>NC_136070.1:202962594-207962594 GCF_964261635.1 Lissotriton helveticus | reverse complement strand
TTTGTGATTTTTGGAGCCACTCAGAGCGATGCAAAGTTGGTTTGCAGAACTTCAAAAGACTGAGTTAAGGTTTGTGTTGCAAGAGTAATGTAAAAAGCCTCATAAATAAGCCATAGAGTATTTAAAGGGTGTACAAAGGAAAGCCCACCTGTGCCTGGCTGTGGACCAGGCAGGAGCAAAGGTCAGACCACCACAAACAAAACATTATTTCTGAAATAGTAGACAGAAATAGTCTACTTCTAAAATGCAGGGTTTTCCAAAAGATTACTATTAGATCCACAGACACCAAAACTGATTGATAACATAAACACAGTAATAACCTGGATCTCAACTCAGTAACTACCTGATCAGAGAAATCCCATGAAAATGACTGTCTACTGGTAAATACTAAACCCATTACTGAGCATTTGTTGGCAGTTGTTCATTTATTACATATAGAAAAAAATCCGATTTTTTTTATTTCATTCTGAATCTGCACAGAATTTACACTATGCCAGAGGCGTAGAACCACATCTTTAGTTCGTCTGGAGAAAAAGAGTCATCTCGTATGAGCACAAAAAAAAAGAACTGTGTTCTAATATGTATGACACTGGAACTAACAAAGCAGACTATAACACAGCAATTTCTACTCAACAACAAATGAGTGCACTGCACTGGTATGTTTTAGTGAAAAGAAGCTTAAACAGCCATCTTAAAAAAAATGGTAATTTAAAAAGGAAATCTAAATGCACACAAAATGAAATCTCTACAACACGATCTCAGGAGAAGTGTGGCTTAATGGTTAGAGCAAATTCGAAATGTATTAGAGAAAGGGAAGCGCACACCAATTATTCTTTAGTAATCAATTGTTAAACATATAATAAACAGCTTAAATACAATGGTCCCGCAGTGGAGACTCTTGCTGTCTCTCAAGGGTCAGTCAACTGAGCATAGGTAAAGTTACCAAACAGGGTAACTCCAGTGCGCACTGCACGAATGGTCACGAGGCGACCTTCCTAGTTTCTTAACAGAATGAGCACAATATATCAGAAATGAAAAACATAAACACCATAAAACTTGTAAATGTAAATCTTTACAGGTTGCTATGGTCAAACATATTCGATCAAATGTCTATTTGAACCGTGCAAACATATTCACATATATGGTGAAAATAGGATCATAACATAGTCAGCTAGTGTAAATACACAAATATCAATCCAGTCAAATTATCGCAATGATGTTTGTTGGGGCCCGATGCATTTCGGGACATGAGGGTCTCTTCTTTGGGGGCCAATCTGTGGGGAAAAGGTATAAACATGTAGCTGGTACAGTAGCCTCATATAAATAATAAACAGCAGACACTCACATGAGAGTGATAGGAACGGGAATACTGTGTCTTAATAAGCAAGACTAAAGAAAAAAATCACTACCCAGTGAAGAAAAAACGTGCATTTAAAACACAGTGAAAACCCACTGTGACAAGATAATAGTGAAGCAGAACGGTAAATCACTGCTAATCAGTCCCCTGTGATAACAATATGCACCAGAACCTCAGAGACACTATACAATAACTACCGAGCAATGAACCTGACTGTGCTCTTAACCGGATTCCTACGTCAATGGGGAAGGTTCAAGAAGCGGGTTACCGCCTATGGAGGCAGAAAATGCACTTGAACACCAAACTAAAAATAAATGAAAATAGCACACTTATCAAACACTGTATACATATGTTGTTGCTAAAAAGGCTAATGGAAAAAAAGCTACGATAATGGTAAATCAAACACTCACCCGCTCTTATGAAACGGTAGCGTATGACTGAACCACGCAACAAAGTCGCAGTAGCACACACTTCTGGCACATCCAATATACACGTCTGCGAATGTGCTCCAGAGTGACCTAAAATGAAGTAAAAGCTGTTACCACGCTGGGGAACTGATATACATAGTTCAAACTAGAATGCTGTTTTTAACGACTGTAGACAAGAAGCCGGCTCACCAACCCAGTTACGAAGGAATAACGTCCTCGCTGTAGCGAAAACCGTAGCGTCGCCACAACTGGCGTCTCACTTGTAGTATCACTAACAAACCCAAAAGGGTTATAAACACAAACAACGACCTCGCGCTGAATGGCCATAAGCGCCATCTTAGGTTAGTCTACAATCCCTTAAACAGCATGTTAACTAACAGAAACTAATTATAGACATCAAAATGCAAAACAAAAAGGTAATCGATAGGACCCTCTGACTCACCGGTATTATACAAATGAACAACTGCAAATCAACACTATGTACATGAAACTAGCTCAAAATCGCAGTGAGAGGCGGGCTGTGGTAAAACCGAAAGGCGCCATCTTACGAGACAAAGGTTCAGGCTCACATCAGTGACCCTAACACATATATGCTGCTCACCTATGACCCTACCACACAACTCCAAGAGATGCTGGGTCAATTACTAGAAGAGGCACATAATAATGACTGGATTGATGACCCTACCAAAGCTTTTTTGGTTACAGCTCATCCTCGACGTCCACGAATCTACATGATTCCTAAAATGCAGAAAGATGCCACGGACCCACCATTCCGACCAATTGTGTCGGGCTGTGGGTCGATCTTTGATCCAATTGGAAGATTTTTGGATTTTTATTTACAACTCTTTGTGCAAAATTGGAGCACTTACTTAAAAGACACTACACATTTTTTGCAGAAATTGTCTAGGCTAGACATTGACCCCAATCTACCATTTTGCTGTGCACTATTGATGTGACAGCACTCTACACCTCGATCCCCCATGAAGCAGGGCTTGAGGCGGTCGAATGGGCTTTATTGCAGACTGACCACATTAATATGGAACACATTTTTATTCTTCACCTTTTGAAATGCTGTTTACACAACAGTTATTTCCAATGGCAAAAGCAGTTTTTCGTTCAATTGACGGGGACCTCCATGGGTCTTTCTGGGGCCCCTGCGTATGCCAACATTTATATGTCCCAATATGAGTTTGAGCACATCATTACTAATGCGACATGGTGGGGAAAAATCCCCCTGTATTGTAGATACATTGATGATATCTTTTTGTTTTGGCAGGACATGGAGCAAGCACTGGTAGACATGATTAATACACTGAACAATTTGAATCCTCACATTCGTTTAACTTACACTATACATGCGGCCTCCATTCATTATTTGGATGTTCAGGTCCACAAAACATCACAGAACAAATCTCAAACATCAGTTTACTCCAAACCGACAGATCGTAACAGCACTCTATGTCATTCTAGTTTTCATCCGCGGGGATTGCTTAACAACTTACCATATTCACAGTTTATCAGGATACGCAGGATCTGTTCAGATCCTGTGACCTGTCAAGAGAAAATGGAGGAATATTCACAGCGTTTTTTAAACCGCGGTTACCCTGAGCACACAGTGCAAGAATGTTTCCGTAAAGCCATGTTGAAAACTCGTGATGAGTTACTACAGCCATCCATTAAAGAGACGAATAAGCGTATGGTATATGTTTCTAAATTTTCCACTGTTTCGCAGTCTGTGAAGAAAATCATTCTAAACCATTGGGATTTATTACAGACTGAGGAAGAATTTCATGGCATTTTCCATGTTAGACCCTTGTTTGCCTATACTAAAGGGTGCACTCAACGCACCTTATTGGCTAGACCTTCGAGAGCAGCACAGATTCAGTCTTATGCAGGGACAAAACGATGTAACAATTGCACTCACTGCAATAACGTGACAGTTGGCACCACACTGACACATCCTACATCAAGCAAAAAATACCAACTTAAGCACACTACAGACTGTAATTCTGTAAACGTGATTTCTTGCATCAAGTGCCCTTGCAGCAAAGCATACATCGGGAAGGCTTCCCGTAAGCTCAAAGTGCGTATTACTGAGCATAAGAGCTGTTTACGTACTAAGAACTCTACATCTAGTTTAGTAAGACACTGGGAAGAAGCCCATCATACGATATCCCAACTACTTGTACAAATAGTTGAGCAGATCATTGACAGACCAGGTCTAGACATTAACAGACTATTACTCCAGAGGGAGGTACACTGGATTCAAACCTTGGAGACAATGCATCCGATTGGTCTTAATGATCGCCTAGACTTGATTTGCTTTTTGTGAATGTTAAAACCCCAGTTTTATGGTTACCTTTGAATTGTTTTTTCTTGCCATCAAGGTTGATATGTATTTATGATGGTTTGCTATTGTCCATTAGGGCCATAGGCCCGCATTGTGTATACTGTATCATTGTGTTTATGTTTTTGACTGTATTACCTATGGTTGCCATTGTGATATTTAGTATGTTTGGCTACTTTGACTACCATTATTTCTTTCCGTATTTTGTGTCTTATAAGTAATTACACCTTTTGAATGCCCTTTTTATCGCTGGGTTAAGGGTTCAGTAACTTTTTTTGTACATTCTTTTCTCAATAATTTGCAGCCATTCGGTTTGCACTGTGGTTTTCACACTGCACTGTGCCTTTCCTTTTTTATTCTTTCTGTGTTATGATTTTGTACTCTTTCGTATTGTTATTAGATTAGGTGTATTCCATTGTTGATTCGTCCCAGTATTTATAGCATGTGGGTTGTAGCTTGCCTATCTTTGCAGTATCTAGGCAGGGCGGAGTTTATCCTTGATTTATTCAGCAAACTAGCACCTTATTTAACATCCCCCCACTGACTTTCAGACGGGCACTATCTATTTCTGCTGTATACCACCATTCCAAGATGGCGCCTGTTGGTTTTACCACAGTCCGCCTCTCACTGCGACTTTGAGCTAGTTTCATGTACATAGTGTCGATTTGCAGTTGTTCATTCGTATAATACCGGTGAGTCAAAGGGTCCTATCGATTACCTTTTTGTTTTGCAATTTGATGTCTATAATGAGTTTCTGTTAGTTAACATGCTGTTTAAGGGATTGTAGACTAACCTAAGATGGTGCTTATGGCCATTCAGCGGTAGGTCGTTGTTTGTGTTTATAACCCTTTTGGGTTTGTTAGTGATACTACAAGTGAGACGTCAGTTGTGGCGACGCTACGGTTTTCGATACAGCAAGGACGTTATTCCTTTGTAACTAGGTTGGTGAGCCGGCTTCTTGTCTACAGTCGTTAAAAACAGCATTCTAGTTCAAACTATGTATATCAGTTCCCCAGCGTGGTAACAGCTTTTACTTCATTTTAGTTCAGTCTAGAGCACATTCGCAGACGTGTGTATTGGATGTGCCAGAAGTGTTTGTTACTGCGACTTTGTTCCGTGGTTTAGTCATAAGCTACCGTTTCATAAGTGCGGGTGAGTGTTTGGTTTACCATTATCGTAGCTTTTTTTCCATTAGCCTATTTAGCAACAACATATGTATACAGTGTTTGATAAGTGTGCTATTTTCATTTATTTTTAGTTTGGTTTTCAAGTGCATTTTCTGCCTCCATAGGCGGTTACCCGCTTCTTGAACCTTCCCCATTGACATAGGAATCCGGTTAAGAGCACAGTCAGAGTCATTGCTCGGTAGTTATGGTATAGTGTCTCTGAGATTCTGGTGCATGTTGTTATCACAGGGGACTGATTTGCAGTTACTTACCGTTCTGCTTCACTATTATCTTGTCACAGTAGGTTTTTACTGTGTTTCATATGCACGTTTTTTCTTCACGGGGTAGCGTTTAGTTTTCTCTGTTTGATTTTACCCTGCCAAGTGTTGTTTACCTTTGTGATTAATCGACATCTTCCCCTTTCAATACTCACCATTGTGGTGTTCACCTTCAATTATTTCTTTGTTTTAGTCTTGCTTATTAAGACACAGTATTCCCGTTCCTATCACTCTCATGTGAGTGTTTGCTGTTTATTATTTATATGATGCTACCGTACCAGCTACATGTTTATACCTTTTCCCAACAGACTGGCCCCCGAAGAAGGGACACTCATGTCCCGAAATGCATCGGGCCCCAACAAACATCATTGCGATAATTTGGCTGGATTGATATTTGTTTATTTACACTAGCTGACTATGTTTTGATCCTATTTTCACCATATATGTGAATAAGTTTGCACGGTTCAAATAGACATTTGATTGAATATGTTTGACCATAGCAACATGTAAAGATTTACATTCACAAGTTTTATGGTGTTTATGTTTTTCATTTCTGATATATTGTGCTCATTCTGTTTAGAAACTAGGAAGGTCGCCTCGTGACCATTCGTGCACAGTGCGCAGTGGAGTTACCCTGTTTGTTAACTTTAATTATCCTTATTGGTTAGAGCGGCAGACCCTGATGCAGAGGTCTGGACCGGACCAGGGTTCAATTCCCGCCTTTCACGGGTCTTGGGCTTAATTTCCCCGGACCTGATAATTCTCGCCTCGGTGCCTATTCTAATCTTGGGTCCCACTCTGCAACTCTGGGCAATAGCTTGCTTAATCTCCACAACCGCCCCAACAGTGCTAGGATGCCTGGCTTCACCTTGGGGGTGCCCAGGAGTGGGCACTTCAAAGAGAAAGGCCAGGAAGGGTTCCACAGCGGTATGTGTACAGCGCCTTGAGACCCCTTCGGGGGTGATTCATGCGCTAAATAAGCACTACATTTACATTTACAACACCCGACCCTTATTACAATGAGTCAACTATGTAACAATAAGCAAGTGCAATGAATATATGCAAAAAGTCTTCAATTTCCTAAAAACACTTCAACAGCATAAGCAGATGCACAAAGCCATATAAAATGTCAAATGGAAAAAAACATGCAAATTACTAAGAATTAAGAGAACAGTTTAAAAAAAACATTTAGCTAATTAAAGAGTCTGGGAGGCATCTGAATCAAAAAACGGCAGCATCAAAATCTCCACCACATCTATTTGCTGAGTGTCTTTGGGGCCCAGGAACAGACCCACATCAGCAGACAACACATCAAAGAGGTGTGCGGGGCAAGATCCATGTGACAAAGATGGTCATCACCAGCCCATTCAGCAGAAGTCAAAGGCAACATTGGAAGGAGTGCAGCTTCAGAAGAGTATCTAGAAGCCAGGAAACTTAAGTTGAAGGTGCATACGCCATTGGCAAAGGTGGCTCATCATAGGCACCTTGCATCAAAGGAATCAGCATCACATGAGAACCGAGCCTATGCGAATGCAAAGGACTCATAAGCATATCTATATCCAGACACTGCAACAATTGTGTAGCAAGGCACACATCGACTTCACACTCGAAAGAGCACCAAAGAGGCTGCACTCTATGAAACCACACAGGCCAGAAGGACAGAGACCAGTTCTGATTCAGATCCAATAACAACACTCTCCAAAATAATGTATAATGCATTTAAAACACAGAAGGCCGTGCAGCAGTTCCATTAACATTAGGCCTCATTGTGGCACATTCATTGTGGAGGAAAACAAATAGAATCAAAATAGCAACTAGAAAGAATAACACAGTCAGAATGCCTCCACAAATTCTTGAAAACAACAAATGTAAAAGGATGGTAAAAGTACAAGCACAGTCTGAAACGTAGAAATAAATCCAGACGCTATCACTTTGAAAAAGTGTGCCACTCCATCGGTAAATGTAAATGTACAGGAATTTATATAGCGCAAATCACCAAGCGGTTTCTAAGCGCTTGCTTAGGGAACCCGTCCTGGTATTCCCCTGTGAGATAACCCCGGCAGGGTATCCGCAGGGTGAAAGCCAGGCATCCCGCCGCGAGGGGCCGTTGTGGAGATTAAGCAAGCTATTGCCCAGAGTCACAGAGTGAGAACCCGTGAATCGAGTAGGCACCGGAGCGAGAATTGTCAAGTCCATGGACATTTTAGGACTCAAGACCCCGCCGAGCTGGCAATTGAACCCTGGTCCCGGGCTGACCTCTGCTTCCAGGTCTGCCTCCTCTAACCAGTGAGCCACACTTCTCCACATCGGTGTTAGAAGCATTGAAAATATGGTGTACAAGCTCACCAAAATGATGTGGTAATTGAGGTCGTAAAAGTGATTGTACCTCACACGAGGAACATACTACTTGGAGATCAAAAATTTCTCAGGCAGATGTAACAGCCACATCTTTTTTAGTAAGCCTTTCAGTCTTCTTAATCGATCAAAGTTAATTTGAGCAAAAGGGACCTTCAGACACAAAGATTTTCCCTGATTGAATGTTTGGGAGTATATAAGATATTCATACAGCAAGTCACAACTTTGCAAACAATGACTACATAAGGGACACCTGATTACGTCCCTCAACAACTCTGATTATTCAAAATTAAGTAACTCCCATTAGCAAGCAAGACAAATGCAGACTGTATTATTGGCATGGCAACACCCTTAGAATAACATGCAAGATTAGACATGGATGCATTACAAACTCCATGAAGTGTTATTTCTTTACAAACTAAGGAGTGGCCCAATGATGATCCACACTCACATAGACTAACAAAAGCCTCTTTATTTTTGTGTATGAATCTGTACTAAAAAGGGAGAAACCAAGGCTTCTTTAAAAAAATATCATCTATTTTTTCATATATGCCTATTTGGAAATGCCTACGACGTGATGTGAAATGAAACTATGAAATGAGAAGATAACTGAAATTGTGAATGAGCTAGATGGCAGATAGGGTTTTAGTAACAGTAAAAGGCAACTTTTTTAAATGTTCAATACTAAGCATGGTCTTTTTTAGCCATTATATTTGTCAAATCATAAGTCAAAAACAACTCAGTAGCATTCAAATAATTCCATGGCACGCTATTCAATTGTAATACCAGCATTGTCCAACTCAATTTCAAATTCAATTTCAACTGACTCTGGACATGTTGAAGCATAGGTTTCTCATTTTGCATGACATTAAATGCAGATGAAACAACATTATTCAATTAACAAATTTGAGTTTCCAGCATTGGACATACCATTATCGAAAATAGCCAAAGCTTTCTCCAATTTTTTTTAATCAATTTGTTTCAAACATTCAGCAGCATCTTGTTGAGAGATTTTCAAATTTGATTGGATTTGATTTATAATGAGGAGATCTGGGTCCCACAAAACATCCTGGAAATCCATGTTTTTGGAAAGGAGAGATAAGTGATCTTTAGCTATCAACAAAGTGGAATGTTCTAACCATTGCTGGCATAACTTGCCTGCGCTATAGGTAATAACTACCCTCAAGTATTGTGACTGAATGTACCCTGGTCTGGCCTGCTTGCTTTAAAACTACTGAAAGAGTTAGAAAAATCAGTATTACACCCATTAGTATCAACTTCCCATAGTAACCACCCATTTGATCCAGAAAGTAAAGAATTGTAAATTCCTTGCTAAGCCATTCCAATAAGCTGATCCTCTGTGAAATGAACACACTGTTGCCAGTCATCATGTTCTGCAACAGAGGTCCTTCTCAATTGTATTCAAATGTTTAGCATTTGCCAACCCAAGATATGTAATCTGTTTTACTGTTCTATTTTTAAAGATCATTTGGCGAAGGATCAGACAAGCCCAAATAGGCATCGGTGCCCTGGAACTGCCAATATCATGGACGCCAAACAGATTAAAGTTCAATATTTCTTTTCTAATACACTCCTTGATTACTAGCTCCCTGTTCATGATGCTATTGTTTAGGTTAAAGTCCCCTTATGAAAGCATACACATTTAGAAGCAAACCTTTACTAGGAACCAGGGGGTCTATTTACTAAGATTTAGTGCCATGTTTGCATTGCGAAAGTGACACAAATCGACACCAAATCTTTTCACTAATTTGCTTTCCAGTGCAAAACTTATTTTGCACTGGAAAATCACTTAAAAATAGCCCAAAGCAGCGCATAGTGCTGCTTTGCATTATTTAGTGACAAGGGGATGTTCCATGGGCGGTGTATGGGCATTCGCATGTAACCACCTAAGGTTTCCGATGACACACCCTATTTACTAAAATAAAGTATACCGGGGTTTGCATTAAAAAATAGTGCCCACTTCAACCAGGTGCTAGCAAGGAGAAACATTTTTATTTCTACTTTCTTTTCCATCTTTGCATGTCTGCTGCACTGTACAGCACACATACAATGTGGAAAACGTTTTAAGTTAGTTTAAGTATAGTATTTTGTACTGGAAGGATATCCTTCCAGTACAAAACCTATGCTAGACTCACGCAGACACCCTTGCACTATGGTTCAAATGTGTGTGTGTAGCGCACAGCGGCACATTTTTGTAGAGGCGCTAGGAATATAGGAGGAGTGTTCCATATTTCTGAAACTATGGAGCTCTCCTTCTCGCTCCTTTTCATGCAGTGCAGCATTTACAGCTGCTGCACTGTGCTGCATGATACTTTAAGTAATCTAGGCCTGGATAATCCTGTTCATACTTGAGATATTCCTGTGTTCTCAAAGTTAGGTCAACAACATAATCTATATCAGTATCTGTCAATGAAGAGTCCCACTGATTCCATCTGGGATGTAAGTATTTTGTATTAGTTACATTCTGCCACAATATTAATTTATTAGTATGCAGTATATTGTCCTAATAGTGTATGCCCAAATCATAAACTCTATCTGGAGGTCTAAGCCACTGACATGGAGTTTTAACTTGTGCATAATCATCAGTCGGTCTCGCCTTGTAACATCTACTGTGCTGTTGAAAAGAGTTCTCACCTACTTATTGTTCCGGAGAAGAGTTCTGAGTATTTGTGGCATATTTGGTGGAAATTACAGCCACTTTCTTCTTTTTAAATTGTGTTTTCTGTTGAGGAAGTTTCTCTTTCTTTTCTATGATGACATCATAGGAGCATTCTGGGTGCGTTTTTGGTTTCACACCCTCCTCCTGTCTGTGATCACTTCATCCCCCTCTCTCTGATCGCTTGTCAATAGAGACACACACGGAACAAGAATTACGTTTATCAGAATACTGATACCTATCAGGCTGTTTAATAGTATCATGGTCAAGTAAATTATAACATTTCTCGGAAGGCTCCAGTTTTGGAGATCTATTCCACATTTTAGTTTTAGCTTTAGTGTTATCCCAGCATTTTCTAGATGGTGCAGATATCTGCTTGGTAGTATTGGCATCAGATTTGCCATTTAATTGCGGCTTATTAGTCCTGGTTCCCAAGCGATCACGACCTATACATGTATAGGTTTCAGAAATTATTTTAGGCAGCTTGCATTCCTGATCCACAACGGAAACTAAAGAGAGTTGTTGGTGTATTTCCGAAAAAGATGAGTCCCCTCTGATATTTCTTTAAATATTTGAGGGCACATTGGCAAAATTGCCAGTGTTTTGAACCCCATATTCTGGGCAGGGGCTGCTCCATGTTCAGCTCAAATCTTTTGAAGGACGTCAGGTATAACAGCAATTGAAACAGTACCATCAATAATGGTGTAAATTACAGCAAATATAGTATCCCATATATTATGCGCCTAAGCTGGGGAGAACATATCCAGTGGAAGACATATAGTTAGAATTATATATTTATCCTTACGTCCCATACGGGCAAAATCTGCCTCAAACTGATTTGTTGATTATGCAGGGCAAAAAGGAATGCAATCACATTTGGCAGGGATTTTACCCATAATGGCATTAATGGTAACTGGATTATTTGCAGGCACAGCTAACTTAACCTGCCCAACTTGAAGAGCCCTTGAAGGGGCAGTAGTTAATGTATGCATATTGTACTCCATCAGACATCGACACCACATAACCAAATGGTTCAAGAGAGCAACCCTCTCACGTTGTTTTAATGCATTCTAATGCGGATAAGGTGAGTAGCATCCTAAGACTGGTCAGGTTGCCCCTTCATTACTGAGAGGGCGCCATTCTTGCATATTGAAGTGTAGGTGTGAGGGTGACTTGTTACCAATTATGATGTTTCTGTTAAGTAAATGGCATTTCTAAATATTTATTAGGTCTATATGCAGCTGAAACTGTAGCTTCACTGTATGTGTGAAATGTTTGTGAATTGGCATCGACTGCAGGAATATTAACCCTGGAATAAAAGCCTTCACATGTATACACTTTGTGGGCTGCAACCATGAAGGTAACATCTCCACTGCCATTGGCAAGCCCATATTTAGCCGAATGATTACTGACAGCTTCTCTGCAGGTAAGAGAAATAATCTCTGCTTGACACATATTTAATAATTCAAATTTAAAGAAAGAAATCACTATAGGGGACGATCCTTTTTTTAAGATCAAGCTTGATCAACCTACAGACATAAATAAGTGCCTATTCCAGCTGAGAAGGAAAAACCCTTATCACTTTGAACATCTATTTATAAAGGTAATTAAGGAGCCCTGGGCATACTAAAGAACCCACTCAGGGGACCCATGAAATAGGTACCAAACCTAGACCGTTGGGCGCAATGTTATATGGTTGCAAATAATTTAGTAGGCTTGTGTATTAGATCAACAAAAAATCATAATACTGAGGCTGAGTATTCTTAATTCATCAGCATATGCTGGTTTGGCAAGTTCACAATACATCATTTAAAGCCATAAACTTCTAGAGTTATAGATGTTGTGGTTACCTTAAGCACAACAGTGTGGTTCCCATGGTATTTGTGGAAACAGATCTAACCCTTTCATTTGTCACTTTTTCATGTCCAAGGCATCACAAAGAAAAAGTATGAGAATGCATTTACAATTTTGTTTTTGAAAAGATATAATCCTTGTAAATAAAACATGAGCTGGATGTACTAGACAGATGAGACACACCATTGTTATCGCATTATTAGAATGGTGAAAAAACAAACAATTCAACCATGCTAATTGTTCCTAATGTTACTACCGTCTATCACTAATACCTCTATACTAGTGAGAGTTTGTTGGGAGTACCCTTCTGCCAGACCTGTAGGAATGATCTTACTCCATACCTTGGTATAGTGTGTCAGGAATCAGACCGCAGTGCATTAACAAAGGCAGCCCATCTGAGTGTGCAGGCCTGCACACTTCACTTGCACAGCTATCTTCCTTCTCAGGATGAAGGTCAGGCCCTGCAGAGTTCCATCTCAGTCACAGCTCACAGCATCTTCCATGAAAACTCTGATGTGAGTTGCATCTAACCAAATTCAGCATGGATGCTGTATAAGTAATAAAATACCAACCTTATCACACTGTATCAGAGGCACAGAACAACATCTTTACTTAGTCTGGAGGGGAAAAGTTGTCTCTAACCGCAAAGGTTTTCCAAAAAGAGCTTGTTTGCAAAAAACTTCAGAGGGTTCAGTGCAGTTCCTTGCGTAGTAAAGAAATACTAGATGTGAAATTTGTGGACAGGAGGGATGTGTACATGCTGACTACCATCCATGATGAGAGTACTTCACCTGTGCCTGTTTGAGGTCAGGTTGCTGAAGTGCAAAAACCTGTGTGCATTCAGGACTGCAATAAGCACATGGGTGGTGTTGACAGAGTAGATCAGAGGTTGGAACCTTACACTGCTATTCGGAAGGCTTATGTTTGGTATAAGAAGTTGTCCATCCATTTTGTCAACTTAGCAACTTTCAGTGCTTTATTGTGTTCAAAGAGTGTTCTCCTGCATCAAAGTTGACATTTCTTCAGTTTCAGCACTCTGTGATAGCTAGACTTGTTTTTGTGGAATAGGTAAGTGTGGCTTGATTGAAAGATCGCCACTTTCCTGATTACATTCCTCCCACATCTGCAAAAGACTTTCCCACTAGGCGATGTAGAGCCTGTTGGCGAAGAGGTTTGCGGAAGGAGACTTGTCTTTTCTGCCCTGGGTATCCTTCTAACCCTGGGCTGTGTGTGCCTGCTTGGTATAGAGCTTACCTCACATAAAATAAATTTTGGGAGTATCCATGAGTGGTAAAATTAACTGCCTGGCCTGTATTGTTTAAAATTTGTATTCTGTTTTAAGGTTGACATTAGTGCAATGTATTTAGTTTCAGATTTTGTGTTAGTAGATTCATATCTATTTGCAATTTGTTTGTGTTTGTGGAGTGGCGCTTGGCTGGCGGTGTGCGTGGAGTGGTGCTTGGCTGGCGGTGCCTGTGGCTTGGTGCTTGGCTGGCGGTGTGCGCGGAGTGGCGCTTGGCTGATGGTGTGCATGGATTGGTGCTTGGCTGGCAGTGTGCGTGGACTGGCGCTTGGCTGGCAGAGTGCGTGGGTTGGCGTTAGGCTGACGATGTGCATGGCCTGGTGGTTAGATGGTGGTGTGGGTGGACTGGCGCTCGGCTGGTGGTGTGTGAGTAGTTACTTTCTGTTGGTCACTACACAAACTGCTAACTGAGCGCCACTCCACGCAGTCCATCACTTTGTGTAGATGCTGTATCAGGAATGTGGGCGTGTGAAAGTGATGGGCCCTTGAATGGCGCTGTCTGCTGGTGTGAGTGTTGTAATGTGATGGGCCGGCGGCTGGCGGTGTGAATGTTTTGTATGTGTCACATGTATGAAAGGTGTATGAATGGCCTGTAAAGAGGTTGGTGCCTTGACGTGGCTTTACACCTCCCGAGCTGTGAGTCAATGGTTCAGTGTCTCATCCTTTCAATCATTAACAGTGCATTTCATTTTTGTGAAATAACTTGCTAATACAATTATATACTTAATCATCACTCACCCTCATGCCAAATCCAACCAGTATGTGAGTGTGCTTGAGGATTAGATGGCTGTGCAGTAATATTTGTCTTTTTTCTCTTTCTGAAGCAGGGTGTACCTTGTCCCTTTTTGTGAATGTTGTAATGTGTTGCTTTTTCTCCCGGCTGGTGTGAATGGTCTTGTGTGTATCAGGTATGAAAGGTGCGTGAATGGCCTGTAAAGCGGTTGGTGCCTTGTCGTGGCTTTACAGCTCACAAGTTGCGAGTCACTGGTTCGGTTTTTATGCATTTAATTATTGACAGAGCATTTCATTTGTGTGAAATCTCTTGTTAATAAAATTTTATGTACTGAACCATCACTAGCCCTCATGCCAAATCCAACCAGTATGTGTGTGTGTTTGAGGAATAGATAGTTGTGCAGGAATATTTGTCTATTGAGTGTCTCTGTTAAGGTGTACATTCCATCCAACTATAACCTACTAAATGTAGATATTATTGTTAACCCATGGGAGTACATGATGATGTCTCTCTTGTGAATTCCAAGTTATTTTTTTATCCACAATGTCCTGCAAACTTGAAAATGTCTGTCACAATTTCCATGCAATATTGTCCCAGAAATCTCACGCTGTACAACTGAGCACATAATTAAGTCAAAACAATTTGGTTTTGCATTGGAGGTCACCTTGGTTTTTGGTCCTGTGTTCGGCGGCCATCCAGGGAAACCTACCAAACCCACACACTTCTGAAAACTAGACACCCGGGGGCTTCCAAGGAGGTATGGCTTGCATGGATCCCCCAACCTTCCCTTACCCAGAATCCTTTGCAAACGTCAATTTTAGCTGAAAAAAATCAGTTTTTTTCACACATTTTTGTGTGGAAAAGCGTGGCTTCATTGGGCTCACACAAATTTCCTACCACTCAGCGTTCCCACAGTTCTCCCGATAAAAATGGTGCCTCACTTGTGTGGAGGATCTGAACCAATCCAACACTCACACCCAGTCAACAGATCTGGGTTTAAACCATCACTGTTCTTTAGCCCACTCTGCCACCCCAGTTCAGACATGGCCATATGCAAATCAGTCTGACCCTGTGCCTCATGGGAACAGTCCAGCCCAAACTGCCAAGCCATGCCTTCCCTGGACCGGAAACAAGCTTTCGAGGACCGGTTTCTGGCATTTCAGCCGTCTTCAGCCAGGCTTGCTTGAATCCAGTGGCAAACTGAGCAAGGGACTCACGTCTGAGCATACCCTGCCAACTTATGGCAAACAAAGTGATACAAAAGGGGCTGGTGATGGACGGAGCATCTGAACCAATCAAACACTCACAACCAGTCAACAGATCTGGGTATAATCCATCACCGTTCTTTAGCCCACTCTGCCACCCCAGTTCAGACATGGCCATATGCAAAACAGTCTGACCCTGTGATCAGCGAGACCCGGTCCATGTACTAGGTTACGGCGGGAGCATATGGTGACAAACGTCTTTTCCAGTAGAGTGCGCCAGAGAGCTGTGAGCCGCAATCACCAGAACGCCATCTCCGATCGGACGGGCTGTCACTGGCGCTGCGAAAAACAAAAAACGGAAAAAGGCTGCTGCGGAAAGATGGCGAAACGGAGAAACGGGCTACCGGTCGCTGGCCACTGGCCGCTAGCTTCCAACTATTGTCCAACTGTAGTCTGCTTGGCCGAGGGGCAGGTTCAGGGCTGTTGAGGCCGTTGAGGCCGTTTTGAGGTTCGGCGGAGAGCGGCGGAGAGCTGAGGGCTGCGGGCTGCGGAGGTCCGGAGCTCGGTGCTGCATTGTGAGGCGGAGCAGCGTACGGCAGGAGGCCGCGGGAGGGGTCGGCTGGAGAGCGGTGAGGGGTGGGCGGTGCAGCGTCCTGGGAGAGAGATCGAGTGCAGCGTCCTGGGAGAGAGATCGAGTGAGGAGTGGAGTGGCATGGCCGTAGGGGGTGTGGAAGCTGAAGAGCATCAGCAGCCGGAAGACGCTGCTCCATTGCCCAGCGATCGGCGTTGACATCTGCTACCGGTAAGCAGCACCTGGTTACTAAAACGGGCCTCACTTGCCTTACTTCCCTTCATTTGCCTAATCACCAACGAACCAATAAACAAACCAAGTAGAATACCAACAGAAAAAAATAAAGGGGAGCAACGATTAAGAGATGAGGTCGGCGAGGACACGAAGAAACCCCCGGCAAATAGCAAAAAAAGAAAGCCAAGACTAAAACCTCTACTCACTCCACTGAGGATAGTACGGTCACCACATTAATACCCCCAATCTACTCCATCTTTGGTACAATGAACTCCACCGGCAAATTCACATTCCTAAAAGACCCAGTATCCGCAATGTATACAATTCCAGCAACACCGAACGGTCTTCAAAAACCAATGTCTCCATGCAAACCAACAAAGACAACAGATACAAGGGCATCACAGTTTTGTTCTAACTCGACCTCAGGGAGGAAAAATAGATCGGAGGAATCAAGCAATTGTGTGCAAACGGCTAGGGAAAATATTAAACACACGATACAAACACAAGCCGAAGTGCACATGGAAAATAAAAATCATGATACAGACCCAGGACAAGTAAAACATCAAATATCATCAGGAGCAAATAATAGAACCATGGACGATGCAAGTGAAGGGACCTCACTAAAAATGGAAACAAGTAAAAAACAGAACATAAATGAAAGCATAACCACATTATTTGTTCCATCAACATTAGACATAAATTTGGATCATTTAATCATTGAAAGTCAAAAGGTCTCTCGCAGTAACGAAGGGCAGTGTAATACCAGTGCCTACAATGAAGCACATAATGAATATCCCAATAGTCACTCAACCCCAAGGCATGAACCGTGCCCAAACCAGGTAGCAAAAAAAAACAATAAAGAGAGAAAGGACCACAAACTTCCTTGGGGGCGGGGGCAACTCCAACCCCAACCCCAACTACAAACGGATAATAAATGTATTTCACTAACACACACGGTGCAGTTTGACGATAAAGCAAACGCACTTAACCTGGAGCAAACACAACTCCACAACAAATCACTAGCAATGAATGTGGAGTTCCAGGAAGTAACATCTAAAAATGTAAACAATCAATCAATCATGGAAACTTTAAATACAAACTTTAAATACAAACATCATTGAGATATCCAGCAGGCTGAATCATTTTGTAGATGTTGAGGACGCGGATGCATCCCCACACACACACACGTAAGCCATAGTGCAAAAGGCCTCAAGGAAACATCGATAATTGAAATCTCAAGTGTTTCAGCGGGGATTGATTTAGTTACATCAAAAAGTCAGGGCAAACCACACAAAAAAGACGAGGAGCTGCAAACAGTCAGGACCTCCAAAGAACACGCATTTTGGGAACCTGACACAACTCATAATAAAGTAAATCAATGCCAGCAAGAACAAAGGCAGGAATTAAATAAAAATTTGGCATCAATAATCCCACCCCATAGTGCATTGGGGAGCATACTGGAAGTCTCAATTAAAACCATAAACATGCAGTATGACAAATTAGACATACAAATACAACTAATGAGCTCCATGGCTGAATATATATCCGGTATAAACAAAAAACTAGATACTATGGTCATCACATTTGATATGATCCAGGAGCAAATTCGTCCGTGGGGATCATCCAAGATATGTAGTTGCAACCCCATATTGGAAAAATTGAAAGATCTGCCATCCATACTGAAGGATATTTTGCAGGAATGCAAGTTCGCCAATCAAAGTAACATCAGTACACTAAATGGAAGGGACCTTATTTCCTTTGTGCAGTGTATAAACCCATCAACAATGGACACAGTCACACCCATAAAGAGCAATAAAAACAAAACAGAAGTGTTAGTACAACAAACACTGGATCAAAGAATTCATTATGATGAATTAATAAAACTAAATGACGCCCCATCCGAGAGAATAAAAACAACAGGAACCAAATCCCCAGTTGGACATTCTAACTGTCATAAACCAACTGAAAAAGATCAACCGAGCTGGACGGGAAAGAAAATCAGATAAATCAAAAAGGTCTAACAAAGCAAGAAAGAACAGAAATCAGCTGGCAAAGTGTTTACCTGCCGAGAAGCAGGTATTGATTAGCGACCCCATTTTTAATTGTGTAAAAACACAAAAAACATCCGAATTTGACCCAAACCTGAGGGCACAAATACCACCCCCAAGGGCAAAGTACGAATGTAAAGTTCTGAAGCATACACCCCAAAAAGAGAGATCCAAATCCATGCCCAAAAAACCAACTGACTGGACGCATAGGGTGTCATCCAAAATACCTATGAATCGTGAGGGGATTGTACAACCACAAACTTCAGGTACTAAAATCGACCTTACGACCTCATCGTCTGTCTCTAGTGAGGCGGAATGGAGCATGGAACAAGCAGACAGTGACTTAGCAGAACAAAATGAATCGGTAGAGAGTCCACAAAGTGATTTGCAACATAACGTGATTATTCTTAATCAAAAAGCGTGTACACCGCAGCAGAGCAAAAAGCTCAACATCAATGAGCCTGATTAAAATAAGCGTGAGGCTATTAATCAGGGATGCCAAAGGATGGTCAGTAAAGGCACAGAAAATAACAAGAAGGCATCGCCCATCAAGATCACTATTCCAAATGCCAATTGTAGATCAGGCAAAAGTGATAATAAAAACATCAGGTCAATCACAACCAAGGTAGATAAGGGCTGCTACGATCAATTACAAGTAATAATAACCTCAGGCAAGAAGGAACTACAACAAAACACTGAATTAACAAATGAAGTAAAACTTGGACCTAGTTCCACGTCTGTAGCCAGGGAAAAAGGGCACTGTACACAAAATGGTGGCCTAAAACGAGTTTGGGAGGATGGAATTCCCAAGGGCAGTATGTCAATCGAACAGCCTCAGAAGGATGATAATAAGCAAACAACAAAATACCTGTGTGTTGACGTAAAGGGCCACGGAAGTCACAAAACAAGAAGGACTTGACCAAACGAGAACGCATGCTTCTCCTGTGAGTTAACACCAGACCCGAAAACCGCAACAGTAGAAAGGCTACTCTTCATTCCAAATTACAAAGTACATTGTAAGCAAGACTATTTAAATCGAGGAAACATTCTTCACTTGACATCCACAATTATAATTCTCAGCCAAATAACAACAACTGATCTACTTTCAATAGAATTTATCTCCCTCGGAGACAATGTAGCAAAGGAAGGCACATTAACAACATGGAGAAACGAGGGAATTGTCAAGAGTATTCTTGCTGAAACCACCAAATTCAAGGAGTGGGGAGTCAGTCTGAAAGAAGAAGCATGGCAAAAGAGAAGATCACACACGGGCAAGTACATCCACGCATTCTGTATTACATGGCGCCAGGGGAGCAGATAATGATAACAATGATAGCCGGGGTCTGACACAGCGCACTAATGACGTTTGAACCCGTCGTCAGGCAGGCAAAGTAGAGGGAAATTCGATTAAACTTCTCTCCTGGAACATCGCAAGAGCATAAGACATTTTAAATGATACTAGAAAAACAGATACCTGGGGCTCGTATGACATCAAAGCCCTCCAGGAAACATGGTTAATGGAGCCAATTGACATACCAGGTAGACTATGTTTCCATGCCCGCACTCAGCGTTAAGGGCGTGCCAAGGGGGGACTTTCGGTATATATATCTACCGCACTTAAGATCAAGGCCTCTCAATTACCCATATCATCGGCAGATATGCAAATTATCAAACTGGATGGGATGTGCCAGGGTAAAATTGGAACAATTATCTTAATCAATGTATATGCCCACCTGAAAAACCCAGCTAAAAAAGAGCTTTTTAAACGCATCAATAATGTTGTCTCCAACATTCGCCTTGAGCAATCAAGATGGGACATTATCTTGACAGGCGATTTCAATGCCAATCTTCTGCATTGCTCGGAAGAAGAGGATCACATCATCATAGCAAATGAGCAGTGGGGCGTAGATCCCCAGGAGATTCCAATCGCAAAGAAAATGGATACAGCTGGTAGACAATTGATGTGGGACCTTGAGCATATCGGGTTAAGGGTGTTAAACGGAAGATACGCGCAAGATAAACCACCTTCTACAACCTACATAGGTCACGGAACAAGCACAATTTTGGACTATACTATAGTCACATTACCCTTGCTAAGTCTGATAAAAAAAAAATCAAATAATCAGTTCATTAGATAGTGACCATTCACAGCAGCATATTGAAATAAAACTGACTCCCTCAAGGTACCAACCAGTACAAACTATGGTAGGCGAAGTATCTACAATCAATCTGAAGCGATTGAGGTGGACAAGTACCACTCTGCCACAAATAGCGCTGGATGCCAAGAAGGAACTTCAATCCTTAGTCTTAGATAAAGATCTATGTTCTGAGTCTTGGACTGATTATCTAAACAAGTTACCCAGGACAAGTATCAACATTAAAAAGAAGGTTAACCCAACAAACATTGTTGCCTATTCAATAGCCACACTTACTTTGAGAAGACGCTAGCGGAAATCTACAAGACGAGCACAAGGTCATGAAGCCGATTCAAGTGCTTGGCAGGAAGTTCGAAAAATAAGTAAACTCTATAAGAAGCTCATTTGGACGGAGAAAAAGCATCAAGCCAACGAGTTCTGGACTAAAATGTTGTATAACATTAAGAAATCTGACACCAGGGCCTTTTGGCTGCAAGTTAACTCTCTGAACAGGTCAGCACAAGTCGTAAGTATGACCTGCATAACCGAAAGCGCATGGGTCCAACATATAGCCGACACCTTCTAAATAACATCAGCATTACAGCCGCCAGCGACCTTATCGAGTACAGTGGCCGTGAAAGACATGCCAAATCACGGGCCAAACATGTACAGAACCCAACAGGAAAGTTTAGACCAATCGTTGCGGACTAGTGATGAACTTCAAATATCGCAAATAATTAGAAGAAGTAGGCAAGACAGCACACCAGGACCAAATGGCATCCCGCAGGCAATTTATAAGGAGGACCCACAATATTGGGCTGGAAAATTTAACCACCTGTTTCGATTTATAAACAACACACGTCAGCTCCCAGAAAATTGGAGGGGAGCAATTATTAATCCAATTTACAAAGGTGGAGATCGCAAAAACCCGGCCAATTACCGGTTGATAGCTCTCAGAAGCTAAATATTATGCATCCCTGGTGCTAGCGGATCGTGCAAAATGGTCTGAAACCAACAAAAAAATCCAGATAAACCAGACAGGGTTTCGCCGCAGAACAGACACGATGGCAAACATAATGGCCTTGAGCCTAATCGCGGAAAAAAGTTTACAAAATCATCAAGCACTTTATGCCTGCTTTGTAGACTTCAAGGCGGCCTTTGACCGTGTTAGCAGGCATTTACTTTGGTACAAACTGAAGCAGCAGGGTCTGCCAGACTCAATCTTAATTCCAATCATCGATCTGCACACCAACACCTGGACGCAGGTAAAGATTGACAATGGACAGTGGCTAACTCAAAAGATCAGTACCTTTGATGGTCTAAAACAAGGCTGCGTGTTGGCACCCCATCTCTTCAATTTATTTATGGCTAATTTAACATCAAACTTGGATCAGATCAACGCTCATCCACCACGCCTAGGTCATCTGCGTGTTACACATCTATCCTATGCCGATGATGTGGTTTTACTCAGCCAGACGAAAATTGGTTTACAACGTCTACTGCAAGAACTGACCAGATACACAAAATTAAACCTATTAGAAATAAACAGCAAGAAGACAAAGATCATGGTTATAAATCGTCGCCATAAAGCGCCACCAGCATTCACAATAGATAAGAGCAATTTGGAAGTGGTGTAAAGTTATAAGTATCTGGTGGTACAACTAGACAAGCGCCTAAACTTCGCAATGCATTTAAATGCCATCGAAAAGAAGGGGATCGCCTTGTTACACGCTTTCAGCAATCTAGCAACCAAACTTAGAGGCCCTATGTTCAATCCGCTCTTAAACGTAATGAAAGCTAAGTTACTGCCAACAATATCCTACGGGAGCGTATTACATCACGGGAAGAGTGCAAGGCTCATAGAAAAAATACAAACAAAAATCTACAAGCGAGTATTTTTTTTGCCAATTAATGCATCACCCGCACAAGTGCGACTTGAATTTGGCCTGCAATCTCAAGTACTGTTAAAAAAATATGAGACCGTCAAATTCTGGTACGATGTCTGGATGAACCAGGAAACAGAGATTTATCGTGCCATGTGGGAAGCAATTTATAACAGCCCTAATTCCCAGTATGCCAAATTTTTAAAACTCTCTTTAGAAACAACCGAATTGGCCTCACTTTGGGAAACCAGGCTTCCGGTACCATTGTTTAAACAAACAGTAAAGAAGGCAGCCAGCAAGCATTCGTTACTTAACGATAAGTCATCCATGAGTCATTGTGAACATGCTTGGATGACAATACAATCAGATAAAAAGCTGGTTCCGGCAGCATACCTACAACTTGCTTTCTCAGCGCATATCAAATCTAGATATCTTACATTGAGGCTGGGTAACCTCCCAACAAACTTTGATCAACCAAAATGGCGGATGCAAGTAAATAAAGAGTGCAAATTGTGTGGAGCAAGAAAACAAGACTTAATTCATCTGATCTGCATCTGTACCGCCATGAATTTGGAACGCCGAAGCAGACTAAAGGCGAAGTTCAATGAACTTGGAGCACGTACCTGTCGGTCAGCAATTATGCAAACACTGTGCTCTGTGGACCCTCAACTTATTTGCGGAGAAGTCCAATTCATAACTAACTGTGAGAAAAAGAGAGGAACCTTGGAAAAGTCTTAATCCCCATTATGAACATGACATGACTGTTCTCCCTGTCCAGGACCCAGAATTTTTAAGCATGAGATTAATTTTTATAAACTTATAACTCATTACCTGCTTATCTGCTGTCTAATGTGCATCTTCTGCCTTTTAAATATTTAGGTATTTTATATTTTTGTAATGGTTTTCATTAACTATACAATAAAGAGTTTCTTCCTCCAGTCTGACCCTGTGCCTAATGGGAGCAGTCCAGCCCGAACTACCAAGCCATGCCTTCCCTGGACCGGAAACAAGCTTCTGAGGACCGGTTTCTGGCATGTCAGCCGTCTTCAGCCCGGCTTGCTTGAATCCAGTGGCAAAGTGAGCAAGGGAATCACGTCTGAGCATACCCTGCCAACTTATGGTGAACAAAGTGGTACAAAAGGGGCTGGTGATGGACGGAGCATCTGAACCAATCAAACACTCACACCCAGTCAACAGATCTGGGTTTAATCCATCACCGTTCTTTAGCCCACTCTGCCACCCCAGTTCAGACATGGCCATATGCAAACCAGTCTGACCCTGTGCCTCATGGGAACAGTCCAGCCCGAACTGCCAAGCCATGCCTTTCCAGGACCGGAAACAAGCTTTTAGCTGCAAAAATCAGTTTTTTCACACATGTTTGTGTGGGAAAGCGTGGCATCACTGGGCTCACACAAATTTCCCACCATCCAGCGTTCCCCCAGGTCTCCGGATCAAAATGGTCCCTCACTTGTGTGGGAGGCCCAAGTACTCGCGACAGGCAAGGGCCCAAAACATTTTTTGATAGGCAATGTCGCTGTTGCCTCAAAATGTTTTGAGCCCTTGCCTCTCGCGGGTGAAAGGAAATTTGTGGATACACGCAGATTCCACAGCTTTCCCAACACAGAAATTTGGGGAAAATGTGTTTGTTTTGTCAACTTTTTAGGTTTGCAAGGGATTTTGGGTAACAAAACCTGGTGGGAGGCAGTCCAGTCACCCCATCCTGGATGTCTAGTTTAAAGAAATGTATAGGCTTTCTAGGTTTCACAAGGTGCAGGCAGAGCTAGGGTTAAAAAACTACAGCTAGACACTTTGCCAAAAAAGGGTCATTTTTCACAGCAAAATTGAGGTGTGATCACGTTGCGTTTTGTGCCGTTTCCTGTTGTGGTACCATTTTTCTCGGAAGACTTTGGGGAACGCTGGGTGAAAGGAAATGTGTGGATACACACAGATTCCAGCACTTTTCACCACAGAAATGTGGAGAAAATGTTTTTTTGGACAATTTTTTAGGTTTGCAAGGGTTTCTGGTTAACAGAACCTGGTGGGAGGCAGTCGAGTCACCCCATCCTGGATTTCCCCGGGTGTCTAGTTTTCAAAATTTCATAGGTTTGCTAGGTTTCCCTAGGTGCCGGCAGAGATGGGGTACAAAAACTACAGCTAGGCAATCTGCCAAAAAAGGGTCATTTTTCACTGCGAGATTGAGGTGGGATCACATTGCGTTTTGTGCCGTTTCCTGTCGCGGGCACAAGGACGACACACACAAGTGAGTTACCATTTTTATCGGGAGACTTAGGGTACTACAGATTTGTAAATCAACTGTTATTACCTATTGAGTTGTCATGCATTTCTCCCTTCCAAATGAAAGACATTGTGTAAAAAAGGAAGTCATTTTGAAAAATGACCTATAATTCTCATGCTAGTATGAGTATTCCCAATTTTGAAAAGGTGCAAATATGTACTGTTTCTAAGCTCTATGATTTGTACCCATTTCAGAAATACATAGGTGTCTTTCATACCCATTTTTCCATGTATACATTTTCCCAGAATGATTCCTCTATACCCGGTACATAATAAAATACCATTGCAAGTTGCTGCTCAGTTTTTGGCTCTGGGTTCACCGGTTTCTTTGTGAACCTACAAGTCCTATATATCCCCACAACCAGGAAGGTCCAGCAGATGTAACAGTATATTGCTTTCTAAGAGCTTTCATAATTACAAGAAGTTATAGGTGAAAATGTTGACACAAAAGGCTGTTTTTTTCAACTAATTTTCAATTATTCCAATATTTAACTGTTAAAATCTATAACCAAAAATTCATGGATTTAGACAAATGACCCCTTTCTGAATTCAGAATTTTGTCTACTTTTCTAAAATGTCCAGGATCTATTATTGCTTTAATACTAATTTTTAACATTAACTGGAAGGAGGTTGAAAGCACTGAAAATAGCAAAAATGTCCCAGAAAAATGCCAAAACTGTGAGAAAAACGTTGGTTCGCTGACAAAAGACTGTCATTCCCTAAAAGCTGGGAAAATGGTAATTTCAGCCCCACAAACCCTTTTTGGTTTGGATTGCAGGGAAAAACCCAGAAGCTTTCATTTTCAGCCTGTTTTTCCAATTTTTATGAAAAAAAACAAAAATCTTTTTGTATTTTCTTAATTTCTGGGACCCCTCCAAGGGAATCCACAAACCCTGGGTATCTTTACAATCCCCATGATGTTGGAAGAAAAGGACGCAAAATTAGCATGGATACCTTATGTGGTGAAAAAGGTACAGGGGCCTAAGCGCGCACTACCCCAAATAGCCAAAAAAAGGCTTAGCACAGGAGGGGAAAAGGCCTAGCAGCGAAGGGGTTAATGTGTTACCATTGTTTTTTCCTCACACCTATCAAAGCTTATATTTTAGTAGCAATCTCATTTCAACCAGGAAATCAAACCTGCCTAATCAATAACATTTGTAACATTACCATCTACCCTCATCTACACCAGTCTGATAGAAGCAGCTGGAGATTTTGCCATCTAGATATAATAGTCCTCAATAACTATTAACTCTCAATTGATAGTTATTAATACAATTATTTCTCTATGCAATATTTTCTCTGCATAGCAATTTCTTCGAATAGGGATGGAGGATAATGGGCTAATTCTACATGTTTACCACATTGCAGTCTACAAAACATCTAATACTACAGTTTTGGAAACACATTTTTTGTCCTGTTTCCCAAATGTTTGTGAGTAAAAAAGGACTGTTATTTGTGATGCTTGTGCCCCCCTTCTTAAACCTAATTTGGGCATGCAAACAGAAGCACCTCAATATAGAATGTTAGTGGATATTGCCTCTTTAGTTGCCTCTTTAGTGTCCAACACCTTCCCCAAATTGTTTTAGATTGGAATGGGAAAGTAAATATCTTCCCAAAATTGTTTATACTAGCGAGGGGAAAGTAAATGTTGTCCGTTTAGTGTCCAACCCCTTCTTAAAATTATTTATAATGGATTTTGAATAGTAAATGCAGCCTCATTAGTAGCCAGCACCTTCCCCAATATTGTTTAGTTTAGAGCTGAAATAGTAGATATTGTCCCTTTAGTGTCAAACAATGTCCCCACAATGGTTAGATTGGAGTAGAAAGAGTACATTTTGTCCCTTTATTGTCGAACACTTTCCCAAAATGGTCTAGATTAGAGTAAGAATAGATTATGTTGCCACTTTAGTGTGCAACACCTTCCCCAGATTGGCTTAGATTTAATTGAGAATAATAAATGTCACCCCTTTAGTGTCAAATACTTTCTCCAAATAGATTTTCGCTGGAGTGGGAATATTTAATTTAACCATTTTAGTGTTACTCTCCTTTGCTAAAATGTTGTTTGATTGTGGTAGGAGTAGCATACTTTGTTTAATTAGTATTCTTGATGCTTAGAAAGACAATTAACTTAGTAACAATATGTTTTTATTAATTAGAATGCACTTAATAAGGATGGAAAATTCATGAGACAATATATTAATCCAAATTCATGGAGCTAATAATAAAACATTTACCCTCCAGTCATCAGCACATAAAAAATGGGTAATTACAAAAACATTTTACCTAGCCAAGCCTCCACTTAAATACAAACCTACAAGATCAGCATGATGTTCTCTCCTACTCCCCGCCCTTCTGAGGGTGGTACTTAATCTCAGCCCCAATTTGTTATACTACCTAAAGTACCAATGCTCCCTTTGAAGTGCAATCATTCTAAACACATCAAATAATCACACAAAAAGTTATTTCAGACATAAAATACCATTCCTCCACCCCAAGCAATCAGGTAAGTTTACAACCTTAAACATCCTTCTGTAATTGTGGGACTTGTAGTGAGATTTCCATAACTCCAAAAGTGCTATGTATTGGGGAACAAAAGGAAAAAAGGGAAATGTGCCAGTGCTTTCAGTGCTTTCCTAGAATGCCAATGCAGCAGACCTTTCACTTCTTCTTTTCTTAATTTATATTAATTTAATATTATCATACTAATTTATCATTGAATTTTATTTACATATTTTAACAATATTTTTAACATGTTTTAAATGTGTAATTATTTTTTACCATTTTGAACACATTTTTAACTTAACTTTTTTCCACTGTCACTAGCAAGCTGGCATCCACTGATCCCCAGAGTTCTGCACCATAAAGCACACTACTAACTGCCTTAGAGATATATAGTTTTAGGGTTGGGGCGACAGGCTTGGTATATGAAAGACAAAGCTCCCGCTGCAAAGCCCCAGTTAGCTGTGAAAATTTCAGGGACAAGTGGTTCTTCCAAGTAATTTTGTCAGACAGTTTGATGCCCAAGTACTCAAAAATGCTGACCCTCTCTAGCGGGACGTTGTCTAGAGCCAGATTTCTTTTAAAAGACTTGCAGGGGTTCCTCATCATCAATTTAGTTTTCATAGTGTTAATGGCCAAGCCCCTCGTGTCGCAAAATGCCTTAAATTGGTTCAGGAGCTTTTGAAGGCCCATGGGGGTCTTAGATACCAAATGAGTATCATCGGCAAACAGTAGTGTAGTTATTTTCTGGTTTGCCAAGGAGGGAGCATCAGCCTCAGTAGAGCACAGGAGATCGGCAATTTGGGTTATGTAAAGAGAAAATAGGATGGGGACCAAGACGCGCCCAGTACTTTAATCATTTAGTCAGTACCCAAGTACTCATACAGTGAGTCAGGCCTTAGCACGTGGACTGCTTCAAACCCCTTTCGACTATGCATGCAGATCTTTAACACCTACACACTTGTCTTTGACACCTTCAATTCCCTAGTTAGTATCCATACACTTCCAGCAAACACCCTGGCATTCCCCTTGAACTCCTCTACTGATCCATACAGCACCATGTACTAATCCATTTACTGCGCCAAAACCAAGCACTTATACATTCACCCAGGCACTCTCCTTGCAGTACTCTAATCATTCAGTCAGTACCCATATACTCATGCAGTGAGCCAGGCCTTAGCACATGGACTGCTTCAAACCCCTATCCGCTACGCATGCAGTCCCATGGACCACTGCCGACTCTTAAAAAATGCAAAGAAAACATTTTGTTTTTGTTTCTGAAACGCATCCCGTTTTCCTTTAAGGAAAATAGGCTGCATTTCCCCCCCCCAAATAATTGCTTTATTTAAAAGCAATGACAGACAGATTGACTCTGTATTCTATTATTTTGTGTAATTTTTATGTGTTTTCTAGCACAGTTGGTTTGTTTTTCACATTCACTGTTCTTAATATTTATGTCATCTTCGATATCTTACTCTCAAAATTAGTTTAATAACAATATTTTCCAATGACCTGTATGGGACTGCTTGTCATAACCGCAACACACTTTCCATGTGCTAGATCTATTGAATTGGTATGATTTTAAGTTGTGTTAGCAGTATTAAATTTATCAAGTTTGCTGATATTTTCAATGATTCAGTCCTTTGGTCTGTACCTCTTGAAGATGCCCGCCAGTTGACAATTACTCTCATCGAGCCAGTCATTTTTTATAGAGTTTTTAAAACTATTAACTTTTTTGTTAAATGTCACTCATGTCGCTGGTCTATCAACATGTGTCTAATTTTGTTTGTTTAGGAAGTCATTTGATATTTGCAGTAGTTGCGTCACTTGAGTCTGTTCTCTTCTGGGATGGCCATGATTTGACTATCATTTGTACAGTTTTAGGGAGCTCTATGCCTCCTTTCCCTGTTTTGTTGCCTTCCAAGATGACCGCCAGCTGTGTTACTGCTACTTTAAACGCAAACTATGAGACTAATGAGCAGGTTGGTTTTTGAAAGCCTTCTCATGGTCATCACCTGTTATTTAGTTCACATATCACTAATGTTTACATAAGCCTAATTCTGTTTCATCAAAGAGTCTTGATAGTTTCATTAATCCAGTTGGTTAATTTTGATCCCCACTATGATGGCTGTGATTGCGCTTTCACAGATACAGTATGGCCAGCATTTTTATGTCACTACCTAGTAGTTATGTTGGGATCTAGACTTCATGAGACATGCATTGCCAGGTAATCAATATCATGCGTATGAGGACGTTTGTAAAATACAACCGAATTGTCAGCATGTCCTTATTAATGGTGATCTTAAATTAATAGTGAGTAAACATTGAAAAATTACTAGATTATGAAAAGCAAAGCTAGTACTTAGCACAAAGTGGTCATGAACTCAATAGAGGATTAGGCTGTAAGCCTAATGAAGCGTAGCTATAGATATCTGTAATGTAAAAGAGTGTGTTAAAAGAGTGGATGGGAGTGAACTAAAGAGGTGAGTAATAAAGGAGTCAGAGTAATTACCTCCAGGTACAAGCCAATACATTTGTTTTAAACACCTGGCCAAAGCAAAATCGCTCACCCAGAAGGCTGATGGATCATGGCCAATTTCATCAATGCATTCAAAATGAGTGGTTTGCCATATAAACAAGAATAGCCACTTATTGCAGTCCAGATCCTGCAGAAACAAAACAGGGGAGGGTGGGTGACTATTAATATTGTAAAAGAAATTCAATCGTAATACTACTGGTGTGGCCACAGGAGTTTACCATTGTGCAGAGTAACCCTGTTGATGACGTCCAACCACAACGGAAGGTAGCCGTGACATTGAGCATGCAAACCCGATATAGGGCCTGATTCTGATGTGGTTAGGAAAGCAGTCCCACCCAGGGCCTGATTCTGATGCAGTTAGGAAGGCCTCCTAACAGCATTTGCTCCTTCCAAATCACATCTGGAAAATGTCTTGCAGACCAAGGGCCCAATTATGATGCGGATAGGAACATATGCTCCATATTGGATCGGGAAGCATCCGGATGCATCGTGCTCCGTCGATCGGACTCTCCTGATCCGAGAGGGTTGGAAACCGTTTCCAAACCGATTCGGTCGGGAAGCTTTCCAACCTGCATCAGAATCGACCCCTCAGAGTGAAAAGGTAGAATACAGACTTCCAGATAGAAAGGGAAGTGGGCCCAAACTGTCAGCCATATTTGGACATGCAATCAGGTGTTAATTATCTGGTTTTACCTCTTCATTATGTAATCAGGCAAATATTATTTTGTTACCATCCTGCATTTGATCCTCAATGTCTATTGGATCGAAACGTTGTCGACCCTATGCCACTCTAACTTGTTGACAATTTTGTGTACGTTTTTATGGATACAGTAGTGTTTTGTCCTATGAATTAGTGACCTCAACTTTGTATATTATTAAAGGTCTCCCATTATGTGCTTGTTTCCTTGTTTACCTTGGTTTTAACGGTCATGTGGATTACCCCAGAGGGGTAATTTTCCTTATTTTAATTATTTAAATTCAAAATAAAATGAAGTTCATATATTAATTGTTATAAGTCATGGACACTATTTAATTTTCATCCCAGAGTATTGCTTTGTTTATTTTCCTTTATGGACCGTTGCTCTAGTAACAGCCCTTAGTATATAGCATTCCACTTTACTGTGGACTTATAAGTAAATTAAATACACCAATCAGGTGTAGTGCAATTTTCCAAGTTTTAGGGAGAGAGTACAAGCACTTTAGCACTGGTTAGCAGTGGTAAAGTGCACAGAGTCCTTATGCCAAGAAAAACTAATTCAGCAAAATAGAAGGGGTGAGACAACTTTTTTGAGGGTGACCCTGCAGAGAGGGTTAGATCCAACAGTAGTGATTTAGCTTTCATTATAAGGTTGTGTATTTCTTTGTTATTTACACAGAGTTTGAATTTATATGTGACCCCTGGCTCTAAGTTTAGTAAGCTTTTTGGATAAAAATTCTTTACAATGCATGTGTTACAACACATGCCATTACCTTGCATTTTTCACTCCCAACATCTTTTAGAACGCAGGGTTTTACACTGCAAACAATTACAACACATTCCCCAAAGTAACACCCTGGTGGAGTTTGAATAGTAAAATGCATTGTAATGGGGAACGTGTTGTAATGGATTGTGTTGTAAAGCCCTGCATTGCAAAATATTGAGCAGAGTAAAAATGCAAGGGAATGGCACACATTGTAAAAGCATGTGGGGTAAAGTGTCCTATTGAGTTTTTTAGATTGCATTTTGTTTACTGATTGTTGTATATGTTATATCCTTGGTTAATGGTAGCTTTGTTATGTTTGGAAGGCTGCTAACAGTTTGTAGAGTGTTGGTTGGGCTCTTTCTAGTGTGGCTTGGAAGACATTATACCATTCTTCTAATGCTTTATTGGTTTTGGCTTGGTAAGCAATGGAGCTGTCATAGACATTCCACAATTGTATTTGGATTTTGTGTTGTTGTCTGTGCCAAGAATGGTGCATTCTGTCAGCCCAAGTTTCTTAAAAGTAGTCAACTAGTAGACTTAGTTTATGTTCATTTCTTGGTTAAATGGGATTCTATTAGCATGATGCAGTGGTTAGCTATGTCTTGTACAGGGACATATGCTAGGGCTATTCGTTTTATAATTTGCAAACTGGCTGTTTCATGCATATTCTACACTTTGTGCAGATTTTGAGAGATGTCTCCTGATGCTTTGATTGAAGTTGTAATAGCAACCTTGTATGAATGTAATTTGGATACACTTTAAGTATTGTTTGCATCATTGACTGCTTAAAGTCTATTATAATTTTTTGTGGATAGTTCATAGTTTTTATTTTGTATGTTGTCTAAACATTCATAGCAAGTTGCACTTTGTTTGTTAGGCAGCAGTGCATAAAAGAGGGGTATGTAAGTGTTGTAATATTCATCATATATATTGTATGTCTGTGCAAATGGTAGAGGGCACAATTTAAAAGTATCATCGACATTTCACTTTGGCGTTGTCTTTTGAGGTAACTTTCAGTGCAAGGAAAATGTGTCTTTATTCATTATTGTGGTTCTAGTGTACGTGGAAGGGTTCCTTGTTAGGTGATCTGGTTAGGTGTGCTGGAATCTGTAAATCTAGATATTTTCTAGGGGATTGACTTGTGGCTTTTTAATATGTTATTTTAAGTGTTTAAATGTAGTAATTTTGCGATGAACTCAGGTACCTTATGGAGTATGTCTTTTAATATTTTAGCTGTGGGCCCTTGGAAACTGGTGCTTACCCTTTTTAAATCTTGAAGTACGTGTCTTCTTTTGCTGTTACACTCAAAGAGTTGTTGTGTTTCTGACTTTAGCTAAAATATTGTTTTTGGCTGTAGCCCTCCCATAACATGTAATAATATTTAGTACATTTTCAATTCACGTTCTCAGTACTTGGACTTTCCTGGTTGTATGCATAATCTCTGTGCGAAAGAAGTTGTTTGCCTCTGTATGATGTGATATATGGTTCTTTCTGCCCTTTTTCTTGAAAGAAGCATAATTAAACAATGAATTATTATGTCTAAATGCCTATTTAATTTTTAACATAATAAAGACATGCTTTTAAACATTATAGTTTCTACACTTACATATGTTCTGTTGCTTAAAATTGCATTCACATTTCTTTTGTTTTCTATTTGTGGTCATACAAAATGTGGGACAGGTGACATTTTTCTTTGGTGTCGGTGAGAAAATGTTTGGTTTAGTTACATGTTGACAATTAAGGTTTATTTGGGGGTAGGGAACTATAGTTTTAAGATTAACTTATAGCAATTGTTTTATTCTTATTTTTATAGTTATTTCTATTTTACTTTCTTTAGAAGTGCCTTTGTATGGGTGTTCAAGTTTAGAGATAGATTTTTTTGATGTCCTCTGCCTTGCTTTTCTTAATTGGTTCTTTAGTTTCTAAAGACTAATATAGATAATAAAAGAAAAAGTTTAGTAATAAGTTTATATATTTGCATTTTAAAATTATTTGAAGTTATATTGTATTTTTAATATTTTCTAAAAATGCTTCTGAAGCTGTCTTTTTTTTAAAGCTTTTCTTCTGGGATTCATTTGTGTAGTCCAGCAGAGTGTTGTTTTCTTGTAGTTGGCAAGTTTGTCCAGTAATAATTACTGACTTTTTGTGATGTTTTTATAGCATTCTGTTAATGTTATTTATATTTTGTAGGTTGGTTTGTTTCACAGTAAATTTTATTGGTTACTACTTTTCCATTTTAGGTGTATGATAATTAGTCTTTATTTTTTATTTTAAATGTGTCTGTTTTATTGTTGTAATATATTTGTAACGTTGTATTTACTGTCTTCATTTTACTACTCTTTATTCTCTGTGTGTTTGTGTAATTGCAAATATATAGTCAATGTATTAAATGTCATATTTGAATAAGTCAATAATCCTTGTTTTAATACATTATTTTATAATACATATATATAATTAAATAATAATAGTATGTGATTTTCCACTTAGTGATAGCATTTTAGCCGATATTATCTGTTTCAATATTTTGATTAGCTATACATTTTATTAGTAGACTATGGTTTTTGTTTTGATACTGATGTGTTTGATAGTAACATTTTTACAGTGACATTTTTAAAATCCATATTTCTGTTGTTGTAAAGTATGTATGGGGTGTCGATATTTTTGTAAACGATATTATGTTGATAATTTTTGGGGTGAGTCTATATTGTTTTTAACACTATTATGAAATCAAACACAAATTACATCATGTTATATAAGAGAGCACTTAGATAAATCTTGAGATTCTGGAGACATGTATATGATAATGAGTCATTGCCTAAATGCAAGACTCATTTGAAAGCATATAACTCTTTCATATATATGAAGCCAAATAAATGTGCTAAACAACAATGCCATTTTCAAGGATAATTGTGTTCTTGCCAACAAGATGAGGAACAATCCTTCAGCTAACCTCTGCTCTTACCCTGTGCTTCGTTTGGAAGACTAGACCAAAACAATGTAATGTTAATCATTCTGCAGAATCTGGTTTTGAAGCACCCCCCAAATCAGTCTTTCTTAGAAAAAGTTTAATCCTGTTGCTCTGCAACAATTTTATTTGTCTAATGTGACTGAAATTTTTACATACATTAAGTAGTGTACTGAAAGATACTTTTCCATCAATATTCTTAAAATAACTAATTCCAACTGAGGGCCTACAGGGTGCTAAAGCGACTAATGTCTGGTTGGATGGTCTCTGCCCTTTCTTCATAAGACACCAACCTTCTCATACTCCTTGTACAAAAATGTTTGGAATCAATGTTAATTACAAATTTTCCCTTGTCTTGTATCAGATCATTTAGGAGAATCGTAACGGGGTGATGATTAACTCCAAGCTTGACTATGGAAATGAAATATACACTGGTTTACAAAAGTGTAAACTTTCAGATATTACAATGCATTTACAATGTGGCTGTTTGATAAGCTGGGTGCTCCATTCCTCCTTTACATTATGACCACTCACTTTCTGTGGATCAGCTACTTTATTCACAAATACTAACTAGAAACAAACAAAGGTTAAAGGGATGTTATATTTAGGTGAAAACATACCATATTAAACTTGTAAGCCACTGAAATGCATTAATTTTAGTTATCTAGTGTATCTAGAAATCATGTCATCAAAGTAGCCATAAACCCCTACTGCCGCCTTGTACAGTGGTGTTATCAATGATGTCATTTCAGATGCTGCTGTGATGTGATCAATGATGTCATAGAACATGTCACAAGAGATGTAATATTGATGGTAATTAGTAGTGCATGGTAAGGGTGCGAGTAATACTTACTTAAGGGCACGAGTTAGAGCTAAACATAATACACCCACACACATACATATATACATTTGGGCATCTAGTATATATATATATATATATATATATATATATATATGTCATTGAACATGTCAAAAGTAATGTAATATGTGAGCTCATAAGCAGTGTATGGCGTGGCTGCAAGTTAAAGCTAGTTGAACAAACCTCATCATCATCATAGAAATGTTATTCGATCTTTCTTGATTAAGATCATAAAAGTACATAAAAACAGAAGTACAGAAATACCTTCCAACACAATACCTGGGCTAATCTAGTTCATAAAGCATGCCAATATAAATACACACTTTACGTTAAAAGTAATATTATTGAATATTTTAAAAAGATAAAGAGTAAAGAGGAGAACCCCACAATTCATTAATGGTCCACTTGTTTCCTTTTCCGCATGCATGCCCATAAAAAAAGACAAACGGGTTGAGCAGAGATTTTAAAAAGTGTAATGCAACCCGACATAATTGGAATTTTTGCATCTTTATAATCGGTATGATGAATTCCTTTCTTTCCTGAGTGTTCAAACTACAGAAAAATAACAAATGCAAATCATTCTGAGATGAGGTGAAGTCACAGTGGCACAAGGTCAGGTCGGAATGCTTAAATCTTCTGGCCGGATACCCTAGCATCAACGGTATCAGATTCAAGTGGAATCTCAGCAGGATAAACTCATGTTGTGGGAGTGGGACCTCTGCTAGGTAAAAATACTGTCCCTCAACCAATGGTGGTGTTATTTGTTACATCCGGACCATCTGAGTGTCATAGTGCATCTCACTGCGATATTATCAGGCACTCAAGTTAAAAGTATCAGCCAGTCTCTGCCTGGGGAACTTTTTGCAAGTGTTTGGGTCCTTAAAAAGATCTTTCATGCCCATGACAGTCGGTTCACTCTGGACATAGTTAAAACATCCAATCCTGCTATGGTTTTCCATTTTTAGTGCATCTCTTATAATCTTCTGGTTAAGGGGTACCATGTCCCTCCCCAGATCAATAACCACAGCAGGAGCAGGGCATATAGGATAGAATCAGTGATGTATGTATGTCCCAGACATATTTGAGTAGGATTGTGGGAGAGAAGTTAGCAATTTAAAGAATTTATTTTCAATTATTTTCAGTAGATCAGTGGGCGCCATATCCCATATGCCTACCCCATAGATTGCAGCTGATTTTGTCTTGGTGTGATAAAGGCCCAGTAAGTCCTCCTCTTGTAACTTTATATATCAATATATATTTCTCTTACTTTTACTGCTCCTTATTTTTTTTAACTATGTTATTTCCATTTCCTAATTGTATTTTTTCCTTCAATCTATATGTTTCCAAATTCTGTTCATCCCTTCATTACAATAACTTAGTTATTTATATTTCTGGTGTCTTTTTTTCCACCTCAAACTGCCTCTGACTCTGTATTAGTCTGTGTGTAGCTAGCTTTCTTCTTGTTTTTCGGTCAGCTTGCCCTCTCCCTTATATATTATATGGACTGCCAAGCGGTGGTACTGTAAAGACTCGGAGACCTGATTGGGCCTTACTACTACAAGTACTAGTGCTGCTACTCTGCTGTGCAGATTGCATGCCCAAGTAAAGTATTCTATGCATGTTTGTTTAGATCATTATTATTATTAGTTTATTAGTCAATTAAGACCATAAACAAAATCCCACACTTCATAATGTTTACAAAAACATACAAAATGAATTAAAAGTTGATTTATTGTACAGCTAAAATGGCCACTGGGCATTGCGCCACAAGCCCTTCGCTTTTTCAACTTTCCTTCCTTGGTGTTTGTGTGCCAAATGCACAGCTATATTGGGTAAAGGTGGCTAGACAGGGGCTGATCTTTTCCCTAATATCTAAAAATGCAAAGTTGCCATATAGACGGCTCGAGTTCCCTTAAGTGTATTAATATAAGTAATTAAGGTGCATATAAGCAGGACCGAGGCAGATGTGTATACCGTGCTGGCTGAGCTATAAGTCAAATTGTAAAATTGCAAATGTGCAAAACTTTAATTCATTAAAAATACCAGAATAGACAAAGCAGTTGTCTGAGTGAGTCAGAATAGGGAACAGCTAATAGTTCCTAGTAGCCCCTCCTTGCCGATTATCTGTGCATGTTAAATTTGCCTAAGAGATTTCTAATTTATCACGTTTTAAAATTGGATTTAGGAGTCCCCTCCAGGTTACTCATTGCATAACCTGTTTGCTGATCATCGTTTTAAAAATATCCAATAACTGAGTCAGTCCAATGTTCAGCATTGTGCTGCATGGGTCCATGGACTCCACAAGAGCAGACCTGCATGATCTAATTCCCTGTTCAAGGAACACCCGTCATAATAGAGATCTTCGTTGAACCATGAATATAGGACAAATGCATACAATGTGAAGCAATGTATTATTCCCCTGGTGGCATAAACAGCGGGACCGATCTTCACTTAGACTGGTGATTCTCCATTTTAGCATGAGGTCAAGTGTTGGTATTTCTCCGAATCGTAAGGCCAGAAATTACTGTATGATCTTCCGGTTGAAGGGTGCAGCCAACAGGGCTGATTCTCTTAGAATGGTATATGATTTCAACACCAGCCACCCATGGCGACGTCTAGACAGGCTTTCTTTGTCTGCTACCCAACTTTGTAGTTTGGTTGATTTATTTACAAGTTTCTCAAAGGTTTGCCCAGAAGTATTAGATGTCCAAAGGTCACCCAGTTCAAACGTCCTAATGCTGTTTTCTAGATATTTCTTGTGAGCACCATTGCCACGTTATAGATTAATTTAGATCCAGACTAGATTAGGCAGGGTGTTCTCAGCTGCTGCTCGCAGGGTATGACAAAGCGTTATGAATGCCGTTAGTCTAGCAAGTATCTGTTTTGTAAGCAGGAATTCTGGCTGGATCTGTGCAAGAGAGGCCGACTCACGGAGGCTAAATATATGTTTATAGGCTCTTATCATCAATTTATCTAACAGAAGAGAATTGTCACTCAGCATGATCTCCGATCCGTAGGAAAGGTTTGCAACAATTTGGCTTTCATAACTGATACCATGAGTTTTAGATCATGGTCTCAAATGGATCTGGCCTGTGACTCGAAGCAATAATTAATGGCCTGCGTTTTCTCCTTTGTCACCTTCTTCTGGGAACCAAAGGAGCCATTGGAGTATATTTTCACTCCTAGGTATACGTAGAGTTTGACCTCGTCGATTCTGTTTCCCTTATTGAGCTATTTATGATTGGTCTTAGAAGGACAATTGCACGCCATCACACTTGTTTTCAAAAAATGTTTTTCCAGACCATTTTTTTTAGTGTAAGCTCCAAGAGTGATAAGCAGCCTTTGGAGGCCTATTTGAGTGTTGCTAAACATCACCAGGTCATCAGCTTAAAGGATATGCGACATTTGTTGTCCTCCAACCCTCGGTGCATGAGCCTTCTGTTCATCGAGCTCAGTAGAGATTTCGGCAAAAATAAATTGAAGAGAAAGGGGGCTTAGTCACAGCCCTGTTTTACACCAGACGTTGTTTGCACCTTCCTTGATACGCATGAGTCATGACCGATTTTAATCTTGACCCAAGTATCCGAATATACCAGCCTAATCGCTCGTAGGATGTTAGGTGGGATGCCCCATTGCTGAAGCTTGGTCCATAGTTTGTCCCGGGGGACAGCATCAAAAGCTGCTTTAAAATCTACAAAACTCATATAAAGAGTTGTCCCAGTGGCTTTTGCTCTATTCCTGATTAGGCTCATGGTCATAAGATTAGTTGAGGTACCTTGGCCCCGTAGGAAGCCAGTTTGGTTTAAGGGGATTCTTCCTTTGTCGTGCAAGTGCAACCAGGATTCCAGATCATGCAATAACAGAGTTGAAAAATGTTTCAACTCAACATTCAGCAATGCTATCAATCTATAGTTGCTGGGTGAACATGCCAAGCCTTTTTTTCAATGGGATGGAGTAGCTGTCAGGAATAATGTTGTTTTCCAAAATGAAATTAAACATTGAGGCTAGGATGTCCGCCCATTGTGGGGCAATATGTTTGAATTTTGCCTGTGGTAGCCATTTGGGTCTGGGGCACGGTCGACCTGGGACTTTTTGATGACCTTCTCTACTTTGGTTGCTGTAATTATCTACTGTACCACAGTGGTTTTGTTAGGACAGTTAGGGCTAGTGGTAGGCGTCAAACTGCTCTTAAAGTGTGACTTTAAGTAATGCACCCATTCTGTCTTGATAATTTTTGCAACTGCAAGACCTTTCTCATTCCTATTTAAATGCCTGTTAATAAATAAAACAAATTTCGTTGCGCATGCTGCATCGCAAAATGCGATGCAGCACGCGCAACAAACTTTGTTTAATTAATGTAAATGTTTACTTACCTCCGTTTATACATATTCCAGTGTTTACTACCCCCTCCTTGCCCCTCCCCCGCCTCACTGCCCCACGGAACTCCCTTCACCAGCCTCTACTGAGTCTGCGCCCAGGTTTCCTTGAACATTAAGATAACAAAGGATCTCAGGAATCCTAAGAATTTTGGATCCAATGATTTTTGTTCATAGACTGTTGATGTTCCAAGAACAGACTATGAGGAAGCCTGGAACCTTTTCTGGTGGTCTTCTATTGCCTCAATCTTGCCTACTCTTGATTCTTTTTGTGTTGCATACTCTTGATTCAAGACAGGGCCTGCGGTAGCCAGTCCCAAGAAGTTTACTGCTCATTGGTTGTTACCAGTCTTTGCGGCTGGAGGGGAGCTGTTCCTTTGTTAGTTGCTTTGATAGTCATTTGCTTTGATAGTCATTTTACTGAAATCTGAGTCCAATTGGTGATGGACGGCAGGGGGAGACCTTCCGTCAGCTCCTCATAGTACAGACCCGCTGGGAGCCTGTTGCTCACTTATTGGGGGCCCAACTAAGAGGATATGAGGATATCTATACCCATGATAGGAAATTACATCGATGCCCCAGGCTTTTAGGTGCTCTTTCTTTTCCAAAATCAGAAAATGAGAAGGTGACTACAGTGGGGTTCGTGAGCTGACGTCTTCTTGCCCGCAGGAATTTGATTGAAAAGATGTCATCGGACTTTACATGGGCCAGGTCCGGCAATTTCAGGATGTTTGAGCGGTATAAGATGTCTTGCGAGCCCCTTGATTTAAACTCTGGGATCCACAGCAGACTCTGACTAGAGTTGTTTAAACCAAAAGGTTCATCAAGACCGACGCTTCCACTTGAAGTCAGTTTATTGCCATCAATTTCTGCCTGCAGCTCAGGTTTCAGGAGAGGTTGTTCACTGAAGGCTGTGTCTAGGTTTTTTCTTCCATGCACTCTTTTGCTTACGACTTCAAGGTGTGCTGTATTTTGTCATCAAGGCCAGCATGGTGGACTCCAGGAATTCCCTCTTGTTGGGGAATGCATAACGGCAAAGGTCCACTTGGTGTGGTACAAGGAGCCCTCCAGTTTTTGGGGGATACTACCTTATTTTGAAAAACATTGTGGCATGGAGCTACGGTGGTTCTGTGTGTCTTCTGATCCCATTGAGTCATCCTTGGACAATCCCGGTCTTCCTGTTCAGTTGTGTGGGAGGGATAAATATTCTCTAAGTTACCCAAGCAGATTTTATCCCTTCTATTTCTCACTCATTTTCTTTCCCTTTTAGTTTATTGGGGAAAGTCAGGAGCGTTAATTTTTATGCTCCCATCCACAGGTGATTTAGGGTGGACCCTAGAGGGAGTTTCAAAATTGTCCTCCACTATATCCACGGAGTCTTCCTCTGCTGGCCTTTCAATGGGAACCAGTTGGCTCTACGTAGTTAGATTCTTTGGACTGGATGTTTCCTCTTGCAGTGTTGTATCGGGTCGAAACTCGTGGCCAATGTTGTTTTTTACTTCACCCAATATTGCTTGCATGATTGCCGGCAGTTGCACCCATTTCTCGACTACCTACTTGCAGGAACAAACTTTAAAATCATTTAGATTATTTAATTGGGCCCTTGTGGCTAGTGCCTTAAGTTTTTCGAGTTTCTCATCAATTCCAGACACAAAGATTGCCATCCTATTCAATAAGTACACCCAGATGTCAATTTTGTTAGAGTGGTGAGTTAGTGCCAGTACTGTTGCTTGCATAGAGTTCACAATAGCAGACCACAGGTTTGGGGGTTTTTCTCCTGGTGTCACTACCTAAGCCCTTTTAGTTAAATCCTCTTCTAAAGTTGTTTCCTGGGTGATTATTTTAGGCCCCTCCTCTGGGACGAGCAGGGGGGATCCTCATCGTTGGTTAATTTGAATTTGGGAAACACAAAAAATTGAGGTGCTCACCCATCTGCGCCTGCTGTAGCTGTATCGGCGGCATAGACCACATTATTTGTGGCATATACCACACATTCTGGTTCATCACAGGTGACCTACTTGATGGATGCAATTTTGGTAGGGATACTGAGTTAGAAGGTAGAAAGGTGTGAACTTGGTAAGTAGCGTCTGTAACTTCTGGTTGACATTTATCAATCTTATTTACTTGTTCAATTGTGACGCGTTTGATTGATGGCCCGAAGTAATCTGTTATTTTTGACAAATTGTGCTGATCCAACGATTTTGTATCTTCTTTGTTAAATTTTGTTTTTATTCTTTTAAGTGTAACATTGGAATGGTTTCAGTTAACTATGCAAAAATAAAATAAACTTAAACTTAAATCTTCTTTGTTACTGTCTTTGTCGCCAATCTGGCCTGACCTGAAGCCCACTGTCAGACTAAGGTGGTTAGAACCTTGGGGCTACCTTCTAGGTGAAGCTCCGAGCTCAGGTCCAGGTCCAGGTCTAGGTCCGAGTCATTGGTGGCACTACAAATCCTCTGAACAAGGGGGGTCGTTGAAAGTGACAAAGGTCCTACACAATTAGATTTGTGGTTTCCTTTTTGCAGAAAGGTTCCCCAGTGCGGTGTCTCTTTCTCGCTACCTTTTAATTGGGGTTTGTGCCTTACACCGCACCTTACCGGATCTCATCAAATTGTTGGTTTCAGGCTGGCGGCCTCAGAACGTTTGTGCTGGTGTCTTGCTATGTTAACTCCACAATTCCACAAAAAAGACTCTTCAATAAGATCCTCAGGTGCCTTTTCCAGTAATTGACGGCCTCTTTTTGTGATTACCCGGGGAGTAATACAGCTCTTTACTGGGAAGTTACAGTTACAAGATGGCTCCCTAGCCTGTAAGCCTGATGGCTGGTGGCTGGAAGCTGGACCAAAAAGACCCCCAAGTGTTCTCCCAAAGCCTGGGAATGTGGGGTTATAGCAGGGGCAAGAAGCAGGTGTCAGGAGGAGTTGAGGAGTTTCAGGGGCTGGAAAGGTGTTATGTACCACCCGAGCAGGAGCTCACCAGACACCCCCGGCAGGCCACACCTAAACCTAGCTGGGCCGCGTCTGAAGGATCCTGGGCTCACACTCTGCAACGGCTGCTAAAAGCCACCATGCATGGGATATGGGTACACACCACACCACACTTTGCCCCACTTGGTGCACTTGGCCCATTTGGCTACACTTAGTATAACATCACATCAGAGATCTGCCAAATTCACGGTGAGATTGCTTTTGCCATCGGGGTGCTGCTGCTGAAGAGGCCTTTTTACCTTTTTAAAATAACCTGTGCCAGACAGCGAATTAGAAATATAGTGGAGAGGGGTAAGGTCCATCGGGGGCCAGAAGCACCCCTTGTTCTACCCCTTAATCTGCACCATCTCTACACCACCTCCTGACAACTGACACACCTAACACTGAACACAGCAGTCCACAATAGTCTACAACAGTCCACAACAGTCCACTGGTTTAGGGGCTCACCTCTGTTTCACCTCCGTTGCCCCGTTGCTCTTTGTGGGGTCAACTAGGGCATGAATCGGGCAAGACCTGTGTAGATGAGAGGTGAGGGGTGGGGGCCGAATAGTCGAGTGAAGAACTTTTTCCGTACACTCGAGCGCTCGAACAATGAGTGGACGGCTCAGGGTCTCCCAGCTCAGTGATGTCCCCCCAGTGCTCCGCATCTCATGGGCTGACCACTCACTGCCTCCGCTCCCTCTCCGTCTTTCCCTATGACCGTTGCTCGCCTCCCACACAGCTTCGGCTCTTCCTTGCAGCTGCAAAAAGTAGTTGGTACTATTGGGTGTCCAGTCTCGATCAGTAGAGTGCATCAGTGATCCGGATGCAGGATGCCGGTTTGAGACGTAAACAGCCTGAGATGAGAAGGTTTTCTTTTACTTTCTCATGCTCAATCAGTAAATGATGGTCACGTTGGACACCCCAAAGTTGTCTTCTTCTTGTCTACTCTAGGCCTAGTATTATTTTTTTTATTAGCAGCAGTTGTTGCTGAAATAATTACAGTGCACCATGGCCAGAAGGAAGTATAATGAGGAGAAGGAGGCAAGCACCTCTACATTTTCCAATGAAGAAGGCCTTATGTCTGATTTCCGCCTAGTTGGTCAGTCTTTTCAAAGACTCAGACTCACCAATAGCTCTAGCCACTGAGTCCAGTCCATTGGGTTATCCTTTTCTTCAGAGGCTTTTAAAAAATTGCCACCAACTAAATGCCTAACCGGACATGTTATTATGTTTGATAGGACATACTCTCTACTCTAGTTTGTGTACCTGAATTGTACTGATCTGTGTGATGTATGTATTGTATTTTCAATCTTGCTAGTGAAATAAATAAATAAGGGGAGGCGTATTTGACATCTAAAAAATGTGTAATGTTTTTTACTAGGCGCACCGACCAACAGTGCTGGGGCCAGCGCGGAAGGCGATGGAAGCCAAGAGGGAGCAGATGTGGTTGATGCAGGGGGTAAGCCAGCAGCAGTGGCGGGCAGTGGTAAGTCATATTCCTTTCTTGTTGCCAATTGGATTTATAGTATATATACTCCCTGCTAGGGTGTGTACTGAAAACTGTTCTGTTGTGACTAAGTTGTGAACAGATGAAGAAGACACCCTTTACTTAGCATTAACGTTAACAGGAGTTGAGTAACTAATGGCCTTCTCTCGTCTTCAACACAGCAGAGAAAGTTTTATGAAGAAGACTAAGGGTCAGACCTTGATAGGTTGATGGAAAAGGTAAAGAAGGCTAGAAGGAGCAAGGACGGGTGACATTTAATATATGAAGGATGCATGGGTGAAGGGGCACGGGAATGCATATAGGTTGCTGATAGGATGTATGGATCGTTGAAGCAGGATGGGTGAAAGGTGAAATAAAGTATGCCTGCCTGGGTGGGTGAAACTGTATGAGAGAAAGGAATCCTCCGTGGGGTTTGATGGGTCAAACTCAACCGCAAAGAAGGAGGACGCAGTGTGGTTAAATGACAAAAATGTAATATAATATAATATGATAGCCATGTTTAAATGGATGGATGCCTGGATGGTATTAGACTAAGACAATGTAAAAGAAAATGAAACTGTGCCAGAGTAGCAAAGTTAAGGCTGAAGAATAAAAATAATGTTAGGAGAACAATGCAATGATAAATGGAAAAATCCCTGTGTAAAAAAATAAAATGTCATTTTGACAGTGTGAGTCCTGGGTGGCCTATCGGCTACATGGCCTATCGGCTACATGTTTCCAATAGTAGTACCTCACGTCATGTGATGTTGTGCTGTATTTCTACATTCATATTAGTATTTAATCATATCATCTGCCTTGTTGTAGTAGTCAGGGTGAATGTGAAGTTGAACATTTGCCATTGATTTTTTAACTGAGTATGGCCATAATATTAGAAAAAGAGATAATATTGTAGTGTAGCTACCCCATCTGCAGACAGTAGTAAAGTAACACAAGTATGTCTGTCTAGGCCACAAGCTGAGTTGCCATGTCTACAAGATTAATTTAGTTAAACAAGAGCGAGAAGAAGAATATGTTTCTACTCCATACTGCCTAATGCTTGAAACTCTAATCACATCCAAATCTTAGGGGCCGTGGAATCAGGGATACCACAAATGTTATGAACTGCTAGTGCTACTGTGCCACTGTAATTTTATGTGTATAATTTCATGTGTTAATGTTTTGCTAAGAGGATTAGTTACAATTGTCTTTTTTTGTGTTGATATAGCTACTCCTTCCCAACCCACCTGGTGGGAGATAGCAGCCAAGACCCTGCAAACGGAAGCTGGAGGCCATCAGTGATGAATATCGATGACTGATGGCTCTGGTGGAGGAGGAGAATGAGGGATCAGCTGTAGCCTTCAATGCCCCGGTCCCCAGACAGACAACCCCAGTGCCACCGGTGGTACAGCGACATGGTCCAGCAGCCACCTGCTGCAAGTCAACCACTGCTGCATACCCCTGTTCGTGAAAAAACATTCAGCGCTGCATGCTCCTCTGGATTGCTTGCCTAGAGGCCAGGATGTAGGAGTGCTTCGACCATTTTGAGTGCAAGATCCAGCTCCTAGTCTGCCACTAGATGATCATAGACTTGCCTTGCCCCTTTATAATCTTTTTTGGGTGGCTGTCACTTGTTGGGTAGAGGGTAGGTTTGTGGGAGTTGGGGAAAACTTGGGTTGGATTTTTTATGGACAATTGGACTTAAGTTTCTTTTAATACTGAACATTGGTTGTGGTTAGAGAGAGGGGTGGGTCAGGTGTTGTGGATTTCTTTCATTCTAGTTTATTTGTTAGGGGAATACATTTATAGTTTTACAAATTATGTAAATATTTTTTGTGGGGTTACTCTTATACTTTGCACTGTTTCCTCTACTGCAAGGGCTCAGAGTTTAAAAAAACCTACCAATAGTGTAACACACCAACAGATAGATGCGGTACCCTTATTTGTCCTACTACTACAAGTCTCTCCTCCTAGTCTATGCAGACTGCAACTAAAACCACAATGGACTCGGAAGGGTGTGGGTGTGTAAATTATTTCATTTCCATAGTAAATACAATATTGCATCCACCCACACTTCTTCTCTTACCTGTGATTGATGATTAGGCAAAACAATGGCTGCATGGTGATGGTTTGGTTTTCTAAGGTGCCATGGTGGAGGCAGTAGTAGACAGTAGCAGTTGCAAAAAAAGAAAATGAGACAGTCATCTGAGAGAGATTAGAGAACAACTAGTAGAAGTACAGTACACAAGAAGAAGACTACTAAACGAGAAATCATGATAAGCAATGCTAAAGATAAAAAAAAACAGAATGGTGAGCTCTCCTAGTAAATTTATAGACTGAAGTCGACTCGAGCTATGAACCTTTGAAGTAGACAAGCGTAACCTTTAGTGCTGGAAGGATGATGATGCTGCCAATTATAATCGATTATGTTTCTTTGAAAGAAAAATGTAATATTGAATACTGTCTGTACATGGGTGGGCAATCTAACATATATATTTCCAGTGTGGGCTATAGTTATACTTAGAGCAGAACTTAAGAACCTTGCCCTGCTTGCCCTTGAGTTGGTGTTGCTTTCACAACATCTGCCTCATCAAGTATGTGATCAATTAATGGTGTAAATGTAATTTAATCACACCAATAAATCAGAGGGTTAGAGGTTCAATGAATGGATAGGAATGGGCATTTGAGGAAAAGGTTTGACAAAGACAAAGAGCTTGGCGGACGACCATCCTAAATCTGTTATGGGAGGAAAAGGAAATACATACATGATGATGAGTACTAGACTAGTACAGGTAATTTAATTTTCCGTCTTCCCCAGAGAGACCCAAGTTACATTTATATTCTTGTAGCGGACTTTGAAAGATAGCAAATAAAATAAAAATATCTATAGGAGGCAAGTAACTAAACATAAACAACACACACAGTTGTAATGAGTGAAGAGTACCAATTTACTGTAAGTATTGCCAAATTGGGAGTTGCATCACTGCACTGTATTCCTCTTGCACTGTCCATTAAACTTTGGTGCCTGGCAAATGAGGTTCAGTAAGGTAAGTGTGAGTTGTTTTCCAGTATGTCACTGGGTAAGGACCTGTAGATGGGAAAAAAATGATATTAAAGAATTAAGGGGGAAAGTTAAACTGCATAAAGGAGTGCAACAAGAAGACTTTGATTCAGAGGCAGCATGGCTAAATGTCTGTTTCTGACAGTTACCTCCTACAACAGGCTCACCAACCAACCTCCACCTCAAATTTGATCCAGACAGCACTGAGCACAGAAGCACACAGCAACATAGCGTGCCATTTTTGTCAATTAAGTAAAAAATCAATGCACCGCTATCAGTCAGTCACACCACATTCACCACCACAACCACTACACAGACAAATATAGGTCTGGTGTGGTTGTTGTTTACCTTTAGGCCACCTCAAAGTCAAGTAATCATTATCCAAATCGGTTGGTTTTGACAGTGAATTTGAAAACTTCCATATTCTTCTGCTGGCAGTTCTCGAAGTAGTCATGCTCACACCCATGAGTCATTCCATCATCTCTGATCCTCGTGAGTCTGACTACGACTACGATTATGGTGTTTAACTCTGTACGAACAATGTCCAACAAGAAGGGAAAGATTGACTCTATGGACTCACAGTAGAGTAGACTAGACTAGACTAGAGTAGACTAGATTTGTGTTTCAAACATTGCATTAACTAAGTGACAGGTCAGGACTGAGTCTTTAAGGAGTATAAGTAAGCATAAAACAATTAAAAAAGCAAAGAGGACAGTGTGGAGTGGACCCAGTGAAGGAATCTCGCTATCCCATCCATCAAAGCGGAAGGAAAAAAAATAACCTTCAGGGGAAATTATTGATCAGCTGTCGGTAGGCCACCACAACATTGTGAATCTCAATCAGCATCATCACTAAAACACTAAGGATAACAAACAATCACCCAGTCACACACTGCCTACTGCCAGTGCCACCACATGGATCATCTTTCTTCTTCTCAATCCTCAAAGCTAGTTGACAGATACATGGTTGGTGACCACCATTTACCTGTTCTTCTGGTGTGCTCACCGTGATCGATTGGTGGCACATTGCAGAATGCAGATCATCCATTCATCCATTGCTTTGCTCTAAATCAAATTATTATTAATCTCACATATGGGGCTGTCCTTCTGGGTTAGGAGGAAAGGATAGATAGATAGATAGATAGATAGATAGATAGATAGATAGATAGATAGATAGATAGATAGATAGATAGATAGATAGATAGATAGATAGATAGATAGATAGATAGATAGATAGATAGATAGATAGATAGATAGATAGATAGATAGATAGATAGATAGATAGATAGATAGATAGATAGATAGATAGTCAGGGCCCAGGGTTGAAGGCAGAGGCAGGTACACATCTGTTTGTATTCTCCATTGACTGTCTGGCTTGGGGGAAATGGCTTTAGGGCGAGTTGGGACTTCTCACTGCACACAGTTGCAACTCCAATCCGGCAATAAAAAGTGTCTAAGAGTAAGACAATGGGGATGGTTTGGTCAACCAGACACACACAAATTATCAAGTAAATAATGTTCCTACTGAGGCAAGATGGCTCCTGAGTGAGGCCACCACTTACCTCTCTCCTTTCTTCTCTCCCGCTGGATGTTCCTCTGTGAAATTGGATAATACACCGGGGCCTCTACTGGACCAGAGATCTCTGTGGGCCCACTCAGGCAAAAAAGCGAGGCAGATATTGGGCCACTTGTACTGGGGAAAGACCGATTCCTGCTGCACCCGGTAGGAAACTCTGGTGCTGCTGATGCTGACGGCTGCCGCTGGGGCCATGCACGCCGATGGCTGTTGAGTGCTCAGGTTGCCTGGATACTGTGATGCTTCACGAGCACGATCAAAGACCCTAGATTCAGCGGTGATCGCTGCTATCGGGCGAGGGAAACCACGGACGGCGGCCCCAGCCACTACCTCCAAACATTCCTGCAGCAAAGGGACAGATGCCAAATCGGAGGGCAGGAAAGCAGACCCTGGAGTGTTAGGAAAGTTGCAACCTTACATTTCAAGCATGTTTGTGCCCCTTGACACGAGCGAGAAGGAAAAGGCTGGGCAAGGCAGTCAGAAAGATCAAGAAAATGGTGACAGTAATGGAGGAGTGTGTAATTTGGTGAACAGCTCTATACATATTACAACACCTGGAATACAAGGGGAGGAAAACAAGAACCCCCAAGTGCGACCCCATGGCTGTTAAACTGTGACAACACTATCCTGGAAGCACCTTTACAAACCTGCCCGGTGGATGAGACTGAGTTAAGTGATAACTGCTCCCCAGATGCACCTACCAATAAAAAAGAGGACACCAGAAATGGCTGGCAAAAATAGGCATGGTGCAGCTAGGGGGAGTGAATCCCAAAGAACAACCAAGGAGCCCGGTTGCTGATCCCCCGACTCTCTGGAAATGTTTTTCTCATTATCCAAGGAATCAGGGGTATCTGATACCAGCCTATCTGTTAGTAGTGATGGCGAAGATTCTCCCTCAAGTAATAGAAGTTTCCAAAGGAAGGGTGCCATCCCCAAGAAACCTAAACGGACATCTGGGAAAAAGATTTGCAAGAGATCCCTAGGGGATACAGAGGATGAGGAGTTGGGCTGGGATTATTCAGCTACACAATATGTACACCCTGAATGTGTAAATGAAAAGGAGAAACCTTCAAGAGGGAATCCAGGGGGTGAATCAGTACAATCAAATGATGGAAAGCCGACTGAATCCTCCTTATACTTAATTTTGCAATTCCTGTGACTATTCCAGGAAGATGTCAAGTCTGACAATCGCCAAGCAAGGTTGGCCTAAGAAAACTCCAAGGATCTGTTAGAAAGATTGGGAAAACATGTTCTGACATCTCAGAAAAGTTAAACATGGTAGAGACCTGCACTTAGGCATTAGACAACACAGTTGATACACTAAAGGTTCACGCTTCGGGACCCCAAAAATTTCAACGGCGATGATATAAGAAAATGTATAATTACCACGTTGAAAAGTTCAACACCTGAACTCTCTCACTGGGATTGGGACAAGGAAGTTCAGAGTGCCCATTGCTTTCCCTTAACACCTGCAAGGCACTGATCCAGTGAGCGGATGCTGCCCTGTGCTATATTGATGTATTTTGGACATTTTCTGTTAGGCTAGGCTGAGTTTGACCTAGGTAGACCTAATGACAAAAGACATTTTGAGTTCTTCTCCTTTTTTGCCAAACCAGATTCGTCACATGCCACTGTTGAGAGGAGATGTTGCCTTAGACAGCTCATAACCCCTCTCCAGACAGCAGGGGCTGTAGTATTTTTGCAGAATCCAGCCAGGCTGAAAGTTGTCTTCCATGGTCAGAATTTCAGCTTCACCTCTGAAATCCAAGCCGAGAAGTTGTTGGATGACATTTAACGGGGGCCATTGGGGGTAAAGAAGAAGATTATAACATACTAGACAAAAGCGACGGATAGAAGCAGGAGTTTCCTCTGTGTGGGAGAATTTTATAGCTCTGTTTTTCTTTTTTTATATGCATATTTGAACACTGGTGGGTGGAGAGAGGTGGAGGGAGAAGAGATGCCCTCACACAGGCTCACGGTTGAGCCTTATTGCCTAGGTTACGGTGGTGGGAGGGGGTGGGGGTGTGGGAGGGGTGAGGGGTGGAATCCTCAGACAGGTGATAAAAGTTGTAGGTTCAATAGAGTTTTTTATCACATTCATCACTTTAGTCACATTAAATGAAAAGATTGAGGGATCGGTTGGGTCGGTTTGCTGTACAGCGTTGAGGTGCCAGAATCAGGTTAATGACATAAGGCGACATGGGCAGACTTAGAATGTATTGCACTTAGTCAAATATTTGTTGATATTGTACCTATTTGAGGTGGGTTGGGGGGAGAGGCGAGGGGTGATGGGTGGTCCAACATGTATTTAATTTAAATCAAAATGAAAAAAGAATAATTTTGAAAAAAAAGTATTTTGGGGATGTCAAAGAAAGAAAGTAACTAGAAACTAAAATCTAGTTGTCAGGGAATTAGAGGTCATCCTCAAGCTCTGATGGTTCACCCAGAAGTAGATCACCTACCACACTACTTCCATGACCTGAGTCACTGTCATCATTTTCCTGCTGTGGTACTTCAGGCATAGTGTAATCCGGTCGTTTAAAGTGCTGATTCATTTTAATCATGGTTAACCTCTCCATGTTTTGGTGTGAAACACTGGTCCTTCTCACTGTCAGAACGGCACCAGCAGCACTGAAATCACGCTCAGCAGAGACACTTGCTATTGGGCAGGCCAGATATGTTATCGCCAGCCTGCTGAGCATAGGCCATTGGGGCCTTTTTCCATACCAATACAGCAAGGGATTTTGATCAATGTAGACCTATGTTGGGTCATCCGGATAGGCCTTGACCATCCGCTCAATGGTCATGGGTGCTCTGCTTTGCTCTCAAACATTTGCCTTTGCTTCAGCACTGGCCTTAAGCCCTGCCAGTAGAAACCATTCCTTTGCCAATTTGGGGGGTTGATGCTCATGTACTGGTTGTTGATTTTGTTCTAGCTGTTGTTGGTGGTTTTGGCTGCTGTGAGCCAAATGCATAGCCCTCAGGCTCTGACATTGAACTTGAAGGCTGCCCTGCAATACTTGTTGTGCCCTGGAGGAGCAGGCCTCTAATTCCTGGCCGTTTTTTTTTTAGCTCACTGGCTTGCACAGCTGTCCAAGTTTTGTAGTTGGCAACATCCCCGTCTGAAAAAGGAATGAAAATTAAGCATGGGCGAAATTTGCGAATTTGCGTTCCGCGAATTCGCGTGAAATCGAATTCGCAATCCGCAAAATCCGCAAATTCGTGCGAATTTGCGGATTTGGGGTTTTTTAGGTGTTCACGGGGTTTTTTGCGTGTTCGCTGAGTTTTTTGCGTGTTTGCGGGGCTTTTGCGTGTTCGCGGGCTGCTTGCATGGCGAAGTTACCCATGCGGTCGTGTATGGGCACAACACCCTCTGGTTCACCACTGCCACCCTCTGGTTCATCACTGCCACCCTCTGGTTCACCACTGCCACTCTCTGGTTCACCCCTGCCACCCTCTGGTTCACCCGGCCCCCCTCTGGTTCACCACTGCCACCCTCTGGTTCAGCACTGCCACTATCTGGTTCACCCCTGCCACCCTCAGGTTCAGCACTGTCACCCTCTGGTTCACCACTGCCACCCTCTGGTTCATGACTGCCACCCTCTGGTTCATCACATCACCACTGGTTCACCACTGCCACCCTCTGGTTAACCACTGTCACCCTCTGGTTCAGCACTGCCACCCTCTGGTTCACCACTGCCACCCTCTGGTTCACCCCTGCTGGCTATTAACAACGTGACACATCTGAGAGATGCGTCACGTTGTAAAGCCAGTTATTGTAAATCTGCCCCTATACATTTAGCCAACGAGGGAGCACTTACTGATTAGACAGCAGAAAGTACTCCAGTTGAGTAGAGGTATTGCACAAAAAGGTGGCATCTTCATGGACAAACACGCAGGGCAGGATTCATTCTGCCCCCTGTTAGGCTCGTTTCTTGTGCCCTTCTGCCCTCTGTTAGACCCGTTTTTCCCTTGTTTTTCTGCCCTTCTGCCCCCTGTTAGACTTGTTTTGTGTGCCCTTGTGCCCTCTGTTAGACTCATTTTTCCCTTGTTTTTCTGCCCTTCTGCCCTCTGTTAGACTCGTTTTTTGTGCCCTTCTGCCCTCTGTTATTCCCTTGTTTTTGTGCCCTTCTGCCCTCTGTTAGACTCGTTTTTTGTGCCCTTCTGCCCTCTGTTAGACTTGTTTTTGTGCCTTTCTGCCCCAGTAGACTCGTTTTTTGTGCCCTTCTGCCCTCTGTTAGACTCGTTGTTCCCTTGTTTTTCTGCCCTTATGTCGTCTGTTAGACTGTTTTTTTGTGCCCTTCTGCCCTCTGTTAGACTCGTTTTTCCCTTGTTTTTCTGCCCTTCTGCCCTTTGTTAGACTGCTTTTTGTGCCTTTCTGCCCTCTGCATTAAGCATGGGCGTAAAATCCGTTCCGCTCGCGGATTTTGCGGATTTTCGGTAAATTCGCAATCCGCGAACTCTCGCGAAATTGCCGAAAATTCGTAAAATCCGTGCAAAGCGGATTTTTTGCTTGGTCGCACTTGCCAACTAGAATACTATACAATTTCGCGGGAGTAAATACTTGCGAACACGTAGATGCGGCGGGCAGCGACAATCTCGCAATTGCGAGATTGCAAAATTTGCAATTTCGCACAAGAAATCCACCAGCAGGCGGCATAAACCTTTAAAATTATGATTTTTATCAGAATAACTACTCAGGTTGACATTTGCCTGCACTTTTTCTTTGCAAGGAGTCCATTTTGGGGGGTGGGGGTGGGAGGAAGGAAGTGCCCCACAGTCTCCAACTTCCTGTTCCTGTCCACCAGGCTCCTCCCAGTGCTTTCTTCATGTGCTGGTCACTTTAATTTGAAACTTGACCTGGAAGGATTACTTTTGTGGATGCTGCTGGATATTTGGATTTTTGCAAAACTGAAAGCACTCAGCAGGTGCAAAAGTTCAATCTTATCATTAGTAACCATTCCCTGTAGTGCTTCCTGAGGGGCCCCTTCAGAGTTCATTTGCCTACTTGCAACTATTCTATGACCCTGCTCTGACCCTCACAGCAGGCTCAGAGAATAGCTACAAGTATACAACAAAGGTCCTGTTAAAAAAATTACACTGCAACAGAAAGCAATTACAGACAAAACTGAAAGCACTCAGCAGGTGCAAAAGTTAAATCTTATCATTAGTAACCATTCCCTGTAGTGCTTCCTGAGGGGCCCCTTCAGAGTTCAGCAAATTACAGATAAGGAAGCAGGTGCCAGCCAGACTGAAAGTTTAACCGCATGCGCGCTGCGGTTTTTCCCGCTGCGCGCTACGTTTTTCAAAACCCTGCGGTGCATGACGAGCTCAGCTCGTCATGAGCGTACGAGAGGCGTAACTCATGACGAGCTGAGCTCGTCATCAGCCTCGAAGGGGTTAAATTCAGTGACACATTAATCAACCCCAAATTAATTCATGTCAGTTGAAGCAGGGCAGGTGTGCTTGAATTTTTTCACCCCATAATCTACAGTGATAAACCAACCAGAGGGTGGCAGTGATGTACCAGAGGGTGGCATGGGTGTACCAGAGGGTGGCAGTGGTGAAACAGAGGGTGCTGTGAACCTGTGATGATGAACCAGATGTAGAAACAACATAGTCGCGGCCGTTGCGAGCCGACAAGTAAGTTCGCAATTGCGAACTGGTACAGAACCCTCGCGAACTGGCAGAAATCCTTGCGAACACAAAAAAAAAATCCGCAAATTCGCGAGAGTTCGCGGATTTTGCGGATTGCGAATCCGTAAATACGCAAGTTCGCGGATTGCCAATTCGTAAAATCCGCCCATGCTTACTCTGCATCACCACATCATCACTCAGCGCTACCCCAGCATCACTCAGCACCACCACATTATCACTCAGCACCACCACATTATCACTCAGCACCACCAGAGCACCACTCAGCACCACCACATCATCACTCAGAACCACCACAGCATCACTCAGCACCACCACAGCACCAATCAGCACAACCACCGCACCACTCAGCGCCACCACAGCACCACTCAGCGCCACCACAGCATCACTCAGCTCCACCACAGCATCACTCAGCACCACCACATTATCACTCAGCACCACCACAGCACCACTCAACACCACCACAGCCTCACTCAGCACCACCATAGCATCACTCAGCACCACCACAGCACCACTCAGCACCACCCCAGCATCAATCAGCACCATCCCAGTATCACTCAGCACCAGCACAGCACCACTCAGCATCACCACAGCACCACTCAGCACCACCACAGCACCACTCAGCGCCACCCCAGCATCAATCTGCGCAACCATTCAACAACAACTGGTTCAAATATGTTCTCTCAATGTTTCAAACTTTATTACAAATGTCACAAAAAGATGTTAATATTTCACCTCTGTTCTTGGATTTTCGTCACAATAAAATACACTGAACATAATCTTCACAAAAGTTATTTACAAAAGTTTAAGCTATTGCCATTATAAATTAAAATCACTTTTATTTAAGTATTCATTATTTAAAAAAATTAAAAGCCATTCTAATTTGTAATATCAATACAGCTAAGTCATGTAAATACAAAACATGTTACATTACAAATGCTATAGGTGTCACATTTGCGAAAGTTATAACTATTGGCATTGTAAATGACAAAGCTATTAATTTAGCTATTTTCAAAACCAATACATAAATAAAAAAAATTGTCATTTACAAGACCAATAGCTCAAACTTTCCTAATGGGAGACCTATTGCATTGCAAATGCTTGTTTTTATATCTGTCAGTGCTTCCTGTTGAGGTTTAATTTTTGTGACAGGCGCCTCATTGCCTACTTGTAACTATTCTCTGACCCTGCTACAAGGGTCAGGGCAGGGTCAGAGAATAGTTGCAAGTAGGCAACGAGGCGCCAGGAAGCACGTACAGGCTTACAGCAGCAGGTGCCCAAGTTGGAGTTAATTTCTTTGTTACCCTTTTCTAAAAGGTTACAAAAATTAGCTTCAACTTTTGCACCTTCTGCTGTAACCCTGTAAGTGCTTGGCTGAAAATTCGGCCCCGCTGATTCGCGGATTTTACCGAGATTTCGCGAGATTCGCGGATCGCGAAATCGCGGAAAATCCACAAATTCCACGAGCGGAACGAATTTTCAGCCCATGCTTAATTAAAATGTCCCACAATGGTTTGTACAGTGGATCAAGAATTGTGGCACAAATGTAATGATTTGATGACACAATGCTTCTTTACACCTTTAAATTTTCAAATAAGCGAAGGAATAAGCTCTTCACCAACTCATATGCTTCTTTTTTTCCTCCACACCTACGTACATTGCAGACACCTCCTTTAGCTGTTTCAGTAGCATGTGCAACAATGGGATAGCTTGACACATGGTTCAGTTCTCCTTAGAGACGTTTGGAGAAGTTGAAAGGAAGTCAGGTATTTAACTAGGCCCCTTTGGTCCATCTCACTGATCATGCCTTTCACAGTAGCATCCCTTCTTTCTATGGCATATTCATTGATTGGTCTAAACTGCTCAAACAGAGGTTAAAGCATTAATAAGTTGAATTCCAATGTGTTGGTACCTCCTGGATGAGTGCTTTAACTGCCATCCTAGTATCACGTTGAATGACCCACAGCTGCTTCCGGGCATGAAAAGAATGGCTGAAATGTATCCATATACTTCTGCATGTGGTCAGTAACTTGCTGACTCGGTCAGCACAGGACTTGAAATAGCTACTATCGGCCATAGCCTTAACTATATTACTGCCTTTGCCTGTAGCAACAGAACCCTCCTGGTCACAGCTATTCAAAGACCTTAGTGATAAAGTCTTCCAAGATGTTTGCAGAAGTATGGGATTTCTCCATGTGGAACATGGCTTCCTCTGAGCGCCATTAAAACGTCAGCAGTGTCAACACCTGCAGATATGTTTTCTCTACCCCCCTATAAAAGAGATCCAGTGTGCAGTGATGGACATGTAATCAGTGGCTTGGCAACTGGTCCACATTAAGTCTGGGCGGTGAACTGAGTTTACAGAGTATTCTGCACTCCGTGTTACACAGAGCTTGCGGAGCTCCCAAAAACATTTTTTCTCACTTGCGCTCATCAATATTAAGTTTGCAAGTGCTAGCGAGGGAAATCAACATTCTGGTGAGATTTTTCAATGCTGGCGGTCAGATTTCTCAATGCGAGTGACCGTATATGCTCTCGCCCACTCACATTGAGAAACCGTCCTTTCGAGTTGAGAAAGCTGCCGTTACAGTAGAAAATCAACTTGAACGGCAGAAACGAAGCAGCACCCACATCCACCTGCTTGAGCTGCGCATGGTGCCCTTTGCAATAATTTCACAGAGCAGGCAAACACCTGGTGTGAAAGTTATCACAAACTACATTTATTCTAACTCACTCCGTGCTTGTGGAGCTCCACATAGTGCAGCCGAGTTTTTTTGCTTCTCGCAAAGTTCTGCACGGAACTCCACGAACTCCACCCAGGCTTATTCCACATATGTGTCGTCAGGAGGATAGTGTGAACAGCACTCTGCTGCAAAGCTTGTCCAAGCAATTTCAGCAAGTCGTGATTTAATGCTAGAACAGCAACTCTGGTGAAATAGGACAGGCTGGGAACCTTCCATTTCGGGTAGAGGGCTGCCACTAATTCTAGAATGCCCACCCCTTCCACAAAAGTAAAAGGGAGGTGGTCCAGTGCTAACATTTTAGCCAGCTTCGCATTGTACAAACGTGGCATTTGGTGGTTGCGTTTGTTCTGCCCCTCCGGCCTAAACATGCTGAGAATGTAAGCCTGGATTTATTTCTTTTCTGGTGCCACTGAAGCAGGTGACTTCTTGAGACTAGATATTGTTAGGCTCAATGCACATTTTTTTGCTGTGGTACTCTCTTGCCTTGGACCCGTTGGTGTCTCAGCCTGACTCTTGTGCCATTGCGATGTTGCTGATGATGATGTGGGAGGTACCACTGCACTGCTGGGGACAGGGCTGCTTTAAGTACCTGAGAAAATGTCTTCCTCTTGTTCACCTTCCACCGTGATCAGATCTTCAGCCTCTCCACCAACAACACTTGCAGTTTTTTGGCCGCTAAGGTATTTCTCACTTGACCAAGAGGTTTTTTCTCAGATGGGTTGTTTGGCCACCGGTACCATAGTTTGTACAAAGCTTACCCAGACTAACATCTACTCCACAAATGAAGCATATAACAATGTTCACCTCCTTCTGGCGAACTGAAAAGATGTCCCAAACTGGGAAGATTAACTTTCTGATGTTGCTGGTGCCACTTGCAATGTTGGATGAACTGGTAGATGGGCATGACATTTGACTCACTGCAGTACCTACTTCTACTGAGGTGGTTGTGGTGGATGTAGGTCGCTGCAGGGACTTTGCAAATATGGCAACTGGAGTTGATGTTGGTAGTATCTGTTTTGGTTGTATCCGTGCCACATGCCTAATCAGTGCTAAAGTACATATGCTCTCTGTGTACATTGTTATCATGATTGGTTATCCTTGATTGGCCTACTTGATTTCATGGTAAGTCCCTATTAAAGTGCACTGATTGTGCCAGGGCCTGTAAATCAAATGCTACTAGTGGGCCAGCAGCACTGATTGGTCCACCCACATGAGTAGCCCTGAAAAGGTATCTCTGGCCTACCTCTGCAGTGTCTGTGTGCGGTTTTAAACTGCCATGTAGACCTAGCAAGTGCATCCTTCCCTTTTCTTACATGTAAGGCACCCCTACGGTAGGCCCAAAGTACCAGAGTGCAGTGTATGTGAAAGGAAGGACATGTACCAGTGTGTTTGACATGTCCTGACAGCGAAATACTAGCAATTTAGGTTTTAACCTTTGAAAGGCTATCTGTCCCAAAGGATATAATGAATGGGAGGTACTTTTCAATGTTTTACAAGTTTAACTTCCCATTGGGACAAGATGGACAAATAAAGTTAAGGCTCTCGGAACTCAGAATTTAATAACACATCTTTTAGTAAAGATGGTTTTTAAATTATGTGTTTGAAAATGCCACTTTTGAACATAGGCATTTTCTTGTTTAACCATTCTGTGTGCCTCTGTATGTTTGTGGATTGACTATCTGGTTTGGAGTGACAGGGGCTGGGGATGTGCGTTCACTATAGACACCCACTGGGGGCATTGGGGTGTGCCTGGTCCTTCCTAGTTGACTCTGAGATGAGATGAATAGGGCTTGGTTGCATTTAGAGTAGTGGGAGGAAATATCCTTGCACCTGAATAGGTTCTGTCTCCCTTGCACAATGCTGTCTCCACCCCCTGTGATCATACTGCACAAGTAAGGACAGAACTGGTTTGGACCGGGCTCAGAGACCCTTGCTCAAATAGAACAATGACATGTTGGGGCATAAGTATTACACCAAAAACCCCAGAATGTATGATCACTACTGGACTCAAGAGGAACCGTTGCCAAGGAGAAGAGCCGAAGAGCTGTGAGGAAGAGTACTGCCCTCATGCTATGTGCTGTGTGGGTTGGGCCAGCAGTTGCTGTTTCTGCCAAGGAAAAGACAAAGACTGGAACTTTGTGTGAACCTGCTTAAAGAAGATCTGCAAGGGCCTGTGTGTGCTGGCTCCTGTTCTGAAATCTCAGGGACACTTAAGGGCCCATTAACATGTCTGGTGGATCGCCACCCGCATGGCAGTGGCGATCCACCCGACATTTGAGCCCGCCCGCATGCCGATTCCCCCACCATACTACTATGGTGGGGGGTACCCCGGCGGATGGAAAGACCGTCCACCGGTTTTCCGCCGGTAGGCAATCTGCCCGATTGCCTACCGGGCAGAAAAGCTGTTAATATGGTGGCGATGGCGGGTAGACACTAGGGGTGGGCGGCCATCTCCGCTCCGCCCACAGAATGTGCAGAGATTTGCCCCTTTCGCAATGAAGGCGGATAAACAAGGCAAATCTCCGCACACTCGGGGGCGTAACGGATGTTGGCGGCCCGCCTCCCACCCGCCTCCCGCATGCCAGGAATGTGCATGCACAGGCTCCCGCGCATGTGCAGTTCCAAGAAGAAGGATAGATGGACAAGGATGACCCCGCGATAAGATAAGTTTAATTTAAATCTTATTTTAGGCTTTTTAATCTCATTTAATATTGCGGGGGAGGTGGAGGGGAGGTGGGCGGCGGGCGGGTGGGCATCGCGTAACGGAAATATGCGGAGAGGTATGGAGATTGGTTCAATCTCCGTGCCTCTCTGCGACTTTCGCCCACCCCTAGTAGACACCTCCATTCGTATTAGTATGCATGTGGAGACATGCCTTTCTGTGGTGGCAACACCGCCACGGAAAGGCATGCAGTCTTCGACATTGGGGGCCGCTAGTGGGCCCCCAGGGATTCTTGGGGGTGGGTGGTGCACATAGGTACCCCCCTGCATTTCAATGTACAACATGGCAGGCACTGCGCGGTGCCTGTCACGTTGTGCATTGAAAGGCGCAACTTACTTTTGTGACATTGCGGCGGACGGTGCATTCAGCACCGCCTGCTGCAATGTTATAAATGCGGGATGTGCCCGCCAGTGTGGAGGGTGCATCCTAATGGGATGTGCGGGACCACCGCACCCTCAGCGGGCGGTCCCGTTTCCCGGGTGGTATGGAGGGCGGACAAAGTCCGCCTGCCATACTAATGACCCCCAAAGACTTCGCCCTCTGCTCCCCATGAACTCTGCTACAGGGAGGTCTGACCTGCCAGGGGGATCTGCTTCAGTTGTAAGCCTCTGGAGGTTGTTGCTGCTGTTAGGAGCTGGAGGAAACCTAAAGAACTGAAGAAATCGATGCATCACTCTTCTTGCAGTTGTTTTTCTCGATGCAGCACATTGCCGCGCCGCTGCCAGGCCGATGCAGCTCCTGTCGTGACGGGAAGAACCAACGCATCGTGGAGCACAGCTGAAGAAACCAATGCAGCGCGGTTTGTCGCCGCCGCATCTATCACCACCGCCGCATCGAATGCTGTCAAATGCTGACGCATTCCGGATTTCCCTGCATCTCACCTATGCAGCAACTTTTCCCATTACTTCACCCGTGAACCAGATCCGTCTTGGAGTTCACGCATCAATACCCCAACAGAACGGCTTTGACGCATCCCTTCCCCAAGGTCTCAGGAACTGATGCATCCCTTTGTTTCTCAACGCATCCCACCTCTGCGGCTGTTTGGCCATGTGAAATTTGACGCATCTACAGGTACTTTGTGTAGAATCATGCCTCCATAGTTTTCTATGGACCCAGTTGCTTGAAACCTTTAAAAATTCATATTCTTATTACATGTTTGTTGAATTTTTGTTGTTTTGGTGTTGTTGAGTTTAGATAAAGATCCTTTATTTTTCCTAAATTGTGTGATGCCCATTAGTGGTTTTATCACTGTATTACTGTGTGTTTTGAGTACAAATACTTTGCACATTGACCCTACCCTTGACCCTACCAGGTAGGTCGCTCCCTCTTCGAACAGCACCGCCTGTGTGTCCCTACCCCAGCTGCCGCGGAAGTTCAAGGCCCTCCACCACCCGCAGGCTACCACCTGCGCCTCATCCCTAGTGGCCAGTGGTAGGTTGTAGGTAGGTTTGTTCATCCTCAGCTTTATTGCTTTTATTGTATTGCCTGTATTTTCATTGTTGTGTTTGTGACTGCTGTTGTCTGTCTTCCCCCGCTGCCTGTGCGTGGTCCGTGCAGCTTTTTCTTCCCTCTGTTCCCCTCACTGTCCCCGTGCTCTCTCTGCCCAGTCTTTACTTCTGCACCCCTCGCTGCCCCTGTGACCCTGCCCAGTTTTCCATTCTGTTCCACTCGCTGCCCTCGTGCTTCTCTGCCCGTTCTGCCTTCTGTTCTTAGCTGCCTCCGTATTTCTGTATTCTGTATTTTTCCTCTGTGCCACTAATTTTTCCGGTATTTCTGTGCCCTTTTTGCCTTCAGTGCCACTCATTTTCCCCTCGTTTTTGTGCCTCTTTTGCCTTCTGTTCAACTCATTTTTTGTGCCCTACTGCCCTCTGTTCCACTAGTTTTTCTGTGCCCTTCTGCCCTCTGTGTCACTCGTTTTTCCCTCGTTTTTGTGCCCTTCTGCCTTCTGTTGCACTCATTTCTTGTGCCCTTCTGCCCTTTGTTCCACTCATTCTTGTGCCCTTCTGCCCTCTGTGCCACTCATTTTCCCCTTGTTTTTGTGCCCCTTTTGCCTTCTGTTATACTCCTATTTTGTGCCCTCTTCCCTCTGTTCCACTCATTTTTTTGTGCCCTTCTGCCCTCTGTGCCACTTGTTTTTTCCTAATTTTTTGTACCCTTCTGCCTTCTGTTCCACTCGATTTTTGTGCCCTTCAGCCCTCTATCCCACTCGTTTTTGTGCCCTTCTGCCCTCTGTGCCACTTGTTTTTCCCTCATTTCTGTGCCCTTTTTTCCTTCTGTTACCTTCGTTGTCCCTCACATCCCTGGCTGCTGCGGCTCCGCCCCCCTGACTGCCCACTGCCCATTCACTGCCCCCGCCACCTGCCTCCCAGCTGCTCCTCCCTCCCACCTCCCCATATATGCCGCCCGCTGCGCCTAAGGCAAGCCCGTCTGCACCCCTCCGTGCCTGGACCACGCCCAGCGCCAGAAACCCTGGCCCCCGCACCAGGCACGACGACTGCCGCCACTTTGATGCCAGCACTCTGGACGCTCTCATTTTCCGTACGGATCCATATCTGCTTCAAGGCTGCCCCAAAACGCACACACGGCCCTTTTACCTGCCGGAACTACAGCTACACCAGCCTCATAGCCGACTAACCACCCGCCAAGAAAGGCCCCCATCAGCTCTGATGCATACTACTGAACACCTGCTCCGCACGCAAGCATGCCGTTGAGCTCTGGGACCTGCTCGACACAACATCCCCGGATGTCACCTTCCTGACAGAGACCTGGTTTAATTACTCCTCTGCACCCGACATCGCCATAGCCATCCCAGAAGGCTACATGATCACCCGCAGAAACCGCACCAGCAGAGTCGGAGGAGGAATCGCCATTGTCCACAAGATAGAACAGCATCAAGGTCTCGACTTGCACCGATGACGCACTCAGCACCGCTGAACACATGCATTTCCAGATCCACACAGACCCTAACTCCACCCTCAGAGGCACCCTTGTCTACCGACCCCTGGACCCCACCCCCAGTTCAGCGACTCCATCACCGACTTGATCAGCACGCACCCCCTGACCTCCACTGACTACATCCTCCTTGGATACCTAAACTTTCACCTTGAGAACAACAGCAACAACAACAACTCCAGAACCCTGATCGATAACCTCGACAACCTCGGACTGAAGCATCTCATCACAACGCCCACCCACTCCGCCAGCTACACGCTCGACCCCATCTTCTCCTCAAGTCTGCAAGTCTCCGTCAGCCACACCACCGAACTCCTCTGGAACGACCACCGCTGCATCCACTTTGCCTTCCAGAAACCCACCACACACCACTGCACCCTGCCGATCCCCTGCCGCTGCTGGAACAAAATCACCGAACACCAACTACACGCAAACCTCGCTCTCAGCCCACCCACTGAACCCTCCAACACTGACGACGCTGCCCACAGCCTCAGACGCTGGATCGAGGACTGCGCCAACACCCTCGCCCCGCTGAAGAAACCCCCCACAGAGACACAAACAAGAGGGCCAACTGGTTCACCCCAGAACTTCTAGCCTCCAAGCATGCCTGCCGGAAACTAGAGAAGAAATGGCACAGTGAACCAACTCTGGACAGCCATGCAGCACACAAGGACGCCATCCGCAACCACCACCACCTCATCAGGCCGGCCAAGAGGAGCTCCTTCAAAGACCGCCTCAACAACAACGCACACAATAGTAAGGAACTCTTCAACATCGTGAAGGAACTCTCCAACCCTAGCTCCAACACCAAAAACATCCCACCGTCGCAAGCCCTGTGCAACTCCCTCACCACCTTCTTCCACCGCAAGATAGCAGACATCCACGATAGCTTCAACACCCAGACAGCCCCAACAGACAGCAACACAACAGACCCTCCACACACCATCGACCATGACCCCCTGCTAGCCTGGGCCAGCATGAGCATCAATGACACCATCAAGACCATGCGCACACTCCACTGCGGCTCTCAGTCAGACCCATTCCTGCACCACGTCTTCAACAGAGCAAGCAGCTCCATCGTACCCCACCTGCACGACATCAGCAATATCTCCCTTGAGACTGCGACCTTACTAGAGATCTGGAAACACGCGGAGTTCAACGCCCTAATCAAAAAACCTAAGGCAGACCCAAGAGACCTCAAGAACTTCCCGCCCATCTCTCTGCTCCCCTTTCCGGCCAAGGTCATCGAGAAAACTGTCAACAGACAGCTATCCCAATACCTCGAAGAAACAAAATCATGGACCCTTCTCAGTAAGGGTTCCGCAGCAACCACAGCACTGAGACTGCCCTCATCGCCGCCACCAACAACATCAGGACCCTGCTGGACAACAGCGAGACCACAGCACTCATCGTCCTAGACCTCCCTGCCGCCTTTGTCTGCCACTGCACACTACGTGTACGCCTCCACGCCGCAGGGATCTCAGACAAGGCTCTGTATTGGTCACCTCCTTCCTCTCTGGCAGAATCCAGAGCGTCCGCCTTCCCCCATTCCATTCCAAAGCCTCCGAGATCATCTGCGGCATACCCCAGGGATCCTCCATTAGCCCGACGCTGTTCAACATTTATATGGCCCCACTTGCACACATAGCCCAACAGCACGACCTCAACATAATCTCCTATGCCAACGACACTCAGCTGATCCTCTCCCTCACCAAGGAACCCATCACCACCAAATCCAACCTCCACGAAGGAATGAAGGCCGTCGCTGACTGGATGAAGACCAGCTGTCTGAAGCTGAACTGGGAAAAGACGTCCTCATCCTCGGCTCCAATCCTTCAGCCTGGGACGACTCCTGGTGGCCGACAGCACTGGGGGCAGCCCCGATACTCACCGACCACTCATGCAACCTGTGAATCATCCTCGACTCAACGATCTCAATGACCAAGCAAGTCAACGCCGTCTCCTCCTCCTGCTTTAACACCCTCAGCATGCTCCGCAAGATTTAAGATGGATCCCGACAGATACAAGAAAGACAGTCACCCAGCCCCTCGTCAGCAGCAGACTCGACTACGGAAACGCCATCTAAGCGGGAGCCCCAACCAAGCTCATCAAATGACTGCAACGCATCCAAAACGCCTCGGCACGACTGATCCTCGATGTACCACGCGACGGCCACATCACACCCCACCTGAGAAACCTGCACTGGCTCCCCATTAACAAGATGATATCCTTCAAGCTCCTCAACCATGCACACAAGGCACTCCACAAGACCGGCCTAGCCTACCTCAACAGAAGGCTCTCCTTCTACATCCCAAACCGCCAGCTACGCTCCGCCGACCTCTCACTCGCCACCGTTCCGCGCATCCGAAGAACAACCACTGGTGGGAGATCCTTCTCCCGCCTCGCCCCAAGACATGGAACACCCTCCCACTGAGCCTACGGCAGACCCAAGACCTGCTGACCTTCAGGAGGATACTCAATACCTGGCTGGTCACTCAGTAGCGAACCCCCCCCCCAGCGCCTTGAGACCCTCGCGGGTATGTAGTGCGCTTTACAAATGATTGATTAATTGATTGACACATTGCCTTTGGGATAGACCTGTCTGCTCCTGCCAAGCTACCCAGGAGGTGAGCAGGGGTTATCTAACGTGTGTAGCACCCTTTTCCTGACTAGAAGAGTCCCAATTTAGACAATGGTACCTACCTCTGTCAACTAGAGACCCCCATTTCTAACACAGAGTCTAAACTGATTTGTACAAGGCTTGGTCCAAACTGAGATGGCATGGTGTGCAAAAATATTATGGACTGGGGTTCGGCCCAAGCAATTATCAGTAACTGAGATTAATTCAAATATTCAATCCATCACTTCTTTGTGCACTTTCCAGGTGTCTGCAGTGGTTGGATTCTCAAGAATCGCACAGCCTCTCCTTGATCGTGAGGCTGTATCATCCATCTGTGCGGGTCTCAGCAGTGATCGATTCAGTAGGGACTAGGGGTTCAAAATATTCCTTGAGCGTCATGTGAGCCATGAAGTGGACAGGGAAAGGTTGAAATTGTAATCTCAGCCAGGATTATTTAGGATTTGTGGGCATCACAATACACAGGGCATAAAAGTGTATCTGTCATCTTGGTGCCTTGTCAACGCCCTTACAATTTTTTATCTGTTTGAGCTAGAAACTAATCTGCTTGTTTTGATGAAATCTGCTAATAATGTAGCAGATGATGGATTAGTTGGCAAATGAGACAAGTCTATAAATATGCTGAATATGTTGCGGATTCAAAATTGTATAATTCCAGCGCCTCTAGCTAGCTATATGTAATATGTCAATGAAACGTTTTAAACTAAACAACCTCACTTTTGCACTATCTCCTGCTCTTGGCAGTGCTGGGAAGTTTTCAGACTGCTCTCTAGTCGCCTAAAAAAATAAAAATGATGCACATACAATACATATAATTCAATATTGAGGAATGGTGATATTATTACTGTAAAGTAAATGCTTCTTGCTTTGGGAGAAGGGAAGTCATGTCTTAGCCAGTACAGGCGTTTACACACGATCAGTCACCACGGATTGCAGGCTGAATTACGTAACGCTATTTTATTGGTATTTACTGCACAGTAAAACCCCTGGGTGTGCAAGACGGATGATTTGCTATGACAGGTCTAGCAAGCCCTGGTAGCTATAATGCTTGCTCCTCCTTCACTTCAGTTTGCTGTCTTTCCCACATAAGCACCAGCCCATGGGAGAAATATCTATAAAGATCACAGAGCTGCATCATGTGCAGTGCATTCGCGCTACTTTGAAATGATGTGATGCTGTGTATATATTCACTGTCTTTCCCCCTACAGAGATATGTGTTGTGAGGAGACAGGTTTCATCTGTAGAGTCCATTACCATTTTTTAAATATCTGCTTCTGAAATGCATCCTTTGGAGTTGAAGGGTACAAGAAAATCAAAAGGGTTTGCATATTCAAGGTTACGTTTCAAGATGCATCAGTCTAAAACCGACAGACAAGAGAGACGATGTTCTATATTGTTTCTCCACAGCTTAAAAACAACGGATACGATCCTTGTAGCGAAACTATCTGAAACTGTCCCCAGTCTTTGCATTAGATATCCCAGGTGTAATAAAAAAAAAAACTCCATTGCTCTCTGCAAGCGTGTGAAGCTGGTGCGTGAATTTCCTTTAATAATTGCTTGGTGTTTGAATGCCGACCGGGCTTTATTAATCTATTGTGAAAGACGATTTTACACTTGAACCACTTTATTTGTCTCCTTTCTCTTCTCCTCGCCCCAGCCGAGAAAATTGGGTATTTTCCTTCTCACTGCCATGGTAGAAGACTTGCTCCTTTCTTTCTTATTGGTTTTTTGCCGAAGATTCCAGGGGAAGAAATAACCTGCAACTCTTTCCTGAGCGGCATGAAAGGTATCAGTGCTTAATTTCTGTTGGTCTTTTCAGGCACTCAGCACCAAAACTTAGGGGCTGTTAGGATGGCGGGCAGACCTGAGTCTACCCGCCATCCCCGCGGTGTTGTGATCAGCTGCCAGACATCCGGCGGTCTCGCACTGTGAATTTGGATGCGACCGCCACCATCGCAGTCCCATTCTGTAGTGCACCACATTGCAGGCACCACAAAGTGCCTGCCACTGGGTGCAGCGAAATGTTGTACCATAGGTACCCCCCAAGTGCACCCCACCTCCCCCAGACACCAGGATGACCACAACAGGCCCCCAAAACCAATCAGTCCCCACATCCTAATAAGGTGGATGGTGCCTGCTAGGCACCGCCATCATATTAGTGCCCCTGCTCCGCCCGGCAGGCAATCGTAACGGTTTGCCACCGGCGGTACAGCAGCAGACAGACTTTGCGTCTGCCACGATACCCACCGCCATCCAAATATGGCGGTGGGTAAATCTCATTACGATGGGGGAATGATCGCCACCGACAGCCCGGCGGTGGCGATCGTTCTGCCATCGCAATGAGCCCCTCAGTTCGTAACACAAGCGCATTTTTAAAGCAGTCTATCACATGGTGGAGCTGTCAGTCTATTTCTGTAAAGGAAACAGATGAGCAAAGTGTTGAACCATTACAAAGATTTGAATCATCTAGTACAGTGGTTCCCAAACTTTTGAGTCCTGAGGACCCCCATTGAATCACCACTGGAAGCCGGGGACCCCCAAGCAATTTGTATGATTTACATTTGAAATATTAAAACAGTAATTCGAAAAAAAACACGTGTGCACACAAAACAAATACTCAAATTACTAGGGATTTTCAGGCCAGATGTACGACCATTTCATTTAGCGCCTCGCAATTGGCGACACATTGCGAGTGGTAAATTGCGAGTCGCTAAATGAAATGTACAACAGTGTGTTTAACACTGTTTGGGATTCCCAATGGGTTCACAAATTGCAAGGTTCATTAATATTAATGAGCCCCTCGCAATTTGCGAGCCCATTGGGAATGCCAGCCCTCCCACGGATGGTTGCCTGCTGAGCTCAGCAGACCACCATGCCTGGGACTGCTTTTAAATAAACTAGTTTAAAACAAAATGCAGTCCGCTTTCGATGCAATAATAAAAAGAAAATGAAACGATTTTATTTCATTTTTTAAGGGCAGGCAGTGGTTCTGGGATCACTGCCTGCCCTTAAAAAATAATTTTGCTTGCATTTGCAAAGAGGAAGGGGTCCCCTCTGGACCCCTTCCCATTTGCGAATGCATTACCATCAACTTGAAGCAGGTGGTAATTGCGAGTATTTTGCGACCACAATTGCGGTCGCAATACATTTGTACATGGTTTTGAGATTCGCTATTTGGAAGAGAATGCCCCTTCTAGTACATTCCAGATTATAAAATGTATAGGACTGTAAGGACAAGTAGATGGTATTCGACAGTGCTGACAGGGACCTGAAGTGCTACAAGCTCAGTGGTCTCCTGAGAAATGAATTGGGTCCTGGCACTTATTATTTTACAAATCAGGCACTGAAAGGTTTTAATATATTCGTAAAGTCTAGTGGAATGTAAGTCTGCCTGGTAGAACTATGGAAAGTCGAAGATGAAGTCTACCATTGGCTGTATCCCTTAAAGTGAAAACTGACAGTTCTAATTGAAGACCCAGGGCTAGATCTGAAATTTTTTTTGACAACTCTACTTTTTGTCCTTGGTGTAAGTTAGGGCAGAGCTTGCTCCAAAAACCTTTTACCACTGAATTAGGATAACTGGATTCCGGGGGAGATAATTTATACAGGAATGTTTGTTCAAATTTGTATGTGGCATTTTGATGTCTTTTGTTGGTTTTTGTGCTTTTGTGATTTGTGCACTGTACAACAGCTGAATAACAGTGTGCCACATTTGTCAGGTGCTAATCTTTAGTTTCATTTAGGGCGCGTCATTGCCTTTTGCTAGTTTGGCACATTTCTGTTTAGATGTTTTGGAGTTAAGAAGAATGCTACTGCTCATTGTGTATGCTCATGTTTTGAATATATCTGGTAAAATCTGTGATCATCGGTTATTTTTCGCTCAGAATTTGAAAACTTTTTATGGCTCATGTGCAGTGGGACATGCGGCCCAAAACAATATGGATGACTGGTATTGCTTGATACAGATTGTGACATTTTTCAAAGGACATCATTTTGTTTGTTCTCATATATAGTTTATTTGAGTTTATCAACAATAGCAATGTCATTTGGAGGGGGATCATGGCTGCTCCCAAGATGGCCACCATTCTTTCTCGCTCCAGCTGACACAGCCAGCATCTATCTCTATCTGGTGCTATAGGCAACCCAATAACCTCAAGAATGTGGTAACTCACCTTGTGTTCTTGACACTATGAGGAGATTGGAACAGGATATGACAACAAGGCCGAAGAGGGAGCGGGAGTTAAGTCTACCCAGCACAGAGACACCAAGAATGAGAGGCCGGAGTGTACCTAGGTCTAGATGAGTGAAGTACAGGCCACATTAGAAAAGCCACTGAGGACCCCTGGAAAAGTGCTGTGGTGTGTGATCCTCCTGAGCTGGGGTACTGAAAGGGTGATATTTCATCTGTATAACCCATAAAACCATACATTTCAAACTGAGTACCCAGGGCGCCTGAAGAGTCCTTCTTTTTCACATGAGGCACAAATATTGCTCCTGCTTGCCACCTCCAGGCAGGGATACCATCGACTTTGGGGGAAGAGGGATTAGCTTGTCTTGAGTACTATAAGCCCTGTGTATTGCTTTGCCCTTGAGAGAGCGCAAATGGAGAAAAAATAGAAGTGCACCATATTTACAAGCACGTTGCATCAAGTTTAGTAAAAATTACATAAGAGTGTCGAATATATAGAGTGAAAATACATAAGAGTGTTTAATTAAAATAGAATGCATATATCAGTTTGAAAAGCTAATGTAGAAGTGTGTAGAGATGTTAAAATGATGTTGAAATCCCATGTTATGTGACTGTTGTAGAGGAGAATGTAATGCTGCTAAACGAAGAAATGTGTAGGCCACATGGCAGTTCACAGAGAATGAAAGGTGCTGTTACACTCTCACATGATATGGATTTTTAATGTTGTTGTAATTCAAAGTATTATTGATCATAGAACTGAAATATATGTTTTATAGAAGTGTTTCATATAACCATTGTGTGTAATAAGTTAGAATGCTGTTTAGACTAAGAAATTAAAGGTTTACAGAGTGCACAGGCCGGTTTCATGTAATTCTAATAGGCCTGAATAGATAAGGTCATTTGTTTTGATCTGCATGTGTTAGTTAGAGGAAGGTCATGTTAAGCATAAATTGCGGAGCCTGCTCGAAGGTTTACGACTTAGAAGATACGGTGGAGGCCGGAATTTGGGGCCCGTGTTTGCAGGTGCGAGGAGGTTCCAATCAAGAGAGTGATGAATAGAGTTTTGTTCAGGGAGCCAGGCACAGGCCTGGAGGAAGCTTCAGGAATTTCCTGGGGGGTACCGTCCTGCCGGAGAAGAGCCTGAGAAGCAAAGTCAACGCTAACGATGGGCCCAGAGGAGTATCAGCATGGAAAATGCCAGAGCCGACACCACGTGAGGGGCGTCTCGAAAGGGCGTTTCTATTGTAAATGTGATTTTTGTATTAGGGACAGCACCCCTGGGTGGAGTTAGGGCAGATGGTCTGAGGAACCTAAGAGAGCGGATGGGTAGGCAGATAGGATAACTGCGAGACACCGATTCACAACGAAGACTAAGGGAAGTGAGTGATCTTCTTTGGTAGTCACCACGGCTGACACCTTTTTAGGTTAAGATTCTTACTAAGTAGGGATGTCACTTAGTCTATTGTAGGGACAGTCTAATCTGGATTTTCTTCCTTTCTGTAAATGACTCACAAGTTACAGCTTGTGTCTATTCTTGCAACTCTGATGATTTTTGAATTGGTTTTGGTGATATTCTTCTGTCGACTAAGAGCATTTAGAAAATTTATGTTTGTATTGATACCAGTATATCTTTTGAACCTTATTTTGAGATGTTTGTATCTCCAGTTAACTTTGGCTTTATAATAAACTTTTAAACTTAATTGTAGTAAGTGGTTCTTTAGAGTGGTGTAAGTCCTTAACTGATTGACCTAGTAGTGGATTGCCTTTTACTCTATGACAGGTATCAACGGTTCAGTCGACCTGAGTTGGGATCTAGACCTATAGCAATAGATCAGAAATCCCGCCGTAACAGTTGGTAGCAGAGACGGATGGTTACCTTCTAGAGGAAGGTGATCTAGACTAGGTTAAGATTACCCCAAGGTCCCTAGAGATCGAGAGATGAGCAGCGGAAGAATTGCCTGCCGAAGAAGGTGCTGACGGTGCGAGAGAAAAGCAGCAGGGTCGGACGAGAGTGAGTATAACAAGGGTCATGCATTGATAGATTGCGGTGTTTTGTGTTGTATCTGTATTGTAATGTAATGCGGAGTTGAATGACTGTAGTGTGAATGAGAGAGGGTTGTGAGCGCGCGCAACCTGGGTGAAAATCTTAAGTTCGGAGAGGAGCTTAAGTGGTTCGGGTGTATCGAACATCCAGAGTAGTTGTCGACCAGAGTAAAGGGGGTCATGAGGTACCATTGATCGCCCGCAGGACCGAGATAGGGGGAACGCAAGAGTGAGTGTGTGGGTAACGGACGCAGGTCGAAAGTTACCGTGTGTAAATAACCTATCAGTTAAGGCGATTGTATGGACGTACACAGAAAGACATTTCGTCAGTTAAGGTGACAATTACAGTTAGACTGTGGGCGTACAGTCAAGGAAAGTGATCGCTTGGTCGGAAGTAATCATTTTTCAGAGTATGAATGGGACGCATGCATGATCGGGAGACAAGCTGAGAAAGGAGGGGAACTGCTGCGAAGGGGAGACGAGTGACGTCAGCGAGAGCCGCGCTGTGATAGGCCGGTTGGTGTGACGCCGCGCTGTGATAGGCCGGTTGGTGTGACGTCAGCGAGAGCCGCGCTGTGATAGGCCGGTTGGTGTGAAGCCGCGCTGTGATAGGCCGGTTGGTGTGACGTCAGCGAGAGCCACGCTGTGATAGGCCGGTTAGCGAGAACCGCGCTGGGATTGGTGGATTGTCATCAGGAAGTAAACGAACGCGGAGAAAATAGAAATTTTGTAGATTTTGAACATGAAGTGTTTTAAATGTTTGAGAGCGATCTTTAAGAGAAAAAGAAGAGAATCTTATTACGGGGAAGAGGCACCGCCAGAGGGTACACCAGCAACGAATGTTGGGTTGCATACTATACTGTGGCTTGATACTTGGAGTAAGATTACAGAAGGGAATGAGGAACTGACTTTTCTGAAATACGGAACGTTTAGACTAGAAGTGTTGCATCAGCTGAAAGCAGTTATGTCCTCATTGAGACCTTTGCCTAGACCAACACAGTTTGAGGCCCTTAATGCGTGGATTAGGGCGGCGCACGATAGGAATCAGAACAGACGCCAAGAAAGGGTAAGGCGATCAGTAAGGGCAGTGCAAGATGCCAAATGGGATGCGGAAGCCAAGAAATGGAGGGTACAGACGATTGAAGTGGATAAGTTGTACCCAGTGAGAGAGGTTACAGGAGAAAAGAGACCCATAGAAGAGGATGACGAGAGCGAGTCGGAGGATGGCCTAATAAATAGGTTGTTGAAAGATAGACCGCCTCCGGACAACAGGGAGATAGAAGGTACTGAGCTCCCAAGGGAAGATAGGGTTGACGTAGAAGCGAATAGGCCACTCCCTATAACGAATTGGGTACCTACCAAAGGTGAGGAGACACCTCAACATAGTCCTGTACAGAGAGTAGTCGGAAGGGTTGTGGTGCAGAAGATGCCAGCAACAGAGAGGGTTGAGTCTTATGGATTGCCAGATGCTCTTCAAGTACCCGTTACCATAGGTCCTATAGTGTCGGTTTATCACCCAGAGAAAGGGAGAGAGGAAGAACAGGTACGGCTAGACAGAGAAAGAGTTGAGATGGAAAGAAGGAATAACGCGACAAATGCCTGGAGGCAACTGCCAGGACCGATAACGTGGAGCACCCCATTGGATTCAGCAGTGGATCCCGTAACAGAACAGGGGGGTCAGAGAGGACCGATGGACCTGAGGGGACCACGGCCGAAATCCTATAAAGAGTTGAGGGCTGACTTGAAGGAATGGGATAGGTCCACAGAAGCACCGAGCAACAGGTCAAGAGCAGAAGCTGAATGGGGAAGTCGAGGCAACGGGACATTATCTCACTGCGGGGCTAGCGAAAGCAGTCAGGAGTGGGACGGTAAAAGTCAGGAGAGTAGAGGAGTTACACGTCATATTGACGGTGGAAATGGGCAGGAGCGGAAAGGTAGAAGTACGGAGTGTGGAGAGACGTCTCGTCTCATTCAAAGTGAGGGAGACCAAAGGACACAAGAGTACAGGGATAGGTTTAAGTGCACTCTCCACGCACCTGATGATAACGTACAGTACTGGAAACATGGGAACATGGGGAACCGCGAAGGATCTTGCCATGCGTCGAGTGATCAGAGATCACAGGCAAATTGCGAAGGCATGGGGAATAATGGAATGTCTTACCATGCACCTAGAGAAACCAGGCAGAATGGGAAATGTGGGACTATGGGAAATAGAGAAGTGTTTCACTATATACTCAGAGAGGATGGAACTGCATGGGACCTGGAGAGATGCGAGCATGGGAGGACTCCCCATAACACGCCTGAGCCCAGATGTAGGACTCAGAGCTGTGATGGGAGAGATGTAAATGGACTCTCTAGAGATAGCATACTGAAAGCTGTGATAAAAGCCAAAAGACTCGATGTGACCAGCTTAAAATCTGATCTGGACGAGATAATAGATGGTGTGTTGCCTTTAGAAAGGATTGACATGTACGAACAAGATGAGCTGCTGTTTATAGCCAAAGATATTACTCGAAAGGCAAGAGCAACTCATGAGAAACTGTCGGGACTGGCAGACAAGTATATGGTAGATTTGTCCAGAACAAAGGCATTGCAGGGTAACCATAGGTTGCATTATTCAGATCAGGACTTAGAAGAGAGGAGGACAACTGGTTTAAAAACACACATAAGGGAACTGATCACAGGAATAAGAGCATGGAGAGATCTGGACAAATGGGAAGAGAGGTGGTCCAAAAAGGGAACGGTTAGGCGGAGCGCGAATGTGATGTCTCCGGAGGGAAGGCTACTGCAGATGGAGGCATTCCCTTTGCGAGAAATAGCGAATGGGAGTTATGTACACGTGCCCTGGAGTAGGGGAGATTTGGCTGCATTTACCAACTCATTTCCGAAGTTAAGGGAAAATCCCGTAGAGTGGTACAAGCAGGTAGAGAGGTTTGTCAAGATTTCATAAGTATTGTGGATTGATTTGAACACCTTATTCGACATTGTGGTCCCAGGAGACTTGTGGATAGCATGCAAGGTTAGTGTCGAATGGCCAACTGCAGAACCAGAAAGGGATGCTCGTACTAATGGACCGTCAGAAAGAGTAATGTTAAAATATGAAAAGGTGATGACATGGCTGAAGGAGAAGGTGCCACCACAAGATATAGATTGGGTAAAAATAGACCGAACAAGACAGGAACCCAAGGAGACAGTTCATGAGTTTTATGTGCGATTGCTGAAAACGTTCAAACAATACAGTGGATTAGATGTAATGGATCCCAAAGATATAGGACAGTTTGTATCGAAGTTCGTTTTGGGGTTGAGGCCTGATATTTGTTTGATGATTCAGCAACATTTAATTTGTTGGCAAAACAAACCATTGGATGAAATTTTGAGATACGCAAGGTATTGCAGTGATGAAATAGATTCCAAAGCAAAGAAACTAAAGGAGAAACTGATGATGGTGCAGATGCAGTCGGCTGGAAAGGGTGGACAGCAGCAACAGGGAACAGGGACGATGGGACGGAACCCAAATAGTCAGAATAAGGACAACGAGGAAAACCCGAGACCTAGAATAGACGTTGCTACATTGAAAAAAACGACAAAGTGTCACCAGTGTCACCAGGTGGGACATTGGAAACGCGAGTGTCCCTTTAACCCTGAAAACGGAGAACTAGAAGTAGAGGAGGAGGAAGTTCAAGAAGTTCCAGTTCAAGGGGTGACAGTGCCAAAGAGTAAGGTGGCCAAAGGGGGGACTTCGGCTCCACGAGCTCAGTTCCCGCAGCCACCAAAGATTACGACAGGGGGAAAGATCTATAGACAAATGCCTCTTTTTATAGACGAAGAAGAGTGTTACTACGTTGATCCATTGACGGAACGACGTGTAAGTAGAGAGGAGGACTGTACCCTCGGAGCAGTTCTAGAGGTGGATCAAAGAGGACCGTTTGTTGAGGCTGAAGCGGATTCTTAGTAGATACCGGAGCTACTCGATCAACTTTGAGATCGGCAGTGGTTCCAGATCTACCAATGTCGGGGGAAACAATTCAAGTGGTAGGAGTCGCAAATAGGAGAATGACTAACCCTTTGACGGAACCAGTGCTAGTGAGAATAGGAAACTACACCGATGAACATCAGTTTGTGGTATGTGATTCTAGTCCTGTGTGTCTGTTAGGAAGAGACTTATTGTGCAAGCTGAATTGCACAATATACTGCACACCTCAGGGAGTGGAGGTACAGACTACAGACGAGGACGCTACCTTTAAAATTGCAAATTCGAGAGTATGCGTAGAACTGTATCCTACCCTGACTGTGGAGGAGCTTCCTGGGGACTTACGAGATACAGTGTCATCAGAGGTATGGGATTATACTGGAGAAGAGATAGGATTGATCAAAGGAGTAGAACCAGTGAAGATCATGGTAAAACCAAATGTTGAATATCCAAGAACGCCTCAATACAAATTGACCCCGGAGACGATTGCAGGAATAAAACCCGTAATCGACTCTATGATTCAACAGGGAATACTGAAGGAAATCGTGGGTAGTCCATGCAACTCCCCAATTATGGGTTTGCAGAAACCTAGTGGGAAATTTAGAATAGTACAAGATCTTCGAAGGATTAATAACATAGTTGTTTCATGTTGTCCAGTGGTACCGAATCCATCAGTGATATTGTTTCAGATACCATTCCAAGCTGAGTGGTTCACAGTGATAGATCTTTGTCAGGCTTTCTTTTCAATTCCATTAGATGAGGAAAGCCAGTTTCCTTTTGCTTTTAAGCTGGAAAATCGTGTCCTAACATGGTGTCGTATCCCACAAGGGTATACAGAAAGCCCATCAATTTTCAACCAGCTATTGAAGAAAAACCTCGAAAGTCTAGTACTGCCACAGAACTTGGTTCTGGTCCAGTACATAGACGACCTACTTGTTGCGCCAGGAACGGAAGAAGCTTGTAAGATTGATACCATCGCCTTGCTGAACCATTTAGCTGAAAATGGGCATAAGGTATCTCCGAGCAAATTGCAGTACTGCCTGACAGAAGTACAGTACTTGGGTCACCGGATAGAAAAAGGAAAGCGCAAGGTGTCACCAGATAGGATAGAGGCGATAATGAAGATGAACTCGCCTACGACACAGAGAGAAGTCAGGATGTTCCTAGGAGTGGTTGGTTATTGCCGACAGTGGATAGCTAACTTTTCCCTGAAAGCAAAACCCTTACAAAAACTGACGCACAAGGAGGTGAGTGATCCGGTACCATGGGACAAGGATTGTTTGATGTCGTTCCTACAGCTGAGAGAGGACTTGTGCCGTGCTCCAGCTTTGGGGATGCCTGATTACGAAAAACCATTTTCACTTTACTGCTGCGAAAGAGAGGGTTGTGCTTTGTCAGTTTTAGTACAACCTCATGGAAATGCCCGTAGACCAGTTGCATACTTTTCGGCTACTTTAGATCCGGTAGCCGCAGCGTTGCCCGGATGTCTCAAATCCGTTGCTGCAACAGGTGTCAGCATTGAAAGGTGTGAAAATATAGTAATGGGACACCAGTTAGTGGTGTATGTACCTTATTCTGTAGAACTGTTAATGACCAGGACCAAGACACAGCACTTAACCAATAATAGGCTCACGCGCTACGAGCAAGTTATTCTTGCTGCGGAGAACGTGACCCTTAAGAGGTGCTCTGTTTTGAATCCTGCTACATTGATGCCACTTCCTAATGATATAGAAGGCGAAGAATGTGAAGATCACGATTGCCTTGATGTGACTGAACTATGCACCAAGCCAAGACCAGATATTGTGGATGAGCCGTTGACTGACCCTGATGAAATTTTCTGTGTTGATGGCTCATGTTTAAGAGACAATACTGGTCGGTTGAGAGCAGCTTATGCTGTTTGCACCATTACTGGAGTTGTGGAAGCCGCTTGCCTGGAAGGAGTACACTCCGCTCAGGTAGCCGAAATCATTGCATTGACACGTGCCTGTTTAGCAGGTAGCAAAATTAGAGTCACCATTTATACCGATAGCCAATATGGTTTCGGTGTAGTTCATGATTTTGGGCAATTGTGGTCTCAGAGAGGTTACATGACCTCCTCTGGTTTGCCTATTCGAAATGGGGAATTTGTGCGACTGTTGTTAGAAGCATTACAAGGTCCAGCAGCAATTGCGGTCGTTAAATGTGTAGCCCACACCAAAAATACAGATTTTGTGTCGCAAGGTAATCAATATGCAGACGAAGTTGCTCGATACTGCGCGGAGCAAGGATATTCTTTCACGGAAGTGGAAGTAGGTGGGACTCAGGAAAAGACAGAGTTAAACATGATGCTAGAAACAGTTGATACTTGGGAGGATTTAAAAGACATGCAAGAGAACGCACCTGATTCTGAGAAAAAGGCATGGGAAACAGCAGGTTGTGTGAAAAGTGAAATGGATTTGTGGGTTTCAGCAGATGGAAGGGCAGTATTACCTGATGAACTAGTGAGTCCAATGGCACGACAGATACATGGTCCAGTACACTTAGGAAGAGATGCCATGCTGAGGTTATTTAGGCAGACTTGGTATAATCCAAGGTTTAGGATTGCAGCAGAAGCAGTGTGTCAAAGATGTGTCACATGCCAGCAATTGAACGTAGGGAAAAGAACACCAGTTACAATGAGTCACATTGGGAGGTCTGGGGGGCCTTTCAACCGAATGCAATTAGATTTTATTGAGATGCCAAAAATCAACCGCCTCAGGTATGTTCTGGTGGTTGTATGCATATTTTCCAGATGGGTCGAAGCATACCCTACACGCAGGTACTATACACTTACAGTAGCAAAGTTGTTGCTTAGAGAGTTGATCCCGCGCTTTGGGGTGCCGACCTCCTTGGAATCAGACAGAGGAACTCATTTCAACAGTGAAGTTGTGAAGATGCTTTGCTCTGCATTAAACATTGATCAGAAGTTGCACTGTAGCTATCGACCAGAGGCTTCAGGTATCGTGGAGCAGATAAATGGAACTCTAAAGTCCCGAATAGCCAAAGTATGTTCATCGACGTCCTTAAGCTGGCCTGATGCTTTGCCCTTGGTACTCATGAGTATGCGTAGCACACCAGACAGGAGGACAGGTCTCTCTCCACATGAGGTTTTAATGGGGAGGGCAATGAGACTTCCGTCTGTTCCAACTACAGCTTTGTTGAATATTACAGATGATCTGATCCTGGATTACTGCAAGGGACTTTCTGATGTCATTCATTCTGTGTCTCTTCAGGTGCAGGCTGCTGAAGTTCCATCTTCAAGAGACCTATGTCACGACTTGTGCCCTGGTGATTGGGTGCTTGTGAAAAAACACGTCCGGAAGAACTGCCTAGACGTGCGCTGGAAGGGGCCCTACGAAATAATCCTGACAACGAATACTGCTTGAAAGTGTGGAGGGCTGCCAAACTGGATTCATGCTTCCCATACTCGAAGAGTTCCAGCACCCTTAGAAGAAACAGCTCCTCTCACAGATGAAAATCCAGCTGTGGGCGGCGAACCACTAGAGGGGATCAGTCAAGCTGTGGGGGTGTCGAGAGAAGTTGGGAGTGCTACAGATCCGGCAGAAGAAAGACAGGACGACAGTGAAACTGAAGTTGCCACCGAAGGGGAAAGTTGCTGTGAATACGGCTCAGACACAGATCAAGACAAAAGTGATCAAGAACCGAGCGTGAGGACAAGACATAGGAGAACAAGGCGTGGAGAAGCTAGTTGGCCTGAAAGAAAGAAGAGGCCGAGCTTGAAGCCAACTCCAGAGAGAACTCTTGCTCCTATATCCGAGGACTCGGATTTGGTCGAAGGTGCACAAAGACAGGAACAGGAAGGTCCGAGAAGATCGAGGAGGGTGCGAGTGCCCTGCAGAAGATACGCTACTCCTGAGTGGACCTACCTAGCAGCAGATGTCCAGTGCACGGAGATCCGGGAGGGTGAGGGAAGTGACAGTGACCAGTACTGACCCAATCATAACATTGGAAGTAGTGTTGTTGGTACCAGGAGTGGAGGTCGAAGGGTTGCTGACACTCACTATCCCCAATCCTCCATATCTGAGCAGGATAAGAGAACTGGTTTTAAACAGAATAGAATTTCCGACTTTTTGTTCAACCGATGCCAACACTCGAGGAGATCATTCTTCGTTTAGAAATATTAGAATACGTGATTAGAGCCGCTGGAACACGTATGATTCCAGATTGCTAAAGACTTTGTAAATAAACAGATTGAGAGATAACCTAGCGCCAAGTGGAAGAAGAAGAAATTTAGGGACTTCCTATTTAGTGGACGGAGAAGGGCTAGGGTTGTCTGTTGCTATAGAATTCAAAGACTGACCTTGCAGAAGGGATTATCAGCTTCCAGGTGTGGTTCGGAAAGGCTGAATAAGCAAAGAAAAGAGACTTTGTGTTGTGAAAGAAAATCAGAACTACACTGTCTTGATATCATGTAGGCCGGCAACCCAAACCGCAAGACAAAATGCATAGTAGGCACACTTTTAGTGGGAGTAATTTTTCTTATAGTTATAGTAGTTACTATATCATATGTAGTGGGACATGAAAATGAAGAGAAGGCAACAAAGGAAGGAAAAATTGCATCGATACAGAAACCTACTACTGCTGGTCAAAGGGGGGACAATACAGAGAAAGATAAAGGTTTACTAGCAGCAGAGACTCGTAGGTTGCATGTGGATGAATCACAGGGAAATTTCAAATCCAATGCATATGCTAAATTGCTTTATGAATATATTGATGCTATGGAGGCAAGGGATTGCTATGTGTGAATGCAATTGCCAGCCTCTGTAGACGAAGGTATTAGATATCATCATCTTCCATTGACTTATGGAATCACATGTAGTTTGTTGCTTAGTATATTTTATGAACGTGATGGGTTTGAGTATTATTTTTCAAACTTTGATGCTGTTTTACCAGAAGTTCCAAACTACAAGCACATGAACAAGTGGGATTATTATAAGAGTAAAGATAGACTAAAGAAATTTTTCATTCCTTGGAAAACGTTGGATACTTCACATGCCCGAAGAAATAATTTGACTTGTAAAGTGTCAGAAATTGAGAAAAGGTTTATAGGACAGGTGGATGATCGGTATAGGAGACAGAAGATCTTAAAGGCTTCAGGCCAATGGAAAACAGATTGGACCAAGGAAGAAAGGTCACACAAAAGAAAGGGTAGTAATGGTCCAATAGCTTTAGATCGAGAGCAAAAAGGGAAACTGTGTATATATAGGGGTAATACCTATTATGAGAATGTGTTTGTGGGAGAAGTAAATTGTGAACATGCTTTCCAATTAGAATATTATACCAAGGATTTCTTGAAGGGAATGCAGGTGATCCCGAATGTATATTTTGTTTGTGGAAGAAATGCATACGTGAAACTACCGGATAATTGGTATGGATCATGTTATTTAGCAATTGTCTTCCCCAAAATATACCATGCTAAGGATCTAGAAATTATAGAGGGAGGAACTCAAGCTAGAGGAAGAAGGGATGTAAGCAATGAGGAGGTAGTTGGAGACGTATTTGGTGCTATGTTTCCTCTTTTAGGGATAGTACTGAATGAAGTCAAGATTAGAAGATTGGCAACAGTTGTAGATAGGTTGTCCGCCAGTACTGCTAGATCATTAATGTTGGTGGAGGGAGAGATGCAATCGATAAGGGCAATGGTTCTTCAGAACCGACTTGCTCTAGACGTTCTGTTAGCCAAAGAGGGAGGAGTCTGTAAGGCTTTGAAGGTTCAGGAATGTTGTACTTACATTCCAGACAATTCAAAACCTCTAGAAAAGTATATACGGAACATCACTGAAATTCATCATGAGATTGAGGATTTGACACAGGTCAATGTGTGGGAAAAAGTAGGTCATGGAATGGGTAAAGTTGGAGGTTGGTTTGCCAACCTAGGAAAGGGTTTCATTTGGTACATACTGAAACCTATCATCATAATAGTGATTTGTATAATCACCTTGTGGGGATTGGTGCGGCTGTACCAATGGTATAGATCAAATAGGTTGCAGAGATCCATGAGAGAGCAGGAGAGGAGATTAGCTGAGATGCAGGATAATCAGTACAGGAGTCTGAGGGCTCTAGAGATGATGAAACGAGAGTGTACTGCAACGAGTTATTTTTAATTCAGTTCATACCTCAGGGATGGTGTTGTGATGGTGATGACTACTAAAAGTCATCAAAGGGGGGAACTGAGAGAGCGCAAATCGAGAAAAAATAGAAGTGCACCATATTTACAAGCACATTGCATCAAGTTTAGTAAAAATTACATAAGAGTGTCGAATATATAGAGTGAAAATACATAAGAGTGTTTAATTAAAATAGAATGCATATATCAGTTTGAAAAGCTAATGTAGAAGTGTGTAGAGATGTTAAAATGATGTTGAAATCCCATGTTATGTGACTGTTGTAGAGGATAATGTAATGCTGCTAAACGAAGAAATGTGTAGGCCACATGGCAGTTCACAGAGAATGAAAGGTGCTGTTACACTCTCACATGATATGGATTTTTAATGTTGTTGTAATTCAAAGTATTATTGATCATATGTAGTATACTTGTAATGTAGTATACTTGGTCATGTTAAGCATAAATTGCGGAGCCTGCTCGAAGGTTTACGACTTAGAAGATACGGTGGAGGCCGGAATTTGGGGCCCACTGTACAAGTGTCTGTTTGCAGGTGCGAGGAGGTTCCAATCAAGAGAGTGATGAATAGAGTTTTGTTCAGGGAGCCAGGCACAGGCCTGGAGGAGGCTTCAGGAATTTCCTGGGGGGTACCGTCCTGCCGGAGAAGAGCCTGAGAAGCAAGGTTAACGCTAATGATGGGCCCAGAGGAGTATCAGCATGGAAAATGCCAGAGCCGACACCACGTGAGGGGCGTCTCGAAAGGGCGTTTTTATTGTAAATGTGATTTTTGTATTAGGGACAGCACCCCTGGGTGGAGTTAGGGCAGATGGTCTGAGGAACCTAAGAGAGCGGATGGGTAGGCAGATAGGATAACTGCGAGACACCGATTCACAACGAAGACTAAGGGAAGTGAGTGATCTTCTTTGGAAGTCACCACGGCTGACAACTTTTTAGGTTAAGATTCTTACTAAGTAGGGATGTCACTTAGTCTAGTGTAGGGACAGTCTAATCTGGATTTTCTTCCTTTCTGTAAATGACTCACAAGTTACAGCTTGTGTCTATTCTTGCAACTCTGATGATTTTTGAATTGGTTTTGGTGATATTCTTCTGTCGACTAAGAGCATTTAGAAAATTTATGTTTGTATTGATACCAGTATATCTTTTGAACCTTATTTTGAGATGTTTGTATCTCCAGTTAACTTTGGCTTTATAATAAACTTTTAAACTTAATTGTAGTAAGTGGTTCTTTAGAGTGGTGTAAGTCCTTAACTGATTGACCTAGTAGTGGATTGCCTTTTACTCTATGACAGGTATCAACGGTTCAGTCGACCTGAGTTGGGATCTAGACCTATAGCAATAGATCAGAAATCCCGCCGTAACACCCTCCCAAATAATAGAAAATGCTGCACCCACACAAAGAGGCACACACATGGCGAAGCAATTAAACAACACAAAAGAGATTTCACTCTCATAAAATGAGGCACATCAAAAAACAGTTTTCAGAATGAAGTATTGGGTTTTATTAGTGCAAGAATCTCTAACAAAAGGCTTTCCCAGGTGTCAAATGAACAACATTCAAATCTATATAAATATATATAGATAAGCAAGCAATAATAACACACTTTAGATTAGCAAATGCAACTGTTAAATACATGGAATAAAATACATGGAATAAAATACAAGCAGATAATAATACTGGACATCCATTGTAAAAAATAATTACTGTTAAATGCAAGTAATCAGAAAGATATATACACTAAATACATCAGATGATTATAACCACTGGAGACTTGAATGTGCACACAGACACACTCACAAATCAAAATGACAATAATAAAAATAAATACATCAAAGATTGCTCTTTCTCTGCATTCTTGCAAACTCATCTGAAGGAGCTCTTGACTTGCTGTGGTGCAACACGTTTGCACCACAGCAAGCTCCCATCTGGGCACCAAGATTTCCCATCTTTAATACCTTTTACTCAACCTAAGAAGAAGATTCTAGAAACCTCGCCCCCTTTGTTCTGTTACAAAAACTGAGCTGACTATACTGGCTGTGTCACGGTCAAGACAGAAGTTCGCCGGGCCACTGTTTTTTTACTCTGAGATGAGCTTTACATTCCACACATTTCTTTTACAACAACAAGCTCTGCTTTGAAAGGTACCAAGCATCGTCCCACACATTATCTCAGTGAAGCTTACAAAAGTCGCCAAAAGTACAGAAAACAACCTTGAATGTGAATAGTCTAAACAACTTGAGTGATCTGGAAGCCTGCTTCTGTGCGCCCAAGCACAAGCTAGACAGAGTCAGAATTTAAGATAGCATAAGGGCATGTCAAAGCCAATAGTAAGAAATTCATAATACTTCCCAATGTATAACACAATACACATTTGTGCACCACTGCTTATAGTAATACACACAAAGACCGAGAAGAGCATTCCACATCTTTCTCTGTCTCATGCTCTTAACAGCACATTCCACACATTCTGTTCATGGAAAGGCTGTAAAAAGCAAACATTCCCCCTCTGATACTACAAGGAGACACAAAAGAAATACTCAAAGAAAAATGCACATGCAGGAATAATGATGTCATACATTCAAGAAAACACATAAAGTCAAATAAAAAAATAGCAGTCAAAAGTCATCATGTCATCCCAATATATGGGAGTGCCTCTGGCACTACTCACTATGTAATAGAACCTCCAAGTCAACCCCTCTGGTTACTTTCAAGGTTTTGAAGTTTTAAAGTTAGGTCAGACTTGCAAAATATGACTAACTCTTTGATATCTTAGCTGAATGAGTTTTTAACCTCCTCTTATACAGGTATAGCCAACAAGCTCAAGACCATGTCATCCCCCTCGGTAAATGCTCAATTGTTGAACAAAGTCTCTCCAAACCTAATTGCACAATGCATTAAAAGGCAGATTTACAAGCCCCCTGCACCACCTGTAAGTCACTTTTCGTGACGTACTGGTGGCGCAGGGGGCTCCTCCATATTTACAAGGAGAGGAAAAGCCACACTGTGTGACTTTTCCTCTCCTTGTGAATACGCCCCTTCACTCGCAGCTCTTTGCGTTGAAGGGGCGTTCCATGGGTGTTGCTGTGGGTGTTCCCACGCAACACCCATGGAACAAAACACATCTCCAGATTTACAAGAAATCGTAAATCTGGAGATGCGTCTGAATGCCGCACCACCCTAGAGGTGGCATAGCGAGGCATAACAAGTAGAAATGTTTTCATTTCTCCTTGTTTTTTCCTCTTTCAATACGTGCTGCATTCTACAAGACACATTGAAAGAGAATAATGCCTGTAGTGATTGTTTTTGTGCAGGAAGGTGCCCCTTCACTGCGCAAGCCTACCCATATAAAATACGTGCGATTCTGGTCTCCATCGTTCTTAAATATTTTCATTTAGCTGAAATCCTTTAACTAACTATTTCTGTCTTGCTAAAAAACACACATTTAACTTCTTAATAGTCTACAGTGTCTAAATCTCCCATTAATTTTGTTACCATTTTCATTAATTATTTGCCAGCATTAGTCTAACAACTAATGCCCTAATGGTATTAGGTGATTTTAATTCACAGAATGATTCACCATATGATGGCAGCGATGTATTTTTAGTTGACTTTTGCTCTAACATAAATTTATCTCAACATGTAAAAACCCCTACTTACATTAAAGTTCTCATGAATGATCTAGTCTTTCCTCATTATGATTTTCTTGCGTATGTCGTCCATTCATCTAGACAGATCATTATCCTATCCTCTTTTCTTTGCTTGATAATCATGTCCCTACTGTTCAAAAACTCTATTGGACCCCTGTCTAAAAAGAGAGTGGGAAAAACCAAACCTTTGGTTGAAAAGGTAGATCAATCTTTAAAAGGCAATAATCTGATATTAACTAACATCCAAAATGCTTATAACTCTGCACTTAATGCATAGATAAAACAGGCTCTCGACTCTGCCAGCCAGCCGCCAGCCTCTTAAAGTGCAAAAATGCTAACTTTTCGAGCCCTTTTCTCCTTGGTATTCCCAGGTAATAAGGGAAGGAAAACAAAAGTGGAACTGTCTTGAATGGGAACTGAGACACCATTGCTCAGTGGCAGATGCAATCTTTTTCTAATTGCACTTCCCATTGATAAGAAGATCAGTCAAGTTTGAACTGGTTGCTTTATCAACAATATTGACAAAGCACAAAATGAACATAAAGACATTTTCAACATTGTCAAAAAACATAACAATAAGATCTTTAATACATACACGTCAGCATCCTTTTGCAAGCTGTAGGTGATAACAAATGTTCTGCCTTTCTTTTTGAGTTCAAAATAGTTTATTGAATTTTGTTTAAAGAGAAAGAATAAAGACAATACAAAAAATATTATTGTTAATCAAATAATACCAAGATGCAAATGCATAAAATAACAATAGTCATCATAAAATTACAATATGGTATAACAACAGTCATACTCAAGAGAAATATGGAATGGGAGGGGAAGGTAAGGAAGGGGGAACAAATAGGATACTTATAGCGTAATATATCTATACAGAGAAACTATAATATATAATAAAAATAGACTATACAGTGTATACTGAGAATTAAATTTATAACTGCAACATTAAGAGGATAGGTACACTTCAACCGGAATCCAAAAAGACTGATAAAAAAAAGAATTGTGATTAATCACATTCATAGATAATTGTGCACCTCTTCTAGCGAAAATAACTCATGACCACCAAGCATGAACAGATAACATAGAAACGTCTTTCCAACAATAAGTGATAGATTTTAACGCTGCTGAAATTAGAAAATTGAAAAGTTTGCTTTCTAAATCACAGACATTTGATGTTAAAAGCACAGATTTACATATTATTAATTGATAAGAATTATCTATAGGAATATTAAAAATCTTTATAATGACAACCCTTTTGTAATTTGACAGCGATTAGATTGAGCATTAGCAGAAGACATCTTAGTTCTAGCCGTTATCTTGACATTTAGCGGACTCCATTTTGTATTTATGGTGGCCATTTTACTTGCTACATGTTGCCTCGTGCCGACCATGTGCTTTGTCCCACCTCCTTCTTAACTGCGCCTGAAATCTGCCCAGCGACAGGCTATGTTTAACATCCCCCACTTTGCCACTGTCCGTTAGGGTTCACATCTGGTAGGGATCAGTTCCAGATAGGAATGTCTTTACTAGTCTCTGAGTACTGTTAACTTCTCCCACTCATCGATTGTGCCTTCCAATATGCCCTTATATGTACATAAACTTGCTCGTGTGCTTTGTACCGCCTTCTTTTGAGCCCCTGTGCGGGTATAAATAAACCATGCTTCCTTAGCTCGTGGTGCTACTTCTTGCAATACCGAAGGGTACTGTTTGAACCGTAGCACCACCTCATGAGGTGTAATAAATGTTACGTTTTCTATTTCCTGTTTCTGTGTCAAATTCTTTCTATTGGTCTGAGGACTTCGTGCAGAGAAGGGCGAACCCCTTGCACTAGCGGGTCTGGCTGAGGCCTGCTACGACAACCCAAATTTCAGACCAAAATTTAAAAACAAAGGGACAATCAAAAACCATATGTTGTAGTATACCTGGATAAGTTTTACAATGTGCTAAAGCTAGATTTAGTTACTATATAAGATATAAGAATTGGTTTGGTAAATTGAAACAGGTTGCCAACTAGATATACTACTAAGCCAAACATCTTTCCACGTGTCCATAGTTAAAGAAAGTGACATTTCCTTATTCCAGAAATTTGAAATAATTTCTAAATTATTGCCTAAAGTATCTGATAATTGTGGAATGGAAACCTCATGAGATGCTTTAGAGATTGTTTGAATGTAAATTGATAAATCGGCAGCAACATTAGAAGGAATAGCATTTGAGAAAGAGTCTAAAATAGAATTATATAAATACTGATACTTAATAGAGTCAGAATTGTGTACACCAAATTTTGCTTGCAGTTGATCAAAAGCAATAAAAGGTATTATTGGAGTAAACATCTTTGAGGTAAAAAATTCCGGCTTTAATCCATGAAGACTAGAAACTAATATTTCTGTTTAATTCAATAACACAACTTACCATAGTGATAATTCATCAGTACTATTCATGGGAGATAGAATAATTAAGTCAAGATCTTTAAATAACATTTTAGTGGATTTTATAACAGAATTTTGGAAAAGTTTAGTATTATTACACATAGTCAACAAGGTAGGTAGCGGAAATGGTTTAACTATTGATTTCTCAATACAGAACCATGCAGAAGGATTATGTAGAAATGATTGATTAAACCATAACAAACTTTGTTGTAAAATAAAAGCGTTATGATAAAGAAAAAAGTCAGGGATACCAAAACCAGCATTACGTTTAGGTACTTTCAACTTTGTTGTTCCATAAAAACGTTGACAAAAGTCTATCAACATTTTTATAAAACGTTAGTGGAAATTGTGTAGGTAGCATGGATAGGGTGTAAAAGATTTTGGGAGCAATAGTCATTTTAGTAGTGTCCATTCTGCCCCACCAAGAAAGATGTGATGGTGCCCATTTAGCCGTTTTATTTTTAATATGGTTTAGAACAAAATCACATTTTAAATTGATTGTAGATTTTATGGAAGCGGAAAATAAAATTCCAAGATATTTTAATTTATTCTTTTGCCAAATAATTTCCCGCATAGGAAGCATAACAGGAGTGCAATAAAAATGTTAGGGGGGAAATTCTGTTTTATTGGTATTTAAAGTATATCCAGAAACTCTAGAATATTTTGTAATAATATTCATCAGTGAAGGGAAAGAGGATAAAGGGTCACTAACAATTAAGAGCACATCATCAGCATAGGCAACGGTTTTAACAATAACATCCTTAATATTGATTCCTTTAAAATTCTCACATTTTCTTATAGAGGCAAGAAAAGGTTCAATGCCAATCCAAAATAGGAGAGGAGAAAGAGGGCAACTTGTCTTGTACCTTTAAAAAGCGAGAATTGATTTGAGATTTGGCCATTAATAAACAAACGAGCTGTAGGGGCATAATATAAAGCTGAAATCATGCGTATATAAAATATCTCCAAAATTAAATGATGATAATGTATGAAATAAAAATTGCCAATGAATTTTATCAAATGCCTTCTCTGCATCTAAGGCTAAAATTCCAGAGGGTAAAGGTAAAGTATGACTTTGTTCAATAATGTGAAGCAAAGTTCTGGTATTATTAGCGGAATAACTATTTTTCATAAAACCAGATTGGTCTGGATGTATAATAGAATCTAATATGGGTCCTATCCTAGTCGCAAGGATTTTCGCATATAATTTACAATCTTGAGTAATTAGGGATACTGGACAATAATTAGAAACTAGAGTGGGATCTTTATCTGGTTTCGGAAGTACTATAATTAAAGCTTCCGTAAAAGAGCCAGATGTAGTGCCAGTGGAGCCAAAAAACGTAAATAGTTGGTGTAAAAAAGGTAATTATTGTGATTGAAATTCTTTATAAAATTCTGCTGGGATCCCATCAGGGCCGGGAACTTTATTCTTTTTAAGGGATTTTATAGCTGATCAAATTTCCTTTGTAGTAATAGGTTGGGTCAAGATCATTCTGATCTGTTTGTGAAATTCTGGGTAACTCACAGAAATTTAAAAAGGATACATCTTGAAAATCGGGTTTATTATAAAGTGTGGAATAGAAACTTAAAAATACATCAACAATATCATTGTGAGAAATAGCAATTTTACCCTGGGAAACATGAATTGATTTAATTTGTGTTTTATCTTTTTTTATTCGAAGATAATTAGCTAATAGTCTTCCTGATCTATTGGCATTGAAACTAAATCTAGCTTTAACATTAGAAAGTTGGATACCTGCTCTCTTACTAAGGAGTGAGTTAAATTCATAACCAATTGTTTTAGTTTAAATTTATATTGTGGATCGTTGGATGTAATAAAAAGTCGTTCAAACTTCGCAATCTGATTTTGAAGGTTTTTAGCACTTGCATGAAAGGATTTATTTTCGTGGGCCATATTAGATATGGAAACACCTCTAATATAAGCTTTGAAAGCATCCCATCTAGTAATCATAGAAGTAGAACCTTCAGGATTGGGTATAAAATATTCTTGAATGGCAGTTAAAAGTTTATGCTTGTAATTCTCATTTAAAACGATACCAGTATTCATTCGCCACTTAGATTTTTTAGTAAAAGCTGTTTCTAAATTCAGGACCAAAGAAATCATAGCATGATCTGAGATGTCAATGTTACCAATCGTAGGATTGAATATTGAACTAATTAAATCTCTGGACACCAGTAAACAATACATTCTAGAATGAGAATTATGAGGGTTGGAAAATAAAGAGAAACATTTTTCTGTAGGAAAATATAATCTCCAAATATCTACCAATTTTGTGGCTTGAAGGAATGATTTGAATGCAAAATAAACTTTAGAAGGATGAAACTTAGTAAAATATAATCTATCAAGTAATGGGTGAGAAATAACATTAAAATCACCTCCAACAATTAAAGGGACATTACCAATCTTGTGAATCTCCGTTGTGAGATTAGACCAAAATACTGGATCATCCGCTGTAGGACCATAAACATTCAATAAAAATAAAAATGAGTCATGAACTTTAATCTTAACAAGTATACATCTACCAACCTTATCAGACAAAAATTTGGCAATGTAGTTTCTTTACAAATCAAATAGCTACCACCATTCTTTCTACCATTAGCAAGCGATGAAACAAGAACATCTACCCATTTTTTCCTCATATAATTTAAAACTTTATCATCTATGTGAGTTTCTTGTATAAAACAAACATCTGCTTTGTAACTTTTAAGATAATCTAGAATTTTCGTACGCTTAACAGGATGACATAAATCTTTAACATTTAATGAAACAACATTAATTTGCTGTGTGTGAGCCATAATAAAAGACTTGAGAAGGAAAATAGATAGGAGGAAGATAAAAGAAGATCAAGAGAATGAGAAAAAGGTAGCTCCAGATAAAGAAGAAGGAAAAGTAAAATGAAAAAACATGAAGAAAAAGACAACAAACAAGAGAGATAAATGTGAAAGGTGAAAAGTAAGCGTGGGCATAAAATCTGTTTCGTTCGCAGAATTTGCGGATTTTTGGCAAATTCGCAGTCCGCAAATCGCACAAATTTGCCCAAAAATCCGCACATTCGCAAGCTGCGGATTTTTTTGCTTGGTCGCGCTTGAAAAATACAATATCGCACGCGCGGCGTTGACTTACCGTGATTCTGAGTCCGCCGAGTTGTTTTTCTCCCGGTTTGCGTGTGCTGCGCCATTTTGGATCTTGCTGCGTGATCGCGCGAGAGGTTTTCTAACGCAATTACATCATCGCGGCTCGCCATCTTGCACAGCGAGAGTTTGACAACGCGAGTACGTCATAAGGGCCCGCGATCACGCATTGCGGGAGTAAACAATGCCGAACACGTAGATGCGGCGCGCAGTTGACTACCGGCAGGAGATTTGAACAGCTCACTTTCCCGAAAATGCAAAAAATGCAATTCTGCACAAGAAATCCACCGCAGGCAGCATAAACCTTCTGAAAATGATGATTTTGATCAGAATAACACCTCATATTGACATTTGGCTGCACTTTTTGGTGCAAGGAGTCCATTGTTTTTGGGGGGGTGGGAGGAAGGAAGTGCCCTAGAGTCTCCAACTTCCTGTTCCTGTCCAGAAGGCTCCTCCCAGTGCTTTGTCCATGTCCTGGTCACTTTTCATTTGGATCTGGAGCTGGAAGGATTACTTTTTGTGGCTGCTGCTGGATATTTGTATTTGAGGACTTTTTGGACTTTGGAGTTTGGATCACGTTTGGACTTGAGATTTTACAAGTAAGTTGGTGTTGTTTGTTTTAGGGCATTGCAGTTGCTGCAACTACAGTTTTAAAACTTTTTTCACAACGTTAAAAAAATATATATTGTGGGTAGCCACAGTATCTAGTAGGCCCAGGGTTAGTCATGGGCGCATGATACAACTGTTTCTGTGATTAACTTAATTCTCATTTATGTCATGGAATTTTAGCTCACTGTTATTTGTTGATTTTTTTTTAATTGTGGGGTGCCTGTAAAGCCTCACTAGCCAGTAGGCCCAGGGGTAGTGAGTGGTGCATGGACCAAGTCTTTCTGTGGAGTCTCTTGAATTTAGACATCATTGAGGGCTTGGATGGCATTGGAGTGTGGTGATTTTTGTGTGTTTTTCGACTTTTTGGGGTGTTGTTGGGGCCTGGCCATGTGGGTGGGGGCCCTTTTGAGGCCTGGTACAGGCAGGGCCTGGCCATGTGGTGGGTGTCAAGGGGCCATTTTGAAGCCAGGCAGTGTGCTCAGGCCTGCACCCAGTTTGCCTTGCTTTCATCCATTATGCCCAGGGGTACTCCGTGGTGCATGGACCAAGTCTTTCTGTGGGGTGTCTTGAATTCAAACATCATTGAGGGCATGGATGGCATTGGATTGTGGTGATCTTTGTGTGTTTTTCGACTTTTTGGGGTGTTTAACTGATGTTCCTCTGGCTTCCATTGCTTTTAGGTGCACAAGAGAACCACCAGTACCAGGAAGAAGTCCTGCAGCGGTGTGTGCAGCACAACGTCACGTGCGTCACGTGTGGCCACAGACAAGACAACTCCGCAACTCGTGCAACTGCGGCCTGCTGTTCTGACATCTGAAGAAGATGGGCCCAAAGAAAGGTGGCCGTAGCGCCTCAGCGAAAAAAGTTGCCAGTGCCACTGCCAGTAAGAAGGAGCAGAAGAAGCAAGTGGCACCACCTACCAAGGAGACTGGTGTGCCACCAACACCTTTTTTGGGAAAAAAACTACGCCTGCAGCAGCAGCGGTTTTTGCGGGGGACCAAGGTGGATGCAGAACCTCCGCTTGAGTGGGCTCAGTGCCACCATGCCAAGTTTGGTCCAAGACCATGAGTGCTGCTGAGGCAGCCACTTTACTTTTTCAATCACCATCGACCAGTGATGTTGGCTCATCACAAGAAAGTACCATCCAATCAACGCCGGGTGTAACTCAGCTGACGAGTGTTCAATAACCACAGCCGCAACTGCAAGTACATGGGCAAGGAGAGGCGCAAGGAGAGGTGCAAGTAGAGGCGCAAGGAGAGGCGCAAGGAGAGGCGCAAGTAGAGGCGCAAGGAGAGGCACAAGGAGAGGCGCAAGGAGTGGCGCATGGAGAGGTGCAACTAGAGGTTCACGGAGTGGCACAACTGCCTACAACGCTTGTTCCTCCAGAAGTAGGGGCACATCAGGATATTGATATTTAAGCAGAGGTATCATCCGAGGAAGCCACTCCTCCTGATGATGATCCATTGTCTTCCAGATCCCCAGCAAGAAAAAGGTCAAGGAGGGCTACTATTACTACTACAAGTTCTTCTTGAAGCCCCCTTCATTCTGATGACCTTGATCTTGATTGGAACCCACAAATGCAGTCTGAGAGTGAGGCACGCCATGAGCCGACAAAGGTAGCTAAGCCTAAAAGGAAGATTCCCGCAATGCTTAGACTTATGGGTGATGACGACGAACAAGAAGTGGTGTCTTCTGCTGCTGATGAACAGTCTGACGATGACCCAGTCATCACAGTCGTCACTCCAGCCCCAGCGGGCATGCAGCAGACAGACAATTTCACCCTATCCCGAATGGCTGCTGAGCAGGATGTGGGCGGCATGGCACTGGTACCACCACCAACGCAGTTAACTACAACACCAACACGACCTACAGCTTCCATATTTTTTAGTCAGAAGGGCCGGCAGGGACCTCCATTCAGCTCAACCTCCATTACCTCAAGTAGTGGTGCTGTAAGTGCTGTAGTGGTGCTGTAAGTGAACAACAGAAACGAAATCAGCCACGCCCATCCTCCACTTCATCTGGCATTAAAAGTCAAAATAGCGCCTCCACCACCAGCAGACATCTCCAGTCCCCAGTTTGGGACTTCTTTACTGTTAGTGAAAAAGCGGAAAACATGGTCGTTTGTTCGATGCTGACGAGGGGCTGATTGTGCAGGGGGGAAGTCAAGAACCGACCGACATCTTTTCTGGTACACCCAGTACCACTGGCAGCAGCACTGCAGTATTAGCGCCCACACGCTCTACCCCTGCAACATGTATGAGGCACACTAAGAGTCTAGGAGAGACACAAATGTGAAAAAGTACATCAATGAGCCTAAGTGGTTTCAAGAAGTCTGCATCATCATCATCACGTAAAACGGTCCAGCCCACCATTAGAAGCATGTTTTGGTTGGATGCGCCATTTGAACGCAACCACCCAACAGCAAAAAACGCAAAGCTGGCTAAAATGCTAGCGCTGGACATTCTCCCTTTTTTTTCGTGGAAGGGGTGGGTTTTCTAGAATTTGTGGCTACAGTCTGCCGTAAATGGAAGGTTCCTAGCCGGTCCTATTTTGCCAGAGTTGCGGTTCCAGCACTACTTCAAGATGTGCTGGAGGTGATTGGGGCAGCTTTGCAGAAGAGTGCTCTTCACATTATCCACTTGACAACAGACATGTGGACCAGTTGCCAAGCCCTTGATTACATGTGCATCACTGCACACTGGGTCTCTTTTGCATGGGTTAGAGACAAGATAAATGCAGGTGTTGACCAGGACACAGTTTTTCAAGCTACTCGGAACCATGCAACATTAGCCATGTTTGCCATGGAGAAAACTCATACTGCACCTATCCTTTTGGACGTGTTTGATAGGAAGGTCTCTGAATAGCTGCATCCAAGAAATTGCATAGTTGGTTATGTTTCCACGGATAATGGCAGTACTACAGTTACGCCTGGAGATTAGACAGATAATGTATGGTGGCTTTGCAACAAGTAGAAACATGTTGTTGCTGGAATGTTGAGCGAGTTTTACATAACGTGATCATTATTATTATTTCTCGCAGGGTGGGAGACCAGGACTCATCCACATCAGGTATGTGGCATGTTTGTTTTAACAAACATTAAAGTCATAGGTTTTAGCTCTTGAACGGTTGTTATCAGGAGGTGACACTAATTGGCATTAACTTAATGCGTTTATTGACAGCTCAGCATTGAATAGTTTACAGCGAAATAGGGTAAGATCCCAGCATTTTCATCAGTTTACTTTTGGCTTACAGTCTGTACTTGACCATTGATCAGGAGACCCATGTACCTTTTCTATTTTTCCTTTCTTTCTTCTCCATTATAGACGACAGAGGTTATCATTAGTTCACCCACAGTTATCATTTTTACTTATCATACATTATGAACTACGAGTACTCGTGAGCATCAACACTAAGACATTTTTTATTCATTCATTTTTCACAGATTGGCCCCTGAGGAAGGTACCAAGGGTACCGAAATGCATTGGGCATGAACAAAAATGTGTTTACACAATGAGTAACGCTATATCATGAATGCATGAAGATTTCGTTAATACGAAAATGTACAATGAATATATGTTATGATTTATGTTTTATGTATCAGGTTTGAAATAACCGAGATATGATATGTTATTTGATTGTCAGAAATGAATTTTTGAACATTAAATGAATACAATGGTTAAAAGTTCCATTATAATACGATTATTGTATTAAGGTGTGCATTTCAACACCGTGTGGACAGTGGTGACTAGATGGGTTTCTCAACTCGTTTTAACTGACATTTAGCCTGGAGGAGTGACTACCCTGAACCGCCGCTGCACCGTTTGAGTAGACTCTATCAGTTTAGATTTAGATTTTGAGTGCTCCTCACTAGCCCCCATTATTTGCATTTATTAGTCGTCACTCCAGTGAGGAAGCACCCGTTCACCAAAATGATGTTTGATTCAATAACGGGAATCACAAACAACAGAGCAACCACATTGGCATACACATCTGATCAGGCCAATGAAATGTATTCATTAATACAGGAGGTTCTATCAATGGATGCTCATGGAGGCTCAATCAGTCAACAACTTAAACAATTGGAATACCTGACTCGTCGTCAATTAAATCAGAAGATGCATGCATCAATCCTGGTGCAATATCACAAAGCTAAAAGGATCCCGAGAGGCTTGAGATTATCTATCAAACCAATGTTGTTCCGTTTCAATCTGAATGCGAAATTTATGGACAAATGGTACAGCATCCTTAATAAATGTTCATTGGATCTCATTTTATTGATAATAGAGGAACTTTCCAAAACAATTCGAGAATTAGAAGAGGAGATTCACACATTGAAGACAGAATTAGAGACTAGGATGGAAGCAAACACATGGCAAATTAGTATCGATGGATTAAATCAAAAACTAGACAAATATAGCAAAGAACTGCAGGAGGGGAAACTCCGGAAGTATAAACGTGACACAATAGATTACAAACTCAATGAGGTGTACACGTGGGCTGACATTTATGCCCGGCGACGATTTTATGTCAAGAAAACTATAACAACTGCACATTCATCTGAAGAGAGTCTAGTGACAGATAAAGACACTTCAATCAGTCGAGGTCCAGTACAATTAATAACATCAGCCTCAAATGTGACCACTGGAGCAACGGCATCAACATCAACAACGAGTCATGTGGCTTTTTTATCCCAAGTACAGAACCAAGGGCTCCAACCTACGGAGCAGTCAGGAGCAACAGGAGAAACCGTCCGACAAGGAGAGGAAAGGGTAGGCAAATCACTGCGGAGCGGAAAGACAGTGGTTTAATCATCAATATATCATCCATGGATTTGTCACAACAACAACTCAAATTGCTCAATAAAAGGCTGTCATTTGTGCCAACTACCACAGCTAATGAGATTGAAACTGAAGTGGCTATATAACGTTTCATGAGAACTCTGCGATTACGTCACTTTTTCACTAACATTGTAGATCCTGTCCCTCAAAGTGAACATGAAGTTGATAGACGCTTCAGACCAAAAAGCACGTATCAACCACCAGTGTCACACAAAATGCTAGACACCTTCGAAATAATGGTTAAAAAGGACATACAAGCTTTGAATTTCAAGAAAGGAAGACAACATAATCTGACCAAAAAAGAGCTTCATACCATTCAAGACATAGCAAACAATAAGGATTTGACGATACAACCTGCAGATAATGGCGGAGCCATAATTGTAATGGACACACATTTTTACAATAGCAAGGTTGATGAACATGTTATGGATCGTAACACATATCTTTTATTGGATACGGACCCCACGGTCCAATTACAGTCATTACTGAATGAAGTGTTACAGAATGCCATAGATCAAGAGTGGATTGAAGACAACACTCGAGCATATTTGTCTACAGCGCATCCCAGATGTCCTCAACTGTACATGATACCGAAGGTACATAAGAGCCTCAGTAATCCTCCATTCAGACCTATCGTCTCCGGGTGTGGGTCAATTTTTGACCCCTTCAGACATTTTTTGGATCATTTCCTTCAAAAGCTTGTACAACGTTGGAGTTCGTACATTAAGGACACAACAGATTTCTTCAATAAATTGTCAACACTAGCTCAAGATTTTCAGGAGCATTGGATTTTGTGTACAATAGACGTTACAGCTTTGCACACTTCAATTCCACACGCATTGGGCTTGGAGTCAGTCGAGTGGGCATTGTTGCAGATGGACGACTTGTCAACCAACAAGATATTGTTACTGCAATTATTAAAGTTTTGTCTACAAAACAGTTATTTCATGTGGAACAATCAATATTTCGTCCAATTAACAGGTACATCCATGGGCTTCTCGAGGGCACCTGTGTGTGCAAATATTTTTATGGCCCGTTTTGAGGCAGAACATTTGATGAACACGGATTGGTGGCCGCAGATTAGAATGTACAGTCGATTCATCGATGATATTTTCTTGATTTGGCAGGATTAACGAGAAAATTTGGAGCAAATGATAAGACAGTTGAATTTGATAAATCCACGCATTCAATTCACACACAACATTGATGAACGCAAGATGTATTTCTTGGATGTTAGAATCATAAAAACACCCACAGGATTGAATACTGATTTTTTTCCAAACCAACGGACCGTAATAATGCATTAGCATATACTAGTTTTCACCCCAGGAGTCTCCTCAGAAATCTACCATTTTCTCAACTCATACGCATCAAACGGATTTGTTTGAATCCTCAAACCAGTTTGCAAAAAATGGAAGAACATTTGCATAAATATAAGGAGAGAGGATATCCACAAGAGGAATTAAATCTTTGCATGGAAAGAGCCAAGAGTACTAGTAGGTTTGATCTACTTCAAACCAAACCAAGATCAACCAGTAACAAAATGGTGTTTGTGTCTAAGTACACCACTCAGTCTAAGGCCATCAAAAGGATAATCAACCAGAGATGGGAACTCCTATCCACTGAATCAGATTTTAAAGAATTATTCAGTGAATTACCAACTCATGCCTACACACATGGAAAGAACTTGCGGCAATTGTTGAGACGAAGTAACATTGAACAAACACCGATTACACCAAGAGGCACAGTTCGGTGTCAGAATTGTACTCATTGTAACAACGTGATTGTAGGGAACACGTTCACTCACCCTACTACTGGCAAACAAATAAAACTTAGACATACGAGTGATTGTAACACGCAGAATGTAGTATATGGAATCAAATGCCCCTGCGGCAAGATGTATGTGGGCAAAACGGAGCGTAAATTAAAAATCAGAATCACGGTACACAAAAGTAGAATCCGTAATCAGGTGACGTCATCACCATTAGCCACACATTGGGTAGAAGCTAAACACACTATCTCACAGTTGTGATTTTTCATTATTGAAAAAGTGATACTTCAACCAGGGATTGATAACCATCAACAGCTATTGAAACGTGAAATATATTGGATCAAAATGTTGAACACTATGTCACCGATAGGTCTTAATGATAGGTACGATCTTTCATGTTATCTATAGTACATGGTAAATTACAACTGTAGCTTATTTTCTATGTATATATGTGATCATGAGATATGTGCGCAGAAAGTCTCAGATGTTAATGCCTCATGTTGATTTAAATAACGTGGTACATAGCACGAGTATTGAACATTGCTGTGTCATCAGTTCACATGATGTAGAGCGGAGAACACAATAAATCACATACATAACTCACTAGAGGACCAGCATCAGCCCTTCCAGCCCTTTCAGGCATTTCACATCAGCCTTCATTCACGTATAGTTTTTCATTCTTTTCTTTAGACAATGTTGTATAGCTTTAGTTTGGACGGTTTTATCACCAAAAAGGAGTATGTTAACATCCATTTTAGTGACAGTTCTCCATGTGAATCGGTATCATGGTAGTAAATAGTAGATATTATATTTCTCTTATCTTTTTTGCGATATTCACACGTTCAACTTTCTTAGCAGGGAATGTCATTTAGGTATGACCATTCTCTTTAAGACACAACTCGGTTGCGGGTATGAACATATATTGCATTTTAGTCTATCGAGTAGACATTTAAATATGGCGGCGGAATTTACATCGTCATGGCTATGTGTTCGTGATTAGTCCATCATCTTTGTTATTGCCCGTTATTTTGAAACAACGGCGTTTATTTGAAGGCGATTGTGGCGGCGTGTGGCAACGACTAATAAACATTTCTCCGGCGGTTTGTTCCGGCACGGATTTAGAGTTATGAGGTAAGGTTCTACCGGTTCAGTTGACAGGGAGAATATATACTCTTTAGCACTATGCGAGAAGAGACAGTAGTGCACTGACACTGTCGCGTTTTTCTCATTTTTTAGATACGCCTGGAGATTAGACGGATAAGGTATGGCGGCTTTGCAACAAGTAGAAACATGTTGTTGCTGGAATGTTGAGCGAGTTTTACATAGCGTGATCTTTATTATTATTTCTCGCAGGGTGGGAGACCAGGACTCGTCCACATCAGGTATGTGGCATGTTTGTTTTAACAAACATTACAGTCGTACGTTTTAGCTCTTGAGCGGTTGTTATCAGGAGGTGACACTAATTGGCATTAACTTAATGCGTTTATTGACAGCTCAGCATTGAATCGTTTACAGCGAAATAGGGTAAGATCCCAGCATTTTCATCAGTTTAATTTTGGCTTACAGTCTGTACTTGACCATTGATTAGGAGACCCATGTTCCTTTTCTATTTTTCCTTTCTTTCTTCTCCATTATAGATGACAGAGGTTATCATTAGTTCACCCACAGGAATCATTTTTACTTATCATACATTATGAACTAAGAGTACTCGTGAGCATCAACACTAAGAGATTTTTTATTCATTCATTTTTCACAGATTGGCCCCTGAGCAAGGTACCAAGGGTACCGAAATGCATTGGGCATGAACAAAAATGTGTTTACACAATGAGTAACGCAATATCAGGAATGCATGAAGCTTTTGTTAAAACGGAAATGTACAATGAATATATGTTATGATTTATGTTTTATGTATCAGGTTTGAAATAACCGAGATATGATATGTTACTTGATTGACAAAGATGAATTTTTGAACATTAAATGAATACAATGGTTAAAAGTTCCATTATAATACGATTATTGTATTAAGGTGTGCATTTCAACACCGTGTGGACAGTGAGCGACTAGATGGGTTTCTCAACTCGTTTTATCTGACATTTAGCCTGGAGGGGTGACTACCCTTAACAGCCGCTGCACCGTTTGAGTCTATACTCTATCAGTTTAGATTTAGATTTGGAGTGCTCCTCACTAACCCCCATTATTTGCAGTAATACAGTTAAGGACATGCAGCAAGGTGGCTATTTTAGAGTGCCGCGTTTGGCGCACAGTATTAACATCGTGGTGCAAGACTTCTTGAAAAAAGAAAACACAGTCAGCAAGTTACTGACCACCTGCGAAAAATCTGCACACATTTCAGCCATTCTTTTAAGGCCCGGAAGGAGCTGAGGAGCATTCAACATGAACGTAGACTGCCAGTCAAATGACTCATCCAGGAGGTGGCAACACGTTGGAACTCAACCTTTTACATGCTTGAGCGTCTGTCTGAGCAGTGGGGGGTAAGAAATGATTATGTCTATAAACTGGGTTCTACTATGAAAGACATGAGGCCAGAGTTGGAGGAATGGATGCCGAATTATTAAGAAAGCCAGCCAAAAATGTATCAATATCTTCTTCCGAATTGGTCACTTCTTCAGAATATAAGTTTTGATAATATCGTTGGAATTGTAGAATAATATCTGCCGATTGCACATAAGTCTGTCCACCATCTATAATAGTGGTAATATTATTAGAAACATTTTTTTTGACGGGTTCGTAATGCCAATTGTTTACCTATTTTTTCCCCACTTTCATAAGCTTTCTTTCTATAAGCTCTGTAGGTTTGGGCGGCTTTCTGGCTAAGATCATGATTAAGTTCAGCTTTTAAAACCGCTACCTGAAGCCATTGATTGTTGGCTTCTTTGCCCTGTACAATCAGGGAGGTGTGCTCTAGTTCAGCTTTGGCCAATTCAGATACCTTTGCTTCATGATAGTTTCCTATTTTGGTTCGTGCGGCATATTGAAAGCTGGAAATCTCTCCTCTTAGAGCGGATTTATATGTATCCCAGACTACGTTTCTAGACGCGCTGAACCGATTTATATTAAAAAACTCTTCGGTCCATTTTTTGATGTGTGATATAAATTCAGTATTGGACAGTAATTTTCTGTCAAACGACCAAGACCGTTGTTGGGTAAATAGAGGAATGACTGTAATATCAAAAATTAATGCATTGTGATCTGAAATTATTCTTGGGATTTTTTTAATATTTGATTGTGGGACAAGCTCTCCAGTGACAAACATATAGTCAATTCGAACCTGTTTTTGATGAGAATGAGAAAAGTAGGTGAATCCTTGATCGTGTGCATTATTTTGTAACTATATGTCAGTTAAACCAAGGTTAACTATAAGCCTCCTAACAGCTTTATATACTCTGGGTTTACGTCCTCGATATTTTTTTTTGGAGGGGGTGTTAGATAATGGTGGTATTAATGAAATATTAAAATCACCACAAAAGACTAACGGACCTTGCCAGGTGGGTAATTCGATCTCTAGTTCCTCAAAAATTGTGGAATCATCTTGGTTTGAACCATATACAGTACAAATGGTAACACCACAAGCAAGTTTAACAATTGCCCATCTCCCATGAGGATCTGAAAGATGTCGTATCCCTGGTCCGAGATTGTTTTTTGCTAGTATTGCAACCCCCCTTATATTCGAGGATTGTGTAGAGGCAACCAGTAGATTGTACCCATTCATATTTAGCCACGATTTTTTAGTCCATGGTACATGGGTTTCTTGAAGACAGAGTACATCTACTGGATGAAGTTTAAGCAGCTCAGCCAAGCGTCTTCGCTTATCCCCTGTTAGGAGCCCTCCAACATTCCAAGTTTAGATACATAATCTACCCAATATTTATAGGAAATAGTTGTTGCATCACCTCAAGCATATAAAACTTTACTATACAGCAATTATCTGACTCGATTAATGTTTTATTTGGTACCCTTTTAAGTAAGTCTTTAGCTGAAAATCCTGGTTCTTTTTTATTTTCCTTGAGTTTCCACCCCCCTAGGTGACCCTCCCGTGTCCCCCCTTGGTAACCCCCCCACCCTTCCCTTGAACCCCCAGTTAGAACCCCCCCCCCCATTTAGTAGGCAATCAGACTCAACCAGAGTCTGGGTGATGTAGTCACAGCCTGGCATCTAAGCTTCCGCACTTATAAAGTGTTTAACTAATAGAAAGAAAAAAGAATAAAAAATAGTGAGAGGGAAAGTGGATAGTTTACAGTTTAGAAGTGATAGACTAGGAATAATAGAAACCTGTAATAGTGCAAATATTAATACATATATAACATCGGCTAATGATGTCTTAGGCCATTTGTTAAATTATGGCAAACAACTCCTTTTCTTAACTTAGGCGCAGAATTACTACATATATTACATAAGATCAAGTAGAATTTCTATTCTCATTAATTTTCTGAAAGATTTTAAGAAATCTGATCTAGATAAGCCTTTGCTTTGATTTCTGATTGAAAAAATTTTGTAAGGCCACCATGTACAATTTTTAGCTTTGCGGGGTTGTTGAGATATGCTTGTGCGCCTTTATCTTGAAACGGTTTGATCAGAGACCGGAGCCGCCATCACCTTGCCACAGTGACGTGGCAGAAATCCGGTCTTGAAAAGTAGGAAAAGTCATTGTACTGTATTTTGTGGTCAGGTCTAGCTTTATCGGCAACAGTCTGTCGTACCAAAAAGTTCCCAAAATAGACGAAAATAGCTCTGGGATATATCCCAGGTTTCGTAGGGATATTGAAAGGCATCCGGTGGGCACGTTGGATCTCTACATTCAAGTTCCAATCTTTGAGGGCAGGAAGGGACGCTTCAAGCAGTTTGCACGAATGCTCGAGTATCGCCCCCTTCAAGTTTCTCCGGGACGCCTAAAATGCGGAGGTTATTACGACGTTGCCGGTTCTCAAACTCCTCCAGCTTCCACTTAATATCAACGAGCTCGGCATCTTGAAGTTTGGCTCGCTCGGTATTCAAAATAGTTTCTTTCTCATTTGTCACGACCCTGGCCTCCATCTCATTGACTCTTTCACCTATCAGAGTACATGATTTAGAAAGTTTCCTAACGACTCCTTGCATTTTACGGAGTGCTGCTCGGGATCTCTTACTGTCTTGAGCAGTCTCTTCCCTATGAGCCGCTATGGCCTGCAAAATAGTCTCTACAGCTGATTGAGGAATCTCCATTTCTTAATAATTCGGAAGCCACCAGGTTATTAGACGATATGGCTAGAGAAGAACTTGAAGCCGAGATCACATTGGCTGAAGTGGAGGCAGCTTTATTGCTATTATCATCTGGTAAAGCATCTGGTCCAGACAAACTGCCGATTGAAATTTATAAAAACTCTTAGTTATCAACTAAGCCCCCTATTACTGGATTTGTTTTTGGGTGTTCAGTACAATGGCATTCCACCATGTTCTTTGGATGAGGCTAGTATTATAGTATTTCCTAAGAAGGGAAAATCGCCCGAGCAGCTGACCTCGTATCGCCCAATTTCTTTGATAAATTCGGACTCCAAATTATATGCCAAAGTGTTGGCTCTCAGACTCAGCTGGATCATTGGGCACCTGGTTTCTCCGTGGCAGCATGGCTTCGTTCCGGGAAAAGGGACCACCGATCATACCCGCCGGGCTATTGCCCTTTTTGATGCCATGTCGGTCACGGGGGACCAGATGTCTGTGATCCTGCTTGACGCTGAGAAAGCCTTTGATCGTGTCTCATGGAACTTTTTGTGGGTTGCCATGGCACGTCTTAATTTCGGCCCTAAATTTCTTAAATCTATAAAATCCATGTATCGTCAACCTAAAGCCAAAATATCATTGTTAGGTTTGGAATCCGGATATATTAACATTGCAAGAGGTACAAGACAAGGGTGTCCTTGCTCGCCCCTTCTTTTAGCCCTTTATATTAATACCCTTATTTTAAAATTGTTAGAAAATAATAATATTAAGCCAATTCTTTGTAATCAATATGAAACAAAAGTATTGGCATACGCTGATGACATCGCGGTATTAATATCTCACCCGACGGAAGCAATACTCGAAATCGAACAGCTGTCCCTGCATTATGGCAACTGCTCGGGCTATTCTCTCAATAGGGGAAAAACCATTGTATAATGCACCTATAACACTCTATGCTCAGACACAAGAAGAGCCAAAACAGCTACGTAGCTAGGAGTGATCATGTCCACTAACACCAAGTCCCTAGTTAAAAACAACTTTTATCTACTCATAGATAAGATTAAGTCAGATCTGGACAGAGTTAATGGATTATATCTTTCCATTATTGGCAGGGTGAACTATCTGAAATGAATATATTACCGAGATGCTTATATCTTTTTCGATCAATTCCTCTATTTGTAGATCCTAAGATACTCATGTCAATTAACAAGCTTATGTCTAAATTTGTCTGGCAATATGGAAAAATTAGATGCTCACTTTCCTACTTATCCACTCCATTCAACAGAGGTGGGCTTACAGCACCGAATATTATGCTGTATCATTGGGCAGCCTTCCTAAAACATTTAAAACCAATGGTTCTAGAATCACCGCCTGCTTCTGCAATAACTAATATCCCAATCCCCACCATATATGAACTAGTACTTGGACAAGAAGCTAGGGGCCTCTTATTAAAAAAGACTGAAGCTACCCACTATAAACAAATCAAGGGTGAAATCATAAAAAGCGCTTGGTTAATTTGGAATAAGGTACCTAAACATATGCAGATAGGCAAAATCACCCGGTATACGCCTTTGTTCCAATCTACTATTACTTCTGGTCTTGATTTTGATCATACGGCTAAGAAATGACAAAGATTGGGTATAAGAACTGTTAAAGATGTTTTGGTAAATGGCTCACACACTACTTTTCAAGATGTAAAAATAAAATGTGGTCTTTCTGAAGGGGACTTTCTCAAATTCGCCCAGCTTCATGCGAAATTAAAGGCTAAAAGCGACTTAATTAGTCTCCAGAAGATCGACCTAATTGAAGCATTTACCACTTCAAAAACTAGGATAGGAACATTCTATGATTTACTTTTAACTAATATTAACGATGACATTGAGAAAACAGAAACTAAATGGGAGGTGAAACTTATTAACCCCGATATTGATATAGATAAAGTACTCGATATGAGCATTAATTTGTTTATGGCCAGCAATTTAAAGGCTCAACAGTATAAAACAATATACAATCTTTATTTTATCCCGCCTAAACTGTTTGCGTGGGGTAAAAGAGAGACCGATTTATGCCCACACTGCTCACATGGTCCAGCGACATTAGTTCACATGTTTAGCAGCTGGCCCGAACTTCTTCTCATAAAAAACATGATTGCCTTTTTTTGGGAGAACATTTTCCACCATAAACTGCCTGAATCCGACATCTTATATGTTCTGGGTTATGATGGCTCTTTGAATTTAACTAAATCTGAACAAAGAATAATATTTATAGGCACAGCTGTATTGAGATTAATTTTATCTGCTCACTGGAAGGATGATTTACCCCCTAGTTTCCAAATGTGGTTAACTCGATTTCTTGCTGTCTTTAATTATGAATCTGCAATATTTGCCACTAGGGGAATTAAAACAAAGCTTCGTGGTGCAGAACTATGGCGTCCAATTTCTATTTGGAAAGAAGATTTATTTCCGAGTGGAATTGGGTGAGACAAAAGAGATGTTGTATCTTAATGGATTCATGCTATTATCCCGTTTCGTATATTATTACTGTTATCCTTTATATTACTATCTTATTGGTCCCTAATCTATATACTTTATTCAATGTTTCTAAAGTCAAATGTATTGTCTTATGCTGATACTGGTTCTTTAATAAAAACATTTTTTTTTTTTAAAAGAGTTGGAGGAATGGAAGCTAGTTGCAAGCCTGACAGACATGCTTCACCCTTTTGAGGTCTTCACGCGTGAAGTCAGAGGGAGGACTGTTCTTTGGGCAAAGCTATCCCATTGTTGGTCATGCTAGAACACCAACTGAAGGCGGTGTCTTCAACGTTCCGAGATGATGCTGAAAAGCAAGACGCATATCAGTTGGCGGAGAGATTATTAAGTCGCCTAGTTGCCAATGAAAGGCTTAAAAACATACATCCAGAATAAGATTACATTTGTGCCACTATTCTGGATCCACGGTACAAAAAGGCAGTGGCCAGCAAAACATTAATTCCTTTTGATGAAGCAGATGTTTCAAAGTACAAACATTGGCTAGCTGTGTCAGCCACTCGGTTTGAAAAAGAGCGGCAGAAAATTCAAGGAGCCGGCAGAAGCACAACTGAATCAGCAGGCCATCCGGCGTCAAGTTCCACTTCTGAATTTGTGGCCGAAGGGAGTCACTTTCCCTCACAGCCGTTAACGACACCAGCAGCAACCGTATCATCATCCTCACCTGCACCAGGCCCAGTCATAATATTGTCAGAAGCAGATTGGCTAACTCATCAAGGGTTTGCTCGTTCCAGTGCTGTAAAGGCCACAGATGGTATGCAAAGTGGAGCAACCGTGGAGAACCTTGAGTCGATGGTGCAGGCCTATCTGGATGACCCAACAGAGGTCTTTGTTAATCAGAGCCCATTGCTATATTGGTTTAGGAAAAGGCCTCTATGGCCACTGATCACCAACCTGGCTCTAAATTATTTGTCTTGCCCACTCGCAAGCGTGTCTTCTGAACGTGTTTTCAGTGCTGCTGGTGCCATTGTAAGTTCAAAAAGGACCCGCCTCTCGCCCAAAAATGTGGAGAGGTGAACACTGATCAAGGTGAATCAGCACTTCATACCACCAGATTACAAAATACGTGAATGCACGCAGGAAGAAGAGGACACCGACTTAGGTGACGGAAGTTCTTCTCTGTTAGCTGACCTACTCCCGTCTCAATTCATAGAGTTTGAGGACGAGCTCTACTTCCCTGACACCAAGGCCTGAAAATGACTTCCTTTTTTTTCGTTCTTATTCACTTTTATTCCTGTGTGTCTTTCTTTGTTTTGCAACTTTTACCACAAAAAATGTCTCAAAACAAGTCCATCAGCAGCACTGTCTTCATCTTATTTTCCTTATTGATTTGAAGGTGCCGCAGTCTGCATTCCTGAGGTTCACAAGTTCACAACTCAATCATGCTCCTCTAGCCTCCTCCTCCAGACTCCACCTATCCATTTCCCTCAAGGCAGATGGATGGAGTACGAAGAATAAAGAAACTTTGTTTTCATAGACCAGTCCCCTCAAGTGGGACTGAAATTACTGACTGACTACATGCTTGCTGATTGCTGACAGAGTTACTTTTGAAATTGACCGGAGAGGCTGCCCTGTGGGCCCTCACTTTCCGAAGAAGATGAGGACAAAAAGTAGAATAGGTAATTAATAATTAAGAAGATGGCTTGCAGTGGACAGCAATGGCTGTCTGGCTCTGATGAAACCAATTGCTGTTTGTTTTTTGTGCATGAAATAAATCATATGTCTTGTCTTAGTTATTATTTAATCTTTTACACAGTAATTGTAACTCATGTCTACTACTCTGTTTTTTTTTACCTTTTTTAAATCAAATTGGACTTCAAATTCAGGGGCCACTATGTTGCATTTTACAATATGCAAAATGTCCTTGGAGTGCACTCACTTGCCAATATACCATGATGATTGATTAAATAATATATCCTTTTTTTTTACAGTCACTCACTGAGATGGAGGGATCATCAGCGTCAGTTTACGGAAGAACTATGGCCAATTCGTGAGTGGCAAACAGGTAAACCAGTCTACAACAACTACCACAGCAGAACTGCATGTCTGTCTATTCGTGGTATGTAGTGGTCGAAGGCAAAGCAGTGTACTGTTGTTGTTATGCCAGGCAGAGACCACTCCAGACAGCAGTTCATGTAAAATTGGGGCTATGTGGCTTGCTGCATACAATTAGATATGCTTTGTCTGTCTGACAAAGAGCCTAGGTATGCTACATCAGGTTGCTTCACTCAGTGGTGCCTGCCTTGACCGTCTGCATGGCACTGCCTCAAGCTTGGGCCAAACATTCGTTATGTTTGCGAAATTTGCTGTTTTTGCGAATCTTGCGAAATTACCGAAAAATCGCAAAATCTTGAGCGGAACGGATTTTTGGCCCATGCTTGCGCCAGGGCCAAGCAGACGGTCAAGGCAGGCACCACTGAGTGAAGCATCCTGATGTAGCATACCCAGGCTCTTTGACACAGACGGACAAAGGATATCTAGGGTTTAGGGTTCAGTGCGATTTACTAGGGTTTTTGGGTTTAAGTTGGTAGGGTTCCCGCTGAGTCTAGGGCTCAGGGCCCTATGCAGGCTCGTTCATAATGATGTTGGCAAGGTTTTAGGGGGGTTGGCATTCTTTGGTCCAGAATTGGCTGAATTCTGGCCTTTTTGGAGGTTTTGCGGGCGCGTGTCTTTGGGTGAAAAGTGAAAACTAGTCGTAGACCTTCTTATCCTTCTTCTTCTTCTTCTTCAAAGAGCGCAGTGGTTCGATTTTGTTCTGCCTTGCTGAGATTCTTGGGAACCGCTGGAACAAGTGTCCAGGTACGTTTCAAGAGGATCGAAGTAGTGGAAGTGCTGAAAACAGCAATTATTTGTGAACAGCGCAATTTGCCGTGTTTTGAATATACCAGTATTGCATGTTTTTGGGGGGCTGTTTGGGGGTGTTCTAGATGTGTGGGGGTGGGTCTTGGAGCACTGCTGGGAATGTCTAATTGTAATTGCAAGTGGTTTCAAGATAATCCATGGTGGAAAAGGGGGGTTTGGGCCTAGTTGCAGACAGCGTTTTGGCACAATTTAAACTGAGGCCTAGCAGTATTGCGTGTTTTTGGGCGGTTGTTTGGTGGGGTTTTTAGGTTTTTGGGGGTGGGTTTGGGGGTCTGGGAACACTGCTGGGATAGTCTAATTTTGATTGCAAGTGGTTTGAAGAAAATCCATGGTGGGAAAGGGGAGTTAGGGCCTAGCTGCAGAGCGCATTTGGAGTGATTTAACAGGTAGGCCGCAAATTTTCTAAGTGTCACATTTTCCATTTTTGCTTTTGGGCAGTTTGGGGGTGTTCTACTTTTTGGCGGGTGGGTTGAGGGAGCTGGGGGCAATGCTGGGAAGGTCTAATATCGGATACAAGTGGTTTGGGGAAAATCCATGGTGGGAAATGTTTTTGCGTTTTTGCTCACTTGCTTGTTTTTGGGGGCCTGTTTGGGGGGTTTTAGGTTTTTGTTGGTGGGTTTGGGGGTCTGGGAGTACTGCTGCTAATTTTGATTGCAAGTGGTTTGAAGAAAATCCATGGTGGGAAAGGGGAGTTAGGGCCTAGCTGCAGAGCGCTTTTGGAGTGATTTAACAGGTAGGCCGCAATTTTCTAAGTGTCACCTTTTCCATTTTTGCTTTTGGGCTGGTTGGGGGTGTTCTACTTTTTTGCGGGCGGATCGAGGGGTCTGGGGGCAATGCTGGGAAGGTCTAATATTGGATGCAAATGGTTTGGAGAAAATCCATGGTGAAAAAGTTTTTCTGATTTTGCTCACTTGGGTGTTTTGGGGGCTGTTTGGGGGGTTTCTAGGTTTTTTTGGGGGGGGTTGGGGGTCTGGGAGCACTGCTGAGATAGTCTAATTTTGATTGCAAGTGGTTTGAAGAAAATCCATGGTGGAAACGGGAGTTAGGGCCTAGCTGTAGAGCGCATTTGAAGTGATTTCGACTGGTAGGCCGCAAATTTTCCAAGTGTGGGATTTCCATTTTTGCTTTTGGCCTGTTTGGGGGTGTTCTACTTTTTTGAGGGTGGGTTGAGGGGTCTGGTGGCAATGCTGGGAAGGTCTAATATCGGATGCAAGTGGTTTGGAGAAAATCCATGGTGAAAAAGTTTTTCCGTTTTTGCTCACTTGGGTGTTTTGGGAAGCTGTTTGGGGGTTCTAGGTTTTTGGGGGGTTTGGGGGTCTGGGAGCACTGCTGGGATAGTCTAATTGTGATTGCAAGTGGTTTGAAGTAAATCCATGGTGGAAAAGGGGAGTTAGGGCCTAGCTGCAGAGCGCGTTTGAAGTGATTTCGACTGGTAGGCCGCAAATTTTCCAAGTGTGGGATTTCCATTTTTGCTTTTGGCCTGTTTGGGGGTGTTCTACTTTTTTGAGGGTGGGTTGAGGGGTCTGGTGGCAATGCTGGGAAGGTCTAATATCAGATGCAAGTGGTTTGGAGAAAATCCATGGTGAAAAAGTTTTTCCGTTTTTGCTCACTTGGGTGTTTTTGGGAAGCTGTTTGGGGGGTTCTAGGTTTTTGGGGGGTTTGGGGGTCTGGGAGCACTGCTGGGATAGTCTAATTGTGATTGCAAGTGGTTTGAAGAAAATCCATGGTGGAAAAGGGGAGTTAGGGCCTAGCTGCAGAGCACGTTTGAAGTGATTTCGACTGGTAGGCCGCAAATTTTCTAAGTGTCACGTTTTCCATTTTTGCTTTTGGGCTGTTTGGGGGTGTTCTACTTTTTTGCAGGTGAGTTGAGGGGTCTGGGGGCAATGCTGGGACGGTCTAATATCAGATGCAAATGGTTTGGAGAAAATCCATGGTTGAAAAGGGGGGTTTGGGCTTAGCCCTAGTTGCAGAGAGCGTTTTGGCATGGTTGATATTTAGGCCTAGTAGTATCTCATGTTTTTGGTGGGCTGTTTGGGGGGTTCTAGATGTTTGGGGGTGGGTTGAGGGGTCTGGGAGCACTGCTGGGAAGGTCTAATTTTGTTCTAAAATCGCAGTTTACACTTTACACCTAGCTTGAGGGGGAAGATCCGCAAATTTCACCCACACTTATTTATCCTTGAAAAGGAGACTCAAAGTACGCACTTTCTAAATGATGCTTGTATGTACTGTAAATTTGTAATACAGTTGAATCTGAAACTGAAAGTGTTATTTTTGCACTACACAGCGTACCTTATAGTTTTTTCTCTGTGGTGTTTTAATATCACTTCCTGTTTTTCCATCAACAATTACAGGCCGGTTTTTACCCTGTGCAATGGCAAAAAGGATGAACTCAGGCTTACAATTAGCGACCCGCAATTCAGCATCCGCCAGGCAGGCAGTGGACAAGGTGTCTTCTTATCTTTTAAGTAATGTTATTGCTCTGAACTTCTATAAGTGTGACTCTGTGCATTTGTTTGCTCTCTTCTTCAATTCATCCCTCCAGTCATTGTATACTTTTGTCTTTGCTATTTTTTAAACTAATTTAATGTACTAAGTGGTTCTTTTCTCTGAGAGCAGATAGGCAAGTCAAATTGCGTAATTACTGCAGCCCTGTACTGTCTGTCACATTGTTTCTTCATAGTTAGTACATTGTAGAAAGCACTACTTACTTTTCAGTAACCTATCCATTAACAAACAACTTCATGCATGCAGTAGTGCATGCACTTCCTTTATGTCCCTTAAAAGATTTATGGATAGCTTCGTATCCAAAGATTTGTTTATCTTCATTTGTTTTTTGTCCATGCTGTGTTTTTTTCCTCTCTCCACAAAACTTTCCCCCAAACCCCATTCCCATCCAAGTTTCAAACCCTAACCCTCTTCCCCCGGGGTGTCTGGTTTTTATTGAGGTGTGAGTAAATTACATCAATAACTCCACACACTTGCTGGGGAGGATAAGGTGCAAGCAACCTCCTCAAATCAATTTTAAGGCAGCTAGATGAATCCTAGGATATTGTAATTCTGGTGAAAAAAACAACAATGAGTATTTTAAAATAAATTCTGAATATCATGCCCACCATCGATTGGATCCATCGTCAACATCATCCTGCGAAATGTCAAGAAGACTTGTTGTTACGCTGCTGTGTCACTGTTCTTGTTGTAGCCATAATCATCCATGCAATTCTTTTTTCCCCATACTTATCTTCGGCATTGCTTAGACTACTGTTCCTTCTAATACTACTCTCAGGCCACTCAATGTCTCATTTTTTAACTTTGTTTTTCATATGCTGCTACTGCTAGTGTGGTACCACTCCTACTAACACCACAACAACGGAATTTTGGTCCGGGATGGCGTAATCACCATTTGCCATGCAGCCAGTGCTTTGCCTAGCTCTATTCTCAAACACGAATCACAGGTAAGATAAGCATTTTGGGGAGGTAGAATAATGGGCTAGGACTCGGACGAGAGACTGACAGTAGTACTAGTAAAGTACTAGTAGGCCAATTGAATTCACTAACTCTGTTAGTGGCACTTTTGAACATTTTTGGATGTTTTAGATAATTCATGCTGGTAAGTTTGAGGAAACCAAACGTGCCGTAACCCCCGCCCACCACCCCACAAAATAACATCAACGCGTACACTATGTTGAAGTATGTAAAATAAATAATTGTATTAACCCTAACAAAAATAAACTAGTCCCATCCCTCCCTAACACAAACAATTGTCTATTTCAAATAGCAAATAGTCCTCTGAAAAGTCCCAAATCCCCAACTCCCGATACCCACCCCCCCAACAGTCTTTAAAAAAGGGGAAAGGAACAGTCACTTCCTCCGGCGGTGTCCTGTAGACAGGTGGTCCCGCAGCTCTTTGTGGAGGTCCCGGTGCTCTTTGCGGAGGTCCCGCATCTGGCGTTGCTGTTTCTCAGCCAAGCGCTCCAGGAAGTCCACTCTTTTTCTGAGATGGTGCACACATGTCATCCAGGCTCTGGGGGGGCAGCAGTTGTTTTTGCTGCTGTGCGGCGGCAGCGGGAGGCTGTCGGGCCACGGCGCCGTTTAGCTGGAGGCTGCTGGCTGGTGGACCTGGGGGCACTGGAGGAGGATGCAGTAGTTGCCGTCTCCTCGTCCTGCTTCCGAGCCCACAGCCGCCGATATTCAGCGCAAATAGCCTCCAGCTTACGGGCCCTGGCCCGGACAGTCATCTTATTCTGGGTGAGCTTTTGTTGCGGAGCATCTATGTGAAGAAAGAAAGAATAATACAGTAGCCAATAGTCTTTAACATTAACTCAAAATAATTCATCAGAAAGTTGTCTCACAGTCAGTAACACTAGCAACTTGCAAGCACAGTATAACATTTTGGCATGTATCGTTCCGCCGTCTTTGTAGGTCTGTGACATTAGTGGGAGTTTCAGGAATTCTACTAGCAGCACTATGGACTCACTACTACATAGTCAGAGAGTCAGAGACTACACCAGTCTTCTTTTTTCTCTTGTTTTGCAAAAGAAATTACTTGCACGTGAACTTGTGGTAGCCGGCATAATGCCAGTTCACTCAGCTTGCACCCAAGAAAAACAGACACAAGCCATGATGACGCAGACTCGCATTACTTTAAGCAGTACATGCAGGTGGTGATAGGGAAGCTCTTACTTTTCTATAGGGGTGGCACTGGCCATACTCGGTTACATCAAGGGCTACTGCTCAATGTAATTTATATTTCGCACTTCCCCCCCGGGCCTTGACTACCTCAAAAGGAAAATGAAGATTATTCATTTCTGATGCTATATCCTGCCGATCACATGTTCTTTGCTTATATGATGGATGACTTTAGGTGCTTGGTTTTGATAGATTGATTGAACAACAGCGATAGGCCACCCATGACACAGCTGAAAGAAAATTATTAACATAGGGAGTGAGTGTGGTACCCATAATTGCCGGAGGAAGGGACTTTACTTGATATAATGTCAACTATACAATACATTGACAATATATGCTGTGCTTGCAAAGTAAACTACTGTACTGTTAGTCAAGGGAATATTTCTGAACAATCACAACTTCTAGTATTTGGATTTCCTCAGCTTAGCTACTCTGGCATGGACATGCTGTTCACTCTTCATCCACTGAGCGTCTGCTCTACTACATAGACCTCTGCTATCTATGAGAAAGAAGAAGATACCATCCAGGCTCCCAAAGTAAACATCTATCATTCTTTTTAATGTCTCAACTGTACCAAGTTTACTTTTTCTCAACAACCAACTAACAGCCTTTTCATTTTATTTGGTAAACCACCGTCTTGACTTGCATTTGAGTTTGACCCAAATTATATATTGCAATGCACACCACACATGCATTTTCTCTGATTCACCCACACATGCAGTAATCTTTTTTTTCTCCTTCAACCATCCTTGCTTCAAGCAGCCATGCATCTGATTCCTTCCTATCAGCCACCTCTGCCTGCATTCAAAATTACGTATCATTCTTTACAGTCATAAGTGTTACGACTCGCTCGTCCTTCCTTTCACCCTTCTTTCCCTTTTCGTTCTTCACATCCCTCAAGATCATCTGATATGACTTGCCTTCACGATAAAAGTTTCCCAGCTGAGTTGAAGTCAAATACAGGGGGCCATTGCTTACTCGAGAACTACAGCCGCTAATGCTATTACTAAGTCAAGGTTGACTGTCTTCTGCGTGATTGGCAAAAATGTACTTCTAAATTAGTAACTGTTCTTAACAGTACAGTGCTCTTGTACTAGTGTACTGTCTACTGTACAGTACATCATATACACTCCTTTGCGAGCCTACTAAAAAATGTCAATAAGTAAGGATTATAATAACTTACCACCGCCCGCCGCCGCTGAGCCTTCCCCCCAACTCCTCCTGGTTCGACTTGTTGTGGCACCGCGGCATCACCTGGAGTGGACCCCTCTGCACTGCTGGCCCCGGCACTGATGTTAGGTGCTGCATCCGATGTTGTGACGTCTAGAAAAAACATGTCATATCTTTAGATGCCATACTCCACCCCCTATGTCGTCTCGTAATGAAAGAAAATTTTAATACATAACCAATTTTTAATTATTGGGAATGAAAAAAAGTGACGGTTTTGGGGAGAGTGATAACCTTTTATATGGTTAGCCATTAAATGCTACACTTTTTGGCACAACTGATGAATGCTTGCTTTTTAACGTGCACCATTTTTATAATTACAGACAGAAGATTCAATTGCCCTCTGCCAACAGGACAATTCATCCACCTACTCCTCATCGTCAGCAGTACTTTAAGTACTTTAAAGAAGGTGGGGGCTCACGCACAGTTATTCTAATAATTTGATGTGTTAAGTTATATTGATTCAAGGGAATGTTGTTTAAACTTTAACGTCATCTATCTCATCACCAGTGCTTGCTCGCAATATTGCGCTATTAAAAATGAAGAAATAGTTTTTTTATTTCTTATTTGAAAATAAAACTTTAAAACTAACAAACACTGTGTGCTTTTTGTTCACGACTGAGTGAGAGGAAGGGTTTGAACTTTGAACTGCTGCACTGTGCAGGCATGCTTCCGTGACTCTGATAGGTCAGGACTCGGCGGTAGTCTTTTTCTGTTCTTCTGGGTCGTATCGTAATCATTGGTCAGACACACTAGATAGTCGGTCAGGGGATTGAGGGTTCAACTTCTGTTCGGGCTGAGGTATGTGGAAAGTCGAACTGCACCTATCATCAACAATGTCCTATTTCTCTTGTCCATACTTCTGTATGTGCAGAATAGTCCCTGAAACACTAGCGGTATGGTATGTGCTACGATCAAATAAAAAAAGCCAACTACTAGCTTATTCTTGTTGGACACATTGACATTTTGTTGTTGGAAATTGTCAAAGCACTTACATTAATAAGACTGGAATAGACAGCAAGGGCAACCCAGAGAAGACTACACTCAGTGCCTGGATCAGAGTTTTGTTTAACACCGTTTGCCGACTGGGCAAGCTTAGCTACCTACACAGACTGACTCATAATAATAGTAGTAGCACAGAGAGTGATGGTAGAGGCAGGATAAGAATGTAGAAACAGTCTACAAGAAACTCTAAGACTATTTTGTAAAAAATAGAATTAGGAAACAATTTTGAATGAATAGGACCTGTAAAAGTTAGGGAAGTATAATTATTAATATTAACAACAGAAGAACTTACTGGGGCCAGCAGAAGAGCCTGCAGAAGACCGTTCCTGCCCACTCTGTTCCGCCGGAATCTGGGGTGTTGCTGTCTTCTTGCCCCTGGGAGGTGCTGATGATCATGAAATAAACACAAACATGGATCATTGTTTTTTGGAAATATTTTTTTTTTTTTACCACAACCTAAAATTATCTCGGGGAAACAAATTAGCAACAATTGCACTACATGTATTGACCTATCTGATCTGGTCAACTAGGAGGATACTAGTACAGTATTGCTGGATTCGCAGACCGCCTATTTGGAAAGTTATGTAAATCACTAACTAAACCAACAACAAAAAGGTTCTACTATGACTGCGAGCACTCAGCAGCACGCGCCGTGACAGACACAGTCCGTCATCATGATTGCAGAGCACTAAAAAATGTCCTACTACTAATAACAATTCATAATATACTCGACCTATCAATCCATTACTATCTCTTCTTCTTAGTGGCAGCAGGAGTACAAAGGAAGGACTAGACTTGAGTCTCTAGTCTCTCTAGCATTACGCAGTTCTGTAAAGTACTACACTCATACATAATCTCAGGCCAAATGAGCACAAAGTTGCAAACAAGTAAGCATAGTAGCAACGCCACTGAGGAGGCGAGCACCTGCAATCACAGAAGCTATTTAAACACTATTTTACCTGCAATGTAATCGAATAGGCAGCATTCTTGCTCTTCAGGAAAAACATATATTAGCACTATAACACAGAGCAGAAGAATACAAAGAAGTTATTAAATAGCTACTCACCAAGGCCAGGGATCTCCACACCTAGCAGGTGGAGAAGGTCCTGCTCCCGGTCGAGGACGTCGGCCCACCGGTGCGTCGCTTGGTCGTAGGTGCGCCGGACCCCCGACTCCCTCCGCATGGCCCGGCATACCTTATCCCACCGCTGCTGACCCTCCCGGAGGCCATACCCTTGACCGGGCCTGCCCCCTGCTGCCACGGTCTTAGGGAGGTGGTGCTGAACAAAAAATATCAGGGAGGCCCCCTCCACCGCACTAAAAACCTCCCTTGCCACTACATCCACTCCCATCAATTGCCCGCAAGGAAGCCGGCCACGGGGTGCGGGACACTTCCCCTTTGACTTGCCGGCTCCCTTTGCCATGGTCCTGGCCGAAAGAAGAAAAGAATAGGGGGGACAAAATAATAATAAAAGAGAGAGCTAAACGAAAAAAGTAGTTATTAAAGTAACAAAAAGTTGAAAAAAACACAAAATATAGATATAGACAAATATATAAGATAGATAATGAGCAAAAAAAGAGAAAAAAAAGTTCAAAGAAACAAAGGATTGCAAAGATTAAAAGAGGATAGAACCATAGCAATGAACCCAGAACCATAGCAATGAATGAAAAACAAGATGGCCGCGCCCATTGAGGACCGCTTGGGTAGGTTTGCGCGATATTTCACCCGCGAGCACGCAAAAACAGGCGCAAACTCGTAATAGCGCGCCGCACACTACGCGAGATTGCCAATAGCGCCCGGAAACGGAAATACACAGCGCGCACAAGATGGCCACGCCCATGTACGACCGCATGGGCAACTTCGCGGTCAGTGCACTGCAAGCGGTCTGCGAATACTCAAAATCCCTGCAAACACGCAAAAAAAATCCGCAAATTCGCACAAATTCACGGATTATGCAGATCGCAATTTCGATTTTGCGCGAATCAGTGGACCGCGAATTCGCAAATTTTGCCAACGCTTAGTGAAAACGCGCAACGCTTAACAAGCATGACCATAACCGCTGGAGCCCTTTGATAAAGAAATTTCAGTGTTGAGTCAGAAGAGACATTTCAAATAAAAATCACGTAGCAGAGTCCTTGGTATCCATAGAGAGCTGTGACTGGTAATCTAAAAATGTTTTCAAATCCTCAGGACGTTGAAAAGATTTTGAGAAGTTATCCTTCCAAATGCGCATCGTCAATGGATCAAAGAGACCATATTTGTAGCCTAGACTTCACAGTTGAGGACGAAGAGAAGTGAATTCTTTCCGAGTTGAGACAGTTTCTCTGGCAAAGTCTTGATGAATAAATATTTTGTTTCCATTTACCATCAGTGAAGGTATTTCCCTAGCTGCTTTTCGGATTAATACCAAATGGTGATGTCGAAGGAATTTAAAAATCATTTGTCGCGGCTTTGTATGTAGAGGGTTCCTATGTGAGGGAATCTTATGAGTCTTATCAATTTCAAACTTTTCTGGTAATTTAATTCGTAAATGGCTAGGCAATTGACCCTCCAAATATAATCTACACTTACTTCCCTCAACATCTTCAGGTAAATTAAATATGCGTAGATTATACTGTCCATTGTGATTTTCCAAGTCCAATAATGCTGTGCAGAAAGGTGAAATTTTACCAACAAGTGGAGTAAAAGCATAAATTTTAGCTTTATTATCCTGTATTTTGATGGAATTATCGGAAATTTTCATTGATAGGCTAGCCATTTCTTTGCGTACATTTTTGATTTCAGAAGCAATGGTATCTGTATTGAGATGAAGTGCTTGAATTTCCTCCAATATTAAAGAGAGTGAGGGTTCAGAAGACTCCACCACTTTAGATTTTGCAGGAGGCGGAGAAGCTTGCTGCCTTCTTTTATTATTAATTGTTCTCTTATTTTCCATTTTGAAATAAAATGAGGCAGAATAATAAATATATAAGCCAAGTAGTTAATGTATAAGCAAAAGCTGTGAAAACAAGAAAGAAATGGCTGGTGCAGCAGCTAAACCAGACTGGGGGAGTGGCTAGGCCCAAGCCAGGCCCTTTCCTGAAGATTACTCCTCCACCCCTGACTAACAATCCAGGCTGTACCTTGAGGCAGTGATGAAAGCTGGAACCAGGGGGGAGAAAACACCACTTACAACGTGCAGAAACTCCTCAAAATGCAGGTAAGCACCACCACAATGCAGGGACCTCATTTTTTTGCTAAAACCGACTCAATATCGTCGTTAAATCGCCAAAACGGACGAAATTGCGACGGAGCTCGTCACTCGTCGACCATCTTGATCAGCGCTCACGCTTCTCCGTTATGCCTTTCTTGGTAAAATTGAAAAAAATCAAATTTCTTTTGATTGTATGATCCGTCATAATTTAGAGAAAGCACTTCACAATGTGGAAGCCAACCCTAGCTCTTCCCTTAATGCTTTTACACATAAAATGGAAGAGCTTGTGTTCTTTACGTTTCAGACCTCAAGATTGGGCTCACCTACTGATCCCTCCTTAGCAAAACATTTATGATATTTTTGGCTTCTACCATAACACCAGTTCTCTCCAAGTTTTTTAACCTATCACTTCAGATGGGGTCGATTCCTAGATCTAGAAAACAAGAAATGTTTCTACCATTTCTAAAAAACGAAGAATGCTGACAGGTGTTTTCAAAACATAGGCCTATATTTCTCTTGGCAGGGAAGGTTAACAATTTTTTAAGCATATGTTCACACTTTGCATTACATTTTTGAATTCTCCACAATTGGGTATCAGACAGGCAATTAGCACTGAGTCAGACCTTGTAGGAGTGCTAGATAAACCTCCACATATGACCTGACTCTGGCAAAGCAGCTTTTTTAATACTCTAAGATTTATCTGTGCAATCAATGCAGTCTCCTGCAATATCCTACTGGGCTGTCTTTAGTCGGCAAGTCTTGGACCGGTTCACATTTTTTCCATCTGACAGAAAACAAATGCAAGGTCTATGTGATGTGGCTCTGTGAGGGATCATATCACTCAGCATCAGAAGCGATCAGGCATCAGCTGCTCAGCAATGCTTTGTTAGTGTCTGCATCTCCCTGCACCAGATTTGATAAAGCCTTTGGGCATCAGCTGCTTGGCTATGCAGTGCTAGGCATCACTCTGCGCTGTAGCCACTGCAGCTTTCAGGTGGGATCTGTGTGGCATTGCCCTGCAAGGATCTGTATTGTTCAGAGTTAGTACCAGTGAAGCTTTCAGTTCGAAGCCCTACGTTGCTTATCAGTGGATCTAATGGAACCTTCAGTTAGGTAGGGAGAAGCAAACACTGACTCCAGCTAAGGCACCAGGACCTGGAAGACAGGACTTGGAGGGTCAGGAATCACTGCCACAGAAGTCAGAAGAAGGTACCATGTCAGGTTCAGTGGAACTGGTCAGATGTAAAGCAAGAAAGGCGTGTTGAGGCTTGTTGAGGCCCTGTAGCTCAAACAGAGGTTAACCAACTAACCCTTGGAGTCCCCATTACTATTGTCAGGTCATAGTTCAACACAGCTTTAAGCTCAGCTTGCATCTGCTCGTGGAAAATGTGCTTGATTGTCTCCACCGCGTCATTTGTTGGAGCATAGCACTGGATAATGGTGAGATCCTGATGTCATGAGGCTGCTGTTAACTGGCTTCCACTCATTTAGGCATTTCTCTGTTCCATTGCTCAGTACGATGGCTTCTCCTTTGAGATGTTGGTCATCGTCCCTTCCTAAGCGCTGTACCATCTGTACCATCTCTGCTGTGTTGATTTTAATTCTGTCAGATCTGCTCCACTCACTCTCTCTGACCCCCTGGTAGGTTGTACCCCTTCATCTCAGATGTTACTCCAGCCATCTTTTCTGTTTCTTAAATAGTCTTAACATTCCAGAATACGATTCTGGTCTTTCACATGACACTTCTTTCATCCAGTCAGTAGTTTCCCTGCAGCTTTGACTACTGCCAGCATGCATGCCTCATGCAGAGACTCTGGAAGTGCATAATGCCGAGAAGATTCAATGTTTTTTTTGCTGATTCTCTAATAAATGCCATTTATTGAAAAACGTTTGTTAGCCTTGTGCCCATCACCCAACATGGAGGATCAGTGATTCGGGCTTCGTATGGTCTCTACCCTTTCATCTGTAATGCTTAGGCAACCCTGCCAGGAAATTAAGCTCCTGCTGGAATAGCTCACCAGATCACTCAGACATGCATTCCCCTCAACCCCTTGAAGGGGTTATTTTCTGAGGGAAGAAATCAGAAGCCATGCAACTTAACATCCAAAACCCTTCACCAATAAAGGTGAGTGAAGAGCACCTAACCATAACTGAAGTGTTAACCTATCCATGCAGTACTATCAGACAGAATGAGGGGTAGGCAGTACCATGAAGAACAGACAGAACAAGACCAAGAATGCATTCAGGATGCTACACTGTGTGTGGAAGTCATCTCAGTTCAGCACCAACACCATACTGAGTATTTACCAGAGTTGCATTCTGTCAGACACTCTTGTCTGGATCAGAATGCTGGTGGATAACAAAAAGTGACATTACCAAACTGTTACGTTTCCACACCCATAGCTTGAAAAAAACTTGTATTTTTTCTGCCTGCAAACCTTTTCCAACAAGGAACTGCTCCCCAGATGGAAGCAAGAGAACATGGACACCTTCATTCAATGGAAAATATGGAGACGGATAGGACACACATCATAAGAGAACAATACCCTATCACAAGAACAGCTCCTCACTGGACCCCAGAAGCCAAATGGAAGGCAGGCCAAACAGCACCTGGAGGTGAACTGTGGAAACATAAATGAAGACCCTGAATCACAAGCAAGGAACCATACAGAAACTTGCACAAGACAGACAGAAGTGGAGGTCCTTTGTTACTGCCCTACATGCCAGACAGCATAAGGGGCAGTAAGTAAGTTAGTAATATCATAACACAAAATATGTTAACATTTAAGTGACCAAAAATAATGCCTCTAGATATATGTTGTCATATAGCTTCATAAAATCCTTAGGTGCACTTAAAGGAAGGTTGTAGATGTGTCAGAAGCAGTAGGATAAAAGAGTTGCACTGACAAAGTGCTCGATGTAGGTGGCCCAAATTCGGTAAATTTCACCGTTACCAACTGGTATTTAGGCATGCGCGACGTAGGGAAGGAATCGGTAATAAGGAATCGGTAAATACCGATTCCTTATTACCGATTTCTAATTTACCAATTTGGATTTACCGAACACCCAAATACCGAATCGGTACATAAGAAACGGTAAAACGAGAAAAGAGATATAGAAAAATTTGGTAATACCGAATCTCCTAGAAATCGGTATTTAGGAGTCAGTAATTAACACTGACAAAAAGCATGTGGTAATCAGGTGCAGTGTATCTAAGCGCGCCCAAAATGCAACAGTGTGATCACTATGGCGGCCCTCTATGTAAGTGCAAGGCAGCTACGGCTACATGCAGCAGGAGTGAAAATCTAGAGACGGGAGTAGCGCGTTTACAGACAGTGCATCACACTCTTCCAACTGACTGAGGCAGAGATCCATGAAAGGTACAGGCTACACACCTACACCATCCTGGACCTAATAAGGGACCTGCACCCACTCCTGGAGCATCCAACACCAAGGGCGCACACTAAAACACCACATGTGCAGGTGCTCTGTAGCTTACACCTACTTGCATCTGGCAGTTACCAGGGGGTGACAGATGCGGTAGGTGGGGTGTCACAGAGTTGCATGTCCCATTTCTTTAAGAAGTTGCTGGATGTCATGATGCAAGGAATGCCTCACTACATAAACTTCCCAAACACACAGGCGGAACTGCTGAAAACAAAGACAGACTTTTACCAAATGGCACAGTTCCCACATGTTATGGGGTGCATTGATGGGACACACATCTGCCCACCTGCAGGCACTGAGTAGAAATTGATCTGGACCCACATTCTATCAACCATAGTGCTTCCCTAGGCGACTCGGGTCAAACTAGCGGGCGGGCAGAGGACTCATCTGCTACTGCCCTCAGCCACGTCGATGGGGTGGCTGTTGGGATAACCCTCCGTGAGGTTATCTCGGCAATTGAGAAATTACCAGCAGGCAAAGCACCTGGTCTAGATAGGTTGCCAGGGGATTTGTTTCATGAGGAACCATACATCTGGGGTCCCTATCTGTGTGTGTTATTTAGCGCCATTATGAATGGCATGCCAATCCCTGAGACCTGGACTGGGGCAGAAATTGTCCCACTCTTCTAAAAGGGCTCTCCCCTACACCCTGCAAACTACAGACCGATCAGTTTGATCGATGTCACACAAAAATTGTTTGCATGGGTACTATTAGATCGAATCCAGGGCTGGCTGCAAGAGAATGACATCATAAGCTCCAACTTATTGTTTGGAAGACGGTATCAATTGAGGGTGGGAGCCTCTTCGTGATTTTTGTGGACCTGAAAACGGCTTTTGATCTGGTCCCCAGAACTAAACTTTGCAGGGTGCTAACAGAATTGGGGATTCCCCCCTATTTGCTCAGCATGCTTATCAAGCTGCATGATGCCACTTATGCTCAAGTAAGATGTGGCAGGGGTGGAGAATTAACCAACAGACTCCCAGTTGACAGAGGAGTGAGACAGGGTTGTGTGCTTGCACCGACCCTGTTTTGCCTCTTTCTCAATGCACTCATTGCACAACTTTCAGAGGTTGAGGACAACGATGCCCCTACGCTAGCAAACTCAAAGGTACCAGCATTGATGTGTGCTGATGACACTCTCTTGTTGTCCAAGACACTGATGGGTATTCAGAGAATACTTGATAGGTTTGTCATTTTTTGTAATAATAGGGGCCTGGTGATCAACACCATGAAAACTAAGTTCATGGTAGTTAATCCGCCCAAGAAAGAAGGCTCAAATCTCCAACTAAATGGCATTCCACTGGATAAGTTTTCTGTATTCGACTATTTGGGCGTCACCCTTGCGGAAAACATGGAGTGGGTGCCCCAAATAGCCAAAGCCAAGCTAAAATTAGCCCAGACCTCCGGGGGTATAGCTAAATTGGTAAGGGAATCGACTGTCAAGCCCATTGCCCCTGCCATTGAGATTTATAGGGCGCAAGTGAGCAGAGCCATGCTTTATGGGGCCGAACTCTGGGGTCACTGTTCCTCTGCTCCTTTAAGTAAAGTTGAGAACAGTTTCCTTAGATAAATTCTGGGCCTCCCGCCTAGTAACCTGTTAATCCCCTTGCGGCTAGACTTAGGCATAGCCCCGATCGAAGATGAGGCTGCTCTATGACCCTTAACTTTTTGACGTAGGCTTTGGGTGACCCCAGAATTGGCTGAGTATCAAGCAGAAACCAAGGAGCTAATAGCCTATCCAGGGGTATGAAAAATGTTTCCTTGGTTTGTTCATGTAAGGCACGAATGTATCGAACTCAAAAGCTTGAGGCCATCCAGGTAATTCCAAAATTAGGTGCCTTAACTACACAGTTCCTCATTGTTAAGGATGACTACTAATTAGAACCCTTTTTGGATGACATCCTACCCCACACAGCAAGGAAATCATATGTTCAGTTCAGATACAGCACTCTACCCCTCAGGGCCTTCACTTCTAAATGGGCTGGTCTGCCCCTACATGGGTGTCCTGCCTGCAATAACCAGGAGGAGTCTGAACTGCATGTTCTACTCTTTTGCCCTGGGTATAAAGCAGCAAGGTGGCTTCTACAATTGTGTTGGAATCTGGGGTTTGTGCAATGTATGGCGGCATTCAGAGTACTAAAATACGATACCTCCAAGCCCATTGTTTTTCTGTCTCTCATTTTTTAAATGCAATGAGGCGGAGGAGATGGGATTTCTTAGAAAAGGAAAAGCAAATAAAAGTTGTTAGCCTGACCGCATTATCAACACAACTGTCCAATGCATGGACTATCGTATTGCCTATATATGGGAAATCGCTTTTAAAATGTTTATGTTCAATGTAGTTTTTTTAAATGACTTTTGTGTTTTTAACTATTTATTACATTACTGCTGTTCTGTCTTTTGCATTGGGTTTATCTATTTACACTAAATTCATTGATCTGCTACCTGGTATTCCTGCCCAGGTTTTGTGTTTCTTCCTTCCACTCGCCACTTGAGTATTGTACTCTATTAATGGAAATGCTATGTCGTCATGTGTTGCCAAATCATCTTTGATGGAATAGGTCCTATTTGCACTGTTCGAAATGTTTTAAATGTATTATTCAGTTCTTTTTATCTTTGTATGCTTTTATGGTCCTACTGACCGAAATAAAGGTTTTTGAACTGAACTGTATATCTACAGAAACCGAAAATCCATCCACTCGATAAATGTGCAGGTAATCTACGATGCAGCCAACTTAATCACCGACATTGTTGACAAATTTCCATAGAGCACCCATGACTCATATATTTCCCAGAATAGTGGGATCTACACACGCCTGGCTGCGGGAGAATTTGGAGAAGGATACCTGCTAGGTAAATCATTGTGACATACCCTGATGTATACTGCTGATGAATGTGTTGGTGTTTGTAATTTATGGCACTCTCTTTCTCACCTAGGTGATAGCGCTATTGCTGTGCGGTCATTCATCCTCACTCCTTACCTAAACCCATCAACCCCAAGTGAGAGACGATACAATGTGGCACACAAATCAACATGCAACGTTGTGGAGTGCACGTTTGGACTATTGGAAAGCAGGTTCCGCTGCCTCCACAAAAGCAGAGGCACAGGTCAGTACACACCCATCATCTGCTGCAAAATCATCGCAACGTGTGCTATGCTGCACAACCTTGCCACTAAGAAAGGTACAGAAGTTGAAGTAATGGACTCTGAGGCTGATGATGATGAATTTGAACAGTCAGAGCCCAACGCAGCAGGAGTGGTGCCAGCACCAGATGGGAGACAAAGACGGGCTGAGATCACAGGCAACTATTTTTGAGTAAGGAGACACAGCCAGTTGTTGCATTTGAATGAAGTAGTTTAATATGTTGGCACCACGCCACTACACGAAGGGCTCAACTTGCCAGTCCTATTTGTAATCACCCTATGAGGATATCATGGGTTAAGTCACCCAGTTAAGTACACAAAGTGTGGCTTGCATTAATGCCTGCGGCCACGCACAACACTACTGGATTTCCTTAGCAGACTGTTGTCACTGGTAATCGATCCAGTGCCAGACCCATGACATCTGCTGCTCCTCCTGGTCTCAGTTGCAGGGGCCGTTATACGGCTGCGACTTGTCGTCTCCTCACTGTCCCCCACATTATCTGCACCAGTATTGGCAGCCTGAGTAGTTAGGAGCACTTCAAGTGCAGTAGTATTTTTAACAAGCCCCCGTGAAGCATCACGGCTGCAGTGTGCCATCCCTTCCTGCAGGGCCACAGAGCACCTGCAGATCAGGGAAGTTGCAGTGGAGAGGCGGTTCACCACCTTTGTATGATTCTCCATCTTCTGCCTCTCCCTGTGCTGTGCCATCCTGTCTTCACCAAGCTTGCTGCACAGCAGCATCACTGACTGGGACATGTTCCTCATGCCCTCAGCTATTTCCTTCATGCCCTCAGTCAGTGTCGTGGTCATTGAGCTGATGCCCTTCTCAATGTTCTGCATGTTTCCATTCAGGTGTTTCATTTGCCGCTGTACAGATTGTATTGCTTTCACTTGCCGTCACTCAACCTTTACCATGTTCGCCTCCAGCCCTGCAAACACGGCATGCTCCTCATCCTGCAAAGGTGGACTGGATTCCCTAGCCCTGCAGCTTTTGGCAGCTGTGTTTGATCTCTCTGTGGTGGACTGTGATCCTGCATTATTGACATACACTGGCACTGTCGACATTACTCCACGCCTGCTGTCTTCCAAGGACAATTCCATCTCTTGGAGTCCGGCAACTGCATGCCTCCTGGGTCTTGTCACTGCCGGTGGTGACGCTGCTGGTGATGCTGGCAGTGGTGGTGATGCTGGCAGTGGTGGTGATGCCGGTGGTGGTGTGGTGTGCCCTGCACTTGCAATGGCCTCCTCCGATCTCGCCTTCCGGGGTGCCGTTCATGCCTTGTCATGTGCAGACCTGAGCAATGTCTCGCCTGTGGACACAAATTTTACATTAGCTCACAAGTCTGGCAGCACTAGGTACCAATAATAAATTGTCATTTCCGCCAATCTATCTTTCTGTTCTCTGCTTGCTTATCACTGATGTATGTCACATGCCTTTGTGTTCAGTGGGCTGACTGTCATGATAGGTGTTACACTGACTACATCTCCCATAATGCACTGCTGGTGTTTAGTAAAACCTGTACTGGAGTGGGATTCACACTGCCTCATTGGGGCATGGGGTTAGGGAGTGGGGGGCACAGATTGGTGTGCATACTTCTTACCTTGTTTGTTGGCAGCTCTGGCTGAGCTGTCTGTATCCCCGATTCCGCTGACGCTGTCAGGCTCTATGGTGGACTCCACCAGCTGTTCCAGTGCAGTTAGTACAGGTGCCCTGTTTCTTCCTTCTCCTGTCAGGCTGGCTTGTTTTTTTCTCTCAGCCATCTCCTTCTTTGTGAGGCTCCTGACATCGTACCACCTTTTTTTTAGTACCTCAATTTCACGGGGGTCACTCCAATCGCATTCACATGTGCCTGTATTCCAAGCCATATTTTCCTTTTCTCTGATTCAGGCACTTGCAAGGACTGTTTCCCAAACAGCTTTGTGTGTTGTTTGACCACCTCCTCAATCAGGACCTGCAACTCCCTTTCGCTGAATTGTAGCTTTCTTTTCCTTTCAGCACCTTCTTTTTCTATCTCCTTGTTGGTTATTTTGCAGTTTTTTCTGGAAAAGTTCTCACAGTTGCTCCTGTGTTCTCCTCTGCACTCCCTGCCTCTCCAGAAGGTTCTGATTCAGTGCGCATGCATGGGTGTGGCCACTTTCTGGTTGGGAGGTGGGGTGGATGCACAGGATTGGCTGATTCCTCAATTGCTGATATTTTGAAATACCGATTTGGTATTTACTGATTCAGTAATACAGATTCGGTAATACCGATCGGTATTAAGGAATCGTATTGTTTTTTTCCGATTTTTACCGATTCAGTAAAAATACTGATTTTTTACCTACATCCGAAATTCCGAATTCTTAATACTGAATCAGTAAAATTCAGTATTAAGAATTTTGAATTTCACTTTTACCTACACATGGCCCATAGTGTCTATGACCGAAAACCTTAACCACTTTAAATTCCCCCATTAAGTTACCAATGTAATCTTTACATCCACTTCCACCGTACACTACTCAGTGCTCACACATGACACCACAGGTGACTTAAGAAGTCATATAATCAATGACATTGCTTACTTACGGAATAAGACCTACATGTTGGCTCTTTTAAGGAAGTGAGTAGATCAGTTGAAAGATGTCATTCAAACAACTGAATGTCCACAAGAAAAAAAAAATGAGACTTCCCATTTGCTCTTCTGGCCAATCTTAAACCTTCACCGTGCCATGATGTGTGAATAAGAGAGTCAGTGATTAAATCTGTTAGAGTTTGAATATCTCAATGACTAACACCTAATTTGCAATTAAAACAAATCCAGATGCAATTAGAAAATATTGATGTGAAATATGTTTCTAGAAAATATTGTTAAAGATAAGATTGAGATCATCTCAAACATTCCATGAAACGCAAACACATTTCTATAGTGCAGGAGAACATTAGAGATAACTCCCGGAGTAGTGATACAATGCAAATGGAAATATTACAGCTTCTCAATAGAGCAGACTGCACATAAAAATAAAAAATAAAAAATCCTCTAAAGTTGCCAAATCACTTATAAATATGATACAAATTACAAACCAAAGCCGAGTCAGAGAACAGACAACATTAATTTTACTTCAAAATTCTTCAAAACATTTCCAGATATTCTCAAACTTATGTAACTAACAATAGTAACGATCATATGTTTTTTCCATTGAGATTAGGTTATTTAGGTCATTGAATGATGCTCTACAATACATTTTGAAAATGTAAAGCAAACAATGTTTTCTAATAAGGTTTAAATATGCACATTTAACTCCCAAAGCATGGCTCATGATTTCAAGCACAACATCAACTAAGAAATCAAAAACATTACTTATTTCTTCCCTCTCCCTTCAGTCAAACAGGTCTCACAGGGGGAAGTGCATGCACTGAGCTCTGGTGTTACATCAAGGGCACCCATTTTGTTTGTTCCACCCCTAGGGATTCTCTCTGGCCTCCATTTTGTTTCTCTGCGTTCAAATCTGCAGTTGTATGCACCCCCTCCCCGACTCATATGTTTCGGCTGGGCATAGAAATAGAAATGGGCCTGCTCCACCTTCTCCTGGTGGTGGCCATCTTGTATTGGGCTTATGGAATTTTTTTCTCACATCTGGACAGGCCATAGTAAGAATAAACGTCTGGCCGCACCCCCTGCTTTTTCTTTTTTGTTTTGGGACCATCTGGGAGTTGGCTGGCTCCACTTTTCTCCTGGAGGAGACCATCTTGAAATTGGCATGAGAACATTATTTCTGCCATCCGGTCAGGCTATAGTATGAGAAAAGGACTGGCTCCACCCTGCTTTTGGGGGCCATCTGGGAGTGTCCCTGTTGTCATTTTTTCTTCATGCCTGGGAAAGGCATTGAAATAGATCTGGTCTTTCACTCCTCCTGCATGTGTGGGCGATCTTGGAAGGGGCACATTGGCATTATCCCTCACACCTGGTTCAGGAAGTCATTATTCCACACACTGGTTCCAGGAATTCTCACTATATTTCCATCCTCCCTCCATTGATAAGACATTATCATCAGATAGTAAACAAACTATCACAATGGAGCTAAGCCACGATCTCTCAGGATCCAATGCTTTCATCATCAACTACCCACCCAACTTATCAAAAAATGCCACCAAGAAACACAAGCATCACCTACTCAGGGCCATACCCGAATGTTAATCTCTGACGTCTACATTTGTACTAACAAAAGCACCAAAGTTAATGACCTTATCTTCTACACCAGGAAAAGAGTATGATGGCGAAAAGTCTTCTATTCCATGCTCAGAATAGCAGGTACCAGAAAAACACCTCATGGTCTCAGGCTCACAAAAGCACCCTCGCCCACACTCAACGCCATTGCCACCATTACCCTCTATAACAATGGTATCATCTTATTCCAAGCATCCAAGGTAAATCTAGTTAAGTTAACCACTATCTTCCTGTTACTCAAAAATGCAGTTTCGGTGAAATCTAATGACACCCACACTCACCATACCATCTCTCAGGATCTGTCGAATCCGCTCGCCTCTTCTTTGGGACGGCTGTCACTCCATCTAAACCACTCTTCGGCTCTAGATAATCACAGAGTGGCTCTGTTCCCTGTTAGGTGCTGTTCCTGGTTGACACGTCCTAACTAGGAAGGCCCCCACCCCATCTAAACCACCCTTTGCCACTAGATCTTCACAGAGGGGCTCTGTCCTCTATTAACATGCCCCAACCAACGAGACACTCGACTCAGAGGGCGAGAGACTTTTCACTCGGCGCACAGCTAGCCAATCCGATCCTACCCGATGCGCGACTGGAAAGATTACTGGGTGACCTACTGGCACTTCCTCCAATGATTGATCCCTCGTCCCTCAGCCTTTTCCCTATGACTCATACCACTTTAGAATCTGGGCAAACACCCACCACAGTTCATGATCCGTCAATCCCACTCATTCCAGCTTTGAATTTACCTAACTCCCAGTTCATTGATCACACCCCCTTTGCAAATGCTCCAACCTTACCATTAAAAGGACATGAAACCCCTCTAGTCCCAAATGACCAACTTCCTCCCCAGGAACAGGTCACCTCCAACGTGGACCACATGGGCTTACTCCGAGACCCTCCTTCTCCACTCGCTTTCCCTACACTCCCTCCACCCTTCACCCTTCACCCAACACACAGACTTGGTTACGCGCTTTGATGAACTACTTGATCTGAAACCCCTCTATAATGATCTTTTCCCCGTAATCAGCTCTCTCCTGACCTCTGTGAATGTTCTCAGGGCTTTTACTAGTGAACGTGATTGCAAGGATCAGCCTTTATCCCCTTCCATCCCGAAAACCATTCCCATACCTAACGCTCCCTCCCTCCCCAGAAGACGCGAGACCCGCCTGGCGTCCACTGATCTCCATGACCTTCACTATTCTTATTCTACCTGGTCCAACCCCAACATGATCCAGTCAAGACAGATTCAATCGATCTATTCAAACCCATACAGAGTACCCCCACGCAATCTGAAAAGCAGCAATAATGACAACCTCACTAGTGTGATGGTCACCCAGCCTCCTTCCCCCCAATCCGCTACGACTTAAATGTGCATTACTTAACTGCCGTGTCCCAAATCTTCCTTGGTGATTTCAACCTTTACTGGTCTAACCCCAACACCCCGTGTGACTGGCCTGACCACCCCGGCATCCTCTTTTATAGCAACACGGAGGTGTCGATGAGGAAGGCTCAACCAATGAAATCAAAGATATGGAAAAGGCATCTAAGATCAATAAACTCTGATGAACTTGCTGCCCAATGGTAAACGGCCCTCACCTCCCAAGCTGCCTTGGTTGAGGTGCAGTCACTTACCGACTACAATTAAACCATCTCCAACATTATGGATGCCATTGCTCCAATCCAACAAAAAAATGCCTCAACAAAAATATCAAAACCTTGGTATAATGACAACTTAAACACGGAACGCGGCAACCTTAAGGCAGTTCTTGGCAATCCAATCCCTCCTAGAATCAACTAAAACTCCTTCGAGAGGCTAGGAGCCTCTACAACAAACAAATCAAGATCGCTAAGCCTGACTACTTCAGACAACAACTGGATCGAGGTGCAAACCACCCCAAGAATCTTTTCAAATTGGTCAAACATCAATCAGTCGCAGGCCCAAACCACTCTGACCCAGGTGGCAGCCCACCCTCTTGCAACAAGCTTGCTACTTTTTCACTGGGAAAGCAATACTCATCTCCATTGACCTCGCCTCCAAGAAGGCCCTACTACCTTCCCCCAGGGCCGTATAACCCCTCGCCTTCTTAGAAAAGTGCAGATCTACCAGCCTGATCACCACGAACAATGCATCTTGGGGCACCTTACCCAATTCAGTAAAAAAGACATCAACAAGATCCTCCAGAATATCAACCCATCCAACCACTTCAGTGACCCATTGCCCCCGACCATATTAACAAAAACTCAGGAATGCACTCATCCACTCCTGGACACAGATTGTAAATGCTTCTCTTTCTCAAGGAACGACCCCTGGTAGCCTAAAAGCAGCCCAGGTATCTCCTATTCTAAAAAAAAAGAACGCAGACAAAGCTGATCTCAATAACTTCTGCCCTATCTCCAACATCCCCACCCTAGTGAAACTCATAGAAAAATGCGTACAATCTCAACTCTGTGCTCACATAGAGAATTACCAACTCCCTGACTAGCATCCATCCGGCTTTCGAAAGGGGACAGCACTGAATCGGCGCTCCCTCATGTAATGGACGACATTTTAAAAATGCGTGACCAAAACTAATCCTGCCTGCTGTTCCTCGTCGACCTTTCATTCGTTTTCGACACGGTTAATCATGACAACCTCCTTGCCATGTTAAAAAACAGGATGGGCTTCTTTGGTCAGGTGTTACAATGGTTCTCTTCCTTCTTTCACCACAGATCTCAAAGAGTCAAGGCAAATCACTCCCTCTCTCAGCCCACTCCAGTTCACATGGGGGTTCCCCAAGGGTCTGCCCTATCGCCTATTCTCTTCAACCTGTTATTGGAACCTTTAACTAACTCATTAAACTCCACTAACATTCTCTTCCACATGTATGTGGACGATACACAATTCTATTTGAAAATCTCTTCCCCGGAAAACATCATCTCACTCAACACTACCCTAACGTCTACTCAAAAGTGGCTAACTGAGAACTATCAACACCTCCAAAATGGAATTCCTGCTCATCTCCCCTCCCAACCACATCCCCAAGCTAGATATGTGGCTGAGTCACCTCACTGCCTTCAACTGCACTCCTCTAATCATAGTCTCAGCCAAATCGCTTGAATTCACCATGGACAAGTACCTAAATACGAAAAATCATATCAGCAATGTGTGTAAGGGAGCAAACCTCTTCATGAAAACACTCAGAAATATCAAACCTTTCCTTTCACAAAATGATTTCAAGTAGGTGCCATGAAACCGCTCGGTATACGCGCGCTATATAAATTCCTGTAAATTCAAATTCAAATTAGGTGGTCCAAGCGCTTGGCTTGCCAAAGCTTGACTACAGCAGCGCTACCCTCTCTGGCTTTACCAAGAATTGTTGTGTATCGATTTAGATTCCGAATGAATTTACCCGATTCATGCCCTTATATAGGTACAATTCACATTGCCCTTATACAGGCATAGAAATCCAGTCCGTATTTAGGCATAGCCCATGCTACCCAAATACAGGCATGGCTACTTCCATCCGTTCATCTATGTCACAACGATTTCTTGGAAAACCAGACTCTTAAGCTGAAGGGACTTCCCCTAGCCTGGATATTGATTTCTCCAAGAAACTCATTATTTTGCATGAACAACTATTCCTTAGGGGTTCATCCATGACGTTCATATGCCCAACTTTACGTCAAAGTTGGCATTCCTAAACACCTTCAAGGTATAAATCTACCTTCACTTGCTATAGCAAACAATGGGTTGTTCAGTGCAGTTTGACTACCTACTCGCACAAAGCAGGTGAATACAGCAAGTGCTGAAGGAAGCCAACTCTCCAGCTGGGGCACTGACCAGAAGCTGTCATCCACTGCCGAGATACCAGCTCCAGTGTTTCTGACTCCCCTTGCGGGGTATTAGGAAATCGAGTCCATAAAAGAGATACTAACCTCTCTCATTCTAAGGTATGGAACTGATTAGAACATAGAGAAACCTTTGGCAATTCTTAGCAAAACTAAACCTATGCTAAAAGACAGCACCTACTTCTTCCCTGGTACTAGACCTAGGTTAGGTACATTGGGGTAGGCGTATTTTAGAAGCACAAGTTGAGTATTTTAGCCTGTGTTATTTATGTATGTATTTTTACATGTCATAGCAACAAACAATGCTATTACAGTATTATATTATATTCCTGTTTAAGCTGCACGCATGATACTTTGCATTCTCTCTAATGATTGTAGCAGTTCCCCTCTCTTGCATGAGAAAGAAGACTGTTCAATAAACCCCTTTTATTGAAATGCCCGTCTCTCTATTTCTATGCAACTCTGTAGAAACGAGGCATGCACGATTGACTGAGTGAACTAGTTATCTATTGTTTCCACGACTCTGAAGGTATGTTTTGATTCTTGGGGAAACAAAGTTGTCATGTTTTTGCGGTTGTCAGAAACGAATCCCTTCTTGTTTATTCGAGAACGTTTCTAGTGACCTCTGAGCTAGCTGGCACTCACAATTAAGTTTAGTATACTCGATAGAGACATATTGACCTCAGTCCTATGTCAAATCTATAGTGTGTATTATTCCAATGCGCAGAGCCTACTGGGAATATAGGAAGTATACCCTGGCTCAACTAAGGGCAACTAAGGGCATCACTGAACGAAGCGGCTAGGCCGTTTTTTTTGTCCTTTTACTCCTACTTGATGACAATTTTGTATTAATGTCCTTCCTTGCATCCTATTGTAAAGCGCTCTGATATCTCTTGGGATCTTGTTTACACTATATAACACTTTATAAATAAAATAAATACATATTGACTTCAAATCATAAATTACATCCTGGAATTGTATTTAATGACAATGTGAATAAGTGGGCAATCTAATGTGAGATGGGTAATTGGTGGACTGAGTTTGTCAGTGGTTAAATGAAAAAGAGCATTAAATTTCACATCGGACCAACCACAGAACCATCAGTGTTAGAAATGGGGGTCTCTAGCTGGTAATGGTTTGCACCTTGACCAAGTAGGAACCGGTCATTCTAGTCAGGTTAAGGGAGATACACTCCCCTTTGTAGCGTGGCACGAGCAGTCAGGCACATCAGTAATGTGTAAAGCTTTTGCACATAACTCACAGCAATATAGTGAAAACACTACAGAAGGACACCTCACAAGTTTTAGAAACATTGCCAATATGTATATGTGCAAAACAAGACCAATATTATAAGAATCCAACAAACAGTCATTTAAGAATATTGATAAGCAAAAATAGAATTTAGATACAGTTCCTTGACGTGGATAACTCCATCTGGGTCTACTATGGTGGTGTGAACCACCAAATCTCATGGATCTAGCCGACCATGGCAGTGCCACTCGGCTGCGGTGTCAGAAGAGCCTCAAACAGTACCTTTTGTTCCGTCCGACTGCAATGGTGCGAGCTGGCAGCAGCGGCGTTGAGGCTGCAGGATGCAACAAAGCAGTGCGGTATGTGCTGCCTTCAGCACGCAGTGCACGCGGCAGCTCCGTGGAAGTTGTTGAGCTGTGTCAGTAAGATCAGGGCTACAAGGTGAGGTGGGGCAGTGCTCCTCGCGGTCCTGACAGTCATGGTGCAAGCCACAGCATGCATTGGTGATCTGGGATGGGGTAGGTGGACAGAGACTGCGGTGTGGGATAGGAAAATGTGGTGTGTAACTTACTAGTGGTGCCCCCAAACCATGGTGCAGGCAGCTGCTGCAATGTCAGCTTACAGCAACAACATAAGTGAGATCCAGGTGGTGGAGTGAAGCAAGACGGTGTGGAGTGCAGTGGCCACGGGTTGGGGTTCAAGCAGCGGCTTGTTAGTGTCAGAGGACGGCGTCGCTGTTGAGACCATGGTTGTGGTGCAAAGCGCAGGGACGCCTTCTGCGCTGCCCTATGCTGTGCCCTCAGGTCACAGAGGCGCCAGTGGTCTTGGTGATGACATCGGATTGCTTTTTCCCTTTGTAGCAACTTAAACACAGAATCATAGTAACAGAGTCCTAGAATCGGTATCCAGAGGAAGGTGAAGGTTTTGCTTTTCCTGAGACTTCTTGAACAGGGGGCAAGCTCTAGTTCATGCCCTTGGAGATAATCAGAAAAAGAAGTAGTAGAAAGTTCAGTCCAGTCCTTTCACTGCCCAAGATAGAAGCATCCACTTTAGGCCAACACAGCAATGCACAGGGCAAAGTGGGGTCCCTCCTCACAGCTTCTCCGGCTCTTTTCCTTAGCAGGTTTCTTGATACCAAAGAGTACCAAAGTCCTGGGGTCGGGGCCCCAATAATATTATCACATTTCCATTTGAAGTTGGTATGAACAAAGTTCCACTGGCATACTTAAACCAGTTCAGCCTGGCTCAGGCCAGGTCCACTATAGGACGTGGAGACAGCATTGTGGAAGGCACACACAGTCACAGTACTATAAATGCAGCCAGATCTATTCAGCATGGCTGTGAGTCACCCAGGGAAGTCAGGGTACACCTTAGACCCCCCCCCCCTTGTGTCTGTCCAATGTGAATTCACAACCCCTGCTCCTGTCACTCTGAACTCAGATGGTGAATGCACAAATGGAAGAGGCACACAGGATGGTTCAGCAAGAAAATGCCCACTTTCTGAACTTGTCACCTGAGGAAGGCTTGGGTCCTTAGCTAACTGGATTAGACCACTAATAATTATATACTGGAGTGTATCCAGTAGCTAATATTTAAAGTTTAATCAAGAAAAGAGCCAATGGAATAAATTCATAGGCTCTTGTGATTTATTTCGCAATTTTTCTCGGTTATTCCGTAAATGCAACAACATTCAATTCATGTCAAACATTAAGGACAACACAAACTAATGACATTTTTCAACATAGGAAATACAAAAACAATTAACAAATATGAAACAGTATTTGCAAATGTGTATGATACATTGATAAGTCTTGTATAATCAAAGGACAATAACAAAAACACAAAAGGGTAAATGAAGCACCAGTCCATAAACCAAAAACAGCATCAAGGCAAAGTAGCAAGTCACAGCTTACTACCACTATTCATACTCTTGCCTATATGCACAGGTTTGGGTATTCCGTGAATTTGGTTGACAGTGGCTTATGGAGGGAATGAATTAAGCCTTCTCCTAAGCCAATAGGGTTTGCTTATCCCAGACACTGTTGTCAACGCGTTTCCAACCCCGTCAGCAGTCAGGGGTATTCGTCAGGACTTGGACGGGCTGTCTTCTTATGTTGTGGAAAGGAGATGTTCCTAATAATTCAAAAATGTATGGCACTGGAAGTGGCGGTGGGGCCTGCATAAATGGCTATTTTCAGTTGTGCAGGTTGGTGTATCAATTCAGTTGAAACTCTAATTTCACGGGCGTCTTGGTGTGTTTGTAGTTAAAAGGAACAGAGCCTGTCTCTGCAGCTGCTGTGGTGCTGCGAATGTTTGTTTCTGAAAGTGGCATTTCCAAACACACACTATAAAAATATTCTTCACTAAAGTTAGACTGTTAAATTCTGAATTCAGGAAGTTTAAACTCCAGCTCCCTATCTTGTCCAAATAGAAACGTATGCGTGTACGGGGTTACAGGCAACTCCCATGTTAATCTATGAGACAGACAGCCTTCCAATAGTGAAAAATGAATTGCATAGTATTTCACTATCAGGACGTGTAATACACACCAGTAGATGTCCCACATTTCACCCACACTGCACCCTGCCTACAGGAGTACCTTAGGTCCACTTTAGGGGTGTCTTCCATGCAAAGTAATAGAAGGCAAGGGCCTGGCAAGAGGGTGCACTTGCCAGGGCACAATGGTAGTAGAAACTGTGCTCAGACACTGCAGTGGCAGTTCTGAGTACTCTTTGAAAGGGTACTTGTGTGGGTAGCACAATCAGTGCTGCAGGCCCACTAGTAGCATTTGATTTACAGGCCCCTAGCACACCTATGTACATTACTAGGGACGTATTAGTAAATCAAATATGCCAGTCTTGGAAACACCAATATATAAACACGATTTACAGCAGGATCACTTACAAGTTAATACTGAAATGCAGTGAGAAAGTGTGCAGGGACAATAAAACCTGCAGAAACGAAGTCAAAATCCGGAGGCCAAAAAGCAAAACAGCAGGACAAACCTGCCAAAAATGCCAAGTCCAACAATCAGTCAAGCCTCTTTTTTTATAAGGATGTTCACCAGAACAGTCTTGAAGTAGAGTGTTTTTCCGTGCAATAAGCAGGCATAAAATCGACCAGGAAATTGTTTTAGGTACAGAATAGAATTTTGCACAGGTTCCTGATTATTCAACACACAAACGCCAAATTACTCACAAATATTTCAAAGCTTGGGCAAAGTGGGCAGTTGCCCAGGTCCCCATCTTCCAAGGGTGGCCCATGGGAAGTGATTTTCTTTCTTCTCTAGTTTTGCATCTCAACCTCTTCGCTTTGTCTGTCTATCTCTGCCGAGAGTCATCAAAAGGATTTTGAGGTACAAGCCAATTAAAATTTTGGCCGTTGACCAAGTTTCTGAAAATGTAACACATGTTTCAATCTTGCTCGGCATATTGCAGACGGCAATTAGCAGAACATGTCCAAAAAACGTCAAAGTTATTTTAAAAACAAGGGGCCCCAAAGTATCCCTTGATTGGGGCCCGAAAATCCTTAAAATAACACTGAAATCATTAGCGAAGACAAAATGAAGGTCTATTATAGAACTATTTGAAAAGGTACATTTATATTGTGATCATTTTAAAGAAAGCTACAACATTCTTTAACTGGATCTCAAAGGCATAACCTCTATTACATGTTATATTTATTTCGGCCACAACACTCAGTAGTCACGAACAGCAGCTGAGCAAGTAAGGCTTCCTTAAAATCAGGCTTCAAATTGTTATAATTATGTCATCACCCAAGCCAGATTTCAAATTACCTGGCAAACACAGAAACATTTATCATAGTATCTATTTGTTAAAGAGAATCATTGCTGAAAAAACGCAGGCTCTCCCTGTCGCTTGTCTGCACCTGCATTTGTGCAGAGAAAGAGCTAAGGATTCCACTGCTTTGTGCATCCTTAAGCGAACTTTGGGCCTTAATGACTGAGCAGAGAGAAATCTGCTCTCTTTCAGCTCTTAAGTGCACGCGCAGCACCGGTGCAGGGTGAAGTGAGTGCTATCCCCTATTCTCCAGTTCGGATTACATGTTCATTCCCCTAAATTGAACAGCTCAGAAGAGATTCCATTAAAGAGATAGCCGTAAACCTCTCTTTTCTGGGTCAGATTTATTTTAAGTAGGACTTGAGGAGAACTCTGAAACATAGGAATAGCTAGCATCACTTCTATCTCGACTCTGCGGGAATGGGTGTGTGCGGTCGGGAGCCATTTATATAAAAAGATTGTTAAAATGCTGCTGCAAATACTGTTGAAGCTAAAAGTAATCCAGTGCTTGCACTTGTGTCAGTTCTGAGAAAAACAATCATCTCCGAAAACATTTGTCAAAGTCCTCCAGCTCTCCAGGTCACTGTAAGGGGATGTTTGTAGCGCAAAGCTATAACCGATATTTATTTCAATTTCATGTTGAATAAGGATTGTACATTTCGTTAGCTAGGGATCTTTTTCACCTCTGCCTCCCTAGTCCTAAATTTCCAGTGGCCTCTTACCCTGATTTGGACAGAAACTTGAGTTTTGCATGCGGCATTACCCATGCCAAATTTCATAATGGGGCAGATTTACAAGCCCCATGCACCACTTTTGCGTCACTTTTAAATTGGGAAAAGTGATGCAAAAGTGGCGCAAGTGGAGCAAGGTGCTTGTAAATCGGCCCCAATGTTTCCACAGGTAAATTCTTCATGTCAAAACTTGAGCAATTTTTCCCAATCAATGCCTATAATTTGGGAACGACATGTATGCGTCAGAAGAGTAAGACCAACTTCCAAAATTATTCCACATTCCACCGGGGATTGATCCGATATTTATTTATGACTACTCTTAATTCACAGTAATACTTGTGTTGTTCGTAATTTCCAGTGTGAAATTACTTGGGCACATGTAGCCCGTCATGTAGTGCAGCACTAATAATAGCGGTATTAATATTTATCAAAGGATCCTACTGTGCTTTAAATTAGGAGTAGGTGAAGAATTTCACTTCCGTGACAGAGTTCGCAGAGTTTTGCCCACTCTGCGCAGAGTCCTGAAAAACTCCATGAAGCAATGCGGAGTGGAGTTTTTTCTCTCATGCAATTCTCCAACATTGAGTTGGTGAGAGAGAAATTGCATGCTAGACCACCTCCCAGTGAGATTTCTGAATGCTGGCAGGCGCCCCCTGGTGCTCAGTGTGATGACGTGCACGTCGATTTTACAGTTCGGGAGAAACTCCTGGCGCTAAAAGTCAGCACGAAAAGCATGACATACTGGACTCTGCTGTTTGTGTACTCTGCGTAGCACAGCTTAGTTATTTCAGCACTTCATAGAGTCCACATAGTGGGACTCCGCAAACTTTGCCCAGGCCTACTTTAATTACTACAGCACTGTTGAAAACAATGCCCGGCAGATGTAACCCATTATTTCAAGTACCTGCATAAAGTATTAAAAATTATATATTTTTAGGGCAACGGTAAACTGACGCTTTATCATACCGACATCAGGAGCGTAGCACAGATCCCTGAAGACTTTGTGGTGCAGGGCAAGGGAACCTTTTAATGGACCCCCCAACACTTCAGGTGGCCCCAATTCAGCTAAAGGACAATGTAGATCTGTAAGATATGGGAGATTCAGGCGCCACTCACCAAATTCTGCAGGGGCCCCCATCATTTTGCTCTATGTCACTGGCAGACATCAGTTTTAAAACACAAAGGGACAACTTTACAGGAATAGTGGTGAAGGGCTGCTCACCCATATGATGCATTCCTGTTCATTCTCCCTGCTCTGGCGTCATTTCATCAGCCTATCGTCAATGCAGGCACCCTTGCACATGGTGCAAGGGTGCCTGTGTTGCGTGCAGGATTGTTTTGTTGAAGGAAGGGACACCTTACTGAACAAAAACAATCCACAGAGGTGATTTTCTCTTCCTATGTGTGCTGCAGAATTCCCACACGAATAGAGTAAAAAAGCATGGCGAAATAAAGATATTTCTCCTTGTTGCGCCTCACCTGGGGAGGCGTATGTTTTTGGCGCATTCCCAAGTTTACAAGCTTTGGCAAACCTGGGAATGCATATAAAAACCATGGGATTTGTGTGGGGACACCCAACACAATGCCCAGTGAATGCCTCCCTTGTGCAAAGTAATGCAACGCAATGATTTGCGCCGCGATACATTGCTCCATATTTTTAAAGCCATTGAAAGCCATGCAAAGTGGCATTGCGTGACTTCATGAATATGCTTTAGAGGTTTGCATTGTGCATGTACGACGTTGCGTGGTACAAGCATGACGCAAGCCTCCAGAAGTATGCCCCACAGTGTATGTTTCACATGAACTGATGTCTAACCTGATGGGAATGAGCTGTGTGTCCGCCAGCAAAATGCATTAGAAATAACATACTGAAACTCAGCCTCTTCCTTTTAAAATATAAACTTGTATGTAAGTATGTATGTATGTATGTATCAGATTGTGAGTCTTTCAATTTAATGTTTTGCCCTAGTTTACTCATGCAAAATGATGCTACAACTTGATACTTAATATATAGGCCTTATTATACAGTGGTGTGTATTGTGCTGCTTCTTTAGTGAATTTACCATCTCAGTCCATTCTGCATTCCAGGACAAAATATTCAGGAACAACTGGAGTGCTATATAAAAATAGCAGCCAGAGCAGCCAGAGGAAAAAAACTGGATGGCACTGATAAGTAGGTTGGCTTGCCATCTAAACTTGAAAGATGACCTCTGACATAGTCATGCCATACATCTAAATATATCAGTGAATACTTTGTAAAACAAATGAAAAAAATAGGGGGAGCCTGCCACCGCAGGCACTGTCTACTTTTGACATTGGCTCTGCTTACTACACTTTTGTTAGCACCACCAACGCCCAGAAGTTGTCAGATGACCAGAGTTCACAGTTGTGTCATGAAAGACAGCATAGTCACTAGAGAATTATATGTGAGTTCATTTATACTCATGAACAGATCATGAAAAGGAGGATCTAATGGTAAAAACCAATGTAGAGTTTCTGAGTTCCATGTGGACTCTCACCTAGCATAGCATGCATGAAAACTGTAGTTTTTGCAAGGAAAATGTATATGACATGATTTGACACCGTATTAGTCAAATGTGACACCTAAAAATCTCAGCCTTGACTATTTGGCAGGAAGTCAAAGGGTGCACTGCAACGGGCACAATTGACACTATATTACCTACTGCATCTGCATCAGTGCCACATCAACCATTGTTTTCTTCATTTTCTACCATGGCAAAAAACTAGGACCGATTTATATCAAGGTTTTCTTTTCCGATTGTAACATGCAAGGGGATGGAAAGGCAATGCAAAACCTAAGTGAAATGTGTCAAGCCAGACAAAGCCATCCTGTGTGGCCCTGCATGGTTTGATAAGTCCCAAGGAAGGCATTCCATGGGTGGAGATTGGCTATTTCCACGCATTCACCCATGGACTTTGGTGAATTCCCAGATATTCCATCAGTGGTAGACCTGGAAATGCAACAAAATGCTACGCCTCCCCGTGTGAGGCGTAATGAGGAGAAATATATTTTTTCTCCTAGTATTTTCTTCTTTCTACATGTGCTGCATTCTTCAGCACGCCTAGAAAGAGGAAAATGCCTCTCATGGTTGTTTTCGTGCAGAAAGGTGTCCCATTTTCACAATACAATCCTGCCTACATTGCAGGCAACCCTGCAACATGACGCAAGGGTTCCTGCATTACTGCTAGGTGGACCAAATTGTGGCACCACTAGGAAAGTAGAGGAACATCTTTATAATGTTAAATACAGCGCTTTCCTGCCCTTTCCCTGTCACTCTGTGCAGTGCAGCAAGGTGGCTTGCTGCATTGCGTTTCATGAAAGATTGATACATTTGCCCAGGGAACAAAGGGGCCTATTTATGAGCCAGTTTGCATCAATCTTGCACCAAGCATCATGGTGCAAGAGTGACACAAACCTTAAGTCGATTTATGGAGCTTAGCAAGGTCAATTTACGTGGCCCTGGGTGGCTCTATAAATCTGGAGTAAAGCAATGCAAGGCAAATTGCTGTGTTGCCTTACTCTGTCCTGGGAAGGCATTCCATGCGTGCTGCATGGGTATTCCCAAGCAACTCACATGGTTTTTGACGCATTCTCAGATTGACCAGAATTGTTAAACCATGGGAATGCATCCAAAAGATAACCTTCCAAGGAGAGGCTTATCGAGTAAAGATATCTGTATTTTACTTTTACTTCCTCTTTCTATATGTATTGCAATCTGCAGCACACATAGATAGAGGAATATGCCTCTCAGGATTGCTTTTGGGCAGTAAGGTGGCCCTTCCTTCACAAAAACAACCCTGCATGCAATGCAGGCACCCTTGCACCATGGTGCAAGGGTGCCTGCGTTGGTGCTAAGCTGCCCAAAGGCTGTTAGCACAGGGGAAAAGATAAGAATGCCTCATATTGAGATAAATATGGCACATTCCTGCCCTTTCCTTGTCACGCAGTGCAGTACATGAAGGTGACTTAGGACCCTTAATCCAGTGAACGATGTCTGGTGCATTTTGAAATCCAGACAGCATAAGATGGAAGGTGCACTTTTGTACTACAACTTATTGCTCGGACTACCAACATGTTACAATAACAGCACATAAATGAGCCATGATATGACACAATATGACACAAATGGTGAAGAAAGTCTCTTTTGCTCTGGATACTGTACCTGGTCGGGGCATAGTATAGTAGTTAATTTCCTGTGAACGCATAAAACAATGCAGGTACTTGAAAGGATTGATTGTGGCAGAAAAACAGTGTATATATTTGTCAATATTAGGCCGTAAAGGAAAATTGAGAGTGTGTCCCGCCAACAATTTTGTATGCATCATAACTCTGTGCAATTTTCCCCTACTAAACAGGAGTACATTTTGTGTGCTCCCCCCTTTGAAGACAATTAAATCGGCTAATCCCTGCTTCACATATTATATATATTGTATATAGTATATGGTGTAGAAAATGAACCTATCTATGAGAAATTAAATGCGCCCTGTGAACATCAGCACCTATTGTGCCATCCAGATGTTTGGTATATATAGCCTAGGTTCAGGCCTACCATCAGTAGCCAAACTGCAACAGTGGTAAAAAAGAGCTGTCAAACCTGACAAAATTACCCTTTTTGACCGGCTGGAAATCCTGCTTTCAATTATTAACAAATCATCCGAAACGTATCTTTTTGAAGGCCTGTTGTCTTACCCACTAGTCCTTGATGGGCAATACCCCTCTATACCAAAAGATTAAATTGAATCGCTATCGCCCTTCCCTCACTTAAAGATATAGGGATAAGAAGCTTCTGATTACTCCTCATGTCCACACTTCTAGATACAGTTGCAGAGCCTTCTCATTCACGGCAACTATTGCCTGGAATCAACTGCCTCTCCATCTTCGTTGTTTCCTAGATTTTACTCAACAAAATGTGTTACTATCTGGGTGCTTGTTATGTGCTTGCTGAGTGCCAAGCTATGCCTTTGGGTATGAATTGTTGCACTTTGTCAAATTATATTAACATACATGCCAAATGTGGCATGTTCCTCTATTGACTAGACCCCAAGATATGTTTTCACTGTTGGAATGTAGCTGGATCATAGAAAATCTCTAAGTATAGATTTTAAACATTAATCTGTATCGTTTGATAGGAAACAACTAACATTTTAATTCAAAGTATATTTGTTTATACTTAGCCTGCCTGGTTGGCACACAAACCACACCCCTGACTGACACACAATCCTCCTCCAATTCAAGTGGGCCTGAGCCATCTTGGATTTTCCCTAAATGGTGCCCTGTGGGATAGTTTGCAGTGAGGCAAACAGTATATTCAGCCAATAGTGGGAATGGTTGCCCCCAGGATCATTCCCTCTATCAGTTAGGGAGGGCACAGGAGTCACCCACTCTCCCTGTCTAGTGCAAATCATAAATGTGGTGCCACAAGGAACCCTCCACTGAACACTTTCTGGACTTGTTGAAGATCATTAGAGGACTGGACCCTGCATGTTGTGACTTGAAAGGAGCAGTGAATGACTGGGCCTGCTCCCTCCTGTACCCAGGATAAAGCCATGAACTCCAAGGGTCAGTTGGCTGACCTCCAGTGTGGCAACATGGACACAGAAGACAAAGGGACCAGTTAACTACTACCAACTGCTCCTCGTCTGTACCTTGCTGGTTCCCTTTGCTACATTGAGTTGAGGCCCCAGAAATGTTAATTCTGACCACCCAGTTTCCTTACAATTAAATCTATCAGAATTGTAATCAAACCTTAAGTGTGCAAGATACTTTCAGCAGGTGGGGTCTCCGAAATAAATACCACAGATATGGAGAGTGTTTGGAATCTTGTAATCCTGATTTGTCCCGAAAGCCCTTTACTGGCTAAAGTGGATTTACCCACGGCTTCTGAAATGAGGCCCCAAGTGTGTGAAAGCAGTGTGTCTTTTATTATAACATCTACATTGAGTTTGCTGTGTCTATAAATATTCGGTATTCAGCTGATTTACCTTGAAAGTGTTGTATGTTTTTTGCTGTTTATTCCTGAGGACCGAGCCAACATTTGAATTCACACCTAAATATATGATGCAGAACCAACACTTATCTGAACAATTTCAATGTTTTAAATTATTTCCTTTGCATACTGAATTTTTCATGTTTCTTTTATTGAATACAGTAACACCAATGTATCCGTCTGCAAAATATCTAGTTTTCCTAATTGAATTAAAATGTATTCTGCTGATCCAAAACGTAGTCTAAATAAGAAACATGTGCATTTAAATTACGTTTTACTTGAAGAACAAGTCACTTAGAAGTCAGTGTTAACAACCATTCTCAAAATATTTTTAGCATTCTAACTCTGAAATGTTCTTTGTTGGAAGCTGTCAGGAATATCTCTGGGGTCTGAAACCATTGAACAGAATATCTTTTTACTAGACAAGTTACTAAAAAGGCACTTTTCTCCTCACAAAACACTTCTCTATTCCTCCGTCTAAGGAAGCCTGTTTGATTTATCATATCCAAATCCTCTTCAGACAGGATGAGATAATACTATAATTGTTACCTTTTCCAACATATTTTCTGCAACATCCTTGTAACTTTGAGGTGGTGTTGCAGCTCACTTCTCATACAGAGGGGTGCAATTGTAACAATTCACAAGGTTACTTTAGTTCATACCCACAAGTCTGACAGAGATATGTAGTAATATTAATTAACTTGTTAATGCACATGTACTCAGATCATGATTCACTAACTATTTTTAAGTTGCATCTACATTTAGATTGAGCTGCCTGCTGAAAGCGCGTGTGGTCATACAACAAACACCACATGCAGCACATGCAACACACCACAGAAAATATACATAGACATACATATAAATACAGAAAAAGGCTTTTGGATAGCCATGTTCTGCCTTTCACTACTGTGTTTCAGCTGGATTTAGGCACTGGCTGACAAGCTTGTCCTTCACCATTGATAACAGTCCATAGATTGTGCCAAAGTGAGCACTAAAGAAGTAGTCCATAAATCGGCGTATATTGGCTTTTTTTGCCTAATTAATTGAAAGAGTCTTCACCAACCCAAGCACTCGCTTGTTGTGCAGAGATGGCAGAACTGTTAATTTAAGTCTGTTCCGCTCATTGGGGTGGCTCCTATTGTGGTGTCTCCTGTGCTGCTCTTCTTCTCTGTCTAGCACAGTGTGCTCTTTTGCTGGAGCTGAGCAGCATGGGCAGCTCCAAAACACTACTGCAGTTTACGGCATGCCATAGTAGTTTGGAGAGGCCTGAGAAGGGGGCAGTCAGCTGGTGGAGCCTCAAGGAGCAGCACACAAACACAGAGAATTCTAGAAGGACGACATTCCACTAAGGAACTTGTGCTCCCTAAGGTGGACTTGTTAAGGAGCAGAGCCTCCAGCCTCACAATGGTTTTTTGGAAGCTAGATATGCTGTTTAACATCCTGCAGAATGTGACCTCAACAAAAGTCTTGGTCTTACGATGCCAATAGGATGCCAGCTTGCTCTGCTCTGCAATAAAAGATCCTTTATTACTGACTACTTTGATTCTCACTCACATTCAAAAAGCATCCTCGAAATCTCAAAGGCCTGAAGTGATCATACAGACCATACCATGCCTCTCCAGAACTGCAAAGATGGTGAAGTAGATATTTTCTTTAATAAGGCCCACACAACAGGCAATACTTCTATACCACCCACCGTGCTACCTCATTCAAATTTCATTGTGCGTCAGTTACTGTTCTCTTTAAATAAAACATACTATATACCATCTGTCAGGAAAGATTGCTAATCTTCATCCATTATGGTTATTACAACTTCTTAGGGAATGATCAAGGGCAACTCACCTTCTCTGAACTTCTTTATGATCAGTCATGCACAAGGAAAATCGTAGATCTCATTCTATCTCATTCTCTGCCTATTTAGTCATGTCAATATTCATACCCTGGTCAGCATCCTCAAAGCATCCCTCTATCTCCTATTGGAAGCACTGTAAAGGTTTTTCCAGCATTCCTCAAACAAATAAACAAATACCTAATTCTACCTGAAAAGAACATGTATAATATTAATGTGAAAGAAGTATTTATCCCTTCCTGCACCACATCCACAACTGAGGATAAAAGTGTAATTCTGTGAGACTATGTGTGCTAGGACCCTTCAATTATGGAACTCAGTGGAGGAAGTATGTAAGTATTTGCTGGGAGGTGTTAGGTGTGGTTATTAATGGTTGTGATGCAATCAGAGAACAGAGTGGGATTGTACACTGACGAATAAAGACGTACAATCCTGAGCTTTCTGTGTGGCATACTCCTTTGCATGCTTCTGGACTGGGAAAATCGCTACAACTGGTGACAAGTGTGCCCAGAAGAAACAAGACTGCTCTCCATGGAAGTTTGCAATGATACACCAAATTCATTGTGTGTGCCATGTGTGCCTCTATCAGTGAAAAGCAGTTTGAAGTTGGAGTGTGTGGAATCAAAGCCACACTCCAGCCCACATATGGCTATCGAAGAAGTTGAAGGCCCTGCTGAGGAACTCATTAAAAAAACAGCCAGAAACTCACTGGTAAGGTCAAGTAGAGAGATCTGCGCCATAGTCTAACAAAGAGCCATCATCAATACAGAGTAAAAGGCTAGAGGAAGCCACAACCTAGTACAATGCAAAAAGCTGAAAGCAGTGACGAACAAGAGACAAACTTGTCACTTACCGTAAAAAACAGAAGAGGGCACCTTATAACCGCCGATCAGGCGTGACGACCTAAATACAAATCCAATCCTTGCAAGAGGTACTGGCCCAGAAGAACATCTGCCATCACCTCAACAGCATGACAATTGGGTGTGGGGTCGCACACTACTCACACACCAGCGGTATCGCCCCTAAGGACTATGGTAAATGTAGTTACGTGTTCCCGATGCATCTTCTTTCGATTCTATGCTATCTTCGCTGTCTTCGCTATCCCTGGACACGTGTTTCGGGGTATCACCCCTCGTCAGCAGGGATAGGCCGTGTTCTGGGGTTGCCAGTGGCTGCCAAATATCTGCCAGGTTTAGTACCACTCAGGCGCGTAGGTGCGGGGTCCCAGGCTCGTCAGCCAACTGCTCGAGGGAGCTTTAACATTACAATTGGGGGTGGGGTCGCACACTACTCACACACCAGCGGTATCGCCCCTAAGGACTATGGTAAATGTGGTTACGTGTTCCGCGATGCATCTTCTTTCGATTCTCTGCTATCTTCGCTGTCTTCGCCATCCCTGGACACGTGTTTCGGGGTATCACCCCTCGTCAGCAGGGATAGGCCGTTTTCTGGGGTTGCCGGTGGCTGCCAAATATCCGCCAGGTTTAGTACCACTCAAACGTGTAGGTACGGGGTCCCAGTCTCGTCAGCGAACTGCTCGAGGGAGCTTTAACATTACAATTGGGAGTGGAGTCGCACACTACTCACACACCAGCGGTATCGCCCCTAAGGACTATAGTAAATGCAGTTACGTGTTCCGCGATGCATCTTCTTTCGATTCTCTGCTATCTTCGCTGTCTTCGCAATCCCTGGACACGTGTTTCGGGGTATCACCCCTCGTTAGCAGGGATAGGCCGTGTTCTGGGGTTGCCGGTGGCTGCCAAATATCTGCCAGGTTTAGTACCACTCAGGCGCGTAGGTGGGGGGTCCCAGGCTCGTCAGCCAACTGCTCGAGGGAGCTTTAACATTACAATTGGGGGTGGGGTCGCACACTACTCACACACCAGCGGTATCGCCCCTAAGGACTATGGTAAATGTAGTTACGTGTTCCGCGATGCATCTTCTTTCGATTCTCTGCTATCTTTGCTGTCTTCGCCATCCCTGGACACGTGTTTTGGGGTATAACCCCTCGTCAGCAGGGATAGGCCGTGTTCTGGGGTTGCAGGTGGCTGCCAAATATCTGCAAGGGTTTGTACCACTCAGGCGCGTAGGTGCGGGGTCCCAGGCTTGTCAGCCAACTGCTCGAGGGAGCTTTAACATTACAATTGGGGGTGGGGTCGCACACTACTCACACACCAGCGGTATCGCCCCTAAGGACTATGGTAAATGTAGTTACGTGTTCCGCGATGCATCTTCTTTCGATTCTCTGCTATCTTCGCTGTCTTCGCCATCCCTGGACACGTGTTTCGGGGTATCACCCCTCGTCAGCAGGGATAGGCCGTGTTCTGGGTTGCAGGTGGCTGCCAAATATCTGCCAGGTTTAGTACCACTCAGGCACGTAGGTGCGGGGTCCCAGGCTCGTCAGCCAACTGCTCGTGGGAGCTTTAACATTACAATTGGGGGTGGGGTCGCACACTACTCACATACCAGCGGTATCGCCCCTAAGGACTATGGTAAATGTAGTTACGTGTTCCGCGATGCATCTTCTTTCGATTCTCTGCTATCTTCGCTGTCTTCGCCATCCCTGGACACGTGTTTCGGGGTATCACCCCTCATCAGCAGGGATAGGCCGTGTGCTGGGGTTGCCGGTGGCTGCCAAATATCTGCCAGGTTTAGTACCACTCAGGCGCATAGGTGCAGGGTCCCAGGCTCGTCAGCCAACTGCTCGAGGGAGCTTTAACATTACAATTGGGGGTGGGGTCGCACACTACTCACACACCAGCAGTATCGCCCCTAAACCTGGCAGATATTTGGCAGCCACCGGCAACCCCAGAACACGGCCTATACCTGCTGACGAGGGGTGATACCCCGAAACACGTGCCCAGGGATGGCGAAGACAGCGAAGATAGCAGAGAATCGAAAGAAGATGCATCGCGGAACACGTAACTACATTTACCATAGTCCTTAGGGGCGATACCGCTGGTGTGTGAGTAGTGTGCGACCCCACCCCAATTGTAATGTTAAAGTTTCCTCGAGCAGTTGGCTGACGAGCCTGGGACCCCGCACCTACGCGCCTGAGTGGTACTAAACCTGGCAGATATTTGGCAGCCACCGGCACCCCCAGAACACGGCCTATCCCTGCTGACGAGGGGTGATACCCCGAAACACGTGTCCAGGGATGACGAAGACAGCGAAGATAGCAGAGAATCGAAAGAAGATGCACCGCGGAACACGTAAATACATTTACCATAGTCCTTAGGGGCGATACCGCTGGTGGGTGAGTAGTGTGCGACCCCACCCCCAATTGTAATGTTAAAGCTCCCTCGAGCAGTTGGCTGACGAGCCTGGGACCCCGCACCTACGTGCCTGAGTGGTACTAAACCTGGCAGATATTTGGCAGCCACCGGCAACCCCAGAACACTGCCTATCCCTGCTGACGAGGGGTCATACCCTGAAACACGTGTCCAGGGATGGCGAAGACAGCGAAGATAGCAGAGAATCGAAAGAAGATGCATCGCGGAACATGTAACTACATTTACCATAGTCCTTAGGGGCGATACCGCTGGTGTGTGAATAGTGTGTGACCCCACCTCCAATTGTAATGTTAAAGCTCCCTCGAGCAGTTGGCTGACGAGCCTGGGACCCCGCACCTACGAGCCTGAGTGGTAATTAACCTGGCAGATATTTGGCAGCCACCGGCAACCCCAGAACAAGGCCTATCCCTGCTGACGAGGGGTGATACCCCGAAACACGTGTCCAGGGATGGCGAAGACAGCAAAGATAGCAGAGAATCAAAAGAAGATGCATCGCGGAACACGTAACTACATTTACCATAGTCCTTAGAGGCGATACAGCTGGTGTGTGAGTAGTGTGCGACCCCACCCCCAATTGTAATGTTAAAGCTCCCTCGAGCAGTTGGCTGACGAGCCTGAGGACCTCGCACCTACACGCCTGAGTGGTACTAAACCTGGCAGATATTTGGCAGCCACCGGCAACCCCAGAACACGGCCTATACCTGCTGACGAGGGGTGATACCCCGAAACACGTGTCCAGGGATGGCGAAGAAAGCGAAGATAGCAGAGAATCGAAAGAAGATGCATCGCGGCACACGTAACTACCTTTACCATAGTCCTTAGGGGCGATACCGCTGGTGTGTGAGTAGTGTGCGACCCCACCCCCAATTGTAATGTTAAAGCTCCCTCGAGCAGTTGGCTGACGAGCCTGGGACCCCGCACCTACGCGCCTGAGTGGTACTAAACCTGGCAGATATTTGGCAGCCACCGGCACCCCCAGAACACGGCCTATCCCTGCTGACGAGGGGTGATACCCCGAAACACGTGTCCAGGGATGACGAAGACAGCGAAGATAGCAGAGAATCGAAAGAAGATGCACCGCGGAACACGTAACTACATTTACCATAGTCCTTAGGGGCGATACCGCTGGTGGGTGAGTAGTGTGCGACCCCACCCCCAATTGTAATGTTAAAGCTCCCTCGAGCAGTTGGCTGACGAGCCTGGGACCCCGCACCTACGTGCCTGAGTGGTACTAAACCTGGCAGATATTTGGCAGCCACCGGCAACCCCAGAACACTGCCTATCCCTGCTGACGAGGGGTCATACCCTGAAACACGTGTCCAGGGATGGCGAAGACAGCGAAGATAGCAGAGAATCGAAAGAAGATGCATCGCGGAACATGTAACTACATTTACCATAGTCCTTAGGGGCGATACCGCTGGTGTGTGAATAGTGTGTGACCCCACCTCCAATTGTAATGTTAAAGCTCCCTCGAGCAGTTGGCTGACGAGCCTGGGACCCCGCACCTACGAGCCTGAGTGGTAATTAACCTGGCAGATATTTGGCAGCCACCGGCAACCCCAGAACAAGGCCTATCCCTGCTGACGAGGGGTGATACCCCGAAACACGTGTCCAGGGATGGCGAAGACAGCAAAGATAGCAGAGAATCAAAAGAAGATGCATCGCGGAACACGTAACTACATTTACCATAGTCCTTAGAGGCGATACAGCTGGTGTGTGAGTAGTGTGCGACCCCACCCCCAATTGTAATGTTAAAGCTCCCTCGAGCAGTTGGCTGACGAGCCTGAGGACCTCGCACCTACACGCCTGAGTGGTACTAAACCTGGCAGATATTTGGCAGCCACCGGCAACCCCAGAACACGGCCTATACCTGCTGACGAGGGGTGATACCCCGAAACACGTGTCCAGGGATGGCGAAGAAAGCGAAGATAGCAGAGAATCGAAAGAAGATGCATCGCGGCACACGTAACTACCTTTACCATAGTCCTTAGGGGCGATACCGCTGGTGTGTGAGTAGTGTGCGACCCCACCCCCAATTGTAATGTTAAAGCTCCCTCGAGCAGTTGGCTGACGATCCTGGGACCCCGCACCTACGTGCCTGAGTGGTACTAAACCTGGCAGATATTTGGCAGCCACCGGCAACCCCAGAACACGGCCTATTCCTGCTGACGAGGGGTGATACCCCGAAACACGTGTCCAGGGATGGCGAAGACAGCAAAGATAGCAGAGAATCGAAAGAAGATGCATCGCGGAACACGTAACTACATTTACCATAGTCCTTAGGGGCGATACAGCTGGTGTGTGAATAGTGTGCGACCCCACCCACAATTGTAATGTTAAAGCTCCCTCGAGCAGTTGGCTGACGAGCCTGGGACCCCGCACCTACGCGCCTGAGTGGTAATTAACCTGGCAGATATTTGGCAGCCACCGGCAACCCCAGAACACGGCCTATCCCTGCTGACGAGGGGTGATACCCCGAAACATGTGTCCAGCGATGGCGAAGACAGCGAAGATAGCAGAGAACCGAAAGAAGATGCATCGCGAAACACGTAACTACATTTACTATAGTCCTTAGGGGCGATACCGCTGGTGTGTGAGTAGTGTGCGACCCCACCCCCAATTGTACTGTTAAAGCTCCCTCGAGCAGTTGGCTGAGGAGCCTGGGACCCCGCACCTACGCGCCTGAGTGGTACTTAACCTGGCAGATATTTGTCAGCCACCGGTAACCCCAGAACACGGCCTATCCCTGCTGACGAGGGGTGACACCCCGAAACACGTGTCCAGGGATGGCGAAGACAGCAAAGATAGCAGAGAATCGAAAGAAGATGCATCGCGGAACACGTAACTACATTTACCATAGTCCTTAGAGGCGATACAGCTGGTGTGTGAGTAGTGTGCGACCCCACCCCCAATTGTAATGTTCAAGCTCCCTCGAGCAGTTGGCTGACAAGCCTGAGGACCCCGCACCTACGCGCCTGAGTGGTACTAAACCTGGCAGATATTTGGCAGCCACCGGCAACCCCAGAACACGGCCTATACCTGCTGACGAGGGGTGATACCCCGAAACACGTGTCCAGGGATGGCGAAGAAAGCGAAGATAGCAGATAATCGAAAGAAGATGCATCGCGGAACACGTAACTACATTTACCATAGTCCTTAGGGGCGATACCGCTGGTGTGTGAGTAGTGTGCGACCCCACCCCCAATTGTAATGTTAAAGCTCCCTCGAGCAGTTGGCTGACGAGCCTGGGACCCCGCACCTACGCGCCTGAGTGGTACTAAACCTGGCAGATATTTGGCAGCCACCGGCAACCCCAGAACACGGCCTATCCCTGCTGACGAGGGGTGATACCCCGAAACACGTGTCCAGCGATGGCGAAGACAGCGAAGATAGCAGAGAACCGAAAGAAGATGCCTCGCGAAACACGTAACTACATTTACTATAGTCCTTCGGGGCGATACCGCTGGTGTGTGAGTAGTGTGCGACCCCACCCCCAATTGTACTGTTAAAGCTCCCTCGAGCAGTTGGCTGAGGAGCCTGGGACCCCGCACCTACGCGCCTGAGTGGTACTTAACCTGGCAGATATTTGGCAGCCACCGGCAACCCCAGAACACGGCCTATCCCTGCTGACGAGGGGTGATACCCCGAAACACGTGTCCAGGGATGGCGAAGAAAGCAAAGATAGCAGAGAATCGAAAGAAGATGCATCGCGGAACACGTAACTACATTTACCATAGTCCTTAGAGGCGATACAGCTGGTGTGTGAGTAGTGTGCGACCCCACCCCCAATTGTAATGTTAAAGCTCCCTCGAGCAGTTGGCTGATGAGCCTGAGGACCTCGCACCTACACGCCTGAGTGGTACTAAACCTGGCAGATATTTGGCAGCCACCGGCAACCCCAGAACACGGCCTATACCTGCTGACGAGGGGTGATACCCCGAAACACGTGTCCAGGGATGGCGAAGAAAGCGAAGATAGCAGAGAATCGAAAGAAGATGCATCGCGGCACACGTAACTACCTTTACCATAGTCCTTAGGGGCGATACCACTGGTGTGTGAGTAGTGTGCGACCCCACCCCCAATTGTAATGTTAAAGCTCCCTCGAGCAGTTGGCTGACGAGCCTGGGACCCCGCACCTACGCGCCTGAGTGGTACTAAACCTGGCAGATATTTGGCAGCCACCGGCACCCCCAGAACACGGCCTATCCCTGCTGACGAGGGGTGATACCCCGAAACACGTGTCCAGGGATGACGAAGACAGCGAAGATAGCAGAGAATCGAAAGAAGATGCACCGCGGAACACGTAACTACATTTACCATAGTCCTTAGGGGCGATACCGCTGGTGGGTGAGTAGTGTGCGACCCCACCCCCAATTGTAATGTTAAAGCTCCCTCGAGCAGTTGGCTGACGAGCCTGGGACCCCGCACCTACGTGCCTGAGTGGTACTAAACCTGGCAGATATTTGGCAGCCACCGGCAACCCCAGAACACTGCCTATCCCTGCTGACGAGGGGTCATACCCTGAAACACGTGTCCAGGGATGGCGAAGACAGCGAAGATAGCAGAGAATCGAAAGAAGATGCATCGCGGAACATGTAACTACATTTACCATAGTCCTTAGGGGCGATACCGCTGGTGTGTGAATAGTGTGTGACCCCACCTCCAATTGTAATGTTAAAGCTCCCTCGAGCAGTTGGCTGACGAGCCTGGGACCCCGCACCTACGAGCCTGAGTGGTAATTAACCTGGCAGATATTTGGCAGCCACCGGCAACCCCAGAACAAGGCCTATCCCTGCTGACGAGGGGTGATACCCCGAAACACGTGTCCAGGGATGGCGAAGACAGCAAAGATAGCAGAGAATCAAAAGAAGATGCATCGCGGAACACGTAACTACATTTACCATAGTCCTTAGAGGCGATACAGCTGGTGTGTGAGTAGTGTGCGACCCCACCCCCAATTGTAATGTTAAAGCTCCCTCGAGCAGTTGGCTGACGAGCCTGAGGACCTCGCACCTACACGCCTGAGTGGTACTAAACCTGGCAGATATTTGGCAGCCACCGGCAACCCCAGAACACGGCCTATACCTGCTGACGAGGGGTGATACCCCGAAACACGTGTCCAGGGATGGCGAAGAAAGCGAAGATAGCAGAGAATCGAAAGAAGATGCATCGCGGCACACGTAACTACCTTTACCATAGTCCTTAGGGGCGATACCGCTGGTGTGTGAGTAGTGTGCGACCCCACCCCCAATTGTAATGTTAAAGCTCCCTCGAGCAGTTGGCTGACGAGCCTGGGACCCCGCACCTACGTGCCTGAGTGGTACTAAACCTGGCAGATATTTGGCAGCCACCGGCAACCCCAGAACACGGCCTATTCCTGCTGACGAGGGGTGATACCCCGAAACACGTGTCCAGGGATGGCGAAGACAGCAAAGATAGCAGAGAATCGAAAGAAGATGCATCGCGGAACACGTAACTACATTTACCATAGTCCTTAGGGGCGATACAGCTGGTGTGTGAATAGTGTGCGACCCCACCCACAATTGTAATGTTAAAGCTCCCTCGAGCAGTTGGCTGACGAGCCTGGGACCCCGCACCTACGCGCCTGAGTGGTAATTAACCTGGCAGATATTTGGCAGCCACCGGCAACCCCAGAACACGGCCTATCCCTGCTGACGAGGGGTGATACCCCGAAACATGTGTCCAGCGATGGCGAAGACAGCGAAGATAGCAGAGAACCGAAAGAAGATGCATCGCGAAACACGTAACTACATTTACTATAGTCCTTAGGGGCGATACCGCTGGTGTGTGAGTAGTGTGCGACCCCACCCCCAATTGTACTGTTAAAGCTCCCTCGAGCAGTTGGCTGAGGAGCCTGGGACCCCGCACCTACGCGCCTGAGTGGTACTTAACCTGGCAGATATTTGGCAGCCACCGGTAACCCCAGAACACGGCCTATCCCTGCTGACGAGGGGTGACACCCCGAAACACGTGTCCAGGGATGGCGAAGACAGCAAAGATAGCAGAGAATCGAAAGAAGATGCATCGCGGAACACGTAACTACATTTACCATAGTCCTTAGAGGCGATACAGCTGGTGTGTGAGTAGTGTGCGACCCCACCCCCAATTGTAATGTTCAAGCTCCCTCGAGCAGTTGGCTGACAAGCCTGAGGACCCCGCACCTACGCGCCTGAGTGGTACTAAACCTGGCAGATATTTGGCAGCCACCGGCAACCCCAGAACACGGCCTATACCTGCTGACGAGGGGTGATACCCCGAAACACGTGTCCAGGGATGGCGAAGAAAGCGAAGATAGCAGAGAATCGAAAGAAGATGCATCGCGGAACACGTAACTACATTTACCATAGTCCTTAGGGGCGATACCGCTGGTGTGTGAGTAGTGTGCGACCCCACCCCCAATTGTAATGTTAAAGCTCCCTCGAGCAGTTGGCTGACGAGCCTGGGACCCCGCACCTACGCGCCTGAGTGGTACTAAACCTGGCAGATATTTGGCAGCCACCGGCAACCCCAGAACACGGCCTATCCCTGCTGACGAGGGGTGATACCCCGAAACACGTGTCCAGCGATGGCGAAGACAGCGAAGATAGCAGAGAACCGAAAGAAGATGCCTCGCGAAACACGTAACTACATTTACTATAGTCCTTCGGGGCGATACCGCTGGTGTGTGAGTAGTGTGCGACCCCACCCCCAATTGTACTGTTAAAGCTCCCTCGAGCAGTTGGCTGAGGAGCCTGGGACCCCGCACCTACGCGCCTGAGTGGTACTTAACCTGGCAGATATTTGGCAGCCACCGGCAACCCCAGAACACGGCCTATCCCTGCTGACGAGGGGTGATACCCCGAAACACGTGTCCAGGGATGGCGAAGAAAGCAAAGATAGCAGAGAATCGAAAGAAGATGCATCGCGGAACACGTAACTACATTTACCATAGTCCTTAGGGGCGATACCGCTGGTGTGTGAGTAGTGTGCGACCCCACCCCCAATTGTAATGTTAAAGCTCCCTCGAGCAGTTGGCTGACGAGCCTGGGACCCCGCACCTACGCGCCTGAGTGGTACTAAACCTGGCAGATATTTGGCAGCCACCGGCAACCCCAGAACACGGCCTATCCCTGCTGACGAGGGGTGATACCCCGAAACAGGTGTCCAGCGATGGCGAAGACAGCGAAGATAGCAGAGAACCGAAAGAAGATGCCTCGCGAAACACGTAACTACATTTACTATAGTCCTTAGGGGCGATACCGCTGGTGTGTGAGTAGTGTGCGACCCCACCCCCAATTGTACTGTTAAAGCTCCCTCGAGCAGTTGGCTGAGGAGCCTGGGACCCCGCACCTACGCGCCTGAGTGGTACTTAACCTGGCAGATATTTGGCAGCCACCGGCAACCCCAGAACACGGCCTATCCCTGCTGACGAGGGGTGATACCCCGAAACACGTGTCCAGGGATGGCGAAGAAAGCGAAGATAGCAGAGAATCGAAAGAAGATGCATCGCGGAACACATAACTACATTTACCATAGTCCTTAGGGGCGATACCGCTGGTGTGTGAGTAGTGTGCGACCCCACCCCTAATTGTAATGTTAAAGCTCCCTCGAGCAGTTGGCTGACGAGCCTGGGACCCCGCACCTACGCGCCTGAATGGTACTAAACCTGGCAGATATTTGGCAGCCACCGGCAACCCCAGAACACGGCCTATCCCTGCTGACGAGGGGTGATACCCCGAAACACGTGTCCAGGGATGGCAAAGACAGCAAAGATAGCAGAGAATCGAAAGAAGATGCATCGCGGAACACGTAACTACATTTACCATAGTCCTTAGGGGCGATACAGCTGGTGTGTGAGTAGTGTGCGACCCCACCCCCAATTGTAATGTTAAAGCTCCCTCGAGCAGTTGGCTGATGAGCCTGGGACCCCGCACCTACGCGCCTGAGTGGTACTAAACCTGGCAGATATTTGGCAGCCACCGGCAACCCCAGAACACGGCCTATACCTGCTGACGAGGGGTCATACCCCGAAACACGTGTCCAGGGATGGCGAAGACAGCGAAGATAGCAGAGAATCGAAAGAAGATGCATCGTGGAACACGTAACTACATTTACCATAGTCCTTAGGGGCGATACCGCTGGTGTGTGAGTAGTGTGCGACCCCACCCCCAATTGTAATGTTAAAGTTTCCTCGAGCAGTTGGCTGACGAGCCTGGGACCCTGCACCTACGCGCCTGAGTGGTACTAAACGTGGCAGATATTTGGCAGCCACCGGCAACCCCAGAACACGGCCTATCCCTGCTGACGAGGGGTGATACCCCGAAACACTAGTCCAGGGATGACGAAGACAGCGAAGATAGCAGAGAATCGAAAGAAGATGCACCGCGGAACACGTAACTACATTTACCATAGTCCTTAGGGGCGATACCGCTGGTGGGTGAGTAGTGTGCGACCCCACCCCCAATTGTAATGTTAAAGCTCCCTCGAGCAGTTGGCTGACGAGCCTGGGACCCCGCACCTACGCGCCTGAGTGGTACTAAACCTGGCAGATATTTGGCAGCCACCGGCAACCCCAGAACACTGCCTATCCCTGCTGACGAGGGGTGATACCCTGAAACACGTGTCCAGGGATGGCGAAGACAGCGAAGATAGCAGAGAATGGAAAGAAGATGCATCGCGGAACATGTAACTACATTTACCATAGTCCTTAGGGGCGATACCGCTGGTGTGTGAATAGTGTGTGACCCCACCTCCAATTGTAATGTTAAAGCTCCCGCGAGCAGTTGGCTGACGAGCCTGGGACCCCGCACCTACGAGCCTGAGTGGTAATTAACCTGGCAGATATTTGGCAGCCACCGGCACCCCCAGAACACGGCCTATCCCTGCTGACGAGGGGTGATACCCCGAAACACGTGTCCAGGGATGGCGAAGACAGCAAAGATAGCAGAGAATCGAAAGAAGATGCTTCGCGGAACACGTAACTACATTTACCATAGTCCTTAGAGGCGATACAGCTGGTGTGTGAGTAGTGTGCGACCCCACCCCCAATTGTAATGTTAAAGCTCCCTCGAGCAGTTGGCTGACGAGCCTGAGGACCCCGCACCTACGCGCCTGAGTGGTACTAAACCTGGCAGATATTTGGCAGCCACCGGCAACCCCGGAACACGGCCTATACCTGCTGACGAGGGGTGATACCCCGAAACACGTGTCCAGGGATGGCGAAGAAAGCGAAGATAGCAGAGAATCGAAAGAAGATGCATCGCGGAACACGTAACTACATTTACTATAGTCCTTAGGGGCGATACCGCTGGTGTGTGAGTAGTGTGCGACCCCACCCCCAATTGTAATGTTAAAGCTCCCTCGAGCAGTTGGCTGACGAGCCTGGGACCCCGCACCTACGCGCCTGAATGGTAATTAACCTTGCAGATATTTGGCAGCCACAGGCAACCCCAGAACACAGCCTATCCCTGCTGACGAGGGGTGATACCCCGAAACACGTGTCCAGCGATGGCGAAGACAGCGAAGATAGCAGAGAATCGAAAGAAGATGCATCGCGAAACACGTAACTACATTTACTATAGTCCTTAGGGGCGATACCGCTGGTGTGTGAGTAGTGTGCGACCCCACCCCCAATTGTAATGTTCAAGCTCCCTCGAGCAGTTGGCTGACAAGCCTGAGGACCCCGCACCTACGCGCCTGAGTGGTACTAAACCTGGCAGATATTTGGCAGCCACCGGCAACCCCAGAACACGGCCTATACCTGCTGACGAGGGGTGATACCCCGAAACACGTGTCCAGGGATGGCGAAGAAAGCGAAGATAGCAGAGAATCGAAAGAAGATGCATCGCGGAACACGTAACTACATTTACCATAGTCCTTAGGGGCGATACCGCTGGTGTGTGAGTAGTGTGCGACCCCACCCCCAATTGTAATGTTAAAGCTCCCTCGAGCAGTTGGCTGACGAGCCTGGGACCCCGCACCTACGCGCCTGAGTGGTACTAAACCTGGCAGATATTTGGCAGCCACCGGCAACCCCAGAACACGACCTATCCCTGCTGACGAGGGGTGATACCCCGAAACACGTGTCCAGTGATGGCGAAGACAGCGAAGATAGCAGAGAACCGAAAGAAGATGCCTCGCGAAACACGTAACTACATTTACTATAGTCCTTCGGGGCGATACCGCTGGTGTGTGAGTAGTGTGCGACCCCACCCCCAATTGTACTGTTAAAGCTCCCTCGAGCAGTTGGCTGAGGAGCCTGGGACCCCGCACCTACGCGCCTGAGTGGTACTTAACCTGGCAGATATTTGGCAGCCACCGGCAACCCCAGAACACGGCCTATCCCTGCTGACGAGGGGTGATACCCCAAAACACGTGTCCAGGGATGGCGAAGAAAGCAAAGATAGCAGAGAATCGAAAGAAGATGCATCGCGGAACACGTAACTACATTTACCATAGTCCTTAGGGGCGATACCGCTGGTGTGTGAGTAGTGTGCGACCCCACCCCCAATTGTAATGTTAAAGCTCCCTCGAGCAGTTGGCTGACGAGCCTGGGACCCCGCACCTACGCGCCTGAGTGGTACTAAACCTGGCAGATATTTGGCAGCCACCGGCAACCCCAGAACACGGCCTATCCCTGCTGACGAGGGGTGATACCCCGAAACAGGTGTCCAGCGATGGCGAAGACAGCGAAGATAGCAGAGAACCGAAAGAAGATGCCTCGCGAAACACGTAACTACATTTACTATAGTCCTTAGGGGCGATACCGCTGGTGTGTGAGTAGTGTGCGACCCCACCCCCAATTGTACTGTTAAAGCTCCCTCGAGCAGTTGGCTGAGGAGCCTGGGACCCCACACCTACGCGCCTGAGTGGTACTTAACCTGGCAGATATTTGGCAGCCACCGGCAACCCCAGAACACGGCCTATCCCTGCTGACGAGGGGTGATACCCCGAAACACGTGTCCAGGGATGGCGAAGAAAGCGAAGATAGCAGAGAATCGCAAGAAGATGCATCGCGTAACAGATAACTACATTTACCATAGTCCTTAGGGGCGATACCGCTGGTGTGTGAGTAGTGTGCGACCCCACCCCCAATTGTAATGTTAAAGCTCCCTCGAGCAGTTGGCTGACGAGCCTGGGACCCCGCACCTACGCGCCTGAGTGGTACTAAACCTGGCAGATATTTGGCAGCCACCGGCAACCCCAGAACACGACCTATCCCTGCTGACGAGGGGTGATACCCCGAAACACGTGTCCAGTGATGGCGAAGACAGCGAAGATAGCAAAGAACCGAAAGAAGATGCCTCGCGAAACACGTAACTACATTTACTATAGTCCTTCGGGGCGATACCGCTGGTGTGTGAGTAGTGTGCGACCCCACCCCCAATTGTACTGTTAAAGCTCCCTCGAGCAGTTGGCTGAGGAGCCTGGGACCCCGCACCTACGCGCCTGAGTGGTACTTAACCTGGCAGATATTTGGCAGCCACCGGCAACCCCAGAACACGGCCTATCCCTGCTGACGAGGGGTGATACCCCAAAACACGTGTCCAGGGATGGCGAAGAAAGCAAAGATAGCAGAGAATCGAAAGAAGATGCATCGCGGAACACGTAACTACATTTACCATAGTCCTTAGGGGCGATACCGCTGGTGTGTGAGTAGTGTGCGACCCCACCCCCAATTGTAATGTTAAAGCTCCCTCGAGCAGTTGGCTGACGAGCCTGGGACCCCGCACCTACGCGCCTGAGTGGTACTAAACCTGGCAGATATTTGGCAGCCACCGGCAACCCCAGAACACGGCCTATCCCTGCTGACGAGGGGTGATACCCCGAAACAGGTGTCCAGCGATGGCGAAGACAGCGAAGATAGCAGAGAACCGAAAGAAGATGCCTCGCGAAACACGTAACTACATTTACTATAGTCCTTAGGGGCGATACCGCTGGTGTGTGAGTAGTGTGCGACCCCACCCCCAATTGTACTGTTAAAGCTCCCTCGAGCAGTTGGCTGAGGAGCCTGGGACCCCGCACCTACGCGCCTGAGTGGTACTTAACCTGGCAGATATTTGGCAGCCACCGGCAACCCCAGAACACGGCCTATCCCTGCTGACGAGGGGTGATACCCCGAAACACGTGTCCAGGGATGGCGAAGAAAGCGAAGATAGCAGAGAATCGAAAGAAGATGCATCGCGGAACAGATAACTACATTTACCATAGTCCTTAGGGGCGATACCGCTGGTGTGTGAGTAGTGTGCGACCCCACCCCTAATTGTAATGTTAAAGCTCCCTCGAGCAGTTGGCTGACGAGCCTGGGACCCCGCACCTACGCGCCTGAATGGTACTAAACCTGGCAGATATTTGGCAGCCACCGGCAACCCCAGAACACGGCCTATCCCTGCTGACGAGGGGTGATACCCCGAAACACGTGTCCAGGGATGGCAAAGACAGCAAAGATAGCAGAGAATCGAAAGAAGATGCATCGCGGAACACGTAACTACATTTACCATAGTCCTTAGGGGCGATACAGCTGGTGTGTGAGTAGTGTGCGACCCCACCCCCAATTGTAATGTTAAAGCTCCCTCGAGCAGTTGGCTGATGAGCCTGGGACCCCGCACCTACGCGCCTGAGTGGTACTAAACCTGGCAGATATTTGGCAGCCACCGGCAACCCCAGAACACGGCCTATACCTGCTGACGAGGGGTCATACCCCGAAACACGTGTCCAGGGATGGCGAAGACAGCGAAGATAGCAGAGAATCGAAAGAAGATGCATCGTGGAACACGTAACTACATTTACCATAGTCCTTAGGGGCGATACCGCTGGTGTGTGAGTAGTGTGCGACCCCACCCCCAATTGTAATGTTAAAGTTTCCTCGAGCAGTTGGCTGACGAGCCTGGGACCCTGCACCTACGCGCCTGAGTGGTACTAAACGTGGCAGATATTTGGCAGCCACCGGCAACCCCAGAACACGGCCTATCCCTGCTGACGAGGGGTGATACCCCGAAACACTAGTCCAGGATGACGAAGACAGCGAAGATAGCAGAGAATCGAAAGAAGATGCACCGCGGAACACGTAACTACATTTACCATAGTCCTTAGGGGCGATACCGCTGGTGGGTGAGTAGTGTGCGACCCCACCCCCAATTGTAATGTTAAAGCTCCCTCGAGCAGTTGGCTGACGAGCCTGGGACCCCGCACCTACGCGCCTGAGTGGTACTAAACCTGGCAGATATTTGGCAGCCACCGGCAACCCCAGAACACTGCCTATCCCTGCTGACGAGGGGTGATACCCTGAAACACGTGTCCAGGGATGGCGAAGACAGCGAAGATAGCAGAGAATGGAAAGAAGATGCATCGCGGAACATGTAACTACATTTACCATAGTCCTTAGGGGCGATACCGCTGGTGTGTGAATAGTGTGTGACCCCACCTCCAATTGTAATGTTAAAGCTCCCGCGAGCAGTTGGCTGACGAGCCTGGGACCCCGCACCTACGAGCCTGAGTGGTAATTAACCTAGCAGATATTTGGCAGCCACCGGCACCCCCAGAACACGGCCTATCCCTGCTGACGAGGGGTGATACCCCGAAACACGTGTCCAGGGATGGCGAAGACAGCAAAGATAGCAGAGAATCGAAAGAAGATGCATCGCGGAACACGTAACTACATTTACCATAGTCCTTAGAGGCGATACAGCTGGTGTGTGAGTAGTGTGCGACCCCACCCCCAATTGTAATGTTAAAGCTCCCTCGAGCAGTTGGCTGACGAGCCTGAGGACCCCGCACCTACGCGCCTGAGTGGTACTAAACCTGGCAGATATTTGGCAGCCACCGGCAACCCCAGAACACGGCCTATACCTGCTGACGAGGGGTGATACCCCGAAACACGTGTCCAGGGATGGCGAAGAAAGCGAAGATAGCAGAGAATCGAAAGAAGATGCATCGCGGAACACGTAACTACATTTACTATAGTCCTTAGGGGCGATACCGCTGGTGTGTGAGTAGTGTGCGACCCCACCCCCAATTGTAATGTTAAAGCTCCCTCGAGCAGTTGGCTGACGAGCCTGGGACCCCGCACCTACGCGCCTGAATGGTAATTAACCTTGCAGATATTTGGCAGCCACAGGCAACCCCAGAACACAGCCTATCCCTGCTGACGAGGGGTGATACCCCGAAACACGTGTCCAGCGATGGCGAAGACAGCGAAGATAGCAGAGAATCGAAAGAAGATGCATCGCGAAACACGTAACTACATTTACTATAGTCCTTAGGGGCGATACCGCTGGTGTGTGAGTAGTGTGCGACCCCACCCCCAATTGTAATGTTAAAGCTCCCTCGAGCAGTTGGCTGACGAGCCTGGGACCCCGCACCTACGCGCCTGACTGGTACTAAACCTGGCAGATATTTGGCAGCCACCGGCAACCCCAGAACACGGCCTATCCCTGCTGATGAGGGGTGATACCCCGAAACACGTGTCCAGGGATGGCAAAGACAGCAAAGATAGCAGAGAATCGAAAGAAGATGCATCGCGGAACACGTAACTACATTTACCATAGTCCTTAGGGGCGATACAGCTGGTGTGTGAGTAGTGTGCGACCCCACCCCCAATTGTAATGTTAAAGCTCCCTCGAGCAGTTGGCTGATGAGCCTGGGACCCCGCACCTACGTGCCTGAGTGGTACTAAACCTGGCAGATATTTGGCAGCCACCGGCAACCCCAGAACACGGCCTATACCTGCTGAAGAGGGGTCATACCCCGAAACACATGTCAAGGGATGGCGAAGACAGTGAAGATAGCAGAGAATCGAAAGAAGATGCATCGTGGAACACGTAACTACATTTACCATAGTCCTTAGGGGCGATACCGCTGGTGTGTGAGTAGTGTGCGACCCCACCCCCAATTGTAATGTTAAAGTTTCCTCGAGCAGTTGGCTGGCGAGCCTGGGACCCTGCACCTACGCGCCTGAGTGGTACTAAACGTGGCAGATATTTGGCAGCCACCGGCAACCCCAGAACACGGCCTATCCCTGCTGACAAGGGGTGATACCCCGAAACACGCGTCCAGGGATGACGAAGACAGCGAAGATAGCAGAGAATCGAAAGAAGATGCACCGCGGAACACGTAACTACATTTACCATAGTCCTTAGGGGCGATACCGCTGGTGTGTGAATAGTGTGCGACCCCACCCCCAATTGTAATGTTAAAGCTCCCTCGAGCAGTTGGCTGACGAGCCTGGGACCCCACACCTACGAGCCTGAGTGGTAATTAACCTGGCAGATATTTGGCAGCCACCGGCAACCCCAGAACACGGCCTATCCCTGCTGACGAGGGGTGATACCCCGAAACACGTGTCCAGGGATAGCGAAGACTGCAAAGATAGCAGAGAATCGAAAGAAGATGCATCGCGGAACACGTAACTACATTTACCATAGCCCTTAGGGGCGATACAGCTGGTGTGTGAGTAGTGTGCGACCCCACCCCCAATTGTAATGTTAAAGCTCCCTCGAGCAATTGGCTGACGAGCCTGGGACACCGCACCTACGCGCCTGAGTGGTACTAAACCTGGCAGATATTTGGCAGCCACCGGCAACCCCAGAACACGGCCTATACCTGCTGACGAGGGGTGATAACCCGAAACACGTGTCCAGGAATGGCGAAGACAGCGAAGATAGCAGAGAATCGAAAGAAAATGCATCGCGGAACACGTAACTACATTTACCATAGTCCTTAGGGTGATACCGCTGGTGTGTGAGTAGTGTGCGACCCCACCCCCAATTGTAATGTTAAAGCTCCCTCGAGCAGTTGGCTGACGAGCCTGGGACCCCGCACCTACGCGCCTGAGTGGTACTAAACCTGGCAGATATTTGGCAGCCACCGGCAACCCCAGAACACGGCCTATACCTGCTGACGAGGGGTGATACCCCGAAACACGTGTCCAGGGATGGAGAAGACAGCGAAGATAGCAGAGAATCGAAAGAAGATGCATCGCGGAACACGTAACTACATTTACCATAGTCCTTAGGGGCGATACCGCTGGTGTGTGAGTAGTATGCGACCCCACCCCCAATTGTAATGTTAAAGCTCCCTCGAGCAGTTGGCTGATGAGCCTGGGACCCAGCACCTACGCGCCTGAGTGGTACTAAACCTGGCAGATATTTGGCAGCCACCGGCAACCCCAGAACACGGCCTATCCCTGCTGATGAGGGGTGATACCCCGAAACACGTGTCCAGGGATGGCAAAGACAGCAAAGATAGCAGAGAATCGAAAGAAGATACATCGCGGAACACGTAACTACATTTACCATAGTCCTTAGGGGCGATACAGCTGGTGTGTGAGTAGTGTGCGACCCCACCCCCAATTGTAATGTTAAAGCTCCCTCGAGCAGTTGGCTGAGGAGCCTGGGACCCCGCACCTACGCGCCTGAGTGGTACTAAACCTGGCAGATATTTGGCAGCCACCGGCAACCCCAGAACACGGCCTATACCTGCTGACGAGGGGTGATACCCCGAAACACGTGTCCAGGGATGGCGAAGACAGCGAAGATAGCAGAGAATCGAAAGAAGATGCATCGCGGAACACGTAACTACATTTACCATAGTCCTTAGGGGCGATACCGCTGGTGTGTGAGTAGTGTGCGACCCCACCCCCAATTGTAATGTTAAAGCTCCCTCGAGCAGTGGCTGACGAGCCTGGGACCCCGCACCTACGCGCCTGAGTGGTACTAAACCTGGCAGATATTTGGCAGCCACCGGCAACCCCAGAACACGGCCTATACCTGCTGACAAGCGGTGATACCCTGAAACACGTGTCCAGGGATGGCGAAGACAGCGAAGATAGCAGAGAATCGAAAGAAGATGCATCGCGGAACACGTAACTACATTTACCATAGTCCTTAGGGGCGATATCGCTGGTGTGTGAGTAGTGTGCGACCCCACCCCCAATTGTAATGTTAAAGCTCCCTCGAGCAGTTGGCTGACGAGCCTGGGACCCCGCACCTACGCGTCTGAGTGGTACTAAACCTGGCAGATAGTTGGCAGCCACCGGCAACCCCAGAACACGGCCTATCCCTGCTGACAAGGGGTGATACCCGGAAACACGTGTCCAGGGATGGCGAAGACAGCGAAGATAGCAGAAAATCGAAAGAAGATGCACCGCGGAACACGTAACTACATTTACCATAGTCCTTAGGGGCGATACCGCTGGTGTGTGAGTAGTGTGCGACCCCACCCCCAATTGTAATGTTAAAGCTCCCTGGAGCAGTTGGCTGACGAGCCTGGGACCCCGCACCTACGCGCCTGAGTGGTACTAAACCTGGCAGATATTTGGCAGCCACCGGCAACCCCAGGACACGGCCTATCCCCGCTGACGAGGGGTGATACCCCGAAACACATGTCCAGGGATGGCGCAGACAGCGAAGATAGCAGAGAATTGAAAGAAGATGCGTCTGTGAACACGTACCTACATTTACCATAGTCCTTAGGGGCGATACCGCTGGTGTGTGAGTAGTGTGCGACCCCACCCCCAATTGTAACCTCAACAGCATGTACTGTCATAGCAGTAGTGAAGAGCGTGAAGTATGATGTCACTGTGTTTCTGAAACCACCAGCAGAATATCGGCGCCAGATGGACTGCATGGATCGAGACATTAAATGATTTCAAAGATGCCCTAGATGACAAAAAAATAAATTAAGGGCCATATGTAGGTAATCTACATTTACCAATTCTAAAATACCGAATTTTACCGATTCGGTATTTTAGAATCGGTAAATGCTATGTAGGAAAAAATGTGCTACATTTTACTGAATTGGTAAAATTCGGTAATTGCCGATTCGGTATTTACCGATTCGATCATTCCAATTCATTCCTATTGGTCTAGAGGCCCATAGGAATGAATTACTGATTCTGTAAATACCGAATCAGTAATAGGGGAAAGACTTACAAGGGTGGCAGGTTGTCACATTGACACCCTGTTGCACCCCTGAATAGTGAATGGGTGCACATGTGGCACACATACATGCGCTAAGGTCATGTATGTCTGCCACATGGCACTTTTGGAAAAGCACAAATTTGCTTTTTCAAATGTTTTCGATATTTACCACCAACTTCAGTGCTCCCTATATTAAGAATTCAGTAATTTACCGATTCCATAAATTACCGTTCGGTAAATTACCGAATCCTTAAACCTGCCTTCTACATCTCAAATGTCCAATAACAGTTGGTAACGGCTGAAATTCTGTAATTTCGGCCGTTAGCGACCGGTATTGGGCTACCTACATCTGGCCCTAGGTAACTAAAGAACCTTGCTTGTGACAGAGTAAAGGAATTCCTGAAGAAAATATCACAAGTTGACGGGGGAATGACTCCCCAGCAAAAGTAAAAGTACTGTCAGCTACTTGCCCCCGGCAAGATGCCACCATGCTGCAATCCTTTCTAGGTATGGCCAGCTATTGCTCAAGGGACATTTGTAATTTTGCACCTGTAAGTGCTACATTGAGAGTTGACAAAACAAAATGTCCAGTTCCAATTGTCTGTTGAATTTTATCAAAGTTTCAAAGGAATAAAACATGCTATTGATAATGCAACCGGGGTGGCCTCCTTTGACCGCGAAATATGCACTGAGATCACAGAGGATGCGAGCCCTGTGAGACTGAGGGCAATCCTTGCTCAACATAATGGAAATTTGAATTCTCAGAGACACATTGTGGCTTATATCCAACACAGATTGTGTCCGTCACAGATTGTGCCTATTCTCAGATGGAGAAGGAGAGTCTAGCTGTTTTGAGGACCTGCAAACATTTTCATGTGTTTCTGTATGGAAAACCATTCACTATCATAACAAACCACTAAGAGTTGCTCACCCTCTTTGGAAATATGAAAGGCAGGATGTACCCCTGCTTTGAGAGGTAGAGTCTGAGGCTGCAAGAGTATGATTATGCAATTATACAAAGGTTGGATAAAGACCAGAACCCGGCTGATTACTTTTCACAAGTACCACTACATTGTCACAGTTAGACATTGAAGACAGATGAGGAGTACATTAACTTTATTGTGATATCCAGTACGGCAGCTAACATATCAATCAAATGGATATTCAAGGCCATTAATGCTGACAAGAACATGCATATTCTCAAAGACATCACTCTGGCTCAACCCTGGAAAAGAAGTGTTCGACCTCTTCCTGACGATATTGCATTTAAAAAATTCAAGAAAGTACAGGATGAACTGTCTGTGACCAACAAAGGTGTTGTATTTAGAGGTTCAATAATTGTCATACCTGAGAGCTTGAGACATAAGTCCATTGAACTAGCCCATGAGGACATTGTGGTATTGTCGCTAACAAAAGAGCCCTACGAGACAGAGTGTGGTTACTGTGCTTAGACGAGCGAGTCGAGAGGGAACTCAAAGAGTGTCATCTTTGAAACTGCCTTTCCCCTAAAGTGAATAAACATACACTGACCATATCTGACCTTCCTACATTGATGTAGCAACCTGGCATTGAAAGACAAACTTGCATGTGCTAACCAGCTGTTCTTTTTAATTGCACCACAACTTCATCACTGGGCATTAGACCATCTTCGTGCCAGAGCAGTCCAACAACATTTCATGACTGTGACAGAGGAGATGATCATAGAGACCCTCATTTCTTTTTGAGCCCCCTTTTCTCCACAAAGACGTTCACCCCGGCTTCAATCACAAGTTTCTTAGAGAGGCAAGGAGGAATTCACGTCACTTCATCTGGACCTATTTAACAAGTCAGTGAGTTCTTGACAGTTTCCTAAAAAGTAACCAATATAGAAATTCAAGCCACACTAGTGACTGCCTTATCTCAACCATTCTACGCCCCCCCACACAATACCATGTTTTAGCTGTCAGCTATCCCTCTTCATACGCAAATGTTCCACTGACTATATCACAACTAGCAAAGTTCCTAATCCACCCTGGTTAGTGTCTGACCTACTCAGCCCACAAATCATCAACAATCTTGTGCTCACTTTCATGATCTTTCTCTGGCCGCTCCACCTAAATTTTCCTTTAATTCTAACACAGCCGGTTTTACTCCACTCTGCATGTCTGCGATAATTATCGCTAATGACATGCAAAGTGGGCGTTCTTCGCAATGTCTGCATGATAGACGATGCAAACACAACATTGCACTAGTTACAATGTGGCCCCAGCGATAAGAAAAGCTGCGCTAACCGCGGTTATCGCCGGATTGTAACGCCTGCTTTCAACTTTACTTAGCTATCTTCACAATGGGCGGTGGATGGACAGCTTAAATCCACATTCGCCTATTAGCAAGCTTCTCTGACATCGCTAGATTTCCCTCGGTAATCTTGATTATCGCCGTTTGTCCCTGTGTTTTACTTTGCTTAAGTGCTAAGCATTGATGATATGCCGCTAACGCAGCGAAATAAAACAGCGAAGGCGGCGATCTTTAAAAACACGCTATGCACGTTTAACGATAATTATCGCTTGTCCTTGTTAATATGCCCTTTGCAAGTTTATTGAAACACCGGGCTTGCGTTATTCGTGACTGAAATAAACCAGTTTCATTGAAGTATATACCTTCTTGTTTCAGTACTTGGTCATTCTTGGACGACAAAGGCTGACAAATGAAAGCTGCACAGAATATGAAACACATGCACAGTTGACAAAATGTAGAAGCAGATGTAAGTCATTGTCGGACTGGGATAGAAAATAGGCCTGGGTACCAACATAAGTGATCCCCATTAGTGAATTAAAAAAAAAACGCTAAAAAAGGGGCCCATGTTTGCAAATTGGGATAATTTTTAACTTGTAAGGAAGCACTGTATAACTGTTTAGCAAGGTATGGAAAATGCACGGATTTGTCCTATAAGCCAGTTCGACCCAGATGCAAGTTCGTTTTTCAGAGCCACTTCACAAAGGTAAAATGAGACGAGAGTCTAACTCTACGTCATTTGGTATTCACAAAGAGCATTTACTACTCGTAAATGCCGTTGTGAATACCAAAAGTTGAACTTTAATGACTTTTGCTATTCACAAAGGGCATTTAGAAGTAGTAAATAAATGTCCTTTGTGAATACCGAAAGTCGTAAAGTTAGACTTTCGTCTCCTTTTACCTTTGTGAATCCGGCCCATCGACTCTTGATCCAGATAGTGGAAGTCTGAAAATGATGCAACGTGAAATACAATTCTTACCTTTATATTTATGGACATTGAGAAAACGACGAAATCCTGTTATTTATGCACATTATTCTCCAGCAAATTCTGCTTGATGGGTCCCGGGAAAATCACACTATGGGCATCTTACAGAGCCCAAGAAAACAGTCTTTGTATGAAAAATTAATATTGAAAAGTATGTTCCTCTTTTCAGCAGCACTTAGTACGTTGACAAGTGGAATGAATTTACATTTTCTGATGTGGATACCTCGCAGGATGCCCTTGGTATTTTTTCCCATTCAGGTTTATTGTGGTCCTTTTGTGTACTTTAGAAGCAACTAGGATGTCACGTCAGTGCATTCTTGGAAACATGCTTTTCCGGGTTTTCCGCACTGTCAGAGCCATTTCCAGTGAAAGTGAGTTTTTTCTGGGCTAAAAGCTTTTCTTAATCTGCCATCAGTTTTTCTCAGTAGAATGTGCTATATAATTAAGGGATGCACTAGACATTCGCTCACATAGACACCTTTATTTTGTGTAGAACAATTACATTCAGTACTCATGTAATTTATGAGGAGCCTAGCCACAAACTACAGTTTATAGTACATTTAGTAGCACTACAAATATGACTATTGACGTAATAGGAAATGATCTTCACAAACATATTTGAGAAGGTCTCCACCTCCACACAATTATGTTTTCTTTTTTGTAGTGACTCTGGGAGGGACGGGTGAGTGGCTCGAAAATGGGGAATATGTATGACTAAATGGAAGTTGTTTGGTGTGAGTAGGGAGGGGTAAAGTGAGGGTTCAGGAAAGGTTTAGGAAGAGGATGCACCCACACAAATATTTAAAAAAAATCTGCACTTCTATAGTTACAATGGCCAAACACCACCCCAAAACATTCCTAAATGTACTCCAGCTCAGACCTTGAGTCAGTATAACACATGCAACAACCACTGTAATTGCACCACCCACCATAAAAAAAATCCAGATACAGGCTTAAAATAGAACCCATTTGGAAATGATGCTAAAATAAACGATTTCTTTCTACATTTTGCAACAGATATATAAATGTAATTTAATGTTAAAAACTACCAATAAAAAAATAAATAAAACATTGTATTCCATGTTAAAATTATGTTATTAATATGTTAATGTAAAATAAATGTAAATATATTTTTTAAATTAATTATATACATCAACTTTAATAATCGTAATACATTATAAATAAATCCACACGTGTTACTTTAGGTGTTATTTAGTTAATCTTGTCTAACAAGTAACAGAATGTAATATATTTAAATGAGTTACATTTTAATTTAAAGTTAAATTACTAGTGTTGTTGTTAAATTAAGTTTCATTAATATGTAACTTAAAACGTGCTCTACTATTTTTCTTAACTTTAAAATTTGTATTTTTTTTGCCATACTAAAACTAATATTATAAGGAGATAACAGCAATAGACATGAATTTGATGTAGATCTATACTTTCTGGTAACTTTACGCTTGTAAGTAATAAATAACTAAAGTACTATATTTAATACAAAGTGTAAAATTAAATGTATACGTGCAGATTCACTCATATGGAAGGTAGTCAAAACCCCTGTCGTTGGGCCAACAGTAATCAACATTACTTGATCAAGGAGGCCTCATCTGAGAATAATGATAGCCGTGTATGCTTCAAGTGGGAAAAAGACAATAAGTTATGTGAGTGCTTAGACATTCTAGCAGGTCTCAACTTCTAGTTCAATTGGTATAATTGAGCCAATCCTAATGGTATTATAAGGAAAAATAAGAAAAGTTTAGAAAAAAATCAACAAACAAGAAGCAGAAGGAACTTAAATGACTTTCCATCAAGTGTTCCAGAAAAACATGTCAACGTACAAAAGTTGCTTCAGAATCAATCATGGAGTAGTGTAAAATGGTCAACATACTAATAATAATGTGAATCTAATATCATGGAATATCGCTGGGATCAACAAATTAAGCAGACCACAAGAGCTACACAATTTCCTACAGGGTGATGTTGGATTTTAAACTCCAATTTTAAAAATGGCACTTTCAGAAAGTGGGTATTTTCTTGCCATAGCCATTAGGTGCCTGCAACCTGTCTCTGATCACATGTCTGGGTGTAGTTGGTAGTTGGGCTTTGTGTATTCCACCTAGACTGCCACACACAATGGGAGCTTAGGTGTGACTTGATGGGCAATCCTGACAAGATGGGAGGGAGGAGCTGAACAAAACCTCACTTACTCCTGAAAAGGCTGCGTCCTGTCCATTCACAAAGGAATGCATACTCTCCTGTAGTGAGTTTGGAGCCAGGACAGGAAGTGGAGGAGCCTCTGTTCACTTCAAAGGCACCACATGGTAAAAGTATTGAACCTCAGACACTACCACGTCAGTTAACTTCCAGACCTGTGGATACTCTGCCAACTGTTGTGCTGCTGAAAGAACAGCCATGTTGTTGGACTGCTACTCTGCTGAACTCTTACTTTGCTGTGCTGACCTGCTGCCTGCTATCCGCTTCCCTGGGCAAGAAATACTGGACCTCTATCTCTTGAGAACAGAACCCAGAGTGACTCAGAGGGCTAGTTGGCTGGCCTTCAGATCTGAAGCCTCAGGGGCATAGCAGGCGTCCAACAACCTTGTATCTGCACCTGGACACTGCCATCTGTGAGTCTATCCTGACAAATGGTGCCACCTTAGTCCTGGACCCTTGCAAGTGGGTCTAAGATGCTTACCAGAGGAACTGATGCATCTTCCCTGCCAAATGGCGCATCCTTGAGCCAAACGGACGCATCTCCTTGGCTGAGAGGCACATCCTCATGCAGAACAAACGTATTGCTGCTGCATAGATTGGGCCTGGTAAAGAAGGCCCGGACAGCCCTCACAGTCTTTGAAACCAACGCATAGCCGATTGCATGACACATCTCAAACTCAGGTCCTCACATCTCTTGCAGACAGACGCTCAACACGGAGGCCAGTCTCTGCATCGATACGTCTCAACTCTTCAGAACTGATGCATTTTAGCTGTATTCTGCTTCCTCAATGTCCGGACTTTTTTATCGCAAGCCCCATCGATGTAATCCTCGACCACGATGCGATAGGACCTAACAACACAGAATTGTCACATCTCAGGATCGACACATCGCTTCGACTGCAAGGCACTTCTTTGCCTCGGATCACAACAACGCGCTGCAACCAGGATTTAAGGTACTTTGTTCAGTGGGCCTTAGCTGAGCCCTGTAGTCAGCTCACTCTCCACCGTGGTCGGCCAGAACTTATGACTTTTTCCCCATCTCATGTGACCAGATATCCCTTGTGGTGATTTGTGCTTTTTGGCACTATTTATCTAAAAACTTTGAAATTCCATATATCTGGTTTCCCTGATTGGTACTTATCGCTTTGGTCTTGTTTTGCTGTTTGAAGTGTTTCACAAATACTTAGCACATTGCCTTCAAGTAAAGCCTGACTGCTCTCTGCCAAACTACCAGAGGGTGAGCATATGTTAATTTGGGGTCTGCCGGTGCCTTACCCTTACTATAATTGTGGTTACTGCTTGACAGAGCTCACACCCCAGTCAATAGTGATGCTAAATTATTTGCTAACATTCTCCTTTTTGAATATAAGGATTGGGTCATGACAAAACAAACACTGTGTATGCAGCAGACAGGTTTCAGGAGAGGTTCAGAGACACTGGATAACATTTTAGCCATAAACCTATTGATAGAAAGGTTCCACACTGTACCCTACTATCTGGACTAAAGTGTGTTTTTTGTTAGGGTGAACAGAGCTACTTTATGAATAAAGCTATCATCATGGGGATTCCTACAATGTTGTTTACGCAGATACATAGGTGAGAGTCGAGCAGAAGAGTTACAAAAAAAGTTTATACAAGCCAGGAGCTGAAACAGGAGTTTGTTCTCACCCCCCTATTATTTAATCTCTATACAACAGACATGGTTCCAACTCTACATAAAGAAAAAAAATTCCCCTGAAAACTAGGTTCTGTCCACCACACTCCTGCATTACAATATGCAGATGATACTGTGCTACTGGACCGTTATCCAATTGGTCTTGAAAGAGCCCTGAGTTGTCTTAATGGTATAATGTTAACAATGATTTTACAATAAATCCAAAGTTAAAATTGTACAATATGGAAAAAAGTGCAGATTTACTTGCAAAACAGATGGAGAAAGGGTGCATCAGTGTAAAGCCTAACAATACCCGGGTGTTTGGCAATATGAGAAACTCAGTTACAATGTCCATCTAGCCACAATGAGTGACCGTGCAAGACACCTGCAAATAAATCTTAGGAACCTGAATTCCAAACTGCATAGCCCATTTGGCACCTCGATTTTAGAGATAATCAGAGCTAAATGTATGCAATAACGTATGGATCCCAAAGCTATGGGGAGAAGCTACAACCTGGTTTAACTAAGATTAAGTCTGCTGAAATCCTATCAATCATGGGGCTCCTGAGCAGCAACATTCACTCTTCACAACTCCATTTAGAATTTGATTTGAAATGTGTGCGGTTCCTCACTTTTAGCACCTTTTCTGATTGTTGACAGTGGGACCATGTATTTTTTTGAGTGAGTGGACGTCTCATTGCAGTCCCCCTTATACGTTACAACATGGCACGTTCCATTTTTCGTGGCTTAGCACTTATCATTTACAAGTTGTCCTACTTTGTTTTTTGTTGATGGAGCCGCTCCCATGTTCACGGGACTGCGATACAGGCGATCAGCGGCAGTCGTAGGCTTTCCGATACATTATGATCTTTCCTTTTGGGAAGACAAGTTCATTTGTTCACAGGTATGTCTACTTGAGGGTGTGAGCTTTTTCTAAGTTCACACTAGAAAGGAAAGTGATAGCATCTGTGTCTGTTATCTCGCAGCAGGGTTGCTGCTTGAGTTTTCGGTAATTCGAACTGTTACAAGGTTTGACTGGATGAGCTGCAGATGGTGTCTTTCGGCATGTTTTACATCTGCAGATATGTCCAAACCTCAGAAACATTTAGAGTGGCGTCATGTCTTACCTTGCAATAGAACGAGGGGGATTTCATGTTTTTGTTAATTTTTCCTAGATTCTAGCTGGTCTTTGATAACAGTGGTTCTGGATATTTGTTAATACCAGTAAGTATTTAGGGGCAGATTTACAAGAAGGTGCCGCAGCATGGCACAGCAAGCCCATTGGCTGCACCACGCTGTGGCACTTTCAGAGCACAGGAATGCGACATATTGTAAATATGTCGCATTCCTGTGCTCTCCCCTGCACTGGCGCAGGCACCCTTGCACCATGGTTCAAGGATGCTTGCATCATGGGGAGATTGTTTTTGTGCAGGAAGTGGCACCTTCCTGCACTAAAGCTATCACTACAGGCCTTTTTCTCTATCAATGCGTACTGTAGAATGCAGCATGCATTTAAAGAGGAAAAAACGAGGAGACACAATACTGACGCATTTCCAGTTTTACAAATCCTCCTAAATCTGGAAATGTGTCTGGTTCCATGGGTGTTACGTGGGAACAGCCACAGCAACACCCATGAAACCCCCCTTTCACGCAAAGTACTGCGTGTAAAGGGGCCATATTTACAAGAGCAGGAAAAGCCACGCAGGGTGGCTTTTCCTGTCCTTGTTAATATGAGGCAGTGAAATGTGCTGCCAGTGCATCACAAAAGGTGACATACTGGCAGCGCAAGGGGCTTGGCTTGTAGCCTTTCTGAAGGAGTAGTTGGTGATATTTTGAAATTTCCATACAGTTGGCACATCATTCTATTTGAATATTGGGTCTACACACTTGTTTCCACGCAATTACGCTTTGGACACATTTTTTCCATCAGTTGACTAAGTATCTATTCACCTCACTGTCTACTACGTGCTATACTAGCACACTACTATCGTTGTTTGGTTTGTTTATTGGTTTTAAAGCATTATACAATTATGGCTGATTCGTCTATACCATTTTAGCTGTGTTATTTCCATAACTGCACCATTGTTTTTTTCTTTTTCAGGTTGGACCCACAGGGGACTTTCATCCCGTAATGCATTGGGCCCTCAGCACAATAGACCGTTAACTGTAGATTGATGTATGTAAATATAATAATATCCCAACCGGTAATAATTGGAGACAAATAATCAGGATATGAAAACATTATCCAAGGAGAAACAAGGAGGCTCTATTTGATTTAAAGGGGATGCTTAAAGCATCATTGAACATTTTAATGGAATCAACAAGCACTGCAAGTTGTAATTCAAGGATAACAACCCAAAGTTGTACAAGGTGCGCGAGTGACAAAGTGAGAGACACTACGGCGACACAAGTGACAAAGTGGTCAGCGTGAGCGGCGCAAGGTGTAGGTGCATATATATTTACAGTGAATAAAAACAAAACAGAGTGGCTTCCATATCATTCAGCAGAGTTATTTTCCTTTTCTGGTATTCTTGGGATAACCACTATGTAAGGGGCGCCTATGGTCTGGCTGATGAGTCGACGGTGTTTCGATCCATAGGAATTAGGATCATCTTCAGGACAAGGAGGGTTGGTGGCAGTGCTGTAAGGGGAGAAACGGGGGTTCAGAATGTATACATGATGGCGAGGGGGTGGGGGGGCGTGTGGGGGACGAGGGGTGGAGACTGAGGTGGGGATGGAAGTAAGACAGCGGTGGAGTACTCACCGTGGGGCGCAGCTGGATGGCCGCGGACATCAAGCTGAGGTAATGGGGGAAATCCAATTAGCTGCACAGGAATCGGGTGCCCGTGTGGGCATCCGGCAAGTTGGGGGAGTGGATGGGCGCTCCGTGGAATGGGGATCTATGGACCAAGAGACAATCCACATTAGCAGAGGGTACGGGTGGGGCTGGCAAAGCATATAATACCGTGCAGGCGTGATCAACTTACCCATACGGACGTGGAGACAATTAATTGAACATCCACTGTAGAGAGGCACTCAAGCCCGCGTGGTCCGTAGGGAAAGCGTTCCGATCCAGGAGTGATCGGCGCGATGAGGCGAATTAATCTGCAGGAAAGGGAGAGGGATCAGAGCAGGGCAATGCAAAGGGGGGCCAGAGTTAATGGGCGGCGAGGGATCGTGAGACGTACCTTCCTCGAGAAATCCGGCAAGAATGGGAAGCTGTCGGGGTGTTGCTAGGGCAACCAAGGGGATTTGGGACAAAGCTAAGTAGAGATTGGGCGATGGGAGGCTAGTGGTGACGCGTGTCAGCGCGCGTTCGTAAGCTCAGTGGGGATAGGTTCGTGAGATAGGGCGGGAACCAGGGAGGGCGGGTCTCGTTGCTAAGGAATGTTCGTGTGGCTAGGGGATGGATCAGAAGTCAGCGCGGCTGACGGCAAGCTCAAGCAATGTGGAAAACCTGTGCCCCTTGAGCGTCAAATTACAAAGTGGGAATAGTCGATCGTCAGAGTACACAAGGATGCAAATTCAGGAATCAATTTTCAACCGTAAACATCACCATAATATGTTCATGGTAAAACGTAAAACTATCCATAACAAGTAGGCATGTGGATACGTTGGTATAAGTAATTACAACAGGGAACAGTATCAGCATTAATGAGTAGGGAAGGGAAGGGGGGGAAAGAAGGGGGGGGTAGAAGGAGAAAGGCGGAGAAAGGCAGGAAAAAGGGAAAAAGGAGGGAAAGAAACGGACCCAGGCGATGTGGAAGGTGCGGTCAGCATGTGCAGTTCATATGATGATGGTACCGCTCCATTCATCAAGGGTGTTTAATCCATTATGGACAGAATCACACAGTGTCATCCACTTGCATTCATTTCTGTTTAGAAGGGATCTGATATCTCCACCTCTGGTGGGCAGTGTCATTTGTTCAATAACCTGCCAAATGATATCTGTGTCCTTGTGATTTTTTTCGAGGTAATGGGACACTAGAGGGGATGTAGTTACTTTGCAATTGATCCGGCTTTTATGTTGGATGATTCTGTTTTTGACACTCTGGGTGGTCTGGCCGATGTAGATTAATCCGCATGGACATTCAATAGCATAGATCACATTGCTGGATCTGCAATTGGTGTGGTTTTTTAAGGTGTGTGTTCTGTCCTTGTATTTGAAGACTTTAGTATTGGTGGTCAGTTCGCATACTGAACAGTTCTGGCATTTGTAGTGGCCCAAATTGGAGGTAGGCCCCACGCTGCTGTGATGGTGTGGCGGTCTGGTGTTTTTTCAGGCCAGGTGATTGCATGTACCAAGTGGCTAGAAAGATTATGTCCACGTTGATAAGAAAAGAGAGGTTCCTCCTTAAAGGGGGCAAAGGGATGGAGGATCGACCAATTCTTCTTTATTATCGTTGCCACTGTGTTGCTGCTGGGGTTGAATTTTGAGACAAACGGAATTCTTCTCAAAGGTTTTTTGGGTTTTCCAGTGAGTAAGTGTTCCCTGTGGCAGTACCACGCTCTTTTTCGGGCTCTAGACACCAGCCGTCTCGGGTAGACTCTGGCGATGAGTTTCTTTGTTAAGATATCTGCCTCTCGAAAATAATCACGACGCCACTTGCAGTTTCTTCTGATGCAAAGAAATTGCCCGAAAGGCAGGCCATCTCTTAGTCCTCTGGGGTGGTAGCTGTTGTATTGCAAAAACGTGTTTCTCTCTGTAAGTTTGCAGAACAACCGGATGCCAAGTTTACCTTCCTCTGCATGAATAGTGACATCTAGAAAGGGTAGGTCATTGTGTTTGCATTCACAAGTGAAACGGAGATGTTCCTGGGATCGATTCAGCCAGTCAATGGAAGACATGAGGTCGGCTTCAGAACCATTCTAAAGCAACAGGATATCATCTATATAACGACGCCAGAGCATTATGTTGTCCTTACAGGGATTGGTGGGATGTAGAATCAGAGTCTTTTCCATGTGGTGTACGTAAAGTATAGCAAAGTTGGGTGCAAAGCAAGCTCCCATTGAGACTCCCTTGATCTGTAGGCAGAACGTGTCTCTGTAGAGGAAGTAATTATTCTGAAGTGCGATGCGCAGTAGGTCCATGATGAATTGTGTGGGAATCTTGTTGGGCCGGGGTCTAGTCTCAAGAAGGGCTTGAATTACTTGCAGTCCTTTCATGTGGGGAATGTTCGTATATAACGACTCTATGTCTAGTCCAGCCATAAGGTTTTGTTCAATGTCGTAGTCGAAGTCCTCGATAGTGTTTATGAGATCGGTAGTGTCTCTGATAAAGGTGTCGGTGATGGGGACAAATTCTTTCAAGATGGCGTCAATATATTTTCCGATGGGTTCTAAGATGGACCAACATCCAGAAACAATCGGACGTCCAGGAGGATTATGGCAGTTTTTGTGGATTTTGGGCAGGACATACAGAACTGGCGTCCTGGGATGAGAGTTATTGAGGAAGAGGAATTCTTTGTGTGTAATTATATCCCTCAATTTGGCTTCTTCGGTCACAGCGTGTATCTTGCTTCTAATCTCCTGAACTAGATCTTTTGTGAGGGGACAATAGTGCTCGGCATTGTCTAGTTGTCGTTTAATTTCACAGTCATACTTATCAGCTTGCATCATGACAATGCCGCCGCCTTTGTCCGCAGGCTTGATGACGATATTTTTGTTTTCTTTTAAGTACAATATAGCCTGTGTTTCAGAAAGGGGAATGTTGTAGGGTACAAATTGAGGCTGTGATTGTAGTTCAGCGATGTCTCGGAGTACAAGTCTAACAAATGCCAGAATCTCAGGGGGCATTGTAGCTGAAGGTGGATTGAATGACGAGGGCGGATGGAAGCGTGGGATCATGGATTCGTCTAGTTCAGGTTCATCAATGAAGAATTGTCGTAATCTTATTCTTCGAAAGAACTGGAGGAGGCTTGACCGTAATACCAGGTAGTTGGTTCGTTCAGTGGGGACGAAACTCAAACCTAGGGATAGGATACGAGTTTCTTCGTTAGTCATGGTATGATTAGATAAGTTGATGATAGGTATACTTTCCTCTGTGTTGGTGGTAGATGGGACGTCTCTAGGTGTAGTGGGCCCTGCTTGTAGGGTAATTACTGTGGAGGACCCCATTGGTAATAGCGATTGCGTGTCCGTCTTTCTCCTGGCAGTTGAGGTTGGTACTGACGAGTCCTGGGTTGACGTGCTGGAGCTTGGCGGCGTCCGCGGCCCCGATCTAAAAAATGTTGAGGCAGGAGGAGTGGTGGTCTTTTGGTCTGTCTGGTTGAGCTTGAGCCCTCTCCTGGGTCCGACTCTTCCGCCGAAGTATTTGAAGAGTCCGAGAAGGCAATGCGTTGATTATTCCTGTATCTACCCCAATTCTTGGTTCTCGGGGGGATGTATGGAGTGTTGTAGAACTCTTCATTGAGGTAGGGGTAGGGGTTTTCAACTTTGTTGAATTTTATATCCGTTTGGATTTTGGTTGCTTTTTTGTTTTGTTCAAAATTACTAAATGTGGCGATGGTGTTATTTACTTTCTCTAAGAGAATCTTGGCATCAGGAATGGTAGAATCGGCTAGGATTAGTTGTTCAATTTCCTTGATTTCCTCCAGTTCTTTGAGGCTGTGTTCAATTGCAGTGTCAATGCCCAACACCATCCAATGGTGTGAGCAGGTGGTGGATAAATGGCTGAAGCTCGTTCTGAATTTAGGGTCCTGGGTGAAAATAGCTGGAGGCTATATTGTAGATTGAAGCATGATTTATTCTGAATAGATATTTTTTGTTTATATGATTGTATTACCCTATCAGGTGATAGGAGTATTTCATTGTATGAGCATAGTACTATACAAGTTTAAAAATGTAGTAAAAATTCAATGCTTTTTGTATAGTCATGAATGTGAACAGGTTTTTTTTAACATATTTGATACATTCACTTTTGTAGTGCATACCTTTTCTGAGGCACCACCAGTACTTGACCATGTCTTTGGCACAGCCCTGTGTGCCATGCAACTCATACACTGCATGAGATATAGGTAAGTCATCCCTACTGCAAGCCTTACAGCCCTAAGGCAAGGTGCACTGTATCCCATGTGTAGACATATCTGCATGGACAGATATGAAACTACAATAGCTGAGCCATTCTTGGATATTGTAAGTGCACATGGAAGACATAAAGAGTATTTGGGATGGAAAATTGTGATTACAGGTTTTGTAGCTGTGTGATGGCTTCACTGTACCCTAAGATGTTTAACACTAAACATCTTGTCTTAATAAATCCTCACTGATGCCAGTGTTGGATGTATTAATACATTCACATAGGAGGCCCTTTATAGAGTCCCCTGAAAACCTTTTAGGCACTGTTATGGTATCTGATTAGTTATAGCCAGCCTGCCACCACCAGACATGTTTCTGACCTTATGGGGAGAGAGCCCATGCTCTCAGAGGCCAGGGCAAAGCCTGTTCTGGACAGAGGTGCTTCGCACCTCATCTAGGCGGGAATGGTCTTCAAGAGTGGGAATCTTCAAAGGCGTTTACCACCTATGAATTTCAGCCCAGGCTTCCCCAGATAGTGGGGGATGCCAATCCCCCTGTCCTGCTCCCCATTTGGCAGGAAGCCAGGTAGAGAAATTAGTTAGAAGAGGAGGAGGGTCCACAATCAGCCAGCACCACTCCTCAGTTGTGTCAGGCGATGAGTACCCCTCTCCTGAAAATCCACTATCTTGAAATGGTGGAAAAAAAACCTATCAGGGCTACGTAGTGCCCTTTCCCACAGGAAATGGTCACTTAGAGGTTGTGGATACCCTAGCACTTTGGCTACTACCAGTCACCCCAAAATGTTGTATTTAGGTGGCATCCATAGACCTGAAAACTTAGATTCAACAGACAAGAAGGCGAAAAGGACAACAAAGACCCGCTGTCCAAGAACTGAAGCCCTGCTGTAGATGAAATTGATGCCAAACCATGCCTGCAGCCTCTGGGATTCTGCAGTCATGGTTTGCTGTGTCTCCAAGAACCCCGGTATTCCTCCAGCCTTAAAAATATTGCCAGGAACCTCCCTTGGAGTGAAGATAAAATTCACTGGCACACCACAGGAACCGATCCTGCTGAGTATGGTTTTTCAACATACTGCTTCCTGACAAATTTGATGCAGCACCTGCATCAAAAGAAGCACAACAGCTCCAGAGGGTCAGATCAGTCTCCCCACCAAATTTGGAGACACCAGCACCTATCGGAGCTGCACCGTACAAATACACCTTGGTACCAGACCCCCTGCAGCAAACAGAGAGAAGAGTCTATTTCGGACTCTGATAATTCCATAAGCAAACAACTATTTATGGATGTTGAGAACCCTGAGGCTCATGTCCTGAGTGGCCCAGCTGTCCCAAAATCACCTCTCCAAGTTTCCTGCTCCTGACCAAAAGAACTTCTCGATGCACTACGCCTGGCTGACCCATCCTCTCTGCACTCGGCCCCATATGCCCCAGTAAGAACAAACCAGCTTTGCTCTCTTAGTCCTGCAACCCTTGCCACTTTCTCCTTCCGGTAGGACCATCGGAAATACCTGTAAGACCCCCTGTGCAGTGTCTTCCCAGGTGGCCCCATTTGTCGTAGTGCACCAGCTACCAACACCTTCAGAGCCCTGCTCTCAGCCAAATCCGGGCACTCTTGATCTTCTGCTGCTGAAACTTTTAACCTGTTCTCTTCTATCGACCTAACACAGGCAGGTGAATTTTGTGAAAGCATTTCCTGATTTTATATGCATTTTTCTGCTTTTCCCCATTGACTTCAATGGTGCATAATTGCACACAAAAGTGATATATTTTCCAAAACTCTTAAAAACCATAATTCATAAAGAACATACTCTTGATTGAAGTTCTTGGTCATAATGGGCATAAATGATAATATTTGTTTAATTGATCTCGGATTTATTCTTGAGTAAGTGCCCCATTCATTGACTCTATGAGTACAAATGTGTTAGGATGATCTACTTTTGCCTCTGAAAAACAATATTTTATTTTAAATATGACAGTTGGAAAGCTGTATCAAAATGAAAGTCATTTGCACTATGTGAGCTGCCCAGAGAGATGATCTAAAAGATGTAGGCATAATTGTACTAAGCAAACTTCCTTTACCACAAGCTGCCATTGCATGGGTTCGCTAATTTACCCACTCTAACACATATGACGTACACAATAGTTCTCAACTGAGTATGAAAAATGTAGTTACTATTCAATGTAAGCAGTAATCATAGAAGGTTTTGGACTAGGTACGTGTAGAAGATCCTGCCAAATTCCGCCAATCAGCGAGTGGCTGAATTATTTTCCGATTCAAGCAGCTAAATGTTCATAGGAACAAAGGGAGGCTCCCTCAAACACACTTGCAAGCGAGAATTGCCTACCATAGCATGATTTTGGATAACCAGGGAGACTTCCAGCACCATTTTATTGTGAGCAGTAGGGCCTGCTGCTCTAGTAGATTTTCGACGCATGAAGCAGCTAAATCAACTCGAAAATACTTTTTTAAGGGAACATTCTACCTGAACTGATGGTTCAGGTAAGTTATTTTTACCATAAAGAGCACTTTTTTTTACATTATTTTTTTAAGCAGGAAGGAAGTACCACAGAAACTCCAACTTTCTCTGCCTGACCAGAAGGCCCTTCCTAGTGCTTTTTCCATCTCCTGTTTTTCGAGGTGAAAAGATCACTCTCTTTATCCGCAATTCCTGCTGCATATGCCATTGAATTTTAGAACTTTGTTTGTGTGACATCACGGTCAAGTAAGTTAAAATAACCTTTTGGTAAGTGTAACCCGACTGGGCTAACAAGGAGGGAAGGAGCCAACAAACAAATTGATTGTACGCAAGGGGTTTTTATTTGTGGATACAAAAAGATGGTGACAGGATTGGAAACGGAGTCCATCGTTGAGAAGTTGGGCTAAATAGTTCCTGCCGTCCTTCGGCTCTTCTCGGTCCTCCTGATTCCTTGGCTCTCGTCACCGGACGTGCCCCAGAAAGAAAAGAGGATACGTAGTATTCAGACAACCGCTCCGAATACTACCAAATGATATGGGGAAGGGAGTGCAGGTAACGCTTGTGAAAACAGCCACCACCAGTGTAAACAACAAAACATTCGTGAGAGGCAGTAATCCATGTACCATAAGCCGTGATGTGATTTCAAAGAAAAAACAAGGCAGAGGATTCCGCAACACTATAGACCGTCCACTTGCAGTTACCCGTTCCCACCCTTATGTTAGAAAAGTCCCCGAAGTCTTCTCCGTACCTGGTTTAGCCACGCATCTCCATGAGCGTGGCTGGGCGAAGCATTTTGTCATTGGCCTCCTGGCTCTCCTTCCGATGATTCCTCCGGATCTTTTCCGCTGCTTGGAAATCGCTCCGGGTGATCCTTGATTTCCCAGTCCTGACTGCTTGCTCTTCGTCTCTCTCCGTCTCTGCTCCCGGCTTCCCTTGGTGGTTCTTCCGCGTCTGCCCTTTTCTCTGTCGTAGTTGGTCGGGATAGGCCGACGAGCGCTGTCGTCACGGGGGTGTGTCTCGGCTCTGTAATGTCTACGTCTTCTGTAAAGGCCCGCTCCAATCCTGTGAAGGAGACGTAATGTCACTCTCGGGGGATACTTCGTATGACCGTGTGACCCCATGACAAATCACCCCTCCTAGCTTTCCCCGCTCGGGGGAAAGAGGATAGCGAGAGAGATAATCAGCGTTTGTCTGTTCCACCCCTTTCCTATGTCAAACTTCAAAGTCATAAGGCTGGAGTGAGAGGAACCAGCGTAGTATGCGGTCATTCCGACTCTTGTTCCGTTGTAACCAAGCCAAAGGGGCATGGTCTGTAAAAAGTGTGGAGTGACGGCCTTCAAGATAATAACGGAGTTTGTCAATACTCCATTTGACTGCAAGACAATCTTTTTCGATTGTGGGATAGGTGGTCTCCTTAGGGAAGAGTTTGCGACTTAGGTAAAGAATGGGTCTCTCCCTGTTCTCTTCATCCAGTTGGGACAATACAGCACCCACCCCCACTCCTGAGGCATCTGTCTGTATGAAGAATGGTTTCTCAAAATTTGGAGTCATTAAAACTGGGGCAGAGGTCAATATTTTTTTAAGTGTTTAAAGGCAGAACAAGCCTGGGGAGACGGATGTTTCAAGTGTGAGGAGGTCGCAGTTTTCTTGAGAAGGTCAGTAAGTGGAGCAGATACTGTAGCAAAGTGGGGTATAAAACGGCGGTAGTACCCAACCAACCCAAGGAACGCCCTTAAATCCCTTCTAGTGGTTGGGAAGGATAGGGACTGGATTGCTCTCACTTTCTCTTGTTGTGGAAATATGTGTCCTTTCCCCAAGATGTACCCCAAGTATTTGACTTGTGTAAACGCCATTCTGGATTTTTTTGCGTTAATGTGCAAGCCAGCGTCTTGTAAGGCTCCTAGTATCTGTCCCATGTGGTGAAGGTGGGTATCCCATGTAGGGCTGAAGACGACTATGTCATCCAAATAGGCCGAAGCGTACTGGTGATGGGGGGCTAGGAGGGTGTCCATGAGATGCTGAAAGGTCGCTGGAGCACCGTGCAGTCCGAAAGGAAGAACAGTAAAATGGAAAAGGCCATCGGGTGTCGAAAAAGCCATTTTCTCCTGATCTTGTGGTTGAAGGGGGACTTGCCAGTATCCCTTGGTGAGGTCAATGGTTGTTATATATTGAGCCTCACCAAGGCGTTCGAATAGTTCATCCACCTTCAGCAAAGGGTACCCATCTTGCTTTGAGACTCTATTGACGGCCCGGAAGACTATACAAAACATTGGGCTACCACCTGGTTTTGGCACTAGTACTACAGGGGAGGACTAGTTGCTTTTGGGGGTACTATGATCCGTGACTCTAACATCTTTTCTACCTCCTTTTTCAATAGCAGGCGGTGGGCTTCAGGGACCCAATATGGCTTTTGCTTTACTGTTACGCCTTCGGGAGTGGGAATGGAGTGTACCGCCAGGGAGGTTCTACCAGGCTGGTCTGAGAATACTGTGTCGTGTTTCATAAGAACGGCTAGTACTTCCATTTCAATGTTTTGGAAAGGTCAGGGTTCATAACGGTTTGGTCCACAGTATGAAGGACCGGGGTAAGAATGGCCACCGATTGGGGGGAACGGGGTGGTGGTCCCAGCCATTTCTTCAGGATATTGATATGGTATATCTGTGTTCTGGTATGGGAGAGCTGTAACACATAGGTCGTTTTTCCAATTTTTCTTTGAACAGGATAGGGCCCTTGCCATTCCTTTCGGAGTTTGTGAGTTGAAGTAGGTAATAAAACGAGGGCCCAATCGCCTACTGCCAATTTTCTCAATTTTTTTCCTTTGTCGTAAAAGGATTTTTGTTTGTTCTGTGCCTTCTCCAGGGTCTCATAGGAGAGAGTTCTCAGTTTATGTAATCTGGTTTTGAGTTGATTGGTATAATGTAGCAGTTCCTGTGCGTCCTGAGCTCCCTCCCTTTCCCAGCTATCCCTAGTGATTTCAAAAAGGGTGTGGGGTTTCCTGCCAAAAAGGAGCTCAAACGGGGAGACCCCCAGGCTGCTCTGTATCTGGCTGTGTAGAACAAACAGAACCAGAGGAATCAGCTGGTCCCATCGTTTCCAGTCCCCAGTCAAAAGCTTCTTTAAAGTTACTTTAATGAGGCCATTGTAACGCTCCACCAACCCGTCGGTTTGTGGGTGGTAAACTGAGGTGCGAAGGTGTTTGATGTGCAGAAGCTTACACACTTGTTTCATCATGCGGGAGACGAATGGGGTACCTTGTTCAGTTATTAGTTCTCTGGGGAATCCCATTCATGAATAAAGTTCTACCAGATGCTGAGCTATCGCAGCTGATGTCGCAGCTTTTAGGGGAAACGCCTCCGGATAACGGGTGGCAAAGTCTACTACAACCATGACATATTGGAACCCTTTTGTTGATTTGGGAAGGGGACCCACAATGTCTACCCCGACACGGTCGAATGGCTTCCCAATGATAGGCAGGGGCACTAAGGGTACTTTTGGAGGTACATAAGTATTCCGTTTTTGACAGATATGGCACTCTTGACAAAAACGTTTTACCTGAGCATACACACCGGGCCAAAAGAAATGTTGGGTGATAGATTCTGTGGTTTTCTCTGCCCCGTAATGCCCTGCTAACAGATGTGTGTGTGCATAAAACATGACCTGTTTGCGGAAATCGGTTGGTACTATCAACTGCGGTTGGGCTTTGTCGGTCCCTAATCTATACAGAAGCCCCTTTTGTTCAGCAAAACAGGGCTAAGTATTGTTGCCCCGTTTTTTGTTTTCTTGGGCATTCTGCCATGCCTGAGCTAGAGAGGCATCATTCAATTGGGTCGTCGGAAAATGGGAATCACTGGCCCAGGGTTCGGAGACTAGGAGACCAGGTACAGAAGTGCTAGTCGTGCTAATTTTCTGAAGAGCTTCTGACATAAAGGTGGAGAAACATAAGTTGTCTGTACCTATGATTAGGGGTTCAAGTAAATCTAGGAGGACCCCTACTTGACAGTGTAGCTCTCTACCTGTTTCGGTTGTGACCGTTATTCTGGCTAAGGGGTAGTTCTTACCATCCCCATGTACACATTTGATCCCAACGGTGCATCCCATCAAGATACATGAGTCAGGGACAAAGTTTCGCCTGACATCAGAATGGCGACAACCAGAGTCTAATAAAGCTCGTGTTTGGTGTTTGTTTAGGATCACACTTACGTAGAACGTGGGTCCTGTCTCTTGGGCATACATGATGGCATGTGGAATGTAGCCTACTTCCATCGGCTCTTCCCCTTTTTATCTCCGCTTTCGGCAATATCAGGCTATGTGCCCCCATTCTCCGCAGTCATAACACTGTGGTCCCATCAGGGCAGGAGTTTCGGGCTTACTGGGGCATACACGAAAAGGAGGCTCTGGAAGGGGTTTCGGATTCTTCTTTTCAACTTTAGCAGGTGGTATGGTTTTGGCGGCCCATTCCGGTTCCCTGGGAAGATTGCGTGACTGAGCCCTGTCATAGGAATTGGCCATGTCTATGGCCTGCTCCAGGGTTAACCCTGCATGCTGCCTAAGCCATCTCTGGGTTCCGTATGGCAGGGCTTCGAGGAATTGTTCAAGATAGATCTTGTTCATAATGTCATCCATTGTGGAATCCGTGGGTTTTAGCCACCTATCAGTTGTGTCCTTTAGTTTGAAAAAAAGAGTTTTAGGAGTATCGGCGGGGATCCCTCTCTCTTGTCTGAAACGCAGTCTATGGCTCTCATCGTCCACTCCCATACGATCCAGGACAAACTGTTTTATGTGGCCATATGTGGCAGTCCCATCTTTGTTAGCTAACTGATAAGCCGCTTGGGCTTCCCCTGACAGAAGGGGGGCTGGGTAAAAGGGCCAGTGTTCTCCCGGCCATGCGCTAGCCCTCGCCGCCCTCTCAAAGTAAAAAAAAAATGAAACGGGATTGTCTCCGGCGACATACTTTTGAAGCGGAACTACAGCCCCTGGCGGGGCTGCAGCCCGAGTTTGTCCCATCACAGCCAGCAGTTGAGTTTGTCCTTCGGCTAGCTTGGTTAGGTTGTCTGCCTGTTGTTGAATTGCGGCAGTGAAGGTCACTCGGTCGTGTTCGGCATTGTTCGGTCGACTGTCCCATGGCCCATTCAAGTTTGGCCTGTCCCTCCCTCATTTGATTTATAAAGGTTTCCATCTTGTCAGACGGAAGTCTCCTATCTGGCTCGCCACTTGTAACCCGACTGGGCTAACAAGGAGGGAAGGTGCCAACAAACAAATTGATTGTACGCAAGAGGGTTTTATTTGTGGATACAAAAAGATGGTGACAGGATTGGAAACGGAGTCCGTCATTGAGAAGTTGGGCTGAATGGTTCCTGCCATTCTTCGGCTCTTCTCGGTCCCCCTGATTCCTTGGCTCTCATCACTGGACGTGCCCCAGAAAGTAAATAGGATATGTAGTATTTAGACAACCGCTCCGAATACTACCAAACAATATGGGGAAGGGAGTGCAGGTAACGCTTGTGAAAACAGCCACCACCAGTGTAAACAACAAAACATTCGTGAGAGGCAGTAATCCACGTACCATAAGCCGTGATGTGATTTCAAAGGATCACTGAAATAATATCGAGGGACAGAATATCGACCAACTAAAATATCGTTGACAAAATATCGAGAGACAAAATATCGAGTTTCTATCTACAAACAGGTAAGTACAAAAATATCGAGTTAAAAATATCGTTTACAAAAATATAGTTGTCAAAAATATCGACTTTAATAAAAACAATGTTTAATTACATTCATATAAAAAATTAATTACTAAAATATACTTAATACTTAAAATAACTTTTAATAATTAAATAATTAATGAAAGTAAAAAAATAATATTTTTTTTATCATATTTCTTAAAACATATATATATAGTAACAAAATTTAATTAAATAATAGCCAATATTATTAACGTACAAATACAATAGAGTAAAAATTACTATTCCCACTCCAGTGGGTGCAACAGTAGGGAAAGCGTTGGATAGCGTAGGGGTTAAAATTACTATTCCCACTCCAAGGAGTGCAACAGTGGATATATGACGTTACAACGCAACTTTTACAACGCACTACCATTACAACGTAAGTATTGGTAAGTATATAATAATTTTTATAATTTAAATTATTTAAAATTATTTTAATATAATTTAATTTAATTTCATTTCATTAAATTAAATTAATGTAAATTTAATTTTACTTTATTTTTACACTGTACCCCTGTACCCCAAAAACCCAAAACTGACCCTGAACCCTGAAAAAAAAACCTTTACCCAAAACCCCAAAACTGACCCTGAATCCTAAAAATACCCCTTTACCCAAAAACTAAAAACTGACTCTGAACCCTAAAAATACCCCTTTACCCAAAAACCCAAAACTGACCCTGAACCCTAAAAATACCCCTTAACCCAAAAACTGACCCTGAACCCTAAAAATACCCCTTTACCCAAAAACTAAAAACTGACCCTGAACCCTAAAAATACCCCTTTACCCAAAAACTAAAAACTGACCCTGAACCCAAAAAATACCCCTTTAGCCAAAAACTAAAAACTCACCCTGAACCCTAAAAATACCCCTTTACCCAAAAACCAAAAACTGACCCTGAACCCTAAAAATACCCCTTTAATTTAACATAATTAGCAATTAATCAATTAAATTAAATTAATTACCAATTACATTTTAAATAATTAACAAATATTATTTAATTACCAATTAATTAAATATTACTACCAATTAATACATTTACATATTTAATTAATTATAATTAAATTACTTCCCACCCTATTCCCCTATAAACCCACAACCCGCTACAGGAAATAAATTATTGTAATTTACATAATTAGCAATTAATCAATTAAATTCAATTAATTACCAATTAAATTTTAAATAATTAACAAATATTATTTAATTACCAATTAATTAATTATTACTACCAATTAATAAATTTACATATTTAATTAATTATAATTAAATTACTTCCCACCCTATTCCCCTATAAACCCACAACCCGCTACAGAATAAAATTACACAATAATTAAAAAAAATCATTAATTAAAAATAATTATAACATAAAATGACACTTTTCACACATATTATAACATAAAAACACTATAAATAATTAAATATTATTTAAAAAACGATATTTTTTACTATCTAGATTATATACTTGGATATTTTCACTTTCTATATTATTTACAGTCGATATTACTTCACTTACCTTAAAAACGATATTTTGACTGTCGATATTCTGTCCTGTCGATATTTTGTCCAAACGATATTTAAAACTCGATATTCTGTCCAAACGATATTTTGGAGTCGATATTATGTCTGTGCACCGATTTCAAAGAAGAAACAAGGCAGAGGATTCCGCAACACTATAGACCACCCACTTGCAGTTACCCATTCCCCCCTTATGGTAGAAAAGTCCCCGGAGTCTTCTCCGTACCTGGTTTAGCCACGCATCTCTATGAGCGTGGCTGGGTGAAGCATTTTGTCGTTGGCCTCCTGGCTCTCCTCCTGATGATTCCTCCGGGTCTGCTCCACTGCTTGGAAATCGCTCCGGGAGATCCTTGATTTCCCAGTCCTGTCTGCTTGCTCTCCGTCTCTCTCCGTCTTTGCTCCCGGCTTCCTTCGTTGGTTCTTCCGTGTCCACCCTTTTCTTTGTCGTAGTTGGTCGGGACAGGCCGACGAGCGCTTTCGTCACGGGGGTGTGTCTCGGCACTGTAATGTCTACGTCTTCTTTAAAGGGCCCGCTCCAATCCTATGAAGGAGACGTAATGTCACTCTCGGGGGATACTTCGTATGACCGTGTGACTCCGTGACAGTAAGGTTGTTGTTTGATAGAGGGCATGCACCAGTATATATTTGTACCTCTTGAATTTTGTATTCAATTTTTATATTTGATTGTGGTTGGCCTGGGGTTCCAATAGTGGCCTATTTATTTTTCATTCAGCATTTTAGCTTTCATAAGGGAAATAGTTTATGCAGTTAAGCACTTTTTCTCCATGTTTGTGAAATTTGCACTATTCATTTATTTTACCACTGGCTTTGTCTGCCCATGGGCCATCAAGGCAGTATTTGGCACTGGATACATGAAGCAACTGTTTCTGTGGTATATGTTGTTTTAAAACGTCTATGATTTAGTATGGCATTGGATTAAATGTGAAATGTGTTTTTTTGGATTTCACTATTTTTCCTGCATAGTGTTAAAGTGCATTTTTGTGCGGTAATATTTTTTGATGACTTGGGAGAATGTGTGGTGTTGGAACTTTTTTTATTATAGCATTGCTGAAATAATGCTAGTATTTTTCTCTTAGTTTACCATGCCTTCTTTGTTTGCTGGCCAACCGGCCATTTTTTGTGGGGCCAGTGCATGTGTGTCTGTGGCGGGGCTTGCGTTACTATCCTTGAGGGGACTTGTGTGTGATAACATGCTTATGCTGTGGAAACATAATTGCAGTGTGGGGACTTATTAGATAATGCCTTCTAAATGATAGAAAATGACTCCAGAAACATCAGTGTCAAATTTTACAAACTTTTTGAAAATTACCTTGCAGGGACCAATGTTTTAGGAAGTGTGTTTACTTTTTGTTCAGTTTTTTCCCCGCAGACAGGAGGCAGCACTGTAGTCTTAAACACACCATGGAATGTAAACTCTCTTCAGTGATATATTTACAGGTTAGCTACAGGTAAGTGTCAAAGGAAAGGTAGCATAGCCATCAATCAATACTTTTACCCATTTAAACAAGGTGTTCTATTCCTTGTAAACTTTTCCCTTTTTATTAAAGCAAAATGTCATAAAAAAAGTGTTTAAATCTGCACATTATATATTGTAAATGCAAGGGTTTCTGAATTATAGCGTCAAATGATGGATTGATATTGTGTGCATTTAGGTGTAATTTGGTGTAAATGTGCAGTAATTCTGCATAATTATGTAAAACCAAATTATTCAAATTTTGCATGACACTGCTAAAAGCACATATTTCACAGGTTTTAGGATGCACAATTTCCTTGTTTCTCATTCACAGTGCAAGCTCTAAAGTATTCAAGGTCAGAAGCTGCCCCCTGCAGCGCCTTGAGACCCTCACTGGTGAGTAGCGCGCTTCAAACACCCTTATTGATTGATTGACAATAAAAAGCCACTGTTAACTTTTGCTCACACTTTTGTGTGCATATGTGTGATTTTCGTAGGACACCATTTTGTGTTTGTTCTTCATTACTTGTAACTGGTGACCATTGTGTGTAGTCAGTGTCCCTAGGCTTGTTGTACATGCCCCTGTGCTTGTTGTTGTTTGAACATGTGGCCTGCGGCTTTTTCCATAGCCTTACATGTGTTTTTCGTTGTCCATGCCTTGTTGCTTGTTGTGTGATCACGTGGCTTACAGCCATTTGGTGTAGCCAGTCAGTGTGCTTTTGCCAGAGGCCTGCATGTGTTCTTTGTTGTCCATGCCTTCTTGCTTATTATTGTTTTAACATGTGTCCGGTGGCCATTTTGTATAGCCAGCTAGTGTATTTGTCCCCCAGTTTTCAATGCAAAGACATTTTATAGGGTCATTGAAAGAAGAGGGCTATACATTTTTGTTTTTTGTTCAGTTTTTCTTTTGTCCCTGATATCAATTTTCTCAATTTATAAACTTTATTTCGATTTAAAAATAAATCACGAAAGTCATCACAAAACCGCAGAGGGACTGAGTTAATTAATTAATTAATAGAAACACTCTGACGCGAGAAACATAGTGTAAATGTTGCGGACAAGTATAACAATGTTAAAACAATAAATATTAAATACAACTATAAAAGAATACCAGGTAGTACCCAAGATCAATATATCATTTACATACGAGCATCAGATACAGAAATAAAAGTGATCCACAATCTGTACATTTTAAAATATAAAAAACAGAGGAGGTCTAACTATTCCTCCCTGCTGACCAGCGGGTCACCCACGCCCATCCCAAGAACTTGGCTAGGGCAAGCACCAGGGGGCCATTCACTGCTGTTTTCAATAATCTATAGGCCTCACTGTGGTCCCTAGTACCCATATTTAAGCACACTGGTTTCAACCAGCGTCTTCTCGGATTACAGTGGGCTGGGCAGGCAAATGACATATGTTTCACAGTATCACGCTGGCCTGGGCAAAAGGGGCAATCACTAGAGTTGGAGCCCGAATTAGACCATTTCGAGGTGAAGGTCTTGGTAGGTAGGGTTCCTACTCTGAATTGGTGGAAAAGTTTTCTATCGCGGGACGATGTGATGAGATCCCAATATGGTTCATACTTGGGTTCATGTTTAGTTTGTAGAAAGGTGCTAGACGGACTGCTTGAGGATGCAAATTGCCTGGAATATACCAGGTGCCAATATGCACCCTTAAATTCTGCTTTGCTCGGGAATGGGCTGTCAGCTGGAGAAGTCCACAGTTGGTACATGCCCAAATCACAGAGAACATTTTTAATACTCCTAAACCACCCAATTTTATTGCTCACATCTAAGTCACGGAGTTCTAAAACAGCCAAAGCATAAATGGCAAGTTCCGGAGTCACCCAAAGCCTTCTCCAGTATATTAGCAACCTGTAGCGGACGACGTCTCTGATGGCGTGGCACCCCAGATCCAAATACAGGGGAATCAAGGGAGTGGATTGTGGCAGCCCCAGCAAGGATCGGAGAAATGTGTTTTGTGCCGCCACCAGAGCCTCATAGTTCGCATGGGCCCAAAGCTCTGAGTCATATAAAATTGAGGCACTCATTTTTAGGTTGTAAATGTGCAATGCTGGAGTCACGGGTTTAGTAAATGAACGACTATGCTCCCTGAGCAGGACACCCGAGAGTTGGGCATGTCTAACCAAAAGGCTGTCGATTTGGGGCTTCCAGCTCATCCGTTTGTCTAAAACTACACCCAAGTAGGAAAATATCTCGGTTTGCTCTAAGACCCCACCATGCATCCTAACTTCGCCAATGGATTTGCTAGAGTTCTGGAGAATCATGAATTTAGTTTTATCTACATTAACTGCAAGATCATGATCTGCGCAGAACTCTTTGAATCTGTTTATCGCATGTTGGAGCCCTTGACGTGTCTTTGATAGTATGAGGGTATCATCGGCAAACATTAGGAGTGGGATCTTTTTGCCAGCTAAGGTGGGGGCGTCCGTGGGGCAGTTTTCAAAGTATTCGAGTACCCCATTAATTTAAATCGAAAAGAGGGTGGGTGCAAGGACGCAACCCTGCCTTACCCCCATTTCCACCAAAAATGTATCAGTCGTATGTCCTAAGGTGTTCCATCTAACCTGGACATAGTTGTCTGTATACAGTTTAACCATAAAGGACACGATTTCCAGTGGCATACCCAGCTTAATAAGATTTTGCCACAGTTTGGAGCGAGGCACTAGGTCAAATGCAGACCCAAGGTCCACAAAGGCTGCGTAAATTGATATCAGTTAAATTTTCTTGAGGATAATTGCAATATGTATAGACAGTATTTATATATGCATTTTGTTCTATTTATTTCTGCAACTTCTTTCCTCCTAACCGATTTGCTAGTGAGACACCATCAATGCATCTTTTTTTAATATTATTTTATTTTTCTCTGCACCCCCTACCTGCTATAGGCCTCTTAGGCTATAGGTGCACACCAACATTAATGTTTTAAGGATGATTCGATTTTGCACTAAACCCCATGCCTGCCAAAGTACACACCAGCATTAATTTTTTAAGGTTATTCCATTATCCCCTGCAGCCCCTGCCTGCCATAGGGGCACACCAGTATTCATTTTTCTAAGGATAATTAAATTTTCCCCTGCACCCCCTTCCTGCTATAGGTGCCAATCATCATTCAATGTTTAAGGACTATTTCATTTTCCCCTGAACCTCCTGTCTGCCATAGGCACACACCAACATTAATTTTTTAAGGATTATTTTCATTTTCTTTTGCACCCCTGCCTGCAATAGTTCACACCAACTATACATTTTTAAGCATTATTCTATTATCCCCTACAACCTCTGCCAGCAAAAGGAGCATACATTTTTTAAGCATTATTCCTTTATCCCCTATCTGCTATAGGTGCACACCAACATTACTCTTTTTTTAAGGAATACTTCATTTTCCCCTTCACTGCCTGCCTATCACAGGTGTCTGATAGGCATTAGAGAAACATAAAGAAAACCTTCTAATACGATTGTTGTTATTGAAATAATATTTAATGGTTTGGATTGGAATGGATACATTATTGTTAGTTATTTGGGATAACCATCACCCACAGTACTGTCAGACAGAAGGCCGAGCACTCAGTGACACCATCTGGGTCCTCCTCCTCTTCCGCTTGTGCAGCTAAAGGCCAAATGCTAGAGCTAAGAAATTGAAGATGTCCCCCCAAAAATGAGTTCCTGCCAATTCAGTGGCCAGTGAGGAGGAGAAGAAGAAGGAGATTGCCACCACTGGCAAACTGCCCTTCACTTTTTTCAGGAAACGTGGTGTGACTGCCACACCCTCAATTCCGCATCAACTGCCTCAATCTAACTTAAGCCCATGTCTCTCAACGAGGCAGCCACTTCAGTCATGGCAACAAGCAATGAGTCTGAAATGGATTTGTCTCAGTCGCATTGTACCCAATTGTCACAGGAAACTGAGCAAAGTGTACTACAGAACCCATAGCCAGCAACAGTTTTTTCTGAAGTAGGAGCATGACAGGAGGTTGAGCTTCTTGCTGAACAAGATGAAGCTCTTGAACCAATGGATTCACGATCTCCAGCAAGAAAAAGCAAAGTTAATCAACCATCTTCTCCTAGCCCCACTTCTGATTGTCTGGTCATAGATTGGACCCCAGGCAAGTCTGAGACCCGGCATGGGAAACGAGGTAAAAGGAAAGTTCCTGCAAGCTTTAGAATTATAAAGTGACAATGATGAGGATGAACCAGTGATTGTCATTATGGAGGGTGACTTAGGCGGACACCAAGATGACCCCTCCTATTCAACCTGCTCAGGGTGATATGGCACTCGTTCCACCACTAGCACCGCCAGGTTCCATTTTTGTAAGGCCACTGCTGATACCTACATCGACCACTACCTCAGTTGAAGTTTGCATTACGGAGAGGTAAATAACACACTCACATGCCTCCAGTTTTTCAAGCATTGGCAGTGGCACACTAAAAGATTTCTCCTCCCCAATTTGGGACTTATGTACGATTAGCAAGCAGGAGGACATTGCAGTATGCTCCATTTGACATGTGATTGTTAGTTGTGGTAAGTCAGGTTCACTCTACAGTACTGGAGGCCAAACGTCCCCTCAAATGCCAACTCGCCACATTCATCGAAGAGCACAACAGACTCGACTCCTCTCAATCCGGCTTAAGAAAAAAACACAGTACTGAAACCGCCCTCCTCACCGCAACGGACAACATCCGCACCCTACTGGACAAAGGAGAAACAGTAGCCTCATCCTCCTCGACCTCTCAGCGGCATTCAGAATAGTCTCTCACTGCACCTTAATAAGCAGACTCCTTGACGCAGGGATCCCGGACAAGGCCCTCGTATGGATTCACTCCTTCCTCACCAGAAAAACACAGCAGGTCAGACTCCCCCTTCCCTCAAGAACCCTACACCAACCACCTGCAGAGTCCCTCAGGGGTCCTCCCTCAGCCCTACACTCTTCAGCATCTACATGGCTCCACTCGCTCCCATCGTCAGAACCTACAGACTCAACATTGTGTCATACGCAGACGACACCCAACTCATCCTCTTCCCGTCCAACGAACCCAACACCGCCAGATACAACATTTGAGAAGGCATGGAAGCCGTTGGCAAATCGATGAAAAACAGCTGTCTACGACTAAACCCCAACAAAACACAAGTACTCATCATGGGCCCAAACCCCAACACCTGAAATGACACCTGGTGACCCCCTGTCCTCGGAAACCCGATCACCCCCACGGACCATGCACGCAACCTGGGAATCATCCTGGACTCCAAGCTCAAAATTAACTGCCAGATCAACTATGTTTCGTACTCCTGCTTCCATACCCTCCACCTCCAACGTAAGACCTTCAAATGGATCCCCATTGAACACAGAAATACCGTCACTCACGCCATGGTCACCAGCAGACTGGACTACGGCAACGGAATAAACAAACAAAAAACTCACCCGAAAGCTACAGAACATCCAGTACGCCACTGCAAGACTGGTCCTCAACCTGCCAAGACACTGCCACATCTCTCAGTACCTGCACATGCTCCACTTGCTCCCCATCGAGGCCAGAGTCACCTTCAGGATGCACACCCACGCACACAAGGCCCTCCACAATATCGGAACAGCATACCTGAACAGCCAACTCAATTTCCATGCACCCCAAAGGACCCTACGATCAGCCCAGCTCTCCTACACCGTGGTCCCCTGCACCAGAAAGACCAGATCGGGAGGCCTATCCTTCTCCTTCCGCGCGGCCAGATCCTGGAACGCCTTACCGCTCCACCTCCGACAGACAACATCGCTTACCATCTTCACAATAAACCTCAAAACCTGGCTCTTTGACAGACGCCCTCCTTGATGGACTGTAACCTTCACCCCCACTACCCCCAGTGCCTTGTAACTCTTACAGGTGAGTAGTTGCGCTTAACAAATACCTGATTGATTGATATGAAAAACCATCATGCAATCTGGTGGGAGAAGCACCTTCAAAAAGGTAGCTGGCTGTGGTGGTGGTTATAAGAGGCAGGAATCAGCTCCAATCACTGTGGTAGAAGTAGGTGATGAGTAAGAAGCAACCTCTAAATGGCACAAGACTCAGATACAGACACCCCCACATAAAGTGATTTTCCAAGATGCACATTGAGTCAATCACCTCCTGGTTCTCTGCGGATGTCGCCTGTCTCATTGTTACCACAACAGAAAAAAAATCCAAGCTACTATTGAAGGCATGTTTTGGCAGGAGGGACCATACAAACGCAACCACCCAATGGCATGTTGGTATAGTGGGAATCTTGCTCAAATGTTAGTACTGGACCTCCTCCTATTTTCTTTTGTGGAAGGAGTAGTATTTTTATAATTAGTGCCGGCCATCTGCCCGAAATGGAAAGTTTCTAGTGGACCTATTTTGCCAGAGTTGTTGTTCCAGTGCTCCATCATGATGGTCTCAATTGGCCGGCCAAGCTCTGCAGCAGAGTGCTGTTCACTCTATCCACCTGACGATAGAAAGGGGGACCAGTTGTCAAGCTGATTACATGTCACAACACTGCACACTGAATATCTTTAATGTTGGTTAGGCAACGGCTATCTGCAGGTCTCAGCACTTAAGAAGGTTTTAAGGGCATTCAGCAACTTGTAACAGTAGGGATGTTTACCTTTGGAGAAATCCCATATAGCTGCACACATCTCCAAAGAATTTAACTGCAACGTGTTTCAATACCTTCAACCAAGAGGTATTAGAATTGGAAATGTTGCCACAGACAATGGCAGTAGTAGAGTCAAAGACACAGGAGATGGTGAATATTTCAAGGTCCTGTGTTTGGTGCATTTCTCGTAAAAGAAGATATATGCAGATACATACTGCGCACATTTTAGTCACTTTTTTTAAAGACCAGAATCGGTTGAGGATGATTCAGGATGCTAATAGTTTACTGATTAAAACCCTCATACTGAAAGTGGCAACACATTGGAACTCAACGTTTTACATGTTGCAATGTCTGTATGAGTAGTAGAGACCAATCACCTATTATATCCTTCAAAAAGGGGGCGATGCAACTGGGAGTCAAATGCCTGACACAAATGCTACTTCATTTTGAGGTTTTACACAGGAAGTCAGCAAGGAGGAGAGTAAAATGAGCCAATCAATCCCATTGTTGCATCTGCTACAGGACTGATTAACAAATGTGTTGCAAAGGTTCATTATTGTGAAAGAAGAAGCATATGAGTTGGTTCATAGCTTAAATCTTTGATATTTTATACTATCAAACTGCAAAGAGAGATCTTGTCCTCCAAAGAGTACATCTGTCTCACAATACTTAATCCACTGTACAATAACTACTGGACAATTGTATTCCTTTTTATGAAGGGGATGTTTCACAATACAAGACTTGGATCATGGCCAACCAAGAAACATGGAAGAAGAATGGCTGGAAGTTAGAGGCCCCGGCACAAGTTCTAGATTGCAGCCTTCAACCTATAGAGAGGGAACTGCTGTTGTCTCAGAGCATCCAACACCAGCAACACAAGCAGCAACACTAGTCACAACTCCAGTTACAATATCAGCAACAGAAGAATCTGACCCAACCTCTGCAATGATTTGGTTTCAAGTACTGGGCTTAAGTCAAGGGCAGTGGCAAAGGCAATAGTGGTCAGACGAGTGGCAGCACAGATGACCATTCAAAGAATAGACTGAGATTGTCTGGATAACCTAAAAGAGGTCTACCATTGGTTTATTGGTATGGGAAGATGCACCAATGGCCAGAGCTCACCAGGCTGGCAATAAAGTAACTGACTTGTCCAATAGCCAGTGTGTCATCTGAGTATGTGTTTTGTGCAGCTGATGCAGTTGTCATAGTCAAAAGGAGGAGTCTATTGACTCAAAATGTGGATAGAATGGCCATGATTAAAATGAACCAACATTTTCTACCACAAGATTACCCTGTTCCTGAAACAGCACAGGAAGAGGATGAGGTTGATTGGCCAGACTCAAGTGTTTCGCAAAAAGAACAATTGATGGACAGAATGTAGAACAATGTCATACATTCACCCCAGTACAGCGATCTGGGCCTAAAGCCATTGTTTTTTTGCTCGCCATTCCAGTTTGGACCCAGCCATATGCAAATATGTCTTGACCCTGCACCCAATGGGAACAGTCCAGTCCGAACAACCAGGCCAGGTCCTCCCTGGACAGGAAACAAGCATCCTAGGACCCATTTAAGGCTTTCATCCCTTATCAGCCAGGATAGCTTCACTCCAGTGGCATGGAGAGCACAGGACCCACATCTGGGCATACCCGTCCCACTCGAGGTGCAATTGTTTGCTGAAAAGCTCTAGGAGGAGACCTTCAGAGCTCCTTGCCGTTGAGGACAAAGACTTCCAGAGACTCACTGAGGCATCATGCTGCAGCAGGCCTCTGTTGTTCGCTTGAAATTTGGATCCAAGGAGCCCACGGAACCACCTACGAGCCCTTCAACAAGAGAAAAGCTCCAAGAAAAATACTAGTCCAAAGGTACCCTTTTGACCAGGACCTAGCACTTAGCCTATACGACCAGCACTGACTTGCAGTAGGCCTAAAACTTTAACTTCGTCCCGGCCCAGCACAGCCGGATAGACGTGATTATCTCTATAAGCTCTTATACATAATTTTTGATTTAATTTAAAGAAAATCATATTTCTGGTTCTCTACATTGGATTTTTGTCATTTTTGTGTCATTTTAAAGATTGAAAATGTTATATAGTGTTAGACATTGAATTGTGATTTTTATTGAGTTGTGTCATTTACGTATTTATTGTTTTGGTGATTTTAAATGATTTACACATGCCTGTCTCCAAAGCTATTATAAAGAAACAATAGTCTTGGACCAATTATTCAAGGAAGAGTTAGATTAACAGAACTATCAACTTATTTGAGCTTACATAAATCAGTTCACAAATGTCTATAAATCGTGAAAATAATTAAAACAAGCAGATGTGCAGAAAACCACTAAGTATTATTGCGATATATTTATTTAGTCATTTCAAGGAACAATCATTAAAGGGTCAAGAAGGTAGGAGAATGTTCTAGGGAACGTGTAAGGAAAAGTGCTCAAGTATATATATAGGAGTCAAGAGAGCTCAAAGTGTGTAGAAAAGTAAAGGGCATATATTTACACGACTGTACAAAACTGATATCCAGTAAACAGTTAGATGCAACCTGGCCACATGTAAATTATTCATTTGAATTATATTTTCTAAAGTTGTAAGGAGAGTTTCATTAAGGCTGTAAACAAAGGTATTGGGGAATGGGAAATTAGCCCAGGTGCAGTAGGGGGTAGTGTTGACGTTTCGATCCGACTTACAGCAACCAAGGGACTTTAATACCTCAGCCAAAAAGACCTTCCTCAGGACAAGGGGACAGGTGAAGTGACCCTACAGCATAAAAACAAGGAACTTAGAACTGGGACCTAATAGGTTACCCAGGCATGGTGACTGCATATCAGGTGGTGGGAGTAATTTATTATATGCACCTCATCAATCGTGCAATGCTCAATTGGCGTCTAAAACCTAGTTATACCAATGACTGGAATTCAATACTAATAACAACAGTTGTTGTCAAGGGTCCATAAGGATTGTACACTAAAAGTACACAAGGACTAGCTGAAGCAACTCACCCGAAAAGTGGCAAGGGCCAACTAAGGACAAATCCTGTTATTCAGTCGATATAAACCATGACAGTGGTGCCTAGGCCATCCATGGAACGTAATATTCTGGCCCTTATGTGTGGCAAGGGTTTGCTGAATGAATCAGGCAATCCGGGGCAAAGCGTAATTTATACGACTAGAAAAAAGGAGGAAGGGAATTCTAATTAAAATACTATCTAAGGAGCACATAGTGTTCCTAGGTGATGGTCGGTTGTGAAAGATAGTTACCTGGAGACGATCTGACTGATGTCCTTACTCCATTGCAGTAGCAGTCAACAGAGCAGCAATCCGCAGGAGCATTTACACTAAGAAAAGGGGGCGGAGACCTTGAAAAGGGGCGTCGTCAACCACACACTAGTAAAAAGGGTCAAAAGACTCAACAAGCTCACAGTTTCCACAGCAGTACAGAAGGCCTCAAAGTGCTATGTCACAGTTCTAATATTAGTAGGTAGATATTGTTCAATATATAATAAACTGCCAATGTACAATTCAACTAAAAACCCTCTCCTCTTTCATGTAATTACAAAACGCCTCAAGGTGCAATGTCGCCATTCTAATATTTAAGATAGACTCAATTGTTCAAAGAGGATTTAGAACTGACAGTGTATGTACAATTAGACAAAGCGTGCAGTCTCACAATTCAGATTTAGGAATCAGTGTGTATAAACAATTAGCATATAGTGCTCAAGCTTGGATATATTCACAGACTAAGTGCCAACCTAGTGGTACGCAATTATTCCCACTTCACGTTGAACATAAATACAGACATTTGAAAAAGGAAAGAAACAGTCAATTATCACATCTAAAGGCATAGGACATCAATTTTCAGTGAGAGCAAACAGGATATGGGTTAAAAAAAGACCATGTACATATATGTTATACAGGAGATTGCCATGAAATTATGCATTCAGGACCTATTTTCAACAAGCATTGCTGAGTGTGGACACCTGTCTGGTGATCTCCTCAAATTCATTTAATCCTCTCACTACAGTATCAAAGCGATGTATCCATCTACACTCATGTAGGCTCAAAACTCTACCAAAATCCCCTTCCGGGCATTTTGGTGTACCGTCTCTATTACACACCAACATAAGCTATACGGTGTGTGTCCAAATGATGTAAAATGTTCTACGAGGGGTGCTCCCTGTACCTGGCACCGTATACGACTGCAGTGTTACAGGAAACAGGACTTTACTTTTTGTATAGTTTGTCCAATATATTCAAAAGCACATGGAAAGGAAATGGCATAGATTACCCCACTGGAGAAACAGTTAGTGTGATCTTGAAGTGTGTATTTGTAGTTGATGTGTGTGAGAGTTCTCAATTCATTGGCCATGGGACATGCCCTACATTGCCCACATTTAAAGCTTCCCTTCAAGGGCGGGATGTTCCATAATGTCACCTGTGAAGTTCTTGGTTCTATGGGTAATAGGGATTTGACAACATGTTCCCTTACATTAATGCCTTTGCAGAACGCATGCATTGATGGTGGTAGTCCACCAAGTTCATCTGTCACCAGGTGCCAGTGGTTGTTTATCATTTTCTTGATGGTATTGCTCTTTGTACAGAATGTGGTCACACAAACTAACCTGTCTTGATCATTAGTCCCTCTCTCTTTGGGTTCCAAAAGGGAATCGCTACTTTTGAACCATGCACGTTTACGCATCTTTTTTAATAGTCTGAGCGGGTAGCTTCTGTCAGTCAGACGTGACATATGTTCAGCTGACTCTAGAAAATTGTCATCCTTCATGGAGCAGTTTCTCTGCAACCTTAGAATAATTGACATGTGGCCAGGTTACATCTAACTGTTTATTGGATATCCGTTTTGTACAGTCTTGTAAATATATGCCCTTTACTTTTCTACACACTTTGAGCGCTCTTGACTCCTATATATACACTTGAGCACTTTTTCTTACACGTTCCCTAGAACATTCTCGTATCTTCTTGACCCTCTGATGATTCTTCCTTTAAATTACTAAATCAATATATTGTAATAATACTTAGTGGTTTTCTGCACATCTGTTTGTTTTAGTTATTTTAATGACTTATAGACGTTTGTGAGCTGATTAATTTAAGCTCTAATAAGTTGACATTTCTGTTAATCTAACTCTTCCTTGAATAATTGGTCGAGGACCATTGTTTTTTTATAATAACCGATACCCAGGTCCAGGGACCATTTGGGAATACCCCATTGTTTATAATGTCTCCAAGGTTAAGCCTGACTGCTCGTCTGCCAAGATACCAAGAGTTGAGCAAGGTTTCAATCAATCAATCAGTCAATCAGGGTTTTGTAGAGCACACTACTCACCCGTGAGGGTCTAAAGCCGCTGGGTGAGGGGGGTGAGCAACTCCACTAGGGACATTAGAAGAGCCAGGTCTTGAGGTCCAATCTGAATTGATGCAGTGATGGGCGCCATCAGAGTTGAAGGGGGAGTTTGTTTCTGGTCTTGGCTGCGAGGTAGAAGAAGGATCTTCCACTGTCTCTGTTCCAGTAGAAAACGAGGGATGGTGGCTAGGGCAAGGTCGGCTGAGCTGAGGTTTCCTTTGGGGCTTAGAAGAAGATTTGATCATTGAGGTATTGGGGTCAGGTGTTGTGCAGGGCTTTGTAGGCATGTGTGAGCAGCTTGAAGCTTATTGTTTTTTCGACTGTGAGCCAGTGAATGTTGTGGAGGTGGTGGGATATATGGTTGTGTCGTAGGATATCAAGCTCAAGGATAAGTCTAGCTGCGGCGTTCTGGATGATCTGGAGTGTGCAGAGGAGGTTTTTGTTGATTTCAGCATAGAGGGCATTGCAGTAGTCCAGTCTGATGGTGATTTGTACATGGGTGACAGTTTTCCTGGAGTTGGGGTGATCCACTTGAACATCTTATGAAGTATGCAGAGGGTATTGATGCATGTGGAGGATATGGCGTTGATCTGGTGGTTCATGGTGAGTCAGGAGTATGATGCCAAGTTTGCGTGTGTGGTCTATTAGGGTGGGTAGGTTTATGAGGGCGGGGGCTGCCAGGTGTTATCCCATATTAAGGGGGTGGATCCAAGGATGATGCCTTTGTTTTTTCAGAGCTAAGCTTCAGGAAGCTGTTGCTCATCCAGGTCATGACAGTTTTCATCCCTTCTTGGAAGTTGAGCCTGGTGATGTTGGTCCTTGGTGAGGGAGAGGATGAGCTGAGTGTGATCGGCATAGGAGACGATGTTGACACCATGGTTTCTGACGATGGTTGCGAGGGGGGCCATGCAGACGTTGAAGAGTGTGGATCTGAGGGAGGATCCCTGGAATACTCTACATCTGATCTCTGACGGTTATGAGAGGAAGGGCGGAAGTCTTATTCACTGTGTTCTGCCTTATATGAAAGAACTTATCCAGTCTAAGGCCTTTCCTTGGATGCCTGTGCCATGGAGTCTTGTGGCTAGTGTGTGGTGGGAGATGGTGTCAAAGGCTGCTAATAGGTCAAGGAGGATGAGGTATGCCGCCTGGCCTTGGGCGAGGAGGGCATGGATGTCATTAGTGGCAGCAATGAGAGTGGTCTAAGTGCTGTTGTTGCTGCGGAATCCAGACAGGGAGGTGTCTAGGATGCTGTTGCTTTATATGAAGTGTGCTAGCTGGGTGTACAAAGCCTTTTTGATGACTCTGGTGGCAAAAGGAAGCAGTGACATGGGCCTAAAATTCTTTAGGTCCGTCGGGTTTGCAGAGGTCTTCTTTAGGAGGGCGTTGACTTTGGCACATTTCCAGTTGTCAGGGAAAGTGGATGTGTTTAGGGGCAGTTGATAGTTCGGCATAGCTCAGGTGCCATGGTAGTGGCAGCCATGTGGAAGATGTGTGGTGGGCAGGGGTCAGAAAGTGCTCCGGAAGTGGATGTTCTTTATTGTCTTCAAGGTGTCTTCGCTGTGTTCTGCCTGATATGAAAGAACTTATCCAGTCTAATGCCTTTCCTTGGATGCCTGCTTCATGGAGTCTTGTGGCTAGTGTGCGGTGGGAGACGGTGACGAAGACTACTGATAGGTCAAGGAGGATGAGGGCTGCCACCCGGCCTAGGTTGAGGACGGCAGGAATGTTGTCGGTGGCGGCGATAAGGGTGTTCTCTGTGCTGTTGTTGCTGCGGAATCTGGACTGAGAGCTGTCTAGGGTGCTCCTGGTTTCTGTGAAGTGTGCGTGCTGGGTGTTGATGGCCTTTTTGATGACCTTGGTGGCAAAAGGAAGCAGTGACATGGGCCTAGAATTCTTTAGGTCCGTCGTGTCTGTGGAGGTCTTGTTTAGGAGGGAGTTGACTTTGGCGCACTTCCAGTTGTCGGGAAAAGTGGATCTGTTGAGGGAGCAGTTGATAGTTCAGTGTAGATCAGGTGGCCATGGCAATGGCAAGCGTGTGGAAGATGTGTGATGGGCAGGGGTTAGAAGGTGCTCCGGAGTGGATGCTCTTAGTTGTCTTTAAGGTGTCTTCTGTGGGGAGAGAGGGGTTCCAGGTGAGAAGGGAGTGTTGGGTGGTGTCGTTGAGGGTGGGAGTTGAGGCAGTTCAATGGTCTTCATCATCAAAGGTGTTGTAGAGCATCATTATCTAGAAGTGAAACAAGAAGCTGAGTTTGTTGCAGAGCTTCTTGGAGGGAGGGTCTTCGGTTGTTTCACTGTTGGGTTTGGTGAATTACTGTATGATGGTGAAGAGCTCCATGGAGTTGTGAAAGTTGGCAAAGATTCTGTCTGGGATGAAGTTTTTCTGTGTTGATCATATCCTATGCTGACGATACCCAGCTTCTGTTCACATGTGACAGAGGCAGGGTCTTCGATGGCGTACGGATTAGGGACTGTCTCGAGGCGGTTTTCGAGTGGTTCCGCCGTCAGGGTCTTAAATGCAACTCCGACAAATCGGAGTTGCTTTTCTTTGGCTGCACTCCTGTTTCCAACTGGAAGGCCTGGTGGCCACAGGACTTGTTTCCCCCGGACACTGCCTCTGTGAAGGCTAAGAATTTAGGAATTCTGATTGATTGTGACCTATCCTTTCGGCCCCATGTCATCGGGCTCTCAGGGAAATGCTTTGGCATTCTTAGGATGCTTAGGAAATTTCTTTGTTTGCTGTCACTTCACCACAAAAGAACCATCATGCAGGCATTAATAGGGTCGCGTTTAGACTATGCGAACGCCCTCTATTTGGGTCTACCCAAATATCTTTTGACCCGCCTGCAAGTGGTGCAGAATTCTGCGGCCCGAGCTATTTTTGGACTTCCGAGACGGGCCAACGCTGCTGAGCTTTTAAGAGCTTTGCATTGGTTGCCCATCTCTATGAGGATCCTCTTTAAAAGCCTCACTCTTGTTTTCAAAGCCCTTCATGGTATTGGCCCCAAGTATATTGGGAAACGTTTTTCCTTCTACCAGCCTAGCAGGGCTCTACGTTCCGCTTCATTAGCCAAAGTGGCTGTGCCGGTCATTAAACGCTCCAGAACTGGAGGCCGGGCTTTTCGTTACCTGGCCTCGCGAGGCTGGAATGAGCTCCCTTTGGCTTTAAGAAGGGCAAGTAATCTTTTTGTTTTCAGAAAGGAATTAAAGACCTGGCTCTTTTCTGTATAGGGTTTTTTTCTTTTTTGTTTTTTTTTCTTCTTTCAGCTTTTAGTTGTTATGTTTGTTACTCTGCATAAGTTTCCTTCGCTAAAGCGCCGGGATGCTCCTTTGGAGTAGCCGTGCGCTATAGAAGAAATAAATAACATAACATAACATAACATTTGATGAGTTGGTGGTGTGCTGTGATGGCTGTTTCGTAGATGGCGTGTGCTTCCAGAATTCTGCTGTTTCTCCATGTCTTCTCCAGTCGTAAGTAAAAGTCCTTTCTTGTTGTGTCATCTCATGGTGTTCTGCAGGGGGGTGGGAGTGTTATCACAGTTCGCGATCCATTGGTGGAGGTTGCTTGCCGCAGTGTTGGCATCTGTCGTAGTAGGGGATGGAGTGCAGGTGAGGGCGAGGGTGAGGTGAGGACCTCTTCGGAGACTTTGATCTTGCTTCTGCGTGGGAGGCAATGCGTGTGCTTGGGTGCAGTGGGTTTCATAAATGAGAAATGGATGCAGTGGTGGACGGTCCAGAGCAATTCCATGGTGTGGCTGAAGTCAATGTTGTTTCCTACCGCGAGGAACGGGTCGAGTATGTGTCCTGCTGTTTGAGTTGGAGTGGAGACAAGTTTCTTCAGTCCCGTGTTGGTGAGGTTCTCCAGAAGGGTGGTAGTTTGGGGATCGTTGTGGTTGTTCAGGTGGAAGTTCAGATCTTTGAGTAGTATGTAGTCCATAGAGGCGAGGGTGTGGGGTGCTATGTGGTTGGCGATAACATTGGTGAAGGGGTGGAGGGTCTAGGTGGTCTGTAGGCTAGTGTTCATTCTGGCTTTGGCCTGGGTCTGAAAGTGGTTGTGTTCAATGGTTGGCGAGGAATTATCCAAGTTGGTGGTTGACAGTAGGAGGGAACTTTTGTGGACGATGGTGAGGCCTCTCCCTGGACGGTTGTGGCGGTCTTTTCCCAGGATCTTGTACCCATCGGGGATGGCAGTTGTGATGTCGGGTGCGGAGCTGGCATTTGTCCAGGTCTCTGTAAGGAAGGTGACATAAGGCCTGTGGGTTTTGAGGAGGTACTAGCTTTCTACAGCGTGTCTGTGCAGGGAGCGTACGTTGAGGAGGATGCAGTCCAGTGGTTTGTGTACGCTAGTGCCCGGTGGGCTGGAGGCTACTACTGGGGCCTGGAGGAGGATGAAGGTGTGATTGGTCCTTGAGTGTTGCTCGGCGTTGAGAGCTGGCAGTTGTTGTTGCTTCCAGGATTGAGTATGTGGAGAGTGCTCGGGTCATAGCGGTAGAGGCAAGGGGGACCAGGGTCCCTTGTGCTAGTCATGGGTGGGTCGTGGACAGATGCAGACAGGCTTGCCTTTGGCCCATTTTCGGCAAGCAGGGGTCACATTAAGTAGGGGTCAGGGGAGGGTGGTCAGCTGGGAGGCATGAGCAGAAGCCAGAGCGACACGCTGGGGTGGAGTGGCCTTGGGGGCAGTAGCCAAGGGGACAGACAATGAGCAGGCAAAAAGAAATAGGCACAGTAGAGGAAAAAGGCAGAGAGGAAGAGGCAAAAATGAGAGAAAAAATGCAAAGAAAAAGAGGCACAAGAGAGAAAGAGGAAAGAAATGTAGACAAAAAGGCAAAGAAAAAGAGGCACAATAGAGGATATAGGCAGAGAGAAAGAGACAAATACAAGAGGAAAAGGCACCGAAAAAGAGGCACAAAAGAGGAAAAAGGCAGAGAGAAAGGAGCAAAAATGAGAGAATAAAGGCAAACACGAGAAAAATGCAATGACACAGAACACAGTGGCATAACAGAAACGCAGGGTGCTCTTCCACTAGACCACCTGGGATGAGGTGCTGGCAGGAGCCTGCGGGTGGAGGAGGGCCTTGAAAATCAACCTGAAGGACTCAACCTGGCGCTAAGGGCAGAGCCTTAACAGTTGAGCTGCGCGGGGAAGAGCAGTGACTCCGACCAGGAGGTCAGAGTGTTATTTTATTGAGACTTGACTGGACCTATTAGTGATTGTGGTATTAATATTAGCAGAAGCTGAATACTCCCACCTACTAATAATCTACTTTCATATATTAGGGGAAAATTTACACATTTTGTGTCTGATTTATGCAGCCCCATCTTTTGTTCACAAGTATGAACTGGATTGGAGTTGGCCCAGTGTGCACAGAAGAAGCCTCCCCATTTGCTTAAACAATATGAAGACAATGCCTCCTATTCTTATCTTTTTTTTTCATTCAATAGCTGGACTGACCCAGTAAAGATAATTCCCAATAACTCCATTGTTTGTTGCTTCCATTGTAAATTTGGAGATACAATGGACAAATGTGTACCACCATGCTTGGAAAAGGTATCTAACTGTTGCACCAATGAATGATAAATTGAGTGAGTAATGACGCTTTGTTCGTGGTAGTCAAGCTGTTGTTCAACAAATGTTTAAGCTTTATTTTGATTTGCAAAGTCAATGTTTGGGGCCTGATGGGTGATTCTCCCGAATGATCACCCCATTCACATTTTGCTAGAATTACTAACATAGTCCACTCCTTGCTGTACTCTTTTTTTTCAGGTTGTTCTAAACCTGAACAGTCAGTTTAGTTAACAAAACTACACAAAATGTTCAAATTATCAACAACAGCACAGGTCTATCTCTCGCAACCTTATTTCCATCGGGACTCAGAGTCAGGAAGGTGATGTAGCGGTTTCTGTTAATGCACCTCTTTGGTTATTAACTGACTTTCACCACCAGCATAAATTGGACTTTTTGGATGAGGAGAATCATTAGTGTATATTCTCCGACCACTTTCTCTCCAGAAATGTTTTTAATATTTTTTAATATATTGTTTAATCATAATGTGGTCAAAAGTGTTAATTTAACTGATTTCATCACGGGAGTTTATCACCTTCTTTATAAAAACTAGATCCTTTACTGAGAATGGCCAATCAATATGTGTACATTATGTTGAGTAACGGAAATATAATATCTAAAACTAGTGTACACCTCATTTTATTGCAGCCTTGAAAAAGCCCTGGGGGCGAAACGCGCGTCGGCTGATGTTTTTTCAAAAATGCTCTGATTGGAAAATAAAAAACTCATGGATCTGATTGAAGAGTGTGACTGGATCCCTTCTTTAGATTGACAATTTTGAATCCTGTATTACAGTATTGAAAGAACCTATGTTTTTGTAGACCTATTAATGTTTGTTACAATAGGTGGAATATAGATATAGTGATTGGGTGTGCTCTGATATAGATTTGAAATTGATAGATCAGAATTCTCTGAATTTCTGACTTAAGCGATATCTCAGTGGGTAGATGTTGTACATCGTTGATAGCACCCCATACTGATCGCATGTATAACTAAGAAACTGTTCTTTTTCATGACAAGCGACTAGATGTGCGGATAATTTAAGGCAAAACCCACCCCTGTGTTTGCATAGTTAACAAAACTACACAAAATGTTCAAATTATTTTACTCCTTTTGTTTATCAACAACAGCACAGGTCTATCTCTCGCAACCTTATTTCCATCGGGACTCAGAGTCAGGAAGGTACTACATCAACAGTCTGAGTTATAAACAATACCTATCTACTTCAAATGGAAACCATGACTTTAAGAGGCCTTCTGAGACCCGTGGACTGAAGAGAGGTGTGTTCAGTTGGGAAATGCAGAGTAGTAGGCTGGTTCAAATGTCAAACTCCTCTAATTAACTGGTTGTGGTCTGAGAGGGGCTGTAACTGGAGAGTGGAGATATATCTCTTGATGGATGCTCTCAGCTAAATGTTATGACAGTTCACAGCTGTGAGATTGATCAGGCAGGTACATGCAGCTACTTATCTGAGATTGGTTGTAACATTGTTCTCACTTCTCAATTAATTGCACATGACTGCACTTGCCTATCCTCTTGCTCTATGCTCTAGATCCTCATCCACAATGAAGCTTATCATCTATTTAACTCTACAATATTGAAATTTACTGTTTTGCAATACATAGGCCTTCCCTTCGTCTGCATTTAAACTCCATAACACTCCTGCTTACCTGACTGGTTCATCCCCGAGAAGAAGAAAGGAGATGCACTGCCCGCTTTGGCATTTATTTACGGTACCATTATTCTTTTCTTAACAATCACAGTTTTTAGAACTGTGTGGGTTGTTCCTAATTTGTGTTTATCAAATCTAGGCGGCGTAACAATTAGATAACAAGAGACTCTGGGGCTGAATGACTGTTTGCAATGCATTTAATAACCAAACTGAACAGAAAGGTGTGCCGCTGCGACCATAATGGCTGACTCCAGAGCACCAGATTCATAGCTCCATCCCCATGGCTGGTGGTAGCACAGCTTAGCATCATATGACTCTGGGTAATAGCACATGTCATCTACCTGATGGACCCCAGCGCCTTGAAACCATTAAGGGGGTGATATGGTCACCCATTACAAATAGGAATTATTATTTTCTTATTGTAACTGTGTCATTCCTTCATTTCCTCCCACAGATTTGATGATGATATGCTGCTCAACAATTTGATTAATGTTGTGTTTATCTTTGTCACACCTTTCCCCAACTCACCATTCCAATCCATTCACCAAACCCCAAACCCTCTTCCTCCAGGCTGTGTGACATATTGAGAGGTGACTTGTGGATTTACACCATTAATGGATCACACACTTGCGGAGCGGAAGTGGTGAAAGCAACACCAACACACTGTGGGATCTTCTTCCCTGAACAATAGCCCATGTCAGTCCAGTTTACCCACCCAGGCATGAAAGGGACAACAACATCATCATGGGGCATAGTTTTAGTTGAACAATGTCTGCCCCATAATAGGTAGTACTAGTGTGCACTATGTGGCGTGATTCACAAAGGTAAAGTTACAATTTTTGTGTAAGTTAATTTTACTCCTGCAGTTTAACTGAACTACTAGCAACTTTGTGAGTAGTAACCTAATGAGTAGCAACTAACTAGTAGTAATAGTAACTCTTTTTAAAGTGATAAGGATTACATACTATTCACAAAGTTACTTCTCATAAAGTTACTGCTGGAAAAGTTACTAGTCATAAACTTTCAGTGCAGGAGTTAACTAAACCCAAAGGTATTATGGGGCATATTATCAAGGACAGGCGATACATTATCGCCGCTTTGATCGGCATGGAATTCCAATCGAAGCCCATGTTAGATGTGAACACATCTAACATGGGCTTCGATTGGAATTCATAGAGCATATTATCAAGCCCATTATCGCCGCTTTATCGGCAGTTTCCTGCAGATAAAAGCGGCGATAATGTATCTCCTGTCCTTGATAATATGCCCCTATATACTTTAACTTTTTGAATAAGGCCATGTGTTTCTTGAAATGCTTAACCTTCTCCTGAGTCCTGATTTGAGGATTTTGTAAGTTTAGTTGTCATTGTTTTAATAAATTAAATACTAGCACCCTGGATGGCTTAGAAATTACTACTGCTAGTTTTTGTAATACAATTTTGTTTTTTATGGTGGTGGTCTGGTGTCAGTCTTATATAACACACTAACTCTGTGTTTTCTTTTAGTATAACTGTTTGTGATGGATAATCCTTCTGAATAATCCTACAGTTGGAGTTCATCTCATTTGGAAAAGGTGGCAATGGGACCTTGCTTTGTGATGTCTTCCCTGTTAGTGCTAGCATACTACTACCACCACCACTAAAAAGTAGACCTACTAAGAAGGCCCTTTGGAAAACCCTGCAATAGGATTTTGGAAGAATGAGAGAGGTAGCAGTCATCACTTCATCTATTCAGGTAAGAACTACGTGAACTAGTTAGGAACTTGTTACTGAAGTTGTTTTCAGCAAGCTAAGTTAGATAAGTATGATTACATTTTTTGTGTATTTTGTAGGTCAATTATTACAGAGGGTAGCAGGGCAGGGGTAGTAACTAACTAGTACACACCTTTAATAAGTGGCAGGGTGCTGCAAAAGTGGCAAAACTTAATAAAGCAATAATTCAAACAGACCAAGTCTATTCCAGCTCTGGTAGCGGGGTATACTCGACTGCCAGGAGAGTTAAGTGAAGTAGCCTACTGAGGAAGTACTTGGCAAGGGACTTCAGGTAGGGAAAGTCTGGGGAACTGTCGATGTACAATATATAACTATTTCAGAGGACAGCTTTAGCTTTTTGTCAATATAAAAATCACACTGCTACTCTAAAAAGTAGTGCAAAGACAAAAGTCAGATAGCAAGTGATTTGCATTTGCAAGATTTTTTTATTTTTTACAAAGGAAACCCACCCTTTCCATCCACAAAAGGCTCACCCCTCTCCCCAATTAAATACCCCCAAATGTTCTGTGTCCCCAACTTTACTTCCCAGTTCCCACTATCTCAAACCACAACAACACAGTCCATCCTACCTTTATAAAACAGACTCAGAGTCCATCCATATGGGAACGTTGGTGGGCCACTTCCTGAGCCAGGTTCTTCTAGCCACACAGAATCAGCATGCATCACATCATGTAGGTCACGGCGGAAAAGGTGGTCTGTCAATGTTGACGATAAGGAGAGGGATGCTGTTCCATTGGGCAGCAATAGACTCCAACTGTAACTGACCCTTCCATTGGGGTTGCAGGGATGGAGGCTTGCCAGGGTGGCGGGCCAAGGAACTGGAGGCATGTGTATCCTCCTCATCCAAGGACACACCACCCGGAAGTATTTGACCACAATGACTTCCATCCTCTGGCGCCACAGCCGGGCAGCTATCACCGGCTGAGATGGTTGACCTCCAGCAGCAGCTGTATCAAGAAAGAAAAAAATGAAAAACACAAAGTGTTGTAATGTGCAGTGAAAACACAAATTTATACTGTAGTGGCACAGTAACAGACCATTGCTGGTCCTGTAGGTCATTGGAAATTTTGATGTGATTATAACTCACAGGGTGATGTTTTCCCCACACCTGCATCACATAGAAAATAAAATTGAGCTGAGTGAAATGAATTAAGCCATAACACCACCATAATCAAAAAGTGAAATTAATTTCAAGGATTTCATAGTAAAACTAAGCAGAAACTTTGTGCATTATGAATTTCGTCTAATTTCTGAGTAAAGTGTATATGCTGCACAAATAATAGTGTACTTTACTTGATAGACTTCTACAATACTATTGGAGGCATACTGGTGGGCTTGCTACTCTGCAGCATATTTTCAATTATGGAGCAGCTGTAATGGATCATTTATTAACTTATTAGTGTAAATACTAATGCTCCTGCTCTTCTCCGATCGCCGTTTAAATTCTACCATGACTCTAAGCTTAGAAGCAGATTGAATACTCCATCACACACATGATGAATAATGCATATTCGTCTGCTGTAAGTAGACAGTACAAAGATTATATAAACAAAGCACCACAGTACAGGGAATTTGGCATGTATGTCACAGAGTATCATATCTGCTAAACTCAAAATCAGGCACTTAGTCGCAGATTTCACTCTAGCCTCCACAACAAAATATTTTCATAGGCACCTTCACTTGGCAGTAGAGAAAGTTAATCTACTGAAATGTAAGTTAGAGGGATTACGCTTGCTAGATGTTTAGCTACAGAATAATGGGGTGTTCCTGATTATGCCTATGATGTTGCTCAGTCACATTGGTTGAAGAATGATGACTTGACATTTGCAAACACCTGGAACTCTGCCACGGAAGCCATGAAATATGTCACACAGGCAGAAAAATGTGGCACTTGCCAAGATGGAATTTAGAATTGCTTGTTAGGCTGGGACAGAAGGAAAGAATGATGATGTCAAGTAGTACTAGCAGGTAACTGAGTGGGCACTGGGTAAACACACCTTGTTTTCAGTTTGTAATGGATTACAAACTTCGTAATGCCGCTATGTTAACCCCTTGGATGCAGGTTGATTTCCGGCGCTGTGCGGGAGAAATAAATGGCAGGTTGGATTTGGACGGCTCCCGGCTGTCGTGCACACATGCCCACTGTGACACATGACGGCCGGGAGCTGTTGTGAGCATGCAAGGAGTTAACTGAAGCAGATGCACACTTAACAGTTTACACTGCAGGGCCAAACTAAACCATGCTGCAGCTTTGGGTGGCAAAATGCTTTGGTCAGGGAAGTGATGGGGGGTATATCTGCCTCGCCTAAGGTTACCGGGTCAGGGACCACAGGGTTAGGAACGGAGTCAACAGTCTGGAATAGAGCTTTCAGAGAGGGTTTTATTTTTAAGTATGCTTTTTTTCTACGAGTAGAAAGTCTTATTCGTGCAATCTCGTCAGGTTCCGTTCTGACGCCTCTGGGGAAATACGGTAGTTCCAGGGTGTTGCGGCGTTGTCCAGGGGGTGTTGCAGCCAGAGTGATGACGGCACCAGCAACCTCCAGGCGAGTCCGGGATAACGCCACCCAAAAGGAAAGGAACAAACAGCGATATCAGGGGAGCGTCCAGCACACTCAGCTTAGGGACCGGGAGTGAGGGAAACTTGGTGTTCAGTGAATAAGCAAAACAGTAGTGACGTAGTGCTCGTGAGGTAGGGGTACAGGGAGTCGACTTGGCGGTATTTACACAGTGGTCTAATCACTCCAACCCGCCCACCCCGCAACTTTGCCCCGTACCTTTGTAAGCCACGCTCCTCCCGCGGGAGCGTGGCGGGGCGCTTCGCAGAAACGTTGGCCTCCTGGCGTGCTGGCTTCAGCTGGGCTGCTCGGGATCCGCTCAGTACTTGGTCTCCACTCCACACCGCTCTCGTCCTCCGGGGAAAGGTCTTCCGGCGTCTTCCAGGTTCTTCCTTCTTTTGATGTTCCGATGTTCAAAAGGGGCGGAGTCTCGACATCTAGGCATTCTGGTTTAAAGGCGCACTGTCCCGTTTCTGCCTCTCATTCCCAAGGATACAGCGAGTCAGGGTTCGACCACTCCTCTGCAGGAAGGTACGACGGCTGCTGGAGTGGAAGAGAAAAGGGCGAGAGAGGTACAGCTGACCACCAGTCCCGGTACACGGGGTCCTCATCCTTAACCTCACAGGGGTGTCCCACCGCCCTGTCACACCTAACAAATGAGTAAGCCAATAAGAAAGGGATGAGGACTTACCACTTATCTCTGCCACAGCTAGGACTGCTCCCTCTCTGACTGTCTGGGCATCCTGTGTCCCACTCTCTGCCTGGCTGCTGGCACTGCTGCGGAATTGGTGGTCTGTGTGGCTAGAAAAAATACATAAATTAGCAATATTACCCATTTTAGACAAGTACAACAGCAATACCTCACTTCAGTTCAATTACCAGTATCTTCTATGAAAACTCACTTTGGGAGGTTTTTTGGTAGACAACATGTTAAAAATGCCAGTTGGTCCAGTCAACCAAAAACCTTTTTCTCCTAATTGAGGGACAAGGTTACGATGTATCATTCCACTCGATATCATCAATGTCTCGTGACTGTACATACAAGTATATGGTTGAAAATTATGTATTTTTGTGAAGTTCTTGGCATGTAGAAAACTTATGATTGTATGCTCCACTCTAACATTGTAAACTGCAATTGCAATCTCCCGACTATTTAGCAAGACAGCGTTTACAATATGATACATAATATCTTCTGTCTTTTACTAAAGGAGACCACATGTTAATTCTTAAGGTCACAGCGCCAGTGGATTCATGCCTGGCTGACAGCAGGGAAGCCCCGAGGAGACTCTTCTCTTCCGTAGACACTCACAGATTGTAGAGTGCAGCACACCACCCCAGACATAGATTGAATGATGCTTAAAGCCTTTTTGGAATTGATCTCCCACAAACTGGCTGAGTGGCATGATGTTCCCATGGTACTAGGCGGCGACTATAATAGTGTATTGGCTGTTTCACTAGACCGCTCCTTTCCTCCCCTGACTGGCACAACTACATACACTGCAGCGAAAGTGATAAATCATTGGGCTATGCACTGGCACTTATCTGCCGCTTGGCGCCACAGAAGCCCGCAGGATGGGATGTATTCCTATTACTCAGGAGCGCACAGCCTTCATGTGCGCCCAGACCACTTTATGGTGTTGAATGATCTTCTACCGAGTGTCGCCGGGTCCTACTATATGGGGTGAACACACTCAGATCATAACCCACATATGGTGGAGTTGCAATGGGAGGACGTAATACCACCAATTCCTGTGTAGTGACTTCAACCAGATGTCCTACTATAAGCACCATTTCAGGACTTACTGGTTACTAGCGGGGTTCAATACTTTGCTGAAAATCCAGGCACAGTTTCGTCACCACTGTTAGAGTGGGATGCTCTCAAGGTAGTCGTGAGGGGCACTGTTTGGGTATACAGGCGGGCATCAGAGCGCAGCTGGAAAAGGAACTCACCATTTTAGAAAGAAAGCTGGCAACTAGTGAACGAGAAACGACTGAGGGGCCCCAAAGACAACTTGACGGCCACAGGGAGGAGCATGCACAGTTGCTAGAGTGGCTGCGATGCCTTAATTATGCTGCACATTCGGCACGGAGGCACCACATGGGGGACAAAGCTGGGAGTTTGCTCATGTGGCTCATGCGTCCAAAGTAGTGATCGTCCTCTGTCGCACCTGTGCGCATTGCGACTGGGGACGTAGCATACACACAGCGCAACATACATGGAGCATTTGTGACTCAATACCGGGACTTGTAGATATCCCCAATATGGAGCTATATTATGTAGCGGCCCAGCTACAATGGGTGACGAAGTGGCTTAGTGGCAAAAGTCTGGAAGACACAGCAACTTTGCAGCAGCCATGGACTCACTCCCAAATCTATCATTTATTCTATCCAGCTGCCAAGCCCCCACGGCCCTCCCAATCACGTCTAGGATTGCATATAGATGCTCCAGGAGGAACTTACATCTCACCCACGCAACAATTCTGTATGCCTCGATATTTCCACTCTTAAGGACAAGACGGGCACCTCTGAGGTGGCTCTCACACATTGGCACACAGCAGATATAGACACCCTGGGCGACCTATACAGGGTTGGCTCACTATTAACTTTTGAGGCATTGGCGGAGGACACTGACTTGCCTGCAGGGCAATTCCTCTTGCACACTTCCCTCACGAGAGCCCTCTCGGCCCTCTGGGGAGATCTAATGGCAGAGCTCCGACACATTTGCTACTACAGTACTTACACGTAATGGGGGCGGGATTACATATAGTACACTGGTGTTTGGCGGCTTTACTCACTCATACACTGAAGCCAATGCTGAAACTCCACACCAGCTGGGAAGTGTACAGAGGACAATCCTGAGTGACACTGAATGGGACCCCATCCTGGTTGGCTCTACATATGTATCTAAATTCAAGCTAATACAAACGTACATCATACAGAGAGCGTACCTTTCACCCGACAAAATAAACAGCTATTTCAACATTGCCACCTCTGAATGCCCACGCTGTCGGCAGCTCGACATTGACCTCTTCCACATGCTATGGTCTTGCACCTCCCTCCAATTTTACTGGCAAGAAGTAGTCATAGCACTAGCGCTCTGCACTGACACATCTTTGCACCCTACATGGGAAATTTGCATGTTAAGGATCTATGACAGGTCCAAGAAAGTCACATCACTTTTAGAGACCTGGGTGGTATAGTTGTGAAGCGCTTAATTACAAAGAGGTGGAAGCATGTAGACACCCCAGAGACAATCAGCTGGAAAAGATCACTCACGATATGGGCGCAGGCGGAAAGTACAACATTACATAGGGAGGAGACGGCGGGGCTCCGCAAATACCCCATTGCGCAATACTGGGACACATTACTCACAGCCTTCAGAAATGAAGGAGGTGGGGAAGATGATGACGCCCAGCCTGCTGATACGTAACTCACACACTAGGAATCCCGAGCCACAAAGGGTACAGTATTCGTGGATAGCAACGCATACTATTGTGAAACCTATGTATAGCCAAAGACTGATATGGGAGGCCCCCTGCCCCTGAATACCCACTTACACAAAGTTGACTCTACAGGATGCACCGTTCCATACTCTGTCATGCAACGTTTATTCTATTAGTTTACCCTTTTTTTCCGATGGCTGTTTCACTATTAAGTTGTTAGATGTTGTAGATTAGATAAGGTATGTCTTATTGGTGCATATTTTTTTTATCCTCATCTCTTTTTCTCTTGCGCAATCCCCTTATTGAAATGCTGAAACGTCCACGCATTAATATCTTCTACATACGCTAATGTCATGCATGCTAGGTACTAATGGATAGGTTGTAACTGAATGTGCTTGCATATGGCGTTGGCGATTCTGTATGAAGTTTCGAAAATACAGAGTAGTAGTGTGGACAGGGAATAACGCATAGCGATTCATAGGTAACTGCCTTTTGAAAACTAATGTATGCGTCACTGTATATTATAAATATTCCTCTTTAACACAAAGTTGATATGCACAATAATATTATTGTGTTGTTTTGCATAGGTTTGGACTATGCTTCAGGTATTTCTGTATTATCATGCAATGTAAGCAAAGGAAAAAATAAAAAAAGACCAATAAGGTTATTCAAACAAATAAATATGGAGGGACAAGGTTACAAAAGGATGAAAGTGAAGAGCAATGAAGGGGTGGAAGGGTATGGTCAGTGAAGGACATATGCTATTGGGTAGTAATGTGATCTTATTTCTTTCCTACCATGCTGCACTACCATGGAAACTTCTGGTATACTGCATGAATGAGACAGCATTGGTGCCCATGACTATGACTACTCTTTTTGACTGTTTGATCAAAAAGGCCGTCTCAAAAAACATGTTTTGTCAATAGTTTACTTGGGCCAGCATCTTCTTGACAGTACCAAAACACTGTTCTCCTAGTCTTACAGTACCACAAGACCTATAACAGAAGGCGTACTAATTAAGAGAGTATAAGAGAACAAAAGAAAGCTATATACAGTAGAAAGTCAGCTGCAGAGATTGAAAATATAGAAAAACAAACATTAGAAGTTAGTATAAATAATACACAAGGCTAAGTCCACTAGTGAGGAGATGTAAAAGTAATAAATAATAACAACCAGGATTTTCTGGGACAAACAGAGACATCTGCCGTGGTTGCAGTGCTGGTAGCCTTGGTGGAGGTGATTGCTTAACCCACCATGGTGCTGGTGGTGGCGGCCACTTTGCCCTTGGATGCCCTCTTGATCTTGGGTGCCGATATAAGAAATAAAGAAGATTGATAAGAAAAATATTGTGGTATTCTCTAAAAACAAACATTTTTGACAGGCACAGCATAGTAATTTCTAAATCAGATCGCCGATTCTTATTATCTTTTTTTCCCCACCCTCTTTGATGGGTCAAGACAGTCTCCCTTTGCAATGCATTTTATGCATCAGGGAGATTGGGACTGTATAAACTACATAAAGGCACAGGGAAGAAGAATGCTAACACCCTGATGTGAAACTGTGATGATAGTGACAGGACAAGGTTGGAATCTCTTCTTAAATCAGCCCAAGTGAGCTCCAAGCACCTGGTTTGGTCACGCTGAACAGAATCCAGAAGGTTTTATTCATTGGATGTCCACTCCACTCGTACGGTGGCACACCCTCCCTGCCATGCTAACACCATGCATCACTACTCCCAGGGCCCAGATTTAGCAAGGGTTGGTTGTTTGTGTTGTTCATGCTTATGAGGAATGGTTTTATGTGTTATCCCCTTCTTGCACAAGCAATCCAGGTTCCTGTGTAATGTATGTGAGACGGGTGCCATCATTGGCACGGTAGGCAGCACTTGGTTGCACCAGCATAGTACGAGACCAGAAATGCAACATATCTTGATCAAGTAATGTTACATTCCTGCCTTCTCCTTTTGAAGCAGAGCATCAAGTTATCTTGCTGCCCTGTGTGAAATAAATCTTAATAACTCTGTTCCCAAAGCACTAAGCAAAGTGTATAGATGATAAACCCTGACGTATGACTGCATCCCATGTCCATTTATTTCAGAAGAAAGTCACTAAATGCAACTGTAAGCACTCTCTGATGCTAAAAGGGCATTTATTTAGGTGAGTGGAACAAACTAACATTAAAAAAAACTTGCCTCAGCATATTGCCATGCTCCTAAATTAAATGCTCCTTCTATACCAGGATAATTGTTGAAAAGATCTTTCTATCTATCTATCTATCTATCTATCTATCTATCTATCTATCTAGATATATCTATCTATCTATATATATATATATATATCTATATATATCTACTAGCAGCCCGTCCCGACGTTGTCCGGGTATGAACATTTATGATTGTAATGTGTGTGCGTCGTGAGTTTTAATGATTGTCCGGAGTGAATGTGCGTTTGCGAGGGCTTGTTTGAGTGCCTTCGCGTTGTCTGTATATTTAACTTCTTCATTGTGTGTGTGTCCTGAGTTTTAATTATTGTCCTGCAAGAATATGTGTTTGCGAGGGCTGGTTTCAGTGCCTGCGCGTTGTACGTATATTTAGCTCCTTTGTTGTGTGTGCGTCCTCATTTTTAATGATTGTGCGGCGTGAATGTGCGTTTGCGACGGCTTGTTTGAGTGCCTGAGCGTTGTTTGTATTTTTAGTTCCTTGGTTGTGGGTGCGTCCTGACTTTTAATGATTGTCCGGTGTAAATGTGCGTTTGCGAGGGCTGGTTTGAGTGCCTGCACGTTGTTCGTATTTGCAGTTCCTTCGTTGTGTGTGCGTCCTGAGTTTGAATCATTGTCCGGCATACGCTGCCTGTCTTCAGTGTCCGCTGTAGCCGTGTGACCGAGCACTTGTGAGTAAAAGCAACTTCACAAAATGAGTGAATCTTTATGAAGTGTCTGTAAATGGATCGCAACGGCAAGGCGGATCGTGAATGTTTCCGGAAGCCGCGTCCTTTTTTTTTACTTCCTTGTAGTGCAACCCCCTGTGACCACGCTGACACGTCCAATCATGAGAAGGGTATGGTGGTGCCTGAATATGCGCGCACATTGCTGTTGCAAGGCGCGCCCCTTTTTATGTTAACTAATATTTTTCAGAATGAGCTTGCACATTGATTTTAGTACGTGGCCATTTACACGCCCATATGATGAACGGTGCGCATGATGCGGTGGCGCATCTTGTTTTTAAGTTGTGTTGATTTTAGTACGCGGCCATTTACACGCCCATATGATTCAAGGTGCGCATGATTCACGGGGCGCATGATGCGGCGGCGCATCTTGTTTGATGACACGCCACCCCCACGACCACGCCCACAACATGCCCACTTTTTCCGAACGGGCTTGAACATTCATTATAGTACAAGCCCATTTACACGCCCACGACACGCCCACTGGAGTTTAACGCACCCACGACAACGCCCACAAGAGACTACTTTACCCCTAATGTTCTTTGACCTTTCTAATGTATATGGTGACCAGCTGTATAGCCTATGTCCATCTGCTGAAACTACCCTTTACAATGGTGTATTGGGTGTTGTGATTGGTGCTGTACTTCTTGAGTTTACCCGCCTCAAAGGTTCCAGTTCCCTCTTTATAATAGTATTATAGATAGTTATTATATATATATATATATATATATATATATATATATATATATATATATATATATATATATATATATATATATATGAAAAACCAAGTCTTCAAATCAGCAAAACTCCTGCAAAAGAAGACACGGACCCCAGGCTGCAGTAAGGGAGATTTATTTCAACCTCTCAGGCGACGCGTTTCGAGCAACTAGTGCTCTTGATCACACACCATACACCTGGTCAGCACACATTTAAATACATTTTTTTACATTGCAGTGCTCCACCTCCTAAGTGAATCACATGGTGCATAGACATAGACAAAATGCTTCTCTATGCTACTGATCCCAGCACCCACCATCACTAAACTTACAGGGCAAGGAAAACAATATAACTGCATGAATGCAAAACCCAAATTAATCTCATATACCACTCCTCGTCTATAAAGTCATACAAAGATTATGTTAACATCTCTTTTAAACCTTAACAAAAAATGATGATTTTTGAAACAATGTATATACAAATAGAAAAATATACGAATTTCCTATATACATATATTTACATATGATGTATCTCTATACATCTATATACAACATCTACAGATATAACCGTCCAAATTTCCTGACTTATATGCCAAAATAATCTAAACTATTGATTAAATTGGTTTATAGAATAGATATAAGAGATCAAAAAATCATGGATTTAGTATATTGACAGTTCCCCAATTGCCCATACTCACACCCTAAGTGGCAACAAATAATAAGTGATACTAGATAGTTAAAAAAAAAAAACAAAGTGCCAATAAAAAACCTTTGTGTTTGCAAATAACAAAAAAGTGAATGTTCTATGAATTATACATGATCTTTGGATGAGAGTTTGACAATTACTCAACTCGTTATCAATTTCATTTTCTTAAAAGAAGTAATTTCACAACTAGTTCCCCCATGGTGCAACTTGATGCAGTTAATGTTCCTGTATTTCTTACGAAGTTTGTAAGTCCGGAAGACCCTTAAAAAATAAAACATAAAAAACAAAAATCCACATAAGGATTCATTTCATGTTTCTTATAGAAGTTTCCTGTATTTTACACAACATAACGTAAATCATGTGAATAGTTATAACAAATGATGTAAGTCTTCAGTCGTATTCAGTCCATTAGGATATTTGCTATCCAGCTCCACTATATATTCTGTTTCTTTTTTCCTTAAAAGTCCCTCTCTGTCTCCTCCCCGATTAAGAGGAGCCACCACATCTATGACAAAATATGTCAACTTTGACAGATCATTGTCATGAGTTGATTTGAAGTGGCGTGCTACCGGGTATGTGTTGTCATTATTTACTATTGCACGTAGGTGTTGCAAGATCCTGACATGCACCTGCAACTTGGTACTGCCCACATATCGCAAGCCGCAGGTGCATGTCAGGACATATACTGCAAACTCACTGTGACAATTGTAATTACCTCGAATAGTCTTTCTAGTGGGACAGAAAAACGTGCTATAGTGAGTGGTGTTTACACCAAACTTGCACACCCTACATGAGGAGCATTTGAAAAAACCTTTATATTTGAGCCAGGTACTGCCACTACCTGACTCTGGACTGGTTTTCACTAGACTGTTGTGCATGCTGTATGATTTTTTATAGGTTATTGTTGGAGTAACTTGTAATAACTCACTATAAAAACCATCTGTCATCAAAATAGGCCAGTGTTTTCTAACAATAGACCTAATTTGTCTTTCTTGCTTGCTATAGGTCAGAATCAAACGAGGAGTGTTGTTCTCTATTATCGGTTCTGGTGCTTCAGATCTGAGTGATGATTCCCTAGATTTTTCACGGCAACATCTCAGAGCACTATTCAAAACCTTATCACTGTACCCTCTGGCTTTGAGTCTATCGATTGTGTTTCGGGCTTCTTGTTCAAATATCTCAGAGGTGCTACTTATTCGTTTGACCCGCACCAATTCCCCATATGGGACATTATTGATCACATGTTGCGGATGGTTACTACTGGCATGTAGTATGCTGTTTCCAGCAGTCGGTTTACGGAGCAAATGTCCCAGACGGGGCGAGCAGCTAGTAGCTGGTGCTGGCGGCAAGGTTAGCATAGCCTTGTAACTTATTTCGAAGCAAAAATCCTTCAATAAAGAAGAGCGCCGCACACCACTCCAAAGGTTCTTTTCGTTTTTATTTCATTTAGGTATTCCCCACCTACGCGTTTCGGACAGTAAATGTCCCTGTTCACGGTTAACAAACATTTGTCCCTTGTTTGTTTCTCTTATTTATACCATAAACACCATATGGCAGTGTTACGTTGAATTATGGGTTTGGTAGTTTGCTCATACATGCCCATTTTTTTAGGCTCGTCCTTAGCTTATATCAGACCTGTGTTCGACATTTTCGAGTCAAGGTAGGACATAGTTTATTTTAGTTGACTAATTGTCACTAAACTATATGCAAGTGTAGGGCTAAGTGCCCGTGTTTGACAAGTTGATCCGCGTAATTTCATCCGCGTTACTAGTATTGACTGAGTGTCATTAGAAAATATTGGCTAAGTGCCTTTGTGTATATTAGTAGTCCCCTTGATACGTCCATGTCGATCTACTGGTCTGTACCGGCTTTGGATGATAATTACTTCCTTAGAATTCATTTAACAAGTTTTTAGATCTTGGTTTCATCATATTGAAAGTCATGGTTAGCTTATTTGCTATAGGTCCAAGTTTAAATTACAACAGAAAGCTATTCATTCATTGGTGTCTAACATGAAATCATTGAATATTAATTATTAGTAGTTCTTTACAGTCTCACAGATGTACGTACAGTTCCTCATCTGCATTCATTCCCCACGGGCTGCGGGTTTTGAATCTTATTATTAGCTTTGATTCAAGCCGTCTTAGTTTCTTATTTTTGTCCCCACCACGTTCACTCTCTTTTATCATTGCGATCCCTGCATATTTTGTGTCTTTCCAAGTTTTCCCTGGATGGCTTTTCAGGTGTTTGGCAATCGCATAGCTGTTATCATTGTTTTCAATTGCTCGAATATGTTCAAGTGTTCTCTTTTTCAGAGGACATATGGTTGAGCCAATCAATTTTTTTACCACAGAAGCATTGGAGTTGGTAGACCACAAACTGTGAGTCACAGGTTATTTTATCTTTTATTTCAAAGGTTCTTCCTTTTGGATCTTTCAAGCATTTGAGATTCTGGCCAATTTTACATGCCTTGCATGTTTGGCATTTTGTGAATCCTAGTTGTCTTTTGTCCAACCAAGTTATAAGTTTGTCTTTTCTGAAGTGACTGTTCACCAATGTGTCTTGAATTGAGGGGGCTTTACGAAATGTGATCAATGGTCTGTCCCCTATCAGTGATCCTATTTATGTATCCTTTTTTAAAACACTCCAATATTTTGTTAGAATTTGTCGTATTTTAAAGCTCTCCTTTGAGTAGGTGAGAATTAACCGTGGTTTGTCTTCATCTGTTTTTAGATTTTTTCTGTCTTTCGGTATGAGGGTTTCAGGTCTTGTTTTTGCCCTTGCTCTTTGTTCCCCTCGTAGTATATCTTTATGTTTGTATCCACGATTGGCAAAGCGGTGTTTAGTTTCCTTGAACTTCTTCTCCATTTCCAATGGTTCTGAGCAATTTCGTTTCATGCGTAAAAACTCGCCATATGGAATGCTTTGTTTTAATGGTGTGGGGTGGAAGCTAGTGCCATACAGGACACTGTTCGTTGATGTTTTCTTTCTGAATACTGTTGTCTCTAATTTGTTGTTTTTGACATAGACCTTAGTGTCTAAGAAGTCAATTTCTGCTTTCTGAATGTTGGAGGTGAATTTTAAACCCACATCATTTTGATTGAGTATTGTTATATACTCCATCAATTTCTTTCTTGGACCCTTCCAGATGAGGAACAGGTCGTCTATGAACCTGAGCCACAACACCACGTCCGTGGTGTAGTTATCGTTTTCTTCTCTCCAAGCTATGTTTTTCTCCCACCAACCCATGGTGAGATTAGCATAGCTTGGAGAGAAGGAAACGCCCATAGCACAACCGCAAATTTGTTGATAATACTTTTCGTTAAAAAGAAAGACATTGTTAGTTAAACAAAAAATTATCATAGATACCAGCATGTTGGTATGTCTCAAATCAGATATGGGTCTTTGTTTCAAGAAATATTTGATTGCTGGTAAACCTATGTCGTTTTGTATAGAAGTATACAATGAGACCACATCGATGGTAATGAGCCAATAATCAGAATGCCATTCGGTCTCCATTATTGTCCTTAGAAAATCCCCGGTATCTTTGATAAATGAGTTAAGAGTGGGAACAATCACGGCCAAAAAAATGATCCACATATAGTGCTACAGTTTCACAAAGGGAGCCACAGCTTGATATTATTGGTCTGGCTGGTGTATTGATTAGTGTTTTGTGAATCTTTGGCAAGAAGTATATGGTGGGGGTGATTGGATGTTTCACAGTGAGGTATCCTGCTTCCTCCTTGCTTATTAAACCCTTTTCTTGCCATTCTTGGATTAGTTTGTGTAGTTTGATCATTATATCTATAGTTGGATTTCGTTGTAGTTGTTTGTAGTTCATAACATTGTCTAGTTGGCGATTAGCTTCCTCTACATAGTCCGTTTTATTTAGAATGACTATTTTCCCCCCTTTGTCAGCCGGCTTTATTTCAATTAAAGGATTTGTTTCAAGTGCTTTCAAGGCTAGGCGTTCCTTTTTCGTTACATTTTCTTTTTTTGTCAATGTGTTATTCATTGCTTCCAATTCTGTTATGACTAAATCATGATATGTATCTATGCGGTTGCCAGGATATAGGACAGGACAGAATCGAGATTTGCTTTTGAAGTTTGTTTTAGAACTTGAGTTAGTTGGTATGCCCAGTTCAGATATTACTTGAGTGTCACTCTGTTCAATTTCTTCAAGTTCATGGGCCAGTTCATAAGCTGGTCGTAAACCTGATGCATCACCCACTGTAAATTGTTCTAGGTCGGTAACGGAATTGCGTTCAGTTGATATTTCTTCATTGATTTTGCAATTTCTTTTTTTTAGAAGAATTTTTTTAGTTTTAGTTTTCTAATACATTTGTATACATCTATTTTCGTTTCGACCTCATCCTGATGTTTATCAGGGCAAAAGTAAGACCCTTTTTCAGTAGTGTGACTTCCGATTCTGTTAATGTGTAGTTTGATAAGTTGATAACCACATTTGAATCCATTTTGGTAGGTTTTATTGTAGTTATTTCTTTAGCGCTGTCCTGTTTCTCAGAGGATACCTTTGATTTACGACCTCTCCTGGTTTTCCTCCTTGGCTTTGGTTCGTCATTTGTCCTCTTCCTCTTCCTCTTGCTTGAGAGTTTCCCCGTCCTCTTCCCCTTGTTTTTGGATTTTGTTGATCCTTGTAGAGGATTTGCATCTCCTCTAAAAAAGTGAGTTTCTTCGCCCCTACAGTTGTTTGTTCGCCATCACTGGCTTCTGATTCTGTTTCACTAGGAATGGTGTCATTATCCACAAATTGAGGGTTTGCGTATTGTTGTTTTTTGAGAGTATCAAAGCGTTTCGCGAAAGTGAAGATTGTCCCATTAGTAAAATCAGATTCGTCACATCTGAATTTTCTTTGTTTTCTTTCTTGTATCTCTTCATCATGCTTATCCAGATTTTTTTCCATTGTTTGACGTAGGTTTTTCTTTGTCTCTTCACTTTCTCCTAGGGCTTGTATTTGATCTTCCAATTCTTTTATTTTTATGTGCAAATCCTCCACATTCTTTTTTGCGTGTTTAATTATAATAAGGATCATTCTACGTGAGCAGTCCATATTGTTTTGCCCCCATTCTTCCAACATTTCCGCACTGGTGTCTGCGTGATTGGGCAGAGTAAAAATTCGTAACCCTCGTGGTATTAACCCTAATTCAGTATATTTTTCTAAGGTGATTATCTCCCAGCTGCGTGAGATTTCTTTACGCAGTAATTTTTCCATCTGTTGGAATAGTTGTTTTGCATTTGGGTTGATGGTTTTAGAAGTGCTTGTTTGTTTTCCTCCTATCCCGTTTGAAGTTGAAGCATTTTTTGTGAACATGCTTTCCGCTTTTTCAAGACGTAGGGCTGCTCGTTTTTCCATTGTCATCCAATGAGGTCGAGTACCTGGTCTACAACACTTTCTCTGATGTTTAACACAAACCTGTTATTGTTATTGCGTGACAAGCTCGTTAAAATTGTGGGGAGTTGGTGTTTGTCCAATTTGAGAGCGAGTGATTTATCGCTTTCTATGAAATCGTACGTTGGAGTGAGTCTTGATCTGGCTTTGTTACAGGCACAGAAAAGATCAGCTTTTGTAGGTCAAAGACGTAATCTTATACAAAACTCGCCGCAGCATTCAATCGAAAATGGAAATATTGGCACTGAAGTTAGGTATTTCGACTCACCCGGGAGACTCCCGTCGCTGTTGGTGTCCTCCGACACTGCCAGTCGGCGCTCAACCAGTCAACTCAGGCTGCTTTCCTTTCCATTTCGAATCGAATCGCATTGCTTACAAGCTGGGAGTGCAGGTTCCGTCAGCGGCTTGAGTGTTAGATTCAGTTCGCAATCGCCGTGTGGCACCCAGCTCGTTATCAGCGTTCTCTCCAAAATATCTCAGTTTAGCAATGCTCGAATGCTGGGCTCTCCCTCTGTTTCAAATAAATCACGAGCAAATGTCCCAGACGGGGGGAGCAGCTAGTAGCTGGTGCTGGCGGCAAGGTTAGGACAGCCTTGTAACTTATTTCGAAGCAAAAATCCTTCAATAAAGAAGAGCGCCGCATACCACTCCAAAGGTTCTTTTCGTTTTTATTTCATATAGTTTAGTTACAATTAGTCAACTAAAATAAACTATGTCCTACCTTGACTCGAAAATGTCGAACACAGGGCTGATATAAGCTAAGGATGAGCCTAAAAAAATGGGCATGTATGAGCAAACTACTAAACCCATAATGCAACGTAACACTGCCATATGGTGTTTATGGTATAAATAAGAGAAACAAACAAGGGACAAATGTTTGTTAACCGTGAACAGGGACATTTACTGTCCGAAACGCGTAGGTGGGGAATACCTAAATGAAATAAAAACGAAAAGAACCTTTGGAGTGGTGTGCGGCGCTCTTCTTTATTGAAGGATTTTTGCTTCGAAATATATATATATATATATATATATATATCTATGACCTACTGGCGGTCGCCAGTAGATAGTTATAATTAGGACCTAGTTACCATATGAAAATCGCAACATTCTATTCCCAATAACTTTGGCGCCGATTGACGAATCTTCACAACATTTTTAGAACTGATGGCCCGCTCCGGTCAGCTCCTATCTTGAAAGTTTTGGGGTGATTCGTCAAGGGGGGCCAAGAAAATAGGGGGTCCCAAAACATGTTTTCCCCATGCAATTTCCCATAGGAAACTTTAGCCACGGCTACAGCCCGAACTGCTAAACGGAATTCCACCAAATTTGTCAAAACTGTAACCCTTGGTTCAGAAATATTTCTTTTTGTTAAATGGTGTAAATCCATTTAGTAATTGCTGAGAAAATCAAAATTAAAAAAATATTGAAAATATTGATATCTAGAGGCGTGCAGAATCTGCGCACGCTGCAGATTAGAATCTGCGCACCCTGCCGATCACGAGCTGCATTCTAATTGGCGTCAACACTCCAAAGCAGGAACTGTTGGCAGCCATCTTGTGCCTGGGTAGAAGCGAGGCACAAGAAAACAGTAAAATAAAGGCACAAAACAAGAAAAGGGGGCAGTGTTGAAACACCCTGACCCCCTAGGCCTGCTTAAGGGGTCCCACAAGGACCTCCAGGGTAAATCAAAAATGCCGAGATGCGCGCTGGGAGCGTGGATCCAGCCGTGAAAATAAAGCACGGGCTTCCGTGCGTCGTTATTAACTAGCCCCGGGTGGTCCAAGTCCCAGGGGCATCAGAAAAATATATGTGCGGGGGCTCAGGGGAACTCAGCCCCGGGGACTGCCACCCCCTGGGGATTTCTAAAAATATGTTGGGGGCGCACATAGCTCCCCCAGCCCCAGGGACCGCCAACCCTGGCACTTGTTTTTTAAATGGGTGGGGGCCTCTAAGGCCCCCCAAGCCCTGGGGACAGCCCTGGGGACCGCCACCCCCAGGTCTGTTCTAAAATATTTGCGGGGGCTCACTGCCCCCCCCCCGCACACCCGGGGGACCACCACCCCCGGGGATTGATTTAAAAAAAAAATAACTAACATGTGTGGGGGGCTCAAGCACCCCCACTGGCCCTGGGAACTGCCACCTCCCCAGGGCACTAAGTATTCAAATTGGAGGGTCTGTTATGGGCCCCAGGGACCACCACCCTCTAGTGCCGGCTCCTGCAGTGTCCCGGGGCGCCTACCCCCGGGACACTGCTGTCTGCTACGGTGGAGCGGGAGGACGTCTCCTGCCCTACTGTAGCAAACTCTGCTTTCGATTTTAGAAGAGAGAGCAGGGAAACCTTCTCTCTCTTCCAAAATCCAAAGCAGAATTGCTTTTCCACACGGGGAGCTGCATCTTAGCAGCTCCCCATGTGGAAAAGCAATGCCGGCTCACAGAGGACGCGGGGAGCAGGCGGGAACAAGGGGCCATATGGGATTCCCCCACGGTCTCCATCTGAGTACATAGGCCCCGGGGATGAGGTCCCCCGGGCGAATAGAAATTAGTGGTAGGAGACAGTTTTTTAATGAAAAATTTGGAGTCGCAACCCCAGTGCGATGCTCAGCATGGCCCCCTGGTGTGAATGCACTGGATGCGTGACTCCCAGCGCGGCCCACTGTTGTGAACGTGCTGGGTGCTCGACTCCAAAACGCAATGGGTACGCGACTCCAAGCAAAACATTTTTTTAATGCAAAATCTAGCTTATATGTTTGGATCTTGGGTGGCTCTAAAAAGAGCCCTTGCGTTTATTGGGAGATTTTAGTACGTGCAAGTAAGTACTTATGCAGAGTCTAAAGTTGTTGAGAAAGACTCTGTTACCCTCATCTGTGAAATGTACACCATCTCTCCTGTAGATGCCATCCATATTAAAAAGCAGATTGTTGTTGTAATTGGACCCCATCCTATAATCTCTGAGATAAGCAGAAACAGCTTTATTGACATGTTTCCTAGATTTCTCAGTCTGTGGACAAAATTGATTGGACCAGTTCCATTTCTGGCTTTGGCATATGTTAGAGTAGACAAAGGCAGTTTGGGGTAAAAGTAACATCAATTCTGCAAAGGTGTCCTTCATTAGCATTTCCAGACGTACCCCAGTCAAAGTGCCTAGGTCATTGCCACCACAGTGCATAATAATGAGGTCAGGGTGTTGGAGATGAAAAAAGGATTTAACCAATGGCATCAATTGGTGCCACTTTAATCCTCTCTGTCCAATCCATTTAATGTCTACATTTTGCAAAGCTAGGTCTTTGTCAATACCTCTGCTTTCAGCATACCTTTTGCAACACAAAATATAGCTTTGTCCCACAATCCACATTATAAGCATCTTGAAGGGAAGTCTCGATGCACTCAGAAGATGTTTGTAGCTGAATTAGGCAGTTTGTAAAATAAAATGTTTGAAAAAGGTGAACAAGATGCAGTTTTAAAAAAAGAAGAGAAATGATTGGCTGATTGAAAACAGTATACTCTGAAAAATAGGATGCATGTTTCTTTGTTTAAAAAACATGTTTCTTTGGTTAGTAAAAACTGTTTGAAAGGTACATTAGATAAGATAAGCTTATACTTTGGAAAGTCAAACGCACTTGCTGATTGAATTTGCAACATTGTGTGCTGAACTTGTGACATGTGTGTTCAGTTGAGTGTTCCATGAACTGTTACTATGGTAATAAGCATTACGCAGAATGAGGGTAGGGTTGGGAGTTATGTGTGGCATTAAAATGTGTATTTCTTAATAATATTACAGTAATATGTAATTGCAGTGAGATTTCCCAAGTCACTGGTATAGTTAAAAGTAGTGTCTTATGAAAAAAAATATGGTAAAACTATTTGTCATATACTATTGAAGTCTCGTCTGGATCTGCGGTTGCATCGCTTATGGTGCGCTGACCAGGTGGGACTTCAAAAAATTCCAGAAGCAATTTTGGTTCAGTTAGAGGTCAGTTGGCAAGGGTTGATATGTGTAAACAATAGAAATGTGTCTTAGAATTTGAATTAATCTTGGAAGCAATGTGATTTGATATTTACATGTATATATATGTGCAGAATGAGAGGGAAATGTTGCCATTTTCTGGTTTTGCTAAGAGCAGTGCACTACATTCCTTGTGTGCAGAAGACAATCTGGTGTGTGATTCAGAAACTTCATACACTACAAATGAATTTGAAAGTTGAGTTAAAAATTTGTGAGGTGTTCTATGTGGTGACTTTGTTTTTAATCACAAAATATAATTAATAAAATTTGGAGTTAGTGATATATTTTCTAATGAAGAAATATTTATGACAGTTTTTTGTAATGTGTTTAAATGTTGTTTAATATACAGTTTGTATACTATTATGTGTGTTTTGGAATAGGGATTGCAGATTATGACTGATTGTATTAATGTGTGCATATGTACATTGGTATAATAGTGCATAATTTTGGGTGTTGATTTCAAATTGGAAATGTATATGTTGAGTTAAGGTATTAGTGATGAGAGTGGTTTTTAGAAGTGTCTACATAGGTATAGTTAAAATATGCAACATCACTTTTTGTGTTTGTTTTGAAATGTAAGCTTGTATTGTGATTTTATGTGGTGTAGATAGAGTTCTGTATACACATACTCATTTATGTTTTTCAGTGATATGGTGAGAGTTATAGTAGAGAAATGTGAAAGGTTTCTGATTTGTATTTGGCTACATGTAATATTAAACGTAGTTGTAGAGAGGTAATATAGCAGTAGAGATTTATGCAGTAGTTTCATTCTATAAAGAGTGTGTTTGCTGATCAATTATTGCCTAGTTAGTAGTGAGACACTTCTCCAATCACCCATTTAGCACCATACATTTGTTTATTCAGTGTAGTAATATCAATGTACTTAAAAATTCTCTAAGCACTGTGTTTGTACAGTCAAATCCAATCAAATATTTCTTTATTCTGCATTTAAAAAATGCCATAAAAGTGCATAAAAAGGGTTAAAACTTTAAAATACGATTCAATTAATTACATTTCATTTGCACAGGGTCACTCAGTTAACCAGCAATACAATCAGCATCCCTCTCGAGTTCCTTATCCTGACCGCAATCTTAATAAAATTCGTGATACAGAACAGAGTATAAGCATCATTAGCCTTTTGCAGGAACAATAAAGCTACCTTGGCGTGTTTAAACGTTGCTCTTTTCAATATTCCGACCAGGAACTTGCGCCTAGGTAGTGTATAAAATGAGCATAATAAAACAAAATGAAGGGTATCCTGCGGAGACCTATTGTCGCAGCCGCAGGTACCCTTCTGCTCAACCGATGAAGTAAAACCTGGGGGGTCAGCCAGTAAATGATGTAAAAGGTTGAACCTAAAACGGGTCATAAAAAATCTGTCCTGTGCGTTCTAGGTCAGTGAAAGATAGGGTTCCATACCACTTTCATTTTTCAGTAATCTATAAGCAGTAACTGTGGGTTCACGTTCTTCAATGGTCGCCCTGCTTGCAGTTGTCCATTTCCTAAACAGTTTCTTAACACTCAGTTTATCTTGGGTAGTAATAGCTTCAGGGTTAATAAAAAGATTCTTACAGCCAATGCCCTCGAGTGTGCCCTTTACATATTTTAACCAGGGGATGGAACTCCCTGTGTCTCTTTTCAGGCAATCTGTTATAATTTGTCTGCTTAGGTCTGCCTCCGGGTTAGTCCAGATCTTCACCCTGGCCAAAAGCGGCCGGACCTTGATTTGATCTTCAATATAGGCTTCTCCTAGGTCTTCATGTGTGATATAGGCAGGGATACGATGTGGGGTTTTAAGTATCCTTCTGAAGAATATATTTTCCTCTGCCTGTACCTGTTGAATATTTACGAAGCCCCAAACCTCTGCCCCGTAGGTTACATTAGCGCAACAGATTGATCTGTACAAATTCATGACTTGTTTTGGAGACCACCTGCCCAGCGTACGACCGTAATTCATTATTGCCCCGGAAGAGGCCACCAGTTTTGAACAGTGTTTTTCCACCAGAAGTCTAAACTTTAACAACCCATCACATAATAGGCCTAAATAAGAGAAGGACTGAACCTGTCCTATTTTATAGGTGCCTATCTTGTAGGAAAACTTCTTGCCTGGTGTGGCCCCCGCCAGCATGACGTAGGACTTGTCCAAATTTGCGGATAGGTCAAGTGTGTTCATGAAGCTGACAAACCCATCAATCAGCCTCTGAAGCCCCCTGGGGGTCCGAGCTAACAACACTGCATCGTCCGCATAAAGCAGGACGGGGACCGGGCGGCTACCTACTTGAGGAGAGTCTACTCATAGTTTGCTTAGTTCGCTGTCTAGATTATTAATGTAAAGGGAAAACAAAAAAGGAGCTAAAATGCAGCCCTGTCGCACCCCACTGTTGCATGGGAATGGTGGTGTCCTGCCTCCATCTGGGTTAAAACAAACAGAAGCAGTGGTGTTCCAATGCAAGGCTTTCAGAATGTTAACTAAATCCAGGTCCACCCCTAGGCCTATCATCAGGTCCCATAGCTTCTCTCTGTTCACGTGATCGAACGCAGCAGAGAGATCCATGAACCCTAAGTAAACCGCCCCTTTGCTGGCTATAGTGTACTTAGCAACCAGCAAGTAGAGGTTCAGGCATTGGTCCTTAATTGACCTTCCCTCCCTGAACCCATATTGAGTGTCAGTGATTATCTGATGCGTGTCCGCCCATTCTGTAAGGCGATTAAGGACAACACGACCCAACACCTTCGCCGTGACATCAATCAGAGATATCGGGCGATAGCATTGGGGGTCGTCCCTATTCCATTTTTTATAAATCGGGACTATTATTGCAGAGGACCAGGAACGCGGCAGACCGGCTTGCACTGCCGCATTTAAGACCCTCGTAAGAATGGGGGCCCACATCTCCACCTTGCTAAGGTAGAGATCGGGAGGTATGCCGTCTGGGCCGGGCGCTTTATTTTTGAATTGGCCTAATATGGCCCCTTCTACTTCTGCCAGGGTGATCTCTATCCTTGCGACCCATCTTAGCCCTTGCCCCTCGTCATTATTGATTTCGCCAGTGTGATTATATAAGTTTTTAAAATGTGAATGCCATTGTTCTGGCAAAATAGTGCTAGAAATCTGTGGGGCATTTGAGTCCTGGAAACAGGGTTTGTTTATAATTTTCCAGAACTCTGTCAAGTCCCTTCTATCCGCAGCCTCCCTTAGGTCCTCCCAAGCTTGCATTTGAAGGCTTAAATTTCCGGTTTTTTAATGCCTTTTTATATGCCAGCCTGCATTGGGCGATGTATAACTTATCCCTAGGTAGAGATTTTAAGCTAGCTTTCAGCTCTTTGTGTGCCTGTGAGCAGTCTTTATCAAACCACCTGGGGGTGGTGTTTAATCTCCCATTCTTGGTGGTCTTTAATAGTCCTTCGATGAGGTGTGCCATCTCCTCAAATGTGTTTACAACAGCAGCCCCCTCTATAGAGGGGTCGAGGCAAACATTGAATGCGTCTGCTCCTGTTGTTATTAGAGATTTATAAAAGGTGTCCCCATCTATTTTGGACCATCTAAGTCTCCTCCCCTGGTCTGTTACATTCTCTACAGAACCAACCCCTTGGCTCGCGTATTTAATGGTCGGGCCTTTTAGGTCTAACACAAGGGGATTGTGGTCACTATATATGCTCCATTCTATTTCTGCCCCTTTCACCCATGCTTTAAATATACTAGAGACCATAATATAATCAATATAGGAGCCACAGCCTCTACCCTTAAAAGTGGGATTAATCTCCCCACCACTACCCAATTCTACAAGGTCCAAGGTGTGGACCAAATTTTGACCTTTCAACACCCTGTCTAGGTCTGTCCCTTCAGGTGAATGTAGGAAGTGCGGCCCTTTCTCCACTGTACAGCGGGACTATTCCTTGTTAAGAGGTCTTAGGTTCGAACACAAGTGACAATTGAAATTGCCTGCTAGGACTAGGAACGGGGCTACTGCTGTCTTCCCTACCGACAGCTGGGCATTTAGGCGAGTGTCCAATTCCTTTATTGTATTACCCTTCCCGTTGACTCCCACTGTGTTATACCAATTAATCAAGGAGATATTTAAACCTTTTGAATGGAAGCTCAAGGCTTGCATATTGTGTGATGGCCAATTGAGGTTGGACCACACCCCTTTTATCTGGAGATCCACATATATGATCAACCCTCCCATGGCTCTCCCTGATGCTGACTTTGGGCAGGCACTGAAAAACACTTAAACCCCTCCAAAAAGACAGGGTTTCAGTCAATCGCCCAGGTCTCCTGGAGACATATAACATGAAACCTGGTGATGTATTGCCTCCATTCCAGCTCCTCAAATTTTGCTGCGAGTCCTGCTATATTCTAACCCTGGGCGGGCAACTTTGCTACGCCCACGAAGTGGGCATAGTGTTGCCTACTTCGCCCTTTGCAAAGAAGGCGAAGCAGACAACACTACGCCCACTTTGTGGGCGTAGCGAAGTTGCCCGCCCCCCGCCTCACTCCCACCCTCCCTAAATGCTTAAATGATATTATAAAAGAATTATAAAACCACTTACCTTGTCCGCCGCGTCCCCGGGGCTCCCTCTCGTCATCGCGCCGCCGGCGCGCGCGTCTTGGATGCTAATGCGCATGCGCGGCCGCCCGCGCATGCGCATTTCTCACGAGAAATGCACCCCAGGTGTTTGTACAGTCAAATGTGCACAATGTATGCGGTCCCCTAACCCCTTGAAGACTACTGAGTCAGTCCTACAAAAGTCCAGGGAATAGTCAGGCTTCTATGGATTCACAGTGTGAGTCTGTGTCAACTCATACAATTATCCTGACAGAAGCATGTCCTTATTTAGTCTCTCTGCTGACAAATAAGCACTTATAAATGTATCCTGCTGTCAACTACTAGCAGTCTGAGAACCAAGTCACTGTCTATGCACTTGGAGAATTAGTTAGGCATTCAGAGAAGCAGTGGTACAGTCAAATGTGCACAATGCATGTGGTCCCCTAATCTCTTGCAGACTACTGAGTCAATCCTGCAAAAGTCCAGGGAATAGTCATGCTTGTCTGGATTCACACTGTGAGTCTGTGTCCAATCCTACAATCCTCCTGACAGATGCATGTCCTTATTTAATCTCTCTGCTGACACATGAGCGCTTATAAACTTATCCTGCTGTCAACTACTAGCACTCTAGGAACCCAGTCACTGTCTATGCCCTTGCAGAATGACTCAGGCATTGAGACAAGCAGTGGTACAGTCAAGTGTGTTTACATTATTTTGTGTTTATAAAATTATAATATTATAGATTATAATTGTATTTTTCTTCTCTTTTACAGATAATAATTCTAAAGTTCAAAAAGTTTAAAAATTAAAATAATAAAAAATAACTGCAAAACATGTTAAGAATATTTTAATATCTACTACTGTAAAGGTAAGATTAAATAATTCAAATACTATCCATGCACTACTACTTTCAGCTGTACTGTATCTATATAAAACTCAAACCAGCTAATTAGAAACGTACTACCCAATGGCGCCTAGTAATCCTCCTGTCTGTCCCACTACATACTATTCATACACTCTTGATAATACCTACTTAGTACGTATGCAGTGTAGAAATCTTCCTGTCAGTCTCATGCATTTCTCCAATCACCCATCCAGCACTATCTACTTATCCTATTACTCCAACAATACCTAAGGACGTATACATTCACTATACACTCTGTTTGCAATACTGTAATTATTCTAGTTACTAGTCATGAACTTAATGAATGGCTTAGCTACTAACACAAGTACAGCTATAATATTTTGTGCCCTATCCATGCAGACCTCTATCTAGCTACATACTATTGATACACGCTTATAAATACCCAGTTAGTACTCATGCAGTGTAGGAATCGTCCAGTCTGTCCCATGCACTTCTTTAATCACGTATCTACCACACTCTACTTATCCTATCACTTTTCCAATACGTAAGCATTGATAAATTAAGTGTTCACTCTGTTTGCAGCACTGTCATCATTCTAGTTACTAGTTGTATTCATATAAAATGACCTAGGCACCAACACAAGTACACATACAATATTCTGTGCATAATCCCTACAAATCTCTAAGCAAATACATACTATTGGTCCACTCCATTAAATACTGTAGTACCCATGCAGCGTAGGATATATCCTGTCAGTCTCATACAGTTCTTCAATTACCCATCCAGCACTATGTTCTTATTGTATCAGTCTGCCGATAGCTAAGCACTTATGGGGCAGATTTACAAGCGCCCTGCGCCACCAGCTTGTCACTTTTTGTAAAGTAGTGATGGCACCTGGGACTCCTTCATATTTATGAGGAGAGGAAAAGCCACCCTGCATGGCTTTTCCTCTCCTTGTCAATACGAATCATTCAAATGCAGCACTTTGCGTTGAAGGAGTGTTCCATGGGTGATGCTGTGTATGTTCCCACACAACACCCATGGAAAAAGACACATCTCAAGATTTACAAGAAATCATAAATCTAGAGATACATGTGAATGCTGCGTCACCCTAAAGGTGCTGTAGCGAGACGTAATGAGGAGTACTGTTTTCATTTCTCCTCATTCTTTCCTCTTTCAATGTGTGCTGCATTCCATAGCACACATTGAAGGAGGGAAATGCCTTTAGCGATTATTTTTGTGCACAAAAACAATCTCCCCATGACACAGACATCTTTGCACCATGATGCAAAGGTGACTGCGCTGGCACTTGGGAGCTGTTTGTGCACCACTGCATGGAGAAGCACAGAGTTGCGACATATTTATGTAAATATGTCACATCCCTGTGCTTAGAAGTGCTGCAGCGTGATGCAGCTAAAGAGCTTAAAATGTCACGCTGCAGCACTTCATTATAAATCTGCACTTATACATTCACTATACATTACCGATGCATTCTTTCAGTCAATCATGCTCTACCCATATAGTCAATCAAACTTTCAGACATTACCATGCAATAATAGTTCTTTTTTTAACCAGATAAGGTAGTTCTGATAAGAACTTTTTTACTTCTTTTTACGTTTTATATTGGTTTTTTTTATGATTTTGTATTTTTTTGGTGTTTTTCTATAAAATGAACAATAAAAATAAAAAAATAAACACATACATTTCGGAATTAAACATCATTTCAAAAAGAAAAAAAATAACTGTGGTTGTGCTGAGCAGCACAGATTGCATCCATCGACTGCTCTCCGTAGCAAACTATTTTTTTACATTTGATGCAGTGCTGCTCTAGAAAGGCAAATTCAGCCCTTATATCTAGTGGAGGCTGAGATGTCGATGGTGTTGAAGTACTTGCTGCTGCTGCTGGTGGATTCAACGCAGCTCTTCTCATCTCCTCCCGAGCAAGATTCAGCGGATGGATTGTACGCAGGTGTTTGTACATACTGGCAGTGCTGCAAGAATACTTATTTTCACTGCCTCTTGACAGCACTCTCTGACATATTTTGCAAATGACCTTAGTAGCATTCACTTTTCTTTGGCCTTCAGGAAATGTAAAAAACTTCCATACTAAAGATTCTGGTCTCTGTTTCCTTGGTTCTTCTTGCAAGAATTCTTCTTTTGAAGATTCTTTCATCTGCTGCTGTCCTCCAGATACCATTTTTGTTCAGAGTTAAAAAATAAAAAAATACCCAAAAAGGTTGAAGTTGGAGTAGAGATGCTTCTCTGAAGATGGTCCAAGAAGAATAATTAAAATGGGTGGGGTCCTTCAATAGTTACAGTGGGAAATGTTATGAACGAATCAAATCGTTTTTTTCAGGTCACATGGGATCCGCACACCTCGAGCTTACGAAGCTCGCATCCGACACGACTTCAGAAAATATATTTAAAAGTAATATAAGTTGATAACAAGTAGAACTATATTATTTTTGTGAATACCTTAGATAATATCTTGCCCAAATATATGCATTAAAGACACATGCATATAATTTTAGAACATGAAAAAATTCAGCGGGAGTCGAGCACCCAGCGCTTCCCAGTATGTATATGACATCACATGGGGCCTGCCACCGCACAAGCGTCGCGTACCCTAATTCGCATGTGTTGCGATCACGCGGGAGCATGAGTCGCGGACCGGTCGCATAGCGGTCGCGCACACCAGGTAACACTCATCGCTCACCATACGCGGATCCTTCAGGACTTTTCCAAAATGGCACCTAGAATACGTGGACCCACTGCGGTAGGTACTGTTTGGGTGCGCGACTCCCCCCAAAAATCTGAAAAAAAGAATAATAATATAAATATATTTAAATACAAAAATAAAAGGAAATAATCACAAATATTTCAGTTTTAAATTGATTTAAATTTTTTTTTGCAATTTTCAGAAAAAATATATAACGTTTAATAGATAAAATATTTGTAAATAAACAGTTAAAACACTATAGAAATTCAGTACAAAAAAAGTATAACTACTATCACACTTAAAAATTTGCATTTAAAAAACCTTTGAAAGTCACTGAAAAAACTATGGGTTTCAGAGACGTTATAGTTAGGAATTAACATTTTAAAAACCTTTGAAGTTCACTGAAAAAAACAGTTTTCAGAGACGTAATAGTTAGGAATTAGCATTTAAAAAAACCTTAGAAATTCACTGAAAAAAACATAGGTTTCCTAGGTGTTATAGTTAGATGGACATTTCACTGCATAAAAATTCCTCCATTATAGTTAGTTCTGCTAGCTATAACTCGCGCGACCGCAATGCACTGCTGATGACATCACATATTACATCACTCATGACAAGGTCAGTGACATCACTCATGACATCACTAATGACATCTCAAATGACATCCCTGATGACTTCACTGATATTCTAAGGTTTTTTAAATGCTAATTCCTAACTATAACGTGTGTGAAACCTATGTTTTTTTCAGTGAATATACATATACATATATACACATATATACTGACGATTGCCAGTAGATAGTTTTAGTTAGGACCTTGCTTCTATTCAAAAGATGTTTCTTCATTTGCCAATATCTTTGGGCTGATTGATGAATCTTAGCAAAATTTTAAAAACTAATGGGGCGGTCAAGTCAGCTCCTGTGTTGAAAGTTTCAGAGTGATTCGTCAAACGGGGGCCAAGAAAAAGGGGGAGTCCCAAAAAACATTTTCTACATGTTAATTTCAATAGGAAACTTTAGACACAGCTACTACCCGAACTGCTGAACTGAATTACACCAAATTTAGCAAAAATGTAGCTTTTGGATTAGAAAGCACTCTTTTTGTTAAATGGTGTAAATCCGTTCAGAAGTTGCTGGGAAATTTAAACATTTCTCAGATATCCATATTTCTCAAGTCTGCGATCTGAATGGCTGCCTACAGTTCCAACCAGGAAGTGTTGGCAGCCATCTTCTGACTTGGTTGAACCGAGTCACAAGAAAAAAAGGTAAAGAAAAGGATACAAAATAAGAAAAGGGGGCTGGGTAGACACACCCTGAAACCCTAGGCCTACTCAAGGGGACGCACAGCATTTTTTTGGTAAAACAATCATTGGGCCCGCGAATCCCACTCTATATGTAAATAAAAAATGAAGCACAGTCTCCCGCGCTTTGTTTTCTTTAAGCCCTCAGGTGGGCCAGGTCCTGTTGGCAATTACAAATAATGATGCAGGGTCCGCATGGGGCCCCACAATCCCAGGGACCGCCACATCGCGGGTGCTATGTTCTTTAAATACGGGGCCACTCAGCCCTTGGGACCTCTCCTCTCCAGGACTATATTCATTGACCGCTTCGCCGCGGCGGATATTCCGCAGCAGTGCGGAAAAAAATGATGCATGCACAGTTCAGGCTGCCCCAGGACATCCGCACACACCCACAGTGACGTCGGACGGCCAGGGGCCATCCGAAGCAACAAAAAGGTTAAGTGCTGGGGGCCACATGGGCCCCCTCAGCCCCAGGGACAGCCACCGCTCTGGAACTTTATTTTTTTTAATGCAATGGGGGCTCCTGCCCCCCCCCACACAGCCCTGTGGACTGCCAGCTCCCTGGGGTTATATTCACTAAATGTGGTGGTCCACGCAGCCCCCCACAGCCCTGAGCACCACAACCTCCCCAGGACTATCTTAAAAAATGAAGTATGGGGGGCCACACAGCACCCCCACACTGCTCCGGGGACCACCACTAACACCCAAGGGCACAAATTAATTAAATGCGGGGCTACAAAAAAGAGAAACGTTTTTGTCTTAAGTTTAACTTAAGACCAAAACTTAAGTTTAACTGAGACAAAATCCTAACTTTAGTACTACTAAATGCCTTCTCTGAATACCGAAAAGTAAACTGTAAAGTTAGGATTTTGTCTCAGATTACTTTTGTGAATTGGGCCCTAAGTTCAGACCTGAAGTCTAAGTTTAGACCTAAAGTCTAACTTGGAAAAAAAGTTTAACTTTACTACCAATAAAGTAAGAATTTTGATCTAAGCTTAGACCAAAAGTCTAACTTAGAACAAAAGCCTAACTTTTCTACTACCAAAGTTAGACTTTTGGTCTAAGTTAGACTTTTGGTCCAAACTTAGACCAAAAGTATTACTTTACTAGTAGTAAATTTAGACTTTAGGTCTAAGTTTATTTTTGTGAATGAGGCCCAGAAATCAGAAAAGATGCCTTTTACTACCTCTGCTACAAGGAAATTGTGTAGATCCATGTCTCCCCGCTCATGGAGTGGAAAGCATTGTGGCTCAGAGGGACACCACACCACACCACACCACATAACACACAATGGGGTCGATTCCGATCCGGTAAAATGCGCTCCGAATCGTCGTACGGAGAGTTTTTTCCCCATACGAATCGTACCCGTAGACGTCCCGTATGTACGACGAAGTACGATCCGTACCAGGTGCCAAACTCCGTACGAGTCGTACAGGACTCCGTACGACTCAAATCTCCGTACGAGTTTCACTCGGTACCGGCTGTACGCGACATCACTACGGTTCGCGGCTGGTTTTTACGACCCAGCAAGTACGATTCGTGTCGGTTACGCGCCGTACGACCCTTTTCCTACGGGAGCCGAAAACAGTCGTAAACGCAGAGTTCGCGCCGAAACAGGTACGGAACGCCACCTCCGGGTACGGGACGTACCCCCCATGATCGCAGGGGTACGCGCCGTACCCCTGTGATCATGCGGGGTACGTGCCGTACACCCAGCGTACATGGGGTACGCACCGTACCCCATGTACGGTGGGTGTACGGCATGTACCCCATGTACGCTGGATGTACGGCATGTACCCCGCATGATCACAGGGGTACGGCGCGTACCCCTGCGATCATGGGGGGTACGCGCCGTACGGTGTGTAGGTGATCGTGCGCTTTTCCGTACGAATCGACGTGTACCGTACGAATCGCGTCCGGGTCGGCCGATCGGGATCGGAATCGTCCGGTCGTACGGCGTCCGTACGAGTCGTACGGAAACGGCTCCGGATACGATTCGTACGGACGGGGATTTTACCGGATCGGAATCGACCCCAATGAGTAAGCTCTGACCTTGCTATGCTGAGCCTGGAACTATTGAAATTAATTTTCCACATCTTTTAACTGGAGTGAAGTAGTTAGTAAAGGTTGGAAGCATGACTGTAAGACAATGCATAAGTGATGTGGAAGAGTGATTGCTTTTTCACTGGTTAAACAGAGATGGGATAGTATTGTCTTGTACTATATAAGGAGCTAGTCATATGTTCTTACTTTCCTGTGGTGGTTTTGTTGATTAAAAATTGACCTGGGTGAAGAACTGAGCATTTGAAGTTCAATATTTCTACCTGAGGTGTCTTGAATGCCGCAGTTCCAATCACTTGGAGAGAACTCAAATTGACGACCACTTATGGTTGTTGATGAATTTTCAATAAAGATTTTCCATTCACATAAGGGGAACACTCGAGGCATAACGTTTTTTCCTGCATGTCAGGTTGGGAAAGGGTTTGTAATAAGGGATACATTCCCATCCATGAGTGCAGAACTCTACCATCATTTCATTTTTTTGTACCTGTGTTAACTCTTTACTCGCCAAAATCAATACTATCTGCTTAACTGGGATGCAACCAACCCGTACCACTCCACAACTGTTGAGAGACTTCTACCTCTTCATAGCCAATGAGGTGATCAATGAATATCCTTAATGAAACATACCAAACAAAAATTACTATAAGAATTGAAGTCCATGTGAAGTGCCCTAGAGCACTCATCCTCCTTGCTGAATCCTAAGTACATATTCTTTAGTCTATGCTCAGAAGATTCTGAAATCTTTATCTTCCCATAATGTTGTATTACTTTAATCAACTAGTTACTTTGCTTTAGCCAAAGCGATCTTATTCAACCTAAAAGTCCTAGGGTGTCTTTGAAGAAAAAATTGTGTACCCAAAACGAGAAGTGCCCAGTTAGCGCACTAACCTCAGGATCATGTAATGAATGGAATCGTTGGAGCCCTGAATGAAGGTGAAAGAATGATGTCCGCAGTCAAAGTCATGAGGACACAACAATGCCAGTTGAATGACAAGGTTCCAAGGTTCAAGATAGTTGGAAGCTATCACAAAGGGGTATTGTTTCAAAAGGGGTTGCTTGTCTCCCATGTACTTTATTCTCCATGCTTAGGATAGGACTGGCCAACCAGGCAAGGGGTCCCCCTTTATTTTTCAGATGATTTGGCTTCCCTGTCAGTCTACATCAATAACTGATAGTGCTGACACTAATGATTGTTATCTATTTTACCTTTGATAGTGTCAATGCACTACTGCAGAGGTCTCTAACCGTTTTCATAGTAGGATCTACTTGTGTTCAATGAAAATCATCACAATCTATTAATATTTCCAGGGATGTAATATTGACCATAACAGAGAAGATTACAATATTGGTTACCATACACAAGAATACCAACAGTGATCACCTCAGTTCATCAGGAACTTTCGCCAGCAGTAATGTAAAATAGGATTTGTCAATGTAAAATCCCTCTACATGGGTAATACATAACAGCCACAGCTGCAATGCCCCTTGCATCAAGGTAATAATAATAGTTTGTTTTTTTTGATAACTTTATTTCGGTTGTTGACCATAAAAGTGCAGATAAAATATGTACAAGCACAATGATAAAATACATAGATAAAAACAGTTGTTTTAAAAAAAAAGAATTATTAAACAGTGAGTTATCGAAATAAGGGGGCAGTTAATTCCTATTATCAAAAACAGTTCTTCTACGCCACATACCATAGAGGAAACGGGAAACAGAGAAAACAATAAGGGGGGAGATATCGAATGTTAAAACTCTACAGGCCTGTGTGCATTGTCTGAGTCCCAAATTTCTACACAGCGGCATCAGCCAACATCTCCGAATTATACTATATGCCGGGCAGAAGAACATAACAACGCAATGTCCTCTCTGCCATTGTTACAAGCAGGGCAACTACCCTCATCTGAATTGGCCCATTTAGAAGTTAGTGCCCTAATAGGCAAAGAACCGTGTAAAACTAATAATAATAGTAAAAAGTCTCCCCTGTGCCACAGGATTAATCACTTAATTATCAGCTTTAACTATATGTGAAAATGTTACCATTTTTCTCCAAATATCACTTTGTGAAAATACACACATGGTGGTATCAAATGAACACTTTTCAATGTTGGTATACATATATAAATTAAAGGTGCAAATTTAGGAGGCTGGGCTGTACACAGGAAGCCATGATAGGTTTTTGAGGAGCTACCATTAGCTTGTGAGCTACTCTTTTGAAGAAGGCTGCTCTATTGCAAAAATCAGAGTGACCCAGATGCTAACTCCATAAACAAACCACCAGTCTATCTGCTGAAAACTTATTTTTGTAATATTGAATGTTGTTGTCTATTTGATGCTGCTCAGAATCCTTCAGATTAAAACAGTCCTGGAGGAAAATCTTATTGTGGGAAAATGATTTTGAATCTAAAACCTCGATTTGTGTATATCACAAGTAGACTTACACTTGTGAATTAACGAAGGGGCTGTAGGAGTAAGGGATGAGAATGTAATTAATTAAATGCCACATTGTCAATTCAAATTTCACTACATTCGACGCATCCCTTTTTTCAGTTTTCTGCCTAATAATATTATTGACTATATATTTTCACGGAGTGCAACCTTTTTGCTCGTGGCTTCAATATTATTATATTAAGACCCAGTATCGTCAAATAGGAAATTCATTCATATTTGTTCCCTGTACTTTATTGTGCTAGTAGATATGCGGAAATAGCAACTGACGAAATAGGTTTGGGCAGGATAAAAATCTTTCTTTAAAAAAGTCTGTTTAATTTTGAAAAACACCAAACATTAGTTCACATCTTTTGCTCCGAAATATGATGGAAACTCATTTAAAAAAGGGATTACTCCCTTTGGACCTTTTGCTACATTTTGGAAATATGCTACAATATTGTTGTAACATACTGTTTTAAGAATAGTTTTCCCTCTATGTTAAACTCAGCACGTTTTCTACATGACATTAACTGCATGTCACTTTTCAACCCAGCGTTTCGACAACATAACAGAAATTGAGATGAAGTGAGATGCAGCTGTACTATAAGTGACCTAAACTATGGAACGGGTTTGAATCAATATTAGTGTGCAAAAACTGCTTTGGGGATTTATTGTATACAATCTGGTTTCCCTTGGTAACATCTCTGTCAAACCAATAGAACAATCCCTGGAGGTAGAGGATACGAGCGGTCACATATTTGTTAATAATGGAAATTAAATATGATGAAATGTCTTTTCAAATCATATTCACATTGTAAATCATATTATTTCAGGTTGACAGAAAGTCTTATGTTTTTAGATTCAGTTCCAAAGCTTCCTCGGGGGGCATTATTACGAACACTACATGTCACTAAGTAACCTCTGCAATTAACTCAATTATATAAATTGCTCATCACACAAAGAGCTTATTTCCCAATTTATGAAAGACAACCGACCACAAACTTGGCATAATAAGTAATTAGGGAAATACTTGATAGAGTACTCAGTGAATTTAAAGCTACATATTAAAGCATTAATGATATATTTTAATAGAACAACTAATGCAAAGATCCTAGGTCATATTGGGTTGTAAGGAATGCTTAACTTCAATATTTGTAATTTCATTTCGATTGACGCTTGTTTTTTCTTTGTATTGAACAGTTCATATACCGTATTAGTGATAAACGAAATATAGAACAACGATGAAGGACATCACTCTCTACTTTTACTCATTGTAAACCATAAAGACCTCAAACTCTCGATGAAGACCTTTAAATTGTCACGTGGGTAGGGAGGCACATGATAATCATTGAGCCTGATTAAAATCAGTGCCACATCTTCTCCTGTAACTATGTATTTTATGCCCTGGCCCAGCACTATCTGTGTGCTTGCTTTTAAGGTAGCTTTTTATCAGCCACAAAGATCCTACTTTCATCCATAAAATTATATCGATTGAGATGCAGGTTTGTACACAAATTGCAGTCTCTGGCATTTGGTTAGGTCCTGAGTTCTTTCCATTCCCAGATCAGCATGTTGGTGTTACTTGGTCTCCTGAATGGGGAACCTCTATATGAGGTGATGAAACAACTTCTCAATGACTGATCATATGAAGAGCTCTTTAGTTCATTTTATTGAATTTACTGTATTAAATGTAAACAGAACTACTCACAGTATGATTAAGAATGCTGAAGTCATTCTGATGGGGAAGGCGACTCTTGTTACCGGTGCTTTGGAGTTAAAATGACCCTTGATTTCCAGCGGACCCAGGAAGGACACTGGCTGGTGAATGCTTGAAACAGTTGGGCAAACTGTGGGACAGAATCACGGGAATCAGGACCCAGAGTTATGGATTATTCAATAACTTTTCATTCCTGCTGATCCTTAGAGTTCAATCTGCAACTCCCATTAATCCAACCTCCACTCCTGAGGCAGACTTAACTAAGCCAAGTCCTTAACACTGATAATGAGCATAATAAGCACATAATACAGAAATTCACTGACACCATAAATTCAGAAAACACAATCAAGCATTGAGAGTGACTACATTCCACTCGCACTAAAAACATTTTAAAACACACCCAGCAACAAGTGGATACCTTCAAGAAGGCTGTCAATCAATGAATCAATCAATCAGGGAATTGTAAGCGCACTACTCACCCGTGAGGGTCTCAAGGCACTGAGGGTGGGTCCGCAGATCTGTTTCTCCGAAGAGCCGGGTCTTGAGGGTCTTCATGAAGGAGTTCATGAAATGAGTAGTATTTATTGATTAAAAAAATTAAATTGAGCTTCTATTCAGAGTCAGACCAAAAGTAAGCACTGAAATCAAAAATGTCAATCAACTAAAGATTTCAAGCAAGGGTGGGCCTAAATCAAAGTTCTACCTGTCCCTTAAAATGGAATCACTACCAATTTACTGAATTAGGCCCCTGGATGCACCATCATGTCAGGTAGCAAGAAGCTACACCCCTTCCCTTTTAATGCATGGATAAAGGAGCTGAAGAGGGAGTATGTCCACTGTGCCATTGTATTCGTCAGAAATGGGGGTCTCTAGTTGGCAGAGATAGGTACTATTGTCCAAGTAGGGACCCTTCCTCCTTGTCCGGGTAAGGGGGATACACTTCTAAAATAACCCCTCTCACCCCCTTGGTAGCTTGGTATAAGCAGACAGGCTTATCGCAGAGGGACTGTGTAAAAAGTTTGTGAACACATACAGTAAAACAGTGAAAATACTACAAATGGACATAAGACCAATTAAAAAAATAGTAATCTTTATCTAAACCAAAACAAGCCCAAACCAAGAAGAATCCACAATACAGTACTAACAATATGATTCTTAAAATGTAGAAACAGTTCTGTTCCAAGAAAATGTTGGATGCAATACTTTTACACAAAGTACCTTAGTTGTGTCAAAAAATGCAAGCAAAAAGGGTCGCAGGGAAGGTGATGTATCGGTTCCTTACACTCAGGGATGGTGATGCGTTGGTTTCTTGTTCCGGGGGAGGTGATGCTCCAGTTCCTTACTCTGGGGGAAATGATCCGTTGGTTCCTTACCAGAGAGGAGGTGATGCGTTGGTTTCTTACTGCGTGGGGAGGTGATGCATCAATTTCTTACTACGTCCCCCAACGATGTGACAGACTTGCCACTTTGACGCGATGCGTGATGATCCGGTACAATGTGATGCATGAGGAACTGGGATGCGCTGCGATGACTTCAACCACATTCCCTTGATGCATCTGTTCTTCTCCAACAGGACCTGCATCAGAATCGGTGTGGTGATCTCGGACGTCGGAGATCGGTGCACAGGATTCGTGGCACCGTAGTCACTTTAGCCGTGAGCAGGTGCTGCATCAGAAAATTCTTCTCACACCACTGCGATGTGTTAGAAACAGGTGATGCATTGATTTTCACAGTTCTTGTAGTTTCCAGTCCCAGAACAACCTCTAGAGGTCCAGAACACTGGCAGGCACCTCTTAGCAGGTCAGAGCTCCCAGCAAAGGAGTTCAGGGTGACTGGGGTGAAGTGAAGTCTTTGTGTCTTTGAGACTTCAGAACTGGAGGCAAACTCATTTTCAAGCCCTTGGAGATCTTCTTCAAGCAGGAGACACAGCGATCAGCAAAGTCCTTCTCCTTTCCTTGGCAGAAAGCAGTCACTGCAGTCCAGCCCCAGAAAGCAAACAGCATAAGGGCAGTATTTCTCCTCATTTTCTCCAGCTCTCCCTTGGTAAAGGTTCCTCTTGATTCCCTGAAGTGATCAAAAAATGTCTGGGGTCTGGGCCTCTCTTTTTAAAATACAAAATACTTTGTTCTCTGGAGGCAGAGGGTTTCTCTGTCCAGCCAGAACCAGTTCTGCCCTCCTCGGTGCAGCTTCCTGACAGGAGGTGGAGACAGCATTGTCCTTGGCAGACCAGCTTCATTCAGGTGAGAAAAGAAATCTCTTCCCCCTACTATGAATGCAGCCCAGGTCTATTCAGCCTAGCCCTAACTCACCCTGGAAAGACAGGACACACCTCAACCCCACAAGTTACTGTCTGAACAGAATGCACATCCCCAGCCACTGTAACTCCAAAGCAAGACAATCAATACACAACCTAGGAGAGGCAAACTGGATGGGTAGGTAAGAAAATATCTATTTTCTAAAAATTGCATTTTCAAACCCAGAATGTAAAAATCACCCTCACTAAAAATGCATCTTAACATTCTGAGTTCAGTCATATCAAACTTTATTTACCAATCTTGTTTCCATTGGCAGTAATACTCATAAGATGTTATGAGCAAACTCCCCATTCTATCCTATAGGACAGCTATCCTTACAATAGTGAAAAACTAAATTGGCAGTATTTAACTATCAGGACATGCCACACACATCAGGGCATGTCCTACCTTTCACATACACTGCAACCTGCCCACAGGGGTACCTTGGGCTTACCTGAGGGGTGATTCACATGTAAGAAAAGGGAAGGTTAGGGCCTGGCAAGCGGGTGCACTTGCCAAGTTGACATGGCAGTACTAGGCTACATACAGGCACAGCAATGGCAGGGCCTGCAATCTTGTTTCAAGTCTGCTTGTGTAGTTGGCACAATCAGTTCTTCAAGCCTGGTAGCAGCATTTGGTTTACAGACCCTGGGCACACACAGTGCACTGTACTAGGGACTTAACAGTAAACCAAATAGGCTAATCATAGAAACACCAATCCATACCAACAATTTACAGAGGGAGAACTTGCACTTTGGCACTGAATAGCAGTGGCAAAGTGCCCAAAGCATCTATACCAGCAAAAAGAAGTTCAACCCACAGCGAAAACACAGGAGGTAAAGGCAAAAATACAGGGGAAACCCACGCCAATGATGCCAGGTCAAACATGTGTCTCCTCCAGTTGAAATGTGGGGTGAACTACCCCTCCCCTTCGGAGTTCTTTTCACTAAGGCGAAAAAATCTTGACAGACCATCAGCATTGGTGTGTTCTGTACCAGGGTGGTGTTCCACCGTAAAGTCCATCCCATGCAGGGAAATGGACCACCTCGACATCTTTTGGTTCTCACCCCTCATCTGCATCAACCATCTGAGTGGCATGTGGTCTGTCTGAATCCAGAAGTGAGTCTCAAACAGGTATGGTCTCAACTTCTTCAGTGCCCAGATCCCAGCAAATGCCTCACGCTCAATTGCACTCCACCTTTGTTCCCGTGGAAGTAACCACCTACTGATGAAAGCTACAGGTTGGTCTAGGTCCTCCTCATTAATCTGTGAAAGAACAGCCTCCACACCATGCTCTGAAGCGTCTGTTTCAACAAAAAATTCCTTTGAGAAGTTAGAAGCCTGAAGCATGGGTGCTGTGCACATGGCAGTCTTCAGGGCATCAAATGCCTTCTGACAGGTGTCCGTCCAGTTCACCTTCTTGGGCTGCTTCCTGGAAGTCAGCTCAGTCAAGCCCCTGACAAACCTCCTGTAGTACCCCATGAGTCCTAAAAAGGCTCTCACCTGTCTTTGAGTCTTTGGGGGTTCCCATGCCAGGATGGTATATCAATTTTGGGCTGTAGGGGCACCACCTGGCTGCTCCCTACCTGGTGCCCCAAGGAAACTACGGAGCTCTGCCCGATCTAGCACTTACTCGCCTTGATTGTGAGGCCTGCCTTGCGCAGTGCCATCAACACTTCCCAGAGGTGGCGCAGATGTTTTTCCCAACTGGCACTGAACACAGCAATGTCATCCAGGTAGGCGGCACTGAAATCTTCCAGTCCAGCCAACACCTGGTTGACTAACCTCTGAAAGGTGGCAGGGGCATTCTTCCTCCCAAAGGGCATAACCTGGAATTGGTAGTGCTCATCTGATGTGGAGAATGCTGACCTCTCTGTGGCCCCATCAGTTAAGATGATCTGCCATTACCCAGACGTCAAATCAAACATGCTGAGGTACCGTGCAGCAGACCTTTCTAAGTGGGGCTTCAGGTGATTAACATGCAGGACCCGCAAAGGCTTCCTTGGAGACCGCAAGTTCACCAAATAGGTGATATCACTCTTGCACTCCACCACCTCAAATGATCCGGTCCACCTGTCCTGGAGCACACAAGGCTCTACAGGGGCCTTGACCCAAACTTTCTGTCCAGGTTGAAGCTCAATCAGAGTGGCATTCTGATCGTACCACCGCTTCATGTCCTCCTGGCTGGCTTCCAGATTCGCCTGAGCGAGCTGTCTGAATCAGCGAGACTGGTTCCTGAAGCCCAGCATGTAACTGTATACATCCTGGGGAGGTTTCCTGGGAGATTGCTCCCAGCCTTCCTTGACCTGACTCAAAGGTCCTCTTACTGGGTGTCCATACAACAGTTCAAAGGGGTTGATCTCTAGGGACTTTTGTGGCACCTCACAGTAGGCAAAAAGAAACCATGGCAAGAGGATGTCCCACTTATGACTCATAGGTTCCTCAAGACCCATAATCATGCCTTTAAGAGTCCGGTTGAATCTCTCAACCAGCCCATTACCCTGGGGGTAATAAGGAGTGGTGAACTTGTATGTAACACCACACTCCTTCCACAGGGACTTCATATAACTGGAAATGAAGTTGGTACCTCTGTCAGACACCACCTCTCTGAGAAACCCCCCCGAGGGAAAATCCCCATCAGTGCACGTCTCACCACGGGGGCCGTCACTGTCCTGAGTGGGATGGCTTTCGGGTACCGGGTAGCATGGTCCACCAAGACCAGGATAAACCTGTTGCCCATGGCTGTCTTGGGGTCCAGTGGCCCCACAATGTCAATGCCCACCCGTTCAAAGGGGGTACTGACTACAGGGAAAGGTTGGAGAGGAGCCTTGTGCTTCCTTCCACTTTTCCCACTTGCCTGGCAAGTTTGACAAGTTCTACAATGAGTATCTGAACTCTTCCACATCTGGGGATAATACAAGTGGGTGATAAGCCTTTCAAATGTCTTGTTCTGCCCCAGATGTCCAGCTAATGGCACATCATGAGCCAACCACAGAAGGAAGGCTCTGAAGCACAGGGGTACCAAAAGCACACAGGCTGACCCAGGCTCAGCAACCTTAGGCTCGCTATACAGGAGGTTGTTCTCCCAGTAGATCCAATGTGATCCAGACTCATCACCTGTTGCCTGGTTTGTGGCCTGTTGCCGCAAACCCAGAAGAGAAGGACACTTCCTCTGTTCTGCACAAAATTCCTCCCTAGAGGGTCCTCCTTCTTTCTGCCAATTGGTCAGCTCAGGCAGGTCCCCCAGCTCAGCAATTTGCTCCCCTGTAGGTTCCAGGGTATCCACCTCAAGGTCTGCCTCTTCCTGAATCATGGGAATAATGGGGGCTGGTTTCCTGTGCCCCCAACCTCTTCTCTTTAAGGCAGGTTCCTGGGCCATACTTTTAGGCTCCAGGATCTCTTGAACACCCCTACTGGTTGCCATAGACCGAGTGGTTACACACGCCCACTCAGGCAGACCCAACATCTCCAAATGAGCCTTCTTCTCCACCTTAGCCCAAGGGGAGTTCTCTGAATCATTGCCCAACAGACAGTCCACAGGCATGGCTGGCCTCACAGCTACTTGAAGAGTACCAGATAGCCCCCCCCACCCCCCAAAGAGAACTTGAGCCACCTCACACTGGCTCTGTGAGTTGTTCACTGCAACTACAGGGAAGAATGCATGAGGGATAACCTGCTCCTTGGACACCAACCGGCAACTGACAGCTGTCACACTAGCCCCGGTGTCCCTCAAAGCCTCCACTCTATAGTAATTGATGGTCACTCACTGCCTGTATTTTTTTCTGTTATCAGGCAGCTGAGTTTAGGGACCATCTCAAAGTCTCCTAGTGAGACCAGGTACATTTCTGCGGGACCCTATCCACCTTGGGCATCCATCTCCTCCCCACCCATGGCTACACTGGCCATCTGACGGGGGTGCATGGGGTGGCACATACTGACCCTTTTGGGGACACTGGGGATCATACCAACGGTGTCCCAATTGCGTACACTGAAAGCATGTAGCAGGCCCCCTATGTACATGTTTACCTGTCGGGGGCTCTGACTTTTTCTCAAGGGGAAGATGGGAACCCTTCCCTTGGTTCCCTTGGGAATTACTGTGGGGCCCTTTCTGGAACTCCCTCTGTTTACCATTGTTCCCCCCCACTCTTCTGCTGGGGACCCTGCCCACTATTGGCTGAGTCTCCAACATGACCCTTGTGTACCCTGGTACTGACCCAGCGGTCCGCCTCCTCAGCAAGCTTCCTAGTGTTAGTTAACTTGCTATCAATAAGGTGCTGGCGTAGCTCGGGAAAACAGTTAGCAGGGAAGTGCTCCCTTGCAACCAAATCATAGTGTGCCTCAAAAGTATCCTCTTTGCTACCCTTCACCCAACCATCCATAGCTCTGAAAAAGAAAGATACATATTCTACCCAAGTGGTTCCCTCCAGCTTCTTACAATTCCTGAATCTCTGTCTGTAGAGTTCTGGGGTCAAACCATAACTTGTCATCAGGGCTTCCTTCATGTGGGCATAAGGCATTCTATTTTCACTGGGTAGGTCTGACATAGTATCCCTCCCTTCACTCACAAGGCTGCTCCATAACCCAGCTCCCCAATCCTTCTCAGGGACCCGGTGGGCCAACATTGCTATCTTGTGGGCTGCAAACCACTGCACAATATCTTCATGCTTATGGAAATCTTTGATGACATCCTTGGGGATATATACCCTGCCTTCTGAAGGCACAGATGGTGCGCTGCCACCAGAGGGATTGATCTCTAAGCCCTTTGCCTTGATCTCTAACTCCCTCAACATCCTCTCGTGTTTCATTCTCATTCTCTCTCTCTCTCCAAGGATAATCTGTTATTCTCTATTTCCCTCTGACCCTACATCTTAAGCTTAACCATCTCCAGCTTGTGTGCCCTATTTCTCTCCCTGTCTTCCAGCTCTCCGGGGGACAGGTCATTGTAAGAGATACTACTGTCAGGTGGGGACGGTACCCTTCCCCTGGCTGGAAACACTGGCCCATCCAGCTGCCCATCTGCATCCCCAGCTGACTCCACTACCAACTCAGGGGCATTTCTTGCCTCTACACAGGCCCTCAGCGCCTTTTGATAGTCATATTTTTGGAACTGCCTGGTGCAGAAACTTTCAATTTCATGCAGAGATGCTTGAGCTGTTTCAAAGTGTAGGTTTCCAACCTCTCGCCTCAAAATCTACATCCATAGATGTAATAGATGCTTGTCTACTCATGGCAGTAAGAATTGGCAGTTCTCTGGAAAAATAACAGTCAAAGGAAAAATAATTCTACCCAAAAAAGTATGTGGAGGTGTTTAGTCCACACTCACTAGTAGTGTACACCAATTACTGTAAATGAGTCACAAATGCAGGTCCAAATCCTCACCGCTGACCACCAATGTTAGAACTGGGGGCCTCTAGTTGGCAATGGTATACACCTTTGACCAAATAGGGACCCTTGATTCTAAGTCATGGAAAGGGGATTACACTACTGGATAACGCCTGCTCACACCCTTGGTAGCTTGGCACAAGCAGACAGGCTTATCTCAGAGGCAGTGTGTTAAGCATTTGTGAATACACACAGTAATACAGTGAAAACACTACAGATGGACACAACACAGGTTTTATAAAAATAAGTAATCCTTATATAGACTTAACACAAGACCATAAACCACAAAAATCCACAATACTGTACTTAAAATAGACTTAAAGATGGTAGAAGTCACTTAGTTCAAGTTGATGATAAATGTGACACAGTTCTCACAAAAGTACCTGGATGCGTAACACAAAACGAACAAAAGGCTCACAGAGTTGGAGATGCGTTGGTTCCTTGCTTCAGGGGAGACGATGCGTCACGCCTCAATGCTTGCGCAGAGTAGGGGATGCGTCCTGGTCCTTACCGGAGAGGAGGTGATGCGTAGATTCTCATACAGCGGCCCGGTTACGATGCAGAAAGATGGGGCTCGATGCAATGGGACAATGCGGTGCGAGGCAATAAGATGGCACCCTTGATGCGACCATGCGAAGACGAAGCATGCACGCCCGGCGGCGTGCGGCGAACTCTGTAGCTTTGGAGCAGCGACAGGCCCTGCGACACGCTTCTCTGGTGATGAGATGCTGACCTCGTGGCGGCGACACGCTTCTCCGGTGATGCGTCGGGTAACAGCTGCGACTGCGACACGCTTCTTCTCGATGCGCCACGCTTCCAGCTCCTAGCGACATGCAGGCTTCTGTAGACAGAATTCCCAGCAAGGAAATTCAGAGGGGAGCTTGTGGTGAAGTCTTTTGTCCCTGAGACTTCAGGAGGAGGCAAGCACAAGTTCAAGCCCTTGGAGTAATATTCTGCAAGATAATGAAAGTTCTTTGAAAGTTTCTTCTCCTTTCCTTGGCAATAAAGAAACCACTGCAGGCCAACCCTGCAACACAGCACACTGGCAGGGGGCAGTCAAAACTCCTGCAGCTTCCTTGGTTCTTCTCCTTGGCAAAGGTTTGTCTTGTTGTTCCAGAAGTGATCTAAAGTCTTGGGGTCTGGGTACCCATATTTATCCTGCAAAATCCTTTGTCCTCTGAAGGCAGAGAGGACTTTGCCTAGTCCAAACCAGTTCTGGTCCATCTTGGAGAACTTTGTTGACAAGACTCCTTATTTCCTTTCGCAGTGTAGGCCAGGGACATCAGACACACCACAGGAGGTGAAGCCAGCACTTTGGAAGGAAGGCACAGCCCCATTCAGGCCCCAGGTGCAACTCCTCCCACCCATCTACATGCAGATCTCTCTATTCAGCCCTGTGCTGACTCACCCTGTCTCCTAGAATCCCCCAGCCCCTGTCACTCAAACCCCAGACAAGGAATACACAACCTAGCAGAGGCAGGCTTGGATAGTTTGGCAAGAAAATACCTACTTTCTAAAAGTGGTATTTTTAAACACAGAATGTTAAAACCAACTTTACTAAAAGTAGTATTTTATCATTCTGAGTTCAGGCATACTAAACTCTAATTTCTACCTAGTTCCCTAAGTCAGTAAGGATTATAAGATGTTATAATCAAACTGCCCATTCTCGCCTATGGGTAACAGGTAGCCTTACGAAAGTCAAAAGAGGAAAAGGGGGCATGGGAGGGGTGTTGGGCTGTTAGTTAGATAAAGGGGGGAATGGTTAACAGGAGAAGAGATAGAAGTTATTTGTGGAGCCGATGAGGGATCACGGGGAAGTGATACATGATGAGGGGGAGGTTTTGGGTGTCTGAAGGCGCAGTAGTAAGGTTTTTAAGGGAGAAGAAAATCGTAGTTATTCAAGGAGACGACAGGGGATCGGGGAGTGTGTGTACAGGAGGAGGTGGGGTTTGGGAGGCTGAAGGAGTTGTTAGAAAGTCAGGAGGAGGGAGTGATGCTGATGAGGTTGTGGGAAAATGCATCTGAGAATCAGGGATTTCAATGCGGATTAGTGGGTCAGGGAACGGATGGGTAGAGGACAGAAACTGAGGTGGCAAAAAGGCATCTTGCGTTTGTGAGGCTGGGAGGATAGGGATAAGTGTAGGTAGTAAGTATTGGGATAAGGAGCTGAAGTGGTGTTCAAAAATTGTGAGGTGGTTTTCGGAGGCTTGTATAAGAATATTTCCTGAATTGAAAATAGAGATGTCAATTTCACCAGGAAATGTGGGGGAAGGAGTGGTGGAAAGTTTCAGACCGTAAGGTATTTTGCAGGAATTCTTGATAGGAAGGTGGTGGAGAAAGATACTTTTCCATTTAGAGGGGTGTTTGGTGTAGAAGATATAGTTGTTTTAGATAATGGAGGTTAGGCTAAGGTAGGTATCAATAAATAAGGTTTCTTGATGGAGAATTAGAAGTTTGTGTTTAAAGTTTTTCTTGCCATTTTTGGAAAGGTTTGAGGGGTAAAGGATAAACCAGGAGTTAGGGCCATGTCTAGTGATGGGAGGGTCCAGTGTCATGAGAGTATGGTTGAGGAGAGGAATGGCGGATCCACTCAAATGGTTAGGGGGTGAGGGGAAGATGAGCGGCAGGGATATTAGTGGTGAAATACGATGGGAATGGGGAATAGGAGAGGGGGCGATGGAACGTCAGTGAAGGTGAAGTTTCCAAGTGATAGTGGGGGTTATGTAATGTGTTGTCTCGGGTCGGAGGCATTAGTGGGGGGGAAGGGAGGTGGGGGAAGGAGGAATTCCAGGAGTGGAGGCAGTAGACATGGTCAACATTAGGAGAACAGGGTGAAAAGGACGGTAGAACTGGCAGGGAAGTAGAACAGTAGGGTGAAGTAGAGAAAAAAAGGATGGGGAGAGAATGAGACAGAGGGGTATAATAATGATAAAGAAATCCATGAGACAAAAGCAATCAACATGTCAGTGAAGGACAGGAGATGGGAGTATAAGAGCAGTTGCATGTCTTTTTCACTTATATACAGTATTACATATAGAAATTTTTTTTAGTTTAGAATTTAAAATTATAACCAAAAAAGATAAAGTGAGGTAGACCAATTTGGGTGCACGTAGAGCGTAGATAAATAACAAAAAATAGTACCAAATAAAAGACAAGATGAGGTAAACCATAATGAATGAACATCAAGCAGAAATAGATAACAATTAGCACCATTCACGATAAATTACGAACAGCTTAAACAATACAAAAATAAAATAGCAGGATGGGGTAAGTCAAAAAAGGAAGGGCATACTGTTAAAAATAGCAAAAAATAGATAGATTAAAACATGAAAATAGATAAATTATGAACAGCATAGACAGGCCACAAATAAAATAGCAGGATGGGGTAAGTCATAAAGGAGGTCATACTGTTCTCAATAACAGTAAATATGTTTGGGTTTGGATAGCATACAGGGTTCATAGTATCCGGAAATGTAAGCTCTGCGCTGAGACACTGGCATTCAGGGCTGAGCTGCGCTTCACTGTGTGACAGGGAGAGAGCAGGAATGTACCATGTCTACTAAGATATGATGCATTCCTACTCTCTCCCTGTGCTGCCACGCTGAGTGCTGTATAATACTAATGCAGGCTCTGCATGGTGTAAGGGTGCCTTCATTACAGGCACGATTGTTTTTGTGCAGACATTTTCATACTGAATGCAGCAAACATAAAAGAGGAACTAGCAAGGAGCAATAAATATATTTTTCCTCGTTATGCCTCTGTTGGGAAGGAGTACCATTTTGATGCATTTCCAGGATTACTTTGACAATCTAGAAATGCAAAAAGAACAGATGATGGAAGGAAAGCTAAACAATGCAACATTGAGCCCCATTCACAGATCTGGGTTTAATCCATCGTTCTTTTGCTCACCACACCACCACAGTTCGGACCCAGCCATATGCAAATCAGTTGGGACTCTGCTCCTCAGGGGGGGCACTCCAGCCCGAACTGCCACGCTCGGTCCTTCCTGGACCAGAATCAAGCATCCTGGGAACAGTTTTGGGGTATCACCCCTTATCAGCTAGGTTAACTTGAAAGAGGGAGGACCTGCTCTGGAGATTTGGGCTGAACTGTCATCTTGTTGTGTTGCTATATTATGGGAATGCACCACGATCCATGAGAGGGTGCAGGGGAATGCCCACGATCCACCCATGGTACTCCTTCCCAATACAAAGCTATACAATGCAAGGATGTGCACTACCTAGTGTTATTCTGGATTTAAAACGCTACACAGAGCCATGCAAGGTGGCTTTGCATGGCTTTGTAAATAACACTTCAATTCTTGTGTTGTCGTGTGTGACACAACACAAGAGCTTAGTAAATATAGCCTTCAGTGTCAATGTGTGAGTGCCTTTACCCCAAACATTAATTGGTTACACCCAATTGGATTATTTAACTTCCAGAGGGGACAACATTGCTCTTTAGCTGCAGAGCCTGAAGACCTTTCTGCAGGTAGTTCAAGTGGTCCTCCCAAATAGAGCTGAAGACCGCAATGTCATCTAGGTAGGCAGCACTTAATTTCTCTAACCCAGCCTTGACCTTATTGACCAGCCTTTGGAAGGTAGCAGGGGTTTTATTCAATCCAAAAGGCATACCCCGGAACTGGAAGTGTCCTTCTAGTGTTGATAATGCGGACCTCTCTTTAGCCAGGTCGGTCAAGGCAATCTGCCAGTACCCAGCCATTAATTCAAACATGCTGAGGAACTCAGCCTCAAGCCAATATATGAGCTCACCAACTCTGGGATCGGGTGTGTATCAGTCTAGGTGACTGCATTAAGCCCAAGGCAGTCCGCATAGAACAATAGTTCAGGTGTGACATATGGAGGGGCAGCCTTGGGAACCAACTCCAAATGCCAGAATCTTGTTGACCTCCTCCTTGATGCTAGTCCTCACCATATTAGGCACCTTGTACATGTTGTTCTTTACAGGTGTACTGTCCCCAGTATCAACATCATGGGTACACCATGTAGTGAGTCCTGGGGTGAGGGAGAAAAAAGAGCCACACTGCCCCAGCAACTGGCAGCAGTCTCTCTGTTGATCTAGGGTAGTGTAGGGGTGAGGCTGACACACTCCAAAGACTCATCCTGGTGCTTTAAAGATAAGTGGTGAGGGAAAGTTTCACTTTCCTCTTTCACCCCGTCATCAGTGACGGAGAGCATGAGAAACTCAGACCTCTCAAAGTGGGGTTTGAGGTGGTTCACATGCAGTACACTCAAAGGGTTCCAAGGAGTCTTGAAGTCCACCAAGTAGGTGACATCACTCTTGCACTCCTTCACCTCTTAAGGCCCAGACAAACAGTCTTGCAGGGTCAGGGGCCTCACTGGATCCATTACTTTTTGACCAGTCTGAAACTCAACCAGCGTGGTATTCTCGACGTACCATAATGTCATATCCTCCTGGCTAGCTTTCAGGTTCTCCTGTTTGAGCTTACGAAAGCAGACTGTCTGTAATGCCAGAAATGTAGCTCACTATATTCTAGGGTGGCTTCTTGGGAGCTTGCTCCCAGCCTTCCGTAACCAAACTGAAAGGTCCTATCACAGGGTGTCCAAATAGAAGTAAAAATGGGCTGAAGTCAAACCCCTTCTGAAGAACCTTCCTGTAAGGCAAACAAAAGGCATAGCACCGGGATGTCCACACTTACACCTCATGAGTTCGGATAGACCCATAATCATGCCTTTGAGGGTAGAGTTGAACCTTTCAACCAACCCATTGGTTTGGGGGTGGTGAGGGGTGGTGAACGTATTGGTCACTCCACATTCCTTCCACATGGGCTTTATGTAGTTATACATGAAGTTAGTACCCTGATCAGATGCCACCTCCTTGGGAAACCCTACATTGGTAAAGGTCCCCATCAGTGCCTTAGCCATGACGGGTGCAGTCTCTGTCCTAAGAGGGTTAGCTTTCAGGTAATGGGTGGCATGGTCCACTGTTAGACCTGGCACCATTGGCGTGGGTCTCCCTTCCATTTTTGCTGTTGCCTCATGTGTTTTTGCTGGTGTATTCCTTTGTCTGGTTTTGTGAGTGACAGGGCTGGGCGAATCCAAGAGACAGGATGAGTCACCCAGTGGTGAATAGAGAGATCTGCATCGAGATGGGAGGGAGCAGTTGCACCTGAACCTTGAATAGGGCTGTGCCTACCTTCCACAATGCTGGCTCCACCCCCTGGGGAGTGACTGATGTCTCTTCCCTGTACACTGAAAGAAGATAAGGAGTCCTGTAAACAAAGTGCCCAGGACTTTACTTGCCTTCCACAATGCTGGCTCCACCTCCTGTGGGGCGTCTGATGTTTCTGCCCTGCACTGTGAAAGAAAAGGAGAAGTCTGGTAAACAGAGTGCTTCAGAACTGGTTTGGACTGGGCAAAGGCCACTCTCCCATCAGAGAACAAAGGATTTGGGGGTTTAAATATTGGGACCCTGATCCAATGAAATTAGATCACTTTTGGACTACAAGAAGAAACCTTTACTGAGGAGAGGAACCTGAAGAAACTGAGGAGAAACTATCTCCAAGCTGAAGTGCTGCTTGGGGGATTGGCCTGCAGTGGTTGCCTTACTGCCAGAGGAAGGTGAAAGGAAATGTGTGTACTTTGCTTTCAACTTGTGAAGGATCTCCAAGGGCTTGGAAAAGAGTTTGCCTCCTGCTGAAGTCTCAGGGACACCATTATCACAAATGGGGTCACCCTTTAAAGTCAAAAGGACCTGGGTATCATATGGTACAGAAAAACAATGGTTCCCAGACTATCGTGATGTTCTATACTTCCAAACGAATTTTATGTATAATCAGTAAGGCACATAAGATTGTAGGCACACAGAGAAAGAAAAAAAGGAAAGAAAAAACTTCAAAATGAGGGCTGATAACTAGGTTTATTCAGTCACATAAAGAAAATATCTCAATTTGAATCTTTTCAATGCATATTATTTGACGGTTATCATCAGCAAGAGAAACGTGCGTGGATGGAAAGTTAGTGCTCATGTGAAAGAGTGGAGGAACAGAGAAGGTTGGAGACTCAAATTTTTGTGAGTACACAAAAAGGGGCCTATAACAGTTGAAACACAGTCTCCCTTATAGTATTCTAGCCTACCCCTATCGGTACTGTTACGTACAAAACATTAGTTAAACTGTTGTAATTCACAGTGTAACTTCATCTGTGGAACAGGAGTGGGGGGGGGGGGGGTTGGATGTAGGATGTAGGTTTCTTAGGATGCGTCGACAATATAACATAAGGGTGGGTACAATCCTCAGCTGCAGGTCTTCTTCAGGACAGGAGTGGGGGTTATCTGAAAATAACCAGGAAATTAATCTATGGTGCCATGGTCAGATCAAACGGTACCTAAACATAAATAAATTAATTATTCAGCTCACCATGGATCAAAGTAAGGTGAGCGACAAGGGCTGTAGCCTCAAGGAAATTTTTTAATCAGGTCCTGTAGATTCATCAGGAAGGGAGGGAACATGGCCCAACACTAAAAACATAAATGACAAACAAATGAGCAAAGGCGCGCATATAAAGAATTAGGGCAATGTGGTGGGGCCTGGATTGAAAGTTGTGACTCACCTGCTGTAGTCGAGGTGCAGTGTTCTAGAAACGTGAAGGTGAGCTGCCTTTCAAGTCTGATCAGACAAACAGAAAAATACGTGGTTCTGTAGGGGAGAGAGAGCAAACTAATTATTAACGTGGCACACGGGCTGTACCAGTTTAGAAAGACTCGCGGTCTTCTGGGCGCAGCAATACGTTACTGAGAGGGCCCCAGCTTGATTGACTCGCAGTCGAGCTGTGTCAGTTCAAAAAAGACTTGCGGTCATCCAGGCGCAACGACACGTGTACGGACAAGAGCCCTGTTTGATTGACTCGCTGTAGTGTGGCGCCATAAGGCGCAGGGGGAGCACAAGAGTGATTACCTTGTGTGAATGGATCCTGTGGTTCTAGTAGTGCGCTGTCTCCATCATGCGCGCTCAGTCAGAGGACGAACGGTGGAATGGCCCGTAGTTAAATACCCACGCGCGCATCGGTTTGGCCGTGGTGAAAAATTATAGTGTGAAAAGACTAGATGTAGGAATTGTATGGTTGGCTTGGTTGACATTTGCCCTTATGGCTGTTCTAATATAGAACATTTATATCAGTGAGATATAACAGAAATATAAAAATGAATCTAAACATGGTGCGGTACACCCTATTTAAATACCAACGTGTGCGTCGGTATTGCCGCACTGACAAATTACAGTGTGAAAAGACTATGCACAAATGTTGGATGGGAACGTGCTGTGATACAAAACCAAGCACCTCATTTGCTTGGTAGGATAGGCAATTGCCCTTTACAACATTTAGATAAAAATCTTATCAGTGCGATACATCAGAATTTTTTTAAAGGATGTATTCACAAATCTAAACAGAGTGCAATACATACAATAGTAGAGTGCAATGGAGGGATACAAAACATAATGGAAAACATATCCTTAACAAAACAAAACAAAGCGTAATCATCACAAGAAATAACAAGAGATCAAAGAACATGAAACATCGTTAACTGGCAGCGTCAGAACAGGTGGTGATAACGGAGAACATAAACATACGTCTCAAGTTGTACCATCCCGCCCTGCATGTATTTCACGTCAAGTCAAGTCTCAGGGACAACAGACTTCAACCCCCCGCTCCCCAGTGTTCTTTTGGTAGTGCCTGCTGCTGTTTTAGGCCTTCTGAGGAACTGCCTGTCGCAAGGAGCTGGAAGCGCGACGCATCGAGAAGAAGAGTATCGCCTTCGCTGTGCCTGCCGTCACAACTCCGAAGGAGGGTGTCGCCTCTGGAACTGGCGCACTGCACCGCAAAGGAGAGAAGCATGCCGCAATGAAGAGGAAGCACTTCGCCATCGCTGCTGCTGCTATCGCCACTCCGAAGGAGGGTGTCGCCGATGTAGCTGTCACATTGCACCGCATTAAGAGAAGAATCTCGCAACGAGGTCTGAGCTTGTCGCCGTTGCTGTGGCTGCCGTCGCAACTCCAAAGGAGGGTGTCGCCGCTGGAACTGTTGCACTGCACCGCATCTAAGAAAAGCCCCTCGCATCCACGAGAAGTGCCTTGCTATCGAAACTGCTGCCGTCGCATCGTAGATGTCGGCGCTGTAGTTGTTGAATTGTATGGAAGCTTCACGCATCATGGGAGAAGAGTGTCGCAAGTGGATCTGCTGCTGTCACATCGTGGAACAAGGGTGTTGCCGCTGCAGTCCACGCATCGAACCGAGAACTTCTCACATCCCCGAGAAGCGTGCAGCATCTGGAAGATCTTCACATCTTTATTTGTTTGCACCTGAACTTTGCTGCATTTCCCTCGCTGCAACCTTGCTTGTGGTGGAAGCGCAACGCAACCTAAGGTACATTGACGCAAAGTGTTGCATCTAAGAACTGAACTGAACTAAGCTTAAATCTACCATCTTAAAGTAACAGTATTGTGTATTTTAGTCATTTATGTTCTTGTGGTAACTCTCTATAAAATGTACTTATTTTTTATATAAAACCTTGTGTGTTGTCCATCTGTAGTGTTGTCACTGGGTTACTGTATGTGGTCACAAATGCTTAACACAACGCCTCTGAGATAAAGCCTGTCTGCTCGTGCCAAGCTACCAAGGGGGTGAGCAGGTGTCATTTTAGGAGTGTAATCCCCTTATCCTGACTAGAGGCGAGGGTCCCTATTTGTCACAAGTACCTACCTGTGCCAACCAGAGACCCCTAACTCTAAAACCACCAAGACCAGAATGAGTCTGTTGCCCATGGCTGTCTTGGGATCTAGAGGCTCCATAATGTCGATGCCAACACATTCAAAAGAGGTGCGGATGACAGGGAGTTCTGGGGGGCCTTGCACTTCCCCTCTGACTTTCCTCTCGCCTAAAAGGTAGGACAGGACCTAGAGAACTCATTTGTGGCCAATAGAGGTGGGAGACTAGCCTGTCAAAGGTCTTGTTTTGCACATGTTAATATTTGAAAAGTCGGTGTCAATGTCAATAATGATACATTCATCTGTAAGAACAAAATCAAATCTCTATTATCAAATTCGCCCGTCATGAACTCTCCGTCAACCCAGACTCAGAAATACGTGGTCAGGCAGGCTCTGAGACATAGGCCTGAGGTTACTGATTGGCAGGTCACAGGTAGGGTGGACCATAGCAAGCAGACAAATGTGCAAACAGGAAGCTCGGATCAATCCCATAGATAGGCACACCGAAACCACAATGGTCCAGGGAGATTGGCGCCAATAAAGCACACATGGCTGGAGTGGTGCATGCATTCCCAAAATATTAGAAATTAAGTTGCCACACAAAGTTAGGAACACACAACCAATCAGGACACAGCCCACATAGTACATGCCGTGATCACACATCCCTCATGCTGGACATCTTGGCACAATACACACTGGGCCCCATTGAATCCTCATAAGATTGAGGCTTTTCTGTATCTGTTATCAGGGGCCCTATTTATGACTCCAAAGACAAGGTCTGCATTCTTTGCCAAAAAAGGATTGAGGGAAACATTTTATGATGCACAAAGAAATGTATAAAACCTTGCCTTGATTGATTGTTCTTTGCGAGAGTCCTTAAACCTGCTTCTGTAACTGTACTCCTGGTCAAAGCATTTAATTAAACCAACTATTCCAGTTTTGCCAAAACGCATCTTGTCTATTTAAAATCATATTTGAGCAACATTTTAGTGAGCCAGCCAGGAGTGACTGGTACCTCGGACCCGACTGCAGCCGAAGGAAGGGGACCTTGCCCGGATAGATTCACATTTGCACAGCCAGGAAGTTAAGCAGAAACCACAATTAGTTGGAAGTTCTGCTAAATCCATGGGGTGGATATCCATCCTGGAGCCGCTGTCACAGTGGGTAAGAGACTACATCAGATCCTTAGTCCCAGCACTTGGCATATTGCGAACTATCAGGAAGCACAACATTTTAAACTGAGTGCCCTGTCACTGATGGAAATCTGGCATGCTATCTATTTTATGCGTACAAACTGAGTAGTCACAAGGTGACATCAGAGGCGTTCTTACGGAGATCCCCTTTTTTTTAATATCCAGCATGCTATAAAATTACAGCTAGAGTCTTCTTCCTTGAAAATAGCTTTTGGGGCCATGTCTCTGTAGATACATGGTAACATTTTATTTTTATGTGTCGCACTCTCAAATACCATGCACCCTACCTGAGACCTAGGCCTACACATAGGGGTGACCTATAAATCTTTATAAGTGATTTTTACCTGCGAAAAATATTTCATTGGAAAGGTCGGACTGCAGGTCTAAGCTGCAGCTGCTAGGATACAATGATAGGCCTGAAGCCATGTGTGGTATCTCCCTCTTCTGCCTCCCCCGGCGGCTCTGCATGTGATGGTGCTGCTCGCGGTGACATCATTTAGAATGTCACCGCGACCAGCGTTCCAAGGCGAGCGCCGGGGACACTAGTTGAGGCGACAGCATATCGGCAGGCTGTGGCTGAGGTCGCAGTGTTGGTACTACTTTAATAAAGCTTCTCTTGTTCATTTACACCACGGCTCCGACTGTCATTTGAGCCGTTACTACACTGGCGACGAGATTGTTCAACGTCGAGTACGTCCCAGGAACGCAAAACCTTGCAGCTGACTGCCTATCCAGACTCGTCAGTGAAGTAGAAGCAAGGGAAATGCAAGAAAAAACGGATGAAGAAGAAGAGGGATACATGGTAGAGAATGTCTGCACCATCCAGAAGGCGTTGGGAGAAGAAACGTGGAGAAAGGCACAGGATGAGGACAAGATACTGGAGGAAATTTGCAGAAGAGTGAGGGATGGATGGAAGCACAGCGACAAACGAGATGAAGACCTACGGCCTTTCCAGGCTGTTAAGGACGAGTTGACCATTGTTGACGGATGCCTGTTCAGGGGAACAAGGCTTGTGCCACCAGCAACCGTGAGAGACAACCTGGTCGAGATAGCCCACGAAGGGCACTTGGGTATCACCAAAACCAAGCAAAGACTCAGGGAGAGTTATTGGTGGCCGAACATGGACCTGGTCACCGAAAGGAGAATCAGGGAGTGCATCCCATGCAGCAACAGCGACAAGGTCCTGAAGCAACAGACACCACCCATGGTGTGTAGACCACCCCCGTCAGGACCATGGGATGAGTTGGCATTAGACATCGTGGGCCCGATGTCTGGGGAACTGCGGACGCCTTACATCTTGGTGCTCGTGGATTTGTATTCTCGGTGGCCAGAGATAAAACTCGTCAGTGAAGTCACGACAAAGACTGTCATCGGATTCTTGCAGGAGGTGTTTATCCGAGAGGGGCTCCCCAGCAACATCCTCACTGACAACGGAGTACAACTATGCTCGAAAGAGATGGAAGACTTTCTGGAAGAAAGAGGCATCAGACACAAGCGATGCGCATTATACCACACCGAAACCAATGGCATGGTCGAACGTTTTAATAAAACCCTCAATGAGAGCATCCAGCTGGCCAAAGCCAGTGGCTTAAGCTGGAAAGAAGAGGTGTGGAGGCTTTTGGAAGCATACAGGTTCACACCGCATCAGACGACGGGTGTTACCCCGTTCGAATTGCTCCGCGCAAGGACACCCAACACTAAGCTTACCCCAGGGTGGATGGAATGGCACAAGGGGTGGTCGGACCGAACCAAAGAAAAGGATAGCCTGAGGAAGCATGAACAAGCCATGAAGGTGAGGAAAGAAGGATACGACCAGCGCAAAGCCACACGGGAGGTCGAATTCAAAGTAGGTGACAACATCAAAATCAAAGCTCCCACAGGGAGGGCAAGCTGGTCAGGGTACAGCAGTCCTACCAAAATCACAAAACTTTTCAAGAATGCAGTCAAAACTCAAGAAGGGAAGATATGGAACCTAGGGAGAGTTGTAAAATACCACCCTCCAGTAGAAGTCCCTGAAAGTGCTAAGGGGGGGGAGAGTGGTCCAAGACTAGACAGTAGTTCCACCACCATGAGGCAGTCAGGTGCCCTCACCCAGGCCACAGGCCCAACAGGAGAGTGACCAGACCACCCAGGCACTTTGATCAATATGTAATGATGTAACTATTGCCATTCCGCCTACTGTAAGTTTTCACCCCATGTCTTCTTTCTGCTCATTGTTATATTTAATGTTTTCTAGTTCTGCAGGGAAGGGGGATGAGTGGTATCTCCCTCTTCTGCCTCCCCCGGCGGCTCTGCGTGTGATGGTGCTGCTCGCGGTGACATCATTTAGAATGTCACCGCGACCAGCGTTCCAAGGCGAGCGCCGGGGACACTAGTTGAGGCGACAGCATATCGGCAGGCTGTGGCTGAGGTCGCAGTGTTGGTACTTCTTTAATAAATCTTCTCTTGTTCATTTACACCACGGCTCCGACTGTCATTTGAGCCGTTACTACACCATGTTTTCTCTGTCACAAGAGTGGATGGCACACTAAGTGCTGCAGTCCTAGGTTACATTTAACTTTGGATTCCTTGCATGTAGTTTCTACAGAATATACTATGGCCTTATAGGATAGTTAAATAACCTAATCATGGATTACAACATTCCTACATGTTTTAGGGCTCAATTCACATGCACTGGGAACTGGAAACCAGTGGCATAGTGTGCAGATTCTAAAAACCAGCAACACAATTCAGCAAAGAATGGGGTGAGCGACCAAAATGGGCATTTTCTCACATAAACAACTACAGCCTACAGCAACTGAGATACACACCACTATACCTGCCTCTCACTATTTTTCGCATCCTTATCTGTAATCACAATGAGGCCTTTGTCCACCTTAACACCTCTTCTTACAGCTCTCACCCTAGGATTGTTAAAGTGTCAATAAATCACCCTGGAACAATCTCCTCACTTGTCCACCCCCGAAAGATCATCCAAACCTAACTATTCATACCGAACCACTTAATACAAATTGCATACCACTGCCTAGTCGTATTGTTATTTTCTAGTGCAACTCAATGAATCCAAAGATACCTTAAACAAAACTTGAACTTATTGGTACAAACTAGACACACATCCTTATGTGCTGGGTTTTCCTGCGGGGCTGAACTGGATTGAAAAAAGATGACTACCGACTCCTCTATTAACTGTTAGCACTGCTTGATTAGACACTAGTAGTCATCGTAGTCCAATATGAGAAAGGGGAATGGGAGGATGACCACGCCTCCAAGGACACAGAGAAATAGAGAAAGAAGACCAGTTCTGGTCCTCTGTCTTCTCTGGAATGGTTCCCAGTCAATGGGCTTCATGGGCAGGTACTCATTTTCAGTGCTGGGTGCTTATCTTCTGTCCTTATGAGAACATAAACATAGTTCTTTTTGTGTATTTTTGAACCACATTCCTTTCATTTTACCTAATGCTTCCCTGGGAAAATCAACTTACCTATTAATTTCCTCATTCCCCCCTAATGTGTGTATGTGGACTATTCTGAGGCTTGGTTCATTGGGTAACTCAATAATTTGTATTTTGTGTGTTTGCAATGAACAAACACGCCTACCTAAGAAGCTCTCCTACAGGCAACGACTGAAGAATCAAGAAGCAAGAACATGGTCAAATATCCGTTATCCAGAACTTTTCATAATTCATACTAAAACACTAATTTGCAATCCAATAGATGGCAGGTTCAAATGCATAGTTCTCTGCACTGTCCACAATGCATTCTGGGGCAAATGCCCAGAACGTATGACAAAGCTAGCAACTCACTTCATACTCTCTGAAACAATCAGTTTCCACCTATCTGATCAAACAGCAATTCTTCAAAAGAATAAAGCATGGAGGCAGTTCTATTGCAATTCAAGAACGTATAAGTGTGTCACACTAAGCTGCTATCTGAAAATGGAATCTAATACATGCCTTCTTGGATACTTTTGAAAATGTTTACTGTTTTTTGGAAGTTGGTTACGTGTTGAGAGGGTGAAACCCTACTCAAGCAGCAACCACAATCTCTGTCAGAGTGAAACACAAGCAAATCCCAGGTGTGCCTGTGCTTTGCCGTCTGACACCTTGCCACACACGGAGTTAGGCTTAACTTTGAGGCAAAGTGTAAAGTAATTCTGCAGCACTTCTAATGGTGATGAAGTAAAAACACAAGAAAAATCTCACACCAATTTAGAAAAATGGAGTAAAATGTGATACTTTATTTGAGACCCAAAACACAAAGGATCCAATCAGTAGAACTGGAGACATGCAACTTCAAAGTTTTGAGTAAAAATAGAACCCAGCAGCACAAAGCACTGACTGCGGTTCCACCAGACTGGAAAAAGTCACAAGTTCTGACCGACCATTATGGAGAGCCAGATACAGGGACCAAGTTAGGCATGCTGAACAAAATACCTGAAATCCTGGTGGCAGAGCATTCCAAGAACCCACGCCAATGATGTGCCATGCAGTGGTGGTTCCGATAAGCTGATAGGCTGTGATATGGAGTCATGTGTTGTTTTCGACAATACGATTCGACAATATGAATTGAAGCTTGTGGGTCTGAGGCTAATATGTTTAATCCTGGTGCCAGCTTTCATAGAGGAGAATGCTGTGGATGATTCCACAACCAAAGGTGTTCGGAATCTGTTGCCTCCCTGCCCCAACCCCAGCCCCAGTTTATCTGGGGACTCAAAAGACTAGTGTAGAAGCTTTTGTGAGTGTGCTCAGGCAGAGGCTTTGTTATGTGCAAGTGAAGTAGGTGACAGCTTCTCCCCTCATCAAGTCAGATATGGCCCGTCCTGCCAACAAATATTTGCCTTTTGTCTCACTGTCTGGGCGCAATACACAAAGATCAACTGCCAGCTGCACCTAGTCATGAGACCCAGGATGAATGCTGTAGACACCAAATTGAAATTGTGTTTATATAGTGCTTACTACCCCTGACAATGCGTCAAAGCGTTTTTCGGCAAGTAGCATACACCTCAAGAATCCAAAAGGATACGTGGGTGGATTAGTATAGGGTTAATTTGAGTTATGAACATGCAAATCTTTTAGTTGGACTGTATAGGATAATGTAGGGGTAGAAGAGGGAAGAGTCTAGAAATTGTCATTAGGAAATTATAGGTGTAAGATCAGGTTTTGGATGAGTAAAAGGAGAGATGGAGGGTGGAAGAGTCTCTAGACAAGATTGGGGAGATCATAGAAGTAAAGTGGGTTTGGGATGATTAAAAAAGAGGGATAGATGAGGAAAGAATTTAGAAAGGGTTGTTTTGGAGATTATAGTAGTAAAATTAGGTTTGGGGTGGGCCAGGAGTATATAGAGGAGGGGAGAGTCTAGAAAGGTTTCTCTTTTAGACCATAGTAGTAGAATGAGGTTGTGGATGAGTTAGAGAGTAGAGGTAGAGGATATATTGAGAGTGGTATATGGTGAGACAGAGTAGTGCTTGATGAAGGAGTGAATTTGTTTGCCCCCCTCCATCTACAATAGGATTAGAGTAATGAAAATGTAGATACACGACTACATAGAAAGGGTGTACATGTATAAGGAAGATAAGATATTGAGGTTTAAAGTTGTATTGTATAAACGCAGACTTTCAACTGTTGCTGTATTTGGAGTTAATTTATTTGTGTATTTTTTATAACTCAAATTTAATTTTTATATACCCATATAATTATAGTTGCAACCGTGCTAGTCCAATTTAAAACCATACCAAAACCCCTTCAATAAATGTAAAGGGACCGTGATGCAGCCAGGCAGTGTGCCCTGACAGAAAGGAAGATATTTAGAAAATCAGCGTAGCATGCCTTATTGCACAGGACGCAATAAAGATCCGTTGTGATTCTTCCACGCGTTTACCTGTCAAAAACAGCATTAATAAGGACACGAGGACAACAAATATATTAGACACATGCAATACAGGAATAGGGAAACGAGACTCGACCCATGCAATACAGGAATAGGCAAACGGCAAGCCCTTTTGAAAGCAAGTCGAAAAGATTTCATTAACTGTGTTTGAACTGAGCTGTGGTTTTTGAACCATGGTGCTTGTGAGAGAGATACCACAGTTTGTATGGTTTTTAAATTGAATTTGTTTAGTCCTGACAAAGGTGAGTTGAACCAAACTACCACCGAAAAGCTGCCAACATTATTTGGATTTTTGTGAAGATTGTATAAAATGATGGTGGTAAATTGTATATTTAATTCATGACTAAACAACTTTGGGGAGCATGGTGATTCGTTATGGAATGTAGCAGTTAAGTTGTACACGAACGAGTAAATATTAAAACCCACCTCTGGGTTTTTAAATGAAAACAAAACATGCTTGCCCTTAGCATCTTCATATAGGTTAGCTTAAGTTGGGCTAAATTCCCAAAAGCGGCAATAAAGCAGTTCAAATCAAATCAAGCAGAGAAATTAAGGTACACACTGCTACTACTAGATTCTTCTGTGGTGGGCCATACGTCACACCAAACTGCTGCCTAGATGTTTTTAGTAGTATGTATGTGACAAACCTCCAATTCAATGAAGTGAAATAGCTGAGTACTTTCCAAATAACTCTCGCACTTTGACAGACAATTACCATTCCCCGCAGTTTCGAAAGTGGGATCATGGTCTAACTCGAGTCAAAGAAACTTGCCATTCAAGAGCAATGAGTAATATCCGACAGAGTTAGTGCAAATCATATTGCAAATACTGTCTCCCCCATCACAAAGCTAGACAGAATGTAGGTTTTGAGTAACTGTGAAAGAAATTCAAGTGTACCAAAGACAGTGGTACACTTAAAGTTTCAGTCGGGATTCCCAGTATTATTTTGTGAAGTCAAATATAACAGAGCAATACATATGCTAATTCCAAATAGTTTACTTTAACCTATATCCACTTACCATGTAGCTTTCACAGCTAAGTTGTATATGTGGTTATTTCTCCGTATGCTTGCAAAGTATAACTCTTCGTCACAAGCACAGTGTCACATTTCTAGTTTGGCCTCCTTGGTATCTAGTGCCTAATCAGGTTTTTATATAGCGGTTTATAATGTAATTATTGCCATTTAAAAACACTGAAAATCCCAGGTGTTGCAATTATTGAAGCAACTGCAATCAAATGATCAACTTCACAAGCGAGAAAGGCTGAGTTGGCCGTATAAATATTCAGACTCCTAATCAACAGGTCAGACGAGATGCCAGCAGCAATCGTTCAACTCACTGAGCCATCTACACTGCTGCGATTGTGGCTCAGTCTGCAGTTCGAAGAAGACATCAAGGTCATAATGTTTGTTGAATACACATATATATATTTTACTCAGAGATCAGGAAGTGCTTTCAGAGCAACATGGTATGGGAAAGTATATTCCTTGAGTGAGACAATCCAAACATTTAGGCACTTTGTCAAAGAATTTGTAATCATGGTGATCAATTACAACAAGCATGTTCTTCTTACCTGACCCTCTTATCCTCTAAGCAGGCTAGTGTTGCGAGTCGAGTGATGGCCTTTTACGCAGACTTCAGTTAATTGGCCCTGCCTGGCTATGGGCTGAGGAGGAGAATTTCAGAGGCCCAGGACCATCTGCAAACGTTATGCATGAGAGCCATGGACAAGGGTACCCGCAAGTTACATTTAAGTGAGAGATAGGGCTACTGTCTATAAGCAGTACTGGCTGATGACTGTAACTTGGGTTATAAATATCCTGATATGTATTTTGATATATGTTATAGTTGTTTGACTGTAATGAATTCTGACTGAATTTTGACTGAAATGAATGGCACTTGAACAGCAGGACTAAATCGCAGCTGATTTGGCTTACCTTTATTTTATTTTATTTATTTTTATTTGAAGAGTTTTAGAAATTGTGCTGGCTAGACCCGGAGGTATCAGAGCGCTTTACATGAGGAATCACGAGTTACAAAATTACATTTGTTACTGGAGCCTGAAATACCAATAGGAAAAGAGAGTGTTATACACTAACATGAGTTCTAAAGTAAAACATAACAAAGACAAAAGGGGCGTAGATGGGGAAAAATAACAAGCATTTATAATGCAATGGTTTCGCCTTTGGAAAAGTTAGAGCTATTGGCATTGTAAATGACAAAATTTGTATTTAGGTGTTGGTTTTGAAAACAGATAAATAAATGGCATTGTCATTTACATTGCCATTAGCTTAATGTCTCGCAAATGTGAGACCTATTGAACCCTACGGATGAGCTCAGCAGACAGCAATTACTACCACACACACACCCAGAGCCCCCTCCCCGCCCCCCCCCCACACACACACACCCAAAGATGCGCGGCTGTTCGCCAGGCGAAACCTAAAAAGGGGAAAAAAAGAGCGAGAATCTGTGAAGGAAATTTTTTTTCAACAATGGGGAAAAGAAGTAAAGGTGAAAAGAAGGAAAGGCTAAAGTGTGGTTCAATGGAAGAGTGAAAGGACAGATGTAATGATGGATGGAAACGTGAAAGGATGGATGAATGAATGGAAAATTAGAACGGTGAAAGCCCAGAGGGATGCATGAAAGAAGAGATGGATTGAAGGGTGAGGTAATCAATGGGTGAACGGATGGATGGATAGATGGGTAAAAGGAAAGATAAATGGCCTGGAGTGTGTATGTATGGATAAATGTGTGAATCGGTAGATGAATGGATGGGTGAGGGGAGGCAGAAAGGCTAGATGGATAAATTAAAGAAATGATAAAGGACGAGTGGGTGAATAGATGAATGCCTAAAAGGATGACTGGATGGATAAATTAGTGAGCGAGTGATGGATAGATAGAACTGCGCACCGATAGCTGCATGAAATAGGGAAAGAATGAATAGGTAGATGCACCACAAAGAATGGACGGATAGATGACCGGAAGGATGCCACTGTGAACGGAATTCTTCTGGTGTGGGTCGCATAGCAGGTATAGATCAAAGTGGGAAGTCACTTCGTTCTCTGCCTGCTCCCTTGACTGTTGACCTTGTCTGGGACAATAAACTGAGGGAAGCCGGGCAGGAAGCTGCGGCAGTAATTGCTTGTGCATATTAGTAACACATTCGCCAGGCCCCTGGCATTATGAGAGGAGAGATGGGGGGATACATTTTGCTTCTGTTTAGCTCTTGGGTTTCTCGCTGCTGGGTATTAGTGTGATGTTTTCGTGCTCAGACTATGTTGAAAAAAGCTTGAACTGAAGAACGCGGCGATTTAATTAACATTGAATCCCGGCGCGCATGAATCAACCAAACAGTGTGATCCTCTGCAAAATGCCGTAACTCTCTGTAGGCCTCCTTGTTTGCCAAAATATTGAGTGCTTAGAAACGAGCTAACCATATTGCAGCTGTGACACACACTGGACGTTTACTTTTTTTTTATTTAGAGAGAAGTCCCAGTTTTAATGTTGTTAACCACTTTTTAAAACAAACAGATATCAATTCAAAATTTACCATGTAAAGCCTTCTCTTTAAAAAATAAATGGATCTGTAACCTAACATGAAAAGCAGCAGGTATCATCCGAGTGATAACATCCAAGGGGACAAAGACCCGGTAAGATAAGGTGATGAAAAGAATTAATGCTGTCATTAGTAAAAAAGAGAAATTATAAAGGCATGTAAATAGGATAAAAGCAAACCATCAGTTCAGGTGAAGGAAAGACAAGTGGTGGCATTCCGGTATTAAATTTTATTAGTAAACACAGTTTGGCTTTCTTGTGATCCATTGTTATTAATGCTGAAACGATTGTTAGCTACGAGGGAGCACGTAGGCCGTAGGAAGGAACAAAAAAAGACTGCCGAACTCCGGGAGATGGAAGGCAGGCCCGGTTACCCTGAACAGTATTCCAAGTCGTGACCTGCAGCTGAAGCACAGAGATCAGCGGAGGGCACTTGTTTTTAATGGTCCTTGTGTTTCATAGGCCTGGCCCAAGGTGTGAAAAGTCCATATTCGTCTACTGTGCACTGCACACTTGTTTTCTTGATAATAGCAAATATGGAGTGTGTGACCCGCGCGTGGTGATCATCTTTAGAAACGTCATTATTTTAATGTACAAAATTAACCTTGTTTAATCATGCTGCCTTCCACGCCATTAATATACACAACTTTTAAATGAATTTGCTGCATTGGTCTCCAGTGGTGTTAGGCGCAATCCTGCCACAGAAAGAAGGGCGTTGTGTGTTACACAGACTTTCAAGAACATGGGCAGATATTTGCCCATTGCCAAGAAGCATTCGCCCAGTGCACTGTTAATAGTATTAATGGCCTTTGTTAGCACAACTTCCTGCACTGCACGCCGTCTGGTACAACGTTGACTGTGTGGCCTTATTTTGAAGCCACACATTTCTTTAAATGTGACGCAATGACGAGCCTTTTTGCCTCATGAACAGCGGTAGTGATGTGGTGTTGTGCAAGAGGGGAGCGGATGATCGCTGTGACGTCCTCCAGTTGGCTAAAATGAGAAGGCGACCACCACACCCTACAGAATGCTCAGGTTCCATATGAATAACATAAAGAAACATTATCCCTTAATATTGCTGGCAAAACAGCTTTCCGAGCAGACGGAAATAGCACAATGAAAAGAAGTTGCAGATCAATGCAATTCATGCCAACAGTAAACATGCTGGCCTGTATTTCACTTTCCATTGGTGCTGTCCTCTAAGGGGAACAGCCTCGACAGGGGACCAGCTGACGACTGTGTACCTACAATAACTGCACATATGTTAACATTTCGTAGGGCTCTCTGGGTTTCATTCTTGTAAGGTCCATGTGAGGTTAATAGAGTACCCATTTCTTACCCTTGCGCACAGCTGCAGCAGAGAGCACAGTGCAAAAGGGCAGATACATAGACTGCGAAACGTAGACAATGTTCATTCACACTATCACAACCATATCATGAATACACAACCACAGTCCGTATATTACTTTTAAAAAGCTGCACAATGTCAAAGAAGCTAAAAAGCGACCAGGACCGACCATCCCATCTATCAACACAAATCTACTATATGTTTTACTGCACCTGAACGGGACGTGGCATTATATTTAACAAATAAAATGCCTCGAAAGTCTTAATCCCGGCGTCCAGGCGTGAACAGTCTGTGTGATCCTGGGTAGACCCCCTTAAGTCTCGCTGTTCTGAAGCATTTAGAAAGCAGTTGAGTGGCATAATCAAGTGCTCTTCAGAACTATCGCCTCTCAGTTCAAGGACTGCATGACCCCCACCCTCTAAGGGGCCTGACATCCGGCTAAAACCGCCTCGGCCGAGATGTGCTAATCCCATTATCCATTTAAGCGCTAGACGCCTGAACTGTTGGGGGAAGGATACGTACTCATGAGGGGGCAATAAGGGCCAGATAAACACTTGCCCGGACAGCGCCCTCAGCCAACCCCCCCCCCTCCACCAGCAGAGAGGCATGCCATTCACCTGTTACTTTCTAGGATACAGCCGAGCTGCTAGGTACCGCCAGGGATGTGTGCCATTTATGAATTATACAATGAAGAAATGACAAGGGACTATGATGCCTCAAACTAGGGACTATCCTTAGAAAAAGAGGGTGGGTGCCACCCAAGCCGTGGGCGGGAAGGGGTTTGAAGCAGCACTCCGAGCCTGGGAAGTGCGGGTCCCACCTGATGACAAGCAGGACAGCGCCAAGAAGCCGAACAATTGGCAGGCTTTGAGCTTCACAGTGACTCCTGTGAACAGCAGCGACACTAGGATGTGTCCTGGTCTAGAAGCCTTGGCTGGCACCATGCCACAGCCCCTTGGCAAAGACAGAGTGAGGGCCGGAGCCTAAAAACCCGCAGTGGGGGCGGTGCTGCGGAACCATGACTGCCCCTTTGTGCGGACCATCTGCCCGAGCATGGCGGGCGCGGTGCCAGGGCAGCACAGCGCTGGGTAATGGTATAGCTGCATTTTTACAGCGCCCAGTGGCACTGCGGCACGCCTTGCGCGGATCCACCGTGCACTGCACCTGTCGGGAAGACAGAGTGCCAACTGCAGGTCTGAGGGGCGATGCTCATCACTGTGACAATTCTTTATGTAGCGCCACAGCACACTCAACCTTCTCTCGGCGCTTTAAATAGTGGGAGTGGTTTCATGTATCTAAGGAAGGCGACCCTCGCCCTGTGCCCACAAACCAACCCTTTAACTGGAGACACAAACTGACGACAGACAGACACAGGACAGATCAGACTGACACACACACACACACAGGAGCTGCACCAGAAAGGCAGACTGACACACAAGAGATGCTGACACACAGCGAGCGACTGACAAGCAAAAACACAAGCTGGCTAATGATGCCGACATGATCAGTACGACAGTCAGGAGGCAAGAGAGACCGACACAAAGGACAGACATACACACAGAGGCTGATGAGCAATGCAAGCAGACAGCCAGCATTAGACAAATACAGAGTGACACAAGAGGGACAGGCTGACCACGCCAGCGAGACAGAGACTGATGCGCACACAAACGGACAGGCCAACAACACTGCACAAGACAGAACAAGAGACAGGGGCGAACAACAAAGCAGAGAAACGAACGGTGACGCTGGGCACCCTCCCGGCTCCTGCGGCAGCCGCGTCGGAGAGCCACCGGGCCCTTGCAGTGCTGCTGGACGCCGCCGGCCCCCAGATCCGACGAGGGGTCCCCCCAACTCCTGCAGACGCTCACCTGTTACCTTGGAATAGGCAGTGTCACCGTCTGAAAAGGAGAACCGTCGGAAGCCAAGCCTGGTGAGCGAGACTCTTGTCCAGCAAATTTAGAAGTGCATTGCAGCAGGGACGAGCAAGCCCACTGAGTGACCGGCCTAATCGGGCTGGAACCAGGTCCGCGACCAACACGACTGAAGGTGGCCCAGCGGAGGAGACAGCCCAGGAAGGCGAGCTGGTGTGAGGCAAGGCGGAGCAGGAACTCCTGAGCGACGGCGATCAAGTGGCGAGCCCAGCTGATCCGTCCGACAGCCTGTGGAGTACCTAGAGAACCGGTCAGCACCGGAACCACGACCAGCATACTGAGAGCGACGCGGGTGCACTGGGGTGATGGTGCGAGTCCCCACTGCTGTTTGGGGTGGGTTTGCGGGCATGTAGAAGGAGAGCTTCCTGCCCCGCGGTGTTAAAGGGGGGATAAGCCCTTCTCTCTCGCGTGTGCCGGGGACCGTCTTTTGATGGCACCCTGGGTTTCAAGAAAATAACCGTGTCTAGCATGAGTCCTGTGCTGAGACGAACGGTTTACTATAAAAGGCTCAGCGCAGCTATAAGGCATACACTTACTTACCCAGAATCAAAAGCAGTCATTCCATAGATGAAGGATCAGCTGCCGGGCCGTTCACGCGTACTATCAGGCACACGGCAGCAAACTCTAGTGAGAACCCGTATTTTTAGCTAGCGGTTCTCGCGAGTCATGATCTAAACAAGTCAGGTCCCGGGCCGGCCAGCCAATCACAGCGCGGCCCGGGAATGACGTCACAGGGGTGTCCCGGGCCGGCAGCCAATCGCAGCGCGGCCCGGGACAAAGGGGCGGGGCTTTAAAAAAGCACCAGAAACGCCCCCGAATCGCGTTTTCAAGAGAAAGCGCGATTGACAGCCTCTGTCTCCCAATGGCTAGCCTCCATTTATGGAGCTAGCCAATGATAGACAGAGGCGGGGCATCACCCGACATAGAACTCAAGAGGTTTTGCTAGCGCATGCGTACTTCGTACGCATTGCTAGGCAAAACCTAAAAAAGGGATTGGAAAGACGATTTGATCAGGCAGACCCACGAGGGACAACGTTTTTCAGAGAAATCCAAAGTAAGAAGAGAAAGTCAGACAAACCGGCAGGGGACCAAAATTCACCACATCCAGTGTCATGGTGACTAAACAAGTTGAGAGGGGTGTAGGGGACCCAAAGGGGGGGGTCGAAAATTGGAAACAGACGGTCAAGCGATACAAGGAGCATTCCAGTGATCAACGTTGTCAAGATGGAGGATCCTGGTTACGGGTACCGATAAGAAACACAAAATGGTGGGAGTCAGAAAAAAACTATTCTAACAACGATAAAGGAGGTTTACTCCACTGAGCAGGATTAGGAAGGGAAGGGAAGTCACAGGATTGAGGAGGGATGGAGGTTGGTGGATGCCTGTCTCAAAAGGGTCGTCAATGTGAGCTCGCTGGAGGCTGCAGAGGCCACCGTGTCATTGTTCTTCAAAATCACAAAGTCCAGAGACGTCAGCACCGGCACCTAGGCATAAACCCCGGGAGAGGGAGGCAGTAGTTGGACTCCGGGGGTGTGCTTCCCCAGCCACTTACCTGAGTAAACAACCAACTGTTAACGTATAGGTCATCTTAAAATTAGAAATATTTACAATTAGAACAGAAATGAGATCCAGAATATGAACTTACAATGAAAAAAATATTCTTTCTGAGTTCCCCAGGAATAAAAGGTTGAAGCAAAACTGCACATAAACATCATTTCCCGCAATAAGAAAGGCAGAGAGCCAGTATTTAGAGAAGCTACAATTGAACATCTAAAGACCCAGACGTGCCAGAGCAAAGATGCTTTTAAGTGGAAGTCGGAGTACGATACAAATTTACTACATTGCCACGCATGAGTCATGTCTTGTGCCCCAGAGCAGCAACCCCCTTTCACCACATACCACACGGAACAGGTAATGCACAGGGGGAGACCATTGCTGCGTTCATTATAGGAGTGTACTTCTGCATGTCACACACAGAGTGTTGCCTCAGATGTTTTGGATCAACGGAGGGCCATGGCTTCATTCTGGCTTCCTATCAGAGACTTGTTTGGCAGACTATACCAGAAATAGAATGAGGCTGCTTTGAATAGTGTGCCTACCGGGTGCGAGTCGCCCCTCCCCCCCATAAAAGACATGAAGCAGGTTGTTGTCGTTCACCACGTAGTCTTTATTAAAAACTTCAAACAGTGTCATTAATCCTTTATTCATCTTGATTAAGGTTTAAAGTAAATCTTTAAAAATACTTGCTTATCAACGCAACAGCGTTAAATAATCTCAAAGTTATAGATTGCCATTATATTTACGCCCCGCTCTCCAAGGGGCCCTATTGCTTGTCCTTCGGGCTGTGCCAGCAGGCCACAACTAAGATAGCCTGCTCTCCTTACGCTGACTGCCCTCCGGTCAACAGAGCCGCAGGTAAATAATCTGCCACTACTTGTGACAAACATACCGGGGTATACCTCCTCCAATGTTTATAAACCGACACCCCGTCATCTCGGGTAGGGAAGGAGTGGTCAGGACCACCAGCAGGTCAGTCCCCCCTCTCCCGCCAGCCCAGAGTCCCACAATGACTGCTTGCCCTTTCCACGGGCAGCCAGTCCATACCAAAAGGGGGAAGTCCACACCCTTTTCTTGCCTGGGACCCCGCCATTCTCTTCCTTGTTGCAGGGATGGGTGGGTGGGTACTTCTTTGCTGGTCTGCTGCCGCTGGAGCTGTAAAGAGAGGACAAAGAGGGTTAGTTCAGCCTCCCCCGAGGCTTTTGTACCCTCAGGGGAGGGAAGGTCGGCCCTGCCTCCCTAATGACGTGTACTGGCTCTTCCCTGTCCTTGTTTCCGCCTTGAAGACGTCCCATGCTGGCTCCCGCCCCCGGATGCCACTAAGGGCACCACGCCACTAGGATCGGGTGGCGCCGTTCATAGTGTGCCTACCGGGTGCGAGTCGCCCCTCCCCCCCATAAAAGACATGAAGCAGGTTGTTGTCGTTCACCGCGTAGTCTTTATTAAAAACTTCAAACAGTGTCATTAATCCTTTATTCATCTTGATTAAGGTTTAAGGTAAATCTTTAAAAATACTTGCTTATCAACGCAACAGCGGTAAATAATCTCAAAGTTATAGATTGCCATTATATTTACGCCCCGCTCTGCAAGGGGCCTTATTGCTTGTCCTTCGGGCTGTGCGAGCAGGCCACAACCAAGATAGCCTGCTCTCCTTACGCTGACCGCCCTCCGGTCAACAAAGCCGCAGGTAAATAATCTGCCACTACTTGTGACAAACATACCGGGGTATACCCCCTCCAATGTTTATAAACCGACACCCCGTCATCTCGGGTAGGGCAGGAGTGGTCAGGACCACCAGCAGGTCAGTCCCCCCTCTCCCGCCAGCCCAGAGTCCCACAATGACTGCTTGCCCTTTCCACGGGCAGCCAGTCCATACCAAAAGGGGGAAGTCCACACCCTTTTCTTGCCCCGGACCCCGCCACAGGGCGAGTAGCTTACTGGCACGCTCGCCCTCCCCCCGGGCTCCCATCGGTAACGCCCCCTCCCTCTTGATGTTTAAGTTTAAGGCCTGATCACGACAACTGCACTGTAGGACTGAATGGGAATAACTCAGGAAACCCCATATCTGGGGCCTTGGAAAACCTTCCTTCATTTCAGGGCAGGCCTTCCTCACTTATTGTTCTCCAGCTGACCTGTGGCTGCCAGTCCTACCGTAGATGATAAACAGCTAGTACATTGACTTCCAGGCTGACCGCCATTACTTGGAGTGACATGCATTCCTTGTCAAGCTACCTGGCAGTTATGATCCGCTGAATAATACCCATTGATGATTGTCAGCTTGGGGAGCATCTGGAGATTCCCTGGTCTAGAAGGCTACTTTACTCCATTGTACAAAATATAATACCTGAGAATGCGACGCCCAAGGAAAGATGATGCAGAGAATGAATAATACGGCTGACGGAGCCTAAACTTATCTACTGAAGTATTGCAGTAAATGTAACCTACGACCCTTAGTAACTGCAGTCGGTCACATTAAGAACGTCTCCGTATATAAATGAATGCAACTTCACCTCCTTACAATGGGAAATGCGAACGCCTTGACCATGACCTGTAAACTGCTCTGATAAAGTTGGAAAATAACACCAATTATTCATGATAATGAAATGCCGAATGTACCCGTTTTCTAGTTAATGTAAGTAGTCTCCAATGATTGTCAAATTTCACATGTTGGTTCGTCGAATGGGTGAGCCAGGAGTGTGCAAGGGAGTCACTGAGAAAGGATTCACGGACAAGTGAGATGGACGTTTCCAGAAGGCAAATTTGTTTAGGCACAAAATTGGCACTTTTTTTTTTTTTTTTTTAAAGTTACGCTTACTTACTAAAAAGCCACTCACGATGCCACTCAAAAAGTGGGAAACAAGTTAACCATTTCTTGCCAGAAATGAGGTTATCAGTTATTAAGACTAAGGTAACCTAGTGCTAGTCTATTGGTAAATGAGTCATGAAGCAATGGTGACGGCGACCTTTTGCGCTTTTCACCGTCAGGACATATAGAACGTCATCACCTATGTCCTACCGATCGAACAGAAGAACGAATTGCATTAACGAACAGGAAACTGGGGAACACTCGCTTCCCGGACAAAGAGGGTTAGTTCAGCCTCCCCCGAGGCTTTTGTACCCTCGGGGGAGGGAAGGTCGGACCTGCCTCCCTAATGACGTGTCCTGGCTCTTCCCTGTCCTTGTTTCCGCCTTGAAGACGTCCCATGCTGGCTCCCGCCCCCGGATGCCACTAAGGGCACCACGCCTCTAGGATCGGGTGGCGCCGTTCATTATATCAGTTCAATGTTTAGTGCTCAACACGCTATCAGCTGCTTACGTTCACATGAGAAGTTGATTTCACAGGGATGGGACAAGACTCTACATAATAACGTATTGCACTGTGATTAATGCATAGAGCACAAATCCCCGAACTGCTGCTAGACATTTAGCTGGAAAAGTGTTAATATGTACAAATGCGCTATACATAGAATTACACTCACTGGTTGTTGAAAGCGAGCTGAAGTGACGGTCGAATGTAGGCACATTTTCACTGTTAGGCCTTTCCAGTTTTCCCAAGAATTTAGTAGCGCCTCCGGAGTGGGGCGAGGGAGAGGGTGCAGGCTCTGATTGGCCCTACTTATACTTCCTCCCAATGGCTCAAGCGGGCACCAGCCTGAGAGTCACCTTGTGATTGGTTGGAATGGTGGCAGCTCTAATAGCTGACCTTGGATAAGAAGAATTCAGTGAACCTAGAGTATTTAACAAATAAATAAAATTAATGTATTCTTGAATGTTCGGAACTTAGAGCAACTGTTGTTCTCATTAGGACCACAGTGAGTGCATGAGGACTCAGAGAAGTGGGAGGGACATGCAAATAATACCATCACTAATTATGTTTCTCAGTTACCAACTTTTCAGATTGATTTTGCATAACAGTATTATGTTTTAGTGTGCTTGTGAGCAGTGGTCTATTCTACCACCTCAAAGGAACTTGCATAAATAAAACTGTGCACATGTAGAAAACGTTAGGCACGTGGCTGAAACATGAAGCACAGTGGCCACAATGACCAACTGTGGGGAGCCATACTGCTTGTTGTAAATTAAAAAAAAGTTCCCAAGACACATAATACAAAGCCAGAAGTGGAAGAGTAAAAATCCTGTGGTTATACTCCTTGGGAGTTAACAATTCTGAAAAAGCTGGGACAAACATGGAACATTAACCACTTAGAAGCAACGTTTTAAAAAGGACACTACCATAAGCCCACCAAAAGCTGTGGACAGGGTCTAAGGCCCCAGAGTGAAAGCAGCATATCTCAAAGACAGCGCATGTGCGCTGCATAGACTCCACCTAAAAGGGGCACTTTCCTACAACTTGCATCCCAAAACTTTTTTCTCCAAAGATCATCTTCATAGTTTGTGCCTATATCGCAGGCCTGAAAGCAGATATGGTGCTATTCAAACTTATGACTACCAGACCGGTTGTCCAATTTATTTAATTTTTATTTATCAAGTTTTATTTAGTGCGAACATGACCTGTGTGGGTATCAGAGTGCTTTACAGAAGATCGGGACATAGCAAAAAAGAACAAGAAAGGAAATGACAACATAATCATGAAAGGTATAAAACTGTGTAAATTCACAAATTGAGACTGGTAATTTCACTAAGACAAGTCGATTAGATAATGTGGCCTTGAAGTTGTAGTGCGTGTACTGGGAATCATTCTTCCGGCAACAAATATGCACTCTTCTGAATATTGTGGCGGTGGCACTACATTCTTCCTAAAGCTGGCCTTCATATCTATACACCGATGGTGAAGAAGTGATCCAAATGCTACCGAACTGTCTGAAGAACCCTTTCTAGAGTTTAAAGCCTTGCTGAGCACTAGCAGGTATTGACAGCACTGGCAAATTTCTACGACTAGAAAACTCCCTTCATCCTTCTTTACTTCTAGTCTGACTCAACAGTGCTTAAAGCTATCTGAACAACAACATTAGAACTATAAATCTTATCAAAAGCGAACACTTCCACTTGGATGCTAAGCCTATTTGTTGATTCCCATGTAATTTCCATTGAAATCAATGGAAACTCCATGACGAGTTACCCTTGTCATTAGCACTGAAGGGGTTAAGATAAAGGGATAAATACTATTAAACGTTTGTTTCAACTTGTTGCCATCACATATATTTTCATAATTTTACATTTTTCACATGCAGTGCACATTTAATGTTTATGTACACTGGTGTCAATGAGTTGTTCAACCTTACGTATCTAGGTTGAGGATTCATATATTTCAATTTTTGAATAATATAGAAATTGGGCTGTTTTATCCAGCTGTTATGAATTTGCACCAAAGCATTGGAAAAAATTAATTTATTTTTTCAACGTCGCGTGAAATATTTTGGACTTGAACTTTCAACACTGCTCTTTCAGAGGACTATTTTAATGTCTATTGAAGCTTAGACCAAATACAGTCTTTTCAATATAAGTATGTTTTGTTAAGAAACAATGTAGGAAGCTTGCTCCCTACACAGTACAACAAAAAGAGATACACTGTGCAAAGAGTACAGGTATTCACCCATGAATGGAGAGGGGTTTGTACTAGCAATCCCAAGGTGCTCTTGTAAGGGGCAGAGTGGTCTGGCAGCCTCAGGCCCATCATTGGAGAGTGCTAGGCATCTGTAAACACACACAGTAGTCAATAAATGACGCACACGACTTCAACAAAGAGATCCCATGCCAATCTACAATAAGCAGAATCAATACGATCAGGTAAGTACATTTTTCAATAGAAGTACTTTTGACTTTAAAAACTGTGCATTTTTCAGAAGCTTAAATTCTATTTCATTGCATTTCAAAACAGCTTTATTTCGGCGCTGGGCCATACAAGAAAGAAATGCAGACATATTTGAAAAATTTATAAGCAATACTAAAACCAACAAGAGTAAAATTGACATTATAGTCTCTTATAAGAACAAAACATCACAGTGCAAAGAAGGACGTGTTAAACCTATACACTTCAGGTTACATCATCTAACACCTGACTAAAAATATTTCATAGATTTATACATACTATATGGGAATACAATTATAAATAATAAAACAAATATATATGTATAAAATACATAAGAGATACTTCCATCATAAATCAGGCACGTGACAGTACATAACGCAAAACAAGATCTGTGAGCTTGTAACAAACTACACAACACTATAGTATAACATTGGTCCAAGGGCAGGAATCATACAGAATATCTAATCACATGACTCAAAGCTAAGGGAAGCAATAATTAAGTGCATCAGTTGGTCACGTGTGCACACCCTCTTCTTTACTTCATGTTTAAAATCTAATTGATGGATGTGCAAAGTCACAATAGGTCTGAATGTGCTATAAAGTAGGCAACTTGGATATATGCATCCACAACTGACCCAGAAACTTGGTTATAGAGCAAGAATGCAGAGGGTGGGGATCTGATCCTAGAATCCTAAGAGCTGTACAGCTGCTTCTCGTGCCCAATAGCCTATATATTGGCTTCATCCACTTCTGGCACAGAATATCATAGCCCTTGCAAGCAAACATGACATGTGCAATTGTTTCTTCTGAAAGCTTGCAGGTGGGGCACAAAGCACTTTCATTCAAAGTCCATCTGCAAGTAAATGATTGTAGTAGAAGTGCTCTCACCCTAAATTGAAAGTAAAGTTTCATATCCAAAGACAGGGTAATGATGTCCGGATGTTTGTCAGTACAACGCGATCTTTTAGATCGCGGTACATGACAACGCTGCCATTACAACGCAAGTCGTTACAACGACTTGCATTGTAGGGCGTGGATTGTGGAATATTATAATTTTATATTCCAACACCAGTCCACGTAACAGTAGGGAAGGTGTTGGAATATAAAATTGCAATATTCCTTATACAACAGCGCCATCCATGGCATCGTTGTAAAGGCATCGCGGTGTTTTCACCGCGTTGTAAACGATGTTCCCCTGATGTCCCAATATGGTTCCAGGAGTCTAAAATATTTGAAATAAAAAAACCTCTCAGGCAGCGAGGAGTTTACTGCCTCCCGGTGATCATTTTGGGTATTTCAAGACCAATATTTAGTTTGCAGCAATTCTGCTGAAGGTAGCGGTTGACAGGAGGTTTCTTCCTTTAGTTCCCTTAGGTCAATGACTAGTAACAGCTTTTACATTTGCTGGAGCCACACAATTTTATTGTAACAATCTACACCCATCCACTTCTTCAGAGCCTCAGCATAATGGACTAGTTCTGGTGTTGCCCATAACCTTCTCAAAAATAATAATGGGTGCAATTTGACTTTGTTAGCTATCGCCTTCCTACCTATATTGTACATCAATGGTTTAGTTGGGGTACTGGGGGAAAGACAGGCTAGGCTTCTTAGAAACTTGTTCTCAGATTTGGATAGGTCATTTTCATTAGAGAACCCCCATAATTCAAAGTCATATAAGGCTGAACCCAAAGCTTTTGCATCATAAATCTGTATGACAGGAGCAATTGATTGGTTAGCTTAATGACCTGTTCTGTTCTTTAAGTATGGCTCCCTTTATCTGCCAATGCTCGAGGGACATTGTGTCCACATGGAGTTTCCACAACATTGATGCAGATAAAGTAACACCCAAAGAGTTAAAGACTCCTGCCCTCTCAAGTGGGATGCCACCAGCATTACTATACCCTTAAATGGTCTGTGTTGGTTGAACGACATAAACGTGGTCTATGCAGCATTAATCTCTTATCTGTGAGAGCTACATACGTCCTCATTGATGAGTAGCACTCATTATGAGCACTAGGTGTGTTGGAGATCAACAAAGTGTTGTCCTCGAATAACAATATATGGTATCTTTATACTGCCCAGAATAGGAGCATCTGTAGGAACAGAAATTAAAAATACAGCTATATCTTTAAGAAACAAAAGAAAGAGTGTGTGGGCCAACACACCACCTTGGCAGACACCTTTGTTGATGGAAAAGCATTCCGTGAGGTCCCCCTGTGCGCTCCAACAAACTTGGGCAAAATTGTTCTCATGCAAGTGAATCACCAGGGTTAGCAAATCCATCCGCAAACCCGTATAAATATATATAGTAATTCGGCACTTGCAAGGAAACTATGTATCACAATTGTTTAGCAATAATGTAGTCTTCAAGCATAGTTTCTTCAACCTTGATCTTAACAAGTTGTTTATTGTAATCTTCACAGTAGCTTTTAAAGTAGCCGTAGTCAACAGGTGTTTTTCTTCGTAATCAAGACTTCATCAGGGCTACAAATGTTAAAAGAGAATAACATTAAAGGATTGTCGAATCGCAAATGTAATTTCCTATATAAAAAGGCACCGATTACCACCACCAGTGACTTTAGGGTATAACCTTGCTTAGCAAGCACACACAGTGACTTGTGTGAGGGCAGATAAGGTCACCATGTCTATAGTAAAAATATTCAAAAACAAAAACCCCTAGGGTAATGAAACACAATAGAAAAAATTGAATATAAATAAAAATTAACGGAAAGTCGATCATTTTCCAGAGTGACGTAAGTCCGTAGGATAGTTGGAGAATAGTCAAAATGCAGTTATTAGTTAAGCACAATTATCACAAGATTAGCGCACATGTCAAATGTTAGGTGGAACCCGCATGCTGGTAAAGTACTATAAGGTAGAGTTATAAAGTAAGGTACTATAAGGTAGAGTTCTATCATATCATAGATACTCATATCATATCATAGATACTCCAGTTAATCTCTTGGAGTGGTAAAACCATCACTCCGTCTGGGGAAATATTGTGGCAAATTGAAGTCCGTAGTATGGATTGATAAAAATAGTTTTGTACATAAATATAAAGTGCAACAGTAAACCCAAGTGTACAATACGCACTCACCCAGAGGGATAAATGCTGAATATAGTGATATGTAAAGTAAAGTTCCATTGTGTTGTAGATATAAGTGGATATATCTAAAAAAAAATAAAAAATTGGCAGTTATGTTCCAACTGATGTGATAAATTGGTTCATTGCTCTCCCCATTTAGAGAATGACAACAAATTACAACCTTGAAATGTGGTCTACCCAAGCAGGAGGGGATATATGATTTTTTTTTGGGGGGGGGGGCACTTCCCCATCTCTTCCCTTCACAACCAGGGACCAATACTTTAGTGGAGTCTTTGGTGGAGCAAGCCATTTTCAGTTCTTGCCACCTAATATCATCCCATTCTCATTTTGCTCGAGCCTGACTTAATTTATAAAGCTTCCTTGCCACGCAACTCCTTGACAAATCTTTGGATTTTATGACTACTGCCATTGCAATCTCGTCCTGTTGGAGGAAGAACAAGTATTGCATTCAGGTACAGTACAGTGACTTTCAGGACCAATGCTGGACTTAAGGTGAGTGCTGGGAAAAGTCTAAAGGCAGCACCAGCAGAACACCACCAGAGGCACTAGGGCAGCTGTGTGCAGGGGTGCAAAACAGCATTGGATGCCCAATGTTGGTCTATGAGGTTCAGTCTTCACATAAAGAGGCTGGAGCCTTTGACTTGGAGGCCAGTCAGTCAGAACTAACAGGGGGGCCCAGGCCTCATGATGCTCAGGCATGAGGTGACATCATTGGTCCTCTTCTCCACTGCCCAGGGGTGAGGGGTGCAGAGGTGTGCTCAGGCATCAGGTTTTTCTTACCAGGAGCAGTCACTGTAAAGGGGGCCTGAAAACAGAGGCTCCAGATTACGTTGGGGAGATCACGAGGGGTGAAATGACATTGGACTAAGTCTCTTGAGGGCTGGGGAACCATGCAGGCACCTTCGGCCTACTTCAACTTGGGCTTGGAGTGACGGATACAGTGGTGTTCATAGGCATAGGGTTTTAACGGTCATTAAGTAATCTCAGTTCTTTTTGGATGCCTGCATGATGCAGGATTCAAGAAAGCAGGTCTGCTGCTTCACAGGACTTCTTGGTTCTTGGGTGAAGTGCTGGCAGGTCTCCCAGGATTTGGGATCTCAAGAGCTGCAGGATAAGTTATTCTTTGGTTCAAGTGTCAAAGTCAGCAGGCAGTCTGGTAGGGTTGGTGCTAAGTCATTTGCTGGGACTTCTGTTCTTGCTCTGTGCAACACTTCATATCCATCTTCTTCTTTCAGGTCAGCAGTATCGTATTTTCCTGTCCAGGGACTCCCCTAAATACTGAATTTAGGGGTGTTAGAGGAGTGTAGGGTAGTAGTGAATGGGCTAATGACTCCTGGGGCCACTATGCCATCTATATGACCACTTGCTGTTGGGAGTGGGCATTACCCTTTCCCAGAGTTCCTAATTTTCCCATCAACAAGATGGCCAACTCTCAAAAGTTGGGTCCACTTCAGGTTAGGCCCCCTTAGGGAAGACACTAGCCTGGGGTGAGCAGGCCGACCTGACCAGCTAGTTTTCCTGCCTGTCCCGGTGCCAATTGGGTGCTGGATGGGGGGTGGCTTCCTCTCCTGTGAGGGGAGCCAGACGTGCTTTTCAAAGACAGTAGCTTCTTTGAAGCTCCCCTGCCTGGGAATGCTAATCAGCAGGTCATCTTGTGACGGGACATATGAACATGCTCTTCCTTATCAGGCTTTGTTTCTGACCTCCTGAGAGCAAAAGCCCTTACCCCTGGGGGTCAGAAACACATCTCTGGTGGCAGGCTGGTAGAGACCAGTCAGTAAATACACCAGGGGCTGGTAAGTTTTCAGCAGGCATTTTGAAGGTGCCCTCTGAGTGCATGTATTGATGAAGCCAACACTGTTTAATAGCAAACATCCCTACTTTAAGTGAAGCCTTCATGTAGCTCGGGAACTAATTTTCACCAGTGTCCAGCACATGTTTTAAAATGACTTCCCTTTTCACTTGCACTGGCAGAAAAGGAACTGGCTAGCACAGAGGCATATCTGCTTATGAAGAAATGTCCTCACACGTATTGTAAGGCACCCTACCTTAGGGCTACAAGGTCTGCTGTAGGGGTGACTTAACAAATACAACATGCAGTGGATAACTTTTTCCTTAATTTGCTGTGGAAGTCGATTCCACAATTGCACTGTAGCAGCAGAGAAATCTTTGTCACAATGTAGGAAACAGGGTTTTTGTTGCAATAGTCCCCTGTTGGATGTTGGCTCTTTATATTATATAGCAGCCCATCCCGACGTTGTCCGGGTATGAATTGCTGCGGGCCAGTAGTATATTGTTTTGTATGATTTCGTTTTGATAGCATTTCTTATCTGTGACAGGCCTGTGAAATGCTCCGATTCACAGTGCACTGTTGATGCACTTAAGAGTGCGCGTTCAGTAGTGTGTGAACTCGAGTTTCCCTACTTTATTTTTCCTTGCAATATTGTATAGCGCGAACTCGACAACATGGCATGAGCACAATTTACATTACAGAAGAACGCATTCATTTGTGGTAGACACGGGGAGACAAAGCGATTTGCCTGGAATCACAGGATGTTGAGCTGATGCCGAGATACGAACGTAGCTCCCCAGCTCTAAAGTTCGTAATTCTAGAACTTTTTGCAGGAGGTGTGTCTAAAAATGTATGTCGGTGCTGAATATCAATGAGAGAGACCTGTGCATTTTTCAAATGGGTGGTGAAAAAATATGAGTATGTTGCTGGAGATGTGGGCCGCCGTGCCACCAATGTACTTACCATGGGAGGGTAAACACCCATTATTCCGCAACTTTCTTTCCGCATACCATCACTCCACATACTTTCATTACGAAAGTACCATGACTCCGCAATGCCATTATAACGCATGGCATTACATTTTATATGCTTTTACCATGCAACAAAATTCGTTGTAAATGCATGAATGGTAAAAACATGTATTTTTTTTTAATGTTTGGATACGGTAAGTATGGGTATGGGGTATATGTTTTGGGGTGTTTGGGTATATGTTTTGGGGTGTTTGGGTATTTTAAGGGTTCAGATATAGTTTTGGGTTATGGGGAACACAGGTAGTTTTAGGGTTTAGGGATAGGTATGGGTTTTGGGGTACAGGGGTATTTTTAGGGTTCAGGGGTAGGTTTGGGTTTTGGAGTACAGGGGTATTTTAGGGTTCAGGGCTAGGTTTGGGTTTTGGGGTACAGGGGTATTTTTAGGGTTCAGGAGTAAGTTTGGGTTTTGGGGTACAGGGGTATTGTAAGGGTTCAGGGCTAGGTTTGGGTTTTGAGGTACAGGGGTATTTTAGGGTTCAGGGGTGGTTTTGGGGTAGAGTGGTATTTTTAGGGTTCAGGGCTAGGTTTGGGTTTTGGAGTACAGGGGTATTTTTAGGGTTCAGGGGTAGGTTTGGGTTTTGAGGTACAGGGGTATTTATAGGGTTCAGGGCTAGGTTTGGGTTTTGGGGTAGAGGGGTATTTTTAGGGTTAGGGATAGGTTTGGGTTTTGTGGTACAGGGTATATTTATAGTGTTAAGATGGGTTTGTGTTTAAGGGTTTTGGCGTATTTTAAGGATAAAGGTGGGTTATGATTATGGGGTGCAGGGGTATTTAAAGAGAGCAAGATGGGATTAGCACACGATATGAGACATGGCATGAAGGGCAGAACGTACCACACGCCCCCAGCGTTTGTTACGCCCCCAGAAGATGCCCAGAGCACAACGCAGACACGCCCACAAGGGACTACTTTGCTGGCACGGTTCTTTTACCTTTTAAATGTACATGGTGGGCGTCTGCATACCCTATGTCCTTCTGCTGCAACTGCCCTTTCCAACACTGTATTGGGTGTTGTGATTGGTGCTGTGGTTTCTGAGATTACCCGCCTCAAAGGTTTGGGCTCTCTCTTTATTATATTAGTATAGATATCAAATTGAGTTGTATTGTGTAAAGAGTTCAGGAGTTCCATTATGAGTGGACAGAGGGGTTGCTATAGCAATACCAAGTTGCTCTTCTAAGAGGTAGCGTGGTCGAGCAGCCTTAGGCATATCACCGAGGAGTGCAAGACATCTGAGAATACTCCCCCCGGTCAATAAATAAAACACGCACCTCAATAGGGAGATTTATAAAAAATAACATGCATCTTTATATATGTTTAGGCACCAGAAGCAAATCGTTCAGGTAAGTACTTTTTTAAAAAGGAAATATTTTCACCTTAGTAAGTCGACACAGTGCAAATCTTAGTAGCTGCATTGCCATCCCATGGGAGGAAAAGTCAACACAGCATTTAGACACAGTACAGAAGCCCACGGGACAAATCTCCAGGAGTCAAGGTAGTTGGTGGGCAAAGTCCAAGGCAGCACCAGCAGAACACCACCAGGGTAGATTAGGACAAAAAAATGCCTACTTTCTATAAGTACTGCACAAATAAATGATGGACGGAATGCCTTACAAATCAAAAATTTACCACCAGTCAATTGGAACTGACTTGGCAGTTTGGGCTGGACTATTCCCATGAGTAGCAGGGTCAAGACTAATTTGCATACGGCTGGGTCTAAACTGGGGTGGCATGGTGAACAAAAGAACAATGGATTTAACCCAGCGCTCTTGACTGGGGGTGAATGATTGGTTTGTTCCGAATTCTGTCCATCATCTGTGTGTCTTGTTTTCTTGCCCTAAGTCCGCTGAGTATGCCTAGATGTGTGTCCCGGGCTCACTGTGCCACTGGGTTCAAGTTAGCCTGGCTGATGAGGGGTGATACCCCAAAACCGGTCCCATGATGCTTGTTTCTTGTCCAGGGAGAACTTGACTTGGCAGATCAAGCTGGACTGTTCCTATGAGGAGCAAGGTCAAGTCTGATTTGCACATGGCTGTGTCCAATCTTGGGTGGCATGATGAGCAAAATAACAATGGAATTAACCCAGATCTCTTGACTGCAGGTAAATGTTTGATTTGTTATGTATTCTGTCCATCATCTGTGTGTCTTTTGCTTTCTAAACGTGTAATTTTCAAAATTGTGACTTAAATTCCGACTTTACATTTAAAGAGGGTTTTAAATTACAATTCTTTAGAGACAAAACTCAACATTACAATGTGCTCCAACTGAAAGTTAGCTGTAATAAGGTAACCTAAACTTATCCTTTGGTAGAGGTAGGTCTTGCAGCAGTGAAATACAAATGTAAGAGTTTTTACCTTCTCGGAAATGTAAAACTTCATAGTATATGTCTAACCTTTTATATATCCACTGCATCCTGCTCATTCAACTGTTTTGGGCCTACCCTAAGGGTGACTTATATGAATTAAAAAGAAAGGTTTAGACCTGGCAACCAGTTTATTTTGCCAGGTTGAATTTGCAGTTTAAACAGGTGCAAAATCAGGCCTGAGACATGTTTAAAAGGGTACTTAAGTGAAAGCAAAATCAGCGTTGCAGGCCCCCTAGTAGAATTTAATTTAATTTACAGGCCATGGGTACATGTAGTACTATTTTACGAGAGACTTACAGGTGAATTAAATGTGACAATTGGATGTAAGCCAACACTACCATGTTTAAAGGAGAGAGCACATGCACAATAGCACTGGTTAGCAGTGGTAAAGTGCACAGATTCCTAAAAGTCTTACGTCCCGTCCCCAGGTCTTGAATCATTAGACCCATCGAGCCCTCATAGTGTGGAAACTTCACACCAGGAAAGACTGGCAGCATCCCGTTCCGCGGTGTACATTGCTCAGGTCTCAGTGCATACTGGCAGCTCTGCCCCAGAATGTCAGTGTCAGGTACTTTCAGCCCGAACACTTCAATTGTTAAAATGTTCATTATCACAGCCCCCAAAACACTGTGGACTGTGTATTGTATTCCTTGTATGGTTTATGCCAGAGTGTATTGTTTTATGTCCCCGAGCACTATACAATGTTTTTCCCTGTGTGTTGCCAGTCATTGAGACTCACGAGAATGCGCACAACATCTCAGCGGGTGCAGTGCTATTTAAACCACACCCAAGAAAGGATTCTTGCTTTACCTCAAGGGAACCGGACTGGAAAGAGCTCTCTGTCTGAGGCACCAGCACTACACCTACCTGCGTCATCGTAGTCCCACACATCACCTTCCAGCAAGCCATCTTAGTTCTCCACGTCATCAGGGATCCCAACCCACAAAGAGAAAAAGAGGAAAGGCAGTAAGGAAAAACAAATGATCAAACCCAAACAAGGAACTGTCAAGCATGCATGCAAAGTAAAAGTCTAAAAAGGAACAGACATTCATGATAGACTTTAGGTAAAGACTTGCATAGTTATCTATAAGAAACACTACTGTAAACTAAATGTGTTACTATTGATAACAAATGCTTGAATGTGGTAGTTGGAGGCCAATAAGTAATGTGTGCACTTCATCATAGAGCTAAGAAGATTCATAAGAGAAGAATTGAAGGTAAATACTCCAACTCTTTGAGATGCTGTCACTGAACAGCTCAGCCAATATGTGGTGTAATCATGGAAAAGACTTCCTTGTACCTGTCAAAGGTTTCAGTAGGGGGCTATTGTGGTAGACAGACAGACAGACAGACAGACAGACAGACAGACAGACAGACAGACAGACAGACAGACAGACAGACAGATAGATAGATAGATAGATAGAGAGATAGATAGAGAGATAGATAGATAGATTTTTTATAGTTTCAAATTATTTAAAACCTTCACAATATACAAATCACAATATGTTACATGCGTTATCATGCAGATAAATCAAACAATAGTGAAAAATACAGCAGCACACAGCTCTAATGGGAACCACTTGTGGGAGAGCATTTTCATCAGTCCAGTGTTTATGTATTCAAGGTACGACAGAGACAGTCCAAGAGATAAGTGAGGTGCCTACGCCATACCAGAGACAGGAACCTCTTCCTTAATCCCCATCTGTTTTCATTGTAGTTTCCAGAATCACAAGTAAGGAGGTAGGGCTTGAGGTGTTGGGCCGTATCGTCTCTGCAAAGCCATATCATGGGCTACAAGGTAGGTCTGTGTCAACCCTGACAATAAGCCAATACAAACAAGTATAGAAAACAGAATGGTGAAAGTAAAATATTTGCAGAATGGGCCGAGTCCAACACTATTCAAATCCAGTTAACTAGATGCTACACAGGAGTCACAACTGAAGAACATCAGGTATGGCTTTAAAAAATCAACTTTAAATCCAACATTAACCCCTCACAATTTAGATACATCCCACCTTCATGAGTACTTCTTTAATGGTTTGAATTAATCAAAAAGCTTGATAAATAAATGAATATGTAAATAAATAAATACATCAGTGTGCCTAGATATTCTCCAAGCTCCAAAATATTAGAGTCAGAAGTCTATCTTTCTAAGCTGCCAAGATCCATTATCAGCCTTATGGTAGTTTTTTGTGTCTTTTTAGTCATATTCCTTTTCAGTCACTTTTCAGTAACTGTTTGCTTATGGTTGGGGTTTGGTCCACAAGGAAATGTTTTTCAAAATTAACCGGAATAAAGATATTTCTTACAAACAACTTTGTTATATACTGGCCTATATAACAAATCATGTTTTGAATATTTAAAGAAGTATTCCAATAGTACAGCCTTGCATACTCAAAGTTACTGTTCATAATCCTTTACCCTGAGATCTCCACCTATGTTTACTCTATCTATTATCTTGACTGTATGGAGCTCTGAATGCAAAGGTCTCCACTTTTTTAATATAGATGTGGGAGGAGCAAGGGAGAATGTTAGGAAATGGGGAGCATCTACTAATACATGGGTGGTGGTAAGGCACATTTATGACATTGCAGAGAGGGACATGTAAATTCATCAACAAGTCCACAAAATAGTTGACAATTTTTATTCACTAAAGCTACACTCACATAGTTTCCTGTGGTACTACTTGCCTAACAGGGTCACATCTACTCCAGCCAAATGTTAGAGAAAATTAAGAACCACAAAAGAGCAGGATAGTGTTAATACTGGCACATAGATCTAAACATAGCTAAAATTAGTAGATTACAGATATTGCAAAAAAACTTGATTTACACTCAACACACCTGCTGCTGAAAGAGAGGGATTCATTTGTTCTGCACCACACCCATCACAAGGTGAAAATCACTACAAAAACCAATCGTTCCACATAAGAAGGCAAGCCCAAACAACACTACTGGTAAATATCTTTGTTAGTTTTACCCCTCATTTTTAGGAACAATTACTTGAGAATAAGAGAGAGGTCTTACAGTGAGATGGCCAACATGTTTGAAATAACCAGGGAAGTCCCCATTTTGAGATGTACTTTTCTGCAAATGTGTGCTGACTTCTATCACTGTATATTCACGTACAGTGGATGTTACTCTATGGAGGGTGGAAGCGGAGGGATTGGCTGAAAACACATACACAGGAGGCTTGAGGGGAGATCTCTCAGCTTCGCGCATCCACATCTGTACTGGGCATCAGGCTCAGGCAGTCGACAGCCAGTCAACTGCCAGTAGCTCTCTATCTTCGCTGCCTCAAAGTAGCAACCAGCAATGGCTTTAGCTTCAACTGTTTCCTTCGAAGGGTGCCATACAGCCTGGCTCTCTAAAGGGGGACATGGCCACTGGAGCCACTGGATCTGCAACAATGACTGGCAAAGAGCAAGTATGTGCATAGGCACGTGGGGTGCACCTGAGGTGGCCCACATTAGGATGGCGCAGCTTGCGTGTTGTGAGTCCCACCCCTATCCTTGCTGTTGCTTGTCTGCTGATTTTGATGGTTTGTGACTGTTCGCTCCCACCAAGCCAGATATTTTGAGGCCTGGGCCATTGGGAACTATCAGCCATCAATACATAATAACAACCAAAATCCGTGGGTCTAGAAAACTGAGAGCGTGTGTTTGTCAAGGTTGAAAACAAGAAATAATTACACCAAACAGGAGTCAACACCAAAAAAATGAGAGTATCTCAAAGAAAAGTAGATTCCCATCAGTCACCGAAGTGATATTTGTCATCCTTTGGGAACCTTATCCGTACCTTCTAGTTGTAAGGAAGAAGGTACTCACAGATCTTGTGATACACTCTGTGAATAAAACATGATATAGTGCAGGTGATAGAACAGTGTAGTGATGAGAGTTTTAAAATGTGATGACCAAAAGGAAAATTATGTTTATTGGATATCCTATGGTCTCAAAGGTAAAAAAAAGTGCATGGACGCCCTTAATAGATATAAGGGTGCATTATTGCGGTCGACATGTTTAAGCCAAAATAAGGCTTCCTTCAGGACCAGATATTAAAGACTACTGCACGTATAGTGAAAAGTAGATTGAAATAAATACAACCTTAAATCTTTATACAGCTATAGTTTGTCAGCTTGGAACAACGTTGGATTTTCAAATTAACAAGTGACATTAACGGTCTGAATGACGCGATTTTATGGACTTCCCTTTGATTGTCGTGATTATTGTCATTTTATCTCGACATTGTGTTAAAAAGTGTTCCCGTTTCCCCAGCTTTTGCACTTACTTAGACACACTCTTCTCTACATATTAGAACAATGTGCAAGTTTAGCCCTATGGTTAGAGACCCAAACATAGAGACCTTAGCGTCCATTTTGTCAGTTCTAGACATTGCTCTTTTCTACACCATCTTAATTATGATCTCTAAAATACAAAAATTAGGAGGTTTCCTTGATTACAGATACCTAATTGGAATGATATGTACAAGACATAAATCCATACTCTTAAGCCATCTCGTTCTATGCATTTGAATAGGGAGTAGCTCTAGCTCAATAGTTAGAGACTCAAGCTTTGAGTTTCTAGTCTTAACTTTTGAGGTTCGAGATGGCTATTAGCCTATAATTCGCTTAATACGGATGAGGTTCCCAAAGGATGACAAATATCACTTCGGTGACTGATGGGAATCTACTTTTCTTTGAGATACTCTTATTTTTTTGGTGTTGACTCCTGTTTGGTGTAATTTATTCCTTGTTTTCAACCTTGACAAACACACACTCTCAGTTTTCTAGACCCACGGATTTTGGTTGTTATTATGTATTGATGGAGGATTTATCCGTGCTGGTCTCTAAATGTCCCTTGGACCCTCTTCCCTACTCGGTATCCTATATAAACTATCAGCCATCACCCACCAGGTGGTAGCGCTAGTGCTTATGCCTCTTACTGCTGGTAATAAATAGCTCCAGTTTGCAGCCCTAATGCCTTAATTCAGCCCACTTCTACACCTTATTGCAATGGCAAAGGCCTTGTCTGGTCCATCCTGGCAATCCTGGCAGTAGCTTTGTGCAGAGACTTCTAGCATGCTCATGCCTCTTCGCTAGAATCATTGGACGCGTAAAGGACCAGGGAAGGTGAGGCGGCGCTCACCGAAGAGACTCAATGTTATACATCTCCACGGAAGAGCACAGTGCACAGGAGAGACTGCATTATGTGTGAGACAATGGCTACAGCAAGGGCTGCCAAACTAGGGATGGGAGGAAAATATGAAACAGAGATATTAATGGATGATCAACTAGGTGGGGGAGTCTCCCCAATAGGCCTTAACATAGGCATTAATTTAGGCACTGTGGCCAGAGCGGTCGCAAAATTAATCATATGCCAGTTTTAATGTGTACACTACGCCAGCTGAGGTCAGAGCGGAGGAGTAAAGAAACCACACACGGAGGGTCCAGCATTACCCAAAAAAATTAAAGCAAGAGCAAATATTGTCCAACTGCATTACAAATTTTATTGGATCCTTTTTGGAGAAAAATTTGGTTGGTATTTCCCCTGTTACATCCCCACTTGTGCATCAGCAACAGCAGCCTCAACAGCAATCTGGTCTGCGATGCCTGACTTCTGCATTTATGCAGTCTAAACGCATGGCCTCCTACAGCTCCAACAGCATGGTGCAGAATCCAACAACAGACTAGGGTCTAACAGCTGTAGCTCCTAAGCACCTTCAGGCAACCAATGCAGAGCAGGATTCTACAAGATTCAAGGGAAGGTATACGCCCAGTGAAGCACAGTGTGCAACACCGATCCCCAAAACTTAAATACCCAATTGGTGCGGGCAGCAGTGCACCAGACCCTAATGAATACTCCTTCATCCCCCAAGGTTTTTAACTATGTATCAAGTAGTCCTTTGAACTGGTCAACTAATGAAGATGAAGTGGTCCAGACCCCTTCCAGCAGGGTGATTGAAGAGTGCAAGTACAGTCCCAAGCCTGTTCCGGATTCTGGATCCTTAATTGATTCTGGATCATCATTATATTCATTTCCCATAGACAATGAGGGTCCGATCAACATGAGTTGCAAGAACGACGCAGATCTACAGCCAAAAGGGGGTCAACATACAAATAGGTATGTGGGAGATTACCTCCTTCTGGACTCTAACCTCACCAGCCAAGGGCGATTGATACATTATAAGGCACCTGCTCAACCTATTCTTAGTCTCATGAAGACATGTGTAGGACACTAGATTCAATAGCTAAGCTTACCCTTTAACCTGCGAGGGGACCTGGAGGGGAGGGAGCTGATGCTAACACTATAAAGTAATTATGCCACAGTAGCCCATTTAATCCAGCATATGAAAGATTTGACAATCTGGGGAGTAATAGTTGAGAAGCCTCTTGTTGAACCATACCTTCCCATGTTTGAGGTGAGCCCTGAAACGGATCACATTCCAAATTTTAAAGAGAGGGTAGATTACCACCCAATTCTAAACAGAGCATGTGGCCCATGCTATTCTTTTCCATCGAAAACCAGCCCCAGCAGGGAACATATCTCTGCTGGGTTCACACTGGCACTGTTAGGCAGCCAAGCAGTTATCTATAGAGAATAGTGATTCCTCCAGCCAGCTGTCAATCAGATTCAGATAACAAGCTGTAACTTTGCGGGATTAAGCAAAAAGCTGGAAGATAAGGATTGGGTTGCGTACATGAAGATGAAGGATATCTGCTGCTTGCAAGAAACTTATGCATTCAATCAATCCACCAAAAGGGCCTCCTTCAAAGACCGCCTAGACAACAATGCACACAACAGCAAAGAGCTCTTTAACATCATGAAGGAACTCTCTAAACCCAGCTCCAACACCAACGACATCCCACCTTCGGAAGACCTGTGCAACTCCCTTGCCACGTTCTTCCATCGCAATATTGCAGACTTCCACAACAGCTTCAATGCCACGACCATCCCGACAACCACTGAGACCTCCATCCCGACAGCCGCCATCCGCACTGATCCCCTGCTCTCCTGGACCAACATAAAGACGACGACACCATCAAAATCATGAACATCATCCACTCCGGATCTCCATCAGACCCATGCCCACACCACATCTTCAACAAAGCCAGCACCACCATCGCACCCCATCTCTGGAAAGCCATCAACATCTCTTTCAAGACAGCAACCTTCCCGGAAAGCTCGAAGCACGCCAAGATCAACGCCTTACTCAAAAAACCCAAGGCCGACCCCAAGGACCTCAAGAACCTCCGGCCAATCTCCCTGCTCCCTTTCCCAGCTAAGGTCATTGAGAAGACCGTCAACAGACAACTCACCCGCTAACTCGAGGAGAACAGCATCCTGGACCCGTCCCAGTCCGGGTTCCGCAGCAACCACGGAACCGAAAGTGCGGCACCGAAAGTGCCCTCATTCAAGTGCCAAAAAGCAGGGTTGCAGGAAGTTGGAAAAAATATGGAGGAAAACCCACACTGAAGAAAGCCAGAAAAATCATTCAGAAGCCATGTCTTCCTATTATAAAAACATCAGGCTAGCCAGGAAAAACTGCTTGACATCGCAGCTAGCAGAAGCAGGCAATTCCTCCAGAGAGCTATACAGGATCTTGCAGACCTTTGTGAAACCCTCTGCCTGCGAGAGTCCTGATGAGTTCTCTCAAACCTTATGTAATGACATCTCCCTATTTTTTGAAAACAAAATAGAGGCTATTTATGAAAAAATTACCAATGCAATCAATTCCAAAGACACTGCTACCTGTACTCTGGCACATTCTCGTATACATAAGGGTACTCTGACTGCCTTTCCTGAAGCTAGTCAAAATGACATTTTGTCTCTGATAAGCAACATAAAAACAGGCTCCCCTCTCGATCTCCTTCCAGCGAAAATAACTGCCTCACTAAGTAATTTCCTCTGCCCAATGATCCAAACCATCATGAATCTCTCTTTTAAAGAGGGACAAATATCCCAAGACTGGAAAAAAGAGGTAGTAAATCCGATTTGTAAAAACTCGGCCATGGACAGATCTTTCCAACCTCCGCCCCATCTCTCTATTGCCATTTTTGAGCAAATTGACCGAGAAACATGTGAACACGCATGTGTCCAATTTCATCGAAGCAACAGGGGGTCTGGACTATTCTGAATCTGGGTTCATACCCAACTACAGCACTGAATCTGCGCTCCTCTCTGTGGCAGATAACATCAAGATGACACAAGATAGAGGAGGCTCTATGGTTCTGGTACTGTTAGACCTGGCTGCAGCCTTCGACACTGTGCCACATGAGATTCTTCTCGGTCGCATGCAGAGAGTGGGGATCGGAGGTATGGCACTGTCCTGGCTGGAGAGCTTTCTCTCTGGCCGCTAACAAAGTGTCAGCCTGGGCTCCTATCGTTCCATTTCTAGGGAGCTCACTAAGGGAGTTCCTCAGGGCTCATGCCTAGGCCCCACATTATTTAATGTGTACGTGGCCCCCCTTGCTGACATTGTGAGAGCACACAGATTTATCCCAGTGTCGTACGCTGACGACACCCAGCTTTTGTTTCCCTTCCAGACTCTCACTCCTGCCACTAAGAATGCTTTTGCTGAGGGCATGAGAGCAGTGTCCAATTGGATGACCTCCAATTGCCTTCAGTGCAACGTGGGCAAGACCGAGGTCATGCTTTTTGGGAAAGCCAACCTCCTATGATCACCAGACTGGTGGCCTTTGGACTTAGGACCTGTCCCATGCCCTAAGCAATCAGTGAAGAATCTGGGCGTGCGACTAGATCAGGGGCTAGTTCTAAAAGAACATGTGAGCATGGTGACCGGATCATGCTTCCGGACAATTGGTCTTCTACGACGAGTATTTCCTTTTCTATCAGACGTCTATAGAAAGACCCTTGTCCAGGCCCTTGTAATAAGTCGGTTAGACTATTGCAATGGTCTTTTCATTTCCGCAAATGAAGACGTGCTTAACCGACTGCAAGTGGCCCAAAATACAGCGGCCAGATTAGTCCTTAATGTTCCATCGAGAACTCCATCCAGGAAGAGCTTCACTGGCTGCCCATCCGCCAGCGTATAAAATTCAAGATCTGCTGTATAATACATAAAAGCCTTTTTGGCACAGGTCCGTATTATCTAGCACAAAAATGTCAGATTCATAAACCGGAACGCCTTCTGCGCTCCAGCAGCCAACTTCTATTAAAAACTCCTCCAATCAGGAAGGTTCGGCAGGGTGGTCGAGCCCTCTCATACATAGGGCCTACCATCTGGAATAAACTCCCTATTAGCATGAGCAAAACTCCATTCTACTTTCCTTCAGGAAAGCATTGAAGACCTACCTGTTTTTAGAAGCATAGTCTTGTTGGCACCTCTTAAAGGCTCGGACTCTGTTATTTATGGCGAACAAAGCGCGGAGATACCTCTTTGGGGGTCGATTCCGGCGCTATATAAGCGTATAAATAAATAAATAAATAAATTCCCACCACCATTGACATCAGGGCCCTGCTGGACAACAGAGAAACCGCCATCAACAGACAACTATCCCGCTAACTCGAGGAGAACAGCATCCTGGACCCGTCCCAGTCCGAGTTCCGCAGCAACCACGGCACCGAAAGTGCCCTCATTCCCGCCACCATTGACATCAGGGCCCTGCTGGACACCAGAGAAACCGCCGCTCTCGTCCTCCTGGACCTGTCAGCCGCCTTCAATACTGTCTGCCACTGCACCCTACGCACAGGCCTCCATGACACTGGAATGACACTGGAATCCAAAACAAGGCTTTGGATTGGACCGCCTCCTTCCTCTCAGGCAGAACCCAGAGGGTCCGCATCCCACCTTTCTGCTCCCGAACAACCGAAATCATCTGCGGCATACCCCAGGGCTCACCACTCAGCCCGACCCTGTTCAACATCTACATGGCACCGCCTGCCCACCTCGCCCGACTGCATGACCTCAACATCATCTCCTATGCGGACGACACCCAGCTGATCCTCTCCCTCACCAAGGACCCCCGCACTGCCAAAACTAACCTCCACGAAGGAATGAAAGCCGTCGCCGAATGGATGAAGAACAGCTGACTGAAGCTAAACTCAGACAAGACGGAAGTCCTCATCCTCGGCTCCACCCCCTCAGCTTGGGATGACTCCTGGTGGCTGACCACACTGGGAACAGCTCCAACACCCACGGACCAAGCACGCAACATAGGGTTCATTCTCGAATCTACTATCTCAATGAGGAAGCAGGTCAACGCCGTCTCGTCCTCCTGCTTCAACACCCTCGGCATGCTCCACAAGATCTACAGGTGGATCCCAACTGAAACAAGAAGAACGGTCACCCAGGCCGTCGTCAGCAGCTAGTTGGACTACGGAAAAAGCTACTTAACTGGCATAAATCAGGTTTACTTTCAAAAGATGAATTCAGGTTTCTGCTTGTGGAACACCCTATTGTCCCTTTTTTGTATTTTCTTCCTAAAATTCACAAGCTGGTATCCCCTGTGCCTGGTCGTCCCATCATCTCTGCCATAGGTAGTATCAATGAATAGATATCCAAATATGTAGACTATTTTCTTCAACCCCATATGATTAATTTACCATCTTAGCGAAAAGATACAACTGATTTTTTGAATAAGGTAAAAAATGTGCAATGGCATTCTAACTATCTATTTTGGATAATGGACATTGAGTAATTATACACTTTGATTAATCACTTACAAGGGATGCATGCCACAGAATATTATCTAAACAAGCGTAATATTCTGTTTCGAGGACATAACACTATGTTGATGGAAATGATTAGAATTTGTCTAATGTCCAACTTTTTCAAATTCCAGAGCAACATTTACCAACAGTTGCGTGGGGTGGCAATGGGTTCGTGCTTCTCCCCCAGCTATTCATGTTTACATGTTGGCTGGTGGGAGGAGCGCATTCTCAGAGCCACACACACTAGGTGGTTGCCACATATTTTCCATTACTGGCGTTATATTGACGATGTGTGCATTATCTGGAATGGCACTGTAGCGGAGGCTACGTCGTTTGTTAACAAAATCAACATCAACAACCTAAATTTAAAATTCACTGCAACTATTAACAAGGAGATGGCAGAATTTTTGGATGTCCAGTTGTATGTGGATAATGACAATTTGAAAACTAAACTTTTCTGCAAATCCACCGCGGGCAATTCCATACTCCACGCTCAAAGTGCTCATCCCATACACACCATCAATAGCATCCCCTATGGGGAATTTATTTGAATATGTCGAATTTGCAGTGATGAGGTAATTCCTAATGCCTGTCTAGATTCCTCTATACAGATATTTCTTAATAGGGGGTATTCCAAGAGAGTATTGGAACAGGCCCTAGTCAAGGTTAAATCACTTGATAGAAACATGCTGTTAGCACCAAAACCTAAAAATCTAGAGTGTCAGTCAGAATGTTCTGTCAAACTGATTACCACCTTCAGTTCACAAGAGAGAACAATCCGCCGCATCATTTGTTCTGAATGGCCAATTGTCCTTACAGATAATATTCTAGGCTCAATTCTTCCAAGCCTGCCACCTATCACATTCAGAAGGGCACCATCCATGCGAGATGCTTTGGATAGACCGATGCCAGAGGTTTTACCAAACAAATCATGGCTCAGTAAGACGGGTTTTTTTAAATGCACTTCGTGTCGTGCATGCACTTTTGCCCGGAACTGTACACACTATACTACAGCTTTCAGCGACACCAAAATTCCAATAAAAGAGCACTTAACCTGTAGGTCGGAGTTTGCAGTTTACAAACTTAAATGTACCTGCAATTTGGAATACATTGGGAGAACAAAACTCCCTGTGCATAAGCGTATCCTACAACACATACGCGCCATTGTGAACAGCAATAGCGACTATCCGGTCGCTAGACATTTTAAATCAGTTCATAAAAACCAGTTAAAAGATTTAGAATACACTGTCTTGTGCTCTGTACCAGTCCCCGGCCGGGGAGGTGATCGTGAGAGACTATTGAGACAAAAAGAATCTCATTTTATTCTATTACTTGATACTAGAGCCCCTAACGGTTTAAATCTTACGGAATATTTACATGTTTTTCTGTAAACCACCTAACATTTTGGTTTATTTAATTAGTTTCCTTATGGTGTTTCCCTACAGTTGTATCTTAAAAGCTACAATAAGTCACCTTTTATGAATTAAGAACTTATGTTTGATAAAACGCATTTGTGACTTTTCAGGCGGTTTTCTAGTAGGTTCCAATCATATCGTTTTTTGAAATTTGCACTGTGCCCATCTTATCTCCAAGTTGCATTAGGTGTTTTTAAACCTGCCACTATTTTGCAACGCTATTTTTGGCTTTCATTAATTGCTTCTGCTGTTGCTTTGGTCATGTTTTTAATACACGTTTTTGTATGATTCATCACGCTAAAATATGCACTTTCTATACACTATTTTTGTTTCATTTTCAGGCCATATTCTCACTATATGTTTCAACTCTGCCGGTCAACAAACTGCATTTTGAATTGAATTATGTCGACCTTGTCAAATTTGGATTCATTTGAAATTTATAATGAAGGGCAACTCCAACTATGGATTAGACTTGGACACTTGTCACTTTTTGTTCTTCATTTATTTACAATGTATTTATTAAGACACTTGTCGATTATTCTCTACATTTGTATATATTTACACTGTATATATTATGAATCATATATATTTATATATATATTTTTGTTGTAATGTCTTGTCATTAGGCAATCATTACAAAACAAGGTCTATTTAATCAATGGCATTCATTTTGGGCACTGAACATTTGTGACTCACTCAATATTTCTATTTTTATTTTGGCATGTGTCAATTTAAATCACCTGTGTATGACCTATACATTGGTGTTACAATTCGGGGCGCGTTATGTGAACAAGCTCCTTCACGGAGCGAAACGCGTCATGGATGACATTATGTCCTTCATTTTCTGTTGTGTGGAATAAATATCCTGCCTTCAATTGAAAAAGACTTGCTGCCTTTTTTTGCTCTTTTGATGCTGTGATTGCTGAAAGAGTCATTTGGAAGAGGTCCTTACCTGGCCGTTCTCACCGTGGAGTGGTGAGCAGGAACATTGTTGCATCTATTTACCGGGAAAAAGCTGCTTCCGGTTTTTGGACCCTCCCGCTTTCTGAGGCACAACTTCGGCGCAGCTAACTGCGTTTTTCGCATTGGATTTGGATTGGGATCAGTCTTGCTTTGTTGTGCCCCCCGCCAAGGCTGGAAAAGTTGCAACGCCATTTCTGAAGAGGTCGAACGGCGTGGTAGCTGTGTGGCCGGTCGTTCGGCAGACTGACACGGAGTCCGGCACCGATTCCGGTAAGACGCTCCTGTGGGCGGGTGTTTAACTTTCCTCATTTGCCATATTAGGCGGGTTGCGGGATTTTGACCATTTAAACTATACCAGCGATTAAGGCAGCCTTTCAACGTTTTTGGCAGAAGCTATTACATTGAGTATTATAAATCATACGAAACTCCACACAATGATCTCCAGCGACGCGCTCCGGAGCAGAGAGAGCACAGCAGAAGCGTGTTTTGAAAACCTCCCGATGGTTGCTAATGAGCAACCTTCTTTATTACGGCCATTGATACCAACAAAGATGATAAATCTCTTTTAAAAACTCTGGAGAAACCTTTGCGCAGTGAACTTTCAAAATGGTGGGAGAAAAAGTAACTTGAAAAATACAAAGCAGCAGGGTGATTGAGGAGTGCAAGTACAGTCCCAAGCCTTTCCCGGATTATGGATCCTTCATTGATTCTGGGTCATCATTATATTAATTTCCCATAGACAATGAGGGTCCGATCAACATGAGATGCAACAACGACGCAGATCTACAGCCAAAAGGGGGTCAACATACAAATAGGTATGTGGGAGATTACCTCCTTCTGGACTCTAACCTCACCAGCCAAGGGAGATTGATACATTATAAGGCACCACCTGCTCAACCTATTCTTAGTCTCATGAAGACATGTGTAGGAAACTAGATTCAATAGCTAAGCTTACCCTTTAACCTGCGAGGGGACTTGGAGGGGAGGGAGCTGATGCTAACACTATGAAGCAATTATGCCACAGTAGCCCATTTAATCAAGCATATGACAGATTTGACAATCTGGGGAGTAATAGTTGAGAAGCTGTAAAATTGGTTAAATAATTAATAAAACAAAGAATCATGTAATTGGGAAGTTAGGTGGGTTTATTAAAACCTCATCCCAGGAACAGCCAACAGCAACTGACACAATAAGAACTTCCAAACGAATACATTCTCAGAATATAGAATGTGGGTAAAGAACATGGGGAGTTAAAGGAGAAGTATGAAAAACATCACACATCTCCCTCTTATACAGAAAAGTGAATAAGCACCAAACACAACAGAGAGTAAAGACTCAATAGAATCCAAACTTAAACATAGTCCTTCAGATAAGAGGGAGCTTTCCGTGCTCTTAGACTTTTCCTGGAAGGAACCGAGGACCTGTGAGAAGAAAAATTAGTGCCTAAACGAGCACCAATACATAGATTATCATCATAAGCAGGAACATGAGAAGATAACAAATCAGCATTAACAACTACAATGCGACTCTTATTCCAGATTCTACCATCATCAGTTTTAACAGCATTTTTGAAAATCTTGACAACAGATCTAATGTCAGTGTACTTGGACCAAGGTTTACATCCTACCGGGGTCTTTATTCTTACAAAGTCACCCACCTTGACCTCACATGGAAATGCACGTTTCCTGAGATCAAAGTTTGTCTTCCGAGCATCTTGTTTGAGAACCTCCCTGGTTCTCCAATCACCAACATCATTATCAACAAGACCTTTGTTAAGACACATCCACCCGGGACACAACAATGTGTTGGGAGCCCTCCCTTTGAACAGCTCAAATGGGGACCTACCAGTAGTAGAATGGGGGGCAAAACGATAAACATTAATCCTGTCCTGCAAAGTGGACTTCCAATCTAATCCAGAAGAGCGAGCAAGCTGTATGGACTCTTTCAGAGTCCTATTAACTCTCTCCACTGCACCATTTGTTTCAGGATGATAAAGTGAACACCTTTTATGATTTATACCACATTTTCTCAGATAGTCAACAAACAGGGAGGAACAAAATTGGGGACCATTATCAGATAAGAGACTGTTAGGAAAACTTTCCTTATTAAATATAGACTCTAAAAATTTGATGACAGAATTGGAAGTAATCTCTCTGACAGCAGAAACTTCAATCCATCTTGAGTATAGATCAATCAAGACAATAAGATAAGGGGTATCAGAAACACCAGAGAGAGGACCAAGAATGTCAATTGCAACCTCATCCCATGGATGAGCAGGTAAGGCCCTCTTCACCATAGGCATTTGTCTTGTTTTTAAAATTTTGTCACTAGAGCAACATTCTGGACATTCACGGACCATTCTCTCAATCTCTAAGTCCATGCCAGGCCACCAGAACTGCATGCGAAGAAACTCTTTAGTCTTAACTATGCCCAGATGACCACAATGAGCATGAGACAACAATTTACTCCTTTATGAGTAAGGAGGAACAAGCTTAGTTCCACGGGTTAAAAGACCATCATTCACCGACAGTTCATTAGCAACCAACAACCATGGCTTGTCCAAACGAGAGTTATTCTTCAAGGATAAAATAACCTTTGAAATGTCACCATCTTTCTCCAATTCAGACCTCCATTCAGACTCAATAATGGCACCATCAGTCACTTCACACACATTTACAAACTCCTCAGAATCACACACTTCATCTTGCTCAGAGTTCTCATTGTCAACCAACCTAGATAAACAATCTGCTGATCTATTAGCAACCCCAGGAATATACTCAACTTCAAACTCAAATTCCTGTAAGGAAACAATCCATCTTCTTATTCTAGATGAGATTGCGTCTAAACCTTTTTTTGAAAAGACCTCTTTTAAAGGTTTATGATCAGACAAAACACAGATTTTGGTCCCCCAAATCAAATTCTTTAACTTTCTTAGTGCCCAAAAAATTGCTAAAGACTCCTTTTCTATTACAGAGTAATTCAACTCCGATCCTCTGAGACAACGAGAAGAACAACATATCAAGGAATCTTTTCCATCTTTCTTTTGAACTAAAACCGCACCAAGTCCCTTATCACTTGCGTCAGTAAACAAAATAGTAGGTAAACCAGGGACAAAGGCATGGAGTGAAGGTGCCTTATTTAAATCTTTCTTCAAATTCAAGAATTCAGATTTGCAATCAGATGACCAGTTGAAGACAGAATTTTTTACTGTTAACTTTCTTAAGTTGTGTGTTTTTTCTGCAAAATTAAAAATGAATTTTCCATAAAATTCTACCATACCCAAAAAAGAGAGAAGTTCATCTTTGCAAGTGGGTTCCTTCACTTTATCAATAGTTTCTACTAACTCCTTTTTTGGAAACACTCCATTACACGTGATGCGATGACCCAGATAATTAACTTCTTGTACCCCAAATTTGCACTTTGCCCTTTTTAAAGTCATGCCTGCACTTTCTAACCGTTTTAAAACCATTGACACACGAGTATCATGTTCATAAGCATCGCCACCATAAATTAACAAATCATCTTGGTAGCACTTTACACCAATTAGCCCTCTCAAAATTCTTGACATAATCCTCTGAAAAACAGAGGCCGCTGAAACTAAGCCAAACGGCATTCTTTTGAATAAACGTACCCATCGGTGTAATGAAGGCAGTTAAGTCTTGGCATGAATCATCTAATTCCACCTGGTGGTAGGCAGAGGCAAGATCAAGAGTGGTAAAGTATCTTGCTCCTTCTAAAGTACAAATCATTTCATCTATGTTAGGAAGTGGGAACCTATCAACTACCACTTCCTTGTTTAGTGACCTCAAATCAATGCAAAGGCGAATTTCACCTGTGGGTTTCTTCGCTATGACAACAGGAGCAAGCCATTCTGTAGCTTCAACTGGAACAATTATATTGCTCTTAATAAGCTTATCCAACTCATCTTGCACTTTAGCCTGTTCTGAGAGGGGAATTCTCCTAACTTTGGCTACAACAGGGAGAGCATTATCTTTCAATTTGATCAAATGTTTGTATCCACGCAAACACCCTAAATCATCTTTAAAGACATTAGGAAACTTTTTAGCTAAAGTCAAAGATAAATTTACATTACTTGTTGTACTAGGTGTATCAGAAATTTCTTGAATTTGTACTTGAGGAGAAGCATTGGGATCAAGAGTGACACCCAACTGTCGTTGATGTAACCAACCTAACAATGCATCTCCTTTCTTTGAAATATATACTTTTCCCACAATTTTACGAGAGCCAAGTTAAATTTTAGCCAAAAAGTATCCCAACATAGAGATTGGTTTTTCACTATAACCTAAAGGAACAATGTCACATCTAAACATTTTTACATATTTCGCAAATAACTCATTAAACATTTTCTCATTTATAATAGTTATCTTTGAGCATGAATCAAATTTCAAGTTTATCATGTTATTCTCTACCTTGACCAGAAACGAAGGATGATCAGATTCTTCATCATTCACTTCAAAACAAATGGATCTTACTTGAGGCTGTGGCCACCTTCTCCTAGGATTATCACTGTTTTGTGGTTTTGACCTGCAAAATTTAGCATAGTGACCCTTTCTATTACATAGATTACAAGTTGTTTTCAGAGCAGGACAAATAGGAGAATTAGCTAGATGGTTAATTTGACCACATCTAAAACAAGAAAATCTAACGTTAGAAGAATTCATTTGCCTAAATGTTCTCTCTTCAACATTTGTTCCATCCGTTTTTTTAACTTGACAAATCGTCTCATCAACTTTTACTTCTTCTTTTGTTTGCAAAAATCTTTTTCCACTTCTTCCATTTCACATTTGGTTCACCAGGACTGACCAGAAAAAACGCCGGCTGAGTAACATTTTGCATTTTTGTATCGGATAGTGTACTTAAATATTTCAATTTTTTTTTTGTTAGTAAATCTTCTGCTTTCTTTCTCTTTAAAATTATTTAATTTACTAGACATCTTTATTAAATATGGAAGTCCTTTATTTAATTTTTTTTATTTTTTTTATTTTATAGAATTACTTTTGTAGCTTAGAAATTAGTCTCTTTAGTTCAATAAAGGATAGAGAGTGTTCATTTGACTGGATTATTATGAGATCATAGTACTTCTCATTTTATCAATGTTTTCAGGGAATGGAACACATAAACAAAAGACAAGATTTATTTTCAGAATTTTCCTTTGTCCAGCGTTCTTTGAATTGTAATAGGTGTTCCAAAAAGAAAGATTCTTTATCGGTGTCAGACTGAATCTGTTCAAATGCAGCGTTCTACTGCGCTCGTTCCAATGTGCTGAAACGCACTGTAATTGACGAGCTGGAACGCTTCGCGCTGGAACGCAGCGTAGCCGAGGAATTGGAACGCAGCGCACAGTTTCCAAAAGAGCAGCGTTTGATGTATGCGTGCGCAGCTTTGTCTTGGGAGTTGCGCGAGCAAAGAAGAACGTTGAGCTCGCGCATAAGTTAAAATCCCATTTCTTTTGATTAAATTTCCCTGGATACTTTTAATTTATTAACTTTCCTCCCGCTCTCCTCACCGAGTGATTGACGTTCAATCAGCCGCTGGGAAGTCGACGCTTCACTTCTTATATTTCAGTTCTGCCGCTGGAGGAGAAAGCGAGGTAATTTTCTTTTGTCGAGTTGTCCTGGTTGAGGTGTCCAATCCCACCCTCGTCGCCAGTGTAAAATTGGTTAAATAATTAATAAAACAAGGAATCATGTAATTGGGAAGTTAGGTGGGTTTATTAAAACCTCATCCCAGGAACAGCCAACAGCAACTGACACAATAAGAACTTCCAAACGAATACATTCTCAGAATATAGAATGTGGGTAAAGAACATGGGGAGTTAAGGGAGAAGTATGAAAAACATCACAGAAGCCTTTTGTTGAACCATACCTTCCCATGTTTGAGGTGAGCCCTGAAACAGATCACAATCCAAATTTTAAAGAGAGGGTAGATTACCACCCAATTCTAAACAGAGTATGTGGCCCATGCTTTTCTTTTCCATTGAAAACCAGCCCTAGCAGGGAACATATCTCTGCTGGGTTCACACTGGCACTGTTAGGCGGCCAAGCAGCTATCTATAGAGAATAGTGATTCCTCCAGCCAGCTGTCAATCAGATTCAGATAACAAGCTGTAACTTTGCGGGATTAAGCAAAAAGCTGGAAGATAAGGATTGAGTTGCGTGCCTCACCTGGGGCATATCGGACTTTAAACATTTACACGAGCCATCATCTGCCCTTTTGATACCCTCAAGTCATGCTTCAGAAATCACAGTCATACACAGGGGTGCTTCAGTCTTTCTATGAAATGTTGCGCAAGATTATTATAATCTGCTGCATGTTGTTCATCGTCGCCATATATTAGGGCTAACATGTAGACCTTACCCCTGAACTACACCTACATCAATGTTCCTGAGGAAGAGGCTAAGGTCTGAAGGTGCTTGAAAGGTTATTAGCCCAATATTTCACTTGAGTTACTATTTTTATTGCTTAATCACAGTAGTTGGACAGTGTCAAGTCAGTGAGAAATGGCCGACTTTAACACTGTACAAATACACCATCCTGAGCCACTACTTTTGCCACACCTTGATTTCCCATCTGGACTTGCAATTCTTAATGCAAAATGCATGCAGTAACACATCACTCACGTATTCATACAGAGTGCATATCCTATTTACAGTCACCATTCACATACAGTTGCAATTTGTAGTCAAATCATAACGCCCAACATGTGTAGTAGGGACAATAAGATAGCATATGTAGGATTTCTCATTCACACATGTTCTTCTATATAACATACCCTACCATTTTATTTTCTGTACCACTAGAGAGACTTTCTCAATTCCAGATTGTTTCCCTTTATTTTCTAAATGCATCCATTTAATCAGCTTACCTAGCAGAATTGTCCACCTACCCTATGTAGCTGCCATATGCTGAAGTTTGGACGGAGAAGTCCATAGGTGAGTGGATTTCTTTGGGCCCTGGCCAAAATGCTACAGTCATCATTAGCAGAAAGAGAGCAGGGCATTCTGGATAAGAACCATGTGGGGATCCATGCAATCACACTGGATGCCCCTGGTCTCTAGGCTTCAGAATTACCCGCGGTAGGTAAGGTTGACTGGCTGGTGGCTGACCCACAACTCGATATAGCAGCCATTCCCCATGGCAAGAGACAGGAAATTAGGGTTTATATGGGTGTTGTATTGACACTTGGGCTAGCAGATGCAGGGTAAACTCCTCATTCTGCCTTCCTCTAGGGACATAAATATTGTATGATCTTTGGGGTGAATGCGATGGTAAGAAGGTCCTGCATATTGCCTACATTTTGTCACTTTTTTCTGTGTGGGCCTGAAGTACTTTTCGCCCCACTTGGTGGGCTGATTGCGAAGTTGACACCATATCTGCATATCTCATGTGGGGAGGAGAAAGGCTGAAAGCCACCAGACCATCAAGTAAAAGTGAAAAACAGAATGCGGTGTAGGGTTCGCTCACTCTGGCACTGGACGGTAGCCTGCTTTCCAAGATAACAGAAGATTTTCTGCCTCTTTAGGAGGGAAACTTAGAGCATTCAACTCCTAGTTTCCAGGTCGAGGAGTCAAAAAGTACACCAGACACCAGGGTTAGCTGTCCGAAAGAATGAATGGTGTGGGACGTCATCCCATCCTGGTGTTGGGTGCTACCTGGGGGGAACCAGAAAATCTTTCTGTTTCTCAGGAAGGCAGAATTCCAGAGTTTGAATCCCTTTTCCAGCCTATGTATCAAACTTATGCTGAAAGGAATTCATCTATTTGCTCACTGTTCAAGAGGATGGCTTTAGTATTTTAACTTCAGGAAGGGAGAAGCAGAAAGATGGTTTGGGCTCTAGGGATGGGAGGCGTGGGTAGTAAAAAAATACAAAACAGATGAGTAGTCCCTCCTTGCGCCATGGCACAGGCTTAATTAGGTGCTTGTGATTACAAAAGAGAATGCTGACCTCGAAATGCCATGATTTCTGATAGTTTGCAGCTACGCTGAACTGAATGGTTCAGGGAAAGTTAAGGATGTGAGTTGAAACAGCAGCTCGCTCTTCATCTAGAGGTCCAGCAGCCTCTCTTTAAAGGGTGGGATGCCTTAGGGTCTGCGGATCAGAGAAAGCTATAGACATGTGGTCTTTTGGGCTGGGGTGCAGAATGATACCAGGAGGGGCCAGTCACCACCCCATTCTTTGTCTTTTTTTGTGTGAAAACAATTTATACCAGGGCTCATATTACAGATTTTCTCAGCAGGCATAGTGGGCAAGTCTGCCTGCTTTATGTACCCCTGGGGCACTGTGGTATTACAGAAGGGGCAGCGGACGTTTCTGCAGCTCCTTCTGTAATATTGATAGTGCACATCTTCAGAGCGCATTCTCTCAGTTTTATTGAGGTGTGGCTAAGGTCCTAGTTAGTTGGAGTTGCATAGCCATCAGATTTATTATTTTTAAGGCTCCTTATGATCCGATAGATTTTGGATTTAGTTTGTTAGGTCCCTTTAACTTTGTATTTTTGGCTATCCTATCATATTGATTAAAGGTTGATGACAGAGATCTATGTTGGTCAGCATAATCCTTATATTTAATCTTTTGGCTTCTTCAAGTTTTTGTTTTTGTTTTGCATCTTAGTGTATTTGTGGAATGTGCAGAATTCTTTCTTGAACATCAGAAACCAATATGCTTCTTTTGTTTATTTTAGTTTCTTATATCTGAAGGTGGTAATTTTTGTAAAAAACAGAAGAGAGATTTGGTAGGCCAGCCAGAGAATCTGACCCCAGTCCTTTTTCTCCTGCAGTGCCTGACAGCATAGAAATTGCTCGAGCACTTGGTTTACCCTCTCTTTCTGGGCTTCAGTTTGCAGGAGCCTGACATCAATGTCCATGAACAGTCAAAGATCTCACCAAGAGCAACATACAATCTGGGTGCCTTTAACATGAAGGAACACAGATACTGCCACATACAATTGATTTTTTTCTTATGGGAATGTTGTCAACATGTTAGAGACTGATAGTACTCTGTTAAACGGAATGAAACAAGCCATCTTGGTTAATTAGTCCATAATAACTAGAAACGAACTAACATGTTTTTGGTCTGTGGTAGTTTAACTATAAAATCAATAGACACCGTGTGCAATGGACATGGAGGAAAAGAAATGGGCGGTGATAGTCCATTTTAGAGGTAGACGACATGAATTGTCTTGAGAGCAAATTGCGCAAGCATCAACAAATTCCTTGATGTCCTTGGAAATTGTTGGCCACCAACATTGTCTTTAAGATAATTTTTAATGTTCTCTTTTTCCCAGGTAACAGGAGCTCAATTACCGCAATTTTTTGCTTGATACTGTAGGGGTTCCGTAGGTAAGTATAATGCATAGTCCCTGAAATACCATCGCTCTTCAATGTTTCCTCCTTCTGAATCCTTATCTCTTATGTCCGATTCTAATTGAGGGTGATATCCATAAGTCAAAAAGTCGGTGATAACTGTGTCTACATTTTATTTTCTAGCAATGATTCTTGGTGTGTCTAGGTGAGAATTCTTATTTTACCCAGGAAATCCATATATTGGTAAGGGGTTCTGCCTTATCATGCTCTCTTCCAGGCTGGTATTGGTTGACGAAATCTCATCTGTTTTACAATTCCATCCAACTCAACTGTCTTGCTGATAGAACTTTGACTGATTTAAACATTTCTGTGGTCATTCGTGCCTTTAGCAGATTGTGACACAACTCCTTTTAAAGCCCTTTTTATGACAAGGTGTTCTTGGTCAGCAACTGAGGGACAGGAAGCCTACTGAATGAAAGTGACCCATGTCAGGATCCCGCTCAGATAAGACTCCACCTATGGCCAGTGAAAAAGCATCAGCCTCTACCACAAAAGATCAAGTAGTATTTAGGTTTTGGAGTAATAATTCAGAACAGAATGTTGTTTTGAAGGTCGCAAAGGTGTGCTCAGAGTCTTTATCCCAATGGAAGGGAATTCCATTCCTCATCTTACAATTGGTGTCACAGTGGAAGAAACCTTTTCTAGTTTTACAGATGTCTATTGTGAGGTGGCTTTCACCTTCTTGAGTCCATGATAATGTCTGTAGGAGAAATCACAAACCATAAACGGTCCAACTCATGAAAGTAAAAAAGGCTTTTCCTTAGCTTGGCATACACTTTTTTCTTTCTCAGGGCTAGCAACACTTGTCTTACTTGAGATAAATGTTCAAAATACTCTTTTGAATGAATCAAAATACAGAGAAAACTATTTTTTCTCATTGAGAAAGCCATTTTCCCATACTCGCAGCGAGTCTAAGGGTGACTTATAGTTGTGGCCATTTACAAACCTACAAAGACCACGGCTGGTAATACTTACTTCCAACCCCGTGTGTGCGATGTACCACCACTGCAGATTTCTTAGCTCCGGCTGCAGAGAAATATGCAGTAGTATATCCATTTACGCCTGACAAGAGTAATCAATTTTTTGTGTTACTGACAAGTGTAAAATGGAGGTACTTTCGGAAATAAATGTACGTTTCCATTCAAAATACTTTTGAGAATCGGGCACAATAGATTTTTCTCTTCAGTGAAGAATGTGTATATTCTGAAATAAACGTTACCTGTACTATTTAAATGCAATTTTTCAACTTTAAATCAGGCACGTCCCTTTATTCAGCCACATCTCTTCTTATCGTGTTTTTTTTGGTTTGTGAAGCTTCTCTGCAGTAACTATTAATATTTGAAAGTGAAATGTTTAATTTCACATCGTTCCCTGTCTGCAGAGTCACAATTTCTAACATAGGTTGTCAGTGTTGGCTATTTCACCAAGTACTTCTCCTTTGACAGTTCAGGGGCAGCCATTCAGAGGAGAGGCATCAAAAATGATTTGCAAGCTAAAACGAAAATAAAGTGTTGTTATCACAGTTGAGAAAATATCCTTAGCCAATGCTAATAGTTTGACAATGGATAAAAGCAGCAGGCTTGCAGATTTCCAACAGGCACCCCGTCAGTTGTAATTCATTTGATATTCATTGAAACAGCTCCGTATGTAATGATGAATTAATTTGATATTTATGTGAATGCTGCATGCACTTTTGAAAGTAAGTGTCACCTGGAATTTGCATCGGATAATGGAAGTTCACCTTCTCCTATTAAGAATGTTTGTGAGTATTTCACCTTTAATGTAATTCTTCTATTGCCACAGCACAATTCTTGGTTTGAATCTTGTTATTTTTGTGATGCCAGCTCCATCTTTCATATAAACTGTGTTCTGTTTCCCCCACGAATGCACTACATTCTGACCCTGTATTTGAAAGCTATTATGAGCAAGTCTACTATGAAATTTAAATTTGCGCTCTAATATTAACTATTTTGAAAGGTAGAAAATATTAATTCTTGATTGCACAGTCAGTTATACATGAATCATGGTTCCCATGTGTTTTAAATTCTTAACCTAGTGAACTATATGTTGTAGATGTTTTGTTGTGTAGTCTCCACTAATCAGTAGGAAGTGCATGTTTGCAGATGACATACACTCGGGAATACTGCCAGACTGATTCTTTGCAACTCAGCAGGATATGTTGTCCCATGGATCACTTAGCTCACATCGCCACCATTAACCGCCTAAACCTAGACAGGGATCAACCAGTTCTCGGAACTTCTGAACATGACAATCCTGTTCCCTTAGGAACCTTGGGGACACACCTAACACTTTTTGCTCAGTCACTCATGCTCTTTTTGCTCAGGGAAATATACAAAGAATACATGAAGGGAAGTTTTTCAATATTCATTGAAATGTTGTGATGATTGTATAGAAAATGTGTGCTGCAATGATTAATAGACAGAAGCAGAGAAGGTATAAGTGTCAAAACAGTGAACAAAATGAAGAGTTCCACCATCTTGTTGAGACACCTTATAAATGCATACATATACAGTATTATAACAATCTAGCTTACTCCTAAAATGCAAACCCTAACCTACATGTCTAGAGTGTGAATGTATGGTCTGTCAAGAGACCCACTTCTCGATGACCTAACCCCTTTACCTGGTAGGAAAGAATGTAGGACCTTCTCTTGGTCACAAACTGGATACCCTCACTGAGATGTCAGCTAGCTGCTAGACAAACGCTTCAGCGTGCAGAGACCCCTTGAAATCATCAAAAGAGTCTCCTCTGATTGTATTTGGAAACAAAAGGATATATATAGAAAAGGGCCTCCTTGCCTTGGGCCGTGATTGTGATCAGGCTGCCTATTGTTTGTCTTCCACAGATAGCTGTGATTCAACTGTAATTTCACAGTAGTTTCTCAATGCAAAACATCATTTACCTCTAGTTTACCGCTTTAAAGGTGATGGACCTTTGCCACCGTGTATCACCTTCAGTAGACTTTACATAAACATGAAAAATCAAAATGCACTTAATATTTAAGCCAATAATGAGAGTTGTAAATTATACTAAAAGGTTCTATTTTCTAGTCAAAAGTTAAGTTTCTCTGATTCTTTATTCATTAATCAATTTTCAATCAGGTAACAGAATTAAAAAACTAGGAAAAATAGAATTAATACAGAACATAATATAGGGTGCATACAAAGCACTCCATAACGGTAGGGAAACCCCTAATTCTATGTCAGTCAGAACTCTTTAAAGAGTTTCAGGAAAAATATAATTCAACAGTAAGTTTTGCAAGCCTAATCAATAATTAACAATTGGCAAAAAATCTCCCATAAAGAAAAATAAATACATAACACAAACAAATCTTTTCAAAACCAGTTAGTCAAAGCATAAAACTTAAAGTTTCAGCATCAAAATCTGTCTTGATCTCTCAGCTGCTCTTTCTCTGCGCTCGTCTTTTCATATCTGCTCCTCTGTGTCTCACGCAGAGAAGCTGCCTTCCCTTCACAAGACCACAGAAGCTGTGATCTGCCAAAAAGCAAGGCCAGCCTACACCTCCCTAAAATATATGAACAAAGCCTCCTTCTCCCTCTATGTCTCCTAGGACGCAATCTTCACCCAGTCTACACTCGCGATGTTCATGTACCTAACCCAAATGATGTCTGGTCAAATCTGCTCCTCTCTCTTCATCTCTCCTGACATGCCCCCTAAGGGGTAATTATTTATACCATAATACTTGGCTGACTATACTAACAATATTGCAGTTTCAGTAGAAATTGGCAGTGTGATTGGTTAGCACAGGTAACATAGGGATCTTAGCATCCTGTTCTAATCGCAAGTCCAACCCATTCCGGTTCTGACAATATGGGCTTAATGCTAAGAACAATATACATAACATGCATCAATAAGAACATTTCCTGCAACAAAATGTATCAATCAATGTACGTCTCGCTTTCACATCGCACACAGGGATGACACTCTCCCACAAACACTGGTATATTGGAATGGTAACAGGAATGTGCAGATCACTGTGGCCTTGACCTATGTCTTCACTTGAGGCACTTGGCAGTTCATGTAGCTGGTTCTGCGCATGCATCTCCCATTCAGCACACTGTTGACAATTCTCAGCCATGCTGGATTCCTAGGTATCCATTTTATTGTGGGCCCAAAAGCAAAACAAACACAAAAGAATATTAATTTATGAAGTTAAGCCCATTATGTTCACCTCACACCATTCTAATACCCTGTATTAATTATTACCTTTTTAAGGTACTTTTTAAATATTTAATTTATTTACTGCACTTGCCAAAATCCTGTCATCACTAGATCTAGACCCAGCACATAGACGGTAACAGCCGATTTGCGGGCTGAATACCGATTATTTTGGCATTTGAATCGGAAACGGCGGACATCTTAGGTGGGAGGCGTGAGCTTCAACAGCGCTCTAGCCATCCCTACTTAAGGAGCCCTCTTCTGAACATCGCGAGATTCGTATGTTTGTTTAAGCATTGGACCCCTCCTGAGGCGACTAGCCGGGAGGTAGACTGCCTTCTGAATTGCACTTTTATGTTTATGTTTAATTGCTGAATGCGAGCATTTTAAACGGCGACTTTTTAAATATTTAATTTATTTACTGCACTTGCCAAACTCCTGTCATCACTAGATCTAGACCCAGCACATAGACGGTAACAGCCGATTTGCGGGCTGAATACCGATTATTTTGGCATTTGAATCGGAAACGGCGGACATCTTAGGTGGGAGGCGTGAGCTTCAACAGCGCTCTAGCCATCCCTACTTAAGGAAACGGTAATACTCCGCGATAGCGGACGCGAATCGTGGACGCGCCTGCATCAGCGCCGGAGTCATGCCTGAGTCAGCCCGTCTGCGCCCGTCCGCGCCTCGGACGAGCCCGACGGCCATGGCTCATATCCCTCTTTCTCCTTCATCTCCTTCACTGGTATGTTTTAGATGCCCTATAAACACTGCTACTATTATCACTCCCTCTATACAATACAGTTCTGAACAATTATTAGCTCTAAAAGCACCTAGACAGTTCGAGTTGGATAGAAAGATAAATATCTGCCATAACTGCTTTCTTGCAACAAACTCTGTTGGGACGAAACAAATAGAGAATCGAACCAATACGATATGCTCTAATTCTGATTCTAAGCTATTTACTTTTCTCAGCTTAAATTGCCGCTCCCTACCAAAACATAAAACAGAAATGTTCAATTTATTATTAGATGAGGCCCCTGACGCTTTGTTTATTACTGAAACATGGCTTCATGCAAGCTCTGGACCTGATGTTGCCATGGCCCTCCCTGACTCATATGCGATTACACGCCTTGATAGGATTAACAAAGTAGGAGGAGGCATCGCTGTGATTTTTAAATTTTTTTTTACTTGTGAGTTTAAAAAATGTCCTTGTCCTGGGTGCGAAGGCGCCACTTTTAAAATTATACTTTCCCCAAACTTTACTTTTTCCGGTGCACTCATCTATCGTCCGCCTGGAGCAGCATCAAATTGGCTAACTAATATCTCAGAACTTATAGGTCCTCTCACCATGAATGCTGCCAATTTCACAGTCATAGGCGATCTGAACTCACATTTGGACAATGACCAATGTATAAAGGCCACCGAACTCATTGCCGATCTTGCGTCTCTTAATCTAAGCTTGAAGAACTCTGGCCCCACACATACCGCAGGTCACCTATTAGACCCAATTTTTTCCAACATTGATAATCTGGACACCTTTCCCGCTTTGCCTATTCCCTGGTCAGATCATTTCCCTATTAAATTTTCATTTCGAGCACAACTCTTAACTAAAGACACATCGTTGGTCTCAACTTCTACTGTTAGGAAATGGAAAAAACTAGATATTAGCATTCTGAATACCTTTTTAGAAGACATGACACGTGCACTAAAACGAGAGTGCAAAATCTCTCGGCATCGGTTCAGACATGGCTTTTGACAGCCATCGACTCGTGCCTGCCCAAAATAAAGTTAAAGGGAAAAAATCAGCGTCTACCTGCCCCCTGGTTCAATAACTCTTTCAAGCTAGAAAAGACTAAATGCAAAAATGCTGAGCGTCAGTGGAGAAAGTTCTATTCTATAGAAGCTAAAAAAGAATATAAAATACAAATAACACATTACCAAAAAATGTGTAGTAAAGCCAAAGCCGAATTTGTCTGCATTAAAATCACTGCAGCCTTAAATCAATCCAAGACTCTCTTCAAAATAGTTAAAGAGCTGGCTGGCTCTAATACCTCGCAAACTCCACCTGACCTTAATAAAACTCAATGTGATCAACTAGCTACCTTTTTTGTAAATAAAGTAGACAAAATTTACCAGAGCATCAAACAAGACCAGAATAAACAAAACGAAGTTCTCATAGATACTCGAAATTCTCTTTCTAATAGACCAAGTATTCAAGATGACACTCTAGATGCCAATGTTTGTGATACTCATACCTTCCTATTAAAAAATTGGCCCATGCTTAATGTTGATACTATCATCGATCTAATAAATACAATTAAATCTGGTTCACCAAGAGACCCTTTACCATGTTCTATTTTAAAATTACTCAGTAGGAAAGCCATGTCCATTATTACTGATCTCTTAAACATATCCTTGCAGGAAGAACATGTGCCAGAGGACTGGAAACACGCAATGATTCACTCATTACTAAAAAAAGCTGATGCAGATCCAAATGTGCCTTCTAATTTCCGGCCAATCTCCCTTCTCCCTATTTTTGCAAAAATTCTGGAGAAACATGTCCATCGTTGTCTCACAGATTTTATAACCACACACGACCTGCTGTCTCCCCATCAGTCAGGCTTCCGGGCTGGTTTCTCAACTGAGACCACCCTGTTAGGTGTGACAGAGAATATCCGTGCTATGATAGATAAAGATGAAACGGTGGCACTCGTGCTTCTTGACCTTAGTGCCGCATTTGACACTGTGTCACATGCGGTACTAATTAGGACTCTGCACTCATTTGGCATCTGTGGCGCTGCCTTAAACTGGATCAAATCTTTACTTGAGAATAGAACGTTTCAAGTTTTTTCCCAATCCGCATGTTCTGAAATCCTTACTTTTAAACACGGAGTTCCACAAGGCTCAATTTTAAGTCCGCTACTTTTTAATTTGTATATGAGTCCGCTTGCAAAAATAGTTGAGGAGACCGGTTTGATGATGTTTTCCTATGCTGATGATTCTCAGCTTCTTTTTTCCCTTTCATCATCAGGAAGTGACAACCCCTCCGCATTAAATCTAGGACTGGTGAAAATTGCAGGGTGGATGCAAAAAAAACTTCCTGAAATTAAACGGTGAAAAAAACGAATTAATTGTTTTGGGGGAAAATAAAGAACGTTGGGGACCTCAACACTGGCCATCTGTAATGGGTACTCCCCCAACTCCTACTACACAGGCCCGTAATCTAGGATTTATTGTCAATGACACGCTGAGTATGCACCAGCAAGCAGTTAAAACATCGTCCACTTACTTTGCCATCTTAAAGTGGCTAAAGAAAATTTGTTGGATGCTAACAGAACACACAAAAAAAACGGTCATCAATGCCTTAATAACATCAAGGTTAGATTACGCTAATGTGTTATATTTGGGGGCAAATAAAGCCACAGTCCGCAGATTGCAAACTGTGCAGAACACAGCTGCGAGACTGTTAGGAAAAATTCCTATCTTTTCATCTACCACCAAACTTATACGTGAACTGCACTGGCTAAAAATAGAAAATAGAATTAAATTTAAGTCCCTATGCTTCATGCATAAGATCTCTACAAATAAAGCCCCCAAGTATCTACAAAATCTGGTACATTGCTACCATCCATCTAGGACTCTTAGATATGCAACAGCCAATAAGTTTGTTGTTCCTAAAATAAAACTCTCACGTATGGGCGGCAAATCTTTCGCCTACCTTGGCCCCTCACTGTGGAATGCTGTGCCACAAGCTTTGCGCTCTGAGGTGAACTACATGAAACTCAGAAAGGCCTTGAAAACCTGGCTATTTAACATCTAAGTCAGTCGTCCGGTCAGCTACTACTGAATCACAGCGCCGGGAAACCCTTTGTTGGGTAGCTGCTTGCGCTATACAAACTAAATAAATAAATAAATAAAATAAATTACCTAGCAAAAGCTATTAATTTAAAGCAGCTTTTCTAATATGTGTGCACAACATGCATAATGTACAATATACAACATAGCATAAACCTGCACTAGTGCACATTTTCAAAGTGCAAACAGTTAATACATGCTCATAGCAACATGCTCTAATGTTTGAGATAGCTTTTCATGCATAGTGCATTTGCCCCACATGTAGTGTTGGTGCATGGTAGATTAATGAATACACATTATAAGAAAGATGTGTTATGAACTGAATGTGCATTGTCTAAAATATGCAATAAAGCCAAGGTCTCTTGAGACGGGAACAGAGGAGTGGGAGGAAACATTCCATTCCTTATCTCAAGGATAGAAAGGCCACAGTGAGCCTTTCAAAGGAAAATTAAATCACAAGTTTTTCTACACTGCAAAATATCTGTTATTTCAGCAAAATGATGTGCTACTTTAAAAGTAACAAAAAATATTCTTAAAATAAATTTTTCATTCTAGAGTGAGGTTAAATCTAAACTGAACACATTTTTCCACCCTGGATTAATTAATTGAGCATGGGTTTTAAATGAAAGCATTTTAGACTGAAAGCATTTTGATCACGCCTCATTTCATGTCATTCACTTTGTATGCACCAAAAGTGCCACTTTTAAAAAACATTTGACTAGGCCTCATTTCATGTTTCATGTGCCATGTGTTTTCATTTGCACCAAAATCTGTCTGCCATTTTAAAATGCAGTCTATCTAGAACACAAAAATGAAGCAATTCATGAATCTAGATGAAATCTGAGCTACATCAATCCTCCCTTAGATAAAGTCAAATCACGATACCTCTATTGATTTGTTCTTTATCACACTTATTTAATTTCACAGGTGATATTTTTATTGCAAAAGCTGAGCATGTAACAATTTTACCTCTATTTCTAAGGCAACAGAAGTTTTGTCTGTAATCGGATCATAGATGGCCAAGCTCAAATGTTTATTGCAGAGTTCTGTTCATAGCTTCTTGGAACAGTTAGTCTTTTCTAAAAATAAGTAAAATAATAAAAGGAAAATTCAACAGAACAGTTCTCTTTTCTATTTTCTTTTCTTCTTTTTTCTTTCATTATTCAAAGATTCTTTTCTCTTCAGCTCTTGACAATACTCAGTTATTGTTTCAGCATTTCTTGTCTCTGTCACCAGCTTGCCATCAGGGTTGCTCATGCAATTTAATCCTCGCATCACACAGTTCATTTAATGTGGCATTCTGTACTTTTTTCATGCATTTTGACCACTCAGGTGCTGAAAAATTCTGACAGAGCACCATCAATTCTTTGCACATTTTAATCCAAGCTTTTCACTTTGTTCATATTCAGACTTTTCAGCTATGGGTGCAAATGATTTTTCAAGGGACCACTGCAGGTGTTTTGGATACTCTTTGAGCCAGCATTTTTCTACCTCCACTCGTAGGCCCACAGCACTAATTTCTTCTTCAGCAGCTGCATCTGACTCATTCCCCTTTTTGACACCGTTTTCATCTGAATCAGTTTCCACTTTTTCCTTTTCCATGGCCACTACAGTTTTCTCTAGTGCTGCTTCATGCTCTATGTGTTCCCTTAGAGCTTGACTGACCCTCTTCTGTGGACGTTTAACCTCTGCTGGCATCTCTTCTTGAAGAGGAGCTGTTTTATCAGGGGGACACAGGACCATACGTGTGTGAGAGGCATGCACCCAATTTGGAAGGCCACCACAACAGTCTTTGCCAGGATCATTTGGAACAGACCTTTCCATTTCACAGCATCGTTCAGATCAGAGTTTTGGCACCATCCATGATGCAGATATTGTGTAGCAGCTGCAATCTGGTGAGAAACTGCACGCTCCACAACAGCCAGACCTTCACAGTAATGGCTAGTTTTTACATCTGTGTTTTTCACAAGTGCATTTGCAGGTACATAGTCAAGCCACTTCAGTGATACTGAAACACAGTCTTTTGCAAAGTGAAACTCTGTACTGTCTTTGTGTTGCTTTATTATGCTTGAAACTTCAGGCAGACAGCTACAAAACAATCTGTGTCCAATCTGTGGTTCTGCACACATCATCTTTGAGACCTCATTATGATCTGATGTCAGAGAAACTGGCAATCTATACCTGGGCATCAGTTTTTGCAATATCACATTTGCTGAGGTAACTACTGAAAGCCATGAAGCTTTGACAACATAATATATTGGGAGCACAGCATGTGCTGCTCCTAATGTGTCATTGTTACCTTATAAATAAGGGCAATCTACAAAATGGACATGTATGGGCTGAATCAGACGTTCCTCCTTAAAGTCTGATCTTGGCTTCATGCATATATTCATGACACCTAGACACTCCTATTTAGTTTCATCACAAACAATTTAATTTGCTGACATTTCTGTGATAATGGGGTCAAAAGTCATTGGGAAATACGTCACAGACCTTTGAACACATTCATCTTTTTGAACAGGCACTGAGAGAGCGCAGCGCAGACTTCCCTCTCACTGCAAATTGGTGTATTTTCTTTTAAATAAACTTGCATTCCTAGTGCCGGGGCGCAACACTTTTTCTCTTTCAACTCTAGGAATGCTCTTGTGCAATTGTTGTCCAATGGGAACGAATCAGACGCATGTTTGTGTGTCAGCCTCAGTAAAGGCTAAGCCACTAGGGAAAGGTTTAGTAACCACTCTCTACAGCAGCTAACCATTCCCAAAACATCCTGACTTCTTTCTGAATTTGAGGTGGATATTCTGGTGAATTATTTCCACTCTCTCTGGTGACACCTTTCTAGCTGCTTTTCCAATTAAGTGTCCCACACATTCATCTTCTTTTTGACAGTACTCCTGACTTTTCTCATGCAATGGCACTGTGACATAAACTTGACAAAAATCAATAACAGTAAGTCATTCTTCAGCACGTGGAATGTGAAAAAATATGTTGGCTGGATTCGGTACCATAGGACAACATAGAAAAGTTATGCTGCTAATTTCCTTCATTATTCTGTTCTTTTCATTTCGTTTCTGTGCACTTGTGATCAGAAAGTTACATAAACTTCCAATCAATTCCATCAAAAATCCTTTACTCAGTTTATCTCCAATTATGGGTAACATGTTTGACACTGATGGTGTTCTTGAATACATGTCATCTGATTCTAATTTGAATAAGACATGTTCTGCACATTTTATTAATCTGACATCCTTCTCTGTGAACTCTCTTATGTCTGTGTTTATTATTTATTTCAAATCAGAAGGTAAGTTGTCAACTGTCATTTCTGCTAGAGCTGTCTCTTGTTGGGGGAAACACCCATCGCAACGCATGCGTCACATCGCATGCGTATATGTCACGCTGTCACAACGCACGCGATGTTACGACGCGTGCGTTCACTACGCACGACGTTAGATCGCGGCCGCCATTACATCGTGGCCACTTTTACAACGCAGGCGCTGGGGCATGGACGGCGGGGAGACTACGTAGAACCACTGCGAGAGACAGGTAAGGTCGAGTTTAGTGGAGGGGAGGGTGTGAGTGCAATATGGGAGTGTTTTAGGCTTTAGGGCTAGGGCTTAGGGTTAGGAGCATATATGGTTGTGTTTTAGGCTTTAGGGCTAGGGCTTAGGGTTAGGAACATATATGGTTGTGTTTTAGGTTTTAGGGCTAGGGCTTAGGGTTAGGAGTCGGATATGGCACTGTTTGGGCTTTAGGGTTAGGGCTTAGGGTTAGGAGTACAATATGGGAGTTTTTTAGGATTTGGGGCCAGGACTTTGGTTTAGGAGCATATATGGTGTTTTTTTAGGTTTTAGGGCTTAGGGTTAGGAGTCGGAGGTGGTACTTTTTTAGGCTGCATGACAGACATTAAATTAATACTTACACGGGTAAAATACAGTTCATGTGACCGCCCTTGTTCCAGCTGTGACCACTGACCACCCGGGGGCTTCAAACTGTGTTTAGCGGGGCAATTACGGAGTTTTTGGCGGTGTGATAGCATGCGTGGTCGTAGTGTGCGATGCAAACGTCTTTTGCATGCGTGTGAATGTGAGTCCGATGTAGTGGTTTGCGTGGTGAATGCGTGCGATGTAATGGTGTGTGCGATGTAAGGAATGCGATGTAATGGTGTGCGTTGTGTTTGTTTGTGATGGATCGTCATACATCCCTTGTTGGGCCATTTTAAAATGTACATCCTCATCAGAAATCTGAAAAATAACATTATTTGGTGTACAGTAATCTGTACTGTTTAATTTGCAAATCAATTGTTTTCCTGCTAGGCCTGTGTACACAGTAACCTGTTAAAATGGGTTCTGATTTTGTTTCTGGAATTAATTCACACTTGCTCTGGATAACTGGTTCAAATTAATTTGAGCATTTTCCATATTTTGTGGGAGCATCTGAGCTTGAAAAACTCCTGCCATTGGTACCTATTTCTGAACTGACATTTGCATTTGCTTAACTGGCATATTTTGCACCTGCATTTCTCTCTGTTTTTGTGCATTTCCATTTGCTGCATCAGGTTTAAATGTATATTTCTTCTTCCAATGCTCAAATCTGTTATAAAGATGGCAAAAGAATACGATATCCAACATTCATACCTGAATTTGCACAAACCAAAACACCATTACTTCCATCCTGTGTTCTTTTAATCTGTGCCCAATTAACATCCTTTACTGGCATTCTGCCCTTCAGGAAATTATTCACTGCTACGTTTTTCTCCATAACAACAGAAAATGATGGTGCATTCATGCAAACCCTTTTCATTGTCTCCCCACCTGGCATTTGCACAGCAACTTTAGATTCAAACCATAATTCAGTCTGCATGGAAATGTCAAAGAACATTTTCAAATTATTAGACAAATCTTTTAAAATTTCAACATATCCATCAACTTGTCTCTCAATTGTAGGAATGTGTTCAGATATGCTGCAAGTTCACTTTTGTTCTGTAGCACATGAACATGCACTTCTCCCACCATTTCTCTCTCAATGAGTAAGCAAAAGCTTCTCCCTCATCCTGCTTATTATTTTCCCCAACAAGGTCTGGTGGTTTCTTTTTCTTATCCAGCTTCCTTGCTAGATCTAGTGGTTTCCTTTTCTCCTCCTGTTTTCTTTCCCACGTCTCTCCTAATTTCTCAAACCCATTGCATTCGAAAATGTATTTTATTATTTCTGCAATGTTCAATTGCATTCCTGAAGATCACATTTTCTCATTTGCTTCAACATTTGTATATACCCTGAAACTTTTCTGAAATGGAAAACTTACTGAAACATCAATTTCATATTTTTGAGCCAAATCAGTCAGCCTATCGTGTGCAGTTACTGCACATGTAGCTGTTTCCTTACTCAGGGAAATTAATACTTTTCCCTGACACTGGTTCACATTTCCATGATTTAAACAGCAGGGACCGTTAATTTCTTCACGTTCAAATGTTGAATTTAAAACACTAAGGTTTTTCTCTTTTTCAGGGTCTAGGTTAATTTGTTCCCCCTGGCTCTCTATCTTTTTAATCACTGCTGCTTCCTCAAAGCATGTTTGAAAAATCCCATCTCCAAATATATTCATGTTAGCCTGGGCTGCAGATGCAGTAAAGACTATTTTTCCTCCACCTTTCAATACTTGTGCATCTGCAGTTTGTAATATTTGTACTGAATCAGTTACATTTTAAGCAGTAACACCTGGAGATATCACTGTGAGTACTGAATCAACAGAGAGTGGATCAATCTGGAATGTATGCACAGTTCTCTCAATCTGTGTTTCTTTCTGTTCAGCAGAAGCAGTAGCCACTGTACTTACTGGTACAATATTATCAGTATTTTTAATTGGAACCATATACGTTGGTAGACACTTAGTTAACAATGCATCCATTATTTCATCCTCTGAATCATTATTTATTTGAAGTTTTTTTTCATTGTTAATTCAGTTTTCCTGTATCTAGTCCTTTACCTTTTTATCCTCACTTGTTTTGTCTCTTGCTGCTTTTTCCCATATGCTTAAAGCTTCAAATTGTGCAGCTCTAGATGGTGTCTTTATTTCACATTACCCTTCCCTTAATTTGTCAATGATTTGCAATTCAAAAGAATCATCTTTTGGAAACCTCAAATAACCCCTGTTTTCAGTAATTTTGCACCATTGGTGAACCCACAAATATGAATTTTGTCCCAAATTAGTAGACATAAAATGCACGGGTGTTCCTTCAGGAGCATCACCAATTCAAAAGTATTTTCTTACTTTACCTCCCAACAGTTCCTTTAAACCTTCAAACAATTTCATTTCTGCAATAGTTCAATGCAATTTCTTTTCTCCAATGCTGTCAGTTTCAATTTCAGTCAGTTTAACTCCTACTACTGACCCTCTCGTCTGAAATATTTTACTGAGATTTTCTTAATAAAATTTCTGTTAGTTACAACATAAAAACATTTGCTACTCTGCCTGTTCCACTAAACAAAGGATAGATTTTTGACTTATTCTGGAGTCTCAGAATTGCTCCTCTTCTACTGTAAAAACCTCTGTTTACCCTTCATTCAAGCTCAGGAGAGCCTGTTACTCCTCAAGTGTTACCCTTACTAGGAAATATAGACCAAAGTTTTACCAGCGAACCTTCTGCTGTCACTCACTCTCAACTTTTATACGAAATAGTCCCTAGTTTAATACTGCCAGCCCTGTGTAGCTTCTCAGTATTATTTCAACAGACAAGCAACCTCACTGCAGTGTGGCTTCTGTCACCACCCGCTATTCATTTTTCCTGGGATTCTGCACAACATAAACAAGATGCTAACTCTTTTGTTAAACATAAATCAATGATCAATAATTCTGTCTTATGAAATTACCAATATAATCAATAAAGCCTTCAAGTCAAAATGAGCAAAATTAAACCAACGGTCAAAACCTTTACTATTTGTTTTTCAACACTTCAAAAAAAATACCTTCTAGCACATTAACATTTCACTACCCTATTGATACTCACACCACTCCAGCAATTCCCTTCTTGCATTACCTTCCAGTACTGCTTTTCCAGTCTTCAGGGTCTGAGCACTGGAATCAGGAATCAGGACTTTTGGAGAATCTGGGCATTTATCTAACTTGGACAATTATTTTGTAGCTCTATTTAGGCATTAGACTAAACTATGCTCCTTTTGGTGATGGTGTTAACCTTACCTCTGAAACCAAAACTGATACAGTGGTAATTTCTCTTTGCAAAACACCATTTACCTCTAGTTTACCGCTTTAAAGGTGATGGACCTTTGCCACTGTGTATCACCTTCAGGAGAATTTACATTAACTTGAAAAATCAAAAGGCAATTAATATTTAAGCCAATAAAGAGAGTTGTGAATTGTTCTAAAGGGTTTTCTTTTCCAGTCAAAAGTTAAGTTTCTCTGATTCTTTATTCATTAGTCAATTTTCAATCAGGTTACAGAATTGAAAAATAGGAAAAATAGAAATAATACAGAACATATTAGGGTTGCATACAAAGCACTCCATAAAGGAAGGGAAAACCCTAATTCTATGTCAGTCAGGACTCTTTAAAGAGTTTCAGGAAAAATGTCATTCAAGAGGGAGTTTTGCAAGCCTAATCAATACTCAATAATTGGCGAAAAATCTTTTCAAAACCAGTTAGTCAAAGCATAAAACTTAAAGTTTTAGCATCAAAATATGTCCTGATCTCTCAGCTGCTCTTTCTCTGTGCTCGTCTGTTCATCTCTGCTCCTCTGTGTCTCACACAGAGAAGCTGCCCTCACTTTACAAGACCACAGAAGATGTGATCTGCCAAAAAGCAAGGCCAGCCTACACCTCCCAAAAATGTGTGAACAAAGCCTCCTCTTCCCTGCCTCAGACGCAATCTCGCCCCAGTCTGCACCTGCAACGTTCACGTACCTAACCCGAATGATGTCTGGTCAGATCTGCTCTTCTCTCTTCCTCTCTCCTGACACGCCCCCTAAGGGGCGTGTCAGGAGAGAGGAATACCCTATATACCCTAATTCTTGGCTGACTATACTAAAAATATAGCAGTTTCAGTAGAACTTTGCACTGTCATTGGTTGGCACAGGTGACATAGGGATCTTAGCATCCTGTTCTTATTGCAAGTCCAACCCATACCGGTTTTGCCAATAGGGGCTTAATGCTAAGAACAATATACATAACATGTATCAATAAGAAAATTTCTTGCAACAAAAAATACCAATCAATTTCCATCTCACTTTTTTATTTAATTAATTTGAGTTGTATATAGTGCTGGCTAGACCCAGAGGTATCAGAGCGCTTTGCATAATGATCCACAAAGTTACAAAATTACATCAGTTACAAGTTACATCAGTCCAAAATAACATTTCCAGAGTGTCAGAAGACGAAGTAAATGGAGCTTAGAAGGGAAATGGGGTGGTGTTTAGGAGGGGGAAAGGATGGAGATAGGATAGATGGAGAGACAAAGGAGAGTCTGCCCAAAGTCCGGCTGAGGGAGAAGTCGACAGCCCATCTTCTCTTTAGCTATCAGGTAGCAGGGATGACACTCTCCTACCAACCCTGGTACATTGGCACGGTGACAAGAGTGTGCAGATCACTGTGGCCTTGACCTACATATATTCACTTGAGGCACTTGGCAGTTCATGTAGCTGGTTCTGGGCATGTGTCTCCCATTCAGCACACTGCTGACAATTCTCAGCCATGCTGGATTCCTAGGTATCCATTTTATTGTGGGAGAGGTGTGGCGCCGCGGCCAGGGCGACTGACGCTGGAATCTGGGGATCAGGGTTCGATCCCCGGCTCCGGCGGCAGGTTAGCCCAGCACCATGCGACTCTGGGCAATAGCTTGCTTAATCTTCCCGATGGCCCCCAGCGCCTAGAGACCCTAACGGGTGATTGTGCGCTATACAAATGTGGATGATTATTATTGTGGGCCCAAAAGCAAAACAAATACAAAAGAATATTGATTTATGAAGTAAAGACCATTATGTTCACTTCTCACCATTCTAATACCATGTATTCATTATTACCTAGAAGAAGCTATTAATTTAAAGCATATTTTCTATTATTTGTGCACAACATGCGAAATGGGCAAATTACAACATAGCATAAACATGCACTAGTGCAAATTTTCGAAGCGCAAAAACTTAATAGATGCCCTCAGCACCATGCTCTAATGTTTGAGATAGCTTTTCATGCAAAACATGTTTGCCCCACATGTAGCGTTGGTGTATGGTTGAATAATTAATACACATTATAAGTAAGATGTGGTATGAACTGAATGTGCATTGTCTTAAATATGCAACAAAGCCATGGTCTCTTAAGCAATTCCTGAATCTAGATGAAATCTGAGCTACATCAGCTGCATCGCGATATGAACGTAATAACAAACACATTCGTACCACGCACGTAATGGCAGTGTGATAGTGTTCTCAAGAAGTTCTTTTATATCAGCAAGGTAAGTGTTTCTTAGAAAACGAACCCAAGTGTCACAAATGCAAATATGTGTCAAAAGTCGATATGACAAAAGGAAGTCAAATTTAGGAAAGAATTGTGCACATGTATATTGGCACTATTTATAAGTAGGCCTAACTCAGGTACAGGACACCCGCTTCTTGTACATAGGTCAGTTGAAAGCCACTAATCCCACCTCCAAAATATATAAAGTGTTTATGATAAAAGGAGGATAATATCACCTTCGAAAATCAGGTCATTCATGCTATCTGAATGCCCAAAGTATAACGAAAGGCTAAATCTGTTAAAAATATAAAAGCAATAATAGGTATGTCAATTTAAAAAGAAATGTATCATTTAAAAATAGGCCGAATAAAATGTTCCTAACACGAGGAGAGCCAAATGTTTACATGTTCAGAGTGGCAGACAAAACATTGATGTTCAAAACATCTGCAGATGATGTTCCCAGAGGCACACCTCGGAGCAAATTGAAAGAGTAAATATGCTTCCATCCACCCCCTGCAGCAGCGACTGAGGGAGCAAACACAGGCAATCGATGTTCCGGTGAAACAAAGCCTAGATCCAAACCACTTGGTGCAGAGGCAGCCTATCGAAGCTCAAAGAGCACAGCAAGGAGAGGAGGTATCTGCAGAGGACAGCTGTACAGATGGGCCTTCAGTGGGTCCACCAGTACGTGTAAGTCCATGCACAAATCCAGGGCATACTCGTGAGAGTGCAAGAGATGGCCGAACACAGACTGTACACAAGGAAGCCATACCGGCCAGAAAGACAGGAACCAGTGCTCATCCTGCTCTCGAAGCTATGGTGCACCAAAGACATGGAACATGCCTTCACTGCACAACAGGATGTGAGGCAGTGCCAGTTCCATTTGATCTCGATCTAGGACATCCATTGTGGAGCAAAAATGTTAAAAGCAATATCCCTGCAACTGGAAGCAGGACCAACGGAAGACCTCTAAAGATGCTTCCTATGAAGGAGTAGATGAATGATGGAATAACTCCAAACACCATCTGGAAGGTGCTGACCAACCCTGATGCAATGCTCCTGAAAAACCCTGCAATTCCAGTCGTACTAGATATGTTAAAAATATGATGGACCAGCTCCCTAAAATTTCATGGGAAGTCAGTACAGAGAAGCGCCTGTGTCTCCGAAGAGCAACGCACTACCTGAAGATCAAACATCTCTTTGGCCGAAGTTAAGGCCACTTTTTTTTAAAAATAATTAGGCTTTCAGTTTGCTCAGGGTGTCAAAGCGCATGTTAGTAAGATTAATTGAGGCCACAGCGCATCCTCCCTAACTACATGGGCAGGCGGAAACAGGAGTGGTGTGCAACATGTTGGAATGGAACATACAGTCACCACGTAGGTGACCTCTGGCTTCATCTCATAACACCCTGATTGTTCAACATCAGGTAATTCCCATTTGGGAGTAATCTGAAAGTCAGATTTATCACGGCGCCCGAGACCCTTTCGAGTAGCAAGATAGGTTCGCCACAGACGCATTGCATGCTCGTTCAACAAAACATCCTTGCATACTAGGGAGCCACTTAAAGTATTCCTGAAGTCAGAACAGCTGAGAAAATACTTCAGTATCCATAATCCGACACCGGAATGTGAAAGGAAGTTTCCCTTGTTCATGTGTGAACCCTTCACCTAACGCTTTATACCTGCCCACTTGATGGTGTTGTAAACAGTGTTGAAAAAAGTGGAAAATCGAGAATGGTAGTGTAATGCACCCATGGATTATCCAATCTGAGGATGATATCCTAGCAATGGCAAAAGGTAATTTTTCAGGCCTTTCAATGTGTAACATTATTTATTTTGAATCTTTTTATTCCACTGCTGTCTGCTGTTCTGAAACTTGGTATGGTGAAAACAAATTAGTGATATTAATGTGTCACCATGACACAAGGTCAGACTGTAATGTTTATGGTGCCCAGCTTAACAATAGAATTGCCCTAAATTGAGACTGCCCATGGTGTAATACAGAAAAGTCCTGCTGAAACACATCTATTGTAGACGAGACAATGTTACCTAAAGAATACATTCTAGATGATAAAGTAGGCCTACCACTGTCCACTACTGTCCACTACTGAAAGAGCCTGTTCTAAGTTGGCCCTGTTTATCTCATGCAGCCTTTCAGCAGCCTCTTGTTAAGATAATTTTCCATATCTCGTTATAGACAGCATAAAGGAAGAGCTTTTATCATGGTTTCCTAGGACCTAGCAAGAAGTCTCGTAATTCCAAGTCATCTGATAAAAGGGGCACGTGCTGTTTTACCTGAGACAGTGTTGAGGTTTTTAGCCAATCAAGGCACAACTTCACAACACTGTAAGTAGTTACCACCCCGGAATGTTCACTTTGCACATAATGCATGCCAGGCCTGTTTACTGTAAATTCCTTGATGGTACCCAGGAATCTATCCTGACACTTGCTATTGTCTGGTGGCCACACTGAACATCCCTTCCGATTGGGATCTGATGAATTATGTTTCCTCTTATACAGCATAGTATCAAGGTGTTTTTATCATATGGTGTGAATCACTGACGTAGTCAAATTGTGCAAGTGTGGGAACCCTCGGTGTGTACAAATATTTTATCTTGGCTAAATCAAGACATGTTGTCTGTTGCACAGTTCTGTTCAGGAACATCATCTGTTGCTGAATACAGCCTTTGTTTCCTAAACCTGCCAATCTTTAGTCCCCAGACAGATTTTATATCTACTGTATCCCTCCAAAAGTTGAAACCTTGAACAGAGAGTTGGGAAATAAAAGAAGCAATTTAAATCAGCTTAGTATCAGTTAACATATTTTTCTTTGCAGGTGATGGTGCAAGCCTATAATAAAATAAGTCTTGGTTGGTTGTGTCATAAACGGAAAAATAGTCTAACTTCTGTGCAAATGATTTTGAAGACCCCATTGGTGGTGTAGGGCAATGTTCCCATTGCCTAAAGTTAAATTCCTCATGAGGTGTATAGGAGAGTATGATCTGCTTACTATGGCTACCCCCACTTTTTGCTGGTGTTTCACTGTTTTTTTACTTTAGTCTAGCTGACACATAAACCTATCAGTCACTCCTATGGCCGGCCTTATCAATCCTGAGGGCAGAATGCTTGGTTTTGTGTGAGAGGGTGCCCATGCTTGAGCTGGGCCCCTCTGCAGCTTTCGGGGCCTATTCTCTGAGGCTGTTCTATAATGCAGCCAGACCATATACTCTTAAGTTCATTATAACCTTGTGGTAAATGCTAACTTTGGAATGGCTGCATGGAAACATGTCGTGTTTGGTGTCAAACACTTTGGAATCCTACCCCCCACCAGTCCTGGCGGCGGGGGTTGAATTCCACCCTTCTAGAGGGAGGGACATGAACACACTGGTCTAACCGGTAATAGTTTAAAAGAGCCCTGGGATCACAAAATGGATGCTGCAGCCACAGACACAAGTCTGGCCTCCTGCTGCTGACCAAAACTCCAGCAGGGGAGGCCTGGACAATAGGTTTCCTGTCACAGGGAGTTGTAACCAACTCCCAGACAGGCTTTAATACATTGGGGCTGGGTGGGTGCAGTCTGAGAGTGCTTTGAAGTCTGCACTGGGCCCACATTTGGTGTCCCTGTGCATAGCCCAGATCAAACCGGTTGAAGGGGCTACCAGCCCCTGCTCTGGTACCAAACTGGACAAAGAAAATGGGTGTAGCCATCCCTCTTTCCAGACCCTCCCAAAGGTGGGTCCCCAGAGTATGTTCAACTCCTTTTCTTAGTATAAGCAAGGGAACACTGGCAACAGGACTTTAAATTACACCTGGACGTAACTCTGAAACTGAATCCTCGAACTTCAATGCTCTACTAAAGACTAGAGGATGGATGAATCTCCCTTAGGGTCAAGGAGTGCCTCCCCTGCTCAAGTAGGCCCCTACAAAGCATTTGCTGCTCTGCATCTCCAAAGCTCCTGCCAGACTCCAAAGTATTTGCAGCCCAGGAAGAGGATTTCCAGACTTCTCGAAGGCCGTCCCAAGTCCCCAGCAAAGCTGAGACCTTCAGCCCTCATGAGTGATGTGGAACTGGAACCACTTGACACCATGCACATTTGCTAGTTCATTGACTTTCCGAGATTTACTGAAGTTGTGCTTTGGGTTACCTGTAGTCCAAGCCATGAGCACCATCTGCATTGAAGATTGTGGACCTACACTCCACTAGTGTTCCGTGAGCCCACGTCTTGCCTTTCTGCTTGAGGCTCCTTCACGATCCCTGGTCCATCAACTGGTGGGTCCCCTCAAAAGTAACTCAACTTTTCCTTGGGCTTCCCTGGTTACTCCAGACATGACCTGACTCCCCACCAAGGTGTGAGTTCCTCAGACCTTGCTGGTCTGCACTGAAGCATTTCTTTGATTCCTGCATTGGTTTCTGTTGCCAAGGCTTGTTGGGTCCAATCCAGAAACCGACAGAGCAGCACTCGACATTCTTTGTGGGACAGATCAAATCCAGAACTTGTTCATTGTCGACGCCTCCTGGTCCTTGTGGCTGAAGAGTCATGCTTTACCTTCTTCATCTGAAATCACCCAACATCAATGGGCTTTTGACTATTGTGCCCCTGGTCACTGACAAGTGACCCAGACTCTGTCCCCTCTGCTTTCAGGTTCTTCTCATCTTTGATCCAGGCTTGAATCACACCGGACACTTTCCACTTGGACTCCTGCAGCACTTTGCAGCAAATCGCCATTGAAAACGACGACGAAACCCAACACACATTGTTCTAAATGGGTTTGCTTTAAGTCCTCTTTTAAGAGTCCTTTATCTTTAAACTTCCAACCGCGACTTACCCCGTAAAAGTTAATGGTGATTCGCAGCTGTGTTTAGACACTGCACACATCCCCCGTGAGTCCCCTGTGTCACTACTTTGGGTGTTTCCTGGTGTCCACACTGATTCTACAGGCTCCATGCCTTGTCTCTATGCAAGTCGTAGTTCCTATACCACTTTCTTAATATATGGTTTGGTACGCCCCTAGGGCTCAACGTATATTGTGCTAATTTACTGTGTGTTATTAAGGTTTACTGAATGTAGTTTTGCCTTTAGCCTCATAAAGGGACCAGTGGGATGTGTTTAGAATAAATACATATATTGTATATATATAAACTTAGTGTGGTTCTCCTTTCATTCGGTCATTCACGAGATTATAGACTGGTAAAACAAGCTGCTTTACATTCCTCCAAGACTTAGCCTGAAGGCTCCTCTCCACAGCTACAACTAAGATAGCGTTCTATAAAGGTTGTCTTTAACCTACCATCAATAAGGGTCGTTTGGACTTGTGCAAGGTGCCCACTAGAATAGTGGACAGCATATGCCAGGCCAACTTCTCACAAGGTGTACTAGCCCTGTGTTCAAAATGATGACCCTCATGTAGAAAATAGAACATCTAATCAAAATTCCTGTTAGACATGTCATCCTTGGTTTGAGCTTCCCCTGTATTTTTGGTCTCTGCCTCCTGTGTTTTTTTACTGTGTGTTGGACTTCGTGTTGGACTTCGTTTTGCTGGTCTAGATCTTAGTTTGAATTAATATAGCTCACATATCACCCAAGGGCATCTCGGACAGAATCAGGAGGCAGAGAGAGTGAATAAAATAGGTGGGTTTTGAGATGTTTGGCCAGAAACGAACATGAAGGGGAAGCTTGTTGCAGTACACGGGGTGAGATAGGAAAAAGCCTTTCCACTGCTACGTGTTAAGCGGATGCTGGGGGACACAACAAGACTTTTGAGCAAAATCTCTTTTTATAAATGTATTTGTTTATTTATTTTCTCAATAACGTAAAGTGGATCATGGATAAACAAACAATTAACCAAGGCATTGCACATTGCATATTCTCAAATAAATGTCAGTCACGAATGCTTTGTTTTTTACAAACATCTAGGCAATAGAATAGGTTACATCTGATTAGGCTCATCTGTTGGGTATGTCTAAGTCAAGTGTATTGAAGTCAGTTCCTACTTTATTCTTTTTCCATTTACCGGTGGTTTACTGTCAGAGTATAGTTGTGTGCGTCTGTATGATTGTAACCGTTAGTCCTTAGATTCTTCCTTTAAATAGTTTATTAATGGTTCCCAAATGTCTCTGGGGTGAGATGATGCCGGAAGCAGTTGGTCCTTGCAGTAAATTAGGTCAGTCAGCCATTCCTTGAATTTGGGGCCACCCCCGTGCCCATCTGCATGCCAGCCTGCATTTAGCAAGCAGTAGTCCATGTGAGACAAACCTCCTGTGATCTTGGCATGTCTGCTGTGTATCCCACTAGTGTTATCAGGGGGGTGTCTGGGTGATGCGCAATCTGCTGCTTGCGTTGGTGGCCTCTGTTTGCGAGCAGCTGTAAGTCCATTGCTTGTCTTTAAGGGGCTCCCTTAGGTCTGCATCCCAGTCCACCCTGACCCCAAGTGCCGCTTGTGGTCGCTCAGTCAGTTCCATCCAGTAGATTTTAGATATCACATGGGCCGGTCCCTCTAGTTTTAGTGTTGCATGGAGGGTCTCCAGGATTGGAGGCTCAGCAGGGAACCCAGGGAGATTGGCACGGATCTCGTGTCTGGGTCTGATATATAAAAATTCCTCTGGTGGGGTGGTTCCTCCTCATGTCAGAAGCTCCTGCCGACTTTTAAATTGTCCCTTTAGGTAGAGATCTCCCCACACTCTGCTATCATGTTTGTGGAACATTTCCCGACATGCAACCTCTTGGGTGGCCCATGCCTTGGGCAGATGCGATAGAGGGGAGTAGAGTTCTGGTTTCCCTGGTATGTTGGACAATCTTTGCCATGTGTAATTGGTACAGATAACCGTGCGGTGCTTGACCCCCCTCGCCAGGAACTTTGGGTCCTAGGAAGGATGGTAAAGGTGTGGGCCACATGTATCCCTGTTCAACAGCAAAGTGCGGCTTATGGGGGTGGGGTGGAACCAAAAGTTGACGTAGTGCGTCTGAGCACTGAGACAATATAGTTCCATGTGTGGCGCTTCAAGCCCTCCCCTAGCGAAAGATTGTGTCAGGACTTTCCATCCCACCCTGGGTTGTTTTCCGCCCTATGCCAATTTAATGAGCAAGGACCGGATAGTGTTAAAAAAAGTCATACCGGAAAGTAAGGTATGTTAACAAATAAATAAAGCAGCTTAGGAAGGATATTCATTTTCATTAACGCCACTCTCCCAGCCAAGGACAGCGGTAGGTGTATCCATCGATCAATCCAGGATTGGATAGTTTTAATTGCTGTGCCAGAGTTGGCCCGGAGAGTTGCCTTTCTGTTCCTGGAAATCACCATCCCCAGGTACCTGCTTTCCTGATTACACCAGCTTAGCGGGAAGTCGGGGGCAAACCGCGTGGTGTTGGGGTAAGTAGGAATATCTGGAATTTAGCCCAATTTAGTTTAATTCCCGATAATTGTCCAAATCTTATGAACTCTTGAAGTATCGGATTAAGGCTGACCTTTGGATCTCGTAGGAAGAGGGTGATATTGTCAGTTTATAATGATATCAAGATCTGACAAGAAGGTTATGGAATGGCATAGTCCCTATGGTGCTGCCTAATTTTGGCTTCTAGTGGTTCTATTTAGAGAGCAAATAGTATCGGGGATAATGGGCATCCCTGCCCTGTGCCCCTTGTGTTGGCAATCGGGTCAGAATATTGCCCGTTGATCTGCACAATTGCCTGAGCCTTGGTATATAATAATTTTTTCCACCCTAGAAATGGGTTGGAGAGGCCCATTCTGCTTAAAATAGCAAACATATCCCCATTCAAGGGGATTGAATGCTTTTGTAGCATCTAGGAATATTCCCGCTACGGAGTCATCGCGGTCGATGTCATGAAGCAATGCAAATGTGGTTCTCAAGTTGTGCGAGGTGGCCCCCTGGAACAAACCCAGCTTGATCAGGGAGAACCAGACCGTCCATCAGGAGGCATAGTCTATTGGCTATACCCTTTGTAATGATCTTAGTATCACAATTAATTAGTGACAGAGGCCTGTATGCATCACTGTTATCGGCATCTTTGCCCGGTTTGAACAGTAATATTATCTTGGCTTGTTGCATCGATAAGGAAAGAATGCCCATGTCCAGCGACTCTTCAAACACACTTTTAAGTATGGGGGCCAGTTGATCAATGTGAACTTTGTAGAAGTCGACAGGCAGACTGTCGAGCCCCGGTGCTCTGCTCGACCTCAATCCCATTATGGCAGCGCATATTTCATCTTCCTCAAATTCTGCGTATAAGAATTCCCTACGGGAATTATTTATCGATCTAAGAGCAGTGCCTGCAAAGTATGACGCTATGTCGGGTGTGTTGCATTTCTTTGAACAGTATAGAGCCGAATAAAGGTTGGAGAATGTTTCAAGGATCTTTGTGGTGTCTGTGTGCCGAGTACTTTCTTCATCCACAATTTCCAATACTTGTTTGGTAAACCTGGGGATCCTGGTGGCCTCAGCCAGTGCCTTACCCAGCTGTTCACCCTCCCCAAATGCTCCGGCTATATGGTATTTTGAGCTGAATTTGGATTCACGTTCCGCTTCCTCCGCATACTCTATGAGGAGCTCCTTAAGTCTTGCGTTAAGATGGTGATTGGGTGTGGTGGCAAGTTCATCTTTAACCTGTTTGATTTCTGTCTCCAATTTATGTAATGTGCCCATAATAGATTTGAGAATCCCCCACTCTTGGCTATGCAAAGCCCCCTCATCATGACTTTAAAGCTTTCCCAAACTACTACCATCTCATTAACACTATCTATGTTGCGAGGGAAAAACTACTCGATTTTCTGCCATATTTCCCCACAGAAAGCTGTGTCTAAGAGAGTAGAGGGCAACAATCTCCACCATTGGTATGGGGAGGCATTGCCTGGCGGGGTTAGGTTCAGTAGCACCGGGGAGTGGTCTGACAAGGTCCAAGCCAAGTGAGTCGCTTCTCTGGCCATATGTTGAGGCCAGCCGAGAGGAGCCAAAAATCTAGTCTAGACCAGCTAGAGTGTACACTGGAGATGAATGCACCTTACCTTGCCCTTGGATGTAGGAATCTCCCTGCGTCAAAAAGCTTATGGTCTGCCATAATGTCTGCAAGGTTTTGGATGCCTGAGGATGCGAATGAGTATGTATGGGATCTCAATCCAACATGGGATTAAGCGTCAAGTTGAAATCTCTGCCCCATATTATATATGTGGATACTATTTCTATAATGCGCCCATAGAAATTGGTGAATATACCTGTGTTGTCTATATTAGGTGCATAACAACAGATCAATGTGACTGTGTGTTCAGCAAGTCTGCTCCACATAATACTATATCAGCCTTGCATGTCTTGCAGTTGGCCTACTGGTCAATATTCTATTCCTGCTTTAATAAATATGCCCATACCCCGGGCATAGGTGGAATAGGACGAGAAGCAGCTATGCGCTGCACATAGTTTGCTAAAGGTAGTGGGTTTGCCCTGGTTAAGGTGTGTTTACTAGATCATGGCCAGTTGGATCTGATGGCGATCACGGTAACCTTATACTAGCCTATGTTTGTGTGGGTCTCCCAGATCCCTCATATTCCATGTCAGGCAGTTAATTGCTGGGATCCTAGCTGTTTCCTTAGTGCCCATCATCGTGCTTGTGCTACTCACAGGGTATGTATATATCTAATCAACATTGCGTGCTTGTAACATGTCATTACCATTGCCATTTGAAATCATGCAACTTATAGCCAATACAGTAACTTTCTTTCGCCCCTCCACCCACACCTGTAACTCAACACCACAGGTGAATGTGCACTTACCCTTTCCCATTAACAAATGTCTGGTATGGGTGCCCATCATGGACAAAACTAACATGAGATATGGTATTAAGTCAAAAAACAACATCAGTAAAACTTTGGGGGCATTCCCACTGGGGATGTACGCCAGAGGGACCGTCAGCGTGCCTCCAGGTAGCCTGGGGGATCATTCTTAGCTTGCAAGTGAGCATGGCTATAGATCGTTGTGGGAAGGATGTCAAGTCATCAAAGTATATTATTCTGGAACTCCAGCATGTATCTCCGCAGCAGATACTGCCTTACCAGCGTATGAAACAGTTAGTTCATAGAGGTCATTTACCCTCATTCCTCGGCAGGGTCTGGAGATGATCGACCTGATCTGTGCCCATCATCTGGGGACATTGGAGAGCACTTCAGAGCATTTTTAGGAAGTCCTGGGCCTGCTGTGGATTAGTAAAAACATGAGCTTTGCCTCTGCGTGTCACGCGCAGCCTGGCAGGATATAGCATGGAATACTGTATGACAGTCTGTTTCAGCTTTTGTTGACGGTGAGAAACTTTTTCCATGCCTCCTGCATCATGAGGGTAAAATCTGGGTAGATCGAGATTTTGTTTCCCTCGAAGCACAGATCTGATTTTTCTTGTGCTAATCTCAGCGCCGTGTCCCGGTCCTTATAGTTTAGAGTCTTGCCAGGTTAGTTCGGGGGAGCCTCCGGTGGTGGTTTTGTCGTTAATGATCGGTGCTCTCTCTCAATGATTAGGCCTCTTCAGAAGTCCTCAGCACCAAAGAGGCCATGCAGCATTCGCTCGACCTAGTCCTCCTTGCGCCCGGTGGAGGTGGACTCCAAAATACCCACTATTTGTAGGTTATTCCTATGTGACTGCACCTCTAAGTCCTCACTTTTAGCAGCAATGACTTTGTGTAGTTTCTCCATGCTAAGGATTTTTTCGTTGTTGGTCACTGAAGTATCTTCTACAGTCGAGATATGTTGCTCTGCCTTCACAAGTTGGCCATCGTGTTTGTCAAGTTTTAGGTTGAGTAGATCCATTCGTATGTTCATGGCGTCCATTTTAGTTTCAATGGATGTGAGGCTAGTGCGCATAGTCAGCAACAGTGCCTTAATGTCCGAGTCCTGACAGGACGTTGATGCCGGAGCCTCTGCCTCTCTCTGGGATGCCATGTCTTCTGGCTCCTCCGTAGTGGTTTTACAGGCAGGGAAGGGTATTTTAGACTGCCTACCCTCTGTGCGCCACATGGCGCGCTGGGTGAGGCAGCGCGGCAGTACTGCCGGGCACAGCCGCAAGGCCCGGATTGAGGCTCTCCCACAGCAGGTTCAGATCTGGTCAGCTTGTTCTGGTAGGCTCAGTAGGGGTAAAGTTGTGATTCTGGCAGTGGGCGGTCACAGGCCCCTAGATCTCAGGTGTGGTTTCACAATTGATCCCCAAAGTCAGCCACCCAGCTGCAGCCACAGCGCGGGCCGCCTCCAGGTGCAGCAATTTAAAGCTCTCATCTCCTATTCCGGCAGCCCCCAGTGGTTCTGCCAGTTCCAGTAGTACGCCACCAGCTTTGGCCACCGCAAGACTCTCAGGCCAGCACTGCCACTTGTAAGGCCACAGGGCTCGAGTCACAATCTGTCAGGCCCGGCGGTGAGAGAGGGTATATTAATGGCATTTATCCCCATGTTGTCAGCAAGTTACAATTCCCGCAGTCTGTTCCAAATAAGGTATTAACCATGAGCCCCTGTCTACAACCTGTTTCCGTCATGTACAATGCATTTTGTGATGCTGCAAGAGTCTTGGCCCGGGGAACGGCCTCGCCGCGCAGTTCCATTCGGCGGCCGCCTCCTGGACCCAGCGCCACCCGATGTGCGCGTTATCCAGACAGAGTTGGTCCTAGAATTAGAGCCCCGGAATCAGGTGATTATTAGGCAGGCTTTGCAGTTGTGTAGCAACGCGGGGCCCGAGATCCTGACGAGCCGCGTGGGTGAGTGCTTTGGGACTGGGCCAGATGACAGCTCGCTCATGTGCAGTGCCTAAACAGCAAGGTTGTGGGTGATTGCCCCCAGCCAGCAATAGTCACATTTGCAGATCGCCGCTCCTTCTCACCTTCACTTCGGGGGGAGTCTGTGTGTTTCTGCGGGCGGGAGGGACATCTCAGCATCCGCTGCGTTTTTCCAGCCGTAGTAGCCTCGGAGAGGGGCTCGGCGCCATTTTGCTCAGTCCATGGCCTCTCAGTCTTCACGTCTCTCTCTCCATCCAAACACCGCTCCGAGACAAACGCTGGAGATGTAGCATATGCTGATATGTTCACACAGCTGCTACTGTGTCTGCAGGATTTATTACTGCTGATTTAGTGCATTAACTGTTGGATGGAGCACCCAGGCTCTACGGAGCCTCCCTAGGGTACAGCCATCTTGTTCATCGGCACTCTAGCGCCCCCCCTTGAGCAAGATCTTAGATTACGACAGGTCTTATTGGCTTTTATTCTTTTCTGAAGATAAAACAGGCCTTTTACCTTTAGGTATTATATGTGAGACAGCATATTTTAAAATAAGAGTGTTTCGTCACTGGCAGCCAGTGTAGTTCTTTCAACAGGGGCACCGAGGATGTGCCAGAAGGGCAATTTAGGACGAGCCGAGCAGCTTTATTTTGAATGACCTGAAGTTTAGAGATCCGCGTTTCACTGACATCTGCCAAAAGCGCATTGCCATAGTCTAGTCTCCTTAATACAATGGCCTGAACCAGAGTTTTACGGGCGGAGGTAGGGAGGTAGGGGAAAATTCAGCACAATAAGCGTAGGTTGTGGTAGCATATGCCAGTGGTGGCCAAAATGTGCTCTCTCATTGTTAAGGCTTGGTCCAGTTTTATCCCTACTTCTCGTTCATCCAGTCTGATATGGCTAATATGACTGAGGAGAAACACTTTTTTCCGCCATCCTGGCCCGGTGTAAACATCAACTAGGTGTCATCTGCTTATGAGATAATGTCAAAGCCAAAGCGCTCTGCAGTCCCAGCCAAGGGAGCCATATAGATATTAAACAAGGTAGGGCTCAACGTGCAAGTGCTCCCTCTGTAAATTGTTTTCATGGATTAATATTTCCATAATTGGCTTATGTGATGTACTATTAGGTCCCTAGTACTGTGCACTGTGCATGCCCAGGGCCTGTAAATCAAATGCTGCTAGTGGGCCTGCAGCTCTGAATATTCCACCCACACAAGCAGCCGTGCAAAAGTTTCTCAGAACTGCCATTGCAGTGTCTGTGTACAGTTTCGTACTGCCCTGTCGACCTGGCAAATTCTCCCACTTGCCAGGCCCTAACTTTCCCTTTTCTTACATATAAGTCACCCCTAAGTAAGACACAAGGCACCACTATGGGCAAGGTGCAGTGTATGTGAGAGGCAGGACATGTCCTGATGTGTGCGGCATGTTCTGATAGTGAAATACCGCCCATTTAGTTTTCATTATTGAAACTCTATAGTCCCATAGGATAGAATGGGGAGTTAACAACTTATAAGTATGACTGCCCATGGGAACAAGATAGGAACACGGAGTTTGATATGCCTGAATTCAGAACATAAAGAGACATCTTTAAGTAAGGATGATTTTTATATTCTGGGTTTGAAAATACCACTTTTAGAAAGTCGGTATTTCCTTGCTTAGCCATCCACTGTGCCTCTGATAGGTTGGTGTATTGACTGTCTGGCTTTGGTGTGGCAGGGTCTGGGGATGTGCATTCTGTTCAGACAGCCACTTGGGGGTGAGGTGTGTCCTGCCTTGCCAGGGTGAGTTAGGACTGGGCTGAATAGTAGGGGGAGGAGATTAATTTCACACCTGAATGGGCCTGGTCTACCTTGGACAATGCTGTCTCCACTTCCTGTCAGGCAGCTGTACCCTGTACCAGAGAGGACAGAACTGGTTATGTCTGGGCAAAGGACTTCTCGGTCACCAGAGAACAAAGGAATTTGTACTATAAAAAGTGGGCCCCAGGCCCAGACTTTTAGATTACTTCTGGAATTCAAGAGGAACATCTGCCAAGGAGAAGAGCTGGGAGAAGCTGGAGGAGAAGTACTGCCCCTTTGCTGTGTGTGGTCTGGCCTTGGTCTGCAGTAGCTGTTTCTGCCAAGGAGAGGTATTGTGTGTTTATCCTTGTTGATTAACCCCTTCGACGCTCATGACGAGCTGGGCTCGTCATGGCGTAGCCTCCTCGCACGCTCATGACGAGCCCAGCTCGTCACGTAACATGCGTTTCCGCAAAACCCAGCGTACGGGCGGAATTCCGCCCGCACGCATGCGGTTAAGTATCTCCAAGGGCTTGAAGTAGAGCTTGCCCCCTATTCAAGAAGTCTCAGGAACAGTAAAGACTTCACCATCCCTATGGGCACCATCTCGGGAACCACTGGTTTCAGTCGCCAAAGGGGAGAAAAGCAGCTGACTCCGTCACTGAGTCTATCACTGGTTCCATGTCCTAAAGGCACCACAGAGGGCTCCGCTGCACTTCCCATCGCATCCCTGGTCTCACCGATAACGCTGGATGACCGACACTGAGCCGCTGCTTGCATCCTGTCTTGTGGGCACATCACTCTGCACCACATCGCTTCACTTTACCATTACCTCACCGACACCGTTGCTGCCTACCCGAATATAAACTGGCTCCGTCGCCTGCACCGTGATCTGGCAGAACCGCATTGAGCACTGCCTCACACGACATTGTAGACTTGGTCTCATCGCCGCCCTTCACTGAGCCGCTGCCTGCCTCACCATGAGGGCACCGCACGCTGCACTGCTTCAACTTCACACCACAACCGCGACGGTTGCCCCAACCGACTCCCACCAATGGGATAGGCTGCAACAAGAAAGGTACTGTCTACGAGTCTGTCAATGCTACAGCTGACCTGTACTGATGCAGTCGGCTGCAACTGTTAGACTCTGTTGTTTTCAGCATCACGGTAGCCCCGGACGGAGCTACCTACTCGGAAGAACTGTGGGCCTCATTTATGAAAAGTGACGCATTGCTGCGTGAAAACAGCGATGCGTCACTTTTCACTGCACCCTCCCTGTGACACCAATGATGCGTCATATTTACAGTATGACGCATCATGGCGCATGGAGTTACAGATACGTCAGTATTTCTGACGTATCTATTTGGCGCAAAAGTAACGCATTGCTGGAGTGTGTCACAAAAGTGACGCAACTCCAGCAATGTGTCCTTTCACATGAGGCAAACCCCATGTGAAAGGGCCTGCATCAGTCTTACGCCTGCTGTGAGGCAGGCGTAGGAAATTGATGCATTTGTGTCCTGGAAGTGGCGCAGTGAAGTCTTATAGATTTCACTGTGTCACTTATATGACCCTTCCTTGCGTAAGAACGCCCCCCTGCATACATTATACCTGGCGTAGGTATAACGTTAGCGCAGGGGTTTACAAAATGATGCATCTACCTAGATGCGTCACTTTGTAAATATGGTGCAACAAAGCAAATTTTTTACACTGCTGGTGCGTCACAAAAAGTGACGCAACGGCGGCTTAAAACTGACGCACAGCCTCATAAATGAGGCCCTGTGTTTTTTGGCTCTTTCTGCATGTTAAAGGTTATCTTGCAAAGTACATATTTTTCCAGTATTATATGTTGAATTGTTGTAGGTTTTTGGTCTTGTTGGTTTAGATAAAGATTTGCTACTTTCTAAACTGGTGTGCTGTCAATTTGTAGTGTTTTCACTGTGTTACTGTATGTATACACAAATGCTTTACACACTGCCTCTGAGATAAGCCTGTCTGCTCGTGCCAATCTAAAAGGGGGTAAGCAAGGGTTATTTTAGAAGTGTATCCTCCTTACCCCACTAGGAAGAAGGGTCCCTAATTGGACAAATGTGTAAACTATTGCCAATTAGTGAACCCCCTTTCTAACACATCATAAAACCCATCGTAAGAAACTACAGTCACATGTTCTAGATCTTCTAAAAATTCAAATACCAAATCAATGTCCCAGTCATCAGAAATGGTACTACGGGTGATAACATAATTCAAAGATTTTTTTTTTTAATGTGGAATTTGCAATAGTTCAGTGGGACCATACACTTCAAATTTACCCCAGGGACAAGTCTCTTGGTGTGATGATGCATGTGGTTTCAGAATCAAATTCACAGTGTGTACTGCAGAGCATTCTGGGACAAATGTCAATTTAGGAGAAGGAAGAACACAGTCACAAAATCAATCCAAAGGATTAGGAAAAGTAATGCAATTTTAATCCAAAGATGTAACCATGGAGAAACAGTTTGTTCTTACAGCCGACAATAGAAGACACGCACCTTTATTTCAAAATGCAGGTGTGGTGGGGCGGTGGAACCTCTGATGCAATGGAGGAGAAGTCAGCAATGTTGATGAAGTATCCAGACGCCGTCCCGTCTATCTTGGGCAGCTCAGCAGGCTGTTTCAAATTAGATAAAGACTTGATCTGTGGTACATTGATGTAGACCTTGTTCTTGTCAGGATTCTGAATTGAAATCTGTGTTTCTGTACAGTTGTTGTTTTTGAAACATGAGAAAACATACTTTGTTGTTGTTCATCATTGTTTCTTTTTGAAGAAAGCAAGCTTCATTTGTAATTAAAGCTTGTATCTGAACCTCCTGCATGGCTGGGAAAGGAGATTGGCAGCTGCAAAGGAGTCCACATGGCTTATTGGTGAAAAGCGGCCACATAATGCGGTTTGATCAGATCAATAAAAACAAACCAGGTGCAAAGGTGCCTGCGATGGCGCTAGGCTACAGTAACGGTGTCAGTGCTGGGGGAAAGGGCAGCAATGCACTGTATTAGATAAATATGATTCATTCCTGCCCTTTCACTTTGACGAAGAGCAGTGAGGTGAATTTCTTCGCTGCCCTGTGTAAAATCCCTCTAAATGAGGGCCCAAGTGAGCTGTGGCACTCTATGAGTTGTCAATGCGAAAAGCAGGTTCAGACTTTCAGCAGCAAACTACTTAGATATAAGTGTGGAAAGGATACAGTGATTACACTCACTGCACAATTCTTGATTGGTTTAGCTATTTGTTTAGCTCCAGCCTGTAGGCAGGCATACTTGGCCTGCTCCACTCATCCTTCATAGTCCAAGGGTGTGGAGTTCCTCAGGGGTCTTCTCTCAGTCCAACATTATTCAGTCCTTGGTAGCTTGGTATGAGCAGATGTGACACCCCTCAAAGACATCATTTCATCCTTCAGCTTTCAATTCTAAGCTTTCTCTGATTGCACTTAATTGAGCCTCTGCTTTGAACATGGATCAAACTTCCAAGATCACTTTCAATATTGCATAGTTATGGTTTCCAAATGCATGAACACAAACTCACTTCGACTCTACTCAGAACTGAGGTGTTCTTGTTTGGAAATTGCCTGCTGATCCTTGTCTTGGAGACCCCACTCTTTGTGTTCTAGACCTGATCCTGACACTAATATACACAATCTGGAAGCCATTTTTGATGTCTTTTGTTGATGCTCACATCAATGACTAGACCTAATTTGTGAAGAAAAAAATATCAGAGGTGAAGGGTTTTAAGGAATGGATGAATACATTGAAACAGAAGTTCAGTACAACCTTATTGCAGTATCCAGTTAGATTGAACAAAATGCTCACGTCTGCCCCTAAAATAGTTTTAGATGACAGCAGCAGAGAGAGTATAGAATAGTTTCTGTGATCTATCAAGTCCTCTTTTTTAGTCATGGCCTTTTAGACTTTCCGGTTCACTGGATTTTACATGGGACTGTTATAATTTTGTTTCTTTTTTATTCGGTCCATTTCCTTGGGTTTTTTCCTGTTCTGCAACTCACATAGCACAACAACAACAAACAAAAAAATACAATCACCCCATAGTAGAGTTTGAAGTTGGGTAGGTGGGACTATTATTTGGATTGGTTGAGTAAAGAGGTCTATATTGTGCAAGACAAATGTTGTTACTGGAATAGTTGTTGGTAATGTAAATGGTTTAAATAAGAAAAGACTAATAGAACTGTTCAATATTTTAAGGGAATCATATGGATCATATCTCCTACACAGATTGGAAAGTAATATATTAAATGTGTGTTATTTTCAATATGATTTCAACTCAGACTAAGCAGACACGTAGAAAGGCACCTCTAATTACAAATCAGGGCTATATAAATTGTAATGCGCACATCTGAATTAGATCTGTGACCATAAAGTAAACGCAACAAGATTATTTTCCTAGACCATCTTGGGTCAGGTGCTACTGGTGGTGATTATGTCCTCCAAATATAGTGAAGGACACACTATGGCTGTATGGCTATATTGCAATGCAAAAAATAAAAGAAACCTTCAGTAGGCTGCAAACGAATAATAAATGAGTGGGGGAGCCGCTCATTGGTTACTCAAAGCTCCTAGGCATGTCCGTCCCCTAATGCCTTTAAAAGGCTAATTTGAATATTTTGTCCTGCTTTGTGGTATGCCAGTCTGGGCAGGGGCACTCCAACATGTTTTCAAAGTGTTGTGAGGGTCTTCAGTAAGTGTAGCAGCACCTATGCAATCTATGTTTCCTGGGGCCTACAAAATGTGATGTTAGGAAACATTAATGGTATTTTCAATCTTTTCTTGAGCTGAAGGTTTTGCTTTTCAGCTGATTGGTGTAAAAAACTATGACACCTGTTTCATAAAACGGTTTATTGACAAAGATTGAATTGCTATTCTTAATAATCAATCCACATGAACACTGTCTTACAATTTAATTGGTTTAAAGTTTAATCTAAAGATTATTGCTGATTTATGAAGGTGGACAGCCATTAACAAAGCGAATATATGTATGTGTTTATATTGAGGAGGTGAGTACTCAACAGATAAAGCCATTAAATAGGTTTACCTTGCATATTGATATTACCGCTCTTTGACAAAGCTAATAGGCTAGCCCTCATTTATTGATGTGGTGAACTCTTGACAAAGCTAATAGGCTTGTTTTCTATATTGATATGGTAACCTCTTGACAAAGCTAATAGGTCTGCCTTTAGTTTTATGTGGAACTCCATGAAGAACTGTCTTAAAACACAGTGCCTTATAATGAGTTGAGGATTCTTACTGGCTATCCATGGATGGGGGTGTTAACCACCCCCGCAGAGGATAGGTGCAGTGCCTGTCTGCCACATGATCTTACTACTATACCAACTATAACATCACCGGCCTGTACTAGTGATGTTATAGTTGGGTATAGTAGCCAGATCATACTTTCCAATAAAAAAACTCAGAAATTCACTGAAAAATATCAAGGTAAAAGTAACATTGTAGTTAGGTCTGGTAATATTAACCTACTACTTTACATTAGCAAACATTAACAATTTACTGAAAAAGCAAAGGTAATCTTACACTTATGAAAATGTCTCTAAAAAAAACAATTTTTAACTAAAAAACATTGAAATTAACAAGTTACGGTTAACTGAGCTATATAGAACTTTCCCTCAACATGCACTGCTTATTATGCTGTGTATCATATCACTCTATACATGTTCATCCCCGTGGACAGATAACTCACGTGCTGCATGGGTATGAGTAGGTCATGGACTGCAGTTAAGTGCTGCATTCAACTGGCCATACGTGGCCATCCAACCACAGACCCCAAAGTCCGCTTTTAAAAGAAAATTGTTTCAAATCCTGTGGGACTCATGCAGAAGCATCCTGTTTTCCCACAAAACTTTCTCTGGAGCAAACGGGTACCACAATGACTCTTACAAGAGTCACATGGGATTGTGGCCCCCATAAAATAAATAAATTAAATTTGACCCCTGGAAGTCAGTGTAATTCTACCCTGTCTGCTTACACTTGTGTTTATCATTTTCACTACACAGGAACAAAGTACCTGTGTTCTGTAATGGTGGCTGTACATTTCTCTTCATGTTGCAGACAGCCAATCTGAGCGTGAGTTCCCGCGGCTCTCACTGGAGACCGGAGACTGTAGTTCCCATAGGAGCAGGGCAGCCAATGAGGAAAAAGCCTCAGATAACTTTAATATTTTGATTTGCATGCCTGCTAGAGTCTAGCAAACCCACCCATCCAGATATCGTTTGTAAACCTTATTGTCTCAAATATTACTGAACAGCTATACACCAAATCACAAAAAGCACCTGTTCTAGTTAAAAATCTAGCTTTCTGACAAATTTGGTGTATGTTTGTTCAGTCATTTTGGCTGTAGCAGTGACTAAATTAGCTATGGGGAATTGCCTGAGGAAAATGCAGTTTGGGATCCCCCTTATTCTCGGCCCTGCTTGAAGGATCACTTCACAACTTTCCAGGAAGTAATTGAGTTGGAGTCCTAACTATAAATAGACAGTGACAGTTTTTATTTATGTAAATAAAGATATAACTACAATTCCATCCATAATGTCACTTCAATTTTTGATTTTCTCTTAAAAAAAATCACACACTTATATGTTTGTGCTTTTGATGAGAAAGTCCAGGGTTAAAGAGACGTTATTGTTGTATTTGTAATGATATCTTACTTTACATAAAAAAAGCCTTGGAAATTCACAGAAAAAAAACACATTTTAAAGTAAAGTGGTAGTTAGGTGAAAGTTTCAGTGACCAGATATAGTTATGTCAACTACCTATAACTTGTGCTTTACAGTAACTATAACTCGTCTTCTTGCTATGCACAGTGTTATCATCAATGATGTCATTTTGGATGTTGCAGTGATGTTACTAATATTGTCATGAGTGCTGTCAAGCCACTGATACGGTGCTACTGGACTGGCAGGGAGCGTGTGTTACACACAGGTGGCGCTGTTGAGACGCAGTTGAGACGACTCAGATTTGAAGTGAGGAGAGTGCCGAGAGGAGCGGGGAGAGAAGCGTACACCATCATCGTGATACAGCGCAGCGCGGGGGCCTCGGTGGACACAGCCAGCAGTCATTCCCCCCTCTCTTGTGTGACACAGCCTGACAGCAGCAAACGGCAAGCGGTGGTGGCAGCAGCGGCAGCGTCACGAGCTGCGACCAGTGAGGACCAGCGGAGCGAGCAAGCTGCTACCTGCGAGGAGCCGCGAGGAGGGAGCAGCTACGCCGTGGGAGTGGTGAGAGGTGAGGTGGGGGCCGCGAGAGGGTAGCCTGAACCGCGAGCGCTATCAGAGGCCTGAACATTCACCTCTACCCCCACTGAACCCACCCCTACCGGCCTCTCCGATATACCAGAACGCCAGAAGCTAGCGCTGCTGCAGCTGGTGGTGGAGCGCTCTCCCGTGAGCTCCGTGTGCCCCGTGGCTGGGTCCCACAATCTTTTCAAGGAGCCGCAAACTTCCTTTAACGCGGCAAAACCCCCGGGCACGTCTGAGCGCGGCGGAGAGCCGCAGAGAGCTTCGAGTCACCCTACAGCGCGGTGGAGAGCCGCAATCTGCCTCATAGAGCAGCTGAGATCCGCCCCACAGTACACCTGGCACGCCTGAGCGCGGCGGAGAGCCGCGAGTTGAACCACAGCACTGCGGAGAGCCATGAGCCGACCCACAGCGCAGTGGGAGCTACGAACTGCCTCCCAGCGCATTCCGGCGTGGCAGGAGCCGCGAGTTCGCCTCCAGTGCTGCGGGAAGAGTGAGCGGAGGAGCAATAGGAGCGCGAGTGCGAGCAGCAGCAGGAGTGCACTGGGGTACAACAAGCGTATTAGAACTGGATCCCTACTCCCTGTGAGTCCACGATTCAAGGCCACCTAAAAGCCTCCCTCTCCACCGTAGGCTTATTCAACCACCAAATCAAGCTGCATCTGCAACAAGATGTCAACACGGATCCCAGTCACCAGATCAAAATCAGCCGCAGATGCCAACAGCGGCGAAGCTTCAAAGGACGTACAACGAACGGTTCAAGCACACATTGCACAAACGCCCCGAATTCAGGCATCCTCCCTGGTGCCCCTAAGTTAATGAATAATCAAAAATCCACCAACACAGGCCTCATAACCAACTACCTGCTTCCGAGGTCTCTAAACAACCTATCAGTTAACGACAGGACAGACTACTCAGGAAATAGCCCAAGTGTCTGGGATGATTCTTCTCCTTCTCCAACAATTACTCAGGGCCCTTGCCAAACGGAGACAAATAGCCAACCGCTCTCTCATCATAACATGGCTACTACCAACAGTCCCACTACACTGTGGTTGGGCCCGACTTGGCTTTTAACATCAACACAGGATCTGCCCAGGCGCTCTCCATCAACTACTCGCCACTGACAACTCCAAACCAGCTTCAAGCGGGGACACCAGAACTACAACAACAGAGGCATTAATACATCAACCTCATTCACCTACCTCTTCATCGAATGTAGGTACATGTTCTCCCGTTGCTTCAAAAAAACAAAACCCGGGAGAACTTTCAGCATCCTTTTTACAGCAACTCGAAATCAAAATCGAGCAAACCTTGGAGTCCACCCCCAGCTGTACAGACTATCCAGTGGGACAAATTATCAACACCACACCCCTGAAAACACAGAGAACTCGTTTCATGGGTTCCCCAGAATCACCAAAACTCACTAATCCACAATATCTAACGGCTAAAGCCTTACTCTGGCAATCCTCTAAGATGGAGCTACAAATGGACCTGCTACAGACAATAGCAACACGCCTATCTGAGCTGAAATGAAAAATGGACTACATCGCAAACCAGATTTCCAATTCTGAAACTACTTGCTCATGCTCATGTGCGGCTATTGTGGACCAATGGGCAAATCTACCTGCCGTTCTGACCACCTTAGTTGATTCAGTTCGCTCTTCAAGATCCCCTCCTGGACCTTCCTTGCTATCGGCTTCAACTAATTCACACACGGAATCAACTAACAATTTAGCCAACCGACCCGCAGACCTCACCGTCAGTCCATCAAAAAATCCGCAGCTGATCCTACTCGCTGCTCCTAGTCCAACACTCTCAATGCAGACTACACCTACTGCATCACATCCCTCAACTAGCTGTCAAATGATAGAAGAACCTGAAGCAGCCTTAGCGCTCAACCAAAAGACCGCCCCACTTTTTAGGAAAGCAAAGAAAAAGCTAAAGAAAGCACAAAAGAGGGAAAAATCCAAAAACCGAGTAGCATCTTTTACCACCCGTACACACACAACCAACCCAGCCACTAGCTCAGCTAAGCTGTATCCAATCTTCATGAAAAAAACATTAAGTAAGAAAGACGAAGAAGTGGCACCAATCAACTTACAACCAAAATCATTAATGATCAAGAGTCCTGCTGAAGACCCAACCAGAGAGGCGCCCTTACCGCCTCCCTTATTCGCCCCCATAACAAACCAAAAGGCGAGGTCTGCTCAACGCCAACTGGCCTTGAACCCACAGTAGTTTTAGGCGCAAGGAAAGGCCCTGCTCCCGGACCACCAATATCAACTACCCTCCTAAGGCCACATCCGGAGGTCATTGTGCAATCACCCTCCACTATTACATATAATACAAATATGGAGTACCAACAGACGGCAACACCTCCTCTCGGACCCACGGCTATCAGTACCCTCTCAATACACAGACTAACACCCGTGTCTGACAGCCAGGTTACATCGGGCATCCCAAGGTCCAGCAGCCGCCCAAAACCAGAAGAGGCTACTGCTGTACTTACTCCAAGATACCACGCTAAAGGCAACCATGACGTCTTAAACAGAGGTAACATTTTGCGTCTGTTCAACCACATCCTATCCCTGGATCATATACGATCTGCAGATATCGCCTGGGTGAAATTCCGAAGTTTGCCAGGCGATTCCCACGACGAGTCAACAGTGGTGGGGCTAAATCAACAGATACACTTGACAGCAATGCTACCCGAAGCAAATCAACTTGCAGATTGGGGCATAGAGATCAGGCCCCAACCTCAAGACAGATACCCTCACGTCCTAGCTGAAAATTCCAAAAACACTTATTCCATCCTAAAGTGCGGAGAAGACCCGGGCTCCGGACACCATCTGGCCAATATTCCTCATCAGCAAGATCATCTGAGGATCACTTGCTCTAGTAATCAGAGAAGGGTCCTTTCCAGCTCTCAGGTCATCAACTACCAATCAGGACACCAGGTCAAAAACGGTCGACAGTCAGCTCGACGGTATCTTTGACTGCCTCAAAGGCAAAACAGATTATATTTGGAATAATCAAATTAATGGCCTTATAATCATATCCTGGAATGTGGCCGGGCTCCAGAAAATGATGAAGAACACCCCGGCTGTAGAGTACCTTCAATGCGGCGACCTAATCTTTCTCCAGGAAACATGGGCAGCCACCACTACCGCCTTTCCCGGATATCATGAAATCCATGTCCCAGCTACGAGACGGAACATCTTCGGGCGGCCAATGGGCGGGCTCTCGGTTTACATCAAGCATGCTTGCAGACTGGAAGCAACTATGATAGGATCTGATTCATCCGGAACTCAAGTAGTATGCATTAATGGACTAAAAAACCACAACAACCCACTCCGCTTGCTACTTTTCAACTGCTACGTCAATCCTGCCCTGCACCCGAGAAACCAAGCACTGGATGTCCTGGCCGCCACAATCGGAGACTTTCTTATCAAATACCCCAACCACAATCCCCTCATAGTTGGGGACTTCAACAATAGATCGCTTGACAAACTAGAAAATGAAAACAATCCCGCCAAAGAGGTTGCGCTTCTACAAGCTCTATTTAAAGCCAGCTCTATATCATCTGCTTTCAATTTAAGAAAAGCAAATGACTACAAATGGGCACCACCTCCAACCTATAGAAACATCTCCACTATTGACTACCTGTTCATCGGTAATACGCTAGCCCTCCACCTAACTGATTTTAATATCGATCATCGAACCGAGAGCGATCACAGGCCTTTAAGAGCTTCCTTCAGTCTTTCCCTCACTGCATCCTGCAGATTCACACCAACTGGCGAACCCACAGGCGAGGAAAATGAGCATTCTTCACGCAGAATGGTCCATCAACTTAGACTCAAAATTGGCCGATTGGATAACGAAAAACGCTCAACTAAAAAGCGTAATTGGCCCAGAAGCCATCTTAAATCACTGGCCCATTCTCCTGAGCCATTTGCATCAGGTCCTGGGGGGCTCATCCGCCGATCAAAAAAAACGGACGCCGAAGGCTCTCAACCAACCCTCTAATGACAAAACATTGAAAACAAACGAAAGAGGCAAAATGGCCTAAATAGAAGGAAAAAAGCAGAAAGAGCTGCCCAGCAAACCACAAAAGGGCCATACCGAGCAGCCCGCAAGAAACGTGCATGGGCCCAACGGAACAAACGCATAGAGGAAGCCTGGTAAAAAAAATTCTTCCTCCTAAAGGAAAGAAATCCGGCCCAATTCTGGAGGTACATCAACCAGCTCAGTAACAAGGGCCCACTGGAGAAAATGGAGTTCCTGAAAACGTATGGGTGGAGCATATTAATCAACTTTATAATGGCGGGGTAAGGGGGCTCTCACCGACCCCTACGCCTTCAGCTCCACTCAATGGAAATACCCCGGGTCTGGCCTTACCTGAAAACGCAATAAGTAAGATCATCAGCCGCATGAAGAACGATGGGGCACCAGGGCCAAATGGAATACCTGCAGCAGTCTTCAAAAAATTTCCGCAGTTTTGGGCAGAACTCTTTACACCCCTTTTTGCACATGCTTTCCTCACAGCCAAAATTCCACCTTCCTGGCAGGGCTCAATTCTACATCCAATCTACAAAAAGGGCAATCACTTAAATCCAGCCAATTATAGACTAATAGCCTTGTTGGACATTGAAGCCAAAGCCTACGCCCGTGTTTTACTGACGAAACTAGAAAATTGGGCCAGCGAATATAACATCCTGCCTCACTCCCAATCAGGCTTCAGAGCGGGCTGCTCCACGATGGACAACATAATAGCACTGTCCTACCTGTCACGGAAAGCTACCCTGGCTAACCAGCCACCTTTATTCTGTTGCTTCGTGGACTACAGTGCAGCCTTCGACAGAGTCAATCGAGGGACGCTGTGGAACAAATTAAATTCCTGGGGAATACCACCTCCTCTTCTCTCAGCCTTGATATCCTTGCACCACAAAACTTGGGTTAGGATTAAAACAAGTGCACAAACATTATCCCAAAAAATTGCAACTGAAAACGGCCTAAAACAAGGCTGTGTACTTGCCCCGCTACTATTCAATCTCTACACCGCTGACCTACCAAAGGAACTGGCAGGCGCAGCCCTGGCCACCCCAAAACTGAGCGGGCTGCGTCTACAGACAATGCAATATGCCGACGTTATCATCGTCATGGATCACACGAAATCGGACTGCAAAGGTCACTCACAGCTCTCAATAAATACAATACAAAGAACCATCTTCTGATGAACGAATCCAAAAGCAAAATTCTGATCTTTGGGAATTACAAAAAAAGGAAAAATCTTACTTGGAGAGTAAGGGGATCACAAATAGCGACCTGCACCAGCTACAACTACTTAGGAGTCTGGTTTAACGCTAGGGCAAACCAAGCAGCACACCTTAGACACTTAAGGCCTAAGGGCATGGGGATCATTTACAGCCTGAGGTGCCTGAATCGTCACTTGCACAGCCCTTCAGCCGAATCAATCCTAAGGGTGCTACGGGCCAAACTACTACCTGCAGTGACCTACGGCCACTTGGCCTTTCCCGGGAAAATGGATGCATTTCTGGGAAATTTACAAATAAAAGCTTATAAGAAAATCTTCTCCGTCCCGCAGCAGGCGAGGAGGTCGAGGATGAGACTCGAGCTGGGACTGACATGTGCAAACCTCTACTGCCTGGGAGACTTAATTAAATTCTACATACACACCTTACGAGCACCAGGACAATCTCTGAAAGAGCAACTACAAGCTGCGTTCAAGGACGAACACTCCCTTTGGCATAAACAGTTGCGCCTCGCCATTTCCACACTAAAGATTGAACCAACCTCTCTCACTAACCCAACTATCCCCCTGTCAATGTGGAAAAAAACAATAACAAAACAAATCGTCTCAGTTTCATTTCAGACAGACGTTGCCAGGCTATCTAAAAACTTACTTTTCACCGCTTTGAATGAATCGTATATCAAGGGGAAACCTCAACTATATTTTAACTATTCCCTCAATCCCCAGACTCGCAACAAAATACTATACATGAGGCTGCTAGCCCTACCAATCTTTGACTTTAACCTGCAGTGGACCTGGTGGGATGAGCAGCCCATGTGCAGACTTTGCAATTACATACACGAGTCCTGGCTCCACCTGTTATGCTGCTGCCCATTCTTTGCTACCGACCAAAGCCGCTTACCGATTTCTGTCTTCCGGGAACAATCACTGAGACACTGTAGGGAAGCATCGACTTTGTGTTTTAGCAACAATTCAGCCCAGGCCCTAGCAAGAGCTGGGAAGTTTGTTAATATTATTTTAACCGCACTGCATAACGCTTAGCACCAAGAATCTGATCATGATTTTATACATTTTAAAATTTTATTCCATCATGCATTGTTATGTTTGTATATTACGGTTTTTATTAACTGTATAATAAAGTTAGTAAGTAATATTGTCATAGAACATGTCATGAGTGATGTACTATGGGAGGTAACAAGCAGTGAATGGCTAGGATGTAAGTTACAGTTACTTTAGGGCATGACTTTAGCCATGCACAGCTGGGGTTGAAGGGTTAGCTGCAGGTCATGGCCTGAAGACAGTCCCAGCACCCAAACCCCTGTTGGCATGCACAGCTGACTCTGTGATGTTACAATATATAGAGTATAAGGCAGACCAACTAACTTAGTCAAAGGGTCAGAATACCAAAACATAAAAAGTTAACCTACTGGATTCATGAAACAGTTAGCATATTAACATATACAAAGCACAGCTATTATCTTTGTCAAAAAGTCACCAATAATTGTAAGCAAATAGACATTATATAAATTCACAAAATGCGGTGTTTAATAATAATTTATGTGACTTGGGGTAGGTGCCTGAAAAGTTTCAGCGCTCCGTCCATCATCTCCTTGTGTTTGCTTTGTTCGCCCTAAGTCTGCAGGGTATGCCCAGATGTGGCCTTGCTCACTTTGCCACTGGATTTAAGCTAGACTGGCTGATGAGGGGTGTTACCCTGAAACCGGTCCCAGGATGCTTGTTTCCGGTAAAGAGAAGACATGGTTTGGCAGTTCGGGCTGGACTGTTCCTATGAGGGACAAGGTCAAGACTCATTTGCATATTGCTGGGTCTGAACTAGGGTGGCAAAATGAGCTAAAGAACAATGATGGATTCAACCCAGATCTGTGACAGGGGGTGAGTGTCTGAAAAGTGTCAGCGCTTCCGCCATCATCTCCTTGTGCTTGCTTAACAAGAATGAATGTCCTAATTTTTTTAATAACGTGGTATCAAAAAACTCCTTGTCTTTGATTTATTTTTTTACATTTCTCAGGCCATAGAGTGCCACCATAGACCCACCAGGAGACCCTGCATTCCAGCTGAAGAGCATACAGCTCTAATTGAAAGTGCTTTAAAAAAATCTTGGAGTCATGGATTTAATTACCTGATAGACTTACTGTGTTTTTTAATGTTGCTGGGGGTCTACAGCACTCCCTGCAGCTTCTGCCACACATGTATTATTCCTTTTTTCTAATTCATTGATTTTTCACTTTTTTGGGTGCCCCAGGCCCACTAACGGGGGCACCTTCCTGCACAAAAACAATCATTACAGGCATTTTCCTCTTCCAATGCATGCTGTAGAATGCAACATGGATTGATTGAGGAAAAAATGAGGAGAAATTAAAACATTTTTCCTCGTTGTGCCTCGCTACGCATACTGACGCATTTCCAGGTTTAGGAATCCTCGTAAATCTGAAAATGTGTATGGTTTCATGGGTGTTGCGTGGGAAGAGGAAGAGGATTTGGGGAAATAGTTATGATGTTTTACTTATGAGTGATCATATTTTCCAGTTCAGTCCACAGCTGTTTTTCCTTTTTCATTTCTAGGATTAACGCATGTTAGTTTATGTGCACCAGTTTTTAGCCTTTTGTGTGGAAAACACTCTTTAGCCTAGAACACAGTCTTACTCTACTATATCCATCTTGGACGATGTCTTTGGATGAAACTTTTGTAGATTCGTGGGCATTCCTTTCATTGAGGGCTCCTCGAGTCACTTTGGAAACAATAGGACTGAACTTCTTCTCCCCTTTCAGCCCAGGCTTCTCATCTACGGAGATGCCTTCTACTTCATGGAGTTCACAGTCTTCTCATTTTACAGGGTACAAAACCATCAAAACCAGCATTTATGGTGGTGCTTTTGGTGATCGGGGAATGCATTTTTATTTCGAAATTAATCCACAAAATATTTCTGATAAGCAAGGTAAATCCATAATTCTGACACCCAGAGGGACGGCATCTGTAACGAAGTATGCCTGAGTCTTGTTCAGAAGCCTCGAAGAGAATTCAGGAGCATAGTCTTCAGGGCTAAAAAACCTACTTCTTACAACTATTGGAGCAAACTGACAATGTCATGGCTGGACTTCTGAAGCACCAGAAGAATTTAACCTAATATAAATGACTGAACCTGGTTATCTCTTTATCTAAGGAAATGGAAATAGGCATAACTCTCTTTCGTCATTAAAAGCAGTAATATACAGGCCGGGAATTTAAGATTTACGCACCACCACCATCAAAATTGTCAAACACTTTAACTCACAAACACAATACCTGTTTCAAATTTTGAGTCTGACTTGCTTATCATTTACAAACCTTGTTTATCCTATCTATTGGGACCCTTCCCTGTCCTGCTTTTGAGAGTACTCACCAAACATTGACCAACATCCTATTGGTAACAGATCCTCCTCAGTTGCTAACAAACCAACGCCATTCAAAGTAGATACCATTTATGTCCTAGAAAAGAGCAGGCCCTCTCCTTTAGAGTCACCAATTTCACAACATATATTGTGTCAAGTTTATCAATTAAATACAACAACGCTCCCACTCCTTCATTCCTTTCCCCAGTCGTGGGACAGAAACAGCCGCATTGAATAATTGAAAACCCCACACTCATTTCTTAGAGGAATGCAACCAGGAAAGTTTAGCGGTACTCGATCTCTTTGTGGCCTTCCACACCATGAGCCCTTGTCTATACTCCTGAAATGTACGATTCTTACCTGGAACAACAGAGTCTCTAGTTCACAGGATTGGCTGAATTAAAATGACAAAAAAATGCATTCATTCATCTCATCACAGTGGATCTGCCTCATGACAGCCATAAATGTCCCAGGCTCTCTTCAGTCACTTTTAAGAATTATGTTCACTCTTAGATGTTCACTCTTCGATGTAGCGGAGAGGATGTAGCCTTATGTCTAGAGCGGTCGACCTTGAAGCAGGGGAATCTGGTTCGAATCTCCGCAAAGAAGCTAAAACATTCTGTGATCCTATGCAGCCGCAGCCGGTAGTGGGAGTACCTTCCAGGTCGGGAGGAGGAGGGGCAGGCTGGGGGCACCAAACGTGATGCAGTGCACGCACCGAAATTCGTTTTATTTATTTATTTACATGTTTACTCACCTGTTAAGGTCCGTAATCCATACATTACTACCCCCCACCATGCCCCTCCCCCTCCCCACGTCACCGCCCGGCAGGTACTCCCACTACCGGCCGTGGCTGATTCTATGCAAGTCTCTTAATCTCCCCGTGCCTAACAAAAATGAATGTGTTCTTCTGTAACGAAACTGGTGCTCATGTAAAGAGCTCTGATACCCGATTTCTCGGGGCTAGTTCGCGCTATGCAAAACTCTAAAAGAAAAGAAAAAAAGCTGATCACCATGATTTGGCTGTACATTTAGATCAACACTCATTAGTGAATAAAGTCCATATTTGGTCATGCATTTGGATTTAGAAGCAGGAGTCCATGTTTGTGTTCCGTTATAATTTACTTGATAAAATAGCTTGGAAAATCTCCATACTAGCCCATAAGTACAATATCATCACCATAACAATCTACCAAATGGAGACAAGTTTATCTTGAAAACATCTATTTTCTTTAAAGTCACTGTTGATTTCATGTGTGCAGCCTCCGCTATTACCAAAATAAGACAGAGGAAGTATGCCATTGAAAATTTGTTGCACTGTCATGTGAAATCATCATTTGGACAGAGGCATTCAGGGAAATTTGAAAACTAAAATAGAACAGTAGATGCTCACTAACTAACCATCAGTGTGTGGAAGTTTAACAAAGGGATTGTGGCGCTACAATATTATTACACAAATGCACTCACTATGCGTGGCCCGTTATATTCTCGTATGTGCGCTTGCTCCTGGTACCGTAATTACAGGCATTCTGATCTTTTAGGAAAACATGCACCCAACGGTTTTTGCTAGTTACATTTCAGCAGGTCAAGCCAGCTGAAATTGACCATATAAAGCCCGTGGCATATACTGAGAGATGGGGATTTTGGTGCATTGAGCACCAAAATCCACATTATGTGCCCCATTTTTTAGGGCAAACTTTAGTATAAGCAATACTTACCACACCTGATAGATTCCAGAACATGTGTTAGATTTTTGTAAATTAGTTCATTATCACATCTAACAGTGGGCCACTCACATTGAGGGGCGTATTCTTAGTAATTGCACACCTGGCGCTGGAGTGGTTAGAGCCTCTCAAATCAGCAGCCTGCACAACCCCTTTATTTGCGAGAGAGGGCTAATGAGGGCTTAACTTTGAATTTCTCATCTGAGGAGTCATTTTAATTACGCTTGAATAATCAGTGTAATTTCAGTAATACTGCACTACTCTTTGACACAGAATTAATATTATTAACTCGATTTTGCCCGCTTGCATAATTAAGAGTAATATGGAGTAAAAATTCCTACAGCAAGAATTAATTTAGGGAGGTCAAGACGTTGCTCTTACCGCTATTGGTGTTCTGTTGCATTTAGCACTACATTTCTTAACTTAAATGCATCTGCAGTTTTGGTAAGTGCATTTTGCAATAAGAAACTATTGCTAAATGCCAAGAGTAAGTGAGGGGAAAATAATACTCAAAGTACACATTATTAGTGAGCAAGATTCTCAACTCTCGCTGCAAGTCGTGTTCTATTTCATTTACCACTATTTCTTACACGCTAGGAGCCATTTTTAGACAAATAAAACAGCACTACATGAAGAATTCTTCTTCTTGCGTAATTCTGCATGATCTTCATTACATAGAATTAGGCGAGTTGCACTCACCCCTTCTTTGGACTCCCAGTCAACTTCACAGCATTAACTCTTATATGGCCTCATGGACTGCAAATGTGCAGGATTTTGTGCTATTGCTCTGAATAAAGAGCGCCAGCAGAAAATAATGATGCATTATTACATGCTTTGCACTTAAAAACAATGGGCCTCATTTATGAGAAATGACGCATCGCTGCGTGAAAGCAGCGATGCTTCAACTTCTCAGTGCGCACTCCTTGCGACATACCTGATGTGTCATATTTACTGTATGACGCATCATGTCACAAGGAGTTACAGATACGTCAGTATTTCTGACGTATCTGTATTGCGCAAAAGTGGTGCATTGCTGGAGTGTTTCACAAAAGTGACGCAACTCCAGCAACACGTCCTTTCACATGGGGCGAGCCCCATGTGAAAGAGCCTGCGTCAGTCTTACGCCTGCTGTGAGACAGGCGTAAGATTTTGACGCAACGGTGTCCTAGAAGTGACGCAGTGAAATCTCATAGATTTCACTGCGTCACTTCTACGAGGCTTTTTGCGGGGGAACGCCCCCCCCCTGCATGCATTATACCTGACGCAGGTATAATGTAGCGCAGGGGTTTACAAAGTGACGCATCTGCTTAGATGCGTCACTTTGCAAATAGTGCACAACAGGAGACATGTTTTACGCCGCCGATGCGTCACAAAAAGTGATGCATTGGAAGCGCAAAACTGACGCAAGGATGAGGCCTAATACACCCAGCGCATGTTGTGACCTCTGTAAATGCAGTTTAAGGATGTTCCACACATCTGTTTAAAAGTGTGTCCCTTTCAGCCATTTCTGAGACCATTTGCATATTAATATGTGGAAAATGTGCATGAGAATTAAAAAAAGTAAAACAATTCAGGAAATGTTCTATTTACATTCCTATGTTAAGTTTTTTCTGAAGATAGGCCCGTTTAATTTTTAGTGAGGAATCCTATGCTTCCTGTGACAACATTGTGAATTGCGCATGCACACCCCCCGTAGCCCCCAACTATTTTTCTTAGGACTTGAGCCCTTAGTTAGTCCAATGCCAAGCTGCAGTGGGCCGGCTCCAGCCTCGAACTGGAAACATCCAGTCAAAGCACTTACCTACAGCCATCAGATGTGCGCTGGACACACCAATGAGATGGGCTGTTCTTGGACCTGCCAAAGTAATCTATGCGGTCATTCTGTCGAGAGAGTTCGTACTGTCATGTTCATGCAAGCCTGGGTGATGTGCTTACAAATTAGAGAGAGGATTGTGGTAAAACTGAGTCACTAGTATATTCCGAATAATGATGAGCGAGAGGAGCGTGCTCCTGTAATGATTTAGAGAACATGTTGGAAGGATGCTCGCCTGTGGTAGAAGCCATGAGAAATGCATGATGTGCGTGGGGTGATTTGTGAGATGGCAGTCAATTAACGGAGCGGCAGGCATGCTTCTGCTTAACTTTATCAAAATAAATCGAGGCATGTGCGCCTCTGACATTTAACGATGCATGCATCACTTACAACCTGCAGTGTTATTTGGAGAAGTGATAGTGACTTTTGACATCGGCTGGCATGCTGCAGTCATGATTTAAAGGAATATATAACGCGCCTCTAACAATCTTGGGCGGCCATTTCCCCCTGACGATGCCAGCAGCCGACAGGTATCTTCAAGCATTTTTAGACAAACACGTTTATTGATATGTGAATTTGACATGAATGGGGATTTATAGATCATTGCACTGCATGAAACGTTGAGAGCGGAGTAGGTTGTTTTGGAGTGAATTAACAATGCCTGTAAGTTACAGAAACACATTGAAGGAACTATCCCTTCTTGATTAAGTTAGTCTCAAAGAAACACATTGCTGCAGGAAGATTGCTATCTTTATAGTCTCATCAGATTTCCTTCCTTCATGCAAATGTTCCCCTGTGCGATCTGCTCTCTGGAATTGCGTGCACATCTCACTTTCCTTTTTGCACCTAAGTTCAAGGTCAGATACATACGGTTTTCTAACAGCGAGCTTTCAGTTCATCTTGATAAATATTTATGTGTATGTTGTATAGATGCGTTTCTTAAAAAATAATTTTCGTTAACAGAAATCACTACAATCGTACATAAACAGTGCGATGTGCAGTTTGAATATGGCGAAGTGTGCGAATTGTGTATTGATACGGTTCCCACTATGTTTTTTATACCAATTTTTAAGTGCTCTCATGGCAAGACACGGCCCACGCTGTCTACAACTTCAAAACATTGTTTATATTGGTGTAGCTCAACATACCTATATAGGTGTCTCGATGTTGACATCATGTTATTTGACCGCATTTACGTCCACGACCACTTTCCGATTCCCATCAAGCTGCACAACCTATTTAAATGAGTCCAATGAATTTAATTCATCATCAACTCTTTATTTATTCCACTGTTTATGTTTCTTCTTTTTATTTTTCTAATCTTCTTCAATCCAGTATACTCATTTTCGTTTCCTCACTGTTCAAAAAAACGCAGGAGAATGACTGTTTCCACATGTCACGCTTTTATTAAATCACCCAATGCATTTCGGGAAAAATCCCTTCTTCAGGGGTTTCTAAGATACAAACAAATAAATAATCTTGTTCAGTTCCATGGCAATACTTGTGATACACTAAACAAACTAACCACAACCATATTATACATTTATTCAAACTTTTGAAAGAGAATGTGAAAATTTCTTTAGAAATGTATTGCTCATTAATTTCTGCACTGTTAATTCTAAATGCCTCAACTAGCTGATCACCCCACATATTTGAAATACTAGTATCAATGAATACTGACTAAATCCTAACTTTCTATTCACCCCCGGAGCCTGTTTCTAATCTCAGTTATGAATGGTGCTCTGCTACGGGCTTACCGTGACATGTGCTGTTTCAACCTTCGAGTCGAGAAAGCTTTTTAATCTTCTCGTGTTACATTTTGTTCCACTGCATCTCTCTGAGGCACTCACACTCTGCTCCCACTCCTCATATCAATGAATGCTTCAACAAACCGATAATGGGGGACACTCGCTTTCATCCACCTAAATGCAATCAGCTGCACTATCACATGCCTGGAGGCACAAAGTAAACTAAACACTGGATTTGCGGGAGTTGCGTAACGACTCACTCTAATGCTTCTAGTGTATAGAACTCCATTACCCATAGTCCCCCTGTGCTTGTATCGAAAAAACTGAAATCTGCGCTCCCCACCCACAAAGCTACATGATACTAGTACTCCGGACAAAATGATTGTCAAGCCCTAAAGGTATTGAAAAAAACGGCAACATTTACATCAGCCAAAAAGTTATTTGAAAAAATGTTGCATATTCATTATATTTCATTCAAAGCTTGCTGCTAAGTGATCATGTGGAAACAGTCATTCTCCTGCGTTTTTTTTAACAGTGAGGAAACGTAAATGAGTATAATGGATTGAAGAAGATTAGAAAAATAAAAAGAAGAAACATTTCGGATTAAACAGTGGAATAAATAAAGAGTTGATGATGAATTTAATTCATTGGACTCATTAAATAGGTTGTGCAGCTTGATGGGAATCGGAAAGTGGTTCCCTTGTGTTCGTACTGAATTGCAGCGCAAGTGGGTGGAGCGCGAGTGAGCGAGCACACTGACAGAGTAGAAATTGCAGAGTACATAAAACAAGGAATACAAGTTATACAAAGGAGTACAAACGAGTGCATGTCACCACCATTTATTTTTCAGTGAATACCTTGTCAGTCCCAGATCATACACATTTTTTTTTAATATAAGCAAGCCAACCAATCTTGTGCCCGTTTTCAAGGGAAAGGCAGTCCTGTAGGAGTCCTTGGCTAAAAGTAGTTTTAGGCGATGACCAGATGCAGTGCACAAAAGGATTGGTTGAAGTTTGACTATCTCGATGACATACGGCAAGCCAAGTTCCAAGTGGCAACTATAGGTGGAGGAACCTCGGGGCACAGCGAGGAGGAATCTCAAAAAGCTATTCAATACTTTTTGTAGAGCTTCCACCTTACCGTAACCTCATACCCCTCTTCCATAGGTCGCTATACTAAAACATTTTGCCTTATAGATTTGGATCAGTTCCGCCGGAGGCCTTTTTCCTAACCTTTGTGCGAATTTGACTAATGCTGTTGTTTCCCTCATACAAATCAGTTTTCTGGCCTCAATTGCCTGCCTCCATGAACATTTGTCACCTAGTAAAATACCTAAGTAGGGGTAGGTCTTTGTATTCTCAAGTTTGGTATTTTCAATAAAAATAACCCTGATTTTCTTGTATCTATATCCTATAGACATTACAAAGGTTTTTTTATGTTAATTTTGAGATCTAAATCAGCCATATAATTGTGGTATCTCTTCAGAGCACGTTGAAGATCTAAGGGGGTTTGAGCTAAAATCACGGCGTCATCGGCGTAGAGTAGGGTGGGTATTGGACGTTTTTCAATGAGGGGTAGGTCCTGGCACCCCTCTAACATAGCACACTCCAAACCGTTTGTATAGAGGGTGAAAAGAAAGGGTGCCAGGACACAACCCTGCCTTACCCCCTTCTCCACTCCAAATGAGGCCGTGAGTTCCCCCTTTTTGCCGAACCTCACCCTAGCCGTAGCATTGGAATACAATTCCCGTAGGAAGTTTAGCAGAGGAAGCTCTACTCCCATATCTAATAGAATAGACCATAATTTAGAGTGGCTTACGCAGTCAAAGGCTGCAGTTAAATCCACGTGAGCCATGTACAGGTTCCCGCCCTTTGCGTTAACATATTTACCCGTAAGGAGGGTCAAATAGAGAGCTTGCTCCGTGGTGCCCAGTCCTTCTCTGAACCCGAATTGGATGTCTGAAAGTTCCTTATTATCATATGCCCATTGCTATAGACGATCAAGAATGCTCATTCCCGCTATTTTACCTAGGGAGTCTAACAAGGATATGGGACGATTGCAAGATGGGCATGGCGATCACCCTTTTTAAAAATCGCGACCAGGATTGAATCTGACCATGATTCTACAAGCCCCACAGCACAAGAGGCTTCAAGGACTCTGGTCAGTATTGGGGTCCACAGTTCCAGATTGTGTTTAAACAGGTCTACTGGGACCCCATCAGGACCGGGCACCTTTCCCCCCTTACTGGCTAACAGAGCACGCTCTACTTCCAAATGGGTAATTTCAAGGGCTATAGGGAAAACAGATTGCGCTGGATATGGGCTTATCCTTTCCTTATCATTTTGAACGGAATATTCCTGGGACGACAGGCCAAATATCCCCACAAAGTGTTGAACCACACAGCTTCATCAATAGCTATATCTATTTTAGAATTATCCCTTGCTTCCAAGAGGAAGGGAGACTTGATGGTTTTCCAAAAAGCAGTGCTGCCCTTCGATGTGCAGCTTTTATGTAGTTGTTCCCATAAATCGTTTTTCAGCTCTGCTTTTCTAGCTTTTCTAGCCTGATTGTACTCCCTTCTGAGGTGAACAATTTCTTGTTTATCTCTTTCTGTTTTATGAAGGGCTGCTTTAAGACTAGAATACACTTTTGTGCAAATTTTGCTAAACCATCCTTTAGTTTTACCCTTTCTATTATTTCATTTCCTTCCTAGGGCTGATTTTACTGTTCTTGTTATATTAAAGAAACTACCCAAGATCTCTTCGTTGGAGGTAGTAGTATATAAACACTTCTCAATAGATGTTAATGAGTTTTTCACTACCTCTGTGGTGATTACAGATGGGTCTATTTCATCCCACTGAAGCAAATACCCATTTAACCTATTCAAAATCAAGGTTCTTTGCCTGTATGTTCTCACTGGGTTTCGCTTATCTGATTTATGTGGGAAAGATACTGTAATACTGTTAGGGAAATGGTCGCTGGTAGCGTTGTCATGGGTATTAAAATTCAGAATGCGGGTCGCAGAATTACTTGAAACAAAGATAAAATCTATGATACTTGAAGCTCCCCTGCCATTAAAAGTGTGAGTAAGTGGGACTGGGGGAACCGCTAATTCATTAGCCAGCCCTAGTTCCAGGACAAACAATATTTCCTTCAGATAGTCCCCAATTATTGTATGGGGAAAGTGAGTTAAAGTATTTTTATTCTCATCCTGGAGACCGCAGTTTGAATTGTCATTATGAATACATAAGTAAGGTTGAAATCGCCCCCCAATGGTTAAGACATTTTTAATGTTCTTGTTTTTTAATTCCTGTAGGGAAAGTGAAATATCCTTTTGGGTTGCTATTAGCTCAGCCTGATGGTGATTATTATAAAAGTTCACCAATATATAGGTGTTGCTTTTGTTCATATCAAGAGTTATTATGGATGGATAGGCTGCATGAGATCGGAGTTGAAGGGGCAGCCTGGAGGCTGCTTAAATCCTTTCTCTCCGATAGGGTTCGATTGGTGAGATTGGGAAGCTATACTTCCAAACCCTTCTCTCTACCCTGTGGGGTCCCTCAGGAATCGTCAATCAGTCCGACTTTATTTAATGTATGTGTGGCTCATTTGGCTCCTCTGATCAAACTGTTCGGATTCAATTTGACGTCATACGTCTTCCGGACAAGCCTCATGATATAGCTTCCTGTTTTCAGGACTGCTTATCAGCCGTAGGTGGGTGGATGAATCAAAACTGCTTGAAACTTAATTCAATTAAAACGGAGGTGATCCTCTTTGGCAACAATGCAAATTTTTGGTCACCCAGTTGGTGGCCGGCAGAATTGGGTCCTCTCCCTCAACCAGTGTCAAAAGTAAAAAATCTGGGAGTTTATATAGATAAGAAACTTTGCCTTAAGGACCAGGTGAATGGTGTGATGTCCTCCACCTCCTTTATCATAAGGTCCTGTAAAAAAATCCTTCCTCTTCTTCCTCCGGCCAGTCGAAAAACCATTGTCACTGCAGTTGGACTATTGCAATGGCCTGTATTTGAACATGCAGGAGGGCCTTTTAAGAAAACTTCAGCTTCTGCAGAACGCGGCAGCTTGACTATTGACGAAAACACCTAAATGTGCGTCAATCTCAGCAGAGCTGAAGAAGCTTCACTGGCTGCCCGTCAAAAAGTGGTTCCGCTTTAAGGCTCTATGCATAGTTCATAAATCTCTTTATGGGCTGAGCCCTCAATATCTAAGACAAAACCTTCACTGGTATGTGCTGAGGAGAGCCCTGCGTTCATCAGAAGCGAAATTGGTCCAGGTTCCCCGGGTTAGAAGAGCTAACTGAGGAGGCAGACGCTTTATGCTTGGAGCATCAAAGGCATGGAATGAGTTACCACTGCCTATTAGACACATCTCGAACCATCTGGAATTCCGGAAAACAGTAAAAACCTGGCTGTTCCAATCCTTGTAAACATGGTAATCTCCCGCTTGGTCATGCCTCGGTTGGACACTAATCTTTAAGCGCCAGGACACCCATTGGGTAAAAGTGCGCTCTATAAATGGCAATAACATTAACATTAACATTATTTGGAAATAGATTCCATTTTGAGTGGGACAATTCCCTTGATCTCCAGGAGATTGGAAATAAATGTTATCAAGCCCCCTTTGGCTCTCCCAGAAGTTGAGGGGATCGCTTGTGAATAGTACATTTTGTAGCCCTCAATGTGTATGGGTGATGTAGCCCATGTCTCCTGGAGGCAGAGCACTTCAAAATCTCCCACGAATCCGAGTCAAATATCATTAACCAGTTTGGAGTGCAGACCTGCAACATTCCAAAAGACTATTTTAAGACTAGATTCTCCTGTGGATTTAGAACGCGCGAGGCCTTGGTTAGTGGCCCTCCACTTGATACGGGGTTCGTCACAGTACCAATCCCTTCTCGATTTAAGATAACGTTCCCATGTAAGACTTGACCTGAGATCTCTGATATGAAGGAGTTGGGCGAGGTATAGGTGTTAGGTTCGCTAATGTGGTCCTCTGTAAACGAGGACCGATTAAAGATGGCAAGCATTCTGTTTGATTTTTGTCCGACTGAATTGAAGCTTCCCAAGACCCCAAATAACTATGATTAGGATTAACCAGTCAATCAATTCCTTCAAAGCCAGATAGCAGGCTGAATCTCTTGCAAGTTGGAACACCATAATGTTCTCCCATAGTTGGTGGGATGTTTCTAGTCGTAAATTCGCTCAGGAACCTGCTAGTGGGAGGGTAAAAGAAGCCAAGCGGCAGTATGTTAATCCCTCCCGCTAATAAAAAATTATTTCCAGCCGCCCAGAGAATTTTCTTAACCAGCAAGGGAGATCTAAATGTTAGAACAATACAGTCTCCCGGTAGCGATTTCCTGGAATTACGCACCCACTGAACCCTTCTTGCCATCTTGAACTCGCTAAATAATTGATCGGTTAAACCAGTCCTCCTGCCCAGCCAATGGAGTGATTTGTTTCTAAGCGATTCCCAAGTTTCTACTTCTGAAAGGCCCTTTTTTGGTGCGTTTGCCAAAACAATTACGTATGATGTAGCTTCCGTGGGAGATGAAGGAGTGGATCTATGCCAGAATTATCTCACATTTGGATTAAAGAAGTAGGTGGTATGGAATTTCAAGTCTGGGAAGTATGTGGCAACAAAGTAGGTCCTATAGCTTCTGGTAAGCTTGTTGGCCCCCCATTCCTATCACCTACAGCTAGAATGTTGGATGGATTGTTTATCTTGATCTGAGGGGAGAAACCCTTGTTGAATAATTAGCACTGACTTTTGGAGTTGATACTTCCATCATGGAGTGCTCTTTATCCTTAGTTTTAAGGCAACCACTTTCCGGAATTCTTATATACCTAGTTTGCGTGTTATTGCCCTTGTTCTCCACCCTTTGCTCGTGTATACCGAGAGTAGGGTCACAGCATTGATTCTTATTGCTAGAGATATGGTTTTCAATAAGAGTTAATCTGGCCCTCATTTGGTCCAAGTTAACTACGAGGTATAGTTCTAATCTTTCCACCAAAATGGTTAGATTCTTAATATCATTGCTAAGCACATCGGGTTTTCTAAGGATCTCTTCTTTACCCCTACAGGAACCTTTTCCTAGCCCGGTCCCTTTCTTTCTTTGGTTACTCTGTTTCGTTATTGTAGGATCGGAGGCTTCTGTAATATTTTTGCCCCCCGCACCTGGAGCTTTGTCAACACTTGAACTCTCAACAGAGATGGGGTTGTTATGTCTTTTCTGGGGTGGTTGTAATAAAGAACCGGGATCGCTTAATGAGATCTCTTCAGAAATGTTTTGAATACACCCATTTGTAGCAGTTTTTGAGGCTGCGACTTGTCTAGGTAAATCCTGATCTTCAGGTTGATCTAACTCTGTGATTGACCGTGAAGTGCCAGCCACAAGGGATTCTTCTATGGAAAAAGTCTGCTTGCTCAAAGCCCCCATGGCCCCTGTGAGATAACTCAATAAAGATTGCTGTGAGTCAGCTGGGGTTCTTTTTGCTACACAGGGCTTGGAGGTTGGCATTTTCCTTTTGCCCATATCAAAATGAATAGTCTAAATTGGACACAATATAGGAGAAAAAGGGAAGATGCATTCTCTCTTTATGTCCCACCCCTAACATAACAGACAGATCAACAAACTAATCAGATGGTTATGTAGGGATGGTTACGTAACCCTCAGTCCAAGTTAGAGCTCGATAAGAAGGTCAGGATAATAAAACATTCAATAAGTGAGCTCTTACTGTCTGTTGTCAGCCAAAACGTAGGATTCTCGAAGAGAAAACCAAAGGAATGGGCCCAGCCCAGCCTAAGTCGGCCACAGAAGGGCAAGGACGGGCCGGCCCTTGGCCGGCCCTTGGCCCGCACCGCGGGAGCCCGCAAAGCAACTTATTGACCCGCTCCTCCCCTCTCACGAGACCGTGCTGCCTACTGGATGTTGTGGTTCCGGCAGTCAGCGGTCCGCAAACGGGAGCGGGAGCAGGATGGATGGCTGCAAGTTTCTCCCAGCAGGGGCCTCAAAGACAGGGCGGTAAGTGGGCGAAAACAACGTGGCAGTCCAAGGCGGCAGCTAAGGGCGTCATGATGACACATGCATTAATGAAGACATAGAGTTATGTTACATGTCTGTGCCAGTCTGGGCTTACACACCATTAAATCCATAAACTAGTAGTAGGAGACCCACAGATACAACTATAGAAAGCTGATAACATTGAGTATAATATAAGTAGAATAGTAAAATACATATTGTACATCGTGGTAAAATATACTCTTCTATTTCTCCTAGCACTACCATCTAAGTCCATACCATTCAGAAAATTTCACCCTAATAATTGCGAATATCTATAGAAGAAACATAAATTTTTCAAAAGACAAAAGACTCTTCAGGTAATTATGAGTTTTTTGAAGGAGAGATTTTTTGAGACTAAAATAAAGATATATACATAATAATATACCAATAAACCGTTCTCATTATTGTTTCTCGGTAGAATTGGACACCCCTACTTTCGAAATTCCTATGTTCATCATCGTTGGGAATCCATCTTATAATCTATATGAAACCCTGATCATAAATAATATTGTAAGTAACAACAAGATGCTAGAAAGCAACTAAGAGCCACCTTAAAATCAGCTTGGTAATTAAATTCATTTTCTGTACCTTCTATTAATTTTCCATTTTTGGATTTTCTTCCATCAGAATATCATCCACTGATGTGACAAAAAGTTTTCCAACAAGTAAGAAATACGTTTTAGTAACTCCATCACAAAAGATTATATAATTTAATATATCAGTCACTAAGAATGAGGATACTTTTTTTATTCATTGGAAAGTTTCAGTCATCCCCTTTCCTGAGAATTAATATTCCTCAGAAAATTAGTTGAAAATGTTAATTTGCTTAGACCACTATCTAGTCAAAATCAAGAATTCATACCTATGGTCACTCTATCATTCTTTCTCATCCTTTTTCACTGGGTGAAGGTTAATTTGGTCAATCTCTAACAAGAAACTGTAGTATAACTGTTGAAATTATGTTTTAGGTTTAAGTGTGGCCTTCCTGACGAATGGAGGCTAAAGGTATGAAGAACGGGGAACGGGTTTGGTTTTATGGTTATCGGATTGATGGCAGCATTGTTAAAACCCAAGCTGCTGGGAAACTGGGCTGGGGAGCGTTAAACTGGAAATGGATTTAACCAAGGGCACGTTAATGTTTGGAGAAAGGCTTTTTTGGGTATTTTTGTTGCAGCACATTCAGTCCATAGAGGGAAAACGTTAATTAAGTTCACAGTTAAATGTATTTTGTACGTTCACGTGGCACTATGCAATACTCTTTATGTATGACAGTTCGAAAACTAATTCTAATGGGTGTGTGTTTTTTTACAACTTGTAGTAAACCCCTGAAGAAGGGCTTACAAATAGCCCGAAATGCATTGGGAAAAATATGAACAATCACTGAAAAAGATTAACCATTAAGGACTAATTATGTATGACTCATGCGACAGAAAAAAGCCTGGATTGGCGTATCTGCCGAATTAGAAACTGTTTTTACATAAACGCCTCACATGTAACAGATTAGAAATGGATGAACTTTGGACTACTTTGAATAAATCGTTTTCAACATGGATGAACTCATAGTATTTTGTGAAGTAATATGGAGAACGCTGTGCGTCTGGTTTTGGAGTGTAACCCCGCTTCAACCTCGTTGTGTCTTTCAGCACGCGGAATGAGGGCAGACCGCGTTACCGGGCTGCACGCAATAATTGTCAAGACTGAAATTTTGTGAAATTGAAAAACTGTAAAAATAGGTGTGCACTTGTTTATCCCCCCTCTCTTCCTGACGAAGAAGCAGTTTGCGTTGAAACATGCGTCCAAGACTGCTAGATTTCCTTGCCACAAGAAATGCTGTAATTTGAATTGTTTTTATGAAATGTAATAGAATTTATTGATGTTTGCACATATTGCTATATGAGACAAAAAGACACTGGCTCAAAGCTAGGTAATTTTTAATGTGTTAATTTTTGTTGTGTTTGTATTTTAATAAAATTATGTTTTTAACTTGATAAATTTAGTTTTAATTGTTATACTTCAGTTGTTTATTCATTCTTATTTGCATTGATGACAAGCATTGAAATATAGGGATCTATGACATATGTGTATTTGTGAGAATGCCTAGCGATATACCTTTGACTTGTCCCTGCCCTAGGAATGGCCCTATTAATTCTACCGGGGGTCCCAGCTATTTTTCAAAAGCACATAAAGACAAGCCACACTCCTTGACAATCTCAACTGTGCCATGGAGGTGTTTTATTTTTGCAGCTGGGAGTTGCGATGAGACCACCACCACGTAGGCAGCGCAGGAGAAGGGAGTGCATTTTTCACCAGTGGACTTCCCTTATTGACCTCAGGGAGGATGATGTCATCACATACTACTGAATCAGGAGCAGTAGCGGCTCCTGGAGGGAGTGCTGCGGGGTGGTGGGGCGGGCGGAAGAGGGGCAAATGCGTTGCTGCGCATGCAATTTAATTTGTTTTATTTATTTATTTATTTACCTAACTTCGGTCGGCCGTATGCCAGAGTTTACTACCCCCCACCTGCCCCTCCCCCACCCCACCCCACCCCACTGCCTGCAGCACTCCCTCCAGGAGGCCTACTGCTCAGGAGGGAGTCTATAATAGAACTGCTGAACCAGATAGTGCCAAGGCTCCAGCTACCTGGCTTCAGAGGCCAGGCCCACCAACATCCCTCTTAGGTCAAGCTGGTGGCTGCCCTCCACATGCTGTCAGCCGATTCATTCCAGATCATCACAACAGCCAGAGTGGCATGAATATTGCAGCCTTCATTTTCTGCCTTCCTAGCCTCTGTCCTGGATACCATCATCCACTTCACACCCCAGTACCTCCTCATCCCAAAGACACAACACACTAAGTTATGCCATTGCCAGATTTCCACATGTGCTGGGTGCCGTAGATTGCACACATGAGCAGCTGGTTCCCCCTGCAGCAACATCACATGTGTACAGAATGTGGAAGCACACATACTCTATCAATGTCCAAGCCATTGAGGACCATCAGGGCATGTTTTCAACTGTGCTGGCAAAATACCCAGGGATGCATGTGAGGCCTACATCTTCAGGAGCTCCATCATCAATGACCACTTCCAGAATGGCCTATATGGGAATGTTATCCAACATTGACATTTACACATGTCTGGGGCCTACGCTGATATAGCATGCCACACATGAACTTTCCTCATAATTCTTCCTGTGGTGCTCCAGAAACTTTAGTCAACATACAAGTTCACTCCCTTGTGTGACCCACTTGTTCATTTCCACAGTACTTGTTCTGACACCACTGGTCTTGCTGAACTTTGATAGCAGGAGTTGGTATGCCATTGAGGAAAGACTAACCTCAGATTTTTCTCTTGTGTTGCCTCTTTACTCATAAATGCCTAGCCTGTCATGCCACATGATTTCATTCAGCATTCTTTACCCAGTGCAGTTGATGTGGCTCCATCCATCAACACAGAGTGAAATGACACATTGCTGTTCACTGACATTCTGTTGCTGCTGCCATTGACAGATTAGCAAGTGCATATCAATGTGTCACATCAGTGTCTACACTTTTAAGTGCATTGTTCCCACTATATGCAGATGATACAAACGCCTAGATGTTTAGGAAAGTGGCACTGTGCAATGCAGCAAGTCACCTGTCTGCACTGCACCACTAAGAAAGGGCAGAAGTGCACACTATTTAGGCCATAGAGCACATTCCTGGGCTTTCCCTCTACACTGGCATACATCAACAAAGAGACGTGCAACATGTATGTTAGAATACAGAAATATGAGGAGACGATGAAAAGTAAGGGAACTTAGATAATCATTTATGGGATTTTGGCATAGGGCAGCACAGCAGTCACCTTGCTATGCTCCCAAAGCCAAAGTGTAAGGTCAGGAATGCACTATATTCATCCAATACATCACATTTCTGCCTCTTCACCCTGCACTGGTGCCTTTTCAGCAGACTATCACCAATGCAGACACCCTTGCACCATAGTGCAAGAATGCCAGTTTTGTTGCAAGAATCCTGTGTGTGCTGGAAGGAGAAACTCCCTGTACAAAAACAATCCTGTGATCATTTATCTTTTTTCTATGTGTGTTTCAGAATGCAGCACACATGAAAGAAGATAAAACGAGGAGAAATCAATTTAAATCACCTTATTGTGCCTCCCCTAGGGAGCTTTAAATTCTTTGCACAGCCCAGGTCTACATTGTTGTGAAAATTTGGAGATGCATAAATATATATGGGTATTGCACCGAAACAGCCAGCACAAGGTCTATTGAATGCCTCCCTAGAGCTGAGTTAGGCAACGCAGCTCTTTGTGCTGCCTTGCATTCCTCCATATAAATGAGGCTATTTTAACCCACCCAAAGTGGCTTAGTGCGACTTCATATATTTGATTAATTGATTAGCACCACTGGAGCATCACTAAAAGTTATGCTAGGGTGGTGCAAGGGGCGCATTCATTTGCCCCTTTGTTACTTCTAGGGTCAATCTTGTCACCCATGTATCATGGTACACTCTGTCCTTATGCAGCTCAGCATTCCTCAATCAATCGCATCCTTGACGCAGGCTCCAGGCATATCATGATGGCTACATCTGAAGTCCAGCTTCCAACCAGCTCAGGCCTGCAAATGGACTAGATGCATGCAATGAGCGGGGCATATTGTCATTTGCAGGTTTCTGCAGTTGTCTACTTCTAAAATACTGGGATGTAACAGTTTAATTAATAAAAATGTTAACATGTGTTAAAGCAATATCTGCAATTCTATGTCCTCTTTCATGTCTCCTAGGTGGACATCTTCCATTGTCATGGGGAGAGGTGGAATCATTCCAGGACCCCAATACTACCAGTAAGTGTAATTAGTAAATGTATGTACCATTATGATGCCTGCGTATGAGCAATGTGGAAATGATCAATTGTGATATGTGGTGGGAGGTAACACTCATCTACCATCAATGAGCTGTCAGTCTGTGATTTAGTACAGAACCGGCCCAAAGTTTGGTTAAAACTGCTCACAGACAAAGAATTTTGAGACTGTACGGTGTATGTAAGCTGGTCCACAGGAAGAACACATCTTTTAAAATGTACTTAGAGTGGCATATCTATAGTCATGTTGCTTTGGGTAAGGTGAGCATCATCTTTCACACACTCTGCATGTGTTCCACACAGACACATTACCTGGAACAACAAATGGCGCAAACCATAGGATTATGAGTCAACGTATGTCGTAGCACTATGAATTCTGTTTTGCAAAGCATGTCTGGGCAGGGATCAGCTTTTCACAGAGGCAATGTGTAAAGCATTGGCACAGCACTCTTGCAAAATAAATATACTGAGCAAAACAAAAGAGCCTTTACACGTGGTGTACGTGAATACAATTTGTATGCAACACTCACAGTAACTAACACAACATTAGCATCATGTATTTCTGGGCATAAATCCCATTCAAAACTATCACAAGCAGAACTAGGCCCCAACTATGTTAAAAATGACATCAGTAATATGCACACTTCGGAAAAATCCAACTTTACCCCTAGCACTCTTATGTGGTGCAAAACGTTGCCAGAACGAGGCCTACCCTGGCAATGATTCTAATTCTATACCACACATTGTTAGGGTGATTTAGTGGCAACATATTGTCCATGTATCTATCCCTATTGCTGGTATTTTGTCTGGTAGGGAACATTTGAATGAATTACAATGCCAGGCTATTTATTTCAGATGTTGTGTACATGTACTGACTGTGCTAGCTAATTCTTTCTATTTGCTCCCTAAAAAACATGACAGCTAAAGTGGCTGAACTTTTGAAATGCCCTAGAAATGTTACCGGCATGTCAGGAATATAGCTAAGGCATACAAAAAGATGCAAAAGCTGTATGTGGCTGCTAGAGTGGAGGTATCCTGGAACATTGCTAATCAAACCACACCTATAATGGCAACATTGCCCACTGGCCTAGATACACCAGGCCCAAGCTAGGCCAGAGCAGGGTCAAGCCAGCCCAGAGGCACACCAAGCTAGCCACAGTGGTTCAAAGTGTTTCTATACCAGCAACCACACACCGTCTATCAACACAGTCCAGGAGGTAGCTTTGTACAGAATCAGTGTTCCACTTCTCCATTATCCGTGAACTTAGAAAACTGAACCACAAACTGGATGGGATCCGTGAGGAGCAGGGCCATCAGGGAATCTCCTTATCTAACCTAGAAGAAGTGCGTGTAGCAGATATCATATTTGTATTTATTTTAATTTTTTCCTATATATCATAATATTTTAGGTAGTTATTGGATAGTATAGGTTTAGATATGGAAGCTTTTACATTTTCTCTGATTTTGTATGGGTGTAGATTTATATTTTTATATTGTTTTAGTGGTTGGGAGATAATGTTTAGGCTTTGTTATAAGAAAAAAATACAAATAAAAAATGCCCCAAAATTATATATTTGTTTAGTTTTTAATGTGTAATTAGTTTACGCTTGTATTGTGTGACTATGGGGCTCATAATGATGGCAGAAGGACCGCCACCGCTGGGACACAGGAAAATCCCACCGGCAAATTAGGATGGCTGTGGGAATCCCAGTGTGTCAGAGGCCGGACGAAATGTCTGTCCGCCACGGTCCTGCAAAGGGGTCTTTTTCCGCCCGCCTTGCGGAACCAAAACACATACCAGCATTGCGGTGGTGCCTTGCAGGCACCGCCACAGGGATTAGGAAATCCCTTTACACCTGTCTTTTCGCAGCGGTCTTCCCACCATGAAAACACAGGCTAAGGCTGGACTGGAGGGCCCGTTGTGGGCCCCCTCTGTGTTGAGGGGTGCACTAGGGGAGTAGCCAAGGTACATTTCCCTGCACTGCGTGGCAGGCACCGCGCGGTGCCTGCCACATGGTGCAGGGAAATGCTTTGCATGGTCTTTTAACATTGCGGACGGTGCTGCAGCCAGCAGCATCGTCCTCAATGTTAAAAGGCCAGGATGCACCCGCCAGTATGGCGGGCGCATCATAATTACACTGGTGGGACCACTGCACATCTGGGGGGGGCAGCACCTCTATGATGGCGGGCGGACTGATGTCTGCCCGCCATCACAATGAGCCCCTATGTGTGTTAAGAGAGTTGAGGGGGTTGACGTTTAACATGTCTGTTGTTGTAAATGTATAGCATAGAATACACTACGTTTAAGTAGGTTAAGATAGTGTTAAGATAGGTTAGTGTGAGACAGGTAGCTTTAGTTAGTTCAGGCTTAGGCATCTATCAGGATGGCCGGGCGGACTTTTGTCTGCCCGCCACCCAAGCGGTACTGGGACCGGCTGCCAGTGGTGCAGCGGTCCCGCACTGTCAATCAGGATGCCACCACCATGCCACATCCACAACATTGTGGCGGGCGGTGCTCAAGTGGGAATAGTAATTTTTACATCTTCGTTATCCAATACTTTCCCTACTGTTGCACTCTCTGGAGTGGGAATAGTAATGAGTACCCCTCCGTTATCCAACACTTTCCGTACTGTTGCACTCAATGGAGTGGGAATATACATTTTCCTCTCTGCTATCCAACACTTTCTCTACTGTTGCACTCACTGGAGTGGAAATAGTTATTTTTACCCCTCCGCCATCTAATATTTTCCCTACTGTTGTATTCACTGGAGTGGAAATAGTAAATTTCACCCCTCCGCTATCCAACACTTTCCCTACTGTTGCACTCATTGGAGTGGGAATAGTATTTTTTACCCCTCCGCTATCCAGTGCTTTCCCTATTGTTGCACTCACTGGAGTGGGAATAGTACATTTTTCCTCTCCGCTATTCAACATTTTCCCTACTGTTGCATTCATTGGAGTGGAAATAGTAATGTTTACCTCTCTGCTATCCGACACTTTCCCTACTGTTGCACTCACTGGAGTGGGAATAGTAAGTTGTACCCCTATGCTATCCATCACTTTCCCTACAGTTGCACTCACTGGAGTGGGAATCATACTATTTACCCCTCCGTTATCTCACACTTTCCGTACTGTTGCAATCACTTGAGTGGGAATATTAAATGTTTCCCCTCTGCCATCCATCATTTTCCCTACTGTTGCACTCACTGGGGTGGGAATAGTAATTTGTACCCCTCTGCCATCTAATATTTTCCCTACTGTTGCATTCAGTGGAGTGTAAATGGTAAATGTCACCCCTCGGCTATCCAACACTTTCCCTACTGTTGCACTCATTGTGTAGAACATAATCCACTTCTCAGGGGTCCCACGGATACTTAGTCCTTTTAAACTCACAAAGAAGAACTTGACACGGAAACTGAAATATAAAAGAACATCTTTATTAAACTCAAATGAGTTGAGACTACGTCACACAGAAGCCTTAGCAACTGAATGAGGCAGTCTAAAGAGTACAGAACACTGGGGCTTTATATATGTGAGGGTTGCAAACTCAGCATAAAACCAATGGGCAGTCCTAGCTCATGTAAGCATGCAAAATGACTAATATGGGCATACAAGATCTGCTTGCTCAACAAAGTGGGAGGAGAGTTACTTCTCCATACAGCAGCAAAAATAGCGGACAGTTATACTAGAGAAGCAGGTGCATTCTACTAGCTAGGCCCTTCTGGGCATGTGCGAAAGTGGAAGATGCTGAATATAGTTTGTCTCTCGGCAGATTTCAAGAGCAGTTGACACTGAGGGAGGACAGAGCACATGGCGAGCACATGGCAAACAAAATGGCTGCCAGAAATACAAAATGGCTTTTACAAAGCAGATAAGATAACTTCTAAATACAGGATGGCTTCAGCTAAATGCTAACCCATTGCTGTCAATTTACGACAATTGGAGTGGGAATAGTATTTTTTTTACCCCTCCGCTATCCAGTGCTTTTCTCATTGTTGCACTCGTTGGAATGGAATAGTAAATTTTTTCCCTCCGCTATTCAACATTTTCCCTACTGTTGCATTCATTGGAGTGGAAATAGTAATGTTTACCTCTCTGCTATACGACACTTTTCCTACTGTTGCAGTAATTGGAATGGGAATAGTGATATTTACCCCTATGCTATCCATCACTTTCCCTACTGTTGCACTCACTGGAGTGGGAATAGTAATATTTACCCCTCCGTTATCCCACACTTTCCGTACTGTTGCAATCACTGGAGTGGGAATAGTAAATGTTTCCCCTCTGCCGTCCAACATTTTCCCCACTGTTTCACTCACTGGAGTGGGAATGGTAATTTTTTTCCCTCCGCTGTCCAACACTTTCCCTACTGTTGCACTCACTGGAGTGGAAATAGTATTTTTTCCCCTCCGCTAGCCAATACTTTCCCTAATGTTGCACTCAATGGAATGTAACATGTAAGTTTAAAAATAATTTAATATATATTAATGTTTTAATTAATAAAATAAGTTTTTTTTAGATTAGATTTTATGTTATAGGTATATGTATGTATGTCGTCCTCGGATTTTGAGTGCACAATAAATTAATGTGCTGTCTCCTGGTGTGCCGCCTTTTCATTTCGAGCCATACTTGAGGTGTGGAGTGAGAAACCGCCGAAGCTGCAAACTTGGACAATATATATATCGTGATCAAGGGAGCGTGACTCCCGAAACGCGTTGATGGATGTAACAAGAACAAAATAAAAGCCTGATTGAATGATATCCACGTACGAGTGCTGGATGATTCCTTTGAAATGCAAAAGAAAATCCTATTTTAAATATATATATATATATATATATTCACTGAAAAAACCATAGGTTATAGACCATATATAGTTAGGAATTAGCATTTACAAAACCTTGAAAATTCACTGAAAAAACCATAGGTTATAGACCATATATAGTTAGGAATTAGCATTTAAAAAACCTTATTTTACTCACACAAAACCATTGAAATTCCATATATAGTTAGTTGCACTAACTATATATCACGCACCCGCAATCCACTGCTGATGATGTCACATATTACATCATTCATGACATGGTCAGTGACATCACTGATGACATCACTGATGACATCTCAAATGACATCACTGATGACATCACTGATAACAACATCCAGTGATTTTTTGTTTCTGTAAAGTTTAAATATGTCTTACATATTGAAGAATGAGTGGATGTATAAGTGTCTGGACGAAGGATTTAGTAGGTGCATGACTGACTGTATGAGTGAGTGATTAAATGTGTCTCACTGAGTACACGGGTTAGTGACTAAACTGTCTTAATTTGTGCATCATTATGTTTGTTGTTCTGTAAACTGCTGCATGTGTTGATCAGTAGCTATATGAGTAAGTATATGGGTTATTGATTGGTTGCTCAAGTATTTGTATGGGAGACTGAGTGTGTGTGTGGGTGCCTGGGAGGTGTATGACTCTGTGCATAGATGTGTGAGCAGTTGATTCACTAGATGTATGGGTTCAAAAGTGCATGTGGAAACAGCTGTATGGGTGGTTGACTGTGTGCATGAGTGCATTGGTGAGTGAATGGATATCTCAGTGCTACATGTCAAAGTAAGTACATATGTAAAACACAGTACATGTGAGAGTTGGCATATATAAATAACTGTGCATGAGAGCCACTGAATGTGTGAGTAGCTGTATGGATCATTGTGAACTTGTATCAGGGATTGTATAAAAGAGTAAATATGTGTTAGTATATGCTTGAATAAGTAAGGTGTGTATAACTGTATAGTTGAGGAAATGGAGGTGAGATTGTTTCTTTGCATGACTGACTAGGTGTGTGAGTAACTCCATGGATGAGTGACAGTGTGTGAGTTTCTGTATACACTGAGTGTATCTAAGGTTATATTAGAGTCTGAAGAGGTTTATCGTATTAGCACAAGAATGATGTCAAATGAGATGTCATCAGTGATGTCATCAGTGATGTCATTTGAGATGTCATCAGTGATGTCATCAGTGATGTCACTGACCATGTCATGAATGATGTAATATGTGACATCATCAGCAGTGGATTGCGGGTGCGTGATATATAGTTAGTGCAACTAACTATATATGGAATTTCAATGGTTTTGTGTGAGTAAAATAAGGTTTTTTAAATGCTAATTCCTAACTATATATGGTCTATAACCTATGGTTTTTTCAGTGAATTTTCAAGGTTTTGTAAATGCTAATTCCTAACTATATATGGTCTATAACCTATGGTTTTTTCAGTGAATTTCAATGGTTTTTTAATAGCAAATATCATAAGCTGTCGAATGTCAAGTACGTGGTAAGTGAAAACATTTTCGTGTTTATGCACACTGATCTGCTTTGAATGGTGCCCCCCCCCCCTCATTTCTATTAGGAGTACTCTCTCTTTGCAGATAGTGAAAGGTAGTTAACGCAGGCCTTTGCCCCCGTTGTAATCCGTCGTGCCTGCTTCTCTCTCCATTTGATTGATTGTTATCCAAGTATTTACTGTTTTAGAATTAGTTCTCTTTGGTTCATTCTCTATTTACAAACAAACACAGAGTCGCAATACTCTGTTTAGTCTTTGCAGATAACGAAAAATCGTGTAAAAAAAAAGAAAAGGAATCGAGCAAAATCAGTAGGCCACTAATGGGATCTCTTTTTGACCTCGCTAAAATAGAAACATTAGGAACAACCCCTCATGACAAATACAAAACTAGTGAGATGAACTGAACTCCACACAATGATGGCTGCAAAACAGCTCGGCTCCGCCACCCACCCCGCCCAAAATAACGATAAAGAGCGGCTGCCATGATTGGTTGCGAAATGGCCACGACGGAGCTACGAAATGATGCTGCTCTCATGCTAACCCCAGCTTCAGTCTGAAACATCCAGAAACACTGTAGACTACCAATTCGATCAGTTCCGGTAGCGCCCCAATGTAACCCGGTAGAGAAGAACTAGCCCTCCCCTCTTTGACTGATGGTTCTTGTTGCCTGTCCCTTCTGTTCTCATTTAACAGAACTATTTAGCCTGCTGAAAGGGGTTGTGTTCCGACCGCTGGTTGGTGGAGACATTTTGACTATATTCTGGACCTGCGTTGTCGCGTAATGCGTCATATGACGCGCCGCGTTAGCGCATCCGGAAGTCATCCGGGGCGCGCAGCGCGTAACGTAAGCATAACAAGTCATGTGACTTGTTAATAAAACTTTTCATTGGTTCATTTTACTTTTCTTATTGTAATGATGAAAGGCTTGGTCATATGACCTAAAAATTACGCTTTTCATTACTTCCGAACATTATTTTTTCTTAAATATATGTTATAATGTTCCAGGCTAATGTACTTTCCCGGAAATTTTACAACTGTCCTGCAAGTAAAATATATTCTTTTTTCGAGAAAAAGAGCGTTTCTTCGTCCCATGATGGAGCCGTTGAGCAAAAGAGGGTCGACCTGCTGTCTTAGTCGCCGATACGCCTGAATATGAGATTCTTATCGATCACTTTATGTTGCAGGAATAGAAAACACAACAGCCCTTGACCATTTATCTTTACTGCGTTCCTTCGTATTATACCTTTTACCCTTCATGTAATTGGTCTGCTTTATTTCACTTGCCTTTTAATGATTCTAAAACAGTGACTATTATTACAAACTTTACCAATGTATATACTACTACCATGTTTTCTTTTAAAAACCTTTATTGTGAAAATTTCATTATACAAATACGAGCCTATAACCACGTGGGCCGGCCACGGAGCAAACTGTAATCGTATGTGATGAGTAGACATTTACACTGTAGAGGAACGTAACGGGCGGGCCATTAGGTTGCAAGAACTAAGGTGTCTAACAGTTACGGAATCGGTGGACGTACATTTTATAATTAAAATACGACAGGGCCAGTTACAATAAAATTATCTAGATATACATTTGCGGGCAAGTACCATGGGTGACGTTAATTCGAACTTTCAACAGTACAGTAATCAATAACACATCAGAACTTAATATCAATAGGGATGTCGAAATATTCAATCAATTCTCGTCCCCGCCCGCCATGTGCTTCAAAACTGCATACGTATCTCGTGATTTCAAGGTTCTGCAACCAGTACACAACAAGGAGTTACGAGTCCCATTTATTCCGGCGCCATTTTGGGCGAGGACGGGCAGGTCCAGGATATAGTCAAAATGTCTCTACCAACCATCGACTATGATGATGTTCATATGCTGTATTTATTAGAGTAACACTCATCTGTCCACATGAAATTAATTTGCCACAATCTAAACATGTCATTTTAATCTTTCCAAAGTTCTTCTAAATATTTGGGACCGTTTCCCTTGCCTCTGAAGCTCTCAGTGCCACTTCTTTGATGAATGTACTAGCAGGTCAGGGGTTCTCCTCCAAATCTCTCTTTTATGCAGCACTATAATTAATTGGTGCCACCTCTCCATATGACGATGCATGGTATAGTTACCACAACTATATTTTTTTTCGGTTCCTCTGGAGAGTTCATCGTGGCAGATGAAGCGTGTAACGTACCGGGCATTTACCTTTTTTTGCATGTACAGGAAAGGAAAAAAAAATCGAGCGTCCGAGTTCTAAGGTGTCCCAGGGCCATTTTAGTGGAGGACATGATACAGCGATAATGCCCTGGATAAGGACACTTCCTTCGGGCACCCCACGCCGTCTTTCGGCGCAGCATTGTAGGATGGCCACACCAGTGCGGCAACTTGCTAGACACCACCTCGGTGCCATCCGGATCTCGGCGCCCCACTGCAGATGAACTGCCTCCACATGGAGAAGCGGGAGAGGCTCGTTTGCGCCGCCTCCCCCCCCCCCCTTCGGGCACCCCACGCCGACTTTCGGCGCAGCATTGTAGGATGGCCACACCAGTGCGGCAACTTGCTGGACACCACCTCGGTGCCAACCGAATCTCAGCGCCTTGTGTTGTCTTCCATTCCGAAAATATTGTTGGCAGCATTTTGAAAGGAAAGATAAACAGCCGTTTGTGGCCCTCACTACACCGTTCTCCTAGTGAGTCTCACATTGTTACATTTAGGAAGAATGTTGAAGAGTAGTATGTTGAAAATCTGAAGCCATTGTTATACAAACTCTCAACCAGCCTTGGATGGAAAAATCCTGAAGAATGTACAAACTGAAAACCAGTTTTTGTCTGTATAGCATCAGCAGCAACGCTTGAGTTAGCTTTGTGTGAAGCCGCCATTTTGATTCAATCAATAGCGTCCCCCTGCACACATTCAGGGACCTGGTCGTGTCTTCAGGTCAAACGGATTGTGGGACAAGATGCACAAAGGAAAAGGAAAAAAGTTCCGCCGGACCCCGGGAGGTGGCCGCCTATGTCATGGGCGATCTTAGGCCACACCAGGGCAATAGTGAAGCTGCAGCAGGTGCAAATAAGCTTCAGACAGTGTTACAAGCGCTGCTCAGAACTCTCAACTATGACACCACCTCGGTGCCATCCGGATCTTGGCGCCTTGTGCTGGTTCCGGCCTATTCACACATCGGTCCGCTACTGACGCCACCTCACAGGCCAACGGGGCACCCCACGCCGACTTTCGGCGTAGCATTGTAGGATGACCACACCAGTACAGCAACTTGCTAGACATCACCTCGGTGCCATCCGGATCTCGGCGCCCCACTGCAGATGAAGTGCCTCTCAACTATGAAACCACCACTGTGACATCCGGATCTTGGCGCGTTGTGCTGCCTTCGGCCTATTCGCACATCGGTCCGCTACTGACGCCATCTCACAGGCTAATGGGGCGACCCACGCCGAGTTTCAGCATTGTAGGATGACCACACCAGTGCAGCAACTTGCTAGACATCACCTCGGTGCCATCCGAATCTTGGCATCTCAACGCCTAGTGGTATCTTCCATACAGAAAATATTGTTACGCTACCTTTGGCCCCATTCGCACATCAGTCCGCAACTTAGACATCACCTCGGTGCCATCCGGATCTTGGCATCTCAGCGCCTTGTGGTGTCAGTCAGAAAATATTGTTGCGCTGCCTTTGGCCCCATTCGCACATCAGTCCGCTACTGACACCATCTCACAGGCCAACAGGGCGCCCCACGCCGACTTTCAGCATTGTAGGATGGCCACACCAGTGCGGCAACTTACTAGACACCACCTCGGTGCCATCCGGATCTTGGCGCGTTGTGCTGCCTTCGGCCTATTCGCACATCGGTCCGCTACTGACGCAAACTCACAGGCCAACGGGGCGCCCCACGCCGACTTTCAACATTGTAGGATGGCCACACCAGTGCTGCAACTTGCTGGACACCACCTCGGTGCCATCCGGATCTTGGCGCCCTGTGTTGCCTTCGGCCTATTCGCACATCGGTCCGCTACTGACGCCGCCTCACGTGCCAATGTATTTTCTCCGCATTTTATACCCTATGCCGCATAACAGGTCATGTGACTTGTTTATAAAACTTTTCATTGGTTCATTTTACTTTTGGTTTCCTAATGATGGAAGGCTTGATCATATGACCTAAAAACAACACTTTTCATTGGATGAAAACTTTTTTTTTTTTCCAAACGATGAAAGCCCCACCTTGTTTCTGGATGTTTCAGACTGAAGCTGGCGTCAGCATGAGAGCACCACCATCTCGTAGCTCCGTCGTGGTCATTCCGCGAGCAATCATGGCAGCCGCTCCCCACCAGAAGCCTGCAGGAGTCGGGGCCCCCAAAACTTTTGATGAATTCTCAAGGCGGAGGGGACGCTTTCGAGAATGGGGTCCAAGACCTAGCAGACAAGCGTCCGATTTCCAAGGTGTCCCAGGGCCATTTCAGTGGACCAGGCCCAAAAAGGAAAGAGCCTGCCGCCATTTTGAGAGTCCTGTGACAGCCGCCTATCGCTGCACCGCAAGAGTGGGCGCAACTCAGCTGAATTGCGGCTTTTGACACAGTGGACCAAAAACGGACGGAATGGCAACTGAAACGGTAAAGGGGCGCCCCACTACAACAGATGACACTCCACCTGGAGAGGCCCGTTCACGCCGCCTCCCCCGGGGCGCCCCACGCCGTTATTCGGAGCAGCATTGTAAGATACCAAAACCAGTGCGGCAACTTACTGGACATCACCTTGGTGCCATCGTTCTGCTGCCTTGGAACTATTCGCACAACAGTTTGCTACTGAAGACCCACCCCCCGCGACGCCCCACGCCGTTATTTGCTGGGCGGCAACTTACTAGACATCACTTTCGTGTCATCTAGATTTCAGCGCGTTCTGCTGCCTTGGAACTATTCGCACAACAGTTTGCTACTGATGACCCACCCCCCGCGACGCCCCACGCCGGAAATCTGGACGTTGTGCTGCGTTGGGACTATTCGCACAGCTGACCGCTACTTCGTTGTTTTTCCCTAAAATTTTTTATATGTTATTACTATTTTTGTTTTCTTGTATATATTTATAAATTATTAAAGTTTTATAATCTTACTACTTTGTCGAGTGCTATATATTTTTAATGTGACACATAATTGTAAAAACTTTGATGTACAAAGAGTCATCCCTGGAATCTTCCGCTTCACGCTCGGTCCCCTCCCCAATCACAATACAGGATGGTTTTCAGATAATAGCAACGCTTCTGCTGTGACGGATCTCATCGAGTGTGGGCCTTGATCTACTATAACTCCTTTGAAGAGGGGTGAATCTTTACAGCTGTGGCCATAAACTACATCTGCAGGGCTAGCTGATACCCTAGGACCAGCCTGGACAATCGGACACAGAGGAAAAGGAGTGTCAGAGGGTGCAGTAGTGAATAGGGCGAAAGGGAGGTGTCGGGCGGGCACAGGGTGTGATTCTCAGGAAAGAGCAGCGCAGATGGGGGGAGGTTTATTACCCATGCATAAGACAGAGAGCGGGGGTGACCACTGCCTGGGGGAGATGCTTGCGAGGGTGGGGAGCCATGCTAAGGATCGACAGCGTGCACAGAGTGGGTCTGGTCAAGGCATCTAAAATGGCTGCCGTGCACGACAAAAGTGTGGCATTTGAAAAAAGACAAGATGGCGCAGACAATGTTTTTCAACACTTCCTGATTTCCTTCGAATCGAACGTTAACAGACGTTGGGGCATATTACCAAAGTTAAGCGATATTTATCCCTAACGATGCATTGCAAAGATTTTTTTACCGTCAGAAATTATCGCAGATAAACCTTGCTATTATCAAAGTTTATCGCAAATACGATAAAAACCGACCGCAATGCATTAATATCGCTGAAAACTCAGCGATATTCATGCATTACCGAGCTAATCCTCTTAGCCATGTTATCCACCTCCCATAGGATAACATGGCTAAGAACTGCTCAGGGCAGCTGTTACTTTTTGGAGATATTCGCGCTTATCTCGAATATTTCCAAAAGTTGATAATAGGAGATAGCGATGTTAGCGACTGTTTCCAGTCGCTAACATCTTGGCATGCCCACTTTGCATGTCATTAGTGATAAATATCACTCACATGCAAAGTGGGGCCCAAGATGGTCGCTATCTCCTACTAGCCGTCGCTAACTGGTGTTAGCAACAGCTAGGTAATACAGATATAATTTTATCTCCGCGAAGCGGAGCGCTGTTACAGATATATATCTTGTTTTTGAACGTTAATTTCTCAAAATGCACTGAAGCACATATATTGAGACCTAGCAAAGGCACATCGGGCTACCAGTCCCTAATATTTTACCAAGTTTCGTGCAAATCCATTCAGCCGTTCGATTATTATTATTATTTATTTTTTTTGCCCCGCGGGGCCCTTTTAAAACCTCCACATCAAACCTAGGGGATCAGCGAGGATCTACTATGCCCCCTTATGGTCATTTGCCCCTTCGCTTTGGCCTCCTCTTGTCTCTCGATCCTACCGAGAGACAAGATGGCGGCCGCTACGGACTGTTTGGAATGTTTACAGACACCGGAGAGCCAATCAGCTTCGCTTCGCAAAGCTCCGTAACGCGAAAAGTACGCGAAGCGGTGCGCTGTTACAGATATATATCTTTTTTTGAACGTTAATTTCTCAAAATCCACTGAAGCACATATATTGAGACCTAGCAAAGGCACATCGGGCTACCAGTCCCTACAATTTTGCCAAGTTTCGTGCAAATCCATTCAGCCGTAAGATTATTATTATAATTTTTTTTTTTTGCCCCGCGGGGCCCTTTTAAAACCTCCACATCAAACCTAGGGGGTCAGCGAGGATCTACTATTCCCCCTTATGGTCATTTGCCCCTTCGCTTTGGCCTCCTCTTGTCTCTCGATCCTACCGAGAGACAAGATGGCGGCCACTACGGACTGTTTGGAATGTTGACAGACGCCGGAGAACCAATCAGCTTCGCTTCACAAAGCTCCGTTGCGCGAAAAGTACGCGTCCTAGGCCGCTGCCCGGTCCGCTGTTACAGATATATATCTTTTTTTAAACGTTAATTTCTCAAAATCCACTGGAGCACATATATTGAGACCTACAAAAGGCACATCGGGCTACCAGTCCCTACAATTTTGCCAAGTTTCGTGCAAATCCATTCAGCCGTTCGGGCTAAAAGTGAGGCCAACCGCCCTATGGAAATTAACATGGGAAAAACGCGTTTTGGGACCCCCCTTTTTTCTCGGCCCCCCCTTGACGAACCCCCCCCCCCAAATTTTCAAAGGCTGCTCAGAAACAAAATGTGCCATTTTCCTGAAAATTTCAGCCAATTCCGTCCACAAACGGCAAAGTTATTAGACATAGAATTTTCAAAAATCCCATAGAGAAAAAATCCTAACTATATATACCTACTGGCGACCGCCAGTAGGTAATATACACACACACACATATATATATATATTCACTGAAAAAACCATAGGTTATAGACCATATATAGTTAGGAATTAGCATTTACAAAACCTTGAAAATTCACTGAAAAAACCATAGGTTATAGACCATATATAGTTAGGAATTAGCATTTAAAAAACCTTATTTTACTCACACAAAACCATTGAAATTCCATATATAGTTAGTTGCACTAACTATATATCGCGCACCCGCAATCCACTGCTGATCATGTCACATATTACATCATTCATGACATGGTCAGTGACATCACTGATGACATCACTGATGACATCTCAAATGACATCACTGATGACATCACTGATGACAACATCCAGTGACTGTATGTTTCTGTAAAGTTAAAATATGTCTTACATATTGAAGAATGAGTGGATGTATAAGTGTCTGGATGAAGGATTTAGTAGGTGCGTGACTGACTGTATGAGTGAGTGATTAAATGTGTCTCACTGAATGCATGGGTTAGTGACTAAACTGTCTTAAGTTGTGCATCATTATGTCTGTTGTTCTGTAAACTGCTGCATGTGTTGATCATTAGCTATACGAGAGGCTATATGTGTTATTAATTGGTTGCCCAAGTATTTCTATGGGAGATTGAGTTTGTGTGGGGGTGGCTGGAAGGTGTGTGACTCTATGCATAGATGTGTGAGCAGTTTATTCACTAGGTGTATGAGTTCAAGAGTGCATGTGGAAACAGCTACATGGGCAGTTGACTGTGTGCATGAGTGTATTGATGAGTGAATGGATATCTCAATGCTACATGTCATAGTAAGTACATATGTAAAACACAGTACATGTGAGAGTTGGCATATATAAATAACTGTGCATGAGAGCCACTGAATGAGTGAGTGGTTGTATCGATCATTGTGAACTTGTATCAGGGATTGTATAAGAGAGTAAATATGTGTTAGTATATGTTTCAATAAGTAAGGTGTGTTTAACTGTATAGTTGAAGAAATGGAGGTGAGATTGTTTCTTTGCATGACTGACTGGGTGTGTGAGTAACTCCATGGATGAGTGGCAGTGTGTGAGTGTCTGTATACACTGAGTGTATCTAAGGTTATATTAGAGTCTGAAGAGGTTTATCGTATTAGCACAAGAATTATGTCAAATGAGATGTCATCAGTGATGTCATCAGTGATGTCATTTGAGATGTCATCAGTGATGTCATCAGTGATGTCACTGACCATGTCATGAATGATGTAATATGTGACATGATCAGCAGTGGATTGCGGGTGCGCGATATATAGTTAGTGCAACTAACTATATATGGAATTTCAATGGTTTTGTGTGAGTAAAATAAGGTTTTTTAAATGCTAATTCCTAACTATATATGGTCTATAACCTATGGTTTTTTCAGTGAATTTTCAAGGTTTTGTAAATGCTAATTCCTAACTATATATGGTCTATAACCTATGGTTTTTTCAGTGAATTTCAATGGTTTTTTAATAGCAAATATCATAAGCTGTCGAATGTCAAGTACGTGGTAAGTGAAAACATTTTCGTGTTTATGCACACTGATCTGCTTTGAATGGTGCCCCCCCCCCTCATTTCTATTAGGAGTACTCTCTCTTTGCAGATAGTGAAAGGTAGTTTACGCAGGCCTTTGCCCCCGTTGTAATCCGTCGTGCCTGCTTCTCTCTCCATTTGATTGATTGTTATCCAAGTATTTACTGTTTTAGAATTAGTTCTCTTTGGTTCATTCTCTATTTACAAACAAACACAGTCTCGCAATACTCTGTTTAGTCTTTGCAGATAACGAAAAATCGTGTAAAAAAAAAGAAAAGGAATCGAGCAAAATCAGTAGGCCACTAATGGGATCTCTTTTTGACCTCGCTAAAATAGAAACATTAGGAACAACCCCTCATGACAAATACAAAACTAGTGAGATGAACTGAACTCCACACAATGATGGCTGCAAAACAGCTCGGCTCCGCCACCCACCCCGCCCAAAATAACGATAAAGAACGGCTGCCATGATTGGTTGCGGAATGACCACGACGGAGCTACGAAATGGTGCTGCTCTCATGCTAACCCCAGCTTCAGTCTGAAACATCCAGAAACACTGTAGACTACCAATTCGATCAGTTCCGGTAGCGCCCCAATGTAACTCGGTAGAGAAGAACTAGCCCTCCCCTCTTTGACTGATGGTTCTTGTTGCCTGTCCCTTCTGTTGTCATTTAACAGAACTATTTAGCCTGCTGAAAGGGGTTGTGTTCCGACCGCTGGTTGGTGGAGACATTTTGACTATATTCTGTACCTGCGTTGTCGCGTAATGCGTCATATGACGCGCCGCGTTAGCGCATCCGGAAGTCATCCGGGGCGCGCAGCGCGTAACGTAAGCATAACAAGTCATGTGACTTGTTAATAAAACTTTTCATTGGTTCATTTTACTTTTCTTATTGTAATGATGAAAGGCTTGGTCATATGACCTAAAAATTACGCTTTTCATTACTTCCGAACATTATTTTTTCTTAAATATATGTTATAATGTTCCAGGCTAATGTACTTTGCCGGAAATTTTACAACTGTCCTGCAAGTAAAATATATTCTTTTTTCGAGAAAAAGAGCATTTCTTCGTCCCATGACGGAGCCGTTGAGCAAAAGAGGGTCGACCTGCTGTCTTAGTCGCCGATACGCCTGAATATGAGATTCTTATCGATCACTTTATGTTGCAGGAATAGAAAACACAACAGCCCTTGACCATTTATCTTTACTGCGTTCCTTCGTATTATACCTTTTACCCTTCATGTAATTGGTCTGCTTTATTTCACTTGCCTTTTAATGATTCTAAAACAGTCACTATTATTAAAAACTTTACCAATGTATATACTACTACCATGTTTTCTTTTAAAAACCTTTATTGTGAAAATTTCATTATACAAATACGAGCCTATAACCACGTGGGCCTGCCACAGAGCAAACTGTAATCATATATGATGAATAGACATTTACACTGTAGAGGAACGTAACGGGCGGGCCATTAGGTTGCAAGAACTAAGGTGTCTAACAGTTACGGAATCGGTGGACGTACATTTTATAATTAAAATACGACAGGGCCAGTTACAATAAAATTATCTAGATATACATTTGCGGGCAAGTACCATGGGTGACGTTAATTCGAACTTTCAACAGTACAGTAATCAATAACACATGAGAACTTAATATCAATAGGGATGTCGAAATAGTCAATCAATTCTCGTCCCCGCCCGCCATGTGCTTCAAAACTGCATACGTATCTCGTGATTTCAAGGTTCTGCAACCAGTACACAACAAGGAGTTACGAGTCCCATTTATTCCGGCGCCATTTTGGGCGAGGACGGGCAGGTCCAGGATATAGTCAAAATGTCTCTACCAACCATCGACTATGATGATGTTCATATGCTGTATTTATTAGAGTAACACTCATCTGTCCACATGAAATTAATTTGCCACAATCTAAACATGTCATTTTAATCTTTCCAAAGTTCTTCTAAATATTTGGGACCGTTTCCCTTGCCTCTGAAGCTCTCAGTGCCACTTCTTTGATGAATGTACTAGCAGGTCAGGGGTTCTCCTCCAAATCTCTCTTTTATGCAGCACTATAATTAATTGGTGCCACCTCTCCATATGACGATGCATGGTATAGTTACCACAACTATATTTTTTTTCGGTTCCTCTGGAGAGTTCATCGTGGCAGATGAAGCGTGTAACGTACCGGGCATTTACCTTTTTTTGCATGTACAGGAAAGGAAAAAAAAATCGAGCGTCCGAGTTCTAAGGTGTCCCAGGGCCATTTAAGTGGACCAGGCCCAAATCCAAAGAACAGGCCGCTATTTTGAGAGTCCTCTTGCAGCCGCCTGTCGCTGTAGCATCAAGAGCAGCCGAAACTCAGCTGAATGGCAACTGAAACGGTAAAGGGGCGCCCCACTACAGCAGACGAGCCTCCACCTAGGAAGGCCCATTCACGCCGGCTCCCCCCCCTTCGGGCACCCCACGCCGTTATTCGGAGCAGTATTGTAGGATGGCCACACCAGTGCGGCAACTTGCTAGACATCACCTCGGTGGTGACCGAATCTCAACGCCTTGTGGTGTCTTCTATTCAAAAAACATTGTTATGCTGCCTTCGACCTATTCGCCGCAAGTGCGCACACAACTCAACTGCATAGCTTGCTAGACACCACCTCGGTGCCATCCGGATCTTGGAATGTCAGCACCTTTTGGTGTCTTCTCTTCAGAAAATATTGTTGCGCTGCCTTTGACCCCATTCGCACATCAGTCCGCTACTGACGCCATCTCACAGGCTAATGGGGCGCCCCACGCCGACTTTCAGCATTGTAGAATGACCACACCAGTACAGCAACTTGCTAGACATCACCTAGGTGCCATCCGGATCTCGGAGCCCCACTGCAGATGAAGTGCCTCTCAACTATGAAACCACCACGGTGACATCCGGATCTTGGCGCGTTGTGCTGCCTTCGGCCTATTCGCACATCGGTCCGCTACTGACGCCATCTCACAGGCTAATGGGGCGACCCACGCCGAGTTTCAGCATTGTAGGATGACCACACCAGTACAGCAACTTGCTAGACATCACCTCGGTGCCATCCGAATCTTGGCATCTCAACGCCTAGTGGTATCTTCCATACAAAAAATATTGTTACGCTGCCTTTGGCCCCATTCGCACATCAGTCCGCAACTTAGACATCACCTCGGTGCCATCCGGATCTTGGCATCTCAGCGCCTTGTGGTGTCAGTCAGAAAATATTGTTGCGCTGCCTTTGGCCCCATTCGCACATCGGCCCGCTACTGACGCCATCTCACAGGCCAACGGGGCGCCCCACGCCGACTTTCAACATTGTAGGATGGCCACAGAAGTGCGACAACTTACTAGACACCACCTCGGTGCCATCCGGATCTTGGCGCGTTGTGCTGCCTTCGGCCTATTCGCACATCGGTCCGCTACTGACGCCATCTCACAGGCCAACGGGGCGCCCCACGCCGACTTTCAGCATTGTTGGATGGCCACACCAGTGCGGCAACTTACTAGACACCACCTCGGTGCCATCCGGATCTTGCCGCGTTGTGCTGCCTTCGGCCTATTCGCACATCGGTCCGCTACTGACGCAAACTCACAGGCCAACGGGGCGCCCCACGCCGACTTTCAGCATTGTAGGATGGCCACACCAGTGCTGCAACTTGCTGGACACCACCTCGGTGCCATCCGGATCTTGGCGCGTTGTATTGCCTTCGGCCTATTCGCACATCGGTCCGCTACTGACGCCGCCTCACGTACCAACGTATTTTCTCCGCATTTTATACCCTATGCCGCATAACAGGTCATCAGACTTGTTTATAAAACTTTTCATTGGTTCATTTTACTTTTGGTTTCCTAATGATGGAAGGCTTGATCATATGACCTAAAAACAACACTTTTCATTGGATGAAAACTTTTTTTTTTTCCCAAACGATGAAAGCCCCACCTTGTTTCTGGATGTTTCAGACTAAACTGGCGTCAGCATGAGAGCACCACCATCTCGTAGCTCCGTCGTGGTCATTCCGCGAGCAATCATGGCAGCCGCTCCCCACCAGAAGCCTGCAGGAGTCGGGGCCCCCAAAACTTTTGATGAATTCTCAAGGCGGAGGGGACGCTTTCGAGAATGGGGTCCAAGACCTAGCAGACAAGCGTCCGATTTCCAAGGTGTCCCAGGGCCATTTCAGTGGACCAGGCCCAAAAAGGAAAGAGCCTGCCGCCATTTTGAGAGTCCTGTGACAGCCACCTATCGCTGCACCGCAAGAGTGGGCGCAACTCAGCTGAATTGCGGCTTTTGACACAGTGGACCAAAAACGGACGGAATGGCAACTGAAACGGTAAAGGGGCGCCCCACTACAACAGATGACACTCCACCTGGAGAGGCCCGTTCACGCCGCCTCCCCCGGGGCGCCCCACGCCGTTATTCGGAGCAGCATTGTAGGATACCAAAACCAGTGCGGCAACTTACTGGACATCACCTTGGTGCCATCGTTCTGCTGCCTTGGAACTATTCGCACAACAGTTTGCTACTGATGACCCACCCCCCGCGACGCCCCACGCCGTTATTTGCTGGGTGGCAACTTACTAGACATCACTTTCGTGTCATCTAGATTTCGGCGCGTTCTGCTGCCTTGGAACTATTCGCACAACAGTTTGCTACTGATGACCCACCCCCCGCGACGCCCCACGGCGGAAATCTGGACGTTGTGCTGCGTTGGGACTATTCGCACAGCCGACCGCTACTTCGTTGTTTTTCCCTAAAAATGTTTATATGTTATTACTATTTTTGTTTTCTTGTATATATTTATAAATTATTAAAGTTTTATAATCTTACTACTTTGTCGGAGTGCTATATATTTTTAATGTGACACATAATTGTAAAAACTTTGATGTACAAAGAGTCATCCCTGGAATCTTCCGCTTCACGCTCGGTCCCCTCCCCAATCACAATACAGGATGGTTTTCAGATAATAGCAACGCTTCTGCTGTGACGGATCTCATCGAGTGTGGGCCTTGATCTACTATAACTCCTTTGAAGAGGGGTGATTCTTTACAGCTGTGGCCATAAACTACATCTGCAGGGCTAGCTGATAGCCTAGGACCGGCCTGGACAATCGGACACAGAGGAAAAGGAGTGTCAGAGGGTGCGGTAGTGAATAGGGCGAAAGGGAGGTGTCGGGCGGGCACAGGGTGTGATTCTCAGGGAAGAGCAGCGCAGATGGGGGGAGGTTTATTACCCATGCATAAGACAGAGAGTGGGGGTGACCACTGCCTGCGTGAGATGCTTGCGAGGGTGGGGAGCCATGCTAAGGATCGACAGCGTGCCCAGAGTGGGTCTGGTCAAGGCATCTAAAATGGCTGCCGTGCACGACAAAAGTGTGGCATTTGAAAAAAGACAAGATGGCGCAGACAATGTTTTTCAACACTTCCTGATTTCCTTCGAATCGAACGTTAACAGACGTTGGGGCATATTACCAAAGTTAAGCGATATTTATCCCTAACGATGCATTGCAAAGATTTTTTTACCGTCAGAAATTATCGCAGATAAACCTTGCTATTATCAAGGTTTATCGCAAATACGATAAAAAACGACCGCAATGCATTAATATCGCTGAAAACTCAGCGATATTCATGCATTACCGAGCTAATGCTCTTAGCCATGTTATCCACCTCCCATTGGATAACATGGCTAAGAACTGCTCAGGGCAGCTGTTACTTTTTGGAGATATTCGCGCTTATCTCGAATATTTCCAAAAGTTGATAATAGGAGATAGCGATGTTAGCGACTGTTTCCAGTCGCTAACATCTTGGCATGCCCACTTTGCATGTCATTAGTGATAAATATAACTCACATGCAAAGTGGGGCCCAAGATGGTCGCTATCTCCTACTAGCCGTCGCTAACTGGTGTTAGCAACAGCTAGGTAATACAGATATAATTTTATCTCCGCGAAGCGGAGCGCTGTTACAGATATATATCTTGTTTTTGAACGTTAATTTCTCAAAATGCACTGAAGCACATATATTGAGACCTAGCAAAGGCACATCGGGCTACCAGTCCCTAATATTTTACCAAGTTTCGTGCAAATCCATTCAGCCGTTCGATTATTATTATTATTTTTTTTTTTTGCCCCGCGGGGCCCTTTTAAAACCTCCACATCAAACCTAGGGGGTCAGCGAGGATCTACTATGCCCCCTTATGGTCATTTGCCCCTTCGCTTTGGCCTCCTCTTGTCTCTCGATCCTACCGAGAGACAAGATGGCGGCCGCTACGTACTGTTTGGAATGTTTACAGACACCGGAGAGCCAATCAGCTTCGCTTCGCAAAGCTCCGTAACGCGAAAAGTACGCGAAGCGGTGCGCTGTTACAGATATATATCTTTTTTTGAACGTTAATTTCTCAAAATCCACTGAAGCACATATATTGAGACCTAGCAAAGGCACATCGGGCTACCAGTCCCTACAATTTTGCCAAGTTTCGTGCAAATCCATTCAGCCGTTCGATTATTATTATTTTTTTTTTTTTTTGCCCCGCGGGGCCCTTTTAAAACCTCCACATCAAACCTAGGGGGTCAGCGAGGATCTACTATTCCCCCTTATGGTCATTTGCCCCTTCGCTTTGGCCTCCTCTTGTCTCTCGATCCTACCGAGAGACAAGATGGCGGCCGCTACGGACTGTTTGGAATGTTGACAGACGCCGGAGAACCAATCAGCTTCGCTTCACAAAGCTCCGTTGCGCGAAAAGTACGCGTCCTGGAGCGCTGCCCGGTCCGCTGTTACAGATATATATCTTTTTTTAAACGTTAATTTCTCAAAATCCACTGTAGCACATATATTGAGACCTACAAAAGGCACATCGGGCTACCAGTCCCTACAATTTTGCCAAGTTTCGTGCAAATCCATTCAGCCGTTCGGGCTAAAAGTGAGGCCAACCGCCCTATGGAAAACTCAATGTTAAAAACACGTTTTGGGACCCCCCTTTTTTCTCGACCCCCCCTGGACGAACCCCCCCCAATTTTCAGGGGCTGCTCAGAAACAAAATGTGCCATTTTCCTGAAAATTTCGGCCAATTCCGTCCACAAACGCCAAAGTTATTAGACATAGAATTTTCCAAAAACCCATAGAGAAAAAATCCTAACTATATATACCAACTGGCGACCGCCAGTAGGTAATATATATATATATATATATATATATATATATATATATATATATATATATATCCAAAATAAGTTTGGCCCACGGTGACGCTGGCGCTCTTAGTCTAGTGCAGTGCATTTCCCAATCGACAGGGCCAGTCGATAAATATTCCACTCAAGGTTGGAAATGAAAACACACTCACTCTGATGAGAATTATAAAGGTTACAGCGGCTTAATTTTACCAAGCTTCTCGCAAAAGCCCAACTCGTTTCACCTTACACAGAAGGCTTGATCACGGGATGTTGAGCCTTAACAATGAGCCTTTTTTATGTTTGTGCACAGTGATTAAACCATATTTATGCCAATGCATTCTGGTAAATGTAGTTTTTCACATTTTGTACAATTTCCAAAACAAAATTCAAAAGTGCTCCATGTGTTAACAAACAACTCGAAAGGAGATTATGTGCATTATCCTGGATAGCAATGATTTCATTTAAGTGTCATTAATCATTGTCTCTTGTTTTACAGTCTCTCTGGTGAGATGAATCGTTTGCAATCATAGTTGTATCACAGCTTCTTGTGGTTTATTCAGGAACAAAAGACTGAACAAAACCATTTAGAAAAAGGGTCCAAGGGATATATATTTTAAAGTCCCACACCTGATTTTATCCCCAGCACCAACTGAATGTATAACACACGAAACACAGGGGGTCTACCAGCCAAATTGAGAGGCTGCACTGTAGACACTGAGTCCACAGGATCTCAAAATATCTTTATCACACACAAACAGCGTATTGATAAGAAAAGAGAAGAAAAAAGGTGAACACTACATGCATAGAGGAGACCGGTACATCATCGATTATTCGTACATGGCTGATTAATCCACAACAGATTGTGAAGGATTTCTATCAAAATAGACTCAATGATCAGTCCTATCATTTGGCCAAACCCTGGTGTCAATGAGGCTGGTCCCCTGATCAGTGGGACACTCAGCTTCGCACCTTATTGTTGTATTAGGATTTGGTCCACCAAATACACAAACCGTCCATGATGACTGATCTTTTGATGGAGAAAATGAAAAGAACTAGTGCAACAAACAATAAGTGATTTAAAATAGAATGGAATGTCCTCCTTATGACTATTTTATTCTGCGGACCAGACACGCCTCCTAATTAAAAACTAGAACAGTGCAAGAAAAGACAGTAACAAATATCTGTCTACAAAAGGGCCAACATGTTTTTGCCTAACGGGTATTCAATCCCTTGGCATTCGTCAGGGCCTCTGCTCTTATAATAGTTGCACTCCTAATAGTGGAATACAGAAATCACCACCATCACCAAAACAAATTATAATAGAACTGGTTAGAAACGGTACAACCTGTAACAACCATGGACATTAACCCTCCGATTCACAATGGTTACTGTGAATTCTGTGAAGGAAAACGTTATATCATTAGTACTGTATTAGATATATCAATCTCAATCTATTAGGAGTGCAACTATTATAAGAACAGAGGCCCTGACGAATGCCAAGGGATTGAATACCCGTTAGGCAGAAACATGTTGGCCCTTTTGTAGACAGATATTTGTTACTGTCTTTTCTTGCACTGTTCTAGTTTTTAATTAGGAGGCGTGTCTGGTTCACAGAATAAAATAGTCATAAGGAGGACATTCCATCCTATTTTAAATCACTTATTGTTTGTTGCACTAGTTCTTTTCATTTTCTCCATCAAAAGATCAGTCATCATGGACGGTTTGTGTATTTGGTGGACCAAATCCTAATACAACAATAAGGTGCGAAGCTGAGTGTCTCACTGATCAGGGGGCCAGCCTCATTGGCACCAGGGTTTGGCCAAATGATAGGACTGATCATTGAGTCTATTTTGATGGAAACCCTTATTTAGGAACAAAACAAGGTTTTCCTTTTTTGTGTGTATGATGGTGAACATTTTGACTCTCTAGTGAGTATGAGTTATGTTTGATTTTGCAACTCAGTCCTCAATTTTTGTCATCCTTTTTACGGTGATGTACATTTTGACTCTCTAGTGAGTACTCAAAATGTTCACCATCATACACACAAAAAAGGATAACCTTGTTTTGTTCCTAAATAAACCACAAGAAGCTGTGTTTATACCTACTAGGACAAACTACTGAGCCCTAATGGTCTGAAAGTCCTGGGTAACGGAAAATATGTGAGGTACTGTCTAGAGTCTCATGCTGCTAAGCTAAGCTGCTGCCGAACTAGGGGATGAAAGCGTGAGCCCAAACTGTGTGTCATATTTATTTATTTATTTATTTTCGACATTTGTACAGCGCAAAGCTGCCACAGTGACGGGGCATCCCAGCGCTACCTAAGCACCGGTGCCAATAGACCGCTCCAGCGAATGGAAACACACTACGTTGGAAAAAGCCAGGTCTTTATGGCCTTTCGAAATGCCAAATGGTTCTGAAGACCTCTAATTGAGATCAGGAGGGAATTCCAAAGTTGAGCCGCCAGGACCCTAAAAGAGTGGCCACATGCTCTGGCTCTTTGAAATCGGGGGATACAAACCGAACCAGAGTTGGTAGAGCGCAGAGGATGATTTGGCATATATTTAATTAGCAGATCCGCTAAAATCGGCGGTCCTTGTTGTGTCAAAATTTTGTGAGCTACACACAAAGACTTCAATTGAATTCTTTTAGCTATCGGCAACCAATGGAGCTTAGGCAGACAATTTGAAACCAAACAGGATTAAGGAAGCACTAGCAGGGCGCGAGCTGCAGCAGACTGGATTATTTGGAGGCGAGAGATGCAAGATTTATTAGCACCTAAGTAGAGGGAGAATACCATAGTCCAACCTCACTAAGATTGTAGCCTGAAGAATAGTTTGGCTGACCTTTGGTGCAAAGTAACCAAGTAAAGGTTTCAGCCCCATTAGGAAACCAAAGCAAAATCCTGCTAAGGCCTTGGATTGTGTATCAAATGAAAGCTCACAATTTAACCAAAAGCCTAGGTTCTTTTCTGCCTTTTTTGGCAGAGGTGCAGGTTTTAGTTTGTCGGGCCACCACTGTTCAGACCAAAGAGCACTGTCTCTCCCCATCACGAGAATTTCTGACTTGACAGCATTAAGTTGTAAGCAATTTGCTGTTATCCAGTCAGAAATAGCTAAAAGGTCCTCTTTAAATTTAAAAAGATTTTCTTGTCACTTTTTTGAGAAGACGATAACTAACTGGGTGTCATCGGCATAGGAAACCAATGACAACCCTCTACTTCTTGCTAACAAAGCTAGGGGTTGAACATAGATGTTAAAAAGTGCAGGGTTCAATATAGAGCCCTGTGGGACCCCATGTTTGATAGCATGCATCTGTGAATGGGAAGGTGGCACAACCACTTGAAAAGTTCTGCCTTCCAAGAAGGACCGGAACCAAGCCAAGGCCGACCCCCTGACACCAATATCATGTAGTATGCCTAGAAGAATATCATGGGAAACAGTGTCAAAAGCAGCACTTAAATCTAAAAGAATTAAGGCCGCAGAGTTCCCAACATCCAGGCTGCTTCGGATATCCTAGGACACTGCCAACAGCACCAATTCGGTGCTGTGGCGAGGAGGAAAACCATTTTGTGAGGGCTCATGAATTTTGTTATGCTCCACAAATTCAGCCAAAACTGAGTTATCATATAACTCTGTAGCCTTAGCTAAGAGAGGGAGCTGGGAGAACGGACGATAATTACTGGGGTCCGACGGCTCCAAGGAAGGCTTCTTTAAAAGAGGCATGACTTTTGCATGCTTTCAAGTTTCAGGCAATAATGCAGAGGACAGTGATAAATTAACCAATTTCTTAAACTCTGAAGAGATTGAATTAAGAACTTGCCGAAGTTGATCTGGTCTCAGAGGGTCAGCCGGAGAGCCTGATTTAATGTTGAGACAAAGAGATTCAATCTCAGAGAGCGAGAGTAGGGGAAAGGAAGACAATGTTAATTTAGAGAGATTTAACCTGTCCTCAAGCTCGACTATTCGGTTGGTAATAGAGGTGGCTGCAGGGAGGCAGACAGTTGGCAAGTTGTTATAAATAGATCAACTTTTTCGTTAGAGTGTTGCATCTTTTTAAGAAGGGAAAAGATCATTTTGGGAGGATTATTCCTCTCAAAAAATTTTGCCGCAATATATTCTGCTCTAGCTTTCCAAATCAGCCTATGATGTGATTTAATAGAGGCCCGATATTTATTTTTAGCTTCAATATCATAGGCACGCCTCCATGTTCGTTCCAATTGCTTACAGGTCTTTTTTGCTTCAGCCAGGGTTTCATTAAACCAAAGGTTAGAAGGTCCAAGTTTTTTCCTTAAACTACGTTTTTGAGGAATACAGATATCTAGAGGTTGTGTCAGCCAATCCTGAAAAAAAGAGTCTGATGCCACTATATTAGGAGGAAACTGCAGCTTAAGCTTTACCAACAAGTCTGAAAACTGCCCAGCATCCCATTTATGCCAAGGGAGTTTGTTTGGATCAAATTTTCCAGGCAACCAAAGGGAAAAGGGGACCAAAAAATGGTCAGTCCAGATCAGAGGGACCGAGGGTGACACAGCTAAAGCACCCACATTAGAAAATCTATGGTCCAATAAATGCCCGGCAATGTGTGTGCTATCTGCCACACATTGTATCAATTGACAGGCATCCAAATCGGCCAGAAAACAGGCAATGTCTGTTTTATCACTGTCTTCTAGTTAAAGGTTTAAATCACTTAGAACAGTAAAGTTTGCTGCTTTACTCGCAAGTAGGGTGACCCTATTCACTAGGGCTTCCCTCTATTTATTTGATGACCATGGAGGCCGACAAATAAGCAGGCCAGAAACAATGAAGTTGTGGTTGAGAGTGATTTAAAAAAAAACACTTTCACACCCGGGGATCTCCTCCTTCCTGAAACTGCATAAAAAAAGACTCTTTAAGGATTAATGCAATACAGTCACCACGATTGACCGGGCGGTTAAGTTGATACATAGTATTGCCTGGGGGAGTGCCATCCAGGCCACTGCACCAGAATCCTGAGTTAACCAAGTCTCAGTTAAAAATAAGCGATCCAGGTGTTCATCTGTTAAAAGGTCACATATCTCTGTGTGATGTTTTACAAGAGACCAACAGTTTAGGCTGAGAAATCTGACTTCGGTTGAATCAAGGAGTGAAATCCCACTACCAACTGTCTTAAAAACTGAACAGCATTGATCACTACGGAAAATTGCGCTGACGGAGTCCAGGAGTGCTTTAGACAACTAGAACAGTTGATATCACGAGACACCAATTCAGTGCGCATATAAACATACCTATTGCCTAGATTTTGAGCAGAGTTACTGTCAGCTGGCAGCGTTCTGGCACGGACGGGCACAGTTGGGCTTGCCTTTGGCGCGCCTTTCGCTCCAGCGCGCGCCCACTGTGCTTCCGCATTGAGTGGGATTTAAATAGACGGTGGGCAAGGACAGGCACCTCCTGTGCCCTTGAGCAGCCAATCAGCGCTCAAATGCGGAAGCAAAGCCACCGAAATGAGGAAGCAAAGAATTTCAGAATTGCAAAAATGTATCACAAAGCATTAAAAACAATTAAGAACATTCAGAGCAAGTTTGTAGCAAGATAACATCAGCAGCGCTCAGCGCGAGTATTCAGGGTAGCGCGCGCCCGCCTCAGCTCATTTTAAATAGACGGTGGGCAACAACAGGCAACTCCTGTCGCGTCTGATTGGCCCATGAATAACCAATTAGCGCTCAACGCCGCAGGAATGCCGAAGCAAAGAATTTCAGAAGTGCAAAGTGCAAAAATTTATCACAAAGCATTAAAAATAATTGAGAACATTCAGGAGTAAGTTTGTAGCAAGATAACATCAGCAGCGCTCAGCGCAAGTACTTAGGGTAGCGCGCGTCCGCCTTAGCACATTTTAAATAGACGGTGGGCATCAGCAGGCACCCCCCGTCGCGTCTGATTGGCCCTTGAGTAACCAATCAGCGCTCAATGCCACATGAAATGCGGAAGCACAGAATTTCAGAAGTGCAAAGTGCAAAAATGTACTACAAAGAATTAAAAAAAATTAGGAACATTCAGGAGCAAGTTTGTAGCAAGATTCTGTATGCTGTGAAGTCATGTGCTCTGGCTGCTGTGCCACATCTGTCTAAGTAGTGTCAGCATGTAGTTACACGTACTCGGAAGAACTTATGTTTAGAAGATTGTAACTTATGTATGGTGCTTAGGGTGTGTTATATAAGGAGTGCGAAAGTAAATTCGGTATTTGTAAAGTGGAATGCACTGACTCCTATGGGTCTGATGGCACTGGGGGCATAATCTGAGGTGCTGCTGGAGTTGGGGATACAGCTGATGAACTACTGACCCTATTGTGAACTTTTAACCTGGATGTGCTGTTAAATGTTCAATAAAATGTTGCAAAACTATATCGTTAGGTTAAAAAAAGTTGATGAACTTTTAACCTGCAGGTGTCGTAGAATGTTCCAGAAAGTGTGGTGATAAAATAGGTTGAACTTCTGACCTGTATGTGGCGCGGAATATTAAGTAGATTTTCGTATGGAAAACTTAAAATTTACCAATGGTGATAAGTTTTGGAATGTTGTTGAAGGAATTAAGTATTCTGATTTGTTCTATACATGTATTTATGTGTGGAGTGACAGAGAAATTGTGCCATTACTGGTTCCATTTTTAATGAAAGCAGTGCATTACATGAACTGTGTGACAAAGAAAGAATTTTATGCATGTGTGACATTTGCAATCTGAATACCAACTACAAAGGTGAGGTAGAAATGAACAAGGTGTGTTATGTGTTCTGTAGTAGTGATTAAATATTTGAGGTGATGTTTTTAAGTTTGAAAGTATTTTTTATTTCAAAATAATATAGTGTTAGTGAAGTGTGGGGCTTCATATTGGTTATAAAATATGTATAACGTTTGTCCTGTTCCTAAATAAGTACTTTATATATGTTTAGGAATTTTTCACAAAGAAGAAGTGTAGTTTGTCATCTTTAAAGGACTTTAAAGGACTATATGGTTTTGGTAAATGAGGTACAGTGTTAATTTGGGTTTGCTAATGTATTTGTATTTTTCACAAAGAAGAAGTGTAGTTTGTCATCTTTAAAGGACTATATGGTTTTGGTAAATGAGGTACAGTGTTAATTTGGGTTTGCTAATGTATTCGGGCGAGATAAACAAAATGTCCCATGTTTGCAAATTATACTTTTTTGTGGAAATAGTGGGGTGGGGTGTAGGAGATGTATGTGTTATTAAGTTAAAAGCAATAAAACGAAACCCATAACTGTTATGTGGGCAGGTTGTGGTATAATTTTTGACACTGAGAGGTAGATTTGAATGTAAGTCGAGGTAGGTTCTTGTACTGTGAGGCCGTCTACAGTGTTTTGAAGATTACATGGAGAGGAGATAAGGGAGTAAGCATGGGCGTAAAATCCATTTCGTTCATGGAATTTGTGGATTTTTGGCAAATTCGCAGTCTGCAAATCGCGCGAATTTGCCCAAAAATCCGCAAATTCACAAGCTGCGGATTTTTTTGCTTGGTCGCGCTTGAAAAATACAATGTCGCGGGCGCGGCGTTGACTTACCGTGATTCTGAGTCCGCCGAGTTGTTTTTCTCCTGGTTTGCGTGTGCTGCGCAATTTTGGATCTTGCTGCGGGATTGCGCGAGAGTTTTTTTAACGCAATTACGTCATCGCGGCTCGCCATCTTGCACAGCGAGAGTTTGACAACGCGAGTACGTTATAAGGGCCCACGATTACGCATTGCGGGAGGAAACAATGCCGAACACGTAGATGCGGTGCGCAGCTGACTTCTGACGGGAGATTTGAAGAGCTCGCTTTCCGAAATTGCAAAAATTGCAATTCTGCACAAGAAATCCACAGCAGGAAGCATAAACCTTCTGAAAATGATGATTTTGATGAGAATAACTCCTCAGATTGAGATTTGGCTGCACTTTTTGGTGCAAGGAGTCCATTTTAGGGGGGGAGAGGAAGGAAGTGCCCCAGAGTCTCCAACTTCCTGTTCCTGTCCAGCAGGCTCCCCCCAGTGCTTTGTCAATGTCCTGGTCACTTTTGATTTGGATCTGGAGCTGGAAGGATTACTTTTTGTGGCTGCTGCTGGATATTTGTATTTGAGGACTTTTTGGACTTTGGAGTTTGGATCACTTTTGGACTTGAGATTTTACAAGTAACTTGGTGTTGTTTGTTTTGGGCATTGCAGTTGCTGCAACTGCAGTTTTAAAACTTTTTTCACAAGTTTAAAACAATATATATTGTGGGTAGCCACAGTATCCAGTAGGCCCAGGGTTATACATGGGTGCATGATACAACTGTTTCTGTGATTTGTTTTTTAACTTAATTCTCATTTATGTCATGTAATTTTAGCTCACTGTTATATGTTGATTTTTTTATTTAATTTTGCGGTGCCTGTAAAGCCTCACTAGCCAGTAGGCTCAGGGGTGTGAGTGGTGCATGGACCAAGTCTTTCTGTGGGGTGTCTTGAATTTAAACATCATTGAGGGCATGGATGGCATTGGATTGTGGTGATTTTTGTGTGTTTTTTGACTTTTTGGGGTGTTGTTGGGGCCTGGCCATGTGGGTGGGGGCCATTTTGAGGCCTGGTACAGGCAGTGCCTGGCCATGTGGTGGGGGTCAAGGGCCCATTTTGAAGCCAGGCAGTGTGCTCAGGCCATCACCCAGTTTGCCTTGCTTTCTTCCATTAGGCCCAGGGGTAGTGAGTGGTGCATGGACCAAGTCTTTCTGTGGGGTGTCTTGAATTTAAACATCATTAAGGGCATGGATGACATTGGATTGTGGTGATTTGTGTGTGTTTTTTGACTTTTTGGGGTGTTTAACTGATGTTCCTCTGGCTTACATTGCTTTTAGGTGCACAAGAGAACCACCAGTGTCAGGAAGAAGTCCTGCAGCGGTGTGTGCAGCACAACGTCACGTGATGTCACGTGTGGCTACAGACAAGACAACTTAGCAACTCGTGCAACTGCGGCCTGCTGTTCTGACATCTGAATAAGATTGGCCCAAAGAAAGGTGGCCGTAGCGCCTCGGCAAAAAAAGTTGCCAGTGCCACTGCCAGTAAGAAGGAGCAAAAGAAGCAATTGGCACCACCTACTAAGGAGACTGGTGTGCCCACTGACACCTTTTTTGGGAGAAAAAAAAAGCCTGCAGCAGCAGCGGTGTCCGCCAGGGACCAAGCTGGAAGCAGCACCTCCGCTTCATTGGGCTCAGTGCCACCACGCCAAGTTAGGTCCAAGACCATGAGTGCTGCTGCGGCAGCCACTTTGGTTGTTCAATCACCATCGACCAGTGATGTTGGCTCATCACAAGAAAGTACCATCCAATCAACGCCGGGTGTAACTCAGCTGATGAGTGTTCAACAACCACAGCCGCAACGACCACCACAGGTGCAACTAGTACAAGTGCAAGTACATGGGCAAGGAGAGGCGCAAGGAGAGGCGCAAGGAGAGGCGCAAGGAGAGGCTCATGGAGAGGTGCATGGAGAGGTGCATGGAGAGGTGCAACTAGAGGCTCATGGAGCGGCACAACTGCCTACAACGCTTGATCCTCCAGAAGTAGGGACACATCAGGAAATTGATATTCAAGCGGAGGTATCATCCGAGGAAGCCACTTCTCCTGAGGATGATCTATTGTCTTCCAGATCCCCAGCAAGAACAAGGTCAAGGAGGGCTACTACTACTACAAGTTCTTCAAGCCCCCTTCATTCTGATGACCTTGATCCTTATTGGAACCCACAAATGCAGTCTGAGAGTGAGGCATGCCATGAGCCGACAAAGGTAGCTAAGCCTAAAAGGAAGGTTCCCGCAAGGCTTTGACTTATGTGTGATGACGAAGAACAAGAAGTGGTGTCTTCTGCTGCTGATAAACAGTCTGACGACGACCCAGTCATCACAGACGTCACTCCAGCCCCAGCGGGCATGCAGCAGACAGACATTTTCACCCTACCCCGAATGACTGCTGAGCGGGACGTGGGCGGTGTGGTACTGGTACAACCACCAACGCAGTTACCTACAACAGCAACACGACCTACAGCTTCCATCTTTTTTAGTCAGAAGGGCTGGCAGAGACCTCCATCCAGCTCGACCTCCATTACCTCAAGTAGTGGTGCTGTAAGTGAATAACAGAAACAAATTCAGCCACGCCCATCCTCCACTTCATCTGGCATTGAAATTCAAAGTAGCACCTCCACCACCAGCAGACATCTCCAGTTCCCAGTTTGGGACTTCTTTACTGTTAGCGAAAAGGCGGAAAACATGGTCGTTTGTTCAATTTGTAAAGTATTAGTTAGTCAGGGTAAGCTTGGTACCAACTATGGTACCGGAGGCCAGAGAGGTCATCTCAAAAAACACCACACTATCAAGTGGAATGCGCACCTAAGGAACATCCGGGAAGCCCAAAGTAGAACTGATCCAAATGTATCCATTCACTTTGCATCTGATGCTGACGAGGGGCTGATTGTGCAGGGGGGAGGTCAAGAACCGACCAACATTTTTTCTGGTACATCCAGTACCCCTGGCAGCAGCACTGCAGTGGTAGCGCCCACACCCTCTACCCCTGCAACATGTATGAGGCACACTAAGAGTCTGGGACAGACACCAATGCAAAAAAATACATCAATGAGCCTAACTGGTTCAAAGTCTGCATCATCATGGAAGGGGTGGGTTTTCTAGAATTTGTGGCAACAGTCTGCCCTAAATGGAAGGTTCCTAGCCGGTCCTATTTTGCCAGAGTTTCGGTTCCAGCACTACATCAATATGTGCTGGAGGTGATTGGGGCAGCTTTGCAGAAGAGTGCTGTTCACACTATCCACTTGACAACAGACATGTGTACCGGTTGCCAAGCCCTTGATTACATGTGCATCACTGCACACTGGGTCTCTTTTGCAGGGGTTAGAGACAACTAGACAAATCCAGGTGTTGACCCGGACACAGTTTTTCAAGCTACTCGGAAACATGCAACATTAGCCATTTTTGCCATGGAGAAAACTCATACTGCACCTAACCTTTTGGACGAGTATGATAGGAAGGTCTCTGAATGGCTGCATCCAAGAAATCGAACAGTTGGTTATGTTTCCACAGATAATGGCAGTAATTTAGTTAAGGCCATGCATTAAGGTGGCTATTTCAGAGTGCCGTGTTTGGCGTACAGTATTAACATAGTGGTGCAAGATTTCTTGAAAAAAGAAAACTCAGTCATCAAGTTACTGACCACCTGCCGAAGAATCTACACACATTTCAGCTATTCTTTTAAGGCCCGGAAGCAGCTGAGGAGCATTCAACATGAACGTAGACTGCCAGTTAAAGGACTCTGTAGTATCCTGGGTTGTGATGATTTATGCTGTGCCAGTGGAACCCTGCCTGAGTGATGCAAGATGAAATGTTGGGACTGGGAACTCACAGTTGGAGAAGGGCTGAGCACCTGGCTGTGTGCTCCTGGTGGGGCTTTAGACTGCTTTGTACTAGTTTATATCTACTGAAGTACTATGCTGTAACCAACCTTAATAAATCTTCATGTAACACTTCAATCAGCGTGGACCTAGTTACTACAGACTCATCCAGGAGGTGGCAACACGTTGGAACTCAACCTTTTACATGCTTGAGCGTCTGTCTGAGCAGTGGGGGGTAATAAACGATTATGTCTGTAAACTGGGTTCTACTATGAAAGACATGAGGCTAGAGTTGGAGGAATGGAAGCTAATTGCAAGCCTGACAGACATGCTTAGTCCTTTTGAGGTCTTCACGCGTGAAGTCAGCAGGGAGGACTGTTCTTTGGGCAAAGCTATCCCATTGTTGGTCATGCTAGAGCACCAACTGAAGGCGGTGTGTTCAACGTTCCGAGATGATGATGAAAAGCAAGACGCATATCAGTTGGCGGAGAGGTTATTAAGCCGCCTAGTTGACAATGAAAGGCTTAAAAACATACATACAGAACAACATTACGTTTGTGCCACTATTCTGGATCCATGGTACAAAAAGGCAGTGGCCAGCAAGGCATTAATTCCTGTTGATGAAGCAGATGTTTCAAAGTACAAACATTGGCTAGCTGTGTCAGCCACTCGGCTCAAAAAAGAGTGGCAGAAAATTCAAGGAGCCAGCAGAAGTACAACTGAATCAGCAGGTCATCCGGCGTCAAGTTCCACTTCTGAATCTGTGGCCGAAGGGAGTCACTATCCCTCACAGCCGTTAACGAAACCAGCAGCAACCATATCATCACCCTCACCTGCACCAGGCCCAGCCATAATATTGTCGGAAGCGGATTGGCTAACTCATCAAGGGTTTGCTCGTTCCAGTGCTGCAAAGGCCACAGATGGTACGCAAAGTGGAGCAACCGTGGAGAACCTTGAGTCGATGGTGCAGGCCTATCTGGATGACCCAACAGAGGTCTTTGTTAATAAGAACCCATTGCTGTATTGGTATAGGAAAAGGCCTTTATGGCCACTGATCACCAACCTGGCTCTAAATTATTTGTCTTGCCCACTCGCATGTTGTCTTCTGAACGTGTTTTCAGTGCTGCTGGTACCATTGTAACTTCAAAAAGGACCCGCCTCTCACCCAAAAATGTGGAGAGGTTAACATGGATCAAGATGAATCAGCACTTCATACCACCAGATTACAAAATACGTGAATGCACGCAGGAAGAAGAGGACACCGACTTAGGTGATGGAAGTTCTTCTCTGTTAGCTGACCTACTCCCGTCTCAATTCATAGAGTTTGAGGACAAGCTCTACTTCCCTGACACCGAGGCCTGAAAATGACTTCCTTTTTTTTATCCTTATTCACTTGTATTCCTGTGTGTCTTTCTTTGTTTTGCAACTTTTACCACAACAAAACTCTCACAACAAGTCCATCAGCAGCACTTCTTCATCTTATTTTCCTTATTGATTTGAAGGTGCCGGAGTCTGCATTCCTGAGGTTCACAAGTTCACAACTCAATCATGCTCCTCTATCCTCCTCCTCCAGACTCCACCTATCCATTTCCCTAAAGGCAGATGGATTACGAAGAAATAAATAAAGAAACTTTGTTTTCATAGACGAGTCCCCCCAAGTGGGATAGAAATTACTGACTGACTACATGCTTGCTGATTGCTGACAGAGTTACTTCTGAAATTGACAGGAGAGGCTGCCCTCTGGGCCCTCACTTTCCGAAGAAGATGCGGACAAAAAGTAGAACAGGTAATGAATAATTGAGAAGATGGCATGCAGTGGACAGCAATGGCTGTCTGGCTCTGATGAAACCAATTGCTGTTTGTTTTTTGTGCATGAAATGAATCATATGTCTTGTCTTAGTTATTATTTAATCTTTTACACAGTAATTGTAACTCATGTCAACTACTCTGTTTACCTTGTTTAATTCAAATTCTGCTTCAAATTCAGGAGCCACTATGTTGCATTTTACAATATGCAAAATGTCCTTGGAGTGGACTCACTTGCCAATATACCATGATAATTGATTAAGTAATATATCTTTTTCCTTTACAGTCACTCACTGGGATGGATGTATCATCAGCGTCGGTTTACGGAAGAACTATGGCCAATTCGTGAGTGGCAAACAGGTAAACCAGTCTACAACAACTACTACAGCAGAACTACATGTCTGTCTATTCGTGGTATGTAGTGGTCGAGGGCGAGGCAGTGTACTGTTGTTGTGTTATGCCAGGCAGAGTCCACTCCAGACAGCATTTCATGTAAAATTGTGGCTATGTGGCTTCCTGCATACAATTAGATATGCTTTGTCTGTCTAACAAAGAGCCTAGGTATGCTACATCAGGTTGCTTCACTCAGTGGTGCCTGCCTTGACCATCAGCATGGCACTTCCTCAAGCTTGGGCCAAACATCCGTTATGTTTGTGAAATTTGCTGTTTTTCGGTTTTTACGCGAATCTCGCAAAATTACCGAAAAATCGCAAATTCTTGGGCAGACGGATTTTTGGCCCATGCTTGCGGCAGGGCCATGCAGACGGTCAAGGCAGGCTCCACTGAGTTAAGCATCCTGATGTAGCATACCTAGGCTCTTTGACACAGACAGAGAAAGCATATCTAGGGTTTAGGGTTCAGTGCGATTTACCAAGGTTTTTGGGTTTAAGTTGGTCGGGTTCCCGCTGATTCTAGGGCTCAGAGTCCGATACAGACTCCTTCATAATGATGTTGGCAAGGTTTTAGGGGGGTTTGGCATTCTTTGGTCCATAATTGGCAGACTTTTGTCCTTTTTTGGTGTTTTGCGGGTGCGTGTGTTTGTGTGAAAACTAAGTGAAAACTAGTCGTAGACCTTCTACTTCTTCTTCTTCTTCTTCAAAGAGCAGAGTGGTTCGATTTTATTCTGCCTTGCTGAGATTCTTGGGAATAGCTGGAAGAAGTGTCCAGGTAAGTTTCAAGAGGATCGAAGTAGTGGAAGTGTTGAAAAGTTGAACAACAATTTTTGGTGAACAGCGCAATTTGCCATGTTTTGAATATACCAGCATTGCATGTTTTTGGGGGGCTATTTGGGGGTGTTCTAGAATTGTGGGGATGGGTCAGGGGGTCTTGGAGCACTGCTGGGAAGGTCTAATCTTGATTGCAAGTGGTGTGAAGAAAATCCATGGTGGAAAAGGGGGTTTTGGGCCTAGTGTCAGACAGCGTTTTGGCACAATTTAAACTGAGGCCTAGCAGTATTGTGTGTTTTTAGGGGGCTGTTTAGGGGTGTTCTAGATTTGTGGAGGGGGGTCTGGGAGTCTGGGAGCACTACTGGGATAGTCTAATGTTGATTGCGAGTGGTTTGAAGAAAATCCATGGTGGGAAAGGGGTGTTAGGGCCTAGCTGCAGAGTGCGTTTGGAGTGATGTTGACGGGTAGGCCGAAAATTTTCTGTGTCACATTTTCTATTTGTGCTTTTGGTCTGATGGGGAGTGTTCTACTTTTTTACGGGTGGGTTGACGGGTCTGGGGGCATTGCTGGGAAGGTCTAATATTGGGCGCAAGTGTTTTGGATAAAATCCGTGGTGAAAAAGTTTTTCCGATTTTGCTCACTTGCCTGTTTTTGGGGGGCTGTTTGGGTGGGTTCTAGGTTTTTGGGGGGTCTGGGGGTCTGGGAGCACTGCTGGGATAGTCTAATTTTAATTTTGATTGCAAGTGGTTTGAAGAAAATCCTTGGTGGGAAAGGGGAGTTAGGGCCTAGCTGCAGAGTGCGTTTTGACCGATGGTGACTGGTAGGCCGAAAATTTTCTGTCACATTTTCCATTTTTGCTTTTGGCCTGTTTGGGGGTGTTCTGTTTTTTTGCGGGTGGGTTGACGGGTCTGGGGGCATTGCTGGGAAGGTCTAATATCGTGCGCAAGTGTTTTGGATAAAATCCATGGTGAAAAAGTTTTTCCGTGTTTGCTCACTTGCCTGTTTTTGGGGGGCTGTTTGGGGGGCTTCTAGGTTTTTGGGAGTGGGTGTTGGGGTCTCGAAGCACTGCTGGCACAGTCTAATTTTGATTGCATTTGTTTTTAAGAAAATCCATGGTGGAAAAGGGGAGTTAGGGCCTAGCTGCAGACCGCGTGTGGACTGAATTGAAGCCAGGTAGGCCCTACATTTTCTAAGTGTGAGTTTTTGCACTTTTGCTTTTTGCCTGTTTGGGGGTGTTATACTTTTTTGTTGGTGGGTTGACGGGTCTGGGGGCATTGCTGGGAAGGTCTAATATCGGGCGCAAGTGGTTTGGGGGACACTCCTTTGCTGACTTTGGATCCGGCGTTGCTGCAAGCTACCAGGCTCACCCTCCCACGCCTCGCGGTACCCGCTCCGCGGGTCCCGCTTCGTTTGCCTACCTGCCTGACATTCCTGCTTCTCCCCGGATTTCAGCTGCTCCTGTGGGGTTGTGTGAGGCGGCAGGGCTGCGAGCGCGACCCGGGACTCGCTTTCCCAGGAGTCCCGGTGTCAGTGGCCGAGTCACCTGGCCCCGCTCTCCCTGACCGCCCCGCCCCAGCTGCAGCAGGTGAAAAGAGGTGAGGAACTTCTCTTCGTGGGACACTCCTTTGCTGACTTTGGATCCGGCGTTGCCGCAAGCTACCAGGCTCACCCTCCCACGCCTCGCGGTACCCGCTCCGCGGGTCCCGCTTCGTTTGCCTACCTGCCTGACATTCCTGCTTCTCCCCGGATTTCAGCTGCTCCTGTGGGGTTGTGTGAGGCGGCAGGGCTGCGAGCGCGACCCGGGACTCGTTTTCCCAGGAGTCCCGGTGTCAGTGGCCGAGTCACCTGGCCCCGCTCTCCCTGACCGCCCCGCCCCAGCTGCAGCAGGTGAAAAGAGGTGAGGAACTTCTCTTCGTGGGACACTCCTTTGCTGACTTTGGATCCGGCGTTGCTGCAAGCTACCAGGCTCACCCTCCCACGCCTCGCGGTACCCGCTCCGCGGGTCCCGCTTCGTTTGCCTACCTGCCTGACATTCCTGCTTCTCCCCGGATTTCAGCTGCTCCTGTGGGGTTGTGTGAGGCGGCAGGGCTGCGAGCGCGACCCGGGACTCGCTTTCCCAGGAGTCCCGGTGTCAGTGGCCGAGTCACCTGGCCCCGCTCTCCCTGACCGCCCCGCCCACTCCGTCCCATTGGTTCCAGGTTTATAAATTTGGAAACTCTACGCTGCGCGGGAGCGCGCGGGAGCGCCCGGGGCTAAGCCCGGGCAAAGGGCGGGCCCTCCGTGGCCTGCAGTGCCTGGCCTGGCCATACCTCTATTCTCCCTTGCATCCTAGCTTCGTAATTAAATTGTCTATTGATTATATGCTTAGGTCACCTGGACATTCTCTTTTTGCTGGTTACTCTACTTTTTGTGTACCTTTATCTACTCGCTCTGTGCCTATTGTCAATTTGGGGTTAGTTGTTAGTATTATCTTATTACCCCCAGTTGCTTTTTGCCCTGTCTAGAGATGTCCACCCGTAAAACTAGGAGCCAGAGAGCTGGCAACGACAAAACAAAAAAAGTTATTGGCACCCTAGATAATTTCATCTCTCGGACGAACTCTTTGATAGACCAGGGTATTTCTCTAATGGAAAGGAGGGTTTCGCTGGATCTTGCACAAGCGAAAAGGTCATCACTGGGCAACATAGCTCTGATCCATTCCCCGCCCCAAGGCCGAATCAACCTTGCTCTTCCTGTTGGGATGCCCATTGATGATTCCATTCCTGCCATCTGTTCCTCATAATTACCCATCAATGCCCCCGCTATGAGTACATTATCTTCCAACATCCCCCATCTTCCTGTGATAGTTAATCACGGTGATACTGACTCTTTTTAGGCGGGAGGGTCAGTTACTAATATGTCAGTTTTAAATGTCCCGAACTTAATAAATCCTTCAACTGTTAACCCCGTCACAACTCCACAAGGGACGATGGGTTCTAACTCTGAGGGGGATAATCTAGGCGTGGTGCTGGTCGATGATGGGACCTCTCAGGCTCCCATTGATCACTCTGAGTCTGACCCATTGGATTCCACTCCTCATTTATTATCTCTAGGGGTTCCGGATGATATAACGCATGATAGCAGCTTAGCCAGTATTTTGGACATCAGCGGTAGCAATGATTCATCTATTAACTCAGGGGATGGGCTTGACTCTTTAATGGATTCTATGTCTACCTTGTTAAAATCATTGCTCTCGCCTCTGGAGACTAGGCTCTCTAACATAGAACATCAACTTGCCACTATTCTTGCGTTGCAAGACCCTAGGTTGATTATTCCTGGTCCCTGTACTTCGGTGGTTTTACCGCCTGTCACTAATATTGGGCCAGGCAACCCAAATCCACCCATGGGGAGTATTCCGGTTCTTACAACCAGTTTATCCAACACTGCTCAGCCGGTAACTAATACACTGAATAACATTAACCCCTCCACCTCCACACGCCCGAGTGCAGCGAATAGGAATGTTCCTAGCGCAGCGATTAGAAAGGCACCCAATATCCCAGCTCCTACTATTCCCCAGAAACAGTCCAGAAAAACTGCCACGCGACGTAACATCAATCTACCTCCTGATGCATGTCCGCATGTGGTCGTTTTGACGGGGATTCCCGAGCTGCCCACGTCCACCTCTGAGCCCTTCTGGGCGCTTAAAAATAAAATATACCACTGGCTTGACAAAAATTACCCTCCACCACCTGGCCTAAATATGAACATACTTATGGTTGAACGGGCCCCTTGGGTAGGTGGGAAGAAGAAAAGTATAAAGGGCGATTGTGTCGTTATCACGTTTGAGGACCCACGACTGGTAGAATTTATTTGTTCCCTCCCTCCATGTGATAACAAGTCGGTGGTATCAGCCAAACCCCTGTCTTTTTTCTATGCGCAAGAGGGCCATGTGGATGTTAGATGGAGTTGGTTGAGGCCGGCTAAGACAGGTTTGGGGAGAGGTAGTAATGGGAACGCATCATTCAACCATCAGAACCCCCAGCAGTGGGGAATGGTTGCAGAGGAAGTATGGAATCTAGTCCATAGGAGGAAGGGGCATCAGTGGAAGGGTGATTCCCAGTTTAACGGAGAAGGGTGGGGCCCACAGCTAAACTACCCCTTATTCCCCTGTTACAATCATTTTAGTGGGCTGGAAGAGGTGGACTGACCATCACCTCAGTGTATTGAAGATGCTAATGGTAGTGGGGTACTTCCTCCCATAGATAGTGGTTCTATCGTTATTACTAGGGAGGAAATACCCGATCAGGATAGCATTATTCTAGACCCACTGGCAGGGGGTATTGATTCTCAGGCTCCCCCGAAAACAGCTTCATTGTCCCCTTCCCTTGTTAAAATCCTGTCCTGGAACATAGCGGGCTTAAAAAAGAATCTGCCTGATCCGGCATGGAACAAATTCTTAGAAGACTACCATATCTGCATGTTCCAGGAAACTTGGTGTGTAGAGCCAGAACACAAGCATGGCTATTCTACATTCTTTGTCCCTGCAACACAGCATGGAAGGGGGCGCCCATCGGGTGGACTACTCATCTGGATCAGGATAGATTTGAACTGTGAGGTTACTGTTAAATATATCCCTTCCAATGATATACTCCACATAACTGTTAAAAGGCAGTCTGCCAGAAATGTTTTGGAACTTTTCTGCATTTATGCCAGGGGGCTCCCAGGGGGCCAATCTTCACCAATATTAGAGATGTTAGACAATAGGCTTTCAGCACTCCCCTCTAAATCCTCAGTATTAGTGGGAGGTGATTTTAATTGTAAATTTGAGCCTCTTGATGAGGACGACTCTCAAAATAAACCAGGGAACCAGCTCATTCCATCCTTATCACTGGCCCCAATCAAGAAGTGGTTGGCTCAAACCATTCAGTTAAATGCCCTGGTGTCTGCCCACGACTTATGGGCCCTTAACGGCCGCACCGCATCTGACCGTATGGGCGCTATGACTTTTAATCGAATAGGCTGCCCGTCACGGATTGATTACATCCTTTTAGATGTATGGTCATGGGCCAAACTTGTTGATATGGAGGTCAACCAGAGGATCGATAGTGACCATAACCCTCTCTGCATGGGCATGTTCTGGGGCGATAATATTGGCAAAGATATCCCAAATGAGCTGATTACTAAAGAACTAGTCCCCTCTAACTGTAACCGCAGGATTAAATGGAATGTGGTTAGTTGTAATGAAGGGACACTCGAGAACATCAGGGTTCTAGTTTTGGCTGCTTCATGTGCTCTGTCATCAGTGAACCAAACTTCCGCCCAGCCGCAGGGGTCTGTGCTGGCAGTTAGGTATAAAGACCTAATAGGGGAGATCAGTACGTTTTTCTCTAAAAAAAACAAGGGTTGCCCATTGATTAAACTCTCCCAAAAGAAGGGGAACCCTTGGTATACTGTCTCTTGTAGAGAAAAAAGAAAAGCCATCTCCCTAGCTATAAAAAACAAGGATGCACCAGCAGCCAGATCAGCTAGAAGAGATTATCGCACTAGCATTGCGAAAGCCAAAAAAGATTGGGAAGAGGAACATTGGCAGGCACTTAAGGAAGCCGCCCATGGGAAAAACGCCACTGTATTTTGGGAATTGATAAATGTCCTTGATAGACGAGGAGCTGACCCTATTCCAAACCATATAACTGAGTGCCAATGGCACTCTCACTTTTCTAATTTATATGGCGTAGGCTCCTCGGAAGTTGCGTCAGCACCTCCAACAATAGATACTGGTTGTTTGGCTCAACTAAACGGTGGCTTTACAGATGCATTGTTCACGCCCCGCGAGGTCCAGGAAGCCATCCTCAAAATAACACCGGGTAAGGCACCTGGCCCGGACGGAATACCGGGTGATTTATTGCTGCAAAATCCAATGATTTGGGCTGACTTTATTGTAAACATTATGAACCTTATTCACCTGGGCCACCAAGTACCTGACTCATGGAAAGGTGCCGAAGTTGTTACCATTTTTAAAAAAGGCGAGAGAGAGGACCCTGCCAACTACAGACCAATTAGTTTAATTGATGTTATTCAAAAAGTAGTTGGTAGGGTCATTGTAAATAGGATTGAGGGCTGGCTTATGGAAGAAAATATCTTGTCCCACCTTCAGGCAGGATTCAGAAGTAATGTAGGAGCAATTGACCAAGTTTTTAGATTTTGTGCAGTTTTTTGGAAAACAGTGTCAATAGCCAGAGGGAGCCTTTACATGGCTTTTATAGATTTAAAAACTGCATTTGATGTAATACCCCGTGTTAAGTTATGGAATGTCCTATTGGATATGGGCTTCCCTTCCCACTTGTTAAATTTTATTATCAAACTCCACAAGGGTACTTATGCTAGGATACGTTGGGGAACGCAGGGGCAACTTACAAAGAGTATCCCTGTCAACAGAGGGGTGCGGCAAGGGTGCGTGATGGCTCCCACTTTGTTCTCCCTCTTTATAAATGGGGTGGTGAAACATCTGCAAGAGACACCGGCAGACGCCCCCATTATAGCTGGGGAGAAAACGCCATCGCTCCTCTTTGCTGATGACACCCTTCTGTTATCAAAAACTCCCACAGGCCTCCAAACCCTTCTTGACCAGTTTAGTGTTTTTTGTCAGGAACGGGGACTTACAATCAACACAACCAAAACTAAACTAATGGTTATGACCGCCAAGAAAAAATATAGGAATATCCACTTGACTTTGAATGGATCACCCCTCGAGGTGGTCGAAGAGTTTGATTACCTCGGTGTTAGGATTAACAACAACTTGAAGTGGGAACCCCATATATGTAAAATGATTTTAAATTTTAAAAGAGTTTGCGGCACCATTTTTAAAAACCAACGTCTCTCTGTGAGCAGGCCAGTTGCTCCTGCCTTGTCAGTCTATGAGGGTAAAGCAATTGCCTCAGCTGTTTACGGCTCGGAATTATGGGGCATCGAGAATTCTAATGACCATGTCCTAACGGAGAACAAGTTTTTGAGGGACCTGGTATCACTTCCAACTTCCACCCCACTTAAACCTTTATTTTTAGATCTGGGTAGGAGGTCTATTCGGGACATCCTCCAGCTCCGTCCCCTTCTATACTGGGTTCGTTTGAGGAGGACTCCCGAATTAGCTAACTATGCCTTAGTGTTAGATGAAATGTTAAAACTAAACACTTCAGGCAAAATCAAGTGGCTAAACGTCTTAAAACATCTTGTAGCCAGTGTAGGTTTAAGTGACGCATGGGTCTCCCAATCCCCCCCACCAAAACAAGTGGTGAAAAAATTATACTGGGATTGGATTGAAGCCAAGGCGCTACAGAACCCAAATTGGGGACATTTGACTGAGATTTGTTGGACCCATAAGTGCACTTTAAAACTGGAATTGTTTTTGGATTTTATTCAGATTCCTCGGGAAAGGACTCTATATCTGAAATTTAGATATGGAACATTGCCCCTCAAAATTTTCACGTCTAGATGGAATAGAAGGAGGGAAGAGGATATAAAGTGTCCAGGCTGTTCAAATCCCGAAGAATCATTAGGCCACTTCTTTTTTGCCTGTAAGGCATACATCCTACCTAGGAACAAATGGTTAAAACCTGCACTAAAGAACCTTGGTGTCAGGGATTACAAATCAGCTCTGCGTATCCTTACCTCTAACACCTCTTCTATGGTTATTATCTGTGGGGTTGCAAAGTTTTTATCATGTGCCTGGATTATTAGGACAAAGCTATTGAAAAATGTCTCTTAAAGTCAACTTTTCCACATAACTTTTATATGTATTTTTGTAAACGATGAACTGGTTTTACAATTGTGTGTGTATTATATGTTTGTACTTTTTATGATAAATGTGTCGAATAAAAGTATAATGACGACTTAAAAAACCATGGTGAAAAGGTTTTTCAGTTTTTGCTCACTTGCTTGTTTTTTGGGGCTGTTTGGGTGGGTTCTAGGTTTTTTGGGGGGTCTGGGGGTATGGGAGCACTGCTGAGATAGTCTAATTTTGATTGCAAGTGGTTTGAAGGAAATCCATGGTGGGAAAGGGGAGTTAGGCCCTAGCTGCAGAGTGCATTTAGACCGATGTTGACTGGTAGGCCGAAAATTTTCTGTCACATTTTCCACTTTTGCTTTTGGCCTGTTTGTGGGTGTTCTACTTTTTTGCGGGTGGGTTGACGGGTCTGGGGGCATTGCTGGGAAGGTCTAATATCTGGCGCAAGTGTTTTGGATAAAATCCATGGTGAAAAAGTTTTTCAGTTTTTGCTCACTTGCCTGTTTTTGGGGGGCTGTTTGGGGGGCTTCTAGGTTTTTGAGGGTGGGTTTTGGGGTCTCGATTCACTGCTGGCACAGTCTAATTTTGATTGCATATGTTTTTAAGAAAATCCATGGTAGAAAAGGGGAGTTAGGGATTAGCTGCAGAGCGCGTTTGGATTGAATTGAAGCCAGGTAGGCCCTAAATTTTCAGTGTGAGTTTTTGCATTTTTTCTTTTTGCCTGTTTGGGGGTGTTCTACTTTTTTGCGGGTGGATTGACGGGTCTGGGGGCATTGCTGTGAAGGTCTAATATCGGGGGCAAGTGGTTTGGAGAAAATCCATGGTGAATAAGTTTTTCCGTTTTTGCTCACTTGCCTGTTTTTGGTGGGCTGTTTGGGGGGCTTCTAGGTTTTTGGGGGTGGGTTTTGGGGTCTGGGAGCACTGCTGGCACAGTCTAATTTTGATTGCATTTGTTTTTAAGAAATCCATGGTGGAAAATGGGAGTTTTTTGCATTTTTGCTTTTTGCCTGTTTGGGGGTGTTATACTTTTTTGCGGGTGGGTTGACGGGTCTGGGGGCATTGCTGGGAAGGTCTAATATCGGGCGCAAGTGGTTTGGAGAAAATCCATGGTGAAAAAAGTTTTTCAGTTTTTGCTCACTTGCTTGTTTTTGGGGGTCTGTTTGGGTGGGTTCTAGGTTTATTGGGGTGGTCTGGGGGTCTGGGAGCACTGCTGGGATAGTCTAATTTTGATTGCAAGTGGTTTGAAGGAAATCCATGGTGGGAAAGGGGAGTTAGGGCCTTTCTGCAGAGTGCATTTAGACCGATGTTGACTGGTAGGCCGAAAATGTTCTGTGTCACATTTTCCATTTTTGCTTTTGGCCTGTTTGGGGGTGTTCTACTTTTTTGCGGGTGGTTTGAAGGGTCTGGGGGCATTGCTGGGAAGGTCTAATATAGGCGCAAGTGGTTTAGAGAAAATCCATGGTGAAAAAGTTTTTCCGTTTTTGCTCACTTGCCTGTTTTTGGGGGGCTGTTTGGGGCGCTTCTAGGTTTTTGGGGGTGGGTTTTGGGGTCTGGGAGCACTACTGGCACAGTCTAATTTTGATTGCATTTGTTTTTAAGAAAATCCATGGTGGAAAAGGGGAGTTAGGGCCTAGCTGCAGAGCGCGTTTGGACTGAATTGAAGCCAGGTAGGCCCTAAATTTTCAAAGTGTGAGTTTTTGCATTTTTGCTTTTTGCCTGTTTGGGGGTGTTCTACTTTTTTGCGGGTGGGTTGACGGGTCTGGGGGCATTGCTGGGAAGGTCTAATATCAGGCGCAAGTGTTTTGGATAAAATCCATGGTGAAAAAGTTTTTCCGTTTTTGCTCACTTGCCTGTTTTTGGGGGGCTGTTTGGGGGGCTTCTAGGTTTTTGAGAGTGGGTTTTGGGGTCTCGATTCACTGCTGGCACAGTCTAATTTTGATTGCATTTGTTTTTAAGAAAATCCATGGTGGAAAAGGGGAGTTAGGGCTTAGCTGCAGAGCGCGTTTGGACTGAATTGAAACCAGGTAGGCCCTAAAATTTCTAAGTATGAGTTTTTGCGTTTTTGCTTTTTGCCTGTTTGGGGTGTTCTACTTTTTTGCGGGTGGTTTGAAGGGTCTGGGGGCATTGCTGGGAAGGTCTAATATCGGTCGCAAGTGGTTTAGAGAAAATCCATGGTGAAAATGTTTTTCGGTTTTTGCTCACTTTCCTGTTTTTGGGGGGCTGTTTGGGGGGCTTCTAGGTTTTTGGGGGTGGGTTTTGGGGTCTGGGAGCACTGCTGGCACAGTCTAATTTTGATTGCATTTGTTTTTAAGAAATTTATGGTGGAAAATGGGAGTTAGGGCCTAGCTGCAGAGCGCGTGTGGACTGAATTGAAGCCAGGTAGGCCCTAAATTTTATAAGTGTGAGTTTTAGCATTTTTGCTTTTTGCCTGTTTGGGGGTGTTATACTTTTTTGCGGGTGGGTTGACGGGTCTGGGGGCATTGCTGGGAAGGTCTAATATCGGGCGCAAGTGGTTTGGTGAAAATCCATAGTGAAAAAGTTTTTCAGTTTTTGCTCACTTGCTTGTTTTTGGGGGGCTGTTTGGGTGGGTTCTAGGTTTTTTGGGGGGGTCTGGGGGTCTGGGAGCACTGCTGGGATAGTCTAATTTTGATTGCAAGTGGTTTGAAGGAAATCCATGGTGGGAAACGGGAGTTAGGGCCTAGCTGCAGAGTGCATTTGGACCGATGTTGACTGGTAGGCTGAACATTTTCTTTGTCACATTTTCCATTTTTGCTTTTGGCCTGTTTGGGGGTGTTCTACTTTTTTGCGGGTGGGTTGACGGGTCTGGGGGCATTGCTGGGAAGGTCTAATATCGGATGCAAGTGTTTTGGATAAAATCCATGGTGAAAAAGTTTTTGCATTTTTGCTCGCTTGCTTGTTTTTGTGGGGCTGTTTGGGTGGGTTTTAGGTTTTTGGGGGGGTCTGGGGGTCTGGGAGCACTGCTGGGATAGTCTAATTCTGATTGCAAGTGGTTCAAAGAAAATCCATGGTGGAAAAGGAGGGTTTGGGCCTAGTTGCAGACAGCGTTTTGGCACAATTTAAACTGAGGCCTAGCAGTATTGCGTGTTTTGGGGGGGCTGTTTGGGGGTGTTTTAGGTTTGTGGGGCGGGTCTGGGGGTCTGGGAGCACTGCTTGGATAGTCTAATTTTGATTGCATTTGTTTTTAAGAAATCCATGGTGGAAAATGGGAATTTGGGCCTAGCTGCAGAGCGCATGTGGACTGAATTGAAGCCAGGTAGGCCCTAAATTTTCTAAGTGTGAGTTTTTGCATTTTTGCTTTTTGCCTGTTTGGGGGTCTTATACTTTTTTGCGGGTGGGTTGACGGGTCTGGGGGCATTGCTGGGAAGGTCTAATATCGGGCGCAAGTGGATTGGAGAAAATCCATGGTGAAAAAGTTTTTCAGTTTTTGCTCACTTGCTTGTTTTTGGGGGGCTGTTTGGGTGGGTTCTAGGTTTTTTTGGGGGGGGCTGGGGGTCTGGGAGCACTGCTGGGATAGTCTAATTTTGATTGCAAGTGGTTTGAAGGAAATCCATGGTGGGAAACAGGAGTTAGGGCCTAGCTGCAGAGTGCATTTTGACTGATGTTGACTGGTAGGCTGAACATTTTCTTTGTCACATTTTCCATTTTTGCTTTTGGCCTGTTTGGGGGTATTCTACTTTTTTGCGGGTGGGTTGACGGGTCTGGGGGCATTGCTGGGAAGGTCTAATATCGGATGCAAGTGTTTTGGATAAAATCCATGGTGAAAAAGTATTTGCATTTTTGCTCGCTTGCTTGTTTTTGTGGGGCTGTTTGGGTGGGTTTTAGGTTTTTGGGGGGGTCTGGGAGCACTGCTGGGATAGTCTAATTCTGATTGCAAGTGGTTCAAAGAAAATCCATGGTGGAAAAGGAGGGTTTGGGCCTAGTTGCAGACAGCGTTTTGGCACAATTTAAACTGAGGCCTAGCAGTATTGCGTGTTTTGGGCGGGCTGTTTGGGGGTGTTTTAGGTTTGTGGGGTGGGTCTGGGGGTCTGGGAGCACTGCTTGGATAGTCTAATTTTGATTGCGAGTGGTTTGAAGAAAATCCATGGTGGGAAAGGGGAGTTAGGGCCTAGCTGCAGAGTGCGTTTTGAGTGATGTTGACTGGTAGGCTGAAAATTTTCTAAGTGTCACATTTTCCATTTCTGCTTTTGGCCTGTTTGGGGGTGTTCTACTTTATTGCGGGTGGATTGACAGGTCTGAGGGCATTGCTGGGAAGGTCTCATATCGTGCGCAAGTGTTTTGGATAAAATACATGGTGAAAAAGTTTTTCCATTTTTGCTCACTAGCCTGTTTTTAGGGGGCTGTTTGGGGGGCTTCTAGGTTTTTGGGGGTGTGTTTTAGGGTCTCGAAGCACTGCTGGCACAGTCTAATTTTGATTGCATTTGTTTTTAAGAAAATCCATGGTGGAAAAGGGGAGTTAGGGCCTAGCTGCAGAGCGCGTTTGGACTGAATTGAAGCCCGGTAGGCCCTACATTTTCTAAGTGTGAGTTTTTGCATTTTTTTATTTTTCCCTGTTTGGGGGTGTTCTACTTTTTTGCGGGTGGGTTGACGGGTCTGGGGGCATTGCTGGGAAGGTCTAATATCGGGCGCAAGTGTTATGGATAAAATCCATGGTCAAAAAGTTTTTCCGTTTTTGCTCACTTGCCTGTTTTGGGGGGGCTGTTTAGGGGGCTTCTAGGTTTTTGGGGGGGTGTTTTGGGGTCTGGGAGCACTGCTGGCACAGTCTAATTTTGATTGCATTTGTTTTTAAGAAAATCCATGGTGGAAAAGGGGAGTTAGGGCCTAACTGCAGGGCGCGTTTGGACTGAATTGAAGCCAGGTAGGCTCAAATTTTCTACGTGTGAGTTTTTGCATTTTTGCTTTTTGCCTGTTTGGGGGTGTTCTACATTTTTGCGGGTGGGTTGACGGGTCTGGGGGCATTGCTGGGAAGGTCTAATATCGGGCGCAAGTGTTTTGGATAAAATCCATGGTGAAAAAGTTTTTCCGTTTTTGCTCACTTGCCTGTTTTGGGGGGGCTGTTTGGGTGGCTTCTAGGTTTTTTGGGGTGAGTTTTGGAGTCTGGAAGCACTGCTGGCACAGTCTAATTTTGATTGCATGTGTTTTTAAGAAAATCCATGGTGGAAAATGGGAGTTAGGTCCTAGCTGCAGAGCGCGTGTGGACTGAATTGAAGCCAGGTGGGCCCTAAATTTTCTAAGTGTGAGTTTTTGCATTTTTGCTTTTTGCCTGTTTGGGGGTGTTCTACTTTTTTGTGGGTGGATTGACGGGTCTGGGGGCATTGCTGTGAAGGTCTAATATCGGGCGCAAGTGGTTTGGAGAAAATCCATGGTGAAAAAGTTTTTCCGTTTTTGCTCACTTTCCTGTTTTTGGTGGGCTGTTTGGGGGGCTTCTAGGTTTTTGGGGGTGGGTTTTGGGGTCTGGGAGCACTGCTGGGATAGTCTAATTTTGATTGCAAGTGGTTTGAAGGAAATCCATGGTGGGAAACGGGAGTTAGGGCCTAGCTGCAGAGTGCATTTGGACCGATGTTGACTGGTAGGCTGAACATTTTCTTTGTCACATTTTCCATTTTTGGTTTTGGCCTGTTTGGGGGTATTCTACTTTTTTGCGGGTGGGTTGACGGGTATGGGGGCATTGCTGGGATGGTCTAATATCGGATGCAAGTGTTTTGGATAAAATCCATGGTGAAAACGTTTTTGCATTTTTGCTCGCTTGCTTGTTTTTGTGGGGCTGTTTGGGTGGGTTTTAGGTTTTTGGGGGGGTTTGGGAGCACTGCTGGGATAGTTTAATTCTGATTGCAAGTGGTTCAAAGAAAATCCATGGTGGAAAAGGAGGGTTTGGGCCTAGTTGCAGACAGCGTTTTGGCACAATTTAAACTGAGGCCTAGCAGTATTGCGTGTTTTGGGGGGGCTGTTTGGGGGTGTTTTAGGTTTGTGGGGCGGGACTGGGGGTCTGGGAGCACTGCTTGGATAGTCTAATTTGATTGCGAGTGGTTTGAAGAAAATCCATGGTGGGAAAGGGGAGTTAGGGCCTAGCTGCAGAGTGCGTTTTGAGTGATGTTGACTGGTAGGCCGAAAATGTTCTAAGTGTCACATTTTCCATTTCTGCTTTTGGCCTGTTTGGGGGTGTTCTACTTTATTGCGGGTGGATTGACAGGTCTGGTGGCATTGCTGGGAAGGTCTCATATCGTGCGCAAGTGTTTTGGATAAAATGCACGGTGAAAAAGTTTTTCCGTTTTTGCTCACTAGCCTGTTTTTGGGGGCTGTTTGGGGGGCTTCTAGGTTTTTGGGGGGGGTGTTTTGGGGTCTCGAAGCACTGCTGGCACAGTCTAATTTTGATTGCATTTGTTTTTAAGAAAATCCATGGTGGAAAAGGGGAGTTAGGGCCTAGCTGCAGAGCGCGTTTGGACTGAATTGAAGCCCCGTAGGCCCTACATTTTCTAAATGTGAGTTTTTGCATTTTTGCTTTTTCCCTGTTTGGGGGTGTTCTACTTTTTTGCGGGTGGGTTGACGGGTCTGGGGGCATTGCTGGGAAGGTCTAATATCGGGCGCAAGTGTTTTGGATAAAATCCATGGTGAAAAAGTTTTTCCGTTTTTGCTCACTTGCCTGTTTTGGGGGGGCTGTTTGGGGGGCTTCTAGGTTTTTGGGGGGGTGTTTTGGGGTCTGGGAGCACTGCTGGCACAGTCTAATTTTGATTGCATTTGTTTTTAAGAAAATCCATGGTGGAAAACGGGAGTTAGGGCCTAACTGCAGGGCGCGTTTGGACTGAATTGAAGCCAGGTAGGCTCAAATTTTCAAAGTGTGAGTTTTTGCATTTTTGCTTTTTGCCTGTTTGGGGGTGTTCTACTTTTTTGCGGGTGGGTTGACGGGTCTGGGGGCATTGCTGGGAAGGTCTAATATCGGGCGCAAGTGTTTTGGATAAAATCCATGGTGAAAAAGTTTTTCCGTTGTTGCTCACTTGCCTGTTTTGGGGGGGGCTGTTTGGGTGGCTTCTAGGTTTTTTGGGGTGGGTTTTGGGGTCTGGAAGCACTGCTGGCACAGTCTAATTTTGATTGCATGTGTTTTTAAGAAAATCCATGGTGGAAAAGGGGAGTTAGGGCCTAGCTGGAGGGTGCGTTTGGACTGAATTGAAGCTAGGTAGACTCAAATTTTCTACGTGTGAGTTTTTGCATTTTTGCTTTTTGCCTGTTTGGGGGTGTTCTACTTTTTTGCGGACGGGTTGACGGGTCTGGGGGCTTTGCTGGGAAGGTCTAATATCGGGCGCAAGTGGTTTGGAGAAAATCCATGGTAAAAAAGTTTTTCCGTTTTTGCTCACTTGCCTGTTTTTGGGGGGCTGTTTTAGGGGCTTCTAGGTTTTTGGGGTGCGTTTTGCGGTCTGGGAGCACTGCTGGCACAGTCTAATTTTGATTGCATGTGTTTTTAAGAAAATCCATGGTGGAAAAGGGGAGTTAGGGCCTAGCTGGAGGGTGCGTTTGGACTGAATTGAAGCTAGGTAGACTCAAATTTTCTACGTGTGAGTTTTTGCATTTTTGCTTTTTGCCTGTTTGGGGGTGTTCTACTTTTTTGCGGACGGGTTGACGGGTCTGGGGGCTTTGCTGGGAAGGTCTAATATCGGGCGCAAGTGGTTTGGAGAAAATCCATGGTAAAAAAGTTTTTCCGTTTTTGCTCACTTGCCTGTTTTTGGGGGGCTGTTTTAGGGGCTTCTAGGTTTTTGGGGTGCGTTTTGCGGTCTGGGAGCACTGCTGGCACAGTCTAATTTTGATTGCATTTGTTTTTAAGAAAATCCATGGTGGAAAAGGGGAGTTAGGGCCTAGCTACAGAGCGCGTTTGGACTTATTTGAAGCCAGGTAGGCCCTAAATTTTCTAAGTGTGAGTTTTTGCATTTTTGCTTTTCCCTGTTTGCGGGTGTTCTACTTTTTTGCGGGTGGGTTGAGGGGTATGGGGGCATTGCTGGGAAGGTCTAATATCGGGCACAAGCGTTTTGGATAAAATCCATGGTGAAAAAGTTTTTTTGTTTTTGCTCACTCTCCTGTTTTTTGGGGGCAGTTTGGGGGGCTTCTAGGTTTTTGGGGGTGGGTTTTGGGGTCTGGGAGCACTGCTGGCACAGTCTAATTTTGATTGCATTTGTTTTTAAGAAATCCATGGTGGAAAATGGGAGTTAGGGCCTAGCTGCAGAGCGCATGTGGACTGAATTGAAGCCAGGTAGGCCCTAAATTTTCTAAGTGTGAGTTTTTGCATTTTTGCCTGTTTGGGGGTGTTATACTTTTTTGCGGGTGGGTTGACGGGTCTGGGGGCATTGCTGGGAAGGTCTAATATCGGGCGCAAGTGGATTGGAGAAAATCCATATTGAAAAAGGGGGGTTAGGGCCTAGGGTCAGAGTTGGGGTTCTAAAATCGCAGTTTACACTTTACACCTAGCTTGAGGGGAAAGATCCGCAAATTTCGCCCACACTTGTTTATCCTTGAAAAGGAGACTCAGAGTACGCACTTTCGAAATGATGCTTGTATGTTTTGTAATACTGTCGACTCTGAAACTGAAAGTGTTATTTTTGCACTAAACAGCGTCCTTATATTTTTTTCTCCGTGGTCTTTTAATATCACTTCCTGTTTATCCATCAACAATTACCGGCCGGCTTTTATCATGTGCAATGGCAAAAAGGATGACCTGAGGCTTAGCGACCCGCAATTCAGCATCCACCAGGCAGGCAGTGGACAAGGTGTCTTCTAGTCCCCAACATTGATCGGCGGAGCGTCAGATGGAATGGAGGAGTACCGCGAAAAAGAGGAATGGCTGGATGCATGCAACTTCCCAAATTCAACAAGACAACTACAACAACATACAGTTACAGTATCCATCTTCATTTCTACTTATCTTTTAAGTAATGTTATTGCTGTGAACTTCTGTGAGTGTGACTCTGTGCTTTTGTTTGCTCTCTGCTTCAATTCATCCCTCCAGCCATTGTATAGTTTTGTCTTTGCTATTTTTTCAACTAATTTAATGTACTAAGTGGTTCTTCTCTCTGAGGGCAGATAGGCAAGTGAAATTGCGTAATTACTGTAGCCCTGTACTGTCACATTGTTTCTTTATAGTTAGTACATTGTAGAAGGTACTACTTACTTTACAGTAACCTATCCATTTAGCAAACAACTTCATGCATGCAGTAGTGCATGCACTTACTTTATGTCCCTTAAAAGATTTATGGATAGCTTCGTATCCAAAGATTTGTTTATCTTCATTTGTTGTTTGCCATGCAGTGTTTTTTTTCCCTCTCTCCACAAAACTATCCCCACAAGCCCCATTCCCATCCAAGTTTCAAACCCTAACCCTCTTCCCCCAGGCTGTGGGGTTTCCATTGAGGTGTGAGTAAATTACAACAATAATTCCACACACTTGTTGGGGAGGATAAGGTCAAAACAACAGAAAACATCCTCCTCCTACACGTGGCGAATGATTACACTGCTGTGCCCTTCACCTTCAGTACTATTTCTTGTAGTAGCCAAAGCCAAACTCTACGCAACTAGTATACTTTGGAAACTTTAGCATTTGTTAGGCAAAATTATGGCACTGTTCTTGTGTACTATGCTATCTATCGTACTGTTGTAATGATCAGCTCAGGCCACTCAAGGTTTAATTTTCTTTTTTTTCATATGCTGCTACTGCCACTGTGTACCACCACTACCACCACAACGATACCATTTCATCCGCCCAGGATTGCCAACCTTCTAAGCCAGTTGCCATGCAGCCAGCCCTCTGCCTAGCCCTAGGCCTATTCTCAAACACGAATCACAGGTAAGATAAGTGTTTGGGGGAAGGAAGAATAACGGAGTAGGAGGAGAGTTGAGAGACTGATGGTAGTACTACAAAAGTAGTAGGACAATTGAATTCACTAACTCTGTGAGTGGCACTTACTTTTGTAAACATTTGACAATTTGAATCAAGCAGCCAGTTAAGTTTCAGGAAAACAAACGAACAGTTAACCCCCCGCCTCCCCCGCACAACAGTAAAAATGCGCATGCAATGTTTAAGTTGAAAGTAAATGATTATTTAAATCCATAACAAAAATAAACTATCCCGCAAGACCCGACCCACCCCCCTCCCTAACCCCAAAGAATGTCCGTGAAAAAGTCCCCAAAGTCCAATAAAAAACCCAACTCCCAATTCCCACCCCCCCAAAAGTCTTTAAAAAAGGGGCAAGAGACAGTCTCTCCTCCTCTACTTGCGCCGGCGGTGTCCTTTGGCCAGGTGGGCCCGTTGCTCCCTGCGGAGGTTCTTCTTGAGCAGGCTCTTCATTCTCTCCATCTCCTGCTCAAGGTTGGACACCCTGAGGGTTAGGCGGTGAATGCGGGCCTTGCACCTGCTGTGGGGGGCAGCTGATTTTTTGGCTGCTTGGCGGTGGCGGGTGGCTGCGGTACCACGACTCCATACCGCTGGAGGCTTGCGCTGACTGGCTGACCCAGGGAGCGCGGAGGAGGATGCAGCTGTCGCGGTGGATGTTGTGGTGGACTGCGACTGCGTGTCCTCCTCCTCCTGGGCCACCAGCCGCCGATATTCGGTGACAATCGCCTCCAGCTTCCTTTGCCGGGCCCGTCTAGCCAGCTCCTTCCGTGTCAGTTTGGAAGGAGCATCTATATGAAGAAAGAAAGACATACTGTAACCAATGCTCTTCAAGATTAACACAAAAAAATTCAGCAGAAAGTTGTGTCACAATAAAACTAGCAACTTGCAAGCACAGTACATAACATTTGTGGCCTGTATCTATCTAACCTCCCACTTCGTCAGCCTCAGCTCTAACATTAGTGGGAGTTTCAGGAATCAATTCTACGAGCACTATATGGACTCACTACATTAGAGTCGACTATGGCAGTACGCCAGTCTTATTCTTCTTCTTCTCTCTTGTTTAGCGAAATTGGTACATAAACTTCTGGAAGCCGGCATAATGCCAGCGCAGTCAACTTGCACCAGAGAAAAGCAGACGCAAGCCATGATGACACAGACTTGCGTTACTGTACCAGTCCAGTACATGCAGGTGGTGAAGCTCTTACTTTTCTATTACGGGTGGCACTGAGAATACTCTGTTACAAGGGCTACTGCTTAATTAATTTAATTTTCACCCTACAGTGCCAATGACTACTAGAAAAGGAAACCCAGCACTGTCCTGTCCGGGTTCTCCTGCCACCAATTTTGCTGTACTGCCTTCAGGTTATTGTCCAGTTTCTCCTTGGTCCTATACTTATAATCATTCCAGCACTTCTTGCACTGTACTTTAAGTTTGCCCACCACTGTTAATCTTGTCCACTATGGACTGCCAAATGGTCTCTTATTTCCCTAATGGCAATTTGGAGGTGACAAAGATTTGATATTCATACATTGTCACCTCTGTTTTCAGAATTTGATTGTCCTTATCCTAAAAGTACTCTTTCTCTTGCTCTTCCCATGGGAGTCATTCTGGACATCCTGGCTGGTGCTGTCGTGGTTGGGGTTGTTGCCCTCACTCTCGTCCTTTTGAGGTATGGAGAAATGTTTTTTCTTCAAAACAGAAACATCATTTTTATTGATGCACAGTGGGATCATATGTCATGGTGAACTGTACCATAAATATGGTGCATCAAAGGGATTTGAAACTTTCGTACAGCAGCACAACTTTCTCTGATGCACGCTGCCTCACCGCAGTGATGCATACGTTCTCATAAATGAAGACCCAAGGCCTTCATTTACGTGATTTTTGTGTAAGGGCTTATTTATGAGAGTGCTGTATCGTTTTTTCACCATCCATGATGCAGGGCTCTGAATCAGACTTATGCAGCCATGCACAGCCAACCTGTATGGCATTTAGTGATCGCATACATTTTGAATAAGTCAACGCAGTGCAAATCAATGCATTGCCTACTCTGTGCCCTGAAGGTGCTCCATGGGCATCGCGGTGGGTGTTTCCACCCAACACCCATTGATACTGACATTCCCTCAGATTTACAAACTCATGTAAACCTGGGGAAGAGCAAAATTCTTATTGGAGGAGTAAAAAGGGGAAATATTTCATGTAGCAAACATAGACAGAGGAAAACGCCTCTTAGGATTATTTTGTGTCAGGAAGGTGCCCCTTCCCACATAAAAGCAATCCTGCATGCAATGGAGGCATCCTTTTAACATGATGCAGCAAGATGCCTTGATGCACTGCCCTGCACCAAAAGCCCACAAATGAGGACCCAACTTTTTAACTGAGCGCCAGAGGTGGCAGGTGAAGATTTAATGCTTTGATATTTGTTTCTTTGGTGGTCCGGGATTAAAGGGTGGTAATGTGAAAATTGTCTTTGATAACTGATTTCCGTGACAACCACATTTACACTGTGATGGGTAAAGAGTATATATATAAAGTTAAGGGGGTCAATATTCGCTAGTTGTCAACATTCTGGTGGCGGCATTTAAGACCAGAAAAAGAAACACTTGCAAAACATGCACATATTATAAAAGCAGCAAATTAGATTCATCCGAAACTCAAAATGCTGCACATCCAAAGCCTGGGAGAAGAAAGTATGTATCCTCATCAATCAGGATTAATATTCAGGAATTATGAAGTGCGGTCAATACCCCAATAGGGGATAAAGGCACTTGCAGGCCCCGGAGGCTTCTTCGAACGACCAGGTCTTGAGGACCATTTGGAATTCTGGAAGAGAGGTGATGGTCCAGAGGTGCATGGGGAGGCATTCTAGATCTTTGCTGCGATGTAGGAGAAGGAGCATCCTGCAGTTCTGCTTCAGTAGGTGCAGGGAGTAATGAGTAAGTGAAAGGGAGGCAGAGCTTAGTCTTCTCGATGGTTGGTTGTGTAGAGTCTTGAGTGTATGGGTCAGCAGCTTGAATTAATCAAATAAACAACAGAGGGTACCTGAAATCTCAATCAGGAGGATAACAGCAGGGAAATGAGCAGCTTGAATTGGCATCTCTTCATTACGGGGAGCCAGTGGAGTTTCCTCAGGTGGGGTGTGATGTGGGTTCATCAGTGAAGGCCAAGGATGAGTCTATCTGCTGCATTCTGTATGGTATGAAGTCTCTGTTGAAGGTGTCCGAAGAATCCTACGTAGAGGGCATTGTCGTAGTCCAGTCGACCGGTGATGAGGGCTTGTGTCACAATGCATCTCTTGTGTAGGGGTACCCACTTGAAGATCTTACGTAGCATGCACAGAGTGAAGAAGCAGCTGGAGGAGTCCGCTTGATCTGAGATTTCATGGTGATTTTGTTGTCAATGATGATTCTGAGGTTTGTGGCGAGGTTGAAGGGAATGAATGGGGGTTCTAGGTCTGCTGACCACCAGGAGTCGTTCCATGTGTTGCTGCTTTTGCCAAAGATCAGAACTTTTCTGTGTTCAGCTGCAGGCATTTGTTCTTCATTCAGTCTGCGACGTTTGTCATGCATCTGTGGAATTTAGTTCTGGTGGTGATGGGGTCATCAGTGAGTGAGAGGAGGAGTTGGGATTCCTTTGCATGGGAAATTATGCTAAGACCGTGTTGCCTGACGATGATGGCAAGTAGGGTCATGTATGCATTGAAAAGAGTGGGACTGAGGTATATACCCTAAAGGACACCACAGACCTCCTTGGGTACAGAGGTGACAGTTAAGGGGTGGATCCTCTGGTTTCTTTGGGTGAGGAAAGAGGTGATCCATCTGAGAGCGCCCCTTTGGATGCCGATGTGGTGGTGTCTTTCAATCAGTGTGTGGTGGGATACGGTGTTGAAGGCTTCGAGAGGTCAAATAGGATTAAAGCTGCTGTTTCTCCTTGGTGGAGGAGTGTTCGGATGTCCTTGGTGGCTGTAATCAGGGCAGTTTTGGTGCCGTGATTGCTGCTGAAGCAGATTGACTGTTAGTTTTTGAGTAATCTTGGGTTGCCAGAGTAGTGATCTGGTTTATGAAACATTAGTTTATTTCAATATGCCTCCTTTGACACATAAGGTGAATAAACAAAAAAACACAGATCAGAAATGTGCTGACTGTTAACATGCATAAAATGACAGCCAAAAAATCTTACTGCGTATCTATACAATGCCCAACACCAGGCCCGGACTGGCCGTATCGGCACTAGGCTGATGGGTGGGGATAGGGGCTGTGTTAGAAATGGGGGTCTCTGGTTGGCAATGGTTTGCACCCTTGTCCAAATAGGGACCCTTGCTTCTAGTCAGGGAAAGGGGGTAACACTCCTAAAATAACCCCTGCTTGGTATCTTGGCAAGAGCAGACAGGCTTATCTCAGAGGCAGTATGTAAAGCATTTGTGAACACATACAGTAACACAGTGAAAACACTACAAATGGACACCACACCAGTTTAGAAAAATAAGTAATCTTTATCTAAACAAGACCAAACGGTAAAAATCCACAATACAGTATCAGAAATAGGCTCTTCAATGGTAAAAGTAGTTCAGTTTAAGGCAAGTTGTAAATGCGGCACTTTTCCCACAAAGTACCTTAGATGCGTCACGCAAAATAAACAAAAGGATCGCAGGGAAGGTGATGCGTCAGTTCCTTGCTTCAGGGGAGGTGGCGCACCTGTTCCTTACTGTAGCGCAGGGAAGGCGATGCATCTGTTCCTTTCTGGAGAGGAGGGGATTCGTCTTTTTCTTACTGCGTTCCGGTTACGATGCTACAAGATGGTGTCTCAATGCAGGGCGATGACCCAGTGCGATTTGACAAAATGGCGGATTGATGTGATGCGATGATCCGGTCGATGAGTGAACGGTTGCAGCTCCATGGCAGGTGCTTCAATGGGTTTCTAGGCGATGTGTCGGAACCCGGTATGGATGCAGCATGCGTCTTCTCCGTGACTCAGTGATGCGTGCAGAAGCGGTGCGGATGCAACACACATCTTCTTTGTTGCATCGATCTTCCAGCTCCCAACAACAGGTTGGAATTCCCGGCAAGGGAATTCAGGGAAGCTGGGGGTAAAGTCTTTGTATCCCAGAGACTTCAGACAGGAGGCAAGCTCAGTTTCAAGCCCTTGGAGATCTTTTCTGCAGCAGATGACCAAGCAAACAGCAAAGTCCTTTTTCTCCTTTCTCTCTCTCTCTCTCTATATATATATATTTATATATATATATATATATATATATATATATATATATATATATATATATATATATATATTCACTGAAAAAACCATAGGTTATAGACCATATATAGTTAGGAATTAGCATTTACAAAACCTTATTTTACTCACACAAAACCATTGAAATTCCATATATAGTTAGTTGCACTAACTATATATCGCGCACCCGCAACCCACTGCTGATGATGTCACATATTACATCATTCATGACATGGTCAGTGACATCACTGATGACATCACTGATGACATCTCAAATGACATCACTGATGACATCACTGACGACATCTCAAATGACATCACTGATAACATCTCAAATGACATCACTCATGACATCACTGATGACATCTCAAATGACATCACTGATGACATCACTGATGACATCATCCAGTGACTGTGTGTTTCTGTAAAGTTAAAATGTGTCTTACATATTGAAGAATGAGTGGAAGTATAAGTGTCTGGACAAAGGATTTAGTAGGTGCATGACTGAATGTATGAGTGAGTGATTAAATGTGTCTCACTGAGTGCATGGGTTAGTGACTAAACTATCTTAATTTGAGCATCATTATGTCTGTTGTTCTGTAAACTGCTGCATGTGTTGATCAGTAGCTATATGATTAACTATATGGGTTACTGATTGATTGTCCAAGTATTTGTATGGGAGACTGAGTGTGTGTGTGGCTGGCTGGCTGGGAGGTGTGTGACTCTGTGCAGATCAATGTGTACTTGTATCAATGATTCTATAAGAAGGTAAGTATGTGTTAGTATATGTTTGAAAATGTAAGGTGCTCTATGTTTAACTGTATAGACAAGAAAATGGAAGTGTCATTGATTCTTTAACAGGACTGACTACGTGTGTGAGTAACTCCATGGATGAGTGGCAGACTGTGAGTGTCTGTATAGGTGTATGAGTGCATATGATAGTGTTGTAAAGATGAGTGATTGTATGTATGAATGATTGTATGGGTGAATGAGTGAATGTGTGTGTAGACATAGGAATCAGTGAGTGCGTATGTAGTAACTAGTATTGGTGTGTCAATGGTTTCAAAAATTATACTCTGTATTTAACACTGGGTGAAACAGAGGTTATATTAAAATGTGAGGAGATGCATTGTATTGTCACATGAATGATATCATCAGTGATGTGGTCATTGATGTCAAATCAGATGTCATCAGTGATGTTATCAGTGATGTCATTTGAGATGTCATCAGTGATGTCATCAGTGATGTCACTGACCATGTCATGAATGATGTAATATGTGACATCATCAGCAGTGGATTGCGGGTGCGCGATATATAGTTAGTGCAACTAACTATATATGGAATTTCAATGGTTTTGTGTGAGTAAAATAAGGTTTTGTAAATGCTAATTCCTAACTATATATGGTCTATAACCTATGGTTTTTTCAGTGAATTTTCAAGGTTTTGTAAATGCTAATTCCTAACTATATATGGTCTATAACCTATGGTTTTTTCAGTGAATTTCATTGGTTTTTTAACAGCTAATATCTGTAGCTGTAAAATGTATTCTTCTTTAAATCCAAAAATATATTTTATATGTTTATGAATAATTTTTTTTTTAAATATTTTTTTTTCTTCGTTCCCGCTTCGCGAATCGGGAAGCTTCCCGTTAGCTGACCTTGATGCCGCGAAATAGACCGCGAGCCGGTAAACGTTTCTTTACCGCAACTGCCGCGTTAGAAAACAACATCGTGACGCCTCCCGTCCGCATGACGTTTCACGTTGTCGCGTGATACGTCATATGACGTGCTACGTTAGCGAACTGGTACGCGAAGCGAGTCGCAAAGCGCAGGTTTCTGGAAGCAAACCGGAAGGCCCTGCAAAGCGCTTAACGTAAACACAGCAGGTCATGTGACTTGGTAATAACACTTTTCATTGGTTCATTTCACTTTTGGTTTCCTAATGATGTAAGACTAGGTCATATAATCTAAAATGAACACTTTTCATTGGTTGAGAACTCTTGTTTTTCCCAAATGATGAAAATCCCTCCTTCTTTCCTCACTCTGACTTTCATCATTGTGAGAGAAAGACCCTTTGTGATCACTGAGCAATGGCTTCTTTAGTAGCTTCAGCTGGTGCTTCCCCACAACCTCCACCACATCCAAGGAAGAGTGGACCACCTGCTCAAGTTATAATTCAACAAGAAGAGGAAGAAGAGGAACAGAACGACGAGCACGAAGAGAGGCAGTTTTTGCCTGAGGAGCCCAGGACGTCTCACCGGAAAGAAAACTTCATTTGGCAATTTTTTAAAATTCCCAAAGGTCAGAAAAAAGTAAATGCAAGATACGTAACTTGCCTTATATGTCAAGATAGACTGTCCAGAGGAACCGAGAAAAAATACAGTTTCGGAAACTACACAATGCATCGCCATATGACTAGGTGGCATCCTAACAACTACAGTGCTGCACAGTTTCGGAACGACCTAGATAATCTCCCTATTATGGCCAGAAGATCTGTTGTACCGGAAGTAACGGGACCAGAGGGCAGGGAGATGGTGCCAAATATACAAATGAGATTTGGTGAAGTAAAACACATCTGCGTATATTGCGATGGATTCATTTGCTACGGAGAAAGAAGCATCACTCTGATCAACAGAGCTATTGACTATCATATGCAAGTTTGTACGAAACGCCCAAAATAATAAATACTTTTTTTTTGTTTTGTTGCTCCTGTTGAGCCCTTTACAATGAATCGTTTTCATTGCCCCCTCCAAGAAAAACCCCAAAAAATATAAAACTGTTCAGAAAAATTCAAAAAAAGTAAAAAAATGTTCCGAAAAATAATAAAAAAAATATAAAACAACATAAACAATAAAAAAAAGTTCTTTTCAGAACTACCTCCCCGTTATTAAAAAATTGGTACAATATTTGGAACTGTGCCAACCTCTATTTCTCTTAGTTCGCTTCCCAGTTCGCTCGCCGGTACGCGAACCGGAAGCGAACCAAAAACAGTAAGTATAAGGGAAGGAAACAGACACTTATGTTAAAAGAAAGACAGCTATAGGGGAGTAAACTAGAGATACTATTACCCGTAATCCACTGCTGATGATGTCACATATTACATCATTCATGACATGCTCAGTGACATCATCAGCAGAGGATTGCGGGTTTTTTGGCAACGTGCCTTATCCACGGTTTAATAACGCTGCCTTTTGCTTTATATAAGTTTTCAAATTGTATGAAATATATACCAATAGGTCGTTATGAACCTTTAGGTAGTGCTTTTCTTCCTGAGGTCTGGTCGCTTCCATACACATACAGATGTTTCAAAGATGATCAAGAAGTTTATCTGAATGGAGAGGAATGCACTGAGACGCCAGATTATTCACTAATGTGTAGGCACATACAGTTACACGGTTCATGCAACAAACACCGACCAAATATGGCTTGCGTGTTGCAAGGCACGCCAGTTCCTGCTATCATCCCCACGTTCAAGTTGTTGGAAAATGGTAGTTATTTGATGCTCAATAATGAAGATTGTTCTGGGTTAATTAAAAGTATTCCTTTTATCGTAACAGTAAGTGAACGGGTTATTTGCTGCAGAAATGTTCTATTTCCTCCCACACATGAACATAGGGAGTTTTCAATCTCGCCACAAATAACAACCTTGGGAGCAGATTTCAACGGCATGGCAAGAATAAGAGCTCTTTTGTCTCAGAGAGAGGTGGCCTTGAGTTCGGCCCGTGAAACTTTTGTGCTTCACATAGCGAACACCCGTACAGAGGTGCAGACCCTTTTCAATTCAGATTTGCCTTTCCATTTCAGCAAGATGGTTCGGACTTTCTTTAACGCATCCTCCACAAAGGCCCTGGCGCACTTTTTTAAAGTTGTTACCAGTGGTCTCGTGACTTCATTTGAGAAAATCTTTGGAGTCATCCCTGCTTTCTTTCATTCTATTTTTTCCACTCTGCTTCGTGGATTGCCATTTTTACTTGCATTACCAGCGGACGCTCTTGTGCTTTTTTACATTTTTAAATATGGATGTCCCTCCTATGCAACCTCCCGCCCTGCAGCTGCTGACACTGTTCCGCAATCGCATGCTAGAATATTATGGCACAATGCCGTTGGCGATATTAAGCACGGCATATGGATTATCTTTTCGATTCTCCTACTTCACCTGTGTCCAGCCTGTATTTCACTGCCTGACCTGTGATTTCGATTGGGCCATTGATTTGTGTCTCTGCGGACCGGTTTCTCCTGACGTCGACTTTAATCAGCTGATGACTCCTATCATTACTCACGAGTTGGTTTGTCCTGGCGAAAGGATTATGGCTGTGGCATTGATGCATGGACTAATTGGTCCCTGGAATTTACTGGCGGCAACACAGTCTTTCTTGGAACAGAGCTTTCTTGAAAACCCACCGAGCTGTCCTCTGATGGTGATAGAGGATCCGGTGCTGGGAGAGCACGTATGTTCTTTTCCGCTTTTAAATTGGATGGCTGAACTCTTTTCGGATGAAGACGGTGACTTCCTATTGGAGGCTGTTGCAGCTTATTTTGCATACACAGTTATGTCATAGACCTTTTTCATTTTTGATATGCTGAGTACTAGCATTTCATTGACAATTCATTGACTTATTTGTCAAGTTTTTATTATTTAGCTTGCCTATTGGCTTAAGACTCGATAAAGTACTTGGCTGTTTTATTTTTCTTTAGCATTAAATTTTCCTAGTTTTTAATATTTTACCTTGCGGACCGTCCACATATAAAGTTGCAATCTGCTCTCATGAGATGGCACTTCTATTATCTTATTCAGTTCGTTTCCGGATCATGGGGAGGTGTCATCTAGGTCCTGGATATCTTTACACCGTGTTAAGTTAGCATGGGCTCATTACCGGTTTAAACGCCATTTTTCCTTTTTTGCAACTTCTGCACACGACACTTAGTTGTTGCTTTAGCTTTCAACCTAATAGTTCATCGTGATTTACATGAGAATAATATGTTATTGCTCTACTATCTGCTTTACTTGTTAAACTATATCTGTACAGCGAGTGCTGAAGTTTCAAGAACAACACGATACAGAATTGTTATGAGGTCTGATCTCCACGACTTCATACTCATAACATAAGTGCAGCTTCTGCCAATTCTGGGCATGAGGCGGGTTTTATATTGCTTTGCCGAACACAATCAATCAATCAATCAATCAATCAGTGACACTTATAAAGCGCGCTACATACCCGTAGGGTCTCAAGGCGCTGGGGGGGGGGTGCCGCTACTGCTCGAACAGCCAGGTCTTCAGCTTCTTCCTGAAGGAGAGGTGGTCTTGGGTCAGGCGCAGGTCGGTCGGGAGGGAGTTCCAGGTCTTGGCGGCCAGGTAGGAGAAGGACCTTCCTCCTGTAGTCGCTCTTCGGATGCGGGGGACGGCGGCGAGGGCGTGGTTGGCTGATCGGAGGTGGTGTTTGGGAGCGTAGAAGTTGACTCGGCTGTTGAGGTAGCTCGGGCCTCGATCGTGTAGAGCTTTGTGTGCGTGGGTGAGGAGGCGGAAGGTGATTCTTTTGTTGACGGGGAGCCAGTGAAGGTCTCTCAGATGTCCGGAGATGTGGCTGGTTCGTGGGATGTCGAGGATGAGTCTGGCTGAGGCGTTCTGGATCCGCTGGAGTCTCTTCTGGAGCTTGGCGGTGGTACCGGCGTATAGGGCGTTGCCGTAGTCCAGACGGCTGGTGACGAGGGCCTGGGTGACGGTCTTCCTGGTCTCGGTGGGGATCCACCAGAAGATCTTTCGTAGCATGCGCAGGATGTTGAAGCACGACGAGGAGACGGCGTTGACTTGTCTGGTCATGGAGAGGGAGGAGTCCAGGATGAATCCCAGGTTGCGTGCGTGGTCTGTCGGTTTGGGTGCGGTGCCCAGGGCGGGTGGCCACCAGGAGTCGTCCCAGGCGGAGGGTGAAGAGCCCAGGATGAGGACCTCCGTCTTGTCTGAGTTCAGTTTCAGGCGGCTGGTCGTCATCCACTCGGCTACCTCTTTCATCCCTTCGTGCAGGTTGGCTCTGGCGGCGGCGGGATCGTTGGTCAGGGAGAGGATCAGCTGGGTGTCGTCGGCGTAGGAGATTATGCTGAGGTTGTGTTTGCGTACGATGGCCGCGAGGGGGCTCATGTAGACGTTGAAGAGGGTGGGGCTCAGAGATGATCCTTGGGGGACGCCGCAGATGACTTCGGAGGCCTCTGACTTGTACGGTGGCAGGCGGACTCTCTGTGTTCTTCCGTCGAGGAAGGAGATGATCCATTCCAGTGCCTTCTCCTGAATTCCGACGTCGCTGAGGCGCTGCACTAGGGTGCGGTGGCAGACAGTGTCGAATGCCGCGGAGAGGTCTAGGAGGATGAGGGCCGCTGTTTCTCCATTGTCCATCAGGGCTCGGATGTCATCGGTGGCGGCGATGAGGGCGGTCTCGGTGCTGTGGTTGGCTCGGAAGCCGGACTGTGAGGGGTCGAGGGATCCGTTCGTCTCGAGGAAGGCGGCCATCTGCTTGTTGACGGTTTTCTCGATGACTTTGGCTGGAAACACACATACACAACACTTGATGCGGTTCACATGAATCGAGAGCTGGTGTATGCTGATGTGATTCCTTCAAATCTAAGACACTAAAGTATGGGCACGCCCTAAACCAACACAAAGAGACCTTCTTAGCAAATAATATAATATGTGTATTAGGGAGGGTGAGATATAAGCAGCCGCGGGCCGTGGAGGGAGTTACGATGGGGCAGGGAGGCGGGGAGGGGGAGGGGCAGGGTGGAGCCCTCTCCACCCTGCCCCTCCCCCTCCCCGCCTCCCTGCCCCACCGTAACTCCCTCCACGGCCCGTGGCTGCTTATAAGTGTTGATAACTCTTATTCATTTACAGCATGTTAACATACTGTCACCATTCGCTTTTTATGTACTAGTAACTATGCTGGTAATTTTGCTACTGATAATATGTGTACTTGCATTATCTAAGATACTACGCCTGAGAAGACGGCATTAGTAAATAAACATTTCAAATACACATGTGTTCTTCTTAACTCCATGTTCTGGTTTCTAAGAAATATATAACGACCGACTGTTCATGAGTTCCACGTATCCTGAGGTACTATAAGTTCATATTCTGGATTGTCTAAACATTGAGAGTTTGTTATATCCAATGTGACACTGTACCTAGCTTGCTAAGGGGTTTCTGAGTACTAAGGTGAGTTTTGGGGCACCCTAATTCGCCGAGGTTCCAATCCTCTGTCCACAGTTCTGTGTGAGAACAGAAACCCTGCGACAGGGGCACCCCCGACCCTTCCTGGAGCTTCATCACACTTGCGATACAACTCCAGCAATGCGCCACCTTTACGGCACAGTTACATCACGCATCTGTGCTGTTTTTGCCCCATGATGCGCCGCATTGTAAATGCAGCACACCATAGGTGACGGAACAGCGGCACAGAATGACTAACACATCCCTGGTGATGCGCCAGTCATCATAAATCTATCCCTATGCTTCTTATCTTGTTCGAGATGAACCGCCATATGTATCATCAAAGTTTTTTGCATTTCCTAAATAGCGAACTTTAAGGAATAAATAGCGATTCTTTACCATTCCTAGTTTGCGATTAGCTATTTGCTAATTACAAATTACCCATTCATTTCCTTCATTTCCATAGGGCGGTTGGACTCACTTTTAGCTCGAACGGCTGAATGGATGTCCACGAAACTTGGCAAAATTGTAGGGACTAGTAGCCCGATGTGCCTTTGCTATGTCTCAAGATATATGCTCCAGTGGTTTTTACGAAAATTTACTTTGAAAAATATATATTGGGCTACATTGGCCTATATATATGTTGGAGCCCAAATGTAGCCCAATGTAGCCCAATGAAGCCCAATGAAGCCCAATGTAGCCCAATGTAGCCCAAAGATGGCCGCCAGAGACAAAAAAAACAAATGTAACCCAAATATCAGCCAGATGTAGCCCAACTATAGCCCAGTGACAGAATGACCAATCAGCTTCGCAAACCTCCGTTACGCGAAGCGGAGCGCTGTTACAGATATATATCTTTTTTTGAACGTTAATTTCTCAAAATCCACTAGAGCACATATATTGAGACCTAGCAAAGGCACATCGGGCTACCAGTCCCTAATATTTTACCAAGTTTCGTGCAAATCCATTCAGCCGTTCGATTATTATTATTATTTTTTTTTTTTGCCCCGCGGGGCCCTTTTAAAACCTCCACATCAAACCTAGGGGGTCAGCGAGGATCTACTATTCCCCCTTATGGTCATTTGCCCCTTCGCTTTGGCCTCCTCTTGTCTCTCGATCCTACCGAGAGACAAGATGGCGGCCGCTACGGACTGTTTGGAATGTTGACAGACGCCGGAGAACCAATCAGCTTCGCTTCACAAAGCTCCGTTGCGCGAAAAGTACGCGTCCTGGAGCGCTGCCCGGTCCGCTGTTACAGATATATATCTTTTTTTAAACGTTAATTTCTCAAAATCCACTGTAGCACATATATTGAGACCTACAAAAGGCACATCGGGCTACCAGTCCCTACAATTTTGCCAAGTTTCGTGCAAATCCATTCAGCCGTTCGGGCTAAAAGTGAGGCCAACCGCCCTATGGAAAACTCAATGTTAAAAACACGTTTTGGGACCCCCCTTTTTTCTCGGCCCCCCCTTGACGAACCCCCCCCAAATTTTCAAGGGCTGCTCAGAAACAAAATGTGCCATTTTCCTGAACATTTCAGCCAATTCCGTCCACAATCTCCAAAGTTATTAGACATAGAATTTTCAAAAATCCCATAGAGAAAAAATCCTAACTATATATACCTACTGGCGACCGCCAGTAGGTAATATATATATATATATATATATATATATTCACTGAAAAAACCATAGGTTATACACCATATATAGTTAGGAATTAGCATTTAAAAAACCTTATTTTACTCACACAAAACCATTGAAATTCCATATATAGTTAGTTGCACTAACTATATATCGCGCACCCGCAATCCACTGCTGATCATGTCACATATTACATCATTCATGACATGGTCAGTGACATCACTGATGACATCACTGATGACATCTCAAATGACATCACTGATGACATCACTGATGACAACATCCAGTGACTGTATTTTTCTGTAAAGTTAAAATATGTCTTGAGTGGATGTATAAGTGTCTGGATGAAGGATTTAGTAGGTGCATGACTGACTGTATAAGTGAGTGATTAAATGTGTCTCACTGAATGCATGGGTTAGTGACTAAACTGTCTTAATTTGTGCATCATTATGTCTGTTGTTCTGTAAACTGCTGCATGTGTTGATCATTAGCTATACGAGAGGCTATATGTGTTATTAATTGGTTGCCCAAGTATTTCTATGGGAGATTGAGTTTGTGTGGGGGTGGCTGGAAGGTGTGTGACTCTATGCATAGATGTGTGAGCAGTTTATTCACTAGGTGTATGAGTTCAAGAGTGCATGTGGAAACAGCTACATGGGCAGTTGACTGTGTGCATGAGTGTATTGATGAGTGAATGGATATCTCAATGCTACATGTCATAGTAAGTACATATGTAAAACACAGTACATGTGAGAGTTGGCATATATAAATAACTGTGCATGAGAGCCACTGAATGAGTGAGTGGTTGTATCGATCATTGTGAACTTGTATCAGGGATTGTATAAGAGAGTAAATATGTGTTAGTATATGTTTCAATAAGTAAGGTGTGTTTAACTGTATAGTTGAAGAAATGGAGGTGAGATTGTTTCTTTGCATGACTGACTGGGTGTGTGAGTAACTCCATGGATGAGTGGCAGTGTGTGAGTGTCTGTATACACTGAGTGTATCTAAGGTTATATTAGAGTCTGAAGAGGTTTATCGTATTAGCACAAGAATGATGTCAAATGAGATGTCATCAGTGATGTCATTTGAGATGTCATCAGTGATGTCATCAGTGATGTCACTGACCATGTCATGAATGATGTAATATGTGACATGATCAGCAGTGGATTGCGGGTGCGCGATATATAGTTAGTGCAACTAACTATATATGGAATTTCAATGGTTTTGTGTGAGTAAAATAAGGTTTTTTAAATGCTAATTCCTAACTATATATGGTGTATAACCTATGGTTTTTTCAGTGAATTTTCAAGGTTTTGTAAATGCTAATTCCAACTATATATGGTCTATAACCTATGGTTTTTTCAGTGAATTTCAATGGTTTTTTAATAGCAAATATCATAAGCTGTCGAATGTCAAGTACGTGGTAAGTAAAAACATTTTCGTGTTTATGCACACTGATCTGCTTTGAATACTGCCCCCCACCCCTCATTTCTATTAGGAGTACTCTCTCTTTGCAGATAGTGAAGGGTAGTTAACGCAGCCCTTTGCCCCCTTTGTAATACGTCGTGCCTGCTTCTCTCTCCATTTGATTGATTGTTCTCTTTGGTTCATTCTCTATTTACAAACAAGCACAGAGTCGCAATACTCTGTTTAGTCTTTGCAGATAGCGAAAAATCGTGTAAAAAAACAAAAGGAATCGAGCAAAATCAGTAGGCCACTAATGGGATCTCTTTTTGACCTCGCTAAAATAGAAACATTAGGAACAAACTGTTGAAAATAGCAATGCGTATGTACATAAGCGGCGTTCATTTGTGTTCACAGTACCCCTTGTTGATTGTTTCAATCGAGCATTGAATTGTTCGAAGTTAATTCTCTTAAGGATCTTCTCTACCTGCAAACGAGGAAGAATAGGAATATTCTCTCTCCCTTTGCAGATAGTGAAGGGTAGGTAACGCAAGCCTTTAACACGTCGTACCTATTTCATTCCTCATTGATTGATTGATTGTCCGAACATTGACTGTTTGGGAATTAGTTCTTTTTGGAGGTATTCCCTGTTTGCAAATAAACGTAGGAAAATCTTTGCAAGTAGTGAAAGGGTACGTAATGCGGACCTTTCACCCCCGTTGTAATCTGTCATGCCTATCTACTCCCCACTGATTGATGCACCTTTTTCACCCGGACCATTTACTAGAGATACGTCATCTGGCCCGACCAGAGAGCACCCCTAGTGAAAAGGACATATGCAATAATAACGAAGTGATCACTGTATCCTGTTAACAGAAACTTTACCATGAAACAACCTGTAAAGAAAAAAATAGGAAAACGAAAATCAGTAGGCCACTGATGAACATGAACTTTTATTAAACAACAAACAAAGAAACGATAACATAACGTAATGATAAAACCTATTAATGTCCTAGAAACAAGAAAACGTTAAAGTATGCCAGTGGTGAGAGACCAGAAAAACAGTCCGAGAAACCAAATCACCCCTCGCTGTCCCAACTCATGCACTCTGAAAAGTTCAAAGTTTTGAGGAGTGCTTGTAACATTGTCTGAAGCCTATTTGCAATTGCTTCATCTTCACTATTCTTAAAGTAAGTGGGGGCTGTTGTGATGCGGTGCCACCCTGAACCGCTTGACGGAGGCCCCCGAGGGACGGTGTCATGTCGCGGACTCGGAGGGGGCGCTTGGCTCCGGCCCCCTCCCCAAGTCGTGTTGCCCTGGTGTAGCCTGAGATCGCCCCCGACATAGGTGGCCGGCTCCCGGGGTCAAGCGGAACTTTTTTCCTTTTGGTGACTCTTCCATTCTTCACCTTGTCCCACAATCCGTTTCACCTAAAGACACGCTGTAGTGGGGCACCCCTTTTCCGTTTCATTTGCCATTCAGCCCGCTTTTGCTACACTGTGCCTCTTCCGCTATTCAGCTGTTTACCGCCCGCTCTTTCGACTACAGCGTCTCGCTCACCATGTACTTGAGTTGCTCCCGCTCTTGCGGCGCAGCGATAGGCGGCTGCCACAGGACTCTCAAAATGGCGGCCATCTCTTCAGATTTGGGCGTGGTCCACTAAAATGGGCCTGCGACACCTTGGAACTCGGACGCTTGTCTGCTAGAGCTTGGGCTCCATTCGCGAAAGCGTCCCCTCATCCTTGAAGATTCTACAAAAGTCTTGGGGGCCCCCGACTCCCGCAGGCTTCTGGTGGGGAGCGCCTAGCATGATTGCTCGTGGAATGTCCACGACGGAGCTACGAAATGGTGGTGCTCTCATGCTAACGCCAGCTTCAGTCTGAAACATCCAGAAACACTGTAGACTACCAATTCGATCAGTTCCGGTAGCGCTCCAACGTGACCCGGTAGAGAAGAACTTGCCCTCCCCTCTTTGACTGATGGTTCTTGTTGCCTGTCCCTTCTGTTGTCATTTAACAGAACTATTTAGCCTGCTGAAAGGGGTTGTGTGCCGTCCGCTGGTTGGTGGAGACATTTTGACTATATTCTGGACCTGCGTTGTCGCGTAATGCGTCATATGACGCGCCGCGTTAGAAAGTTTAATAAATTATGAAACACAATAAACAATCCTTAAAAAATAAAAAAAATAAAAAAATAATCAACAAAACCAACAATCAATTAACATACAGTATTTGAAAAGTCTATCATTCATTTTTCATTGCAGTACGCTGCCCAGAAAGCTTCCCGGTTCCCGGACCGGGCGCTACCCACGCAAAAAAACAAAAAAAACGGTATATATTGTTTTGCCCTGCGAGAACCTTTCAAAGCCTCCACATCAAACCTAGGGGGTCAGGGACGATCTACTATGCCCCCTTATGGTCATTTGCCCCTTCGCTTTGGCCTCCTCTTGTCTCTCGATCCTACCGAGAGACAAGATGGCGGCCGCTACGGACTGTTTGGAATGTTTACAGACGCCGAAAAACCAATCAGCTTCGCAAACCTCCGTAACGCGAAAAGTACGCAAAGCGGAGCGCTGTTACAGATATATATCTTTTTTTGAACGTTAATTTCTCAAAATCCACTGGAGCACATATATTGAGACCTAGCAAAGGCACATCGGGCTACCAGTCCCTACAATTTTGCCAAGTTTCGTGCAAATCCATTCAGCCGTTCGATTATTATTATTATTTTTTTTTTTGCCCCGCGGGGCCCTTTTAAAACCTCCACATCAAACCTAGGGGGTCAGCGAGGATCTACTATTCCCCCTTATGGTCATTTGCCCCTTCGCTTTCGCCTCCTCTTGTCTCTCGATCCTACCGAGAGACAAGATGGCGGCCGCTACGGACTGTTTGGAATGTTGACAGACGCCGGAGAACCAATCAGCTTCGCTTCACAAAGCTCCGTTGCGCGAAAAGTACGCGTCCTGGGCCGCTGCCCGGTCCGCTGTTACAGATATATATCTTTTTTTAAACGTTAATTTCTCAAAATCCACTGGAGCACATATATTGAGACCTACAAAAGGCACATCGGGCTACCAGTCCCTACAATTTTGCCAAGTTTCGTGCAAATCCATTCAGCCGTTCGGGCTAAAAGTGAGGCCAACCGCCCTATGGAAAACTCAATGTTAAAAACACGTTTTGGGACCCCCCTTTTTTCTCGGCCCCCCCTTGACGAACCCTCCCCAAATTTTCAAGGGCTGCTCAGAAACAAAATGTGCCATTTTCCTGAACATTTCGGCCAATTCCGTCCACAATCTCCAAAGTTATTAGACATAGAATTTTCAAAAATCCCATAGAGAAAAAATCCTAACTATATATACCTACTGGCGACCGCCAGTAGGTAATATATATATATATATATATATATATATATATTCACTGAAAAAACCATAGGTTATACACCATATATAGTTAGGAATTAGCATTTAAAAAACCCTATTTTACTCACACAAAACCATTGAAATTCCATATATAGTTAGTTGCACTAACTATATATCGCGCACCCGCAATCCACTGCTGATCATGTCACATATTACATCATTCATGACATGGTCAGTGACATCACTGATGACATCACTGATGACATCTCAAATGACATCACTGATGACATCACTGATGACAACATCCAGTGACTGTATTTTTCTGTAAAGTTAAAATATGTCTTGAGTGGATGTAGAAGTGTCTGGATGAAGGATTTAGTAGGTGCATGACTGACTGTATGAGTGAGTGATTAAATGTGTCTCACTGAATGCATGGGTTAGTGACTAAACTGTCTTAATTTGTGCATCATTATGTCTGTTGTTCTGTAAACTGCTGCATGTGTTGATCATTAGCTATACGAGAGGCTATATGTGTTATTAATTGGTTGCCCAAGTATTTCTATGGGAGATTGAGTTTGTGTGGGGGTGGCTGGAAGGTGTGTGACTCTATGCATAGATGTGTGAGCAGTTTATTCACTAGGTGTATGAGTTCAAGAGTGCATGTGGAAACAGCTACATGGGCAGTTGACTGTGTGCATGAGTGTATTGATGAGTGAATGGATATCTCAATGCTACATGTCATAGTAAGTACATATGTAAAACACAGTACATGTGAGAGTTGGCATATATAAATAACTGTGCATGAGAGCCACTGAATGAGTGAGTGGTTGTATCGATCATTGTGAACTTGTATCAGGGATTGTATAAGAGAGTAAATATGTGTTAGTATATGTTTCAATAAGTAAGGTGTGTTTAACTGTATAGTTGAAGAAATGGAGGTGAGATTGTTTCTTTGCATGACTGACTGGGTGTGTGAGTAACTCCATGGATGAGTGGCAGTGTGTGAGTGTCTGTATACACTGAGTGTATCTAAGGTTATATTAGAGTCTGAAGAGGTTTATCGTATTAGCACAAGAATGATGTCAAATGAGATGTCATCAGTGATGTCATTTGAGATGTCATCAGTGATGTCATCAGTGATGTCACTGACCATGTCATGAATGATGTAATATGTGACATGATCAGCAGTGGATTGCGGGTGCGCGATATATAGTTAGTGCAACTAACTATATATGGAATTTCAATGGTTTTGTGTGAGTAAAATAAGGTTTTTTAAATGCTAATTCCTAACTATATATGGTGTATAACCTATGGTTTTTTCAGTGAATTTTCAAGGTTTTGTAAATGCTAATTCCAACTATATATGGTCTATAACCTATGGTTTTTTCAGTGAATTTCAATGGTTTTTTAATAGCAAATATCATAAGCTGTCGAATGTCAAGTACGTGGTAAGTAAAAACATTTTCGTGTTTATGCACACTGATCTGCTTTGAATACTGCCCCCCACCCCTCATTTCTATTAGGAGTACTCTCTCTTTGCAGATAGTGAAGGGTAGTTAACGCAGCCCTTTGCCCCCTTTGTAATACGTCGTGCCTGCTTCTCTCTCCATTTGATTGATTGTTCTCTTTGGTTCATTCTCTATTTACAAACAAGCACAGAGTCGCAATACTCTGTTTAGTCTTTGCAGATAGCGAAAAATCGTGTAAAAAAACAAAAGGAATCGAGCAAAATCAGTAGGCCACTAATGGGATCTCTTTTTGACCTCGCTAAAATAGAAACATTAGGAACAAACTGTTGAAAATAGCAATGCGTATGTACATAAGCGGCGTTCATTTGTGTTCACAGTACCCCTTGTTGATTGTTTCAATCGAGCATTGAATTGTTCGAAGTTAATTCTCTTAAGGATCTTCTCTACCTGCAAACGAGGAAGAATAGGAATATTCTCTCTCCCTTTGCAGATAGTGAAGGGTAGGTAACGCAAGCCTTTAACACGTCGTACCTATTTCATTCCTCATTGATTGATTGATTGTCCGAACATTGACGGTTTGGGAATTAGTTCTTTTTGGAGGTATTCCCTGTTTGCAAATAAACGTAGGAAAATCTTTGCAAGTAGTGAAAGGGTACGTAATGCGGACCTTTCACCCCCGTTGTAATCTGTCATGCCTATCTACTCCCCACTGATTGATGCACCTTTTTCACCCGGACCATTTACTAGAGATACGTCATCTGGCCCGACCAGAGAGCACCCCTAGTGAAAAGGACATATGCAATAATAACGAAGTGATCACTGTATCCTGTTAACAGAAACTTTACCATGAAACAACCTGTAAAGAAAAAAATAGGAAAACGAAAATCAGTAGGCCACTGATGAACATGAACTTTTATTAAACAACAAACAAAGAAACGATAACATAACGTAATGATAAAACCTATTAATGTCCTAGAAACAAGAAAACGTTAAAGTATGCCAGTGGTGAGAGACCAGAAAAACAGTCCGAGAAACCAAATCACCCCTCGCTGTCCCAACTCATGCACTCTGAAAAGTTCAAAGTTTTGAGGAGTGCTTGTAACATTGTCTGAAGCCTATTTGCAATTGCTTCATCTTCACTATTCTTAAAGTAAGTGGGGGCTGTTGTGATGCGGTGCCACCCTGAACCGCTTGACGGAGGCCCCCGAGGGACGGTGTCATGTCGCGGACTCGGAGGGGGCGCTTGGCTCCGGCCCCCTCCCCAAGTCGTGTTGCCCTGGTGTAGCCTGAGATCGCCCCCGACATAGGTGGCCGGCTCCCGGGGTCAAGCGGAACTTTTTTCCTTTTGGTGACTCTTCCATTCTTCACCTTGTCCCACAATCCGTTTCACCTAAAGACACGCTGTAGTGGGGCACCCCTTTTCCGTTTCATTTGCCATTCAGCCCGCTTTTGCTACACTGTGCCTCTTCCGCTATTCAGCTGTTTACCGCCCGCTCTTTCGACTACAGCGTCTCGCTCACCATGTACTTGAGTTGCTCCCGCTCTTGCGGCGCAGCGATAGGCGGCTGCCACAGGACTCTCAAAATGGCGGCCATCTCTTCAGATTTGGGCGTGGTCCACTAAAATGGGCCTGCGACACCTTGGAACTCGGACGCTTGTCTGCTAGAGCTTGGGCTCCATTCGCGAAAGCGTCCCCTCATCCTTGAAGATTCTACAAAAGTCTTGGGGGCCCCCGACTCCCGCAGGCTTCTGGTGGGGAGCGCCTAGCATGATTGCTCGTGGAATGGCCACGACGGAGCTACGAAATGGTGGTGCTCTCATGCTAACGCCAGCTTCAGTCTGAAACATCCAGAAACACTGTAGACTACCAATTCGATCAGTTCCGGTAGCGCTCCAACGTGACCCGGTAGAGAAGAACTTGCCCTCCCCTCTTTGACTGATGGTTCTTGTTGCCTGTCCCTTCTGTTGTCATTTAACAGAACTATTTAGCCTGCTGAAAGGGGTTGTGTGCCGTCCGCTGGTTGGTGGAGACATTTTGACTATATTCTGGACCTGCGTTGTCGCGTAATGCGTCATATGACGCGCCGCGTTAGAAAGTTTAATAAATTATGAAACACAATAAACAATCCTTAAAAAATAAAAAAAATAAAAAAATAATCAACAAAACCAACAATCAATTAACATACAGTATTTGAAAAGTCTATCATTCATTTTTCATTGCAGTACGCTGCCCAGAAAGCTTCCCGGTTCCCGGACCGGGCGCTACCCACGCAAAAAAACAAAAAAAACGGTATATATTTTTTTGCCCTGCGAGAACCTTTCAAAGCCTCCACATCAAACCTAGGGGGTCAGGGACGATCTACTATGCCCCCTTATGGTCATTTGCCCCTTCGCTTTGGCCTCCTCTTGTCTCTCGATCCTACCGAGAGACAAGATGGCGGCCGCTACGGACTGTTTGGAATGTTTACAGACGCCGAAAAACCAATCAGCTTCGCAAACCTCCGTAACGCGAAAAGTACGCAAAGCGGAGCGCTGTTACAGATATATATCTTTTTTTGAACGTTAATTTCTCAAAATCCACTGGAGCACATATATTGAGACCTAGCAAAGGCACATCGGGCTACCAGTCCCTACAATTTTGCCAAGTTTCGTGCAAATCCATTCAGCCGTTCGATTATTATTATTATTTTTTTTTTTGCCCCGCGGGGCCCTTTTAAAACCTCCACATCAAACCTAGGGGGTCAGCGAGGATCTACTATTCCCCCTTATGGTCATTTGCCCCTTCGCTTTCGCCTCCTCTTGTCTCTCGATCCTACCGAGAGACAAGATGGCGGCCGCTACGGACTGTTTGGAATGTTGACAGACGCCGGAGAACCAATCAGCTTCGCTTCACAAAGCTCCGTTGCGCGAAAAGTACGCGTCCTGGGCCGCTGCCCGGTCCGCTGTTACAGATATATATCTTTTTTTAAACGTCAATTTCTCAAAATCCACTGGAGCACATATATTGAGACCTACAAAAGGCACATCGGGCTACCAGTCCCTACAATTTTGCCAAGTTTCGTGCAAATCCATTCAGCCGTTCGGGCTAAAAGTGAGGCCAACCGCCCTATGGAAATTAACATGGGAAAAACGCGTTTTGGGACCCCCCTTTTTTCTCGGCCCCCCCTTGACAAACCCCCCCCAAATTTTCAAAGGCTGCTCAGAAACAAAATGTGCCATTTTCCTGAAAATTTCAGCCAATTCCGTCCACAAACGCCAAAGTTATTAGACATAGAATTTTCAAAAAACCCATAGGGAAAAAATCCTAACTATATATACCTACTGGCGACCGCCAGTAGGTAATATATCACAACACGAGCTGTCTTGTTGCAGAGGAAGCACCCCAGAGTTGGTGCCAGGATTGAGACCAGGACAGGGTCTCGTTTATATTCCACTCAAAGAAAAAATATTCCGGCACTCCGCTTGCTAAGTTGAATTTAGTTTATTACACACACTGTGATGGCCATATATATATATATATCAGGTGATCAAGGCCGCTTGGACAGCCGAAACGCGTCTTGACTTGATGTGAGAAATAAAAAATAATGCTGAAGCAAAAAGTTGGTCTGCGCCCATGATTCCGCGCTCAGGCAGTGTTTGTTGCGAGCTACTGCTTATCTATATATATATATATATATATAGAAAGGTCGGAGACAGACCGAAATGCATCAGGGAGAAAAGAAATTGCCAGCGCTTTTGAAAATAAAACAAACCTGCCGGTTTTTCGTGATTGTGTGCGGCTCATTCCTTCAGTTAGAGGGGTTGTTTCCATGTTTTACGGCGTGGTCCTGCCGGGAGCAACGCACCACCAGTGTCGAAGTGCACCATCACTGCCTGAAATTGGACCGCAGATGGAGCTTACGACAGCAATTAAGGCAGCGGCGCTACCAAGAACTTGAACTTGGTTCTGGCCCCAGCATACTTGAAAAGTAAATATGCAAGGGAATCACGAAGACAAACAAGCAAAATAGCCTTAAACATTACCCACTGGAGGGAATAAATGTTTTGGGACTGGAACTGCACTACAATAACCAGAGTGCCAAAGAAAAGCCTACGAGAGGGCGAAGATTGAAAAATGCATCTAATTGGTTTTGTTTGGTTCCAGCCCCTTTTGAGAAATTCTGGCGCACCCTTTGAGAAAGGTTGGAGACAGACCGAAATGCATCAGGGAGAAAAGACATTGGCAGCGCTTTTGAAAATAAAATAAACCTGCCGGTTTTTAGTGATTGTGTGCGGCTCATATATATATACATATATATATATATATATTCACAGAAAAAACCATAGGTTATAGACCATATATAGTTAGGAATTAGCATTTACAAAACCTTGAAAATTCACTGAAAAAACCATAGGTTATAGACCATATATAGTTAGGAATTAGCATTTAGAAAACCTTATTTTACTCACACAAAACCATTGAAATTCCATATATAGTTAGTTGCACTAACTATATATCGCGCACCCGCAATCCACTGCTGATGATGTCACATATTACATCATTCATGACATGGTCAGTGACATCACTGATGACATCACTGATGACATCTCAAATGACATCACTGATGACATCACTGATGACAACATCCAGTGACTGTATGTTTCTGTAAAGTTAAAATATGTCTTAGATATTGAAGAATGAGTGGATGTATAAGTGTCTGGATGAAGGATTTAGTAGGTGCGTGACTGACTGTATGAGTGAGTGATTAAATGTGTCTCACTGAATGCATGGGTTAGTGACTAAACTGTCTTAATTTGTGCATCATTATGTCTGTTGTGATGTAAACTGCTGCATGTGTTGATCATTAGCTATACGAGAGGCTATATGTGTTATTAATTGGTTGCCCAAGTATTTCTATGGGAGATTGAGTTTGTGTGGGGGTGGCTGGAAGGTGTGTGACTCTGTGCATAGATGTGTGGGCAGTTTATTCACTAGGTGTATGAGTTCAAGAGTGCATGTGGAAACAGCTACATGGGCAGTTGACTGTGTGCATGAGTGTATTGATGAGTGAATGGATATCTCAATGATACATGTCATAGTAAGTACATATGTAAAACACAGTACATGTGAGAGTTGGCATATATAAATAACTGTGCATGAGAGCCACTGAGTGAGTGGTTGTATCGATCATTGTGAACTTGTATCAGGGATTGTATAAGAGAGTAAATATGTGTTAGTATATGTTTCAATAAGTAAGGTGTGTATAACTGTATAGTTGAAGAAATGGAGGTGAGATTGTTTCTTTGCATGACTGACTGGGTGTGTGAGTAACTCCATGGATGAGTGGCAGTGTGTGAGTGTCTGTATACACTGAGTGTATCTAAGGTTATATTAGAGTCTGAAGAGGTTTATCGTATTAGCACAAGAATGATGCCAAATGAGACGTCATCAGTGATGTCATCAGTGATGTCATTTGAGATGTCATCAGTGATGTCATCAGTGATGTCACTGACCATGTCATGAATGATGTAATATGTGACATCTTCAGCAGTGGATTGCGGGTGCGCGATATATAGTTAGTGCAACTAACTATATATGGAATTTCAATGGTTTTGTGTGAGTAAAATAAGGTTTTCTAAATGCTAATTCCTAACTATATATGGTCTATAACCTATGGTTTTTTCAGTGAATTTTCAAGGTTTTGTAAATGCTAATTCCTAACTATATATGGTCTATAACCTATGGTTTTTTCTGTGAATTTCATTGGTTTTTTAACAGCTAATATCTGTAGCTGTAAAATGTATTCTTCTTTAAATCCAAAAATATATTTTATATGTTTATGAATAATTTTTTTTTTAAATATTTTTTTTTCTTCGTTCCCGCTTCGCGAATCGGGAAGCTTCCCGTTAGCTGACCTTGATGCCGCGAAATAGACCGCGAGCCGGTAAACGTTTCTTTACCGCAAGTGCCGCGTTAGAAAACAACATCGTGACGCCTCCCGTCCGCATGACGTTTCACGTTGTCGCGTGATACGTCATATAACGTGCTACGTTAGCGAACTGGTACGCGAAGCGAGTCGCAAAGCGCAGGTTTCTGGAAGCAAACCGGGAGGCCCTGCAAAGCGCTTAACGTAAACACAGCAAGTCATGTGACTTGGTAATAACACTTTTCATTGGTTCATTTCACTTTTGGTTTCCTAATGATGTAAGACTAGGTCATATAATCTAAAATGAACACTTTTGATTGGTTGAGAACTCTTGTTTTTCCCAAATGATGAAAATCCCTCCTTCTTTCCTCACTCTGACTTTCATCATTGTGAGAGAAAGACCCTTTGTGATCACTGAGCAATGGCTTCTTTAGTAGCTTCAGCTGGTGCTTCCCCACCACCTCCACCACATCCAAGGAAGAGTGGACCACCTGCTCAAGTTCTAATTCAACAAGAAGAAGAAGAAGAGGAACAGGAGGACGAGCACGAAGAGAGGCAGTTTTTGCCTGAGCAGCCCAGGACGTCTCACCGGAAAGAAAACTTAATTTGGCAATTTTTTAAAATTCCCAAAGGTCAGAAAAAAGTAAATGCAAGATACGTAACTTGCCTTATATGTCAAGATAGACTGTCCAGAGGGACCGGCAAAAAATACAGTTTCGGAAACTACACAATGCATCGCCATATGACTAGGTGGCATCCTAACAACTACAGTGCTGCACAGTTTCGGAACGACCTAGATAATCTCCCTATTATGGCCAGAAGATCTGTTGTACCGGAAGTAACGGGACCAGAGGGCAGGGAGATGGTGCCAAATATACAAATGAGATTTGGTGATGTAAAACACATCTGCGCATTTTGCGATGGATTCATTTCCTACGGAGAAAAAAGCATCACTCTGATCAACAGAGCTATTGACTATCATATGCAAGTTTGTCCGAAACGCCCAAAATAATAAATACTTCTTTTTTTTGTTTTGTTGCTCCTGTTGAGCCCTTTACAATGAATCGTTTTCATTGCCCCCTCCAAGAAAAACCCAAAAAAATATAAAACTGTTCCGAAAAATTCAAAAACAGTAAAAAAATATTCAGAAAAATAAACAAAAAAGTTCTTTTCAGAACTACCTCCCCGATATTAAAAAATTGGTACAATATTTGGAATTGTGCCAACCTCTATTTCTCTTAGTTCGCTTCCTAGTTCGCTCGCTGGTACGCGAACCGGAAGCGAACCAAAAACAGTAAGTATAAGGGAAGGAAACAGACACTTATGTTAAAAGAAACACAGCTATAAGGGAGTAAACTAGAGATACCATTACCCGTAATCCACTGCTGATGATGTCACATATTACATCATTCATGACATGCTCAGTGACATCATCAGCAGAGGATTGCGGGTTTTTTGGCAACATGCCTTATCCACGGTTTAATAACGCTGCCTTTTGCTTTATATAAGTTTTCAAATTGTATGAAATATATACCAATAGGTCGTTATGAACCTTTAGGTAGTGCTTTTCTTCATGAGGTCTGGTCGCTTCCATACACATACAGATGTTTCAAAGATGATCAAGAAGTTTATCTGAATGGAGAGGAATGCACTGAGACGCCAGATCATTCACTAATGTGTAGGCACATACAGTTACACGGTTCATGCAACAAACACCGACCAAATATGGCTTGCGTGTTGCAAGGAACGCCAGTTCCTGCTATCATCCCCACGTTCAAGTTGTTGGAAAATGGTAGTTATTTGATGCTCAATAATGAAGATTGTTCTGAGTTAATTAAAAGTATTCCTTTTATCGTAACAGTAAGTGAACGGGTTATTTGCTGCAGAAATGTTCTATTTCCTCCCACACATGAACATAGGGAGTTTTCAATCTGGCCACAAATACCAACCTTGGGACACGTTTCAACGGCATGGCAAGAATAAGAGCTCTTTTGTCTCAGAGAGAGGTGGCCTTGAGTTCGGCCCGTGAAACTTTCGTACTTCACATAGCGAACACCCATACAGAGGTGCACACCCTTTTCAATTAAGATTTGCCTTTCAATTTCAGCAACATGTTTCCGACTATCTTTAACGCATCCTCCACAAAGTCCCTGGCACACTTTTTTAAAGTTGTTACCAGTGGTCTCGTGACTTCATTTGAGAAAATCTTTGGAGTCATCCCTGCTTCCTTTCATTGTATTTTCTGCACTCTGGTTCGTAGATTGGCATTTTTACTTGCATTACCAGCGGACGCTCTTGTGCTTTTTTACATTTTTAAATATGGATGTCCCTCCTATGCAACCTCCGACCCTGCAGCTGCTGACACTGTTCCGCAATCGCATGCTAGAATATTATGGCACAATGCCGTTGGCGATATTAAGCACGGCATATGGATTATCTTTTCGGTTCTCCTACTTCACCTGTGTCCAGCCTGTATTTCACTGCCTGACCTGTGATTTCGATTGGGCCATTGATTTGTGTCTCTGCGGACCGGTTTCTCCTGACGTCGACTTTAATCAGCTGATGACTCCTATCATTACTCACGAGTTGGTTTGTCCTGGCGAAAGGATTATGGCTGTGGCATTGATGCATGGACTACTTGGTCCCTGGAATTTACTGGCGGCAGCACAGTCTTTCTTGGAACAGAGCTTTCTTGAAAACCCACCGAGCTGTCCTCTGATGGTGATAGAGGATCCGGTGCTGGGAGAGCACGTATGTTCTTTTCCGCTTTTAAATTGGATGGCTGAACTGTTTTCGGATGAAGACGGTGACTTCCTATTGGAGGCTGTTGCAGCTTATTTTGCATACACAGTTATGTCATAGACCTTTTTCATGTTTGATATGCTGAGTACTAGCATTTCATTGACAATTCATTGACTTATTTGTCAAGTTTTTATTATTTACCTTGCCTATTGGCTTAAGACTCGATAAAGTACTTGGCTGTTTTATTTTTCTTTAGCATTAAATTTTCCTAGTTTTTAATGCTTTACCTTGCGGACCGTCCACATATAAACTTGCAATCTGCTCTCATGAGATGGCACTTCTATTATCTTATTCAGTTTGTTTCCGGATCATGAGGAGGTGTCATCTAGGTCCTGGATATCTTTACACCGTGTTAAGTTAGCATGGGCTCATTACCGGTTTAAACGCCATTTTTCCTTTTTTGCAACTTCTGCACACGACACTTAGTTGTTGCTTTAGCTTTCCACCTAGTAGTTCATCGTGGTTTACATGAGAATAATATGTTATTGGTCTACTATCTGCTTTACTTGTTAAACTATATCTGTACAGCGAGTGCTAAAGTTTCAAGAACAACACGATACAGAATTGTTATGAGGTCTGATCTCCACGACTTCATACTCATAACATAAGTGCAACTTCTGCCAATTCTGGGCATGAGGCGGGTTTTATATTGCTTTGCCGAACACACATACACAACAGTTGATGCGGTTCACATGAAGAGAGAGCTGGTGTATGCTGATGTGATTCCTTCAAATCTAAGACACTAAAGTATGGGCACGCCCTAAACCAACACAAAGAGACCTTCTTAGCAAATAATATAATATGTGTATTAGGGAGGGTGAGATATAAGCAGCCGCGGGCCGTGGAGGGAGTTACGATGGGGCAGGGAGGCGGGGAGGGGGAGAAGCAGGGTGGAGCCCTCTCTACCTTGCCCCTCCCCCTCCCCGCCTCCCTGCCCCACCGTAACTCCCTCCACGGCCCGCGGCTGCTTATAAGTGTTGCTAACTCTTATTCATTTACAGCATGTTAACATACTGTCACCATTCACTTTTTATGTACTAGTAACTATGCTGGTAATTTTGCTACTGATAATATGTGTACTTGTATTCTCCACCCTGCTTCTCCCCCTCCCCGCCTCCCTGCCTCACCGTAACTCCCTCCACGGCCCGCGGCTGCTTATAAGTGTTGCTAACTCTTATTCATTTACAGCATGTTAACATACTATCACCATTCACTTTTTATGTACTAGTAACTATGCTGGTAATTTTGCTACTGATAATATGTGTACTTTTATTATCTAAGGTACTACGCCTGAGAAGACGGCATTAGTAAATAAACATTTCAAATACACATCTGTTCTTCTTAACTCCATGTTCTGGTTTCTAAGAAATCTATAACGACCGACTGTTCATGAGTTCCACGTATCCCGAGGTACTATAAGTTCATATTCTGGATTGTCTAAACATTGAGAGTTTGTTATATCCAATGTGACACTGTACCTAGCTTGCTAAGGAGTTTTTGATTACTAACGTGAGTTTTGGGACACCCTAATTCGCCGAGGTTCCAATCCTCTGTCCACAGTTCTGTGTGAGAACAGAAACCCTGCGACAGGGGCACCCCCGACCCTTGCTGGAGCTTCATCAAACTTGCGATACAACTCCAGCAATGCGCCACCTTTACGGCACAGATACATCACGCATCTGTGCTGTTTTTGCCCCATGATGCGCCGCATTGTAAATGCAGCACACCATAGGTGACGGAACAGCGGCACAAAATGACTAACACATCCCTGGTGATGCGCCAGTCATCATAAATGTATCCCTATGCTTCTTATCTTGTTAGAGATGAACCGCCATATGTATCATCAAAGTTATTTGCATTTCCTAAATAGCGAACTTTAAGGAATAAATAGCGATTCTTTACCATTCCTAGTTTGCGATGAGCTATTTGCTAATTAGCCGAATGTAGCCCAATGAAGCCCAATGTAGCCCAATGTAGCCCAAAGATGGCCGCCAGACACACAAAAAAACAAATGTAGCCCAAATATCAGCCAGATGTAGCCCAACTATAGCCCAGTGACAGAATGACCAATCAGCTTCGCAAACCTCCGTTACGCGAAGCGGAGCGCTGTTACAGATATATATCTTTTTTTGAACGTTAATTTCTCAAAATCCACTGGAGCACATATATTGAGACCTAGCAAAGGCACATCGGGCTACCAGTCCCTAATATTTTGCCAAGTTTCGTGCAAATCCATTCAGCCGTTCAATTATTATTATTATTATTTTTTTTTGCCCCGCGGGGCCCTTTTAAAACCTCCACATCAAACCTAGGGGGTCAGCGAGGATCTACTATGCCCCCTTATAGTTATTTCCCCCTTTGTTTTGACCTCCTCTTGTCTCTCGATCCTACCGAGAGACAAGATGGCGGCCGCTACGGACTGTTTGGAATGTTGACAGACGCCGGAGAACCAATCAGCTTCGCTTCACAAAGCTCCGTTGCGCGAAAAGTCCGCGAACCAGTGCGCTGCCCGGTCCGCTGTTACAGATATATATCTTTTTTTAAACGTTAATTTCTCAAAATCCACTGGAGCACATATATTGAGACCTACAAAAGGCACATCGGGCTACCAGTCCCTACAATTTTGCCAAGTTTCGTGCAAATCCATTCAGCCGTTCGGGCTAAAAGTGAGGCCAACCGCCCTATGGAAAACTCAATGTTAAAAACACGTTTTGGGACCCCCCTTTTTTCTCAGCCCCCACTGGACGAACCCCCCCCAAATTTTCAAGGGCTGCTCAGAAACAAAATGTGCCATTTTCCTGAAAATTTCAGCCAATTCCGTCCACAAACGCCAAAGTTATTAGACATAGAATTTTCAAAAAACCCATAGAGAAAAAATCCTAACTATATATACCTACTGGCGACCGCCAGTAGGTAATATATGTATATATATATATATATCGGCAGAACTCCTGGAAAACGCCCTGCTTATACGAAATGGCTTAATTTATCATAGCCTGATGTATATATAAGTCATTATATACAAAGCTATTTAATGTGTGGATTGTTTACAGAATATTTCAGAAACTGTAAGGCGGAGACAGTATCCTTATATCGGAGTCTGTCTTCTTCAATGATACCCCTACATCGTTGATGCTAGTTTTTCAAGTATGTCATCTATGTCTACTATGTGGTCGCGACCAATCACTGGGTTGTATGTAATTTAAATAAGAGGAGGGTTTTGAACACAAACTACCAGCGAGCAAGGCGACCGGGATCGCCGAAACGCGTTTGGTTATGGACACAGCATTGCACTAATAAAAATTGAATTAAATTGCCAGCGGCTGCTGATAGAAACAAAGAGTCTGTTTCTCTCATCTTTTACGAGCGCTAGGAAATATGGCATGGAGAGTGGAATCCTGATATAGAGATATATATATATATATTACCTACTGGCGGTCGCCAGTAGGTATATATAGTTAGGATTTTTTCTCTATGGGTTTTTTGAAAATTCTATGTCTAATAACTTTGGCGTTTGTGGACGGAATTGGCTGAAATTTTCAGGAAAATGGCACATTTTGTTTCTGAGCAGCCCCTGAAAATTGGGGGGGGGGTTCGTCCAGGGGGGGTCGAGAAAAAAGGGGGGTCCCAAAACGTGTTTTTAACATTGAGTTTTCCATAGGGCGGTTGGCCTCACTTTTAGCCCGAACGGCTGAATGGATTTGCACGAAACTTGGCAAAATTGTAGGGACTGGTAGCCCGATGTGCCTTTTGTAGGTCTCAATATATGTGCTACAGTGGATTTTGAGAAATTAACGTTTAAAAAAAGATATATATCTGTAACAGCGGACCGGGCAGCGCTCCAGGACGCGTACTTTTAGCGCAACGGAGCTTTGTGAAGCGAAGCTGATTGGTTCTCCGGCATCTGTCAACATTCCAAACAGTCCGTAGCGGCCGCCATCTTGTCTCTCGGTAGGATCGAGAGACAAGAGGAGGCCAAAGCGAAGGGGCAAATGACCATAAGGGGGAATAGTAGATCCTCGCTGACCCCCTAGGTTTGATGTGGAGGTTTTAAAAGGGCCCCGCGGGGCAAAAAAAAAAAATAATAATAATAATCGAACGGCTGAATGGATTTGCACGAAACTTGGCAAAATTGTAGGGACTGGTAGCCCGATGTGCCTTTGCTAGGTCTCAATATATGTGCTTCAGTGGATTTTGAGAAATTAACGTTCAAAAACAAGATATATATCTGTAACAGCGCTCCGCTTCGCGGAGATAAAATTATATCTGTATTACCTAGCTGTTGCTAACACCAGTTAGCGACGGCTAGTAGGAGATAGCGACCATCTTGGGCCCCACTTTGCATGTGAGTGATATTTATCACTAATGACATGCAAAGTGGGCATGCCAAGATGTTAGCGACTGGAAACAGTCGCTAACATCGCTATCTCCTATTATCAACTTTTGGAAATATTCGAGATAAGCGCGAATATCTCCAAAAAGTAACAGCTGCCCTGAGCAGTTCTTAGCCATGTTATCCAATGGGAGGTGGATAACATGGCTAAGAGCATTAGCTCGGTAATGCATGAATATCGCTGAGTTTTCAGCGATATTAATGCATTGCGGTCGTTTTTTATCGTATTTGCGATAAACCTTGATAATAGCAAGGTTTATCTGCGATAATTTCTGACGGTAAAAAAATCTTTGCAATGCATCGTTAGGGATAAATATCGCTTAACTTTGGTAATATGCCCCAACGTCTGTTAACGTTCGATTCGAAGGAAATCAGGAAGTGTTGAAAAACATTGTCTGCGCCATCTTGTCTTTTTTCAAATGCCACACTTTTGTCGTGCACGGCAGCCATTTTAGATGCCTTGACCAGACCCACTCTGTGCACGCTGTCGATCCTTAGCATGGCTCCCCACCCTCGCAAGCATCTCACCCAGGCAGTGGTCACCCCCGCTCTCTGTCTTATGCATGGGTAATAAACCTCCCCCCATCTGCGCTGCTCTTCCCTGAGAATCACACCCTGTGCCCGCCCGACACCTCCCTTTCGCCCTATTCACTACCGCACCCTCTGACACTCCTTTTCCTCTGTGTCCGATTGTCCAGGCCGGTCCTAGGCTATCAGCTAGCCCTGCAGATGTAGTTTATGGCCACAGTTGTAAAGAATCACCCCTCTTCAAAGGAGTTATAGTAGATCAAGGCCCACACTCGATGAGATCCGTCACAGCAGAAGCGTTGCTATTATCTGAAAACCATCCTGTATTGTGATTGGGGAGGGGGACCGAGCGGAAGATTCCAGGGATGACTCTTTGTACATCAAAGTTTTTACAATTATGTGTCACATTAAAAATATATAGCACTCCGACAAAGTAGTAAGATTATAAAACTTTAATAATTTATAAATATATACAAGAAAACAAAAATAGTAATAACATATAAACATTTTTAGGGAAAAACAACGAAGTAGCGGTCGGCTGTGCGAATAGTCCCAACGCAGCACAACGTCCAGATTTCCGGCGTGGGGCGTCGCGGGGGGTGGGTCATCAGTAGCAAACTGTTGTGCGAATAGTTCCAAGGCAGCAGAACGCGCCGAAATCTAGATGACACGAAAGTGATGTCTAGTAAGTTGCCACCCAGCAAATAACGGCGTGGGGCGTCGCGGGGGGTGGGTCATCAGTAGCAAACTGTTGTGCGAATAGTTCCAAGGCAGCAGAACGATGGCACCAAGGTGATGTCCAGTAAGTTGCCGCACTGGTTTTGGTATCCTACAATGCTGCTCCGAATAACGGCGTGGGGCGCCCCGGGGGAGGCGGCGTGAACGGGCCTCTCCAGGTGGAGTGTCATCTGTTGTAGTGGGGCGCCCCTTTACCGTTTCAGTTGCCATTCCGTCCGTTTTTGGTCCACTGTGTCAAAAGCCGCAATTCAGCTGAGTTGCGCCCACTCTTGCGGTGCAGCGATAGGCGGCTGTCACAGGACTCTCAAAATGGCGGCAGGCTCTTTCCTTTTTGGGCCTGGTCCACTGAAATGGCCCTGGGACACCTTGGAAATCGGACGCTTGTCTGCTAGGTCTTGGACCCCATTCTCGAAAGCGTCCCCTCCGCCTTGAGAATTCATCAAAAGTTTTGGGGGCCCCGACTCCTGCAGGCTTCTGGTGGGGAGCGGCTGCCATGATTGCTCGCGGAATGACCACGACGGAGCTACGAGAGGGTGGTGCTCTCATGCTGACGGCAGTTTAGTCTGAAACATCCAGAAACAAGGTGGGGCTTTCATCGTTTGGGAAAAAAAAAAAGTTTTCATCCAATGAAAAGTGTTGTTTTTAGGTCATATGATCAAGCCTTCCATCATTAGGAAACCAAAAGTAAAATGAACCAATGAAAAGTTTTATAAACAAGTCACATGACCTGTTATGCGGCATAGGGTATAAAATGCGGAGAAAATACGTTGGTACGTGAGGCGGCGTCAGTAGCGGACCGATGTGCGAATAGGCCGAAGGCAATACAACGCGCCAAGATCCGGATGGCACCGAGGTGGTGTCCAGCAAGTTGCAGCACTGGTGTGGCCATCCTACAATGCTGAAAGTCGGCGTGGGGCGCCCCGTTGGCCTGTGAGTTTGCGTCAGTAGCGGACCGATGTGCGAATAGGCCGAAGGCAGCACAACGCGCCAAGATCCGGATGGCACCGAGGTGGTGTCTAGTAAGTTGCCGCACTGGTGTGGCCATCCAACAATGCTGAAAGTCGGCGTGGGGCGCCCCGTTGGCCTGTGAGATGGCGTCAGTAGCGGACCGATGTGCGAATAGGCCGAAGGCAGCACAACGCGCCAAGATCCGGATGGCACCGAGGTGGTGTCTAGTAAGTTGTCGCACTTCTGTGGCCATCCTACAATGTTGAAAGTCGGCGTGGGGCGCCCCGTTGGCCTGTGAGATGGCGTCAGTAGCGGACCGATGTGCGAATGGGGCCAAAGGCAGCGCAACAATATTTTCTGACTGACACCACAAGGCGCTGAGATGCCAAGATCCGGATGGCACCGAGGTGATGTCTAAGTTGCGGACTGATGTGCGAATGGGGCCAAAGGCAGCGTAACAATATTTTTTGTATGGAAGATACCACTAGGCGTTGAGATGCCAAGATTCGGATGGCACCGAGGTGATGTCTAGCAAGTTGCTGTACTGGTGTGGTCATCCTACAATGCTGAAACTCGGCGTGGGTCGCCCCATTAGCCTGTGAGATGGCGTCAGTAGCGGACCGATGTGCGAATAGGCCGAAGGCAGCACAACGCGCCAAGATCCGGATGTCACCGTGGTGGTTTCATAGTTGAGAGGCACTTCATCTGCAGTGGGGCGCCGAGATCCGGATGGCACCGAGGTGATGTCTAGCAAGTTGCTGTACTGGTGTGGTCATTCTACAATGCTGAAAGTCGGCGTGGGGCGCCCCATTAGCCTGTGAGATGGCGTCAGTAGCGGACTGATGTGCGAATGGGGTCAAAGGCAGCGCAACAATATTTTCTGAAGAGAAGACACCAAAAGGTGCTGACATTCCAAGATCCGGATGGCACCGAGGTGGTGTCTAGCAAGCTATGCAGTTGAGTTGTGTGGGCACTTGCGGCGAATAGGTCGAAGGCAGCATAACAATGTTTTTTGAATAGAAGACACCACAAGGCGTTGAGATTCGGTTACCACCGAGGTGATGTCTAGCAAGTTGCCGCACTGGTGTGGCCATCCTACAATACTGCTCCGAATAACGGCGTGGGGTGCCCGAAGGGGGGGGGGAGCCGGCGTGAATGGGCCTTCCTAGGTGGAGGCTCGTCTGCTGTAGTGGGGCGCCCCTTTACCGTTTCAGTTGCCATTCAGCTGAGTTTCGGCTGCTCTTGATGCTACAGCGACAGGCGGCTGCAAGAGGACTCTCAAAATGGCGGCCTGTTCTTTGGATTTGGGCCTGGTCCACTAAAATGGCCCTGGGACACCTTAGAACTCGGACGCTCGATTTTTTTTTCCTTTCCTGTACATGCAAAAAAAGGTAAATGCCCGGTACGTTACACGCTTCATTTGCCACGATGAACTCTCCAGAGGAACCGAAAAAAAATATAGTTGTGGTAACTATACCATGCATCGTCATATGGAGAGGTGGCACCAATTAATTATAGTGCTGCATAAAAGAGAGATTTGGAGGAGAACCCCTGACCTGCTAGTACATTCATCAAAGAAGTGGCACTGAGAGCTTCAGAGGCAAGGGAAACGGTCCCAAATATTTAGAAGAACTTTGGAAAGATTAAAATGACATGTTTAGATTGTGGCAAATTAATTTCATGTGGACAGATGAGTGTTACTCTAATAAATACAGCATATGAACATCATCATAGTCGATGGTTGGTAGAGACATTTTGACTATATCCTGGACCTGCCCGTCCTCGCCCAAAATGGCGCCGGAATAAATGGGACTCGTAACTCCTTGTTGTGTACTGGTTGCAGAACCTTGAAATCACGAGATACGTATGCAGTTTTGAAGCACATGGCGGGCGGGGACGAGAATTGATTGACTATTTCGACATCCCTATTGATATTAAGTTCTGATGTGTTATTGATTACTGTACTGTTGAAAGTTCGAATTAACGTCACCCATGGTACTTGCCCGCAAATGTATATCTAGATAATTTTATTGTAACTGGCCCTGTCGTATTTTAATTATAAAATGTACGTCCACCGATTCCGTAACTGTTAGACACCTTAGTTCTTGCAACCTAATGGCCCGCCCGTTACGTTCCTCTACAGTGTAAATGACTATTCATCATATACGATTACAGTTTGCTCTGTGGCAGGCCCACGTGGTTATAGGCTCGTATTTGTATAATGAAATTTTCACAATAAAGGTTTTTAAAAGAAAACATGGTAGTAGTATATACATTGGTAAAGTTTTTAATAATAGTGACTGTTTTAGAATCATTAAAAGGCAAGTGAAATAAAGCAGACCAATTACATGAAGGGTAAAAGGTATAATACGAAGGAACGCAGTAAAGATAAATGGTCAAGGGCTGTTGTGTTTTCTATTCCTGCAACATAAAGTGATCGATAAGAATCTCATATTCAGGCGTATCGGCGACTAAGACAGCAGGTCGACCCTCTTTTGCTCAACGGCTCCGTCATGGGACGAAGAAACGCTCTTTTTCTCGAAAAAAGAATATATTTTACTTGCAGGACAGTTGTAAAATTTCCGGGAAAGTACATTAGCCTGGAACATTATAACATATATTTAAGAAAAAATAATGTTCGGAAGTAATGAAAAGCGTAATTTTTAGGTCATATGACCAAGCCTTTCATCATTACAATAAGAAAAGTAAAATGAACCAATGAAAAGTTTTATTAACAAGTCACATGACTTGTTATGCTTACGTTACGCGCTGCGCGCCCCGGATGACTTCCGGATGCGCTAACGCGGCGCGTCATATGGCGCATTACGCGACAACGCAGGTACAGAATATAGTCAAAATGTCTCCACCAACCAGCGGTCGGAACACAACCCCTTTCAGCAGGCTAAATAGTTCTGTTAAATGAGAACAGAAGGGACAGGCAACAAGAACCATCAGTCAAAGAGGGGAGGGCTAGTTCTTCTCTACCGGGTTACATTGGGGCGCTACCGGAACTGATCGAATTGGTAGTCTACAGTGTTTCTGGATGTTTCAGACTGAAGCTGGAGTTAGCATGAGAGCAGCACCATTTCGTAGCTCCGTCGTGGTCATTCCGCAACCAATCATGGCAGCCGTTCTTTATCGTTATTTTGGGCGGGGTGGGTGGCGGAGCCGAGCTGTTTTGCAGCCATCATTGTGTGGAGTTCAGTTCATCTCACTAGTTTTGTATTTGTCATGAGGGGTTGTTCCTAATGTTTCTATTTTAGCGAGGTCAAAAAGAGATCCCATTAGTGGCCTACTGATTTTGCTCGATTCCTTTTCTTTTTTTTTACACGATTTTTCGTTATCTGCAAAGACTAAACAGAGTATTGCGACTCTGTGTTTGTTTGTAAATAGAGAATGAACCAAAGAGAACTAATTCTAAAACAGTAAATACTTGGATAACAATCAATCAAATGGAGAGAGAAGCAGGCACGACGGATTACAACGGGGGCAAAGGCCTGCGTTAACTACCTTTCACTATCTGCAAAGAGAGAGTACTCCTAATAGAAATGAGGGGGGGGGGCACCATTCAAAGCAGATCAGTGTGCATAAACACGAAAATGTTTTCACTTACCACGTACTTGACATTCGACAGCTTATGATATTTGCTATTAAAAAACCATTGAAATTCACTGAAAAAACCATAGGTTATAGACCATATATAGTTAGGAATTAGCATTTACAAAACCTTGAAAATTCACTGAAAAAACCATAGGTTATAGACCATATATAGTTAGGAATTAGCATTTAAAAAACCTTATTTTACTCACACAAAACCATTGAAATTCCATATATAGTTAGTTGCACTAACTATATATCGCGCACCCGCAATCCACTGCTGATCATGTCACATATTACATCATTCATGACATGGTCAGTGACATCACTGATGACATCACTGATGACATCTCAAATGACATCACTGATGACATCACTGATGACAACATACAGTGACTGTATGTTTCTGTAAAGTTAAAATATGTCTTACATATTGAAGAATGAGTGGATGTATAAGTGTCTGGATGAAGGATTTAGTAGGTGCGTGACTGCCTGTATGAGTGAGTGATTAAATGTGTCTCACTGAATGCATGGGTTAGTGACTAAACTGTCTTAATTTGTGCATCATTATGTCTGTTGTTCTGTAAACTGCTGCATGTGTTGATCATTAGCTATACGAGAGGCTATATGTGTTATTAATTGGTTGCCCAAGTATTTCTATGGGAGATTGAGTTTGTGTGGGGGTGGCTGGAAGGTGTGTGACTCTATGCATAGATGTGTGAGCAGTTTATTCACTAGGTGTATGAGTTCAAGAGTGCATGTGGAAACAGCTACATGGGCAGTTGACTGTGTGCATGAGTGTATTGATGAGTTATTGGATATCTCAATGCTACATGTCATAGTAAGTACATATGTAAAACACAGTACATGTGAGAGTTGGCATATATAAATAACTGTGCATGAGAGCCACTGAATGAGTGAGTGGTTGTATCGATCATTGTGAACTTGTATCAGGGATTGTATAAGAGAGTAAATATGTGTTAGTATATGTTTCAATAAGTAAGGTGTGTTTAACTGTATAGTTGAAGAAATGGAGGTGAGATTGTTTCTTTGCATGACTGACTGGGTGTGTGAGTAACTCCATGGATGAGTGGCAGTGTGTGAGTGTCTGTATACACTGAGTGTATCTAAGGTTATATTAGAGTCTGAAGAGGTTTATCGTATTAGCACAAGAATGATGTCAAATGAGATGTCATCAGTGATGTCATCAGTGATGTCATTTGAGATGTCATCAGTGATGTCATCAGTGATGTCACTGACCATGTCATGAATGATGTAATATGTGACATGATCAGCAGTGGATTGCGGGTGCGCGATATATAGTTAGTGCAACTAACTATATATGGAATTTCAATGGTTTTGTGTGAGTAAAATAAGGTTTTTTAAATGCTAATTCCTAACTATATATGGTCTATAACCTATGGTTTTTTCAGTGAATTTTCAAGGTTTTGTAAATGCTAATTCCTAACTATATATGGTCTATAACCTATGGGTTTTTCAGTGAATATATATATATATATATATATATTGGCAGAACTCCTGGAAAACGCCCTGCTTATACAAAATGCTGTGATCCAAGGCGAAACAGAAGGACGGCACACATGAATCCTTAAATTTATTATTAAACTTCAACTGCTTGTATGGCTTTTTTCAGCAGTTCAACGCAAAGTGCAAGGTGCATGTAAAATATATATATAATATAATATAATATATATATATATATACTAGCAGCCCGTCCCGACGTTGTCCGGGAGCAATTAGGCTTTAGGGCCCCCGCCCGCTCCGACGTTGTCCGTGGGTCCCCCGGAGCCTTCCTCCATATATTGCAGTATTATACCTCTATGTTTACTTTGTACGCTTTTGTAACCTGCACACGTAACTTTTTCCTCCTGTAATGCACCGTTTGGCTCACTTTTTTAATGCTCCGTTTGCTTCCTCTTGCTACCTGCACATGTCACTTTTTCCTCCTATACCTCTATGTTTACTTTTTCGCTTTTGTAACCTGCACACGTAACTTTTTCCTCCTGTAATGCACCGTTTCGCTCACTTTTGTAACGCTCCGTTTGCTTCCTCTTGTTCACGATGTACGCTTTTGTAACCTGCACACGTACTTTTTCCTCCTGTAATGCACCGTTTGGCTCACTTTTTTAATGCTCCGTTTGCTTCCTCTTGCTACCTGCACACGTCACTTTTTCCTCCTATACCTCTATGTTTACTTTTTACGCTTTTGTAACCTGCACACATAACTTTTTCCTCCTGTAATGCACCGTTTGACTCACTTTTGTAACGCTCCGTTTGCTTCCTCTTGCTCACGATGTACGATTTTGTAACCTGCACACGTAACTTTTTCCTCCAGTAATGCAGCGTTTGGCTCACTTTTGTAATGCTCCGTTTGCTTCCTCTTGCTCACGATTTTCATTTTTGCTTCATTTTTCCGCCCCTCACCGCTCCTAAATAAATAAATAAATAACCTACCTCATCCACCGCTCACTGCTCCTCCCCGCCTGTCCGCCGCTCCTCACCGCCTGTCTGCCGCTCCTCACCGCCTGTCCGGCCGCTCCTCGCCCGATCCTCCCCGCGCCATGTCCGCTGGTCCTCCTCGCGCTCCTGGACGCCGCTCCTCCCCGCGCTCCTCACGTCTGGCACGCACGTCGCGGCCGGCGCTTCTTCCAAGGGACTACTTTTTTTCCCGGTAAAGTTTTTAAATAACGTATATTTATTAAGTGTACATAGCCTATGTCCATCTGCACACCCTGACGATTACAACGATGTATCAGGTGTGTGGATTGGCGCTGTGGTTCCCGAGTTTACCCGCTCAAAGGTTCAAAGTTCTTCCTTTATAATAGTAGTATAGATATATATATATATATTATTTATTTATTTATTTATTTTTGTCTCAGAGCAGTGCAATATCCGCTGTCAATGCAAAACCTGTCAATGCAAAATCTACTTTTGCATTGCTTGGTCACTCTGTACAAATGTCATTTAATAATTGAATTCTACTGACGAAAATGCATGTTATTCTGCCTGTGTCTAAGGGAAGTTGGTGTTTTGGTGACTTTTCATAATTAATGTCGCTTGAAGGTGGCGGTGGTCCTATTCGAAATTATTGGCCTGAATGAATATGTCTCAAGTATTCATGAGGACAGAAGACACCTCAGCCGCTTATTGGTCTAAAAACACCCGTTACAAATCCTACTTGGTAATAAAATACGCATCAGCAGAACCATGGATTTCCGCTAATTTTGTAGGTCGTTTATTCCTTGACATTTTAGCATGAATAGTTGTTTGGAATTTATTATCTCTCATGACCTTAATAATTATGGAATAATGTAATGCATTCTATTCACATTCTTTCGGAGGTCAGTTGAATTTCACTAATAAGTCCCAAAAGAATATTTGATTGATGCTACTGTTTGACAGCCAAGGCATTCTGGAATTGAAATTCCATGTATTTTGGTGCATTGCATCAAATATAGACATGTACGAAGAAAGACTTAAAACTTAAACTCCGTCAGCCCTTAGTAAACACAATGAATTCCCTGTAGTTATTTTTTTATCGAAAAATATCTCTAGCACAAGAGAAGGAAGATTATTTAAATTCATAACCCTAACATGCAAATATGTGTACTAAGATGCACTACATCTTTTGCTTCAGATGAGATGTCGAATTCTCAAGACTGTTTTCACATCCAAGAAGTGTGTTCATTTACACACAGCGGGATCAAAGATACAGATCAGGCACCTCTGTGAAGATGTACTCTTGGTTCAGTAAAAGCAAGAGCCTTCTTTGGCTCCACTGGGAAGGCAGGACAGACTGCTCTTCACGCCATCTCATTCACATGTGTGTTTCTGCGGCAGCAAGTTGGCAAAGGCCGTCAATGTGTTGTGTTAAAGGTATAGCGCAGAGGCAGATGCCAGTTGCAATGAAATATAAAGGGGTCCTCAAACGTGAACGGAAAGGAGGCGACAGGCACTACTATACGACGTTACAATTTACAGAGCAACCTAAATAAACGCAAGTCTTTCTTAGTTTCTTATAACATAGCAAAATAGATGTCACTGCCTTGTAGTGTGCAGTTAATAAAGCTCTTAGCTGCACATCTGATAGCTGTGTCATTACTTGGGTGGCAAGTTGTAAACCTTCTATCAATCAGCCAGCGATAGCAGCAATTTCTAGACACAACAGCCCATACACGCAGCTGCCTTAATTATGAGGAGACACCTCACGAGAACAACAAGGTGACAACAGAGGCAGGAGAATGCTGTGTTCTGGGCTTATCATTACTGGTGCTTGTAGTGTTGTTAAGTTGAGAGAGAGCCCAACTATCACAATTGCACGAGGAGGGATTGGACACGACCCCATGCACGTAACCACAATGGGCTGAACTGGCGTACGCTAGTTCAGTGTAAGGAGAGTTAATAAAAAGCCCGGAGCTACCGGGCATGACTCAGTTATCTGGCCACCATCGCAACACTGTGTCCGGCCATTATTTATGGGCCTGGGGTTAGGCCAGCGACGACACTACACTGGCGATGAGTTGGCTATTTTTGTGGATAAGAAATAAAGAATTTGGGAATAAAGGAGAAAACTTACCTATAACAAAGACCTATGGACTTTACTTTGAGTGTGCCTTCCAGTGATTTGTTCCTAAGTTTTTCTGTTTAACAGAAATGTTAAGCAACGGTTGACATTTTAGTTGTAGTACACCACACTTTGAAATTGAAGGGACCTGCGTGGAGGTGTGGGCCCAGGGTTCCGCCATTGTGGGTGTTGAGCATATCAATGTGCATGTGTGTTTGTGTCCATGTTGTATGAGAGTGTGCGTGTGCATGTGTGTCAATTTGTGCTTGTCTCTTAGGTGCATGTATGTGTGGGAAATTGTATTGCTGGTTGACTGGGGTGTGAGCCTGGTCAAGCAACAACCAGTATCCCCTGCAGGGTGAACCACAAAAAGTCACTAAATTAACCTGGGCTTAACCCGGGTTAGCTTGCACCACAAAAAGCAGAAAGGCCTAAGTTAGAGGCAATATGTTAAAAACACAATGCAAATGAATGTGTGTGAAAGTCGCACGCTTTTAAACTACATTAGTTCGATAATTCGTTATGTGTGCAATGTCAGATTGGTGTCTGCTAGCACCCTTGAAAAACCTGAAAGTGGCCTAGCCCCTGAAAGCAGCTAGGACTCTGACATGCATCAACTGTGAGAGGTATTTCGTTAGAACATTTTAATCAGTTATATACATTGCATAATTCAACAGATTTAGTTCATCTGTTACATACAGTTCATAAACATTGTTATGTCAGCTATACAAATTATACAAACAAATTTTTCACAATACGTTTCAATACATAACCCAATGCATTTCGGAACATGATGTTCCTTCGTCGGGGGTTCTGTTGAGACACAAAGATAATGGAAAACATATTACTAGTGATGCCTGTTGTCTGAGTTCAGGGAATCAATATAATTATGTACGTGGGCTGGGGTGGTGAATACTGGGGAACTTTTTGGGTCATTTTACAAGGAATGAAAAGATGTGATAATTCCTTACCAAATTGAAAAGTGTTGGGAGTACTTTAGTACGCGAAATGCCTCTGCTTGTTGCTGAGATCTATTTATGGAGAACAAAAACATAGTTTCTGTTCAGAAAATAACGGTACGCATTTTATAACTTAAACCATATACCCAAAGCTTTTTGAAGCTTACCTGGGTCCACAGGTGTTTAAATGATGGCAATGGCAACCTGGAGATATGAACAAGATCTATTCAAATATTTAAGGTTGGACCAAAAACACAATGCAAGCAAAATCCCAAACAAATTTAAAAAAGAGCACATTTTTATAAACTATTTAACACCAAAATGACAAAAAATCCAATCACTAAAACTGGAGTTATGAATTTTTAGTACAAACTAGCTCCTAAAAGTTCAAAGCCTCAACATCGGACATCTAGTCATGCGAGCCTGATCAAAGTAAAAAAATATAGCCCACAGTAATGGATTACAATTCTAATACAGGAAATGGATTGAGCCAGGCCAGCGCTTACCTTCAGACTTATAAACATTTTTGAGAAAAAGGTTCTGAGAAGGTAATGTTTAGTGGGGCAACGCTACGGGAGGTGTGCAATGAGACAGTGCCATCGCTGAAAAGACTTTGCTCGAAACGTCAAAGATTTCTACATTTGGACATGGTGCAACGAGGCAGTTACAAAAGGTTGGATGCCCCTTTGGTGTAGGACCACTGAAAAAGATGTGTTGCTGCAGAAAAGAACGTATTTGAAGAAGCCACAAAGTCAATCCAGCAAGTGATGGACTGTGGGTATATAGGCGAGCTGGTTGGTCCCAGTATCCTCCTAGTTGTAAGATCAGTTTTTGGCCTGCTATGAGAGTTTTGCACCACAAACAAGTGTCTAGAACTGGTGGGACGCCTCTTTCTGTTTTGAGACTCACTCAGGTCCAGGAGCAAGTTCAAGAAGGTGGAAGCCTTTTATGCCCCTGTGGCACTGACCAGAAGATCAGCAAACTAGCCATTGGAGGCACTTCTGATAGTCCTGGGTGCAGATGAAGATGTAGGGCTCAACAGCAGGACTGACCTCTGAGGCTTCAAGGCAGGCTCCAGGCAGCATAATAGTCCTTCCATGTACAGCAGCACCCTTGCTGAGTGCACTGCAAGTCACAGCAGCATGCAGTCCTCCGATAGTCCTTCCGCAGGTCCAGTAGTGAACTGAATAGTGGGTCTGAAGGTAGGTCCTATTTTTATACCCTGATGTCCGTCTTCTGGAAGGGTGTAATAGCTTCTGTAAAGGTTCTTTGAAGTGCACGGAAATTCCTGACTGTTTTGCCCTGGCTTCAAGCTGGCTGCAGTGAGAATACAAGGTCATGAGGCCCTTGTTTGAAGCCAGAACACAGGCTATTTGGGTTTAAGTGGCGCTGTGTTCAGTAGATGCCCATTGAGACACAACTAATGCCTCTACTATGTGACTATCTGGTAAGAATTCACAAAGTCTAACTGTCAGCCTCACCCAGTCATGTGACCCAAGACAGGCTGCAGACACAAAGAGCTACAGGCAGGAAAATGTAAACTTTCTAAAAGTGGCATAAAACAAAATTGTAATGTATAATCTGTTTTCAACATTAAAGAGGGTTTATCATTGCAATTTCATGGATACCATTTGTGATATAGCTACCTACTCCCAATTAAGAAGTACAGATGATTAATTATAATAAGGAGTCCCTAATGTTATTGGATGGGAGAGGTATGCCTTTTAGTAGTGAAAAATGAATTTAGGAGTTTTTCACTGGCAAGACATGTAAAGCTTAAATGCACATGTTCAACATTTTAATTACATATCAGCTTGCCCTATGAGCTAACTAGGGCTTAACTTAGGGGTAACATATAAGGCTTATCAAGGGGGTTTTAATGTCAAGTTGACATGGCAGTTTAAAACTGCATCCAGGCTGCAATGGCAGGCCTAGGCCTAGGACATGGTTTAAGGTGCTGCTTAAGTTGGTGGCAAATGAAGTGCTGCAGGTCCACTAGTAACATTTAATTTACAGGCCCTGATTAAATGGTTTACCACTCAAGAATGAACATATAGGTAAATTAAATATGCCATTTAGGTATATGCCAAATAAATCATGTTTAGGTGAGTGAATACAAGCACATTAGCACTGTTAAGTAGTGGTAAAGTGCAGAGACTCCTAAGGCCAACATAAACGATTTTCCGCAAAAGGCTGGCAGGTCTAACAGTGTGTTTGTGTGTGTGAGTGTGATAGGTGGGTGTTGGAAATGGGGGTTGCCCAAGTCTCAAAGGGGGTAGCATGGCATCAAGCGGGCAGGCCAAACTTCGAGGACATGTGAAGCATTCACGCAGTACACACAGACGACACACCAATCACACTACAAAAGAGTCACGACACCACCTTTGGTTGGAAAAAGAATAAAATTTAGTGATATCTCCAACCTGCAAGGTAAAAAGGAAAAATACACTGGTATTCACAACCAGGCGCCAACTGGCGCCAGAGCCAAGTACATCATGGGGAATTATTTACATGGGACAAAAAGGGTTAAGTCCAAAGTCCATGCTGAAATAAAGAAAATTGTGATTAAATATCAGTAGACCTGAGGCCAATCTGGCGGGACCAACTCAGGCTCTCATCCTTAGGGGGTTGTAATTGCAAAATTCTACATTAGCATAGAAATACATCATGCACATTAGCACCAACCCGCCCCTGTTAGGGAAAAACAACAACAGAGCATTACAGCACATACTAGTCAGGAGCACCTGTAAGAAATCAGTACGGCAGGCTCATTAACCAGGGCATAAACAGGGACCTGGAATAACTCATCAGGCCAACCCATTGACCAACATTATGCAGAACATACCTCACCCAGCATTAATATCAGATAGGGGCCCTCCTCCTAGATCAGGAACACCTGTCAGGACTCAACTGGACTCCCTTTACCATCAACTAAGGGGTATCAACATCAGGGTGTACACAGCAGTCAACCCTCCTTACTTCTGGACTCCCTTAGACATTTCCTTCCTCAGGGTTCCTTAATAACTGGGGACCTCAGGGCAACCCGTACAGCAGGGACCTATATTTGCACTAAGGGGGAATAAAACTCTCTATCCCAGAATATGCAATAAGGACAACCGGCTTGCTCCTGAGTTGTCTAGAAGGGCAGTTAGTTGCAGGAACGTCAGGGCAGTTCAATAAATCTGGAGCCCAAGTCGCAGGTGCCCCCTGTCATTTGGGCACCTGATAAGGCAACACAGTCCCCGGGGCGGGCACCGGCAATGTACCCCGTTGCCCTCTCTGTCCCCCACACCGTTAAGCGTAGGCCCCACTCACCGGGCTCTCCTCGATGGTTCCTGCGGGGCTCAATAGATCCTGCAGGCGTCCTTTGGGGTCTCCTCTGCAGGGGGGAACCAGGCACCGACAATGCACCTCGAGTCGCGGGACTCTCCGGTGATCTGCGTGGTCACTCGGGCCCACAAGGCCTCACTCAGGCCTCCACTCCTTTCTCTGGGACCCGGGGCTCTCCCCATCCGGACACAGGGCTTCTTTCCCGGGGAGGGGGCAGGCACCGGCAATGTGCCTCGATGCCCCTCCTTCCCTGTGGCATCACTCGGGCCCACACTCTCTCCTCTCGGGGGCCTGGGGGGGGGTCACTGCACCCCTGGGCGGCCCAAGTGGGGCTCCCTTCTCTGGCCCTCTTAGGTCGGGAGGCGGGGCTGGCACCGACAGTGTGCCCCGGCCCCGCCTACCTCACTGGCCCCTCGCGTGGGACACAGACCGGGGGGGTGGCCTCCCGCTCTGGTCGATTCTCTCGGGGCTCCCTCCTTGACACGGGGGCCCCGCAACGGTGCTTCACCTGGGTTCCCCCTCCCTCACGGGGACCCAGGGCTTTGCGTCGCTCCTGGTTTCTGGCTTCTTCCTCGGCTGCCCGGCCGGCAGCCAATCCCTGCGCGGCCTTCCAGGGGCACGGCCGCGCAGGCCAATCCGTGCACGGCGTTGGTGGGGGTGGGCCGATGACGCGGCCGGGCCCCCGTCACGTGATGGGGGATGTCGGCGGCCTCAGGGCCTAACGCAGCCCTTCCTTCACTTCGGCGGCCCTCTCCTGGTACCGGGGGCCGCCGCGACGATAACCATCCCAGTGGGGGGGGGTCCCCACAACAGCGCCGGGCCGCGACGGTGATTTCCGGCAGCAACAAGGGGTAGGCTCCCTTTTTAATTAATTATTTATATCGGCCAAAGCGCGCCTCCACAACAGCGCTATTCACAGGCTGCCAGTCTCCTCAGAAAACAGCGAAAACGGCGCTATTCACAGCGCACTGCTCCTCCCTCTGCCCACAACCTCAGCTCCTTCCTCAGACTACGCAGAGGGGGCAGGAATCTAGCACTTCCTCAACTTCCACCTGGAGAACAACGACGACCGCAACACCACCACCGTGCTGGAAAACCTCGCAAACCTGGGACTCAAGCAACTGGTGACCACCCCCACCCACCTCGCCGGACACACTCTCGACGCCGTCTTCTCATCCAGCAAAGACATCGCCTTCAGCCACGCCACAGGACTCCACTGGACGGACCACAGCTGCGTCCACTTCACCTTCAGAAGAACGACGACCCACCACCACCAGCAACAGGTTGCCCGAAGAAGCTGGAACAAGATCACAGCCGACCAGCTCACCGCCTCCCTGAGTCAGCACCCTCCCGCCAGCTCAGCGAACCCCAGCCAGGCCGCCGACCACCTCACGAAGTGGATCAGCAACTGCGCGGACGAACTCGCCCCTCTGAGGACCCCGCCCAGCAGACACGGCAGCAAGAAAGCCCCATGGTTCACCGACGAACTCAAGAGCTCCAAGAAGAACTGCCGAGCCCTCGAGAAAGTCTGGAGAAGGGAACCTACACCGGACAACATGACCACCCTCAAGCTTGCCACCCGGAAGCACCACCAACTGATCCGCGCCACCAAGAAAACCGCATTCAAGGACCGACTGGACAACAACGCACACAACTGCAAGGAACTCTTCAACATCGTGAAAGAGCTCTCCAACCCCAACGCCGGTAACAACGACATCACCCCATCGCAAGACCTCTGCAACTCCCTCGCCTCCTACTTCCACAACAAGATCGCGGACATACACAACAGCTTCAGTAGTCAACCATCGCACACAACGACCGCAGCAACGCCACCCACCACCACCCTCCGCGCCTGGACTCCGATCAGCACCGATGACACCGTCCGCATGATGAACTCCATCCACTCCGGATCTCCGACCGACCCCTGCCCTCACCACGTCTTCAACAAGGCCGACGCTGTCATCGCACCCCACCTGCGGGACATCATCAACACCTCCTTCGACACCGCCACCTTCCCGGAGAGCTGGAAGCACGCCGAACTCAGCGCTCTACTTAAGAAACCAACAGCGGACCCCACCGAACTCAAGAACTACCGCCCCATCTCGCTCCTCCCGTTTCCAGCCAAAGTCATCGAGAAGACCGTCAACAAACAGCTGGCCGCCTTCCTGGAGACGAATGGATCCCTCGACCCCTCACAGTCTGGCTTCCGAGCCAACCACAGCACCGAGACCGCCCTAATCGCTGCCACCGATGACATCCGAGCCCTGATGGACAACGGAGAAACAGCGGCCCTCATCCTCCTAGACCTCTCCGCGGCATTCGACACTGTCTGCCACCGCACCCTAGTGCAGCGCCTCAGCAACGTCGGAATTCAGGAGAAGGCACTGGAATGGATCGTCTCCTTCCTCAACGGAAGAACACAGAGAGTCCGCCTACCACCGTACAAGTCAGAGGCCACCGAAGTCATCTGCGGCGTCCCTCAAGGATCCTCGCTGAGCCCCACCCTCTTCAACGTCTACATGAGCCCCCTCGCGCCCATCGCACGCCAACACAACCTGAACATCATCTCCTACGCCGATGACACCCAGCTGATCCTCTCTCTGACCAACGACCCCGCCGCTTCCAGAGCCAACCTTCACGAAGGGATGAAAGATGTAGCCGAATGGATGACGACCAGCCGCCTGAAACTGAACTCAGACAAGACGGAAGTCCTCATCCTGGGCTCCTCGCCCTCCGCCTGGGACGACTCCTGGTGGCCCCCCGCCCTGGGCACCGCACCCACACCGACAGACCACGCACGCAACCTGGGCTTCATCCTGGACTCCTCCCTCTCCATGACCAGACAAGTCAACGCCGTCTCCTCGTCATGCTTCAACATCCTGCGCATGCTTCGAAAGATCTTCCGGTGGATCCCCACCGAGACCAGGAAGACGGTCACCCAGGCCCTCGTCACCAGCCGACTGGACTACGGCAACGCCCTCTACGCCAGAACCACCGCCAAGCTCCAGAAGAGACTCCAGCGGATCCAGAACGCCTCAGCCAGACTCATCCTCGACATCCCCCGACGCAGCCACATCTCCGGACATTTGAGAGACCTGCACTGGCTCCCCGTCAACAAGAGAATCACCTTCCGTCTCCTCACCCACGCACACAAAGCCCTACACGACCAAGGCCCGAGCTACCTCAACAACCGCATCAACTTCTACGCTCCCAAACGCCACCTCCGATCGGCCAGTCACGCCCTCGCCGCCGTCCCCCGCATCCGAAGATCGACAACAGGAGGAAGGGCCTTCTCCCACCTGGCCGCCAAGACCTGGAACTCCCTCCCGACCGACCTGCGCCTGACCCAAGACCACCTCTCCTTCAGGAAGAAGCTCAAGACCTGGCTGTTCGAGCAGTAGCAGCACCCCCCCCCCAAGCGCCTTGAGACCCTCCGGGTAAGTAGTGCGCTATATAAATGTCCATGATTGATTGATTGATAGCGCTTGTCAGATAGGCTTTACAGCACTAGGGGGCCACAACAGTCCCAGGGGCCCAGCGCTTCCACAGGGCCTCACACCACCTCAGCCAGCAACAATTCCTTTGGGGGCACAATCTTCCCCAGGGCCTCACACCACCTCAGCCAGCAACAATTCCTTTGGGGGCACAATCTTCCCCAGGGTGCTTCAGAGGGGCAGACAGTCCCACAGCAATTCCTAAGGGGCACACTCCTCACCTCCTGGGCGCTTCTTCACACAGCGCTGGCGTGGTACCCGGTCAAATAGCGTCAGTGACCTGGATAGGAGCCCTCCCTTGTCAGGGGCCCATGGGGACAGCAGAGGGGGGGTTTATAGGGGTGCAGGGCCCAGCTCACAGGCCCATGTGGCGGTAGCACCTCACAGCAGGTCCCCTCTCTTCTTTGTCCCAGCGCTGACTGACTCTCTGGTGACACTTCTCCCTATTTATACCCTCCTCCCTCACAGAGCCAGCACCTTCCGGAATGTTGGGGATAACTGGTTCACACTGGCTCAAGGGGAGGGGTTGAGCACCCTGGGTGCCAGGCTTTCCCTCCAAAACTAGGGGTAGCTGGGTAATATTATCTAGTCCGCTGACCTATGTCAGTCCAGTGGCAAAACCCAGGGCCATGGCATCCATTTTAAATACAATACATTTCAATCAGGTGCAGTTTTAAAATGGGGGATTTTACAAGTGCTCACATTATGTCATGTAATTACATTTTCAACAAGGTGTCTCTCACCACTCATGGCCTATACAGGTTTAATCCCATGGGGGAGACAATCTAGATAAGGGGGTCAAAAGCGAAAAATTTGGGTGGAAAAGGCCAAGTCCAACACGACTCCCCCCCAGCCAAAAGCCAGGGTAGACTGATCAATGCCTTGATGGGCTTCCCTGCTTGGGGCGGAAAAAGGTGGACGCAAGCCTGCAACTACAGGAGCACCTGCAGTCTCTCCTCCACTCTGGAACCCAATGGTTCTCTTTCGCAACCCTCCCTTCACCAACAAAACCACCCCACTGGTGTTCCCTAGTGGGATGTTTCTCCTTCCTAGAGTGGGAGGCTCTAGCCTCAGGCTTGTAATTCTCTTGGACCACTCTTCTCTCTCCAAATTGCCACTGGTCCACCCACCTGGGGTCTACACCCTCAGACTGACCAGCCCTTAGGGGCGAGGCTTTCCTCCCCCTACTTCTCCTCCAAGGGTTCCTCCATCTCCTACGCCTGGGGACACCCTCACACAACTCTCTCCCCAACCTGGAGTCGAAACCCACAGGCTGAACTGGTGACAGGGGCGAGTCCTCCCTCTCCCTGCACCCCCTCCCAGAGTTCCGCACCCTCCTACCCGGAGAAGTACCCCTGGGAGTCACTTCTGGGGGGACTCTGGTTACAGAGGTCCCTCCCACCAGGGCAGGCAACCCCTGTCCCTGGCCACCCAACCCAGGATCTGCGCCCTATGGCTGAGCTGGTGACAGAGAAGAGACCTTCCTCCCTCTGCACCCCCTCCCAGAGTTCCGCACCCTCCCACTGGGAGTAGTACCCCTGGGAGTCAAATTGGTAGGGACCTGAATTACAGGTACCCCACCCTCCAGGTCAGGCAACCCCTTAACCTGGAACCCCAGTCCAGGATCTAAACCCTGTGACTGGTCAGACCCCCGAACCACTGGAGCTCCAATTATTGATGCTCCGGGTCCTCCTGACATGAGGGGATCCCTTCCTCTGGATGACACATCGGGACAGCCTAGACTCCCAACCTGGGGTTCTCTTAAAGAACACTCCAGGCCCGGTGACCACAGCTGGGGCACCTCGGGACACCCTCCCATCTCACTCCCTTCAGGATCACTCCCCTCAGCCTTCCCAGACGCTCTGGCACTTACCCAGAGGTCTGCCTCCCGTGCAAGTTCCCTGGGGTCTGAGAACCCGCACCGCACCAGATGGTGACGCAGTCTTGGGAAACAACTCCTCAGCATGTGCTCCCGGATAACGGCATGGCACAGCCCTTCCCAATCCTCCACTGCTCTCCTCACCACCCAATCCTCCAGTACAGTCCAACACTCCTCCTCGAACTCTCCCCAGGACTGATGGAACAGCTTTCCCCTGCCCCTAAATACTAACCCGTCCTCCTCTTCCGGGGAATCAGGCACAGTCTCTTGGGTTTCGGGAGTGGGACTCCTTGCACTGGACCTACACTCGCTGCCACCACTGGATCCCACCCTCTTCGGTGAATCCAGACTCCTAAAACCACTCTCAGGGGACAACCTACCCACCTGAGCTGATCTCTCTCTGGCGAAGGCCCTCTCCGCCTCCGCCATCCTCTCCAGCGCTAGGACTTTTTCAGTCTCTAGTCGCTGCTCTTCTACCCTCAGCTGCGCTAAGCCCTCGGCATGCCTGAGCTTTGCCAGCGCCAGCTGATGCTGCCTTACTTCTCTCCTATCTACCCATTCTTCTGGGGACAGGGAAAGGGATGGGGCAGTGCCCCCGAGACTGGACCCAGTGCGAGACTCCCTATCTTTGGTGTCCTCCACAGCTACTGGCGTCTCTGCCCTGCTAGACTCTTCCTCCTCCTCATCGGAGAAATTACCTCCCAGGGTTCTGGATGGGGAGCCCTCTCTCTGGTCTCTAACCAACTGACCCTTCAAAACTGCGGGGGGGTAGTCAGACAAGTCCCCATCAATCTCTAAGGGCTCTCCCCTCTTGAGGGCCTCATAGAGAAACAAATTCCTCCTAATGTTCCCTACTGGGGGTATCCCTCTCTCCAGGAGGAAGTCTATCACCTCCTGTTCGGTGTACTCCATCAGTTCCACTTCCTGGTAAATCAACCCCATCGTGGCGAGATACACCCGGGACACACCCACAGTGGACCAAGGGGACACAATTGTCAAACACTTTCAGGAGGAAGCAATTTAGCAAACAACAATAATCCCCACAACAAGGCTCGGATTACATCCAAAGCTCTATTTGCAGTGTAACCCGTGGCCGCTGTGGTACTGCGCAACACAAGTCCTATCCCACCGCTTTGCCAACAAATGTTGGAAATGGGGGTTGCCCAAGTCTCAAAGGGGGTAGCATGGCATCAAGCGGGCAGGCCAAACTTCGAGGACATGTGAAGCATTCACGCAGTACACACAGACGACACACCAATCACACTACAAAAGAGTCACGACACCACCTTTGGTTGGAAAAAGAATAAAATTTATTGATATCTCCAACCTGCAAGGTAAAAAGGAAAAATACACTGGTATTCACAACCAGGTGCCAACTGGCGCCAGAGCCAAGTACATCATGGGGAATTATTTACATGGGACAAAAAGGGTTAAGTCCAAAGTCCATGCTGAAATAAAGAAAATTGTGATTAAATATCAGTAGACCTGAGGCCAATCTGGCGGGGCCAACTCAGGCTCTCATCCTTAGGGGGTTGTAATTGCAAAATTCTACATTAGCATAGAAATACATCATGCACATTAGCACCAACCCGCCCCTGTTAGGGAAAAACAACAACAGAGCATTACAGCACATACTAGTCAGGAGCACCTGTAAGAAATCAGTACGGCAGGCTCATTAACCAGGGCATAAACAGGGACCTGGAATAACTCATCAGGCCAACCCATTGACCAACATTATGCAGAACATACCTCACCCAGCATTAATATCAGATAGGGGCCCTCCTCCTAGATCAGGAACACCTGTCAGGACTCAACTGGGCTCCCTTTACCATCAACTAAGGGGTATCAACATCAGGGTGTACACAGCAGTCAACCCTCCTTACTTCTGGACTCCCTTAGACATTTCCTTCCTCAGGGTTCCTTAATAACTGGGGACCTCAGGGCAACCCGTACAGCAGGGACCTATATTTGCACTAAGGGAGAATAAAACTCTCTACCCCAGAATATGCAATAAGGACAACCGGCTTGCTCCTGAGTTGTCTAGAAGGGCAGTTAGTTGCAGGAACGTCAGGGCAGTTCAATAAATCTGGAGCCCAAGTCGCAGGTGCCCCCTGTCATTTGGGCACCTGATAAGGCAACACAGTCCCCGGGGCGGGCACCGGCAATGTACCCCGTTGCCCTCTCTGTCCCCCACACCGTTAAGCGTAGGCCCCACTCACCGGGCTCTCCTCGATGGTTCCTGCGGGGCTCAATAGATCCTGCAGGCGTCCTTTGGGGTCTCCTCTGCAGGGGGGAACCAGGCACCGACAATGCACCTCGAGTCGCGGGACTCTCCGGTGATCTGCGTGGTCACTCGGGCCCACAAGGCCTCACTCAGGCCTCCACTCCTTTCTCTGGGACCCGGGGCTCTCCCCATCCGGACAGAGGGCTTCTTTCCCGGGGAGGGGGCAGGCACCGGCAATGTGCCTCGATGCCCCTCCTTCCCTGTGGCATCACTCGGGCCCACACTCTCTCCTCTCGGGGGCCTGGGGGGGGGGGTCACTGCACCCCTGGGCGGCCCAAGTGGGGCTCCCTTCTCTGGCCCTCTTAGGTCGGGAGGCGGGGCTGGCACCGACAGTGTGCCCCGGCCCCGCCTACCTCACCGGCCCCTCACGTGTGACACAGACCGGTGGGGTGGCCTCCCGCTCTGGTCGATTCTCTCGGGGCTCCCTCCTTGACACGGGGGCCCCGCAACGGTGCTTCACCTGGGTTCCCCCTCCCTCACGGGGACCCAGGGCTTTGTGTCGCTCCTCGTTTCTGGCTTCTTCCTCGGCTGCCCGGCCGGCAGCCAATCCCTGCGCGGCCTTCCAGGGGCACGGCCGCGCAGGCCAATCCGTGCACGGCGTTGGCGGGGGCGGGCCGATGTCGCGGCCGGGCCCCCGTCACGTGATGGGGGATGTCGGCGGCCTCAGGGCCTAACGCAGCCCTTCCTTCACTTCGGCGGCCCTCTCCTGGTACCGGGGGCCGCCGCGACGATAACCATCCCAGTGGGGGGGGTCCCCACAACAGCGCCGGGCCGCGACGGTGATTTCCGGCAGCAACAAGGGGTAGGCTCCCTTTTTAATTAATTATTTATATCGGCCAAAGCGCGCCTTCACAACAGCGCTATTCACAGGCTGCCAGTCTCCTCAGAAAACAGCGAAAACGGCGCTATTCACAGCGCACTGCTCCTCCCTCTGCCCACAACCTCAGCTCCTTCCTCAGACTACGCAGAGGGGGCAGGAATCTAGCACTTCCTCAGCGCTTCGCAGTTATAGCGCTTGTCAGATAGGCTTTACAGCACTAGGGGGCCACAACAGTCCCAGGGGCCCAGCGCTTCCACAGGGCCTCACACCACCTCAGCCAGCAACAATTCCTTTGGGGGCACAATCTTCCCCAGGGCCTCACACCACCTCAGCCAGCAACAATTCCTTTGGGGGCACAATCTTCCCCAGGGTGCTTCAGAGGGGCAGACAGTCCCACAGCAATTCCTCAGGGGCACACTCCTCACCTCCTGGGCGCTTCTTCACACAGCGCTGGCGTGGTACCCGGTCAAATAGCGTCAGTGACCTGGATAGGGGCCCTCCCTTGTCAGGGGCCCATGGGGACAGCAGAGGGGGGGTTTATAGGGGTGCAGGGCCCAGCTCACAGGCCCATGTGGCGGTAGCACCTCACAGCAGGTCCCCTCTCTTCTTTGTCCCAGCGCTGACTGACTCTCTGGTGACACTTCTCCCTATTTATACCCTCCTCCCTCACAGAGCCAGCACCTTCCGGAATGTTGGGGATAACTGGTTCACACTGGCTCAAGGGGAGGGGTTGCGCACCCTGGGTGCCAGGCTTTCCCTCCAAAACTAGTGGTAGCTGGGTAATATTATCTAGTCCGCTGACCTATGTCAGTCCAGTGGCAAAACCCAGGGCCATGGCATCCATTTTAAATACAATACATTTCAATCAGGTGCAGTTTTAAAATGGGGGATTTTACAAGTGCTCACATTATGTCATGTAATTACATTTTCAACAAGGTGTCTCTCACCACTCATGGCCTATACAGGTTTAATCCCATGGGGGAGACAATCTAGACAAGGGGGTCAAAAGCGAAAAATTTGGGTGGAAAAGGCCAAGTCCAACAGTGGGCAATTTGCGTTTGTTCTCTATTAGACCTGTCAGCCTTAGGTTATTCTTATCCCAAACCTTTTGCTTCACCTAATCCATTTTTGACACATTTATTTTTGGTTCCTTAATGAACGGTTTAAAACAAACCTATTTTTCACCCTTTTCTTTGCCATGCTGCAGCATCATTTGCTGTGATTTTTTGGTGAAGCAATAAAGGAGAACATTATTCAGGCACTTGGAGCAGTTATCAATCTATATGAAGGCGACCCAGTTTGAAGTGATGCACTATATGTGAAAACTGGGTTGCCTTCCGGGGAGTTAAGCAAAATGTAGCTGCTGGTGTGACAATTGCTGAGGCTTTTTAAGGTATTTGATTGCATACAAGAGTTGCAATTTTTTCAATGAAGAAATTACATACAGAAAGCTCCAAAATCCGGGAAGAATTTAATACCAAAGCCAATGAATGAGATATTTCTTGTGTTGTGTTTTCACTTTATCAATCAATCAGGTCATTTATAGAGCGCACTACTCACCCGTAGGGTCTCAAGGCGCTGGGTTGGGGGGGGGGGTGCCGTTACTGCTCGAACAGCCAGGTCTTGAGCTTCTTCCTGAAGGAGAGGTGGTCTTGGGTCAGGCGCAGGTCGGTTGGGAGTGAGTTCCAGGTCTTGGCGGCCAGGTAGGAGAAGGACCTTCCTCCTGTTGTCGCTCTTCGGATGCGGGGGACGGCGGCGAGGGCGTGGCTGGTTGATCTGAGGAGGCGCTTGGGAGTGTAGAAGTTGATCCGGTTGTTGAGGTAGCTCGGGCCTTGGTCGTGTAGGGCTTTGTGCGCGTGGGTGAGGAGACGGAAGGTGATTCTCTTGTTGACCGGGAGCCAATGCAGATCTCTCAGGTGTCCGGAGATGTGGCTGCGTCGGGGGATGTCGAGGATGAGTCTGGCCGAGGCGTTCTGGATCCGCTGGAGTCTCTTCTGGAGCTTGGCGGTGGTTCCGGCGTAGAGGGCGTTGCCGTAGTCCAGTCGGCTGGTGACGAGGGCCTGGGTGACCGTCTTCCTCGTCTCGGTGGGGATCCACCGGAAGATCTTACGTAGCATGCGCAGGATGTTGAAGCAAGACGAGGAGACGGCGTTTACTTGTCTGGTCATGGAGAGGGAGGAGTCCAGGATGAAGCCCAGGTTGCGTGCGTGGTCCGTCGGTTTGGGTGGGGTGCCCAGGGCGGGGGGCCACCAGGAGTCGTCCCAGGCGGAGGGCGAGGAGCCCAGGATGAGGACCTCCGTCTTGTCCGAGTTCAGTTTCAGGCGGCTTGTCGTCATCCATTCGGCTACCTCTCTCATCCCTTCGTGCAGGTTGGCTCTGGCGGTGGCGGGGTCGTTGGTCAGGGAGAGGATCAGCTGGGTGTCGTCGGCGTAGGAGATTATGTTGAGGTTGTGTTGGCGTGCGATGGCCGCGAGGGGGCTCATGTAGACGTTGAAGAGGGTGAGGCTCAGTGAGGATCCTTGAGGGACGCCGCAGCTGACTTTGGTGGCCTCTGACTTGTACGGTGGTAGGCGGACTCTCTGTGTTCTTCCGTCGAGGAAGGAGGTGATCCATTCCAGTGCCTTGTCCTGGATTCCGATGTTGCCGAGGCGCTGTACTAGGGTGCGGTAGCAGACAGTGTAGAAAGCCGCGGAGAGGTCCAGGAGGATGAGGGCCGCTGTTTCTCCGTTGTCCATCAGAGTTCGTATGTCATCGGTGGCAGCGATGAGGGCGGTCTCGGTGCTGTGGTTCGCTCGGAAGCCAGACTGTGAGGGGTCGAGGGATCCATTCGTCTTGAGGAAGGCGGCCAGCTATTTGTTGACGGTCTTCTCGATGACTTTGGCCGGGAACGGGAGGAGCGAGATGGGACGGTAGTTCTTGAGGTCGGTGGGGTCTGCTGTGGGTTTCTTGAGAAGAGCGCTGAGTTCGGCGTGCTTCCAGCTCTCAGGGAAGGTGGCGGTGTCGAAGGAGGTGTTGATGATGTCCCGCAGGTGGGGTGCGATGACAGCGTCGGCCTTGTTGAAGACGTGGTGAGGGCAGGGGTCAGTCGGAGATCCGGAATGGATGGAGTTCATTGTGCGGATGGTGTCTTCGGTGCTGATCGGAGTCCAGGTGCGGAGGGTGGTGGTGGGTGGCGTTGTTGCGGTTGTGGCTTGCGTTGGTTGGTTGCTGAAGCTGTTGTGTATGTCCGCGATCTTGTTGTGGAAGTAGGACGCGAGGGAGTTGCAGAGGTCTTGCGACGGGGTGATGTCATTGTTTCCGGCGTTGGGGTTGGAGAGCTCTTTCACGATGTTGAAGAGTTCCTTGCAGTTGTGTGCGTTGTTGTCCAGCCGGTCCTTGTATGTATTTTTCTTGGTGGCGCGGATCAGTTGGTGGTGTTTCCGGGTGGCGAGCTTGAGGGTGGTCATGTTGTCCGTAGTTGGTTCCCTTCTCCAGACTTTCTCGAGGGCTCGACAGTTCTTCTTGGAGCTCTTGAGTTCGTCGGTGAACCATGGTGTTTTTCTGCTGCAGGGTCTGCTGGGCGGGGTTCTCAGAGGGGCGAGTTCGTCCGCGCCGTTGTTGATCCACTTCGTGAGGTTGTCGGCGGCCTGGCTGGGGTTCGCTGAGCTGGCGGGGGGGTGCTGGTTCAGGGAAGCGGTGAGCTGGTCGGCTGTGATCTTGTTCCAGCTTCTTCGGGCAACCTGTTGCTGGTGGTGGTGGATCGTCGTTCTTTTGAAGCTGAAGTGGACGCAGCTGTGGTCCGTCCAGTGGAGTCCTGTTGCGTGGCTGAAGGTGACGTCTTTGCTGGATGATAAGACGGCATCGAGTGTGTGTCCGGCGAGGTGGGTGGGGGTGGTCACCAGTTGCTTGAGTCCGAGGTTGGCGAGGTTGTCGAGCAGGCTGATGGTGTTGCGGTCGCTGTTGTTCTCCAGGTGGAAGTTGAGGTCCCCCAGGAGGATGTAGTCGGCGGAGGGGAGGGCATGCGGGCTGACGAAGTCGGCGATGTCCTCGCTGAATCGTGTGCGTGGACCCGGGGGTCGGTAGATCAGGGTGCCTCTGAGGGTGGTCTTCGGGTTGGTGTGGATCTGGAAGTGCAGGTGTTCAGCGGTGGTTAGGGTGTCGTCGGTGTTGGTCGTGATGCGGATGGTGTCTCTGTGGATGATGGCAATGCCTCCTCCCGTCAGGTTGGCGGTGCGGTCCCTCCGGATGATCTTGTAGCCCTCCGGGATGGCGATGGCGATGTCTGGGGCTGAGGAGGCGTTCATCCAGGTCTCGGTGAGGAAGGCAACGTCAGGGGCGGTGGTGTCGAGGAGGTTCCAGAGTTCTACGGCGTGTCTGTGGACGGAGCGGGTGTTGAGCAGGATGCACTTGAGGTGGGTGCTGCTGATGTTCGGCTTGGCGAGTGCTGGTGCAGGATGAGTCCGGATGCAGGTGAATTTGCAGGCGTGGCAGCTGAAGGGTCCGTGGGTGTGCTTCGGGGCGGCTCGATGACATCCTGGGATGCGGCCGGTGTTGAGTGCGATGAGATCGGCGGCGTTGTAGGTTCGTCGGGTCGGCTTCCGTCGGTGGGGGCCAGGGGTCCTGGCGCTGGTCGCGATCCGGTCGCGGACGGGCGCAGACGGGCTTACCTTCGGCGCGCCCGCTGCGCGTCAACGCTGCGCGTTCGCACGGTCGCCATTTAAGGCGAAGTGCGCGGGTGGGCGGAGCAGCTGGGAGGCGGGAGCGGGGAGGGAACAGAAGAAAAAAGGGGCGGGGTCGGCGGTGGTGGCGGGAAGCGGGGGGCGGCGAGGAAGGCGGGAAACACGAAGGAGACGGGCAGAAACTACGAAATACAAGCACAAATGATGGTCAAAACAACACTTAACACGGGCAAAAACTACGAAGGAAAAACAAGCACAAATGATGGTCAAAAAAACACTTAACACGGGCAAAAACTACGAAGGAAAAACAAGCACAAATGATTTTAAAAACAGAACAGAGCAATGATAGCAGGGTCAGCCGGCAGCGCGGCAGGCAGCGAGGCAGAGGGCACAGCAGGGGGGCGCAAGCAGCAGCTGGTGGCCGTGCGGCACGGGGGTGTCCCACATAATCTTTATGTGATACATAAGTTCTTACACATTGTATCTAAGTTAAGCGTGGCTACTTTTGTGCCAAGCTACCAGAATGTTAAGCATAGGTAAATTTAATGACTTTTGAGATTCACCCCCACAAAGATTGTGACTGTTGCTTGAGTAGGGTTCCTCCCCGTCAACCAACAATCCAATTTCTCACAATATATAATGTTGTGTCAATAACCAAAATGTGAATATGTGTAACTAAAAAAAACAAGTCACAGATTCAATGACAATGTATACATTATGAAAACTTACAATATTAGTATTGAAGAATCCAGAAATTTCCTAATTATGGCTGTTATTATCATCCTTCTATAACAATATATATTGCACATGTTAGGGTAGAGGTGATGACAATACTCATAACTGTTTGTATTGCTCAGATAATAACTTTGATGGATACAAGTTTTGTCAGTTAATGTATGCAATATTTAGTGTTGCTAATGCTTTTGGCTTAGTTTGACAACATATGTCAGTCACTTAGATTGCCCAGCTCCATATTTTGTGAAGATAGTGGTATGTGAGAATGTACTTCAGATGATCATAGAGAGTATATGTAGCAAATTGCATCAATTTGTGAGTGGAGAATGTAAGTCAACTTGGAGTCAATAAATCTTTATTTGATCTTAAAATGATCATAAAAGCACAATTTAAAAGAGTTTTCATTTGCTGTCATAAAATACCAATCTGTGTGCATTGCAATAAATAATACCATTAAAACACTGTAATTAATCAAATAATACAGGGTTAACTACAACAAAAGGAGCGCCTATAGCCTTCCCTCCATTGATATTCTATTGCAAATGGTCATCTTAAGATAGTCGCATACAGTGAAACAAATGTCCAGGCAATTTAGCATTTGAAGATGGATTAACACTACTCTACATTTCTGAATAGCTAGTCTTCTCAATAAAGGTTTAACTGAAGAAGTTGTCGGCAAGGACCACAAAAAAACATAAAATGTAGTCTGGATTGTTGCACTTTGCTGTCACAAGGACAGGGGCTAGTTCTTTGCTCCATGCACATTCAGTTTCATAAAGGCATGCTGAGCGCTAAACTATCCTCGACCTAAATCAAAATAGGAGAGATCTCTCTCATTGAGTTAATTCTAATCTAAGGTACAAGGAGGTATCACACTTTGCGAGCATAGCATAATAATAACTAATTGTGTTCTTATTTACTGCCTCCTGGAACCACTGAGAAATGATATAATCTGTAAATGTCTCCTTCACCACTTTTCTAAGTCATCTAATTAATCAGGTCAGGTGAGCTAAATAATTCTGACACAACAAAATAATTCAAATAATAAACACACATATTCAACCATTGTATAGAAAGTCCCACATCCATTTTAAGACAATCAACAATAACAGTCCTGTTAAAGCTTGTCTCCCTCTTATTCCACACACTGACCCAGAGCCGCAAGGGAGACCCTTTTATTATTGCCAAATATATACTCTAAGTCCAGATCAGAATAAAAAATGAAATTTGCATTGGAGGGTCGGGAGGTTGAACAACCTTCTTCAAATTCTCTTTTCTTCAACTTGAATTGGGGCATAGATGTGAAATCCACAAACCCTGACTCCATAGGTGGCAGTAGGATCACATTGCATTTTGTACAGTTTAAGGACAGGGGAGATTGTAGACCTACCCTCCCTCTTAGCTAAGTTAAAAAGTAAACTTGCGGCCCTCCCAAGTATCCGACGAGCAGAGTTTACTTGTACCTGTACAACAGATCTAAATAACAAAAGCTTTTGACTGCACTTTGCTGATTTTGCCCAAATGTAATACTCCCGGGGCTTTCTTGCCTTGGCCCCATGCCATTATGCCAAATACAAATGACCCAACCAAGCAGGGACTGCTAAGTTGACATTTTTCAGTACATCTTCAGTAGAATCTATTAAGGAATCACCCAGATCATTGATATAAAGGGTAAAAAGCAGGGGTGCCAACATGCACCCCTGACACACACCACTGGCTAATGGGAAGGAATCAGAGCATTCGCCTGCCTGTCTGTACCGAACCCTAGCACTCATGTTTTCATAGAGGCCATTTAGAAAATGAACCAATTTAACATCCACCCTAAATTTGACTATTTTCACCATGTTTAGTTGTATTTACACATTCAAAGGTGGTGGAGAGGTCCATAAAGCCAGGTGCATTAGGCAAACAGTATATTTATCTAGCACTCGATATAAGGTCAGACACTAGTTCACCGTACATAGCCCAGGACGAAAACCATACTGATGCACTTATATGATTTTATTCTCTACAGTCCATGACTGCAGGTGATTAAAAATGGCCCTCCCCAGTAATTTTACAGAACTGTCCACCAACAAAATAGGTATGTATCATTTAGGTGACCCCCCACAATTGACCAGGACTTTGGGATCTTATAGCACATGGAGGTATTCAAATGTTCACAATATGGGCTCCCCTGAGGTCAGGGTTACATTTAAAAAGATCTGTGGGGATCTCATCAGGCCCGATGCCTTCCTACCAGCACTTGCTTGTATGGCGGCTTCCATTTCCTGAACTGTGAATTTGAAGGGGGTGCAGGAAACCAAAAACTGTGTCAGTTCACCCTCAAGTTCAATATTCTCCCTCTTAAACATATATATTAGTGAAATGTTCCACCCAATCCTGTCCTGAAATATTACATAATGAGAGAGGGTTCAAAAAGTTTTATCATGTAAGGTAAGACAATTTACTGTTTTCCAGAATACCTTGGAACTATTTTATTCTGATGTCGCCCAATCCTTGAGAGAGTGATGTGTGCTTCCTTTCTCTAATGGCCATTCTGTAGAGCTTCTTATCCTCCCTTATCAACTTGATATCTCTGGATGATCAAGCAAGCACCTTTCTCAGATGTTGATTGGCACCCAGCAACTCCCATAAAAGCACCAAGGGTGATTAGGCAGTGTTTTTAAAGGTTCCATAGGGAATTCTTAATGGTGGTACACATTTGCTGACAATAATAATATATCTCATCACAATTTCGTTCAGAAAGACAGTCCAAAAAGATTTAAAAATTCTTCTTTACTAAATCATTTAATGCACCTTTGAGATCTTTAAAATGCAACACCACCCATAATCCATCTTTTGAGTGTGCGCTTGCCATGTGTTCCGTGCAGGCCCATGGTCGTTTTCTCTATGTTATCCTAAGCATGTTGCAGACTACACTCTGCTTTGCACGCTTTACTATACAAAGGTATTTTGCTTTGTGTCACACTGTACTTTCACACAGAACCTTTCGTAGTTTTTGCTTTCAATTCTTTCCTGGGATGTAATCTGAAAACCATAGACAAGATCAAACAACAATGTCCCTTTTTATTCTGTTCTGCTTATGCTATAGAACCTAGACAAAACACACAAATGCCACTGTTGTTTGGGAACACATATACTTGGAGAGAGATTTTCAGAGAGGAGATCAGATCGCGACTACACCTGAGATGTAGAACTTTAATCCGTGCATGCTAAGGTACGGGGTCTTCTGTAAAATCACAGTGATCTTCTGATATATAATCACTTTGCTTCTGTAGAAGGGAGAGGGTATATTCTGCCCTGTGTAACTATCATGACAGCTTCTTTTATGATTTATGGATTACTTATTATGCTGACTGTATTTGTGCTGGGCGTTTTTATCTTATTGTGGCACGTATACTGCATACTAGAACACAATAGTTAAAATAAATATTTGAAACGTTTCTCATGTCAGAACTTACTGTGGACAAGTAGGAGTGTTAGAAAAAAAGGGTGTGTCCTGCTACCACGATTCCTGAGAGAGTTGAGAGGGTTGTCTTCTGGGGTGTCTAATCACTTGTCCCTCTGTGAGTGAGTAGAAGGGCAAGAGATGTACTATAGCTAGTCGGTCCCTGGCCCAATCTCAAAGGACTTGAAGTAGAGATTGCCTCCTGTTTTGAAGTCTCAGGGATACAAAGACTTCACCCCCAGCTCCTCTGACCCACCAAGAGGTGCCTGTGACTGTGTTAGGCCTCTGAAGGTTGCTCCAGCTGTTGGGAGCTGTAAAGACGCATCACCAAAGAAACCAACACAGTGCCTACCCGCAGCTGGAGAAAACGCTGCATGCTGAATCCCGTGCACCGATCTTTGAAGTCTGAGATCCGCAAAACGATTCCAATGCAGGCACTGCTGTGCGACTGCAAGAACCAACGGACCATGGGACCGTGGGAGGATAAACCAATGCAGCGCCGTTGCCACCACCCCATCAAGAACCAACGCAATCCCGATCCTCACGCATCTCACAGGGGCGCCAAGTCTACAAGAACATTGGGGTTCGGCAGTAAGAAACCGACACATCACCTGCCCACACAGTAAGAAAACAATGCATCACCTCCCCTTCAGTAAGGAACCGACTCATCACCTCTCCTGCATGGCAGTAAGGAAGAGACAAATCACCTCCCCTGAATTTAGGAACCGACGCATCACCTTCCCTGGGTGTATGAAACAGATGCATCACCTTCCCTGCGGCTGTTTTTGTTAGTTATTGTGACACATCCAAGGTACTTTGTGTTGAAAGTGTCGCAAACTATAGTTTGCTGTGGACAAAACTGTTTCTATCTTTTGAAAGTCATGTTTTGATTACTGTATTGTGGATTTTTGTTGTTTTGGTCTTGTTTGGTTTAGATAAAGATTACTTATTTTTCGAAACTGTTGTGGTGTCTAATTGTAGTGTTTTCACTGTATTACACTATGTGTGCCCAAATGCTTAACAGAGCTTCCTCTGGGATAAGCCTGTGTGCTCATGACAAGCTACCAAGGAGGTGAGCAGGCATTATTTTAGGAGTGGATCCCCCCTCACCCTGGCTAGGAAGAGGGGCCCCAACTCGGACAAAAGTGGAAACGATTGCCAACTAGAGATCCCCATTTCTAACATAGACTATAAGATTTTTACTAAAGTTTTATCTAATTGGATGAGCAGTATTATAGGATCAATTATTCACCCTGAACAGTGTGGTTTTGTGGCAGGAAGTTTTTTTCAAAACAAAGTTTTAACAGTTTCCATAGATTTAGTTATACAGAATAAAACGCCTGCCCAAATAATGTTTTTAGACCCCAAAAAGGCTTTCGATTTAGTATCCTGGGAAAGCATTTTTACTATTCTTGAGGGTTTTGGGTTTCCTATAGACTTTATCCATATAATTCCTCCTTTGGATAAGGGAGCCACTGCTAAATTATTTATTTTTTCTAGAAATATTGGTTCATGTAAAGTAAACAGGAGCCCGTGACAGAGTTGCCACTGTCGCCAATACTCTTTGCTCCATTGGCAATAGCTATTTGAACTAAAGTACCTGGAGCTGCACCAATAAATGGGATGTCTAATATAAAACTATATGCTGACACCATTGCCCTATTTCTCAAACCTGACATCCAGGAGAACATTTTAGGGATTTTTTAAGAATTACAAGAATTTGGTGGCTATAAGATAAATACGTTAAAAACTGAAATTTGATTATGTAACTATGCACAAGGCACTTTTCCATGAATTACATTCTTTAAACAATAGCAGACCAAATGTAATTTAGGAATATATGATACTGAGAATGTGAATGATGTGTATACATGGAATGATGTACCATTAATTATTAATATCAAGCTATTATTAGCTAACTGAACTAATTAGCCTCTTTTTTTAATGGGGCGGGTCACCTTAATTCGCATGTCTATTTTACCTCTATGAAAATTCTTATTTTATGCAATTCCATGTGCTTTGCAGATTAATTAATTTTGTTCTCAATTTTCATCTGGGCAATAAAAACACCTAGACACTTTATACAGACCAATTGTGAAAGGAGGTCTTCCCATTTTAGCCCGTTTGTTGCTTCGAATGTTCTGCACCAGTGCTGAACGTTCGAAGAAACTATTGTGGCCGCGTCGGCCAACGGACGTGCGCAGCACTGGCACGGTAGTGCTCGCGATGACCGCTGGCCGATGGCAGTACTAAAGGGGTTAAAGGACTATTACTTTGCAAATTTTGCACACAACACTCATAGATTCAGTAGCTGGATTGCCCAGTATAGATTATTATTTTTGATTCGTTTGTTCCAAGAGTATAATATTTCAGATTTCTTAATATTAGTTAATATAAAACAAGACAATCAGATATAAGGTATTGCAATGGTTTATAAAACAAATACCACAACGGTATAAGTATTATATTATACCTCTGATGACACGCCACCCCATGAGTAAAATCAGTACATACCCATACACAAACGTTTGGCCCATGAGGATAGCGAAGATAAGCTGCGGGGGTTACAATGGTAACACCATAGCAGGTGTGAGGTGAGAAACCGGCGCTAACCAAAGGAAAGTTCAGAAGAGGTGGCTCGGATGAAGTGAACACTCTAGCCAACCAAAGCCTGGTTTTGACCAGCAGGCTCCCACAGACCTCACATAATGGGCAAGAAAGATGCAAAACAGACCATAATAATGTTCGGAAATAAAAGACAAACACAACACCATGACACGGATGCAGAAGTGGAACATGAGAGGACGTGGGGGGGGAAGCAATGATGGCTTGCGTAGCCTGCTGCTAGAGATTAAAACTAGCCTCAAGACCATAGACACCAAACTCGACATCCTATCAACTCAGTTGGATCAGGTTAAAAAACAAGTGGATATACATGAACAGCACCTAGATCAGCTTGAGAAACGGCACACAGAGGTGCATGAAAGTGGAAACGAAGGAGCAAATGATCAACATGGAGAAAGTGCTTACTGTAATCAGGGCAAAAAGCAATGACTTGGAAGCATGCTCCAGAAACAAATTAACCTACATATCATAGGTATTCCGAGACAACAGCAATAGGGAAAATGGAGCTCTTCATGGAAGAGCTACTGAAAGACATATTTGGTCCAGATCGGAACACTATGTTCATGTTCGAGTGCGCCCACCTATCACTTAATTGAACACCTGGGGTCCAGGCGCTACGAGTTCACCCAAACCAAACGGTTGCTGCAGCAGGCTCGAATCACCTGTGCTCTACTGTACTCTGCTAAACTCAAAGTCACACATGACAATTACACACACTACTTCAAAAATCAGCTTTGAAATTCGCTAGACACATTGACAAGTCCAAGAAACAAGCAACTAGGATTAACAGAGCACACTCCATGGACAATGAACTAAGTGACGTTGATTAACAATGAAGCTGTGTCTATTTTTGATTTCTGATGCACCCCTTAAGCGCATGTTTTCACTAAGGGACACCAGGGCCACCATGGTTTGCTCCCGCTAGTGGGATGTGATAATATACATAGCACAGATACTGGCATGCCCTGCATCATTTAAACATATACCTCAGCCACCCGGTCTGACAGCTGGGGTGTACGCCAGTGCCTCTACGCCACCAGGGAGGGATCCCACAATTTCACTTTTACTGTTGTTGCAATTTTGTTTTGCCTTGTACTGTTCTGTTACCTTAGTGGATGGGAGGGTTAAACAGACTCAACCTGATTAGAGGTTGGTGTGAGTGGGGGTGGAATCTTAAGGGAGAGAGGTCATAGATAGGCGCCAGTAGGGCGGTTACAATATAAGGCAGAAGAATACCGCAATACACCTGATGAGCCACATGACATTGTGGCATACAGCATCTCCAGGAAGTGAGACAATGCTGCGATCTACGCAGATGCGCACACACATCAAGTCACCACTGGTACATCTGACATACACATCAACTGGACATGACCACATACAATGATCTCACATGGAAAACACACGGCTCAATGACAATAGGAAAGCTAGTCCTACCTCATCAGACACAAAATCGACATTTGCTTTTTACAACAAAAGGACCTGCAAAACATTGCAAACACCAAGCTCCAACACAGACACTGGGGTGACATATATTTAGCAACTTCCTCAAACTACGCTAGCAGAACTGCGATTCTTATATGAAGCAGATTGGGATGGAGCCTGATTAGAACACAATCTGACACGGAGGGCAGATTCACCCTAGCGGGAGGCACACTCGGCACCATGAGAGTAATACTGGCGGTAGTGTATGGTCCCAATACGGTCCAACTATCTTCAATACACACATGGACTCAGCCTGAGGGAGTCCTAACCCCTCAAGTGGCACGTTTCTAGTCCTGGACTCTTGGGTTTGGTGTTAATAGTGCCCAGATAAACAAATTAAAACATTTGGGACTAAGAAAATGCTTTGCTAAAAACTGTTCTGAGAATTGAGAGAAGACAGGGACCAACCTGCCTGTCTATGAGCCCAAGGTACACTTCCGATAAACCTTGCTTCTTGGCCGCTCCTGCTATGTTTTTCTCTGCAGCAGCAAATCCTGTTCAGTGGTCCTCTCCCACAGAAGTATCCGGCCTCAAGGAACCCTCTTCAGCAATGGCCTCCAACCTTATCTCACCAAAGATTTCCAACTTCTGGAAAAGAAACTAAGTCTGTTTGTAGGAATCCTCACGCAACTTCAGCCCGGCTGCACTAACTATGGGCGTAAAATCCATTCTGCTCGCGGAATTTGCAGAATTTTTGCAATTTCGCGGTCCGCGAATCACGCGTATTTGCCCACAAATCCGCAATTCGCAAGCTTGCAGATTTTTTTGCTTGGTCGTGCTTGAAAAATTCTCCCTGTTTGCATGTGCTGCGCCATTGGTCGCGCTTGAAAAATATAATATCGGGCGCGCTGCGTTGACTTACCGCGATTCTGAGTTCTCTGAGTTGTTTTTCTCCCGGTTTGCTTGTGCTGCGCCATTTTGGATCTTGCTGCGTGATCGCGCGAAAGTTTTTTCGACCGCTAGTACGTTATCGTGGCACGCCATCTTGCACAGCGAGAGTTTGACAACGCGAGTATGTCATAAGGGCCCGCGATCACGCATCGCGGGAGTAAACAATTGCGAACACGTAGATGCGGCGCACAGCTGACTTCCGGCGGGAGATTTGAACAGCTCACTTTCCTGAACTTTCAAAAATTGCAATTCTGCACAAGAAATCTACCGCAGGCAGCAAAAACCTTCTGAAAATGATGATTTTGATCAAAATAACTCCTCAGATTGAAATTTGGCTGCACATTTTTGTGCAAGGAGTCCATTTTTGGGGGGGGGGAGGAAGGAAGTGCCGCAGAGTCTCCAACTTCTTGTTCCTGTCCAGCAGGCTCCTCCCAGTGCTTTGTCCATGTCCTGGTCACTTATCATTTGGATCTGGAGCTGGAAGGATTACTTTTTGTGGCTGCTGCTGGATATTTGTATTTGAGGACTTTTGGGACTTTGGAGTTTGGATCACTTTTGGATTTGAGATTGTACAGGTAAGTTGGTGTTGTTTCTTTGGGGCATTGCAGTTGCTGCAACTACAATTTTAAAACTTTTTCACAACTTTAAAAAAATATATATTATGGGTAGCCACAGTATCCAGTAGGCCCAGGGTTAGTCATGGGTGCATGATACAACTGTTTCTGTGAGTTTGGTTGAAATTAAATCTCATTTATGTCATGAAATTTTAGCTCACTGTTATATGTGGATTATTTTTTTAATTTCGTGGTGCCTGTAAAGCCACACTAGCCAGTAGGCCCAGGGGTACTGAGTGGTGCATGGACCAAGTCTTTCTGTGGGGTGTCTTGAATTTAAACATCATTGAGGGCAAAGATGGTATTGGATTGTGGTGATTTGTGTGTGTTTTTTGACTTTTTGGTGGGTTGTTGGGGCCTGGCGAGGTGGGTGGGGGCCATTTTGAGGCCTGGTATAGGCAGGCCCTGGTCATGTGGTGGGGGCCAAGGGGCCATTTTGAAGCCAGGCAGTGTGCTCAGGCCTGCACCCAGTTTGCCTTGCTTTCATCCATTATGCCAAGGTGTACTCAGTGGTGCATGGGCCAAGCCTTTATGTGGGGTGTCTTGGATTGAAACATCATTGAGGGCATGGATGGCATTGGATTGGGGTGCTTTGTTTGTGTTTTTCGACTTTTTGGTGGGTTGTTGGGGCCTGGCCATGTGGGTGGGGGCCATTTTGAGGCCTGGTACAGGCAGGGCCTGGCCATGTGGTGGGGGTCAAGGAGCCATTTTGAAGCCAGGCAGTGTGCTCAGGCCTGCACCCAGTCTGCCTTGCTTTCATCCATTATGCCCAAATACTCAGTGGTGCATGGGCCAAGTCTTTCTGTGGGGTGTCTTGTATTTAAACATCATTGAGGGCATGGATGGCATTGGATTGGGGTGATTTTTGTGTGTTTTTTGAGTTTTTGGTGGGTTGTTGGGGCCTGGCCATGTGGGTGGGGGCCATTTTGAGGCCTGGTACAGGCAGGGCCTGGCCATGTGGTGGGGGTCAAAGGGGCCATTTTGAAGCCAGGCACTGTGCTCAGGCCTGCACCCAGTTTGCCTTGCTTTCATCCATTATGCCAAGGGGTACTCAGTGGTGCATGGGCCAAGCCTTTATGTGGGGTCTCTTGGATTGAAACATCATTGAGGGCATGGATGGCATTGGATTGGGGTGATTTGTTTGTGTTTTTCGACTTTTTGGTGGGTTGTTGGGGCCTGGCCATGTGGGTGGGGGCCATTTTGAGGCCTGGTACAGGCAGGGCCTGGCCATGTGGTGGGGGTCAAGGAGCCATTTTGAAGCTAGGCAGTGTGCTCAGGCCTGCACCCAGTTTGCCTTGCTTTCATCCATTATGCCCAAATACTCAGTGGTGCATGGGCCAAGTCTTTCTGTGGGGTGTCTTGAATTTAAACATCATTGAGGGCATGGATGGCATTGGATTGGGGTGATTTTTGAGTGTTTTTTTAGCTTTTGGTGGGTTGTTGGGGCCTGGCCATGTGGGTGGGGGCCATTTTGAGGCCTGGTACAGGCAGGGCCTGGCCATGTGGTGGGGGTCAAAGGGTCATTTTGAAGCCAGGCAGTGTGCTCAGGCCTGCACCCAGTTTGCCTTGCTTTTATCCATTATGCCCAGGGATACTCAGTTGTGCATGGGCCAAGTCTTTCTGTGGGGTGTCTTGAGTTTAAACATCATTGAGGGCATGGATGGCATTGGATTGGGGTGATTTTTGTGTGTTTTTCAACTTTTTGGTGGGTTATTGGGGCCTGGCCATGTGGGTGGGGGCCATTTTGAGGCCTGGTACAGGCAGGCCATGGCCATGTGGAGGGGGTCAAGGGGCCATTTCGAAGCCAGGCAGTGTGCTCAGGCCTTCATCCAGTTTGCTTTGCTTTCATCCATTATGCCCAGGGGTACTCAGTGATGCATGGGCCAAGTCTTTCTGTGGGGTGTCTCTTCTATTAATGTAAACATCCATTTTTGATTAGAATTGCAATTTTTATTTTGGGTCTTTCCGTTTTTGGGTGTGTTGTAAAAATAAATGCCTAGTTGCAAATATTAATTGGATCACGACATATGCAACATTTATTTAACTGATGTTCCTCTGGCTTCCTTTGCTTTTAGGTGCACAAGAGAACCACAAATCAGTTATCGTTCATCATCAGTGCCAGGAAGAAGTCCTGCTGCGGTGTGTGCAGCACAACGTCACGTGACGTCACGTGTTGCCACAGACAACTCTGAAACTCATGCAACTGCGGCCTGCTGTTCTGACATCTGAAGAAGATCGGCCCAAAGAAAGGTGGCCGTAGCTCCTCCAAAAAGAAAGTTGCCAGTGCCACTGCCAGTAAGAAGGAGCAGAAGAAGCAAGTGGCGCCACTTACCAAGGAGACTGGTGTGCCTACAGACACTTTTTTGGGAAAAAAATAAACTACGCCTGCAGCAGGTGCAACTAGTATAAGCGCAAGTACATGCGCAAGGAGAGGCGCAAGTGGAGGCGCAAGTGGAGGCGCAAGTGGAGGCACAAGGAGAGGCACAAGGAGAGGCACAAGGAGAGCTCAAGGAGAGGTACAAGGAGAGGCGCAAGGAGAGGCACAAGGAGAGGCGCAAGGAGAGGCGCAACTAGAGGCGCATGAAGCGGCACAACTGCCCACAATGCTTGTTCCTCCAGAAGTAAGGACACATCAGAAAATCGTGATTGAAGAGGAGGTATCATCTGAGAAAGCCACTCCTCCTGATGATGATCCATTGTCTTTCATATCCCCAGCAAGAAAAAGGTCAAGGAGGGCTACTACAAGTTCTTCTTTGAGCACCCTTCCTTCTGATGATCTTGATGTTGATTGGAACCCACTAATGCAGTCTGAGAGTGAGGCACGCCATGAGCCGACAAAGGTAGCTAAGCCTAAAAAGAAGGTTCCCGCAAGGCTTCCACTTATGGGTGATGACGACGAACAAGTGGTGTATTCTGCTGCTGATGAACAGTCTGACTACGACCCAGTCATCACAGTCGTCACTCCAGGCCCAGCGGGCATGCAGCAGACAGACATTTTTACCCTATCCAGAATTTCTGCTGAGCGTGATGTGGGCGGCGTGGCACTGGTACCACCGCCAATGCAGTTAACTACTACACCAACACGACCTACAGCTTCCATATTTTCTCGTCAGAAGGGCAGGCAGGGACCTCCATCCAGCTCGACCTCCATTACCTCAAGTAGTGGTGCTGTAAGTGCACAACAGAGTCAAATTCAGTCACGCCCATCCTCCACTTCATCTGGCATTGAAAGTAGCACCTCCACCACCAGCAGACATCTCCAGTCCCCAGTTTGGGACTTTTTTAGTGTTAGCAAAAAGGCGGAAAACATGGTCGTTTGTTCGATTTGTGAAACTGTAGTTAGTCGGGGTAAGCTTGGTACCAACTATGGTACCGGAGGCCAGAGAGGTCATCTCCAAAAACACCCCACTATCATTTTGGAGGCTCACATGAGGAAGATCCGGGAAACCACACGTACAACAAATCCAAATGTATCCATTCGTATTGCATCTGATGATGATGAGGGGCTGATCGTGCAGGGGGGAAGTGAAGAAGCGACAGACATTTTTTCTGGTATACCCAGTAGCCCTGGCAGCAGCACTGCAGTGGTAGCGCCCACAAACTCTACCCCAGCAACATGTATGAGGCACACTAAGAGTCTGGGAGAGACACCAATGCAAAAAAGTACATCAATGAGCCTAACTGGGTTGAAGAAGTCTGGATCATCATCATCACGTAAAACGGTCCAGACCACCATTAAAAGCATGTTTTGGTCGGAGGCGCCATTCGAGCGCAACCACCCAACGGCATGTCTGTATAACGTAAAGCGGCTAAAATGCTAGCGCTGGACCTTCTTCCTTTTTCTTTCGTGGAAGGGGTGGGTTTTCAAGAATTTGTGGCAACAGTCTGCCCTAAATCAAAGGTTCCTAGCCGGTCCTATTTTGCCAGAGTTGCGCTTCCAGCACTACATGAAGATGTGCTGGAAGTGATTGGGTCAGCTTTGTAGAAGAGTGCTGTTCACACTATCCACCTGACAACAGACATGTGGACCAGTTGTCAAGCCGTGGATTACATGTGCATCACTGCACACTGGGTCTCTTTTGCAGGGGTTAGAGAAAAGATGTCTACAGGTGTTGATCCTGCCACAATTTTTCAAGCGAGTCGGAAACATGCAACAGTAGCCTTGTTTGCCATGGAGAAATCTCATACTGCTTTAAACATTTTGGATGAATTTAAGAGTAAGGTCTCTAAATGGCTGGTTCCAAGAATTTGCATGATTGGTTATGTTTCCACGGATAATGGCAGTAATATAGTTAAGGCCATGCATGATGGAGGCTACTTCAGAGTGCCGTGTTTGGCGCACTGCATTAACATTGTTGTGCAAGATTTCTTGAAAAGAGAAAACACAGTCAGCAAGTTACTGACCACCTGCCGAAGAATCTGCACACATTTCAGCCATTCTTTTAAGGCCCGGAAGGAGATGAGGATCATTCAACGTAGCCGTGGAGTGCCAGTCAAAGGACTCATCCAGGAGTGGCAACACGTTGGAACTCAACCTTCTACATGCTTGAACATCTGTTTGAGCAGTACAAGGTAACCAATGAGTATGTTAATAGCATTAACATACGGTCTGCTCCTATGAAAGACATGAGGCTAGAGCCGGAGGAATGGGACTTAGTTTAAAGCCTGACAGACATGCTTCGTCCTTTTGAGGTCTTCACCCGTGAAGTCAGCAGGGAGGATTGTAGTTTGGGCAAAGCTATCCCATTGTTGTTCATGCTAGAGCAACAACTGAAGGCGGTGTCTTCAATGTTCCAAGCTGATGTTCACAAACAAGACGCATATCGGTTGGCGGAGAGCTTATTAAGCCACCTACTTGTCAATGAAAGGCTTAAAAAAATACATTCAGAACAACATTACATTTGTGCCACTATTCTGGATCCAAGGTACAAAAAGGCACTGACCAGAAAAGTATTCATTCCTTTTGATGAAGAAGATGTTTCAAAGTACAAACATTGGCTAGCTGTGTCAGCCGCTCGGTTCGAAAGAGAGCGGCAGGAAATTGAAGGAAACACCACAAGTACTACTAAAGCAGCAGGCCATCCGGCGTCAAGGTCCACTTCTGTGGCCGAAGGCAGTCACTTTCCCTCACAGCCGTTACCGACAGCAGCAACAGTATCCTCGTCATCATCACCTGCACCAGGCCCAGCCATAATATTGTCGGAAACGGATTGGATAACTCAGCAAGTGTTTACTCGCTCCAGTGTTGATGCAAAGGAAACACATGGTACGCAAAGTGGAGCACCACCCAGGGAGGCCCTTGAGTGGATGGTGCGGGCCTATCTGGATGACCCAACAGAGGTCTACATTGATCGTGACCCATTGGTGTATTGGTATGGGAAAAGGCCTCACTGGCCACTGCTCAGCAGGCTGGCTATAAAATATTTGTCTTGCCCACTCGCAAGCGTGTCTTCGGAATCAGTTTTCAGTGCTGCTGGTGCCATTGTTACTTTAAAAAGGTCCCGCTTCTCGCCCAAAAATGTAGAGAGGTTAACAATGATCAAGATGAATCAGCACTTCATACCACCAGATTACAAAATACGTGAATCCACGCAGGAAGAAGAGGACACCGACTTAGGTGACGGAAGCTCTTCTCTGTTAGCTGACCTACTCCATGTTCAATTCACAGAGTTTGAGGACGAGCTCTACTTCCCTGACAACGAGGCTTGAAAAACGTACTTTTTGTTTTCTTCCGTCCTTTTTGACATTTATTTCTGTGTGTCTTTCTTTGATTTGCAACTTTTAGCACAACAAAACTTTAATCACAACAAATCCATCAGCAGCACTGTCTTCGTCTTATTTTCCATATTGAAGGTGCCGCTGTCTGCATTCCTGAAGTTCACAACTCAGTCATGCTCCTCTATCCTCCTCCTCCAGACTCCCCCAATCCATTTCCCTCAAGGCAGATGGCCGGATTAAGCAGAATCTAGAAAATGTTGCTTCAGTCCGTACACGAGTCCCCTCAAAATAAGTGGGACTGGACTGACACACTATGCTGACTGCACCTTCTGAAATTGACACGAGAGGCTGCCCTGTGGCCCTTCACTTAAATAAGATGATGACAAGTGGAACAGGTAATGAATGATGAGATGGCACGCAGTGGAGGACACTACTGGCTTTCTGGCTCTGATGAAAGCAATTGTTGTTTGTTTGTTGTGCATGAAGTGAATCCTATCTATGTGTTCTGTTATTATTATTTAATCTTTTACACATTAAATGTAACTCAAGTGTACTCTGTTACCTTGTTTAATACAAATTGTACTTCTACTGCAGGGGACAGCCACTACGTTGCATTTTTCAGTATGGAAAATGTCCTTGGACTCAGTGTGTAGACAACATTGAGTTTGCCAATAACATACCATGATGATGATGAGTCTTGATGATTAAAGTTACATATTATCTTTATTCTTTACACAGTCACTCACTGGGATGGATGGATCGTCATCATTGTCGGTTTACGGAAGAAATATGGCTGTTTCGTGAGTGGCAAACAACAGGTAAACAAGTCAACAACAACCACAGCAGACCTACATGTCTGTCTAGTCATGGTATGGGAGTGGTGGAGCCAGTGTAGTGTATGCCAGAGACCAGACAGCAGTTCATGTAAAATTGTGGCTATGTGGCTTGCTGCATAAAATTAGATATGCTTTGTCTGTCTGTGTCAAAGAGGTATGCTACATCATCAGGGTGGTTCACTCAGTGGTGCCTGCCTTGACCGTCTGCATGGCCCTGGCTTGCTGTGTGCAATTACTATCCTTGAAAAGGAGACTCAGAGTACGCACTTTAGAAATGATGCCTGTATGTAATACTGTCGCCTCTGAAAGTGTTATTTTTGCAGTACACACCGTACCTTATATTTTTTCTCAGCGCTGTTTTAATATCCCTTCCTGTTTTTCCATCAACAATTGCAGGCCGGCTTTTACCTTGTGCCATGGGAACAAAATCAATCCGCAATTCCGCATCCGCCAGGCAGGCAGTGGACAGTGTGTCTGGTCATCAAGATTGATCGACGGAGCGTCAGATGGAATGGAACTACCGCCAATAAGAGGAATGGCTGGATGCATGCAACTTCCCAAATTGAACAGGACAACAACAACATACAGTTACAATATCCTTTCCTCTTCACTTCTCCTTATCTTTTAAATAACTTATTGTTGTGAGCTTCTATGAGTGCGACTCACTGCTTCAAATTCATCCCTACAGCTATTTCATAACTTTCTTTGCTATTTTTAAAACTAATGTGATGTACTATTAAGTCATTCTCTCTCTGAGTGAAATTGCGTAATTACAGCAGCCCTGTACTGTCTAATAGTTTAGTACTACTTAGTAAGTTGTAGTTAGTACTACTTTTCAGTAACCAAACCATCCATTTAGCAAACAACTTCATGCATGCACTTCCTTTATGTCCCTTAAAAGATTTATAGATATCTTCGTATCCAAAGATTTGTTTTTCTTCATTTGTTGTTTGTCCATGCTGTGTTTTTTTTTCCTCTCTCCACAAAACTTTCCCAAAAAATAAAACATTCCGATCCAATTTTCAAACCCTAACCCTCTTCCCCCGGGCTGTGTGGTTTTCATTGAGGTGTGGCTAAATGACAGCAATAATTCCACACACTTGCTGGGGAGGATAAGGTGCAAGCAACATCCTCAAAACAATTTTAAGGCAGCTAGATGAATCCTAGGGTATTGTAATTCTGCTTAAAAAAACACCAATGAGTAACTATTTTAAAAACAATTCTGATTTTCATGCCCACCATCGATTTGATCCATCGTCAACATCATCCTCCGACATGTCAAGACTTGTTACGCTGCTGTGTCACTGTTCTTGTTGTAGCCATAATCATCCATGCAAATTTTTTTTTCCTTACTTATCTTCAGCATTGCTTAGGCTACAAATATACTGTTCCTTCTAATACTCCTCTCAGGCCACTCAATGTCTCATTTTTTTCCTTTATTTTTCATATGCTGCTACTGCTAGTGTGGGACCACTACTACTACCACCGGTACCACTCCTAATACCACCACAACAATAGAATTTCTGTCCTGGATGGATTTCATGGGCAACCATAATCGCCCTTTGCCATGCAGCCAGCGCTGTGCAAAGCTCTATTCTCAAATACGAATCACAGGTAAGATAAGCATTTTGGGGAGGTAGAATAATGGGCTAGGACTCGGAGGAGAGGAGAGACTGACAGTAGTACTAGTAAAGTACGAGTAGGCCATTTGAATTCACTAACTCTGTTAGTGGCACTTTTGTACATTTTTGGATGTTTTAGATAATTCATGCTGGTAAGTTTGAGGAAACCAAACGTGCAACAACCCCCGCCCACCACCCCACAAAATAATATGAACGTGTACGCTATATTGAAGTATGTAAAATAAATAAATATATATTTACCCTAACAAAAATAAAGTTGTCCATAGACCCAAACCACCCCCCTACCTAATTCCAACAATTGTCCATTTCAAATGTCCCGCAAAAAAACCCTCAGAAATAGAATCCCCAACTCCCAATCCCCCCCCCAACAGTCTTTAAAAAAGGGGCAAGGGACCCAGTCACTTCCGGCGGTGTCCTTTGGACAGGTGGTCCCGCAGCTCTCTGCGGAGGTCCCGGAGCTGGTGCTGCTGCTTCTCCACCGTGCGCTCCAGGTAGTCCACTTGACGGCGTAGCCGGCGCAGGCGTGCCATCCAGGCTCTGGGGGGGCTGCTGCTGTTGATCTTGCAGCTGAGCCACGGCGGCGGGAGGCTGTCGTACCACGGCGCCGTGCTGGAGGCTGCTGGCTGGTGGACCCGGGGGCACTGGAGGAGGATGCAGCTGTTGCCGCCTCCTCCTCCTGTTCCCGAGCACACAGCCAGCATTATTCGGCACAAATGGCCTCCAGCTTGCGGGCCCTGGCCCGGACAGCCATCTCCTTTTGGGTGAGCTTTTGTGGAGCATCTATATGAAAAGAAAGAAAAATTCTGTAACCAATACTCTTTAACAATAACACAAATAATTAAACAGAAAGTTGTCGCATAGTAACACTAGCAACTTGCAAGCACATTATAACAATTTGACATGTATTTTTCTGCCGTCTTTGTAGGCCTGTAACATTAGTGGGAGTTTCAGGAATTCTACTAGCAGCACTATGGACTCACTACATAGTCAGAGAGTACACCAGACTTCTTCTTTTTTTTCTCTAGTTTTGCGAAAGAAATTACTTGTACGTGAACTTGTGGTATCTGGCATAATGCCAGCTCAGCCAGCTTGCACCCAAGAATAACAGACATACGCCATGATGATGACGCATTACTTTAAGCAGTTCATGCAGGTGGGGATAGGGAAGCTCCTAATTTTCTATAGGGGTGGCACTGGACATACTCGGTTACATCAAGGGCTACTGCTCAATGTAATTTATATTTCACAATGCCCCCCCCGGGCCTTCAGTACTACAAAAGGAAAATTAAGATTATTCATTTCTGATCATGTATCCAGCCGATCGCATGATCTTTGCTTATATGATGGATGACTTTAGGTACTTTGTTGTGATAGATTGAGTGAACAACAGCGATAGTCCACCTATGATTTACACAGCTGAAAGAAAATTATTAACATAGGGAGTGTGTGTGGTACCCATAATTGCCGGAGGAAGGGACTTGACTTGACATAATGTCAACTATACAATACATACACAATATATGCTGTTCTTGCAAAGTAAACTACTGTACTGTTGGTCAAGGGAGAATTTCTGAACAATCAGAACCACTAGTATTTGGATTTCCTCTGCTTTGCTACTTTGGCACGGGCATGCCGTTCAAACAAAGTAACACTCTTCATCCACTGAGCCTCTGCTCTACATACACCTCTGCAATCTATGAGGAAGAAGATACCATCCATGCTTCCAAAGTAAACGTCTATCATTCTTCTTAATGTCTCAACTGTACCAACTTTACTTTTTCTCAACAACCAACTAACACCCTTTTCTTTTTATTTGGTAAACCACCGTCTTGACTTGTATTTCACTTTAACGCAAATGTTATGTTGCAATGCACACCACAAATGCATTTTCTGATTCACCCACACAGGCAGTCATCTTTTCTTTCTCCTCCAACCATCCTTGCTTCAAGCAGCCATGCATCTGATTCCTTCCTATCAGCCACCTCTGCATGCATTCAAAAACACGTATCATTCTTTACAGTCATAAATGTTACTACTCGCTCGTCCTTCCTTACACCCTTCTTTCCCTTTTAGTTCATCACATCCCTCAAGTTCATCTGATCTGACTTGGCTTCACGATAAAAGTCTCACAGCTGAGTTGAAGTGAATTAGAGTGGGCCGTTGCTTACTCGAGAACTACCGCCGCTAATGTTATGGCTAAGTCAAGGGTGACTGTCTTCTTCGTGATTGGCAAAAATGTAGTTCTAAATTAGTAACTGTTCATAACAGTACAGTGTACTTCTACTAGTGTACAGTCTACTGTACAGTACATCATACACTCCTTTGCGAGCCTACTCTAAAATGTCAATAAGTAAGGAGTATAATAACTTACCACCATCCGCCGCTTCTGAGCCATCCCCCTCAGCTCCTCCTGGCGGCACTTTTGGTGCCGCCGCATCCGCCCCTGGAGGGGACCCCTCCGTGCTGCTGCCCCGGCAATGGTGGTGGGAAGTGCCGCATCAGATGCTGTGATGACGCCTAGAAAAAAAACATGTCATATTTTTAGATGCCATACACCACCCCCTATTTCGTCTCGTAATGGAAGAGAAAATGTTAAGTTCTAACACTTAAAATATTTTAATTATTGGGACTGAAAAAAAGTCACGGTTTTGGGGAGGGTGTTAACTTATATGCTTAGCCATAACATGCTACACTTTTTGGCACAACTGATGAATGCTTGCTTTTTAACGTGCATCATTTTTCTAATTAGAGACAGAACCACCTACTCCTCATCACCACCAGGAGGACTTGAAGTTCCAACAAGGTGAGGGCTCCCGAGTCCGGCACAGTTACTTCTGACTGAGGTATGTGGAAAGTCGAACTGCACCTATCATCAACAATGTCCTATTTCTCTTGTCCATACTTCTGTATGTGCAGAATAGTCCCTGAAACACTAGCGGTATGGTATGTGCTACTATCAAATCAAAAGGCCAACTAATAGCTTATTCTTGGTGGACATTGACATTTTGTTGTTGGAAATTGCCAAAGCACTAACATTAAGAAGACTGGAATAGACAGCAAGGGCAACCCAGAGGACTGCACTCAGTGCCTCTAGAGCTATTGCTGGATGAGAGTTTTGTTTAACACCGTTTACCGACTGGGCAAGCTTAGCTACCTACACAGACCGACTCATAATAATCGTAAATAGTAGTAGCACAGAGAGTGATGGTAGAGAGGCAGGATAAGAATGTAGAATCAGTCTACAAGAAGATCAAAGACTATTTTGTAAAAAAAAGAATTAGGAAACAGTTTGTAATAAATAGGAGCTGTAAAAGTTAGGGAAGTATAATTATATTAACAACAGAACAACTTACTACGGCCAGCAGAAGAGCTTGCAGAGGACCGTTCCTGCCCACTTTGTTCCACCGGAGTCTCAGTAGTCTTCTTGCCCCTGGGAGGTGCTGATGATCATGAAATAAACACAAACATGGATGATTGTTTTTTTGAAATATTTGATTTCTTTGACCACAATCTAAAATTATCTTGGGGAAAAAAAATTACCAATAATTGCACTACATGTATTGATTGACCTATCTGATCTGGTCAACTAGGATAGATAGTACAGTATTGGTGGATTCGCAGACCGTCTACTTGGAAAGTGATGTAAATCACTAACTAAACCAACAACAAAAAGGTTCTACTACGACTGCCAGGACTCAGCAACATGCGACGTTACAGACACAGTCCGTCATCATGATTGCAGACCACTAAAAAATATCCTACTACTAAATAACAAGTCATATACTCAACCTAATAATCCACCACTATCTCTTCTTAGTGGCAGCAGGAGTACTGCTCAAATGAGCACAAAGTTGCAAACAAGTAAGCATAGTAGCAACGCCACTGAGCAGGCGAGCACCTGCAATCACAGAAGCTATTTAAACATTAATTTACCTGCAATGTAATCGAATCGGCAGCATTGTTGCTCGTCGGGAAAATCATATATTAGCAATATAACACTGAGCAGAAGAAAACAAAGTAGTTATTAAATAGCTACTCACCAAGGCCAGGAAACTCAACACCTAGCAGGTGGAGCAGGTCCTGCTCCCGGTCGAGGTGCGCTGGACCCCCGACTCCCTACGCATGGCCCGGCACACCTTATAACACAGCTGGCGACGCTCCCAGAGGCCATACACTGAACCAGGCCTGCCCCCTGCTGCCACGGTCTTCTGGAGGTGGCGCTGAACATAAAATATGAGTGCGGCCATCTCCACCGCGCTGAAAATCTCCCTGGCCACTACATCCTCCCCCCTTAATCGCCCGCAAGGGAGCCGGCTACCGGGTGCGGGACCCTTCCCCTTGCTCTTCCCGGCTCCCTTTGCCATGGTCCTGGACAGGAAAGTTAAATAAAAAATAGGAAAGAATAGAAAAAAGTAAATAAAAGAAAAGAGTTAAAAAAGTAGTTTAAAGTAACCAAAAGTAGAAAAAAACACAAAATATAGATGTAGAAAAAGAGAGGGATAGATAATGAGTAAAAAAGATTAAAAAAAAGTTCAAAGAAACAAAGGATTGCAAACATTAGGGGAGGATTGAAAAAGCATGCCCAGAACCATAGCAATGAATGAAAAACGAGATGGCCACGCCCATTGAGGACGCGTGGGTAAGTTCGCGCGATATTTCCCCCGCGAGCACGCAAAAATGCACGCGACCACATAATCGTGCCCCGCGCACGAGAGAATGCAACTAGTGCCCGGAAACGGAAATGCACAACGCAAACAAGATGGCCTTGCCCATGTACGACCGCATGGGTAACTTCATGGTCGGCGCGCTGAAAGTGGCCCGCAAACCCACAAAGCGCTCCGCGAACACGCAAAAAAAAAAAAAAATTCACAAATTTGCAGATTATGCAGAACGCAAATTCGCTTTCGCACGAATTCACGTATCGCGAATTCGCAAATTTCACCCACACTTACTGACGATAGTCCCTGCTCTTTGGGACACCAGGTGCAGCTTTGCCTGGTGAACTTTACCTTCCAGAACACTTTTTCCTGAAATTTCTTCTAAGGCTGAAGGTAAGCTCCAACCAGGACCAATCAACTTTTCTATCAGATTCGTACTCCATTGTTTTCAGCTCTACTTTTTTTTACTTTGACCCTGTCTTGCATGACTATATGTCTACAGTTGCCGCTTTGACTTTTTAGGTGCTCGTTTTCACCTTAATTTTTAAAAACTCACAACTCCTGTTGTACTGATTGGATTTTTGTCATTTTGGTGTCATGTAATTTATAAAACTGTTCGATATTTTTCTAAATTTGTTTGGCATTTTTCTTGTTCTGCCTTTTAACTTTATTATTTGAGTGCTCCTTAAATACTTTACACATTTCCTCTAGGTTAAGCCGGAATGCTTTTGTGGTTCATCCTGACAGGTATTGTAGCTGTTACTTGAATGGGGTTCACACCTCATTCAACCAACAATAACAATTTTTTCACATTGGTAACACCAGTGGGATCCAGTACTTGTGTTCGTGCAGTATCATACAGTGATTTGTAAAACACAAAAATCCCATATAAATAATTTGGCACCAGAGTTGACATCTTTTTTAAATTCTGTAAATGTTCCATTGGTAGTTTCCTCCTTTTTCTAATTGTAAGTGTCCTACCCCCTGGCACCATGGAGATGGAGCAGCTCAACTTTGACACCCTCACCAGGTCAGAGCTGCAGAGGCTCTGAAAGGAAAGGGGGCTGAAGAAGGCAGAAACACCACAAAGTTGGGTCTCCAGATAGCCTTAAGTACCCATGAGTAAGACAAGAGGTTCCAGGCCACCCCAGAGGATGATGACCTGGAGGAGGAGGAAGCACATTTGAATGATGACAACTAGGTGGAGGACCCAAACCTTTGTCCTGAGCTGCAAGGAGAGCACAACTCACCTCCAGAAAATGCCCAGGATGGGGCAGGGAGCAGCATGTCTGGTAATGAAGCAGCAGGGGCAGAATTTAAACAAGACTTTATTCTGCACTTTCCTGACAGAATGACAGTTCACCCGCCCTCTCCGATGACTCCCCCCGCAGCATTCTAAACACAGGGCGTGACACTCACCACATAGGCACACATACAAGGTGGGACGGGGAGCTGGGAAGGAATCGGAGCAAGGATAAGGCATTATGAGACATAAAGCAGAACACTACATCTTCTCACTTTAAATCTGACAGGGGAAACAGTCGTTCTTTTATTCTGAACAGCACCAGTGGCATTGTTACAATCCTCGGAGGAGACAGATTGGTGGGATTTTAACTAGTAGAACATGCGGCGCTTGTTCTACACAACTCAGTTTTGTTGGCATTTTCCTATGATGCAAATGCATCATTCTGAACCAAATCATGACAGTGCACTGGTCCGGGCTCCTGCTACTAACAACATTTGATCCATTCTACCATTGGCCATTGTTGAGTAGAACAGCAGTACATGCCTTGGCTCACTGTACCTACTTGTGTCTATTCTTTTCCTAGGATACTACCCGCTCACCACAGCACCGTCTCTCACGGACATCTCCTTCACCAAGTTGCAATTGCTGCACGTTTGCGACTGCCGTTGGTTCACCAGACCTTTCATCTTGATCTCCTTCTCCCTCCTATTCCTGCTTTCCCATTTTTTCAAAGCCAAAGACCAGTATGGCTGCATTTGTGTGACAGCCACTCTACAACTCAAAGGGGGTTCTGCCTGTGGATTAGGGTGGGTGGATTAGTTTGATATTACAACAACCATGTTCTGAGAGCTGCTTTAATGAGGATGTGATATCTTAAATACATTTGAACAGTTTCCTTATTAGGTGATTGGCTTCTTCAACCTGGCCATTGCCTTGTGGGTGGTATAAGGAGGACGTTACATGTTCCATGCCATTCATTTTCATGAAGGAAACCAACTCTGAGGACATGGACTACACTCCATTATCAGTGACAAACTGTTGTAGGAAGCCCTCTCTGCAAAGCAATTACTTCAAGAAGCTCACCACTTCGGATGTGGTAGGTTGTGATACAAAGTTAACTTCTGCCCATTTGCTGAAATGATCTATTAAAACCATTGCATAGTGCATCTCCAAGGGTAAAGCATTTACTGGTCCAATAGAGTTGATGCCGACTTTTATCTAGGGACCCTCGGGTAGTTCCTCAGATGTCATGGGGCATTGAAGTATAGTCATAGTCTTGTCTGCCTTGGTGCAAACTGAACAATGACTGACATACACATCAACATCACGATCCATGGAGGGTCACCAGTATCTCTCTCCTAACCTTTGTTTAGTACCTGCCTTCTCCACATGGCCTTTGTGTGCTAATTTTATTAATCTTTCCCTAAAAGATATTGGTGCCATCAAAGTTTCACCTGGGCGAATGATATCTTGGACAACACGGATGTCATCCTTTATTTTCCAACACTGCCTCAATGCCTCATCTAACACACGTTCTCGAGGCCATCCCTTGACTACATATTTTTTTATTTCTGCAAACACATTTTCACTCTTAACAGCCTCTAACCACTCCAGTTTGGTAATAGGACCATTATATTTCTCATAGTCAAGCAAACACACAACCAGCAGGTCATCATCTACAACCTCATCACAATCTGATTCACTATCACAAGGGGCTCATGATAAGTAATCCGCTGACACATTCACTTTACCAGGAATGTACTCCTAACCTGATATTCCTGCAACTTACATGCCAACTTTGCTATCCTCTGGGAGGGTTGAATAGAACTCTTTCCTTCTAGTATGCTTACTAATGGCTTGTGATCAGTCCGGCTGATGAATTCTTTGCCGAACAGAAAATCATTACTGCCCAAACACAAGGCAATATTTTGCGCTTAGTTGCTGAGTATTTAGTCTTTGGGCCGCTTAGCTTGCGTGATGCAAACACAATGGCTTTTTCACCTTTTTCTGTTTTATGGCTGAGCACCGCCCCCAGTCTGATTTGACTGATGTCTGTGGTCACTATGCTTTGCAATTTGTCGCTGAATGACTGGAGGGATTGTGCTTGGCCAAGTTCTTTTTTTATAACCTTTCATGCTCTGCTTGCATTTATCATCCCAAATGAACTCTGCTTCCTTTTTTATCAGTTTCTGGGAGTGGTTCTACTTTAACAACGTAATGTTGTATGAACTTGGAGTGGAACTCACATATGCCTAAAATGACGCAAGCTCTTCCTTTTTCATCAGATTTCATGACATAGTGATTGCAGATATCAAAGCTGGTTTAGGTCAAACTCTGTTTTCATCAATGAGGTGACCTAAATACTCAACAGTCCCTTTGAAAAATTTACATTTGTCCTTTTACAATGTGAGACCACTATCCTTAATCTTTTTTAGGACATTCCTTAGCATGGCTGTGTGTTCTTCTTTCATCTTGATGTAAATCAATACAGCATCTTGGAATGACCTCACACCTTCAATGTCACACAACAGTTAATGCATTATACTCTGGAATACAGCAGATGTCAAACACAGCCTGAAAGGTAATCTGCAAAATCTATATGCTTATTTAGGAGTGATATATGGTGTACATTTTTTGACCGTTCATAGAGATGTATGTGATGTTATGCTGTGCCTGGTACAACTTCATCACCATCTCATTTATTAGGGGGAGGGTTTGACAATCTGCTTCCATATGGCAGTTAAGCTTGCAAAAGTTCAATGCATAAGCAGATCACTCCATTCTTCTTCTTTGCTATGACGCATTGATCAGTTCGAATATTCCACTGCCGCACTAACTCTCCAGCATAGCGTTAACCTCAGCAAAGGCTGACAAGTGTATGTTGCTGACAGGTTGTGTGTTATTTTTCAGAATGATCTCATGTTTGAAATTATTTAGGCAAACCCATTTGCACCATGAACACCCCTTTGAATTCTTCAAAGGTAGTTTTCAAGTTGTCCTCTTGTGTGCTAAACACATAGGGATGTTGGCATAGAATAATTATCAATTTCAGCTTCTGTTACTCCAACCAGCCAAGGATATTGACAATATAATCCGCCACGAAAATTCTTGTAAAAGTGTTTTACTTTTTGAATGCCAGATACTTGTTGAATATTCCTTCTAGTATTATTTTGTGACCACCATAGGCACCGGGACTTATTCTGCTGGCCTCTAACAGTTTCTTGCACATTAAATTATTGTAAATGTACCTAGACAAGATTGTGATTCTGGATCCAATGTCTACCAACATCTCCACGTTTTCTCCATTCACATGGACATTGCACTTGAGCTGGTTCTGTATATCTCCATTGTTGATGATGGCCACAGCCGCGGCCCGTGGAGGGTGTTTCGGTGAGGCAGATAGGGGGGGTGGGGGAGGGGCAGGGTGGGGGCTGCTAAAAACCGGAGTATGGATAATTGAAGGTAAGTTAACAATTTAATTAATAAAAAGAATTTCGTAGCACGGCAAAATGTGATGCAGGGTGTGCTGCGAAATTCGTTTTATTTATTTAATTGTTTACTTACCTTCAATTGTCCATACTCCGGTTTTTAGCACCCCCCACCCTGCCCTTCCCCCGCCCTGCCTCTCTGCCCCACTGAAACTCCCTCCACTGGCCGTGGCTGGATGGCCACTAGTAACACGAAGTTCTTAATAGTTTACTCTCATCAGAGTCTTCCTCTGTTTTGGATTAATTCACTGTGTAGACCTTCTTTGTTTGTTATGTTTTGCAAACCTTAAAAAATTGTCCAATTTTCCTGCAGACCTTGCCCCAAGCAGGATGCCAGAAGTATTCTGGACCCACAGTGATAACATGTAGATTTGCCACTGCTTGTGCTGGGGGCTTTTTTTGTGTTGTTCTTCTGGAGAGATTGGTTGATGACTCTTCTTCTCTGTCGACTAGATTGACCCTCACTTGGTGGCTGTCTGGTTTGTGCGCCAACTGCACTCCCTCAGCTGACCTTTCCATGCTTTTAATGGTGGATATCACCTTTTCCAGGCTTGGGTTCCTATGACATACTAATTTCTCTTTCACCTTCACGCAAGCGGTGTACATTACCACCTGATCGCGTATGATGTTATCCATGTCCCTAAATACGCACGTTGTAGCCAACATCCTTAGGGTCACGACGTAAGACTCGATTGTCCCACCAGGAGCTTGGTATCTCTAGTAGAAATTGTACCTTTCCATTATAATACTCATAGTGGTATGAAAATAGTTCTTCATTCTTGTTTTGGCTTCAATGAACACATTCCACTCTTGATCCTCCTCCTCTTTTTCAACAGGGTTTTGTGATCAAACAACCTTCTTCCCTCTGCCCCCAAATAATTATACATCATGTCTTGCTTACTGGCTGGATTGTAATTTGTCACATCAATATCCTCCAGATGTTTTTTTAAAACATTTAACCCATTGGGTCCAACTTTCGGCAGGTGGTCCAGGCACTTTCAGAAAGGTGCTGAGCATAGCCATTGCATTCATTACGCCAATCCTATTGACACTATTTCAAAAAGATTAGGAATAGCTGTAGCCAAACTCAATAACTGGTGCAGGTTTCAAATATGCATTGATGTCTATAAAACACTCTTTGTGTCACTTGTGAGGATTTGGCAACCCCTGTTGTCCGCTTAAATTATAACTCCTGAAAACAAATAATAATGTGAGCTGGTAAACTCACCCTTCATTTCACAACTCCTCCCAGGGGCTTTATGAGGCGAGGCAGAGGCCTATCAGGAAGAAGAAGAAGGATTTGGAGGAAGGCATGGGCGTGAAGTGGCTGGTAACCAGGAGGAGTAGAGTGGCACAACTTCCACTTTGTCCCATCTTAGAGCCAATATGTGAGAGGATCAGAAGGAGCCACCAGCACTGCCGCAATGTAGTCAGGAAGCATGGCAGGGACAGGTAGCGTTGGTTTTCCCGCACTCATCACCGGAAGAAACCGTGTGGTAATGAAGAGACAAGAGCAGGATTCAACCGTGACTTTATTCAGTACATTTCTGACAGAATGCCCATTAACCTTCCCTCACCGTGTGCTCCCCCCACAGCATTCTAAACACAGAACGTGGCATTTGCCACACGCACACACACACACAGAGATAAGGTGGGCCGGGGAGCGGGGAAGGAACAGCAGCAAGGCTAAGGCGCAATGAGACAGTACATAAACTAGAACACTACACTTTCCAGGGCCTGGAACCACAGGATCTGGAGGACAACAATGCAGAGAGGGAGCACAGACTGTAGGTTGCCAAGATGAAGCTGGAAACAAAGAAGAGAAAGGTTTAAGCTGACAGAGGCGTTGTCAGAGAAAAAGATATTGCTGTGTAGAAAAAGGCTGAGGCTGATAGAGCCTTGGCCAGGGATAGACTGTCCATGGAGGAAAGGAGAATGGTCCATGAGCTGAGTCTCAAAGAGCTGGACATCAGAGCCATGAGGGCAGCATCCATCAGTACTGGTTGCATAATTACCTCATTAGCCACTGGAGAAAATAGAGTCTACATCCCCAAAAATATGGTGCTTAACTTTACTGTGGAAGATGACATAGAAAACTGGTTTGAAACCTGTAAGTTTGCCCTAGAGATGCATATGGTCCCTGAAGAAGAATGGGGGGCCTGCTTCTGGAGGCACATTCCCAATGAAGGGATGGATGCCTTGTTAGCCCTAGGGAAATAGGACAGGATGGGGTATTCATACATGAAAGAGGCCCTGACCAGGACATTTGGGCTCATCCAAGAGAGATAAAGGTCAAGGTTTAGAGACAGCCAGAAGCTGCCCCGGCAGAACTGGGGGCTTGGGTGAATTATTTTTACAAGGTACTGGATGTTTGGGTGAAGGGCTGTGCAGTGAATGATTACATGGATCTGTACAATCTTGTTGCTAGAGATTACATGTTTAGTCCTTGTTTTACAGAGCTGTGCCAACACCTAGAGGAGATTAACCTTTTTCACCTTCAGGAGATTGCTAGGGAGGCAGACAACTGATTCAGCACCAAGGTCCACAAGAATGTACTTGGGAGTGAACCCAAGAAGGGTGATTCAGGTCTCCCCCAGAAGAGTGAGTGGGAGTTCAAGGGAGACACAGACAAGTCTCCAGAGTAAGGTGGGGAAGGGTTCCCTGCCCCTTCTGAAAAACGGTGGTGAGGTTCTAGTAGGCGATGGCACAGGTCACCCCAAGTACAACCCCCCTGGTTTGATTGTTCTCAGCTAGGTCACAAGCAGGGGTAGTCTGCATGTCCCAAGGAACCACCCACTGGTGAGACCTCAACAGGGGTGGCCAATATGGCTTAGTGATAATGAGTCCTAGGGGCAGAAGGTAGATCATGCCTTAATCTCCTTTATTTGAGAGTTGAACTCAGAGGGTAGACTGCTGATCCCTGAAGTTGGGAGTCATCACTTCCACCAGATCAAGGTGAATGTGGCCCTTATCACTGCTCTGAGGGACACCGGGTCAGCCAGACCCTGGTAGTAAAAAGGCTTGTTTTCCCAGAGAATTACATTGGTCGGGTGTGTGGGGTAATTCAGGCACATTCATTTTTCGGTCCCATGGCTCTGGTATCCCTGGAATAGGATAGGATGGGGAGGTGACCCAGAGGAGGATCATAATTAGTCTCTAGATACCCATTGACTGTATTCTGGGGCATGAGTTGCCATTGATGATTGACAAACTAGGAAGGGCAACCTCAAATCTCAGACATCTGGGCATACCTTTCCCAAATGTAGGACACAGAGCCCCGATGGAAGGGCAGGGGGAGTAAGGAGTCACCTCTGAAGCCTGTTCAACCTCAGGGTACAGACCCTCAGCTGAGTGATGAGTTTCAAGTAGGGGTGGGCAGTAAGCTCAGCTCTGCTAGTGGGGTTCACAGAGCTTTGCCAACGCTCTGCTTGGAAAGGGAGTTTGGCAAATCTCCACCAACCGCTACTTGATGAAGTTTACCACCCACCCCTCCTCTAACATTGTTGAAGAGGTGTCGGAGATGCAACACCCCTTCTATCTAATCAGTTTTTCACTGGAAGTTTCCTTTTCCTGTAGCTGAGGGCTTCAAGCTGGAGAAGAGGGTGCTCAATATCTCCATCCTTCCTCCACACACACAGCAGCCATTACCATGCCTGAACAGCCTAACCCTTGGTGCTGACTGCCTGCACCTACCAGGATTGGGACAAGCTGGGCTTGGGGGTGTTGGATGCAGGGCCTGGCCTGGCATTATTCTGCCCCTGCCCATGCTTGCTGCACCTGACCCTCCTCCTCCTTGCCACTCATTATTCAAGTCCATACCCCTGCTGCTTCATTACAGATCTGTGTGGCCATGGTTCTGCCACTGCCCTTCCCACCTGCTCTGAATAATCAACTTGCTGCCCCAGCCACTTCCTCTCTACCCTCTGCTCTATAACTCCATGCACCATCCCCCACCTTCCTGCACTGCAGGGTCCGATGTGGTCCCACTGCCCTCCCATCAGCTCTATGGCCCTGCCCACTCTTTATGCCCTCATTGCCCAATTCTATGCTGCATCATTGCCCTCCTGCTGAACCTCTGTGCTTAGCTTACTGTCCCTCCTCTCCTTCCCCCACCTTCTGAAGTCTGTATGTATGCCCCTGCTCCATCTTTTTGCCCACCATGTTCCAAGGACCTACCACAGCCCCTCCTATCTACTCTTTAGTATTCTATTGAGCTGCCACTGCCTCTCCCACATGCCTAAAGAACAATTGATGGACAAAATGCAGAACAATGTCATACATTCACCCCAGTACAGAGATCTGGGACTAAATCCATATTTTTTTTTTGCTCACCATGCCATTCCAGCTGGGACCCAGCCATATGCAAATCAGTCTTAACCCTGCGCCCAATGGGAACAGTCGAGCATGAACTGCCAGGCCAGATCCTCCCTGGACTGGACACAAGAATCCTAGGACCGGTTTCGGGCTTTCAGCCCTCATCAGGCAGGAAAGCTTGACTCCAGCGGCATGGAGAGCACGAGACCCACGTCTGGGCATACCCATTAAACTCGGGGTGACAAATGCAAAAAGAACAATTGATGGACAGAATGCAGAACAATGTCATACATTCACCCCAGTACAGAGATCTGTGTCTAAATCAATCATTTTTTGCTCGCCATTCCAGCATGGACCCAGCCATATGCAAATCAGTCTTGACCCTGTGCCCTATGGGAGCAGTCCAGCCCGAACTGCAAGGGTAGGTCCTCTCTGAACTGAAAACAAGCATCCTAGGACCGGTTTTAGGCTTTCAACCCTCATTAGCCAGGATTGCTTGACTCTAGTGGCATGGAGAGCACGTGACCCAAGTCTGGGCATTTCCATCCCACTCGGGGTGACAAATGCAAAAAGAACAATTGATGGACAGAATGCAGAACAATGTCATAAATTCACCATAGTACAGAGATCTGGGCCTAAATCCATTATTTGTTGCTCACCATGCCATTCCAGCTTAGACTCAGCCATATGCAAATCAGTCTTGACCCTGCACCCAATGGGAACAGTCCAGCCCGAACTGCCAGGCCAGGTGCTCCCTGGACTGGAAACAAGCCTCCTAGGATCGGTTTCAGGCTTTCAGCCCTCATCAGCCAGGATAGCTTGACTCCAGTGGCATGGAGAGCACGGGACCCACGTCTGGGCATACCCGTCCCACTTGGGGTGACAAATACAAGAACAATTGATGGGCAGAATGCAGAACAATGACATACACATGCCACAGTACAGAGATCTTGGTCTAACACCATCATTTTTTTGCTCACCATGCCATTCCAGCTTGGACGCAGCAATATGCAAATCAGTCTTGACCCTGCACCCAATGGGAACAGTCCAGACCGAACTGCCGGGCCAGGTCCTCCCTGAACTGGAAACAAGACAAGACGTGCGTTCCGGGCTCACTGTGCCACTGCATTCAAGCTATCCTGGGAAATCCCGAAACCGGTCCTAGGATACTAATTTCTGGTCCAATGAGGACCTGGCTTGGCAGTTCGGGATGGAGTGTTCCCATGAGGCACAAGGTCAAGACTGATTTCCATATGGCCAGGTCTAAACTGGGGTGGCATGGTGAGCAAAAGAATGATGGTTTTAACCCAGATCTCCTGACTGGGGGTGAACGTTTTGATTTGTTTTCCATTCCGTCCATCAATTGTGTGTCTTTTACTTTCTCGCCCTAAGTGTGCCGGGTATGCCCAGATGTGGGTCCCCTGCTCACTGTGCCACTGGATTCAAGCTATCCTGGCTGATGAGGGGTGAAACCCCGAAACTGGTCCTACGATGTTTGTTTCTGGTCCAGAGAGGACCTGGCTTGGCAGTTCGGGCTGGACTGTTCCCATGAGGCACAGGGTCAAGACTGATTTGAATATGGCCAGGTCTAAACTGGGGTGGCATGGTGAGCAAAAAGAATGGTGGATTAAATCCAGATCTCCTGCCTGGGGTGAATGTTTTGATTTGTTCTGCATTCCATCCATCAATTGCCTAGCATGGTCAGATGGCAACCACTTGTCCCTGCCACCTGCACTTTGACTGTCCAAGTTTCATGCCCCTATCCCCTACCTCCGGTCCTCCTTGATCCATTTTGCTGCCACTCCCTTCTGCCCTCCAATATCTGTTGGCCTGCAACTGCTCCTACTGCATGCATGACCTACATGGTCACTTGTGAAGCCCATTCCCTTGCCCTCTCTTGTCCGTGTTGAGCCAATACCCTTCTCGTCTCTCCTCAATGGTTCTTTGTGCGTGTCCCTGCCCCATCCCTCTTATCCATCATGGCTGTTGTGCAGGCACTGACCCTCCAGCTTACCAGGCATGGTCTTCTGCCATGCCAAAGCCCTTCCCACCTGCCCTGTGTGGTCACCTTGCTGCCCCTGACCCCCTCCCACCTTCTATCTGGTTTTTTTGGGTATGCCATAATAGTTTCACTGTTGCCCTCCTTGGTATGTTGTGCTTCCAGTGCCCATTCCGCCTGCTGTACATGGTTAGCTTGCTGTTCCTGCCTTGCCCCCTCCCTCTGTTTTCCATGTGCAGACTGCTATGCCCTTCCTCCTGCCTTGTCTGGTCCATTGTCAATCTGCATTGTTATGCTGCAACAGTCCCTCCTGTCTATCCGGTATGGTCAGCTTGCTGCCCATCCCTCTATCCCCTCTGCTCTCTGGTGTCCATGTGTGTGACCCTCTCCCATCCATTTTCCTTTCTGTGGTCTGTTGTGTTGCACTGCCATTCGGCTTTCCCATTGTGGTGCATTGTTCTGCTGCAACCACTGATGCCTGCCCTGTAAGGTCAATTTGGAGCCCCTGCCCAACTCTCTCATGCCCTCTCTTATCCGAGTCCACACCCCTACCCCATTCCTCCTGCCCTCCATGATCTAATGTACCTTGGACGCCAACATTTTGAGCTTGGTAAGAGGAAGATTTTTTTTTTAACTGGAGAAATATGGTAATAAAAGTAAGTTAATAAAAGGTGGGATTTGGAAGTGGTGGAAAAGATAATGGGCGTTAGGTAGGAGTGAGAAGTTGGGAAAGATCAGGTAGGATAAGCTAGGCAGAAGCAGGTAAAACAACATGGCCACACCCTTGCACACCATGTGGTGCCACTTGCTCTGATTTTCAGGAAACAGCATACAAACATTTGTACCTTTGGTAGAATTCCACCGAATCTTGTTAGAGTTTTGGTAACTCTGCAGAGTTCTGCTGAGGGAAATTCCACAAGTTTCAACAAGGCCTAGACTGAAGGGAGTCATAGCACACAAGACTGGCATGCCCTGGGGCTTTTTGGTACTGAAGCCTCCCTTCTTGAGGCCGAAAGAGAAACTTATTTCGCTGCCCTAGGAACGCTTTGGGGTCTTCTTGGAAAGCCCTTTCTTATCTTTGCCTCCCCTTCATTTATCGGGTGGGGACCTATCCACCTTTCTGGTGCTTCTCCCAGGTACCTTCTTTCACACTCTAATGTTGATCTAGAAGCCAGACTCTTTTTCAAGCTCTTTGGGCACAATGAACCTGCTGTCTGGCAGGTGCTGATGCAACTTTGTGAAGCAATTACTTAAAATCTCCTCTCTCATAATCAGATTTTACAGCCCATTATAATCTGGCCTTTATCAACCATCCAGTGTCTTACTAGATGTGTTAATGAAAACTACCCATGATTGGTGGGACTGCTTCAGGCTCACCCTGAACCTCAAATGATAGTGAGGGGTGGGTCAAACCATGCTTACAGATAAGGGTTTCCTTCATGGGGGCATAATTCATCTGGTCAGCTCTTTCTAGGTCCAGAAATGTGTCCCTCTCAGCAATAAGCATATGATTCAAAGAAACTAGCCCCAGTCAATATTTGGCACCCTGTGCATATGGTGAGCAACCTCATATGATGCACACCACTTATATTGTCGTCCCCCACCAGAAAGCTAGGCACCAGGCCGTGGACTATTTTACCTCTCCTAGCCACTTCACTGCCACTTCCATCTTCATCACTGGACTAAGATGGCCTCATGGGCATCAAGTTCTCCTCTCCTCTTCTGGGGCTGCATTACCTTTTTCTTTTTGCCTCCAGGGCCAGAGTCAACTTATTTTCCTCCTGAGCCCCAGTGGCCAGTTACAAATTCAAGGCTCTCTCTGCTTGTCTGTATTCCGATGGCAATGAAGTAGGACTCCTTTTGGACTCCCTACTCGTGCACAGCCCTTTTTTCTTGCACATCTTCCTCAGTAATGCCATGTTGTGGCTGAACCTGTTGCTCATGTCTACCTCTGAGTTTCTAAAAATCACACAAGTAAAAACTTGAGGACAGAACTTAATTCAGGAAAATAAAAAATTACCAAATTAAAACCAAAAGCCAATTGAAAATTCCCCAAATTATATTTTTTCTGTCAATTCATAAAGGGACTTTAATGTCATCTTATACCACTGAGTGTTACTACAAAACAACCAAAGTAAAGCCCTGATTCCCACAGCTGAACACCAATGTAACAAATTGAGTTAATAGTTAAGGAGGGTGAAGACCAACCTTAAGTAATATACACATTCCCTGTCTGGCTTAACCACCAAAGGTACTACATCAACTTGAGCTCAACCCCTTGATAGCTATAGCACAGAGCAGATAGGCTTAACATGGAGGCACTGTGTAAAGTATTTATGCTGTAACAAATCAGTAATAAAGTCAATCAATCAATCAATCAATCAAAGCATTTGTATAGCGCACTACTCACCCGGAGGGTCTCAAGGCGCTGGGGGGAGGGGGTCCGCTACTGCTCGAACAGCCAGGTCTTGAGCTGCTTCCTGAAGGCGAGGTGGTCTTGGGTCAGGCGGAGGTGGGTCGGAAGGGAGTTCCAAGTCTTGGCGGCCAGGTAAGAGAAGGACCTTCCTCCTGTGGTGGGTCTTCGGATGCGGGGGATGGCGGCGAGGGCGTGGCCGGTCGATCGAAGCTGGCGTTTGGGAGCGTAGAAGTTGAGGCGGCTGTTGAGGTATCCTGGGCCTTGGTTGTGTAGGGCTTTGTGTGCGTGGGTGAGGAGCCGGAAGGTGATTCTCTTGTTGACCGGGAGCCAGTGCAGGTCTCTCAGGTGTCCGGAGATGTGGCTGCGGCGGGGGATGTCCAGGATGAGTCGTGCTGAGGTGTTCTGGATCCGCTGGAGTCTCTTCTGGAGTTTGGCGGTGGTTCCGGCGTAGAGGGAGTTGCCGTAGTCCAGACGGCTGGTGACGAGGGCCTGGGTGACCGTCTTCCTGGTCTCGGTGGGGATCCATCGGAAGATCTTGCGTAGCATGCGCAGGATGTTGAAGCACGACGAGGAGACGGCGTTGACTTGTCTGGTCATGGAGAGGGAGGAGTACAGGATGAAGCCCAGGTTGCGTGCGTGGTCTGTGGGTTTGGGTGCGCTGCCCAGGGCGGGGGGCCACCAGGAGTCGTCCCAGGCGGAGGGTGAAGATCCCAGGATGAGGACTTCTGTCTTGTCCGAGTTCAGTTTCAGGCGACTGTTCATCATCCACTTGGCAACGTCTGTCATCCCTTCGTGTAGGTTGGCTCAGGCAGTGGCAGGGTCGTTGGTGAGGGAGAGGATCAGCTGGGTGTCGTCGGCGTAGGAGATGATGTTGAGGTTGTGCTGGCGTGCGATGGCTGCGAGGGGGCTCATGTAGTCAAAACACAACCCAAAAAATCCCAAGTCAACTTGAAAAATATTTTTTGTTTCATAAATTAAATGACATCAGAGTGACCAAAAATTGAATAATGAGAAGTGGAGATATGATTTTCTAAAATTTTAAATGAAAAAGGGTGGAAAAAACTGTTAAGTGCTAACTGTGGTCAACTCGTCATGTTAGACCAGGACATATGCGTGAGTTGGGGCTGACCACGGTGGAGCATGTGTTGGATACAAAAATGTTGTTGACCCTTTTGAAAGTTTAACCTATGGGCTTAGTCTCAATAATGAAAGTTAAAAATTTCATCAGGGCAATGCAGCAGGATCTAGCACGGGAGGGCTTCATCACCCCCAGATAACTGTCAGTTGAGCACACAGTGAAGCAGTTGGTCTTAAGACCTTCAACTCTTCAAGATTTCTTTGTATCAGGCTCAGATTTCTCCAGAGGTGCAAGGCTGCAGGCTGTAGCCAAAGTGGGCTCCACAAGGACGGATAGCTTCCCCGAGATGTCTCAGTGAATTGGATTTGCCTCTGCTGAAAACATCTGAGTAGGAGAAACATGAAGCTTCGGATCAGTGGCAACTCATTTTTATTGGTTCGGCTTGGCCAGTGTGTCCCAGTACTTTGGAGGTCTTTAGAGCCAAAAAAATTATAAGCCCCTGGTTTCTCTGAATGTTAGGAGGTGTACTGTTAGACTTGGCTTTATTAGCGGGTTAACCCTCAGACTTTTTGGCCACTGTTTTTGGTGGTTTTAGGACACTTTACCACTACTATTCAGTGCTAAAGTGATTTACTGGTAAATACCAAGCAGAGTGCACTGTGTATGGCCAGGACCTGTAAATCAAATGCTGCTAGTGGGCCTGTAGCACTGATTGTGCCACCCAAACAAGCAGCCTGTAAATGTAACTCAGACCTGCCACTGAGTGTCTGTTTGCAGTTTGGCACTGTCATGTCAAACTGGCAAGTGCACTCACTTGCCATGCCCTAACCTTCTTTTTTCATACAGGTAAGATACCCTTAAGGTAGGCCCAAGGTAGCCCCATGGGCAGGGTGCAGTGTATGTGAAAGGTAGGTCATGTACTGGGGTGTGTGACATGTCCTGATAGTGAAATACCCAGCCGGCCTTAGGCCCAGCCACTCTGCCCTTGTCAGACTGGACTTACACCCGTGAGGAACTACTAGCCTTAAACATCAAAAAACATCCCTCCTGCACGCACATCTTGAAGGGCGATATGCAATTCTCCGGATGCAACCTCTGCTATCCTGCCGAACAAACCTCAGCACCCAAGGGCTTGCTTCTAGGCCTACTTAATTGCAGGTCGCTCGTGAAACACTCGCACAAAGTGAACCTCTTAATCACTAACTACGCCCTAGATATTCTGTTCCTCACAGAAACGTGGCTCACTCCGAGCAGTGGCCCCGACACCGTCCTAGCACTCCCCCCCGGGTACTTCATGTGCTCATTAAATAGACCTGAGGGCAGGGGAGGTGGACTAGCCATAATCCTTAAGGACGGCCTCACCTGTAGAACATCTGATGGTAACATCAAGGGATACGAAAGCTGCCACTTCACGATACAAATCTCTCCAGTCACCTCACTGTCAGGAACACTGGTATACCGCCCGCCTGGCAATCTAGCAGACTTTCCAAATAAAATCACGGAGCAGACCTCCATTAAATGTACGTCAACCACCAATTACGTATTATTGGGAGACTTTAACGTACACTTCCTGGACCCGGCTGACAAACAGGCCAGTGAACTACTTCAAGACTTCGCCTCAATGGGCCTTGACCTTAAAAACCCACAGGCCACCCACGAAAGAGGGCAACTGCTTGATCCCATCCTTTCCAATATCCCCGATCTGAAAATCCTTGATCATATCCCCCTTCCTTGGACAGACCACTTCCTGGTCCCCCTCATATGGGACATTATTACTCCGCCCCCGCAACCCCCCAAAATAAGAACGTATACCAGGCGATGGCAGAAACTGGAACCAGACGAATGGGCAGCTAAACTCAGGGAAAACGTCCCTGACCCCTCTCATAACACCGTAGTAGGGGACAAAGAATTTAACACCTGGATCACCCAATCGCTCGACGCCATTCTGCCTAAAACTCACTATCTGAAACACACCAAGAGAGTGAACCCCTCACCCTGGTATACCCCGGAACTCAACCTCCTGCGCAAAGCTTGTAAAAAGAACGAACGCCTCTGGAGGAAGGAAAAAACAGAAGGGAAAAAAGAAATGTTCCGTACTTCTGTAAAATCCTACAAAAAAGAGCTCCGTAGCACTAAAATCTTATTTTACGAGAATAGAATTAGAAACGCGGCTTGCGCGGCTCATGAAACCTACTCCGTTCTCAAAGAACTTCTTCACGCCCCCGATCCCCCACTCAAATCTCTCGACCCCAAAGAAGCTGAAGCCAAATGTAACAACTTGGCCACCTTCTTTGACGAGAAGATTCAAAAAATTCTTCTTGCCATTCCCTCCCCCGAACCGGCTCATTTGGACCAGGATCTAACCATCATCACCCCTAATCCACCCCTGCCACCGGCCAGCCCTCAACCTTTCCTGGACATCTTTGGCCCTGTAACAACGGAAGAGGTAGGGGCAACCTTGGCCTCAATCAAAAGTGGTTCCCCCCTCGACCCTGCACCCCTCCGCTTTCTGAAAAAGGTATCGAGTACCATCATCCCCCCCCTCACGGCCCTAATCAACTCCTCCCTTTCGGAAGGTATAGTTCCCCTTAGCTGGAAAGCGGCAGCAGTTAAAGGCCTGTTAAAAAAACCCTCACTAGACTCACAGGACCTCTCCAACTATAGGCCCATTTCCCTTCTCCCAGGAAATAGTAAAGTCGCGGAGAAGCTGGTTAACAAGCAATTATCATTCTACTTGGAGAGCAATAACCTATTAGGGATCTCCCAGACAGGGTTTCGTCCAGGCCAGGGCACGGACATCGCCCTCCTGGCAGCAGTGGAGAAGGCCAGAAGCATTCTGGATACGGGAGGATCAGTGGCAGTGATCCTCCTGGACCTCAGTGCGGCCTTCGACACGGTAGACCACCTTACCCTAATCCACCGACTGGGAGAAATTGGACTGAAGGGTATGGCTTTGAAGTGGCTAAAATCCTTCCTTTCCGGACGTTCCTTTCAGGTACGGGAAAATGATAGCCACTCACCCTTTATCCCGCTTCGATGTGGAGTACCGCAGGGCTCTTCCCTGAGCCCTACGTTATTCAACGTTTACATGGCTCCATTGGAGAAGAGGGTCAGCTCGTTCGGCGTATCAGTTATTAATTACGCCGACGACACCCAGTTGGTCGTTACCCTCTCACATCCCCACCAAACCCCCTCCGACCTTCACAGCTGCCTCTCCGAAGTCCACCGATGGATGAATCTTTCTTCGCTAAAATTAAATGGGTCCAAGACAGAGATACTGCTGATGGGACACAAGGGGCCCTCCCTGCCACCTAACCTTTGGCCCAGCTGCCTAGGTAACCCTCCCGCACCCAAGGATGAGGTCAAAAGCCTAGGTGTATGGATCGAGAAGGACATGAGCTTTAAAACTCAAGCAAAAAGGACGGCTGGGACATGCTTTGGCTTACTTAGAGCCTGCAGGAAGATCTTCCCCCTGCTCCCCGAAACCGCAAGGAGGCTCCTCATTCAGGGTCTAATTCTGGCAAGATTGGACTACTGTAACGCCATCTACCTGGGAGCCCCCGAAACCACCCTTAACACTCTTCAGAAAGTCCAAAATGCCGCTGCCCGTTTACTTACGGACACACCGGCAAGATCCTCTGCTAGGCCAGCGCTGAAGTCCCTCCACTGGCTCCCAGTCAGAGAAAGGGTGGTCTTCAAGGCCCTCTGTTTGGCCCATAAAACCCTTAACAACAATGGCCCCCCCCTCCTGAAAGAACTCCTAATTCCCTACAAAGCGGAGAGAGATCTCCGCTCTAGTGGAGAAAATCTGATCTCGGTCCCGAGAGTCAAAAAGGCCAGGACCGGTGGCCGGCGTTTCTCGGTCCACACGGCCAAACATTGGAACCAACTACCACGGAGACTAAGGACAGAACTGAACTACCTCCAGTTCAGAAAAACTTTAAAAACTCTTCTTTTCCCGCAAACATAATCCCGTCAGATGGCAGAAACCTTTGGAGAAAGCAGGTTTTAGCGCTGGGATGCTCTTTGAGTTACTACGCGCTTTATAAAACCATTAAATAAATAAATAAATAATAAATAAATATATTTCGTTTTTCACTATTGATAGGCTATCTGTCCCATAGGATAGAATGGGATTTTACTCATAACATCCTATAAGTATAACTTCGCATTGGAACAAGATAGAAAGATGGAGTTTAGTATGCCTGAACTCAGAATATAAAAATGCTTCTTTTATTGAAAAAGATTTTTACATTGTGTGTTTGAAAATACCACTTTTAGAAAATGGGTATTTTCTTGCTTAGCCATCCTGTGTGCCTCTGCTGGTTTGTGGATTGACGGTCTGGCTTTTGAATGACAGGGGCTGGGGATATGCATTGTCTCAGAAGGCCACCGAGGGGAGGGGGGTTGATGTGTGTCCTGCCTTTCCTGAATGAGTCAGGGCTCGGCTGAATAGACCTGGGCTGCATTCAGAGCAGTGGGAGGAGTTTTCCCTTGCACCTGAGTAGGCCCTGTCTGCCTTGGGCAATGCTGTTTCCATCTTCTGCCGGAAAGCTGGACCAGGGAGGACAGCACTGGTTTGGGCTGAGCAAAGACACTCTCTTCCCAAAAGAACAAAGAGAAACCGAGTATAAATATTGGAGCCCAGACCCTAGAAATTTAGATTACCGCTGAACTAAGGACCCTGCCTGGAAGAAAGGCTGGAAAAGCTTTCAGGGGGAACTGCCACTTTGCTGCATGCTCTGCTGTGTTGGCCTGCTGCTTGCTGCTTCTGTCTTGGGCAGGGAAAGGACTGGATTGTACTTTTATCACCCTGCTGTTAGAGCTTTCTCCAAGGGCTTGAAGTAGAGTTTTCCTCCTGTTGGACATCTAAAGGGAGATAAAAGACTTCAGAGAACTCGCTGGAATCAAGGAACCTTCCAAGAAGAAGAGCTGGAAGAACTGCCAGGAGGAGTACTGCCCCTTTGCTGTGTTGTTGCTTTGTTGGGTTGCCACTGGTGCCTTGGGCAGTGAAAGGACTGGACTGGACTTTCTTTACGTGTGCTGAGTATCTGCAAGGTCTTGAACTAGAGCTTGCCTCCTGTTTAGAAGTCTCAGGGACTACCAAGACTTCACCAACCCCTGGATACCGCTTCTAGATCTGCGGTTTCTGCAACCACAGAGGGGGGAAAAGCAACTAATTCCGTCATGGAGTCCACCGCTGTATCTCTGTATCCTGAAGGCTCGCAGAGGGCAACGTCCGCATCTCGCACCGCAACCCTGGTCTCACCGATGACTGCTGCAGCCGCCATGAGTCGCTGTTTGCACCGTGACCTGCGGATACAGCACTCCGCACTGCCTCACTACACTTTGTCACCCTGGTCTCCCTGAGGCTGTCGCTGCACACTCACCGCAACTTCCGTGACTGCATCATGGCTTGGGTCACACGAATCACCGCCCGGTCCCACACCCCAGTCCGGACCGACCGACACCAGCTTCCCGCACACAGCTCTGTTGTCTACACTGTGATCTCTTAGCACCGCAACTAGCACCATGTTCACTCCGCTCACTAACGCCACTGGCTGCACCGAGACTTGAGGGCACTGCACACCGCACCACTCCACTTCACAACACAACACCAACGTGTCAAATGCAACACAAAAGTTACTGTTCACAAGTCTGTTGATGCCCCTGACCAACGCGGTCAGACAGAACTGTAGGATTATGTTTATACAGCACTCCAGTAGCACTGGACGGAGCCACCAATTACAAGGAACTGTGTTTTTAGCGAATTCTTGCAAAGTGCATATTTCTTTATGTACTGTATGTTGGATTGTTATTGTTTTGGTCTTGTTTTGGATATATAAAAATATTGGATATTTTTCTAAACTGGTGTGGTGTCCTTTTGTAGTGTATTCACCGTATTACTGTTGGTTGTATGCAAGTGCTTTACACACTGCCTATGAGATAAGCCTGACTACCCATGCCAAGCTACAAAGGGGGGTGAGCAGGGGTTATATTAGGAGTGTGGCTTCCTTACCCTGACTAGGAAGATGGGTCCCTACTTGTACAAATGTACCTACCTATGCCAACTAGAGATCCTATTTCCAATAAGTACACTTTAACACAGCCAAGGGTCACAGGATCTTAGGACCAGCGCTTTAGGATTACATACTCACTCCAGCAGAAGCCACTAGTCAGTTCCATGATAGGTCCATTTGGAACTGAACAGGTGGACATTGTTAGAAAAGGTCTCTTGTAGCTTATTGTGTTGTTGTAAACTGAACAGAAGGTCAGCCTTTTTTTTAAGGTCCTCATTTCACCATTGGCATCTGCAAATGAACAATTAAAACCCGATCCAATCTGGGTGCCCAGGGCTGATGTTCTTGCATTCGCCTAGCACCAACCAGGCCTGCTTCTCTGTGCGAGGCATGGTGTAATCATAGAACCTTTGAGACGTTAGACCAGCCTCATCTATCTGCCCCACGAGATCAAAGGTTCCCACACATTGTTGTTACCATTATGTGCCAAGCCCGTATCTAGACGCACCATACCTAATGCTGCACACAACCAGTTTTGATAGAGAGGGGGACTAGCATCCTCGAAGAGTTTGCAGATCTCTCTGCAGGCGATCAAGATCAAACAAAAGAACAAGCCCACTTGTGTCACAGATAACACCCTTAAGGGATCCATATCCAAACCAAACAGCACTCGAGCTGCATTAAGGCACAGTTTAACTTTAAAAATACCTTCCAAAGCCCTCCCCACATTAGCCCAAAAAACACACAAAACAACATAATCGTAAAAAATGTGGATGTCATCGGCCTCGACAAGGCCACATCTGGGGCACTTAGGGGGGGACATACAAATTTCGCTATTTTTAATGACATAATAGTGTTTTTTTTTAAAGAGAAGTTGGCCTGACAATCGTATATAGAATTTGGAGGGATAAAGCATAAAGACTAGATGAGGCTTCTTCCAACATGGATGGATTCCATACTAGATGAGATGGGGGGATCTGTAAGGCCTCTGCATCTAACAGGCTTCTATACCAAAATCCCACTTCTTTTTTCTTAGGGTTAGGACTTTGGAGGGCATTCTCGTTCTCCCAATTTCTGCCTATATTCTCTTTCTCTGCTAGAAACCAGGAACAAAGTTGCATATATTTGAATCTAGAAAAAGAGTCCCCTATCTTTAATCTCAAAACCTCTCAGGGGAGAACCCCCTCAGATGTTACGAGGTCAGATCATATCTTAATACCTGCTCTCTTGATGGGGGGCGCTAAACCATCTCTAAGGCACTCGGGCAATCCCAGGGAATCCCAAATTGGGACTAAGTCAGTGTAGTATCTTATATCCCATCTCCCTTTGACTTTATTCCAAACGTGAAGTGCTAGATTAAAAACCTTCAGTGGGACCTTCTTGAAAAATGTTGACACACCAAACTTATACAGGAAACCGGTGTCCCCCCCCTCAAAATTAGCCATTATAGTCAAGATCTGACCCCAGTTGGAATCATCAGGGCTGGAGATCAGACAGCGCATATTTTTTAGCTGGAAAGAGACTGAATACCAAAGCACATCCGGCAACGCTAGGCCTCCCTTTAAAAGTTTTCTTTTTTAACTTTTTCCAGGACAGCCTGGATTTTTTATTAGCACATATAAAGCTGCCTATTTTCCCCTGGATTTTCCCCTGAAGCTTATCAGAAAAAAACCAAAGGTATAATACTAAATAGATACGTCAGTTTGGGAAAGATGACCATCTTAACCAGATTCACACGACCATATATTGTGAGAGGGAGGTTTTGCCATCTAGAGAAAAGATGGTCAATCTCCTTGGCCACCTTCTTCAGATTTATCTGGGTGATGTTATTTAGGTCCTGTGCTATAATTATCCCAAGATACTTAAACTCACTGCTACGGGAGCCTGACCAACTATCTACCCCCCAGCACATAACCTCGGTTTTGGAGTTATTAATCTGGTAACCAGAGTACAGACCAAATTCGGTCAGGGCAGCCTCCACCCTAGGGAGCACCTCCGCGGGGCTACTGGTGTAAACCAGCAAGTCATCAGCATAAAGGGCTAATTTACAGCTGTATTCCAAAACTTTGAAGGGGGTAATCGTATCATCCATCCTCAAAGCCTGCGCGAGGGGTTTAAAATCAATATCAAACAGGAGGGGCGAGATAGGGCACCCCTGACGTGTTCCCCTTTTTATATTGAAGCTCAGTGTCATGAGGCCATTTAGAAGTATAACAGCAGAAGCGCCCTCATAGCACCTACTAAGTGTTTGTATAAAAGTTGAGCCGAAGCCCATCACTCTTAGGACTTCCCATAAAAAGCCCCAGTTGATGCGGTCAAACGTCTTAGCTGTGTCATACGCAGCCACAGCCAGGGGCTCCGACCATGCCAACGCTAGGTCAATACTGCCTATTAATTACAGAGTTTGCTCTTGGATATATCTGCCTCAGATAAAACCCTTTTGGTCAGGATTATAGAGTTGTGGGGCCATCTTAGCCAATCTCCCTGCCAAAATGCTGGTAAAGAGTTTATAATCCGCATTAAGCAGGGAGATAGGCCTATAGGAGTCTGCTTAAAGGGGATCTTTCCCTGGCTTTAAAATAAGTACTGTGATGGACTCCTTCCAAGATGGGGGGACCCTCCCCTCTGGACGTAGTTGAAAAGTTCGCATAGCCTTGGGACCAAAACCTCCTGAAAAACTCTGAATACTTCACCTGGAAAAGCATCGGTCCCTGTAGCTTTATTATTCTTTATTTTCTTTATATAGAGCCTGACTTCGTCCTCCGTAAGGGGGCTATTCAACATATCTCGACCCTCGTCTGTCAAGCTTGGTAATGCATTACTTTCCAGACATTTTTGGATATTATTGGTGCTCGGAGTAGCCTCCTTCTCATAGAGTTTAAAAAACAGAGTGAGCAAGTGCCTCTGCATATCCTCCTGGTCACAAGAGGCCGTCCCTAAGTCATCTATAATTAGGTTGCTAATGTTGTTTCTTCCGCGGTCTGCTTTTATCTTGCGGGCTTAGATGGCTCTGGCTTTTTCCCCGTATTCATAATTCTCCATGCCGTGGACTGCCCATTGCGCCCTGACTTTTAAATGTAACAACCCCCTATACTCCAAACGTTGGCGTTCCAAGTCATCGAGGACTTGTGGCAGATTATCTGGTTGGCCACTCAATCTTGCTCTTTCTAGATAGAACATCTTATCTTCCAATTTTTTAAATTTCAACGCCTCGGGCGCTGAGTTGGCCTTGAATCTACCAATTGAGTGTGAAAACGAAATAGGGGCGTGATCGGATAAGATGCTTGGGAGTATATTGATATCCTCCTAAGTCTCTAATCCTATTCTGTCCATAAGAATGTAATCTAATCTTGAGGCATGCCCATATTTTTTACTAAAGTAAGTAAAACCCGGGACTGCCCCCATCTTGGCCTTCCAGACATCAATTAAGCCAAGCTCATGAATCATATTAATCATGGCCCGGCGGGATCGGGGAGCAGCAATGTGCTGACTATCATTTGACCGGTCTTGACGGGGGTCGAGAAGGACGTTAAAATCACCCCATATGACTACCGGGAAGGTGACTTCCACCAATTTAGTCCGCACTCTAAGCAAACAGGCATCGATATTGGGGCAGTAATAGGAAACAATAGCTAGCTCCCTCCCCCTGAAGTCTACCTGTACCAAAATCCACCTACCTGTGTGATCTGTAGATATTGACTTTATGGAACCACCAGGAGGTCAGCCTTATAAACCTTGGATTCCACTTCTTTGTTTTGTTCTGGGCACAAAAAAGAGCAGTTCCAGCACTTTAGGACTCTTCTCAATTCACAGACAGCAGGTTCAGTCCTCTTCTGATGTTGCTCACGTTAGTAGTGTTCTAAGCAGGGTATTAGGGATGGCACATTTATGCCTGGCAAAAGCTTGTGGGTGGATTTACTCCCGATTCCTAACCAATGGGGGAAACATTCCAAGGGATTACCTATCTCATGTGCTCTACAGCAAACAAACCTTCAGTGGTTCTGAAGCACAAAATACTGAAACACATCTCCCCTTCTGCAGAGCTCGAATTGTCACCTAGAAGTGTGGCCAGGGTAAGGAGCAGGCGACTCTGTGTGGTCCCTCCAAATCAGTTCTGAGGGCTGCATTTTTCACACTGGAACATGTGCCTGCCTGACTGGGGAAACAAAAAACGACCCTGTCCAGGTGTCATCTGTCATCCACTTATGAAAAGGGAGGCCCGTTTGAAGTATATCAAGCTCCTGGCCATAGCACAGATGGCCATCATGCAAACGGAACAAAATCACTGCCATCATCAAAACCTTTGATGCTGCTCTAGGAGCAGTTACCATACCTCACTCAGGATTTGAGCAGACACAGTGCTGCAGCTAGGGAATAATGGAAAACAGCCTCCAGAGGCATTAGAAAGGGAAAAGGTATGTTTTTTAAAGTACCTTTCTTCATATTTATTAAAAATCCAACTTTATCAGTGTAATTGTTTTTTAATAAATATGATAAAGAATGAAATTTGTAGGTGTTTCCAAACCAAAAATAGCATTAATACATTTTAATAATGCATCCAGTATTTCTCTATGGAAAAGTCAGTTTCGCTACAAGGATAATATCTTTTGGTGTTAGTCACTGTAAGGACATGTGTAACAGTAAATTTCTAAATATCCGACTTTCAAATACCATGTACCCTGCCTTAGGAGTGTCTTATTATTATTTAAAAGAAAGATGTAGACCTGTCAAAAGTGGTTATTTTGACAGGTCAAATTGCAGTTGAAAAACTGCTTCTGTCATGCTACAGTGCTAGGCCTGAAGGGATAATAGGCAGTACAGTGGTGGCATTAAAGTTACAGGTGTACAAAATAATGGCCGGAGGCCTGAAAGGTGGACAGGATCTTCCACACTAATGGTAGAGGAACGGTGAGGATATGTCCTACCAATTAAGTAGCAACAAATCAAAAAAGTAACCCACCCAATGGAAACAATTAATTGCATATAGGCACAGTTCTCTAGTCAGGAAGTCAAATCAGATGTTACTAACATAACTGGGAGCAATTCCTTTTTGTATGGTAACCCTTGTTATGTACCATATAGGTACCCTAATATATGCCCGGGTAATATCATGTACCTTCACCTACATTATCTCCCTTATAATACACAATAACGAGCCTTTAGGATTGAACCTTTACCTAGTTCTAATCCTGGGTGCAGGAGGAGGGTTTTTCCGTGAACAAAAGCATCCTATAACTTCATCGATTGACGAATTCAGTATGAATGAATATTCATAAGGGTTCTTGGAAACCAGGCAGGGGCTACAGCACCTGCATAATATCTACGTATAAGGTTCATCCCATACGTCATCCTAAAATCCCACAATGGCTAATACAAGAAATAAGGGACAAAGAAACCCTAGATACTGTTTGTATAAATACAGCACATCTTACTAGCGTTAGAGAGAGGAGACTGAGGCTTCCCAGCTGACACGCTGACCAGAGATGCTGAGGCTCCTGCATGCAGATGCTCCAGCTGACAGTGGTCTAACACATCCCCAGCAGGGTGTCCATCTCGAGACCAGGACGGGGTTTCACACTCTCTCACTTCAGGCAATGGGGTTAGACTAAAACCTAGATAGATTCTTGGCTTCACACCTACTCACATGCTAGGTACACTTAGGTACATTTAGACAGGCATCGTAGGAGTATGCGCTTTCTTTTATCATGCATTTTATATTCATGTTCTTTGCAAGATAGTAGAACTGTACTATCCATTTATCTTCACGGTACTGCTAATCATATATATCTGCTACTGTCTAACAGTTGTTGCAGTACATCTATTTTATACAAGAAGAACAATTGTGCAATAAATTCTTATTGTAAAACGCCCAACTGTTTCTGCTGTGTAACTCTCTGAGACCGAATAAGTGAGCACGAGCACGAGGGACAGTGAAAGGTAGGATATTGTTTCCATGATTCTGAGGGATCAGGATTGTCATGTTCTGAGGTTGCCAAGAACTAGCCTCTCCCCGATACGATTCTAGTGGCACTGTGAGCTAACTAAAACAGAAAGCCTAACATTCTTGGTGGGGGTGTACAGAGTCAGTCTGCCGCCAGTCCTACAGTTTACGTTATCCAAACGCGCAGATCCTGTATGGGTAATATAGGAACTACACAACACCTTTATACACTCTAGTAGTGTCATGCTTCATCATCAGGTTTTGAAAGGCAGAATTGGGGATGCAGTGTTTTACCCTTCCCGTGCATGTGTAACTTGGGTATTACTTGCTGTGATATTATAACAATCCCAACGTTTACTTTGTTCACAGTGTTTGACTATAGTACTGCCCCATCTCTCTGCACTCGTTGAGTGTGTGGGGTCCGCCCAAGCCAGAGAGGCCTGCCTTACCATCCTACTGGATGAAAGACACTATAAGAAGTTACAGCGAGATCCCACCCCAGGTCTACAGAAAAAGATACTCGAGCTCAAGAGTGGAGCTTTGGAGAGAGGATGGATCACAAAAAAAGAAATGCATTTACTAAATACAGCGGATCCTAGAACACCCTTATTCTATACACTGCCCAAAAATCACAAGGGACGTAATCCCCCCACCTGGAAGACCAATAGTGTCGGACATGCGTTCACTGTTAGAGTCTTTATCTCAAAACACTGATTGGTTCTTACGACCTCTGGTCACGAAGATCAAGTCCTATTTGAAGGACACAAAACATTTTCTAAAAATCCTTTCCGAATTAGGATACGATTGTGAAATTAAATCTCAGTTCTGCACTAAATACTGAAGAGTTTCTGTGAAAGCTTTTGAAAGTTACTGCTCCCAGCTGAGAAGCGCACCTGAGACTAGCCACAAATAATAAACCTGGGGGGCAGAGTTTTCATGATATTGCGTTACCATTGCATCACGCATGGTGTCGCAAGGGCACGCCATACCTAAATTAGATTTACCAAGCAGCGCAAGGCAAATCTGAAGTACTCCCAGGCAGGCAAGTCGATTTCCATCCATATTTCTGCAGACATGCATCAGACCCAGCCTTTTCACCCATAATACAACCCCACCTGCACAGCTTTCTAACTCTTCATGCAGGAGAGTGTACCCACATGACTCCAACTTCTACTTCCAAGCTGGTATGTTTAAATGTAGTGACTGGAGGAATGTATATCATTAGGCCCCACACCGCACACCATACACTTCAATCTTCACCCTTTATACATATTCCTCTCCTACCTCACATAGACCATCCACTTTATGCGTGTACACCCTTACTGCTACACCAGCCTCCTGAATCATAGGAAGAAGTTGGGGAGACACAATCAGATCACTTGCGAGCAACAGACCAAAGTCTTCCAATGCTGGACACCATTCACTCTAACAGGCCTAAGGGGGCTCCAGCCAGCAACAGCTCTATGTAAAAAAAAAAGATGGGGCATATTTATCATTCTTTCACGCACAGCAGTGCAGCAAGTCACGTTGTTGCACTGCACTGCTGGAAAGGGAAAGGGCAGGAATGGACTGTATTCACCATTATGCGGTGCATTTGTGTCCTTTCATAGCATTGGTGCACTCTTGGTTATCTAACACCAATGCAGGCACCCTTATGGCATTTTACAAGGGTGCCTGGATTGTATGCAGGGTTGTTTCTTCTTGTTGGCCTCTGGTGGGGAGACATACATTTTCGACACATTCTCAAGTTTATCAATGTTGTTGAATCTGGAAATGTGTCATAATCCAAGGGTGGCTGCATGGGAACACTCACAATCTCCCCATGGAACTCCTTCCTGTTTCAGAATAACTCAAGGCAGTGATTTATTCTGCCTTGCATTACTCTAGACTTATCAAGCCACCCGGCAAGGGGGTCTTCCGTGCCTAGATAGATCTCACTTTGGTTTTATCACCCTTGTGTCCCCTACTGTGGCGCAAGAGTGATGCAAAACCTCGATAGATATGGCCCTATGTTATTATTAGGCATTATATATGTGTCCAAGGTGCCATGTACAAATGCGGGGAACATAAAATAGCAACAGTCACATTTTCATGCACGGGAGACGAGAGAGAAAAGAGAATATATAATTTGACCTGGTTCACCACCAATTTCTAAATGCAGATATAAAACCAAATAATGAATCTAAGTCTTCAGTCCATTGGGAGCCGTGCAATCTGTAGATGATTTCCATCAATAAATGCATGGCCTTCCATCAACTGAACAGACACCTACAATCTGCCTCCTCTTCCTCGCAGACAACGCCCCCTCCCCCATCTGCCAAAGCAACAGCAGAGTAGACTCCTTCTCACACCTTGCAGTCAAAGGTGGAATGCTTTGCCTCCATCTCAGGACCGCCTCAATGCTCTGGGAATTCAGAAATTCAAATGAACAGATCACCACTAAGTAGCGGGCAACTCCAGCACTTTGAGACCCTTGGGAGCAATCTCCCGAACATTAGAAATCCCGATTGATTGATTGATTGAGTTTCAAGACAATAGTTGTCAAACCAGGCCGAGTTTCATGCCGGTGTTATCTCAGGCGTGATTTGGGCTCTGGTCAAGTCCAGTCATTGGGGTTGTGGCCCATGTTAGGTGATTCGAGCACCGGTTCAAATTGCGAAGTCCATTTTCTGTTTGAGATCATGTCTTCCTGTAACGCAAATGTTTTTCGCGAGTTGACTATAATAAACATGCCAGTCACGTTGACTTTCTATCATCTCGAAGATTTAGAACCTGTTCACATTGTCTTTTGCCATCCCATTAAATATTTAATTCCAAAAATTTTTCATTGCCTAGCAGGAGATATTAACTTTGCTGAAGTCTGCAGTTTCTGCAAAATCTTAATGCTGGAGGGAAAAAAAATGATTCCCGGTGCAATTGCAGGGCCTGTGCACTTGGTTCTTTTTTCTCAATCAAGCAGTAAACTGGCTTACGGCGAGATAATGTATTTATGTAATATAAACATGTATTTAAACATTAGCTCCAGATGGTAGAATCCGTAGTGTTTGTCAAATGTCAATTTAGCAAGACAGGAGTGACAGCGCAATGGTGAGCAGCTGATAGCATGTTTCCGTTCTCTTTTCTTTCTCTTTCTGTCAATGAAACCATCTTCGATAAAGCTTACTGTACAATAACAAACACTCCATGTGTCAGCCTTCACAGAGCCTCAAAAACAAGTCCTTTGTTGGGTTACAACTAACCGCTTAATGGCACCCTCTGAGCAGTGCTACGCTGGAATGAAATGACCCAGTTAATTTCACCCAACCTACACAATTGCAGACAAGTGAACACTAATGATTAGGAAATTAATTCCTCCAATTAAAAATGGATAAACGGTGTGAACGTGTAATAATGTGATGTGAATGCTAAATAAAAGTACATTGCAAACCAATTAAATCGAAAATGGATTGGATGAGACTTTGGCTGCATTTGTTTAATTATCTCTTCACCTCTTATGTAAATGAGAGTTGAAATTAAGAGTTGTGTGGTCATTTCAGTCAGTATGCATGTGAGGCAGTTCTGAAGCTGTGTCACAAAAGGGAAGCGTTTTTTATAGCATTTGGTCTTATTTAGAGTTTGTGTACGGGATACTCCGTCAGAACGTGGAGCAAATCTGTTCACTGCATTACAAGTGCCATAGGCTGTAAAGGCAGGGGCGGCTCTTCGGAAACCGTGGAGGAGTGTCACCCCACTCCTCAGAGCTAGTCAAAGAAAAAAACAAATGATAATGAAACCATTGTATTTTTCTTTGACTGGATTTGATATCTTTGGAGAGTTGGTCTGGGCTGGGCCATGACAGGCAGGTGGTGGCACTTAAAAGGGGTACTTTTTAAAAATTATAATTTTCCTCCCCCCACCGCCCCCCCCCCAGGACATCTTTTTTTTTTTTTTTTTTTTTGCAGAGCAGAGGACGTAACAATATTATAATAGGGTTGGTCATCAGGAAAGAGAAAAAACAAAAAACAATACAAATCCTCATTTTACACAGATACACATTCTATGCATTTAACAACTGAAACCCTTAAAACAAGGATGGACACACCCTAATTAATCAGTATTGTTTAAAAGAGTCCAGTGAAGCCCTATATTCGTAAACATCAAGAAACAATTGCACCTTCCCCTTACTATAAGACCCTAAAGTGACTTGTGCCTAATTATCATCAATTATAATAACAATGACAACTGGAATCCATTGATAGCTATCTAAAACCTTCTAACTGTGCAAAGATTTGACATTATTACAGTACAATCATATTTCCCCTAGTATATAGGGGCTTAAAGGACAATGTGCTAAAGTGCTACATTTTTATCAATATATCCCAAATGGGAAACATTTTACCACGCAGTGCCTTTACGACGCAACTTTTACAACGCAAACCATTACAACGAATTGCGCTGGGGGGCGCTCTAGGATAGGGAATGTGTTTAATGTACTATCCAACACCTTCCCTACTATCCACGGGGACTGGAGTTGGAATAGTAAATTAAACAATTCACTATCCAGCGCCTAAAATCACTATGCGTTGTAATGGTATGCGTTGTAAAAACAGCGTTGTAAAAGCATGCGATGTAAAAGCATGCGTTGTAATGTCATACATCCATCCCAAATGGCAAAAACAATCAAAACCTTTCAATTTTAAAGGCCTGAAGTGCAATGTGTTAAAGTGCTAAACTTCCATCGATGCATCCCAATTATCAAAAAACATCCAAACTGCTGTAAACTTTTTTTTTGCCCCAACTCGTTTAGCATATGCTTCTTCGAATCTCCTTATCCTTAACATTTTATTTATCCATTTAGGATAAGATGGAATTTCTTTTGATCTCCAATTTAGGAGAATTAGAGAACGTGCTACTATAGAGCAGATTGTGATGCACGCCTCTTCGGCTTTAGTCAAATCTGACCTTACTTTAGAAAGCCTGAAGAGAGCCACTTCTGTCTCGCGGTTGTTGTTTTTTTTAATAGCCTGGCTTATTGCTGGGAACATATTACTCCAAAAAGGTTCAAGCTTCGGGCATGTGGGACTGGCATCAAAAGCATTTATTATCCACTTGTTTAACTTTTTCGGGGTGTAGTAAGCCAGTCACCATGACAAAAAAGCCATTCTTTTAAAATTGACTGCTCTCAGGTCCTTACTTCATACCTGGGCTATAGCCTGCCATTCCTGGTGAGAAAAGGAGCAATTAGTCTCCTGAGTTATTTTACCCAAAAAATTCCTCAACCAGGGGGAGTGCCTTACATTTTATCAACAAAGAGTACCAGTTTTCTCCCCCCTGCAATTTAGCTTTATATAGGGCATTGACCTGGTCGATTGGGACTCCACTTGGCAGGAGATTGTATTTTTTAACAAAGTTTACGATCTGCAAGTATTTCAGGATCCCAGGCTTGATTCGGTACCAGTTCTACGTAGAACCTTATCCCAAGAGATCACTGTATTAGCAATTAAGAAATGGACCAAAAACTCAAAGCCATTATCCTTCCATCTCTTAAGGCGACTGGAATGAATTTGTAGACCAAAAACCCTACATTGCTCTAACTTCAGGAAGACAAACCCAGAAGAGTGTGCTTGTTTAAAAAAGGACTGGAGTCGATCAGAACTGTCACAAATAGTCTTGTAAGTGGACTTTTTGGTAGTTTAGATGTTTTTAAAAAGATTGGAATTTGTGTGCCAGACTTATGGATCATTCTTTCAAAATAATATGAGTCTATCCAATCATTAGGTTCTGTAAGGTCTAATATAGCTGCCTCAAAATAGGTTCAAATATTTGGTAAGGCTAAACCCCCTTGATTTATCTCCAGTTGTAATATGAGCAATTAACCCTTGAGACCTTTTTATTCCAAAGAAATCCTCAAAACATAGAGTCAATTTCTTTAAAATACTTAGAGTTCATTTTTAAGGGTACATTAATAAACAGAAATATTAATAGGGGAAGAATTGACATTTTTAAGAGTGCTACCTGGCCGATCAAAGTCAATGGTAGCAGGGTCATCTTGACCAGTAGGGTTTTAATTTTATTTCGCATGGCAAAGTAATTCAAACTAAATAATTGTTCTATATGGTTAGAGACAAGGATACCCAAATATCTAATCGCCTCTTCTTTCAATACCTGGATTGTTAAATTATAGGTAAGAAGTTACAATCCGTATTAAGCATTAAAATCTCAGTGTTATCTTGATTTATTTTATAGACTCCTATTTGTCCAAATTTACTGAATTCTAAAATAACTTCTTCCATAATCTGCTTGTCTGGGCATAGGTACATAATTATGTCATCCACAAAAAGTTTCAGCTTGGCCATCTCTTCGATTGGGGCGCTGATCAGGGGATTTCCACGGATTCTTATAGCTAAGGATTCGATGAAAAAAGTAAAAAGAAAGGGTGACATTGGACACCCTTGTCTAGTTCCGCGGTTTATTTTCACAACCCCTATTGAATTTCCATTAACTATAACCCGGGCTTGGGCAACTTGATAAATATTTTTCAACATATTTAGTACTTGGGCCGGGATGCCGAATTTTCCTAGACCAAAAAAAAGTTTGTCCCAGTTAACCAAGTCAAATGCTTTTTCAGCGTCGACCGTAGTAATAAGAGTGGGTATTTTTTTGTTAGTTGCATAATCAAGAGCTTGAATTAAAAACCCAGTATTAGTGGACATGGACCTTCCTGCTACGAACCCAGTTTGATTATAATTAGGGCTCCCGGTTTTATGGTATTTTTTTTGTTGCTATTTCCGTCTGTATTTATCCATATTTATTTTTGGGGCATTTTTTCTGTATTTATCCACATTAATTTTTGCCACAAGTAAGACCGACGCTATAGCTAGTATTTTTCCAGATTTATTTCAGTCCCAAAAAACACATGTGCAACTGCTTGTACACGGACACAAGAGCTGAGGGTTTGTCAACTCTGTATTCACCATGGATCGACTGACCCCGTCAACAAAAGAATCACCTTCCGTCTCCTCACCCACGCACACAAAGCCCTACACGATCAAGGCCCGAGCTACCTCAACAACCGAATCAACTTCTACGCTCCCAAACGCCACCTCCAATCAGCCAACCACGCCCTCGCCGCCATCCCCGCATCCGAAGAGCGACAACAGGAGGAAGGTCCTTCTCCTACCTGGCCGCCAAGACCTGGAACTCCCTCCCGACCGACCTGCGCCTGACCCAAGACCACCTCTCCTTCAGGAAGAAGCTCAAGACCTGGCTGTTCGAGCAGTAACGGCACCCCCCCCCCCCAAGTGCCTTGAGACCCTACGGGTAAGTAGTGCGCTCTATAAATGTCTTTGATTGATTGATTGATTGATTGATTCAACTATTCATTCATTTATACAACACTTCAGACATGGCTTCAAACAGTGAATATAATTTATCATGTGAGTAAATGAAAGAGGTAATTTTTGGGGGGGTTTGAGGGTAAAAGCGCTGCTGCATTTGTTTTGTCTGTGTTACTGAAGCTTGCACTGCAACCATCTGGCTATGGCTACCCTTTGCCTTTCGAACACCTATGACTGGTGGTGCCCATGCATTCCTTTCTTCTGTGGGCAAATTGTCTGACATTAAAAAAGACAAAAGTACTGCCCGTGGCAACCAGCGTTCAATGTTGCTTACAATTCACTGATGTAATTTCGAGCTTTTAAGCCACTTTTTGGAGAGACGATATCCCACACAAAGTGTCGGTTTACAGGTGTATTGCAAAGCCACTATACCAACAAACAAGGCCTCTGGACTTTTAACGAACAGAACAAAAGCTATCAACCAGCACCTTCCCTCAGAAACATCGGATCATTAGTTTACTCTGGTGAATTAAAGGTCATGGAGTTGTCTTTTCTTAGTCCTGCTATCTGGTATTTCCTTGGCAACGCAGCCCTGTTCATTTCCCGAACTCTGGATGCCTGGTGTCTGAGGAAGCATTAATAGCCATGCACTTTAATGATCAGGTAGTAATGGTGAACAAAACAGGCAGGATGTGCACTGAGTGTTATTTTAAGGGCCACACTAACACAACCAATACATGTATCATCTTGACTATTTTAAAGCACAGCTCACAAAACAATGTACAATCCCTGAGCTGCAGTTCTCCTAATCCGTCACTTCAATGAACGTTAATTGCTGTTCTAAACAAACAAAAAAACGATACTAACCCCCTGGTGCTGCCGGTTCATACAGGGTGGGGGGCCGGAGCCAGAGTCCGATGCTGCAGCTGGACAGACATTATCCGGAGCGGCATTCAAGGGGTAGTGTCCTGGGTCGCTGTGAGGCCATCATTAATCTCCCCTGAGGCCACAGAAATACACTTAACTTGCGAAATAGCGACGGGCTGGCGCAGAGCTCATTCGAGCAGCGGAGCCCTGGAGATGACGAATTCAAAAGAAGGGCTGGGGCAGCAAGAAAAGGAACAGGGTCTTGGCAACTCTGGGCTGAAGCACGGCAGCGCGGTAAAATTTACTAGTATTTTACCGTTTTCACATATAAATACAGACAACGGAAAAATAATTTTCCGTCTGTATTTATATGTAAAAATCAGTTTAAACGGAAAACCGGGAACCCTAATCATAATGAATTTATTCATGGGCAATGGAGGTAAAGCGTTGTGCGCAGATTTTCATCAGTATTTTAACATCCGCATTGAGAAGACTCAAGACTTATTGGCCTGTATGAATTAACATCCTTGCCATTTTTTCCCTTTTTAACAAAGCTAACCAATATGGATTCCTTAAAGCTTGGGGGAACACAGCCTCCCTGTTTGATATTATTACAAAGTTTTGCCAAGAAAGGGGTCAACTCTTTAAAAAGGTTTTTTATAAAATTCAATTGGAAGTCCATCAGCTCCACAGGCTTAAGTCCCTGCAATAGACTTTACCACATTTATAATTTCTTCTTCAGAAATGTCTAGCTGGAGCTGTTCAACCATTGGTCCTGAAAGAGTAGGGAGATCAACCTCCTCAAAATAGTTATTAATTTAATTCACTTTAGCTTCATATCTAGTAGTATATAACTGCGAGTAGTGCTCTAAGAAAACAAGCTATTTCTTCTTTATCCGTTCTTGTCTTGAGGTCAATGATTTTAGTGGTCATGGCTGCTTCCTGTTTAGTTTTGGTAATTCCGACAAGCATATTGCTGACCATTTGACTCTCCTCGTACACTCGCTGTCGATATGTTCTGGAGCAGGCAATCTCTTCTAATATAAAAAACTCCTTCAACTCATATTTGGCGCTGTCTATCTGGGCTCTGGTGTCCCCCATCCCTGCTGGCTGAGTATATCTTAATTTTGTTGCCTCTACTACTGCCTGCTGAAGTTTGAAAATGTTCTCTCTCCTATGTTTAATTTGAGAGGCGGAAAGAACAATCATTTGCCCGCGAAAGGCTGCCTTAAAGCCCCCCAACTGAAAACTTTTCTGCCTTGTTCTCATTTCACTTAAAGGATTCGACAATCCACTCCTTTGTATCAGCCACCTATCTGTAAACCATACCGACTACATCAATACTTCTCACAATCCTGACTCTTTTTCCAATCAAGACCCTGCTACTGCTCATTTTACTATTGCTTTTATCCCCCACTTTCCCCTCCCCCAAAATGTGGTCTCCTCTGGCCCCGCAAGCCACATTTTCCCCTTTCTCTTGATGGGGTGCCCTGGCCCAACACCCTTAGTGACCGACCTCACCCAGACAAGCAAAGAGATTTTCCACAGTGGACATAAGTTGAAAGCAAATTCATCTTATAACAGTAATCTCGTTCAGAAATTCCTGGGCTTCTTATACCCACATAAATAAGTGAAACTTCCCTTTACCAGCACCTTTAGCTTCGACTGCTGTGCGAAGGATGCCTGAGCCCCATGAGCTTTAAATAGCAATAGCAGTTTCACAAATTCTTTGCATCTTCACGCCGCCCCTACTGACATGTCTGAAAACATTTGACATTTTGTACTCTCGTCAATAACAAATTGTCTCTACTGGATAGCTTTCATTAGAACATTTTCTTTAATCATGTAATGAGAAAAGTTAACTAGAATTGTACGCGTGTACTTAGAGTTTTGAAAAGGGTGGGCTGGAACCCGGTGGGCCCTGGTTAATGTTAGATCCCCACATAGTCAGGGAGCACTTTTTGTTTAATAAAGATTTCCACCCAAAGGAGGGTACTAATCCCTTCACTCCGCCTCGGGGACTCCTACTATACGAAGATTTAAACGGCGCGAGTAATTCTCCCAGTCTTCTAATTTTGATTCAATTGTAATCTTGTCTGCTGTCACCTCATTAACTTTCCGAATAGTGGAGCTCATCTGCTCCTCCAGGTGAGCGAACCTTGATTCTACCATGTCGAGCCTTGCTGGGAATCCAACAATAGATGCCTCAATTTTCTCCAGCCTTAAATGTATAGTAGCAGACTCTTGTGCCTGGGATTTTTTCACCTCCCTAATTTCCTCCAATATTAGATTCAGGAGGTCTTTCACTTCCATCTGTTGCGAGCTGACACCGGAGGAAGGAACCTCAGACTTCTCAAGGGGGTTCTCATTTCTGTGCCTTGCTGGTTCCCAACCCTTCTCTACTACAACTCCTGACATATCTTTAGAAATCTGCTCATTCTCTAGCGGCTGCTGTCTTGTGATATTTTCCATACTTGCGCCTAGTTCGGAGAAAGGCTGCTGAGCGGGTATGGCTTCTGTGGCATCTTGACTTAAGGGGTAAAGTACAGCATCTCCTTTCACTTGGTCTACTAAAGCATAGGATGTTGCTAAAGAAGTCACTGGGGATTTCACGAGGGTGTCATAGGCAGTTGCGTAACCTCATGAGGTGGAGTGAAATGCAACCCTTCAAAAAGATTGAAAGTTATATATTGTCCTGAGGGGCTACCGGAGCGGCTGAATAGCGATGGACCCTGAGTCGCAGGAGGCTGAAAGATCTTTATAGTGAACAGAGGGAACGTTGCACTCCCAGTTACTCCCTTGGACGGTACCTTGGAGACGCCCACGAGAATTGTAGATGCAAGAATGAGAATCTCCTTTTGTGGTGGCGGTAGCTCTTGCAAGGGGTGTGTCACTGGTTGCAGCCCCATATGATGTTTAGAGGAGCTCTCTGAGATAGAACTTACTGCCTCAGAGGCTCTTACCAGTCAAGGCATTTGAGGCAAAGGCAGCTCGCTAGTACTCGTCCATGTACCTCCTGAGCCGTTCCGCTGCCTTAGTACTTGATTTAAAGCCTTTATGGCTTTTCCATGGTGTCTTGCTGCCTCCCGCTGCCTCCCGCTGCCTTTGCACCAAATCCGTCTATTCGAGGTTTCTCTTCATCGCGCCTGTGTGATGTAAAGCTTTGAAGGCTTCGCTTCGGATGAAACTCAACTCGGCGGTCCGCCGCAATCGCCTTTTCTCTCGCCACTGTGGAGTTTGCTCTAGTGTGTGGGGCCTGGGTCCCCTCGGCTACGGAGAGTGGGGAGTGCATTTTTCAAAGTTTTCGCAAATTACCATGACGTTCAACCTCATGGTAATTTGCTCCCCTTAATTGCGAAATCGCAATTTTTTCAAGTTTCATGCATTGCATTTAAGGATTCGCAAAATGCGATTCCTTAAATGCAATCACAATTTGAGAATTCGCAAATATTTGCGAATTCTTAAATTGCGAGGGCCTTGACCCTTCATGCATTCCAAAAGTAGATTTTGCGATCGCAAACGGCCGATTTTTGCGATTCGCACTGTTTGCGATCGCAAAATCCTTTGATGCATGTGGCTGGTGGTGTTTTGTTACAAGCTAACTTGAACACTGTTTTACATGTGACGTTGGAATTGGAGGGATGCTAATTTAAGATTTGTATTGCAGAAATAAGGGTTTTTCCAGCTGTGTTTGAAGCTTTTTGTTCTATTTCAAGCCCTGCAGTAGGACAAGGCATAGCTCACAACAACCGAGCCAACCGCTCCTCTCAACTCTCATCCCTCCAACTACATTCCATCCCAATCCACATTCTAAGAACAAGGCAGCACAGAAAACAACAGACATCTTCCCCCTCAAAAATGAAAAGGAAAGAAAGCAATTGACTAATTTCAAAACTATACGCAAGTTGAAATAAATATACGCAGAATCGAAGAGAAACTTTGCATTTGAACCACAATCATTTTAAAAATTGGATACATAGTGGAACAAACCTAATATATAAAATAGAACATAAAACATGAAATGTTGCATTTGAACCACAATAACATGTACAGAATGAAACTTGCATTGAAGACACAAAATCGTTACAACTGCGAGTTTCACAATTGATCTTCCCGTTCTTGTGAGAACACCCTTACAACAATCTTCCAATGTTTCTCTTATGGATTTTGCAGTCATAGTCGGTATAGTGGTATCCAATCGGATATTATGTCTTGGTGATTCTTTAAGGATGCCCAACTGACCATAAAACCTGCTCATTCCTTTTCTTACCAGCCTGGCTTTTTTAACTTTGCACATTTCTTCACCTTAAGTTCAACTTTCTTCACCTCCATGTTATGAATCATACCTGTCCTTGTAAATTCATCAACATATTTACCATCCTGTCCTTCTTCATTCCAGGTGACCAATCTTCTTTACTTGTTTTGGACGACCATGAGTCCTAACTCTCATCAAATGTAAGGGGCTGCATTCCCTTGTCTCACACAGAGTTATCTGAAACACCCACACCAATTCCTTGATTTAATCTTCCCAATTATAATATTGGCCTGAGAAAATGTCATGACATGTTTAGTTACACGATCAAAACGTTCAACCTTACCATTCCCTTCAGGATGATAGAAAGAAGAAGCTCTGCGTTCTATTCCAGTCCGAGCAATGAATTATTTAAAGACATTAGACACACACTGTCCTCATTGTCCCTAATGATACACTTGAGAAACCCTTCCCAATATGGAAGACGTCTTCCAAAATCTACATCACATCCTTAGCATCTGCCTAACTTACAAATTCAACCACTGGATCACCAAAAAAACTTGGGCAACCCACCCATACCTTGAAGAGGACCAAAAACATTCACTCTGATTCTTTATCATGGCCTGAAAGGTGCCCATATAGGAGGCAATGGAGGGGTTAACTGTGACCAGTGATTTATCCAACTAGACACATTTCACACACTCCCTGACTACCCTTTTAACATCTTTATCAATACCAGACAACTCATAGGATTGTATAACCCTGCTTTTAGTTTTCACAATACTGAGATGTCCCTCATGTCACTACTCCATAAGCTGCTCAGAGGAACCAACCATCCACTTCTCTATTTTAAAAGAATAAACAAGGGGAGATAATCATACACTAAATAGAAAGTGTGACTTTTGTCCAGCCGGACAAGAATTTATTTTCATAATATTTTTCAATAAGTAGCATTTAAGAAACAATCAATAACAAGTGGGCACAGCCGTGACCCACAAAACACAAGACAAAACAACGAAAGGGATAGGCCAAAAGGCAAGCCAAAATGGGTCTGTATACTTGTACTCAGTTTACACAGACATATATCAACTTTTAAACACCATTGCACACTCTAATACAGCTTAATCATGGTGCATAAGGTGTATCTGTGTCGACAACGTTTCAATGCCATTATTAAATACCAGGCATCATCTTCAGGACAATAGAATTATACATTGTAGTCTTGACAGTAATATGCTGCGCCTTTTTATGTTACTATGGCAGGAGATATAAACGAGTCTCACGTAATTCTGAGACTCGTTTATATCTCCTGCCATAGTAACAGGTGCGCAGGCCTTCACAATTGAGTTAGTAAGGGTTGTTCGGCCAGCAGTCAGGGTATATCAGTTCCACTAAATAAATCTCAGAGCATCCCTGAGCAATCTCGTGTGTTGGAAAAATATTATGAAAATAAATTCTTGTCCGGCTGGAAAAAAGTCATACTTTCTATTTAGTGTATGATGATCTCCCCTTGTTTATTCTTTTAGAATAGGGACCACTGTTCTTTATAATATGATGCTACCCAAGGTCCCTACCGAATTACCTTTGGGTTCCCTTGTCCTTGTATAAAAAAAACATCCACTTCTCAACACAAAACTATTTTCCGCATACAGTTAATTTCTTACTTTCCTAAAACGAGGCAATTTATTTTCAGGCCAACCATTCGTGATAAAAACTCTTACCTTAGGCAAAACTTCATCTTGTTCCAGTTCATTGTTCAGTACTTCCATCTTTATCTCTTGTTACTCACCACCCGACAACACTGCCACCAAACAATCATCTCACTCTTTCCTAACATCCTCCATAATGGGTAGTCGCAATCTGCTTAGAAAATCTGCAATCTTATTACTGACAGCTATTTTCCGCATACAGTTAATTTCTTACTTTCCTAAAACGAGGCAATTTATTTTCAGGCCAACCATTCGTGATAAAAACTCTTACCTTAGGCAAAACTTCATCTTGTTCCAGTTCATTGTTCAGTACTTCCATCTTTATCTCTTGTTACTCACCACCCGACAACACTGCCACCAAACAATCATCTCACTCTTTCCTAACATCCTCCATAATGGGTAGTCGCAATCTGCTTAGAAAATCTGCAATCTTATTACTGACAGCTGGCACATACTGCACCTTATACACATGATCTACAAGATGCATTGAAAGTCTAGTAATCCTTGGAGAAACATTATTAAGACCTCTTGAGGTAAGAACCTTCATTAGCGGCTTCTGATCACATCTTAACGTTACTTTAGCTCCCCCTATGAATTGTCTGAAGTGATTGAGGCCCCACATTCATCCCAAAGTCTCACTTTAAAATACAGAAAATGTTTCCTCTGAAGGTGTCAAATCTCGTGAGGCAATGCCAGTGATATGTTCCATGCCTCTACTGTTTGTCTGCAGCAATACAGCCCCTAAAACTTTCCCAAAGGCATTGGTGGTAATAATACTAATGATGTTAGGATCAAACCCCTGTAGAGCAGAAGCTTTACAAATATTTCTCCTGATGCTGTCAATTGCTGTCTGACACTCTTCTAACTACTCAAACATGCATCCTTTCTTCAAAGGAATAGGATAACTCTTGCCCAAAAAATGGTGCACACAATTCCCAAAAAAGCCTTCACCTCGTCTTAGTTTTGTGTTGGAGCTGGAAGAGCCTTTTTAATTGCATACACTCTCCCTTCTTAAGGAGTAATGCAATTGGAGCTGACTTCATGCCTCAAATATCTTTCCTTATTTTTCACAAAGTTACATGTTGAAGCATCTGCTGTCAAACCTAGCCTTTTTAAGATTTCCTACATAAATTTCAATATTATGTTCGTGTTTTTCTCTGTTCCTTTTGTTATGTTATGTTAAGGAGTGTTTATATAGCGCCTATCACCGCCGGTCTCTAAGCGACAAGTATGTCGTCCTGAAGGAAAGCGATATTATACACACTGAAACATTGCAGGCACCGAGGCTAAACCAAATGGTGCATTCCTGAATTGATAACAAGCAATGGGTCAAATGAATGCTGTTGGATATGTTCTTTCTTGATGAAAGGCACCTGATGATAAGCAGCTATCAGCTCAATAGCTGGGAACCATTCCAGTACTTTCGTAACCATTAATAACTCAATAAACCTGAGTCTTGGTGAGCTACCGCAGAGGCTGAATAGCGATTGACCCTGAGTCGCAGGAGGCTGAAAGCTCTTTTTAGTGAACAGAGGGAACGTTGCACTCCCAGTTACTCCCTTGGTCGGTCCCTTGGAGACCTCCACGAACATTTTAGATGCGAGAATAGGAATCTCCTCTTGTGGTGGCGGTAGCTCTTGCAAGGGGTGTGTCGCTGGTTACAGTCCCACATGATCTTCAGTGGAGCTCTCTGAGCTAGAACTTACTTCAGATTGTTTTGCAGAGACAGGGATTTTTATTACAGAAGAAGCCTCCTTTGCTTGTGTTAGGCGCTTTTTGGCTTTAATTCCAGTTCCCAACTCTACCCTGGCTACCGCAATAGCCTGCTTTTGATGTCTACCCATTTTGGTGTCAGTTTATAAAGTTCTCCACCCTTATTGCCGTACAAAACTTGCGGAGTGCCAGCAGATTCACCAAACACCAATCAGCACCCCTCTGCTAACTTCCTCAATGTGATACCAACACTCCTTGTCCTGTTCGCACCCTTTCGACTCCGCTCCTCCAGTCACAGCCAGCTCAGAAGACTCTCTTAACTGGGGAAGCCGTCTTCTAGTCCCCTAGTGCTCCAGCTGCTGTTGTTAGACTGCAGATCCCTGCTGCTAGGTACTCAGATTGTGCCTTAATTTAACAAAGTTTTGCAAGGCACAACAGGATTAAAGCAGAGTCTTTGCTGCCTCAGAGGATCTTACCAGTCAAGGCAGTTGAGGCAACGGCAGCTCGCTAGTCCCCGTCCTCGTCCATGTACCTCCTCAACCGTTCCGCTGCCTCAGTTCTTGATTTAAAGCCTTTAATGGCTTTTCTGCGGTGTCTCGCTGCCTCACACTGCCTCCCGCTGCCTTTCCTCTTCATTCGGTATTTGTACCCCAAATCCGTCTATTCGCAGTTTTTCTTCATTGCACCCGTGTGATGGAAAGCTTTGAAGGCTCCGCCTCAGAAGAAACTCAACTAGGCGTTCCGTGTTCTTCCGCAATCGCCGTTCCTCTCGCCACTGCGGAGTTTGCTCTAGTGGGTGGGGCCTGGGTCACCTCGGCTACGGAGAGGTGAGACTCTCCATAGCCCTCTGCCACAGGAGGACAGGACATCTGCCTAATTTGTGAAGTAGTATCCTATACGCCAAACTAGGGGCCTCATGTATGAAAAGTGACGCATCGCTGCGTGAAAACAGCGATGCATCACTTTTCACTGCGCCCTCCTTGCGACATGATTGATGCGTCATATTTATAATATGACGCATCATGTCGCAAGGAGTTACAGATACGTCAGTATTCCTGACGTATCTGTAGGCGCAAAAGTGACTCATTGCTGGATTGTGTCACAAAAGTGACGCAACTCCAGCAATGCTTCCTTTCACATGGGACAAGCCCCATGTGAAAGGGCCTGCGTCAGTCTTACGCCTGCTGTGAGGCAGGCGCAAGATTTTGACGCAACAGCGTCCTAAAAGTGACGCAGTGAAATCTCATAGATTTCACTGCGTCATTATTACGAGGCTTTTTGCGGGTGAACGCCCCCTCTGCATACATTATACCTCACGCAGGTATAATGTAGCGCAGGGGTTTACAAAGTGACGCATATGCTTAGATGCGTCACTTTGCAAATAGTGCGCATCAGGCGGAATGTTTTACGCCGTCGATGCTTCACAAAAAGTGACGCATCGGAAGCACAAAACTGACGCAAGGCCTCATAAATGAGGCCCTCGGACCTTTGGTATGCGCCTTAGGCCCTGATTCAGCACTGGGCGCAAATTTTGAGTTGTGATTCGTCCACTGCATTTACGCAGCCGCGGCCCGTGGAGGGAGTTCCGTGGGGCAGAAAGGCGGGGCGGCGGAGAGGCTGGGTGAGGGATGCTAAACACCGGATTATGGATAATTGGAGGTAAGTAAACAATTTAGTAAATAAAACTAATTTCGTAGCGTGCCCTCCATCGCATTTTGCGATGCAGGGCACACAAATATTTCTCCTGATGCTGTCAATTGCTGTCTGACACTCTTCTAACTACCCAAACATGCATCCTTTCTTCAAAGGGATAGGTTAACTAATGCCCAAAAAATTATGCAAAATAATTCTCAAAAAACAGGGAGATCTCCTTATAGATCCAATTGGGGACAAGGAGCAATGAGTACAAACAGAAAAAGTCCCTACCTTTTTATAGATTTGGAAAAAGTGCACACAGTTTGAACTCATCTACCCATAAACATCATAACCACATGTCCAATAAATCTCTGCAATAGGCAAAAAATATCAAAACAATAATAAAATAGTAGTTAGACAATTGTACAATTTATTCAATATAAAGATAATACATACATACATAGTGCCAATAAAAACAGCTAAAAATTGTGTCAATTCACGTTAAAATAGTATTTAAAAATACAGAGTTGTCGACGCACCGTTTCGGTTTGGTTGATAGCACCTTCATCAGGACAAAGTTCTAATTGGAAAGAAACATACAATTAGATATATTCACAATTTTTTCTTTTTTTCTATAACAAAAACTTGCTAACATTGCTAGAGTTGTCTTTTCAATAAGTAAGCGTTCAGGGCACCATTGTTCTTTAAATTTATTAAACATGTGGTATGTTGGGCTTCAATGTGGCAAACAAAGGAAAAAGTTACTCTTACTCTAAAATAGCTATTTCAGTAGTTTCTAGCACTCTTCTAAAAAGAAAAGCAGTGGTGGTTGCATACCTATAAATGAAAAAGTATAGGAGTCTCAGTATTCAATTTGAGATCACTCTTCGAGTATTTGAGGACACTTTCCTATCAGTAGGTGCATATCCACTGGATAGTTGGGCACGTTTAAGTTCTGTACCGTCCTGTGTTTGAAAATGTGCAGTATTAGAGATTAATGCATTTTCTGCATAGGTCTTCTAGTATCTGATCTTTAGCAGAATGCTGTATTTACCTTAAAATCTGTGTGTATTCTCTTGAGGTAGAGGGAGACACCGTTTTTTAAGATGAATATTAGAAGGGCGCCCTAGGCAAAAACAAGATATAACGAAATATGATGTTTATGGGTTGATGAGTTCAAACTGTGTGCACTTTTTCCAAATCTAGGTAAGGTAGGGACTTTTTCTGTTTGTACAAAAAATGATGCACACATTCCCAAAAAAGCCTTCACCTCGTCTTAGTTTTGTTTTGGAACTGGAACAACCTTTTTAATTGCATACACTCTCCACTCTTAAGGAGTAATGCAATTGGAGCTGACTTCATGCCTCAAATATCTTACCTTATTTGTCACAAAGTTACATTTTGAAGCATCTGCTGCCAAACCTAGCCTTTTTAAGATTTCCTACACAAATTTCAATATTCTGTTCATGTTTTTCTCTGTTCCTTTTCATGACAAGTATGTCGTTCTGAAGGAAAGTGATATTATACACACTGAAACATTGCAGCCACTGAGGCTAAACCAAATGGTGCTGTCCTGAATTGTTAACAAGCAATGGGTCAAATGAATGCTGTTGGATATTTTCTTTCTTGATGTAAAGGCACCTGATGGTAAGCAGCTATCAGCTCAATAGCTGAGAACCATTCCAATACTTTCATAACCATTAATAACTTATTAAAACTGAGTAAGAGAAATTGGTCAACAAAAAATTCTCTCAAATCCACCAAAAGCCTGACATGTCCATTCACCTTCCATGCGACACCCAGCTTTGTTTTAAGCTTTTTATTCTCTCTCATGCCATGTGGTAATAATACAAGGCACAGCTTGTGCCAACTGTGCGAACTTTTTCTCTCAACTCTCAGCCTCCACCCACATTCCATTCTACACCACACTTTAAGAGTACACCTGTGAGTAAAATTCCACAACACAACAGCTGAAAATCCTTTTTTTCTCAGAGCATTTAAAATGAGCACAAAGTTCCCGATTTTGTTATGAATATTGAAAATTGCTGGCGGAAACTGTGCAATCTATGAGCAGTAACCACTATTTGCAGAAATTACGGGATGTTTATGACTTTAATCACACACATTATCGTGGACCCTCTCTCCTAGAGTAGTGTGGTATATTCCACAGACTCTAGTGGAATAAGTAATTAACTGATGATTCAGATGTATTCTTAAGGTTGATCACATCCTACCAATCCTTCTTCAATAAATTCACTTTTTAACTTAATTTATTAAAGATCACTACGTAAGTGTTTTCTATGGTGCGTTTTCAAAAATCATAGTATTACATTTGTCATCTCAGAATTAAAATAAATTAAAATATTTCTTTTAGAGTCTGTCGCTAGACCAAGTCTTGATCCCCTTCATTCATACTGCTAAGAAACTGAAATAATGGCAAGAAGAAAAAGATACAAAAAATTGCCTCAAAAATAATAAACATGAGCAGGACAAGTTTTGAAAAGCCTATGTCACACTTGTCGGATCACATAAGCAAGACACACAATTTTGATTACAAAGTCCCTCTTATTTTTTGAAACGATGAATACTAAAGCAGCCTACTCCGTGAGTCTCTTATTATTATTATTATTATTATTGCATTTATTAGGCGCGACAGCTACCCACAAAGGGTTTCCCGGCGCGAAAAATTTGTAAAAAAATCATAACACTGATAGTACACGGTCTAGATGTTAAATAGCCAGGTTTTTAGGCTTTTGTGAAATCTGCCGTAGTTGTCTTCCAGACGAATTGCAATGGGCATTGAGTTCCACAGCGTAGGGCCTTGATAGCAAAAAGATTTCCCTCCCACGCGGGAAAGCTTAAATCTGGGGATCGAAAATTTCTTTTGGGTTGAGGACCGCAATGATCGAGATGGCAGGTAAGGGAGGACCAATGACATCAGGTATTTAGAGGCTTTAGCAGCATTTATTTTATGCATAATGCAGAGTGCCTTAAATCTAATCTGATTTTCCACCTTCAGCCAATGCAAATCTCGGAGATATTGAGAGGTTGGAGTATGTCTTGGGATTCTGCATATTAACCTAGCCGCTGAATTCTGAACTACCTGGAGCTTACGGATTGTAGCCTTATTTGAGCCCAAATACAAGACATTTCCATAATCTATACGGGAGGTGATCAGGGCATTCACCACCGTCTTCTTTGTTTGCTCCGGTAACATCCAGCAGATCTTTTTCAACCATTTCAAGATGGTAAAGCACGTTCCTGCAGTTTCTTCTACCTGTTTGTGCATCTTGAGTGCATCATCTAGGATGACTCCAAGATTGCGTGCTTGTGCCACTGGGACCGGGATCCTGCCCATCTCAGTTGGCCAGTGGTGAGGGCCCCACAAACTTTTATTATTCCCTAAGATAATGACCTCCGTTTTATCTCCTTTTAATTGGAGAAAATTATCCTGCATCCACCCTGCTATTTTCTTTAGGCAACTTTTCAAGATAGACTCATCCTTCCCTGTCTCTGATGTCAGAGAAAAAACAAGTTGAGAATCATCCGCATAGGAAAACATCACTAGTCCTGTTTCTTCAACAATCCTGGCCAAAGGGCTGATGTATAAATTAAACAATAAGGGACTTAAAATCGATCCCTGAGGTACACCATGTTCAAAAATATGTGTTTCTGAACATGCGGTCTGGGAGAAGACCTGAAAGGTTCTTCCCCTCAGGAAGGACGTGCGCCACTTCAACGCTGGACCGCAGATGCCGAGTGATTGCAGTGTAGAAATTAAGACCATGTGAGATACCGAATCAAATGCGGCACTAAGGTCCAGCAATATAAGAGCCACTGTCTCTCCTTTGTCCAGACGACTTTGGATGTTTTCAGTAACACCCAATAACGTGGTCTCTGTCGATAAGCCCACTCTAAACCCAGATTGACAGGAGGGTAGCAATTTCTGGGTGGTGACAAATTCAGTTAGGGTTTGATTCACATGTTTTTCTAGAATTTTGGAGAAGATTGGTAACAATGAAATCGGCCGAAAATTTGAGGGCTGATTTGGATCTGTTCCCACTTTCTTCAATAAGGGGTGAACCATGGCATGCTTCCATTCGGACGGTATGGAATTTTCATGCAGGGACATATTTAACAGGTTTGTGATAGTTTCCAGTGAGTCTATGGAGAGTTTTTAAAGTATTTTACAAGGTAAAGGATCTTTAGGTGATCCTGACTTAATAGAGCTAAGCAGTTTAATGAGGATTTCTGTACTCAGTTTTGGCCAATTTTCCAGAACGTTTCCCCTATTCAGAGGTAGCTCCACATCCAGTCCATCCGTTTGCCCCCTCAAGGGAAGGAGTGTGGCCCCAGGGTGTAGTTCATCGTGCTTGGCTATCGCTATCCCTTGATGGATTTTGTCCACTTTCTGTATAGAAAAAGACGCTAAGGCTTCACATTGACCTTTACCTAATTCTGGAGGACTAGCTACAGTTTTTTATCCTGCCAGCTCTTTAACCATTTTAAATAACATTTGGGAGCGGTTTAAAGCCTCTGATATCGAGGAGCAGACATAGTCAGCTCGAGCTTTATCACAGAGAGACCGATATCTTTTCAGCTTGTTTTTATATTCTGTTTTTGCTTCTGATAGATAGTGTTTTCTCCACCTACCCTCCAAGGTTTTACATTCTGATTTTTCATTTTTTTAATGCTTCATTAAACCAAGGGGAAAAACAGAACAGGGTGGCTGGACAGGATTATTCGTGAAACAATTCACCAGACACACAGTCAATCTGTACCGTGTGACCACTGGATTTAATTTTCCAAACAAGTTTATTTTTCTTTTTTACATTTATCAGCAATTTTTTGAAACACAAGCACAAACAAAACCACTGTCAATTCAAAAGGTTCATATATACAGTATCTACAAATGCACACATTTACAAATTTACAACGAAGAATCAAACAAAAGATTGGTTAGACACACCAAAAGACAATCACAAATGTATAATAATTCAAATAAATTGCAATTATATACAGTGCAGAGATTAATCCATAAGCGAACAAACGGGAACCAGTCCTAGAGATTGAAAAAACCAAGTGACAGGCGGGGTTGAGATCAAAAACAAGCCTGCCTGTCAACGAAAGCCTGTGGTGTAATGTTAAATAGGGTTGCAAGGCTAGGATACAGAGTGGTGGTATGATTTACATCCTAGCGGCACCCTTTGTTGTAGCCACAGGGTGGTATTGTCGACGCGTTTCGAACCTAAGTATTCAAGGTTCTCTTCAGGACAGGGACTGGGAAACAGATTCTGCACGCGGGCACAAAGGTTGCCGTGGCGTAGGTATGTCGTGTTCACACCTGCAATAGGCGCAGAGCAGGACTTAAGGCGTGGTGTCAGGCTTCAGAAGCTTGCAGGTATCAGGGCGGCTCACATTATTTTGCGCGTGTAGGTCTGGCTATGCAGACCACAGGGAGGGAAGCGGCCGGTCACTGGCCTCAGTTCAGGCCGGCAGTTAAAGTTGGCCCGTTTTCTGAATGAAGTAATCAAGCCACAGAAGGTCCGTGTTGCTCACTCTCTCCCAGGAACAAGCTGTCTGTAGGTCATTAAACCAAGGGGCAGGTGGCCAACTTCCCTTGCACTTTGCCTTAGAAAAAGGAAGACAAGTATCTATAGCCACCCTTAGCCAATCTTGAACTTCATCTGACAGTGACTGAGCCGACCAGTTGGGGCCAGGGCGATGGGCATCTAGGTGATTATTCAGCATTTCAAGATCTAAATTTTTCCAATTTCTGATCAGCCTTGGTTGGTCCAATGGGACGTTAACTTCCTGAGGGGGAATCTGTACTGAGAATCTAACCAAATAGTGGTCTGACCAAGTAAGTGGAAGTGCCAGTAAAACATTGACGTCCTTAATGTTGGAAATAATAGGATCTAACAGATGGCCTGCACTATGAGTTGCTCCTATATTTAATAACATCAAGTTCTGGGCAGCTAAGTCCGATATAAATTCTGATACGATGGTACAGGCTGAGTTCTCCAAATGTATATTAAAATCTCTGAGGAGAGAAAAATTGGCAGCTGACAGAACCAAGGGACTTATACTATCAGGTAGGGTTGTCATCCAATCCAGAGCTGAGCCTGCTGGACGATAGGCCAGCAAACCATAAAATGTAAAATTAGGGGTAATCGCCAGCTTAAAAATAGCCGCCTCCCCTTTGAGGATTGGGAGTCTTGTAAACTCACAACTATATTATTTTTTTAAAGAGAACGGCTATGCCACCTCCTATTTTATTAGAACGGTCGAGCCTAACAATCGCATAATTATCAGGCACGGCCACTGCAACCTCCGGCCCTGAGCTCTCTTGGAGCCATGTCTCGGTCAGAAAGAGGGCGTCTGGATTTTCCTCCACCAGTAGATTAAAAATGTCATATTTGTGCTTGGGTAATGATCTACAATTTAAGCTCAAGAACGAGAGCATTTTAACGTTCTGTTGTGGTCGATTTCCCTTTGGATATTTCCTTTCCTTCTCTCTATGTCTAATCGTTGTGGATAAACCACAATTCCGGCAGGAAGCAATTCCAACTTCTAGATGTAAAAAGGTACAAGCCTTCTGTATGGGTATTCTCAAGTCTCTCAACTGCTTGGAGCTATACTTCAAATTGAAACAAGTGTTTTTACCAGAATTAGTTTTCTCCTTACTCCTTCCTTCATATATATTACTTGCTGGCTCCAATTGAAAGGAGGAATGGCCAGGGAATATGGCCCTAGGCCCGGTCCCGCGCGGACGGGCGCAGACGGACTTGCCTTTGGCACACCTTCGGCAAGCCAGCGGGGCGCCCGCTGCGGGGCCGTCCGCTGCGCCTACGGGTATGTGAAGCCATTTATGTTATGGGGAAGCGGAAGGTCAGGGCAGCTAGAACGCTAACCTTGAACCTCCAGCAAGATGGCGGCCAAGGAGGAGACCTTCGGTTCGATCCCACTCTCAGCTCCAAATCGGCTCTGATTGGGGGACGAACGTGTGGGGCTTAAACAGAATAAAATGCACCAAAACAATTTCAAAGTGGTCCAATGATTAAAATACAACAGATAGCGCCACAACCAGCGGCTTTCCGCCTCAAGAGGAGTTGCAAATTACAGATTTACTGCGCCTGTTTGAACGCGCCAATTTATGCAATCAAGGGCGGAAGGTGAGGGCAGCTAGAACGCTAACCTTGAACCTCCAAAAAGATGGCGGCCAAGGAGGAGATCGTCGGTTCGATCCCACTCTCAGCTCCAAATCGGCTCTGAGTGGGGTACGAACGTGTGGGGCTTAAACAGAATAAGATGCACCCAAACAATTTCGAAGTGGTCCAATGATTAAAATACAACAGATAGCGCCACAACCTCCCGGCTTTCCGCCTCAAGAGGTGTTGCAAATTACAGATTTAACGCGCCTGTGTGAACGCGCCAATTTATGCAATCAAGGGCGGAAGGTCAGGGCAGCTAGAACGCTTATTTAGTTATTTATTTATAGCATTTGTAGAGCGCTCTGTAACCCTACGGGCATCCTGGCGCTTAGGTACATAGGTAAAGCTTTGTGGGGGCAGGAGCATAAACGATATGCTAAACCGGGTGGATTTTATTTATTGCGAAGGGTTTTAGGAGGATTTTTGGGGAAAAGCCAAGTTTTAACCTTTTTCCGAAAGGTCAGAAGATCATTCGTTTTTCTGATGTCCAAGGGGAGTTTATTCCATAAGTGGGCTGCAGCAATGCTGAAAGCTCGTCCGCCACAGGTGGCTTTCTTGATCCTGGGGATACTGATGAAGTTCAAGGATGAGGATCGAAGAGACCGGCTGGGCTCATACCACTTAAGTTTGTACTGGAGTGGTCGGGGGCCTAGCCCATGAACTGCCCTGAAAACAATACATAGGGATTTGAAGCAGATCCTTTGGTGTATAGGCAGCCAATGAAGGTCAGCCAGGGCAAGAGTGGTAGAAGATCTACGTTCACGGGAGAGTGCCAGTTTGGCTGCAGCTGCCTGGACACTCTGGAGTCTGGAGATGAGGTAGGCAGGGAATTCCAGCAGGAGGGCATTGCAGTAGTCCAGGCGGCTGAGGATAGTGCTCCTGACTATGTCGGCTCTGGTTTGTGGGGGCAGGAGAGGTAGCAGTCTTCGGAGTCCTCTTAATAAGGCGAAACAGCAGCTAGCCTGCTTGTTGACGTTGGTCTCTAGGCTTAGTTTATTATTGATAGTTACTCCAAGGTTTTTTACAGAGCTCACTGGGGTGGGCGAGTCCCCTAGCGATTGAGGCCAGAAATCTGGCGGTAGACTTTTGGAGATTTTTCCTACTGTGCAGTGTAGTATTTCAGTTTTCTCACTGTTGAATTTTAGTGAGTTCTGACTGAGCCAGAGAGACATGTCCAACATACAGGTGTGGAAAGTTTCCATTGAGCTTGCTCGGGTTCCGTCCAGCGAGATTATCAGCTGGGTATCGTCTGCGTAGTTTGTCACGCTGATGCCATGGCTTTTGATGATCCGCAACAGGGGTTGCATGTAAATATTAAAGAGTATGGGGCTGATGGCAGACCCCTGTGGGACTCCGTGCGGGACTTTCGTGAACTCGGATTGATAGGGAGGGATGGATACTGCCTGCCACCTGTCCGTCAGGTAGGAGCGGAACCAGTCGAGCACGACCCCTCTGACTCCGATGTTCCTTAATCTTTCAATCAGGATGCCGTGGTTCACCGTATCGAACGCTGCGGACAGGTCAAGCAGAATCAGAGTAGCAGGTCATCCATAACTGTCAGCAGGGCTGACTCCGTTCCATGAACTGGTCTGAAGCCAAACTGCTCCTCTTCCAAGATGTTGTTGGTTTCTAGGAAGAGGGCTAGAGCTCTACTGACCCATCTCTCTATGATTTTTATAGGGATATGGGTCGGTAGTTCTTTTGGCAGTTTGGGTCCATATTAGGTTTTTTTTAATAGCAGGGTGACGATCGCTAGTTTCCAGTCTTTGGGAATGAAGCCTGTGTGCAGAGATTGATTACATAGTTGGTGCAGGGCTGGTAAAACGTCATCCTCGAATTTCTTGGCTATTCTATGGGGAAGAGGGTCTCGAGGAGAGCCTGAGGACGTATGGAGGGCTGTTGTGATGAATTCCTGTTCCGAGGGAATCATAATGTTTTCCAGGGTGGCATATGAGAGGGGGTGCGCATCGGGATCCGCCTTTCCGTCTTTATTTGTTGTGATGCTGTTATCTTGCAGTGGGGGGATAGGATTACTATTCATTCCCTCTACAATTTTGCTGATTTTATCTTGGAAGAACACTGCTAGGTCGTTGCAGAGTTCTTGTGAGGGTTTGATTTGGCTATTAGCACAGGCGGGGTGGGAGAGCTCTTTGATGAGCCTAAATGTATCCCGGGATTTATTGGAGCTTTTGAGGATTACCTCAGCAAAGTAGTTGGATTTGGCTGTGATTATTTCCTTCTTGTATTGTGAGATAGTAAGCCTCCATCGTACTTTCTCCTGGTCTGAATAGTTTTTTCTCCAGAGCTTTTCCGCCTTTTTGCAGGTATTTTTTAGTTCTCTTAGTTTCTCCGTATACCAGGGGGCGGAGGGTTTCCCCTTTTTGTGATTGTTTTCAACGGGATGATAGCGTCAAGTCTTTTTGTGGTTTCGTGGAGAAAAGAGAGATAGTTTGCGGTGACATCATTCTCTAATTTGAACGAAGCCCCAACCTGGCGTAGGTCGAGCTTTCCCTCCTCTTTCCTCCTCAACAAGTTCTTCCAGTCCCGACCCACGAAGGTTTTGACTTGCGAAATTGTAGCTCCTGTGTGGGACGGGATGTGGGATTTGAACCTGATGAGGTAGTGATCTGACCAGGCTACTGGAAAGATAGTGTCAAGGGTCAGTAGGTCTTCTGCCGCAAAGATAAGATCTAGTGTGTTTCCTAGTATATGAGTGGGGGTGTTTATCCACTGTTTCAGCCCTAGATTGTGGCAGGATTGAGTAATATTGTGCAAAGCTGCACGCAGTTGGTCATTGTCCCATATGTTGAAATCGCCCAGTATCATCAACCTGTTGTGGGAGATTGACATATTATTTATGACCGTGATTAATTCCTGCTGTTGTGAGGCTTTGAAATGCCCCGGAGACCTATAGCATACAAGGGCCGTGAGGCAGTGTTCAGAATCATATTTTATGGAGATCCCGAGGATTTCTACACAGGAGATGGTGTCAATGTCCAGGGTAGTGATGTTAAGTTGTTCCCTAAAAATGATCCCCAGGCCTCCTCCTCGACCTGAGGGTCTGGGTTTCTGGATGATCTTGAACCCGTCTGGACATGCAATACCTAGCTCTGATTCTGTTCCTTCAGCCATCCATGTCTCGGTTAGGAACAGGATGTCGAGTTTGTTAGTCTCAATCAGTAGCTGGATTTCAGTTGCGTGTTTCGGTAAAGAGCGGACATTTAAAAGTCCGTTGATTAGTTTCCCTTTGGTGCTGCGTGCAGCTCCTACTTGGGCTGATAGAGACTGGGTCGTGGTGTTGTCAGGACTTGGGTATGGCATCAGGATTGATTTGGGAGGGAGGGGATTGATGTGAGGAAGCCGAGCTTGGCAGTGAGAGCAAGCTTTGTCGTCTTGGTGTACTACGTGAGGGGGTAGGCGTGGGCATTCAATTTTGTCTACCTGTGTATTCAATAGCATGAGTGTTTCCCTGCTATATCTGAGCACATCATGTGCTGGTGAGCAGCGAGAAGGGGGGGTGCCCTAGGCCCGGCCTTGGCGCGGACGAGCGCAGACGAGCTTGCCTTAAGCGCGCCTTCGGCGCGCAGTCGTCGTGCCCGCTGCGCTTCCGGTGGGGACACATGCTTTGTAGCAGAAAAAGGGGGGGGTTGAAGGGGGGCGTGGCTACACTAGTGGGCGTGTCCTGGCGACTGGCCAATCACGTCGTGGCAGCTAGGAAACCTTGCCCACGTCAGCAAGCAATCTGCTAAGTGGCGAGGGTGCTGCAAAAACGGCGATTTTAAAACAACAACAACAGGTATTTCAGTGCAGATTAAAAGAGCTGTCTGTCCCTGCTCCCGGCTGTGCCTCAAGAGCTTTGAGCTAACAAACGCTGCGCTTGTGATCAGCGCGCGTTTAGTGTTGAAGGGGGCGTGGCTACGCTAGTGGGCATGTCCTGGCGACAGGCCAATCACGTCGTGGCAGCTAGGAAACCTTGCCCACGTCAGCAAGCAATATGCTAAGTGGCGAGGGTGCTGCAAAAACGGCAATTTTAAAACAACAACAACAGGTATTTCAGTGCAGATTAATAGAGCTGTCTGTCCCTGCTCCCGGCTGTGCCTCAAGAGCTTTGAGCTAACAAACGCTGCGCTTGTGATCAGCGCGCGTTTTGTGTTGAAGGGGGCGTGGCTACGCTAGTGGGCGTGTCTGGCGACAGGCCAATCACGTCGTGGCAGCTAGGAAACCTTGCCCACGTCAGCAAGCAATCTGCTAAGTGGCGAGGGTGCTGCAAAAACGGCGATTTTAAAACAACAACAACAGGTATTTCAGTGCAGATTAAAAGAGCTGTCTGTCCCTGCTCCCGGCTGTGCCTCAAGAGCTTTGAGCTAACAAACGCTGCGCTTGTGATCAGCGCGCGTTTAGTGTTGAAGGGGGCGTGGCTACGCTAGTGGGCATGTCCTGGCGACAGGCCAATCACGTCGTGGCAGCTAGGAAACCTTGCCCACGTCAGCAAGCAATATGCTAAGTGGCGAGGGTGCTGCAAAAACGGCAATTTTAAAACAACAACAACAGGTATTTCAGTGCAGATTAATAGAGCTGTCTGTCCCTGCTCCCGGCTGTGCCTCAAGAGCTTTGAGCTAACAAACGCTGCGCTTGTGATCAGCGCGCGTTTTGTGTTGAAGGGGGCGTGGCTACGCTAGTGGGCGTGTCTGGCGACAGGCCAATCACGTCGTGGCAGCTAGGAAACCTTGCCCACGTCAGCAAGCAATCTGCTAAGTGGCGAGGGTGCTGCAAAAACGGCGATTTTAAAACAACAACAACAGGTATTTCAGTGCAGATTAAAAGAGCTGTCTGTCCCTGCTCCCGGCTGTGCCTCAAGAGCTTTGAGCTAACAAAAACCTCCAGCAAGATGGCGGCCAAGGAGGAGATCGCTGGTTCGATCCCACTCTCAGCTCCAAATCGGCTCTGAGTGGGGGACGAACGTGTGGGGCTTAAACAGAATAAAATACACTAAAACAATTTTAAAGTGGTCCAATGATTAAAATACAACAGATAGCACCACGACCTTCCGGCTTTCCGCCTCAAGAGGTGTTGCAAATTATAAATTATAAAGTCATAAAGACAACAACACCTTTCCCTCAAGAGAAATTGGAGCCAAAACCCCAACCAAAGCGTGCTGCAGTGCTAAGAGTAGTTAAATAAATTACAATGGTAACATGTTTTGTTATATGTATTTGAATGGCGCACATCTCACCCAGCATGGTATCTTGGCACCTGGGTAGTGCGACCCTGGCTGGGACTTTTTGGAATAGCCAGGTATCCAGCTTCTTGTGGAATTCAAGAACTGAAGTTTATGTTTATGTTTATGTTTATGTTTTGGTGATTTGTATAGCGCGCAAATACCCTGGGGTGTCTCGGCGCTTAGGGACTACGAATCAAGACAGGGGAGGCGCTAGAGGACAAGTTATCGGTTAAAAAGCCAGGTTTTTAATTTTTTCTTAAAAGCAATGAGTGTAGGGCTGGTTTTAATGGGGAAAGGAAGAGAGTTCCAGAGTGGCGACTAGGAAGCGCCTGTCTCCTCAGTAGGATTTTTTTGGTGCGTGGGACCGGTAGAAGGTGGGCTGTGGAAGAGCAAAGGGGTCTATTAGGTGTATACATAGAGAAAGCTTTTTTTAAGAAAAGGGGTCCTGAATTGTTAATGGCTTTGTAAGCGATGCAAAGTGCTTTGAATTTGGTCCGGCTTCTGATAGGCAGCCAATGAAGTTGGCGTATGGCAGATGTGATGGATTTTGAATTTGGGGATGCCGAATAGAATTCTGGCTGCCGCATTTTGGACTGACTGGAGTTTGTTGAGGACCTTTTCTTGGGCATTGAGCAAGAGGCCGTTACAATAATCAGTTTTAGAGAAGATAAGGGTGGTAATAAGAGTTTTACCAGCTGATACTGGGCGGTAAGGAAGTAATTTCTTGATTTTTCTTAAGGTGTGAAAAGAGGAGGAGACAACAGCATTTACATGATGGTGGAACCGGAGTTTATCATCGAGCAGGACCCCAAGGTTTCTGACCTTGGTGACGGGTTCTGGAGGTGGGCCCATTTTGTTGGGCCACCAGATAGGGGACCACCCGGGGGTGAGTTTCCCGAAAGTCATTACCTCGGTTTTATCCGAATTTAGTTTTAAGCAGTTGCTCGTCATCCAGGAGCTGATGGCTAGCAAACCCTCCTGGAATCTGGCTGCAACCGCTATTCCATCCTTATGTACTGCCAGCACCAGCTGGGTGTCATCAGCGTAGGAGGTTAAACTCAACCCGTGCGATTTCATGATCCTCGCCAAGTCTGAAACGTATATGTTGAATAGGGTTGGACTTAGCAAGGATCCTTGGGGCACCCCGCATGGGAGAGTAAAGACAGGAGAATAGCAGGAGCCTAGCTTTACTGTTTGTGTACGGTTGGAGAGGAATGAGGCAAGGAGGTCCTTGGCTGAATGGTTGATCCCTAGGGTTGAGACATGGTCGATCAGGATGGAATGATCGACCGTGTCAAAGGCGGCGGATAAATCCAGAAGCAAAAGGACCGCCGCACCGCCTTGGTCTAGAATCATCCTAATCTCGTCGGTGGCCTTTATCTGGGCCGTTTCTGTTCCATGACCCTGTCTGAATCCGAATTGAGTATCGTCCAGGAGGTGGCAGCTCTGATGTGAGGTGGTAGGTCGTTCCAGACTTTGGGAACTAGGTACAAGAGAGCTTTGGTGCTACTAGAGTTAATGGTCAGATGAATTCAGTGGAATTGCAACACAAGCAACCATTCAACAAGAATGGGCTGGCAAACTCATATTTTCAAATCATATCAACCACTTGAAAGACAAAATTTAAAATGTGAAAATATTTTGCTGAGAAATGCTCAAAATCTTAACTTGTGTTGAGATAAGAATGTCCTTGTACGCCGTGCAGTCCTTTTCCCCTGCCCTGACTGTCCAACTACAAATTTCCTGATTTTAGATTTTTTACTTCAGTCTCAGTCTAATCAAGTACATGTGTGTGTGAAGGCCTATGCCTGTTCCTTGACATTTAGAATGGCTGTGGGAGTGTTCCATGTTTTGTAAATCAGAAGTTGTTTTTATCTTTATCTTTGTTACTAGAGTAGAGACCTCCTCTCAATTACAGTTCAGCATCTATGCACTAACCCAGGTCCAAGTTCTATCACCCCAAATGTACATTTTGAATGTCATTATTGGGCTTGTATAGCATGTACATTGTATATTGTATATATGTATTTTGTGTTTTACTGAACTAGAGTAATGGGGTCCTGAGGGTACCATTTTGGAAACCCTTGGCCTGCTCATGTTTTCAAGATGTAGACGAAGTGTCTTCCCAGACAGTGGAAGTCTATTGCTGACATATTGCACCTAACACGACCACCATTCAGGCCAATTGTATCAGCTTGCGGATCTCTCTCTGAACCTATTGGACAATATTTAGATTGGTTTTTACAACCACTAGTCCAAAACTGGTGCACCCACATAAAAGACACTACGTCATTCTTAACCATTCTACAGGAGGTGAAGATTCCAGAAAATGAAGAAATCTGGCTCAGTTCAATTGATGTCACCGCATTATATACTTCGATCCCTCATAATGAGGGACTTGAAGCAATGGAGTGGTGTTTATTACAGAACGAAATTGAGGGACCAGAAAAAAAAATTCTGTTGGAAATTTTACATTTTACGCTTTACCATAGTTACCTGGAATGGGAAGAAGATTATTATGCACAATGTAGTGGAACCAGCATGGGTTTTGCTGGAGCACCATCGTACGCGAATATATTTATGTCCAAGTTTGAGAATGATTACATACTCAACAACCCAGACTGGAAAATCGGCCTGATGGTCTTTAAACGTTACATAGATGATATCTTCATCATGTGGAGAGGGAAGAGAGAAGAATTGGAAACTAACATCGAGAGATTGAATGTGATACATGAAAGAATCAAGTTCACACATGAGATTAATCAACATCAACTATCTTTTCTGGATGTAAAAGTATCCATAAAACAGGGTCAAATATGCACTAATGTACATATAAAAGAAACGGACCGTAACAGTGGATTGCACTACTCGAGTTTTCACCATCAAGCGTTGAAGCAACATCTGCCACTATCTCAGTTTATCCGCTACAAAAGGATCACATCAGATGCCATGGATGCTTCTAACACTATCGACAGACAGATCAAAAAATATGAAAAAAGAGGATATCCAAATAAACTTTTACAAGAATCAAAAAATAAAGTCATGGCCATGACAAGAGAGTCTCTACTGTGTTCTCAAATATTCTATGCAGTCATTGCAAATCAGCAACATTATGAGGAAACATTGGGCCATCATTACTCAAGAACCTGATCTTCAACCTTTGTTTGTAGAACGAATAACATTTGCCTACAGTAGATCAAAAAATGTAAAAGAATTGTTGAAAAGGAAAGAAAAGAATTCCAACAAGACAACTTACAAAGGCATGCGCAAATGTGAAAACTGCACACATTGCAATAATGTAATAACTGGATCGTCCTTTACACATCCTAGAACTGGTCAATCGATTCCATTAAAACATTCAAGTACGTGTGATACAAAAGGAGTGATATATGGGATCAAATGCCCGTGCGGGAAATTGTATGTTGGGCAAACCGAACGGAAGATAAAGGTAAGAATTACAGAACATAAAAGTAACATTCGTCAAAAAAATTTGAAATCGACAGTGGCAGCACACTGGGCAGAAACAGGACACAACATTTCTCAATTACGTTTTACCATACTAGAAGTGGTTGTTGCACGCCCAGATCTGGACACACACAAAATGAGACTCAGATCAGAATATTTCTGGATAAAAAAGATTGGAAGCCTTCAGCCGGATGGGCTTAATGACAGACTGGAATTAACATGTTTTTTGTAAATTAAGAGAAAGTGATGTGATTGCTCCTGATACAGCCTCGGCGCACAGGGCTATCCCGAGGTTGTTGTGAAATTATAACATAACCAATAGTCTCTGATGATTACAGCATGTGTTTAGTATCAATGTTACACTCCATTCCAATATGGCCGACACTTTAGGACCATGACTTGAGTTAAATCATTATATGTTTACATACTTCGATGTCATTGTAAAATACATTGCATTTCTGCTGGATAAATAATCATGATAAATAATCATGTCAATGTTAGAACCTAAGTCTGAAATCCAGTCCGTTTTGAATCTTAACAGTCTCGAGACTGCGAAACTAATATATGAATAACGTTAGAATTTTATATGAGAGTTTCGTTATGGTAAACAATTGAGCACTTGTGAAAGAGACTATCAGAATATGTATTAGCGCTAGTGGGTTCTCCATACTAGTTGGTTTTTACGAAATACATATATGTAAACATTGGGATTCAGTGGCGATCACGTGACCGCACTGTCAGCCAATAAGATCACGCATTAAATACAGAGCAGCGTACGTGATCCTAACCAGGTCGCTATTGGTGAGAAGGAGAGGCGGTTTGAAACACAGCATTTCTGTGAGTAACTGACACGGAACGCTGGTCGTTCCGACTTGAAAATAACCGCGAATTGTATACATGTTTTATCTGCTCTAGATTTTTGTAGGAACGTAGTGATTACAATTGTTTAGAGCCATTGACACAGAAAGTATATTAATCACAAGTGGTGTAGTTGTACACTTTGAACTACAAACGGGGCATTATGTTCGTTTGGATTGATCGTTTGTATCTCTCACTGTATGGGTTTTTTTGCATTATGTTGAACATAGCTGTGGGCTCAAAATTGTTCTTTGATTCTTTCCATAGAGACCCCTGATGAAGGGTCCATTTGTACCCGAAATGCATTGGGTTAAATGTGGAATGCGTTAAAAAATGGAATCTGCTGATATCTAAAAAAAACGAGTTGAATGAGAAAATATCATCAATAAATATCACACTGAATATGTCATAAGAAATAAGTTCTCCGAATGAATTTTGTCACTGAGAAATGATGATCTAGGAATAGGACCGTCTCTGGTCCAAAGAAAAGTGTGCACACCTCAAAATTGGGAGCAGTACCTCTACCCCCATCTATGTTCTATTATTTAACAGTGTTCCGAGACAAAACACTTTACGAGGGAGTCGCACAAAATTAAGACAATTTGTAAAGATGGTCAAACAATAAGATTAAATGTGTGCAACTGATGGATTGAAAAGAATTGATTCGTAAGGCTGTCATGGCTGCAAGAGAGACGGAAAGGCAGCTACTTTCACCCATAAAATGAGTCAGTGTATGTATTATTTGGTAAAAGCTGAGTAACGCTATACGAGCCGTGGCTCTTCTATCTCAGATTTGAATTTGTTTGAAACCCCTGAACCTTTTGAAACCTGTGAACCCTTCGAGCCTTCTGAGCCTCTGCGCAGTTATTTGGATTTGCGCAGTTATTTGGATTTGTAATCTCTATTAATCTCGGTATACCTTTGTGACGACATATAAACTGTGTGCAAATATGGGGAAACTTTTAAACGCTCACACTAAGGCTATGCAACATCGACAACAGCCAAAAGAGGCAGAGGCAGCGGCTAAATTAATAGATGGAGGTAATACTAAGGAGGATGATCTGGTACACTCATCAGAAAGCTCAGATGAGGTGGAGGGATTAGAGACAGAAAATCTATCTCAATCCAATATGGGGGTTAAAGCCAATGATCCCAATCTGAAAGATACAGCGAAGATGTCTGAGCCTCCTCAGTCTGCTCAGCCTTCTAAGCAATTTCCGCTGTTCGTTAAAAAATAGTTTTTGCCTTCATCAAGCAGTTTCCCCTCCCTAAGCCCGGATTTAAGTCAAAATCAGCACTTAGAGACAAATGATGTTAGTACTGTTGTAAGTACTGCTGTAAGTATTGCTGCATCTGATCCAAAGAATATAATTGACTCGGTGGATTTAAATAAAGAAGAATTAACGAGCACAGTAGCACACCCCTCAGAAATACGTGATGAGAGACCCGGTGGGGTGGTGGAGAACCCTTTCAGCCCTTTGCTAGAGACGGACACTCAGACAGAGGGTGAAATGAGGATGTCCTTGAAAGACATGTTGAACTTAATCCTGGATGAAGTGAGAGAGATCAAGAGGTCCCAAAATGCTGAACTGGCCGCTATCCATCAGAGACTGGACAAAATGGATAAAATTGAGGAACTAGTCTCTACTTTTCCAGCCCGCCTAGTGGAGGCGGAGGAGAGGATTTCTACCTTGGAGGATCAAATGGTTGCGGTGAAGAAAGAGACTAAAGATGTATCTAAAACAACAAGGGCCCTTGAGATTAAATTGGTTGATTTAGAAAACTACAACAGAAGATCCAATCTACGCATAGTGGGGGTTCCTGAGGGAATTGAGGGGGCCAACATGCTTGTGTGGGTCACCACGTTTCTTCAGCAGGGGGTGATACCGGAATATAAAGGTGATCTAACTATAACTAGGGCTCATCGGGTTCCAGCCACCCTTTTACGAACTCTACCCTCCCTCGCACCATTCTGTTAAACTTTACAGATGTTAGGGTCAAAGAGCAAATATTGACTAGGGCGATCAAACAGAGGCAGTTCCCGGTGAATTCTACGGTGAAATGTTGAATCTTCTCTGATATGTCTGCAGCAGCAGCTAGACGAAGGAAGGAGTTCGTCAAGATTCTTCACCTATTTAAAGCTCAGGGAGCTCAAGCCATGATCGCACAACAATCAAAGTTGAGAGTGCTGATTAAGGGGAAATTTCATATGCTATCCGATGTTGAGGAAGCGCAGGAGCTGCTTCATGGGATACAGAATGGCTAGCTGGACTGAATATCTAGGAACTTTTCCCCACTACAGTCAATACACTTTCACAAATTTATGGGGGGGGGGGTGGCACGGCCCGGGGGGGTGAAGGGGTGTAATTACATGACTCCTCAATGTTAAGGGAAAGGATCTTGTGGTTTGCGTGGGTATGGGGAGGTAGAGTAAGGAGAGAGCCACAGGTTGTAGAGGGGGGTGGGGTGGGTAAAAAATAAAAAAATGGAGTCCTTGATAAAATTCTTTTTTTTCTTTTCTTTTTGTTTTTCTTTTGCAATTTCTGGAGATAAAATGGCTTTACAGGAGATTCAGATTGCGGTGTTTGTTGTTTAAAGAAAGTTAACAAAAAATGCTATTTGATTTAGGTAAATGTAAATGTCTAAATGTCTGCTAGAACAGGACTGAAAATTATTTCTTTTAATGTGAATGGTTTAAATAATAATAAGAAAATGCGGGCCAAAGAAACATGGATTTTGACTGAGAACCCTGCAGTTATACTTTTACAAGAAAATCATATGTCCTTCGATTTTTCTATGTTTAAGTTTTGGCCTTCCTATCGTGGCTTTTCTCTCTTTACTGCGTCTCAGAGAGGCACCGCACTTTTTCTAAATAAGAAAATGGAGTCAGAGATTATTCAAATTGAAGAGGGAGGCCAGGGTTGCTGGTGTTGGGCCACTTGTAAACTAAAAAATAGACCATTACCCATAACGTTTGTGAGCTTTTATGCTCCCTTGAATGATAACACTGCAATATATGTGGAGTTGTTTGAGTCTCTATTGATGGTAGGAGGCTATATTGTCATTGGGGGGGATTTTAATATCCATATGTATCCCAAATTAGACTCTACCACTGGTGGGAAAAAGCAGTCGAAACCCAAATCTTTTAGATAAATTATTAATAATGTAAAAACCCTTGACCTTGCTGACCCTTGGCGTCTTTTGAATCCTTCCAAAAGGGAATTTACTAGCTGGTCGGGAAGGTTTAAGTCATTTTCTCGAATCGATTTCTTCCTTGCCTCTACAAAACTTAAAAGTCGGTATCATCGGATTTTGCATAACGGCTTTTCCGACCATGCAATGTTAATTACTGAGTTTATGCTGAAGGATAGTAAGAAAATCTCGAAGCGATGGGTATTTAATAAAACTTATCTATCTGACGAAGCATGGGTCACATCACTTAAGGATGAGATAGGGGATTATATTGGACGTAATATGGGGACGGCCTCTCTCCCTGTGGTATGGGATTCATTGAAAGGCGTTTATTCGGGGGGTTGTCATAGGAAGAGATGCAAGGGAATCAGCTGTTTTAAGGGACACGAAGAATTTACTGCAGCAAAAAGTACAGGTCCTAATAGATCAAAAGTATCACAATCCCTCTGTGAGTATACAGAATCAATTAAACGCTGCAAAGCGTGAGCTCAGTGCATACTATTTTGCAAGAAGTGAAGACATTTTTTGTAAACAGGCCCAAAGAATATATGAACATAGTAATTTTACGGGCACATTTTTGGCATGGCAGATTAAGGAACAAGCGGCAGCCATTATAATTCATTCCCTAAAGTCCCCAATTAATGACTTGGACACCTCAGATTCAGGAGAGATAGGGACCATAATGTTGTCCCACTATGAAAATATTTACACCTCACATCATATTACGGATCAATACAGACTTAATGATTTCTTAGACAAATATCCTCTCCCTACTCTTTCCCGGCTGGACCAAGAAACAATGGCAGCTTCATTTTCTAGGGATGAATTAGAGTTGGTAGTTAAGGGTCTTCCACGTAGAAAGGCCTGTGGTCCAGATGGACTTCCTGCTGAATTTTTTGTTACGTTTTTTAGCTCTCTTGCTGAACTTCTCCTTTTATTATTAAATTCCATATTGGAGGGCGGCCCAATTCCAGCATCCTTTTATGATGGAACGGTGGTTAGTTTTTTGAAAAAGGGAAAGGAGCCTAAAGATCCAAATTCCTATAGGCCAATTACACTACTTAATTCGGATTACAAAATTATTACTAAATTACTCTCTATTCGTTTTAATTATATCTCCCCGCAATTGATCCAACCGGATCAGAATGGATTTATTGCAGGCTGTCAACTTATTACTAATACACACTATTTGATTGAGGCACTAGATTATTTTGTGACACAAAAGGTTCTCCTCTCAGATGCAGAAAAGGCTTTTGATTTGGTGGTCTGGGATACACTTTTTTTTATTTTACAGCGTTTTGGCCTTCCTTCACAAATCATTAATCTAATTAAACATCTGTATCAGGGTGCAAAAACTCATATTCTTGTTAATACATCCATGGTAGGCTCGATTTTAGTACAGAGGGGGACGAGGCAAGGCTGCCAATTGTCTCCGGCCCTTTTTGCCTTTTTTATCAAGCCCCTAGCAGTCGCAATTAGGAACCGCACTGATATTTCTCCGCCTCTCGCCTCCATGGCTAAGATCAAACTATATGCGGATGATATAATGCTGCTATTGAAACCTGGGATGCATTCACAAGTACAGGCCTTTTCTGTCTTTGCAGAATTTGAAGCTTTGGGAGGGTATTGAATTAATAAAAAGAAAACTGAGATTTTAATTTGTGGTGGTATAAACCCCGATCTGCACCCAGATATTCAGAGCTGTATTAATAATAGACCTAAAAGGTATTTGGGAGTATATTTTTCCTCCTCAGTACAGAATTTATATACATTGAATTTTGATCCTCTAATTCAAAACGTTTGCGATATGTTTATGCGTTGGAATGTATTGCCTCTATCCATTCTAGGTCGGGTGGCATTAATCAAAATGTCAGTACTTCCCTTATTTAACTTTTTGTTCTCCACTATTTCCTGCTCCCTCCCTAGCTCCTTTTTCTTAAAAGTTGAGTCCTTAATCTCAGCTTTTGTCTGGGCAAAAAAGACGCCCCGAATTGCTATTAGCACGTTATATGCAGACAGTGAACAAGGAGGTCTTGGTCTACCGAATCTTAAAGATTACTATTATGATTACTTTGTACAGTACTTGTCAAGATTTAAACATCCTGTATCTAGTCAGGCATTATTTATTAATTTATTAATTATTTTTTGATTTAATTTGTAAAGAGACTAAAATTCCCTCCCCAGTCTCAATTTTTAAATCACCTAAATTAGTCAGATATAAGGTTCTGAATAGTTTTTTTTTAAAACGTGAGGTTATGTTGAAAAGGTATTCACTTTTCCCTCCTGAATTTAGTAACTCCATTGAGTGACGTTATTTCTGGTTTCGGGATCAAAATGGGGTCAGAAACTATATCCAATTGGGCCAGATCTGGGTTTTTAAGATTGTCTAACTTTGTGAAAAACGGAGCTTGGCTGACCCCGAATGAGATGACCATTCTAATGTTTGGAAATTTTCTTTTGATAGGCTCATACAATTTGTTTTATAAGTTTCTGGCTCAAATCGATCTATTACAGATAGGCCAATCTTCACAGTTAACCAATGAACTTTTTTGGTCTTCACTTGTTAAGAATCCTGGAAAATGGAGAAGAAGCTTAGCGCAAAGTAGGGAGGATGATTTAGGCGTCAAAGCAATTAAAAAATGTTGGAAACATGAAAATTCTAAACTAACTGATAACTCATGGACAACATTAAATAAATTTAATTTTAGTGTTTTGAGAGGTGCCAATTGGCAAAGAATGCTCTTTTATAGTAAGTGGCTGTTGTACCGTACTCCAGTAGCTATTGCGAAAATGTACAGTAATACTTCATCTACCTGTTCCAGATGCAGTCAACCGGACTTAGCTAATTGGTCCCATATAATGGCTTACAGTCCTAAAATTAAGGTATTTTGGATGGAATTTTTACATACCTTTATTTTCATTTAAATTTCACGACTTCTTGTTATACGAATTTAATTATCTATGGATTTGATCCAGAGCTTAAATTATCAGAATCTTTGGCGAAACTTATGTATATCATAGTAGCAATTGCCAGATCTCTGATACTTCAGTATTGGAGGTCAGAGACGTTTCCAACCATAGATGAGTGGTATCAAAAAATCAAGAGAGTTAGGAAAAGTGAATTGATATTTGCTCAAAGGATTGGGGGATTGAGGAAATTTACAAAAATTTGGGAATCTTACTTTGATTAAATTGCTATTTGATTATCTGATTATGGTTAGCAAACCTAATGTCTGATGGCGGAACTGTTTGTCTATATGTTCTCCTGGAAACTTATTTTGCTTTTGTTTTAAATTTAGTTTATTATCTATTTTGTATTGATTGTAATAAAGGAAAATGTCAAATACTTCAATAAAAATAATAATAAAAAAATTTATTCAGTTAGATCCTTTTGCGGAGAGGAGCTGCTCATTAGTCACAATTAGCACTGCCATTTGATAGATGGTGGAGGTTTGCCCAAACGTGTGTCCCGGGCTCACTGTGAAACTGGATTCAAGCTTTCCTGGTAGATGAGGGGTGAAACCCCAAAACTGGTCCTAGGATGCTTCTTTCTGGTCCGGGGAGGACCTGACTTGGCAGTTCGGGCTGGACTGTTCCCATGAGGCACAGGGTTAATACTGATTTGCAGATGACCAGATCTAAACTGGGGCGACACGGTGAGCAACTTAATGATGGATTTGACCCAGATCTCTTGACTGGGGGTGATTGTTTTGATGTGTCCTTCATTCCGGCCATTAATTGTGTGTCTTTTGTTTTCAGAGCCATAGCAGGACGGACCCCAGGAGTAAAATTATTGCAGCCCCCACGACTGAGGCCCATTTCCCCTGCTTTCCCAATTAACCCCCTAATGGGGTCTGACAAGGTGCTTTAACGTCTAAAGTTCCCTTAGCTCGCATACCATTCAACAGTGAGCCCTTACAACCTTTGTCTTCACCCACCTAAAATAGATAGCCCAAGAGAGTGGTCTCACTCCTTACGTTCCTCTCCAACAATGACTTAACCTCCCTGTTATTCTTTACCCTATCAGTCCTAAATGACAGGGTCTCCCTCATTAGTTCTGTTCTTTCCTCAGCAGTTCCCGTCCATTCATATAATCTATTTGCTATTATTGCGGGATTTTCATAATATTTTTGTTCTCATTCATAGCGCTTTGGGGTATGCATCTCACGTGAATGTGAGGGTATAGACTAAGGCCCAACATCCCGCCCTTGTGTTTATTATACCTCCATGTAGGGTTATAGTATTCGTCTGGGTGACTGCTTGTGGCCCCTAGTTTTCAGTTTTTGACTTTGTGCCCAGAGGCTGACTTCCCTTCCTGCGTTTATCCTGTCTCTGTCTTCCACTCAAATTGGATATCCGTTATTTTGAAGAGAAGTTCCCTATTTCCATACTGCCATGCCAGTAGCATTAGCACAGGACAGCATGAGTGCACTGCAAGCAACCGTGGATTTTCATTGATGGGGTCTGAGACCCCAGAGTTAAATTATGTGGTCTGCTGTTTGTGGCTTCACACCGGGTGGGGTTGGTGGGTCAGATTCCGAAGTCTGTTCTAGCACAGAGTCTATGTCACTGGCTGTTTTCTCTCTGTTGTCGTCTGGATCTGAGGCCTGCTGCTCAGGATAGAGTGCTGCTGCTGTTCATAAGGATTTTTGTATTTCCACTATTTTTTGCTCCAGATTGGGGACTGCCACCAGCTGCTCCATCTTACCAGTGCACTTCCATCTGCCTCGATTGCATCTAAGGGAAGTCCTAGTTGTGTTCCTACGAGCCATAGGGTGTGAGGCCCCTGTAGCTCACCCCGTCTTCTCCAATCCTTCCTATGTATCTGCTGGATTATCAAAGAATCTGGTGCTTCCTTTGTCCGCCACCCGCAAACATGCAGGGAAGAGCAAAGAGTAATGAATGTCAAGTTCACAGAGCTTGCCTCTGACTGCCAGAAAGGAACGTCTCTGTTTCTGCAGTGCTGTGGTGTAATCTGGGAATAGCATCAAAATAGCATTTTTTATCTTGAAGTCTTGTCTGCCGCACACCTCCAGTAGCACGCTGTCACTGTCTCTATAATTGAGCAGCCGGAACAGGAACAGCCTTGGGATCTCTTCCGGTGGCAGTTTTCTTGCAGGCATGCAATGCACCCTTTCTACCACAAACTGTGCGGATAAGGCAGTGGGGAACATCCATTCACAGAGTCAGCTCTCTTTGAACTTTACAATGTCTTGGCCCTCGGTTCCTTCTGGAAGTCCTATGATCCGGGCATTATTGCGATGCAATCTGCCTTCTGCATCTTCCACTCTTCTCCGAGCATCGTTATTTGTTCCAGTAGAGCCTAAAGTATGAAAAATTCCCACCTTAAACATAGCTCGCAAGAATGATGCCTACTTAACTAGCTATAGTTTTTAACATGGATGAGGGACATGGCTCCCATTGGGATCCTGATTTAGCTGCAACATTCTGCTTTTCTACCTGTTCACTGGTAAATGAAGTGAAGCAGGAGAACACATTATGACCAAAGCTAAAGCTGGAGCTTTCCTCATTTGGGTCATTACAAGTGGTGGCCGCAAATTATGCATATATTTTGTTGACTTTATCCCTGAAAGTACTTGCGATGTTGTTACAGAAAGCTTGACTGCTTGATTTAGTAGTTTAATTGGGCATGGTGGTAGTGTTTTTACAACCTCGAATAGTTATTTAAAAAAATTATTTGCTTTTTCTATTTGTTTTTAATCGAAAGTCTCTTTTTCATTTATTAGCTGAAATTTGTAATTGGATAGTGCTGGTTGATAAATGTCTTTCTCCAAGTGATCTTACTGCGCTCTCCTGTGTCTTTCTAGTCTCCCACAGTTTTGCTTTTCTAATCTCAATGCGTCTGAGAACCAGGGCACTGAAGGCGTTTTCCGGTTACCTGATCCCATTGAGGAAACTACTGTCTCGTGGAAAGCGGTGATGACTTGCATATGGCTGGGTCCAAACTGAGGCGTCATTGTGTGCAAAATCATTTTGAGTTGGGATGCTACCCTGAGCATTTGCAAGTGGTTATACAAATTTCAAGCATTCCTCCCATCACCTTTTGTGTGTTTTGTGTACTTCCCTAATTTGCAAGGGTATGCCCAAGTGTGGGTCCCAGTCTCACTGTGTCACTGGAACCAAGCAGTACCCAGCTGATGAGCCCTTAACCAGGGCAAAACCGCTCCTGGGTTGCTTTTGTTCTGAATAAGCTTGGCCATGGACTGGCAGTTAGGGCATGACTGTTCCAATGAGGAGCAGGGACAAGACTGATTTGCATATGTCTGGGTCCAAACTTAAATCGCATAGTGAGTAAAAGAACAATGGGTTGGGAAGCTACCTGAGCTATTGCAATTGGTTAGGCAAATTGCAAGCATTCCTCCTATCACCTTTTATGGGTTTAATCTACTGAGCTAAGTGTCTTGGGTATTCCCAGATATGGGTCCCAATGCTTACCTTGTCACTAGAACCAAGCTATATGAGACTGAAGTGTCCATGACTAGGGCAAACGGTCCTGGCTTGCTTGTGTTCTGACTCAGGGAGGACCTGGCCTGGCAGTTCACTCTGGTTGTTCTCATGAGGAGCAGGGTCAAGAGTGATATGCATATGGCTGGGTGCAAAAAGAGGTGGCATGGTAACAAAAGGAATGATGGGTTGGGATGCTAACCTGAGTGATTGCCAGTGGTTAGACAAATTATAAGCATCCCTCTCATCAACTTTTGTGTGTTTCATGCTTCTTTGGGTTGACCAATGGACCACAATAGCAGGTAATCTAGATCGACAGGCTGCATGGCCGGCATTAGGGGGAAAATAGTTGATTTAGACCAATTAATTTTGAGGCCCGAAAGCTCACCATATCTCACCACTTCCCTGAACACCAGTGACAAATTGGACTCTGGGTCTCTGATATACAAAAGCGTATCACAAGCATAGGTATATACAATAAGGTTGTATCCCGGGAAATGGATCCCTATATGCCTGTGATATGCTCTGAGGGCATCACTAAGGCATACCGCAAGGGTGATAGGGGGCATATCCTAGCTGTAAGGGAATTGTGAAGGACTCCAGCAAGTTGCAGGAAGACATCGCCCACCCGTTATAATGCTGATAGCATGAAGGCCCATTTGACAGAATCAAAAGCCTTTTCTACGACCAGGAAGACTGCAGCCGTTTTGATCCCCGACTTAGTGTGTTGTAGCGCACCAAACACGGTCTGCAGATTCTGTGACAAGTTATGACCCGGGACAAATCCTGTTTGCTCATGGCCACATAGAAGAGACACCAAGAGGGCCAAGCGGTTAGTCAAGAATTTAGCGAATAGTTTGGTGTCTACATTGAGTAAGTGCAATGGCCTAAAAGAAGAGCATTCATTGGGGGTATGACTGGTTTTAATAGCATTACTATTAAAGCTTCTCGCATAGAGGGAGGCATCTCTCCCTTCATGTCCATCTCTTTAAACAGGGTCATTAAGTGTGGGATAAGAAGGGGGCATGGCCAAGCAGGCTACAATGGCGGGCACGCTCTGCTGAGGCTCCGCAATCAGCCAGACCAGTGGACAGTACTACCTCCTCGATTACGGCACAAAATCGCCTCAGCTGGTGTCAGAGCTGATGCTGCATGCAGGGGTGTCCAGAAAAGCACCCGCTGAGAACACCGCAGTAGTTTCACCCCGGGGCACAGAAACAAGATGGCGTCCACCCGTGTCCAGCCCTGACTTCAGTGCGGCAGAGCTCCGATCGCCGGACAAAATAGATTCCCGGAACGGGAGTGCCTAGATACTATCCCGGACCCCAGCAAGACAACATGGCACCCACGCGGTCGCCACCACCAGCCATCGCAAACTCACCATGTTGCAGACAGGACCGGGAGTAGCCAGCGCATCTTCACCCAAGCGGCAACACTTCTAAGTTGAACGCTGTAAGCAGCTGCAGGGGCTGACATCACTGACAGCAGCGGGCAAACGCCGATGGTCGAATCACAGCCCCCCCCCCCGGTTCTCCACTCAGGGCCTTTCTAGCGCCAGAACCTGCCTGACTTCAAGATGGCGCCCGTGAGCTGAGACGCCTGTGACCACCAGACAGACCTCCCCAGGGGCCCTACATGCAATGCCACAGGAGGTGAGAGACACAGGACCCTACCCTCCTCCGCTGGTCCTGGCCCTGCAATCCCCTCCCACCCGCCACAATGCCAAGGAGATAGGACCGCCAGTGCCTGACCCTAACATGGTGGCCACCAGGGTGGCTTGTCCCCGGTAAGCATTGCGCCACTTCGCAGCCACTTTGCTCACAGACATAGCGGAAAGGTGCCTGGACCACCCTCAGCGGCAGCATTAACCACCACATCACCCATGACATGCATTACCACCAGCAACTGACGAGGATGCCTTGGAGGAACAGGGACCCTCTGAACACCTCATACAATGATTGTTACCTTGGCAAGCACACCGCATGGAAGAGACTAGTACTGTAATCACTGCTTGCCCCAGATAACACACACACAAGGAAGCGGGAAGCAGGTCAGACAGGGTGCGATTGCCGTGAAGGGTACCCACCACGAGTGTGGCTGGCAGCACGGCGGACTAGTCCCCATTGGGTCGAGAGTGACCTGCAGGCACACTATACCCCATACATCAAGCGGCCAACAAGTGGGAAGATTAGGCTGCAAGGAGGCACCAGACCGCTTACACCCCTACCGCCGACAACACAGGGTACGAAGAACTTCACCCAAAATGGTAAAATGGGGATGCCCAGAGCCACACAACAGACAACGGTCCCAGAAACTGTGCTGGAGAACCAGCCACGCACTAATGCACTGGCCAAGCGGTCCACGACCCAACTGGAACTTACCATCTCTGACAAACTGGACCAGGTACTGGTGGCAATTGAACTTTCTAGAGTTTCCATGGAGGAACGACTCAGCACCCTCACCACAGACATTAGTCTTATCCGAGATGACCAGAGGAAAGTGTCCGGCAAGGTAAAAGATGGAGAGAAGTCCCTTGCCGACCCACAGCCCACCGTGAGTGAACAGCAAAAAACCCTCCGATTTGTCCTGGGTTGCCTGGCCACCGAGGAGGAGCATATAAATGACTTGGAAGGACGCTCGCGGCGCTGCAATATCCGCATGCTGGGCCTTCCTGAGGGAGTTGAGGGGACGCACCCACTCGCTTACATGGCAGCCTGTGTTAAATCGCAGACCGAACGTCTTTCTTCTCAATAGAACGGTTCCAGCCAGCAAACCACCGCCACAGAGCCCCACCTCGGCCGATGCTCACTAAATTTTTGCACTTCCAGGGCCGCGACACAGTACTCCAGGCCGCCAGAAGCAAGGCCCCTACAGGTGGAAAATCATCATTCCTGGAGGTGAAGCGCTAACTGCGGGTGAATAACATACAGTATTCATTACTACTTCCACCCCGCCTGAAAGTAATCCATGCCGGCACCACCCTCTTTTTCCCAAACACCGCAGACGCGTGTGAGTGGGCTGACCACCACTGCACACAGAGCAACACGCAACAGAAGGTGCAACCCGCAACTAACAGAAACGCAGAGACAGCAAGGACGGAGAGAGATCACAGAGCCCACGCTGTAGAATCTCGGACCTGGAGCAAATCATGTAGGAACGCCGCAAGGCCTTGCAGGCTGTGACAGATCTAGGGACCTCCCTGCCCGAGGAAATCATTGACAGAGCCCCCCACCTTTTCTCTTCGGAAGGAGAAGATGATAGCAATGAGACTCACTCCACGACCTACTCCATCACCTTTCCCCAGATCACTCCACAAACTGCCGATAACATGCACTAATGGAAACGCAAGATGATGATCAGAAGTATCCGGTTCGATTGGTGGACATGAGCTAACACACCCAAACGGAACACGCCCACACCATGCATCACGACATCTGTGATGAACCACAATCCAGACGATGAACATTGATCCTTCGAATGCCTCAATGGGACCACGCCTCGCGGGCACAAGCTGCCATCCCCATGTATTGACGGTTTCCATGAGAGTTGGTTTGGACGTATCGGCCCCGCCGATAGGCCCCAGGTATTGGGAGGGTTTCCCAACCCGCTTACTTGTTTCACTGACCCGGTTCACTCCAACCCTTCACCCCTCAGGGAGCACATACACCAGGGCAACCAGTAGACTTGGGTGGATGGCACCGTCCTCCATGTTTCACAACCACAGGGCTAGGACACTGCTATAATCCATGACTCCACTACCCGCGTCACACTAAAGTGCGTAGGTAACGATCACCAGACACCCAAATGCAGAGTGCAGACGTTAAAAATATAACCTTAAACACACAGGGTCTCCATACACCTCGCAAACGGTATGCATCATACTCTTACATTAAGCGTCAACAATCACAAATTGCATTTCTGCAGGAGACACACCTCACAGCCCCAGAAATCAACAAACTGCGGGCCAGATGGCGCGGAACCATATGTGCTACGTCATACTTCACGTACGCACGGGGTGCGCTGGTCTGGGTCTGCCCGGGTACCCCTTTTCAGGAGCTCCAGAGAGTAGTGGACAAAGAGGGTAGATATGCATTGCTAGAGGGGCTTTTAGATGGACAATCCATCCTATTGGGTAGCATATATCCCCTGAATATTGAACAGGACAGGTTCTATCTCATGGATCCTAAGGGGCGACTATAACTGCATGCTCAATGTAGCACTAGACAGATCTCACCCTGCACTGCCACACTCTCCTGCCGCGAAACAGATGGAGCGCTTTCAACGTTGGGTCAGGCACTGGGCATGGAGAGCACACCATCCTCTAACAAGACTCTACTCGTTCCACTCAATTCCCCACAACCTACGGATCTGATTGGACATATTTTTATGCTGCCCATCACTGATTCCCAAAGTCCAAAACACGGATTACTTAGTCCGCGTAATCTCCGACCCTGACGCACATATCTTACACATACAATGGAGACCCCCCTCACCCTCTGGTGCCCAGGTCGCGCCTCCCATGCGTCTGTCTGACGGACCAAGTGTTCAGGTACGGCCATGAACAAAGCACACAAGACTACTTTACTAACAACACGGGGACTGCCACATCCAAACTAGTGGAATGGGATGCATTCAAGATAGTGGCTCGGGGAGCGTGCATCAAAGAAATAGTGGCGGTGAAATGCACACTAGAAGAAACACTTATCACTACTGAATTGAAGTTAGCAACCTTCACGAGACAGGAAGATGCAAATGCTGCGATGGCGGCTCAGGTGGCAAAGGTCAAAACACAGTACTCCACCGCCATCGCAGACTTACGTAAATACAACTTTATGGCCTACGCCACTCAGATGCACAACGAGAGGGATAAAACGGGCACAGTCCTAGCATGGCTAGCAAAACAGGACACAGACACAAAACCCATAAAAACCCATCACCAAGATAATAGGTCCTTTGGGTAGCTTGGTGCGATCCCAAATGTACATCCTAAGTGCTTTCCAGCAATACTATACCATGATTTATCGCACCCGACATAGCTCAGACAGGAAGCGATAAGCCACTTTCTAGACCCACTGTGGATCCCACACATTACGGAAACAGAGAAAACCACACTAGATGGCAAAATAACGCCAACAGACGTCACTCGTGCGATCCGTGAGGTAGCACGGAGCAAGGCACCGGGCCTGGATGGTCTGCCTCTTGAATATTACAGCACCTTCTCTGCCCTGTTGGTCACTCGTCTCGCGGAGATGTTGGCGACCGCACTCGAAAAGAGGGAACTGCCAAGCTCTCTTCGCAAGTCAGTCAGTGACTTTCCTCAATCCACACTGAGACCCACAACAATTATCTTCCTACCGCCCTATCACACTTCTCTCTGTCAACTGCAAAATACTGGGGAAAATTGTGGCAGATAGGTATGAAAAAAATTTGGCGACTCCTAGTCCACCTGGATCAGTGTGGGTTTGTCCCCGGAGGAAATACGTCCCAAAACATACAACGTTCGTTTCACGTTCAGAATCAGGTAGGAGATACGCACCCTTACGCAGCTTGATTAGTTCTAGATCATGAAAAGGCCTTTGATACTCTCCCGTGGCCATACCTTTTTGCCGTTCGGCAACAAGCAGGAATAGGTCCAACTCTCCTAATGTACACGCAGCTTCTCTGCACCAAGCTTACATCTTGTATTCGAATAGGCCGATACATTTCGTCACCGTTCAAGGTGGAGAGAGGCACAAGGCAGGGATGCCCAATATAGCCCCATATCTTCACCCTGGCGGTAGAACCTCTGTTGATACGATTACGTTAGGAGGGGACCGCATGGGGAAACCCCATAGCGGACACCATCCATTGCGTCTCCTTGTATGCGGACGACCTCCTCCTGTACATACATGATATCACCCCGGACCTCACACCTATCTGGACAACCCTGATGGAGTTCGTGGATGTATCCGTACTCAAGGTAAACTGGGACAAATCCACAATCTATCCACTGCACCTGACCCTGGTGCCTCGGGAGGTACGAATTGGTACACAGAGCCTACCCTGGAGCATAAACGCCCCCGATATCTCGGTGTCCGCCTGTACCACTCCCCCACTGACATTTATGAGGGCAATCATCGCAAACTGCTGGCCGGCATCAGATCATCGGTGGGATTCTGGAAGAGCCTCCCATTGGCCCCGATAGGCAGAGTGGCCATAGCTAAGGTGATCATTGTTCCCCGGCTGTTGTACTACTTCACGAATTTGCCAGTAATCCCACCCATCAGGACCTAGACTCGCTTCTCTGCTCACTTATCTGGGGAGCAAAATGACACCTAATAGCCCTCACTTAACTGCAATTGCCCACCATGCAAGCGGATCTTGATGCCCCCGCCTTTGAATCATATTTCCTTGTGGCGCAGCTACAATGGCAATCGTACTGGACGGTGGGTAGGCATACCCGGTCCCTACCCCAGAACTTTGCTGTCTGCTGCTTCCGGGTATCAAACCACGACGGACGTATTCACTGCAAGTGTCGGTGGCCCGTCCGTGTATGCTAAGAGTTCACCGCATGTCGGCAGGGATCACACACTACTCCCCCCGGGTCGGCTGGCCCAAACAGGAGAAATACTTCACAACTACCATGCTCCGTGTGTGGATGGAACGCGAGATAACTGAGGCTGAATCGCTATTCACAGATGGGCAGCTTCGTCCCTATGAACAGCTCAAGGAGGACTACGATCTCCCTCCGGGACAGTTTTTAACCCACCAACAGCTCCTAGAAAATTATCGCCCACATTCTGACCTTTCTGCAGGCGAGTCAACAACACACTCAGACATCCACACCATTCTGTATATGGGTATAGTCCGGCACCTAGTTACATGGCTATATAAGTCCATAAGAGAACTTACTAACAAACCATTGCTTGCTCTCCGAGCCAACTGGGAAGACGAATTTGGGGGACAATTACATGACAGGGAGTGGGAAAGAGCACTGGAATTCCCCAGGAAAGGGTCCAGAAATTTGCGTTTTAAAAATATACAGTTTTATGTCCTACATAGAGCGTATCAAACACTGGCATGCCTACAGCAGTTCTACCGAGACACCCAATTTCTCCACCCCAGATGTCGCTCACCAGACGTGCACTTCCGGCACATGTTTTGGAGCTGCCCCACTTTCACGACCGTACTGGTCTATAGTTCTTGACACACTTAAATAACTCACAGGACTCACAGATATACAAACATGGGAAGCAGTAGCTCTAGGAATATTCTGAAGACCAAGAACACACTAACTTCACGTCCGCTTTGCGTCACTGGCCACGCTCCAAGCCAAAAGAAGTATCGCCATGAACTGGCGAGCCACATTAGGCCCCACGATAGAGGCATGGGTGGGAGCGGTACAGAAATGGGCGAAGGCAGAGGAGGAGACACTGAGGGAGGAGGAGGCCAAGGGACTACAAAAACAACCCATATCCCTGGAGTGGGCCCTGCTATCCCACCAGTTTAAGCAATATCACACGCACACCAATCCAAACACCTCTCAACATGACTCCACGGACTCGGTAGCATGAACCTCACAACAAAGTACGCATGACACAGCCCCCACTACACCGACCATGACGTGATGTATGATAACTCCACAATGCACTATACTGTATACTGCACCTGGTGAAGTTGTCCAACTGATAGCCTATAAACAATGCTGTGACACACCTACAGACTGTAGCTGACATGACCCAGACATCCTCCTCGATGCACACACTCTGACTCCCCCCTCAATACACCCCCAATCTATTCTCCCCAGTTACCCCCAACATCACGTTACAGAGAAGACAAGTGGACTGCAACGACCGGTATCCCCACTGAACAACAGCATTACTGTCGCTAAACTATGCACAATATGATGTAACATGATGGTATTGCAAAACTGTTAATAAAAAATATTAAAAAAAAAAACTTAAGTATGGGATAAGGAGCTCCTTAAATTCCTTGTAGAATACCACAGTAAGGTCATCCTGTCCAGGTGCACTGCCACCGTGCATTGTCTTTAAAGCCGGAAGAATTTTTCCTATAGTCCAGCGGCCTCATGAGATATTCCCTGTGTTCGTCCACCAGCCATGGCAACCTAATGTGCTCTAGGTATTCTAGAATTGCCTTGTTGGCAGCCGCTCTATAACAGTACTAGTCTGAATAGTACTGGTTAAATCTGTCTGCGATTTCCACAGGGTCCCTTAGCAGCGCACCCTTCGCGGCGCGCTGCTCCGTCACACCAGACGACTCCCTTCTATCCTGCACCATGGAGGATAAGACAGAGCCAGGTCCTTCCTCCTCACCATAAGTTTTAGCACCTGCATACTTACCCCTGTGTTTGACTTTACTGTCAGCAGTTTCATGGTATTCCTCCAGGGTTTCTTTATCACCTCTGTGGCCTAGTCATCCTCTCCAGTCAAGGCCACTCACTCTAGGTTAACCAAACACTTCTCAAGGGTTGTCAATCTGCCTCTCAAGGATTGGAGAACCCCAGAGTGCTTTGATATGGCTATCCCTTGAATGTAGACGTTAAAGGTGACCCACACCATGGAAAACTGACTCACAGACCCAATATATATTTTAAAAAAAGACTTTATGACATCGGACATCTCATATTTGAACACGCTGTCTAGCAGCGAGTATGGCGGGAACCGCCACATGAAAGGAGTAGGTCTCTTCTGTGGGCTCTCAATGTCTAAGAGGATCGGCAATGGTTTGAGTAAGATCAGAGATGGATCATGCAATCGTGTATCTGGGGGTATAAAGATCTGAAGGTGAGCCAATAGTAAATTTTGGTGTGCAGGTCATGTGGGCAGAGCCGTGGGTGAAACTCCATACCCCCGGAGAATACGTGAGCAGACATTCAGCATTCCAAATTGGGTAGTTCTTCGATGTTTGCCAGACCGGGCCACCGGAGCGGTCCAATGCAGGGCTCAGCACGCAGGTAAAGACTCCGTGGTGTCCCCTCTCAACCGCTCCAGCATATCTTGGCAAAACTGCGGATTGTCAAAATTAGGACCATAAATATTAACAATTGACCAGTTCCATGCCAAGCCCTCTGCGTCTAAACATGGCAAACTTGCCCCCAGAGTCTGTCTCAATCACCTCCAGCGTAAGCCCTGAGCTGGGATTGACCCAAGTAAGCACCCCCCTGGCATGCATAGAAAAACCTGCTGCATGAAAATGGCTGTGCGACCGTCTGCACATTAGCATTTTACTGTCCGAGGACAAATGGGTCTCCTGACAGAGGGCAACATCAATTTTGTGCCTCATAAGAAAAGCAATCACTTTATGTATCTTCCTAACGTCATTGAGGCCCCTGATGTTCCATGTTAGGAACCTTATTTTAATGCCCTGTCCTTGCACCATATCTGGTTCCCATAACTACACTTACACTGTACATATCTACTATAGTTTCCCAGGCTTTCACTTCTGCGGAGGTGCCATGATCGTGAAATGTATAAGTACCATGACTACAGGGTGATTGCAAAACAAACACCTAGAACTCCCCCCCCAACCCACGCCATGCAATACCCAACTTGGCATATACAAATGACCTCCCATCCCCCCACATTTGAACATGATCAAACACATGTTACTGTATCAATTAGAGTACTTTTCTGGCAGAACGCCATGCAGTGGGTGACACACACATGGGTGGATGTTGCAACTTCACTGCAAAAATGCTCTACTGTAATAGAAGTTGGACATTGCAAGCCGAGCACATCTAGTACATCCAACCAATAACAACTGGCAGGGTCTCAAAAGTGCAGGGGCAATCCATCACCCCTCCCCCAATGACCCACTCATCAGGACAAGCCAGATCACACACAATCATCAACTGGTCTGATAACACAATGTCTTTCACAATAAGCGCAAGGCGCAGTTTCCTGCATTTGTGTAGGAAAATCCTCTTGGCCTCCAGGCGACAGGTCACCATCTGCCACGTGTAGTGTGTGTCGGACAGCCTTAGGTCGACCTACCCTTTCGAAGAAATGTAAATGTCACAGAGTACCACCCTGGTAATCTAGCTCTTCCAAGTCACCACCGGTTGCCTCACCCAGCTTATCCGAGTCTCTGCTTCGCTCGTCAGATTTGGTGTAGTCCTTCAGTGTTTTCTGCAGGGATTTGGGGTCCAGAAAAATCTTTGACTTGCCATTCATGGTAACCCACAACCTGGATGGGTATAGCATTGCATACTCCAACTTGTGTTCCTGCAGCTGGCGTTTCAAAGGAGCAACTGCCTTCTGGTGGTGAACCAATAGTCAATTCTGATGTGCACCCTCAGAGTGAAGTTTGGGAAAAGCAAAATCAAGGAGCCCTCAAATTGTAGGTCACTGCTCTCTCTGGCCTGCCTCAAGACAACTTCCCTGTCCCTATAATTTATTTGTTTGGCGATGACAGGATGTGGCCACACCCTAACGGGGGCCCTTGGGCCAAGGGATTGATGGGCACTCTCAACCACATACATGGCAGGAAAGGTGTCAAGGCCCTGGAGCATAACCAGGAGCTTCTCTAGGAACGTCTCCATATTGGCCATGGCAGTGGATTCCATAAGGCCTATTATGTGAATATTGCATCTCCTAGATCTAGCCTCCAAGCCCTGTTCCTTATTTTTGAAGTGCTGTGATGAGTTTCCCCATTGGCTTTTGGGTATTGTCCGTCTCTGACTGAGCCTGTTCCACTACCGACATGCAGTGCTCAGCCATAACCAAACGCTTTGCATGTTTGTCCAGCCACTCAGATGTACGGTCCTGCCATAGTCCAGCAAGTCGATTTTGCCATCTATTGCAGACAGACTCTTCTGCATTGCCGCCAATATTTGGAGTATGTCCACAGCAGGCTCTTCGTCAGTGTCTTTCTGCCTTTCAGGGGACCTGTCCTGACCAGTCTCCCTGTGCCTTGACTTGCACTTGATTCAGAAAAGGGGGTGGTGATGAACAGAGTGCCTGAATTAAGCAGACCACTCTTACCCAGTCCAAAGATCAGGGCTTGATCCATTACCGTTTTTTAGCTCACTGCACCATCCCAGCTCAGAACTTGGCTATATGCAAATTAGTCTGTTCCTGTCCCAGTGCATGATGGGAACAGGGCAAACCAAACTACCAAGCCAGTTCTTGTACTGGGAAGGAAACAAGCTTCCGGGGACCGGTTTCTGCCATTTCAGACGTCGTCGGCCCGGCTTGCTTGAATCCTGATGGTGCAATGAGCAAGGGACTCACATCTGAGTATACCCTTCCACGCTTATGGTGGACAAATGATTCAGAAAAGGGGGTGGTGATGAACAGAGTGCCTGAATTAAGCAGACCACTCTTACCCAGTCCAAAGATCAGTGCTTGATCCATCACCGTTTTTTAGCTCACTGCACCATCCCAGCTCAGAACTTGGCTATATGCAAATTAGTCTGTTCCTGTCCCAGTGCATGATGGGAACAGGGCAAACCAAACTACCAAGCCAATTCTTGTACTGGGAAGGAAACAAGCTTCCGGGGACCGGTTTCTGCCATTTCAGGCATCGTCGGCCCGGCTTGCTTGAATCCTGATGGTGCAATGAGCAAGGGACTCACATCTGAGTATACCCTTCCACGCTTATGGTGGACAAATGATTCAGAAAAGGGGGTGGTGATGAACAGAGTGCCTGAATTAAGCAGACCACTCTTACCCAGTCCAAAGATCAGGGCTTGATCCATCACCGTTTTTTAGCTCACTGCACCATCCCAGCTCAGAACTTGGCTATATGATTCAGAAAAGGGGGTGGTGATGAATATCACCACCCCCTTTTCTGAATCATTTTGTCCACCATAAGCGTGGAAGGGTATACTCAGACATGAGTCCCTTGCTCACTGCTCCATCAGGATTCAAGCAAGCCGGGCCGACGACGCCTGAAATGGCAGAAACCGGTCCCCGGAAGCTTGTCTCCTTTCTGGTGAAGAATTGGCTTGGTAGTTTGGTCTGCCCTGTTCCCATGATGCACTGGGCCAGGGACAGACTAATTTGCATATAGCCAGGTTCTGAGCTGGGATGGGGCAGTGAGCTAAATAACGGTGATGGATCAAGCCCTGATCTTTGGACTGGGTAAGAGTGGTCTGCTTAATTCAGACACTCTGTTCATCACCACCCCCTTTTCTGAATCATTTTGACTTGCACTTTGGGCTGAGTCTTGTCCACCTTGCCCATGATGCCAGATAGGCCAAGTTACGCTGTTCCAACCCCAGGGCCCTTAGTCGCTCTGCATCCAGCACGCAGTAGTCCAGGGCCTTGATGCTGTTCTCTCTTGCCTCTGGTAGTGTGTTTGTAATAAAAATATCTTTCCTTTATATGAAAAAAAACACTGAATGGACAATGATTTATTGAGTGTTTTGGTTGTGTACCAGCAGGCTAGGATTACTAGCACACACCACTTCCCCTGAATATGCCTTGGACTGCTCTGCTTCACTACTGTGAGAGGGTCAAGTGCTACAATGTGGTTCTTGGTTCTCCTTGAAAAGACAATTGGGGACTCATTACTTATTAACTGCACACATCCCTCACAACTAATAATCTATTTTCTTACACTAACAAATCTTATTTTTTTACTGATCAAAGAATCACTTACAAATCTACACTCTGATACGGATGGCTGTGCACATTGGGGAGTTTGCTGACATTGAAGGTGCGGCCCTGTGTCCAACCTCATGCTGTGCACTGCTGAAGGACATGTACGGATAAGTGCATTGCGTGTAGTTGAGTGCATGGCCTGCCCAAAGGCCAAGCCCTGGATCCAAGCCCCACTACCCATGATCTAAGGCAGTATGCATGCTTTTCTTTGCTAATTCGTGTGCTCCAGTTAAATTTCAGATGACTCTCAGTTCTCCTTTAACTACCTCTTCAACAAATGCCTGTAGGTCCACTTTCCTAAAATTTTAATTTTCTAAATCTAACAAAGGCCATAATCTAGAATACAAATGTTTAATTTTTGCCACATGGCTATTAGTTTGCAAGAATTTAAGTGAATTGTGTTTACAAAATGTCTGCCAAAGAGGAATAGTTTTTTGAAAACAGGTACAAAGTAGCTGTAAAGGTTGTTTGGTATGACAAATTTCCATAAGCAAATAGTATAATTTGGTCCAGTGTACTGATAACTGGGAAATAGGGGTACGAGACATCTGTCTACTTGTGATTGGGTAGAGTGTAATTCATTTCATTCATTTATTTCAATCTTTATTTCGATCTATTTGGATCATAAAAGAAATACAGAGAATGCACAATCGAATTAAAATAGTGCCAAATAGGGAAAAGATTGAAAAACGTTACAATAAACCAGTTAAAATCATTTGCAGTATGTTACATTTAAAATCATCAATACAGTTCATTTATCCCGAATCTCTTTCAAACTTCATATAACGAGTGCGAGTGTGCCACATTGCTGTCAGAAATGTAGCCACCGCAAATACAATCGGGGATGATAAGTCTGTTTTTAAAATTCTATAGGCTGGAAGGTAATGTCTGAATCCTAGGTTTTTGAGAAGGGGGACAAGCCAATATTTCCTTGATCTTTGGTAGGCGTTACAGAAAAATATAATATGCAGGTCATTTACCTGGTAGTATGAGCATGACGGGCACTGTTCTCTGGACGATGACTGGGCCCAGCGCATAGTAAATGCCCTAGTGGGAAGTGTACCGTAGCGGCACTGCATGAACAGTTTTCTGGTCAGAACGGGAGTTATACCATCTAGAACATGCTCTAAATAGTATGAGTCTTTATATTTGATAAACGAACTTGTAAGAGACCCCTCCCGTATGTTCCCCGTTGAGGCAAGTAACTTTAGCTTGTAGAAGTTCCTCAAAATAAGTTTGCGTGGGATCCTACTTCATGTGTTTCCTGGATCTAGCCAGAGTTCTGGTCTTCCTAATGTCTCACATGTTTGTTTTATATATCTCAACCAGGGGATTTGTGTTGCATTGGGTAGGCGTAAGATCTCTTGCAGCTCATCCCTGTAGTTCATTAGTTCTAACGTACTCCAAATACGACGCCAGAAGGTTAGTGGTTTTAGTCCCAGCTCTTCTGTGATTGATCTAAGACCCAGGTCCATTCTCAGCGGGAGAAGAGGGGTGCTTGTTGGTAGAGCCGCCAACTGTCTAATGAATTTGTTTTCGTGGTCAGTAAATTTTGGGCAGAAGTATGACTCCACAGTTCCCCTCCATATAAAACAGCCCCTCTTGCCTGCATTTTGTAGATTTGGAGCACAGGTCCAAAGGGTTTATAGGTAGACCCACTTGCCATCCTGCAAATACCTCCCGTTAGCTGGGCCAATTTCGTGTTAGCCTTGGTCCGGTGTGTGTCCTATGTCATATCCTGGTTGATGGTTACCCCCAGGCATTCGAAAGTAAGGACCCTCTCGAGTCTTAGCGCACCTATGGTCGGGTTGGGGTGTGTCGAGGGGGGGGTTTGAGAATCATATATTTCGTTTTCAGGGCGTTGATCTCAAGCACCCGCTCTACGCAAAAGGCTGAGAACCCATCCAAGACCCGTTGTATTCCCATGGGGGACTTAGACAGCAGCAGGGTGTCATCCGCAAACGTAATAGCGGGCACCCTGCTGCCGTTTAGCTTGGGGGCATCAATGTCGCCCATCCTGGTCAGGTGGGTGATTACCCCATTTACAAAGAAGCAGAACAAGGTCGGTGCGAGCACACAGCCCTGTCTCACCCCCCTCGGGGAACCTTCCAGAAAGTGCCCCACCTGACACGTGCGAAGTTCCCCTGGTGTAGTCTTATCAAGATTGCTAGGATGTCACCCGGGATACCCAACTCTGCCAATACGGTCCATAATCTGTCTCTTAGCACCAAGTCGAAGGCGGCTCGTAAGTCCACGAATCCGTGTACAAACTGCCACCCTCGCCTACTGCAGTCTACTAGAACAGGAGATTCAGACGGAAGATCTGGTCCGTAGTTGAGACCCCCCTTCTAAATCCCGCCTGGTAGGGACTGAGAATAGTGAATTCCTCGATCCAATTTTGGAGGCGATCTAGTATCAGCCTACCAAATAATTTCTGGGGAACGTCTATGAGGCTGATGGGCCTGTAGTTGGCTGGGAGCAGAGGTGATCCCTTCTTAAAAATGGGAACAATCTCTGCGCCCAGCCAAGTACAGGGTACCTCCTTACCCCTCAGGACGGCATTGAATATCATCGCCAGGTAGGGAGCCCATACATCGGGCTCCTGTTTGAATAGGTCACCCGGCAAGCCGTCCAATCCCGGGGCTTTGCCCGATGCCAGCCCTGCAAAGGCCACTCGTACCTCCCTCTCTGTGAAGAGATCCCCTTCCACCACTGCAATGGTAATGGGTGGGGGGTTGTCAGAGGCCTCGTCAGTGGCACTATAAAGGGACTGGAAGTGATCTTGCCAGGCCTCAGCTGAGATGTTAGGTTCGATAGCTGAGGCTAGCTCCTCGGACCCCGTGTTAACAATTCGCCAAATTTGCGGGAGTTCCTACTAGCTAGTGATTTAAAGAGGTTTTCCCATTTTTCCTGCTCCCATTCGCTTTTAGCGTGGGTAATCAGGCGCCTGTAGTCCCTTTTCCTGGCTTGTAACACAGATCTGTCTGTTCCTTCCTTAATTGAGGTCAGGAGATCTAATTTGGCCTTGCGGCATGCAGCGTTGTACCAAGTGGGGCGGTTGTAAGGTACACCCCCATTCTTGCCCGTGGAAAAGAGCACTTCGGCCACAGACTTGATGAGGTCCTCATGCACCAGGCCCAATTGCTTGTGTGTGCCCTGCGTGGAATGCTCCAATAGTGAGCAAACCCTTTCAAGAGTGGGGATAACCCGGGCATAGAGCCTGGAAACCTTCTCTGGATTTGAGGCTAGCTTCTCCCACCTCACTCTCCGTCTGTTGTTCGTCAGCGACAGCCCTGGGGATGCGGCATCTGTCACAGTCCCTCTCTGTCTTCTAAGCCTGGGAGGGCGTATTCCAGTTCAAGCGCATTGTGATCACTGTCTTCCCTAGGTATCTCCCGGAAGTCAGTAACGTTTGACCACAGAGAAAGTTGAACCAGGATGTAATCCAGTCTAGACCCCCTGCCCTCTCTATGGTATGTGCATTTAGGGGGGATGTCAGAGCTTATGTGTCCATTGCAGGTCCACACACCATGTTTCAAGGTTAGGGTGGTAATTTGAACAGCTAGAGGGGTCCAGGCTCTAGGGGCGGGAGCTGCCGAAGGGGTACCAACCATAGGAGCATCCTCCTTCTGAGATAGTCCATCCAGTAAGCCCGACAGGGGCTCGAAGTGGCAGTTAAAGTCGCCTCCTATCAGGAAGGTTGTGCCCTGGGGGATGTCGCTGAGAAAGACTGAAAGTTCCTCGATGGTATTTGACTCTTGTGTAATGTTTACCGGCCTAGAGTAAACATTTAACACAGCCAATCTGCTCAGATTCGGCCACTCCAACAGAACACCGAGAATATCCTCTGAGTCCGTAGGGAGTAATGTGGCTTCACAGCCCAAGTCGACTTCCACCCAAGTTGCAAGACCTCCTGAGGGATGCCCCTTGTCCCCCTACTTCGCAGGAATGGAGAATACCGCAAAACCTCTCTTGCCCAGGTTTCCTGAAACAGGCATATGTCTTTGGCCTTGATAAACGAATTCCAATCCGGGCAATTCAATTTGTTCCCTAGACCTGCCACGTTCCATGAAAGTATCTTGAAAAAAGGTGGTCTGGGATTCAAGGTATTAGAAGGAGGGGTAGTCGAATCAACTAGATTCGTCTGTGTTTTATCGGTATGCGCTCGTTTGCCTGGTACAACTGTAAGTTCCCTCGTGTTGGAAGGGAAACCCGTGGTGTTCGAGTAAACCTCTTTAGTATTATTTTGCTCCTCATAATGGGCCATCTCTGGGGTTTTTTCAAGGCATTCGGTAGGGGCAGTGATGTTTCCTGCTTTAAGGCCCCTATCTAAACTACCTGCCTCCCCCCCTCCTACCCCAGTTCTGTCAATCCACCATATCCAGGCAGATGTATCTGTTAAATGTAGGAAAATAGTCAGGCTGCTGGAATCTGGTGCGGTGGAAGTCTCCTCTTTCTCCCCCTGCCCCATCCTCTCCCTCTCCTGGGGATTGTGTCCCATCCCGCCTCCTCACATGCATGGGACAGTGGTGGATAAAAAAAGGATAGGGGAAGGGATTGAAGAGATGTTCCCTCCTCCAGGTGGGGCCAGCTGCATATGTGGGAAACAGTCCTAGGAGCCCTGAAATTAATTAGGACGCAATCTCCATTAATTGACTTTCTTGTGTTGCCCAGTCATGGAACTCTTCTTACCATGAGAAGCTCGCTCGATATTCCAAAGGGCAGGGGTCTGTTTATGGTTAGCCAATTTGCCACCTTGTTTTTTAGAGCGAATACAGATTCCTTTGAATCGTGTTTCAGCTCTGGTACTCCGGCCAGGATAACTGTATATGGGCTTGCCTCTGGCGGGAGGTTCACCGGTCTAGGTTTTTTGGTGGTGGCATGTGTTCCCTGTGAGCCCGTAGCTTTCTTTACTGGGTGAGTAGGTGTTGTGGTACAGTTAGTCCCCTGAGGTGTTGCAGTGTGTGTCATGGGCGGCTGTTTTTGTGATAACTTAGTAGCTAGACCAGCATCCTTTGCTATAGGTGCTGGTGTGGTCTTCTTGTTCCTGAGCTCAATCCCGCCTCTGACTGCATTATTATTTGTTTTAAAAGTATCAGCAAATTGCACTGTTGCTTTTTCTATGGACACTAGCCTTGCTTCAATTTTTAATAGGCGTGCTTCTAAGGGGTTTAATAAACTCCTAAGAAGTGCGTCAAGAGTGGCAAGGGTAGCATCATTGACTGCTGGGTTGACACAAGAAGAAGAGATTATCGTGTGAGTTGTCTCTGGGGGTGGGATTGCAATAGATGGTGGAGTGGTATTGTCTGGTGTTATACGTCCTTTTTTGCTTGGTCCTTGTTTGTTCCCCTCCACTGTGGAGTTATGTTTTGCGATTTTAGCCTTGCGGCCCCCCAAATTTTGTGCTCCTCTTTTCCTTTTAGGTATGGCTCCTTCCCTTTCCCCCTGCATCGGGCGACTAACACTGTCAATGATGTCGTCCGTATTAGCCGAAATGACAATTGGTGAGAGGGGGGTGGGCTGTACTTGAATCTGGGGTAGGGGTAAAAGACTAGACTCGTCAATGGCACTAAATTCGTTATCTATGTTGTGCAAGGTAGAGTTGGTTAAGTGGGACAACGCTGGGGACCCGCTAACCCCATTATCCCCATTTTCTGGAGCTATGCGGTCCAATCTATTTTCTGGAGTCCTTGCATGCGCTATAGGACCCATGGAGGATCTTTTTACCCATTGTATTTCTTGGGATATGCGCCTTTCAAGTGTCGTGATTTCCTCAATCTAAAGGGACCCTGCCGTGGCAAAATAAGTGTCCAGAGTACCTTTGGTTGGACCAGCGGCCAGCGTGCTCTTGCTCCTTGTTTCTCTGGTCGCCATAGATCACGATGCAGAGCAGAAGCGATATCTCCAGGATAGTAAAGAAATTCGGTGCAAGGGGTGTGGCCCGGTCCCGGTCTCAACCGTTCTCGAACGGCCTCAAACGGCACGCCCTTTGCCCGGGCTTTGCCCCGCACGCACACGTCCCGTGGAAGCGTGATAGGCCAAACTTGAATAGAGAACTGGGGAGGAGTCATGGGAAGAGGCGGCAGGTGCGCGTGATGATGAAGACGCACTGCCCTGTGGGCCTCGCAGTCCCGTACCCCCGAGTCCAGCAACAATTCAGGGTCAGCAACGGCAGTCCCAGGGTCAGGATACGGCCAGGTCACCTCCAAAAGTTCGTCTCCTGAAGTGGCAGCAAAAACCGACTGCGAGCGGCCCCCGCAGAGCGGGGGCCGTGAGTCGTGTTAATAAGGGCTGGATACTCTGCAGGGAGGAGTCACGGGAAGAGGCGGCAGGTGCGCGTGATGATAAAGACGCACTGCCCTGTGGGCCTCGCAGTCCCGGACCCCCAAGCCCAGCAACAATTCAGGGTCAGCAACGGCAGTCCCTGGGTCAGGATACAGCCAGGTCACCTCCAAAAGTTTGTCTCCCGAAGTGGCAGCAAAAACCGACTGCGAGCGGCTCCCGCGGAGCAGGGGCCGCGAGTCGTGTTAAGAAGGGCTGGATACTCTGCAGGGAGGAGTCACGGGAAGAAGCGGCAGGTGCGCGTGATGATAAAGATGCACTGCCCTGTGGGCCTCGCAGTCCCGGACCCCCGAGTCCAGCAACAATTCAGGGTCAGTAACGGCAGTCCCAGGGTCAGGATACGACCAGGTCACCTCCAAAAGTTTGTCCCCGAAGTGGCAGCAAAAACCGACTGCGAGAGGCTCCCGCGGAGCGGGAGCCGCGAGTCGTGTTAAGAAGGGCTGGAGACTCTGCAGGGAGGAGTCACAGGAAGAGGCAGCAGGTGCGTGTGATGATGAGGATGCACTGCCCTGTGGGCCTCGCAGTCCCGGACCCCCGAGTCCAGCAACAATTCATGGTCAGCAACGGCAGTCCCAGGGTCAGGATACGGCCAGGTCACCTCCAAAAGTTTGTCTCCCGAAGTGGCAGCAAAAACCGACTGCGAGCGTAATTCAATATGGGAATTCTGCTCTGCCAGAATTGTAATCAGTCCGTCCGTGAACAGTATATATTGTGCGGTAATTTCTTGCATGTACAAAGAATATAATAATGTCAACAAGAACCGTTCCTACCTAACTTGTAGGTTTTAGCAAATTCATTTCTTTTTGCATGTTGTTTATTTTACTTTATTTGCTTGTTCTCCTTGTAGACAGCCCAACTCTAGCCTTGACTGTCTTCTCAGGAAAATTAATGCACTGATGATGTTTTCCTTAATTGTGATCTTCTTTTTCTTGATTACTAGCCCCTGAGTCCATTAGTGCTTCAACTTCACCCAAAAGTGAGCAGGCCATTACACTATTGTGTTAGGTTTGGATATCCTAACATTCCTCACATCTTACACTAGTCTTTAACATACTGTGCAGGGAACTCAATTGATCTAGAATTGGCTGGCATGTGCAGCTAATTGATGCTTTTTGTGGTGTTAGTTAATCAATCACTGTAGTTATTTTGCCAAAATTCAAATCAATTACCAAAGGATATGTGACAAGAGTTCGGGGTGTTTCAAGTTGGACACACATGGGAGATTTATCATTTTGTCACAAAGCACAACACAGCAAGCCACCTTACTCCTCTTTGAGAAAGGGAAATGGAAGGAATGTTCTGTATTTTCCACTATATGGTACATTCCTGTCCTTTCCTAGTGCTAAAAAAAATTAAAAATAAATAGTGCTAGCGCACTTTTGAGTGCCTAGCACCAATGCAGGCATCCGTGCGTCATTTGCAAGGGTGTCTGCATTGTGGGCAGGATTGTTTTTGTTCATGAAGAGACACTTTCCAGCACAAAAGCAATCCTGAGAGGCATTGCCCTCTTTCTATTTCTTTTCAGAATGCAGCACACGTTGAAAGAGTAAAAAACATGGAGAAATAAATATATTTCTCCTGATTACCCCTCAACTGGGATGGTGTAGCATTTTGAGAATGTGCCAAAATCCAAACGTGGAAACGTGGGAACACCCACGCTCCACCCACGGAACACCTCCCTGCCGCAGAGTAATGCAAGGCAGCAATTTCCCCTGCCTTACGTTACTTTAGACTTATCAATCCATGCAGGGCTATGGGAGGTGACCTTGTGAGGCTTGATAAATCTCACTTAGGTTTTGAGTAGGCCTTGTGCCTCCTTGCATGGCACAAGGGTGACTCAAAATGTTGATAGATATGGACCACAGTGTATTTGATTAGCAATGGAGGGTTCTAGAGATTGCCTCTATCAAGTAACCCAGATATTGAGGATTAGTCTGAGGAGGTGATTGAAATATGAGGCTTTGGTGAATAAAATGTAATGCACTGGGCTTTTATGTTTTGTGAATGAATTTATGTACCAGAAACCATAATTGTAATTCATTGATCTAATTCCCCTTGCCACTACTCAGAATAGGGCTCTCTAAAGCGAATGATTGTGCAATTAACTGTGTAATTGATGTGGACATTGGATTCACTAATTCTTTTTTCGTATTCCTTGGAAATCTCCTGATACATTGAGAGGTGGAAGTGCATTGCCCCTTGCCAAAGTGCTGTGACCCGAAGCCAACGTTTCTATTAGCTGGATATTTTTTTTTAATTAATGGAGGCGATTAGCTTCTCCCATTTGCTCCATGACGTCAGATTAAGTTCTAATGTTTTCATATTTTTTTTGTTGAATAATGAATGAGGCTATTATAGGATGAGAGTTGTATATAAGTGTGGCTTTAAATAACGGCTTACTGTGTCCCCTTGTCAACTTATTTACTTTCTTCTTACTTGATCTTAACTTGGAGTTCCCATTTCTCCAACCCATCCGCTAGATTTGATGCAATATCCTATAATCGCCAACACAGACACTATATATATGATCACCTGCCAGGCATGGTAGCTGGTCCCAGTTGTCTGGCTTTCTAGTCAGGCATCATGATAGCGGTGATGCACTTTGTGGTATTCACATATGCCTATGGCAATTAAATCGTGCCACTGGCCTGCCTATGGCTTGTTTGGCTTTAGGCACCTTTGCCATCTTTGCTTAACTTCACCGGCCCTTTGTAAATTTAGATAGTGGGCACTTACATTGTACCAGCAGCATGGCATAAACATCCTTGGAGTGGAGCTGCTCTGGCATCTGCGCTGATTGAGAAGTAATGCTGCCCAGTCAGAGGCTTGATTAGCTCAATACAGTTCCCCTTCTTCCCATCACTTCACCAGCCACTGTTGAGATAATTATAGGCTTCAGACTTACCATATTGGACTGAGGAAAGCTGCTCCTGCACCTTTGCAGATCAAGAAAATAAGAACTACTCCTGACCAGCCATAGCCTCGATCGGATGATGTCTCCTCCCCTATGTTTGCATCAACGTCCCAGCCATCTGTCGATTAATGACTTGCCACGTGGAATTGGGGCATGCGATACAGAGAGGCATTTACCAGTGACGCTAGTTCTTTTAAAATCCCTTGATGTACGTGAAGAGGAGCTAGAGTGCTAGCACAAGCAGGCACAATATTTTATAGTGCAACATTACAGCAAGTTATGCTATGAAATATTAACAATGAGGAAGATAGAGCAGACAATCATTTATTAGGCATGCCAGAAGGCAAAGGTGGTGATAATCTACCTGATTAAGAAAAGAAAGAGATGTCATGTGTGGATCATATAAGTAGAAATTCACCCTTGCATGCTGTGGAAGGATTGTGATCAAACACGTTCATATGTGCTATGGGTAAGCTTCAAAATTTCCTTCGTTGTTATACGGGTAAAAGACAAATAAAAAGTCTCTCTAAAGCAGTGGTCGTCAAACGTTTTAATTCCAACTCCCACCCTTCGAAAAAAGTAACGCCCCAAGCTACAACCCTGGTATAGTGTTTAAGGATGAATGTCGAAGTGTCAAATTATGAGTTAGATTAAAATGCAGAGATGCCGGCTGCCCTGACATAATGATTCAGAAACCATTTTTTGCACGTTAAATTCGGCATGGTATTCCATCGTTTTTGGCTGAAATACATTTTAATTAACCAATTGCTTTGAAAAGATGTCAAATGTGAGTGGGTGTCTGCTGTATTTGAGGGTGTTGGGATGGGGTAGGAAAGTGTCTGTGGACTGGACCTGAAGTAGCCAGGCCTGGCCTGCACTTGCATTCCAAGACTAAAGTAACTTTACTGACAACATTTTCTAGCGAGAAAAATTGAGTCAAGTGTTCCCTCACCTGGGAAATCCATGTGCTGGACCATGGGGCAATTATAATTTCAAAGAGCAGTAACCCACCAAAGAATATTTTCTGCCCAACATGTAATTCACAAAATATGGCACTCTCTTCCCCTCTTCCTAGCACTGGTGCTGATTTCAGCTGCTGAGCGCCAGGCACAAACCTTAGCACTATAGTGCTAGAATGTGTGCCTGAGTCTAGCATAGGTTTTGTACAGGGAGTGCACCCGTCCTGTAGAAAAAATACTATGCCTAGTCAAGCTGATCGTACTTTGTATGTGTGTTGTACAGTGCAGCATGCATGCAAAGTTGGAAAAAGACTGAGAAATGAAAACAAATTCTCAGTGTAACACCTGCTGTTCAGTGGTGATACCTTTGAGAATCTGGGCACTGCTCTCCAAGAGACATTAATTGTTGGCGCTAAATCCTGTCTACTAATGTTAATAGATAGTGTTTAGCATAACAAATATTGGGTGGTTGCACGGGAATGGCAAATGATATATGAACAGAATATAAGAAAAGTTTAAGGTCCCTCCAAACACACAACAGGCACAGCACAGGCAACAAGCTAACCTCGGAGAGCAGGATTTGAATGGCTAACTGAAAGTCAAGTATGGGTGCCAGGGTCTATTGGGAAGGAATCCAAACTCCAATGATATAAACAGACCGGCATGGGGCAAGGCCCTTCTAACCTTGATAGTGCCTTCACAGAAATATTGGTCAAAATCAAAAAACAGGGTTCTATCGTTTGGTTGCAGAACATGGACGAGCCATAATATTGGCAACACGGCAGTATGAACAGTCAGGAGGCATGTTACCTTCTCTTTAATTCACCATAAAATACACTGATCTGTACTAGATCAATAACACCTTTATGATTTGTGGCCACAATGACAACCCCATTCGACTACACGCTATATACAATGAGGAGAGCGAAGTATTTGTCACTATGTCTGACATCTGCATATCTACCTGTTTCACATTTAGTCTATTTATTTATTCTTGCACCAGGCTAACAGCAATACATTTATAAAAATATAGCAATTGTTCTGACCACTTTCAGTCTGGTGTTTAGGGAGGGTCTTCGTGGGACTTGCTGCTGAGTATTTTTAAGTACGGTGAATGATGTTGATGATGTCACTACTCTGCCCGTGACACTGTTGATCGCTCTATTTTAAAGAAGAGTTAGAATTGAATTTTTCTGTTCTATCATCAGTTCATCATATGCGTCAGTGTGATCTTAAAAAGTAAATACACAGGCTTCTGTTTCAGGGAATTTGCCAGTAACTTGTGGGATGCCCCTGAAATGCCCAGTGCCACTCGTTGTTGCCTTTTCCCAGTACCTTGCTGCCTTTTAGTGGTAGTTTGATTGCCGTCTCTCGCTTCAGTCACAAACTCCCAGCGTCATATTTGTCAATATTTCATGCAGCAAACGCAGCAAGCCAACTGGTTGCCCTGTGCTGCGTTTCGCGAAAGGACAGGAATAGGCCGTATTTAACATTAAATGGTGCAGTGCTGTCCTTTCCTAGCAATATTGCACTTTTGGCTGCCTAGCGCCAACCCAGGCACCTTTGATTCATGTTGCTATGGTGCCAGCATTATAGGCAGGATTGTTTTTTGTGCATGAATGGACACCTTCCTGCACAAAAACCATCCTGAGAGGCATTTCCCACGTTGAAAAAAGAAAAAATGAGGAGAAATAAAGATATTTCTCCTCGTTATGCCTCACCTGGGGAGGTATAGGATTTAGAAGCATTGCCAGATCTACCACTAAAGGTAAATCTGAGAATACACCAAAATCCACGGATGGATGTGTGGGAACACTCACGCTCCATCCATGTAACTCCTCCCTGTCGCAGAGTAACGGAAAGGAGTGATCTGTGCTGCCTTGCGTTACTGTAGATTTATCACGGCTCTTGGCTTGATAAATCTCCTTTTAGTGTTGTGTCACCCTTGTGCCTCATTGCGTTGGACTAGGTCAACGCAAAACCTTCATTAATATGCCCCCCCAGGTTATGCTCACGTTGTACATTGATGGTTTGTGCAATACATGAATACAATTTTTAAACCAGAAAAGAAAAATTAATGTGCTTCTGTTCTCCCAAGAAGGGACCATACCAGTATCAGTGGGAGGTAAAGTGAGTCTCCATCAAAGGCACTTACTTGGGGTCTGACACACGAAGGGGTGTTGTTTGTGATGGTTCCCTGCCCACACTGCAAACTTTCCTGTTGGCTACTGTCTAGGGTGGGAGTTTGTGCCCCAGACCACAGTGAGTTTGGTCAGGGCCAGGCGGCAGTTCCAGCAGTCAAAAGTGCAAAAGGTGTCCCTCAACCCAACTGCACTGTAAACTTCCCTGCTGGACATTTTATGGGATGGGACTGCAGTGAGGTTTGGCAAGCACAGGCGGTGGTTCCAGTGCTCAAAAGTGCCAATGGTGTCCCACAGCATGGGAGGTGCCTAGGTGACAAGTGGGCCCGTCTTTGCCCTTCATCATCTGGAAGAGATTGGGCTGGGCCCCCCTCTTTCAGTTACCTTCCACAAGGCCTAGCGATTAGCAACCCTTTGAGTTTTAATAACAGTCAATACCGGTGAGCCTTTTGTCACATTATCATGGGGAAACGTAAAGACGATGGTAATGTTGTCCGCCCCACTGTCTTGATTAATAGTATGCTGGAACGGGTTGTTGGGATCATAAGCAATGAGAGTGAACTGAGTGAATGCAGACTTTCTCTTGACTGCAGAGCATTGATGGGTTCCTGCCCTGACTCTGTCACTGCAAGCACTAGTAATACACCTGAGTTGAGGCCTCTACCTTACCAACCCTCTTTTGTCCTCGTTGGTCCTGATATTAGTTCTGAAATAGTGGTTAATTCAGAGGGATCAATGGGTAGTCCCTCATCACAGCAACAGACTCCTATTGTAGTGGCCAAAAGGAAACAGCCCCCTCCTAAAGAAGGTTCTAAGAACCAATTGCTTTCATGGATTCAACCACTGAAAACATCACTGTCACAGAATGTTGAATGCCAAACTGATAATCCGTTGTCCCTGGAATCCCGGACCATTGCGGCATTTTGCGATAAATTTGGGAACATTTTAGAAGAAAAGTTGAAATGCGTAATGTACCGCCTTGAAAATCTTGACAACTTAGTGTTTTTTGCTTCTAATAAGCCCCTTCCGGAACATCCAAAGTGCATGAGCAGTGAGCCTGGGCAGAGTGTGCAGAGTTCCACTAAACAGAACTCTGCAAAGTGACAAAAAAACTCCTCCCTGCTATGCCGAGTTCCACAAGTGGCAGAGGGTGTTAGGTCACGCCTTTCACACAGATTTTTAGCAGTGAGTGTTTGTCAAGCACGAACAACAACTTGCGCAGCACAAGAGGGCACTGCTTGTTTCTGCCACTCGAGTAGTTGTGCTACTCAAGCAGCAGCTTCCTGAAAATAAACAGACAGTTTCTCAACACGAACAGTAGTGGCTATCCGCGACTGTCCACATTGAGAAATCTCACTGGGATGTGGTCTGGCGTATGATTTTTACCGATCGCACTCACCAACTTAACTTTAGCGGGAAAAACTCTGCAAACTCCGCGAGTGGAGCAGAGTTTCATACCCAGGCATAATAAGGAGTAGCTCTGCTAATTGTGATCCATCAATCATGGGGAACATAGCCCTTAGTGACCAACAAATTAGTATGAATAGCTCACTCTCATTACCAGAGAAGATCCCTAGACTATCCATCGATATTGCATACCAGGATATTGGAGTAACTCATTCTGGTGCTTGCCTATTGTCCAACGCAATCCTCTCTGCCCCGCCTACCACTGTGTTAGCCCTACCGGTCATTGGTAGCTGTACATATGCCACATGTCTCAATAATCTGAGCCTTCCCCTTCAGGCTGCCCCTATGTTTTAATTTTGGCTGGAGTTCCCCCATTTAATGTTGTGAAATTAGAAACTTGGGACGAATTCCACAAGTCCACTGACTGGCATAAACACTTTAATGCCTGGTGATTGAATGAAATCATAATGGCAAGGAGGGTGGGTTGGCTAGGAAATGTTGATGGGGACTTTGTTGTTTTAAATTTTTATTTTTCATAGGGCATCTGTCCTCTTTCCAGTTCAACGCCCATATCTTTTGATCACACCTGATCATGTTGTTTGATCCAATAAATTCTCTGTATTGAGTGATTAAGAGGCGGTGGAATAACTTTCTGCAAATGAGGTAGCTGCCAATCAAGTGCCTCCTCTCATAGTTCCCTATAGATTGCTCCATACCTCTGATATGTTTGGAGGCCTACCAGATTATCCTTTAATGCAGCTAACCCCTATTGCCCTATGTGCTACTGGGAGATCCAGCCTACCTCTTGGAATGTGGCAGGCCTAGGAGCCAAGTTAGTTCACCCGGAATGGTGTGAGTTTACCTCACAGCTTGATTTGTGTCTCTTCCAAAAGACATGTTCTCTGCAACCCAGGTTTCATGTTGATTATGTCAACTATATGGAGGTCACCACCATTGCAGAAACAGGCAGGCCTTCCGGGGGTCTTACCATTTTGGCAAGGACCACAGTGATGGATACGGTAAAAGCGATAGATTTCCCTGATTTAACTGGTGAATGTCTCAAGGCTCTCTAGGGTGAACCCTACCAGGTATAAAATGTGTTTTGCGGAGCGGATAGGAGAAATAGGGATTAAATGGTTCTTGATTAACTAAATGCACATATATCCATCCAGCTACGTGATGGAAGGATAATCATGACGGGGATGACCTTAATTGCCTATTCAAGCCTCAATATTATGTCCCTGTGAGTTGAAGAGGACAATTTATAGGTCAGTCCCATCCCTTGGGATCCCTCCTCTGAAAAAATGGTCTCTGACTGCAATCAAAATGAATGCCCTTACTTTAAATCAGTGGTTCAGATCCTGTATTGGCAGAACCAGCTCAGATTGGTTTGGGGCTCATACACTTAATAGCTCAAACTGAACGAGCCTCGTTGACTATATTCTTCTGATCCTCAAATTAGGGCCATATCTTGAGGACTTGCAAGTAATCCCTCAACAGGATAGTAACCATAATGCTCTGATCCTTAAGCAAAACCTTAATTTAAATGAACAGTCTGACCATATTAGAGAAACATTGTACAGGAGATTGAGGATCACCAGCAACAGACCTAGGGTTAAATATTGCAGTATGGAGACTTCGCAAGAGACCATAAGTCAGATTTTATGTCTTCTGACGGAAGGGATGGAGGGCATAGCACCCCTTGTTTGAAAGATTTAAAAGAATGGTTGGGTGCTATGTCCAAGATTCATACTGGGTTGCTCAGGAAATTAGGGAGTCTCTTTTTTTTAAACCAGGCATACAACTTTGAGAAAGCATTTTCGGACCTGGTACAACAAATGTTGGAGGGATGCCAAATCTAATCTGGTTAAAGCAATTAAGGAGCAAGACTACTCTGTGATCCAGATGCCCACACATGTTCATAAAAAGGCCCTTATTGTTGCTAAAAAATACTTGGATAGGACAAACGAGAGAGCCTATTGAAAGCTGTTAACCTGAGGTGTGCCTTTAATGATCAGGGAATATTAGCACAGGAAATATGTTTAGCCATTCAGGTCCTCTTACCCAGTAAAGCGCTGGGTCTAGATAAGATCCCTGGGGATGCATCATGGAGGAAGGTTGAGTTTTGGGGTGTTTATCTTTCACCATTATTCACTGCTTTCCTGAAAGGGGCCCGCCCTTCCCCCACTTGGTCAGGGGCTGAAATTATACACATCCATAAGGAAGGTCCTCACAACAAACCAATAAATGGTGGACCCAGACGTCTAATTGACAGCTCACAAAAGCTGTTTTGGAGGGTCATATTTGGAAGATTGCAAGAGAAGATGGCTGGAAATGTTATTTTGTTACCCTTACAGGCCAGCTTTGGAGAGCCCACAAATGCAAGATTGATCAGGTGTTCTGGCCCCTGATGGTGTATTAGAAAATGGTCACCTTAAGGGGTGGACGTCTGTATGTCGTGTTTGTAGACCTCTGTTCCACTTTTGATCTAGTCCCAGACCCACAGTGTGGCATTTGTTACAAGAGTTAGGGGTTCCCAGTGATCTACTTGATTTTTTGTGAGGTTGCCTATGAATAACTATGTGCAGGTGAGGTGTGGTCAGGCTGGTGAGCCCTTACCCATAAGCAGAGGAGTAAGGCAGTGCTGCCTACTCGCCCAAACACTTTTCCCTTTTTATATACATGGCAACAAAGATTACCTGGTGTAGATTGATAACGACGCTCCTAGATTAGCAAACACGAGGTTTCGCGCCCTAAACTTTGCCGATGATACTCTTTTATTCTCCAAACCCCCTACAGGCCTACAAAAGTTCCCTGATTGTTTTGTCAAATACTATATGAATCAGGACATCAAAAATACAATAGGCAATAAAACGTATATGATTTTAAACCCTGGGAATTTGGCCAGGGCAAATCCTGTTTTACTAGAGTCTCCCTTACGGGTGAGTAGTCGCGCTTTAACAAAACCATGCTTGATTGATTGAAAGAATTCAATCTTTCATGTATTTGGGCATTACTTTAACCAAATGCATAGGCTGATAGGCTTACATTACCCAGGGTAAGCTTCACAAACTAGAGCAAGTTGCAGGGGTATTTCTAAGATTATATATAGATTGCAATTTCAACCGGCAAGTCCAGCTCTTCATGTTTACCATTTGCAGGCACTGGGGTCAATATTGTATGATGCAGAGTTGTGGGGTCTTGTGTATGCAACTATGCTTGACTTAGTGGAAGATAAGTTTATTAGGCAATTGGTAGGTTTCCCCATAAATACTCCTCTAATTCCCCTCAGACTTGACCTGAGGATGAGAGTAATATCAGATAAAGTTGGTATGCGCTGTATTCAGTACTGAAGGAGGTTCTGGACTACCCTACTCCAGAGCTGCAACAGTACAGAGAGGGCGTAGTAGAGATCTTTAGCCTTTTGGGTTATAGCAAAATACTCTGGGTCAAGTATGTAAGATCTCTCCTGTGAGAAATTGGGCTCTCGTTCTTGTGGAGTACTCCAAATGAGTCGGCAGGGATTTCTAAGAACTCCATTAAAAAAGCTTATTGGAAGTATAAAGATCTTGCTGTACATTCCGTGGAAAGAAGAGTTTTTTGACTGATGCATTTTTTACAGTTAAGGATGCATATGGCAGAGAAAATGTCACGGACAAGATTGAACCTTCCATGACTAGGCGTTTGTTCTTGCAGTTAGGATCCGAAAGAAATGAAATGAAATAAAATGAAAATTAAAAATTGCATTTATATAGCGCATAAACTGCCCTGAGGCCTCGCAGCGCTTTGTCTGAGACTGAAGGATGCAGAAATTTCGTGCTAGCAAGATGTGCCAAATAAATGGGTTTTTAGAAGTTTCCTGAATGCCAGCAGGTTATTGGTCCTTCTAAGCGAGAGGGGGAGGGAGTTCCACAGCTTTACAGCATTAAATGCAAATGAGCGGCCTCCCAGCGAGCTTTGTATATCTTGTTTGAGGTAGCCAGATGGAGTGAGCTAGAGCGCAAGGCTCTATGGGGGAGGTATGGAGTAATCAAAGGATGCAATATGGTAGGGCCGGTCCTCCAGATTGCTTTCTGCGTAATACACATGGCTTTAAACTGAATCCTAGCTGTTATGGGCAACCAGTGTAACTTCTTAAGGGCAGGCTTCACAGATTGCCTCCGTGGGATTTGATAAAGCAGTCGGGCGGCACAATTCTGTGTGACCTGAAGTTTATTAATTGTGGCCTTTGGAGCACCCAGATAGAGAGCATTGCCGTAGTCCAGGCGGGAGAGTATTAAGGCCTGAACCATGACTCTCCTTGAAAGAGACACGTTAATGATAGATTCCTTACCTTAGAATATCGCCAGGCGTCAGACTGGATCCGGAAAGTTTTTGCTAGCAGTACCTCTGCGCGTCAGTAGGTGGCGTCGTGTGGCTCCACCTCCATCACTGGCTTTGTATGCACCGAGATGACGTCATAGAGACTACTTAGGCACCACCCATGTACGTTAGCGTCAGTTCTTTATTTTTCCGCACCAGTAGGCTCAGATCCGGTTAGAGCACGTACCTTAGTCACTTTTTGACTATCTTTTTGAGACTTTTGTCTCCTGTAATTTTGAATCTACTCTGGTGCATGTAGGGATGCCTGGTTTTAAGTCTTGCGGGGCCTGCCGTTGCAATATGTCTGTGGCGGACCCCCACAACATCTGTCTCTACTGTCTGGAGAACGATCACGACTCTCGGTCCTGTTTGGACTGTCAGGCGATGGCCCGAAGGCATCGAGGGAATGGTGCCGGAAGCTGCTTGAGGTCTGGCACTCATCCCAGTGCTGTTCACGGTCCAGGGATGAGTGCCAGAGAACGCTCACGGGGCCACCATCATCGCTCCTCGGGCTCCAAGTCTTTGACCTCGTATTCGGGTAAGAGACGACAAAAAAAGAAGTTGAAGAAGCGTTGTCGCTCTCCGATGTCCCCCTGTTGGTCCCTGGATGCAAACGAGGGGGACAGGGGTTCTGCCCCTGTGGCTCCGTCGGAGCCCGGGAGCCCCACGGCCTACTCACCTTATCCGGGTCCGTCGGCGACTCCTGTATAGGTGCAAGAATTTCTTGCTACCATGGACCGCCTGTTTAGGCCTCGGGCTCCCGCCGGTGCGCCCTCGGGCCCGTGGTCCCATGTCAGGATTCTGTCAGGCCATCGGCGCTGCCGGCGGCTCCGGCGCTGCCTTCGGCCCCGCCTCCAGCTCTACGGTGGATACCATTGGTTCCGCCCCTGCCCAGGTTCCAGGACAATTCTGTTCCTACCTGGGATCCAAATTGGGACACGGCGCTGGTTTAGCCCTGTCCGGCGCGGTACTCGATGCTGTTCATGGTGCCCGATGTTCCTTCCCTGGCTCCTGCCCCGCCGCCGTGGCCTGTGCCATATGCGGCGGAGGTGGAGGAGGACTGAGAGGGGTCAGAGGACCCTCTTGCTCATCAGTGTGATTCTGAGCAGGACTGGGCAGATGAGTTAGAGGAGGCCAGGAGCCTTGATATTTCCTCTGACCTGGGGTTTGCCTCCAGATGGCATATGTGGGCTCTGCAGTGGGACCTGAAGTTCCAGTGGGAACAGCATCAGAGCAACCTGTCCGATCATGTCCAGATCTCGGAGGGCACTGCACATCAATTGAAGTGGTGGCTCCCGAATCGCGATTGGGTCAAGGGTAGATCCCTCCCCCTTTTCTTAACTGAGCACACAGTGATGATGGACGTGTCCCTCCTTGGATGGGGTAGCAACTTGGGAGAGGCAGAGATCAGATGCCTCTGGTCTCTGGCGGAGTCCCGGCTCCATATCAATCTTTTGGAGCTTTGGGCGATCCGACTTGCATTGAAGGCATTCCTTCCCTCTGTCCAGGCAAGTGTAGTGCAGGTGTTCATGGACAACACCACCTCCATGTGGTATTGCAACAAACAGGGCGGATGGGGTCCTGGACCCCATGTCAGGAGGCTCCGCGCCTCTGGACATGGCTGGAACATCAAGGCATTTCCTTGGTGGTTCAACACCTGGCAGGTTCTCTGAATGCCAGGGTGGACGAACTCAGTCGCCGGTGCTTGATGGATCATGAATGGCATCTGAACTCGGCCGTGGCGCAAGGTCTCTTTCAGCAGTGGGGAGAGCCTTGGTTAGATCTATTGGCCATTGAAGAGAATGCGCAATGTCATCAGTTCTGCTCTTTGGAATTTCCAAGGCCGGACTCTCTTAGCGATGCTTTTCGTCACGAGTGGAGTTGCGGTCTATTGTGCACCTTTCCACCTATACCACTTCTGCCCAGAGTGCTGAAGAAGATTTGGCACAACCGGGCCCAAGTCATCCTTGTGGCTCCGGATTGGGAACAAAGATACTGGTATCCCGAGCTACTCAGCATGGCGATCGATCCCCAGATCCAACTGCCGTCTTCATGAGGATCTTCTGTTGCAGCAGCAGGGGATGGTCCTCCACCCAAACCTGTCCAGCCTCCACCTCCATGTGTGAAGATTGAGATGTGGCAGTTGACGGCTTTCGATCTTCCTCTCGAAGTCTGTGATATTATTCTGGCAGCCAGGCGCTCCCTCCAATAAAACGGTATACTCCTGCAGGTGGAACAAGTTTGTGGCTTGGTGCACATCTAACTCTGTGGATCCCCTTTCTGCCCCTCTTTCTGAAGTCCTTCTGTTCCTTCTTTCTTTGGCCAAGCAGGGCTCTGCTCTGGGTAACTATCAAAGTCTATCTTTTGGCCAACTCCGCCTTTCTACGGCTTCCAGATCAGCCTTTTATTTTTCAGTCTTCAGTTGTTAACCGTCTCCTGAAAGGAATTACGCACATATTTCCTCCTGTGCCGTTCATTATGCCTCAATGGCACTTAAACCTTGTCTGGTATCTGATGTTCGCTCCCTTTGAGCCCCTTAATAACTTTCCTCTATATCTTCTCACTCTCAAGACGGCTTTCCTGGTAGCTATCACCTCTGCCAGATGAGTAAGTGAGCTCCAGGCTCTTTCTTCCAAACCTCCTTTCCTTTTTGTTCTTCCAGACAAGGTGGTTTTAAGGACCCGTCCTTCTTTCTTGCCAAAGGTTGTCGTGCCCTTACACATCGGGCAGACCATCTCTTTGCCCACCTTCTTTCCCCCTCTGCATCCTTCAAAAGAGGAAGAGAGGCTCCACGTTTGGACCCAAAATGTGTGCTCTTGTTCTATCTGAAACACACAGTGCAGTGCCGGATGGATGACCAGCGCGTTGTTGGCTACGTGGCCGCCAAGAAAGGTCGAGCCGTGCACAAACAGAACATCTCTCGGTGGGTCGTTCTGCGCATCAAAGCTTGTTACTCATTGGCTAAGAAGGAGCTTCCTGTGGGGCTGCATGCCCATTCTACCAGGGCAACAGCAGCCACTACTAACTTGAGACGCAGCATTCCCTTGCAGGACATTTGTCAGGCAGCTACACGGGCCTTGCTGCACACATTTACCAAGAATTACTGCCTTGACAGTCAAGTCCAGTGAGACGGCTTCTTTGGCTGTTCTGTTCTCTGTGACTTTCTGGTGTAATCTTGTTCGCAGACCCAGCTCTGGGGTTGGTATTGCTGGGATATCTTTTCTAAGGTAAGGAATCTATCACTAACGTTTCTCTTTTAGATGCACAAGTTACTACTTGTGCAACGATATGTCTGTAAGAGACATTAGTTAGTGATAGAGTGCTTACCGCCCCGCCCATCCTCCCCCGTCTGCGAACTGATTTCTAGGGTTAAGGTCATCCCTTTTAGGGCCCTAGTTTCATGGCACCAGTGGTCAGTTTCTTGCATGGCTCTGCATTCCTGGTGCCGACAGTCTTGTACAGAACTGATGTCAGCGCACATAAGTGGGGCCTAAGTAGTCTCTGTGATGTCATCTCGGTGCATACGACGCCAGTGACGGACGCGGAGCATCTCAACGCCACCTACTGATGCACAGAGGTACTGCTGACACCTGGGGATATTCCAAGGTCAAGAATCTATCACTAATTAATGACTCTTACAGATATAATGTTACACAAGTAGTAAATTGTGCTTATGGGACCCGACCCCATTGGTCCTTTACAGTCAGGTGGGCTAAAGTCCCTAGTGCTGATGAGCGGCAGTGCCCGGCATGTGGTACCCCCAAGGACACCTTACAACATGCTTTGTTTGTTTGCCCAGCCTACGAGAGCAGAAGGCGATGCAAGAAAAGGAGTGGGTCCACCACTACATCTCAGAGGAAAGAATTAAGTATAAATCCCACCTACATTTTTTTTGTAGCAAAAACTGCGTACTTCTCAAAAAAATCAAAGCAGCTTCTAACTCCTCCAGGAAACTTTTTCTTACGGTGACCGAGCTCACAACAGAACCTACTAGATCCCCCATAATTGCTAAACAATCTTTCTGTGACTGTTTAGCCACCTTTTGTCTCTAGAAAGTATCTAACATCTACAAAACATTCTCTCTTCCTATGCACCTGTCTTGCATTACCAACAACTGTCTCAAAGCCATATCCAATGAATCAAAGTTTGAATTCTTTTCTCCATTTTCCACCAAAACTATCACACAACTGAATAAATCAGCAAAAACAGGTTCTCCAGGGGAACCCTGCCCACCAAAGATATCAATCTCCATCACAGAGACATTAGTCCCTAAGCAAACCAGAATTTATCCTGCACAATATCCCTTAAGACCTGGGTTTTTAGGTCTCCTCACTAGGCTCTCTAATTTATTATAACATTGTCTCTCAGTAACCAGTGCCAAGACCCCATGACGGGTAATAGAGCTCTCTATAACATTTATGTTATAACATTCTGGAGATTACTGTTGTGATGTTCTCTAGGCACTAGAGAATATAAAGTTGCCCTAAGGATACTTAGTACTGATCTCAGAAAGCCATTGATTTTTGCACTAACCTGTTATTTATTGACTACGTGGAAAACTATTACAAAACTTTGTGTACTACCTAGGAACTAACTCACGGTAGGCATAGTAATGTGATACACTGTACTACCTTTCTTCAGATTATGGATGTTAATATGTGATTCCTTTGCTGTCTTTCCCAGTCCCCAATTATGTTATGTTATGTTATAAATGTGTACAGCACACGAATATCGAACGGTGTCTTGGCTTTAGCAGAACGAGTAGAAGCGAGCAGGAGCACTATTCACCAAACAGCCAGATCTTAATGGCTTTCCTAAACAATGTCAAGATGGGAAGATTTCTGATGTTAAGAGGGAGGGAGGTCCAGAGACTTGTAGCTCCCAGCACAAAGCTTCTACCACCCCAGTTTGATTGCAAAAATCTCTAAGAAAGTATCACTTTTTCCCCTTGTGATCAAAGGCATCTGTTTAGAGGGTACCAGTAGAGTGACCGATTCAGGAACTGAGGACCGGTCCCTTGTAGTGCCTTAATTTGTGATACACAGGGGTTTGAACTTGATACAACTTTTAATTGGCAGCCAGTGCAGACTCTGGAGGTGTTTTCCCACAGACTGAAATTTGGGAATCCCCAGGAGGAGCATTGGAGCTGCATTTTGGATCGTCTGGAGCCTACGTAATTGCTTCAGGGGTATACCGAGATATAACCAGTTACAATAATCCAGTTTGGAAAGGACTAAGGATGTAACAACAGTTTTCCAACTCTCTTTTGGAATCAGAGGTAGGATTTTCTTGATCGCTTTAAGAATAAAGAAACTTGATGATGAAACTGTCTTGACTTGGGCTTCAAAGTCCATTCTCTGATCTATCATCACACCCAGATTCTTTGCTTCTGGGACTGGGATTGGTGCTGTTCCCAGGTCATCTGGCCACCAAATCTGAGACCAGGAAGTGGAACAGTTACCAAACGGAATCACCTCAGTTTTCCCGGAATTTAGCTTAAGGCAGTGCAAACTCATCCATGAGCTGACTGCTGTCATGCAATCCCTACATTTTTTACTGGTGGTTGTTTATTTTTACTAATGGATACCACAATTTGGGTATCATCTACGTATGATGTTAGTGCCATCTCAAAAAATCTTATTGAAAATGCCAGTTCAGAAACATATACATTGAAGAGCATAGGACTCAAAGAGAAACCCATTGGAACTCCACATGGGAGTGTGAAGGACGGGGAAGTGAAATTACCCTGGGCAACTGATTGTATCCTATTGGCTAGAAAGGAGGAGACCAATGCCAATGCCTTTCCAGAAATGCCAAGAGAATTCAGATGGATTAGCAGGGTTTTATGGTCTACCGTGTCGAAGACCACTGACCGGTCAAGCAGGACAAGAGCCACAGCGCCCCCTGCGTCCTTTACTGCTCTTATTTCCTCAGTGGCCTTTATTAGCACTGTTACTGTGCTATGTTCTGCCCTAAAACCAAATTGAGACTCATCCACCAAGTTATGCTCATATAGAAATGATGTTAGCTGGTTGTTCATAACTTTTTCTGCCAATTTAGCTGTAACTGGAAGACGCGATATAGGCCTATAGTTGCCTGGGTCAAGTGCTTCCAGGTTGGATTTTTTCAGAAGGGGTAGAATCGATTTCCTCTTCCAAATAGAGGGAAAGACACCTTCTGTGAACATTGAGATAAAAATGGAGGTTAGACCAAGGATCTCTGGGGCTTGTTTAAATATCACAGGAGGGAGAGGCTCATGGGGAGAGCCCCGATTTTATTGTCAAAATATGACTAATTATCTCATCAACAGTTACTGCTCTGAATTCTGCGAAGATGGGGGCACTTGGGTATTGTAACATTATGGCGTTATGAGTATCTAAATTGACCCCATTGTCAAAGGTGGTGAAGATTTGCTCCACCTTGTTTGAAAGTGTTGTGCAAGTGCATTACAGAATTCCTGAGAATGATCATTTCCCCTTCTTTCGGAGGTGTAGACATTTTAGTTACCATCGGAAAGAGCTCTTTAGAGGAGGTTTTTTTGCCTACTTAATTTGCTTAGAGAAATAGGAACCCTTTCTGACAGGATCAGTTTTTTTTATAATTGGCTAGTAGGATTTTGTACTTTATGAGTTCATGTTCACCATAATTAATCCTCCAACATCTCTCCTGTCTTCTGAACACTGTTTTTTAAGTCTAAGGGTGTTAGAGAACCAAGGGGCTGATGGAGTAGTCCTATTGCCCGAGGATTTTTTAAGGGGGGCTATCTTATTGGCAGTTTCTGTGAGCCATTAATTGAATTGGATAGAGGCATGTTCTGCTTCCTGCTGTGATTTTGTTAGTAAACATGTGAGCTGGAAGTTAGGCTGATTGTTGTCTACCTGCTTCCAATTACGGTATTATCCAACTGACTGATTGTATTGGCTTGGTTGGCCCTTGACTGAATCATCAAGCTCAAAGATAATGGCACTAAGGTCGGTCCAGATCCATAGTAGAATCTCCTTGATCTTGAGTGCGTCATAGTTAGTAAAGATAACTTCCGAGATATGGCCTGCCTGATGTGTGGAGCCCTTAACCCTTTGGTTTATCCCAGAAAGTGTCATGGTATCAAGTAAGGAGATAGTGTTTGAGTCCATGACAGCGTCCAGATGGAAATTGAAATCACCCAAAATAGCAACATTCTTCTACAGAGCACAAGTTTCAAGTAGTGTATTGCGGAAAGCAAGGAACATTTTTTTCCCTCAGAGGGTGCGGTATAATGACAGTCCCTTGAATGAAAGATTCTTTTGCGTGCATGTTATATTAGCATGGCTTATTAGAAGTTAAAAAGCCATTTTACCTTTTGCTGCTTTTTGCACACGACACTGCATAGCTGTTTTTTCAAGTAAGCTTTCACAAAGGTCTATACATGAGAAAAGGTTTGTTTTTTCGACATCTATAGACATACATCATGCCCCCAGTCTGTTCAGTGAGTGCTGAGCCGTCAAGGTCATCATAACATGGGTGCCTGTTTATCGGCATTTCCGTGTAACACATTCTAGACACAACATTTTGCCAGCTGGGAGCAAAGCCAGATTCTGGCGCCTTTATCATAGCACACTTGCCATAATTTCACACACTTGGAAGATTCCAGGGATGCAGAGAGCCTTGAGGATTGAGATGTAATTACCCTTACTGAGCGGAAAGGTAATGGGGTCCCCCAAAACAAGCCCAAGAGACCTTTTTTAGTTTATAATACATAGTTTCTATATAGGGAAGGTGTAAAAACTTGGCGCTATATCACCTGTTTTCACTATCATTTATCATTGTAATATGATTCCTCCTTTTGTATTGTATGGAGTTGTAACCATGCTGACCAAATTATTCTTAATCATATGTCTGCTTATGTTGACTAAAATACTGCGCATGAGATCACGTCGTTAGAGTAAATATTTTAACCTTAACGTGTCTCTTTTTTACTCCTGTTGTGGACTGGTATGAGAGAATAACAAAAGAGTGTTCTCACTTCCCACCATTCCTGAGATGGTCCTAAGTCGCATGTTCTAGGTTGTCTAATCATTGGTTACTTTGCTATAGGACGAAGAGCTAATGTGACACTGATTGCTAGCTGGTTGGGGTTTGTAGGTACTGAGGTGAGTTTCTGGTTAGACCACAATTCACTAATGTCCTAGGTCTCTGTGCACAGTTCTGTGTATGAGCAGAAATCCTTGCAACATGGCGCCGCCAACGAGTGTGGTCTTATTGTGAGACACTTGAGTAGTGCTTATATCGGTCTACGACCCCCTCACTATTGTTTCCGGTTGAAGTTATTGACGGATAAAACCTACCTATAGTTACATAGATTTCTTCAAGCTTGATATTTTGAAACAGGTTTCTATTTTGAATTACTACCCAGTTGTGCCTTATTTGATTTCATATTACTTCTCTAATACTGTATCGATATGGCTGCAGTGGATATCCCAGCATACAGTCGTGTAGCAGTGCGGAATCACTTACAGGAATACCTCATTTCTTTAGAGGGACAGGCAGTGTTCTTTTTTGGTCTCAGCTGACGCGGTGTGTCCATTTCAGTTGTTTTACTCATGGGTTACATTTCCCACGGTAGATGCTGGTACTGGTGAATTTCACACTTACACTCCTCCTGATACTCCTGCAGTATACGCTCCATATCGGACAGTGGAAATTCTGATTTCTGCTTGGCAGCATGCCGTTTGGTTTAAAGGTGCAATCCCACATGTTATAACAGCGGTAAGACAAGGGCCGTTGTCGATCCCAGGCACTACTTGTCCTGTTTTAGCTGCTTACACCCTGCATCCTAATGCGGGCAGTTATCAGCTCGACTACTAAGACCCCTTTATGCCTCTGCTGTGTCAGTTATTAGGGGTGTAGTTCATTTGATTACCCACAACCTCCCGGGTGGGGCCCCGGGTGGTGCGGCGCATCCAGTTGGCGGGGGCGGGCTGAAGCCTAGTCCCGTCATGATTAATGCTGTCATGGGCAAGCGGCCCCAGGATAAGGATGAGATGCCTTTTTGGCTTACCGAGAAATTCGACCAGCTGGAACCAGTATTCCTGAATACTAGTCCTGTGGAGAAGCACAGGATCCTCACAATTAGTTTGCAGAAAGACTTTGTGCCCGACGTAAATGAATGTACAACTTGGGGTGTGATTTTTGCGGCAGTCTATACCAGGTGCTTTGGCACCCCGTCAGTGACTGTCCTGCCCTCTATGATCAAGCGTGTTCAGGATGAACACGGACCAGAGGCGGCTGTGGAGTTGGGAATGCGACTTGTGGGAGCGTTTGACATGGTGCGCGATCTGTTAAACAGCAATTTATGTGAATGAAGGATGCCACGTTTTCGCTGTTGCATATTGAAAAGTTAGAACCTTTACCTTTTTCAGTAGCAGAATCCAACTTGGCAGTTTGGCTCATCCATGGGTTGATAACTCTACCTTTTCCCCTTTTCAAATTTCAGTCCTGCATGAAACACTATGCAATAGGTGGATTTGAGCCCATGGATGGTGCTTATCTCCATGAAGTCTGGAATCTCCCGTTCACATACGTTTGAGGGATGGAAAGGAAGTCTATTTGAATGGCGAATATTGCACCACCACATCAGATCCCTCATTAGTGTGCAGAAATCTGCAATTGCACGGTTCTTGTAATATCTTTGCACTGAACCTTGCCTGTGTTTTAAAGGGCACTCCAGTCCTGGTCATTACACCGACATTCACATTGCTTGTAAACGGTAGTTATTTGTTGTTAAATAATGAACATTGTTGTAGTATGCATGCAGGTATTCCTTATATTGTTACAGATTTCCAGCGTGTAGTTTGCTGTAAGAACGTCTTGTTTCCTCCTCCACATGGGAGGCTCGATGTTTCCTTCTGGCCTTCTATCCTGACCTTGAAAGCAGAGTTCAACAAAATGAGTCGAATAACAGCTCTTTTGTCCCAGAAGGAGGTCCCCTTACATCTGTGAGTGAGATATTCGTCCTTCACGTTGCAAATACTTGTACTGAGGTAAATGCCTTGTTACACACAGACCTGCCCCTGCATTTCAGGGCTTTGATTCACACAATCTTAAATGCCTCGTTGACCACTGGCCTTGCTCATTGTTTTTAAAGTAGTATGTTCTGGCCTTGAGACCTCATTTCAAACTATATTTGGTGTGATCCCTGTATTTTCTCATTTGATTTTTTTTAGTGTCTTTGGCGGTTTCCCTTTGCTCCTGGCTTTAGGTGCAGGCATACTGCTGTTAATTTGTTTACTACAAAATGGATGCACAGTCTGTGCCCCACGACGATGTGTCCAGGCTGCTCCACCTTCGTAACCGGATGCTAGAATACTATGGATCGCTGCCTCTGGCGACTCAGAGTGTGGTGTATGGTTTATCTTTCCGGTTCTCATTCTTCACTTGCGTGCAACCTGTTTTCCATTGCCTGGATTGTGGATTTGAATGGTCCCTGGATTTGTGTCTCTGCAACACGGTGTCTCCAGACCTGGATTTTAATCTACTAATGAGTCCCTTAGTTGCTCATGAACTAGATTATTCTAGTGCCGGGATTATGGCCTGCGCAGCAGCTCATGGGGTTTTGGGCAATCGGAACATATGGACTGCGGCCAATGACTTTCTGGCGCACAGTTATCTTGAAGTAAGCCCAAATTGTCCTTTGGTGGTACTAGATGCTCCGGCAATCGAGGAACATATATGTTCTTTCCCTTTACTTAATTGGATGGCTGAAATGTTCATGGATGATAAAAGCAACTTCCTATTGAAGGCAGTTGTAACGTATGGTGCTTATACGCTTTTGGATTGAAGTATGGATTTTTTTTTGCTTCATAAACACGTACTGAACTCGTGATTATTTTTCTTTTAATGCCTTAATTTTCCAGTCTTTTTTCACACCATGGCCGCCCGTGATTGGTTTCACTGACTTGGTTATTTTGATTTGGATTTTTTATTCTCAAGTTTGGCAAAGTTCCTGAACTTGGTTCTGTCTCATTCGCACTTGAACTCTGTGTTCTATGAAGTTTGCCCCGGTTATTGGGCGTTCCCAGAACAAGGGAGGGTGTAGTATGGTTAGGGCCTCTTTTTGCGTGCATGTTATGCTAGCATGGCTTATTAGAAGTTTAAACGCCATTTTACCTTTTGCTGCTTTTTGCACATGACACTGCATATCTGTTTTTGCAAGTTAGCTTTCACGAAGGTCTATACATGAGAAAAGGTTTGTTTTTTGACATCTCTAGACAGTCTGTACAATGAGTGCTGAGCCATCAAGGTTATCATAACATGTGAGCCTGTTTATCGGCATGTCCGTGTAACACATTCTAGACACAATATTTTGGCAGCTGTGAGCCAAGCCAGATTCTGGTACCTTTATCATAGCACACTTGCCATAAATTTGCACACTTGGAAGATTCCAGGGATGCAGAAAGCCTTGCTGATCCAGATGTAATTACCCTAACTAAGTGGAAATGTAATGGGGTCCCCCAAAACAAGCCCAAGAGACCTTTTTTAGTTTATAATACATAGTTCCTATATAGGGAAGGTGTTAAAACTAGGCGCTATATCATTTGTTTGCACTATCATTGTAATATGATTCCTCCTCTTGCATCTTATGGAATTGTAGCCATGTTGACCATATTATTCCCAATCATATGTCTGCTTATGTTGACTAAAATACTGTGCATGAGATCATGTCGTAAAAATAAATATTTTAACCTTACCGAGTCTCTTTTTTACTCCTGTTGTGGACTGGTATGAGAGAATAACAAAAGAGTGTTCTCACTTCCCACCATTCCTGAGATGGTCCTAAGTCGCTTGTTCTAGGTTGTCTAATCATTGGTTACTTTGCTATTGGACAAAGAGCTAATGTGACACTGATTGCTAGCTGGTTGGGGTTTTTAGGTACTGAGGATAGTTTCTGGTACACCACAATTCACTAATGTCCTAGGTCTCTGTGCAAAGTTATGTGTATGAGCAGAAATCCTTGCAACAACCTCACAATCTGAGGAGGAAATGGTCTCGAAGGAGGCTGAATAAGTGTCTTGATAGATAATGCAGGACCACCCCCTTTTTTTTGCGTCTTATCTTGTCTGAATACTGTGTAGCCTGGAGGCACCTCAGTACAGATGTCCGGACCTGATGCCTGGACGGCCAGGGTTTCAGTAATGAAGAGCAAATCTAGGCCCTGGGCATCGAGTAACTCAGCGATGTCTAATTTATGTTTGGGCAGAGATCATGCGTTTATACGTGCATTCCAACTACCTAATAGTTGCTGTATTTAAAACTCACATGACTATTGACTGTAATGTAACAAATTGTATTTTGTTCATATTGATATTTTTAATTATTCATGTTTTATACTGTACTATGTGTTCTTATTTGCTTTTATGACCCTTGAGCTGAAATAAAATCGAATTGATTCTTTGAGTCACAAAGGAAAACTTACTGGACAACGCCACCGGGGAAGAAACATGTGAGGGTGGTAACCAGCTCAACCTAATTTAGGTCAGGTCAACGGATGTAAATTTAGAAGTCGGCAATGTTATGTCCTTGTAAGTCTCCACTGATTCCTGTATGGCTAGATAGGAGAACCCTGCACAACACGCAACATTGACTTTTGTTTTTAGAGGGGAGAAGGTGCTTACAACTCAGGTGGAAATATTCTGAGCACGAACTTTGTTCATTCTGTGCAAAAACATTGTGCCCCATTAAAATAAAATTCTTAATTTTGGAATTTATATTTCATATCAGTTGCAAGGTCAAACAACAATGGCTTCAGCACAAGAAACAAAATGTCAGCAGGCAGCCACAGCTATTTTGTTTTGGTAATACTAAGTAACAAATTCCTTGGTTCCATGTTATCAAAACTCTCTAACAGATGTTGAGTCTACATGATTATTGGCTTTTCCCTGAACAATTGTATCAGTTATCTAGAGAAAATATTAAAAATGTGTATTAGGAAGCAGCAGCTATGGACATATTGACGAGCAGCACAGGTAGTCTCACTTTATCTTATATTGATTTTAAACCATTTATGAGCTTTGAGACATCCATTGACGAAATCGAACCCTCTTTTACATGCAAACTATATCTGCAGTTCAGATATCATATCCTTCCAGTCAATTCTTTTATTTCTAACTGGGCCATAGGGAATGAGGGTGGTGATGACCAATGCTCGGCATGTGGGAGGGGTACCGAAACATTAGAAAATCTTTTGGTTTTTTTTGTCCCCAGTACAGTAGGTCACAAGCAAACTGGATTATTCCAATGTGTAAGAATCTTGGCACCAAAAAACACCAGGTTGCTTTTAGAATTTTAAGTACTAACACAGTTAGGCACTATGTCTTGGGCGTGGTCAACTTTCTTCTGGCGACCTGGATAAGGCACTCCAAGTGCCAATTGGATATGTAAGTCACTTTCTGAGCAGGTATAACCGACATGAATACAGTGGAATGTTTTGTAAATTATATATGTGTTAAGTCCACAAATTGTTTTATCATGTTTTTAGAACTTCATCCATTCTATTACAAGAGCTGGATTGTCTTTTTTATCTATTTTGTACTCTGTAAACTGTGTCTAGTCTTTTACTTTGTTGATCTCTGTGACCGAAATAAAGTATTTTGTCAGATTGACTAAATAAGAGATTAGAAAATCTCAAAGAAGAGATCAATAAACAGAGGAAGCACCTATGACACCTGGAAGATTATGAATCAGGACAAATCCTCACCACCAATCAAATTAAAAGAAACTGTGAAATTAAACCAAATAGGAGTGAACAAAGTGCTTTTTGACAAGGGTTCAAATAAGATTGATTACATTGACATATATGAAACTGATGTATGTTAATTAATAGAAAAAAAACTGAGAATCCACGTTGAAGGAAACCAAATCATGGCAAACCAATTTTAACTAAAGAAATTTTAAGAAAAGGAAAAAAAAACAGGTATTTTAAGTAAATATTTTAAATGAAGATAATTGTAAGGTAAATTTGTAATTACATTAAACTTGGGTGGAGTATAGGGCTAATGAGAGTTTTTTTTGGATCTTGGATGGGTATTGTTTTGGGGCGATGAGGTATTGTAGGTGTCACGAATGGGTAGAGTTTAGGGGTGCTACGGGGGGTTTTAGGGTTCAGCGATGAGTGGGGTTTAGGGGTGTGAGTAGCTTTTAGAGTTAAGGGATGAATGGAGGATAAGGATGTTGATGAGTTTTAGATTTTAAGGATGAATACATTTTAGGGCTGGTGATGATTTACAACGTTCAGTTATCAGTAGAGGTTAGGACGGGTGAATAGTTCTGAGGGTTCAAGATCGGCTGGAGTTTAGAGTGGTGATGGCTTTTAAGGATTCAGGGATGGGTGAAGTCTAGATGTAGATGTTGCTTTTAGCGTTCAAGGATGGATAGAGTTTAGGAGTGGTGAGGGCTTTTTTGGGGTCCTGGATGGGTGGTGTATAAGGGCAGTGAGGGTTTTATAAGGTTCAGAGATGGGTGGAGTTTATATGTGGTGAGGGGGTTTAGGGTTCTGAAGTGAGAGGAGTTTAGGGGAAGTGCTGGATTTTATGGTTCAGCAAGAAGTGGGGTGAAGAGGTAGAAAGGGCTTTTAGTGTTCAAGAATGGATGTAGTTTAGTTGTGGTGAGGAGTTTTTAGGGGGCATGGATTGATGGTGTTTAGGGATGGTAAAGGGGATCAGCCAATTAAGAGCATCTAAAATGATTGTTTGACAATGTAAATGACATAAATCTGAAATAATGTCCCCTGAAGAAAAGCACTGAAATAAATACATCCAGCAAAACTTTCAGAAAGTAAGGCCTGCAACCATTACATTTACAAATTAAGAAATAAGCATGAAAATGCCAATTTTGATCAAATATTAATTCTATTAATTTGTTTCTATGAAATGGTAAATGCCTTTCATTCTGAAAATGACGATTTAAAAGTTTAGATAAAAAAGGTTTCTCAGTCATAGCATTCTATGAATTCTTTTTTCTATGAATGCACACACAGCCATCCAAAACGGGAGAAATGATAACCCCTAAAGGTGAAAATCCTAAAACAACTTTTTTCAATAAGTTCCACCTCTGAAGAAAGGGGCAGGAGTGACTCAAGTGAAGCGCACCCCTGGTTCTCAGACCAGGTGCTAATTAAAAATGGACACTGAAAAGGGTCTCTTCCATGCCCTACATTCCTGTTTTTAACTTAAGTGGCAAATACAAAAGGAAATTGATTTTTGATTCAATTAGTATAAAAATCGTTATGCAATCCATATGAGTAAATTAGGTCGTGTTTATATTTCATATGTTTCATCTATCTTGCTATTCCTAAGAGCTTTGGCTATTTCCAGGATGTTGTGTTTCTGATTTTTTTTCATCTTGCATATTATTCTTATAACAGTGCATACTTCAAAATGAGTAACCTCCCGGTGAAAATAAAGGGCCACTATAGAGAGCTCTAGAGCAGAAGGTAATGGAAGTGTGCATTTTTCACTGTGCCATTAGGTCAAAAAGGTTTTCAGAATAGAAGCCCTTGCCTCTCTGCTGAGTGCACAGAGCAGTGGTTACACATTCCAGCTGCAATTGTGATATTATGCAAACCTGTAAAGGAGGTACACAGTTGTCAAAATATTGACAAGGTGAAAGTAAAAGAAAATACAGTGCTTACAGGTGAATGGGTGCTTTATGTATTCAGGCGTGGTGAAGTGAGGGAGATGTGAGGAAGTGCACTCACGAGAGAGTGAAAGAGGAAAGAGATGAGTTGTAGGACATGCAGATGGAGGAGATGTGAAAAGAAAAAGGGTGTACATTTCTAAAAATGAATGAACATAAAGGGAGGGAGAGAGACACTCTGAAGGCCACTAACCCTTGCAGTAATGTTTAATTCACAGTTTCAACACAATTTAGAAATGAAACATTTCCAATATTAATTATTTACAATAAAATTGTTATTACTCCTTTATTTTAAACGGCTTGCAATCATTGAAATGCCAATAGCCCAGTCTTGTTTTAGGAGTTTGTCAGTTGCTGTGTGACATATCTAGATGCAATAACAGAAAGCTCAGAGAGGAGCCAAAATACTGCATGGGTGGCACACTATGTGACTTTTAGAAGTTTACTATACCTAATTAAGCCTCACCCTTAATTACATAGGGCATGGCCCTCTTAGAGACCCCCCCATTTTCTCTATTCCAGTTAAAGCATGGAGCAAAGAATAGAAGACCATACAGCCACCGTCTGAGGTGGAGAGGGAAACTTGAGAGGAAGAAAGATATACTAATCCAGCATAGCAGCAAAGAGTGCAGGAGAAAAAGAACTGCCCCCATGGGAAGAAACCAAAGGGGAAAAAAGATCCATAAATGATGACAGAAGGGGTACATTATATTGTGGTTAATCTTTCAAACAGAGAATTGAAAACTGAGAGTAAGTAAGTAAGTAAGTAAGTAAGTAATTTATTTGTACATGTTTAATTAAAATCTTCACAAAACAATAAAACATTGCTAAAAATTGTTAAAAGTTCATTTGTGCGCAGTTTTCTCAGTTTGCAAGTTTAATTAATATCAGTTCATGATTGTCCATAAATTGCTTCAACGGTCGTCAAGCGCTCTTGTGTCTTTTTTCTGCAAATATCAAAAACCTTTACGACCCGGCAGTTTAATTTTGTTTTGCTGGGGTTAAAGCACAGTTTAACAGCCTGCCTGCATGTCCGGACGCCATGTAATTTAAAGGAGGGCCGTAATAAATTGTACCTCAAGTCCTTTAGTTTGGGACAAATACACATCACATACATACATCTTCCTTGTCAGCTTTACACAGGCGGCACTACTGCAAAAAGTTTTTTCTTACCCAGGGTGGTAAATGCGGGATTTTAGGAATTACTCCAGGGCATAATTTTGAGAACTTTTCTTTCGTTTTTAGATTGATACCACTGTTGAGAAATGCTTGTGGCTGCATTCTTCCATAGTCACTTAGCGTGATCCAACCATGCGCTCTTTTTGTTAATGCCTCCTTGTCCTCAATAGAAGAGATGATTTGTGACGATTTTCTCACAACTTTTTTGAAAGAAAAGAGGTCTGTTGGGGTGCCCCAGAGGTCGGACAGACCCAGCACTTGGTGTGTGTCAAATAGATAATCTCTAGCTGAGGATTTACAATGTCGGAGCAACTCTTCCCATACGTTGGAGTTTAGAGAGCCAACCTCATCGCTGCAAATCTTGTGCCAGCTGGTAACATACGCACTCCGCCTTTCTAGTGTTCGTTTCAGAATACCGAATTCTAATTGGATTTGTGCAGGCAAGACGTATCTTGGCAGGTTAACGATAGCCCTGTACGAGTTAGCTATTACTATGTCCAGTAATGCGGCGTCCTTCCCTTGAAGGGATTCACTCCCATATGTGAGAGTCGGCTGTAACTTTGCGCGCAGAATCTGAAGAAGAGGGTTGAGCGTTAGATCAGGGAGTTTGGCCTTTAAAGATTTTATGGCCAAGTAGGTCATGGTTTAGACAAGTTCTTGGAGTCCAGAATTACTCCAAAACACTTGTAGGTAGTTACGAGGTCCAGCCCTTCTCTGTTTATGTGCCAAATGATTTTCCTTTTTTTTTTGTAATTCACTGCCATAACCTTAGATTTGTTCAAATTTATTTAATGAAAAGGAGTGGGCTACATTCAGAAGATGCTGGAGGAAACTGAGAGAAGTACAGTTTTTACGATCGGGTGTCTCCCGCTGTGCATTCAATTACATACAAACACTTATTGACTTATTTCATTACATGCGCAAACTCAAATTATTGAAAAGGAAGACACATTTGCGTGCCAAAAAAAGGAGTGCCACATATTTGACTGTGAACAGTTAGTTGAGTTGCTAAGTGGTTAGTGCTCCTGACTTGGACGCTTGGCTCACACTCATGTTATTCTGGGCAAATCACTTAGGGCCAGATATAGGTAGCCCAATTTCAGTCGATAACAGCCGACAACAGCCGAAATTACCGAATTTTGGCCGTTACCGACCGATATTGGCCATTTGAGATGTAGGAGGCAGGTGTAAGGATTCGGTAATTTACCGAACGGTAATTTAAGGAATCGGTACCGAATTCTTAAATACCGATTCAGTAAATTACCAAATCTCTAATGTAGGTAGCACTCAAGTGGGTGCATTTTTCATTTAAGGATTTGGTATTGGCTTTTCCAAAAGTGCCATGTGGGAGACATACATGCCCTTAGGGCATGTATGTGTGCCACATGTGCACCCATGCACTATTCAGGGGTGCAACTGGGTGTCAATGTGACACCCTAGTGAGTCTTCCCCCTATTACCGATTCGGTATTTACCGAATCGATAATTCTCATTCATTCCTATGGGTCTCTAGGCCCATAGGAATGAATGGGAAATACCGAATCGGTAAATACCGAATCGGTAATTACCGAATTGTACCGATTCGGTAAAATTTACCAATTTTTTTCATACATAGCATTTACCGATTCTAAAAAACAGAATCGGTAAAATTCGGTATTTTAGAATCGGTAAATGTAGATCACCTACATATGACCTAGAGTCTCCCAGTGCCTGAAACACATATGAAATGTAATGTGTGACATGTATTTATATGAAAACAACATTAAGACTTTTGAAAATGTAAAGGTAACTGGAATTTGGCATGGTGCCAAATGAAAGTATTAAAATGCCTTGCATCTGATATCAACATTGTAATCAAGCCATCCGAAAAAGGTTGCAACTTAGTTATCATGCAATTATCCTTTATATAAAAAATAATCTGAAATACCAACTTTCTAACTCACAGTGTTATAATATCATAGATCCAAAGGAATATGTTATGTTGTGCAGATTTGTAGAGTACACTATCACCTAGGAGAGTATCCTGGTGCTGAACAAGTGTGAGTCTGGCCAAACCTAGGGCCTTGTGGGTCTACTCAAAAAGCCTAGTCAAAAAGCCTTAATTTCAGCTTCTCGTGGAATTCAAGAACTGAGGCGGAGGCTCTTATGTATAGCCGCAGGTCATGCCACAAATTAGGAGTGATGTAGGTAGAAGGCTTGTGTAGGATGTGTGCAAGTAGGAAGCTGGACAAGCGGAGGTGTCTGGAAGGTTTGTGAAAGCAAATTCGATTTTTAAGGTATAATGAGCCAGTGTTATGTAGTGCCAAACCATTTGGTTAGCTTTGATTCATTGGATAAGATCAAAAGGCATGGTACTATATACAAGGGCCGAACACACAAATTTAATGTGCCAATTAGGTGTATTTCATATTAATATTTTTAGAAGGGAGAGCATTATCCCTTTAGTTATCAAGGGTAAAGTGCATTGACTTGCTCAAGAAGAAAGGGGTTCAGCAAAAGAAGGCACAAATATGGGGGGAATACCACGTAAAAGATGCACATTTCTAGGGGTTGGAGAAGAATCGCGCTCCACTAGCAGAGTTCAGAGAGTTTTACCCACTCCACGCAGAGTGCGAATTTCCCCAAAACTTCGCAAAGTGATGCGGAGTGGATTTTTTTCTCTTGTGCGGCTCGCCAACATTAATTTTGCAAGCACAAGCAAGAACATTCTCAAGCTAGTCCTCATCCCAGCGAGATTTCCCAAAACACGGGTGGTTGCAGCAGGTCATGACTGGTCACATTGCGAAATCTGATATTACAGCATGGGACAAACTCCAGGTGCTAAAAATTGGTACAATTTACCACATTCCAATCCATCAGGGAACTTCAAGGAGCGCGTCTGAGTTTTTTTTGGGCACTTTGCAGATTTCCGCGGGAAAACACCAGTAACAGCAGAGAGTGGTCTCCTGAATCACTGTCTACTCCTGGTGTTTGCGCCACTTAGAAAATATATAGGTTTACTATATCTGTAGGTCACTACACTTAAAACCTATCAGTCACCCCTCTAGAAGGCCTTAACAATCCTAAAGGCAGGGTGCTGGGTTTTATGTGAGAGGCTGCCCCTGCATGAGCAGAACACCCCTGCAGCCTTCGGAGACCATTCTCCCGGGTTGTCGTTGACGCAGCCAGACATATAGGTAGAGGTGCATTACATGCTTGTGTACCTTGGCACATATAGATAGAGGTGCATTATGGTGCTCACCTTGGCACATGACATGCCCTTAGCAGGAGACCTAGGCCAAAGTAAGACTTAGGACAGGCTTGTCCCTCACTTTCAGTGGCCTCTCATGTCTGAGGACACAAAGGAGTTTTGTCAGTCCTGTACCATCTGTCATGTCAGATGGTACCACAAAGGCCCGTCTCATACCACTACCTGTGGTGTGGGTTCCCTTTGGGAGGGTTGGGATTGATTGCATTGGTCCCATAAACCCTCCTACTACATCTGGGCACAATTACATGCAAGTGGTGGTGGACCATGCCACTAGGTATGCAGAAGCAATACCTCTTAGAACCAGCACAGATCCTGTGGTGCCCAGGGCCCTCCTAGAAATGTTTTCCGGAGTGGGTGTTCCCTATGGAGGTCTTAACTGACAGTTATATTACTGCTATGTGGAAGGAGTGTGGAGTGAACTACGAATTCACCCCCCATCACCCACAATGCAATAGGTTAGTTGAAAGATTCAACAAAACCCTCAAGGGCATGATTATGGGCCTCCCAGAAAAGCTTAGGTGAAAATGGGATGTCCTGTTGCTCTGCCTTCTCTTTGCCTATGTAGCCGCCCCACAGAAGGAGGTTGGTTGCAGTCCTTTTTTAACTTCTGTGTGGGCATCCAGTTAGGGGTCCTTGTGTTTACTAAAGAAGTGATGGGAGTTACCTCTCAATCCACCTAAGCAAGACATTGTGGACTATGTACTTTGTCTCCACTCCAGGATGTCTGAGTACATGAAGAAGGCCAGAAAAAACCTTGAGGCAAGTCAAGAATTGCAAACATTTGGCATGACCAAAAGGCTGTACTGACTGTTTATCAGTCAAGACAGAAAGTATGGGTGAAGGAGCCTGTGGCCGCAGCAGCCATCCAAGAAAAGTGGAGTGGACCCCATATTAATCTTGAGCAGAAGGGGGAGGTCACCTACTTGATGGACCTTGGAACTCCCAGGAGCCCCCATAGGGTGCTCCATGTAAACAGGCTCACACCCTATGTGGACATGGCAGACATGGGCTTGCTCATGGCTACTGATGAGGGACAGGAGGAAGAGAGTAACCCACTTCCTAACCTCCTCTCACAGAACCCTGATGGTTCAGTTGATGGTGTAGCTTTGGCAGGCAGCCTCACTGAGCAACATCAGATTGATTGCAGGAAGATCCCTGGGACCACTGCCTGCCCATTAAAAATATTTTTTGAGACAGTCGCAAATGTAACAGGTCCCCTGGGGACCCATTCCAAATTGTGACTGCATTATCACCCTCTTGAAGAGGGTGGTAATTTGCGAGTGTTTTGCGGCCACAATTATGGTCACAAAACATTCATACATTCATTTCCGGATGCAATTAGGAACAGAACGCCCCTTCCTAATTGAGACTTGCAATTCCTAAATAGCGAGTTACAAATAAATTGCGACTCACTATTTAGGATTTGCACATGGCCTTGGGTCATTTTGCATGTGCAAATGGGTTGCAAACCCTTTTGCACATGCAATTTAGGGTTGTACATCTGGCACTATATCTAGAAACCACTTGAATTACTTCAGACTTGTGAAAGTATTTTCAGGCTGTTGCTTCAAATGGACATATAGTATCAACATGAGGTATATTCAGGTTTGTGAAGAAACAATTTCAAGCAGATGGATAATACTTGAGAGGGAAATCTAGTAACCAGTTGAAAGGCTGCAATTTTATGAAAGGCTTTACAAGTAGTTTCATTTGACTCAAGAGGAAAATCAAGTATAAACTTGCACTACTGTTGGTTTATGAATGTCTTTCCAGCCTCACATTTTTCGAAAAGTTTCTGGGGAAGATAGAGAGATAAACACAAGGGCTTTTTTCGAATTTCTTTATAAATGCGTTTTCTCAACTGTTTGATATTTTGTTTTCTCCTTTGACTGCATAGAACAAGGTGTTGCTACAATATCAATGTATTGCAACCAGATTTCAGTTGGAAAATATTTGTACACAAAATACAAATTCGGTATATGGAAGGGATCGCTTCAACAAAGCTCCTCTAGATTCCCAATTGGTGTTCATTTGGAGTCTCATTTTAGAAGGCAAAACATCTCTTCAAACTCTAAAATAGAATTAGTAAATAAGGAAACACAATTTAATGGTTTTGGATTGGACAATTTACAAACATTACAATTGCTTGTAAATCTACCTCACACTTAACATGTTTCTCATAATTAAGTGTTTATATTGTCAGTAATATTCGAATTTCTGATATGGTGGATTGTGGTACTTTAATAGGTGATGGAAGGATATTTGCAATACGTCGAACCATTGGTAATCGCTGGGGGTATCATTCCATATGATTGTGCTTTTCCTATTATACCACCTCAATTTGGATCCTGATGTATGCAAGTCAAACTTGACCCTGATCCATTAGGAACAGTCCAGTTCAAACTGACAGGCCAGATCCACCTGAACTGTACCACAAGAAACTCAAGATCGCTTTTGCCCTAATTGAGGCGCTACAGTTGGCTGTAACTTGAATCCAGTGGCACAGTGAGCAAGGGACCTACATCTGGTCATACCGTTGACCACTTAAGTCAGTAAATCAAAATACAAATTATGATTGCAGGAGGCTTGCCTTCCATCTTACCACTGTAATTACTTTGGGTAGCATTCCCACCCATTGATCTTTTGCCCCATGCCACCTCAATGTGGACCTAGCCTTATGCAAAATATAAAAATTAGCCTTGACCCTGCTCCTATGAGAACAGTCTTGCCATAAGTGTCAGGCCAGTTCCTTCCTGCACCAGAACACAAGTAGCCCAAGAACAGTTTTACCATGGTTGGGGCTTTTCAGTCGGTGTAGCTTGGTTCCAGTGGTACAGTGAGTAAGAGCCCTACATCTCGGAATACCTTTGGCCACTTAAGGCAGTACATCAGACACACAAATGGTGATGCAAGGATGCTTTCAATAATTCTAACCACTGGCAACAACTTGAGCTATCTTTCCAATCCATTGTTCTTTTGCCTACCATGCCACCTCAACTTGAACCCAGCCATATGCAAATAACCCTTGATTTTAATCCTGTAGGAACAGTTCTGCCTGAACTGCCAGGTCAGGTCTTCCATGAACCGGAACACAATCAACTCAAGCCTGGTTTCTCCCTGATTGGGTCTCTTCAGCTGGGTGCAGCTTGGATCCAGTGGTAGAGTGAGAAAAAAACCTTTATCTGGGCATACCCTAGGCCACCTAGGATGGTACACCAAACACACAAAAGGTGATGGGACCAAAATGGGTTGGCATGGTGTGCAAAATAACAATGGCCAGGGATGTGGCCTGAATAATTGCCAGCAGCTGAGTTTAATCCAAGCATCCTATCCATCACTTGTTTGAATATCATAGTAGTTAATACTCCATGAAGTGTCATGCATAGCACTTAAATCCACAGAAGATTTTGGCATATGGAAAAGTTAGAATTTCTATTAATAATGCCAATGAGGTAAAAATGTTTTAAGCAATATTTAGGATAGAATATTTATTTCAAGTGAAATTATGACATGAAGTTCTGTAAATAAGCACAAATATCTCAGTGAAGTTCTGTGGAAAATTCAGCAAAGATTCGCCTTCTTAAAGGAGGAAAATGGGAGCCGTCTAGACAGGGAAAACAGTTCAGTTTATAGGACTTTAGACACAGGATTACATATATTCACTTAACAAGTACGTAGTTCCCAGGACAAGCAAGAAGAAACATTTTACTACAGAATCCATTTAAATATTCGCCCATAATACTAATATACTAGATTTAGATGTTTTCAGAGTCTATTCAGGTAACATCAGTTGATACATGGTAGGTAGTATAGCCTGAGACAGGCAGGTTGTCCTTAATTAGATACATAGGGGCTTATTTAGAAGCCACTTGTGACACTTTTGAGCCGCCGTTGCACCACTTTTGTGACGCTGTGGGCGCGTAAAAAATGCAGCCAATATACAAGGTGACTCATCTAGGAGATGCATCACGTTGTAAAGCCATGCGTCACTTTATACCTGAGCCAGGTATACTGTATGCAGGGTAGGCGTTCCCATGCAAACAGACACGTGGAACTGGAGCAGTGAAATTTCCACTGCGTCATTCTACACCTTCACTGCGTCAAAATCCCTACGCCTGCTCAGACCAGGCATAAGGATTGATGCAGGGCTTTTTACATGGGACCTACCTATGTTTTCTGGTGCATGGCTGGAGTTGGGTCATTTTTGTGACCAACTCCAACAATCCGTCACTTTTGCTCAACAGATGCATCAGAATTTCTGATGCAGCTGTAATTCCTTGCGCCATGGTCACTGTATTGTAAATACAGTGCATCCATGGTGGCCCAAGGACATATGGAGCTGACGCAAAGAAACTGACGCATCTATGCAGATGTGTCAGTTCCTTGTAAATCTGCTCCATGGTATTCAGCAACTGGGGAAACTTCAGCCTTTCAAGCACAAACCTCACAATTCTTTTAGTACAGCAAGGCAAATAACAGCAGCAGTGCTCACGTGGTGTATTACGATGTCACATTCAAAATGGCACAAAGTATGACTTTGGCTTATGTTAGTGTAACTTTTTTTTCTATTACATTAAACACTACAATAAATAAAAAATGTATTCCACAACTGCAAATTTCTCAAAATAAAGCAGACCGTCCTTGTGTGTTTAGGCGAGCTATGGACAGTCAAAACCTGCAGTAAAAGCAGTGCATTGTTTACATCTGTAGTGCAAAAAATATATAATTCAGATAGCCAGTCCATAGCTGAATTTGGATCCCTGTGCAAAGAGAAATTTGCATAGGGAATTGAATGGTGACTTATGTGATAATTATCACACTTTTCAAGTTTTCCCAGATGGCTTCCGGCAGCTCAAACCTGCCAACATTTCTCTGGATAAAAAGGCCTTGAAAAAAAGCTAAACATTTGGAATCCAGTCTGATATATAGCAATACTGCATGTTCATTCCCAAATTCAAAACTTGGAATAGGAGGGTATCTACCACAGGGTAATGGCATTTACCAGTCCTGGTGAATGCACAACACTTTTCCACACAAGTTGACAAAACTTGGGGTCAAACTCTTTAAGCATGTATTAGAGCACTTGTCACTTTCAAGCAATTTCACCTTGAAATGCCCCAAAGAGATGCCTGAGAAACAACTACACCTGGAAGAAAAACTGTAAAAACACAATCAAAAATAGAGGCAACGCACACAGCTCACATCTGTTGAAAGCGCTTCTTTGTGTCCTGCAGTTCTCGAAACGCTTGCTTCTCTTCAAATCTTAATTTGTTCAATCGAGCCTCTGATAGTCTATAAATGACAATACATGTAATAATGACGAATTGAGGAATACCCGTGCCTGTCTCCCACTATACGACTCGTCGTAATAGTTTTGCACGGCATAATTTGCAAATTCATCGCCCAATAATAGCTGCGATTTTAAACTCATAATATATTATTCATTAAACTGTAAGTGAGCACAATTTCAGCATTTAGAAGTGGCTGAAGGCAGAAGTATGCGGCGATGATACGTTATGTTATTTAATGCAGATTCTCACAGTGTCACGTCACGATTAACAGGACAGAAACCATGCAGCGCCTGACCGCGGGAAGAACAGACCTCGAGAAAGCCTCTATGCCCGTTTCCTTCCAACCGTTTGAACGCTGAGCTACTGCTACATATCTTGCATTATTTGACTTCTTATGCAATTGTAATTAATGATTGTGCTGAATGTGTACAAGCTTCATTAGAAACAGTAATTCACTCAACTATAAATAATGAAATTATTTAGCAAGTACGCTAAGATTTACCGAATCCTTATATTTCACTGAAAGCTCTCTAATTTAGTTTACCCTTCTGTAGTTCTTCTCAAGAGCATTAAAGATAAACAAACATGTATTGCCAAACAGTCCTTTATTTGCATATGTAAATAAGCGTTTGATATTGCCAAAAGAGAGAAAAGAGGCCGGATAAGGAACATTTTTGATGGGCTTTATTTAATGTCCTTGGTGGGAAGTCTAGACGGTGCTTGGGCTAGACACCCTTTACCAGCAAATTATGAAAGCAGGTTTCTGGAGGGGGTGATATTTGGAAGGAGTGTTTTATGCATATTTGTTGCACAGTGTTGTATGTTTTTCCTGCATTATTGAAAAGTGAAGTTGTGTTCCATTTTGATTTTACTGTTGTCTTGTGTTATGTCCTATCTTGCGTCTGCGTATGTTATTGTGTACGTTATTGTGTTATGTTCTGTTGGTTACTTTATATTTCCAGAGCAGCACACGACGTTCCATTGACAACTGACCATTTAGCAGCGGCTAAGGTGAGAAAATACCGCTGCACCAGCTCTTTACCTATTTAGGACACAAGTCTAAGAGACCAAGGGTTGTATAACATACAGTAAGCACTAACACTGGTAATTCAGGCCAGGTCTCTGCCATAGTTTTGTGCTGATTGGAGCTTTAAACAGTTGAAGAGCTAATTTACCACCTTAAACAACAGTACATGTTTATTTGTCGTAGGAGGTATAAAGACAAGTGCAGGTTTTGGTTTCAAATATAGCAGCATTTGTTGATATTTTTTAAATAGTCAACGTATTACATTAACATAAAAAACAGCAGAAACTATTAAAATATAACATTCAAAATGTAAATACAACAGCCTAATGGTGCTGTGCGGTATGGGTATATATGTACTTGGGGCAGGGGGGCACTTAGCAAAATGTGTGCTCACACCCAGAGGGCTCCCAGGCAATTGAGCACAAATGTTTTTCACACTGAGAGGGCTCCGGGGCAGTTCAGCAGCACGGGGGCTCACTCCCACTGGGCCCCGGGGCAGTTCAGTAGCGCGGGGGCTCACAACCCCTGGGAGGCTCACCAGCACGGGGGCTCACACCCACAGGGCTCCCGGGCAGTTTAGCAGCGCCACACTCTGGGTCATCACTGCCACCCTCTGGTTCACCACTGCCACACTCTGGTTTACCACTGCCACCCTCTGGTTCATCACTGCCACCCTCTGGTTCATCACAGCACCCTCTGGTTCACCACTGCCACCCTCTGGTTCATCACTGCCACCCTCTAGTTCATCACAGCTCCCTCTGTTTCACCACTGGCACCCTCTGGTTCATCACTGCCATCCTCTGGTTCACTACAGCACCCTCTGGTTCACCACTGCAACCCTCTGGTTCACCACTGCCACCCTCTGGTTCATCACTGCCACCCTCTAGTTCATCACTGCTACCCTCTGGTGCACCACTGCCACCCTCTGGTTCATCGCAGCACCCTCTGGTTCATCACTGCCACCCTCTGGTTCATCACAGCACACTCTAGTTCACCAATGCCACCCTCTGGTTCATCACTTCCACCCTCTGGTTCACCACTGCCACACTCTGGTTCATCACTGCCACCCTCTGGTTCACCACCGCACCTTCTGGTGCATCACAGCACCCTCTAGTTCATCACTGCCACCCTCTGGTTTATCACAGCACCTCTGGTTCACCACTGCCACCCTCTGGTTCATCACTGCCAACCTCTGGTTCACCACTGCCATCCTCTGGTTCAACACCGCCACCCTCTGGTTCACCACTGCCACCCTCAGTTTCACCACTGCCACCCTCTGGTTCATCACTGCCACCCTCTGGTTCACCACTGCCACCCTCTGGTTCAACAGTGCCAACCTCTGGTTCACCACTGCCACCCTCTGGTTCACCACTGTCACCCTCTGGTTCACCACTGCACCTTCTGGTTCATCACAGCACCCTCTGATTCATCACTGCCACCCTCTGGTTCATCAATGCACTCCCCTGGTTCACCACTGTCACCCTCGGGTTCACCACTGCCACCCTCTGGTTCATCACTGCCACCTTCTGGTTCATCACAGCACCCTCTGGTTCATCACAGCAACCTCTGGCTCACCACTGCCACCCTCTAGTTCACCACTGTCACCCACCGGCTCACCACTGCCACCCTCTGGTTCACCACTGCCACCCTCTGGTTCATCATGGCCACCCTCTGGTTCACCACTGCACCTTCTGGTTCATTACAGCGCCCTCTGGTTCATCACTGCCACCCTCTGGTTCATCACAGCACCCTCTGGTTCACCACTGCCATCCTCTGGTTCATAACTGCCACCCTCTGGTTCACCACTGCCACACTCTGGTTCACCACTGCCACACTCTGGTTCATCACTGCCACCTTCTGGTTCACCACCGCACCTTCTGGTTCATCACAGCACCCTCGGGTTCATCACTGCGCACCCTCTGGTTCATCACAGCACCCTCTGGTCCACCACTGCCACCCTCTGGTTCATCACTGCCACCCTCTGGTTCTCCACTGCCACACTCTGGTTCAACACTGCTACCCTCTGGTTCACCACTGCCACCCTCTGGTTCACCACTGTCACCCTCTGGTTCACTACTGCCACCCTCCGGTACATCACTGACACCCTCTGGTTCAGCACAGCACCCTCTGGTTCTTCACAGCATCCTCTGTTTCACCACTGCCACCCTCTGGTTCACCACTGCCACCCTCTGGTTTACCACTGTCACCCTCTGGTTCACCACTGCCACCCTCTGGTTCATCACTGCCACCCTCTGGTTCACCACTGCACCTTCTGGTTCATCACAGCACCCTATGGTTCATCACTGCCACCCGCTGGTTCATCACAGCACCCTCTGGTCCACACTGCCACCCTTTGGTTTATCACTGCCACCCTCTGGTTCACCATTGCCACATTCTGGTTCATCACTGCCACCCTCTGGTTCACCACCGCACCTTCTGGTGCATCACAGCACCCTCTAGTTCATCACTGCCACCCTCTGGTTTATCACAGCACCTCTGGTTCACCACTGCCACCCTCTGGTTCATCACTGCCAACCTCTGGTTCACCACTGCCACCCTCTAGTTCAACACTGCCACCCTCTGGTTCACCACTGCCACCCTCAGGTTCACCACTGCCACCCTCTGGTTCATCACTGCCACCCTCTGGTTCACCACTGCCACCCTCTGGTTCAACAGTGCCAACCTCTGGTTCACCACTGCTACCCTCTGGTTCACCACTGTCACCCTCTGGTTCACCACTGCACCTTCTGGTTCATCACAGCACCCTCTGATTCATCACTGCCACCCTCTGGTTCATCAATGCACCCCCTGGTTCACCACTGTCACCCTCGGGTTCACCACTGCCACCCTCTGGTTCATCACTGCCACCTTCTGGTTCATCACAGCACCCTCTGGTTCATCACAGCAACCTCTGGCTCACCACTGCCACCCTCTAGTTCACCACTGTCACCCACCGGTTCACCACTGCCACCCTCTGGTTCACCACTGCCACCCTCTGGTTCATCATGGCCACCCTCTGGTTCACCACTGCACCTTCTGGTTCATCACAGCGCCCTCTGGTTCATCACTGCCACCCTCTGGTTCATCACAGCACCCTCTGGTTCACCACTGCCATCCTCTGGTTCATAACTGCCACCCTCTGGTTCACCACTGCCACACTCTGGTTCATCACTGCCACCTTCTGGTTCATCACAGCACCCTCTGGTTCATCACAGCAACCTCTGGCTCACCACTGCCACCCTCTAGTTCACCACTGTCACCCACTGGTTCACCACAGCACCCTCTGGTTCACCACTGCCAACCTCTGGCTCACCACTGCCACCCTCTAGTTCACCACTGTCACCCACCGGTTCACCACTGCCACCCTCTGGTTCATCATGGCCACCCTCTGGTTCACCACTGCACCTTCTGGTTCATCACAGCGCCCTCTGGTTTATCACTGCCACCCTCTGGTTCTTCACAGCACCCTCTGGTTCACCACTGCCATCCTCTGGTTCATAACTGCCACCCTCTGGTTCACCACCGCACCTTCTGGTTCATCACAGCACCCTCGGGTTCATCACTGCCACCCTCTGGTTCATCACAGCACCCTCTGGTCCACCACTGCCACCCTCTGGTTCATCACTGCCACCCTCTGGTTCTCCACTGCCACACTCTGGTTCAACACTGCTACCCTCTGGTTCACCACTGCCACTCTCTGGTTCACCACTGTCACCCTCTGGTTCACTACTGCCACCCTCTGGTACATCATTGACACCCTCTGGTTCAGCACAGCACCCTCTGGTTCATCACAGCATCCTCTGTTTCACCACTGCCACCCTCTGGTTCACCACTGCCACCCTCTGGTTTACCACTGTCACCATCTGGTTCACCACTGCCACCCTCTGGTTCATCACTGCCACCCTCTGGTTCACCACTGCACCTTCTGGTTCATCACAGCACCCTATGGTTCATCACTGCCACCCGCTGGTTCATCACAGCACCCTCTGGTCCACACTGCCACCCTTTGGTTTATCACTGCCACCCTCTGGTTCACCATTGCCACATTCTGGTTCATCACTGCCACCCTCTGGTTCACCACCGCACCTTCTGGTGCATCACAGCACCCTCTAGTTCATCACTGCCACCCTCTGGGTTATCACAGCACCTCTGGTTCACCACTGCCACCCTCTGGTTCATCACTGCCAACCTCTGGTTCACCACTGCCACCCTCTGGTTCAACACTGCCACCCTCTGGTTCACCACTGCCACCCTCAGGTTCACCACTGCCACCCTCTGGTTCATCACTGCCACCCTCTGGTTCACCACTGCCACCCTCTGGTTCAACAGTGCCAACCTCTGGTTCACCACTGTCACCCTCTGGTTCACCACTGCACCTTCTGGTTCATCACAGCACCCTCTGATTCATCACTGCCACCCTCTGGTTCATCAATGCACCCCCTGGTTCACCACTGTCACCCTCGGGTTCACCACTGCCACCCTCTGGTTCATCACTGCCACCTTCTGGTTCATCACAGCACCCTCTGGTTCATCACAGCAACCTCTGGCTCACCACTACCACCCTCTAGTTCACCACTGTCACCCACCGGTTCACCACTGCCACCCTCTGGTTCACCACTGCCACCCTCTGGTTCATCATGGCCACCCTCTGGTTCACCACTGCACCTTCTGGTTCATCACAGCGCCCTCTGGTTCATCACTGCCACCCTCTGGTTCATCACAGCACCCTCTGGTTCACCACTGCCATCCTCTGGTTCATAACTGCCACCCTCTGGTTCACCACTGCCACACTCTGGTTCATCACTGCCACCTTCTGGTTCACCACCGCACCTTCTGGTTCATCACAGCACCCTCGGGTTCATCACTGCCACCCTCTGGTTCATCACAGCACCCTCTGGTCGACCACTGCCACCCTCTGGTTCATCACTGCCACCCTCTGGTTCTCCACTGCCACCCTCTGGTTCAACACTGCTACCCTCTGGTTCACCACTGCCACCCTCTGGTTCACCACTGTCACCCTCTGGTTCACTACTGCCACCCTCCGGTACATCACTGACACCCTCTGGTTCAGCACAGCACCCTCTGGCTCATCACAGCATCCTCTGTTTCACCACTGCCACCCTCTGGTTCACCACTGCCACCCTCTGGTTTACCACTGTCACCCTCTGGTTCACCACTGCCACCCTCTGGTTCATCACTGCCACCCTCTGGTTCACCACTGCACCTTCTGGTTCATCACAGCACCCTATGGTTCATCACTGCCACCCGCTGGTTCATCACAGCACCCTCTGGTCCACACTGCCACCCTTTGGTTTATCACTGCCACCCTCTGGTTCACCATTGCCACATTCTGGTTCATCACTGCCACCTTCTGGTTCACCACCGCACCTTCTGGTTCATCACAGCATCCTCTGGTTCATCACTGCCAAACTCTGGTTCATCACAGCACACTCTGGTTCACCACTGCCACCCTCTGGTTCACCACTGCCACCCTCTGGTTCATCACTGCCACCCTCTAGTTCATCACAGCTCCCTATGTTTCACCACTGGCACCCTCTGGTTCATCACTGCCATCCTCTGGTTCATCACAGCACCCTCTGGTTCACCACTGCCACCCTCTGGTTCACCACTGCCACCCTCTGGTTCATCACTGCCACCCTCTAGTTCATCACTGCCACCCTCTGGTTCACCACTGCCACCCTCTGGATCATCACTGTCACCCTCTGGTTCATCACTGCTACCCTCTGGTGCACCACTGCCACCCTCTAGTTCATCGCAGCACCCTCTGGTTCATCACTGCCACCCTCTGGTTCATCACAGCACCCTCTAGTTCACCACTGTCACCCTCTGGTTCATCACTTCCACCCTCTGGTTCACCACTGCCACACTCTGGTTCATCACTGCCACCCTCTGGTTCACCACCGCACCTTCTGGTGCATCACAGCACCCTCTGGTTCATCACTGCCACCCTCTGGTTTATCACAGCACCTCTGGTTCACCACTGCCACCCTCTGGTTCATCACTGCCACCCTCTGGTTCACCACTGCCACCCTCTGGTTCAACACTGCCACCCTCTGGTTCACCACTGCCACCCTCTGGTTCACAACTGCCACCCTCTAGTTCAGCACTGCCACCCTCTGGTTCACCACTGCCACCCTCTGGTTCAACCCTGCCAACCTCTGGTTCACCACTGCCACCCTCTGGTTCACCACTGTCACCCTCTGGTTCACCACTGCACCTTCTGGTTCATCACAGCACCCTCTGATTAATCACTGCCACCCTCTGGTTCATCAATGCACCCTCTGGTTCACCACTGTCACCCTCGGGTTCACCACTGCCACTCTCTGGTTCATCACTGCCACCTTCTGGTTCATCACAGCACCCTCTCATTCATCACAGCACCCTCTGGCTCACCACTGCCACCCTCTAGTTCACCACTGTCACCCACTGGTTCACCACTGCCACCCTCTGGTTCATCACTGCCACCCTCTGGTTCACCACTGCCACCATCTGGTTCATCATGGCCACCCTCTGGTTCACCACTGCACGTTCTGGTTCATCACAGCACCCTCTGGTTCATCACTGCCACCCTCTGGTTCATCACAGCACCCTCCGGTTCACCACTGCCATCCTCTGGTTCATAACTGCCACCCTCTGGTTCACCACTGCCACACTCTGGTTCATCACTGCCAACTTCTGGTTCACTACCGCACCTTCTGGTTCATCACAGCACCCTCGGGTTCATCACTGCCACCCTCTGGTTCATCACAGCACCCTCTGGTTCACCACTGCCACCCTCTGGTTCATCACTGCCACCCTCTGGTTCTCCACTGCCACCCTCTGATTCAACACTGCCACCCTCTGGTTCACAACTGCCACCCTCTGGTTCACCACTGTCACCCTCTGGTTCACTATTGCCACCCTCTGGTACATCACTGACACCCTCTGGTTCAGCACAGCACCCTCTGCTTCATCACATCATCCTCGGTTTCACCACTGCCACCCTCTGGTTCACCACTGCCACCTCTGGTTCACCACTGCACCTTCTGGTTCATCACAGCACCCTATGGTTCATCACTGCCACCCTTTGGTTCATCACTGCCACCCTCTGGTTCATCACTGCCACCCTCTGGTTCACCATTGCCACATTCTGGTTCATCACTGCCACCTTCTGGTTCACCACAGCACCTTTTGGTTCATCACAGCATCCTCTGGTTCATCACTGCCAAACTCTGGTTCATCTCAGCACACTCTGGTTCCCCACTGCCACCCTCTGGTTCACCACTGCCACCCTCTGGTTCATCACTGCCACCCTCTAGTTCATCACAGCTCCCTATGTTTCACCACTGGCACCCTCTGGTTCATCACTGCCATCCTCTGGTTCATCACAGCACCCTCTGGTTCACCACTGCCACCCTCTGGTTCACCACTGCCACCCTCTGGTTCATCACTGCCACCCTCTAGTTCATCACTGCCACCCTCTGGTTCACCACTGCCACCCTCTGGATCATCACTGTCACCCTCTGGTTCATCACTGCTACCCTCTGGTGCACCACTGCCACCCTCTAGTTCATCGCAGCACCCTCTGGTTCATCACTGCCACCCTCTGGTTCATCACAGCACCCTCTAGTTCACCACTGCCACCCTCTGGTTCATCACTTCCACCCTCTGGTTCACCACTGCCACACTCTGGTTCATCACTGCCACCCTCTGGTTCACCACCGCACCTTCTGGTGCATCACAGCACCCTCTGGTTCATCACTGCCACCCTCTGGTTTATCACAGCACCTCTGGTTCACCACTGCCACCCTCTGGTTCACCACTGCACCTTCTGGTTCATCACAGCACCCTCTGATTCATCACTGCCACCCTCTGGTTCATCAATGCACCCCCTGGTTCACCACTGTCACCCTCGGGTTCACCACTGCCACCCTCTGGTTCATCACTGCCACCTTCTGGTTCATCACAGCACCCTCTGGTTCATCACAGCAACCTCTGGCTCACCACTACCACCCTCTAGTTCACCACTGTCACCCACCGGTTCACCACTGCCACCCTCTGGTTCACCACTGCCACCCTCTGGTTCATCATGGCCACCCTCTGGTTCACCACTGCACCTTCTGGTTCATCACAGCGCCCTCTGGTTCATCACTGCCACCCTCTGGTTCATCACAGCACCCTCTGGTTCACCACTGCCATCCTCTGGTTCATAACTGCCACCCTCTGGTTCACCACTGCCACACTCTGGTTCATCACTGCCACCTTCTGGTTCACCACCGCACCTTCTGGTTCATCACAGCACCCTCGGGTTCATCACTGCCACCCTCTGGTTCATCACAGCACCCTCTGGTCGACCACTGCCACCCTCTGGTTCATCACTGCCACCCTCTGGTTCTCCACTGCCACCCTCTGGTTCAACACTGCTACCCTCTGGTTCACCACTGCCACCCTCTGGTTCACCACTGTCACCCTATGGTTCACTACTGCCACCCTCCGGTACATCACTGACACCCTCTGGTTCAGCACAGCACCCTCTGGCTCATCACAGCATCCTCTGTTTCACCACTGCCACCCTCTGGTTCACCACTGCCACCCTCTGGTTTACCACTGTCACCCTCTGGTTCACCACTGCCACCCTCTGGTTCATCACTGCCACCCTCTGGTTCACCACTGCACCTTCTGGTTCATCACAGCACCCTATGGTTCATCACTGCCACCCGCTGGTTCATCACAGCACCCTCTGGTCCACACTGCCACCCTTTGGTTTATCACTGCCACCCTCTGGTTCACCATTGCCACATTCTGGTTCATCACTGCCACCTTCTGGTTCACCACCGCACCTTCTGGTTCATCACAGCATCCTCTGGTTTATCACTGCCAAACTCTGGTTCATCACAGCACACTCTGGTTCACCACTGCCACCCTCTGGTTCACCACTGCCACCCTCTGGTTCATCACTGCCACCCTCTAGTTCATCACAGCTCCCTATGTTTCACCACTGGCACCCTCTGGTTCATCACTGCCATCCTCTGGTTCATCACAGCACCCTCTGGTTCACCACTGCCACCCTCTGGTTCACCACTGCCACCCTCTGGTTCATCACTGCCACCCTCTAGTTCATCACTGCCACCCTCTGGTTCACCACTGCCACCCTCTGGATCATCACTGTCACCCTCTGGTTCATCACTGCTACCCTCTGGTGCACCACTGCCACCCTCTAGTTCATCGCAGCACCCTCTGGTTCATCACTGCCACCCTCTGGTTCATCACAGCACCCTCTAGTTCACCACTGCCACCCTCTGGTTCATCACTTCCACCCTCTGGTTCACCACTGCCACACTCTGGTTCATCACTGCCACCCTCTGGTTCACCACCGCACCTTCTGGTGCATCACAGCACCCTCTGGTTCATCACTGCCACCCTCTGGTTTATCACAGCACCTCTGGTTCACCACTGCCACCCTCTGGTTCATCACTGCCACCCTCTGGTTCACCACTGCCACCCTCTGGTTCAACACTGCCACCCTCTGGTTCACCACTGCCACCCTCTGGTTCACAACTGCCACCCTCTAGTTCAGCACTGCCACCCTCTGGTTCACCACTGCCACCCTCTGGTTCAACCCTGCCAACCTCTGGTTCACCACTGCCACCCTCTGGTTCACCACTGTCACCCTCTGGTTCACCACTGCACCTTCTGGTTCATCACAGCACCCTCTGATTCATCACTGCCACCCTCTGGTTCATCAATGCACCCTCTGGTTCACCACTGTCACCCTCGGGTTCACCACTGCCACTCTCTGGTTCATCACTGCCACCTTCTGGTTCATCACAGCACCCTCTTATTCATCACAGCACCCTCTGGCTCACCACTGCCACCCTCTAGTTCACCACTGTCACCCACTGGTTCACCACTGCCACCCTCTGGTTCATCACTGCCACCCTCTGGTTCACCACTGCCACCATCTGGTTCATCATGGCCACCCTCTGGTTCACCACTGCACGTTCTGGTTCATCACAGCACCCTCTGGTTCATCACTGCCACCCTCTGGTTCATCACAGCACCCTCCGGTTCACCACTGCCATCCTCTGGTTCATAACTGCCACCCTCTGGTTCACCACTGCCACACTCTGGTTCATCACTGCCAACTTCTGGTTCACTACCGCACCTTCTGGTTCACCTCGGGTTCATCACTGCCACCCTCTGATTCATCACAGCACCCTCTGGTTCACCACTGCCACCCTCTGGTTCATCACTGCCACCCTCTGGTTCTCCACTGCCACCCTCTGATTCAACACTGCCACCCTCTGGTTCACAACTGCCACCCTCTGGTTCACCACTGTCACCCTCTGGTTCACTATTGCCACCCTCTGGTACATCACTGACACCCTCTGGTTCAGCACAGCACCCTCTGCTTCATCACATCATCCTCGGTTTCACCACTGCCACCCTCTGGTTCACCACTGCCACCTCTGGTTCACCACTGCACCTTCTGGTTCATCACAGCACCCTATGGTTCATCACTGCCACCCTTTGGTTCATCACTGCCACCCTCTGGTTCATCACTGCCACCCTCTGGTTCACCATTGCCACATTCTGGTTCATCACTGCCACCTTCTGGTTCATCAATGCACCCTCCGGTTCACCACTGCCATCCTCTGGTTCATAACTGCCACCCTCTGGTTCACCACTGCCACACTCTGGTTCATCACTGCCAACTTCTGGTTCACTACCGCACCTTCTGGTTCATCACAGCACCCTCGGGTTCATCACTGCCACCCTCTGGTTCATCACAGCACCCTCTGGTTCACCACTGCCACCCTCTGGTTCATCACTGCCACCCTCTGGTTCTCCACTGCCACCCTCTGATTCAACACTGCCACCCTCTGGTTCACAACTGCCACCCTCTGGTTCACCACTGTCACCCTCTGGTTCACTATTGCCACCCTCTGGTACATCACTGACACCCTCTGGTTCAGCACAGCACCCTCTGCTTCATCACATCATCCTCGGTTTCACCACTGCCACCCTCTGGTTCACCACTGCCACCTCTGGTTCACCACTGCACCTTCTGGTTCATCACAGCACCCTATGGTTCATCACTGCCACCCTTTGGTTCATCACTGCCACCCTCTGGTTCATCACTGCCACCCTCTGGTTCACCATTGCCACATTCTGGTTCATCACTGCCACCTTCTGGTTCACCACAGCACCTTCTGGTTCATCACAGCATCCTCTGGTTCATCACTGCCAAACTCTGGTTCATCTCAGCACACTCTGGTTCACCACTGCCACCCTCTGGTTTACCACTGCCACCCTCTGGTTCAACATTGCCACCCTCTGGTTCACCACTGCCACCCTCTGGTTCACCACTGTCACCCTCTGGTTCACCACTGCCACCCTCTGGTCCATCACTGCCACCCTCTGGTTCATCACAGCACCCTCTGGTTCATCACAGCACCCTCGGTTTTACCACTGCCACCCTCTGGTTCACCACTGCCACCCTCTGGTTCACCACTGTCACCCTCTGGTTTAGCTCTGTCACCCTATGGTTCATCACTGCCACCCTCTGGGTCATCACAGCACCCTCTGGTTCATCACAGCACCCTCTGGTTCATCACTGCCAAACTCTGGTTCAGCACTGCCACCCTCTGGTTCATCACAGCATCCTCGGTTTCACCACTGCCACCCTCTGGTTCACCACTGCCACCCTCTGGTTTACCACTGTCACCCTCTGGTTCACCACTGCCACCCTCTGGTTCATCACTGCCACCCTTTCGTTCACCACTGCACCTGCTGGTTCATCACAGCACCCTCTGATCCACACTGCCACCCTTTGGTTCATCACTGCCACCCTCTGGTTCACCATTGCCACATTCTGGTTCATCACTGCCACCTTCTGGTTCACCACGGCACCTTCTGGTTCATCACAGCATCCTCTGGTTCATCACTGCCAAACTCTGGTTCATCACAGCACACTCTGGTTTACCACTGCCACCCTCTGGTTCACCACTGCCACCCTCTGGTTCAACACTGCCACCCTCTGGTTCACCACTGCCATCCTCTGGTTCACCACTGTCAGCCTCTGGTTCACCACTGCCACCCTCTGGTCCATCACTGCCACCCTCTGGTTCATCACAGCACCCTCTGGTTCATCACAGCACCCTCGGTTTTACCACTGCCACCCTCTGGTTCACCACTGCCACCCTCTGGTTCACCACTGTCACCCTCTGGTTTAGGTCTGTCACCCTATGGTTCATCACTGCCACCCTCTGGGTCATCACAGCACCCCTGGTTCATCACAGCATCCTCAGTTTCACCACTGCCACCCTCTGGTTCACCACTGCCACCCTCTGGTTTACCACTGTCACCCTCTGGTTCACCACTGCCACCCTCTGGTTCATCACTGCCACCCTCTGGTTCACCACTGCACCTTCTGGTTCATCACAGCACCCTATGGTTCATCACTGCCACCCGCTGGTTCATTACAGCACCCTCTGGTCCACACTGCCACCCTTTGGTTCATCACAGCACCCTCTGGTCCACCACTGCCACCCTCCGGTTCATCACTGCCACCCTCTGGTTCTCCACTGCCACCCTCTGGTTCAACACTGCTACCCACTGGTTCACCACTGCCACCCTCTGGTTCACCACTGTCACCCTCTGGTTCACTACTGCCACCCTCCGGTACATCACTGACACCCTCTGGTTCAGCACAGCACCCTCTGGTTCATCACAGCATCCTCTGTTTCACCACTGCCACCCTCTGGTTCACCACTGCCACCCTCTGGTTTACCACTGTCACCCTCTGGTTCACCACTGCCACCCTCTGGTTCATCACTGCCACCCTCTGGTTCACCACTGCACCTTCTGGTTCATCACAGCACCCTATGGTTCATCACTGCCACCCGCTGGTTCATCACATCACCCTCTGGTCCACACTGCCACCCTTTGGTTTATCACTGCCACCCTCTGGTTCACCATTGCCACATTCTGGTTCATCACTGCCACCTTCTGGTTCACCACCGCACCTTCTGGTTCATCACAGCATCCTCTGGTTCATCACTGCCAAACTCTGGTTCATCACAGCACACTCTGGTTCACCACTGCCACCCTCTGGTTCACCACTGCCACCCTCTGGTTCATCACTGCCACCCTCTAGTTCATCACAGCTCCCTATGTTTCACCACTGGCACCCTCTGGTTCATCACTACCATCCTCTGGTTCATCACAGCACCCTCTGGTTCACCACTGCCACCCTCTGGTTCACCACTGCCACCCTCTGGTTCATCACTGCCACCCTCTAGTTCATCACTGCCACCCTCTGGTTCACCACTGCCACCCTCTAGATCATCACTGTCACCCTCTGGTTCATCACTGCTACCCTCTGGTGCACCACTGCCACCCTCTAGTTCATCGCAGCACCCTCTGGTTCATCACTGCCACCCTCTGGTTCATCACAGCACCCTCTAGTTCACCACTGCCACCCTCTGGTTCATCACTTCTACCCTCTGGTTCACCACTGCCACACTCTGGTTCATCACTGCCACCCTCTGGTTCACCACCGCATCTTCTGGTGCAACACAGTACCCTCTGGTTCATCACTGCCACCCTCTGGTTTATCACAGCACCTCTGGTTCACCACTGCCACCCTCTGGTTCATCACTGCCACCCTCTGGTTCACCACTGCCACCCTCTGTTTCAACACTGCCACCCTCTGGTTCACCACTGCCACCCTCTGGTTCACAACTGCCACCCTCTGGTTCATCACTGCCACCCTCTGGTTCACCACTGCCACCCTCTGGTTCAACCCTGCCAACCTCTGGTTCACCACTGCCACCCTCTGGTTCACCACTGTCACCCTCTGGTTCACCACTGCACCTTCTGGTTCATCACAGCACCCTCTGATTCATCACTGCCACCCTCTGGTTCATCAATGCACCCTCTGGTTCACCACTGTCACCCTCAGGTTCACCACTGCCACTCTCTGGTTCATCACTGCCACCTTCTGGTTCATCACAGCACCCTCTCGTTCATCACAGCACCCTCTGGATCACCACTGCCACCCTCTAGTTCACCACTGTCACCCACTGGTTCACCACTGCCACCCTCTGGTTCATCACTGCCACCCTCTGGTTCACCACTGCCACCCTCTGGTTCATCATGGCCACCCTCTGGTTCACCACTGCACGTTCTGGTTCATCACAGCGCCCTCTGGTTCATCACTGCCACCCTCTGGTTCATCACAGCACCCTCCGGTTCACCACTGCCATCCTCTGGTTCATAACTGCCACCCTCTGGTTCACCACTGCCACACTCTGGTTCATCACTGCCAACTTCTGGTTCACCACCGCACCTTCTGGTTCATCACAGCACCCTCGGGTTCATCACTGCCACCCTCTGGTTCATCACAGCACCCTCTGGTTCACCACTGCCACCCTCTGGTTCATCACTGCCACCCTCTGGTTCTCCACTGCCACCCTCTGATTCAACACTGCCTCCCTCTGGTTCACAACTGCTACCCTCTGGTTCACCACTGTCACCCTCTGGTTCACTATTGACACCCTCTGGTACATCACTGACACCCTCTGGTTCAGCACAGCACCCTCTGGTTCATCACATCATCCTCGGTTTCACCACTGCCACCCTCTGGTTCACCACTGCCACCTCTGGTTCACCACTGCACCTTCTGGTTCATCACAGCACCCTATGGTTCATCACTGCCACCCTTTGGTTCATCACTGCCACCCTCTGGTTCATCACTGCCACCCTCTGGTTCACCATTGCCACATTCTGGTTCATCACTGCCACCTTCTGGTTCACCACAGCACCTTCTGGTTCATCACAGCATCCTCTGGTTCATCACTGCCAAACTCTGGTTCATCACAGCACACTCTGGTTCACCACTGCCACCCTCTGGGTTACCACTGCCACCCTCTGGTTCAACATTGCCACCCTCTGGTTCACCACTGCCACCCTCTGGTTCACCACTGTCACCCTCTGGTTTAGCTCTGTCACCCTATGGTTCATCACTGCCACCCTCTGGGTCATCACAGCACCCTCTGGTTCATCACAGCACCCTCTGGTTCATCACTGCCAAACTCTGGTTCAGCACTGCCACCCTCTGGTTCATCACAGCATCCTTGGTTTCACCACTGCCACCCTCTGGTTCACCACTGCCACCCTCTGGTTTACCACTGTCACCCTCTGGTTCACCACTGCCACCCTCTGGTTCATCACTGCCACCCTCTGGTTCACCACTGCACCTGCTGGTTCATCACAGCACCCTCTGGTCCACACTGCCACCGTTTGGTTCATCACTGCCACCCTCTGGTTCACCATTGCCACATTTTGGTTCATCACTGCCACCTTCTGGTTCACCACGGCACCTTCTGGTTCATCACAGCATCCTCTGGTTCATCACTGCCAAACTCTGGTTCATCACAGCACACTCTGGTTCACCACTGCCACTCTCTGGTTCACCACTGCCACCCTCTGGTTCAACACTGCCACCCTCTGGTTCACCACTGCCATCCTCTGGTTCACCACTGTCACCCTCTGGTTCACCACTGCCACCCTCTGGTCCATCACTGCCACCCTCTGGTTCATCACAGCACCCTCTGGTTCATTACAACACCCTCGGTTTTACCACTGCCACCCTCTGGTTCACCACTGCCACCCTCTGGTTCACCACTGTCACCCTCTGGTTTAGCTCTGTCACCCTATGGTTCATCACTGCCACCCTCTGGGTCATCAGAGCACCCTCTGGTTCATCACAGCACCCTCTAGTTCATCACTGCCAAACTCTGGTTCAGCACTGCCACCCTCTGGTTCATCACAGCATCCTCGGTTTCACCACTGCCACCCTCTGGTTCACCACTGCCACCCTCTGGTTTACCACTGTCACCCTCTGGTTCACCACTGCCACCCTCTGGTTCATCACTGCCACCCTCTGGTTCACCACTGCACCTTCTGGTTCATCACAGCACCCTATGGTTCATCACTGCCACCCGCTGGTTCATCACAGCACCCTCTGGTCCACACTGCCACCCGCTGGTTAATCACTGCCACCCTCTGGTTCACCATTGCCACATTCTGGTTCATCACTGCCACCTTCTGGTTCACCACCGCACCTTCTGGTTCATCACAGCATCCTCTGGTTCATCACTGCCAAACTCTGGTTCATCACAGCACACTCTGGTTCACCACTGCCACCCTCTGGTTCACCACTGCCACCCTCTGGTTCATCACTGCCACCCTCTGGTTCATCAGAGCTCCCTATGTTTCACCACTGGCACCCTCTGGTTCATCACTGCCATCCTCTGGTTCATCACAGCACCCTCTGGTTCACCACTGCCACCCTCTGGTTCACCACTGCCACCCTCGGGTTCATCACTGCCACCCTCTAGTTCATCACTGCCACCCTCTGGTTCACCACTGCCACCCTCTGGATCATCACTGTCACCCTCTGGTTCATCACTGCTACCCTCTGGTGCACCACTGCCACCCTCTGGTTCATCACAGCACCCTCTGGTTCACCATTGCCACATTCTGGTTCATCACTGCCACCTTCTGGTTCACCACTGCACCTTCTGGTTCATCACAGCATCCTCTGGTTCATCACTGCCAAACTCTGGTTCATCACAGCACACTCTGGTTCACCACTGCCACCCTCTGGTTCACCACTGCCACCCTCTGGTTCATCACTGCCACCCTCTAGTTCATCACAGCTCCCTATGTTTCACCACTGGCACCCTCTGGTTCATCACTGCCATCCTCTGGTTCATCACAGCACCCTCTGGTTCACCACTGCCATCCACTGGTTCACCACTGCCACCCTCTGGTTCATCACTGCCACCGTCTAGTTCATCACTGCTGCCCTCTGGTGCACCACTGCCACCCTCTAGTTCATCACAGCACCCTCTGGTTCATCACTGCCACCCTCTGGTTCATCACAGCACCCTCTAGTTCACCACTGCCACCCTCTGGTTCATCACTTCTACCCTCTGGTTCACCACTGCCACACTCTGGTTCATCACTGCCACCCTCTGGTTCACCACCGCACCTTCTGGTGCATCACATCACCCTCTGGTTCATCACTGCCACCCTCTGGTTTATCACAGCACCTCTGGTTCACCACTGCCACCCTCTGGTTCACCACTGCCACCCTCTGGTTCAACACTGCCCCCCTCTGGTTCACCACTGCCACCCTCTGGTTCACAATTGCCACCCTCTGGTTCATCACTGCCACCCTCTGGTTCACCACTGCCACCCTCTGGTTCAACCCTGCCAACCTCTGGTTCACCACTGCCACCCTCTGGTTCACCACTGTCACCCTCTGGTTCACCACTGCACCTTCTGGTTCATCACAGCACCCTCTGATTCATCACTGCCACCCTCTGGTTCATCAATGCACCCTCTAGTTCACCACTGTCACCCTCGGGTTCACCACTGCCACTCTCTGGTTCATTACTGCCACCTTCTGGTTCATCACAGCACCCTCTCGTTCATCACAGCACCCTCTGGCTCACCACTGCCACCCTCTAGTTCACCACTGTCACCCACTGGTTCACCACTGCCACCCTCTGGTTCATCACTGCCACCCTCTGGTTCACCACTGCCACCCTCTGGTTCATCATGGCCACCCTCTGGTTCACCACTGCACGTTCTGGTTCATCACAGTGCCCTCTGGTTCATCACTGCCACCCTCTGGTTCATCACAGCACCCTCCGTTTCACCACTGCCATCCTCTGGTTCATAACTGCCACCCTCTGGTTCACCACTGCCACACTCTGGTTCATCACTGCCAACTTCTGGTTCACCACCGCACCTTCTGGTTCATCACAGCACCCTCAGGTTCATCACTGCCACCCTCTGGTTCATCACAGCACCCTCTGGTTCACCACTGCCACCCTCTGGTTCATCACTGCCACCCTCTGGTTCTCCACTGCCACCCTCTGATTTAACACTGCCACCCTCTGGTTCACAACTGCCACCCTCCGGTTCACCACTGTCACCCTCTGGTTCACTATTGACACCCTCTGGTACATCACTGACACCCTCTGGTTCAGCACAGCACCCTCTGGTTCATCACATCATCCTCTGTTTCACAACTGCCACCCTCTGGTTCACCACTGCCACCTCTGGTTCACCACTGCACCTTCTGGTTCATCACAGCACCCTATGGTTCATCACTGCCACCCTTTGGTTCATCACTGCCACCCTCTGGTTCATCACTGCCACCCTCTGGTTCACCATTGCCACATTCTGGTTCATCACTGCCACCTTCTGGTTCACCACAGCACCTTCTGGTTCATCACAGCATCCTCTGGTTCATCACTGCCAAACTCTGGTTCATCACAGCACACTCTGTTTCACCACTGCCACCCTCTGGTTTACCACTGCCACCCTCTGGTTCAACATTGCCACCCTCTGGATCACCACTGCCACCCTCTGGTTCACCACTGTCACCCTCTGGTTCACCACTGCCACCCTCTGGTCCATCACTGCCACCCTCTGGTTCATCACAGCACCCTCTGGTTCATCACAGCACCCTCGGTTTTACCACTGCCACCCTCTGGTTCACCACTGCCACCCTCTGGTTCACCACTGTCACCCTCTGGTTTAGCTCTGTCACCCTATGGTTCATCACTGCCACCCTCTGGGTCATCACAGCACCCTCTGGTTCATCACAGCACCCTCTGGTTCATCACTGCCAAACTCTGGTTCAGCACTGCCACCCTCTGGTTCATCACAGCATCCTTGGTTTCACCACTGCCACCCTCTGGTTCACCACTGCCACCCTCTGGTTTACCACTGTCACCCTCTGGTTCACCACTGCCACCCTCTGGTTCATCACTGCCACCCTCTGGTTCACCACTGCACCTGCTGGTTCATCACAGCACCCTCTGGTCCACACTGCCACCGTTTGGTTCATCACTGCCACCCTCTGGTTCACCATTGCCACATTCTGGTTCATCACTGCCACCTTCTGGTTCACCATGGCACCTTCTGGTTCATCACAGCATCCTCTGGTTCATCACTGCCAAACTCTGGTTCATCACAGCACACTCTGGTTCACCACTGCCACCCTCTGGTTCATCACTGCCACCCTCTGGTTCAACACTGCCACCCTCTGGTTCACCACTGCCATCCTCTGGTTCACCACTGTCACCCTCTGGTTCACCACTGCCACCCTCTGGTCCATCACTGCCACCCTCTGGTTCATCACAGCACCCTCTGGTTCATCACAGCACCCTCGGTTTTACCACTGCCACCCTCTGGTTCACCACTGCCACCCTCTGGTTCACCACTGTCACCCTCTGGTTTAGCTCTGTCACCCTATGGTTCATCACTGCCACCCTCTGGGTCATCACAGCACCCTCTGGTTCATCACAGCACCCTCTGGTTCATCACTGCCAAATCTGGTTCAGCACTGCCACCCTCTGGTTCATCACAGCATCCTCGGTTTCACCACTGCAACCCTCTGGTTCACCACTGCCACCCTCTGGTTTACCACTGTCACCCTCTGGTTCACCACTGCCACCCTCTGGTTCATCACTGCCACCCTCTGGTTCACCACTGCACCTTCTGGTTCATCACAGCACCCTATGGTTCATCACTGCCACCTGCTGGTTCATCACCGCACCCTCAGGTCCACACTGCCACCCTTTGGTTCATCACTGCCACCCTCTGGTTCACCATTGCCACATTCTGGTTCATCACTGCCACCTTCTGGTTCACCACCGCACCTTCTGGTTCATCACAGCATCCTCTGGTTCATCACTGCCAAACTCTGGTTCATCACAGCACACTCTGGTTCACCACTGCCACCTTCTGGTTCACCACTGCCACCCTCTGGTTCATCACTGCCACCCTCTGGTTCATCAGAGCTCCCTATGTTTCACCACAGGCACCCTCTGGTTCATCACTGGCATCCTCTGGTTCATCACAGCACCCTCTGGTTCACCACTGCCACCCTCTGGTTCACCACTGCCACCCTCTGGTTCATCACTGCCACCCTCTAGTTCATCACTGCCACCCTCTGGTTCACCACTGCCACCCTCTGGATCATCACTGTCACCCTCTGGTTCATCACTGCTACCCTCTGGTGCACCACTGCCACCCTCTGGTTCATCACAGCACCCTCTGGTTCATCACTGCCACCCTCTGGTTCATCACATCACCCTCTAGTTCACCACTGCCACCCTCTGGTTCATCACTTCCACCCTCTGGTTCACCACTGCCACACTCTGGTTCATCACTGCCACCCTCTGGTTCACCACTGCACCTTCTGGTGCATCACAGCACCTTCTGGTTCATCACTGCCACCCTCTGGTTTTTCACAGCACCTCTGGTTCACCACTGCCACCCTCTGGTTCATCACTGCCACCCTCTGGTTCAACACTGCCACCCTCTGGTTCACCACTGCACCTTCTGGTTCATCACAGCACCCTCTGATTCATCACTGCCACCCTCTGGTTCATCAATGCACCCGCTGGTTCACCACTGCCACTCTCTGGTTCATCACTGCCACCTTCTGGTACATCACAGCACCCTCTGGTTCATCACAGCACCCTCTGGCTCACCACTGCCACCCTCTAGTTCACCACTGTCACCCACTGGTTCACTACTGCCACCCTCTGGTTCATCACTGCCACCCTCTGGTTCACCACTGCCACCCTCTGGTTCATCATGGCCACCCTCTGGTTCACCACTGCATGTTCTGGTTCATCACAGCGCCCTCTGGTTCATCACTGCCACCCTCTGGTTCATCACAGCACCCTCCGGTTCACCACTGCCATCCTCTGGTTCATAACTGCCACCCTCTGGTTCACCACTGCCACACTCTGGTTCATCACTGCCAACTTCTGGTTCACCACTGCACCTTCTGGTTCATCACAGCACCCTCGGGTTCATCACTGCCACCCTCTGGTTCATCACAGCACCCTCTGGTTCACCACTGCCACCCTATGGTTCATCACTGCCACCCTCTGGTTCTCCACTGCCACCCTCTGATTCAACACTGCCACCCTCTGGTTCACAACTGCCACCCTCTGGTTCACCACTGTCACCCTCTGGTTCACTATTGCCACCCTCTGGTACATCACTGACACCCTCTGGTTCAGCACAGCACCCTCTGGTTCATCACAGCATCCTCGGTTTAACCACTGCCACCCTCTGGTTCACCACTGCCACCCTCTGGTTCACCACTGCACCTTCTGGTTCAACACAGCACCCTATGGTTCATCACTGCCACCCTTTGGTTCATCACTGCCACCCTCTGGTTCATCACTGCCACCCTCTGGTTCACCATTGCCACATTCTGGTTCATCACTGCCACCTTCTGGTTCACCACCGCACCTTCTGGTTCATCACAGCATCCTCTGGTTCATCACTGCCAAACTCTGGTTCATCACAGCACACTCTGGTTCACCACTGCCACCCTCTGGTTCACCACTGCCACCCTCTGGTTCAACACTGCCACCCTCTGGTTCACCACTGCCACCCTCTGGTTCACCACTGTCACCCTCTGGTTCACCACTGCCACCCTCTGGTCCATCACTGCCACCCTCTGGGTCATCACAGCACCCTCTTTTTCATCACAGCACCCTCGGTTTTACCACTGCCACCCTCTGGTTCACCACTGCCACCCTCTGGTTCACCACTGTCACCCTCTGGTTTAGCTCTGTCACCCTATGGTTCATCACTGCCACCCTCTGGGTCATCACAGCACCCTCTGGTTCATCACAGCACCCTCTGGTTCATCACTGCCAAACTCTGGTTCAGCACTGCCACCTTCTGGTTCACCACTGCCACCCTCTGGTTCATCACTGCCACCCTCTGGTTCATCAGAGCTCCCTATGTTTCACCACAGGCACCCTCTGGTTCATCACTGGCATCCTCTGGTTCATCACAGCACCCTCTGGTTCACCACTGCCACCCTCTGGTTCACCACTGCCACCCTCTGGTTCATCACTGCCACCCTCTAGTTCATCACTGCCACCCTCTGGTTCACCACTGCCACACTCTGGATCATCACTGTCACCCTCTGGTTCATCACTGCTACCCTCTGGTGCACCACTGCCACCCTCTGGTTCATCACAGCACCCTCTGGTTCATCACTGCCACCCTCTGGTTCATCACAGCACCCTCTAGTTCACCACTGCCACCCTCTGGTTCATCACTTCCACCCTCTGGTTCACCACAGCCACACTCTGGTTCATCACTGCCACCCTCTGGTTCACCACTGCACCTTCTGGTGCATCACAGCACCTTCTGGTTCATCACTGCCACCCTCTGGTTTTTCACAGCACCTCTGGTTCACCACTGCCACCCTCTGGTTCATCACTGCCACCCTCTGGTTCACCACTGCCACCCTCTGGTTCAACACTGCCACCCTCTGGTTCACCACTGCCACCCTCTGGTTCACCACTGCCACCCTCTGGTTCATCACTGCCACCCTCTTGTTCACGACTGCCACCCTCTGGTTCAACCCTGCCAACCTCTGGTTCACCACTGCCACCCTCTGGTTCACCACTGTCACCCTCTGGTTCACCACTGCATCTTCTGGTTCATCACAGCACCCTCTGATTCATCACTGCCACCCTCTGGTTCATCAATGCACCCTCTGGTTCACCACTGCCACTCTCTGGTTCATCACTGCCACCTTCTGGTACATCACAGCACCCTCTGGTTCATCACAGCACCCTCTGGTTCACCACTGCCACCCTCTAGTTCACCACTGTCACCCACTGGTTCACTACTGCCACCCTCTGGTTCATCACTGCCACCCTCTGGTTCACCACTGCCACCCTCTGGTTCATCATGGCCACCCTCTGGTTCACCACTGCATGTTCTGGTTCATCACAGCGCCCTCTGGTTCATCACTGCCACCCTCTGGTTCATCACAGCACCCTCCGGTTCACCACTGCCATCCTCTGGTTCATAACTGCCACCCTCTGGTTCACCACTGCCACACTCTGGTTCATCACTGCCAACTTCTGGTTCACCACCGCACCTTCTGGTTCATCACAGCACCCTCGGGTTCATCACTGCCACCCTCTGGTTCATCACAGCACCCTCTGGTTCACCACTGCCACCCTATGGTTCATCACTGCCACCCTCTGGTTCTCCACTGCCACCCTCTGATTCAACACTGCCACCCTCTGGTTCACAACTGCCACCCTCTGGTTCACCACTGTCACCCTCTGGTTCACTATTGCCACCCTCTGGTACATCACTGACACCCTCTGGTTCAGCACAGCACCCTCTGGTTCATCACAGCATCCTCGGTTTAACCACTGCCACCCTCTGGTTCACCACTGCCACCCTCTGGTTCACCACTGCACCTTCTGGTTCAACACAGCACCCTATGGTTCATCACTGCCACCCTTTGGTTCATCACTGCCACCCTCTGGTTCATCACTGCCACCCTCTGGTTCACCATTGCCACATTCTGGTTCATCACTGCCACCTTCTGGTTCACCACCGCACCTTCTGGTTCATCACAGCATCCTCTGGTTCATCACTGCCAAACTCTGGTTCATCACAGCACACTCTGGTTCACCACTGCCACCCTCTGGTTCACCACTGCCACCCTCTGGTTCAACACTGCCACCCTCTGGTTCACCACTGCCACCCTCTGGTTCACCACTGTCACCCTCTGGTTCACCACTGCCACCCTCTGGTCCATCACGGCCACCCTCTGGTTCATCACAGCACCCTCTTTTTCATCACAGCACCCTCGGTTTTACCACTGCCACCCTCTGGTTCACCACTGCCACCCTCTGGTTCACCACTGTCACCCTCTGGTTTAGCTCTGTCACCCTATGGTTCATCACTGCCACCCTCTGGGTCATCACAGCACCCTCTGGTTCATCACAGCACCCTCTGGTTCATCACTGCCAAACTCTGGTTCAGCACTGCCACCCTCTGGTTCATCACAGCATCCTCGGTTTCACCACTGCCACCCTCTGGTTCACCACTGCCACCCTCTGGTTTACCACTGTCACCCTCTGGTTCACCACTGCCACCCTCTGGTTCATCACTGCCACCCTCTGGTTCACAACTGCACCTGCTGGTTCATCACAGCACCCTCTGGTCCACACTGCCACCCTTTGGTTCATCACTGCCACCCTCTGGTTCACCATTGCCACATTCTGGTTCATCACTGCCACCTTCTGGTTCACCACGGCACCTTCTGGTTCATCACAGCATCCTCTGGTTCATCGCTGCCAAACTCTGGTTCATCACAGCACACTCTGGTTCACCACTGCCACCCTCTGGTTCACCACTGCCACCCTCTGGTTCAACACTGCCACCCTCTGGTTCACCACTGCCACCGTCTGGTTCACCACTGTCACCCTCTGGTTCACCACTGCCACCCTCTGGTCCATCACTGCCACCCTCTGGTTCATCACAGCACCCTCTGGTTCATAACAGCACCCTCGGTTTTACCACTGCCACCCTCTGGTTCACCACTGCCACCCTCTGGTTCACCACTGTCACCCTCTGGTTTAGCTCTGTCACCCTATGGTTCATCACTGCCACCCTCTGGGTCATCACAGCACCCTCTGGTTCATCACAGCACCCTCTGGTTCATCACTGCCAAACTCTGTTTCAGCACTGCCACCCTCAGGTTCATCACAGCATCCTCGGTTTCACCACTGCCACCCTCTGGTTCACCACTGCCACCCTCTGGTTTACCACTGTCACCCTCTGGTTCACCACTGCCACCCTCTGGTTCATCACTGCCACCCTCTGGTTCACCACTGCACCTTCTGGTTAATCACAGCACCCTATGGTTCATCACTGCCACCCGCTGGTTCATCACAGCACCCTCTGGTCAACACTGCCACCCTTTGGTTCATCACTGCCACCCTCTGGTTCACCATTACCACATTCTGGTTCATCACTGCCACCTTCTGGTTCACCACCGCACCTTCTGGTTCATCACAGCATCCTCTGGTTCATCACTGCCAAACTCTGGTTCATCACAGCACACTCTGGTTCACCACTGCCACCCTCTGGTTCACCACTGCCACCCTCTGGTTCATCACTGCCACCCTCTGGTTCATCACAGCTCCCTATGTTTCACCACTGGCACCCTCTGGTTCATCACTGCCATCCTCTGGTTCATCACAGCACCCTCTGGTTCACCACTGCCACCCTCTGGTTCACCACTGCCACCCTCTGGTTCATCACTGCCACCCTCTAGTTCATCACTGCCACCCTCTGGTTCACCACTGCCACCCTCTGGATCATCACTGTCACCCTCTGGTTCATCACTGCTACCCTCTGGTGCACCACTGCCACCCTCTGGTTCATCGCAGCACCCTCTGGTTCATCACTGCCACCCTCTGGTTCATCACAGCACCCTCTAGTTCATCACTGCCACCCTCTGGTTCATCACTTCCACCCTCTGGTTCACCACTGCCACACTCTGGTTCATAACTGCCACCCTCTGGTTCACCACCGCACCTTCTGGTGCATCACAGCACCCTCTGGTTCATCACTGCTACCCTCTGGTTTATCACAGCACCTCTGGTTCACCACTGCCACCCTCTGGTTCATTACTGCCACCCTCTGGTTCACCGCTGCCACCCTCTGGTTCAACACTGCCACCCTCTGGTTCACCACTGCCACCCTCTGGTTCACCACTGCCACCCTCTGGTTAATCACTGCCACCCTCTTGTTCACCACTGCCACCCTCTGGTTCAACACTGCCAACCTCTGGTTCACCACTGCTACCCTCTGGTTCACCACTGTCACCCTCTGGTTCACAACTGCACCTTCTGGTTCATCACAGCACCCTCTGATTCATCACTGCCACCCTCTGGTTCATCAATGCACCCTCTGGTTCACCACTGTCACCCTCGGGTTCACCACTGCCACTCTCTGGTTCATCACTGCCACCTTCTGGTTCATCACAGCACCCTCTGGTTCATCACAGCACCCTCTGGCTCACCACTGCCACCCTCTAGTTCACCACTGTCACCCACTGGTTCACCACTGCCACCCTCTGGTTCATCACTGCCACCCTCTGATTCACCAATGCCACCCTCTGGTTCATCATGGCCACCCTCTGGTTCACCACTGCATCTTCTGGTTCATTACAGCGCCCTCTGGTTCATCACTGCCACCCTCTGGTTCATCACAGCACCCTCCGGTTCACCTCTGCCATCCTCTGGTTCATAACTGCCACCCTCTGGTTCACCACTGCCACACTCTGGTTCATCACTGCCATCTTCTGGTTCACCACCGCACCTTCTGGTTCATCACAGCACCCTCGGGTTCATCACTGCCACCCTCTGGTTCATCACAGCACCCTCTGGTTCACCACTGCCACCCTCTGGTTCATCACTGACACGCTCTGGTTCATCACAGCATCCTCGGTTTCACCACTGCCACCCTCTGGTTCACCACTGCCACCCTCTGGTTTACCACTGTCACCCTCTGGTTCACCACTGCCACCCTCTGGTTCATCACAGCATCCTCGGTTTAACCACTGCCACCCTCTGGTTCACCACTGCCACCCTCTGGTTCACCACTGCACCTTCTGGTTCAACACAGCACCCTATGGTTCATCACTGCCACCCTTTGGTTCATCACTGCCACCCTCTGGTTCATCACTGCCACCCTCTGGTTCACCATTGCCACATTCTGGTTCATCACTGCCACCTTCCGGTTCACCACCGCACCTTCTGGTTCATCACAGCATCCTCTGGTTCATCACTGCCAAACTCTGGTTCATCACAGCACACTCTGGTTCACCACTGCCACCCTCTGGTTCACCACTGCCACCCTCTGGTTCAACACTGCCACCCTCTGGTTCACCACTGCCACCCTCTGGTTCACCACTGTCACCCTCTGGTTCACCACTGCCACCCTCTGGTCCATCACTGCCACCCTCTGGTTCATCACAGCACCCTCTTTTTTTATCACAGCACCCTCGGTTTTACCACTGCCACCCTCTGGTTCACCACTGCCACCCTCTGGTTCACCACTGTCACCCTCTGGTTTAGCTCTGTCACCCTATGGTTCATCACTGCCACCCTCTGGGTCATCACAGCACCCTCTGGTTCATCACAGCACCCTCTGGTTCATCACTGCCAAACTCTGGTTCAGCACTGCCACCCTCTGGTTCATCACAGCATCCTCGGTTTCACCACTGCCACCCTCTGGTTCACCACTGCCACCCTCTGGTTTACCACTGTCACCCTCTGGTTCACCACTGCCACCCTCTGGTTCATCACTGCCACCCTCTGGTTCACAACTGCACCTGCTGGTTCATCACAGCACCCTCTGGTCCACACTGCCACCCTTTGGTTCATCACTGCCACCCTCTGGTTCACCATTGCCACATTCTGGTTCATCACTGCCACCTTCTGGTTCACCACGGCACCTTCTGGTTCATCACAGCATCCTCTGGTTCATCACTGCCAAACTCTGGTTCATCACAGCACACTCTGGTTCACCACTGCCACCCTCTGGTTCACCACTGCCACCCTCTGGTTCAACACTGCCACCCTCTGGTTCACCACTGCCACCGTCTGGTTCACCACTGTCACCCTCTGGTTCACCACTGCCACCCTCTGGTCCATCACTGCCACCCTCTGGTTCATCACAGCACCCTCTGGTTCATAACAGCACCCTCGGTTTTACCACTGCCACCCTCTGGTTCACCACTGCCACCCTCTGGTTCACCACTGTCACCCTCTGGTTTAGCTCTGTCACCCTATGGTTCATCACTGCCACCCTCTGGGTCATCACAGCACCCTCTGGTTCATCACAGCACCCTCTGGTTCATCACTGCCAAACTCTGGTTCAGCACTGCCACCCTCTGGTTCATCACAGCATCCTCGGTTTCACCACTGCCACCCTCTGGTTCACCACTGCCACCCTCTGGTTTACCACTGTCACCCTCTGGTTCACCACTGCCACCCTCTGGTTCATCACTGCCACCCTCTGGTTCACCACTGCACCTTCTGGTTAATCACAGCACCCTATGGTTCATCACTGCCACCCGCTGGTTCATCACAGCACCCTCTGGTCAACACTGCCACCCTTTGGTTCATCACTGCCACCCTCTGGTTCACCATTGCCACATTCTGGTTCATCACTGCCACCTTCTGGTTCACCACCGCACCTTCTGGTTCATCACAGCATCCTCTGGTTCATAACTGCCAAACTCTGGTTAATCACAGCACACTCTGGTTCACCACTGCCACCCTCTGGTTCACCACTGCCACCCTCTGGTTCATCACTGCCACCCTCTGGTTCATCACAGCTCCCTATGTTTCACCACTGGCACCCTCTGGTTCATCACTGCCATCCTCTGGTTCATCACAGCACCCTCTGGTTCACCACTGCCACCCTCTGGTTCACCACTGCCACCCTCTGGTTCATCACTGCCACCCTCTAGTTCATCACTGCCACCCTCTGGTTCACCACTGCCACCCTCTGGTTCACCACTGCCACCCTCTGGTTTACCACTGTCACCCTCTGGTTCACCACTGCCACCCTCTGGTTCATAACAGCATCCTCGGTTTAACCACTGCCACCCTCTGGTTCACCACTGCCACCCTCTGGTTCACCACTGCACCTTCTGGTTCAACACAGCACCCTATGGTTCATCACTGCCACCCTTTGGTTCATCACTGCCACCCTCTGGTTCATCACTGCCACCCTCTGGTTCACCATTGCCACATTCTGGTTCATCACTGCCACCTTCTGGTTCACCACCGCACCTTCTGGTTCATCACAGCATCCTCTGGTTCATCACTGCCAAACTCTGGTTCATCACAGCACACTCTGGTTCACCACTGCCACCCTCTGGTTCACCACTGCCAGCCTCTGGTTCAACACTGCCACCCTCTGGTTCACCACTGCCACCCTCTGGTTCACCACTGTCACCCTCTGGTTCACCACTGCCACCCTCTGGTCCATCACTGCCACCCTCTGGTTCATCACAGCACCCTCTTTTTCATCACAGCACCCTCGGTTTTACCACTGCCACCCTCTGGTTCACCACTGCCACCCTCTGGTTCACCACTGTCACCCTCTGGTTTAGCTCTGTCACCCTATGGTTCATCACTGCCACCCTCTGGGTCATCACAGCACCCTCTGGTTCATCACAGCACCCTCTGGTTCATCACTGCCAAACTCTGGTTCAGCACTGCCACCCTCTGGTTCATCACAGCATCCTCGGTTTCACCACTGCCACCCTCTGGTTCACCACTGCCACCCTCTGGTTTACCACTGTCACCCTCTGGTTCACCACTGCCACCCTCTGGTTCATCACTGCCACCCTCTGGTTCACAACTGCACCTGCTGGTTCATCACAGCACCCTCTGGTCCACACTGCCACCCTTTGGTTCATCACTGCCACCCTCTGGTTCACCATTGCCACATTCTGGTTCATCACTGCCACATTCTGGTTCACCACGGCACCTTCTGGTTCATCACAGCATCCTCTAGTTCATCACTGCCAAACTCTGGTTCATCACAGCACACTCTGGTTCATCACTGCCACCCTCTGGGTCATCACAGCACCCTCTGGTTCATCACAGCACCCTCTGGTTCATCACTGCCAAACTCTGGTTCAGCACTGCCACCCTCTGGTTCATCACAGCATCCTCGGTTTCACCACTGCCACCCTCTGGTTCACCACTGCCACCCTCTGGTTTACCACTGTCACCCTCTGGTTCACCACTGCCACCCTCTGGTTCATCACTGCCACCCTCTGGTTCACAACTGCACCTGCTGGTTCATCACAGCACCCTCTGGTCCACACTGCCACCCTTTGGTTCATCACTGCCACCCTCTGGTTCACCATTGCCACATTCTGGTTCATCACTGCCACCTTCTGGTTCACCACGGCACCTTCTGGTTCATCACAGCATCCTCTGGTTCATCACTGCCAAACTCTGGTTCATCACAGCACACTCTGGTTCACCACTGCCACCCTCTGGTTCACCACTGCCACCCTCTGGTTCAACACTGCCACCCTCTGGTTCACCACTGCCACCGTCTGGTTCACCACTGTCACCCTCTGGTTCACCACTGCCACCCTCTGGTCCATCACTGCCACCCTCTGGTTCATCACAGCACCCTCTGGTTCATAACAGCACCCTCGGTTTTACCACTGCCACCCTCTGGTTCACCACTGCCACCCTCTGGTTCACCACTGTCACCCTCTGGTTTAGCTCTGTCACCCTATGGTTCATCACTGCCACCCTCTGGGTCATCACAGCACCCTCTGGTTCATCACAGCACCCTCTGGTTCATCACTGCCAAACTCTGGTTCAGCACTGCCACCCTCTGGTTCATCACAGCATCCTCGGTTTCACCACTGCCACCCTCTGGTTCACCACTGCCACCCTCTGGTTTACCACTGTCACCCTCTGGTTCACCACTGCCACCCTCTGGTTCATCACTGCCACCCTCTGGTTCACCACTGCACCTTCTGGTTAATCACAGCACCCTATGGTTCATCACTGCTGCCCGCTGGTTCATCACAGCACCCTCTGGTCAACACTGCCACCCTTTGGTTCATCACTGCCACCCTCTGGTTCACCATTGCCACATTCTGGTTCATCACTGCCACCTTCTGGTTCACCACCGCACCTTCTGGTTCATCACAGCATCCTCTGGTTCATCACTGCCAAACTCTGGTTCATCACAGCACACTCTGGTTCACCACTGCCACCCTCTGGTTCACCACTGCCACCCTCTGGTTCATCACTGCCACCCTCTGGTTCATCACAGCTCCCTATGTTTCACCACTGGCACCCTCTGGTTCATCACTGCCATCCTCTGGTTCATCACAGCACCCTCTGGTTCACCACTGCCACCCTCTGGTTCACCACTGCCACCCTCTGGGTCATCACTGCCACCCTCTAGTTCATCACTGCCACCCTCTGGTTCACCACTGCCACCCTCTGGTTCACCACTGCCACCCTCTGGTTTACCACTGTCACCCTCTGGTTCACCACTGCCACCCTCTGGTTCATCACAGCATCCTCGGTTTAACCACTGCCACCCTCTGGTTCACCACTGCCACCCTCTGGTTCACCACTGCACCTTCTGGTTCAACACAGCACCCTATGGTTCATCACTGCCACCCTTTGGTTCATCACTGCCACCCTCTGGTTCATCACTGCCACCCTCTGGTTCACCATTGCCACATTCTGGTTCATCACTGCCACCTTCTGGTTCACCACCGCACCTTCTGGTTCATCACAGCATCCTCTGGTTCATCACTGCCAAACTCTGGTTCATCACAGCACACTCTGGTTCACCACTGCCACCCTCTGGTTCACCAATGCCACCCTCTGGTTCAACACTGCCACCCTCTGGTTCACCACTGCCACCCTCTGGTTCACCACTGTCACCCTCTGGTTCACCACTGCCACCCTCTGGTCCATCACTGCCACCCTCTGGTTCATCACAGCACCCTCTTTTTCATCACAGCACCCTCGGTTTTACCACTGCCACCCTCTGGTTCACCACTGCCACCCTCTGGTTCACCACTGTCACCCTCTGGTTTAGCTCTGTCACCCTATGGTTCATCACTGCCACCCTCTGGGTCATCACAGCACCCTCTGGTTCATCACAGCACCCTCTGGTTCATCACTGCCAAACTCTGGTTCAGCACTGCCACCCTCTGGTTCATCACAGCATCCTCGGTTTCACCACTGCCACCCTCTGCTTCACCACTGCCACCCTCTGGTTTACCACTGTCACCCTCTGGTTCACCACTGCCACCCTCTGGTTCATCACTGCCACCCTCTGGTTCACAACTGCACCTGTTGGTTCATCACAGCACCCTCTGGTCCACACTGCCACCCTTTGGTTCATCACTGCCACCCTCTGGTTCACCATTGCCACATTCTGGTTCATCACTGCCACCTTCTGGTTCACCACGGCACCTTCTGGTTCATCACAGCATCCTCTGGTTCATCACTGCCAAACTCTGGTTCATCACAGCACACTCTGGTTCACCACTGCCACCCTCTGGATCACCACTGCCACCCTCTGGTTCAACACTGCCACCCTCTGGTTCACCACTGCCACCGTCTGGTTCACCACTGTCACCCTCAGGTTCACCACTGCCACCCTCTGGTCCATCACTGCCACCCTCTGGTTCATCACAGCACCCTCTGGTTCATAACAGCAACCTCGGTTTTACCACTGCCACCCTCTGGTTCACCACTGCCACCCTCTGGTTCACCACTGTCACCCTCTGGTTTAGCTCTGTCACCCTATGGTTCATCACTGCCACCCTCTGGGTCATCACAGCACCCTCTGGTTCATCACAGCACCCTCTGGTTCATCACTGCCAAACTCTGGTTCAGCACTGCCACCCTCTGGTTCATCACAGCATCCTCGGTTTCACCACTGCCACCCTCTGGTTCACCACTGCCACCCTCTGGTTTACCACTGTCACCCTCTGGTTCACCACTGCCACCCTCTGGTTCATCACTGCCACCCTCTGGTTCACCACTGCACCTTCTGGTTAATCACAGCACCCTATGGTTCATCACTGCCACCCGCTGGTTCATCACAGCACCCTCTGGTCAACACTGCCACCCTTTGGTTCATCACTGCCACCCTCTGGTTCACCATTGCCACATTCTGGTTCATCACTGCCACCTTCTGGTTCACCACCGCACCTTCTGGTTCATCACAGCATCCTCTGGTTCATCACTGCCAAACTCTGGTTCATCACAGCACACTCTGGTTCACCACTGCCACCCTCTGGTTCACCACTGCCACCCTCTGGTTCATCACTGCCACCCTCTGGTTCATCACAGCTCCCTATGTTTCACCACTGGCACCCTCTGGTTCATCACTGCCATCCTCTGGTTCATCACAGCACCCTCTGGTTCACCACTGCCACCCTCTGGTTCACCACTGCCACCCTCTGGTTCATCACTGCCACCCTCTAGTTCATCACTGCCACCCTCTGGTTCACCACTGCCACCCTCTGGATCATCACTGTCACCCTCTGGTTCATCACTGCTACCCTCTGGTGCACCACTGCCACCCTCTGGTTCATCGCAGCACCCTCTGGTTCATCACTGCCACCCTCTGGTTCATCACAGCACCCTCTAGTTCATCACTGCCACCCTCTGGTTCATCCCTTCCACCCTCTGGTTCACCACTGCCACACTCTGGTTCATAACTGCCACCCTCTGGTTCACCACCGCACCTTCTGGTGCATCACAGCACCCTCTGGTTCATCACTGCTACCCTCTGGTTTATCACAGCACCTCTGGTTCACCACTGCCACCCTCTGGTTCATCACTGCCACCCTCTGGTTCACCGCTGCCACCCTCTGGTTCAACACTGCCACCCTCTGGTTCACCACTGCCACCCTCTGGTTCACCACTGCCACCCTCTGGTTAATCACTGCCACCCTCTTGTTCACCACTGCCACCCTCTGGTTCAAAACTGCCAACCTCTGGTTCACCACTGCTACCCTCTGGTTCACCACTGTCACCCTCTGGTTCACAACTGCACCTTCTGGTTCATCACAGCACCCTCTGATTCATCACTGCCACCCTCTGGTTCATCAATGCACCCTCTGGTTCACCACTGTCACCCTCAGGTTCACCACTGCCACTCTCTGGTTCATCACTGCCACCTTCTGGTTCATCACAGCACCCTCTGGTTCATCACAGCACCCTCTGGCTCACCACTGCCACCCTCTAGTTCACCACTGTCACCCACTGGTTCACCACTGCCACCCTCTGGTTCATCACTGCCACCCTCTGGTTCACCAATGCCACCCTCTGGTTCATCATGGCCACCCTCTGGTTCACCACTGCATCTTCTGGTTCATTACAGCGCCCTCTGGTTCATCACTGCCACCCTCTGGTTCATCACAGCACCCTCCGGTTCACCACTGCCATCCTCTGGTTCATAACTGCCACCCTCTGGTTCACCACTGCCACACTCTGGTTTATCACTGCCATCTTCTGGCTCACCACCGCACCTTCTGGTTCATCACAGCACCCTCGGGTTCATCTTTGCCACCCTCTGGTTCATCACAGCACCCTCTGGTTCACCACTGCCACCCTCTGGTTCATCACTGACACGCTCTGCTTCATCACAGCATCCTCGGTTTCACCACTGCCACCCACTGGTTCACCACTGCCACCCTCTGGTTTACCACTGTCACCCTCTGGTTCACCACTGCCACCCTCTGGTTCATCATTGCCACCCTCTGGTTCACCACTGCACCTTCTGGTTCATCACAGCACCCAATGGTTCATCACTGCCACCCGCTGGTTTATCACAGCACCCTCTAGTCCACACTGCCACCCTTTGGTTCATCACTGCCACCCTCTGGTTCACCATTGCCACATTCTGAATCATCACTGCCACCTTCTGGTTCACCACCGCACCTTCTGGTTCATCACAGCATCCTCTGGTTCATCACTGCCAAACTCTGGTTCATCACAGCACACTCTGGTTCACCACTGCCACCCTCTGGTTCACCACTGCCACCCTCTGGTTCAACACTGCCACCCTCTGGTTCACCACTGCCACCCTCTGGTTCACCACTGTCACCCTCTGGTTCACCACTGACACCCTCTGGTCCATCACTGCCACCCTCTGGTTCATCACAGCACCCTCTGGTTCATCACAGCACCCTCGGTTTTACCACTGCCACCCTCTGGTTCACCACTGCCACCCTCTGGTTCACCACTGTCACCCTCTGGTTTAGCTCTGTCACCCTATGGTTCATCACTGCCACCCTCTGGGTCACCACAGCACCCTCTGGTTCATCACAGCACCCTCTGGTTCATCACTGCCAAACTCTGGTTCAGCACTGCCACCCTCTGGTCCATCACTGCCACCCTCTGGTTCATCACAGCACCCTCTGGTTCATCACAGCACCCTCGGTTTTACCACTGCCACCCTCTGGTTCACCACTGCCACCCTCTGGTTTACCCCTACCACTCTCTGGTTCACCACTGCCACCCTCTGGTTCACCACTGTCACCCTATGGTTCATCACTGCCACCCTCTGGTTCACCACTGCCACCCTCTGGTTCATCACTGCCACCCTCTGGTTCACCACTGCACCTTCCGGTTCATCACACCACCCTCTGGTTCACACTGCCACCCTCTGGTTCATCACAGCACCCTCAGTTTTACCACTGCCACCCTCTGGTTTACCACTGCCACCCTCTGGTTAACCACTGTCACCCTCTGGTTTAGCTCTGTCACCCTATGGTTCATCACTGCCACCCTCTGGGTCATCACAGCACCCTCTGGTTCATCACAGCACCCTCTGGTTCATCACTGCCACCCTCTGGTTCACCACTGCCACCCTCTGGTTCATCACTGCCACCCTCTGTTTTATCACTGGCACCCTCTGGTTCACCACTGCACCTTCCGGTTCATCACAGCACCCTCTGGTTCATCACTGCCACCCTCTGGTTCATCACAGCATCCTCTGGTTCATCCCTGCCACCCTCTGGTTCACCACTGCCACCCTCTGGTTCAGCACTGCCACCCTCTGGTTCATCACTGCCACCCTCTGGTTCATCACAGCACCCTCTGTTTCATCACAGCACACTCTGGTTCACCACTGCCACCCTCTGGTTCACTTCTGTCACCCTCTGGTTCACCACTGCCAACCTCTGGTTCAGCACTGTCCCCCTCTGGTTCACCACTGTCACCCTCTGGTTCATCACAGCACCCTCTGGTTCATCACAGCACCCTCTGGTTCACCACTGTCACCCTCTGGTTCACCACTGTCACCCACTGGTACACCACTGCCACCATCTGGTTCATCACTGCCACCCTATGGTTCACCACTGCCACCCTCTGATTCATCACTGCCACCATCTGGTTCACCACTGCCACCTTCTGGTTCATCACTGCCACCCTCTGGTTTGCCCCTGCCACTCTCTGGTTCACCACTGCCACCCTCTGGTTCACCACTGTCACCCTATGGTTCATCACTGCCACCCTCTGGTTCACCACTGCCACCCTCTGGTTCATCACTGCCAACCTCTGGTTCACCACTGCACCTTCCGGTTCATCACACCACCCTCTGGTTCATCACTGCCACCCTCTGGTTCATCACAGCACCCTCTGGTTCACCACTGCCACCCTTTGGTTCATCACTGCCACCCTCTGGTTTACCACTGCCACACTCTGGGTCATCACTGCCACCCTCTGGTTCACCACCGCACCTTCTGGTTCATCACAGCATCCTCTGGTTCATCACTGCCAAACTCTGGTTCATCACAGCACACTCTGGTTCACCACTGCCACCCTCTGGTTCACCACTGCCACCCTCTGGTTCATCACTGCCACCCTCTGGTTCATCACAGCTCCCTATGTTTCACCACTGGCACCCTCTGGTTCATCACTGCCATCCTCTGGTTCATCACAGCACCCTCTGGTTCACCACTGCCACCCTCTGGTTCACCACTGCCACCCTCTGGTTCATCACTGCCACCCTCTAGTTCATCACTGCCACCCTCTGGTTCACCACTGCCACCCTCTGGATCATCACTGTCACCCTCTGGTTCTTCACTGCTACCCTCTGGTGCACCACTGCCACCCTCTGGTTCATCGCAGCACCCTCTGGTTCATCACTGCCACCCTCTGGTTCATCACAGCACCCTCTAGTTCATCACTGCCACCCTCTGGTTCATCACTTCCACCCTCTGGTTCACCACTGCCACCCTCTGGTTCACCACTGTCACCCTCTGGTTCACCACTGCCACCCTCTGGTCCATCACTGCCACCCTCTGGTTCATCACAGCACCCTCTTTTTCATCACAGCACCCTCGGTTTTACCACTGCCACCCTCTGGTTCACCACTGCCACCCTCTGGTTCACCACTGTCACCCTCTGGTTTAGCTCTGTCACCCTATGGTTCATCACTGCCACCCTCTGGGTCATCACAGCACCCTCTGGTTCATCACAGCACCCTCTGGTTCATCACTGCCAAACTCTGGTTCAGCACTGCCACCCTCTGGTTCATCACAGCATCCTCGGTTTCACCACTGCCACCCTCTGGTTCACCACTGCCACCCTCTGGTTTACCACTGTCACCCTCTGGTTCACCACTGCCACCCTCTGGTTCATCACTGCCACCCTCTGGTTCACAACTGCACCTGTTGGTTCATCACAGCACCCTCTGGTCCACACTGCCACCCTTTGGTTCATCACTGCCACCCTCTGGTTCACCATTGCCACATTCTGGTTCATCACTGCCACCTTCTGGTTCACCACGGCACCTTCTGGTTCATCACAGCATCCTCTGGTTCATCACTGCCAAACTCTGGTTCATCACAGCACACTCTGGTTCACCACTGCCACCCTCTGGATCACCACTGCCACCCTCTGGTTCAACACTGCCACCCTCTGGTTCACCACTGCCACCGTCTGGTTCACCACTGTCACCCTCTGGTTCACCACTGCCACCCTCTGGTCCATCACTGCCACCCTCTGGTTCATCACAGCACCCTCTGGTTCATAACAGCACCCTCGGTTTTACCACTGCCACCCTCTGGTTCACCACTGCCACCCTCTGGTTCACCACTGTCACCCTCTGGTTTAGCTCTGTCACCCTATGGTTCATCACTGCCACCCTCTGGGTCATCACAGCACCCTCTGGTTCATCACAGCACCCTCTGGTTCATCACTGCCAAACTCTGGTTCAGCACTGCCACCCTCTGGTTCATCACAGCATCCTCGGTTTCACCACTGCCACCCTCTGGTTCACCACTGCCACCCTCTGGTTTACCACTGTCACCCTCTGGTTCACCACTGCCACCCTCTGGTTCATCACTGCCACCCTCTGGTTCACCACTGCACCTTCTGGTTAATCACAGCACCCTATGGTTCATCACTGCCACCCGCTGGTTCATCACAGCACCCTCTGGTCAACACTGCCACCCTTTGGTTCATCACTGCCACCCTCTGGTTCACCATTGCCACATTCTGGTTCATCACTGCCACCTTCTGGTTCACCACCGCACCTTCTGGTTCATCACAGCATCCTCTGGTTCATCACTGCCAAACTCTGGTTCATCACAGCACACTCTGGTTCACCACTGCCACCCTCTGGTTCACCACTGCCACCCTCTGGTTCATCACTGCCACCCTCTGGTTCATCACAGCTCCCTATGTTTCACCACTGGCACCCTCTGGTTCATCACTGCCATCCTCTGGTTCATCACAGCACCCTCTGGTTCACCACTGCCACCCTCTGGTTCACCACTGCCACCCTCTGGTTCATCACTGCCACCCTCTAGTTCATCACTGCCACCCTCTGGTTCACCACTGCCACCCTCTGGATCATCACTGTCACCCTCTGGTTCATCACTGCTACCCTCTGGTGCACCACTGCCACCCTCTGGTTCATCGCAGCACCCTCTGGTTCATCACTGCCACCCTCTGGTTCATCACAGCACCCTCTAGTTCATCACTGCCACCCTCTGGTTCATCACTTCCACCCTCTGGTTCACCACTGCCACACTCTGGTTCATAACTGCCACCCTCTGGTTCACCACCGCACCTTCTGGTGCATCACAGCACCCTCTGGTTCATCACTGCTACCCTCTGGTTTATCACAGCACCTCTGGTTCACCACTGCCACCCTCTGGTTCATCACTGCCACCCTCTGGTTCACCGCTGCCACCCTCTGGTTCAACACTGCCACCCTCTGGTTCACCACTGCCACCCTCTGGTTCACCACTGCCACCCTCTGGTTAATCACTGCCACCCTCTTGTTCACCACTGCCACCCTCTGGTTCAACACTGCCAACCTCTGGTTCACCACTGCTACCCTCTGGTTCACCACTGTCACCCTCTGGTTCACAACTGCACCTTCTGGTTCATCACAGCACCCTCTGATTCATCACTGCCACCCTCTGGTTCATCAATGCACCCTCTGGTTCACCACTGTCACCCTCAGGTTCACCACTGCCACTCTCTGGTTCATCACTGCCACCTTCTGGTTCATCACAGCACCCTCTGGTTCATCACAGCACCCTCTGGCTCACCACTGCCACCCTCTAGTTCACCACTGTCACCCACTGGTTCACCACTGCCACCCTCTGGTTCATCACTGCCACCCTCTGGTTCACCAATGCCACCCTCTGGTTCATCATGGCCACCCTCTGGTTCACCACTGCATCTTCTGGTTCATTACAGCGCCCTCTGGTTCATCACTGCCACCCTCTGGTTCATCACAGCACCCTCCGGTTCACCACTGCCATCCTCTGGTTCATAACTGCCACCCTCTGGTTCACCACTGCCACACTCTGGTTTATCACTGCCATCTTCTGGTTCACCACCGCACCTTCTGGTTCATCACAGCACCCTCGGGTTCATCACTGCCACCCTCTGGTTCATCACAGCACCCTCTGGTTCACCACTGCCACCCTCTGGTTCATCACTGACACGCTCTGCTTCATCACAGCATCCTCGGTTTCACCACTGCCACCCTCTGGTTCACCACTGCCACCCTCTGGTTTACCACTGTCACCCTCTGGTTCACCACTGCCACCCTCTGGTTCATCATTGCCACCCTCTGGTTCACCACTGCACCTTCTGGTTCATCACAGCACCCAATGGTTCATCACTGCCACCCGCTGGTTCATCACAGCACCCTCTAGTCCACACTGCCACCCTTTGGTTCATCACTGCCACCCTCTGGTTCACCATTGCCACATTCTGAATCATCACTGCCACCTTCTGGTTCACCACCGCACCTTCTGGTTCATCACAGCATCCTCTGGTTCATCACTGCCAAACTCTGGTTCATCACAGCACACTCTGGTTCACCACTGCCACCCTCTGGTTCACCACTGCCACCCTCTGGTTCAACACTGCCACCCTCTGGTTCACCACTGCCACCCTCTGGTTCACCACTGTCACCCTCTGGTTCACCACTGACACCCTCTGGTCCATCACTGCCACCCTCTGGTTCATCACAGCACCCTCTGGTTCATCACAGCACCCTCGGTTTTACCACTGCCACCCTCTGGTTCACCACTGCCACCCTCTGGTTCACCACTGTCACCCTCTGGTTTAGCTCTGTCACCCTATGGTTCATCACTGCCACCCTCTGGGTCACCACAGCACCCTCTGGTTCATCACAGCACCCTCTGGTTCATCACTGCCAAACTCTGGTTCAGCACTGCCACCCTCTGGTCCATCACTGCCACCCTCTGGTTCATCACAGCACCCTCTGGTTCATCACAGCACCCTCGGTTTTACCACTGCCACCCTCTGGTTCACCACTGCCACCCTCTGGTTTACCCCTACCACTCTCTGGTTCACCACTGCCACCCTCTGGTTCACCACTGTCACCCTATGGTTCATCACTGCCACCCTCTGGTTCACCACTGCCACCCTCTGGTTCATCACTGCCACCCTCTGGTTCACCACTGCACCTTCCGGTTCATCACACCACCCTCTGGTTCACACTGCCACCCTCTGGTTCATCACAGCACCCTCAGTTTTACCACTGCCACCCTCTGGTTTACCACTGCCACCCTCTGGTTAACCACTGTCACCCTCTGGTTTAGCTCTGTCACCCTATGGTTCATCACTGCCACCCTCTGGGTCATCACTGCCACCCTCTGGTTCATCACAGCACCCTCTTTTTCATCACAGCACCCTCGGTTTTACCACTGCCACCCTCTGGTTCACCACTGCCACCCTCTGGTTCACCACTGTCACCCTCTGGTTTAGCTCTGTCACCCTATGGTTCATCACTGCCACCCTCTGGGTCATCACAGCACCCTCTGGTTCATCACAGCACCCTCTGGTTCATCACTGCCAAACTCTGGTTCAGCACTGCCACCCTCTGGTTCATCACAGCATCCTCGGTTTCACCACTGCCACCCTCTGGTTCACCACTGCCACCCTCTGGTTTACCACTGTCACCCTCTGGTTCACCACTGCCACCCTCTGGTTCATCACTGCCACCCTCTGGTTCACAACTGCACCTGTTGGTTCATCACAGCACCCTCTGGTCCACACTGCCACCCTTTGGTTCATCACTGCCACCCTCTGGTTCACCATTGCCACATTCTGGTTCATCACTGCCACCTTCTGGTTCACCACGGCACCTTCTGGTTCATCACAGCATCCTCTGGTTCATCACTGCCAAACTCTGGTTCATCACAGCACACTCTGGTTCACCACTGCCACCCTCTGGATCACCACTGCCACCCTCTGGTTCAACACTGCCACCCTCTGGTTCACCACTGCCACCGTCTGGTTCACCACTGTCACCCTCTGGTTCACCACTGCCACCCTCTGGTCCATCACTGCCACCCTCTGGTTCATCACAGCACCCTCTGGTTCATAACAGCACCCTCGGTTTTACCACTGCCACCCTCTGGTTCACCACTGCCACCCTCTGGTTCACCACTGTCACCCTCTGGTTTAGCTCTGTCACCCTATGGTTCATCACTGCCACCCTCTGGGTCATCACAGCACCCTCTGGTTCATCACAGCACCCTCTGGTTCATCACTGCCAAACTCTGGTTCAGCACTGCCACCCTCTGGTTCATCACAGCATCCTCGGTTTCACCACTGCCACCCTCTGGTTCACCACTGCCACCCTCTGGTTTACCACTGTCACCCTCTGGTTCACCACTGCCACCCTCTGGTTCATCACTGCCACCCTCTGGTTCACCACTGCACCTTCTGGTTAATCACAGCACCCTATGGTTCATCACTGCCACCCGCTGGTTCATCACATCACCCTCTGGTCAACACTGCCACCCTTTGGTTCATCACTGCCACCCTCTGGTTCACCATTGCCACATTCTGGTTCATCACTGCCACCTTCTGGTTCACCACCGCACCTTCTGGTTCATCACAGCATCCTCTGGTTCATCACTGCCAAACTCTGGTTCATCACAGCACACTCTGGTTCACCACTGCCACCCTCTGGTTCACCACTGCCACCCTCTGGTTCATCACTGCCACCCTCTGGTTCATCACAGCTCCCTATGTTTCACCACTGGCACCCTCTGGTTCATCACTGCCATCCTCTGGTTCATCACAGCACCCTCTGGTTCACCACTGCCACCCTCTGGTTCACCACTGCCACCCTCTGGTTCATCACTGCCACCCTCTAGTTCATCACTGCCACCCTCTGGTTCACCACTGCCACCCTCTGGATCATCACTGTCACCCTCTGGTTCATCACTGCTACCCTCTGGTGCACCACTGCCACCCTCTGGTTCATCGCAGCACCCTCTGGTTCATCACTGCCACCCTCTGGTTCATCACAGCACCCTCTAGTTCATCACTGCCACCCTCTGGTTCATCACTTCCACCCTCTGGTTCACCACTGCCACACTCTGGTTCATAACTGCCACCCTCTGGTTCACCACCGCACCTTCTGGTGCATCACAGCACCCTCTGGTTCATCACTGCTACCCTCTGGTTTATCACAGCACCTCTGGTTCACCACTGCCACCCTCTGGTTCATCACTGCCACCCTCTGGTTCACCGCTGCCACCCTCTGGTTCAACACTGCCACCCTCTGGTTCACCACTGCCACCCTCTGGTTCACCACTGCCACCCTCTGGTTAATCACTGCCACCCTCTTGTTCACCACTGCCACCCTCTGGTTCAACACTGCCAACCTCTGGTTCACCACTGCTACCCTCTGGTTCACCACTGTCACCCTCTGGTTCACAACTGCACCTTCTGGTTCATCACAGCACCCTCTGATTCATCACTGCCACCCTCTGGTTCATCAATGCACCCTCTGGTTCACCACTGTCACCCTCAGGTTCACCACTGCCACTCTCTGGTTCATCACTGCCACCTTCTGGTTCATCACAGCACCCTCTGGTTCATCACAGCACCCTCTGGCTCACCACTGCCACCCTCTAGTTCACCACTGTCACCCACTGGTTCACCACTGCCACCCTCTGGTTCATCACTGCCACCCTCTGGTTCACCAATGCCACCCTCTGGTTCATCATGGCCACCCTCTGGTTCACCACTGCATCTTCTGGTTCATTACAGCGCCCTCTGGTTCATCACTGCCACCCTCTGGTTCATCACAGCACCCTCCGGTTCACCACTGCCATCCTCTGGTTCATAACTGCCACCCTCTGGTTCACCACTGCCACACTCTGGTTTATCACTGCCATCTTCTGGTTCACCACCGCACCTTCTGGTTCATCACAGCACCCTCGGGTTCATCACTGCCACCCTCTGGTTCATCACAGCACCCTCTGGTTCACCACTGCCACCCTCTGGTTCATCACTGACACGCTCTGCTTCATCACAGCATCCTCGGTTTCACCACTGCCACCCTCTGGTTCACCACTGCCACCCTCTGGTTTACCACTGTCACCCTCTGGTTCACCACTGCCACCCTCTGGTTCATCATTGCCACCCTCTGGTTCACCACTGCACCTTCTGGTTCATCACAGCACCCAATGGTTCATCACTGCCACCCGCTGGTTCATCACAGCACCCTCTAGTCCACACTGCCACCCTTTGGTTCATCACTGCCACCCTCTGGTTCACCATTGCCACATTCTGAATCATCACTGCCACCTTCTGGTTCACCACCGCACCTTCTGGTTCATCACAGCATCCTCTGGTTCATCACTGCCAAACTCTGGTTCATCACAGCACACTCTGGTTCACCACTGCCACCCTCTGGTTCACCACTGCCACCCTCTGGTTCAACACTGCCACCCTCTGGTTCACCACTGCCACCCTCTGGTTCACCACTGTCACCCTCTGGTTCACCACTGACACCCTCTGGTCCATCACTGCCACCCTCTGGTTCATCACAGCACCCTCTGGTTCATCACAGCACCCTCGGTTTTACCACTGCCACCCTCTGGTTCACCACTGCCACCCTCTGGTTCACCACTGTCACCCTCTGGTTTAGCTCTGTCACCCTATGGTTCATCACTGCCACCCTCTGGGTCACCACAGCACCCTCTGGTTCATCACAGCACCCTCTGGTTCATCACTGCCAAACTCTGGTTCAGCACTGCCACCCTCTGGTCCATCACTGCCACCCTCTGGTTCATCACAGCACCCTCTGGTTCATCACAGCACCCTCGGTTTTACCACTGCCACCCTCTGGTTCACCACTGCCACCCTCTGGTTTACCCCTACCACTCTCTGGTTCACCACTGCCACCCTCTGGTTCACCACTGTCACCCTATGGTTCATCACTGCCACCCTCTGGTTCACCACTGCCACCCTCTGGTTCATCACTGCCACCCTCTGGTTCACCACTGCACCTTCCGGTTCATCACACCACCCTCTGGTTCACACTGCCACCCTCTGGTTCATCACAGCACCCTCAGTTTTACCACTGCCACCCTCTGGTTTACCACTGCCACCCTCTGGTTAACCACTGTCACCCTCTGGTTTAGCTCTGTCACCCTATGGTTCATCACTGCCACCCTCTGGGTCATCACAGCACCCTCTGGTTCATCACAGCACCCTCTGGTTCATCACTGCCACCCTCTGGTTCACCACTGCCACCCTCTGGTTCATCACTGCCACCCTCTGTTTTATCACTGGCACCCTCTGGTTCACCACTGCACCTTCCGGTTCATCACAGCACCCTCTGGTTCATCGCTGCCACCCTCTGGTTCATCACAGCATCCTCTGGTTCATCCCTGCCACCCTCTGGTTCACCACTGCCACCCTCTGGTTCAGCACTGCCACCCTCTGGTTCATCACTGCCACCCTCTGGTTCATCACAGCACCCTCTGTTTCATCACAGCACACTCTGGTTCACCACTGCCACCCTCTGGTTCACTTCTGTCACCCTCTGGTTCACCACTGCCAACCTCTGGTTCAGCACTGTCCCCCTCTGGTTCACCACTGTCACCCTCTGGTTCATCACAGCACCCTCTGGTTCATCACAGCACCCTCTGGTTCACCACTGTCACCCTCTGGTTCACCACTGTCACCCACTGGTACACCACTGCCACCATCTGGTTCATCACTGCCACCCTATGGTTCACCACTGCCACCCTCTGATTCATCACTGCCACCATCTGGTTCACCACTGCCACCTTCTGGTTCATCACTGCCACCCTCTGGTTTGCCCCTGCCACTCTCTGGTTCACCACTGCCACCCTCTGGTTCACCACTGTCACCCTATGGTTCATCACTGCCACCCTCTGGTTCACCACTGCCACCCTCTGGTTCATCACTGCCAACCTCTGGTTCACCACTGCACCTTCCGGTTCATCACACCACCCTCTGGTTCATCACTGCCACCCTCTGGTTCATCACAGCACCCTCTGGTTCACCACTGCCACCCTTTGGTTCATCACTGCCACCCTCTGGTTCACCACCGCACCTTCTGGTTCATCACAGCATCCTCTGGTTCATCACTGCCAAACTCTGGTTCATCACAGCACACTCTGGTTCACCACTGCCACCCTCTGGTTCACCACTGCCACCCTCTGGTTCATCACTGCCACCCTCTGGTTCATCACAGCTCCCTATGTTTCACCACTGGCACCCTCTGGTTCATCACTGCCATCCTCTGGTTCATCACAGCACCCTCTGGTTCACCACTGCCACCCTCTGGTTCACCACTGCCACCCTCTGGTTCATCACTGCCACCCTCTAGTTCATCACTGCCACCCTCTGGTTCACCACTGCCACCCTCTGGATCATCACTGTCACCCTCTGGTTCTTCACTGCTACCCTCTGGTGCACCACTGCCACCCTCTGGTTCATCGCAGCACCCTCTGGTTCATCACTGCCACCCTCTGGTTCATCACAGCACCCTCTAGTTCATCACTGCCACCCTCTGGTTCATCACTTCCACCCTCTGGTTCACCACTGCCACCCTCTGGTTCACCACTGTCACCCTCTGGTTCACCACTGCCACCCTCTGGTCCATCACTGCCACCCTCTGGTTCATCACAGCACCCTCTTTTTCATCACAGCACCCTCGGTTTTACCACTGCCACCCTCTGGTTCACCACTGCCACCCTCTGCTTCACCACTGTCACCCTCTGGTTTAGCTCTGTCACCCTATGGTTCATCACTGCCACCCTCTGGGTCATCACAGCACCCTCTGGTTCATCACAGCACCCTCTGGTTCATCACTGCCAAACTCTGGTTCAGCACTGCCACCCTCTGGTTCATCACAGCATCCTCGGTTTCACCACTGCCACCCTCTGGTTCACCACTGCCACCCTGTGGTTTACCACTGTCACCCTCTGGTTCACCACTGCCACCCTCTGGTTCATCACTGCCACCCTCTGGTTCACAACTGCACCTGCTGGTTCATCACAGCACCCTCTGGTCCACACTGCCACCCTTTGGTTCATCACTGCCACCCTCTGGTTCACCATTGCCACATTCTGGTTCATCACTGCCACCTTCTGGTTCACCACAGCACCTTCTGGTTCATCACAGCATCCTCTGGTTCATCACTGCCAAACTCTGGTTCATCACAGCACACTCTGGTTCACCACTGCCACCCTCTGGTTCACCACTGCCACCCTCTGGTTCAACACTGCCACCCTCTGGTTCACCACTGCCACCGTCTGGTTCACCACTGTCACCCTCTGGTTCACCACTGCCACCCTCTGGTCCATCACTGCCACCCTCTGGTTCATCACAGCACCCTCTGGTTCATAACAGCACCCTCGGTTTTACCACTGCCACCCTCTGGTTCACCACTGCCACCCTCTGGTTCACCACTGTCACCCTCTGGTTTAGCTCTGTCACCCTATGGTTCATCACTGCCACCCTCTGTGTCATCACAGCACCCTCTGGTTCATCACAGCACCCTCTGGTTCATCACTGCCAAACTCTGGTTCAGCACTGCCACCCTCTGGTTCATCACAGCATCCTCGGTTTCACCACTGCCACCCTCTGGTTCACCACTGCCACCCTCTGGTTTACCACTGTCACCCTCTGGTTCACCACTGCCACCCTCTGGTTCATCACTGCCACCCTCTGGTTCACCACTGCACCTTCTGGTTAATCACAGCACCCTATGGTTCATCACTGCCACCCGCTGGTTCATCACAGCACCCTCTGGTCAACACTGCCACCCTTTGGTTCATCACTGCCACCCTCTGGTTCACCATTGCCACATTCTGGTTCATCACTGCCACCTTCTGGTTCACCACCGCACCTTCTGGTTCATCACAGCATCCTCTGGTTCATCACTGCCAAACTCTGGTTCATCACAGCACACTCTGGTTCACCACTGCCACCCTCTGGTTCACCACTGCCACCCTCTGGTTCATCACTGCCACCCTCTGGTTCATCACAGCTCCCTATGTTTCACCACTGGCACCCTCTGGTTCATCACTGCCATCCTCTGGTTCATCACAGCACCCTCTGGTTCACCACTGCCACCCTCTGGTTCACCACTGCCACCCTCTGGTTCATCACTGCCACCCTCTAGTTCATCACTGCCACCCTCTGGTTCACCACTGCCACCCTCTGGATCATCACTGTCACCCTCTGGTTCATCACTGCTACCCTCTGGTGCACCACTGCCACCCTCTGGTTCATCGCAGCACCCTCTGGTTCATCACTGCCACCCTCTGGTTCATCACAGCACCCTCTAGTTCATCACTGCCACCCTCTGGTTCATCACTTCCACCCTCTGGTTCACCACTGCCACACTCTGGTTCATAACTGCCACCCTCTGGTTCACCACCGCACCTTCTGGTGCATCACAGCACCCTCTGGTTCATCACTGCTACCCTCTGGTTTATCACAGCACCTCTGGTTCACCACTGCCACCCTCTGGTTCATCACTGCCACCCTCTGGTTCACCGCTGCCACCCTCTGGTTCAAAACTGCCACCCTCTGGTTCACCACTGCCACCCTCTGGTTCACCACTGCCACCCTCTGGTTAATCACTGCCACCCTCTTGTTCACCACTGCCACCCTCTGGTTCAACACTGCCAACCTCTGGTTCACCACTGCTACCCTCTGGTTCACCACTGTCACCCTCTGGTTCACAACTGCACCTTCTGGTTCATCACAGCACCCTCTGATTCATCACTGCCACCCTCTGGTTCATCAATGCACCCTCTGGTTCACCACTGTCACCCTCGGGTTCACCACTGCCACTCTCTGGTTCATCACTGCCACCTTCTGGTTCATCACAGCACCCTCTGGTTCATCACAGCACCCTCTGGCTCACCACTGCCACCCTCTAGTTCACCACTGTCACCCACTGGTTCACCACTGCCACCCTCTGGTTCATCACTGCCACCCTCTGGTTCACCAATGCCACCCTCTGGTTCATCATGGCCACCCTCTGGTTCACCACTGCATCTTCTGGTTCATCACAGCGCCCTCTGGTTCATCACTGCCACCCTCTGGTTCATCACAGCACCCTCCGGTTCACCACTGCCATCCTCTGGTTCATAACTGCCACCCTCTGGTTCACCACTGCCACGCTCTGGTTCATCACTGCCATCTTCTGGTTCACCACGGCACCTTCTGGTTCATCACAGCACCCTCGGGTTCATCACTGCCACCCTCTGGTTCATCACAGCACCCTCTGGTTCACCACTGCCACCCTCTGGTTCATCACTGACACGCTCTGGTTCATCACAGCATCCTCGGTTTCACCACTGCCACCCTCTGGTTCACCACTGCCACCCTCTGGTTTACCACTGTCACCCTCTGGTTCACCACTGCCACCCTCTGGTTCATCATTGCCACCCTCTGGTTCACCACTGCACCTTCTGGTTCATCACAGCACCCAATGGTTCATCACTGCCACCCGCTGGTTCATCACAGCACCCTCTAGTCCACACTGCCACCCTTTGGTTCATCACTGCCACCCTCTGGTTCACCATTGCCACATTCTGAATCATCACTGCCACCTTCTGGTTCACCACCGCACCTTCTGGTTCATCACAGCATCCTCTGGTTCATCACTGCCAAACTCTGGTTCATCACAGCACACTCTGGTTCACCACTGCCACCCTCTGGTTCACCACTGCCACCCTCTGGTTCAACACTGCCACCCTCTGGTTCACCACTGCCACCCGCTGGTTCACCACTGTCACCCTCTGGTTCACCACTGCCACCCTCTGGTCCATCACTGCCACCCTCTGGTTCATCACAGCACCCTCTGGTTCATCACAGCACCCTCGGTTTTACCACTGCCACCCTCTGGTTCACCACTGCCACCCTCTGGTTCACCACTGTCACCCTCTGGTTTAGCTCTGTCACCCTATGGTTCATCACTGCCACCCTCTGGGTCACCACAGCACCCTCTGGTTCATCACAGCACCCTCTGGTTCATCACTGCCAAACTCTGGTTCAGCACTGCCACCCTCTGGTTCATCACTGCCACCCTCTGGTTCATCACAGCACCCTCTGGTTCATCACAGCACCCTCTGGTTCACCACTGCCACCCTCTGGTTCACCACTGCCACCTTCTGGTTCATCACTGCCACCCTCTGGTTTACCCCTACCATTTTCTGGTTCACCACTGCCACCCTCCGGTTCACCACTGTCACCCTATGGTTCATCACTGCCACCCTCTGGTTCACCACTGCCACCCTCTGGTTCATCACTGCCACCCTCTGGTTCACCACTGCACCTTCCGGTTCATCACACCACCCTCTGGTTCATCACTGCCACCCTCTGGTTCATCACAGCACCCTCAGTTTTACCACTGCCACCCTCTGGTTCACCACTGCCACCCTCTGGATAACCACTGTCACCCTCTGGTTTAGCTCTGTCACCCTATGGTTCATCACTGCCACCCTCTGGGTCATCACAGCACCCTCTGGTTCATCACAGCACCCTCTGGTTCATCACTGCCACCCTCTGGTTCACCACTGCCACCCTCTGGTTCATCACTGCCACCCTCTGGTTTATCACTGGCACCCTCTGGTTCACCACTGCACCTTCTGGTTCATCACAGCACCCTCTGGTTCATCGCTGCCACCCTCTGGTTCATCACAGCATCCTCTGGTTCATCCCTGCCACCCTCTGGTACACCACTGCCACCCTCTGGTTCAGCACTGCCACCTTCTGGTTCATCACTGCCACCCTCTGGTTCATCACAGCACTCTCTGTTTCATCACAGCACCCTCTGGTTCACCACTGCCACCCTCTGGTTCACCACTGTCACCCTCTTGTTCACCACTGCCACCCTCTGGTTCAGCACTGTCCCCCTCTGGTTCACCACTGTCACCCTCTGGTTCATCACAGCACCCTCTGGTTCATCACAGCACCCTCTGGTTCACCACTGTCACCCTCTGGTTCACCACTGTCACCCACTGGTACACCACTGCCACCATCTGGTTCATCACTGCCACCCTATGGTTCACCACTGCCACCCTCTGATTCATCACTGCCACCATCTGGTTCACCACTGCCACCTTCTGGTTCATCACTGCCACCCTCTGGTTTGCCCCTGCCACTCTCTGGTTCACCACTGCCACCCTCTGGTTCACCACTGTCACCCTATGGTTCATCACTGCCACCCTCTGGTTCACCACTGCCACCCTCTGGTTCATCACTGCCAACCTCTGGTTCACCACTGCACCTTCCGGTTCATCACACCACCCTCTGGTTCATCACTGCCACCCTCTGGCTCATCACAGCACCCTCTGGTTCACCACTGCCACCCTTTGGTTCATCACTGCCACCCTCTGGTTTACCACTGCCACACTCTGGGTCATCACTGCCACCCTCTGGTTCACCACCGCACCTTCTGGTTCATCACAGCACACTCTGGTTCACCACTGCCACCCTCTGGTTCACCACTGCCACCCTCTGGTTCATCACTGCCACCCTCTGGTTCATCACAGCTCCCTATGTTTCACCACTGGCACCCTCTGGTTCATCACTGCCATCCTCTGGTTCATCACAGCACCCTCTGGTTCACCACTGCCACCCTCTGGTTCACCACTGCCACCCTCTGGTTCATCACTTCCACCCTCTGGTTCACCACTGCCACACTCTGGTTCATAACTGCCACCCTCTGGTTCACCACCGCACCTTCTGGTGCATCACAGCACCCTCTGGTTCATCACTGCTACCCTCTGGTTTATCACAGCACCTCTGGTTCACCACTGCCACCCTCTGGTTCATCACTGCCACCCTCTGGTTCACGGCTGCCACCCTCTGGTTCAACACTGCCACCCTCTGGTTCACCACTGCCACCCTCTGGTTCACCACTGCCACCCTCTGGTTAATCACTGCCACCCTCTTGTTCACCACTGCCACCCTCTGGTTCAACACTGCCAACCTCTGGTTCACCACTGCTACCCTCTGGTTCACCACTGTCACCCTCTGGTTCACAACTGCACCTTCTGGTTCATCACAGCACCCTCTGATTCATCACTGCCACCCTCTGGTTCATCAATGCACCCTCTGGTTCACCACTGTCACCCTCGGGTTCACCACTCCCACTCTCTGGTTCATCACTGCCACCTTCTGGTTCATCACAGCACCCTCTGGTTCATCACAGCACCCTCTGGCTCACCACTGCCACCCTCTAGTTCACCACTGTCACCCACTGGTTCACCACTGCCACCCTCTGGTTCATCACTGCCACCCTTTGGTTCACCAATGCCACCCTCTGGTTCATCATGGCCACCCTCTGGTTCACCACTGCATCTTCTGGTTCATCACAGCGCCCTCTGGTTCATCATTGCCACCCTCTGGTTCATCACAGCACCCTCCGGTTCACCACTGCCATCCTCTGGTTCATAACTGCCACCCTCTGGTTCACCACTGCCACACTCTGGTTCATCACTGCCATCTTCTGGTTCACCACCGCACCTTCTGGTTCATCACAGCACCCTCGGGTTCATCACTGCCACCCTCTGGTTCATCACAGCACCCTCTGGTTCACCACTGCCACCCTCTGGTTCATCACTGACACGCTCTGGTTCATCACAGCATCCTCGGTTTCACCACTGCCACCCTCTGGTTCACCACTGCCACCCTCTGGTTTACCACTGTCACCCTCTGGTTCACCACTGCCACCCTCTGGTTCATCATTGCCACCCTCTGGTTCTCCACTGCACCTTCTGGTTCATCACAGCACCCAATGGTTCATCACTGCCACCCGCTGGTTCATCACAGCACCCTCTAGTCCACACTGCCACCCTTTGGTTCATCACTGCCACCCTCTGGTTCACCATTGCCACATTCTGAATCATCACTGCCACCTTCTGGTTCACCACCGCACCTTCTGGTTCATCACAGCATCCTCTGGTTCATCACTGCCAAACTCTGGTTCATCACAGCACACTCTGGTTCACCACTGCCACCCTCTGGTTCACCACTGCCACCCTCTGGTTCAACACTGCCACCCTCTGGTTCACCACTGCCACCCTCTGGTTCACCACTGTCACCCTCTGGTTCACCACTGCCACCCTCTGGTCCATCACTGCCACCCTCTGGTTCATCACAGCACCCTCTGGTTCATCACAGCACCCTCGGTTTTACCACTGCCACCCTCTGGTTCACCACTGCCACCCTCTGGTTCACCACTGTCACCCTCTGGTTTAGCTCTGTCACCCTATAGTTCATCACTGCCGCCCTCTGGGTCACCACAGCACCCTCTGGTTCATCACAGCACCCTCTGGTTCATCACTGCCAAACTCTGGTTCAGCACTGCCACCCTCTGGTTCATCACTGCCACCCTCTGGTTCATCACAGCACCCTCTGGTTCATCACAGCACCCTCTGGTTCACCACTGCCACCCTCTGGTTCACCACTGCCACCTTCTGGTTCATCACTGCCACCCTCTGGTTTACCCCTACCACTCTCTGGTTCACCACTGCCACCCTCTGGTTCACCACTGTCACCCTATGGTTCATCACTGCCACCCTCTGGTTCACCACTGCCACCCTCTGGTTCATCACTGCCACCCTCTGGTTCACCACTGCACCTTCCGGTTCATCACACCACCCTCTGGTTCATCACTGCCACCCTCTGGTTCATCACAGCACCCTCAGTTTTACCACTGCCACCCTCTGGTTCACCACTGCCACCCTCTGGTTAACCACTGTCACCCTCTGGTTTAGCTCTGTCACCCTTTGGTTCACCACTGCCACCCTCTGGTTCATCAGTGCCACCCTCTGGTTCATCACAGCACCCTCTGGTTCATCACAGCACCCTCGATTTAACCACTTCCACCCTTTGGTTCACCACTGCCACCCTCTGGTTCATCAGTGCCACCCTATGGTTCATCACTGCCACCCTCTGGGTCATCACAGCACCCTCTGGTTCATCACAGCACCCTCTGGTCCATCACTGCCACCCTCTGGTTCACCACTGCCACCCTCTGGTTCATCACTGCCACCCTCTGGTTTATCACTGGCACCCTCTGGTTCACCACTGCACCTTCTGGTTCATCACAGCACCCTCTGGTTCATCGCTGCCACCCTCTGGTTCATCACAGCATCCTCTGGTTCACCCCTGCCACCCTCTGGTTCACCACTGCCACCCTCTGGTTCAGCACTGCCACCCTCTGGTTCATCACTGCCACCCTCTGGTTCATCACAGCACCCTCTGTTTCATCACAGCACCCTCTGGTTCACCACTGCCACCCTCTGGTTCACCACTGTCACCCTCTGGTTCACCACTGCCACCCTCTGGTTCAGCACTGTCCCCCTCTGGTTCACCACTGTCACCCTCTGGTTCATCACAGCACCCTCTGGTTCATCACAGCACCCTCTAGTTCACCACTGTCACCCTCTGGTACACCACTGCCACCATCTGGTTCATCACTGCCACCCTATGGTTCACCACTGCCACCCTCTGATTCATCACTGCCACCATCTGGTTCACCACTGCCACCTTCTGGTTCATCACTGCCACCCTCTGGTTTGCCCCTGCCACTCTCTGGTTAACCACTGCCACCCTCTGGTTCACCACTGTCACCCTATGGTTCATCACTGCCACCCTCTGGTTCACCACTGCCACCCTCTGGTTCATCACTGCCAACCTCTGGTTCACCACTGCACCTTCCGGTTCATCACACCACCCTCTGGTTCATCACTGCCACCCTCTGGTTCATCACAGCACCCTCTGGTTCACCACTGCCACCCTTTGGTTCATCACTGCCACCCTCTGGTTTACCACTGCCACACTCTGGGTCATCACTGCCACCCTCTGGTTCACCACCGTACCTTCTGGTTCATCACAGCACCCTCTGGTTCATCACTGCCAAACTCTGGTTCATCACAGCTCCCTCTGGTTCACCACTGCCACCCTCTGTTTCACCACTGCCACCCTCTGGTTCAACACTGCCACCCTCTGGTTCACCACTGCCACCCTCTGGTTCACCACTGTCACCCTTTGGTTCACCACTGCCACCCTCTGGTTCATCAGTGCCACCCTCTGGTTCATCACAGCACCCTCTGGTTCATCACAGCACCCTCGATTTAACCACTTTCACCCTCTGGTTCACCACTGCCAACCTCTGGTTTACTACTCTCACCCTCTGGTTCAGCACTGTCACCCTATGGTTCATCACTGCCACCCTCTGGTTCATCACAGCACCCTCTTGTTCATCACAGCACCCTCTGGTTCACCACTGCCATCCTCCGGTTCACCACTGCCACCCTCTGGTTCATCACTGCCACCCTCTTCGTTATCACTGCCACCGTCTGGTTCACCACTGCACCTTCTGGTTCATCACAGCACCCTCTGGTTCATCACTGCCACCCTCTGGGTCATCACAGCACCCTCTGGTTCATCACAGCACCCTCTGGTTCATCACTGCCACCCTCTGGTTCACCACTGCCACCCTCTGGTTCATCACTGCCACCCTCTGGTTTATCACTGGCACCCTCTGGTTCACCACTGCACCTTCTGGTTCATCAGAGCACCCTCTGGTTCATCGCTGCCACCCTCTGGTTCATCACAGCATCCTCTGGTTCATCCCTGCCACCCTCTGGTTCACCACTGCCACCCTCTGGTTCAGCACTGCCACCCTCTGGTTCATCACTGCCACCCTCTGGTTCATCACAGCACCCTCTGTTTCATCACAGCACCCTCTGGTTCACCACTGCCACCCTCTGGTTCACCACTGTCACCCTCTGGTTCACCACTGCCACCCTCTGGTTCAGCACTGTCCCCCTCTGGTTCACCACTGTCACCCTCTGGTTCATCACAGCACCCTCTGGTTCATCACAGCACCCTCTGGTTCACCACTGTCACCCTCTGGTTCACCACTTTCACCCACTGGTACACCACTGCCACTATCTGGTTCATCACTGCCACCCTATGGTTCACCACTGCCACCCTCTGATTCATCACTGCCACCATCAGGTTCACCACTGCCACCTTCTGGTTCATCACTGCCACCCTCTGGTTTGCCCCTGCCACTCTCTGGTTCACCACTGCCACCCTCTGGTTCACCACTGTCACCCTATGGTTCATCACTGCCACCCTCTGGTTCACCACTGCCACCCTCTGGTTCATCACTGCCAACCTCTGGTTCACCACTGCACCTTCCGGTTCATCACACCACCCTCTGGTTCATCACTGCCACCCTCTGGTTCATCACTGCCACCCTCTGGTTCATCACTGCCACCCTCTGGTTCATCACAGCACCCTCTGTTTCATCACAGCACCCTCTGGTTCACCACTGCCACCCTCTGGTTCACCACTGTCACCCTCTGGTTCACCACTGCCACCCTCTGGTTCAGCACTGTCCCCCTCTGGTTCACCACTGTCACCCTCTGGTTGTTCATCACAGCACCCTCTGGTTCATCACAGCACCCTCTGGTTCACCACTGTCACCCTCTGGTACACCACTGCCACCATCTGGTTCATCACTGCCACCCTATGGTTCACCACTGCCACCCTCTGATTCATCACTGCCACCATCTGGTTCACCACTGCCACCTTCTGGTTCATCACTGCCACCCTCTGGTTTGCCCCTGCCACTCTCTGGTTCACCACTGCCACCCTCTGGTTCACCACTGCCACCCTCTGGTTCATCACTGCCAACCTCTGGTTCACCACTGCACCTTCCGGTTCATCACACCACCCTCTGGTTCATCACTGCCACCCTCTGGTTCATCACAGCACCCTCTGGTTCACCACTGCCACCCTTTGGTTCATCACTGCCACCCTCTGGTTTACCACTGCCACACTCTGGGTCATCACTGCCACCCTCTGGTTCACCACCGTACCTTCTGGTTCATCACAGCACCCTCTGGTTCATCACTGCCAAACTCTGGTTCATCACAGCTCCCTCTTGTTCACCACTGCCACCCTCTGTTTCACCACTGCCACCCTCTGGTTCAACACTGCCACCCTCTGGTTCACCACTGCCACCCTCTGGTTCACCACTGTCACCCTTTGGTTCACCACTGCCACCCTCTGGTTCATCAGTGCCACCCTCTGGTTCATCACAGCACCCTCTGGTTCATCACAGCACCCTCGATTTAACCACTTTCACCCTCTGGTTCACCACTGCCAACCTCTGGTTTACTACTCTCACCCTCTGGTTCAGCACTGTCACCCTATGGTTCATCACTGCCACCCTCTGGTTCATCACAGCACCCTCTGGTTCATCACAGCACCCTCTGGTTCACCACTGCCACCCTCCGGTTCACCACTGCCACCCTCTGGTTCATCACTGCCACCCTCTTCGTTATCACTGCCACCGTCTGGTTCACCACTGCACCTTCTGGTTCATCACAGCACCCTCTGGTTCATCACTGCCACCCTCTGGGTCATCACAGCACCCTCTGGTTCATCACAGCACCCTCTGGTTCATCACTGCCACCCTCTGGTTCACCACTGCCACCCTCTGGTTCATCACTGCCACCCTCTGGTTTATCACTGGCACCCTCTGGTTCACCACTGCACCTTCTGGTTCATCAGAGCACCCTCTGGTTCATCGCTGCCACCCTCTGGTTCATCACAGCATCCTCTGGTTCATCCCTGCCACCCTCTGGTTCACCACTGCCACCCTCTGGTTCAGCACTGCCACCCTCTGGTTCATCACTGCCACCCTCTGGTTCATCACAGCACCCTCTGTTTCATCACAGCACCCTCTGGTTCACCACTGCCACCCTCTGGTTCACCACTGTCACCCTCTGGTTCACCACTGCCACCCTCTGGTTCAGCACTGTCCCCCTCTGGTTCACCACTGTCACCCTCTGGTTCATCACAGCACCCTCTGGTTCATCACAGCACCCTCTGGTTCACCACTGTCACCCTCTGGTTCACCACTGTCACCCACTGGTACACCACTGCCACTATCTGGTTCATCACTGCCACCCTATGGTTCACCACTGCCACCCTCTGATTCATCACTGCCACCATCAGGTTCACCACTGCCACCTTCTGGTTCATCACTGCCACCCTCTGGTTTGCCCCTGCCACTCTCTGGTTCACCACTGCCACCCTCTGGTTCACCACTGTCACCCTATGGTTCATCACTGCCACCCTCTGGTTCACCACTGCCACCCTCTGGTTCATCACTGCCAACCTCTGGTTCACCACTGCACCTTCCGGTTCATCACACCACCCTCTGGTTCATCACTGCCACCCTCTGGTTCATGACAGCACCCTCTGGTTCACCACTGCCACCCTTTGGTTCATCACTGCCACCCTCTGGTTTACCACTGCCACACTCTGGGTCATCACTGCCACCCTCTGGTTCACCACCGTACCTTCTGGTTCATCACAGCACCCTCTGGTTCATCACTGCCAAACTCTGGTTCATCACAGCTCCCTCTGGTTCACCACTGCCACCCTCTGTTTCACCACTGCCACCCTCTGGTTCAACACTGCCACCCTCTGGTTCACCACTGCCACCCTCTGGTTCACCACTGTCACCCTTTGGTACACCACTGCCACCCTCTGGTTCATCAGTGCCACCCTCTGGTTCATCACAGCACCCTCTGGTTCATCACAGCACCCTCGATTTAACCACTTCCACCCTCTGGTTCACCACTGCCAACCTCTGGTTTACTACTCTCACCCTCTGGTTCAGCACTGTCACCCTATGGTTCATCACTGCCACCCTCTGGTTCATCACAGCACCCTCTGGTTCATCACAGCACCCTCTGGTTCACCACTGCCACCCTCCGGTTCACCACTGCCACCCTCTGGTTCATCACTGCCACCCTCTTCGTTATCACTGCCACCGTCTGGTTCACCACTGCACCTTCTGGTTCATCACAGCACCCTCTGGTTCATCACTGCCACCCTCTGGTTCATCACAGCTTCCTCTGGTTCACCACTGCCACCCTCTGGTTCATCACTGCCACCCTCCGGTTCACCACTGCCACCCTCTGGGTCACCATTGTCACCGTCTGGTTCACCACTGCCACCCTCTGGTTCATCACTGCCACCCTCTGGTTCATCACAACACCCTCTGGTTCATCACAACACCCTCTGGTTCACCACTGCCACCCTCTGGTTCACCACTGTCACCCTCTGGTTCACCACTGCCACCCTCTGGTTCAGCACTGTCAACCTCTGGTTCACAACTGCCACCGTCTGGTTCATCACTGCCACCCTCTGGTTCATCACAGCACCCTCTGGTCCATCACAGCACCCTCTGGTTCACCACTGCCACCCTCTGGTTCACCACTGTCACCCACTGGTTCACCACTGCCACCCTCTGGTTCATCACTGCCACCCTCTGGTTCACCACTGCCACCCTCTGGTTTTTCACTGACATCCTCTGGTTCACCACTGCCACCTTCTGGTTCATCACTGCCACCCTCTGGTTCACCCCTGCCACCCTCTGGTTCACCACTGCTACCCTCTGGTTCATCACTGCCACCCTCTGGTTCATCACTGCCACCCTCTGGTTCATCACAGCACCCTCTGGTTCTCCACTGCCACCCTCTGATTCACCACTGCCACCCTCTGGTTCACCACTGTCACCCTCTGGTTCATCACAGCACCCTCTGGTTTACCAATGTAGATTATGGGGAGAAAGCACACCTGCCCAGCCTCAACCGAGAAAAATTAATTTGGGGCTGGTTAATGTGTTACTGAATTTGAGCTTCAAGTCCAGCACCTGCTTCCTTATCTGTAAGTGCTTCCTGTTGTGGTTTAATTTTTGTGACAGGAGCATTGTGCCATACTTGTAACTATTCTCTGACCCTGCTTCGAGGGTCAGAGCAGGGTCAGAGAATAGTTGCAAGTAGGCAACGAACTCTGGATGCGCCGCTCAGGAAGCACTTACAGGGTTACAGCAGGTGCCCAAATTGAAGTTAATTTCTTTGTAACCATTTTGTAAATGGTTGCAAAGAAATTAGCTTCAACTTGGGCACCTGCTGTAACCCTGTAAGTGCTTCATGTACTTCGGTTTTGCAAAATCCGCTCCGCTCGCGATTTCGCGGAGGTTTCTGCAATTTCGCAAGATTCGCAGATCACGAAATTGCAGAAAATCAGCAAATTCCGCTAGCGGAACGAATTTTCCCCCCATACTTACTGGGGACACCATTTCCCAGTGGGATATGTGCTATGAGGTGCACCTGTAGAATGGATCAGAAGGGGTGGGCCATCACCCCAGTGCTGAAAGCACCTCTGCTATCCTGCTGTGTGGGACAATACACTATTTGGGCCTGGGGTCACTAGCAACTTTTGACCTCATCTGTGCCTGGGGACCCCATTTCCCACCAGGATATGAATCAGGAGGCGCAACTACAGAATGGAGACCCATCGGGTTGGGCCATAACCCCACCACTAGAATTGCCTCTACTTTCCCTCTGTGCGGGACAATACACTACCTGGATTTGGGGGCACTAGCCCCTTTTGACCTCACCTTTGCCTAGGGGCCCCTTTTTACACTGGGATATGCATGAGGAGGTGCGACTGAAAAACAGAGCACAAAGTGGGAGAACCATCAACCCGGGGCTAAAATTGCCTCTGCTATCCCCTGATGTGGGACTATACACTATTTGGACTAAGGGTCACTAGTCCCTTTTTACCTCATCAGTGCTTGGTAAACCCCATTTCCAAACAGGATATTTACCAGGAGGCAAGACTGCAGAATGGAGTCCAAGAGGGTAAGCCTATCCACTCAGCACTAAAAGCACATCTGCTATCCATTGTCTATCAGAAGAAGCAACCACAAATTTAAGAACCATTAATGGACAAAGTAAGCTTTAGCAGCAGATGTTCCAATTTCTCTGATATTTATTTAAGCCACATTTACTTCTAGGTCCCTTTCTGATCTGGGATGCTCAGTGGAGTACAGACAGCTGGTACCCATGTAAGGTGGACCAAGGATGCCATACACGGATGCCACATCTGCCAGTTCATCACAGGGTCACCTCAGTTTATTGACCCGGCTCCTTCCCCTGAGAGGCCGTTCTGGGTGAGGTGGGATAAGAAATGGTGCAGACCAAGTGCACCCCAAGTCACATACCCTGTTGAGATCTGGAGACCTTCCTCATACCCCTCCTTAATACCCTCTGTCATCTCAATAGCGCAGGTCTGCAAGTGACCTGAGAGAGGCACTCACACAAGGTGGGCATGGGGGAGGTCAATTTGAGAGGAGATGGGTGGCCTTGCAAGATGGCAGATGAAAAACAACAGGATGCTGGTAACTAGACCCAGGTGTAAATCCCCGCTAGTAAAGTTTGCAGAATTTTGGCACTCAGCGGAGGAGCACAGAGTTCCTGAATTCCTCCTTCCCGGGTGCAAAGCAAACTTTCTTCCATTTGCACGCTTGATGTTATTTTAACACTCACTGGCGAGTGCCACGATAAACTCAGGCTGCAAGCACGCTCGCATGATACTTTGCGCTTGCTTGCACGGCTACCGGCTGCAACGACCGAAACTTAAATCTGATCGTGAATGCACCACTTGTGCAACTTTTGTGCTCGGGAAGCAGCTGAGAGGCTTTTCAAGTAGATTTTCTCCTCCAACAAGCCATTGGAGTTGGTATTTTGTGCAAGAAGCCTTTTTTAAAACTTTTTTTTCCAACAAGTAAGGAAGTGCCCCAGAGTTCGCAATTTCCAATTCCTGTCCAGCAGGCTTATTCGAGTGCTTTGTCCAGTGTAAGAGAATTATGGATTTAACCCAGATCTCTTGACTGGGGGTGAATGTTTTGATTTGTTCAGCATTTCGTCCATCAATTGTGTGTCTTTTGCTTTCTCGCCATAAATGCGCCGGGTATTCCCAGACGTGGATCCTGGGCTCACTGTGCCACTGGAATCAAACTATCCTGGCTGAAAAGGGGTGAAACCCTGAAACCGGTCCTAGGATGCTTGTTTCCGGTCCAGGGAGGACCTGGCTTGACAGTTTGGGCTGGACTGTTCCCATGAGGCACAGGATCAAGAATGATTTGCATATGGCCAGGTCTAAACTGGGGTGGCATGGTGAGCAAAAGAATGATGGATTTAACCCAGATCTCTTGACTGGGGGTGAATGTTTTGATTTGTTCCGAATTTCGTCCATCAATTGTGTGTCTTTTGCTTTCTCGCCCTAAGTGCGCCAGGTATGCCCAGGCGTGGGTCCTGGGCTAGATACTTTAGTTCAGGGAGACAAAAAGAAGACAAATATTGCAACAGTACAAACAATGCTAGGCATATATCAGGTGGATATATCGTGATCATCCTATTCACATACCCTATGAGTGGTGGGGAAAATCCTTTTTAGCGGCTTTTGTGAAAATATAAAAGTAATTTTATTTTACACACATGTAATCATAGTGACACACGTGGGAAAAAAGCAGGCTCACACAGGTGACAAAGACACACATGGGACTAGTACAAACAAACACATGCTTAGAAAGGGAGGAATCCTGTGCAACTTCACCTGTATCCTGGTGGCTTATTGTCTCATGGTCTGTTTAGGGGGGCACCTTGTAGTCAGACACTAAAAGGTTGTAGGTACAAAACAAAGTACATTAATACCAATTATTGTAATGCTGCATCTATTATATGCAGTGCAGGAAAGGTTATAAAATTACCAAATGAACAAGAGACTGCCATCTCAATGTAGTGGGTGTTTTATAAAATGTACAGAAAAGACATAACTTACTTCGTAAAGGAGTGGTGCCCTCTTGGATCCTACTCATCCCCATACCAACTGTTGACTTGTGGGGTAGTGAGTGTGCCACATGCTTTCAGAATTAGCGTGCAAAAACAACTGATGGTCAGCAGACACAGCCCGACAGTCAGCCACATTTCATTTGATCTGAATAACCCATGGTGATGCCGGAGTAGGAGGCACTATTTTCCAGCCTAACCTCATTAGGGTGCAGGTGAAAGTTGTAACATCAGCTGATCATGATGTGGTTTTGCTCACTAAAATGTGACGCTGAATTAGATTTGTCCCATTTACAAAGTCATACACTATCATTTCAGGAAATAGAGCAACATGGACAACAGCCACAGCCAGCAATAGTACATTTTCCTGATGTTGGAGCAGAACAGGAGGTTGAGCTTCCTTCCGAGCAAGAACCTCTGCTTTTAGAGTCATTGGCTCCCAGATCTCCAGCAAGTTAAAGGAAGAGTACTACTCCACCACCTTCTCCAAGCACCACCTCTAATGATGATGACAGGGACATAGAGTGGACCCTGGCAGAGTCCAGGAGACTGTAACAACAATGGTGGGGTTAGGGTCCTAGGGTAACAAGTTTATAGACCTGCGAGGCAAAATTTCCCCTTTATATAACGTGAACAACATAATTTCACCTCAGGTCTTGTCAATGCACCGTAAGGCTATGGGCTATATAAAGCCGTTTTTCAAGCCTCTCTCTTCAAAGATCAAACAAATACGGGTGATTTAAGAAAATAAACAATAAGGGGAAATTATCCTTTAAGGACTAGAACCCTCACTCCCCCTTAGGTGACATGCTTAATCATATGAGTTCCTCCTTAACAGTAGGAAAACCTAGTTCCACTGGGAACTACAACTTCTTCACTTTGATGAAGGAGCTCAGAAATGTTTTCTTGCAGTTATTCCGAGGAATGGATACTAAATCCCATATGTGAGTCTTAAGGGGTAGTAAGGGTGCAGCGCAAAAAATGAAAAATGATTTTTATAGTAAAGAAAAATATGTGAGAAGGAAGTTAAAACTGCCTAGGTAGGATGCACAACCTCAAATGTATTCACGTGCTCTGCCTGACAGGATTAAAATGCACAAAAACAGAATAGAAGGTGCACGCAAACAGAGTCAATATCAATATTGTTTTTTGTATTAGTTCTTCTTTATTCAAAAAAGTTTCATCACGCGGCATAGGCACAGCCAACGCGTTTCGTTCCTCTTTTTGCCTTGGGAACTTCGTCAGGGCTGTAAAGATTACAAACATATATATACATAAATATTTACTCAAAACAAACAAATGAAAACATGAAAGTTAAGGACAAATCCAAAGAAAAAAGACTAAACTTAGATACCCCAGACATTAATGACTGACGTCACACCAAGTGATTAAAAATACGGTCTACCAAGGACTGAAATAGTTTATGCTGCAGTACAGCATCAACCACAGTCCGTGACCCATGTACAAACATTTTTTAAAAAAAGCAAAAAACTGCTTATTTGTAAGTCACATATCAATTTCAATATTATTTACATCATTATTATGTCAGAGAGGACAACACAAAATAATACCCTGTAGGCCATGAATTGTAAAGTTTGATAGGCGGAAATGTGCTAACTAAATATTTGTTAGAATAATCAAACTCTGGTTTTATGTCCGATGAAAAGGGCCTACATAAGCAAAGAAGAACATAGGAACCAATAAAATATGTACAGCAATTTTGGTTAGGAAATAGTGTGCTACAACTAACATTAGTTAATGTAACATCCTAGATCCAATTTTTGTATCCAATGGAAAAGGGCATATATAGAGAGGAATACGAACCAATAACATAAAACAATATTAGTAAAAGAACCATGCACTTGAAGTTACATTTGCTAAAGAGACATCCTGTTTCCCAATTTTCAATAGAAAGAACCTCTACACAAGGGTGTCCACTAGTAGTAAATAGAACGCAGTTACTGAAAGAAAAGGGGGAAAGGGGTAATGGTGCTTACCAATTTGTTATAAAGTTCAAGAGCTGAAATGAAAAATCGATTTGACCGCGGCTCAGCGTAATAAGCTGTACCAGCATATAGTGATCTCCTGGAGAAAGACAAGGAAAGCATAAGTGTTTGAGAATATGCTTGAATAGAATCAAAGTAAATAAGAAAGGACATGTTAGTAGATCATATGTGGGGGAATCATATGGTCAGTGTGGTGGCAAAAACCAGTAGCCATCCTATGGACAGACAAAATAATCCGAATATTCGTCAGGGCTGGTACTGAGAGTCCCGCCCTCAAAAGGTAGGCGAAGAAACATTTTTATATATATTTTCGCTGTGGCAGATAATGCCTGCAAGGTCATTGTTATATGCTACTGGGAGTAGGGATGCACACAGTGACAGAAACAAAATACATTAAGTCCCTGTGATCCTAATTGCCCAACCCCGATGTTAATGTACCTCAATAGCTGACTATCCCATTTCGGCTGGTTGTCGGTTCAAATAGCTCTATTTCATGCGGTGAATGCAAGTTTCCAAAAAATGAGGCGTCAGTGGATCCAATTAGATAAATCAGAAAAAGGAATTTAAATGGATATCGTCTGCGGAAAAAATAAGTAAGAAAGACAGTTACGTCACATGAATAATGAGAGTCCAGTCTTACGAAAAAGTATACATGTGTGATGACATATCCTTATTTAATAGCCGCCCCAAAGTTGTATTGTCGCTGAGCTAAGCCACCTCAAGAAATAAGGGAATTCCAATAAATTCCATAAAATATATAGGAGAATGGGTACAGTTAATACCAAAGAGGATGGACCACCCGTTATAAAAATATGTGTTTGGCACGTTATTTATCGGTAAGATTAATCAGAGCATAAAGCAGAATTCCTTATTCAGAAAATAGATGAGCCAAAATATTGCACAAAAGCGTGTGCCTAGTAATAAGGCAAAGAACAATTAAGTTTAAAAAAAATTATATATAAGAAAATATAAGTGAAATAGCAATACCAACTGTGGATCCGGAGTCGCATGTAGTCGTACTCCCAAGCCGAGGTCCCCCGAAGTTAGGTAGGTTTAAGGCTTCTCCGAACCAGTAGGAGGAGAATAATTACGGAGCGCCGAACCTGGTATTAAATAAACCCGGTTCAGAAACAAAAATGTAAATTGCCGAAAAGTGCATAAATCCGTCCCCCCATCCTGTTGTCTAGAGAACACATACCTGTGATATGGTGTCGGTTCCGATACCCTCAGCAGACGTGGCGTTCAGCAAAAGTGCCACAGTCATCATCTTATTTATATTGTGGAAGGTGAAATTGAATTCACCTGCTTTGCCTGGAGAGATCCACCCTTAGACCCGCGTCATGTGACAGGGTCGAGACTGACTTCAGATATTAACCCGCGCCATTATATGAAGGGAAAGAAAAAAGAATATAATAGTCCGAAAGTCGCCGTCATTAATCCCATGGGGACAAGAAGAAATATAAAAGACTTATTCTGCATTGGAAAAAATATATAAATAAATAAATAAACACCCTGCAGGGCTCGTGATAAAAAACCTGCCCACAGGTAGAAATCGATAAAACATTACTTTATCCATTCAAATTCATCGTGTCTACTGATTTAATATTGGTACCTCTAACGACCATGATAAATCCAAAACGGGAATAAAGAAGTCCAAAGTCCCTGTGGTTTCTTATCGTAAAGAAAAACCTGACCTCAGGTGACAACAGGCGCCATATTGGAGTGGGGGTATGAGCTGTACTGACTCCCATGTAAGGGAGAACAAGTAACATTCGGTCCGTAAGAATCTTATGGTAAAGAAGTCAACTGCCACTTCGAGTATTTAAGCGGCACAAAGGTAGGAAAAATAATAATAAATAATAATAAATAAATCAAATACAGTAACATCTATATTACGATGCCTGTTGCCTGCGTCATCTCAAGTGGAGGTACCTGTGGCGATAGCTGTAATTGCATAAAAGAATTAACTATAAGCCCTTAGGCCAAAGGAATAATGCAGTAGGTATTGAACCAGAGTTGGATTATCCATAGAATAAAACAGCGGAAGAGATCCCATCTGTAAACATATGACCAAGTCATAAACACAAATACAGAACATGAATTAAAAAAAGTATTTATTTATTTATTTATTTATTTTTTCATTTGCAACGAGTTACAATCAGATGCATCTATCTAAGCCTAATTACAAAGTCATTTTGCAAATTAGGTTCTAGAAAATCATAAAACTTCATACGTAGTTCCTCATCATAGTCTGATTAGGAAACACAGTACTAATTCAAGAAAAAGTGAAGTTCCCTATCCGTATTATGCCCCATCTGGGTGGCCTTCAAGCGACAAATCCATTTTGCCTCTCTTTGGCGGAGAACCAGTTCCCGGTCTCCACCCCGAGCATCCTGTGGAATATGATCAATGCCCAAGAACCAAAAAGTTAGGTCATTGGGGTGGTTGTCTTTGTAATGCGCACTGACCGGATATCTGATATCCTTATTAATTATCGTCCTTCGATGTTCTTGAATTCTGGTCTTTAAAGGACGAACAGTGCTACCAACATATATTATATTACAATTGCAACCCAAAATGTATACCACATATGGTGTGTTGCAATTGATGAATTCGTTGATCTTAAAAGTTTTGGAAGCATTATATGCAAACTCGCTAGTCTTGTTGCGACCAAAGGGACATACATTACATGTCCCACATGTAAAGAAGCCAATTGGTTTTGATGGGAACTATATCTTCTTGACGTTTGTTACGTAGCTTTTGCACAGAGTATCCCGTAAGGATTTTCCTCTGCGGTAGGTTATTTGGGGTCGGTCAGTAATTACATTCGATAAACTTCTGATGTTCTTAAGGGTTGCCCAATTCTTTTTAAGGATATTATACACCTTATTACTGTTGGTATTGTACTGGGTGACAAATCGAACCGGGCAGTCCTTTTTTCGAGTTGATTTGGGATTTCTTTGTTTTGTACAGAGGGTATCCTCCCTATTAAGGTTAATCGCCCTTTCAACCGCTGTCTGTACAATTTTCTTTCTGTAACCTCTTTTCAGAAATCTATTGTTTGCTTCCTGTATATTGGTAGCAAACAAATCTTCCTGACTGCAGTTCCTACGTATCCGTACCATCTCTCCATAAGGGATGTTTTTAATCACAGACTGTGGGTGAGCACTCTCGGCTCGTAATACGGCATTACAGGCGGTTTCCTTTCTGAACAGTGTACTTTGGACAGTATTATTTTTAATATAAAAATGAATGTCCTGAAAGTCTATGTTTTCTCTTCCCTGTTTCATGGTAAGTTTGATGATAAAATGGTTATCATTAAGGTAGTAATGAAAAGCCTCTAGTTGTTCGTCTGTGCCAGACCATAGGACTATGATGTCATCTATGTACCTCCCCCAGAACACGATGTGATCTGTCCAGGGGGAGGCACGGTTACACCATACATGTAGTTGCTCGTACCAGCCCATAAATAAACAGGCATATGACGGCGCAAATTTCGAACCCATGGCCGTCCCACAGATTTGGTGGTACCAGGTACCGTCATGTAGAAAATAGTTATTGTCAAGGATGATGTTAATCATTTCCAGGAGCATTTCGTTGGAATCGTGTAGTTCAGCTCTCTCTTTATTTAGAAAAGATCGCACAGCAGTTGTACCGAATTTACTCTGAATACAAGTGTACAAACTTTCCACATCGAAGGTTACAAAGGACAGTTCTTCAGACCATTGTAAGTCATTGAATTTGGCAAGAATATCCGTGCTGTCACGAATGTAAGATGGAAGGTTAGTGACATACTTTTGCAACTTGACATCAACAAATTCGGAAATTTTTTCGGTTACTGACCCAATTCCAGAGATTATGGGGCGCCCAGGAGGAAAGGTGCCCCCCTTGTGAATTTTAGGTAAGATATAGATACACGGGTATCTTGGTTTGTCAACCCGTAAGTATCTAAATTCGTCTTCACTTATGAGGCAGGTCTCTCGCCACTCAGTAAGTTTGGCTGTTATCATACTACTGACTTTATTTATAGGGTTAGCAGGAATACGTTGGTAGCAATTGGTGTCATTGAGTTGTCTCAGGATTAAAATGCAATGCAAATCAGTAGTATAGATTTAAAACTAATATTAGGACAAGGTCGACATGTTTCAGCCGTATGATCAGTTTCCTGTATCGGTGGCTTTCTTCAGGACCAACTACTATGACTAAATATTATTTGCTGCTGCTAATATATTCTGTGAATAAAGAAAATATAATACAAAACCGGTATTCCTGCTTCCTTTTGGCAGGTAATACATGGAGTATCCTCTATAGTAGGATATTCAAACCTCACCTCAACCTGGCAGGCAGCTCAGGGAAGGAGGCCCCGCTCGGTCCGTCGGTACCTCTAGGCAGTAAGAGCTTGCCTCGGGAGGTCCAGGAGACAGCAGTAGAGGCAAGGGAAAAGCACCTGAAAGACTTATGGGATTCTTCTGAGTGTAGTGGGCCATGGACCGCCAAAACTAGAGTGGCACAGTGGTGGCTGGCCCACCAGTAGTCCGACCGTGGTCTTACGATTGTGGTAGCCAGAGTGCCATTGGACAGCTGTAATCCCACAGGGAACTGCCATCCTGTGGCAGCCTTGCAGCGGTTAGAGGCTCCAATATGCTGGAGGTGCTGCTACGGCACTATCAAACCTACTTAGAGTTTCCTCACTGCCACAGTTTTCATGGCGTTGAGCCTGCTCTGAAAAGTGTCATGGTGAGAAAACTAAAGGGGCCCTACAGGGCTCTCTGTTGCCTCAGGGCCATGAGGTGCATGCAGGGTGGCATATGGTGTGCCCCTCTATGTGCAAATGCCCCTTTTTATGCTCAGTGAGGATTGTACAGTCAATGCCATGCTGGAACAGACTGTGATGCTGCCCTTGAAGTGCCTTTCTAAAAGAGTAAATTAAGGGTTTCCTCCCAATGTGTTTTTGGAACATGTGTGTCTTTTTAACCTGTCTTTTTCCACTGGTGTGGAACTGCCAAAGGACCTCCCACCAAACTACGAGGAAACTTGTAATCTGGCAGACAACCGGCAGTCTAGTTTGGTGAGCAGAGAGTGGGATGCTGGTGTGGTGGCCTGCTCTCACACCGCCAAATTCGTAATGAGGTCTTTATACTTATGGAAAGGGATGATGCGGAGGATACTGGTGACGAGGAAGTCATTGAGGAAGGTGAACAGAGGAGTCTGACATCGCTATTCAACCTGCTCCGAGGGATCTGGAACAGGTAGCACAGCCATCTACCATATTTGCAAAGCCTTATCTGAGACCTGCACCAACCTCTACCTCAGAAGAAGCAGAGAGGCAATTGACGACATGCCCACCTACCTTCAGTTCTACCTCAGGCATTGCCAGTGACAGAATAAAAAAGTACTTACCCCCAGTTTGGGACGTTTTTTACTGTTAGCAAAGAGGGGGAGCACATTGCAGTATGCAGCGTTTGCCACACAAATGTTCGTCGACGTAAGCCTAGCACAAATGAAGATACTGGAGGCCAAAAGACCCATATGAATATTAAGTGGGAAGAGCACCATAAAAAATTGCTGAATTCAGTTATGATCGCGATAGTGAGGAGGGCTAAGGAACATCAGCTACCAGTACAATCACAGTGGGAGGTGATGATGAGGAAGAAGAGGATGACATCTTCACACAAAGCAGCCCTGCCCTAAGCAGTGCACCAGCGGAATCACCTATCTCAGTGACTTCACAATGGCACAAGTCTTGGAGTGAGATGGAGACACCACAGCATACAGTGACCACCCTACCATGTGTCAGAGGCCCCAGAAAAGAAGAACTTCCAGGCTACTATTATAGGCATGTTTAGGCAGGGGGGCCTTATGAGCCAAACCACCCAACTGCAGGTTTGCACAATAGGAAGCTGGAAAAAATGACAGCCTTGGACCTCCTCCCTTTTTCTTTTATAGAAGAAGTGGGATTCTTAAAATTTGTGGCAGCCATCTACCCGAAATGGAAGGTACCAAGTCGGACCTATTTTGTCAAAGTTGCTCTTCCAGTGCTGCATCACGAGGTGCTGCAGTTGGTTGGACAAACTTTGCACATAGTGTTGTTCACACTATCCACCTGATGACAGACATGTAGACCAGTTGTCTGGCGGCTGATTATATGTGCATTACTGGATCTCTTTTGCGGGGGGAAAACAAAAGATATCTGTAGGTCTTGGCCCTGAAGAAAGTTTTAAGAGCGTTTGGCGGCATGCAAAAGTGGCCATGTTCGCCAAGGAGAAATCACATACACTGTTAACATCTTGGGCATATTTAACAACAATGTGTATGAATGCCTGCGACCAGAGGTCTCAGAATTTGATTTATTGCCAAGGACAATGGCAGTAACATAGTCAAGGCCATGTCAGACGGAGGCTATCTCAGGGACCTGTGTTTAAACTACTGGTGGTGCACGACTTTCTCAAAAAAGAAGGCATAGTCAGCAACATACTGGCGACCTGAAGAATAATCTGCACTTATTTCAGCCATTCTTTTAAAGCCTGGAAGCAGCTGCAGATTATTCAGCGTACTAATAGCGCACCAGTTAAAGCCCTCATATAGGTGTTGCCTACACATTGAAACTTGACTTATTACAGGTTTCAATGTCTGTTTGAACAGTACAAACAGATCAATGACTATGTCATTCTAACAGGAGGGAATGCAGTTGGAAAAACTATAACCATGGATGCAGACAAATGGGGCCTAGTCAAAGGCCTGACACAGATGCTACTCCCTTTTGAAGTTTTCACACAGGATGTTAGCAAGGAGGACAATATGATGGGCCAAGCTATCCCAAATTTGCATCTCCCACAGGACCAGGTAAAGAAACTGTCTGAAAGGTTCGCCCCGCAAGTGTGAATGAAAACAAGGAAACGCATGCCTTGGTTGGGAGCTTAATCTTTCACTCGGCTTGTTATACAAGGCTGCAACTTGACATCATTGCGTCCAACAATTACATCTGTGACTCATTACTTGATCCACGGTACAAAACTATTCTGCCCATTTTTATTAATATTTTTGAAGGGGATATTTCAAAGTACAAGAGGGGGATTGTTGAGCAAGCTGGGGACCTGGAAGAAGAAGGTCTAGAACTTAAAGTTCCACCCCACAGTTCTGGGGTGCCACTTTCAACTTCTAGAGAGGGCAGTCTGGTCTAAAAGCAGTAAATGACACCATCAACCAAAACACTGGCAACAACAGCAACAGAAGGAATGCATTGTATTGGGTTCAATTGTCAGGGTTGATGTCCAGTGCAGAAGGGATGGCAAAATAGGTTGAGCAAGTGACAGCACCAATGATTATCCACAGGAAGCTCCGGAAGTATCTGGATGATCCAAAAGAGGTCTATGTAGATCAAAACCCATGGATGTATTGGTCTAGGAACATGATCCAATTGCCTGAGCTCAGCAGGCTGGCAATAAAGTATCTGGCATGTCCTGTAGTTATCGTGTCTGCTGAGCGTGTGTTCAGTGCAGTTGGTGCAGTTGTTACAGTGAGAAGGACCAGTATCTCACCTCAAAATGTGGAGAGATGGACTATGATCAAAAGGAACCATCATTTCATACCACAAAATTACACCATTCCTGAAAATGTACAGGAGGAGGATGATTAGTCAGAATCAAGTATGTTAGCTCATCAACTTCTGTTTAAACCATCTGAGTTTGAGGACAAACTCTTCTTCCTGGACAGAGTATGCCAGTGCCCCCATGGAACTTTTTATTTATTTTTCATTGAACTTCTGACAATTTTTAAGGCACATCTATTGCTGAATTGCAATTGAACCGGTGTGCATTGAAGAAGCCTCCACAATTTCTTAAGGACTTTGGAGACAATGCCTGCCCCCAACAAATGCCTATCATTTTTTGCATCACTTAGCACTAGCAGAGCTGCCCCAGAAGATCGTTGATTTACAACAGTGCCAATACCAAATTCAAATGTGTTGCCTGCATCAAAGATGAATACCTACTACCTTACCTATTCATGCTTTGATTGAAAGAGGGGATGACAACTAGTGCAACAGTGAGTGAATGTGTGAGTGATGACTTGATGATACATGTGGTAGCAGACAGTGATGGAGTGAATTTTTAAGGCTTTTTAAATGCTAATTCCTAACTATAACGTGCCTGAAATCTATGTTTTTTTAGTGAAAATATATATATATATATATTATCTACTGGCGGCCACCAGTAGATAATTATAATTAGGACCTATTACCCATAGAAAATCTGTAACATTCTATTTGGAATAACTTTGGCGTCGATTGACGAATCTGCGAGAAATTTTCCAAACTTTTGGCCAGCTCAGGTCTGCCCCAATCCTGAAAGGGGCTGAGAAAAAAGGGGGGTACCAAAACGCATTTTTCCCATGCAATTTCCCATTAGACCTTTAGCCTCAGCTACAGCCCGAACTGCTGAACGGAATTACACCAAATTTGGCAAAGAGGTAGTCCTTGGTTCAGACTTGTGCCTTTTCCTTTTTGGGAGTAAATCCGTTCAGTAGTTCCTGAGAAAATTACAGTTAAAACCATTTATATATGTATGGGTGCGGAAACAGCAATATATCAAGCTCAAGAAGATGTAACAAACTTAGCAAACTTGGAAGAACAACTAAATGATGAGCAAAAACAAATATATGAGCAAGTGAGACAACAAATTGACCATGGATTACTTCATGAAAAAAAGAGTGCTCATGCACGGCATTTCAACCTATCCAAATGTACGTGAGTGGACAAGCTGGAACTGGAACAAGTTTTTTAATTAAAGTAATTATCAGTTATCTACTAAAAACAACTGAATCACATTTGTCTTGTGTTGCCACTGCTCCAACTGGGTTGGCAGCACACAACATTAAAGGAATTACTTTACATCGCTTACTAATGCTACAAGTAGAGCATGGAAACAAAATGGAAAACCACTAAGTATGGGCGGAATTTGCGAATTCGCGGTACGTGAATGCGCGCGAAAGCGGATTTGCGGTCCGCGAAATCCGCGAATTTGCGGAATTTTTTATTGCGTGTTCACTGGGCTTTTTGCGTGTTCGTGGGGCTTTTTGCGTGTTTGCGGGGGTTTTTGCGTGTTTGCGGGATTTTTTCAGCGCGGCTACCACGAGGTTACCCATGCGGTCGAACATGGGCTAGTTGCATGCTCGCGTTGTGCAATTGCGTGTTCGCGCCTGTTTTTGCGTGCTCGCGGACAAAAAGTCTCGCGACCAAGCAAAAAAATTCGCAAGCTTGCGAATTGCAAATTTTTTGACAAATTTGCGCGATTCGCGGAACGCGAATTTGTCAAAAATTTGCAAATTCCACGAGCGGAACGGATTTTACACCCATGCTTAAAAACCACAAGCTATCTGGAGAAGCTTGTTGTGAAGTTTTAGAGTCTTGAAGAAAATGAAACTTCTTATTATTGATGAGTTAAGCATGGTATCAAACGTAATGCTTGCTTTTGTGCATTTAAGAATGCAGCAAATTCTAAAAAACAGAGTACGACGTGTAATTTGGAGGAAAGCATGTCATAGTTTTTGGAGATCTACTGCAACTGACTCCTGTAAAAGGACAACCAGTATTTAAAACACTTGTGCATGAAGACACCAGAAAGTCTGTGGGTAGTGTTGGGAACGTGATCATTTGGTCATATTTTGAATACATAGAACTCATTACAAATATGCGACAGGCAAATGATGTTGATTATGGAACTATTCTCCAAGATATAAGAATTGGACTACTGACTGAACATGGGAAGTCAGCTTTGCAGACTCGATTATTTTCTAATTTGTTTCCAAATGAAAATAATGTAGTTCCTGAGAAAATATACAGGAAAATTGCAGAAAACAAATCTGTAATCTGCTTAATGCCAACACTGTGTGAGTGTTCTATATCCAACAAACAACTTTTGAAACTGGAAAATGAAGAAAAATGGAAGCCATCGATTAAATAAGAGCATATGGGAATCACTATTATTTTGACCAAAAAATTGAAGACAAAATTGGATTATTTAGAAAAATCAATATCTAAAACTGCTGGTTTAGAAAAGAATCTATATGCATGTAGAAACTGTTGGATAATTGTAAGGCGTAATTTAGATGTAGATAAAAGTTTGGTTAATGGAGCATTGGGCAAAGTTGTGGATTTTGTCAATTATCAAAATAAAGATGGTATTGAATACATAAAGATTAAATTTGATCAGATTGAAGAAGTTAAAGAAATTGGTCATTGTTCTGTTCGTTTGTTGGTTGTTAAAGATTTATATGTCCGTAGGAAACAGTTTCCAGTCACTATTGATAAATCTCAAGGTTTAAGTGTTGACAGTGCTTTGATGAACATTGGAAATACTGTGTTTAAAGAGGGAATGGGATATGTTGCTTTGTCATGAGTCAGAACATTATCTGGTTTGTTTTTGATTGATTTTGATGATACAAAGATTACTTCAGATGTCAACTGTGTCAAAGAGTACAATAGGTTAAGCAGAACATATGCTCCGAATTTAGGTTAGTAACCTGTATTTGAAAAGCATGTGGTTGGTCGAAAAAGAAGGTATGAGAATATTTGTACTGAAGGTGTAGAAAAGGGAAGAAAAGAAGATAATGTTGTGATTGCAAGCAAAAAGAAAAAGGACTGCCACCCTCTGGTTCATAACAGCACCCTCCGATTCACCACTGCCATCCTCTGGTTCATAACTGCCACCCTCTGGTTCACCACTGCCACACTCTGGTTCATCACTGCCACCTTCTGGTTCACCACCGCACCTTCTGGTTCATCACAGCACCCTCGGGTTCATCACTGCCACCCTCTGGATCATCACAGCACCCTCTGGTTCACCACTGCCACCCTCTGGTTCATCACTGCCACCCTCTGGTTCTCCACTGCCACCCTCTGATTCAACACTGCCACCCTCTGGTTCACAACTGCCACCCTCTGGTTCACCACTGTCACCCTCTGGTTCACTATTGCCAACCTCTGGTACATCACTGACACGCTCTGGTTCATCACAGCATCCTCGGTTTCACCACTGCCACCCTCTGGTTCACCACTGCCACCCTCTGGTTTACCACTGTCACCCTCTGGTTCACCACTGCCACCCTCTGGTTCATCATTGCCACCCTCTGGTTCACCACTGCACCTTCTGGTTCATCACAGCACCCTATGGTTCATCACTGCCACCCGCTGGTTCATCACAGCACCCTCTAGTCCACACTGCCACCCTTTGGTTCATCACTGCCACCCTCTGGTTCACCATTGCCACATTCTGGTTCATCACTGCCACCTTCTGGTTCACCACCGCACCTTCTGGTTCATCACAGCATCCTCTGGTTCATCACTGCCAAACTCTGGTTCATCACAGCACACTCTGGTTCACCACTGCCACCCTCTTGTTCACCACTGCCACCCTCTGGTTCAACACTGCCACCCTCTGGTTCACCACTGCACCCTCTGGTTCACCACTGTCACCCTCTGGTTCACCACTGCCACCCTCTGGTCCATCACTGCCACCCTCTGGTTCATCACAGCACCCTCTGGTTCATCACAGCACCCTCGGTTTTACCACTGCCACCCTCTGGTTCACCACTGCCAGCCTCTGGTTCACCACTGTCACCCTCTGGTTTAGCTCTGTCACCCTATGGTTCATCACTGCCACCCTCTGGGTCACCACAGCACCCTCTGGTTCATCACAGCACCCTCTGGTTCATCACTGCCAAACTCTGGTTCAGCACTGCCACCCTCTGGTTCATCACTGCCACCCTCTGGTTCATCACAGCACCCTCTGGTTCATCACAGTACCCTCTGGTTCACCACTGCCAACCTCTGGTTCACCACTGCCACCTTCTGGTTCATCACTGCCACCCTCTGGTTTACCCCTACCACTCTGGTTCACCACTGCCACCCTCTGGTTCACCACTGTCACCCTATGGTTCATCACTGCCACCCTCTGGTTCACCACTGCCACCCTCTGGTTCATCACTGCCACCCTCTGGTTCACCACTGCACCTTCCGGTTCATCACACCACCCTCTGGTTCATCACTGCCACCCTCTGGTTCATCACAGCACCCTCAGTTTTACCACTGCCACCCTCTGGTTCACCACTGCCACCCTCTAGTTAACCACTGTCACCCTCTGGTTTAGCTCTGTCACCCTATGGTTCATCACTGCCACCCTCTGGGTCATCACAGCACCCTCTGGTTCATCACAGCAACCTCTGGTTCATCACTGCCACCCTCTGGTTCACCACTGCCACCCTCTGGTTCATCACTGCCACCCTCTGGTTTATCACTGGCACCCTCTGGTTCACCACTGCACCTTCTGGTTCATCACAGCACCTTCTGGTTCATCGCTGCCACCCTCTGGTTCATCACAGCATCCTCTGGTTCATCACTGCCACCCTCTGGTTCACCAGTGCCACCCTCTGGTTCAGCACTGCCACCCTCTGGTTCATCACTGCCACCCTCTGGTTCATCACAGCACCCTCTGTTTCATCACAGCACCCTCTGGTTCACCACTGCCACCCTCTGGTTGACCACTGTCACCCTCTGGTTCACCACTGCCACCCTCTGGTTCAGCACTGTCCCCCTCTGGTTCACCACTGCCACCCTCTGGTTCATCAATGCCACCCTCTGGTTTATCACAGCACCCTCTGGTTCATCACAGCACCCTCTGGTTCACCACTGTCACCCTCTGGTTCACCACTGTCACCCACTGGTACACCACTGCCACCATCTGGTTCATCACTGCCACCCTATGGTTCACCACTGCCACCCTCTGATTCATCACTGCCACCATCTGGTTCACCACTGCCACCTTCTGGTTCATCACTGCCACGCTCTTGTTTACCCCTGCCACTCTCTGGTTCACCACTGCCACCCTCTGGTTCACCACTGTCACCCTATGGTTCATCACTGCCACCCTCTGGTTCACCACTGCCACCCTCTGGTTCATCACTGCCAACCTCTGGTTCACCACTGCACCTTCCAGTTCATCACACCACCCTCTGGTTCATCACTGCCACCCTCTGGTTCATCACAGCACCCTCTGGTTCACCATTGCCACCCTTTGGTTCATCACTGCCACCCTCTAGTTAACCACTGTCACCCTCTGGTTTAGCTCTGTCACCCTATGGTTCATCACTGCCACCCTCTGGGTCATCACAGCACCCTCTGGTTCATCACAGCAACCTCTGGTTCATCACTGCCACCCTCTGGTTCACCACTGCCACCCTCTGGTTCATCACTGCCACCCTCTGGTTTATCACTGGCACCCTCTGGTTCACCACTGCACCTTCTGGTTCATCACAGCACCTTCTGGTTCATCGCTGCCACCCTCTGGTTCATCACAGCATCCTCTGGTTCATCACTGCCACCCTCTGGTTCACCAGTGCCACCCTCTGGTTCAGCACTGCCACCCTCTGGTTCATCACTGCCACCCTCTGGTTCATCACAGCACCCTCTGTTTCATCACAGCACCCTCTGGTTCACCACTGCCACCCTCTGGTTGACCACTGTCACCCTCTGGTTCACCACTGCCACCCTCTGGTTCAGCACTGTCCCCCTCTGGTTCACCACTGCCACCCTCTGGTTCATCAATGCCACCCTCTGGTTCATCACAGCACCCTCTGGTTCATCACAGCACCCTCTGGTTCACCACTGTCACCCTCTGGTTCACCACTGTCACCCACTGGTACACCACTGCCACCATCTGGTTCATCACTGCCACCCTATGGTTCACCACTGCCACCCTCTGATTCATCACTGCCACCATCTGGTTCACCACTGCCACCTTCTGGTTCATCACTGCCACCCTCTTGTTTACCCCTGCCACTCTCTGGTTCACCACTGCCACCCTCTGGTTCACCACTGTCACCCTATGGTTCATTACTGCCACCCTCTGGTTCACCACTGCCACCCTCTGGTTCATCACTGCCAACCTCTGGTTCACCACTGCACCTTCCAGTTCATCACACCACCCTCTGGTTCATCACTGCCACCCTCTGGTTCATCACAGCACCCTCTGGTTTACCATTGCCACCCTTTGGTTCATCACTGCCACCCTCTGGTTTACCACTGCCACACTCTGGGTCATCACTGCCACCCTCTGGTTCACCACCGTACCTTCTGGTTCATCACAGCACCCTCTGGTTCATCACTGCCAAACTCTGGTTCATCACAGCTCCCTCTGGTTCACCACTGCCACCCTCTGTTTCACCACTGCCAACCTCTGGTTCAACACTGCCACCCTCTGGTTCACCACTGCCACCCTCTGGTTCACCACTGTCACCCTTTGGTTCACCACTGCCACCCTCTGGTTCATCAGTGCCACCCTCTGGTTCATCACAGCACCCTCTGGTTCATCACAGCACCCTCGATTTAACCACTGCCACCCTCTGGTTCACCACTGCCAACCTCTGGTTTACTACTCTCACCCTCTGGTTCACCACTGTCACCCTCTGGTTCACCACTGCCACCCTCTGGTTCAGCACTGTCAACCTCTGGTTCACAACTGTCAACCTCTGGTTCACAACTGCCACCCTCTGGTTCATCACAGCACCCTCTGGTTCATCACAGCACCCTCTGGTTCACCACTGCCACCCTCTGGTTCACCACTGTCACCCACTGGTTCACCACTGCCACCCTCTGGTTCATCACTGCCACCGTCTCGTTCACCACTGCCACCCTCTGGTTTATCACTGACACCCTCTGGTTCACCACTGCCACCTTCTGGTTCATCACTGCCACCCTCTGGTTCACCCCTGCCACCCTCTGGTTCACCACTGCCACCCTCTGGTTCATCACTGCCACCCTCTGGTTCATCACTGCCACCCTCTGGTTCATCACAGCACCCTCTGGTTCACCACTGTCACCCTTTGGTTCACCACTGCCACCCTCTGGTTCATCAGTGCCACCCTCTGGTTCATCACAGCACCCTCTGGTTCATCACAGCACCCTCGATTTAACCACTGCCACCCTCTGGTTCACCACTGCCAACCTCTGGTTTACTACTCTCACCCTCTGGTTCAGCACTGTCACCCTATGGTTCATCACTGCCACCCTCTGGTTCATCACAGCACCCTCTGGTTCATCACAGCACCCTCTGGTTCACCACTGCCACCCTCCGGTTCACCACTGCCACCCTCTGGTTCATCACTGCCACCCTCTTGTTTATCACTGCCACCGTCTGGTTCACCACTGCACCTTCTGGTTCATCACAGCACCCTCTGGTTCATCAGTGCCACCCTCTGGTTCATCACAGCTTCCTCTGGTTCACCACTGCCACCCTCTGGTTCATCACTGCCACCCTCCGGTTCACCACTGCCACCCTCTGGGTCACCATTGTCACCGTCTGGTTAACCACTGCCACACTCTGGTTCATCACTGCCACCCTCTGGTTCATCACAACACCCTCTGGTTCATCACAACACCCTCTGGTTCATCACAACACCCTCTGGTTCACCACTGTCACCCTCTGGTTCACCACTGCCACCCTCTGGTTCAGCACTGTCAACCTCTGGTTCACAACTGTCAACCTCTGGTTCACAACTGCCACCCTCTGGTTCATCACAGCACCCTCTGGTTCATCACAGCACCCTCTGGTTCACCACTGCCACCCTCTGGTTCACCACTGTCACCCACTGGTTCACCACTGCCACCCTCTGGTTCATCACTGCCACCGTCTCGTTCACCACTGCCACCCTCTGGTTTATCACTGACACCCTCTGGTTCACCACTGCCACCTTCTGGTTCATCACTGCCACCCTCTGGTTCACCCCTGCCACCCTCTGGTTCACCACTGCCACCCTCTGGTTCATCACTGCCACCCTCTGGTTCATCACTGCCACCCTCTGGTTCATCACAGCACCCTCTGGTTCACCACTGCCACCCTCTGATTCACCACTGCCACCCTCTGGTTCACCACTGTCACCCTCTGGTTCATCACAGCACCCTCTGGTTTACCACTGTAGATTATGGGGAGAAAGCACACCTGCCCAGCCTCAACCGAGAAAACCGAGACAAAAAGAAGACAAATATTGCAACAGTACAAACAATGCTAGGCATATATCAGGTGGATATATCGTGATCATCCTATTCACATACCCTATGATTGGTGGGGAAAATCCTTTTTAGCGGCTTTTGTGAAAATATAAAAGTAATTTTATTTTACACACATGTAATCATAGTGACACACGTGGGAAAAAAGCAGGCTCACACAGGTGACAAAGACACACATGGGACTAGTACAAACAAACACATGCTTAGAAAGGGAGGAATCCTGTGCAACTTCACCTGTATCCTGGTGGCTTATTGTCTCATGGTCTGTTTAGGGGGCACCTTGTAGTCAGACACTAAAAGGTTGTAGGTACAAAACAAAGTACATTAATACCAATGAATGTAATGCTGCATCTATTATATGCAGTGCAGGAAAGGTTATAAAATTACCAAATGAACAAGAGACTGCCATCTCAATGTAGTGGGTGTTTTATAAAATGTACAGAAAAGACATAACTTACTTCGTAAAGGAGTGGTGCCCTCTTGGATCCTACTCATCCCCATACCAACTGTTGACTTGTGGGGTAGTGAGTGTGCCACATGCTTGCAGAATTAGCGTGCAAAAACAACTGATGGTCAGCTGACACAGCCCGACAGTCAGCCACATTTCATTTGATCTGAATAACCCATGGTGATGCCGGAGTAGGAGGCACTATTTTCCAGCCTAACCTCATTAGGGTGCAGGTGAAAGTTGTAACATCAGCTGATCATGATGTGGTTTTGCTCACTAAAATGTGACGCTGAATTAGATTTGTCCCATTTACAAAGTCATACACTATCATTTCAGGAAATAGAGCAACGTGGACAACAGCCACAGCCAGCAATAGTACATTTTCCTGATGTTGGAGCAGAACAGGAGGTTGAGCTTCCTTCCGAGCAAGAACCTCTGCTTTTAGAGTCATTGGCTTCCAGATCTCCAGCAAGTTAAAGGAAGAGTACTACTCCACCACCTTCTCCAAGCACCACCTCTAATGATGATGACAGGGACATAGAGTGGACCCTGGCAGAGTCCAGGAGACTGTAACAACAATGCTGGGGTTAGGGTCCTAGGGTAACAAGTTTATAGACCTGCGAGGCAAAATTTCCCCTTTATATAACGTGAACAACATAATTTCACCTCAGGTCTTGTCAATGCACCGTAAGGCTATGGGCTATATAAAGCCGTTTTTCAAGCCTCTCTCTTCAAAGATCAAACAAATACGGGTGATTTAAGAAAATAAACAATAAGGGGAAATTATCCTTTAAGGACTAGAACCCTCACTCCCCCTTAGGTGACATGCTTAATCATATGAGTTCCTCCTTACCAGTAGGAAAACCTAGTTCCACTGGGAACTACAACTTCTTCACTTTGATGAAGGAGCTCAGAAATGTTTTCTTGCAGTTATTCTGAGGGATGGTTTCTAAATCCCATATGTGAGTCTTAAGGGGCAGTAAGGGTGCAGCGCAAAAAAGGAAAAATGATTTTTATAGTAAAGAAAAATATGTGAGAAGGAAGTTAAAACTGCCTAGGTAGGATGCACAACCTCAAATGTATTCACGTGCTCTGCCTGACAGGATTAAAATGCAATGCAAATCAGTAGTATAGATTTAAAACTAATATTAGGACAAGGTCGACATGTTTCAGCCGTATGATCAGTTTCCTGTATCGGTGGCTTTCTTCAGGACCAACTACTATGACTAAATATTATTTGCTGCTGCTAATACATTCTGTGAATAAAGAAAATATAATACAAAACCGGTATTCCTGCTTCCTTTTGGCAGGTAATACATGGAGTATCCTCTATAGTAGGATATTCAAACCTCACCTCAACCTGGCAGGCAGCTCAGGGAAGGAGGCCCCGCTCGGTCCGTCGGTACCTCTAGGCAGTAATAGTTTGCCTCGGGAGGTCCAGGAGACAACAGTAGAGGCAAGGGAAAAGCACCTGAAAGACTTATGGGATTCTTCTGAGTGTAGTGGGCCATGGACCGCCAAAACTAGAGTGGCACAGCGGTGGCTTGCCTACCAGTAGTCCGACCGTGGTCTTACGATTTTGGTAGCCAGAGTGCCATTGGACCGCTGTAACCCCACAGGGAACTGCCATCCTGTGGCAGCCTTGCAGCGGTTAGAGGCTCCAATATGCTGGAGGTGCTGCTACGGCACTATCAAACCTACTTAGAGTTTCCTCACTGCCACAGTTTTCATGGCGTTGAGCCTGCTCTGAAAAGTGTCATGGTGAGAAAACTAAAGGGGCCCTACAGGGCTCTCTGTTGCCTCAGGGCCATGAGGTGCATGCAGGGTGGCATATGGTGTGCCCCTCTATGTGCAAATGCCCCTTTTTATGCTCAGTAAGGATTGTACAGTCAATGCCATGCTGGAACAGACTGTGATGCTGCCCTTGAAGTGCCTTTCTAAAAGAGTAAATTAAGGGTTTCCTCCCAATGTGTTTTTGGAACATGTGTGTCTTTTTAACCTGTCTTTTTCCACTGGTGTGGAACTGCCAAAGGACCTCCCACCAAACTACGAGGAAACTTGTAATCTGGCAGACAACCGGCAGTCTAGTTTGGTGAGCAGAGAGTGGGATGCTGGTGTGGTGGCCTGCTCTCACACCGCCAAATTCGTAATGAGGTCTTTATACTTATGGAAAGGGATGATGCGGAGGATTCTGGTGACGAGGAAGTCATTGAGGAAGGTGAACAGAGGAGTCTGACATCGCTATTCAACCTGCTCCGAGGGATCCGGAACAGGTAGCACAGCCATCTACCATATTTGCAAAGCCTTATCTGAGACCTGCACCAACCTCTACCTCAGAAGAAGCAGAGAGGCAATTGACGACATGCCCACCTACCTTCAGTTCTACCTCAGGCATTGCCAGTGACAGAATAAAAAAGTACTTACCCCCAGTTTGGGACGTTTTTTACTGTTAGCAAAGAGGGGGAGCACATTGCAGTATGCAGCGTTTGCCACACAAATGTTCGTCGACGTAAGCCTAGCACAAATGATGATACTGGAGGCCAAAAGACCCATATGAATATTAAGTGGGAAGAGCACCATAAAAAATTGCTGAATTCAGTTATGATCGCGATAGTGAGGAGAGCTAAGGAACATCAGCTACAAGTACAATCACAGTGGGAGGTGATGATGAGGAAGAAGAGGATGACATCTTCACACAAAGCAGCCCTGCCCTAAGCAGTGCACCAGCGGAATCACCTATCTCAGTGACTTCACAATGGCACAAGTCTTGGAGTGAGATGGAGACACCACAGCATACAGTGACCACCCTACCATGTGTCAGAGGCCCCAGAAAAGAAGAACTTCCAGGCTACTATTATAGGCATGTTTAGGCAGGGGGGCCTTATGAGCCAAACCACCCAACTGCAGGTTTGCACAATAGGAAGCTGGAAAAAATGACAGCCTTGGACCTCCTCCCTTTTTCTTTTATAGAAGAAGTGGGATTCTTAAATTTTGTGGCAGCCATCTGCCCGAAATGGAAGGTACCAAGTCGGACCTATTTTGTCAAAGTTGCTCTTCCAGTGCTGCATCACGAGGTGCTGCAGTTGGTTGGACAAACTTTGCACATAGTGTTGTTCACACTATCCACCTGATGACAGACATGTAGACCAGTTGTCTGGCGGCTGATTATATGTGCATTACTGGATCTCTTTTGCGGGGGGAAAACAAAAGATATCTGTAGGTCTTGGCCCTGAAGAAAGTTTTAAGAGCGTTTGGCGGCATGCAAAAGTGGCCATGTTCGCCAAGGAGAAATCACATACACTGTTAACATCTTGGGCATATTTAACAACAATGTGTATGAATGCCTGCGACCAGAGGTCTCAGAATTTGATTTATTGCCAAGGACAATGGCAGTAACATAGTAAAGGCCACGTCAGACGGAGGCTATCTCAGGGACCTGTGTTTAAACCACTGGTGGTGCACGACTTTCTCAAAAAAGAAGGCATAGTCAGCAACATACTGGCGACCTGAAGAATAATCTGCACTTATTTCAGCCATTCTTTTAAAGCCTGGAAGCAGCTGCAGATTATTCAGCGTACTAATAGCGCACCAGTTAAAGCCCTCATGTAGGAGGTGCCTACACATTGAAACTTGACTTATTACAGGTTTCAATGTCTGTTTGAACAGTACAAACAGATCAATGACTATGTCATTCTAACAGGAGGGAATGCAGTTGGAAAAGCTATAACCATGGATGCAGACAAATGGGGCCTAGTCAAAGGCCTGACACAGATGCTACTCCCTTTTGAAGTTTTCACACAGGATGTTAGCAAGGAGGACAATATGATGGGCCAAGCTATCCCGAATTTGCATCTCCCACAGGATCAGGTAAAGAAACTGTCTGAAAGGTTCGCCCCGCAAGTGTGAATGAAAACAAGGAAACGCATGCCTTGGTTGGGAGCTTAATCTTTCACTCGGCTTGTTATACAAGGCTGCAACTTGACATCATTGCGTCCAACAATTACATCTGTGACTCATTACTTGATCCACAGTACAAAACTATTCTGTCCATTTTTATTAATATTTTTGAAGGGGATATTTCAAAGTACAAGAGGGGGATTGTTGAGCAAGCTGGGGACCTGAAAGAAGAAGGTCTAGAACTTAAAGTTCCACCCCACAGTTCTGGGGTGCCACTTTCAACTTCTAGAGAGGGCAGTCTGGTCTAAAAGCAGTAAATGACACCATCAACCAAAACACTGGCAACCACAGCAACTGAAGGAATGCATTGTATTGGGTTCAATTGTCGGGGTTGATGTCCAGTGCAGAAGTGATGGCAAAATAGGTTGAGCAAGTGACAGCACCAATGATTATCCACAGGAAGCTCCGGAAGTATCTGGATGATCCAAAAGAGGTCTATGTAGATCAAAACCCATGGATGTATTGGTCTAGGAACATGATCCAATTGCCTGAGCTCAGCAGGCTGGCAATAAAGTATCTGGCATGTCCTGTAGTTATTGTGTCTGCTGAGCGTGTGTTCAGTGCAGTTGGTGCAGTTGTTACGGTGAGAAGGACCAGTATCTCACCTCAAAATGTGGAGAGATGGACTATGATCAAAAGGAACCATCATTTCATACCACAAAATTACACCATTCCTGAAAATGTACAGGAGGAGGATGATTAGTCAGAATCAAGTATGTTAGCTCATCAACTTCTGTTTAAACCATCTGAGTTTGAGGACAAACTCTTCTTCCTGGACTGAGTATGCCAGTGCCCCCATGGAACTTTTTATTTATTTTTCATTGAACTTCTGACAATTTTTAAGGCACATCTATTGCTGAATTGCAATTGAACCGGTGTGCATTGAAGAAGCCTCCACAATTTCTTAATGACTTTGGAGACAATGCCTGCCCCCAACAAATGCCTATCCTTTTTTGCATCACTTAGCACTAGCAGAGCTGCCCTAGAAGATCGTTGATTTACAACAGTGCCAATACCAAATTCAAATGTGTTGCCTGCATCAAAGATGAATACCTACTACCTTACCTATTCATGCTTTGATTGAAAGAGGGGATGACAACTAGTGCAACAGTGAGTGAATGTGTGAGTGATGACTTGATGATACATGTGGTAGCAGACAGTGATGGAGTGAATTTTTAAGGCTTTTTAAATGCTAATTCCTAACTATAACATGCCTGAAATCTATGTTTTTTTAGTGAAAATATATATATATATATATATTATCTACTGGCGGCCACCAGTAGATAATTATAATTAGGACCTATTACCCATAGGAAATCTGCAACATTCTATTTAGAATAACTTTGGCGTCGATTGACGAATCTGCGAGAAATTTTCCAAACTTTTGGCCAGCTCCGGTCTGCTCCAATCCTGAAAGGGGCTGAGAAAAAAGGGGGGTACCAAAACGCATTTTTCCCATGCAATTTCCCATTAGACCTTTAGCCTCAGCTACAGCCCGAACTGCTGAACGGAAATACACCAAATTTGGCAAAGAGGTAGTCCTTGGTTCAGACTTGTGCCTTTTCCTTTTTGGGAGTAAATCCGTTCAGTAGTTCCTGAGAAAATTAGAGTTAAAACCATTTATATATGTATGGGTGCGGAAACAGCAATATATCAAGCTCAAGAAGATGTAACAAACTTAGCAAACTTGGAAGAACAACTAAATGATGAGCAAATACAAATATATGAGCAAGTGAGACAACAAATTGACCATGGATTACTTCATGAAAAAAAGAGTGCTCATGCACGTCATTTCAACCTATCCAAATGTACGTGAGTGGACAAGCTGGAACTGGAACAAGTTTTTTAATTAAAGTAATTATCAGTTATCTACTAAAAACAACTGAATCACATTTGTCTTGTGTTGCCACTGCTCCAACTGGGTTGGCAGCACACAACATTAAAGGAATTACTTTACATCGCTTACTAATGCTACAAGTAGAGCATGGAAACAAAATGGAAAACCACTAAGTATGGGCGGAATTTGCGAATTCGCGGTACGTGAATGCGCGCGAAAGCGGATTTGCGGTCCGCGAAATCCGCTAATTTGCGGAATTTTTTATTGCGTGTTCACTGGGCTTTTTGCGTGTTCGTGGGGCTTTTTGCGTGTTTGCGGGGCTTTTTGCGTGTTTGCGGGATTTTTTCAGCGCGGCTACCACGAGGTTACCCATGCGGTCGAACATGGGCTAGTTGCATGCTCTCGTTGTGCAATTGCGTGTTCGCGCCTGTTTTTGCGTGCTCGCGGACAAAAAGTCTTGCGACCAAGCAAAAAAATTCGCAAGCTTGCGAATTGCAAATTTTTTGACAAATTTGCGCGATTTGCGGAACGCGAATTTGTCAAAAATTTGCAAATTCCACGAGCGGAACGGATTTTACACCCATGCTTAAAAACCACAAGCTATCTGGAGAAGCTTGTTGTGAAGTTTCAAGAGTCTTGAAGAAAATGAAACTTCTTATTATTGATGAGGTAACCATGGTATCAAACGTAATGCTTGCTTTTGTGCATTTAAGAATGCAGCAAATTCTAAAAAACAGAGTACGACGTGTAATTTGGAGGAAAGCATGTCATAGTTTTTGGAGATCTACTGCAACTGACTCCTGTAAAAGGACAACCAGTATTTAAAACACTTGTGCATGAAGACACCAGAAAGTCTGTGGGTAGTGTTGGGAACGTAATCATTTGGTCATATTTTGAATACATAGAACTCATTACAAATATGCGACAGGCAAATGATGTTGATTATGGAACTATTCTCCAAGATATAAGAATTGGACTACTGACTGAACATGGGAAGTCAGCTTTGCAGACTCGATTATTTTCTAATTTGTTTCCAAATGAAAATAATGTAGTTCCTGAGAAAATATACAGGAAAATTGCAGAAAACAAATCTGTAATCTGCTTAATGCCAACACTGCGTGAGTGTTCTATATGCAACAAACAACTTTTGAAACTGGAAAATGAAGAAAAATGGAAGCCATCGATTAAATAGAGCATATGGGAATCACTATTATTTTGACAAAAAAATTGAAGACAAAATTGGAATATTTAGAAAAATCAATATCTAAAACTGCTGGTTTAGAAAAGAATCTATATGCATGTAGAAACTGTTGGATAATTGTAAGGCGTAATTTAGATGTAGATAAAGGTTTGGTTAATGGAGCATTGGGCAAAGTTGTGGATTTTGTCAATTATCAAAATAAAGATGGTATTGAATTCATAAAGATTAAATTTGATCAGATTGAAGAAGTTAAAGAAATTGGTCATTGTTCTGTTCGTTTGTTGGTTGTTAAAGATTTATATGTCCGTAGGAAACAGTTTCCAGTCACTATTGATAAATCTCAAGGTTTAAGTGTTGACAGTGCTTTGATGAACATTGGAAATACTGTGTTTAAGGAGGGAATGGGATATGTTGCTTTGTCATGAGTCAGAACATTATCTGGTTTGTTTTTGATTGATTTTGATGATACAAAGATTACTTCAGATGCCAACTGTGTCAAAGAGTACAATAGGTTAAGCAGAACATATGCTCCTAATTTAGGTTAGTAACCTGTATTTGAAAAGCATGTGGTTGGTCGAAAAAGAAGGTATGAGAATATTTGTACTGAAGGTGTAGAAAAGGGAAGAAAAGAAGATAATGTTGTGATTGCAAGCAAAAAGAAAAAGGACTCTGTTGTAGAGATTGTGTGTTATTAGTTTGAAAATAGTTCTGGTGTCAACTGCTATACTAATGTTGTGGTCACTGTTCTTTTTTTCTTGAAGGTTTACAACAGTAAATTATGGAGAATCGTGAAAAAGATTTTGTTCTTTGTTGCATTCTTTGTTTCTCTTCTAGATCCCCCTCCAGCCATAGTTGCTCGAGGGCTATCTTTTTCTCCGCTAGCTGGAGTTCTCCGTGTAGCCGGATTCGTGCAAGTTCCACTTCGTGTAGCCGGTTGCGCTCTCGTTCTCGAGCGTCTTCATAGATGAGGTCCGCGTTTAGTGTTGCAGTTCTTTCCCCCGTCGGGGGTGCGCTGGTTTCCTGTTGCCCGTTCGGGCCATTCTCCTCTTGGGGTGGTCTGTCTCGGGTTTCCACCCAGGCTTGTAGGGCCGATTTGAAGTCCTCTTTTGTGCTCAGGCCAGTGGTAGCGATACCCATGTCTTTACAGAATTGTTTTAGTTCTTTGTGGCTGTATTCTTCTATCTTCTCTTTCTGGAATTCGGCAGGTAGGTTGGTTCCTTGGGTCGTTATGGTCTCTGTGTGTTTTTCCGTCATAGCGGGTAGATCACTCTCTGTACGATTTTGCGTTGGCTCGGACCGCAGCGCCTGCCACCAATGTTAGAAAGGCGAACCCGGGGGAGGCAGAAGGTGTCTGACTGACCACCCCTAGGTCTACCCCTCCTTCAGAGAAGGGACCGAGCGATGTCGAGAGGCCTCCGACGGGAGGGCCCTCTCCTAGAATCGTACAGCAGAGTAACCACACCACTACAAATATACACCACACGTAGATAGAGTTTTCAATCTTTATCGGGCAATAAGTATCGTTTTAATATATACAGCAGATCCAGAGATCTGGAAAGTCTCATGGCAAGGGGCAAGGTAGCGGGACAGTCTTATAGATGGTCGGTTGCAATGGGACCTTACGCACAGCTCTAAATCCTCGAGCTGGGGGGTTCCGGAAGGTTGGGCCGCGGCAGCGCCAGCAGGCTCCAGGATGGTTCAGCGAGTGTGGAACGCGGCAGCGCCAGCAGGCTCCAAGATGATTCAGCGAGTGTGGACCGCGGCAGCGCCAGCAGGTTCCAAGATGGTTCAGCGAGTGTGGACCGCGGCAGCGCCAGCAGGTTCCGAGATGGTTCAGCGAGTGAGGACCGCGGCAGCGCCAGCAGGTTCCAAGATGGTTCAGCGAGTGTGGACCGCGGCAGCGCCAGCAGGTTCCAAGATGGTTCAGCGAGTGTGGACCGCGGCAGCGCCAGCAGGCTCCAAGGTGGTCACAGCAAAGATGGACCGCGGCAGCGCCAGCAGGCTCCAAGATGGTTACAGCGAAGATGGACCGCGGCAGCGCCAGCAGGCTCCAGGTAGAACAGCAAGGTGAGTTCATCTCAGGGTCAGCCGCGACAGCATCAGCAGGGCTTCTCGACTCAGGGATACAACTCCCGTCCTACTCCGGGGCTGGCCCAGATATAGGTCTGGAGTCCTTTGATGTCCGGACCCTCTCGCCTGGGGGTCAGAGGGGCCGGGATGATGGTGTCCAGACACCCAGCAGGGGGGTGGAGCCGGAGCCCAGGGAGGCCGGAGGGTGATCGAAACCAGGCATCCGGGGATGGTTGGAGAGCCATCGAAACTCCCCTCTCCTTGTCTCTGGTGGAGTGGCCACTCTACCACCCGGAGGGTTCTTGGTGCCTCGATGGCGGGCTCGCTGGGGCCGTGGCCGCGGCTGGTCCGGGACCACGTGTCTGTGACGTGATGGGCCCAAGATGGCGTCGGGCCTGGAATGAGGGTCCGGGGTGGGCACCGGACCGGTAATGCTGGGGCGGCCCGAGGGTGTCGTGTCAGTGGTTGTGGGCCGCCGGGTGGCGGATCTGGTGGTTTGGAGGGCGTGCAGAGGTGTGCCCGAGGCCGACCCGGGCTGGATGGAGGGCCGATGTCGTCCGGGGCCCGCCATGCGGGAGGGGTAGGACCACGCCACGAGGCCGGGTCCAACAATAAGTTACACAAAATATCTAACAAGACACTCAGGAATTTCTAATGTATATCCTTACTGTATTGGAAAATGAAGGTGTAGACATAGAGAATATTTTTGGCCTTTGTAATAAATGGGAACATCAATGGGAACATTGTATTATACATTTAGCACTAATGTTGATTCTAAAAGATTTCTATATTGACATTACCAGACTGCAAATCAATGTCTTTCAGTAAATGAGTTAAAGCTGCAAATCAAAACATGGAGTGAAGCCAATGCAAATCAGAAATGTTAACAACATTATTTATACAAAGATATGGAAAATATATCATTTTAATGATGCAACGTTGTACAGCTGACGGAAGAAAATTGGAAACTTTAATAAAACATTTTGTAGCAAGTCAACTATCAATATCAGGAAGGACTTTTGCAGCAGTAGCAATAATTTTCCAGGATGGTCCTTCAACAACATCTTGACATTACACTGCCTATCTAAAAAATGAGAAAGGCTGGAGTCTTTGTAATGATGCTAAGTTGGTTTTCAAACAACGTTTGCCTTTCGAATTACCAAATTCCTACCTAATATTTTTAAAACCAAAGTTTTAGGAAGATAATTTAGCCTCTGAAGAAATAAGTATTATCATTTAATAGGACTACCATTGGACAACTTACATAAAAATGACGGCAAACATTCAATTTGGCCTCAAGGAAAGGTATTTCTTTGAATTATGGACATTTTGTTGCGCATTGTCTCGGTGTGTAATTTTAACTGGCATCATTTGTAGTGTTTTAGGTTATAACATTTTCTTAGCAGTAATCATTTTATATATGTGTGATTTGTATTATCTAGTATTTTACTATAGATGGATTATTGTTTCTTTTTCTAATTGATTTTTTTTGCCCGCTGTTATGTGATGAGTACGATTGAAATCACTATTTCTAGTGAAATTCAAATATATTCTGAGAACAGCAAAAAAGGCAAAGAATTTACTTTGTAAAATGTTAAAATTATGCTGTGCTATTAAAAATGTATTATTACATGTTATAACTATTTTTTCTTTTCTTTTACAGATCTTAATTTTAAGATATGGAATTTACCACAATTTAAATTATAAAAAACAAGTGAATAAAATGTGTAGCATTTTTTAGGTGGATTACTGTTGAGGTAAGTTTTAGTAAGTCTTACAATGCACAATGGATTGTGTTTCCACACAGTTGAAGAAAAGGAAGATGGATGGACTAGATTTGGCCAGAAAATTCCAATGCAGACGGGTATGAAATAGGGGATAGCTTCAGAACACCTGTCTGCAAGATACATGGTGTAGTACAGAATAGACTGATATGGTTGTTTTGCAGGTCTTGATAATTTTCAGAATTAAAAGAAATGAAACTTTTTAACTTAAACTACATTAGTGAGTGTTTTTGCACGTCATATTAGGCCGCATCCCTTCCCTTCAGTAGTATATAAACATGTTGTATCAGTTCCCCAAAACGTAAGTAGTTGTAAATGTATCTTGTTCTCTGTTATCAGTACAGAAATGTACTCCTATAATAACAATTGGCCTAGCCATTAACTCTCTTTCTTATGTACAAGGTGAGGAAAAGGCATTTTGTATACCTTTTCTTTTCCATGTAAATATAATCTCATCATACACAGCACTTTGCATTGAAAAGGCGTTCTATAGGTTTTGCTGTGTGTGCTTGCACAGAACACTCATAGAATAGGACACATCTCCAGATTTATCATAAATCATAAATCTGGACATGTTTGTGAATGTTGCACCATCCTCCTATTGCTTTAGCAAAGCACAAACGAGGACAATTGTTTTCACTTCTCATTTTTTCACTTTCAATATATGCTACAATGCACATATTGAAGGAGAAAAATGCCTTTACTGATTATTTTTGTGCAGGAAGGTGTCCCTCCTTGCACAAAAACAGTCTTCACATGACACGGACATCTGTGCACCTTGGTGCAAGGGTGCCTGTGTCACCACATGGCTGCAGTTTAAGCAGCTGTGTAGAGTGAAGCACAGACCTGCAACATATTTATATACATATGTTGCATCCCTGTGCTTCGGAAGTACCACAGCATGCTGTAGTTAAACAGTGTACAGTGTCATGCTGCAGCACTTTCTTATAATTCTGCACATCTGCATTCACCACACATCACAAATGTATTTTTACAGTCAATTATGCACTACACATACATTCATCTAAACTTTCCCACACTAGCATACTAGGTTAGCTCTTTCTTTAACCAGAGTAGTTAGATCTGAAAATATTTTTTTTTCTTTTTGGTGTTTTGTATTTATTTTTTATTTTTTGAACAATTGTGTATTTGTATGTTTTTTTTAAAAGAGGGGAAAAAACGTGAACCAGGAAGACAGAACTAAAAACTGGGAGGAGAGGAAAAAAGAAAACTGACAATGGTGGTTATCAATGGCTCAACACACCAGATCCACCGACTGCTCCCCATATGCAATGAGCATCCGCATTTTATTCATGTCATCCGGACTTTACCTAATTGGGGACGGATGTCTGGAGACGATGATGAGCTTGATGGTGTTGCTCCACTAGTACTAGGCACTGCTGATAGATCAGGAGGAGTCTCCCTTAGTCTTCTTAATTCTTCCCTGGCAAAGTTCACAGGGTGCTTTGTTTGCAAGTGCTTCCGCATACTTGCAGTATCGCATGAGTATTTTTTTGTGGGGTCTCCCCTTGAAAGCACTGCCTTGCAAATGCGGCAAGCCACTTTGGTAGCATTCACCTTCTTCAACCCTGGAGGAAATGTGAAAAATTTACAGACAATTCTTGTATATCTTTCCTTAGGGTGAGTTTCTGGTCTGGAACAAATTCCTGTTCTTATGAATTCTCTGAATCAAAGGAAGGTGGTGAATTTCCAGCCATAGTTCAAGCAGGTCAATGTGTTCTCCAATAATGAAGGAACAGCAGATCTTCTCAGCAGCTCTTTCCATAGGAAAAGCTCTAAGAAGATTGATTGGAATAGGTGGGGTCCTTCAACAGTTTCAATTAGAAGTCTAATGAACCAATCAAATCACTTTTTTTGAGGGCACATGGGGTGCGCATAGGATGCGCGAATTCAGCATGTGCCCTGCTCGCACAGTGCTCACAATTAGCGCGACTTCGTGAAATTGCATTAAAAAGTGATGTACTTTGCAAGAAAGTTAAATATTATTTTTATATTAACCTCAGATAATGTCTTGTCTTAATATGTATATTAAATATATTAAATATATATATATAACTTTTTGAACATTAAAAAAAATTGCAGGAGCCGCGCACCCACCACGTCTGATATGCATATGACATCACACGCTACCATGTCCGTCACATCGTGTAATACGTATATCTTGCGCATGCGCCAGAAGTCACGCACAAGTCGCATAGCCACCGCGTTGGAAAAGTTGTACCCGTGGCACACCCTATGCGGATCCCAGACAGCAACCTTAAAATGGTGGACACGTTTCGCACAGTATGGTGCGCTTTGGGTGCGGGACTCCAAGAAAAAGGAAAAAAATAATAATAATATTTAAGTATATTATAAACAATATAAAATAAAAAAATACAAATTATTTAAAAAAATAGATAAAAAAATATGTGCAATGTAATTTAAAAAATAGCATATCTAAAAATAAAAAGATTAAAAAAATATAGTTAAAAATATTTAAAAAACAACAATAAATATATTTAAAAATGATCATTTAAAAAATCTTTGAAATTCTCTAAAAAATATAGGTTTTGCATATGTTATAATTAGGAATTAGCATTTAAAAAACTTTTGAAATTCACTGAAAAAACAAAGGTTTCAGACATGTTATGGTTAGGCATTAGCATTTAAAAAACCTTTGAAATTCACCAAAAAACATAGGTTTCAGACATGTTATAGTAAGGAATTAACATTTAAAAAACCTTAGAAATTCACTGAAAACATAGGTTTTAGAGGTGTTAGCTAGACATTTCACTGATATAAAACCATTGAAATTCCCCCGTTATAGTCAGTTGTACTAACTATAACTTGCGCGCCCGCAATCTACTGCTGATGATGTCACATATTACATCATTCATGACATGGTCAGTGACATCACTGATGGCATCACTGATGACATCTAAAATGACATCATTGATGACATCACTGATGACATCATCCATGTGCAAACTGATACACCTCATCATACAGTAACATAACCTTCAACACTCATTATAAAATATGGAGTGTCATGTTTGAAACCATTGACACACTAATACAAGTTTTTACAACCCCACTTAGTGATTCCTACATCTACACAGTGGAGAAGTGTGGCTCACTGGTTAGAGTAGGCAGACCTGGAAGCAGAGGTCAGCCCGGGACCAGGGTTCAATTCCCGGCTCAGCGGGGTCTTGAGTCCTAAAATGTCCATGGACTCGACAATTCTCGCTCCGGTGCCTACTCGATTCACTGGTTCACACTCTGCGACTCTGGGCAATAGCTTGCTTAATCTCCACAACGGCCCCTCGTGGTGGGATGCCTGGCTTTCACCTTGCGGATACCCTGCCGGGGTTATCTCACAGGGGAATACCAGGACGGGTTCCCTAAGCAAGCGCTTAGAAACCGCTTGGTGATTTGCGCTATATAAATTCCTGTACATTTACATTTACATTTACACACACATCTAAAAACGTACGTATAGATTCAGTCATACATGCTGACAAAGATCAATAGAATACTATTAAATATACTTATACACCTACATCAACCGGACCCCAAGGACCTCAAAAACTTCCGTCCTATCACCCTGCTCCGGTTCCCGGCGAAAGCCACAGAGAAAATCATCAACAGACAACTGACCCGTTACCTCGAAGACAACAACATCCTGGACCCATCCCTTTCTGGCTTCCGCAGCAACCACAGCACCGAAATCACCCTCATCGCCACCACCGACGACATCAGGACCCTGATGGACAAATGAGAAACAGCTGCCCTCATCCGTTTTGGACCTATCAGCCGCCTTCGATACGGTCTGCCACCTTACCCTAAGAGCACACCACCACGATGCCGGAATCCAAGAAAAGGCTCTGGCCTGGACCACATCCTTCCTCTCCGGCAGAACCCAGAGCGTCCGCCTCCCACCCTTCCGCTCCAAGACCACCGAGATCATCTGCGGCGTACCACAACGATCCTCACTCAGCCCGAGGTTGTTCAATATCTACATGGCACCACTCGCCCACGTCGCCCGACAGCACAGCCTCAACATCATCTCCTATGCCAACGACACCCAGCTGATCCTCTCCCTCACCAAAGATCATCTCACAGCCAAAGCCAACCTCCACTGGGGAATAAAGGGCGTCACCGAATGGATGAAGGACAGCAGGCTGAAGCTTAACTCTGATAAGACGGAGGTCCTCATCCTCGGCTCCACCCCCTCAGTCTGGGACGACTCCTGGTGGCCTACTTCCCTGGGAACAGCTCCAGCACCCACCGACCACGCACGCAACCTAGGGGTCATCCTCGACTCCACCCTCTCCATGACCAAGCAAGTCAATGCCGTCTCTGCATCCTGCTTCAACACCCTCCAAATGCTTCACAGGATCTTCAAGTGGATCCCCTCCGAAACGAGAAAAACTCACCCATGCCCTTGTCACCAGCAGGCTGGACTATGGAAATGCCCTCTACGCAGGAACAACAACCACGCTCCTGGGACGGCTGCAACACATCCAGAACGCCTCGGCACGACTGATCCTCGACATTCCCCGATGCAGCCACATCACCTGAGAGACATACACTGGCTCCCCGTCAACAGGAGGATAACCTTCAAACTCCTAACCCACACACACAAAGCCCTACACAACGCTGGACCAGCATACCTCATAGTCAGCTTCTACACCCCGACCCACAGCCTCCGCTCAGCCAGCCTCGCCCCTCGCTACGGTCCCCTGTATCCTTAAAACAACCGCCGGTGGCAGATCCACCTCCCAACTCGCCGTCAAGACCTGGAACACCCTCCCCACCAACCTACGACAGACCCAAGACCTTCTGGCCTTCAGAAGACTTCTCAAGACCTGGCTCTTCGATCAGTAGCAGCCCCCCCCCCCCCAGCGCCTTGAGACCCTCATGGGTATGTAGTGCGCTTTACAAATTCCCTGATTGATTGATTGAACATTAAACACCACCACACATCCTATTCACTTATGCAGACATCCTACTCACTTTTGCAAACAATTGATCATACTTATTTCGTAAGATACACACTTACACAAACACCAATTTATTTATTCATATAGTTAGAAAGTCATATTTAGTGTGTTATAAAATCACTATTACAAGTATACAGTTATACATACAGTCACTCATACAATCATTGGGTCTTAGGTATACTTATTTATATACAACAACTGTCACATGCCTTTTATCTTTCTAGTTTGTTGGACATATATCATTCAGAAACATATTTACTCAAAACTACACCTATAAAGAGATTCACTCACTCAAACAACTGTTTCCACATGCACTCTTAATCTCATATACCTAATAAATGAACTATTTACACATCTTTGGACACTCATACACGTCCCACCCAACCACACACACATTCATTCACTATCCCATTTTGGGGGCTCACTATCCCTCCTGTTACCTCCCCTGAATCCCACACAGAGGGATTGCTGAAAGGTGTTTGAAGGCCACGCTCACCTTTCTCCACCACTCTTCAAAAGCGACTGCTATGCTATAGTTAGAAATTAGCATGTAAAAAACCTTTTACATTCATTAAAAAAACATAGGTTTCAGGGACGTTATAGTTAGAAATGAGCATTTCAAAAACCTTTGAAATTCACTGAAAAAAATATAGGTTTCAGGGACGTTATAGTTCAACATTAGCATTTAAGAAACCTTAGAAATTCACTGAAAAAAACATAGGTTTCAGGGACGTTATAGTTAGTTAGACATTTCACTCATACAAAACAAGAGAAATTCGGTGGTTGTAGTTATTTGAGCTAACTATAACTTGCGCCCCCGCAATGCACTGCCGATGAGATCACATATTACATCACTCATTACATGGTCAGTGATATCACTGATGACATCAATGATGACATCCCAAATGACATCACTGATGACATCCGCACTACTTCGGGTGGGGTGCCCAAGGTGCTTAGTGGCCATGCACCATAATATCACACAAACAGCCCCTCACAAAGGAAATACCAGGCACCCACAGTGGATTCAATGAGACCGGCAGCTTTATTGGCATGACATTATGCATTTCGGAGTCAATCCTTCCTCAGATGCCTTCCTCCAACAAGACAGTGCTTTCGGGGTCCAACGTTATATGGCGCCTGCTTCGCTACGATAGGCAAAGATTGCACAGTGGGCATAGCAGTTCTAGGCGCCTCAGGTAAGTACCTCCTCCCCATGTGGGTGGCGCTCACGTTCCGGCTAGTAACACCAGTGGATCAAGCACCATACTGCCGGTCCCAGAATCCAACATCTGTCGCTTGCAAGCCTTTCAGGAAATCCCAGCCTGGCATCCTGGACTGAAGTCAGTCACAAACAAAGTTGCTTTTGATATTGTAGCAGCAGCGGTACAGCAATATTCCAAGTTCTTTGAAAAACAGCCCAATTTGCCACTTTGCCTGCCACACTACTTCGGATGGCATGCCCAAGGTGCTTAGTGGCCACGTGTGGTGTTGGGTTCAAATCAGGCCTACATACTCTGCTAAACTTTCGAACACCTTAGTATAGAAGTTGGCACGGACACTGGAAAAGGCAAAAGACAAGTTTATTAAGACCCCATGGGGTGGTGATACATTCCTACAGCACCCTTCGGTAATGTAAGAAGTAGCACACCGAACATCGGTGCGCGACCTCTTTTATACAGTTAAATAGCAATAAAAAGATAGGCGGTTACAAGTTACACATTTTAGGTACATATAAGGTCATTTTTGGAACACAGCCAGCATGTGGGAGGAGTTCAATAGCACTGGTCAGTTAGTGTTAACATTCCTAAAAAATGACCGGTTGATGCATAGTGCGCATGTGCGCTTGACCAGTACTAAAAATAGCCTGTTGCCGAGCAGAATAGATGACCATGAGTATCGAGGAAGGACGAAAGGGCACACTGACCACGAGGCATCGTGTTCACAGAAAATGGAAGCCAGAAGGATACAAAATGGCCCCCGTTCGTTTTGGTCAAGTTAACGAAAAGACTGTGTAGCTGTGCTAAACGCTAACTCAGGAGCTGCCAAAACACGACAGACGGCCCTTTTAGCGTTTAGCAAAAGCTACCTCATAATGAACGTAATCAGAATGTTCATCATCAATGTTAATAGCCATTATTTTCAATACTTTATCATTGATCAGTTTCTCTTGCTTAACAATAGCTCGTTTAGACGGAATACAGGCTGTGATACATACAGAACATAATGTAGGGCCACATTGAATACATAAACAAAGGGAAAATAGTACCCCAATAAAAATACACAGAATCGTTAATAATTTCCAACCCCAGGTACTAAAGAGAGTCCAGAACCAACCAGAAAAGGTCCATGCTCCATTTTCTGGATGGATCTCAGCAGCTATTTTATGTAATTTTGTAATAGAATCATACACGGAAGGTGAGTTATCTGGCACGTATACGCAACAACTACTTCCGATGACGCGGCATGCTCCGCCCCTGTCAGCTAGTATCACATCTAGAACCATTCGGTTCTGGAGCGCTACAATTCTGGTAATTTGCAATTCCTCAGTAATATTCCCTAAAGCAGAGGCAGTTTCATTAGCGACAGCTTCCACCACACGTGTAAGCCGCCTTATCTTCCTGCTATTCAGTGCAGCTCCTACAAATGAAAATAAACCCAAGTTGAAATCTACATATTGTTGTAAAGTGGTATCAGTTTGGTCGATTTCATCAAGATCTAATGTTCGTTTAACTCTGTTCAGTACGAAATCATGGTACAGCACGTAATCATTGTGGTACATAGGAGGAGCAATAAATACAGGTGGTAATACAAAAGCTATGTAACACGTTCCTAACCATCCCAATGGTAGACGATGATATCCCTTATTTCCACAAATAAAATATGTGTTACGTGAAGCTATGAATGCAATTCCAGTTGGCGTATCAAAGGTAAGTGTAATATTACATTCACTGCGGCCTACAGGGATTGTACCTTTATTTCTAATACACAGATCTGCTTTTGTATCAATAACTGTTATCATATGCAAGCTTGTCACATTTATAAGTCTTTGATTCCTATATACACGAGGTGCAGAGGCATTGTCCGGACGATACTCTTCCCATTCGAATTTAGTTCCTTCAGCGTGTGGATAACCATCTTTATCGTTATAGCATATCTTATTCAATCGAAAAAGTAGTCCACCTTTTGTTGGCCATCGCAGGGTGAAAAGAAGAGTGTACCAAGCATGGCAAGAACCATTATGAGAAAACGGGAGAGGAATGAGAGGAGTTCCTCCCCTCTTCTGATGCCCGGGCAACATTCCACATACCCAACAATTGGACGTATTGGTCATATTATGAGTATAATGCAAAATCTGAATAAAACTGTTATTCAAATAAGTCTGCCTATGTCTTTCTTCGTGAAAAGGCAAAGTAAAATGAAAATGTTCAGATGGGCTTGGAGTGGTGGGCAGCAAATGTTCTCGTGCAGGAAACAATTGTTCTATAGTCCAAGCTAATACTGCGATCACCACTATGGTCAAGACAAACAAAACAACACCGAGAATTCTCCCTTTTCGTGTCGAAGGAGATGCCATAGTTCACAAAACAATACTCTTCAAAAACAACACTAAACGAAAAATAAAAACGATGGTTCTGGACCGAGGCTGCCGTTGATTTGTTCTCCGGGATTCAAGACGGGTGTCGCTACACTGGGCAGAACTGATCCCCCCCCCTTGATATTCCCGGCTTCCGTTTCACAAACCTCAGAGCAGTTACCAACCAGTTCAAAAATGCAAAAAGGAATCTTATTTCTTAGGATGTAGATTGTACTTCACTTTATCAGAAACAGTGTGGTCCGGGAAGGCTCCCTCCAATTCATCAGGCGTGACAGCTGGGCTCTTTTCTGCATCCAAAATCTTTCTGTAGTCGGATAGCACCACAGGGCTCACCAGATCCGGAGAGACACATCGGCAGTGCGTTGAATGTATCCACCGCTTCTTATTGGTTACTCTCACAGCAGTCCGAGTCGCCAGCAGCACTTGCTCAGGGCCATGCCATCTCGGTTCCAAACTGCTGGAGCGCTCGAACACTCGGATCATGACATGGTCGCCAGGACGAAGATCGTGAGCCTCACCAGTGGAGTTATCAGGGAGCGCTTCTCGAACCTGTTGATGAATAGAAAGCAAATCATTTGTTAATCGTGCCAAATAATCGTTCATCATTATACAAGGCACATCATGTATCAAACGAGGTTTTGGAACTCCCCAAATATTCATCGGCCTTCCAAACACCACTTCATAGGGTGTGAGGCCAGATCGAGAATGTGGCACTGATCGAATGGACAGTAATGCCAAAGGCAAAGCATCCGGCCATTTCAGAGATGTGGATGCCACAATCTTTGCTAGTTTTAGCTTCAAAGTCGCATTGTATCTTTCTACCAAACCTGCTGATTGCGGATGAAAGACAGCGTGGAATCGTTGCTTGATTCCCAATCCTTTCAGGATGTACTCTACTACCTTCCCAATAAAATGAGGACCATTATCACTCCACATAAATTTACAAACACCATAGCGCGGGAAGTACTCTTTGAGTAACACCTTAGCTGTTGTCAATGCTGTATTGTCTTTCGTAGGGTAAGCCTCAATCCATTTGCTGAAGGCACACACCACCACTAGGACATACTTGAGATTATTACAGCGTTCCAGCTGGATGTAATCCATTTGCAGTACTTCGAATGGTGCAGTAGCTGGAACAAACCCTCCTTTAGGAGTATGAGTCCCTTGTCCAGGATTGTGCTGTAAACATATCAGACAGGTCTGCACTACTCTCCTAGCCGTGCTAGCAATTTCAAGATTCTCCCAAACTCGTGTAAGCAATTTAGTAATTGCGAGAGCTCCAATGTGTGCCAGCCCATGTGTCATTTGCACCATTGTTTGTAAATAGGCCGTGGGTAGTTTCCATCTCTCCATATCTTTACTACGCCAGCAACCCTCATCATCCAATACTCCTTCAGTGGCCCATTTCGTAAGTTCTGCTTCAGATGCTGACTTCTGTATATCTAGTATTTCTTCTCTAGCATCATGCCACCGCTCGGCTTGTGATTTCACCACGTACATGGGGAAATTATTTTGTAGCATAGCGGTCTCTCTCGCAATGCGATCTGCGAAAGCATTGCCTTGTCCTATTTTGTCCGTCACCTTTTTGTGTGCACTGCATTTGACTATTGCTACTTTCTTTGGACATAATAGTGCATTCAGGAGATCGCGTACCAATTCTCCATGCATGATGTGTACTCCGTGTGAAGTCAAGAATCCTCGTTCCTTCCAGAGTAGGCCAAAATCATGTACTACTCCAAAAGCGTAACGACTATCCGTGTAAATGTTCACACGTAGTCCAGCACTTAACTCACATGCTTTCGTTAAGGCTATCAATTCAGCTGCTTGAGCCGATTTCTGGGGTATTCGTGCTGCTTCTACCACTGTCTTAAGTGTCGTGATCGCATAAGCTGCGGAAGTCGTACCATCTGGTAAACTCACGCATGATCCATCAACCCACAGTTCCCCATTTACATCTGGAAAGGGTGTATCCTGTAAATCGATACGACCCTTTGTCTGTTCCTCAGTCAGAAAAACACAATCATGTTGTTCTTCCTTCTGAGTTTCAGCAACAGGATCCGGCAATAAAGTAGCAGGGTTCAGTGTCGCACATCGTTTTAGTGTGATGTGCGGCGCCAACAACGTTAACTCATATCCTGTCAGACGGGCACTGGTTAGATGCTGTGTTTTCGTTTGATTCAATAACGCATCTACCGCATGTGGAACTAACACCAACAATTTGTGTGACAAAACTATTCCCTCACTTTGTCGTATCGTTACTGCTGTTGCTGCAACTGCTCGAAAACACCCAGGCAATCCTCGAGCCACAGGGTCGAGTACCGCCGAGAAGTATGCACAAGGCCTCTGTTTGTCTCCGTGTGTCTGTACTAAAACTGACAACGCGCACCCATCCTTCTCGTGTACATATAATGTGAAAATCTTCGTGTAATCAGGTGTACCTAACACTGGTGCAGAACAAAGAGCTTGTCTTAATTGTTCAAAACCATTCTGACATTCATCCGTCCATTCAATGGGGATCGGTGTATCTTTAGACAACAATGCCAACAACGGTTTAACAATGTGTGAAAAACCCAATATCCATTGCCTACAAAAAGACGTCAAACCTATAAAGGCACGAACTTCTTTCTGAGTGCGAGGGACTGGTGTATCTAAAACTGCTTGAATTCGATCTGGTGTCAATGCACGGCCCTCCTTAGACAAAAGATGACCGAGGTAGGTCACCTTGGGTCTACAATATTGCAGCTTTTTCTTTGAAACCTTATGATTATTTTTGGCTAGGAAGGAAAGCAAGGAAAAGGTACTTTTCTCACATTGTTCTTGTGTGTCTGCTGCAAGTAAGATATCATCTACATATTGAATAAGAGCCACTCCGTCTTGCAATTCAAAGGAATCAAGCTGCCTTTTCAAAGCCTGACTATAGATGCTAGGACTTTCTGTATAACCTTGAGGAATTCGACAAAACCTGTACGATTTATTATTCAATGTAAAGCCGAATAGATATCGACTATCAGGATGTACAGGAATCGAAAAGAAGGCATTCTTCAAATCGATGACTGTAAAAGTAGTTGCCGTCGATGGAACCAACGTAAGCAACGTGGTGATGTCAGACACCACCGGGTACTGAGGCACTACTATCTTGTTGATTTCCCTCAAATCAATAATAAAACGGTAAACCTTAGCATCTGTATCTCTTTTAAGGATCGGTAAAATTGGGCTGTTGCAAACATTGTAGGGGACTTCCTCAACGACTCCTGCCAAAATCAAATCGTTCACAATGTGTATCAAAGCAATTTCACCTTCTCTCGAAATCTTATATTGTGGGACACGTGGTAGAGATACTCTCTCCTTTACAGTAATATGTACTGGAGGAATTATCATTTGCCCTACATCTGTGTCAGAAGTGGCCCACAACGCTTTTGGTAAGGAGGCTAATACTTCAGCTTCATGGAGAAAACACACTCGCTCAATTTCTGGGTAATTCTCATTCAACACAACTCGCACTCCTTCTGGGGCACAGCGAATAGTAGCTCGAAAGTGTTTTAACATATCGAGTCCCATAATGTTATCTGGTGTATTTGGAGACAACAAAAAGGGACATGGGACAGCAAATTTATCAACATGAAATGCAACGGGTTGAGACAGTGGGCTAGAAGTAGGTGTTCCATCGAACCCTATAGCTGTAATTACCTCGCCAGACAGGGGAGCCCTTGGAACCAAGTATTTGGACAAAGCGCTACGAGTAGCTCCTGTATCGACCAGAAATTGATCAGTAGAACCCAAAACATGTGCTTCTATATATGGACCCCTTTGATCAACTGGTACCTCAACCGATTCCACACCCCATCCTACGCAATCCTATGCATAGTGCTCATCACATGGCTCAACAGAGCCACCCTCATTTATCTGATATTGATTGCGATTATCAAACGTATTATAATCTGTCTGACCATGACCCCTTGCTCCATATCCTCCACGATCATTTGTTCCCCATCCTCTTGGCCCTTCATAATTATTCCTAGACCTTCCACTTCCTCGTCCCCTCAAATTACACTGCTCTCGAAACACCGGACAGTCTGCAATCCAATGCCCAAACTGTTTACAGTATGCACATTGATTCACAGAAATGTCAGAACGAGGGGGAGGAGCGTTATTGTACGATCCTCGTCCTCCTCTGGTTTTTCCTCTCGTAGCCTGAACCTGAGCTAACATTACCTTCGTCTTCAAATCCTTCGCTTTCTTTTCACTACTTTCCTTTGCCTCCAATTCCTGTCGTTCATAATATTGAGCCATAGTCAATAAAGAAGCAGGGGTTGCTGTGGTCCATGAACTTTCACTCGCTTTTAATCGTTTCGCAATCTCCGGTAGGAGATTAGCCACATACTTATCAACGAATAAATGCCTGCCTGTATCTTCTGTTAATGATTGTCCACTGTAATCATGGAACGCTTCCTCAAAGCGAGAGAAAAAATCGGAAACCGATTCATCCGTCTTCTGCTTACAAGAGGCTAATATAGTCCAATCAATCTTTTTAGCGGGAGCAAGAGTCTTTAATTTTGTTAGTATGGCCCCTGGAAGGTCTAATATTAATTGACAAGGCTTAAATGCTGGTTCCCTATCCAAATCAGCTTGAACAAGATCTTTCCAAGTGGCCCCGAGAGTCGTGTGGTCATCAAACTTACGAATCGCTCTCCACATATCAGGGGGCAATATCAACCCAAAAAACAGATCAATATCAACTAATGTCATAATACACGAAGAAATTGCACTTTCAACACTTTCATAAAAAGCCGCAGGATTTTTACGGGGATCAGGCAAAGCATTCTTAAGCGCCATAACATCTGCCCTATTCCAAGGCGTATAAACCCAGTTATATACAAAATACCCTTTCGCGTCTTTAGAGCGTTTATCATCATCTGTGCCATCCCCTTTGTGGGGAACATATAAAGGCGCAGCTTCTCGCATAGGTTTAACATTAATCGCAGCGATCTTATCTGATCCAAAGATAGGGCATTCTTTGGATATCCCCGTCGCTCCGGACGCAGGCGGACCCTTCGATTTTTCCAACTCCCGTAGCTGTGTCGCCTCATTCCGTAGTTGAACCAACCGTTTGAAAAATTCATCCGCATCTGAAAGAACAAAAAGACCTTTACGAAAGTTCTCACGACCCTTGGATATATCCTTGGGTTCTAACTCTAGAGAATATTTTCTGAACCGGTCAACAACCTCATCTCCAAAATGATCTAAGAAATACAGTCGCTCCTGATCAGACCATTGTTCCATTTGCGCACTAATTTCGGAAACAGTAACAGTATTAATATTTAACTTTCGTGCAAACGAACGCAATTCCGCAGCTCGTTCCGCATGTAACCTTGTACGTTGTACACGATCACTATCCTCATCTGATTCCTCGTTCGGAGCCGTAGGTGCGGCGTACGGAGGCGGACAACGATCTAATAATGAAAAATCATCTGTTTCATTAGTAAGGACCGGATAAAGAGGACGCCTAATAGGGAACTGACCATTTGCCTGCAAATTGTGTTCTCGCGTCTCTCTCTCTTTCTTTTCCTGTAATTCCTTCTCCTGTAGCTGTAAAGCTTTATCATGTGCAGCCTTCCGCTGTACCTTCTCCGCCAAGGCTTCCTCACGCTTCACTCGTTCACGCGCCTCTTTCTCCCACATATGTACGCAATCAAACATATCTTGTCTAGACCTTCGCTGAAACAAACACTGCTCCACATACTGAACCTTTCGAAGGCTAAATGACCCATGTAGTGGCCACTGTAATTCACGATCAGTTTTAGTATACTTATGCCATAACGTACTATACATTATTGGTGGAATACCAAATTTAACATACATCTCACGATTTGGAGTCCCCTCTGGGGGAGCCGGCTGTGATTCATTTAATCGATAATTGGTACCATTTTCAAAACAGCACATCCTTCGGAGCGTGCTAAAAACAGGCATGTTCAAAAAGTACCACGAAAATGCGATACTACACAAAAATGGCACTTAATGTGCTTCATACACGGTGTGCCGTTCAAATCAAATAAATCAGAGAAATATCCCTACATGCCTGCCTATGTGAGGTGCACTTCACATATTCAAATTCAAAGTCAAAGATTCAAACGTTAGCTAACTTCAAACAAATTCAAATTCAAAATTCAAAAAGCTACAGTAAGTGTCAGTAGACTACCTCTCTAGTCGGAAGCTTACCAAATATCTTCAAACGTCCAAGGTCCAACTGCCAAGTTCTGTGGTCGAATCAGCCAAAACGGCACATCATGACAATCCAAGATCAGAATCTCAGTCGAAGACCGGCGCCACCTGGAAGGTCAGATCAGAAGGAAGGAAAGAAACACCGTGGGTGCCAAGACTCGGGTCACTCAATGGCAGCGATCGCTTCCATGGCGAGTTTCCAAACCTTCGTCACGACCTCTCCTTCGGGCATCCGAGTCGCCGATGAGTCCCTTCGTGGTCGCCAATTGTGGTGTTGGGTTCAAATCAGGCCTACATACTCTGCTAAACTTTCGAACACCTTAGTATAGAAGTTGGCACGGACACTGGAAAAGGCAAAAGACAAGTTTATTAAGACCCCATGGGGTGGTGATACATTCCTACAGCACCCTTCGGTAATGTAAGAAGTAGCACACCGAACATCGGTGCGCGACCTCTTTTATACAGTTTAATAGCAATAAAAAGATAGGCGGTTACAAGTTACACATTTTAGGTACATATAAGGTCATTTTTGGAACACAGCCAGCATGTGGGAGGAGTTAAATAGCACTGGTCAGTTAGTGTTAACATTCCTAAAAAATGACCGGTTGATGCATAGTGCGCATGTGCGCTTGACCAGTACTAAAAATAGCCTGTTGCCGAGCAGAATAGATGACCATGAGTATCGAGGAAGGACGAAAGGGCACACTGACCACGAGGCAGCGTGTTCACAGAAAATGGAAGCCAGAAGGATACAAAATGGCCCCCATTCGTTTTGGTCAAGTTAACGAAAAGACTGTGTAGCTGTGCTAAACGCTAACTCAGGAGCTGCCAAAACACGACACACGCACCAAAATATCACACAAACGGCCTCTCACAAAGGAATTACCAGACACACACAATGGATTTGTTGAGACCAGCATCTTTATTGGCATGGCATTATGCATTTTGGAGTCAATCCTTCCTCAGATGCCTTCCTCTAACAAGACAGTGCTTTCACGGGCCAATGTTATATGGTGCCTGCTTCGCTATGATGGGCCAAGATTGCACGGTGCGCGTAGCAGAGTTCAGGGTGCCTCAGGTAAGTACCTCCTCCCCATGTGGGTGGCGCTCACATTCCTGCTAGTGACACCAGTAGATCAAGCACCACACTGCCGGTCCAAGAATCCAACATCCGCCACTTGCAAGCCTTTCGGGAAATCCCGGCCTGGCATTCTGGGCAAGAGTCAGTCCCAAACAAAGTTGCTTTCTTTTGATATTGTAGCAGCGGCGGTACAGCAGTATTCCAAGTTCTTTGATGCCTTCTTCTAACAAGACAGTGCTTTTGGTGTCCAACGTTGTATGGCGCCTGCTTCACTACGATAGGCGAGGATTGCACAGTGGGCGTAGCAGAGTTCTGGGCGCCTCAGGTAAGTACCTCCTCCCCATGTGGGAGGTGCTCACGTGCCTGCTAGTGACACCAGTGTAACAAGCACCACACTGCCAGTTCCAGAATCCAACATACGCTGCTTGCAAGCATTTCGGGAAATCCTATATATTTATATGTCACTCCTTTACCTTCTTGGGTAATACAAAAAATGTGTGCTGGACAGGGCCATGTGGACATTTTCTACAAAACCAAAGATGCAATTTTGATGCAAAACCTCACTATGGTTTGGAGGGTATTTGAGTTTTTGATTGACGCAAACCACTGAAAAAGAATACATCTACACGTCCATCGTTATATGCCAACAGGCTTACCATTGTACATCCGATGCACACGCATTCGCCATCTTTAACACATGATCATAAAGCACAAACCATCATACACCAACACACCGACTATTGTATAGCTTCACACCCACCATCATTTGTCCACAGAGTTTAAACAAAACCTGTTCAATTTCCTGAAAATCAAAAGATAAAGGGGAGTTTAAGTTGCCTATAGGATTCATAAGCGTTATGCTTTGAAATAAAAAAGAAATTGGAAATTAACAATGTTATGGAACTGAGCTAAGTTTAGAAAGAGTTACACCTTCGCTTAGTAACACCACTGAATTCTAACTGCCTCCCAGGCTGCGCCACAATCCTGCATTCTAAAGAGAAATGAGAACACACTATGGGCCTCATTTATGACACCCCTTGCGCAGTCGAAACAACTCTTTTTTTTACGTTCCATGGCAGAGGAGCCGGCTCCATATTTATGAGGCAGCACTAAGGCACTTTTTTTGCTTAATGCTGCCTCACAAATATTGTACCCTTCAATGCAGCTTTCTGAGTTAAAGGGGAGTGCAATGTGTCTTGCTGGGGGCGTTTCCAGCAATATCCATGGCATTTTGATAGTGCCACAGATTGAAGCGAAATCATGAATCTGACGCAGTGCCAAAAACGTAAGAGGCCTAAGGGAGGCACAACGAGGTTTCCCTACCTGCACAAAAACAATCATCCCCTCAATGCAGGTACCCTTGCACCATGATGCAAAGGTGCCCGAGTTGGCGCACGGCAGCCTTTTGTGCACCGGCGCAGGGGAAAAAGACAGGAATGCACCATACGGGAAACAAGACATACGATCCGAAACAACGAACTTTCTAATTGAAACCGGAAACATGACTTCGACTTTACATATTCACTTACGTTCGACACGTTTCACGTTTCTTAAGATTAATCTTCCTAAAAACACATACACATAACAATCAGCCGCATAAATATCTGAGTTCACAATCAAGGTTGTAAGGTGAAAACTTTCACGCTTACTAAATAGCCTCATTAATCAAACGCTCTAGTATAAGGATGAGACTTAAGGTTCAGTAAATATGTGCCTGTCTTTTTCAGTTTAATAGCAACCTTAACTCCCCTTTAACCTTAAGGAAATAGATGCAAATAGCAGAACTGATTTTCATTATATTTCACTTAATTTAGCCGGCAACGTGTGATGTAAAGGAACACATTAAATGCTATTTATGTAGAGTAATAAAAATGCAGTTTATTAAGAATAAAATCACTCTGATATCAAAAGGAGTGATCATTTCCCAAGAGGTTTTAGTATTCATTCATATGTATGAGCCACATGTCTGTAAATGGATTTTCAGGTCCGTGATACCAAAGTCACCTGCAGTGAAAACGATGGAATGAGAGAGACTGACACGAATGAAAAATGTTTTAAATATTGATGCCTTTGATGAGTCAGGAAGCCCTGCTTGTCTACCGCCAAGCGTACCTAACGCAGATTTTCTAATTGGATTGTAATTCATGGATGCCCACCCCCTGAGTCACACCATGTCACATTTCACAGAGCTGTCCCTGGTTTTTGAGAACTGTGTGGGGAGGCGAGATAAGCACTAGAATTCCCAAAGATCTGCAGGTTTCAGAACTGGCAGATTACATACTGCCAATACTGCACGGTGTCATTTAATTCCAATAATAGCAGCTTAGTTTTCATCTATAATCCCTCTGTTAGTATATCATGAACAAACAAAAAATAACAATGTGTCCACCTGTATAAAAGGCTGATCATACCGGCTTTATTTCTGATTGTTCTCCTCCATTCACCATGTTTTCCTCTCCTGCGATTTTGCTAATTATTTTTTTTTACCTACAATGTAATGCGATGAACGTATAAAATATTGGGTCCTGAATAGCAGTAGTAGGAGCGGTTTATCTAAAATTAACAGCATTTGTGTGTCACTGAAACGCAAGTCCTTCGCATGATTGAAATTAAGAAACAAAATCAGAAGATCAAGGGACAATAGTGGTATTCCAGACATTCATTGCCATTTAGACATTTAGGGGCATATTTACAAGAAAGTGACTCATTGCGGAACTCAAGCCATTTGACTGCGCTGCACGGAGTCACTTTCAAAGCACACGGATGCAACATATATACAACAATATGTCAAAAATCTGTGCTTCCCCCCTGTGCTTGCGCACAAACTGCTGTCATGCTCCGGCGCATGCACCCTCGCACCATGGTGCAAGGATGCCTGCATCGTGGGCAGATTGTTTTTGTTCAGGAAGGGTTCCCTCCCTTGACAAATACAATCTGAGATGCCGTTTTTCAACATCTATGTGTGCTGCAATAGCACACATAGAAGTAGAAAAACGTTATTGTTTCAATGATTGTTTATGTGTATTGTTATATCCCTTCCTGTACATAAACAATCATTAGAGGTGATTTCCTCTTTCTATGTGTGCTGCAGAATGCAGCACGCATAGAAAGAGGATAAGAAAACGAGCAGAAATGAATACATTTCTCCTTGTTGCACCGCCCTACTCCTCCCCTGGGGAGGCGTAGCATTCACACGCATTTCCAGATACACGACTCCTCGTAAATCTGGAAATGTGTCTGGTTTCATGGCTGTTGCGTGGGAACACCTGCAGCGACACCTATGAAACACCCCTTTCACGCAAAATGCTGCCTGCAAAGGGGCCATATTTAAAAGAACGGGAAAAGTCACTCAGGGTGGCTTTTCCTGTTCTTGTACATATGAAGCAGTAATATATGCCACTAGTACGATACAAAAAGTGACGCACCAGTGGTGCAAGGGGCTTGTAAATCTTCCCCTTAGGGCCCGATTACGTTTGACGCAATGCAGAGCAGCAAGATAACTTCTGTGTTGCATGAAACGAAGCAAGCAGAAATGTGCCATATTTACTAAGATATGGCGCTCTTTTGTTTCCTCCTTGTGGTGGCAGAAGGTGTGCTGCCTAGCACCAACACAGGCACCCTTGCACCATGATGCAATGGTGCTTGTATTACAAGAGGCTACAATCTCTTTATATGTGTGATGCCGAAAGCATCACAAACTGAAAGAGGAAATAACAAGAAAAAATACAAATATTTGCCCTTGACATGCTATGCTGAGGAGGTGCCACATTCTAGCTCAATCCTACATTTACAGATTTTATTAAATCTTGGATTGAGTCAAATTCCATGAGTGGACGCAAGAAAACACCTGTGCTCCACTAATAAAACGACTACCATCACAAAATGTATTGCAACTCTGTGCAAGCTGATGTACTGCATTACAAGTCTTTTCAAAGTCACACTTGGGAGCCCAAATCTCCCTTTACGTGGCTTTATTGAAAAAACCTGCAAACTTAACGTTGCCTTGTATCGACTCGAGGGACCCAAAGGCAATGCAAGTTATTTTGGTTTGGTTTGTTTGGATAAAGAGACAATGCAAGTTCTTCTTAACTCAGGGCACGTGCTTATTTTCTCAAAAAGAAGCAGGCAAATCTAGCACAGAAATCATGAAAAGGGTAATGTACTTTATAAATGATAACATTTCCTAACAAACAAGATTTACAAACAAAATCAACATATTTTTACTTTAACTCTACTAAAAACATTTATTTTAGCCTAAGAGGCATTTATGAGCCTCTTGCGCTGCCTTTGCATCACGTTTCGTGATGCTATGGCAGCGCAGACCACCAAATCATATTCATAAGGCCACAGCAAGCCATTTTGTCTGTCTTTGAATGGCCTCATGGATATAAAGTAAAGCAAGAAAATGATAATTGCTGCATTGCCTTTCCCTGTGCCTGGTAGTCATTCCTTGGTGTATGCGGTGGTTGTTCCCATGCAACAGCCATGGATTTTGATACATCCTCACATTTACAATACCTTGTAAACCTGGGGATGTGCCAAAACCTTTTGCCTCCCCATAGGAGGCACAACTTAGAGAAATATCGTTATTTTACCTCATTTTTTCCTCAGGTTTTTCATACAGGAACGTGCATCTTAGTGAACAAAAACAGTCCTGCATGCAAATCAGGAACCCTTACAAAATGGTGCAAGGGTGTTCTGTGTTGGCACTAGGCTGCCAAAATGATGGCATCGCAGAGGCAAAAGCACATGAATGTGCTTTATGTAGTGCATTCCTGCCCTTTCACTTTAATGCAGGGGAGTACAGCATGGTGACTTGCTGCACTGCCTTGTGCCAAATCCCAGTAAATATGCCCCTAGGTGTGTAAGGACGCCCAGAAGTGCAGGGAGGTAGAAGGTTGCAAGCCATGGTAAAAGGCGAGCTTGCCATGAAGCAGATGAAGCTGGCTAGCCAGGTGTGAGCTGACTCAAGAAAGACAGACCTAGATTTGCTAACACTTTGCATTAAGTTCAGCTTATTCTTGCAGTACAAAATTAGTGTGTTGAAATTTTACCCAAAGTAACTGGAAGTGGCACTCTGAGCTGCTGTGTGCTACATTGCATCAGGAGGTCGTACCATGGGTGGTGTATGGGTGTTTCCATGCATTCACTCGTGGGTTTTGACATATATCCCCATCTACTAACATTTGTAGACAAGGATTTGCACCAAATCTTTACTCCTCCTCATAGGAGATGTAACAGTGGAGCAAGTTTTAAAACTAACTTTGCATGTGTGCTGCACTGTATAAACATACATAAAAAGTGTGAAAGGTGTTAAAGCATATTTGTATTCTGGAATGGGCTGCACCCTTTGCAAAGCCTACACCACAGAGGACACTGACAGTGCAAGGGTATATCAATTGGTCCGTGGCAGACTAAAGTATTGGGGTTCTGAGAGATACAAAGGAAGTGCAATATCATAGTAGATAAGGCAGTATTTTTCAGTCACCACATCACATGCAGAGAAAGTAATAAAGATACAATGAAGCACAAATTGACATTAATATCAGACAGATATTTGATCTAAGTTCGTGTTGCTGCTTTTCCTCCACCGGGTCTGCTGCATTACCTCAGGTTCAGTCACTTGTGGTGCTTGTGAGAAAATTGCACTTTTTTCATTGTCATCCCTATTTTTTGCTGAATTTTAATACTCATTTGTAGGCTGTGCACACTGGGACACTGCTGTCCAATGCCAGAGTTCAGAGTATGCACTGTGACCCTAAAACATAGAAATTACCTAACACCTGATTATCGTATTCATCTTATCTACAAGGCCATATCATATGATACAGAAATGCACCCCTGGAATTAAAAATGAAATGCCATCTGCTGACTGCAGCGCTTATTGTGCCATCTACTAATGTGGCCAAGTTTAACATGGCTTCAGGGTTCCTTCAGAGTACAGATGGTCAGTGTGAGTGAGATGACGTAGCTTTTCAGAGGAGCCTGCTGCATCCCAGCCAACAGCAGACAACAAACAGTGTGCCCGGAGTTTCAAACGGCTTGACAACCCGGACACTAACCCATAGTGCAAACAGAGCAGCAGGAGCAGTGCAGCGGGTGCAGGAAAGAGAAATCTCCTTCAGAAGTGGAATGGCACTAGCGGTACCATTGTTAAGCAGTGGCAGGCTATGGTCAGCAGAAGTGTGCTGGTAAGAGCACTAGACAACATGCTCCCTGTAGTACAGGAGGGGAGCTGGCATTCAGTCAGTGACCTTAGTCTTGCCTAAGGGACAATTGCAACCACTGTTAAGCTGCACCCACCAGTTCTGCATTGCCTACATACCTCTGCATACTCCCTACACACACTGCATTGCCCTTTAAGTGTGGTCAATCAAAATCAATCAATCAATAAATCATAGCATTTGTAAAGCACACTAATTAACTGTGAGGGTACTCTTTCTTGTTGAATTCCTGTTGCTGCCGCTGACCTGTGGAGCACCCTTATCTGCTGTTATTTTGCCCTCCCGCCTCCCGCCGTGTGCTACCTGACTCCATTGCCATCCGGGAGTAGGAGGTGGCCGCGAGGAGCGCGGTCGAGAGAACTGCAATCCCCAGAAGGCTGAGCGGCGCACGCCGCGTTAACAGCGTCATCAGCGCGCCTGGAGGCGCTCAAATAGCGCATCACCCCGGTCGAGGGGGGGGACTCTTTCTTGTTGAATTCCTGTTGCTGCCGCTGACCTGTGGAGCACCCTTATCTGCTGTTATTTTGCCCTCCCGCCTCCCGCCGTGTGCTACCTGACTCCATTGCCATCCGGGAGTAGGAGGTGGCCGCGAGGAGCGCGGTCGAGAGAACTGCAATCCCCAGAAGGCTGAGCGGCGCACGCCGCGTTAACAGCGTCATCAGCGCGCCTGGAGGCGCTCAAATAGCGCATCACCCCCGTCTCGCGGGACGCGAGCGGGACGCCCGGGGCTAAGCCCGGGCAAAGGGCGGGCCCTCTACGGCCCTCATCGGCCAGAAGAGGCTGGGCTGGGCCAGCGGTTCTGGCTCAAGGACACCGTAAGTTCCATTTTTGCTTTGTACAATCCTCGCCATTATTCCTCTTCACTGTATGGCTACTGCAGCTACAAGCCCTGTCCTAGTGGGGCCGGATAAAAACATCACTAACCGAACACTGGATGACTACTTTTTTAAACCAGCTATAGAAGGCAATAAGGAGCTCACATTAGCCGAGAGGAGGGCCGACCGTCGCCGGTCCATTGAACGCATAAAAAACAGAACCCTCTCTGAACCCATTATGTCTGTCTCTTTGATCGACGATCTGATCAGTCCTTCAGTAGTCAATATTTCACCGACCCCCAGCGTCCCTTTGCTCTTTCAAGAGTGCCTAGCCCCGCCAGTGTCACCCTCCCAAACTCAATTAGCCATCTTACCAGTGAATATTGTTGCCAACATCACACCAAAGCCCCTGATATCGCCTACTATAAGGCTGGGCAAAGTTGTAAGAAGTAAAAACCTGTCGTTAGTGACACAAAAAATGCTTGGGCCTCCTCCTCCCAAAAGAAGAAGGAAAACAACAACTGCGAATAAGCCCAAGATAAGTCACTCCGAGTTTGGTAAAAAAACTAACACTGTTACCACACCCTCAACGGGAGCTTTAGACACTATTCAAGCTATAACTGCTAGCTCTGTTCATCCGTCATCTTCAGCTCAAGTGACTTTAGATCCAGACATTTCCCATATCCAGATGGAGGTGGACCCGCAATCCACCACTTCTAAGTCACTCCTGGACAATATTGAACTGATCATACGTAGCTATATGCTTGCATTGGCAGAAAGATTTAAGGGGATGGAGCAAAGACTCGGTAAAATTGAGGGGGATTTGATTGCATTGGGGAACTCTGTATGTTTAAAGGGTCAACCTAAAGCCCAACACCAACAAGTCAATACTACCACCCAACCCCCCCCAAAAAATACTGTGGGCCCTACTTTACCGAAAGCTAGCATAAGCAATAGCCAGGCAGCTGTTGTAACTCCGGCTGCCCTGAACCCCCCAAATGTGGCCCCGAAAGCTCATGCTGGCAACATCAGCAATAAATCTTTACCAACAGCCCCTTCTATTGGCCAGGGTAGACTCACTACTCTAATACCATCTAGTAATACAAATAGTAATCCATCTAGGGAACCTAGCACTTTCCCGGACGGACCCCCTAGACCTGAAGGGAAGGAAAAAAACTGGGGCAGTGGGGGACACTCTAGGACACCTCCTATAGAACTTCCCCCAGAAGCATTACCGTATGTGGTTATACTTACTGGGGTTCCGGAATTGCCTAATGGTAAACGAGAGGGTTATTCACAATTAAAAAACAAAATAACGCATTGGCTTTCCCTTTATAGACCTAAACCCACTGCAATTAATGGAGAGATAGTCCATGTCCGGCGCCTGTCCTAGTTGGGGGGCAGAGCGAAGGACATTGGCGGTGATGTCGTAGTTATAAATTTCAGAGATAGAAAAGCTGTACATCACATCTTGAACTGGCCATATGGTAACGAAAAGAATTGTGTAGTACCACGCCCCCTGACGTACTTCTATCCTAGATCTACGGTCCTCCCCCAACAGTATTTCAATAATAATCCTTTCACCTCTTCCCAATTCCAAAATGTAGAGTCTGCTTTAAATCCTGCATACATGTATCAACCGGCCCCTCTCCCAGTTATACATGGGTGGAATACTGTACCTTTTCACCACAAAACAGGCTCATTTGGGAATATGTCAAGCTTGTTACCATTCACGCCTCTGGAGCTCGGTAACAGGTTCGAGGCGTTTAGTGGCTTGGAAGACTGTGACTGATGCCTAAGGAGTACCGCAGACACGGGGGTTGGGGATAGTGCCTCAAGTACCATAAGTCCATTTGTGAAGTTGGGACTTTGTTGCAGCGGAAAAGGCATGTTTACCGCTCCTATAAATGGTGATATAATCAGTAGTTCGCCCAGAGTGTCCCCTTTAGTGTTCTTGGGGGAGACTGAAGTGCCTTTAATATTTGCGGATGATTTAAGGTCAGTAAATGATGCCTCAAAATGTGGTACAAATAAGACAGAATGCCCAGTAGGTAACCATGAAAACATTCCTAACACACCATTGCTAATAATGGACCCTTTACTAAAAACCGTGAATTCTCACACCCAGTACGGGGCATCAGAGCATGGGGAATTAACTGTAATGAGTGTTTTAGATCGGGCGGTAATTGGCGAAGCATCGCCTACTTTAATACCTATTCCATTTACTAGAGAGCCGGTCATTTACCCTGCACTTGAGGAATGTGACAATTTAATTTCATGGAATATCGCAGGTTTGGCAAATAAGCTACGAGACCCAGCATGGCTTACATTTATTAATAAATTTAGCATTGTGTGTCTTCAAGAAACTTGGATGGAGAACAAAAATGTCCATATTGAGGGTTTTCTAAGTTTCATTAACCCAGCGGTTGCTTCAACCAGGGGCAGAGCCAAGGGCGGATTAGCCATCTTTATTAACCAAGGTCTGCGCTGTAATATTAGCAACTGTCATAATGTTAACTTGAATACACAGATGATTGATATAAAAAATGGTAAGAATGTGCTGACATTGGTCAACTTCTATAATGCAACCAGCAGTAATGAAGCTTGTAACATTGCCTCCCTACTTGATATATTGAGCAAAAATGTCTACATTGTATCACGATATCTGTTGCTAGCAGGCGATTTTAATGTTCAACCATGTGGAAACCCAGCGAAGACTCCAATGGGGTCTCTAGGGTGTAATATTGAGGATGGTTTTCACTTCTCTCACAGTAGGGGCGGTAAGAATTTAAACGACTTGGTGAACGAATACAATCTGACTGTAGCCATGTCGCTGGTCCCGGATACAAAAATCTTTGAGACTCCAACCTTTAAAGGACATGGGCAGGGAACCTTTATTGACCATATACTAATGTCTCCGGACGTTGTTCATTGGGTCTTGCATTTCACTATCCTTACTAGCATTTACAGTGATCACAACCCACTTCTTTTAAAGTTGGGTGGTCCTCTTTTTCCGAAACGACAGTCACGTACTGACTATGGGATGCTAAGGTGTGTGAATGGCAGACGACGCATTAGATGGTCAATGATCAACCAAGATACCCTGTACACGAAAATAACTAGTGCATGTGAAGAGGAGCTATCTGTTTGTTTATTGCCTGATTCAAGCCCTGTGAACATTCTGTCCAGGTTTGAGGGGCTGGTCACCAAAATTGGCTCCATGCTCACAGCACCTACTAAGGGAGACAGTGAGAATAACTCCAAATGGTTTGATCAAAATTGCTCTAAGGCAAGTAGGGATTTGAAACAGGCATTAAAATCTAAACCCAGAGACTGCGATCTGATAAGAAATCTCCGCTTGGCCTATAGGAAAGCTATAGCTACTAGAAAAAAGGAAATCAAGGCCAATGTTATTGAATCCCTTTTAGACCCCACAGTGTTGGGGAATAGCAGCAAGTTTTGGCAGATAATTAACAAACCTTTGTTTGATAACCCAAATGACACAGCCCTTGGGACAAACATCTCAGAGGGGGAGTGGATTTCCCACTTCAGTGCAATTTTTAAGAGTAACGAGCACTGGGCAGATTTTGATGTTTTATCTTCATCTGTGACTCCATTGTGCTTCACAGTACAAGAGATTGTTAGGGGAATACAGGGTCTAACCACCAATAAGGCCCCAGGTCCGGATGGACTACCACCGGATCTGTTTAAGTCCAGTATCCCTTTCTGGGCTCCGGTTCTTACCGCTGTAATTAATGCAGCGGTGATAACTGGGTGCCCTAGAATCTGGGGTCTTTCCACCATAGTCCCCATTTTTAAGAAGGGCGATCGCAGTAGCCCATTATGTTATAGGCCCATTTCTTTATTAAATTCAGTAGTTAAAGTGGTGGGGGGCGTAATTCTCAACAGGTTATCCATCTGGGCTAAAGATAATAACATCCTTTCACCCATACAATACGGGTTCAGATCAGGACATTCGACCATCACGCAGTGCCTGAACCTATATCTTATTCTTAGCAAGTATACACTGGCAAGACAAGGCACTGTCTACATGGCATTTATGGACCTGTCGTCCGCATTTGACTGTGTAGACAGAAGCCTACTCTGGGCTGCCTTGCTGAGAATGGGTGTAGAGAGTAACCTTGTCCACTTCCTCGCTGATCTGCATACAGATACCAGAGCGAACGTCCGTTACTCCCAAGACCTTAATGTAACGGACGAATTTAAAATAAATCGAGGTGTTCGACAGGGCTGCATCTTGGCCCCATTTTTATTTAACCTGTATATTAACGAACTGGAGGATTGTCTCCTTAACGTAGAAGCAGATTATCCCTTAGTCGAACGCAGAGGGGTACCTGTATTACTCTACGCAGACGATGCTGTTCTTATTTCAAGAACAGCAATCGGCCTTCAGAAACTCTTAAACTCCTTCCACAAATTTATGGAGTCACGTGGCTTGAGCATAAACAATGCCAAGTCCTTCGTCATGAAAGTAGGTAAGGGTGGTTTGAAAACCGACCATTTTAGTATAAATGGCGAGAAAATACCATCAACCAACTCTTTCTCATATCTTGGGGTTCTGCTCGACAATAAATTGTCTTGGGGCCCTGCAGTCTCCAAGAAGAAGGGAGCAACAGTAAGGGTCAATGCGGCCATCCTTGGCTTTGCAAAAAAAATCGGCAACTGCCCGACGACCGCATTGCTCAAACTGTACCAAGCAAAAAGCGTGGCTGGTGCCTGCTATGGGAGTGAGCTTTGGGGTTATCGTAAGAGTAAAGACCTAGAGGTCACAGAAAATAACTTTCTAAAAAAGATCTTGAGACTCCCCAGGGGTATTGGGAACTTCTCGGTTCATGAGGAGCTAGGGATTCCCCACTTAGGTGACAGAATAGCAGTAAGCCCTGTTATATGCTGGCTGAATTGCTGGCTAAACAACGATATTCCATTAACACATGCCATAATGAAAGAAGTCTTACAGCTAGATGGGAGGTTCAAAATACCGTGGGTGAAGTACATAAAGGACAGCCTAACAGCAATTGACCGACGGGATCTGTTTTATGCCCCAAATCTAATTACAAAAACAGATGTTAGCTCGGTTAAGAACGCTATATTATTGTTAAGAGGTACCGACAGAGAAGAGGTTGAGATGCAGAAGGCCAGTGTCAGGAAACATTTTCTATTAAAAACTTGCTTGCAAACGGAACCTTACCTGACTTGGCCTATGTCCAGTTATGAAAGATTTCTGTTAATAAGGTTCCGCTTCGACCTCTTCCATCTTTTATTGGCTGTCCCTAGTGGGGCTCAACGGGGAGAAGTGTTGCCAGCTTGTGGCTGCGACGGTAAGTCTCCACAAGATCTGGCACACTTCCTTTTTATTTGCCCCTATTATTTGATCCCACGGAAATTATACCTTAAACCGTGCCTCAAAAAGCTGAGTTTTTCACAAATTAAACCTGCACTTTATTACTTACAACTACTGAACAGTGATTGCACTTTATTTGTTTGTAACTTTCTTAAAAAAGCCATCAGCTTTAGAAAAAGCATGGATGGCTAATCACACTGCATCTCTTTTAGGCGTTTTTAATACTACAGTTATTTATATTTTTAATCATATGTTGCCCATGCTCGTACTGCCTAATATATTGTACTGTATACTGTGTCTCTATTTGCCAACTGAAATGAATTGTTTTTAATGTTATTTTTATCGTGTGTTTAAAAATTGCACTTTTATGATTGTAAAACCTACAATCGAATAAAGATTTTGACTTGACTTGAACTGTGAGGGTCTCAAGGCGCTGGGGGGGTGAGGAATGCTGCTACTGCTTGAAAAGCCAGGTCTTGAGGAGTATTCTGAAGGGCAGCAGGTCTTGGGTCTTCCATAGGTGGATGGGGAGGGTGTTCTAGGTATTGGCAGCGAGGTGGGAGAATGTTCTACCACCGGAGGTCGCCTTTCGGAAGCGGGGGACTGTGGCGTGGGCGAGGTCGGCAGAGCAGAGCTGGCGGGTGGAGGTGTAGAAGCTGAATCGTCTGTTGAGGTATGAATAATAATAATAATAAAACATTTATTGAGCGCATGGCTGCACAACTGTGTATCCCCGCGCTAATTGCTGAAGAATCTCAACCCAGAATCAAGTCAGAGGGAGAAAGCGAGGCGGAGTTATTGAGGGAACAAGTGGGTTTTCAAATTAGCTCTGAATAGAGTTTCCGATGGTTCCATTCTTAAATGAGTAGGAAGAGCGTTCCAGTGCTTCACTCCCAGATAACGAAAGGAGCGACCACCGATTTTTGCTCTGTGGATGCGGGGGAGTTTGAAAAGGGACATTCCTGAGGACCTCAGGTGTCGGGTAGGGCGGTGTATGGTCATGAGGCTCCTTAAGTAGGTGGGACCCTTGTTGTGGGCTATCCTATGGGCATAGCAGAGGCTCTTGAATTTAATTCTCTCCTTTACGGGGAGCCAGTGTAATTTGGATAATGCAGCTTTGGCAGAAGTTCTTTTGGGAAGGCCTAATACCAAACGGGCTGCTGCATTTTGTACACACTGCAGCTGGTGTAGATGTTTTTGGTTGATGCCTAGAAGGAGAGCATTCCCGTAGTCCAGGTGCGGTGTAATAAGTGCATGCACGATAGTTTTCCTGGCTTTGATTGGTAACAGGTCAATGATTTTTCTGAGAATTCTTAATGTGCCAATGCATTTTCCAATGATCTTGTTAACTTGGGATTTTCCTGATAGATCCGAGTCGATCATGATCCCAAGGTTCTTGACTTTCTCGACAGGTCGAGGGCATTCGCCGAGAGATGAGGGCCACCACGCTTGAGACCATAGGGAGGTTTTATTCCCTATCACTAGCACCTCAGTCTTATCTCCATTGAGACGGAGGCAGTTACTGTCCATCCACACGGCCACAGCAGCCATGCACTCCGAGAAGTTTGAGGCGTACTCCTCGGTATTAGGAGTAAGCCTAAACATCAGCTGAGTGTCATCGGCGTAGCTAACAATGCCAACCCCAAAGTTCTCTATGATCTGAGCCAGGGGTTCCATATAGATGTTAAACAATGTAGGGCTCAAGCTAGAGCCCTGTGGAACCCCGTGGCTGACGGTCCGAGATGACGATTTGAAAGGCGGGTAATGAAGCTGGAAAGTTCTATTGGTGAGGAAAGAATTAATCCACGCCAATGCACATTCCTTTACTCCGATATCTGAAAGACGGGACAGCAGCGTGGCATGAAGCACAGTATCAAAAGCTGCGCTTAAGTCAAGCATGACCAACGCTGCTGTTTCACCCTCGTCCACCATCTTGCGGATATATTCCGTGGAATACAAGACAGCTGTCTCCGTTGAGTAATTTGGTCGGAAACCGGATTGGGTGGGGTGAAGAATGTTTTCTTCCTCTAAAAACGCCATAAGTTGGATGTTAACAATTTTCTCTATTATTTTGGCGCATTGAGGCAGTAGAGATATTGGCCTGAGATTTTGGAATTGAATGATCGGAACATTGTTTTTTTTTTTCAGGGGAATGACTTGGGCGTTTTTCCAAGCCACCGGGACATGGCATTCTTTGAAAGAAAGGGTAATGAGTTGGCTTATTTGGTCCATGAGGGCAATGTCCATAATGTCTTTGCATTTATCTAACGGGCACACGTCATTAGGGGAGCCAGAGTGGATACTGTTGATTATGCTGGACAGTTTTTCTTTGTCAGGAGTGAAAAAATGGGTGAGAGTAGTTTTGTAAAGAGGGGGAATTGTCGTACCAGCTGCAGGGAGGGTGGAGAAAGTGGCATGAATTTTCTCTACTTTGTCGACAAAGAAGTCTGCAATGTTTTCGCATAGTTCATTAGAGAACGTGTCCTGCGTGTCCAGGCTTGACGTGTCTGTTAGCTCCTTGTAGATCCGAAACAGTTCTTTAGAAGGATTTATGGCTTCTTCAATTCTATTTTGGAAAAAATGGCTTTTTTCCTCTCTTATAAGTCTCTGATAGGCCCTTAGTTCTTGTTTGTAGGTCTCCTTCAGTTCCATGGAGTAATTCTTTCTCCATTTCCTTTCAATCGCTTTACAACGAGCTTTAGCTACCTTTAATTTTTCTGAGAACCACGGTTCAGATTTTGTTCTCCTAGCTGGGGGCCTGCAGGTCCAGGGGGCAATTTTATCAAGTGCTTTGCTAAGCCATAATTCGTATGAATTCCAGGTTTCTTGAAGGGACTGACCTTGGAGAGGAGGGTGGATTTTTAATTCGTCAATCAGACGTTCTGGGGTATAGTTTTTCCAATTGCGTCGCTTGGCATACAAGGGTTTGTGGACATTAGTCTTAGACCTGGTCTTGGGTATGTTGAACATGATCATGTGGTGATCTGACCAAATAATAGGGACCGGGGGTTGTATGTCGATACCTTCCCAGGTCGCAAAAATGGGATCGAGGAGATGGCCATGTTTATGAGTGGGGGAGCTGGATATCAGGGTAATTCCCAGAGCTTGTAGGGCAGTCTTCAGAAGTTGAGCTTCCTTGGCATATAAATCTTCGAAATGAAGATTAAGGTCACCTAGTATCATGAAGTTGTTGTATTTGATAGCTAGTTGCGTCGCCGTTTCTATAAGTTGGTTACAGAAAGGAGTGGCATAGCCAGGCGGCCTATAAATGAGAATCCCTGTAATGGTCATGCCCGGGGTCACTTTAATGGTGAAGGTGCCACTTTCACTGTTGGTGATGCCCTTGTTAGTAAGGGTGCATTCCAGTTCTTTTTTGAAGATCATAGCAAGACCTCCACCACGCTGTATAGGCCTATCAATTCTTAGTAAGCTGTAATTCTGCGGGACGGTCTCAAGTATTTCTGGGGAAGAGGATTCTTCTAGCCAGGTTTCTGTTAAAAACATTACATCAAAGTCATGATTTAATAAGAGATCGTGAAGTTCCAATTTATGCTTGACCATGGATCTGCAGTTAAGTAGCATAACTTTAAGATTAGGTGCAGGATGGTTGGGGTTGGGGACATTAAAAAAACGAAAATTGCAGGAGTTGCATTGAGATGACAGTGCAGTGGGGTCTATGGAGTGATAACATGATTTAGTGGGGGTCTTACCGATTTCGAGTAACATCTCGCGAGTGTAGCAGTATAGCTGATTATAGGGCGCTGTCTCGGATGCCAGCGTGATGGTAATATGACCAGAGTCCCCTGCCCCGCGTCCCGTCTGGTCGCGGACGGGCGCAGACGGGCAGGACTCTGGCTTGACTCCGGCGCGTGATCGGCGCGCTCGCAATGCGCGTCCGCTGCGCGGAGCCATGGACGTTTGTTTTTAAGCGCTCGAAGCGCGACGTGCAGCGCGAGCCCTCACTAAGATGGCCGCTGCCTGACTTCCCTGACAATCAGATGTCCCCCCTGAGGCCGGACTGACAGTCGACCGAGTCAAGGAGAGGATTCTCGCTAAAGAAGTATGTCCTAGCGCAGTAGCGAGCAGCGCTAATGTAGTGAGGAGTTCTTTCCAATTTCAATTTTAAAATAAAGAGCGAGGGGGAGGGAGCGGACACACGGGAATAAAGTGCAAATACAGCAACACAATTAAAAAGCAGCCTCCCGGCTCAAGCCTCAGGAGGAAATTAGCAGCAATCAAGGGACCAGCTCGGGTTTCCTGTTTTTAAGCGCTCGAAGCGCGACGTGCAGCGCGAGCCCTCACTAAGATGGCCAGATGCAGATCCAGTGTTGAAGAGTGCCTTGTGTGCGTGGGTGAGGAGCTTGAAGTTTATCCTCTTGTTGATGGGGAGCCAGTGCAGGTCTCCCAGGTGGGATGTGATGTGGCTGTGGCAAGGGATGTCGAGGATCAGGCGTGCAGAAGCATTCTGCATGCGTTGAAGCACACACCTAACAAATATCTTGCTCATCTCATGAGTGTGCATGTAAGCAACACAGTGCAAGGGGGCAAGAGCCCGGAATCGAGAACCAAAAGCAGCAAAGAACAGTAAGAACAGCAGAAGGTAGAAAGCATACCTCTCCTCAATCGCTCAATGCTCCCTCAAGGCTGCAGAGTCCGCTAACATTACTATGTCATCTCATGCCATTGCACAAAACTCCACATATCAGGTCATAGTTATAAATCCAGAAAGCTGAAGCCCAAAAAGTCAAGCTAATCATCTGGCTAACCTTCTAAATTGGCTGTTCAAGTAATCAACTAAAATATGCTGCCTATAGACTTTAGAAGCCACCAGAGAAAGCACCAGTGTCAGCAAGACGATCTCAGAGTGCTACTCCACAAGATGAGGTCACGCAGCACATTGCTCTGCAAGACCAACCCCTGGAGAGCCCTGGCAAGATGATAAGGAAGCAAAAACAATAAAAAAGCCTTTCATTAGCATGCCTGTACCTCCACAATTACTCCAAATGGAGAATAAAAGTACCTATAAAATGAATTTAAACCAAATCCCCTCAAATGACAGATCAGACTCGGCTGAGGCTGAAATTATGGACATAGACTTTATCACATCAACCAACACAGTTTGAAACAAAGACTCAGGGCGTATTTCACCATGCACTTAAAGTCCCTCAAAGAAGCGTTAGTGTATAATGAGCTATGTAGAAATCTATCGAAGCAGCGCTTGTTGAGCAAAAATAACACTGCAAGTGCAGACTTCAAAGCCTTGGACCCATACCCTCTTATGACCAGTGTTTAGACAGAATTATCGGAAACAATAATATCGTGGAACAAATTCCCATGTCAAGAATACCAAGGGCAAAAATATTGTGAAGGCATGTTTCCATAGGTCAGCAAAGTTTTACTATATATAACTGGAGTAGTGTGGCTCACTGGTTAGAGGCGGCAGGCCTGAGAGCAGAAGTCAGCCTGGGACCAGGGTTCAATTCCTGACGCGGCAGGGTCGTGGACCTTGGTCAGCGGACTCGATAATTCTCGCTTCAGTGCTTACTCTAATCAGGGGTTCCACTCGGCAACTCTGGGCATTAGCTTGCCTAATCTCCACAACGGCCCCACCAATTCCGGGGATGCCTGGCTCCACCTTGGGGACTCCCAGCAAGGGACCATCCCACAGGGAAAGCCAGGACGGGTTCCCCAGAGTTATACAGTGCCGGGACGCCCCGTTGCTGGGGCAGCTGTGCGCTTTACAAGTATACTACATTTACATTTACATTTACATATATGTACCTTGATGACATATATATCTTCAAGGTATGCAAATGTTGAGTGAAGGATAGTAAATGTATGCTTACCTATTTGCTCCTAACTTCTACATTTTTTCAGTTCTCAATATTTTTGACATGATACTCTATCAGTGATCCATGATGACCAGCTGGCGTATCAGTGGGAAAGCATGAAAGAGGTGTATCAGACAACTAGATTACCAAGACCTTAACCCTTTGCATGCTCATGACAGAATTGTTCTGTCATGAGCACCAATGGTCCTGTGCGTAAGACAGAACAATTCTGTCATGAGCACATGCTCAGAAAATCCCTCTGCTGCAGACAGCAGAGGCGTTTACCATTTTTTTGTGCCTGGGGAGGTGTGGAAGAGCTTCCCAAACCTCCCTAGGCCTGTTTTGTGATTTCCTTGCAATGACAATCGCGCGCAATGGCGCGTGATCATCATTGCAATGAAAACAAAACTGAAACTTAGTTTCAGTTTCTCCGTTTTGTGGTACTGAAATTCTGCACCCGCGTCATATGAATCGCCGTATTATGACGATTTTGGTAACATCAGACCGAAAATGACAAGTGTAAGGTGTGCGAGTATTTTTCGTCACATTTGAGTGGCGAGATCACCATGAAATCAGGGATTCCGTTCTGAACCCTCGGATTCCATTTTGAATACGGCAGGCATTTTGTGGTTGCCCTCACATAGGCCGATGACTAAGGCCGAACGAGTCTTAGGAACACGTACACTCTCTGTTGACTTCTGTGTGACCTGGGCAAGCTGACTCCACCGCCCGAAGCCAAACCTGTTCGGCCAGTTCCTTTTCCAGTGGCCGATCGAGATTAGAAATCAAGCCACAACATGCCATAAACCCTGTATTGCACACAACTATGTCTAATCTTACTCACACCTGTCTCTGTTCCTTTCTTTATGGCCTGCTTTACGATGAGGAGGTGCCCAATTTTATTAGGGGTCCGACCGATTATCTGATGAAAAGTGTTGGGCCTTGCCGGGTAATTGATTGTGGGCTGGACAAACTGAAATATGGGCTTGTCATCGATTCATGATTCTGCTTTTCTTTGTCGTGAAAATATGTGAATGGTCAACTGTAAATAAGGAGTGTTTGACTGAAGCATAATATTTGGTATAAATGGGATGACCAGCTTTGTAAAGTTGAGCAGTCTTCTGAGAACATACACCGTGTTGTACTTCTAGGATACCTGTTACTGGTTGCAGCCAATAAATCTGATCTTTGACGTCACCAAGAAGTCTCTGCGTTTCTGTAGTCTGAGACAGGAGAATCCGAAGTCTTTGGGTGTGTCCCCTGGCACCGCTGGGTTCTAAATAACCCGGTACTTCATTTTCGGTGCTGTGGGGCTATCTCAGCCCACCGAGTACCAAAACAGATGGGAGAGGTATCGTTGGAAAGGGGAGAATCTACCCCTTCCAATGGTATACTTCCCTAATTAGATCTCTGTTTGGGAATCGTCATAGGAGGGCTATCCCCAGGCAGGGATCTATCCACTAGCCACCAGGGAGGAGGAGGGGCCCCTTGGGCAAGGGCCTTTGCTCCCCCCATTTGATTTTCCCAGACAGCCTTCCGGCTCCACCTGAGGGGCAGGCTTGGGGGCGTCGAGGCTGGCCTGAATGGGCATGTCAAAGCCCCCACCCTACCCCCAAAGAAGGAATAAGACTTTCTGCCCCCCAGAAGACAGATGGGGGCAATAGCCAGTGATCTGCCCCTGCTGCTGGGTGGTAGGAAAGTTGTGAGGAAAATGTGTTTTTTTTAACTAGTTTTGAGGTTTGCAAGGGGTTCTGGGTAACAGAACCTGGTAGAAGCCGGAAACTTCATCCCATCCTGGATTCCCCTGGGTGTCTAGTTTAAAAAATGTATACGTTAGGTAGGTTTGCCTTTGTGCCAGCAGAGTTAGGGTTAAAAATCTACAGCTAGGCACTTTGCAAAAAAAGGGTCAGTTTTCACTGTGAAAATGTGGTGTCTCCATGTTGCGTTTTGGGCTGTTTCCTGTTGCAGGCAGTTGGCCTACCCACACAAGTGAGGTACCATTTATCTCGGAAGACTTTGGGGAATGCAGGGTGGGTGGAATATTGTGGATTGACGCACATTCCAAAACTTTCCACCACAGAAATGTGAGGAAAATGTGGGTTCCTATACAAATGTTGAGGTTTGCAAGGGATTCTGGGTAAGAGAACCTAGTGAGAGCCAGACAAGTCACCCCATCCTGGATTTCCCTGGGTTTCTAGTTTAAAAAAATGTATAGGTTTGCTATGTCTCCCAAGGTCCTGGCAGAGCTAAGGTTCAAAATCTGCAGCTAGGCACTTAAAAAAAAAATGGTCCATTCTCACTGTGAAAATGTGGTGTGTCCATGTTGCGTTTTAGGCTGTTTCCTGTGGCGGTAACTAGGCCTCCTGACACAAGTGAGATACCATTTTTTTCTAGGAAGACTTTGAGGAATGAGGGGTGGGTGGAATTTTGTGGATCCTCACAGATTTCAGAACTTACCACCATAAAATGTGAGGATTTTTCTTTTTTTATAAATGTTGAGGTTTGCATGGAATTCTGGGTAACAGAACCTGCTGTGAGCCAGACAAGTCACCCCATCCTAAATTCCCCTGGATATCTAGTTTTAAAAAATGTATAGGTTTTCTAGGTTTCCCTTGGTGCCGGCAGAGCTAGGGTTCCAAATCTACAGCTAGCCACTATGCAAAAAAAGGGTCAGTTTTCAATGTGAAAATGTGGTGTGTCCACGTTGCATCTTGAGTTATTTCCAGTCGTGGGCACTAGGCCTACCAACACAAGTGAGGTACCATTTTTATTAGGAGAATTAGGGTAACACAGAATTGTAGAGCAACTGTTATTACCTATTAACTTTCAATGCATTTCTGCCTTCCAAATGAAAGACAAATGTGTAAAAAAGAAGTCACTTTGAAAAATGTCCTGTAAATCTCATGCTAGTATGGGTACTCACAATTCCGGAAAATTGCAAAGATCTACTGTTTCTAAACTCTATATTTTTTTCCAATTTCAGAAATACATAGGTATCTTTCATACCGATTTTTACCTGTATATATTTTCCCAAGTTATTTGCTATATACCAGGTACATAATAAAAAAAAAACATTGCAAGATGCTGCTCAGTTATTGGCTCCGGGTTCATCGGGTTCTTGGTGAACCTACAAATCCTATATATCCACACAACCTGAAAGGTCCAGAGGATGTAACGGTATATTGTTTTCAAACAGCTGTCATAAATAAAAGAAGTTACAGTGGAAAATGTTGGCTGTTTATTTCAACTATTTTTACATTTTTCCTATATTCAACTGTTAGTTTCTACAAAGAAACCTTGAAGGATCTACACAAATCGCCCCTTGCTGAATTCCGATTTCTGTCTACTTTTGTAAAATGTATAGCATTCCAAGATCCATTATTGCTTTCATACCTATTTCTACCATTAACTGGAAGAAGGTTGAAAGTAGGGGTGGGCGGAATTTGGGTACTCGCTTTACGCAAACCTCAGCGAAATGGTAAAAAATCTCCGCGAACACGCAGAAATTCCGCGAACACACGGAATTGCTTGTTCGCGATGCTTTTTTTCTGTTCGCAATCGCTGTTTGCGTGCTCGGGTGGAAATATCTTGTGAACACTAATTTGAGAAGCAAAACATTTTGCAAAGTCGCGGAACTCAGAATTTTGGGCAATTTCGCGTTCTCCGTGGAACGCGAAGTTATCCAAATTTCGCAAATTCCGCAAACAGAATGGAATTTACCACCCAGGCCTAGTTGAAAGAAGAAGAATTAGCAAAACTAGGCTATCTCCCAGCAAAATGCAAAACTGTGTAAAAAATGTTAGTTTTCTGACAAAAGTCTGTCAGTCTCTAAAAGCTGGGAAAAGGGTGATTATAGCCTCACAATCTTTTTGTTGATACCATTTGAAGGGAAAAAACAGACACTTTCATTTGCAGCACTTGTTTCCCATGTTTCCCCCAAAAAACAAATCTAGCTGTATTTTGGTTAATTTATGGGTCCCCCTGGGGGAATCCACAAACCCTGGCTACCTTTAGAATCCATAACATAATATATCATCAGCGATGAGGGATTTTGACATGTGACATTATAAATTATAGCAATGGTTCAGTATTGACGCTCTACTCTCAGTGGTCCACCGATTCAGGACACAAATTCACAAGACAAATGATAATTTAAGTGAAAGGAGCGTCTTCTCAGTATCACACACTGTATAAATCCTTAATCCACAATGCCCAAAGAATAATGAACAGGCCATATTCCAAGTGTAAAGTAATATTTTTTCACTTTAATTCCAATAATTTCAAAAAGACATTTTCATGTTCACTATACAACGATCTTGACAGCCTACGTGTTTCGTCCTTTGCTGGACGTTATCAGGGCTAAATTTAGGTTCTGCACTCATTCGCTCCTTAAAGTTGTGAGCTCTTTATTCTCTAACTGTTCTTGACTCATCAATTTCAAATTTCTAATTTGTCAGTTTTCATTGTATTGTCTATTACTCAGTTCAGCTCTGTTCCTAACTGTATTAGATCTCCAATGTGGCACTTTATATATTTTTCACACGCAACTTGATAATCTTCTTAAGACAGCAGCAGGATTCATCGGAACGGCTGTTCGTGGAAAATAGCGTGTGGTGGAAATTGCAGATTAAAAGATAACCAAGGAGTAAATACAGGAGGCATATTAGATGTAATGACCTGTATGCATCACTGTACAAAAAATGATCCCAACATGTTTGTGCCTCTAATCAACCGTGGATCTAAGGCATTCATCAGGGCCGTGTATATGTCCCTACACAGCAATTAATAGGTAATGGGTGGGATTAGAAATAAACAGAGGACCTACCTCTCAACTGGTAAAATAATTAGTGATGACCTAAGAGATAAATACAAAAAGCAGAAAAAATTGTTAATACTGAAATAGGTGAGCAGGGAGTTACAGTTGACTTAATAATAATAATAATAATAATAATAATAATATTAGTAATAATAATAATAATAATAATAATATTAATAATAATGATAATAATAATAATAAACGTTATTTGCCAGTATTTACAGCCATACAGAAGATGATATTAAAAAACATCAAATCATTTTGTAGTTGCATATCAGCCAAATGTGCAAAATCACAAGTTTCCATTTAGTCATTGTATACCACTGGTTTTCTTAACATCACTAAAATGCGTAAAACATGTTTATAATAGTATAAAAAACAGAAGAGCCAAACAGGGATAGTACAAATACAACCATAAAAGAAGCCATATATATAATTAACAATTCATTACATTTATAATAACATGGCACTGTGCAATCTTGCAAATATCGTTATGAGCTTTAGTCACCTCTAGAGTTTCTTGACCTTAAAGAAGATCTTAAAATGTAGGTAACACAAAAGAGTGCGCAAGGGTGAGGCAAAAGCTGTAAGTCCAATAGAGGTACACAATCAAGTCTAAATCTCAAATCTTGTAAAAGCCCTTTGAGAAACAATCTTCTAGGGTACGTAAAATATTCACTGACAAAAACGAAGTGTAGTGTATCCTGTAGAGACCTATTGTCGCAACCACAGAGACCTCTATGTTCTGTGTGTGGAAAAAACCTAGATGGGGAGGCCAGTAGATGGTGGAGCTGGTTCAGTCTAAAACAAGTGAATAAAAATCTATTGTGTGCACTTGTTACAATCTATAAATAAGGCGCCATGCCCTGAATAGACTTTACTAGGGCATGTGCTCTAAGGATCTTCTAAGCTCCTTTTCCTCCCAGAGAGATGAGGCATATTTAAAAAACATTCTTTCTTTGCTATGTGGCTTCATGTTATAATGTCTGAAAAACATGTGTGCTCTACCTAGGGCGATGAAGGATTATTTAATGTATCCTAACCATGGGATTTTTAGTGCATGTCGAGTGAGAGGCATTACTGGATTACTGATCAGTTAAAACCTGCTTCCTCATTGGACCAAATCTTCGCCCAACATTCAGATGTTTAACAGCCACTGAGTCCATTATGTACTTAGTACCTAGTTCATCATGCACCGAGTACGAGGGGAGAACTTTCTGAATTCGCCTAAGGTATTTATTTTCTTCAGTTTGTAATTTGTTGGCCGCCATGTACCCACATACCTCACTTCCATAAAAAAACCTTGGGGATACAGAATGAGTTATATAACTTTAAAATTATGCCAGATGACTATGTACCTAATATATGGGCGTAATTTGTAATTGCTCCCAGTGATCTTTTATGTCCAGAAGCTTCCCCTCACACATAAGTATAAACTTGAGTTTCTCATCAAATAGGATGCCCAAATAAGAGGATCCCAGAACGTTCACTAAACTATGTGTGCCTACTTTATAGGTATTGTGTATACTTGCCTGTTTACCATTTTCCGTACGATTTAGTTAGGTTCGGTGACAGATCCATCTCATTTATAAAAGACACAGACCCATTAAGTAAGACCTGCAAACCCCTTGGCATTTGTGCTCGAAGTACTGCATCATCTACATACAGCAGGACCAGGACAGATCTTGTACCTATCCTAGGGGTATCGGCCTTTAGGACTGTCACAGAATTCAAAATTCAATAATTAATTACTCGCTAGTGAGTACCAGTCATCCACTCAAATTCATTCTTTTCAAAAAATCTAAAAAATAGAGGCTGGTGGCACATGAAAAAATCCAGGAAAATATATAATTTTCCATTTTGAAAATGAGGGCTCCGTACCACGTCATCCAGAAATGTTCTGGACGGTCTCCAGATCTCAGTAATTTTGACAATGATCGGACTTGTAATGTCCTAATACTCTCTTTGGCTCAATATAAATATATTTTTAGTTAAGAAAACTGCAGGTTGTCCAGCTATCAATATGATGAGGTACTTCATGTACCATAAAACAGCACAAAGGAGATCGTCACATGAGGCTAAAAGACAATTCCGGGATAAACAAACTGGATTTTCAGTTACAATACCTCCTCCAGCACGCAGATTTATCTACCATAGACCTTGGTGAAATGCCCCCAAATCAACGTATGATCGAAGTGCACGCTAGAGGCATGCCTGGCTGCGGGTCAGGCTCTTGGATCCTGATGAATGCTGGATGAGAATTCCAGCTCCAGCTCCAGCTCAGGTTTGGATTTTCTCACCTACCCCTCAGCAATGGCCTGCAGACACAGGTGAAAATGATCATCTAATTTTACTGTGAAATGGAAGCTTAAAAGCAGAAACTTTCAGGCAAAAAAGCACTGCACTGCACAGCTGTTTGATCGGGCACGTTAGGTGACAAGTGGGTTCTCAAGCTTGCTGAAGTAAGTCTTGCATGCAGTGTTTTGAGGATTGTAGAAATGCAGGCCCTTCAAGAGGCAGTGAAACAGGATATCTTGGTATCCTTGTAAACCGCTCCTAATACAAAAGAGGACAGGGGCGTGATTTTATGTTTTAAGTGTATCTGAAATGTTGCTGTGCTTCCATATATAACTTTTATTGCATGTGGGGCCTGAATATTTTTCTACCACTCCTGTTCTAAATACAGTAGGGCAATATATATATAAAGAAAACCTAATACCCCATTCAAACCAAAATCAAAATATATTCCCCTGGCAACTCGCGATGGGCTCGATGCATTTAGTGAAGCAGTGGTGAAGAAAATAAAGAGGCTGGCCCGCGTAAACAATGAAAAGGAGAAAAAATATACAAGTCAAGAAAGAAAACTGAACCAATTGGTAAAAAAACTACAGAATGCTGAGCTGGTAATTCGCAACTCTGATAAGGGGGGAATATCGTGCTATGGCCAATTGCGAATTATCTCCATGAAGCATACAGTCAGTTGAATGACATCAACTGTTACAGGAGAAGTAATCCACAAAAATATAGAACAATGTTAGAACATCTGAATAAAAACCTGGTAGCCTGGAAAGGAGTCGGGATGTTGAGTGGTGATGAATTTAAGTACATTAAAAAGGACCACCCACTAACCCCATACATATACTTCATTCCAAAGGTCCACAAGAGTCTTACCGAACCGCCGGGAAGACCAATTATTTCGGCGTGTGGAGGACCATTGGAGAACTTATCGAAATATATAGACTATTTTCTACAGGCACTCATGAAATCTTTGAATTCATATGTCCAGGACACAAGTGACTTTTTGCGGAAATTAAATGACATAGAGTGGAAATCAGACTATCTCCTGGTAACATTGGATGTAAGTTCCTTATACACATGTATCAAACATAGAGATGGCCTCCGAGCTTGTGAATATTATCTTAGCAGAAGGCCAATGGAACTCTCCAATCATACAAGAATGCTTCTGGAAATGCTAACATTTTGTTTGGAAAACAATTATTTTATGTTTAATGATCAATTTTTGCAACAAGTTCAGGGTGTAGCCATGGGGGCCAGTTTCTCCCCAAGTTATGCGTGCCTCTTTATGGGGTGGTGGGAGGAACTGGTCCTCAGGCGGAAGTATTTGCACTATTGCACATCTAATATAGTCTCTTGGCTTCGTTTTATTGATGATCTTTTTATTGTGTGGCATGGATCTGAGGACAGTGTTTTAAATTTCATACAGGAAATAAATGTAAATGATCTTAATTTGAATTTTACTTCTAGCATTAGTAAGGAATCGGTGACATTTTTAGATGTGCAGGTTTTTTTAAACAATAATGTTCTTAGTACTACCCTTTTTAGAAAACCAACAGCTGGTAACACGCTGTGGCATGCGACAAGTGCCCATCCGCAACACTTGATCAAATCTATCCCATATGGCGAAATGCTTCGCATTCGCCGTATTTGTAGTGATGATAGGGATATGATCAAGAAGCAACAAGAGAGTTCAATCAGATTTGTGGAAAGAGGATACAGCACTAGAACAGTGGAAACCGCTATTAGAAAGTCCCGACAAAAAGCTAGAAGTGATCTCCTCAAATATATTCCCAAAGACAAAAGAATCCAGAGTGCAGATACCAATACAGTTCGGTTAGTTCTGACTTATTCCAACAAGAAAGGGAATTAAGAAATATAGTCAGACGCAATTGGCACTTTATACAAGATGACCCTACCATTGGTGAATTGATGCCCGCTAATCCGTCAATAACATATCGTAAAGGTATGAGTCTGGGCACAATTCTGACCAAGAAAAGTCAGGAATGCCTGAAGAAAGAGCCCAGCCAACCTGTAAGTAGGGGATTTTACAAATGCTTTTCATGTAAAGCGTGTCAACATGGGGTGAATACTAAACAATATACTACGGTCATCCCAAAGGCAACTCGAGAAATTAAACAACTGCTTACATGTAAAACCGAATATTGTATATATGTTTTAGAATGTGAATGTCATTTTAAGTATGTTGGCAGCACCAAGTTGCCGGTTCATAAAAGAATCCTGCAACATTTGCGTGCAATAACAAACAAAGATCAAAATTACCCAGTTGCCAGACACTTTGAGGCATGTCACAACAGTAAGCCCCAAGGATTAAAATATTATGCAATTGAGTCTATCCCAGTGACAAAGAGAGGAGGGGATAGGGAGGCCAACATGCGAAGAACTGAAACAAATTACATTCTAGAATTTGATTCTAAGCGGCCTGGATGTCTAAATACTACGGAGGACCTCCATACATATCTATAAAGAAAGGCCACTTAGGGGTTCGCAAAGGAAGATTTAGGCATGTATCACTCCATAATTTGTTGAGAACAAGTTTTAAGATTAGGATATTGAATTGTGTATTTTGCACATATTTTGTACCGAATGTATATTTATTTCCCCTTTTCCTTCAAAATTATTAGAGGACTTGGAAAATATACCGGCGCACAACAATTTACAATAGGTGACCTACAGTTAATATAAGCCGACCTCTAAACATTAGGGTAGTTTTATCCATATGTATTTTAGATTGTTTGGTTTTATTATGTCACCGATATCCTTTTTTATACATTGGGCTTGTTCTTACATTGTAATAGTATTCTTTTATCTGCTTTTACCATTAACCATGGTTCTGTTTAGATGAATTGAATAGTGATATATAGCCAATCAAATTATGTACTGTATTGATTTTCTTGTTGAAACACTGCCCCCCAATTAAGACTAAGAAGTAACTGGTTCCTCTTCCCCCGAAAGTCCCAAAGTAACAATGAACAAAGAACAGAAACTTCATTAGTGTTATCATAATACTTTTGGGTGTTTCATTAATTAATTTTTTTAAAAGAAGCATGAGTCACTTTACCTTTATTGCACTGTTGCACTAAGCCACCTTAACTTGATCATAGAAGGGGATCCTTCTATATATCATACAATGTGTATGTTCCTCAATTTGATATACAGTATATTCAGGTGACAGTTGAGCGATTGCATATATGTGTATATATATATTTTCTTTGATTGAAATTTATTTTTGGTATTAAGTGACTTATATCATGCTTGTATAAACTCCTGTGCACGTCATTATGAGTAAAACATTATTTTTCTTTAGTATGATTATATAATTTAGACACGTTATGGTGAGCACGTTTGTTTTTTAGGTATCTCTTCTTTAAACACATGTCATACAGATTTAGTATAAGATATTAGGCTACGGGATATAAACTATATATGTAGACAGAATAAGAGCTATGGAAATAATGGGATGCTACTGTCCGTAATATGAACTTATCTTGATGGTAGTGAATTACCAACTGTCGTGTGTGCAAATGATTTACTGTATTTATACAGATAGAAACTGTGACAGTGTTACTCAAATCTAGCAAGGGTATTTATACCGTTAGTATTTTTTCTGTCTACTGCTGACATGTGATGCACTAGCACTTTAAAATTGGGCTGAAAATAATGTATCGTCATGTGACCAAGGCCGCAGGGACGGCCGAAACGCGTCATGGCTGAGCTGTTTGTTGGGCAATAAACGGTATACTGCAAAAGATGGTCCATGCCTTGTTATTCACTGTAATGGTGGAGCGCTGCAAGGTATTGCAGATATATATATATATATATATATTACCTACTGGCAGTCGCCAGTAGGTAGTTATAGTTAGGACCTAGTTTCCGTAGGAAATCCGCAACATTCAATTGGGAATAACTTTGGCGCTGGTTGATGAATCTTCGCGAATTTCTTAAAGAAGATGGCCCGCTCTGCTCTGCTCCTTCCCTGAAAGTTTTGGGGGGATTTGTCAAGTGGGGGCTGAGAAAAAAGGGGGTCCCAAAACGTGTTTTCCCCATGTTATTTTCCATAGGACAATTAGACACGGCTACAACCCGAACCGCTGAAAAGAATTACACCAAATTTGGGAAAATGGTAGGGTCTGGTACGCAGATCGCCCTTTTGGTTAAATGGTGTAAATCCCTCCAGTAGTTCCTGAGAAAATCAAATGTGAAAAAATGTATATATCTGGGCAGAGCTTAACCACACATCTCATCGTGAGATCTGATTGCCTGTCAGCACTTCATCCAAGAAGTTTTGGAAGTCATCTTGGGACCAATATACATGATAGCACCTCATTAAAAAGCATTGCAGTTAATAGACGGTTTTAGGACTTTAGTTACATTATAAATCATTTGTTGATGGTACCATACTTATTTTAGGAATTGTGGTGTGTTCTAAGGTGATTTTACCATGTGAAAAAGCCTTCTGCTGGGATATCATAAATCATGTTTGAAAGAAAACTATTATCTCATGCTTTTCCCACAGTGGTTTGGAAGGGGATCTATAACCTAAAATGAAAGCATATTTTCTGTAAATTCACATTATCTTTCTCAGTCATATGAGAATGAAGTCTGACATTCTCAGTAAAATATTTACATCCAATAAGGACAGAGACTGTCAGTTGATGCCTTTGTGTTCTACTGCAGCTTCCCAGAGTGTTCTAAAGAACAACTAGAGCGCTAACAGTCCTACTTATTACAAAGGTATGGCACACCTGAAGCCATCTTGATTGGAATAAAGTGGTAACTCTTAAAACATTTAATTTAAAAAGGAACAAAATGAGGGGTATATTTTGCCATACAAAGTATGATTAGTGCTGCAGAAAGAAATATTAGGGCACATTTTGAGTGACTTCTCAAATCCTCTTCTATTTCATTAAAAAATTCTGACATGCAGTCTCCCAAGATGGCCACCAGAGACAAAAGAGCCCAAATGTAGCCCAAATATCACCCAGATGTAGCCCAAGTATAGCCCAATGACAGAATGTCCCAGAGTGTTCTAAAGAACATCTAGAGCGCTAACAGTCTTACTTATGACAAAAGTATGGCACACCAGAAGCCATCTTGATTGGAATGAAGTGGGAAGTCTGAAAACATTTAATTTAAAAATTAACAAAATGAGGGGGTTCATTTTGCCATAGAAAGTATGATTAGTGCTTCAGAAATAAAAATTAGGGCACATTTTGAGTGACTTCTCAAATCATCTTCTATTTCATAAAAAAATTCTGACATGCAGACTGAAACATGCACTTTCAATACCAGCAGCAGACTTCCCTGGTGAGCAGTAGCTTTACTACAGTGATCTAATAAGCAACTAGCATGCTAACATTCTGAATTTATGGCAAATGTGTGTCACATCTGAATGCCTTCTTGATGGAATCAAAGTAGAAAAACTGAAACTATTTCCTACTGAGAAAACTGTAGTAAATGAGGAAATTAGGAAACTTCATAACAAATAAGTCTCCCAAGATGGCCCCAGAGACAAAAGAGCCCAAATGTAGCACACATATCCCCAGATGTAGCCCAAGTATAGCCCAATGACAGAATGTCCCAGAGTGTTCTGAAGAACAACTAGAGCGCTAACAGTCTTACTAATGACAAAAGTATGGCACACCTGAAGTCATCTTGATTGGAATAAAGTGGTAACACTTAAAACATTTAATTTGCAAAGGAACAAAATGAGGGGGTTCATTTTGCCATAGAAATTATGATTAGTGCTGAAAAAAAGAAAAATTAGGGCACATTTTGACTTCTCAAATCCTCTTATAATTCATTAAAACAATTCTGACACCCAGACTGAAACATGCACTTTGAATACCAGCAGCAGACTTCCCTGGTGAGCAGTAGCTTTACTACAGTGATCTAATAAGCAACTAGAGTGCTCACATTCAGAATTTAAGGCAAATGTGTGACACATCTGAATGCCGTCTTGATGGAACCAAAGTAAACAAGCATTGAAAATGCAATAGATCTCGCCCTCGTTTAAGTTAAAGCCATTCTATTTATAATGAGGTGGCTTTTTAGCTTTGCATTTATTAGTGTTTTTCAAACTTGCATGTAAATAACATGCATATGTATGCATATATATATATATGTAGGTACAAAAGGGGGTGGTGATGGACGGAGCATCTGAACCATTCAAACACTCACACCCAGTCAAAAGATCTGGGTTTAATCCATCACCGTTCTTTAGCCCACTCTGCCACCCCAGTTCAGACATGGCTATGTGCAAATCAGTCTGACCCTGTGCCTCATGGGAACAGTCCAGCCCAAACTGCCAAGCCATGCCTTCCCTGGACCGGAAACAAGCTTCCGAGGACCGGTTTCTGGCATTACAGCCGTCTTCAGCCCGGCTTGCTTGAATCCAGTGGCAAAGTGAGCAAGGGACTCACGTCTGAGCATACCCCGCCACACTTATGGCGGCCAAAGCGGTACAAAAGAGGGTGGTGATGGACGGAGCATCTGAACCAATCAAACACTCACACCCAGTCAAAAGATCTGGGTTTGATCCATCACCGTTCTTTAGCCCACTCTGCCACCCCGGTTCAGACATGGCCATATGCAAATCAGTCTGACCCTGTGCCTCATGGGAACAGTTCAGCCCAAACTGCCAAGCCATGCCTTCCCTGGACCGGAAACAAGCTTCCGAGGACCGGTTTCTGGCATTACAGCCGTCTTCAGCCCGGCTTGCTTGAATCTAGTGGCAAAGTGAGCAGTGGCAGGTCTGGCTGGACTGTTTCCATGAGGCACAGGGTCAGACTGATTTGCATATAGCCATGTCTGAACTGGGGTGGCAGAGTGGGCTAACGAACGGTGATGGATTAAACCCAGATCTTTTGACTGGGTGTGAGTGTTTGATTGGTTCAGATGCTCCGCCCATCACCACCCCCTTTTGTACCGCATTGGCCGCCATAAGTGTGGCAGGGTATGCTCAGACGTGAGTCCCTTGCTCACTTTGCAACTGGATTCAAGCCGGGCTGAAGATGGCTGTAATGCCAGAAACCGGTTCTCTGAAGCTTGTTTCCGGTCCAGAGAAGGCATGGCTTGGCAGTTCGGGCTGGACTGTTCCCATGAGGCACAGGGTCAGACTGATTTGCATATAGCCATGTCTAAACTGGGGTGGAAGAGTTGGCTAAAGAACGGTGATGGATTAAACCCAGATCTTTCGACTGGGTGTGAGTGTTTGATTGGTTCAGATGCTCCGTCAATCATCACCCCCTTTTGAACCGCTTTGGCCGCCATAAGTGTGGCAGGGTATGCTCAGACGTGAGTCCCTTCCTCACTTTGCCACTGGATTCAAGCAAGCCGGGCTGAAGACGGCTGTAATGCCAGAAACCGGTCCTCGGAACCTTGTTTCCGGTCCAGGGAAGGCAAGGCTTGGCAGTTCGGGCTGGACTGTTCCCATGAGGCACAGGGTCAGACTGATTTGCATATAGCCATGTCTGAACTGGGGTGGCAGAGTGGGCTAAAGAACGGTGATGGATTAAACCCAGATCTTTTGACTGGGTGTGAGTGTTTGATTGGTTCAGATGCTCCGTCAATCACCACCCCCTTTTGTACTGCTTTGGCCGCCATAAGTGTGCAGGGTATGCTCAGACCTGAGTCCCTTGCTCACTTTGCCACTAGATTCAAGCAAGCCGGGCTGAAGACGGCTGTAATGCCAGAAACCGGTCCTCGGAAGCTTGTTTCCGGTCCAGGGAAGGCATGGCTTGGCAGTTCGGGCTGGACTGTTCCCATGAGGCACAGGGTCAGACTGATTTGCATATAGCCATGTCTGAACTGGGGTGGCGGAGTGGGCTAAAGAACGGTGATGGATTAAACCCGGATCTTTTGACTGGGTGTGAGTGTTTGATTGGTTCAGATGCTCCGTCCATCACCACCCCCTTTTGTACCGCTTTGGCCGCCATAAGTGTGGCAGGGTATGCTCAGACGTGAGTCCCTTGCTCACTTTGCCACTGGATTCAAGCAAGCCGGGCTGAAGACGGCTGTAATGCCAGAAACCGGTCCTCGGAAGCTTGTTTCCGGTCCAGAGAAGGCATGGCTTGGCACTTCGGGCTGGACTGTTCCCATGAGGCACAGGGTCAGACTGATTTGCATTTAGCCATGTCTGAACTGGGGTGGCAGAGTGGGCTAAAGAACGGTGATGGATTAAACCCAGATCTTTTGACTGGGTGTGAGTGTTGGAATGTTTCAGATGCTCCGTCCATCACCACCCCCTTTTGTACCGCTTTGGCCGCCATAAGTGTGGCAGGGTATGCTCAGATGTGAGGCCCTTGCTCACTTTGCCACTGGATTCAAGCAAGCCGAGCTGAAGACGGCTGTAATGCCCGAAACCGGTCCTCGGAAGCTTGTTTCCGGTCCAGGGAAGGCATGGCTTGGCAGTTCGGGCGGGACTGTTCCCATGAGGTACAGGGTCAGACTGATTTGCATATAGCCATGTCTGAACTGGGGTGGCAGAGTGGGCTAAAGAACGGTGATGGATTAAATCCAGATCTTTTGACTGGGTGTGAGTGTTTGATTGGTTTAGATGCTCCATCCATCACCACCCCCTTTTGTACTGCTTTGGCCACCATAAGTGTGGCAGGGTATGCTCAGACGTGAGTCTCTTGCTCACTTTGCCACTGGATTCAAGCAAGCCGGGCTGAAGACGGCTGTAATGCCAGAAACCGGTCCTCGGAACCTTGTTTCCGGTCCAGGGAAGGCAAGGCTTGGCAGTTCGGGCTGAGCTGTTCCCATGAGGCACAGGGTCAGACTGATTTGCATATAGCCATGTCTGAACTGGGGTGGCAGAGTGGGCTAAAGAACGGTGATGGATTAAACCCAGATCCTTTGACTGGGTGTGAGTGTTTGATTGGTTCAGATGCTCCGTCAATCACCACCCCCTTTTGTACTGCTTTGGCCGCCATAAGTGTGCAGCGTATGCTCAGACCTGAGTCCCTTGCTCACTTTGCCACTAGATTCAAGCAAGCCGGGCTGAAGACGGCTGTAATGCCAGAAACCGGTCCTCGGAAGCTTGTTTCCGGTCCAGGGAAGGCATGGCTTGGCAGTTCAGGCTGGACTGTTCCCATGAGGCACAGGGTCAGACTGATTTGCATATAGACATGTCTGAACTGGGGTTGCGGAGTGTTCTAAAGAACGGTGATGGATTAAACCCGATCTTTTGACTGGGTGTGAGTGTTTGATTGGTTCAGATGCTCCGTCCATCACCACCCCCTTTTGTACCGCTTTGGCCGCCATAAGTGTGGCAGGGTATGCTCAGACGTGAGTCCCTTGCTCACTTTGCCACTGGATTCAAGCAAGCCGGGCTGAAGACGGCTGTAATGCCAGAAACCGGTCCTCGGAAGCTTGTTTCCGGTCCAGGGAAGGCATGGCTTGACAGTTCGGGCTGGACTGTTCCCATGAGGCACAGGGTCAGACTGATTTGCATATAGCCATGTCTGAACTGTGGTGGCAGAGTTGGCTAAAGAACGGTGATGGATTAAACCCAGATCTTTTGACTGGGTGTGAGTGTTTGATTGGTTCAGATGCTCCGTCAATCACCACCCCCTTTTGTACTGCTTTGGCCGCCATAAGTGTGGCAGGGTATGCTCAGACGTGAGTCCCTTGCTCACTTTGCCACTGGATTCAAGCAAGCCGGGCTGAAGACGGCTGTAATGCCAGAAACCGGTCCTCGGAAGCTTGTTTCCGGTCCAGGGAAGGTATGGCTTTGCAGTTCGGGCTGGACTGTGCCCAGGACGCACAGGGTCAGACTGATTTGCATATAGCCATGTCTGAACTGGTGTGGCGGAGTGGGCTAAAGAACGGTGATGGATTAAACCCAGATCTTTTGACTGGGTGTGAGTGTTTGATTGGTTCAGATGCTCCGTCAATCACCACCCCCTTTTGTACTGCTTTGGCCGCCATAAGTGTGCAGGGTATGTTCAGACCTGAGTCCCTTGCTCACTTTGCCACTAGATTCAAGCAAGCCGTGCTGAAGACGGCTGTAATGCCAGAAACCGGTCCTCGGAAGCTTGTTTCCGGTCCAGGGAAGCCATGGCTTGGCAGTTCGGGCTGGACTGTTCCCATGAGGCACAGGGTCAGACTGATTTGCATATAGCCATGTCTGAACTGGGGTGGCAGAGTGGGCTAAAGAACGGTGATGGATTAAAACCAGATCTTTTGACTGGGTGTGAGTGTTTGATTGGTTCAGATGCTCCATCCATCACCACCCCCTTTTGTACCGCTTTGGCCGCCATAAGTGTCGCAGGGTATGCTCAGACGTGAGTCCCTTGCTCACTTTGCCACTAGATTCAAGTAAGCCGGGCTGGAGACAGCTGTAATGCCAGAAACCGGTCCTCGGAAGCTTGTTTCCGGTCCAGAGAAGGCATGGCTTGGCACTTCGGGCTGGACTGTTCCCATGAGGCACAGGGTCAGACTGATTTGCATTTAGCCATGTCTGAACTGGGGTGGCAGAGTGGGCTAAAGAACGGTGATGGATTAAACCCAGATCTTTTGACTGGGTGTGAGTGTTGGAATGTTTCAGATGCTCCGTCCATCACCACCCCCTTTTGTACCGCTTTGGCTGCCATAAGTGTGGCAGGGTATGCTCAGATGTGAGGCCCTTGCTCACTTTGCCACTGGATTCAAGCAAGCCGGGCTGAAGACGGCTGTAATGCCAGAAACCGGTCCTCGAAAGCTTGTTTCCGGTCCAGGGAAGGCATGGCTTGGCAGTTCGGGCGGGACTGTTCCCATGAGGTACAGGGTCAGACTGATTTGCATATAGCCATGTCTGAACTGGGGTGGCAGAGTGGGCTAAAGAACGGTGATGGATTAAATCCAGATCTTTTGACTGGGTGTGAGTGTTTGATTGGTTTAGATGCTCCGTCCATCACCACCCCCTTTTGTACCGCTTTGGCCGCCATAAGTGTGTCAGGGTATGCTCAGACGTGAGTCTCTTGCTCACTTTGCCACTGGATTCAAGCAAGCCAGGCTGAAGACGGCTGTAATGCCAGAAACCGGTCCTCGGAAGCTTGTTTCCGGTCCAGGGAAGCCATGGCTTGGCAGTTCGGGCTGGACTGTTCCCATGAGGCACAGGGTCAGACTGATTTGCATATAGCCATGACAGAACTGGGGTGGCAGAGTGGGCTAAAGAACGGTGATGGATTAAAACCAGATCTTTTGACTGGGTGTGAGTGTTTGATTGGTTCAGATGCTCCGTCCATCACCACCCCCTTTTGTACCGCTTTGGCCACCATAAGTGTCGCAGGGTATGCTCAGATGTGAGTCCCTTGCTCCCTTTGCCCCTGGATTCAAGCATGCCGGGCTGAAGACAGCTGTAATGCCAGAAACCGGTTTTCGGAAGCTTGTTTCCGGTCCAGAGAAGGCATGGCTTGGCAGTTCGGGCTGGACTGTTCCCATGAGGCACAGGGTCAGACTGATTTGCATTTAGCCATGTCTGAACTGGGGTGGCAGAGTGGGCTAAAGAACGGTGATGGATTAAACCCAGATCTTTTGACTGGGTGTGAGTGTTTGATTGGTTCAGATGCTCCGTCCATCACCACCCGCTTTTGTACCGCTTTGGCTGCCATAAGTGTGGCAGGGTATGCTCAGACGTGAGTCCCTTGCTCACTTTGCCACTGGATTCAAGCAAGCCGGGCTGAAGACGGCTGTAATGCCAGAAACCGGTCCTCGGAAGCTTGTTTCCGGTCCAGGGAAGGCATTGCTTGGCAGTTCGGGCTGGACTGTTCCCATGAGGCACAACGTCAGACTGATTTGCATATAGCCATGTCTGAACTGGGGTGGCAGACTGGGCTAAAGAACGGTGATGGATTAAACCCAGATCTTTTGACTGGGTGTGAGTGTTTGATTGGTTCAGATACCCCGTCCATCACCACCCCCTTTTGTACCACTTTTGCCGCCATAAGTGTGGCAGGGTATGCTCAGATGTGAGTCCCTTGCTCACTTTGCCACTGGATTCAAGCAAGCCGGGCTGAAGACGGCTGTAATGCCAGAAACTGGTCCTCGGAAGCTTGTTTCCGGTCCAGGGAAGGCATGGCTTGGCAGTTCGGGCTATACTGTTCCCATGAGGCACAGGGTCAGACTGATTCGCATATAGCCATGTCTGAACTAGGGTGGCAGAGTGGGCTAAAGAACGGTGATGGAAGAAACCCAGATCTTTTGACTGGGTGTGAGTGTTTGATTGGATCAGATGCTCCGTCCATCACCACCCCCTTTTGTACCGCTTTGGCCGCCATAAGTGTGGCAGGGTATGCTCAGACGTGAGACCCTTGCTCACTTTGCCACTGGATTCTAGCAAGCCGGGCTGAAGACGGCTGTAATGCCAGAAACCGGTCCTCTGAAGCTTTTTTCTGTTCCAGGAAAGGCATGGCTTGGCAGTTCGGGCTGGACTGTTCCCAAGAGGCACATGGTCAGACTGATTTGCATATAGCCATGTCTGAACTGGGGTGGCAGAGTGGGCTAAAGAACGATGATGGATTAAACCCGGATCTTTTGACTGGGTGTGAGTGTTTGATTGGTTCAGATGCTCCGTCCATCACCACCCCCTTTTGTACCACTTTGGCCGCCATAAGTGTGGCAGGGTATGCTCAGACGTGAGTCCCTTGCTCACTTTGCCACTGGATTCAAGCAAGCCGGGCTGAAGACGGCTGTAATGCCAGAAACCGGTCCTCGGAAGCTTGTTTCCGGTCCAGGGAAGGCATGGCTTGGCAGTTCGGGCTGGACTGTTCCCATGAGGCACACGGTCAGACTGATTTGCATTTAGCCATGTCTGAACTGGGGTGGCAGAGTGGGCTAAAGAACGGTGATGGATTAAACCCAGATCTTTTGACTGGGTATGAGTGTTGGAATGTTTCAGTTGCTCAGTCCATCACCACCCCCTTTTGTACTGCTTTGGCCGCCATAAGTGTGCAGGGTATGTTCAGACCTGAGTCCCTTGCTCACTTTGCCACTAGATTCAAGCAAGCCGGGCTGAAGACGGCTGTAATGCCAGAAACCGGTCCTCGGAAGCTTGTTTCCGGTCCAGGGAAGCCATGGCTTGGCAGTTCGGGCTGGACTGTTCCCATGAGGCACAGGGTCAGACTGATTTGCATATAGCCATGTCTGAACTGGGGTGGCAGAGTGGGCTAAAGAACGGTGATGGATTAAAACCAGATCTTTTGACTGGGTGTGAGTGTTTGATTGGTTCAGATGCTCCATCCATCACCACCCCCTTTTGTACCGCTTTGGCCGCCATAAGTGTCGCAGGGTATGCTCAGACGTGAGTCCCTTGCTCACTTTGCCACTAGATTCAAGCAAGCCGGGCTGGAGACAGCTGTAATGCCAGAAACCGGTCCTCGGAAGCTTGTTTCCGGTCCAGAGAAGGCATGGCTTGGCACTTCGGGCTGGACTGTTCCCATGAGGCACAGGGTCAGACTGATTTGCATTTAGCCATGTCTGAACTGGGGTGGCAGAGTGGGCTAAAGAACGGTGATGGATTAAACCCAGATCTTTTGACTGGGTGTGAGTGTTGGAATGTTTCAGATGCTCCGTCCATCACCACCCCCTTTTGTACCGCTTTGGCTGCCATAAGTGTGGCAGGGTATGCTCAGATGTGAGGCCCTTGCTCACTTTGCCACTGGATTCAAGCAAGCCGGGCTGAAGACGGCTGTAATGCCAGAAACCGGTCCTCGGAAGCTTGTTTCCGGTCCAGGGAAGGCATGGCTTGGCAGTTCGGGCGGGACTGTTCCCATGAGGTACAGGGTCAGACTGATTTGCATATAGCCATGTCTGAACTGGGGTGGCAGAGTGGGCTAAAGAACGGTGATGGATTAAATCCAGATCTTTTGACTGGGTGTGAGTGTTTGATTGGTTTAGATGCTCCGTCCATCACCACCCCCTTTTGTACCGCTTTGGCCGCCATAAGTGTGGCAGGGTATGCTCAGACGTGAGTCCCTTGCTCACTTTGCCACTAGATTCAAGTAAGCCGGGCTGGAGACAGCTGTAATGCCAGAAACCGGTCCTCGGAAGCTTGTTTCCGGTCCAGAGAAGGCATGGCTTGGCACTTCAGGCTGGACTGTTCCCATGAGGCACAGGGTCAGACTGATTTGCATTTAGCCATGTCTGAACTGGGGTGGCAGAGTGGGCTAAAGAACGGTGATGGATTAAACCCAGATCTTTTGACTGGGTGTGAGTGTTGGAATGTTTCAGATGCTCCGTCCATCACCACCCCCTTTTGTACCGCTTTGGCTTCCATAAGTGTGGCAGGGTATGCTCAGATGTGAGGCCCTTGCTCACTTTGCCACTGGATTCAAGCAAGCCGGGCTGAAGACGGCTGTAATGCCAGAAACCGGTCCTCGGAAGCTTGTTTCCGGTCCAGGGAAGGCATGGCTTGGCAGTTCGGGCGGGACTGTTCCCATGAGGTACAGGGTCAGACTGATTTGCATATAGCCATGTCTGAACTGGGGTGGCAGAGTGGGCTAAAGAACGGTGATGGATTAAATCCAGATCTTTTGACTGGGTGTGAGTGTTTGATTGGTTTAGATGCTCCGTCCATCACCACCCCCTTTTGTACCGCTTTGGCCGCCATAAGTGTGTCAGGGTATGCTCAGACGTGAGTCTCTTGCTCACTTTGCCACTGGATTCAAGCAAGCCAGGCTGAAGACGGCTGTAATGCCAGAAACCGGTCCTCGGAAGCTTGTTTCCGGTCCAGGGAAGCCATGGCTTGGCAGTTCGGGCTGGACTGTTCCCATGAGGCACAGGGTCAGACTGATTTGCATATAGCCATGACAGAACTGGGGTGGCAGAGTGGGCTAAAGAACGGTGATGGATTAAAACCAGATCTTTTGACTGGGTGTGAGTGTTTGATTGGTTCAGATGCTCCGTCCATCACTACCCCCTTTTGTACCGCTTTGGCCACCATAAGTGTCGCAGGGTATGCTCAGATGTGAGTCCCTTGCTCCCTTTGCCCCTGGATTCAAGCAAGCCGGGCTGAAGACAGCTGTAATGCCAGAAACCGGTTTTCGGAAGCTTGTTTCCGGTCCAGAGAAGGCATGGCTTGGCAGTTCGGGCTGGACTGTTCCCATGAGGCACAGGGTCAGACTGATTTGCATTTAGCCATGTCTGAACTGGGGTGGCAGAGTGGGCTAAAGAACGGTGATGGATTAAACCCAGATCTTTTGACTGGGTGTGAGTGTTTGATTGGTTCAGATGCTCCGTCCATCACCACCCGCTTTTGTACCGCTTTGGCTGCCATAAGTGTGGCAGGGTATGCTCAGACGTGAGTCCCTTGCTCACTTTGCCACTGGATTCAAGCAAGCCGGGCTGAAGACGGCTGTAATGCCAGAAACCGGTCCTCGGAAGCTTGTTTCCGGTCCAGGGAAGGCATTGCTTGGCAGTTCGGGCTGGACTGTTCCCATGAGGCACAACGTCAGACTGATTTGCATATAGCCATGTCTGAACTGGGGTGGCAGACTGGGCTAAAGAACGGTGATGGATTAAACCCAGATCTTTTGACTGGGTGTGAGTGTTTGATTGGTTCAGATGCCCCGTCCATCACCACCCCCTTTTGTACCACTTTTGCCGCCATAAGTGTGGCAGGGTATGCTCAGATGTGAGTCCCTTGCTCACTTTGCCACTGGATTCAAGCAAGCCGGGCTGAAGACGGCTGTAATGCCAGAAACTGGTCCTCGGAAGCTTGTTTCCGGTCCAGGGAAGGCATGGCTTGGCAGTTCGGGCTATACTGTTCCCATGAGGCACAGGGTCAGACTGATTCGCATATAGCCATGTCTGAACTAGGGTGGCAGAGTGGGCTAAAGAACGGTGATGGATGAAACCCAGATCTTTTGACTGGGTGTGAGTGTTTGATTGGATCAGATGCTCCGTCCATCACCACCCCCTTTTGTACCGCTTTGGCCGCCATAAGTGTGGCAGGGTATGCTCAGACGTGAGACCCTTGCTCACTTTGCCACTGGATTCTAGCAAGCCGGGCTGAAGACGGCTGTAATGCCAGAAACCGGTCCTCTGAAGCTTTTTTCTGTTCCAGGAAAGGCATGGCTTTCCAGTTCGGGCTGGACTGTTCCCAAGAGGCACATGGTCAGACTGATTTGCATATAGCCATGTCTGAACTGGGGTGGCAGAGTGGGCTAAAGAATGATGATGGATTAAACCCGGATCTTTTGACTGGGTGTGAGTGTTTGATTGGTTCAGATGCTCCGTCCATCACCACCCCCTTTTGTACCACTTTGGCCGCCATAAGTGTGGCAGGGTATGCTCAGACGTGAGTCCCTTGCTCACTTTGCCACTGGATTCAAGCAAGCCGGGCTGAAGGCGGCTGTAATGCCAGAAACCGGTCCTCGGAAGCTTGTTTCCGGTCCAGGGAAGGCATGGCTTGGCAGTTCGGGCTGGACTGTTCCCATGAGGCACAGGGTCAGACTGATTTGCATTTAGCCATGTCTGAACTGGGGTGGCAGAGTGGGCTAAAGAACGGTGATGGATTAAACCCAGATCTTTTGACTGGGTATGAGTGTTGGAATGTTTCAGTTGCTCAGTCCATCACCACCCCCTTTTGTACTGCTTTGGCCGCCATAAGTGTGCAGGGTATGTTCAGACCTGAGTCCCTTGCTCACTTTGCCACTAGATTCAAGCAAGCCGGGCTGAAGACGGCTGTAATGCCAGAAACCGGTCCTCGGAAGCTTGTTTCCGGTCCAGGGAAGCCATGGCTTGGCAGTTCGGGCTGGACTGTTCCCATGAGGCACAGGGTCAGACTGATTTGCATATAGCCATGTCTGAACTGGGGTGGCAGAGTGGACTAAAGAACGGTGATGGATTAAAACCAGATCTTTTGACTGGGTGTGAGTGTTTGATTGGTTCAGATGCTCCATCCATCACCACCCCCTTTTGTACCGCTTTGGCCGCCATAAGTGTCGCAGGGTATGCTCAGACGTGAGTCCCTTGCTCACTTTGCCACTAGATTCAAGCAAGCCGGGCTGGAGACAGCTGTAATGCCAGAAACCGGTCCTCGGAAGCTTGTTTCCGGTCCAGAGAAGGCATGGCTTGGCACTTCGGGCTGGACTGTTCCCATGAGGCACAGGGTCAGACTGATTTGCATTTAGCCATGTCTGAACTGGGGTGGCAGAGTGGGCTAAAGAACGGTGATGGATTAAACCCAGATCTTTTGACTGGGTGTGAGTGTTGGAATGTTTCAGATGCTCCGTCCATCACCACCCCCTTTTGTACCGCTTTGGCTGCCATAAGTGTGGCAGGGTATGCTCAGATGTGAGGCCCTTGCTCACTTTGCCACTGGATTCAAGCAAGCCGGGCTGAAGACGGCTGTAATGCCAGAAACCGGTCCTCGGAAGCTTGTTTCCGGTCCAGGGAAGGCATGGCTTGGCAGTTCGGGCGGGACTGTTCCCATGAGGTACAGGGTCAGACTGATTTGCATATAGCCATGTCTGAACTGGGGTGGCAGAGTGGGCTAAAGAACGGTGATGGATTAAATCCAGATCTTTTGACTGGGTGTGAGTGTTTGATTGGTTTAGATGCTCCGTCCATCACCACCCCCTTTTGTACCGCTTTGGCCGCCATAAGTGTGGCAGGGTATGCTCAGACGTGAGTCTCTTGCTCACTTTGCCACTGGATTCAAGCAAGCCAGGCTGAAGACGGCTGTAATGCCAGAAACCGGTCCTCGGAAGCTTGTTTCCGGTCCAGGGAAGCCATGGCTTGGCAGTTCGGGCTGGACTGTTCCCATGAGGCACAGGGTCAGACTGATTTGCATATAGCCATGTCTGAACTGGGGTGGCAGACTGGGCTAAAGAACGGTGATGGATTAAACCCAGATCTTTTGACTGGGTGTGAGTGTTTGATTGGTTCAGATGCCCCGTCCATCACCACCCCCTTTTGTACCACTTTTGCCGCCATAAGTGTGGCAGGGTATGCTCAGATGTGAGTCCCTTGCTCACTTTGCCACTGGATTCAAGCAAGCCGGGCTGAAGACGGCTGTAATGCCAGAAACTGGTCCTCGGAAGCTTGTTTCCGGTCCAGGGAAGGCATGGCTTGGCAGTTCGGGCTATACTGTTCCCATGAGGCACAGGGTCAGACTGATTCGCATATAGCCATGTCTGAACTAGGGTGGCAGAGTGGGCTAAAGAACGGTGATGGATGAAACCCAGATCTTTTGACTGGGTGTGAGTGTTTGATTGGATCAGATGCTCCGTCCATCACCAACCCCTTTTGTACCGCTTTGGCCGCCATAAGTGTGGCAGGGTATGCTCAGACGTGAGACCCTTGCTCACTTTGCCACTGGATTCTAGCAAGCCGGGCTGTAGACGGCTGTAATGCCAGAAACCGGTCCTCGGAAGCTTTTTTCTGTTCCAGGAAAGGCATGGCTTGGCAGTTCGGGCTGAACTGTTCCCAAGAGGCACATGGTCAGACTGATTTGCATATAGCCATGTCTGAACTGGGGTGGCAGAGTGGGCTAAAGAACGATGATGGATTAAACCCGGATCTTTTGACTGGGTGTGAGTGTTTGATTGGTTCAGATGCTCCGTCCATCACCACCCCCTTTTGTACCACTTTGGCCGCCATAAGTGTGTCAGGGTATGCTCAGACGTGAGTCCCTTGCTCACTTTGCCACTGGATTCAAGCAAGCCGGGCTGAAGACGGCTGTAATGCCAGAAACCGGTCCTCGGAAGCTTGTTTCCGGTCCAGGGAAGGCATGGCTTGGCAGTTCGGGCTGGACTGTTCCCATGAGGCACAGGGTCAGACTGATTTGCATTTAGCCATGTCTGAACTGGGGTGGCAGAGTGGGCTAAAGAACGGTGATGGATTAAACCCAGATCTTTTGACTGGGTATGAGTGTTGGAATGTTTCAGTTGCTCAGTCCATCACCACCCCATTTTGTACCGCTTTGGCCGCCATAAGTGTGGCAGGGTATGCTCAGACGTGAGGCCCTTGCTCACTTTGCCACTGGATTCAAGCAAGCCGGGCTGAAGACGGCTGTAATGCCAGAAACCGGTCCTCGGAAGCTTGTTTCCGGTCCAGGGAAGGCATGGCTTGGCAGTTCGTGCTGGACTGTTCCCATGAGGCACAGGTTCAGACTGATTTGCATATAGCCATGTCTGAACTGGGGTGGCGGAGTGGGCTAAAGAACGGTGATGGATTAAACCCAGATCTTTTGACTGGGTATGAGTGTTTGATTGGTTCAGATGCTCCGTCCATCACCACCCCCTTTTGTACCGCTTTGGCCGCCATAAGTGTGACAGGGTATGCTCAGACGTGAGTCCCTTGCTCACTTTGCCACTGGATTCAAGCAAGCCGGGCTGAAGACGGCTGTAATGCCAGAAACCGGTCCTGGGAAGCTTGTTTCCGGTCCAGGGAAGCCATGGCTTGGCAGTTCGGGCTGGACTGTTCCCATGAGGCACAGGGTCAGATTAATTTGCATATAGCCATGTCTGAACTGGGGTGGCAGAGTGGGCTAAAGAACGGTGATGGATTAAAACCAGATCTTTTGACTGGGTGTGAGTGTTTGATTGGTTCAGATGCTCCGTCCATCACCACCCCCTTTTGTACCGCTTTGGACGCCATAAGTGTCGCAGGGTATGCTCAGACGTGAGTCCCTTGCTCACTTTGCCACTGGATTCAAGCAAGCCGGGCTGGAGAAAGCTGTAATGCCAGAAACCGGTCCTCGGAAGCTTGTTTCCGGTCCAGAGAAGGCATGGCTTGGCACTTCGGGCTGGACTGTTCCCATGAGGCACAGGGTCAGACTGATTTGCATTTAGCCATGTCTGAACTGGGGTGGCAGAGTGGGCTAAAGAACGGTGATGGAATAAACCCAGATCTTTTGACTGGGTGTGAGTGTTGGAATGTTTCAGATGCTCTGTCCATCACCACCCCCTTTTGTACCGCTTTGGCCGCCATAAGTGTGGCAGGGTATGCTCAGATGTGAGGCCCTTGCTCAATTTGCCACTGGATTCAAGCAAGCCGGGCTGAAGACGGCTGTAATGCCAGAAACCGGTCCTCGGAAGCTTGTTTCCGGTCCAGGGAAGGCATGGCTTGGCAGTTCGGGCGGGACTGTTCCCATGAGGTACAGGGTCAGACTGATTTGCATATAGCCATGTCTGAACTGGGGTGGCAGAGTGGGCTAAAGAACGGTGATGGATTAAACCCAGATCTTTTGACTGGGTGTGAGTGTTTGATTGGTTTAGATGCTCCGTCCATCACCACCCCCTTTTGTACCGCTTTGTCCGCCATAAGTGTGGCAGGGTATGCTCAGACGTGAGTCTCTTGCTCACTTTGCCACTGGATTCAAGCAAGCCGGGCTGAAGACAGCTGTAATGCCAGAAACCGGTCCTCGGAAGCTTGTTTCCGGTCCAGGGAAGCCATGGCTTGGCAGTTCGGGCTGGACTGTTCCCATGAGGCACAGGGTCAGACTGATTTGCATATAGCCATGTCTGAACTGGGGTGGCAGAGTGGGCTAAAGAACGGTGATGGATTAAAACCAGATCTTTTGACTGGGTGTGAGTGTTTGATTGGTTCAGATGCTCCGTCCATCACCACCCCCTTTTGTACCGCTTTGGCCGCCATAAGTGTCGCAGGGTATGCTGAGACGTGAGTCCCTTGCTCACTTTGCCCCTGGATTTAAGCAAGCCGGGCTGAAGACAGCTGTAATGCCAGAAACTGGTCCTCGTAAGCTTGTTTCCGGTCCAGAGAAGGCATGGCTTGGCAGTTCGGGCTGGACTGTTCCCATGAGGCACAGGGTCAGACTGATTCGCATATAGCCATGTCTGAACTGGGGTGGCAGAGTGGGCTAAAGAACGGTGATGGTTTAAACCCAGATCTTTTGACTGGGTGTGAGTGTTTGATTGGTTTAGATGCTCCGTCCATCACCACCCCCTTTTGTACCGCTTTGGCCGCCATAAGTGTGGCAGGGTATGCTCAGACGTGAGTCTCTTGCTCACTTTGCCACTGGATTCAAGCAAGCCGGGCTGAAGACAGCTGTAATGCCAGAAACCGGTCCTCGAAAGCTTGTTTCCGGTCCAGGGAAGCCATGGCTTGGCAGTTCGGGCTGGACTGTTCCCATGAGGCACAGGGTCAGACTGATTTGCATATAAACATGTCTGAACTGGGGTGGCAGAGTGGGCTAAAGAACGATTGATGGATTAAAACCAGATCTTTTGACTGGGTGTGAGTGTTTGATTGGTTCAGATGCTCCGTCCATCACCACCCCCTTTTGTACCGCTTTGGCCGCCATAAGTGTCGCAGGGTATGCTCAGACGTGAGTCCCTTGCTCACTTTGCCCCTGGATTCAAGCAAGCCGGGCTGAAGACAGCTGTAATGCCAGAAACCGGTCCTCGGAAGCTTGTTTCCGGTCCAGAGAAGGCATGGCTTGGCAGTTCGGGCTGGACTGTTCCCATGAGGCACAGGGTCAGACTGATTTGCATTTAGCCATGTCTGAACTGGGGTGGCAGAGTGGGCTAAAGAACGGTGATGGATTAAACCCAGATCTTTTGACTGGGTGTGAGAGTTTGATTGGTTCAGATGCTCCGTCCATCACCACCCGCTTTTGTACCGCTTTGGCCGCCATAAGTGTGGCAGGGTATGCTCAGACGTGAGTCCCTTGTTCACTTTGCCACTGGATTCAAGCAAGCCGGGCTGAAGACGGCTGTAATGCCGGAAACCGGTCCTCGGAAGCTTGGTTCCGGTCCAGGGAAGGCATGGCTTGGCAGTTCGGGCTGGACTGTTCCCATGAGGCACAGGGTCAGACTGATTCGCATATAGCCATGTCTGAACTAGGGTGGCAGAGTGGGCTAAAGAACGGTGATGGATGAAACCCAGATCTTTTGACTGGGTATGAGTGTTGGAATGTTTCAGTTGCTCAGTCCATCACCACCCCATTTTGTACCGCTTTGGCCGCCATAAGTGTGGCAGGGTATGCTCAGACGTGAGGCCCTTGCTCACTTTGCCACTGGATTCAAGCAAGCCGGGCTGAAGACGGCTGTAATGCCAGAAACCGGTCCTCGGAAGCTTGTTTCCGGTCCAGGGAAGGCATGGCTTGGCAGTTCGTGCTGGACTGTTCCCATGAGGCACAGGTTCAGACTGATTTGCATATAGCCATGTCTGAACTGGGGTGGCGGAGTGGGCTAAAGAACGGTGATGGATTAAACCCAGATCTTTTGACTGGGTATGAGTGTTTGATTGGTTCAGATGCTCCGTCCATCACCACCCCCTTTTGTACCGCTTTGGCCGCCATAAGTGTGACAGGGTATGCTCAGACGTGAGTCCCTTGCTCACTTTGCCACTGGATTCAAGCAAGCCGGGCTGAAGACGGCTGTAATGCCAGAAACCGGTCCTGGGAAGCTTGTTTCCGGTCCAGGGAAGCCATGGCTTGGCAGTTCGGGCTGGACTGTTCCCATGAGGCACAGGGTCAGATTAATTTGCATATAGCCATGTCTGAACTGGGGTGGCAGAGTGGGCTAAAGAACGGTGATGGATTAAAACCAGATCTTTTGACTGGGTGTGAGTGTTTGATTGGTTCAGATGCTCCGTCCATCACCACCCCCTTTTGTACCGCTTTGGACGCCATAAGTGTCGCAGGGTATGCTCAGACGTGAGTCCCTTGCTCACTTTGCCACTGGATTCAAGCAAGCCGGGCTGGAGAAAGCTGTAATGCCAGAAACCGGTCCTCGGAAGCTTGTTTCCGGTCCAGAGAAGGCATGGCTTGGCACTTCGGGCTGGACTGTTCCCATGAGGCACAGGGTCAGACTGATTTGCATTTAGCCATGTCTGAACTGGGGTGGCAGAGTGGGCTAAAGAACGGTGATGGAATAAACCCAGATCTTTTGACTGGGTGTGAGTGTTGGAATGTTTCAGATGCTCTGTCCATCACCACCCCCTTTTGTACCGCTTTGGCCGCCATAAGTGTGGCAGGGTATGCTCAGATGTGAGGCCCTTGCTCAATTTGCCACTGGATTCAAGCAAGCCGGGCTGAAGACGGCTGTAATGCCAGAAACCGGTCCTCGGAAGCTTGTTTCCGGTCCAGGGAAGGCATGGCTTGGCAGTTCGGGCGGGACTGTTCCCATGAGGTACAGGGTCAGACTGATTTGCATATAGCCATGTCTGAACTGGGGTGGCAGAGTGGGCTAAAGAACGGTGATGGATTAAACCCAGATCTTTTGACTGGGTGTGAGTGTTTGATTGGTTTAGATGCTCCGTCCATCACCACCCCCTTTTGTACCGCTTTGTCCGCCATAAGTGTGGCAGGGTATGCTCAGACGTGAGTCTCTTGCTCACTTTGCCACTGGATTCAAGCAAGCCGGGCTGAAGACAGCTGTAATGCCAGAAACCGGTCCTCGGAAGCTTGTTTCCGGTCCAGGGAAGCCATGGCTTGGCAGTTCGGGCTGGACTGTTCCCATGAGGCACAGGGTCAGACTGATTTGCATATAGCCATGTCTGAACTGGGGTGGCAGAGTGGGCTAAAGAACGGTGATGGATTAAAACCAGATCTTTTGACTGGGTGTGAGTGTTTGATTGGTTCAGATGCTCCGTCCATCACCACCCCCTTTTGTACCGCTTTGGCCGCCATAAGTGTCGCAGGGTATGCTGAGACGTGAGTCCCTTGCTCACTTTGCCCCTGGATTTAAGCAAGCCGGGCTGAAGACAGCTGTAATGCCAGAAACTGGTCCTCGTAAGCTTGTTTCCGGTCCAGAGAAGGCATGGCTTGGCAGTTCGGGCTGGACTGTTCCCATGAGGCACAGGGTCAGACTGATTCGCATATAGCCATGTCTGAACTGGGGTGGCAGAGTGGGCTAAAGAACGGTGATGGTTTAAACCCAGATCTTTTGACTGGGTGTGAGTGTTTGATTGGTTTAGATGCTCCGTCCATCACCACCCCCTTTTGTACCGCTTTGGCCGCCATAAGTGTGGCAGGGTATGCTCAGATGTGAGTCTCTTGCTCACTTTGCCACTGGATTCAAGCAAGCCGGGCTGAAGACAGCTGTAATGCCAGAAACCGGTCCTCGAAAGCTTGTTTCCGGTCCAGGGAAGCCATGGCTTGGCAGTTCGGGCTGGACTGTTCCCATGAGGCACAGGGTCAGACTGATTTGCATATAAACATGTCTGAACTGGGGTGGCAGAGTGGGCTAAAGAACGATTGATGGATTAAAACCAGATCTTTTGACTGGGTGTGAGTGTTTGATTGGTTCAGATGCTCCGTCCATCACCACCCCCTTTTGTACCGCTTTGGCCGCCATAAGTGTCGCAGGGTATGCTCAGACGTGAGTCCCTTGCTCACTTTGCCCCTGGATTCAAGCAAGCCGGGCTGAAGACAGCTGTAATGCCAGAAACCGGTCCTCGGAAGCTTGTTTCCGGTCCAGAGAAGGCATGGCTTGGCAGTTCGGGCTGGACTGTTCCCATGAGGCACAGGGTCAGACTGATTTGCATTTAGCCATGTCTGAACTGGGGTGGCAGAGTGGGCTAAAGAACGGTGATGGATTAAACCCAGATCTTTTGACTGGGTGTGAGTGTTTGATTGGTTCAGATGCTCCGTCCATCACCACCCGCTTTTGTACCGCTTTGGCCGCCATAAGTGTGGCAGGGTATGCTCAGACGTGAGTCCCTTGTTCACTTTGCCACTGGATTCAAGCAAGCCGGGCTGAAGACGGCTGTAATGCCGGAAACCGGTCCTCGGAAGCTTGGTTCCGGTCCAGGGAAGGCATGGCTTGGCAGTTCGGGCTGGACTGTTCCCATGAGGCACAGGGTCAGACTGATTCGCATATAGCCATGTCTGAACTAGGGTGGCAGAGTGGGCTAAAGAACGGTGATGGATGAAACCCAGATCTTTTGACTGGGTGTGAGTGTTTGATTGGATCAGATGCTCCGTCCATCACCACCCCCTTTTGTACCGCTTTGGCCGCCATAAGTGTGGCAGGGTATGCTCAGACGTGAGACTCTTGCTCACTTTCCCACTGGATTCTAGCAAGCCGGGCTGAAGACTGCTGTAATGCCAGAAACCGGTCCTCGGAAGCTTTTTTCTCTTCCAGGAAAGGCATGGCTTGGCAGTTCGGGCTGGACTGTTCCCAAGAGGCACATGGTCAGACTGATTTGCATATAGCCATGTCTGAACTGGGGTGGCAGAGTGGGCTAAAGAACGATGATGGATTAAACCCGGATCTTTTGACTGGGTGTGAGTGTTTGATTGGTTCAGATGCTCCGTCCATCACCACCCCCTTTTGTACCACTTTGGCCGCCATAAGTGTGGCAGGGTATGCTCAGACGTGAGTCCCTTGCTCACTTTGCCACTGGATTCAAGCAAGCCGGGCTGAAGCCGGCTGTAATGCCAGAAACCGGTCCTGGGAAGCTTGTTTCCGGTCCAGGGAAGGCATGGCTTGGCAGTTCGGGCTGGACTGTTCCCATGAGGCACAGGGTCAGACTGATTTGCATATAGGCATGTCTGAACTGGGGTGGCAGAGTGGGCTAAAGAACGGTGATGGATTAAACCCAGATCTTTTGACTGGGTATGAGTGTTGGAATGTTTCAGTTGCTCAGTCCATCACCACCCCCTTTTGTACCGCTTTGGCCGCCATAAGTGTGGCAGGGTATGCTCAGACGTGAGGCCCTTGCTCACTTTGCCACTGGATTCAAGCAAGCCGGGCTGAAGACGGCTGTAATGCCAGAAACCGGTCCTCGGAAGCTTGTTTCCGGTCCAGGGAAGGCATGGCTTGGCAGTTCGTGCTGGACTGTTCCCATGAGGCACAGGTTCAGACTGATTTGCATATAGCCATGTCTGAACTGGGGTGGTGGAGTGGGCTAAAGAACGGTGATGGATTAAACCCAGATCTTTTGACTGGGTATGAGTGTTTGATTGGTTCAGATGCTCCGTCCATCACCACCCCCTTTTGTACCGCTTTGGCCGCCATAAGTGTGACAGGGTATGCTCAGACGTGAGTCCCTTGCTCACTTTGCCACTGGATTCAAGCAAGCCGGGCTGAAGACGGCTGTAATGACAGAAACCGGTCCTGGGAAGCTTGTTTCCGGTCCAGGGAAGCCATGGCTTGGCAGTTCGGGCTGGACTGTTCCCATGAGGCACAGGGTCAGATTGATTTGCATATAGCCATGTCTGAACTGGGGTGGCAGAGTGGGCTAAAGAACGGTGATGGATTAAAACCAGATCTTTTGACTGGGTGTGAGTGTTTGATTGGTTCAGATGCTCCGTCCATCACCACCCCCTTTTGTACTGCTTTGGCCGCCATAAGTGTCGCAGGGTATGCTCAGACGTGAGTCCCTTGCTCACTTTGCCACTGGATTCAAGCAAGCCGGGCTGGAGACAGCTGTAATGCCAGAAACCGGTCCTCGGAAGCTTGTTTCCGGTCCAGAGAAGGCATGGCTTGGCACTTCGGGCTGGACTGTTCCCATGAGGCACAGGGTCAGACTGATTTGCATTTAGCCATGTCTGAACTGGGGTGGCAGAGTGGGCTAAAGAACGGTGATGGAATAAACCCAGATCTTTTGACTGGGTGTGAGTGTTGGAATGTTTCAGATGCTCTGTCCATCACCACCCCCTTTTTTACCGCTTTGGCCGCCATAAGTGTCGCAGGGTATGCTCAGACGTGAGTCCCTTGCTCACTTTGCCCCTGGATTTAAGCAAGCCGGGCTGAAGACAGCTGTAATGCCAGAAACTGGTCCTCGTAAGCTTGTTTCCGGTCCAGAGAAGGCATGGCTTGGCAGTTCGGGCTGGACTGTTCCCATGAGGCACAGGGTCAGACTGATTTGCATATAGCCATGTCTGAACTGGGGTGGCAGAGTGGGCTAAAGAACGGTGATGGATTAAAACCAGCTCTTTTGACTGGGTGTGAGTGTTTGATTGGTTCAGATGCTCCGTCCATCACCACCCCCTTTTGTACCGCTTTGGCCGCCATAAGTGTCGCAGGGTATGCTCAGACGTGAGTCCCTTGCTCACTTTGCCACTGGATTCAAGCAAGCCGGGCTGGAGACAGCTGTAATGCCAGAAACCGGTCCTCGGAAGCTTGTTTCCGGTCCAGAGAAGGCATGGCTTGGCACTTCGGGCTGGACTGTTCCCATGAGGCACAGGGTCAGACTGATTTGCATTTTGCCATGTCTGAACTGGGGTGGCAGAGTGGGCTAAAGAACGGTGATGGAATAAACCCAGATCTTTTGACTGGGTGTGAGTGTTGGAATGTTTCAGATGCTCCGTCCATCACCACCCCCTTTTGTACCGCTTTGGCCGCCATACGTGTGGCAGGGTATGCTCAGATGTGAGGCCCTTGCTCACTTTGCCACTGGATTCAAGCAAGCCGGGCTGAAGACGGCTGTAATGCCAGAAACCGGTCCTCGGAAGCTTGTTTCCGGTCCAGGGAAGGCATGGCTTGGCAGTTCGGGCGGGACTGTTCCCATGAGGTACAGGGTCAGACTGATTTGCATATAGCCATGTCTGAACTGGGGTGGCAGAGTGGGCTAAAGAACGGTGATGGATTAAACCCAGATCTTTTGACTGGGTGTGAGTGTTTGATTGGTTTAGATGCTCCGTCCATCACCACCCCCTTTTGTACCGCTTTGGCCGCCATAAGTGTGGCAGGGTATGCTCAGACGTGAGTCTCTTGCTCACTTTGCCACTGGATTCAAGCAAGCCGGGCTGAAGACAGCTGTAATGCCAGAAACCGGTCCTCGGAAGCTTGTTTCCGGTCCAGGGAAGCCATGGCTTGGCAGTTCGGGCTGGACTGTTCCCATGAGGCACAGGGTCAGACTGATTTGCATATAGCCATGTCTGAACTGGGGTGGCAGAGTGGGCTAAAGAACGATTGATGGATTAAAACCAGATCTTTTGACTGGGTGTGAGTGTTTGATTGGTTCAGATGCTCCGTCCATCACCACCCCCTTTTGTACCGCTTTGCCCGCCATAAGTGTCGCAGGGTATGCTCAGACGTGAGTCCCTTGCTCACTTTGCCCCTGGATTCAAGCAAGCCGGGCTGAAGACAGCTGTAATGCCAGAAACCGGTCCTCGGAAGCTTGTTTCCGGTCCAGAGAAGGCATGGCTTGGCAGTTCGGGCTGGACTGTTCCCATGAGGCACAGGGTCAGACTGATTTGCATTTAGCCATGTCTGAACTGGGGTGGCAGAGTGGGCTAAAGAACGGTGATGGATTAAACCCAGATCTTTTGACTGGGTGTGAGTGTTTGATTGGTTCAGATGCTCCGTCCATCACCACCCGCTTTTGTACCGCTTTGGCCGCCATAAGTGTGGCAGGGTATGCTCGAACGTGAGTCCCTTGTTCACTTTGCCACTGGATTCAAGCAAGCCGGGCTGAAGACGGCTGTAATGCCAGAAACCGGTCCTCGGAAGCTTGTTTCCGGTCCAGGGAAGGCATGGCTTGGCAGTTCGGGCTGGACTGTTCCCATGAGGTACAGGGTCAGACTGATTTGCATATAGCCATGTCTGAACTGGGGTGGCAGAGTGGGCTAAAGAACGGTGATGGATTAAACCCAGATCTTTTGACTGGGTATGAGTGTTGGAATGTTTCAGTTGCTCAGTCCATCACCACCCCCTTTTGTACCGCTTTGGCCGCCATAAGTGTGGCAGGGTATGCTCAGACGTGAGGCCCTTGCTCACTTTGCCACTGGATTCAAGCAAGCCGGGCTGAAGACGGCTGTAATGCCAGAAACCGGTCCTCGGAAGCTTGTTTCCGGTCCAGGGAAGGCATGGCTTGGCAGTTCGGGCGGGACTGTTCCCATGAGGTACAGGGTCAGACTGATTTGCATATTGCCATGTCAGAACTGGGGTGGCAGAGTGGGCTAAAGAATGGTGATGGATTAAACCCAGATCTTTTGACTGGGTGTGAGTGTTTGATTGGTTTAGATGCTCCGTCCATCACCACCCCCTTTTGTACGGCTTTGGCCACCATAAGTGTGGCAGGGTATGCTCAGACGTGAGTCCCTTGCTCACTTTGCCACTGGATTCAAGCAAGCCGGGCTGAAGACGGCTGTAATGTCTGAAACCGGTCCTCGGAAGCTTGTTTCCGGTCCAGGGGAGGCATGGTTTGGCAGTTGGGGCTGGACTGTTCCCATGAGGCACAGGGTCAGACTGATTTGCATATAGCCATGTCTGAACTGGGGTGGCAGAGTTGGCTAAAGAACGGTGATAGATTAAACCCAGATCTTTTGACTGGGTGTGAGTGTTTGATTGGTTCAGATGCTCCGTCCATCACCACCCCCTTTTGTACCTTTATTTATGCATGCATTCATATTTATATTTATATAGATATGCAGATTATATATGTTTATATATGTATGTATATATATATACACATACATATATATAAATGCATATGTATATATATATGTGTATATGTGTGCGTGTAGAGAGAGGTAGAGAGGTAGAGGTGTAGAGGTAGAGGTGTAGAGGTAAAGAGGTAGAGGTAGAGAGGTAGAGACTAGTAGAGAGAGAAGTAGAGAGAAGTAGAGAGAGGTAGAGAGTAGAGAGTGAGTAATAGAGAGTAGAGAGTGAGTAGTAGACAGTAGTAGAGAGCAGCAGGGAGAGTAGCAGGGAGTGAGTAGTAGAGAGTAATAGAGTGAATATTAGAGTGAATAGTAGAGAGTAGTAGAGAGTGAGTAGTAGAGAGTGAGTAGTAGAGAGTAGTAGAGAGTAAGTAGTAGCGTGAGTAGTAGGGAGCAGTAGAGAGTGAGTAGTAGAGAGTAGTAAAGAGTGAGTAGTAGAGAGTAGTAGAGAGTGAGTAGTAGAGAGTGAGTAGTAGAGAGTGAGTAGCAGAGAGAGAGAATAGTAGAGAGTGAGTAGTAGAGTGAGTAGTAGAGTGAGTAGTAGAGAGAGAGTAGTAGAGAGTGAGTTGTAGAGAGTAGTAGAGAGTTAGTAGTAGAGAGTGAGTAGTAGAGTGAGTAGTAGAGAGTGAGTAGTAGAGAGTGAGTAGTAGAGAGTAGTAGAGAGTGAGAAGTAGCGAGTGAGTAGTAGAGAGTAGTAGAGAGTGAGTAGTAAAGAGTGAGTAGAAGAGAGAGAGTAGTAGAGAGTGAGTAGTAGAGAGTAGTAGAGAGTGAGTAGTAGAGAGTAGTAGGGAGTGAGTAGTAGAGAGAGAGTAATAGAGAGTAGTAGAGTAGTAGAGAATGAGTAGTAGAGAGTGAGTATTAGAGAGTAGTGGAGTATTAGAGAGTGAGTAGTAGAGAGTAGTGGAGAATATTCCAAAGTTTGGCACAGCACCACTTGCACAACAAGTCCAATCAAATCATATCACTTAGAGTCCTTATTGAATCGCTGAATCTTGGTGTATATTCAAATGCTTTTATTTTCCTTAAGTTACAACATAACTTCTTCAGGGTGTTCTTATTTCCTTCAAGTTATGTCGGTAACCTGTTGTCATATATCTAGATATTTCGTCCACATGTTAGACGAGTCATAAGTACATTCTTATTCAAAGTGACTAGGTATCAATTTTACCCACACAATTCGGGCAAACTTGAGTAATATATAGCATCCTCAAAGTCAGTCTTTCAAAAATTCCAAAGTATAGGACATGATAATCCAAATCCAAATGTTTCTCAAGAAAAGTCATTTTCAATCGTTCGGAATATCGGTGTTTGGGCAGATATGACCCACGGACACGGTTTATGACTTTTCTTGAGAAACATTTGGATTTGGATTATCATGTCCTATACTTTGGAATTTTTGAAAGACTGACTTTGAGGATGCTATAAATTACTCAAGTCCATGGATTCTGCTGGGAACGCCCCCAGCAACACCCATTGCACGCTCATTTAACGCAGGACACTGCATTAAAGGGACTGATATTTATCAGGCAGGATTAGGCCACAAAAAGTGGCATAGTCCTGCCTGATAAATATCACTCAGTCTTCTGCGCCACCGGAACGTCACAAAAAGTGATGTTCCGGAGGCGCAAGGGGCTCGTAAATAAGGCCCCATAGGTTTCACACTCATTATAGTTAGGAATTAGCATTTAAAAAACCTTTGAAATTCACTGAAAAAACCAGAGGTTTCACACCAGTTATAGTTAGCTGGACATTTTACTCATAAAAAACCATTGAAATTGCCCCGTTATAGTTAGTTGTACTCACTATAACTCTCGCGCCCGCAATCCACTGCTGATGATGTCACAGATTACATCATTCATGACATGGTCAGTGACATCACTGATGACATCACTGATGACATCTCAAATGACATCACTGATGACATCATCCAGTGAATGTGGTTTGCTTTGATATTTAAATATGTATTAGTTTCAAGTTTCAAGTTTATTTTATTTATTTGATTTGCTTCTCCACTGAGAACCACAAATATTTAATGCACAATATTCAATTTTACACCGTTTTGTTAACATTTTTATTCTAATACAAAGTTAAAAATGGTTTTCAAAATTTGTAAAAATTGTAGCAATCAAATTTGTTTGGCGGTGCTTTACATAAAATAATCCGTTCCTATACTGAATTAATTCTACATTTGGTATAAACTGGTTGTAAAAACCTCTTTCTTGCCTTTACCACTATCGCATTTGGGCAGGTGAACAACAAATGCTCCAAGTCCTGCTCTCCACCATTACACAGATTACAAATAATGCTTTCTTTTAGGTGCCACCTAGATGTAACGGTTTTTACAGGAAGTATCCCAAATCGGAGCAGGACAACCGATCTCCTGACCCCATGGTTTAGATTAAAATTAATATACTGCTGAGGTTTCTTGAAAACTACAGTTTCTATAACATTCTTATATAGAGGCAATTTAAAACAGTACTGAGAGTCAAGCTCAAAACTAAGTCTTGGAGTAAAGTGCTTTAAGAAAAGTTTCAGCTGGGCAGGTGTCCAAGATAGTAACAGATTGATGTTAATCTCTGATAACTTGAAAGCGGATAAAGCATTTTTTCAAACTACATGTTTCGACGAATCACATTCAAATGTTTCTATTTTGAGCAGAGATCGAAGCGTTCCTTCTTCCGCGTGGAGGAGATTGTACGCCCACCTGATGATATTGGCAATTCCTCAGGCATAGGAACTGGTTAATGAGTACTCAAGGTGGAGAGCTTGTACTGTTACCTCCTGACACAGCTTCGTTAGTTTCCGTAAGATCGTTCCTTCTTTTAGGTCTAAAAAGCTCCATTGGCTTATTGGTATATATTCGAGAGCGTATGACAATACTGGTGGTATCTTGGCGCTGTATACCTTAAGCATGGAAGAAAAGTGTCTTTGTCCAGATGCTACATATAACCGTGAAAGTGCTCCCACATGCACATCAGATTTCCGGGTCAAATTCAGAGTATGGGGCCTATTTTGTAAAGATTTGGTGAAAATTCAACCTAAATAGGTATATTGATTTACCACTTCCACCATTTTTCCCCCTAGAGAGCAGCTGAATTTGGTGCTCTTTTTCCTTCCTGAGAATGGAACTATTTTTGTTTTCGCAATATTAGGTATTAAATAATTTTCCTCCGTATAAATATGAAGTGCCTGGAGGCTTCTTTGCAAACCAAATGGGGTTAGGTCTAATATAATTACATTGTCTGCATATAACATAGTATGTATATTGTGGAAGGCTATTTTTGGTGGAAAATTGCATATTTGCTGAAACATTGAGGCATATCACGAAGATAAAGGGAAAACAATAGGGGAGCAAGAAGGCATCCTTGCCTAAGGCCGTTTGGAGTCGGGATAGGACTAGTTAGACCCTTTTCCCTCCCCATTTGAACCTGACACCAGGTATCCGTATGTAGTGATATTAATATATGTAATAGTTTGTCCGGGATACCCATTTTGCTAAGTTTTCTCCAGAGTGTTCCTCTATCCACTCTATCGAATGCAGTGGAAAAATCAATAAAGGCAGCATAATAAACCTGGGATTTAATTGTCACGTATTTATCTAAGATGGTTTGCAACACAGCAATATTGTCGGTGCCCGAATGCTTTGGTCTAAATCCAGCCTGGTATAGGGGAATTAATCCAGATGAAAAGGCCCAGTCCTTAAGATGATCTAACACTGTTGCTGTAAAGATTTTTCCTGTTGCATCCAAAAGGGATATCTGCCTGTAATTGCCAGGATGCAGCCTCGTATCCTTTTTCGTATGGGTATTACAATGCTCCCCTTCCAAGATTTGGGGATTTCCCTAGTACTGAAAATATGGTTGAAAAGGGGAGATAACATCTTACTCCATTCTTTGGGGTTGCATTGGAGGACCTTGATCGGAATTTGGTGAGGACCTGTTGCTCCTGTCGTTCTCGCCTTTCTTATATGTAGCTCAATTGAAAATGGACTGGATACTCCGCTATTTAAGGGTTTTATTTCTGAATTCCTAGCAAAATTATGACTAATTTCTGTATTGGTATTTGGTTTATATAAATTGGCAAGGTAGAGTTCCCATTCTTTTGGAGGCACCGGGATAGCTTGTAATGCTTTTTTCGTACCCGTTTCTTTGGTGATTATACTCCAATAGGCACGTTGGTTGTTTTGTTAAGCATCTATCTGTAGGTCTACCCAGTTTTTATCTTGGGTTATTCTCTTATGTTTTTCTTTTTCGCTCTTACATTGATTTTTCAATTTGTTAATTTCTAACTGTTTGGATGCTGAGGTTTCTAGAAACTGTGCTCTTATCAGTTTATTTAGAAGTTGTGTATAAGTAGCTAACTTTGTTTTTTTGTTTTGATTCTTTGTTGTTCTCGATTGCATCAACTTTTCCTGTAATTTTTGTGTTAGCTTTTTGATAACCATTTCAAAATTTGTTATCGAATTTGTGGAATGCATTACTTGTAGGAATTGCGTTGAATCGATTATGGTGATTATCTTATTAAGTGTAGCTGAATTCCAATGAATCCGTCTTTGAGCTGGGTTTGCCAAAACTGTGCTATAGCTGTACATAATTTGACTTGACGGGGAAAGTTGTGTTTTCCACTCTGTACTTACTTGTAAAATAGCATGATCACTACCATGAACAAAATTAATTTTAAGTTGTAAGACTGATCCAAACAAATCGTAGCTACAGATCATGTAGTCCAGCAGTGAGGAACCACAGTTTCCCTGTCTTGTATTTGAGGCGGGAATGTCTCCTTCTACGTTGCCATTTAGTATTATTCCATTCAACATGCAGAGTGATGCTATTAGGATTTTTCCTCTTTTATCCGCCTTACTTTCTTTAGGAAGTAGTGGAATGGAGATTCCCAGGGCCTCTTCTTTGTGCCAATTTACCCATTTTAGTAATACCTCATTAGATAATTTCACATTGAAGTCACCCATAATGAACAGCGATGGATAACCTTGACTTTCAATTGTTTGTTCAATATCTTTTAAGATTTCTATAGCAAGTACGTCCATTTTTATTCCAGGGGGGATATAGATATTATAAATTAGTAGATTTTTTAAAGTTTCTGGGGGGTTTATCCCCAACTTGATCTTAATACATTGATGATTCTTTGAGTTAATTGGAATTATTTCTTGGGCCCAATTGTAATCTTCGTTTAATAAAATCGCTATCCCACCTTTCGCATGACCCCGATCAACCTGCTCTGCAGGAATATCATATACAAAATATTTCTCTTGATTACAATTTTGTGTAGTCCAAGTTTCTTGGAGGGCCACTATAGCTGGAGAGTTTTTTGTTATTTCAGCCATTTCGTCAAGCCTGTGCTAAACAGAGAATTTGTTATCCTTAATTTGTTTATTACTATTCAGAGTCTCGGAGATCCAGGACCATGAATGATCCCTCTTTGTTATTTCCTTGCCGGGGGTATTTTTACTCCAGATTTTTCTTTCGCCATTCTTTAAAGAAACAATTATATTTTCTGCAACATGGTCTGGGGGATTGATCATGGTGTTAAAGGTTTGCTTCAATCGCTGCGTTTTGAGAGATTCATCTGTTATATGATTCTTTTGAACTTCGTGCTTTAATACTGGGGTCAGATCATAACCATATTTGTGGAGAGTCTCACTCTCCATCAATATAATTCCTGTTATTACTGGAGACCAAAATTCTACAATCGCAGTCGTTGTTTTTGTTTTTTCCGGGAACATAACTAGTTTTATTTCATTTCGTGCTAGGGTTTGTAACGGCTGAATCTTATGAAGCAGACTAATAATTTGGTCGCAATTAAGTGGAGCTTCATCTGAAGGGAATAATTCTGTGATTTGCAGATAATTAGCCCTGATCTCCTCTGCTTGTGGATCCTTTTTCTGAGTAGAGAAAGTTATTTTTGGGATCTCTCTTAATGCCGGGCTTGTAGGACCGTGTCCTGCTAGTAGAAAATTTGTTGCCTTTGGGTTTAGTTTACTCAGTTGGTTAGAATTATCACTTTGGGTTTTCGCCGGCGACTTCTGCTCCTTTATCTTCGGGATCTGGGGCAATTCTGTTCTTTTCTCATTACCTAATAATCCAATTGGTAAAGGGGAATTATTCTGAAATCTTATTTTACGGGCTTTCTTTTTCTCAACTCTTCTTAGCGCCTTTCTTCTTTTTAGTTTGGTTATCTTTTTTTTTTTTATTTGTACTTTCTGGGCCCTGTATGTCACCATTAGATAGCTCAATATCGGCAGTTGCTTTAAGATGAGATATTACAGGACTGTTCAGAGTAGATTTAGGTTTGCTTTTTGTAAAAATTGTATAGTATGCTACAGGCTGATGGTGTGACACTGATTTAGTTTCCTCCTTGAAAAGGTTTCTGAGAGAATATATCAGGTTATAATCCTGATTACCCTTAGATTCCATAGATAGTTTCCTTCCGGTTTGAGTTGGAGGGAGAGACTTTTTTTTTAATTTCAACTTTTGAATTGTAAGAGTTTTCCCCTTTACATTTACCACAGACTCCTGTTATTGTTGTTGATTTTATTTGCTCTTTCTTCTTTTTTTTCTCTACTAGAAATTTTAGTATACCTAGTTGAGTATCAAGCGTTTGGTCAGAATTTTCCAATATGTTCCCTAGATGGATGAGAACTTATTCCAGAATATTTTGCAGGGTAAACAAAGATTTAGATACTGGTGTATAGTTGTTAGAAAGACCTGTAGTTTTAAAAAGAGAGAGATCTGGCGATTTTTCAAGGAATCCCTCTAGGTCTGATGGTTTTTGTGGAGTACTGTTCTGTATATTCTGGGTCTCCTTTTGGGGTTCCATGTGAAATATTAGGTCCTTGATATTAATATCTGGACAGGTGATATTATATTCTTGAGATTGTTGTGTTTTGGATGATTCCGGTATTATTGATCCTGATACAATTAAATTCGGAATTGAGTCCTCCCAGTCGATTAAGATACTTTTTGGGGGATCCTCAGGTGTTCTTTGATTTTGAATTTGAGTCTGATGTATTCCATCCTTTCCATCCTCTTTATTCACTTTTTTTCCCTTAATTATCTGGTCTTTTGATATTTGCCCCTGATCATCTGGGTTTAGTTTTGCGAAATACTTTTTAATCCCAGAAGTTGCTACAGACTTTCCAGTTTTTACCATCTTGCTAGTATTCTTTCTAATTGCTTCTTCCGTTCCCATCCTCTTCATAAAGATGGTTCTTGATCTTAATTTTTTATAAGCCATTACAATATAGTAGATCACTTAGTATTGTTTTAGTTGTAATTTTAGTCGTCCTGTTTATACCGGAGAGTTGTTACCGGGGGGTCTTAACCAGCGTTTGCTAAATATGCTGGCCCCTGCTGCCCCCTACTTTTGATCCAGTGTCAGAGAAGATACTCTTACCCAATTCCAGTCGACACAGCCAGAGAGGTAAAGCTCCATGGGCCAGTAAACCGGTGCGCCGCTCATGCAACACCGAAACTAGCACCCAGTTCCCACTCCCTAACTCCTTTTCTTATGAAACTATAAAGTTTTCACGGACGTCAGACATTATTTACCAATCATTCGTTACTTAGTTATTGTAGTATTAATACCGCTAGTTACTCCTGCTGCGAGAAAATCCTGTTAAGTTAAGGCCTGCTTCCTAATGAGGGTTTTTAGTATACAACACGAGCCTTAGGAAACCGTATGGTAAATACAGGTGGCCACTTAAATGAGAGTGTATAATGAATGCGAGTGGTAACTTAGAGGAGATTATAGAAGGCTCCTTATGGTAATTTCACAAAATCCTTGCTCCGCTGCAATCAAAAGAAGGGATTGCAGCTCCACAAGGTTGATCCTCGCGGCTACTGCCGCGTCTGGGGGGCTCTCGCGGCTCCGGCCGCACCCGGGACACAGCTCCACAAGGTTGATCCTCGCGGCTTCAGCCACGTACCTGGCACCACTCGTGGGTCCTGCCGCGTTCTAGGGACCTTTACAGCTTCTGCCGCACCTAGCCGCACCCGAATACTGCTCACAGCTCACAACTCCTTGCAGGTCCTGCTGCGCCTGGGGAGCCCTCGCTGCTTAGCCGCACCCGGGACATCACTCGCGGCTACTGCCGTGTCCAGGGGGCTCTCACGGCTCCTACCGCGTCCAGGATGCTTTCGCCCTCCGTAGTATACCCTTGCAGCAGGTTGGCCTCAAACGCGTGTTTTTTTTGCCTGCTTGCCTTATTTTTCAGGCGATTTACAGGATTACCACGCCAAGTGCCAGGTGCTGCAATCAGCGTCTTCCTCGCCTCGTTCCTCGCTCGACGTTCGTTTGTTTACTCGACAGCGCCCTGTCGTTAAATATGTATTATAAATACACTACTTTGCATTGAAGAATGAGTGGATATATACATATAAATGTGTGAATGATGGATTTAGTAACAGTGTCATTGATTGTTTCCTTGACTATTTTGTAGAGTCTCACTATATATAATATGTAGTTATTTAACTGTGTTAAAGTCTTTATTGCTTTGACTTAATTGGTATATTAAAGACTATATTTGTTATTGGTTTCTTAACTGAGTATTTGTATGGGTAAATGAATGTCTATGTGGTTTGGTGGGGGGGTATGTAATTGCCTACAATTTTTGGAATAGTTCATTCAGTAGGTAAATGAGGTTAGGACTACCTGTTATAACACTTGTTTCAGTGAGTGTATATGTTTCTGGGTGTGGTGGTGATTAAATATGTCTCTCAATAGTATATCTCCATTAAATTTGCATAAAAAAGCAGTGTATGTTACAGTTATATCTAATTAAGTGAGCCTATGACTTAGTGATTGTATGAGTCACTGTACGGAGAACTGAATATTTCTTTTTTTTTAAGTTTGATTTATTGAGGAGTAGAAAAAGGGGAAAATGGGGAAGTGGGGGTGAAAGGAGAAGAGTTACAATAAGCAGATGGAGGAAATAAACATTAAAATAAAAATTCCATAAAATTGAGCATTACAAGCATGAAAAATTATGAACATATCGTAGAAATAGAAATACAATAAGCAAAATACACTATATAGAAATATAGTGATAGTAGCAATCAAATATATGTAGAAATAAACAGGTAATAAGGAAATTTAGGGGGTTTGCGAACTTCAACTGTATCTGGATCAGGAGAGGAATGAACAGGAGCAGAGGGAGAGAGTCATTTTATAACACACTAAGTGTATAGATGAATAGATGAAGTGGTGTTTGTAGAAGTGTGTAGGTGAGTAATTGTAAGTATGATCCATTGTTTGCATAAGTCAATAAGATGTCTTTATAAGTGAATACAATGTGTGCTGGTGTGTAATGTTGAAATAGGTGTATAAGTATATTTGTTAGTGTTCTGTTAATTATTCACTGCATATAACACTGAATCTATAGGTAAGTGAATAGATGTGTGTATAGATCTATGATTCATTGAGTGGATGTTTAGAAAGTACTATTGATGTGTCAATGGTTTGAAATAAGGCACTTTCTATTTTACAGTGAGTGAAAAATATTATACTAGTGTGTGATGAGGTGTATTTCATGTCACATGGATGATGTCATCAGTGATGTCATCAGTGATGTCATTTGAGATGTCATCAGTGATGTCATCAGTGATGTCACCGACCATGTCATGAATGATGTAATATGTGACATCATCAGCAGTGGATTGCGGGTGCGCGAGTTATAGTGAGTACAACTAACTATAACGGGGAATTTTCAATGGTTTTGTATGAGTAAAATGTCCAGCTAACTATAACTGGTGTGAAACCTTTGTTTTTTTCAGTGAATATTAATATATATATATTACCTACTGGCGGTCGCCAGTAGGTATATATAGTTAGGATTTTTTCCCTATGGGATTTTTGAAAATTCTATGTCTAATAACTTTGGCGTTTGTGGACGGAATTGGATGAAATTTTCTGGAAAATGGAACATTTTGTTTCTGAGCAGCCCCTGAAAATTTGGGGGGTGTTCGTCCAGGGGGGGCCGAGAAAAAAGGGGGGTCCCAAAACGTGTTTTTAACATTGAGTTTTCCATAGGGCGGTTGGCCTCACTTTTAGCCCGAACGGCTGAATGGATTTGCACGAAACTTGGCAAAATTGTAGGGACTGGTAGCCCGATGTGCCTTTTGTAGGTCTCAATATATGTGCTACAGTGGATTTTGAGAAATTAACGTTCAAAAAAAGATATATATCTAGAGCCGCGCCTAGAGCGCTCCCCGGTACGCGTACCGGGGAGCGCTTCAGGCGCGCCACGCGACTTGCGCACGGCAAGCTGATTGGTTCTCGGGTGTCTGTAAACATTCGAAACAGTCCGCAGCGGCCGCCATCTTGTGTCTCGGTAGGATTGAGACACAAGAGGTGGCAAAAATCAAAGGGGGAAATGAGCAAGAGGGGGCAGGGTACACACCCCCTGACCCCCTAGGTTTCATGTGGGGGCCATAAAAGGCTCCCGCGGGTGAAAAAATAAATAAAAAAAAATTCGATTTTCGCGGGGGTGAGCGCCCGGTACGCGCACCGGGGAGCGTACGGGGGAGCGTACCATGGAGATTAAAAATGACAGACTTTTAAAAAAATAAAGCTTCTTTTTAAAAAATGGAGGTAGTTCTGAAAAGAACTTTTTTTTTGATTTTGTTGTTTTATATATTTTTTTTTGTTTTTGTTGTTTTATATTTTTTTAGACTTTTTAAAACAATTTTATATTTTTTTTGGATTTTTTTCAAGGGAAAAACAAAAACAAGGATTCCAAAACTGCTCAACAGGAGCAAAAAAATTTGAAAATTTAGGGACTGGCAGAGCAGCGGTGTTGCTGCTTCTTTAGGGCAATCAGTTCAACACTCTGCTCCCCATAGCAGAGCAGTTCGTCACACTCTTTGCACAAAAATTTGATGCCCGCAAACACCGGCTGAATGTTAGGAACCATTCTTCCACGGGGTGGTCCCGAAGGTGTTGCTCCACCAGTGGAGGTGCTGCCGCCATCTGTGGGTACATTCCGTGCCAGCTCTCTGACACTCTCCCTGGCAAAGTTGTTAGGGTGTCTTCTTTTCACATGCCGGATCAAATTAGCATTCCCAAAACTATATTTTTTCAGAGGATTGCCTCTGGATAAACTACTCCCACATATTTTGCATGTTACTTTGGGAGCGTTGACTTTTTTCTGTCCTTCTGGGATTTCGTAAAATTTCCAGATGAAATGGGTTTTTTTCTTTTGCTGAGGAGGGTCCTCATCTAAAAATCCCTCTGAATCACTGCTGGATGACTCTCTTGCAGCCATTGCTGGAGATCAGAAAAGTAGGAGATAGAGTAGACACGACAGCTCTTGCTCTCTCCAAGTACAAAGCAATAGTGAGAGAAATGGGTGGGTTTCACACAATTTGGAAAAAAAAAAGTTCTGAACCAATGAAAAGTGTTATTTTAAAGTCACATGGTTTGACGCGCTTACGCTACGCGCCCCGGGGCGCGTCCCGGGCGTGTATCGTAAGCGCATCGGGGCGCTTACGTTGCGCGATCGTATGCGCTTCCGGGTGCGCTTACGCGGTGCGTCATAAGACGCATCTCGCGGCTACGCGATACGTGTCTTATGACGCAAGGCGTGGCGGCTACGCGATACGTCACGATGTTGTTTTCGTTCTCGGCAATAGCGCTTCCGGGACGCGCATTAGTACGCGCCCCGGGGCGCGCCGCAAGATTGCGCTTACCCGTGCGTTCACCTGTCCGCGCCCCGGGAGCGCACTAAAAATAATATTAAAAAAAAATAAAAAAATTATAAATTTAAAATGTATTATTTTTATAAAGATTTGCTATTAAAAAACCTATGAAATTCACTGAAAAAACCATAGGTTATAGACCATATATAGTTAGGAATTAGCATTTACAAAACCTTGAAAATTCACTGAAAAAACCATAGGTTATAGACCATATATAGTTAGGAATTAGCATTTAAAAAACCTTATTTTACTCACACAAAACCATTGAAATTCCATATATAGTTAGTTGTACTAACTATATATCGCGCACCCGCAATCCACTGCTGATGATGTCACATATTACATAATTCATGACATGGTCAGTGACATCACTGATGACATCACTGATGACATCTCAAATGACATCACTGATGACATCACTGATGACATCTCATTTCACATTACTCATGACATCATTCATGTGATGATACGATGAACCTCTTCAGACTCTAATAAAAACGTAGATACACTCAGTGTAAACAGACACTCACAGACTGTCACTCATCCATGGAGTTACTCACACACCTAATCAGTCTTGCAAAGAATCAATCACACCTCCATTTCCGAAAACTATATAGTTAAACACACCTTACTTATTGAAACATATAATAACACATATTTACTCTGTTATACAATCCCTGATACAAGTTCACAATAATCCATACAGCCACTCACACATTCACTGGCTCTTATGCACAGTTATTTATATATGTCAACTACCACATGTACTGTGTTTTACATATGTACTTACTTTGACATGTAGCACTGAGATATCCATTCACTCACCAATACACTCATGCAAACAGTAAACCGCCCATACAGCTGTTTCCACATGCACTTTTGAACCCATACATCTAGTGAATCAACTGCTCACACATCTATGCACAGAGTCATACACCTCCCAGCCACCCACACACACACTCAGTCTCCCATACAAATACTTGGCCAACTAATCAATAACCCATATAGTTAGTCATATAGCTAATGATCAACACATGCATCAGATTACAAAACAACAGACACAATGGTGCACAATTTAAAACAGTTTAGTCACTAACCCATGCACTCAGTGAGACACATTTAATCACTCACTTATACAGTCAGTCATGCACCTACTAAATACATCATCCAGACACTTATACATCCACTCATTCTTCAATATATAAGACATATTTTAACTTTAAAGAAACATACAGTCACTGGATGTTGTCATCAGTGATGTCATTTGAGATGTCATCAGTGATGTCATCAGTGATGTCACTGACCATGTCATGAATGATGTAATATGTGACATCATCAGCATTGGATTGCGGGTGCGCGATATATAGTTAGTACAACTAACTATATATGGAATTTCAATGGTTTTGTGTGAGTAAAATAAGGTTTTTTAAATGCTAATTCCTAACTATATATGGTCTATAACCTATGGTTTTTTCAGTGAATTTTCAAGGTTTTGTAAATGCTAATTCCTAACTATATATGGTCTATAACCTATGGTTTTTTCAGTGAATTTCATAGGTTTTTTAATAGCAAATCTTTATAAAAATAATACATTTTAAATTTATAATTTTTTTATTTTTTTTTAATATTATTTTTAGTGCGCTCCCGGGGCGCGGACAGGTGAACGCACGGGTAAGCGCAATCTATATATTTTCTCGAACACACTCGTTTTTTAAAACGAAGACAGATGGCACTCTTGAGCTATGGATTTTAAATTTGATTTATTGGCAGACCCCCCTGCCCCCAAGACAACAAAAAAATAAATATATATATATATATATATATATATATATATATATATATATACCTACTGGCGGTCGCCAGAAGGTAGTTATAGTTAGGACCTACTTTCCATTGGAAATCCACAACATTCTATTTGGAATAACTTTGGCGCCGGTGGACGTGAAATTCTCCAAGAAAATGGCCTGCTCCGCTCCTTCCCAGAAAGTTTGGGGGTGATTCGTCAATTGGGGGCCGAGAAAAAAGGGGGGTCCCAAAACATGTTTTCCCCATGCAATTTTCCATAGGGACATTTAGCCAGGGCCACAGCCCGAACGGCTGAATGGAATTACACCAAATTTGGCAGAGAGGTAGAGTTCGGTTCGCAGATTGTGCTTTTTGTTAAATGGTGTAAATCCGTTCAATAGTTCCTGAGAAAATCAAAAGTAAAACCATAGTGATATCTAGAGATGAAGTACTGTACGTGTACAGAAATCCGTACAATTACGAGCACGAGCTGCATGTTGATTGGATGTCAACTCTCTGTCAACACTGCAAACCAGGAAGTGTTGGCAGCCATCTTGTGCCCTGGTAGAACCGAGTCACAAGAAAACAGTAAAACAAAGTTGAAAAATAAGGAAAGGGCGCAGGGTAGAAACATCCTGACCCTCTAGGCCTGCTCAGGGGGTCACACATGGATCTTTAGGCAATATATATTTTTTTAAATAAGAAATCGCGGCATACGCATATCGTACGCGTACCCTTGTGGAAAAGGAAAAAAAAAACTAGAAGTCCATTTTATTCTTAATTAGCCCCCTGGGGGGCCAAATCCAAGGGTAAATTTTTTTCCATAATGAGGGGCCTGTAAGGCCCCCCGAGCCCCGGGGAATGCCACACCCGGGGTTTTATTTTGAAGTAGGCGGGGGGGCTCACGCACCCCTCCTGCATCCCCGGGGACCGCCACCCCCTCGGGGCTTTTTTAATTATTTTTTTTAAAATATGTTTTCAGCCCCCTCCCTCTCCCCCCCGTACACGCCCCGGGGACCACCACCTTCCTGGGGCAGTAATATGTAAAATTACCTTCCAGCCACGGGCACCTGCACCCCCCGGGGCTTTTTAATGTTGGGAGAGGGTCGTGCGGCTCCCCTTCTGGAGCCCTTGATGGCCTTGGGGACCACCACCTCCCACAGGGCCGGCTCCTGCAGTGTCTGGGAGTGCCTACCGTCCCGGGACACTGCTGTTTGCTATGGTAGGGCGGGAGCGTCGCGGCTCCGAGTTTACCACAGCAAACCGCTTTCCTATTTGAAAGAGAGAGCAAGTTAATCTGCTCTCTCTTTCAGTAGGAAAGCAGATTGCTTTTCGTCAGAGAGAGCAGCATGTAAGCTGCTCTCTCTGACAAAGCAATGCCGGCTCTCGAAGGACGCAGGGAGCCGCCTGGGACCGTGGGGGCATTGGGGCTAAATTTTTTTTTTTTAAAAACATTTCTTTTTGAGAACTATCTCTACTAGTCAAAAAAAGAGCTATATTTATATGATAGTATGTAAAACTTTCCGTTTTTTTGTGCACCAGTTGTACTCTCTACACATACGCAGCCTCATTGCAAAGCTGTCCTCATTTCAGGTATTAAATTTGCCGCTTTCTTTTCCTGGGCCGTGTGTGTCTTCAGCTGCTATACTTTTGTAATATGTTAATAATCGTATTCTATCTATATTTATTTGAAACGTATTGCCGAGGCGCCAAACGGTGATTACATACTCCGTCCACCGCCATTTTAGTAGTTTTCTTCCGTTATTTTTATTATACTTTTACTTTAATTTTACCCTCTGCCTATCTTCTCTGTGATCGATGAGATTTCCTGCCGCCGACACCACAGTGTTTGTCCTTGGCCTCCGATGTTATCAGACTTGGTCACACGCATACCAAAAAACTAATTTGAAGCACGTAAGCCACAGCCATTACAACGCGTGTCAGTCACCACAAAGCCATTATTATGCTTATGCCTTTATCATGGGTGGTAAATGTAAACTAGTTGTAAAGGCATGCATCGTAAGGCCATATGCGTGGTAATTGCTTCGTGGTGACGATCACGTGTGCTTATGACCGCGTTGTAATGGGTTTTTCCCCAAATAGGCACTGCAGCACCCGGGTCTGGGCGTTTTGGACTCCAGGGCAGTAGACGGAGGGCCACGCAGCCCATCTCATACAGTATAGAAATCTTTGGGGGTGATTGTTTCCGTGGTTTGAAGGGCATTTTTTGAGGCCCACACACTTAATTTTGTAGGGGGGTAGGTTTGCACGGGGAAAATGTCGCAAGAGGTTTGTAAATGTCGTACACATTGTTTTGTTTTACTTTGATTTCTTTTCTATGTTGTAGTCCATCCAGAGAAAATATAACTTATTGTACAGTTAGTACATTTCAACGCTACTCTTGAACATCTTACTATAGTTCTTCAAATTATAAATATTATTTTTATTGTGGACCGTCACCCCCCTCCCCCAAAAAAAAGAAGTATGTAGTTTTTTTTATTAACTTTTATTAAAACAACAATAACTGTAAATGTAACTTGATGATAACAATATAATAAAAAAGTACAATAATAACTTTAATAAAACATTATTAACAAATTGTGATGTGGACTCCAAAAGACGTACAATAGGTAATCTGCTAAACAAAAAAGAAAATTAGAGTTTAAAATTATGTAAATGTGAGTAAATGAGGTGAAACATTACAAGTCAAGGTAACACTACGATTGTACGTGTGCAGTGTGCCTGGTACATTTCACTTCTGTTATAGTCCCGAGTTCAAGTGGTGTCTATATGGAAGTGCCTACTGCATTACTGAACCCAAAAGTGGTACAACGGGATTGTAAATACGCCAATTTATTTCTAATGCATTTAATTGGAGGCATTGTATATCTAGGCCGCTGTGCTTACCTTGTATAAACTTTGCGGCCATCATAGTTCACAACTTCAATTGAACTCTGTTTGTATACGTCAATTATATTCAATACGTTGCGGACAATTCCATTGCTGTTGCTTGATATGCCGTGATTGCTCCTGAAGGATGTTTAGTGAAGCAAACTAAAGGACATTTGATTATTCACCATAATCTGAGTTGCGAAACTCGTGTCAAAAGTGAATTTTAATGTTAGTTCTTAATATTGGGTACCTAGACTGTTGCACCCCATTGACTCGCAAAGTCTGGAGTTGAGAGTTTTTTTTAAAAGTTAGATGCAGATTTACAAGCTCCTTGCGACACTTTTCTCATGTTAAAAGTGACACAAAAGTGGCACAATAAGCTTGTAGATCTGTTCCTCAGACTGGTGTAACCTATCTATTGTCACTGCTCTGTGGTAATTATACATTTCTACACAGTCAAGCTGCTGCACACTATCGACTCTCTCCTTTCACAGATAATTTGTCGTTGTTTCGGAAACAAGTTTCTTAGCTCACCTAGTGCCATAGACATGATTAATAGAGGGTGCTCTACGTCTTGAAGCAGGCTTCACTTTAGCCAAGAGAGTTCACCACTTAAACTCGGGTAAGGTTTTATACGGTACAGTGTAGACAGCAGCGTCCATAACTGAAAAAAAGAATAAAAAACGATGTGAGAGACAGTAAGAAAGAGAGATATAAAAGGACATTAAAACGTGGAAAAGACACAGACGATGGGTGAGGGGCTGAAGCCCTGTTAGCCTAATAGGTATTGCGTGCCTGCTGCATACTACATATTCTCTCCCGTGACAGATAACTTGTCGTTGTTTCGGAAAGAAGCTTTACGTTCAACCATATTCAATCAATATACGATCAATAAGAATAGAGGCCTGGGAAGGCCACGTGAGGCAGCAATAAATATTACAAGTCACAGGAGGATTAGGAGGGAGCAAATAAGTTGAAGCACAAAGCATGTTGCGCACAAAAATAAAGTAAAACAGAGCTAGGAGTGGCACGTGACGCAGTAAAAAAATAATTCTATTATGAACACACAATTTATAACAATACAGCCTAAATCATGTGAAACAGTTCAAAATACGACACAGAAATTCATGCACGCACAATTTATTTAAAAAAGACCTAGGAGGGCCCCGTGACGCAGTTGGAAATATTCCGATCATCAATATACGATCAATAGGAATAGAAGCCTGGGAAGGCCATGTGAGGCAGCAATAAATATTAAAAGTCACAGGAGGATTAGGAGGGAGCAAATACGATGAAGCACAAAGCATGTGGCGCACACAAATAAAGCAAAACAGAGCTGGGAGGGCCACATGACGCAGTAAAAAAATACTATCATGCAGGTACAATTTACAGCGGAGGCTGATGTGACGGCTTCTCTTACCTTTGCTTATGTCATCTCTTGTCTTGTCTTCAAAGGCTGGGGCTTTGTCTGGAGTGGGTTGGGCACGGGCGCCGCCGCCACCGCGCCTATGGTGGCCTGGCTGGGCGACAGCAGCAGTGACACCACGTTGAGTGTCACAAGTTCTCCTCCGCTCGAGCAAACAGTTCGTAGTACAATCGACTACGACAGTCTGTCTGTCACCGCAGCACAGGCAGGCAAAAGAGAGCGTGCTCACATCAGTGCCCGCAATATATGGGAACCGCGGGGGGTGACCAAACCAAGCCCAGGGCCGTCATTGGTAACGTTTTTGCACTCTACAAGAATGACGGCCCTGGGGGACCTCCCATTGGCTAATGTATTGGCTTCCAGGCTTAGTAATAGCAAGAAAGCTAGGTGGTGACATCTGGGTGCGCGGGCATCAAGGATGATGTCATCAGTAATGTCATCAGTGATGTCATTTGAGATGTCATCAGTGATGTCATGAGTGATGTCACTGACCATGTCATGAGTGATGTAATATGTGATGTCATCAGCAGTGCATTGCGGGCGCGCGAGTAATAGTTAGCTGAACTAACTATAACGGGGGAATTGCAAAGGTTTTGTATGAGTGAAATGTCCAGCTAACTATAACATGTGTGAAACCTATTGTTTTTTCAATGAATTTGCAAGGTTTTTTAAATGCTAATTCCTAACTATAACGTGTGTGAAACCTATGTTTTTTTCTGTGAATATATATATATATATATATATATATATTTTTTTAAACATTCACAGGTGTTTTCCATAGAGATAAATCTCTTTAAACTCTATCTTATACATCTATTCGTAACTCAAGAGTGTGACTACAGGAGAGACCCAACCCGAACAGACCTTGAAGCAACCAGCTAAATAGTTCTAGGTATTTAATTTTGTCTGCTTTCTTCATTTTGAGTACTGCATTGTTAGATGATATGCAGAGACTAACCTTGTATATGTCACCAAAGGCCAGCCTAATCACTCGGCTGTTGCTAATTAATTTGTGTCATATAGGGCTACATGTTTTGAACATTTTTGGTAAAAGCGACAATCTCTCTGGTTGAATATTTTGCTACGGTAAGTCAACTGTAACTCCTTGTTCACCTATTTCATGAAGAACAGGTTTTGCTGCTATTTGTATTCATCTCATCGGTTATCACTAATTATGATCCCAGTAAAGAGGTAGATCCTCTGTTTATTTCTAAGCCCACCCAGCACTTACTAATTGCAATGTAGGGGGCTTAGACACAGCCCTGACAAATTCCTTAGACCCACGGCTGATTAGAGGCAGAAAAAGCTGATATAATTATTTGTACAGTGACCCATACTTGTCTTTACACCTAAGTATGCCTCCTGTATTTACCCCTTGGTTATATTGTAATCAACCAGGGACACCACCAAATTAAAGGATCCTTTATTGGATTATCCCATGGTTTATTTAAGTCATAAACTGGACCTAAATCATTGCTCTGAGTGAAGAAATATCCAAGAACTCCCTCAGAAAAGCCCCATTCTGAGGTTGAGACCGCCCTGGTAGTACCATCTTACCAGGGTCGAACGAGGGGGCAAATGATGAAGCATGTCACATTTCATGAGGGAGCCATCCTTGTTCAATTCTAGGAATTGCCTTGAATTTAGGTAACAAACAACTAGCAGCACACAGAGAAATCATTGGGCCTCTGGTACTAACCTGCTGACTTGCTGATTAAGTAAACAGCATTTTTCTGAGGGTATCACACCAATGTTTGTGTTTGTTTCTATACCCTCTTTAACATCATTATGACCCCGTTGGCGGCACTGGTGGAGTCGCATGGTGCCCAGATCGTATCTTATGCGGATGACACCCAGCTCCTCTTCTCTTGTACGAGAGGAGGCGACTTTGATGGGGAGAGTATTCGGGATTGCCTTGGGGCTGTTTTTCATTGGTTCCATCTAAACAGCCTTAAGTGCAATTCCGACAAGTCCGAAGTACTTTTCTTTGGGTGTGACACCGAACCTGACTGGCAGATTTGGTGGCCACGGGATATGTTCCCTCCATCCTGCTCCTCTCAGGTTGCAAAGAACCTAGGGGTGAAGTTGGATAACAGGTTAACCCTGAAATCTCAGATCCTGGGGGTGTCGGGTATGTGCTTTGGCATCCTCAGGATGCTGCGGAGGTTCCTCCCTCTGTTATCCGTGGAACATAGGACGCTGACAGTTCAGGCTCTGATTGGGTCCAGGTTGGATTATTCCAACATTCTCTACCTGGGCCTTCCAGAGTACTTGCTGCAGCGCCTTCAAGTGGTGCAGAACGCCGCGGCCAGGGCAATCTTCGGCCTTAGTAGGCGCTCCAGTGCCTCGGGCCTGCTGGTAACATTACATTGGTTGCCCATCCGCAAGAGGATCGCCTTTAAGGCTCTGACCTTGGTCTATAAAGCTCTTCACAAGGGGGGAGCTAAGTACCTCCAAAAGAGACTGGTCTTCTATCATCCGACCAGGTCTCTGAGGTCGGAATCCCTGCACCTTGCTGTTGTCCCTCGGGTAAAGAAAGCGCGCCTTGGCGGGCGCTCTTTTGGATTGCTGGCATCTCAGCTATGGAACTCTTTGCCGCTGGCCCTGCGGGGAGCTACTAGCTTGCTGGCTTTTAGGAAAGGCCTTAAAACGTGGCTTTTTACTCAGTAGCCGCTCTCTCTTGAATTCCTGGCTCACTGCTCTTTTAGTTTTTCATTTGGTGTTATGTTATTATGTTGCAGTTTTTTTGCCTTCTCCAATAAAAGCGCCGGGACACTCTTTTTGAGTAGCCGTGCGCTATAAAAATGAATAAATAACATAACATAACATAACATAACCATGGAATCATCCAGCACCCTAGCAGATAAGCCAGAAGATGAGCAGGGAGAGGAGTCCACCTGACGCCCCCTCTAGGATCAATTTATGAGGGTGAATAAAAACATCACCTAGTAACCTGGGAGCGGAGTGTTCACCATGGATATGTCTCAAAATTATTTCTGCAACTGCAACAATGGGCCCAAAAAATACCAACACCATCCCCTTGATACAAGCAATGCAGAAAATCTCCTCTTACAGCAGCAGGAGGCCAAAGGGCCTTTAATGTGCAACCTCAGTTGGGAGGCTAAATCAAACATTATTGGGACATTAAAGCCACCACAGAGCAGGCCTTCGAGGACTGCTGGCACCAACCAGAACAGTGCATTGGATAAACTAACCTCTGGCTCAAACATAGAAACACAGGAAGGCTGTGATGGAGTGATGGAAAATGACAATTCACCCTCCCAAAGAAGGAATCAGCATCAAAGGGTCAGCTTGTGATGGTGCATAGACACAAAACCCCTCAAATCAAGCAAGCAACAGGGATCCATAAGCCCTGCTTTTCCATCAAGAAAAATGTGTCCAAACATCCCTACCGCCTCCCTAGGACCAAATTACTCAAGGCTCAATAAACTTACTGACCAATGGTGACAAGCCAATCCATGAAAAAGAAAATGCTGAAACTAGACCTAAAGCAGGGGGTACTTCAGTGGGAGTCCCAATATACAAAATAATGAGCTAGCAGTAGTGACAGCAATAGTCACAAAGGGAATCAGCGACTGTATTGTCATCACAGCAACAAAAACCAACAAGCCTAGTGACACCAAAAACTTGCTGCTAGTGAAAGGGATCATCTATCTTCACCTGGCAAAAAGCCAACAGGAAAGAAACATTAGAACTTCTACTCCCCACACTGGGAGATCTAAACAATTCTCATCCAGGGTAAATATGGGTATCAATGTGGGACTTCAAAGTAAATTTATTTGCGTGTTGGGGCAAGCAACATATGGCAGGACATTGATAACCAAACCTGGAAAATCCCAGAGATACAACTGTAATTCCAAAGACCAGACGAACATGGTAAGGAACTCAGCACATCTTAAACATTCCAAGGCTGCGACTCTTATTTGGCAGGTTCAGGACAGCAGAATGGCCACACTCGGCTACATAGGGGTATGAATAGCCCACTTTCATTAAATATGTACATTTGTGGTGTATCTGTGGCTGGCCAGTGTTCATACAATGCTGAAATATGAAGTTGATGGAGAATGATTATTTAAGAATGATTTTGCTTGGTCATTGTGTGCAAATTAATAAAACATACTAAAAAACATGTCAAACATTGTGTCTTGTTGAACACTGAGGGTTTTTAAACTGCATCGTAAAAGCATGCAGAAAAGGTAGCAAACTGGTGAAGCTGAGAAATATACCATAACAGAGATAACATTTACAAATGTGTTATGATAATAATGTAAAAAATAATAGTGTAGTTGCTCGGATTTTAGCAAAATATGATTTAAAAGGATTGCTCTATTGAAATGAGACTTGCTATGTTTTCTCAAACGCAAACCTGAAACTGCAAAGGGAAGCGGTCTGTTTAATATTTAAATATGATAGACTATGCTTATGAAAATAGTGAAATTATATTTATATATTAGTTTTTTTTAATGTTTTTTTCTCTCAAATGTTTTAATGTTAGCATGTTTCCTTAAGAAAAGGCTAATTTTTATAGTTTTCTCAGGTAGGCCTTAAAGCGTATTGTGTCTTTCAGGCATTAGAGAAATGTATTTTGTCCTTCATTATTTCCGTCGAATAGGAATAAAATGCTGACTTGATTGCTCTAGTTACAAGTATCAACATCAAAGTTTCTTTCTTACAGTTTGATTATACACTCAATATGAATAAATTGTGTCACCCTTGTTGCAAGCTGACTTTATAAGCGAGCATGTGGACATGTTAAGTTGAAAGTGTGCTTCCTATTTCCAAGATAGTTTTAATATTGCCATTCTTAGAAAACAGCAAACAATGAACATAGTTATTAAGTGAAGGTTCTGGATGTGTTGGGCTGAAAATGATTATTCCACGATCACATCATGAATCTCAACCAATAGAAATTGTGTAAAATTGTGCAAGGCTACTTTGTGGGCAGCAACTGTGAACATTTTGAGGTATAATTGCCCTGTGGGTATAGGACATGCACAGCTATTTTCTTACAAATCTTGGGTGTGATATGCTGTCAGTCTAAATTCCCTGCACTACACCAGTTGTTGAAGTTGGGCAGCCTGTACCTTTTGGCTGAAGGTTTAGCTATTCAAACTACTGCAGGCTGTGCTTTAGTCCATTCTTGCATCTCAGTCCAGATAATTTACAGCTGAACTTTAGCTTGTATGATTCTTGAGTTGCAAACTGAAAGTGCATTGTGTATTCTTTCTCTCTCTTAATCTCTCCCCTCACACCACTAAATTGAGTATTTTACTTTGAATTGTGCTGTGATTTTACCTGTATTAACTTGATTAACCAAGTAATGAAAATTCAAATGTACTTTTGTTCATTTGACCATTCATCTTGAAGTTTAGATAAAAGTGCCTTGATAATGATTCTGAGCTTTGTCATTTTATTGATGATATTATTGATAAGATATGGTTATTGATTATTGTTCTTAGATAGGCACTTCTTCATTACAGGTCCTCATGAAGGAGTGACTTCTATTTCTATTTATCTGAGTCTCTATTAGCTCTTAACAAAGATCCAACAGAGGACCTCATGATTTGTCAGTGGTTATGGAGTTTCTAAGGGCCAAGCTCTGGGTTACAGTAAATAGTTTGCTGAAATTTGAATTTACGGTATGGTTGGTAACTTGTGTCTATGCCCACAATTTTACACTGCTGGATCTGTTTTCCGGTAGCATAATTGGATGTTAGTTTGACTAAAATATGCTAGGTAATAAAGAGATGGAGTTAAAGACATTGACAAATTCCTACCTGTATGTTGTATGCTGTGTTGCTTCGTTGACCTAAATGTAAGTAACGCGTCTGTCATTGGCTTAAGATTCCGGGATAAAAACTAAGGGCTGTCTTAGTCTGGCATACACTAAGCGCGTTGTCCGCTGTGGTAGTACTGTTGTTCAGAAGGTATTGCCAGTGCTAGCATAGGGAATCTTGAAGTGTGACAAGTGAAGATTTTTGAGGTTGCTTCAGAAAGCTAATCTGGAGGGATCTTGGAGATTTTCATGTAAGTGAGGGTGAAATTGCGCTGGTCGAGATTTTACTGGAAGCACAGATTTTCTAGTTCTATAGTTTTTCATTTAGTTGAGCAGACAAGTTGTTTTATGTTTTTTGTTTTCTTAGAGACTTTGTGAAAGACGCCGTCACTGGTTTTGTAAATGGAGGGTCAAGGAGTTAAGCAGACATCACTAGGTACTGCGCTGGTATTGGATGATTGGTGAGAATTTGTCATCAGTTGATGGGCTGGTAGTAGTTGGTTGGTGTGAGTCACACTGGTTTTGGACACCGTGACCATGAATGATTGGTGGCAAAGAATCATAACACGTGGTTAGAGAATTGGATTAAATACACTGAGCAAGATTTTAATTTACTGTTTCCAGAGAATGGGTCTTTTAGTACTAGAATTTAAGAGAATTTAAGGAGACATATGAGTAACTTGAGACCAGATCCTAGACCCATGCAGTATGAAGCTCTTGAAGAATAGGAACATGAGGCATACAAAAGAGAAATAGAAACATTTCAATCAATCAATCAATCATATAATTTCTAAAGCACACTCCTCACCCGTGAGGGTCTCAAGGCGCTGGGGTGGGGAATGCTGCTACTGCTCGAAAAGCCAGGTCTTGAGGAGTTTTCTGAAGGTCAGCAGGTCTTGGGTCTGCCGTAGGTGGATGGGGAGGGTGTTCCAGGTCTTGGCGGTGAGGTGGGAGAACAATCTGCTGCCTGAGGTTGCTCTTCGGAAGCGGGGGACTGTAGCGAGGGCAAGGTCGGCGGAGCGGGGCTGGCAGGTGGGGGTGTAGAAGCTGAGCCGTCTGTTGAGGTACGTTGGTCCGGTGTTGTGGAGTGCCTTGTGTGCGTGGGTGAGGAGCTTGAAGGTTACCCTCTTGTTGACCAGGAGCCAGTGCAGGTCTCTCATGTGGGGTGTGATGTGGCTGCGGCGAGGGATGTCGAGGATCAGGCATGCAGAGGCGTTCTGGATGCGTTGGAGCCATCTCAGGAGTTTGGCTGAGGCTCCTGCGTAGAGGGCGTTTCCATAGTCCAACCTAATGCTGACATGGGCCTGGGTGACTGTTCTTCTCGTTTCAGTGGGGATCCACTTGTAGATCCTATGGAGCATGCAGAGGGTGTTGAAGCAGGAGGAGGAGACGCGTTGACCTGTTTAGTCATGGAGAGGGTGGAGTCGAGGATGACCCCTAGGTTGCATGCGTGGTCAGTGGGTGAACAGCGGTTCCCAGGACGGTCGGCCACCAGGAGTCATCCCAGGCCGAAGGGTTGGATCCGAGGATGAGGACCTCCGTCTTGATCCAATCTAGATATAAGAATACTGCGAGTAGATATTCAGAGGCAAAGTGGGATGTTCATAGGAAAATGTTGAGTAGGGATATAGCTGAAGCAGTGGTGTATAGTTCCCATGGATCTACATAGGATCAGCGCATTTAGACAACATACACTGTGGGATTGGTGTTCGGACTGATTCAAGACACCCCCACTGGGTATGGTCACCTGTATACCTGCTAGGTCACAGTGCCACTGTAACCTCCTCTTACCAAGGAGAGAATAGTTCTTAGCAACTATAAAACATGACAAGCCTGTCCAATCAGGGATTGTGAACACAGTACAGTACTTTTCGCTTAGTCACTCGTGCTCACTTTGTCTCAGAGAGATACACAGAATAAACGGTGGGGATGATTTCAATCAGCATTTATTGAGCCAGCATCATCCTAGTGTAAAATAGGTGTGCTGAAACAACCATAATACAGAAACAAATATAAATGATTAGAAGTACCAACAGAGTAAATGGATAGTAGATTTCTACCATAGCACTAAAACAATGAATATTGGCAAGTATATAAATGCATGACAATAGTGATGCGTACTCCTACGATGCAACCCTTACTAGAAGTACCTAAGTGTACCTAGCATGTATGTAGGTGTAGAGCCAAGAATCCCCTTAGGACAAAGCCAACCCCATAACCAGGTGTGAGAGAATGAAGGACCCCGTCATGGTCTCGAGATGTACACCAAGCAAGGTTTGTCAGACCACTGTGTGCTGGAGTGTCTGCGTGCAGTACCGTCAGCATTTCACATCAGTATGTCAGCATTGAAGTATTTCTCCTCTGCCTGCCCCAGTAAAGGAATAGTGATATTAAACCCAAAATGTACCCCCTAGAGGCTCCACCTTACTGTGTCATGTCGGCCGAGGATGACGAAGGGGATGACCCTTATACATAGTTTTTATGCAGAAGGAGTTAATCCTGCTGTGATTCTGGGAATCTTCATGCATAATAAATGAGGCTAGTTTTCTGGGAGAGCCACACAATATTTATGTAGCACCATAACTATGTGAAAGGTCAATACCAACAACCGTTATGTAGTACAATGGCAGGGAAAAAGTAGGTGAGTACCATGTGGAGTCAGGTTCCCAAGTGTCCAAATAGTACATGTAGAATCAGCACATGAGAAAACATTATTAGGGCAGAATCAGATTCCAATTTGAGAAGAGTTCAGAATAATGACACCAATGAAGATGGTTTGTCAGTCCCAGTGACTATTGGTCCCAGTGTCTATTGGTCCTATTGTTCCATTATAAAATAATGGACAAGGAGTTTCACAAGTACATACTTTATCAATAACCAATAGAAATATGAGTGGAGTTCATACAGTTACAGAACAAAACAAGTGTTGTAAACCAAGAGTCGAATGAGAATAATAGAGCAAATGTGAATGCTGTCACAAGAGAAGGGTTAGAGCCATTAATTCGTATTTCAGAAAATTCAGCTGAAACCCAAAAGAGAGGTCTTCCTCTGGATCCGAGAAGGATGTTGCAGATGAAGAGGTGGATGACACCAACATCCGTAGAGTTGAAGACAGGTAGAACTAGTGAAGAGAATCAAAGATAGAATACATCTTTAGGTCCTTTCCCAGAAGAAATAGATGAATGAATAAAAGAAATAGCACCTGGTTGTAATATACAGAATAATTGTTTGAGTATAGATGTGGGCAAATTAATAGCAGAATTAGAAGAATTGATTTTGGGAACAATTAGTCTAGAGAGGTTAGGTAAATATCGGGATGAAGAATTGCTTTTTATGTGTAAGGATATTACACAAAAAAGCAAGAAACATACATGGGAATTGTGCTGAGATTGCACAAACGTATGGAGATCATACAGAGTGGATCGTTGGGAAGGCAGATGGGCAAAAAGGTAAGAGGATACAACAGTAACTTCAGAGGCTTTATCACTGTATCCTGTGAGGGAGACAGGAACTGAAGCAGTGAATGCAACAGTATATCCTATCAGAGAAGTACCAGGAGGAGGGTTTGTTCATGTCCCTTAGTCAAGGCAGGATATAACATAATTTACAAATGATTTTCCTAGGTTGGGAAAGAAGCCAATGGAATGGTATAACTAAGTGGAAACGTTGGTCAAGGTTTCAAAAATGTTGTGGAAAGATTTAGATGACTTGTTTGATATTGTAGTCCTGACTGATTTGTGGGTTGAGTGTAAAATTGTTGTAGATGGGCCTAAAGAAGAATATCCAAGAGATCCAAAGACAGGAGCCCCATTAGAATAAGGCAGGAAAAAGTATAATCAGTTTATTATGTACTTGACAGAGAATATTTCACCTAAAGAAACTGATTAGTTGAGAATATATAGGACCATTCATGAGTTGAAAGAGTCATTGCATGCATATTATGAGAGGCTTTTACAGGTGTTTAAACAGAACTTTGGTATTGACAATGTCTCTGAGAAAGATATGGGACATTTTGTATATTAGTTTGTACGGTTTGAGGCCAGAGATAAGTGCTTTGATTCAGCAGCATTTGATTTGTTGGCAGAGCAAATCGATTGACAAAATTCTTCGTTATGCGAAAGACTGTGGTGATGATATTGATTTACATCATAAAAAGTTAAAAGAAAAGTTGATGCTGACTCAGAGGAAAGCATCAAAGAAAGGAGGAATTAATAATATGAATTCGGATTTTATAGGAGCTTATCAGGGAAATGGTCAGACTACTACTGGTATGAAAGATGTAGTGACAAATAGAAATACTGTGACTAATAACATACCATTACCACAAGGGAATGTCAAGATAGTAATATAGTAGAAATGAAGAAGAAGTTTCCTTGTCATACATGTGGCAAGTTTGGGCATTGGAAGAGCAAGTGTAAAGGTATTTACGCAAATATGAGTGATGTACAGTATATAGAAACAGGAGTAGATGGAATGAGTCAGACGCAAATGAATCAATAGAGTCAGAATCCACAGATGTCCGTTGGTGGAGGACAAGGTCAGCTAATTCCCTAAGCTCCTATGCAAAATATGAATGGTCAAGTGCAAAGGTATAATGCGAATATGGGTTTCATACAAATGATCAATTGAATTCGAATGTGCAGGTGTCTTCACAGTACTTGATGCAATTGGATGAAAGTGATTCAGATACATCTCAATGACGATGCCTGAGGGGGGAGAAGGAGAGTGTTCTTGGCGCATCCTTAGAGGTGTATCAAGCAGTCCCTATGTGCATGGCGAGGTTGACGGAAACACTGTTATGTTCCTCATAGACACTGGTGCTACCCAGGAGAAAGTATCCAAGTTGTAGGATTTTTGAATCAATTGATTAAGTCCCCAATGACCAGACTCATGAAGGTACAGATTGGAGGTTTTCAAGATTCATAAACAGTTGTGGTGTGCGACACCAGTCCAGTAAATCAGTTCAGTAAGGATTTATTGTGCAAGATAAACTGTTCCATTTACTGCACACCAGATGGAATAGCATTTCATACCACTGATGAGGATGTAATATTTAAAATGGCACGACAGGTAACAGAAGAGGATGACTTATATCCTCTATCTACAACAAATTATTTGCCAGTTGAGCTGAGAGATACAATGTTGTCTGATGTGTAGGATTTTTAAGGTAAAGACATCAGTTTGATGAAAGTAGTAGCTCCAATTCAGATTACTGTAAAAGCAAATGCAGAGTTCCCAAAAAACACCCACTTATAAATTGAGTCAAGAAACAATTGTAGGAGTAACACCTGTAATTGAGATGTTAATTAAACAAGGTATTCTAAAAGAGATTTTAGGGAGTCCTTGCAATTCTTCTATCATGGGAATACACAGACCTAATGGAGAATACAGAATAGTCAAAGATCTTCAGAAAATCAATCAGCTTGTGATACTTTTTTGTCCAGTTGTGCCAAATCCAGCTGTGATTCTGTACCAAATTCCTTGTAAAGCAGAATGGTTCTCAGTGATTGACTTATGTAAAGTTTCTCTATATCCTTTCATACAGATAGCCAATATTTATTTGCGCTCTGGTTCAGAAACTGTGTCTTGGCATGGTGCAGAGTTCCTCAAGGGTATACAGAGATTCCCTGGATATACAATAAGATATTGGATACATATCTGAAGTCATTGGTATTGCCTACTAACTTTAGTGCAATACGTTGATGACTTACTAGTTGCGTCTGGAACATAAGAAGCATGTGTGGCCGAATCAATTGCTCTACTAAAACATTTGGTAGTAGGAGAGCATAAAGTGTCATCACCGAAATTACAATTTTGTCAAAAAAGAAGTTCTTTATTTGGGATATAACATTGTGAAAGGAGTCAGCAAAGTGTCTCAAGATTGGATCAATGCTATTTTGCAAATGAATCTGCTGAGTAAAGAAAAGGAGGTTTGAATGTTCCTGGCAATGGTTGGATATCGCAGGCAGTGGATACCAAGTTTTTTACTGACGGCCAAGATATTGCAAAAGCGGTAAAAAAGGGGGTGGTGATGGACGGAGCATCAGAACCAATCAAACACTCACACCCAGTCAAAAGATCTGGGTTTTATCCATCACCGTTCTTTAGCCCACTCTGCCACCCCAGTTCAGACAGGGCTATATGCAAATCAGTCTGACCCTGTGCCTCATGGGAACAGTCCAACCCAAACTGCAAAGCCATGCCTTCCCTGGACCGGAAACAAGCTTCCGAGGACCGGTTTCTGGCATTCCAGCCGTCTTCAGCCCGGCTTGCTTGAATCCAGTGGCAAAGTGAGCAAGGGACTCACGTCTGAGCATACCCTGCCACACTTATGGTGGCCAAAGCGGTACAAAAGGGTGTGGTGATGGACGGAGCATCAGAACCAATCAAACTCTCACACCCAGTCAAAAGATCTGGGTTTGATCCATCACCGTTCTTTAGCCCACTCTGCCACCCCAGTTCAGACATGGCTATATGCAAATCAGTCTGACCCTGTGCCTCATGGGAACAGTCCAGCCCGAACTGTCAAGCCATGCCTTCCCTGGACCGGAAACAAGCTTCCGAGGACCGGTTTCTGGCATTCCACCCGTCTTCAGCCCGGCTTGCTTGAATCCAGTGGCAAAGTGAGCAAGGGACTCACGTCTGAGCATACCCTGCCACACTTATGGCGGTCAAAGCGGTACAAAAGGGGGTGGTGATGGACGGAGCACCAGAACCAATCAAACACTCACACCCAGTCAAAAGATCTGGGTTTGATCCATCATCGTTCTTTAGCCCACTCTGCCACTCCAGTTCAGACATGGCTATATGCAAATCAGTCTGACCCTGTGCCTCCTGGGAATAGTCCAGCCCGAACTGCCAAGCCTTGCCTTCCCTGGACCGGAAACAAGCTTCCGAGGACTGGTTTCTGGCATTCCAACCGCCTTCAGCGGATTGCCTAAATCCAGTGGCAAAGTGAGCAAGGGACTCACGTCCGAGCATACCCTGCCACACTTATGGCGGCCAAAGCGGTACAAAAGGGGGCGGTGATGGACGGAGCATCAGAACCAATCAAACACTCACACCCAGTCAAAAGATTGCAAAAGGCTGACACACACAAAGACGTTTCAGATCCTGTACATCTGAATGATGAATGTATGAAAGCATTTCTTTAACTGCAAGATAGTGTATATTGTGCACTATCATTGGAAATGCCAAACTTTGACAAGAGTTTTGCATTGTTTTACAGTGAACTTGTGCACTTTTAGTTCTAACCCAAATGCATGGGACAGCACGTGATACAGAGGCACATTTTTCTGCTTCTCTGAATCCTATGGCTACAGCCTTACCTGGTTGTTTGAAAGCAGTTGCAGCTCCATGTCTAAGTTTGGAACAAATTGAGATAATTGCGATGGGAAATTCGTTGAAAGTATATGTGCCCACTTGAGCCTGAGTTGCATGCAAGCATTCTCCGTTTGAATTGTCGCTCACTAGTCAAACATCATGCTGACATTTTTGACTTGTTGGAGAAGGCTTCGCCGGATGTTCTCTTTCTTACAGAGACATGGCTCTCTGATTCCACAATAGCTGAACCCAGACTGGCGCTCTCTGCGGGCTATAGGATTCTAACAGTGAATAGAGCATCTGGGGGGCGGATAGTGATAATTTATAGGTCCTGCTATCCTTGCTCCTTCATTAAACATTCGATTATCGGCTGTGGAGAGTGCCTATTTTAAGGTTACCTTGAGCTCAAACTACACTATGTCTGGACTTCTTGTGTATCGACCTCCGGGACCTTCCCCAAGCATTAGAGAGTCCCTTGTAGATATGGTCAACACATTAGCAGTTAATACTGCCAACATTATGGTGTCGGGAGACCTGAACCTCCATTTAGATAACGTTGAGGACATCGAAATAGCGAGTTTCTTAGCAGAATTCACAGTGTGTCAACTGGTGCAGTTGGTCATAGGGGCTACGCATATTGCGGGTCATTTATTAGACCCTGTCTTTTCCAACATATCCCATATTACTATACGTGCTCCGGCCAGGGTGGGTTGGACGGACCATTTTTTGGTCTCTGTGTCGTTGCATGGAGTCACTCCCGCCGAGTTCAAGGGTCGGTTGACTTTGCTGAAATATCCCTGGTATAAACTGGACTAGGATCAATTTGAGGCGGGCCTCTTGGCTCCGATTTGCATGAGGATATTATGAGGCATACGGGCTATTTTCTGAATGGATTGGGCGCCCTTTAGACAGCCTTAGCCCCATAAAATGGTCAGGCAGTCGTGAAACAAAAACAAAGCCCTGGTACAATGTGGACCTCGCTGACATGCGTAAGGGATGTAAGAATCTGGTGCGGGTCTGGAGAAGGGATTTCTGCTCAGTAGCTAAGGACATCTACAGGGCAGCCATTAAAAATTACCATAAAGCCATCTATCATGCACAAGTGGCTTTGCAATCTCAGCAAAATGGCGTTGGGTCTACTATTAAGTCTAACAAGCAGTGTGAGGAGCTGGCCACTTTTTTTGTCAAATAGGTAGATGATATCTACAGCTCCTTCCCGACCATTCACAGCAATCCGTCGGCAGCATTGTGCGGTCAGCAGCTATATATTCTCCACTCTTCCCCCGATTTTGGTGGATCAGCTGCGATTGCTGTGTAGTAGGATTCATTTGGGCTCTCCTGCAGATCTTTTAATCCTGACCAATTCAAGAAGATTCAGGTAATTTATAAATCCCTGCTACAGTGCCCAGAGTCTGGAAACAGGCTAAAGTCATTCCATTGCTTAAAAAGCCTGCTCTTGATCCAACTAAAGCAGAAAGCTACTGGCACATCTCTCTGCTTCCTTGGGCAGCTAAGATTACAGAGTCGTATGTGAACTCCCTCCTGTCGGACTTTCTTACACACAACAACATACTGGACCCCTCTCAAAATCGCTTTAGGCCAGCCACAACACAGAGTCTGGTCTCCTTGCTGTGACAGAACATCTCTGGTCAGCCATGGATGTGGGGCAAATGTCGGGACTGATCCTGTTGGATTTAAGTGCCACGTTTGATATGGTATTACATGACATTCTGTTGAGACGCCTGACGGAGGTAGGAGTTACGGGTCAGCCATTGGAGTGGCTTGCTTCATTCCTTCACAAGAGTTAATTTTCAGTATCAGCCCCCGTTTATGTCCACTGAATGCTGTATTAAGCAAAGGGTGCCACGGGGTTCCTCCTTAGTCCCCTACTGCTTAATATTTATGTTCAACCATTGGCTGCTGTAACCTTGAGTAGGGGCCTGATCATGGCCTCATATGCTGACGACACTCAGTTAGTGGTGGCACTCTCTAATAACACCTACCAAGACACCCTTCAGTTCTAGGGCAATCATGCGGCAGTGGCAGAGTGGATGACTGCTAACTGCCTCCAACTTAATTCCAACGATTCGAAGGTTTTGGTTGTTGGCAGAGGCCATGGTCTGTGGAGTGACCTCTGGTGGCCAGCAAGTCTGGGCACGCCCCCACCCAAGCAAGTGGTAAAGAACTTAGGGTTTTGGTTGGACTCATCTTTAAACTATCGAAACGAAAAAAATAGCAGGTATTTGCTTTGGATTTTTACGAGGGCTTAGGCCATTGATGGGCCTCTTTGATGCCTATATACGTCAGGCTATTATCCAAGCAATGGTCTTGTCTACACTTGATTATGCTTGCTCCCTCTATTTAGGGTCCAATAAAGCAGAGGTTCAGAGGCTGCAAAGGACAGAACATGCAGCAGTCAGAACACTTGTAGGCTTGCACAAGTCCTGCTCTGTATCCAGAGCCATCTGTCGCCTCCATTGGCTTCCAGTGGCCATGCGCAATGAATTCAGGTCACTCTTTTAAGGCTTTGAAATCTGCTACCCCACCTATTCTCGCTAATTTTCTTTCATCATATGTTCCATCGCGCCCCCTCTGGTCAGAGGGTCAGCATTTGGTGGTGGTCCTTCAGATTCGTAGAGTTTGGGCTGGTGGTCGCTCTTTTCATTATAGAGCTGCCACGCTATGAAATGCACTTCCTGTGCAGATTTGGGGTCTAAATAACTACCTGGAATTTAGGAAGGCCATCAAGACTCTTCTCTTCCCCACTAACTAGCTGATGTTACTCTGCGATCAGTCAGTCTTTCTTTCAGCGCCAGGACGCCCTTTTGATGAGGCAGCTGTCGCGCTATATGAAACTCTAACATAACATAACATAACAAAACATTCAGTTGAAATTTTGTTAAAGCAAACTTGCACACAGCATCTTACAAGCAGTCGCTTAAATATGAACAGGTGATTCTTGGTGCGGAAAATGTGTCTGTGACAAGCTGCACAAGTTGGAATCCAGCTACCTTGTTACCGCTTCCTAGTTGCAAAGTGGTGGCGGATGAAGCGGATCATGATTGCTTGGATGTGACCGAATTGTGTACAAAGCTGAGGCCTGATATACAGGATACCCTATTACCTGAATCGGCTCATGTTCAGTTTGTGGATGGATCATGCTTTAGAGATTCTGAGGGTACCTTGCGAACTACTTATGCAAATTTTACAGTGATGAGTGTCATTGAAGCATCATGGTTGAAAGGAGTGAGTTCAGCACAAGTAACGGAGTGGATTGCACTCACTTGGGCATGCTGTATTACAAAACAAACGCAAGTGACCATATTTACAGATAGTCACTATGGTTTGGAAAGTTTTGGTCTCAGTGTGAGTACATAACCTCTTCGGTTTCACCCATACGAAATGGAGAGTGTGTAAAGAACCTACTGATGACACTACAATTGCCAGTACAAATTGTTGTGGTGAAAAGTTCAGCACTTAAATCTGGTCATGACTATACCAGCTTTGGCAATAGATATGTCAACCAAAGTGGACGTTTTTGTGCTCAAAATTCGTATACTGTCAATGAGGAACATTTGCAAGAACAATCTGATTAAACAGAATGCAGACTAAGGTTTTCAATTGTTGAGAATTGGCAAGAGATTAGAGATTTACAAGATGCAGTTACTGAGGTAGAAAGAGAAGGATGAAAAAAGAAAAAAGAAAAAAGAAAAGAAAGAAGCAGGACGCACACGCCAATGAGATGATGATGTGTGGGTTTACACAGATGGAAGGAATGTGTTGCCAGATAGTCTATTTTACCAACGGCAAGAGTCTGTGTTGGTCTGACTCATGTAGGCATAGAGTGTATGATAAGGCTTTTTTAACAGTCATGGCACAATACCAAATTCAGAGTCATTGCAGAGAGTCTGTGTGACATGTCAGCAACAAAATGCAGGGGAAACAAAATGTCAGTTTGGGGCAAATTGGTAGAGCAGTAGGTCCATTTACATGTATGCAGTTAGATTTTCTTGATATGCCTCCTTGCAATGGATTTAAATATGTCTTGGTGATTGTGTGTCCTTTTTCACGTTGGGGTGAAGTATACCCAACAAGACGTAATGAGATCCTAACTGTTGCTAAATTGCTACTTAGAAACGTGATTTCCAGTCTCTTTGGAATCAGATAGAGGAACACACTTTAATAATGAAGTAGTGAGAATGCTATGAGAATTTGGCCTGGCATATGCTGTCCACTATTCTAGTGGGCACCTTGCACCAGTCCAAACTACCCTTATTGATGGTAGGTTTAAAGACAACCTATATAGAAAGCTATCCTAGTGGTAGCTGTGGAGAGCAGCCGTTGGGATATAAAGCAGCTTGTTTTGCCAGTCTATAATCTCATAAATGACCAAAGGAAAGGAGAACCACACCAGGTATATATATAAAATATATGTACTTATTCTAAACACATCCCTCTAGTCTATTTATGAGATTACAGACAAAAGTACATTCAGTAAACTTATTTAGCATACAGTAAATTAGCACAATATACGTTGAGCCCTAGGCGTGTACCAAACCATATATTAAGAAAGTGGTATAAGAATCCTGACTGTCATAGATACAGGGCCTAAAGCCTTTAGAACCACTGGGGCCACCAGGAACCACCCAAGGTAGTGACACAGGGGACCCACGAGGGAAGCGTCCAGTGTCTAAACACAGCCGCGAATCATCATTAACTTCTATGGGGAAAGTCGTTGTTGGAATTTCAAAGATTAAGGACACTTAGAAGAAGATTTGGAGCAAACCCCTTTAGAACTAGGCAGTTACCCCACCCAAGGAAGCCAGGTGCATAGGTGTCTTTTGTTGTCGCGTTTCGTTGTCGATTTCAGTGGTAAACTGCTGCAAAATGCTGCTGGTGACCAAGTCGAAAGTGTCTGGATGGGTCCAAGCCTGGATCAAGGAAGAGAAGAACCTGAAAGCAGAGGGGACAGAGTCTGGGTTACTAGCCAGTGACCAGGAAGGCAATGAGCGGATGCCCACCGATGTTGGGTGCTTGCAGGTGAAGAAGGGAAGTTTGGCTCTTCAGCCACGAGGACCAGGAGGCGTGGACACCAACCAGGTTCTGGATTCGAGCTGTCCCATGAAGGAGGTCAAGTGCTGCGGTGTCGGTTTCCGGATTGACCCCAACAAGCCTTGGCAACAGCAACCCGCGCAGAAAGCAAAGATTGGCTTTGTACAGACCAGCAAGGTCTGAGGGATTCACCACTCAGTGGAGAGTCAGGGCATGTCTGGAGCAACCAGAAAAGTCCAAAGGAATGAAGAGTTACTTTTGTGGGTACCCACTAGTTGACGGACCAGGGATCGCGAGGGAGGCTAGATGCAGAGATGCTATAAGCGGTCCCACGGAACTCTTGTGGCGTGTAGGCCCACAATCTTCTGTGCAGATGGTGCTCGGGGCTTGGTCTACAAGTAGCCCAAAGCACAACTTTGGAAAAGCTCAGGAAGTTGATGCACTTGCAATTGTGCAAAGTGTCCAGGAGTTCCGGTTCCATGTCACTCGTGAGGGCTGCGGATCTCAGCTTTACTGGGATCTCGTGTCAGCCTCTGAGAAGTCTGGAAGTCCATTTTCTGAGTTGAAAATACTTCAGAATCCAGCAGGAGCTTCGGAAATGCAGACCGGCAAGATTCTTCTTTGGTGCATGTTTGAACAGGGGAGTCACTCCTTGACCACAAGGGAAATTCTTCTGTCTTCTAGTCGTGTAGAACGTCGAAGTTCCAGGATATATGATGCAGAGTTTTGTCCAGGTGTAATCTAAAGTTCTGTTGCCACGGGTCCCTTATTTATACTGAAGAAAGGGGTTAGGCATACTCTGGGGAATCACCTATGGGAGGATCTAGGAAGAGGGGTGGTTACACCCATTCCATTTGCCCAGTTTCATGCCAGAGCAGGGGTTGAGTGCCACTGCAACCGGTTTGAACTGGGACATGCACACGGACAGAATAGAAACTGGTCTGGTTAGGAGTGTCCTACCCTGAAGAATGTGCGCACTTCTTGCTAGGAACGTTAATTGTTCCTTATCAATACTTAAATTTCTCCATAATAACCATCCAGAAATTCGTAAAAGTGAGTTTAATCTTCTTTATTTTCGTGACCAAGTGCAACAAATGGATCAGCACTAAATGAAAATCGTTCAATTGATTGAATATTGTTTAAAAAAGTGTGTGTGGAGCATCATCAATTGTATGCACAGGGACCCCAAGTGTGCCCCCAGCACTGCCCGAAAAGCATTCTCTGAATGCACTCACCCAGCCCCAATACACTAAAGCCTGTCTGGGAGGTGGTTACACCTCAGTGTGACAGGAAACCTATTGTCCAGGCCTCCCCTGTCAGAGTTTCGTCCAGCAGCAGGAGGTCAGACCCGTGTCTGTGGCATCCATTTTGTGATGCTGGGGCTCTTTTAAACTATTACCGGTTAGACCAGTGTGTACATGTCTCTCCCTCTAGAAGGGTGGAATTCTACCCCTACCACCAGGACAGGGGGGGGGGTGGTAGGATTCCAAAGAGTTTGACACCAAATACAACATGTTTCCATGCATCCATTACAAAGTTAGCATTTACCGCGAGGTTACAATGCACCTAGGAGTATATGGTCTGGCTGCATCACAGAACAGCCTCAGAGAATAGATTCCGAAAGCTGCAGAGGGGTCCTGCTCATTCATGGGCACCCTCTCACACAAATCCAAGCACTCTGCCTTCAGGATTGATAAGGCCTGCCATAGGAGTGACTTATAAGTGTATATGTGTTAATGGTAGATATGGGTAACCTATATCTTAGTAAGAGGTGCATCCACCACCTTACCCAGGCTGCAGTAGCAGACCTATGGTGCCACTTTGGAAGGCTTCCCAGCGGTGGCATGATACATGCTTCAGCCCCAGGTAGGCCTCTGGGGTACCTATGTTATTTTATGTTATGTTATTGTAATTTTTATAGCGCACAGCTGCCCCAGCAAAGGGGCGTCCCGGCGCTTTTGACTGGCAGAAGGAAAATACCAATACATAACAGACCAGAAAGCAAAAAGAAAGAGCCCGAAGGCGCTCTTATGGGCCAGGAGGGAAGAGGAATGTTTTGATGGCCCTCCCGAAAGCAGACAAATCCTCTAGAGCACGGATATGAGCTGGTAGTAAGTTCCAGAGCTTGGCCGCGAGGTAACGGAAAGACCGACCTCTGGCTCGAGAACGTTTAAACCGTGGGACTATGGCCAGATTTTGACCCAATGACCTCAAAGAGCGGGAGGGAACATATGTGGTAAGAACATGCGCCACAATCTGAGGGGAAGACAGCTTAAGAATTTTAAAAGAAAGACAAAGAGTCTTAAACTCAATCCTTTGAGCCATGGGGAGCTTATGAATGGTTGCTTTCGCCGAGCAGAACCTAGGTAAGCCCACCAGGGCTCTGGCCGCAGCGTTCTGAACGCGTTGCATCCGGATGACTTCCGCCTGATTGGCCCCCAGCAGGAGTGAACTCGCATAATCTAATCGCGAGAGTATAGTGGCCTGGATTATCAACTGTCTGGTCGGGGCGTCAAAAAATTTCAGGACTGGCCTAAGCTCACGCAATATACCGAAACAGGTAGCATCTACTTTTTTGGTGTGTCCGCAAAAACTAAGGGCGGGATCTAACTAGACACCCACATTTTTCACCTCAGACACCGGGATGGGAGTTGGACCTAGCTCTGAGGGCTACCATTGATCGCCCCAGAGGTTACTTTGTTTGCCCACTATAAGAACCTCTGTTTTCTTCGCGTTAAGCTGCAGGCAGTTTGCAGTCATCCAGCCAGCCACTCCTGTCAGGCCATCCCTGAACCTAGAGGCCCCGGAGACGGCGTCCCCACTAAGGGCAACCACCAGCTGCGTGTCGTCAGCATAGGATAGCATATTCAGGCCCCACTGCTTGGCGACCGCAGCCAGCGGCTGCACATACAGGTTGAACAGTGTGGGGCTAAGTGCCGACCCCTGAGGTACTCCCTGCTCAATGAAATAAGGCTTAGACTCAAATGGAGGTATAGCGACCCGGAATGTACGATCTGCTAGAAATGACCGACACCAATCGAATGCCCGCCCAGAGACACCTGCTTCTCCCAGACAACGCAGCAGTATCACGTGTGAAACCGTGTCAAACGTGGCACTGAGGTCAAGTAACACCAGTGCCGCAGTCTGGCCGGAATCCAACACGGAAAGCAGATGTTCCGTCATAGCAAGGAGAGCCGTCTCTCTATGCCGATGACCTGCTTATCCTCACATCAGATGTGACTACCGCTCTCCCTGTAATTTTTGAAATTGCTCGGGAGTTCGGTCGGATGTCGGGATATCAGATCAATACGGCAAAGACAGAGATGTTGGTCTGGCACGATAATGTGAGTGCGTTGGAGGTACAGGCAGGCGAGGTATTTGGGCCTAAATATAATAAAAGATATCAACAAACTTGCCCAGGCAAATCTCGCGGCTGTGGCTAAGGAATGTAGAAAATTATTACAGTCATGGTTCCACCTTCCATTGTCCTTGATTGGGAGAGTTAATTTGATTAAAATGTTGATTCTGCCCAAAATTTCATTTCTCTTTAACACCATTCCCCTTTATTTTGATCAGGCTTATATATCTAAAATACAGTCAGATATTACATCATTTATCTGGAACAAACAATTGCCGAGAATATCATGGAAGAAGCTTAGATGGCGCTGGGAGAAGGGGGGCTTAGCTGCCCCTGACTTAAAATTATATGCTTGGGCGTTCCAGCTGTCCCATATACGTATGCTACTAAAAAGGCCCGCTGATCGTGGCCTGGGCTTAATGTTTTCAGCTATGTTGGATGGGGAAGGTATTAGTCAGTCGGGCTATCTATTTAAATTTGGCAACCCGAAGTTTTTTAAAAAGATTAAGTTGAAGGTCCTTTTTGGACTGGCAAAAATGTGAGGGGAGGTAACAAACTCGATTAAACAGGGGTATTATTGCGATAAGACACCCCTATGGGGCTTACCTGAAAGTCCAGCATGGCTAGAAGACATTTTAGCTGTGCCTTTGAGAGAAGCCGGCCTTGAAGTTTGGGGAGACCTCTTCTATGAAGGGGACTTGTTGTCATGGGAGCACCTCCAGAATAGAATAGGCCCAACTTTATCGAGGCTTAAATATTTACAAATGAGTAGCTGGTCGCAGGCGTATAAAAATCTATCCACTAAAAGAAACAGGTTTCTACTTGGAGGTTATAGCCAACTAATTAATAACTTGGTGAACATTGGACCAATTAAAAGGGAGATCTCGCATTGGTACAAACTTTTACTTGACGAAACGGATGGGGAATTTAACTTACCAGTCCAGTTGTGGGGTACCTCCTTAGTGGACCAGGATGTGCAAGAACTTTGGTCCGCCTCATTTGAGCTCTTAAAGATTATTGTAAAGCCTTCATGGCTACATAGAAACCACCTTTACACCCTCCATAGGGCATATTACTCTCCCCTGAGACTATCTAAGTTTGCCATAGGTAACTCAGTTGCATGTGCTAGGTGCGGGATGGTGGCAGCATCCGACACTCACATGTTTTATGAATGTCCCCGGTTAGCCACTTTCTGGGAAGCAATTGGTAACACCCTTTCAACATCATTGGGTATTACAGTTACAATTGACTTGTCTCTTGTGATTTTTGGGATCCAAGCAGGAACACATAACGCAGCCAGCTGCCTAGTGTTTTATACTATTCTTTTAGCAAGGAGGGAGATTTGTAGGAAGTGGAAGGATCCCTTACCTCCTTCCCTTGGTGACTGGCTGGCATCTGTTCTGCATACGTCTCGAATGGACCTCGCTAGGCCGTGGAATCAGAGCAAAAGAGCTTTTTGGCATATGTTTGTATGGTCATAATAAAACATCCAGCGTTTTTTTTTGTTTTTTTTTCTTTTTCCCCAGGTCCAATGATTACACTACTATGGTGCCCTTCTGGTGTGCACCATGGGCACAGCAATTATCCGGTCTTAGCCCGGTCCATACTTGACTGTAATTATCCCCAATGGTTGCCAAGTATGAGGCTAAGCCCAAAACAGCTGAGGGATGGTTGGTCCCCCCACTATGTTTGCTCCCTCGCAGTTTTATTACTGAGACAGCTGATTGAAGGCTTGTTCTGTACGGCATTTTTATACCATGGTGGAAATGAGGAAAAAAAAAAAAAAGCAAGGAGAGCCGTCTCGGTGCTATGACCTGCCGAAACCCGTTCTGACATGGGTCCAGGATATTGGCGGTTTGGAGATGTTTAGACAGGGTCTCATTCACATGAGCCTCAGCGACCTTAGCGGCCCATGGGAGAAGAGAGATTGGACGATAATTCTCCAGTTTAAGTGGGTCCAGCGCAGGTTTCTTCAAGATAGGCATGACATAGGCTTGTTTCCATTTGGTGGGTACTATGCCAGAAGAAAACGAGAGATTGATAAGGTCGCGGACAGGGGGAAGGCACACAGCAGCCGACTCTCTCAACTGCACAGGTCTAAGCGGATCCGCCGGAGACCCGGATTTAACTTTCGCTGCCAGCCTGTCCAACTCCACCTCAGAAATGACAGGAAGTACGGATAGAACCACGTTAGTGATAGAGTTGGGCCTCAAGTCCTCACTCTGGAGGACGGCGCTAGGGAAGGAGCGATAGATGGTCTGCACCTTTTCCAGGAAAAAGGTAGCAAGTTCTTCGCAGCGAGACTCAGAGCAGATCTCAGCTGCAAGGGCTCTTTTGGCAGTCAAGTCTTTAAGGACTTTAAAGATCAGCTTGGTGGGATTAGAGCTACGTTTAAACTCTAGGGAGTAATAGGCCACACAAGCCCTACAGATGGCTCTGTGTTACGTTTTAACTTTGGCTAGGTATAGTGTTTTTTTCTCAGACTCATAGGTTTTACGCCAAACTCTTTCTGCTTGTTTACATGATTTTTTTAAGAGCGATAAGGCGCTATTAAACCAGGGGCTTGGTTCGAGTAAGCGACATTTACTCCATGTTGCAGGGACCAAGAGGTCGAGGGCCCGGGAGACCCAGTCACAAAAAATATCATAACCAGATTCAACGTCATTAAAAGGGCCAGGCAGATGTTTGCCGAGCAGCCTATGAAAATCCTCAAGTTTTAGCTTCTTCCATGGGCGTTTGAGAATGACCCTGTCTATGGTTTTGAAAGGGGGGGCTCTAATAGCAAGATGAAATTCCACTAGGTGATGGTCGGACCATGCCATCGGCGTTGGCGGCAAGGTTGTAACCCCGGACAGATTAGTAATTATAGGGTCCAGGGAATGTCCACCCTCATGCGTGGGGTGAGTAACCACCTGTCTTAGCTGCAGTGATTTAAGGTCTGCGAGTATGCTACCAATAACAGAAGAATGGCAGAGGTCGAAATGAAGATTGAGATTGTGGTAAATAAATAAATAATACCCTATTTTTGACTAGACTTATAGCATAACAGATAGCTCAATAAATAAGAGTCAAGATTCGAGGTAGTAGGAGTTTCTGCAGGTTTATTACAGCATAAGGACAGGATCAGGACAACCTGCATAGGAACAGAGTGACAGGGCCCAGCAGGGGAAAAGAGGCCCAGCAGGGGAAAAGAGGCCCAGCAGCTGCTGGGGCTTGGTCTGGGATGAGCGCGCTAACATTCAATAACAAAACACAGGCATATATACATAGCGCAAACACATAGCATTACATTGCAGTAGGCGTAGCAGTGGGTGGAGCAGAAAGCGTGACGCGTAGCAGTCGCGAGAGATAACAGTAAAAGTAGGTGTAACTGGGCGTATACATAGACATGTGGTGCAAACGTAACAGAATATGTCATGAATGGGCGGAAACCTTGGAGGGGGCTACCTAAGGAGCCGGGACCTCTAACCTAATGGTGCGCGAAAACTGGCAATGACGTGTTACTAGGAGAAGCTGGGGGCTACGAACTCTGTGCTAGGAGCAGAGACTAGAGTCTGAAGGGTCGGAGCGACATGTACCTAAACCCTATCTGGTATCTGATGTTTAGGGAACATGTTGATATAAACTAGAAGTCATGAGGGGAGAAGCTAACTTGACTCTAAGACTGGACCATGCATTATTCTACATGTAGTGCGTGATGAAGAATACTAAATGACCATTAAATACAGTATTTCTCTAACGTGGAGACGAGTAGGCTAGACAATGACGGAAACTATTGATGCAGTTCAGTAGCTTAGGAATGCAGAAGAGGAGGACTGAACTGATAACTGGAACTATAACATACTTTTGGCAGACTCAGAGGCAGAACCAAGCTGCACCGGGCACTGCGAGGCAGGAAGTAAGTGAAGGGTCGAGGATACAGGTGGGGGCTGTATCGCTCCTCAGCGAGGCTTTCAGGAGACAGGAGCTGAATCTGTGGTCCGGGCCCTTTTGAGGCCTGGAAACGGGGACTTTATAATGGAATAACGTGCACACTGGGAAACGTGGCAACATTACTTTACATAGGCCTGATATTCGTAGTATTCACGAGGACTGGAAACTAACATACTAGAGGTGGACACAACTGGAATTGCGTCATTAATCAGGCATGGGGAATAACATATGCATATTGGTCATGCACACATAACATATGATGGATGAAGCGTAGGGACACAGAACATGGCAACATTTACTTTTCCACATTCCCTCCTTGTCACTACGTTTCCATCAGGAAACATCAATTTTCATAATACCATCTATCATTTCATACAGTACCATTTGCTCGTCTCGAATTGTCTGGGAACGGGATTTAGAACGGGGCTTGGGACTAGGAATACAAGAGGTAGCACACATGCTGCAAATCGCAGGGCCACATTGTATACAGAGGCAGCAGCTAAATATGATCGCTACTGCAATACCTAGAAAGGACAGGACTTTCCATCCCCATGCGGAAATTATATTCCAGAACCAACCGGACCATGTCCAGGTGCCTGGATCTTGATGTAACAGATGGGCAATTTTATGGAGTCTGGTTATAGCTGAATAAACAGACGGCGCGTTATTTGGAATGAAAATGCAGCAACTAGATCCGATGACTCTACAGGCCCCGCCCCTATCGGCCAGTATGACGTCAAGGACGAGACGATTTTGCAAAACGACAAATCTCATAGCAGATTGTTCTTCGGTTAAGTTACCTAGAGCAGAGGCAGTCTCATTAACTACAGCTTCAAGGGTTCTTGTTAACCTACGGATCAATTTACTATTCTGGACAGGTCCTACAAAGAAGAAGAAACCTTTATTGAAATCTGTATACTGTTCTAGAGTAGTTTCAGTATAATCGACAATTGGGGACTCCCTTCTATGTCTAATGTGTACTAGATGTGTGTTTCTGTGATAATCAGATGGCGCTAGGAAAACAGGTGGCAGTAGGAAGGCAATGTAACAGGTTCCCTCCCAATCGAGGGGCAGACGGACATATGCAGTTTGACCACAAATAAAATAAGAATGACGTGAAGCTTTGAAAATAGATTTCCCACTGTCACTATACTTGATAACAGTAGTACATTCACTATGACCTATGTGTACAGAACCATAACTACGGACACATAATTCGCCTTTGACTGGTAGTACTGAAATAGCAGGTAAGTCTGGAGTAGTATCAGACTGAACATTCAGGACCATGAAATTCGACGAATAATTACCTAAATTATATACTTCGTTTTCTAGATCTAAACCTGTTCTGTGGGGGAAACCTTGCTTGTCTGGAAAACATGTACTGTTAAGGAAAGACATATCTGTTGAGGATGACGTTAACGTGGACCATGCTCCACACGAACCATTGTGTGAGAATGGATAAGGAAAAAGTGGCAGAACTCCCTTCGGTGTCTGAAAAGGGGGGAGTCGACCACACACCCAACAATTTGTGGCATTGCTGGTCTGGTGTGAGTAATGTAACATACGGATAAATGTGTTGTTGCGCATAGCGAGTCGGTATGAATATTCGTGAGGAGGCAGATCACTAAACGTGTGCTCTACCGTAGCATTAGCAGACATATTAGCATGAGGAACTGGAAAACACAGGAAAAGTGCGTAACTAGTGCAGGAAATCATTATGCTGAGAAATAATATGAAACTCAGAAAAACGATACATTGAAGCGAACTTCGACTGACTCTCTCACTATGGGGGTCTATTTTATACATGTCAGAAACAGTCTAACCGTTTCACCTAGGGGAGGACTTATACAATCAAACTGACTGACTTATTTTACTAGACCTTAATTTGAGCTTATACTCCTGCTGCGGAGTTTCCTCTAACAAGGGAGGGGTTGTAATAACGTCTTGTGCGGGACAGTCCTTTAAAACAATGTTTTGGCAGTCCTTCGAATCCTGGAAATCCTTGGAAATGTTTTTGGAGACTGATTTCAATCCTTTGAAAAGTTTTACATGAGAAAGGTGGACCCACCCCTTCCTGCCTTCCAACTTGACGGCAGTACGGGTGGTCAAGAGGACCTGGCGTGGCTCCTTCCAACGTGGTTCCAGCGGACTTGATCTGTCAAAATTTCTGATCATCACAAGGGAGCCTGGAACGATCTCGTGCGGTGCCACCTCGGTATTGTCTGGAAATGCGGCGGCAACCTGTGAACGACATGAGTTGAGGGCAGACATCAAGGAAGCTAGGTAATCTGTCAGCATATTACATGAAACATCGGTAATACTTCGGGGTCTAGGAGTACCCCACATGTTAGGGGGGCGGCCAAATACGACCTCATACGGGGACAGACCTGATCTGGAATGTGCGACCATGCGCATATAAAATAAAGCGACTGGCAGAGCTATTAACCAGTCCACACCTTTGTCCTTACAGACTTTTGCAATGCGGATTTTCAGAGTCTGATTATGTCTCTCTACGAGACCGGCTGCTTCAGGATGGCGTACACAATGGAACTTCCACTGGTACCCTAACAAAAGGGAAACGTGTTTCATGAGTTCAGATGAGAATGGCTGGCCGTTATCAGAATATACGACTCTAGGGAGTCCGTATCTAGGGAAAAATTCACGAACCAACTGCTTGGCAGTGGTCGCGGCTGTGTAATCTGGGACTGGATATGCTTCTGTCCACCTGGACAAAGCGCATACAACTACAAGGACATACTTGAAACCTCGACATCGCTCCATCTGAATATAATCCATCTGGAGGACCTCAAAAGGGTGGTCAGGGGGCTGGAAACCACCTTGTTCCACCGGGACACTTTTACCTGGATTAAACTGACAACATATCATACAGGTACGGACTTTCTGCTTGGCTGCAGCTCGTAAATGCTTGTTGAACCAAATGTTCTGGATACTGTCTAACATAGCTTTTTCTCCTAAATGTGCTGGACTATGTGCGGTATTGATAATGACTTGAACCATAGAATCGGGGAGAAACCATGTGGCTCTACCCTTCGTTAACCATCCTTGATCTGTCTGGACCCCTCCTTGTTCAGACCATTTCTTGATTTCATCGGGGGTAGCATGTAACTGTATATCTATGACATCTTGTGTAGGGTCCTTAACTGTCATGCATGTAATCGGATCTGGAGTATGTGTCAGATTAACTGGAATGTCTGGAGTCTGTGCTGTAAGCTTGGCTGTACGGTCTGCTAGATCATTACCTTGGGAAATAATGTCTGTAACTTTCGTATGTGCTTTGCATTTCATGATAGCAATAGATGTCGGTAAATGTATGGCATCTAACAGGGCTTGAATAAGGAGACCATGCTGAATCTTGGTTCCATGAGAAGTCATGAAACCTCTCTCCTGCCAGAGCACTCCGAAGTCGTGTACAACTCCGAATGCGTAACGTGAATCTGTGTAAACATTAACTTTCAGGTTCTTGGCATGTATACAGGCTTGTGTCAGAGCGACTAGCTCTGCTGCTTGAGCGGACAGGGTGTCAATACGGTGTGTCTTGATAACTTCAGTGTCAGTAGTCACTGCATACGCGGCGACTAGTTCTCCTGTACTAGTTCTCATACATGAACCATCCACATAAAGTGTCAGGTCGGGATCTGGTAACGGAATATCTGTCAGGTCTTGTCTTGGCTTTGTCGTAATGTTAACTACTTCCACACAGTCATGTGGGTCTGGATTTAAACTAACTGATGGTAACAGTGTAGCAGGATTCAGAACGTTGCAGCGTCTGATTTCTATGTGTGGCTGGAACAGTGTCAATTCATAACCTGTTAAACGTGCAATTGTCAAGTGCTGAGTTTGTGTTCGGTTTAAAAGAACTTCTACTGAATGCGGAACTTGTACTGTCAGGGAGTGTCCTAAAACTATGGAATCACTTTGTCTGATAGCTAGTGCTGTAGCTGCAACTGACTTGAGGCACGCAGGCAACGCCTGGGCGACTGGATCTAATGTGCTCGAAAAATAAGCACAGGGCTTATACTGTCCTGCTTGATCCTGTGTGAGAACAGACAATGCTGTACCCTCGCGTTCAGCAACGAAAAGTGTAAAAGGCTTACCGTAGTTCGGTGTAGCCAGAACTGGAGCTTGACATAGGGCCTTCCTTAACTCGTTAAAACTAAGTGTATGTTCAGATGTCCAAGGGAGGACAGTCGATACGGCTGCCTCCTGTGTCGTTAACTGTATCAGTGGCTTGGCTAGAAATGCATACTGGGGAATCCATTGTCTACAATAAGAAGTAAGGCCGATAAAGGCACGTACCTCCTTCTGGGTTCTGGGCTGGGGAAGACTCGCTATTAACTGGATACGGTCGGGTGTCAACTGCCTACCCCTCTTGGACAGCAAGTGTCCTAAGTATACCACTTGCTGGACACAGAATTGAAGCTTCGAAGGTGACACCTTGTGCCCCATCTCTGCAAGAAAATACAAGACTGTAAGGGATGCTCGCTCGCAGTCACGTTCAGAACGGGCAGTGATCAGTAGATCATCGACATACTGGAGCAGGGCAGTGTCAGTTGGCATGTGAATGTTGTCTAGTTGTCTCTTGAGTGCCTGACTGTAAATACTAGGACTTTCTGTGAAACCTTGAGGAGCGCGTGTGAACATATAGCTCCTTCCATTTAAACAAAATCCGAAAAGAAACTGGCTGTCTGGATGAATTGGAACACTAAAAAATGCATTCTTGAGGTCTATGACAGTGAAAAACATGGCTTCGGAATCAATGGCTGTTAACAGGGAAGAAATATCTGGAACAACTGGGTACTGAGGAATAATACATTTATTAAGCTCTCGTAAATCAATCACTAATCGATATACTGGGGGTGCATTCGGATCAGTACGTTTCATGACTGGAATGATCGGAGAATTGCATACATTGGAGTCAGTTTCTACAACTACTCCTTGAGCCATGAGCTCGTCAATAATTTTGGATAAGGCTGCTACAGCCTCAGGTGGCAATCTGTACTGTCTGATTCGGGGTAACACTACACCTGGTTTGAGAGTCACACGATGGGGTGTGATTTGCATGTAACCTACATCAGTTGGACCTTGCGCCCATAAGTGCTGCGGAACATTAGACAATCTTGAATCAAAATCTCGTAATACATAGTGACCCTTAAAGTCACGTAGGAACAGACGTATTCCCTCTGGGGAACAGCATATAACTGCACCTAACTCTTTCAGTGTCTTAATACCTAATAGATTTTCTGGACATGACTTAGTAAGTAACAGATCAGTAGTACGGGACAATGGACCTACTTCTAGAGTAACTGGCTTAGATATCTCATTAACTATTGGCTTTCCTGAAAATCCAAGGGAAACATTTCTTGAGCCTGAGAGCGGAGCCCCTGGAACTTCGGCATGACTAATTGTGGTCCTACTTGCCCCTGTATCGATCAAAAACTTTCTGTCTTTCCCTAATACTTGACTGTGAACATAGGGACCTTCTTGATCTACAGGTATCTCGATGAGAGGCAAGCCCACCTCCCTCTCTAGGCTGTTCCATGAATATGACTGGCACTCTGGACACTCAGACTGTGCATACTGGTACATCTGCGATGCGACATGCTGTGTTGCAGCAACAGGCTGCGGCACTGTAACTGTCTGTTGTGCATTCTGTAGCTGAGGAATCTGTGAAACTTGTTCTTGTCTAGGCGGACGTGGTCCCTCCCCAGTCTCACCAGTAGCTATGTTGTGTTTCAGAACTGCACACTCGTTTATAAAATGACCTGGCTGTTTACAATAATTGCAGTTCCCTTTAACGGGAGCTGCAGGATGACTGGCTTGATTCGGACCCCTCTTCTGACTGTCTTGAGGAACAGATTGTGCAACTAGCACTTTCATTTTCGTGTCTTTCATACGTTTTCTCTCGTGTTCTTGCTCTTCCCTGATTCTATTCTGGTGGTACTGGAGCATCTGGAGCATCTGGGACGGAGTATTTGCTTGCCAGGTGCTTTCGACTTTCAAAACTCTATTTTTAATTTGTGGACTTGAATTCTCGACTAATTTAGTAACGAAAAGGTGAGGGTATGACTCACTACTTGTCTTGAGACCACTGTTGATACTGAAACATTTCTCAAATCTAGAATAAAAATCACTAATATCCTCATCTTGTTTCTGTTTACAGGCTGAGATTGCATCCCAGTCTTCTTTCCTTGTTGTCAATAATCTGGGTAAAACTTGAATCAGTAATTCTGGTAATTCTTTACATTTATCTCCAAGACCGGTACCTGGTACTCGTGCCTTGTCTTCAGCTTCTAGAGCTGTCCAATCGATCTTTTTCTCTCCCACCTCCCATTCTTTTTCCTTTAACTTTTCATACACCCCTGCGGGTAACAGGACCTTTAACATTTTAATGATGTCTGGGTAAGTGTATTCTCCCATACGGAGCATGTCTTTTAATTCTCTATGGAACCCTGCTGGATCTTTGTCATGACAGGGAATTAATTTCTTCATTTCAAGAAGTTCCATCTTTGAAATCGGAGTGTATACAAACACTCGTTGCATTACGCCACCCGCCCCCTGGACTGGGTGGACTTCTCGTAACGGATTCTGTCTGTCTATGTAGAATGGCTTATTTTCTGGGGGTGAGACATGAACAAAATGCGGGTTCAAAAACGTTCTATATTTGTGGCGCTGTTCTAGAATGACACTAATTAAATCGGTACCTAGACCTCTCCATCTATACTGGAGTAACTCGTTCAGGACATCATGCAACGGGCCTGGATCAGAATGTTGACCCTCATACAGAGTAATGAGGTGCTGGATCATATACATACCCACCAGTCGTTGCTCGGCTGGGGGCAGTTTTAGAAACATTTGTGCCACTATTTCGTCTGGAAAAGTGGTAGAATCAGTAATCCATCGGACTGCTGATCGGGCTAGTTCTTGTTCATGCATGGTACTTAATTCACTGTAACCGATTCGTGATTTCAGAATGTGATCGGTAACTTGAAATACTTGTTCTAGAGAACCTTGTTCTGGCGCTGTATGATGAAAAATAGACTTGTGTTCTAGGCGTAAATGGCGATCTGGAAATCTAGATTTTCCTACATATGCTATTCTGGCGGGATTCTCGTCTTCCTCTTCAGGATCAGAGATACTTTCTTTCTCGCTTACTTGTGCTGCTTTACGCTGGTCGTGTAACCTTATTATTTCTTTACGAATTTTCTTGTACATACTCTCCATGGCACTGACGGTCTTGTGCTTACCCTCGGCTATATTATCACTCCACCTTGTCAGGATTCTCATTTCGGCGGGATCTTTAGACGGGTAATCTTGTTCTCTTATTAGACAATTGATCAGGAACTTTAATATCATGAGCTGAATCTCGGCTTTCCTTTGAGACATAATCTCGCCAATACTTTCTGGATCATCCCCTGTACGGATGAAACGATATATTCTGTCTAGATCTTCTTTCATATTCGGCAAGGTGACTAGATACTCGGTCACTCTCCTTACACGTAAGGAATATAAAACCATAGTATATTCGCCTGGGACTGGATCATAGACACATTCGTTAAGGGCTTGTCTGATTTCTGTGACAGACTTATTACTTTTAGGAGTACGCTGTGATGCTTGAGCATGCAATTCGAGTGCCGATAAACGCTTGTGTGGCGGCGGGGTTTGAGGAAGACCTCCCCCTGCGGCCCCTAAACTGGAGTCGTCTACTGAGGCTCTTCGTCCTGGCAGGGTCGGTAATTGTACTTGTATGGCGGACTGGGCCGGGGGAGCTGTTAAGGGCACCCCGGTGTCTGGAGGAGCATGAATTACCTGGTTTACAGGGACTGGCGGAGCGCGGACAGGATTTGCATATTCGGGGACTGTGTCGTCCAGATAGGACGAAATAAAAATATCAGCTGCGGTCGGTTTGTGACGTAGCTTGGTCGGAACTAATGGTGGCGGGAAATTACTGGATGCCTCTGGGGTCGCTTTTGGCACTCCTTCGGCAAGAAGAGGATACATACCCTTAATAAGGGCATGCCTCTGCCTGTCTGACTGTTCTGCTTTGACTTGTTCACCTATCTCGATTAATTCTCTTTCTTGGGCTCGTTCTTGGGATTCTCTACTTAACTCTGACTTTCTGACTTCTTTCTCAGTTCTTCTATGAGCTTCCTTACGCCATAACTCGATGGCATCTTTCTGTGACTGTCTGGCTTTCTTTTTCCATAATGCTTCTTCTACTCGCATGATACATTCGGCATCCCATGTACCCGATACGGGCCATCTATACTTTTCTTCTAACTGTTTGGTATACTCTACCCATAAATCTAGATACATTATGGCGCTTATGCCATGTTTCTGATACATAAAATGACCTGGACTGTCCCTAGGTGGGACAGGAACCGCTTCCTCTAACAGACCCTTTCTAGTTTTTAACTGACGTAACTTGGAAAATATAGGCATGACTGAACTGTAATCTGGACAAAATACAATACACAATAAGAACACGAAATCACATCGCACTCATACCACAACAGTAAATTACATGAAGAACATTATAAATAACAGTTCGAACAGAATATTACCTGGAATACTGAGAACAGAAATACAAGAATTTTCTCGAGAACGGAACAGACTAGAGTTACTGGATGCACTGCTGTAACAGTACGGAACATACCGGTCCCATAAAGGAACGCATCAAGACCCGTATCCACCTAGGTGAACACTTCGTTTGTGAGTCTGGGCACCACCAACCCACGGACCAGGAGTCAATTTAGATTGGTCCTGTCTAGATACTACCCCAGCAATGGTACTCACCGGGCAGCACGGAACGGAAGGCCTCGGACGGGACTGGACTGCTACGACGACGGACTTCGGACTTCAGTTACGGGTGGGCCTCCGGATACCTCGGACCTTGGACTCTCGGCTTGGGCTCTGGTCGGGACTCGCCGCGTTCCTCCACCGTCTCGTCTGGATGCTGGACCGCCTCCTCCGTCTCCTCCGTGGGCCTGAGGGATACTTGAGCAGAAATATCTGCCACTGCGCAGAAGAGTTCCGTCACGACTGCAGAGGGTCAGGGGGTCGGCGTGGCTTCACCGACGCGTGGGGAAAGGGCAAGTCCCTATTCGGGCGCCATTATGTGGTAAATAAATAAATAATACCCTATTTTTGACTAGACTTATAGCATAACAGATAGCTCAATAAATAAGAGTCAAGATTCGAGGTAGTAGGAGTTTCTGCAGGTTTATTACAGCATAAGGACAGGATCAGGACAACCTGCATAGGAACAGAGTGACAGGGCCCAGCAGGGGAAAAGAGGCCCAGCAGGGGAAAAGAGGCCCAGCAGGGGAAAAGAGGCCCAGCAGGGGAAAAGAGGCCCAGCAGCTGCTGGGGCTTGGTCTGGGATGAGCGCGCTAACATTCAATAACAAAACACAGGCATATATACATAGCGCAAACACATAGCATTACATTGCAGTAGGCGTAGCAGTGGGTGGAGCAGAAAGCGTGACGCGTAGCAGTCGCGAGAGATAACAGTAAAAGTAGGTGTAACTGGGCGTATACATAGACATGTGGTGCAAACGTAACAGAATATGTCATGAATGGGCGGAAACCTTGGAGGGGGCTACCTAAGGAGCCGGGACCTCTAACCTAATGGTGCGCGAAAACTGGCAATGACGTGTTACTAGGAGAAGCTGGGGGCTACGAACTCTGTGCTAGGAGCAGAGACTAGAGTCTGAAGGGTCGGAGCGACATGTACCTAAACCCTATCTGGTATCTGATGTTTAGGGAACATGTTGATATAAACTAGAAGTCATGAGGGGAGAAGCTAACTTGACTCTAAGACTGGACCATGCATTATTCTACATGTAGTGCGTGATGAAGAATACTAAATGACCATTAAATACAGTATTTCTCTAACGTGGAGACGAGTAGGCTAGACAATGACGGAAACTATTGATGCAGTTCAGTAGCTTAGGAATGCAGAAGAGGAGGACTGAACTGATAACTGGAACTATAACATACTTTTGGCAGACTCAGAGGCAGAACCAAGCTGCACCGGGCACTGCGAGGCAGGAAGTAAGTGAAGGGTCGAGGATACAGGTGGGGGCTGTATCGCTCCTCAGCGAGGCTTTCAGGAGACAGGAGCTGAATCTGTGGTCCGGGCCCTTTTGAGGCCTGGAAACGGGGACTTTATAATGGAATAACGTGCACACTGGGAAACGTGGCAACATTACTTTACATAGGCCTGATATTCGTAGTATTCACGAGGACTGGAAACTAACATACTAGAGGTGGACACAACTGGAATTGCGTCATTAATCAGGCATGGGGAATAACATATGCATATTGGTCATGCACACATAACATATGATGGATGAAGCGTAGGGACACAGAACATGGCAAAATTTACTTTTCCACAAGATCGCCAAAGACACTGAAGTTAGCAGAACCGACAGCCAGAGAGCTCACTAATATTTCTGGAAAAGCTTTCCTGAAAGTGACATCACTGCCAGGGGGTCTATTGATCAGAAGACCTGAGAAAGTGAAATGATTATTGACTGAGATGGCGAACTGTGCGCTCTCACAACCAGCTATGGCTAATTTCTTCCAGACACAAGGATAGCATGATTTAACTATCACTGCAATGCCCCACCCCTGAAATTGCGATTATGGGTGTAAATGGAAAAGTCTGGAGGGAGCGCTAGGTTCAGCTCAACCATGGCTTCATCGTGCAGCCAAGTTTCGGTCATGAAGAAAACATCAGGGGCCTCCTCCAGAATGAGGTCATGGATTTCGGCATGATGTTTAACCAATGACCTAACGTTAAGATGCCAGATTTTTAAGTCTCGGTAAACCGAATGCCCTTAGTTCCTATGGTACTATGTACTAAAGACTCACAAGGGTACCCAGTATCCAATCTGGAGTGTACCTAAAGTACATGCAATCATTTTAGAGAGGAAGCAGCTATGCTGCGGTCTTGAATAGCAGGGCCCCAGCCGGACTAAAGTCGAAAAACAGTGAAACAACAGCAAAAAGTAAGCAGATCCTACTCTCCTACATATGCTATGTGATGCCTTTCAAATTGAGGAAAATTGCATTGTGCTTATCGACCTGAGGTGTTAGGCCTGGTCAAACAAATAAATGGCACAATAAAATCATAAATGAAAAGGTTTGTTAATCCAAAACACTGAAAAGACCTGATGCTTTACCATTGGTGTTGATGAGTTTGAGAAGTATCCCAGACAGAAGAACAGGACTGTCCCCTCATGAAAATGTTATGGGGAGAGCTATGAGACAATCAACAACCCAGCAAATCAGCTTGAGTACATATATGATGATTTAGTGCTCGATCTTTGTAAAGGATTGGTTGACGTAGTGCATTCTGTGTGCCACCGGGTTGGAGAAGTCTCAACTACTACCCAACAAGAACACGCACACAATTTTTGCCCATGTGACTTGGTACTTGTGAAAAAACACATGAGAAAGTCTTGTCTGGAACCTCGTTGGCACGGGCTATATCAAATTAATCTTGTGACAACAAAAGCAGTTAAATGTAGTGGTTTGTCTAATTAGGTGCATGCATTCTTCTTGAATCCCATGTCCACTTGAAAGTACGGAGTCAGTTGAAGGTGACGAAAGAGAACAAAGAGTGCCTGAACAGACTGAGAATCAAGTAGAGTGGGCACAAGCTACTGGGTCTCGTAATACTGACACTGTTGAAACTGGAAGAGAATTGGTCCCTGAAACTGATAGAAGAGAAAAAATGGAATCAGATAAGTGAATTATCCAAACAAATGGAATAGATAGTGTACCTGGAAAACAAGTGCAAAAAGGTGATACATGGCCAGGAGGAACAGAGCATTTGAAAGATACTTTGGGCATAAAGATCCCAACAACTGTAATTGAAGTCCCTAGTCCATCTGAAGAAAGTGCTAGAAGGGGAGAAGAAAACACAGTACGCAGAACAAAAAGAGCACAAGTTGCAAGTCAAAAATACGCAGCACCTGAATGGGCATATTTGGCTGCCACTAGTGAGTGGGAAAAATAATTCATTACGTTTTGTCCCAAAGACAATTTATCATATGAGCCACCCTAAACAAACTGTGTCTGAGAAAAGAGGGTGCTGAAGAAACAAAAAGAGATGAGATCAAAAATAAGGCCATGACCTGAATCTTGGAAACGGTGGCCTACACACACCTTGCTAATTTAGCTGATTGAAGATTAAATATTACTTTGATTTTTTTTCTCTTTAAAATGGACAGTTCTGAGACTGTAAATCAAAATCAAAGTTCTAATAGACAAAAGTGTTTTAACACCTATTTTATATGTGTCCTTGTATTACTACTTGTCTTGTTGGTGTTAATACTAATAGTGCCTTAATTCATGTTTCCCACTAAACCTACTAAAGAATGCGAGGGTATAACAACGGCAATAACAAAAGTCCTAAAAGAGGATATAGAGATAGAAATAAAAAAACTAACAGGAAATTACTTTAATGACTTTTCGGTAAATGTTTTTACTAAACCTTTGCATAAATATGTTGATACTATGTGTAGGAAAGAAGGATCTGCTTCTTATGGTTACCCCCACTTTTTGTTGAATGCAATTCTGTTTTTGACTAGTCTGACTGGGATCCTGCTAATCAGAACCCCAGTCTATCTGCTTTCTCCCTAAACTGTTATGAGATGTACTTAGGAACACTGCATATTGGATACTGGTGTAACCTATCAGTACTAGTATATGGTACCCATGTAACCAGAGCATGAGCATGTATAATGCCGTTCATGAGAGACTACACGAAATGGAACTACAGGCCTGTCATTGCAGCCTGTGTAAGTTGGTGCATGCACTACTTACTTAATATATATGTTTACTATATCCAAGGGTCACTGCACTTAAAAGCTATAAGCCACCCCTCTAGCAGGCCTTTACAATCCTGAGGGCAGGGTGCTTGGTTCTAAGTGAGAAGTTGCTGCTCCATGAGCAGAACACCCCTGCAGCCTACAGAGTCTATTCTCCAGGGTTGTCAGTGAGGCAGCCATTTACGACATATAGATTGGAATTATGCGACCATGTGATGACCAACTCTAAAACGGCTGAAATGAACCCTGTCGTGATTGGTGTCAAACATGTTGGAATCATAACCCCACACCGGTAACCAGTACCGAAGGAATGATTCCACTCCTCAGATGTGAGCTGTGCTGGGTCCCTTGTGTTCCCGGTACCAGCCTTTTAGACCAGGGCAGCACCAAGTGGTTTCTGCCAACCAGAGACACATTCCTGGCCTGCTGCTGCTGAGTCAAACTCGAGCAGGGGAAGGTAGAACAATAAGCATCCTGTCACAGGTAGGCGTGACCACCTCCCAGATGGGATTTAGTGTATTAGGGCTGGGTGGGTGCGCTTGCAAAAGACCGAAAGTCTGCATGAGTAGCACATTTGGTGTCCTTGTGCATAGTCCAGTTCAAACCAGTCTTCGGAGGTGTTGACTCCTGCTCTGGCACGAAATTGGTCAAAGGACATGGAAGTAACCTCCCCACTGTTCAGACACTCCCCTGGCACTGTCCCCTGAATCTATCCAACCCTCTCCCATGGGTACAAATGGGCTTACCTGGCTGTAGGACCTTAGATTCGACATGAACATGATTCTGAAACTGAAGTCACTGAACTTCACCCATCTGGACACTGAGGGCCTCATTTATGAAAAGTGACGCATCGCTGCGTGAAAACAGCGATGCGTCACTTTTCATTGCGCCCTCCTTGCGTCACCAATGATGCGTCATATTTACAGTATGACGCATCATTGCGCAAGGAGTTATAGATACATCAGTATTTTTGACGTATCTGTATGGCGCAAAAGTGACGCATTGCTGGAGTGTGCAACAAAAGTGATGCAACTCCAGCAATGTGTCCTTTCACATGGGGCAAGCCACATGTGAAAGGGCCTGCGTCATTCTTACGCCTGCTGTGAGGCAGGCGTAAGATATTCACGCATTTGCGTCCTAGAAGTGGCGCAGTGAAATCTTATACATTTCACTGCGTCACTTTTATGACCTTTTCTTGCATCAGAACGCCCCCCGCATTCATAATTCCTGGAGCAGGTATAATGTGGCGCAGGGGTTTACAAACTGACGCATCTACCTAGATGCGTCACTTTGTAAATATGGTGCAACAAGGCACATTTTTTACGCTGCTGGTGCGTCACAAAAAGTGACGCACCGGCAGCATAAAAGTGACGCACGGCCTCATAAATGAGGCCCTCTGGATTTAGCTGGACTTTGTTAGGGCCTGACTTCGTCTTCCTCTCAGTTTGAAGCATTGTCGGTACCCATGCACCAAACAGGATCCATGCAGGACCTGTGGAGCATCAATAACAACCAAAGATAATTCCCTTGGAGTGAAGGAGTCACTCCCCTGCATCTGCAGGCACCGCAACACTGCTCTACGGTCTGCTGACCCTGAGCTCGTATAGATTCCAAAGTCTTTGGCACATAGGAGGTGGGTTTCTACATCCCTTGAGGTCCGAGCTGCCCTCTCAACAAGTTTGAGGTCAGAATCCCTCGTGGGGACTGCAATACTCGAACCCCTGTGCACTGTGTACATTTGTAAGTGCATATGCTTGTTGGTGTTTCCTGAACAAGTGCATTGAGCTCTGAGTAGCACCAACCTCTGGCACTATTTCCTACCAAGAACTCCGGCCTCCTCACAGTGAGTGCTCCGTGGGCCGCTGTTTGGTGTAATTGCTCTAAGTCCTCTCGCGACTCCTGTGCCTCCCGCCTGTGGTCCACTTGAGGGTCAACTCTGCTTTTCTTGGGCTCTCCTGGTTGCTCCAGGCCTGCCCAGACTCACCTGGCTGAAGTGAGTCTCCTGGACTCTGCTGGTCGGAACCTTATCCATCCTGAACCGTCTGCGTGGATTGCCGTCGCAAAGGCTTGTGGGTGCTCCCACCATACACTGACCCCTCAGCACTCGACATCCTTGGGGGACAGATCGTATCCAGTTCCTGGTTGTCCGCTACATCTCCTGGTCCCCGTAGCTGTAGAGCAAAAACTCCATCAAAGCCTGTGAAGCACCCAACATCGGAGGGCATTCATCTACCAAGCCCCTGGTCACTCCTGAGTGACCCAGACTCTGTCTCTTCTGTTTTCAGGTATTCCTAAACAAGAATCCACCTATGGATTCCAACTTACACCTTTCTTCCTTCCGGCAGCGACTCTTTTTTGAAGTCCTCCATTGGGTTTGATGGCGGTTTCCAACGCCACTTCAGTCCTATGGACCCAGCTCCCCTGAGGTAGGTAACTTTGGTACCTCAGTATCCACAGGTGGGGTGGCCATCCAACCTTCTAACTTACACAGGGTTTCCTCGAAGTCCACTTGGATGGGTTCTTAAACTCTAAAACTTCAACTGTGACTTTGCCATAGAATGCACGGAGCAAGCAATTGTGTTCCCACACTGCAGCCGTCCTCCGTGAGGTCCCTACTTACTACAATTGGTGTGGTTCCCTGGGGTCCCAGCGATTCTACAACTTCTCGATACTGTTTTGACTCAAGTTGTGGTTCTTATATCACTATTTTAGTATATGTTTTGGTCCCTGCCTGGGGTCCACTCTGTATTGGTGCTATTTACTGTCATTTCTGTGTTTAAGTATTATCTGCTTTGTGAGTATCTTTGTGTAGGAGATACTGTGTCGTACTAGAGAGTGTTATATTAGTAAATGCATATGTTTATTACTACTGTGTGGTTCTCCTTTCATTTAACCAATACTATAAGATTGCATTCTGGTAAAACAAGCAACTTAACATTCCCTCAAGACTAAGCCTTAAGGCTGGTCTCAACAGCTACCACTTGGATAGCTTTCAAAAGGTATTCTTTGACCTCTTAAATAAAAAAAAGGATATTTGGACTGGTGCAAGGTGCCCACTTTAATTAGTGGACAGCATATATCAGGCCAACTTTTCACACTATGAATGCAAGAGATAGTTAAGCGTGCATGCAAATACATTTGTCTGTGTCGGAAGGGGTGACTTATCATCATCTTCCTTTAACATATGGAATTTCATGTAGTTTTCTAACAAGTTTGTTCTATGACAAGGAGCAGTTTCAATATTTTTATTCTAGCTATGATTTCGTTTTTTCAGAAGTTCCTGTTAAAAAGAACATGAATACAGGTGTTTCTTGAAAGAATGCTGAATATATGGGGGAATTTTTTCATACCACTAAGCTTATTGATACTGTATATGCACATAGACATCTACAATACCTCCATAGGCTCATAGGGAGGGTGATTATCAGAAGAGTGAGATATATGCTGCAATGAAACTGGATTGGCATCACAAGGGAAAGCTTTGCTTATTGAGACAAAAGACTGAATACAATAATTATTTCATTGGTTGTAGTGAGTGTGAGCACACTTTCCTAATTACAGAAAATTGGAGGTTAAGAGGTGGTACTGATTCAGTCTTCCGTGGAATATATTTTGTGTGTGGGTTTTGTAATGTGGGAATTGTTTTTCTAAAAATGTATCATGTGCATAATCAAGCAACCAATAAAAAGAAATTGACATGGAGTAAAAGGGGTTAAGCACTGCAGAAATTGTGGGTGATATTTGTGGTGCATTAATGCATAATGCATAAATAGAATATTGTCTACAGTGGTTGATCGTTTATCAACAGATACTGCTAGTGGGATCTTAGTGACTGATAGTAGAATGGTTGCTATTAGATCGATGATTTTGCAAAACTGTCTTGCACTTGATGTATTATTGACAAAAGAGGGCGGAGTCTGTAGCATGCTAAAAATTCAACCATGTTGCACTTATAACCCTGACAAAAGCAGAAACTTGCAGGGATATATCAGTAACATTACTCATGTGCGTAGTAATTTAACGGAACTAAAAGTTAATGGGGCGTGGCTTAGCCGGCTGTGAGATGGCTGCACTTTAATTGGGCTCCACCGGGAAAGCCTATAACCCGTCACCATCCGTGGATTTTATCGGATCTGGCTATCTTACCTAAACGCCTGTAATTTGCTGCCGCAGGGGGCGACATCCGATCCATTTGCTGGTGCCTAACTCCGCTGCCACACCGACTCCCTGCCGAGCTCCTTCGGCCACATGCGGCTGTCAGGCCTGCCTGGCGAGGCGTGGCCAGAGGTGTTCTCAGGATGCTGCGGTGCTGAGGATATACCCGCGAGGCCTCACTGGGTTTGTGACTGCCTGGTGCTGCTCCCCGGAGTCGGGACGTCAACGGATCCAATAAGGGGGCTTTGTGGATGTGAGCGGCATGGCAAGTGTGTGCGGTGTCATACCGCGGGGACTGGTATATCTCTAACGCTGCTGTACGCTTTCTAAATCCTGCACAACCGGCTTGCTTCTGTGCCCAGCTTTGGGCCCGCGATGTGGGTGGCACGCTCCCCGCAGCTCCCCGTCGTTAACCACTCCCCCGGTTGCGGGCCTCCCAAGTCGGCTCTTCCACATTGCCTCTCCAGCCCCGGGCTCGCTGCTTCTGCTGCCTGGAATTGCTGCATCATCAAGGTCCGCCTCCACAGGCCTGCTGGACTGCTGAGCTGCCTGTGTTACTCCTTCTCCATCACGCCCAATGCACACTAGGGGCCCGCGGGGGTTGGAGGGTGTTGCCGGGGAATGCCTACTGTTTCTCCACCCATCCTGCGCTCGGCTTGTGGTGCACTTTGCATTTTGGATTCACCATCTGCCTTACTACACAGGCTCAGCTGTGACTGTTTCCAGCTGTGGGGTCAGCACTACCCCCTTACTTTCACGGGCCAACACTAAAAACTTGCTCCTTCATGGCTTCACTGCCTGTCTTGGGACATTTACCTATTGCACTGCTCATCGCGCGGCTTGTGGTCGCTGCAATGCCTTTTTGGCTCCCGCCTCCCCCCAGGGCGTCCTGCCATGCCTCCTCTCTTGGGGTGCCAGTGGTACATCTGGGTGTCTGTTGCTGTCTGAAAATAGGAAGGGCAGACCCTAAGCAGCCCAGGCTGGCCTTTGACCAGCGTAGACCGATAGGATGGGTTCCCTCCAGACGTAGGCAACCTCGCCACACAGACTGAGTCTGGCCCAACTTAAAAGCTATCATGTTGGATGTAAAGGCCACTGTTTCTGGCATCACCACCCAATGTGACCAACTGTCTGCTCGCCTGGATGCTGTCAACTCTCGGGTAGACCGACATGGCTCACGGCTTGCTCAGGTGGAGGTGAGGGTTTCTGATACGGAGAACGCTGCGACGGGTGACCGTCAAAAGCAAAAGCAAGGTGTTGGAAATTATCAGAAATAAGAATGAGGATGAGAATGAGACGTGCCGTAATCCTCCAACATTTCTTAAAGGGAGGACTTTCTTGAGCAACTTTTGGTTGACCTATTTGGAGAGGTGCTTTCACCTGTTTTCTTTGTTGAACGGGCCCACCGCTCCTTGGGCCTCCAGCCAGCTCCCGGCTTGCCTGCACGTCCAATCATCACCAAGCTGTTAAACTTTCAGGACCGTGACACAATCCTCCATGCTGCAAGGGAAAAGGGTGCGATCTGCCATCAAGGCAACTCCTTGCCTTTTATCCCGACTATACGCTGGCAGTGCAGGCTGCCAGACGCAAGTTTCTTCCAGCTAAGCGGCTGCTCCAGAAGCACGATGTCTCTTACTCACTGGCCTACCCGGCCAAGTTGCATATCAAACAAGGCTCCCACATGCACGTCTTTACTGAGCACAAGAACACCCTGGCCTACGCTAAGAAACTTGAAAAACAACACAGCTCCACCCCACCCAGCTCACAGCCAGTCGATGATGGTGGTTTATGACAATGACTGATAACTGTCCTCTTGGCCAGGACTTCGTTCATCTGGCTGCTTACTTGCTCTGCAGTTACCTGCTTCCACTGCCTGGTTGCCCACTATTATACTAGCATCTGCTGTTGACTTTCTCTGTGACTCAGTTGTTGCTGTACTAATGAATATCTGTTAAACTGTTGTGGATTGCTTCCAGTCCTATTTCGTTCTTGCTTTGCCTCGTTCTCCCCGGCTCCAGTGCCAAATTGTAGCTCGTCTCATATTTGTATTGCTATGTTGCCCCCTCGCACCAACGGTCCACCTTCGATCAAAATTGGTGTCCCCAACATCCATGGCTTAGCCACCCTTTCCCTATGACAGGGTTGTACGCCGGGTGAAACCATGCCTCCTCAGGATGATTCCCTTCCTTGCCTCTGAGTTCCATCTTTCCAGTTGTGGTTCCCTTGGGTGGGTGGGATTGGTTTCTCAGCCTAATTGAGGGGTTGGTGTTGGTGGTGGGGGGTTGTGTTCCCTGGGTTTGTTGCCTCCTTCCAAGGCTTTGTTGTTGGTTTTGTCTTTGGATTCTTCCTGTTATGAAACACCTGCTATACTGCGTTTCACATTGCGCTTCTCGTCTATACTGCACATGGACCTCATTGCACATCTGCCCCACCTCGTCATTCCCTCCCTTGGCACAGTGAAATGACGGGCACCACTCTCTGGACCTGGAATGTCCGCGGTCTTAATGGCCACCGCAAAGCTCGCCTTGTCCATACCCACCTTATCCAGCATATGGTCTACATCTGTTTCCTCCAGGAAACCCATCTGCTGCCCACTACTTCTCCCAGGCTTCTCTCTAGGCATTTGGGCAAAATTCACTGCTCCTTCTATTCCAATTACACTCGTGGGGTGTCCATCCTACTGCACAGGGGGCTTCCCTGGCACACCTCTCAGGTAATTATAGACCCCTGGGGGCACTTTGTCATCCTGCGCTGCACCTTCTTGGCTCATCCACTGATCCTCGCGGTGCTATATGGTCCCAATTCAGATGACCCTAATTTTTTGAACAGGTTTGGCAGCACATTTCCTCACTGGACCCGGCCGCGCTCCTTTGGAGGGACAATTTTAACATTACGCTATCAGCCACCCTGGATCGCTCTGGACAATACACTTCCCACCCGTGCGCAACCTCTATTTTACACTCCATACTTACCAATAACTCACTGTTCGATGTGTGGTGCACACCCACCCCGTGGCATGCACGGGCAGTTTAGTGACAGGCTCCCGAGGATGCTGGTCCTGTTTCGACCTTTGGATTACTACTTCGGATGCCTTTGCATTGGTCACCTCTGTGGAACATATGGCATGTAGCCTTTCCGACTACACCCCGTTCGTCTCTGTTTGCGACTCGCACCCTCCCCGCGACCCATGTTCTCTTGGCGGCTGCCCCCCAAAGGGCTGCGGGACTTAGGTTTTTGTGATGAGATTCAAATCACAATCACAAACTACTTTGACCTTAATTTGGGCTCGGTTGACTCCCCTTCTACGCTTTGGGAGGGGTTCAAGGCGGTTATCCGAGGTAAATTAATCTCCAAGCAATCCAGTGTGCTACGCTCCATTCGCGGCACGCTTGACAGGCTGGAGATAGAGAGCAAAGCTTTGGACTCTTCGCAATTTCTTGACCCTAACCCTGACTCTCTTGCGCAGCTCCAGGGTTAAACCCACCAATTTCACTGATGAGGCCAACAGAGAGCTCTCTTCATTGGGCTGGGAGGCAAGGGCGTGCCGCTTCGGTGATGGGGACCATTCTGACAAGACTCTGGCCAACCTCCTACAACAGCCTCACACTGTCTCTTATATTACTGCACTACAGGACGGAGGCCCGGACAGAACCACTTCTCCCGAGGAGATAAGGGCTCGATTCACCGCATTTTATTCCCAACTCCATACAGCCAGGGCTGTGCCACAGCACACCGTTTTCAATCAATATTTTGACACCCTTCACCTCCTCTGGCTTGGCAATTCCCATCAGGAATACCTTGATGAGCCCTTCTCCAAGGAAGTAATCCTACCTGCTATTAATGGTCTGCCCGGAGAAAAATCCCCCGGCTCTGATGGCTTGCCTGCATCCTTTTACAAGGCTTTTGCGCCTCTTCTGGTACCGCACCTCACTGCCGTGCATAATGAATCATTTGACAGTGGCCAATTTCCTCCCTTGCTCCGCGAGGCAATGCTCATGCTTCTCCTAAATCCAGACAGGCTGCCTGAGGTCAGTGACTCTTATTGCCCCCTTTTTTTAATTAATTCAGATAACAAGATATTTGTCAAATTATTTGCCTCCTGTCTTCTCCCTCTCATTCCGCTTATCGCTCGCCCGGATCAGACCGGCTTTATCCCCGGCTGCACTACCTCCCACAATCTCCTGACCATCTTTTCCGTACTACATCAAATTAATCCTGCACTCCCGGCGGTGGCTGCCCTCCTGGACACCACTAAAGCCTTTGACACTCTTGAGTGGGCCTTCCTTTTTTATTTACAACCTTGCTTAGGCTTCAGCCCGGTTTTTCTGTGCAAGGTTCAGCTTCTCTCTACCCTCCACACAGCCCACCTTCAGATTAATGGCCAAATTGCGGAGCCTATCCCCATCGCTATGGGTACCAGGCAGGGGTGTCCACTCTCACACATGTTATTCGCCATTGCCGCGCTGTGGATTGGCTTGAGTCTAGGATCCAACTCTGGCGACAGCTGCCCCTGTCTCTGGCGGGCTGCATAGCCATCACCAAGATGGTGTTGCTCCGAAGTTTCTGTATTTATTTGTTAACGTCCCCATACCCCTCACAGCGCACTTCTTCCACAGACTCTGCTCCCTTATCATTTCCATTGTCTGGGCCGATCAGCAGCCTAGAATCGCATATAATATACTCACTCTCCCTGAATCGCGTTGTGGTCTGGGAGCCCCGGATTTCAAACGATACGCCCTCAGTGCCCAAGATAGCTTCCTCCATTTCTGGCTCCACCCGGCACTTTTCCAACCACACATTGTGGTGGAGGCCAACCTCACTGCCCCCTGGCCGCTCCTGACCGCTCTCTTCACCCCAGCAAAGCCCCTGCATGGAGAGATCGACACGGTGGAGACTTTGCGATGGGTCTGCAACGGGCTCCGGAGATACTCCAGCTCTAGCATTCGCTGCACAAACGCCATGCCCATTTCACATAACTCGACATTTCCTCCTCTACAGATGGCTGGAATGGTTAGACACACGACCCACTTGGGGCTCTCCACGGTGTTGACCTTTACCCCAGCAATACTTTCTTTACTCTTGCTGCCGAGTCTTCCTCCATGTACACTCTGCTTTGTTATTAACTCAAAGCCCTCTGTAAGGAGCTTCATCCCCCATTTCCTCAGCCCCCCTCAATGGCCACCCTCAATTTTCTCTACACATCCCCTCCCCCCACAAGCTGGTCACCAAGATCTATGCCCTTGCGCTTGCGGACTCCCCAATCACAACTGACCAAGCGCGTGCGGTATAGGATGAAAATCTGGGAGTGGGCGAAGACCTCTCCCAGGAGGTCTGACTCCTCTGGTGCAACCAGACCAAACATTTATCCCCAAACTACGGCCGGCGCCTCATTCATTTTAAATATTTGCATAGACTTTAATGCTCCCCCGCTCAGCTGCACAAAATGGGCCTCATCCCCAGTGACAGATGATTGCGATGCTCCGCTCCAGCGGCAGACTTCTCCCACCTTGCCTGGCTGTGCCCCAAAGTCTCAGCATACTGGAGCAAGGTATGCACCGCTATCACCTCAACGCTTTTTCAGCTGGATCCTCTGCTTTGCCTCTTAGGCTTTGTGAAATTCTGCCCAGACACTACACGTCGGCTGACTGCGATGCGGCTTGTTCTTGAGCTGCGCATGGTGTCCATGTGCTGGGGTTGAAAGTCTGTGCCCAAGGTTAGCGCTTGGCGCAAGGACGCTTCGCGCTGGGAAACACTTCTATCCAAATTCTGGGACCTGATGCCGGCCACTTCCCTCCCGATTGATATTTGGGGTCCCCTTGTCTCCTTCCTCCTGCACCAGAATTCCCTGCACTCTGCGACCTCTCTTGTGTTCCCCACCGGTTCTCCGCCCACCGCAGCCGCCAGAGTTGGCCAGTGAGGCGCAACCTCCCACCCCACACACTCCTCTGGCCCACGAGCTTTCTTCTATCTGCACCGGGCATTTCCTGGGTGATCTCGCCTACTTCCCCAGCTTTGGCTCACAATCTCTCTCTCTCTGTATTGCAATGAGCTATTTTTTTCTGATGTCTCATCTGATGTTGTTATACCTGTGGTTCTCCTCTTTGATCGCTGACCCTCCCCCTGCATATACTGTAATCTTGAAGTGCAATTTTTTTTAATAAAGTTGAAATATAAAAAAAAAGAAATATTTTTTTAAAAAGTTGACGGTGCACGGTAAGGGTTTTTACTGGGTGGGAAATTGGTTGGCAGCACTGGGTAACAGCTAACTTTGGCATAATAATTGTAGTACTGAAATATAGCTGTTGTAAATGCAATGTAGAAGATTCAAAACAGAGGAGTAGAAAAACAGGTGTGTTCTAAGATAATCAGTTTGTAATCAGGTTAATGGAGATTGTGTGATAGCTTGATTAACTATTAAAGAAGGGATAGATGGGGCATGATAATTTAAAAATGATTTTGTTTGATAAAATCCTGCTCATTGCGTGTGAATTACTAAAACATACTTAAAAAGGACGACTAACCTTGTGTCTTGTTGAACACTGAGAGTTTTTAAACTGCATTGTAAAAGCATGCAGAAAAGGTTGCAAACTGGTGGAATTGAAACATATACGATAAGAGAGAAAATGTACTAATGTGTTATGATAATATTGTGAAAAAAAATAATGCAGTGGGTGGGTTTTTAGCAAAATATGAAAACGCAAATCTGAAACTGCAAAGAGAATCTATCTGTTTAATATTCAAATATGAATAGACTATGCTTATGAAAATAGTGAAATTATGTTTACATATTGGTTTTCTTATACATTTATATTTCTCAAATGTTTAAATGTTATTACATTTCCTTTAGAAAATGCTGATTGTTGTAGTTTTCCCAAGTCGACATTAAAGCGTATTGTGTCTTTCCATTGTAGGCCTTAGAGAAATGTATTTTGTCCTTCGTTTATTCCTTCGAATAAGAATAACATGTCGACTTGATTGCTCTTGTTATAAGTATTATCATCAAAGTTTCTTTCTTACAATTTGAATATCCTCTCTCTTTGAATAAATTGTGTCACCCTTGTTGCAAGCTAACTCGGAAGCGAATGTGCTGACTTGTTAAGTTCCAAGTGTGCTTCCTATTTCAGAGGTTGTTTTGATAATGCCATTCTCAGAAATCTGCAAACAATGAACGAAGTTAATATGTGAGGATTCCAGACATTTTGGGCTGAAAATGATCATTCCACAATCACACCATGGATCTCATTCAATAGAAATTGTACAAATTGTGCAAAGCTACTTTGTGGGCAGGAACCAGGAACATTTCTAAGTATAACTTCCTCTTGGGAAAAGGATGCACGCTGCTATTACTCTTCCAAATCTTGGGCGTGACATGCTCTCAGTCTGAATTCCGACTATCCTGAGCTGAACTCTCCTGATGTTTCCCCTGTTCTTTATCAGCTGGTGAAGTTGGGCAGGCTATACCTTTCAACTGAAGGGTCAGTTATTCACGCTACTGCACGCTGGGCTTTAGTCCATTCTTGCGTCTCAGTACAGATAATCCACAGCTGAACTTTGGTTCATATGATTCTTGAGTTGCAAACTGAAATTAAAATATGTATTCTTTCTCTCTTTTTATCTCTCCCCTCACACCAGTTATTTGATTTGATTGTTCATGTATTTTACTTTGAACTGTAATGATTTTATCTGTATTCAATTGATTAACCAAGTAATGAAAATTCAAATGTACTTTTGTGTATTTTACAATTCGTCTTGAACTTTAGATAAAAGTGCCTTGATAACTATTCAGAGTTTTGCCATTTTATTGATGATATTATTTATATGATATGGTTATTGATTATTGTTGTTAGATAGGCATTACAGGTCATCTTGAAGGAATGACTTCCATCTCTCATTATCTGAATCTCTATTAGCTCTTAATGATCTATCAGAGGACCTCAAGATTTGTAAGTGGTTATATAGTTTCTATGGGCCAAAATATGGAGTTATAGTAAATTGTTTACTGATGTCTGAATTTACGGTATGGTGGGTAACTTGTGTCTGTGCTCACAATTTTACACCACTATGCCCTGGATCAAAGTGATTGATCTGAGAACCTGCTGTCCCAAGCAGAACCCTTTCCACAAACAGGAGAATCTGAAACTGTTCAAAAGAAAGAAATTGAGTTTATGAGGCATCAAACGGCTTAGGGCAACACTGGAGCAGCTTCTATACGTGTTTTCCAGAAATTCAGCAGGGCACTCATCTGGTAAAGGTTAAAAAAAAATAACGCTGTCCATTGCCCTCCATGAGGTGGAAGGGGGTCAGAAATAAACAGGACAAGTGAGGGAAGAATACATTGGAATTGTATAAAGACCTCAAAGCTGAACGTCGAATCAAAAGAGACAACACATCCACAAAAATAAGTGACCCAGCACCCCCGCAGGTTCTTACCACGGTCATTGATGTCATTCGTCCAGTCATCCTCGATGTCCTCAACTCCTCCATCATCTCGAGCGTCGTCCCGATTGCGTGGAAATGTGCAAAGGTCAAAGCTTTATTAAAAAACCTACCTTAGATTAAAATAATCTAGCCAACTTCCGTCCCATTTCTTTACTTCCCTGGATGAGTAAGTTGCTAGAAAAGCACATTAACAATATCCTAGTAGATTATTTAGAATCTAATAGTCTGCTAAGCACCTCCCAGATGGGATTCCGCCCTCAACACGGAACTGAAACAGCTTTGCTGGCAGTGACGGAAGAAACAAGATCGGTGCTGGACCAGGGAGGGAAAGCAGCCATTATATTATTAGACCTCAGCACCGCGTTCGACACGGTTAACCATGCCACCTTATTACATCGTTTGAAAGGCATGGGTGTGTCGGGCACGGCCCTGACATGGCTGACTTCCTTCCTGGAAGAGTGCTTCTTCCAGGTGTTTGAGGGGGAGGTAGCCTCCATCAAGCAGCCCCTCAGCTGTGGGGTTCCTCAGGGCTCTGCCCTGAGCCCCACGCTTTTCAATGCCTACATGAGGCCTTTAGCGGAGATAGTCCATCCCTTTGGCGTGTGTATTATCACCTACGCTGACGACACTCAGTTGGTGGTCTCATTGGACCACACTGAGGGGTCGTCGAGTACACTGGGCCCCTGTCTAGAGGCAGTGGCCAAATGGATGGAGTCCTCCTGCCTCAGATTAAACGGGGAGAAGACTGAGATCATGTTACTGGGCAATCCTGCACCGACCACTCTGGTTTCCATCTGGCCCTCGTGTCTAGTCCTCCTCCCCCTCCTAAACCTCAGATAAAGAGCCTGGGAGTTTGGCTTGATAAATCGCTAGACTTCACTTTCCAGGCCACCAAAACTGCATCTACCTGTTTCGGGCTAATGAGAATGCTCCGGAAAGTGCTCCCCTTACTTCCGTTCCAGGCGAGGAGAGTTATGGTCCAGGCCTTGATACTCTCCCGCCTGGACTACGGCAATGCCTTATATCTAGGAGCCCCGGTAGCAGCGATCAATAAACTCCAGGCCACTCAAAACTGTGCGGCTCGACTACTTTTCAATATTCCATGCTGGCAGTCAGCCAAACAGGCCCTAAAGAAGTTACATTGGCTCCCTGTGGCCGCAAGGGTACAATTCAAGGCTATGTGCCTTGTTCATAAAGCCATTCACCAAACAGGACCAGCTATAATGCACCCCTTAGTCATCCCCTACCTTCCTCCCAGAGCTCTTCGCTCCAGCTCGCTGCATCTAGCCACCACAACCAAAATAAAGAAGGCTCGCTGGGGCGGCCGCTCATTATCGCACATGGGTGCGAGAACATGGAATTCACTTCCTCTTGCCCTTAGAGAGAACAACAACCGGATGGCATTCAGAAGAGCTTTAAAAACTCACTTGTTCGGAAGAGCGTGTTAACCAACCCAGTAGACCATCCTGCAAATCAGTCAACGCGCTACGAGGCCTCTGGGTAGTCCATGCGCGATACAAACATAATTTTTCATTTCATGTCTTGTCCTTTCCTCCATAACAGGTACAAACAGGAGAGGAACCACCTCTCACAATTATAGCAGCTTAATGTGTGCTACACATACAGGGCACTGACAACACAACAGACCCCTGTACCACCCTTGCACATAAAACGGTCCTGAAGAAAGCCAGTTTAGAATAAAGGCCTGGCTGAAACTCGTAGACCACACTGGACGTGGGAGACCATAAGACTACGCCTAAACGTCCTAAAGACTTTGTTTTAACCCTGCCAGGGGCCCACCAATAAAGTAAATGTTTGGGACCCTTCAGACAGAATTTTAATACCTCACACAATGCACCAACACCCAAACTCACATAACAAAACCTGCTCAGCTCTAGTCAGGCGTCGTAGCACACCTGAGGTACACTCGGTACCTCGGGTGGGGCCCGATGATGAAGCATCCCACCAACTAGGTTGGTGGGTGAGGGCCTTCATAAAAAACCAACTGTTTTTTCCTCTGCAGACACTACACATACATTGTCATAGTAGCTAGTTTTTCATGTCTATCTGATATTTTGCAAGGTGCCTGACTCCCATCCTCATGTGGGTGCCATATTGGAAGGGTAAATCACTTTGTTTTGAATAATTTTAGGCTTTTAATTTTTCCCATTTTTTTCAAAATAACTTACCAATACCATACTAGCAGTTTTCAGTTCTCAGAGGCCCCTGTGACTGAATTTGGGGGCTGCTGGACCCTGGTCCACTTTTTTTTTATCAACCGTTTTCATTGCTTGATGCACTGCTGATTTCACCTGCCACACCCCCATCTTTGCATGGCGGGCTACTTTAAGTATTCCAGAGTGCATTCACCCAGCTTTGCAGCATTGGAGTGAACCCACAGTTTATTACCAAGTGGGCAGCTGGACTGCCATATTTTTCAGTTGCCTGACTTGCATCTTTGTGTGGGTGCCATACTAGAAGGGTGAATCCCTTTGTTTTTATTCACTTTATGCTTTTAGCTTCACCCATTTGCTCTAATTTGCCTTACTTTACAAGTAGTTTATGTTCTCAGAGAAGCCTGCAACTGAATTTGGGGAATGTGGGACCCCATTTCCAATTTTGTTTAATGGTCCATTTTCATTGGTTCACATGCTGCTGATCATGCAAGTCGCAACACTTGACATGACCCCATGCATGGTGGGCTATTTTAAGAATTCCAGAGCATGTCTGCTCTGCTGGCGCACCAATTGCCCACCACTGTCAAATCCGTCTGCACATATTCACACCCAAACCACTTCTGGTGCCAGTTCTACTGGCTGTTTTGGGACAGACCTACTGATATTATCCTACACATGGGAACTGTTGCTTGCACTTGTCTCAGGTAGGAGCTCTGGCTGCCCCAGATCAGAATGCATCTAGATATCTGCCAAAGTTCCTCACATTTGCCTTACCTGTAGTGAAATGTAGACCTGGCCATGTCCCAACCATTAAAAGTGTCTACCGCTGCTTCTGCATGGCTTTAATCTCTATCAGTCACCAAACTTAAATCATTGTACCTAAATATATATTGACCGGTGTCTTAATCAATGACATATCACTAGTTAACCACAGCTCTGAATTTCTCTTGGTTATGGGCACTTACAAACCTTACCTGACTTTTATCACTAAAACCTGGGCCAACCCGCTTGCTTTCCCGGCCTGCTATTAGCCCTACCCAATGGTTTTGCTATCTGTAGACAGGATAGGCTGCTTAATTATGGGAGGCATACCGATAGAAAAACTGCAATGTAGAAATCTATCCTGCACTCCTATTATTAATACCAAATGTGTCACTTTTAAATAAGAAGTTTACTGGTCTGTATTGGGAGCTACCCAGTGGTCAGTTAAGCCCACAACTGTAGGTAAAATGCTATGTAGAGGCCTGGTGAAAGCCAGGTCTGGAGACTGGGAGCTCACCTACTGGTCCCTAAGGTTTCAAATAGGTTAATACACTATTAGTATATATTCATACATTCAAAACAAAAGTTTAAGTCATTTTAATTGAAACCAATTTTTGGCTTGTAAACCATGACTTGAATCGAATTCAAAACATATCACGAAAATGTAATATTTACATACAAAAGGATATCAATTTAGTAGTCAAATTGGTCACATACACAAAAAATCTTACAACAGAAATCTCAACATTTCCCAATGCATTTCGGGTCGGAACGACCCTTCATCAGGGGAATTAGGCTTGTAAATATGAAACTGTAAAGTGTAAATCAATTACGTGCACATCAGTCCGATTGGAGGTACTGCAAAAATAATAACAACAGTTGGTTTCCTTGTACACAAGTGTCTGATACAGTATAACCATACCATTAGGATTAACAATCATTCCCCTAACACAGTGCAATTAAAAAACACGTTTCATGCACAGGGTCAATATCAAGTGAGGGTGAACGTGAGTAACGCACCATATCTTGGAGTGTGTTCACAAGCATGTGTCGTGTCATCTGCAACTTGCTATAAGCGAGAACTTAAACATGCTTTCAGAAGTATACCACTCCCTAGTGGTTGTTAGGATGCGGTAAATAAGAACAAGAAAGTGCTTTAATAAAAAAAGTGCTTTAGTGAAAAAACCAATCCCTGTTAATAAAAAAACGATAGTGTTGAACATGCAAAAAGAAGTATAGTTGTCAAACCTGAGGGGTATGTGCCTGTCAATGGCTCAAGTATCGTTGCTAGGGTTTATGAAAACCTGGGAGAGCAATGTAAAAAACTCTCAGTATACACGAAACTAACGTGAATCATGCAGTGACACTGATAAGTGAACAAATCTTACCAACTAGCTATGTAGCCAAATGTTAAGGAAGGCTTAGATGCAAAAAATCTCAAGACGTCTTATGTTGTCGAACATAACCGCTGCAAGGAATGTAGCGGACACCATTATAATTTATGTTCACGTTTACTACAAAAGTTAAACAACCACACCTCAGGCGTTGAAGTCCCTTACCGCTATTGCGTGTGTAGGCGGTATGTAGAAAAAGCTTCCCGGTTCTGACAGGACCTGTTTATGGGGCCACCTGTTGTAAACGACATTGAAACTAAAATGAAGACGAACGCTGCATAAAGATTATAGGGGAGTTGTGACAAACGCCATTATTGTCTGCGCGCCTACCTTCGTTCTCCGACTGATCACGACCTATGCCATCAGGATTACTTCCGGCGTCAACATCCGGTCCCGACGATGAGACCTTAAATACTAGAGCGTGGCATGCACCGGTGTTAAAAGTAAAAACAAACAACGTCCTAAACGTTCCAATCTCGGAGTGAAACTAGCCACTCATTAAAGTATCATCAAAACGTGTGACATCGGGGAAGCATTGGCATTAAATGCTAATCCAACCGTAACTATCCTACTCAAAAGCTTGCAGGGTTTTGGCTTTATATGATTCTACGTAATATACACCGATGTTAAAAGTGAAAACCCACAATATCCTAACATGTTCCAATGTCGGAGTGAAGCTAACCACTCATTAAAATATCATCAAAACGTGTGGCATAAAGGAAGGATATGCATTAAATGATAATCCAACCGTCGCTTGCCTGCTCAAGAGCTTACAAAGTGCTGGCTTTATATGATTATGCGTAATGTGAATGAAATATAGAAAACGGAAAAATATGATATATGTGTATAATGAAATAAAAGAAGTACTAGAAAGTAAATAAAAAATCATCTGGAAAATAATGCGAACGTTATGGGGGTGTGAGAGGTATAAGTGATGAGTGAAGTTAAATGATATAGCATGCCGAAACCCTTGTGAAATACTATATCCTAATGAAGTGAGTAGATTGTCAATCCTGTACAATAGTCATCACAGAGAACAAAACAGACAAAGTTAATACCAGATGAGTAGTTATTGTCTCACCGTATTTATCATTATAAAAAACATGCCATCTCGTACTGGTCATTAAGCCCACCTGGTGTGAGCGTCCCCAACCTTTTTATCCAACTAGTCTCTCTCCGTGCCAAGGCTATGTTATGATCTACTCCCTTGTGCTGCTCAACAACTTCTAGGATGGTAAATCTCAGTTGGGGTATAGTGTGACTGAAGTTGTTCCAGTGTGTGGCTAGACAAGATGTGGTGGACCTGTTACGTATGGTGCTTTTGTGCTCAATGATTCGGGTTTTAATTTTACATGAAGTCCTTCCCACATAGGTGAGTCCGCATGGGCATAGTATGGCATAAATTACGCCAGTTGTGTTACAATCTCCACTGTGTTTCAAATGAATCGCTTTACCAGTATGAGGATGTTTAAATTCTTTGCTCACGATTGTATTATTACATTGACCACAATTGAAACATTTCCTCATTCCTTTATATTGAGTTTTGGGGTGATGTTGAGGGTTCTTCAATATTTCTCTAATGTTTTTTGCTCTGGTATGCGCTATAATTGGAAAGGTCTTAAATAGATTGGCAAAGTCAGGTTCATTGGCTATCATCTCCCATCGCTTTCTCAGGATTTGTTTGATCCTTTGCGATTGTGTAGAGTGCTTCATTACAAATACTATTCGATCATTAGGAGACTTCTCCCTCTTCTTCAGTAAAGTATGTCTTTCCATTATCGAAACTTTTTGCACTGCCCTGTCCAATATTTCTGTCGGGTAACCTCGTGCTATGTACTTTTCCACTTGTTCTTCAATCAACATTTTGCAATTCGTATCGTCTGATGATATTCGTTTGATCCTTATCAGTTGTGAGGTGGGTAAGTGGTCTTTTAAATTCTTGGGATGAGCACTTGTGTAGTGTAGAGCATTATTTACATCCGTGAGTTTCCGATGGACTGTAGTTGAGATACCATCAGGTGATTTATTGATTTCAATGTCCAAAAATTGTATTTGTTGTTCCTGAATGTTAAAAGTGAACTGTATTCTTGGGTTGCAGTTATTAAGTTCTCTGAGGCATTCTTCCAATTCTGTCTTTGTACCACGCCAGATAATCAAAATATCATCAATAAATCGTAGAAATAAGATTAAATTTGCTGTCCAAAGGGACTTCATTCGTACCTACCTATGTTTCTAATGGCTTAGAAACTGAGATGGCTCTCTTTAAATTTCTAAGCAAGCTAAGACTCAAATGGTTTTTTTCAACCACAATAACGGATGGCACAACACGGATTCAACAGAAATTTAAGCCTAAAAGTAAATTCATGTCCCCAATCTCTCACAAAATATTGGATAACTTCGAAACTTTGGTGAAAAAGGATCTTGAGGCAATCCAATATGCAATTCCAAAGAAACAGAATCTGTCTGTTAAACAAAAGCGAATTCTCAATGATTTAAAACAAGATACGTCAATCACATTTCAACCAGCGGACAAGGGCGGCGCCCTGGTGATGATGGATACTACGTTCTATGACCGAAAAGTGGATGAGCATGTCTTGGACCCTGAGACATACATACTAATGGACCATGATCCTACAATTGAATTCAGTCGAATTTTGGAGACAATCATCACCCGAGCAGAGGACTTGGGCACGATCAACACTAACACTGGCAAATACCTCAAAACCAGCACACCACAGGTACCTCATATATATATGCTTCCTAAAATTCATAAGAGCATCACAGACCCACCTTTTAGACCCATCGTGGCAGGATGCGGTTCTATCCATGAGCCAGTCGGTCGTTTCATTGATCACCACCTCCAACCGTTGGTTCAATCTTGGGATACCTACCTCAAAGACACGACAGACTGTCTATTGAAACTACAGGCAGTTAATCATTTGATTGGAGATACTACACTATTGTGCACCATTGATGTGGTGGCACTTTACACCTCAATAGTACACTCAGAAGGCCTTGAAGCGATAGAGTGGAGACTATTACAATCAGAGGTGGATCAGACATTGGGGATTTTTTTGTTAGAACTGTTACATTTTTCTCTTTATCATAGTTATTTTTCCTGGAAATCTAAATTCTTTCTGCAAAAAACTGGTACATCAATGGGTTTTTCAGGGGCGCCTGCATACGCCAATACCTTTATGGCTTATTTTGAGCAACAGCACATTTTATCCAACCAGAGGTGGACAGCAAATTTAATCTTATTTCTACGATTTATTGATGATATTTTGATTATCTGGCATGGTACAAAGACAGAATTGGAAGAATGCATCAGAGAACTTAATAACTGCAACCCAAGAATACAGTTCACTTTTAACATTCAGGAACAACAAATACAATTTTTGGACATTGAAATCAATAAATCACCTGATGGTATCTCAACTACAGTCCATCGGAAACTCACGGATGTAAATAATGCTCTACACTACACAAGTGCTCATCCCAAGAATTTAAAAGACCACTTACCCACCTCACAACTGATAAGGATCAAACGAATATCATCAGACGATACGAATTGCAAAATGTTGATTGAAGAACAAGTGGAAAAGTACATAGCACGAGGTTACCCGACAGAAATATTGGACAGGGCAGTGCAAAAAGTTTCGATAATGGAAAGACATACTTTACTGAAGAAGAGGGAGAAGTCTCCTAATGATCGAATAGTATTTGTAATGAAGCACTCTACACAATCGCAAAGGATCAAACAAATCCTGAGAAAGCGATGGGAGATGATAGCCAATGAACCTGACTTTGCCAATCTATTTAAGACCTTTCCAATTATAGCGCATACCAGAGCAAAAAACATTAGAGAAATATTGAAGAACCCTCAACATCACCCCAAAACTCAATATAAAGGAATGAGGAAATGTTTCAATTGTGGTCAATGTAATAATACAATCGTGAGCAAAGAATTTAAACATCCTCATACTGGTAAAGCGATTCATTTGAAACACAGTGGAGATTGTAACACAACTCGCGTAATTTATGCCATACTATGCCCATGCGGACTCACCTATGTGGGAAGGACTTCACGTAAAATTAAAACCCGAATCATTGAGCACAAAAGCACCATACGTAACAGGTCCACCACATCTTGTCTAGCCACACACTGGAACAACTTCAGTCACACTATACCCCAACTGAGATTTACCATCCTAGAAGTTGTTGAGCAGCACAAGGGAGTAGATCATAACATAGCCTTGGCACGGAGAGAGACTAGTTGGATAAAAAGGTTGGGGACGCTCACACCAGGTGGGCTTAATGACCAGTACGAGATGGCATGTTTTTTATAATGATAAATACGGTGAGACAATAACTACTCATCTGGTATTAACTTTGTCTGTTTTGTTCTCTGTGATGACTATTGTACAGGATTGACAATCTACTCACTTCATTAGGATATAGTATTTCACAAGGGTTTCGGCATGCTATATCATTTAACTTCACTCATCACTTATACCTCTCACACCCCCATAACGTTCGCATTATTTTCCAGATGATTTTTTATTTACTTTCTAGTACTTCTTTTATTTCATTATACACATATATCATATTTTTCCGTTTTCTATATTTCATTCACATTACGCATAATCATATAAAGCCAGCACTTTGTAAGCTCTTGAGCAGGCAAGCAACGGTTGGATTATCATTTAATGCATATCCTTCCTTTATGCCACACGTTTTGATGATATTTTAATGAGTGGTTAGCTTCACTCCGACATTGGAACATGTTAGGATATTGTGGGTTTTCACTTTTAACATCGGTGTATATTACGTAGAATCATATAAAGCCAAAACCCTGCAAGCTTTTGAGTAGGATAGTTACGGTTGGATTAGCATTTAATGCCAATGCTTCCCCGATGTCACACGTTTTGATGATACTTTAATGAGTGGCTAGTTTCACTCCGAGATTGGAACGTTTAGGACGTTGTTTGTTTTTACTTTTAACACCGGTGCATGCCGCGCTCTAGTATTTAAGGTCTCATCGTCGGGACCGGATGTTGACGCCGGAAGTAATCCTGATGGCATAGGTCGTGATCAGTCGGAGAACGAAGGTAGGCGCGCAGACAATAATGGCGTTTGTCACAACTCCCCTATAATCTTTATGCAGCGTTCGTCTTCATTTTAGTTTCAATGTCGTTTACAACAGGTGGCCCCATAAACAGGTCCTGTCAGAACCGGGAAGCTTTTCTACATACCGCCTACACACGCAATAGCGGTAAGGGACTTCAACGCCTGAGGTGTGGTTGTTTAACTTTTGTAGTAAACGTGAACATAAATTATAATGGTGTCCGCTACATTCCTTGCAGCGGTTATGTTCGACAACATAAGACGTCTTGAGATTTTTTGCATCTAAGCCTGCCTTAACATTTGGCTACATAGCTAGTTGGTAAGATTTGTTCACTTATCAGTGTCACTGCATGATTCACGTTAGTTTTGTGTATACTGAGAGTTTTTTACATTGCTCTCCCAGGTTTTCATAAACCCTAGCAACGATACTTGAGCCATTGACAGGCACATACCCCTCAGGTTTGACAACTATACTTCTTTTTGCATGTTCAACACTATCGTTTTTTTATTAACAGGGATTGGTTTTTTCACTAAAGCACTTTTTTTATTAAAGCACTTTCTTGTTCTTATTTACCGCATCCTAACAACCACTAGGGAGTGGTATACTTCTGAAAGCATGTTTAAGTTCTCGCTTATAGCAAGTTGCAGATGACACGACACATGCTTGTGAACACACTCCAAGATATGGTGCGTTACTCACGTTCACCCTCACTTGATATTGACCCTGTGCATGAAACGTGTTTTTTAATTGCACTGTGTTAGGGGAATGATTGTTAATCCTAATGGTATGGTTATACTGTATCAGACACTTGTGTACAAGGAAACCAACTGTTGTTATTATTTTTGCAGTGCCTCCAATCGGACTAATGTGCACGTAATTGATTTACACTTTACAGTTTCATATTTACAAGCCTAATTCCCCTGATGAAGGGTCGTTCCGACCCGAAATGCATTGGGAAATGTTGAGATTTCTGTTGTAAGATTTTTTGTGTATGTGACCAATTTGACTACTAAATTGATATCCTTTTGTATGTAAATATTACATTTTCGTGATATGTTTTGAATTCGATTCAAGTCATGGTTTACAAGCCAAAAATTGGTTTCAATTAAAATGACTTAAACTTTTGTTTTGAATGTATGAATATATACTAATAGTGTATTAACCTATTTGAAACCTTAGGGACCAGTAGGTGAGCTCCCAGTCTCCAGACCTGGCTTTCACCAGGCCTCTACAAGGCATACCGATAGCACACAGAGTGGACTTAGAAAGGCGCTCCAATCCTGTTCCCACACCACTTTGTGAAGCGATCTCTATTAGCATTGAGGTTATTGAAACTCAGGGGCCTATTACTTTGTTGGTCTGACATGCATCTGACTGACACCGTTGAGGGATAGACACCACCCGACTATTCATTGGTGGTGCAACCCACCGAATTAAAATGCGACTGCCATATGGGTGGCCAGAAATATTACATTTTCCATTGCAGCCTTTGAAGTGGCCGGAAAATGGCTGAAGCACAAGCTGCAATAGAAAAAAGGGTGTTTTCAAACGTCCATACACTTTGTGGCAGGCACCATGCAATGCCTTTCACATGGTGCATGAATGATTGGGGAGGCACCACAGGGGACCCCTAACCCCTCTAGTGGAGGCCAAGGAGGGACGGGGGCCCTGCTAGCAGGCCCTAAAATCCCTTTCCATATGTTTTTCTATGGGGGTTGGACCTCTAAAGACATGCAGACAGAAAGGGACCACTCAATCTCTACAGTGGTTCCTGAGTAGGCACCACCCCATTGTAGGGATTGCAGTCCCACCGCTGCTCTGACGGGCTCCTTGAACCCGTTGGAACAGTAACAATCGGCCCATCCCCAGATACCTCCAACCGCCAGATTGTAATCTGGCAATCAGACTGCTTCAATAGATGTTAGTGGACCCGCTACCACCGGCCTGTTGGTGGCAGGCCCACTGACATCAGAATGAGGGCCTCAGTCTTGCATGCTCATATACAGACCACTTGGTTCCAGACAAGTGTCCTCCCTGGAGCTGAGCAGACTCCTTGAGGTACATACTTCATCCACTGACATGACAACACAGTCTTAGGTGAGTTTAACTTTCACCTAGAGGAACAGCTTGACATAGACACAGTAGCTCTTCTTCAGACTCTGACAGGTCTGAGCCTCTCTCAAATTGTATTACGTTCCACACACTAGGCAAGACACACAGTAGATGGAATCTTCACCAACAATTCTTCACTAGGCAATGTCAGAACTCTTCCATTAATCTGGACAGACTACAGTGAAGTCATATGTACCAATCAGCCCATTCCCTCTACCAAAGCCCAACCATTTAGATCTTCCTCTCGGGCCTGGCTGATATTCAACCATATCTTATGTCTACAACCATAATTAATAGGTGTGGGTGTAGTTCGCGAAGTAGCGCTACGCGTAGCCACCAAAGTGCACTTCGCACTACGCGAGCTTTGCGTATCACTATGCGAACTGCGTAGTAGCATGTTCGCACTGTGCAAGATGTCGTTTTCAATGATTGCATAGTGCAGACAAGCATCTGGCACCGTGCAATCATAGAAAACAGCATCTTGCACAGTGCGAGCTGTACTTTTCTGCCACTCAAGTAGATTTTTACTTGAGCTGCAGCTTTCTCAACGCAGACTGGTAGTTTCTCATCGCGAGCGGTCGCGAGCATGCGCGACCACTCGCAATGAGAAACCTGACCTCCCCGCGTTGAGAATCTCACTCGGAGGTTTATTTTCCATGCTCGCGATCGGCAACTTGATGTTGCTAATCGCGAACAAGGAAAAAGTCTTGCGAGGAAGTCATTTTGCTTGCTCGCGGTCGCCAACTTGACGTTGAGGACCGCGAGCAAGCAAAAAATGACCGCTGCACTACGCTACGCATGTTTGCACTGTGCTACGTGCAGTTCGCGTAGTGCGAAGTTGCGCAAACTTCGCAAACTACGCAAGCGTAGCGTAGTGCTTTGCCCAGGGTTAATAATTAACTCACTACCTACACTTTCCGGACAATGTGGACACAGCTATCTCTCAATATACTCTATGGTTGGACACTGCCACCAGATCTCTGGCTGCATTTCAAATGGCCATGTCCAAATGCAATAACAATGTGGCCCCTTGGTTCACAGCTGAGCTAAGGGCTCTTAAACAAAATTGCAGGAGACAGGAGAACAGATTGAGAAATGCCTACAGCGAGGAAGAAAGGGTCAAATATAAACTCTGTTGAGCTAAATGCAAGTCTCCTTAAATAAGCAAACAATAATGCATGCTGTCACCATGTACTGTTAATTACCCCACTTCTACATCACTCATGGCACCGCACTGCACCCACCGAACACTTACCACCAGCCTCCATGATGCCAGCATGCAAGGAACTGCCCTCGACTAGATCTACTCATTCCTCAACCGACAGAACCCAAAAGAATTAGACTACCACCTTTCATCTCCAAACCCATGGAAATCAACTGCGGAGGGCCCCGAGGATCATCGCTCAGACCCACGCTCTTCAACATCTACATGGCCCCCCTTGTCGGCATAGTCAGCAGCACAAACTCAGCATAGTATCCTACGCCAACGACACCCAGCTCATCCTCTCCCTCACCAAACACCCTATCTCCACCAGACTCAACTTCCAGGAAGAAAGGATGTAGCATCCTGGATGAGCAGAAACTGCCCGAAGCTCAACTCTGAGAAGACAGAAGTCCTCATCCTCTGACCCTCCCCCTCAGCATGGGACAACACAAGGTGGCCTACGGCCCTCAGCAGTCCCCCCACACCCATGAACCACACCCAAAACCTCTGCATCATACTCAACTCCTCCCTCACCATGACACGACAAGTCAACGCCGTTGCCTCTAGCTGCTTCAACACCCTCTGAATCCTCCAAAAGACCTTCAAGTGGATCCCCCCGAATCAAGGAAGGCCATCACCCACACAACGGAAGCGCCCTCTACGCCAGGATCAACAAGTCTATGCTCCGCATGCTCCAGACCATAAAGAACAGTGCAGCCAGACTCATCCTTGGCATTCCTCAACACAAACACACCTCCCATCACCTACGGAACCTACACTGGCTCCCGGTTGAGAAGTAAGTCACTTACAAGATACTCACCCAGGCCTATAAATGCCTCCAGAACACGGGACCCCAATACCTCAATGAAGGAATCTCCTTCCACATACCCAAGAGAAACCTACGATCCGCCGTCCTCGCCCTTGCCAAAACCCAGCACATCTGCAGAGCCAGAACAGGTAGAAGAACCTTCTCCTACATCTCAGCCAAGACCTGGAATGAGCTCCTGCTCACTATCAGACATGCCCCCTCCCTGAACATCTTTAGGGAGACTCTCAAGACCTGGCTTTTTACCCCCCCTCCCTACCCCCTACCACCTTGAGACCATTTCGGGTGAGTAGCGCACTTACAATTTCCATGATTGATGTCATCTTCTATGACACCACTAATTTTATCACTTCAACATTTGCAATGGAATAATTGATGACAAAACTGTGTCTGGTGAGTGTGCAAGTTATAGTTATCTTATGGCGCAAGTAATAGTTACTTGAGATATTTGTAGCTGGTGAATTTCAGTTTGTTTTTTGTTTAAAATGTTATGCTACCACTGAAATGTTTACCTGTCTATCATGCTACTTTAACATGTGTTTTTTCAGTTAATATAATACATATATATATATATATATATATATATATATATATATATATATATATATATATATATATATATATATATATTACCTACTGGCGGTCGCCAGTAGGTATATATAGTTAGGATTTTTTCCCTATGGGATTTTTGAAAATTCTATGTCTAATAACTTTGGCGTTTGTGGACGGAATTGGCTGAAATTTTCAGGAAAATGGAACATTTTGTTTCTGAGCAGCCCCTGGAAATTTGGGGGGGGTTCGTCAAGGGGTGGCCGAGAAAAAAGGGGGGTCCCAAAACGTGTTTTTCACATGTTAATTTCCATAGGGCGGTTGGCCTCATTTTTAGGCCGAACGGCTGAATGGATTTGCACGAAACTTGGCAAAATTGTAGGGACTGTTAGCCCGATGTGCCTTTGCTAGGTCTCAATATATGTGCTCCAGTGGATTTTGAGAAATTAACGTTCAAAAAAAGATATATATCTGTAAGCGCGCTCCGGGCAGCGCTCCGGTTCGCGTACTTGACGCGTAACGGAACTTCGCGTAGCGAAGCTGATTGGCTCTCCGGTGTCTGTCAACATTCTAAACAGTCCGGAGCGGCCGCCATCTTGTCTCTCGGTAGGATCGAGAGACAAGAGGATGCCAAAACAAAGGGGGAAATGACCATAAGGGGGCATAGTAGATCCTCCCTGACCCCCTAGGTTTGATGTGGAGGCTTTAAAAGGGCCCCGCAGTGCAAAAAAAACAAAACATTTTTTTTGTTTTTTTGCGTGGGGAGCGCCCGGTCCGCGAACCGGGAAGCGTGCTGGGGAGCGTACTATAAGGAAAAAAGAATGATAGTCTTTTAAAATACTGTATGTTAATTGATTGTTGGTTTTGTTGATTATTTTTTAATTTCTTTATTTTTTAAGCAATTATTTATTATTGTGATTGTGTTTCAAAATTTAATAACATTTCACTGTCTGAAATGTCGTCATTTTCATTGAACATAGCTTGTAATCTCTGAGTGTGTAAAATGTCCTCATTTTGAAGGAGGTCATCTACTGCTTGCACACATTGCAGTAGTTCTTGGTCCCAAGTTTCATCCATAAATTCTATATAATTTGGATCAATTAATTCTTGGCTGCTCTCTTGCAGGACAATTTGAAATGAAACTTTCTGTTCGCCTTCCATGTTGCCTGAAATTTGGATAAAAAAATATATATATTAGTAGAGATAGGGCACTGTTGGGATTAATTTTAGATAGGCAGTTTTTATCAGTGAATTTATCTTTGGGCAGTGTATAGTATCAGAGTGGAAGTAGGAATATAAAAAAGTGTATGTGATTTAACGTAAGTAAATTCATAATTATACAAGAGAAACCTAACTCCATCCATAACTATAACAGAGAAGTCTATCTAAATCTATAACTACTACAGAGGGATAGTATATAACTATCAGAAAAAGTTTACCATATTAACTGATAGTGCACAATATACTTCAGTTTTTAAAATAACAACTTACCTTTACAAAGAAGTTGAAGTGATTAGTGAAAATCCAATTGAAATGTACACCAGGAAGTAGTAGTCAAAATGGCTGTGTTTCCTTCTCTTCCTTTATATATATTCAGGTATATAACCAATCAAATGTCAGGTAAAAAAAGTAGAACATGAAAGTAAAATTTTCATTGGTTGTCAATTCCAACACTTCAGATGTGTTTTGTGAAGTAATTTACCTCACGGTATTTAGAGAGGTCTACAGGCTAAATGGCTAAATGGAATTTCAATCAAATTTGTGAAAATGATAGGGATTGGTATGTAGTATGAGCTAATCTATATTTGGTGAAAGTGTCTCCAGTCGTTTTTCTGTAAATTACTTTCCCACCTTTTTTGATGGAGCGCTTCCCGGGGAGCGCCCCGGTACGCGAACTGGCGAGCGCCCCGGTACGCGAACCTGAAGCGTTACGGGAGTCCACCATTTTGTGTTTCGGTCGAATTAAGATACAAGATGGAGGGCAACTAATGTTCAGAATGGGTAGAAGGGGGCACGGTAGACTTATCTTGACCCCCTAGGTTTTCTGAGGGTGGCTGAGGAGGCCCATATGTGCGAAAAAAAAACATTTTTTTTTTAAATTTCGCGAGGTTAGCTTCCGGTCCGCGTACCGGGTAGCGCCCCGGGGAGCGTACTTTGTTGAAAATTAGTGAAAAAAGTTAGAGTAAAATAATAATTGTGAGTGATCAGATGTAGGGTAGCTCTGAGAAGAGCTTTTGGGTTTATGGTACATTTAGGTACTTATAAGTAGGTACCAATGCACAGTCTTAAATTCAGAATGAAAATTCTGTTGCCCTCATCTGAGAAGTGAACTCCATCTCCTCTGTAGATATCTTGCATGTAGTAACGCAAGTTATTGTTGTACACGGAGCCCATTCCATGGTCTCTCATGTAAGCTGAAACAGATTTGTTTACATGCTTCCTCGACTTCTCAATTTGTGGACAAAATTGGTTCGACCACCTCCATTTCTGTCTTTGGCATATATTTGAATATACCAAGGCAGTCTGAGGAAAAAGTGCCATTAATTGCTCAAAGGTGTCCTTTAAAAGCATTTCCAGACCTACCCCAGTCAAAGTGCCCAAGTCATTACCTCCACAGTGCACAATTAACAGGTCAGGTTTTGGCAAATGCATAAAGGTTTTCACCAATGGTATCAATTGGTGACATTTTAATCCTCTGTGGCCAAACCACTTAATTTCCACATCTTGTAAATTGAGGTTAGGTACATTTCTGTTATCAGCATACCTCTGAGCCCAGTAGATATAACTATGTCCAACAATCCAGACAGAAAACATGGTGAGAGAAGGTTCTGCTGCAGTCAGATGAAGTGTGGCAATGAAATGGCAGTTGAAAAAATAAGAGTTTAAAATGAAAAAAACTGTGGAGTTTCTGTGTTAATGAAGCGGTAACAGTGATTGGTGGATTTTGATTGCTGAAAACAGAATGTTAGGGTGCGTGGATGAGTTCTTTGAAAGATGTATTTTGAATGGTCAAGAAAAAATCATTAAATGAAAGATTGCACTGGATATGCAGGTGCACTGAGAGTTCAGAGTTCAATTGAAACATTGTTGTGTGAACTTGCAAACACCAGAGGTCTTCCAAGAGGTGGTTGCTATGCAAAAAAGGCAGAGAGGGCAGAGGGGGGAAGGGTTTTGATTTGAAAAAAGTGAGGGAAGAGTTTTGATTGGGTGACATGAGAGATATGTGTGAAGAATTACAGCATTTCTGTGCTTTTGATAGCTGCAGACTCTGGGGTGCATACCTTTTGCTCTGCTAAAGACAAAGTGGTGTGTTTCTGAGACTGTTTTGAAACTCATAAAGTATTTGCTAAGGTGAGAAAAGATTTATTTAATTTAGATAGAGAATAGTGTGCTTTAAGGAGAAAATTATGAAGAAAGTTGTGTTTTTAAAATGTTGCTTTGCCTCAAGTGTTTTACAAATAGATTTTGTTTCTTTGAGAAATTGTAATTGGAGAAAATGTGAAGTATTAGTATTGACAGGGTGTTTTTGTGCATAGGAGCTGTGCAGTGTTTTCAAATTATGACTTGAAAATCGTTATTGAGGAAAAGGAATGCTTTTGACATTTATGACAAGGACATAATGGTGTATGCTTCTTTATAAGGCATTTGAGTGTCTCTGATGTTATTTTTCCCATTTTAATGTAAGACCTTTCCCCGTGGTGCAAATTCCTTGTAAATATGCTCCCACCTGTGCTTGGCAAATTTAGATTTTGAATGTTTGAGTTACATAGCCATGTTAAAAGTGACCCTAAAATGCTGCAAAGGCAATCAAAAAACGCTTCCATGTGTCTTAAGGACATTTTCAGTCATTTCCCCATGTGCAGTGTTTTCAAATTATGACTTGAAAATCGTTTTTGAGGTAAAGGAATGCTTTTAACATTTATGACAAGGACATAATGGTGTCTGCTTCTTTATAAGGCATTGGAGTGTCTCTGATGTTATTTTTCCCATTTTAATGTAAGACCTTTCCCCGTGGTGCAAATTCCTTGTAAATATGCTCCCACCTGTGCTTGGCAAATTTAGATTTTGAATGTTTGAGTTACATAGCCATGTTAAAAGTGACCCTAAAATGCTGCAAAGGCAATCAAAAAACGCTTCCATGTGTCTTAAGGACATTTTAAGTCATTTCCCCATGTGCAGTGTTTTCAAATTATGACTTGAAAATCGTTTTTGAGGTAAAGGAATGCTTTTAACATTTATGACAAGGACATAATGGTGTCTGCTTCTTTATAAGGCATTTGAGTGTCTCTGATGTTATTTTTCCCATTTTAATGTAAGACCTTTCCCCGTGGTGCAAATTCCTTGTAAATATGCTCCCACCTGTGCTTGGCAAATTTACATTTTGATAGTTTGAGTTACATAGCCATGTTAAAAGTGACCCAAAAATGCTGCAAAGGCAATCAAAAAAACGCTTTCATGTGTCTTAAGGACATTTTAAGTCATTTCCCCATGTGCAGTGTTTTCAAATTAAGACTTGAAAATCGTTTTTGAGGAAAAGGAATGCTTTTAACATTTATGACAAGGACATAATGGTGTATGCTTCTTTATAAGGCATTTGAGTGTCTCTGATGTTGTTTTTCCATTTTAATGTAAGACCTTTCCCCGTGGTGCAAATTCCTTGTAAATATGCTCCCACCTGTGCTTGGCAAATTTACATTTTGATAGTTTGAGTTACATAGCCATGTTAAAAGTGACCCAAGAAATGCTGCAAAGGCAATCAAAAAACGCTTTCATGTGTCTTAAGGACATTTTAAGTCATTTCCCCATGTGCAGTGTTTTCAAATTAAGACTTGAAAATCGTTTTTGAGGAAAAGGAATGCTTTTAACATTTATGACAAGGACATAATGGTGTATGCTTCTTTATAAGGCATTTGAGTGTCTCTGATGTCATTTTTCCATTTTAATGTAAGACCTTTCCCCGTGGTGCAAATTCCTTGTAAATATGCTCCCACCTGTGCTTGGCAAATTTAGATTTTGATTGTTTAAGTTACATAGCCATGTTAAAAGTGACCCAAAAATGCTGCAAAGGCTTTAAAAAAACGCTTTCATGTGTCTTAAGGACATTTTAATTCATTTCCCCATCAATGTAGGTAGGCCTCACCTTAAAGAAACCTCTGGATAGGCCACACCTTATCGTCATCCTGAATTAATCATTTAAAATGCTAGGGACAGATTTATGATAGGTGTATGCCTCTTTTGCGCCACTGTGCGTCACTTTTATGACGCAGTGGCGGTGCAAAAGATTTGCTATGTGGCGACAAAATTACAAATTGATGCATCTAGGCAGATGTGTCATGCTGTAAAAAAAACGTGCCACATGAAACCGATGCAGCAGTGATGCAAAAGATGCACCATGTTGCAAGACAGGCCTCACTTCATCTCCAACAAGATAAGAAGCTTAGGGATAGATTTATGATAACTGGTGCATCCCCAGGGATGTGCCAGTCATCCTGCGCCGCTGTTCCGCCACCCATGGTGCGCTGCATTTACAATGCGGCGCACCATGGGGCAAAAACAGCACAGATGTGTGACGCATCTGTGCCGTAAAGGTGGCGCATTGCTGGAGCTGCATCGCAAGTGCCATGCAGCTCCAGCAAGGCTCAGGGGTGCCCCATCTCCATTTAATCTGCAACCCTGAGTAGGCCTCACCTTAAACAAACCTCTGGATAGGCCACACCTTATCGTCATCCTGAATCAATCATTTAACATGTTAGGGACAGATTTATGATAGCCGTGTGCCTCTTTTGTGCCGCTGTGCGTCACTTTTGTGACGCAGCGGCGGTGCAAAAGATTTGCTTTGTGGCGACATATTTAAAAATTGATGCATCTAGGCAGATGTGTCATGCTGTAAAGTCCTGTGCCACATGAAACCTGCGTCAGTTTTCATATAGGTGTTTTGTTGCAAGGTATGCATTAATTTGCAAGAAAGCCCTGTAAAACTAACACAGTGAAATTTAGAAGATTTCACTGACTCAGCTTTATAGCATTGCTGAATAAAATCATTACGCCTGTTTGAAACAGGCATAAGGAGTGATGCACCATGCAATGTGTGGCTTGCTCCTGTGCATTGCAGTAGACATGTTGCGCTTACGACGTGATTCCTGCAATGTGCTGCTTTTGCGGCACAGATGCGTGACGCATCTGTGCTGTTTTCACTCAATGGTGCTCCACATTGTAAATGCGGCACACCATGGGTGGCAGAGCAGCGGTGCACATTAACTGGTGCATCCCTGGGAATGCGTCAGTTAACATAAATCTGCCACTTTACATTTAAGTATGAGCAGGGGACACAGAGTTGGTGAGGCTTATCCAAGGTTAAGAAGAGATGAGTCCTGTTCACTGAAAACTTGGACATAGGCCTTACCTCCTCAGCATCGCTGGTCATGGCTAAATAATAGCTGCAAAATGTTACTCTTGTTAAACAATTTTACTATTATAGTCTCTGAGATTTGTGCCTTACTCTGCAACATCTCATTGTTGTTCTCTTTCTTTAAAGATAACGACAACATCAACATGAGCGACAATCAGCTGATCTTGACCTCATAATTGAACTCGTAATTGAAACATCAGTGGAAGTAGATCCCTTGGATGATTTAAATCCTGAGGATGAAGAAGAACATGATGAGGATGCAGATTTGTCAGAATTGTATGACATAGGGTGGGAAGCTGACGTGCTTGAGCCTATGGAACTATAAACATTTATTTTTAAAAATGTATAATAAATGAGAAGTAAAAATGTAAACCGTTTCATTTAAAAATAAAGACACCTTCAAAAACAGGTTATGTGTAGTGTCTTCAATAAAATATTAAAATATGCTCATAAAATTAGATCAGATTCACATATAAAACAGCACAGGTAAAATGAATATGAATTCCATTTCTTTTCTGCTATTTCTGTATTCTAAATTTGCCAAGCACTAAAAATGTCAAGTAGTGTGTTAAGTTTTTGATGACTGTTATTGATTTACTGTTTGGTAATAGTGGTTAATAATATTTTTTATTATATTTTACCACAGATTCAACTGCAGATCATTTCAAGATTTCAGCATGCCAACTAAAGAAAGACTTAGAAAGGCTGCAAAACGTCAAAGACAGCAGGTACATGATATAATGCAGCAGTCCTCTAACAAAAAAACTTGTCAAGTCACCAAGAAAGCACCGGGTAAGAGCACAAAAACATTTATAAGAAATATTTGTAATAAAAAAAATATTACTACAGAAAATGTTTCAGTCCAGAAAAAGAGAAGCATTTTAAACGGAAAGGAAAGGCCAATCAAAAATGTTACTGCTAGAGCAAGAGATAACTCTGTGCATGATAGTAGAAGGAAACAACAGTTTAGGGACATTCGTAAACGAATGTTCCGCAACAGGATAATTGGCAATCTGTTAAAAAATATTAAGAAAGGTCAACAGAAAGTGGTTTTTTATAAGAGAAAAAAAAAAGTTGAGAAAGTTATTGATCAGGCATTTGAAATTAAACGTAAGTTATTTATTTTGATAATCAATAGAATTAGGAAGCTAAACAAGGCAATTTATGATTTCAAAAGAAATAGTAGATGGAAGAGAATAGTTAATCGTAGTAATTTTTGTGAAGTTTTTTCCGGAGAATGGATGCATAGTTCAAGTTGTGAGGCATTTTTTAATGAGGAGAGTTATTTCCAGGATAATGATTTGGTGCATGCAGTTGACACCAGTGGTCGAGCTTATGAAGTGAAAGATGGTTGTCCAGTTGAAAAAGAAAAACTTGTGACAACAGAGACAGAAGAGGTGTTAGGTAATGAGGTTTTAGGAAGACGTCCTAAGGGTCCTGTGTACACCTTGAAGTGTAGTAGTATTTGCAGTGTGCGACAGGATTCCATCAATTTGCTTTGTGATTTTGTACGGACATTTAATAAGAAAAGTTTGAAGCAGAAAATGAAGTTGTTGCAAGAATTAGATCCTTGCAGAGTGAGAGAAGTGACAGGTTTGCATGGTCATTCACTGGCTTGTCTTTCCAGGAGAGTATGCCAGAGTGTTTTTCATCATTTCAGGATGCTAGCAGTGCATCATAAAAAAGTGAGGAAATTAGTTAGAATGTTGTATTATGCTAAGAGTCCAGCAATTATGCTTAAACAATTATGCGCTGCTCTTTTGCATGGTTCTGAAATAGATGTGAAGAATATTTGTGCAGAAATTGAGTTTTGTTACTTTGGAAGTAAAGAGGAGAATGTTGAAATTGACCAAGAAGAAGAGGGTAATGTGGAAGATAGTGTACAGGTTTCCAGTACAGATAATTTTCAGAGGGAAATTGCGACGTTTCAGGTGAAATCAAGTGAGAGGCCTAATTTCACTTGTGTGTGTTGTCGACGCACTTATTATAAGAATCAGACTAAGTTAGTGGATTTATATGCAAAAAGTGAAAGGGAAAATAATAGTGAATGGAAGGATTTCACAACATATTTGATGGTAGAAAATTGTTTTGATTTGGGATCGGATCAACGTGTGTGTACTTATTGTTGTAGCAAATTAAATCAAAACCAGATGCCTGCTAGAGCAGTTCATAATAATCTGGAATTGGTTGAGATTCCTTCTGAATTGAAGGATTTAAATACTTATGAATCTATTTTGATTCAAAGTATCCATCCCTTTCAGGCTATTGTAAGAATGGAGCCAAAGACAGGGAAATTGCCTCCATCAGATTTACAGAGAGGATTAAAGGGAAGAGTGGTTTATTTGCCTCTAGATTTGAAGAAAAACATTAACACAATTGGAGTAGAAAAAGTGGAAGAGGACCCTCTGGTTATCTTAGTTAATGGGGTTCCGACAAAGAATAAGAAAATATGGCAAGATTTAGTGAATGTTAGGAAAGTCAAAAAGGCAACATTGTACTTGAAAAAAAATAATAAGTACTATAAGAATATATATGTTGCAGAAGAGGAAGTAAGTGAGGAAGAGGATAGCGATTTGTGTGCTGGTCAAATTGAGAAAGTAGAACCCTCTACTAGTGAAGAAATATATGAACATTATAGTGTTCATCCTTTGCATTCCAAGGAAGTCATGGGGAATGCTATTGAGTTGTTTCAAATGAAACAAGCCAAAGGGAGTCCCATTAGTGTTTGGGAGGAAAGTTTGGAAGCTCGGTGTTTCCCACAGCTTTTTCCAACAGGTCAGGGAGGAAGATATGATGAGCGACCTCATCAAATTCCTGCTTCTGAATACCGGACTTTGCGATTGTATGCAGGAGATGCTAGGTTTCGACAATGTATTCCCTATTTGTTTCATCTCCTGTTTGAAAGCGATCTGTCTGGACTGTCATATGCAGTGAACCACATCTTGAAAAGTGGTATACACATGCAAAACATCTCGGCAAGTGACTTTATGGATAAAGTCAATGTCCAAGACAGTATTTTGGATTCTCACCTGATTAATCTCATGGCGTGTCAGCGTGGTACTAATGAGTACTGGTACCGTCGTCATGGTGATTTAAAATGTATGCTGAGGAACTTAGGAACTCCCACATGGTTCCTCACTCTGAGCTGTGCCGAGTATGGCTGGGAAGACTTACTTGAATTTCTACGAGAGGCAAATGGAAACATCGAAAACATAGAATTCAAGACACCCGGAGAACTGTGCTCTTTGGATCCAGTCAATGTATGCCGGTACTTCAATCATAGATTTGAAGCTATGATGTCTTTCATCATGAATAAGAAGAATCCACCTCTTGTAGAGGTGTTGGATTTCTTCTGGAGAAAGGAGTACCAAGCAAGAGGTGCTCCTCACATACATATGCTGTTGTGGATCAAGGATGCACCTAAATTTGGAACAGATCCAGAAGACTCAGTGATGAGTTTCATACAACAGTATTCTACGTGTGCTGTTCCAAACACAAAGGAGAAGAAAAGCCTAAGAGAAAAAGTTCTACGTTTCCAAAGCCATCGTTGTGGAAAGTACTGTCGTCGTAAATTCCGAAACAAGGACAAGTTCTACACCAAATGTCGTTTCGGCTTTCCACGACCGGTGATTTCTAAAGGAAGAGTAAACAGTTTGATGTCTTCGCTGCGACATAATGTGATGAAGAAATCACCTAAAAACACATACAATTTGAAGAGGAACGAAGAGTCCAAGTACATCAACGACTACAACCCGGTGATTTTGTCCATGTGGAATGCTAACATGGATATACAGTTTGTGGCTGATAACTGTATGGCTGTGGCTCGGTATGTGACATCTTACATCACCAAAAAAGAGAAGACAGAATTGAAGGATATGTGGGAGGACATTTCCCATGAAAAGAGCCTCAGTAAGAAGTTGTACAGTTTCAGTCTGAAGATGTTGTCGCATCGAGAAATCGGAGCTTACGAATGTTCTGACCGGTTGTCTTCAGCAAGTCTCTATGCCAAATCTAGGAGTATCGTTTGGGCGAGTCTTGGTCTTGCTGCAACGCGTAATCGACTTCTGAAACCTGTGCGGGAAATTGAGTATTTGGCAGAAAAGGAGCCAAACAGTACCGACATTTTGAAGAGCAACATGTTGGATACATATTATCCAAATCGAAGCAGTCACCTCGAGAATGTTTGTCTGTATGAGGTTCTTCAAAATTACATATTCAAGAGGAACATCAAAGAAGATACTGAGAAAGGAGTGTATGCTGTAATTGGAAGTGAGGGATGTCTGGTCAAGCAAAGAAAATGCCACTTGGTAAACCATCGAAAATTGAGTGGCGAATCTCCTGAAAAAAAGGAGTTTTTCTATTTAGTACTTTTGCAACTTTTCAAGCCTTGGAGTGCAGAAGAGGAACTGCTTGGAGATTTCCTCTGTTACGAAGACTCTTTCACTGCCGCCAAGGAGACCATAGAATGTCCTGCTTTTCCCAAATATGTAGAAATGTTGAATGTGGAAATCGAGCAGGAAGCAACGATTGCAGCCGAGATTGCCAGAGACAGTTCTCAGGACAGTCAGAGTTCTGCTTCATTGAGTCAGGATCCACTAGGAGGACCTGTTATCGAAAATGAAGCTGCCACTGCTATGAATGAAGTGGAAAGAGCCATGGCACATGCTCAGGAGGATGCGGTTAACTTAGAAGAGTTGGAAAGACAACTCAACGTTGAGCAGAGGAAAATATATGACGAAGTTACCATGCAAATTGATCATGGATTAAGTCATGAGAAGAAAGAGTGCTCATGTACGTTGTTGAAGCCTGTCCGACTCTACGTGAGTGGAGAAGCGGGAACTGGAAAAAGTTTCCTTATTAAAGCAATTTCATGTTATTTGCAGGAAAGGACTGAGTCATCGCTGTCTTGTGTTGTCACCGCTCCAACTGGACTGGCAGCACATAACATTAAAGGGATTACTTTACATCGTTTACTGATGCTGCCAGTGGAGCATGACAACAAATTACAATATCACAATCTATCTGGAGATGCTTGTTGTGAAGTTTCAAGAATCTTGAGGAAAATGAAACTTCTTATCATTGACGAAGTAAGCATGGTTTCCAATGTCATGCTTGCCTTTGTGCATTTGAGAATGCAAGAAGTTCTCAAAACAGAGTATGATGTGTTATTTGGTGGCAAACACATCATTGTTTTCGGAGATCTTCTGCAGCTGACACCAGTGAAAGGGCAACCTGTGTTCAAAATGCTCACGCATGAAGATACCAGGAAGTGCCTAGGGAGCATTGGCAATGTCAATATATGGTTAAACTTCAATTATGCTGAACTGCATGAAAATATGCGTCAGGCGAAGGATGAAGTTTACAAGAATATTCTACAAGATGTTAGAATAGGAAAAGTGACCGAGCATGGGAAAGAAGCTTTACATGCACGATTACTGTCAAATTTATATCCAGAACAAGATGTTGTGCCTGAGAATATTTTTCAGAAAATTACTGAGAAGAAATCTGGAATATGTTTGATGCCAACTCTTGCAGAATGTGCCATCTTCACCAACAAAATGTTGAATTTAGAAAAGCAAGAGATTGTGAAACTGGAAGCTATTGACAGAGTAGAGCATATGGGATCAACAATTATTTTGTCTGAGAATTTGAAATCAAAATTGGATTCATTAGAGAAGACTATATCTAAAACTGCAGGTTTTGAAAAGAGTCTGAATGTGTGCTTGAACTGCCGTATAATTTTAAGAAGGAATTTACATGTTGAAAGAGGTCTGGTAAATGGATCAATGGGTAATGTTGTTGATTTTGTGAAATACAGAAATAGAGATGGAATTGAATTTTTAAAAATTAAATTTTATGGCATTGAGGAAGTACAGCTAATTGGTCGTTGTTCTGCTAGATTTTTGCTTGTAAAAGACTTATATGTTCGCCGTAAGCAGTTTCCTGTTTGCTTGGCATATGCGGTGACAATCCATAAATCGCAAGGTTTAAGTGTAGACAGTGCATTGGTGAATATTGGCAGTTCTGTGTTCAAGGAGGGTATGGCATATGTGGCATTGTCAAGAGTTAGAACTTTATCGGGATTGTACTTGATTGAGTGTGATGTCACAAACATTTGTGCGGATCTAGATTGTGTTAAGGAATACAATAGGTTGAGAAGAGAGTATGCGCCACATTTGCCTCAATATCCTTTGTTTGAGAAACGTGTGGTAGGCCGGAAACGAAGAAATTTGACCAATACTGGGGAGGTTGTAGCAAAAAGACGAAAAGTCGATGAACCTGAAATTATAAGCAGAAACAAAAAGGATTCTGTTGAAGATGTTGTTGGTTTTCAATTTGAAAACACTTCTGGTGTCAACTGCTATGCTAATGTAGTGGTTAATGTTTTGTTTTCTCTAGAAAATGTAAAAGAAATGATTGTGGTCAATTCTGATCAAAGATTATGCAGTTTGTTAAATTCTGTGTTAGAGAAATGTAGCACTGATAGAACAAAAATAGAAAGTGTGTCTGAAATTCGAAATCTGTTAGACAGATGTTCAGGCCAAACACAATTCTCTCAAAATATTCAGCAAGATTGTCAGGAGTTTTTAATGTATATGCTTGATGTATTGCATGCTGAAGGTGTAGATGTAGATCACCTGTTTGGGCTTTCTTATCAATGGCAGCATGACTGCGAGAACTGTAGGGTATCAAGTACTACTAGTGTAGACTCAGAAAGATTTATATATTTAACATTGCCATACAGTAAATCAGTCTCCTTTAATAAGGTAGTAAAAGCAGCTGATCACAACATGGAATGTAGCCAATGTAAATCTGAAATGATTTCAACATTATTTATACGAACATATGGCCAGTATGTCATTTTAATGTTCCAACGATGTAGGCCTGATGGAACAAAATTGACAACTTTAATTAAAAATGTTGTGGCTTCACAGTTGTCAATATCAGGAAGGACTTTTGTAACTGTAGCAATTATATATCATGACGGTCCTTCAATAACATCAGGACATTACACAGCTTATTTAAAGTCTAGAAATGGCTGGTCATTCTGCAACGACTCTGTTTTAATTTTGAAAAAAAAATTGCCGTATGACCTTAAAAATTCTTACCTGGTGTTTTTAAAACCAAAATTTTAGGGAAAGAATCTCGGGATGTGCTCTGAGGAATTTCAAGAAGTTCTAATGGCTCCTACACGATTTGGCCTTGAGGATAAGTGTAGTACAGAGACATAACTTCTTACCATAACACTGGACGTCATGGAAAAATAAGTGCACTTTGAATGAGTTCAGAAAAACTATTTCTTTTTATAAGCTAATTCAAGCATCCAATCAAAACATGGAGTAGAGGGAATGTAAGTCTGCAATGCTGTCTACTGTTTTATATTGCTTTGTGATTAAAAGTGATGTAGAGAATTAAATAATTGTAGTAGTCATAGAGGTAGTGTAAGTCTGCTTCATAGTAAGCAGTATCAGTGTCATAGGAAATGTAGAACATGAGTGAGCAAGAAGGGTAAGATATTAGTAGTCCAGGATTGTGAAAATGATCTTCAACATTTTAATTCTGAAAGTGGCGGAAATACAACATGACGGGATTGGCTTACAAGAATTCCAAGAATTATAAATGGCTCTGACATGATTTGGCCTTGTGGAAACGTGTGGTAGAGAGCGAGAAGTCATTTATTGTATGTAACATATTTTTCAAAACGATGGAGGTTTTCTTTCAGAAAGTGGCGGGCTGAAAGTAATAACAGCACAACAGAGTGTAAGCTGTTCATAGGACATCCTTCGACGTCATGGAAAGTAAGTTAACTTTAAGGAGTTCTGAATTCTGATTTGTTATGTTGTATGGGTTTTTTAAACACAATCATTTTGATTGTGTTTTTTTTCCCCGCTGTTATATGATGAATACCTTCAAGTCACTGTTTTTAGTGAAATTTGATACATTCTGAGAACAGCAAAAATAAACCATTTAACATGTATAACTAATTCTGTACTGTTTGCATTTATGATGTACATGTAGAACTGTGTAGGAGGGATGGAGAAGGAGAGGCTTCTGTAAGTGTCAAAGTTGTTGCATACAGTGCTCACATTCTACGTAGTCTTTCATAAAATAGACTACGTTTCCACAATGAGATACCTAAGCAAAGGAAACACAGGTGATATGATTGTGGAATGAGCAAAAAAAATTGCACGTTTTTCAATTATATTACCTGTGTTTTCTAACATTACACATCACATTGTGTAGATGAGGTTTAGGCCTGTTCCTGGAGACAGAGGAGGTCTGACATTTGTTCAAGAGTGCAGTGGACATGACTCACTTCGTTGGTAGGCCTGCACATGTATTATCTCCTCTGTATTCTTCAACAAACCTAAATTTCATCTGCATCTCTGAGTAGGACTTACCTGAAACAAATCTGTGGATAGGTTACACCTTATCGGCATCTTGAAACAATCATTTAAAATGTTAGGGTCAGATTTATGATGGCCGTGCGCCTCTTTTGCTCCGCTGTGGGTCACTTTTGTGTAAAAGATGCACCATGTTGCAAGATAGGTTTCAGTTCATCTCCAGCAAGATACCATCAGTTTAAAATGTATATAATTAGCACTGTGTAGGGGGCATGCAGAAGCTGAAGCTTTTGTAAGTGTCAAAGTTGTTGCATGCAGTGCTGCACTTCTGGGTACTGTTTCATATGCTGGACTACATCTGCACTATGAGATACCTAAGCAAAGGCAACACAGGTGATGTGATTGTGAAATGAGGAAAAGAAACTCCACATTTTTCAATTACATCACCTGTGTTTCCTAAGTTTACGAATGACATTGTGCAGATGAAGTTTAGGTCTGTCCACGGACACAGAAGAGGTCTGGCCTTTGTTCAAGAGTGAAGTGGACATGACTTACTTCATTGGTAGGCCTTCACATGTATTATCTCCTCTGTATTCTTCAACAAGCATAAATTTGATATGCAATCCTGAGTAGGCCTCACCTTAAACAAACCTCTGGAGAGGCCACACCTTATCGTCATCCTGAATCAATCATTTCAAATGTTAGGGACAGATTTATGATAGGTGTATGCCTCTTTTGCGCCACTGTGCGTCACTTTTGTGATGCAGCGGCGGTGCAAAAGATTTGCTATGAGGCGACAAAATTACAAATTGATGCATCTAGGCAGATGTGTCATGCTGTAAAAAACCCGTGCCACATGAAACCGATGCAGCAGTGATGCAAAAGATGCACCATGTTGCAAGACAGGCCTGACTTCATCTCCAACAAGATAAGAAGCTAAGTCTTCTGTAAATGTCAAAATTGTTGTATATACTGCTCAACTTCTATGTACTCTTTGATATGCTAGACTCCATCTGCACTATGAGATACCTAACCAAAGGCAACACAGGTGATGTGATTGTGAAATGAGGAAAAGAAACTCCACATTTTTCAATTACATCACCAGTGTTTCCTAAGTTTACGAATGACATTGTGCAGATGAACTTTAGGTCTGTCCACGGACACAGAAGAGGTCTGGCCTTTGTTCAAGAGTGAAGTGGACATGACTTACTTCATTGGTAGGCCTTCACATGTATTATGTCCTCTGTTCTCTTCAACAACTCGAAATTTCATTTGGAACCCTGAGTAGGCCTCACCTCAAACAAACCTCTGGATAGGACACATCTTATTGGCATCCTGAAACAATCATTTAAAATGTTAGTGTCTTGCGACACTTTTGTGAGACAACAGCAGTGCAAAAGATGCACCATGTTTTAAGATAGGCCTCACTTCATCTGCATCAAGATACTGTTAGTTTAAAATGTATATCTTTAGGACTGTGTAGGGGGCCTGGAGAAGCAGAAGCTTCTGTAAGTGTCAAAGTTGTTGAAAAACTGTTTGTCCTTCAATCTTTTCCCTTGTCTTTTCTAATTTTTAAATACATGTTTTAATATTTTTCAAATGTTTGTTCTCTCTTTCACAGATTGAAAGTATAAAAATAAAAAGTGAGTAAGTTAACGACAATTATAAGGTAAATGTTTTGTACTCTTTTCGTTACTTTTCTATCACATCACTGCTGACATCACTGCTGACATCTCAAATGACATCACTGATGACATCACTGATGACTTCATCCAGTGACTGTATGTTTCTGTAAAGTTAAAATATGTCTTACATATTGAAGAATGAGTGGATGTATAAGTGTCTGGACGAAGGATTTAGTAGGTGCATGACTGACTGTAAGAGTGAGTGATTAAATGTGTCTCACTGAGTGCATGGGTTAGTGACTAAACTGTCTTAATTTGTGCATCATTATTTCTGTTGTTCTGTAAACTGCTGCATGTGTTGATCAGTAGCTATATGAGTAACTATATGGGTTATTGATTGGTTGCCCAATTATTTGTATGGGAGACTGAGTGTGTGTGTGGCTGGCTGGGAGGTGTGTGACTCTGTGCAGATCAATGTGTACTTGTATCAATGATTGTATAAGAGAGTAAGTATGTGTTAGTATATGTTTGAAAATGTTATGTGCTCTATGTTTAACTGTATAGATTAGAAAATGGAAGTGTGATTGATTCTTTACAGGACTGACTAGGTGTGTGAGTAACTCCATGGATGAGTTGCAGAGTGTGAGTGTCTGTATAGGTGTATGAGTGCATATGATAGTGTTGTAAAGATGAGTCATTGTATGTATGAATGATTGTACGGGTGAATGAGTGAATGTGTGTGTAGAAGTAGGAATCAGTGAGTGCGTATGTAGTAACTAGTATTGGTGTGTCAATGGTTTCAAAAATTATACTCTGTATTTAACACTGGGTGTAACAGAGGTTATATTAAAGTGTGAGGAGATGCATTGTATTGTCACATGAATGATATCATCAGTGATGTGATCATTGATGTCAAATGAGATGTCATCAGTGATGTCATCAGTGATGTCATTTGAGATGTCATCAGTGATGTCATCAGTGATGTCACTGACCATGTCATGAATGATGTAATATGTGACATCATCAGCAGTGGATTGCGGGTGCGCGATATATAGTTAGTGCAACTAACTATATATGGAATTTCAATGGTTTTGTGTGAGTAAAATAAGGTTTTGTAAATGCTAATTCCTAACTATATATGGTCTATAACCTATGGTTTTTTCAGTGAATTTTCAAGGTTTTGTAAATGCTAATTCCTAACTATATATGGTCTGTAACCTATGGTTTTTTCAGTGAATTTCAATGGTTTTTTAATAGTAAATATCAAAAGCTTTAAAATGTATTCTTCTTTAAATCGAAAAATATATTTTATATGTTTTTAATACAATTTTTTAATGTATTTTTTTTAAATATTTTTTTTTGTTTCGCTCCCGGTCCGCGAACCGGGTAGCTTCCCGTTAGCTCAATTTGCTGCCGCGACACGGTACGCGAACCGGTAAACGTTCCGCTTGCGCAACTGCCGCGTTAGAAAACAATATGGTGACGCATCGCGTAACCGCGACGTATCGCGTTGTCGCGTAATGCGTCATATGACGCGTCGCGTTAGCGCACCCGGAAGTGCTCCGGTACGCGCAGCGAGGCACGAAGCGCAGCTTCCCAGAAGCGATCCGGGACGCGGCGCGGAGCGCGTAACGTAAGCATAACAGGTCATGTGACTTGTTAATAACACTTTTCATTGGTTCATTTCACTTTTGGTTTCCTAATGATGTAAGGCTAGGTCATGTGACCTAAAAATAACACTTTTCATTGGTTCAGAACTATTTTTTTTCCCAAATGATGAAAACCCCTCCTTGTTTCCTCACTCCGACTTTCATCTTTGTGAGAGGAAGACCTTTTTTCATCACTTAGCAATGGCAAGTGTTGTAACTTCAGCTGGTGCACCCCCACCACCACCACCACCTCCTAGGAAGAGAGGACCACCTCCTCAGGTAATCCTCAATCAAGAGGAGGAAGAAGAGGAAGAAGAGGACGAGGAGCAAGAGAGGAGGCAGTTTTTGCCAGAAGAGCCTAGGAGGTCCCGTGTCAAAGAGAGTTTCATTTGGCAATTTTTTTAATATCCCCGGGGCCAAAAAAAAGTGAATGCCCGGTATGTAACTTGCCTTATCTGCAATAAAGATCGGTCCAGAGGGACAAATAAAAAATATAGTTATGGCAATTATACGATGCATCGCCATATGGAGAGGTGGCACCCTATCAACTACAGTGCTGCGCAGGTACGTGACCTGCAGGATAACCCCCCTCCAGTGGCCCGAAGATCAAATGTAGAGGAAGTGACGGGACCAGAGGCGAGGGAGACGGTCCCAAATATACAGATGAGGTTCGGGACAATCAAACAAGTGTGCGTGCGTTGCGGTCAGTTGATTTGCTACAGAGAAAGTAGCATCAATTTAATCAACTTAGCAATTGACAATCATGATTGTCCAAAACGCCCCAGAGAATAAATTATCTTTTTTTTTTGTTGCTCTTGTTGAGCCCTTTACAATGAATCGTTTTCGTTTCCCCCCAAAAAAAACAAAAAAAATATAAAACCGTTCAAAAAATACAAAAAAAGTAAAAAAATGTTCAGAAAAATAATAAAAAAATATAAAACAACAAAAATAATTTTAAAAAAAGTTCTTTTCAGAACTACCTCCCCTTTATAAAAAAATTGCTAGAATGTTTAGCACTCTGGCAACCTCTATTTCTTTTGGTTCGCTTCCCGGTTCGCTTGCCGGTACGCGAACCGGAAGCGAACCAAAAAAAAAAAAAAAGAAGAGTAAGTATAAGGGAAGGAAACAGAGAGTAATGTTAAAAGAAAGACAGCTATAGGGAGTAACACAGAGATACTGTTTAATAGATCTATTTACCGAAGAAAAGATGGAAGAGGGTATAATTGTGAAAAACAAAATAGATAAGGAAGTGAAAGAAAAAAAGGAGAGTAGAAGAATAATAAACAAGAGTTTCTTAGAGAATGTGAGTGAATGTTCAAAATAAGATTAAAACATGTGGAATAACAGAGAGAAAAAACAGAAAGCAGAAAAGAAGAAGTAACAGAAAAGGAATGATTGAAACAGCAAAGAAATGTAAATAACATAGGGGCATATTATCAACATAGGTGATAAAATTATCGCTGCTTTTATCGGCAGAAATCTGCCGCTAAAGCCGCTTTTGCGGCAGAAAACTGCCGCTAAAGCTGCTTTTGCGGCAGTTTTCTGCCGATAATCGCTGCTTTTATCAGCAGAAATCTGCCGCTAAAGCCGCTTTTGCGGCAGAAAACTGCTGCTAAAGCCGCTTTTGCGGCAGTTTTCTGCCGATAAAAGCAGCGATAATTTTATTGCCTGTGTTGATAATATGCCCCTTAGTGTGCTTGAACTACAGGGAGAAACCATAATGAACAAGTAGTGAAAGAGTGATCAGTCAGAGACAGTGAGAGTAATAGAGACGGAACAAGAGTGAGGAACTATGAGAACAGAGGGACTGAGAAAAGGAGTGGAAGGAGTAGAGTAAGTAAGTAATAGAGAAAGGAATGAGGGAAGTAGCAAAGGCAGGAAACTGAGGGTTAAAGAAATGAAGCAGTGGAACTAATAGAAGTTAAATGTGATAGAAATGTAACGAAAAGAGTACAAAACATTTACCTTATAATTGTCGTTAACTTAGTCACTTGTTATTTTTATACTTTCAATCTGTGAAAGAAAGAAAAAAAAATTGAAAAATATTAAAACATGTATTTAAAAATTAGAAAAGACAAGGGAAAAGATTGAAGGACAAACAGTTTTTCAACAACTTTGACACTTACAGAAGCCTCTGCTTCTCCATGGCCCCTACACAGTCCTAAATATATACATTTTAAACTAACAGTATCTTGTTGCAGATGAAGTGAGGCCTATCTTGCAACATGGTGCATCTTTTGCATCACTGCTGCATCACAAAAGTGACGCAACAGCGGCACAAAAGAGGCACACGGCCATCATAAATCTGCCCTAACATTTTAAATGATTGATTCAGGATGCCGATAAGGTGTGGCCTATCCAGGGGTTTGTTTGAGGTGAGGCCTACTCAGGGTTACAGATGAAATTTAGACTTGTTGAAGAGTACAGAGGAGATAATACATGTGCATGCCTACCAATGAAGTGATTCATGTCCACTGCACTCTTTAACAAAGGCCAGACCTCCTCTGTCTCCCTGGACAGGCCTAAACCTGATCTGCACAATGTGATTCGTAATGTTAGGAAACACAGGTGATGTAATTGAAAAACGTGCAATTTCTTTTGCTCATTTCACAATCACATCACTTGTGTTTCCTTTGCTTAGGTATCTCATTGTGCAGATGTAGTCCAGCATATGAAAGAGTACGCAGAAGTTCAGCACTGCATGCAACAACTTTGACACTTACTGAAGCCTCAGCTTCTCCATGCCCCCTAGACAGTCCTAATTATATACATTTTAAACTGACGGTATCTTGTTGGAGATGAAGTGAGGCCTATCTTGCAACATGGTGCATCTTTTGCACTGCTGCTGCGTCACAAAAGTGACGGAACAGCGGCGCAAAAGAGGCGCACGGCCATCATAAATCTGCCCTTAACATTTTAAATGATTGTTTCTAGATGCTGATAAGGTGTGGCCTATCCACAGATTTGTTTCAGGTGAGTCCTACTCAGGGTTGCAGATGAAATTTAGGCTTGTTGAAGAGTACAGAGGAGATAATACATGTGCAGGCCTACCAACGAAGTGAGTCATGTCCACTGCACTCTTGAACAAACGTCAGACCTCCTCTGTCTCCTGGAACAGGCCTAAACCTCATCTACACAATGTGATGCGTAATGTTAGGAAACACAGGTAATGTAATTGAAAAACGTGCAATTTTTTTTGCTCATTCCACAATCACATCACCTGTGTTTCCTTTGCTTAGGTATCTCATTGTGCAGATGTAGTCCAGCATATGAAAGAGTACGCAGAAGTTTAGCACTGCATGCAACAACTTTGACACTTACTGAAGCCTCAGCTTCTCCATGCCCCCTAGACAGTCCTAATTATATACATTTTAAACTGACGGTATCTTGTTGGAGATGAAGTGAGGCCTATCTTGCAACATGGTGCATCTTTTGCACTGCTGCTGCGTCACAAAAGTGACGGAACAGCGGCGCAAAAGAGGCGCACGGCCATCATAAATCTGCCCTTAACATTTTAAATGATTGTTTCTAGATGCTGATAAGGTGTGGCCTATCCACAGATTTGTTTCAGGTGAGTCCTACTCAGGGTTGCAGATGAAATTTAGGCTTGTTGAAGAGTACAGAGGAGATAATACATGTGCAGGCCTACCAACGAAGTGAGTCATGTCCACTGCACTCTTGAACAAACGTCAGACCTCCTCTGTCTCCTGGAACAGGCCTAAACCTCATCTACACAATGTGATGCGTAATGTTAGGAAACACAGGTAATGTAATTGAAAAACGTGCAATTTTTTTTGCTCATTCCACAATCACATCACCTGTGTTTCCTTTGCTTAGTTATCTCATTGTGCAGATGTAGTCTATCATATGAAAGACTACGCAGAAGGTGAGCACTGTATGCAACAACTTTGACACTTACAGAAGCCTCAGCTTCTCCATGCCTCCTACACAGTTCTAAATGTATATCATAAATACAAAAAGTACAGAATTAATTATACATGTTAAATGGTTTATTTTGCTGTTCTCAGAATATATCAAATTGCACTAAAAACAGTGACTTGAAGGTATTCATCATATAACAGCGGGGAAAAAAACCACAATCAAAATGATTGTGTTTAAAAAACCAATATAACATAACCAATCAAAAATCAGAACTCCTTAAAATTAACTTACTTTCCATGACGTCGATGATGTCCTATGAACAGCTTACACTCTGTTGTGCTGTTATTATTTTCAGCCCGCCACTCTCTGAAAGAAAAGCTCCATCGTTTTGACAAATATGTTACATACAATAAATGACTTCTCGCTCTCTACCGCACTTTTCCACAAGGCCAAATCGTGTAAGAGCCATTTATAACTCTTGGAATTCTACTAAGCAAATCCCGTCATTTTCTTTTTCCGCAACTTTCAGAAAGAAAACGTTCAAGATCACTTTCACAATCCTGTACTAGTAATATCTCACCCTTCTTGCTCACTCATGTTCCACATTTCCTATGACACTGATACTGCTTACTATGAAGCAGACTTACACTACCTCTATGACTACTACAATTATTTAATTCTCTACATCACTTTTAATCACAAAGCAATTTAAAACAGTACACAAAATTATATCAACTCCTAGAATCATTATAGGCCAGTTACCTACCCTAAATTCTTTCTTCTGAAAACAGAAAGTAAGAATATTTTTAATAGGATGTGTAATAAGTGGATGTTGTCAAAGGACCATCATGTCATATAATAGCTGCAGTTAGAATTTTTTTTCTAAAATCAACGACTGTGTAGCCACAACATTTGAAATTAAAGTTGAAAACTTATTTTCATCAGGTTTATATAGTTGGAATTTTTAAATGACATTATAACCAAAAGTTTGTTCAAAATATGTCGACAGCATTGCAGACTTACATTACCTCTACTCCATGTTTTGATTGGCTGCTTGAATTAGCTTATTAAAAGAAACAGTTTTTCTGAACTCATTCAAAGTGCAGTTATTTTATCATGACGTCAAGTGTTATGGTAAGAACACCGTTTGCTTTGGGAAATACTCTGTTGTCCTTTAACTAATCCGTGCCCACCACTTTCTGTAAGAAAACCTTCTTTTTTTTCAGGAACTACTTAAAACTGAAAAATAACTTTTGACTCTGTACTACACTTATCCTCAAGGCCAAATAGTGTAGGAGCCATTAGAACCTCTTGAAATTCCTCAGAGCAAATCCCGAGATTCTTTCCCTAAAATTTTGGTTGTGAAAACACCAGGTAAGAATTTTTAAGGTCAAAAGGCAATTTTTTTTTTTAAGTTAAAACAGAATCATTGCAGAATGACCAGCCGTTTCTAGACTTCAAATAAGCTGTGTAATGTCCGGATGTTGTTGAAGGACCGTCATGATATATAATTGCTGCAGTTACAAAAGTCCTTCCTGATATTGACAACTGCGAAGCCACAAAATCTTTAAATAAAGTTGTCAATTTTGTTCCATCAGGGCTACATCGTTGGAACATTAAAATGACATACTGGCCATATGTTCGTATAAATAATGTGGACAACATTTCAGACTTACATTGGCTACACTCCATGTTGTGATCGGCTGCTTTTACTAGCTTATTAAAGGACACTGATTTACTGTCTGGCAAAGTTAAATATATAAATTTTTCTGAGTCTACACTAGTAGTACTTGATACCCTACAGTTCTCGCAGTCATGCTGCCATTGATAAGAAAGGCCAAACAGGTGATCTACATCTACACCTTCATCTTGCAATACATCAAGCATATACATTAAAAACTCCTGACAATCTTGCTGAATATTTTGAGAGAATTGTGTTTGACCTGAACCTTTGTCTAACAGATTTCGAATTTCAGACACACTTTCTATTTTTGTTCTATCAGTGCTACATTTCTCTAACACAGAATTCAACATACTGCAAAATCGTTGATCCAAATTGACCATAATCTCTTCCTTTAAATTTTCTAGAGAAAACAAAACATTAACCACTACATTAGCATAGCAGTTGACACCAGAACTGTTTTCAAATTGAAAACCAACAACATCTTCAACAAAATCCATTTTTCTTTCTGCTTATATTTTCGGGTTCATCGACTTTTCGTCTTTTTGCTACAACCTCTCTACTATTGGTCACATTTCTTCGTTTCCGGCCTACCACACGTTTCTCAAGCAAAGGATATTGAGGCAAATGTGGCGCATACTCTCTTCTTAACCTATTGTATTCCTTAACACAATCTAGATCCGCACAAATGTTTGTGACATCACACTCAATCAAGTACAATCCCGATAAAGTTCTGACTCGTGACAATGCCACATATGCCATACCCTCCTTGAACACAGAACTGCCAATATTCACCAATGCACTGTCTACACTTAAACCTTGCGATTTATGGATTGTCACCGCATATGCAAGCAAACAGGAAACTGCTTACGGCGAACATATAAGTCTTTTACAAGCAAAAACCTAGCAGAGCAACGACCAATTAGCTGTACTTCCTCAATGCCATCAAATTTAATTTTTATAAATTCAATTCCATCGCTATTTCTGTATTTCTCAAAATCAACAACATTACCCATTGATCCATTTACCAGACCTCTTTCAACATGTAAATTCCTTCTTAAAATGATACGGCAATTTAAGCACACATTCAGAGTCTTTTCAAAACCTGCAGTTTTAGATATAGTCTTCTCTAATGAATCCAATTTTGATTTCAAATTCTCAGACAAAATAATTGGTGCTCCCATATGCTCTACTCTGTCAATAGCTTCCAGTTTCACAATCTCTTGGTTTTCTAAATGCAACATTTTGTTGTTGAAGATGGCACATTCTGCAAGAGTTGGCATCAAACATATTCCAGATTTCTTCTCAGTAATTTTCCAAAAAATATTCTCAGGCACAACGTCTTCTTCTGGATACAAATTTGACAGTAATCGTGCATGTAAAGCTTCTTTCCCATGCTCGGTCACTTTTCCGATTCTAACATCTTGTAGAATATTCTTATAATCTTCATCCTTCGCTTGACGCATATTTTCACGCAGTTCAGCATAATTGAAGTTTAACCATATATTGACGTTGCCAATGCTCCCTAGGCACTTCCTGGTATCTTCATGCGTGAGCATTTTGAACACAGGTTGTCCTTTCACTGGTGTCAGCTGCAGAAGATCACCGAAAACAATGATGTGTTTGCCACCAAATAACACATCATACTCTGTTTTGAGAACTTCTTGCATTCTCAAATGCACAAAGGCAAGCATGACATTTGAAACCATGCTTACTTCATCAATGATTAGAAGTTTCATTTTCCTCAAGACTCTTGAAACTTCACAACAAGCATCTCCAGATAACTTGTGGTATTGTAATTTGTTATCATGCTCCACTGGCAGCATCAGTAGACGATGCAAAGTAATACCTTTAATGTTATGTGCTGCCAGTCCAGTTGGAGCGGTGACAACACAAGACAGCGATGACTCAGTCCTTTTCTGCAAATAACATGAAATTGCTTTAATGAGGAAACTTTTTCCAGTTCCCGCTTCTCCACTCACGTACAGTCGGACAGGCTTCAACGACGTACATGAGCACTCTTTCTTCTCATGACTTAATCCATGATCTATTTGGTTGGTAACTTTGTCATATATTTTCCTCTGCTCAACGTTGAGTTGTCTTTCCAAGTCTTCTAAGTTAACCGCATCCTCCTGAGCATGTGCCATGGCTCTCTCCACTTCAATCATGGCAGTGGCAGCTTCATTTTCGATAACTGGTCCTCCTAGTGGATCCTGACTCAATGAAACAGAACTCTGACTGTCCTGAGAACTGTCTCTAGCAATCTCGGCTGCAATCGTTGCTTCCTGCTTGATTTCCGCATTCAACATTTCTAGATATTTGGGAAAAACAGGACATTCTATGGTCTCCTTGGCGGCATTGAAAGAGTCTTGGTAACAGAGGAAATCTCCAAGCAGTTCCTCTTCTGCACGCCAAGGCTTGAAAAGTTGCAAAAGTGCTAAATAGAAAAACTCTTTTCTTTCAGGAGATTCGCCACTCAATTTTCGATGGTTTACCAAGTGGCATTTTCTTTGCTTGACCAGACATCCCTCACTTCCAATTACAGCATACACTCCTTTATCAATATCTTCTTTGATGTTCCTCTTGAATATGTAATTTTGTAGAACTTCATACAGACAAACATTCTCGAGGTGACTGCTTCTATTTGGATAATATGTATCCAACATGTTGGTCTTCAAAATATCTGTACTGTTTGGCTCCTTTTCCGCCAAATACTCAATTTCCCGTACAGGTTTCAGAACTCGATTACGCGTTGCAGCAAGACCAAGACTCGCCCAAATGATACTCCTGGATTTGGCATAGAGACTTGCTGAAGACAACCGGTCAGAACATTCGTAAGCTCCGATTTCTCGATGCGACAACATCTTCAGACTGAAACTGTACAACTTCTTACTGAGGCTCTTTTCATGGGAAATGTCCTCCCACATATCCTTCAATTCTGTCTTTTCTTTTTTGGTGATGTAAGATGTCACATACCGAGCCACAGCCATACAGTTATCAGCCACAAACTGTATATCCATGTTAGCATTCCACATGGACAAAATCACTGGGTTGTAGTCGTTGATGTACTTGGACTCTTCATTCCTTTTCAAATTGTACGTATTTTTGGGTGATTTCTTCATCACAATATGTTGCAGCGAAGACATCAAACTGTTCACTCTTCCTTTAGAAATCACCGGTCGTGGAAAGGCGAAACGACATTTTGTGAAGAACTTGTCCTTGTTTCTGAATTTACGACGACAGTACTTTCCACAACGATGGCTTTGGAAGCGTAAAACTTGTTCTCTTAGGCTTTTGTCTTCCTTTGCCTTTGGAACAGCACATGTAGAATACTGTTCTATGAAACTCATCACTAAGTCATCCGGATCTGTTCCAAAATTGGGTGCATCTTTGATCCACAGCAGCATATGTATATGAGGAGCACCTCTTGCTTGGTACTCCTTTCTCCAGAAGAAATCCAACACCTCTCCAAGAGGTGGATTTTTCTTGTTCATGATGAAAGACATCATAGCTTCAAATCTATGATTGAAGTACCTGCATACATTCACTGGATCCAAGGAGCACAGTTCTCCGGGTGTCTTGAATTCGATATTTTCAATGTTTCCATTTGCCTCTCGTAGAAATTCAAGTAAGTCTTCCCAGCCATACTCGGCACAGCTGAGAGTGAGGAACCATGTGGGAGTTCCTAAGTTCCTCAGCATACATTTTAAATCACCATGACGACGGTACCAGTACTCATTAGTACCACGCTGACACGCCATGAGATTAATCAGGTGAGAATCCAAAATACTGTCTTGCACATTGACTTTATCCATAAAGTCACTTGCCGAGATATTTTGCATCTGTACACCACTTTTCAAGATGTGGTTCACTGCATATGACAGTCCAGACAGATCGCTTTCAAACAGTAGATGAAACAAATAGGGAATGCATTGACGAAACCTAGTATCTTCTGCATACAATCGTAAAGTCCGGTATTCAGAAGCAGGAATTTGATCAGGTCGCTCATCATATCTTCCTCCTTGACCTGTTGGAAATAGCTGTGGGAAACACCGAGCTTCCAAACTTTCCTCCCAAACACTAATGGGACTTCCTTTGGCTTGTTTCATTTGAAACAACTCAATAGCATTCCCCATGACTTCCTTGGAATGCAAAGGATGAACACTATAATGTTCATATATTTCTTCATTTTTAGAGGCTTCTACTTTCTCAATTTGATCAGCACACAAATCGCTATCCTCTTCTTCACTTACTTCCTCTTCTGCAACATATACATTCTTGTAGTACTTATTGTTTTTCTTCAAATACAATGTTGCCTTTTTGACTTTCCTAACATCCACTAAATCTTGCCAGATTTTCTTACTCTTTGTCGGAACCCCATTAACTAAGATAACCAGAGGTTCCTTTTCCAGTTTCTCTACTCCAATTGTATTAATGCTTTTCTTCAAATCTAGAGGCAAATAAACAACTCTTCCCTTTAATCCTCTCTGTAAATCTGATGGAGGCAATTTCCCTGTCTTTGGCTCCATTCGTACAATAGCCTGAAAGGGATGGATACTTTGAATCAAAATAGATTCATAAGTATTTAAATCCTTCAATTCAGAAGGAATCTCAACCAATTCCAGATTATTATGAACCGCTCTAGCAGGCATCCGGTTTTGATTTAATTTGTTACAACAATAAGTACACACACGTTGATCCGATCCCAAATCAAAACAATTTTCTACCATCAAGTATGTTGCAAAATCCTTCCATTCACTATTATTTTCACTTTCACTTTTCGCATATAAATCCACTAACTTAGTCTGATTCTTATAATAAGTGCGTCGACAACACACACAAGTGAAATTAGGCCTCTCACTTGATTTCACCTGAAACGTGGCAATTTCTTTCTGAAAATTATCTGTACTGGAAACCTGTACACTGTCTTCCACATTACCTTCTTCTTCTGGGTCAATTTCAACATTCTCCTCTTTACTTGCAAAATAACAAAACTCAATTTCTTCACAAATATTCTTCACATCTACTTCAGAACCATGCAAAAGAGCAGTGCATAATTGTTTAAGCATAATTGCTGGACTCTTAGCATAATACAACATTCTAGCTAATTTCCTCACTTTATTATGATGCACTGCTAGCATCCTGAAATGATGAAAAACACTCTGGCATACTCTCCTGGAAAGACAAGCCAGTGAATGACCATGCAAACCTGTCACTTCTCTCACTCTGCAAGGATCTAATTCTTGCAACAACTTCATTTTCTGTTTTAAAGTTTTCTTATTAAATGTCCGTACAAAATCACAAAGCAAATTGATGGAATCCTGTCGCACACTGCAAATACTACTACACTTCCAGGTATACACTGGTCCCTTAGGACGTCTTCCTAAAACCTCATTACCTAACACCTCTTCTGCCTCTGTTGTCACAAGTTTTTCTTTTTCAACTGGACAACCATCTTTCACCTCATAAGCTCGACCACTGTTGTCAACTGCATGCACCAAATCATTATCCTGGAAATAACTCTCCTCATTAAAAAATGCCTCACAACTTGAACTATGCATCCATTCTCCTGAAAAAACTTCACAAAAATTACTACGATTAACTGTTCTCTTCCATCTACTATTTCTTTTGAAATCATAAATTGTCTTGTTTAGCTTCCTAATTCTATTGATTATCAAAATAAATAACTTTCGCTTAATTTCAAATGCCTGATCAATAATTTTCTCAACTTTTTTTTCTCTTATAAAAAACCACTTTCTGTCGACCTTTCTTAATATTTTTTAACAAATTGCCAATTATCCTGTTGTCGGAACATTCGTCTACGAATGTCCCTAAACTGATTTTTCCTTCTACTACCATGCACAGAGTTATCTCCTGCTCTACCAGTAACATTTTTGATTGGCCTTTCCTTTCCGTTTAAATTGGCTCTCTTTTTCTGGACTAAAACATGTTCTGTAGTACTACTTTTTTTCTACAAATGTTTCTTAGGAATGATTTCGTTGTCTTACCCGGAGCTTTCTTGGTGACTTGACGAGTTTTTATTGTAGAGGACTGCTGCAAGCATTTAGTAATCTGCTGTCTTTGACGTTTTGTAGCCTTTCGGGTTCTTTCTTTAGATGGCATAATTAGTTTTGAAATGATCTGCAGTTGAATCTGTGGTAAAATATAATAAAAAAATGTTATTAACCACTATTACCAAACAGTAAATCAATAACAGTCGTCAAAAAATTAACACACTACTTGTCAATTTTACATACAATAATTTTTAGTGCATTGGCAAATTTAGTACTCACAAATAGTAGCAAAGAAATAGAATGCTTCTACATTTGACTTTTGCTCTTTTATATGTGAATCTGAACTAATTTTTATCAGCATATTTCCCTATTTTATTAAAGACACTTCACACAAGCTGTTTTTGAAGATGTGTGTAATTTTAAATGAAACAGTTAACATGTTTAATTTTTATTTCCAGTAACTTTTAAAAATAAATGTTTATAGTTACATAGGCTCGAGCAGGTCAGCTTCCCACCCTATGTCATACAATTCTGACAAATCGGCATCCTCATCATGTTCTTCATCATCCTCAGGATTTAAATCATCCAACGGATCTACTTCCACTGATGTTTCAATCACAATTTCAATGATAATATCGAGATCAACAGATTGCTCATTATCACTCATGCTTGATGTTGTCGTTATCTTTAAAGAAAGAGAACAACAATGAGATGTTGCAGAGTAAGAGACAAATCTCAGAGACTATAATTGTAAAATTGTTTAACAAGAGTAACATTTTGCAGATATTATTTAACCATGTCCAGCGATGCTGAGGAGGTGAGGCCTATGTCCAATTTTTCAGTGAACAGGACTCATCTCTTCTTAACCTTGGTTAAGCCTCACCAACACTGTGTCCCCTGCTAATACTTAAATTTAAAGGAGCAGATTTATGTTAACTGGCGCATCCCCAGGGATGCACCAGTTAACGTGCGCCACTGCTCTGCCACCCATGATGTGCCGCATTTACAATGCAGAGCACCATTGAGCAAAAACAGCACAGATGCGTCACGCATCTGTTCCACAAAAACGGCGCATTGCACGAATCACGTCGTAAGCGCGACATGTCTACTGCAATGCACAGGGGCAAGCCACACATTGCATGGTGCATCACTCCTTATGCCTGTTTCAAACAGGCGTAAGGATTGGATTCAGCAATGCCATAAATGTGACTCAGTGAAATCTTCTTAATTTTACTGTGTTAGTTTTACAGGGCTTTCATGCAAATGACTGGCCACCCTACAACAAAACGCTCACATGAAATCTGACGCAGGTTTCATGTGGGGGCCAGGACTTTACAGCATGACACATCTGCCTAGATGCATCAAGTTGTAAATATGTCGCAACATAGCAAATCTTTTGCACCGCCGCTGCGTCACAAAAGTGACGCACAGCGGCGCAAAAGAGGCACACGGCTATCATAAATCTGTCCCTAACATTTTAAATTATTGATTCAGGATGACGATAAGGTGTGGCCTATCCAGAGGTTTGTTTGAGGTGAGGCCTACTCAGGGTTGCAGATGAAATTTAGGCTTGTTGAAGAGTACAGAGGAGATAATAGATGTGCAGGCCTACCAATGAAATGAGTCATGTCCACTTCACTCTTGAACTAAGGCCAGACCTCTTCTGTGTCCATGGACAGGCCTAAACCTCATCTGCACAATGTGATTCGTAAAGTTAGGAAACACAGGTGATGTAATTGAAAAATGTGGAATTTCTTTTCCTCATTTCACAATCACATCACCTGTGTTTCCTTTGCTTAGGTATATCATTGTGCAGATGGAGTCTAGCATATCAAAGAGTACACAGAAGTTGAGCACTGTATACAACAATTTTGACATTTACAGAAGATTCAGCTTCTCCATGCCCCCTACACAGTTCTAAATGTTTACAGTTTAAACTGACGGTATCTTGTTGGAGATGAAGTGAGGCCTGTCTTGCAACATGGTGCATCTTTTGCATTACTGCTGCATCGGTTTCACAGGACTTTACAGCATGACACATCTGCCTAGATGCATCAAGTTGTAAATATGTCGCAACATAGCAAATCCTTTGCACCGCCGCTGCGTCACAAAAGTGACGCACAGTGGCGCAAAAGAGGCACACGGCTATCATAAATCTGTCCCTAACATTTTAAATGATTGATTCAGGATGACGATAAGGTGTGGCCTATCCAGAGGTTTGTTTGAGGTGAGGCCGCCTCAGGGTTGCAGATGAAATTTAGGCTTGTTGAAGAGTACAGAGGAGATAATACATGTGCAGGCCTACCAATGAAGTGAATCATGTCCACTGCACTCTTGAACAAAGGTCAGACCTCTTCTATGTCCGTGAACAGGCCTAAACCTCATCTGCACAATGTGATTCGTAATGTTAGGAAACACAGGTGATGTAATTGAAAAATGTGGAATTTCTTTTCCTCATTTCACAATCACATCACCTGTGTTTCCTTTGCTTAGGTATCTCATTGTGGAGATGGAGTCTAGCATATGAAAGAGTACGCAGAAGTTGAGCACTGTATTCAACAATTTTGACATTTACAGAAGATTCAGCTTCTCCATGCCCCCTACACAGATCTAAATGTTTACAGTTTAAACTGACGGTATCTTGTTGGAGATGAAGTGAGGCCTATCTTGCAACATGGTGCATCTTTTGCATCACTGCTGCATCACAAAAGTGACGCAACAGCGGCGCAAAAGAGGCACACGGCCATCATAAATCTGCCCCTAACATTTTAAATGATTGATTCAGGATGACGATAAGGTGTGGCCTATCCAGAGGTTTGTTTGAGGTGAGGCCTACTCAGGGTTGCAGATGAAATTTAGGCTTGTTGAAGAGTACAGAGGAGATAATACATGTGCAGGCCTACCAATGAAGTGAGTCATGTCCACTTCACTCTTGAACAAAGGCCAGACCTCTTCTGTGTCCCTGGACAGATCTAAACCTCAACGGCACAATGTGATTCATAATGTTAGGAAACACAGGTGATGTAATTGAAAAATGTTGAATTTATTTTCCTCATTTCAGAATCACATAACCTGTGTTTCCTTTGCTTAGGTATCTCATTGTGCAGATGGAAACTAACATATCAAAGACTACGCAGAAGTTGAGCGCTGTATGCAACAATTTTGACATTTACAGAAGATTCAGCTTCTCCATGCCCCCTACACAGTCCTAAATGTTTACAGTTTAAACTGACGGTATCTTGTTGGAGATGAAGTGAGGCCTGTCTTGCAACATGGTGCATCTTTTGCATCACTGCTGCATCACAAAAGTGACGCAACGGCGGCACAAAAGAGGCGCACGGCCATCATAAATCTGCCCCTAACATTTTAAATGATTGATTCAGGATGACGATAATGTGTGGCCTATCCAGAGGTTTGTTTGAGGTGAGGCCTACTCAGGGTTGCAGATGAAATTTAGGCTTGTTGAAGAGTACAGAGGAGATAATACATGTGCAGGCCTACCAATGAAGTGAGTCATGTCCACTTCACTCTTGAACAAAGGCCAGACCTCTTCTGTGTCCCTGGACAGATCTAAACCTCAACGGCACAATGTGATTCATAATGTTAGGAAACACAGGTGATGTAATTGAAAAATGTTGAATTTATTTTCCTCATTTCAGAATCACATAACCTGTGTTTCCTTTGCTTAGGTATCTCATTGTGCAGATGGAAACTAACATATCAAAGACTACGCAGAAGTTGAGCGCTGTATGCAACAATTTTGACATTTACAGAAGATTCAGCTTCTCCATGCCCCCTACACAGACCTAAATGTTTACAGTTTAAACTGACGGTATCTTGTTGGAGATGAAGTGAGGCCTGTCTTGCAACATGGTGCATCTTTTGCATCACTGCTGCATCACAAAAGTGACGCAACGGCGGCACAAAAGAGGCGCACGGCCATCATAAATCTGCCCCTAACATTTTAAATGATTGATTCAGGATGACGATAATGTGTGGCCTATCCAGAGGTTTGTTTGAGGTGAGGCCTACTCAGGGTTGCAGATGAAATTTAGGCTTGTTGAAGAGTACAGAGGAGATAATACATGTGCAGGCCTACCAATGAAGTGAGTCATGTCCACTTCACTCTTGAACAAAGGCCAGACCTCTTCTGTGTCCCTGGACAGGCCTAAACCTCAACTGCACAATGTGATTCATAATGTTAGGAAACACAGGTGATGTAATTGAAAAATATGGAATTTATTTTCCTCATTTCAGAATCACATAACCTGTGTTTCCTCAGCTTAGTTATCTCATTGAGCAGATTTAGTCTAGCATATCCAAGAGTACGCAGAGGATGAGGACTGTATCCAACAGAGCAATGTACATTACTCACCTCCTTTGACACTTACAGAAGCCTCAGTTTAATATTTCTCAGTTCAATATTTATTTAAAGAAGCAGACACCAATATGACCTTCTCATAAATGTGAAAAGCGTTAAAAAAATAAAAAAAAGATTTTCTGGTCATAATTTGAAAACACAACACAGGTCCTATGTAGAAGCACATCCTATCAGTACTTAAATTAGCCAAGCACACATGGGGGCGTATTTACAGGGACCTTACACCACGGGGAAATGACTTAAATTAAAATGGGGAAAATAACATCAAAGGGACTCAAAGGCCTTTTAAATATGCCCCAAGCAGCCTATGAAACTCTAGCAGTACATATCAAGAAACTTAAATGACTTCAATAAACGTTTTTAAACACATCAAGTAAAGCAGTTATTCAACTACATTCAAGGGGAAGTGACTTAAAATGCCCTAACACACATGAAAGCGTATTTTGAAGGCCCTTGCACCATTTTTCCATCACTTTTAACATGGCTATGTAACTCAAAGAAACAAAATCTAAATTTGCCAAGCACACATGGGGGCGTATTTACAAGGACCTTGCACCACGGGGAAATGACTTAAATTAAAATGGGGAAAATAACATCAAAGGGACTCAAAGGCCTTGTAAATATGCCCCAAGCAGCCTATGAAACTCTAGCAGTACATATCAAGAAAGTTAAATGACTTCAATAAACGTTTTTAAACACATCAAATAAAGCAGTTATTCAACTACATTCAAGGGGAAGTGACTTAAAATGCCCTAACACACATGAAAGCGTATTTTGAAGGCCCTTGCACCATTTTTCCATCACTTTTAACATGGCTATGTAACTCAAAGAAACAAAATCTAAATTTGCCAAGCACACATGGGGGCGTATTTACAAGGACCTTGCACCACGGGGAAATGACTTTAATTAAAATGGGGAAAATAACATCAAAGGGACTCAAAGGCCTTGTAAATATGCCCCAAGCAGCCTATGAAACTCTAGCAGTACATATCAAGAAACTTAAATGACTTCAATAAACGTTTTTAAACACATCAAGTAAAGCAGTTATTCAACTACATTCATGGGGAAGTGACTTAAGATGCCCTAACACACATGAAAGCGTATTTTGAAGGCCCTTAAACCATTTTTGCATCACTTTTAACATGGCTATGTAACTCAAAGAAACAAAATCTAAATTTGCCAAGCACACATGGGACCGTATTTACAAGGACCTTGCACCACGGGGAAATGTCTTAAATTAAAATGGGAAAAATAATATCAAAGGGACTCAAAGGCCTTGTAAATATGCCCCAAGCAACCTATGAAACAAAGCAACATTTTAAATACACAACTTTCTTCATAATTTTCTCCCTAAAGCATACTATGCTCTATCTAAATTAAATGAATCTTTTCTCACCTTAGCAAATACTTTTTGAGTTTCAAAACAGTCTCAGACACACACCAATTTGTCTTCAGCAGAGCAAAAGGTATGCACTCCAGAGGCTGCAACCAACAATGGCACAGAAATGCTGTAATTCATCACACATATCTCTCATGTCACCCAATCAAAACTCTTCCCTCACTTTTTTCAAATCAACACCCTTCCCCCTTCTGCCCTTTCTGCCTTTTTTCCATAGCAACCACCTCCTGAAAGACCTCTCATGTTTGCAAGTTCACACAACAATGTTTCAATTGAACTCTGAACTCTCAGTACACCTGCGTATCCAGTGCAATCTTTCATAAAACGATTTTTTCTTGACCATTCAAATTACATCTTTCAAAGAACTCATCCATGCACCCTAACTTTCTGTTTCCAGCAATCAAAATCCACCAATCACTGCTACTGATTAATTACCACAGAAACTCCACAGTTTTTTTCATTACATACTCCTACTGTTTCAACTGCCATTTCATTACCACACTTCATCTGACTGCAGCAGAACCTCCTCTCACCATGTTTTCTGTCTGGATTGTTGGACATAGTTATATCCACTGGGTTCAAAGGTATGCTGATAACAGAAATTTACACAACCTCAATATACAAAATGTGGAAATCAACTGGATTGGCCACAGAGGATTAAGATGTCACCAATTGATACCATTGGTGAAAACCTTTTTGCATTTGCCAAAACCTGACCTGTTAATTATGCACTGTGGAGGAAATGACTTGGGCACTTTGACTGGGGTAGGTCTGGAAATGCTTTTAAAAGACACCTTTGACCAATTGATGGCACTTTTTCCTCAAACTGCCTTGGTATATTCAAATATATGCCAAAGACAGAAATGGAGGTGGTCCAACCAATTTTGTCCACAAATTGAGAAATCGAGGAAGCATGTAAATAAGTCTGTTTCAGCTTACATGAGAGACCATGGAATGGGCTCCATCTACAACAATACCTTGCGTTACTACATGCAAGATATCTACAGAAGAGATGGAGTTCACTTCTCAGATGAGGGGAACAGAATTTTCATCCTGAATTTAAGACTGTGCATTGGTACCTACTTGTAGGTACCTAAATCAGCCACAGGACCCAAAAGCTGTTTTCAGAGCTACCCTACATCTGATCACTCACAATTATTATTTTACTCTAACTTTTTTCACTAATTTTCACCAAAGTACGCTCACCGGAGCGCTACACAATACGCGCACCGGACGCTAACCGTGCAAAAATTTGAAAAAAAATGTGTTTTTTTTCGCACATATGGGCCTCCTCAGCCACCCTCAGAAAACCTAGGGGGTCAGGATACATCTACCGTGCCCCCTTCTACCCATTCTCAACATTATTTGCCCTCCATCTTGTATCTCAAATCTACCGAAACACAAAATGGAGGACTCCCGTAACACTGCCGGTTCGCGTACCGGGGCGCGCACCGGGAAGCGCTCGCTCAAAAAAGGTGGGAAAGTAATATACAGAAAAACCACTGGAGACACTTTCACCAAATATAGATTAGCTCATACTACATACCAATCCCTACCATTTTCACAAATTTGGTTGGAATTCCATTTAGCAATTTAGCCTGTAGACCTCTCTAAATACCCTGAGGTAAATTACTTCACAAAACACATCTGAAGTGTTGGAATTGACAACCAATTAAAATGTTACTTTCATTTTCTACTTTTTTTACCTGACATTTGATTGGTTATGTACCTGAATATATATAAAGAAAGAGAGAGAAACACAGCCATTTTGACTACTACTTCCTGAAGTACATTGCAAGAGCATTTTCACTGACAACTTAAACTTGTTTTTAAAAGGTAAGATGTTATTTTGTAAATTTTGAAGGAGAACTATGTCATGCACTTTAAATTAATTTGGGAAAACATTTTTAGATAGTTATATACTGTCCCTCTGTAAGAGTTAGACATTGTTTATTATAATTATGGATTGATTTAGGTTTCTGTGATATAATTATGAATTTACTTAGGCTTCTTCACAGGCACTTTTTAATAGTACTACTTCACGCCTGAAACCATACAGTGCCCATAGATTACTTCTCTGTTATAAACTCACAAGTACCTGTCTGAACTTAAACCCAACAGTGCCCTATCTCTACTGATATATTTATTTTTTATGCAAATTACAGCAAGAAAATGGAAGGAGAGCAGAATATTTCCTTCAAAATTGTTCTGGAGAACAACACAGAAAAAGATATTGAGGACAATGATGACTCAGATTTCATGGATGAATCACGGGACCATGAATTAGTTCAATGTGTAGATGCAGTAGATTCGCTGATTGAAAATGAGGACATTTCCGACAATGTGTTGTTAAATGTTCTGTTAAATTTGGAAAAAGAATCCCAAGAATAAATTTATATTTAATAAAAAAAAAAAAAAAAAAAACAACAAAATGAACAATCAATAAACATACAATATTTAAAAAGTCTATCATTCTTTTTTCCTTATAGTACGCTCCCCGGACCGCTTCCCGGTGCGCGTACCGGGCGCTCCCCGCGCAAATAAAAAAAAAAAAAAAATTCTTTTTCTTTCCCCCGCGGGGCCCTTTTAAAGCCTCCTCATCAAACCTAGGGGGTCAGGGAGGATCTGCTATGCCCCCTTATGGTCATTTACCCCTTTGTTTTGGCCTCCTCTTGTCTCTCGATCCTACTGGTCCCTTTAAGGACAGCGCTGACCGACCCACGTGGGGAGTCACATGATACAAGAGGAGAGGAGGAGCTGCAGGTCAAGAGTGGAGGAAGAAGAAAGACGGAAGATGCCAGACCTAGGAGAGCAAGGAGGAAGAGTGGAGTTGGCGGAGGAGGCTACTCCTGTTTCGAGGAAGGAGAGTGCAGAGGAGGAGAAGTGATTTGGTGCTTGCAAGGCAAACCAGGCGACGGTGCCCACCGACTTCAGACAACGCAGACACGTTCTGCCACGCTCTGAAGGGCCGTGGCTCTTTCAGGTGCATGACCGACTGCAGAATATCCTAGGGGGAAGATAGAAGGGGATCATGAGGGAAGAGGAACACAAAGGAGAGTGGTACTAGGGTGAATGGCAATGATGAAAAAGGTGTTCATTTGATTTTATCTTCCTTTCTCCTCCTGAATGCCTTTTCTGTGTGGTTGCTCCTTCCGGGTGTTTCCCTTTCACTCGGGCACATACATTCTTCCCCTCTTTATTTGGTATATTGTCACTTTCACCGGGTTCTTTCATTTTCTGTACTGGTGAACCCCCACTCCCTTCCCTGTGAGTTATTTAGAAACCAAAAATAGAAATACTTACCGGAGCCTTTCCTTTCTCCGAGGGAGAACGCTGGCCAGGAGTACTGACACTGAAGACCCTGAAGAAGGAGACAAAAGATAGACTATATAAATTCCTGTACTGAAAAGATAACAGAAATAAAAGAATAACTCATCTCAAACTAAAATGCTGTATTAATTATTACAAACCCCCACCCGCATATTGATATATTTCACATTTGGTGGAGAATGCTGGCAGCCCTTCCATTAGTTCACAATAATGGAGAACCTTATACAGCAATTGATACATGGCCAAGAGAAATTAGAATGGGCCATCGAAAGACAAATGACGTCTCCTGAAGCTGATAGAGACATGTTGACATGTTTAGGGTATCTCTGACTCAACAGGTAGACTGTATCCAAAGGGTTGCCGAAAGACATGCTCTCCCTCCCACGGGGCAACAAACCCTTCAAGGAACACAAGCAGGGTATCCAACCATATCGTTATAGAAATTCCAGCCCGGTGAAGATCCAGATGCATTCCTTTTACATTTTGAAAGGGCTGTTCAGGCCTGTGGATGGCCTGAGGTAAAAAGGCTATTCTTTATGGTGCCAATACTAATTGGGAAGGCTCAGGCAACCTACCAAGTGGCAAATCCCAATGGAAATACCAGTTATAAATAAATAAAAGAGATCATCCTGGATCACCTAGGATGGATCCCGAGGCATTTAGGGTACGGTTCAGGAAAGAACCATGTCATGCTGGAGACAACCCTAAGACCCTATTCTTTAGGCTAAAGGCAGCTGCTGACAAGTGGCTCAGACCCCAGGAGGAAGATATAGTGGCATTGATTTACCTAAAACAATTACCGGAGGCCTTACCGGCTCCCACTCAAAGATGGCTGCAACAACAGACCCATCTTTTCATTGAGCAAGTGGTAGACTTGGCAACATCCTTCGCAAGAGCCCAGTCAAAACTGTTGTCATATGAGCCTGAGAGTAACACACGTCTAGGTACAGGACATGGATGGATTGAGAAAAAAAACAAGCCTTTTGGGGAGCCCACAAAAGAACGTGCCGCCAAAAGTGGCACCACCATTCAAAAGTCCACAATGTTATGAGTGCGGGGAGTAGGGGCCTATAGCCAGGTTCTGCCGCCAAAAGAAGACCACTGACGAGCCAATGGAAATTAGCTGTGTTCCCAAGCCCCTCCTGTATACAGAGAAATGTGGTACCTGTTTTTATGTAAGTCCTGTACTAAACGGAAACAACATTAAGGCTCTTTTGGACTCTGGTTTTAGGCAGTCTGTTGTACAAATCATTTTTGTGGATGAGTCACAACTCCGCCCAGTCCGAACAAATACCTATCCAGAGATCTCCGTATCTATCCCGTAGCTCAAGTCCCTATCACATTACCCCATGGATTTACTATGCAGGCCAAGGTGGGGGTAATGTACACCCTTACGGAACAGTTACTTTTAGGAACAGACAATCCTGTGTTTCACATCTTACTTAAAAACACCTTGAAGAAATTCCCAATGCAACTTTCCATTCTTCTCACACAAGCTCCGTGGTTGTCGGAAAGATCCTTTCAATATGCACAAAACAAAGACCTCACACCCCAGAATGCCTGGCAACAAGCCAGGTACAATACGGCACCGCCTTCTTCCCCTCTTTTTCTGATCAATAATAAATAGCTATATCGGGTAGGGAAACCGGATGAATCTCCACAACTAGTAGTCCCTCAAAGATTTCGTGATCAAATTATGTTTTTTGCTCACTCACATCTTTTAGCCAGTCACAGTGGCACTGCAAAAACCACTCAGACAGTGTTAAGATACTTCTATTGGCCCGGTATACACGCCAATATAAGCCAGTATTATAGGGATTACGAAGTATGCCAAAAAGAAATCCATATAAACCACCACCCATTGCATTCAAACCACTGCCTATCACAGGGAAACCATTTGAGAGAATCAGTATGGATTTGGTGGGACCCCTCCCTAAATCAAAAAAGGGTTATAAGTATATACTGGTCATAATCGATTACGCGACCAGATATCCAAAGCATTTCCCTTATGAGCGCCACATACTAAAACCTTTCCTTTCTCAGAGGGAGAATACTGACCAGGATGACTCCGTCCAAGACCCTGACGCTGAAGACCAACCCTGGGCGTAGTTCACATAGTAGCGTTACACGTAGCTACGCAAATTGCACTTCGCACTACGCAGGCTCCGCATAGCTACGCGAACTGCGTAGTGCGGTAGGGAAAATGATGTTCGCACTGATTGCACAGTGCCGGATCTTGTCCGCACTGTGCAATCATTGCAAACCGCATCATGCACAGTGCAATCGGTCGTTTTCTGCTGCTCGAGTAGATTTGTACTCAAGCAGCAGCTTTCTCAAACGTGGACTGGTAGATTGTCATCGCTAGTGGTCGTGAGCATACGCGACCACTCGCAATGAGAAACCTTACCTTCCCGCGTTGAGAATCTTGCCGGGAGGTTTATTTTCCACGCTCGCAATCAGCAACTTGATGTTGCTGATCCCGAATGAGGAAAAAGTCTTGCCGGGGATATTATTTTGCTCGCTCGCGGTCGCCAACTTGACGTTGAGGTCCGCGAGCAAGCAAAAAATGCCCGCTACTCTACTTGTTTTTGCACTGTGCTACGTACAATTTGTTTAGCGCGTAGTTGCGCAAACTGCTCACGATCCGCAAGCGTAGCATAGCGTAGTCCTACGCCCAGGGTTACTGAAGACCCTGAAGCAAAGGTAGACAAAGGAAAGACACATTTCAAATATATATCTATATTTATATATCTTGTGTAGTACTGCTTCAAAACTGCACCTTCTCACTGCATGCGCGATGAACAGAGCACGTACCACAGGATTCTTCAAATACCGCTTAGTTTGTTATCTTCTCACAAACCCACATTTTGCTTTTAAAGGTTACACTTTTTTCTTTTTCTTAAACATTCAGTTTTTTTCTAAACCACGTGATTGAAATTTTAAAGTGCCCCGTGCTTTTGAAACAACCATTCGCATTTAAAAGCGATTAAGATAAATTAATGTTTTAACTTAACAAAGGGGGTATTCTCAATATTAGATTCATATTCCCTGTTAAGTACGTGATGCGTTCTGCAAATACGCATACATAAATATGTAAATAATTAAATAATTAATTAAATACATATCTGTTCACATTTCCATTGCAACACATTTGCCTTTTTGATAGTCAATAAAACAACCATTATTATAAATATATAAATACATTAATACATACATATAAATATATAAATATATGAACAAATACATGAATAAATAAATAATTGGATAAATTCGTAAAATTCATTTTTTGCTATTATTCATCATTGTATAAATTCCAGATTGTTTTATCGTTCTGTGGAAATTATGTTACGCATGTAATCCTATTATCTGTCATTCTAGATATAGCACTAAATTCTCCTTAGGGCAAATTTGCATCACGTACTCATATTAAACGTGTCTGGTTCTTAAAAAGCGATGTGCAAAAAATGTGCTTAAAAAGTGAATAGTATCTAAAGAGTAAATAATGGAGATTTGAAAACAAAGGGAAGGTATTTAGGATATATAATATAATAAAATTGCTAAATGCGTACTTACTGGTTATGTTTCAGTGACTACTTCATATTTGGAAATAAAAGTTCATATTTTTAGTTGAAGGATGATACTCAATCTAGCTGGCAGGGTTCACTATGATAGACTAATGGCCATTATATATGTAAGCTGGCATGCAGTTCCTCTGAGCTATTTAATCCATTAGGATGCTTGGTATCAAGATTTAAAATGTAGTGCATCTCTAGTAGACAAAGAGTCGTTTTCCTATCACCACCTCTTTTGTTCCTCGGGATAGAATCTATAAGGAAATATTTAAGATCCTTTGGATTATTATCATGCAGCTCATTAAAGTGGAGAGTCACTGGATACCTTTGATCAATATTTTTGATGGCACGGATGTGCTGGAGTACCCTTTAGTTTCCTTGTAAGATTGTACGTCCAATGTATCTCAGTTTACACGGGCACTCCAGCACATACACCACATGATCAGTTTTGCAATTTATGGCTGTGTTAAGTAGTCTGTCCAGACCGCCAAAGGCGGTCGAATAGCTTGTCGTTCACACCCCATGTTGGCAGGCTTTACATGATTTGCATTTGTGAAACCCAATCTTTGGTTTAACCAGGTTGTCTTGGCTGGAGGACCACAAGGATCGTTGTCAATCAAGGTGTCTTTCATTGAGACGTTCCTTCTATATGTAATGGATAGCTGCTTAGGGACTGTCTTTCCTATAATTGGATCCTCTCTGATGATATACCAATTCCTGTTGGTGATATTTCTTAAAGCCGATTCCTGTCGGGTAAATTCCAGGATACACCTGAAATTGCTAGGTGTTTCAGCTGGAATGGGCCTGCCTGACTTCTGTTTAAGTAGATTTTCCCTCTGTTTGAGACTACCTTTGGTTAATATTGTCACTAGCCATTTGTTGCTGTAACCCCTTTCCTTAAATCTAGCTAGGCATTCCTTTTGTGCAACTTCTAAATCTTTGCTGTTGCTACATATTCGCTTTACGTGAAGTAGCTTCCATAAGGTATACTTTGCACTAGGTGGTTTGGGTGTGAGCTACTTGCATGCAGAATTGCATTGCCTGCCGTAGGTTTCCTATGCAAATTAGTCTCTAGTTTGCCCTGATTGATGTATACCTCAACATCCAAAAACATTATGTTGATTTTGTTAATATTAGCAGTAAAAGTCAAATTCAACTCATTGATGTTAATTGATTCAATGAACATTACTGCTTCAGCCTCTGTGCCTTGCCACACCACAAACAAATCACCAATGAATCTCCACCAGCTCTTAACATGGTTAGTCATTATCTCTGAAAGGTTTTCCATGAGAACCAGCTCCTCCCACCAACCCATGTGCAGACATGTGTAGCTGGGGGAGAAGCTGGCTCCCATGGCCACTCCTCGTGATTGCTGATACAGGGTATTTTGAAACATGAATATGTTATTCATTAGACACATTTCAACCATATTGACCAACATTTTGGTGTGTTCAGCGTATTGTGACCCTCTCCTGAACAGGTAATATTGCAAGGCTCTTAGCCATCCTTGTGTTTTATGGATGTGTATAGTGAGGCTATATCGAGTGTAATTAAAAGGTAGTCCTCTTGTCTTTGGAAATTCATCATTTTAGCTTGGAAGTCCCCCATATCTTAGATATAGGAGGCCAATTTGCGCACATGCTCCTGTAATAAGAAGTCTATGTATATAGAGATTTTCTCAAAATACTGTTTTTAGCCAAAATAATCGGCCTCCCGGGGAGGGGGGTTTCTTTCTTCTTTGTATACTTTTGGAATGAAGTACATTATTAGGGTAGTAGGGTTTGCATTCCATAGATATTTGTACACATCTGTTTTTATTAGACCGATGTCCCGCCAAGCCATCAATTTCATCTTATATGTTGAGTGAACCAAATTTAAAGTCACTTTGTTGCTGCCACAGTAACAAGATTTGTAGTTAAGTTGACTCATAGCCTCCTTTAGATAGTAATTTCTCTTCCACATCACCACATTACCGCCTTTATCAGCATTTCTGATGACGATCTCCTTGTTGTTTTTTAGTTTGGTCATCAGTTGGTGGTATTGAAGCTCTTTCTTATTTTTTGTAACGTTATTTTTTTCTTTGTGCGTGGACCGATTCAAGTTTTTCAAGCCATTAATAACTTGCTACTGGAAAATGTCAATATTATCCTTGATCATTAATGGATAAAATGTAGAAGGTTACTTGAATGGTGTTTGACACAACTTAGTTCTGACTGTTGGCGAACTCCCGAACTCAATATGACTTACATTCTCTTCCTCATGAATTGAATCATACAGGACATTACTAACTGAACTTGCTTCAACCTTATCTGATTTTGATGATTTGGATTGTGTGTAGTATTTTTGGAGTTTTACTTTCCTGAAACTTTTGTATATATCCACTCACGATTTGGCATAGTTAAACAAGCTGTTAAGTTGATGACAGTTTTGTCACTTGTTGCACCTGACACTATTTTTTCCAGAATTCCTTCTGCTGCCGTTTTGGTTGCCTTTTGTTTCCCCCTTCTTCTGTTTGCCTTCCTTCTCTCCCTCCATTTTCTGTTATGCTCCGATAAGGATTTGTTATCTGTTTTCTTGATCTGAGTGATTGAAGGCGCTCTCTGCATAAAAGAATCCACTTCCTCAGTTAGGGAATGCCTGCGAGCTGCTGGTCGTTTCGTTTTTCTGCGGGTTTCCGGCCGAGCTTGCATCTGATGCAGAAGTCAGATCTGGTTGCGGATTCTCCTCCCCTGCTCCTTGAGACACGTTCTGTACTAACCCTGTTTTGCCAGCTTTTAACGCGTCAAATTGTTTTGCGAAAGTGAATACTCTTCTGTATTCATAATCACACCGGTCCTGGTGAAATTTAAAATGCTTTCCGCTCCCTTATTATGTCCTCCTCATTTTTAAACCTTTTTTTACCTCAATTTTAGTTTTTTCAATGTCAACCTGTTGTTCCATTATTTCAAGTTCCTTATTGATATTGTCAATTTCTTCAGCTAATTTTGTACAGTCCTTCTCAGCATATTTGACCAAAATGAAAAGTAATTTGCGCAATGACTCCAAGTTAATTTCTGCCCATTCTTGCATCATCTCGCGTTCGGGTGCTTCATAACTTGGAGCAAGTAATATTCCTAAACCACAGGGTACTCTCCCGTCTATATATTGTTGTGGTGACTTTGCTTCTCACCAACATTTTTGCTCGGTTCTCATCAGCTTTTCCAGTTGTTTGCAATTTTCTTTAATGCCTGCATTTTTTCCCATTGTTGGTGGATTCTGGGAAACTGAGTCCCTTGCCAGCACTTTATCGTCACTGAACATTGCCACCGCTGCTTCCTCCCTTTCTCTTATCGCATCGGCTGCCATGGTTACGTTTGCGAGTTTCACTTGTTTAATATCCCGGTAGTTTGTGTGTTAACGGCTTCTTACAGAAATCTCCTAACACCACATTGTAGCTTTGCCTTTAACACTGCACCATGAATCACTCTGTACCCAACTCGGAGTCTCTGTCCCAGGTCTCAATCGTAAATCCTCAACACCGGTGCTGCACTAGCAGCATCCTCCGACGCATACCCCTCGCTTACCTGAGTGTATACGGGCTGGCTAATTTCCACTCCTGTAACTGCACCTTCTTGCTGCATGCACGATGAACAGAGCACGGATCACAGGATTCTTCAAATACCGCTTAGTTTATTATCTTCTCAGAAACCCACAGCGGCAGCCATTAAACATTTCGTGCCTCCCAGGGGACATGACGAAAAAAAACATTGATATTTTGCTTTTAAATGTTACACTTTTTTCTTTTTCTTAAACATCCTGTTTTTTTCTAAACCACGTGATTGAAGTTTTAAAGTGCCCAGTGCTTTTAAAACACCCATTCGCATTTAAAAGCGATGAAGATAAATTCATGTTTTAACCTAACAAGGGGGGTATGCTCAATATTTGATTCATATTCTGTGTTAAGTATGTGCTATGGTGTGCAAATATGCAAACATAAATATGTAAATAAATAAATAAATACATAAATAATTAAATACATATCTGTTTACATTTCCACTTCAATACATTTGCATTTTTGATAGTCAATAAAAACAACCATTTTTATAAATATATAAATACATTAATACATAAGTATATAAATATATGAACAAACAAATAAATAAATAAATAAATGGATAAATCCGTAAAATTCATTTTGTACAAATATTCAACATTATATATATTTTTTTAAATATATATTTATATATATAACATTCTATTTGGAATAACTTTGGCGCCGGTGGACGAATCTTCGCAAATTTCTCCAAGAAAATGGCCAGCTCCGCTCCTTCCCTGAAAGTTTGGGGGTGATTTGTGAAGCGGGGGCCGAGAAAAAAGGGGGGTCCCAAAACGTGTTTTCCCCATGCAATTTTCCATTGGAACTTTAGCCAGGTCTACAGCCCGAACGGCTGAATGGAATTACACCAAATTTGGCAAAAAGGTAGAGTTCGGTTCGCAGATCACGCTTTTTACTTAAATGGTGTAAATCCGTTCAGTAGATCCTGAGAAAATCATAAGTAAAATCATAAGTATATCTATAGGAGCTTACCGTAAGCTTACTCTACTCTCTACCATCCTGAGCACGAGCAGAATGCTAATTGGCTGTTAACAACTCAAAACCAGGAAGTGTTGTCAGCCATCTTGTGCCTTGGTAGAACTGAGGCACAAGAAAGCAGAGAAGCAAATCTGGAAAACGCAAAAAGGGTCAGGATAAAAACACCCTGACCCCTAGGCCTGCTCAGGGGGTCCCACAAGGTACCCCAAGCCCCCCCCCCCAATTTTTTCCTTTTAAAAAATCACGGGTCCGCATACGTACGCAAACTCTGCGGAAAAAAACCCGGTCTGCTTTTCTAAAAATGAGCCCCCGGAGGCAAAATGATTAAAAAAGTGTGTGGGGGGTCCCAATCCCCCCCACACTGCCCCGGGAACCACAACCCCCTGGGCAAAGAAGTTGTGATAGCGGGGGGCATAGAGCTCCCCGCAGCCCCGGGGACCGCCACCCCCGGGCTTTTTTTCTAAGTATGCGGGAGGCTAACGGCCCCCCTGCAGCCCCGGGGACCGCCACCCCCTGGGGCTTTGTTTAAAAAAAAAATAATAATCCCGTGTGGGGGGGCTCAAGCCCTCCCATACTGCCTCGGGGACTGCCACCTCCCCGGGGCTTTAATACTGAATATTAAGGGGTCCGTTACTGACCCCCCAGCCCCGGGGACCACCACCCACGGAGCTTTTCTATGTTCTGAGGGCCCCCTCCTTGAGCCTTGTGTGGCCCTGGGGACTGCAATCTCCCCAGGGCCATCTCCTACAGTGTCCCGGGGTGCCTACCCCCGGGACACTGCTGTTTGTCATGGTAGGGCGGGAGTCTCGCGGCTCCCACCCTACCATAACAAACTGCTTTTCGTCAGAGAAAGCAGAAAGTTAGCTGCTCTCTCTGACGAAAAGCAATGCCGGCTCCTGAAGGACGCAGGGAGCAGGCTGGGACTGTGGGGGCTTTGGGGCTCCCCCCACGGTCCCCAATGTTATATTTTAGCCCCGGGGATTATAAAAAATTAGTAATAGACGCTATTTTTTTTTACAATAGATTTACGGTACGCGTACCATGCTTGCACGTAGGACGTATGGTGCAAAGTCTGTAAAACGTCCCATAAGCGTACCTAAGGTAGAAAAAGTGAATTTTTTTTAGATATTTATGAAGTGTATGTGTTTATATGTTGGGTGGCTCTAAAAAGAGCCCTTGTGTTTATTGGGTGATTTTAGTACCTACAAGTAAGTACCGATGCAGAGTCTTAAGTTTATAAGGAAGACTCTGTTCCCTTCATCTGTAAAATGTACACCGTCTTGCCTATAGATGTTTTGCATATTGAAATGCAGATTGTTGTGGTAAATGGACCCCATTGTATAGTCTCGGAGAAAAGAAGAAACAGATTTATTTACATGTTTCCTAGCTTTCTCAATTTGTGGACAAAATTTATTGGACCAGTTCTATTTTTGCCTTTGACATATATTAGAGTAGACAAAGGCAGTTTGGGGGAAAAGTGACATCAGTTTTGTAAAGGTGTCCTTCATAAACATTTCCAGTCCTACCCTAGTTAAAGTGCCTACGTCATTGTCACCACAGTGTACAATTAAGAGGTTAGGGTGTTGGAGATATATAAAGGATTTCACCAATGGTATCAATTGGTGCCACTTTAACCCTCTCTGTCCAATACATTTAATATCTACATTTGGTAAACCTAGGTCTTTGTGAATTTCTTTATGTTGTGCGTACCTTTCACTCCAGAAAATATAGCTGTGTCCCACAATCCACACTGTAAGCATCTTGAAGAGAGGTCTGGATGCACTCAGAATGTCTCTGTAAATGAAAGGGCAGTTTGAAGAAATGTTTTTTTCCAAAATGGTGGCTAAGTGGAGTTGTGAAAAAAAGCAAAGAAGTGATTGGTTGTTTGAAATGTTACTAGGTAGAAAAGTAGGGTGAAATGTTCTGTTTTTTTAAAAGCCTGTCATTTATTGGTTAAGAAAAAGTGATAGAAAAGAACATTACTTAATATAAGCTGGTATATTGAGAAGTCAAGCACACTTGCTGTTTTGATTTGCAACAATATATAATGAATTTTTCACTTGTGTTGTCAGTAAGGTGTTCCCTGAAGTGTTTCTATGGTAACTGGCAGAATGTGGTTAGGGGAAGGGTTGAAAGTTTTGTCAGTTGGAAAAGGTTCAAAAGTTCAAGCAATAGAAAAGTGTGCTTCATTTTGATTTAATGTGGAAAGAGATGTGATTTGTTATTTATTTGTATATGTGTGTGGGTTGAATGTGTAGATTGACAGGAAATGTTTGCTGTTTGCTATAGGACTTCCTGATTCTCCTGGGTTTGTTAGGGGGTTTTACAATGATCCCCATTGTCCATTTTTTTCTTTTTTTTGGTTTTTGTGCGCTTACGGGACAACTTACAGACTTTGCACCGTACATCGTACGGTGTGTGCATGGTACGCGCATGGCAAATTTACCGTAAAAAAATATCCTCTATTACAATTTTTTTATAATCCCCGGGAACCCCATCCCCTGGCTATTAAGGAGTATGTTTGCGGGGGGCCTGTTTGCCCCCCCCGCAGCCCCGAGGGCCGCCACCCCCCGGGGCTTTGATATTAGATATGGGGGGCCTCTAAGTCCCCCCGAATTCCAGGGAACGCTACCCCGGGGCTTTCTTTATAAGTATCTGGAGCCTTGTGTGGCCCTGGGGATCGCCATCTCCCCAGGGCAGGCTCCTACAGTGTCACGGGGGGCCTACCCGGGGACACTGCTGTTTGTTATGATAGGGCGTGCACCTCGCGGCTCCCGTCCTACCATAACAAACTGCTTTTTGTCAGAGAGAGTAGCATGTTAGCTGCTCTCTCTTGTGGAAAAGTAAATTTTGCCATGTTATATGTGTTCCCCATGTTATGTCATATGTGCATGATCGATATGCATGTATCCCCTTTCTGATCGATTAAAGACGCAATTACAGTTGTGTCCATCTCTAGTATGCCAGTTTCCAGTCTTCGTGAATACAACGAATATTAGGCCTATGTAAAGCTACGTTGCCACGTTTTACAGTGTGCACGTTAATTCATTGAATTGTCCCCGTTTCTAGGCCTCAAAAGGGCCCGGACTCAGATTCAGCTCCTGTCTCCTGAACCCTCTCCGAGGAGCGATACAGCCCCCACCTGTATCCCTAACCCTTCACTTACTTCATGCCTCGCAGTGCCCGGCCCGGCCTGGCTCTGCCTCCCAGTCTGCCAAAAGTATGTTATGTTTCTAGTTATCAGTCCAGCCCTCCTTCTCTGCATTCCTAAGCTACTGAATCACATCAATAGTTTCCGTCATGGTCTAGCCTTTATGTCTCCATGTAAGAGAAATACTGTATTAATATTCATAGAATATTCCTCGCACACACAATACATGTAGAATTATGCATGCACCAGTCCTAGTATCAAGTAGCCTTTGCCCTGATAACTTTTGGATTCTATCAACATGTACTATAAACACCAGATACTAGATATGCCTAGGTACATGTCGCTCTGACCCTCCAGACTTTCGTCTCCTCTTCTAGCGCAGAAGTCATAGCCCCCCAGTTCTCCCTAGTAACACGTCATTGCCAGTTTGCGCGCACCACTAGGTTAGAGGTCCCAGCTGCTCAGGTAGCCCCCTCCATGTTTCCGCCCCGTTTATGACATATTCTATTACGTTTACATCACATGTCTATGTATACGCCCTGTACACACCTCTTGTTACACCCACTTTATGCCTTATCTTTCGCGACTGCTACAAACTCCGCCTACTGCTACGCCTACTGTATTGAATGTAATGTATTCTGTTTAACTATAAATATTGTGCACTGTTATTAAAAGCTAGCCAATCCCCTTATGCTCCCAGATCCTGCCCCCGGCAGCTGCCATCCCATTCCCATGCAGGCTGTCCTGTTCTTGTCCTTTATGCTTAATTAAAGCCTGTCAACTCTAGCTACCTCGTATCTTGACTCTTATTTATTGAGCTACCCGTTTATTGATTATAGTAAAAAATAGAACCGGTAATTAATTATTTATTTACCACATAATGGCGCCCGAATAGGGACTTGCCCTTTCCCCACGCGCCGGAGAAGCCACGCAGGCCCCCTGATCCTCTGCAGCCGTGACGGAACCATACCGGCCACGTGCAGATATTTCTGCTTCAAGTATCCCTCAGGCCCACGGAGGAGACGGAGGTTGCGGTCCAGCGTCCAGACGAGGCGGTGGAGGAACGCAGCGAGTCCCGACCAGAGCCCAAGCCGAGAGTCCAAGGTCCGAGGTATCCGGAGGCCCACCTGTAACTGAAGTCCGAAGTTCGTCCGTCCGTCGTCGTAGCAGTCCAGTCCAGTCCGAGGCCTTCCGTTCTTGCTGCCCGGTGAGTACCATTGCTGGGGTAGTATCTAGACAGGGTCAATTAATTTGTCTCTGGTCCGTGGGTTTGGGTACACAGATCCAACACGAAGTGTCCACCTAGGTGGATGCGGGTCCTGACGTGTCTCTTTATGAGACCGGTAAGTTTCGTACTGTTTTAGCAGTGCATCTAGTCATTCCAGTAAGTTCTGTTCTGTTCTCGAGAAATTCATGTGTTCTGTTCTCAGTATTCCAGGTGATATTCTGTCCGAACTGTTATTTTAAATGTTATTTCATGTGTTTTCAGTGTCGTGGTATGAGTGATTTGTTTTTCAAGTTATTATTGTGTTTATCGTGTATTGTATTTGTGTCCAGATTCCAGTCTAAGTCATGCCTCTGTTCTCGAAGTTACGTCAGTTAAAAACCAGAAAAGGTCTGCTCGAAGAAGCAGTTCCTGTCCCGCCTAGGGACAGTCCAAGTCATTTTATGTATCATAAACATGGCATAAGTGCCATATTATATCTAGACTTATGGGTCGAGTATACTAAAGATCTAGAAGAGAAATATAGATGGCCTGTATCAGGTACATGGGATGCCGAGTGCATCATGCGAGTAGAAGAAGCATTATGGAAAAAGAAATCCAGACAGTCCCAGAAAGATGCCATCGAGTTATGGCGCAAAGAATCTCATAAAAGAACCGAAAAAGAAATCAGAAAGTTAGAATTAAGTAGGGAATCCTCAGAAAGAGCCCAAGAAAGGGAAGTAATCGAAATAGGTGAACGAGTTAAAGCCGAACAGTCAGATAGACAGAGAAATGCCCTTATTAAGGGTATGTATCCTCTTCTTGCCGAGGGCTTGCCAAAAGCAACCCCGGAAGCACCATGTAATTTTCCGCCTCCATTAGTTCCGATTAAGCTACGTCACAAACCGACCGCAGCTGATATTTTTCTCTCGTCCTATTTGGACGACACGGTCCCCGAATATGCAAATCCTGCTCCGCCCGCTCCTGTAAATAATGTAATTCCTGTTCCTCCAGCCACCGGGGCACCTGTTACAGCACCTGTTACGGTACCCCCGGTCCAGCCCATAGTACAAGTTCCCGCTACATCGGTCACTCTGCCAGCGCGAAGAGTATCAGTCGACGATTCTAGTATAGGGGCCGCGGGGGGAGGTCCTCCGGGTACCCCGCCGCCACACAAACGTGTAACGTTAGTCGAGTTACATGAACGTGCGTTACAGCGTACGCCCAAATATCAGTCCGTTGCAGATATCAGACGAGCTCTCACCGAATGCCGTTATGATCCAGTCCCAGGCGATGATAATATGGTTATATATTCATTGCGTGTAAGACGGGCGACCGAGTATTTGGACACCCTACCGAATATGAAAGAAGATCTAGACAGAATATATCGTTTCATCCGTACAGGAGAGGATCCAGAAAGTATTGGCGAAATCATGTCTCTAAGGAAAGCTGAGACCCAGCTCATGCTATTAAAATTTCTAATCAATTGTTTAGTAAGGGAACAAGATTGTCCGACTAAAGATCCGACCGAAATGAGAGTCCTGACAAAGTGGAGTGATAATATAGCCGAGGGAAGACACAGGACACTAAGTAGTATAGAGAGTATGTACAAGAAGATCCGTAGGGAAATAATAAAGTTACACGAGAAACGAAAAGCAGCACAAGTAAGTGAGAAAGAAGACGATTCTGATACTGAAGAGGTAAACGATGAGAATCCCACCAGAATAGCGTATGTAGGTAGAACTAGACTTCCCGACCGGCATTCACGTCTAGAACACAAGAAAGTTTTCCCTCCTCCAGCACCAGAACAAGGTTCTCTTGAACAAGTATTTCAAGCTACCGATCACATTCTGAAATCACGAATCGGTTATAGTGAACTTAGTACTATGCATGAACAAGAACTAGCCCGATCAGCAGTTCGATGGACTACTGATTCTACCACTTTTCCAGACGAAATAGTGGCACAAATGTTTCTGAAACCGCCCCCAGCCGAGCAGCGACTGGTGGGTATGTATATGATCCAGCACCTCATTACACTGTATGAGGGACAACATTCTGATCCAGGTCCGTTACATGATGTTCTGAACGAGTTACTCCAGTATAGATGGAAAGGTTTAGGTACCGATTTAATTAGTGTTATTCTAGAACAGCGCCACAAATATAGAACGTTTCTTAATCCGCATTTTGTTCACGTCTCACCTCCAGAAAGTAAACCATTTTACATAGATAGACAGCATCCATTACGGGAAGTACACCCAGTTAGGACAGAGGGTGGTGAAATGCAACGAGTATTTGTTTACACCCCTGTCACAAAGATGGAACTCTTAGAGATGAAGAAATTAATTCCCTGTCACGACAAAGATCCAGCAGGGTTCCATCGAGAATTAAAAGACATGCTCCATATGGGAGAATACACGTATCCAGATATCATTAAAATGCTAAAAGTCCTGTTGCCCGCAGGGGTATATGAAAAACTCAAGGAAAAAGAATGGGAGGTGGGAGAGAAAAAGATTGATTGGACAGCTCTAGAAGCTGAAGACAATTCACGAGTACCAGGTACCGGTCTTGGGGACAAATGTAAAGAATTGCCCGAGTTATTGATACAGGTCTTGCCAAGGTTACTAGCCACGAAAAAGGAAGATTGGGATGCAATCTCAGCATGTAAACAGAAACAGGATGAAGACACTAGTGATTTTTATTCCAGATTTGAAAAATGCTTTATTATTAACAGTGGTTTGAAGACAGGTAGCGAGTCATACCCTCATCTTTTTGTTACTAAACTAGTCGAGAATTCAAGTCCACAAGTTAAAAATCGAGTTTTGAAAGTCGAAAGTACCTGGCAAGCTAGTACCCCGTCACAAATGCTCCAGATGCTCCAGTATCACCAGAATAGAATCAGGGAAGAGCAAGAACACGAAAGGAGACATATGAAAGACACGAAAATGAAAGTACTAGTTGCACAATCTGTTCCACAAGACAGTCAGAAGAGGGGTCCGAATCAAGCCAGTCATCCTGCAGCTCCCGTTAAAGGGACATGCAATTATTGTAAACAGCCAGGTCATTTTATAAACGAGTGTGCAGTTCTGAAACACAATATAGCAACGGGTAAAACTAAAGAAAGACCACGTCCGCCTAGACAAGAACAAGTTTCACAGACTTCTCAGTCACCACAGAATGCACAACAGACAGTTCCAGCACCGCAGCCTATCGCTGCAACACAGCATGTTACACAGCAGATGTACCAGTATGCTCAGTCAGAGTATCCAGAGTATCAACAGTATTCATGAAACAGCCTAGAGAGGGAGGTAGGCTTGCCTCTCATCGAGATACCTGTAGATCAAGAGGGTCCCTATGTACACAGTCAAGTATTAGGGAAAGACAGAAAGTTTGTGATTGATACAGGGGCAAGTAGGACTACTATCAGTCATGACGAGGTTCCAGGGGCTCCGCTCTCAGGCTCTAGAAATGTTTCCCTTGGTTTTTCAGGAAAGCCTATTGTGAACGAAATTTCAAAACCAGTTTCTCTAGAAGTTGGTCCATTGTCCCGAACTACTGATTTATTACTTACGAAGTCATGTCCAGAAAATTTATTAGGCATTAAAACATTGAAAGAATTAGGTGCAGTGATATGCTGTTCCCCAGAAGGAATCCGATTGTTTTTAAGAGACTTTAAAGGTCACTATGTATTACGTGATTTTGATCCAAGATTGTCAAATGTACCGCAGCATTTATGGGCGCAAGGTCCAACTGATGTAGGTTTTATGCACATCACACCCCATCGTGTGACTCTCAAGCAAGGTATAGTCTTGCCACGAATCAGACAGTACAGATTGCCACCTGAGGCTGTAGCAGCCTTATCCAAAATTATTGATGAGCTCACTGCTCAAGGAGTGGTTGTAGAAACTGACTCCAATGTATGTAATTCTCCTATCATTCCAGTCATGAAACGTACTGATCCAAAAGCACCTCCAGTATATCGATTAGTGATTGACCTTCGAGAACTTAATAAATGTATCATACCCCAGTATCCAGTAGTCCCAGATATTTCATCCCTATTGACAGCCATTGATTCTGAAGCTACATTTTTCACTGTCATAGACCTCAAGAATGCATTTTTCAGTGTCCCCATTCATCCAGACAGCCAGTACCTTTTCGGTTTTTGTTTAAATGGAAGGAGCTATAAATTCACACGAGCTCCTCAAGGTTTCACAGAAAGTTCTAGTATTTACAGTCAAGCACTTAAAAGACAACTAGACAATATTCACATGCCAACTGACACTGCCCTGCTCCAGTATGTCGATGATCTACTGATCACAGCCCGTTCTGAACGTTACTGCGAGCGTGCGTCACTTACAGTCCTGTATTTTCTGGCCGAGCAGGGGCACAAGGTGTCCCCTTCCAAATTACAATTCTGTGTCCAGCAAGTGATCTACTTAGGCCACTTACTGTCCAAGTGGGGTAGGCAGTTGACACCAGACCGTATCCAGTTGATAGCGAGTCTTCCACAGCCCAAGACACAGAAGGAGGTACGAGCTTTTATTGGCCTCACTTCTTACTGCAGACAATGGATTCCTCAGTATGCATTTCTAGCTAAGCCACTGATACAGTTAACGACACAGGAGGCAGCCGTATCGACTGTCCTCCCTTGGACCCAGGAACATACACTTGTTTTTAATGAATTAAAGAAAGCCTTATGCCAAGCACCTGTTCTAGCTACACCGAACTACAGTAAGTCTTTTACACTTTTTGTCACAGAACGTGATGGTACTGCATTATCTGTTCTCACACAAGATCAAGCCGGACAGTACAAGCCCTGTGCTTATTTTTCGAGCACACTAGATCCAGTAGCCCAGGCTTTGCCTGCGTGCCTCAAGTCAGTTGCAGCTACAGCTCTAGCTATCAGACAAAGTGATTCCATAGTATTAGGACACTCCCTGACAGTACAAGTTCCACATTCCGTGGAAGTTCTTTTAAACCGAACACAGACTCAGCACTTGACAATTGCACGTTTAACAGGTTTTGAACTGACACTGTTCCAGCCACACATAGAAATCAGACGCTGCAACGTTTTAAATCCAGCTACACTGTTACCGTCAGTTACTTCAAATCCTGCCACACATAACTGTGTGGAAGTCATTAACACTATGACTAAGCCAAGACAAGACCTGACAGACATTGCATTACCTAATCCCGACCTTACACTTTATGTGGATGGTTCATGTATGAGAACTAGTACAGGAGAACTAGTAGCCGCGTATGCAGTGACTACTGACACCGAAGTTATAGAAACACATCGTATTGACACCTTGTCTGCTCAAGCAGCAGAGCTAGTTGCTCTGACCCAAGCCTGCATACGTGCCAAGGACCTGAAAGTAAACATATATACAGATTCACGTTACGCATTCGGAGTTGTACACGACTTCGGAGTGCTCTGGCAGGAGAGAGGTTTCATGACTTCTCATGGAACCAAGATTCAGCATGGTCTCCTCATTCAAGCTCTGTTAGATGCAATACATTTACCGACAGCTATCGCTATCATGAAGTGCAAGGCACACACGAAAATTACTGACATCATTTCCCAAGGTAACGATCTAGCAGATCGAACAGCCAAGCTTACAGCTCAGACACCAGACATTCCAGTTAACAGGACACAGACATCCACTCCGGAACAGACTACCTGTATGACAGTTAAGGACCCTACACAAGATGTCATAGACATACAGTTACATGCTACTCCTGAAGAAATAAAGAAATGGTCCGAACAAGGAGGGGTCCAGACAGATCAGGGATGGGTGACGAAGGGAAAAGCCACATGGTTTCTCCCCGACTCTATGGTTCAAGTCATTATTAATACCGCACATAGTCCAGCACATCTAGGAGAAAAAGCCATGTTAGACAGTATTCAGAACCTTTGGTTCAACAAGCACTTACAAGCTGCAGCCAAGCAGAAAGTCCGTACCTGTATGATATGTTGCCAGTTCAATCCAGGTAAAAGTGTCCCGGTGGAACAAGGTGGATTCCAACCCCCTGACCACCCTTTTGAAGTCCTCCAGATGGATTATATTCAGATGGAGCGATGTCGAGGTTTCAAGTATGTCCTTGTAGTTGTATGCGCTTTTTCCAGGTGGACAGAAGCATATCCAGTTCCAGATTATACAGCAGCGACCACTGCCAAGCAGTTGGTTCGTGAATTCTTCCCCCGTTATGGACTCCCTAGGGTCGTGTATTCTGATAACGGCCAGCCATTCTCATCTGAGTTGATGAAACATGTTTCCCTTTTGTTAGGGTACCAGTGGAAGTTCCATTGTGTGCGCCATCCTGAAGCAGCCGGTCTCGTAGAGAGACATAATCAGACCCTGAAAATCCGTATTGCCAAAGTATGCAAAGAGAAAGGTGTAGACTGGCTAGTTGCCCTGCCAGTCGCTTTATTCTTTATGCGAATGGTCGCACATTCCAGATCAGGTCTGTCCCCTTATGAGGTCGTATTCGGCCGCCCCCCAAATATGTGGGGTACACCTAGACCCCGCAGTATTACAGATGTTTCCAGTAATATGCTGACAGATTACCTAGCTTCCTTGATGTCTGCCCTACACTCTTGTCGTTCACAGGTTGCCGCTGCATTTCCAGACAATACCAAGGTGAAACCGCATGAGGTCATTCCAGGCGACCTCGTATTGGTCAGGAACTTTGATCGTTCAAGTCCGCTGGAGCCTCGCTGGAAGGAGCCGCGACTTGTCCTTCTGACCACCCGCACGGCCGTGAAGTTGGAGGGCCGCAAGGGATGGGTCCATCTGTCCCACATCAAGAAATTCCATGGACTTCGTAAAAAGACATTCGAAAAGGACTGTTCCATTTCTAAAGACTGCCTGAAACCAGAACTTAAATCTGAATTAAAAGTTCCTCTGTTAGAGAAAACTCCGCAGCAGGAGTATAAGTTAAAACTCCGGTCTAGTAAAATAAGTCAGCCAGTTTAATTGTCTAAGTCCCTCTCGGGTGAAACGGTTAGACAGGTATCTGACATGTATGAGATAGACCCCCATAGTGAGAGAGTTAGTCAAAACTCTATCAGATGTATCGTTTTTCTAAGTTTCTTATTGTTTCTAAGTTTAATGGTTACCTGCACAAGTTATGCATTACATTTATGTTTTCCAAGTTCACGTGTAAATAAGTTTGCTAATGCTACAGTAGAGCACACATTTAGTGATCTGCCTCCTCACGAGTTATCCTATCGTCTTGCTATGAGAAATAATACATTCATCCGAATGTTACACTATTCACACCAGACCAGCAATGCCACTAATTGTTGGGTGTGTGGTCGACTCCCCCCTTTCCAGACACCGAAGGGAGTTCTGCCACTCTTTCCCTATCCGTTTTCACATAATGGTTCGTGTGGAGCATGGTCCACGTTAACGTCATCCTCCAATGATATGTCCCTTCTGAATAGAACATGTTTTCCAGACAAGCAAGGTCTCCCCCATAGAACAGGGTTAGATCTAGAAAATGAAGTTTATAATTTAGGTAATTATTCTTCGAATTTTATGGTCCTGAATGTTCAGTCTGATACTACTCCAGATTTGCCTGCTATTTCAGTACTACCAGTCAAAGGCGAATTATGTGTCAGAAAGAATGGTTCCACACATGTAGGACATAGTGATTGTACTACTATTGTCAAGTATAGTGACAGTGGGAAATCTATTTTCAAAGCCTCACGTCATTCTTATTTTGTTTGTGGTCAGACCGCATATGTTCGTCTGCCCCTCGATTGGGATGGAACATGTTACATTGCCTTCCTACTGCCACCAGTTTTTCTAGCCCCATCTGATTATCACAGAAACACACATCTAGTACACGTCAGACATAGAAGGGAAATTGAGTCCCCAATTGTCGATCAAACTGAAACTACTCTAGAACAGTATCAAGACTTTAATAAAGGTTTCTTCTTCTTTATAGGACCTATCCAGAATAGTAAGTTAATCCGTAGGTTAACCAGAACCCTCGAAGCAGTAGTGAATGAGACTACTTCTGCTCTAGGTAACTTAACCGAAGAGCAATCTGCTATGAGATTTGTCGTGCTCCAAAATCGTCTCGTTCTTGACGTCATACTGGCCGATAGAGGAGGAGCATGTAGAGTCATCGGATCTAGTTGCTGCATTTTCATTCCTAATAACGCGCCGTCTGTTTATTCAGCTATAACCAGACTTCATAAAATTGCCCATCAGTTACACCAGAATCCAGGCACCTGGACATGGTCCAGTTGGCTCTGGAGTATTATATCTGCCTGGGGATGGAAAGTATTGTCATTCCTAGGTATTGCAGTAATGATCATATGCAGTTGCTGCCTCTGTATACAATGTGGCCCTGCGATTTGCGGCATGTGTGCTACCTCTTGTATTCCTAGTCCTAAATCCCGTTCCAAGACAATTCGAGACGAGCAAATGATGCTATATGAAATGATAGATGGTATCATGAATATTGATGTTTCCTGATGGAAACGTAGGGCACAAGGAGGGAATGTGGAAAAGTAAATTTTGCCATGTTATATGTGCCTACGTGTTCCCCATGTTATGTCATATGTGCATGATCGATATGCATGTATCCCCTTTCTGATCGATTAAAGACGCAATTACAGTTGTGTCCATCTCTAGTATGCCAGTTTCCAGTCTTCGTGAATACAACGAATATTAGGCCTATGTAAAGCTATGTTGCCACGTTTTACAGTGTGCACGTTAATTCATTGAATTGTCCCCGTTTCTAGGCCTCAAAAGGGCCCGGACTCAGATTCAGCTCCTGTCTCCTGAACCCTCTCCGAGGAGCGATACAGCCCCCACCTGTATCCCTGACCCTTCACTTACTTCATGCCTCGCAGTGCCCGGCCCGGCCTGGCTCTGCCTCCCAGTCTGCCAAAAGTATGTTATGTTTCTAGTTATCAGTCCAGCCCTCCTTCTCTGCATTCCTAAGCTACTGAATCACATCAATAGTTTCCGTCATGGTCTAGCCTTTATGTCTCCATGTAAGAGAAATACTGTATTAATATTCATAGAATATTCCTCGCACACACAATACATGTAGAATTATGCATGCACCAGTCCTAGTATCAAGTAGCCTTTGCCCTGATAACTTTTGGATTCTATCAACATGTACTATAAACACCAGATACTAGATATGCCTAGGTACATGTCGCTCTGACCCTCCAGACTTTCGTCTCCTCTTCTAGCGCAGAAGTCATAGCCCCCCAGTTCTCCCTAGTAACACGTCATTGCCAGTTTGCGCGCACCACTAGGTTAGAGGTCCCAGCTGCTCAGGTAGCCCCCTCCATGTTTCCGCCCCGTTTATGACATATTCTATTACGTTTACATCACATGTCTATGTATACGCCCTGTACACACCTCTTGTTACACCCACTTTATGCCTTATCTTTCGCGACTGCTACAAACTCCGCCTACTGCTACGCCTACTGTATTGAATGTAATGTATTCTGTTTAACTATAAATATTGTGCACTGTTATTAAAAGCTAGCCAATCCCCTTATGCTCCCAGATCCTGCCCCCGGCAGCTGCCATCCCATTCCCATGCAGGCTGTCCTGTTCTTGTCCTTTATGCTTAATTAAAGCCTGTCAACTCTAGCTACCTCGTATCTTGACTCTTATTTATTGAGCTACCCGTTTATTGATTATAGTCAAAAATAGAACCGGTAATTAATTATTTATTTACCACACTGTGACGAAAAGCAATGCCGGCTCCCGAAGGACGCGGGGAGCCGGCTGGGACCGTGGGGCATTGGGGATCCCCCCACGGTCCCCAGTGTTATTTGTCAGCCCCAGGGGATGGGGTCCCCGGGGATTTTAAAAATTTAGTGATAAAGGCTATTTTTTTTTGCGGTAAATTTACCGTACGTATACCATCCTTGCACGTACGACGTACGGTGCGAAAACTGTAAGACGTCCCGTGAGCGTACCTCAGCAAGAAAAAGTCAATAAAAAATATATTTTACAAATACCTATCATGTTTATGTGTTTATGTGTTGGTTGGTTCTAATTATACATTTTGTATTTATTGGTATTTATATGTAAGTACTTATGCATAGTCTAAACTTATTGAGCAGTAGTGTTTTATAGAGTGCTGAACTTTTGACCTCTGTGGACAGTTAACTTTTGCATGATCTGCTGGGGGTAGGGTGGAAAGTTATGTCAGTTGGAAAGGTTTAAAATGTTGAACAAATGAAAATGTGTCTTTGGTTTTGAATTATTTTGGGAAGGAATTTGATTTGTTATTGTTGTGTATATATGTGTAAATTCAGAGGGAAAACGTGCCATTTGTTTGGTTCTGCTGCACGCACTGAAGCAGAGAGATTCTGTGTGAGGCTATCTGCTGTGTGAGTGCCATTCTTCTTTATCTTCCAATCAGTTTTTCCAGTTTTCCAGTTGTTTGCAATTTTCTTTAATGCCTGCATTTTTTCCCATTGTTGGTGGATTCTGGGAAACTGAGTCCCTTGCCAGCACTTTATCGTAACTGAACATTGCCACCGCTGCTTCCTCCCTTTCTCTTATCGCATCGGCTGCCATGGTTACGTTTCGAGTTTCACTTGTTTAATATCCCGGTAGTTTGTGTGTTAACGGCTTCTTACAGAAATCTCCTAACACCACATTGTAGCTTTGCCTTTAATACTGCACCATGAATCACTCTGTACCCAACTCGGAGTCTCTGTCCCTGGTCTCAATCGTAAATCCTCAACACCGGTGCTGCACTAGCCGCATCCTCCGACGCATCCCTCGCTTACCTGAGTGTATACGGGCTGGCTAATTTCCACTCCTGTAACTGCACCTTCTTGCTGCATGCACGATGAACAGAGCACGGATCACAGGATTCTTCAAATACCGCTTAGTTTATTATCTTCTCAGAAACCCACAGCGGCAGCCATTAAACATTTCGTCCCTCCCAGGGGACATGATGAAAAAAAAAATTGATATTTTGCTTTTAAATGTTACACTTTTTTCTTTTTCTTAAACATCCTGTTTTTTTCTAAACCACGTGATTGAAGTTTTAAAGTGCCCAGTGCTTTTAAAACACCCATTCGCATTTAAAAGCGATGAAGATAAATTCATGTTTTAACCTAACAAGGGGGGTATGCTCAATATTTGATTCATATTCTGTGTTAAGTATGTGCTATGGTGTGCAAATATGCAAACATAAATATGTAAATAAATAAATAAATACATAAATAATTAAATACATATCTGTTTACATTTCCACTTCAATACATTTTTGATAGTCAATAAAACAACCATTTTTATAAATATATAAATACATTAATACATAAGTATATAAATATATGAACAAACAAATAAATAAATAAATAAATGGATAAATCCGTAAAATTCATTTTGTACAAATATTCAACATTATATATATTTTTTTAAATATATATTTATATATATAACATTCTATTTGGAATAACTTTGGCGCCGGTGGACGAATCTTCGCAAATTTCTCCAAGAAAATGGCCAGCTCCGCTCCTTCCGTGAAAGTTTGGGGGTGATTTGTGAAGCGGGGGCCGAGAAAAAAGGGGGGTCCCAAAACGTGTTTTCCCCATGCAATTTTCCATTGGAACTTTAGCCAGGTCTACAGCCCGAACGGCTGAATGGAATTACACAAAATTTGGCAAAAAGGTAGAGTTCGGTTCGCAGATCACGCTTTTTACTTAAATGGTGTAAATCCGTTCAGTAGATCCTGAGAAAATCATAAGTAAAATCATAAGTATATCTATAGGAGCTTACCGTAAGCTTACTCTACTCTCTACCATCCCGAGCACGAGCAGAATGCTAATTGGCTGTTAACACTCAAAACCAGGAAGTGTTGTCAGCCATCTTGTGCCTTGGTAGAACTGAGGCACAAGAAAGCAGAGAAGCAAATCTGGAAAACGCAAAAAGGGTTAGGATAAAAACACCCTGACCCCCTAGGCCTGCTCAGGGGGTCCCACAAGGTACCCCAAGGCCCCCCCAATTTTTTTCTTTTAAAAAATCGCGGGTCCGCATACGTACGCAAACTCTGCGGAAAAAAACCCGGTCTGCTTTTCTAAAAATGAGCCCCCGGGGGCAAAATGATTAAAAAAGTGTGTGGGGGGGTCCCAATCCCCCCACACTGCCCCGGGAACCACAACCCCCGGGGCAAAGTAGTTGTGATAGCGGGGGGCATAGAGCTCCCCGCAGCCCCGGGGACCGCCACCCCCGGGCTTTTTTTCTAAGTATGCGGTAGGCTAACGGCCCCCCTGCAGCCCCGGGGACCGCCACCCCCTGGGGCTTTGTTTAAAAAAATAATAATAATCCCGTGTGGGGGGGCTCAAGCCCTCCCATACTGCCTCGGGGACTGCCACCTCCCCGGGGCTTTAATACTGAACATTAAGGGGTCCGTTACTGACCCCCCAGCCCCGGGGACCACCACCCACGGAGCTTTTCTATGTTCTGAGGGCCCCCTCCTTGAGCCTTGTGTGGCCCTGGGGACTGCCATCTCCCCAGGGCCATCTCCTACAGTGTCCCGGGGTGCCTACCCCCGGGACACTGCTGTATGTCATGGTAGGGCGGGAGTCTCGCGACTCCCACCCTACCATAACAAACTGCTTTTCGTCAGAGAAAGCAGCATGTTAGCTGCTCTCTCTGACGAAAAGCAATGCCGGCTCCTGAAGGACGCAGGGAGCAGGCTGGGACTGTGGGGGCTTTGGGGCTCCCCCCACGGTCCCCAATGTTATATTTTAGCCCCGGGGATTATAAAAAATTAGTAATAGACGCTATTTTTTTTACAATAGATTTACGGTACGCGTACCATGCTTGCACGTAGGACGTATGGTGCAAAGTCTGTAAAACGTCCCATAAGCGTACCTAAGGTAGAAAAAGTGAATTTTTTTTAGATATTTATGAAGTGTATGTGTTTATATGTTGGGTGGCTCTAAAAAGAGCCCTTGTGTTTATTGGGTGATTTTAGTACCTACAAGTAAGTACCGATGCAGAGTCTTAAGTTTATAAGGAAGACTCTGTTCCCTTCATCTGTAAAATGTACACCGTCTTGCCTATAGATGTTTTGCATATTGAAATGCAGATTGTTGTGGTAAATGGACCCCATTGTATAGTCTCGGAGAAAAGAAGAAACAGATTTATTTACATGTTTCCTAGCTTTCTCAATTTGTGGACAAAATTTATTGGACCAGTTCTATTTTTGCCTTTGACATATATTAGAGTAGACAAAGGCAGTTTGGGGGAAAAGTGACATCAGTTTTGTAAAGGTGTCCTTCATAAACATTTCCAGTCCTACCCTAGTTAAAGTGCCTACGTCATTGTCACCACAGTGTACAATTAAGAGGTTAGGGTGTTGGAGATATATAAAGGATTTCACCAATGGTATCAATTGGTGCCACTTTAACCCTCTCTGTCCAATACATTTAATATCTACATTTGGTAAACCTAGGTCTTTGTGAATTTCTTTATGTTGTGCGTACCTTTCACTCCAGAAAATATAGCTGTGTCCCACAATCCACACTGTAAGCATCTTGAAGAGAGGTCTGGATGCACTCAGAATGTCTCTGTAAATGAAAGGGCAGTTTGAAGAAATGTTTTTTTCCAAAATGGTGGCTTTGTGGAGTTGTGAAAAAAAGCAAAGAAGTGATTGGTTGTTTGAAATGTTACTAGGTAGAAAAGTAGGGTGAAATGTTCTGTTTTTTTAAAAGCCTGTCATTTATTGGTTAAGAAAAAGTGATAGAAAAGAACATTACTTAATATAAGCTGGTATATTGAGAAGTCAAGCACACTTGCTGTTTTGATTTGCAACAATATATAATGAATTTTTCACCTGTGTTGTCAGTAAGGTGTTCCCTGAAGTGTTTCTATGGTAACTGGCAGAATGTGGTTAGGGGAAGGGTTGAAAGTTTTGTCAGTTGGAAAAGGTTCAAAAGTTCAAGCAATAGAAAAGTGTGCTTCATTTTGATTTAATGTGGAAAGAGATGTGATTTGTTATTTATTTGTATATGTGTGTGGGTTGAATGTGTAGATTGACAGGAAATGTTTGCTGTTTGCTATAGGACTTCCTGATTCTCCTGGGTTTGTTAGGGGGTTTTACAATGATCCCCATTGTCCATTTTTTTCTTTTTTTTGGTTTTTGTGCGCTTACGGGACAACTTACAGACTTTGCACCGTACATCGTACGGTGTGTGCATGGTACGCGCATGGCAAATTTACCGTAAAAAAAAATAGCCTCTATTACAATTTTTTTATAATCCCCGGGAACCCCATCCCCCGGCTATTAAGGAGTATGTTTGCGGGGGGCCTGTTTGCCCCCCCGCAGCCCCGAGGGCCGCCACCCCCCGGGGCTTTGATATTAGTTATGGGGGGCCTCTAAGTCCCCCCGAATTCCAGGGAACGCTACCCCGGGGCTTTCTTTATAAGTATCTGGAGCCTTGTGTGGCCCTGGGGATCGCCATCTCCCCAGGGCAGGCTCCTACAGTGTAACGGGCGCCTACCCCGGGACACTGCTGTTTGTTATGATAGGGCGTGCGCCTCGCGGCTCCCGTCCTACCATAACAAACTGCTTTTTGTCAGAGAGAGTAGCATGTTAGCTGCTCTCTCTGACGAAAAGCAATGCCGGCTCCCGAAGGACGCGGGGAGCCGGCTGGGACCGTGGGGCATTGGGGATCCCCCCACGGTCCCCAGTGTTATTTGTCAGCCCCAGGGGATGGGGTCCCCGGGGATTATAAAAATTTAGTGATAAAGGCTATTTTTTTTTGCGGTAAATTTACCGTACGTATACCATCCTCGCACGTACGACGTACGGTGCGAAAACTGTAAGACGTCCCGTGAGCGTACCTCAGCAAGAAAAAGTCAATAAAAAATATATTTTACAAATACCTATCATGTTTATGTGTTTATGTGTTGGTTGGTTCTAATTATACCTTTTGTATTTATTGGTATTTATATGTAAGTACCTATGCATAGTCTAAACTTATTGAGCAGTAGTGTTTTATAGAGTGCTGAACTTTTGACCTCTGTGGACAGTTAACTTTTGCATGATCTGCTGGGGGTAGGGTGGAAAGTTATGTCAGTTGGAAAGGTTTAAAATGTTGAACCAATGAAAATGTGTCTTTGGTTTTGAATTATTTTGGGAAGGAATTTGATTTGTTATTATTGTGTATTATTACGTTAGGTCTGCAACAACTAGTTTCCGCCCCAACTCATGAGGCAGGACACACACATTGGATGGCATATTTACCAACACTAAGACGCTACACATTTCAGCTGTCCTCCCCATGCCATGGACGGATCACCATGCCATTTTAAGTAAGTTAGGTATTCCTGACAGCTCTAAGACTAGACTCCTTGCCCATATTCCCAAGTCGGTGAAAGCTTGGAATGACTTAAACGAGGGGGAACTGAAAATATTTCTGGAAAGAACACTGCCTTCGTTGTCAGACGACCCCACCCTTGCGACTAATCAGTTCCATAATTGGCTTAGTCAGGCCACACATCAGTTAGTTCCTTTAAAAACCATTTCCCGGAACCGAATTTCCCCCAGTGCACCGTGGTTCTCCGATGAATTAAAAAAGCAGAAACAACTCAACAAACATAGGGAAAGACACTGGCGAAAGCTGTACGATACCGAGAGCAAAATAATATACAAGGAGTCACTCGCTCGCTATAAACAGATGATTGCAGAGGCAAAGAGAATTTATTACGCCGAACAAATTGAAAAGGCAAAAAACTCAAGTAAAGAGTTATTTGACATTACTAAGCTCCTCTCCGGCAGCACGCAGGATCTCTCACCTCCCCCCTCACAACATCTTTGCGACGCCCTATCCAATTACTTTTTCACGAAAGTAAATGACATTTATCAGGCTTTTGCCTTGAATACTAAAACCGGTCATCGGTCTCCCTCCCTTCCCCCGATGGACAAATCGTTGACACGCTTTGCCGACCTCTCTATGGATCAGACGAAGTTTATTATCTCCAGGATTAAAACAGGGTCAGCACTGGACCCTTGCCCGCTTAAAGTTCTCGCCCCAGTAATGGACACATTGATTCCGGTCATTACTTTGGTCTGTAATGCTATGTTTAACTCTGGGATTTTTCCCATCTCATTGAAACATACGCTGGTTAAACCCTTATTAAAAAAAGTCAACCTTAACAAAGACGACTTAAAAAACTACCGGCCGATAGCCAGTCTCCCGTTTTTGGCCAAAGTCGTAGAAAAAGCTATGAATCAGCAGCTTTCGGACTTTGTAGAGCAACATCAGCTACTCGATAACACCCAGTTCGGATTCCGTAAATGCCACGGCACGGAAACCGCCCTCCTAAAAGCGGCTGATGATATCAGAGCCATACGGGATCAGGGGGGGACAGCAGTTCTGGTCATGCTGGACCTCTCTGCGGCCTTTGACACGGTCGACCATAAGATCTTGGCCGACCGTGTCAGACGGATGGGGGTCCAGAAAACTGCGCTGGACCTACTTGCATCGTTCCTGGCTGACAGAACGCAGGCGGTATCCCTAGGACCATACCAATCCTCTAAGGTGTCCCTGCCTTGTGGGGTTCCGCAAGGCTCATCCCTAAGTCCGACACTGTTTAATATCTATGTGTCGGACCTTGCTAGTGTCATCAAAGCATTTGGGATGAGCCTAACCTCCTATGCCGACGACACCCAATTGGTATTGGCCATTAAAGGGGATGGTGAGGAGGTGGCCACACGTTTCACAAGAGGGATGGTAGCCATAGGTGACTGGATGGCCACAAACTGTCTTAAGCTTAATTCAGAAAAGACTGAAGTGGTCATTTTCGGTCACCTTTCTCCTGGCTGGTCATCTGTCTGGTGGCCAACATCGTTTGGAACGCCTTCTAATCCAGCTCTTAAAGTCAGGAATCTTGGCGTCACTCTCTTTTTGGGGCTTAATTTCATGGCACATGCTAACAAAATTGCTGCCACGGCCCACATGAAACTCAAAATGATAAGGAAAATTCTACCTTTTCTACCGGATTCAGCCAGGAAAACTCTGATCAGTGCATTGGTGTTGTCCGCCTTGGATTATTGTAACGCCCTCTTCCTACATGCCCAAACTCGAGTGACAAACAAGATGCAGTCAATTCAAAACGCAGCAGCCCGGCTGCTTTCGGGTCTTCCCAAGTTTGCACCTGTTTCCAACACCATCAGGAAACTTCATTGGCTCCCGATTTGCAGTCGAATTAAGTTCAAATCGCTGTGTATTGTTTACAAGGCACTCAACAATCAAGGCCCCCACTTTCTCAAACATAATCTTGCCCGCTACATGCCAACTCGTTCTCTCCGCTCCATCCATCTCAATTATTTAGTAGTACCACGCACCAGAACAGTCACATGGGGCGATAGGCGCTTTTTGGTTGCCGCCCCAAAACTCTGGAATTCCCTACCCTCTCATATCAGGACTAGTCCATCTCTGCTAATATTTCGTAAGCAGCTTAAGACTTGGTTGTTTGTTCAATAGTTAGGTATGTTCCGTTGGCCTCCCTGGATGTCGACCTATGCCCTTAGCTAGCGCCGAGACGCCTACGGGTATTCGCCGCGCTTTAAAAATGACAATAAATAAATAAATAAATAAATGTGTAAATTCAGAGGGAAAATGTGCCATTTGTTTGGTTCTGCTGCACGCACTGAAGCAGAGAGATTCTGTGTGAGGCTATCTGCTGTGTGAGTGGCATTCTTCTTTATCTTCCAATCAGTTTTAAGGTGAGTTGATTACTTGTAAAGGAGTGTATGTGTTGTATTTTATTTTTAGTAAGAGTAATGTGTTTATTCCTGTAAAGTTTGTAGAACCATATTCTGAGTTTCTCTGCATTTGGATAAGTATTGTGATAAAATCATTTGGTGAGTTAATGTGTTTAGTTAGTCACCTTTGTGCAATAAAGTGCAGTACTAAAAAATGTAGAATGTGTGCAGTCACTTTTTTAGTTGTAGAATATTTAATAGTGTTGCTTCTGTAGAATTAGGCTTGTGTTATAAATCTACAATTTTTTAGTCAGTGTACATAGACTGCTGCATACACTCTTGGGCAGATTTACAAGCCTCTTGGGCCTCTTTTCTGGTCTATTGTGTCTCATTTTTGGATGTAATGTTGGCAAACAAATAATGGTGCTAATTAGAAATGTATTTGCAAAATGAGTTAGGAATGTCTATTGAAATGTAGTGGTCATATACATGGAATGTGTTTGGTCACTAAAATGTTTTAGTGTGGTAAATGTGTTTTGGGGAAATGTATGGTTTATCATTTGTTGTCTAGAATCACACTGAGCATTTGTGTAAATTAAAGATTTCCACTTTCACCTTTTTCTATAATCTGCGCTGTCTCTCTCACAGTCTACCTCTCTCTGCTGATAGTGTGCCCTCTCTTCTGATATTTCCCTTCTTTCCTTATTTTTACTTGTCTTTCCTCATAGTGCCACTTTTTCTCATACTCCCGTCTGTCCTTTTAGTCCCCTTCTGTCCTTCGTTGTTTCCTTATGTCTCTTAATAGTGCCCCTTCTTTTTATAGTTTCTCCTCTGACCTCTTATTCCTCTGTCTCTCATTATATCTCTCTCCTAATAATTTTCTAGTCAGTATACATAGAGTGTTGCATATATTCTTGCGCATATTTACAAGCCCCTTGGGCCTATTTCTTGTTGCATTGTGTTTCATATTTGGAGGTAATGTTTGCAAAAAAATAATGGTGCAAATTGTTAATGTATTTGCAAAATGTATCAGGATTGTGTACTGAAATGTAATGGTCATATATATGGATTGTGTTTAGTAACTAAAATGTTTTAGTGTGGTAACTGTGTTTTGGGGAAATGTATGGTTTTAAAATGTTTTTGTCTAGAATCACACTGAGAGTCTGTGTAAATGAAAGAATTACACTTGTACCTTTTTCCATAATCTTTGCTGTCTCTCTCACAGTCTACCTCTCTCTGCTTATAGTGTGCCCTTTCTTCTGATATTTCCCTTCTTTCCTTATTTTTACTTGTCTTTCCTCATAGTGCCACTTTTTCTCATACTCCCTCCTGTCCTTCCAGTCCCCCTCTGTCCTTATTGTTTCCTTCTGTCTCTTAATAGTGCCCCTTCTTTTTATAGTCTCTCCCCTGACTTCTTATTCCTCCCTCTCTCTCATTAATAATTTTCTAGTCAGTATACATATACATATACTTCTGCATATATTCTTGCACAGATTTACAAGCCCCTTGGGCCTCTTTCTTGTTGTTTTGTGTTTCATATTTGGATGTAATGTTGGCAAAAAAATAATGGTGCAAATTGTTAATGTATTTGCAAAATGTGTCAGGATTGTCTACTGAAATGTAGTGGCCATATACATGGATTGTGTTTAGTCACTAAAATGTTTTAGTGTGGTAAATGTGTTTTGGGGAAATGTATGGTTTTAAAATGTTTTTGTCTAGAATCACACTGAGCGTCTGTGTAAATTAAAGAATTACACTTGTACCTTTTTCCATAATCTCTGCTGTCTCTCTCACAGTCTACCTCTCTCTGCTTATAGTGTGCCCTCTCTTCTGATATTTCCCTTCTTTCCTTATTTTTACTTGTCCTTCCTCATAGTGCCACTTTTTCTCATACTCTCTCCTGTCCTTTTAGTCCCCCTCTGTCCTTATTGTTTCCTTTTGTCTCTTAATAGTGCCCCTTCTTTTTATAGTCTCTCCTCTGACCTCTTATTCCTCTCTCTCTCATTATATCTCTCCCTTAATAATTTTCTAGTCGCTATACATAGACTGCTGCATGTATTCTTGTGCAGATTTACAAGCCCCTTGGGCCTCTTTCTTGTTGTATTGTGTTTTATATTTGGAGGTAATGTTGGCAAAGAAATAATGGTGTCATTTTTTAATGTATTTGCAAAATGTGTCAGGATTGTCTACTGAAATGTAGTGGTCATATACATGGATTGTGTTTAGTCACTAAAATGTTTTAGTGTGGTAAATGTGTTTTGGGGAAATATATGGTTTTAAAATGTTTTGGATAGAATCACAGTGAGCATCTGTGTAAATTAAAGAATTACACTTATACTTTTTTTCCATAATATCTGCTGTCATTCTCACAGTCTACCTCTCTCTGCTTATAGTGTCTCTTCTCTTGTGATATTTTCTCTCTTTCTTTATTTTCATTTGTATTTTCTTATAGTGCTGCTTCTTGTCATAGTGTCTTCTGTACTCTTAGGGGGTCATTAGGATGGTGGGTGGACTCGCCTGCCATCCTCATGGTAGTTGGAACTGCCTGCCATAAGGGTGGGAGTCCTGTGGGGGGTATTAGGATGCGTCCGCCACAGTGGCGGATACATCCTGCATTTTTAACATTGTGGTGGGTGGTGCTCTCAGGTTCGCCTGCCACAATGCTATAAATGCATATATGCATTTGCAAACACAATGCAGCTGGCACCTCAATCACACCTTCACTCCGGGGGCCCGCAGGGGGCCCTCATAGTAAAGACCGCTTGCTTTTCCATGATGGCATTGCTACTATGGAAAGGCATCTGTAGAGGCCCATTATAATATATCTGGCGGTGTGTATTAGACACCACCACCATGTTAAATTCTTTCCTCCTTGGTTGCTAGGCGACTGGGGCGGAAAAGTGGTGCATGGTGTTTTCGCCTGCTGTGGACCCCCTAGCCATGGTAATATGGTGGGGGGTCATTCTAGTTGGGTTGGTGGGGGGATTGCCCCTGCAAGGCTGGTGGTGGGTACCGCCAGCCTGGTGGGGGCAATTTGTCTGCCATCTTAATGGGCCTCTTAGAGTCTCTCTGTCCTCATTGTCTCGTCTGTCTCCTATTAGTCCTACTTCTTTTTATACTCCCTTGTCTAAACTCTTTTTAAACTGCCCCCTGTCTCCTTTTTCTCTGTGTTTTTCTTCTTATACGTTCCCTTCTCTACTCATACTGACATCTTTTTCCTCATACTACTCATTATTTCTTCATATTTTCCAGTGTTTTCATACTCTATTTATCCTCTTATAATGTAGTGTCTGCTTAAATCCTCTATTTTATTTATACTTCCTATTGTCTCATAGTCCTCTTTCTCTTGTAAGTCCTTCTATTGTCATAATATCAACTCTCTACTTATAAGTAATATAATAGAATATTTGATATATTTATTTGTCTAAAGTGATATTTTTTTTATAATAGATTCTTTTGTTCATCACTGAAAAAAAATCATCATGCCTTCTAAAATTGAAAAGAAGATAGGACGAAAGAAAGCAGTTTACTTAAAGAGATCTCATGTGCAACATTTACCTGCAAAACAATGTGTTAACAGAAAGAAAAAAAGCCAATCCATTTAATGAAGAGCAAGAGTATGTGGAGAAGATTAATTAATAGAAGTCATTTTTCTCAAGTTTTGGGGGGTGCATGGAAATATAGTTCAAGTTCGGAGCCTTTTTTTAATGAGGAGAGTTATTTTCAGAGTAATGAGTTGTTGCATGCAGTTGACACTACAGGTCGTGCTTATGAGGTTAAAAATGGTTGTCCTGTTGAGAAAGAGAAAATTGTTCCTAGAAATGTAAAAGAGGTGTTAGCTGATGAAGTATTAGGGAGAAGGCCTAAAGCTCCAGTGTTCACTTGGAATTGCAGTAGTATTTGTAGTGTACGACAGGAATCTAGTAATTGTTTAGGCAATTTCTTACGTAACTATACTAAGAAAAGTGTTAAACAAAAGATTAAGATGTTGCAAGGATTAGACCCTTGCAGAGTGAGAGAAAATACTGGTTTGCAAGGACATTCTTTGGCTTGTCTTTCTAAAAAAGTATGTAGAAGTGTTTTTCACCATTTCAGGATGTTGGCAGTACATCATACTGAAATGAGGAAATTAGTGAGAACGTTGTATTATGCAAAAAGTCCAGCTCTAATGTTAAAGAAGTTCAACAGTGCTCTTTTGCATGGATCTGTGTCAGATGTAAAGAACGTTTGTGATGAAATTCAGGTTAGTTACTTTGGTGCAGAAGAAGATAGTGCAGAAATTGATAAGTTAGTAGAAGGAAATGTAGAAGAGAATGTGCAACATTGCAGTACAGAAAAATTTGAGCAAGAAATTACAAAGTTCAAGGTGATTTCAGGTGAAACACCAAATTATTCTTGTATTTGTTGTCGACGTACTCATTATAAAAATCAGACTAGGAATGTTGATTTGTATTTAAAATGTGAAAAGGAAAATAATAATGAGTGTAACTTATTTTTGGTAGAGAATACTTTTGATTTGGATCGTGATCAGTGTATTTGTAAATATTGTTATAACAAATTAGACGGAAAAAAAATGCATGCTAGAGCTGTGCATAATAATTTTGAGTTGATAAAAATTCCTTCTGAACTGGTGGATTTATATACCTATGAGTCTATTCTTATTCAATGTGTGCATCCTTTTCAGACTATTGTTCGTATGGAGCCTAAGACAGGGAAATTGCCTCCTTCAGATTTACAGAGAGGATTAAAGGGAAGAGTTGTGTATTTGCCATTAGATTTAAAGAAAAATATTGAAACAGTTGGTGTAGAAAATGTAGAAGATGAACCTTTAGTTATTCTTGTTAATGGCGTACCTACAAAAAATAAGAAAATCTGTCAGGAATTAGTGGATATTAGGAAAGTTAAAAAGGCAACGTTGTATCTGATGAAAAATAATCAATATTATAAAGAAGTGTTTATGATTGAAGAAGAAATAACTGTAGAAGAAGATAGTGACTTGCCATCTGGACAAATTGAAAAAGTGGATGTGTCCAGAACTGAAGAAATATATGAACATTACAGTGTTCATCCACTGCATTCCAAAGAAGTGATGGGGAATACTATAGAGTTATTCCAAATGAAAGAAGCAAAGGGAAGTCCTATTAGTGTATGGGGAAAAAGCTTGGAAGCTCGTTGTTTCCCTCATTTGTTTCCTACAGGAAAAGGAGGACGATATGATGACCGACCTGTGCAGATTCCTGCATCTGAATACCGGACAATAAGATTGTATGCAGAAGATCCAAGATTTCGACAATGTATTCTGTATTCGTTTCATCTTTTGTTTGAGAATGATTTGTCTGGACTTTCTTATGCAGTAAACTACAGTGTACAAGAAATTGAATATTTAGCTGAGAAGGAGCCAGAAAGTACAGATATTGTGAAAACAAATATGTTGGATACATATTATCCAAACAGAAGTCACCATCTGGAGAACATTTGTCTCTATGAAGTGCTGCAAAACTATATTTTTAAATGGAATATTTCAGAAAACATCAATACTGGTATATATGCCGTGACTGGTTCTGAAAGATGTTTGGTAAAACAAAGAAAAGGACATTTGATTAATCACCGTAAATTGAGTTGCGAAACTCCTGACAAAAGGGAATTTAACTACTTAGCTCTTCTGTAACTTTTCAAGCCATGGCGTTCAGAATTGGAATTACTTGGAGATTTTGACAGCTATGAAGATTCTTTCAATGCAACTAAAGAAAGTATAGAATGTCCTGTTTTTGCTAATTATGTGAATATGTTGAACGATGAAATTGAACAAGAAGCTACAATTGCAGCTGAGATTGCTAGAGACAGTTCTCAAGACAATCCATCTTCCACTCCGTTAAGTCAGGATCCATTAGGAGAACCAATTATTCAAAATGAAGCAGCAACTGCTATGGAAGAGCTGTAAACAGCAATGTATCAAGCTCAAGAAGATGTAAGAAATTTAGGAAATTTGGAAGAACAACTTAATGTTGAGCAGAAACAAATATATGAGCAAGTGAGAGAACAGATTAACCATGGATTACTTCATGAAAAGAAAGAGTGCTCTTGCTCATTATTTCAACATATCCGATTGTATGTGAGTGGACAAGCTGGAACAGGAAAAAGTTTTTTTATTAAAGTAATTTCAACTTATGTACACAAAACAACTGACTCGTATTTGTCTTGTGTTGTCACTGCTCCAACTGGGTTGGAAGCATACAATATTAAAGGAGTTACTTTACATTGTTTATTAATGCTACCAGTAGAGCATGAAAACAAATTAGAATACTACAAGCTATCTGGAGAAGCTTGTTTTGAAGTTGCAAGAGTCTTGAAGAAAATGAAAGTTCTTAATATTGATGAGGTAAGCATGGTATCAATCTTAATGCTTGCCTTTGTGGAATTAAGAATGCAGCAAATTCTTAAAACAGACTATGATGTATTATTTGGAGGAAAACACGTCATAGTTTTTGGAGATCTACTACAACTTACTCCTGTAAAAGGACAACCAGTGTTTAAAACACTGGCACATGAAGATACCAGAAAGTTTTTGGGGAGCATTGGAAATGTTAATATTTGGTCATATATTGAGTATAAGGAACTTATTACAAATATGCGTCAGGCAAATGATGCAGATTATGGAAAAATTCTTCAAGATGGAAGAATTGGAAAAGTGACAGAACATGGCAAACAAGCTTTACTGAGATGATTACTTCCTTATTTGTTTCCAAATGAAAATATTGTTCCAGAGAAAATATATATGAAAATTGCGAAAAACAAGTCTGTAATCTGCGTAATGCCAACACTGCATGAATGTTCTGTATTCAATGAAGAAATGTTAAAGTTGGAAAATGAAGAAATTATAAAATTGAAAGCTATTGATAAAATAAGTGTTAAAAAAGATCGATAGGATGTACTTCTACAGAGCTGAAGTAAGAGACCGTCCATGGTGTACATAAGTTTGTAAAGGCGGTCTGTATATTTTAAACATTTTTCAAGAAATTAAAAAAATATATGCAGAGTGTACCTGTATTCTTTGTATTTAACTACAACACATCAACTCCTTTGAAACTGGTAAGGTGAATAGATATTTTGTACTTTTTTTAGTACTGCTTTTTATTACAATAGCCCTAGTTTTTTTCTATAGTGATAAAAAGTGACTGGTTTCAAAATATAAGAAAAATTTAAAACTAAAAATTCATAGAAGCAATTTCATTGATATAATCATATAAAGTAGTTGAGAATGGTTTTTGCATAATATTTTTTAAATGGCAAAATAGTTGATAAACCTAGTTTTGCATTATGTATTAGGAAAAATGATAAAATGAAGTGTTTATGTTTTTCTACAAAGAATAGCAACATTAAAAAATTCACTATGGAAGAAGAACAGATCAATACGGAAATTAGTTTTGAAATTAGTAACACTTTGATTGAGGAGCTAAACATACCTATCATGGGGAGCGAGAATGAAGATGAAGGTATTGCTGCTGGAGATGTCACCTGTGATTTATTAGACGAAACATTGGATGATGGTTTTCTTCAAGCATTAGACAACATCGAGTTTCATGAAATGACTATTGAAATTGATCATCCAGAAAATGAAATTTCAGACGAAATGATGTTAGAAGCTCTATTAAATTATGAAATGTTACAGGAATAAATTTATGATTTAAAATTAAGAATGGTTTGAGAGACTCTTCTTGTAGAATTGTAATCATTCAGGTAGTATCTAAGTACTCATGGTGGAAAGTGAACCTTAGGACATGTACTGCTTCAAACTTCTATTGATTATGTACGCACTCTTCTATGCACTACCAAAGTTGTGTTTTATAGCTTTTATTTCCAGGTCTATATTCCTGTGTCTCCCTCCCTCTGTCTCCCTCATGCTCCCTTTCTGTTTGTGTCCCATAGTTTTCTTCTTTCTCTGTCTCCTTCCCTCTATCTGTTTCCCTCCTTCTGTCTGTTACCCTCTATTTTTATCTCTATATGTCCCTGTCTTCCTCCCTCTGTCTCCCTCCCTGTCTCTCTATCTCTGTCTGTCTCTGCCTCTATCTCTCTACCCCTGCCGCTGTATCTATCTCTATGTGTCTGTCTCTGTCTTTATCTCTTTCACCCTCCCTCTCTCTGTCTCTTTCTTTCTCTATCTCGCTCTCTCTGTCTTTTTCTGTCTCCCTTCGTCTCTCTGTCTGTTTATGTTCCTCTTCCTTGCTCTCTAACTCTCTCTTACTCTTTCTTCGTATGTGTCACTCACTCTCTCTGTTTCCCTCTCTCTCTGTTGCTACAAGACCGCAGAGGGGGAAGCCAGCATGTTTTGCAATTTTCTTCCTGCAAGAAACCCTCCCTTAAACCCAACTGAAGTTGAGTTCTATAGTGGTTTCTACCCTGAAAGGGGTTTACTAGAGCCCTTTGCAAGAGAAGATATCTGCAGTGTAGAGACCACTAACACAAGAAAAGCCAAGCCTTGGTCCATACACACAGCACTTTTTCCATAGGTTTACTCTTGCTAAATTGTGCACAGTTTTAGCTTATAACACATCATGAATATTCTACCATCAATAAATGAGAGAGCAAACAGAGATAACGTGCCTTGAATTTTCAGAGAGCAGCCATGGAACGTCTCTCTAATGGTTCTATGCAGAATAGCTCTGGCGAGCACCAAAAGTGAAGATAAACTTTGAATGCATGCACACACATTTTTAACTTGGCATGCATATTGTACATCCAGCTTCTCTGCAAGAGGCTTCCCTGGCTTCGCTGTGCGCAGGCAGCCAAGGCCAAGGTTAAGGCTTTGTGCAGCAAGTTCGAGACACCAAAGGAATTTCCACAAAAGGAATTGCAGAGCCCCGATTAACACTGAAAACCTTTAGTGTGTTTTTTTTGTAGCTGATAGACAGGCAGTATTTCTCTTCGTCTAGCCTGGAGATCAGAGCTGTTAGCAGTGCTGCACTTCACAGGTTGGCACAGGCACACCATTGAGTTATGGTGGAGGGGAAAAGGAGAGGTCATTGCCGTAATCCATTTACTACATTCAAACAGTAATCAGCAGATGTACAATAAGTGGTACATCCCCAGACGTATGTCAGTTGTTGTGTACTGTGACATCACCACAATGGATGCACCGTATTTACAATGTGGTATATTATGGAGCAAAAACGACACAGATATGTGAAGTATTTGTGCTGTGAAGGTGGTGCATTTCTTGACTTGCGTTCCAAGCGCAACATACTTCCAGCAATGTTGTTGGGGCCCTATGCTCATAATGCTGTGTCAATCCTTACACCTGCTTCAAGCAGGTGCAGGGTTTTGACGCAGCATAAGCCTAAAAGTGTCTAAAAAAGTGTTTATGAGGGAAAGTGGGCTTAGAGTATGGACTGTTTCAAACCACTTTTGACTATGCATGCACTGTTCTTTGTACCGGCAAATTTGTGTTTTATACCTTCAATTCCCTAGTCTCTCTCCTTACACGTGCAGCAAACACTCTTTCACCTAGACACTCTCCTTGCAGAATTGTAATCATTTACGGCCTCATTTATGAGACTTCTTGTGCATTGGAACGTCACTTTTTGTGATGTTCTGTGGCACAGCTGTCAGTGTGATATTTATCAGGCAGGACTAAGGCACTTTTTTTGGTGTACTGTTGCCTGATAAATATCAGCTCCTCTAATGCAGTGTTCTGCGTTAAAGGTGTTGTAAACGTATCTAGGACCCTATTTAAATATTCCCGATTTATGCCCTTATGTGGTTATAACAAATCATATCCTTATAAAGGCATAATAATCATACCCATATTAGGTCATAGCCATTGCAGTCCAAATACGGCAAGGCTACTCCCATAGACTCCTAGAAAGCACAACGCATTCTTAAACAAACCATGCCTCCAGCAGCCCGGGAATTCCCCCTGCTTCTGTATTGATTTGTCCTAGAACTCCTGGAGTCCTGAAATAACTGTGAGTTCTTAGTGACGTCTTACGTCCAACCTTACGTCAAACTCGGCACCTTCCAGGTATATATATACCAGCATCAGCCCTAGCAAAACACACGTTGGTTTGGAGCAGATCGGCTATCTACTTGCCTGACGCCCTGCTGTAGAGAGTGCTGAAGGAAGCCGACCCTCCCATTGACGCACTGAGAGAGACGCTGTCTTTTCTCCTGCCGAGAAATCCAGCTCCAGTGTTTCCCTGTCACCCTTGCGGGTTTGCCGGGAGATCGAGTCCTGAAAGAGAGATACAAGACCTCCTTCATTCTATAACCAAGGTACGGAGCTGAGTAGACCCTTAGAGAATTCTTGATTCAGATTCTTGGCAGAAACTATCTTAACTTAAAACTGCAGCTCACTTACTCTTCCCACATACTAGGCTTAGGTTAGGTACATCTGGGTAGGATTATCTTAGAAGCACCAGTTGAGTATGTTTAGTCATGATTTTATCTATGTATATATTTGATCTATTTTGACCAACTAACTATAACGTCCCTGAAACCTATGGGTTTTTCAGTGAATTTCTAAGGTTTTGCAAATGCTAATTTCTAACTATAAGGTTCCTGAAACCTATGTTTTTTTCAGTGATATTACCTACTGGCGGTTGCCAGTAGGTAGTTATAGTTAGGACCTATTTTCCATACGAAATCGCATCTATTTGAAATAACTTTGACGCCGGTTGACGAATGTTCGGGAAATTTTGAAAACTGGTGGGGTACTCCGGTCTGCTCCTATCCTGAAAGTCTTGGAGTGATTCTTGAAGTGGGGGCTGAGCAAAAAGGGGCTCCCAATACGTGTTTTCCCCATGCAATTTTACATAGGAACTGTTCATCGCGACTACTGCTGAACAGAATGACACCAAAATTGGCAAAGAGGTAGTTCTTGGTTCAGACTCGTGCCTTATGCTTAAATGGTGTAAATCTGTTCAGTAGTTCCTGAGAAAATCACAATTAAAATTACATATATATCTATGGCCGCGGTGGATCCGCACATCCTTAGCGCACCGTAAGCGCACCGTCCCTATCACGTGCTGAATGCTAATTGACTGTCAAGTGGTTGTCAACATTCGTAACCAGGAAGTGTTGGCAGCCATTTTGTACCTCGGTAGAAGCAAGGGTCAGAAATGAGTGAAATAAGTGTTCAAAATGTATAAAGGGGGCAGGTTAGAAATATTTTGACACTCTAGACCTTCTTAGAGGGTCCCACAAGGAACCAGGGCAAAAAAATAAAAAAATATATATATATTTTTAAACTGAGAAATGTGCGCTGGGTGCATTGATCCGCGGTAAAAAAATAAATAGTACGAAGTACAGGTTTAAATAATTAGCCCTTGGGGGGCCAAATCCCAGGGGCAAAAGTTTAACATTTTATGGGGTCCCAGAGGGGCTCCCTAGCTCCGGGGATTGTCATCCCCCAGGGCTACAACATGAATGGGTGGGAGGTAGGTCAACCACCACTCCCCCAGCAAAATAGATGGGTGGGGGGATCAAAGGCCCGCTACCCCCTGGGGCTTTTTCAAAAATGGTTGAGTTGGGCTCAAAGGACCCTCCAGCCCTGGGGACCGCCACTGCTGTTTGCTATGACAGGGCAGGAGCCAAGGGTCTCCCCTGTCATAGCAAACTTGGTTTGGATTTTGAAAGAGAGAGCAGGGAAACCTGTTCTCTCTTTCAAAATGCAAACCATATTGCTTTTCCACACGGTTTGCTGCATGTTAGCAGCTCCCCATGTGGAAAAGCAATGCCGGCTCCCAAAGGACACGGGGAGCCGGCTGGGACTGTGGGGGCATTGCCCACATGGGCCCCAACGTTATATATTATGAGCCCCGGGGTATGGGCTTCCAGGGAGAATAGAAATGAGTGATAGATGCTATTTTTTTGCGCTCTAGGGGGCTTATTTACAAGCCCCTTGCGCCACTTTTGCATCACTTTTCTCATGTTAAACGTGACGCATAGGTGGTGCAAGGGGCTTGTAAATCTGTCTGTAAGTGTGGTATTCAGTGCAGCCCCAGGTGTGCGCGCATTGGATGCACGACTGCAAATTTTTTAAAATATTTTTCAGATATACATGAAGCTTATGTGTTTAGATCTTGGGTGCCTCTAAAAAGAGACCTTGTGTTTATTAAGAGATTTTGGTACCTATAAGTAAGTACCTCTGCTGAGTCTTAAGCTGATGAGGAAGACTCTGTTACCCTCATCTGCAAAATGTACACCATCTCTCCTATAGATGCCATCCATATCGAAACGCAGATGTTTGTGGCAAATGGACCCCATCTTATATTTTCGGAGAAAAGCAGCAACATATTTTTTGACATGTTTCCTACCTTTTTCAATCTGTGGAAAAAATGTATTGGACCAGTTCCATTTTTCCCGTTGGCATATGTTAGAAAAGACAAAGGCAGTTTGGGGGAAAAGTGACATCAATTCTCCAAAGGTGTCCTTTATAAGCATTTCCAGACCTACTCTAGTCAAAGAGCCTAGGACATTGCCACCACAGTGCACAATTATGAGGCCAGGGTGTTGGAGATGTAAAAAGGATGTAACCAATGGCATCTTTGTCAATGGCTCTATTTTCTGCATACCTTTGGCTCCAGAAAATATAGCTATGTTCCACAATCCACACTATAAGCATCTTGAAAGGAGGTCTGGATGCACTCAGATGGTCTCTGTAATTGAAATGGCAGTTTGAAAAGTAATATTTTTCTAAAATGGTGGATAAGATGCAGTTTAGAATTTTTTTTAGAAATAATTGGCTTTTTAAAAACATTCTAGTCTAAAAACTAGGGTGCATTTTTCTGTTTTTTAAAAGCATGTTTCTTATTGGTTAAGAAAAACTGTTTGAATGGAACATTACATTAGATAAGGTGGGAAATGTTGAAAAGTCAAGCACACTTGCTGTTTGGTTTAGCAACATTCAGTGTTGAAATTGTGACCTGTGTGTCAATTGGAAATAGTTGAAATGTGTAACCAATAAAAATGTGTGTTAGCTTTTGAATTAATGTAGGAAGCAATGTGATTTGATATTTACATGTATATGTAATGAGAGGGAAACTTTGAAATTTTTTGGTTTTGCTGAGTAGTGCAGTACACACTTTCTATATAAGAAAATCTGGTGTGTTACTGACATACTTCTTAATCTACAAATCAATTTGAAAGGTAAGTTATTAATTTGTGAGGAGTTGTATGGGGTGATGTTGTTTTTATACAATTAGTGTGTTTCTCCAGGTAAAGTCCAGGGAGTAGTGTTGCTTGTCTAGAATCACATTGTGAGATTTACAAGCCCCTTGCGCCGCCATTGCATCACGTTACATGATGAATCGGTGGTGCAGCCTGCTAAGGGATATTTACAAGCACAGGTAAAGTCACCCTGAGTGACTTAACCTGTGCTTGTAAATATCGCCCCTGTTCAAACTACATTTTGCATCTTATGGACGGGATTTTGGTTTTGCTGTGGGTGTTCCTTCAAGCAACACCCATGTCTACTGATGCATTTCCAGATTTACGAGAAATCGTAAACCTGTAAATTTGTCAGTTTGCTGCGCCACCATAGGGGAGGCGTAGGCAAGCGAAACGAGGAGAAATGTTTTCATTTGTCCTCATTTTTCCTCTTTCAATGCGTGCTGCATTCTATAGCATGCATTGAAAGAGGACAATGCCTGCGGTGATTGCTTTTGTGCAGGAAGGGGCCCCTTCCTTTACAAAAGGAATCTCCCCATGGTGCAGGCATCCTTGCACCATGGTGCAAGGGTGCCTGCTCCGGCGCATGGCAGCTGTTTATGTGCTAGTGCAGGGGAGAGCACAGGAATGTGAAATGTCATTGTAGATATGCGCATTCCTGTGCTTTGAAAGTGCCGCAGCGTGGCGCAGCTAAAGGGTTTGCAGAGCCGCGCTGTGACACTTTCTTGTAGATCTGCCCTGTGGAATGTGTGCAGTCATATCACTTGTTCCAGACTAGTAAATGTTTTTTGGTAAAGTGCAAAATATACTGTTATTTGTCTAGAAACACACTGTGAGTCAGTGTGTATTTGGGAAAATTGTGAGAGAAGCATTTGAGTGCTTCATGTGTTTGCAGGCATAGAAGTGCTTAAAAACCTTTATTGTTGTTAAGTTTTCAAATATCAAGCCACCTCCCATATTAAACATGCTTAAGTATACTTCAGAGCACATGTTAGGATCCTGCATACACAGCACTTAGCGAGAGTTTTGCTATCGCTCCTCAAGTGCAGGGTTAACTTGTAAATACACCACTATTGTCGTACTCCCCTCTTTCATGTTCTGTTGTCATAGCAAAACGTACCTCGCCTCTGGGAGCGCCTACATTGCAACTCATTGGAGATGCGAGGCGAGATGTTACCAAACCGGCTGCTAACATGCGTTAATGCATCTTACAGTCGCCTAGTAAGCAGGGCAATATAATTTTCACTGCGTTTTTTCGCTTTTTTAAAAACAATGCATTGAAATGGCCCTTGGTAATATGCCCTTAAATTTGCTATGACATATATGCAACCTCGACTCCCACCCTGCCATAGTAAACAGCAGTGTCCCGGGGGTAGGCACCCTGAGACACAGTAGGAGCCGGCCCTGGGGAGTGGTGTTCCCCAAGGCCTTCAACTGCTCCAGAATGGGGGCCACGCAGCCAATCTCCCACAATATAAAAAGCCCTGAAGGGTGGTCATCACCGGGGTGTAGAGGGACCTTTGAGTCCTCCGAGCCATTTTTTTGAAAGCCCCGAAGAGTAGCGGTCCCCGGGGCTGGACAGAGCCTTTAAGCACCCCCTACCCAAGTATTTAACTGGGGGAGTACCTTTTAGTCTCCACATCCTTTTATTTCGTAGCACCGAGGGAAGGCGTTCCCAGGGCTACAGGGCCCCTCAGGACACCCATCAAATTTAATATTTTAGACCCCAGGATTTGGTCGCCCCAGGCAGCTAATTTCTAAACAAGCACAGGAGCCTGCGCTTAATTGTTTTTTACGGCAGATCCAAGCACCTTGCACACATTTCCCCGTTAAAAAAAACAAAACATGCCTTAGGACAGGGATTGATTGAAACTCCTATGCAGTATGCATGTAGTGGACTAATCACTTTTACAGTTGTTTTTCAGGCCTATAATTCCCCAGTCAGTATAGCTACACTGCTGCAAACACACTGTCAATGCTCTTGCAATGCCATAGTGACTCTTTACTAATACATTCAGTAAAGTAAAACTCAACCAGTTATAAAATCTTCCAGTGTCTTTCCTTGTACTACTCCAAATATTTAGTCTGTGTGCGTGTACTCATGCGGCAAGCTAGGTCTTAGGAGATGGACTGCTTCAAACGCTTATGCATTATGCATGTAGTGGTCTAACCACCTTCATACTTGTATTCAAGGTCTATAATTCCTCTGTCAGCATCTAAATAGAATGTGTTTGTTTAGTAATAGAAAAATATAATTTATAGAGTTATTAATATACATTTATTTATGTTTATTTTTTACAGATATTTTTTAGCATCATTAAAATAAAGTTATCATGACTGAAAAATCAAGAAAGAGAAAAAGAGAGTTAAAGGAAAGTTACTTGAAGAAAACTCAACAACAAGTATTGGATAAGCAACATAATGTGGCCAAAAAGACAAAATCTTCTGGTAAGACTACTAAGAAATGTATTAGAAATCTTTCTAGGCCCCAAAAAAAATTTCAGAATGTTGAAACCAGTGACAACGCTTCAACCACAAAAAATAATCAAAATAATAGGAAAAGAAAAAAAGCAAATGTACAATCAAAATATTCGACATATGGTAAAAGAAAACAAAATCAGTATAAAGAGATATGCAAAAAAATATATTATAATAGGGTAGTACATATTTTCAGAGCAATGATTTGTTACATGTAGTTGACATAAGTGGTCGAGCTTATGAGGTTAGAAATGGTTGTCCAATTGACAAAGAAAAAATGGTTCACAGAAATTCAGAAGAAGTGACGGCTGATGAAGTTCTAGGCAGACGTGCTAAAGCCCCAGGGTACACTTGAGATTGTCATAGTATTTGTAGTGTACGACAAGAATCTATTGATCTTTTGCGTAATTTCTTATAAGAATATAGTAAAAAAAAGTGTTAAACAAAAGATTAAGATGTTGCAAGGACTAGACCCTTGCAGAGTTAGAAGAAATACTGGTTTGCAAGGTCATTCTCTAGCTTGTCTTTCTAGAAAAGTATGTCAAAGTGTTTTTCACCATTTTAGGATGTTAGCAGTACATTATACTCAAATGCGGAAGTAAGTTAGAAGATTTTATTAATCAAAAAGTTAAATGAGTTGAACAATGCTCTTTTGCGTGGATCAGTATCAGATGTGAAGAAGATTTGTGATGAAATTGAGTTTTGTTACTTTGGTCCTGAACAAGAGAGAGCAGAAACTGAGACATTAATAGAAGAAACTGTTGAAGAGAATGTGGAACATACTATTACAAAAAATGTTGATGATCAAATACAAAGTTTAAGGTGATTTCAGGTGAAAGGCCACATTTTTCTTGTATTTCTTGTCGGCGAACTCACAATAAAAATCAGTCTAGGAGTGTTGATCTGTATTTAAAAAGTGAAAGAGAAAATAATGATATGTGGAAGGAATTTGCAACTTATTTGTTGGTAGTAACTTGTTTTGATTTGGGTTCTGATCAGCATATTTGTAAATATTGTTATAGCAAATTAGATGAGAATAAAATACCCGCTAGAGCTGTCCATAATAATTTAGAGTTGGTTGCTATTCCTCCAGAACTGATAGATTTAAATACCTAATAGTCCATTCTCATTCAATGTGTGCACCCGTTTCAGGCTATTGTTCGTATGGAGCCTAAAACAGGTAAATTGACTCCTACAGATTTACAGAGAGGATTAAAAGGAAGAGTTGTATATTTACCATTAGATTTAAAGAAAAATATTGAAACTATTGGTGTAGAGAGTGTAGAAAATGAACCACTACGTATTCTACTTAATGACATGCCTATAAGAGTAAGAAAATCTGGCAGGAGTTAGTGGATATTAGGAAAGTGCAGAACGCAAATTTGTATTTAATAAAAAACAATGAGTACTATAAAAAATTTTATATGACAGAAGAAGAAATACTTTTAGCAGAAGATATTGAAACGTCAAGTGGACAAATTGAAAAAGTGGCTACGCCAAGAAGTGAAGAAATCTATGAACATTACGATGTACATCCACTTCATTCAAAAGAAGTGATGGGGAATACTATTGAGTTATTCCAAATGAAAAAAGAGAAGGGAAGCCCCGTGAGTGTATAGGAAGAAAACTTGGAAGCTCGTTGTTTTCCGCAGTTGTTCCCAACAGGAAAAGGAGGACGATATGATGAAGGACCTGTGCAGATTCCTGCATCTGAATATCGGACAACAAGATTGTATGCAGAAGATCCAATATTTTGACAATGTATTCTATATATATTTCATCTTTTGTTTGAGAGTGACTTGTCTGGACTTTCATATGCAGTCAATCACATATTGAATACAGGAGTACATCTGCAAAATGTTTCTGCAAAGGAATTTATGGATTAATTGCACCAGAGAAATGATCATTTAGAATCTCATCTGATTAATCTGATGGCATATCAGCGTGGTACTAATGCATATTGGAACCATCGTCATGGAGAACTTAAATGTATGCTAAGGAACTTCGGGACTCCTACATGGTTCCTTACCCTAAGCTGTGCTGAATACGCTTGAGATGATTTACTTGAATTTCTTCAGGAGGCAAGTTTGAATATAAGAAATATTGAATACAATACACCTGTAGAATTGTGCTCATTGGATCCTGTTAATGTATGCAGGTATTTCAATCATAGATTTGAAGCTACGATGTCTTTTATCTGCAATAAAAAATCCTCCTTTTGGAGAAGTTGTGGATCTCTTTTGGAGAAACGAGTATCAAGCAAAATTTGCTCCTCATATACATATGCTGTTATGGATCAAGGATGCCCCCAAATTTAGAACAGATCCAGATGATACTGTTTTGTCTTTTATTGAAAAATATGCCACATGTGCCATACCCAAAAGCACAGAAGAAAGCAACTTAATACAACAAGTCTTACGATTCCAAAGCCATTGATGTGGAAAATACTGTTGACGAAAGTACAAGTCTAAGGATAAGTTCTATATCAAATGTCATTTTGCATTTCCACGTCCTGGATCAACACTCCTGATAAAAGGGAATTTTATTATTTTGCCCTTTTGCAACTGTTCAAACCGTGGCGTTCAGAATTGGAATTAGTTGGAGATTTTCAGAGCTATGAAGATTCTTTCAATGCTTGTAAAAATACCATAGAATGTACTGCTTTTGCCAATTATGTGAACATGTTGAACAATTAAATTGATCATGAAGATACTGTTGCAGCTGAGATTGCTAGAGACAGTTCTAAAGACAGCCAAAGTTCTGCTCCACTGAGTCAAGATCCACTAGGACAACCAATTGTTGAAAATGAAGCAGCAATCGCCATAAATGAGGTGGAAACAGCAATGCATCAAGCTCAAGAAGATATAATGGACTTAGCAAACTTGGAAGAACAACTAAATGTTGAACAGAAAGAAATATATCAACAAGTGAGACAAAAAGTGGATTCTCTGTTGTTGCCGCTACGCCCCGCCCCTCCTCGCCTTGCCTGAAGCTCCAGAGGAGGAGTATCGCGACAGAGACGTCGGTCCAAACGCCGGACCAAACGCCACGGACGCTGCGGAAACCCATAGCTGGGAGTTGGGAACCGTAACAGGGGCTGTCGCGGAAGGAGAGCGACGAAAAACACCCAGCGAGTATAGTGTCCCTAAACGCCGAGGCGCCGCGCTCGGTACGGCTGGAAACGTGTGCCGAGGGGTGTGTGCCCCCGCAGCTGTCCAGACTGTTTGTGCTGCGAGGCGCGGTACAGTGGAGGGGCGAGCCCAAACGACCCCACCCTCATTTCCGTGCCGTTTGGGAGTAACTGCACCAAGATTACAAAAGCTTTGAGCACCCCTGGTCGAGGTCAGAGAAACCTGGGACCGGGAGGTGCAGAAAGGTGCGAGAAACAGCAAACTGTGCCCCAAGGTGGCCCAAGGGGGAGCTTTACAAACGGTTACCAGGGACCTCCGAAAGTCGACTATCCAGCCCGGACCATTGAGCCTCTGGGCACCCCAAATGGGGAGAAGAGGAGATAAAGGAAGAGATTTGCATCATCAATCCTTGGCAAGGCAGGCTGGTGGATAGCGGACAACAGAGGTAAGTCAGCTACAGTGTGGAGGAGTGTGGAGGAGTGTGTGTCTAAGCCAGAATATATGAATACTAATTGGTGATTAACAAACCACGCCGTGCAGTAAAAAGAAAGTAAGCCCAGTAGGGGAAAAACAAACCCCTACCAGTTCAATCCTATAAAAGGGTATGGGCTGCAATTTAAGAAAGAAAGTGCGGAAGGGGGCACAAGATTCCAGCCCGGAGACGAGCAAACAACCGGCTGAGTTCAGCTTAAGGGAAGGGAGCCAAGAGAGTCTGAATTCCCAGGAGGATATTTCCGTGGAGAGACGCAAGAAGGGAAAATGCAAAAAAGGACCAAAAAAGGCCCCGCAAGTAAAAAAAGGGTGCTCTCTAACATCCCTTAAAAAACAGAATATAGAGCCCTCAAACCCAGTAAAGGTCTTCTTAGGTAAACATTATAAAATCCAAAACCCAATGGCAATAAATGTGGACCCTGATGAGGATGAGGACTCCGAGACAACAAATATAGAAACGGATAACGTGCTTCAAGAGGATCAAAACCTGAGAGGATTGCCAGAAAAAGAACAGGAAGAAGAGCTGGAGGATCCCCTATTAATAAACCTATTACTAAACAGTCAGAATTCAAATTTGCTGGTACCTCGGCTATCTTCATCTCCAAAACTGTTCTCCCCCCAAGTATCGGGGAATGACGATCAAGTGAGAAGAGTCAGCCTGGAGACAAGTTTTGTTTGGGAGGTATCCCCCAGCCAAGTACCACAGAGTGAAGAAAGGGGAAACAACTCAAATGTGCAGAATACTGGGAAAATCAGAAGCCACATAATCCCAGAGAGAAATAGCCAACATGACTCTGACCTCTCAATGGTCCCTACCACCTCAATGATGGATCTTCTATTAATGTTGCAAAAAACTCTGCAAGGGATCCTCGAAGTCTCATTGCTGAACAATGGAGTTCTGAATTCCCAAAAGCAACATCTAAAGAAGATAGAGGATGAGTTGACTGGAATAAAAAGCCAAATGTCTACCCTGATAAGACCAGTAGGAACCCCCCAAGCTACGGAACAAAGCTTGGAAAGTACTCAGATGGAGCTCCCAGATAATGTCTATATCTCTAAGCGCCCAATGTTAATAAGAAGGAGATGTGACCATGTAAGAACTCACACCAAAGGTAGAGTGGGAAAAAAGAAGGCCACACAGGTAGGGCCAAAGGAGAAGCCAAAGGAGAAGCTGAAGGAAAAAGAAACCGGAGATACACTAAATATTATGGCTCGGGCCTTTGTCCCGACCAGACCTTCGGAAATAGAAACATTAAGGAAGGTTCAAAACATACAAGAAAAGTGTAAGAATGGCAAGGACCCAAAAGGGACAGTACAAAAGAAAAAACTCATAGGCCAGAGAATAACCCCCTCATTAAAAAGCCAAAGGCAGACCCCTCTGAGACACAGGAACCCGGAAGAAATTTCCCAGCCACAAGAGACAGAAACAAGAGTAACAGGGCAGAAAGGACTAAGACAGAAAACTTTAGAATTCCCAGTGAAAGGATATGATCAGGGGAACAATAAATGGGTCTACCTAGAACCAGCAGAAGAAGGCCAAAGGGGTAAGAAGTCAAGAAATATAAAACCCCTAAATAGGTCACAAATCTTGGCGATCTTCTCAAAATGTGTAAGCCTGAGTGGGATTGACACAAAAGATTTAAGACAGGTGGGATTTATAGACAGCACCACAGTTGGGGAAATAACAAAAGTACTGTTACACTCAGATCTGGTAAGAAAGGCAATTCTGAGGGCAGCCAGTGAGATTCTCCAAGAAGGAGTAAAGGTACTGACTGAAAAAGAGCTAAGGGGAAAAGTACTCACAGGAAGGGACTTCCTAAGCTGCCACGCAGGTCTGGGAAAGAGACAGGTGAGAATACACCAGGGTAAAGAGGAAGGGGATAACTGTCTAAAGGTGGTGATAAATACCACTGTGAAACAGGATTGGTGGGGCAACCGGAGTCAATGTAGCTATCTAGGGGACTCAACGGAGTGCAATTTGGAGGGAAGTGAGATAATCGGGCGACTGAGCGATATAGAATAGGAGAGAGGGTCGCCGACTGCCCTAAGTCTCTTAACGTGGAACATAAATGGGCTAGGCAATGATTTAAAAAGGGAACAGTTAAAGCTTAGAATAAACGAAGTAGCAATTGCCTGCCTACAAGAGACTTGGGCAAGCCGCGAAACCCCCATCTTCGAGGGATATCATCAACTAAATCGACCGGCAACGAGACAACGATTTGGTCGCCCCTCGGGGGGAATAATGACGCTTATCTCAACGATGATACTAAGAAATGTGACAATGTTAAAAGTAAAGTGTAAATGGTTATTGGCATGTAGGATAAACCATCTCTGTCTGGATAAGTCATATGCAAAGATAATTGTTGTAAATGTATATATACAATGGGACAATGTAGAGGACTATGCAAGAGAGATGGGAAACTTTAAACAGGACGTAGATTATATTTTTGAAAGGTACACTTCAGACAAATTGTTAATTTTAGGGGATTTTAACCATAAATTATACCCAGGGAAGACCGATCGTTGGTGCACAGAACTACTAGACTCCTATGGAATAACACATGCAAAGTTTCCAACATGTGACCCCTCAAAGCTGGATTGGGAATTGGTCAATTATTTGGGAGAAAAGGGACTCTTTTGCCTAAATGGCAGATTTAAATCAGACTGCCCGGCAAAGAAGACTTTTAAAAAAGGTCTGCAAAACTCTCCGATCGATTATGTCTTTATGCCAGCATGGAACTTCCACTTAGTGCAGGACTTTAATGTACTGAATGGTGAAGGTAGTGACCACAATCGGCTCTTGGTAAACTTAAAATGGGGAAGGTTGGAACCAAGGGAAAAGGTGATTCAACAAGAATTAGATTATCCAAAAAGGGCAACAACCAGAGTAACCGAAGATTATGTGGAAAAATTAAAATCATTCCAACAAAAGATAGAATTGGTAAATCTAGAAAATTCAAACTTAAAATGGTACGAGGAGAAAATTGCCCAATTAGTCGAATGTCTTAGTATAGAACTAAAAAAGAATAAAAGTAAAGGCCAAACAAACCGTGACAGACGCCTGAAATGGTTCTCAATGGAATGCCAAATTAAAAAAAGAGAAATAAGGGCAGAAGCTAGAAAACAGAGGAAAGAATTTAATCTAGAGAGGAAAAAACATATAATCTCTCTAAAAGTAGAGCTTAAGAAGATGGGCCTTGATGCAAAAATGGAGTACAAAGAGAAATGCTGGGGAGAGCTGCTAGAATCAATTGAAAATAAAAATCTGAGACAATTTTGGAAATTGATAAAAGCAGCATCGTCTCCCCCTGCAGGAGAAATGATATGCGTCGTAAGTGAGGCAGCCTGGGACAAATATATAAGGGAACTGTATGAAGCAAGATTAGTCTCAGGAGTAAGAGCTCTACCAGAGTGGCAGGAAATCTCAGACGAATTTAAATCAGATTTCACAGAAGACCACATTGGAGAAATAATTAAGAAGTTGAACCTAACTAGAGCAGCAGGGCCGGATAACCTCCCAGCTATAATCCTTAAATCCCAAACAAAATGGTGGGCACGGTTTTTCTCAAACCTCTTCCAATTAATCCTAAAAGAGGGAAAAATGCCATCAAACTGGAAGGGGGCAATAATCAGACCTATCCACAAAAAGGGTCGCCCAGAGGAACCGAAAAATTACAGACTGATAAACCTCCTGGACATAGGGGCAAAAGTCTACTCAAAACTTGTCCTTAACAGACTAAATGCCTGGGTGGAAGAGTACTCAATAATACCAATCGAACAGGGAGGATTTAGAGCAGGTCATTCAACAATAGATCACTGCTTTTCCCTATGGGCAATGGCAAGGAAGTCGACGGAACAGAACGGAAAACTCTGTTGCTGCTTCGTGGACTTCCGAGCCGCATTTGACTCGGTAGACCGGGACTGTCTCTGGGAAATACTAACTAAGAAAAATATCCCAAGAGACTTGTTGACGGTATTAAAAGAATTGCACCGGGAAAATTCGGCCCAAATCATCAGGGATACTGAGGGGACATTAACGCCAAAAATCCCCATTGGAAATGGCCTGCGGCAAGGCTGCGTACTGGCTCCCCAGTTATTCTCCATCTTTCTAGCCGAATTACCGAAATACCTCGAAGTAAAGGGTAGCGCCAGTCCAAGAATGGATGGAAAAAAGTTGTCGTGCCTGCTATACGCAGATGATCTAGTGATAGTGGATCAAACAGAAATTGGCCTCCAAAGGAAACTGAATTCTTTTAATGAATATTGTAAAAAGTTGTTTTTAAAGGTAAACCTAGACAAAACAAAAGTCTTATGCTTTGGGAAAAAAGCGATCAAGTTTAATTGGTTTTTAGGGGATCTTAAATTGGAATCGGTAAATGAATACCGATATCTAGGTGTGTGGTTCGATAAGAAATTAAATTGGCAAACACACCTTGAAGCCCAAAAAGCGAAGTCACAAACTTCAATTGCTGGTTTAAAAATGTTTAACCGGGATTATGGGGATAAGTCGCATCGGCCATTATTGAAAGCATTTAATGCGATGATTCCACCACAAGTCCTCTATGGAGCGGAGGTCCTTTATTTGAGCGGTAAGGGAGCCTGGGACATAGAGGAAGGAAAATGCATGAAAAAGCTCTTATCCCTACCCCAATCGGCAATGGTTCAAGCCATAAGAACAGAGCTAGGAACAACAGCTTGGGGAGTTCAGACGCAATGCGCAGTAATTCGGTTCTGGAAACGCCTAGAAAACGATCAAAAAATTGCACATTGATGCCGGAACGAAATACAACGAAGTGACCTAAAATGGGCTAAAATGTGTAAGAAGAGAATGTTACAGGCCTGCGAAAATATAAAAGTGGATATGTCTTGTGAGGCGCTAACTATAGAGTGTTCAAAACAGGAATTACGTACTAATGGACAAATGTCTACAAGAAGTATGGATAGGGAATATCTAGGGAAAAAAATATCAGTGAATTTCATGATAAAGGCATGGGCAAAGGAATCCTGGTTCCCTTATTTGGATCTATTGCCTAACACGTGGTTTAGACAAGAGATCCTAAGATTACGTATTGGGATCAACCCATGGTAATCAAATAAAGAAGCTAAAACCAAAATGCTGGACCCAAATGGGCACTGCAAATGCAGGCTGGGCACAATAGGGGACATCGTGCACTTTTTGTTAGACTGTTTAAATAATTTAGAACAGCGTAAACTTTGGCTGCACCCAATATTTATAAAATATGATATAAAGAACAGGAGACAAGCACTTGAGCTAATAACAGAACTTCCAAGCATTGATATCGCAATCGCACTTGGGAAATTTTTAAAAAGTGTACATAATGTTATAATAAATCAGTAAATATTAATGTTTTAAATAGTATTGTCTAGAGAAAATTGGTTTTATGAGTTTTATTATGAAAACTATTGGAATTGCTGAAAAAAGGTGTACCTGCTGTCAATTGCCATTTGCCGGGGGGGAATCCATTTACACCGATATTTTAAAGGAATGAAATTTAATGATAATTTTGTATGAATATTGATGATTGTTGCTATTTTATTGCACGTAAGCACTGTGTATGGTTTAAAGATTATGATCTAAATAAACTTAACTTTTGACCTTGACCTTGACCTTGAGACAACAGATTGACGATGGATTTCTTCATGAAAAGAAAGAATACACATGCACATCATTTCAACCTATCTGAATGTATGTGAGAGGACAAGCTGGAACAGCAACAAGTTTCTTAATTAAAGTAATCACCAGTTATCTACAGAAAACAACTAAGTCACATTTGTCTTGTGTTGTAACTGCTCCAACTGGGTTGGAAGCACACAACATTAAAGGAATTACATTACATTGTTTACTTATGCTACCTGTGGAGCATGAAAACAAATTGAAATATCACAAGCTATCTGGAGAAGCTTGTTGTGAAGTTTCAAGAGTGCTAAAGAAAATGAAACTGCTGATTATTGATGATGTAACCATGGTCTCAAACTTAATGATTGCTTTTGTGCATTTAAGAATGCAGCAAATTCTTAAAACAGAGTACGATGTCTTATTTGGATGAAAATAGTTTTTGGATATCTACTGCAACTTACTCCCGTAAAACGACAACCAGTATTTAAAACACTTGTGCATGTAGACATTAAAAAGTCTTTGGATAGCATTGGAATCGTTAACATTTGGTCATATTTTGAATCCAAAGAACTCATTACAAATATGCAACAGGCAAATGATGTTGAATATGGAACTATTCTTCAAGATATAAGACTTGGAGTACTGAAAGAACATGGCAAACAAGCTTTGCAGAGTCGATTACTTTCCAATTTGTTTCCAAATAAAAATATAGTTTCTGAGAAAATATATATGAAAATTGCAGAAAATAAATCTATAATCTGCTTAATGCCAACAATGCAAGTTTTGAAGCTGGAAAATGGAGAAATAATAAAAATGGAAGCTATTGATAAAATAGAGCATGAAGGAATCGCTATTATTTTGACAAAAAATTTAAAACAAAATTGGATTCTTTAGAAAAATCGATATCTAAAACTGCTGGATTCGAAAAGAATCTATATGCATGTAAAAAATGTCGGGTAATTTTAAGGCGTAATTTGGATTTAGAAAAAGGTTTAGTTAATGGAGCAATGGGCAAAGTTGTGTATTTTGTTAATTATCAAAATAAAGATGGAATTGAGTTTTTAAAAATTAAATTTGATCAGATTGAAGAAGTAAAACAAATTGGTCGCTGTTCAGTTCGTTTTTTTCATGTTAAAGATTTATATATCCGTGGGAAACAGTTTCCAATTTCTCTGGCATGTGCAGTGACTATTCATAAATCTCAAGGTTTTAATGTGGACAGTGCTTTAATGAACATTAGAAGTACTGTGTTAAAAGTGGATATGGCTTTGTCTCGAGTCAGAACTATATCTGGTTTGTTTTTGATTGATTTTGATGACACAAAGGATATTGCAGATGCAAACTGTGTAAAAGAGTGTAATAGGTTAAGAAGAGCATATGCTCCCAATTTAGGTCAATATCCTGTATTTGAAAAGCATGTAGTAGGTCAAAAAAGAAGGTATGAGAATATCTGTAGTGAAGGTATAGAGAAGAAAAAAAAAACAAGATAATGTTGTGATTGCAAGCAAAAAGAAAAAGGACACTGTTGAAGAGATTTTTGGTTATCAGTTTGAAAATAGTTCAGGTATCAACTGCTATGCTAATGTTGTTTTTTTTCTAGACACTTTGCAACAGCAAATTATGGAGAATCGTGAAAAAAGATTTTAGGTTTTAGGGGTGTTATAGTTAGCTGGACATTTCACATTTCAATGGTTTAAACATGGTAGTCTGTATTTTATAGGGAGTGATGAAAAGTTATACTAGTGTATGTGTATGATGAGGTGTATAAGATTGTCATGTGGATGATATCATCAGTGATGTCATTTGAGATGTCATCAGTGATGTCATCAGTGATGTCACTGACCATGTCATGAATGATGTAATATGTGACATCATCAGCAGTGGATTGCGGGCACGCGAGTAATAGTTAGTACAACTAACTATAACGGAGGAATTTCAATGGTTTTTTATTAGTGAAATGTCCAGCTACCTAAAACACCCATAAAACCTATGTTTTTTTTCTCTTATTTCTCTCTCTAGTTATAAGGTTTTTTAAATGCTAATTCCTAACTATGAATAAGGGTGGGCGCAAAATCCGTTCCGCTCGCGGATTTTTCGGTTTTTCGGCAATTTTGCGAATCTCACGAAATTGCCGAAAAATCCGCAAATCCGCTCGCGTGCGCATTTTTTTTTTGTTGCAGTAGAGTATGAACACGGTGGCATCTTTGTGGATAAATATGCAGGCAGGATTCATTCTGGCACGATGCTCCTGTCACAAAAATTAAACCTCAACAGGTTGCACTTACAGATATAAATAAAGCAGGTGCCCGAGTTGAAGCTCAAATTCAGTCACACATTATAATCGGCCCAAACAACTAGTGAGCACGGTCGAGGCTAGGCAGGTGTGCTTCCTCCCCATATCTACCGCCTACAATTAGCTGTAATCCTTGATGGAGGTCTTTGCATCCACGAGTTTCTATAGCGCAATCCCTGTGTACTTCCTGTGACCAGGAGGCTGCTTCCTTCTCATCTGCTGCTCTGATCGGTCTCTGACCCTTACAAGAGGCATGTGAACTCGAATGGAAGCCCCATCGTTTGGCCCCACACACACACACTAGGGTATTCAACTTCTTCCCGCCCTTTCCTCACTATAATGGACAGCTCACTCGAGGGACCTCGGCGCCCAAACAGCTAGTGAGCATGGTCGAGGCTAGGCAGGTGTGCTTCCTCCCCATATCTACCGCCTACAATTAGCTGTAATCCTTGATGGAGGTCTTTGCATCCACGAGTTTCTATAGCGCAATCCCTGTGTACTTCCTGTGACCAGGAGGCTGCTTCCTTCTCATCTGCTGCTCTGATCGGTCTCTGACCCTTACAAGAGGCATGTGAACTCGAATGGAAGCCCCATCGTTTGGCCCCACACACACACACTAGGGTATTCAACTTCTTCCCGCCCTTTCCTCACTATAATGGACAGCTCACTCGAGGGACCTCGGCGCCCAAACAGCTAGTGAGCATGGTAGAGGTTAGGCAGGTGTGCTTCTTCCCCACATCTACCGCCTACAATTAGATGTAATCCTTGATGGAGGTCTTTGCATCCACGAGTTTCTCTAGCGCAATCCCAGTGTACTTCCTGTGACCAGGAGGCTGCTTTCTTCTCATCTGCTGTTCTGATCGGTCTTTGACCCTTACAAGAGGAATTTGAACTCGCATGGAAGCCCCGCCCGTTTGGACCGCCACACACATACTAGGGTATGCAACTTCTTCCCGCCCTTTCCTCACTATGATGGACAGCTCACTCGAGGGACCTTGGCGCCCAAACAACTAGTGAGCACGGTCGAGGCTAGGCAGGTGTGCTTCCTCCCCATTTCTACCGCCTTCAATTATTTGTAATCCTTGATGGAGGTCTTTGCATCTGCGAGTTTCTCTAGCACAATCATCGTGTACTTCCTGTGACCAGGAGGCTGCTTCCTTTTCATCGGCTGCTCTGATTGGTCACTGACCCTTACAAGAGGCATGTGAACTCGCATGGAAGCCTCACCCGTTTGGCCCCACCACACACACACTAGGGTATGCAACTTCTTCCCACCCTTTCCTCACTATGATGGACAGCTCACTAGAGGCACTTCGGCTCCCAAACAACTAGTGAGCACGGTCGATGCTAGGCAGGTGTGCTACCTCCCCATATCTACCACCTACAATTAGTTGTAATCCTTGATGGAGGTCTTTGCATCCACAAGTTTCTCTAGCGCAATCCCTGTGTACTTCCTGTGATCAGGAGGCTGCTACCTTCTCATCTGCTGCTCTGATCGGTCTCTGACCCTTACACGAGGCATGTGAACTCGCATGGAAGCCCCACCCGTTTGGCCCCACCACACACACACTAGGGTATGCAACTTCTTCCCGCTCTTTCCTCACTATGATGGACAGCTCACTCGAGGGACCTCGGCGCCCAAACAGCTAGTGAGCAAGGTCGAGGCTAGGCAGGTGTGCTTCCTCCCCATATCTACCGCCTACAATTAGATGTAATCCTTGATGGAGGTCTTTGCATCCACGTGTTTCTCTAGCACAATCCCCGTGTACTTCCTGTGACCAGGAGGCTGCTTTCTTCTCATCTGCTGCTCTGATCGGTCTCTGACCCTTACAAGAGGCATGAGACCTCGAATGGAAGCTCCACCCATTTGGCCCCGCCACACACACCCTAGGGTATGCAACTTCTTCCCGCCCTTTCCTCACTATGATGTACAGATCACTCGAGGGACCTCAGCGCCTATCGGCACGGTGGCAAAGTAACAGACACACGTGGTCATGGCCACATATGCAAATCTGTGAGTTTGCGGATTTTCGCTCGTACTCGCGGATTTTTCACGATTTTGCGCGAATTTGCGGACCGCAAATCTGCAAAATTGGCCCATGGTTAACTATAACTTGCCTGAAACCTATGGTCTTTCTGCATCTCTCTTGCTTTTTCTGCACCATTGTGCCTATTCTGCACCATTCTTCCCCCTTTCTGCACTCCTCTTGCCTCTTTCTGCTCCCCTTTTGTCTCTTTTTCTACCTAACTTACCGCTTTCTGCATTCTTGTTGTTTCTTTATGCACTTCTTTGCTTTTTTCTGCACACCTCTTCTCTCTTTCTGCACTCCTCTTGCCTCTTTAAGAACCTGTCTTGCTTTTTGCGGCACCCCTCATGCCTCTTTAAATACCGTACTGCCCTCTTTCTACAGGCGTATTGCTTCTTTATGCACTTCTCTTTCCTCTTTCTGCTTCCATCTTGCCTCTTTCTCCACGTCTGTTGCTTCTTTCTGCACTAATTTTGTTTCTTCCTGCACTTCTCTTGCTTCTTCCTGCACCCTTCTTGCCTCTTTATCCATCCCTCTGCTCCCTTTTTTCTTCTCTTTTGCTTGTTTCTCCACTTTGCTTGCTTCTTTCTGTGCCCCTCATCCGTCTTTCTGCACTTCTGTTTCTTCATTCTGCGCTTCTCTTTCTTATTTCTGCACCTCTCTCGCTTCTTTCTGCACCCCTCTTCCCTCTTTCTGCACCTCTGTTCCTACTTATTGCACTTCTTTTGTTTCTTTATGCAGTGCTCTTGCTTCTTTCTTGACCCCTTGCTTCTTTCTCCACATATCCACCCACTTTCTGCACCCCTGTTGCCTTTTTCTGCACCTCTGTTCTTTCTTCCTGCACTTCGTATGTTTCTTTCTGCCCATCTCTTCCCTCTTTCTGCAATACTAATGCCTGTTTCTGTACCTCTGTTGCTTCTTCTGTACTTATTATTTTTTCTTTTTGCACCCTTCTTACCTTTTTCTGCACTTCTGTTCCTTCTTTCTGCACGTCTTTTGTTTCTTTCTGCACCTCTCCCTTTTTTCGTCCCCCTTTGCCTCTTCCTGCACGTTCTTCCCTCTTTCTGCACCTGTCTTGCCTCTTTCTGCACCTCTGTTCCTTCTGTTTGCACTTCTTTTGTTTCTTTATGCAGTGCTTTTGCTTCTTTCTGGACCACCTTCTTCTGTCTCCACCCATCCACCCACTTTTTGCACCCCTGTTGCCTCTTTTTGCACCTCTGTTCTTTCTTTCTGCACGTCTTGTGTTTCTTTCTGCATGTCTCCCTTCTTTTGTACCCCCTTTGGCTCTTTGTGCACCGTTCTTCCCTCTTTCCGCACTCCTCTTGCCTCTTTCTGCACCTCTGTAGTTGCCTTCTGCAATTTGTTTGTTTCTTTCTGCACCTCTATTGCCTCTTTCTGCAACTTTGTTCCATCTTTCTGTACTTCTGTTGTTTCTTTCTGCATGTCTCTTGCTTCTCTCTACACCCCATTGCCTCTTTCTCCACGCCTATTCCCTCTTTCGTCACCCCTCTTGCCTCTTTCTGCACCTCTGTTCCTTCTTTCTGAACTTCTTTTGGTTCTTTCTGCAGCTCTCTTGCTTCTTCCTGCAGCACCTTGCCTCTTTCTCCACCCCTCTTCCCTCTTTCTTCATTCTTGTTGCCGCTTTCTGCACCTCTGTTGCTTCTTTATGCACTTCCTTTGTTTCTTTCTGCACATCTCTTGCTTCTTTCTGTACCCCTCATGACTCTGTTTGTACCCTTCTTCTATTTTGCTGCTCCCCTCTTGTCTCTTTCTCTAACTCACTTACCCCTTACTGCATACCTTGTGCTTCTTTTTGTTCTTCTCTTGCTTCTTTCTGCACCCTCCTTCTCTCTTTCTACAGCCCTCTCAATTTCTTGCGGCACCCCTCATGCCTCCTTATACACCCTTATTCCCTCTTTATGCAGGTGTTTTGCTTCTTTATGCACTTCTCTTGCCTCTTTATGCTCCCATCTTGCTTCTTTCTGCACGTCTTCTGCACTAATGTTGTTTCTCTTTGCACCCCTCTTCCCTCTCTCTGCACCCCTCTTGCCTCTTTCTGCACCTCTGTTCCGTCTGTTTGCACTTCTTTTGTTTCTTTATGCAGTGCTCTTGCTACTTTCTGGACCACATTCCTTCTGTCTCCACCCACTTTCTGCACCCATGTTGCCTCTTTCTGCACATCTGTTATTTCTTTCTGCAATTATTTTGTTTCTTTCTGCCCATCTCTTCCCTCTTTCTGCAATCCTCTTGCCTGTTTGTGTACCTCTGTTGCTTATTCTGTACTTAATATTTATTTATTTCCGCAGCCTTCTTGCCACTTTCTGCACGTCTTTTATTTCTTTCTGCACGTGTTCTGTTTCTTTTTGCATGTCTCCCTTCTTTCGTACCCCTTTGCCTCTTTCTGCACCATTCTTCCCTCTTTATGCACACCTCTTGCCTCTTTCTGCACCTCTGTTGTTTCTTTCTGCAATTGTTTTGTTTCTTTCTGCACCCCCCATTGCCTCTTTCTCCACCCTTGTTTCCTCTTTCTTCACCTCTGTTGCCTCTTTCTGCAACTCTGTTGCTTCTTTCTGTTCTTTTTTCTACACATCTCTTGCTTCTATCTGCACCCTTCAGGCCTCTTTATGTACCCTCTTCCCTCTTTTTGCACCCCTTGTGCCTCTTTCTACACCTCTTTCTGCTTCTTTCTTCACTACTATTGCTTCTTTCTCCAGCTCTCTTGCTTCTTTCTGCACCACTTGTGCATACCTTGTGCTTCTTTATGTTCTTCTCCTGCTTCTTTCTGAACCCTTCTTCTCTCTTTCTACAGCCCTCTCAATTTCTTGCGGCACCCCTCATGCCTCCTTATACACCCTTATTCCCTCTTTATGCAGATGTTTTGCTTCTTTATGCACTTCTCTTGCCTCTTTATGCTCCCATCTTGCTTCTTTCTGCACGTCTATTGCTTCTTTCTGCACTAATGTTGTTTCTCTTTGCACCCCTCTTCCCTCTCTCTGCATCCCTCTTACCTCTTTCTGCACCTCTGTTCCTTCTGTTTGCACTTCTTTTGTTTCTTTATGCAGTGCTCTTGCTACTTTCTGGACCACCTTCCTTCTGTCTCGACCCACTTTCTGCACCCATGTTGCCTCTTTCTGCACCTCTGTTATTTCTTTCTGCAATTCTTTTGTTTCTTTCTGCCCATCTCTTCCCTCTTTCTGCAATCCTCTTGCCTGTTTGTGTACCTCTGTTGCTTATTCTGTATTTATTATTTATTTATTTCCGCAGCCTTCTTGCCACTTTCTGCACGTCTTTTACTTCTTTCTGCACGTGTTCTGTTTCTTTCTGCATGTCTCCCTTCTTTCGTACCCCTTTGCCTCTTTCTGCACCATTCTTCCCTCTTTCTGCACACCTCTTGCCTCTTTCTGCACCTCTGTTGTTTCTTGCTGCAATTGTTTTGTTTCTTTCTGCGCCCCATTGCCTCTTTCTCTACCCTTGTTGTTCCTCTTTCTTCACCTCTGTTGCCTCTTTCTGCAACTCTGTTGCTTCTTTCCGTACTTTTTTCTACACATCTCTTGCTTCTATCTGTACCCTTCGTGCCTCTTTATGTACCCTCTTCCCTGATTTTGCACCCCTTGTGCCTCTTTCTACACCTCTTTTGCTTCTTTCTTCACTACTATTGCTTCTTTCTCCAGCTCTCTTGCTTCTTTCTGCACCACTTGTGCTTCTTTCTACACCCCTCTTCTCTCTTTCTACTCCCCCCTCGCCTCTTTCTGCACCTCTGTTCCTTCTTTTCTGCATTTCTTTTGTTTATTTCTGCAACACTCTTGCTTCTTTCTGTATTACCTCTTGCCTCTTTCTCCACCCCACTTACCCCTTTCTGCATTTCTATTGCTTCTTTATGCACTTCTCTTGCTTCTTTTTACTTCTCTATTTCTTATTTCTGCATCCCTCATGCCTCTTTATGCACTCCTCTTTCCTCTTTCTGCACCCCTCTTCTTCTTTATATTCTTTCTATACTTCTTTTTTTTCTCTTTCTCTTTCTTATTTCTGCACCTCTGTTGCATCTTTCTGTACCCCTCATGCCTCTTTCTGGACCCCTTTTCCCTCTCTGTACCCATCTTGCCTCTTTCTGCACCTGTTGCTTCTTTATGTACTTATTTTGTTTCTTTCTGCACATCTCTCGCTTCTTTTTCCACTTCTCTCACCTCTTTCTTTACTCAAATGGGAAGTGCAAGCTTTCAAGTTTAAATGTCTGTGTGCTTTTGTGACTGAGGTATATGTCTACTTGTATATGTATTCTCACATGTGTTATGCATCTATCGATGGTAGCCTAAAAGTGGGTTGTTTATTCTATAGTTGGTTAAATGTGCTCAGTTCTGATCTATCCCTCAGTTGCACAGGCAGGCATCTATTAGGTATATAGGTGTTATAGAGCTCCTTAAGTATACTACTGAATACCCATGTGCCCTGTATTATGAGTAGAAAGAAATACATACACATTTTTGTACACTTATTTAGAGTATGCTGTTTGAAACACAGGTATTGAAGTATTTTTTACGTTTATTTTTATGTAACATGTCACTAGGTAAAAGCATAGACATACATGCATACCTTCACAAACTTTGTTAGACTTTCAACAGTGATATGCTTAGGATTGCTGTTTTATATTTGGTAGGGCTAACTTTCTGAGCAGTCGATTAATGGTGTACCTTCAAGAGGAAAGTGAGGTGTTGTTGTGGAAGTTTGCGAACAGTGCGGCTGGTCATCTGCCGCAGCTGGTCCTCTTTCCGCCCCCACCACCGCCTGGATAAATCACAGAGCAGCCACCGCCTACCTGGTATTGTTGTGAAAGTTTGCTGGAGCGTGAGTGGAGACTCAGGGGACTGCTGAATTTGTCTCCCAGGAACCTACTCCTCGCGGCCCCCACTTCGCGGGAGCCGCTCCTGGTGGAGAACTCGGGCACTGCGTGAGTGGGACAGTGTATCGGACTGTAAGGAGGGGTTTATCGCCCACAGGAGCATTACAGGACTGCGAGGACCAGCGAACAGTGCGGCTGGTCACCTGCCGCAGCTGGTCCTCTTTCCGCCCCCACCACCGCCTGGATAAATCACAGAGCAGCCACCGCCTACCTGGTATTGTTGTGAAAGTTTGCTGGAGCGTGAGTGGAGACTCAGGGGACTGCTGAATTTGTCTCACAGGAACCTACTCCCCGCGGCCTACGCTTCGCGGGAGCCGCTTGTGGTGGAGAACTCGGGCGCTGCGTGAGTAGGACAGTGTATCGGACTGTAAGGAGGGGCTTATCACCCACAGGAGCATTACGGGACTGCGAGGACCTGCGAACAGTGCGGCTGGTCATCTGCCACAGCTGGTCCTCTTCCCGCCCCCACCACCGGTATATAGTTTCCGCCCTATCCGCGTACGCGGGATGCGTGCATGCGTGCTCCGGGCGAAGCCCGGGCCAAGGGCGGGCCCGTTGTAGCCCGTTAGAGCCCGATCGAGACCAGACCGGGGCCCCCCTCTTGGTCATCGCATTGGGACATTGATCCAGCTATTGTATAGGGGTAAGACTTATTATTTATCCTGACAAAAGACTGTCACACAGATGGCGGGGAGAGAAAATTGGAGCAAAGCCGCAAACAATGCCGCACACACAGTTGGTGCCATGGACAATTTTATTATCAGAGCTAACTCTCTTTTAACGCACGAAATTGCTTCCTTGGAACGCAGACTTTCCCAAGGAATAGAGAATGTTAAGCGATCCTCCCTTGGCCACATAGCTACAGCCTTGACTCCCACCAGACAGGAAGTGTCCATGGAGACAAATGTGCTAATTTGTACACCTTTGGACCAGGGGAGTACGGGGGAACCCTCCACTAAACATTTCGGTCATTCCGGAATCGGTTCCAACGTTAAGTACTTTGGTTGTACCATGTGTAACTGAGCATAATGGGTTATGTAACCAACACCATCAAGGGCTCAGGGAGGGAGCAATTCCTAAAAGGAAGAGGGGGCCACACACATCGGGGAGTAAAAAAGCAAAGGTGCCTAAATACTGTAATCCTACAGACAATAAGAAGTGGAGAAAAGAAGTTGCACCAACACCGCTAGATATTAGTAATCAAGCTAATTCACGGGTCCCCAATGAGGTAGTACATTCAGCTAGCCTAACTTCGGCTAGTTGCACCCGAGGGGAGTGGGATGATTCGGTGGACTATAACATCCCGGGTAATTTGCTTAAGTCTTTAATTAACTTACTTGAAGTTAGACTTTCACAAATGGAGGTCAGACTGACAAGAATTGAAGAAGCAACAGGGGCTACTATAGACTATCTTAAGGAAGCTGACTACCAACAGTGGAAGGTGGCCTCCACTCAAGTGGCTCCCACAGTAGCATGGCCAGTCCTCCTCCAGCGCCTCTTCCCCCAAGTATCTTACCCTCATCTTTCCAACCCTCTCCTCCTGTTATTCCTGTGAGTGATCCTCTTTTGAGCACAACCGGGGTTATGGGGTTAGAGAGGCAAACGCCACTGGTACAAAAAACACAAAGTAACAAGCGAGTTATACACCTCCCCCTGAGGCAGCTCCGTTTGTGGCTAGTTTAAGAGGAGTCCCCGAACTCGCTGGTCCTGGTAATGAAACTTTTTCTTCGCTTAAAAACAAAGTCGTGAGCTGGCTTAATAAATATAGACCACTCCGCCCTGGGACCAATAGCGAAATAATGCTAGTAAGGCGAGTACCGTGAGTGGGTACGACTAGGAAAAACACTACTGGAGATTGTGTTCTTATAAATTTCAGGGACCCAAGGACGGTGGCCCATATTTGTAACTGGCCTATGGTAACATCAGGGACCTCTATACAAACTCTACCACTGTCAGCCTTTTATCCTGACAAATTTGAGTGGTTTGGGGATATGGCTGATGAGGGCTGGTCATGGGTTACACCCAGAAGATCTCGTAGGGGAGAAGGACCAAGGCTTCCACTGAGAGTGAGCGGGAGAGGCGATTGGAACTTGCCCTACCACTGTGGTCCATATAGCCAATACTCGCTCCCCAATAGGTTTAGTTGCTTGGATATGGTGGATTGACATGACAATCGGGGTGGAGAAGATAGGCAGTGGATTAATAGCACAGTAGGGTTTAGCAGTATTGACGCTACAGGGGGACTTTACAACTCCAACTTGGGCTTGGTCGGGGCCCGAAATGTCGCTGGACAACCATTAATTCTAGCTGTACCAACTGAGGAATTTTCCCAGAGTCTGAATGTTAGGAGTACTACCCTTTCTGGCAACGTTTGTATGCAGGGTATTCGGGACCTACTTGTCCCAGATGGAAATGGCCCAACCATTTGTAACAATAGAGATGGGGGTTATAGGGGACCCATCTCTATTTTGTCCTGGAATTTGGCGGGCCTGGCGAACAAACTTGACTCCCCAGATTGGGGGTCATTCGTGGACACGCAGGATGTCTGCCTTTTCCAAGAAACATGGGCTAGAGAGGACTATTGGCGCTCGGGATTTGCAACATTCTCAATCCCGGCAAAATGGGGTGGGAAGGGGCGTCCGTCTGGCGGTTTAATGATTTGGGTGGGCTCTCATCTAGGGTGCAGAGTGAAGGCATTGGAAACCAACTCTTTGGACGTCCAATGCGTACTCCTGGAGTGGCCAAATGCAGTTAAATTGGCATTGGTGAATGTATATTCAAGATCATTGGGTATAGCAAATGTCTCTGGTGCAATTGATGAACTAGTTTTGTTCCTGAATACCATCTCGGAAGGCACCACGTATGTGGTTGGGGGAGACTTCAACAGCCAATTCGAGCCATTGCCATTATTTCTGGATGGTGCGACCATGGAGGAGGATGACCAATGGGAAATTCCACCTCTGGTGGGCCCGCCTGTGAAGTCGTGGTCAACACTAGCCACCCAAATTATGTCTCTGACCTTAGTATATTCTCTCAGGGCCTGTAATGTAAATGTAATGTAAATGTAAATGTAATGTAAATGTAAATGTAAATGTAAATGTGCTGGATTTGTAGAGCGCACGGCTGCCCGTGAGCATCCCGGCGCTTGCTTAGGGAACCCGTCCTGGTATTCCCCTGTGAGAAACCCCGGCAGGGTGTCCACAAGGTGAAAGCCAGGCATCCCGCCACGAGGGGCCGTAGTGGAGATTAAGCAAGCTATTGCCCAGAGTCGCAGAGTGTGACCCCGTGGGTTGAGTAGGCACCAGAGCGAGAATTGTCGAGTCCGTGGAATTTTTGAGCCCGAGACCCGCCGAGGCGGGGAATCGAACCCTGGTCCACAGTCGATCTCAGCTTCCGGGTCTGCCGCCTCTAACCACTGAGCCACGCTTCTCCTGTAATGGCCGGGTCAATGGGGACATCCCTCCCAAACCTACCTTCAACAAATTAGGGCACAATTCCCGTTTGGATTATATCTTTGTGGAAATGCGCGATTGGGCCAGAGTCAGGGACTTTAAGGTAACCCCCGCGTTGAAAGTGACCACAACGCGCTGATTTTAAAATTTGCGCTGCCGGGTGTTGCTGCTGCCACACACCAGGAAGATGACTGTATGGAGTCTGGTGTGATTCTATCTAGCAATAGGCGTAAGGTTAGATGGCCCAAAATCAAAGGGAACCCCAAAGATATCCAGAGGCTTTATGCAAGGGTCGTTCCAGTTTTACAAAAAGTGGAAAATCTTAATTTGCGGCTCCCCTCTGTGGAGAGCTACAAAGAACTGGGGGATATTCATTTGGAGTTATGCAGCACTCTGGCCGAGGTATTGAACCCAGTACGGAAGGTAAATAAAGGTAAGGGGATGTGCGTTTCGTGGTTCAATGCAGCTTGTAGGAAGGCTAAAGCCGACCTATTGGAGGCCTAGAAGCAACCTGGGAACAACGTACTGATCAGGGCTAAGAGAAAGTATTATAAACAACTTATCCAGAATGCAAAGATTGAATGGGATAATGACAACTGGACGGATATGACGAGTGCTCTCAAATTCAGAGACGCTCGGAAATTCTTGCAGATTGTCAAAAACGGCTCCGCTGAACCAACTCCCGCAGTTGAGGCTAATATTGCACCTAGTGTGTGGGAGGCCCATTTCCGATCTCTGTACATACAGGCCGATGTAGACCAGTTGGGGGATCCAGCAGAACTAGTGGTAGATTCTACCCCCACTCTTCTGGGGTGGGATGAATTTACCACAGTGGAGGTCGGGGCAGCCATCACTAGACTCTCTGCAGAAAAGGCTCCAGGGTTGGATAAACACCCTGGTGACTTATTCAAACATGAACCGACGGTGTGGGTGCCATATCTTCAGGCTATATTCAATGCAATCATTGGAGGAATGTCGGTGCCTATTACTTGGTTGGGGGCAGAGATTGTTCCCATATTCAAGAAGGGTTCCCCTCTGCTCCCAGCCAATTATAGGCCAATTAGCCTTATCGACGTCCCACAAAATGTTTTTGCAAGGTTGATCCTGGATCGTCTCTTGGAATGGATGCATGACCACTCTGTTTTGAGTCCCTATCAAGCCGGGTTCAGGAATAAAGTATCTACTATAGATCAAGTTTTTCGCATGGCCCTCTTACATTGGAAAACGGTACAGTTGGAGGGTGGCAGCCTCTATAATGTATTCGTAGACCTACGAGCGGCCTTTGATCTTGTACCCCGTAGGAAACTCTGGTCTGTGCTTTCGAACCTGGGGGTCCCTCAACATCTTTTAAATATAGTTATCCACTTACACACTAATAACTTTGCGCAGGTCAGATGTGGCAGGGAGGGGACTCTATCTAATAAATTCCCCGTTGACAGGGGGGTAAGACAGGGTTGTGTGTTAGCACCAACCCTGTTCTGCCTCTACGTTAACGGGGTCATTGCCCATCTTAATGGGGTTGAAAACAGCGATGCCCCAAGCTCGCAGGCAGCAGGGTATCGGCAATTATGTTCGCGGATGATACCCTGCTGCTGTCCAAGTCCCCCATGGGGATACAGCGAGTTCTCGATGGCTTCGAGAAATTCTGTCAAGAACATGGCCTTGAACTTAATGCACTGAAAACCAAATATATGGTTTTCAACCCTCCATGTAAAACTCGTCCCAATCCGTACATTGGTTCTAGTAGGCTAGAAAGGGTCAGAACCTTTGAGTACCTAGGGGTTACCCTAAATGAAAAGATGTCGTGGGGGCACCAACAAGAAAAATCTCAATTAAAATTGGCCCAACTAGCAGGAGGAGTTATCAGGCTTATAAGTAAAAATAAATCTTCCATTAAGCCGGTTGGACGACCGTTAGAGATTTACAGAGCTCAGGCAAGAGGTTCGGCTATGTATGGGAGTGAACTCTGGGGTCACGCGTGCAAACGCGAGTTAACAATAACAGAGAATACATTTATTAGACAGCTCCTGTCACTCCCTCCCAATACCCCCCTGTTGCCAATGAGACTTGGTCTGGGTTTGAGACCTCTTGATGAAGATTTGGGCCTCCGCCCCCTAACCTTCTGGCGCAGAATATGGTCTGTACCAGAATTACTTAATTATAGGTTAAAACTGCAGGAAATTCTGACTTTCTCAAGCGCTGTGAAAATCCCATGGTTAAATTATATAAAAAACGAATTAGGCCGGATAGGACTACCTACCTTATGGTCTGATCCATTGTCATCATGCCCTACAGTTTCACGGAAGCAGTTGGTTAGATTGTATCATGAAAGTAAACTTGCTGCATACACACAGGGCACAGATCTGGGTAATCTAACGGAATCATTTTTAATGACTAAAGATGTTTATAAGTTTGAACCTGTCTTAGATGTAATATTCCCAACCTCCATCAGGAAATTGTACCTACAATGGAGGTATGGTAGCTTGCCGATTCGAGCCTATACTAGCCATTGGTCAGAGAATCTGCCGGGTCACTGCCCAGGGTGTAAAATAGAGCAGGAAACCGAGCTACATATATTGTTTTTTTTTACGGCCTTTGTGCAGGCCAGGAGGCAATGGATTGTTCCGGTATGTAAGAACCTGGGGTTTACGCAATGTTTGCATGCATACAGGGTCCTAAAGACTGATGTATCTGGTTTTATTGTTTTTGCCATTGCTAAATATCTGGGAACTCTCTGGCATAAGAGAAGACATCTATTAATTGGGGACGCTTGATAACAGCTAATTTGAATTGTCCTTTAGTAATACTGTCGTAATTTATGAGGTTGGCTTGTTCTTAATCGGTTTTAAATGTTTTTATTTCCCGATTTTATGGTGTTTTATGTGTATTGTTCTTTCTGTATCTTTTACGGCAAACATGTTGCCGAAATAAAGATGTTGATGATGATGATGATGATGAAAGCGAGGTTTAAGACATCTTGGAGAAGGATTAGTGATTAGGCTACTTTGTATGAGCCTGTTGTAAGGTAAGGTCAATTCAATTTCAAAAGACTTTATTCGGTTTTAAGAAAAAACTATGAAAGTTGTACAGCACCATCAAAAATATAAAAACATACAGTTCATGACAAGAAAAATGCCATGGTGGCCTATTAAAGGTCCCAAGGACAAGAAAGGCTCGCATGGGAGGCAGATCATTTCGCTACTTGGTGGCGAAGGGCTGGAACGCTTTACCCTTGGATCTTCGCCTAGAATTGTCCGAAGCCGACTTCAGGAAGAAGCTAAAAACACATCTCTATTCACGATAATTCTAGCTGACTCTGCGGCCTGCCTGTATGAGTTTTCTGTCCTAGTGCAGGGACACGCTAGTGGAGCGTAACCGCGCGCTTTATAAAACTCCCTTATTATTATTATTATTAATAGACACTCCAATAAAATACAGAAAGGTATATACAGCAGGATCGTTAATAAAATAGGGGGGAGATAACGGGCTGCCAGTAGTTGGATGTACTAATTCATAGCTAAAAGGTGATGGGCTACCTACAGAAATTGGGGATTCATTAATTTTCTATACAGTTTCTGGATCTCAGTGAGGATTTCAAAAAGCCTACTACGAGTGGAATGCATTCTGGTTTCAACATTTGTAGGTAAAAGAGAGCTGGGCGTACCTGAGTAAAATTTTGCTTTTTTAAAAGGGGGTTAAAAAAACCTGCGAGGTACTTCGTAAAATCTGCAGAAAAACATCACGTGCAGCAAATCCTGTGGAGACACACCGTCGCAGCCACAGGATGCTAGCACTTGGCCTCTGTAACTCCCTTTTGGAACAACAAGTAAAAAGTGAAAATAATCCAGCCGAAATCTAGTTAGTAAAAACCGCTCATCGGACTACAAAGGTCACAGAAGATATGGTTCAATGGATGGTGTAGTTTTTAGCATCACAAATTTACAGATGCTCGGTTTACACAGTTCTACCTCATCTCTATCGAGCCTTCTAAGAGAAGAAAAAGACTTCCTTACAAATTCCACATCCGCAGCGGTAACAAAATCAGGCTTTAAAAAAGGTCTGGACGACCCAGCTCTTCAAAACATCCCTTTAAATACTTTAACCATGGAATGCGTAACATGTGTTCAAGGCTCAGAACTTCTCTCAAAAAGAACTAGGTCTTTGTTTAGCAAAGTTTTTCCCAAAACAACAAAGGGTGCAAGGCCAGAATATCAGAAATAAAGGGTAACCCTGTTTCTTCATATACCATCAAATTTGAACATCCTTTAGGCACCCCAAGTAGTTGTTTTAAAAAATTATTCCCTACCATCTAGAGAGTATCAGTTAAAGCATAACCCCATAGCTCGCTCCCTTAACTGGCAATATCAAGCCTGGTATAGTTTCAATAAGGCCACAATTGGGCGCTTACCCATTTTTGCAGCAAGGTTGAAGATGGCTGCATTTGCCCTTATGACCACTCCCTTTTTCCTCTGGATAAGGCCCCCCCAATTCAAGTGGTCATATATTAAAACATCCAGATATGAGAATGTCGGGGTCAGAGGCACTTTCTCGTCAGTCACTTTAAAGGGGTACTGCTTCCTAGGTCGAATCCCGACCTGCATGATGTAGGATTTGGAGTTGTTGACGGCTAAGTCGCGATTGACCATGAAGTTCCTAAAAGTGTCAAGTAGCGTCTGAAGACCCCTTGCCGTCCTTGCAATGAGGACCGCGTCGTCCGCATATAGCAGAACGGGCTCTTCACCCAACATAAGGAAAGTCATCCCCTGTTTCTACTAAAGCCTTTTCCAAGTCATTAGTGTATAAATTAAACAGAAATGGGGCCAGGATACATCCCTGCCGTACTACCCTTTCAATTTTAAAGTCTTTGGAGACCCGAAGATCCTGGACAAATCTAATATTGGCCTTAGTATCCTTATGCAGGTCCCCCAAGAAGTCTACCAGGCCCGCCTCCAACCCCATGGCCCTCATGGATTGCCATAGTTTCCCTCGGTTGACACAGTCAAAAGCGGAGGAAAGATTCATGAAGGCCATGTAGATCGTACCTTGGCGGGCGACCATGTACTTCCCCAGGATCATGCATAGGTTAAGGCATTGGGCTAGGGTAGAATGCCCTGGGTGAAACCCATATTGTATATCTGCGATAACCTTGTTCTCTTTCACCCAGGAAGCTAGTCTATTCAATAAAAGCCCACCCACAACCTTTACCACGGAATCAATAAGGGAGATCGGTCTATCGCACAAAGTGCTATTACGATCGCCCTTCTTGAAAACCGGCATGATGGTTGAGGTGCCCCAAGACTCCGAACATCCGGCCCTAACCGCCGCGTTTAACACAGCGACCAGAACCGGGGACCAAAATAAAGGGTTAGGTTTAAAAAGATCCGGCGGAATGCCATCCGGGCCAGGGGCCTTGTTGCATGACAGCCCAAACATGCTTTTCTCCACCTCTTTCTGTGTGAATGATACAGGAGTTTTGTTAAGGACTCTAAGTTGTAATTGTTCAAAATATGTAGAACTTTTAAAAATGGACTTAAAATGAGTCACCTATTCATCTTCTGTTATGTTGGTGCCTACTTCCCCAGGCCCATCCTTCTCAAATAGGGGATGATTAATAATGCCCCAAAACTTAGAGCTACTACCTAAAGTACCTGGCTCCAACAGTTCTCGTAATGTTGCTTCCTTTAGTTCCCCCTTGCGAGTATCCAGTGCCTGTTTATATTTAGTGCGAAAGGCACGAATCAGAGTTTGATCTCTCGGGGTTGCTTTTAAGGCTTCCTTTAGATCTCTCGCAGCCCTGGAGCAGCAAGAGTCAAACCATCTAGGATCACACAACACTGTCCTTTGGGTGGATGCACTTAACAAAGCCCCAACCTTGCTGGTGATACCATCAAAGGCCTCAAGAACACCCCCAGGGAGGGAGCATAGGGACACACGGGATGCAATTTCAGATGCACAAGCCGCTTGTACCTTGCCGTAAAATAAATCCGGCGAGACCTGGGACCACTTTAGACGGCTCCTTCCATCCATAGGTCTCAGCAGATCAGGCTCTGTCACCCTATCTTGACTAGACAGCAACCGACCTCCAAGATTCACACAATTGGGGTTATGATCGCTGAATACACTATCCACGATTCTAAACCCCCGAAGGTTGGACTGGAGCCCTGCTGAGATCAGGATATTTATCTATAAAAGAGCCGTCCCCACGTCCTTTAAATGGCGGGATGGACTGTTTCCTAAGGGGAGCGGAAAGGGACATGGATGAAATCAGGTCAAACTTGTTAAGCACGTTATTAAGCGCCTCCCCCTGGGCAGAATGCTCAAAATGGAGGCCCCGCATCCTAGCACACCCCAGCTAGCTCATAAGGGTTGTTTTAGGGTGACCACAGGGGTGCATATTAAAATCCCCTGCCACCAAAAGTTTGTGGGCCACAGGAACACAGGACTGCCTTAAGAGGCAGCATAACTGAGCAATCTTACATTCCCGCTGTGTGCCTACCGCATTATAAAAAATTATAATGCCCATGCTGTCATTACCTCTCCTTAAAATATTTGCTTGAGAGTCTCTATAGGCAGTGGGCAAGTGCTGGATCCTACAATTCACAGCTAGTGCTCTACAAATGACCAGACTACCCCTAGTTCTGCCACAAATTGACGGGACGCAGGAACAAAAAAAGCTTTGTATCCCTCCAGAAATAGGTCACAGTTCACCAGCCATGTCTCCTGCAAGCAAATAACGGAGAATTGGTTGATGAACTGCACCCACGAGGGGTCCTGGATTTTCCTCACCAAGCCTGCTATGTTCCAAGACAAAACATTATAGGCTACTGAAAAGGTAATCATTCCTTGAGGTGCTACTGGGGATGGCACCATCTGCTGGGTGTTAAATGTCTCCATCAGCTCTGTCCTACAGGGCATGGCGCTACAAGTAGTAGGGCAAGGGGACTCCAAATGGTTGGTTGAAACTCGGGTGGGCTCAGTGCTCTTATATAGTTAATTGCATTCATCCAACTTGAAAGAGCAGAAAATCTGTTTGCTAACTCTAGCCCGGGGCAGTGAGGTGCCCAGCCTGGCGAGACATTCCCTCATGGCTTGGAATTGGCTACCCCCAGTAGGTTCAAAGGGTCTCTGAATCTACCTGTTACAAAGCGGTACAAAAGGGGGTGGTGATGGCCGGAGCAGCTGAACCAATCAAACACTCACACCCAGTCAACAGATCTAGGTTTAATCCATCACCGTTCTTTAGCCCACTCTGCCACCCCAGTTCAGACATGGCCATATGCAAATCAGTCTGACCCTGTGCCTCATGGGAACAGTCCAGCCCGAACTGCCAAGCCATGCCTTCCCTGGACCGGATTCAAGCTTCCTAGGACCGGTTTCTGGCATTACAGCCGTCTTCAGCCAGGCTTGCTTGAATCCAGTGGGAAAGTGAGCAAGGGACTCACGTCTGAGCATACCCTGCCAACTTATGGCGAACAAAGCGGTACAAAAGGGGGTGGTGATGGCCAGAGCAGCTGAACCAATCAAACACTCACACCCAGTCAACAGATCTAGGTTTAATCCATCACCGTTCTTTAGCCCACTCTGCCACCCCAGTTCAGACATGGCCATATGCAAATCAGTCTGACCCTGTGCCTCATGGGAACAGTCCAACCCGAACTGCCAAGCCATGCCTTCCCTGGACTGGATTCAAGCTTCCTAGGACCGGTTTCTGGCATTACAGCCGTCTTCAGCCAGGCTTGCTTGAATCCAGTGGGAAAGTGAACAAGGGACTCACGTCTGAGCATACTCTGCCAACTTATGGCGAACAAAGCGGTACAAAAGGGGGTGGTGATGGCCGGAGCAGCTGAACAAATCAAACACTCACACCCAGTCAACAGATCTAGGTTTAATCCATCACCGTTCTTTAGCCCACTCTGCCACCCCAGTTCAGACATGGCCATATGCAAATCAGTCTGACCCTGTGCCTCATGGGAACAGTCCAGCCCGAACTGCCAAGCCATGCCTTCCCTGGACTGGATTCAAGCTTCCTAGGACCGGTTTCTGGCATTACAGCCGTCTTCAGCCAGGCTTGCTTAAATCCAGTGGCAAAGTGAGCAAGGGACTCACGTCTGAGCATATTCTGCCAACTTATGGCGAACAAAGCGGTACAAAAGGGGGTGGTGATGGCCGGAGCAGCTGAACCAATCAAACACTCACACCCAGTCAACAGATCTAGGTTTAATCCATCACCGTTCTTTAGCCCACTCTGCCACCCCAGTTCAGACATGGCCATATGCAAATCAGTCTGACCCTGTGCCTCATGGGAACAGTCCAGCCCGAACTGCCAAGCCATGCCTTCCCTGGACCGGATTCAAGCTTCCTAGGACCAGTTTCTGGCATTACAGCCGTCTTCAGCCAGGCTTGCTTGAATACAGTGGCAAAGTGAGCAAGGGACTCACGCCTGAGCATACCCTGCCAACTTATGGCGAACAAAGCGGTACAAAAGGGGGTGGTGATGGCCGGAGCAGCTGAACCAATCAAACACTCACACCCAGTCAACAGATCTAGGTTTACCTGTTACAAAGCATACCAAGATTATTGCCCCTTGTACAGTCAGCCTTGTAAAAAAAAACAAAGGCAGAGTCTGGATACCAGGGTACCTGAGAGTCTGTTCATAAAAAACACCCCTTAAGATTTTTCCAGCAAGGAGAGGGCTGTTCGAATTCACAATGATGCAGTCACCCCCACCAAGTTTCCTTGAGCTATCTATCCAACCCACATGGCGTACCATGATAATCTTGCGTTCCACCATTGGCCTCACAGGGGTGTTACAAGATAATCAATGTGTAACCTTGTTTTTAAGCTGAGTGAAATCCTCCTGGGTGCCTTGTGCAAGCGGAGGGACATTCCCCAAAATTACTACCAGTGGTGTAGATTGGATTGGAAGATCAATGACCACTGGGTTCGAGGTTCGAGGGGGCATAGGTTCAATATCCCTGTCGCTCAGCCAAGGTGTGTCCTGGTTTATTAATAGACTGGCCCTGGTAATTTGTGGAGGAAAACCCGTCAGAAACTTGCCTTGTACTTGTGCTTGAGCCAACGGACAACCCCCCTGGATCTCTAAGAGCCCCATTTTCACCACATGTTTGGGGACTACTGTCAGAAGAGTGAATAATGGCGGCTGCCCCAGAAACTGGCAAGGTGTCTGTGATTATATTAACCTTGGACGGGTCCGGGACCACCGGTTGAGAGGAATTAGTGGGTTCTGAAGGCTTGTATTGAGCAGCTAACATTTGCTCAATACGATTTAACTTAGCCACAATAGGGGTCAACTTGGCATCCAACAGGCCTCAAATGGTAGATTTAGGGGCCTCCAGCATGGCCATATTGACTAAATTCAAGGCAAGAAACGCAGGAGCCTTTATTTTTAATGACAGGTTTAGTGGGAGAATTAGGTTTGATCTTTAGAGCTTGGCTCCCCATTGGTTTACATTTTCTTTTCTTGCTTATATTGGGCCTTGGAGACACCCTTGGAGGTTGCGGGATGCCATCAACACTGAGGTCTTTCGCTGTTGTGAAGTTAAAGCTACCACCGTCCCTTCATTTCCTAGTGTAAGAGAGGGGATGCCACTCTTCCTATTCCCCACGATCACAACGGGCGACATTGGCCTGGGTGGCACCTCCCGGGGAGTTTCTAGTAGAGGGGATAAGACCATGATAACCTGAGAGACATTACCCAACCCCTGTGATGAAAACGTGCTCACTTTGTCGCTGGCAGTATCCCTTGACGAATTATTTGGCCCACCCCGAGAAGTGTAAAGACCATTAGAGGGAGATCTAGAGAGACGTTGGTTCACTAATTCGATCTCCTTGTCAATAACTGATGCGGCTCTTGACAAGAAGGCATCCATAGTTGTAACAGGAGACCTAGTTGTGCTTTTGCCCCCTCTTGATAGACCTGAGTCTTCTGCCTCCCCATGGCTTCAGAACAACAGGGATACAAATAACCACAAACAGTTTTACCGCAGCAGAGATATGAATAGCCACAGCAAAAACCCCAGTAAAGTCTACCTCTCCCACATAAAAGGGCGATACCACAGCACTTCAAGTTATACACCTACTTGGTGGAAGCAAGGTCACTAACCAGAGTATGAGCAAAATGTCATGCGCCAAATATCAGAGCCAAGAGGGATGACCCAGCTCAGCCTCTTCTGGCCACTGACAGGCAAGGACGGGCCTGCCCTTGGCCCGGGCTTTGCCCGGGTGCCGCCTGTGCACATCCTGCGCTGTGGGGGGCACTTGTTGCTTTTAAAGCGCATCCGGGCACAAGTGGAGGGAGGAGGAAGGCGTCGCTGTCAGCAAGGGGCTGCTGGGTCTTGTGGTTTCGCCCAGCCATTCCCCTCCCGGTGCTATGTTTGAGGACTTGAGCCGTTCCCCTCACAGCGTGTGCTGGCACAAGGAAAAGCTGTTCCCCCTCAAGGCAGCAAGAGCGTCACGCACTGGTGGGGGTGCTTGTTGCTTTTAAAGCACCTCCGGGCACAAGTGGAGGGAGGAGGAAGGCGTCACTGTCAGCAGTGGGCTGCTGGGGCTTGTGGTTTGGCCTGGCTGTTCCCCTCATGGCGCTATGTTTGAAGACTTGAGCCGTTCCCCTCACGGCGTGTGCTGGCGCAAGGAATAGCCATTCCCCTCATGGCAGTAAGAGCGTCCCATGCTGCGGGGACGCTCGTTGCTTTTAAAGCACCTCTTGGCACAAGTGGAGGGAGGAGGAAGACGTCGCTGTCAGCAGGGGGCTGCTAGGGCTCGTGATTTGGCCCAGCCATTCCCCTCACGGCGCTATGTTTGAAGACTTGAGCCGTTCCCCTCACGGTGTGTGCTGGCGCAAGGAAAAGCCATTCCCCTCGCGGCAGTAAGAGCGTCCCAAGCTGCAGGGGGGGCGCTCATTGCTTTTAAAGCGCCTCTGGGTGCAAGTGGAGGGAGGAGGAAGTCATTGCTGTGAGCAGGGGGCAGCTGGGGCTTGTAGTTTGGTCCGGCCATTCCCCTCACGGCGCTATGTTTGAAGACTTGAGCCATTCCCCTCACGGAGTGTGCTGGCACAAGGAAAAGCCGTTCCCTCACGGCAGTAAGAGTGTCCCACACTGCGGGGGCGCTCGTTGCTTTTAAAGCGCCTATGGACGCAAGTGGAGGGAGGAGGAAGGAATCGCTGTCTGCAGGGGGCTGCTGGGGCTTGTGGCTTGGCTCCACCGTTGCCCTCACAGCGCTATGTTTGAAGACTTGAGCCGTTCCCCTCACAGAGTGTGCTGGCACAAGGAAAAGCTGTTCCCCTCACAGCAGAAAGTTAAGATCAAAGTAGGCCTCTTTGTGCACCCCTGTTGGTTCTTTCTGCAATTCTCTTGCTTCTTTCTGGACCTTTCTTCCTCTTTCAGGACTTCTTTTGCCTCTTTCTGCATTTTTCATGCCTCTTTTTGCACTTCTCTTGATTGTTTCGGCGCCTTCCTTCCTCTTTCTGTACATGTTCCATCTATGTAAGTAGAGTTTGAAATTAGCATTTAAAAAATCTTAGAAATTTACTGCAAAACCCACAGTTTTCAGGAATGCTACAGTTAGAAAATAACATTTTAAAAACCTTAGAAATTCACTGAAAAAAACAGATGTTTTCGGGAAATTCACTGACGCTGCATTGCTAAAATCCCAGGACATTGTTAGAGCCAGCCCTGGGCCATGGAGGGCTCCAGGAGGGGGGCCCCCTCCCAAAGAAAACAAGGACCCAAGGAGATGTTGGTCCCCGGGGCCGGAGTCTGCAACAGACCCCCATTCTTAATTTAAAATTGCCCCGGGGAGGTGGCGGTCCCCGGGCTGTGGGGCCGCGTGCTCCTCATATTATTGAAAAATCCCTGAGAATTTGGGGTCCTGTGAAAGCAGATTCGTTAAAGAAGCCCCTTGGAGGTGGCTGTCTCAGGGGCTGCAGGGGGGAAGCAGGCCCACACATAATATTAAAAAAGCAATACCACATTAAGGTTAAGGGGTATAGGAAAATTAGTTTTTTGTAACAAAATCATGGTTTTTTATTCAGTAAAAGGAGCTACATCCTGCAATAAATGCACTGATTTCCTGTCAGAAAGTTCATCATAACGTATATGCGCTGGAATCAATGATTTTCTTAATTTCTAAATCCCAAAACAAAGTAACATTAAAAAATATGAATTGATCCTATACTTATCAAGGAATGATGGGAATTTGCAAAACCATTTTATGGCTGAAGAAAATGGCATTACTGTGAGAAAGTGGATTATTAGTTGGGGTGGATGGTATCCACCACAAGTAATAATGTCACAAATACTTAATATGTCTAGTAAAGGTTTCTGTAATTTAATCCTGAGCTCAACCCCTGGTAGCTGTGGCAAAGAGAAGACAGGCTTAACTTAGGGAAAAAATTAAGCAATTAAAAGTATCAAAACATTTAAAAAGTCAAAGACTCAACACATTAATAAATCAGAACATATTTAAATGAGCAAAAAGACAACAAAATGAAAGAAATCCAAAAAGGGGAAACAGAGATATTAATGTTTAAAATGTACAATAACATTAGCGTCAAAAATTGCAAAGCAGCATCTACTAGGAAACTGGTGGCACTAAACCGGGTCAAAATTAAGAGCAATCACAATGGATCACTGGTCGGACCAGGCTCATCCCAGTGGAAAGTTTACCTTCAAATTTATATGGAGAAAAAGTCATCTGAATAAACATGATTAATAGTAAACCTTTATATTTTCTTCTTTTAAAAACCATGCACCCGGCCTTATAGGCATTTATGATATGCTTAGAGGTGACTTACTAATATTTGAAAGGAGGGTTTAGGCCTGACAAAAGAGGTTCTTTTGAAAGGTCAATTCAACTCAATATAAGCTTTTTTCAGCATGTGCAAACAACCATAAAAGCAATTGCAAAATTAAAATAGTCCTTTAAATGGGTTATAGCTTCCATACATAGGGTGCTGAATATCGCATACATATTAATCAGTTCATCAGAGGGCAATGCCTTTTCTTACATTTATTGCTTTTAGTATAAATGATGCAACATTAAAACAAATCCTGGGATCATTCAGGTCTGCAATCAATTTCATTGCAACTTTATGTGTTCTCACATTGTGTTTTAACAAAAGTGATTTTATTTAATAATACCTAAGATACAGATAGAAATTGCAAAAGAGCATAAAGTGCCCGGTGCTTTGCTTAGATTGCCCACCATACGGGCAGGAGGTAAGATCTTGGGGATACGATTTCATTACAGGGAATGTGACTAAATGGTGTACTATTCCTTACTGAAAGTAGAAGTTAGGAGGGGCACAGCGGGTGTAGATTGATTATGATAAGTCTGTTATGAATTGTTTCAGTTTCGTGTGCACTCTAGGGTCGCGTTTCCGTCTAAACGCGTGTTAAATATTGAAAAGTAGTGTAGGCATCGCAATGCAGCTACATCCCCAATGGAGGCACTACGTTTGGAGTTCAACACTGTGATTCAAAAAAAGTTCAATTTCTGTAGTTGCTTGATTTTAATAGTTGATGGTTTCAGTACAATTTTCTCCATAGATATTCACATCATATCTTTTTCGAGTTCAGTACATGGCGATAAGGTGAAATGAACATCTCCAATGCATTTCGGGCCGGTGGCCCTTTGTCAAGGAGCGCTGTGGGGAAGACGAGAGAACTGTGAGTGCAGGGTATGGAGTGAGTTGTGTATTAAGTTTAGGGAAGTGCCGATCAATAGTGCGGATGGTAAAACCTCTGGGATAGTGAGGGATGTGTGGCGGGTTGCGTCAGCGCGTGACGAGTTCGAGGAAAGGTGAAGGGAAGGTGCGCTAGGTCCCTACATCGCGGGGTAAAGGGATGTTACTTACTTCGTATCGCGGGTGGAAAACCTCGAGCGTTGCTGTTAAGCTTACGGGCTGGTTGCATGGGATAAGTGTCGCGCGTAGGGGAGTTTAAGAAAGGGCGCGTGCAAGTGTTAAAGGAAGGACTAAAGGGAACATGGGTTGGGAAGTGAAAGCTAATGTGGGGGCCATATTGGAAGGGTGAATACGCAGCAAAGAGCAATGCATGACAGATTCGAGTCGAATCAAACAATACAATAAATCAAAGATCTGTACAATAGAAGGTATATACAATTAAAGATAACAACTCAGTTCGGTCCGGTCATTAAGACCGTTCGGTTTAAGCGACTGTAGACGATAAATCCATTGTAATTCTCTTTGGAGCAAAAGTTTTCGTGTGTCAGTTCCTTCTTTTTTAGAGATGGTTTCAAGGATGATGAATCGAAGTTGTGCAATGGAATGTTTAGCTTCAGCAAAATGGGATGCCACGTTGGATTTCTCATATTTGAGCCTGATGTTTGATTTGTGCTCATTTAATCGTATTTTCATTTTACGTTCGGTTTTACCGACGTATAACTTGCCGCACGGACATTTTAATGCGTATATGAGGTGTGAGGTGTCACATGTGGCATTGACATGTAGTCTGATCGGATTGCCCTTCATGGGATGTCTGATGATGTTTCCTTTTATGATAGAATTGCAGTGACTGCAGTTCAGACACGGTAAGGTACCTTTGTATGTCTTTGGCTTCAAAGTGGGATTGGATAGGATTTCCTGTATGTTTTTGTTTCTTGAATAAGCAAACAAAGGAGGTTGCTTGAACATATCACGGAAATCTGGATCCACTTGTAAAATGGACCAGTGCTTGAGAATGATTTTTTTGTAGGTGGTGCTGGATGTTGAAAATTTAGACACCAACACGATGCGTTGATCGTTTTTTTTAGACTGTTTGGTAAGAGCAGTATCTCTGGCAATTTTGTTCACTCTAGATTGTGCCTCGGTCAAGATAGTTGCTGGGTACCCTCGCTCCGAGAAGCGATCGTATGTTTCTTGTATCCGTAGTTCCGCTGTGTTTTCATTGGATACTATGCGTCTGACGCGTAACATTTGTGAGTAAGGCATGTGTTTTTTCAGCGCTCCTTGATGGAAGCTGGAAAAGTGAAGGGTATTGTTGCGAGAACGAGAACGACTGGTTTTTACAGTTGTCCGGAATGGCGATGGGAAACTGTGCAGCGCCCACGTATGCCAATATTTTCATGGAAAATTTTGAAACACAACACATCTATGCAGACCCTATCTTTCAAAACAACACCATAATGTACGTAAGGTACATCGATGACCTGTTCTTTATTTGGAGCGACACTGAACAAACACTTAATGAAGCTCTCACCAACTTGAACAAAAAAGATGAACGAATTCAGCTATCATGGCAAATAAATGCCCGTACCATTTCATTCTTAGACGTCAATGTCACCATTACACCTGATGGCATCAGCACTGACCTATTCAGGAAACCTACTGATCGCAACAATACCCTTCACTTTTCCAGCTTCCATCAAGGAGCGCTGAAAAAACACATGCCTTACTCACAAATGTTACGCGTCAGACGCATAGTATCCAATGAAAACACAGCGGAACTACGGATACAAGAAACATACGATCGCTTCTCGGAGCGAGGGTACCCAGCAACTATCTTGACCGAGGCACAATCTAGAGTGAACAAAATTGCCAGAGATACTGCTCTTACCAAACAGTCTAAAAAAAACGATCAACGCATCGTGTTGGTGTCTAAATTTTCAACATCCAGCACCACCTACAAAAAAATCATTCTCAAGCACTGGTCCATTTTACAAGTGGATCCAGATTTCCGTGATATGTTCAAGCAACCTCCTTTGTTTGCTTATTCAAGAAACAAAAACATACAGGAAATCCTATCCAATCCCACTTTGAAGCCAAAGACATACAAAGGTACCTTACCGTGTCTGAACTGCAGTCACTGCAATTCTATCATAAAAGGAAACATCATCAGACATCCCATGAAGGGCAATCCGATCAGACTACATGTCAATGCCACATGTGACACCTCACACCTCATATATGCATTAAAATGTCCGTGCGGCAAGTTATACGTCGGTAAAACCGAACGTAAAATGAAAATACGATTAAATGAGCACAAATCAAACATCAGGCTCAAATATGAGAAATCCAACGTGGCATCCCATTTTGCTGAAGCTAAACATTCCATTGCACAACTTCGATTCATCATCCTTGAAACCATCTCTAAAAAAGAAGGAACTGACACACGAAAACTTTTGCTCCAAAGAGAATTACAATGGATTTATCGTCTACAGTCGCTTAAACCGAACGGTCTTAATGACCGGACCGAACTGAGTTGTTATCTTTAATTGTATATACCTTCTATTGTACAGATCTTTGATTTATTGTATTGTTTGATTCGACTCGAATCTGTCATGCATTGCTCTTTGCTGCGTATTCACCCTTCCAATATGGCCCCCACATTAGCTTTCACTTCCCAACCCATGTTCCCTTTAGTCCTTCCTTTAACACTTGCACGCGCCCTTTCTTAAACTCCCCTACGCGCGACACTTATCCCATGCAACCAGCCCGTAAGCTTAACAGCAACGCTCGAGGTTTTCCACCCGCGATACGAAGTAAGTAACATCCCTTTACCCTGCGATGTAGGGACCTAGCGCACCTTCCCTTCACCTTTCCTCGAACTCGTCACGCGCTGACGCAACCCGCCACACATCCCTCACTATCCCAGAGGTTTTACCATCCGCACTATTGATCGGCACTTCCCTAAACTTAATACACAACTCACTCCATACCCTGCACTCACAGTTCTCTCGTCTTCCCCACAGTGCTCCTTGACAAAGGGCCACCGGCCCGAAATGCATTGGAGATGTTCATTTCACCTTATCGCCATGTACTGAACTCGAAAAAGATATGATGTGAATATCTATGGAGAAAATTGTACTGAAACCATCAACTATTAAAATCAAGCAACTACAGAAATTGAACTTTTTTTGAATCACAGTGTTGAACTCCAAACGTAGTGCCTCCATTGGGGATGTAGCTGCATTGCGATGCCTACACTACTTTTCAGTACTATTCCTTACCTCAATCTGATGTTAGAATAAAAATGTTTTTGCTGTGTTAATTATGTATCGTTCTATGTAAGTTAGCATTCGCGGCACCATTTTATATTTGGCCGCCATTTTGAACCATGAGTGAAAGTAATCTTTTCCTTCCCCAAAAAGCAGATTTTGGTAATTCCTCTTTCTCCAAGGTTGTGCCCTTCTTTTTCTCTATGAATACACTGTTCTTATTAGCGCACTTGATAAAGGTCTTCTCCCACTAGTCTAGCGGTGGGCACGGACGTTGAGTTGTAGATAGTGTTTGCCCGGCCTCAGGATTGAAACTTATCCTTCTGTACTTCTATGTGTAGCTGCATCCGCCTGGAAAATTCCATCCTGGGTGTGCCTTCATTGGTTCTGAATTGTACATAATGTATCACCATGTTTCCTGATGTCAGTCCCTCTCAACAATCCTAAGTGACTGGGCAGACTGGCTCCACTCAAGTGTATCTGAATAAATATATTGGTTTGTATTCTTGACTGTTTGACCTACTCTTCATTTCTATGAAAGTCTGAGAGATGGTCATGAGTGACCCAAGTGACCCTAATCGTGTCACTTCCGTCACTGAACAATACAAAGCGATGTGCAGACTTTGTCACCTGAATCAGGTAAGCTTGGATTCCCTTCCCAGATTCAATTGTTTGGTAGAATTTAAAGGTTGATTGTTTCCCTACCACTCTCATGGGTCTCTATTTTGTAAGTCAGAAAGGCATCCTTAATTACCTGTTTAGTTAAAGTAGTCACCTCCACGGGGTTCATTTGAATTTAAAACTTAAATAATTTACTATATGTATCACTAATATACCTTAATCAAGGAATACACTTTTTTTTTTATCCAGAAGCAGGCAGTCCTTAATAATAGCTTTGGTAAAATGAGTGTCATCTTTGGCCCAAATAGGGGCCAGTTGGAGGTCCCCAAATACCGGTCAGTAACAGACGATTTCGGCCGTTACTGACCGGTATTTGGTGATTGAGATGTAGGGGGCCTATATTTTACAGAATCGGTAAATTCACCGAATCGGTAAATTTACCGATTCTGTAAAATAACGAATCGGTATATATTTACCGAATGGGTCAATCTATATGTAGGTGGCACTGGAAACAGTGCCACAGGCCCCTAAGAATTTGTTATTCACCATGTAATACTATTGCATGGTAAATAACGAATTTCTGTGTACATGCACATCTGTGCATGTACACCTGTGCCATGTGGCACACATACATGCCCTATGTGTGTCAGGTGGCACACAAGCCTGAATCAGTGGTGCAACAGGGTGTCAAAGTGACACCCTGTCCCCCTTGTAAATTCGGTAATTTTACCGAATCGGTATTTACCGATTCGGTAATTGGCATTGGTTCCTATGGGCCTCAAGGCCCATAGGAATCAATGGCAATTACCGAATCGGTAAATACCGATTCGGTAATTACCAAATGTTACAGAATCAGTAATAAAATCGGAAAACATACCTACATAGCATTTACCGATTTGTAAATACCGAATCGGTAAAATTCGGTATTTACGAACTGGTAAATGCCTTTTACCTACATCGGGCCCTTAAATCTCTATAACAGCAATGGCCGCATAGCAAAAAGATCAGCTACTTCCTGGTGTATTACTTCAGTAGACACTGAGCGGTATACTTAAAAGATGTTTTAAAAAGGAATTTTCTTCTTGCTGCAATATCTGACTATGGTTGTGGCCCCACACCCCTGCACTATAAAGGGCAGTGGCAACAAATCTAGCCTTATTATTGCTAGCATTTCCTTAATTGAGTGATAGCCTAATTTTGAAGCAAATCTAAAAACCCCATATGAGCTCTTAGTCACCTTCAATCGAACATTAGTTCATTCCTGTGTCCAGTTCACACTGCCCGAGAAGGTTACTCCCTAGCTAGCAAAAAGTACTAACGGTATCTCCAGGGGTACTATTAATATAAACCATTTTACATTTCTTTTATTTAGGTATGCATACCATAGTAAACATTTTTGTTTCATTTTATTTGCAGCAATAACATTACTAAAGTTGTCAATTAATTGTTGTAGGCCTACCGGGGTCCTAGAAAGCAGCACAGCATTGTCTGCATATAGCAGCACTAGTATGGGGCTGCCATCAATTTGTGGGGCATCCGCTTGGACCAATTGCAAAGCTTTGCCCACCTCCTTTATGAATAATGAAAAAAGGAGTGGGGCCAGGACACAACCCTGGCAAATGCCTTGTTTTACCTCAAAACATGGTGTACACTTGCCCCATTGCCCATATCGCACCTTTATTGATAACATCTCATAAAACCTTGAAAGGAAACAAATTATTGACTTAGGTGTGCCAAGATTGAGCAGAGTTGGCCAAAGAATTGAATGGTCAACAAGATCAAAAGGGCTGCTAAGGCCTGCAAAACATAGATACAATCTCCCATTTTTAGCCCTCATATATTTGCCTATTAGTAATTCCAGATTAATACATTGCTCTATGGTCCCTAACACTTTCCTAAAGCCATATTGTGCTGTGGAGAGTATCTCATTTTTATTCGGCTACTTTTCTAATCTCACTAAAAGTAATTTACTCATCACCTTTACTGAAGAATCTAAATGCGATGTAGGGCAGTAAATTACTTGCTTATGACCTATTACCTTTCCTAAAAATAGGAATAAATACAGATTGACCCCACAAGAGGGAACTATACTCTGTTACAGCTTTATTAAAAACTCTAGTAAGGATAGGCCCCATAAGTTTGTTGCAGTTTTATAAACATCCAGTGGGACCCCGCCTGGGCCCGCATTACCCCCCTTACTTCCCTTCAGTCCCATTTGTACCTCTTCAGTTATGATATTTAGTGGTAGAACGGGCCAATTACTTTCTGTTAGGCTTTGTGCCCTAGTTATTTCATAATGTGCTGGATTATTACAAATACTTAAAAAATGCGATACCCACACTTCACATGTAACATGGGATAGCAACTCAGGGAATCATTCACACTCTAAAAATGGCAAATTCACTGTTTCCCAAAACAATCTATTATTAGAAGTACCTACTGCCAAGGATAGCTCATCCCACGCTAGCTCTGTAATTTCCTTTTCGTGACTGTAAGTACAGTTTTATCATTAGAATGTGATTTTTAATTAGTGCATTATCTCTTGGTTACAGTGAAGTGCATGCTTCAATTGATTTAGGGCTTGAGTGCAAGTATATTCAAACATCCCTCTAAGTTGCCTATTCTTCTCTTTGAAGGGAGCAGTCAATATACAATCACTGTTAGTATTCATTTAAAAAAAATTAACTATCAACTGAGAGGGGTTAGCCACATCATTAAGGCAATAGAAAACCTCCTCCCACATTTTGTGTTAATTTTGTACAAGGTTTCTTGGGGCTCCAATCCTTCCCATTTAATACGGACCACTGATTGTCTAAAGGGGGCAATATGAGTTATAGTATTTGGATGTGCTGTGACCTTTCTACCCCAGAGGAGGACTGTCAATATGATACAGTTGTGATCGCTTAGTGCTTAACTGGGAAACCCACAGAGTGGAACATATATAACTAGCACTAGAGGAAATTAACATATGGTTGATGGTAGATGCGGCATTCCTACCTATAAAGGTTGGTATTAGGTCACCATTAGTGTCACAAACACTCTGTAGCAATTCTAAATCATACTTAGCAATCATTGAGTTCAAGGCTACGCCATAATAATGTTGTGGGAAATGTATATAATCATCCACTTCTTCATTCTTAACCCCACATACTTGAGTAGCTGACAAAGGACCTGTTTGGGAATTAAAATCCCGACCCAGATAAGTGGAATGTTGTTGTTAAAAGAAAGTAATAATGTATCAAGCTCCTTATCCAGCTCTTGTACAATTCTACTACTGGTTGAATCAAACACATTATTATAATAATTCACCCTAACCATATCCCTATCGTCTTTACAATGTAACTACATAATTTGAAAATAGACTCCAGTTGTGACAACTCTTTTTACAATTACCAGTACTTATTTGAAATAAGAATCAAGAGGCCCCCCGTCACTCTTGCAGCAGAAGATGGCACTGCCTGCAGCCAGTATGAAGATAATCCTTCTAGTAAATAGAATTGGTGCAGCAAGTTTCTTGTAAGCAAATTATGTTGAGTTTTGTTATAAAATCAAGCCATCCCAGGGATTCCTGTTTACTTATTAGACCAGCTATATTCCAAGTTGCAATTTTATATCCATATTCTGTTTCAGGCCCTGGATTGGCAGTAAAGAACTCATACCCACTATCCGTATCCCCTTGTTGGTTATTAGTAGCTAAGATACTGCTCCTGGTATTTGGTAAGTCAATCCCCAGATCTTTATCTGGTAGGACAATGGCATCTGAATACTCCCCATCATTATCACATTTCCCATCTAAATGTCAGTCATTATCTTGCAGAGTACTCAGGGCTTGATATCTATTCGAAACAGACAATATTGACGGCCAGGCCCGTACTCCATGTATTGAGCCAACCTCAGGTGCCTAAATAAGAAACCAAGGGGTTCTAATTATACACTCATATCGAACTTATTCAGCAGAATTGTCCTAACTAGGTTATTTCTTGCCTAGCTTGGAATGCTAAAATTAATAATTATACAGCCTTCTTTAAGGTTCTTCCGTAAGGGGCCAATCCAGCTCACTCTTCGCACCAACAGTATCTGATCAGCTCCTGCCACCGGGTACCCATAATTCCTATCGAGCTAGAATACCACTCTATTCTTTAGGGTGTCATAGGTTTCTTTTTGACCCGGTTGTAAAGTGGGGACATATACTAAGAAAGCCACATAAGGACAACATTCAGGTGGCAAGTTTATAGAAGAATCAAAACCTCTCCCATAAATAACATTATCTCTCATCTGGTGATACTTTACAGGGGGTTGGTCCAGGTCAGTTCTATGCCTTCAATCTAACTGGTCTAGGTTTGTTGGGGTCTGCTATTTTGAGATTATATTTGTGGGCGCATCTCCCCCATATTTCTACCCCGTATTTGTACCCCCTATTATTGAGTTGTTATTATCCCCATCTACTTCTCTACTTGTCACACTGATTGATACCTTGTTTGAGGGGACAATTACCTGTGATGGTGGCTTAGGTAGCCCCCCACCCCCTCTTAGTACATCCTCTCCTTTCCCATTATTAATACTGTTGTTCCTATATGAGCCACTAATCTTAGCTATTTCACAGGTCAATTTATCAAGTTTGTCATAAATCAGATTTAACAAGTCCTATATTTTGGAAACTGTAGTGGCTACAATTAGCAGTGTTTGTTTAGAGAGGTGTCTGGACCAAGTATGCTCTTGGTAACTAGGTTTATGGGCCACTGACTGGGTCCCATTTTGCCTTTTCAGCCTCCCTCCATTATTTTGGTCTTCTTGAACTGTTGCTGGGATTCTGCTCATACACAGAACTGTGCACAGAGACCCACGACCTCATTGAATTGTAGTGGAACAGAACACTCACCTCAGTACCTAGAACCCCTAAATGACTAGCATCAGAGTCACATTATTATTCTTCATCCTATAGCAAAGGTACCAATGATTAGAAAACCCAGAACATGTGACTTAGGTTCCTCTCAGGAATGGTGGGAATCAAGAACACTCTTGTGTTTGTTATTCTCATACCTGTCCACAACATTGGTAAAAAGAAACACAGTGAAGTTTAAAGTATCTATTTTAATGACGTGCTGTAAGATGCAGTATTTTTGCGAACATAAACAGGCATATGATTAAAAATAATACAAGCAGCATTGTTACAATTCCATAAAACACAAAAGGACAAATCATATTATAATGATAGTGGAAACAGGTCCTATAGTGCCTTGTATGCCACCCTTTCTGGCTAGGAACTATGGGTCATATTATCAAGGACCGGTGTTCAAATTATCGCCATTTTATCGGCAGGAAACTACCGATAAAACGGCGATAATGGGCTTGATAATATGCCCTTGTTAATTCCCATAGAAGCCCATGTTCTGATGTTAACATGGGCTTCTACGGGAATTTACAAGGGCGTATTATCAAGCCCATTATCGCTGTTTTATCAGCAGTTTTCTGCCGATAAAATAGTGATGATTTTAACACCGGTCCTTGATAATATGCCCCTATGTTTTATAAAATGTAGAAGGTCTCTTAGGCTTAAATAGGGGACCTCATACCTCTAAGTTCAGCAGAGGTGAATCACATCAAGGTCTGCAAAAGGTCTCTTGCTCTCTGGAAACAGAATTCTTCCAAGTGTCTAAATTCATGCATGCAGTGCCATATTAAAGGCGCCAGAATTTCAGTTAGCTGCAGCTGCGTGTATGTTGTATCTAAGCCTGAGCCGATCAGCCCAAAAAACAGCTAACATTGTTATGATAACCTTGGAGGCTTTAGCACTCACTATGCAGACTAAGGTTGCGGTGTAAGTCTAGGGATGTTGGAAAACAATCCATTCTCATGTGAAGATATTCACGCAGTCAAACGTACAACAACAGTTACATGTAATGTTGTGTGCAAAAGCAGCAAAAGGGCAAAATGGCGTTTAACTTCTAATAAGCTTATGCTAACTTAGCAATGTGCGCAAGCAGGGGCCTGCCTTCACTACAGCACCCTCTCTTCCTTTTTCGAGATGGGGGGTCCGTCTGATGTAAAAAAACATGGGGAGTCAGTTTGTATATTGTGCTCTAATTCTAATGTGCTTTGGGAAACCCCAGGGACCCCAGAAACCTCAATATGAGTTGCTCCCTCTGATTTCACATTTCCTTCTGGTATTAACCCACAACCATCCCCTGTTTGCCTCTCATCCACCATGCCTGGTCCCAATGATAGGCGATGTTCTGTCCTCTCTATTTCTTCGGTAATCACACTGACTGCTTGTACCAAGTATGAGTCAATGGTAGTCCATAGGGTGTCGGTTACTAAGGTTTGAACGTATGCCTTACATTTTACCATTTTTATCTCTCTGAGTGTACTATACCCAACCTATGAAAGAAATCGTCAAATATAGTATAAAGTATGAAATATTATACAGAAATAAATAAGTTACATTATTAGTAAAATCAGAGCAAACTGTGGACAGTCTTAAATGGCTTATGATATAATGTACTGTGTCCTTAGGTCAATGTAAGATCAGACAAAGTGTCTAGGAATTGGGTGATGTACACGGTGCTTTCCACATGTCTATTCCTATGTTGATAATATTGTATATATCCATTACAACCCTCTTTTCCTCAATTGGCACGAGCTCTGAAACTATTTTATGTTTACAAGTACTTTATAGGTCTATGAGAATTTTATTGGAGCTCGACCCCCCGGGTCCTTCGATGACCTGACTGTTATAAGCAAGCAGAAACTTGTACCTTCAGCAAGGGGGTGGCACAGCCCGGCGTCTTCCGGGCTATGGCGGACTAAAATGGGCGTGTCTTAGCCTGGTCTTGGCCTGGGTATGCGCCCGGGTGCATCCTGATAGCGTCCTGCGCAGTGTGGGCCCAGTACAGCTCAAATACATGCCTCTGGGTGCTCACACGTGGCATGGCATGGTATTGCTGTGGCTAGTGGTTCCTGCCCCTCTCCTCATGGTAAACGGGTTCCGGCGCAGTGGAGGCCCAGCACAGCTCAAATATGTGCCTCCATGCTCTCTGACGTGACCTGACGTGGCGTGGCGTTGGGCTGGTATGCTGGGGCCTGTGGTTCCTGCCTTCGCCTCACTGTAAACGGGCTCCTTGCCTTATGGGCATTTAACACATGCTTAGAGGTGACATTATATTTGAAAGGAGGGTATAGGCCTAACAAAAGAGGTTCTTTTGAAAGGTCAATTTTGCAGTTTAATCCTGCACAACCAGGGTACTGATTAGGCCTGGGTGGTAAATTCTGTTCCGCTCACGGAATTTGGGTAATTTTGCGTTACGCGGAAAAAGCGAAATTGCTCAAAATTCTGCCTTCCGCGACTTCGCAAAATGTTTTGCTTGTTCGCATTCGTAAATGCGTGTTTGCGCGATATTTCCTCCCGAGCACGCAAACCACGATTGCGAACAGTAAAAAAGCATCGCGAACGAGCAATTCCACAGGTTCGTGGAATTTCTGCATCTTCACTGAGAGTTTTTACCGTTTTGTGGATATTTGCTTAACGCGGTTACACAAATTCCACCCACCCCTAGTACTGATAGAGGTTCTACAGTAATGTTAATGGTGGAACAATATTTATTTGCTGCAGTCTATTAGTGACATTTAACTTTCGGACCCTGTTTATACTCTTTACCATATACAAGGTACATATAGGTAAGTTACATGGGTAACTTATGATTATAGTAAATATTTAGATGTTTTAGGGGTGCACATGCATGCACTGGGGCCTCGTTAGCAGAGTTCCAGTGAACAAAGTCAAAAACCTGCACCATCAGTTAAAGTAAAATGTGGGTGATCATGCAAGAAGAGACGTTTTTCTACAATTACTATAAGAAGTGTATTCAACAAAAGCATATACTTTTTAGTCTGCTCAGTAAATCTAGCAGGCAGCAGCAATGACGAGTACAGTTGCTGGTCATCTGAAATGCACAAGTAAATTACGTCCTATATAAATGCCATGAGACAACATTTTGTGGCCTGAATCTTCACTTTTATTATACAGACCAGTGTAATGTTCTTAAGCAATTATCTGTTAAATGTTAAATCATTATTCCGTCTGTGTTCTTTATCTGTACACATACTTTTCTCAATTGCAAAAATAACCCTGCATGTGTGAATGTATTACCTCAGAGCATTCACTGAAATCCCATTGCAATTCTGTATTGATTACAGCACAAATTGGATAGAATGCTCATTTTGATGTTAAACAATCTAATTGGTTGGCATGTAATCTATTGAAAACTCTTTCACAAACAAACCTAATCAAACTGCTTTTAAATGTCACAAATGGAGTATGGATGTAATTGTTTTATTGCATTACCAATAATGGTCCTCTCTCACAAAGACTGTGCACTGTATAGCAGACAATATGCAGGTAGAGAGAAATAACATGAACTGCTTCTCCTGTCTAATTCACAAAGGTGTTTGCTTATCTTATCAGAATAAAAGTGTGTAATAAAATGCAAGTATGATCCTAAGTTTCTCAACTTCATTCACAGACTCAGAGTTTGTGAGATTCTGTGCTGTGATCTATAGTTACAGTGGTTCAAAATCTTCCAACAAAGTGAATTCCCTCTAGTTTAGCGTTATTGGTGCCAACAATCAAGGGAACGAGGGTTGCCATTAAAAAGCCCAAATGTTGTATAGTATCATATTATATAACATTATATTATATTATATTATATTATATTATATTATATTATATTGATATAGCACTTTCCATACTCTTTAATAGACTTAAAGTGCAAACTATTTTTCCTTATTGTGTGTTTAGAAACATTTCTTTTGGAATTTTTACCACATATACAAACTTGAAGTGTAAAACTGAAGACAAACAATCCTTAAATAATTTCCTTTTCAGGATGTAAGGAAAGAGTTTAATCACACAAATAAGGTCCATTTGCAGTTAATTTTTTCCTTCAGAACAGAAAAATAAGTCCATATATCCTACAGATCATGCAGGTCTTTGGTGAGACCTCAGTTAATAGTATGAATGTCGAGAAGTTTGTAGCCTTTTTCATTGGAGGATCTGCTGCAGATAGGACATGGGCATCCAGGCTAATTCTGGCCAACACTGGGTGTAAGTATTTGGGCGTATTTCTCACATCAGATCCTACCACCTCTTGGGCTCATAACATGGCCCCCATATTCCCCCTGTATAAAGGAAGAAGTCAAACATTGGTCCCAGCTCCCATTGTCTCTGCTATTTTGAGATTCTAATAAATGTTTTTCTAAAGTTATTTATATAGTGAGTTATCTACTGTGATGGTTGGAATGAATTATATAGTTATAATTTTTTAATGTGTTGGTGGCTATTGAAATTCGCTTTTGCTTTCCGTTTTCACAACGTACCCGTGGGGATCGCGATGATCAACATCAGCACGCTATCTGTAGTCACCACGAAAATGGAAAATAGGTTTTAGAGATGGTTGTTGCAGAAATACAGTAGAAAAACATGAGTTTAAAGTCTACAGTAATTAATCTCTAGTGTGTAGAATACTATAATATGTGTGCATGTATGTATTATCACTGTATGAGAAGGGTGCGAATGTTGCGGTTAACTACGTCATCATAATGTGCCAAATAACCGTGAAAATGGGAAATAGGTCTGAAAGATGGTGCAATCATCAAGGATGTCCTTTCTGCATCACTCTCCAAACCAGACTCCAGGCATAGTACTAGTTGGAGGATGAAGTCCCCTTGGCTATTGAGGGTACTTGGGGGCAAAGTATCCCCCTTGTTACCTCCAGCAAATTCCACACTGTCAGTTTGCTACGAGGTATTCTAAGGCCGCACCCCTTTCTGCACCATTCTGCATACATGTCTCCTGGCACACTAGTGGTTGGGAAATAAAGTTTTCTTGGACGTTAAAGGATCTTGGGGACCAAGAAACCCTCCTGGTACTTGATATAAGTCAGACTCAGCAGGATTTCTGAGAGCTAGTCAGAGGCCCAGCCCCTATCCACACATTTCTGCAAAGACATTTGCTACTACACAGGTAAGTTATAGTTCACAATTATCAGTAAAAAAAACTTAGAACTTCACTGAAAAACAAAGCTTACAGGTATGTTATAGTTAGGAAGTAGAATAAACAAACTTAGAAATTCACTGAAAAAAGACATAGGTTAGAGCGGTCATAGTTATGCTAATATTTCACTGGTACAAAACCAGCAGTTATAGTTAGCTGAGCGACTCTCACACTGTCAATCACTCATAGGGCTATTGACACACCTACCGAATTATGGGCCCCACTTTTAACAAATGTCCTGAATAGCTGCAACAAATATAGGTTTTTTCCCACCTGGCAAGAGGCCATTGTGATCCCAATTTTTAAAAAAGGTGACCGTAACGAACCAAAATGCTACCGTCCAACATCTTTATTGGACTCACTCATGAAAGTTGCCGGGAGGGTCATATTAAACAAATTACAGCTTTGGGTGGAAGAAAAGGGCATACTCTCACAGTTCCAATATGGCTTCAGGGCAGGACTGGGTACAACAGAACAAGGCTTGAACTTAGAGCTGATTATAGCCAAGTATGAAGCAGCTAAAAAGGAAAAATTATTTTTAACATTCGCCGATCTAAGTTCGGCCTTTGACTGTTTAAACCATGACAAACTCTGGACCATACTGCTGCAAATGGGCGCGGAACCTAATCTGCTGACATTCATCAAGGAGTTATATTGGGGGGCTGGGGCGAGGGTACTGTTCGGGAATCAGGGCAAGTCTACCTCCAAGTTTGGCATAAACAAAGGAGTCAGACAAGGATGCATACTCGCACCATTCCTGTTTATCTTATATATAAACAGTGTAGCATCCTATCTTACTCAGGACAAGCAGGACTACCCTCAAATCAGGAATACCCCATTCCTGATTCTATTATATGCAGATGATGCAGTAATTGAGGCACGGACCCAAGTCCGCCTTCAAAGATCGCTTACTAATTTTTCTAAGTATATGAACGATTGAGGTCTAAAAATAAATATAAGCAAAACGTTCACAATGTGCTGTACTACTAACAAAACTTCTACCTGTAAAATATTTCTCTCAAATACAAAAATAGACACAACTGATACATTTTTGTATTTGGGAATTAACTTTGACAAAAGAGGCACCTGGTCTTCGGTGGCTCAAGCTAGAAATCTGGCTTTCTCATGAGCAATAGGAGCCGTTAAAAATTTTGCTAAAAAGTTGGGCGGAAGACCTGTGCCAGTGCTTGTGGACATATCTAAATCTAAATGTGTTTCCACAGCGATATACGGGGCAGGGATTTGGGGAATAGCAGAAACGCATAATATTCAAATTTGCGAGAATGCATTTCTCCCGTTATCTACTAGCCACCCCCTGGTCCACTTCTACTTATGTATGCCATAAGGAACTGGGTCTGCATTATATATCGGATCTTACCAAAGTTACCCCCCTTCTTCTATGGCATAAGGTATGGTCTACTGAGGAGACAGGACTAAATAGAGATATAATTAAGGACTGTTTCAATCTCCAGGGGGTGTCAAGAATCTCCTGGATTATGTATGTAAAGAAATTATTTTATTAAATTGGATACCCAGAATATTTTGACTCCCAAGTTGCTTAGAGACTGTTTCAAGGAAGAAGCTGAAAGAAATTTGTCTACTTATCTTAGAAAATAAACGATGGTTGACAGAGAAATGTAAGAGCTCAGTCATGGAGAATCATTTGATGCTCCAAGGCCAGGGGATTCAGCCATACTTGATTCAGACACAAAGTTGTTATTCTCACATGCTACTTACACGCTTTCGTGGGGGGGCTTTTTTTAGACTGGTTACATTCCCTGAAGTAAGCTCCTGGTCTAAAAATGTGATATTATGTCCATGTGATGAGACTTCTGTTAAGTTAACATTACATTGCATACTTTTTTGTAAATGTTATACCATGCCGAGGAGAAGATTTTTAATTCCCATGTTGAAAAAATGGGAATTGAGACAATGTAGAACAGCACTGTTGAGATTACAAATGCTGGAGGATGAACTGACCATGTTCCTTTTGTCGTCGTTCTTAAAAACTATAATCAGATACAGGATCACAATGAACTGATTTATAACAATCCTCCAAGTCACAGTTAATTGTTTTAATGTATTTTATTCTATTGCACTTATATGAATTAAGACAATGTTTTTATGGAAAAGAAACTTTTTATAATATGATATGTTTTTTATTGTGCTTTTATGGTGTTTAAAATCAAAATCGAATAAAGCAGTTTTGACTTTGACTTTAACACACCTACTCACTCACTGTAGGGTCAATGACCCTACCACTAACTCACCTATAAAGTTATATACACTCGAACTCACTTATTTATACAGATAGTAACTCATACTTACTCAATTCTACAGTCATTGACACAAGCACACACTCACCTATACAGCCACTCTCACAATCACTCACTCACACATGCAGTCACTTATACACTTAAACACTCACATACACTGCCTTTCACATATGCAGTTACTCACCCATATAACAATGAGACATCCATTTGCTCACGAAAGCCATACAGACACTCACTCACCTATACAGCCCATCACAGATGCACTCATGAACCCATACAGCCAGTGATTCACCCACTCACTTCCCAATGCAGGGAGTCACACATACCCTTAACCATCAAACACACACTCGGGAACCCATACAGGTACTCAGACAACCAATCAATAACCCATATAGGCACTCATGTACCTACTCACCAACACATGCAGCCACATACTTACCAACTGACAGACTGATACAGACATTCACACAGATTAGTCAATCGCTCATACATTCACTGAGACACAAAATCGCTCACTTATACAGTCAGCCATACACCCGCTAAATCATCCATACAAACATACATACACCCACTCACTCATCAATACACCTTGGCATATATATATATTTAACACTCATAAACGTTGTAGACACACACACAGTCACAGGATGATGTCATCAGTGATGTCATTTGAGATGTCATCAGTGATGCCATCAGTAATATCACTGACCATGTCATGAGTGATGCAATAAGTGAGGTCATAAGCAGTGCATTGCGGGGACATGCAATATAGCTTCCTCAGCTACCTATAACTGCTGAATTTCTCTGGTTTTGTACAAGTGAAATGTCAGCCTAACTATTACATCCCTGTAACCTTTGGATTTTTCACTTCACAAAAACAATCCACCAAACCAAACCAGATTTACCAAACCTGATATACTGGGAATACACCAAAAAGAAAAAACTCCCATGTAAGGGTGTATCGAGGAGGAACATCTTTATTTCTCCTCATTTTTACCTCTTTCTATGTGTGTTGCATTCTGTGGATTGCTTTTGTGCAGGAAGGTGCCCATTCCTGAATAAAACCCCTCCTGTCTTCAATAGAGGCACCCTTGCACCATGGATTGAGGGTGCCTGTGTTGGTAGTAAGCTGCAAAGACGGAAAGAACAGGATTGCATCATATTGGATGAAAACTGCATTACTATTACATTTTCCTGTGATGCAGGGCAGCAAAGCAAAGTAACTTGCTTTGCTGCTTTGCTGCCCTGATCCACAATTCCAATAAATATGCACCTCAGACTTCGGTGTTAAGTTAGACTTCAGGGTTAAAGATAGTCTTTAGGTCTTAAGCCAGACTTCAGGTCTAATCTCATACATTAGTGTATAAAGACTTTTTTTATGAACCATTTACTTAGACTCGTACCAAATCCAACCAGTATGTTTGTGATTGACTAGTGGATGGGGGTTCAAAAGTGTATTGTTTTTTTTTTGCTATTTACTCTCAGTGTATACTCTGTCTGTAGTGAACACCTTCTACCCTCACATCCTTTTTGAAACAGGTCACTAAGAGCATATTATTTTGTAAGTTTTGTGAAAATCCCACAAGGTTCACTTACCCAGAAGTCCTTGTAAATTTGAATAATTGACAAAAAATATATTTTCTTCACATTTCTGTGTGGGAAAGTGGTGGGATGACCCGGCCAGGCATTAATTTACTACCATCCAGCATTTCCCCAGGTATCCTGATAAAAATGCTACCTCACTTGTGTGGATGGGCCAACTTCCCACAACAGGGCAGGTCCAAAAACATTTTGCGGGGACATCAAAATTATCTATTAAAAAATGAACTGGTTTTGGCCCAGGATCAGCGGCCATCTAGGGAAACGTATCAAACCCAGGCATTTTTGAAAACTGAGAATCCAAGGAAGTGCGGCTTTCATGGATTCCTCAATGTTTTCTTAGAAAATACCCTAAAAAGCTAAAATGTTGAATAAAAACACTAAAGTTCCGTGCATATCTGCGACATAAACTGCAAGAATGTACAGGGATACACAAAACTCCTACCACGCAGTGTTCCCCCACTTGTCCCAATAAAAAGACATCCCCACTTGTATGCATGGGCCGAGTGACCATGTCAGGAATGGATCACACCAGGGTCAACAGCAGACCTCATGCAAGGACTAACATTGATCCTTGTGTAATCCTTTGCTATAAGTTTAGAAATGTACAAACAACCTCTGCTCCTAAACTCAGTATCTAGTGTACATTTCAGAGTTTTATTTAATATCCTTTTTCCTTTCTTTATAAATTACAATATGAAAAACCAATGCAAGGTGCAGTCTGGGGGTTGGCTCTTGGTATGTTTGGTTCATGGAGAACCCACAAACCCTTAACATACCTGCAATCACCAGGGTCCAGTTGATGTAACAGTATATAGCTTTCAAAGATCTGACATACTAAGAAAAAGTTACATATGAAAACGTAGATACATATGGCTGTTTTGTTTAACTCAATTTCAATATATTTCTTTCCAACAGTTACTTTCTATTGGAAAACCTTGAAGGATCTTCGCAAATGACCTCTTACTAAATTAAGAATGTTGTCTAGTTTTCAGAATTGTGTATTGTTTCTGGATCCACCATGAATATCACATCCTTTTCTACCACAAACTGGAAGGAGATTAAAAGCACAAAAAAGGAAACAAATTGGCAATCTCACAGTAAAATGTAATACTGTGATAACAAATGTTGGGGCATATTCACAATAGAAGTGGTGGAGCGCGGCACTTGCACCTTGGCTTAACGATGCACACCCCCACTTCTGAAATGCAAGGCTACAATATGGTGCAGCCCTGCATTACCCCCTTCACTACACTAAATTTTGCTGCCTAGTGCCAAATCAGCAACCACTGCACCATAATGCAAAGGGTCTGTGTTGCAGGGGAAGATTGTTTATGTGCATGAAGGTGTCCCTTCCAGCTTTATGCAGCAAACTTAGAAGTTGAAAAACATAATTTTTTAATGATTTTTATGTGCAGGAAGGAGCACCTTCCTGCATGTAAACAATCAATGGCATTTTTCTTTTTTTTCTAGTGTTCTGCACAACGCAGCACACATGGAAACAGCAAAAACAAGGACAAATAAAACGTTTCTCCTCATTGCACCAGGGTAAGACTAGGTTTTCCCCAGTCTTAATTTTAGTGCTATACCATTGCCCTCCCTTTCGTGATAAGTACAGCGTGAAAGTATGCCTTATTTGCAAGGCAGCATTAGGCCACGTTAAACAGCCAAATCCCAAATAGCCCAAAAAACTTAGCAATTAGGAGTAAAAGGTCTAGCAACAAAAAATTTACTATTTTGATTTTTATGCCTTATTCTGATTCTTTTTATTTTTGCAAAAAAAAACAATTATGAACCTTACAATACAGTGACACATCCTTCACAACTTTCCCAGCCCCAGGCCCATTTCCAACCATTCCCAGCAGCAAAATCCATCAAGAAAACATTGGAGAAGTGTCCAATGCAAGTCCACCATTAAGGAGCCCAGGTAACAGGCATGCCAGACCAAATCATTGTGTGGGCCACCTCCATCTCCTCTTAATGACTTAGCTATCTTAAACAGCCCACCTTCTCCCTTCCACCGAGTTCCTGGTGAGCTGTTCTTCCCTCTTGCACCGACTTTTATCCCCCAACCACCCCATATCTTATCAATCATGTGCAGGTATCACCTGCCCTAATAGACTTCCCATACCAGCAGAAAGCAGTTATCCATTCCTGCCTTCAATTCCTTTATCCTTGGGGCTGTTTGGCTCACCTATTTATGTGTAACATCTCTCTTTGCCACCATGCAACCTAATGTGATGAGGAGTTTCTCATAGCATTTCAGATCCGAAGTGCCATAGAGCCCAAGCAAAGCAAGTTTAGGTTGCAGCTATATCAGACTCCCAATTGCCTCCTCCAATGATGTGAGAAATTGGGTGTCTGTTGCAGTACCCCCACGCTTTTTGCCTGGTTTTTTATTCAACTTTGACTGAGGTGTACTGGGTCCCTGCTAACCAGGTTCCCAGTACCAGTGTTCTTTCCCTAAATCTGTAAAATGATTGGCAAAACTTCAGCCACCCTTTTAGGTCCCTAGTAATTGGTACCCCTGGTACCTAGGGAATGGGTACCGCCCACTGGGACTGCAGCACAAATTCTGCCAACCTCTGGACTCCTCACCAAGACAATGCAAATTGCCACTGCAGGCTGCGTGTCTTAGTGCAGAGAAAAGAGTTGACATGGCACACAGCCCTGTGTGCCAAGCCCTTACACACTATATGAGATATAGGTACGTCACCCCTACTGTAAGCTAATGCAGGGATCACTAATTAGGGGTGGGCGGAATTTGCGTATTCGCGTTAAGCAAATCTCTGCAAAACGGTAAAATATCTCCATGAACATGCAGAAATTCCGCGAACACGCGGAATTGCTTGTTCGCGATGCTTTTTCTTGTTCGCAATTGCTATTTGCCTGCGTGGGGGGAAATATCTTGCAAACATGCATTTTGAGACCACAAACAAGCAAAAAATTTCGCAAAGTCGCGGTACGCAGAATTTTGGCAAATTCGCGTTCTCCGCGGAATCCGAAATTACCCAAATTGAATGAATGAATGAATGATGTGGATCTTATCTTGCGCAAACTTAGCCCAATGGGCATCAAGGCGCCTAAAACAAATAAAACAGCTCGCAGATCAGCCCAGCAGTCCATCATTGATAGGCCTTGATGAAGAACCACGTCTTCAGGGCCTTTTTAAACAAATCAATTGAGGGAAGAGATTTAACCTCAATTGGAAGGGAGTTCCAAAGCTTAGGAGCCACTATGGAAAAGGCTCTTGCTCCCCATGTGGCCAGCCGTATACGAGGCACTACCAATTGAGATAGGCCAGCAGATCGAAGGGATCTGGATGGAAGATAGTGAGAGAGCAGAGACCCAAGTGAATCATCCGGACCTGCCCCAAGAGCTCTATACGTAAGACATAAAATCTTAAAGGAGACTCTGTACTGGACAGGAAGCCAGTGGAGGTCTCTCCTGGCAGTCGTAGCAGAAGATGCCAAGGGAAGGGCCAACACAAAGCGCGCTGCCGCGTTCTGCACTATTTGCAGTCGATGAATGAGACCCTTGCTGGACTCCGCATACAAGGAATTGCAATAATCAAGCCTTGAGCCAACAAGAGCGACTGCAATCTGCTTGCAAGCCTGGAGAGAGAGATAGTTACAAATCCTATTAAGGATCCTAATCACACCCCAACATGTGGCCACCGTCCTATTTACTTGGAGCTTCATGGAGAGTGAGGTGTCGAAGACCACACCGAGATTTCTGGCTGATTGGGAGGGAGTGGGGCAGATGCCAAGAGATAGAGGCCACCACTCACTCGACCAAGCATCTTGGTCCTTCCCAAAAACCAAGACCTCTGTCTTATCGCCATTTAGCTTTAGGGAATTGATGATCATCCAATCTGCTACATGCTGCATGCATGACCTAAAGCTAATGGCGGATGTACGAACAGAGGAATGAGCCAGAGACACCATGATCTGGGTGTCATCGGCGTAGGATACCACCTCCATCCCCTGCGATCTTACTAGTCTAGCAAGGGGGGCCACATAGATGTTAAACAGGGTCGGACTAAGGGCCGACCCCTGTGGCACCCCACATTGCAGCGACTTAGCAGGGGATAAGAAGTCTCCAAGCTTTACTCTCTGTTCTCTACCAGTGAGAAAAGAGTTGAGAAGATTCAGGGCCGGCCCAGTAACCCCTGCCTCCCTAAGCCGAGATGTTAAAATGGCGGGAGACAGGGTATCGAACGCGGCTGTGAGATCTAATAGGACAAGTATGGTAGTTTGGCCACTATCCACTTTGCGTCGGATGTTATCTGCAACAACAGTGAGAGCGGATTCAGTACTATGAAATTTTCTGAATCCGTGCTGTGTGTTATCCAAATACTCACTGGTCTCGAGAAAAGTGGAAAGATGAAGGTTAAGGTGTGCCTCCAGTATTTTCGCAGGCGCCGGGAGCAGAGAAATAGGCCTAAAGTTTTTAAGAATACCAGGGTCAAGAGATGGTTTCTTTAGAAGAGGCCTCACAATCGCCTTCTTCCAAACAGATGGAAAAGAACCCTGGATAATAGCCTTATTCATAACTTCCAGCATGGGAGGGAGAATGCTGTTTCTGCACTCCTTCAGTATTTTTAACGGTAGAGGATCCAAAGGGGAAGAGGATTTACTCCTATCAAGTAGGAGATTCAGTCCTTCCAAAGACAGTAAAGGAAATTGCCCAAATAGTTTGGGAGGACCTTCACCCATGGAGTCTAGGTTAGCAATAACAGAGGGAGTATCCCTATCCAAGGAATTACTTTGTACTTCCAAAGCAATGTGGATGTCCGAAATTTTGCTATGAAAGAAGTCAGAAATGTTGTTACAAAGATCCTGAGAGCTGACCACAGGGTCAGGAAGTTGAAGAGAGCATAGTGAGTCAGCAATTTTAAAGAGTTCCCTAGATGACGTTAGGGAGCCTGTAAGATTGGTAAAATACTCCTGCTTCTCCACTATAACTCTCTGTTTGTAGTCTCGCAAATCAGACTTAAGGGTCTCTCGATCTTTCGGATCCCAGGATTTCCTCCATCTTCTCTCGCTGCTCCTGCAACCCTGCCTTAAAAGTCTCAGATGTTCAGAGAACCAGGGTGCGGTAGGTTTCCGCCAGGCTACATATCGAAGGGAGGCGGGGGCAAGCTTTTCCACAGCATTAGTGATGGAATCAGTAAATTTTTGGGCTGCCTCATCCACCCCCTTCAGGGAAAAGGATTCCAGTGTCCGAATGTGAGGAGCGACAGTGTCATCAGTGATATTACTAAAATTTCTCCTAAGGATGAATGAAGAAGTGACAGAATTGGCTGGAGAGGGGACGGAGAGAATAAGTTCAAATGGCACAGCAAAATGATCTGTCCAGACCAAAGGTAGAGGCGGGCCAACAGTTAACCTGGAGTCACTCGAGAATATCCCATAGAGGGTATGGCCAGCCTTGTGAGTTGGGCTGCTCACCAGCTGAGCAAGGTCAAGGGCTCCGAGTGACTCAATTAGTGTAAGAGTATCCTTGGAACTAGTGTCATCCAAATGAAAATTAAAATCACCCAAGATAGAAAAATGGGATTTTCCAAAATAAGGGTTCTAGAATTTCAAGTAAATGTGAAGAAAAATTCGCCCTCGGGCCAGGTGGCCTATATATAAGTATCCCAGTAAAAGAGATAGATGGAGCGCACATTATACTAAAGTAGAGTGCCTCAAAGCAATCTCCTGGCCTTGATAGCAGTTTAGTGGTACAGGGAAAAGATGATTTAAAAAGGACAGCAATTCCTCCTCCTCTACGAAGTGGTCTGTCCTGTCTATGAAAGGAATAACCATCAGGAATGGCCAGGAGTAAATCGTGTCCAGAGGACTCCGAGGTCCAGGTCTCAGTAATAAAAACCCAGTCCGGCTGTCTTTCTTCCACGAAATCGTGGAAGGCGATATTATGCTTGATCAGCGATCGCGCATTAATTAAGAACCCAGTTTTAGAGATCGGAATAGGGCGACACCCTGAGCGTGAATGAGATCTGATAGGGCTAAGAACAGGGCAGCGAAAGGGGGTCCTACATGTAATACATAGCTGGGAGTGTCGGATTCCCTCAGGAGAGAAGCGGTGAAAACACCGTTGCACTGATGGCCTAAGTGCCCTGAGTTCCAGCGTGGAGTATTGCCTGGGTACCTTATAAAATGGAGGGGAGGTACCTACCGTGTTCAGCCCGTCCTGCAGCACGTCCTCAGTGCAGACGGGCGCAGACGGGCTGAACTCAGGCGTAACTCCGGCGGAAATCCGGCGATCCCGCTGCGCGATGACGCTGCGCGTAGGCATGGCTGCAATTTATACTGTTCCAGCCTCCTAAACGAGGACTAGACCGCGAAGTGGCTCAGCCCTCACTCAATATGGCCACCAACGAGACCGTGGCGAGGGACCCGCAAAATGAGGTGCTTAACGATTTACCGTGCAGGTGAGAGTGGCAGCGTGCAGGTAAGCGTGGCCAACAGGTTTAAAATCAAGGGAAAATGCTCCAAACTAAAATACTAACTTAAATGCAAAACGGGGTTAGTTAAAATCACAAGGCTGCATAATGGTAGAGCGCTGCAGAAGAAATGCGCTAAGCTGAAAGGGCACTCGCCTAGATTTGCCTGCAATTTATGCTGTTCCAGCCTCCTAAACGAGGACTAGACCGCGAAGTGGCTCAGCCCTCACTCAATATGGCCACCAACAAGACCGTGGCGAGGGACCCGCAAAATGCGGTGCTTAACGATTTAACGTGCAGGTGAGAGTGGCAGCGTGCAGGTAAGCGTGGCCAACAGGTTTAAAATCAAGGGAAAATGCTCCAAACTAAAATACTAACGAGCGGAACGGAATTTATCGCCCAGGCCTAATCACTGTATCCCATATTTGGTCATATCTGCATGAGCAGATATGGTGCTGCAATATCTGAGCCATTCATTGATATTGAAAGTGCACAGGAAGACCATAAAGGGTGCATTGGCTGGATACTGGTCATTACAATTTCCTAGCAACATGATGGCTTCACTGCACCCTAAATTGTTTGGTATCTGATATCTTGTCTTAATAAATACTCACTGATGTCAGTGAGAGATTTATTAATACATGCACAGAGGAGACCCGTTTAGAGGGTCTTCTGAAAACCTACTAAGCACAGGAGTGGTCTCTCACTATTCATTAGGCCTGGTCGGTAAATTCCATTCCACTTGTGGAATTTGGGTAATTTTGCGTTCCGCGGAGAACGCGAAATTACCCAAAATTCTGCATTCCGCGACCTTGCGAAAATCTTTTGCTTGTTTCGTTCTCAAAATGCGTGTTCGCAAGATATTTCCCCCAAGCACACAAACAGCAATTGCGAACAGGAAAAAAGCATTGCGAACAAGCAATTCCGTGTGTTCACGGAATTTCTGCGTGTTCGCGGAGATTTTATACTGTTTTGCGGAGATTTGCGTAATGGGATTACGCTAATTCCGCCCATTCCTACTATTCATAGACATTATGCCACCACTAGACATGTTTCCGACCCCATGGGGTGAGACAGAAACAAAGTCTGCTCTGGATGGAGGTGCTTTACCTCCTCCAAGCGGTATTGGCCTTCCAGAGTGGGAATCTTCAAAGGCATTGCAGCCCAGGCTTCCCATGATAGTGGGGGATGTGAACCCCCTTGTCCTGCTCCACATTGGGTGTGAGGACAGGTGGGAAAATTATTTGAATGAGGACGAGTGTCTACATTCAGCCAGCACCACCCCTAAGGTGTTGGCAGGTGATGTAAACCCCTCTCCTGAAAAACCACTATCTTGAGACGGTAGAGAAACAAACTATCAGGGCTAGGTTAGTGCCCCTTTTCACAGGAAGTAGTTACTTAGTGGGGGTAGGGACCCTAAAAGTAGGTGGCTACAACAATCATAGTGTTTGGAGACATAAGGACCTACCAGATCAGCACCAGTAACAGACCTCAACTGCAAACAGTGAGATGATGAATCCGTGCCAGACTCCAATGACACCAGAAACAAGCACCCGCTGTCTCAAAATCGCCTCTCCAAGTTTCCTGCTCCTGACTGCAAGTATTTCTCGCTGTACGATGCCTGGCTGACCTATCAGCTCTGCACCCTGCCCTGCTGTCCATGGTAATGATGGACTTGCCATGCACCCATGGCCTTGTAACTCTTATGACCTCCTCCCTTCAGTGTGTCCGTCCAGACTTACCTCTAGATCCTCCTGTGCAGTGTCTTTCCAGGTGGCTCCCTTTGTTGTAGCATACCAACTAGCAACACCTTGAGCACCCTACTCCCAGCTGAATCTGGGACGCTCCCGATCTTCTCCTGCTGGAACTTTGGACCTGGTCCTGCTATCAACCTTAAGCGAGAGGTGAACTTTGTGAAAGCATTGCCTGATTTTTTTGTGCATTTTTCTGCTTTTCTCAATTGACTTCAGTGGTGCGTAGTGATATATCACCAAAGTGATATATTTTCTGAACCAAAATATACATAAAATTGATACTTTTTAAATAAATTTCTCTTGTATTTATTCGTGAGTGTGTGCCTCATTTATTGCCTCTGTAATTTCAACAAATGCTTAGCATTACCCTCTGATAAGCCTAACTGCTCGCCCACACTATCATAAAAAGAACATTAGCATTATCTACATTAACATCTATGCATCAGTAAGTGATCCACTGGACTTTCTGAACAGTGAACTTTGTTTTAGTACACTGCATAGAGAGCCAGCTTCCTAGATTGGTAGCCCAGCGGTGGGACAGAAGTCTTTGCATTTGGGGGAACAACTTTGTCAATCATTGACCATATGAATAAATCCCAAAAATTTCTTTAGTCTAGTTGTATTTTTTTCAAAAGGTCTAATGTTTCTAAATTTCGAAAATTAACTGCTAGGGCCTTAACTAGGTTTTTATAACTAAGTGGTTAAAAATGTAAAAGTCTATTGCTATAGTTAGGACAAGTATTTGGTGTTAGCGTCTTTTTAACTTCCTAAATATAATTGACCAGATTAAAGTAGCTCCTATCCGTCTTTGGCATTCAATATGGTGTAGAGATACTGTGTCCCTTACCCAACAAATATTTACAGAGTGTTTAGACCTAGATCACATAGAACATATTAACTGGTTGATGTATGTGAAAAACATCATACATACTCTAGTACTAGGGTATTTATTTGAATTACCTAGAACCTGTCTATCTGTCTCGAAAAAAGTTTTAGAAACTCGTTTTTTAGCCTTCGCCAATGACACGAGAATGAAGGTAAATCATAACAAATCTTCCATAAGGGAATACCTGGAGGGTCCACTGCAGGATGGGTGTTATCCTCCTATTTGAACTGTATAACATTTTCTCGGCACAGATTCATTGTATTAAGATTCCTCCTTAATTATATCCCATGCATGCTGGGCTACCCTGCAGGAATTTATTCCACTAATGATCTCCCTTGTTGCCCTTGGGATGATCTCTTGCATCAAATTGATTAGCATATTTTGTTCTTATTGAAATTTTGTTTTAATCATCAGAAAATGTTTTTAATTCCTTTTTTACGTAAGTTTAATTTTAGACAATTTTGCCCGGCCTTATACTTTATACTTTTTACGAATGTTGCCTGATCCTCTAACCTGTTTTAGTGTTGATACCTTTTTATGTGTGTCCCTGAGAACTAGGAAAATGATTACTTGTTGAGATGAATTGTTTGTTTTTAATGTTTTCATCTGTGATCTGTGAACTTTTAAGATTAATTTTGTATTAATCGAATAAAGTAATTTTGATTTGATTTGATAGTAAAATAATGTCTGTTACTGATAAATAGGGTTAGGAGCTCAACCTGACTCCTTATATGTACCTGTTCTATGCCAGGCTAAGGGCCCTTTTTAAGGGTTGTGGTAGCAATACTGGCAAACATGCAAGAAAGACAAGTTTAGAAAGCTTGTAGCAGAGTTTAACATAGATTATCCAGAACTTGTGGCTCAATCTGATGACGATGAGACTGCTGGGGACGACTTTGAAGATCAAGTTGAGGAGATGGCTGAGTCCATCCACTCAGATTCAGATAAAAGTCCCTCAGAACAGAACCTCATGTTAGAAACATTGACCAGGAGGCTCAACTTAGAAGCGCAAGTCCTGGACGTAGAAAGACAAAGAAAAGAGATGGGCCTACGACCTACCTTTGGTGGCAGCAATTTTATAATTTGGAAGAGAGAAATACTTTTGATTCAAAAATCCTAAAGGGATTGTCCGGAAAAATACTCAGAGGGTGATGACATCACCAAATAGTTCACTGCTTTTGAGAGGGCCAGCCTAGCTATCAGGGTAGCCACAAGAAATTGGTTTCTCTCTTGTTGGAACTGTTCACAGGAAAATGTAGAGACAGACTTCTGAACTTGAATGAGAAAGATGCTGGGTCTTATGACATCATGAAGAGAGCCTGATTGAGAGCTTACGACACACACGTAAGAATTTAGAATTCAATTCAGGGAGACTAGAAAACTCAGAGTCAGTCCTGGGTTGTTTTGTTGACTTTTCAGTTAAGACACTACTTGTTTGGTTAACAAGAAACAATGAGCATGATTATGATGGACTTCATAATGTAATAATGAAAGAACATCTATTAAGTAATTATGTGCAGGAAAAGATGCATTAATACCTAGTGGACATGGGGCCAGTCTCCCCCCAAGAGTTGGGGAAGAATGCTGATCATTGAGTAAGAAGCAGATTGCCAACATCTACACATTGTGGGGGGAAAGAAAGAGGCCTAAAATACCCCCAGAAAAGAATATGAAGCTCTCTGAAACAGATAAACATAAGGAGTCCCCTTTAGGCCCCCTAAAACCTGTCCAGGAGGGTGGGTACAAAGACACATCACAAAATAAAGGTGGGTACCAGGGTAAGAAATGGGACCCCAGGAAAACTGGATCCTTAACTGACATTCAGCTGGGACACCTCTTGTGCTAAAACCAACCCACTAGTACACTGCTGGGGTTCCTGGAATAGCTTTTGAGGGTAACTCCTCAGATGAGGAGGTCATCCTGCCCTTTAAATGGGAAGTAAGCCCAAAAGGTTGAAGATTCCAGAGGGAAGTAAACACTTCCACCATCTACTGGTGAATGGAATCCCATTCACTGCCCTGGGAGATACCTGTGCCAATCACACTGTTGTGATGACAGGCTGGTTCACTCCAACTAGTGTATCCCAGGTGAGACAAAAAGAGTAAGGGTCATCCCAGGGCAAGAGTTCTGAGAAAGTAGCCTTGGGACGGGTTAATTTTTCTTCCCCGTTACACAAGAACCCAAATCCTCCTGAAATATTCTGGAACTCTCATGTGAGAAGATGGTGGCCCAAACAAGCTTCGGGAGGGCGAAATAATTATGTTTGAGACCCTATGGCTCAGTTTTAATCTAGAGCATAATGAATTCTTTAAATATCTTCAGATTCAGATTTTCCTTTGAAAAAAGGTGTGAGGTCCCGAAAGGTTTCTCAGGACTGAGCTTGTCGAAAGGGCGCTGATAATAAAAAAAAAACATTGGGATGTTTTATCAACTGTTGAAAAGGTTAATGCCCGACCAAATAGACAATGTTCGAGTTGGTGAGAAATTGCACACCAAATCCAGGGGCACAGCGGAATGTCACATATTCAGTAACTTTTTCCATTTGTTTACCATACTAATTAATCCAATTCAATCCATGTACTCCAAAACTTTTAATTTCATTTCATTTTATTTTGATCTTTCTACACGTGATTTGCGTTTCGTTTTTAAACAGCTTCTCATGCCTTGGATATGCAAATCCATGCCTTTTTCCAGGCACGCAAAGACGTAAACCATCCTCGACTGTTAGTGATAATGTTACCCAATGCATTTCGGGCTTAAAAATAGCCCTTCCTCAGGGGTTCACTAAAAAAATAAAACAACGTGGGTGTTAAAATTTAGTTGCAAATTACTGTGCTTCACATGCCAAACACTATACCATATTTCAAAACGACCCATGTATAGCGCTCTCCCTCTAAACCCGGTGCTACTACGCTACCATTATTCAACATGAAGAATCCTTGAACCACCCTCCTTGCTCCTTATTTGAACCTTCCTTCATCTTTCAAAACATCCCCACTGTTCGATCCCTTTCTAATTAATCCAATCCATTTCCTCCCAATTCTATTTGTGGTCCCTTGGATGATTCAAAACTATACCCCGCCCACCCTATTGATGTTATTGTATGCGCTATAACACTGAACACTTAATTATATGTTTTGCAGATTACTTTGCAACATATACAGCATTGAAAACATGACGACAATAATAGTGTCCAAAAGTTCAATGCAACCAAACAATACATGCAAAACGTTCTTCTATGTCTTGGATGTGCTTCTCACGTGCGTTCACATATTCTTTAAGGACAATTGTTCATGATATTCCTTGGGTGCTACTGGCGTAGGGCAGTCTTTATGAAACATTTGAAGAGTGCCGTGCACACCACTTTTAACCTTTTTCGCCTTGTAACTGCATCTTTCAATTTTAAGTCTGTATGCATGCTCACTGGATGACGTGATCTGCCCTTTTGTCACGTGAAAATAAACAATGTTCGAGTTGGTGAGAAATTGCACACCAAATCCAAGGGCACAGCGGAATGTCACATATTCAGTAACTTTTTCCATTTGTTTACCATACTAATTAATCCAATTCAATCCATGTACTCCAAATAGACAAGCAGGAAAAGTGGTGCCAAGAGAAAGTCCAGGCAGGAAAAGATGTCCGATATGAGTCTCGGAACCTCACCCTTTCCACTTTAATGTCTGCAAATTTGCAAGTGCACATTCCAAAACCAGTTATAAGTTATAGTACATCCCGGGAAAATAGCAAAATGAGGCAGAACTAAAAATGTGCTCTGTCCCTGATGTCACTTATATGGTGCTGATTCGGTACACATGTTTGCAAGCTGTTCAAGGACGTCACTGAGTTCCTAGAGAGAAGACTGGGTCCAAACCCACAATATATACTACCTGGGGTTATTAGTAAAGCAGTCCCAATTCAGGTAGTTTCAAGTCTGTGCCTGGTAACGGATCTCTCACCACCGTCATTTCACCATGGACCTATCCGCTCATGGCTATGTATCACACAAAGACAGCAATTCATGCACGACAAGGCAATGGTGCTAGGAAAAATGGACTACGGTTATGGACTCCTTACTCAGGCTGGATCTCGCAATGGCGGAGGGATAGGAGAGCCTCTTGTTTCTTCTCCAAGACAGGGTAATAGGTGATAGGGGAGTTATTTATAGTTTTTTTTTATTCTCTTGACCCTTCGTAGGATGAATAACATTTTGTTTAGACAGATGAATTTACCTTTGCTATGTTTATTGTACGTGAATTGATGTAAGATGATTTGGCTACTTGGGTAGGGGGGTGGGAGGCTGTTAAGTAATATAAAGAAAATGGCAATAAAGATGTAGTAAAAAAGGAAATGATCACCCAGAGGTTGGTTTGAGCCAATCAGAGGTACTAGTCTTGTGCCAGCCCTTACCCAAAGATCCTGAGGGCTGATTCTGCAGCAAGTGCAGGTAAGCCCCAAAAGTAGAGAAAGTGCAGGAATGGTGGGCAACTGTTAGCCACAGCTCCAGTGAGCCCAGGAGAGTCTACACCAGTAGGGCAGAACTCCAAAATTGGCACTGATAAAACCCTAGCTACCCCACAAAACATCCTGACTAGTCAGCCAGCTGTTCCGCTTGAGTTGGTGTCTCCTCAGCTGACAGAAATGAGGGTGGAAGTTGGGTGTTTCCTACAGGAGGTAGTCTAAAGCAGCAGACAGGCAACCAGGATGCTAGGAAACCTGTAAATTGGCTCCTTCACAGCTATGCGTGTCCCTTGCTGGGTGCTAGCCTTTATGGCTGCCCTGTCATTGACATGGTGATCTGATCCAATGTCAAATAGTAAGGGAGGACCCCATCCCTGTTGGTCATGGTGGGGTTACACAAGCTGTGGGTAACCTCTTTGGGTAAGCTTGGTTTTGCCCTGTCAAGAAAGAATTAGCAGAGTTGGACACCTCTGATCCAAATCTTGAATGATTGGGTGATGACACTAAAGAGATAGGAGAAGGACATTTTAAATTGGGTCCTGAAACTGTTGCAGTATGCCAGCTCCCCAGAGGGGCTGACTTTGACAGAAGGATGAAAGGCAGAGTTGGCCCGGCAACACACCAACCAGTTTCCCTACTCTTTCTTGCCTGATAGGCTAGGAAGACTCTCCCAGTACAACCAATTGCGGCACATCGTGATGGAGCACTGGAATAGCAACTAACCCTGGCCGAAGCACTACGCTACGCTCGCGTAGTTTGCAAAGTTTGTGCAACTTCGCACTACGCGAGCTGCACGTAGCACAGTGCGAACATGCTTAGCGCAGCGATAATTTTTTGCTTGTTTGCGGTCCTCAACGTCATGTTCGCGACCGCGAGCAAGCAAAATGACATCCCGGCGAGACTCTCAACGCGGGGAGGTCAGGTTTCTCATTGCGAGTGGTCGTGCATGCTCGCGACCGCTCGCAATGAGAAACTACCAGTTGGCGTTGAGAAAGCTGCCGCTCGAGTAAAAATCTACTCGAGCGGCAGAAAACTACAGCTCGCACTGTGCAAGATGCCGTTTTCAATGATTGCACAGTGCCGGATGCTTGTTCGCACTGTGCAATCATTGAAAATGCATCTTGCATAGTGCAAACATGCTACTACGCAGCTCGCGTAGTGCTACGTGAAGTTCGCGTAGTGCACTTCACGTAGCTTTGCGTAGTGCTACTTCGCAAACTATGCCCACCCTTAATATTAGCAACTATAGCAAAATAGGAACCACTGTGTACCTTCCATTTCAGGCAGATGGCTGCCATCAAATTCTAAGAATCCCACTCCTTCCACAAAAGAAAGAGAGAGGAAGTCCAGTGCTAACATTATTTCCAGATTTCCATTCTACAAACATGCAGTTGGGTGGTTCCACTTGTAGGGCCTATCCTGCCTAATCATGCCTGTAATAGTAGCCTGGATTTTCTTCTCCTCTGAGGCCACTGACACAGGGGTCATTCAAGAAGTAAATAGTTGTAATAGACTCAATGTTCTTCATGGTCGGGCAGTCACTGTATGCCGTGGTGTCTCCATCTCATGTTCTTGTGCCATTGTGAAGTTACTAAGGTAGGTGATTCTGCTGGTGCACTGCTGTGGACAGTGTTGCTTAACGTAAGAATACACCCTCTTCTTCCTCATCGTCACCTCGCATCATGATTGGACGTGTATGTTCCCCATTTCTCCTCTCCACCACAACCATGTTCAACATTTTTTTAAGGTGCTCCTCCCACCAGATTGCTTGGTGTTTTATTTTTCCAGTACCATAACGTGAACCAGGCTTACCTCGATGGACAGACATGTTGCAAATGCTGCATACTGCAATGTGCTCCACTGTGTGTTAGCTGTAAAAAAAAGTCCCAAACTGTGGAGAAGTACATTTTTACTGTGCCTCTTCCAATTTCTGAAAAAGAACTGGAGGTAGGTGGGTGTGTCAGCAATCTGCCTTTCTGCTGTGAATATTTCTTCTGAGTTAGGGGTTGGTGCAGGTCTCGACTCGAGCTTTACAAATATGGGAGCTGGCGATGCTACCTGTGCCACATCCCTCAAAATAGGTTTCATAGCAATTTTCGACTCCTCTGCGCCACATTCCACAATGACTGCATTGTCATCCTCCTCATCATCCCCTTTCATAAGTCTAAGGCTTTGAGGATTTTTTTTTCTCCCTTGCCTGTCCAGTTGTCTTCTCGACTCAGCCAGGGTCCACTCCAAGTCTCTATCATCTTCTGAATTGGTACTTGAAGAAGATTGGGGAGAAGTACCCTTCCATTTCCTTGCTAGAGATCAGGGAGCTAATGATTCTAAAAGAGGGGGTTCTTGCTCAGAAGGAATCTCAACCTCCTGTTCTGCTCCAACATCAGGAAAATGTACTATTGCTGGCTACGGCTGCCGTCCACTTTGCTCTGTTTGCTGAAATGATTGGGCACTACTGAGCAAAAGGGACAAACCTAATTCAAGTGTCACTGCTCATTGGGGTTGCCATAATTGCAGTGGCCACCACACTGACAGACATGGTCTTGGGCTTATATTAGGGTGCTGCTCTTGATGCAGGAGTGCTGCTCTCCACATGCTTCCTGGAGGCCAGTGAGATAGGCACATAATGTGGTAGTTCAAATAAAATTTGGGGCTACATGCCAATGGTGGGGGGCCGATTCTTCTCACTGACCACTTTCTTGGAAGCATCTTAAAGCACTCAATTGGCATTTGCCCTAAGCTGCACAAGTTGAAGAGATTGGATCACTGATGTGTGACTGCACAGCCTTTCTGTTTGGCAGTACTGCTGGTGATGTCTCTTCTCTTGTACACCTAAAAGCAAACAAGTAAGGAAAACATTTAGCATGAAACGTCACATGGCTCTGTTTGCACTTTGAATTACTACAGACAAAGGCAATATTAGTGTAGTTATTAATTTCGATAATAAATTATAACCACTTTGAAGTCAAAACACACCACCATACCATAAAGTGTAATTCCACAGCAGAAAACCCCACACAATATACAGAATGAAAGAGTTCTTTCCTTTATGTTCACAGTATATTCTAAAGGCGACATTTGTGGCACTCAGGGAACTGCATGGTTAAATGGAATACTAAACCATATCTATAAAAACGAAAGTATGTCTGTCTGTCTGTCTGTCTGTCTGTCTGTCTGTCTGTTTGTCCTTTATGCATTACTACACCATTCATCCGATCACCATGAAACTTTGGGGAGTTGTTGAGTACACTCCCGCCAAGGTTTCTGGCATAAATGTTTTTTAAATATCGGCCCCCCAGGGCCCTCATAATCTTTCGAATACTGATGTACGCACCAGACGTAAAAACAACAAAATCGTGTATCCACAAGCACTCGAATAAATAAATAGAACTAAAACACCATTCATCCGATCGCCATGAAACTTTGGGAAGTTGTTGAGTACACTCCCGCAAAGGTTTATGGCATAACATTTTTTTATATTTCGGCCCCCCAGGGCCCTCATAATCTTTCGAATACTGATGTCGGGGCAAGAAGGAAAAAAAATAATTGTGTATCCACAAGCACTTGAATAAATAAGTAGAATTAAAACAGCATTCATCCGATCACCATGAAACTTTGGGAAGTTGTTGAGTACACTCCCGCGAAGGTTCTGGCATACATTTTTTAAAAATATCGGCCCCCAGGGCCCGCATAATCTTTCGAATACTGACATACGCACCAGACGGAAAAACAACAAATCGTGTATCCACAAGCACTCGAATGAATAAATAGAATTAAAACACCATTCATCTGATCGCCATAAAACTTTGGGAAGTTGTTGAGTACACTCCCGCAAAGGTTTCTGGCATAACATTTTTTTAAATATCGGCCCCCAGGGCCCTCATAATCTTTCGAATACTGATGTACGCACCAGACGTAAAAACAACAAAATCGTGTATCCACAAGCACTCGAATAAATAAATAGAACTAAAACACCATTCATCCGATCGCCATGAAACTTTGGGAAGTTGTTGAGTACACTCCCGCAAAGGTTTATGGCATAACATTTTTTTATATTTCGGCCCCCCAGGGCCCTCATAATCTTTCGAATACTGATGTCGGGGCAAGAAGGAAAAAAAATAATTGTGTATCCACAAGCACTTGAATAAATAAGTAGAATTAAAACAGCATTCATCCGATCACCATGAAACTTTGGGAAGTTGTTGAGTACACTCCCGCGAAGGTTCTGGCATACATTTTTTAAAAATATCAGCCCCCAGGGCCCGCATAATCTTTCGAATACTGACGTACGCACCAGACGGAAAAACAACAAATTGTGTATCCACAAGCACTCGAATGAATAAATAGAATTAAAACACCATTCATCTGATCGCCATAAAACTTTGGGAAGTTGTTGAGTACACTCCCGCAAAGGTTTCTGGCATAACATTTTTTTAACCCAGGGCCCTCATAATCTTTCGAATGCTGATGTACGCACCAGATGGAAAAACAATAAATCGTGTTTCCACAACCACTCTAATAAATAAATAGAATTAAAACACCATTCATCTGATCGCCATGACATTTTGGGAAGTTGTTAAATGCACTCCTGCAAAGGTTTCTGGCATAAAACATTTTTACATTTCGGCCCCCCAGGGCCCTTATAATCTTTCGAATACTGATTTACGCACAAGACGGAAAAACAAAAAATCGTGTATCCACAAGCACTCGAATAAATAAATAGAATTAAAACAGCATTCATCCGATCACCAGGAAACTTTGGGAAGTTGTTGAGTACACTCCCGCAAAGGTTTCTGGCATAGCATTTATTTAAATATCGGCCCCCCAAGGCCCTCACAATCTTTCGAATACTGATGTACGCACCAGACGGAAAAACAACAAATCGTGCATCCACAAGCACTTGAATAAATAAATAGAATTAAAACACCATTCATCCGATCGCCATGAAATTTTGGGAAGTTGTTGAGTACACTCCCGCAAAGGTTTCTGGCATTACTTTTTTTACATTTTGGCCCCCCAGGGCCCTCATAATCTTTCGAATACTGATGTACGCACAAGACGGAAAAACAACAAATCGTGCATCCACAAGCACTTGAATAAATAAATAGAATTAAAACGCCATTCATCTAATCGCCATGAAATTCTGCGAAGTTGTTGAGTACACTCCCGCAAAGGTTTCTGGCATAACATTTTTTTACATTTCGGCCCCCCAGGGCCCTCATAATCTTTCGAATACTGATGTACGCACCAGACGGAAAAACAAAAAATTGTGTATCCACAAGCACTCGAATAAATAAATAGAATTAAAAAGACACTTTGAAATGTTTTCCATATTAAAATGAATAGGTTTCCAGGGGGAAATGGAAAAATCATCACTACACAAATGGATGATGCTTATGTGTTTAAACGTGTTCCGCAGCCAGAGTTTCCAGGAGGAAATGGAATTATATATTTGAATGCTGTTGTGGATGGATGGATGGATGGATGGATGGATGGATGGATGGATGGATGGATGGATGGATGGATAGATAATGGATCGACTAAGAGAAAAAGGGTTAAGAAATTAAGAAAAAAATAACATTAAATAAATAAAAGTACAAAACACTAAAATAAACAAAAAATTAAGTTACAATAAAAAATGTATAAATAAATAAGCACAATTAATAAAAATGTATTTTCTTTAGAAAAGACAAGATAACATTTTCAATTAATAAATAGTCGTTGCCAATGTGTGTTTATTTGGGAGAATGAGAAGACATCCATTGGTGGTGGGAAAAAAATATGCATGTATTATATGTAAGCACTGTTCATCAAAATTAAACTATATTATTAATATACATACTACAACGATCCTCAAGCATATAATTAAACTGATATCTTTTCCATCCATGCAAGTCTATTGCAAAGGGGGACACACAAAATGGCTGCCAGATTGTGCCACATGGCCACAACAACAACAACCAGCAAGAAGGCATGGCCACAGCAAAGAAGAACACACGCAGACCTATGGCAAAAAACATTGTCTGCTGAACAAAATGGCCGCTAGTGGCATGGTCACAACAACAACCAGCAAGGAGGCATGGCCATAACAAATAACACACGCAAGCCTATTGCAAAAACACACTGGCTCCCTAGACAAAATGGGCACCAGGAACATGGTGAAACAACAAGCAGGAGGCTTGGAAATCAAAGAGCACAATCAGGTATGTGGCAGAAGCGCACTGGCAGCCTAGACAACATGGCAACCAGCCACATGGTCAAGCAACATTCAGGAGGTGTAGAAAACAAACCCATGCAATCCTATGTCAAAACACATTGGGAATCTAGACAAAATGACCACCAACCACATGGTCAAACAACAAGCAGGAGGCATGGAAAACAAAGAACACATACAGGCATGTGGCAAACAGACTTACACACTGGCCAGATACAGGAGGCATGGTAACTCAGGGAAACACAGCATTAATTCAGCAATGGCAAACATTTAAATTAATTGGGCTAAGGATTTTTATAACACACACCCTCCAAAGGTATCATATATATTTAACCCACCTATACAGTGTTTGCAGAACAAAAATGTGAAATGCCACCCCAAAAAAACATTTTATAATTTAATCCAGTGCCGTCCATGGCCTAAATGATGTTTCAATTTAACAGACACCACAGACACAGTTGTTTTTATTCCCCCATGACTAGTACTGAGCCAACTGGCTGGAAGGCCCATTGGCAGACTAGGCCACATACTGAATTAAATGAATATGGCTAATTTATTTTAAAAAAAATTGAGAAATTGTACTAAACTATGCAACGTTTTTCTGTTACAAAGCAACAACATTTGCATTGAAAAAAATAACTAGGGGGGCGTGGCTGAGCGCAATCAGAGATGGCCGCGGAAGATATGAGTGCTCCATCGACTATCCTGGTAGCCCGTCCGGCAGTCCTGTGTACAGCCCTTTGCACATGAGGGATCGCGGAACCCGTCTGGCCTGCTCCGGTGCTCGTGGCTCTCTGGACTGGGGCGTTTCGGCCATCGGCAAGTGCGGGCCTGTACGGGGCCTTGAAGCCAGGGCCCACAGTAGGAGAGCTGGCCCGGCAGTGACGCCTCCCAGCCTGTCCCTGCAGCAAGATCGCAACCGCTGAGGCCCTCTGTGCTCTGCTGGCTGTTGGATCGGGGCTGCGAACTGTGATGCCGGCAGGGACAACAGTAAAGAAGCGCTGAGGAGGTGGGGAGACAGGCGACGAAGCAGCGGCCCCCCCCTTATGGCTGTGAGTTAAGACGCACTGGTTGCGGGCCTGGAGGTGGCAGACAAGCGCATTCTGCGACCTCGTCCTCCCCTGACTTTGGTGCAGACCTGCGACGGAGGACTTTAGCTTGCATTTACATAAAGGCCCGAGGAGGATGGAGTGGTGCGACATGACCCGGCAATGAGGAGGTGAGATTGGGCCTTCTCACGGTGGTGCCTTGCAGTGAACATTGGGGGAAATTAGAGTGGCTGGCCTCGAATGTGTGGCAGCACTTGCGTGACCTAAATGACTGGTGGCTCCCTCCTCCTCTGCCCCGGCGGCTGGCTCTAGACGCTGCTAGAGGCAGAATGCTGAGCTTCGGGCAAACCCGGGATCGCCTAGCTGGGGGCTGTGATACGTAAAGGCCTGGGGTCTGTGAATTGGCGGTGATCCCCGCGGCGACCAGCTCTCCTGAAAAGAGGGACAGAGTCCATTGACACTGCGTCCGTGGAGGTGGAAGGTATGAGGGAAAACTTCCCTGGATGGTGACACGATAAGGGGTGCTGGAGGTGAGATGCCCCATACTGGGATGGCTTATTAAGTATGGACTTGCTGATGCTAAGCCTTAGAGTTTCTCAATCCCCGCAGCGAGGTCCACCAGAGTGCAAGACCGGACCGCCGGCCCTGGGCTCTACACACCAAGCATGTGGGAGCGTACTGTATCACCCCTGGCGGTTTGCGCTCGACTGAGTCCTGCCTTGGCCGATATGATGAATCGCGGCACGGGTTCTGGTGCCAAGGGCTCAAAGACAGTCCAGTCAAACAAACTGGATCATTACACGATTACTAAGGAGGCGCAGCGGGGCAGGTTGTCTGAGGAGACGCGAGGAGGAGCCGGAGCTTTCCCTGAAAGACGTCATGGAAGTCATCACAAGGGGTAAAAACCTTGTTGGAACACAAAATGAACTCAATGGCCAATGACATTAATCTTATTAGGGCCATTATGGGGAAACTCAATGAGAAGGTAAAGCAAGTAGCAATAACAGCCACCAGCCTGGTGGAAGATGTCTCGCAATTCCAAAAAGAGGTCTGAGACTTGCAGGACTCCCGCAACTCAGTTGAACTTAAACTGGATGATTATGAGGACTGCCTGCGCCGTAACAACCTCCGTATCCTAGGAGTGCCGGAGAGATCAGAGGGGCAGGTATCTGACCTGTTTGTAGAGGACCTCATTCTCAAGCATCTAAAGCCGAAGGGCCTCAGTAAGTTTTTCGGGATAGAACAGGCTCACAGGGTCCCGGGTGTTCATCCCAGACCGGGCGCTCCCCTGCGGCCTATGCTGGCCCGAGTCCTAGAATACCGAGACTGAGACGTGATCCTCCAGAACTCGAGAGCCAACGCCCCACTCAGGTATGGAAATGCCGCTAGCTCCCTTTTCCCAGACTTCACACAGAGAGTGCAAAAGCAGAGGAGATCCTTTCTGTCGGTGAAGCGAGAGGGAAAAGGGCCTGAAATACTCGATGTTGTTCCTGGCCCGTCTCTGAGTCGAAGTAGAGGGCCGAACCCGGTTCTTTGATCAACCGGAGGCAGTGGCGGAGTAGCAGGAATAACAAGGAACTCAGGCCCCAGCAGACCGTGGTGATGGTGATAAGGCGGACAGTCAGCCACCCTGAAACTGGGGCCTGGTGAACACTCGACTTGCCTGCATGGGGAGACTTTAGTTGTTGGGGGTGGGGCAAGGTGCTTTATAGTTGGCTACTTCTCAGGTTAAAAGAACAATTTATTGAATGGGTTTGGGGCACGGGCTAGAACTCACGACCTGCTACCCCCTAAGTTTATTCTTTCTTTGAATCTTTCTGGGGCAACAGGCACTCAGCGTTTTTCAATGGGCAGTTTGGAGTCCAGAAGGCAGGACATCGGGGTGGGGGGTTTGGTCCAAGGGTTATTGGGGAGGGGTGTTTGGTTCACCTGTTGGGTGGTTTGTTGGTTGCATCAGCACAGTACATTTGTCTGACAGAGGAAATGCAGAGGTTTGTCAACTGTACTATGTAGATGATGTGGGTAGGGAAGTGAAGGTTCTGAGTTAGAACGTTAACAGGTTGGGGGACAAAATCAAATGGAGTGTGGTTTTTCAGTGTCTTAAGAGGCAGGCTCCGGATGTGATCCTGCTTCAGGAGACGCATCCAGTTGGGAACTCGTGCAAAGCACTGCACAGAATGGGGTATACATTGGTTGCACACTCAGGGTTCACATCAGGTTCCAGGGGGGTGGGCATTTTATTTCGCAACACTTTTCCATTAGCAGTGACTTCCACATGGGAGGACGGGATAGGCAGATACACTAGAGTTACGGGCATGTGAGAAGATCGTTACATAACATTCCTATCTATCTATGTTCCCCCGGGGCTACAGGGTACGACATTTGCCGATTTGGGGGCAGTCCTACTCACTGTCCCTGAGGGACTTTTATTCCTGGGAGGCGACTTTAATACAGTCATCTCTGGTATGATGGACAAACATCCCCCACGGTAAATGGTGGGGCGGCGCGATGGCTGTCGGATTTCATGGACGCAATGGGCCTGATGGATAGTTTGAGGTTGCTTCACCCGGATCAAAAGCAGTATACATTCCTCTCGGGCGCACCACTGTCTCTCAGGACTGGGCTACTGTCTAGTCTCCGCCGCACAAACATCCTACATAACAGAAGTCACGCACTTGACCAGAGACATCTCAGATCACTCTCCGCTGTGGGTTACATAGTTGTAACTCAGGGCACTGCAGTGAGCTTTCCCCCCATCAATCCTTGGTATCAGCGTAATCCCAAAATTCGCAAAGACCTCATCGCAGTGCTAGATGACTACTTCACCAATAAGGTGGGCCGGTATCCTCTTCTCGGACCCTGTGGGAGACCTTCAAACTGTTCTCAGGGGTCAGGCTCTGTCTTTGATAGCGGGGTCTAAAAGGGAGAAGCTGAGGGAGGTGGTGGAGCTGGAGACTGAAATTAGTAGGTTGGAGGGAGAGTTGGAACCAGGGGTAACGCAGGCTAAAATTCATCTGTTGAGCCTGAAACAACACGACTACAAGGAGCTGGTCACTGACAGGGATAAGACTCTTAGTAGGGAACAACAGGGCAGGCTCTATTACCTGGGGGATAAAACTGGGAAGCTTATCGCATGGCTGGACAAGAGAGAATGGGCAAGCCGGCTTGTCCCCAGAGCTCCTAATGGGGGAGGGGTATCACTTACCAAACCGCAGGACATAGTAGATAAGTTTGCGGACCACTTCCAGATGGTTTACAAATCAGTCTCCCCTCACTCAGAAACTGTCTCCCAGGTATTACTCCCTGACATACAACTCCCATGTCTTTCCCCTGAAGATCGTGACTATATGGATAGCCCACTAGCAGCAGACGAGATTGCCCAAGCAATCTGTTTATTACATTCTGGTAAGGCACTAGGCCCCAACTGGCTCCCTATCGAACTCTACAAACTCAAACCAGACAAACTAGCACCTTATCTGAAAGCAATGTTTGTGAAATCTAGAGACAAAGGGGTATTACCCAGGGAACAGAGAGTGGCTAATGTGGTTGTGATTCTTAAGGAAGGCAAGACTAAAACTGATTGTGCCTCGTACATACCTATCTCTCTCTTTAATGCTGAACCGAAGATCCTAGCCAAGCTCCTTGCAAATAGACTGGTGAAAGTGATCAGCAGCCCTGTGCACCCCGATCAATCAGGCTTTATGCCCCATAGGAATACGGCCCTATACTTGGGTAGACTGCATGGGGTGATAGACAGAGTTCACACTCTCTTGGCTTTTCGAATCAGGGGGGAAAACATGGCACCCGCGTGCTGAGCGGCAGCGCACACCCTCGCTAGAAGCCCTTCTCACTCGCCCCACATGAGTAAATCTTAGCCCAGAAGATGTTTGGAAGTTGTTCTGAAGCGGCAGAAAACGGCGAAATAGTACCTGATTCGATATATATCTTTTTTTGAGCAGTCCGGCTCATGGATGTGCCTTGGAGACGCGGTGCGGGCTCCTTACCCCTCCCTCCTGCTGTGTTGGGATCGTGCAGCCATGGAGCTGAGGCACGGTCTCCTCCGGGGCAACGCTGTTGGAGTCAGAACAAGCAGGAGTAGCAGAGGTTCGAGCCGAGACAAGGCTGCCGGCGGGCCAGCAATAAGTGCTTTCTTCTCCTCTGCAGCCTCTTCAACAGCATTATTGGTGGAGGGGGAGCTCGGCGCCCCAGGAGTTGTTGGTGCTGGGAAGATTCTGGATGGTTGGGACACTGCAGTTGGCAAGAGTGGTGAGAGTGGGAGTGCCGGCGAGGAGAGGTTGGGGGGCACAGGTCTGGTGGGGATAGGAAACGGGAATGTCCCTACAAAAACTACCAAGTTACAAGGTAAAAGGCAAGCCCCGAAGAATAAATCTAAACGGGGGAAGGGCAAAAGCGGCCACTGTTTACAAGCTTCACCAGTGGCGGACGGAAGGATTGAGGCCAGTTTAGAGGATACTGAAAAGGGAGTTGAGAAGGGCAGTTTAGGTCAGATGCCCCAAGCGAGAGGTGGGGGTGTGAAAGAGGGCAAAAGCAAAGATCCCAAAAGGTCACAGAGAGCTGAAGCCAAAAAAGGCCACGGAGATATCAACACAATCCAAATGACTCCCTCTCTGTGCTCCTTTTTGAAGGTATTGCCCCAGGTTTTGAACATCCATCAAACTAACCCATCTGGCTATTCAGACCCGTGCAGTTCTTTCCCTAATAGGGCCTCTTTTACATCGGACCTACCCTTGGCTTCTATGGGCTCTCCTGTAAACACGACAGAGCTTACAGCTCAGTTGGCCGAGTCAGCCAGCACCCTGAGCGTATTAGTCAACACTGTCACTGATACCGGCTGCTCTGGGGAGGGTGTGCCACGAGCCACGGTGCCTCTTACTTCGACCTTGACCTCGACTCCTGCCCTGCCTGAGACCCCTGAAAACCCAATCTCAGTAACCCTCGCATCGTCAGAGGCCAGTGGGTCTGAGGGGTCAGAGAGTTCTGTCTGTCCCTCAATCGAGGCCCTGCTTACATCAATGATGGCGGACATAAGAAATGGGTTTATGGTTTCGGCAGAAAACCAAACTGAGATCAGGGCACCGTGTGACGTCCTTGAGAAAAAAGTGGATCGATTGCATGAAAGGACAGGGTCTTTGGAGGGCTCCGTGGAGGTGCTCAAGGCTAACCTGGGATCCGCAGAGCTAAAAATTCAATCTCTGCAAAGAGAGGGAAATGCTATTCGTGAGAGAGTGGAATCCCTAGAAAATTACTCAAGGATGAACAATCTCCGGCTTCTGAAGGTCCCGGAGGGGAAACAAGGGAGCGACATCGAGTCCTTTGTGGCGGTTCTACTAAAGGAAGCATTAAACCTTGAGGAGACACCAGATATCTTGGAGAAAGATATTCAAAGGGTCCACATGGACCCCTTTCGCTTAAACCCTGACAGGGCTAAACCCAGGAAAATATTAGTTAATTTCCTTACATATGCGCTAAAGGAAAAGATCCTAAATTTGGCCCTAAAAGTTAAAACACTAAAAGGTCCGGAATTCCTGTTTCAAATGTCCGTTCAGATCTGTCTAAGACCACTTTGGATCGGCAGTGGGAACTCGGTCAAAGGATGGAGAAATTTAGAGCCCTGGGCGCTACGGTGCAAATGAGATTTCCTGCCTTTCTACGAGTCATGCGTAACAATAAGATGCATAATTTCAGATCCCCTCTAGAGGCAGATGAGATGTTGGAATCACTAAAGGACCTTGCACGGGGGAGGAGGAAACTCGATGGGGATATAAGCTAGGCTAGAGAGCGTATGTCTCACTCTTCCCAGTTTAGGCAAATCAAAGCTCACTTATTATATTATATTGGGTACCAGCTCCAGCTGAGAAAAGAGGCAGGTTCTTTATATATAGTAATTAATTTTCGGTAAAAAAAAAGAGGGATATGTAGGCCATCAGTATAGTTCCTTGAGATCTGTAAAAAAAAATATATATATATAATTATAAAACGCACAGTTTTGAAAAGAAAAAAACCTATAAAGATATAATAAATACATTTAAAAGGATACTGATGGTGCTTTAAAAATAAAAAAAAGGAAACTAAAAAAGAGAAAATAGAATGGAAAACCAAATGCACTACTTCGTAGCACAGATAGGTAGAAGGGAGGGTAGAGGAGGGGGGGAGGGGCGGCTAGAGGGTGTAAAACTGGCAATACATCAGGCCAGTGTAACTAGGGAGGGGTTTTCTAGGGGGGGAGGGGGGTGGGACTGCCACGCGGGGTGGTGGGTTGGGAAAATGTAAAAATCCTCAAAGGTCAGAATCCTTGCAGCTTTTAATAAAATTTAGGTTTGGTCACCACCAGGGTTCAAGTCACCGAGCCCAGAACACTCTGGGAACAAGGTCTAGGATGGAAGTAGGAACTGGTGATAAGGGATTTTTTAGGGAAGCTGTGATGGAATGACGCTGATACAGTATCTATCCTGGAATGTCAATGGCCTGCGCACGAGGGGTAGAAGAGACAGAATCCTTCAATACTTTAGAGATTCCCCAGCACAGGTCATTGTCATACAGGAGTCACATCTCCTTAAATCTGAGACTGCTGAGTTATTAAAGAAACAGAAATGGATAGATACTGTTGTGTGCACAGACCAATATGCAAATATCAGAGGGATCTTGTTTATTTTTAAAAACAGGCAAAGGCTCAAATTGTGTAGTACATGGAAGACCATAGTGGCAGACGGCTCTTAGTAAGGGTTTTGTTGGATGGCTCGCCATGCTCCTTGGTAGGCTAATATGGTCCAAATCAGGACGATGCTTCTTATTTGGATACTATTCGTGACCATTTATTAGCCTTTCAAGACCCGGTAATTTGGGTCGGGGACTTTAACATCGTTCTAAATCCTAAACTCGACAAATCAGCCAACTCTAGTGCCTGTGTCTTTTCTAAATCTAGGCAAGTCCTTGTGACAATAATGGCACGGTTGGGGCTCACAGATATTTGGAGGGAAAGGGCAGGGGTTAAGCTGGGGGTCTCATTATGTGATTTAAAATACAAACATCTGTCAAGAATAGACTATGCCTTGTTTAGTTACAGTCTTAAAGACTTATTGGTGGATATAGCATATCTCCCTTCCCATCTCTCTGACCATTCGGCCATCTCTTTTAGTTTAAGATTTGGCCAGCAGCCTAGACATGCCTCTTGGTCCTTTGATGGTACCATCCTACTAGAGGAGGATGAAATCACTTCCCTTCGATTGGAGACTCAGCTCTTTCTTGAGGCTAATTTAGACTCTGCAAATATTGTCACTGTGTAGGATGCTTTGAAAGCCTTCTGGAGGGGCTGAATTACTAGTAGAGCCTCCCATAGAAGAAGGGTGTACAGGGAAAGTATTAAAAATCTTGAGGCGGATATGAAGGCTATCGAACAAAACTTAGGCGCCCACATAGGATCAAGTGAAGATCAAGGAAGGCTAGCCTTATTGAAAAAACAACTTGAAAATGTATTACAGGCTAGAGTCGCCAGGAGATGGGAGGCGAGTAAAATCTCCCATTTTGAATTTGGAGAGGCGGCAGGAAAGTTTCTTGCTTGGAAAACAAAAACTGACCAAGCGCGGAATTATATCAGAGAGATATGGGTGGAATGGGAATCAGCTCCCGGGCTTTCGAACCCGGATATTGGTTGTGCATTTCAGGACTTTTTCCATGCTATCTATAAGGAAGACACCTGTGAAGATCATGCAGAGAGAAATGTGTGGCTTGATAAAGTTTCCATCATTAGTCTTTCATCTGAGCAAAGCAGATGTTTGGAGCAGAGATCTCGGCGGAAGAAGTTAGCAAGGTAATAGGTCAAGTGAAGCGTGGGAAGGCGGCCGGCCCCGACGGCCTACCAGGGGAACTCTACCGGGCTCTTAGTGAGGAGATTATTCCAATCTTGGCTACTGTCTTTAACAGCATCCTCCTGGAAGAGTGGACCCCCCAAAAGTCATGGAGTGATGCGATGGTAGTCTTAATCCCCAAACCAGGGAAAGAACCGACAGAGTGTGGGTCTTATCGCCCAATATCACTCCTCAACAGCGACTACAAAATCTTCACTGCCATCATGGCTAATAGGTTGGGGGGCGTTGTAGACTCAATCATTCATCAAGACCAAAAAAGCTTTATAAAAGGTCGACAATTATCAGACCTCACGCACGATCTAGTTGGGGCCATAGACATCGCCTCTACCTTTTCTCTTCCTTTGGCCACCCTCACTTTGGACGCAACCAAAGCCTTTGATAGGGTCAATTGGGCCTAGCTGGCTGCGGTCATGAAAAATTTAACCTAGCTGACAGATTTTGTTGTATGATAGCACTTCTTTACAAAGCTCCAATTGCTAGATTGTTAGTCAATAATTCCCTGACAGAGGCCTTCAAAATCACAAGGGGTACAAGGCAGGGCTGCCCACTTTCCCTCCTCCTTTTTAACCTTTTTATCGAGCCTTTTGCTCAGGTTCTCAGAGAGGAGTCTAATATCCCATCTTTTAGGTTTGGTGGGTGGGAAAGGCGGGTTGCCCTTTATGCAGACGACATTCTTATTTTGACATCTGACTTAGATCTTGCATTTCCAACAGTTATTAAGAGGGCGGAGGAGTTCAGCAAGATTTCCGGGTACGAAGTAAACGCCAACAAAACTGAAATTATGGCCTGGAATATCACTAGTACACAACTGGGCGTGGCTTCCTCCATGCGATATCTTGGAATTAGAATTATCCAGGATGTCAGGAAAATCGCTGAATACAACCTTGAACGTGTTTCTAAAGAATGTCAGAAACAGTTAAAGTCTTGGACCTACCTCCCCTTATCCATCTTGGGGAGGACAAATTTAGTGAAAATGGCTATCTTGCCTAAATACACATTTCTTTTTAATTCCATCCCCATGGCGTTTGACACCAAACAAATAGACAAATGTCAACGAGAGATAAATTCCTTTATTTGGAAATATAGAGCCACTAGACTGGCTTGGAAGAAGTTGAGGCGAAGGAGGGAAAAAGGTGGGCTAACATTAACTGACCTGCAATATTATGCATGGGTGTTTCAGCTTTCGTACTCCAGAATGCTTCTGAAAACACCATCAAATACATCGAGAGGAACAATGTTTCGGGCCATGCTAGAAGGTGCCGATCTACCACCTGACGGCTTCCTTTCTAAGTTTGGGGACCAGAAATTCTTTAAAAAGTTAAAATTAAAAAGCCTTCAATCGATGGCCAGAAGTTGGTCAACAATTAGAAATAGAATATGGCTTAGCTATTTTTTAAACCTCGCACCTTTGTGGGACTCCTAATGACAGACTGGTGAGTCCTGTGAAGATGCCGGAATTTTGAAATGGGGAGACCTGCTGGCAGGCGGCTCAAGGGTGTCGTGGGAGGAGCTGCGGGAGAGAGTTGGGCCGGGCCTTTCAAGATTTAAACATATGCAGCTGAATAGTAGGGCTCAGGCGTTGAGTAGGAAGTTGGTGGCCAGGCCAGGGGGTGGCAAAGAGGTCTCTTTCTGGTATTGGGTGATCCTGGAAGAGATAGATGGGGATTTCAAACTCGCCGATGAGTTATGGGGAGGTGAGTTGGGCTTTTCAGTGTGAGCAGCTGTGGATTGACTCTTTCAATCTTCTCCACAAAACAGTGAAACCAGCATGGTCGAGGCGCAATTACCTCTTCACGGCACATCAGGCATATCTTTCTCCCCTAAAATTATCAAAATTCCAGCCAGAGAAAAAATGCAACAAATGTGACCTGCCAGAAGCATCAGACGTGCACATGTTCAAAGACTGCCCTTCTATTTGCCGCTTCTGGGAGGAAGTGAAGGCCTCCTTGGACTCCATACTCAATACTACACTGAATATCACTCTCCCTCTAATTATTTTGGCATTGACGAAAACATCTCCGGGCAGGCAAGATCCTTCCTTTTCTATGCAATTCTTTTGGCAAGGAGGCACATTTGCAAGTTGTGGGTCGATACCACCCCACCAACACACTCGGGTTGGTTGACATCCTTTTATGAAGTTTCTAGGGTAGACATGGCTAGATCGTGTAGTAAAAAAAAATAGCCTTTTTGGACCTTTTGGTACAGTGGAGATAGGATTTCCGGGCTCCATGGACCTTAGTTATAGGCTCCCTTCGGTTTATATTGTTGTCCAACAGGTTGTAATATACCTTGATGGAGTCTACCAGGTCGCCCTTCTGTGTTGGTTACCTCTTCCGCCAATAAGCCATCTGTGTCCCGGTCTGAGCTACAATCTAGATTTCTGGGCTCGACTACGTAGACACGTAGCGTTGGTCGGTTTTTCCTACATGAGGGTAAAGGCAAATGAGGACAAAAAAAAAAGTTCACACTCTGCGTGAGCCAGCCAAAATTGCATCGCTCGACGCAAAAATTGGCCTTCGACACAATTGAATGGCCCTATCTGTGGGCTATCTTTGCCAAATGTGGGTTTGGTCCCGAATTCATCAGGTCGGTGCGTCTGTTGTACATGGAAACACTCGCCCAAGTAATGGTAAACAACAGAGTCTCTACTCCGTTCAGGGCTGCCCGCTGTCCCCCCTTCTCTTTTCGCTGGCCTTGGAGCCACTTGCCGCCTGGATACATTGGGAACCAATGATCAAGGGCATGCGGTGGTCCCCCGGATGGGAGGATCGCATATCTTTATATGCAGATAATATTCTGCTTTACCTGACCTCCCCCTAGTAAGTCCCTTATTGTGATCCTCGATGTCCTGGCCTCCTTTGGGAAATATTCGGGACTCTCGATCAATTGGGTAAAATCCTTATTGTTTGTTTTGAGGGGGGATCCCCCTGTCCCTCCGCAAAACTGTCCTATACAGATCAACACAGAAGGGTTCAGGTATTTGTCTCTCTGGATCCCTCGGTTAGGTATGCCCGGAATCTCCTTCCCCCCAGCAGAGGCTCAAGAATGTTATTGCCAACTGGAGGAAGCTTCCTCTTTCGTTGTTGGGTAGGGCAGCCCTCTTTAAAATGATGGCTCTGCCTCGATTTCTCTATGCCTGGCAGAATACTTTGGATGTTGTGCCAGCTGGCTATTTCCGTGACATTGAGTGCCTCCAGCCGAGTCTACTGTGGGAAGGCAGGCCCTGCATCGCTCTGAATAAACTAACACGTACTTGGTATGATGGGGGCATTAGCCTCCCGGATATCAGAAGCTACTATTGGTCCTCCCAGCTGGCAGCGATTAACCATGGCACATATGGTTGAATTGATAACCCCGGATACGCCATGGATAGATGGCTTCTCCCCGGGCGTAGGTATAGCAGGGGCTTGTATTCCGGACCAAAGAAACAGGCATTAATAGGGCCAATGAAACATGCAGTTCAGATTTGGCATGATGCCCTGGGTTCCCTGGGTTGGAGAGACAAATTCACCATAGCCACCCCGCTCTGGGACTCCGAGAGACTTGGTAAGCTCTGGATGACAAAAGGTTTCGACAAGTGGGACCTTATAGGAATCTCCACTGTCAAGGATATCTGGGGGAAGGAGAGGATTAAATTCTTTGAGGAAATGCAGGAGGAATATGAACTAACAAATGCCGAATACTTCCGCCATGTGCAAGTCCGACACTCGCTTCTCCCAGCATCGCCCGGAGGTATGGAGCCACCAGAGGCTTCACCTTTGGAGGATAGAATACTGGATGGCCACCTTCCCGAAAAACTATCTCCTTGATATATAACAAACTAATCAAACACAAAGCAGATCCCCTTGAGGCGTTAAGGGACAAATGGGTACAAGATGGGGTAGAGCTGGATGAAGAAGATTGGCAGACAGCAGTGTCATCCCCAAGGGAAGTTGCCATCCCAACCCGCCTGAAAGGGGTCCAGCTTAAGAGCTTAAGATTCTACATAGGATTTACATCACGGGACCCTGACTGGTACGCATGGGACTGTCGGACTCGTGGTAATGCAAACGACAATGTGGTCTCGCAGGTACCTTTATGCATATCATCTGGGAGTGCACTCACATTACCACTTACTGGTGCAAAATACATGACACACTACATAAGTTACTGGGGTTCTCCCTGACACTGGAGGCAAGGAGGTACCTCTTGAATATTTGGGAGCCCACTGACTAAAACACCTCAAAGACGCAAGGGGCCACTATGGGTTTCAAGTTAGCCAAAAGAAATACAGCCCAGTTGTGGGGAGCGGAGCAACCTCCCACCCTGGAAGCATGGGAAAACAATTGAGACTGGAGTATGTTTAGGGAGAAAACAACATATCTTGCGAGGGGATGCCCTCAAAAGTGGTGACTGGTCTGGGGGCCCTGGAATCGCCCAAAGAGGAGAAATTTGAACGCCACCTAGAAATGCCGCTCTTGACGATCCCCCCTCCCCATGAAGTTCCCTTTCAATTGTATGTATTGTTTATCCTGTGACCCCCTGATGTAGAATCAGCAACTTTGAACAAACCTCTGTACTGTGTCTCTTTGCTGGTGTTTTATTTCAATAAAAAGAATTATTAAATTGGGGTGGGGCAAAGATGGCGGCGGAGTAGGACGTGCTTTTATTCCTTCCGGCGCCATATTTTACTCAGCTTTGTTTACAGCCCTGTTAGGCGCCCATCTACACCTAATTCTGCGGTGCCGTGAGTCCGGGAGCTGCCCGGTGGTGTCCGGTGCCGTTGTTTTGCGATCCGGACCGGATTGCAGTGATGTGACTCGGTGTGGCCCAGGCGAGTTGCGCGCCAGGCGAGCCTCATGGTCGGGGACACGAGCGGCCCCGGAGTGGTGCAGGTCACCCTGCGGAGCTGGTGAGCCAGAAACGGCAGTTGCGGTTGCATCGGGGACTGTCCCTGGGCGCCCCGAGCTGGGAGGCGGTCAGCGACTGCAGCCAGCATTGCAGCGGAGGGCTGGCTGCATCCCCGCGGCGGGGGTGCCGACGGAGGCTGGGCCCGCCAAGAACAAGCTGTGTCTCTGAGCTTCCCAGTGCCCGGTGGGAAGGCTGATCCGGCCTGCGTCCTCGGCAGGCGGTGTGGCGGTGGGGGCCGCTGGGGGACATCTGCACTCCGGCCCGCGACCCTGCTCAGAAGCTACTGCAGACCGGCTTAGGAGTGAGGAAGGGTGGCCCGGTCCTAATCACAGCGGGGCGTCCGGGCAGGCTACGTGACCGCCCTGGTGCGGCCCGGGCCCTGCGACAGGCCAGGAGGCCAAAGTGCGGTGGGATGCCAGTGCTTGCTGAGGAGTCCTCCCCCGCTTTTGGATTGGGATTGCAACTCCCGAGTGTGGCCCGGGGCCTACGGTAGGCCTGATGACCAAAGTGAGTTAGGGGTGCCAGTGCTTGTGGTGGGGCCCTTCCGCCGCTCCTGGATCTAGAACGCTGCACCCAATACAACGGAGGTGCCAGTCGGGCCCAGTATGGGAGATCACTAGCGAAGGGCTGGTCCCTGGTGGCCCCTACTGCGGCGGCGACAGCGGAGGGGGCACTGCCTATACAACCAGCGGGAGTCCTGCGACAATTGGGGACAGTGTTTGGCCGGGGCCTCTCCGCGTCAACTCTGGCGGAAGATTGGGAGTGATGAGGGACATCCGGAGTGCCTGGGGCTGGGTCCGTAGGCCGGCAGACAGGGGTTGGCCTACGAGGAGGGCAACACTTGGCTGGGGAACAACATTGGCCGGCAGCCAATCCCCTGGAGTGCGAGTGGGTTTGGAATGGTGGAGAGTGGTCTGGGCGTGACCGTGGTTGCCTGCGGCCTCTCTTCACGCGGCGGCCGGAGGTGACCGGTGCCAGACTCCAGCAGCATATAGGGCCCTGTGGAATGCCCTCGGCTTTTGCCCAAACTGTAGACTCCCCCTGGGTCTAGCAATGGCGACGGCCAGGATCAGAAAGGAGAAGGCGGTGAAAGATGGATCCCCGAAGGTGGCGGTGAGGCCGCTACGCCGGCACCTGACAAGTCTCCGTGGAAGGAAGATTCGGAGGCTTCGGCAACTAAGGCCTTCATGATCGAGCTATTCTCGGCGATCAAGGAAGACATTGCGGAGCTACGCTCCCAGCTGGCGTCTGATCTTCGCGAGGTGCGGCGGGACGTTGATGGTGTGGGTGAGCGGGTCGCGACCCTGGAAGAGCACGATCTGGGGACTGCGGAAGATATCCATCACCTTCAAAAAGATGTGATCCGCCTCACAGAACAGAACCTGGACCTGCAAGCCCATGCACAGGACTTAGAGAACCGGTCCCGCCGCAATAACATTCGGATTCGGGCGGTGCCCTGGAAGGGCGAGGGGTCGGATCCGCGAGAGTATGTGGGGTCCCTCTTTCTGCACAATCTTAATGAGGAGGACGTGAAGGATGTCCAAATGGACCGAGTGCATTGTTTTGGTCTCCCGCGGGACCTGAGGCCCCTCCGCCTGACATATTAGTATGTTTGCACGACTTCCAACTCAAAGAACGGATCCTAAGAAAAGCTAGGGATCTCGTCCCCCTTCAGTTCCGAGATCATCGTCCGTTGCTCTTTCAGGACTTGGCGGCCTCAACGTTGGCAAAGCAAAGAGACTTTAAACCTGTCACCAACTACCTCAGGGAGCAGAATGTTCCCTATTCCTGGGGGCATCCATTCCGGCTCATCTTCAAGTGGAAGTCCAAGCTTATCCAGGTCCGGTCCCTCGAGGCGGCTCGTGACATTTTGGGACTGGAACGCCCGGCCCCCTCTTCTGAGGCCGACGGCTCTCCTGGCAGACGACAGCGACGGTCCGCCGAATAGCAGAGAGTGGGTAAACCTGCACCTATGGCGAAGCCCGACTTGTCAGTGAGTATGATGGAGCGTGGGGCTGCGGTGGCTTCGGTGGCCTAGGTAACGGACGCTTCAGCAAGCACTTGAGATGTGGACTCTTTCCCGGGCCTTACAGGGCCAGTAGCTGGCGTCGGAGGGGATGGTTCGCAGCAGGTAATGTCCTGTATCAGGAACTGGACGATTGTTTGGTTGGTGCCATGTTCCCCTGCCTTTCAGGCCTATACCACGTACTATTGTATATTCCTTTGTTTTGTATTGTTGTGTTTTTGTTTTTGGGGGTTCGGGTGGGGGTTTTGTTTCTGGGGCTCCGCATCAGTCCTCGGGGGGTGGGGGTAGGTTGGGGTGGTTGGGAATTTCTGAGATGTTCTACGCCTGTACAGTCACGGACGCCATATCTAATGCTTTCTTTCCCTTGCAGCGAGTATGGGTAAAGATCTGAAAATTGTTAGCTTGAATGTTCGGGGTCTAAATAGCCCATTTAAGCGCGCTGCCATTTTATCGCTGTTAGAGGGTGCGGAAGGGGATGTGTGCCTGTTGCAGGAGACTCACCTCCTCTCCAAGGATACTAGGAGGATGAGAGACAAACGTTTTCCAGGGCAGTTGTGGTCCTCATGCGCAGCGAAAAAGCAGGGGGTGGCTATCCTGATCAGCGCCAAGGTCTTGTCCCACGTAGCTGACATCAAGGGGCGTTTTTTGGCAGTTAGGATCCAATGGGGAAACACACATTTCACAGTAGGCTCCCTGTATGCTCCAAATACCCACCAGGAACCCTTTTTGAAGACGGCGCTTGCGGAGGTGTTGGCTTCCCCGGATGAGTGTGTGTTGGTGGGGGGAGATCTGAATGTCGTAATGGATCCGGTGTTAGGTCAGCGACGCGTCCGCATCAAGCGGGGGCTATCTCTCAGGGGGGGAAGCAGTGGTTGCTAGAAGTGGGGCTTCATGATGTGTGGCGTACCCAACATCCCCTAGAACGCGACTTCACCTATTACTCCGCGAGTCATAAAACGTATGCGCGCTTAGATAATTTCCTCGCCACGACCTCTTTCATGCCCCATTTATCTGCCGCGGAGATCTCCCCTCGCTCTCTGTCCGATCATGCCCTTATCTCAGTACAGGTTGTGTGTCATGACCAGCGGCCGCGGTCATCGGGGTGGCGTCTTCAGGATTCCCTCCTCAATTCGGACTCGGTAGTTACCCGCCTGAGCGCCACGATCACTCAATACTTTGTGGATAACGACAGGGACGGTATGTCGCTGGGGTCCGTGTGGGAGATCCTCAAACTGGTGGCTCGTGGGGACTTGATTGTGGTGTCTGCGTCGCTCGCACGGATCCGCAAGGAGAAGCGTGAAGAGTTAGAGAGGGAGGTTGGGGGCTTATAGACGATACATAAGCGGACCGGGGCGCCTCGCATCTGGAGAGAGTTGGAGACGAAACGACGCATGCTTAAACATCTCGACCTGGATCGTGCGGAATACGCCCTCTTGCGCTTGCGCCATAAGTTTTACCTCAGTGGAGACAAGAGGGGCCGGATGCTGGCACATAGGCTGAGGGCCCGAGCGCAGCAAGCCTCCGTTCAGGCCAACAGGGATGCAGATGTGATGGAGCAGACTGCCGATTCCCTTATCGCTGACTCTTTCCGGCGGTTTTACCACACCTTGTATAGCCAGGAACCTACAGAGTCGGAGCGCGTGAAGGCGCACTTGGCTTCATGTGGAGTAACGCCCCTCTCACAGACCTTGGCAGCTGCGCTCGACGCGGTGATATGTATTGATGAAGTCATCTCTGCGATCCCGCGGTTAAAAGCTGGCTAAATCCCCGGGTCCAGACGGCTTTTCAGCCATTTTTTATAAAAAGTTTTGCATGGAACTAGCGCCCTTATTAACTCGCCTTTTTAATTCCTTCCTGGAAACGGGAGAGGTGACCCCTTCTATGTCGGAGGCGGTGATCACAGTCATCCCCAAGGTGGGGAAAGACTCCAGGGAGTGTGGATCGTATCGCCCGATCTCCCTACTCAACATTGACGCGAAGCTTTTCGCTAGCATTCTGGCTGCCCGTCTTAGCCCATTCATGGATGGCATCATAGAACCGGAACAAGTGGGGTTCATACCGACCCGACAGGGAGGGGAGAACACGAAGAGGCTTTTGCACCTTATGGATTCAGTACACCGCTCTCACAAACAGGCCCTTTTCTTATCAATAGACGCGGAGAAGGCCTTCGACCGCGTCGACTGGACATACTTGTTCACGGTCTTGAAGGCTTGCGGACTGGGGGATAACTTCATAACATGGGTGCGCTCCCTCTATGCTGCACCGAAGGCGACGGCCCGGGTGAACGGGTGTAGATCTGCCCCGTTCCCCATTAACCGTGGGACGAGGCAGGGGTGTCCTCTGTCGCTGTTGCTCTTCGCACTCTATATGAAGCCTTTCGCTCAGAGAGTACGGTCCAACAGAGGCATTGAGGGGGTTCGGTTTGGTGCTGACAAACACAAAATAAGCCTTTACGCTGATGACGTGATCCTCTCACTTGTGTGTCCTCACACTTCCTTGCGGCACTTATCGGTGGAACTGAGCGAATTTGGTGGCGTTGCCCGCTTTAATGTTAACTTCTCCAAGTCCCAGATCCTCAACGTGTCAATCCCGGCTGCTGACGTGCAAGACCTTCAAAAAGACTTTGCCTTTCAGTGGGTTCACTCTGACATCTCTTATCTGGGGATCCGCCTTGCCCTCACTATAACACTGACAGTCTCTCTTAACTACAAGATCTTAGTTGAGCAAACAACCAAGTCGCTGTCTGATTGGTCTCGATTGCGGCTCGCCTGGTTTGGTCGACTGGCTGCGGTCAAAATTACGTCCTTCCGCGCATTTTATACCTTTTCCAAATGTTGCCTCTGAACCCCCCGTCGGGTACCATTCAGAAGCTACAGGGGCTGCTTACCAAATTTCTATGGAATCGCAAAGTCCACGGCTTGCCTACTCGTTGATTACAGTCCCCCGGGCCAGCGGCGGTTTGGGCTTTCCATCATTGTATGCGTATTATCAGGCGGCTTGTCTGCATTTTATTCTAGAATGGAACAGGCCACACTCCAGCAAGCATTGGTTATTTATGGATCAGGCGGTGGCGGCTGCAATATTTGGCGCGAGTTATGGCTCCCTCGAAAACATAGAGCCTGGGGTCTGTACTCGACCCCCATGACATCGCCAACCATGAAAGCGTGGGATCAATTGGCACAGCGTAGGGGCTGGACCACTTTCCCCTCACCCATGACGCCCATTGTTGATAACCCGGACTTCCCGCCCGGCTGCTCGTCCCCGGTCTTCCAGCGATGGCGGGAGAAGGGCTGCAAGAGGGTAGGCCACCTCTTTGATCTGGATGACCTGATCTCGTTCTCCTCGCTCCACCGGGACTACTTCTCCCTTTCCGAGGCCAATGCTTTTCCCTATTCGAAGGTAGCTATTTGGGTCAGGCAACTCCCTAATATCGCTGATATGTCCCGCCCCATGACGGCGCTCAAGCAATGGGTGGTATACAAAAAAAATTACCGCAAACTTATATCTGATCTATACGCTCTGATCGTTGCGCGCCCTAAAGCGCCGCGTACTAAAGCGCAGGTTCGGTGGGAGACGGAGCTGGGCAGCTTGCTGTCGCATAAGGAGTAGGAAAAGGTGTTCTATTGCACGCAGCATACGGGGTCAAATGTGACAGGCGCTGAATCGGCCTACAAGGCGGTGTCGTACTGGTACCATACCCCAGCGCGGATTAAGGCTTGGGACCCGAAATGCTCTGGTCTATGCTGGCGGGGTTGCGATGCTCCGGGCACTTTGACGCACCTGCTTTGGCACTGCCCAAAATTAGAGCATTACTGGAAGGCTGTTCTTGATGATATTGATGAGGCCTTTCACATCACATTCCCCAGGGCTCCTGAGCATGTGCTGCTAGGGCTCCCACATCCGAAAGCATTCCCTTTGCGCTCCATGAGAGGTAAACAGATAGCTCTGGCCTTGCTAGCAGCGCGCTTAGTCATCCTTTCGCAGTGGAGATCTACTGACTTCCCTGACCCGAGAGACTGGATTAGGCGTCAGTGGCACGTGTTGGCAATGGAGCTGCTCTCGTTGTGTGTGGAAGGCAAGGGAGAGGTTTATGTTGAGTTGTGGGAGCCATTTATCCATTTTCTTTCCCGTGACCTACGCGAGGTAACGTGCCCCAAGTACCTACAGATTCTGCAACTCATCCCGGTGGTCCCTCAGGGTGCAGTTAAATAGGTTCCGGGGGGTCTGGAACGTGTTGGATAGCTGTTGGGACTTAGTGTGCATAAGGGGCGTTGACGAGGCTGAAGCGGAAGGAGGGGGTGGTGGGGGGGTGGGGAGGGGGTTTCTATTTTGTGTTGTGGTTTCTGTTCTTCTGTAAATGCAGTGATAGCTAGAATCGTGGCTGTTCGTCCTGGCATTGCATGTGTCCTCGCCGGGTCGCCCCCCGGGGTGTAGAACCAAAGGCTGTGTTTGATATTGCTGGATCGTGCTCTGTCGGCCGGTGGATGTAGGCAGCCGAGCTGTGTAAAGTGTTGATATACTGCTCAATAAAAGCGATTGATTCTAAAAGAATTATTAAAAAAAAAAAATCTAGGCCCCATTGAAACTGCGGCCACCCACCACAATAAATTTGAAAAATCAAATACAAGTACAAATACATCCTAGCACATGCCCCCAATCATACAAAGTCCTTAAATCCAATAATCTCTGGGGAATTTCCTTCCCATTGAAAAAAAAAAGTAAAAATAAAAGGCTTCTCGCATACTATAAAACAACTCCAACAGCCGTTGGAGAAGAAAATCCATTCAGCTGCTTCTCAAGCACAAAAGCTGCTCGAGCGGTGTGTTCGCGATTGGCACTGCATTCGTGCATGAAGCAAATTATCACACAACCTTGCTGGTAGCCAGAGTTTATTGCGGCACTCCCGACCGAGTGCCAAAACAAATCTCAAGTGTGTTAATGGAAAAAACCTTTGATTCGCCCCCGGGAAGGTGGAATTCAGGAACTCCGTGCTTCGCAGCAAAATTCTGCAAACTCCCCGAGCAGGGGGAGTTTACCACATGTGCCTAAATATAGCCCAGTTGCATGAGCTGGTTAAACATGATAATGCCTGGAAATATCTGCTTAAATGAGTTCCAAATAAGATGAAAAAAGTTTTAAGTCACGAAGCGAGCTCATTTAAGGAATACTGTGCCCACGATACCAACTCAGTGGGTATAGAGTAACCCAGAGGTAGAAATTCAAGAAACATATGCCCCTGAGGCCACGGGCTCCAACCCAATACCAGCCGCAAACGTGAAAGAAATTATGCTAAATAATAAAACCCAAGAATCAGTAGTGAAACCCCCACCATCTTCCTTAGGTTGTTGTAAAAGTGAATTTTACAGCTAGGCTTCCGAGAACACCAAATAAACTTCTGCCATAGGGTCTTCACTTTAGTGAAGAAAACAATTGGAAGAAAAGGTGGGATACAACAAAAAAGATAAGGGTACTGAGAGAAGATGATCATCTTAATGAGGTTTCAACAACCAATGAGTCCCAAATGGGAATGATTTCACTTCAAGAAAAGTCAACGGAATGTCTAAACAGCTCTCCATAATTATTCTACAGGATCTCCAATGTTTAATAGTGGGAATAACCTCAAGATAAACAAATGACTGGACCAACATCACATCCTGTCTGAAAGAAACAACATTAGATAAGACCTGGGTCCTATCTGAATTTACCTTAATGCTGGGTACCTCCCCAAATGATTAGGCTGCTGAAATGATGGTGCTTAAGCCACTGATCAGAGCTGATGTCAATATCGCCACGTCATTTGCACATGTCAGGATTTTAATCTCATAAAGGTGCAGTTTCAGGGGCTGCCTCTCTTCTGAACATTTAAGAGATTGGATACACAATTCTATGTATAACTCAAATAACTGAGGAGAAAGAGGGCACCCCTTCCGGGTACAGTGGACAATATTACTGGAATCTGATACTAGACCAGAGCTGTCGATCTTTGTTTTGAGATCAGTATACAGATGCCTAACTCTGGAGACAAAGATTGAGCCTAAGCCTGCGGACTCCATGGCACCCTGAAGGAAGTTCCAGGAGACCCAGTCACGTGCCTTCTTCACCTCCAGACATTTTATGCCCACTGTACCCAGGCCAGAAGAGGCTACCCCCAGAACCAAGATCGCTCTATTAACATGTCGTGTTTTGTCCCGATCAGGGATGAAACCATGCTGGTTTGGATTGACCACCTTTGAAATTAGCACTGACACCCTAATAGCGAGGACACAGGTATAAATCTTAGCATAGACATTGGTTAAGGAGATTGGATGGTATGATCCGTAGAGTGTGGGGTCTCTCCCCTTTTTAGGGAAGATAAAGATATGTGTCTCCCCCACAACTCAGAGGACACAAAAGATCCCTTAACACCGGGGCCATGGTCTGCGAAAAGCTGCAATAAAACTCTAATGGTATCTGGTCTGGACCAGAAACCTTCACACTGGCAAGGACACCAATGGCATTTTCAGTATTCAAAATAGTAATAGGTGCCTCTAATTAAGCCCACTTGATAACAGTAAACTTTTGGTAAAAGTGTTGGCCAATATATATATTGCGAATTTTCATCAGTGGAAGCAGAACAGTCCTCACTAAAATGGTCCTGATAGAATTGATGAAAGACCTCACACATTGCAACTGCCTTAGTAGTGAGAGCACAATTCCCATCCCTGATCTGCTGGATAGTATTAACACTAGTTCCTTCTCTGACCTTAAAGGAAAAAATTTGCCTAATTTTTGCGCTATTTTCAAAATAAGCAATCTGGCGTGCCCAGCCATTTTTATTTACCACCCTATCCCAGATTAATTTTTTAAGGGCGGCTCTGAGAACAATGGACTGCTCCAAAAGCTGGTTGGACCGTGGCACCTCATTCAACATGATACTGTGTCCCAGTTCAAGTTCCAATGAACTAAGAGTCCATCAGACCGTCGACTCTTCAGCAAATAATAACCTCTGTTGATGTGAGGTGAATGGAAGGGTCTGTTCAAGACACAAAGTCTTAAGAGCATGGCAAACCACAAAAAGTGGTGCAGATCCAATATTACATTTTAGGATTTCCCTTAAGTGGGCATGTACCAGATGTAATCTGCGCTCATATGTGCAGCATGCGAGCCTGGTATCAGAGTGGGCTCACCAAGTTGGATAAACAATGAAACTGAGTTATGATCAGTTAAAAGCACTAGTTAGGTACCATCTTAGAAAACAAAATGAGGGTATTAGTAATCAGGATCATGTCTAACCTTGACAAGGCTTTATGAGGAGCATAATAAAATGTATATCCTGGTTCTTTAGGTCGCTGAAAGGGCCAAAGATCTATCAGTTCATATGAGTACATTAGCTGCTATACTGCACTTCGAACATGAGTCATTGTGAAACAAGTCTAGAGATGGAGACTGGGATGCCGAATCCCAGATAGGACACAACGCCACATTAAAGTCCTCAGATACAATTTAAGGAGGAGCCCAGAGATGCAACTCAGACAAAAGTAATTACAAAAGCTTCAGTTCATCTGTGTTTGGTCCATGTAATACACAGATAGTCTGGACAGTCGATACCAACCAGTCCGACTTTTTTCAGAAATCCCCCCAGGTGCTATCCCCTGCCAGGAGTGCAACCCCCCTTTGTGCAGAAGAAAAACACAAAGTGACGAGAACCTAATAACTAAGCTCACTTAACAGTATGCTCTCCAACTGAAACAGATGTGTCTACTGCAAGCAGAGGATTTTCATGTGCCAGTTTACGTTCATGTGGCAGCTTAATCCCATTAATATTCCATGACAGAATGTGCAGCTGCTGACCAGGACTGCTGACATTACTGGTTAACACCATAATAGCACAAGATCTACGAGCTACTCCTCCACCATGTATATTGAAATAAACTGTATTTATAGATTTACTGCCATTTCAGGATAATAATTTTTATGTTACCATGATCAGAATCGCTCGCAATCACATTATCATAAACAATACCAAAAATTTTCTGAATAAAAAGACCACTGGTCACCCTCTTCTACCCCTCTACCAGAAACCCTCGCAACCTCCTCCCTGGTTCTCAAAGGAGGCAAACCAATCCACCCCACAAGAACTATGCCCTAAAAAAACAAAGGCAAAAACATCTTCCACTAAGGTATTTGCATCAATGGGGCCCATTGCTGAATCAACAATGTGCCCTGCCATCATAAAGACCAAAATCTACGAGGAAGAAACAAAAACCTCCGAACTCCATGAAAAACCATCATAAAAAAACAAAGCAAGAATAGAAAGCCAACATAGGAAGTTGGGAATGTCTAACACTAAAGCCTTACAGACCTCTTTGCTCCATCACAACAGAGATCAGTAAGGCAACATCAACCCCTGGGTTGCCACTTGGTTGGCAGCTCCTGAACTTTTTGACCATCATAGCGAGTCTGGCCGTCCTTTCTGAACAGCAGGGTTGCAGACTCCATAGGGAGTCAAAACCCCCATTTTCTGAAGTGACAGGTCGGCTTCCCAAAGCTGCCACCATCTCCTGCAGTTTGATGGCAGAAGTCTGAACGAACAAAGAACTTTGTGCCATGTGTTTAAACCGGGAGCCTAGGAGATGTAGCTCAGAACATGTCTTGTCAAAGGATGATATTTCAAATTTAGATTAAAAGAGCCTAGGGGTACAGAGAAGGCTTACTTGGAGGTCTAAATAGAAAGTGATGTGTATGTTGTAGCATACAATCCATGTCCCAGTCACTCAATGCATGGATGCTTCTCAGAGCAAACTTACCATAAAGCCATGAGAACATCCCCTTCTGCAACTTCAGGGATCCCAAGCACTCACATGTTATTCTGACATGACCTATTCTCGTGAACTATTCTCCAGGTCCTCCACCTTAGATGATGGTGCAGTAATCTGTGACTCATGCTGGGTGATAACAGTGCTGTTAGAATCCACAACCTCATGAATAGCTGACTGGGAGGCTTCCACCACTGCTAATCTTGACTGGACTATGTCCATGTTTTTGAAAGCTTTCGGAGAACAACTTGGGTCTTAAGATAAGTGGCCTTCAAGGCCAAGGAATCATTCCAATAGTCCTCTGTGTGCTGCAGAAGAAGATAATTGATAGCATTAAGGGCGGGTGGATCCTCTGCCAGAACCACAGTTTGACATATTGTGAAAGAAGGTGATCGCCAGGTAAACAATTGATGTGACCTCACAAACCAAATTACTTGGTGTTTTATCTTCTCATGATTTTGATTTCCTCAATGGCAAGACTCCTAGTACTCCTGTCCTTTACACTTTACCACAATTGTATAAGGGCTTAATGAGCCCACCAGACAGACTGATGGTGTCTGGGTGTGGTTTAGTTTTCAAGCCTTTATTGAAATATATTGATTTCTTTATAAAATACTTTGCTAAGAACACCTGCCGTTATGTATGAGACAGTGGAGACATGATTGCCCAAATTGAAGACAATGATTTTGATCCCGAGACTGAATTATTGGTGTGTTTGGATATTTATTTCTTATACACCAATTTCCTCAAACCAAAGGAATTGCTGCATTAAAGGATATTTTGGACAGTAGAACTGGTCCTGTATCTGTTCATATTGAATATCTGATTGAACTCTTAACAATTTCTTTAACCAAAAATTATTTTGGGTTTGATGGCCAATATTATTTACAGATAATGGGACTTCAATGGGGGCTTCTCATTCCCCAAATTTTGCGATATTGTTTGCAGTTTTGAAAGAAAATACATCTATGATAATTCGGCCAATAAATTCTTCCACAGCATACCCCATTGGCAAAGTTATATTGGTGATTTATTTTTAATTTGGAAAGGGAATGTGACATCCTTATTGGATTTCATTGATTAGTTAAACTTATGATCTATTGATTTAATGTTTACCTACAACTATGACAATGAATCAGTTGCTTTTTTGGACCTTACCATTATGATGCCTGAGGGCACACTGGTAACTAAATTGCATACCAAACCAACTGCTAGGAACTCCTTGCTTCAATATCAAAACAATCACCGTAAATGCTTGAGGATGGGTTGGTTGCCTTTTAGACAGTTCATTCTGATTAGAAGAAATTGTAAATGTAAAAATTATTACTTCCATGAGGCTGAGATCCTAGCAAAGAAATTGGAGGCCCAGGGATATCCCTTATACTTAATAAAGCAATCACAAAAGTGAGCATGGTATAACCATTGGGAATTTTTACTCACCCCAAACCCTAAAAATAATTTGAAAGGGTGGTCTGTGTTACTACGTTTTGCACCCAGAGTAATGCTATCAGTGAAATCGTCAAGCAGCATTGGCCTCTGGTTAAATCAAGTGGCATTTCGGATGATCTGCCACTATTTACTTTCAAAAGAAGTCGCAATATATAAGACCATCTGGTACATGCAGCTATATCAAGAACAATCTCCACTGATCTAGCAACTGTATGGGGGCTTGATAAATTAGTTGGACATTTTAAAAATGGAAATTGTATGGCCTATGAGTCTACAAGTAATATAACTAATCCAAAATTAATTTCACATGCTAATATTGTTCACACTTTGAGGGATCACACAAATTGTATTTCACAAAATGTGATCTATGCTATTTGGTGTCTGTGTGACTTCCTCTATGTGGGCCAGACATCTCAAAAGATCAAAATAAGAATATCACAACATAAGAGCCGCATTTGATGCCGCACTTTGAATGTCCCACTAGTTTTCCACTTCCTTGATTGTAACCATCATTAGGATGAGATTAGATGGCAGGTCATTGAACATATAAAAAAACCTGTAAGAGGGGGAAACATGCAGATGTTATTGAATCGAGTAGAGTGTTGATGGGTCTTAAAATGTGACAGTAGTAACAGAGGGTTGGATACATTGGAGGAGTGCAACTCTATTGCTCATAACTAATTCTGTATTGCACAGTGTTGGCCTATGTTAACTCCAATACTGTTCACCTCTGATGCTCCGTTGTAACTTTTCTTTGGCACACCAACGTTGCATAATTATTTTCATATATAATGTACAAACTGTGGATTTTAAACATCTATTGTTTGGTTCCCTGGCTACCACTTTTTTGTCACTATTTCCTTCTGGTCCATTCTTATATGTTTGGTTACACTCAAAATGACTAATAATACATATATTTAACCCACTCATTTTTTCCTCTTTTTCACTGATTAACTCATTTATGGCCCCTGGGGGAAGTAAGGTTGCAGACCAGTCTTCCTCTAGGGGTTTTCACGCAGGAAGGACAAAGGTGTTGGGTCAAGGGGTGGAGTTGGGGAGGGGTATAAGGGTGCAGGGGAGGAAGGTTCTTCTTCTTCCTGTATCCAGCACCATCGGGGAGGGTTGTTAAAAGTTAATTGGCAGTGTAGTGGGGTTTAGATTAGTGCAGTCCCAGATTGCACAGTTACCAGTCGGACGATTATTTAGCTATATCGGGTGTTTGCTTGCAGGATTCAATTAATGGACGTGACTCACCAATCCGATTTCGGAGGCTGATGCAGAGGCCGTCCTGATCTTCTCCAACCCAGAGTGTTAGAGCAAGCTTGGGTTGGGATGTCCCGGACCTCAAGGTCAGCATCTGCGGGTGTGGCAGCAGTGGTGGTGGCGTGCATGGTTGAGCCACCACTGGTTTCAAGAGGTATGTTGGATCCGGGGTGGGGCCTGGGCAAGAAGGAGCCCGCGAAGCGTGGGGGCTAGTGTCAGAGCCTGCCCCATGGCTGAGTGAGGCCGTGGCAGTTCTCTAGACGAGCTTCCGCTCGAGTCTGGCAGACAGCATTCTGTTGCGGGAGGACAGTATGAGGTGGGGAAGGGGGCAGGGGCATGCTGAGCCTGCCTGGCATGGTGCCGGGACCGGTGAGGGGCAAGGTTGGATGCAGAGGGTGGGGGGACCTGAGGTGGTGGGGAAATGCAGGCATTGAACTTGTCCAGGCACAGGGCAGGGCAGGGACATGAGGTGGGACAATGGGAGGACGCTCCCATTGATCTTACTTGCAGGGTATCAGTGCGACTGCACAGCAGGGTGGGGAGTCGGGCCTCCACATTGGGGATTTTGAAGGTCCAGGGAGGGGGAGGCCCGTGGATGGCTTTCAGCCAGGCAACAGGCCTGGGTGTACGGCAGGTGGGGTTCCAAGCCCCCATCTTTTTTGCCAAGATGGGAGGGCATGTCCCTGGAGGACAAGATAAGGAACCAGCAGAGGATTATCCAGGAGACTGAGGCCAGGTGGGGTGAGCTTTGCACAGCCAGGGAAGGTGTGTGGTGATGACTGGGCAGAGGGGCCCCCACGCCCATGTCAGAGGAGGAAGCTTGGGCCGACCAGGAGGCACAGGTGGTGGAGTTCAGGAGTAAGTGGGTGTGGGTGGACGGGGGTAGGGACAGCCAGGTTGGCAGTAAGACCTGATGGTGCTGGGGCCCTTCCAGGTCGGAGCAGCCTTGCAGGGGTTCTAAGCTGGTGACAGTTGGGAGAATGGCAGGGTCGGCGGGGTGCAAAATGGCCCGATATGCCAGCTGGAAGCAGCAGGGTGGTCCGCAGCAGCCTTCTCTCCCTTGAGGGAGCATGAATCGGTGGTGTGTGCAGAAGAATGTGGTGGTGAGCATGATAAGAAAGGAAAAGGTGTAAAGAGAGTGGTGCGGGAGGTGTTGTGGACGCCTGCGGAGTTGGAGCCTGAGTTGTTACTGGATTATTCTGCTGAGAGTTATGAGCTGGAAGAGAGAGATCTGTGGGATGATGAGTACGTGACAGGAAGACCTGCGGATGGCGGGGAGAAGGCAACCAGATGATTTGGTGTTTTTCGGGAGACAAGTGCGGCAAAAAGCAAGACGCAGTTGGGCAACTCGAAGAAGAGCGGCGCTAAAGGAAAAGAGGGAAAGACGCAAGCAAACCTGACAGGTAATTGTGATTGGTGGGCTGCTTGGGAAGGTGGTCTGAAAGGGGGAGGAAAAAATCCTGCTGGTTGGTAGGTGTGGGAGAGGGATCTGTGAGGGACACAAAGGTACTATGACGTCGCAGTGGTGCCAGTGACAGGGAGAAAAGATGCTGGGTCAAAGAAACTTGTGGTGGCAGGTGTCCAGACCGACAAGACGGAAGGGATAGACAGGAAGGAGGACAAAAGGGAGGACAAATACCAGAAAAAAATACTTTACATGGGTTTGGCAATGCCCCTGCCACTTATCGGACAAAATGAGAGGCAGGATTGGGAGACATGAATATGTGGATGTGTTTAAACTTTTGCATAGGGAGATCCAGTTGAAAGAGGGCTCTTTAGGAAGAGGAATGAGAACTCACAAGGACACCTAGGTTTCCAGTTAACATGGAGAGTCGGACTTCTACGTTTCTAATATATGCTAGCATACATTGGAAGAAGCACCTTGACAGGGCTGTAGCATTGTTAAAATACATGGACATCATCCGGAATGCTCAGCAGTATTCAGGGGGTATGCCTGGTTAAGTTACGACAAGGATTTTAGGGCTAGTGTCTACCCGGACAAGCCGTGGGGTGAGGTAGATCAGGAACTGTGGATGCAGTGGATGTCATCCACGCAGTCGTCCGCATAGACACACACAGCAAATGGCCTGCCGGTGACGTATCGGTCTTTTCCGACGCGTCCCATCCAGGATGGGGCGGGAGGAGGTAACGTTAGTTTGGGGGGCACAGGTGCATCACCTAAGCAAGTGGGAGGCAACACAGGAGCCTGTTGGAACGACATCAAAGGTTACTGTTCGAGATACCCCTGCAAATGTAAACATGAATGCTCAAAATGCGGGGGCAGAAATGCGTTCACGCAGTGTTTCACCTTGCTCACGCCGTCAGAGCAGTGGCGGGCCATGAAGGGCAGAGGACAGGCTGGGGCAAAGGGCTCCTACCCCAGTTAGGATCGAGGCCATGGGCCAGTGGCTCTCGATGTACCCTGACAGAGAAGCTGCACTGAAGCTTCAGTGGAGGTTTACCCAGGGTTTCCGGGTGGAGTATCAGGGCCCTAGAGAAAGGAGGTCGGCGGAAAATTTGAAATCGGCCTAAGAATTGTCGGAGGTGGTAGCAGCCAAATTGAAAAAGGAGGTTGAGGAAGGCAGGATAGCAGGCCCATTTGTCGATTGGCCGGTTGATGACTTGATTATTGCACCTCTTGGGGTGGTCCCTAAAAATGACCCAGGCAAGTATAGAATGATACAACACCTATCCTGGCCAGAGGGGAAGTCTGTTAATGACTTAATTGCAGAGGAGTACTCCAGGGTGCTGTGTGCTTCAGTGGACAATGCAGTCCGCCTAGTGCAAGTGTGTGGGCAGGGAGTGGAAATGGCGAAATGTGATGTGAAATCTGCATTCCGTTTACTACCTATACACCCTGCGGACTTCTCGTTGCTGCGGATGCAGTTTGAGGGGGTCATTTAAGCATACAAGGTCTTGCCTATGTGTTGTGCAATCTCCTGCACATTGTTTGAGATGTTCAGTACATTCTTGCAGTTAGCTTTCATGAAGATCAGCGGCCACCGGGAAGTATCTCACTACCTGGATGATTTCTTATTCATTCGCAGAGAGAATTCAAGAGACTGTGGGAAGGCGTTAACACAATTTCCGGACATGGTGCACTGTTTTGGGGTTCTCCTTGCGCCGGAGAAAATAGCTGGGCCCAGTTGTAGGTTGACTTTCCTGGGCAGTGAATTGGACTCCGTCCAGTTGATGGCCCTGTTGCCCGCTGGGAAGGTGGTAGACATACAGGCTTGCCTGCTATGGGTGACTGGGAAAAAGAAGATTGATTTGAGGACGGTGCAACAAGTCATGGCTTTCCTGAATTTTGCTTGCCGGGTGGTGAGAGCTGGGCGATGTTCTGCAGATGCCTCAGCATGGCCATGTCGGGGCGGTGTTATCACATTACAGGGTCCGGATCCCAATGGGGGTCCCAGCGAATTTGAGAGTATGGCTGACATTTTTGACTTATTTCAATGTGGTGTCATTGGATTTTGTTGAAGACAGGACAATCTGGCAGGTTCAAATTTTGTACGATGCGGTTGGGGATTCTGGTTTTGGCATCTTTTGGGATGGTCGATCATACGCGGAAAAGTGGCTTGCCTATTCCGTGAAGCAAGGGAGGAGCATAGCGTTCCTAGACTTTCTCCAGTCGCTGGTGGCTTTGACGGTTTGGGGCCCGGAATTTCAGAATAGTTCTGTGGTATTCTATCTTATGTCATCTTAGAATAAGATTATGTCATGTAGAATGTTAGATGGGTTTAACGGAGAAGCGGAGAAGTATTCCTGGAGATGAGATGTGAAACCGTTGTCTCCTTCTGTGGTTGTCAAGCTGTTTTGACTACTAATAAATCCTCTACTGAAACCTACTACCATCGTGAACCATTTACTACATAATACTTGGTGACGAGGATGGGATACGAATCCACGCGTGCAACAAAATTGTTGATGCACCGTTTCTGAAACCATATTCTGTTGGCAAGGAATGTATTGTGCGTGTAGATGCCAGTAATATGGGTCTAGGTGCTGTCTTAATGCAGAACGACAAAGAGGGTGAATTTGTTGTGTCGTGTGGTCTAGGGATGCTGAGTTTAATTAATCTACTATGGAAAAGGAATTACTTGCATGCACAACATTTGCATCAGTTTCTTTGGGGAACAAAGTTTTCTTTGAGGACAGATCATAAACCTCTTGTTAATGCTGTCTGCTGGAGGTGGTAGGACACTCACAGCTCATCTAGCAAGACTTGCTGCTAAATTACTAGAATTTGGCTGTGAGGTAGTATATATTCCTGGTCGTTCTAATGTTCATGCGGACTGCATGTCACGTTTTCCCATGAGTGCTTGTGTTGCTGTTCGGAGTGATGATGAATGTGATGTTGCTTATACTTTTGGTGATGTAGGTATGATTCCAGGTAGTTCTACTGTAATTTCAGAAACAGAATGGGTTGAAGCCATGGATCAAGATACCGTATTAAAAGATGTACTGGCCAGAAGAAAAGACTGGTGAATTAGCCTCCTTTTTTAAGGTTAAAGACAAGCTCATGTTATGCCAGAATATGGTATTGAGGGCCGATAAAGTAGTGCCACCCACGAATCTTAGGGATTTAATTTGTAAGTTGGCCCAAAAAGGTCACATGGGCATGTCTACAACCAAAAGAAGAGTTAGGGAATTTTTTGGGTGGCCAAGTGTTGATGGTATGGTGGACAGATGGGTTAGGAATTGTTTCCCTTGTTCTATGAGTGATAAATCAGTGAAACCTCTTTCAGTGGATCTTTCTCCCATTGAGTTTGCCCAAGGTCCTTGGAGGAAATTAGGTATCGACATAGTTGGTCCATTTAGCTATCAGTCTGGTAAGGAATTGTTTGCTCTTGTTTTGATCGACTACTTTTCTAAGTGGCCAGAGCTAAAAATTATTGAGAAAATTTCTTCTGAAATAGTTGTTGAGTTTTTGGACGAAATATTTTGTAGAGAAGGTTTACCGGAAGAAATAATTTCAGACAATGGTCCACAGATTTTTAGTAAAGAATTGGAATCCTTTCTTAATAGTTGTTGGGTAGTTCATAAAAGAGTTTCAAATTATTTTCCACAAGCCAATGGTCAGGTTAAACATTTCAACAGAGTGTTGAAAGAGTCTTGTCAGTTAGCTTTGTAGAGTGGTTTGAAATGGAAGAAGGCACTAGAAGCTACTCTTTTAAATTACTGTACATCTACCAATCCTGTTACTGGTGTGTCTCCTTTTGAAATGTTAAGAGGTAGGAAGCCTGGTTTGAAACTCATGCCATGGTGGTTGAAAGATAAAAATTCTTGTGATGTAGAGTTGGACTTCGAAGAAGTTAGAGATCGTGTTAAAAGGTATCAGGATAAAATGTATTTATTTATTGGGCTTATTGAGCGCGACAGCTACCCAAAAAGGGTTTCCCGGCGCTGGAAGATACTGAACCATGAGGGCAGAAAAAAGTCTCAGGACAGAGACTGGAGCAGGTTACTGGTTGAAAAGCCAGGTCTTAATGGCTTTACGGAAATGAAAGTAGCGAGTTTCCAAGCGAAGAGGTTGCGGGAGGTAGTTCCAGAGCTTAGGGCCTAGAAGAGAGAAGGATCTACCTTCCATCCTAGCTCGGCATGTTTTGGGGACACAGAACAGGCCTTGAGTGGAGGATCTCAGGCAACGAGCCGGCATGTAGGTTTGCACGAAGTTTTGGCGGTATCTTGGGGTATTGCCCCCATTTTATTCTATGCATGAGGCTAAGAGTTTTAAATTTGACCCTATTTTCGTTTCTTAACCAGTGGAGCGCCTTAAGGTGACCAGCCACACGTTCCCTCCTATGGCATTTACATAGCAGTCTGGCTGCAGCGTTTTGCACCAGTTAGAGGCGTCGCATGACTACTAGTGGTGCCCCTAAATAGAGGACATTACCTTAGTCTAAACGGGAGGTGATTAACGCGTTGACCACAGTCTTTTGTGTGTCGTCCGGGAGCATCCAAATGATTTTTCTGAGCCATCTCAGATTTGTGAAACAGGTGGCTGTGAGGTTGTTGACTTGGAGCTCCATAGTTAGGCCATTGTCAATGGTAATGCCAAGATTACGGACTTGTTGCGAGGGGGTTGGTAAGGGGCCCATTTCGGATGGCCAGTGTCTAGGATTCCAGAGGTTTTGGTTTGGACCCACTATTAAGACCTCTGTTTTGTTACCGTTAAATTTAAGCATATTAGAGCTCATCCAAGTGGTGATATTCCTGAGGCCAGTCTGCAGGAGGGAGGGGGAGTCGTGGTCACTATTTGAGAGGGAGAATACTATTTGTGAGTCATCGGCGTACGTGAACATATTAAGACCAGCTGCTTCAGCGATCTGGGCAAGCGGGTTACATATAGTTTAAAAAGCAGGGGGCTTAACACCGAGCCTTGTGGCACTCCATAGGGAGAGAAATGGACATTTGATGCCTCGGTGCTGGAGAAGATTTGAAATGTTCTGAGTGTCAGGAAAGATGCAATCCAATCCAGAGCATTTCCTTTTATGCCCATGTTGGAGAGTGAGGCAAGCAATATGTTGTGGGAGATGGTGTCGAAAGCTGCGCTGAGGTCGAGTAAAATCAGCGCAGCGGAGTCCCCTTTATCAACCAGGAGGTGGAGATTTTCCGTCACTCCGAGCAGTGTTGTCTCTGTCGAGAAACCGGGGCGGAAGCCCGATTGGGAGGGGTGCAGAATATCATTAACCTCCGCAAACCTTGCGAGATGTCCATGGACATGTTTCTCCAAAATTTTGGAGAAGACGGGCAGGAGGGATATGGGGCGAAAGTTTGCCAGGATTTTCGGATCAGTCGATGGTTTCTTAAGTAGAGGTGAAACCATGGCATGTTTCCAGGATGCCGGGACTTTAGCCGTGGAGAGGGATAAGTTCATAGTTTGGCATATCACGGCGAGTAGTGGGGTGTCCAGGCGTCTGAGTATTGAGATCGGGATGGGGTCGGTGGGCGAACCAGATTTTACTTTCCCTAGGATGTCTTGCAGACCCTGAACATCGATCCCGGGCCATGATGTTAGTGGCTCATAGGACAGATGTGGTTGCGAGGAGATGTTCTCTATGTTCGGGCCGGGGTCCTGCACCCTCTTAGCTTGAACCTGGTGCTGTTTTAATATATCCTGGTAGATTGTCTCAATCTTCGTTGTAAAATATTTTGCCAGTTCTTCACATTGGAGACTGTTCAGAGGAAGAGGTTTGGCTGATATATTGGAGCCTGCTAACTCTTTTACAAGGTTAAAAAGAGTTTTGGATTTGCTTGTAGCTTCAGAGATAGATTTGGCTACATAATTGGCTCTAGCCGTGTTACAGGCTCTATGGTAGAGCTTGAGCTCGTTTCTGTAGTTCGAGCTGGCTACCGGGGAGTAATCTTTCCTCCAGAGGCGTTCTAAGCATTTACATTTGGATGTAGCAGCCTTTAGTTGTTCATTATACCATAAGGCTGGGGAGTTGTGAGGGGTGGATTTTTTGTGAGCCAGGGGAAGGCAAATGTCTAGGGCACCTAGGAGCCAATTGTTAATTTTGGTGGCTACAATCTCTATATCCTCGGTGTCAAATATTTCGTCCAGAGGGGCAGCAGTTAGGACGGACACAAAGTGGTCTAAGTCCAATTTCTTCCAATTTCTTATGGGGGGCTTGCTTGTCAAGCTCGGAAGGTTAGAGGTCGTTTGGTCATTCACGCTGAATTTTATTAGAAAATAGTCTGACCAGTCAAGGGGCAGAGCAGGTTGGCAGCGTAGCAGGGGAAAGCTGGAAAAAATAGGGTCCAGGAGGTGGCCCCCTTTATGTGTTGGTCCCGAGTTCCATAAAGTGAGGTTCATGGCGGCCCGGTCATGAATTACATTTTTCCCTGGTTAATATGTTGGGTCATCGAAATGAGTGTTCAGGTCGCCTAGGATAGATAGGTTGTTATAGTTTACCCGTACTGAAGCGATCCAATCCACTTGTTGAGTGGCCCAAGTTTGAATAGGGCCAGGTGGGCGGTAAATCAGGAGACCCTTGAACGTGAAATTCGGTTGGAGTTGGAGTTTAAAAAGGGCCATCTCACAAGCGATTAAGGGAATGGGTTTGAGTGTTCATTGCAGCGATTTTTTGAAGATGACTGCTAAGCCACCTTTAATTCCGGTGGTTCGGTCTTTTCTGGTGATGGCATAGTTAGATGGTAGAGCTTCAGCAATGTCTGGGCCTGAGCTGGCGTGTAGCCACGTCTCCGTGAGGAAAAGGGCATCTAGCGAGTTGTCGGATAGGAGATCAAATATGTCTCTTTTGTGTTTGTTAAGTGACATGCAGTTCAGGCTGCCAAGAAGCCACGTGTGCGCCGACTTACGGTCATTGGATCCGGGCCGACAGAGCTGCGGGACGTCAAGTTGATATTTGCATGCAGTGCATGCGATAGAGTTGTGCCTGTCGTTGGTTAAAATTTTACAGTTATGTTTGACAAGGGGTCGCAGGGAAAGTAGCAGCTCAGGCGTATAGATCTTAACTATAGTGGAGTTTCCTTCAGGGGTTACGGGCACTCGGCCCGGCCTGGCGCGGACGGGCGCAGACGGGCTTACCTTTGGCGCGCCTTCGGCACGCAAACGGTGCTCCCGCTGCGCTCGTCCGCTGCGCTTCCGGCAAATACACATTTTATATACAAGGAAGGAGAAGGGTGGTGGGGGCGTGGCCTCTCGAAAGGGGCATGGCATGGGGGCTCGCCGGGAAAGGCGGCAATGGACTTTGTGGTTTGTCCCGCGGCACCGCTAATATCTGCTGCGCGGGTGTATCAGGAGCGTGGGAGAGCCCCGAACAGAGTGCAGGTAGGAATTAAAAACAAAACAACAGTGACACTGAAAATATTTAAAAATATGCTTTTGCGGTCGTGCTCCCGGCTTCCGCCTCAGGAGGTTCAGTGGTTTAAGTGGCGCTTGCAATCAGCCTTCTTAAGTAGTGAAGTCAGGGGTGTGGCCTTTCTAAAGGGGCGTGGCCTGTGGGATCGCCGGGAATGGCGGCAATGGACTTTGTGGTTTGTCCCGCGGCAGCGCTAATATCCGCTGCGCGGGTGTGTCAGGAGCGTGGGAGAGCCCCGAACAGAGTGCAGGTAGGAATTAAAAACAAAACAACAGTGACACTCAAATTATTTAAAAAGATGCTTTTGCGGTCGTGCTCCCGGCTTCCGCCTCAGGAGGTTCAGTGCTTTAAGTGGCGCTTGGAATCAGCGTTCTTAAGTAGTGAAGTCAGGGGGCGTAGCCTCTCGAAAGGGGCGTGGCCTGTGTGTTCGCCGGGAATGGCGGCAATGGACTTTGTGGTTTGTCCCGCGGCAGCGCTAATATCCGCTGCGCGGGTGTGTCAGGAGCGTGGGAGTGGCCCGAACAGAGTGCAGGTAGGAATTAAAAACAAAACAACAGTGACACTCAAATTATTTAAAAATATGCTTTTGCGGTCGTGCTCCCGGCTTCCGCCTCAGGAGGTTCAGTGCTTTAAGTGGCGCTTGCAATCAGCGTTCTTAAGTAGTGAAGTCAGGGGGCGTGGCCTCTCGAAAGGGGCGTGGCCTATGGGCTCGCCAGGAACGGCTGCAATGGACTTTGTGGTTTGTCCCGCGGCAGCGCTAATATCCGCTGCGCGCGTGTGTCAGGAGCGTGGGAGAGCCCCGAACAGAGTGAAGGTAGGAATTAAAAACAAAACAACAGTGACACTCAAATTATTTAAAAATATGCTTTTACGGTCGTGCTCCTGGCTTCCGCCTCAGGAGGTTCAGTGCTTTAAGTGGCGCTTGCAATCAGCGATCTTAAGTAGTGAAGTCAGGGGGCGTGGCCTCTCGAAAGGGGCGTGGCCTGTGGGCTCGCCGGGAATGGCGGCAATGGACTTTGTGGTTTGTCCCACGGCAGCGCTAATATCCGCTGCGCGGTTGTGTCAGGAGCGTGGGAGAGCCCCGAACAGAGTGCAGGTAGGAATTAAAAACAAAACAACAGTGACACTCAAATTATTTAAAAATATGCTTTTGCGGTCGTGCTCCTGGCTTCCGCCTCAGGAGGTTCAGTGCTTTAAGTGGCGCTTGCAATCAGCATTCTTAAGTAGTGAAGTCAGGGGGCGTGGCCTCTCGAAAGGGGCGTGGCCTCTCGAAAGGGGCGTGGCCTGTGGGCTCTCCGGGAATGGCGGCAATGGACTTTGTGGTTTGTCCCGCGGCAGTGCTAATATCCGCTGCGCGGGTGTGTCAGGAGCGTGGGAGAGCCCCGAACAGAGTGCAGGTAGGAATTAAAAACAAAACAACAGTGACACTCAAATTATTTAAAAATATGCTTTTGCGGTCGTGCTCCCGGCTTCCGCCTCAGGAGGTTCAGTGCTTTAAGTGGCGCTTGCAATCAGCGTTCTTAAGTAGTGAAGTCAGGGGGCGTGGCCTCTCGAAAGGGGCGTGGCCTGTGGGCTCTCGGGAATGGCGGCAATGGACTTTGTGGTTTGTCCCGCGGCAGCGCTAATATCCGCTGCGCGGGTGTGTCAGGAGCGTGGGAGAGCCCCGAACAGAGTGCAGGTAGGAATAAAAAACAAAACAACTGTGACACTCAAATTATTTAAAAATATGCTTTTGCGGTCGTGCTCCCGGCTTCCGCCTCAGGAGGTTCAGTGATTTAGTGGTACAATATAATTCAAAAAGAAAATCCAATGTTTCCAAACTCAAAGTAGGTGATTGGGTGAGAGTGAAATTTGGAGGACAGACCACTAGGAGGATATCTAAATGGTCTGATCCCGTTAAAATTATTGAAGTTTTTAGCAAAGCTGTTAGAGTTGTAGGTGGGAAAATTGGGAATTTTAAGCAAATTTCTGTATGCAAACCTTTATGTGAAGAGTTGAAACTTAACAATACAAATCAATCTCACAAAGAGTGACATTTAACAAATCAAACCAATTTCACAGAGTCAATGATTTTGGATAACATGTTGATGAATTAGAGGCATTTCCTGGGACCCATGAAGTTTATGATAATTTGAATTCTCACAATGAAATTAGAGATTTTACTACCACCGAGCTGGTTGTGAATGGAAATGCCAATGAATTTGTAACTGATTGTTCTTCTAATTGTAACCAAGATGTAGTTTCTACTAGGAGAAGTGTTCGTGTCAAGCATGTTCCTGTTAAATTCTATGGTTTTATTGGTTTTTAATTTATTCCTGTTCTATTTTTTAACCATTTACTACAAGGTTGGTGCTATTTCATGTATATAACATGCCGGTAGTCGAACTAGTGAACAAACAGAGAGCTAAGGACTTAAGGGTCTTGAGGTTGCTGGCTAGTTTCATGCAGAAATGCTTGCAATTAAAAGTGGTTTTTTTGGACAAAGCATGTTCCAGGGGCGAGTAATGACATTGCGGATGCTTTGTCTCGTTCGCAGTGGTGGCATTTCTAACAACTGGCATCTGGAGTGGAAGAATGCAAGTCAGAGCTGCCAGATGGCATCTGGGCCTGGGGAGAGTAAGAGTGATAGGCCTGGTTGAGACGTCTATTGCAGAAACTATGAGGTGCAGCTACAGGCTGGCTTGGTCTGAATTTGGATCCTTTATGGGCTGGACTGTGGATATGTGGACCATGTCTCGACCAGATACTGAACAGGGCGTTCTATATTTTGTTCTGAGTTGCTTTGATAAGGGCTTGTCACAAACTACGATAGCGGGGAAACTGGCAGGGATATCCTTTTACTGTAAATTGTTCATGGGGTTTGACCCTGCGAAGGAGGAAATCCTCAGCAGAATGCTAAAAGGTGCTGAGGGAGGCGATTACTTTTGATTTACTGCAAGGTTTGCTAGGGGCATTGTCCAGTTGTTGTTACGATGGTTTTGAGGTCTCTGTGTTCCGCTTATATATCGTGTGGATGTTTTTTGGGGGCATTTCGGGTTTCTGAGTTGTTGGGCACGTGGGGGCGGGAGGGGAGAAGGTACGTAGAAATTAAACTGGATAGTGATCGGTTAGGGATTTGGCTGGGTCATTCTAAGATGGACCAGGTGGGACGAGGTAAATCGGTATGGTTGGATGAGAGTGTGCCCAGTGAGGGAGTGGTGGGGTTTCTTGCACAGGTCAAGCAGTCAATCAGGGGAAATAGTTTGTGATGCGTCCAGGGGACGGTTGACTGCGTCTCATTTGTTGGCAGTTTTGCGCATGGCTTTGAGGTGCTTGGGTAGGAACCTGACCAGTTATGGCATGCACTCTTTCTGTATTAGGGCGGCTACGGCTGCAGCACATCTGGGCAGGTCATGGGATGGAATCCGGCAGATTGGAAGGTGGAGGTCCAGGTGTTGCGAACATTAAGAGATTAAATAGGTGTATTTTGGTTTCGGAGAGGAAGGCTAGTGAAGAAGATGGAGGGAGCATTATGTTGTACACTAACATATTTTTCTTGTCATAGGTTGTGCGGGCGGCCTGGGGAACAAGACGGTCACTAGGATCGTTGAACATTTGTTCATACATTGGGCATCCAGATATGTAGATCGGCACGTATAAATGGGTCTGTAGAGCAGTCATCACAAGGTGGGATAAAGGAGGGATGTGTTGGGGACACTCTTGCCCTGGCTGACGAAGATGATTTCGCAAAGAGGTTGCCCTGACCTGTTTGTCCTGCATTTGTGCGAGAATGACTTGATTCGTTTGTCGGGATTGGCAAGCCTACAGCAGATGCTGAGAGATCTGGAAGTCATGAAACACAATATGGCGGGAACATGCAATGTGTGGACAGAATTTGTGCCACAAAAAATTTGGAAAGGGGCAGTGAAACATGCAGCAGCTGAAAACGACAGCAGGACACTAAACAGAGCACTGAGGGTTTTTTTGTGCGACAAAGGACTTCAAAGTAATTGCACATGTGGGGCTCAGGTTGGAGGAACCGCTGCTGTTCAGGGAGGACAGGATGCTTATTATATGATGGAGATGCCTGATGTGATCTGCAAAGTGTGAAATGAATGAATCAGGTGTTGCAAGGATGTCAGGGAGTGTTGGCGAAAGGTGCACAGGACTGCAAAGGGGCAGGAGCAGGTAACCGCCCCAAAGGGGTTCCGTGGTTGGCAGTACTTTGGAGGGGTGGGGGAGTCACTGACGGGCACACCCACCCCTGGGAGGAAGGGTGAATGATGGGGGTGTGAGATGCATGAGTGCGATTGCAGGTGATACAAGAGAGGATGTTCGAAGATAAGTGAAAACGTGAATAGAGAATTGAAAGGGGTCACGGAAATTAAAGGGAAGAGATATTTGGAGCAATATATAAGGGATTGAGTGAATGAAAGGTTGATGTTGTGGATTGTTATGATTAATTGATGTTTGTGGTTAATTCTTGTATTTATACAGCCTTGTCCTAATAAATGGCCTTTTAAACTTCAACAACATCATGGAGTGTGTTTATTGTGTGATGATGGCCCCTGGGGTAAGTAAGGTCGCAGACCAGTCTTCCCCCCGGGGGGTTTCGCGCAGGAAGGACAAAGATGTGGGGTCAAGGGGTGGAGTTGGGGAGGTGTATAAGGGTGTAGGGGTGGAAGGTTCTTCCTCTTCCTGTATCCAGCACCATTGGGGATGGTTGTTAAAAGTGAATTGGACTACCAGCTCACCCTACAGATTTTGGGGTTGAGTTGATGGGCTGGTTGGAGCATACCAGTTTAGGACGGGTTGTTGGTAGGTGGGCGGTACTTTGGAGGGGTGGGGGATGGGCACACCCACCCCTAGGGAGGGAAGGGTGAATGATGGGGGTGCGGGATGCATGAGTGCAATGGCAGGTGATACAGCAGAGGATGTTCGAAGATAAGTGAAGAAGTGGATAGAGATTTGAAAGGGGTCGCGGAGTGGAATGGGAAGAGAGATTTGGAGCAAGGTGACAGAGATTGAGTGAATGAAAGGTTGATATTGGGGATTGTTATGGTTATTTGACATTTGCGGTTAATTATTGTTTTTATACAGCCTTGTCCTACGAAATGGCCTTTAATGCTTCAAAAACAGCATGGAGTATGTTTATTGTGCAAAGTCTCTTTTGCAACTCTGTTAGGATATCTTCATGAAATGGCTGCACTTTCAATTCCCATTATTTTGGATGTTTTTGAATTTGTGAAGTGTGTTTTATATCGGGCCTCTTCATCCATTTGCGGGTTAAGGGTTATATGCTGTGTAATCATACCAGCACAATGGAGGTTAATTGATTTTCTACCACCTTGGAGTGCACATGGGCCGCCTTTCTAAACATATTGTATGCACACTTCAGAGGTCTCCATGACTGAGACAACATTGCATTTGTCATGACTTCGAAACCTGCCATTCTTATTAGTATTAATATTTTTGGAACTTTCCATTTCGTATTATTGTTTGCACTTTTTTGTTTTTAAATCTGGGGAATTGGAAGTGACAAGTTTCTTAAGAAATTTGTTTTGCTTTGTGTGGACTCTTGGCCTTTCTTTCATTTTGACTAGAGACAGGTGCTGATTACGACGTGCACTACCGAACGCCGACACTCATGTAATTCAGAGTGCACTGACAAGGAGAGTGGACTGTGACACAGGTATGTATGTATTTCCTGAATTTTTGGCTTTCTTTTTTGCTTAATAAGAATAATTAGGCTACGTCTTTACCCGTGGTCCAGTTGGGAGTTGGAATTTTTTTCTTTTGTTCACAGTTATAGCATCAACAATCTTACAGATTGAATCAGTAGGAACTATGTACTTGATGACGTTGTTAGCCCTTAAGCCACATTACATTCTTCGTGGTTTTAAGTATATTGTAAGTTACTAAGGATTTTTCCATAATTATATAAATTCTATGCATGAAATGATAGACAGTATTGTTGAATTGTTGTGTCATGTTACAGAAATTTTGGAGCAGAGTGTGCGCATGAGTCACTTCTATTGATGTTTAGGATGGAATTGTTTCTAGTAATTTTCAGTTTTTAAGTTGAGCACACATGGAGATTCACTCCTTTGGATGATTTTCTTGCTTTGACACGCCCTTTGATATTATAAAAGATTTGCTCATAAATTCTTCTATTTCACAATTAGCGATTCATTTATTTATTTTTATTTAATTAAGGCACAGGACCGTTCTTGGCTCTGGAGTTCTGTCACTGTAAGACTAATAAATAGGAATTATATTTTCTTCTATTGACTATAACCAAAACCTTTTTGATACCCTCATTTTGATCTCTTTTCCCTTTTCAGCCTGAACAATTGATAATTGCTCTTTATTTGTTTTTGTACTGATGATGATCTGTCAAATTAATAACTTTGAAATGTTGTTGACGCCTTCCTGGCAAAAAAATAAGAGGAAGCATTAAGTGTATTGTGTCTTTGTGATCCCACAAACCCTGTTGTAGTATATAATATTTCTTCTTTCGCCATTTTTGCTTACACTATAGTTTGTCCGTTGTTATTCTTATTTGTTTTTGTAACCCTGTGAGCACCGTGTGTAATTATGTGTACTCTAACTAGAGAAAACCTATATATTTTTGATAACTGTTTGATGGTATTTTGTTATTTTGTTCTTTGATTTTTCAAAAACTTTCTCTTAAAGTTATACATGGTTCTTTTCTTAAACTAGAAACTTGAATGATTGTAGCGTTCATATCTCCAGGTAAAGATGACATAGTTAGGGACCGATTTGTGGGTGTTAGCTGGGTCCCTTCTGGGGCCCATAGCAAGTCCCCTTCCTCCTCCGGCAAAAATACTGAGTCAATTACACCCTGGTCAAGAGATGCTGACACCAAATCCTCTTCTTGAGCTCCTGGTAGGCCACCCTTCCTTACTGCCTAGTCTTTAGCTGAGATGAGACAACAGACCACTCAGAGCCCGGATGGATTTCTCAAAAAAGTCAAAGCAGTTGCAATGGGCATTTGAGGCAAGTACTGGTTGAGCTACTTTGTCCAGATCCTCATCCAAGTCACTGTCAAATAAATTTGAGAAGGAGAATAACGCCTCTTGGCTATCAGCCCCCGTCAGGGTGTGCTCCATGCTATCACGACACAGATGCTGTGAGACCCGGAGAGATTGTAACAGTAGTTAGGGTCGCAAAATCTGATGGGTCATTAGAAGGCCTGCTTCAGCATGCCAGCTCTCAAATTCCAAATGTAGCTCAGATTGATTCAGTAGATGCAATCGACCCCTTACTACCATAAATAACTTCTGTTGGTCTGGTAGAGAGGGTCCGGGATAGTTTTGATGCCCTTTTCTGCAGTCAAAAATAAATCCATTGCATTGTTGTGGTGTCACAGAGTGCCTTATCCTGAGTATTTGAAGCTGGTGGATCCTCCACCCTTCCCTAAGTGTTTAAGGTGATAGCCGTGGAGAGCAGACAATCTCTTCCACCCCTTGAGGTTAGAGAAACATTTGCAGGGCAACTAAGAGCTGAGTTTTCCATTGACTGCTAAACTGGAATGCTGTGGTCTCTTGGTGGCAGCCATAGAGCTTTGTAACTTTTCTTCCAGCACATAGCCAATAGCCAATAGTTAGGCTCCAATCTTCCTCAGACGAGGCCATTCCTGGAGCCCGTCACAGCCCATCTCTGCCAGGAGTGAGACCACAGGATGAAACAAGGAGTTCAGGGGGCATCTAGGAAGACTCCTTCCTTTACTGACACTCCAGGCCGACGAAGCACCACCTTCCAACTGGGCCTTCAAATCTGCCAGAGTTGTCCAATCCAGGAGCTCGACCAGATGGCTAAAAGTCTGTACCTGAGATCCTGCTCACTACACAAAGCCGACAGAAACCCCTGTACTCCCAGAATTGTTCCCTTAAATTGGCCCCCACCAGGTTGGTAAAGAGGGTGCAGGGAAGGGGGATCCCAACCTGCCTGTCGGGAGGGTTAGGGAAGCATTGTTTTAGGTTGAACAAATGAAGGAAGCAGGGCCTCCATGCCGGCTCAACCGTGGGCCTCCATCTTCTCATCCGTACTAATAAGAGAGGGGTTGGCCTAACGGCTAAGGCGCTCGACCTCGGACCTGGGGATCTGGGTTCGAGTCTCGGTAACGACGCCAAAAACCCCCTGTGATTCTGGGCAAATCACTTAATCTCCCTGTGCCTAAAATGAAAATGTGTCCTCATGTAACGTAACTGGTGCTATGTAAAGCGCTCTGATAACTGATTCGGTTCGGTTCTAGTTCGCGCTGTATAAAACTCTGCAAAAAAAAATAAAAAATTACCTAGACTTTCTGAAAGGCAGGTTAAAAAAATGTATAGCCTCTGAAATGTCTCCTGGTTTGGCTGGTATTACATGTGCAGTTGATCAATTAACCCCTTTTAAGTGCAGGATATGCAATAATATTATCATAGATGTGTAGCACATAGACTTATTTAGAAAAATAGTACATATAATTAGACTGCACATAAATCCATGTTATGTATCTGCCTTGTCAATTTGTTAAACCAACATTGAATATAAGACCTTAAAACAACTCTGGGTGAATTATCCATCTCCATCTCAAATAGTATAAATGCTAAAGACGGCCAGTAACACGTTATTGTTTGGAGTCAATTTACTTCTTCTACCTCATACCTGGTTGAACCCCTGGACTTCGTAACGATTGTAACTTTTGGCTGGAATCATATTGGACTTGAAGCAAGTAGTTATCCTGGTGAACTTGAACTCTTGTGAGCTAAACTTTGAAAGATGCCATAACCTTAGGAGTTTGCCAGAGCTCTAAAAATGCTTTTTATGCAGCTCAGTCACACCTTGTCATTATCTCAAAATCCACAGGGGAACTCAACATGATACACTGCGCAGCATTATACAGGCGTGTCCTCTGGCTACCATTATATTTTACAATTTTATTGAGCCCTTTATCCATCCAATCAATAAAGTCTTTCCACGTTAAAGTGGAGCTACTAAATTGTTATTTTATGTAGATAATCTAGCTTTTCACCAATAGGTAGATTCAAACATTTGGACCTGAATAATTTGATCTCTCATCCTATTATCAAAGGTGTTGTGAGATGAGATTAAAGCAAAGTAGATGCTGATTAATGTAGACTCCTAGAGGTATTGTCTGAAAATAACCCATGGACCTCAGAAAGATAGTTGAGGGTGAGAAATAGATGCAAGATCTATACAATAATTTATTAAAGAAAGATGTTCTGTAGCTCTTGGGCCGGGGACTTCAGGTATTATCTATAGAAAGAATAAACATAAATTAAATGTTCAGCTTTTAATTAAATATGTGCTTGTGCTCAATGAATCTTTTTTGCACATATAAACCAATTCCTAAGGTTATCTATATCCTTTTGTAAAAAGTAAGCAGAGCTTAGAGATTCTAGGAGCACGCTCTGCTGGCTTAGCAGCAATTGTTCTTTACAACTGCAAGCCACCCAAGGCATTCTGGTATATGTAATCCTTATTATTCTGAATCCACTGCTGTTGAGTGGAGGGTATGCATGTGGTACATTGGCATACTTCATTTGACTGTTACTTTAAGTATTTCAGTCTCAGCATTGTTCAGCTAATATTATTGATTTTTGATGTGCATTTCTCGTTATTGAGGAATTATCAGAGAGATATATTTGAAACCTGTTTTTTTGGGCTGGAGGGATTGGTAGCCTGTTTCTTCAGTCAACTTTGGTAAAACTGAACAGCGCATTAGAAGAAAATGATATTGCTATGCTTAGATGTGAAAGGTAAACTTAAGTAGCAACTTTGTAATTCTTGTGAGGTTTCCTAGAGTTTTCTATCTGCAATTCCTATGATAACATAATTTTGAAAATGTTATTGAATGGTTGGAGGTGCTGGACTTCCTTTGTAAATTGAAGAAACCCAATTATAAAAAAATAAGGTTTACATAACAGGTTTTGTCAGATTGAAAGGGAAGAACATTAGATTTTGCTGTTGAATTTTCTAATTAAAATGAAACAAATTGAACAGAAACAGGTCATTAAATAAGGTCAATTTCAAACTTCTTTGGAAAAAGAGTAGTAGATGTCAACCCCAAGGTACTGTTTACACATATCTGCAAATCAAGAAATACATTAACTCTTTGTTGAATATAATTATGAATCTGTTTACAGTCATTGAGATGTATTTCTTGTTCTAATTGCTTGTTAAATGCAACAGATTAAGAGTTCAATTTTGGTGGACAAGGTACATCCTTGTTCTCTCCTCCTCATATATAGAGATGAGAGGACCTGTTGGCTCAGTTGACGGAAAACATCCTCCAACAGCCTGACATAGAAAGGCACATCAGAAGATGCACAGTACACTGCCCACCCTATCAATAGTGGATGGTGGACAGTGTAATGCGTTTTTCTTTTCCTATGTGCCACCGCCAGGAAAAACTTGGCAGTGAGGGGCAGAAAATAATAATAACTCCCACACGCTGGGAAAAAAATCCCTTCAGTGTGATGTAATTTGGGTGTTTGTTTCAGAAAAAAAAGGTTTTGTAAAGTTTGGTGAATGGCTGGCAAAACAGATGGCAGCTGATCACCAAACATGTTGTACATTGAAAGGCGACCATGGTGGTGACACCTTTCAAGATTTATTATAACAGTGGTCCATTTTGATGTAAAGCAATAATCACTTAGCCAGCAGTCATCACAAAATGTGATGGACAGCTAGTCCAGCAGGATGACGGAGGTGATGTCTATCACCACCTTGAGTATACTATCTGTCAAACCATGACATAAATAAGGCCTTTTTCTATAGTGAAAATATGTTTACACAAAATTGGCCACTATGATATTGGAGAGAGATTGAAAATATATTTCTACTGTTCATTAACCACCAATTTAGGCTAGTCTTCTCAAAATTCAGTTCTAGTGGACCTTCCACTTTTAACATAAAGGGCACTGTGTGTGTCTGTCCTAGATTTGGAGATGATGAAGAGATTTCTGAGCGCATGACTTTTAGAATGCCCACTTCAGCAACGGTTTGGAAATGTTTAAAAGTTTAATCAATGCAATATACCATTCCAGTTGCTGGAATTCTGAAATAAAGGCATGATGATTCTGCAGCTTGATATTGTGCAGCAGCTTGGTGGGTAATTTACTAAGATAATACACTTAGGGGTAGAGTTACTAAATGTTTTTGCACACAGAAAGGCAAGTTGCTGTGCTGTGTTGCATGAACAGGAGTGGGTTGAACTGTGTTATATTTATGAAGATATTTGTGAGACCTGTCCAGCTCTCTTCCTGCACTGGTGCACGTGTGGCTGCTTAGTATCATCATGGGCCTCGTTGCATCATGAAACATGACAGCCCCATAGAAACAAGAGTGCTTGCATTACGGGTAGGATTGTTTTTGTGTTGGAAGGTATTTGAGACACATTCCTTTTTATATGTGTTTTGCAGAACGCAGCACATTTCTAAAGACAAAGTAATGAGAAGAATTGAAGATATCTCTCGTCATTATGCCTCACTTGGGTAAGCACACCATTTTGGTGCAACCTCTAGTTTAATTTCTATAATAAATCTGGTTTTGATTCAAAATACATGGGCGGATGTGTTGGAATGCCCATGCACCCCAGCGTAGTATAACTTAATGGAAAGCCTAGATTGATATAACTGTAGCAGAATCAGAATAAATAAGAATGCCCCTTACTTCTATCTTTGATGCCAAAATGGCATTTTATTAGAAAACAATACATTACGGGGGAAGCAAACACAGAGGTATATTTTGACTAGGAAATGTAAAGATGCACATAAAGTGTCATAATTTTGAGATTTCAATTGAGTAATTTAATTTAAATTTATTTTGTGGTTCAAGTTACATATGTGCAATTTTTCAAAACCAAGAATGCATTGAATTCTATGTTAAAATGGTTTCAATGTAAAGTTGCTATTATTTTTTTTGAACAAGGATAATTATGAAATACCATAATCAAAACACAATAATGAGCTAAAATAAGGGGAGAAGAACAGATTCAACAAGAAATCCAAATTAGCATTAAAGGGTTCAAAGTTGCAGAAGCTTTGCAAAAAAACAAAAAAGAAATTGTAGGTAATCTGGGCACAGGCTACATGGATGAGAGACTGAAGTTCTAATGTAGACTGTGCATTAAAACACAGAGAGACAAACGTAAACCAATTTGCCTGGGGATATCTTTATGCAACTTTCATTATTTTGCAAGACCAAATAGGCAATCAGTCTAAAAAGCACTGTAATATGTCCTAGGCAGGTCCATTGTCGTTTTCCCTATGTTAGCCTGAGCAAGATTTTAAGGCTATGCTCTGCTTTGCACACTTTACTATACAAACATATTTTGCTTCTGCCATGCTTTAATTTCACAAACAACCTGCTGATGTTTTTGCATTCTGTTCTTTCCTGGGATGTAGTCTGAACACTGAGGACAAGGTCAAACCACAGTGCACCTTTGTATTCTGTTCTGGTCAGGCTTTAGCATCTAGACAAAACACCTGAATCCAGCTGTTGTTTGAGAACACATACTTTTGTCATTTAGGTAGGCACAGACATGCAAAACACTCACTTGGAGATAGATTTTTCAGAGAACAGACAGCGACTACACCTGAGATGTGGAGCTTTTGCTGTGCATATTAGGATACAGGATCTGCTGCAAACACCCAGAGATCTTTCGATATTTCATCACATTGCTTCTGTAGAAGAGGAGGGGGTGTTAGTCTACCCTGTCTACTATCATGACAACTCTGTTCATGGTTTATGGATTACTTACTATGCTGACCGTACTTTTGTTCAGTTTCTTCTTGCTTATTGTGGCACGTATACTTCATACTAGATCATGATATTTAAAATAAGTATTTTAAATTCTTCTAGTGTCTCTGTCAGGTCTTATTGTGGACAAGTACGAACGTGAGAGTGAAATGGTGTATCCTGTCACCGCGATTTCTGAGAGGGTTGGGAATGTTGTGTTCTGGGGTATCTAAGCACTTGTTCCTCTGTGAGTGAATAGGAGGGCAAGTGATTCACTATAGCTGGTAGTTCTGGGGATCATGGGTAATAAAGTGGTAGGATAACTCAGTCCTTGCCTACTAAGTTTCTATAGTTCCAACCATAGTTCTGTGACTCCGCAGAATCCCTGCAACAGCACAAATTAAAATTAAAACAATACAATAATTAAAACCTATACACGTCAATAGCACCATGTTTTTAAAGAACTTAATTGTATAAAACAAATTCCACGAAACATGTAAAATTGATAAAGGGGATAACAAGACAATGAGGTTCATAGAAATTATTGAAACAGCAGTCACAAAACCCTCTAATAATTGTAAATTCTTCTTGGACTTCACTGGGCACAGGGATGATCAATGTCTGATCAATGAGTGTAGATGTGGTCAGACTGAAGTTGGGGCATTGGTCATGAACGATTGTGCTCCATGACTTATAGGGCATTACCTTAAAAAATAGGTCAAACCAAAAGGCTATATCTGCTGAAGAAACTTCTAAGTAAAGTACAGAATATGAAAAGGAGTAATAATCTGGGTACTGAAAAAAGATGCAACATTAGGCGACAATATCTATTAGCCGATGAAATTCAATATAACTTCATCAAATGCTATATGAGCCACTTCTTATTTTAGTCTATTTTTGTCAGGTTCATGGAGATTTCACAGGTCCTGCTGATGCTATGGAAGCTCAGTTTTTAAACAGGGCTTCACTAAGATGATCTGACATTCTGCTTGCTTGCACTGAACAGATTTTATAGAGAGGGATGTTTATTATTCATGATAAGTCTATTCCTAAACTTAGAGGTTTTCTCTTTATTCCATAGCTGTCACTGGGTCCCCACTGTCTCGATAGGAAACTCCAGCAGTTGTAAACATTATTCCAATGACATTGTTTCAGCATTCATTGTTCACTTGTTAGCAGTGGTTTGGTCCGTAGAAGCTTTTATATTCTTATTCAACTTCTTTCAGTCTTCCAGTCAGGAAGGGAAGCTACTTATTTTCAGTAGTATGTTGTTCTTCTGTCTAACACCACTCCTCCTACTGGTCCCATAGGGAGATACCATAGAATGACATAAACTAGACTCCTATCAGACTAGACGCTCATCAGTGCTGGGAAGAAACATATTATTATGCATGTTTCATCAAAGGAGAATGAACAAATAACTGTTGATAAATTGTACTAAGTTTGTGCATGACAGTTATGACAATTTGATTACTATTCTGTAGTTCTAAAATAAAGTTGAGCAGCCCATAGATAAAGGGAGGTTGATATAATTGCACGTAATTAATTTAAAATACATTTTTCACATGAATATGCAGAAACCGAGTGATGTCTGGAAGAAGGCATTGTGGAGAAGGCAGGGTTCCCAACCTGAATCCTGGAAATTGACACCCTGATGAAGGGCTACTAAAGGTACATTTGTCAAAGTGTTTTTGTTTGCACTATGGTTTTTATGTCTTCCTCCTTTGAAAGTAGGCAAATATTGAAATCCTCTAATCAACTCTGAAAACCCCAAAGCTCTTGAAATTATTTAGCCTTTCTCTGTAGGTTCTTTTCTCTTCCAATTCAATCAAAAACCTTAGAGTCATCTTCTTTTTCCTCTTAACTTAACACTGACCAAGCACACATTCTTTTACCCCTTTGCCTGCAAAGGATACTCCCATATGGCAAAAGCAAGACCATATCACCCCTGTCATATGCGTTGTCTTCTCAAGCTTCAACTACTGAAATAGACTTCATAGGTGTCATCCATCTAAAGCATTGTGTGAACTACAAAGAACAAAACATGCTATTCACCTCATTTTCAGCTTGTTTTATGGAGAAGGTAGGGTGATATGTTTTGAAATTGGGAAACCTAAACCTCCATTAGATTTTTCCTTTTTTTAAAGAGGAAAAAGCTATATGTGGAGGCCTGTCCTTCCAAAGGAATTTTTTCAGAGGGATCTATTTTCCTAAATAATACCTAGGAATGTGAACAGAAATCATGGATATATTATAGAATATCAGAGGAGTGAGCATCATTTCAATTGAATCAACTCTGCCCCTCCAAGAAAGGAAAAGTAGATGCCAACAAGCAATAGTATCATTCAATATTTTGGTATTATAATCAAAATCTATCCTAGTTACTTTAGTTTAGAGGGCAGCCATGCAAAACCTGTGTATATAAAAAGTTGCTCATGACATAAAACATATAAAGGTAAAACCTCACATTTATCAGTATTAACCTGATAACCTGTTAAATGAGAAAATGGGGGGACTTTTTTTGAAGAAGAAAGCCTACAGGATTAGAACAATACAGGAGAATGTCATAAGCATAACCTGACATTTTAACCTGATGAAACCCAAATCGGAAATCTGAAATACAAACATCATGTCGGATTTTGAATAAATAGAGTTAAAGTCCATGATACACAAAAGAGGTGATGAAGGACACCCTTGCTGTACCCCTCTAACAACGGAAAATAATTGGAAAGCTCACCATTAACAAAGATTGCAGTTTTAGGACCCGAATATAGTAGAAAAATTAAAGCAATCAATTAGGGTGGGAAACCAATCCATTTTAATGCATGAAACATACAATCCCATCCTATCAAAAGCTTTTTCTGCATCCAAAGCAAGGATGTTAAAAAAGACTCAAGAATTGTCCGAGGGTAGTCGTCCCTCAACAAAGCCGGATTGTTCAGGGCCTATAATATCAGGCAGGACAGGGTCAATATGTAATGTGAAAATCTTGGCAAAGATGTTGTAGTCAGTATTGATTAAGAGGATGGGATGATAATTCTTGCATAGAAAAAGACCTTTATTGTCTTTTGGAATTCGACAAACCATGGATCCTTGGAAAGGGCCCTTTGAAGTACCTTCAGCAATGAATGAATTAAATAAAAGTAAAATGTTTGGAAGTAGAAGGTTTGCAAAGTGGCCATAAAATTCAATATTAAATTGGTCCAAAAACCTTGTCAACAGATACTGGACCATACACATTAAAATAGTTAAAGGTCTGTTAGCAATAAGGAGTTTAACAATAATCCAATGACCTTCAGAGTCAGATTTGTGATGAACCAATCAATCAATCAATTAATCATATCATTTATAAGCGCACTACTCACCTGTGAGGGTCTCAAGGCGCTGGGGTGGGGAATGCTGCTACTGCTCGAAAAGCCAGGTCTTGAGGAGTTTTCTGAAGGTCAGCAGGTCTTGGGTCTGCCGTACGAAGATGGAGAGGGTGTTCCAGGTCTTGGCAGTGAGGTGGGATCACGATCTGCTGCCAAAGGTCACTCTTCAGAAGGGGGGACAGTGGAGAGGGTGAGGTCGGCAGAGCGGAGCTGGCGGGTGGGGGTGTAGAAGCTGATTCGTCTGTTGAGGTACGTTGGTCCGGTGTTGTGGAGTGCCTTGTGTGCGTAGGTGCGGATCTTGAAGGTTATCCTCTTGTTGACCAGGAGCCAGTGCAGGTCTCTCAGGTGGGGTGTGATGTGGCTGCGGTGAGGATTGTCGAGGATCAGGCGTGCAGAGGCATTCCGGATGCCTTGGAGCCGTCTCAGGAGTTTGGCCGGACCTCCTGCGTGGAGGGCGTTTCCGTAGTCCAACCTGCTCCTGACGAGGGCTTGGGTGACCATTCTTCTCATTTCAGTGGGGATCCACTTGTAAATCCTGCGGAGCATGCGGAGGGTGTTGAAGCAGGAGGAGGAGACAGTGTTGACCTGTTTAGTCATGGAGAGGGTGGAGTCGAGGATGACCCCTAGGTTGCGTGCGTGGTCGGTGGGTGTTGGGGCGTTTCCCAATGCGGTCGGCCACCAGGAGTCAGCCCAGGCTGAAGGGGTGGATCCGAGGATGAGGACCTCCATCTTGTCCGAGATCAGCTTCAGTCTGCTGTTCCTCATCCATTCAGCGATGGCCTTCATTCCTTCGTGAAGGTTGGTTTTGGCGGTCTTGGGGTCCTTGGTGAGGAAGAGGATCAGCTGGGTGTCATCGGCATAGGAGATGATGTTGAGGTCGTGCCAACGGGTGACGTGGGTGAGCGGTGCCATGCAGATGTTAAACAGAGTTGGGCTGAGGGAGACGCGTGTTTTGCTGGAGAGGAAGGAGGTGGTCCAGTCCAGGGTCTTCTCTTGGATCCTGGCGTTGTGGAGGCGTGTTCGTAGTGTGTGGCGGCAGACCGTGTTGAAGGCGGCTGATAGGTCTAGGAGGATGAGGGCCACCGTTTCTCCGTTGTCCAGCAGGGACTTGATGTCATTGGTGGCGGCAATGAGGGCAGTCTCGGTGCTGTGGTTGCTGCAGAACCCGAACTGGGAAGGGTCCAGGATGTTGTTCTCCTCAAGGTAGCTGGTCAGTTTTTTGTTGCAATTTTTCATGGCAACAAATCAGTACCCTGAGTTTCTTCTCCAAAGCTGAAGAAGTGAACACTTTACCTACCCAACAACATTTTAACTTTGAAGCCTCAAATTCAGAAAGATACGATTTCTGAAGCAATCCAATATCAGTTTTTAATTTTACTAAATGAGGTAACACCCATTTTCTTTTAATAGACTTGCCTGACCCTTTAATGTTCCAAGTACTAACCCAGGATTTAATATTAAAACAGTAACATGAACAATCAATATGTCTACAGCAGCAAAATTGAGAACAAGATAAAAAAATATGGAAAGAAAGGAGAATCAAACTTTTGCTTGGTGAAGAAAAGAAAGGAAAGAGGAACGACAATACAGATAATAGGAAGATACATATGATAGAGAAGAACCATATACAGGAACAGGGTCCGAATCAGGGAGGGGGGAATAAAATTAGAAATAAAAAGAGACAGTAGAGGTCATACAAACGACAACTGAAGAACATACTTACAAAACACACAAAAAAAAGGGAGGGTGGCAATACCAGAAGACGACGACAGCGGTCGAACTCCACAGGAAGTCAGGGCAGCCTTGAAATGAATGAAGTCACACATACAGAGGAGACCATATGGGAAACAGGATGCGAGAATGTATACCAGCATTATAAAAGAGAGACAATATGAACATAATTCAAATAGACAAAAGAAAAAGCAACATGATGATTAGACAAAAATGAAACAAGTACTCAATGAGTTTTTCAAGCAAGGAAAACAGGCAGAAAAGAACAAAATGACAACTAAGAAATCTTTGAAGTATCAATACCTTCTGCTCTGTGGTGCTGAAAAATGTCTGTAATGCAGTTCGATCCTCATGTGTGGTTGTCTTTTCCTTGTATGTTACTTTAAATAGGCAAGGATTTATTAAACCATATCTGGCATGTATAGCTCTTAGTTGAAGATGCAGGTCAAGAAATTGTTTCTGATGATCTGCAGTGGCTTTAGCTAAATCCTGGGAGAAGGACAGACAATGACTATCCCAATAACATGATTTCCTGGATTTGCCAGCTAACATGACTTGTAACAGGTCAGTATATTGCAAGACCAAGTCTGTGAGCCGAGTTTATGTTATTTGGGGCAGTAGTAGACATATCAAGGTGTTTTGGCGAAAAGTTTTGAAAGTAGACAGACGGGTCGGAACCCTCAATGTTTTCAGGTAGTTCATATATGAAGAGATTATTTCTGAATTCTGGTTCTCCAGATCTTCAGCTTACCTTTTAAGAAGAGCTATTTCTGATTCCCGAAAAGAAATACGTGAGCAGGCCGACTGAAAAGTTTCCATTCTTTGTTCCACAATGAGAGCCCCCGATTCTAAAGAAAACCATTTATCATCCAGGTGTTGTAATGTCTTATTCCCTTCTTCCATGAAGGGTTTTAGAGCATGAATTTCTTGAAGAAACACATCCATGGAAACTGATGAGGGCTGCATTGGAGACAGGGGATCTTTTTTGGGCCGTTTAATGGATCCCACAGTATTTTTTCTTGATAACAGTGCTTTTTGAATGGCACCTGGAAGAGATTAAGATTTGTGGGAAGAGGTGTCTTCCATTTTGTTGCGATTAGAATCTGAATCTAAGTGTGTAGTCTGATTGGAGGAATCAGAGAGCTTAGGATTTTTTACTGCAGAGGTTGTAACACAATTGTAGAATCTCCTGTGAAACAAGGCAGTTGTCACACAATGAAGAGCAGCTAACCAGAGGCTCTACAAACTTAAGCACAGAGAAAATGTAAAAAGACTCCAAAATATGAGAATCTCTAAAGACACAAAATGGCAGGGTCAACTTTTCCCTCAAATAATTGAAAAATGAAAGTTCAAAAAAAGTGTTGGAGTGAACAATAAGATGGAAGCCATTAAAATGATCAGTCATGTGCTGCAAAAATATAATCCACAGGGACAAATTGCTGAGGTAAAAAAAAGCTCCTGAGTCATGAAAAGCAAAGTATCCTTTATGGGTCAAGCCAAAAAAAAAACTATTTGCAGAGAGAGATTAAAAAGGTAAATATGAGGCACCAAATAGAAAAACCATAGTATTTGAGGCAAAAAATTGACAGTAGTGCCTATGAAACATGAGAGAGGTATATGCTTGCCGCATCATGAAAGAAAGGAACACACGTGCCACTCAAAATGGCGGGCAAGACCATGTAAATGAGGAGAAATCCACTGGGCTGCCATGGCCAGAAAAACAACAAGGAGTTATATAGAACTCCAGCGACTCACCAAGCCATGAGGGAGAGACGCCGTATTATGTCTTCCCTCGGTGAGTGCTGGAGCGGTCTCCGGAATGAAACTCAAGGCTGCACCATATTTACAGAGATATGGTGCAGCCTTAAGCTTCCCCTTGCGATGGCGCTACACTTAGCAGTGTAGTACCAACGCAGGCACCCTTGCACCATAGTGCAAGGGTGTCTGCGTGCCGAGGCGAATTGTTTATGTACAGGAAGGTCCTCCTTCCTGCACATAAACAATCCTTAAATGCTATTTCGTCACTTTCATGTGTGCTGTTTAATGCAGCACACATAAAAGGCACAAAATGGAATTTCTTTTAGATTGTATATGTACAGGAAGGGGGACCAGCATTAAGCCCCGTTAAGTGGCTTAAAGCTGCTTGTAAATAAGGCTAAGCCCCTATCGCCACCAAAACATCGGTAGAAGAGACATTGTGGTGCTGTAAGTTGTGGTATTAGGAATGTGCAGTACATCACCCATCTTCGAGTTCAGTTTTTTCAACTGGGCAAATCAGACTTTTTCTGTTTGATCATGACCCTCTGCAGATTCCAAAAACAATATCCAGTCGTGGATAAGAATACCAATATTTGCAAGTGTGTTGCCACTAATAATAAGTAGGAATTTGACTGTGGGAGTACGGTAGAAAGGTTTTCCGTATACTACGAAATTAATGTTTAATGAAAATACTGTCGCCACCTGGAAAACCCACTTTAACAGCAGCCAACTCTCGTTCCGATGTTTTTTTTTCTGACTCAGGGAGCATACCGATCTCCCCTCTCCATATCATACTTTCTCCTTCCCGACTCCCACCACCCCTCCATTAGCTCCAAACCCACCCTCAAGCCTGCAAGTGCATTTATCACCTCAGAGCAAGCGGAAAGTGTATGTTTTTACACCCCATGGAACAGTGAAGTTTGTGTGAATGTATGACCTAAAACATTGGTCTCACACAGAAATTCCTCATTCAATGGGATTTTACTCCTGACTGTATGGTCCTCCTGCAAAATTATCACGGATTGAGTCGCATGCAGGTTTTACCTTTAACCCAGTACCATGCAACCTACAATAAGGGCCTAAGTGTCTGATTTACATCCTATATAGTTGTTTTGCCACAAATATCACATCACAAACTAATTAAAAGTGAAGTGTTACGATTGAAACACAAGTGTATCATTTGATCCGTGTTTCTTTCCACATATAATACACGTGAACTACATTCCACATCACGTTCCTACATCTTTTTGTATCGACAGATTTCAAGGTTGAAAATGCGTGCTGCCTCGGCTTGAGGCCCCCGCCACCCCAGGTGGCGCTAAATGGGCATGACACAATTAAGACAATTTAAAGAACAACCATAGCAGGAATCGTAAAACTCTTGTACCATTTGAATTGGAATGCACCCAGCTATTTAAATGCCATTCTGTTATTTTGGGTAATTAGCTTTATAATGCTTTCCAGAGAAACAAGTGCAATCACACTGACAGCCAGTAGCACTGCTTAAGAATTAGAAAATCAATCTTCTTGTCTGAGGGCTGCTCTTCACAGCTCCTCTGAGCTCTGCAGACGCTTGCATCCTCGGTAGGTACACTCTGATCTGTCTGCGAATACTTCAGCTTTAACAGCATCATTGCTTCCGATTATGTCTATTCAGTCCTCTCAGACAAAGCTGAGCTATTTATTCTTGAAAGACTACTTTCACTCATGCCCTACAAAATGCTATATGTAGCTGCTCATGTCCTCTGCAGTAGGCGCATGTACTATAGATTTGTCATCTGACTGACTATATCGTGGGGCGTTCCAAAGAGAAAATGTAATGTTTGTCTTACAGGTTATTTGTGCCATTTTTTAAATGCAATATGCTTTGTTTTAATTTAAAAATCATGTTACTTTTTTTTAACTATATCTTTTTGTTGCTTGATAGGAAAGTCTGGTGTTTTTTCTTGAAAAGGCAAGCCCTATCTCACATGAAGGTGCAGACTGTAATATAGCTTTCAAGCCGGTGTGCTAATGGTGCTTTGCCACAGTCGCGCAAAAGGTGTAAGTCGCAGCCCTCCACCCCCTTAACATTCCACCTTTCTACGCGCTCGGGAAAGAAAATACAAATAATGTTGGTTTACCCACGGTGTAGCCTTATATTCGAATAGTAACATTTAAGCTTTGTTCAGTAGTCAAGGCATCATATCATTACAGGATGCAACAAGAAACAACAACACTACCAAAATAAATATCCAATTCTACATTTAAAACATGTCACACTGCTTTTTCATACGTTTTGTTGGATACATCGCAGCATATGTACAAGCCCCTATTACCATAATATGTTTTGCTGGACACATCGGGGCATATGTACTAGCCCCTATCACCATCACAACGTCACTTTCAGTGACGTGGTGGTGATAGGGACCTCGCCTTATTTACAAGGCAGCATTAAACCACTTAACGTGGCTTAATCCTGCCTTGTAAATAAAGCACCCTTTCACGCTATGCTTAGCATGAATGGGGTGGGCAGTGGGTGTTGCGCTGGGCATTCCACTGCAATATCCATTGATTTTGATGCTGCCCCCTATTTACAACAGCAGCATCAATAGGAGGCAGCACCAAAATTAAGACAACGGAATGACTAGTCTTAAATTGGCGAAACGAGGAGAAATGCTTTATTTCTCCTTGTTTTTGCTTTTTCCATATGGGCTGCCTTGTGCAGCACACATGGATAAAGCAAAACGCCTTGGATTGTTTATGTGCAGGAAGGTCCCTCTCCTGCACATAAACAATCTTTTAAAAAAACAAAAGACATTTTGTGACTTCCATGTGTGCTGCATTAAGCAGCACACATGTAAGTGACTAAATGGCAGGGACCTACCTTCCTGTACAGAAACAATCTTTCCCCTGCATGCAGACATCCTTGAACTATGGTGCAAGGGTGCCCGCGTTGGTGTTACACTGCTGAGTGTAGAGCCAGCACAGGGGGAAATTCAAGGCCGCTCCATCTATATTCTCGTAAATATGGTGCAGCATTGTGTGGTAAATGAAAGATGTACAGTCCACTGTGTAAGTTAAGATCCTTTATTGCAAGATCCTTCCAAGACAGGTAGACAGGTCAAGATCAGAAGTAAACCCCACCATGAGCCAGCTGTTAGCAGCTCAGCCTGAGATGACCAACTGACACAGTAAGTTAGAGAGAGGCACTGTGAGCCAGAGGGACACCCAGGCATTCTACGATGTCACAGATATCATAGTACAGTCTATCCAGAGAAGAACAGTGGAGAGGACATTTACTACACATTGCGTTTCTGAAGTGGCTGAGTGCGGCGTTACACTACACCCAGTCTCTCAGAGAAAAAAAGCGTCTCTGTAGAAGGGCGGAAAGACGCTGGCGCTTAGACAAATCGGCGGATAACAAAACCCGGTACCGTGAATCCATCAACGAGTACAAAACTCAAATAAAAGCAGCTCAGTCAACGTATTTCGCCGAAAAAATCCTGATTGCTAGATGTAAACCCAAAGAGATCTTCCAGATTATTAAAAAGCTAACAAACCCATCTCCTGTGGTGCATGTCGAGAAATCTGTCACCCAATGCAATGACATTGCCGAATTCTTCCACCAGAAAATCGACAACATTTATTCTACTTTTTCTCCCCCAAACACCAACCTGCCTACTCAATCTAATGACCTCCGCAGTCTGCCACATCCCCCCACTCCTTATAGCTTAACTCACTTCCCCCCACTAGACCTCCCCACTCTAGAATCACTAGCCCTCAGTGTCAAATCAGGCTCGCCGGCCGATCCTGCCCCTCCTGACATCCTAATGGCAGCTTCACATACCATCCTGCCCGTCATCAGAGAGGTATTAAACTCTTCAATCTCATCCGGCACCGTCCCACTGCATGGAAGCAGGCCATGGTTAGGTCACTGATCAAGAAACCTAATCTGGACCCGTCTGATTTGGCCAACTACCGCCCTATTTCTCTGCTCCCTTGGTTGAGCAAGGTGTTGGAGAAATACGTAAACCAACAGTTAGTGAACTATCTAGAGGGCCACCACATACTGGATTCCACTCAGACGGGTTTCAGACCCAGGCACGGGACAGAGACCGCCCTCCTCATGGTTGTAGAGGAAGCGAGAAAAATCTTGGATCAGGGAGGATCAGTGGCAGTGATCCTCCTTGATCTAAGTGCGGCCTTCGACACAGTGTGTCATGACACCCTTTTAAGCCGCATGTCCTGTGTGGGGATTAAGGATAAAGCTTGGGCATGGTTTGAATCCTTTCTGGGGAATAGATCTTTCAGAGTTTTTGATGGTGACTCAGTTTCCTCCAGTAGACCTCTAAATTGTGGAGTTCCTCAGGGCTCCTCTCTGAGCCCTGCCTTATTCAACCTATACATGAGACCACTGGCCAGCATCGTCCGCCCATTTGGAGTCAAAATCATCTCATACGCGGACGACACGCAGCTGGTGGTCTCACTGGCGCAGGAGGCATCTCGAACTGCGCCAGGCGGGCTCAGAGAATGCCTTGAGGAAGTGAGGAACTGGATGGCGTCATCATCTCTAAAATTAAACGGAGATAAAACTGAGCTGATGCTCTTAGGACCTTCAGAGCCGGCACTTCCCCCCTCCCTATGGCCCCCATGCCTAGGACCGCCTCCAACCCCAAAAAATACCAATCAAAAGTCTCGGGGTATGGCTGGACAGTTCACTATCCTTCAATGACCAAGCCACAAAACTATCAGCCACATGTTTTGGCATTCTGAGAGTGCTAAATAAAATCTTCCCTCTCCTCCCCCTGGAAGCCAAACAGGCTGCTATTCAAGGGCTCATCCACTCCCGTCTTGATTTTAATAACGTTCTTTATCTGGGTGCTCCAGAATACACTCTTCGGAGGCTGCAAACTGTACAGAACAGTGCAGCTCGTCTTCTACTAAAAATCCCGCACAGACACTCAGTAAGGACCGGACTGACTAGCCTCCATTGGTTACCGATCCGGCAGAGGATTCTGTTCAAAGCGCTATGTATAGCCCATCAAGCTTTTTGGGACATGGGACCTATCATTACCCGTGATCTGATCACTCACTATATCCCAAATCGCAGCCTTCGCTCCAGCCAGACTCTCTTAGCAGTAGTCCCAAGAATAAAAAGATCTAGAACCGGTGGAAGGACGTTCATGTACAACGCAGCTAAGGCCTGGAATGCTCTACCACGTCATCTTAGAGCCATCCAGAACCTCACCTCGTTTCGCAAGCATTTGAAGACCCACCTTTTCACATCTGCCTGCTAAACCGGTGTCTTCTCCCCCCTCCCCTGTTCTCTGGAGGTTACGATTATCCTAGCGCTTGGACGCCTTCGGGCAACAATTGCGCTCTATAAATCCCCAAGTTTACAAGTTTACAAGTTTACAGCTCATGCCTCACTCCACCACTTCAGTTCTAAATATCCCCCCATTGTGTCAGAAGGTCCCACACATGATACATCTCCCAGGAACTCTGCCTGGAGCGTCCATGAACTATTTGCGAAGAGCACATTGGGATAGCAGACTTGAGTAAAAACATCACCACTTTCCCTCTATCCCAGATGGGTAAAATGCTAGCTCATACTCAGGGCACTGCATAGCACACTGGCCTCGCCGGGACATCTGTCCACAGGTGAAGCCCCCGAAAGTTCCACCAAGACATCATGGGGTAGGGTAGGAGGGTGCAGGTCCACCAACAGGTCAATCTCCCCTTTTTTTCAAGTTTTTTTCAGATCTCTTGTGTTCTCACTGTCTGAAATAGACCCGTGGATATTGTTGTTTTTGTATCCAGTCTCCCCTCCTGCCAGTCAGGTGCCACACAAAACAACACCTCACCCAGGGGCAGGCCAGTCAATAAGGGCAAACTGGCCATTCTCTGCATCATGCGTCCCCAGGAGGCTGGAAGGGCGGGCCAGTTTGTAGCAGATGCTGAATATCGGCCTTGTAACAAAATTAGCAAGCAAGCATAATTCGCTCACTTATATTTCTAGCCTCCCGAGGCCAGCCAGTGCTTCACTCTTGCATTCCCCCCTACTTCCCCCAAACTCCGAGTTTAGTGGTCAGACTTGCTCACTATGCACTGTGTGGGGGCTGGTCAAACAAATTGGCCAGGGCTGCTTTGTGATCCCATTTCAGCCCTGCCAGTCACTGAGTTCAATTGTTGGGTATCCTCAGTTTTTCTGCTCCCATGGACACCATCTTAAGGTGAGGAGATCACTGTAAAACTCACCTTTCCCCTGCCATCACTGGCAGAGTTCGGCAATGTCCCCCAAGGTAGTCTGATTGAAGGGCTCCTGACCCCTGAAGGACAAGTGAACCCTATCTCTATGGAACTCCACTCTGGATAACTGAAATAAACAGTACCGTATCATGCCGAAAGAGGAACCCAACAGGATTGTTTGCATCAGGCCAGACTGACTGTAGAATAACCTTGGATCAAAGGATTGCAGCATACGGTTAATGCTTCCTTATTGCAGAAAGAGCTGAAAATATTGCCCCTTGTATCCCCGCCTCCACAGCAGGACCATATTGTTGCCTCTCTCATTGATGAGAATATCAGCTTTGGGAAGCCCACCCTCCGCAAGTGCCTTCTGGGGGGGGTAAAAATGTTCTCCATTCTGAACCCCAATACCCATTCAGTGATACTTGACTCCTGCATCCAGTTGGGCCCACTTAAGACTGGATCTGCAAAACTGATCAGCTGCTCTGTGAATAAATAAATGACCACACAAGCACACGTTCTTGCTTGAAGCTAGCAGTTCCGACTGGCGGAACCATAGCCCAGGAGAGGCCTAACATAACACTTGAAGCATGATGACCTACATCTACCTACCCATTTTAGGGTCTCAGAGGATAGGCCCAAAGCTGCTGCAGTAGTGACTGCACTGATGCAGAAAGAATGGGAGTTAAACTGCAATGCCTCATCACTCAGCAGGGCCAAAGAGTGTTTGCATATCAGTGTAAAATGAAAATGAGTAAGTGGAGCACCAACTGCAGGCAACAGAAGATTGGTGCTTCCGCATATGGGCAGAAAATGAAGGCAGTCCTGCATCAAGGCCACAGGGGAGCATGGAGGTGCACCCATGTTCCTCTCCCTAAGGGGTCTTTCTTCAACATCCTTACCTTCTTACCTACTGAACCCCATAGCAAGATTATATCATAAACATTAACCCGACTGCCAGGAAATGCAACACGCCCTCTGGGGTAAACCACTCTGAAATATCCAGTGAGATAAAGAATCATACACTTGTCAACCAGTCTCATACATACGTTTATCCTGGGAGCCAGGGATGCTGCAATTTACTCTAGGACAATGGGGCACCAAACTTCCACAATTCCTTGGGAAAGTCTGCCCTCCCCTCGTCCGCCTGCATTGGCAAAGCTCTGAACCTTGCTAACTTAGACCAGGAGAAAGCATCAGTTACTGTATTATTTACCCCAGGGACATGCTTTGCAGAGAAATACATGTTAAACTTGAAGCAGCTGCGGGTGAGGACCTTGAGCAGCCGCAACATGAAAGGTCATCTAGCGATCTGATTGTTAATCGCCATCACTGCTGACATGCTATCCGACCAGAAGATGATCCTGCTATTGAGTAGGCAGCCACCGCAAATCTGGAAGGCCCCTACAATAGTCAACAATTCTAGGAAAGTAATGTTCGAGGTGAGCCAGAAGATACCCCCTTTACTGGCCAAAACCTACTGCACCACTTGTTGCCAAACACAGTCCTGAAAGCTATGCTGCCCACGACATCTGTGTGGAGGGCCAAATCTGCATTGGACTGTGCTGGCTGGTGCCATAAGAGTGTCTGATTAAAGGTTGCAAGTAAGTTCCTTCATATGTATGGACCTTCTCGGACATCTCATCAAAGCCTGGTGCAGTGGTGTGGTGTTTGGCCTTTAGGCTGGCCATGGCTTTGGTGATATTCCTAGAAAACACCCTTCCCATTGAGATGACCATGAGAGCAAAGTTTAGTTGACTGACCAGAACCTGCAATTGATGTAACATTACTTTCTTGACTGCCAAGCAAGACTAAATGGAGGCCCCGAAGGTGGACAACTTGGTTTGAGGTAGCCTACACACCCTTGCTACCAAATCTATTTCTATGTCCAGTAATGAGATACAGGTCTTAGGGCACTCTGTCTTATCCTCGCCTAATGCTATTCCCAGCACTTCAAACAGTTTGTGGAAACCCAACAGGGCCTTCCTGCCTGCTGGGGAGCCCTGAGGTCCCATGAACATGAATCTATGAAAGTAACCACATCATTGGAAGCCACTAGGTCTCTGACCGCCCACGCCAAGAACCTGAAGGTTTCAAATAAGGAGCATGCAATGGAACACTGCAGGATATGCACAAGCCCAGAGAGAATTGCCCCTCAAAAGTAAAACCCACCAAGGAGGTGTACTCTGGGGGAAATGGCAAAAAGCTGCTTCTATGTCAGATTCGCTCATCAGCGCCCCCACAATTGCATCTTAGAGATCACTTTGTCAAAAGTAGTGCAATGCACTGCGTATAAACCCTTGTCCAGATCTTCATTAACAGAGGACCGTGGAGGAAAGGACAAGTTGTGGATCAGGTGGAACTTGCCTGGCACTTTCATTCAGACCAGTGCTAGAGGTGATAAGACCAGAGCAGAACACGGAGGGGAGAAAAATGACCCTTTCACCCCCTACACCTGCACTTCCCCCTTACAATTTCTGGTTGGCACACCACCAACATCTGAATCTTGGATGGGGCTGGCGTTAGAGCTGTGCTGGAGAGAATGCAGAAACCATCCGTAAAACCATAAAACAGCAGGTGAGCATTGTGCCTATTTTTGTATTTGCTAGAGAGGTGAGCTAACATAAGCAGATGATTAGGTGAGGGGAGCTTGGTGGATGACGGGATAGGGTTTATGACTTTTGGAGTCAGACTGCTACTTTGGTTTCCCATGCTTTTTAAAACACTTAGGGCCAGATGTAGGTAATGTGATTTTACCGATTCTTAAATACCGAATTTTACCGAATCGGTATTTAAAAATCGGTAAATGATATGTAGGTAAAAAATCGGTATATTTTACCGATTCAGTAAAAGTTGGTATCGGACGATCGGAAAATACCGATCGGTATTTACCGATCGGTATTTACTGATCGGTATTTACCGATCGGCATTACCAATGCATTCCTATGGGCCTTTTGGCCCATAGGAATGCATTGAAAATACCGATCGGTAAATACCGATCGGTAAATACCGATCGGTAAATACCGATCGGTATTTACAAAAACGTGCAGGAATCAAAAGTGAAACTTAACACAACAGCCAATCAGGTGCAACCACCCTCCCCCTTCCTACCAGGAAGTGCCTGCCCAGCCAGCTGCAACTCATTAGAAAGTTCTGGAGGCAGGCAGAGCTGAGCAAACAGACAGAGCAGCAGGGAGAGAGTTTTTGGAGTGAAACACAGAAAGAATGGCAAGCAGCACAGAGAGCCAGAAGGCTGAGAGAAAAAGAAAAATAAAGTTTAGCAACATGGAGTTGCAGGTACTAATTGAGGAGGTGGTGAGAGTGCACACCCAACTTTTTGGAAAGCTGTCCCTTACACTAGCAGAGTCAGCAAAACGAAAGCTCTGGCTGCACATTGTAGAAAGGGTGAATGCAGTTGGAGTCACCACCAGGAGCATGGAAGAACTGAAGAAAAGGTTCTATGACCTCAGGAGCCACACTAAGAAAAAGATGGCTGAGCTGCACAAACAGGCTGGACTCACCGGGGGAGGCAGGAATCCAGCACCCCCCCTGACTGACCTGGAGGAGTTGGTGGCGTCTACCATCGAGCCTGAGAGTGTGGTGGGACTGGGAGAAGTGGACAGCTCTGCCAGAGCCAAAGCAAAAGGTAAGAAGCATGCGCAGCACAACACCCCATACCGAGCAGCATCCCTTAACCCTTTGTGCACAGGCCAACCCCAGTCCAGTACTGCTAGCACTATACAGGAGCAATGCATTATGGGAAATGTAGTCAGCAAATATTAGACCATGTATAACTTAACAGACATCAGCAAGGCAGTGAAAGTAACGCAGATTAATGAAAGTTAAATGTGTAAAGATTTATTTTAAGTCACTGTGACACAGTAGCACTCAGTTGACATACGCTTATTTACACCTAGGGGCACCATCAGCCAGTCAAGGCACACCGACAACAGGGACTGCAGCAGCGAGGGAGGAGAGTGAGGAGGCAGGGCCAAGCCATGTCCATGCATCGCAGGATGAGGAGGATACAACTGCCATCACACAGGAAGAGGAGACAGTCCTGACCCCCGAGTGTCCACACTCCCCACACCTTTCCCAATCCCCAGCATTGCACTTCTCTCCTGAAACATCCCCATCAATGCTACAGGCTGCACCTAAAACCCCACCAGCCAGGAGGCGACTCGTGGCCCCACTGACAATTATGGACACAACAGAAGCTGAGGATGAGGACACTGCACCTAGGGCTCAAGCTGCACTGCAGCCCAACACAGATCCTGACACCATGCGCAGACGTCGCCGCATGCCCAGCACTGCAGGTGGCTCTGGAGATGGCACTGTCTTCCGTGGGCTGGAGGGAAGCATGGTGCGCATCCAGCGCATGCAGGGCAAATCGCTACAGGCCTGCCACCGCCAAATCCGTGCCCTACATCAAACAATAGGAGAAATGGGTAAGAGCCTTATTGACATCGCACAGACCAACAGGGACATTGTCAAATCCAATGATAACCTAGCTGCAGGAATTACTTCTGCAATCACGCAGCTGTGCACTGAAATGAACAACATAGAGCACACAAGGCGCAGGGACGCCCGAGCAACCAATAGGGCCATTAATCGCCTCGCCACTGCCACAGCCCAGCTATGCCGCAGAGGCAATAATATGCAGGAAAGCCTGACCCAGAACACGGCCGAGGTCACCAGGGGCATGGCCAGAATAACCAGTGCCCTAGAGGCAATGATGATCTCACAAACAGCTCAAAATCCTGCCCTGGATGTGCCTGAAGGAGAGGACACCAGTAGCCGCAGCAGCTTGGGAAGTGCTGTCTTGCCACCTCGTAGGAGCCGCAGGCGCCCAGCTGAGCCTGCAGGCCAGGAGGAAGGTAGTGAGGAAAATCCCAGTGGCTCTGGGAAGCGGGCGCGAAAGTGACTGTGCCAGGACATGTTGTCCCCACATTTGTTTTACTTCATTAGTTGCACTTGAGTGCTTTAAGTTTGTGGAAACATATAAATACTTTAGTTCCATACACAACCTGTCTGTGTCTCATTACTTACTCAGAAATAGTTGCTTGTTATTTCCTCACGCCTGTATTTCCCATCACTTGGTGTTGTGACTCCAGCAAGTTGTCTCTCAGGCACTGCATTGTCGTCATCATGATCCTCATAGTCAGACAATTCAACCTCTGTGCCCTTCCTCACAGCCAAGTTGTGCAACATGGCACAGGCAGCTATGATCTTGCAGCATGTGGTGGGGGTATACTGCCTTGCGCCTCCACTTTTGTGAAGGCATCTAAATCGGCTTTTCCATATGCCAAAGGTCCGTTCTACCACATTGCGTGTACTTTTGTGGGCCCGGTTATACCTCCTTTGGCTGGGTGTGGAGGGGTTGAGGTAGGGAGTCAGGATAAATGAACGTAGGGCATATGCACTGTCTCCTAAAAGGGAAATGGGAAGACATTACTCACATGCATACTTGTAATTCTCACTGCAATAGGTGTGGAAGGGGTCGCAGACTCTGTCTTACCTAGGAGGTATCCTTCGCCAAATTCCCCTGCTGACAGACTTGCATAGATGCCGCTGTTCTGAAATATATAGGAGTCATGGGTACTTCCAGGGAATTTTGCGACAAGGTCTGTGATGACATACTTTGCGTTGCAAATCACCTGGACGTTGATGGTGTGGCTTGACTTCCTATTGCGGTACATGTATTCTGTGGCAGCAGGGGGACAAATGGGGATGTGCGTGCCATCAATGCATCCGATGATATGGGGAAATCTTGCCATCTGGTAAAACTCAGATTTTGTTTGCACAAGTTCAGCATGGGTGGATGGAAAAGAAATGTAATGATCCATCCTATGCAACATGGCGTCAAGGAATCTGTGAAAAAACCTTGAGAGGCTGCTCTGGGTCACCCCTCCCGCCACAGCAACCACGCTCTGGTAGCTCCCTGACGCCAGCAGGTGGAGGCTGCACAGCACCTGTACATGTGTTGGGATTGCATGTGCCCTTGGGGTGGGGTGCTCCAACAGTGGTTTGAGGTTCCTGATGAGCTCCATGATGGTGTCTGGAGCCAACCTGTACCTTTGAAGTATCTCCTCCTCTGTGAGCATGAACAGGGTCACCCTCTGCCTGTAGACCTGCTCCTGTCTCAGCCATTCCCTCTCTCCTTCCTCCCGTAGCCGTAGCCGTCTTGCTATTACGTAAAATGCCGCCATTGTGCAAACTGAATTGTATTTTGGGTCCTTTTTTATAGGCTGCACCTGGTTACCACCTGATTTGAATCCATGGTAAATACCGACTCTTAAATACCGATTTTGAGGCAAAATCGGTATTTCAGAGCCTCCCTACATCTCAAAGTTAAATTTTACCTATTCTAATTTACCGATTCGTTAAATTTACCGATCGGTAACTATACCGATCGGTAACTTTACCGATCGGTAAGTTTACCGATCGGTAACTAGACTTTTTCATAATCGGTATTTTACCGATCGGTAATTTTACCGAATCGGTAAATTTACCGATTCACCCTCTTTCCTATCACCTACATACCGAATACTCAATACCGGTCGGTAACGGCCGAAAATCGGTATTTTCGGCCGTTACCGACCGGTATTTGGCTACCTACATCTGGCCCTTAGTTTCAGTATGTCCTTGAGCTCTGCAGAAGGAGACGTTCCTCCGTGACATTCCTTTCTGTTGCACTGCCAGCATGCCAAATTTTTGTCTCTAAGCCCTTTTCCAGACCAAAAGGACTGTGACACTTTAGCCGAGAAAGGAGGCATGTTGAATTGAGAGTGCCAAATGTTACTGTTTCTTTGATCCCATGCTACCTCTGGCTGCCCTCATTTTGCCTAAATTTGCCATTATATTGCAACCAGCCCTAGCCTTGAAATCCGAATACTGCACTATGTATTAGGGACATATAACCAGAAAAATGGGGGGTACAGCAGGGAACCTTTCTGTCAGGATAGCTGGGTAAATGGAAACATCTGTCACCCATTTCTTAAGAGACCATCCACCCAAACCCTATTTGGTTTCTGTTCGCCCTACTTTCTGACCCTGGTTTTCCCAGGAACCATTCCTGCGTGCATCAAGTCAGATAGATTACAGTATTCTCCTTTATGGATCTTTTCTTTAGTTTCAGCTGGGACATCACAGGAAACAGCTGAAGGAGGGGCCAAGGTTGTTGATGTTGAGCCAAACAGCATGGAACTGATGGTCAATAGCGACTACTCTGTTTTGCCCACTGAAAAAGAAGAAGAGACCCCGGGATGTGCCCACACCTGCATAACTGCACCACCATGTCTATTTCCTGGGACTGACGGGCTAGGTGTGGGAGCTGCCCCCACTGCCCCTGTCGGCTCAGTTGATATGAGGGGCATGCTGGTATTGGTGAGCGCAGTGGGAGGTGATATCTGTGAGGGCAGAGTCACTCCTGTCATCTGCACCAACAGAGGGGCCGACCGTGCCAGGGGGAGACCATCCATTCTAGGGTGCTTAAAAAATGACTATGTTACTCTGACCCACCACTCTCACCTTAGCACTAAAAACAAGCCCAATGAGATGCTACACCCCCAGGGTGAGACGTGGGGGGTTGCCACACTGACTCATCCTCTTCTGTAGCGGTGACCTGTGGCTGGGAAAAAGCCTCACTTCTTGGCATAGTGAGGGCATCTTTGTAGTGTTCTGACACTTTTCACAGTAGCTTTGTGAGAGATGTGGATGGCTGCTGCTCCTTCTCTGTTTTTTTCAACTTCTTGAGGGCTCAATCACTGCCATGAAGGTTTGCCGTTTTTCAGAGCTCACTGAGGGAGCCGAATTTGTCTTTTGTAGCAGGGGTATCTGCAGCTGGGCGCATGCTTTTTGGGCCATACTAAGAAGAAGGAAGAAAATGCGATTTAGGCATAAGCAAACAATGCCTAAATGCACACGACCCACCCACCCCCCAGAACCCTGTAGTACAGCGACAGCGAAGCTGTGTCACCATGAGTGATTAGGGTCCGCCCCCACAGAAGAGCACTGGGGAATGAGCCCTCGCCTCTGTTCCTGATCTTGAGTCCTCTCACTCTTACCTGAAAATCCAGTGAGCCAAGATGTACTGTGAGGAGCACAAAAACTAGTATATGATCAATAAATACTATGTTGGGGATAGAAATAAAAACATGTTATCATCAGTGCAAAACTCCAACATAAAATAGCTACAGTAAGGATGTACGAGTGGCTTGAATACCCGGCGCTAAATATGCACTACTCTGGGGGCTTCAAACTGTGATCACCGGAAGTGCTGTCACATGACACAACAGACACCAGTACAAAAAAAGGTGCCTTGTGGAAAATATCTAAAATACTCATCATAGATGTGAATACAATAGAACTTCTTTAAAATATACGACACCGAAAATATCTATAAAAGGAAAATACATGCAGGGGTTCCATTTTAAATCAGTAACGTGCAGAGCTTCTACCGCCACAAGCTAACACTATCTATGATGCCCAGGGTGGAACAACTCCACCCTGAACATTAATGCACCTAGAAAAAGAGTGCATTATAATTTTCTCAATAGGGTAATGAACCCAGATTTCATATACAATAATATATGCCAGGGAGCAGCAAATAAAAAGATTCTCTATATATCAATATAGACTGGCAAGCAGGCAAGAAAATTGTTGTAAGCAGCAGCTACATGCCATCTAGCTAAGTGCCGCCGGCCGCGAATAAAAAAAGGTCACAGCCGCCAATAAGAAATACTTACCTGCTCCCGAATGCTGCTGCCAGGCATGAAGAATACTAGTAAACCCCGGCACAGGCTGCAACAGCTCACTTTCCCTGCAACAACATGCCACACCCAGAGAGACTTCCATGCTCACGGGCGGTGCAACCGACATAGCATGCATGAATCACAAATTCCCATTTAATTTCAAACTCTGTTCCGCACACTAACTCCCTAATTTCACAATTTTTCTGTAACACCAGTACTGTTCAATTTATGATCAGGCCCTAGTGGGGAATGTGGTCAATTTGGGTATATTTAGAGATTCACTTGGTCTCCCTCTGCTGAACAAAGGTAGGTCTTGAAGCCCTAGGTATGTCACTGATTTCTTTTTTTCTCCCATACAAGACTTTGGGCCAGATGTAGGTAAATATATTTTACCGACTCATAAATACCGAATTTTACCGATTCGGTATTTATGAATCGGTAAAATATAAGGAGGGAGATGTAGGTAAATCCAGATGTGGATTTACTGAATCTGTAAAAGTCGGTATTTACCGATTCGGTAAATACCGACCGGTAATGCCCATTCATTCCTATGGGCTTTGAAGCCCATAGGAATGAATGGGCATTACCGATTCGGTATTTACCGAATCGGTAAATACCGAATTTCACAAGGGTGCAGGGGGTGTCACTTTGACACCCTCTAGCACCCCCAAAACAGGTTCGGGTGCCATGTGGCAGGCATACCTGCCCTAAGGGCAGGTCTGCCTGTCATATGGCACAGGTGTGCATGCACACATGTGCATGCACACCGGAATCGGTATTTTACCATCAAATTGAATTTGATGGTAAAATACCGATTCGGTAAGGCTTGTGGGACTCAGAAGAGTCCCACCTACATATCAAATTTACCGAATCGGTAAAAATGCCAATTCGGTATTTTACAGAATCGGTAAATTTACCGATCGGTAAATTTACCGATTCTGTAAAATATGCCCCCTACATCTCAAATTCCATTTACCGGTCGGTAACGGCCGAATTCAGCCGTTACCGACCGGTAAATGCCTACCTACATCTGGCCCCTTGATCTTCCGTGGCTGGGACAATACCATTACTGGTCAAGCGTTCGGGAATTCTGGCCAAACTAAGCTCATTTGTGTTAACTCTTAATTTCTCTATGGTTTGGAGAGACAAGGTGACATTTTTCAGCACCATCTGATGTCTATACAGTGCACTACATTATTCTAATATTGACAATTGTTTCTGCTTTTCAGTCTTTGGTGCACTGGTCAGACAAACAAAAGGTTATTATATGTGGCTCTTCCTTTTCCACCACCTTTTGAATCTTCCCACATACCTTGCTCCTAAACGCATCCACTTTTGGCGGGGCAGCATCAGTTGAAATTTGGTTCCTGTTTGTTGCACATGGAGCTTTTGGGTGTATCACTTTTCCATTCTCTACTCTTATTGATGGATAATCTTTTGAATCTAACTACAGAGAGCCATTTTCATCTCCAGTGTGGTGAGGTATGTCATCCTTTTGGGTGAACGTCCAAAGCAACTATTTTACCAGTCTCATTTTCTTCTTTCTCTCCATGGTTCTAACTCATCATACTGTACATAAAGTTTCTTTTTCCACCAGATATTGATTGGTATTCATTGGATGTGTTGTTCTTGAGGTACATAGGGGATATCCAATTTAATGATCTGGCGTCCTGCTGTACTAATTTTCTATGGACCTGTGTTGGCTTAGAATCAGTTTCTACTGAATAATTTGTCTCCATCTAAGGTGCTTTCTGGATCTTAGCAGGGCTTAACTAAAGCAGCATTCTGCATCTAAAAGTCCTGATGGGCTTGATTTAGAGAGCTCAAGGGTCAAGGGTATTTTCAAAAGTTACTGTTGTGCTATTATAATACCAAATATATTGTTGCTGAAAACCTGAATGTCTGCTCTAAAGGCCATCCTAGCACCTCGTTTTGTTTGTTAGATGTTCCTCATAAGTAAGCTTTCCTATTTTCAGTGGTTACTTTTATTAATAGATTTCTGTTGTGTTTCCTCAGTGTTTTTGCAACGTTTTTAAATCAGTGTTTATAGGTTTTAATTAATCTATCTAACCCCTAAAATAGAAGGAAAACTGTGTTTTTTTCAATGTTTACAAAATGTTTTTTTTTGCAGTGGTTGGTATAACATGCATTTTTAATTTAGCGTAGGAGTATTGCAGAGTATAGAGGGGCATATTATCAACAAAAGGCGATACATTTTCGCAGCCTTTATCGGCATAAAACTGCTGATAAAACGGCGATAATGGGCTTGATAATATGCCCTTGAGAATTCCCATAGAAGCCCATGTTCACACCAGAACATGGGTAGGCAGGGTATCCAGTGGCTTATATTAGAATGAGCTAAGCATAGACGCCTGTGTGTTTCAATTTTACTCAGACAAGATATCCATGTCGCTGGCAGTTCATCAACCCGTGTTACAGTTAAACACTGCCAAAAGATCAAATATAATTTTAATACTCCCAGATTCTCAGCTGTTTATGAAATAATTAAATCCGACCTGCAAACGTGTTTATATCCAGCACCTTTAATCCAAGCACACAAAACTAAAAGAAATAAAAGCAAAGGGAAATACCATTCTAGTGACACCAATCTTTCTTGTTGCTGCCTTGTACAAAGTTATCATTTTCTGCCCTTGCGTCTCACTCATGGACAGCTTTATAATGGCATCCAGCTTGAGTGCTCCTTAGAGAACACTCACAGGCGATCCGAAGGGGTCTGCCTTCCCCTTGTCTGCTCACTACAGAAGACACCATCTTGATGCGCACACCTTAAGTCAGACCTTCCAAGCTGCACACAATTTCTTTGTGTGAAAGAGATTATGTCTTCTTTTGCTGCCTCTACTGGGTAGCATGCAATAGTAACATCGACTCATATATCATTTTAAATATATCAGTTGTACGTATATCTGGGCAAGGTGTAACGTATCATCATTATCATCATAACATCTTTATTTCGGCGATGTGCCATAAAAGATACACAACATATAAAAACAATAATTCATGGTTGACAATTTCATTCAATACAGCAAAAAAGAAAGAACAAGCAATCTCAATAGTGACAAAGGGATACAGTGTGACAAGCAAATATTGTTACAAATATAAAAGAGCCCAACTTATCCATGAAGCGGTAGCTACATATCACATTCATGTATGGGTTACATTGATTAAAAACCTTCGTTTGCGCCACATTGCTACCAAGAATTGCGAGACGGCAAAAACAATTGTTCTAGTTGTGTTTGTTTTAAAAACTCTAAAAGCATGCATACAGTGATTAAAACCCAAATTCTTACACAGGGGTACAAGCCAGTACTTCCTGGGTTTACTGTAAGCTGGACAGAAGAAGAGAACGTGCAGATCATTTTCCCTGTCACATTTACACCCAGGGCATTTTTCGTTCGTTACTGGGGACCACCTATTAGTCAGAGCTCGCAGGGGTAAAACCCTGTATCGCCACTGTATATATAATTTCCTGGCTAACATAGTGTAAATTTCATCCATGAATTCTTCAAAGTAATAGGAATCTTTAACGGTTAAAAAGGAAGCAGTTAAGGTGCCGATTTCAGAGTTAGACAAAGCAGCAGTATGTTTGTTTTCCATAGTATATCTTCGTGAGGTTTCTTGGGTGATCATTTTAGAGCCTTTCTCTGGGTCAGACCATAGGGCATGTAATCCTAGCCTTAGACATTCTTTCTTTATAAATCTGAGCCAGGGAATTTTCCCTGCCCCAGGGAGGGTCAGTAGTTCTGCTAGTTCCTGTCTATGGTTTGCAAGCCCTGGAGTCACCCAAAGCCTGCGCCAGAACCTTAGTGGTTTGAGTGCTAGCACCTCATCCATAGGCCTGAGTCCTAAATTAAGCCTTAAAGGCAGGAGAGGAGTCCTAAGAGGTAGGGCCAACAGCTGTCTTATAATTTTTTTTCGGTCCTTATCATTTTGGTCCTGCATGAATATCCCCATAGTTCCCCGCCGTAGACAATCGCACCCCTCGCTTGCGTCTTATATACCCACAAAGGTGGGGCAACCGGTTTATTAGAAGAAGTATTAGATAGTTTCAAAATACTGCCAGCGAGTTGGGACAATTTTAGTTGAGACTTGATTAGCTGGGGGCCCCACGTCAGATTCTCATTGAGGGTAACCCCCAGATAATTAAAAGGTGAAACCCTTTCCAGGCTTGATGTGCCTAGTCTTGGATTTGGACGGGTGGTTGGAGATCATGAACTTTGTTTTAAGCGAGTTGATCTCCAAACCCCTCAGTCTACAAAAGTCCTCAAAACCGTCCAAAATACGCTGGATCCCCAAGGGGGACTTATAAAGCAAGAGGGTGTCGTCAGCCAACATAATGGCGGGGACCCTACTGCCAGCCAACTTTGGGGCATCATTATTCTGTAGTCCATTCAAGTACGAGATTACCCCGTTGACATAGAGGCAAAACAGGGTCGGTGCGAGCACGCAGCCCTGCCTTACCCCCTTGCCAATGGGAAATCTCGAAGACAATACACCATTTTTCCCACATCTGACTTGGGCGAAATTTGCGTCATGCAGCCTCATCAGTATTGTGAGAAGCGGGACTGGTATACCCAATTCGAGGAAGACAATCCACAGTATCGTCCGTGGAACTAGATCAAAAGCCGAGCGGAGGTCGACAAACACCATATAGAGGCTGCCACACTCTATATTTACTGTTTTCCAAAACAATAAAGAAAGACGAAAGATTTGGTCCATAGTAGAGGTGTTCTTTCTAAACCCCGCTTGGTAAGGACTAAGGATTGTATGCTCCTCCATCCAATCCTGCAATCGGCCCAGGTTTAACCTGGCAAAGATCTTCTGGGGGACATCTATGAGGCTGATGTGCCTGTAGTTGGCTGGGAGCAGAGGAGAACCGTTTTTAAACCCTTTTTAAAAATAGGAACTATCTCCGCACCCAGCCAAGTGCAGGGCACCGCCATACCTCCCAGGACCGCGTTAAAAAGGATCAGGAAATATGGCCCCCATATCCTCGGTTCCTGCCTAAAAAGGTCGCCCGGGAGTTTGTCTAAGCCTGGAGTCTCCACTGTCACGGACGCCAATAGCTGATGCGGGAACATTAAATCTGAAGATTACTTCGAAATAACCGAGGCGGGTATCCTGAACGAAAAAAACGAGAAAAAAGTGATGTGCATTTAAAACAGAAAAACGCTTGAACAAGTGCGTTTCCTGCTACATCAATAGCTGGAGGACTTAACCACATTTTAAAAGACAGCACGTGACTCGCAATTCTAAAGACCCGTAGAGCCCTTCGGAACCTGCACTATTATTGGATGAAATGTATGATGGTCCTTCTAAAGTGAGAAGAGGGTCCAGTCTATGCCGTCCTTGAATTCAAGAGTTGTCACGGCTGTATAAAGTGTGTTGCCCCCGTTGTGCCCCTCCTCCGTATACATGCCCTGATGAAGGTGCCGCTGTAGACCGTATCTGGCACCGAAACGCGCGTTGGCGCAGTGAACATCTGTCCTGACTACAACTCTCCATACCCTCCTAGCAATCTGCTGAGAGGGCACTGCAGGACTACCTCAGTGTATTTGTTCACGATAGGTTGTGGGGTTGTTTGAATTGTGTGAATGCGAATGGATGAATGAAATTGTTAATTTGCCTTAGTGGTATGAGTCTGTAAATATGAATGAAAGTTGAGAGGGTGCTTAGGGGCTATATGTATATTTTTTTGTAACCACAAATCCAGTACTGTGTTATGTATATATTTGAATGATGATGTCATTGTACACTTTTTTACCATCTTTTTATACTTTTGCAACTGAAAAATGAAAATAAAAAAATATATCTATTCTGAAGCCGTGTCAATAATCAATGCATAGTGTTTGAAAAGTGAGCTCGAAGTTGTGCATGATAATACTATAGGACTCTTTATGAGCCTCTAAATTGAAATCTATAGGGCAGACTTCTTGTTCTTTGTATTGGATTTATTTATCCCCTGCCAGTCTGCCCTTTATCTGCCTCAGGGGGCCCCTTATGATATTGGTAAGCCTGGGGCTTAACCCATGGCCAAATTTGAAATTGCATTGCATACTTCGGTGAGTGTAAAATCAGCCTCCATCTCTTGGTGTGGATTTAAAGCTGGATGTACCCTTAGACCCTTCTTTGTTCGCAGAGGATTGAATTCCTCCACCAAGTTGGATTCTAGGTCCGAATGAAGCGCCTGCATTTTGGTAACATGGTCTGAAAGTACTGGTTGCATAATTAAGACCTCTACCTCAGTAAATATAGGGACAATCCTACTATAAAGTTTACAGAGTTCTTCCGGGTGATCAGCAAGTTTGTTCCATCTGACTCTGCGCCTGTCATTGGTAAGAATGAGTCTGTCGGCAGGATCCCCAGGGGCCGAAGTGCTGCTCCCACCAATGGCAAGTGGGCCCAACTCAAGGATCAAGGGATTGTGGTCGCTCTCTGCTCAAGTAACTAAATTAAGATCTATAACTAGGGACCATAACCGTGTTTCTGCCAAGATATAGTCCAGGCGTGACATCTGGCCAGGTTAAATAAAAGTACACTTTGCTGGACTGTCAGAGGGGGTATGCCCATTACAGGCTCGTAGAAAGTGGTTTAATGTTAGAGCCGTGATCTGTATAGCTAGAGGAGACCATGCTCTCGGGGATGGGGCCTGAGTCGAAGGTATAGACCAATAGTCATCTTCTGTTACTAAAACATCATCCTTCAAACCCTCTAGTTGCTCAAAGTGACAATTCAGATCACCCCCTACCAGCAGATGGATATCACTCGGGAGGGTGTGCAAGAAGTTGGACAGTTCTTCAATACTCCTAGACTCACTGGCTATACTCACAGGATGGGAGTAAACATTAATAAGGGCAAGCTTCAAGTGATTAGCCCAAGTGAGTACCACACATTGGACATCACTCGAGTGGGTTACTAGTGTCGATGCAGTACAACCCAGATGGGAGCCAACCCACACAGTGAGGCCTCCCGATGGTCTGCCTCTCCCACCCCTGAGTTCTGGCACATAGAATTAAGCAAACGCCCCCCCGACACTGCTCTTCGCGAGCCCATGTCTCTTGGAAGAGACAAACATCGTTGTTATCCACAAAAGATCCCCAGACAGGGCAGGCCAATTTGTTTAACAGGCCAGCCACATTCCATGACAGTATCTTGATTATACCCGCCTTCCTTCCCGGGTCAGTACTCAGGGTCAATTCGTTCTGACCACCTTGTGAAGTTCCTATGCCAGAGAGCACAGAGCCCGGCGGGCGACCTTCAACCAGTATGGACAGCAGGGGCTTAGGTGGTATATTTAGTACACGGTCGGGGTCGCTTGCAATAGGAGTTTGATGGATAGTATGGGGGCGAGGGGAACTATCTTCAACATACTTAGCCCTATGCTTGTGTTTCTAGAGGTACTTGGGCGAATCCCTCTTGTCCCCCTACATCCATCAACCCACTCACTCCCTCTAGATGACCCAACAAAATCTGCATCCCTGTGGTCCAGTCAGTCAACCATGTCCAGGCAGTTATATCTATTTTGAGTGCAGATATCAAAGGGTATAGGTGGAACTCCATGCCTCTCCCTATTGCAACCCACCCCTACACAGGACCCCACCGTCTTCCAGCTCCGATCAGTGTCTGGCCTTGTACGGGAGGGGCTGGGGGATAGAAGTACGACAATGGCAGGGATTGTGTTACTGACCCAAAATTTGACTGTACCCCCCCACAAATATGAGAAACCATACGGGCATCTCTAAAATTTACCAGCACACAGTCTCCCTTTATATTCTTTGCTCTATGCCCTACCCAGGCTACCCTTCGAACTAGCAAGATTTCGCTGCTGGTATGGGCCGGGAGCGGTCTGTTTCTACTCTAGCAGTCTATGACTTTGTTTTTTAAAGACTGGTGGGATTCCTCTCTGGTGTTGAGGTGTTCGGGTACCCTGGCTAGGACCACCACATACGGACTCGATTCTGGGAGTAGATCAATTCAGATTGATGTACTTAGGATATTATTTGTGTTCCCATGAACAGCCAAAGAGGCCAAGCTGGCCGGTGGAATAACAGGAACTACATGCGTTGGGCCTGACACATGTTCAGGGGGTGAGTCAGAAGGCATTACAGGATTTTGCGGCCCTGGGCCCCCCTTTCCAGCTGAAGCTTGGGCGGAACTCACATTGTGCAACTTAACATAGTCCAAGGCATTTATTGTAGCTTTTTCAATGTTTGTCAGTTGGTTCTCTATCCGTGAAAGTCTCAGTTCAAACGGTTGAAGTGAGGTTTGGAGTAAGATGCCCAGTTTTGCCAAGAGCAAGTCCTCCGTTGTCGGTGATATTATTGCTATATTTGTCCCCTCTTGGGTCGGTGCTATAGCCAGACGCAGTAAGGATGGCACTGTCCCACTACTTCTAGCCTTTGCAGTCTTCGAAGCCTGGACCGATGCGCCTGGAGCAGCATCCTCAGAACATTTAGCAATTTTAGGCTTTCTGCCACAGGTAGCTGAGCCACCACGCTTCCTTTTGGGTATAGCCCCTTCCGTTCTCCCTCTTAGCTGACGGATAGTAGGGTCATCCAGTCCACCTACTCCCTGATTAAGTTCAAGGTTCATAGGAATATTAGTCTCAGCTACTGGCAGTGGCTGCATTTCCATGTTTGTGGTGGATCTTCCCAGAGCCTGGGTAATATCACTGTTTGAACTGGTATCTGGCTCATCCCTAACAGATATTAGGGGGAAGCGTTCTGGTGAGCGAGCTTTTGCAAGGTGACCCAACGAAGATCTTTTCGCGAGGGCAATATCTTGAGAAATCTGACGCTCAAACAAGGTTATCTCATGGATCCAGTAATGAGTTTGCCCTCAAAATAAAATTGTCCAGTGTCCCAGCAGCATGACCTCCCGTTGTAGTTTTTTTACTCCTACTTTCACGCCCCGCCATTACACTGGTACAGATATATAAGTGGGTACAGGTATTTACACAAAGCAATATGTCCTACCGTGTAAAAGAAGGCGTTAGAGGGCTGGCCCAGTGCGGTCTCCTCCGGGCTACAACGGGCTTAAACGGGCCCACTCTTGGCCCGGGCCTCGCCCGGCGCACGCCCGCGCGCGTCCCGCGTTGCGGGGGCAGCAAGAAGTCAAGTAGCGGCAGCGGCGTGGGCCTGGCGGCACAGGTGTGCAGGCTGCAGGGTCTCCTGGGCTCTGTAGTTCCCCCAAACGAAAGTCTCCTCACTCCTCTTGCCATGAGTGGCACCAATTCAATAGTCAGTCAGTCAAAGCTTTTATTATCGGTAAAAAACCATAAAAAGGCATAAATACATAATTACAGAGGAAAGGACATAGTTACAGCTCGAAAAAGATTTTAAAAGATAATACATTACAGTTCTAGAGCACAATAAATTCATAAAATTGTTAAAAATGCGTCATAATAAACATTCAATGCGTTAAAATCTACTAGCCCTAGTTTTAGTGACGAACCACGTTCGTTAAAGTTATTACGCTACATAAGTGTTGGTGGTTTGTAGGCTTCCGGCATTTAGTTTTGCACACCTTGAGTACCACATGGACAAAAGGAATCTTGCAGTTGCAAATACTATCAGGGGCGTGGTATCATATTTGAGTATTCTGAATACCTCCCTATAATCCCTGAGTCCCCTGGCCTTACAGAGTTGTATAATCCATTTAGTTCTCGCCCTAGTGTAGAAGAGGCAGAATAGCAGAACGTGCAGATCTGTCTCTCTGTTACTCAAACACCCAGGGCAGGAACACTCTCTATATTCAGGGCATGTGACCACTTATATGTTACGCCCCTAAGCGGCAAAGCCCTATATGTAAACTGGGTGTATAGTTTCTTAGCCAGGGGGGTTGGATATCATCCAAGAATTTCTCAAAATGGGGATGGGCCTTGATGTCCAGAAAAGTGTTGGTCAGCCTGCCTATGGACGTATTTGTTATTATAAGTTCCATACGGTGGCGCTGAAGTGCCATACTTAATGTTTTCTTAGAATACAGGGCACAGCTCTCCTCGGGAGATGACCACATGTCCCCCCTTCCTATGGTGTAACAGAGTTGCTTGATATAGTTTAACGAAGGGATTTTCCCCACACTCCTCCTAGACAAGAGATCCCCCAAGTCCTCCCTGTAGCTCGAGATCTCAGTGGTCGACCACAGACGTCTCCAATACAAGAAGGGACGATTTGATACAATCTCCTGAATGGGTACCAATCCTAAGTCCAGCCGAAGAGGTGTCAGGGGGGTACTCATGGGGAGCCTCAAAAGACGCCTAAGGAAACTATTCTCAGTCAGGGACAGGGGTGCAGCACTCACGTGACCCCATAGGTCTGCGCCATAGAGCGCTCCTCCTCTCGCCTGAGCTTTGTAGATTTCCATAGGCGGATCAAGCAGTTTGAGCGAAGTATCGTTAAAAACCTTTAAAATCCCCCCAGATGATTGAGCCAGCTTCAAGTTAGCCTTAGCCATGTGGGACCCCCAGTCCATTCTGTCGTTAAGTGTGACCCCCAGATAATCAAAGGTGGACACTCGATCCAGTACCGTTCCATCCAAGTGGGGTTGGGGGCAATTGGCTAATCTGGTGTTATAGACCATGAACTTGGTTTTAGTAAGGTTAATCTCCAAGTTCCTCAATCTGCAGAAGGAGCAAAATGCCTCTAATGTGCGCTGTATGCCCGTAGATGATTTTGACAGTAAAAAAATGTGTCATCAGCGAACATCAGGGCAGGTATCTTACGCCCCGCTAGGCTTGGGGAGTCCAGATCTTTTGCTCCCAATAGGTGGTCTATCAACCCATTAAGGAAAAGGGAGAAGAGCGTGGGGGCCAATACGCACCCCTGCCTCACTCCCTTTTCCACCGGGAATGGAGCCGACAACTCCCCACTCCTCCCATACCTCACCCTTGCGTTGGTACCTTGGTGCATACGTTTGAATAGATGGCACAGGTGGCCGGGGCTCCCATCTCCAGCAGTAATGCCCACAGCTTATCCCTTTGTACCAGGTCAAATGCGGACCGTAGGACCACAAAAATCAAGTACAAACTACCTGCCCCAATAGAAACCTTCTTCCAGTAGACCAGCTGTAATCTAAACAGCTGGTCGATGGTGGAAACCTTTGCTCGCAAGCCCGCTTGCAGGGAGGTTAGGAAGTGATGTTCATCCATCTAACTCTGCAACCTAGTTAGAAGAAAGCAGGCAAATAATTTCTGGAGGACATCAATCAAACTAATGGGGCGGTAGTTGACCGGGTCAAGAGGGGAAGCTTTTTTATGAATAGGGATGATTTTTGCTCCCAACCATGTTGGGGGGATCTCCAAACCCTGTAGAATGGCATTAAAATAGACCCGGATATAAGGGGCCCAAACCTTTTGTTCACTTCTATATAGATCCCCAGGGACCCTATCTAGGCCCGGAGCTTTTCCCATCGTCAAGCTTCTGAGGGCCGCTTGGACTTCTAGGAGGGTACACGGTGGACAATCAGGGCACGAGGCCTCCAGGTGCACTGGTTCACGGGAGCTTATATGGTCCACTAAATCTACTCAAGGATCAGGGTTGCTGAGTGAGTAGAGGGGCTTAAAATGATTTAGCCAGACCTCTTCACTAAGGTTAGGAGTGATGGCGGACAATCCTTCCACTGACCCTGAGCGAACAAGGTTCCGAAACGACCTATAATCTCGGGCTTCCAGGGCTGACTTAATGTTTTCCCACCTTGAGGCCTCCCACTCAGATCTGGCCTCCTTGATCAAACTTTTATAGGTATGCCTCGCATTTCTGATACTTAACGGGGACCCTGATTTTACCTCATTTATCAGGGTGTTTTTGGCCAGCCTACAACTTTTAATAAACCAGTGGTCGCGCGTATTTCCACTTGGCCCTTTAGTGTTGCTGGTATAGAAATAACCGGCCAAGGAATAAAGGAGCTCGGTATGGATGCGCTGAAAATGCTGGAAATGGAGGCGGGGCAGTTCGCAATTAGAGCTCAGAAGGAGGGAGACCTCTGTTAGAGAGCGTGCGACATGGCCGTATACCTCAGCTAACCTTTCAGGTTCTAGCGCAACCTTCGCCCACCTGATTCGTCTACCACCAGCCATCATGACAAGGTTCGAATTATTGGGAGACTCAGCTCCCCCCATAATGTTTTGGTGACCCAGGGTATTTAATATTTCTAGTGACAGTAAATTATGGTCACTATCAACCCTGGGAATGACGGAAAAGGATCTAAGACGGGCCCAGAATTCTACGTTTACCATAATATAATCTATGAACGTGCCTTTCCCTAGTCTATTAAAGGTGAATGCGCCCGGGACATCTGGGAGAAGTCTGCCATTATAGGCTCTAAAAGTATGTGATACAACCAACTTGTTGATCGCAAGGGCCATGGGCAGTAAGCGCTTTTCCGGGTATATAGTACAATCCGAAATTAGCCCGTTTTCATCCTCGTCCGAGGTTACCGAGGGAATTCCCCAGAGCGGTTCGAAGTAACAGTTAAGGTCAGCGCCAATAATTTTGTGATGCGACGATTCAATATATACAATGCTGTTAACGCAGCTCAAGCAAGTGGGTTATATTTTTAGTTTGAAAGGTCAGATGTAGGTTGAATAGCCACAGTTTGATGCATTGCTTGTTAGATATTGTAACCAGCATTCTAGAATGGTTCTTTAATTAAGATTAAAACGCTTTCTATATTAACACTTTTTGTTGTTGAATGTTTTCAGACTTATAGTTTCTATGGCCATAAGTGCTAGGCGGCCAGCTCTGAAAGCGTCTATTGTTTCAAAACACAAACCACAAGGCATCATCTGCATAGTCAAGATTGGGTTCATTCGAGCACGAAGCACAGGGTTAATATGAACTATGTTTATTAAATGGCATCAAGTAGGGCACCTACTAAATAAAAGAGGATCTATGCACAGTTAGGGTCAGTTGTGTAAAACACATTTGGAATGAAAGAAAAAATACCCCTTTACGCAAACTGGTGGAAACTACTTACTGGCAAATGCCCATCTGCCACAGGAGCAGTAGTTACTGCCCACAATGCATGAATCAGCAGAGGCTAGCAGGAGACAATGCTGGAAAGAAACCAAGCCGATACAAACCTTAACCTGGCAGCAACAGAAGGCCATGGACGCTGAATTATTATCAGTATGTGTCATGTTAATATCTGATCATTCCCCCTTCTCCATGAACTTCAAATACTTAAGCAGCAAGATGAAGCTAAAGGGGGACCCAGCCAATACAAGATGAGCTTTTTATTTTAACTGGGATTATAGATATTCTCAGAAGGCACCTCGCTGTCTTTCTGAGACCTGCCAGGTTGTGAAACACATAGGATCCCTTATGATGGGTAATCATAAAGCAATCTCCATCCATCTGGAAGAGATCAGCCAGTCAGCTGGCTGCCAGTGGACACTCATGCATTAACACCTAGTGGTGCAGAGGCATGGACATCTCAACTATATTTCTGTGCAACAACTTGTATAGCGATAACTATAATTACATCTTTGTGCAAAAGGTACCTTGATGTATACTTATGTCTCTGCATCGGTTAACCCTAAGGTGTAGTCAATAGAAAGCAGTATACAGAAACATCTTTCATGCTAGTCGGAAGGAGTAGTAGACAGACGTCAGACAAACATCAGGGATGAAAGATCCATTGTTCCAATGCAGAAGGCGGGAGGACAACTGCACCTCTGCCCTTGGTCCAGAACGCACCTGGAATACCCTGAGAGAGATGCCATGGTAGATGTGGATGACTCCCACACCATGCATAGCGCAAATAAACTACACGGCTCATCCACACCCCACACACAGAAGCCCCTAATAAAAAGGTACCCCCACATGGGATGCCCTTGACATTCAAGGAAACAGAAACACATTCAGCCCAACATTGCACACACATTCGAATCATTGCTCAGAGCTGTGGCATATCCTCCACACAATTGCCGCAGCTCAGAAGAGTGCCAGTTCCAAAAGACACATCAAGGCAATGGCAGGCCATATGGGGCACATGCACAACCCCCATGACGTGGAACAGTACCGTGCACGTACACTGCATTTACTGGGCGCAGTGCCACTGGCAGTGCTGCGGATCAGTTACCGGCTCAGCTTCCACATTGCCTGCGTCACCTTAGTCCAACCCTGGTTCCACTGCAGAACATACATATTTGAGTGTCCCATGATGTTTGCCAATCCAACACAACCGTAGATAAATTGGACTATGACTTGAGTGTGCACCCCCTGTTGGAACACAAACAGGAGTGTAACCGAGACAACCGTGCATGGGATGCCTTGACATACGGCATATGTATTGGCATTTGTGAATGGGAGATTGCACAATCCCTCGTGTGCAGTGACCACATTGAGGCGCTCCCCTGGGCTGTATTGCGGATTGGTGAAAAGGCTTGGGCTGAGCACACCTGTCCAGACCAGTTAATGGATTGGCTCCCCCTGATGTTCCTTTGATCACGACAATGATGTACTATTGGAACACATTGCACATGAAGCAGAGTGGGCATTTATGGACAAGTAACTACGTCCCTGCAGCCACATCCGATTGTTACCCACAGCACATGTCCCAACAACTTGTTGCATCGTGGGGATTGCTCACATATCCCACCACAACAGAGGACACGTCTGCCATCGTCCGGACTCTGGATGCATGTGTGTGGCTCAACACCGGTGTACACACACCTGTGCAAGGTGATGCAGGTCCATGGTAGGAGCAACACAGCATCATTTGACAATGTTGCTAATTCGGACACACTGCTGGGGGAGAGCACACACATGGCAATGTAGCACGTCATGTGAACCTGTCAGGCCCTACACCTGAACACTGTCAGCAAAGCAGACAATCGGAGCACTGAGGTGCAGAGTACTGTGCAGATCCCATGGGCAGTGAGTTGTGCCCCCTCACACGGGGCAATGGGCGGACACCAAACAACACATGACTCATCCAGCAAGGCAATTGGGAGCTGGGAGCATTGTCATCCATGATGATTGTTGTACATTTTTGCACCACCATTTCCTGATCCTCAAAATGTACCCATGCTGCGTGCAAGTGTCTTAAGCATGGTCCTGACTGTTGTGGCCGTTGCCTTGTCCACACTGACACGTACATCCCAATAAAGTGTATGCCACCCCACTGGTGTTTAACTGTGAGGTGTTTTGATTTGATTATCCACTCGTGTGCCACAATGAGCGCCATCCCTACACAGGAGGGAACTGACTGACGCATGTGCAATGGAGGTGGGTCCCTTTTGCAAGCTCATCCTTTGTGAGCCAGACATTGGTTTGGGATAGGTGCTGGCCGACATGTGCACTTACGTGACTTCAGCGATTCGAGTATGGTGTCCAACCTCTGAACATGTGGAGCAATGTCATATATCACAACAGGTTGTGTCCACACAGATGTGTGTAAGTAGGTATACTTTGTGAAGTTCTGTTGTCACAGGTGATGTCCGACCTGCTACCAATTTTGTCACTTCTACACACATCCCTATTCAAAACATGGATGTGTGCCTACGTTGGTGGTTAGTCAGATTGTTGTTGATGTGCAATGGAGACACAGCTAGTACTCACCTTCACAGTCATCCAATTTGCCATGAGTCTCAGGGATACACATGCGCACCATGGTTTACCTTCATGTGCAATCATTGTTCCTACATCCAGCCATACTTCCATACCTGAGTGAACATAGTAATGACACAGCTATTGAGTAGCATGCTCACTATTTTTAGTGTAGCAAGTTTCTTGGTGGCAGCAGTGAGGATTAATAAAAACAATGGGAACACTTGTTTATGTCAAGGCGCAGCAGGAGGAGAAGGGGGCACTCAGTTTTTTTGAGTGCCCAATATAGGTGTTACAAGGCTTTACTTCTGAACAAATCATGAATTGTAAATATGAGTGTATATATCTGAAAACTTATAATACTTTGCACAATTATTTATTTGTATATAGCGTATTTCTATACCATGGTCTCTATAGCGGTGCCACAAAGTTTGCTATTTGCACAGATTATGCACAAATCATGAATTATATATACTTTGTATATGTTTGAACGGCTGCTAAAAATCCGTGTACCTATCCATTTGTATATAATTTTTTAAAAAAATTTAGTAACTTGTATGTATGAATTTTCTGATGCTGCTTTTATGATTTTAATTAATCAAAATAAAGACATTTGACTGACTGACACATCTGTGTGATTCAGAATGTTTTATTCACATTCAGGTGATTGATGGAGCTGGAGCTGTACATGGCCATCCAAGCCCACATCACATGGAAGCCCAGAGGAGGGGAAACCACAGTCCTTTGGGGATTGAGAAGTGATCAGGAAATGGAGGAAATGGGAGGGTGCAGTCTGTAGCAGGATTGCTGTGTAATTGGCCAGCAGTGATGAAATGGGAGTCCATGTCGAGGTCCGGGTGAATATCCCTGAGTGTTCCGTGGGTCAGTAGGAGGTGTTTCCCAGGGCATGATGCATAGGTCATCACCAGACATGGACTGGGCATATAGCAGTGATGGATGCTACCGCCTCCTTCCTCACACAGTAATTCCCATCCCCTTCTTACTCTCCTGATACAGGTTCTGTGTCCGGTATGTCTGGTGTGTGTGGCGGGGTGATGGCTGCATCACTGTGTACCACTGACACAACAGACTGCGAGGGTGATGAGGCAGCCTCACTGTGTGCCACGGACACATCAGGGGTTGGAGCTGTGTGTGTCGATGTTCCTGCTGCAGTCATCTGGGAGCGGCTCAGTGGCACCAATGGCAAGATGAAGTACTGCAGGGCATTGACCTTCCCAGATACTGTTCGCTGGTGTCCAGCCGTGGGAGACATACTTCCAGCCTGCATCTGCTCCATGGTCTCAATTGGCCTCCGCATCTGTGTCAACTCTGTGCTGTAATCGCTGGTGCCTGTCTGACCAGACAGTTCTTGTAGTAGATTCATGGCCCCAGCAAGGTCAGCCAAGGTCTGTGGCGTAACATGGTGTATAGAGGGGGTGTCCAATAGGCACTGTACGTGGTCCCTGATATGAATCAGACACCCAAGTATGGCATCGAGTTTGGTTGTCACAACTTCTAAACCCACCGCAGCTGTTCAGCCAACTCCACCTGGCAACTCCACACATGTTGTTGGAACTCCATGTATTGGTTGGGGGTGCTGGGAGACAGCCATGGTGGTGTGTGTTTCCTGCTGTGTGATCTGTACAGGTGGTGGGCTCACCTCAGGGCAGCTGGCCTGCCCTCCTCCTGTGGATGGGGTGCGGAGGCTGTCCATTATCCTTTGGAGGGTGTCTTGACATATGTGCAGGTTGTCCTCTTTGTAATCAATGATGTGAGGTGTGGTGTGCCCTGCAGGAGGTGTTGTTTGTCCCTCTGCAATGTGAAATGTGAAATGAAGGTTAACAGAGTATCACATGCATGTTGGAGTTTTGCAGATGTTTACATTCAAACTGCACGCCAATGTCATTGTCACAGTTTTGGTGGAGCTGGCTATTTGATGGCAGTCAGTGTGTTTTTCGACTACATGACAGATGTGCAGTAGTACCTGTGCATTATCATCACACAGTGTCAGGCAACACCAGATGTGAGTGGACAGTTACTACGCCAGTGCAGGACCAGTTGTGAGCTGTGACCTATGGTGGTGCACTTTGTATCACATTGCCGTCATTGCTGATGTACTGTGATTACTATGTGTGTGTGCTGCATTGTGGGGGAGTTGCCCCTGCAGCCCTGATTTCATGTAGCCTTCTCCCTTTCAGGCGGAGTGCCTTTGAATTGTGTGCTTTTCGGGGCCTGATTTGTTTTTGACTTGGATCAAACGTGCTCTAGGACAGATTTTGTGGCCTGATGCATTGTTCGTCTGCCGCATGTATTGTACGGCATGGGTTGTGTGTGCACGTGGACATGTCAGAGTGTGACGTACTCCTTTATGGATGTGATCTGCACTGGGCTACCTCCGTGTCGATTGGTGGGCCATCTCAATGTTTTTGGGCTGCAGCCATGCTATCGGCCATGCAGAGTTACTTGCATAGTCAGTGTGGGTCACAGAGCCGCTGCCTTGCTGGATTCAGCACATGTGCATGGGTCGGTTGTGATATTGGTGATCTGGAGAGGGCCCATCTGTGCACATTGTGGACGGGGGGCTACTTGGCGTTTCTATGTGTGCTGCAGTGTGCCAAGGCTATCAGTGACATGTTCCCCAATAATTGTCGGTGTGCACTGTGCTGCACATAATTGAGCATGTGTGCCATTGTGCCCATCTCCCCCTGTACCCCTGTCCCAGGTCGTTACTCACCCTGTTGCTGTTGGGTCAGGTCGTATTGTGCTGTTACCCAATTCCTGCCACTGTTTTCACACTGCTGACTGTGGCCACCATTTCCTCCAGCTCATCCAGCTCCCCCTGTGAAGCAGGACTCCCATCTCCACTCGCACTTGCTTCCTTCCTGTTGGCAGAGGGCTTCGCCTTGGTCTGGCTGTGTCCTTCATACCAGCGCCTCTTGACCTCCTCCAGTGACCTCCTCGACACTCCGACTGCATTGACGTTGGTGACGATGGCTTGCCATATTTCCGCTTGTGTTGCCAGTGCTGCAGAGGAGGTGCTGGACCGTTGTTGATGGTGTCCTATGACCTCTGTGATGATGATCTGGTCTTGCTGTGGACGGAACCCTGTCTTCCTCTTCCTCTTCTCCTTGCCCTTCCTTGAGCACAGGGTTCCATGCTGGTCCTTCGTGGGGCTTGTGGTGTTCAGCTTGTCCTTTGCACTCGGTCCGGGTGCATCCATGGTGCTACGCAGTAAGAATTGGTTCTTTTTTTTATTTTTCTTTCTTTTATGGTGCATTTCCCCCAAGACGCATGGAATTTGCAGGCCTGTGACTGTTTTTTTCTGATTTTTGTCCCGCAAATTTGTCTCATTGTATGTTTTTTTACGTTCGCATATCGCATTTTTGCAGCGTGGCATTGATTTTCATGCTGACATTTAACGAGTTTTCTGGTGTCTATCGCATGCTACAATCTTGCTGTGAATTCCTTGTTGACACAGGGTTATTTTCTCGTCATAGGCTGCAATGTTGACGCTACTCTTGCAGTAGTTATCACACGTTCTTGTGAGTATACCCCCTTGAGTCTACCTCATAGTACATCACACCCATATTGCAAAGCGGTTTTGACTTTGACAAACCAGAAGTGTTAGACCTGACATCATTGGCATGAGTCTCCCTTCCATTTTGACTGATTGCATCCTATATTTTGATATGTTTTTGCTGGATTTATGCTTTGGGCACTGTGCCACTGCTAATCAGTGTCACAGTGCAAGTGTTCCCCTTGTTAAATTGATAAACTAATTGGATTCCATTATTGGGTTATTTGATTTATCTGTCAGCCCCTAGTACAGGGCAACATGTGTGCCCAGGGCTTGTAAATCAAATGCTGCTGGTGGGCTTGCAACACTGGTTGTGCCACCCACAGAAGCATTTTGTAAAGTGTGTCTCAGGCCTGCCATTGCAAGGCCTGTGTGCAGTCTAGCACTGCCATGTCCACTTTGCCAAGTGCACCCACTTGCCCGTCCCTAAACCTTCCCTATGCTTAATATTAGACACCCCTATGGTAGGCCCAAGGGCAGGGTGCATTGTAAGTATAAGGTAGGACATGCCCTGATGTGTGTAGCATGTTCTAATAGTGAATTAAAGCCATTTTCGTTTTTCACTATTGAAGACTACCTGTTCTCATAGGCTAGAATGGAAAGTTAGATTATTACATTCTTATAATCTTAACTGACTCAGGGAACATGGCAGACATTCGAATTTAGTATGCCTGAACTCAGAATAATAAAATACATCTTTTAGTAAAGTTTATTTTAATATTCTGTGTTTGCAAATACCACTTTTATAAAGCAGGTATTTGCTTACCTAACCATTTGAGTCTGCCTCTGCTGGGTTGTGTATTCCTTGTCTGGGTTTGTGTCTCACAGGGCTGGGGAATTCCAGGAGACAGGCTGGGGCAGCCCAGTGGTGAATAGAGAGATCTGCATCTAGATAGGAGGGGGGAGTTACACCTGGGACCTGAATAGGGCTGGGCCTTCCCTCTACTATGCTGGCTCCACCCCCTGTGGCTTGTCTGATGTCTTTGCCCTGCACTGTGAAAGGAGAGGAGGAATCATGTCAACAGAGTTCTCCAGAGCTGTATCTTCCCTCCCCTGTGCTGGCTCCACCTCCTGTGGGGAGGCTGATGTCTCTGCCCTGCACAGTGAAAGGAAGAAGAGAGTCATGTCAACAAAGTGCTCAGGAACTAGTTTGAACTAGGCAGAGGCCTCTCTGCCTTCAGAGAACAAAGGATTTTGGGGTATAAATATTGGGACCCTGATCCAAAGAAATTAGATCACTTCTGGAACAAGAAACCTTTATGCCAAGGAGAAGAACCAAGGAAGCTGCAAGAGTTTGGACTGCCCCTCTGCCAGCGTGCTGTTTGCTGGGTTGGCCTGCAGTGGTTGCTTCATTGCCAAGGAAAAGGAGAAAGAACTTTGTAAGGACTTTGATCTACAGAATATTCTCCAAGGGCTTGAACACTGCTTGCCTCCTGCTGAAGTCTCAGGGGCAAAAGACTACACCTACAGCTCCCTCCTGAATTTCCTGGCTGGGAATTCTGACTCCAGTCACTTGCGTGCCACTGGGAGCTGGAAGCGCGATGCATCAAGAAGAAGCGCGTCGCCGCCGCAGCTGAAATCATCCCAACGTCAGAGAAGCGAGTCTTCATCTCATCTCCCTGGAAGCGTGTGTTCATCGAACCTTCCTGCTGTCGCATCACCGGAGAAGCTTGACGCCATCGAGAGAATCGCCGCAACATCAACGGAGAAGCGTGTCGCAGGGCCTGTCGGGGCTCCAAAGTACAGAGTCGTCACAAAGCTGCCAGGGCATCATCGTCATCGCATCGCCGCATCAAGGGCGCCATCTTCTCGCATCGCAACCGGATTGTCACATCGCATAAAGGCGCCATCTTGCGCACCGCAACGGACCCGCAGGCCGAGAATCTACGCATCACCTCCGCACCGGTAAGGCTCACGACGAGTCCCCTACTCTGCGCAAGCATTGAGGAAGGATGCAATCGTTCTCCCAGGTCACGGAACCGACGCATCTCCCCTTTTGCAAGCCTTTCGTTCACTTTGTGTTATGCATCCAGGTACTTTGTTGAGAACTTTGTCGCATTTACCAACAACTTGAACTAAGAGACTTTAATCATCTTTTAAGTAATCTTAAGTATAGTATTGGGGATTTTTGTTGTTTGTGGTCTTGTGTTTAAGTCTATATAAAGAATACTTATTTTTATAAAAACCTGTGTTGTGTCCATCTGTAGTGTTATCACTGTATTACTGTGTATATTCACAAATGCTTAACACACGGCTTCTGAGATAAGGCTGTCTGCTTGTGCCAAGCTACCAAGGGGGTGAGCAGGGGTTATTAAGGAGTGTGATCCCCTTATCCTGACTTAGAAGTAAGGGTCCCTATTTGGACAAAGGTGATAACCATTGCGAACTAGAGACCCCCAGATGTAACATTGGTGGTCAGCGGTGAGAATTTGGACTTTGCATTTGTGTTTCATATACAGTGATTGGTGTACACTACTAGTGAGTGCAGACCAAACTCGATCACATACTTTTTTTTAGAATCCTTTTTCCTTGGACTGTTAGTTTTTCCTGAAAGCTCCCAATTTTTACTACCATGAGTAAACTAGCATCTGCTGCATCTATGGATCTTGATTTTGAGGAGGAGAGGTTGGAAACCTACACTGTGAAACAGCTCAAGTATCTCTGCAGGAAATTGAAATTTGCTACACCAGGCATTTCTCAAAAGGAAGACTACCAAAAGGCACTGAGGGCCTGGGTAGAAGCAGGAAATGTCCCTAATCTTGTGGTGGAGCCTGTTTGGGATGCAAATGGGCAAATTGAAAGGCCAGAGTTTCCGGCCAGGGGTGGGGTGCCGCCCCCACCTGGCAGCAGCATCTCTTCCAAAGACCTGTCCCCCAGAGAGTTGGAAGACAGGGAGAGAAGTAGGGCACACAAGCTGGAGATGGCTAAGCTTAAAATGGAGAGTCAGAGGGAAACAGAGAATAACAGATTGTCTTTGGAAAGAGAGAGAATGAGAATGGAGCATGAGAGAATGTTGAGGGAGTTAGAAATCAATCCCTCTGGTGGCAGCGCACCATCTGTGCCTTCAGAAGGCAGGGTACATATTCCCAAGGATGTTATCAAAGATTTTCACAAAGGTGAAGATATTGGTCAGTGGTTTGCAGCCTATGAGATAGCAATGTTGGCCCACCAGGTCCCTGAGAAGGATTGGGAAGCAGGGTTGTGGAGCCGCTTTCTGACTGAGGGGAAGGATAGTTTGTTAGACCTACCCAGTGAGCATAGGATGTCTTATCGCCACATGAAGGAAACACTGATGACAAGGTATGGGTTAACTCCAGAGCTCTGTAGACAGAGGTTCAGGAATTGTAAGAAATTGGAGGGAACCACTTGGGTAGAATATGTGTCTTTCTTTTGCAGAGCTATGGATGGTTGGGTGAGGGGTAGCAATGTTGATAATTTTCAAGCACTCTATGATTTGATTGCTAGGGAGCACTTGTCTGCTAATTGTTTTCCAGAGCTATGCCAGCACCTTATTGATTGCAAGTTGAGTAAACCTAGAAAGCTTGCTGAAGAGGCGGACCGCTGGGTCAGTACCAGGGTCCACAAGGGTCTTGTGGGAGACTCCGCCAAAGGTGGGCAGGGTCCCCAGCAGAAGAGTGGGGAGGACAAGGTACAAAGAGGGAGTTCCAAAAAGGTCCCCAATTAATTCCCAAGGGAACCAAGGTAAGGGTACCCAGCCTCCCCTTGAAAAGAAGTCAGGACCCCCGACAGGTAAACCTGTTCATAGGGTGCCAGTTACCTGCTTTCAGTGTAAGCAGGTAGGACACCGTTGGTATGATCCCCAGTGTCCTCAGAAAGGACAGTGTGTGCCACCCCGTGCACCATCCTGTCAGATGGCCAGTGTAGACCTGGCTGGGGAGGAGATGGGTGCCCAATGTGGGTGGGGTCCCGCAGAAATGCCCCTTGTCTCATTAGGAGACTTTGAGATGGTCCCTAAAACTCAGCTGCCTGAGAACACTAAAAAATATAGGCAGTGGGTGACCATCAATGGCCATAGAATGGAGGCTCTCAGAGACACAGGAGCAAGTGTGACAGCTGTCAAGTGTCACTTGGTCTCTGAAGAGCAGGTAGTCCCTCATGCATTCTTCCCAGTTGTTGCCGCTGACAACACAGAGCCATTGCAAAGTGGCTTAAGTTCCCTTTGAGTGGGGGGGGGTCTCTGGTACTCTTCAAGTAGCTGTGAGGCCATCCATGCCTGTTGATTGTCTGTTAGGCAATGATGTAGAAAGTTCCCCTTGGGCTAAGCTGGAGAAGAAGGCGCATTTAGAGATGTTGGGTCTGCCTGAGTGGGCATGTGTGACCACACGGTCTATGGCAGCTAAGGGTGTTCAAGAGACCTTTGAGCCTGAAAGTATGGCCCAGGTACCTGCCTTAAAGAGAAGAGGCAGGGGGCGCGGGAAACCAGCCCCCATTGTTCCCACAGTCCAGGAGGAGGCAGACCTTGAGGGAGGTGCCATGGAACCTACAGAGGAGCAGGTTTCTGAACTGGGGAACCTACCTGAGCTGACCCATTGGCAGCAAGAAGGGGGTTCCTCCAGGGAAGAATTTTGTGAAGAGCAGCAGAAGTGCCCTTCTCTTGTGGGTTTGAGGCAACAGGCCACAAACCAGGCAGCAGGTGATCAGTCTGGATCACATTGCATCTACTGGGAGAATGGTCTCCTGTATAGCGAGCCTAAGGTTGCTGAGCCTGGGTCAGCCCGTGTGCTGGTGGTACCCCAGTGCTTCAGAGCCTTCCTACTGGGCTTGGCTCATGATGGTTCTTTAGCTGGTCATCTGGGGCAGAACAACACCTTTGAAAGGCTTGTCTCCCACTTGTAATAGCCCCAGATGCGGAAGAGTTCAGATACTCATTGTAGGACCTGTCAATCTGCCAGGCAAGTGGGAAAAGTGGAAGGAGGCACAAGGACCCTCTCCAACCTTTCCCTGTAGTCAGTACCCCCTTTGAACGTGTGGGCATTGACACTGTGGGGCCACTGGAACCCAAGACAGCCATGGGCAACAGGTTTATCCTGGTCTTGGTGGACAATGCTACCCGGTACCCGGAAGCCATTCCACTCAGGACAGTGACGGCCCCCAAGGTGGGACATCCACTGATGGGGATCTTCTCCCGTGTGGGGTTCCCCAGAGAGGTTGTGTCTGACCGACGTACAAACTTCATTTCCAATTATATGAAGTCTCTGTGGAAGGAGTGTGGTGTTACCTACAAGTTCACCACTCCCTACCACCCACAAGGTAATGGGCTGGTTGAAAAATTCAACCGGACCCTTAAAGGCATGATCATGGGTCTTGAAGAACCAATGAGGCTTAAGTGGGACATCCTCTTGCCATGCCTTCTGTTTGCCTACCGTGAGGTGCCATAAAAGTCTATAGGGTTCAGTCCCTTGGAGCTTTTGTATGGCCACCCGGTAAGAGGACCTTTGAGTCTGGTCAAGGGTGGTTGGGAGAAAGCTCTCCCAGGAAACCTCTCCAGGATGTGTATAGTTACATGCTGGCCTTCAGGAACCAGACTCGGCATTTCAGGGATCTCGCTCAGGCGAATCCATGTTTGTAGTTCCCATGAAGGGAAAGCACTATAGCACAACAGGATCAAGCACTATTGAACCATATGGTGAAAAAACGGATATCCGACAACCCTCACTCATAGTTCAGAAGTGATTAAATTGTGATGGGCATGGGCATAATCTAATTTAAGGGCCATGGGAGAATACAATGCTCACAAAGGGTCCTGTCTGGGCACGAAATAATCACAATATTCGGAATGAACTACCAGAAAACAGACGCGCAATGTTATTGAGCGCGACTCAAAATAGTCCCGCGATTTGGTTGAGGATAAATAGGCCTTTGGCACTCGAGCTGGGTCCTCCCCCAAGACTCGGGTACAGCCTTGAGGTACCGATGTTATGTTATGTTAATAACATTTATTGGGCGCAACAGCTGCCCCAGCAAAGGGGCGTCCTGGCGCCTGATCATGTACACAACACAACAGATCAGAGCTGAAAAGAAGAGAGTTCAGATAGCAGAAGTGAACAGGTGGGTTTTGATGGCGCGTCTGAAAAGAGTCAGGCTGTTGAGGGCCCGAATGTGTACAGGAAGGGAATTCCATAAGTCCGCCGCCAAAACACGGAAGGAACGTCCTCCCATCCTGCTCGGCCTAAACCTAGGCTTAGTCGCCAGATGGTGAGTTTCGGATCTGAGGGACCGCGTAGGAACATACAGAGAGATGAGACTCGCCAGGGCCGGTGGAGAGGAAAGCTTCAGAATCTTAAATGTCAGACAGAGAGCCTTAAATTTGACTCTCTGTCTGACCGGAAGCCAGTGAAGAGAGGCCAGGACAGGGGAGACCGAACAACGTCTCGGACAACCTACAATGGCCCGTGCAGCAGCATTCTGCACCCTCTGAAGCCTAGTCGCCTCAGCCTGGTTGACTCCAAGAAGCAAGGCACTCCCGTAGTCTATCCGGGAAAGGATAGAGGACTGCACCACCATTTGCCGAGTGGGAGGGTCGAAGAATTTGAGGACTGGTCTCAGTCCTCGCAGAATGCCATAGCAGGTGGCTGCTATCTTCTTTGTATGGCTGGTAAAAGAAAGGTTGGAATCCAGCCAGACCCCCAGATTTTTAACTTCGGCCGCTGGGATGGGGGCCATCCCTAATTCGAGAGGCCACCACTGATCTCCCCAGAGTTCCGCCTGCTTCCCTACAATCAGGACCTCGGTCTTCTTGGCATTAAGCTGTAGGCAGTTGTTACGCATCCAGTTAGCCACAGCTATAAGTCCTGCCCGGAATCTGGGCGCCGTCACCTCAGGGTCCCCACTGAGTGTCACCGCCAGCTGCGTGTCGTCTGCATACGATGTCATGGTAAGGCCACATTGCCTGACGACAGCAGCCAGCGGTTTCACATACAAGTTAAACAATGTGGGGCTAAGGGCAGAGCCCTGAGGGACTCCCAGTTCCAAAGAGTGGTACAAGGACTGGCCAGGTGGAATGGCTACTTTAAAAGACCGGTCCGAGAGGAATGAGCGGAACCACTGAAGAGCCTTCCCCACAATACCCACTTCCTCCAAACGCCGCATCAGAATGTCATGAGACACCGTGTCAAACGCGGCGCTCAGATCTAACAATAAGAGCGCCGCAGTCTGCCCCGCATCTAGCACTGACCGTAAATGCTCGATCATAAAGAGCAGGGCGGTTTCAGTGCTATGTTGAGCGCGGAACCCATTTTGACTCTCGTCAAGAATATTATTACGAGAGAGGTGGGCAGACAGAATGGTATTCACGTGCGCCTCAGTGACCTTGGCGGTCCAAGGTAGGAGGGAGATGGGCCTATAATTCTCCGGGAGCAAGGGGTCAGCGTTAGGTTTTTTCAAAATGGGCTTGACCACAGCTTGCTTCCAGGAAGGCGGAACCACGCCCTCACTAAGGGAGAGATTGATCAGCTCCAGAATGGGCTCACGACAAAGAGGCGGGAGACGGGTGAAAAGCTCCGGCTTCAGAGGGTCTAAGGGGGAGCCCGATTTAATTTTGAGGCTCAGAGTGTCGAATACCTCATTAGACATGGCCGGCAAGGTGGACAAGGTTTCGGACACCAAAGCCTTTACATCACCAAGAGCATCCCCGGGAGCAGATGGTATAAATCCTCGATAGATTTTCTGCACTTTCTCCACAAAGAAGGATGCCAAGCTTTCACAGTGCGAGTCAGTGCAGATTTCTTGTGAGGTGGCCCGTTTCCCCATCAGGTCTTTAAGTACCTTAAAGATTAACTTGGAGGGGTTAGGGCTGTTGGAAAACTGAGCTGCATAGTATGCAGCCCGGGTTTGACAAATCGCTCTGTGGTAGGACTTAAGCTGAGCAAAGTACAGCGATTTTAACGTGGGATCAAAAGATTTTCTCCAGGCCCTCTCAGCTTGCCGGCAAGTTCTCTTAAGCTCGGCAAGAGTCTCATTATACCAGGGGCTGCGCTTTTTAGCATGACATTTTACCCAGCGCAGAGGTAGGAGAGAGTCGAGGGCAGTAAGAACCCAGTTGCAGAACTGTTCGTAACCCTGTTCTACATTCTGCAGTTTGCCTAGAGGTTGTGCCTCCAATATCATGACAAACTCCTCCAGCTTAAGTTTACGCCAATTGCGCTTTAAGATCTGTTTATCCACCGGTTTGAGTTGAGGGTTGTCAAGGGGACATGTCACTTTAACCAGTAGATGGTCGGTCCAACCCACCACCATCGGGTCAGCTGATCTAGCCCGAACTAAGGTGGTAAAAAAGGGGTCTAAAATATGTCCTCCTATATGGGTGGGGGAGGTGACTAGTTGGTTAAGTTGCATCGCTTCCAAGTCCGCCAGCAAGGAACTAATGGAAGGAGATGCCGACTGGTCAAGATGTATATTTAAGTCGCCTACTATATTAAAGTTAGCGCATGTCGGAGCCGACGAGTTAACCATATCCACAAGGGCAGCCTTAAAAGCCGTGTCATTCCCAGGTGGCCGGTAGATAAGCACACTGCTAAAGGTGAATTGATGACTGACCTTCACCTTAAACGAGGCGCTTTCACACATTGGAAGATCCAAGGTATTCCACTCAGCCTGGAAACAAGATTTAATCGCCATGGCTATACCACCTCCCCTAGTCGAACGGTTCAGAATAAACACCGTATAGGTAGAGGGGAAAGCCAGATTAATGATGGCAGTATCAACGTCCTGTAACCAAGTTTCGGTCAGGAAAATGATATCAGGAAAATCCATATCAATCATGTCCCGTAGAGACTGATGGTGCTTGACCAAAGATCTAACGTTCAAACTCCATATGATTAGTGTTTGCCCAGTCCAGTCCGTGTGAATACTACGGACAGTCCTGTTAACTGGGCGTACCCCAATGGGCGAGGCCAGGGAAAAGGAGCCACAGGTACAGTCATAAGGTCCCGAAAGAGGGGATACAGGGACATGGTTACACACCAGAAGACTATCCTTTATTGAATAGAGAGCAGCGCGATCGTACCTGAGCATCGCCATGTCAACCAAGATGATAATAAGGAAGAAGGCCAGAGTCCATGACCCGCACCCGCGACCTCGACGCGGACGAGCGCAGACGGGCAGGACTCTGGCACGACTCCGGCCAAGCGACGGCGTCTCTCTGCGCGTTCCCGCTGCGCGGGAGAGGACAACTTTAAATAGGCAACTCCCAACACAACTCGAGCGTCGGGACGCTCCAAGATGGCGCCCGCGCACACACCCACTCACCCCAATCAAAGATGGCGCCCACGAGTGACCAGCCCCGGGACCCGGACCCGCCAAATGGCGGTGAGTATTCCAAAAATTAATTGCAAGTAAGGGGACAGATGCCCAGCAGAGCAATGGATAAAATCAGGGGTTAAGCAACATAAAATAACGAAAATGACCGATGGTTAGGTAAGAAGGCACCTGATCTTTACTTGAGAATATTGTTTCACACACTTGTGCTTGCTGTGCTTTAGACTAAAGATCTTCTTATCATGCTAGAGTTTTCTGTTTGTTTGCTACTTGCACACACTAAGTGCTAGGGCTGTTTTAGATCCAGCGCTGTGGCACAATGATTTTGGAAAATTTGAAGGTCACACGGTCCATCCACTTAGAACTTGTTTGTGAATGCTTGGCACATAGTTTTTCGACCTTTACCATATTACGATGAATTTAGCAAAACAGTCGGCAGGGCATTCCACTGTGAGACTGCTTGAAAATATAAGACTGACATATTGACTAGTCAAGATAGCAGGCCATTCCTCATCACCTTAGAGATATTATACGAGGTAGAGGTTGTGTCTTGCCTCAGGGACACCTTTTGGAATGTATTCAAGATACCGAGTGTTAATAATGCTACTGATTCAGGTGCATTGTTGTTAACCTTGTGCAATCAAATACTGAGGAGCGGTTCCATCAATTAACCCAAGAGTGGATTGAGAAGAGTTAATTACTAAAGGATGTAAGGGAACTGTGGAGCCTGCTGATGAGTAGCTCTATAATTCCCCTTTTGTCTTCCTTCTTTCTTCCATAGAGCGGGGCCTCGCAAACCTGAGCACGGTCAAGGTGAGGTGAGGTCCAGTCCCCTGTCAAGCTGAGTGAGAATAAATTAATTAATTTTTGCTTAAACATTGTGGTATGAAGGAACTAGAATGTTGGGAACTTGTGAATACTATATCATGTTAATGTTGTTTAACTTCACATCTTTTTGTAGATGTTATTTGCATCCACTGACAAGGAGGATTAGCATCTTGCAGGTTGTATTTATTCCAACCTATAATTTATATATTGTCCATTATATTGGTTCATCACATTTTGTAGCAGTAGCAATATTGTGAGAGCAGAGGCCCTGACGAAAGCAAAGGGACTGACAGCCCGACAGGCTAAAACATGTTGGCCTTTTTTCCGACAGTTATTTGGTCTTACTGTCGTTTGCACTGTTCTGTTTTTAATTAGGGGATGTGCCCTTACTTCAATTAAAATAGTGGTCTTTTTTGGACACATCACTCACCACTTAGTTATTTCTTTTTGCACTGATTTGTTATCATTATTTCAGTCATCAATGATTAGCTGTTCTATGGCAGTCCATAAGTGCTTGTGGACATGATCCAGTCCAAGAAACTACTGAAAGGTAATTGGTCTCGATGTTCAAGGGACTTACCATATAATTTGATTGATAACCATATGATATGACTGATCACTAAGTCCATTTGATGGCAATCCACATACTGGTGGTTTGGATCTTGTCAACCTGCACTGTGTTTATTTGTTCCCACACATTAGTTTCTTTCACTTTTTTGGCTATCCACGGTGACTCGGGCATCAATTCATTAAGTGGAGTTAAGGATAGCTAGCCAGAGTGGTGGCCTCTAGACCCCCAGGGTTCTCTGTGTTGTTCATATGTTGTATTTGGGGATTTGAACCAGGAGAGGTCTCTAAATAATTTTCCCTACGACCCCCCTTCCTGTTTGTTGTTGGAGTTTGTGAGCAGCCCTTCGGCTGCGGGTCTGATGTTAATGTGACTATACTTTGTAGGTAGTCCTTTCATAGTTACCGTTTCTTGAACTATTTTTTTTCTTAATTGGGTTCTATTGATGTTGAATAGCATTTTGGTTACTTGTTGCATTTTGATATTAATAACATACAATCAATAGATCTAATATCGTGGCAGAAATAGGTGGATTGGCTTATGACAACACTATATATCAGTCTATTTTAGACAGTATGCCTAGCATGCTAGAGGCTTTTCCAACCACAACGATAGTCTCCGAAGACGAGTGGGCCAAAGTTCTAACATTAAAGAAATCGCATTCGCGTACATTGGTACATGGCATAGCAATGGCGGAAATATAAGGGCAAGCTGTGCACCTCCAGGTCTAATTGTCACCAACGCTCCACGCCTGTTCTTACAGGACAAGGCATTTCTGAAAGATTGGTCCCTTATAGCCTGGAGGTCTACCAGGGATTGGCTGATCTTGATTATTAGCACGGCTAAAATGATAGCCGATGCCATTTTAATCGAGATCCAGTTTCTAGAATCTTCCATAAGAGCTACCATCACTGGAACTCTGTTTAAGAAACAACAGGACGAGTCCAATAAAAATACCAAAGAATTTAAAGATTTGATTTTACAAATCAAATTAGATAAGTTAAAAAAGGACTTGTCAAAATTTAAACATGAATGGGTGTACCCCTATACAAGCGATACTTATACCCCACCCGAATTCAGGAATAATGGGAAAAGTTTTGGGTCTAGTTATTCAGGCTCTAGTTCGAATGGCAGTAGTGATACAGAGAGCGCAGGTACACCGTCTTTCCAAAGAAGAGGTCGAGGGCGATCCAATAGACCATACACTTATGGGAATCATCCTCCAAGCCAATTCCAGCCGTGGTGGCCACCCACACCATGGGGGTATCCACCATAACAACAGCATGCCTATCCACCACCATTGGCGCCTTTTCAAGGTTTTCCGAATGAATTTAACACCCAGCCTTTTTTAGGGCTTGGCCCGCGCAGGACACGGGGCAGGAGGCGACCACCACAACAAATAGGCGTCCATTGGGAAGATCAAACAGGCCCCCATGCAGGAACTCGGAGTCAGACCAGCAAGAACCTCCAGAAAGCGGAGCCCTCAGGGAATCAACCCTCATAGTTAACCTATCCACCAAAACACTGAGTCAGATGGAAGAGAAAGTTCTAAATAAGGGGCTTGGGTTTGTAATGACTAACAATGGAGATCCATTCATGCTCCAATGCGTATTAAGCCAATTCTTTCGGAAATTGAGGCTCCACTATTTCTTCAAGAATAAAGAGACCGATCTAGAAAGTGCTATGGATGACAACACAGGATTGAAACCGAAATCCAAGTTTCATCCCCCTGCGCATACTGTTCCTCCACAGGTCCTGGCCTTTGAGAAAGCTGTAGAGGAAGATGTCTCTAAGCTGTGGAACACACAATAGAGGCCTTTCAAAAACTTATCTGGAGACGAATACCAGGCACTGAACACTCTATTCAAAGACCAATCGATAAAGATAAAGCCAGCCGACAAAGGTGGATCCATTGTCATTTTAGACACTAGTGACTACAGATCAGAGTGCTTGCGCCAGCTGAGTGACAGACATGCATATATGCCACTACAGCAAGATCCTACTGAAGATCTTATCAAACAAATCAGTAGTCTAGTGGAGGAGGCTCTAGCGGAAGGATGGATTACCAACAAAGGGGCACAATTCTTGATAACTGAACATCCAGTCATGCCATAGTTTTACATTCTTCCAAAAGTACATAAGCCTCAGAGACCCCCCCAGGGAGACCTATTATTTCAGGTCTAGGTTCTGTCCTCGAACCTCTATCTACATTTGTAGATCACTTTCTAAGGCCGATTGTGTAGAGGATGCCCACATACCTCCAGGACACCAAGGATGTGCTGAGAGTCCTACCAGAAATTGAATTTGATCCCAAAAGAGACTTATTAGTCTCTTTAGACGTAGAGTCCCTATATACCTCTATCCTCCATGATGAGACTCTAGAAGTCGTTACATCCATCCTGGGGGAGAGCATCTTGGACACGATAACACCAGTACCTTTCATAATGGCTCTGGCCAGGCTAGCTATGAAAGACAATTTCTTCCGATTTGAAGAGACGATTTACCTTCAGACATCGGGGACTAGCATGGGCAGCGTTTTTGCGCCGAGCCTAGATAACCTCTATGTACACCAGTTCGAACAGCAGCATGTGCTTACATCTACCAACCCATTCCACGCATCTATCAGATGGTGGAAACGATACATCGATGATGTGTTGGTAGTATGGAGAGGCAATCAAGAATCAATCATGGAATTCCATCAATGGTTGAACACTAGAAATCAACTTTTGAAATTCACCGTTGAGGCTCACAAAGAGAGACTGGCATTCCTGGATCTTTCTATATATGTCACCTCTGGAGGTTTACAGAGTAAACGCTATAGAAAACCAATGTCGAGAAATTCTATACTCCAGTATGATAGCCACCATCCAAAAGCCCTTAGGGATAATTTGCCCTATGGGCAATTTCTCCGCTTGCGGAGAAACTGTTCTAGCACAGAGGATTTCAAGAACCATGCCAAAAATTCGAGCTGGTGCCTCCCCCAAGACTCGGGTACAGCCTTGAGGTACCGATGGTTAGGTAAGAAGGCACCTGCTCTTTACTTGAGAATATTGTTTCACACTTGTGCTCGCTGTGCTTTAGACTAAGGAGCTTCTTGTCATGCTAGAGTTTTCTGTTTGTTTGCTACTTGCACACACTAAGTGCTAGGGCTGTTTTAGATCCAGTGCTGTGGCACAATGATTTTGGAAAATGTGAAGGTCACACGGTCCATCCACTTAGAACTAGTTTGGGAATGCTTGGCAAATAGTTTTTCGACCTTTACCATATTACGATGAATTTAGCAAAATAGTCGGCAGGGCATTCCACTGTGAGACTGCTTGAAAATATAAGACTGACATATTGACTAGTCAAGATAGCACGCCATTCCTCATCACCTTAGAGATATTATACGAGGTAGAGGTTGTGTCTCGCCTCAGGGACACCTTTTGGAATGTATTCAAGATACTGAGTGTTAATAATGCTACTGATTCATGTGCATTGTTGTTAGCCTTGTGCAATCAAATACTGAGGAGCGGTTCCATCATTTAACCCGAGAGTGGATTGAGAAGAGTTTAGTGACTAAAGGATTTAAGGGAACAGTGGAGCCTGCTGATGAGTAGCTCTATAATTCCCCTTTTGTCTGCCTTCTTTCTTCCTTAGAGCGGGGCCTCGAAAACCTGAGCACGGTCCAGGTGAGATGAGGTCCAGCCCCCTGTCAAGCTGGGTGAGAATAAATTAATTATTTTTTGTTTAAACATTGTGGTATGAAGGAACTAGAATGTTGGGAACTTGTGAATACTATATCATATTAATGTTGTTTTACTTCACATCTTTTTGTAGATGTTATTTGCATCCACTGACAAGGAGGATTAGCATCTTGCAGGTTGTATTTACCCCAACCTATACTTTATATATTGTCCATTATATTGGTTCATCACATTTTGTAGCAGTAGCAATATTGTGAGAGCAGAGGCCCTGATGAAAGCCGAGGGACTGACAGCCCGACAGGCTGAAACATGTTGGCCTTTTTTCCGACAGTTATTTGGTCTTACTGTCGTTTGAACTGTTCTGTTTTTAATTAGGGGATGTGCCCTTACTTCAATTAAAATAGTGGTCTATTTTGGACACATCACTCTATTTTAACTCACCACTTAGTTATTTCTTTTTGCCCTGATTTGTTATCATTATTTCAGCTATCAATGATTAGCTGTTCTATGGCAGTCCATAAGTGCTTGTGGACATGATCCAGTCCAAGAAACTACTGAATGGTAATTGGTCTCGATGATCAAGGGAATTACCATATAATTTGCTGGATAACGATATGATATGACTGATCACTAAGTCCATTTGATGGCAATCCACATACTGGTGGTTTGGATCTTGTCAACCTGCACTGCGTTTATTTGTTCCCACACATTAGTTTCTTTCACTTTTTAGGCTTTCCAGGGTGACTAGGGCACCGATTCATTAAGTGGAGTTAAGGATAGCTAGCCAGAGTGGTGGCCTCTAGAATCTGGATTCCAGCCAGAAGGAAATGAAGCGGTGGTATGATCAGAATGCCACTCTGATTGAGCTTCAACCTGGACCGAAAGTTTGGCTCATGGCCCCTGTGGAGCATTGTGGGCTCCAGTACAGGTGGACCGGTCCATATGAGGTGGTGGAGCGCAAGAGTGATGTCACTTATCTGGTGAACTTGCGGTCTCCCAGGAACCCCTTGGGGGTCCTGCATGTTAACCGTCTAAAGCCCCACTTAGAAAGGTCTGTAGACCGAGCCTCTTCCTGACCTCCTGTCTGCAACAGAGCAAGATGGGTCGGTGGATGGTGTCTGCCTCTCTGCCACACTGACCCCTGATCAGCAGCAAGAATGTCGCCAACTGTTGGGGCAATTCTCTGATCTATTTTCCTTGGTTCCTGGTGTCACAGAGTGGTGCGTCCATGATGTGGACACTGGTGACAGTCCTCCTGTGAAGTACAAGGCTTACAGAGTGACTGACAAGGTTAGGGCTTACATTGAGGAGGAAATCTCCAAGATGTTTGCTTTAGGGGTCATTGAGTCCTCCAACAGTCCTTGGGCCAGCCGAGTGGTCTTGGTCCCAAAGCCTGCCTCTCGGGTGCCACGCCCGAACTCTGGTTCTTTGTGGACTACAGAGGGCTCAATTCAGTCACCAGGTCTGATCCACACCCCATCCCCAGAGCTGATGAGCTCATTGATCGGTTAGGGGCTGCCCGGTACCTCAGCACGTTTGATTTGACATCTGGGTACTGGCAGATTGCCTTGACTGATGGGGCTAAGGAGAGGTCAGCATTCTCCACACCAGATGGGCACTACCAATTCCGGGTAATGCCCTTTGGGATGAAGAATGTATCTGCCACCTTTCAGAGGTTTGTCAACCAGGTGTTGGCTGGACTGGAGAATTTCAGTGCCGCCTACCTGGATGACATTGCAGTGTTCAGCACCAGTTGGGAAGAACACTTGCAGCACCTCTGGGAAGTATTGATGGCACTGCGCAAGGCAGGCCTCACGATCAAGGCAAGTAAGTGTCAGATGGGGCAGGGCTTTATTGTGTACTTGGGCCACCAGGTAGGGAGCGGCCAGGTGGCGCCCTTACAACCCAAGATTGCTACCATCCTGGCATGGGAACCCCCAAAGACTCAGACACATGTTGGCCTTTTTAGGACTCACGGGGTACTACAGGAGGTTCGTCAAAGGGTATGGCAACATTGTTGCACCCTTGACTGAGCTGACTTCCAGGAAGCAACCCAAGAAAGTGAACGGGACTGACACCTGTCAGAAGGCTTTTGACACCCTGAAGACTGCCAAGTGCAGAGCACCCGTGCTTCAGGCGCCCAACTTCTCAAAAGAATAAATTGTACAGACAGACGCTTCAGAGCATGGTGTGGGGGCTGTTCTATCAAAGATTAATGAAGAGGGCCTAGAGACCAACCTGTAGCCTTCAGCAGTAGGAGGTTACTTCCACGGGAACAGAGGTGGAGTGCAATTGAGCGAGAGGCATTTGCTGTGGTCTGGGCACTGAAGAAGTTGAGACCATACTTGTTTGGGACTCACTTCCGGGTTCAGACTGTCCACAGGCCCCTCAGATGGCTGATGCAGATGAGGGGTGAGAACCCAAAGTTGTTGAGGACCCTGATCACTTCTGGAACAAGAAACCTTTCTGCCAAGGAGAAGAACCAAGGAAGCTGCAGGAGTTTGGACTGCCCCTCTGCCAGTGTGCTGTTTGCTGGGTTGGTCTGCAGTGGTTGCTTCATTTCCAAGGGAAAGGAGAAGGAACTTTGTAAGGACTTTCATCTACAGAATATTCTCCAAGGGCTTGCCTCCTGCTGAAGTCTCAGGGACAAAAGACTTCACCACCAGCTCCCTCCTGAATTTCTTGGCTGGGAATTCTGACTCCAGTCACTTGCATGCCTCTGGGAGCTGGTTGCCATAGCTGAAATCATCGCAATCCCGGTGAAGCGAGCCTTCGTCGCATCTCCCTGGAAGCGAGTGTTCATCTGTGCTGCCTGCTGTCGCATCACCGGAGAATTGTGACGCCATTGAGAGAATCGCCGCCGCTTCACCGGAGAAGTGTGTCGCAGGGCCTGTTGCGGCTCCAAAGTACAGAGTCGTCGCAAGGCTGCCAGGGCGTCATCGCATCGTCATCGCATCATCGCATCAAGGGCGCCATCTCGCATCGCATCGGGCCCTAGGGCCGAGAATCTACGCATCACTTCCGCACCGGTAAGGGTCATGACGATTCCCCTAATCTGCGCAAGCATTGAGGAAGGACGCAAACGTTCCCTTGGGTCAAGGAACCGACGCATCTCCTCTTTTGCGAGCCTTTTGTTCACTTTGTGTTACGCATCCAGGTACTTTGTTGAGTACTTTGTCGCATTTACCAACAACTTGAACTAAGAGACTTTAATCATCTTTTAAGTATTCTTACGTGTAGTATTGTGAATTTTTGTCGTTTGTGGTCTTGTGTTTAAGTCTATATAAATAATACTTATTTTTATAAAACCTGTGTTGTGTCCATCTGTAGTGTTATCACTGTATTACTGTGTATATTCACAAATGCTTAACACACGGCCTCTGAAATAAGCCTGTCTGCTCGTGCCAAGCTACCAAGGGGGTGAGCAGGGGTTATTAAGGCGTGTAATCCCCTTATCCTGACTTAGAAGTAAAGGTCCCTATTTGGACAAAGGTGATAACCATTGCCAACTAGAGACCCCCAGAGCTAACAAGAAGGTATTTCGGACCCCATTTGTACTGTAAACTGTACTTTGTGTCATCTTTGTTTTGTTGCCCAAGCTTGGAGTTTAATCTTTCCACTGTAATATATTTCTCCATGCGTCCAAGTTATTTTATTCCTCTTTCATTCAATATGTTTAGAGATGAGTCAAATAGTACAACACATCTTGGAAGATCCCGAGGTGGATCGCTACGGTTGGGAAAGCTACGAATGGTTTATAGTGACAGTAGAACGTGTAGTTATTTTAAGATATGAGAACTGCGATCCTTGAAATAAGTTTTTTTTGGCATCCTGATGGTGGTAGGCGAAATTGGGGATTTTTCTATTATGTGTAATTTTCTAATATAGTATATGTATTTCACCAAATACATTTCGAAAGTTATAAAATGAGTTATCCTTATGTCTGGTTGGAATTATTTCCTATTTGGAGTAGTTTAATTTGTATGCAATTCTCATCGCAATCTGTGCCAGTTCCAGGGCTCAGAGGAGCAATAAGGAACTTGGCCCTGCATCACTGAGTTTCATCACATACATGAACAGACACATCTCAAATGTATGCAACAGATGGGCAAAAAACGCAAAATGTTGGTTGAACAACAGCTTTAAACGGGCTAAAAAATGTGGTACCCCTCACAAGACATACCAAGAGGTGAAAGCATCTAAGTGGACCACCCGGCATAATCTGGATAGAAGCCAGGCAGAGAGCTGGTAAATGTGGATGTGTTCGGTGACAGTGTTGAGGTCATCTATCTGAACGATTTTACGTGATCAGTATCAATACTGCTGCCATCCATAGAAGTCTCTAGTTTGTCCAAAACAGAATCCATCAGTTTCTCTAGGCTCATACCAGGATTAAAGTCTATCCTCAAACGAGATCGCCATCATTGGTTTGCACGAAACATCGTAGCTCTTTGACCAATTCCTTTTTTACTGATTTTCCCAAAAAGGAAAACGTAATAGCAGTCGTAAATCTGTAGTATACGCCGTTTTCATAGTTTTTAACAAAAGGGGGAAAAGGATTCCTCAGTTTTTCTGCAAATGGACAATTTATGAAATGCAAAAGTAAAAGTGCATCATTTATTTGGCTTATAAGGATATTGCGAGGACGAAGATCACAATTTACAGAATGATATACATTTTAATGAAATTGTAGTGTAGCTCCTATTTTCCCAATAGGCTCTGCGCATTGGAATAGTACCTACAGCAGTAAAGGCCTAGGCCAGACGTTAACTAGGTCTACTACTGTCGATACTAGACTTAATTTTTGGGTTTGCCAGCTAAGCTCAGAGTTCGCTAGAAACTTTCTCGAATGTTCAAGGAAGGATTAACTCCCCTGATTAGACAAGAAGGGATTTAGTTTCTGACAACCATAGAACATGACAACTTTGCTCTCCCCTAATCAAGAGTCAATCTCGAGAGTCGTGTGAGCACAAGGCAATTATTTTACTCAGTCAGTACGTGCATTCTTAGTCTCATCAGAATGTAGAGAAAAGGAAGAGACGGGCGTGTTCAATAAAAGATGTTATTTATTGATCAGTCTCTTTTCTCGTACAAGAGAAATGGATCGATATTATTGCAATACTTATAGTTAAGTAAAGTGCATACATTAGAAGCAATAGTATAAAATAATACTGTAAAAACATTGATATGGTTTCTGAGCCATATGATGTTTAAAATGATTAAAATATATTTACATACACATATACATTTTGACTAAACGTACTCAACTGGTGTTTCTAAATACGCCTACCCCGTGTACCTGACCTAAGTCTAATGCGTGGGCGGGAATAGAAAGTTACAGTTTAAGTTAAGTTTGTTTTTGCCAAGTGAATAACTAAAGAATTCTCTAGGAGGGGTTATTCAGTTCTGTACCTGGAATTTAGGATGAATGAGGAATGGTATCTCTTTCTCTGCTCTCGATATTCCAGGCTGCCTGCGAGGGCTGCCCAGAAGCGCCGGTGCTGGGTCTCTCGGCTTGAGATAGCAGCGCGTCTCTCAGCGCGTCAGGAAGGCGGGGCTGCTGCCTGCGGGGTCTGCTTCTGCTCTCGGCTTCGGCAAGTATGGCTGCTCCGTCTTGTCACCACGCGTGTGTTTGCATAGGGCAAGGTCGGCAATATTTATACCTTAAAGGTGCCGGGATTGACGTAAGGATGGACATAGGTACGTCAATAAAGATGTCATACGACTTGCTCGTTAGCACATTCTTTACTAAAGTTCTCTGTGAAATCAAAACAATGGCCGCACGGATTATCCAGGTTGTCATAGGTTTGATTTGTTATGAGAACGTCGTATGCCTTATCAGGGGCTGGAGGAATGTCGCTTGTCTAATTAGATCTCAAGCGTTATGACCTAATCAGATAACACGTTCCTGTGCCGTAGTGTGACTGCGTCAGATAACGGTATCTGCATCATGGGGGTTTTCTTGCCTCATGGGCTGACTGTTAGTTAACTAGCTAGTAAGTTTAACCAGAATAGGGTCAGGAATAGGGGGATCGAATCAGAACCTATAGAAATACACGACACCCACTCCACGCTAACTATGGTCATATCTACTAATCTATGCATAGTATAACATAGTACAACATACTATAGAGTATAGTGTATACCTTACCACCCCAAAATACATAAATGCATTTCGAAATTTTCAAATATACTGAAAATATAGTCATATATATTGTATGCACTTAAGCTATGAATTAAATGCAAAAGTAAACACGCATTGTTATGTATTATTGCTTGTTGGTATATGAGAAATACACATGAAATGGCTCTTAATATGGCTATACAGAAAAAAAAGTCGAAACCATTTCATCACATAAAATCTATTGCGAACATACCAGCGGGCAGCTAAAGTCTATAAAGTCTATAAAGTATCTAAAATAGAAATCTTAGTTCTCTAGGAATAGTCTCTTACTTTAAGCAGAAAATCAGTGTCCCGGGAAAAAATATATAGAAAAATATTTTAGGGGCTTGCTGAAAAAAGTTGCTGTCCGTGAACTGGATTGTAATTGTTCATGTGACTTTATTTTTAAAGTTGAAGGCCGAATTCAGGGAACGCCGTGTGCGAGTTTACTCAAAAGTCTCTATTTCTGTTCCGGAGAGAACATCATATCATTCAGGCTTTCGAAAAAACTGTCAACAGCTTCATGGGAAAGTTCCTCTAAGTCGGAAATAGGGGTAACCATGCATTCATGCGCATGATTGTCTCCATTGACATTCTGATTTGCATTGCTGACAGAAGGTCGTACCTGTTCGATGCTGCTTTCATCTTGAACTTCACTACTCTTCAATCGCAGTGGTGAAGATTCCAGGAATGCCGTCATCAGAATTGGCAGCCTTTGATAATAATGTATGTATCTCTGCAGTCGTCCTTGCGACTTGTAGATCATACGTTTCTTTAGATGACGTGAGCCTTGTAGGCGTCTGAAGAAGCACTGTTTTCATTCTGCTTAAAGTGTCTATTCGAATAGAAGTAATTTTCAAACCGGGCCATGCCCTTGCCTCCCTGTCTGGAAAGGAGCTGGGAAACAAAGAACGTCCACAGCACTTGACCTTCGCCGTCCTAGTGACGAGATAAGGAGTCCCGGGCATAAGACTACAGCATCTGCGGTCTACAATAAGAATGTAACTCCCATTATAGAGTCTTTGAAAGAATGGTTCTATTTCAGTTGCAGGTGCGCCTTGCTGGTGACATGAAAGGTTGTATGAATTCCCTTCACAGGCTCCGTGCAAACTAATACCGTTACACAGAAGCGTGCCGCTTAGTGACATAGCACAATTGTTGCCACTAAGAAACACTTTCTGTCCTTTGTTACTGACACATGCATGTGAATAGGGCAGGTTCCAAGTTGTTTTAAGGTACCCCTTTCCCAATTTCTCGTACATGCCAGCCTGTATATATTTTTGGCAGTATTGAAACCTGAAGGTTGAGATTGGAATATTTATGATTCCGTGGATTATCCATTCACTGACAGGTCGTTCTGACATTGTCAACGGTAATCTTTCTAGTTTTTCAATGCTCAAGATTGTATAATCAGCACCCTTCTGCGCCATACCGATTTGTCTATCAGTAAGGTTAAAGATTTGAAATAGTGACGTTGTGTTGATTAAACGCCAAGGCACATAGCCTGAACGCAGATTTTGTAACGTCCAGCCAAGCTGTACAATAGAACGCAATTGTGACTGACCATGTTGTAATAACAGTAAGTCTTGCGATAATATATCGATTGCTGAAGACACAATGCTGTCCAATGAAAAAATTCTGGAGGACAGAGTCATTAACCCATTGTCCACTACAGAAAGTGATTTTTCCAAATTAATACGGTCAATTTCCCGTATTCTCTCTGCTGTCTCAATTTGAGTAACCTTCCAGGCCTCATTGTATGCTGCATATACAGAGGCTGCTATGAAACGCTTTTGACGCTGTTTGCGTGGTCCCATTATGAAATCACGCAAGTCAGCACCATCAGTAAGTAAAGTTAGGTGTTGCTTAATTTCAGGCAGTGTGGAAGTTTGTAGCCATTGAAGGCATAATTTGCCCACACTGTAGGTTGTTATTATCCCTGGGTGATGTCTTTGAGGATATCTAGGGTCTGGCCTGGTCATTTTGAAACCCTGTGTTTTATTCAGGAATCTATCTTGACAGTTATTTGTATCTGTGGGCCAGATCAACCATTGTTTCCAATCAGGATGTGTTCTGTTTTGGTTAAGTATATGGTTTATGTCTATTTCTTCATCTGTTTCAGAGTTATTGCTAAACATTATTGGCTTTGGAATAGACAGGTTATTTAAATCTTTGATTTTGGCTAAGCCAAGACAGGTGGTTTGTTGAACGGTGTCATTTAAAAATATCATTTGTTCTGGGATCATGCAGGCTCTAAACAAAGCTTCTATACCCTGTACTTGCCATTCTTTTGTACCCCAAACACTTTTCAAATCAACATTTTTGTCCCAATAATCAAATCCAAAAGTATTCATTTTTTCAAAGAAAGAATCTGAATATATCAATTTTGTGTTGGTTATCATGGTTTTCATCCCTGTCTTGTTTGACAATTTGTAATAAAATGTTTCAGCATTAGTTATGTTAAAACCTGAAAAATATGAATATTTGCCATACACGGTTCTAGAGCTCCCTTTTGGAGGTGTAGCACAATGTTCCCATTGATTAAAATTTAAAACATTTCTAGGTTGTGCAGATTTATGCAAGAAATGGTTACCATAATGGTTATAGCAGTACATGCTGTCATAATTTGTAGAACCCTGCAAATAATCATGTTTTGTAAATTTAGCAGACATTACTAAGTCAGACATCATATTGTTTATACTTTCAAAGTCCCAATCATCAGCAAATGAGTTCGGTTTTGCAAAGTCACTCAAGGAGATCTTGATTTGGTGTGGATATTTCAGGATCTCGACCGGACCATAAATTTCATAGTCAGTGTTGTCCCAGGCTACCCCACCAGATATTGGAATTGCTGTGAAGTTGGCTGAAGAAAGTTCTGAAGAAAGTTCTCTTTTCTCGACGTGTGAAGATGTGTGTGGTTTGAGGACCAAGTTGATGTTCTGACTTGCTGTGTCCATTTTAGCATATTTTCCCTCAATGAAGCGTCCCAAGGTAAATACCATGATGAGCCAAAGTATGAGGATAAATGCACCAAAACCCACCCAAAATTCAATCCATGGAGAAACTAGATATGTTTCTTTCAGTTGTTTCAAAAGTTCCTTAGCTTTGTCTTTAAAGGATTTTGATGATGGCTGTGTCTTTTGTTCGCTGAAGCCTTCAGAGGAATCATCGAAGTTGATGAAGTAACCGGATGCAGTTCTGTCAATTGTTCCAATTGGTTCAGGATTTTTGTTTCTCGCATTTTCACTTGGTACTTCTGTATAGATTGGTGTGTCTCTGCTAAATGTCTTTATTTGGGTTTTCAGAGGTCTAAGTTCTATTGCATTGTTGCATAGTCCTTGTTGTTCTTCTGTAGGCGTTTCGAATGTGATGAGCCTCTTTGATAGGACCTCTGTACTGGTAGCAAACCTTGGTGTTCTGCTACTTATTGGGAGTCCACTTGGCCTACTGTTGGTTATCGGCCACATGTTGTGGTTTTACCAGGTCGATGGATACAACTCGGTTCTCCTTTTTTCCAGCAAGTGGCGGTAGTACAACTGATCTTGTCCCGTTGACAGACAATACAGGAACTGCTTTTCTGTAAGAAGGCCCAAATTCCTTCTTTACCGCGATCTTCTCCCTGACTAGATCCCCGACTTTTGGAATCCAGACAGGTCTTGCTGGGACAGGTGGTGATTCTTCAGTGGTCGTTGGCTGTTCTTTCAACTGTATGTTGCTCAGGTCTTTTCTTGTTTTGTTTAAGTCCTGCAAAATAGCCAAACGGTCTTTGACATCAAAGCTTTTTTCTGTTACCACTGAAGTCTGACTATCAAGGTCAGAGATCAACATCCTAGTTCCGAATAATAATTCGTACGGACTGAATCCCTTCAGAGAATTTCTTGGCAAGTTATTTAGACTACGTTGGACACTTATTAGATGTTTGACCCACCCAGCTCCCGAACCTAATATCCTTTCTATTATAGATTGCTTTCTGTCTTGGTTTTTTCTTTACACCATCCCATACCCTCAGGAAGGAAGTGAGAAGATTCCCGCTGGGCTGTGCTCATTTGGCCATTCTTTCCCCCCCCAGGCTGGATTGCCTGAGAAAAGGAAAAAAAAAATGGTCGAACGTAGCATGCTCTTAGCGTATATGCCAATTAGACTCGCAAATCTTGTATAACAGTCCGGACGTCAGCCGAGTGCTGTGGATCTACATTATAAGTGGGAACTAGCCTGTATATGTTAATCGCAAGCTATTCTTTTTAGTGGTGATGTTATCTGCCTTGATACGACGAGGTATTAAACTGCTTCTCTCCCCACTGCGATCTCTGTTGCAGTTTGGGCAGTTTTTTACAAACATGGTGTAGTGCAGGCTCATGCCTGGCCACCAGTACCGTGATTGTAATTCTTCCAGAGAATCTTTTAATTTAAGGTGTCTGAGACCCTCGCCCATGTGTGCATCTGCGATTAACAAGTTTCTCCTGTCCATGTTTGGAATCACTCTATCCCCCACTCCAGGGATTCGAGCAAAAGGAATGGAGTTTGCATCTATGATGTATGTGTAATTGAGTGGATAGTTGATCGGTAACGCCGAGCAGTCGCCTTTTGATGACGTTTTTACTGCCAGCAATGTTTCGCCGTCAATGTATTTTAATGTACGCTTTTTTCGATCTACGGGAGCCGGTTTACTGGCTGCCGCTGCGGCTGTTTCAGCCAATGAATTCCCTACAACGTGAACGCCATCACGCTGATGACTCAGTGAGTGTGTCACGTGAGTCTTTGGTAGTTCTTTTTTCAAAAGAGCTACCTGTTCCCAGAGCAATCTCTGCTTTATTGGTGCATCTGTGTCATCTTTGTAACCGTTCTGAATCCATGTCTGCAAATCCTTGTTATATGCTTTGACGCAGAAATATGAATCTGACACTATAAGTGTCGGGAATTCGCGATCCGCATTATCTAGCGCCATTTTCAAAGCTATTATTTCAGTTTGTAGTTCTGAATTAGTTTCTACTGAGTGTGATTTTGTTAATAGAGGTCTTAGTTTACCTCCGTGCCACACTTCTTTTGTAATCTCACATGTGGGATTGTATGCATGTTCTCCCCAAACGGAGGGTTGAGCATGTCCGTCTGTATAGATTACACAGGCGTAATGTCGTAGAGGCAGAATGTCGATTGGCAGAGGATACGTTTTTTCATATTTTAGATTTTTTAATTCTTCTAGTTTCTTAAAAGACTGTTAACCAGGCAATACTTGATAATTCATATCCTCCGTACTGGATTTTCAGATGGGCAATTCTGGACTTTTTGAAGTTGAATTTGTAACCCTCTGCAGCGAAACCAAGTATTATGGTGTTCACTCTTTTCAAGTGAGTCTCCAAGTCATCATCTGTTAAGTAAATGTCATCGACATAAGATAATGCTTCATCATCATATAGTTGTAGTAATTCTGTTACTCTCGCTGAGAATACCCCCGGGCTATTCTTGTACCCCTGGGCTAACCGACAGAATTGTTTTTGAGTGCCATTTACTGAAAATGCAGTTAAATATCTGCTCTCTGGTGCTATGTTTTGACAAAAGAATCCGTTGGAGATGTCCAAGGTAGTTTTGTATTTTTTGCGCACTATGTTATTCATTAGTGCAGCACTGTGTGAGTTTTGCACTGCAAAAGTTTTGCAACATGTGTTAAGGTGTCGGTAATCCAAAACTAGACGATATGAATTGTCTGGTTTGGAGACCGGAAACAAAGGATTGTTCATTTGTGAGGTGCAAGTTTCAATCACCCCCTGGTATTCTAGCTGATCTGGTATTTCATTTACTTGTTTTTTAGCTTCTTGCTTAATTGGGTACTGCCTTTGTGCAGTAGGTTGTGATTTTAACTGGACTTTGTGAGGAGGAGAATCCTCATCCCATCCTACATGATTTTTATATAAAGCAGGTGCTAAGGCCACTGCCCACTTTCTAGCAAGTGTATATTTTTTATGAATCGGTATTTGATTCGAGAAGGCAGGCATAATTACTTCTTCGCCATGAGGGCACTCCCTGACAAACTCCGGTGGCCAGTCTTTTTCAGCTAGAAGGATGTCATAGCCCTTGGATAGGTTATCCCAAAATAGTCCCCTTATTTTCCTAGTCTTATCTCCCTCTATACGTAATGTTATCTCGTATATTTTGTGGGGCTTGCTAACTCTGGTGTCTGCAGTTTCCACTTGAAGGTATTCATTCGTGTCCACTGTCTCCAGATGATTCATAAGGACTTTGCGAGCTATGCTCACCTCTGCTGCGCTGTCTAGCATTGTCTGAGCCCATTCTCCGTTTTTCAGTTGTGTCCTCAGTATTCTCGGCATTGTTAACTACCTTGATACTGGCTACCTTCTTTTTTGGAAATTGTGATTTCTTTTTCAGTTGAGCAGGTTCCTTGTCTTTGGACTTGGCGTGCTCTTCTGATCGTCCTCTTCTTTCCGATTTCTGCGAGGAATTCTGAAAAGATTGAGAGGGACGTGTATCAATGTCTTGATATCTATCAGGTTTTTTAATATTATCCCTATTTCTAAGGTTATATCTATTCCCAGAGGGTTCACTCTGAGGTGACCTTTGTCTCGGGTTTGGAGATTTCTCTCTTCGCCTAGGAGACCTTCCTCTGGACTGGAATTTCTTTTCTTTAGGATTGGATTGTTTATTTCCATCCCAGTTCTTTTTTGGTGAATTACTATTAAAAAATATTTTTTCTGGACTTGTAGTCAGTTGCGGTTTTACTGGTATTCCACCTAGACTATCTCTGCCTAGTTCTTCATAGGATTTTTCTATGATTCTGGCAATTTCAGCTGGTTGGTCTGCTATATCTGTCTCTTTTAACCTCTGGCGGATCGCCACGTTTGCTGCTTCACCTTTTATGTTGGCTAGTAATATAGCCGAGACTTGCTTGAAGTCTTTCAGTAATTTCATACCAAGAGTTAAAGCAGGTTCTGGACCGTATTCATCTTGAATTTGTTTTAGCACATCTGGTATTACCGAAATGGATGGAACACCGTGCGTTTTTGTATAGATGGAAGCAAAGACTGTACCCCAAGTGTCACAGTCCTCAATGTGTGGTGCGATTCCCATTGGGAGACATATAGTCAGAATCCTGTGTTTTTCCAGCGGGGTGGTGTCAGGAAACACCGCCTCTATTTGGGTAATTTTCTGTGCCAACCAGAATGGTATTTGTTCCCGTTTAGCTGGAACTTTACCTAGGCAGGATTGGATGTTCTGTGGTGTAATTTTATTTGTGTTCCCCTGGTGAGGGGTCAGCTGTGGAAGTTTAATCGCTGGCTGAATTGTTGAAGTCCGCATTACATACTGAACTAATTGTCTGTGAATTTTTAGTAGTTGTTTTAGCTGTATTAACAGCTCTGCTGCAGGCATTCTTTCGATGTCTGGATGTGGTGTGTATCCGGCTAGGACCGGCCACGTTGCTCCTGGTCTTCCTAAAGGACCGAGCCTTGTAATGTGATTGTTATGTATTAGGGCGCCATCAAATAAGAGCAAATGCTCTTGGAATTTGAGTGGTACTTCCACCTCCTCGAAAGGAGTGTACTCATTAGGAGGTTCCTCTACTTTGTAATAGTGGAAGTACTTTGTTACAGCATTTGCTGCTGGAAAATGTATCCATGTATAGTATACCTCTGTCTGCCGATATTCGTGTGCCTCGATTACGAATATGACTGTACCACCTCTAGGTGTCAGTCAATTTTCTATAAGTTTTAGAGTTATAGCTCTCCTTTTGGCGACCTGGATGAGTATTATATCCGGGTCTGCATCGAGTGCTGTAGTATCAGCTGCTGCTATTTCAGTAGCTAATCTAATTGCCTCTCTTTCTCCATCACTGTCTCCCATTTTACAGACAGGATGGTATTATGTCTATTTGCAGATCAGGTTTCTTTATGGAAACAGAGATTAGATGCACAATATTTTGGAACTGTTTATCCTTCAACGTTGACTACACCAAGAACCATACATAGGAGTTCCCTCCTGCGAGGTTTTGGAGGATATAATAACCTTTCACCCACTCCAGACGTCTTTGGAGTATTTGGGAAAAGGGGTCTGAGTGAGAAAGCACGACTGAGTTACTCTAAATGTCTTACGTTAGTTTTATCGCCCTTTCCAAACGCGTTGGGCGCCATGTAGTGTAGCTCCTATTTTCCCAATAGGCTCTGCGCATTGGAATAGTACCTACAGCAGTAAAGGCCTAGGCCAGACGTTAACTAGGTCTACTACTGTCGATACTAGACTTAATTTTTGGGTTTGCCAGCTAAGCTCAGAGTTCGCTAGAAACTTTCTCGAATGTTCAAGGAAGGATTAACTCCCCTGATTAGACAAGAAGGGATTTAGTTTCTGACAACCATAGAACATGACAACTTTGCTCTCCCCTAATCAAGAGTCAATCTCGAGAGTCGTGTGAGCACAAGGCAATTATTTTACTCAGTCAGTACGTGCATTCTTAGTCTCATCAGAATGTAGAGAAAAGGAAGAGACGGGCGTGTTCAATAAAAGATGTTATTTATTGATCAGTCTCTTTTCTCGTACAAGAGAAATGGATCGATATTATTGCAATACTTATAGTTAAGTAAAGTGCATACATTAGAAGCAATAGTATAAAATAATACTGTAAAAACATTGATATGGTTTCTGAGCCATATGATGTTTAAAATGATTAAAATATATTTACATACACATATACATTTTGACTAAACGTACTCAACTGGTGTTTCTAAATACGCCTACCCCGTGTACCTGACCTAAGTCTAATGCGTGGGCGGGAATAGAAAGTTACAGTTTAAGTTAAGTTTGTTTTTGCCAAGTGAATAACTAAAGAATTCTCTAGGAGGGGTTATTCAGTTCTGTACCTGGAATTTAGGATGAATGAGGAATGGTATCTCTTTCTCTGCTCTCGATATTCCAGGCTGCCTGCGAGGGCTGCCCAGAAGCGCCGGTGCTGGGTCTCTCGGCTTGAGATAGCAGCGCGTCTCTCAGCGCGTCAGGAAGGCGGGGCTGCTGCCTGCGGGGTCTGCTTCTGCTCTCGGCTTCGGCAAGTATGGCTGCTCCGTCTTGTCACCACGCGTGTGTTTGCATAGGGCAAGGTCGGCAATATTTATACCTTAAAGGTGCCGGGATTGACGTAAGGATGGACATAGGTACGTCAATAAAGATGTCATACGACTTGCTCGTTAGCACATTCTTTACTAAAGTTCTCTGTGAAATCAAAACAATGGCCGCACGGATTATCCAGGTTGTCATAGGTTTGATTTGTTATGAGAACGTCGTATGCCTTATCAGGGGCTGGAGGAATGTCGCTTGTCTAATTAGATCTCAAGCGTTATGACCTAATCAGATAACACGTTCCTGTGCCGTAGTGTGACTGCGTCAGATAACGGTATCTGCATCATGGGGGTTTTCTTGCCTCATGGGCTGACTGTTAGTTAACTAGCTAGTAAGTTTAACCAGAATAGGGTCAGGAATAGGGGGATCGAATCAGAACCTATAGAAATACACGACAAAATGAAATCCTCAAAATAATGTGATGACTGATAGTTAAATACTTCAGGTAGGTTTCCTCTCAAGCTCGGGTCTCTGATACTTTTAAATGTTTCCTACAATAAGGAAGGTAAATATTTGCTAGGCCAGACATCCTTTGTGTGGTCTTCCACCAAACATGGTTGCATTCATCACTCCTGTTTTCTGGATGTATTTTGTTGGCATTATAACCCAGTCCACTTTACCACTGCAAATTAGTACTAACGCGCTTGTTTTCACTCCCTTAAACATGCTAACATTGGTCTACACCTGATTTGCAGAAGACACAGACACATTTTATGTTCTATTCAAATGTTTTACTGATAGTATGTTATGTTATGTTATTTCCATTTAGTAAAGTACAGCAACTCATACCAGAAGGTATATCTCGAGAGTAATATTTAATTACTGTGTAAATGCTTTCCGAACATTCATGATTGCATTTACACATGGTTATTTATTTCAGTGAAATGATGGTGGTGTTAATCTGTGGATTATTTGTCTTTTAATATGGTGAACCTTTGATAAAGCCAATAGGCTTGCCTTATATGTTATTGTGATGACCCTTGACTAAGCCAATAGCCCTGTGGTTTTTTAATCTTATGCCCTACTTTATGAAGATGTTCTATTTGGTATAGGTATTGTGGTTATGGGAGTCATGAACCTTTAGTGGCCAAATATGACTGCAGAATGCAATCTAAGGTAATTTTAACTGTCTTAGGTATATTTTTGTAAAGTAATTTGTGGTATTTTGTAGCGTGTGTGTAATGAATGTACTTTTCCTTTTCTAACAAAACAGCGCTGGCCCGACAATCATTTATTGAGTGTTATTACTGCGTGGTAGCTAATGGTGATTACTAGCCCACATCACCTCCCTAGAGTAGTCCTTATACTGATCTGCTTCACAATCCTGAGAGAGTCAAGTGCTACAATTGGGTGTTTCGTTCTGAGTAAGGGGAGATTGTGAACCTATAAAATGAGCACGCCTCACATCCTGCATAACTAATAACTCAATTTCGTACAGTCCTCAACATACAAAAGAGAGGGAAGACAAAAATAAAAACAATAAGATATGTAGCGGTCCTGAAGCAGTTCTCAGTGAAAGGATTCCCAATCCCATCCTGACCCAAGGAAGAGTGGGTTCCATTAAGAAAAGGTCTTTGGGAAATCCATCCCCAAATGCTATGAGTGCTATAGGTAAGGGTATGTCAAGGGAGACACAAAATGCCCAAGGAGGTTGCAGTCACCCCACTGGTGGGCAGACACTGAGTGTGAGAAGTTGGACTGGTATATGATGTCCACTGTTCTAGTGGGCACCTTGCACCAGTCCAATCCACCCTTATTGATGGGAGTTGTAAAGTCAACCTTATAGAAAGCTATCCTAGGGGTAGCAATGGCGAGCAGTCTTCAGGCTAAGACTTCAGAGAGCGAATTAAGCTAGTTGTTTCACCAATTATAATCTCTTGAGTACCAAATGAAAGCACACCACACAAGGTATATATCAAATATATATGTATTTATTCTAAACACGACCCCTCTGGACTCTTTATGAGATCAGAGGTAAAAGTACAATACAAGGAACTTAATTAGCATACGATAAGTTGCACAGTATACGTTTTGCCCTAGCGGCCTCACAAACCATATACTAAAATAGTGGTATAAGAACCACGTGAGGAATAGAAAGTAGGCCTAGGGCCTGGGGAATTGCTGGGGCTTCTAGGAACAACCAAGGGTTAGGATGTAGGAGGCCCACGGGAGACGCATGCAGTGTCTAAATACTGCCGTAGGATACCATTGACTTTCTATGGAAACGAACAAGTTAAAAATGTACAATTTAAGGACACTTCTAGGATAACTACGATGGAACCCTTTTAGACTGAAACACTTGGAGGGCCAATATCCTCAAGACTACCAGAGTACTGGTGTTACCTCACCCACGGAAGCCAGGTGCATAGGTGTCTTTTGGTGTCGGGTTTCGTCGTCGATTCCAATGGAGAGCTGCGAAGAAGTGCTGCAGGCGACCAGAGGAAAAGTGTCCGGGTGGATCCAAGGGTAGATCGAAGATGTGAAGAACCTGAAAGCAGGGGAGACAGAGTCTGGGCCTCTACACAGTGACCAGGGCGGCAATAGAAAGATGGCACCATATGTCGGGTGATTTCAGGTGAAAAGGTGAAGATTGTCTCTTCAGCCATGAGGACCGGGAGGTGTCAATGACAACCAGGAGCTGGGTTCGACCTGTCCACTAAAGGCTCTAGTTGACTGCGGTGTCGGTATCCTGATTGGATCCACCAAGCCTTGGCAAACACAATCCATGCAAGATGTCAAGATTGGCTTCATTGAAGACCAGCAAGGTCTGAGGTGCTTCTCCTTTGCAGGAAAGCTGAAGCAAGCCTGGAGCAACCAGGAAAGCAAAGTAGTTTTAAGAGTGGTTTTCCTGGGGGCTCACTAGCCAATGGACTAGGAGTCACAAAGACACATCAAGCTGAAATGCACCAAGCAGGCCCACATGACACTCGTGGAGTGTGGGCCTATGAGCTTCAGTGCAAATGGTGCTCAGGGCTGGGGCTTCAAGCAACCCAATGCACAACTTCGGAATACCTCGGGAAGTATGTGCAGCATGCAAAATGCAGGATGTCCAGGAGTTCCGGTCCCACGTCACTCGTGTCCGCCATGGGTCTCAGCTTTGCTGTGAATGAAGTTTGGGGTCAGAGATGTCTGGAAGTCTATGTCCTGTGTTGCAGATTTTTCAGGATCCGGCGGGAGTCTAAAAAATGCAGACAGGCAAAGTTGCTGTTGGTGCCTATTTGAACAGGGTGGTCACTCCTTGACCACAAGGGAGATGTCTTCCATCTTCCAGTCGAAATGGAATATCGAAGGTCCAGGATATATGTTTCAGAGTTTCGTCCAGGATAAAATAAAGTCCTAGGGGTTGGACTAACTCTAAGGTCCCTCCTATGGGTGGACCTGGGGAGGGGTGGTTACAACCCTTCCCCTTTGTCAAGTTTCATGCCAGAGCTGTGGCTGAGTGCCCCAGCAACCGGTTTGAACTGGGAAATGCAATGGAGCACCTTGTGAAAAGCGTTCACTGAATGCAACCCGCCCTGCCCCAATACACTAAAGCCTGTCTGGGGAGGTGCTGGCACCTCCCTGAATATGAAACCTATTGTCCAGGCCTCCCCTGCCGGAGTTTCGTCCAGCAGCAGGAGGGCAGACTCGTGTCTGTGGCAGCAGCATCCATTTTGTGATGCTGGAGCTATGTTTAACTTTAATCGGGTAAACCAGTAACTACGTGTCTTCTCCCTCTAGAAGGATGAAATGCTACCCCCGCCACCAGAACTGGTGGGGGGTAGTATTCCAAAGTGTTTGACACCTTACACAACATGTTTTGATAAAGCCAAACCAAAGTTAGCATTAAACGTGAGGATTATAATGCACTTAAGGTTATATGGTATGGCTATATCATAGAACAGCTATAAGGAGATGGTTCCGAAAGCTGCAGATGGGCTCAGCTCATGCTAGGGCACCCTCTCACATAAAACCAAACACTCTACCTCCAGGATTGTCGAGGTCTGCCTTAGGAGTGGCTTATAGGTGTATATGTATCTATATATGTATATCGATATAGGTATACAATAGCTAAGTAAGGGGTGATTACACCACCTTACTCAGGCTGTAAGAACAGATCTGTGGTGTCACTTTGGAAGGCTAACCAGGGGTGGCACAATACATGCTTCAGCCCCTGGTAGGCCTAGGGTGCACCTATGCCCTGGGTGCCTATGGTACACTATACAGGGGCTCACAAGAGTGACCAAGTAACCAATCTGGTATGTACCCAAAGTACATGGTATCAATTTAGAGAGAGAACAGCTGGGCTGTGGGCCTGATTAGCAGGACCACAGCCACACTAAAGTCGGAAAACCAGAGAATCACAGCAAAAAGTGGGGGTAACCATAGGAAGCAGACCCTACTCTCCTACACTGAGGATGGCCAGTGTAGCAATTGAGGATTATATTGTCCTTGTTAGCATGGGGGTAGTGCAGAGGTGACCCTAATGTACCTAGGTGAAAGGAAATGTTGCCAAAAGCCCAAATGTCTGCAAATACTTTCATGTGTAGGCTGTGGGTCACCATCAATAGGCAAAAGGTGGTGGCTCTCAGAGACAAAGGAGCCAGTATGTTTACTGTCAGGTATCATCTTGTGACCTCTGAGAAGGTAATCCCGAATCTGTTCTACCACATTGTTGTAGCAGCCAGCTGTGATAGTCACTATCCTGAGGCACTGGTTCCCTTTGGGTGGGGGAGGGGGTTCTCAGGACCCTTGAGGGTAGCTTTGAGTCCTGCCATGACTGTGGATTGTCTCCTTCGAAATGACCTAGAGCACACCATCTAGAAGGAGGTGGCGCTCAGGTCCCACAAAGAGATGTTAGGGTTGTCTGAGCATGTGTTCTGGAAAAAAAGTTCCATGGCTGCTTAAGAGGGTAGTCAAGAGGGCCTGGAGCCTCAAAGAAAGGGACAGCTAGGTACCAAAAATAAAATTGCCAAGGGGCATGGAAATCTTTTTCAGGAACTCTCACGGTCCGGGAGGAGGCTGTGCCTGAGGGAGACAAACCTGGAGCCCACAATGGAGGACATTGCTGCCCTGGGGAAACGGCCTGAGCTGGCTCTAAGACAGGTTGATGAAGAACCAACCAAGGAAGTATTCTACAAAACTCAGAAGGAGTTCCTCAACCTTGAGGGCCTCAGGTTAAAGGCTGAGGGCCAGGTAATTGGTGACACCTCTGGAAATCACCTGGTCTGCTGAGAGAATGACCTTCTGTATAGTGAGCCTAAGCTTCCTGAGCCTGTGGCAACCCATGTGTTGGTGGTTATCCAGTGCTACAGAGCCTTCCAACTGGGTCTGAATTATGATGTACCACTGACAGGACACATGGGGAAAGACAAGACCACTGCCAGGCAGGACATCCACTCTTACTGGCCCCAGATGAGCGTGACCTCAGACGCATTCTGCCAGTCCAGTCCCATATGTCAGACCAGAGGAAAGTTAGAGGAAAAGTGAGAAGCTTCCCTAGTTCCCTTACATGTAATTTGCACCTCCTTTGAAAGGGTGGGAATTGATATTGTTGGGCCCTTTAACCCCAACACTGCCCTGAACAACAGGTGTATCCTGGTCTTGTGGGACCATGAAACTTGGTGCCTAAAGACCATGCCTGTGAGGACTGTGAATCATCCTGCAGTGTCCTGGGCCCTGGTGGGAAGTTTTTTAGCCAGGTAGGATTCCTCAACAAAGTGATGTCAGACAGGGGACCAATTTTGTGTCAGCCAACATGAAGTCCACGTGGCATGACTGTGGAGTAACTTGCAAGCTATCCACACCCTGTAACCCCAGACCAACAGGCTTGTTGAGGGGCTCAACAAGACCCTTAAATGCATGATTATGGGATTGTTGGAGTCCATGAGGTGGAAGTAAGATGTTGTCTTGCCATACCATAATTTTGCTTACAGGGAGGTGCCACAGAAATAATTCGGGTTCAGTCCTTTAGAGCTCCTATATGGCATCATTTGAGAAGGCCTCCTAAACGTGGGAAGGAGGGGTGGGAGAAAACTTCCAAGAACCCCCCCAGGATGTGGTCAGCTACATGTTGGCTTCGGTAGCTCAGATAACGTACTTCTGGAAGAAGGCTACTGAGAGCCTAGAAGCCAGGAGGTTTTGATCCTCTGGCATAAACAGAATGAAACACCCTAGTCGAGTTTGAGATTGGACAAAGAGAGGAGGCGATAAAGCCAGTAGAGCCCAGGGTCCTACAATACTGGTGGTCTGAGCTGTGTGAGGTGAAGGAGAAAAAGGGAGAGGTAACCTACTTTTTGGAATTCCAGACCCCAGGAACACCTTAAGGCGGTGATCCTCAAAAGTTTTAAAGCTGCACCCCATTTTAAAAAGCAATAACAATAGCCCCTCAAACATTTCCACAAGTATTCTATTACTTTTACAATGTTTATATATTTCTATGCTTATTTAAACATTACAGTTATGTTAAACCTTTTAAAAATGCAACAAATACAGCATTGCAAAACATATTATTCTGGTCAGCTAGGCCTTACTAACATGTAAAAGTAACCACAGTGTGATTATTCAAAATAGAGGCAGGGAGGTTTAAATAATATTTGGAGTCACTTTCCTTTTAACACATACCCCCAGCCACGTATAAATGACAAAGGATGTTAGTAATGGTCCATTACAGAGTAGCTTACTGCTGCTCAATTGTATTCAGCTTAAAACAAAGCACTGTTTTACTAACATGTAAAAGTATCCACAGTGTGATTATTCAAAATAGAGGCAGGGAGGTTTAAATTATATTTGGAGTCACTTTCCTTTTAACACATACCCCCAGCCAGGTATAAATGACAAAGGATGTTAGTAATGGTCCATTACAGAGTAGCTTACTGCTGCTCAATTGTATTCAGCTTAAAACAAAGCACTGTTTCAAGATGATGCTTCTTTTAACCTAACCAGAGCCTGATGCCCCCCCAGATCAGTTAAGGCCCCCAAAAGGGGGACCATCCCCCAGTTCGAAGAGCCCTGCCTTAATGGTACTGCAAGTCAATTGCCTAAATACCCTCTATGAGAGGTCTGACATTACCATGCTCATGGTGAGAGACAATGGGATGGAATGTGAGAGTGAAGCTCTCCCTAATCTCCTACCTGCCAAGGAGCAGGTTGGGTTAATAGAAGAATTCAACCTCTCCCTTAGCCTGACTCAAGTCAGTCATGAAGAATGATGCACATTCCATTCCCTGAGATGATAATCTCAAGGTTGGGAGCTGCTGAGTCCCTAAGTACCTTTGATTTGACATCTGTGTACTGCCCGATTGACCTATGTTGCAGGTCCTCTCCACTTCCAGTTTAGGGTGATGCCATTTGGGTAAAAGAATGCACTCATGACTTACAGAGGTTAGTTGACAGAATCCTGGCTGGGATGGAGGCTTTCAGTGCCACCTACCTGGATGACACTGCAGTTTTTGGCTCAAGGTGGGAGGACCACCTGTTCCAACTCCAGGAAGTACTTCAGGCCCTGCAGCAGGCAAGCTTGACAAAGAAAGCCAACAGTATGTGGGTGGGGGCAAGGTGCAGCTCTTCAAAGTCAATATTCAAACTGTCTTGGCTTGGGAACCCCTCAAGACTCAGACTGAGTAGATGGCATTCCTAGGCCACACTGAGTATTACTTGACAGAGCTTACTTTGAAAAAGCAGCCCAAGATGGTGATCTGGGTAGGGTTCAGCCAGAAAGCAATTCATACCTTGAAGTAGGCTATGTGGACAGCAGATGTGCTCAAGACCCCTGACCAAGAAATTGTTTGTCCAGATAGATGCTTCATGGCTTGGCATAGGGGATGTGATCTCAAAGCTAAATGAAAAGGGCCTTGTAGCCTTCATTAGCAGGGGGGTACTTCCTAGGAAACAGAGGTTGAGTGCAATCGAGAGGGAAGCCTTTTGTAGACCATACTTGTTTTGGACTTGCTTATGGGTTCAGAATGACAAAAGACCCCTCGGATTGCTAATGCAGATGAGGGGTAAGAATCTCAAACAGTTGAGCCAGTCCATCTCCCTAAAGGGAATGAACTTTATGCCGAAAAACCATCCTGAGAATTATTGCCTTTCTAGGTCCTTCCACCTTATTGATGAGAAATCCCACAAGGATGGATTGTTCTCCCTAGTTTCTACTAGGAGGAGGCACATATTAGACATGGCATCCTTGGTGTGGTCTTCCCATGAACGTTTTCAACTTCATCCCTCTTGTTTTCTGAATTTGCTTGTGTTGGCCATAGTGGCCACATGTATCCAGTTTGCATCTCCTAAATAACTCATTTTAGGTAATATCATATTTGCATTAGGTCATTACTATTAGGTAATAAGGCCCATAGATGCAAATGGTTTTGCATTACCTAATTTGCAATTACCGAATTGGTAATTGCAAATTAGGAATTGCAAAATAAGGTTGCCCAGGGGCCTAAGGCCTCCCTGAAGCGCCGCAAAAAAATAAATGTGCACATGTAAAGCGCACAGATGCCCCATGGGCATGTGTGTGCTAAATTGCTCTTTGAAAAGTGCATTTCTTGTCCATTTTCAAAAATTGCACATGGTTACCATCAACTTGGAGTCAATGATAATAGCATTTCCAAAATGCCCAATTTTCATTTAGGAAATGCTTGGTTTATGTGCTTAGTGAAACACAAGGTGATTACCTAAAATACACTGCCAAAGCCTTTCACACATCTTGAAAGACTATTTTGCATTCGCAAACAGTCACATTTAGTGACACACACTGTTTTCAAATGCAAAATATGGTGGATACATTTGGCCCTAGGACTCTGTCCACCTTACCACTGCTCTTCAGTGCTAAAGTGCTTGTGCTCAGTCCCTTACACCTGATTGGCTCACCTAATTTAATTGCAAGGACTTCGAAAGTGGTACTGTGTGTACCCAGGTCCTGTAAATTAAATGCTACTAGCAGGCCTGCAGCACTCATTATGCCACCCATTAAAGTAGCACTCCAAAATATGTGTCATGCATGCCCTTGCAATCTGTAGTGCAGAACTGAACTGCCATTTTGACTTCGCAATATAAACTTTTTTCCAAGCCTAAACCTTCTTTTATAATACAGAAAGGTCACTTGTAAAGGTGGCCCTAAAGGACTATAGGGCAGGGTGCATTGTGTTTAATAATTGGGACATGTAGGTTTACCTTTTACATATCCTGGTAGTAAAATATCCCCTAAATGTGTTTTACCTACTATAAGCCCAATCTTTCCCATTGGATACTATTTGGTTACCTTATTACATTTAGTAGGTGCTAACATTTGATTGGGAGCAGATAGGAATATCATGTTTAATTGTAATTTAAAGTCCTCTTTAGTACTAAAGTCGGATTTTGAGTACACAAATCTGAAAATGCCACTTTGGAAAGCTGGCATTTTCTTACCCTTCCTAACCATTTGTACCTTCTACCAGCGTCCTGGGTCACATGATAGTGAAAATCTCTGGTGTTGGGGTTTATGTACCCCTTTGAGACAGTGACAAAAAAGGAATCAGATGTGAACAGGCTAGGCCATCCTGCCAGGATGATTGGGGGTTGAGCTGTAACCAGCTCCACTTACATTTCAAAGGGCTTTGCCTCCAGCCCACACAAAGGATCCGGACACTAGTCTTTTGTCATGCCAGACTTCTTGGAGCCTTGACAGGTGAAGAGAAGAACTTTCCAGAACTAGACATGGGGTAGTTTAAGGAATCCCCCCTCTTCAAAGGATGGCACAGTGTTTAAATATTGAACCTTCAAAGTCACTCTTCAACACACTCCTAGACCTACTGAGAATGCAGAAGAAGGACTGCCATAGGCCCCTGAGGACTGTCCTTCGGCTTGACCTGCCTTGTTTCCCACATGACTGTCATGCTGCCTGAGCCCTGCTCTGGTCTCTGAGAAGGAAGACTGGAGCAAATCCCTTTCTCCCAGGTTAGCTTTAGGGACAACAAGTGTCAGTTGGCTGACCTCCTGGTCTGAGATACAGGGACACAAAATTCTCCAGAGGCCTCCCTGCAACTGCCCAGCTGATCTCCTGCAAATGAACCCGCTGGCCTCTGCTAGAGTGAGTCATTGATTCCCAAAGGGTGCCTTCCCATTTTCTGAACCTTGGCTGGTATCAGCTTGAACTCCTCTGCAAGAAATGGAGAAATCCTTATGTTTTGAGCTCTTTATGACTTCAAACAGTCCTGTTCCTGCTGAGACTCTCCCTCCTGTGACAACTGCCAATGAGAAGTGCCAGTAAACCTGCCTGTTTGAGCTACAGTGTCTACAATTAAGGCCTGCCAATGCAAGATCTTCACTTAACACTATAGCAATGACAGCCAGTGGTGACCGTTAATGGAAAGTCCTAGGAACAACCACCGTGAACTGAACTCTTAGCATACGACTTTGAGAAGGTAACTTTTTTTTAGCAGGACTCACCCACTCCCTGTATCTATCCCATGCTCCTTCAAGGACAGCCTAAACTTGTGATTTCAACAAAGTATGGGTGAAATTTGCGAATTTGCGTTCCATGAATTCGCGTGAAATCAAATTCGCAATCCGCAAAATCCACGAATTCATGCGAATTTGCGGATTTTTGGTTTTTTGCGTGTTCGCGGGGTTTTATGCGTGTTCGTGGTTTTTTTTGCGTGTTCACGGGACTTTTTGCGTGTTTGCGGGCCGCTTGCATGGCGAAGTTACCCAGGCAGTCGTGTATGGGCACAGCACCCTCTGGTTCACCACTGCCACCCTCTGGTTCACCCCTGCCACCCTCTGGTTCAGCACTGCCACTCTCTGGTTCACCCCTGCCACCCTCTGGTTCAGTACTGTCACCCTCAGGTTCACCACTGCCACCCTCTGGTTCACCACTGCCACCCTCTGGTTCACGAATTCCACCCTCTGGTTCATCACAGCACCTCTGGTTCACCACTGCCACCCTCTGGTTAACCACTCTCACCCTCTGGTTCAGCACTGCCACCCTCTGGTTCACCACTGCCACCCTCTGGTTCACCCCTGCCACCCTCTAGTTTTCCACTGCCACCCTCTGGTCCATCATAGCACCCTCTGGTTCACCCCTGCCACCCTCTGGTTCAGCACTGTCACCCTCTGGTTCACCACTGCCACCCTCCGGTTCACGACTGCCACCCTCTGGTTCATCACAGCACCTCTGGTTCACCACTGCCACCCTCTGGTTAACCACTGTCACCCTCTGGTTCAGCACTGCCACCCTCTGGTTCACCACTGTCACTCTCTGGTTCACCACTGCCACCCGCTGTTTCACCCATGCCACCCTCTGGTTCACCACTGCCGCCCTCTGGTTCACCCCTGCCACCATCTTGTTCATCGCTGCCACCCTCTGATTCACCCCTGCCACCCTCTGGTTCACCCCTGCCACCCTCTGGTTCAGCACTGCCACCCTCTGGTTCAGCACTCTCACCCTCTGGTTCACCCCTGCCATCCTCTGGTTCATCACTGTCACCCTCTGGTTCATCACTGCCACGCTCTGGTTCACCACTGCCACCCTCTACCGAGACCTTTTGTGACGCAGTGGCAGCACAAAAGATGCGCCATGGTGCCGGGTATTAACAACGTGACGCATCTGAGAGATGCGTCATGTTGTAAAGCCCTGCGCCATCAGGAGGCGTTCCCCTCAGATTCACGCATACGGCTGAACATTTATCGACGAAGAACCAGTTGAAGATACGGTCAACCCATTTATCTTCTCTTATGAGCAGTTTATTATTCGCATTTAGCCCTGATGAAGTTCTCCGTGTGAGGACGAAACGCGTTGGCCTGAAAGTCAAGCATTTTTTCAAATAAAGAATACGTTATTCAATCTACTTTGTGATCTGTGGACTTCTTCTTCCTGGCGCACACCCAACTGAATTGCAATTTTAAAGGATCTGGTACAAAGTGGCACCATTGGATGGTTGGTGCCAGGGTAGTTGCGCAAGAAATTGGATTACAGAACAGGCACGAGGTGCAGAACTCTTTAGTCAACTGTCCTCCTCCTTTTTTTTGTACATCTAATTCTTTTTATCCATTTCAGTTAATGTATAATGCAATTGGGGTCACCATTCATGTTTTTTATTGACGGTATTATGTTTGTTTTAAATTATCTTTTGTCATATAAGTGAGAGAAATTAGTACACTTGACTGAATAAGACCACTGAAACACATATCACTCAATGGCACACATTGACAGCAGGCATTAAGTAAAATACTGTAATTGAAAGTTAATATAGGTAAGTTCTGAGTTGGAAATTTTCGGCATGGTGATAGTTTTTAATGTATTGACTTTGCCATGCTTTCAAGTTCTCTTATTTTAAACTAAATTTTTATGTTTGTCATCTGAATTACCTCAGAATCTATGAAGCACATGCTTAACAGAGAGAAAGAATACCCTGTCTTTGTTGGACATCTCTATCCCTATTACTTTCGGATTTGAATGGGTATAATAAGAGTTGCAATATAGACAGAGCCAGATGTACTAAAATTAGGAATACTGATTTCCTAATTATGATTCATTCTGAATCACAATTAGGGAATTGGTATTCCTAATACATGAAACTCTATTGAGTTTTATTAGCAATTCCTAGTGGCTCTCAAATAGACCTTCTTCCTGCGAAAGAATGCGACCATTAGGTATCACAGCCATCACACAGATGATAGCCTGCTGAGGGCAGCATACCATCATATCTGTGATTGCCAGTAGGTAGTTATAGTTAGGACCTATTATCCATAGGAAATCCGCAACATTCTGTTACCAATAACATTGGCACTGATTGATAAATCTTTGCGAAATTTTCCTGGTCCACTCCTATCCTGAAAGTTTCATGGTCATTCGTCAAGTGCAGGGCCGAAAGAAAAAAGGGGCGTCCCAAAAAGTGTTTTCCCCATGCAATTTCCCATAGGACCTTTAGTCACAGCTACAGATTGAACTGCTGAACGGAATTACGCCAAATTTGGCAAAGAGGTCCTCAGTTCAGACTTGTGCCTTCTGCTTAAATGGTGTCAATCTGTTCAGTAGTTGCTGAGAAAATGACAGTTAAAATCATTTATATATCTATGGGCGGGGTGGATCCGCGGAATCTGTGCGCATTGTCATTGTACCATAAGCGCACCCTTCCGATCACGTGCTGAAAGCTAGTTGGCTGTCAAGTGGTTGTCAACATTCGAAACCAGGAACTGTTGGCAGCCATTTTGTGCCTCGGTAGAAGCGAGGCTGAGGAAGTCCGTGCAATATGTGTGCAAAACGTAGAAAGGGGGCCGGGTAGAAATAATGTTACCCTCTAGACCTGGTTAGGGGGTCCCAGAAGGACCCCCAGGGCCCACAATTAAAAAAAAAGACCTGGCAGGTGCGTGTAGGGTGCGCAGACTCTGCCATAAAATAAATAAAATAAAACAGAGCTTTTTTTATAATTAGCCCCGTGGGAGCTAAATACCGGATGCAAAATTATTACATTTTAGGGGGGCCCAAAGGGGCCCCGGAGATCGTCACCCCCAGGGCTAAAAAAAAATGGTGGAGGGAGGAGTCCAAGGTCCCCAAAGCCGCAGGGACCACCAGCCCCCAGGGCTTTATGTATTGTGGGAGGGGGACGGTGTGGCCCCCCTCCTGGAGCACTCAAGGGCCCGTTACCCCCCGGGGCTACAAAAAAATGGTTGGGGGGGCTGCAAGGTCTCCAAAGCCCCGGGGAACACCACTCCCGGGGCTTTAGGTATTGTGGGAGGGCCAGCTTCTGCAGTGTCCAGGGGTGTCCATCCCACCCTCCCATAGCAAGGAAATCTGTTCTCTCTTTCAAAATCTAAATCAGATTTCTTTTCCAAATGGAGAGCTGCATGTTAGTAGCTCCCCATGTGGAAAAGCAATGCCGGCTCCCAAACGCGTAGAAGTTGTGCACCAAAGGCGCTGGAGTCGCGAACCCTACAGATTATGAATCTTTCATCCAGCGCGTGGACACCAGGGGGCCGCACTGAGAGCTGCGCTGGGTGCGCGACTTTTAATTTTGGAGTAAAAAAATAGCCCCTATCAGTGATTTCTAATATCCTCAGGGACCCTATTCCTCGGGTCTTATAAAAAATGTTGGGGACTGTTGGGGGAGCCACAATGCCCCCACGGTCCTGTCAGCTTCCCGCGTCCTTCAGGAGCCCGCATTGCTTTTCCACATGGGGAGATGCTAACTTGCATGTGGTAAAGTTATCTGGTTTGGATTTTGAAAGTGACAGATTTCAGTGCTCTGTCTTTCAAAATGCAAACCAAGTTTGTTATGGGAGGGCTCCCGCTCTCTCGCAGCAAACAGCAGTGTCCCGGGGGTAGGCACCCCGGGACACTGCAGGAGCCGGCCCTGGGGGGGGAGGTCCCCAGGGCCCTCAATGGCTCCAGGCGAAGGGCCACGCAGCCTCGCTCCTACATTACAAAAAGCCCTGGGGGGTTGTGGTTCCTGGGTCTTGAGGGGGGTCGTTGAGGCCCTTCCTCTTCTATCTTTGCAGGGGGGGGCTTGGAGCCCACTCCAGTCCTATGCTTTTTAGCTCTGGGGGGTGACTCTCACTGTTGCATAGCAAACAGCAATGTTGAGAAAATCTTCCGGTAAGATAACAAAGGATTTTGAAGTCCATTTTCGGCATTTTTGTTGTAGGTTGCAGCCGTTAAAGCGGCGACAAATTTAATGCTGTATTTGTAACTATGCCCTTAAGTTTTGTAATGTCGACAATCTTGTCTCCCATTTAAATAGGCACAAATTATTTTTTGAAGTGCATTGTGAATCGTGAAGCAACACTGTTTGATTGTGATCAATAAAGAATTGAAAGAGTTGTGTACTTCTTTCAATCAATCAATCAATCAATACACTTGTAGAGCGCGCTACTCACCAGTGGGGGTCTCAAGGCGCTTGGGGGGCGTGCCGCTACTGCTCGAAGAGCCAGGTCTTGAGGTGTTTCCTGAATGTGAGGTGGTCCTGGGTCAGTCGTAGGTGGGCGGGGAGGGAGTTCCATGTCTTGGCCGCCAGTTAGGAGAATGATCTTCCTCCGACAGTGGTTCTGCAGATCCGTGGGACGGTGGCGAGGTTGGCGGAGGAGAGTTTGCGTGTTGGAGTGTAGAACGTGAGGCGGTTGTTGAAGTATTCGGGACCTATGTCGTGGAGCGCTTTGTGTGCGTGGGTGAGGAGCCTGAACATGATCCTTTTGTTGACGGGGAGCCAGTGCAGGTCTCTCAGGTGGGCTGATATGTGGCTGCGGCAGGGGATGTTGAGGATGAGTCGTGCGGATGGGTTCTGTATGCGCTGGAGTTTTTTATGAAGTTTGACTGTGCTTCCTGTGTATAGGGCGTTCCCGTAGTCTAGTCGGCAGGTGACGAGGGCCTGGGTGACCGTCTTTCTAGTTACGGTAGGGATCCACCCGAAGATCTTACGGAGCATGCGCAGGGTGTTGAAGCATGAAGATGAGATGGCGTTGACTTGCTTGGTCATCGTGAGAGAGGAGTCCAGGATGAATCCCAGGTTGCGTGCGTGGTCAGTGGGTGTTGGTGCAGTGCCCAGTTCTGTGGGTCACCAGGAGTCGTCCCAGGCGGATGGGGATGGTCTGAGGATGAGGACCTCCGTCTTGTCTGAGTTCAGTTTCAGACGGCTGAGTTTCACCCATTCAGTGATGTTTTTCATTCCTTCCTGAAGGTGGAGTATGGCGGTGGCTTTGGTGAGGGAGAGTATCATCTGGGTGTCGTCGGCGTATGAGATGATGTTGAGGTTGTGTTTGCCTGCGATGGTGGTGAGGGGGCTCATGTAGATATTGAAGAGTGTTGGGCTGAGCAATGAGCCTTGGGGTACGCCGCAGATGATCTTGGTGGCCGCGGAGCGGAGTGGAGGGAGGCGGACTCTCTGGGTTCTGTCGGAGAGGAACGAGGTGATCCAGTCCAGGGCTTTACCTTGGATCCAGGTGTTGTGGAGGCGGGTTATTAGGGTGCGATGGCAGACTGTATCAAAGGCGGCTGAGAGGTCTAGGAGGATGAGGGCAGTGGTTTCCCTGTTGTCGAGTAGGGTCCTGATGTCGTCGGTGGCTGCGATGAGGGCGGTCTCGGTGCTGTGGTTGGCTCGAAATCCGGGCTGGGATGGGTCGAGGGTTCCATTGGCCTCAAGGAAAGCGGTTAGCTGTATATTGACGATCTTCTCGACCACTTTCGCCGGGAAGGGAAGAAGAGAGATGGGGCAGACGTTTTTGAGGTCTTTAGGTCCGCTGTGGGTTTCTTCAGTAGGGCGTTGAACTCTGCGTGCTTCCAGCTCTCTGGGAAGGTGGCGGACGCGAGGGAGTTGGGTATGACGTACCGTAGGTGGGGAGAGATGATGGTGTCGGCTTTGTTGAAGATGTGGTGAGGGCATGGGTTGGAAGGCTAGCCAGAGTGGATGGTGTTCATAGTGTGGGCGGTGTCTTCAGTGCTGATGGGAGTCCAGGCGCTGAGGGTGGTTGTAGGGGGTGTTGGTTCGGTGGCTGGGGGCAGAGTCTGGGAGCCAAAGCTGTTGTGGATATCGGCGATCTTGCGGTAAAAGAACGTGGCGAGGGAGTTGCAGAGGTCTTGCGATGGTGTGAGGTTGCAGGCTGCGTCGTTGGTGTCGGTGGTGGTGATAGGTGGGTTCTGGCTCAGTGATGTGGTTAGCTGGTCTGCGGTGACTTTGCTCCAGCATCTACGGGGAATCTGTTGCGGGCGGTGGTGGGATGTGGTCTTCTTAAAGGTGAAGTGGATGCAGCTGTGGTCGGTCCAGTGTAGTCCGCTGGAGTGGATGAAGGCAACGTGGCTGCTGGCAGAGAAGATGGGGTAGAGCGTGTGGCCGGCGTAGTGGGTGGGGGTGTTGACCAATTGCTTGAGTCCGAGGTTGGAAGGTTGTTGAGCAGGGTGGTGGTGTTGTTGTCATTGTTGTTCTGCAGGTGGAAGTTCAGGTCCCCTAGGAGGATGTAGTCTGATGAGGCGAGGGCATGTGGGCTGATGAAGTCGGCGATGGCTTCACTGAATTGTATACGTGGGCCCGGGGGTCTGTAGACAAGGGTTCCTTTGAGGGTGGTCTTGGGGTCGGTGTGGATCTGGAAGTGTAGGTGTTCAGAGGTGGTGAGGTCATCTTCGGAGTTGGTTGTGACGTTGATGGTGTTCCTGTGGATGATGGTGATTCCTCCTCTGGCTGGGTTAACGCGGTCCTTACGGGAGATCTTGTAGCCGTTCGGGATGGCTATGGCGATGGCAGGGGCTGAGGAGGCGTTCAACCAGGTTTCTTTGAGGAAGGCGACGTCTGGTGCTGTTATATCTAGAAGGTCCCAGAGTTCGACGGCGTGCTTGTGGACGAAGCGGGTGTTGAGCAGGATGCAGTTGAGTTGGTTGTTTTTGTTGCCTGGTCTGGGTGGTGGGATGTAGGTTCAGACGCAGGTGAATTTGCAGGTTTGGCAGGAGAAGGGTCCGTGGGTGCGCTTCGGAGTGGCTTGGTAGCAGGCGGCGGGACGGCCGGTGTTGAGTGCGAGGAGGGTGATGGTGTCATATCTCAGTCGGGTTTCTTCGTTTCGGCGTTGACCAGGGGTTATGGCCCTGGGCACGTTCCAGGCACGGACGGGCACAGACAGGCTTGCCTTTGGCACGCCATTGGCGTGCCAGCGGCCCGCCCGCTGCGCGCGTCCGCTGTGCGGCCTCCATAAGTAGGGCTGTGGGAGAGAGGAGCAGCTGGGAGGTGGGGGCAGGGTGGTGAATGGGACACCAGGGGGGCGGGGCCGCAGGGTGGCAGCGCAGGGAAGCGTGAGGGAGGGGAGTGGGAGGGGGTTGGGGGAGGGCACGGGCACTAGGGGCGGCAGAGTAAAGACTGGGGAGAACAAAGAAAGTTTATAAAGGAAGGCAGTACAAATGGCACAGGTGAGGAATACGAGGAAGAGACTGAGGAGAACAAAGAAAGTTTAAAAGGAAGGCAGTAAAATGGCACAGCAAGGAATACGAATAAGAAAACAGTCCGAGGCAGAAGAGAGGACTGCAGCGGTTACAGGCGGCACAGCGGACAGCTGCGGCATAGGGGGACCGTTTGGCGGCTGGGGGGCCGACCTACCTGGTGACAGGGTCAAAGGTTGCTCATAATGTGCATAGGGGCAGATTTACAAGTTCATTGCGTTACTGTTGCATCATTTTTAGGATGAGAAAAGTGATGTGAAAGTGCTCAAGGGACTTATAAATCTGCTACGCAGTGTTCTGTCTTACTTTGATTTCCTTTCTGTCATGTAGAGGATCCTGGGTAAATATAACGGTTTCTGTACAGCCAGTACCTTTCAACCGTACCCCCAAACTGCTTACGGACTGTTACCATAGTAACAGTTCATGGAACACTTATGTGAGCAGAGAGGTTAGAAGTTCACCACATGATGTTGCTAATCGAAACAATTACTGTGCTGGACTTTTAAACGTTTTCTATAGGAACCGTTAGTCGTAGAAGAAGTCAGTGGAAAATATAATAAATATAATAGCGGGGGTTCGCTGGGGCCCCCACAGTCCCGGGGCTTCACTCATGTTCGGAGGGGGGTGCAGTAGGCTGTGTAAATTATATCGAGAAAACAACAATGCGGCTTATTGCAGCTTTTCTTTAATATAATGTGGAATAATGTTTACTTATTAGGCAGTGTTCACTTTTGTTACGGATAGAGTCACTTTGTTACAGGAAATGTATTAATATGTAGGACGTCGTATTCTGAATGTGTGCGTGGTACAAATTTATCGTTTAATTGGCTAAGGTGTTTCAACAACAAGCTTAATGTTCATTGGGTGCGAACTATTGAAAATAGAAGTGTTTTCTGCAATTCACTTCTGCTCCGGAGAGTAGCAAAGACATATAATTGACTTACATGTTGTAAGGAGGACTTTCCTGAGCTGAATGTTGGATTGTTGTGAACTATTGAAAGTAGAAGTGTTGCCAGCCATTCACTTCCGCTCTGCGGAGTAGGGGGGACATCTGATTTGCTGACGTGCTCCAAGGAGGACTTTCCCAAGCTTAATGTTGATTGGCTGTAAACTGTTGAAAGTAGAAGTGTTGTCAGCGATTTCTTACCTCTTCGCGGAGTATTAGGGACATTTCATTGGGCAACGTGTTCCAAGCGGGACCTTATGAATCTTAATGTTCATTGGCTATGAAGCATTAAAAGTAGACGTTTTGGCAGTCATTCCTTCCTCCTCTGCGGAACAACATGGACATTTTATTGGCTAAAGTGTTTCGAGCACAAGTTTACTCCTTATTGGGTGGGAACGGTTCACTGTTGTCTGTGATTTTGTGACACTCTTCCAAAGGAGTATGGGAAAAGAAAGTAGTAGAGAGGAGGTTAGGAACACTATTAACTCTGTACAGTTGTCACAAGGTGGTGGACAGGGATTATGAAGGTAAAAATTATTTCTATATGTTTTAAGGGCCATTTATATAATTACTGTGTGGTGTACAAATGACGGAGGAAAAATTACAGTGTCTTGCGGTGTTTTTTTGATCAAGTTTGCGGGTGGGATACTTCCCAGGAGCACTATTTACTTATAATGTGGTGTTTACTTTTCTGATGGGGAGGTGTGGTTGCGCTGCAAAAAAATCAGTCTAGGTTCGAAACAGTTTTATTTAGCAAATACAAATAAACTTTCTTCAGAAACTGACGCTGTATATATGAAAGGGGTGACAATTAAAAATGCAATTTCAGAAAATATCAGTTAAGCGTGGCCATACCCTCTTTTTTTCTGCTATAGTTTGTAAAATTGTTGCCCCACATTCTTGATAATGTAAGAGGGCATCAGTTACTTTTAGAGAAAGTAGGATAGTAGCACTTCTATCCTACTTTCTCTAAAAGTAACTGATGCCCTCTTACATTATCAAGAATGTGGGGCAACAATTTTACAAACTATAGCAGAAAAAAAGAGGGTATGGCCACGCTTAACTGATATTTTCTGAAATTGCATTTTTAATTGTCACCCCTTTCATATATACAGCGTCACTCCCGCACTACATTATCTGAGGTCAGGATAACAAGTAAAAAACAGTTAAATACAAGTGACTTCATATTACATAGAAATGTATGCATTATTATTTGTCAAATTTGTATTCTGTAGAATTCAGGAACATTCTGTCATAGTGCTTAGAAGTCGCACCCTGTTCCGCTAACAAATCACATACTCACTTAAGAATATATAGGATGGTACTATTATAATATACAGAACTGGTCCTATATATTATTTAAGGAGAAGGTGAATAGGAACTGCAAATGAGAAGAATAGAAATTAGAAAATTACATTCAGAAATGTAGGGTTTATCAAAAATTTAAAGTAACAAAGTATGTATGAAAGCTATATTTTTTATTCTGCAATTTCGTAAAATATGCTCCATGAAAAAAATACCTGATCAAGTACGTTTTAATGTTTCCTAATCTGTATTACAGATGGAGCTGAAAAATCTCCTTTTCCTCTTCTGTAACAATAGGACACTCTAGTACAATATAATGATTGATACCATTGTTACAGTAAAAAGAAAAGGAAAATAAAGTTATCTATTTAACAGAACATCCATAACGAAATACTTTCAAGCGGTAATTATTTTCTGAGCTTCTTTTCTCCGGGAAGTCAAAAAGTTTGATCTTCGTGGCGACGGGTCATAAACTCCTCTGAGATCATGACTGTGAAAATTATAATATATACATAATTTCACAGTATATGATCAAAAGGGAGGAACAGACTGAAAACTAGAAGCTGGTGACATTGCTTATATATCTTTACTCTTTGTGAAGACGGGTCATGAACTCTACTAAGATTAGCATAACTGTTAATATGATATTTTACATATTAACAGTATATAATCCCTAGGGGAAAACACACTAGCAACTGGAAGGTGGTGACGTTGATTGTAAATGTTTAGTGTCTGTGCCGACGGGTCACCAACACCTCTGAAGCGAAGTACAGTGTCAATATTATAATATGGAAAGTCATAATATATAGGCTGAAAGGAGCCAGAAAAGGGGCAATGTTTGTTGTAATCTATCTGTTTCTGAAAACAAGCTGCTGACGTTACAGATAAAAAGGGAAAAACATGCAATACACTTTTTCCTAGATATAAATGTTTAAATATTGACAAATGGCCACTAATTATAACTATCTACTATGCCATAATGAAACAACTTACAACTCCGGAATATGTTTGTTGACGCAAAACAAGAATCTGATGCTAGAAAAGGGAACCTGCATCACAATTGGCGACGCAGAAATAACTTGCAAAAACAAAACTAATCGCACAATAGGTGTGGTTTATATAGTTTTTGGTTTGATTATTAGTCTATGGAAGAAAGATTTGGCTCCGCCTATGTAGTTGTCATGTTTTACAGTTTACAGGTGCTCAGGTTTTAACTGTTTTACTTGTGCACGTGTTGGGAAAAGTTACAAACTGTGAAGTTGTAAAGGTTTCGATTTCCATAGTAACACGTATAAGGTCCTTATAATCTATATACGTTGGAGAGTTTAAAAAGTGTTACCCGGTAAACTGTATCCTTTGCATTCTCATGATTAAAAACATCTAACTAGAAGATATAAAAAAATATTGTTTACAATAGAAGAAAAAAAAGAATAAATTAATATTTGTTATCACTATGCTTTTTAATTTAAAAAATACCAGCATTTGTAAAGGGTGAAGCTACCCCCGGAAAGGTGTGCCGGCGTTTGGGGCATTGGGAAGATTAAGCAAGGTGTTATCTACAGTGAGATAGTGGTGGAATACGAGGCTGATGGACTTTGGAATCGCACTGTGAACGCTGTTCTTGAAAGTCAGATAATATAGGTGCTGCGTCATACTTTTACCACGCTTATATGTTAATTACTGCTAATTAAGTTGAACATATTCTTAAATTGTAAGTAGGGCTCGTTGATTTATGTTTTTATTGATTTTTACAGATGAATACATACAGAATAGAGTAGTTGGTTGTACTAAGTATCAATTGCGCGCCCGCAATGCACTGCTGATGATGTCACATATTACTTCATTCACGACATGGTCAGTGACATCACTGATGACATCACTGATGACATCTCAAAAGACATCACTGATGACATCATCCACGTGACAGTCAGATAAACCTCATCAGACACTAGTATAACCTTTCATAACTCACTATAAAATACAGGGTACCATATTTGAATCCATTGACGCACCAATACAATCTTCTAAAAACCCACTCAGTGATTCCTAGATCTACACACACATCTAAACACTTGCCTATAGATTGACTCATACATGCTAACAAAGATCAATAGAACACTTTTAAATATACTTATACACCTACATCGACATTACACACACAGTTCCTATCTCCATCCCGACCAGTGCAGTGTGGGGTCCCTCAAGGGTCGGCGCTTAGTCCGACCCTTTTTAACATCTATGTGACCCCACTAGCCAGATTAATAAGATCTTTCGGGATGGAGGTAGTCTCTTATGCAGACGACACCCAAATACTCGTCTCTCTCCCCCATTCTGATGTGCTTACCGCCTCCAAGTTTAGATCCTGTATGGAGGCGGTTGGCCACTGGATGATTCAGAACTCTCTTAAACTGAATGGGGAGAAGACTGAGATATTGGTGTTTGGGGGAAAAGAAAACATCTGGTCAGCCCTTTGGTGGCCTGACTCACTAGGAATATGTCCCTCCCCCACCACGTCTGCTAAGAACCTTGGGGTGATGTTAGATCCAGCCCTTGACATGGGCGCTCAGGTGAGCAGAACTGTCTCTACCTGCTGGGGCCTGATCCACACCCTGCGAAGGATCAGGAAATATCTTTCCCTGCAGGCAAGAAAGCAAATTGCTGTTGCATTGATTGGCTCTCGTTTGGATTACTGCAATGCGCTGTATGCTGGGCTAAACCGGAGCCACTTACAGCGCTTGCAGGTGGTCCAAAACGCTATAGCCAGATTTGTTCTGGACATTCCCAGGCGCTCCTCAGCCACTGCGGCCAGGAAATCGCTGCATTGGTTACCGGTGGAATCTCGAATCCGGTTCAAAGTGCTATGTATGACCTACAGAGCCATCGCAAAAAATAGGGACACAGGTCTCGGCTCTATCATTTCCCACTATACCCCTGGTAGGAGCCTGCGTTCCTCCGGGAAATTGCTCCTTAAAGCCCCGCGTGTACGAAGAGCCAAATGGGGTGGCAGGGCTTTTTCGACGCTAGCCCCCAAATGGTGGAATGACCTTCCGCTTGATTTGAGATCTCTTCCATCTCTACAGAATTTCCGCAATGTTTTAAAAACTCACCTCTTTCGAGAAGCCTATGTGTAAGGACATCTGTTTCAATTTGATCGTATTGTTAGGCGCCTTGATACCTGCGGGTTATTGTTTATGCGCATTATAAATTTTTATCAATCAATCAATCACCCTATTCACTTATGTAGTCGTCCTACCCACTTATACAAACAATTGATCATACTAACATTTACTAAGCTACACACTTATACAAACACCACTTTATTTATTCATATAGATAATAACTCATACTTAGTGTGTTATAAAATCAATATTACAAGTAAACAATTTCCATACAGTCACACATACAATCACTGAGTCTTATGTATACTTATTTATATACAACTGTCACATACATTGCCTTTTATATTTCTACTTTGTTGCACATCTATCATTGAGAAATTTATTTACTCATCAACACACCCATAAAGATATTCACTCACCCAAAACAACTGTTTTCACATACAGTCTTAACCTTATATATGTACTTAATCAGCTATTTACACATCTTTAGACAGTTACACACCTTCCGTCTAACTACACACACATTCACTCTCTCATACAAATACTCTCTTAACTAATTAAAAACTAATATAATGAATTAGCTATACATGAGACGTCTAAAGATGGCTCTCATGAAAGGTAGTGAAAAAGTATGCATATATTACTGTCCTTCCTCACCTTTGTTGACACTGTATGTAAATTTGGCAGTATGGAGGCTCAAACTGTAGAAATAGAAACCTTTTTGGGGGGGTTCACTGATATACCTGGTCCTTAAAGCAACAAAGAAGTGAATGGCATGGAAGCTGTAATATCAAAAAGAATGCATTTATTAACCTCACATGAGGGAGATTGCGTCACACAGTACCCTCAGGCCGCTGTATGAGAAAGTCTAAGGAGTATAGGGAACAGGAGCCTTATATATGCATTTGTTACGTAGTCTGCATAAAACCAAGGGGAGGCCCTGGCACATACAAGCATGGTTATTGTCTAATATGGTGTTGGACTTGGACCATTTTGCAGGGTCATCCCTGAACTTTTTGCCTTCCTCCTGTATTTTTTCTGACCTGTTGTTGGCTATTTTATGACCCTGGACACTTTACCACTGCTGATCAGTGCTAAAGTGCATATTCTCTCCCTATTGTAAATTAATGTATGAATTAGTGACTCCATGATTGGCTGATTTGGTTTACTTGTCAGACTCTAGTACAGTGCACCAGGAGTGCCCAGGGCTTGTAAACCAAATGCTGCTAGTGGGCTTGCAGCACTGGTTGTGCCACCCACAGGAGCAGCCTGTAAAAGTGTGTTTAAGGCTTGCCATTGCATAGCCTGCGTGGAGTCTGGTACTGTCATGCTGACTGGGCAAGTGCACCCACTTGCCAGTCCTTAAACCTTCCCTTTTCTTCATATCAGACACCCCTATGGTAGGCCCAAGAGCAGGGTGCATTGTAAGTATAAGGTAGGACAAGCCCTGGTGTGTGTGGCATGTCCTATAGTGAATTACAGCCATTTTTGTTTTTCACTATTGTAAGGCTACCTGTACTCCATAGGCCAGAATGGGCAGTCAGATTATTACATCTTATAATCCTAACTGACTCAGGGAACATGGTAGGAATTCGAGTTTGGTATGCCTGAATTCAGAATGATAAAAATACATCTTTTAGTGAAGTTGGTTTTAACATTCTGTGTTCGAAAAAATACTACTTTTAGAAAGTAGGTATTTTGTTGTCTAACTATGCAAAGCCTGCTTCTGCTAGGTTGTGTATTCCTTGTCTATAGTTTGAGTGACAGGGCTGGGGGATTCCAGGAGACAGAATGAGTCAGCCCAGTGGTAAATATAGAGTTCTGCATCTAGATGGGTGGGAGGAGTTGCACTTGGGACCTGATTAGGGCTGTGCCTGCCTTCCACAATTCTGGCTCCACCTCCTGTGGTGCGGCTGATGCCTCTGCCCCCCACTGTGAAAGGAAAGAAGGGGTCTTGTCAAAAGAGTGCTCCAGAACTGATTTGGACTAGGCAAAGCCCTCTCTGCCCTCAGAGGACAAAGGATTTTGGGGTATAAATATTGGGACCCTGATCCCAAGAAATTAGATCACTTTTGGACAACAAGAAGAAACCTTTGCTGAGGAGAGGAACCAGAACAAACTGAGGAGAGACTATTCCTAAGCTAAAGTGCTGCTTGGGGGATTGGCCTGCAGTGGGTGCCTGACTGCCAAAGAGAGGAGAAAAGGACTTTGTGTACTTTCATCAACTTGTAAGGATCTCCAAGGGTTTGGAACAGAGCTTGCCTCCTGCTGAAGTCTCTGGGACAACAGACTTCAACCCTAGCTCCCAAGAAGTACTTGGGAAGTGCCTGCTGCTGTTTTGGGCCTTCTGAGGTACTGCGTGTCGCAAGGAGCTTGTAGCATGACTCAAGAGGAAGAAGCGTGTCGCTGTCACCACCGCTGCTGTTGCATCTCTGATCAAGGGTGTCGCCGCTGTAGCTGATGCATTGCACCACATCGAGAGAAGCGTCTCGCACCGAAGAACAAGCGTGTCGCCATTGCAGCCGCTGCATTTCTTAACAAGGATGTCGCCGCTGTAGCTGGCGCATTGCACTGCATCAAGAAAAGTGCCTCGCATCCACGGAGAAGCGTGCCACCGTCACAGCCGCTGTTGTCACATCTCTGAACTTGGGTGTCACTGCTGCAGTTGCCGCATCGAGCGGATGCATCTTGCTTCAAGGGAGAAGAGTGTCACCGCCAAAGCCGCCAACGCTGCATCTCTGAACAAGGGTGTCACCGCTGCAGCTGACGCATCGAGCCGAGACTTCTTGCAACATCGGAGAAGCGAGCCGCATCTGGAAGATCTTCACGTCTTCATTTCTTTGCACTGGAAGTTTGCCGCATTTCCATCGCTGCAACACTGTTGTGGAAGCGTCACGCATCGGAAGGTACATTGACTTAAAGTGTCACATTTTAAGAACTGAACAGAACTAAGCTAAAATTACCATTTTCAGTACAGTATTGTGGTTTTTGTCATTTGTGGTATTGAGTTAAGTCTATATAAAGAATATTTATTTTTGATATGAAACCTGTGTGGTGTCCATCTGTAGTGTTGTCACTTGACTACTGTATGTGGTCACAAATGCTTTACACATTGCCTCTGAGATGAGCCTGTCTTCTCATGCCAAGCTACCAAGGGGGTGAGCAGGGGTTTCTTTAGGAGTGTACCCTCTTACCCTGACTAGAGGCCCCTATTTGTCTCAAGTACATACCTGTGCCAACTAGAGACCTCCAAATCTAACATATGGGTATACAAACTTTGCTTGCTCAACAAAGTGGGAGGGGAGACTAAACTGCTTACATCAGTAAGAATAGCTTGACAGTTCTACACTAGGGGCAGGTGCATTCTGGCAGCGACAGGTCTTTCTAAGCATGTGCAAGGCTCTGGAAGAGGGAGAAAGCACATGGCGAGCACATGGCTAACTAAAATGGCTGCCAGGAACAACATGGCTTTTAGCTCATGCTAACAGCAATTCTGCAACAGACGGTCCTTTTAGCATGATATAAAGACATCCCTATGATCTAAAAAGGAACATAGAAAATATTTTGCACATTTATTCTCATGAATTCATCAATATTCTGATCCATTGCTAGGTGGGCATTTCTCCTTCTAAATATTGTTAAGCGGGCATATATAAGGTATAGACAGAATCACAAAGGGAACAGAGCATTGAGTCATACATATAGCAGGAGAGAGTAATGACTATTATCACAAACAGAACTATCAATATTTTTTACCCCTAAGCAGAAAGCAAATCCCAAAACCATCCAGTTCAATTCTATGTTTCAGGGCTCCTATGTATTTCAGTGACCATCTATTTCAATTTCAGAATAGCTAACAGCACATATCTAATAACAATATTTTCATTAGACTTTTCCTGTGTTCTTTTCATAAGGGCTTGAGTATCAATCAATATACTTTAGAGGGAGGGCAAAGAAGAATTTATCGAACAGCTCAAAAAACATTTCTCTTGCAGAATAAACATTATTCCCAATGCAAATATTAAACATAATATACAAGGATCATTACAAATATTATCTTGGCTGCAGGGGACCAGGAAATTAGGACGAGGAGCCGCGAAGGGCTGCTCCTTCTCAAAAACGGGCTGACCAAAGGGGTACATTGCTAACAAAAAGAAGTACTTGGGAAATTGAAGCCGCTGTACAGCCGGCCAGAGGGCAGTCTTCTCTCTGTGTCCGTTTGAGCCTCACAGGCAGGCTCTTGTTGTTCCCATGATGGAGCTGCACAATTTGCAACTCAAGAAAACAATCACTGCTCAGTTTGAGAAGAAAAAGTCTTTTTTTCAGGATAGAGCAATCACCTTCCAGGGCAAATACCCTCAACGATCCTGTCCAGTGTCTCAGGCAGTACACCAGTTTTCTTCACTTTAGTCAAACAGACACCATGGACACAGCACCTGTACCCTAAGCTCAAGTCCTTCCCTAACTCCTGTATCGCACTGCTGGCACATTGCTCTTTTGTTGGGGCCAAAGATTGTACCCAATGTGCCTAGGTATCTCTTGATCAACAAACAGAGGTACAGACGTTCTTTTACTTTGGGACCACGATTCAGGGGTGTGATGCTGAAGTACCCAAAGCAACCCTTATTTCAAAGGGGGTCAACTCAAGCAAAAGCCTCCTTGCCGCTCTGGTCAGTCTGTGACTCTCAGCTGGGCATCAAAAACTGGATACACAAAGGATCATTTTTCCATTGTGATTTGTGACCCCGTCTTTGCCCAAGACAGTGGCAGGGGTACACACTTCACTTCCCAGTGCTTCCGGCCTTCTACCTTCACTGAGGTCCTAGTTGCCAGCAATGCCTGTGCTGGTTACCTTCACCTTGGCTCCAAGCTGGACTGGTGCTGACTCCCCAGGCTGGATCTGATGTCCGAGCCCCTCTGGCAATGGTTGTAAGGCAGCAAATATATATTGGTGGACAGAACAAAGGTCTTTAGACAAGCCACAGAAACAATCTATCAACAGAGAGGATATTCTATTTCAGAAAACTTCTTTTAGTCTTGACGGACCCCATATATGAGCAGGACACCCCAAGAATCACTTCATCTATCTGAGAATAAAAAAACACCTTAGACCTATTGACAAATATAAAAGAAACTCTTTGGTGCACTGGCAAGAGTAATACGTTCCATTATTTAATCCGTTTTTCCCAATCCCAAGCAGCCAATGAAGCCAGTGTTCATTTACTAAATTCTGAGGAAAAAAGAAAAACAATACAGACATACTCTAAACCTTTACATTTGTATATTCCTATATCATTCATCTGAAGAACCTCAAGAAAAGAAGGACATGTTCTACACTTTTACCCATAAACCTTGCATTACTTGTACAGGACTGCAGACACTTCTAAAATTATTTCTCCTAATAAAAGTACCCACATTTTACACTTAGGTTCATGCTCTCATGTTTTAAGTAATGTTCACAGCACACCACTTATCACAAAACAATAGTTTTCACAAGAACAAAAAACAGTCCATTGGGCTCTTGATGAATTCTTCTTTCTTTTCCCTTTATTTTCTTAAATCCAATCCCTTCTGCCATGCCAACGTGTTTCGCCGTGGTTAAGGTAACCCACCGGCTTCCTCAGGGCTCAGTTTTGCGTTACTTCTTGATACCTCCTTGGGAATTATGCTACACTTCCAGTGAAGGATCTCGGAATTTTCATCAATCTTAAATCGTATTTGTCAGTATCTGCCAGCACAGATATTAGCGTGCGGTGAAGGAATTTTCTAATGCTGCCGCCGTGACTTCATAAAAATAAAGAATTCAATCCACTCGATCGGTAACGTGCCGATCCCGAATATTAAATACGGTCCTTCCACCTCCGCCTGCCGCTCAATCTGGCTTCCCCTCAGGATTAGCGTACTTCTCCACCCGAGTACAGGCCTCTCATGTTATAGGCACAGCAAGAAAATCTAAAACTGCTAATTTAACAGGGATTCTCATTACATAAAGAACTAAAAAAAACTCAAAATAGTGGGTACATACATTTCTCCAGCAGAACATGTTGTGACAAAACAAAGTTCTATAAAACAATATTGTCCTTCAAAAATGTTTGCGGAGGATCACATGGGCGTTTTTCCTGACATTATAAACCTTGTGCATTTTATTTTCCATGATCTGGACTATACAACATCATTTTCAAAAGAAAAAAAAAACAATTCACCAACTCCAAAAAAAGGGTGTCAGCTTATTTACACAGACTAGCTAATAAAAGACTAGCAATGCCCTTGCAAAACTGAGAATAACATATAGTTCCCCTTAAAGGTCAAAAAAAGGAACAGCAATCTAGACTACTCATCGTTTCATAATGCCATCAGACAGGATGGGCAGTACAATGACATCTTTTTTTTATTAAAACAGTATTACTGAATAGCCAATTAAATGTCTCATGGCCATTTCCTAGACAGCTTAGACAGGCTCAAAAGAGAGTGAGAAAAAGATAGAGAGAAAACATAAATGTGCTTGCCCTTAATTTGCTCTAGAGCTAACCTCCTTTCCCCCATTTCGACAGTAAGGAACCTGAAAGAGGTTACCTTCTGTCAACACTATCTATCCCTATTTGTGGCCGCTGGGCACAAACAACCTTGTAGGAGGTATCTTAGAAAGTGGTCATTGTCTTTATTCAGCTTAACACAAGCACATTGAGTTACCTTAGAAAGCGTTAATAACCAATTACCAATTTCTTCAGCAATTGTACTAGTTTAACATGAGGGCGAATGAATACAAACTAAATCCCATTGCCTCCTTATCTTAGCCCTTGCACAGTAATCTTTAAGCTAAACCCATCATTTTTATATACAAGACACGGCTATGCTCTACTCAGGGCCCAAATACATCACTGCTTTTCCTTCTGTTCATATAACTGCGCAAAACTTGCCAAAAATAGTAAGCAAAGCTTCTCTTTCCCTCCCTGCACTGTCATCTCTTCTTTCAGAATCTTTCAGAGGTCGAAGTGTCAAAGCAAACCTTGCCCTTAGCTCTGCTAGGCTGCTAAAAGCAGAACTCGACCATTGACCCTTACCAGCTGTCCTATTTTTGTGCAAGGCTTTTCCATGCGTTTTTCCAATTCAAAGCAACTCTGAAGACTCACAGCTGAAAAGCAGTCCTGTTCCGTACCTGTTTGGCAATAATTTAAAGGTAGGATAGTAACTTCTGCTGGTTTCTTTATACTTATTTTCATTTGTGTGCAATGTGTGTTGTGCTTTTCTAGCAATATAGAGGTCAGCTGCTTGTTCTATGCTTGCATGTGTGCGTTACTGAAGCCTGAGATCAGTTTGGAAACTGCCCTGAGTGGCAGAACTGCTGTTAAAAAGTAAATTTTGCCCAAATTTGACTTTGGTGGTAGGGGCACTTACAAATGCATACCCTACAATGTTTTGGCATATTAGGGACCCCAGGGTCTCCCCTAGATATCCCAGGGATGGGGATAAAAAATGTATAAGGTACACCCTTATAAAATGAGTTTTGCATGCCTGGGTAAAGTGAAATTCCACTTTGTATTCCTCACATTGTAGTAAAATGCTGCTAGAATTCCAACTTTGATGCTAGGAGTCTTATATTATTCACAGTAGAATTATTAGATATTATATGGATCAAAAACAATTTTAGTGCAATTATTTTTAATAAAAAAAAGTCCTCATATAGTTACATTTTTTTTCTCAATAATGATCACCAACCCCTTTTGATGGTTCCAGATATGAAAAGTAAGCCTCATTCCTTTCCTTTCATCTTGAAATGCAGTTATTTATAACACTAAGCACAAAAGCCTCACTGAAACAAGAACAGTCTGTGTCACTTTTTAAAGTACAAGTATTATTTAACATTAGAACCACAGATGTTCTTATTTAAAAAGGCAACAAGAAAGAAAATCTCTACTTTTAATCTTTTCTCTGTTATCCAAAATAACAAAACTGTCTTTTCAAACTTTTAAAATCAGCAGTCTTTAATGCACGCTTTTATACCAGGTTTGCACTAACTTAAGATCTAGTTGACCCAGTATTTTTCCTGTGGCTTGTGACCAGGAACAGCGAAGTGTTATTGACTCAGCTATGCTCCTGACCAGCAGGAGCCAACATCTCATGCCTTTCAAGGTAGCACAGAATCTATCGTACTCTAATGTGGTGAAAGAGACACTTTTATTTTACAGCAACTAATTACTCCAATTATGTGAATGCCTTTTAATATCTAATACAATGTATCTAAGGAGAATGCTGTAACATTTTGTATTTTAGTCCTAGTTATTGCAAAGCACAGAATTTTGTTTTTTCTGCCTTTCTATGAGGCCTATTTTATTCCTATTGAATGTAAATTCTAACTGTATCTTTAGCATTGTGGCAATTTGCGCGCATGTATAGTTTCATGTGCAGCTATTTCCATATGTTACATAATTAATTTCTGAAATTTTAAAATGTAATTCATTCAATGACATTTGCATAACAGAATGATGACAAAAAACAAATTGGTGCTCATTCCAGACATTTTCAGAAGGGGGTCATACACTCAGAACACACCACACAGAGTGCTTAGGGCTAGCCATTCTTACACAAAGAGCGCAAGCACTACTCACTCACACAAGTACCACCGGTGTCAATCCACAAACAACATAGACATTCACACACACAATCAACCCACAAATCAACTCTTAGGACAATAACAAGAGACAGCCTACAGACTGTACTTGAACAAAACCATTTGTAAATACTAATTTTAAGTCACATTTACAAGAGAAGCTCTCAAAAGTAGTCCACAAGACTGCACCAAAACAGCCCAAAGACTGTTCCATGTTTAAGAAGCCAAAATACACCAAATTTGCCAGTTTGGCTGGCAGAACACTCAAAACGGGCTCTGCATATCACCACTGAACAATGTTACTAGGTGCGCGGATTAGGATCCTTTGTATGTACATATTTAGTTCCATGGTGTACTTAGTCACCATGAAAGAAATACCTTTTGTAATATACCTAAACCTATTTTCTCGGGAGAAATGCGCATGCGCGGCCGCCTGCGCATGCGCATTGGTATCCAGGAAAGGACGCTATTCAAAGAGGGAGCCCCGGACGAGCCCCGGACAAGGTAAGTGCTTTAAAATTGTTTTATTCAGGGTAGTTGCTTAAATAATGTATGTAGGGGAGAGCGGGAGGGAGGTGCGTAGTGGGGCTACGCGGAGTGCGGGAGTGGGCGTAGCTTCTCGGCCAATCCGCGTAGCTCCGCGGAGCCCCACTACGCCCACTACGCCCAGGGTTAGATGTTACTGTGAAAGGCATGACCCTTCAGATGGACCAATGGTGCCTGGTTAAATGCCTGACTGAGATGCTTCTTCCTTTTGAGGTGTTCACACGTGAAGTCAGCAGTGAGGACTGTACTATAAGCCTAGCTATCCCATTATTGCAAATGCTAGAGCAGCTACTGAATGAGGTGTCAGAAGCATACAGAGGTGTAGAGGGAAAAAAAGAAGCATATGAGTTGGTGGAGATCTTAGTCCATCAATTAGCAGACAATACAAGGGTGCAAAACAAGATTTTGTCAGAAGAACATTACATTTGTGCCACAATTCTGGATCCACTGGCAAAATTGCACTGAAGACATTAATTCCTTTTCCCGCTACAAAACTTGGATAGCTGAGACAGCGAGTAAGTTGTAAAATGAACTTCTGCTAATTAAAAGCCTGCTAGATCAACCCTCAACAAGTACTGCAGCAGGACATCCGGCATCAAGTTGTACTTCGGAGGCTGAGGGCAGTGCGTTTGGCTCAGAACACTCATCATCTATCGACAACAGCAAGAACTGGATCATTAGGCCCAGTAAAATCGTTCAACCATTGATATATATATTTAGGCATTGGTAAGTCCAGTGCTGATGCTAAGAGAAAAGATCCTGAAAAAGGTTTAGCACCCCTGAACATTGAGTGGATGGTCCAGGCCGAACTGGACGACCCAACAGAGGTGTACATTGATCAAAACCCATTGCAGTATTGGTATGGGAAAAGGGCCCAATGGCCACTGCTCAGCAGGCTGGCGATCAGCTATCTGGCTTGCCCTATCACAAGTGTCTCTTCTGAACGTGTTTTCAGTGCTCTGGTTACATTGTAACAGTGAGAAGGACCAGTCTCTCGCCCAAAAACGTGGAGAGGTTAACAATGATCAAAATTAATCAGCACTTCATACCACTGAATTACATAATACATGAATCAAGGTAGGAAGATTAGGACAGCAGCTCAGGTGACAGAAGTAGTGTGTTAGATGATGATGACCTATTTCTGGTTGAATCCCCAGAGTTTGCGGACGAGCTATACTTCCCTGACAATTAGGCTTGCACTTACTGTCTTCCTCCCTTATTTTCCTTTTTTTGTGTGTCTGTCTATCTGGTTAGAAACTTTGAATCACAACAAATCCATCAGCACCGTCTTCTACTCTTTTATTGCAATCTACGAGTTTCAGGTGTCTGCATTTCACAGTACACTCCTCCGAATCCTCCTCTTCCATCCTCCTGAATCTCCCTAACTCCATTGCCCTCAAGACAAATGATGATTGCATGATGCAAAATAAAAGAAAAAGTTAAATATTTCCTTGTCCCTCCAAAAGAAGTGGAACATGATGATGACTACTATAGCTATCCTCCTTTCTGATCCGAGAGAGACTGCCCATTAACTAAAGATGAGAAGGAACAGGTAATGAATGATGCCATGCATTGGACGCAGACTGAGTGATTTTGTTGTTGTTTGTTGTGCATGAAGATATTTCATTGTGTACTATATGTAATAATCTACACACTAAAATTAACACAAGGTAATTTTTCCCTTCTTGCAACAATTTTTAATAGAAATGTGTACTTCTACTGCAGCCTGATACACTGCTTTTGAATATAGGAAAGGGACTCAATCTGTACACTGTACACTGCACACTGAGTAGGACAAAAGCACCATGATGGTGATGACGAGAGAGACGGCCCCTTAACTTAAGATGAGAAGGAACAGGTAATGAAAATGAATGGCATGCATTCGACACCGACTTTGAGTGATTTGTGTTTGTGTTTTTGTTGTTTGTTGTGCATAAAGTCAAGTCAGAGTGTACTAGTATATTTACTCTACACATTAAGAGTGACTCAAGTCAATAATATTTCCACTCTTGTTGTTTAATAACAAAATTGTACTTCTACTACAGGCTGATCTTCACAGTCACTCAGTACGAGTATCAGAGATGATTGATGGAATAAGTCAGGACGTTTCATGAGAGGCATAAACGGTAAACAAGTCAACAATAACCACAGCAGACCTAAATGTCTGTGTAGCAGTGGAGTCGATTGTAGCCGTAGTATGACTGCGGTGCAATGATTTAGTCACTTAAATTGTAAAGTGCTATGTTGCTGGATATGAGTTTTATACAAATCTTTCAAGAAATGTATGCTAAATGGAGGATGTGCAAAGGGTGCCGTCACTGTGGTCCCGCTCTGTCCTGTTGTTGTTATAGGTCAATGTTGGAAACATACTAGGGTAGAGATAAAGCATACATGCCGCCTCGGAATGTGTTCTTGTTGCACTACACCATAACTTGTGCATTTTTTTCGACTTGGTTTCTCTATGTCACTTTTGTTTTTCCATCTACAATTACAGGCCGGGCCTTACCCTGTGCTATACTTGGGAAAACAATGCACACTTACCTTACCAATGAATCTACATCTGCCAGGCAGGCAGTGGTGACACCCAAGATTGATGGACAAGAGGTCCAAGAGGAATGCCAAGATGCAAATCCACATTCTGACCAGGATAGCACAGTAACAGTATCCACTTTCATCATCTTTTAAATAATTCGATTAATTTTTTTGTCTACAATCTTTACAACAGTGTGTTCTTGTTGTTATTATTATCATTAGGTTTGCTCTCTGTTTATTATTCATCCCTACAGATATTTTAAAATTTTCTTTGCCCTCTGTAAAAGTAAGCCCGGAACAACTGAACACAAACTGTATGTAATCTGGGTCTCCTTATCAATCATCATCATGCATGCATTTCCTTTTTCTCCCTTAACATAATGATATGGATATAGTAGTCTACAAAGATTGGCGTTTGTTGTTTGTCCACGCATACTGTTTTTCAATGTCAAACATTTCCCCAAACCCCCTTTCCCATCCATTAAACAAACCCTAACCCTCTTCCCCAGGGCTGTGTTACTTATTGAGGTGTTACTAAATTAAACTGTACACCAATAACTAATCATGCGCCTGCTGGTGCAGATGTGGCTAAAGCAACAGTACTTCAATTTCAAGGAAGGGCGGCAGTGTTGAAAAAAGAAAAAAAAATATTGGTTGTTTGACAACATTCTACACTGAAAACTAGGGTGCGTGTTTCTGTTTTTTAAAAGCATGATTCTTATTGGTTAACAAAAAGTGATTGAAAGGAACCCTACATTAAATAAGCTGGTATATTGAAAAATCATGCACACTTGCTGTTTTGATTAGCAACATTGTGTGATGAACTATTTGATTTTAAGCAGACTAATCTGTTTGTCCTGTTAAAGTGCAGAAATACTTTTTTTTCTCCAGAATTCTATTGTGAGTGTGTGTGCATTTAGAAAGCATTCTGAGATAAGCAGTTGTGTATTTTATGTGTTTGCAGACAGATAACTATGCTGTTCCCATGTTTTGGTAGAATTAGAAACACGTTATTTTTTATTTATTTGCAAAAACGACTCAAGTTTCTACGTGAAAATGCAGTACTCATCCTAGACTATGAAATGTGTTTTGGTAAAATGCAACGGTTAGTGTTGTTTGTCTAGAATCACACAGTGAGCCTTGTGTAAATTTAGGAATCATTCTAATAGAAGCATTCTACACTAATGTGTAGTGGAAAATTGTGTGCAATGTGTAGAGTCACCTAAAGTCTTGTTGAGTGGTAAATGTGTTTTGGTACAATGCAAGGGATAGAGTTGCTTGAGTAGAATCACACAGTGAGTCTGTGCATTTAGGAAGCACTCTGAGAAGCATTTTGGTTGTTCATGAGTTTCTTGACATGTAATTGATTAAAAACGTGTTGTGTTCTCACATTTTGGTAGAATTAGAAAATAGTCATTGGTTATGTGTTTCCAAAAATGAGTTTAGCTTTAATAGTAAAATGCAGTTCTGAAATATATGGAATGCATGCTTGATGTTTTTGCAGACAAATAAGTACGGGGCATATTATCAAGGGGCTTTATCTCCGCTTTTTTGGCTTTAAAAGCCAAGAAAGCGGAGATAAAATTATCTCCCTATTACCAAGCTGTCGCTAACACCAGTTAGCAACAGCTAATAGGAGATAGTGACCATCTTGGGCCCCGCTTTGCATGTCAGTGATATTTATCACTAATGACATGCAAAGTGGGCGTGCCAAGATGTTAGCGACTGAAAACAGTCGCTAACATCGCTATCTCCTATTACCAACTTTTGGAGATATTCGCGCTAAGCGCGAATATCTCCAAAAGCTAACACTTGCCCAGGAGCAGTTCTTAGCCATGTTATCCAATGGGAGGTGGATAACATGGCTAAGAGCATTTGCTCGATAATGCATGAATATCGCTGACTTTTCAGCGATATTCATGCATTGCGGCCGTTTTTTATCGCATTTGCGATAAACCTTGCTAATAGCAAGGTTTATCTGCGATAAAAATTGCCGATTTGCGGCGATAATTTTTGTCTCTAAACAAGTTAGAGACAAAAATTTTCTCTATTGGTTGGTAATATGCCCCAAGTACATGTAGTCTTGCAGGGATACTACCCCTAGTATGATTTCCTACACTACATAAACACATCTGCACTACTGTAAACCCTTAATCTACATCCAGCAAGACCAACTACACTACCCATTCACCACTTTACTACCCTAAACCTTAAATCTATCCCAGCACAACCTCTTACACTACCCAAACACCACTTTATTTTCTATAACACTACCCTACTACGACCCCCTACACTACACAAACACCACTGCACTACCTTAAACCCTAAAACACTATCCTTAGCATGACCCCGTCCACTACATAAACACCAATGCACTATGGTAGGACCGTACCCCAGCATGACTCCCTACACTACCTAAACACCATTACACTACCCGAAAGCTTAAATCTATCACAGCATGAACCCGTACACTACATAAACACCACTGCAATATGGTAGAACAGTACCCCAGCATGACTCCCTACACTACCTAAACACCATTAAACTACCCGAAAGCTTAAATCTATCACAGAAGGACCCCTTACACTACCCAAACACCACTATACTACCCTCCTACTGTATTTATAAGAAATATTGTTATTTGTCTAGAATCACACTGTGAGTCAGTGTCCATTTTGAGAAATTGAGAGACACTGATTTGGTTGATTTTTGTGTTTGCAGACATATAAATACATGTACTCTTGCTGTGACACTATCCCTTGCACAATTCCCTACACTACACAAAGAGCAGTGCGCTACCCTAAACCCTTAATCTACCTCCAGCACGACCACCTACACTACCCATTAACCACTTTATTACCCTAAATCTTAAATCTACCCCAACACAACCTCCAACACAAACTATACACCACTTTATTTCCTAGAACACTACCCTACCACGAACCCCTACACTACACAAACACCACTGCACTACCTTAAACACTAAAACACTATCCCTAGCATGACCCCGTGCACTACATAAACACCACTGAACTATGGTAGAACAGTACCCCAGCATGACTCCCTACACTACCTAAACACCACTACACTACCCTAAAGCTTAAATCTATCACAGCAGGACCCCTTTCACTACCCAAACACCACTATACTACCCTACTACTACATTTATGAGAAATATTGTTATTTGTCTAGAAGCACACTGTGAGTCAGTGTCCATTTGGTGAAATTGAGAGACATTGATTTGGTTGGTTTATGTGTTTGCAGACATAAAAATACATGTACACTTGGAGTGACACTATCCCTATCACGATTCTCTACACTACACAAAGACAAGTGCACTACTCTAAACCATTAATCTACCTCCAGCAGGATCACCTACACTACCCATTCACTATTGCAGTACCCTAAACCCTAAAACAATACTGCAGCATGACCGCCTACACTACTAAAACACCATTGCACTACCCTAAACCTTAAATATACCCCAGACAACCTCCTACACTACCCAAACACCAATGTACTTTCATAGAACACTACCCTACCATGACCCACTACACTATACAAACACCACTGCACTACCTTAAACCCTAAAACACTATCCCTAGCATGACCCAGTACAGTACATAAACACCAGTGCACTATGCTAGAACACTACCATACCATAACTACCTACACTACCTAAATACTATTTCACTACCCTAAAGCTTAAATATATCGCAGCAGGACCCATTTCACTACCCAAACAGCACTATACTACCCTACTACTGCATTTATAAGAAAATACCTTACCCGACGCACGTTGCTGCGATCTCCGAAGAAAGGAAATTCAAGAAAACTCGTCATGATAACATTCAATTTACATTGTTTAATTTTTATTGAAACTTATTCATTTTAATATGAAAAACATTTCAAAGTGTCGTTTTAATTCTATTTATTTATTCGAGTGCTTGTGGACACACGATTTTTTGGTTTTCTGTCGGGCGCGTACATCAGTATTCGAAAGATTATGAGGGCCCTGGGGGGCCGATATTTAAAAAAACATTATGCCAGAAACCTTCGTGTACTCAACAACTTCCCAAAAATTCCTGGCGATCGGATAAATGTTGTTTTAATTATATTTATTTATTTGAGGGCTTGTGGATACACGATATTTTGTTTTTCCGTCTTGTGCGTACATCAGTATTCGAAATATTATGAGGGCCCTGGGGGGCTGATATTTAAAAGATTTTTATGGCAGAAACCTTCGCGGGAGTGTACTCAACAACTTCCCAAAGTTTCATGGCTATCGGATGAATGGTGTAGTAATTGTTCGCGGAATATGTGGATTTTTGGCAAATTCGGTTCTGCGAATCACGCAAATTTGCTCAAAAATCCGCAATTGGCAAGCTGCCAGTTGTTTTTCTCCCGATTTGCGTGCCATGCACCATTTTGGATCTTGCTGCGTGATCGCGCAAGAGTTTTTCTACCGCGAGTACATCATCACTGCCCGCCATCTTGCACAGCGAGAGTTTGACAACGTGAGTACGTCATAAGGGCCCGCGATCACGCATCGCGGGAGTAAACAATTGCGAACATGTAGATGCGGCGCGCAGCTGACTTCCGGTGGGAGATTTGAACAGCTCGCTTTCCCAAACTTGCAAAAATTGCAATTCTGCACAAGAAATCCGTTGCAGGCAGCATAAACCTTCTGAAAATGTTGATTTGGATCAGAATAACTCCTCAGATTGACATTTGGCTGCACTTTTTTGTGCAAGGAGTCCATTTTTTTGGGGGGGGAGGAAGGAAGTGCCCCAGAGTGTCCATCTTCCTGTTCTTGTCCAGCAGGCTCTTCCCAGTGTTTTGTCCATGTCCTGGCCACTTTTCATTTGGATCTGGAGCTGGAAGGATTACTTTTTGTGGCTGCTGCTGGATATTTGTATTTGAGGACTTTTGGACTTTGAAGTTTGGATCACTTTTGGATTTGAGATTTTTCAAGTAAGTTGGTGTTGTTTGTTTGGGGCATTGCAGTTGCTGCAACTACAACTTTAAAACTTTTTCACAACTTTAAAACAAATATATTGTGGGTAGCCACAGTATCCAGTAGGCCCAGGGATAGTCATGGGTGCATGATACAACTGTTTCTGTGAGTTTTGTTGAACTTAAGTATCATTTATGTCATGGAATTTTAGCTCACTGTTATATGTGGATTTTTTTTTTAATTTTGGGGTGCCTGTAAAGCCACACTAGCCAGTAAGCCCAGGGGTACTGAGTGGTGAATTGACCAAGTCTTTCTGTGGGGTGTCTTGTATTGAAACATTATTGAGGGCATGGATGGCATTGGATTGTGGTGATTTTTGTGTGTTTTTGGACTTTTTGGTGGGTTGTTGGGGCCTTGCCATGTGGGTGGGGGCCATTTTGAGGCCTGGTTCAGGCAGGGCCTGGCCATGTGGTGGGGGTCAAGGCTCAAGGGGCCATTGTGAAGCCAGGCAGTGTGCTCAGGCCTGTACCCAGTTTGGCGTGCCTTCATCCATTATGCCCAGGGGTACTCAGTGGTGCATGTGCCAAGTCTTTCTGTGGGTGTCTTGAATTTAAACATCATTGAGGGCATGAATGGCAATGGATTCTGGTGATTTGTGTGTGTTTTTCGACTTTTTTGGGTGGTATTGGGTCCTGGCCATGTGGGTGGGGGCCATTTTGAGGCCTGGTCCAGGCAGGGCCTGGCCATGTGGTGGGGGTCAAGGCTCAAGGGGCCATCTTGAAACCAGGCAGTGTGCTTAGGCCAGCACCCAGTTTGCCTTGCTTTCATCCATTATGCCCAGGGGTACTCAGTGGTGCATGGGCCAAGTCTTTCTGTGGGGTGTCTTGAATTTAAACATCATTGAGGGCATGGATGGCATTGGATTGTGGTGATTGTTGTGTGTTTTTTTACTTTTTGGTGTGGTGCTGGGGCCTGGCCATGTGGGTGGGGGCACTTTTGAGGCCTGGTAAAGGCAGGGCCCGGCCATGTTATGGGGGTCAAGGCTCAAGGGGCCATTTTGAAGCCAGGCAGTGTGCTCAGGCCTGCACCCACTTTGCCTTGCTTTCATCTATTATGTCCAGGGGTACTCAGTGATGCCTGGACCAAGTCTTTCTGTGGGGTGTCTCTTCCATTAATGTAAACATCCATTTTTTATTAGAATTGCAATTTTTATTTTGGGTCTTTCCGTTTTTGGGTGTGTTGTAAAAATAAATGCCTAGTTGCAAATATTAATTGAAGCACGACATATGCAACATTTATTTAACTGATGTTCATCTGGCTTCCTTTGCTTTTAGGTGAACAAGAGAACCACAAATCAGTCATCGTTCATCATCAGTGCCAGGAAGAAGTCCTGTTCCGGTGTGTGCAGCACAACATCACTTGACGTCACGCGTGGCCACAGACAACTCTGCAACTCGTGCAACTGCGGCCTGCTGTTCTGACATCTGAAGAAGTAGGGCCCAAAGAAAGGTGGCTGTGGCTCCTCCACCAAGAAAGATGCCAGTGCCAATGCCAGTAAGAAGGAGCAGAAGAAGCAAGTGGCACCACTTACCAAGGAGACTGGTGTGCCTACAGATACTTTTTTGGGGGAAAAAAACTACGCCTACAGCAGCGGGGTCCGCCGGGGCAGCACCTCCGCTTCATTGGGCTCAGTGCCACCATGCCAAGTTAGGTCCAAGGCCATGAGTGCTGCAGAGGCAGCCACTTTAATTGTTCAATCACCATCGACCAGTGATGTTGGCTCATCGCAGGAAAGTAGCATCCAATCAACGCAGAGTGTAACTCATCTGACGAGTGTTCAACAACCACAGCCGCATCGACAACCACAAGCGCAAGTACATGCGCAAGGAGAGGCGCAAGGAGAGGCACGAGAGGCGCAAGGAGAGGCGCAAGGAGAGGCACAACTAGAGGCGCATGGAGCGGCACAACTGCCCACAATGCTTGTTCCTCCAGAAGTAGGGGCACATCAGGAAATAGAGATTGAAGCGGAGGTATCACCAGAGGAAGCCACTCCTCCTGATGATGATCCGTTGTCTTCCAGATCCCCAGCAAGAAAAAGGTCAAGGAGGGCTACTACAAGTTCTTCTTCAAGCCCCCTTCCTTCTGATGATCTTGATGTTGATTGGAACCCACCATTGCAGTCTGAGAGTGAGGCACGCCATGAGCCGACAAAGGTAGCTAAGCCTAAAAGGAAGGTTCCCCCAAGGCTTCCACTTATGGGTGATGATGACGACGAACAAGAAGTGGTGTATTCTACTGCTGATGAACAGTCTGATGATGACCCAGTCATCACAGTTGTCACTCCAGGCCCAGCGGGCATACAGCAAACAGACATTTTTACCCTATCCCGAATTGCTGCTGAGCGTAATGTGGCCGGCGTGGCACTGGTACCACCACCAATGCAGTTAACTACTACACCAACACGACCTACAGTTTCCATATTTTCTCGTCAGAAGGGCCGGCAGGGACCTCCATCCAGCTCGACCTCCATTACCTCAAGTAGTGGTGCTGTAAGTGCACAACAGAGTCAAATTCAGCCACGCCCATCCTCCACTTCATCTGGCATTGAAAATAGCACCTCCACCACCAACAGACATCTCCAGTCCCAGTTTGGGACTTTTCTAGTGTTAGCAAAAAGGCGGAAAACATGGTTGTTTGTTCGATTTGTAAAACTGTAGTTAGTCGGGGTAAGCTTGGTAATAACTATGGTTCTGAAGGCCAGAGAGGTCATCTCCAAAACACCACACTATCATTTGGGAGGCACACATGAGGAAGATCCGAGAATCCACAAGTACAACAAATCCAAATGTATCCATTCATATTGCATCTGATGATGACGAGGGGCTGATCAGCAGGGGGGAAGTGAAGAAGCGACAGACATTTTTTATGGTACACCCAGTATCCCTGGCAGCAGCACTGCAGTGGTAGCGCCGACACCCTCTACACCAGCAACATGTATGAGGCACACTAAGAGTCTGGGAGAGATACAATGCAAAAAAGTACATCAATGAGCCTAACTGGGTTGAAGAAGTTTGGATCATCATCATCACATATGAAAACGGTCCAGACCACCATTATAAGCATGTTTTGGTCGGAGGCGCCATTTGAACGTCTGTATAACGCAAAGCTGGCTAAAATGCTAGCGTTGGATCTTCTCCCTTTGTTTTTCGTGGAAGGGGTGGGTTTTCTAGAATTTCTGGCAACAGTCTGCCCTAAATGGAAGGTTCCTAGCCGGTCCTATTTTGCCAGATTTGCAGTTCCAGCACTACATGAAGATGTGTTGGAAGGGATTGGGTCAGCTTTGCAGAAGAGTGCTGTTCACACTATCCACCTGACAACAGACCAGTTGCCAAGCCGTGGATTACATGTGCATCACTGCACACTGGGTCTCTTTTGCAGGGGTTAGAGAAAAGATGTCTACAGGTGTTGACCATGTCACAATTTTTAAAGCGAGTCGGAAACATGCAACAGTAGCCATGTTTGCCAAGGAGAAATCTCATACTGCATTAAACATTTTAGATGAATTTAAGAGTAAGGTCTCTAAATGGCTGGTGCCGAGAAGTCTTATGATTGGTTATGTTTCCACGGATAATGGCAGTAATATAGTTAAGGCCATGCATGATGGTGGCTACTTCAGAGTGCCGTGTTTGGCGCACTGCATTAACATAGTAGTTCAAGATTTCTTGAAAAGAGAAAACACAGTCCGCAAGTTACTGAGCACCTGCCGAAGAATCTGCACACATTTCAGCCATTCTTTTAAGGCCCGGAAGGAGATGAGGATCATTCAACGTAGCCGTGGAGTGCCAGTCAAAGGACTCAAACAGGAGGTGGCAATACGTTGGAACTCAACCCTCTACATGCTTGAACGTCTGTTTGAGCAGTACAAAGTAATCAATGAGTATGTCAATAGCATTAACATACGGTCTGCTCCTATGAAAGACATGAGACTAGAGCTGGAGGAATGGGACCTAGTTAAAAGCCTGACAGACATGCTTTGTCCTTTTGAGGTCTTCACCCGTGAAGTCAGCAGGGAGGACTGTAGTTTGGGCAAAGCTATCCCATTGTTGTTCATGCTAGAGCAACAACTGAAGGCAGTGTCTTCAACGTTCCGAGCTGATGTTCACAAACAAGACGCATATCGGTTGGCGGAGAGCTTATTAAGCCGCCTACTTGTCAATGAAAGGCTTAAAAAATACATTCAGAACAGCATTATATTTGTGCCACTATTCTGGATCCACGGTACAAAAAGGCACTGACCAGCAAAGTATTCATTCCTTTAGATGAAGAAGATGTTTCAAAGTGCAAACATTGGCTAGCTGTGTCAACCACTCGGTTCGAAAAAGAGCAGCAGGAAATTGAAGGAAACACCACAAGTACTACTGAAGCAGCAGGCCATCTGGCGTCAAGGTCCACTTCTGTGGCCGAAGGCAGTCACTTTCCCTCACTGCCGTTACCGAGAGCAGCAACAGTATCCTTGTCATCATCACCTGTACCAGGCCCAGCCATAATATTGTCGGAAGCAGATTGGATAACTCGGCAAGGGTTTGCTCGTTCCAGTGTTGATCCAAAGGAAACACATGGTACACAAAGTGGAGCACCACCCAGGGAGGCCCTTGAGTGGATGGTGCAGGCCTATCTGGATGACTCAACAGAGGTCTACATTGATCGTGCCCCATTGGTGTATTGGTATGGGAAAAGGCCTCACTGGCCACTGCTCAGCAGGATGGCTATAAATGATTATTATTATATTATTATTATTACTATTATTGCCCACTCGCAAGCGTGTCTTCGGAATGAGTTTTCAGTGCTGCTGGTGCCATTGTCACTTCAAAAAGGTCCCGCCTCTTGCCCAAAAATGTGGAGAGGTTAACAATGATCAAGATGAATCAGCACTTCATACCACCAGATTACACAATACGTGAATCCACGCAGGAAGAAGAGGACACCGACTTAGGTGACAGAAGCTCTTCTCTGTTAGCTGACCTACTCCATGTTCAATTCACAGAGTTTGAGGACGAGCTCTACTTCCCTGACAACGAGGATTGAAAAAGTTACTTTTTGTTTTCTTCCGTCCTTTATGACTTTTATTTCTGTGTGTCTTTTTTTGATTTGCAACTTTTAGCACAACAAAACTTTAATCACAACAAATCCATCAGCAGCACTGTCTTCGTCTTATTTTCCATATTGAAGGTGCCGCTGTCTGCATTCCTCAAGTTAACAACTCAGTCATGCTCCTCTATCCTCCTCCTCCAGGCTCCCCCTATCCATTTCCCTCAAGGTAGATGGCCGGATTACGCAGAATCTAGAAACTATCGCTTTAGTCCGTACAAGAGTCCCCTCAAAAGAAATGGGACTGGAATAACTCACTATGCTGACTGCACCTTCTGAAATTGACACGAGAGGCTGCCCTGTGGCCCTTAACTTAAGAATAAGATAATGACAAGTGGAACAGGTAATGAATGATGAGATGGCATGCACTGGTGGACAACACTGGCTGTCTGGCCCTGATGAAAGCAATTGTTGTTTGTTTGTTGTGCATGAAGTGAATCCTATCTATGTGTTCTGTTATTATTTAATCTGTTACACACTAAATGTAACTCAAGTGGACTCTGTTACCTTGTTTAATACAAATTGTACTTATACTGCAGGGGCCAGCCACTATGTTGCATAGACAACATTGAGTTTGCCAATAACATACCATGATGATGATGAGTCTTGATGATTAAAGTAACATATTATCTTTATTCTTTACACAGTCACTCACTGGGATGGATGGATCATCATCATTGTCGGTTTATGGAAGAAATATGGCCGTTTTGTGAGTGGCAAACAACAGATAAACAAGTCAACAACAACCACAGCAGACCTACATGACTGTCTAGTCGTGGTATGGGAATGGTCGAGCCAGTGTAGTGTATGCCAGAGACCAGACAGCAGTTCATGTAAAATTGTGGCTATGTGGCTTGCTGCATAAAATTAGATATGCTTTGTCTGTCTGTGTCAAAGAAGTATGCTATATCATCAGGGTGGTTCACTCAGTGGTGCCTGCCTTGACCGTCTGCATGGCCCTGGCCTGCTGTGTGCAATTACTATCCTTGAAAAGGAGACTCAGATTACCCACTTTAGAAATGATGCCTGTATATAATACTGTCGCCTCTGAAAGTGTTATTTTTGCACTACACACAGTACCTTATAATTTTTCTCAGTGCTGTTTTAATATCCCTTCCTGTTTTTCCATCAACAATTGCAGGCCAGCTTTTAACTTGTGCCATGGGAACAACAACGATCCGCAATTCCGCATCCGCCAGGCAGGCAGTGGGCAGTGTGTCTGGTCACTAACATTGATTGATGGAGAAACAAGATGGAATGGAGGAGTACCGCGAAGAAGAGGAATGGCTGGATGCATGCAACTTCCCAAATTGAACTGGACAACAACAACATACAGTTACAGTATCCTCTTCACTTCTTCTTATCTTTTAAATAACCTATTGTTGTGAACTTCTATGAGTGCGACTCTCTGCTTCAAATTCATCCCTACAGCTATTTCCTAACTTCCTTTGCTATTTTTAAAAGTAATGTAATGTACTACTAAGTCATTCTCTCTGAGTGAAATTGCGTAATTACAGCAGCCCTGTACTGTCTAATAGTTTATTACTACTTAGTAAGTTGTAGTTAGCAGCACTACTTTTCAGTAACCGAACCATCCATTTAGCTAACAACTTCATGCATGCACTTCCTTTATGTCCCTTAAAAGATTTATGGATATCTCATATCTTTGTATCCAAAGATTTGTTTTTCTTCATTTGTTGTTTGTCCATGCTGTGTTTTTTTTCCTCTTTCCACAAAACCTTCCCAAAAAAAACCCATTCCCATCCAATTTTCAAACCCTAACCCTCTTCCCCCTGGCTGTGTGGTTTTCATTGAGGTGTGACTAAATTACAACAATAATTCCACACACTTGCTGGGGAGGATAAGGTCAAAGCAACAGAAAATAAATTTCAAGGATGGTGAAGGAATCCGAGGATATGTTCTTACTGTGTACTGTACTATCTATCGTACTGTTCTAATGCTACGCTCAGGCCACTCAATGTTTCATTTCCTTCTTTTTCATATGCTGCTACTGCCAGTGTGTACCACTACTGATACTAGCACAACGATGACATTTCATCCGTCCAGGTTCCATCATACCCAACCTTAATCAGCAATTACCATGCATTCAGCCCTTTGCCTAGCCCTATTCTCAAACACGAATCACAGAAAAGATAAGCATTTTGGGGAGGTAGAATAATGGGTTAGGACTCAGAGGAGAGGAGAGACTGACAGTAGTACTAGTAAAGTACTAGTAGGCCAATTGAATTCACTAACTCTGTTAGTGGCACTTTTGTACATTTATGGACGTTTTAGATAATTCATGCTGGTAAGTTTGAGGAAACCAAATGTGCAGTAACCCCCGCCCACCACCCCACAAAGTAATATGAATGCGTACACTATGTTGAAGTATGTAAAATAAATAATGATATATTATTTACCCTAACAAAAATAAACCCAAAGACCCACCTCCCTAACCCCAACGAATGTCCATTTCAAATATCCCGCAAAAAGTCCCTCATAATCCCCAACTCCCAATTCCCACCCCCCCAACAGTCTTTAAAAAAGGGGTCAAGAGACACTGTCACTTCCGGCGGTGTCCAGGTAGTACACTCGGTGGCGTAGCCAGTGCAGGTGTGCCATCCAGGCTCTGGGGGGGACAGCTGCTGATTTTGTTGTTGCAGCTGAGCGGCGGCAGGGGGAGGATGTCGGACCACGGCACCGTGCTTGAGGCTGCTTGCTGGTTGACCCGGGGGCACTGGAGAAGGATGCAGCTGTTGCCGCCTCCTCCTCCTGTTCCCGAGCCCACAGCCGGCTATATTCTGCAACAATGGCCTCCAGCTTCTGGGCCCTGGCCCGGACAGCCATCTCCTTGCGGGTGAGCTTTTGTGGAGCATCTATATGAAGAAAGAAAGAAAAATACTTTAAACAATACTCTTTAACATTAACACGAAATATTTCAACAGAAAGTTGTCTCACAGTAACACTAGCAACTTGCAAGCACAGTATATCATTTTGGCATGTATCTTTCCGCCGTCTTTTTAGGCCTGTAACATTAGTGGGAGTTTCAGGAATTCTACTAGCAGCACTATGGACTCACTACATAGTCATGGAGTCATTGAGTACACCAGTTTTCTTCTATTTTTATCTAGTTTTGCGAAAGAAATTACTTATACGTGAAATTGTGGTAGCCGGCATAATGCCAGTTCAGTCAGCTTGCACCCAAGAAAAACAGACACAAGCCATGATAACGCAGACTCGCATTACTTTAAGTAGTACATGCAGGCGTGGATAGGGAAGCTCTTACTTTTCAATAGGGTGGCACTGGCCATACTCAATTACATCAAGGGCTACTGCTCAATGTAATTTATATTTTGCACTGCCCCCCCCCGGGCCTTCAGTACTACAAAAGGAAAATGAAGATTATCATTTCTGATCATGTTTCCAGCCTAGCACATGATCTTCGCTTATATGATGGATGACTTTAGGTGTTTTGTTGTGATAGATTGAGTGAACAACAGCGATAGTCCACCCATGATTGACACCGCTGAAAGAAAATTATTAACATAGGGAGTGAGTGTGGTACCCATAATTGCCGGAGGAAGGGACTTGACTTGATATAATGTCAACTATACATGAATACATACACAATATATGCTGTGCTTGCAAAGTAAACTAATGTACTGTTAGTCAAGGGAGAATTTCTGAACAATCACAACTTCTAGTATTTGGATTTCCTCTGCTTTGCTACTTTGGCACGGACATGATGTACAAACAAAGTAACACTCTTCATCCACTGAGCGTCTGCTCTACATACTCCTCTGCTATCTATGAGGAAGAAGATACCATCCAGGCTTCCAAAGTAAACTTCTATCATTCTTCTTAATGTCTCAACTGTACCAACTTTACTTTTTCTCAACAACCAACTAACACCCTTTTCATTTTATTTCGTAAACCACCTTCTTGACTTGCATTACAGTTTCACCCAAATGTTATATTGCAATGCACACCACACATGCATTTTCTGATTCACCCACACAAGCAGTCATCTTTTCTTTCTCCTCCAACCATCCTTGCTTCAAGCAGCCATGCATCTGATTATTTCCTATCAGCCACCTCTGCATGCATTCAAAAACACGTATCATTCTTTACGGTCATAAATGTTACGACTTGCTCGTCCTTCCTTGCACCCTTCTTTCCCTTTTAGTTCATCACATCCCTCAATTTCATCTGATCTGACTTGGCTTCACGATAAAAGTTTCACAGCTGAGTTGAAGTCAAATAGAGGGGACCACTGCTTACTCGAGAACTACCGCCGCTAATGCTATGGCTAAGTCAAGGGTGACTGTCTTCTCTGTGATTGGCAAAAATGTAGTTCTAAATTAGTAACTGTTCATAAGAGTACAGTGTACTTCTACTAGTGTACTGTCTACTGTACAGTGCATCATACACCCCTTTGCGAGTCAGCCTACTCTAAAATGTCAATAAGTAAGGAGTATAATAACTTACCACCGTCCGCCGCTGCTGGGCCATGCCCTCAGCTCCTCCTGGTGGCACTTGTGGCGCCACTGCATCTGCACCCGGAGTGGACCTCTCAGCGCTGCTGGCCCCGGCACTGGTGGTGGGAAGTGCCGCATCCGATGTTGTGATGACGCCTAGAAAAAACATGTCATATTTAATGCCATACACCAACCCCTATTTCGCCTCGTAATGGAAGAGAAAATGTTAATAGAAAAACTATTTGTAATTATTGGGACAAAAAAAAGTCACAGTTTTGGGGAGGGTGTTAACTTATATGCTTAGCCATAACATGCAACACTTTTTGGCACAACTGATGAATGCTAGCTTTTTAACTTGCAACATTCTTCTAATTAAAGAAAGAACCACCTACTCGTCATCACCACCAGGAGCACTTGAAGTTCCAACAAGGTAAGGGCTCCCGAGTCCCGCACAGTTACTATTAATAATTAGATGTGTTAAGTTGAAGTATATACTAGGGAAGGGTGTTTAAACTTTAATGTCATCTATCACCACTGCTCGCTGGGAATACTGCGCTATTAAAAATAAAGAAATAGTTTTTTATTTCTTATTTGAAAATAAAACTTTAAAACTAAAAAATACTGTGAGTTTTTTGTTCACAAGTGAGTGAGCGGAAGGGTTTGCAGTTGCACTACTGCACTTTGCAAGCATGCTTCTATGACTCTGATAGGTCGGGACTCGGTAGTCTTCTTCTTCTTTTCTTCTGGGTCGTATAATCATTGGTCAGACACACTAGATAGTCGGTCAGGGGATTGGGGGTTCAACTTCTGTTCTGACTGAGGTATGTGGAAAGTCGAACTGCACCTATCATCAACAACGTCCTATTTCTCTTGTCCATACTTCTGTATGTGCAGAATAGTCCCTGAAACACTAGCAGTATGGTATGTGCTACTATCAAATCAAAAAGCCGACTACTAGCTTATTCTTGGTGGACATTGACATTTTGTTGTTGGAAATTATCAAAAGCACTAACATTAAGAAGACTGGAATAGACAGCAAGGGCAACCCAGAGAACTGCACTCAGTGCCTCTAGAGCTATTGCTGGATCAGAGTTTTGTTTAACACCGTTTGCCGACTGGGCAAGCTTAGCTACCTACACAGACCGACTCATAATAATAGTAAATAGTAGTAGCACAGAGAGTGATGGTAGAGGCAGGATAAGAATGTAGAAACAGTCTACAAGAAGATCAAAGACTATTTTGTAAAAAATAGAATTAGGAAACAGTTTGTAATGAATAGGAGCTGTAAAAGTTAGGAAAGTATAATTATTAATATTAACAACAGAACAACCTTCTGGGGCCTGCAGAAGAGCCTGCAGAGGACCGCTCCTGCCCACCTTGTTCCGCCGGAGTCTCAGGTGTGGTGGTCTTCTTGCTCCTGGGAGGTGCTGATTATCATGAAATAAACACAAACATGGATGATTGTTTTTTTGAAATATTTGATTTCTTTGACCACAATCTAAAATTATCTCGGGGAAACAAATTACCAACAATTGTTGCACTACATGTATTGATTGACCTATCTGATCTGGTCAACTAGGATAGATAGTACAGTATTGCTGGATTCGCAGACCGTTTACTTGGAAAGTTATGTAAATCACTAACTAAACCAACAACAAAGGTTCTACTACAACTGCCAGCACTCAGCAGCACGCGACGTAACAAACACAGTCCGTCATCATGATTGCAGACCACTAAAAAATGTCCTACTACTAAATAACAAGTCATAATATACTCAACCTATCAATTCACCACTATCTCTTCATTAGTGGCAGCAGGAGTACAAAGGAAGGACTAGATTGAGTCTCTAGTCTCTCTAGCATTATGCAGTTCTGCTCAAATGAGCACAAAGTTGCAAACAAGTAAGCATAGTAGCAACGCCACTGAACAGTCGAGCACCTGCAATCACAGAAGCTATTTAAACATTAATCTACCTGCAATGTAATCGAATCGGCAGCATTCTTGCTCTTCGGGAAAAACATATATTAGCAATATAACACAGAGCAAAAGAAAACAAAGTAGTTATTAAATAGCTACTCACCAAGGCCAGGGATCTCCATGCCTAGCAGGTGGAGCAGGTCCTGCTCCCAGACCAGGACGTCCGACCACCGGTGCATCGCTTGATTGTAGTTGCGCCGGAACCCCTATGCATGGCCCGGCACACCTTATCCCACAGCTGACGACGCTCCTAGAGGCCATACCTTGAACCGGGCCTGCCCCCTGGTGCCACGGTCTTCGGGAGGTGGCGCTGGACGTAAAAAATCAATGCGGCCAACTCCACCGCGCTGAAGATCTCCCTGGCCGATACATCCTCCCCCTGTAATCGCCCACAAGGGAGCCGGGTACGGGACCCTTCCCCTTGCTCTTCCTGGCTCCCTTTGCCATGGTCCTGGACAGCTGAAAAACAAAATAGAAAAGAATACGGAAAAAGTAAAGAAAAGAAAAGAGTTAACAAAAAGTAGTTTTAAAGTAACCAAAAGTAGAAAAAAACACAAAATATGGATGTAGAAAAAGAGAGGGATAGATAATGAGTAAAAAAAGATCAAAAAAAAGTTCAAAGAAACAAGGGATTGCAAAGATTAGGGGAGGATTGAAAAAGCATGCCCAGAACCATAGCAATGAATGAAAAACAAGATGGCCGCGCCCATTGAGGATCGCGTGGGTAACTTTGTGCGATATTTACCCCGCGAGCACGCAAAAAAGCTTGCAACCACGTAATCGCGCCCCGCGCACAACGGGAGAATGCACTAGCGCCCGGAAACAGAAATACGCAACGTAAACAAGATGGCCACGCCCATGTACGACCGCATGGGTAACTTAGCGGTCGGTGCGCTGAAAGAGGCCCGTGAACACGCAAAGCGCCCCGCGAACACGCCCAAAAAATTAAATCCGCAAATTCGCGGATTATGTGGAACGCGAATTTGCTTTCGCACGAATTCGCGTACCGCAAATTCACAAATTTCGCCCATACTTAGTAGTAATGCATAAAGGACAAACAGACAAACAGACAGACAGACAGATATACATTTGCTTTTATATATATAGATATTTTTATTTGTCTAGAATCACACTGTGAGTCAGTGTCCATTTGGGGAAATTGAGAGACAATGATTTGGTTGGTTTATGAGTTTGCGGACATATAAATACATGTAATCTTGCAGTGACACTATCCCTAGCACAATTCCCTACACTACACAAAGACCAGTGAGCTACCCTAAACCCTTAATCTACCTCCAGCACGACCAACTACACTACCCATTTACCACGTTACTACCCTAAACCTTAACTCTACCCCAGCACAACCTCCCACACTACCCAAACACCAAGGTACTTTCCCTACCATGACCCCCTACACTACACAAACACCACTGCACTACATTAACCCTAAAACACTATCCCTAGCATGCCCCCGTACAGTACATAAACACCATTGTACTATGCTAGAACACTACCCCAGCATTACTACCTACACTACCTAAACACTATTTCACTACCATAAAGCTTAAATCTATCACAGCAGGACCCTTACACCACCCAAACACCACTATACTTTCCTACTACTGCATTTATAAGAAATATTGTTATTTGTCTAGAATCACACTGTGAGTCAGTGTCAATTTGGGGAAATTGAGAGACAATGATTTGGTTGGTTTATGTGTTTGCAGACATTTAAATACAGGTACTCTTGCAGTGACACTATCCCTTGCGTGATTCCCTTAACTACATAAAGACCAGTGCCCTACCCTAAACCCTTAATTTACCTCCAGCACGATCACCTACACTACCCATTCACTACTGCAGTACCCTAAACCTAAAACACGATTCCATCATGACCTCCCACACTACTTAAACACCATTGCACTACCCTAAACCTTAAATCTACCCCAGCACAACCTCCTACACTACCCAACACCACTGTATTTTCCTAGAACACTACCCTACCACGACCCCCTACACTACACAAACACCACTGCACTACCTTAAACCGTAGACACTATCCCTAGCATGACCCCGTACAGTACATAAACACCACTACAGTATGCTAGAACACTACCCCAGGATAACTCCCTACACTACCTAAACACCATTTTACCACCCTAAAGCTCTAATCTATTACAGCAGGACCCGTTACACTACCCAAACACCACTATACTACCCTACTACTGCATTCATAAGAAATATTGTTATTTGTCTAGAATCACACTGTGAGTCAGTGTTCATTTGGGGAAATTGAGAGACAATGATTTGGTTGGTAATGTGTTTGCAGACTTATAAATACATGTGCTCTTGAAGTGATACTATCCCTAGCACGATTCCCTATACTACACAAAGGCCAGTGCACTACCCTAAACCCTTAATCTACATCCAACACTATCACCTACACTACCCATTCACTACTGCAGTACCCTAAACCCTAAAACACTACCCCAGCATGACCTCCTACACTACTCAAACACCACTGCACTACCCTAAAACATTACTCCACAACGACCCCCTACACTAAACAAACACCGCTGCATAACTGTAAACTCTAAATCCGTATAGTTGGTAAACGATAGTGACTGTTTATGTACCATGTAGTAATCTATTTACTAAAGTAATAGTGAACCAATTATGAATTCACTCAGTGTCTCTTCTTATAGTATTGACACCATTTGCACCGGAGTTTAAATTGTGTCTTTTCGCCCACATCTCGCGGCCCCCGCATCGCGGGAGCCGCTCGTGACATAGACCGTGAGGGAGTGCTGTTTCCATCTGGACACACGGAGTGGCGTTGAACCCTGCACCTTGACTCTGCACATCTTTAGGCTGAGGCGGGACTGCGAGGACCAGCTTTCTGAGTGGCGCTGATCGGCCGCAGCTGGTCCTCTTCCCGCCCTCTCCATGCTGGATCAAAAGCCGCTGTAGGAACTCTACCTGCGGGACACCTTTTGCACCGGAGTTTTTATTGTGTCTTTTCGCCCACATCTCGCGCCCCCCGCTTCGCGGGAGCCGCTCGTGACATAGACCGTGAGGGAGTGCTGTTTCCATCTGGGCACACGGAGTGACGTTGAACCCTGCACCTTGACTCTGCACATCTTTAGGCTGAGGCGGCACTGCAAGGACCAGCGTTCTGAGCGGTGCTGATCGGCCGCAGCTGGTCCTCTTCCCGCACCCTCCCTGCTGGATCAAAAGCCCCGTAGGAACTCAACCTGCGGGACACCTTTTGCACCAGAGTTTTTGTTGTGTCTCTTCACCCACATTTCGCGGCCCCGGCTTCGCGGGAGCCGCTCGTGACATAGACCGTGAGGGAGTGCTGTTTCCATCTGGGCACACGGAGTGGTGTTGAACCCTGCACCTTGACTCTGCACATCTTTAGGCTGAGGCGGGACTGTGAGGACCAGCGTTCTGAGCGGCGCTGATCGGCCGCAACTGGTCCTCTTCCTGCCCCCTCCCTCACCACTGACTATTTCTGCAATTGGCCACCACGCGCACGCGGGACGCGCGTGGGCGAAGCCTGGGAAAAGGGCGGGCCATCTAAGGCCGTCCGAGGCCGGTTGAGGTTGGGCTGGGCCATCCCCCTTAGTTTTTATTTTATCTTTGTATTGTAATATTGATTTCCAAGGGTTTCGTGTTCTGTTTACCAAATCATACCTTTTATCAGGTATCATGGCGGTACAGTCGGTTAAGGGGGGAAAGGTTGGATTGAAATCCATTACCGGAAGTCTTATGGGAACACTGGATAATTACATTACGCGGGTCTCAGTGGCATTGGATCACCAGATAAGTGACGTTGAGAAAACATTATCAACTGAAATATTCTCTAAACGGTCCTCTCTGGAGTCGATCCAGCATTGTACCACGCCTGAGAACCGTATTAGCCAACGGTTGAGTGATTTAGGTCTGCCTGAGTCAAGTACCGAACTTGACTCTCTTGCGAATATCCTTGAGGAAAATATTTCACCAGACATACAGATAGCTAGTGCTGACCCAGTGGAAATTCCCACAAGTATGTCATCGCCCCAATGCACCCCTGTCTGTTTTATAGATGAATCACTGCCCTCATGTAACAGAGTGACAGGGAAAAGGAAAAGAAGAGGGGGCGGGTCAAAATGCAAAAGAGAGCTAAGATTCCAAAGCTAATGAAGAAGGGGGCCAAGTCTGTGGGTGTGGGGATTCATACTGAGACTGATAACTCAGTGCAGTCCAATTCCATGGCAAAACCTCCATCTGTTACATAGGGTGATTGGTTGCTGGTGGGGCAGGTTGCACATTTGATTAGATCCCTAATACTCCCTATAATTGAGAGATTGAGATTAGTCACTGTTAGCTTGGATAAATTGGAAATAGTCGCTAAGGACAACTCCAAAATGTTACACTCTTTAGTTAGTGAAAAGAGGAAGGGACCAGATCACAATGCCACTCCCAAACAGGTAGACACCAGGGGTGTACAATTACCCAATACTTGTAAATCTCCACCGCAGAATGTAAAGAAACTAGTGTCACATAACGATGCAAGATTGACTGACATAGGGGGCAAAAATACATGCTATGAGACTAACAAGGGCTACAAAGGGGCTTTGCAATTACATCAGGAGGTCCGTGCAGAACCATCGAGATTGGCATCTGGGCACCTGCTCCCTGTAAAATTGGACTTAGGCACAGGTAACCAATCTACACTAGGCTTACCCCCCCAAAGTTTCTCCTTTAGTGGTGGTTATGGCTAATGTTCCCCCTCTTCGTGTTGGTCTAACAGAGGACTACTCCCAACTAAAGTGCAAGGTTACACACTGGCTCTCAAAGAATCTGGAAGATGGCCACGAGGTAGGACGCAATATACTCATGGCCCGTAGAGTAGCATGGGTGGGTCGCTCAAGGAAGACTAGAGAGGGTGACTGTATAGTCATAAATTTTAATAACCCAAATTCAGTTGCTAGGATCCTTTGGGAGACAGAACAAAATTCACTAGTGAGGGGGCAGGGCATTGAAATTTTGCCCCTCGGGTTCTTCTATAGACCTGGTACCCAGGGAGCATCTACACTTAGGATCCCCACATTGAGGAATTTCTACAATCAAACTCGTTCTATAGGAGGACAGGGGAGGTGGCGTACAACACATATGACATCAACTGGACCCTGGTCTAGAGGAGACTTAAGGGACAGAGGTGATGTCGAAGTTACAAATAGATTCAATGTTCTGTCAATGATTGCGACTGACTTGGTTTTAACCAAGTTGGCTGTAATTTGGAGCATGATTCTAATCTCCCCCTTGACCGCCCTCTTAACTGGGTGTCTACGATGAAGGGAAATATCAACCCATTAGTTGTTGCTGGCAATGTTATAGATCCAGATGCACCCCCGGTAGGCTCTCCAGGGGAATCAGTAAATAATGGTAGGGATGGTGTGGGAAGTCTGGTGTCTTGAAATATAGCTGGCATGCGTCATAAACAGTCACATGTTTGGGTAGATTTTGTTAATAGTTTTGATGTCTGTATATTTCAAGAGACATGGATGTGTGAACCTTCCTTTCTCCAGGGGTATTTGAACTACTCGGTTATTGCAACCAAAGGTCGAATGGGAGGCTTGACTATTTGGGTGCAGCAAAGTTTGCCTCTTTCTGTCAAGGTGGTAGAATCAGGTAGCAAGGATATCCAACTTATAAAACTGGATATGGGCCTATTGGGGCGTCTTGACCTATATAATGTATATGGTAGGGGTAACAAGGGAGGGAAGTCAGAAGTTTTAGCGGCTTTGGTTACCCTACTTGAAACCCATTCCCTGGATAATAATATTATAATTGCTGGCGATTTAAATCGCACGTTCGAGCCCCTGGATATTTGTGATGATCTTGCTGGGGCGGAAGAGGATAGGCAATGGGGAGTTCCCAAAATATATTTAGACCCTGTTAAATGTTGCCATTTGTCTTGAAAGGGGCCTCAGGGCACTAAATAGGAGAACAGAGTGACAGGGGGGGCTTGTACCTTTGACAATGGACGAAATAGGAGCAGGATAGATTATGTTCTGTGTAGCCTAAAGCTATGGAAGCTCGTCTGTGACATGGAAGTCAAGCGGAGGCCTGAAAATGACCATGATCCTTTGTGCATAGTGCACAAATGGTGGACATCTTTAAGAGGGAACCCAACTGTAGAGTGGGATGGTATCCCCTTGCCTGTCCCTACTAATGACATGCGTCGGCTTAAAGGGCCATGTGTTTTAGCCAACCAACAGTCTATGGCTAGTATAAATATAGAGGTGGACAGGGCGATAAATGCCCTGGAGCAGGTTAATACAGTTATGCCAGGGTCAAATGAAGTAACAGCTATTCATGATAATCTCTTTTCCGCTATTAAGTCTCACTTTCAGAAACCTGTCAGGAAAATTAATAGAGTACCAATTAGGCCTGTGAAGTGGTTTAATGCCCAGTGTAGGAATGCCAGGCTAGCTTTGGGTACTGCTATTAAGAGCAGGGAAAAGGTAGCTATTCGTAGTGCTAGAAAGAACTACAAAGATAGTATAGCCACAGCAAAAAAAATGTTGGATGAGCTGCATTGGAGTGAGCTAAGGGAAGCATGTAGGACCAAAGATTCCAGGCTTTTCTGGAGCATTGTTAAATGGGGTAGAGGTGGTGTACCTGACTGCCCTGATAATAATGTCCCGGAGGAGGATTGGGTCAATTATTTCAAGCCACAATACACTGAAACTTTGCCTGGCAGTGAGATGGATGGGTTTACGGCTGTGTATTCCAAAGATAACTTTTTTAGTTACAAAGAGGTATTGTTGGCCCTAAGTGCAGTGTCTAGGGGCAGAGCACCCGGCTTGGATGGGGTCCCGGCGGATCTTTTTATCAATGATAGGGAACGCTGGGTAAATATATTTTTCTTTTTGTTAACACTGTTGCCCAGGGAGCATTGGTATCATCATCTTGGAAGGGTGCAACTATTATTCCTGTATACAAGAAAGGTGAATGGGGGTTGCCGGGTAACTACAGACCCATAAGCTTGATTGCTACCATTCAAAAGGTGGTGGGGAGGATGGTCGTGAACAAGCTTATGGACTGGGTTGATGAGCATAACGCTCTATCCCCCTATCAAGCCGGGTTTCGGAAGTCCACTAGTACGGTGGATCAGGTGTTCCACTTTACTTTATTACGGTGGCGAACTGTGGTGCTAGGTGAGGACAGCCTGTATGCAGCTTTTGTTGATCTGCGGGCTGCCTTCGACCTGGTCCCCAGGACTAAAGTGTGATCGGTTTTGAGGTGCCTGGGACTTCCGGAGGAACTACTGACTATGGTTATGAGGTTGCATGAGGTGAATTTCGCCAAGATCCAGTGGGGTAGGCAGGGTGAGGATACCGCCGACTTCCCGGTGGAGTGGGGTGTTCGGCAAGGGTGTGCGATGGCCCACTTGCTTTTTTCATTATTTCTTTACGGGGTAGTAGCAAGAATGTTGTCCGTTAATGTAGATGCACCCTCATTGGCAGGCATTAAGGTACCGATTTTAATGTTTGCAGATGATACCCTGATTTTATCAAAGACCCCGAGTGGCCTGCAACCTGCTCTCTATATTTTTGATGAATTTTGTGGGGAGCATGGTTTAGAAGTCTATGTGGCTAAAACCAAGCTAATGATTTTTAACCCCCACCGTAGTTTTCGATCTAAGGTGTTCATGAACTAGAGGTAGTTAAAGCTTTTACCTATCTTGGTATTTATGTAACTAATGATTTAAGATGGTCCCAGCATATCGATCTTGTGGCATTAAGGCATAGACAATTAGCTGGAGCCCTTGGGGCAGAGCACAGAAAATCAAAGTCTAAACCAATCAAGCCAGCACTACAGGTATACGAAGCAAAAGCCCTCGGCTCTGCATTATACGGGGCAGAGCTGTGGGGATTTGGGAAGTTCATTTAATGCAGAAGTCCGAAAATAAGTTCTTTAGGGCAATTACTGGTCTTCCCAAAAGTACCCCATTGCTCCCCCTTAGATATGATTTGGGTAGGAAGGCTGTAGGAGACTTGGCGAGGCTTCGCCCGATTTTATATTGGAGGCGGCTCTGGAATACTCCGGAGCTGAAACATTATGCCGAGGGCTTTCTAGCAACGATTGAAGCTGATGTGTTTCACAGGATAAAATGGCTAAAAGATCCTAGAACCATGTTATGTGTGCTTGGCCTCCAATTCCTCTGGGACAACCCGTCAGGAGTCCTTTTTCCTAGTAAAATAACAATAAAAGAGTTATATTGGGATTTTGTGGCCAAGCGGGACTGGAGAAAAACTGATGCCGAATCTATGACTGGTCGTTTTTTGGAAGCTAAAATCTAGCCTAGAACTCTACTGGGACAATATAACCAAGCCAGGGGACAGGAAGCTTCTCTTTCAAATTAGGACAGGTGCTCTCCCTCTCAGATCCCTAACAGGAAGGTGGAGGGGTTCATCTAACACTAACTGCCCCGTTTGTGGCACTACAAAGGAAACCATTGGGCACTTCTTATTTTCTTGTCGGGCCTACGCCGTTCCAAGGCGAATCTGGCTAACACCGGTCTGTAAAAATGTAGGCACCTCTAGTAGCTCAGTAGCTCTGAGAATTATCTGTACTAGTACTTGTTTGCCATTAGCTATAGCAACAGCTACATTTCTGGGATGGGCATGGTCTATCAGGCAGAGAGCTATAGCCGAGAGACTACCTATATAGGGATTGTTTTATTGTTCCATTTGAGTAATTGTGTATTTTAACTATCTGAATTTTTTTTCTTTTTATGCCTTATAATTGATTGTTATTTGAATGAGGTATTTATTTAATGATGTTTTAAATGTATGTATGTAATGTGCTTTTTTGAGAATTACTCGAATAAAGCCTTCTTGAAATGAAATGAATTCACTCAGTGTCTCTTCTTATTGTCTCTTCTTATTGTGATCATTTTGGTAATATGCATGTACTCATAAAGTGTTTCAGGTTTTAGTTTTATGGAGTGCTTCAAACTGGTATGTACTATGTATGTCCTGCTGTTACCAACTTCACAGTTGTGCTTCAGGCCTAAAATTCTTAGTTAGAATGTATATGGAATGTGTTTTTATAGTAATAGAAAAGTATCATTTTAAAGTTATTAATACATATTTATTTATGATTATTTTTTAGAGATACTGTTTATCATCATTAAAAAAAAGTTATCATGCCGGAGAAAAAAAGAAGAAGGAAAGCTCAGAAGAAGGATACTTACTTGAAAAAGACTCAGCATATGTATTGGAAGACCAACATAATGTGTCTAAAAGAGAAGGATTTCTGGTAAGATCACAAAGGAATTAATACAAAATTATTACTAGATTCAGAAAAGTGCAAAGTTTAGGAAAGGAAAATAGGCAATGTACATACAAAGGATACAACTTATAGTAAAAGAAGAGAAAATCAATATAAAGAAATACGCAAAAAAATATTTTACATCAGAGTAGGCCATAATTTACTGAAACACACAAAGAAATATCGAAAGAGAACACTATTTTATGAAAAGAAGAAGCATATTGAATCAGTCTTTGAAAAGGCTTTTGAAGTAAAGAGGAAATTATTCATTCTCTTATTAAAGAGAATTTGATAACTAGATAAACCAATCCATTTAATGAAGGCCAAAAGTAAGAGGAAAAGAGTAATTAACAAAAGTCATTTTTTGTGATATTTTCTTAGGGCAATGGAAACACAGTTCAAGTTCTGAGCCTTTTTTTAATGAAGAGAGTTATTTACAGAGCAATGATTTGTTGCATGCAGTTGACACCAGTGGTCAAGCTTATGAGGTTAGAAATGGTTGTCCAATTGAGAAAGAGCAAATGGTTCCTAGAAATGCGAAAGAAGTGATAGCTGATGAAGTTCTAGGCAGACGTCCTAAAGCCCCAGTGTACACTTGATATTGTAGTAGTATTTGTAGTGTACGACAAGAATCTATTGATAAATTACGCAATTTCTTACAAGCATATTATAAAAAGTGTTAAACAAAAGATTAGGGTGTTGCAAGGACTAGACCCTTGCAGAGTGGAAAACATATTGGTTTGCAAGGTCATTCTCTGGCTTGTATTTCTAGGAGAGTATGACAAAGTGTTTTTCACCATTTCAGGATGTTGGCAGGACATCATACTCAAATGCGGAAGTTAGTGAGAAGATTGCATTATGCAAAAAGTCCAGCACTAAACTTAAATGAGTTAAACAGTGCTCTTTTGCGAAGGTCAGTATCAGAAGTAAAAAAGGTTTGTGATGATATTGAGTTTTGTTACTTTGATCCTGAAGAAGAGACTGTAGAAACTAAGACATTAATACAAGAAAATGTTGCAGAGAATGTTGAACATAGTTGTACAAAACATTTTGAAAATGAAATTACAAAGTTTAAGGTGATTTCAGGTGAAAGGCTAAATTTCTCTTGTATTTGTCGTCGCAAAATTCACTATAAATATCAGACTAGGAGTGTTGATTTGTATTTAAAAAGTGAAAAAGAAAATAATGATAAGTGGAAAGAATTTGCAACTTATCTGTTGGTAAAGGATTGCTTTGATTTGGGTTCTGATCAGCGTATTTGTAAATATTGTTATAACAAATTAGATCAGAATAAAATGCCCGCTAGAGCTGTTCATAATAATCTAGAGTTGGTTGCTATTCCTCCAGAACTGAGAGATTTAAACACACATGAGTTTATTCTCATTCAATTTGTGCACCCGTTTCAGGCTATTGTTCATATGGAGCCGAAAACAGGTAAATTGCCTCCTTCAGATTTACAAAGAGGATTAAAAGGAAGGTTTGTGTATTTACTATTAGATTTAAAGAAAAATATTGAAACTGTTAGTGTAGAGAGTGTAGAAAGTGAACCACTAGTTATTCTTGTTAATGGTGTGCCAACTAAGAATAAGAAAATCTGGCAGGAGTTAGTGGATGTTAGGAAAGTGCAAAAGGCCACATTGTATTTGATAAAGAACAATACATACTATAAGAATGTTAATATGGGAGAAGAAGAAATAGTTTTAGCAGAAGATACGGAAACGTCAAGTGGACAAATTGAAAAAGTGGATATGTTAGGATGTGAAGAAATCTATAAACTCTACAGTGTGCATCCACTTCATTCAAAAGAAGTGATAGGGAACACTATAGATTTGTTCCAAACGAAAAAAGCTAAAGGAACTCCCATGAGTGTATGGGAAGAGAGCTTGGTAGCTTGTTGTTTTCCGCAGTTGTTCCCAACTGGAAAAGGAGGACGATATGATGAACGTCCTGTGCAGGTCCTGCATCTGAATATCAGACAACAAGATTATATGCAGAAGATCCAAGATTTCAACAATGTATCCCTTATATATTTTATCTTTTGTTTGAAAGTGACTTGTCTGGACTTTCTCATGCAGTCAATCATATTCTAAAAACTGGAATACATCTGCAAAATGTATCTGCAAAAGATTTTGTGGCTAAAGTGCACCAGAGAGATGATCATCTAGAATCTCAGCTCATTAATTTAATGGCATGTCAGCGTGGGACTAATGAATATTGGTACCGTCGTCATAGAGAACTGAAATTAATGCTACGGAATTTAGGAACTCCAACATGGTTCCTTACCCTAAGCTGTGCTGAGTATGCTTGGGATTTACTAGAATTTCTCCGAGACGCAAATTCCAATATTAAAAATATTGAATACAAGACACCTGGAGAATTGTGCTTTTTGGATCCTGTTAATGTATGCAGGTATTTCAATCATAGATGTGAGGCTATGATTTCTTTCATCCAAAAAGAAAATTCCTCCTCTTGGAGAAGTTGTGGATTTCTTTTGGAGAAAGTAATATCAAGCAAGAGGTGCTCCTCACATACATATGCTGTTATGGATTAAATACGCTCCCTTAAATTTGGAACAGATGCGGATAATACTGTTTTGAGTTTTATTGAACAATATGCAACTTGTTATGTACCCAAAAGCACAGATGAAAACAACTTAAGAGCACAAGTGTTACGATTCCAAAGCCACCGATGTGGAAAATACTGTAGACAAAAGTACAAATCTAAGGACAAGTTCTACACCAAATGTCGTTTTGCATTTCCACGTCCTGTAATGTCCAAAGGAAGAGTGAACATTCAAAATTCATAAATGACTTCAACCCAGTTATTTTGTCCATGTGGAATGCTAACATGGATAGTCAATATGTTGCGGACAATTCCATTGCAGGTGCTCGATATGTTACGTCCTATATTACAAAATCAGAAAAGACTGAATTGAAAGAAATGTGGGAAGAGATTTCTCACGAGAAGACTCTAAGTAAGAAATTATACAGTTTCAGTTTGAAGATGTTATCGCATCGAGAAATTGGAGCATATGAATGCTCAGATCGGTTATCATCTGCAAGTCTATACGTCAAATCTAGAAGAATCCTTTATGTGAGTCTAGGTCTTGCAGCAATGTGAAATCGAGTACTGAAATCTGTACAAGAAATTGAATGTTTAGCAGCAAAAGTACAGATATTTGGAAAACGAATATGTTGGACACATATTACCCAAACAGAAGTCATCATCTTGAGAAAATGTGTTTCTATGAAGTGCTGCAATACTACACTTTTAAAAGGAATACTACAGAGAACATCAATGATGGAATATATGGAGTCATAGGTTACGAAGGATGTTTGGTGAAACAAATGAAAGGAAATTTGATTAATCACAGAAAGCTGAGTTGCAACACTGCTGATGAAAGGGAATTTTACTATTTAGCCCTTTTACAACTATGCAAACCATGGCGTTCAGAACTGGAATTACTTGGATATTTCCAAAGCTATGAAGATTCCTTTAATGCTTGTAAAGATAGCATATAATGCAGTGTTTTGCAAATTATGTGAAAATATTGAACAATGAAATTGATCAAGAATCTACAATTGCAGCTGAGATTGTTAGAGACAGTTCTCAAGACAGTCAAAGTTCTGCTGCGCTGAGTCAAGTCAAGATCCACTAGGATAACCAAATGTTGAAAATGAAGCAGCAATCGCCATGAATGAGGTGGAAACAGCAATGCATCAAGCTCAAGAAGTTTGTAACAAACTTAGCAAACTTGGAAGAACAACTAAATGTTGAGCAAAAACAAATATATGAGCAAGTGATACAACAGATTGACCATAGATTACTTCATGAAAATAAAGAGTGCTCATGCACGTCATTTCAACCTATCCGAATGTACGTGAGTGGACAAGCTGGAACAGGAAAAAGTTTTTTAATTAAAGTAATATAAGTTATCTACAAAAAACAACTGAGTCGCATTTGTCTTGTGTTGTCACTGCTCCAACTGGGTTGGCAGCACACAACATTAAGGGAATTACTTTACATAGTTTACTAATGCTACCAGTAGAGCATGAAAACAAATTGGAAAACCACAAGCTATCTGGAGAAACTTGTTGTGAAGTATCAAGAGCGTTGAAGAAAATGAAACTTCTTATAATTGATGAGGTAAGCATGGTATCAAACGTAATGCTTGCATTTGTGCATTTTGGAATGCATCCAATTCTTAAAATAGAGTACGAACTGTTATTTGGAGGAAAAATGTCATAGTTTTTGGAGATCCACTGCAACTGACTCCTGTAAAAGGACAACTAGTATTTAAAACACTTGCGCAAAAGAGACCAGAACGTCTCGGGTAGTGTTGGAAACGTGAACATTTGGTCATATTTTGAATACAAAGAACTCATTACAAGTAAGCGCCAGGCAAATGATGTTGATTGTGGAACTATTCTGAAAGATATAAGAATTGGACTACTGACTAAACATAGGAAGCAAGCTTTGCAGACTCGATTACTTTCTAATTTGTTTCCAAATGAAAACGTAGTTCCTGAGAAAATATACATGAAAATTGCAGAAAACAAATATGTAATCTGCTTAATGCCAACACTGGGTGAGTGCCCTAATTTCAACGAACAACTTTTGAAACTGGAAAATGAAGAAATAATAAAAATGGAGGCCATCGATAAAATAGAGCATGAAGGAATCACTATTATTTTTACCGAGAAATTTAAGACAAAATTGGATTCTTTAGAAAAATCAATATCTAAAACTGCTGGTTTAGAAAAGAATCTCTATGCATGTAGAAACTGTTGGATAATTTTAAGGCGTAATTTGGATGTAGAAAAAGGTTTAGTTAATGGAGCAATGGGAAAAGTTGTGGATTTTGTTAATTATCAAAATAAAGATGGTATTGAATTCTTAAAGATTAAAATTGACCAGATTAAAGAAGTTAAAGAAATTAGTCGCTGTTCTGTTCATTTTTTTGCTTGTTAAAGATTTTTATGTCCATAGAAAACAGTTTCCAGTTTCTCTGGAATATGCAGTCACTATTCATAAATCTCAAGGTTTAAGTGTTGACAGTGCTTTTGTGAACATTGGAAATACTGTGCTTAAAGAGGGAATGGCATATGTTGCTTTGTCACGGGTCAGAACGGTTACTGCAGATGCCAACTGTGTCAAAGAGTACAATAGGTTAATGAGAACATATGCTCCTAATTTAGGTCAATATCCTGTATTTGAAAAGCGTGTGGTTGGTCGAAAAAGAAGGTTTGAGAATATATGTACTGAAGGTGTAGAAAATGGAAAAATTGGGAACTGATAAAAGTAAAATACAAAGCATTTCTGATGGGTTTTTTTTTTTACATTTTATTTATATCATTTTGCAATAAGAAAAAACATACATTGGTAGATTCTCATGTGGTCAATCATATTGAACATCGTTTGTCAGGGACATAAACAGGTACAGCGACTTGTTGCATACATGTCAAACCTTAATCACAAATTGCAGGACCAAGGGATCTAATCTGTCCAGGGCTATAACAATGCAGCATACACAGTATAAACATCACAAGAGAATAAAAGGACAAAGGAAGCGAGAAGGAGCATACTAAGAACAACGTTCCGGACCATCCCATCCACTACCCTTATATATCTACTTGTTCTATACCAACACTTTACACATCTCAACTGTACAAGCATTGTGCCCGTATCTAGTAGGGTACATCCGAGTGTCTCTATGTTATAGCGGAAGGGCCACTTCCCTACACCCCGTATCTTGGGCAGAATTGTGCATCGATTCCTCTGATTCCGACTCTGCATTACCCAGAAGGTAAACTTTCAGCGGTCACCATATATCCTTAGGTCTGCTTGTCATTGGTTGAGTTTCAGCATATATGGCATTTTGCTCCTGGCAATATACAACATCAGTAAGCCAGTCCTTAAACTTTGGAGCCCTGCCCCTTCCCCAGTGACATGCCACTCTTCGCTTAGCTAACAGTAGGGTGATGCCTAGGAATTTTCTCCATTGTTTGTGTAGCTGCATAGTATAACCCATCAGCATTATCAATGGGTCTTTCTCCAATGTAATCACTACCATGGCCTCCAAAGCCGTATGCACCTGTGTCAAATATGCTGAGACTGCAGGACACTCCCATGCCAGATGCAGAAATCCAGCTCCCTCTTCCCTTCACCGTTCACATCTGTCATTGTCAGATAATTGAAACCTATATTTCCTAGCTGGAGTGTAATACAGTCGCTGCAACAAACGATAATGAATAATCTTGAGCCTGCAACTAGCTGATATGTTTGCTGTAATTCCACAACAGTAGTTCCACTGGGCATCAGACACCTCCTGTCCCACACCCTCGCCCCAACACATACGAGCTGTACCCGCAATCCCCCACTTCAGTGCACTGTACTACCATACATTCTAGATACCAGATGCGTCCCATCTTGTGATCCTAGCATACAGTGCAACGGGGAGAAATGTTCAGGCTCCTGAGGAAAGCCCTGCAGGACCTCTCTCATCCCTTGTCTCATTCGTGCATAATAAAAGATCTCAAGTGGTGTAGGGTGCATATCTTTAAAAAACAATTCCAGAGTTCGAAACTGCCCATCTAAGAACAGGTCACCCCATGTAGCCACCTTGAAGTGCCGGCATAGCACCTGGAACCCCTTTTCCTGTAATAACACCATTTTGGGATGATAAACCAGAGGCATTCGTGCCGAGTACAACAGCGTTGTTTTGAACATCTTTGCGATCTTTTTCCAAGCGTCAATCGCGCATGTCACGATTGTGGATGGAGTTTCTATGACTGCAACAGGACCATGTATAAGGCCATTCAAGGGGAGGGGATGTGGCTCCCAATCCTCCACCGCTATTTGCAGAATGTAGGGCGTAGGTGTCATCCAATGATAGGTGTAATGAGCCTGTGCACTCAAATAGTACCCCTCAAAATCAGGAATATCAAAGCCGCCCTTGTCATAGGGCTGTGCCAATACCGACCAGCCTATTCGTGGCTGCTTACCACCCCAGAATAATTGTATCAGCTCCATGCATAATGTTTTAAAGAAATAGGCGCCTGGGTAATAGGGGATGTTGAGGAAGAGATAAAAGAAGCGTGGTAGGATCACAATTTTAATGAGCGAGGCTCTGCCTGCCATGGACAACGGCAAGGAAATCCACCGTGTAACACTGGAAGTTAATTTAGTAATCTCAGTGCCATAGTTAAGTCTAAGTGTGTCTTCCCTGTCCCTAAATACTTGCATTCCCAAATATCGAAAATCAGAATGACACTACTCTAGGGGGTAGTCTAAGGGGAACTCCGAGACTGCAGGGGTAAGCAGGAAGAATTGTGATTTTCCCCAGTTGATCTGCACCCCCGATAATCTGCTGAACACCAAAAATTCATTCAATAAGGTGTTTAAATTCTGTTGCGGATCCACAACATATAGTGTTAATTCATCGGCATAAAGTGAGATCGCAATTTGTCGCTGGAAGCATTTAAACGCGGTATGACAATGAAGTTGGCGTATCCGACATGCTAGCGGTTCAATCGCGATATCGAAAAGTAAAGGGGATAGAGGGCACCCCTGTCTGGTACCCCGAGTTATAGAGAGTGAGGGTGAGAGGCTTCCATTTATAAGAACTCGAGCAGTAGGTTGGGTATAAAGGAGTTGCACCCAGGAAATAAACAATTTAGGGAATCCCATTCTATGCAGAACTGCGAATAGGTAGGCCCATTCGACCAAATCAAACGCCTTTGAGGCATCTAAAAATATCGCGGCGGCCAGAAAGTCAGGCGCTATTGTCGGATTAAGCAAAATAATGTGCGTAAGTTATGATTCGTAGATCTGCTAGGGACGAATCCGGCCTCGTCTGGAAGTATAATCTTCGTCATTAATAGGGATAGCCTAGTAGCTAGTATTTTAGCTAAGATTTTCCCATCATAATTGATCAATGATAGCGGGCGATAGGAGTCACACACCGTGGGAGTTTTGCCAGGCTTCAAGAGGGATGTTATCACCACTTCTCGCATTGAGCGAGGAAGTATCCCAACCTCCAGTGATTCCTCAAAAACCTCACGTAGCACCGGGGCCACAATGTCAATGTAGTATTGTAGAATTCCGCAGGCAGGCCATCGAGCCCTGGCGCCTTTCCATTCTTAAGGGACATTATCGCTTCTCTAATCTCGTCTAATTTCAATGGCGCGCTGAGAAATGTCCTGTGTACATCGCTCAGCCTGCATAATGCAATATCATCCAGGAAATCGTCAAATCCTACCTCCTCCACCCTCTGCGTAGTACACAATTGACTACAATGCGACACGAAAACGTCCAGTATTCCCTCAGTGTCCTGACACGTCCCTCCCTCTGGTCTATTTATTTCCGAGACACAAATATTGAACCGTGGATTCCTAGTAAGCTCTGACAATGCCTTCCCCGGCCTTTCCCCTTCGCAATACCTCCGTGCCACCCAGTGCCGACCTCGAAACTTAGCTTCTCTTGCAGCTTCCTCTTCATACTCCGATAATTTATCCAAAAAAGTCCCCGTGCACTCTCCCCACCTCCCCATGCATCTGCAGCGCCTCCAACCCCTTCAGCTCCCGCTCCAGAGTACGTATTTTCCTCTGTATATCTCGTAAGACCCCAAAACTCTTGGAGATACAGTACCCTCGGACGGTAACTTTAAATTCTTCCCACACTACTTCAACACTTTCCACTGATCCCTTGTTGCGTGGAAGAAATGCTGCTATCTCCTACCCAAGTTCTGTCTTGAATACCTCATCCAACAATGCATTAGGCTGCAGGTGCCATGTAGGCTTAGGTCTATCATATCCTGGCATCAGTCCTGCACCCAAACCGGACTATGATCAGAATATGTTCTGGCTAAATGTGTTGCCCCCACCAGACCCGTACAAAATCCTCTGGAAATCAAACAACAGTCGAGGCGTGCAGTGTAGGATGTGAAGTGTGTTCCTTCTTGCCGCATGGGATGGACAAACGCCAACTATCCAACAGACCACCCTCCTCCACAATTCCCTGTAAAGCTTCTCTGGACCGGCTATGGTAGTGTGCAGCTCTATCCTGTGTAGGGTTCAGGGCCACATTAAAATCTTCTCCCCAGACAATATGTATTGAACCAATATTTACTATGCGACCCCACAGCGCCGTAAAAAATTCTGGTGTGTCAACATTGGGGGCATAGCAATTCACAATGGTCACAGTATCTGCCAGCTGTCCACCCTTTAACTCTCATGGATGACTCCACTCTGTGAGAGCAGATTATTCGAGTCTCTGCGGTATTTCGTCAGCCCCCGCTGCGCCTACACAATACTGCGATGTGTGCGGGATGGATAGGATACCACAGCCAGCGCTCTAGCAAGCAATATTGACCAAGGTAGCATAAACGATCATTGGCATCACAACTAGCACCTCACCTTGTCCATGTCCGCGTCCTCAGGGTTCTATTAAGGAGCAGCGGCCTTGCAAAACAAGGAAATTCTGAACTTGCAGATATCCGACAGTCCGTTCCTACTATTCAGCTAGGCAGGCTAAATACAGTACAATGTTCTTCAAAGGATAGAAGCTACTAGCATGGAATCCTCCATTAACGCTGTGTAGCAAGACAAAGATGCGGTACACCTGACCCAGGTGCCTTCCAAGCTGCAGTCCTCTCAATGAATGGGACTGTCTGTAACCGGCTTCAGACTGTTACCTTGGCTGCCGCCATTTTGTGAAACCCGTATCATCGGTGCTCCGTCTCCGATCCTCCACTGGTACCGTGGGAGCTTTCGTGGGTTTAGTACTGCACTACACCCCGCTGCAACAGCGCAGCATTCTCTTCTGCCCCTCCCGACTGTCAGGAAAATGCTACTCCAAAAACTAGGACTCGCGTAGTCTCGTGGCCTGGACACCTCTGTCAATCCTCGGCGCTCACGTAGCTGCTGCCCCTCACTCCAAGCACCGCACGTCCGCACAGGTCCCTCTGCTAGTGCGTCAGCGTCTCTCAAGGATTGTACGTCTGCCAAAGGAGAGGACCCTCAATAATCTCGCTCTCATGACTGTCGACTTGCCCGACAGTCGTAGCTATCGCTGTCCTCAGCAACCATCCGTCTATGTAAGCAATCTGAGTCCCTGTAATGGCCGCCGCCATATGACAATGCCGGTCAATGTCCTTCCTCGCCTCCAGTGTTTCAATCATTCAGGGCTTCAGCACCTCAGTACAGCCTGCCGCCTCTCAGCAATGACCTCTCGAGCCCCTCCGACATTCAAAAGCGTCACGGCACGGATGTCCATCTGCACTCTCTTGCGCGGCCCTCTTCCCAAGTGGAGTCCTCGACACTCTCGTACCTGCTGCACCCCGCTCCCAGTTCCACACCTCCACCAGTGCGCGTCGCGGGTATGTTACCAGCCGCCAAAATCTCCGTAGTTGCTGCAGAACGCCATAATCTCTTAGTCCGCCTGCACCACCGATGTCATATCTTGTAAGGGCAGCACTCGATACCGTAGTAGGAGATCGTAGACCTAGGATATTTGAAGGAAATTAAACCGGGCAGCGGGAGCCTCACGTATCAGCGGCCATTCCGCTCATGTGCCTCCTAGCCCCCCAAGAGTTTCTGATGTTCGTAATCTTTTGGATGTATGTTCTGGTTCTACACAATTTACACAAAATATCCAACAAGATGCTCAGGAATTTCTAATGTATATGCTTACTGTATTGGAAAATGAAGGTGTAGACATAGGAAATATTTGTGGCCTTTGTTATAAATGGGAACATCAATGTGAAAATTGTATGTATACATGTAGCACTAATGTAGATACTGAAAGATTTCTATATTTGACATTACCAGACTGCAAATCAGTGTCTTTCAGTAAATTAGTTAAAGCTGCAAATCAAAACATGGAGTATAGCCAATGCAAATCAGAAATCTTATCAACATTATTTATACAAAGATATGGAAAATCAATAATTTTCATGATGCAATGTTGTACAGCTGACGGAAGAAAATTGGACACTTTAAAAAAACATTTTGTATCAAGTCAACTATCAATATCAGGGAAGACTTTTGTAGCAGTAGCAATAATTGTCCACAGGGGTCCTTCAACAACATCTGGACATTACACCGTCTATCTGAAAAATGAGAAAGGCTGGAGTTTTTGTAATGATGCGGAGTTGGTTTTCAAACAACGTTTGCCTTTCGAATTACCAAATTCCAACCTAATATTTTTAAAGTCAAAGTTTTAGGAAGATAATTCAGCCTCTGAAGAAATTATTATTATCATTTAATAGGATTACCATTGGACAATTTACATAAAAATGACAGCAAAAATACAATTTGGCCTCAAGGAAAGGTATTTCTTTGAATTATGGACTTTTTGTTGCACATTGTCTTGGTGTATATTTTTAACTGGCATCATTTATAGTGTTTATAAATTTAAGTTAGAACATTTTCTTAGCAGTAATCTTTTTATATATGTGTGATTTGTATTATCCAGTATTTTAACATAGATGGATTATTGTTTTTTTTTAAAACAATCTAATTGGTTGTTTTTTTTGCCCGCTATTATGTGATGAGTACGATTGAAATCACTATTTCTAGTGAAATTCAATATGTTCTGAGAACAGCAAAAAAAGCAAAGAAATTACTTTGTAAAATGTTAAAAATATTCTTTGTTGTCAAAAATGTATTATTACATGGTATAACAATTTTTTCTTCTCTTTTACAGGTCTTAATTTTAAGATATGAAATTTACCACAAATTAGATTATAAAAAACAAGTGAATAAAATGTGTAGCGTTTTTTAGGTGTATTACTGTTGAGGTAAGTTTTAGTAAGTTTTAAAATGCACAATGGACTGTGTTTCCACACAGTTGAAGAAAAGGAAGATGGATGGACTAGTTTTGTAACAAACAATTCCAATGCAGACAAGTATGAGATAGGGGACAGCTTTAGAACACCTGCCTGCAAGATACATGGTATAGTACAGAATAGACTGATATGATTGTTTTGTTGGTCTTGGTAATTTCTGAATTAAAAGAAATGAAACTCTTTAACTTAAACCACATCACTGATTGTTTTTGCACATGCCATATTAGGCCACATCCCTTCCCTTCAGTAATATATAAACATGTCCTATCAGTTCCCTAAAACATACGTAGTTATAAATGTATCTTCTTCTCTGTTATCAGTATAAAAATGTACTCCTATAATAACAATTGGCCTAGCCATTAGGGCCTAGATGTATCAAGCCTTTTGCGATTCGTTAAGGCCGAAATTCGCAGAATTTCGGCCTTTACGAATCGTAAACGGACATTTTGCATCTTTTGGGATGTATGAGAAATTAGCAAAATAAGGAATCGCAAAAATTAGCGATTCCTTATTTTGCTATAGCATTTAAGGAATCGCTATTTTTGCGATTCCTTAAATGCAATGTATGTAGCATGTTTACATTGCGAATTATGTTTAAGAATTCGCAAATTAACACCAAATTGTAGTTGATGTTAATTTACGAATTCATTTAAAAATGCACAAATTGATATTTTTTAGGGTGGCATGTGATGCACACACATGCCCTTAGGGCATGTATGTGCGCCATATGCACACACATGTACATTTCAGGGGTGCAGCAGGGTGTCTTTGAGACACCCCTGCACCCTTGAAATAATTCTCAAATTGCGATTAGCAAATTGCGAATTCGCAAATTTGAGAATTCCTTCACAATCATTCCTATGGGCCTCCTGGCCCATAGGAATGCATTGGAAATTATTCCTTAATTGCGAATTCGCAAAATGCGAATTCGCAAATAAGGAATAAAAAGGAATCGCTAAATAAAAGCGATTTTTTACATACATTCCATTTTGCGAATTCTAAATAGCGATTCGCTAAAAATCGCTATTTAAGATTCGCAAAATGGAATCTTGATACATCTAGGCCTAAGTCTCTTTCTTATTTACCAGGTGAGGAAAAGGCATTCTGTATACCTTTTCTTTTCCATGTAAATATCATCTCATCATACCAACCACTTTGCGTTGAAAAGGCGTTCTATAGGTTTTGCTGTGCGTGTTTGCACAGAACACTCATAGAAAAAGACACATCTCCAGATGTATCATAAATCATAAATCTGGACATGTTTGTGAATGCTGCACCATGCTCCTATTGGTGTAGCAGAGCACAATGAGGAAAAATTGTTTTCACTTGTTCTCATTTTTTCACTTTCAATATATGCCACAATGTACAGCATATATTGAAGGAGAAAAATGCCTTTACTGATTGTTTTTGTGCAGGAAGGTTTCCCTTCCTGCACAAAAACAATCTCCACCTGACACGGACATCCCTGCACCATGGTGCAAGGGTGCCTGTGTCACCACATGGCTGCAGTTTAAGCAGCTGTGCAGAGGGAAGCACAGACCTGCAACATATTTATATACATATGTTGCATCCCTGTACTTCGGAAGTACCACAGCATGCTGTAGTTAAACAGTTTACAGTGTCATGCTGCAGCACTTCCTAATAATTCTGCACTTATGCATTCACCATACATCACAAATGTATTTTTACAGTCAAATATGCACTACACAAACATGTATCTGAACTTTCACACACTAACATACTAGTTTAGCTCTTTCTTTAACCATAGTAGTTAGTTGTTTTGTATTTTTCTTTTGATTTTTCTTTTGATTTTATATATTTTTTTTATAACAGGGGAAAAAATGTGAACTGGAGAAACAGAACTAAAAACTTGGAGCAGAGAAAAAAAGAAAACTAACAATGGTGGTTGTCAATGGCTCGACACACCAGATCCACCGACTGCTCCCCATATGCAATCAGGCGACCGCATTTTATACATGTCATCCCGACTTTCCCAAATTGGGGACGGATGTCGGGAGGTGTTGATGACGTTGATGGGGTTGCTCCACTTGTACTTGGAACAGCCGAAGGATCAGCAGGACTCTCCCTCAATCTTCTCAATTCATCCCTGGCAAAGTTCACTGGATGTTTTGTTTGCAGGTGCTTCCGCATACTAGCAGTTCCACATGAGTATTTCTTTGTGGGGTCTCCCCTAGAAAGCACTGCCTTGCAAATACGGCAAGTAACTTTAGTAGCATTTACTTTATTTACGCCTGGAGAAAATGTGAAAAATGTCCATACAATACTTGAGTATCTCTCCTTAGGGGGAGGTTCTGCAACTAATTCCTCTGCTGATAAATGGTCCGATTCAGAGGAAGGTGGTTGATTTGCAGCCAGAGTGGAATCAGGTGAATCTCTTCTCCAATCAGGAAGGAACAGCAGTTCTCCTTATTAGTTCTTTCCCTAGGAAAAGGTCTAAGAAGAGTGATTCAAATGTTTGGGGTCCTTCAATAGTTTCAATAGGAAGTCTAATGAACCAATTAAATCTCTTTTTTTGAAGTCACATGGGGTACGCGTAGGGTGCGGGCACTCAGGACGTACCCTGCTCGCACTGTGCTCGCACCCAGCGTGACTTCGTGAAATTTCATTTAAAAGTGATGTATTTTTTAAGAAAGTTAAAGAATAATATTTTTATATTAACCTCTGATAATGTCTTGTCTTAATATTTATATTAAACATATATATACATTTTTGAACATTAAAATTTTTTCGCAGGAGTCACGCACCCACCGCGTCCGAGATGCATATGAGGTCACGCGCTACTGTGCGCCCTTCACGTCACATAATAGGTATATCTCATGTATGCGCCAGAAGTCGCGTTCAAGTCGCATAGCAACCGTGTTGGAAAAGTCGTACCCATCGCACACCCTACGTGGATCCTATACAGCAAACGTAAAATGACCGACACAATGCTTGCAGTAAACGAGCAGGGTGCGCTTTGGGTGTGCGACTTTAAAAAAAAGAATACAAATAATTTAAGTATATTATAAACAATATAAAATAATAAAAAATATATTTTTTTGTTTTACATTTTTTTATAAAAAAATATTTGTAATGTAATTTTAAAAATAACATATCTAAAAATAAAAACAATAAAGAAATATTGTAAACAACAATAAATATATTTAAAAATTATCATTTAAAAAACCTTTGAAATTCACTAAAAAACATAGGTTTGAGATATGTTATAGTTAGGATTTAGCATTTAAAAAACCTTTGAAATTCACTGAAAAAAACATACATTTCAGACATGTTATAGTTAGGAATTAGCATTTAAAAAACTTTAAAAATTCACTGAAAAACACATAGGTGTTAGGAGTGTTATAGTTAGCTAGACATTTCACTCGTATAAAACCATTGAAATTCCCCCGTTATAGTTATTTGTATTAACTATAACTCGCACGCCCACAATCCACTGCTGATGATGTCACATATTACATCATTCATGACATGGTCAGTGACATCACTGATGACATCACTGATGACATCTCAAATGACATCACTGAAGACATCAGTGATGACATCATCCACGTGACAATCTGATACATCTTATCATACACTACTATGACCTTTCAACACTCATTATAAAATATGGAGTACCATATTTGAAACCATTGACACAACAATCCAAATTTCTAAAAACCCACGCAGTGATTCCTACATCTACACACACATCTAAACACTTACCTACAAGATTCACTCATACATGCTAACAAAGATCAATAGAACACTATTAAATATACTTATACACCTACATCAACATTACGCACCAGCACACATCCTATTCCCTTATGCAGTCAATGGATCATACTTATATTTACTAAGTTACACACTTACACAAACACCACTTTATTTATTCATATAGATAGTAACTCATACTTAGTGTGTTATAAAATCACTATTACAAGTATACAGTTATCCATACATCACTCATACAATCACTGAGTCTTATGTATACTTATTTTTATACAACAACTGTCACATACACTGCCTTTTGTATTTCTAGTTTGTTGGACATGTATCATTGAGAAATATATTTACTCATCACCACACCCATAAAGAGATTCACTAACCCAAACAACGGTTTCCACATACATTCTTAACCTCAAATACTAAATCAACTATTTACACATCGTTGAACAGTCACACACCTCCCACCCAACCACAGACACATTCATTCACTATCCCATACAAATGCTCACTTAACTAATTAATGACTAATATAGACTTTCACATAGCTAGTAACCAACTTATGTAGTAGTTTACGCAACAAGAGATAGGAGTGATACAGGTATTCACACAGTTTAATCACTAGCCCATATATTTAGTGAGACACTTTAAATTCGTCATATAGACAGTCAATCACATTGCTAATAAATCCTCCATTCAGACACTAATACATCCACTCAGTCTTCAAGGCAGATTGATATATATATATATATATATATATATATACATATATTACCTACTGGCGGTCGCCAGTAGGTATATATAGTTAGGATTTTTTCCCTATGGGATTTTTGAAAATTCTATGTCTAATAACTTTGGCGTTTGAGGACGGAATTGGCTGAAATTTTCTGGAAAATGGAACATTTTGTTTCTGAGCAGCCCCTGAAAATTTGGGGGGGGTTCGTCCAGGGGGGGCCGAGAAAAAAGGGGGGTCCCAAAACGTGTTTTTAACATTGAGTTTTCCATAGGGCGGTTGGCCTCACTTTTAGCCCGAACGGCTGAATGGATTTGCACGAAACTTGGCAAAATTGTAGAGACTGGTAGCCCGATGTGCCTTTTCTAGGTCTCAATATATGTGCTCCAGTGGATTTTGAGAAATTAACGTTTAAAAAAAGATATATATCTGTAAGCGCGCTCCGGGCAGCGCTCCGGTCCGCGGACTTTAAGCGTACCGGAACTTCGCGTAGCTAAGCTGATTGGCTCTCCGGTGTCTGTCAACATTCTAAACAGTCCGGAGCGGCCGCCATCTTGTCTCTCGGTAGGATTGAGAGACAAGAGGAGGCCAAAACAAAGGCGAAAATGACCATAAGGGGGCATACTAGATCCTCCCCGACCCCCTAGGTTTAATGTGGAGGTTTTAAAAGGGCCCCGCGGGGCAAAAAAAACTAAAAAAAAATTTTTTTTTTTTGCGTGGGGAGCGCCCGGTCCGCGAACCGGGAAGCGTTCTGGGCAGCGTACTGCAATGAAAAATGAATGATAGACTTTTCAAATGCTGTATGTTAGTTGATTGTTGTTTTTGTTGATTATTTTTTATTTTCTTTATTTTTTAAGCATTTTTTTTAATGTGATTGTGTTTCATAATTTATTAAACTTTCTAACATTTCATTGGCAGAAATTTCATAAATATCATGGAATATACATTGTAGTCTCTGAGGGTGTAAAATGTCCTCATTTGCAAGGAGGTTATCTACTGCTTGTACACATTGCAGTAGTTCATTGTCCCAAGTTTCATCGAAAAATTCAATGTCAATTTGATCAATTGTATCAATCAATTCTTGGCTGCTGTCTTGCAGGTCCATTTCAAAAGAAACTTGGTTTTCGCCTTCCATTTTGCCTGAAATTTGAATTAAAAAAATATATATTAGTAGAGATAGGGCAATGTTGGGAATAATTTTAGATAGGCATTTTTTATCAGTGAATTTATCTTTGGGCAGTGTATAGTATCAGAGTGGAAGTAGGAATATAAAAATGTGTATGTGATTTAACGTAAGTAAATTCATAATTATACAAGAGAAGCCTAACTCCATCCTTAACTATAACAGAGAAGTCTCTCTAAATCTATAACTACTACAGAGGGATAGTATATATCTTTCAGAAAAAGTTTACCATATTAACTTATAGTGCACAATATACTTCAGTTTTAAAAATAAAAACTTACCTTTAGAAAGAAGTTGAAGGAATTAGTGAAAATACTATTGAAATGTACAGCAAGAAGTAGTAGTCAAAATGGCTGTGTTTTCTTCTCTTCCTTTATATATATTCAGGTATATAACCAATGAAATGTCAGGTAAAAAAAATAGAAAATGAAAGTAACATTTTCATTGGTTGTCAATTCCAACACTTCAGATGTGTTTTGTGAAGTAATTTACCTCAGGGTATTTAGAGAGGTCTACAGGCTAAATGACTAAATGGAATTCCAATCAAATTTGTGAAAATGGTAGGGATTGGTATGTAGTATGAGCTAATCTATATTTGGTGAAATTGTCTCCAGTGGCTTTTCTGTGAACTACTTTCCCACCTTTTTTGATGGTGCGCTTCCCAGGGAGCGACCCGGTACGCGAACCGTTGAGCGCCCCGGTTCGCGAACCTTAAGCGTTCCGGGAGTCCACCATTTTGTGTTTCGGTCGAATTTAGATACAAGATGGAGGGCAAATAATGTTCAGAATGGGTAGAAGGGGGCACGGTAGACTTATCTTGACCCCCTAGGTTTTGTGAGGGTGGCTGAGGAGGCCCATATGTGCGAAAAAAAAACATTTTTTTAAAAAATTTCGCGAGGTTAGCTCCCGGTTCGCGTACCGGGTAGCGCCCCGGGGAGCGTACTTTGTTGAAAATTAGTGAAAATGTTAGAGTAACATAATAATTGTGAGTGATTAGATGTAGGGTAGCTCTGAGAAGAGCTTTTGGGTTTATGGTACATTTAGGTACTTATAAGTAGGTACCAATGCACATTCTTAAATTCAGAGTGAAAACTCTGTTGCCCTCATCTGAGAAGTGAACTCCATCTCCTCTGTAGATATCTTGCATGTAGTAACGCAAGTTATTGTTGTACAGGGAGCCCATTCCATGGTCTCTCATGTAAGCTGAAACAGATTTGTTTACATGCTTCCTCGACTTCTCAATTTGTGGACAAAATTGGTTTGACCACCTCCATTTCTGTCTTTGGCATATATTTGAATATACCAAGGCAGTCTGAGGAAAAAGTGCCATTAATTGCTCAAAGGTGTCCTTTAAAAGCATTTCCAGACCTACACCAGTCAAAGTGCCCAAGTCATTACCTCCACAGTGCACAATTAACAGGTCAGGTTTGGGCAAATGCATAAAGGTTTTCACCAATGGTATCAATTGGTGACATTTTAATCCTCTGTGGCCAAACCACTTAATTTCCACATCTTGTAAATTGAGGTTAGGTAATTTCCTGTTTTCAACGTACCTTTGAGCCCAGTGAATATAACTATGTCCAACAATCCAGACAGAAAACATGGTGAGAGAAGGTTCTCCTGCAGTCAGATGAAGTGTGGCAATGAAATGGCAGTTGAAAAAATGAGAGTTTAAAATGAAAAAAACTGTGGAGTTTCTGTGTTCATGAAGCAGTAACAGTGATTGGTGGATTTTGATTGCTGAAAACAGAAAGTTAGGGTGCACGGATGTGTTCTTTGAAAGATGTATTTTGAATGGTCAATAAAAAATCATTAAATGAAAGAATGCACTGGATATGCAGGTGCACTGAGAGTTCAGAGTTCAATTGCAACAAAGTTGTGTGAACTTGCAAACACCAGAAGTCTTCCAATGAGGTGGTTGCCATGCAGAAAAGACAGAAAGGGCAGAGGGGGGAAGGGTTTTCATTTGAAAAAAAGTGAGGGAAGAGTTTTGATTGGGTGACATGAGAAATATGTGTGAAGAATTACAGCATTTCTGTGCTTTTGATAGCTGCAGACTCTGGAGTGCATACCTTTTGCTCTGCTGAAGACAAATTGGTGTGTTTCTGAGACTGTTTTCAAACTCAAAGTATTTGCTAAGGTGAGAAAATATTTCTTTAATTTAGATAGAGAATAGTGTGCTTTAAGGAGAAAATTATGAATTATGTGGCGCAAATTGCTTGTAAATATGCTCCCACCTGTGCATGGAAAATTTAGATTTTGAATGTTTGTGTTACATAGCCATGTTAAAAGTGACCCAACCATGCAGGAAAGGCAATCAAAAAACGCTTTTATGTGTCTTAAGGACATTTTAAGTAATTTTCCCATGTGCAGTGTTTTGAAATTATGAATTGAAAATCGTTTTTGAGGTAAAGGAATTGTTTTTAAATTTATGACAAGGACATAATGGTGTATGCTTCTTTATAAGGCAATTGACTGTCCCTGATGTTATTTTTCCCATTTTAATGTAAGACTTTTCTCTGTGGCGCAAATTGCTTGTAAATATGCTCCCACCTGTGCATGGTAATTTTAAATTTTAAATGTTTGTGTTACATAGCCATGTTAAAAGTGACCCAACCATGCTGGAAAGGCAATCAAAAAACGCTTTCATGTGTCTTAATGACATTTTAAGTCATTTTCCCATGTGCAGTGTTTTGAAATTATGATTTGAAAATCGTTTTTGGGGTAAAGGAATTGTTTTTAAATTCATGACAAGGACATAATGGTGTATGCTTCTTTATAAGGCAATTGACTGTCCCTGATGTTATTTTTCCCATTTTAGTGTAAGACCTTTCTCTGTGGCGCAAATTGCTTGTAAATATGCTCCCACATGTGCATGGAAAATTTAGATTTTGAATGTTTGTGTTACATAGCCATGTTAAAAGTGACCCAACCATGCAGGAAAGGCAATCAAAAAACGCTTTTATGTGTCTTAAGGACATTTTAAGTAATTTTCCCATGTGTAGTGTTTTGAAATTATGATTTGAAAATCGTTTTTGAGGTAAAGGAATGTTGTTAAAATTTATGTGCGCCATATGCCCCCAAATTTCTTTTTTCAGTGGTGCAGCAGGGTGTTATTGAGACACCCCTGCAGCTTTGGAAAAATTCCTAATTTGTGATGAGCACATTGTTAATCGCAAATTGCACCTTCATTTATATGAGCCTCCTAGCCTATGGAAATGAATGGGTAATTTGCAATTAGCAATTTTCTCATCGCAAATTTGGAATGGTAAAGAATCGCTATTTATTCCTTAAAATTCGCTTTTTTGGAAATGCAATATAGTTATATGATACATATGGCGGTTGATGTCTAACAAGATAAGAAGCTTAGGCATACATTTATGATGACTGGCGCAATGAAGTAGAAATCACTTACTTCATTGGTAGAGCTTTACATGTATTATCTCCTCTGTATTCTTCATCAAGCGTAACTTTAATCTGCAATCCTGAGTAGGCCTCACTTTAAACAAACCTCTGGATAGGCCACATCTTATTGTTATCTTGATTTAATCATTTAAAATGCTAGGGACAGATTTATGATAGGTGTATGCCTCTTTTGCGCCACTTAGAAAACATTGTCCATGGGGAAATGACTTAAAATGTCCTTAAGACACATGAATGTGTGTTTTTTAAAACGTTTGCAATTGTTTTGGGTCACTTTTAACATGGCTATGTGACTCAAACAGTCAAAATCTAAATTCGCCATGCACAGGTGGGAGCATATTTACAAGGAATGTGCTCCATGGGGAAAGGTCTTATAATGTAATATGGGAAAAATGACATCAGAGACACTGAAATGCCTTATAAAGAATCATACACCATTATGTCCTTGTCATAAATTTGCAAACCATTACTTTTCCCCAAAAACGATTTTCAAATCATAATTTGAAAACACTGCACATGTGGAAATGACTTAAAATGTCCTTAATTCAAAATGTGCGATTCCTTAAATGCAATGTATCAAACAAAAAATATGTAAAAAATGATATTAAGGATTTGGAAACTACCACCAACTTCTAGTTTGTGGTAATTTGCGAATTCTTTTCAAAAAGCATTTTTTTCCAAAAAACAAAAGGTCCCATATGATGCCCATACATGCCCTTAGGGCATGTAGGTGTGCCATATGCCCCCAAATTTCTTTTTCAGGGGTGCAGCAGGGTGTTCTTGAGATACCCCTGCACGCTTGAAAAAATTCCTATTTTGTGATGAGCTAATTGCTAATCGCAAATTGCAACCTTCATTCCTATGAGCCTCCTAGCCCATGGAAATGAATGGGTAATTTGCAATTAGCAATTTGCTCATTGCAAATTAGGAATAGTAAAGAATTGCTATTTATTCCTTAAAATTTGCTATTTAGGAAATGCAAAATAGTTTGATGGTACATATGGTGGTTCATCTGTAACAAGATAAGAAGCTTAGGGATACATTTATGATGACTGGCGCAATAAAGTGGACATTACTTACTTCATTGGTAGGCCTTTACATGTATTATCTCCTCTGTATTCTTCATCAAGCGTAACTTTAATCTGCAATCCTGAGTAGGCCTCAACTTAAACAAACTTTTGGATAGGCCACACCTTATTGTCATCCTGGATTAATCATTTAAAATGGTAGGGACAGATTTATGATAGGTGTATGCCTCTTTTGTGCCACTGTGCGTCACTTTTATGATGCAACGGCGGTGCTAATTTGCAATTAGCAATTTGCTCATTGCAAATTATGAATGGTAAAGAATTGCTATTTATTCCTTAAAATTTGCTATTTAGGAAATGCAAAATAGTTTGATGGTAGATATGGTGGTTGATCTGTAACAAGATAAGAAGCTTAGGGATACATTTATGATGACTGGCGCAATAAAGTGCACATTACTTACTTCATTGGTAGGCCTTTACATGTATTATATCCTCTGTATTCTTCATCAAGCGTAACTTTAATCTGCAATCCTGAGTAGGCCTCACCTTCAACAAACCTCTGGATAGGCCACACTTTACCGTCATCCTGGATTAATCATTTAAAATGCTAGGGACAGATTTATGATAGGTGTATGCCTCTTTTGTACCACTGTGCGTCACTTTTATGATGCAGCGGTGGTGCAAAAGATTTGCTATGAGGCGACAACATTACAAATTGATGCATTTAGGCAGATATGTCATGGTGTAAAAAAAACGTACCACATGAAACCGATGCAGCAGTGATGCAAAAGATGCACCATGTCGTAAGACAGGCCTCACTTGGGGCCATATGTATCAAGCTAATTAGCATTCGCAAAGATCAAAATTCTACGAATTTTGGCCTTTGCGAATGTTAATTAGACAAATGGTATGTATCAAACAAGTTTGATGCAAAATAAGGAGTAGCAAAATTTGCTATTCCTTATTTGGAATTGCACTGAAGGATTTGCAAATTTTGTGACTACTTAAATGCAATGTATCAAACAAAAAATATGTAAAAAATGACATTAAGGATTTGGAAACTATTGTGGTAAATTGGTGGTAATTTGTGAATTCTTTTCAAAAAGCTTTTTTTTAAAAAAACAAAAGGTCCCATATGACGCCAACACATGCCCTTAGGGCATGTATGTGTGCCATATGCCCCCAAATTTCTTTTTCAGGGGTGCAGCAGGGTGTTCTTGAGACACCCCTGCACCCTTGGAAAAATTCCTAATTTGTGATGAGCAAATTGCTAATCGCAAATTAAACCTTCATTCCTATGAGCCTCCTAGCCCATGGAAATGAATGGGTAACTTGCAATTAGCAATTTGCTCATCGCAAATTAGGAATGGTAAAGAATCGCTATTTATTCCTTAAAATTCGCTATTTAGGAAATGCAAAATATTTTGATGATACATATGGCAGTTCATCTCTAACAAGATAAGAAGCTTAGGGATAGATTTATGATGACTGGTGCATCACCAGGGATGTGCCAGTCATCTTGCGCCGCTGTTCCGCCACCCATGGTGTGCTGCATTTACAATGCGGCGCAGCATGGGGCAAAAACGGCACAGATGCTTGACGCATCTGTGCCGTTAAGGTGGCGCATTGCTGAAGTTGTATCGCAAGTGCGATGCAGCTCCAGCAAGGCTCAGGGGTGCACCATCTCCACAATGTTGCGTCAAGACCTATGCCTGCTTCAAGCAGGCGCAGGGTTTTGACACAGGTTTCTCCTATCTGATTGTAAATGCGGCACACCATGGGTGGCAGAGCAGTGGTGCACGTTAACTGGTGCATGCCTGGGGATGTGCCATTTAACATAAATCTGCCCCTTTACATTTAAGTATGTGCAGGGGACACAGAGTCGGTGAGGCTTATCCAAGGTTAAGAACAGATGAGTCCTGTTCAGTGAAAAATTAGACATAGGCTTCACCTGCTCAGCATCGCTGGACATGGCTAAATAATAGCTGCAAAATGTTACTCTTGTTAAACAATTTTACTATTATAATCTGTGAGATTTGTCTCTTACTCTGCAACATCTCATTGTTGTTATCTTTCTTTAAAGATAAAGACAACCTCAACATGAGCGACAATCTGCAATCAGTTGATTTTGACCTCATCATTGAACTTGTAATTGAAACATCAGTGGATGTTGATCCATTGGATGATTTAAATCCTGAGGATGAAGAAGAGCGTGATGAGGATGCAGATTTGTCCGAATTATATGATATAGGATGGGAAGCTGACCTGCTTGAGCCTTTGGAACTATAAACATTTATTTTTAAAATTTATAATTTATAAAAAGTAAAAAGGTAAACCGTTTAATTTAAAAATAAAGACACCTTCAAAAGCAGGTTATGTGTAGTGTCTTCAATAAAATATTAAAATATGCTCATAAAATTAGATCAGATTCACATATAAAATAGCATAGGTAACATAAATATAAATGTCATTTCTTTTCTGGTATTTCTGTATTGTAAATTTGCCAACGACTAAAAAATCTTCTAATTAAAATGTCAAGTAGTGTGTTAAGTTTTTTATCACTGTTACTGATTTACTGTTTGGTAATAATGGTTAATAACATTATTTATTATATTTTTCCACAGATTCAACTGCAGATCATTTCAAGATTTCACCATGCCTACAATAGAAAGACAGAGAAAGGCTGCAAAACGTCAAAGACAGCAGGTGAAAAATAATATGCAGCAGTCCTCTAACAAAAAGATTTGTCAAGTCATGAAGAAAGCACCGGGTAAGAGCACAAAACACTTTATAAGAAATATGTGTAATAAAAAAAATATTACTACAGAAAATGTTTCAGTCCTTAAAACGAGAAGGAAATCAAATGGAAAAGAAAGGCCAATGAAAAATGTTACTGCTAGAGCAAGAGATAACTCTGTGCATGATAGTAGAAGGAAACAACAGTTTAGGGAGATTCGTAAACGAATGTTCCGGAACAGGATAATTGGCAATTTGTTAAAAAATATTAAGAAAGGTCAACATAAACTAGACAAAAAAAAAAGTTGAGAAAGTTATTGATCAGGCATTTGAAATTAAACGTAAGTTATTTATTTTGATAATCAATAGAATTAGGAAGCTAAACAAGGCAATTTTTGATTTCAAAAGAAATAGTAGATGGAAGAGAATAGTTAATCGTAGTAATTTTTGTGAAGTTTTTTCTGGAGAATGGATGCATAGTTCAAGCTCTGAGGCATTTTTTAATGAGGAGAGTTATTTCCAGGATAATGATTTGGTGCATGCAGTTGACACCAGTGGTCGTGCTTATGAAGTGAAAGATGGTTGTCCAGTTGAAAAAGAAAAACTTGTGACAACAGAGGCAGAAGAGGTGTTAGGTAATGAGGTTTTAGGAAGACGTGCTAAGGGTCCTGTGTACACCTGGAAGTGTAGTAGTATTTGCAGTGTGCGACAGGATTCCATCAATTTGCTTTGTGATTTTGTACGGTCATTTAATAAGAAAAGTTTGAAGCAGAAAATGATGTTGTTGCAAGAATTAGATCCTTGCAGAGTAAGAGAAGTGACAGGTTTGCATGGACATTCACTGGCTTGTCTTTCCAGGAGAGTATGCCAGAGTGTTTTTCATCATTTCAGGATGCTAGCAGTGCATCATAACAAAGTGAGGAAATTAGTTAGAATGTTGTATTATGCTAAGAGTCCAGCAATTATGCTTAAACAATTATGCGCTGCTCTTTTGCATGGTTCTGAAATAGATGTGAAGAATATATGTGAAGAAATTGAGTTTTGTTACTTTGGAAGTAAAGAGGAGAACGTTGAAATTGAGCAAGAAGAAGAGGGTCTTGTGGAAGATAGTGTACAGGTTTCCAGTACAGATAATTTCCAGAGGGAAATTGCGACGTTTGAGGTGAAATCAAGTGAGAGGCCGAATTTCACTTGTGTGTGTTGTCGACGCACTTATTATAAGAATCAGACTAAGTTAGTGGATTTATATGCAAAAAGTGAAAGGGAAAATAATAGTGAATGGAAGGATTTTGCAACATACTTGATGGTAGAAAATTGTTTTGATTTGGGATTGGATCAACGTGTGTGTACTTATTGTTCTTGCAAATTAAATCAAAACCAGATGCCTGCTAGAGCAGTTCATAATAATCTGGAATTGGTTGAGATTCCTTCTGAATTAAAGGATTTAAATACTTATGAATCTATTTTGATTCAAAGTATCCATCCCTTTCAGGCTATTGTAAGAATGGAGCCAAAGACAGGGAAATTGCCTCCATCAGATTTACAGAGAGGATTAAAGGGAAGAGTTGTTTATTTGCCTCTAGATTTGAAGAAAAACATTAACACATTTGGAGTAGAAAAAGTGGAAGAGGAACCTCTGGTTATCTTAGTTAATGGGGTTCCGACAAAGAATAAGAAAATATGGCAAGATTTAGTAGATGTTAGGAAAGTTAAAAAGGCAACATTGTATTTGAAAAAAAATAATAAATACTATAAGAATGTATATGTTGCAGAAGAGGAAGTAAGTGAGGAAGAGGATAGCGATTTGTGTGCTGGTCAAATTGAGAAAGTAGAACCCTCTACTAGTGAAGAAATATATGAACATTATAGTGTTCATCCTTTGCATTCCAAGGAAGTCATGGGGAATGCTATTGAGTTGTTTCAAATGAAACAAGCCAAAGGGAGTCCCATTAGTGTTTGGGAGGAAAGTTTGGAAGCTCGGTGTTTCCCACAGCTTTTTCCAACAGGTCAGGGAGGAAGATATGATGAGCGACCTCATCAAATTCCTGCTTCTGAATACCGGACTTTGCGATTGTATGCAGGAGATGCTAGGTTTCGACAATGCATTCCTTATTTGTTTCATCTCCTGTTTGAAAGCGATCTGTCTGGACTGTCATATGCAGTGAACCACATCTTGAAAAGTGGTATACACATGCAAAACATCTCGGCAAGTGACTTTATGGATAAAGTCAATGTCCAAGATAGTATTTTGGATTCTCACCTGATTAATCTCATGGCGTGTCAGCGTGGTACTAATGAGTACTGGTACCGTCGTCATGGTGATTTAAAATGTATGCTGAGGAACTTAGGTACTCCCACATGGTTCCTCACTCTGAGCTGTGCCAAGTATGGCTGGGAAGACTTACTTGAATTTCTACGAGAGGCAAATGCTAACGTAGATAACATCGAATTCAAGACACCCGGAGAACTGTGCTCTTTGGATCCAGTCAATGTATGTAGGTACTTCAATCATAGATTTGAAGCTATGATGTCTTTCATCATGAATAAGAAGAATCCACCTCTTGGAGAGGTGTTGGATTTCTTCTGGAGAAAAGAGTACCAAGCAAGAGGTGCTCCTCATATACATATGTTGCTGTGGATCAAGGATGCACCTAAATTTGGAACGGATCCAGAAGACTCAGTGATGAGTTTCATTCAACAGTATTCTACGTGTGCTGTTCCAAACGCAAAGGAGAAGAAAAGCCTAAGAGAAAAAGTTCTGCGTTTCCAAAACCATCGATGTGGAAAGTACTGCCGTCGTAAATTCCGAAACAAGGACAAGTTCTACACTAAATGTCGTTTCGGCTTTCCACGACCGGTGATTTATAAAGGAAGAGTAAACAGTTTGATGTCTTCGCTGCGACACAATGTCATGAAGAAATCACCTAAAAACACTTACAATTTGAAGAGGAACGAAGAGTCCAAGTACATCAACGACTACAACCCAGTGATTTTGTCCATGTGGAATGCTAACATGGATATACAGTTTGTGGCTGATAACTGTATGGCTGTGGCTCGGTATGTGACGTCTTACATCCCCAAAAAAGAGAAGACAGAATTGAAGGATATGTGGGAGGACATTTCCCATGAAAAGAGCCTCAGCAAGAAGTTGTACAGTTTCAGTCTGAAGATGTTGTCGCATCGAGAAATCGGAGCGTACGAATGTTCTGACCGGTTGTCTTCAGCAAGTCTCTATGCCAAGTCCAGGAGTATCGTTTGGGCGAGTCTTGGTCTTGCTGCAACGCGTAATCGAGTTCTCAAACCTGTGCGGGAAATTGAGTATTTGGCGGAAAAGGAGCCAAACAGTACCGACATTTTGAAGACAAACATGTTGGATACATATTATCCAAATCGAAGCAGTCACCTCGAGAATGTTTGTCTGTATGAGGTTCTGCAAAATTACATATTCAAGAGGAACATCAAAGAAGATACTGAGAAAGGAGTGTATGCTGTAATAGGAAGTGAGGGATGTCTGGTCAAGCAAAGAAAATGCCACTTGGTAAACCATCGAAAATTGAGTGGCGAATCTCCTGAGTTTTTCTATTTAGCACTTTTGCAACTTTTCAAGCCTTGGCGTGCAGAAGAGGAACTGCTTGGAGATTTCCTCTGTTACGAAGACTCTTTCAATGCCGCCAAGGAGACCATAGAATGTCCTGCTTTTCCCAAATATGTAGAAATGTTGAATGCGGAAATTGAGCAGGAAGCAACGATTGCAGCCGAGATTGCCAGAGACAGTTCTCAGGACAGTCAGAGTTCTGCTTCATTGAGTCAGGATCCACTAGGAGGACCTGTTATTGAAAATGAAGCTGCCACTGCTATGAATGAAGTGGAAAGAGCCATGGCACATGCTCAGGAGGATGCGGTTAACTTAGAAGAGTTGGAAAGACAACTCAACGTTGAGCAGAGGAAAATATATGACGAAGTTACCATGCAAATTGATCATGGATTAAGTCATGATAAGAAAGAGTGCTCATGTACGTCGTTGAAGCCTGTCCGACTGTACGTGAGTGGAGAAGCGGGAACTGGAAAAAGTTTCCTCATTAAAGCAATTTCATGCTATTTGCAGGAAAGGACAGAGTCATCGCTGTCTTGTGTTGTCACTGCTCCAACTGGACTGGCAGCACATAATATTAAAGGGATTACTTTACATCGTTTACTGATGCTGCCAGTGGAGCATGACAACAAATTACAATATCACAAGCTATCTGGAGATGCTTGTTTTGAAGTTTCAAGAATCTTGAGGAAAATGAAACTTCTTATCATTGACGAAGTAAGCATGGTTTCCAATGTCATGCTTGCCTTTGTGCATTTGAGGATGCAAGAAGTTCTCAAAACAGAGTGTGATGTGTTATTTGGTGGCAAACACATCATTGTTTTCGGAGATCTTTTGCAGCTGACACCAGTGAAAGGGCAACCTGTGTTCAAAATGCTCACGCATGAAGATACCAGGAAGTGCCTAGGCAGCATTGGCAACGTCAATATATGGTTAAACTTCAATTATGCTGAACTGCATAAAAATATGCGTCAGGCGAAGGATGAAGTTTACAAGACTATTCTACAAGATGTTAGAATTGGAAAAGTGACCGAGCATGGGAAAGAAGCTTTACATGCACGATTACTGTCAAATTTATATCCAGAACAAGATGTTGTGCCTGAGAATATTTTTCAGAAAATTACTGAGAAGAAATCTGGAATATGTTTGATGCCAACTCTTGCAGAATGTGCCAAATTTAACAACAAAATGTTGCATTTAGAAAAGCAAGAGATTGTGAAACTGGAAGCTATTGATAGAGTAGAGCATATGGGATCAACAATTATTTTGTCTGAGAATCTGAAAACAAAATTGGATTCATTAGAGAAGAGTATATCTAAAACTGCAGGTTTTGAAAAGACTCTGAATGTGTGCTTGAACTGCCGTATAATTTTAAGAAGGAATTTACATGTTGAAAGAGGTCTGGTAAATGGATCAATGGGTAATGTTGTTGATTTTGTGAAATACAGAAATAGAGATGGAATTGAATTTTTAAAAATTAAATTTGATGGCATTGAGGAAGTACAGCTAATTGCTCGTTGTTCTGCTAGATTTTTGCTTGTAAAAGACTTATATGTTCGCCGTAAGCAGTTTCCTGTTTGCTTGGCATATGCGGTGACAATTCATAAATCGCAAGGTTTAAGCGTAGACAGTGCATTGGTGAATATTGGCAGTTCTGTGTTCAAGGAGGGTATGGCATATGTGGCATTGTCACGAGTTAGAACTTTATCGGGATTGTACTTGATTGAGTGTGATGTCACAAACATTTGTGCGGATCTAGATTGTGTTAAGGAATACAATAGGTTAAGAAGAGAGTATGCGCCACATTTGCCTCAGTATCCTTTGTTTGAGAAACGTGTGGTAGGCCGGAAACGAAGAAATGAGAACAATACTGGGGAGGTTGTAGCAAAAAGACAAAAAGTCAATGAACCTAAAATTACAAGCAGAAACAAAAAGGATTCTGTTGAAGATGTTGTTGGTTTTCAGTTTGAAAACAGTTCTGGTGTCAACTGCTATGCTAATGTAGTTGTTAATGTTTTATTTTCTCTAAAAAATGTAAAAGAAGAGATTGTGGTCAATTCTGATCAAAGATTTTGCAGTTTGTTAAATTCTGTGTTAGAGAAATGTACCACTGATAGAAGAAACATAGAAAGTGTGTCTGAAATTCGAAATCTGTTAGACAGATGTTCAGGCCAAACACAATTCTCTCAAAATATTCAGCAAGATTGTCAGGAGTTTTTAATGTATATGCTTGATGTATTACATGCTGAAGGTGTAGATGTAGATCAGCTGTTTGGGCTTTCTTATCAATGGCAGCATGACTGCGAGAACTGTATGGTATCAAGTACTACTAGTGTAGACTCAGAAAGATTTATATATTTAACTTTGCCAGACAGTAAATCAGTCTCCTTTAATAAGCTAGTAAAAGCAGCTGATCACAACATGGAGTGTAGCCAATGTAAATCTGAAATGATGTCCACATTATTTATACGAACATATGGCCAGTATGTAATTTTAATGTTCCAACGATGTAGGCCTGATGGAACAAAATTGACAACTTTAATTAAAAATGTTGTAGCTTCGCAGTTGTCAATATCAGGAAGGACTTTTGTAACTGCAGCAATTATATATCATGACGGCCCTTCAATAACATCAGGACATTACACAGCTTATTTAAAGTCTAGAAATGGCTGGTCATTCTGCAATGATTCTGTTTTAATTTTCAAAAAAAAATTGCCGTATGACCTTAAAAACTCTTACCTGGTGTTTTTAAAACCAAAATTTTAGGGAAATAATCTCGGGATGTGCTCTGTGGAATTTCAAGAAGTTCTAATGGCTCCTACACAATTTGGCCTTGAGGATAAGTGTAGTTCAGAGACATAACTTCTAACCATAGGACTGGACATTATGGAGAAATACGTGCACTTTGAATGAGTTCAGAAAAACTGTATCTTTTTATAAACTAATTGAAGCAGCCAATCAAAACATGGAGTAGAGGGAATGTAAGTCTGCTATGCTGTCTACTGTTTTACATTGCTTTGTGATTAAAAGTGATGTAGAGAATTAAATAATTGTAGTAGTCATAGAGGTAGTGTAAGTCTGCTTGTATCAGTGTCATAGGAAAAGTAGAACATGACTGAGCAAGAAGGGGAAGATATTACTATTCCAGGATTGTGAAAATGATCTTCAACATTTTAATTCTGAAAGTTGCGGAAATGCCAAATGACGGGATTGGCTTACAAGAAATCCAAGAGTTATAAATGGCTCTGACAAGATTTGGCCTTGAGGAAAATTGTGGTAGAGAGCAAGAAGTCATTTATTGCATGTAACGTGTTTTTAAAAACGATGGAGATTTTCTTTCAGAAAGTGGCGGGCTGAAAGTAATAACAGCACAAAAGAGTGTAAGCTGTTCATAGGACATCCTTGGACGTCATGGAAAGTAAGTTAACTTTAAGGAGTTCTGAATTTTGATTTCTGATGTTGTATGGGTTTTTTAAACACAATCATTTTGATTGTGTTTTTTTTTCCCCGCTGTTACATGATGAATACCTTCAAGTCACTGTTTTTAGTGAATTTTGATACATTCTGAGAACAGCAAAAATAAACCATTTAACATGTATAATTAATTCTGTACTGTTTGCATTTATGATGTATATGTAGAACTGTGTAGGAGGCATGGAGAAGGTGAGGCTTCTGTAAGTGTCAAAGTTGTTGCATGCAGTGCTGCACTTCTGCGTATTCTTTCATATGCTAGACAACATCTGCACAATGAGATACCTAAGCAAAGGAAACGCAAGTGATGTGATTGAGAAATGAGCAAAATAAATTGCACGTATTTCAATTAGATCACCTGTGTTTCCTATCATTACGAATCACATTGTGCAGATCAAGTTTAGGTCTGTCCAGGGAAACATAGGAGGTTTCTACTTTGTTGAAGAGTGCAGTGGACATGACTCACTTCATTGGTAGACTTTCACAGATATTATCTCCTCTGTACACTTCAACAAGTGTAAATCTCATCTTGAACTCTGAGTAGGCCTCACCTTAAACAAACCTCTGGATAGGAGACATGTTATTGGCATCCTGAAGCGACACTTTTCTGAAACAAGAGCAATGCAAAAGATGCACCATGTTTTAAGATAGGCCTCACTTCATCTGTATCAAGATACTGTTAGTTTAAAATGTATATCTTTAGGACTGTGTAGGGGACCTGGAGAAGCAGAAGCTTCTGTCAGTGTCAAAGGTGTTGAAAAACTATTTGTCCTTCAATCTTTTCCCTTGTCTTTTGTAATTTTTAAATACATGTTTTAATATTTTTCAAATGTTGGTTCTCTCTTTCACAGATTGAAAGTATAAAAATAAAAAGTGAGTAATTTAACGGCAATTATAAGGTAAATAGTTGTACTCTTTTCGTTACATTTCTATCACATTCACCTACTATTAGATCCACTGCTTCACTTCTTTAACCCTCAGTTTCCTGCCTTTGCTACTTTCCTCATTCCTTTCTCTATTACCTACTTACTCAACTCCTTCCACTCTTTTTCTCAGTCCCTCTGTTCTCATAGTTCCTCAGTCTTGTTCACTCACTCCGTCTCTATTACTCTTAGTGTCTGTGAATTACTTTCCCACCTTTTTTTTTGGACCGCTTCCCGGGAAGTGGCCCGGTTCGCAAACCAGCAGCGTTACGGGAGTCCACCATTTTGTGTTTCGGTCGAATCAAGATACAAGATGGAGGGCAAATAATGTTCAGAATGGGTAGAAGGGGGCACGGTAGATGTATCTTGACCCCCTTGGTTTTCTGAGGGTGGCTGAGGAGGACCATAGTTCTTCACTCTTGTTCACTCTCTCTGTTTCTATTAATGTCACTGTTTCTGACTGATCAAAAAATTTTTTTAAAAAAAAGAACAGTAACTATAAGGGAAGGAAACAGACAGTTATGTTAAAAGAAAGACAGCTATAGGGAGTAAACTAAGGATACTGTTACCCGCAATCCACTGCTGATGATGTTACTGACCATGTCATGAATGATGTAATATGTGACATCATCAGCAGTGGATTGTAGGTAACAGTATCTCTTGTTTACTCCCTAGAGCTGTCTTTCTTTTCACATAACTGTCTGTTTGCTTACCTTATACTTACTGTTCTTTTTTTAAAAAAATATTTTTTTTGGTTAGCTTCCGGTACGCGTACCGGGTAGCGCTCCGGGGAGCGAACTAAAAGAAATAGAGGTTGGCAGAGTTCCAAATATTCTACCAATTTTGTTATAACGGGGAGGTCGTTCTGAAAAGAACGTTTTTTTTAATGTTTTTGTTGTTTTATATTTTTTTTATTATTTTTTGAACATTTTTTTACTTTTTTTGTATTTTCTGAACGTTTTATATTTTTTTTGGGTTTTTTTGGGGGGGGGGGAAACAAAAACGATCCATTGTAAAGGGCTCAACAGGAGCAACAAAAAAAAAAGAATTAATTTTTTGGGGCGTCTCGGACAAACATTAACATGATTCTGAATAGCTCTCATAATCAAAATGATGCTACTTTCCCTGTAGCAGATGAAATCGCCGCAGTGCACGCACACTTGCTTCACGTGCCCAAACAACATTTGAATGTTTGGGATCATCTCCCTCGCCTCTGGTCCCGACACCTCTGGAACAACCGATCTTCTTGCCACTGGAAGGGGATTTTGTTGCTCATCACGTAGCTGGGCAGCACTATAATTATTTGGGTGCCACCTACTCATATGCCGATGCATAGTGTGATTGCCGTAACTGTATTTTTTTTCAGTTCCCCTTGACAATCTATCACCGCATATACGGCAAAACACGTAGCGTGCATTTACTTTTTTTTGCCCCTCAGGAAATTTATAGAATTGCCAAATGTAATTCTCTTTTCGATTGTACCTCCTGGGCTCCTCTGGCAAAAACCTTGGCTCTTCCTCCTCTTCCTCCTCTTCCTGTTCTTCCTCTTCTTGCAAAATTACTTCAGCAGGTGGTCCTCTCTTATTTGGATTTGGTGGAGGTGGTGGGTTAGAACCAGCTGAAGCTACTAATGAAGCCATGTCAAAGTGTAAATAAAGGGTCTTTCTCTCACCAAGATGAAAGTCAGAGTGAGGAAAGAAGGAGGGGTTTTCATCATTTGGGAAAAGCAAAAGTTCTAAACCAATGAAAAGTGTTCATTTTAGATCACATGACCTAGTATTACATCATTAGGAAACCAAAAGTGAAATGAACCAATGAAAAGTGTTATTACCGAGTCACATGACCTGCTGTGTTTACGTTACGCGGTCGGCGCCGCGCCCCGGATCGCTTCCGGTTCGCGTACCGCTGCGCTTCCGGGTACGCTAACGTAGCACGTCATATGACGTATCACGCGAGAACGCGAAACGTCATGCTGACGCGACGCGTCACGATGTTGTTTTCTAACGCAACAGTTGCACAAACGGAACGTTTACCGGTTCGCGGACCGGGTCGCGGCTCCGAATTGAGCTAACGGGAAGCTAACCGGTTCGCGTACCGGGAGCGAAACAATAAAAATAATTAAAAAAAATTGTATTAAAAACATGTAAAAAATATTTTTCGATTTAAAGAAGAATACATTGTAAAGGTTTTGATATTTGCTATTAAAAAACCATTGAAATTCACTGAAAAAACCATAGGTTATAGACCATATATAGTTAGGAATTAGCATTTACAAAACCTTGAAAATTCACTGAAAAAACCATAGGTTATAGACCATATATAGTTAGGGATTAGCATTTACAAAACCTTATTTTACTCACACAAAACCATTGAAATTCCATATATAGTTAGTTGTACTAACTATATATCACGCACCCGCAATCCACTGCTGATCATGTCACATATTACATCATTCATGACATGGTCAGTGACATCACTGATGACATCACTGATGACATCTCAAATGACATCACTGATGACATCACTGATGACATCACTGATGACATGACTGATGACATCACTGATGACATCTCAAATGACATCACTGATGACATCACTGATGACATCTCATTTGACATTACTGATGACATCACTGATGACATCATTCATGTGATAATACGATGAACTTCTTCAGACTCTAAAATAACCTTAGATACACTCAGTGTAAACAGACACTCACAGACTGTCACTCATCCATGGAGTTACTCACACACCTACTCAGTCATGCAAAGAATCAATTACACCTCCATTTCCTCAACTATACAGTTATACATACCTTACTTATTCAAACATATACTAACACATATTTACTCTCTTTTACAATCCCTGATACAAGTTCACAATGATCAATACAGCCACTCACACATTCATGGACTCTTATGCACAGTTATTTATATATGTCAACTCTCACATGTACTGTGTTTTACATATGTTCTTACTTTGACATGTAGCACTCAGATATCCATTCACTCACCAATGCACTCAGTCAACCGCCCATACACCTGTTTCCACATGCACTTTTGAATCCATATATCTAGTGAATCAACTGCTTACACATCTATGCACAGAGTCATACACCTCCCAGCCACCCACACACACACTCAGTCTCCCATACAAATACTTGGGCAACCAATCAATAACCCATATACTTACTCATATAGATACTGATCAACACATGCAGCAGTTTACAGAACAACAGACATAATGATGCACAAATTAAGACAGTTTACTGACTAACCCATGCACTCAGTGACACACATTTAATCACTCACTCATACAGTCAGTCACACACCTACTAAATCCTTCATCCAGACACTTATACATCCACTCATTCTTCAATATGTAAGACATTTGAGATGTCATCAGTGATGTCATTTGAGATGGCATCAGTGATGTCATCAGTCATGTCATTGAGATGTCATCTGTGATGTCATCAGTGATGTCATTTGAGATGTCATCAGTGATGTCATCAGTGATGTCACTGACCATGTCATGAATGATGTAATATGTGACATGATCAGCAGTGGATTGCGGGTGCGTGATATATAGTTAGTACAACTAACTATATATGGAATTTCAATGGTTTTGTGTGAGTAAAATAAGGTTTTGTAAATGCTAATCCCTAACTATATATGGTCTATACCCTATGGTTTTTTCAGTGAATATATATATATATATATCTATATATATATATATATGCCACGAAGGTTCCAAGAATTGATAGAACTGGAGAGACACAGCGGGGTTTCCAGGTGAGAGCTTTAATTCAAAAAAGCATTTGGCATGACGCGTTTCAACATAATGTCTTCCTCAGATGCCTGCTTCGATATTGCTTTTTACGCCAGAGTACTTTAAATACCTCCCCTCGTTCTGTCATCAGTGGACAATCCAGGTGCACCGGGTTAAGTCTGTACAATCCCCTGTAGCTGCGTCGGCAAACTACAGTACCCAGAATGCTCCTCTAACAGCAAACTGGGAACATGACATAGACCTGGTGCAAGTGTACTTCTTTGGGTCCTGGATTCAATTGGGAACTGGGTTCTTGTGCTCTGGAAAGTGCAGTCCCCGAAGAAAAGTCTCTCACCTCTGGCCCCCAATACGCCTCAACCGTAAAAGTATATAAAAGTATATAATACTTATTTAAATATCGAAGCAAACCACTTTCACTGGATGATGTCCTCTGTGATGTCATCAGTGATGTCATTTGAGATGTCATCAGTGGTGTCATCAGTGATGTCACAGACCATGTCATGAATGATGTAATATGTGACAACATCAGCAGGGGATTGCAGGCGTGCGAGTTATAGTTAGTACAACTAACTATAACAGGGGAATTCCAATAGTTTTATACGAGTGAAATGTCTAGCTAACTATAACACCCCTAAAACCTATGGTTTTTTCAGTGGAAAAAAAGAATATATGTATATACATATATATATACATATACATATATATATATGTATATATTACCTACTGGCGGTCGCCAGTAGGTATATATAGTTAGGATTTTTTCCCTATGGGATTTTTGAAAATTCTATGTCTAATAACATTGGCGTTTGTGGACGGAATTGGCTGAAATTTTCTGGAAAATGGAACATTTTGTTTCTGAGCAGCCCCTGGAAATTTGGGGGGGGTTCGTCCAGGGGGGGTCGAGAAAAAAGGGGGGTCCCAAAACGTGTTTTTAACTTTGAGTTTTCCATAGGGCGGTTGGCCTCATTTTTAGCCCGAACGGCTGAATGGATTTGCATGAAACTTGGCAAAATTGTAGGGACTGGTAGCCCGATGTGCCTTTTGTAGGTCTCAATATATGTGCTCTAGTGGATTTTGAGAAATTAACGTTTAAAAAAAGATATATATCTGTAAGCGCGCTCTGGGCAGCGCTCCGGTCCGCGGACCTTAAGCGTACCGGAACTTGGCGTAGCTAAGCTGATTGGCTCTCCGGTGTCTGTCAACATTCTAAACAGTCCGGAGCGGCCGCCATCTTGTCTCTCGGTAGGATTGAGAGACAAGAGGAGGCCAAAACAAAGGGGGAAATAACCATAAGGGGGCATAGTAGATCCTCCCTGACCCCCTAGGTTTAATGTGGAGGTTTTAAAAGGGCCCCGAACCGGGAAGCGTTCTGGGCAGCGTACTGCAATGAAAAATGAATGATAGACTTTTCAAATGCTGTATGTTAATTGATTGTTGGTTTTGTTGATTATTTTTATTTTCTTTATTTTTTAAGCATTTTTTTTATTGTGATTGTGTTTCATAATTTATTAAACTTTCTAACATTTCATTGTCAGAAATTTCATAATTATCATTGAATATACGTTGTAGTCTCTGAGGGTGTAAAATGTCCTCATTTTCAAGGAGGTTATCTACTGCTTGTACACATTGCAGTAGTTCTTTGTCTAAAGTTTCATCGAAAAATTCAATATCATTTTCATCATTGATTTCTTGGCTGCTCTCTTGCAGGACAATTTGAAATTCAACTTTCTGTTCGCCTTCCATTTTGCCTGAAATTTAGATTAAAAAAATATATATTAGTAGAGATAGGGCACTGTTGGGATTAATTTTGGGCAGTGTATAGTATCAGAGTGGAAGTAGGAATATAAAAAAGTGTATGTGATTTAACGTAAGTAAATTCATAATTATACAAGAGAAGCCTAACTCCAGAAAAAGTTTACCATATTAACTTATAGTGCACAATATACTTCAGTTTTAAAAATAAAAACTTACCTTTAGAAAGAAGTTGAAGGAATTAGTGAAAATCCTATTGAAATGTACACCAAGAAGTAGTAGTCAAAATGGCTGTGTTTTCTTCTCTTCCTTTATATATATTCAGGTATATAACCAATCAAATGTCAGGTAAAAAAAGTAGAAAATGAAAGTAACATTTTAATTGGTTGTCAATTCCAACACTTCAGATGTGTTTTGTAAAGTAATTTACCTCACGGTATTTAGAGAGGTCTACAGGCTAAATGGCTAAATGGAATTCCAATCAAATTTGTGAAAATGGTAGGGATTGGCATGTAGTATGAGCTAGTCTATATTTGGTGAAATTGTCTCCAGTGGCTTTTCTGTGAACTACTTTCCCACCTTTTTTGATGGTGCGCTTCCCAGGGAGCGACCCGGTACGCGAACCGTTGAGCGCCCCGGTTCGCGAACCTTAAGCGTAACGGGAGTCCACCATTTTGTGTTTCGGTCGAATTAAGATACAAGATGGAGGGCAAATAATGTTCAGAATGGGTAGAAGGGGGCACGGTAGACTTATCTTGACCCCCTAGGTTTTGTGAGGGTGGCTGAGGAGGCCCATATGTGCGAAAAAAAAACATTTTTTTTAAAAATTTCGCGAGGTTAGCTCCCGGTTCGCGTACCGGGTAGCGCCCCAGGGAACGTACTTTGTTGAAAATTAGTGAAAAATGTTAGAGTAAAATAATAATTGTGAGTGATCAGATGTAGGGTAGCTCTGAGAAGAGCTTTTGGGTTTATGGTACATTTAGGTACTTATAAGTAGGTACCAATGCACATTCTTAAATTCAGAGTGAAAATTCTGTTGCCCTCATCTGAGAAGTGAACTCCATCTCCTCTGTAGATATCTTGCATGTAGTAACGCAAGTTATTGTTGTACAGGGAGCCCATTCCATGGTCTCTCATGTAAGCTGAAACAGATTTGTTTACATGCTTCCTCGACTTCTCAATTTGTGGACAAAATTGGTTTGACCACCTCCATTTCTGTCTTTGGCATATATTTGAATATACTAAGGCAGTCTGAGGAAAAAGTGCCATTAATTGCTCAAAGGTGTCCTTTAAAAGCATTTCCAGACCTACACCAGTCAAAGTGCCCAAGTCATTACCTCCACAGTGCACAATTAACAGGTCAGGTTTGGGCAAATGCATAAAGGTTTTCACCAATGGTATCAATTGGTGACATTTTAATCCTCTGTGGCCAAACCACTTAATTTCCACATCTTGTAAATTGAGGTTAGGTAAATTCCTGTTTTCAGTGTACCTTTGAGCCCAGTGAATATAACTATGTCCAACAATCCAGACAGAAAACATGGTGAGAGAAGGTTCTCCTGCAGTCAGATGAAGTGTGGCAATGAAATGGCAGTTGAAAAAATGAGAGTTTAAAATGAAAAAAACTGTGGAGTTTCTGTGTTCATGAAGCAGTAACAGTGATTGGTGAATTTTGATTGCTGAAAACAGAAAGTTAGGGTGCACGGATGAGTTATTTGAAAGATGTATTTTGAATGGTCAATAAAAAATCATTAAATGAAAGAATGCACTGGATATGCAGGTGCACTGAGAGTTCAGAGTTCAATTGCAACATTGTTGTGTGAACTTGCAAACACCAGAAGTCTTCCAAGAGGTGGTTGCCATGCAGAAAAGGCAGAAAGGGCAGAGGGGGGAAGGGTTTTCATTTGAAAAAAAGTGAGGGAAGAGTTTTGATTGGGTGACATGAGAGATATGTGTGAAGAATTACAGCATTTCTGTGCTTTTGATAGCTGCAGACTCTGGAGTGCATACCTTTTGCTCTGCTGAAGACAAATTGGTGTGTTTCTGAGACTGTTTTCAAACTCAAAGTATTTGCTAAGGTGAGAAAATATTTCTTTAATTTAGATAGAGAATAGTGTGCTTTAAGGAGAAAATTATGAATTATGTGGCGCAAATTGCTTGTAAATATGCTCCCACCTGTGCAAGGAAAATTTAGATTTTTAATGTTTGTGTTACATAGCCATGTTAAAAGTGATACAAACATGCTGCAAAGGCAATTAAAAAACGCTTTTATGTGTCTTAAGGACATTTTAAGTAATTTTCCCATGTGCAGTGTTTTGAAATTATGATTTGAAAATCGTTTTTGGGGAAAAGGAATTGTTTTTAAATTTATGACAAGGACATAATGGTGTATGCTTCTTTATAAGGCAATTGACTGTCCCTGATGTTATTTTTCCCATTTTAATGTAAGACCTTTCTCTGTGGCGCAAATTGCTTGTAAATATGCTCCCACCTGTGCATGGCAAATTTAGATTTTAAATGTTTGTGTTACATAGCCATGTTAAAAGTGACCCAACCATGCTGGAAAGGCAATAAAAAAACACTTTCATGTGTCTTAAGGACATTTTAAGTAATTTCCCTGTGGGCAGTGTTTTCAAATTATGAATTGAAAATCGTTTTTGAGGTAAAGGAATGTTGTTAAAATTTATGTGCGCCATATGCCCCCAAATTTCTTTTTCAGGGGTGCAGCAGGGTGTTATTGAGACACCCCTACACCTTTGGAAAAATTCCTAATTTGCGATGAGCTAATTGCTAATTGCAAATTGCACCTTCTTTCATATGGGCATCCTGGCGCATGGAAATGAAGGGTAATTTGCAATTAGCAATTTGCTCATCGCAAATTTGGAATGGTAAAGAATCGCTATTTATTCCTTAAAATTCGCTATTTTGGAAATGCAAAATAGTTATATGATACATATGGCGGTTGATGTCTAACAAGATAAGAAGCTTAGGGATACATTTATGATGACTGGCGCAATGAAGTGGACATCACTTACTTCATTGGTAGAGCTTTACATGTATTATGTCCTCTGTATTCTTCATCAAGCGTAACTTTAATCTGCAATCCTGAGTAGGCCTCACCTTAAACAAACCTCTGGATAGGCCACATCTTATCGTCATCCTGAATTAATCATTTAAAATGCTAGGGACAGATTTATGATAGGTGTATGCCTCTTTTGCGCCACTTACAAAACACTGTCCATGGGGAAATGACTTAAAATGTCCTTAAGACACATGAATGTGTTTTTTTAAAGCGTTTGCAATTTTTTTGGGTCACTTTTAACATGGCTATGTGACTCAAACAGTCAAAATCTAAATTCACCATGCACAGGTGGGAGCATATTTACAAGGAATGTGCTCCATGGGGAAAGGTCTTATAATGTAATATGGGAAAAATGACATCAGAGATACTGAAATGCCTTATAGAGAAGCATACACCATTATGTCCTTGTCATAAATTTGCAAACCATTACTTTTCCCCAAAAACGATTTTCAAATCATAATTTGAAAACACTGCACATGTGGAAATGACTTAAAATGTCCTTAATTCAAAATTTGCTATTCCTTATTTTGCGATTGCACTGAAGGATTTGCAAATTTTGCGATTCCTTAAATGCAATGTATCAAACAAAAAATATGTAAAAAATGACATTAAGGATTTGGAAACTACCACCAACTTCTAGTTTGTGGTAATTTGCGAATTCTTTTCAAAAAGCATTTTTTTCCAAAAAACAAAAGGTGCCATATGACGCCCATACATGCCCTTAGGGCATGTATGTGCGCCATATGCCCCCAAATTTCTTTTTTAGGGGTGCAGCAGGGTGTTCTTGAGATACCCCTGCACCCTTGAAAAAATTCCTATTTTGTGATGAGGTAATTGCTAATCGCAAATTGCAACCTTCATTCCTATGAGCCTCCTAGTCCATGGAAATGAATGGGTAATTTGCAATTAGCAATTTGCTCATTGCAAATTAGGAATGGTAAAGAATTGCTATTTATTCCTTAAAATTCGCTATTTAGGAAATGCAAAATAGTTTGATGGTACATATGGTGGTTCATCTGTAACAAGATAAGAAGCTTAGGGATACATTTATGATGACTGGCAAAATAAAGTGCAAATCACTTACTTCATTGGTAGGCCTTTACATGTATTATCTCTTCTGTATTCTTCATCAAGCGTAACTTTAATCTGCAATCCTGAGTAGGCCTCACCTTAAACAAACCTCTGGATAGGCCACACCTTATCATCATCCTGGATTAATCATTTAAAATGCTAGGGACAGATTTATGATAGGTGTATGCCTCTTTTGCGCCACTGTGCGTCACTTTTATGATGCAGCGGCGGTGCAAAAGATTTGCTATGAGGCGACAAAATTACAAATTGATGCTTTTAGGAAGATATGTCATGGTGTTAAAAAAACGTACCACATGAAACCGATGCAGCAGTGATGCAAAAGATGCAGCATGTTGCAAGACAGGCCTCACTTGGGGCCATATGTATCAAGCTAATTAGCATTCGCAAAGATCAAAATTCTGCGAATTTCGGCCTTTGCGAATGCTAATTAGACAAATGGTATGTATCAAACAAGTTTGATGCAAAATAAGGAATAGCAAAATTTGCTATTCCTTATTTTGCGATTGCACTGAAGGATTTGCAAATTTTGCGATTACTTAAATGCAATGTATCAAACAAAAAATATGTAAAAAAATGACATTAAGGATTTGGAAACTACCACCAACTTCTAGTTGGTGGTAATTTGTGAATTCTTTTCAAAAAGCTTTTTTTCCAAAAAACAAAAGGTGCCATATGACGCCCATGCATGCCCTTAGGGCATGTATGTGCGCCATATGCCCCCAAATTTCTTTTTCAGGGGGTGCAGCAGGGTGTTCTTGAGACACCCCTGCACCCTTGGAAAAATTCCTATTTTGTGATGAGCTAATTGCTAATCGCAAATTGCACCTTCATTCCTATGAGCCTCCTAGCCCATGGAAATGAATGGGTAATTTGCAATTAGCAAATTGCTCATTGCAAATTAGGAATGGTAAAGAATTGCTATTTATTCCTTAAAATTCGCTATTTAGGAAATGCAAAATAGTTTGATGGTACATATGGTGGTTCATCTGTAACAAGATAAGAAGCTTAGGGATACATTTATGATGACTGGCGAAATAAAGTGCAAATCACTTACTTCATTGGTAGGCCTTTACATGTATTATCTCCTCTGTATTCTTCATCAAGCGTAACTTTAATCTGCAATCCTGAGTAGGCCTCACCTTAAACAAACCTTTGGGTAGGCCACACCTTATCGTCATCCTGGATTAATCATTTAAAATGCTAGGGACAGATTTATGATAGGTGTATGCCTCTTTTGCGCCACTGTGCGTCACTTTTATGATGCAGCGGCGGTGCAAAAGATTTGCTATGAGGCGACAAAATTACAAATTGATGCATTTAGGCAGATATGTCATGGTGTAAAAAAAACGTACCACATGAAACCGATGCAGCAGTGATGCAAAACATGCACCATGTTGCAAGACAGGCCTCACTTGGGGCCATATGTATCAAGCTAATTAGCATTCGCAAAGATCAAAATTCTGCGAATTTCGGAATTTGCGAATGTTAATTAGACAAATGGTATGTATCAAACAAGTTTGATGCAAAATAAGGAGTAGCAAAATGTGCTATTCCTTATTTTGCGATTGCACTGAAGCATTTGCAAATTTTGCGATTACTTAAATGCAATGTATCAAACAAAAAATATGTAAAAAATGACATTAAGGATTTGGAAACTATTGTGGTAAATTGGTGGTAATTTGTGAATTATTTTCAAAAAGCTTTTTTTCAAAAAAACAAAAGGTCCCATATGACGCCAACACATGCCCTTAGGGCATGTATGTGTGCCATATGCCCCCAAATTTCTTTTTCAGGGGTGCAGCAGGGTGTTCTTGAGACACCCCTGCACCCTTGGAAAATTCCTAATTTGTGATGCGCAAATTGCTAATCGCAAATTAAACCTTCATTCCTATGAGGCTCCTAGCCCATGGAAATGAATGGGTAACTTGCAATTAGCAATTTGCTCATTGCAAATTAGGAATGGTAAAGAATTGCTATTTATTCCTTAAAATTCGCTATTTAGGAAATGCAAAATAGTTTGATGGTACATATGGCGGTTCATCTGTAACAAGATAAGAAGATTAGGGATAGATTTATGATGACTGGTGCATCACCAGGGATGTGTCAGTCATCCTGCGCCGCTGTTCCGCCACCCATGGTGTGCTGCATTTACAATGCGGGGCATCATGGGGCAAAAATGGCACAGATGCGTGATGTATCTGTGCTGTAAAGGTAGTGATTGCTGGAGTTGTATCGCAAGTGCGATGCAGCTCAAGCAAGGCTCAGGGGTGCCCCATCTCCACAATGTTGCGTCAAGACCTATGCCTGCTTAAAGCAGGCGCAGGGTTTTGACGCAGCTTTCTCCTATCTGATTGTAAATACGGCACACCATGGGTGGCAGAGCAGCGGTGCATGTTAACTGGTGCATGCCTGGGGATGTGCCATTTAACATAAATCTGCCCCTTTACATTTAAGTATGTGCAGGACACACAGAGTCGGTGAGGCTTATCCAAGGTTAAGAAGAGATGAGTCCTGTTCACTGAAAAATTAGACATAGTCTTCACCTGATCAGCATTGCTGGACATGGCTAAATAATAGCTGCAAAATATTACTCTTGTTAAACAATTTTACTATTATAATCTTTGAGATTTGTCTCTTACTCTGCAACATCTCATTGTTGTTATCTTTCTTTAAAGATAAAGACAACATCAACATGAGTGACAATCTGCAATCAGTTGATTTTGACCTCATCATTGAACTTGTAATTGAAACATCAGTGGATGTTGATCCATTGGATGATTTAAATCCTGAGGATGAAGAAGAGCGTGATGAGGATGCAGATTTGTCCGAATTATATGACATAGGGTGGGAAGCTGACCTGCTTGAGCCTATGGAAATATAAACATTTATTTTTAAAATGTATAATTAATGAAAAGTAAAAATGTAAACCGTTTAATTTAAAAATAAAGACACCTTCAAAAACAGGTTATGTGTAGTGTCTTCAATAAAATATTAAAATATGCTCATAAAATTAGATCAGATTCACATATAAAATAGCACAGGTAACATAAATATAAATGTCATTTCTTTTCTGCTATTTCTGTATTGTAAATTTGCCAAGGACTAAAAAATCTTCTATTTAAAATGTCAAGTAGTGTGTTAAGTTTTTGATCATTGTTATTGATTTACTGTTTGGTAATAATGGTTAATAACATTTTTTATTATATTTTACCACAGATTCAACTGCAGATCATTTCAAGATTTCACCATGCCAACAATAGAAAGACAGAGAAAGGCTGCAAAACGTCAAAGACAGCAGGTGAAACAAAATAAGCAGCAGTCCTCTAACAAAAATATTTGTCAAGTCACGAAGAAAGCACCGGGTAAGAGCACAAAATATTTCATAAGAAATATGTGTAGTAAAAAAAATATTACTACAGAAAATGTTTCAGTCCATAAAAAGAGAAGCAAATCAAATGGAAAGGAAAGGCCAATCAAAAATGTTACTGCTAGAGCAAGAGATAAGTCTGTGCATGATAGTAGAAGGAAACAACAGTTTAGGGACATTCGTAAACGAATGTTCCGCAACAGGATAATTGGCAATTTGTTAAAAAATATTAAGAAAGGTCAACAGAAACTGGTTTTTTATAAGAGAAAAAAAAAAGTTGAGAAAGTTATTGATCAGGCATTTGAAATTAAACGTAAGTTATTTATTTTGATAATCAATAGAATTAGGAAGCTAAACAAGGCAATTTATGATTTCAAAAGAAATAGTAGATGGAAGAGAATAGTTAATCATAGTAATTTTTGTGAAGTTTTTTCTGGAGAATGGATGCATAGTTCAAGCTGTGAGGCATTTTTTAATGAGGAGAGTTATTTCCAGGATAATGATTTGGTGCATGCAGTTGACACCAGTGGTCGTACTTATGAAATGAAAGATGGTTGTCCAGTTGAAAAAGAAAAACTTGTGACAACAGAGACAGAAGAGGTGTTAGGTAATGAGGTTTTAGGAAGACGTGCTAAGGGTCCTGTGTACACCTGGAAGTGTAGTAGTATTTGCAGTGTGCGACAGGATTCCATCAATTTGCTTTGTGATTTTGTACGGTCATTTAATAAGAAAAGTTTGAAGCAGAAAATAAGGTTGTTGCAAGAATTAGATCCTTGCAGAGTGAGAGAAGTGACAGGTTTGCATGGTCATTCACTGGCTTGTCTTTCCAGGAGAGTATGCCAGAGTGTTTTTCATCATTTCAGGATGCTAGCAGTGCATCATAATAAAGTGAGAAAATTAGTTAGAATGTTGTATTATGCTAAGAGTCCAGCAAATATGCTTAAACAATTGTGCGCTGCTCTTTTGCATGGTTCTGAAATAGATGTGAAGAACATATGTGAAGAAATTGAGTTTTGTTACTTTGGAAGTAAAGAGGAGAATGTTGAAATTGACCCAGAAGAAGAGGGTAATGTGGAAGATAGTGTACAGGTTTCCAGTACAGATAATTTCCAGAGGGAAATTGTGACGTTTCAGGTGAAATCAAGTGAGAGGCCTAATTTCACTTGTGTGTGTTGTCGACGCACTTATTATAAGAATCAGACTAAGTTAGTGGATTTATATGCAAAAAGTGAAAGGGAAAATAATAGTGAATGGAAGGATTTTGCAACATACTTGATGGTAGAAAATTGTTTTGATTTGGGATTTGATCAACGTGTGTGTACTTATTGTTGTTGCAAATTAAATCAAAACCAGATGCCTGCTAGAGCAGTTCATAATAATCTGGAATTGGTTGAGATTCCTTCTGAATTGAAGGATTTAAATACTTATGAATCTATTTTGATTCAAAGTATCCATCCCTTTCAGGCTATTGTGAGAATGGAGCCAAAGACAGGGAAATTGCCTCCATCAGATTTACAGAGAGGATTAAAGGGAAGAGTTGTTTATTTGCCTCTAGATTTGAAGAAAAACATTAACACAATTGGAGTAGAAAAAGTGGAAGAGGAACCTCTGGTTATCTTAGTTAATGGGGTTCCGACAAAGAATAAGAAAATATGGCAAGATTTAGTAGATGTTAGGAAAGTTAAAAAGGCAACATTGTATTTGAAAAGAAATAATAAATACTATAAGAATGTATATGTTGCAGAAGAGGAAGTAAGTGAGGAAGAGGATAGCAATTTGTGTGCTGGTCAAATTGAGAAAGTAGAACCCTCTACTAGTGAAGAAATATATGAACATTATAGTGTTCATCCTTTGCATTCCAAGGAAGTCATGGGGAATGCTATTGAGTTGTTTCAAATGAAACAAGCCAAAGGGAGTCCCATTAGTGTTTGGGGGGAAAGTTTGGAAGCTCGGTGTTTCCCACAGCTTTTTCCAACAGGTCAGGGAGGAAGATATGATGAGCGACCTCATCAAATTCCTGCTTCTGAATACCGGACTTTGCGATTGTATGCAGGAGATGCTAGGTTTCGACAATGCATTCCCTATTTGTTTCATCTCCTGTTTGAAAGCGATCTGTCTGGACTGTCATATGCAGTGAACCACATCTTGAAAAGTGGTATACACATGCAAAACATCTCGGCAAGTGACTTTATGGATAAAGTCAATGTCCAAGACAGTATTTTGGATTCTCACCTGATTAATCTCATGGCGTGTCAGCGTGGTACTAATGAGTACTGGTACCGTCGTCATGGTGATTTAAAATGTATGCTGAGGAACTTAGGTACTCCCACATGGTTCCTCACTCTGAGCTGTGCCGAGTATGGCTGGGAAGACTTACTTGAATTTCTACGAGAGGCAAATGCTAACGTAGATAACATCGAATTCAAGACACCCGGAGAACTGTGCTCTTTGGATCCAGTCAATGTATGTAGGTACTTCAATCATAGATTTGAAGCTATGATGTCTTTCATCATGAATAAGAAGAATCCACCTCTTGGAGAGGTGTTGGATTTCTTCTGGAGAAAGGAGTACCAAGCAAGAGGTGCTCCTCATATACATATGTTGCTGTGGATCAAGGATGCACCTAAATTTGGAACGGATCCAGAAGACTCAGTGATGAGTTTCATCCAACAGTATTCTACGTGTGCTGTTCCAAACGCAAAGGAGAAGAAAAGCCTAAGAGAAAAAGTTCTGCGTTTCCAAAGCCATCGATGTGGAAAGTACTGCCGTCGTAAATTCCGAAACAAGGACAAGTTCTACACCAAATGTCGTTTCGGCTTTCCACGACCGGTGATTTCTAAAGGAAGAGTAAACAGTTTGATGTCTTCGCTGCGACATAATGTCATGAAGAAATCACCTAAAAACACATACAATTTGAAGAGGAACGAAGAGTCCAAGTACATCAACTACTACAACCCGGTGATTTTGTCCATGTGGAATGCTAACATGGATATACAGTTTGTGGCTGATAACTGTATGGCTGTGGCTCGGTATGTGACGTCTTACATCACCAAAAAAGAGAAGACAGAATTGAAGGATATGTGGGAGGACATTTCCCATGAAAAGAGCCTCAGCAAGAAGTTGTACAGTTTCAGTCTGAAGATGTTGTCGCATCGAGAAATTGGAGCTTACGAATGCTCTGACCGGTTGTCTTCAGCAAGTCTCTATGCCAAGTCCAGGAGTATCGTTTGGGCGAGTCTTGGTCTTGCTGCAACGCGTAATCGAGTTCTGAAACCTGTGCGGGAAATTGAGTATTTGGCGGAAAAGGAGCCAAACAGTACCGACATTTTGAAGACCAACATGTTGGATACATATTATCCAAATAGAAGCAGTCACCTCGACAATGTTTGTCTGTATGAGGTTCTTCAAAATTACATATTCAAGAGGAACATCAAAGAAGATACTGAGAAAGGAGTGTATGCTGTAATAGGAAGTGAGGGATGTCTGGTCAAGCAAAGAAAATGCCACTTGGTAAACCATCGAAAATTGAGTGGCGAATCTCCTGAAAAAAAGGAGTTTTTCTATTTAGCACTTTTGCAACTTTTCAAGCCTTGGCGTGCAGAAGAGGAACTGCTTGGAGATTTCCTCTGTTACGAAGACTCTTTCAATGCCGCCAAGGAGACCATAGAATGTCCTGCTTTTCCCATATATGTAGAAATGTTGAATGCGGAAATTGAGCAGGAAGCAACGATTGCAGCCGAGATTGCCAGAGACAGTTCTCAGGACAGTCAGAGTTCTGCTTCATTGAGTCAGGATCCACTAGGAGGACCTGTTATCGAAAATGAAGCTGCCACTGCCATGAATGAAGTGGAAAGAGCCATGGCACATGCTCAGGAGGATGCGGTTAACTTAGAAGAGTTGGAAAGACAACTCAACGTTGAGCAGAGGAAAATATATGACGAAGTTACCATGCAAATTGATCATGGATTAAGTCATGACAAGAAAGAGTGCTCATGTACGTCGTTGAAGCCTGTCCGACTGTACGTGAGTGGAGAAGCGGAAACTGGAAAAAGTTTCCTCATTAAAGCAATTTCATGCTATTTGCAGGAAAGGACAGAGTCATCGCTGTCTTGTGTTGTCACCGCTCCAACTGGACTGGCAGCACATAACATTAAAGGGATTACTTTACATCGTTTACTGATGCTGCCAGTGGAGCATGACAACAAATTACAATATCACAAGCTATCTGGAGATGCTTGTTTTGAAGTTTCAAGAATCTTGAGGAAAATGAAACTTCTTATCATTGACGAAGTAAGCATGGTTTCCAATGTCATGCTTGCCTTTGTGCATTTGAGAATGCAAGAAGTTCTCAAAACAGAGTATGATGTGTTATTTGGTGGCAAACACATCATTGTTTTCGGAGATCTTCTGCAGCTGACACCAGTGAAAGGGCAACCTGTGTTCAAAATGCTCACGCATGAAGATACCAGGAAGTGACTAGGCAGCATTGGCAACGTCAATATATGGTTAAACTTCAATTATGCTGAACTGCATGAAAATATGCGTCAGGCGAAGGATGAAGTTTACAAGACTATTCTACAAGATGTTAGAATTGGAAAAGTGACCGAGCATGGGAAAGAAGCTTTACATGCACGATTACTGTCAAATTTATATCCAGAACAAGATGTTGTGCCTGAGAATATTTTTCAGAAAATTACTGATAAGAAATCTGGAATATGTTTGATGCCAACTCTTGCAGAATGTGCCAAATTCAACGACAAAATGTTGCATTTAGAAAAGCAAGAGATTGTGAAACTGGAAGCTATTAACAGAGTAGAGCATATGGGATCAACAATTATTTTGTCTGAGAATCTGAAAACAAAATTGGATTCATTAGAGAAGAGTATATCTAAAACTGCAGGTTTTGAAAAGACTCTGAATGTGTGCTTGAACTGCCGTATAATTTTAAGAAGGAATTTACATGTTGAAAGAGGTCTGGTAAATGGATCAATGGGTAATGTTGTTGATTTTGTAAAATACAGAAATAGAGATGGAATTGAATTTTTAAAAATTAAATTTGATGGCATTGAGGAAGTACAGCTAATTGGTTGTTGCTCTGCTAGATTTTTGCTTGTAAAAGACTTATATGTTCGCCGTAAGCAGTTTCCTGTTTGCTTGGCATATGCGGTGACAATCCATAAATCGCAAGGTTTAAGTGTAGACTGTGCATTGGTGAATATTGGCAGTTCTGTGTTCAAGGAGGGTATGGCATACGTGGCATTGTCACGAGTTAGAACTTTATCGGGATTGTACTTGATTGAGTGTGATGTCACAAACATTTGTGCGGATCTAGATTGTGTTAAGGAATACAATAGGTTAAGAAGAGAGTATGTGTCACATTTGCCTCAGTATCCTTTGTTTGAGAAACGTGTGGTAGGCCGGAAACGAAGAAATGTGACCAATACTGGGGAGGTTGTAGCAAAAAGACGAAAAGTCGATGAACCTAAAATTACAAGCAGAAACAAAAAGGATTCTGTTGAAGATGTTGTTGGTTTTCAATTTGAAAACAGTTCTGGTGTCAACTGCTATGCTAATGTAGTGGTTAATGTTTTGTTTTCTCTAGAAAATGTAAAAGAAGAGATTGTGGTCAATTCTGATCAAAGATTTTGCAGTTTGTTAAATTCTGTGTTAGAGAAATGTAGCACTGATAGAAGAAACATAGAAAGTGTGTCTGAAATTCGAAATCTGTTAGACAGATGTTCAGGCCAAACACAATTCTCTCAAAATATTCAGCAAGATTGTCAGGAGTTTTTAATGTATACGCTTGATGTATTGCATGCTGAAGGTGTAGATGTAGATCAGCTGTTTGGGCTTTCTTATCAATGGCAGCATGACTGCGAGAACTGTATGGTATCAAGTACTACTAGTGTAGACTCAGAAAGATTTATATATTTAACTTTGCCAGACAGTAAATCAGTCTCCTTTAATAAGCTAGTAAAAGCAGCTGATCACAACATGGAGTGTAGCCAATGTAAATCTGAAATGATGTCCACATTATTTATACGAACATATGGCCAGTATGTAATTTTAATGTTCCAACGATGTAGGCCTGATGGAACAAAATTGACAACTTTAATTAAAAATGTTGTAGCTTCGCAGTTGTCAATATCAGGAAGGACTTTTGTAACTGCAGCAATTATATATCATGACGGCCCTTCAATAACATCAGGACATTATACAGCTTATTTAAAGTGTAGAAATGGCTGGTCATTCTGCAATGATTCTGTTTTAATTTTCAAAAAAAAATTGCCATATGACCTTAAAAACTCTTACCTGGTGTTTTTAAAACCAAAATTTTAGGGAAAGAATCTCGGGATGTGCTCTGAGGAATTTCAAGAAGTTCTCATGGCTCCTACACTATTTGGCCTTGAGGATAAGTGTAGTACAGAGACATAACTTTTTACCATAACACTGGACGTCATGGAGAAATACATGCACTTTGAATGAGTTCAGAAAAACTGTTTCTTTTTATAAGCTAATTGAAGCAGCCAATTAAAACATAGAGTAGAGGGAATGTAAGTCTGCAACGCTGTCTACTGTTTTACATTGCTTTGTGATTGAAAGTGATGTAGAGAATTAAATAATTGTAGTAGTCATAGAGTTAGTGTAAGTCTGCTTCATAGTAAGCAGTATCAGTGTCATAGGAAATGTAGAACATGACTGAGCAAGAAGGGGAAGATATTACTATTCCAGGATTGTGAAAATGATCTTCAACATTTTAATTCTGAAAGTTGCGGAAATGCCAAATGACGGGATTGGCTTACAAGAAATCCAAGAGTTATAAATGGGTCTGACAAGATTTGGCCTTGTGGAAACTTGTGGTAGAGAGCAAGAAGTCATTTATTGCATGTAACATGTTTTTAAAAACGATGGAGATTTTCTTTCAGAAAGTGGCGGGCTGAAAGTAATAACAGCACAAAAGAGTGTAAGCTGTTCATAGGACATCCTTTGACGTCATGGAAAGTAAGTTAACTTTAAGGAGTTCTGAATTCTGATTTCTTATGTTGCATGGGTTTTTTAAACACAATCATTTTGATTGTGGTTTTTTTTCCCCGCTGTTATATGATGAATACCTTCAAGTCACTGTTTTTAGTGAATTTTGATACATTCTGAGAACAGCAAAAATAAACCATTTAACATGTATAATTAATTCTGTACTGTTTGCATTTATGATGTATATGTAGAACTGTGTAGGAGGCATGGAGAAGGTGAGGCTTCTGTAAGTGTCAAAGTTGTTGCATGCAGTGCTGCACTTCTGCGTATTCTTTCATATGCTAGACTACATCTGCACAATGAGATACCTAAGCAAAGGAAACACAAGTGATGTGATTGTGAAATGAGCAAAATAAATTGCACGTATTTCAATTACATCACCTGTGTTTCCTATCATTACGAATCACATTGTGCAGATCAAGTTTAGGTCTGTCCAGGGAAACATAGGAGGTTTGGACTTTGTTCAAGAGTGCAGTGGACATGACTCACTTCATTGGTAGACCTTCACATGTATTATGTCCTCTATTCTCTTCAACAACTCGAAATTTCATCTGCAACCCTGAGTAGGCCTCACCTCAAACAAACCTCTGGATAGGACACATCTTATTGGCATCCTGAAGCAATTATTTAAAATTTTAGTGTCTTGCGACACTTTTCTGAGACAACAGCAATGCAAAAGATGCACCATGTTTTAAGATAGGCCTCACTTCATCTGCATCAAGATACTGTTAGTTTAAAATGTATATCTTTAGGACTGTGTAGGGGGCCTGGAGAAGCAGAAGCTTCTGTAAGTGTCAAAGTTGTTGAAAAACTGTTTGTCCTTCAATCTTTTCCCTTGTCTTTTGTAATTTTTAAATACATGTTTTAATATTTTTGAAATGTTTGTTCTCTCTTTCACAGATTGAAAGTATAAAAACAAAAAGTGAGTAATTTAACGACAATTATAAGGTAAATGCTTTGTACTCTTTTCGTTACATTTCTATCACATTCACCTACTATTAGTTCCACTGCTTCATTTCTTTAACCCTCAGTTTCCTGCCTTTGCTACTTCCCTCATTCCTTTCTCTATTACCTACTTACTCAACTCCTTCCACTCTTTTTCTCAGTCCCTCTCTTCTCATAGTTCCTCACTCTTGTTCACTCACTCCGTCTCTATTACTCTTAGTGTCTTTGACTGATCACTCTATCACTACTTGTTCATAATGCTTTCTCTGTGTAGTTGAAGCACACTAAGGGGCATATTATGAATACAGCCAATAAAATTATTGCTCTTTTTATTGGCAGAAAACTGGTGCAAAAGTGGTTTTAGCGGCAGTTTTCTGCCGCAAAAGCAGCTTTAGCGACACATTTCTGCCAATAAAAGCTGCAAAACTTTTATTGCCTATGTTGATGATATGGCTCTATGTTACTTACATTTCTTTGCTGTTTCAATTAATCTTTTTCTGTTATTTTTTGTTTTCTGTTTTCTATTTTTTCTCTCTGTTATTCCTCATGTTTTAATCTTATTTTGAACATTCACTCACATTCTCCAAGAAACTCTTCTTTGTTAATGTTATACTCTCTTTTTTTTTCTTTCACTTCGTTATCTATTTTGTTTTTCACAATTATACCCTCTTCCGTCTTTTCTTCGGTAAATAGATCTATTAAACAGAATCTCTTCTTTACTCCCTATAGCTGTCTTTCTTTTAACATCACTCTCTGTTTACTTTCCTTATACTTACTCTTTTTTTTTTTTTTTTTTTTTGGGGTTAGCTCCCGGTCCGCGTACCGGGAAGCTAACCCGGGAGCGAACCAAAAGAAATAGAGTTTGCCAGAGTGCTAAACATTCTAGCAATTTTTTTTGAAAGGGAAGGTAGTTCTGAAAAGAACTTTTTTTTTAAATATTTTTGTTGTTTTATATTTTTTTTTTATTTTTCAAACATTTTTTGTTTTTTTTGTATTTTTTGAACGATTTTATATTTTTTTGGGGTTTTTTTGGGGGGGGGAAACAACAAAAAACAGGCGTTGAAAAGGGCTCAACAGAAGCAAAAAGAAAATTACTGGGGGCGGTTAGGGCAATCATGGTGTTCATACGCCAGGTTTATAGCATTGATGCTCATGTTGCCACACGCTAACAACGCACGACAGTGCATACAAGAGTGTATCATGTGGCCAAAATGTTCTTGTATATTTGGAACAGTTTCCCGTGCCTCTTCTGGTGTTAATGAAATTGGTAATCTTGGTCTGGCCACAGGAGTTGGTCTTGGATTGTCCTGCATATCCCTTATTTCCGCCCGGCTGTAATTTAGTGGATGCTTCCTTGTCATGTGCCTGTGCATTGTGTGATTTCCGTAACTATATTTCTTGTCCGTCCCTCTTGATAATTGTTCTTTGCATATGCGGCAGGTGACATACCTCGCATTGACTTTTTTTTGGCCACGAGGGATCGAATAAAACTGCCAGATGAAACTGGCTTTCTTTCTGGAAACCCGGGGCACCTCTTCTAAGAACTGTGGTTCTTCTCCCTCCTCATCCATTTCTTCATCTTCCTACTCAGTGTTGGTAATGACCTGGGGAGGTGGTCCTCTCTTCCCATGAGGAGGTGGAGGTGGTGGTGGGGGTCCACCAGCTGAAGCTACCAATGAAGCCATTTCTCATATAGTAGTAAAGGTCTTCCTCTCACAATGATGAAAGTCAGAGTGAGGAAAGAAGGAGGGGTTTTCATCATTTGGGAAAAACAATACTTCTCAACCAATGAAAAGTGTTATTTTTAGGTCACCTGACCTAGCCTTACATCATTATGAAACCAAAAGTGAAATGAACCAATGAAAAGTGTTATTAACAAGTCACATGACCTGTTATGCTTACGTTACGCGCTCCGGTCCGCGCCCCGGATAGCTTCCGGGTCGCTGCGCTTCGCGCCTCGGTCCGCGCCCCGGGGCATTTCCGGGTGCGCTAACGCGGTACGTCACAAGACGCATTACGCGGCAACGCGATACGTCGCGTTTTCGCGATGCGCCGCGGATCGCTTCCGGGGAGCTGCGTTTCGCGCCTCGGTCCGCGCCCCGGGGCACTTCCGGGTGCGCTAACGCAGCACGTCATAAGACGCATTACGCGGCAACGCGATACCGTCACTATGTTGATTTCTTACCGGTTCGCGGACCGGGTCGCGGCATTAAATTGAGCTAACGGGAAGCTTCCCGGTTCGCGGACCGGGAGCGAAACAAAAAAAATATTAAAAATTTTTTATTAATAAACATATAAAATATATTTTTGGATTTAAAGAAGAATACATTTTACAGCTATAGATATTAGCTTTTAAAAAACCAATGAAATTCACTGAAAAAACCATAGGTTATAGACCATATATAGTTAGGAATTAGCATTTACAAAACCTTGAAAATTCACTAAAAAAACCATAGGTTATACACCATATATAGTTAGGAATTAGCATTTAAAAAACCTTATTTTACTCACACAAAACTATTGAAATTCCATATATAGTTAGTTGTACTAACTATATATCGCGCACCTGCAATCCACTGCTGATCATGTCACATATTACATCATTCATGACATGGTCAGTGACATCACTGATGACATCACTGATGACATCTCAAATGACATCACTGATGACATCACTGATGACAACATCCAGTGACTGTATGTTTCTGTAAAGTTAAAATATGTCTTACATATTGAAGAATGAGTGGATGTAGAAGTGTCTGAACAAAGGATTTAGTAGGTGCATGACTGACTGTATGAGTGAGTGATTAAATGTGTCTCACTGAGTGCATGGGTTAGTGACTAAACTGTCTTAATTTGTGCATCATTATGTCTGTTGTTCTGTAAACTGCTGCATGTGTTGATCAGTAGCTATATGATTAACTATATGGGTTATTGATTGGTTGCCCAAGTATTTGTATGGGAGACTGAGAGTGTGTATGGGTGGCTGGGAGGTGTATGACTCTCTGCATAGATGTATGGGTTCAAAAGTGCATGTGGAAACAGCTGTATGGGTGGTTGACTGTGTGCATGACTGTATTGGTGAGTGAATAGATATCTCAGTGCTACATGTCAAAGTAAGTACATATGTAAAATACAGTACATGTGAGAGTTGACATATATAAATAACTGTGCATGAGAGCCAGTGAATGTGTGAGTGGCTGTATGGATCATTGTGAACTTGTATCCAGGATTGTATAAGTGAGTAAATATGTTTTAGTATATGTTTGAATAAGTAAGGTGTGTTTAACTGTATAGTTAAGGAAATGGAGGTGTGATTGATTGTTTGCATGACTGACTAGGTGTGTGTGTAACTTCATGGATGAGTGACAATCTGCGAGTCTGTGTTTACACTGAGTGTATCTAAGGTTATATTAGAGTCTGAAGAGGTTCATCGTATTATCACATGAATGATGTCATCAGTGATGTGATCAGTAATGTCAAATGAGATGTCATCAGTGATGTCATTTGAGATGTCATTTGAGATGTTATCAGTGATGTCATCAGTGATGTCATTAGTGATGTCATCAATGATGTCATTTGAGATGTCATCAGTGATGTCATCAGTGATGTCATTTGAGATGTCATCAGTGATGTTATTTGAGATGTCATCAGTGATGTCATCAGTGATGTCATCAGTGATGTCATCAGTGATGTCATCAGTGATGTCATCAGTGATGTCATTTGAGATGTCATCAGTGATGTCACTGACCATGTCATGAATGATGTAATATGTGACATGATCAGCAGTGGATTGCGGGTGCGCGATATATAGTTAGTACAACTAACTATATATGGAATTTCAATGGTTTTGTGTGAGTAAAATAAGGTTTTTTAAATGCTAATTCCTAACTATATATGGTGTATAACCTATGGTTTTTTTAGTGAATATATATATATATATATATATATATATATATATATATATATTCTTGTCACCAATGTAATGTTTGCTTGGTGAATAAATATATATATATATATATACATATATATATATATATATTACCTACTGGCGGTCGCCAGTAGGTATATATAGTTAGGATTTTTTCCCTATGGGATTTTTGAAAATTCTATGTCTAATAACTTTGTCGTTTGTGGACGGAATTGGCTGAAATTTTCTGGAAAATGGAACATTTTGTTTCTGAGCAGCCCCTGGAAATTTGGGGGGGGTTCGTCAAGGGGGGGCTGAGAAAAAAGGGGGGTCCCAAAACGTGTTTTTAACATTGAGTTTTCCATAGGGCGGTTGGCCTCACTTTTAGCCCGAACGGCTGAATGGATTTGCACGAAACTTGGCAAAATTGTAGGGACTGGTAGCCCGATGTGCCTTTGCTAGGTCTCAATATATGTGCTTCAGTGGATTATGAGAAATTAACGTTTAAAAAAAGATATATATCTGTAAGCGCGCTCCGGGCAGCGCTCCGGTTCGCGGACTTTACGCGTACCGGAACTTCGCGTAGCGAAGCTGATTGGCTCTCCGGTGCCTGTCAACATTCTAAACAGTCCGGAGCGGCCGCCATCTTGTCTCTCAGTAGGATCGAGAGACAAGAGGAGGCCAAAACAAAGGGGGAAATGACCATAAGGGGGCATAGTATATCCTCCCTGACCCCCTAGGTTTAATGTGGAGGCTTTAAAAGGGCCCCGCGGGGCAAAAAAAAAATATTTTTTTTTGTTTTTTTGCGTGGGTAGCGCCCGGTCCGCGAACCGGGAAGCGTTCTGGGCAGCGTACTATAATGAAAAATGAATGATAGACTTTTCAAATACTGTATGTTAATTGATTGTTGGTTTTGTTGATTATTTTTTAATTTTTTTATTTTTTAAGCAATTATTTATTATTGTGATTGTGTTTCAAAATTTAATAACATTTCTAACATTTAACTAGTTTATGAATTACATATAAAAATGATTAAAGACTCAAACAATTTTTTTATTTTACATACAATTTTATTTTTCAGATTGTTTTTCAAAATTTAATAGAACGTCTAGCATTTGACTGTCCGATATGTCCTCTTGTTGAGTGAACATAAGTTCCCACATTTGACCGTCATCATAATGGAGTAAATGATCGACAGATTCTACACATTGAAGTAATTCATAGTCCCGTGAATTCTAAGTCATCAATGGGTTCCATAACTTGTTCATTGTTGCTGTCCAGAACAATTTCGAAGGAAACATTCTGCTCACCTTCCATTTTATTGCTGTAATTTGCATAAAAAATAAATATATCAGTAGTGATAGGACACTGTTGGGTTTAAGTTCAGACAGGTACTTGTGAGTTTATAACAGAGAAGTAATCTATGGGCACTGTATGGTTTCAGGCGTGAAGTAGTACTATTAAAAAGTGCCTGTGAAGAAGCCTAAGTAAAGTCATAATTATACCACAGAAACATAAATCAATCCATAATTATAATAAAGAAGCCTTTCTCAATGTCTAACTCTTACAGAGGGATAGTATATAACTATCTGAAAATGTTTTCAAATTTATAAAATAATATCTCACCTTCTAAAAACAAGTTTAAGTTGTGAGTGAAAATGATCTTGCAATGTAATTCAGGAAGTAGTAGTCAAAATGGCTATGTTTCTCTCTCTTTCTTTATATATATTCAGGTACATAACCAATCAAATGTCAGGTAAAAAAAGTAGAAAATGAAAGTAACATTTTAATTGGTTGTCAATTCCAACACTTCAAATGTGTTTTGAGAAGTAATTTACCTCAGGGTATTTAGAGAGGTCTACAGGCTAAATGGCTAAATGGAATTCTAATCAAATTTGTGAAAATGGTAGGGATTGGTATGTAGTATGAGCTAATCTATATTTGGTGAAATTGTCTCCAGTCGCTTTTCTGTAAACTACTTTCCCACCTTTTTTGATGGTGCGCTTCCCAGGGAGCGACCCGGTACGCGAACTGGTGAGCGCCCCGGTTCGCGAACCTTAAGCGTTACGGGAGTCCACCATTTTGTGTTTCGGTCGAATTAAGATACAAGATGGAGGGCATATAATGTTCAGAATGGGTAGAAGGGGGCACGGTAGACTTATTTTGACCCCCTAGGTTTTCTGAGGGTGGCTGAGGAGGCTTATATGTGCGAAAAAAAAACATTTTTAAAAAAATTTTTGCGAGGTTAGCTCCCGGTTCGCGTACCGGGAAGCGCCCCAGGGAGCGTACTTTGTTGAAAATTAGTGAAAAATGTTAGAGTAAAATAATAATTGTGAGTGATCAGATGTAGGGTAGCTCTGAGAAGAGCTTTTGGGTTTATGGTACATTTAGATACTTATAAGTAGGTACCAATGCACAGTCTTAAATTCAGAATGAAAATTCTGTTGCCCTCATCTGAGAAGTGAACTCCATCTCCTCTGTAGATATCTTGCATGTAGTAACGCAAGTTATTGTTGTACAGGGAGCCCATTCCATGGTCTCTCATGTAAGCTGAAACAGATTTGTTTACATGCTTCCTCGACTTCTCAATTTGTGGACAAAATTGGTTTGACCACCTCCATTTCTGTCTTTGGCATATATTTGAATATACCAAGGCAGTTTGAGGAAAAAGTGCCTTCAATTGCTCAAAGGTGTCCTTTAAAAGCATTTCCAGACCTACCCCAGTCAAAGTGCCCAAATCATTACCTCCACAGTGCACAATTAACAGGTCAGGTTTTGGCAAATGCATAAAGGTTTTCACCAATGGTATCAATTGGTGACATTTTAATCCTCTGTGGCCAAACCACTTAATTTCCACATCTTGTAAATTGAGGTTAGGTAAATTCCTGTTCTCAGCATACCTGTGAGCCCAATAGATGTAACTATGTCCAACAATCCAGACAGAAAACATGGTGAGAGAAGGTTCTGCTGCAGTCAGATGAAGTGTGGCAATGAAATGGCAGTTGAAAAAATGAGAGTTTAAAATGAAAAAAACTGTGGAGTTTCTGTGTTAATGAAGCAGTAACAGTGATTGGTGGATTTTGATTGCTGAAAACAGAAAGTTAGGGTGCATGGATGAGTTCTTTGAAAGATGTATTTTGAATGGTCAATAAAAAGTCATTAAATGAAAGATTGCAGTGGATACGCAGGTGCACTGAGAGTTCAGAGTTCAATTGCAACATTGTTCTGTGAACTTGCAAACACCAGAGGTCTTCCAAGAGGTGGTTGCCATGCAGAAAAGGCATGAAATGGCAGAGGGGGGAAGGGTTTTCATTTGAAAAAAAGTGAGGGAAGAGTTTTGATTGGGTGACATGAGAGATATGTGTGAAGAATTACAGCATTTCTGTGCTTTTGATAGCTGCAGACTCTGGAGTGCATACCTTTTGCTCTGCTGAAGACAAATTGGTGTGTTTCTGAGACTGTTTTCAAACTCAAAGTATTTGCTAAGGTGAGAAAATATTTCTTTAATTTAGATAGAGAATAGTGTGCTTTAAGGAGAAAATTATGAAGAAAGTTGTGTTTTTCAAATGTTGCTTTGTCTCAAGTGTTTTACAAATAGATTTTGTTTCTTTGAGAAAATGTAATTGGAGAAAATGTGAAGTATTAGTACTGACAGGGTGTTTTTCTGCATAGGAGCTGTGGAGTCTTTTCAAATTATGACTAGAAAATCGTTTTTGAGGAAAATTAATGGTTATAATATTTCTGACAAGGACATAATGGTGTATGCTTCTTTATAATGCAATTGACTGTCTCTGATGTTATTTTTCCCATTTTAATGTAAGACCTTTCTTTGTGGCGCAAATTGCTTGTAAATATGCTCCCACCTGTGCATGGCAAATTTAGATTTTGAATGTTTGTGTTACATAGCCATGTTAAAAGTGATACAAACATGCTGCAAAGGCAATCAAAAAACGCTTTTATGTGTCTTAAGGACATTTTAAGTAATTTTCCCATGTGCAGTGTTTTGAAATTATGATTTGAAAATCGTTTTTGGGGAAAAGGAATTGTTTTTAAATTTATGACAAGGACATAATGGTGTATGCTTCTTTATAAGGCAATTGACTGTCTCTGATGTTATTTTTCCCATTTCAATGTAAGACCTTTCTCTGTGGCGCAAATTGCTTGTAAATATGCTCCCACCTGTGCATGGCAAATTTAGATTTTGATTGTTTGCGTTACATAGCCATGTTAAAAGTGACCCAAACATGCTGCAAAGGCAATCAAAAAACGCTTTTATGTGTCTTAAGGACATTTGATGTCATTTTTCCCATATTACATTAAAAGACCTTTCTCCGTGGGGCACATTCCTTGTAAATATGGTTACACTTGTGCATGGTAAATTTAGATTTTGACTGTTTGAGTTACATAACCATGTTAAAAGTGACCCAAAAAAATTGCAAAGGCTTTCAAAAAACACTTTCATGTGTCTTAAGGACATTTTAAGTCATTTCCCTGTGGGCAGTGTTTTCAAATTATGACTTGAAAATCGTTTTTGAGGTAAAGGAATGTTGTTAATTTTTATGTGCGCCATATGCCCCCAAATTTCTTTTTCAGGGGTGCAGCAGGGTGTTCTTGAGACACCCCTGCACCTTTGGAAAAATTCCTAATTTGCGATGAGCTAATTGCTAATCGCAAATTGCACCTTCATTCCTATGGGCATCCTGGCCCATGGAAATGAATGGGTAATTTGCAATTAGCAATTTGCTCATCGCAAATTAGGAATGGTAAAGAATCGCTATTTATTCTTTAAAATTCGCTATTTTGGAAATGCAAAATAGTTTGATGATACATATGGCGGTTGATCTCTAACAAGATAAGAAGCTTAGGGATACATTTATGATGACTGGCGCAATGAAGTGGACATCACTTACTTCATTGGTAGAGCTTTACATGTATTATCTCCTCTGTATTCTTCATCAAGCGTAACTTTAATCTGCAATCCTGAGTAGGCCTCACCTTAAACAAACCTCTGGATAGGCCACACCTTATCGTCATCATGAATTAATCATTTAAAATGCTAGGGACAGATTTATGATAGGTGTATGCCTCTTTTGCGCCACTTACAAAACACTGCCCATGGGGAAATGACTTAAAATGTCCTTAAGACACATGAAAGTGTTTTTTTAAAGCCTTTGCAATTTTTTTGGGTCACTTTTAACATGGCTATGTGACTCAAACAGTCAAAATCTAAATTCACCATGCACAGGTGGGAGCATATTTACAAGGAATGTGCTCCATGGGGAAAGGTCTTATAATGTAATATGGGAAAAATGACATCAGAGACAGTGAAATGCCTTATAAAGAAGCATACACCATTATGTCCTTGTCATAAATTTACAAACCATTCCTTTTCCCTAAAAACGATTTTCAAATCAAAAATTGAAAACACTGCACATGTGGAAATGACTTAAAATGTCCTTAATTCAAAATTTGCTATTCCTTATTTTGCGATTGCACTGAAGGATTTGCAAATTTTGCGATTCCTTAAATGCAATGTATCAAACAAAAAATATGTAAAAAATGACATTAAGGATTTGGAAACTACCACCAACTTCTAGTTTGTGGTAATTTGCGAATTCTTTTCAAAAAGCTTTTTTTCCAAAAAACAAAAGGTGCCATATGACGCCAATACATGCCCTTAGGGCATGTATGTGCGCCATATGCCCCCAAATTTCTTTTTCAGGGGTGCAGCAGGGTGTTCTTGAGACACCCCTGCACCCTTGAAAAAATTCCTAATTTGCGATGAGCTAATTGCTAATCACAAATTGCACCTTCATTCCTATGAGCCTCCTAGCCCATGGAAATGAATGGGTAATTTGCAATTAGCAATTTGCTCATTGCAAATTAGGAATGGTAAAGAATTGCTATTTATTCCTTAAAATTCGCTATTTAGGAAATGCAAAATAGTTTGATGATACATATGGCGGTTCATCTGTAACAAGATAAGAAGCTTAGGGATACATTTATGATGACTGGCGCAATAAAGTGGACATTACTTACTTCATTGGTAGGCCTTTACATGTATTATCTCCTCTGTATTCTTCATCAAGCGTAACTTTAATCTGCAATCCTGAGTAGGCCTCACCTTAAACAAACCTCTGGATAGGCCACACCTTATCGTCATCCTGGATTAATCATTTAAAATGCTAAGGACAGATTTATGATAGGTGTATGCCTCTTTTGCGCCACTGTGCGTCACTTTTATGATGCAGCGGCGGTGCAAAAGATTTGCTATGATGCGACAAAATTACAAATTGATGCATTTAGGCAGATGTGTCATGGTGTAAAAAAAACGTGCCACATGAAACTGATGCAGCAGTGATGCAAAAGATGCACCATGTTGCAAGACAGGCCTCACTTGGGACATATGTATCAAGCTAATTAGCATTCGCAAAGATCAAAATTCTGCAAATTTCGGCCTTTGCGAATGCTAGTTAGACAAATGGTATGTATCAAACAAGTTTGATGCAAAATAAGGAATAGCAATATTTGCTATTCCTTATTTTGCGATTGCACTGAAGGATTTGCAAATTTTGCGATTCCTTAAATGCAATGTATCAAACAAAAAATATGCAAAAAATGCCATTAAGGATTTGCAAATTACCACCAACTTCTAGTTGGTGGTAATTTGCGAATTCTTTTCAAAAAGCTTTTTTTCCAAAAAACAAAAGGTGCCATATGACGCCCATACATGCCCTTAGGGCATGTATGTGCGCCATATGCCCCCAAATTTCTTTTTCAGGGGGTGCAGCAGGGTGTTCTTGAGACACCCCTGCACCCTTGAAAAAATTCCTAATTTGCGATGAGCTAATTGCTAATCGCAAATTGCACCTTCATTCCTATGGGCCTCCTGGCCCATGGAAATGAATGGGTAATTTGCAATTAGCAATTTGCTCATTGCAAATTAGGAATGGTAAAGAATTGCTATTTATTCCTTAAAATTCGCTATTTAGGAAATGCAAAATAGTTTGATGATACATATGGCGGTTCATCTGTAACAAGATAAGAAGCTTAGGGATAGATTTATGATGACTGGCGCATCACCAGGGATGTGCCAGTCATCCTGCGCCGCTGTTCCGCCACCCATGGTGTGCTGCATTTACAATGCGGCGCAGCATGGGGCAAAAATGGCACAGATGCGTGACGTATCTGTGCTGTAAAGGTGGCGCATTGCTGGAGTTGTATTGCAAGTGTGATGCAGCTCCAGCAAGGCTCAGAGGTGCCCCATCTCCACAATGTTGCGTCAAGACCTATGCCTGCTTAAATCAGGCGCAGGGTTTTGACGCAGCTTTCTCCTATCTGATTGTAAATGCGGCACACCATGGGTGGCAGAGCAGCGGTGCACGTTAACTGGTGCATGCCTGGGGATGTGCCATTTAACATAAATCTGCCCCTTTACATTTAAGTATGTGCAGGGGACACAGAGTCGGTGAGGCTTATGCAAGGTTAAGAAGAGATGAGTCCTGTTCACTGAAAAATTAGACATAGGCTTCACCTGCTCAGCATCGCTGGACATGGCTAAATAATATCTGCAAAATGTTACTCTTGTTAAACAATTTTACTATTATAATCTCTGAGATTTGTCTCTTACTCTGCAACATCTCATTGTTGTTATCTTTCTTTAAAGATAAAGACAACATCAACATGAGCGATATTCTGCAATCAGTTGATTTTGACCTCATCATTGAACTTGTAATTGAAACATCAGTGGATGTTGATCCCTTGGATAATTTAAATCCTGAGGATGAAGAAGAACGTGATGAGGATGCAGATTTGTCCGAATTATATGACATAGGGTGGGAAGCTGACCTGCTTGAGCCTATGGAACTATAAACATTTATTTTAAAAATTTATAATAAAAAAAAGTAAAAATGTAAACCGTTTAATTTAAAAATAAAGACACCTTCAAAAACAGGTTATGTGTAGTGTCTTCAATAAAATATTAAAATATGCTCATAAAATTAGATCAGATTCACATATAAGATAGCACAGGTAACATGATTATAAATTCCATTTCTTTTCTGCTATTTCTGTATTCTAAAATTGCCATGCACTAAAAAATCTTATATGTAAAAATGTAAAGTAGTGTTTTAAGTTTTTGATTACTGTTATTGATGTACTGTTGGGTAATAGTGGTTAATAACATTTTTCAATATATTTTACCACAGATTCAACTGCAGATCATTTCAACATTTCACCATGCCAACGAAAGAAAGACTGAGAAAGGCTGCAAAACGTCAAAGACAGCAGGTGATTGAAAAAAAGCAGCAGTCCTCTAACAAAAAGATTTGTCAAGTCAACAAGAAAGCACCGGGTAAGAGTACAAAAACATTCATAAGAAATATTTGCAGTAAAAAAAATATTACTACAGAAAATGTTTCAGTCCAGAAAAAGAGAAACAATTCAAATGGAAAGGAAAGGCCAATCAAAAATGTTACTGCTAGAGCAAGAGATAACTCTGTGCATGATAGTAGAAGGAAACAACAGTTTAGGGACATTCGTAAACGAATGTTCCGCAACAGGATAATTGGCAATTTGTTAAAAAATATTAAGGAAGGTCAACAGAAAGTGGTTTTTTATAAGAGAAAAAAAAAAGTTGAGAAAGTTATTGATCAGGCATTTGAAATTAAACGTAAGTTATTTATTTTGATAATCAATAGAATTAGGAAGCTAAACAAGGCAATTTATGATTTCAAAAGAAATAGTAGATGGAAGAGAATAGTTAATCGTAGTAATTTTTGTGAAGTTTTTTCTGGAGAATGGATGCATAGTTCAAGCTGTGAGGCATTTTTTAATGAGGAGAGTTATTTCCAGGATAATGATTTGGTGCATGCAGTTGACACCAGTGGTCGTGCTTATGAAGTGAAAGATGGTTGTCCAGTTGAAAAAGAAAAACTTGTGACAACAGAGGCAGAAGAGGTGTTAGGTAATGAGGTTTTAGGAAGACGTGCTAAGGGTCCTGTGTACACCTGGAAGTGTAGTAGTATTTGCAGTGTGCGACAGGATTCCATCAATTTGCTTTGTGATTTTGTACGGTCATTTAATAAGAAAAGTTTGAAGCAGAAAATAAGGTTGTTGCAAGAATTAGATCCTTGCAGAGTGAGAGAAGTGACAGGTTTGCATGGTCATTCACTGGCTTGTCTTTCCAGGAGAGTATGCCAGAGTGTTTTTCATCATTTCAGGATGCTAGCAGTGCATCATAATAAAGTGAGGAAATTAGTTAGAATGTTGTATTATGCTAAGAGTCCAGCAATTATGCTTAAAAAATTATGTGCTGCTCTTTTGCATGGTTCTGAAATAGATGTGAAGAATATATGTGAAGAAATTGAGTTTTGTTACTTTGGAAGTAAAGAGGAGAATGTTGAAATTGACCAAGAAGAAGCGGGTAATGTGGAAGATAGTGTACAGGTTTCCAGTACAGATAATTTCCAGAGGGAAATTGCCACGTTTCAGGTCAAATCAAGTGAGAGGCCCAATTTCACTTGTGTGTGTTGTCGACGCACTTATTATAAGAATCAGACTAAGTTAGTGGATTTATATGCAAAAAGTGAAAGGGAAAATAATAGTGAATGGAAGGATTTCGCAACATACTTGATGGTAGAAAATTGTTTTGATTTGGGATTGGATCAACGTGTGTGTACTTATTGTTGTTGCAAATTAAATCAAAACCAGATGCCTGCTAGAGCAGTTCATAATATTCTGGAATTGGTTGAGATTCCTTCTGAATTGAAGGATTTAAATACTTATGAATCTATTTTGATTCAAAGTATCCATCCCTTTCAGGCTATTGTAAGAATGGAGCCAAAGACAGGGAAATTGCCTCCATCAGATTTACAGAGAGGATTAAAGGGAAGAGTTGTTTATTTGCCTCTAGATTTGAAGAAAAACATTAACACAATTGGAGTAGAAAAAGTGGACGAGGAACCTCTGGTTATCTTAGTTAATGGGGTTCCGACAAAGAATAAGAAAATATGGCAAGATTTAGTAGATGTTAGGAAAGTTAAAAAGGCAACATTGTTTGAAAAAAAATAATAAATACTATAAGAATGTATATGTTGCAGAAGAGGAAGTAAGTGAGGAAGAGGATAGCGATTTGTGTGCTGGTCAAATTGAGAAAGTAGAAACTTCTACTAGTGAAGAAATATATGAACATTATAGTGTTCATCCTTTGCATTCCAAGGAAGTCATGGGGAATGCTATTGAGTTGTTTCAAATGAAACAAGCCAAAGGGAGTCCCATTAGTGTTTGGGAGGAAAGTTTGGAAGCTCGGTGTTTCCCACAGCTTTTTCCAACAGGTCAGGGAGGAAGATATGATGAGCGACCTCATCAAATTCCTGCTTCTGAATACCGGACTTTGCGATTGTATGCAGGAGATGCTAGGTTTCGACAATGCATTCCTTATTTGTTTCATCTCCTGTTTGAAAGCGATCTGTCTGGACTGTCATATGCAGTGAACCACATCTTGAAAAGTGGTATACACATGCAAAACATCTCGGCAAGTGACTTTATGGATAAAGTCAATGTCCAAGACAGTATTTTGGATTCTCACCTGATTAATCTCATGGCGTGTCAGCGTGGTACTAATGAGTACTGGTACCGTCGTCATGGTGATTTAAAATGTATGCTGAGGAACTTAGGTACTCCCACATGGTTCCTCACTCTGAGCTGTGCCGAGTATGGCTGGGAAGACTTACTTGAATTTCTACGAGAGGCAAATGCTAACGTAGAAAACATCGAATTCAAGACACCCGGAGAACTGTGCTCTTTGGATCCAGTCAATGTATGTAGGTACTTCAATCATAGATTTGAAGCTATGATGTCTTTCATCATGAATAAGAAGAATCCACCTCTTGGAGAGGTGTTGGATTTCTTCTGGAGAAAGGAGTACCAAGCAAGAGGTGCTCCTCATATACATATGTTGCTGTGGATCAAGGATGCACCTAAATTTGGAACGGATCCAGAAGACTCAGTGATGAGTTTTATACAACAGTATTCTACGTGTGCTGTTCCAAACGCAAAGGAGAAGAAAAGCCTAAGAGAAAAAGTTCTGCGTTTCCAAAGCCATCGATGTGGAAAGTACTGTCGTCGTAAATTCCGAAACAAGGACAAGTTCTACACCAAATGTCGTTTCGGTTTTCCACGACCGGTGATTTCTAAAGGAAGAGTAAACAGTTTGATGTCTTCGCTGCGACATAATGTGATGAAGAAATCACCTTTAAACACATACAATTTGAAGAGGAACGAAGAGTCCAAGTACATCAACGACTACAACCCGGTGATTTTGTCCATGTGGAATGCTAACATGGATATACAGTTTGTGGCTGATAACTGTATGGCTGTGGCTCGGTATGTGACATCTTACATCACCAAAAAAGAGAAGACAGAATTGAAGGATATGTGGGAGGACATTTCCCATGAAAAGAGCCTCAGCAAGAAGTTGTACAGTTTCAGTCTGAAGATGTTGTCGCATCGAGAAATCGGAGCGTACGAATGTTCTGACCGGTTGTCTTCAGCAAGTCTCTATGCCAAGTCCAGGAGTATCATTTGGGCGAGTCTTGGTCTTGCTGCAACGCATAATCGAGTTCTCAAACCTGTGCGGGAAATTGAGTATTTGGCGGAAAAGGAGCCAAACAGTACCGACATTTTGAAGACCAACATGTTGGATACATATTATCCAAATCGAAGCAGTCCCCTCGAGAATGTTTGTCTATATGAGGTTCTGCAAAATTACATATTCAAGAGGAACATCAAAGAAGATACTGAGAAAGGAGTGTATGCTGTAATAGGAAGTGAGGGATGTCTGGTCAAGCAAAGAAAATGCCACTTGGTAAACCATCGAAAATTGAGTGGCGAATCTCCTGAAAAAAAGGAGTTTTTCTATTTAGCACTTTTGCAACTTTTCAAGCCTTGGCGTGCAGAAGAGGAACTGCTTGGAGATTTTCTCTGTTACGAAGACTCTTTCAATGCCGCCAAGGAGACCATAGAATGTCCTGCTTTTCCCAAATATGTACAAATGTTGAATGCGGAAATTGAGCAGGAAGCAATGATTGCAGCCGAGATTGCCAGAGACAGTTCTCAGGACAGTCAGAGTTCTGCTTCATTGAGTCAGGATCCACTAGGAGGACCTGTTATCGAAAATGAAGCTGCCACTGCTATGAATGAAGTGGAAAGAGCCATGGCACATGCTCAGGAGGATGCGGTTAACTTAGAAGAGTTGGAAAGACATCTCAACGTTGAGCAGAGGAAAATATATGACGAAGTTACCATGCAAATTGATCATGGATTAAGTCATGACAAGAAAGAGTGCTCATGTACGTCGTTGAAGCCTGTCCGACTGTACGTGAGTGGAGAAGCGGGAACTGGAAAAAGTTTCCTCATTAAAGCAATTTCATGCTATTTGCAGGAAAGGACAGAGTCATCGCTGTCTTGTGTTGTCACCGCTCCAACTGGACTGGCAGCACATAACATTAAAGGGATTACTTTACATCGTTTACTGATGCTGCCAGTGGAGCATGACAACAAATTACAATATCACAAGCTATCTGGAGATGCTTGTTTTGAAGTTTCAAGAATCTTGAGGAAAATGAAACTTCTTATCATTGACGAAGTAAGCATGGTTTCCAATGTCATGCTTGCCTTTGTGCATTTGAGAATGCAAGAAGTTCTCAAAACAGAGTATGATGTGTTATTTGGTGGCAAACACATCATTGTTTTCGGAGATCTTCTGCAGCTGACACCAGTGAAAGGGCAACCTGTGTTCAAAATGCTCACGCATGAAGATACCAGGAAGTGCCTAGGCAGCATTGGCAACGTCAATATATGGTTAAACTTCAATTATGCTGAACTGCATGAAAATATGCGTCAGGCGAAGGATGAAGTTTACAAGACTATTCTACAAGATGTTAGAATTGGAAAAGTGACCGAGCATGGGAAAGAAGCTTTACATGCACGATTACTGTCAAATTTATATCCAGAACAAGATGTTGTGCCTGAGAATATTTTTCAGAAAATTACTGAGAAGAAATCTGGAATATGTTTGATGCCAACTCTTGCAGAATGTGCCAAATTCAACAACAAAATGTTGCATTTAGAAAAGCAAGAGATTGTGAAACTGGAAGCTATTGACAGAGTAGAGCATATGGGATCAACAATTATTTTGTCTGAGAATCTGAAAACAAAATTGGATTCATTAGAGAAGAGTATATCTAAAACTGCAGGTTTTGAAAAGACTCTGAATGTGTGCTTGAACTGCCTTATAATTTTAAGAAGGAATTTACATGTTGAAAGAGGTCTGGTAAATGGATCAATGGGTAATGTTGTTGATTTTGTAAAATACAGAAATAGAGATGGAATTGAATTTTTAAAAATTAAATTTGATGGCATTGAGGAAGTACAGCTAATTGGTCGTTGCTCTGCTAGATTTTTGCTTGTAAAAGACTTATATGTTCGCCGTAAGCAGTTTCCTGTTTGCTTGGCATATGCGGTGACAATCCATAAATCGCAAGGTTTAAGTGTAGACAGTGCATTGGTGAATATTGGCAGTTCTGTGTTCAAGGAGGGTATGGCATATGTGGCATTGTCACGAGTTAGAACTTTATCGGGATTGTACTTGATTGAGTGTGATGTCACAAGCATTTGTGCGGATCTAGATTGTGTTAAGGAATACAATAGGTTAAGAAGAGAGTATGCGCCACATTTGCCTCAATATCCTTTGTTTGAGAAACGTGTGGTAGGCCGGAAACGAAGAAATGTAACCAATACTGGGGAGGTTGTAGCAAAAAGACGAAAAGTCGATGAACCTGAAATTATAAGCAGAAACAAAAAGAATTCTGTTGAAGATGTTGTTGGTTTTCAATTTGAAAACAGTTCTGGTGTCAACTGCTATGCTAATGTAGTGGTTAATGTTTTGTTTTCTCTAGAAAATGTAAAAGAAGAGATTGTGGTCAATTCTGATCAAAGATTTTGCAGTATGTTAAATTCTGTGTTAGAGAAATGTAGCACTGATAGAACAAACATAGAAAGTGTGTCTGAAATTCGAAATCTGTTAGACAGATGTTCAGGCCAAACACAATTCTCTCAAAATATTCAGCAAGATTGTCAGGAGTTTTTAATGTATATGCTTGATGTATTGCATGCTGAAGGTGTAGATGTAGATCAGCTGTTTGGGCTTTCTTATCAATGGCAGCATGACTGCGAGAACTGTATGGTATCAAGTACTACTAGTGTAGACTCAGAAAGATTTATATATTTAACTTTGCCAGACAGTAAATCAGTCTCCTTTAATAAGCTAGTAAAAGCAGCTGATCACAACATGGAGTGTAGCCAATGTAAATCTGAAATGATGTCCACATTATTTATACGAACATATGGCCAGTATGTCATTTTAATGTTCCAACGATGTAGGCCTGATGGAACAAAATTGACAACTTTAATTAAAAATGTTGTGGCTTCGCAGTTGTCAATATCAGGAAGGACTTTTGTAACTGCAGCAATTATATATCATGACGGTCCTTCAATAACATCAGGACATTACACAGCTTATTTAAAGTCTAGAAATGGCTGGTCATTTTGCAATGATTCTGTTTTAATTTTCAAAAAAAAATTGCCGTATGACCTTAAAAACTCTTACCTGGTGTTTTTAAAACCAAAATTTTAGGGAAAGAATCTCGGGATGTGCTCTGTGGAATTTCAAGAAGTTCTAATGGCTCCTACACGATTTGGCCTTGAGGATAAGTGTAGTTCAGAGACATAACTTCTAACCATAAGACTGGACGTCATGTAGAAATAAGTGCACTTTGAATGAGTTCAGAAAAACTATTTCTTTTTATAAGCTAATTGAAGCAGCCAATCAAAACATAGAGTAGAGGGAAGTTAAGTCTGCAATGCTGTCTACTGTTTTACATTGCTTTGTGATTAAAAGTGATGTAGAGAATTAAATAATTGTAGTAGTCATAGAGGTAGTGTACGTCTGCTTCATAGTAAGCAGTATCAGTGTCATAGGAAATGTAGAACATGACTGAGCAAGAAGGGGAAGATATTACTATTCCAGGATTGTGAAAATGATCTTCAACATTTTAATTCTGAAAGTTGCAGAAATGCCAAATGACGGGATTGGCTTACAAGAAATCCAAGAGTTATAAATGGCTCTGACAAGATTTGGCTTTGTGGAAACTTGTGGTAGAGAGCAAGAAGTCATTTATTGCATGTAACATGTTTTTAAAAACGATGGAGGTTTTCTTTCAGAAAGTGGCGGGCTGAAAGTAATAACAGCACAACAGAGTGTAAGCTGTTCATTGGACATCCTTTGACGTCATGGAAAGTAAGTTAACTTTAAGGAGTTCTGAATTCTGATTTGTTATGTTGTATGGGTTTTTTAAACACAATCATTTTGATTGTGGTTTTTTTTCCCCGCTGTTATATGATGAATACCTTCAAGTCACTGTTTTTAGTGAATTTTGATACATTCTGAGAACAGCAAAAATAAACCATTTAACATGTATAATTAATTCTGTACTGTTTGCATTTATGATGTATATGTAGAACTGTGTAGGACGCATGGAGAAGGTGAGGCTTCTGTAAGTGTCAAAGTTGTTGCATGCAGTGCTGCACTTCTGCGTACTCTTTCATATGCTGGACTACATCTGCACAATGAGATACCTAAGCAAAGGAAACACAAGTGATGTGATTGTGAAATGAGCAAAAGAAATTGCACGTATTTCAATTACATCACCTGTGTTTCCTATCATTACGAATCACATTGTGCAGATCAAGTTTAGGTCTGTCCAGGGAAACATAGGAGGTTTGGACTTTGTTCAAGAGTGCAGTGGACATGACTCACTTCATTGGTAGACCTTCACATGTATTATGTCCTCTATTCTCTTCAACAACTCGAAATTTCATCTGCAACCCTGAGTAGGCCTCACCTCAAACAAACCTCTGGATAGGACACATCTTATTGGCATCCTGAAGCAATCATTTAAAATTTTAGTGTCTTGCGACACTTTTCTGAGACAACAGCAATGCAAAAGATGCACCATGTTTTAAGATAGGCCTCACTTCATCTGCATCAAGATACTGTTAGTTTAAAATGTATATCTTTAGGACTGTGTAGGGGGCCTGGAGAAGCAGAAGCTTCTGTAAGTGTCAAAGTTGTTGAAAAACTGTTTGTCCTTCAATCTTTTCCCTTGTCTTTTGTAATTTTTAAATACATGTTTTAATATTTTTCAAATGTTTGTTCTCTCTTTCACAGATTGAAAGTATAAAAACAAAAAGTGAGTAATTTAACGACAATTATAAGGTAAATGTTTTGTACTCTTTTCGTTACATTTCTATCACATTTAACTTCTATTAGTTCCACTGCTTCATTTCTTTAACCCTCAGTTTCCTGCCTTTGCTACTTCCCTCATTCCTTTCTCTATTACCTACTTACTCAACTCCTTCCACTCTTTTTCTCAGTCCCTCTCTTCTCATAGTTCCTCACTCTTGTTCACTCACTCCGTCTCTATTACTCTTAGTGTCTTTGACTGATCACTCTATCACTATTTGTTCATAATGCTTTCTCTGTGTAGTTGAAGCACACTAAGGGGCATATTATGAACACAGCCAATAAAATTATTGCTGTTTTTATTGGCAGAAAACTGGTGCAAAAGTGGTTTTAGCGGCAGTTTTCTGCCGCAAAAGCGGCTTTAGCGACACATTTCTGCCAATAAAAGCTGCAAAACTTTTATTGCCTATGTTGATGATATGGCTCTATGTTACTTACATTTCTTTGCTGTTTCAATTAATCTTTTTCTGTTATTTTTTGTTTTCTGTTTTCTATTTTTTCTCTCTGTTATTCCCCATGTTTTAATCTTATTTTGAACATTCACTCACATTCTCCAAGAAACTCTTCTTTGTTAATGTTATACTCTCTTTTTTTTCTATCACTTCCTTATCTATTTTGTTTTTCACAATTATACCCTCTTCCGTCTTTTCTTCGATAAATAGATCTATTAAACAGTATCTCTTCTTTACTCCCTATAGCTGTCTTTCTTTTAACATCACTCTCTGTTTACTTTCCTTATACTTACTCTTTTTTTTTTTTTTTTTTTTTTTTGGTTAGCTCCCGGTCCGCGTACCGGGAAGCTAACCGGGAAGCGAACCAAAAGAAATAGAGCTTGCCAGAGTGCTAAACATTCTAGCAATTTTTTTTGAAAGGGGAGGTAGTTCTGAAAAGAACTTTTTTATTTATATTTTTGTTGTTTTATATATTATTTTTTTTTTGAACATTTTTTGTTTTTTTTTTATTTTTTGAACGATTTTATATTTTTTTTGGATTTTTTTGGGGGGGGAAACAACAAAAAACAGGCATTGAAAAGGGCTCAACAGGAGCAAAAAAAAAATTACTGGGGGCGGTTAGGGCAATTATGATGTTCATAAGCCAGGTTGATAGCATTTATACTCATATTACCACATGCTATCAACGCACCACAGTGCATACAAGTATGTTTCATGTGGCCAAAATTCTCTTGTATGTTTGGCACAGTTTCCCGTGCCTCTGCTGGTGTCAATGAAATTGACGATCTTGATCTGGCCACAGGAGTTGATGTTGGATTTTCCTCCAAATCCCGTATTTCCGCCCGGCTGTAATTAAGTGGATGCTTCCTGGTCATGTGCCTATGCATAGTATAGTTCCCATAACTATACTTCTTATCCGTCCCTCTTGATAATTTATCTTTGCAGATGAGGCAGGTGACATACCTCGCATTCACTTTTTTTTGGCCAGGAGGGATTGAATAAAACTGCCAGATGAAACTGGGTTTCTTATGGGAAACCCGGGGCAACTCTTCTAAGAACTGTGGTTCTTCTCCCTCCTCTTCCTCCATTTCTTCCTCTTCCTCCTCTGTGTTGGTCATGACCTGGGGAGGTGGTCCTCTCTTCCCATGAGGAGGTGGAGGTGGTGGTGGGGGTGCACCAGCTGAAGCAACTACTGAAGCCATTTCTGAAGTATTAATAAAGGTCTTCCTCTCACAATGATGAAAGTCAGAGTGAGGAAAGAAGGAGGGGTTTTCATCATTTGGGAAAAACAATAGTTCTCAACCAATGAAAAGTGTTATTTTTAGGTCACCTGACCTAGCCTTACATGATTATGAAACCAAAAGTGAAATGAACCAATGAAAAGTTTTATTAACAAGTCACATGACCTCTCACGCTCATGTTACGCGCTGCGGAACGCGCCCCGGTTAGCTTCCGGGTCGCTGCGCTTCGCGCCTCGGTCCGCGCCCCGGAGCACTTCCGGGTGCGCTAACGCGGTACGTCACAAGACGCATTACACGGCAACGCGATACGTCGCGCTTTCGCGACGCGCCGCGGATCGCTTCCGGGGAGCTGCGTTTCGCGCCTCGGTCCGCGCCCCGGGGCACTTCCGGGTGCGCTAACGCGGTACGTCATAAGACGCATTACGCGGCAACGCGATACGTCGCGCTTTCGCGACGCGTCACGATGTTGATTTCTTACCGGTTCGCGGACCGGGTCGCGGCATCAATTTGAGCTAACGGAAAGCTTTCCGGTTCGCGGACCGGGAGCGAAACAAAAAAAATATAAAAAAAAGAATTATTAATAAACATATAAAATATATTTTTGGATTTAAAGAAGAATACATTTTACAGCTATAGATATTAGCTTTTAAAAAAACAATGAAATTCACTGAAAAAACCATAGGTTATAGACCATATATAGTTAGGAATTAGCATTTACAAAACCTTGAAAATTCACTGAAAAAACCATAGGTTATACACCATATATAGTTAGGAATTAGCATTTAAAAAACCTTATTTTACTCACACAAAACCATTGAAATTCCATATATAGTTAGTTGTACTAACTATATATCGCGCACCCGCAATCCACTGCTGATCATGTCACATATTACATCATTCATGACATGGTCAGTGACATCACTGATGACATCACTGATGACATCTCAAATGACATCACTGATGACATCACTGATGACATCTCAAATGACATCACTGATGACATCACTGATGACATCTCATTTGACATTACTGATCACATCACTGATGACATCATTCATGTGATAATACGATGAAGCTCTTCAGACTCTAATATAACCTTAGATACACTCAGTGTAAACAGACACTCACAGACTGTCACTCATCCATGGAGTTACTCACACACCTAGTCAGTCATGCAAAGAATCAATCACACCTCCATTTCCTCAACTATACAGTTATACACACCTTACTTATTCAAACATATACTAACACATATTTACTCTCTTATACAATCCCTGATACAAGTTCACAATGATCCATACAGCCACTCACACATTCACTGGCTCTTTTGCACAGTTATTTATATATGTCAACTCTCACATGTACTGTGTTTTACATATGTACTTACTTTGACATGTAGCACTGAGATATCCATTCACTCAAAATACAAATAATAGTGGAGGGTCAAAAATACGAATTTCAAAGAAAACGACTATGTGAGAGAACTAGTGGCAGTAGTCCACTAATCAGGGTACATCATTCGTGGTTTTTGAAAAATACCCATCAGTAGCTCTTCCTTGGCTACTGATGGATATTTTTCAAAAACCACGAATGATGTACCCTGATTAGTGGACTACTGCCACTAGTTCTCTCACATAGTCGTTTTCTTTGAAATTCGTATTTTTGACCCTCCACTATTATTTGTATTTTGTTCAGTTACCCCCGGGGAGTATAGTGCTGAGTGGTCATTAAAAATAATCCCTGAGACCCAAAACTACCCTTATTTAATTAATAATTAATATCCATTCACTCACCAATACACTCATGCACACAGTCAACCGCCCATACAGCTGTTTCCACATGCACTTTTGAACCCATACATCTAGTGAATCAACTGCTCACACATCTATGCACAGAGTCATACACCTCCCAGCCACCCATACACACTCTCAGTCTCCCATACAAATACTTGGGCAACCAATCAATAACCCATATAGTTAATCATATAGCTAATGATCAACACATGCAGCAGTTTATAGAACAACAGACATAATGATGCACACATTGAGACAGTTTAGTCACTAACCCATGCACTCAGTGAGACACATTTAATCACTCACTCATACAGTCAGTCATGCACCTACTAAATCCTTCATCCAGACATTTATACATCCACTCATTCTTAAATATGTAAGACATATTTTAACTTTACAGAAAAATACAGTCACTGGATGTTGTCATCAGTGATGTCATCAGTGATGTCATTTGAGATGTCATCAGTGATGTCATCAGTGATGTCATTTGAGATGTCATCAGTGATGTCATGAGTGATGTCACTGACCATGTCATGAATGATGTAATATGTGACATGATCAGCAGTGGATTGCGGGTGCGCGATATATAGTTAGTACAACTAACTATATATGGAATTTCAATGGTTTTGTGTGAGTAAAATAAGGTTTTTTAAATGCTAATTCCTAACTATATATGGTGTATAACCTATGGTTTTTTCAGTGAATTTTCAAGGTTTTGTAAATGCTAATTCCTAACTATATATGGTCTATAACCTATGGTTTTTTCAGTGAATATATATATATATATATATATATATATATATATATATATATATATATATATATTACCTACTGGCGGTCGCCAGTAGGTATATATAGTTAGGATTTTTTCTCTATGGGTTTTTTGAAAATTCTATGTCTAATAACTTTGGCGTTTGTGGACGGAATTGGCTGAAATTTTCAGGAAAATGGCACATTTTGTTTCTGAGCAGCCCTTGAAAATTTGGGGGGGGTTCGTCCAGTGGGGGCCGAGAAAAAAGGGGGGTCCCAAAACGTGTTTTTAACATTGAGTTTTCCATAGGGCGGTTGGCCTCACTTTTAGCCCGAACGGCTGAATGGATTTGCACGAAACTTGGCAAAATTGTAGGGACTGGTAGCCCGATGTGCCTTTTGTAGGTCTCAATATATGTGCTCCAGTGGATTTTGAGAAATTAACGTTTAAAAAAAGATATATATCTGTAACAGCGGACCGGTTAGCGCTCTGGTTCGCGGACTTTTCGCGCAACGGAGCTTTGTGAAGCGAAGCTGATTGGTTCTCCGGCGTCTGTCAACATTCCAAACAGTCCGTAGCGGCCGCCATCTTGTCTCTCGGTAGGATCGAGAGACAAGAGGAGGTCAAAACAAAGGGGGAAATAACTATAAGGGGGCATAGTAGATCCTCGCTGACCCCCTAGGTTTGATGTGGAGGTTTTAAAAGGGCCCCGCGGGGCAAAAAAAAATAATAAAAATAATAATTGAACGGCTGAATGGATTTGCACGAAACTTGGCAAAATATTAGGGACTGGTAGCCCGATGTGCCTTTGCTAGGTCTCAATATATGTGCTCCAGTGGATTTTGAGAAATTAACGTTCAAAAAAAGATATATATCTGTAACAGCGCTCCGCTTCGCGTAACGGAGGTTTGCGAAGCTGATTGGTCATTCTGTCACTGGGCTATAGTTGGGCTACATCTGTCTGATATTTGGGCTACATTTGTTTTTTTGTGTGTCTGGCGGCCATCTTTGGGCTACATTGGGCTACATTGGGCTTCATTGGGCTACATTCGGCTAATTAGCAAATAGCTCATCGCAAACTAGGAATGGTAAAGAATCGCTATTTATTCCTTAAAGTTCGCTATTTAGGAAATGCAAATAACTTTGATGATACATATGGCGGTTCATCTCTAACAAGATAAGAAGCATAGGGATAGATTTATGATGACTGGCGCATCACCAGGGATGTGTTAGTCATTCTGTGCCGCTGTTCCGTCACCTATGGTGTGCTGCATTTACAATGCGGCGCATCACGGGGCAAAAACAGCACAGATGCGTGATGTATCTGTGCCGTAAAGGTGGCGCATTGCTGGAGTTGTATCGCAAGTGTGATGAAGGTCCAGCAAGGGTCGGGGGTGCCCCTGTCGCAGGGTTTCTGTTCTCACACAGAACTGTGGACAGAGGATTGGAACCTCGGCGAATTAGGGTGTCCCAAAACTCACGTTAGTAATCAAAAACTATTTAGCAAGCTAGGTACAGTGTCACATTGGATATAACAAACTCTCAATGTTTAGACAATCCATAATATGAACTTATAGTACCTCAGGATACGTGGAACTCATGAACAGTCGGTCGTTATATATTTCTTAGAAACCAGAACATGGAGTTAAGAAGAACACATGTGTATTTGAAATGTTTATTTACTAATGCCGTCTTCTCAGGCGTAGTACCTTAGATAATAAAAGTACACATATTATCAGTAGCAAAATTACCAGCATAGTTACTAGTACATAAAAAGTGAATGGTGATAGTATGTTAACATGCTGTAAATGAATAAGAGTTAGCAACACTTATAAGCAGCCGCGGGCCGTGGAGGGAGTTACGGTGAGGCAGGGAGGCGGGGAGGGGGAGAAGCAGGGTGGAGAATACAAGTACACATATTATCAGTAGCAAAATTACCAGCATAGTTACTAGTACATAAAAAGCGAATGGTGACAGTATGTTAACATGCTGTAAATGAATAAGAGTTAGCAACACTTATAAGCAGCCGCGGGCCGTGGAGGGAGTTACGGTGGGGCAGGGAGGCGGGGAGGGGGAGGGGCAAGGTAGAGAGGGCTCCACCCTGCTTCTCCCCCTCCCCGCCTCCCTGCCTCACCGTAACTCCCTCCACGGCCCGCGGCTGCTTATATCTCACCCTCCCTAATACACATATTATATTATTTGCTAAGAAGGTCTCTTTGTGTTGGTTTAGGGCGTGCCCATACTTTAGTGTCTTAGATTTGAAGGAATCACATCAGCATACACCAGCTCTCTCTTCATGTGAACCGCATCAACTGTTGTGTATGTGTGTTCGGCAAAGCAATATAAAACCCGCCTCATGCCCAGAATTGGCAGAAGTTGCACTTATGTTATGAGTATGAAGTCGTGGAGATCAGACCTCATAACAATTCTGTATCGTGTTGTTCTTGAAACTTTAGCACTCGCTGTACAGATATAGTTTAACAAGTAAAGCAGATAGTAGACCAATAACATATTATTCTCATGTAAACCACGATGAACTACTAGGTGGAAAGCTAAAGCAACAACTAAATGTCGTGTGCAGAAGTTGCAAAAAAGGAAAAATGGCGTTTAAACCGGTAATGAGCCCATGCTAACTTAACACGGTGTAAAGATATCCAGGACCTAGATGACACCTCCTCATGATCCGGAAACGAACTGAATAAGATAATAGAAGTGCCATCTCATGAGAGCAGATTGCAAGTTTATATGTGGACTGTCCGCAAGGTAAAGCATTAAAAACTAGGAAAATTCAATGCTAAAGAAAAATAAAACAGCCAAGTACTTTATCGAGTCTTAAGCCAATAGGCAAGGTAAATAATAAAAACTTGACAATTAAGTCAATGAATTGTCAATGAAATGCTAGTACTCAGCATATGAAACATGAAAAAGTCTATGACATAACTGTGTATGCAAAATAAGCTGCAACAGCCTCCAACAGGAAGTCACCGTCTTCATCCGAAAACAGTTCAGCCATCCAATTTAAAAGCGGAAAAGAACATACGTGCTCTCCCAGCACCGGATCCTCTATCACCATCAGAGGACAGCTCGGTGGGTTTTCAAGAAAGCTGTGTTCCAAGAAAGACTGTGCTGCCGCCAGTAAATTCCAGGGACCAAGTAGTCCATGCATCAATGCCACAGCCATAATCCTTTCGCCAGGACAAATCAACTCGTGAGTAATGATAGGAGTCATCAGCTGATTAAAGTCGACGTCAGGAGAAACCGGTCCGCAGAGACACAAATCAATGGCCCAATCGAAATCACAGGTCAGGCAGTGAAATACAGGCTGGACACAGGTGAAGTAGGAGAACCGAAAAGATAATCCATATGCCGTGCTTAATATCGCCAACGGCATTGTGCCATAATATTCTAGCATGCGATTGCGGAACAGTGTCAGCAGCTGCAGGGTCGGAGGTTGCATAGGAGGGACATCCATATTTAAAAATGTAAAAAAGCACAAGAGCGTCCGCTGGTAATGCAAGTAAAAATGCAATCCACGAACCAGAGTGGAGAAAATGGAATGAAAGGGAGCAGGGATGACTCCAAAGATTTTCTCAAATGAAGTCACGAGACCACTGGTAACAACTTTAAAAAAGTGTGCCAGGGATTTTGTGGAGGATGCGTTAAAGATAGTCGGAAACATGTTGCTGAAATTGAAAGGCAAACCTGTGTACGGGTGTTCGCTATGTGAAGTACGAAAGTTTCACGGGCCGAACTCAAGGCCACCTCTCTCTGAGACAAAAGAGCTCTTATTCTTGTCATGCCGTTGAAACGTGTCCCAAGGTTGGTATTTGTGGCCAGATTGAAAACTCCCTATGTTCATGTGTGGGAGGAAATAGAACATTTCTGCAGCAAATAACCCGTTCACTTACTGTTACGATAAAAGGAATACTTTTAATTAACTCAGAACAATCTTCATTATTGAGCATCAAATAACTACCATTTTCCAACAACTTGAACGTGGGGATGATAGCAGGAACTGGCGTGCCTTGCAACACGCAAGCCATATTTGGTCGGTGTTTGTTGCATGAATCGTGTAACTGTATGTGCCTACACATTAGTGAATGATCTGGCGTCTCAGTGCATTCCTCTCCATTCAGATAAACTTCTTGATCATCTTTGAAACATCTGTATGTGTATGGAAGCGACCAGACCTCATGAACAAAAGCACTACCTAAAGGTTCATAAAGACCTATTGGAATATATTTCATACAATTTGAAAACTTATATAAAGCAAAAGGCAGCGTTATTAAACCGTGGATAAGGCATGTTGCCAAAAAACCCGCAATCCTCTGCTGATGATGTCACTGAGCATGTCATGAATGATGTAATATGTGACATCATCAGTAGTGGATTATGGGTAATAGTATCTCTAGTTTACTCCCCTATAGCTGTCTTTCTTTTAACATAAGTGTGTGTTTCCTTCCCTTATACTTACTGTTTTTGGTTCGCTTCCAGTTCGCGTACCAGCGAGCGAACTAGGAAGCGAACTAAGAGAAATAGAGGTTGGCACAGTTCCAAATATTGTACCAATTTTTTAATAACGGGGAGGTAGTTCTGAAAAGAACTTTTTTTTTTATTTTTCTGAACATTTTTTTAATGTTTTTGAATTTTTCGGAACAGTTTTATATTTTTTTGGGTTTTTCTTGGAGGGGGCAATGAAAACGATTCATTGTAAAGGGCTCAACAGGAGCAACAAAACAAAAAAAAGAAGTATTTATTATTTTGGGCGTTTCGGACAAACTTGCATATGATAGTCAATAGCTCTGTTGATCAGAGTGATGCTTCTTTCTCCGTAGGAAATGAATCCAACGCAAAATACGCAGGTGTGTTTTACTTCACCAAATCTCATTTGTATATTTGGCACCATCTCCCTGCCCTCTGGTCCCGTTACTTCCGGTACAACAGATCTTCTGGCCATAATAGGGAGATTATCTAGGTCGTTCCGAAACTGTGCAGCACTGTAGTTGTTAGGATGCCACCTAGTCATATGGCGATGCATTGTGTAGTTTCCGAAACTGTATTTTTTGTCGGTCCCTCTGGACAGTCTATCTTGACATATAAGGCAAGTTACGTATCTTGCATTTACTTTTTTCTGACCTTTGGGAATTTTAAAAAATTGCCAAATGAAGTTTTCTTTCCGGTGAGACGTCTTGGGCTGCTCAGGCAAAAACTGCCTCTCTTCGTGCTCGTCCTCCTGTTCCTCTTCTTCTTCTTCTTGTTGAATTACAACTTGAGCAGGTGGTCCACTCTTCCTTGGATGTGGTGGAGGTGGTGGGGAAGCACCAGCTGAAGCTACTAAAGAAGCCATTGCTCAGTGATCACAAAGGGTCTTTCTCTCACAATGATGAAAGTCAGAGTGAGGAAAGAAGGAGGGATTTTCATCATTTGGGAAAAACAAGAGTTCTCAACCAATCAAAAGTGTTCATTTTAGATTATATGACCTAGTCTTACATCATTAGGAAACCAAAAGTGAAATGAACCAATGAAAAGTGTTATTACCAAGTCACATGACTTGCTGTGTTTACGTTAAGCGCTTTGCAGGGCCTCCCGGTTTGCTTCCAGAAACCTGCGCTTTGGCACTCGCTTCGCGTACCAGTTCGCTAACGTAGCACGTCATATGACGTATCACGCGACAACGTGGAACGTCATGCGGACGGGAGGCGTCACGATGTTGTTTTCTAACGCGGCACTTGCGGTAAAGAAACGTTTACCGGCTCGCGGTCTATTTCGCGGCATCAAGGTCAGCTAACGGGAAGCTTCCCGATTCGCGAAGCGGGAACGAAGAAAAAAAAATATTTAAAAAAAAAATTATTCATAAACATATAAAATATATTTTTGGATTTAAAGAAGAATACATTTTACAGCTACAGATATTAGCTGTTAAAAAAACAATGAAATTCACAGAAAAAACCATAGGTTATAGACCATATATAGTTAGGAATTAGCATTTACAAAACCTTGAAAATTCACTGAAAAAACCATAGGTTATAGACCATATATAGTTAGGAATTAGCATTTAGAAAACCTTATTTCACTCACACAAAACCATTGAAATTCCATATATAGTTAGTTGCACTAACTATATATCGCGCACCCGCAATCCACTGCTGATGATGTCACATATTACATCATTCATGACATGGTCAGTGACATCACTGATGACATCACTGATGACAACATCCAGTGATTATGTGTTTCTGTAAAGTTTAAATATGTTTTACATATTGAAGAATGAGTGGATGTATAAGTGTCTGAATGAAGGTTTTAGTAGGTGCGTGATTGACTGTATGAGTGAGTGATTAAATGCGTCTTACTAAATGCACGGGTTAGTGACTAAACTGTCTGAAAGTGTGCATCAGTATGTCTGTTGTTGTGCAAGCTGCTGCATGTGTTGATCAGTAGCTATATAAGTAGCTATATGGGTTATTGATTGGTTGCACAAGTATTTGTATGGGAGACTGAGTGTGTGTATGGCTGGCTGGGAGGTGTGTGACTCTGTGCAGATCAATGTGTACTTGTATCAGTGATTCTATAAGAGAGTAAGTATGTGTTAGTATATGTTTGAAAATGTAAGGTACTCTATGTTTAACTGTGTAGATTAGAAAATGGAAGTGTGATTGATTCTTTACAGGACTGACTAGGTGTGTGAGTAACTCCATGGATGAGTGGCAGAGTGTGAGTGTCTGTATAGGTGTATGAGTGCATATGATAGTGTTGTAAAGATGAGTGATTGTATGTATGAATGATTGTATGGGTGAATGAGTGAATGTGTGTGTAGACGTAGGAATCAGTGAATGCGTATGTAGTAACTAGTATTGGTGTGTCAATGGTTTCAAAAATTATACTCTGTATTTAACACTGGGTGTAACAGAGGTTATATTAAAGTTGAGGAGATGCATTGTATTGTCACATTAATGATATCATCATTGATGTGACCATTGATGTCAAAAGAGATATCATCAGTGATGTCATTTGAGATGTCATCAGTGATGTCATCAGTGATGTCACTGACCATGTCATGAATGATGTAATATGTGACATCATCAGCAGTGGATTGCGGGTGCGCGATATATAGTTAGTGCAACTAACTATATATGGAATTTCAATGGTTTTGTGTGAGTGAAATAAGGTTTTCTAAATGCTAATTCCTAACTATATATGGTCTATAACCTATGGTTTTTTCAGTGAATATATATATATATATATATATATATATATATATATATATATATATATTACCTACTGGCGGTCGCCAGTAGGTATATATAGTTAGGATTGATTTCCATAGGGAAATCGCAACATTCTATTGGCAATAACTTTGGCGCCGGTTGAGGAATCTGCCTGAAATTTTCCTCAACGTTGCCTCGCGGTGCTCCGGTCCTTTCCTGAAAGTTTGGGGGGGATTCATCAAGCAGGGGCCGAGATTAAAGGTGGGTCCCAAAACGTGTTTTCCCCATGTTAATTTTCATAGGGCGGTCGGTCGCACTTTTAGCTCAAACGGCTGAATGGATTTTCACCAAACTTGGCAAAATTGTAGGGACTGGTAGCCCGATGTGCCTTTGCTATGTCTCAAGATATGTGCTTCAGTGGATTTTGAGTAATTTAGGTTAAAAAAAATGTATATATCTATGGCAGCTTACCCGTGAGCTTACCGGTAAGCTTACGGTACGCGTACGTGCGCGTACGGTACGCGTACCTCTAGTGCGCGAGCTGCATTCTGATTGGCTGCCAATGTCTGTCAACACTCCAAAACAGAAACTGTTGGCAGCCATCTTGTGCCTCGGTAGACTGAGGCACAGGAAAGCAGAAAAACAAACATGTAGAACTCAAAAAGGGGGCAGGGTAGAAGCATCCTGACCCCCTAGGCCTGCTCAGGGGGTCCCACAAGGACCCCCAAGGCCCCAAAAAAAAAAAAAAAAACAATTTGGAAAATCGCGGGGTACGCTTACGGTGCGCGTACCTCATTTTTTTACAAGAAAAAAAAGATTTGGGGGCCTTGTAGAAACATTCTGACCCCCCTAGGGCGGTCCCATACAGATATTAACATATATAAATGTTATCCGCTAATAGAATTAGCATTTAAAAAACCTTGCAAGTTCACTGAAAAAACAAAGGTTTCAGGCCTTATATAGTTAGGAATTAGCATTTAAAAAACCTTTGAAATTCACTGAAAAAACCATAGGTTTCACACCAGTTATAGTTAGGAATTAGCATTTAAAAAACCTATTAAATTCACTGAGAAAACCATAGGTTTGACACCAGTTATAGTTAGCTGAACATTTTACTCATACACACACACACCCCACACACATACCCCCACATACACACACCCCACACCCACCCCTCCCACACACACCCCCCACACATACCTCACACACCCACACCTCCACCCACACCCAAACACCCCACACACCCACACACACACACACACACCTTACACACCCACACCCCCACCTACACCCACACACCCCACACACCCCTACCCACACACACCTCACCCCTCCCCCACACACACACACCTCTGACACCCCCCCCACACACACACACACACACACCACACACACACCTCTCTCACACACACACACACACACACACACGCACACACACACACACACACACACACACACCACACTCTCTCACATCACCAATACCCCTTGATGGCAACCATAGACCCATGATTCTGTGTCTCTCTTAATCTCTGTATCTCTCTTCTAATGTATGTGTGTGTGTGTGTATGTACATATATATCCATTGAAAAAACCAAAGGTTACAAGAGCGTTATAGTACAAAACCAGTGAAATTCAGCGGTTATAGTTAGCTGAGCTAACTATAACTGATGCCCCTGCAATGTATGGCTTGAACTCACATATTACATCACTCATGATATGGTCAGTAACATCACTGATGACATCACTGATGACATAATTAATGACATCATCTGTTGACTGTGAGTGTTTTAAAAAAAGTTTGAGTGTTAAATATATCTACCAAGGTGTATTGAAAATCAGTGGGTGTATTAGTGCCTGCTTGGATGATTCAGTGGGATGCTTAACTGACTGTATAATTGAGTGATTAGGTGTCTCAGTGAATGTAGGAGTGATTTATTGGTTGTGTAAATGTCTGTATCAGTTTGTCAGTTGGTATGTAAGTAGTTGTATGGGTGTGTGAGAGGGTACATGAGTGGCTGTATTGGTAAGTGATTGGTTGTCTGAGTACCTGTATGGCTGTTTGAGTGTCTGCCTAGGTGGTAAGGCTGAGTGTGACTGCCTATATAGATGAGTGAGTGGGTCAGTCAATGGCTGTATGGGTTACTGAGTACATGTATGATGCGTTGTATGGGTGAGTGAGTGTGTGTATGGCTGTGTGGGTGAGTAAGTGGATATGTCAGTGGTATATGGGTGAGTAACTGGGTATGTGAAAGGCAGTATAAGTGAGGGATGGTGTATATGAGTGTCTGCATGGGTGAGTGAATCAATGTGAGAGTGGCTAGATGGGTGGGTGTGTGCTTGTGTTAGTGAATGTGTAGGAGAGTGAGTTACTGTATCTGTATGAGTAAGTGAGTGTGTGTGTATGTATCTGTATGGTTAGGTGGCTGTGTGATTGACTGTTTTGGTGAAGGACTAGGAGTGTGAGTAGCTTTATGGCGACTGACTCAGTGTGTGAGTGGCTGTGTGGGATTATGAGTTGATATGTCAGTGGCTGTATTTGTGACTGAGTGGTTGTATGAGTGGATGTATGGGTAAGCAAGTGAATGTGTGTGTAGATCTATGAATCAGTGATTGGGTGTGTAAGTACTGGTATTGGTCTGTGAATGAGTTTGTGAATGGTTGTGAGGGAATGGGTGTATGTGTATATAAGGATCCATTGGGGTGTGAATGGATGCACCAGTGAGTATGTGGATGATACCATCAGTGATGTCATCAGTGATGTCACTGACCATGTCATGATTGAGGTAATAAGTGAGGTCATAAGCAGTGCATTGCGGGGTATGCAAGTTATAGTTAGCTTAACCACAGAATTTCACTGGTTTTGTATGAGTGAAACTGAGCCTAACTATGAGGTCCAAGTAACCTTTTTTTCATTGAATTTCTATGTTTTTTATTAGGCCTTCGGCGGAGCTTGTGGATTTTCACTCCATTGAATTCCGCAGAGTTATTGGGAAACTCCACCGAATTCCAGGGAGTTCTGCATGTGGGCAGAGCACCGCTTGGCCAGCCACAGCATTAGACACTCCAAGCAAACAGCTTCTCCTGTCTGAACTACAACGCTGCTCCACCCAGCACTGACAGTAGTGTCAAGCTGGAGTTTGCTGCCAACACAGAATCAGTGCTTGCACATGTGCACTCCACACCAGAAGAATAGCAACCAGTCTGTCCCAGAATAAACAATAATCACACTAGAGCAATCTCAAGACAGAGGTGGGTCTGTTTCAACCTCTGGACAGGAAGAAAACAATGACCCATTGTCACCTCATCATACATGCCCCACCCCAGCAACCAAAACTTCACTCTGTCTCCCAGCCCACTACAGCAGAAACAGACCAGCACAGGGACTCAATCCCCATGTACACCAAAATCCACTCCCTCTGGCTTGTGCCACAGTTCTGCCTCCCATGACGCTGCAGTTGAGAGTACCTGCATTCTGCGGTCTCGGATTGGCTGAGAGTGTCCTAGTGATAAGCAAGGTGAGTTCGGATTGGCAGACAGGAGAAAGCCTGCTGACTTCCAATGACAGTTTTTGAGAAGCTGCATGGGTTCTTATTTGCAGACAGCTTGCTAACTTACAACAGCCTGCTGGCTCCCATTGGTTGCTGCTGATAAGCAGTGTGTGTTTAGAAAGTACCAGGCTCACAGGTAACTCCTCTTGTCCCCAGGCCTGCTATGTCCTGCTGCTCTTCCTCTTCTCTGCAGAAGTCTCTTGCTTTGAAGGGAGGCACCAGATGTATTGCCTGCCCAAGTACCCATGCCAAAGAGCATGCTCTGCTTGTGTATCACCCCGATTGCCACCGTAGCTGTTACCAAAGAGAGAAAACGTAAGCATTGTCAGGGCAAAGTGGCAAGGATGAGGAGAAGCCATTGTGAGATGCACAGTCATTTCATGGCCACAACAACTCATTTTTGCCTGCAACTTATGGACTGGTTAATTGAGTTTACCACATTTTGCATCACTACTACACACATTTTTTGAATGGGCTGTAGGATTTCCATTCTTGTGGCTCACCATGGAAGAGACACAGTGCGAAGGGGTTAGGACCCATAAAACAACCCATGACCCACCCATCATTATGTTATCTTTAGTTAAAAAAATACAACTTTCATTGCTGATAAACCTTTCTGAAGGGGATGTGGACATGGTCCAAAGATTAACAATGGATGTTCGCTTTTAGGTGCAAGTGTGCTTCTCGGCTTGAGAGCATCCCATTCTTAAAGGCCTGATCCAGCTCATCTGTCCACTTTTTCTAGGAGTTGGTGCCGTTGTGCCAGTAAACTCCGCTCCGTGGCTGGCAGTGGAATTTTGCTGATTTTGCACTCTTAGCAGAGCGCAGAGTTGCAAAACTCAACAAACTCCACCAGTGGAGCTGAGTTTATCGGCCAACCCTATTTTTAAGTTGAGCAACAGAGCGCATGTGCTGTTTGCAGGACCTCCTCTAATCACTAACAGGACGTTTTTCCTTTCTGCTGCTTGCCATAGGTTCACTCCAGGGCCCCTCTTAATTGCTGCATCCCGACTCGATTTGGCAGCCAAAAGTTCATTTCCGTTCAAAGCCGAGGAGCACCGGTCAATTACCCTTTCCTTACAATTTCATTCTACATCTTTTTTGCCGAAGTATTTGCTTTCTACCCATTGCTGCTGTCATTAGGCTGACTGAGATTAAACACCAGAAGGCACCTGTTCAGGCACCTAACGTCCTTATGGCTACTTCTTTCTAATGTACTTTTTTTTTAATCACCTTCCATGCTCATGATTAGCTGAGTCATGAGCAAAGTCGGCTACTAATGAATTTGTTTCCAAATGAAAACATTGCACCTGAAATAATGTACAAAAACATTGGAGAAAAAAAGGCTATAGTTTGTCTAATGCCAACACTGCAAGAGTGTTTCTACATTCAATCATGAACTTTTGAAATTGGAAAAACAACCAATACTAAAAATGGAAGCCATTGATAAAATGGAACACAAGGGAGTTACTATTATGCTCTCAGAGAAATTACAGACACAATTGGATTCTTTGGAAAAGTCAGTGTCTAAAACTGCTGGTTTAGAAAAGACTTTATATGTATGTAAAAACTATTTGTTCATTTTATGACATAATTTGGATGTAGAAAAAGGTTGGGTAAATGGAGCAAGGGGAAAGGTTATTGACTTTGTTAATTATCAGAACAGAGATTGAATTAAATTTTTGAAGAGTACATTTGATCAGATTGAAAAGGTAAAACGGATTGGACATTGTGCTGTATGTGTTTTGCTTGTAAAAGCCTTGTATGTTAGTAGAAAACAGTTTCCTTTTTATTTAGCATATGCAGTAACCATTCATAAATCTCATGGTTTAAGTGTAGATAGTGCTTTGGTAAACATGAGTGCAGTGTTTAAAGAAGGCATGGCATACAGTGCATTGTCTCGAGTAAGAACATTATCTGGTTTGTATTTAATTGATTTGATGAGGAAAAGGTTAGTGCTGATGCAAATTGTGTAAGAGAGTATTATCGGTTAAGAAGACTATATCCTCCTAACTTAGGTGAATATCCCATATATGAAAAGCGTGCAGTGTGTGCAAAATGAAAACATGACAAACATTCTAGTGAGGTTGAAAAAAAGAAAACAATTGAAGAGATTGATGAAGCTACAAAGAAAATAAAAATGGGCACTGTTGATGAAATTATAGGATACTAGTTAGAAAATTGTTCAGGTGTCAACTGCAATGCTAATGTAATTGTGAATGTTGTGTTTTATCTAGAAGATCTTAATTTTCAAATTATGGAAAATTAAGAAAAAACATTCTGTTTTTACTAAATAATGTTTTTCAAAAGTTGGTAACTGTCAGAAATAAAATCCATACAACTTCTGGCATTCTGGATCTTTTGGACATATGTACGGGTTCTTCAAAATGTACACTCAATATACAACAGGATGCACAAGAATCCCTTATGTTTATGCTTGGTGTATAGGAAGATGAAGGAATAGAAATTGAAAATGTATTTGGACTAAGTTACAGATGGGATCATAAATGTGAAGAGTGTTCATTTTCTTTCACCACTGGAATAGATACTGAACAATTCATATACTTGACAATACCAGATTGCAAATCAGTATCTTTTAATAAATTAGTTAAAATAGCTAATCACAATATGAAATGTTCCCATTGTAAATCAGAAATGTTGTCAACGTGATATGTAGAAAGTTTTGGAAAATATGTCATCTTAATGTTTCAAAGTTGTAGAGCAAATGGAAGAAAATTGTAAACAAAAATTTAAAATTTTGGAGCAGGTCAAGCGTCAGTTTCAGGAAGAACTTTTAAAGCAGTGGCTATTATATTCCATAATGGGCCTACTACAACATCTGGACACTATACTATGTATGTAAAGTACAATAAAGGATGGACACATTGCAATGATGCCCATTTGCAATTTAAAAGTATGATGCCTTTCGAATTACCAGATTCTTATCTGATATTTTTTATGCCAAAGTTTTGAAATCATTAATGGGCCATTTGGGAAGATGTAAACAGAAATACATGAGTTTGTTTTTTATATTTTTAATGGAAATTGATTTGGAAACATCATTCGGCCTAGTGGGAAGATGTGCAAAAATTACTGTTTGGATTATTGTTTTTTGCTAATTGTTATTGCATTTACAAAATTGTGTTTTGAAAGAAATAGTTTATATATTTGATCTTTATATTACATGGGATTTAAATGGAAATGTATATTTCAGAAATGTACTTCAGAGAAAGAAATTATTTATTGTATGGAAAAATTGTAATTTAGAATCTGTACATAGGTGAACAAATAGTTGAACTTGTTGTGAATATTTCCAATACAGATTTTTTTTACAACCTCATTGATTGTATTTTTTTCCTGCTGTTACATGATGATCTACATTGAAATCACTGTGAATGGTGACATTCAATTGAATTCTGAGAAAAGCAAAAAAGGGAAACTGAATATTTTATGTAATTGAAAAATGATGTTGTGTTCATAAAACTATAATATTATAAGCAATAACAGTTTTTCTTCTTATTTTACAGAAAGTAATACTAAAGCATGAAAAGATTTTAAATTCAGTTTAGAACAAAACTACTGTAAAATAGTTTCAATGATGTGGTATCTATTTTAATAAAGATGGTAAGATGAAATAATGAAACAGTAGTTTATTGTGCTTCCTTTAGCTCAGCCCCAGCAGGTCCTTATAGTGTCGGGACACTCTGCCTGAGTAGCTGAGCGCTTTATAAGACCACTCTTAACATAACATAACATAATGTAATAAGCATAATAATAATATGAAGTAATGTTTACATTCACTTTTATTGCAGTCATCCATTTTGTTTAGTACAACCCATACACTGATCTATGCCATTTGGCACTATTCCCACACTCCTGCCATTACCCTTGCACTATCCATGTATTTCTTCTATCACCTATCCTGTATTCATACAGTTATAAGATCACCCAGACACTACCTATGTACTTTTAAAATCACCCAGGTACTATCTGTATATTCATGCAATCAACTACACATTATCAGTGCACTCTTCCAATCATCCCGGTAGTAGCTATACACTACTCCAATCCCCTAAACATTATCTTTGCACTGATGCAATCACCTCAACACTACCCTTGCAGCTTTTCAATCATCCAGGTAGTATCTATAAAATGCCCTATTCGTTCAGGCAGTACAAATAGACGTTTAAAATCACCAAAACTCTATGTAGATAGTCCTCCAATCATCTTGTGTACTCCTCTAATCACCCAATCAGAATGCTTAAAGTTTTAAAATCCCCCAGGCCCTACCTCTACACTTTGCAATCTCTTGCAATCAGCAAGACATTACCCCTAAACTCTTGCAATTACCAAGGTATTAACTATGCATTCCTCTAATCCTCCATACATTCAGCCTGCACTCATGCAATCATGCAGTCACTTAGGTATAAGCCATGCACTCCTGCAATGCCACAGACATTCCTCTGCACTCATGCATCACTTAGGCATTACACGTGTACTCTTCCAAAAACCCTGATATTACCACTGCACTCATACAATCACCCAGGCATCACTCATGCACTCCTTCAATCACTCAGGTGGTATCGGTGCATTTATAAAATCATCCCAGCACTACCTACGCACTTAAGCAATCATACAGGCATTACCCATGCAGTCATCCAATCATCCAGCCATTAGTCATGCACTTAAAAAATCAAAAATCATCACCCAGACACTACTTATACACTTTGCAATCACCCACACACTACGAGTTCAGTCATGCAATAACACAGACATTACGATTGCACTCTTGCAATCAGTCATACATTCCTCATGCACTCCTTCAATTAACTACACTTTACCCATGCACCCATACAATCACTTAGGCATTACCTTTCCACTCTTTCAATGACCCAAATATTACCCCTGCACTCATGCAATCACATGCAATCATAAATACACTATCCATGCACTCTTCCAATTGGCCAGCCACTACCCATGCAGCTATAAAATCACCGAGGCACTACCTATGCACACATCTAATCACTTGGACTCAACCAATGCACTCTTCCATTCACCCCAACATTAAGCCTCCATTCATGCAATCACCCATGCATTATCCATGCACTCCTTCAATCTCTGAGACAGTGCCCATGCATTCTTCCAATCATCTAGGCACTACCTATGCACTCATGCAATCTCCCAGGCACTACATATGCACTCATGCAATAACCCAAGCACTACCCATGCACTCCTCGAATAACCCAGGCACTACACATGCACTGCTCCAATCACCCAGGCACTACCCGTACACTCCTTCAATCGCTCAAGCATTACTCATGCAGGTACAAAATCACCCATGCATTACCAATCTGCACCTTTTATAACTCAGGTAGTACTCATGTACTCCTGCAAACACCCAGACATTACTCCTACACTCTTGCAATCTCCCAGTATTACCCATGCACTCCTTCAATCATCCAGACATTACTTCTACACTTATGGAATTACCCAGGTATTAGCCATACAGTTCTGCAATCACCCAGGCACTACCTATGCACTCATGCAATCACCCATACATTACTTATGCAGTCCCATGCACTCCTCCAGTGACCCAGACATTACCCTTGCCCTCATGCAATCAGTCAGGCATAACCCAGGCTTTTCTTAAATCGCTCAGGCAGTACACATGCACTTTTCCAATAACCCAGGCACTACCCATGCATGCATGTAATCACCCAGGCATTACCCATACACTCATGCAATCAATCACTCATGCATTACCTATAAACACCTCCAATCACCCACACATTACCTTTGCACTCAGGCAATCACCCAGGCGTAACGCATGCAGTTACAAAAGCAACATGCACTACCCTTGCACTACTCTAATCACCAAAGCACTATCTATGCACTCATGCAATCACCCAGACATTACTTATGGACATGCAATCACGGACACACTACCCATGCACACCTGCAATCGCCCAGACATTAGTCCTGCATTCTTGCAATCACCCAGGTGCTACCTGTGCACTCATGCAATCACCCAGACATTACTTATACACTCCTTCAATCACTTACGCAGTACCCATGTACTCCTCCAGTCACCCAGACATTACTAGACCTGGATGTAGTTTGCAAAGTTTTGCTACGTGAAACTCTGCAAAGTTACAAAAAAACTATTTGAAGTTACGCGAGTGGCGGAGAGCAGTGCGAGCTGAAGTTTGTGCTGGTATTCCTGTTGCTCGGGAAGAAATTCTACCCAAGCATCAGCTTGCGAACGTACCCATTGCGATTGTGAACTTACCGTTCGCGATGGGGAAAAAACTCCGCTGCACATCTCGAAGCAGAGTTTCAGCTCTGCGGAGTGCGGAGTGCAGAAAACTCTGCAAACTCCATAAACGAGGCAAAGTTCACCACCGAGGCCTAGACATTACCCTTACCCTCATGCAATCACTGAGGCACTACCCATGCACTCATGCAAACACTCAGGCATAACCCATGGGTTTCTTCAATTACTCATACAGTTCCCAAGCACTCTTCCATTCACCCAGACACGAACGCTGCATTCATGCAATCACCTAGGCATTACCCATGCTGTCATGCAATCACTAAGGCACTACTGCTGCATTCCCTCAAACACCAACCGTGCACTCCTTCAAAGACTCACATAATAATGCTGCACTCATTCATTCACTAAGACACTACTTATTCACTGATACAATGACTCAGATATTACCCTTGCACTCATTCATACAACACATACAAGCTTGTCTATTTTTAACCAATGAGGCAGTTTCTAATAAGAACAATTTTTTTCTTCTTTTTTTGTTTTTACATTTTTGGGGGTTTTCTGAACTCTTTTATTACTTTTTTTTTTTTTAAAGATTAAAAAAAACAAGTAAATGAACTAAAAAAACGTTTCAAAACATTTTGAAATTTGAAACTCATTGCAAAAACAAATAAAAAAATTAACAACAATGATTGCTCGCCTGCACAAAGAAGTTTGTTGCACTTTATGCAGTGCTGTTTTAGTCCTCCAAACTCTGGAACAATTTGTGAAGATGTAGTAGTTCCTGCAGAAGTATTAGGTCCTGAGACCTGATCATCTTGCTGAAACTATTCCATTTGGTGCTGATATTGTTCACTCACAAGACGGTTTTGGTGCATGGTATGAAGGTGTTTTAGCATTGATGAAGTGCGCAGGAGTACTTCTTTTCAGAACGACAGGATAGGAGGTGTTTTGCAAATAGTACAGGTGACTTTGCGAGCATTCACCTTTTTTTTCTCTTTCAGGGATAGAAAAGAAAGTCCACACAATACTTTCCTTCTTTTTCTTAATTGGTTCTTCCACTTCCTCTTCATCTACAGGAATATCCTGAGCTAGATTTTGAGATGCCATTTCCTCTGTTTAGAAACAAACCCCAAAAAAATCAAGCAAAGAGGGACAGAAAACACAAGAGGTGTTTCTTCAAAAGATGCTCCTGGAAGAATGTAAAAATGGGTGGGGTCCTTCAAGTTCTAGAATAGAAAGCTTCTAAACCAACAGAATCGTTTCTTTTGAAGTCACATGGGATTCGCGCACCTGGCGCCCAACCGCAAATTACGAAAAATATATTAAACAGTAATATATGTTTATTACAATTACAAATATATGATATTTACTGTTACAATAACTAATCTCTTGATATAATATATATAATAAAGTTAGACACATATACTTTTAAAACTTAAAGATTTGCGATGGATTCGTGGGACCAGTGTGACCCCTGCAATTACATATGTGATGTTACACAGGGCGAAGAACCGCGCACCCATCTCTTACCGAATGCGCATCGTACACGACTTAACCAATATGGTGGCACAATTCTTGGATTCATTTCATTTCATTCTTTATTCGGTTTAAAAAACCTTGTAAGATACAGTACATTAAATCATAATACATCATATTACAATTCATAGTAATTAAAATAGCAGTGGGTAAAAATATCATCACATCTCCCTTGCACAAAATACATAAAATTCAATTCATTTTCGAAATCGTCTACATCAGAGTTATCTAGATCTTGATCGGTACCTCTTCTATACAGAGCACTAGATGGATACAAATAATAAAATAATAAATTAGACGTCTGTTTTTGTTAAAAGAGAGGATATACACCCCAGTAGTGTAGTATAGCAGGCAGCACTATAGCAGCTAATAAATGACTCAGTAACATGGTGAAAAGGCCTATTTCATCAGGATTTTTGATTTTTCATCCTCCTGATCAAGGCTACACATAGGAGAAAACGACTTAGGCTGAACACAATCGGTTGTGCAGTGTCTCCTTTAAATATTCTGAGACCAACCTTAATTTGTCTAAGGCCTAACCTTTTACAAATTGGCTTAAGCCATTTTATCCTTGCTTTAAGGTATGCTGGGCATATAAATAAAACATGAGATTCATCTTCTTTCATCCCCATCTCGCAGAACTCACATATATCAGAGCCGGCGGCCCCGGTCAGCCCCTTATTGCAGTTCCAGCTAGTTGTTCTTTCTTTTAATTGCAAAATGCTATACCGGAACTTTAAATATAGGCTTTTGGCCAATGGAGGGTAGATTTCATCCATAAGGGGCTCTAATTGCATATTCATTTTGATCTAAAAAAATTTCGAGGTTAGGGTCCCTGTTCTGGGATTTGATAGCACTGAATCTCTAATATAGTCCCAGTACCTTTGCTTCAAGATCTTTTTTGAGCTGTTTGTGAGGGAATCAGGGTCGAACCAAAAGTCACTTAACCCTAGTTTTTCAAACCATTTTTTGACGTACTCTAACCATGGCAAGTGCGTGGTATTCCTTATAGCCAATATCTCTTTCAGTGCTTCTCTATAATCAGCCAGCTCTTCAACGGACCATAAACGGACCCAATAGAGCAGCGGGCGAAGAGAAGCGTAGTCATCAGTACGTCTGAAGTTAAGGTCCCATAATGCGGGTGTCAGTGGTGTTGACCCGGGTATCCCTAAGAGTTGTCTAATGAAGGAATTTTCCCTCACTCGGAAAGTGTCCTTTGAAGCATAGGCCCAAAGGTCTGCACCATAAAGTGATGATGATTGCACTTTATATTTAAATAATTCAATAGCTGGTGAGACTGCTTTGAAATGGCTATTCTTATGCTTCTTTAGAATCGGGCCCTGGTTTTGGGTCAGCCTTAGTTTTGAGTTCTCCAATTGTGTTTTCCATGTAACATCACTGTCTAAAGTAATACCCAGGTATTTAAAATTGGGGACTTCTTCAATAGGTTCATTGTTTATCTTAAAAACCTTATTAACCCCTTCAGTGCTAATGACAAGGGTAACTCGTCATGGAGTTTCCATTGATTTCAATGGAAATTCAATGGACCTCGCACACACCCCTTAGCATCCAAGTGGTTAAACCCTTTATGGGGGTTGATTGTCATAACTTTTGTTTTTGAGGAATTAATTTCTAGTTCCTTGTCATGGCAATACAAACTGAATGTGTTTAAAAGGTTTTGGAGCCCCCTGGGTGTCTGTGAAATTAAGATTGTATCGTCTGCAAACAATAGTGCCGAAACGGCTTGCCCGCTCAATTTGGGAGAGTCATGCTCGCAGCCCATAAGAGTATCGGGGATGTCATTGACATATAAAGAGAATAAGGTAGGTGCCATTACGCACCCTTGCCTTACCCCTTTTGCTATTTTTATTTTCTCAGTGACTTCTTCATTCGGTCCCCATCTTACACGTGCATAATTATTTTCGTGGAGTCTAATTAAGATTTGAAGGATATTTCCAGGGACACCCATTTTGTTTAGTGTCTTCCATAGGGCTGCCCTTGGAACCATATCGAAAGCTGCCTTCAAATCTACAAAAGCCACGTATATATGGGAACTCCTTATAATCGTATATTTCCAGACTAAACATAAAAATCTAAAAACCTGGTCTACAGTGCTTATTTTACATCTAAAACCTGCCTGGTACTTTGTATAAATAGAGTGCTCTTTAATCCAAGAGGAAAGCCGACCAAGGACTTGTCGAGCAAAAATGTTTTGCAGCACGTCGATTAGGCTGATAGGCCGATAGTGCGAAGGATTTGACCTATCACCCTTCTTGAACAGTGCTACAATCTCTGCTCCCTTCCAGGTTTCTGGAACAGGGGCTCCTCGGGCAATATCATTAGATAATAAATTGATGTAGGGAGCCCAAATATAATTTTCATGCTTCCAGAGATCACCTGGTATTCTGTCAGGGCCTGGTGCTTTCCCTGACTTAACTGCCTTGATTGCTGAAATTGTTTCTGTTAAGGAAAAGACGAGGGGTATGTCGTGCACAGCCAAGGAAGCCTGTAAACTATCCCAACCTCCGCTCTCACCTGACTTTTCACAAGAATATAACGAAGTAAAATGCTCGACCCATGTTTTCTCCTCTAAAAATTTGTCTTTGCATTCGGTCGCCCCCTTTGGTGCCTCTAGCAATGAGGCTCCAGAAAGAGGTCTGATCTTTGCACTTACATGCGTCCAACAAGTCGGACCAAACCCTTACGTCCCATTCTTTCTTGGCCTTTGATAAAGTTCTTTTATACTGGGCTCTCTTAGTTCTCACAATATCCGCTGAATCTCCCCTGACCGCTGTAATTAGGTCTGTTTTGGCTTTCCGGCAATCCTGGTTATACCAGGTGATCCCAATTTGTTTGCTCTTTTGGGCGTTATGTGATCTTTTTACCGCCCTAGTCAGGATCTCGCCAAGTTGGTTGATTAGATGTTCATGGGATTCTATCAGACAAGGATTTTGGATGACAGTACTATTCCCTAAGAGAGGAGACATATGCCTCACAAATACATTATATATTTGACTGATGATTTGTTGGTTGTCTAATACCACTGGCCACTTCAGGGATCTACGGTTGTTTGCCACTAGAGGGTCCTGTGGCAGGGACGCTGTACTGTTAATACTTTTGTCAGGTGTTCTAAAAATCTGAGTTTGGACAAATAGGGTCAAAGGATAGTGATTGCTTTCCGTGCGATCATCCACCATTAAGTCGGTGGTCATGGGCCACAAGTTCAGGGAAACTAGTAAGTAATCTAGATGGCTGGAATTTGCCCCTCTGATTAATGTTGGTTTGCTGGGGCAATCTGATGGCAACCGCCCATTACAGGCACGCAGGCCTGATTCTATAGTCAGATTCAATAGTTGTAAAGCACTCACTGTGGAGGGTGCTTTATAGTTCGTGTCTACTAAGGGAATATTGTTGGCACTATCCTCATCCTTATAGATGTCTTCTAAACCTATTATAGGTTCGAAACCTCTATTAAAATCACCACCTATAATCATTTGTGCATTTTGATCAAACCCTGCCATGATATTACTCAGATGGGTTACAACTGATGATTCTTTACATGATCGATGTGGTCTGCTATAAATATTGATCACGTAAATGCTACAACCCTTAGTATTTTTTAGCTCAAGTAATAAAAGGTCGGGATTATTTGTATCAATTTGCTTAAAGGACAGGCCTCCTGTAATTTTCACCCAAATTGTTAGACCGCCAGAGGGTCTCCCCCCGTTTGTATTTACTGCGGGGATGAAAAAAGATCTATAATCAACCTTAAAATAATTTTCAAGCCCCCAAGTTTCCTGGAACATAATTAAATCCCCACTAGCCAGATAATCATGCCAGGACGGATCTGAGAGATTTTTTTTCAGACCTGCAATGTTCCAGCAAATAATTTTTGTGCTTCCTAGAACACCTAGTTTCTCCGTTACCTGGTGTGGTGTAGTTGACCCAGTTATATCTAAATGCGGTGTTCGTAACATTGTGTCAGTAAAATGCAATGGCTGTTGAGAGGTTTTAACAAGTGCAATCTGCTTTGGTTCAACTTTAAGCTGCAACCCAAGATATATGTGATTTATGCTGCATGACATTGTCGAAGCGCCTCCATCAAGTCAGTCGCAATCCGCTAAGCCAGCTAAGGCCTCAAACCTATTTGAGGTGCTAACTCCCCAGTTATAAGATGGTGCCCCAAAACCCCAACCATTTGCAGGGGCATTCCATCTAGGTGCAGGGGTAATGGGAAAGGGTGGATTCTGGTGAGTACCCAGCCATCCTCCATTATAATTAACATTGCCTATGGGTGCTGGGGTATTAGGATACAATACATTCTGCGGCATGCCTGGCCATCCTCCATTATACTTAACATTTCCTAAGGGTCCACAATTATTAACTGATATGCCAAGCCCTCGTCTGCTCATTTGGTTCCAGTTTTGCCCCGGGGTAATAATACGAGGAGTATTATGTTGGTTGACTTGCCATGGACCTGTCCTGTTTTTAGAAACATAGTTTGTATCAAACACTGGCAGTCCACCACCCCATCCATTATCTCTCACTAACCAAGTTGGCTTTGGGGGCTTTTGGTTATTGACTTTTTGTGTCTCATTATAGAAAAATTCTAATGTAAGGGGGATTATAGAACTGCTTCTTTTTTGTGGTGGAAGGATATTTGATAGAATGTCTGGAAGAGCAGCTGGAGTTGAGAAGTTTAATATCACACAGTAGCCCTTCCATTTTTTCTGCTTATTTCCTATCCATCCGACCCTCCTTGCTGTTTTAATTTCGTCAGCCAACCGTTGTTCACCCCCCTGTGCTATCCGTATGTTATTTGACAGCCAGTATAATGCCTTGCTTTTTAGTGACGAGGCTGACTCAGTTTGGCCCGGTGATAGGGTAGGTGTATTAGCTAGCACTAACACCAGCGGTGCTGCTTCAACTACACATTGTATTGGATTTTCTTCAAAACTAGAGGGCACTGTGACAAGTGGTGGATCAATGAGATGAACAGTTGGGGCTTCTAATGGCAAGTCGTTAGTAATATGGCCAGTTTGTGGGCATTGTGAAGAAATTGGGCCTAGTGGGGCAGCATCTGATGTTACCCTGGGTTCATTATCTTCCTTTGGAGATTCATGACCTTTATTGACATTACTTAAAGCATTACCTATTGCATCTGATAAAACATTTTGTGTACTTCCAAGTTTCTTTACCTCTGCAGAAAGTTTATCAATCTTGCTGATAAGTGGTTTAATAATAGTCTGAATTTTTATTTCTAACAGTTCCACTACTCTAGACATTAGGTCCTCATCCAATGTTTCCCTCAGATTATTCTCCTCATTGTTCTGGCAAGTACTTTTTGACTTTAGCGGTGATGTAACCTTATTTTTTCCAGAACGTGCCCCCCCACGTTTGCTTTGCAATCTGCGACAGGCTCTAACTGCCCTTGAGGACAGCTTTGTAGGTGGTTCGTCCTCCACATCTTCTTTATCATCGTTTCCTTCAACCTCAATGACAACCTGCGCATCTGAGTCATTATCCATATGTGGCTCAATATCCGCCACATTGGCAGTATTAACATCAGTATTGATAGTTACTGGAGAAGCTGTTACAAGGACATCATTGTTAGAGTCTAATAGCAGAGACTCATTAGTTTGCGGAGAAGTGGGTGGGCTCATGGGAGGGAGAATAGGTGATTGAGACAGACCCAACGATTGTCTGCGTTCACTGTTTATTTTGCTAACCACTTGGACAAGGTAGTTTTCCATGGTGTTCTTTGGTGTTACGGATGCCATGTGATGATTTTTTTTAGGCATAATTGTACAAGGGTGTGTGATAGTCTTACGCCCACAGCTCAATAAACTGGCAAGGTATTACTCTCAAAGTTAAAGTTAAAACAAATGTCTTACTTCAATATCGTGTGCAGATGACCAGCAGGCTCGTTTCCTGAATCGTAGGTGTGTTAATCTGCTGTCAGCTTATCCGTGTAGGCCCCCTCCTATTTCCGGGCTCCTGTGCGATTCAATACTAGCTATACAGCGTATTTACCGACCCCCGTCTGGTTAACTAGGACTTCGGGGGCGGTCAACCAGCGACAGTAACACCACCACTCACAGTGAGCTGACAGGAACGATTCCCTGGTGCACAACGATGAATTTTAGGGAGGTGGCCTAGCCTGGCCTAATCGTGCCGATGAGGGCCGTAGAGGGCCCGCCCTTTGCCCGGGCTTCGCCCGGCGCCGTCCGCGCGCGTCTGCGACGCGGAGGGGACTCCCTGTTTAAGTAGGAAGTGGGCAGCCGGAAGTCGTCGCACTGCCCTCTGGGAGCTGTAGTCTCCAGCCGCCGCGATGGTGTGGAGCGGCGAGACTACAGCATCAGGGCCCCAGGTGCGAGGTGGCGTCTGGCGGCGAGATTGTCTCCAAATGGCCGTGTGTACTAGGTGAGCAGCAAGAGTTTCAAAAGTTCCTCCCCGCTCCACCGAGGGGACTCCCTGTTTAAGTAGCGCCTCCGGGCGCGCAGCGTCAGGAAGTGGGCAGCCGGAAGTCGTCGCACTGCCCTCTGGGAGCTGTAGTCTCCAGCCGCCGCGATGGTGTGGAGCGGCGAGACTACAGCATCAGGGCCCCAGGTGCGAGGTGGCGTCCGGCGGCGAGATGGTCTCCAAATGGCCGTGTGTACTAGGTGAGCAGCAAGAGTTTCAAAAGTTCCTCCCCGCTCCACCGAGGGGACTCCCTGTTTAAGTAGCGCCTCCGGGCGCGCAGCGTCAGGAAGTGGGCAGCCGGAAGTCGTCGCACTGCCCTCTGGGAGCTGTAGTCTCCAGCCGCCGCGATGGTGTGGAGCGGCGAGACTACAGCATCAGGGCCCCAGGTGCGAGGTGGCGTCCAGCGGCGAGATGGTCTCCAAATGGCCGTGTGTACTAGGTGAGCAGCAAGAGTTTCAAAAGTTCCTCCCCGCTCCACCGAGGGGACTCCCTGTTTAAGTAGCGCCTCCGGGCGCGCAGCGTCAGGAAGTGGGCAGCCGGAAGTCGTCGCACTGCCCTCTGGGAGCTGTAATCTCCAGCCGCCGCGATGGTGTGGAGCGGCGAGACTACAGCATCAGGGCCCCAGGTGCGAGGTGGCGTCCGGCGGCGAGATGGTCTCCAAATGGCCGTGTGTACTAGGTGAGCAGCAAGAGTTTCAAAAGTTCCTCCCCTTCTTGGATTCACACACCCACCATGACTGGTATGCAATTGGCACGCAAGTCCCCTTTTCTTTTAATAAAAAAAATTGAACCATATTTTGAAAACAAAATTATCGCATTATTTTTTTTTTAAGTTGAACATTTTAGAAAAAGTATTTTTTTAACATTAGCATTTTAAAAATGTTAGAAATTTACTGACAAAACCATCGGTTTCAGGGACGTTATAGTTAGAAATTATCATTTAAAAAACCATAGAATTCACTGAATAAAACATAGGTTTCAGTCCCGTTATAGTTAGTTGGACATTTCACTTGTACAAAACCAGAGGAATGCTGTTATATTTGAGGTAACTATAACGCGTGCCCCCGCAATGCACTGCTGATGACATCACATATTACATGACTCATGATATGGTCAAGTGACATCACTGATGACATCACTCAAGACATCTCAAATGACATCACTGTTGACATCATCCACATGATTATCTGATGCACCTCCTCACACCCTAGTATAACTTTTGATACACCCACTCTAAAATACAGAGTGCCATTCTCGAAACCATAGATACACTAATACCAGTCACTATATACCCACTCACTGATTCTTAGGTCTATACAAACATCCACCGCCTCTTCCATACAGTCACTCATCAATACAGTCAATATCATATGCACTCATGAACCCATACAGATACTCACATACTGCCACTCACCCACAGAGTTACTCACTTAGCAAGTCAGTCATGCAAAGAATCAATCACACTCCCATTTAATCACCTATACAGTTATACACACACCACCTCACTTATTTATTCAGATACTAACACATACTTACTCTCTTAAACAATCACTGACACAAGCATACACTCATCTATACAGCTACTCTTACAATCACTCACTCTCACATACAGTCACTTATATACTACAACACTCACATATACTGCCTTTCACATATGTAGTTACTCAATCATGTACCACTGAGACATCCATTCACTCACTAAAACACCCATACACACACTCACCCATCCATACAGTCCTTCACAGATGCACTCTTGAACCCATACACCCAGTGAATCACCCACTCACACATCTATGCACAGAGTCCCACACCACCACCTACACACACAGACAATCAGGCACCCATACAGATACTCAGACAACCAATCAATAACCCATATCGGCACTCATGTAGCTACTCACCAACCCATGCAGATGCTTACACACCAACAGACAGACAGATTCAAACATTCACACAGTTTAGTCACTAACCCATGCATTCAGTAAGACATGTTTAATCACTCACTTATATAGTCAGTCATGCACCTACTAAATCATAGACCCCACTCATTCTTCAATACTCCTTGGCCTATATATAAATATATATATATATATATTCACTGAAAAAACCATAGGTTATAGACCATATATAGTTAGGGAATAGCATTTAAAAAACCTTATTTTACTCACACAAAACCATTGAAATTCCATATATAGTTAGTTGTACTAACTATATATCACGCACCCGCAATCCACTGCTGATGATGTCACATATTACATCATTCATGACATGGTCAGTGACATCACTGATGACATCACTGATGACATCTCAAATGACATCACTGATGACATCACTGATGACAACATCCAGTGACTGTATTTTTCTGTAAAGTTAAAATATGTCTTACATATTTATGAATGAGTCGATGTATAAGTGTCTGGACGATGGATTTAGTAGGTGCATGACTGAATGTATGAGTGAGTGATTAAATGTGTCTCACTGAGTGCATGGGTTAGTGACTAAACTGTCTTAATTTGTGCATCATTATGTCTGTTGTTCTGTAAACTGCTGCATGTGTTGATCAGTAGCTATATGAGTAACTATATGGGTTATTGATTGGTTGCCCAAGCATTTGTATGGGAGACTGAGTGTGTGTATGGGTGGCTGGGAAGTGTATGACTCTGTGCATAGATGTATGGGTTCAAAAGTGCATGTTGGAAACAGCTGTATGGGCGGTTGACTGTGTGCATGACTGTATTGGTGAGTGAATAGATATCTCAGTGCTACATGTCAAATTAAGTACATATGTAAAATATAGTACATGTGAGAGTTGACATATATAAATAACTGTGCATAAGAGCCAGTGAATGTGTGAGTGGCTGTATGGATCATTGTGAACTTGTATCCAGGATTGTATAAGTGAGTAAATATGTTTTAGTATATGTTTGAATAAGTAAGGTGTGTTTAACTGTATAGTTAAGGAAATGGAGGTGTGATTGATTGTTTGCATGACTGTCTAGGTGTGTGTGTAACTTCATGGATGAGTGACAATCTGTGAGTCTGTGTTTACACTGAGTGTATCTAAGGTTATATTAGAGTCTGAAGAGGTTCATCGTATTATCACATGAATGATTTTATCAGTGATGTCATCAGTAATGTCATTTGAGATGTCATCAGTGATGTCATCAGTGATGTCATTTGAGATGTCATCAGTGATGTCATCAGTGATGTCATTTGAGATGTCATCAGTGATGTCATCAGTGATGTCACTGACCATGTCATGAATGATGTAATATGTGACATCATCAGCAGTGGATTGCGGGTGCGTGATATATAGTTAGTACAACTAACTATATATGGAATTTCAATGGTTTTGTGTGAGTAAAATAAGGTTTTTTAAATGCTATTCCCTAACTATATATGGTCTATAACCTATGGTTTTTTCAGTGAATTTTTAAGGTTTTGTAAATGCTAATTCCTAACTATATATGGTCTATAACCTATGGTTTTTTCAGTGAATTTCATTGGTTTTTTAATAGCTAATATCAAAACCTTTACAATGTATTATTCTTTAAAAAGAAAAATATTTTTTACATGTTTTTAATACAATTTTAAAAAAAAAAATTTTTTTGTTTCGCTCCCAGTACGCGTACCGGTTAGCTTCCCGTTAGCTCAATCCGGAGGCGCGACCCGGTACGCGAACCGGTAAACGTTCCTTTTGCGCACCTCTCGCGTTACAAAACAACATCGTGACGCGTCGCGTCAGCATGACATTTCGCGTTCTCGCGTAATACGTCATATGACGTGCTACGTTCGCGTACCCGGAAGCGCAGCGGTACGCGAACCGGAAGCGATCCGCGGCGCGGCGCCGACCGCGTAACGTAAACACAGCAGGTCATGTGACTCGGTAATAACACTTTTCATTGGTTCATTTCACTTTTGGTTTCCTACTGATGTAATACTAGGTCATGTGATCTAAAATGAACACTTTTCATTGGTTTAGAACTTTTGTTTTTCCCAAATGATGAAAAACCCTCCTTCTTTCCTCACTCTGACTTTCATCTTGGTGAGAGAAAGACCCTTTATTGAGACTTTGAGATGGCTTCATTAGTAGCTTCAGCTGGTGCTAACCCACCACCTCCACCAAATCCAAGAAAGAGAGGACCACCTGCAGAAGTAATTTTGCAAGAAGAGGAAGAACAGGAAGAGGAGGAAGAGGAGGAAGAGCCAAGGTTTTTGCCAGAGGAGCCCAGGAGGTACAATCGAAAGGAGAATTACATCTGGCAATTCTACAGAATTCCTGAGGGGCAAAAAAAAGTGAATGCACGCTACGTGTTTTGCCGTATATGCGGTGATAGATTGTCAAGGGGCACTGATAAAAAATACAGTTATGGCAATCATACTATGCATCGGCATATGAGTAGGTGGCACCCAAATAATTATAGTGCTGCCCAGCTACGTGACGAACAACAAAATCCCCTCCCAATGGCAAGAAGATCGGTGGTTCCAGAGGTGTCGGGACCAGAGGCGAGGGAGATGATTGCAAACATCCAAATGTTGTTTGGGCACGTAAAGCAAGTGTGCGTGGAATGTGGCGATTTCATCTGCTACAGAGAAAGTAGCATCACTTTGATTTTGCGAGCAATTCAAAATCATGTTAATGTTTGTACGAAACGTCCCAAAAAATAAATTCTTTTTTTTTTTTTTGCTCCTGTTGAGCCCTTTATAATGGATCGTTTTTGTTTCCCCCCCCCCCCAAAAAAACCAAAATTTTTTAAAAAACGTTCAGAAAATACAAAAAAAGTAAAAAAATGTTCAAAAAATACAAAAAAAATTATAAAACAACAAAAACATAAAAAAAAGTTCTTTTCAGAACTACCTCCCCATTATAAAAAAATTGGTAGAATATTTGGCACTCTGCCAACCTCTATTTCTCTTAGTTCGCTCCCCGGGGCGCTACCCGGTACGCGTACCGGCAGCTAACCAAAAAAAATATTTTTTAAAAAAAAGAACAGTAAGTATAAGGTAAGCAAACAGACAGTTATGTGAAAAGAAAGACAGCGTTAGGGAGTAAACAAGAGATACTGTTACCTACAATCCACTGCTTATGATGTCACATATTACATCATTCATGACATGGTCAGTAACATCAACAGCAGAGGATTGTAGGTAACAGTATCCTTAGTTTACTCCCTATAGCTGTCTTTCTTTTGACATAACTGTCTGTTTCCTTCCCTTATAGTTACTGTTCTTTTAAAAAAAAAAAAAATTTTGATCAGTCATAAACAGTGACATTAATAGAAACAGAGAGAGTGAACAAGAGTGAAGAACTATGGTCCTCCTCAGCCACCCTCAGAAAACCAAGGGGGTCAAGATACATCTACCGTGCCCCCTTCTACCCATTCTGAACATTATTTGCCCTCCATCTTGTATCTTGATTCGACCAAAACACAAAATGGTGGACTCCCATAACGCTGCTGGTTTGCGAACCGGGCAACTTCCCGGGAAGCGGTCCAAAAAAAAAAGTTGGGAAAGTAATTCACAGACACTAAGAGTAATAGAGATGGAGTGAGTGAACAAGACTGAGGAACTATGAGAACAGAGGGACTGAGAAAAAGAGTGGAAGGAGTTGAGTAAGTAGGTAATAGAGAAAGGAATGAGGAAAGTAGCAAAGGCAGGAAACTGAGGATTAAAGAAGTGAAGCAGTGGATCTAATAGTAGGTGAATGTGATAGAAATGTAACGAAAAGAGTACAACTATTTACCTTGTAATTGCCGTTAAATTAATCACATTTTATTTTTATACTTTCAATCTGTGAAAGAGAGAACCAACATTTGAAAAATATTAAAACATGTATTTAAAAATTACAAAAGACAAGGGAAAATATTGAAGGACAAATAGTTTTTCAACAACTTTGACACTGACAGAAGCTTCTGCTTCTCCAGGTCCTCTACACAATCCTAAAGATATACATTTTAAACTAACAGTATCTTGATGCAGATGAAGTGAGGCCTATCTTAAAACATGGTGCATCTTTTGCATTGCTCTTGTTTCAGAAAAGTGTCGCTTCAGGATGCCAATAACATGTCTCCTATCTAGAGATTTGTTTGAGGTGAGGCCTACTCAGAGTTCAAGATGAGATTTACACTTGTTGAAGTGTACAGAGGAGATAATATCTGTGAAAGTCTACCAATGAAGTGAGTCATGTCCACTGCACTCTTCAACAAAGTAGAAACCTCCTATGTTTCCCTGGACAGACCTAAACTTGATCTGCACAATGTGATTCGTAATGATAGGAAACACAGGTGATGTAATTGAAATATGTGCAATTTATTTTGCTCATTTCACAATCACATCACTTGTGTTTCCTTTGCTTAGGTATCTCATTGTGCAGATGTAGTCCAGCATATGAAAGAATACGTAGAAGTGCAGCACTGCATGCAATAAATTTAACACTTACAGAAAACTCACCTTCTCCATGCCTCCTACACAGTTCTACATATACATCATAAATGCAAACAGTACAGATTTAATTATACATGTTAAATGGTTTATTTTTGCTGTTCTCAGAATGTATCAAAATTCACTAAAAACAGTGACTTAAGGGTATTCATCATGTAACAGCGGGGAAAAAAAACACAATCAAAATGATTGTGTTTAAAAAACCCATACAACATCAGAAATTAAAATTCAGAACTCCTTAAAGTTAACTTACTTTCCATGACGTCCAAGGATGTCCTATGAACAGCTTACACTCTTTTGTGCTGTTATTACTTTCAGCCCGCCACTTTCTGAAAGAAAACCTCCATCGTTTTTAAAAACACGTTACATGCAATAAATGACTTCTTGCTCTGTACCACTATTTTCCACAAGGCCAAATCTAGTCAGAGATATTTATAACTCTTGGATTTCTTGTAAGCCAATCCCATCATTTGGCATTTCCGCAACTTTCACAATTAAAATGTTGAAGATCATTTTCACAATCCTGGAATAGTAATATCTTCCCCTTCTTGCTCAGTCATGTTCTACATTTCCTATGACACTGATACTGCTTAATATGAAGCAGACTTACACTACCTCTATGAGTAGTACAATTATTTAATTCTCTACATCACTTTTAATCACAAAGCAATGTAAAACAGTAGACAGCATTGCAGACTTACATTCCCTCTACTCCATGTTTTGATTGGCTGCTTCAATTAGCTTATGAAAAGAAACAGTTTTTCTGAACTCATTCAAAGTGCACTTATTTCTCCATGATGTCCAATCCTATGATTAGAAGTTATGTCTCTGAACTACACTTATCCTCAAGGCCAAATTGTGTAGGAGCCATTAGAACTTCTTGAAATTCCACAGAGCACATCCTGAGATTATTTCCCTAAAATTTTGGTTTTAAAAACACCAGGTAAGAGTTTTTAAGGTCATACGGCAATTTTTTTTTGAAAATTAAAACAGAATCATTGCAGAATGACCAGCCATTTCTAGACTTTAAATAAGCTGTGTAATGTCCTGATGATATTGAAGGGCCGTCATGATATATAATTGCTGTAGTTACAAAAGTCCTTCCTGATATTGACAACTGCGAAGCTACAAATTTTTTTATTAAAGTTGTCAATTTTGTTCCATCAGGCCTACATCGTTGGAACATTAAAATGACGTACTGGCCATATGTTCGTATAAATAAAGTGGACATCATTTCAGATTTACATTGGCTACACTCCATGTTGTGATTAGCAGCTTTTACTAGCTTATTAAAGGAGACTGATTTACTGTCTGGCAAAGTTAAATATATAAATCTTTCTGAGTCTACACTAGTAGTACTTGATACCATACAGTTCTCGCAGTCATGCTGCCATTGATAAGAAAGCCCAAACAGCTGATCTACATCTACACCTTCAGCATGTAATACATCAAGCATATACATTAAAAACTCCTGACAATCTTGCTGAATATTTTGAGAGAATTGTGTTTGGCCTGAACATATATCTAACAGATTTCTAATTTCAGACACACTTTCTATGTTTCTTCTATCAGTGGTACATTTCTCTAACACAGAATTTAACAAACTGCAAAATCTTTGATCAGAATTGACCACAATCTCTTCTTTTACATTTTTTAGAGAAAACAAAACATTAATTACTACATTAGCATAGCAGTTGACACCAGAACTGTTTTCAAACTGAAAACCAACAACATCTTCAACAGAATCCTCTTTGTTTCTGCTTGTAATTTTAGGTTCATCGACTTTTCGTCTTTTTGCTACAACCTCCCCAGTATTGGTCACATTTCTTCTTTTCCGGCCTACCACACGTTTCTCAAACAAAGGATACTGAGGCAAATGTGGCGCATACTCTCTTCTTAACCTATTGTATTCCTTAACACAATCTAGATCCGCACAAATGTTTGTGACATCACACTCAATCAAGTACAATCCCGATAAAGTTCTAACTCGTGACAATGCCACGTATGCCATACCCTCCTTGAACACAGAACTGCCAATATTCACCAATGCACAGTCTACACTTAAACCTTGCGATTTATGGATTGTCACCGCATATGCCAAGCAAACAGGAAACTGCTTACGGCGAACATATAAGTCTTTCACAAGCAAAAATCTAGCAGAGCAACGACCAATTAGCTGTACTTCCTCAATGCCATCAAATTTAATTTTTAAAAATTCAATTCCATCTCTATTTCTGTATTTTACAAAATCAACAACATTACCCATTGACCCATTTACCAGACCTCTTTCAACATGTAAATTCCTTCTTAAAATTATACGGCAGTTCAAGCACACATTCAGAGTCTTTTCAAAACCTGCAGTTTTAGATATAGTCTTCTCTAATGAATCCAATTTTGTTTTCAGATTCTCAGACAAAATAATTGTTGATCCCATATGCTCTACTCTGTCAATAGCTTCCAGTTTCACAATCTCTTGCTTTTCTAAATTCAACATTTTGTTGTTGAATTTGGCACATTCTGCAAGAGTTGGCATCAAACATATTCCAGATTTCTTATCAGTAATTTTCTGAAAAATATTCTCAGGCACAACATCTTGTTCTGGATACAAATTTGACAGTAATCGTGCATGTAAAGCTTCTTTCCCATGCTCGGTCACTTTTCCAATTCTAACATCTTGTAGAATAGTCTTGTAAACTTCATCCTTCGCCTGACGCATATTTTCATGCAGTTCAGCATAATTGAAGTTTAACCATATATTGACGTTGCCAATGCTGCCTAGGCACTTCCTGGTATCTTCATGCGTGAGCATTTTGAACACAGGTTGCCCTTTCACTGGTGTCAGCTGCAGAAGATCTCCGAAAACAATGATGTGTTTGCCACCAAATAACACATCATACTCTGTTTTGAGAACTTCTTGCATCCTCAAATGCACAAAGGCAAGCATGACATTGGAAACCATGCTTACTTCGTCAATGATAAGAAGTTTCATTTTCCTCAAGATTCTTGAAACTTCAAAACAAGCATCTCCAGATAGCTTGTGATATTCTAATTTGTTGTCATGCTCCACTGGCAGCATCAGTAAACGATGTAAAGTAATCCCTTTAATATTATGTGCTGCCAGTCCAGTTGGAGCAGTGACAACACAAGACAGCGATGACTCTGTCCTTTCCTGCAAATAGCATGAAATTGCTTTAATGAGGAAACTTTTTCCAGTTCCCGCTTCTCCACTCACGTACAGTCGGACAGGCTTCAACGACGTACATGAGCACTCTTTCTTATCATGACTTAATCCATGATCAATTTGCATGGTAACTTCGTCATATATTTTCCTCTGCTCAACGTTGAGTTGCCTTTCCAACTCTTCTAAGTTAACCGCATCCTCTTGAGCATGTGCCATGGCTCTTTCCACTTCATTCATAGCAGTGGCAGCTTCATTTTCAATAAGAGGTCCTCCTAGTGGATCCTGACTCAATGAAGCAGAACTCTGACTGTCCTGAGAACTGTCTCTGGCAATCTCGGCTGCAATCGTTGCTTCCTGCTCAATTTCCGCATTCAACATTTCTACATATTTGGGAAAAGCAGGACATTCTATGGTCTCCTTGGCGGCATTGAAAGAGTCTTCGTAACAGAGGAAATCTCCAAGCAGTTCCTCTTCTGCACGCCAAGGCTTGAAAAGTTGCAAAAGTGCTAAATAGAAAAACTCCTTTTTTTCAGGAGATTCGCCACTCAATTTTCGATGGTTTATCAAGTGGCATTTTCTTTGCTTGACCAGACATCCCTCACTTCCTATTACAGCATACACTCCTTTCTCAGTATCTTCTTTGATGTTCCTCTTGAACATGTAATTTTGCAGAACCTCATACAGACAAACATTCTCTAGGTGACTGCTTCGATTTGGATAATATGTATCCAACATGTTTGTCTTCAAAATGTCGGTACTGTTTGGCTCCTTTTCCGCCAAATACTCAATTTCCCGCACAGGTTTGAGAACTCGATTACGCGTTGCAGCAAGACCAAGACTCGCCCAAACGATACTCCTGGGCTTGGCATAGAGACTTGCTGAAGACAACCGGTCAGAACATTCGTACGCTCCGATTTCTCGATGCGACAACATCTTCAGACTGAAACTGTACAACTTCTTGCTGAGGCTCTTTTCATGGGAAATGTCCTCCCACATATCCTTCAATTCTGTCTTCTCTTTTTTGGTGATGTAAGACGTCACATACCGAGCCACAGCCATACAGTTATCAGCCACAAACTGTATATCCATGTTAGCATTCCACATGGACAAAATCACCGGGTTGTAGTCGTTGATGTACTTGGACTCTTCGTTCCTCTTCAAATTGTAAGTGTTTTTAGGTGATTTCTTCATCACATTATGTCGCAGCGAAGACATCAAACTGTTTACTCTTCCTTTAGAAATCACCGGTCGTGGAAAGCCGAAACGACATTTGGTGTAGAACTTGTCTTTGTTTCGGAATTTACGACGGCAGTACTTTCCACATCGATGGCTTTGGAAACGCAGAACTTTTTCTCTTAGGCTTTTCTTCTCCTTTGCGTTTGGAACAGCACACGTAGAATACTGTTGGATGAAACTCATCACTGAGTCTTCTGGATCCGTTCCAAATTTAGGTGCATCCTTGATCCACAGCAACATATGTATATGAGGAGCACCTCTTGCTTGGTACTCCTTTCTCCAGAAGAAATCCAACACCTCTCCAAGAGGTGGATTCTTCTTATTCATGATGAAAGACATCATAGCTTCAAATCTATGATTGAAGTACCTACATACATTGACTGGATCCAAAGAGCACAGTTCTCCGGGTGTCTTGAATTCGATGTTTTCTACGTTAGCATTTGCCTCTCGTAGAAATTGAAGTAAGTCTTCCCAGCCATACTCGGCACAACTCAGAGTGAGGAACCATGTGGGAGTACCTAAGTTCCTCAGCATACATTTTAAATCACCATGACGACGGTACCAGTACTCATTAGTACCACGCTGACACGCCATGAGATTAATCAGGTGAGAATCCAAAATACTATCTTGGACATTCACTTTATCCATAAAATCACTTGCCGAGATGTTTTGCATGTGTATACCACTTTTCAAGATGTGGTTCACTGCATATGACAGTCCAGACAGATCGCTTTCAAACAGGAGATGAAACAAATAAGGAATGCATTGTCGAAACCTAGCATCTCCTGCATACAATCGCAAAGTCCGGTATTCAGAAGCAGGAATTTGATGAGGTCGCTCATCATATCTTCCTCCCTGACCTGTTGGAAAAAGCTGTGGGAAACACCGAGCTTCCAAACTTTCCTCCCAAACACTAATGGGACTCCCTTTGGCTTGTTTCATTTGAAACAACTCAATAGCATTCCCCATGACTTCCTTCGAATGCAAAGGATGAACACTATAATGTTCATATATTTCCTCACTAGTAGAGGGTTCTACTTTCTCAATTTGACCAGCACACAAATCGCTATCCTCTTCCTCACTTACTTCCTCTTCTGCAACATATACATTCTTATAGTATTTATTATTTTTTTTCAAATACAATGTTGCCTTTTTAACTTTCCTAACATCTACTAAATCTTGCCATATTTTCTTATTCTTTGTCGGAACCCCATTAACTAAGATAACCAGAGGTTCCTCTTCCACTTTTTCTACTCCAATTGTGTTAATGTTTTTCTTGAAATCTAGAGGCAAATAAACAACTCTTCCCTTTAATCCTCTCTGTAAATCTGATGGAGGCAATTTCCCTGTCTTTGGCTCCATTCTTACAATAGCCTGAAAGGGATGGATACTTTGAATCAAAATAGATTCATAAGTATTTAAGTCCTTCAATTCAGAAGGAATCTCAACCAATTCCAGATTATTATGAACTGCTCTAGCAGGCATCTGGTTTTGTTTTAATTTGTTACAACAATAAGTACACACACGTTGATCCAATCCCAAATCAAAACAATTTTCTACCATCAAGTATGTTGCAAAATCCTTCCATTCACTATTATTTTCCCTTTCACTTTTTGCATATAAATCCACTAACTTAGTCTGATTCTTATAATAAGTGCGTCTACAACACACACAAGTGAAATTAGGCCTCTCACTTGATTTCATGTCAAACGTCGCAATTTCCCTCTGGAAATTATCTGTACTGGAAACATGTACACTATCTTCCAAATGACCCTCTACTTCTTGCTCAATTTCAACATTCTCCTCTTTACTTCCAAAGTAACAAAACTCAATTTCTTCACATATATTCTTCACATCTATTTCAGAACCATGCAAAAGAGCAGCGCATAATTGTTTCAGCATAATTGCTGGACTCTTAGCATAATACAACAGTCTAACTAACTTCCTCACTTTGTTATGATGCACTGCTAGCATCCTGAAATGATGAAAAACACTCTGGCATACTCTTCTGGATAGACAAGCCAGTGAATGACCATGCAAACCTGTCACTTCTCTTACTCTGCAAGGATCTAATTCTTGCAACAACCTCATTTTCTGCTTCAAACTTTTTTTGTTAAATGACCGTACAAAATCACAAAGCAAATTGATGGAATCCTGTCGCACACTGCAAATACTACTACACTTCCAGGTGTACACAGGACCCTTAGCACGTCTTCCTAAAACCTCATTACCTAACAACTCTTCTGCCTCTGTTGTCACAAGTTTTTCTTTTTCAACTGGACAACCATCTTTCACTTCATAAGCACGACCACTGATGTCAACTGCATGCACCAAATCATTATCCTGGAAATAACTCTCTTCATTAAAAAATGCCTCACAGCTTGAACTATGTATCCATTCTCCAGAAAAAACTTCACAAAAATTACTACGATTAACTATTCTCTTCCATCTACTATTTCTTTTGAAATCAAAAATTGCCTTGTTTAGCTTCCTAATTCTATTGATTATCAAAATAAATAACTTACGTTTAATTTCAAATGCCTGATCAATAACTTTCTCAACTTTTTTTTTCTCTTATAAAAAACTAGTTTCTGTTGACCTTTCTTAATATTTTTTAACAAATTGCCAATTATCCTGTTACGGAACATTCGTTTACGAATCTCCCTAAACTGTTGTTTCCTTCTACTATCATGCACAGATTTATCTCTTGCTCTAGCAGTAACATTTTCATTTGTCCTTTTCTTTCCATTTGATTTACTTCTCGTGTTATGGATTGAAACATTTTCTGTAGTAATATTTTTTTTATTACAAATATTTCTTATGAAATATTTAGAGCTCTTACCCGGTGCTTTCTTCGTGGCTTGAGAAAACCTTTTTGTTAGAGGACTGCTGCGTTTTTTTTTTCTCCTGCTGTCTTTGACGTTTTGCAGCCTTTATCTGTCTTAGTACTGTAGGCATATTGAAATCTTGAAATGATCTGCAGTTGAATCTGAGGAAAAATATAATAAAAAATTTTAATAAACATTATTATCAAACAGTAAATCAGTAATAGTGATCAAAAACATAACACACTACTTGACATTTTAATTTGAAGATTTTTTAGTCATTGCCATTTTTACAATACAGAAATACCAGAAAAGAAATGACATTTATATTTATGTTACCTATGCTATTTTATATGTGAATCTGATCTAATTTTATGAGCATATTTTAATATTTTATTGAAGACACTACACATAACCTGTTTTTGAAGGTGTCTTTATTTTTAAATTAAACGGTTTACCTTTTTACTTTTTATTGATTATAAATTTTAAAAATAAATGTTTATAATTCCAAAGGCTCAAGCAGGTCAGCTTCCCATCCTATATCATATAATTCTGACAAATCTGCATCCTCATCACGCTCTTCTTCATCCTCAGGATTTAAATCATCCAATGGATCAACATCCACTGATGTTTCAATTACAAGTTCAATGATGAGGTCAAAATCAACTGATTGCAGATTGTCGCTCATGTTGAGGTTGTCTTTATCTTTAAAGAAAGATAACAACAATGAGATGTTGCAGAGTAAGAGACAAATCTCACAGATTATAATAGTAAAATTATTTAACAAGAGTAACATTTTGCAGCTATTATTTAGCCATGTCCAGCGATGCTGAGCAGGTGAAGCCTATGTCTAATTTTTCACTGAACAGGACTCATCTGTTCTTAACCTTGGATAAGCCTCAACGACTCTGTGTCCCCTGCACATACTCAAATGTTAAAGTGCAGATTTATATTAAATGGCACATCCCCAGGCATGCACCAGTTAATGTGCACCACTGCTTTACCACCCATGGTGTGCCGCATTTACAATCAGATAGGAGAAAGCTGCTTCAAAACCCTGCGCCTGCTTGAAGCTGGCATAGGTCTTGACGCAGCATTGTAGAGATGGGGCACCCCTGAGCCTTGCTGGAGCTGCATCGCACTTACGATACAACTCCAGCAATGCGCCACCTTTACGGCACAGATGCGTCACGCATCTGTGCCGTTTTTGCCCCATGCTGCGCCGCATTGTAAATGCAGCACAACATGGGTGGCGGAACAGTGGCGCAGGATGACTGTCACATCCCTGGTGATGCGCCACTCATCATAAATCTATCCCTAAGCTTCTTATCTTGTTACAGATGAACTGCCATATGTATCATCAAAATATTTTACATTTTCTAAATAGCGAATTTTAAGGAATAAATAGCGATTCTTTACCATTCCTAATTTGCGATGAGCAAATTGCTAATTGCAAGTTACCCATTCATTTCCATGGCCTAGGAGGCTAATATGAATGAAGGTTTAATTTGCGATTAGCAATTTGCTCATCACAAAGTAGGAATTTTTCCAAGGGTGCAGGGGTGTCTCAAGAACACCTACTGCACCCCTGAAAAACAAATTTAGGGGCATATGGCACACATACATGCCTTAAGGGCATGTGTTGGCGTCATATGGCACCTTTTCTTTTTTTGAAAAAAAGCTTTTTGAAAAGAATTCACAAATTACCACTAATTTACCACAATAGTTTCCAAATCCTTAATGTCATTTTTTACATAGTTTTTGTTTGATACATTGCATTTAAGTAGTCACAAAATTTACAAATGCTTCAGTGCAATCGCAAAATAAGGAATAGCACATTTTGCTACTCCTTATTTTGCATCAAAGTTGTTTGATACATACCATTTGTCTAATTAACATTCGCAAAGGCCGAAATTCATAGAATTTTGATCTTTGCAAATGCTAATTAGCTTGATACATATGGCCCCAAGTGAGGCCTGTCTTGCGACATGGTGCATCTTTTGCATTACTGCTGATTGGGTTTTATGTGGTACGTTTTTTTTTTACACTATGACATATCTGCCTAAATGCATCAATTTTTAATGTTGTCACCTCATAGCAAATATTATGCACCACCGCTGCATCATAAAAGTGACGCACAGTGGCAGAAAAAAGGCATACACCTATCATAAATCTGTCCCTAACATTTTAAATGATTGATTTAGGATGACGATAAAGTGTGTCCTATCCAGAGGTTTGTTTAAGGTGAGGCCTACTCAGGATTGCAGATTAAAGTTACGCTTGATGAAGAATACAGAGGAGATAATACATATAAAGGACTACCAATGAAGTAAGTAATGTGCACTTTATTGCGCCAGTCATCATAAATGTATCCCTAAGCTTCTTATCTTGTTACAGATGAACCACCATATGTATCATCAAACTATTTTGCATTTCCTAAATAGCAAATTTTAAGGAATAAATAGCAATTCTTTACTATTCCTAATTTGCAATGAGCAAATTGCTAATTGCAAATTACCCATTCATTTCCATAGGCTAGGAGGCTCATAGGAATTAATGTTGCAATTTGTGATTAGCAATTAGCTCATCACAAAATAGGATTTTTTTCAAGCGTGCAGGGGTATCTCAAGAACACCCTGCTGCACCCCTGAAAAAGAAATTTGGGAGCACATGGCACACCTACATGCCCTAATGGCATGTATGGGCGTCATATGGGACCTTTTTTTTTTTTGAAAAAAATGCTTTTTGAAAAGAATTCGCAAATTACCACAAACTAGAAGTTGGTGGTAGTTTCCAAATCCTTAATATCATTTTTTACATATTTTTTTTTTGATACATTGCATTTAAGGAATCACAAATTTTGAATTATTGACATTTTAAGTAATTTCCACATGTGCAGTGTTTTCAAAATATAATTTGAAAATCGTTTTTGGGGAAAAGTAATGGTTTGCAAATTTATGACAAGGACATAATGGTGTATGCTTCTCTATAAGGCATTTCAGTATCTCTAATGTCATTTTTCCCATATTACATTATAAGACCTTTCCCCATGAAGCACATTCCTTGTAAATATGCTCCCACCTGTGCATTGCAAATTTAGATTTTGACTGTTTCAGACACATAGCCATGTTGAAAGTGACCCAAAAAAATTGCAAACGTTTTAAAATAACACATTCATGTGTCTTAAGGACATTTTAAGTCATTTCCCCATGGACAATGTTTTCTAAGTGGCACAAAAGAGGTATACACCTATCATAAATCTGTCCCTAGCATTTTAAATGATTAATTCAGGATGACAATAAGATGTGGCCTATCCAGAGGTTTGTTTAAGGTGAGGCCTACTCAGGATTGCAGATTAAAGTTACGCTTGATGAAGAATACAGAGGAGATAATTTATTGTAAAGGCCTACCAATGAAGTAAGTGATTTCTACTTCATTGCACCAGTCATCATAAATGTATCCGTAAGCTTCTTATCTTGTTAGACATCAACCGCCATATGTATCATATAACTATTTTGCATTTCCAAAAAAGCGAATTTTAAGGAATAAATAGCGATTCTTTACCATTCCAAATTTGCTTTGAGAAAATAGCTAATTGCAAATTACCCATTCATTTCCATGGGCTAGGAGGCTCATAAAAATGAAGGTGCAATTTGCGATTAACAATTTGCTCATCACAAATTAGGAATTTATTCCAAAGGTGCAGGGGTGTCTCAAGAACACCCTGCTGCAACCCTGAAAAAGAAATTTGGGGGCATATGGCGCACATAAATTTTAACAACATTCCTTTACCTCAACAACGATTTTCAAATCATAACTTCAAAACACTACACATGGGAAAATTACTTAAATTGTCCTTAAGACACATAAAAGCGTTTTTTGATTGGCTTTCCTGCATGGTAGGGTCACTTTTAACATGGCTATGTAACACAAACATTCAAAATCAAAATTTTCCATGCACAGGTGGGAGCATATTTACAAGCAATTTGCGCCACAAAGAAAGGTCTTACATTAAAATGGGAAAAATAACATCAGGGACAGTCAATTGCCTTATAAAGAACCATACACCATTATGTCCTTCTCATGAATTTAAAAACAATTCCTTTTTCCCAAAAACGATTTTCAAATCATAATTTCAAAACACTGCACATGAGAAAATGACTTAAAATGTCATTGAAACACATGAAAGCGTTTTTTGATTGGCTTTCCTGCATGGTTGGGTCACTTTTATCATGGCTATGTAACACAAACATTCAAAATTAAAATTTTCATGCACATGTAACAGCATATTTACAAGCAATTTGCGCCACAGAGAAAGGTCTTACACTAAAATGAGAAAAATAACATCAGGAACAGTCAATTGCCTTATAAAGAACCATACACCATTATGTCCTTGTCATGATTTTATAAACAATTCCTTTTCCCCAAAAACGATTTTAAAATCATAATTTCTAAACACTGCACATGGGAAAATGACTTAAAATGTCATTAAAACACATGAAAGCGTTTTTTGATTGCCTTCCCAGCATGGTTTAGTCACTTTTAACATGGCTATTTAACACAAACATTCAAAATCTAAATTTTCCATGCACATGTGAGAGCATATTTACAAGCAATTTGCGCCACAGAGAAAGGTCTTACACTAAAATGAGAAAAATAACATCAGGGACAGTCAATTGCCTTATAAAGAACCATACACCATTATATCCTTGTCATGAATTTAAAAACAATTCCTTTTCCTCAAAAACGATTTTCAAATCATAATTTCTAAACACTGCACATCAGAAAATGACTTAAAATGTCATTAAAACACATGAAATCATTTTTTGATTGGCTTTCCAGCATGGTTGCGTCACTTTTAACATGGCTATGTAACACAAACATTCAAAATCAAAATTTTCCATGCACATGTGAGAGCATATTTACAAGCAATTTGCGCCACATAAATCATAATTTTCTCCTTAAAGCACACTATTCTCTATCTAAAGTAAAGAAATATTTTCTCACCTTAGCAAATACTTTCAGTTTGAAAACAGTCTAAGAAACACACCAATTTGTCTTCAGCAGAGCAAAAGGTATGCACTCCAGAGTCTGCAGCTATCAAAAGCACAGAAATGCTGTAATTCTTCACACATATTTCTCATGTCACCCAATCAAAACTCTTCCCTCACTTTTTTTCAAATGAAAACCCTTCCCCCTCTGCCCTTTCTGCCTATTTTCCATAGCAACCACCTCTTGGAGAAACTCTGGTGTTTGCAAGTTCACACAACAATGTTGCAATTGAACTCTGAACTCTCAGTGCACCTGCAGATCCAGTGCTTTCTTTCATTTAATGATTTTTTATTGACCACTCAAAATACATCTTTCAAACAACACATCTGTACACCCTAACTTTCTGTTTTCATCAATCAAAATCCACCAATCACTGTTACTACTTCATGAACACAGAAACTCCACAGTTTTTTTCATTTCAAACTCTCATTTTTTCAACTGCCATTTCATTGCCACACTTCATCTGACTGCAGGAGAACCTTCTCTCACCATGTTTTCTGTCTGGATTGTTGGTCATAGTTATATTCACTGGGCTCAAAGGTACGTTGAAAGCAGGAATTTACCTAACCTCAATTTACAAGATGTGGAAATTAAGTGGTTTGGCCACAGAGGATTAAAATGTCACCAATTGATACCATTGGTGAAAACCTTTATGCATTTGCCAAAACCTGACCTGTTAATTGTGCACTGTGGAGGTAATGACTTGGGCACTTTGACTGGTGTAGGTCTGGAAATGCTTTTAAAGGACACCTTTGAGCAATTAATGGCACTTTTTCCTCAGACTGCCTTGGTATATTCAAATATATGCCAAAGACAGAAATGGAGGTGGTCAAACCAATTTTGTCCACAAATTGAGAAGTCGAGGAAGCATGTAAACAAATCTGTTTCAGCTTACATGAGAGACCATGGAATGGGCTCCCTGTACAACAATAACTTGCGTTACTACATGCAAGATATCTACAGAGGAGATGGAGTTCACTTCTCAGATGAGGGCAACAGAGTTTTCACTCTGAATTTAAGAATGTGCATTGGTACCTACTTATAAGTACCTAAATATACCATAAACCCAAAAGCTCTTCTCAGAGCTACCCTACATCTAATCACTCACAATTATTATTTTACTCTAACTTTTTTCACTAATTTTCAACAAAGTACACTCCCTGGGGCGCTACCCGGTACGCGTACCGGGAGCTAACCTCGCGAAATTTTTAAAAAAAATGTTTTTTTTTCGCACATATAAACCTCCTCAGCCACCCTCAGAAAACCTAGGGGGTCAAGATAAGTCTACCGTGCCCCCTTCTACCCATTCTGAACATTATTTGCCCTCCATCTTGTATCTTAATTCGACCGAAACACAAAATGGTGGACTCCCGGAACGCTTAAGGTACGCGAACCGGGGCGCTCAACGGTTCGCGTACCGGGTCGCTCCCTGGGAAGCGCACCATCAAAAAAGGTGGGAAAATAGTTCACAGAAAAGCCACTTGAGACAATTTCACCAAATATAGATTAGCTCATACTACATACCAATCCCTACCATTTTCACAAATTTGATTGGAATTCCATTTAGCCATTTAGCCTGTAGACCTCTCTAAATACCGTGAGGTAAATTACTTCACAAAACACATCTGAAATGTTGGAATTGACAACCAATTAAAATGTTACTTTCATTTTCTACTTTTTTTACCTGACATTTGATTGGTTATGTACCCGAATATATATAAAGGAAGAGAAGGAAACACAGCCATTTTGACTACTACTTCCTGGTGTACATTTCAATAGGATTTTCATTAATAACTTCAACTTCTTTTTAAAGGTAAGTTGTTATTTTTAAAACTGAAGTATATTTTGCACTTTAAGTTAATATGGCAAACTTTTTCTGTTAGTTATATACTATCCCTCTGTAGTACTTATAAATTTAGATACACTTTTTTATATTCCTACTTCCACTCTGATACTATACACTGCCCAAAGATAAATTCTCTGTTAAAAACTGCCTATCTAAAAATAATCCCAACAGTGCCCTACCTCTACTAATATATATTTTTTTTATGCAAATTTCAGGGAAAATGGAAAGTGAACAAAACATTTCATTTGAAATTGTCCTTCCAGAGTCCAACACAGAAATCATTGATCCAAATGAGATTGAATTTATGGATGAAACTTGGGACCAAGAACTACTGCAATGTGTACAAGCAGTAGATAACCTCCTTGCAAATGAGGACATTTTACAACCTCAGAGACTACAATCTATATTCCATGATTATTATGAAATTTCTGACAATGAAATGTTAGAAAGTTTAATAAATTATGAAACACAATAAAAAAAGCTTAAAAAAAAATAAAAAAATAAAATAATCAACAAAACCAACAATCAATTAACATACAGCATTTGAAAAGTCTATCATTCATTTTTCATTGTGGTACGCTCCCCAGAACGCTTCCCGGTTCGCGTACCGGGCGCTAACCACGAAAAAAAACAAAAAAAAAGATTTTTTTTTTTGCTTCGCGGGGCCCCTTTAAAACCTCCACATTAAACCTAGGGGGTCAGCGAGGATCTACTATGCCCCCTTATAGTTATTTCCCCCTTTGTTTTGGCCTCCTCTTGTCTCTCGATCCTACCGAGAGACAAGATGGCGGCCGCTCCGGACTGTTTAGAATGTTGACAGACACCGGAGAGCCAATCAGCTTCGCTACGCGAAGTTCCGTTACGCGTCAAGTACGCGAACCGGGGCGCTGCCTGGTCCGCGCTTACAGATATATATCTTTTTTTGAACGTTAATTTCTCAAAATCCACTGCAGCACATATATTGAGACCTACAAAAGGCACATCGGGCTACCAGTCCCTACAATTTTGCCAAGTTTCGTGCAAATCCATTCAGCCGTTCGGGCTAAAAGTGAGGCTAACCGCCCTATGGAAAACTCAATGTTAAAAACACGTTTTGGGACCCCCCTTTTTTCTCGGCCCCCCCTGGACCAACTCCCCCCAAATTTCCAGGGGCTGCTCAGAAACAAAATGTTCCATTTTGCTGAAAATTTCAGCCAATTCCGTCCACAAACGCCAAAGTTATTAGACATAGAATTTTCAAAAATCCCATAGGGAAAAAATCCTAACTATATATACCTACTGGCGACCGCCAGTAGGTAATATATATATTCATTTAACAAAACATAGGTTTCAGGCCTTATATAGTTAGGAATTAGCATTTAAAAAACCATTGAAATTGCTCCTATATAGTTAGTTGTACTAACTATATTTCGCGCACCCGCAATCCACTGTTGATGATGTCACATATTACATCAATCATGACATGGTCAGTGACATCACTGATGACATCTCAAATGACATCACTGATGACATCACTGATGACATCTCATATGACACGGGCAATTTTTTTTTTTGCCCTTGGGGGTCCTTTTGGGACCCCGTGAGAAGGGCTAGAGGGTTGGGGGGTCTCTACCCTGCCCCCTTTTTGGGTTTTCCACTCTTGTTTTGGGCTCTCTTGTGCCTCAGTTCTCCTGAAATACAAGATGGTGGCCAACGCTTCCTACGTTGGACAGTTTGGAATGTGGACAGTCGACTGCCAGCCAATCAGAAACTCGCTCGCGCACGAAAGGGTACGCGCACGTACGGGTACCGTACGCGTACGGTGCGCGTACGATGAGCGCATATAGATATATAATTTGCTCAAATTCAATTTTCTCAATAACTACTGGAGGGATTTTCACCAAATATAGAAAAGGCACTACTGCATACCTGTCCCTACCATTTTGCCAAGTTTGGTGTAATTCCGTTTAGCCGTTCGGTCTGTAGCCGTGTCTAAAGGTCCCACAGAAAATGCCATTTGAAACATTTTAAATTCAATTTTCTTAAGAACTACTGGAGGGATTTTCACCAAACATAACAAAGGCACATCTGCATACCTGGCCCTACCATTTTGCCAAGTTTGGTGTAATTCCATTCAGCCGTTCGGGCTGTAGCCGTGTCTAAAAGTCCCTATGGAAATTAACATGGGGAAAACACGTTTTGGGACCCCCCTTTCGGCCCCCGCTTGACAAATCCTCCTGCAACTTTCAGGGAAGGAGCGTAGCTGAGCTGGCAAAAATTCTAGAAAAAAATTACACGCAGATTCCTCGATCGGCGCCAAAGTTATTCCCAATAGAATGTTGAGCGCATATAGATATATAATTTGCTCAAATTCTCAACAACTACTGGAGGGATTTTCACCAAATATAGAAAAGGCACTACTGCATACCTGTCCCTACCATTTTGCCAAGTTTGGTGTAATTCCGTTCAGCCGTTCGGGCTGTAGCCATGTCTAAAGGTCCCATAGGAAATGCCATTTGAAAAATTTGAAATTCAATTTTCACAAGAAATACTGGAGGGATTTACACCCTCCAGCATACAAAAGGCACTGCTGCATACCAGTCCCTACCATTTTACCAAATCTGGTGTAATGCCGTTCAGCCGTTCGAGCTGTAGCCTTGTCAGAATGTCCCTATGGAAATTAACATAGGGAAAACACGTTTTGGGACCCCCTATTTTCTCGGCCCCCGCTTGACTAATCCCCCCGAAACTTTCAGTGAAGGAGCGGAGCAGAGCGAGGCACATTTGAGGAAAATTAAAGGCAGATCCCTCAATTGGCGCCAAAGTTATTCCCAATAGAATGTTCGGAATTTCCTATGGAAACTAGGTCCTAACTGTATATACCTACTGGCGACCTGCAGTAGGTAATATATATATATATATATATAAATTACCTACTGGCGGTCGCCAGTAGGTATATATAGTTAGGATTTTTTCTCTATGGGATTTTTGAAAATTCTATGTCTAATAACTTTGGCGTTTGTGGATGGAATTGGCTGAAATTTTCAGGAAAATGGCACATTTTGTTTCTGAGCAGCCCTTGAAAATTTGGGGGGGGTTTGTCAAGGGGGGGCCGAGAAAAAAGGGGGGTCCCAAAACGTGTTTTTAACATTGAGTTTTCCATAGGGCGGTTGGCCTCACTTTTAGCCCGAAGGGCTGAATGGATTTGCACGAAACTTGGCAAAATTGTAGGGACTGGTAGCCCGATGTGCCTTTTGTAGGTCTCAATATATGTGCTTCAGTGGATTTTGAGAAATTAACGTTCAAAAAAAGATATATATCTGTAACAGCGGACCGGGCAGCGCTCCAGTTCGCGTACTTTTCGCGCAACGGAGCTTTGTGAAGCGAAGCTGATTGGTTCTCCGGCGTCTGTAAACATTCCAAACAGTCCGTAGCGGCCGCCATCTTGTCTCTCGGTAGGATCGAGAGACAAGAGGAGGCCAAAGCGAAGGGGCAAATGACCATAAGGGGGCATAGTAGATTCTCGCTGACCCCCTAGGTTTGATGTGGAGGTTTTAAAATGGCCCCGCGGGGCAAAAAAAAAAAAAATAATAATAATCGAACGGCTGAATGGATTTGCACGAAACTTGGCAAAATTGTAGGGACTGGTAGCCCGATGTGCCTTTGCTAGGTCTCAATATATGTGCTCCAGTGGATTTTGAGAAATTAACGTTCAAAAAAAGATATATATCTGTAACAGCGCTCCGCTTCGGAGCTTTGCGAAGCTGATTGGTTCTTCGGCGTCTGTAAACATTCCAAACAGTCCGTAGCGGCCGCCATCTTGTCTCTCGGTAGGATCGAGAGACAAGAGGAGGCCAAAGCGAAGGGGCAAATGACCATAAGGGGGCATAGTAGGTCGTCCCTGACCCCCTAGGTTTGATGTGGAGGCTTTAAAAGGGTCTCGCAGGGCAAAAAAAAAATATATCGTTTTTTTTGTTTTTTTGCGTGGAGTGCGCCCGGTTCGCGAACCGGGAAGCGTTCTGGGGAGCGTACTTTCTTGAAAATTAGTGAAAAAAGTTAGAGTAAAATAATAATTGTGAGTGATCAGATGTAGGGTAGCTCTGAGAAGAGCTTTTGGGTTTATGGTACATTTAGGTACTTATAAGTAGGTACCAATGCACAGTCTTAAATTCAAAATGAAAACTCTGTTGCCCTCATCTGAGAAGTGAACTCCATCTCCTCTGTAGATATCTTGCATGTAGTAACGCAAGTTATTGTTGTACAGGGAGCCCATTCCATGGTCTCTCATGTAAGCTGAAACAGATTTGTTTACATGCTTCCTCGACTTCTCAATTTGTGGACAAAATTGGTTTGACCACCTCCATTTCTGTCTTTGGCATATATTTGAATATACCAAGGCAGTCTGAGGAAAAAGTGCCATCAATTGCTCAAAGGTGTCCTTTAAAAGCATTTCCAGACCTACCCCAGTCAAAGTGCCCAAATCATTACCTCCACAGTGCACAATTAACAGGTCAGGTTTTGGCAAATGCATAAAGGTTTTCACCAATGGTATCAATTGGTGACATTTTAATCCTCTGTGGCCAAACCACTTAATTTCCACATCTTGTAAATTGAGGTTAGGTAAATTCCTGTTCTCAGCATACCTCTGAGCCCAATAGATGTAACTATGTCCAACAATCCAGACAGAAAACATGGTGAGAGAAGGTTCTCCTGCAGTCAGATGAAGTGTGGCAATGAAATGGCAGTTGAAAAAATAAGAGTTTAAAATGAAAAAAACTGTGGAGTTTCTGTGTTAATGAAGCAGTAACAGTAATTGGTGGATTTTGATTGATTAGATAGAAAATAGTGTGCTTTAAGGAGAAAATTATGAAGAAAGTTGTGTTTTTCAAATGTTGCTTTGTCTCAAGTGTTTTACAAATAGATTTTGTTTCTTTGAGAAATTGTAATTGGAGAAAATGTGAAGTATTAGTACTGACAGGGTTTTTATGTGCATAGGAGCTGTGGAGTGTTTTCAAATTATGACTTGTAAATCGTTTTTGAGAAAAAGCAATGGTTTTAATATTGATGACAAGGACATAATGGTGTCTGCTTCTTTATAAGGTAATTGAGAGTCTCTGATGTTATTTTTCCCATTTCAATGTAAGAAGTTTGTCTGTGGAGCAAATTGCTTGTAAATATGCTCCCACCTGTGCATGGCAAATTTAGATTTTGAATGTTTGCGTTACATAGGCATGTTAAAGGTGACTGAAACATGCTGCAAAGGCAATCAAAAAACGCTTTTATGTGTCTTAAGGACATTGTAAGTCATTTCCCCATGTGCAGTGTTTTCAAATTATGAGTTGAAAATCGTTTTTGAGGTAAAGGAATGTTTTCAAAATTTATGTGCGCCATATGCCCCCAAATTTCTTTTTCAGGGGTGCAGCAGGGTGTTCTTGAGACACCCCTGCACCCTCGGAAAAATTCGTAATTTGCGATGAGGTAATTGCTAATCGCAAATTGCACCTTCATTCCTATGGGCCTCCTGCTGCATGGAAATGAATGGGTCATTTGTAATTAGCAAATAGCTCATCGCAAACTAGGAATGGTAAAGAATCGCTATTTATTCCTTAAAGTTCGCTATTTAGGAAATGCAAAAAACTTTGATGATACATATGGCGGTTCATCTCTAACAAGATAAGAAGCATAGGGATAGATTTATGATGACTGGCGCATCACCAGGGATGTGTTAGTCATTCTGTGCCGCTGTTCCGTCACCTATGGTGTGCTGCATTTACAATGCGGCGCATCATGGGGCAAAAACAGCAGAGATGCGTGACGTATCTGTGCCGTAAAGGTGGCGCATTGCTGGAGTTGTATCGCAAGTGTGATGAAGCTCCAGCATGGCTCAGGGGTGTCCCTGTCGCAGGGTTTCTGTTCTCACACAGAACTGTGGACAGAGGATTGGAACCTCGGCGAATTAGGGTGCCCCAAAACTCACCTTAGTAATCAAAAACCCCTTAGCAAGCTAGGTACAGTGTCACATTGGATATAACAAACTCTCAATGTTTAGACAATCCAGAATATGAACTTATAGTACCTCAGGATACGTGGAACTCATGAACAGTCGGTCGTTATATATTTCTTAGAAACCAGAACATGGAGTTAAGAAGAACACATGTGTATTTGAAATGTTTATTTACTAATGCCGTCTTCTCAGGCGTAGTATCTTAGATAATAGAAGTACACATATTATCAGTAGCAAAATTACCAGCATAGTTACTAGTACATAAAAAGCGAATGGTGACAGTATGTTAACATGCTGTAAATGAATAAGAGTTAGCAACACTTATAAGCAGCCGCGGGCCGTGGAGGGAGTTACGGTGGGGCAGGGAGGCGGGGAGGGGGAGGGGCAGGGTGGAGAGGGCTCCACCCTGCCCCTCCCCCTCCCCGCCTCCCTGCCTCACCGTAACTCCCTCCACGGCCCGCGGCTGCTTATATCTGACCCTCCCTAATACACATATTATATTATTTGCTAAGAAGGTCTCTTTGTGTTGGTTTAGGGCGTGCCCATACTTTAGTGTCTTAGATTTGAAGGAATCACATCAGCATACACCAGCTCTCTCTTCATGTGAACCGCATCAAGTGTTGTGTATGTGTGTTCGGCAAAGCAATATAAAACCCGCCTCGTGCCCAGAATTGGCAGAAGCTGCACTTATGTTATGAGTATGAAGTCGTGGAGATCAGACCTCATAACAATTCTGTATCGTGTTGGTCTTAAAACTTCAGCAGTCGCTGTACAGATATAGTTTAACAAGCAAAGCAGATAGTAGAGCAATAACATATTATTCTCATGTAAACCACGATGAACTACTAGGTTGAAAGCTAAAGCAACAACTAAGTGTCGTGTGCAGAAGTTGCAAAAAAGGAAAAATGGCGTTTAAACCGGTAATGAGCCCATGCTAACTTAACACGGTGTAAAGATATCCAGGATCTAGATGACACTTCCCCATGATCCGGAAACGAACTGAATAAGATAATAGAAGTGGCATCTCATGAGAGCAGATTGCAACTTTATATGTGGACGGTCCGCAAGGTAAAACATTAAAAACTAGGAAAATTTAATGCTAAAGAAAAATAAAACAGCCAACTACTTTATCGAGGCTTAAGCCAATAGGCAAGCTAAATAATAAAAACTTGACAAATAAGTCAATGAATTGTCAATGAAATGCTAGTACTCAGCATATCAAACATGAAAAAGGTCTATGACATAACTGTGTATGCAAAATAAGCTGCAACAGCCTCCAATAGGAAGTCACCGTCTTCATCCGAAAAGAGTTCAGCCATCCAATTTAAAAGCGGAAAAGAACATACGTGCTCTCCCAGCACCGGATCCTCTATCACCATCAGAGGACAGCTCGGTGGGTTTTCAAGAAAGCTCTGTTCCAAGAAAGACTGTGTTGCCGCCAGTAAATTCCAGGGACCAATTAGTCCATGCATCAATGCCACAGCCATAATCCTTTCGCCAGGACAAACCAACTCGTGAGTAATGATAGGAGTCATCAGCTGATTAAAGTCGACGTCAGGAGAAACCGGTCCGCAGAGACACAAATTAATGGCCCAATCGAAATCACAGGTCAGGCAGTGAAATACAGGCTGGACACAGGTGAAGTAGGAGAATCGAAAAGATAATCCATATGCCGTGCTTAATATCGCCAACGGCATTGTGCCATAATATTCAAGCATGCGATTGCGGAACAGCGTCAGCAGCTGCAGGGCGGGAGCTTGCACAGGAGGGACATCCATATTTAAAAATGTAAAAAAGCACAAGAGCGTCCGCTGGTAATGCAAGTAAAAATGGGAATCCACCAAGCACATTGGAAAAAATAGAATGAAAGAAAGCAGGGATGACTCCAAAGATTTTCTCAAATGAAGTCACGAGACCACTGGTAACAACTTTAAAAAAGTGCGCCAGGCCCTTTGTGGAGGACGCGTTAAAGATAGTCCGAACCATCTTGCTGAAATGGAAAGGCAAATCTGTATTTAAAAGGGTCTGCACCTCTGTACGGGTGTTCGCTATGTGAAGCACGAAAGTTTCACGGGCCGAACTCAAGGCCACCTCTCTCTGAGACAAAAGAGTTCTTATTCTTGCCATGCCGTTGAAATCTGTTCCCACGGTTGGTATTTGTGGCCAGATTGAAAACTCCCTATGTTCATGTGTGGGAGGAAATAGAACATTTCTGCAGCAAATAACCCGTTCACTTACTGTTACGATAAAAGGAATACTTTTAATTAACCCAGAACAATCTTCATTATTGAGCATCAAATAACTACCATTTTCCAACAACTTGAACGTGGGGATGATAGCAGGAACTGGCGTGCCTTGCAACACGCAAGCCATATTTGGTCGGTGTTTGTTGCATGAACCGTGTAACTTTATGTGCCTACACATTAGTGAATGATCTGGCGTCTCAGTGCATTCCTCTCCATTCAGATAAACTTCTTGATCATCTTTGAAACAGCTGTATGTGTATGGAAGCGACCAGACCTCATGAAGAAAACCACTCCCTAAAGGTGCATAACGACCTATTGGTATATATTTCATACAATTTGAAAACTTATATAAAGCAAAAGGCAGCGTTATTAAACCGTGGATAAGGCACGTTGCCAAAGCAGCCAACCTTTTGGATTTATACTGGAAATGTTAAAGGAAGAATTATGGAGTAGGGCCTGTAAATCTTTAATGGACAACCGAGTAAAATTACTCCAACCATCATATTCCTCTAACTCCGGGATAGTAGGGGTGTTTAATTTTTTAGAAGTAGCCAATCCAAAGCATTTGGTCTGGGAAATTGTTTCATTCACAAACAACATATGATTTGGGATGAGATATGCACGGTGCAAAGCCTCAGTGCCTTTTACCTGCCACGTTCGTGAACCCCAAACTGATGTAGATCCTGGATATCTTTACACTGTGTTAAGTTAGCATGGGCTCATTATTGGTTTAAACGCCATTTTTCCTTTTTTGCAACTTCTGCACACGACACTTAGTTGTTGCTTTAGCTTTCACCCTACCTGCGTCAAGATCTATGCCTGCTTCAAGCAGGCGCAGGGTTTTGATGCAGCTTTGTCCTATCTGATTGTAAATGCGGCAGACTGTGGGTGGTAGAGCAGCGGTGCACGTTAACTGGTGCATCTCGGGGGATGTGCTAGTTAATATAAATCTGCCCCTTTCCATACATACTGAGCATGTCATGAATGATGTAATATGTGACATCATCAGCAGTGGATTACGGGTAATAGTATCTCTAGTTTACTCCCCTATAGATGTCTTTCTTTTAACATAACTGTCTGTTTCCTTCCCTTATACTTACTGTTTTTTTGGTTCGCTTCCGGTTCGCGTACCGGCGAGCGAACTGGGAAGCGAACTAAGAGAAATAGAGGTTGGCACAGTTCCAAATATTGTACCAATTTTTTAATACCGGGGAGGTAGTTCTGAAAAGAACTTTTTTTTTATTGTTTTTGTTGTTTTATATTTTTTTAATTATTTTTCTGAACATTTTTTTACTTTTTTTGAATTTTTCTGAACAGTTTTATGTTTTTTTTGGGTTTTTTTTGGAGGGGGCAACGAAAACGATTCATTGTAAAGGGCTCAACAGGAGCAACAAAAAAAAAAAAAGAATTTATTGTTTGGGGCGTTTCGGACAAACATGAGCATGATTGTCAATAGCTCTGTTGATCAGAGTGATGCTACTTTCTCCGTAGCAAATGAATCCACTGCAATGTACGCAGACTTGTTTTACTTCACGAAATCTCGTTTGTATATTTGGCACCATCTCCCTGCCCTCTGGTCCCGTTACTTCCGGTACAACAGATCTTCTGGCCATAATAGGGAGATTATCTAGGTCGTTACGAAACTGTGCAGCACTGTAGTTGTTAGGATGCCACCTAGTCATATGGCGATGCATTGTGTAGTTTCCGAAACTGTATTTTTTGTCGGTCCCTCTGGACAGTCTATCTTGACATATAAGGCAAGTTACGTATCTTGCATTTACTTTTTTCTGACCTTTGGGAATTTTAAAAAATTGCCAAATGAAGTTTTCTTTCCGGTGAGACGTCCTGGGCTCCTCAGGCAAAAAGTGCCTCTCTTCGTGCTCTTCGTCCTGTTCCTCTTCTTCCTCTTCTTGCTGAATTATAACTTGAGCAGGTGGTCCACTCTTCCTTGGATGTGGTGGAGGTGGTGGGGAAGCACCAGCTGAAGCTACTAAAGAAGCCATTGCTCACTGGTAACAAAGGGTCTTTCTCTCACAATGATGAAAGTCAGAGTGAGGAAAGAAGGAGGGATTTTCATCATTTGGGAAAAACAATAGTTCTCAACCAATGAAAAGTGTTCATTTTAGATTATATGACCTAGTCTTACATCATTAGGAAACCAAAAGTGAAATGAACCAATGAAAAGTGTTATTACCAAGTCACATGACCTGCTGTGTTTACGTTACGTGCTTTGCAGGGCCTCCCGGTTTGCTTCCAGAAACTTGCGCTTTGCGCCTCGCTTCGCGTACCAGTTCGCTAATGTAGCACGTCATATGACGTATCACGCGACAACGCGAAACGTCATGTGGACGGGAGGCGTCACGATGTTGTTTTCTAACGCGGCAGTTGCGGTAAAGAAACGTTTACCGGCTCGCGGTCTATTTCGCGGCATCAAGGTAAGCTAACGGGAAGTTTCCCGATTCGCGAAGCGGGAACGAAGAAAAAAAAATATTTTTTAAAAAAATTATTAATAAACATATAAAATATATTTTTGGATTTAAAGAAGAATACATTTTACAGCTACAGATATTAGCTGTTAAAAAACCAATGAAATTCACTGAAAAAACCATAGGTTATAGACCATATATAGTTAGGAATTAGCATTTAGAAAACCTTATTTTACTCACACAAAACCATTGAAATTCCATATATAGTTAGTTGCACTAACTATATATCGCGCACCCGCAATCCACTGCTGATGATGTCACATATTACATCATTCATGACATGGTCAGTGACATCACTGATGACATCACTGATGACATCTCAAATGACATCACTCATGACATCACTGATGACATCTCAAATGACATCACTGATGATATCTCATTTGACATCAATGGTCACATCAATGATGATATCATTAATGTGACAATACAATGCATCTCCTCACACTTTAATATAACCTCTGTTACACCCAGTGTTAAATACAGAGTATAATTTTTGAAACCATTGACACACCAATACTAGTTACTACATACGCACTCACTGATTCCTACGTCTACACACACATTCACTCATTCACCCATACAATCATTCATACATACAATCACTCATCTTTACAACACTATCATATGCACTCATACACCTATACAGACACTCACACTCTGCCACTCATCCATGGAGTTACTCACACACCTAGTCAGTCCTGAAAAGAATCAATCACACTTCCATTTTCTCATCTATACAGTTAAACACAGAACACCTTACATTTTTGAAACACATACTAACACATACTTACTCTCTTATAGAATCACTGATACAAGTACACATTGATCTGCACAGAGTCACACACCTCCCAGCCAGCCATACACACACTCAGTCTCCCATACAAATACTTGTGTAACCAATCAATAACCCATATAGCTACTTATATAGCTACTGATCAACACATGCAGCAGCTTGCACAACAACAGACATACTGATGCACACTTTCAGACAGTTTAGTCACTAACCCGTGCATTCAGTAAGACGCATTTAATCACTCACTCATACAGTCAATCACGCACCTACTAAAACCTTCATTCAGACACTTATACATCCACTCATTCTTCAATATGTAAAACATATTTAAACTTTACAGAAACACATAATCACTGGATGTTGTAATCAGTGATGTCATCAGTGATGTCACTGACCATGTCATGAATGATGTAATATGTGACATCATCAGCAGTGGATTGCAGGTGCGCGATATATAGTTAGTGCAACTAACTATATATGGAATTTCAATGGTTTTGTGTGAGTAAAATAAGGTTTTCTAAATGCTAATTCCTAACTATATATGGTCTATAACCTATGGTTTTTTCAGTGAATATATATATATATATATATATATATATATATTACCTACTGGCGGTCGCCAGTAGGTATATATAGTTAGGATTTTTTCCCTATGGGATTTTTGAAAATTCTATGTCTAATAACTTTGGCGTTTGTAGACGGAATTGGCTGAAATTTTCTGGAAAATGGAACATTTTGTTTCTGAGCAGCCCCTGGAAATTTGGGGGGGGTTCGTCCAGGGGGGGTCGAGAAAAAAGGGGGGTCCCAAAACGTGTTTTTAACATTGAGTTTTCCATAGGGCGGTTGGCCTCACTTTTAGCCCGAACGGCTGAATGGATTTGCACGAAACTTGGCAAAATTGTAGGGACTGGTAGCCCGATGTGCCTTTTGTAGGTCTCAATATATGTGCTCCAGTGGATTTTGAGAAATTAACGTTTAAAAAAAGATATATATCTGTAACAGCGGACCGGGCAGCGCCCCGGTTCGCGGACCTTACGCGTACCGGAACTTCGCGAAGCGAAGCTGATTGGTTCTCCGGTGTCTGTCAACATTCTAAACAGTCCGGAGCGGCCGCCATCTTGTCTCTCGGTAGGATTGAGAGACAAGAGGAGGCCAAAACAAAGGGGGAAATAACCATAAGGGGGCATACTAGATCCTCCCTGACCCCCTAGGTTTAATGTGGAGGTTTTAAAAGGGCCCCGCGGGGCAAAAAAAAAAAAATGTTTTTTTGTTTTTTTGCGTGGGTAGCGCACGGTCCGCGAACCGGGAAGCGTTCTGGGCAGCGTACTGCGACAACGCGATACCGTCACTATGTTGATTTCTTACCGGTTCGCGGACCGGGTCGCGGCATCAATTTGAGCTAACGGAAAGCTTTCCGGTTCGCGGACCGGGAGCGAAACAAAAAAAATATTTTAAAAAAATTATTAATAAACATATAAAATATATTTTTGGATTTAAAGAAGAATACATTTTACAGCTATAGATATTAGCTTTTAAAAAACCAATGAATTTCACTGAAAAAACCATAGGTTATGGACCATATATAGTTAGGAATTAGCATTTACAAAACCTTATTTTACTCACACAAAACCATTGAAATTCCATATATAGTTAGTTGCACTAACTATATATCGCGCACCCGCAATCCACTGCTGATGATGTCACATATTACATCATTCATGACATGGTCAGTGACATCACTGATGACATCACTGATGACATCTCAAATGACATCACTGATGACATCACTGATGACATCATCCAGTGACTGTGTGTTTCTGTAAAGTTTAAATATGTTTTACATATTGAAGAATGAGTAGATGTAGAAGTGTCTGGATGAAGGATTTAGTAGGTGCGTGACTGACTGTATGAGTGAGTGATTAAATGTGTCTCACTGAGTGCATGGGTTAGTGACTAAACTGTCTTAATTTGTGCATCATTATGTCTGTTGTTCTGTAAACTGCTGCATGTGTTGATCAGTAGCTATATGAGTAACTATATGGGTTATTGATTGATTGTCCAAGTATTTGTATGGGAGACTGAGTGTGTGTGTGGCTGGCTGGGAGATGTGTGACTCTGTGCAGATCAATGTGTTCTTGTATCAATGATTGTATAAGAGAGTAAGAATGTGTTAGTATATGTTTGAAAATGTAAGGTACTCTATGTTTAACTGTATAGATTAGAAAATGGAAGTGTGATTGATTCTTTACAGGACTGACTAGGTGTGTGAGTAACTCCATGGATGAGTGGCAGAGTGTGAGTGTCTGTATAGGTGTATGAGTGCATATGATAGTTTTGTAAAGATGAGTGATTGTATGTATGAATGATTGTATGGGTGAATGAGTGAATGTGTGTGTAGACGTAGGAATCAGTGAGTGCGTATGTAGTAACTAGTATTGGTGTGTCAATGGTTTAAAAAATTATATTCTGTATTTAACACTGGGTGTAACAGAGGTTATATTAAAGTGTGAGGAGATGCATTGTATTGTCACATGAATGATATCATCAGTGATGTGACCATTGATGTCAAATGAGAGGTCATCAGTGATGTCATTTGAGATGTCATCAGTGATGTCATCAGTGATGTCATTTGAGATGTTATCAGTGATGTCATTTGAGATGTCATCAGTGATGTCATCAGTGATGTCATTTGAGATGTCATCAGTGATGTCATCAGTGATGTCATTTGAGATGTCATCAGTGATGTCATCAGTGATGTCACTGACCATGTCATGAATGATGTAATATGTGACATCATCAGCAGTGGATTGCGGGTGCGCGATATATAGTTAGTGCAACTAACTATATATGGAATTTCAATGGTTTTGTGTGAGTAAAATAAGGTTTTGTAAATGCTAATTCCTAACTATATATGGTCTATAACCCATGGTTTTTTCAGTGAATATATATATATATATATATATATATATATATATATATATATATATAACAAATTTAAACGTTACAGAAACACACAGTCCCTGGATGATGTCATCAGTGATGTCATTTGAGTTGTCATCAGTGATGTCACTAACCATTTCATGAGTGATGTAATATGTGACATCATCAGCAGTGCATTGCAGGGACGCGAGTTATAGTTACATCAACTAAATATAACAGCAGAATTTCTCTGTGTTGTACGAGTGAAATGTCCAACTAACTATAACATCCCTCAAACGTATGTTTTTTTTCAGCGGATATATATATATATATTTATAACTAGAATACCAAGTTACCATAGGAAAGTAATTTTTGGTTTGCTAATAACTTTGGTGCCATTTGACAAATCAACACAAAACTTCCCCCAAAATAGTTCATCCACCTCAGCTCCTTCTTACAAAGTTTTGAAGTAATACATTAAGATGGGACTGATAAAAAAGGTTGGTTCCTAAACTTAAAATCGCCATCCATTTTTCCATATTGAATAGCGATAATGTGAGAATGACTGTACAGACCCTAGGGGTCATTTGTTTGAAAGAAACATGTTTCCATTTGGTTTTATTTTAACCTTTAACTCCCCAAGGGTTAGGGAAGCACGGTATCCCTACCCTGCCCTGCTAAATTTTTCTTTAAAAACATTTTTGGACAGGGAACTAAGACCTCGAATCCTGTAATGGGTGGCACAACATTTTGTCTTTTATGTTGCAGCCAGCCAATCAGATCTCTCTCTCTCTCCTCTCTCTCTCTGAAAAAGCCCACTCAGCCAATCAGAAAGCTTAAATAATGGAATTTCTGCGCAACAATCCAGATAGTCAACATTTCTAAGCTTAATTTCCCTAAACGTAATGAACAAATGTACCCCAAATCATAGAAATCATAGTTTCTACATGAAGATTAGGTTTCTGCCACATTTGGTGTCATCATTTCGTTTATCCATTTTGTCTATAGCTCTGTGTTGGACTTGGCTCTCTCCTCCTATTTTGTTGAATTCATTTTTGGTGACCTTAGGACTTTGAACACTTTAACACAAGTAACCAGTTCTTAAGGGCCTTTGCTCATTCCCAAAAACATGGCAACATTGGCTTACACTTCATTGGCATATTTAATTTACTTATTAGTCCTTAGTGAAGTTGTATCCCATATACCTAAAGCTGGTAAATTATATGCTACTAGTAGGCCTTCAGCACTGATTGTGTCACCCACTAAAGTAGCACCTTAAAACGTGTGCCAGTTCTGACATTACAGCCTATATGCAGAGTTAAACTACAAATTAGAATTTGCACTATGAACTCCTTGCCAAACTCCTTCTTTATTACATGTAAGTCACCTCTGAGATAGACCCTAACAAGTCCATAGACAAGAGAGAGCATTGTATTTAAAATGCTGGACATGTACTTTTATGTTTTACATGCCCTTTTAGTAAAAAACTCACAAATTCATTTTTCACTAAGGTGAGGCCTACCGCTCTGATAGGACAGCATTGGGTTCCCCTATTATATTTAATAAGTGGCAAATCGTGTTTGGGAACTGGTAGAAATGTCATGTTTGGTGTCAAAGGAAATGTAGTTTTAATCCTCTTTAATGGTAAAGTCACATTTTAAGTCAACATTTGGGAAATGCCACTCTTAGAAAGTTACGATCAGAAGAGATGGAATGCACACCATTTTTTAAATTCTTTCAAAAACTTAACGTATGTCCACTTTTATCGATGTATGCGTGCAACGAGGTATGATGGCTTGCCCTAATGCCACCGAATTCAACAAGACTTGAGAAGGGGACATATGTATGTACCTCCCTCGTGCACAGCTCTATGAAAGTTAGCATTTGGGGCCTGTTTGCTGGGTCACATGACTAAGTGTAGTTGACAGCCACACAATAGTGGGACTGGATGTTGGCAGGATGTGCCATCCAAGCAGCACAAGGGACAAGCTGTGAACAGCTTAATTTGCACTTCAAAGACCCTGCCTCAGCTCACACACAGAGAACGTCGCACTAGCATATTGTGCCCTAGAGAGACTGGGACCATGGCAGGGAGACAGGAGATCCCACACACTTCTGTAGGGGTAACACTCCAGAGGCCTGTTCCACTTCAAAACTGGCACCAGGTATAAAACCTGGACCCTCAGTCCCACTCCTCAGTTCACTTCATAGCCTTTGAAGGTCTCTCAGAGGACTGTCAAGCTGCCTTTCACCTGCTATGTACTTCAGAGGGTTACCCTGCTGCCTGAGACTTTCTTGAACACAATCATTTCAGAGTGATTATACAGGCTAGTTGGCTGGCGCCTGGATCAGAGCATCAAGGACAGAAAAGGCTCCAACCATCTTTTTTTGTCCTCATTTGCCTCTACAAAAGCTCCATGCCATTTGCACCCGTGAAAAAGGGTATCGTGCCCTTTTGTGCTGGAAACAAGGAGACAGAGAATAGGAAAGGAAGGATACTGACTTCACCCTTTTGCGCCCTTGTTTATTTGAAGCCCCATCTTCCATCCTATGTTCCCTTATTGCCTCTCCCCTGCTCTCCCTCACGCGCCAAAACGCAAAATGGGAGGCTGGGTGGGGAATTGTTGACCAGGCGAGGCACAAAGGCATAATCATCGGACTTCATAGATCGTTTATTGCTCACACCACTCTAATAAGGGAGACCAAAAATCATGCTTATTGAAGGCCTTCATATCCAGACTAGCAACATGCTTGATAGAAATTAACCAATCAAATAGCTTTGGAGGGGATGCAGCTGTTCATTGTTTACAAATTTCTCTGCGTGCCAATAGAATAGAGTAAAAAAGCAGCCTTGCTTTGTTACCAATTATACTTGCAGGGGAATCTACGCATCCGAAAAATACCAACAAGACGCTTACCTTAATGTCCATGTCTAGCACAGTAGACAGAACTCTACTCACATCGTACCAGAAAGGCTGAATCTCTGGACACTCCACAAACATATGTACGTTGTCCTCTATTGGACTTCTACAACTAATACAAACCACATCTCCTCTGCCCCCGAACTTTGACAACCTCTGGGGCATCCAATAGGCTCTATGAATAGAGAAAAGGTGGTTTCTTCTTTGGTATGCTGGTTTTACTGTTTTATATAACATAGCCATTGATACTTGCCACTTATTTTCCAGCGAAAAGTCCGGCAAGCAACTTCCCCACAGTTCCGTTGGTAGTGTGAAGAGCTCCATCTTCCAATTCCACCAACAGCCAATATATTGTTGCAAGCTCCTTTTTTACTACAGTCTCATTCAGAAGTCTGTCACTGTACCAGGATCCTGAAACCAACTATGTATTTGCAAGTATTTGAATCTGGACATTTGTTGTTCCAAAAGCTGGTTACACTATTCCCAACTTATTAAGAGGCCATCCTGTATGATATGGTTCCATCTCAATAGGCCAGCCTCTCTCAGAGGTAGAGCTAGTACATCTTTTGTCCAGACCGGTGAGCCAGGTGAGACCCATATAGGGGCCATTTGACTGAAATATGGTATTTTTAAGGCTTTTCTGACCCTATACCAGGTCTCAGCCAGGCCTCTCAGAATCTTTAGCCTGATTTTCTTAAAATATTTAGGGTCTGCATATTTAAACATAAAGCCAACACTACCCCTGGCTCCTGCCTTGCCATTACTCCCAACAGTCTCCCAATATCTGAATTTGTCGGTGTATTCAGCAGCATTTTCCCTTTTTTTAATAGAAAGGCCCATGAATAAAATAGCAGATCTGGTAATGCAATGCCCCCTTTCTCCACCTTCCTCCTCAATTTTTTCTAGGCTATTCTAGGCCCCTTGCTTGACCAAATAAAGCTACCTATTTGACCTTGCAGTTTTTTAAGTGCTTCTTTGTCAAACGGGAGGGGAATGGTGTCAAACAAGAAAGTTAATTTTGGGAGGATCATCATTTTTACCAGGTTTGCCCGGCCTAGTAAGGTAAGCTGGAGGTGTGCCCACATTTTTAAGAGCCCACTGATCTCTTTCATAGCCTTCTCCAGATTCACTTTAGTTATTTTGAAATGTCTTGTGGAATCATAACTTCCAGGTACCTCATTGCCAACCTATTGGGTACTTCCCCTGCTTCCAAGTTCCAAGTCATGACCTCCGTCTTATTCTCATTTATTTCATAACCTGAGGTTTTTCCAAAGTCTGTTGTTAGTGCTGTAATGCGGCTTAGAGTATTTTGTAGGTTGTTTGAGAAAATGAGAATATCGTTAGCATAGAGGCCCAATTTCTTGCACCATCCCTCATGCTGAAAAGGTACAATCTCCAAGTCCTCCCTTATTTTCCTGGCAAGGGGCTCAATATATAAATTGAATAGGAGTGGCGATAAGGGGCACCCCTGTCTCGTTCCCCTGCTAATAAAGACCGGATCCATCAGGGGAGCCATTAACTAGCACTTAAGCTCTTGCGGTCCAATAGATAGCCTCCAGTGATCTACAAACATTTTGGCCAAGATTTACAGATTCTGCCACAGTCCGCAAAAAAGCCCAATTTACCCAGTCAAAGGCTGTTATAGCGTCAAGAGCTATTACCGCAAGTGGAAGCTCGCAGGCAGAAGCCAGGTCAATCGAACCTATCAACGAGAACATCAGCTCTTTCAGGGACCTGCCCTGAATAAACCCTTTTTGGTCTGAATGGATCAGCTCTTCCATTGATCCATTCAACCTGTCGGTCAATATCTGGCTCCAACCATCTTGAACCCACACATGGACCCATCAAAGTGAAACCTGACCTTCCAAGTGGTGGCTGTCTTTTCTGAATCCTTGGAAGTTGTGCTTAAGGCGCCCAGATAGCCCAAATGCAAAACTAGGGACTTAAAAATTGTTCTGCCAAAAAGTGCTCTGAGAACCCAGAGACGATCAAGCCTCACTAGCTCATCAAGCTGTCAAACTTAGTTTGTTGGTCAGCCTAATTTTGCAAAGGCTCCTGCTCCATTCATTTTTAGCAGCAAATTATTATTAATTATTATTATTAATTGTGTTTTGTTAAGCGCAAACAACCCAGAGGCCTCGTAGCGCTGAAGGGTGTAAATATTGCATACATTACTAACATTTAACGCTGTTCAGACTAAAACATGCGTATCATACATACGTTATGTACTGTTTTGTTGTCTCTGTGAAAATAACAACACATAATTAGTGGCAAAACCCCCCCATCTTGTAAAAAAAAACATTTACAAGATGGGGGGGTTTTGCCACTAATTATGTGAAATATTTACACCCTTAATTTAAGAACTGATAGGAGTGGAAAATACAGGGCTGGTCCCTGTATGGTCCTGAAGAAAAACCTGGGGAGCTTGAAACATGTCGACCAAACACTGATTTAACCTTCATTACAGGTTAAAATACAGTGTCACCCCTTTTAATATACCAACCTAGGAGCAACTAATAAAATTGTTGAGGCCCACTAGCACGGTATTTTTAATCACTCACACCCACTCCACCATTCTCACTTGCACCACACATAGTCCTTCACAAACAAGTGCTCCTGCGTAGTCCGTGAGTCGCAGCACGCCCCTTTTCGCAGAGAACTGGGATGGCCCCAATGATGAAGCATGTCACTGTGGGGAAACCCCGGTGAGTGAGGGGACACTAGAAAGAAATGTTTCTTTCTTTTTGGTCAGTACTGATTAATTTAGATCAGGGGCCATTACACAAGCTAGGTCTCTGAACCCAGCATTTTTGGGTTCCTACTGTTTTGATACACAGGATCCTTCAGGACTACTGGAAGGCTAGTTAATATTAGGACATTCACACAGTGCGGAAGGACACACTTCTTACACTAGGGGTGTGGGACCAAATGAAGTATGACCCTAAGAAAGGTCTTTCTTGTCTTTAAAGTTTGGCAGACTCCTGAGAGGTACCAACTTAAGCTCAGGAACAGTCACTAACTAGCAAATCAGCCTTAAGTAGATTTCTTGGACTATTCCAGCAAGGCATTGACTGGTTTGGTGAGGTGAACAAAGTTGATAATTTTACGGGGCTGTACAACCTGATTTTGAGAGAGTATATGTTCAGTATCTGTTTTGCAGAGCTACACCAACACCTGGTTGACAGGTTGACAGGAAGTTAACTGACCCAAGGAAGTTTGCAAAGGAGCTAGACGTCTGCATTAGTTCCACAGTGTCTAATTAGGTACCTGGGAGTGATCCCAAGAAGGGTGGCTTAGGCTTACCCCTAGTAGAGTGAGAGGCATATTCAGGGAGTCACAGAACATTCTCAGAATAAGGTGGGGAAAGGGTTGCCATGCCCTTTGTGAGAAATAGGGGGAGATTCTGGTGGGGAATGGTCCCAGTTGCCCAATTTCTCAGCTTTTCTCAGCTAGGACACAAGCAGGGAGACTTCATCTGTCCGAAGAAAGCAATGTATGATCCCTGAGAGCAGCAAACAATATAAAGCAATGGGGTAGCCCAGTCTAGTGCAGAACCTGGGGGTTAATACTTTATGCGAAACAGTGGTTCTACCACTCTTAAACTTCAACACATTTGTTCAATTATGTTTCTCCTATTGAATGGGAGCAGTCAACAAATGAGAAAGTGAGATGTACCCTATGTCCAAACCAAAAAGCACAAAACTCTTATCTGATATTCCACCATATATTTGTATCAGTTTTTTTGAAAAATCTGTGTAAACTTATTGAAATACATATATTTACATACACACATAACAATTCTTCTGAACTAACATTTAGTACTTAGATGTGCACAAACATTAAAATATTTACATGTCACGAAATGTTCCAGAAAATACATGGACATATACTACATACAAAAATTATATTTAAACACAGTGCAAAGTTTTTCAAAGAAGAAAAAAGAAATATCAGCCCAGTAAGTGATTAATCAAATTATTGGTTTAGTACCCTGGGTGATCATCAACACTTGACAATAAAGCGTCAACGTTTTGACCCCAGAAAAAAGTGCGATAATATAACCGTCTTGGTAAGGGTCTTCCTCAGGACTAACTGGAAGATCTGTTTGTAGCCTTTATGGGGCTTCCACCCAGTCATCTATATGTGGCACTGTAGTCCTAATCACGTGCTTTAAAGATTAATCGGGAAAGCCATTCCTCCATCGTCAGTCCTTCTATTGACTTCAAAGGCTCATTAATCGCCTTTAGAAACTTGAAAATCAATGTTCCCTTTGTAAATCAGAGCGACGGGCAGCCCGAGAGCAGCAGTCATAATTGTCATTCAATCACAGTGAAGGAGGTATCCTATTGGCTTCAAAGGGATACCAGTTCCAGACAGACCGTGGTAGTGGAAAGGCTGATTTCCCAAGAACAGTGTGCCGGACAAGTGCTTAGGCAACTTAGGACCCATGGCTCTAGTAACTCAAGAATGGGGTGAGCAGTGCTCAATGTGTGCCGGTGCTTAGCACCAGCTCTTACTTTTTATGCGTTTGCACAACTGCACATCACATATGACATGATGTTAGCTTACTGACTTGGTGCAGAGTGCTAGTCTAACTTCTCGGTCTCCTGAGTCCCGGTGAGTGCTTTGTTGTGAACCGGAGATTGCATTGAGCAAAGATTTCTGCATTCAGTGCATTGATTGATCATCATCATATATGTGATGACGTCATGGTGGCCCATTGTGTTGCCGGTGGGAGGCAGACACTGACTGACCTGGGCTGGATTTGGTTGTGCGCACTACGTGCTGATTTTTTCCGATTACCATGCCTCGCACACCCGCACCCCACGAGTCATCATCCCGACAGCGTTGAGGGCAGGTAGCGCAGCAGTAGCACTAGGTGGCCTATCAGTAGTTAATAAAGACAGTGCCCTGCAGCCCTGGCCAACCATGAGTTTGACTGTAAGTAGTACGCACGCCACTAGCAGTCATCACGCCATGCATGGCCATTGCAAACCAACACATGTTACTTTTTTTTTGCATGGTGGCGTGTCGGGCACCGCCACCGCAGTAGCTCCATAAACAGGTTTGGATGAAGCCTTGTACCTGGCCTGCCCCGGCCCAAGGTACACATTAATACATTTTTACATCACAATGAATAGGGCCGGCCGCCGGTGGTTGGCCCGGGTTAAGTTGTTAAAGGAGGCCCTGCCCATTGAGGTTTCACAATAGGGCCGTCGGTCGGCCCGGGTTAAAGTTAAAGACCCTTCCCTGCCCCTGCTTTGTTTAAACTTAGTATCCTCCCTACTACTAGTCAGTTCTTAACAGTGACTTTTACTGGCCTAATAGTGGCTAAATAAATACCATGAAAAGCAGGATGTTGTGTAGGGAAGGCTGTGCGCACAGATTTTTTTCCAATTACCTCGCCCTGGCACACCTACACCACGCGAGCCATCATCAGCCCGACAACACTGATGTTGAGGGCAGGCCAGGCAGGCAGCAGCAGCATCAGGCAGGCCTACCTACCTATATCCGGTCAGTGTAATAAATAAGGCAGTGCCCCATAGCCCCGGACGCCAGGCCCACCAGGAGTATAAATAACTGTAAGTACTAAGCAGGTCGTTCCATGCCCATTGCCAAACCAACGCAGCAGTTTTTTCTTTGAGTGTGGTGCCATGTCAGCCACTGTGGTAGCTCCGGCGGTGGCTCCACAAAATTCGATGGCGCACTGCGTCTGCCCTTCCTGGCCTAGTAGCCAATGCAAATTGCTATATCTATAATACATATTTAAATAACAAAGCAAACCACATTCACTGGATGATGTCATCAGTGATGTCATTTGATATGTCATCAGTGATGTCACTGACCATGTCATGAATGATGTAATCTGTGACATCAGAAGTGGATTGCGGGCGCGCGAGATATAGTTAGTAGGTATGAGTGAAATGTCCAGCTAACTATAACACCCCTAAAATCTACAGTTTTTTCAGTGAATTTCTAAGGTTTTTTAAATGCTAATTCCTAACTATATCAGGCCTGAAATCTATGGTTTTTCTGGGAATTACAAAGGTTTTTTAAATGCTAATTCCTAACTATATCAGGCCTGAAACCTATGGTTTTTTCAGTGAATTTGCAAGGTTTTTTAAATGCTAATTTCTAATTATGATGTGTGTGAAACCTATTGTTTTTCTGTGAATTTCTAAGTTTTTTACAATGTTAATTCCTAACTATAACGTGTGTGAAATCTATGGTTTTTTCAGTGACTTTCCAAGGTGATTTAAAAAAAAATAATAATAATGTTTTTTTTGCCCTTCCGGGTCCTTCAGAGACGCCCTGAGAAGGCCTAGGGGGTCAGGGAGTCTCTATCCTGCCCCCTTTTCACGCTCTCCACTCTTGTTTTTGACTCAGTTCTGCCTCGAGGGTGCGAGCAACGTGCGCGCACCTCGCAAGTCTTCCCTGCCACCTTTTCACGTTTTTAAAAGCTTTTACGAAAATCAGATAAAAGGTAATTTATATGCTTCAGTCGCGCAATGTGCGCTCACGTTGCGGGCACGCAAAGTCATGTGACATGAAAACAACACTTTTGATTGGTTTATAGAAGTTTCTTTTCTAGAATATTGAAAAACCCCACCCACTTCCCTCACTATGTCTTTTGGTTTCCTGAGAAAAGGATATCTACTTTGTTGAAGCTTTTTTAGTTCAAAATGGCAGAACAGCAGCCACAGGATTCCTCTGATTCAGATGACTTGGTGGAAGAGCAGCCCGTGCTTAGAAGGTAAAGGAATCCTTCATCTGGAAATTTTATACATTTCCTGAGGGGCAAAAGAAAGTCATTGCTCCAAAGGTGAAGTGCACTATATGTAGAAGTGTGCTGTCGAGGGGAGACCCTACAAAGAAATATTTATTTAGCATCCACACCATGATGCGGCATGTGAGGAACGTGCATCCAAACAACTATGCACGCGCTTCCACAAGAACCCTGGCAAGTGAAGTTCCAGCTGCTGTCCCCAGCACCTCATCTGGAGTAGCATCGCCATCCACAAGAGTGCTTGACATCCAGCCAAATTTTGCAAAAGTGCACATTATATGCAATTTGTGCAATGAGATATTGTGCTATGGAGAGAAGAGTGTGGACTCAATAGATATAAGGATTACAGAGCACACATGCCACTGCACTTTATTTATTTCATTTATTATTTTTGTTCCAGTTGAACAGTTTTTCGTTACTTGTTTAATTTTTTGTTTTAAAAAAGAATTCCAAAAAAATATAAAATTGTGAAAAAAGTACAAAAAAATTCAAAACAAAAAAACAGTTCTTTTCAGAACTAACTTCACTTCTCCACGAAGAGCTTTATCTCTTATATACTGTGTCATACTTTTTTTGAATGAATGTGTAGTGTATAAATAATTGACTGAAATGACTGAGTGAAAAGGAGGAAAGGATTGAAGGAATGAGTGAGGAAAGGGTAGTATGGTGAGTGAGTAAAGGGGGAGTCAAAGAGTGACTGAAACAAGGGGACTAAGGGTAGGGGAGTGAGGTAAGTGGAGAGAAACAGTAAGGGAAGGGCAGTAAGGAAAGGAAATTGAGGGAGGAGGAGTGAGAAAAGGGGAGCTTGGAACAGAGACAGGGAAGGGTAGTAAGAAATGGAACGGGAGAAGTAGAGCAGAGTAAAGGGAGTGAAGGTAAGAGAAGTGGAGTGACGGTGATGGAAGGGGTATGAGTTTGAGAAAAGGGGAGTAAGGGAAAGTGAGAGTTGGGGAGTGAGGGAGAGAGAACTGGAGTGAGGAGATGGAGGGAGCTAGAAAAGGGGAGTGAGAGAAAGGGAGTAAGGAATGGAGTGAGAGAAGGAGGGCGAGGGAGAGTGAGGAAAAGGGAACGGGAAAGTGAAAGGGTGAGAAATACAGACAGGAGGAAGTGGAGTGGGGGAAGGGGAGTGACGGTGAGTGAAGGGCAGTGACAGTTAGGGAAGAGGTATGAGGGTGAGAAAAGGGGAATGAGGGAGATGGAAGAAAATTAAGAGAGAGGGAAAGTGAGTGAGGGAGAGAGGAGGAGTGATATAAAGAAGGAGGAAAGAAGATTAAGGGTAAAGGAGAGAGAGGGAGAGAGGGGGAGAGAGGGAGAGCAAGGACCTGAGAAGGAGTGAGGCAGTTAGAGTGAGTGAGACAGAGGTTGACAGGGATCAAAACATGGATAAAAAAAGTGAGTGAGGGAGTGAACGAAGGGGAGTAAGTGAGATGGAGTGAGGGAGTGAGGAAAGAGGAGTAAAGGAAGGAGAGTGAGGGTAGGGGAGTTAGCGAACCAGAGTGAGGGGGAGTAAAGAAAAGGGAGCTGGAAAGTAAAGGGGAGAAAAAAACAGATAGGATGAAGTGCAGAGGGGGAGAGGGAGTGACAGTGAGTGAAGGGCAGTGACAGTTAGGGAAGGAGTATGAGGAAGAGGGAAGATGAATGAGGGAGAAGGAAGAAAATTAAGATAGAGGGAAAGTGAGTGAGGAAGAGAGGAGGAGAGCAAGGAACTGAGAAGGAATGATCCAGTGAAAGGGAGTGACACAGAGGTAGACAGGGAGAGAAAAATGGATGAAAAAAAGTGAGGGAAGGAACAAGCGAAGGGGAGTAAGTGAGATCAAGTGAGGCAGTGAGGAAAGAGAAGTGAAGGAATGGCAGTGAGGGAAGGTGAATGAGGGAAAAGTCTTGAGTGTGAGTAAAAGGCACTAACAGTGAGAGAAGGGGTATGAGGGTGCTGAAAGGGGAATGAGAGAGAAGGAAGGAGATTAAGAGAGAGGAAAGGGGACTGAGGGATAAAGTAGGAGTGAAGGGAACAAAAATAGAAAGATAGTGAAGGTCAGGGAGGGAGAGAGAGAGAGTGAGAGAGAAAGAGAGGGAGAGCAAGTGAGTAAGAGGGAGTGAGGCCGTTAGACTGAGTAAGACAGAGGAATAGAGAGAGAGAAAAATGGAGTGAAGGGGAGTGGGGGACTAAACGAATGGGAGTTAGCAAACCTGAATGAGGAAAGTGAAGTAAGGGAAGAGGACTGATGGATGGAGTGAGGGAAAGAGAGTAAGGGGGAGTGAGAGAATAGAATAGAAGCAGGTGAAAGAGAATAGGAGTGATGCACAGAGAGGAGAATATGAAGTAGGAGAAGAGGAGTGAGATTGAGTGAAGGGCAGTGACAGGGAGGGAAAAAGAGGCATATTAAGAGAGAGGAAAAAGTAGTGAGTGAGAGAGAAGGATTTATGGAAAGAGAGAGGAAAGAAAAAGAAGATTGGTGGAGAGAGAGAGAGACAGTGTGAGAAACAAACAGAGGGAGAGTGAGGAAGTGTGAAGGAGTAAATCAGTTATACTGACTTAGACAGAGGAAGAGACTTAGAGATGGATGGAGGAAAAGGGGAGTGAGGTAGAGAATAAAGGAAGGGGAGTGAGCGAAAGGGAGTGAGGGAGTAAGAGAAGAGGAGTGAGTGAAGGTGAGTGAGAGATGATGTGAAGGATAGAGAGTAAGGGGGAGCGAGAAGAGACTGAGGGATAGAGCAAGACAAAGGTAGTAATGGAGGAAGATAGGAAAGAGAAGTGAAGGACAGAGAGGGGAAAGAGGTAGTTGGATAACATGAGTGAGGGTAAAGAAAGATTACTGATAGTGAGAGAAGGACTGTAAAGGTGAATGAAGTGGAGTAATGAGAATGAGGAAAGGAGAGTAAGATGAGTAAAGGAAGGGTAGTAAGAGAGAGATTAAAGAATGGGAAAGAGAGAAGAGAAGTAAGAGAATGATGAAAAAGTATTTTTGTTTGTTATACTTACCTTATAAATAATGACAAGTTAATAGTAAATTTTTTTATTAATATAGCATCTGTGGAAGACAAGAAAAAATAGAGTTATTATATATATTTCATAATACAAATGGAAGTAGGAGTAAAGAAAACAGAAAGGGAAAGAAAGGAAGGGCGAGGGAGAGAGAGAGAGGGAGAGAGTGAGAGAGAAAGAGAGGGAGCGCGAGTAACTGACAGGGAGTGAAGTGGTTAGACTGAGTGAGACAGAGGGAGAGAGGGAGAGAGAAATGGAGTGAGAAATGGAGTGAAGGGGAGTGAGAGACTAAAGGAATGAGAGTTACCAAAAGGGAATGAGAGAAGGGGAATAAGGGAAGGATATTGACGGATGGAGTGAGCAAAAGAGAATGAGGGGGAGTGAGGGAATAGGAGCAGGAGAAAGGGAATGGGAGTGATGCAGAGAGAGGAGAACATGAAATGAGGGTAGAGGACTAAGATTGAGTGAAGGCCAGTGACAGTGTGGGAAGGGATATAAGGATGAGGGAAGGGGAGTATTGGAATACAAGCATATTAAGAGATAGGAAAAAGGAATAAGTGAGAGAGAAGGATTTATAGAAAGAGAGAGGAAACAAAAGGAAGACCGGTAGAGAGAGAGGGAGACAGTGAGAGAGACAAACAGAGGGAGAGTGAGGAACTGTGAGGGAGTAACTCAGTAATAGTGACTGAGACAGAGGAAGAGACTTAGAGACGGATGGAAGAGAAGAACAAATTGAGTTATAATATATATTTGACAATACAAAAAAATAATTTGTACAATATGTTATGTACTTCATTTTGCTGTTCTCAGAATATATTGATTTTCACTGAGAACAGTGAGTTCAATAGTACTCATCATATAACAGCGGGTAAAAGAAAAGACAATCAATAAGATTGTCTTAAAAAAAACCATTCAACATTTTCATTAAGAATGTAACAATTGGATAAAAGCATATCTTAAATGTCTTTTTCGCACAGCAATTTGTTACGTAAGGAACATTACCAAAATCACAAAGTAACAAAACATTATTACTTCTTTCTTATACACTCTAAATAAAGTTATGTACAAGCATATGCTAACAATATTTACCCGAAATAGTAATTTTTTGTTTCCAATACCTTTCCTCATGGCCAAATAGTATGTGTGAAATCCTTAGTTTGGAATTTACTTAATAGTACTCTTAACCGTCCGTTTCCCAACCTTCTGAATCAAAAGCACCAACATCTTTTGGACCATCTAACAATGGTTATACCTCCACCTGATGCTATTTATCATGTACATAGAACCTTAAACAACTAGCATTCTATCAGAACCTCAACATCATCTGGTATGCTGATCACATTCTGCTCATGCTTTATCTTACCAAGGAGCTGTATACCATTAAAAGAAACCTCTACAAGGAAATGAAAAATGTCAGCAACATCTCCAACAACTACAACAAATCTAAAACACCTCTGCCTCACTGATGATCAACATCTCCTGTTATAGCCATATCACCCACTATTTGATACACTTACACTACCTCTATGTCAACTACAAGAATTTTTTTAACCTCGTCACCCTCGCTCTCAAAGTACTATTCAACACCAGACTACCCTTTCTTAACAGCAGTAATTTTCCCAGGCCAATTATTTTCACTAACATTTGGGTTGTAAAAACACTAGGTAAGAATTTGGTAAGTCATAAGGCAAACGTTGTTTAAAAATCAATTGAGTATCATTACAATGGGTCCAGCCTTTCGTACATTTTAAATAAGCTGTGTAATGTCCTGATGTTGTAGAAGGACCTTCAAGGAAAATAATTGCTACAGCTACAACAGTTTTTCCTGATATTGATAGTTGAGAAGCCACAAAATTTTGTATTAAAGTTGTCAGTTTTCTTCCATCAGGTCTGCATCGTTGCAGCATTAAAAGTATATACTGTCCATATCTTTGTATAAATAATGTTGATAACATTTGAGAGTTACATTGGGTACAGACCATATTTTGATTTGCTTCTCTAACTAGATTGTTAAAGGACACTGATTTGCAGTCTGGTAGAGTCAAATATATAAATCTTTCAGTGTCTATTTCAGTACTACTTGAAAACGAACAATTGTCACAGTCATGTTGCCATTTATAAGAAAGGCCAAAAAGATTTTCAATTTCTATACCTTCATCTTGCAATACAACAAGTATATACATTAGGAATTCCTCACAATCTTGCTGAATATTCTGTGAAAATTGATTTAAACCAGAACATATGTCTAAAACATTTCGAATATCGGAAACACTTTCTATTTAGGTTTTATCACTACTATATTTTTCAAACACAGAATTCAACAAACAACAACAACTTTTGTCCCGATTTTCAACAATTTGCTGTAGTAAAGTTTCAAGATAAAAAACATTAACCACTACATTAGCATGGCAGTTGACACCAGAACTGTTTTCAAACTGAAAACCGACAACCTCTTCAATAGAATCCTTTTTCTTTTTGCTTACTATCACTGGTTCATCTAGTTTTTTTCTTTTCTCTGCAACCTCACTACAATTTTTCTCATATCTTCTTTTTCGACTTACCACACGCTTTTCAAATACTGGATATTGAGGCAAATTGGGAGCATGTTCTCTTCTTAACCTATTATACTCTCTTACACAATTTACATCTGCACTAATCTTTGTGTCATCAAAATCAATCAGGTATAATCCAGATAAAGTTCTGACTTGAGATAAAGCAACATATGCCATGCCCTCTTTAAACACAGTACTTCCAATATTCACCAAAGCACTATCTACACTTAAACCTTGAGATTTATGAATAGTCACCGCATATGCCAAACAAACAGGAAACTGTTTTCGGCGGACATATAAATCTTTCACAAGCAAAAATCGAGCTGAACAACGAATCAATTGTTGTACAAATTTGATTTTCAACAATTCAATTTCATCTCTATTTGGATAATTCACAAAATCAACAACATTACCCATTGCTCCATTTACTAAACCTATTTCCACATGGAAATTACGTCGTAAAATTATACGACAATTTATACATGCATATAGATTCTTTTCTAAACCAGCAGTTTTAGATATTGATTTTTCTAAAGAATCCAATTTTGACTTCAACTTTTCAGACAAAGTAATAGTAGCTCCTTCATGCTCTATTCTATCAATAGCTTCCAGTTTTATAATTTCTTGATTTTCTAACTTTAGCATTTTTTCATTGAATATTGAACATTCTTGCAGAGTTGGCATCAAGCATATCACTGATTTCTTTTCTGCAATTTTTCTATATATATTCTCTGGGAGAATATTTTCATCTGGAAACAAATTTGTAAGTAATCGTGCCTGTAAAGCTTCTTTGCCATGTTCACCCACTTTTCCAATTCTTATATCTTCAAGAATACTTTTATAATCAGCGTCCTTTGCCTGTCGCATATTTGTAATGAGTTCTGAATATTCGAAATATGACCAAATATTTACATTTACAATGCTTCCCAGGCACTTTCTGGTGTCTTCACGTGTAACTGTTTTAAATACCGGCTGTCCTTTCACAGGAGTTAGTTGTAGTAGACCTCCAAAAACTATGACGTGTTTGCCTCCAAATAACACATCATACTCTGTTTTAAGGATTTGTTGCATTCTTAAATGCACAAAGGCAAGCATTAAATTTTATACCATGCTTACCTCATCAATAATGAAAAGTTTCATTTTTTTCAAGACTCTAGAAACTTCACAACAAGCTTCTTCTGATAGCTTGTGGTATTCTAATTTATTTTCTTGCTCTACTGGCAGCATCAATAAACAATGTCAAATAATCCTTTTAATGTTATGTGCTGCCAACCCAGTTGGAGCATTAACAACACAAGAGAGTGACGACTCAGTTCTTTTCTGTAGATAAGTTGCAATTGCTTTAATTAGAAAACTTTTTCTAGTTCCTGCTTCTCCACTCACGTACAGTCGGACAGGTTTAAATGACGTACATGAGCACTCTTTTTTCTCGTGATATAAACCATGCTCAATCTGTTCAGTCACTTGATCGTTTATTTGTTTTTGCTCAACATTTAGTTGTTTTTCCAATTCTTCTAAGTTTATTTCATCCTCTTGAGCTTGTTGCATTGCTGTGTCCACCTTATCCATGGCAGTCGCTGCTTCATTTTGAATAACTGGTTCTCCTAGTGGATCCTGACTAAACGAAGGAGAACTTTGACTGTCTTGAGAATTGTCTCTAACAATCTCTGCTGCAATTGTAGCTTCTTGCTGTATTTCGTTGTTCAACATTTTCAGATAATTATTAAGCAGGATATTCTATAGTATTTTTAGTTGCGTTAAATGAATCTTCATAACTGTCAAAATCTCCAAGTAGTTCCAGTTCTGTTCGCCATGGCTTACAGAGTTGCAAAAGAGCTAAATAGTGAAATTCTCTTTTATCAGCAGTTTCGCAACTCAGTTTTCGATGATCAATCAAATGTCCTTTTCTTTGTTTCACTAAACATGCTTCAGATCCAATCACAGCATATACTCCTTTATTGATATCTTCTGTAATGTTCTTCTTAAAAGTATAGCTTTGCAGTACTTCATAGAGACAAACGTTCTCAAGATGATTACTTCTATTTGGATAGTATGTATCCAACATATTTGTCTTCAAAATATCTGTACTGTCTGGTTCTCTCTCTGCTAAATACTCAATTTCTTGTACAGATTTCAAAACTCGGTTTCTTGTTCTTGCAAAAACTAAACTCACTCAAATGATTGTTCTAGATTTGGAGTATAAACTTGCAGATGATAAACGATCTGAACATTCATATGCTCCGATTTCTCGATGAGACAACATCTTCAAACTGTAGCTGTACAATTTCTTACTTAGGCTCTTTTCATGAGAAATTTCTTCCCAATTTTCCTTTAGTTCCAACTTTTCAGATTTAGTACTGTAAGACGTTAAATATCGAGCCACAGCAATCGAGTTGTCTGCAACATATTGAATATCCATGTTAGCATTCCACATGGACAAAATGACTGGGTTATAGTCATTTATGTATTTTGACTCTTCATTTCTTTTTAAGTTGTAGGTATTTTTCGGTGATTTTCTTGTGACAGTATGTTGCAAAGATGACATAAAATTGTTCACTCTTCCCTTTGATAATTCTGGACGTGGAAATGCAAACCGACATTTTGTGTTGAACTTATCCTTCGATTTGTACTTTTGACGGCAGTATTTTCCACAATGATGGGTTTGAAACCGTAAGACTTGGGGCTAGATGTAGGTAAATCAGATTTACCGATTCATAAATACTGAATTTTACCGATTCGGTATTCATGAATCGGTAAATCTGATGTAGGTAATTATTCGGTAACAAATACCGAATCGGTAGGATTCGGTATTTACCGATTCGATAATTACCGAATCGGTATTTGCCATTGATTCCTATGGCCCTTGAAGCCCATAGGAATCAATGGCAAATACCAATTCGGTAATTACCGAATCGGTAAAAATACCGAATTGCCAAGGGGGACAGGGTGTCACTTTGACACCCTGTTGCACCCCTGTTTCTGGCTTGTGTGCCATGTGACACACATACATGCCCTTAGTGCATGTACACAAGAATTTGTTATTTACCATGCAATAGAATTACATGGTAAATAACGAATTCTTAGGGCCCTGTGGCACTGTTTACTGTGCCACCTACATATTGATTTACAGAATCGGTAAATTTACCGATTCGGTATTTTACAGATTCTGTAAATTTACTGAATCGGTAAATTTACCGATTCTGTAAATCAAAGGCATCCTACATTACAAAACTCAAATACCGGTCAGTACCGGCCAAAATCTGCCATTACCGACCAGTATTTGGTCTCCTACATCTGGCCCTTGATGTCTTAAATTCTTTTTTACTGTACTTTTGGGTACAGCACATGTAGAATATTGTTCAATAAAACTCATGACTGTGTCATCTGAATCTGTTCCAAATTTGGGGGCATCTTTGATCCATAGCAGCATATGTATGTGAGGAGCACCTATTGCTTGATACTCCTTTCTCCAAAAGAAATCCAGAACCTCTCCAAGAGGAGGATTTTTTTTGTTTGTGATAAAAGACATCATAGCTTCAAATCTATGGTTGAAATACCTGCATACATTAACTGTATCCAAAGAGCACAATTCTCCAAGTGTCTTGTATTCTCTATTTTCTAAGTTAGCATTTGCCTCTCGAAGAAATTGAAGTAAATCTTCCCAAGCATACTCTGCAAAGCTTAGAGTAAGGAACCATGTAGGAGTTCCTAAGTTTCTTAGCATACATTTCAATTCCCCATGACGATGGTACCAATACTCATTAGTACCACGCTGACATGCCATGAGATTAATTAGGTGAGATTCCAAAACAGTATCTTTCTGTTGGACTTTATCCATGAAGTCCTTTGCCGAAACATTTTGCAAAGTACTCCACTTTTTAGTGTATGGTTCACTGCATAAGAAAGTCCAGACAAGTCACTCTCAAACAGAAGATGAAACAAATATGGAATACATTGGCGAAACCTTGGATCTTCTGCATATAATCTTGAAGTCCGGTATTCAGATGCAGGAATCTGCACATGTCGTTCATCATATCGTCCACCTTTGCCTGTTGGAAATAACTGAGGGAAGCAACAAGCTTCCAAGCTTTCTTCCCATACATTAATGGGACTTCCTTTTGCTTCTTTCATTTGAAATAACTCAATAGTATTTCCCATCACTTCTTTAGAGTGAAGTGGATGCACACTATAATGTTCATAAATGTCTTCAGTTCTGGACACATCCACTTTTTTAATTTCTGCAGTTGGCAAATCACTCCCCTCTTCTACAGTTGTTTCCTCTTCTCCTCCATACACATTTTTATAGTATTGATTATTTTTACCAAATAAAACGTTGCCTTTTTCACTTTCCTAACATCCACTAATTCTTGCCAGATTTTTTTACTCTTCATAGGAAGGCCATTAAGTAGAATAACTAGAGGTTCCTCTTCCACATTTTCTACACTAATTGTTTCAGTATTTTTCTTTAGAGGCAAATATACAACTCTTCCCTTTAATCCTCTCTGTAAATCTGAAGGAGGCAATTTCCCTGTCTTAGGCTCCATGCGAACAATAGCCTGAAATGGATGCACACATTGAATGAGAATAGACTCATAAGTAATTAAATCCATCAGTTCAGAAGGAATATTTACCAACTCAAGATTATTATGTAGAGCTCTAGCAGGCATCTTATTCTCATCTAATTTATTAATAACAATATTTACAAATATGTTGATCAGAACCCAAATCGAAACAATTCTCTACCAACAAATAAGTTGAAAATTCCTTCCACTCATTATTATTCTCCTTTTCACTTTTTAAATATAGATCAACTAACCTGGTCTGATTTTTAAAATGAATTTGTCTACAACAAATACAAGAAAAGTTTGGCCTTTCACCTGAAATGACCTTAAACCTTGTAATTTCTTGCTCAAAATCTTCTGTACTAAAATTCTGGACATTTTCTTCCACATTTCCTTCTATTAATGTATCTGTTTCTGCACTTTCTTCATCATGACCAAAGTAACTAACCTCAATTTCTTCACAAATGTTGATCACATCTAACACAGATCCATGCAAAAGAGCACTGTTTAACTGTTTTAGCTTAAGTGCTGGACTTTTAGCATAATACAACCTTCTCACTAATTTCCTCACTTCAGTATGATGCACTGCTAACATCCTAAAATGGTGAAAAACACTCTGACATACTTTTTTAGAAAAACTAGCCAAAGAATGACCTTGCAAACCCGTTTTTTCTCCCACTCCACAGGGGTCTAATTCTTGCAACATCTTAATCTACTGTTTAACACTTTTCTTAGTATATTAACGTAAAAAATTGCGAAAAAAATCAATTGAATCCTGTCGTACACTACAAATACTGCTACAATTCCAAGTGTACACTAGAGCCTTAGGACGTCTCCCTAAAACTTCATCAGGTAACACCTCTTCTGCATTTCTAGGGACAATTTTCTCTTTTTCAATCGGGCTACCATTCTTAACCTCGTAAGCTGGGCCACTGGTGTCAACTGCTTGCAACAAATCATTACTCTGAAAGTAACTTTCTTCATTAAAAAACGGCTCACAACTTGAACTATGTTTCCATTCTCCAGAAAAAACATTACAAAAATGAGTTCTATTAATTAGTCTTTTCCACTTACTTTTGAGCTTCATAACATTGATTGGCTTATTTAGTGTTCGAATCCTACTGATTTCTAAAACAAACAGTGTTTTTTTTTATTCAAAAGCTTTGTCCACAATTGACTGGATATGTTTTTTCTTCATATAAAAAGCTGTTTTTCTTTTACAAAACTTTACATTTTTTAATAACTTTCCAACAACTCTGTTATATATAAACATTCGCTTCCAAATCTCAACAAACTGATTTTTCCGTCTATCTTTCCCACTTATTTTTCGTTTTTTTCTAACTTTTCTTTGTAGTTACAGATATATTTTTTTTCCTGATTGTCCACAGTTTTTTTAAACTGTGTTATTTTCCTTATAAAATCTTTTGTTGACTTACCAGGAGCTTTCTTTGTTTTTTCCAGACATTGCTCTTTAGATAAATCTTGTACTTCTTTTTTCTTGGAAATGTAGGCCTGTTTATATTTCTTCCTTCTCTCAGTTTTAGACAGCATTTTCTTTTTTCTTTCTGTAGATAAAAAAAATCTGTTGTGAAGAAAAAAAACATATTTAATTAGTTTATTTACAATTGTAGACCACTACTAGCATACTACATAGCAATTAGAAGCACTATATGTTGTTAAGTCTGGTTCACTCCATAAGTAATTTTAAGGCACAGCAGCATAGTTCGGGCAGTGTAGCAGATCATGCAGGGAGAGCTGTTTCAGGGTTTAGGACAGTGCAGTAGTGTTTGAACATTATAGGGGCATTTGCTGAAAATTATGTTTCAGGGTTTACAGCAGTGCAGTAGTGTTGAAAGAGTTTAGCAGGTTTTGCTAGGGATGGTATTTCAGGGTTTAGGACAGTGCAGTGGTGTTCAGACACTGTAGAGGTTCAAGGTGGGACTGATAATTCTGAGTTTAGAACAATGCCTGAGCACCACTGCACTGCCCTAAACGCTGAAACAACACTACGTACAAGAACCCCTTTCACTGTAGTAATCATTTTACTAAATTGCAAGGCATACTGTCATGTGTCTAAGATTACAGTGTGAGTCAGAATTTATTTCAGAAACATGTGTGTGTCAGGCCTCTGAATTCCCAAATAGTCTCCATGCTGTGTAATAAAGATCCTGGATGTGCTGTAGAAATTGAATAGCAACTGTCTCTGTAGCATGTAGTAATCATTTTAGTGAATTCTCATTTCTACATTCTCAATCTCACTTTGACCGGTTATAGTGCCTGAACACCACTGCACTATCCTAAACCCTGAAACAGGACTCCCAGCAAGACTCTCTTTCACTGTAATAATCATTTTACTAAATTGCAAGACATACTTTCTTGTGTCTAAGATCACAAATAGTCTCTTTTTTTACCACAGTACATACAAACAGACATTCTCTTGAATACCTCTGTACAATAGGAAATCAACAATCACAGAGACTTTGCTAAAAGTCAAACAATATACACCTGGAAATAAAAACTATGCTGTAAGACTCAGTTTATACCACAATAACTTGGGTACTAGTTCAAAAATTACAATTGTACAAGAAGACTCTCTCAAATAATTTGTAATTTTTAATCATACATTTATTCTTGTCACATTTCATATTGTAATAGAACATCTAGAATGACGTCATCAGGAATTTCAGTAACATCTTCATCTACTTCTGAACTTGACACATTAAACTCAACATCATCTAATGCGTCCATGAATTCATTGTCCAAACTTTCATCCAAAAAATCACAGGTTATATCTCCTGCACCAATAGGTTGTTCTTCATTGCTGCTGTCCACAAAATGTACATTCGGCTATCAGAGTGTTAGACATTTCAAAAGTGACTTCAATGTTCTTCTGATTTTGATCCATAATATATTTTATAATGTTGCTGTACCGAGCAGAAAAATATACACTCTTCAGTTTATTATTTTTACTAATAGATAATACAAACCTAGTTTTAACAATTTCATGAGTACATGTATTCTCATATTGTTAAAGACATCAACTAAGCAAATTATTCTGCCACATTTTTCAGAAATGAATACTGACTCACACTGTGATCTTAGACACATGACAGTATGCCTTGCAATTCAGTAAAATGATTACTACAGTGAAAGAGAGTCTTGCTGGGAGTGCTGTTTCAGAGTTGTAATGGAAGTTGCGTTGTAAAAAATACGTTATAAAGGTGTGCGTTGTAAAAGTATGCATTGTAACATCATACAACCCCACTGCGCTGTCCTAAAATGTAAAACAGCACTCTCAGCAAGACTCTCTTTTACTGTAGTAATCATTTTACAGAATTCCAAGGTGTACTGTCATGTGTCTAAGATCCCAGTGTGAGTTAGAGTTCATTTAAAAAAAATGTGGCAAAAAAATTTGCTTACATGATGTGTTTTAAAATATGGCAAAACATGTAGTCATGGAGTGTGTTAGGCCTTAGGATATTTAGTGCTAGAAAATTCAAAGCAGCATGTGTGCTAGGCCTCTGAATTCCAAAATAGACTCCATACTGTGTAATAAAATGGAGGAAATTTCATTACCATTAGTATGGTAAGTGTTGGATGGTAATGGTATGCATTGTAATGATATGCGTTGTAATAACTGCATTATAATGACATGCATTGTAATGATATGCGTTGTAGTGTCATGAGTTTTAAAGGTTGCGTTGTAATGGCATGCTATGTAATGGATGTTGCATTGTAAAAAATTGCGTTGTAAAGGTTCTTTCCCGTGCAGTGGTGTTCAGGCAGTGTATGGGGCTCAAGGTGAGACTAAGAATGAAGAAATGAGAATTCACTAAAATAATTTCTACATGCTACAGAGAGATTTGGTTTGCAGTTTCTACAGCACACCCAGGATCTTTATTACACAGCATAGAGACTATTTTGGAATTCAGAGTCCTGGCACACATGCTACTTTGGACTATCTAGCACTAAATGTCCTAAGGCCTGACACACTCCTTGACTACATGTTTTACCATATTTTAAAACACATCAACTAAGCAAATTATTCTGCCACTTGTTTCTGAAATGAATTCTCACTCAAACTGTGATCTTAGACACATGACAGTATGCCTTGCAATTCTGTAAAATAATTACTACAGTGAAAGAGAGTCTTGCTGAGAGTGCTGTTTCACATTTTAGGACAGTGCAGTGGTGTTGTATGACGTTACAACGCATACTTTTACAACACACACCTTTACAACGCACTTTTTATAACGCAACATCCATTACAACTCATTTCAATACAACGCATACCATTACAACGACATTTTAAAAAATACCTTTACAACACATTCCATTACAACGCATACTACCTTTACAACGCATACCATTACAACGCATAACATTACATTGCATGTATGGCAAGTATTGCATAGTGTAAGGGTAAAAATGAGTATTCTAACTCCAGGGGGTGCAACAGTAGGGTAAGTGTTGGATAGTGTAAGGGTAAAAATTACTATTCTAACTCCAGGGGGTGCAACTGTACGGTAAGTGTTGGATGGTGATGATTTGCATTGTAATGGTATGCATTATAATGACTGCGTTTTAATAACATGCATTGTAATGGTATGCGTTGTAGTGTCAAGCATTATAATGGTTGCGTTGTAATGGCATGCTATGAAATGGATGTTTTTGTTGTAAAAGTTGTGTTGTAATGGCAAAGCATTGTAAAAGTTGCGTTGTAAAGGTTGTTTCCTATGCAGTAGTGTACAGGCAATGCAGGGGCTCAAGGTGGGACTAAGAATGTAGAAATGAGAATTCTCTGAAATAATTTCTACATGCTACTGAAAAAGTTGGTATGAAATTTCTACAGCACACCCAGGATCTTTATCACACAGCATGGAGACTATTTGGAAATTCAGAGGCCTGACACTCATGCTGCTTTCCAATTTATAGCACTAACTGTCATAAGGAATGACTTACTCCATGACTACATCTTTCGCCATATTTTAAAACTCATCAACAAAGCAAATTGTTCTGCCACATGTTTCTGCAATGAAGGCTGACTCACACTGTGATCTTAGACACATAACAGTATGCCTTGCAATTCAGCAAAATGATTACTGCAGTGAAAAAACAATCTTGCTAGGAGTTCTGTTTCACATTTTTGGATAGTGCAGTGGTGTACATGCAATGCAGGGGCTGAAGGTGGGACTAAGAATGTAGAAATGAGAATTCACTGAAATAATTTGTACATGCGACTGAAAAAGCATGGAGACAATTTGGGAATTCAGAGGCCTGGGGATGTGCCAGTTATTGTAAATCTGCCCCTATACATTTAGCCAACGAGGGAGCACTTACTGATTAGACAGTAGAAAGTACTCCAGTTGAGTAGAGGTATTGCACAAAAAGGTGGCATCTTCGTGGACAAACACGCAGGGCGGGATTCATTCTGTCCCCTGTTAGACTCTTTTTCCCGTTGTTTTTCTGCCCTTCTGCCCTCTGTTAGACTTGTTTTTCCCTTATGTTCTGCCCTTCTCTCCCCTGTTAGACTTGTTTTTTGTGCCCTTGTGCCCTCTGTTACTCATTTTTCCCTTATTTTTCTGCCCTTCTGCCCTCTGTTAGACTCGTTTTTTGTGCCCTTCTGCCTTCTGTTTTTCCCTTGTTTTTGTGCCCTTCTGCCCTCTGTTAGACTCGTTTTTTGTGCCCTTCTGCCATTTGTTAGACTCGTTTTTGTGCCTTTCTGCCCCGTTAGACTGTTTTTTTTGTGCCCTTCTGCCCTCTGTTAGACTCGTTTTTCCCTTGTTTTTCTGCCCTTCTGCCCTTTGTTAGACTGCTTTTTGTGCCTTTCTGCCCTCTGCATCACCACATCATCACTCAGCGCTACCCCAGCATCACTCAGCACCACCACATTATCACTCAGCACCACCACATTATCACTCAGCACCACCACAGCACCAGTCAGCACCAACACAGCATCACTCATCACCACCACAGCATCACTCAGCACCACCACAGCACCACTCAGCACCACCACATCACCACTCAGTGCCACCACATTATCACTCAGCACACCACAGCACCACTCAGCACCACCACAGCATCACTCAGCACCACCACAGCATCACTCAGCACCACCACATCACCACTAAGCACCACCACAGCATCACTCAGCACCACCAAAGCACCACTCAGCACCACCACAGCACCACTCAGCGCCACCACAGCATCACTCAGCGCCACCACAGCATCACTCAGCGCCACCACATTATCACTCAGCACCACCACAGCACCACTCAGCACCACCCCAGCATCACTCAGCACCATCCCAGTATCACTCAGCACCACCACAGCACCACTCAGCATCACCACAGCACCACTCAGCATCACCACAGCACCACTCAGCACCACCACAGCACCACTCAGCGCCACCCCAGCATCAATCTGCGCAACCATTCAACAACAACTGGTTCAAATATGTTCTCTCAATGTTTCAAACTTTATTACAAATGTCACAAAAAGATGTTAATATTTCACTTCTGTTCTTGGATTTTCGTCACAAAAAAATACACTGAACATAATCTTAACAAAAGTTATTTACAAAAGTTTAAGCTATTGCCATTATAAATTAAAATCACTTTTATTTAAGTATTAATTATTTTAAAAAATTTGCGAAAGTTATAACTATGGGCATTGTAAATGACAAAGCTATTAATTTAGCTATTTTCAAAACCAACACATGAATTAAAAAAATTGTCATTTACAAGACCAATAGCTCAAACTTTCCTAATGCGAGACCTATTGCATTGCAAATGGTTGTTTTTATATCTGTCTGTGCTTCCTTTTGAGGTTTAATTTTCGTGACAGGCGCCTCATTGCCTACTTGTAACTATTCTCTGACCCTGCTTCAAGGGTCAGAGCAGGGTGAGAGAATAGTTGCAAGTAGGCAACGAGGCACCAGGAAGCACTTACAGGCTTACAGCAGCAGGTGCCCAAGTTGAAGTTAATTTCTTTGTAACCCTTTTGTAAAAGGTTACAAAAAATTAGCTTCAACTTTTGCACCTGCTGCTGTAACCCTGTAAGTGCTTGGCTGAAAATTCATCCCCACTGATTTGCGTATTTTACCGCGATTTCACGAGATTCACGGATCGTGAAATCGCAGGAAATCTGCAAATTCCGCGAGCGGAATGAATTTTCAGCCCATGCTTAATCTTTTGCCATATTTTAAAACACATCAACAAAGCAAATTAGTCTGCCACATGTTTCTGTAATGAAGGCTGACTCACACTGTGATCTTAGACACATGACAGTATGCCTTGCAATTCAGCAAAATAATTACTACATTGAAAAACACAGTCTAGCTAGGAGTGCTGCTTCACATTTTTGGTCAGTGCAGTGGAGTACAGGCAATGCAAGGGCTCAAGGTGGGACTTAGAATGTAAAAATGAGAATTCACTGAAATAATTTGTACATGCTACTAAAAAAGTTGGTATGCAATTTCTACAGCACACCCAGGATCTTTATCACACAGCATGGAGACTATTTGGAAATTCAGAGGCCTGACACTCATGCTTCTTTCAAATTTATAGCACTAACTGTCATAAGGAATGACTTACTCCATGACTACATCTTTTGCCATATTTTAAAACACATCAACAAGGCAAATTATTCTGCCACATGTTTCTGCAATGAAGTCTGACTCACACTGTGATCTTAGACATATGACAGTATGCGTTGCAATTCAGCAAAATGATTCCTACAGTGAAAGAGGCTCTGACATCATTTTTAACAACAGCACTGTACTGCAAAAAATATCTCCTCAAACACATCAACATACCAAATACTCCTTTCACAATATTTTTTCCCATAGCAGCCAAATTCAAAATTAGACTCTGTTCAAATAAACTCCTGCTTCCACATTAGAATACATTTTTCAATTTAACTTAAACCGCACAACATAGACCCCCCCTTACAAATTAACAACTCACCTTTAAAAATGTTTTTGTAGTTTTAGAACAGTGTCAATCACACAGCAGATTTTCTTAAGCAGAATCTCTGAACAGTGAACCAGTGACAGCAAGCACAAAATGGCATAGCTTCCCTCTCATTTTACATTCTAATCTTGAAGATAACCAATCAAATATCTTCCCACAGAAATTCAAAACAAAACTAACATTTTAATTGGTTGTACATTGAAACATTTTCAATCTCTCATAAAATTCAACATTCCCCCACTGCTCTCTCTGCCTGTTACCAGGGTAACACTCCATAGACACCTAACTGAACACACGGGTGAAAAGTTCATCTGCAAAACTAACCAGCAAGGGTGTTTGACTTTTCAAAACAGCAGCGAATCCTGTGAAATGTTTCTTTCAATCACTTTCTCTCAACCATTAGCCTTTCTCCTTAAAAAAAACAGTAGCATGCACCCTAGTTTTCATTGTTGAATTTACAGTAACCACCAATCATTTATTCTTTTTCAAGTGCACTGAATCTCATCCACATTTTTTTCTAAAGATGATTAGAGTGTGGATTGTAGGACACAGCTTTATATTCTGAAGAGAAAGGTATGCAGCAAATAGATGCTTTCTCAACCTTGACTTACCAAATGTGGATATTATGTGGATTGGCCGAAGAGGATTGAGATGTCACCAATTGATGCCATTGGTAAAATCCTTTTTGCATCTCCCACACCCTCACCTCATAATTGTGCACTGTGGTGAAAATGACCTAGGCACTTTGATTGGGGTAGGTCTGGAAATGCTTTTAAAGTACACCTTTGGGCAATTGATGTCACTTTTTTCACAAACTGCCTTTGTATATTCTAATATATCCCAAAGGCAAAAATGGAACTGGTCCAACGAATATTGTCCACAGATTGAGAAAGCAGGGAAACATGTGAATTAGTCTGTTTCTGCTTTCCTCAGAGACTATGGTATGGGTTCTATATACCACAACAACTTGCGTTACAACATGCAAGGCATTTATAGAGGAGACGGTGTATATTTCACAGATGAGGGAAACAGAGTCTTCCTCTTGAATTTTAGACTCTGCATCGGTACTTACTTGTAGGTACAAAAATCACTCAATGAACACAACGGCTCTTTTTAGAGCTAACCAACATCTAAACACTCAAACTTGTTATTTAACTGTATTTTTTTTGGGGGGGGGGGTTTTGACGTGTGTGCAATGTGCACGCACCTCGCAAATTTTTGCCTCGGGGTGCGTGCAATGTGCGTGCACCTCGCGATTTTTTTTTGGACCTTTGGACCTTCGGGGTCCTTCAGGGACCCCCTGAGAAGACATAGGGGGTTAGGGAGTCTCTACCCTGACCCCTTTTCACGTTCTCCACTTTTGTTTTTCACTGACTTTTGCCTCGGGGTGCGTGCAACATGCGTGCAGCTCCGATTTAAAAAAGAAAAAAGAAAAGGTTTTTTAGGCCTTCGGGGTCCTTCAGGGACCACCTGAGAAGACCTAGGGGGTCAGGGAGTCTCTACCCTGCCCCCTTTTCACGTTCTCCACTTTTGATTTTTACTCTCTTCTGCCTCGAGGGTGCGTGCAACGTGGGTGCACCTCGTGATTTTTAAAAAAAAAAAAACATTTTTTAAAAAAAACATTTTTTTTTTACCTTCGGGGTCCATCAGGGACCCCCTGAGAAGACCTAGGGGGTTAGGGAGTCTCTACCCTGCCCCCTTTTCACGTTCTCCACTTTTGTTTTTCACTCACTTTTGCCTCGGGGTGCATGCAATGTGCACGCACCTCGCGATTTAATTTTTAAAAAAAACAAACGTTTTTTAGGCCTTCGGGGTCCTTCAGGGACCCCCTGAGAAGACCTAGGGGGTCAGGGAGTCTCTACCCTGCCCCCTTTTCACTTTTTCCACTTTTGTTTTCTGCTCTCTTCTGTCTCAGATACAAAATGGCGGCCAACACTTCCTGATTTCGACCGATCGGAATTTTGACAGACGTCTAACAGCAAATCAGAATTCCGCCCGTGCACACCTGATTCGTGCACCTGATTCAGTGATGTCATCAGTGATGTCATTTGAGATGTCATCAGTGATGTCACTGACCATGTCATGAATGATGTAATATGTGACATCATCAGCAGTGGATTGTGGGTGCGCGATATATACTTAGTACAACTAACTATATAGGAGCAATTTCAATGGTTTTGTATGAGTAAAATGTCCAGCTAACTATAACACCACTAAAACTTATAGTTTTTGGAGTGAATTTCAAAGGTTTTGTAAAAGCTAATTCCTAACTATATAACTCCTGAAACCCATGGTTTTTTCAGTGAATTTCAAAGGTTTTTTAAATGCTAATTCCTAACTATATAAGGCCTGAAACCTATGTTTTTTTCAGTGAATTTCAAAGTTTTTTTTAATGCTAATTCCTAACTATATAAGACTTGAAAGCCCACCAGGAATCTCCAGTATGCACCAGGGGACTGCATTGCAGAGAGGTGTAATTAAGCCACGGCCCTTTTTACACCTCTCTGCAACGCAGCCCCCGTGCATGTTTGAAGAGGGGGAACTCATTCCCCCTGCATACTGGGGGCCCCTGGGGGCCAACTAGCCCACATGGAACCTCCAGTATGCGCCAGGGGGCTGCATTGCAGAGGTGTAATGAGGCTATGCCCCTTGTTACACCTCTCTGCAACGCAGCCGCCTGGCGTGTTTGCAGAGGGGGAACTAATTCCCCTTGCATAATGGGGGTCCCTGGGGGCCAACTAGCCCACCAGGAGCCTCCAGTATGCGCCAGATGGCTGCATTGCATAGAGGTGTAATGAGGCCACACCCTTTTTTACACCTCTCTGCAACGCAGCCCCTGTGCATGTTTGAAGGGGGGAACTAATTCCCCTTGCATACTGGCAGCCATCTTGTGCCTTGTTCGAACCAAGGCACAAGAAAGCAGTGAAACAAAGGTGTGAAACTCGCAAAGGGCCAGAGTAGAAACACCCTGACTCCCTAGGCCTGCTCAGGGGGTCCCACAAGGACCCCCAAGGCAAAATAAATATATATATTTTTTTTAAAGTCGCGGGGTACAAAAAAAAAAAAAAAATATATAAAACAACAATAAGAATAAAAAAACAGTTCTTTTCAGAACTACCTCCAATTTATATAAAAATGCCACATTTTTAAAAAACTCTGTCTTTCTTTTTTTCTCCAGGGTACGCGTACCGGTACGTGTACCGATACGTGTACCGGGGCGCGCACCCCCTCAAAAAAATAAAAAAAAGAATGAGTGGGAGTGGTGTGTGTGTGTGTGGGGGTATGTGTGTGGGGTGTGTGTGTGTGTAGGATGTGTGGGTGTGTGTGTGGGGTGTGTGTGTGTGTGTGTGGGGGGGTGTGTGTGAGTGTGTGTGGGGGTGAGGAATGTGTGTGTGGGTGTGTGTGTGTGTGAGGTGTGTGTGTGGGGTGTGTGTGTGTGTGTGCGTGTGTGCGTGTGTGGGGTATGTGTCAGAGGTATGTGTGTGTGGGGGGTGAGGTGTGTGTGGGGGATGTGTGGGGTGTGTCTGTGAGGTGTGTGTGTGTGGGGGGGGAGTGAGGTGTGTGTGGGTGGGGGCTTGGGGGGTGTGGGGGTGTATGGTGTGTGTGTGTGTGTGGGTGTGTGGGGTGTTTGGGTGTGGGTGGAGGTATGAGTGTATGAGGTATGGTGGGGGTGTGTGTGTGGGGGGGGTGGGGGGGTGTGTGTCGGGGTATGTGTGTGGGGCACCCTCTCAAAAAAATTAAAAAAGTAATGAGTGTGTGTGTGGTGTGTGTGTGTGGGGGTGTGGGTGTGGGGTGTGTGTGTGGGGGGGGGGTATGTGTGTGGGGTGTGTGTGTGTAGGATGTGTGGGTGTGTGTGTGGGGTGTGTGTGTTGGTGTGTGTGGGGGGGGGTGTGGGGGGGGTGTGAGAGGAGTGTGTGTGTGGGTGTGTGTGTGTGTGTGTGAGGTGTGTGTGGTGTGTGTGTGTGTGTGTGTGTGTGTGAGGTGTGTATCAGAGGTGTGTGTGTGTGGGGAAAGGGTGAGGTGTGTGTGGAGGATGTGTGGGGTGTGTCTGTGAGGTGTGTGTGTGTGTGTCTGACGGGGGATGAGGTGTATAGGTGTGTGTAGGTGTGTGGGGTATGTGGGTGTGGGTGGGGATGTGGATGTGTAAGGTGTGTGTGTGGGTGTGGGTGTGTGGGGTGTTCGGGTGTAGGTGGGGGTGTGGGTGTGTGAGGTGTGTGTGGGGTGTGTGTGGGTGTGGGGGGTATGTGTGTAGGATGTGTGTGTATGTGTTGGATGTGTGGGTGTGTCTGTGAGGTGTACGTGTGTGTGTGTGTGTGGGGGGGAGGTGTGTGTGTGGGATGTGTGAGGTGTGTCTGTGAGGTGTGTCTGTGAGGTATCTGTGTGTGCATGTGTGTGTGTTGGGGGGGTGAGGTGTGTGTGTGAGTGAGTGTGTGTGGGATGTGTGGGTGTGGATGTGTAAGGTGTCGGTGTGGGGGTGTGGGGTGTTTGGGTGTGGGTGGAGGTGTGCGTGTGTGAGGTGTGTGTGGGGAGTATGTGGGTGTGGAGGTGTGGGGTTGTGTGCGTGTGGGTGTGGGTGTGTGTGGGACGTACTTGTAGGTACCTAAAACAGCCACAGAACCAAAAGCTCTTTTCAGAGCTACCCTACCTGTAATCACTCAAAATGATTATTTTATTATTTATTATTATGATTATATAATTTTTTTCACTATTTTTCCCCATGGTTCGCTCCCCGGTACGCTCCCCGGTGAGCGTACCGGGCGCTCCCCCCGCGAAAAACGGGACCCTTCAATGGCCCCCACATCAAACCTAGGGGGTCAGGTGGGTCTACCATGCCCCCTTTTGGTCATTTCCCCCTTTGATTTTTGCCACCTCTTGTGTCTCAATCCTACCGAGACACAAGATGGTGGCCGCTGCGGACTGTTTCGAATGTTTACAGACACCCGAGATCCAATCAGCTTCCCGTGCGCAAGTCGTGTGGCGCGCCCGGAGCGCTCCCCGGTGCACGTACCGGGGCGCGGCCATAGATATATAAAAAATTTTGAACCTAAATTACTCAAAATCCTCTGGAGCACATATCTTGAGACATAGCAAAGGCACATCGGGCTACCAGTCCCTACAATTTTGCCAAGTTTGGTGAAAATCCATTCAGCCGTTCGAGCTAAAAGTGCGACAGACCGCCCTATGGAAATTAACATGGGGAAAACACGTTTTGGGACCCGCCTTTTATCTCGGCCCCCGCTTGACGAATCCCCCCCAAACTTTCAGGGAAGGACTGGAGCGCCGCGAGGCAAAGTTGCTGAATAATTCAGGCAGATTCCTCAACCGGCGCCAAAGTTATTCCCAATATAATGTTGCGATTTCCCTATGGAAATCAATCCTAACCATATATACCTACTGGCGACCGCCAGTAGGTATATATATATATATATATATATATATATATATATATATATATATATATATATATATAAAATTTCTATGGCAAAATGAAACCCCTCATTTTGTTCCTTTTCAAATTAAATGTATTAAGTGTTACCACTTTATTCCAATCAAGATGACTTCAGGTGTGCCATACTTTTGTCATAAGTAAGACTGTTAGCGTTCTAGTTGTTCTTTAGAACACTCTGGGACATTCTGTCATTGGGCTATAGTTGGGCTACATCTGGCTGATATTTGGGCTACATTTGGGCTCTTTTGTCTCTGGTGGCCATCTTGGGAGACTGCATATCAGATTTTTTAATGAAATATAAGAGGATTTGAGAAGTCACTCAGAATGTGCCCTAATTTTTCTTTCTTCAGCACTAATCATAATTTCTATGGCAAAATGAACCCCCTCATTTTGTTCCTTTGCAAATTAAATGTTTTAAGTGTTAACACTTTATTCCAATCAAGATGACTTCAGGTGTGCCATACTTTTGTCATAAGTAAGACTGTTAGCGCTCTAGTTGTTCTTTAGAACACTCTGGGACATTCTGTCATTGGGCTATAGTTGGGCTACATCTGGCTGATATTTGGCCTACATTTTTTTTTTTGTCTGTGGATGGCCATCTTTGGGCTACATTGGGCTACATTGGGCTACATTTGGGCTCTAACATATATATAGCCCAATGTAGCCCAAAATATATTTTTTCAAAGTTAATTTTCGTAAAAACCACTGGAGCATATATCTTGAGACATAGCAAAGGCACATCGGGGTACCAGTCCCTACAATTTTGCCAAGTTTGCTTTAAATCCATTCAGCCGTTCGAGCTAAAAGTGCGACAGACCGCCCTATGGAAATTAACATGGGAAAACACGTTTTGGGACCCCCCTTTTATCTCGGCCCCCGCTTGACGAATCCCCCCCAAACTTTCAGGGAAGGACCGTGGCGCCGCGAGGCAAAGTTGCTAAACAATTCAGGCAGATTCCTCAACAGGCGCCAAAGATATTCCCAATAGAATGTTGCGATTTCCCTATGGAAATCAATCCTAACTATATATACCTACTGGCGACCGCCAGTAGGTAATATATATATATATATATATTCACTGAAAAAACCATAGGTTATAGACCATATATAGTTAGGAATTAGCATTTACAAAACCTTGAAAATTCACTGAAAAAACCATAGGTTATACACCATATATAGTTAGGAATTAGCATTTAAAAAACCTTATTTTACTCACACAAAACCATTGAAATTCCATATATAGTTAGTTGCACTAACTATATATCGCGCACCCGCAATCCACTGCTGATCATGTCACATATTACATCATTCATGACATGGTCAGTGACATCACTGATGACATCACTGATGACATCTCAAATGACATCACTGATGACATCACTGATGACATCATCCAGTGACTGTGTGTTTCTGTAAAGTTTAAATATGTTTTACATATTGAAGAATGAGTAGATGTAGAAGTGTCTGGATGAAGGATTTAGTAGGTGCGTGACTGACTGTATGAGTGAGTGATTAAATGTGTCTCACTGAGTGCATGGGTTAGTGACTAAACTGTCTTAATTTGTGCATCATTATGTCTGTTGTTCTGTAAACTGCTGCATGTGTTGATCAGTAGCTATATGAGTAACTATATAGGTTATTGATTGGTTGCCCAAGCATTTGTATGGGAGACTGAGTGTGTGTGTGAGTGGCTGGGAAGTGTATGACTCTGTGCATAGATGTATGGGTTCAAAAGTGCATGTTGGAAACAGCTGTATGGGCGGTTGACTGTGTGCATGACTGTATTGGTGAGTGAATAGATATCTCAGTGCTACATGTCAAATTAAGTACATATGTAAAATACAGTACATGTGAGAGTTGACATATATAAATAACTGTGCATAAGAGCCAGTGAATGTGTGAGTGGCTGTATGGATCATTCTGAACTTGTATCCAGGATTGTATAAGTGAGTAAATATGTTTTAGTATTTGTTTGAATAAGTAAGTAAGGTGTGTTTAACTGTATAGTTAAGGAAATGGAGGTGTGATTGATTGTTTGCATGACTGTCTAGGTGTGTGTGTAACTTCATGGATGAGTGACAATCTGTGAGTCTGTGTTTACACTGAGTGTATCTAAGGTTATATTAGAGTCTGAAGAGGTTCATCGTATTATCACAACAGTGATGTCATCAGTAATGTCATTTGAGATGTCATCAGTGATGTCATCAGTGATGTCATTTGAGATGTCATCAGTGATGTCATCAGTGATGTCACTGACCATGTCATGAATGATGTAATATGTGACATGATCAGCAGTGGATTGCGGGTGCGCGATATATAGTTAGTGCAACTAACTATATATGGAATTTCAATGGTTTTGTGTGAGTAAAATAAGGTTTTTTAAATGCTAATTCCTAACTATATATGGTGTATAACCTATGGTTTTTTCAGTGAATTTTCAAGGTTTTGTAAATGCTAATTCCTAACTATATATGGTCTATAACCTATGGTTTTTTCAGTGAATTTCAATGGTTTTTTAATAGCAAATATCATAAGCTGTCGAATGTCAAGTACGTGGTAAGTAAAAACATTTTCGTGTTTATGCACACTGATCTGCTTTGAATGCTGCCCCCCACCCCTCATTTCTATTAGGAGTACTCTCTCTTTGCAGATAGTGAAGGGTAGTTAACGCAGCCCTTTGCCCCCTTTGTAATCCGTCGTGCCTGCTTCTCTCTCCATTTGATTGATTGTTCTCTTTGGTTCATTCTCTATTTACAAACAAGCACAGAGTCGCAATACTCTGTTTAGTCTTTGCAGATAGCGAAAAATCGTGTAAAAAAACAAAAGGAATCGAGCAAAATCAGTAGGCCACTAATGGGATCTCTTTTTGACCTCGCTAAAATAGAAACATTAGGAACAACCTGTTGAAAATAGCAATGCGTATGTACATAAGCGGCGTTCATTTGTGTTCACAGTACCCCTTGTTGATTGTTTCAATCGAGCATTGAATTGTTCGAAGTTAATTCTCTTAAGGATCTTCTCTACCTGCAAACGAGGAAGAATAGGAATATTCTCTCTCCCTTTGCAGATAGTGAAGGGTAGGTAACGCAAGCCTTTAACACGTCGTACCTATTTCATTCCTCATTGATTGATTGATTGTCCGAACATTGACTGTTTGGGAATTAGTTATTTTTGGAGGTATTCCCTGTTTGCAAATAAACGTAGGAAAATCTTTGCAAGTAGTGAAAGGGTACGTAATGCGGACCTTTCTCCCCCGTTGTAATCTGTCATGCCTATCTACTCCCCACTGATTGATGCACCTTTTTCACCCGGACCATTTACTAGAGATACGTCATCTGGCCCGACCAGAGAGCACCCCTAGTGAAAAGGACATATGCAATAATAACGAAGTGATCACTGTATCCTGTTAACAGAAACTTTACCATGAAACAACCTGGAAAGAAAAAAATAGGAAAACGAAAATCAGTAGGCCACTGATGAACATGAACTTTTATTAAACAACGAACAAAGAAACGATAACATAACATAATGATAAAACCTATTAATGTCCTAGAAACAAGAAAACGTTAAAATATGCCAGTGGTGAGAGACCAGAAAAACAGTAAGAGAAACCAAATCACCCCTCGCTGTCCCACCGCCTGCCACGTCAAAAAAATCGATAGACTAGGGAAAATGCAAGTCAGTAGAACATCCGCCCCCACTCTGGAAACTTCCAAGGTGGGGCAGGGTTCCGGCTACGCCCAGCCGGGAGCAGCCCATATAAGGCAGGTCCTGCTGCCACGCCTCGGCCAGGAGATCCTAACGTAGGGTGTAGCCGGAGGAGAGGCCGAGGCCAGCGGGACCCGACCAGGGGATTGCCTTTACAACGCTGAACAGTTGCAGGGGGGGGGAATGTCTCCTCGACCCTCCCCTCTCTCTCCCAGTCCGGCCGCGGTGGCCCTTGAGAGTTGCAGGTAGTCCCGCCACATGCTCTTCCGGTCCGGCCACCAACGGTCGGGGGGCCGAGGCCGACGGGATCCGGCTGCAGCCGATAAACCAAGAAACCCGTTCATGGGGCCAGAGCCAGGGGCGTCCGGCCGACATCCACCGGAAGCCCGGCCCGAAGACGGACGGGACACTTCTTTCTTTTATAATGGCTGCGACAACACTGGGGGGGATGTCTTGCACATGCCTCCGACCCCCCCCCCCTCGTCCTCATCGCCTGGTCCGGCCATAACAAATCTCAAGCGAGACGCCGTGGGGTGCACTGGGAGGGAGAGACGGTGCGAACAGGCCTCTCCCGCCTCCCCAGGTGGAGGCTTCCCAGCTGCACCCTCAGCGCTCCAGGCGCCCGGAAAAGGGTTCTTCCACTGTGGCCATGCTGCAACGTCTCGCCCGGCAGGGTGGAGCCCGTCCGCTCATGTGACCCCGCGATCGCCGGTAGCTGCCAAACTCTCAAAATGGCGGTCGACCTGGCAAGAGCGGGCCCAGCATAAAGAAATGGCCCGGTCACTGGTTGACTCCACCACCGTAGTCCTCCACGACCTTGAAGATTCTAGAGGAGCCGCGGGAGTCTCCGACCCCCGATGGGGAATGACTGCCATGATCGCCCGTGGAGTGACGAAACTGTATCCGCGGGACGTCGGCGCTCCCATGCTGGCGCCAGCCTCACTTTGAATTACTAGAATCCTGCAGACCTCACTTCCGGTGAAAGCACAGTGTGACCCGGTAGGAAAAATTATTGCACCCCCTCCCCTTTTTGACTGATAGTTCAAACCACCGATCCTTTCCTTTGCCCTTTTAACGGAACTTTGGACTGCCTCCCCCTCTTTTACATTTTCTAGAGAAAACAAAACATTAACCACTACATTAGCATAGCAGTTGACACCAGAACTGTTTTCAAATTGAAAACCAACAACATCTTCAACAGAATCCTTTTTGTTTCTGCTGTGACCCTGCTACAGCACAGCCATTGTCCCCAGCAGTAATTCTGCAATGCCGGTAAGAATAGCTGTGGTGCCTACTGGACTCACTCACCCCCGCGGCGCCCCACGCCGTTTTTTGCTGGGCGGCAACTTACTAGACATCACTTTCGTGCCATCTAGATTTCAGCGCGTTCTGCTGCCTTGGAACTATTCGCACAACAGACCGCTACTGACAAGAATATTTCATTATTGGTGCTGTCAATTTCAATAAATCTATTGGATAATTCAAAAGAAATTGCCACGGTCTCTTCGTTGTTTAAATGTTTTTACTGTTTTTGTTTTCTTGTATATATTTATATGTTATTAAAGTTTTATATTCCTACTACTTTGTTGGAGTGCTATATATTTTTAATGTGACACATAATTGTAAAAACTTTGATGTACAAAGAGTCATTCCTGGAATCTTCCGCTTCAGGCTCGGTCCCCTCCCCAATCACAATACAGGATGGTTTTCAGATAGTAGGAACACGTGTGGTGTGACGGATCTCATCGGGTGTGGGCCTTAATCTACTATAACTCCTTTGAAGAGGGGTGATTCTTTACAGCTGGGGCCATAAACTACATCTGCAGGGCTAGCTGATAGCCTGGACAATCGGACACAGAGAAAGAGGAGTGTCAGAGGGTGCGGTAGTGAATAGGGCGAAAGGGAGGTGTCGGGCGGGCACAGAGTGTGATTCTCAGGGAAGAGCAGCGCAGATGGGGGGAGGTTTATTGCCCATGCATAAGACAGAGAGCGGTGGTGACCAGTGCCTAGGGAAGATGCTTGCGTGGGTGAGGAGCCATGCTACGAATCGACAGCGTGCAGAGAGTGGGTCTGGTCAAGACATCTAAAATGGCTGCCGTGCACGACAAAAGTGTGGCATTTCAAAAAAGGCAAGATGGCGCAGACAATGTTTTTCAACACTTCCTCATTTCCTTCGAATCGAACGTTAACAGACGTTGGGGCATATTACCAAAGTTAAGCGATATTTATCGCTAACGATGCTTACCAACCAATTTTTTACCACTAAGCATCGTCAGAAATTATCGAAGATAAACCTTGCTATTATCAAGGTTTATCGCAAATGCGATAATAAACGGTCGCAATGCATGAATATCGCTAAAAACTCAGCGATATTCATGCATTACCGAGCTAATGCTCTTAGCCATGTTATCCACCTCCCATTGGATAACATGGCTAAGAACTGCTCAGGGCAGGTGTTACTTTTTGGAGATATTCGCGCTTAGCGCGAATATCTCCAAAAGTTGGTAATAGGAGATAGATATCTTGCATGTTGTAATGCAAGTTATTGTGGTATATGGAACTCATACCATAATCTCTCAGGAAAGCAGAAACTGATCCTTTTGGGACCGCCTAAAAAGGCCTAGGGGGTGAGGAGTACTCTACTTTGCCCCCTTTTCACGTTCCGAACTATTTTATTTTACTCTCTTCTGTAATTACACAAAATAGCAGCGATAAGATGCATCGGAGACACACAGTGAGAGAAAGGAGGCCGGAGATGAAGAAGAGATGTCAAATACACATTGGAGATAATATAGTGGCAGAAGGGAAGTAAATATGAGTAAACTTACCATGTAACATAAAAATGTTGCACTCTATACTATAAGTCTCATTTTATACTACAATCACTTCGCTACAACCTCATAAATTAAAAATAAAAATGAATAATGTCTCAAACAATTTTTGATTTCTAAATATAAATTTATTCTTCAGAATTTTCTAAATTTGAAAGAACTAGTAACATGTCCTCATCAGCAATGTCCTCATTAAAAGTCTCCAATGATGATTCTTGTAACTCTATGGTCTCCAAACACTCGATAAATTCGCCATCAAGAGATTGATCAAAAAAATCATTCAAGTCATCTCCTCCTTGTGACAATATTTCATTATTGGTGCTGTCAATTTCAATCAATGTAGTGGAATCATTCAAGTCATCTCCTCGTGACAATATTTCATTATTGGTGCTCTCAATTTCAATCAATGTAGTGGAATCATTCAAGTCATCTCCTCCTTGTGACAATATTTCATTATTGGTGCTGTCCATTTCAATCAATCTAATGGAATCATACAAGTCATCTCCTCCTTGTGACAATATTTCATTATTGGTGCTCTCAATTTCAATCAATGTAGTGGAATCATTCAAGTCATCTCCTTGTGACAATATTTCATTCTTGGTGCTGTCCATTTCAATCAATCTAATGGAATCATACAAGTCATGTCCTCCTTGTGACAATATTTCATTATTGGTGCTCTCAATTTCAATCAATGTAGTGGACAATTCAAAAGAAATTGCCACGGTCTCTTCATTGTGAGCCATTTTATTTTGAAATTGCTTGCTGTAAATTGCAGAAAAAAATAATCACTTTCATTTATCGTTTTTAGTAATACATAATATAAAACTAACTTTATCAAGTATTTAGTATAACAGAAGGACTGCAAATAAATAACAGAAAACATTTTTCAAATTATCTTCAAGTGTACAACATAGTTCCCCTTACAAATTAACAACTCACCTTTTCAAAAGTAGGAAAAGTGTTAGTACTGTGTAAATCAAACACCAGAAATTCACCACCAAAAATTCCTCACAAATGTACCTCAGACAGTAGTATCACAAAATGGCTGTGGTTTCCTCTCATTTGACATATATACATAACCAATTAACTTTCATCACACACAAATACAAAACCAAAGTAACATTTTAATTGGTTCTAAATTTCAACACTTTCAAATATGTTTTCCCCATGCAATTTTCCATAGGACATTTACATACGTCTACAGCCTGAATGGCTGAACGGAATTACACCAAACTTGACAAAATGGTACATCAAACCTAAGAGGTCAGGAAGGATCTACTATGCCCCCTTATGGTCATTTCCCCCTTCGCTTTGGCCTCCTCTTGTCTCTCAATCCTACCGAGAGACAAGATGGCGGCCGCTACGGACTGTTTGGAATGTTGACAGACGCCGGAGAACCAATCAGCTTCGCGAAGCTCCGTAACGCGAAAAGTACGCGAAGCGGAGCGCTGTTACAGATATATATCTTTTTTTGAACGTTAATTTCTCAAAATCCACTGGAGCACATATATTGAGACCTAGCAAAGGCACATCGGGCTACCAGTCCCTAATATTTTGCCAAGTTTCGTGCAAATCCATTCAGCCGTTCGATTATTATTATTTTATTTTTTTTTTGCCCCGCGGAGCCCTTTTAAAACCTCCACATCAAACGTAGGGGGTCAGCGAGGATCTACTATTCCCCCTTATGGTCATTTGCCCCTTCGCTTTGGCCTCCTCTTGTCTCTCGATCCTACCGAGAGACAAGATGGCGGCCGCTACGGACTGTTTGGAATGTTGACAGACGCCGGTGAACCAATCAGCTTCGCTTCACAAAGCTCCGTTGCGCGAAAAGTACGCGTCCTGGAGCGCTGCCCGGTCCGCTGTTACAGATATATATCTTTTTTTAAACGTTAATTTCTCAAAATCCACTGTAGCACATATATTGAGACCTACAAAAGGCACATCGGGCTACCAGTCCCTACAATTTTGCCAAGTTTCGTGCAAATCCATTCACCCGTTCGGGCTAAAAGTGAGGCCAACCGCCCTATGGAAAACTCAATGTTAAAAACACGTTTTGGGACCCCCCTTTTTTCTCAGCCCCCCCTTGACGAACCCCCCCCAAATTTTCAAGGGCTGCTCAGAAACAAAATGTTCCATTTTCCTGAAAGTTTCAGCCAATTCCGTCCACAAACGCCAAAGTTATTAGACATAGAATTTTCAAAAAACCCATAGAGAAAAAATCCTAACTATATATACCTACTGGCGACCGCCAGTAGGTAATATATATATATATATATGCAAGCTCCAAATTCCTCAAAAATCCAGCCGGGTTTAAGGAAAACAGCACTCACGCATATAGCAGCATATCATCAAAGGGCTTTATTCAGAACAAACTCGTTTCAGGAAAAAATCCCTTCGTCAGTGTTCACATCGGAAACACACTTTGTGGCACCATTATCTATGTTTGTAGATATCATAAAAACAAACAATGGACTACATCACAGGCGCTGTTTTCGCGCGCCATCTTTGAGTGTGTAGTGAGTAAACCTGCATCGTTTGAAACATCAAATGGGTTATCAACTCCATACTTCAAGCCGTGTATCGGCAAACGTTGATTCTAGTCATTACTTGTAATCATAAGTAAGGTAAAATAATCCAAACTAAAAACAAGAATAGACATCATGCAAAATATCGCAACATCCACATGAAAACCACATTAAACGATAATCACGGGGGCATACATCTTGCCGTGGATCGGCACTGGCAGCCAAATATTAGCTGCAAAAACTAGGAATTATTAAACCCAATTGTTTCTTGATGCAGGAAATACAATAGACATATAAGTTTCGGTGCAGCTTGAGACAAAAACCCATTCTTATGCTTATTATTTTACACATGAAAAAAATGCCATATCAGGAAATTGCAGAATTATCAAATTATATACTGATATACTACTGATTCATCAACCCAAGTGTGATGCTAGTTCTTCACCCATGTTCAGGCCCTTGGGCGCCCTTGTCTCTAGATCAACAATGTATCGAGATTCTAGTCTCCTGAGCGATTGTAACCTATTGCCTCCTCTAGGATTTTCACTAACGTAATCTAGGCAAAAATATCTCAGGAGATTCCTGTCACTTTTGTGCTTCAGAGCAAAGTGTCGGGCCACCGGATACGTAAAATCTCTATTAGAGATGGCTCTCATATGCTCGAGCACCCTTAGTTTGACGGGGTTGATGGTACTCCCCACATATCTCAATAAACAAGGACATGACAGACAGTAAACCGCATGATCTGTGTGACAAGACATGAATTTGTCAATTTTCTTGCCATCTCTGCAGCCAGGGACTTCGTATGTTAATGTTCTCTTGCTTGCTATACAGGCTTTGCATTTCCCACAGGGAAAAAACCCTTTAGCATCTTTTAAGGTACCTGTTTGTTTTTCTGGAGGCTGCAAGTAACTGTGGACCATCCGATCACGTAGCGATCTTGCCCTTTTAAACGTGATTAATGGTATTTCTGGAATGTCTGGCCCTACAATCAGATCTGATTTTAAAATGTGCCAATGCTTGGACATTATGGATCTCAATTTGAAAGAGTTAGCAGCATATGGTGTTATCATGCGGAATTTACCATCTGAAATGGGGCGTGTTTTCTTAACAAAAAGGTCTGTCCGGGGTAGTTGTCTAACTTTATTCAAAGTGTCCTGGAGGATTTGCCCACTATATCCTCTAATTCTGAATCTCTCCATACTCTCTAATGCAGCTTGCTCAAAATCCTTGGTCTGACTACAGTTACGTTTGAGTCGTAAAAATTCCCCGTATGGGATGCTATTAATGAGTTTACGGGGATGGCTGCTTGTCGAGTGCAATACACTGTTCCCAGCTGTTGGTTTTCGATAGAGTTGTGTGCATAGTTGTCCCTCTCTAACACTTACTTGTAAATCTAAGTAGTTAACACTGTTCTTACTCACATCACCAGTGAATTTTAGATTGCACTCATTCTGGTTAAGTATTTTTATGTATTCCATGGCTTCCTCTATAGACCCGTCCCAAACAAGGAACAGGTCATCAATGTACCTGTACCACGATACCACCTTGTTAGTCCAAACTGCGTTCTCTGGGGCCCAGGCTACCTGCTCCTCCCACCAGCCCACGAATAAATTCGCGTAGCTGGGGGCGAAGCAGGAACCCATGGCCGTACCAGAGAGTTGGCAGTAGATGGTATCGAGAAAAAGAAAAATGTTATTACGCAAACAGAATGCGATCAATTCTAATAACATTTTGTTATGCATAGCGTACTTCAACTCTCTTTTCTTTAGAAAATAGTCCACTGCATAAAGACCTTGCTCATGGTCTATGCAAGTGTACAGGCTTGCAATGTCCAATGTAATTAGCACATAAGAGGGTTGCCAGGTTAACAATTCCACCTTCTCAATGAAATCAGTGGTATCTCTGATGTAAGACCTCAAAGATAGCACAAAGTCAAAAAGAAAGTGGTCCAGAAATTTTGAGAGATTCTCGGTCAAACCTCCTATAGAAGAAATAATGGGTCTCCCAGGAGGACTGTCACTGTTCTTATGGATCTTGGGTAGATGGTAGAAACAAGGCAAAATGGGGTTCATGATTTTCAGAAAAAGGTATTCTTCAAGATCCAACATCTGTTTATCATGCCATTTTTTAAGCAAAATATACAAGTTGTCAATACTTTTCAGATATTCTTGTTTTTTTATTGGCATGTAGCAGGACACATCTTGTAATTGGCGCATAGCCTCTGAGACATAACTCGATCTTGACATGATCACAATGTTTCCTCCTTTGTCGGAGGGCTTACACACAATTGTTTTGTCCTCCGTTAACGTTTTGATTGCCAGTTTTTGTTCTGTTGTGATGTTATGTAATTTTGTTCTATCTTGATTATGTTCTCTCCTCATAGCCATCAGATCCCTAATGACCGCATCAGAAAAAACATCTATTGCATCAGTTGCAATCTGGGGGACAAATTTTGATGCCAATTTAAATTTGCTTTTGGGCGCCTCTTGATCAACATCAATGTTCATCAATCTCTGTGTGAGAGTGTGACCACTCCCCATTATTTCCATGTCTTCTTCTTGTCTAAGATTTTGCAAGACCTCACACGCTGTTAGGTCATTGACAGATAGAAGGTCAGTATCTTTCTTGTTGTGTCTCAGTTGTTTTGCTTCTTTCCCAGTCGGTTTTGTCTTGAAGAACTTATGAAGTTTGACCTTTCGGATGAATTTATATAAGTCAATCCGGGTTTGAGTATATTCCATGTTGTTGTTTGGGCAGAACGTAAGGCCCAGCTTGAGAACAGATTCCTCCGCTGGTGTCAATACTCGCTGGGACAAATTCACGATGGTTAGTTGGTCAGATGCTCTCACCATCTGCCTCTCCTCTTGCTCCTGGTTATCCTTGGAACTGTTCCTGTTTGTACGGTTCCTTTTCCCCTTCCAACCACCACGTCTGGTTTGTCTTGATCTTCTGGGGGCTTGTTCTTCCCGCCTCTGAGCCAACTCTCTAGAATGACTTTGAACTCCTGTTGAAAAGGAGTTTTAGTAGTTGGTACTACTGCTGTGCTTGGAGTTTCATCTCCTGATAATTCGCTAGCAGTCAGATCAGATTCTGAGGTTACAGTCGGTGATTCTACTGTAGTATTGGATATGTGGCTCTTTCTTGCGACTTCCTTGCGTGGTTGGTCGTACTTCTTAGAGAACGTGAGGACCCTACCCATAGCGTAGTCCCGCTCGTCCCGGTCAAACTTTTCTTGTTTTCTCTGTTTGATCTTCGTTTCATATTTATGTAATCTCTTTTTCATGTTTTCCCTCAGTTTTTCTTGTTCCTCTTTATCAGTATTTTGGGCAATCAACTCCTCCAGAATTTCAATTTCCTTAACGACCTTGTCGCGGTCACTCCATGCGAACTGGATTAAAATCTCCAGCATACCTTTGCAGGAATTCGCTATGTGGGCCGCCCAGGTTTCCAACAGGAGGGGGTCAGGGTTTTCATACGCGGGTATAGTAAAAATTCGTAAACCTCGCGGTACTCTCTGTACCTCAATGTACCCCTGTAGAGATGTACCCTCCCACCACTTGCGGAGTTCACGCTCGTATAGTCGTTCTAGTCTCTGGAATTGAGTTGTCAAAGTGTTTTGAATTGGACCGCTTGGTGTAGGTAGCGGTTTCGAAATGTCTGGGTTTTTGTCCTTAAAGATGTCACCAGCCGCATCTCTGCGTTCCGACATGTTGAACATGTTCCGTTATTTTGTTGTTACTCACTTTGGTCACCCGGTCCCGGGGACCAACAAATGCCCGATGACTGTTTGCTGCTAATGCCTCGCTTCGCTGCCCACGACCAACAAACACAGCATCACAGAATTGTAGTTAAATTGTCGGGCTTACCAATTCTAGATGAGCCAGTCTCCACAATGTCAATACGCTATTCCAAGCTGTGCTCACAATCAAAGCTCCAGTTACACCATACAACAAGTCACTCATAGAAGCGGGTGCTGTCACGGTTTACTCACTACACACTCAAAGATGGCGCGCGAAAACAGCGCCTGTGATGTAGTCCATTGTTTGTTTTTATGATATCTACAAACATAGATAATGGTGCCACAAAGTGTGTTTCCGATGTGAACACTGACGAAGGGATTTTTTCCTGAAACGCGTTTGTTCTGAATAAAGCCCTTTGATGATATGCTGCTATATGCGTGAGTGCTGTTTTCCTTAAACCCGGCTGGATTTTTGAGGAATTTGGAGCTTGCATTTTTCACGCGGACACCGTCGCGTGACAGCACCCGCTTCTATGAGTGACTCGTTGTATGGTGTAACTGGAGCTTTGATTTTCAAAAACGAGTGCACCTCTGCCATCGACCGGAAAGAACGAGGAGTAAAGAGTGATCGCCTCACACTGTGAACACAGCTTGGAATAGCGTATTGACATTGTGGAGACCGGCTCATCTAGAATTGGTAAGCCAGACAATTTAACTACAATTCTGTGATGCTGTGTTTGTTGGTCGTGGGCAGCGAAGCGAGGCATTAGCAGCAAACAGTCATCGGGCATTTGTTGGTCCCCGGGACCGGGTGACCAAAGTGAGTAACAACAAAATAACGGAACATGTTCAACATGTCGGAACGCAGAGATGCGGCTGGTGACATCTTTAAGAACAAAAACCCAGACATTTCGAAACCGCTACCTACACCAAGCGGTCCAATTCAAAACACTTTGACAACTCAATTCCAGAGACTAGAACGACTATACGAGCGTGAACTCCGCAAGTGGTGGGAGGGTACATCTCTACAGGGGTACATTGAGGTACAGAGAGTACCGCGAGGTTTACGAATTTTTACTGTACCCGCGTATGAAAACCCTGACCCCCTCCTGTTGGAAACCTGGGCGGCCCACATAGCGAATTCCTGCAAAGGTATGCTGGAGATTTTAATCCAGTTCGCATGGAGTGACCGCGACAAGGTCGTTAAGGAAATTGAAATTCTGGAGGAGTTGATTGCCCAAAATACTGATAAAGAGGAACAAGAAACACTGAGGGAAAACATGAAAAAGAGATTACATAAATATGAAACGAAGATCAAACAGAGAAAACAAGAAAAGTTTGACCGGGACGAGCGGGACTACGCTATGGGTAGGGTCCTCACGTTCTCTAAGAAGTACGACCAACCACGCAAGGAAGTCGCAAGAAAGAGCCACATATCCAATACTACAGTAGAATCACCGACTGTAACCTCAGAATCTGATCTGACTGCTAGCGAATTATCAGGAGATGAAACTCCAAGCACAGCAGTAGTACCAACTACTAAAACTCCTTTTCAACAGGAGTTCAAAGTCATTCGAGAGAGTTGGCTCAGAGGCGGGAAGAACAAGCCCCCAGAAGATCAAGACAAACCAGACGTGGTGGTTGGAAGGGGAAAAGGAACCGTACAAACAGGAACAGTTCCAAGGATAACCAGGAGCAAGAGGAGAGGCAGATGGTGAGAGCATCTGACCAACTAACCATCGTGAATTTGTCCCAGCGAGTATTGACACCAGCGGAGGAATCTGTTCTCAAGCTGGGCCTTACGTTCTGCCCAAACAACAACATGGAATATACTCAAACCCGGATTGACTTATATAAATTCATCCGAAAGGTCAAACTTCATAAGTTCTTCAAGACAAAACCGACTGGGAAAGAAGCAAAACAACTGAGACACAACAAGAAAGATACTGACCTTCTATCTGTCAATGACCTAACAGCGTGTGAGGTCTTGCAAAATCTTAGAAAAGAAGAAGACATGGAAATAATGGGGAGTGGTCACACTCTCACACAGAGATTGATGAACATTGATGTTGATCAAGAGGCGCCCAAAAGCAAATTTAAATTGGCATCAAAATTTGTCCCCCAGATTGCAACTGATGCAATAGATGTTTTTTCTGATGCGGTCATTAGGGATCTGATGGCTATGAGGAGAGAACATAATCAAGATAGAACAAAATTACATAACATCACAACAGAACAAAAACTGGCAATCAAAACGTTAACGGAGGACAAAACAATTGTGTGTAAGCCCTCCGACAAAGGAGGAAACATTGTGATCATGTCAAGATCGAGTTATGTCTCAGAGGCTATGCGCCAATTACAAGATGTGTCCTGCTACATGCCAATAAAAAAACAAGAATATCTGAAAAGTATTGACAACTTGTATATTTTGCTTAAAAAATGGCATGATAAACAGATGTTGGATCTTGAAGAATACCTTTTTCTGAAAATCATGAACCCCATTTTGCCTTGTTTCTACCATCTACCCAAGATCCATAAGAACAGTGACAGTCCTCCTGGGAGACCCATTATTTCTTCTATAGGAGGTTTGACCGAGAATCTGTCAACATTTCTGGACCACTTTCTTTTTGACTTTGTGCTATCTTTGAGGTCTTACATCAGAGATACCACTGATTTCATTGAGAAGGTGGAATTGTTAACCTGGCAACCCTCTTATGTGCTAATTACATTGGACATTGCAAGCCTGTACACTGACATAGACCATGAGCAAGGTCTTTATGCAGTGGACTATTTTCTAAAGAAAAGAGAGTTGAAGTACGCTATGCATAACAAAATGTTATTAGAATTGATCGCATTCTGTTTGCGTAATAACATCTTTCTTTTTCTCGATACCATCTACTGCCAACTCTCTGGTACGGCCATGGGTTCCTGCTTCGCCCCCAGCTACGCGAATTTATTCGTGGGCTGGTGGGAGGAGCAGGTAGCCTGGGCCCCAGAGAACGCAGTTTGGACTAACAAGGTGGTATCGTGGTACAGGTACATTGATGACCTGTTCCTTGTTTGGGACGGGTCTATAGAGGAAGCCATGGAATACATAAAAATACTTAACCAGAATGAGTGCAATCTAAAATTCACTGGTGATGTGAGTAAGAACAGTGTTAACTACTTAGATTTACAAGTAAGTGTTAGAGAGGGACAACTATGCACACAACTCTATCGAAAACCAACAGCTGGGAACAGTGTATTGCACTCGACAAGCAGCCATCCCCGTAAACTCATTAATAGCATCCCATACGGGGAATTTTTACGACTCAAACGTAACTGTAGTCAGACCAAGGATTTTGAGCAAGCTGCATTAGAGAGTATGGAGAGATTCAGAATTAGAGGATATAGTGGGCAAATCCTCCAGGACACTTTGAATAAAGTTAGACAACTACCCCGGACAGACCTTTTTGTTAAGAAAACACGCCACATTTCAGATGGTAAATTCCGCATCATAACACCATATGCTGCTAACTCTTTCAAATTGAGATCCATAATGTCCAAGCATTGGCACATTTTAAAATCAGATCTGATTGTAGGGCCAGACATTCCAGAAATACCATTAATCACGTTTAAAAGGGCAAGATCGCTACGTGATCGGATGGTCCACAGTTACTTGCAGCCTCCAGAAAAACAAACAGGTACCTTAAAAGATGCTAAAGGGTTTTTTCCCTGTGGGAAATGCAAAGCCTGTATAGCAAGCAAGAGAACATTAACATACGAAGTCCCTGGCTGCAGAGATGGCAAGAAAATTGACAAATTCATGTCTTGTCACACAGATCATGCGGTTTACTGTCTGTCATGTCCTTGTTTATTGAGATATGTGGGGAGTACCATCAACCCCGTCAAACTAAGGGTGCTCGAGCATATGAGAGCCATCTCTAATAGAGATTTTACGTATCCGGTGGCCCGACACTTTGCTCTGAAGCACAAAAGTGACAGGAATCTCCTGAGATATTTTTGCCTAGATTACGTTAGTGAAAATCCTAGAGGAGGCAATAGGTTACAATCGCTCAGGAGACTAGAATCTCGATACATTGTTGATCTAGAGACAAGGGCGCCCAAGGGCCTGAACATGGGTGAAGAACTAGCATCACACTTGGGTTGATGAATCAGTAGTATATCAGTATATAATTTGATAATTCTGCAATTTCCTGATATGGCATTTTTTTCATGTGTAAAATATTAAGCATAAGAATGGGTTTTTGTCTCAAGCTGCACCGAAACTTATATGTCTATTGTATTTCCTGCATCAAGAAACAATTGGGTTTAATATTTCCTAGTTTTTGCAGCTAATATTTGGCTGCCAGTGCCGATCCACGGCAAGATGTATGCCCCCGTGATTATCGTTTAATGTGGTTTTCATGTGGATGTTGCGATATTTTGCATGATGTCTATTCTTGTTTTTAGTTTGGATTATTTTACCTTACTTATGATTACAAGTAATGACTAGAATCAACGTTTGCCGATACACGGCTTGAAGTATGGAGTTGATAACCCATTTGATGAATCAAACGATGCAGGTTTACTCACTACACACTCAAAGATGGCGCGCGAAAACAGCGCCTGTGATGTAGTCCATTGTTTGTTTTTATGATATCTACAAACATAGATAATGGTGCCACAAAGTGTGTTTCCGATGTGAACACTGACGAAGGGATTTTTTCCTGAAACGCGTTTGTTCTGAATAAAGCCCTTTGATGATATGCTGCTATATGCGTGAGTGCTGTTTTCCTTAAACCCGGCTGGATTTTTGAGGAATTTGGAGCTTGCATTTTTCACGCGGACACCGTCGCGTGACAGCACCCGCTTCTATGAGTGACTCGTTGTATGGTGTAACTGGAGCTTTGATATATATATATATATATATATATATATATATATATATATATATTACCTACTGGCGGTCGCCAGTAGGTATATATAGTTAGGATTTTTTCTCTATGGGTTTTTTGAAAATTCTATGTCTAATAACTTTGCCGTTTGTGGACGGAATTGGCTGAAATTTTCAGGAAAATGGCACATTTTGTTTCTGAGCAGCCTTTGAAAATTTGGGGGGGGTTCGTCAAGGGGGGGCCGAGAAAAAAGGGGGGTCCCAAAACGCGTTTTTCCCATGTTAATTTCCATAGGGCGGTTGGCCTCACTTTTAGCCCGAACGGCTGAATGGATTTGCACGAAACTTGGCAAAATTGTAGGGACTGGTAGCCCGATGTGCCTTTTGTAGGTCTCAATATATGTGCTCCAGTGGATTTTCAGAAATTAACGTTTAAAAAAAGATATATATCTGTAAGCGCGGACCAGGCAGCGGTCTGGTTCGCGGACTTTTCGCGCAACGGAGCTTTGTGAAGCGAAGCTGATTGGTTCTCCGGCGTCTGTCAACATTCCAAACAGTCCGTAGCGGCCGCCATCTTGTCTCTCGGTAGGATCGAGAGACAAGAGGAGGCGAAAGCGAAGGGGCAAATGACCATAAGGGGGAATAGTAGATCCTCGCTGACCCCCTAGGTTTGATGTGGAGGTTTTAAAAGGGCCCCGCGGGGCAAAAAAAAAAATAATAATAATAATCGAACGGCTGAATGGATTTGCACGAAACTTGGCAAAATTGTAGGGACTGGTAGCCCGATGTGCCTTTGCTAGGTCTCAATATATGTGCTCCAGTGGATTTTGAGAAATTAACGTTCAAAAAAAGATATATATCTGTAACAGCGCTCCGCTTCGCGTACTTTTCGCGTTACGGAGGTTTGCGAAGCTGATTGGTTTTTCGGCGTCTGTAAACATTCCAAACAGTCCGTAGCGGCCGCCATCTTGTCTCTCGGTAGGATCGAGAGACAAGAGGAGGCCAAAGCGAAGGGGCAAATGACCATAAGGGGGCATAGTAGATCGTCCCTGACCCCCTAGGTTTGATGTGGAGGCTTTGAAAGGTTCTCGCAGGGCAAAAAAATATATACCGTTTTTTTAGTTTTTTTGCGTGGAGTGCGCTCGGTTCGCGAACCGGGAAGCGTTCTGGGGAGCGTACTTTCTTGAAAATTAGTGAAAAAAGTTAGAGTACAATAATAATTGTGAGTGATCAGATGTAGGGTAGCTCTGAGAAGAGCTTTTGGGTTTATGGTACATTTAGGTACTTATAAGTAGGTACCAATGCACATTCTTAAATTCAGAGTGAAAACTCTGTTGCCCTCATCTGAGAAGTGAACTCCATCTCCTCTGTAGATATCTTGCATGTAGTAACGCAAGTTATTGTTGTACAGGGAGCCCATTCCATGGTCTCTCATGTAAGCTGAAACAGATTTGTTTACATGCTTCCTCGATTTCTCAATTTGTGGACAAAATTGGTTCGACCACCTCCATTTCTGTCTTTGGCATATATTTGAATATACCAAGGCAGTCTGAGGAAAAAGTGCCATCAATTGCTCAAAGGTGTCCTTTAAAAGCATTTCCAGACCTACCCCAGTCAAAGTGCCCAAATCATTACCTCCACAGTGCACAATTAACAGGTCAGGTTTTGGCAAATGCATAAAGGTTTTCACCAATGGTATCAATTGGTGACATTTTAATCCTCTGTGGCCAAACCACTTAATTTCCACATCTTGTAAATTGAGGTTAGGTAAATTCCTGTTTTCAGCGTACCTTTGAGCCCAATAGATGTAGCTATGTCCAACAATCCAGACAGAAAACATGGCGAGAGAAGGTTCTCCTGCAGTCAGATGAAGTGTGGCAATGAAATGGCAGTTGAAAAAATGAGAGTGTAAAATGAAAAAAACTGAGGAGTTTCTGTGTTAATGAAGCAGTAAGAGTGATTGGTGGATTTTGATTGCTGAAAACAGAAAGTTAGTGTGCATGGATGAGTTCGTTGAAAGATGTATTTTGAGTGGCGAAGAAAAAATCATTAAATGAAAGAATGCTTTGGATATGCAGGTGCACTGAGAGTTCAGAGTTCAATTGCAACATTGTTGTGTGAGAGGTCTTGCAAGAGGTGGTTGCTATGCAGAAAAAGCAGAGAGGGGGCAGAGGGGGGAAGGGTTTTGCTTTGAAAAAAAGTGAGGGAAGAGTTTTGATTGGGTGACATGAGAGATCTGTGTGAGGAATTACAGCATTTCTGTGCTTTTGATAGCTGCAGACTCTGGAGTGCATACCTTTTGCTCTGCTGAAGACAAATTGGTGTGTTTCTGAGACTGTTTTGAAACTCAAAGTACTTGCTAAGGTGAGAAAAAATTTCTTTAATTTAGATAGAAAATAGTGTGCTTTAAGGAGAAAATTATGAAGAAAGTTGTGTTTTTCAAATGTTGCTTTGTCTCAAGTGTTTCACAAATAGATTTTGTTTGTTTGAGAAATTGTAATTGGAGAAAATGTGAAGTATTAGTACTGACAGGGCTTTTATGTGCATAGGAGCTGTGGAGTGTTTTCAAATTATGACTTGTAAATCGTTTTTGAGAAAAAGCAATGGTTTTAATATTGATGAGAAGGACATAATGGTATCTGCTTCTTTATAAGGTAATTGAGAGTCTTTCCCATTTCAATGTAAGAAGTTTGTCTGTGGAGCAAATTGCTTGTAAATATGCTCCCACCTGTGCATGGCAAATTTAGATTTTGAATGTTTCCGTTACATAGGCATGTTAAAGGTGACTGAAACATGCTGCAAAGGCAATCAAAAAATGCTTGTATGTGTCTTAAGGACATTTTAAGTCATTTCCCCATGTGCAGTGTTTTCAAATTATGAGTTGAAAATCGTTTTTGAGGTAAAGGAATGTTTTCAAAATTTATGTGCGCCATATGACCCCAAATTTTTTTTTCAGGGGTGCAGCAGGGTGTTCTTGAGATACCCCTGCACCGTCGGAAAAATTCGTAATTTGCGATGAGGTAATTGCTAATCGCAAATTGCACCTTCATTCCTATGGGCCTCCTGCTGCATGGAAATGAATGGGTAATCTTGCTGAAATGCAAAGTCGAATCTGTATTTAAAAGGGTCTGCACCTCTGTACGGGTGTTCGCTATGTGAAGCACGAAAGTTTCACGGGCCGAACTCAAGGCCACCTCTCTCTGAGACAAAAGAGCTCTTATTCTTGCCATGCTGTTGAAATGTGCTCCCAAGGTTGGTATTTGTGGCCAGATTGAAAACTCCCTATGTTCATGTGTGGGAGGAAATAGAACATTTCTGCAGCAAATAACCCGTTCATTTACTGTTACGATAAAATGAATACTTTTAATTAACCCAGAACAATCTTCATTATTGAGCATCAAATAACTACCATTTTCCAAGAACTTGAACGTGGGGATGATAGCAGGAACTGGCGTGCCTTGCAACACGCAAGCCATATTTGGTCGGTGTTTGTTGCATGAACCGTGTAACTGTCTGTGCCTACACATTAGTGAATGATCTGGCGTCTCAGTGCATTCCTCTCCATTCAGATAAAGTTCTTGATCATCTTTGAAAATCTGTATGTGTATGGAAGCGACCAGACTTGATGAAGAAAACCACTACCTAAAGGTTAATAACGACCTATTGGTATATATTTCATACAATTTGAAAACTTATATAAAGCAAAAGGCAGCGTTATTAAACCGTGGATAAGGCACGTTGCCAAAGCAGTCAACCTTTTGGATTTATACTGGAAATGTTAAAGGAAGAATTACGGAGTAGGGCCTGTAAATCTTTAATAGACAACGAGTAAAATTACTCCAACCATCGTATTCCTCTAACTCCGGGATAGTAGGGGTGTTTAATTTTTTAGAAGTAGCCAATCCAAAGCATTTGGTCTGGGAAATTGTTTCATTCACAAACAACATATGTTTTGGGATGAGACATGCACGGTGGAAAGCCTCAGTGCCTTGTACCTGCCAGGTTCGTGAATCCCAAACTGATGTAGATCCTGGATATTTTTACTCTGTATTACGTTAGCATGGTCTCATTACTGGTTTAAACGCCATTTTTCCTTTTTTGTAACTTCTGCACACGACACTTAGTTGTTGCTTTAGCTTTCAGCCTACCTGCGTCAAGATCTATGCCTGCTTCAAGCAGGCGCAGGGTTTTGATGTAGCTTTGTCCTATCTGATTGTAAATGCGGCACACCGTGGGTGGCAGAGCAGCGGTGCACGTTAACTGGTGCATCCCTGGGGATGTGCTAGTTAATATAAATCTGCCCCTTTACATTTAATTATGTGCAGGGGACACAGAGTAGGTGAGGTTTATCCAAGGTTAAGAAGAGATGAGTCCTGTTCAGTGAAAAATTGGAGATAGGCTTCAGTATATTATATACTTAAGTAGTGTGTTAAGTTTTTGATGACTGTTATTAATTTACTGTTGGGTAATAGTGGTTAATAACATTTTTTATTATATTTTACCACAGATTCAACTGCACATTATTTCAAGATTTTAGGATGCCTAGCAAAGAAAGAGTAAGAAAGGCTGGAAAACGTCAAAGACAGCAGGAGCATGGAATATTGCAGCAGTCCTCTAACAAAAAGATTTGTCAAGTCACCAAGAAAGCACCGGGTAAGAGTCGAAAAACAGTCATAAGAAATATGTGTAGTAAAAAAAATATTACTACAGAAAATGTTTCACTCCAGAAAAGGAGACCGAATTCAAATGGTAAGGAAAGGCCAATGAGAAATGTTACTGCTAGTGTAAGAGATAACTCTATGCATGAAAGTAGAAGGAAACAACAGTTTAGGTATATTCGTAAACGAATGTTCCGCAACAGGATAATTGGGAATTTGTTAAAAAATATTAAGAAAGGTCAGCAGAAAGTGGTTTTTTATAAGAGAAAAAAAATAGTTGAGAAAGTTATTGATCAGGCATTTGAAATTAAACGTAAGTTATTTATTTTGACAATCAATAGAATTAGGAAGCTAAACAAGGTAATTTATGATTTCAAAAGAAATAGTAGATGGAAGAGAATAGTTAATCGTAGTAATTTTTGTGAAGTTTTTTCTGGAGAATGGATGCATAGTTCAAGCTCTGAGGCATTTTTTAATGAGGAGAGTTATTTCCAGGATAATGATTTGGTGCATGCAGTTGACACCAGTGGTCGAGCTTATGAAGTGAAAGATGGTTGTCCAGTTGAAAAAGAAAAACTTGTGAGAACAGAGATAGAAGAGGTGTTAGGTAATGAGGTTTTAGGGAGACGTCCTAAGGGTCCTGTGTACACCTGGAAGTGTAGTAGTATTTGCAGTGTACGACAGGATTCCATCAATTTGCTTTGTGATTTTATACGGTCATTTAGTAAGAAAAGTTTGAAGCAGAAAATGAAGTTGTTGCAAGAATTAGATCCTTGCAGAGTGAGAGAAGTGATAGGTTTGCATGGTCATTCACTGGCTTGTCTTTCCAGGAGAGTATGCCAGAGTGTTTTTCATCATTTCAGGATGCTAGCAGTGCATCATAATAAAGTGAGGAAATTAGTTAGAATGTTGTACTATGCTAAGAGTCCAGCAATTATGCTAAAACAATTATGCGCTGCTCTTTTGCATGGTTCTGAAATAGATGTGAAGAATATATGTGAAGAAATTGAGTTTTGTTACTTTGGAAGTAAAGAGGAGAATGTTGAAATTGAGCAAGAAGAAGAGAGTAATGTGGAAGATAGTGTACAGGTTTCCAGTACAGATAATTTCCAGAGGGAAATTGCGACGTTTGAGGTGAAATCAAGTGAGAGGCCAAATTTCACTTGTGTGTGTTGTCGACGCACTTATTATAAGAATCAGACTAAGTTAGTGGATTCATATGGAAAAAGTGAAAGGGAAAATAATAGTGAATGGAAGGATTTTACAACATACTTGATGGTAGAAAATTGTTTTGATTTGGGATTGGATCAACGTGTGTGTACTTATTGTTGTAACAAATTAAATCAAAACCAGATGCCTGCTAGAGCAGTTCATAATAATCTGGAATTGGTTGAAATTCCTTCTGAATTGAAGGATTTAAATACTTATGAATCTATTTTGATTCAAAGTATCCATCCCTTTCAGGCTATTGTAAGAATGGAGCCAAAGACAGGGAAATTGCCTCCATCAGATTTACAGAGAGGATTAAAGGGAAGAGTTGTTTATTTGCCTCTAGATTTGAAGAAAAACATTAACACAATTGGAGTAGAAAAAGTGGAAGAGGAACCTCTGGTTATCTTAGTTAATGGGGTTCCGACAAAGAATAAGAAAATATGGCAAGATTTAGTAGATGTTAGGAAAGTCAAAAGGGCAACATTGTATTTGAAAAAATATAATAAATACTATAAAACTGTATATGTTGCAGAAGAGGAAGTAAGTGAGGAAGAGGATAGCGATTTGTGTGCTGGTCAAATTGAGAAAGTAGAACCCTGTACTAGTGAAGAAATATATGAACATTATAGTGTTCATCCTTTGCATTCCAAGGAAGTCATGGGGAATGCTATTGAGTTGTTTCAAATGAAACAAGCGAAAGGGAGTCCCATTAGTGTTTGGGAGGAAAGTTTGGAAGCTCGGTGTTTCCCACAGCTTTTTCCAACAGGTCAGGGAGGAAGATATGATGAGCGACCTCATCAAATTCCTGCTTCTGAATACCGGACTTTGCGATTGTATGCAGGAGATCCTAGGTTTCGACAATGCATTCCTTATTTGTTTCATCTCCTGTTTGAAAGCGATCTGTCTGGACTGTCATATGCAGTGAACCACATCTTGAAAAGTGGTATACACATGCAAAACATCTCGGCAAGTGACTTTATGGATAAAGTCAATGTCCAAGACAGTATTTTGGATTCTCACCTGATTAATCTCATGGCGTGTCAGCGTGGTACTAATGAGTACTGGTACCGTCGTCATGGTGATTTAAAATGTATGCTGAGGAACTTAGGAACTCCCACATGGTTCCTCACTTTGAGCTGTGCTGAGTATGGCTGGGAAGACTTACTTGAATTTCTACGAGAGGCAAATGCTAACGTAGAAAACATCGAATTCAAGACACCCGGAGAACTGTGCTCTTTGGATCCAGTCAATGTATGTAGGTACTTCAATCATAGATTTGAAGGTATGATGTCTTTCATCATGAATAAGAAGAATCCACCTCTTGGAGAGGTGTTGGATTTCTTCTGGAGGAAGGAGTACCAAGCAAGAGGTGCTCCTCATATACATATGTTGCTGTGGATCAAGGATGCACCTAAATTTGGAACGGATGCAGACGACTCAGTGATGAGTTTCATAGAACAGTATTCTACGTGTGCTGTTCCAAACGCAAAGGAGAAAAAAAGCCTAAGAGAAAAAGTTCTACGTTTCCAAAGCCATCGATGTGGAAAGTACTGTCGTCGTAAATTCCGGAACAAAGACAAGTTCTACACCAAATGTCGTTTCGGCTTTCCACGATCGGTGATTTCTAAAGGAAGAGTGAACAGTTTGATGTCTTCGCTGCGACATAATGTGATGAAGAAATCACCTAAAAACACATACAATTTGAAGAGGAACGAAGAGTCTAAGTACATCAACGACTACAACCCGGTGATTTTGTTTATGTGGAATGCTAACATGGATATACAGTTTGTGGCTGATAACTGTATGGCTGTGGCTAGGTATGTGACATCTTACATCACCAAAAAAGAGAAGACAGAATTGAAGGATATGTGGGAGGACATTTCCCATGAAAAGAGCCTCAGCAAGAAGTTGTACAGTTTCAGTCTGAAGATGTTGTCGCATCGAGAAATCGGAGCTTACGAATGTTCTGACCGGTTGTCTTCAGCAAGTCTCTATGCCAAGTCCAGGAGTATCGTTTGGGCGAGTGTTGGTCTTGCTGCAACGCGTAATCGAGTTCTGAAACCTGTGCGGGAAATTGAGTATTTGGCGGAAAAGGAGCCAAACAGTACCGACATTTTGAAGAGCAACATGTTGGATACATATTATCCAAATCGAAGCAGTCACCTCGAGAATGTTTGTCTGTATGAAGTTCTGCAAAATTACATATTCAAGAGGAACATCAAAGAAGATACTGAGAAAGGAGTGTATGCTGTAATAGGAAGTGAGGGATGTCTGGTCAAGCAAAGAAAATGCCACTTGATAAACCATCGAAAATTGAGTGGCGAATCTCCTGAAAAAAAGGAGTTTTTCTATTTAGCACTTTTGCAACTTTTTAAGCCTTGGCGTGCAGAAGAGGAACTGCTTGGAGATTTCCTCTGTTACGAAGACTCTTTCAATGCTGCCAAGGAGACCATAGAATGTCCTGCTTTTCCCAAATATGTAGAAATGTTGAATGTGGAAATTGAGCAGGAAGCAACGATTGCAGCCGAGATTGCCAGAGACAGTTCTCAGGACAGTCAGAGTTCTGCTTCATTGAGTCAGGATCCACTAGGAGGACCTCTTATCGAAAATGAAGCTGCCACTGCTATGAATGAAGTGGAAAGAGCCATGGCACATGCTCAGGAGGATGCGGTTAACTTAGAAGAGTTGGAAAGACAACTCAACGTTGAGCAGTGGAAAATATATGACGAACTTACCATGCAAATTGATCATGGATTAAGTCATGATAAGAAAGAGTGCTCATGTACGTCGTTGAAGCCTGTCCGACTGTACGTGAGTGGAGAAGCGGGAACTGGAAAAAGTTTCCTTATTAAAGCAATTTCATGTTATTTGCAGGAAAGGACAGAGTCATCGCTGTCTTGTGTTGTCACCGCTCCAACTGGACTGGCAGCACATAACATTAAAGGGATTACTTTACATCGTTTACTGATGCTGCCAGTGGAGCATGACAACAAATTAGAATATCACAAGATATCTGGAGATGCTTGTTTTGAAGTTTCAAGAGTCTTGAGGAAAATGAAACTTCTTATCATTGACGAAGTAAGCATGGTTTCCAATGTTATGCTTGCCTTTGTGCATTTGAGAATGCAAGAAGTTCTCAAAACAGAGTATGATGTGTTATTTGGTGGCAAACACATCATTGTTTTTGGAGATCTTCTGCAGCTGACACCAGTGAAAGGGCAACCTGTGTTCAAAATGCTCACGCATGAAGATACCAGGAAGTGCTTAGGGAGTATTGGCAACGTCAATATATGGTTAAACTTCAATTATGCTGAACTGCATGAAAATATGCGTCAGGCAAAGGATGAAGTTTACAAGACTATTCTACAAGATGTTAGAATTGGAAAAGTGACCGAGCATGGGAAAGAAGCTTTACATGCACGATTACTGACAAATTTATATCCAGACGAAGATGTTGTGCCTGAGAATATTTTTCAGAAAGTTACTGAGAAAACATCTGGAATATGTTTGATGCCAACTCTTGCAGAATGTGCCAAATTCAACAACAAAATGTTGCATTTAGAAAAGCAAGAGATTGTGAAATTGGAAGCTATTGACAGAGTAGAGCATATGGGATCAACAATTATTTTGTCTGAGAATCTGAAAACAAAATTGGATTCATTAGAGAAGAGTATATCTAAAACTGCGGGTTTTGAAAAGACTCTGAATGTGTGCTTGAACTGCCGTATAATTTTAAGAAGGAATTTACATGTTGAAAGAGGTCTGGTAAATGGATCAATGGGTAATGTTGTTGATTTTGTGAAATACAGAAATAGAGATGGAATTGAATTTTTAAAAATTAAATTTGATGGCATTGAGGAAGTACAGCTAATTGCTCGTTGTTCTGCTAGATTTTTGCTTGTAAAAGACTTATATGTTCGTCGTAAGCAGTTTCCTGTTTGCTTGGCATATGCGGTGACAATCCATAAATCGCAAGGTTTAAGTGTAGACTGTGCATTGGTGAATATTGGCAGTTCTGTGTTCAAGGAGGGTATGGCATATGTGGCATTGTCACGAGTTAGGACTTTATCGGGATTGTACTTGATTGAGTGTGATGTCACAAACATTTGTGCGGATCTAGATTGTGTTAAGGAATACAATAGGTTGAGAAGAGAGTATGCGCCACATTTGCCTCAGTATCCTTTGTTTGAGAAACGTGTGGTAGGCCGGAAACGAAGAAATGTGACCAATACTGGGGAGGTTGTAGCAAAAAGACGAAAAGTTGATGAACCTGAAATTATAAGCAGAAACAAAAAGGATTCTGTTGAAGATGTTGTTGGTTTTCAATTTGAAAACAGTTCTGGTGTCAACTGCTATGCTAATGTAGTGGTTAATGTTGTCTTTTCTCTAGAAACTTTAAAAGAACAGATTGTGGTCAATTCGGATCAAAGATTTTGCAGTTTGTTAAATTCTGTGTTAGAGAAATGTAGCACTGATAGAACAAACATAGAAAGTGTGTCTGAAATTCGAAATCTGTTAGACAGATGTTCAGGCCAAACACACTTCTCTCAAAATAGTCAGCAAGATTGTCAGGAGTTTTTAATGTATATGCTTGATGTATTGCATGATGAAGGTGTAGATGTAGATCACCTGTTTGGGCTTTCTTATCAATGGCAGCATGACTGCGAGAACTGTAGGGTATCAGCTACTACTAGTGTAGACTCAGAAAGATTTATATATTTAACTTTGCCAGACAGTAAATCAGTCTCTTTTAATAAGCTAGTAAAAGCAGCTGATCACAACATGGAGTGTAGCCAATGTAAATCTGAAATGATGTCCACTTTATTTATACGAACATATGGCCAGTATGTCATTTTAATGTTCCAACGATGTAGGCCTGATGGAACAAAATTGACAACTTTAATTAAAAATTTTGTGGCTTCACAGTTGTCAATATCAGGAAGGACTTTTGTAACTGTAGCAATTATATATCATGATGGTCCTTCAATAACATCAGGACATTATACAGCTTATTTAAAGTGTAGAAATGGCTGGTCATTCTGCAATGATTCTGTTTTAATTTTCAAAAAAAAATTGCCATATGACCTTAAAAACTCTTACCTGGTGTTTTTAAAACCAAAATTTTAGGGAAAGAATCTCGGGATGTGCTCTGAGGAATTTCAAGAAGTTCTCATGGCTCCTACACTATTTGGCCTTGAGGATAAGTGTAGTACAGAGACATAACTTTTTACCATAACACTGGACGTTATTGAGAAATACGTGCACTTTGAATGAGTTCAGAAAAACTATTTCTTTTTATAAGCTAATTGAAGCAGCGAATCAAAACATGGAGTAGAGGGAATGTAAGTCTGCAATGCTGTCTACTGTTTTACATTGCTTTGTGATTAAAAGTGATGTAGAGAATTAAATAATTGTACTAGTCATAAAGGTAGTGTAAGTCTGCTTCATAGTAAGCAGTATCAGTGTGATAGGAAATGTAGAACATGATTGAGCAAGAAGGGGAAGATATTACTAGTCCAGGATTGTGTAAATGATCTTCAACATTTTAATTCTGAAAGTTGCGGAAATGCGAAAAGACGGGATTGGCTTACAAGAAATCCAAGAGTTATACATGGCTCTGACACGATTTGGCCTTGTGGAATCGTGTGGTAGAGAGCGAGAAGTCATTTATTGTATGTAACATGTTTTTGAAAACGATGGAGGTTTTCTTTCAGAAAGTGGCGGGTTGAAAGTAATAACAGCACAACAGAGTGTAAGCTGTTCATAGGACATCCTTGGCCGTCATGGAAAGTAAGTTAACTTTAAGGAGTTCTGAATTCTGATTTGTAATGTATGGGTTTTTTAAACACAATCATTTTGATTGTGTTTTTTTTCCCCCGCTGTTATATGATGAATACCTTCAAGTCACTGTTTTAGTGAAATTTGATACATTCTGAGAACAGCAAAAATAAACCATTTAACATGTATAATTAATTCTGTTCTGTTTCCATTTATGATGTACATGTAGAACTGTGTAGGAGGCATGGAGAAGGTGAGGCTTCTGTCAGTGTCAAAGTTGTTGCATACAGTGCTCATATTCTACGTAGTCTTTTATATTTCATTACTTTCACTGTTTCTGACAGATCTAAAAAAAATTTTTTTAAAAGAACAGTAAGTATAAGGGAAGGAAACAGACAGTTATGTTAAAAGAAACACAGCTATAGGGAATAAACTAGGGATACTGTTACCCGCAATCCTCTGCTGATGATGTCACTGAGCATGTCATGAATGATGTAATATGTGACATCATCAGCAGTGGATTACGGGTAATAGTATCTCTAGTTTACTCCCCTATAGCTGTCTTTCTTTTAACATAACTGTCTGTTTCCTTCCCTTATACTTACTGTTCTTTTTTATAAAAAAAATTTTTTGGTTCGCTTCCGGTTCGCGTACCGGGGAGCGAACTGGGAAGCGAACTAAGAGAAATAGAGGTTGGCACAGTTGCAAATATTGTACCAATTTTTTTATAACGGGGAGGTAGTTCTGAAAAGAACTTTTTTTTAAATAGTTTTTGTTGTTTTATATTTTTTTTATTATTTTTCTGAACATTTTTTTACTTTTTTTGAATTTTTCTAAACAGTTTTATATTTTTTTTGTTTTTTTTTCGGAGGGGGCAACGAAAACGATTCATTGTAAAGGGCTCAACAGGAGGAAGAAAACAAAAAAAAGAATTTATTGTTTGGGGAGTTTCGGACAAACATGAGCATGATTGTTAATAGCTCTGTTGATCAGAGTGATGCTACTTTCTGCGTAGCAAATGATTCCACTGCAATGTACGCAGACTTGTTTTACTTCACGAAATCTCGTTTGTATATTTGGCACCATCTCCCTGCCCTCTGGTCCCGTTACTTCCGGTACAACAGATCTTCTGGCCATAATAGGGAGATTATCTAGGTCGTCCTGTTCCTCTTCTTCCTCTTCTTGCTGAATTATAACTTTAGCAGGTGGTCCACTCTTCCTTGGATGTGGTGGAGGTGGTGGGGAAGCACCAGCTGAAGCTAGTAAAGAAGCCATTGCTCACTGGTAACAAAGGGTCTTTCTCTCACAATGATGAAAGTCAGAGTGAGGAAAGAAGGAGGGATTTTCACCATTTGGGAAAAAAAATAGTTCTCAACCAATGAAAAGTGTTCATTTTAGATCATATGACCTAGTCTTACATCATTAGGAAACCGAAAGTGAAATGAACCAATGAAAAGTGTTATTACCAAGTCACATGACCTGCTGTGTTTACGTTACGCGCTTTGCAGGGCCTCCCGGTTTGCTTCCAGAAACCTGTGCTTTGTGACTCGGTAAGCGTACGAGTTCGCTAACGTAGCACGTCATATGACGTATCACGCGACAACGCGAAACGTCATGCGGACGGGAGGCGTCACGATGTTGTTTTCTAACGCGGCAGTTGCGGTAAAGAAACGTTTACCGGCTCGCGGTCTATTTCGCGGCATCAAGGTCAGCTAACGGGAAGCTTCCCGATTCGCGAAGCGGGAACGAAGAAAAAAAAATATTTTAAAAAAAAAATTATTCATAAACATATAAAATATATTTTTGGATTTAAAGAAGAATACATTTTACAGCTACAGATATTAGCTGTTAAAAAACCAATGAAATTCACAGAAAAAACCATAGGTTATAGACCATATATAGTTAGGAATTAGCATTTACAAAACCTTGAAAATTCACTGAAAAAACCATAGGTTATAGACCATATATAGTTAGGAATTAGCATTTAAAAAACCTTATTTTACTCACACAAAACCATTGAAATTCCATATATAGTTAGTTGCACTAACTATATATCGCGCACCCGTAATCCACTGCTGATGATGTCACATATTACATCATTCATGACATGGTCAGTGACATCACTGATGACATCACTGATGACATCTCAAATGACATCACTGATGATATCTCATTTGACATCAATGGTCACATCAATGATGATATCATTAATGTGACAATACAATGCATCTCCTCACACTTTAATATAACCTCTGTTACACCCAGTGTTAAATACAGAGTATAATTTTTGAAACCATTGACACACCAATACTAGTTACTACATACCCACTCACTGATTCCTACGTCTACACACACATTCACTCATTCACCCATACAATCATTCATACATACAATCACTCATCTTTACAACACTATCATATGCACTCATACACCTATACAGACACTCACACTCTGCCACTCATCCATGGAGTTACTCACACACCTAGTCAGTCCTGTAAAGAATCAATCACAGTTCCATTTTCTAATCTACACAGTTAAACATAGAGTACCTTACATTTTAAAACATATACTAACACATACTTACTCTCTTATAGAATCACTGATACAAGTACACATTGATCTGCACAGAGTCACACACCTCCCAGCCAGTCATACACACACTCAGTCTCCCATACAAATACTTGTGCAACCAATCAATAACCCATATAGCTACTTATATAGCTACTGATCAACACATGCAGCAGCTTGCACAACAACAGACATGCTGATGCACACTTTCAGACAGTTTAGTCACTAACCCGTGCATTTAGTAAGACGCATTTAATCACTCACTCATACAGTCAATCACGCACCTACTAAAACCTTCATTGAGACACTTATACATCCACTCATTCTTCAATATGTAAAACATATTTAAACTTTACAGAAACACATAATCACTGGATGTTGTCATCAGTGATGTCATTTGAGATGTCATCAGTGATGTCATCAGTGATGTCACTGACCATGTCATGAATGATGTAATATGTGACATCATCAGCAGTGGATTACGGGTGCGCGATATATAGTTAGTGCAACTAACTATATATGGAATTTCAATGGTTTTGTGTGAGTAAAATAAGGTTTTTTAAATGCTAATTCCTAACTATATATGGTCTATAACCTATGGTTTTTTCAGTGAATTTTCAAGGTTTTGTAAATGCTAATTCCTAACTATATATGGTCTATAACCTATGGTTTTTTCTGTGAATATATATATATATATATATATAAAATTTCTATGGCAAAATCAAACCCCTCATTTTGTTCCTTTTCAAATTAAATGTATTAAATGTTACCACTTTATTCCAATCAAGATGACTTCAGGTGTTCCATACTTTTGTCATAAGTAAGACTGTTAGCGTTCTAGTTGTTCTTTAGAACACTCTGGGACATTCTGTCATTGGGCTATAGTTGGGCTACATCTGGCTGATATGTGGGCTACATTTGGGCTCTTTTGTCTCTGGTGGCCATCTTGGGAGACTGCATATCAAAAAAAATTTAATGAAATATAAGAGGATTTGAGAAGTCACTCAAAATGTGCCCTAATTTTTCTTTCTTCAGCACTAATCATAATTTCTATGGCAAAATGAACCCCCTCATTTTGTTCCTTTGCAAATTAAATGTTTTAAGTGTTAACACTTTATTCCAGTCAAGATGACTTCAGGTGTGCCATACTTTTGTCATAAGTAAGACTGTTAGCGCTCTAGTTGTTCTTTAGAACACTCTGGGACATTCTGTCATTGGGCTATAGTTGGGCTACATCTGGCTGATATTTGGGCTACATTTGTTTTTTATGTCTCTGGTGGCCATCTTTGGGCTACATTGGGCTACATTGGGCTACATTGGGCTACATTGGGCTACATTTGGGCTCTAACATATATATAGCCCAATGTAGCCCAATATATAATTTTTCAAAGTTAATTTTCGTAAAAACCACTGGAGCATATATCTTGAGACATAGCAAAGGCACATCGGGGTACCAGTCCCTACAATTTTGCCAAGTTTGGTGAAAATCCATTCAGCAGTTCGAGCTAAAAGTGCGACAGACCGCCCTATAGAAATTAACATGGGGAAAACACGTTTTGGGACCCCCCTTTTATCTCGGCCCCCGCTTGACAAATCCCCCCCAAACTTTCAGGGAAGGACCGGAGCGCCGCGAGGCAAAGTTGCTGAACAATTCAGGCAGATTCCTCATCCGGCGCCAAAGTTATTCCCAATAGAATGTTGCAATTTCCCTGTGGAAATCAATCCTAACTATATATACCTACTGGCGACCGCCAGTAGGTAATATATATATATATATATATATATATATATTATATTCACAAAATGGGCAGCACAACCGGATACTTTTTAAGAAGCTTTATTGCTTATCACACAACACCCCACCGACGCGTTTCAGCCTCACGGCTTTTCTCACGGTCAGTAAGTCCTTTCTTACTTTCCAGTTATATACTGCCCCAACCTAGCCTTCAGGTGGCATTGTGGGATACGTAGTTTTTTACTGAAAGTGTCAAAAAACGATTAAAAACATTGGAAAAAGGACAAGTGTGTAACAGAATATGTTTGTTAAGTACAAAACATAAACTAGTGCTTTTAAACTTGGCTTTTGCTGGCAAAAATAAATGCTCAAAAATAATTATAAATCAGTAATCAGGGTATAGTACCCAATAATACTTGATTATATTTTCAGTTCAGCGCATTGTTCATTCTACTCCAGATGTATATGGAGATCTTCCCCAAAATTCATTCCTCTTGGGTGTTTTGTTCGGAACCGGACAATCAGACGAGATTCCATTTGTCGGAGCAGTCGAGTTGTATCTCCTCCTCTTTCTGGTTTTGTGAGCATTTTGAGTCCATAATAGTTCATTGCTCGCCAATCCCCATTTTGACAGATACTCAAATGTTTTGCAGTAGCCTACAGCATATTAGAGTTTTTTACTGCACGGATATGTTCCAGTATCCTTTTCTTGAGCATACAGGTTGTACAACCTATATATTTCATCCCACACTTGCACTCAATGACATAGACCACATTTTTAGATGTATACGTGATGAATTGTTTGATGGGCATGCTTTTTCCATCCGGATCCACCACACTCTTCATTCTTTTCCCTATTTTGCAAGCTTTACATGACATACAGGGTTTGAAGCCTATATTTTGTTCCGTCCACCATTTAGTTTGTTGTTTGGTTTGGAAAAAGCTTTTCACCAATAGGTTTTGTAAGGATGTGTTTTTTTTGTACGTGATGGAAGGATGTACCCCAGCCATTGCGCCTATGTCTGGATCACTGGTTACTAAATGCCAATATTTCTTCATCTTTTTGGCAATTATTCCGCTCTCCTTGCTGTATGTAGTTATGAATCTAGGCGGGTCTTTATCCTGGGGGGGTTTTGGTTTCTCAATTAAGGTCTGTGCTCTACTCAGTTTGTCCACTTTGTTTTTACAGTTCTTTAAAACATAGTTTTTATATCCTCTTGATTGGAATCTCGTCGTACATTCTTCTATTTTTTTCTCTGCATCTTGTGGATTGGAGCAGTTTCTTTTCAGACGAACGAATTCTCCGTAAGGAATGCTTCTGACCAATGCTTTGGGATGAAAGCTTGTGCCATGCAGCACACTATTCGTCGCAGTCTGCTTACGGAACAATGTGGTTTCAATTTTACCATTTGAGATGTAAACTTTGGTATCGAGAAACTCTATTTCTCTCTTGTTTGTGACACAGGTGAATTGTAGACCAATTTCATTTCTATTTAATCTGGTGAAATATTTTTGAAAGAGTTCATCACTGACTTTCCAGATTAAAAAAAGGTCATCGATGTACCTGACCCAAAGAATTATCCTATCCAAATCATCCTGATAATTGTCATTCCAAGCTGTTGTTTTTTCCCACCATCCCATGGTGACATTTGCAAAGTTGGGGGAAAATGAAATCCCCATGGCTGTACCACATTCTTGTCTGTATAAGTCGTTCTTGAAAAGAAACACATTATTCTTCAAACATATCTCTATCATATTCAGCAGCATTGAAGTATGTTCCAGTTCCTTCACACTCCGTTGTTGTAGGAAATATTTGCAGGCTTGTATTCCCACGTCATGTCTGATGGATGTATACAATGACACGACGTCAATTGTCACTAAAAGATAATCCGGATCCCAGTTTACATTCATTAATGTTCTCAAGAAATCCCCGGTATCTTTCAGATATAATGGCATACTCTGTGCGATCGGAGCAAGAAAGGTATCCACATACCTCGAGACATTCTCATAGATTGAGTTACATGAAGAGACAATCGGTCTCCCTGGTGGCTTGATCAATGTCTTATGGATCTTGGGTAAAAAGTAAATGCATGGCGTGATAGGATGCTCAGTTGTCATAAATTTCTTTTCATCCTCATTAATTAACCCTTTAGTATAGTATCCATGTAATAAATCCTTTAGATCTGATGTCATTTTGGGAATTGGATTAGTATTCAGTTTGCTGTAATGTTCAGTGATGTTCAGCTGTCTCTCAGCCTCTTTGATATAATCACTGGTGTCCATGATTACGATGTTGCCCCCCTTATCCGCGGGTTTTATTGTTATATTTGCATTGTCCATTAGGGTCTGAATGGCCTTGCGTTCTTGCTTAGAGAGATTTTCTTTTTTGTTGTCCCTTGTTTTAATTAGGTTATCAATTTCTTCTGTCACTGCATCTGCAAACATATCAATTTTGTTTCCCGGTGATAGGACTGGATGAAATCTAGACTTTCTCTTTAATCCAGTATTTTTGCTGGAATTAGTTTTGATGTTCATTTGTTCGAGCATTTGTACATCTGTCACGGTTTCTCCCATCGGGTTGTACAATAGTTCAAATGTTTCTCTCAGATCAGGTATTTGATCAATAGTCATGATCGATTCTTCTTCACTTGTCTCTTCCATTGTAATGTTGATATTGGTTGATGTCACTGTATTCGCATGGACTTTGGCTAATTTCAGTTTCCTTACGAACTTATAAAAGTCAATTTTTAACTGCGGGTAATCGAAATGAGCTTCCGGGCAGAAGGATAATCCTTTATTAAGCACACTGCATTCATCAGCTGTCAGTTGGTATTGTGACAAGTTTACAATCAGATTCGTTACTTCCTGTTTCGTAGAGGATATTGTCTTCTTTCGCTTTGCCCTACGGGTTTTGCGGGTACTGGTGAGGGACTTGGTTGGTTTTGGGTGGCTCTTCCTCTCCCCCTGCTTCGAAAGGACGCGCCCCCCCTTCCTCTTCCTCTGGTGAAATTTTTCTCCATGTTCACCAGTTTCACTTCCTCTAAAACAGTCAAGTTTTTTGACTGATGTCTCGTTGCGTCAATCATGCTTGCATCTGATTCACTACCACTTGACAACTGTTGGTTAGGTTGAAAGTTCTTTTTCAGATTATCATATCGACGTGCGAATGTTAAAATTCTCCCATGCAGATAATCTAGCTCATCTCGTCTGAATTTGCGTTCCTTGCGTTCTTCTATCTCGGTTTCATAAACCTCAAGTCGTGCTTCCATTTCCTGTCGTAATTTCGCTATCTCATCTTTATTGGTTTGAGTTGCAAGCGATTCTTCCAATTCTTTTATTTTTATCGTGATCTCATCTATATCCATTCTCGCATGTTTGATCAGGATGCGCATCATATTGAGGGAACATATTGTGTTATTTTCAAGCCATTCATTGATCAATACCTCCTTTGTATCTGGGTGGGTCGGCATAGTGAAGATCCTCAATCCCCTCGGGATCCTCTTGACTTCCACATAATTCTCCAATGTTATCACTTCCCAGCTCTTATTTATTTCTTTTTTGTACAGGCGTTCTAATGCATTTAGCTGTTGTTTTAACGTGATAATTTCATTTCCTGATACAATATCCGTTGATGTGGTGTCTTCTATTGGCGCCCCAGGTTTGAACATAGTAGACGCTTTGGTCGCGCGTTTAGCTGCACGCGCTTCCATGGTCTCTTTCAGTCGTTTTTGTTGCCAATGCACTAATGTACACACCGATTACTTCAAGGGTGTTTTAGCATTTGCGTGCGTTTTTTCAATATGCTTCCGCTTCTCCGGTCTGTTTCAAAGGTAATCAGCCACTCGTACCTTTTACAAAGCGGCGTATTACTATCACCTCCTCTACAGCCACTTCGATTCCTACTGTGCTTATGCAGAATAGTCTGTGGGTTCGCTCACCTCATAGTGGGTTGTACACGTCTCGCAGCAGCGTCTTCCGACTCTCCTGCTCCACATCTCCACCATAGAGGGCGTTCCCGTTCTGACTACACCAGTTGCTCTCGCGTAGGAAATCGGGCGCTCCGACCAGCAATTGCAATCCCAACAAGGCGATCCTTCAGCATTCAGAGCGCTCCGCAGTGTGTGCCAGCCCCAAGGCTGGATCCAAGCCCAATATTAATTATATTCACAAAATGGGCAGCACAACCGGATACTTTTTAAGAAGCTTTATTGCTTATCACACAACACCCCACCGACGCGTTTCAGCCTCACGGCTTTTCTCACGGTCAGTAAGTCCTTTCTTACTTTCCAGTTATATACTGCCCCAACCTAGCCTTCAGGTGGCATTGTGGGATACGTAGTTTTTTACTGAAAGTGTCAAAAAACGATTAAAAACATTGGAAAAAGGACAAGTGTGTAACAGAATATGTTTGTTAAGTACAAAACATAAACTAGTGCTTTTAAACTTGGCTTTTGCTGGCAAAAATATATATATTCTCCCCAACACCTTCCCACAACAGGAAAGTAAATAGCCGCACACCTCGGTGGAGCCTGCATCAATTTATTCAAGGGCAGCCCCGTCCTCCTAACATGTTTCGCTCGTTCTCCCTGAGCTTTATCAAAGGGTTCACGCTACTGCCATTCGAATCAGGTATGGCCAGAAACTACATCACTTCATTTTATTCGTGGATTGTTCAGTGGGCGTTTCTGCTCCCTCGCTTAGTGTTGTGGTCAATGTAGTCTCTTGTTTTCTCAATGTTTTTGGACCCTCCAATGGGTTTGTAGCACATACCTTGCTTCATGCCGAGTCCATCGTGTCCTTGACAATTCATTTTCAAAATTGTCTGGGAACCAATACCAGAGGTAGTCTCCGGCGGCACCCGCCTGACCTGTTGCTCGCGCAGTCAAAAAACAATGGTTCCATTTTGGTCAGGCCACGGCGCTCTTGTGGCGGTGCGTCGCATACGGCTGAACCACGCCGTTCAACATTCTCCCCAACACCTTCCCACAACAGGAAAGTAAATAGCCGCACACCTCGGTGGAGCCTGCATCAATTTATTCAAGGGCAGCCCCGTCCTCCTAACATGTTTCGCTCGTTCTCCCTGAGCTTTATCAAAGGGTTCACGCTACTGCCATTCGAATCAGGTATGGCCAGAAACTACATCACTTCATTTTATTCGTGGGTTGTTCAGTGGGCGTTTCTGCTCCCTCGCTTAGTGTTGTGGTCAATGTAGTCTCTTGTTTTCTCAATGTTTTTGGACCCTCCAATGGGTTTGTAGCACATACCTTGCTTCATGCCGAGTCCATCGTGTCCTTGACAATTCATTTTCAAAATTGTCTGGGAACCAATACCAGAGGTAGTCTCCGGCGGCACCCGCCTGACCTGTTGCTCGCGCAGTCAAAAAACAATGGTTCCATTTTGGTCAGGCCACGGCGCTCTTGTGGCGGTGCGTCGCATACGGCTGAACCACGCCGTTCAACATTCTCCCCAACACCTTGCCACAACAGGAAAGTAAATAGCCGCACACCTCGGTGGAGCCTGCATCAATTTATTCAAGGGCAGCCCCGTCCTCCTAACATGTTTCGCTCGTTCTCCCTGAGCTTTATCAAAGGGTTCACGCTACTGCCATTCGAATCAGGTATGGCCAGAAACTACATCACTTCATTTTATTCGTGGATTGTTCAGTGGGCGTTTCTGCTCCCTCGCTTAGTGTTGTGGTCAATGTAGTCTCTTGTTTTCTCAATGTTTTTGGACCCTCCAATGGGTTTGTAGCACATACCTTGCTTCATGCCGAGTCCATCGTGTCCTTGACAATTCATTTTCAAAATTGTCTAAGGACCAATACCAGAGGTAGTCTCCGGCGGCACCCGCCTGACCTGTTGCTCGCGCAGTCAAAAAACAATGGTTCCATTTTGGTCAGGCCACGGCGCTCTTGTGGCGGTGCGTCGCATACGGCTGAACCACGCCGTTCAACATTCTCCCCAACACCTTCCCACAACAGGAAAGTAAATAGCCGCACACCTCGGTGGAGCCTGCATCAATTTATTCAAGGGCAGCCCCGTCCTCCTAACATGTTTCGCTCGTTCTCCCTGAGCTTTATCAAAGGGTTCACGCTACTGCCATTCGAATCAGGTATGGCCAGAAACTACATCACTTCATTTTATTCGTGGATTGTTCAGTGGGCGTTTCTGCTCCCTCGCTTAGTGTTGTGGTCAATGTAGTCTCTTGTTTTCTCAATGTTTTTGGACCCTCCAATGGGTTTGTAGCACATACCTTGCTTCATGCCGAGTCCTATATATATACATTTATCTTTCCCAATTATTTCCCCCACCCTTTTTGGCCTTGGCTTTATATCATTACAGCTGGCTTGATATCTAGTCACCTTCTCCAGACATTCTTTCGCTATGTGACATGGTGTCTCTGCTACCCAGTGGATATTATAATCACAATATACGAGCATGTACTTGTCACATTTCCATCTATAGCGTTTTGTATACTATAGAGAATATTTTTTCTTTGAATCATAAGCCAGTATAATAGGGTGTGTGGTTTTTATCATCCTTTGAACTTGGACAGACTTTAATTAGACCATGTGGTCAAAGCATCTGTTACTTGTTTACTGTCTTGGTTGCCTGCACCTATATATGCATTTTACTGACATCTCCACCATTCTAAGAAGTCCGCCGTTTTCACGTTGATATGGTAGTCCTTTGTTTATGTGTACCGGACATTGACTGTTGCCTGTATCTTTATTAACTAGATGTGCACACACACTCACTTACGTGAACAAGGCTTGTTACAAGCCGAAACATGTCGTAGGTGTGATTAAACACCCTTGGATTTACTTGCTGGCGTGGCGTGGCGTTTTTCTGAGAGCGTGGATATTTGTATTTGGTTGCTGAATTAAATACCGGCGTGCTCGGCCGGAGTACTCGCCACCTCCCACGGGGCCATCTGCAGCCTTTCGGAGCAAATACTGGGAAGGATTCAATTACGGCTGCCACTGGCCCGGTAAAGGATTGCTTGCATTGCAGAAACAACCGGAACCCGATTTGTCGGAAGAAACGCCACAAGACCGGTAAGAGTGCGAGCTGGGTTACTTTTGTGTCCGTCCTGAGGGGAGTGCGGGAGGTGTTCGGTGCTTTGGTGTTTTTCACTTTCTCTCCCCAGGGTTAATGGCACAAAGCTCCCAGGCTCCCCGGCACTTATTTCTGGCGCATGAGATACGTGAACCCTGTTCATTTACGGAACCGAGTCGGCATAAATTTCCGAGTGTTCACACGCAATGAATTTAACAGACTAGAGGCACATTTTGGCTGCATACAACCGGAAAGTAACAAAGACATTTAAAAACATTTGTATGGTGAATACCACGAGCAAATATTCAGCGTGCCGGACTGTATAATCCCCTTTGCAGGAGGAACTTCGCATTAAGGTGAAGGGAGAACCGCCCACGAGCCAGCAGACAACAGCACATGTCCAAGGTGAGCAATAACATGGAGGAGGAGGAAGAAAGGAGAGCTGCTGCACAATTGTTATTCACACGAAGAAAAAAAGTAACAGTAGTTAATAAAGAAAACAAGGTGGATGTCCCACTTACAGTGAAAGACAAAATTAACAAATTGGAGAAATTGAAGACTGGAGAAATATCTAAGTGGTGGGAAGCCACCTTTTTACAAAATATATAGATCAAGAGATGGTTCCCATGGGTTTAAGGATTTTCACTCCTCCTACATACGATACACTGAATCCAGCAATGCTAGCTGAGTGGTCATAAAACTCAGCCCTCAGCTCAAGAAGAATGCTAGAGATACTAGTAAAATATGCTTGGATAGATAGGGATGCCTTACTCAAAGAAATCGAGGAACTTATGGTGGACATTAGAAAACAATCAGAGGATGGCGCTGTATCCAATCTGGTGCTGGCAATGAAAGATCGTTTGAAACATTATGAGGAAGACATTAAGACAAGAAAAGAGAGAAAACTGGATAGAGACTACAATGACTACGAAAGCGGCAGAATATTAACTTTTAGCCGAAAATATGATCATCTTTATAATGACACGAAAACATCAGCACAAACTGAGAACGAAGAAGATGAACTGCTATTACTATCAAGCGAGACCGAGTCAGATGTGTCCAATATATCCACTGAAGAGGTCAACCCAACCAGAGCAACAACTCGCAAAACTAATTTTTTAGACGAGTATCGTCATCTGCGCCAGAGCAGACGGACGAACAAGGAGACTCCGGCACCATCTCCCAACGCACAACGAGGGCGAGGTCGAGCGAGAGGATGAGGAAACGCAGGAACCGGAGAAAGAGGCTCTTACAGAGGTGGCAAAAGAGGCAACGCAAGGGGCAACATGGGAACCATGAAAACACGCTCCAAAAGAGGGCAATAATGGATCCAGTATTGGTACATGAAACTATTATCAATCTATCAGCCAGGGCAATGAATGACATTGAGAAAACCACACTTAGCCTAGGACTCTCCTTCTGTCCTGCCATGTCCTTTAACTATAGTGAGGCCAGGATTGACCTTTTTAAATTCGTCCGGAAGCTTAAACTAAAAAAGTGGCACGAACTAAAAAGATTGGGGGGAGGATTTAAACCTAGAAATCGCCCCAGCAATTCAGCTGATAATGCTTTTACGATAAGTGAAGTGGATGCCCTTATCAATATAATTCAGCTAGAACAAGAAAGCAAGACAGGTTGTGATAATGACTTGCCTATGGAGGGGAAAGGCGAGCCTGTGAGTGACACTCAGCTCCAACATGATGCAGCATTTATAACTGACAGCAGCGCCGCATCAGTTTCAAGCACAGATCCACCTTTATCCCAGTCATACCTGATGATGCCTTAGATACCTTCCATGAGTGTGTCAGCAAAGAGCTGTGTAAATACAGACACAAAACAAGAAAATCTTATAGCAATAACAACTTACCCATGGCCCAGAGAAATTCCTTGAAATCTCTCATAGAGGACGACAGTATTGTCATCCGTACTGCGGACAAAGGCGTCAATATCGTCGCCCTCAACAGAGAACAATACATAGCAGAAGCCAATCGCCAGTTGGGAGACCATAAGTTCTACTGCCCCACCACTTATGAACTATACAACAATAGCATCACCACACTGTGGGAAAAACTTAACAACTGGAAAGACAAGGGCATTCTAGAGTGGGAGGAATATAGATATCTAAAAAATCATCATCCCATCCTGCCTGTCCTATATCTTTTGCCCAAAGTGCATAAGAGCAGGGACAATCCCCCGGGAAGACCCATCGTGTCTTCAAGGGGAAGTGTCTCAGAACATGTATCCAAGTACGTGGATCATTATCTGGGTTCATGATCTTCCCAGCTACATAAAGGATACTAAAGATTTTCTTAAGAAGCTGCAAGATTTGAAATGGGAAGATGACTACCAGCTCATCACCATGGATGTCCAAGCCCTATATACCATCATTGACCACCAGCAGGGCTTGGCAGCATGTAAACATTTTTTGGATGCACGTCCCCTCCGTTTCAGGGATCATAGCACCATGTTGCTTGAGATGGTGGAATACTGTCTCCTGAATAATTTCTTCCTGTTTAATGGTACCCTTTACAAACAGGAAGTTGGGACTACGATGGGTTCATGCTTTGCTCCCAGTTTTGCGAACCTCTTCATGGGGTACTGGGAGCAAAGCATTTTTATGGATCCAGCATTTTCAGAACATCTATGTCACGACTCCACTTGGTGGCGTTACATAGATGACCTTTTTGTAGTCTGGAAAGGATCGGAGAATGATGCCAGAATCTTTATTGACCTCCCCAATACCAATGACAAGAACATTGTACTGACAAGTAACATCAGTCAGGCAATGCAGAGTACCTAGATGTCAGGATTGACATCCAAGACGGACGTATCTTGACATCCCTTCACAGAAAGGCCACTGCCGGCAACAGTATTCTCCATGCCCTTAGCAGCCACCCTGAAATCTTAAAGTGGAGTATTCCATTTGGAGAGCTGTTAAGGGCACGGAGAAACTGTAACACAGACGAGTCCTATCAACGTGAAAGCACAGTTATGCTTCCACGGTTTAAGAGCAGAGGATATCAGGGCATGGGTGGTAAATAGAGCCAAAACTAGAGCGGATACCATCCCTAGGGACACCACACAGGAGAACAAACCACCCGATGATGAGGACAACAATGAGAATAGCACACGTCTCATTCTAACCTATAACACTGAGTCACGTCAGGTACACAAGATACTAGGAAAGAACTGGGATATCCTCAAGAGTGACAGCGTCATAGGTGAAACCATTCCCAACAGACCCAGCATCACGTACAGAAAAGGGAAAAACATCAGAGACCTTTGTGTACGTAGTGATATCATCATCTATCCTACCAACCAGGGACTGGGTCTGAAGGGATTCTTTCCATGTGGCCACTGCAAGGCCTGCAAAAACAGGACACATGTTAAAGAAATCAAACACAATGGAGTAGAAAAGGAGATCACTCAATTCCTTACTTGCAGTACCATGTTCGTTGTCTATGTTATAGTGTGTCCATGCATGCTTTGGTACATTGGCAGTACGACTGCCCATGCTAAAAAGCGAGTATTGGAACATTATCGCGCCATTGTACACAAAGATGAAAAGTACCCTGTGGCGAGACATTTTCGTGATGTGCATTTATCCAACCCCGCACTATTGAGTTATTTCATTTTGGATCAGATTGAGAGAAACCCCAGGGGTGGAAATAGAGTGTTAAAACTCAGACAGATTGAGTCCAAATATATCATCAATTTCCAGTCTAAGGTACTAGGAGGGCTGAATCAGGATGAGGAACTGTCAGTCCACCTAAAAGAGAATTAATACCCTGGTCCACTGCCATCTCCATTTATTAGTCTACTGTCTACCTCCCCATATGGTGGGGATTAACGGATTTTATGCAACCTTTCTGTGGGGACACCTTCTCCACTACGTCCAGCATCTCCCCATGTTTTTTCCATGCTGTAATTAGTTTATTCATAGTGTGTTCATATTATGATATGCTTTTAACATCTGTAATTTACATTTATTCCTTGTATGTTTGGTTTTGACAGGAGCACAGATGGGGATCAGGGCCACGTCACTTCACTTTTCTGCACAACCCATTCCAGTCCTCATCTCTTTTGTCACCTTATGCACTGGGCACGTTTATAAGGGCATCAATTTTGGACATGGGACACGACAGGATTTCAACAGGTCCGGGCCTACGAGGACCCTGTCCCCAAACTCGGCATTGTAAGGTATTTTACCTGTTAACTGGACTAAACTACGCTGGGACATATTTTTCCCCACCCTTTTTGGCCTTGGTTTTATATCATTACAGCTGGCTTGATATCTAGTCACCTTCTCCAGACATTCTTTCGCTATGCGACATGGTGTCTCTGCTACCCAGTGGATATTATAATCACAATATACGAGCATTTACTCGTCACATTTCCATCTACAGCGTTTTGTATAATATAGAGAATATTTGTTCTTTGAATCATAAGCCAGTATAATAGGGTGTGTGGTTTTTATCATCCTTTGACCTTGGACAGACTTTAATTAGACCATGTGGTCAAAGCATCTGTTACTTGTTTACTGTCTTGGTTGGCTGCACCTATATATGCATTTAACTGACACCATTCTAAGATGTCCGCCGTTTTCACGTTGATATGGTAGTCCTTTGTTTATGTGTACCGGACATTGACTGTTGCCTGTATTTTTATTAACTAGATGTGCACACACACTCACTTACTTGAACAAGGCTTGTTACAAGCCGAAACATGTCGTGTGTGATTAAAAACCCTTGGATTCACTTGCTGGCGTGGAGTGGCGTTTTTCTGAGAGCGTGTATATTTGTATTTGGTTGCTGATATATACATTTATATATATATATTTATATTCTGCGTATTGGCAGAATTGGTGAAATAAAATAGTATGGCACAGATACCTGGGTCCATCACTCATTTTTTCCTGGATGGAAGCGGAAGCTAAGAGCGAGTTGAGGAATATATATATATAGCGGTCCCCAGTAGGTAGTTATAGTTAGGACCTATTTTCCATAGGAAATCCGCAACATTCTATTTGGAATAACTTTGGCGCCGGTGGACAAATGTTTGCGAAATTTTCAAAACTAATGGACAGCTCTGGTCCACTCCTATCCTGAAAGTCTCAGGGTGATTTGTGGATCGGACACCAAGAAAAAATGTGTTTTACCCATGCAATTTTCTATAGGAACCTTTCATTGCAGCTACAGCCCGAACTGCTGAACGGAATTGCACCAAATTTGGCAAAAAGGTAGTCCTTCGTTCAGACTCGTGCCTTTTGCTTGAATGGTGTAAATCCATGCTGTAGTTCCTGAGAAAATCCCAATTACAAGTACATATATATCTACGGCCGTGCAGGATCCGAGCAACCCGCCGAGCACGAGCTGTATGCCAATTGGCTGTCAACCCTCCAAACCAGGAAGTGTTGACAGCCATCTTGTGCCACGGTAGAACTGAAACCTAAATAAAAATATGCAGAACGTGAACAGAGGGCAGGGTAGAAACACCCTGACCCACAAGGACCCCCAAGGCCCCCCAAATGTGTTTCTTTTAATCGACCAAAATCCAAGCAGGATGCGATGATCCTGCCGATAAAAAAGAAAAACAAAATGCTGGCTCCCGCTCTTCTTTGGTAATTGGCCACCGGGGGCCAAATCCCATGGGCAATACTTATGTAAAGGGGGGGCCAAGGAGGGTCCCCAACCCCAAGGACTGCCACCCCCGGGGCTTTATTTAATTATGTGCCAGGGGCTTCTCAGGCCCCCCAGCCCTGGGGACGGCCACCCCCGGGGGCTTCTTGAAATTAGGTGGGGGTTTCTCAGGCCCCTCCAGCCCCAGGGACCGCCAACCCTGGGCTTCTAGAAATTAGGTGGGGGGGCTCTCAAGCCCCCCCAGCCCAAGGGACCGCCACCCCTGGGACTTCTTTAAATTTGTTGCGGGGTGCTCTCAGGCCCCTCAGCCAGGGGACCGCCCCCCCCTGGGCTTTTATAAAAGAATGGTGGGGGGCTAATGGCCCCCTGCAGCCCCAGGGACCACCACCCCCTGGGTGTTTTTTAATAAAATATCCTTTGTGGGGGGCACAAGCCCCCCCACACACCCCGGGAATCGCCACCTTCCCGGGGGCTCAAATATGTAAATTGGGGGTCTGTGACGGACCCCCCAGCCCCAGGGATCACCCCGGGCTTTGAAACAGGTGGGAGGAGGGCCCTCGAGGGGCCGCCACCCCCCCCCCCAGGGCCGGCTCCTGCAGTGTCCCAGGGTGCCCACCTCCGGGGCAAAGTAGTTTGCTATGGCAGGGCGGGAGCCTCGGTGCTCCCGTCCTGCCATAGCAAACTGCTTTGCTATTTTAAAACCCACCACAGGGAGGGGACGGGGCCTGAGGTGACGTGTGCAAACACGCTCTGTGGCGTGTTTTAAGTTGGGGAAATAATTCCCCTTCAATACTGAGGGCCCCTGAGGGCTAACTAGCCCACCAGGTGTTCCTAGAAAGCACCAATGCACTGTGATGCAGAGAGGTGGCCCAGGCTGTGCCCCTTTTTACACCTCTCTGCAACTCAGCTCTGTGGTGCTTACTGGAGGTACCTAGTGAGCTACTTGGACCCCAGGGACCCTCAGGATTCAAGGGGACTTAATCTCCCAAATTAAAATGGAAACAGGGCGCATTTACACAGTGGAGAAGGGATGGGATGGTGTAGTAAAGTGGCTTTATATATAATGACAAAAGTAAAATCTGCCGAACTACGAATTCCGATTTACTCGCCTATTATCAGGAGAGACCACAGTGCTGCATCTTTGAGCCCAGTACCGATCCTGAAAAGTAATTCTAACCATACTTACCAGTAACTTGAATTTCCTTCCATAGGCTCACATTGACTGGATTAACTTGGAAATTCTGTTAAGTGTGGAGTTTATGAACATTAAAATATTCACCTAAAATCATCCGAGTAACGAATTCCAATGAACTCACCTGTTATCAGGAGAGAACCCAGTGCTGCATCTTTTAGTCCAGCACTGACGTACTTACCAGTAACTTGTATTTCCTTCCATAGGAATTCATTGTCTGGTTTTCACCAGAAAAGTTTCCAAGTGTCTATTTTCACAAATTACAAATATTCCTTAAAAATCACCTGTATGACTCAAACGCATTCTTTCAACTGTTTACAGGAGATGCACCAGTGCTTGATCCAGGTTCCACCACTTAGTAAGAAAAAGTAACGATAACACTACTTACCTGCTACGTGATTTTCCTTCCATAGGCTAACATTAATTAGTTTCACTTGGAAATTCTTCTAAATGTGGAATTTTGGAACTTTCAAATATTTCTATAAAATCAGCCGAACTACGAATTCCGATTTACTCACCTGTTATCAGGAGAGACCTCAGTGCTGCATCTTTGAGCCCAGCACTGACCCTGAAAAGTAATTCTAACCATACTTACCAGTAATTTGTATTTCTTTCCATAGGAATCCATCGTCTGGTTTTCACCAGAAACGTTTCTAAGTGTCTATTTTCACAAACTACCAATATTCCTTAAACATCGCCTGTATGACTTGAACACATTCTTTCAACTGTTTACAGGAGATGCACCAGTGCTGGATCCAGAATCCACCACTGAGTAAGAAAAATTAACGATAACACTACTTACCTGCTAAGTGAATTTCCTCCTATAGGATAACATTGGTGATTCTATGTGAAAACATTTCTAAGTGTCAACTTTTAAAATACAATAATATTCCTTAAAAACCATTACTGTAATCAAAACTCTTTTACTCAACTGTTCCCAGGAGATGTCCCAGGACGGAAACTAGGATCCAGTCCTGTGGTTCGAAAAGTAATCCATAAAGTAACTAATTGCATTTAACTAGAAATTCACATTGAGCTCAATGTTGCATTGTTTGAAATTGTGTTGCCCATTGCAACAACTGTAACTACTGTACTTAAAAGTCTATTGCCTACTTGCAAAGTATTTAAACTAAAGTAATTTATTCTGAGAAAGTATATTTTGTAATGTAATGTATATTGTAATTATAATGTAATTTAAAAAATAAAAATAAATAGTTTAAAAAATGTAGTACATCAGTATCAAAAAAATAAATATAACAATTAACACATTTAAAAATTGTCATTTACAAAACCTTTAAAATTCACTGAAAAAAACATAGGTTTCAGGGATGTTATAGTTAGAAATTACCATTTAAAAAACCTTAGAAATTCACTGAAAAAACCATAGGTTTCAGAGACATTTGACTCATACAAAACCAGAGAAATTTGGTTTCAAATATGGTACTCTGTATTTTACAGTGAGTGATGAAACGTTATACTAGTATATGATGAGGTGTATCGGATTGTCACATGGATGATATCATCAGGGATGTCATCAGTGATGTCATTTGAGATGTCATCAATGATGTCACCAGTGATGTCACAGACCATGTCATGAATGATGTAATATGTGACATCATCAGCAGTGCATTGCGGGCGCGCGAGTTATAGTTAGCACAACTAACTATAACAGGAATGTCTATGGTTTTGTGCGAATGAAATGTCCAGCTAACTGTAACACCCCTGAAACCTATGTTTTTTTCTGTGAATATACATATATATATGGTTATCCAGATAGATAGACAGATAGATAGATAGATAAATACACAGATAGTTAGACAGAGAGAGAGATAGACAGCTAGATACCTTTTGGCGATCGCCAGTAGGTAGTTATAGTTAGGACGTACTTTCCATAGGCATTTTTTAACTTGGCTGTAATTTGGCGTTGTTTGACCAATCTTCATGAAAGTTTACACAAAAATTGTTAGTACAAAATGAGAAAAAGGGGCGTATAAAAAGGGTGCAGTAGGAACACTTTATCGAACATACAGCCTATACCGCTGGACAGAATTACACCAAATTTGGCAGAAAGGTAGATGCTGCTACATTGATTGTGCTTTTTGTTATTTGGTGCTAATCAAAAAGTATTCTTTGAGAAATTTAAGCTGAAATTATAGATACATATCTGGGCGCAGATATTTTGCGACAGTTTTGCGATGAATCGCAAATGCGAGCACCAACGGGAATGTTCTGATTGTCTGGATGCAACATAAACAGAAAGGTGCAGCTTTCGTTTTATAATTTAGGGACACTTCCGGGGCTGAAAATGTGTGTTAAAGCCCACTGAAGAGGTCAGGGTGGAGACTTTCTGACCTCATGTTTGAGAAAGGGGTGAGTTAGTGCCAAAAGATATATGTTCAAAATAAATATTTTTGTTCACTGTTCGCGCCTGATATTCACGACGATGGCATGACTGCCAGCGTAGCTGCCTGTCTACCATTGCAGGGACATCGTGACTATCAAAGAGACACCGCGACTATTTGTGAAAATGTATAAAAAAATACATATTTGTACACACTCGCCGGTCACTGACACAGACTCATGTACACACTGGTAAATTCAACTGAGACAGTTATACACCCATTAACATACCCACACACTTACATTCAGTCACATACCCACCCAAAAACTCATGCACCCATTCACATACCCATTCAGGTACTCATGCACCCACTTAGAGAATCACTCAGAGAGTGATGCACCCATGTACAGACCTACTCATGCACCTACTTAGAGACCCACTCAGGCTCATGCATACAGTCTCCTAACCACTTGGAGACTCTTACACCCCCTCACAGACCTACCTGGGAAATCATATACCGAACTCAACAGACCCATGTACAGACCCACTCAGAGACTCATTCACTCACTTACAGACCCACTCACACATTCACGTATGTACTCGCATACGCACTGAGATACTCATACCCCCACTTACAGATCCACTCAGACAGTCATACACCCACTCACACTCACATATAGTCATTCCCACAGTCAGTCACAGATCCTCTCAGATACTTATGCCGTCAGTCAGTCAGTCACACACTCAGAGAATCAAACACCCACTCATGGACTTACTCAGATATATATGTACCCGCTCACTCAACCAGTCAATGCTCATGCATCCACTCACAGACCTACCCAGACACTTGCACTCCCAGTGACAGACACACTCAGACATCATGCATGCACCCATTTACTCACCTACTCAGAGACTTATGCTCTCACTCACAGACCCTTTGAGAGACTCATACACCAACTCACAGATCTACTCAGACACTCATACATCTACTCACAGACCCACTCCTCAGACACTCACACACCCATCAGTCACTCATACAGCTACTCATGGACTCACCCAGAGTCTTATGCACCCAGTTAGTTATACACTCAGAGACTCATCTACCAAGGCACAATCACACTCACAGACCCACACACCCACTGACAGAACCACTCAGATACTCACAATGCCAGTCATAGATTGACTGACAGACTCATGCACTCTCTAACAAATCCACTCAGACACTCATGTACCCATTCACTCACCCATTCAGACACCCACTTAGCTATTCATGTATCCACTCGCAGATCTAGTCAGTCATATACATACTTACAAATGCTCAAAGCCACTCATACACCTACTCACAGATTGAGTGAGAAAATAATGCAACTAATCACAGACCCATTGTGACACTGATGCACCCACTCATAGATGTACTGAGGCAGTTACACACTTCATTATAGAATTATTGATAGACTGGTGCATTATCGCACAGATCCCCTCAAATACTTATACAGTGAATGAGAGACATAGTGATATAGTAAGGCATGCAGTCATAGATTACACTGAAAAAGTTATGCATTGTGTTATAGAGATATTAAGGGAGCTGCATATGCTATTATACAGTCATTTAGATAGTAATGTGTTTAATGTGTTGGTTATAGTCCTTTTTGCAGGTATAAGTTTTGAATGGGGCAAATATGTGTTTTGCACCTCCTGAAAAAAGGTGTGAGTGTCGTTGTTATCGGAGTTCTGACTCTTGGTGTTATCGCAAAAATAGGAAGTAGGGTTCAAACAGTTAAAAAAAAACATTACCACAAATATATGTGTACAAGTATGTTTTTTAGAATACATTTTTTAAGTTAACATTTTCTAATGTCGTCGTGGTTGTTGAATGTATGCTTTTGTTTTGCGATGTTGTCGCAGATAAAAAAAAATTAAATTATAATTTAACAAGAAAATTAACAACATTTTGGGATCTTGAGTGGCTCTGATTTTAATAATGCCTTTACGTGTATTTCTAAGTATATAATTACATTTCCTGATCCCAGATTCTCCACAGTAAATGCAACAATGTTGTGCCAACTTCAAAAATACTTAAAAAAATAATTATGAATGTACTTTCTGATAAACGCATCCCATAATAAAAAAAAGTAGTGTTACATAATATAAATATCATGTACAACATCAAATTATAGAAAGAAAATATTTAAATGTTAAAGGCTCACTTCAAAAACTATAACTACTCAATGGTAAGAGCAAGTACGGTATGTATATATTTTCACTGAAAAATGAGTGGTACAGAATATAAATATAATATAGACTATCTAATTATAGAAAGAAAATACGAAAATCTTAGCGGACATTACAAGCAAGAAATAGAATTTAAAAAAACCCTTAGATATTCACTGAAAAAAACAAAAGGTGACATGGACATTATAGTCAGGCTGACATTTCACTCACAGAACACGAGAGAAATTTAGCTGCCATAGTTAGCTGAGCTAACTATAACTTGTGCCCCCTCAAAGCATCTCAAATGATAGGGCTAGCACCAGACCTCAGTCAGGCTGCAGCACTCGGGGCCAGCCCAGAAAAGGAAGATGCCTGTACACAAAAACAGACAGCTGACCCATAGAGACCGGATGCTCAGAAAGGCCAATGAGGTACATCACACTTTCCCAGTGGGAACAGCAACCAAAAGATAGCTTAGCTGAAATCTCAAACAAGGCAGCAGGTGGACAACAGTGTACAATCCCCATCACCAACTCTCTAAGTCTGAGCTCACATAGCCTCAGTCAGGGGGAGATATGTGCCTACTGGATGCACAAAGGCCTAAGGAAATGACCACAATCCATGAGGCGGTACTCACCCCCAGGTACTTCATTAAAAGCCCTCACAACATCCGACACAGGTCCAACATTCTCCAACTATGTGGAAACACCACTACCCTGACTCAGGTCACATCAGAAAACCTGGTGTTGGTAAAGTTCAGAATGAGGAGATACCCATGGTAATTCCACCTTATTGGGATTTAACCAGCAACAGGCAGTTCTCGGTGAAGCCCAAGAACTAGCCAGCTGGGGCATTGACTTTAAAGAACCCAGCCCACCAAAATACCCACACATTCTTATCCCTCAAGATGATAAGAGGAGGGGCTCCATCAATTTTTAAAGGTACAAACTACTACAGAAAGCGTTGGAGAAGCACCATTGAATGACCAAGCACCCCATTAAATATCCAATTACTCACAGAGATAACCAGCATAGAGTGCGAATAAGCCAGACCAAGGAGGCCACAATGGAGGGACTCTGGCAGCAGCACTCTTACCAAAGACAAAACCTTGCAAGTATAGGAAGGAAAATAGGGGATCAAGCGGATCACGATCAACCACTAACCATTGACCAGCATCAACAACCAACCCGTATTTCATGGGACATTGCAGGGCTAAGCAAAAGCTCCAGGAACAAGGAAACACCTGATTACCTCGCAAACGGGGACATTCTATGCTTTCAGAAAACCTGGGCAATCAATCAATCAATCACTGCATTTATAAAGCGCGCTACATATCCGTGAGGGTCTCAAGGCACTGGGGGGGGGCTATTGATCAAAGAGCCAGGTCTTGTGGAGTTTTCTGAAGGCCAGCAGGTCCTGAGTCTGTCGTAGGCTGGTGAGGAGAGCGTTCCAGGTCTTGGCGGCGAGGTAGGAGAAGGATCTGCCGCCGGCGGTGGTTTTCTGGATACGAGGAACTGTGGGTAGGGCAATGTTGGCTGAGCGGAGGTTTCGGGTGGGGGTGTGGAAGCTGAGTCGGTTTTTGAGGTATGTGGGTCTGGTGTTGTGTAGGGCTTTGTGTGCGTGGATAAGGAGTTTGAAGGTGATCCTCTTGTTGATGGGGAGCCAGTGCAGGCCTCTCAGGTGGGGTGTGATATGGCTGCGTCGGCGGATGTCGAGGATCAGTCGTGCCGAGGCGTTCTGGATTCGTTGAAGTCGTCTGAGTAGCTTGGTTGTTGTTCCTTAGTAGAGGGCATTCCCGTAGTCGAGTCTGCTGGTGATGAGGGCCTGGGTGACGGTTTTTCTCGTGTCGGGAGGGATCCATTTGAAGATCCTGCGGAGCATGCGGAGGGTGTTGAAGCAGGTCGCGGGGACGGCGTTGACTTGCCTGGTCATGGAGAGGGTGCAGTCGAGGATGACCCCCAGGTTGCGTGCGTGGTCTGTGGGTTCCAGGGCTGGTCCTAGTGGTGTGGGCCACCACGGGTCGTCCCAGGCTGATGGGGTGGGTCCGAGGATGAGGACCTCCATCTTGTCTGAGTTCAGCTTCAGTCTGCTGTCCTTCATTCAGTCGACTACGGCCTTCATTCCTCTGTGGAGGTTGGCTTTGGCGGTGTGGGGGTCTTCGGTGAGGGATATGATCAGCTGGGTGTCGTCGGCATAGGAGATGATGTTGAGGTTATGTTGCCGTGCGACGTGGGCGAGCGGTGCCATGTAGGTATTGAACAGCGTCGGGCTGAGGGAGGATCCCTGTGGGACGCCGCAGATGATCTCGGTGAATTTCGAGCAGAAGGGGGAGGCGGACGCTCTGGGTTCTCCCGGAGAGGAAGGATGAGGTCCAGACCAGGGCCTTCTCTTGAATTCCGGCATCATGGAGGCGTGCTGATAGGGTGCGGTGGCAGACTGTGTCAAAGGCTGCTGATAGGTCCAGGAGGATGATTGCGGCTGTTTCTCCTTTGTCCATCAAGATCCTGGTGTCATCAGTGGCGGCTATGAGGGCGGTCTCGGTACTCTGGTTGCTGCGAAAGGCAGATTGGGAAGGGTCCAGGATGCTGTTGTCTTCGAGGTAGCGGGTTAGCTGTTTGTTGACAATCTTCTCTGTCACTTTTGCGGGGAACGGGAGCAGGGAGATGGGCCGGAAGTTCTTGAGTTCCTTGGGGTCCGCCTTGGGCTTCTTCAGAAGGGCGTTGATCTCGGCGTGCTTCCAGCTTTCCAGGAAGGTTGCTGTCTCGAAGAAACTGTTGATTGTTTTCCGGAGGTGGGGCGGGATGGTTGCGCTGGCTTTGTTGAAGACGTGGTGAGGGCAGGGGTCAAATGGGGATCCGGAGTGGATGGAGTTCATGGTTTTGATGGTGTCTTCGTCGCTGACGCTGGTCCAGGTAGTCAGGAGGCTGGTGCGGGTGGTGGTCGTAGGGGTGGTGGACTCGGTGGTGGGTGCGGGGATGTTGGAGTTGAAGCTGTCGTGGATGTCGGTGATCTTGCGGTGAAAGAAGGTGGCCAGGGAGTCACACAGGTCTTGTGATGGTGGGATGTTGTTGGTGTTGGAGCTGGGGTTGGAGAGTTCCTTCACAAAGCCGAAGAGCTCTTTGGTGTTGTGTGTTGTTGTTTTCTAAGCAGTCCTTGAAGGCGGTCCTCTTGGTGGCCCTGATGAGTTGGTTGTGTCTGCGGGTGGGGCGCTTGTGGGCTGTGTGGCTGTCAGGTGATCGGTCGTGGAGCCATTTCTTTTCCAGCTTCCGACAGGTGTGCTTGGAGATCCAGAGTTCTTCGGTGAACCAGGCGGCATTCTTGTTGGTGTGGTTGGTTGTGTAGGTCTTGAGGGGGGCGAGGGTGTTGGCGCAGTCGTTAATCCACTGTTTGAGGTTGGTCGCAGTGGTGTCTGGGTCGGTGGGGTCGGCGGGTGGTCTCAAGGCGAGGGTGGTAGTCAGTTGGTCCTTGGTGACTTTGCCCCAGCAGTGGCATGGCAGCTGATGGGTGCGGAGGTGTGTGGTGGGTTTCCTGAAGGTGAAGTGGACGCATCTGTGGTCGGTCCAGTGGGGTTCGGTGGTGTGGTTGAAGGAGACATGGGGGCTGGTGGAGAAGATGGGGTCCAGCGTGTGTCCAGCGGCGTGGGTGGGTGTCGTCACGAGCTGTTTTAGTCCGAGGTTGGCGAGGTTGTCGATCAGGGTGGTGGAGTTGGCGTCGTTGTTGTTCTCGAGATGGAAGTTCAGGTCCCCGAGGAGGATGTAGTCTGTGCAGGCGAGGGCGTGGGTGCTGACGAGGTTGGCGATGGTGTCGCTGAACTGTGGTCGAGGTCCGGGAGGTCTGTAGACGAGTGTTCCTCTGAGGGTGGATTTGGGGTCGGTGTGGATCTGGAAGTGCATATGCTCGACAGAGGTGAGGGTGTTGTCGGTGTTGGTTGAGATTCTGATGGTGTCTTTGTGGATGATGGCGATTCCCCCTCCTACTCCGTTGGTGTGGTCTCTGTGGGAGATCTTGTAGCCCTGTGGGATTGTAGTGTAGTTCCTATTATCCCAACAGGCTCTGCGCATTGGAATAATACCTTCAATAGTATAGGCCTAGACCAGACGTTAACTAGGTCTACTACTGTCGATATTAGACTTAAAGTTTTGGGTTTGCCAGCTAGCTCAGAGTTCACTAGAAACTTTCTCGAATAGGCAAGGAGGAGTTGAACCTCCCTGGATAGACAAGAAGGGATTTAGTTTCTGACAACCATAGAACATGACAACTTTGCTCTCCCCTAATCAAGAGTGTATCTCGAGAGTCGTGTGAAAACAAAAGGCAATTTATTTTACTCAGTCAGTACGTGCATTCTTAGTCTCATCAGATTGTAGAGAAAAGGAAGAGACGGGCGTGTTCAATAAAAGATGTTATTTATTGATCAGTCTCTTTTCTCATACAAGAGAAATGGATCGATATTATTGCAATACTTATGGTTAAGTAAAGTGCATACATTAAAAGCAGAAGTATAAAATAATACTGTAAAAACATTGATATGGTTTCTAAGCCATATGAAGGTTTAAAATGAATAAGATATATTACATACACATATACATTTGACTAATCGTACTCAACTGGTGTTTCTAACTATGCCTACCCCGTGTACCTGACCTAAGTCTAATGCGTGGGCGGGAATAGAAAGTTACAGTTTAAGTTAAGTTTGTTTTGCCAAGTGAATGACTAAAGAATTCTCTGTGAGGGGTTATTCAGTTCTGTACCTGGAATCTAGAATGGATGAGGGATGGTATCTCTCGTCTCTGGTCTCGATATTCCAGGCTGCCTGCGAGGGCTACCCGGAAGCGCCGGAGCTGGATTTCTCGGCAGGAGAAAGCAGCGTCTCGTTCTCAGTGCGTCAGGAAAGGCGGGGCTGCGCCAGCGGGGTCTGCTCTGCTCTGGGCTTCGGCAAGTCTGGCTGCTCCGATCTTGTCACCACCGCGTGTGTTTGCATAGGGCAATATCGGTAATATTTATACCTTTAAGGTGCCGAGATTGACGTAAGGATGGACATAGATACGTCAATAAGGATGTCATACGACCAGGTCGTTAGCACATTCTTTTGCTGAAGTTCTCGGTGAAATCAAAACAATGGCCGCAGGGTTTTTCCCAGGTTGTCATAGGTTTGATTTGTTTTGAGAACTCCGTATGCCTTATCAGGGGCTGGAGGAATATCGCTTGTCTAATTAGATGGCAAGCGTTATGACCTAATCAGATAACACGCTCCTGTGCCGTAGTGTGGCTTTATCAGATAACGGTTCCTGCATCATGGGGGTTTTCTGCCTCATGGGATGGCTGCTAGTTAACTTGTTAGTTTGTTAACCAGAATAGGGTCAGGAATAGGGGGATCGATACAGAACCTATAGGAATACATCTCAGGATGGCTATGGCGATGTCCGGTGCTGAGGTGGCGTTCAGCCAGGTCTCCGTCAGGAAGGCGATGTCGGGGGCGGTAGAGTCTAGGAGGTCCCAGAGTTCGATGGCGTGTTTGTGAGTGGAGAGAGTGTTGAGGAGAATGCAGTGGAGGTGGTTGGGTTCTCTGGTTGGTGGTTTGGTGGTCTGGATGCTGGTGTATCTGCAGTTCCGGCAGGCGAAGGGCCCTTGGGTGCACTTTGGGGTGGCCCGGTAGCAGGAGTGGTCTTGTTCGGTGTTGAGTGCGTGTAGGGTGCTGGAGTCGTAGTGCAGTAGGGTGTTTCGGGGGTGCGGAGTCCAGGGGTTCTGGCGCTGGGTGCGGTCAAGGCACGGACAGGCGCAGACAGGCTTGCCTTTGGTGCGCCTTCGGCTGCGCGGCCTCTATAAGAGGTGAAGTGGGAGGGAGAGGCAGCTGGGAGGTGGGAGCAGCGTGGCAATGGGCGAGGGCAGGGGAACGGAAAGGAAAAAGGGGGTGGGGCCACGGGGGAGCAGCGGCGGGCAGCGGGGAGCGGGGGGGCACAGAGGGCAGGTGCGCACAAAGAGCGCCTACGAATATACAATTAACTAATCACAAGAGGGCAACCCAATATTCCCCAAGGGACTGGGTATAGTAAATCATAAAGAAAAGGTACCTTGAGGAATTATTTCATCAATACTTTCTCAATCGTTATCTGTCACACACGTGAACTCATAAATTAACCGGACATGAAGGCATACATTTTTATATCAAAATCAATTTCATTTTCCATAAATGCAGCTTATCAACAATCCTATTCGAAACCACAGTCTTCTATAGCAACACAAAGACTACTACTGTTACAAGTATACAATTTCATCAGTAGTAAACATACACCGTTTGTAAATATATATCTCCTATATATAGAGAGATTGTCATCTATAGTTCAGAATATTAGACAAGAGTTCATATTCCTTGTATTGGAGTCTTGTGGCAAAACAGTGCAGTAGCGTCTTTTTTTTTATATCAAAATCAATTTCATTTTCCGTAAATGCAGCTTATCAACAATCCTATTCGAAACCACAGTCTTCTATAGCAACACAAAAACTACTACTGTTACAAGTATACAATTTCATCAGTAGTAAACATACACCATTTGTAAATATATATCTCCTATATATATAGAGATTGTCATCTATAGTTCAGAATATTAGACAAGAGTTCATATTCCTTGTATTGGAGTCTTGTGGCAAAACGGTGCAGTAGCGTCGACGTTTCGGTCTCATCCAGTTACTTCACCGAGACCATCCTCAGGACAATTTGTTGTTGCATATTAATCTAGTAAAACATACAATGAACAATATTCCTTAAATTTCAACTCCTTCACCATAATCCTACACTTAGATCGTCTGCTCACATAAACCTGTCTACAATGACACCAAAAATACCACAACTACCCAGTGCAATACCTTATAAACCAAATACACACTTGGAAATCAAATCCACATTAAAAACACTGAAAATTCACCACTTAAAAGACTACTCCAAAGTGTATATAATCACCATACAGGTGTCAACTCCACTTACTTCAGTATCCGATGTGTAACTTCAGTATCGATTTTAATCCTGCCAAAAAACAACCTCTTTTTACTGCTAGTAGGCAGGATGTGGCCTATTTAAAGTCATCTCTCAGGCAAATCAAAGCCCCAAGCCGAAGCCCCAGGCTTACCTTTATATGGACACAAACGTCCTCACTCAGCGCTCGGTGCTCTCTTATTCTGTTTTTCTTTTTTCTCTTTTTTCTATATCATAGCTGTCCTTTCTTATCTGCAGAGTACAAACACACACCCATATATACTTGGTTAGCTAAGGCTACTGATAGAGCACGCGAGGCCACCCGACCAATAGTTTTCGCCGTTTTCCGGCTTCAGGGCCCATATACTTTCAAATCACCATACACATTGACCAGGTGACTTCACGAGCTCTACCAATTTGTGTGTGTTCCCTACTATTTGTTTTCAGCGTACCCGACTTACCATCCACTAACACGGGTACCTAATGACCACAATGAATCAGGGAGCTAGCTGAAAAGAAAGGCAGCAAAATACAAACCCAACCAATAATGTTCAAATACTGTTTAAATGACCACGGACAACTGGAAGTTTTAAAATGTTTATCTAAAGTTCGTTCTCTTCATGCATCAAGTATACAAGAATGAGACAATCAATGACCAAGATAATGTAAATTATGTAGCTATATAAAAATAATGATAGGGTAATCATTGAAATACTGATATAAAATGCAAGAGAAAAATACTATGCAATTCAGTAATATCTAAGCATGGGCAGACTATGTATGGGTAACTATAGGAGGGCCTATAATGAGTAACACGCTTCACTTAAAGTAAAGGGGCCTTTGAACAGTCTAGGTAATGAAGTTCTAGACCATATCAGAAAATTACAAACTGCAATGCAAAATATAATCTCTAACAAGTGAGAAGACATAGGAACAAACTTATGAAAATATGTAATTGACTTTCAATAGTTGCGGAAAGGCATGGAAAATATAACATATGCAAATGATGAACTTTATTAAAGCAAAAGTTAGAAATTCAGAAGGTGCAAGATTTTAAGAGTTTCAGAGCAATATTTACCTAGAATGGTGTGGAAACCAAACCCTGGCCACGGGTCAGTTAAGGACAGGAAACCCTCAAGGAAGGATACCCCTCAAAGGACAGCAGGTGCAGAATGGACACCCAGGACAGGACAGGATACCCTCGTAATAGGAATCAGGACAGGACCCTCAGGACAGGACAGCAAACCCTCAAGACAGGACCGCTCAGGACAGGACCGGAACCCACAGTTCGGAAGCAACGCCTGCGCTCCACCCGCTCTGCAGCTATCGATCAAGACCCCGATTGGGTCAGCGAACTCCCAGTTAAGTGCTTCGCCAGCACTTTAAGGTTCAGTAGAACCTTAGACTATGGTCAAATTCGGACAGAGTGCTCCGCAGCTCTCTGTATCTTCAGTCACCTATTGAGTACGATGGGTCAGTGACAGGTCAGCTAAACCAGACAAGTCGGACGGCTCCCTAGGTGAACCCAGGGTAGATATACAGTTTGGGGACAGTGTACCACCCCCCAATGTTGCAAAGTGTCAGAATCCCTCAATTTGGATTGGTCCTAAGGTAGGATTTGGGTAGCACACCAATCACAACATAGTAATTTAAGCCTACATTTGCATAGTAGGGTACCGCCTAACTAGATTGGGGTTCCCATGAGAAGCTGTGCAGAAATACAATGGCAATTTTAACAATGTTGCACTGCGAGAACATGTGATTGGTTCAGCCGAGTTTTCAGGTCGTTTCTCAGGAGCATCTTGCTCATCACTGCCAACTGGCTGTGTTCCATCAGTCAAGGTCTGCTGTGCCTCGGCAAGTCGCGCAGGCGCAGAAGGGACCTCCAAGATGGTTCTCGGTACAAACAGAACCCCATTCCCCGCGGTACATGAAAAGTAAGCGAAAACAAATTAATACATAATAATGTCATTATGAAAACACATCACAGGGTTTGTACTTTTAACTCATCATCAAGAAATAAACTTATGCGTTTTAAATGTTAGCTACATTGATACGGGTACAAGAGCAGTGGCACGAGCAGTACCACATGATAAGCACAGCTATGAATTACGCATGCGCATAAATTTCCCTCCACTTCTGCAGACGCGTCAGGACACGTGAGTGTGGCTGACGCATGCGCAGTAACTAAAATACAAGCGGCAGCCATTTTAAGTAACTCGAGTAAATTATTTTAGTAAAACATATAGGCAAGCGTCTTAATCTTTATTTAAACTAAATATAAACGTTAGTAAGACTTACACTTATTACTTTGTTACACATAAACGAGGTTCTTGACTTCGGCAAGCCGCAAAATATGCGAAGCTTTGCTTCATCAATCCCCTCTTTGATGATATTTACTATCATCACAAAAATGGAACCAGATGCCAACTTTCTTTCATACTTTATATAGCTCTATCTCTTCCAGCAATCGTTCTAATTTTTCTCTCTCAGTTTTAGTAGGGTGAGAAGTCTTCACCTTTTTGTATATCTGATCATTCACTTCCTCCAACTCAATCTCATCCACACTCCGTTTCAACCCTCTTGCATTTACCTCGTGCTTCTTGGTGCGCTTGCGGCATTTACAACAGATAAAAATGAGAAATATAATAAGACCTATAATACCAATTGGCATCAGTATCTTGAACAACAAGCTTTTACCTACACTAGCAAGCCAATGACCTACATTTGAGAGACCATCTACCAGTCTCTTCCAGGCACTATCAACCTCGAGTGGTTTGAGTTCCTTTGTCAAATTAGTAATGTTTTTCACATATCTTTTGATCTGTACACTTTTATCCGGAATATAAGTGCAACAATGTTGCGCCTTCAACATCCGGCAGACTCCGCCCTCTTTCGCTAATAAGGTGTCAAGAGCAAGTCGATTCTGTAAAACCATTGATCTGATCGCAACCATTTCGGTATTGACCAGCAGAAATCCATGAGCTGTTTCAGTAGACAGCACATCTACTATAGTAGACAATTTGCAAATTCTGTGAGTGTTCAGAACCACTCCCACTCCAGGTATCAGTGCACTGAAAATACTACCCATAATTTCACCTATACTTTCTCTTTTACTACGCACTAAGCCATTAGTATCTTCATTGCTTCCAGCTTTTCCATTCACATGGTATATTTTCGGGAAAACAATGCCAAAATAGCAGCTTCCATACCAGTGATCCGGCAATTTGAAATAAGCCTTGTCCCCACAAATATAATAAATTCCAGGAAACACAGGCTCTGACCCATTTTTGAAACCCCAACCTCCAATTACCTTGTAATTATGTTCGCATTCACTGGAACCAATGAAAACATTATTATAATAGCTAGTCTTCTCGCGATGAAGACATAGCTTGCCTTTCTTTTCAAAATCCAGCAACAGAGCAGGTCCCGCCCCACCATTTGAGGTGCCTTCCATGTTCTCTGCCCACTTTGGCTTTTTCTGACTTTCGTCATTAGCCTTCTTTTGTATTTTTATTCTTCTTTTCTCTGCCATGTTCAGGAACATCTTTTCCTGTTCACGCAAAGAACAAGTCAAGTTATCTCTGTGTGCATCTGCTATGTCAATGTTACCTATGGTCAAGAAGTAGTCTCCCATATATCTTATGGTGTCGCTTTTGGTATGTACAGGATTCAAGTTCCCACGTATAGGAAGTTCAGAAAATATTACGTCATTATTAGAGTAATAGTACTGTAACGGTCCTCTTTTGTAAAATAAACTAGCTAAAATGCTACAGGAGATTCCATATGTTAATGGCAAGTGATGGTATGTCACGCCTTCAGCCACAGAAGTAGGTAGCTTCATGCAGACATAGCAATCTTCAATTTCCATAGTCTCTACATAGTGTATTAACAAGTTTGCAAAAACATTTAAGTGTGTCCTGTTCTTAATTCCATGATAATGTAGTCCTCCCTCATCTGATGCTTCTAAGTCTCGTTTTGTTTGTCTCAGTGCTCTCTCATGTCTTGCTACACTCTGTGTTGTCAACTCCTCACTGTCGGTATTTACAATTTCAGTAGGGACAATGTTAGTATCTTTACTTACAGTGAAGGGTATAAAGATTGTTAGTCCTATCCAAATTACTATCAGTACTACTATACTACATATACACACCTTGCAGCACGTCTTGAAACGACTGCAACTAGGTCTACCATTCACAGTTGAATCAGACATTTCGGCTCAGAAGAAGTTTCTTGACCCCTCTTTGTGTCTTTACACAGCTAGCTTACTTTGTGCAAATTCACGGTGGTTCGTCTTCTTCTTCAGCAGAGTACTCAGGGACGGGCTCTCCGTCGCTTACGTCAGTTATATCAAGATCTTCAAGTTCTTCCAAAACGAGTGTCCATTCAGGAGACTTGTATTTCTTGTTTTGTCTTTTTAATCGTTCACTCCTTCTTTTGGAAGAGTTTTCTTCTTGCTCTGCTATCCGTGCACTTCTCCTTGCTTCTGCACGTTTCTCTTCCACCGTCTTTATCCTTAGCCTTAGTCTCTTTATGAACCTAGGCTCAAGGTTGTTTCTTCTCTTTAGTCTCTTAGTTGGTACTTGGACTTCACTTTCTTCTCTTATCCTCTTATTCTCTTCAGCTTGTGGCAATTCTGCTTCACTTTCTTCTTCTTCTTCCCTTATCTCGCTAGTTCCAGGGCTATCATCAATTTCTTCTGCCTGGTTACTAATCTGGCCTAGTTCAGGAATATTTTGTTTTTGGCTTTCGATTGTCTCTGTTTCTGTTTCTGTTTCCTGAACCCGTTCTTCTAACCCTATCTGATCCTGTTCAAGCACTTCGATCTCTTGATTTTCTTCTGCTCGAACTATCACTCTATGTCTAAGCTGTCCCTTATCCTCATCAGGAGTTAGTGGAGGTGTATCGAACACCTGTTCTGTCCCTGTCTGACCTTCTCCTTCCTCAGTTTTGATGTGAATCTCAAGCGGCTGAGGTTCTTCGCCTGTGCCTTGCTTTTCCTGACTAGTCCACTCTCTACCTTCACTAAGTCGCTCTCTTGTTCTGATAGGATCTTCGGTCAGATCAATCATCGGTATCCATTCTTCTGGCCATATGCTTGGCAGCTCGTCATCAGCTACTCCTGGCTCAGCTTCCTGGACCTCTTCAGCAGGCTGGATTCTTGGCAGTTCGTAGTCAACTACTCCTGGGCCAACGTCTGCTGTTCCTGCAGCCTGACTGGTGCTGGGCTGCTCGTTGTCAGCTACTTCTGGTCTGTCTCCTGCAGAGTCCTCTGCTGGTTGCCCTTCTTCTGCAAATTCTTTGTCTGGTAATACTTTCTGGGTGTGGCCAGCGTGGATCCACTGGGGAACACCTGCGACCTTCACTGCAGTGGTTGTTACCAGGATTACTTGGCGTTTCTTTCCCCACCTTGGTGCCAGACAGTTTGATCGAGTGTGCTTCTTTATTTTGACCCAGTCTCCTGGAACCAAGCTGTGGAGAGGAGTCGTTGGATTGAGGATGCCGTCGTCTCCAATCTGGCGAGAGATAGAACGCACTTGGTCACCCAATCTTCTGCAGTATTCAAGCACCAAATCATCAGTAATACTCAACAGTTTGCTTCCTGGCACCCATGCTTGTCTCATCACTCTTCCCATAATGATTTCATGGGGACTTAGGCCTGTCTTGCGGTCAGGAACACTTCTCAGTCCCATCAGGACCAGGGGCAGGGCCTTCACCCAGGTCATGCCAGTAGCATCTGTCAGCTTTTCTAGTCTGTTTTTGATAGTTCCATTTACTTGTTCCACTATTCCAGAAGCCTCTGGGTGGTATGCACAATGAAGTTTTTGCCTTATTCCAAAGGCCTTACAGAGTTCAGCCAGTATTTCATTCTGGAAATGTCCACCCTTATCTGATTCAATGATGAATGGCACCCCGAATCTAGGTATCAGTTCTTTTAGTAAACACTTCGCTACTGTCAGTGCGTCACTTTGGGGAGTAGGGTAAGCTTCTACCCATTTTGAAAATACGCAAACAATGACAAGGACATATCGCTTCCCTTCACAACGGGGCATGGTGATGAAATCAATCTGTATCCTTACAAAGAGACCCCCTGATCTCCCAATTTTGCTCAGTTCAACCATTGTCCTCTTGCCTGGGTTCATCTGTTGACATGACAGGCACCTCTGGCAGAGGGACTCTGCTACTTTCCTGAACTTCTTACTATACCAAGTCTGTTGAAATACCAGAATCATGGCATCCCTACCAATGTGTGATCCTTCATGTATTAATCTTGCCATTGTGCCAAGCAAGTGTCGGGGTAGTACAGGCATACCAGTTGGGCTCAAGATGACACCATCCACACGTCTCGGTCTACACCCATCCTCCTTCCATTTCTCTCTTTCTTGCCAAGGAGCCGACTCCTGCCACTCTCTCACTTCATCCCAAGTAGGCACTTCCTCAAACACCTGAAGTTGGCAGCTGGTTCCTGGCCCCCCTCGTTTTGGATTTACGATATACCGATCTCTGGCGCACCATTGGGCCACTCGGTCAGCATAATCGTTTCCCAGTGATACTTTGTCCATGCTCTTCTTATGAGCACCGCATTTTACCACTGCCAGTTCCTTGGGTAACTGGATGGCCTCTAAAAGGTCATGCACCACCTTTGCATTCCGAACGGGAGTACCTGAGGAAGTCAGGAATTCCCTCTGTAGCCACAATTGGCCAAAGTCATGCACAACTCCATAACAGTACTGACTGTCAGTATACACTGTTATGCGTATGTTTTTCCCAATTTTGCAAGCTTTTATCATAGCAATCAATTCGGCTACTTGTGCAGACTTGATGTTATATAGGTAACCTGCTTCTTCGATTTTTGTTAAAGAGACTACTGCATAAGCAGCACTCAGGCCTCCTAGTTCATGTCTTAGACAGGAACCATCTACAAACAGCTCTTTATCATGCTCAGGCAATGGCGTTTCTTTTATGTCTGGGCGTGGTTTTGTGCTGAACTCTGTCAGATCAATGCAATCATGTTCATCATCATCCCCACCTTCCATTTCCAGGGAGTCGGGGAGTAAAGTGGCAGGGTTCAGAATACCGCACCTAACAATGCTTACATTTGCTGCACCCACAAGAATCCTCTCGTATTTAGTCAGCCGACTAGGGGTGAGATACCGCGTTTTAGTTCTGGTCAATAGAATTACCACTCCATGTGAAACATACACAGTCACAGGATGTCCCATGACTATGGACTCACTTTGTTCCAAACTTGCACAGGTAGCAGCTACTGCTTTCAGACAGCCTGGCAACCCAGCAGCTACTGGGTCCAAGGTGGCAGAGAAATAGGCCACAGGCCTTCTGGTCGTGCCATGTTCTTGAGTCAGGACTGACAATGCGCAGTTATCGCGAGTGTCACAGAATAGGGCAAACTCTTTGGAATAATCTGGCATTCCCAGCGCAGGGGCTGTACACAGACAGTTTTTCAGTCTTGTGAAGGCCATTAGGCTTTCATCGTCCCATTCTACAATGTCTGGCATTCCTCTCGTGGTCATTTTTATCAAAGGCCTGGCTAAGACTGCAAATCCCAGAATCCACTGCCTGCAGTATCCTAGTACTCCCAGGAACATTCTGACGTCTTTTTGAGTACGGGGCAACTGCATCTTTTGAATTATTCTCACTCTTTCTGATGTGACTTTTCTGACACCCTTTTCTATCTGGTGTCCTAGATATTTCACTGATTTTGCACAGAACTGTAGTTTGTCAGGGGCCACTTTATGCCCTTTCTCACACAGATGATTTAGGAGGGCAATGGTGTCAACTACACAGTCCCTATGACTTTTAGACGCCAGTAGAAGGTCGTCTATGTACTGCACTAAGACAGAGTTCCCAGGTAAGGTCAAAGTCTCTAGACATTTCTTCAAGATCTGATTAAAGATAGAGGGGCTCTCTGTATACCCCTGAGGGACCCTGTTCCAGCAATACACGTGACCTTCGAAGGCAAATGAGAAAAGAAATTTGCTGTCGGGGTGCAGGGGTATCGAAAAGAATGCATGACATAAATCAATCACAGTGAACCACTCAGCATCCCAGGGAATCTGGTACAATATCACTGCTGGGTTCGGGACAATAGGGCAGCAAGGAACTACAATTTTGTTTACCTTTCTCAGGTCTTGCACTACCCTATACTTGCCACTAGGCTTCTTTATGCCCATAATCGGTGAGTTGCATGGGCTGCTCATCACTTCCTGTATGATGTCTCCTTCTAATAATTTTTGTATTTCCAGAGTGACACCTGCTTTCACTTCAGCATTCATTCGGTAGGGCTTAGTGTTAGGATATACTGCATTGTCCGTGATGGCTATCTGTATGGGGTCCACATCTTTCATTAATCCCACATCTTTTCCAGTGAAATCCCACACCTCTGGCTTTACCGCTTCCTGGAGTTCTTGGGGCAAATCCTGCAGGGTCAATCTTTTAATTTCTGAGTCAGGTCTAAGTAACAATAATTTATAAATGCCATCTTCATCCGGGGTCTGTATTTCAACACCTTTTGGTGTGCAAAAGATGGTACAGTTCATTTTGCACAGCAAATCACGACCCAGTAGATTCACTGGACTGGTGTCACAGACAACAAACCTATGCATTTGTTTAAAATTTCCAATTGAAATCTCCATTGGTTCGGTAACAGGAGTACTAATCAATTGATTAGATACACCCACTACTTGGATATTTTCTCCCGAGAGGGGTAGGTTTGGAACGTCCACTGTTCTTACAGTAGAACGGGTAGCGCCAGTGTCCAACAGAAAGGTGACATAATTTCCGTCAACTTTTCCTTCAATGTATGGTCCAGACTGGTCTACCGGCAAGGAAGCGCCAAGTACGCACTCCTCGTCCTCCCCTCTCAGGCCCCGTCAGTCCTGATCATTACAAAGGAAGGTATCATTTAGCAGATACTGCGAAGTTGCTGTATTTCTGTTCTCACCGCTTTCCCAAACTTCTATCTCCTCACCCTCTGCTTGCCTTCCCCTGTATACCTGCTTGGGTGCTCGAGGCACCTGAACTGTTTTTACCTGGGGTTGAGTCTTTCTTGGTCTTTCTTTCTGCGTCTGTGGAGTTAAATCAGGAGTTTTTGCATTATCATCTATTAATTGAGGACACTCGTTTCGCCAGTGTCCAATTTCGCCGCACTGATGGCAGGGAAATTTCTTCATAGCCTCTTCCCTGCTAAATTTTGGCCGGGGCTTTCCTCCACCCCCTCCCCCAGGACTTTTGTTCTCAGCATTTTTAACCATGTTACTTAATTGTTTTTCCTGCTGTTCTGCGAGCTTTACTTGAGCCCACATCACCTTTTCCTTAAGGGCCTTTTTCTTTTCTGCCATCTCGTCCTCGCAGTACTTAGCGTACCGCAGGACCTCATCCATTTTCTTTGTATGCCAGCAGATTTTATTATCTTTTATCCACTGACAAATTTCAGGTCTTAAACCATTTACAAACCTGTAAATAAAATGCGTCATGTCCTTCAAATCGATGTTATCAATACCACTGTATGTTTTAAATACCTGCAATAACCTCTCATAGAAGGAGTGCACTGTCTCGTCCCTTTCCTGTGTTGTTCTATCTATTTTTGTCCAATCAGTTTCCTTTGCGGGCACCTATTCTTTCAAATGCTGAATTACCTGCTCATATTTTCGCATGACATCCTTTGATGGCTCCCCTGTTTCCTTATTTCTTGGGTACTCCTCACTGGGCCAGTCTATGGCTATTTTACACTGGGTCCATAAATCCACCGGAACCACAATGTCGAAAAACCCATCCAGGTCTTTCCACAGACATTTCTGTACCTTCACGAACCTTTCCACCTGCCTGTACCAGTCTACTGGTTTCTCTCGTAATTTTGGAAAATCGTTCGTAAAGGACACAATATCCTGTCTAGACCAGGGGACATGCACATATTTCCCTCCAGGTACTTCGCGCATGGGGCATAACTGTTCAGGTTTCTCCACCTCCCTTAAAGCAAATTCAGGAGTCACTTGTCGGGAGCGAGCCTCTTCCCTCTTTTTCGCCCACCTGCTTCTCCATCTTTCCACATCTCCCCATTTCTGTAGTACTCCCAATAATTCTTTAATCTGCAGCTTTTTTCCTGCCACATTCAAGTGCTCTATATCTTTGTCTGAGAAGTCTGCTCTGTACGGTTTCTGTAAGGGCTTGGATTTTGAGATATCTACCCCCATACTAACTGCTGTTTCGGTCAGTTTTTCGTGGAGCACTCTGGTGTTCCTTGTAAAGCTTTTACATATAAACGACAATTCTTCTTCAGAGTAGGTATTCAATCGATCCAACCCCACATTTCCTGCCATTAATTCTTCTATTTCTACCCTCAGCTTGTAGAGGTCTAAAGGTTTCGTTTGCGGAGTCTGTTTCTCTAATTCACGACTCCAACTCTCAATTTCATCTGGAGTTACCAGAGAGACATTCCTAGTGCCTGTTGCGGATTCTAATTTAATCTCTTTCGCATTAAAAGGGTTATGCCTCTGCTGCATTCCCTTTCCGGTCGGTTTGTTTGGCAAGTCCAAGAACGCAACTTCAGACTCGCACTCACTGGACTGATCATCTATGATTATCGGTTCCTGTCTCGGGGGTGCCATGACTGGGGTCATAACTGGAGTAATCGGATTTCCCTGACCATTTCCGTATAACGGGACCACTGGTCCAATAGTTACTGGAATAGTCAATGCCTCAGGGCTGGTTTTTAACTGGGAGATTTTCTGAATTATTTCTGTCCTTTGTCTAGCTAGAGCCTCTTGCTCCTTTTCCACTAGTATCCTTCTTAAAGTCGTGTCATGTAATATCTGTGGGGTCAAAGGAGGAGTAAAACTCGGGGCAGTAGGATGCGTTTCACTTGGTCCCCCACCATAATTTGGTTTCGGAAATAAAGTTCCAGTGTTAAAGGACCTGCGCTCTTCCCCATATGGAGGTTGAATAAAAGGCAGTCCTGAATTCGATGGTTTCTCTTCGCTTTCATACAAGGGTCTGGGAAACAAAACTTTCGTACGTGAATATTTTTCTTCCTGGCTTGCGGGCACTTTGGGATATATATCCCTTGTTTCCGCAGGTTCGGGTTTCTCAGAATAGGGCAATACTTGACCACCCCCTCCCAGTCCTAGGAATCTGTCTTCTTCCTTGAGGAAGTGGCGTCGGGGAGCATCTCCTACACTGGAAGGTCGGGTTCCCTCGTTATAAGGTGGCGGACTTCTGGTACAGATGTCATCTATCAGTTCATCATCTGACTCCCCCGGGGCCCCCCAATGCTTACACTTTTCGGTACTTTTCTCACCCGCTGCAGGGTTATGACATGCCGGCATCATGGGAAACAAACCCTCAACAATCATGCTCTGCCTCCACTGTTTCATCCTTTTATCCCTGGACTCCTGTTTCAGCCTGGGGTACCACTTGGTCAAACCCTTGTCCATTCGGGGTCTTTCTCTTTCAAAAGCCTCAATTTCCCATTCCTCTAATGCCTCATACTGCGTTAGTCTCGGTCTGGGATGCAATTCGTTCATCCGAGTCCTTAAATTAAATAGGATCCTACCATTGAAAGTCCCATCTAATGGAAAAGCCAATACTCCATCATCTTTTGTGTACTTCACCCAATTCTCCAACCACACACAGGTATTGTACCCTCGGTCAAACATCATAAATGAGGCAGGAGTATTAGGTGGTGGGACAAGAACACCTTCCCTAGATTTAATTGGTTTGTCCGTTTTAAAATAATTTTTCACCTTACTTACAAGGGACAATTTTCTCTTTGTTCCGTACATAATATTGTATCTATTAGTTTTCCACTGATCCCTTTCAAACCCTAGGTGCCTTGGATCAGGTCGAGTTCCTGTAGTCTGCGAGTGCCACATACGACTTCTACGCTAAACTTTGTTTACAAACTACCTCCAATCAGAACGCGCTTCAGAAATCCGTGCGACCAATGGGTGCGCGACTCTGAATAATCTCCGCCAATGGGTGCGCGGCCCCTTCGTGAGACAGTTCCCACGCTCTGGCTCTCACCCCTCCTTTACAATACCAGCTCCGCTACCCGCCCGCTGCTTCTACCAATCCCAGCGCGGCACAGAGTGACGTCAGAGGCGCTTCGCGACTGACTCCCTCCCTTCACAAGGTAACGGAAACTTTCTTTCTTTTAAAGTGCTCAGTGCTTGGTTATTTTACAACAAATACACATTCGCCACAGTGCTCAAGTGTCTAGACAGAGAAAGAATTGTTTTACTGCAAGTAAACTACTTCCATTTACTTTTCACTCGCTGCGGGCAGATCTCTTCCGCCTACCCTTCACTCTAGCATCGGTGAACCTGTTATTCCCCTAAACTCATCCACTTCTTTCCGGGATATATTCCGAGTTTAAGGTTTCTCAGCGGACCCCTCTGCTTTCACGCTAGCTCCGAGGAACCTGCTACTCTTCCGATGTGACCCTTACTAGGTTACGCCACTATGGGAATTTTGCCAATGAACCCAGTTACTGTCATTTATTCACACATGTATTCAGAAAACCCTAGTTAGTGCTTCCTGGTTATCCTAACCTGCACCTAACTTTCCTCGAGCCTGTGACCTCAGGACAATGGATTCTATTCACCACTTGCCCTTTCAATTCCCCGGGGAGTTCGGACAACAAGAAACAATACGGTTTACAAATGCATGGATTAGTACATATAACAATATAAGAACAAGAATAATAACAATACAATAATTCATGAATTTCAGCAGCGTATTCACAAGAGAGTGATCAGTCCCCTCGGAACAGCCGCTCTTATAGCAGCATTAATGTATTAGCAGCTTCCGACTTAACTAGTCTAACTAGTTCTACCTAACCTTTAGCTAGTCCCTAACCATCCTCTGATCTACCAGAAAAACTGATAGAGCGCGCGAGGCCACCCGACCAATAGTTTTCGCCGTTTTCCGGCTTCAGGGCCCATATACTTTCAAATCACCATACACATTGACCAGGTGACTTCACGAGCTCTACCAATTTGTGTGTGTTCCCTACTATTTGTTTTCAGCGTACCCGACTTACCATCCACTAACACGGGTACCTAATGACCACAATGAATCAGGGAGCTAGCTGAAAAGAAAGGCAGCAAAATACAAACCCAACCAATAATGTTCAAATACTGTTTAAATGACCACGGACAACTGGAAGTTTTAAAATGTTTATCTAAAGTTCGTTCTCTTCATGCATCAAGTATACAAGAATGAGACAATCAATGACCAAGATAATGTAAATTATGTAGCTATATAAAAATAATGATAGGGTAATCATTGAAATACTGATATAAAATGCAAGAGAAAAATACTATGCAATTCAGTAATATCTAAGCATGGGCAGACTATGTATGGGTAACTATAGGAGGGCCTATAATGAGTAACACGCTTCACTTAAAGTAAAGGGGCCTTTGAACAGTCTAGGTAATGAAGTTCTAGACCATATCAGAAAATTACAAACTGCAATGCAAAATATAATCTCTAACAAGTGAGAAGACATAGGAACAAACTTATGAAAATATGTAATTGACTTTCAATAGTTGCGGAAAGGCATGGAAAATATAACATATGCAAATGATGAACTTTATTAAAGCAAAAGTTAGAAATTCAGAAGGTGCAAGATTTTAAGAGTTTCAGAGCAATATTTACCTAGAATGGTGTGGAAACCAAACCCTGGCCACGGGTCAGTTAAGGACAGGAAACCCTCAAGGAAGGATACCCCTCAAAGGACAGCAGGTGCAGAATGGACACCCAGGACAGGACAGGATACCCTCGTAATAGGAATCAGGACAGGACCCTCAGGACAGGACAGCAAACCCTCAAGACAGGACCGCTCAGGACAGGACCGGAACCCACAGTTCGGAAGCAACGCCTGCGCTACACCCGCTCTGCAGCTATCGATCAAGACCCCGATTGGGTCAGCGAACTCCCAGTTAAGTGCTTCGCCAGCACTTTAAGGTTCAGTAGAACCTTAGACTATGGTCAAATTCGGACAGAGTGCTCCGCAGCTCTCTGTATCTTCAGTCACCTATTGAGTACGATGGGTCAGTGACAGGTCAGCTAAACCAGACAAGTCGGACGGCTCCCTAGGTGAACCCAGGGTAGATATACAGTTTGGGGACAGTGTACCACCCCCCAATGTTGCAAAGTGTCAGAATCCCTCAATTTGGATTGGTCCTAAGGTAGGATTTGGGTAGCACACCAATCACAACATAGTAATTTAAGCCTACATTTGCATAGTAGGGTACCGCCTAACTAGATTGGGGTTCCCATGAGAAGCTGTGCAGAAATACAATGGCAATTTTAACAATGTTGCACTGCGAGAACATGTGATTGGTTCAGCCGAGTTTTCAGGTCGTTTCTCAGGAGCATCTTGCTCATCACTGCCAACTGGCTGTGTTCCATCAGTCAAGGTCTGCTGTGCCTCGGCAAGTCGCGCAGGCGCAGAAGGGACCTCCAAGATGGTTCTCGGTACAAACAGAACCCCATTCCCCGCGGTACATGAAAAGTAAGCGAAAACAAATTAATACATAATAATGTCATTATGAAAACACATCACAGGGTTTGTACTTTTAACTCATCATCAAGAAATAAACTTATGCGTTTTAAATGTTAGCTACATTGATACGGGTACAAGAGCAGTGGCACGAGCAGTACCACATGATAAGCACAGCTATGAATTACGCATGCGCATAAATTTCCCTCCACTTCTGCAGACGCGTCAGGACACGTGAGTGTGGCTGACGCATGCGCAGTAACTAAAATACAAGCGGCAGCCATTTTAAGTAACTCGAGTAAATTATTTTAGTAAAACAAATAGGCAAGCGTCTTAATCTTTATTTAAACTAAATATAAACGTTAGTAAGACTTACACTTATTACTTTGTTACACATAAACGAGGTTCTTGACTTCGGCAAGCCGCAAAATATGCGAAGCTTTGCTTCATCACTACGACCTCTTCAACTAGAGACTCGTAAAATCCGCCTAAGAGAATTCTACCATTTTACTCACTTGGGACACGGCAGTAGGCGCTTGAATCCACCCTCCGTATCTGACGATTACGGCTTCCGCACTCGTGTGTCCTCTGGGTGAAAACTTTAAACTCTCAACTCATGCCATGCCGCGTTCTCGCGCATGTGCAGTGCAGTTCCTCAGAAACGGAACAGCGGCGGCCATATTAGACTAGTCTTTTCTTTGTCCAGACCCACTCGATTATTCCATAGTACTGAATCAAAAATAGTTCAACAATACTTAAATTGCCTCAAAATGATTTCACAGGATGCAAATCAATTCTGAATCATCCCATCTGTATTCACATGATTTCTCAATATAGGGCACTTACCGCCACTATATTCAAATGAGGAGTCAAAGAAACCATCACTGATGTCGACCAAGTCTATCTCCCTATTTGAGGAGTCGGTTATACACCCTCATCCTGCTTCATATATGGGGAGAGAAACTAACGCTGATCAGCGCCTCAATATAGAATGAGTATAAATACTACATTGTAATTTCATACCATCGCTAGACTTTGCCATTCCACATACAGATTCAATCCTTTCTCCATTGTCTTGCCTGCCCATATCCATTTGTTTTCTTTTAATGTGAGCAGACGATCCACATTGGTTCTACGTCTCGAACTTTTAACTACATCAAGCACAAACCATTTCATATCTTTTAACAGTAGTAGTCTTTGTGTTGCTATAGTAGACTGTGGTTTCGAATAGGATTGTTGATAAGCTGCATTTACGGAAAATGAAATTGATTTTGATATTAAAAAAAAAAAAAAAAAAAAAAAGACGCTATTGCACCGTTTTGCCACAAGACTCCAATACAAGGAATATGAACTCGTGTCTAATATTCTGAACTATAGATGACAATCTCTCTATATATAGGAGATATATATTTACAAACGGTGTATGTTTACTACTGATGAAATTGTATACTTGTAACAGTAGTAGTCTTTGTGTTGCTATAGAAGACTGTGGTTTCGAATAGGATTGTTGATAAGCTGCATTTATGGAAAATGAAATTGATTTTGATATAAAAATGTATGCCTTCATGTCCGGTTAATTTATGAGTACACGTGTGTGACAGATAACGATTGAGAAAGTATTGATGAAATAATTCCTCAAGGTACCTTTTCTTTACGAATATACAATGACAAAAATAAAACTAAAATACAGTAAAACCACAACAGGCAATACCACAGCAAGAAAGGTGTGCAGGACCCGGGGCACACCAGTGGAGAACCCACGGCAGCACTTGGGCCCCCAGAGGAGACAACAACTCCATTACTCGGCTATCACAAACATCATATAGCTGCCACGAAAAATAACATATTCGGTCGGCCATCAGGAGGTCTGTCGGTTTTCCTAAGCCACACCTGCAAATATAAACCACAGAAATAAGGTAGTTTCTCCAGACCTTGAAGCCATGATAATTGAGGTGATCAGGGCATGTTATCAACCAGTTCTCCTGCTGCTAATAAAGTGCTATATCAATCCAGCACAAATGCAATCTTGCATGGAATCTTTCATCAACACACTGGAAGAAGTATTAATCAAAAATGAACATCATAATGTGATTATTGCCCGGGACCTTAAAAACAGAGGCTTGGATCAAGCACCAGACTCGCTCAGAAACAGGAACAAGGCTGAACCTTTGCTCTCTCTTCTGAAAAATGTCAAACTACACTCAAATCACTGCATAGAAAACAAGAGCCCCTTGTGGTGTCCAAAACCAACCTTTAGGAACATATGTACAATCTACTATATCCTAACTAACGAGAGGCTGGTCTATAAGCTGAGAGCTCACGGTGGAGGACAGAGGGAAAAGCGACCACAGGCCTCAGAATGCCACTTTTTATCTGACAATGCAATCAGCAGATTTTCAGAAAGTAATCGGTGAACCCACTAGAGAAGAGCACTTCAGAGACCTCAAACGAAGAAAACAGACCACCAATCTCGGACCCAAACTGCTGGAGTGGGTAACAACGTTGGAGGCACGCCCAATGATAGGGATCCCCATCAAGGGAGGACACTGGAAGACTTATGGCAGAAACTGGGGGAAAACCAAAGAAACAAAAAAGAGTCTTAGCAAATAATTATCCCCCCTTGAACCATGTGCACTGAAGTGCCTGATTCAATGCAAACTCGCTCTCAGGAAGGCACTGAAGGCTAATAAGAAAAAAGAAAAGAGGAACATCACTAGAAGTGCACCCATAGCCACTCTGAGGACAGCATACAGGAAGAAATTAGGCGAGTACAACAGAAAGCTCACTGAAGAGGAATGTATCACAGTATTCTTCTTGATAAAGGAAAAGAACTACTCTAAAATATGGAGATATTTCAATTGTCTGAACTCCCAAAGCCTAATAAGGAAAACAGTATTGCAATTAATGAGTAAGGTGTATCTGGAAAATGACTGTACCTCCATTAAGACCCCGGATGCAGCCCAAGACATAGAACCCCACTTTAAGAATATATAGGTAGCAGTGCCAGAGCCCATCCAAGGCACCTGTTTCATTGAAGGGTAAATAAAAAGGATCATCAGGGCATGGAGAAATAAAGGTGCCCCAGGGCCCAATGGCATTCCCGCCCGGTATTTAATTTAGCTGAGGCATTATTTGCCCTAATCCTTACCCCACAATACAAACATGCGTACATGACTGCAACAACACTGCAATCATGGAAAGAATCAGTTATTTTTTTCCAGCCACAAGAAAGGTGATCACTCTAACCCTGCCAGTTATAAGATAGTCACCCTGCCTGACGTAGAAGCCAAGGTCTATGTGCAAATATGGGTAAACAAAACCTCATTCTCCCACTCCACCAGATTGGATTCAGGGCAAACTGCTCAACAATGGACAACATCATGGCCCTGGCCTACATCTCCAAACAACTGGTCAAAGACATGCAGACACTGCTTTTTTGCTGCTTTATAGACTGCTGTGTTGCAGCAATCAAATGATGGACAGAATGCTGACAATGCAAACGTTCTCCCCCAGTCAAAAGATCTAGGTGAAATCCATTGTTCTTCTGCCCACTACGCCACCCCAATTGTACCCACCCATATGCAAATCAGACTTGGCCCTGTGCCGCATGGGAATAGTCCAGACTGAACTGCCAGGCCAGGTCCTCCCTGGAACAGAAACAAGCATCCTGGGACCGGTTTCAGGGTATGCCACCCTTCTTGAGTCAGGCTAGCTTGAATCCAGTGGCACAGTGAGCAAGGGACCCACGTCTGGGCATACCCATCCCATTTAGAGCAAAAAGTGTTACAGCAAACAAATGATGGACATAATGCTGACAATGCAAACATTCTCCCCCAGCCAGAAGATCTGGGTTAAATCCATTGTTCTTTTGCCCACTAGGCCACAGCCTTTGATAGAGTTGATTGAGGGAGACTCTGAGGAAAACTGACAGCTTGGAGGATCTACCTGAAGCTCTTGAAGGTGATAACAACTCTCTATGAGGGGACTTGGGTCCAGGTCAATATAAGCCAAACAGCTTTATCATCAAGAGTCAAAACCAACAACGGACAGAAGCAGGGCTGCATCCTGGCCCCTCTATTATTTAATCTTTAAACCACGACAGGGGAATGCCCTGAATGAAGCCAGTTTAGCACCCCTGAGACTGGGCAAGGCAAGACTTGCAATCCTCCAGTACTCTGATGATACAGTGGTATTGGACCACAACAGGGTGGGCCTTTAAAGAGCCTTAAAGGAACTCAGAAAGTGCAACGGGGAAAACTGCCTATTAGCCAATCAGAGCAAAACAAAGTTAATAGTAGTAAGCAAATATCCTCACAAAAGGCAAGCCAATTGGAAACTGAGAAACCATCAAATCGGGACAATAAAAGTCGATTTGATAATTATCTCTGGGTTTGGCTATCTGAGAGGGTCACTCTGGCGACACATAAAACATCTAAATGCCAAAACAAACCACATAATCCTCTCTCTGAGGCGCTCAAGCTAATGCCTTTCAAGCCCTACAGGTGATCCTATGCTGACAGTCCTCAAGGCAAAACAAATACCGGCCAAAAACTACGGTCACTTGGCCTTCCCAGGAGCTTTAGACAAACTAATAGCAGCAGCTCTGGTGAAAGCATATAAGACAGTGCTGCAGGCACCTAGACAAGCAAGGAACATCAGGTTATGACTGGAATTAGGGCTTTGCTGACCAGATATGGTCCTTCATGGAGACTTAATCAAGTACTACATCAGGCTCCTAAAAGCCTCAAACAACATCCTTAAACATAATTTGGAAATGATCTTTAGGCAAGTGGACTCCTCCTGGCACAACAAGCTGGACCATGAAGAAGGGAGCCTGAAAATCGAAGCAGAAAGTTTGTCCCTACTTGACAACTTCGCAAACCGCATGTTGAAATGCCGTGAAGGGGCAGTATCTCTCCATCTCGTATGAAAAGGATCGGGCCTTACTCTGCTACAACACCAACACAACGACACTGGATGTGTCTTACGCTCTGGGGAAAGCACAACAGTACCTATTAGAAGCACTATCAGCCCATGCTCGCAGGAAAATTCGGTTCATGTAGCTTACCACCCTCAAGATCTCAGACTTTAACTCAACATGAGCTCGAAAAGACAGAGCAGTCTCCTGTCATTTATGCAATTAGCAAAAGGAATCCTGGCTTCATGTACTATGCTGCTGTTCTAAATTGGCCTGTGAACACTATTAGTTGTGTCACCCCATTTTTAGGGTCAAGGGCACAAGGTCCTGCAAGGAGGCTTTGTTTTGGTGAATCCCGCAAACATAAGCTTGTATCCTCAAAAGAGTGGCGAAGTTCACACATTCAATCAGATAGGCACGAGAGGCCCTGCCACGGCTTCCCAAGTCAAGGGCAAGTGCCAAACTGAAAAAAAGAATAGCCTAGTCCTCGCACAGCCCAAAAGTGAAACCGATCATATTCTGTCAATAAAAGCCCCGACCGGGCAACTAGTTAAAGAAAGCGCACATCTCCCCAGCAGCGCCCGTAAGATAAGAGTCAGTTTTGCTATAGCTACAGCAACTTGGCACGAGGCAGTGGCACCTTATCGAAAACCTTTAAAGTCGAATATTTTAAAGGTAAGGAGGGCAGGTGATGATTTTAGTCTTTTTTATTGTAAAGATTTTAAATAATTGAATGATCCAATAACATTCTTACTTTCTTACTTAAAAGGGAAGGGGGTATAGCCCCCCTCCCTGGGCTGATTTTTGCCCTGGGTTCCCCATGTGCAGTGGCCTAGCACCTTTTTTAATGGAATTTGGTAATTGAACACACCTCCCTTCCTTGGGCCACTTTAGGCCCGGGGACCCCATCCTCTGAGGCCCAGACGACAAAGGGTGGGTTTCCTGCTCAAGGGCTGCAGGGGGAGCCCCAAGGCCCCAAGGCCCGAAGACCCCAGCTGGCTTTCCGCATCCAGCAGGAGCCAGGATTACTCCAGCCCATAGAGAGCAGCTAAAATGATGTTCCCTGCAGGCCAAAGCAATATTCAGATCAGTTTCACCACCCGTATCACTGTAGGCAGGGAAACAGATCTGAAGTCTGCTCTTACCTGGTGGGAGCATTTTTAAAGCTCCCCTCATCTGGTAGCGAACTTCATGTTTGCTCTCACTTAGCAGGAGCTTTTACATTTCTCTGGCTAAGTGAGAGCAAACACAGGTTTTGTGCTTCTGCCAGTGCAGGCGGAGAAACTGATAATATCCTGGGGTGGGCACCCCAGCACAGAGCAGAAACCCGCCCTTGGGGGATAGGGTCCACAGGGGCATTAATGGCTCTTGGAAGGGGGACTCACTGCTCCCTTCCCCTTTCTACTTGCGGCCGGGCCCTTAGGGATGGGGTCCCTGGGGGAGTAATCAGCCAGAGGAGGGTGGCCACATGACTCCAGCACCATTACTAATATATCTGGGCACTCCGGATGGGGTCCCCGGGGTCAAATGTGGTCCTGGAAGGGGGCTATGTGTGACTCTCCCCTTCACTGACCACAGCCATGTCCAGGGGGATTTAATTTCTGCCTTCTCTGCCTCCTGGCTGCATGCGGGTAGGTCTCCGGGTGTTGTCCGTTCGGCGGACAGGGTACCTACATACGAGGTGCCAAGCACGGGAGAAGACCATTGACACCACTACTTTGCATTAGTAGGGTCCCACTAAGATGCGGCAGGACCCTGCTCCCAAGTTTCCTGTGGAAGGTAGTATTCACCCAATCCACAGCGTGTAGCCCAGTTATCCCCTTAGGTCCTGATGAATTGCACAAAGAGCATGAAACATGTCGACCAATAGGTAGAGCATACTTCTCTGGATCATTGTTCCAGTGTGTATTTTCTCCTCACCGTTTTTAATAAGGTAGCTGACCACATCATTAAAAATACATAGTGGATTATCTAATCATTTTTAATCACTACTTATCCCCCTGCCCTCACACCCACATGCACCAACTGGCAGGAACAAAAGATCTCCGGTAAAGAGCCCCTTTATGGGTGCCCGTCAGATATTGCACCGCTAGTCTGACGAGGAGCAAAACCCAGATGATGAAGCATGATACCTAGCTTGCTGGGTGTGTGAGGGTTTTAGTTCCAAAAGGGAGGATTCCCCTCCTTTTCATCCTTCGATTGGGGCCTTCACCAATTGCTTGGTTCTTCTACTTTTGTCACTTTGGGGAACAGCGTGCTCTTTTTTGTTTACAGGGGGTTTTATCCCATGAGGCCAAAATATGGCTGGGGAGTTGGGCCACATGTCCCCATGTCTCCTATATTATCATAAAGAATTATTCTACCTGGCTGCAGCCCATCCAGGGGCCTGAAACAAAAGCACGGTAGGAAAACTTTTTTTTCCTTTTTTTTTTTGCTGCGAGCCTCTGTGACTTTGCAGCATTTGTTTTTTTTAAATGTGATTGGGCCCAGCTATATCTACACTGCCCCTTGTGTTTATTTTTGCATTTCTCTTTGTAATAGGGCCTTGTCCTCCCAAGTCTTAAGATGGCTGCCACCACTTCCAGGGTGAATAAGGGCCAGCCAATCTGATTTAGGACATGCTATCTGATGCATATGTAGACCCTCTACATCCCTAGATATACATACATAGTTTTTTTAATAACTCCAAAACAGATTTACACTAAATGAAAAATAGAGATCTTTTTGGGCAAAGATCTAGCTTTCTGCCAAATTTCGTGTAATTCTGTTCAGCATTTTGGGCTCTAGTTGTGTCTAGAATCCCTATGGGAAATTGCATAGAGAAAATTTGCTTTAAGACCCCCTTTTACTTGACTCCCATTTGGCAAATCACCTTGAACCTTTCCAAACAGCTGGTGAACTTAGTGGCAAACTAGTTTTGAAAATTTCACAAAGATGCATCAAACGGCCTCAGAATTATTACCAAAACAAAACAAGCTTACAACATTTGTCCTGTTCTTGCTGCCCCATGAAATTACCTACCCTACATTCTTTTGCAGCCTGAGGAGAAGGAGCTGCCACTGGTTCCTGAATGCCACACACTCAGATGTACCCAACCACCCTCAGTGGCGTGCAACATTTGATGTGTTCCTGCTGCCCCTGGGTACTCTCTGCTCCACTCAATTGCAGCCTATGGAGGAGGGGCTGCCATTGATTCCCCATGTTGCACACTCACAAGCAGCTGACTACCTTCCAGGGTACATGATGTTTGGCAAGTTCTTGCTGCCCCAGGCGCTGTCTGCCCCACAATCAATTGCAGCAGGAGTAGGGGCTGCCACTGATTCCCCCATGCCACATGCACAAAAGCATCTGACCACACTCAGCAGCACTGGTCATACTCAGGGGGAAGCCCAGATCATGGGTGGGCCGATCCAGTGCCCTTCAGCATCAGGAGTAGACAGGGCAGAGTCCTCAGACCCCATAATAAACTGCTTCAGACACCTTCTTAGCTGTTCGGGGCTTGATCCTCCAGATATTGCACTGCTTGGTTACCTAAATTAAATGGAGCAGGACAAACATTTGCTTCTCAAGACTTTATTGGGTGATTGTTCATCCTTTGCGATTGTGTACCTGGGGTGAAATTTTCCATCTGCTTAGTCACCTGGGAAGCCAGACCTCAAAGAGTGAAATGTACAGCTAGAATCTCATGATCATCAATCAACTTTATTTGGTATACAAACCATAAAATAGAACAATTGAATAGTTAAAACCAATAAATAGTATATATAAAAGAATTTTAAAATACAGAAATCGACAATATATAACAAACATATCTTTCCTGTCCAGACTAAAACCATATATTATATTATCTTGTTCATTATGCACGAAGTATGATTTAGCATTTATACATCTCAAGACATCCTAGACTTCCCCCAGTTCATCTTTAATTTTTATCTAGGTATAGTTCTAGGGTGCATCTCATCTTAGATTTCCATTTTGCACAGAAAGACTGCAAAGGGAGTGTGCCATGTTGAAACCTGATATGCAGTTGCACAGCCAAGGGGGCTGAAATATAGTTTAAAAAAGATTTTATATTCAAAAGGGCAACTTTTAAAGCTTTTGTCTGCTATTGTTTATCGCAAGTGCCCATTTATGAGTCATCAAAGCTTCTTTGAATGTGACCTTAGAAGGGATCGGGGACAATCATGGTCAGTACAGAATTCCTCAAGCCAATTTGAAAGAGTATTTCTCTAATCAACCAGATTCTGTAGATCCTAGGGTTCTTGTCTAGTCTACCGTGATACAATTATAGCATTCCACTAGAGAAGGTGATGACTTGAGCCTTCTCCAAAATGAGACTGGTCTTAGCTGTGCTTTATGGATAATCTGTTTTACACCCAGATTCCAATGTAAGGGCAACATGGGGCGTACTCTTCAGAAGCTCAATCAAAGATCTTAAGAAGTTGTTCTCAACTTTCCCCAGACTGGATAATCCAGAAAGAAACCCACAGCACTGCCATCAAGTTCTAGACTTTCAGAGCGGGTAGAATCGGCCTGGTTTTAGATGCCCCATACAGTCTCGGTATTCATACTACTTTTCTTCACCTGGGAGGACCAGAGCATGTCTTGGGTTAAACCTATACCTAAATAGTCACATTCTGGTACTTCTTTTGAGATCTATATGCTCTAGCATGATGGTACCTCTAAATGTATTATGTGGATTAATGGCCAGGAATTAGGTTTTTGACTGATTTATTGTCAACCCTCTTTCTGCACAAAAGTCAGCAAAGCAATCTACCAGCATCTGTCGACCCAATGGGGTCTTAAACACCACTAGAGTGTCATCTGTGAACAATAGCAGGTGGATTTTCTTCCCTTCAATCCTTGGTGCATTGCTGTCAAGATTTTCCGGATGGATCATGGCGTCAATGAGATATAAGGAGAATTAAGTTGGTGCAAGGACTCATTCTTAATGGGCCCCTTTGGGAGTTGCTATTCAATTCAGTAGCTCTCCCTGGGAGCCCCATCTGACCATTGAATTGGTGTCCTGGTGCAATCTCACTATAAGATTTAATAGATCAACAGGGACTCCGTTCTATTGTAGCACGACCCATAGTTTTTTCCTGGAAACCAAATCAAATGCGGACTTTATGTCCACAAAGACCGTGTACAGGTGGGCCTTCTGGAGGACATCCATTTTACACTAACTTGCCATAAGTCTGAAGGCCTGGTCTATAGTACTGTAACGCTATGAAATCCTAGAATCTGGTCTGATTAAACTTTTAGGCCTTGGTTCTAGCTCACGAAGCACATTTTGTGCATATTGGTGAAGGGCTATTTTTATGGTCCTTTTAAGCAGTTCTTCCTCTTGTGGGCGGCCACAAGGTTTCTTGCAGTTATTCAATGGCCATCCATATCAGATTGTTAACTCTAGGAGGCCAGCGTATTGATGCACTTCAATTGATAATCACTTCAACCTGTAAACAGACTATTTTTTACCTTTTAAAGAGTGAGACTGTGTAATTTACTCAATCTATTTTGTGCTTCTATCTGTTAATGCTAAATGCTACATAGTGCTACCAGTAGAGGGCATATTTTTAGAGTTTTAAGCTTTGTTTTTACATATTGCTTTTTTATACTACCTACTTTCATGCATAACTTCCATTGCAGCTTTGAATCATTGAAAAGATTCTTATCTAACGCAAGAGAAATCATGAGGCAAAGGAAGAACATCAAAAAACATTCAGGTGAACCCATTATTAAAAAACCCTAGATGCCCTTTCTCAAATATTTGCACTTTGCGAAATATTGACAATCTCCTAGAAGAACTAGGGCAAATTCTCTACCTTACCGCCCCAAATGATTCAGATCCTAAATTGAAAAAGTCTCCTAAATTAGGTGTTTTATTCAATAAAAACGGTATTCCAAATAAGCTACTGATCCTTAGTGACCTCTTAGATGTTTCCTTGCAGGCTTCTACCTCCGAGGGCACCACCGGAGTAGCTAGCAATCCATTTGACCACCCTAACCCTTCAAAATTACCTTAGAACATGCAATACTTTGCTAAAACCAATCCTTAGTGCTGGCTTCAATTGTAGAGCCTATCAATGAACCATTGTTGAGATCTAATCCCATTGTGCTGCCTGTAGCAACAAATGCGATTAAAGAACACATAAAATAACTCTGGAAAATTATTACCACTATGAGGCTGAAATTGCGGATCTAAGAACTACGGTCAGTTTATTAAATAAAGCGAGGGTTAGTAGGGAGGGATGTAAAAAGGAAATTAATTTCCACCAAAGAGGGTAGTACCCTTATTAATTCTAATTTACCGCAACACATGTTACCTTCCTGCAATGAAATTAAACTTCTCCAAGTGTTTAACATCCCTTTAGGATTAATCTCCGGGACCTGCCTTGACTTTCTCCCATGTGTAGGAAGCAGACTCACTCTTTGCTTATTTACAAGCCCCTTGCACAGCCAGTACGTCATTTTTTCCCATATTAAAAGTAACGCACCAGCGTTTCCCTTGGGGAAGATACTGGGACCTGTCAAATCTTTATCTGGCATGAACCATCCTCATTCCAGGTTTAGTTCTCTTACACACATGAACCCTAGCACCACTAGTCTTAATCCTTCTATATTTACTTTACAAACCTGTTTGGGGCAAGCCTAGATTCTGACACTTCTTCTAATATTTGGTCCATGTATATGAATAGAGTCCCCAAACTCAAGGAACATTTTAGGGAAAACGAGGCCTCCTTAATCAACAAAGTGATTCACTGGATATGAGACATCCGAAAGAGCTACATTGCAATAAAATCCTAAATACCATAGAGCCACCAAATCATCCCGTAGGGACTGGGTATAATCAATCACAAAACTTCATTGTCCTTCGAAGAAACATTTCAGATTAATTAAAATTTACAGTGATGTCACATTCGTGATCATTAATCCAATTATGCAGGGAAATGTATGCACAAATACCGGAATATATCAAAAAGGTATATCTTTTATTCAGATCAACTTTTTTTGTATCAATTGATGCCTGGCAACGGACATACTACTGAAGTTCTTAACTGAATTGACAGTACTAAACAGAACACCTTTTGCTAAGATTATGGATAATCAAAACACCATATTCAGTTGAAATTCAACATAACTATTCATCAAATTTGCAGTCTGTAGAATTGACATATAAGCAAAACGATGTTAGGCGTCGACGTTTCGGTCCCCCGTTGGTCTAAAAGGTCCTCAGGACCATCATCAGGACGATATTGTTGCACATCTAAATCTAATAGGAAAAGAATATAGACTGAACATCCCTGTATAAACAAGAGGTATTGTCTGCTCAACACATAAATACAACAATGGTGGAACACATACCCACGGTGACAGCACAAACTCCTTATACCAGAAAGCATGCCACCACATACACATGTGCCCAATCTATGTGACACTACAACAACTAAAAGGACAACCAAAAAACTAAAATACTCATTTCTCAAAATACTTCCAAGAGAAGTGACAAAGGAGATATATCCTATTAAAGGTGTCAATCCAATGAATCTGATAGAAAGACATAAAAAGCGTCCACATGTCAGTTCTCTCTACAAAACTCTAAAACAATCACGAAACATGACAAGAGTCAGTAGCAGTACTCACTTGTCTTCTTAAAAACTAAGACATATCACCACCTAGAAACTGTTCAGACCAGAGAATCTCATTAGCTCCGAGTTTCGACTAAGTAACCCTTAACCCACATGATAACACCATAAGTGTCCAAGTACAGAAAGGTACTCACGAGTTTAATCGTTTCAAAAGCGTGTAATCGCCTGAAATAGAACATAAATTGTCTACATGAATATATGCTTCAAAAGTCACAAATCACACAAAGGAATCTGAAAAGCCAAAAAGATGAATACGGGAAAACTCACTTATGATTGGAACCTGCTTCGCTAAGTCCGTATACACCGACTCACAAGACCGAGTACGGCGCGACGCAGACAGCGATTGAAAAAGAACATCAGAGACGCTGAGAGCGTACTGACGTAATACTGCGTTACTCTACAGCGGCCATCTTAGAATGACTGATCGGTCAATGAAACTAATACCGAATATCACACGAAATCCACTTATTCTTGAGAGAACAACATCCTCTAGCTAAAAATCATAACGGTTGTTACCAGATTAAATGGAGGAACAAAAGGCATAAAACTAATCAGTAATGACAAGTTGGAAAAAACACTCATTTACTAAACCAACCAACCTAAGGGATAAAAATGTATTCAGTCTGAGCCTGGACAGAACTCGCTCAGAGCGCAATGACGTAATACCGTGTTACTCTGCAGCGGCCATCCCAGAATGACTGATCGGTCAATGAAACTAGTACCGAAAAGTGCATAAAATCCATTTATTGTCAAGAGAACAACATCCTCGAGCTCAAAGTCATAAAAATTATTGCCAGATTGAATTGAGGGACAAAAGGCATACAATTTATCAGTAATACCAAGGTAGAAAAAACTAATTTACAACACCAACCAACCTAATGGATAAAAATTGAATCTAAGCCTGGACAGGACTCGAAATTCATGTCCACTCATGTGCAACTACAGAGAGCTGAAAACTGTTAGAATTCTCAAAATGTCTAAACATTTCACACCTGAGTGCCTCTAGAAGCGTATTACGGAAAGGCACTCAGTATTGGGGTACTACCCCAACCTGTGTCATAATTCCACACCTGACGGCCTATGGACTTACGTGCTGTGAGGCCACCCAATGCTGGAGTACAAACCCCAAACATGTGTCGATTACAAATGAGTACAATTCTCGATGGCATCTAAATCTCGGCTGACTATGTTAAAAAAACTTCATAACACAAAAGTGCCAAAGGGTCTAAATATAACGACGTGCACTCACGGTGCGAACCAACACTAGACACATCGCTCCAAAATGTCTACAAAGTAATAGTTATCCTAAAAACCTCAGTAGATGGTCAAGGATACCCATCAGTCACCACTCGGAACCGCCCTTCATCATTTGGGATTCCTTACAGGCCCATACACACTGAATCCCTACTCCCAGAGAGAGGACCAAGATGGAAGAAGGTTCCTCCTACTGAGATGGGAGACAATTATGGTCTGACCACTCTATTGCAAGGGTAATTTTGTAAATGCGAGGAGACCAAGGGTGCAGTGCAACAAAGAAAAAGAAACATTTGAGAATAGAAAAGTGTGTTAAAATTGGATGAGGGAGTACTGAACAGCTTTATTCTGGTGATACCCGCTCTACCAATGTTAAAAATAGTCAAGACAGTTTACCAAAATAACTGTCTAGAAGTGATACAAGGTCGACATGTTTCAGCAAATAGGGATGTGTTCGTCCTTGCTTTCATCAGGACCCAAGACAACTATAGCTACTGCAGAAAAAAATGTATGTGAAGTATATGTACAGTGAAAATTAGGAAAAGAAAGGTTTCAAGACAAGCACAGAGATCACCTGAATATTCTAGGTGCCACGTCTAGTCTTTTCTCACAAGGCATGCATTTCACAAACTTGCAAGAAGTGAAGACCTCACCCCACCTGGCAGCCGCTCAGGGGTAGAGTGAAGCACCACTCTGTCCGTCGGTACTTCTATGCCGGCTTATGAGCCAACTGGGGAATGTTCAGAAAACTGCATTACAGAGACCCAAACATAAGAATCATGCAGGATGTCATATAGTACGACACAAAAAAGAAGTATCTACAGTGTTGCTAGAGTGTGCCACTCAATCATCGAGTTCAATCCTTTTTTGACTGTAATACAGGACCAGATCCATTTATTTTCTTTTTGTGTGAGCAGCCCATCGACATTCTGTCGCCTCTTTGAATTCTTGACAACTTCAAGTACAAACCATTTAATCTCCGCTGGCATCTTGTGAGAGAAAATATTACAAAAACATAAGAGGAGTACCATCAAAGACTGCTTAGAAAAAACAATCTGAGTGGGATGACTACAAAAGGAAGAGAGTCCTTCTTTTGTTTAAAAACCCCTCACTCAGCAACCTGGTTGGTGACATGCTTCATCATCAGGGTCCACCCTGATAGCCGAGTGCCATCAGGGTGTGCTGCGACACCTGAATTACAGTGGAGCTGGTATTTGTGTGTGTGAAGTGAACAAAAAAGTGTTAAAAAATTGTCCTGGTATACTTGTGTGAAAAATAATTTTATTTGCAACCTACTGGACAATATTAAAATCAAGTGTGTGGATACAGAAAGGTATATTATGACCATGTGTATCACTATGTGTAGGGTCTACATGTTTCAACCCGTTAGGTGGAAGTACCGGGTTTTCGTCAGGACCAAAATGAAGGTGGGTGGTCAGGACACACTAATGTCCTGCCAGTCCTAAATTCCTTACGACTACAGACAAAAGTCTGTCGTAGTCAAATACTCACACCCAAATGGGCGGGAGAAAAGCAAAAAAGACTACTGCTTCGGGTCTTTTGGGCTTCACGGGGTAGAGGGAAGGAAAAAACCTCGTAAAGTAACGTATTAGTTACTGCGTGGTTCAATGGCCAAGTACCTACTCGCCTCTCCGTGTCTCCCTCTTTGTTTAACTATATCTTGTGAGAGCAGCCATTCTGGACCCCTCCCAGAATGGCTTTTGTGCTGGTCACAGCACTGAAACTGCCTTGCTCTCAAAGACAGAACATCTTCGTTCTGTGCTTGACTCTGATCAGACTGCGGCACTGGTCCTACTGGATCTTTGTGCCGCGTTTGACACGGTCTCGCACAGGATCCTCCTCCAACGTCTTGGAGAGGCGGGCGTCACGGGCACTGCACTCGATTGGTTTAGCTCCTTCCTTGCTGATCGGACCTTTAAAGTAGCTACCCCGCCTTTTGAGTCTAAGTCCTATCCACTGGAGCTGGGTGTGCCCCAGGGTTCGTCGTTGAGTCCCACACTATTTAATCTTTATGTGAGACCGCTGGCGGCTGTCGTCAAGCATTGGGGCATGACTATGGTCTCTTATGCTGACGACATGCAGCTGGCGGTCACCTTGAGTGGTGACTCCGACCTTGATGCCCCCAGATTACTGGAGGGACTGTTGGCGGTAGCTAGCTGGATGAATGCCAACTGCCTCCAGCTGAATGCTAAAAAACTGAGGTCATGATTGTGGGCAAGCGGACGGATCTTTGGGGTGACACATGGTGGCCCCCTGAGCTGGGTGTAACTCCTATTCCAGTCTCAGAGGTAAAAAACTTGGGGGTTTGGCTTGATCCTGCCCTGAGTTTTAGCGGCCACACTAAAAAAGTGGCGGCTACCTGTTTTGGCATCTTACGAGGGTTGAGACCTATCTTGAAGTTCTTTGATGCTTCCACCAGGCAGTTGGTCATACAGTCATCCATTCTATCTCGGCTCGATTACGCCAGTTCGCTCCTGTTGGGAGCCAACCAGGCTGAAATCGCCCGGATGCAACGTGTCCAGAACGCCGCAGCCAGAGCCCTGGTAGGTTTACCGAGGTTCTGCTCTGCGGAAAGTACCATCCGTTCTTTGCACTGGCTGCCAATGGCACAGAGGATCCATTTTAAAACCCTGTGCCTCTCTTTCAAGATCCTCAAGTTGGCCTCCCCCCAGATTCTTGATAATCTTTTGGTGCCTTACGTGCCCTCGCGCTCTTTGAGATCTCTGGGGCAAAATTTGGTGGTTGTCCCACGGTTTAGACTGTGCAGAGCTGGAGGCCGGTCCTTTCGAGTTCTGGCTGCCAAATTGTGGAATTCTCTTCCGCCCCATATCCGTGAAATGGATGAGCTCCTGAAGTTTAGGAGAGCTATCAAAACGCTTTTGTTCCCCCATACAGTTTAGTACTCGGTTCTGTGCGTTTTCGTTCTTGTATTGCTGTGTTGTGTTTGGGTACTTTCTATGAAGCGCCGGGACGCCCCTTGGCTGGGGCAGCTGTGCGCTATAAAAGTGTTTTTAACATAACATAACATATGTGACTTTTTGGGAAATATTCAATAAGAGGAACAGTAATAACATTGCATCGTATATGTGACTGCTGTTGTAGAATGCATTTTCTAACTTCCTGTGTGGTTTTTCCTAAATATGTTGGACAACACAGACACTGTACGCAGTATATTACATTCTTAGTTAAACAATCCGAATGTTGACGCAATTATCAATTGTCTGCCATTCAGATTACAACTTTTCACTACATTAGTAGTGGCACAGGTTGCACAATTCCCACAGGGGTAGTGTCCTGTCACTGGTGATAAGCCCCACATGTTATGTATTGTGGATGGTACTTGTTCATTGTAGGTCCTCAGTAGATGAGCTTGCAAGTTCCTGGCCCTTTTAAAGGCGAAGCGCGGTAATTCCAACTGTGGCTCAACGTTCCTAATGAGGTGCCAGTTCTGTTTGATTATTTTCTTTATTTGGTTGAACTCAGTCCCAAAGGGCATTACACAAGTTATTGGTTGTGTCTTGTTAGTATTCTCTAGTTGCTGTCCATCTTTGTGCAACAATTCCTGCTGATCGCAATACCACGCCCGTTTCATGGCATGTTTTACCAATCTATATGGATATGTCCTCATTACTAGTTTAGACTGTAGAATTTTAGCTTCCCTGAATTTATCTTCCCTTCTGGTAAGACGTAAAAACTGTCCAAAAGGGAGATTATCTTGTAAATTACGTGACTGATGGCTATTGTATTTTAACAAAGTGTTCCTAGCTGTGAGTTTGGTGTTTAGGCTCATAGATAAGGCACCTCCGTCATTCTTAATGATGAGGTCCAGAAAGCTTATTGAACTTTTATTGCTTTCTAATGTGAATTGTAGATTTTGATCTTGTTGGTTTAACCACAGATGGAAGCTTTGCAATTCTTCCTGAACCTTCCAATACTGAGTGGCTTTCCATAATACGCTTCTAGAGGCCCTCAGGTGTGAAATGTTTAGAAATTTTGAGCATTCCAACAGTTTTCAGCTCTCTATAGTTGCGTAGGAGCGGACATATTTTTCGAGTCCTGTCCAGGCTAAGACTCCATTTTTATCCAATAGGTTGGTTGGTGTAGTAAATGAGTGTTTTTTTCCAACTTGGCATTACTGATTAGTTTTATGCCTTTTGTTCCTCCATTCAATCTGGTAACAACCGTTATGATTTTGTGCTTTGTGATTGTTTTAGAATTTTGTAGAGAGAACTGACATATGGACGCTTTTTATGTCTTCCTATCAGATTAATTGGATTGACACCTTTAATAGGATATATCTCCTTTGTCACTTCTTTTGGAAGCATTTTGAGAAGTGAGTCTTTTAGTTTTTTGATTGTCCTTTTAGTTGTTGTAGTGCCACGCAGATTGGGCACATTTATATGTTGTGGCATGCTTTCTGGTATAAGGAGTTTGGGCCCGTCACCATGGGTGTGTGTTCCTCCATTGTTGTCTTTATGTGTTGAGCAGACGATACCTCTTGTTTATTCAGGGATGTTCAGTATATATTCTTTTCATATTAGATTTAGATGTCCAACAATACCGTCTTGATGATGGTCCTGAGGATCTTTTAGACCAACAGGGGACTGAAACGTCGACGCCTAACATCGTTTTGATGATATGTTAATTCTACAGACTGCAAATTTGATGAATTGTTATGTTGAATTTCAACTGAATATGGTGTTTTGATTATCCAGAATTTTAGCAAAAGGTGTTCTGTTTACTACTGTCAATTCAGTTAACAACTTCAGTAGTATGTCCGTTGCCAGGCATCAATTGATACAAAAAAAGTTGATTTGAATAAAAGATATACCTTTTTGATATATTCCGGTATATGTGCATACATTTCCCTGCATAATTGGATTAATGATCACGAATGTGACATCACTGTAAATTTTAATTAATCTGAAATATTTCCTCGAGGGACAATGACATTTTGTGACGGTGCAATACACTCAGTCATCTTTAGGGGCACCAGTTTTTCATCTCCAAGTAACAATGCAGATTCTATTAAACCAACCTCACTCATCCTTCCATAGTGAATGAGCTATTATCATCATTAGAAGCCTGAACTTTTTTCCAGTTAACTCTAAGTGTCAACTTAAAACTCATTTATCAACTCATAAGAGGGCTATTTGCCCCTAGACCTCTTCCCCAACAACTTTAATTGAATGACAGGAGTTGATTGGGAATCCTGCTACAGATCGATCTGTAAGCCTTAATGTTGCACCAAAGCTAGGTTTGTCTCTGAGTTTGGCCATACAGGATTTTTATCACAACCTTGGTTCTACTCTTTCAAATCTACCTCAGTCATTTCCAGATCTAGCCCAAGAAGTTGATCTGGCCATAGGAGCTGTAAATCCACACTTTAGGTTGCCTTCTCCTGTCCAGGAGTTAGAACATTACGTCAGAGCCCTCTGGTATCAGCCTCAATTTAGGATGGCAATTTGACACTAATCTCTTGGAACATAGCCGGGTTGAGGAATAAAAAGGCGCAAGTCAACTTGGGGTCTTTTGTTGACAATAAGGACAATAATGATATCATCATGTTCAAAGAAACTCGGGATTTAGTGCCATCCCTAAGCCACGGTTATAAAACCTTCTTTGTACCTACTCGGATGTCCAAGTCTGGTTGACCATCATGGTGTCAAGCTCTTTGACTCAACATATCTTTGGGTTGTTCTGCGAAACAATTAGACATCAATTTCCCCAACTTGCTTGGGCTGGAAGTCTGTTACTGGAATAGAAAGACATTTTTTTATATGATCTGTATAATAGAAGTGCTCTGACGACCTCTGAGTCTCAGGTCTTGCTACTATTAAGTGGCCATAACAAAGGTTTAGCCACAAAAGCTGCTGTAATTGTCGACTGGGATTTAAATATAACTTTTGAGCCTTCTGCTCTTTTGAAAGACATTGCTAGTGAGAACGATCAAATCTGGGGTATACGGTTGCCTGCTAAGGCAGCTCTACCAATGTTAGATTTGTGCTTACGTTGTCACCTGAGACCTTGTAAGAATTGCACTGTCTCTGATATAATTAAACACTCCACCTTTAAAAGAAACTCCTATCAGAGCAGTAGCAACTACATTCTTTTGGAGTTGCACTCTTGGTCTGACCAAATAGAATCCTGGACACCTGGACTCCTGAATTTACCGGTGGGGAACTGCACCTGGGACGCTGCTGCCCCCTGCCTCCTGGACGGGAGCCCCTTCGCCACATCTTGCCGCACCCGCTTCGCGGGTGCCGCTGCGCGGTGTGTAACGCCGCCTGGGGTCACCGCTCTGCTGATTTGTTGCTTTGCTTGGGGAGAGAGGTGTGAGGGAATCAGGGGTGGAGCGCAGCAGGGACTCGCATTCCCAGGAGTCCCTGCTTGACCTTTGTCATCTGGTTTGCGCCCCCTGACTGCCCCGCCTCCTGGTCGCCTTATTCCATCTATATTACAAGCTCATCCCCACGCTGCGCGGGAGCGCCGGGCGAAGCCCGGGCCAAGGGCGGGCCCGTTTGTGCCCGTTAGAGACCGTTTGTGACCGGACCGGGCCCCCTCTCTTGGTTCCCTGGTATTTGTATTTGTGCTGTACCCATTCTGTACCCGCTTTGGAGACTTGACGTTTGTACGTTTTTATTGTATTTATAAGGAACCAGTTGATAACATGTCCACTAGGGGAAGCAGAAGTAAAACTGCGGCGGGAGGAGGTCAGATAATTGGGCCATTGGATAATTTCATAACAAGGGTGAATGAAACTATAGACCAGAGCTTCGTTCTCCTTGAGCGCAGAGTATCCCAAGACCTAGAAATAGCTAGGCGCTCATCCTTGGGACTCCTCGCACTAGCAAGAACCCCAGTACAAACCCATGATTCAGGTGCCGTGAATGATGTTAGAATAGAAATATTTAGTTTGCCAAATATAGTTGACCTGTCTGCATCCCAACTCTTATCAGACTCCCAACTAAGTCTGGCTTTAGAAAAATCACCTGATTTACTTATTAATCATACGCCAGACGAAGAAGGGAATAGACAGTTACGGGGTAAGAGAGAGGGCGCAATACCAAAGCAAAAGAAACCAGCTAAAGCGGCATTGGTTAAGGAGACTAAAGCACCAACGAAAAAATCCAGCAAAGTGAAAAATCACCAAACACTAAATGGGAATAGCAGATTAACCCCTGGTGAGACTACTGAGGATTTGGAATTAGGGAGTAGAGAGACACCTGCAGCAGGGGGGATATACATAACTGTTGTGAAGCAACTAACACCCTCCTAGTAAAAATTGGGGAACTTTTTAGATCTTATTTCACCCCAATAGAGACTAGACTGTTAACTATTGAAAAACAACTAGCTGGGTTGCATGCCTCATCAAAAAGTACCCCTAAGATTGCAACGAACACACCTAACTCCGAGCCCTCTCTAGCAGGTGGGACTAAAACCAAAACTGGAAACAATAATACTGTAGGTCCAGGGCCCAAGAAGACTACAGCACAAGTGTTGAGTACTACCGCAACAACTAGGACATCAACAGCCCAAGTAAATAAAAACCAAGCGAAACCGACAAACAATCCCGTACCTCCCCAACCCACTAAACAAACAGAGAGCCAAGTTAAGTCAACACCCCCGCCCTTGGATAAGGATAAGGACCATAAGAAGGGAGAAAAAGAGCAAAGACGTACGGTTCACCTACCTCCAGAGGCAAGCTCATTGGTAGTAGTCATGACCGGGGTCCCAGAGGTAGCTGATCATATTACTGAAACAAGTTGGTCTCTAAAAAATAAAGTACAACATTGGCTTAATGTCAACCGACCACTACCTTTACACTATACTACTAGGATTCTAACAGTCCGCAGAGTACCCTGGATAAGAAAAGAGCGTAAAACTACCCAGGGCGACTGTGTTACAATTAACTTTGAGGATCCTCGTACTGTAGACTACATATGTTCTTGGAATACACAGGGCTCCTATAAACACATAGAAACAAAACGACTCTCTTTTTTCTATCCCCCCAGGAATCGCGTGTGGCCAGGCAATGATAGGAATTGGAGTAGATCAGGCTACCAAGACTGGGGTGAAGAATGGGGAAGCTGGGGAGGGAACTTGGGCAACTGGGGAGGAAATACGGGAAGAGATGCCGGCCCTATGGATAATTTCATGGGGCTCCCTACCTACAACAGATATAGCTGTTTAGAGATGGTCGACACAGACACTGTACGCACCTGAGTACCAACAATCCATATAACGAACAGGGTGGTTATAAGAAGCATAACAGCAGAAATAATCAGCAGCTTAATGTCTATCAGACTCCCAGCCCCTCACCTACGAGGATTAGTAATGACAAACAGGAAATAATAATACCAACAATAAGCAACAGCGAGGATATAGACAGCATGCCACCCGCAAGGGAAACCTCACCAGAAAGATTTGTAACTGCTGAAAGCACCGTAGATGTCAGCACTAACATACTTAACACACCAACTAAGTCTAATTGTGATCTAGCGATCCTTAGTTGGAATGTGGCCGGCCTGGAGCCAAGATTGTCTGACCCAAATTGGCTAGAGACTCTGTCTAATATAGACATAATTATGCTCCAAAAAACATGGGCCACTACTAACCTGCACATTGAGGGCTTTCACTGTAATAGTGTAATTGCGGGCAAACCTGATTTTGGTAGACCGATGGGCGGATTGTTAATAGGCATCAGGATTACTGTAGGTGGGAATATCAAGGTAATACCAACTAAAAGCCTTAATATTCAAATTATTGAATATAAAAGAAAGGTCCCCTTTTATATTATTAATTTTTATAATAATGATTTCTATTCAATCCCAAACACTAATTTTATTGAATTAGCCAAAATTTTGAGCAGCTTAACTGAATCCTCAGAAAATATCATAGGTAAAAGGATTATTCTAGCTGGGGATTTTAATGCTAAAATCCCTATTCTAGATAGACCAGGGGCAAATATTCGTAACGACCGAGCAGATAAAAGGGGGCAAGAATTGGACTTGCTTATCCGTGAACATATGTTAACTAACATCATGGATGCAAGCCCTCTCCTAATGATAACTATGTCCCCACATTTAGAGGTAGAGACTATTCCTCAACTATAGACTACATTTTTATGTCACCCGAACTTATTGACAGTCTAACGATGGCTAAGGTCATTGAGACTGCATTCGGGGATCATAATGCACTGGTTGCGAATATAAGACTAGGGCCCCCGCCAGTATTTAAAACCACTATGGGGGCCAGAGATATAATGCCCGTTACAAACAATTTCAGATTGAAATGGAGGAAAGTGGATAGTGGTAGTATAACTAACCAACTCACTACCAAACATCAAAATTTGATAGATTCTTGTACTATTGCTGATGGGAATCACCAAAGGGTGATCTCAGATTTTACCAATCTGTGCTTAGTTATAAAAACAATTTTAACTGTCCCTAATGGAAAAATTAATACGGACCCTAAGTGGTTCGATAAAAACTGCTCTGCCGCAAATAGGGCCCTAAGTAATGCACTGAATGCTAAACCTAGATGTCAAACTAAGGTTAGGGAAGCAAGAAAAATTTATAAAGCTGAAATAGGGAAAAGTAAGGCAACTATTTTGTCAGAACGCTGGGAGGAGTTATCAGACTCAGCCTTTGGGAAAAAAGGCACAATTTTCTGGGCTGCTGTAAAAAATCTGCGGAATTTGGGTACACAAATGTCAGCAATAAGTTGCACCATTTCCAGCAATCAATGGGAAAACCATTTCTCTAAAGTGTATGAAATACCATCAAATGTTAATAATAATTTTGTATTAGGCGATCTGCGCCCTTTAGGGATTAGCCTGGGAGAGGTCATTGCCGGTATTAAACAAAGCCTCGGCAATAAAGCCCCAGGGCTGGACGGCCTCCCAATTGATATTATTAAATGGAAACCAGAACTTTGGGCACCCATTCTGACAAACGTATTTAATAGCCTACCTTTAGTGCCTATACCCGACACATGGTCCACAAGCATAATAGTGCCTATATATAAAAAAGGAGAGAGAACAGACCCAACGAATTACAGACCCATCTCCCTCCTAGATAATACTCTTAAAATTCTGGGAAGAGTATTATACAATAGAATTAATGAGTGGGCAGATTAAACAGGGATCTTAGATTCCTGCAAAATGGGGTTCAGGAGTGTGGTTGGAACAACCGAGCAGTGTTTAAACTTAAATCTAGTAATTGGTAAATATACTATTGCACGGTCTGTACCAATCTACCTAGCTTTTATGGATTTATCGTCCGCATTCGACCTAGTAAATAGGTCTAAATTGTGGGCGATTCTTTTAGAATACGGTGTGGATGAATCACTTGTTTATTTTCTTGCATATTTTCACACTGACACAAGGGCACAAGTAAGGATCGGGATGGGGGGGAAGTGTCAGAACCCATAAAAGTAGAGAGAGGAGTCAGGCAGGGGTGTGTTTTAGCACCCCTGTTATTTATTATCTATATAAATGGACTAAACAAATCCCTAAATGCTCCTATGCACCTATGCAGATGACGCGGTGCTCATGGGCCTAACCCCGAATGCCCTGCGTAGCCTGGTAAAAGACTTTGTGCAACATATGGAAAAACTTGATCTTAAAGTAAATTAAAAAAAATCTTTTATTATGTCCTGTGGCCCGGGTAAGAGACAATTAAGTGCTATCTCAGTGGGTGTTGATAAACTCCATTCTACCAACACCTTTCCTTATTTAGGAATGGTTTTTGCTGCGAGCGGCTCGTGGAGTGGACATCTAGCCCACGCCACGAGCAAGTTCTCAAAATCCATTAACTCTATTCTTAGCCTCCCACGGCCTAGGAAAGTAGACGCTACAAAAGCGATTTTAAACTTTTTAAAATCACAATGTGTACCAGTAGCTACTTACGGGGCAGAGATCTGGGGCCTGGGAAAAACTCCGAGCATCCAGACAGAGGAAAATCGCTTCTGTAGAAAAATCCTCGGAGCTCCCATTTCCTCCTCGGAATACATTTGCCACTGCGAACTGAATTTGTATTACTTATCAGATTTTGTTGCCTCCAGACGGCAATCTTCTGGCTTGCTATATGGAAAAATGACAAGGCTGGCCTAACCCAGGACATCATAAGAGACTGCCTTTACTGCAATAAAGGGATGTTAATCCCTTGGCTCTCTGGAGTATTCAAAAAATGAAGTAGCGTAGGCAAAGGACACCTTTTTCATGACCCTAGTAAAATTAATCCCAAAGATAAAAATGATTTAAAATCTCCATTGTACGCACTTTATAGAGAAAAAAGATTGGCAAGGGAACTAATTAAACCCACAATCCAGGCTTATGTGAGCAAAGATCTGGATACACAACCAATCCCTCTGTACCTCACGCTTCTGATGACTAAGTGGGAAAGATCTTTGCTTTTTCGCCTCAGGGCAGGAACTGTGAAATTTTTATTATGTTTCCCACTAGGCTATACTTTTTTGAAATCTGAAAACAATTTGTGCCCATGCGATGATACCAGCCCACAAACTGATTTACATTTCTTTTTCTTTTGTAAATTTTATGAAAAATATTTTAAATGGTTTTTAGCACCCTATTTTAAAAAGCACAGACCACTTTCTTTGGAGGAATCAAATTTGATGTTGTTGACTCTGGACAATGAAGAGTTGATATTTCGCACTAGCACTTTTCTAAGAGTTATTACCCATGTTCGTAAAACAATGGAGAACCCTTAGTAAATCTGAGAATTATATTTATAATTGTTTTTATATTGCAGTTTTTTTAACTACTGTAAATATGTTATTTGATCTGGGATTGTCTGTATTGCTTTTATGAATTTGCAAAAATTCGAATAACGTTTTTATTTTTTGACATGGAAATCATGTAGTGACATGAAAGTGACTACTTTCTGCTGTTCCTTACTCTTCGGGGTAACCTAGACCAACCAGATAGGCAACCATTACAGCATTATGTCAAATTAACTGTCTCTCACAATGGGAGCAATGTAAGATGATATTCAATAGTGAACAGCGAGGGATCTCTTGCACAGATATACCTCCATTAAGCCCAAACTTGTCTGCTTTTGCCGACCTTGACATTTCCCCCGAGACAATTATGGCTTCTCATGCCAAGTGTTTTGTGGAATTAAAAACATCTTTTGTTACTGAAACATTTTCTAAGAGGAGTTTGTCTCCTCATATTAAACATACTTGATATAATAGGACCTGCAGAAACACTAAATCAGCGTTTATTCAAGCAATCAAAAGTGGCTCCCATTTTGACATTCATATTGCCAGAACTGATTACAAAGCAGCTCAAAAGAAGGCAAAAATAGCTTGGGAAACAGCCGTTTGAGATGACTTTCTGGACTCGCTCTAGGAACCAGATAGTAGTTTGGCACTTGATATCTCACAGATCAAAAACAGCCACAATGAGACCAGAGAACAATATTCTTACTCAGGATTGGGCCAACTATTTCCAAAATTGTATGGTAAAGAAACTGTTGTTTCTTCATCTACACCATTTCGGACTACTAAGATTTAGGTTGTGACTCCACAAGGATAAGCACATCCAACAAGTGGGAACTAAAAGGTGGCACATGTTTTTACTGATAGCCTTTTGGACCAACCCAATGTCCATTACCTCTTTCTCCTCCTGAATGGTAAAAGATTCTCCACTAAGTGAATGACGAAAGGGCTTAGAACCATTCTCAAATCCATGACTCACTCACAAACAGATTCCTGGAGAGAAAACCAACACCTGGGTTAGAAACTTTCATGGACGAGATAGACCCTCCCTTTACCAAATCCCTCTACATTAGATTCAAGCTTGATACCCTTCAGTGACACTGAGAATTGGTAGGTCACACTACACTACATATTGTGTTTACAATTGTATACTATTGTTGAGGTCTTGTACTATTGTTGTGATCTTTTTTAGTGATCACAACCTTAAATAAAAGTAATTATTTGTTGCTATTTATAACTATGACAGACTATCTTCTGGATAGAGACCAGATTATATGAATGATCATTTCTCTTCGTTGTGTAGACTAATTTCCTTCATATTTGATTTTCTCATATGTTTTCTGTATACTAGGCACAATATGTGATTTTTAATATGTGATTATTTAATAGTAAGCCTTCTATTGCTGCTCAAAGAATGCACCATATCAGGCAGTTTATAGTTTTTGAACTATTTGGGTATTTTTATAAACTTTTAAATATGTTGTTCAACATAACTGTCATCATATTACAAACTGTGCAAAGATGCAAAATTGTATGTCAATCTATCTGCTTTTTAAAGTTTTTGACTGAAGTAAAGTATTTGAAAATCAAACTTAAAAAGCTTTTCCTATGGAAACTAGTTCCTAACTATAACTACCTACTGGTGTTTTCCAGTAGGTAATTGATATATATGTGTATATATATTTATATATATATATATATATATTCACTGAAAAAACCATAGGTTATAGACCATATATAGTTAGGAATTAGCATTTAAAAAACCTTATTTTACTCACACAAAACCATTGAAATTCCATATATAGTTAGTTGCACTAACTATATATCGCGCACCCGCAATCCACTGCTGATGATGTCACATATTACATCATTCATGACATGGTCAGTGACATCACTGATGACATCACTGATGACATCTCAAATGACATCACTGATGACATCACTGATGACATCATCCAGTGATTTTTTTGTTTCTATAAAGTTTAAATATGTCTTACATATTGAAGAATGAGTGGATGTGTAAGTGTCTGGACGAAGGATTTAGTAGGTGCATGACTGACTGTATGAGTGAGTGATTAAATGTGTCTCACTGACTGCATGGGTTAGTGACTAAACTGTCTTAATTTGTGCATCATTATGTCTGTTGTTCTGTAAACTGCTGCATGTGTTGATCAGTAGCTATATGAGTAACTATATGGGTTATTGATTGATTGCCCAAGTATTTGTATGGGAGACTGAGTGTGTGTGTGGCTAGCTGGGAGGTGTGTGACTCTGTGCAGATCAATCTGTACTTGTATCAATGATTGTATAAGAAGGTAAGTATGTGTTAGTATATGTTTGAAAATGTAAGGTGCTCTATGTTTAACTGTATAGACAAGAAAATGGAAGTGTCATTGATTCTTTACAGGACTGACTAGGTGTGTGAGTAACTCCATGGATGAGTGGCAGACTGTGAGTGTCTGTATAGGTGTATGAGTGCATATGATAGTGTTGTAAAGATGAGTGATTGTATGTATGAACGATTGTATGGGTGAATGAGTGAAGGTGTGTGTAGACGTAGCAATCAGTGAGTGCGTATGTAGTAACTAGTATTGGTGTGTCAATGGTTTCAAAAATTATACTCTCTTTTTAACACTGGGTGAAACAGAGGTTATATTAAAATGTGAGGAGATGCATTGTATTGTCACATGAATGATATCATCAGTGATGTGGTCATTGATGTCAAATGAGATGTCATCAGTGATGTCATCAGTGATGTCATTTGAGATGTCATCAGTGATGTCATCAGTGATGTCACTGACCATGTCATGAATGATGTAATATGTGACATCATCAGCAGTGGATTGCGGGTGCGCGATATATAGTTAGTGCAACTAACTATATATGGAATTTCAATGGTTTTGTGTGAGTAAAATAAGGTTTTTTAAATGCTAATTCCTAACTATATATGGTCTATAACCTATGGTTTTTTCAGTGAATTTTCAAGGTTTTGTAAATGCTAATTCCTAACTATATATGGTCTATAACCTATGGTTTTTTCAGTGAATTTCATTGGTTTTTTAACAGCTAATATCTGTAGCTGTAAAATGTATTCTTCTTTAAATCCAAAAATATATTTTATATGTTTATGAATAATTATTTTTTTAAAAAATTTTTTTTCTTCGTTCCCGCTTCGCGAATCGGGAACCTTACAGTAAAAAAATGTTCAGAAAAATAAAAAAAAAAGTTCTTTTCAGAACTACCTCCCCGTTATTAAAAAATTGGTACAATATTTGGAACTGTGCCAACCTCTATTTCTCTTAGTTCGCTTCCTAGTTCGCTCGCTGGTACGCGAACTGGAAGCGAACCAAAAACAGTAAGTATAAGGGAAGGAAACACACACTTATGTTAAAAGAAAGACAGCTATAGGGGAGTAAACTAGAGATACTATTACCCATAATCCACTACTGATGATGTCACATATTACATCATTCATGACATGCTCAGTGACATCATCAGCAGAGGATTGCGGGTTTTTTGGCAACATGCCTTATCCACGGTTTAATAACGCTGCCTTTTGCTTTATATAAGTTTTCAAATTGTATGAAATATATACCAATAGGTCTTTATGAACCTTTAGGTAGTGCTTTTGTTCATGAGGTCTGGTCGCTTCCATACACATACAGATGTTTCAAAGATGATCAAGAAGTTTATCTGAATGGAGAGGAATGCACTGAGACGCCAGATCATTCACTAATGTGTAGGCACATACAGTTACACGATTCATGCAACAAACACCGACCAAATATGGCTTGCGTGTTGCAAGGCACGCCAGTTCCTGCTATCATCCCCACGTTCAAGTTGTTGGAAAATGGTAGTTATTTGATGCTCAATAATGAAGATTGTTCTGAGTTAATTAAAAGTATTCCTTTTATCGTAACAGTAAGTGAACGGGTTATTTGCTGCAGAAATGTTCTATTTCCTCCCACACATGAACATAGGGAGTTTTCAATCTGGCCACAAATACCAACCTTGGGACACGTTTCAACGGCATGACAAGAATAAGAGCTCTTTTGTCTCACAGAGAGGTGGCCTTGAGTTCGGCCCGTGAAACTTTCGTACTTCACATAGCGAACACCCGTACACAGGTTTGCCTTTCAATTTCAGCAACATGTTTCCGACTATCTTTAACGCATCCTCCACAAAATCCCTGGCACACTTTTTTAAAGTTGTTACCAGTGGTCTCGTGACTTCATTTGAGAAAATCTTTGGAGTCATCCCTGCTCCCTTTCATTCCATTTTCTCCACTCTGGTTCGTGGATTGCATTTTTACTTGCATTACCAGCGGACGCTCTTGTGCTTTTTTACATTTTTAAATATGGATGTCCCTCCTATGCAACCTCCGACCCTGCAGCTGCTGACACTGTTCCGCAATCGCATGCTAGAATATTATGGCACAATGCCGTTGGCGATATTAAGCACGGCATATGGATTATCTTTTCGGTTCTCCTACTTCACCTGTGTCCAGCCTGTATTTCACTGCCTGACCTGTGATTTCGATTGGGCCATTGATTTGTGTCTCTGCGGACCGGTTTCTCCTGACGTCGACTTTAATCAGCTGATGACTCCTATCATTACTCACGAGTTGATTTGTCCTGGCGAAAGGATTATGGCTGTGGCATTGATGCATGGACTACTTGGTCCCTGGAATTTACTGGCGGCAGCACAGTCTTTCTTGGAACACAGCTTTCTTGAAAACCCACCGAGCTGTCCTCTGATGGTGATAGAGGATCCGGTGCTGGGAGAGCACGTATGTTCTTTTCCGCTTTTAAATTGGATGGCTGAACTGTTTTCGGATGAAGACGGTGACTTCCTGTTGGAGGCTGTTGCAGCTTATTTTGCATACACAGTTATGTCATAGACCTTTTTCATGTTTCATATGCTGAGTACTAGCATTTCATTGACAATTCATTGACTTAATTGTCAAGTTTTTATTATTTACCTTGCCTATTGGCTTAAGACTCGATAAAGTACTTGGCTGTTTTATTTTTCTTTAGCATTGAATTTTCCTAGTTTTTAATGCTTTACCTTGCGGACCGTCCACATATAAACTTGCAATCTGCTCTCATGAGATGGCACTTCTATTATCTTATTCAGTTCGTTTCCGGATCATGAGGAGGTGTCATCTAGGTCCTGGATATCTTTACACCGTGTTAAGTTAGCATGGGCTCATTACCGGTTTAAACGCCATTTTTCCTTTTTTGCAACTTCTGCACACGACATTTAGTTGTTGCTTTAGCTTTCCACCTAGTAGTTCATCGTGGTTTACATGAGAATAATATGTTATTGGTCTACTATCTGCTTTACTTGTTAAACTATATCTGTACAGCGAGTGCTAAAGTTTCAAGAACAACACGATACAGAATTGTTATGAGGTCTGATCTCCACGACTTCATACTCATAACATAAGTGCAACTTCTGCCAATTCTGGGCATGAGGCGGGTTTTATATTGCTTTGCCGAACACACATACACAACAGTTGATGCGGTTCACATGAAGAGAGAGCTGGTGTATGCTGATGTGATTCCTTCAAATCTAAGACACTAAAGTATGGGCACGCCCTAAACCAACACAAAGAGACCTTCTTAGCAAATAATATAATATGTGTATTAGGGAGGGTGAGATATAAGCAGCCGCGGGCCGTGGAGGGAGTTACGGTGAGGCAGGGAGGCGGGGAGGGGGAGAAGCAGGGTGGAGCCCTCTCTACCTTGCCCCTCCCCCTCCCCGCCTCCCTGCCCCACCGTAACTCCCTCCACGGCCCGCGGCTGCTTATAAGTGTTGCTAACTCTTATTCATTTACAGCATGTTAACATACTGTCACCATTCGCTTTTTATGTACTAGTAACTATGCTGGTAATTTTGCTACTGATAATATGTGTACTTGTATTCTCCACCCTGCTTCTCCCCCTCCCCGCCTCCCTGCCTCACCGTAACTCCCTCCACGGCCCGCGGCTGCTTATAAGTGTTGCTAACTCTTATTCATTTACAGCATGTTAACATACTATCACCATTCACTTTTTATGTACTAGTAACTATGCTGGTAATTTTGCTACTGATAATATGTGTACTTTTATTATCTAAGGTACTACGCCTGAGAAGACGGCATTAGTAAATAAACATTTCAAATACACATGTGTTCTTCTTAACTCCATGTTCTGGTTTCTAAGAAATATATAACGACCGACTGTTCATGAGTTCCACGTATCCTGAGGTACTATAAGTTCATATTCTGGATTGTCTAAACATTGAGAGTTTGTTATATCCAATGTGACACTGTACCTAGCTTGCTAAGGAGTTTTTGATTACTAACGTGAGTTTTGGGACACCCTAATTCGCCGAGGTTCCAATCCTCTGTCCACAGTTCTGTGTGAGAACAGAAACCCTGCGACAGGGGCACCCCCGACCCTTGCTGGAGCTTCATCACACTTGCGATACAACTCCAGCAATGCGCCACCTTTACGGCACAGATACATCACGCATCTGTGCTGTTTTTGCCCCATGATGCGCCGCATTGTAAATGCAGCACACCATAGGTGACGGAACAGCGGCACAGAATGACTAACACATCCCTGGTGATGCGCCAGTCATCATAAATGTATCCCTATGCTTCTTATCTTGTTAGAGATGAACCGCCATATGTATCATCAAAGTTTTTTGCATTTCCTAAATAGCGAACTTTAAGGAATAAATAGCGATTCTTTACCATTCCTAGTTTGCGATGAGCTATTTGCTAATTAGCCGAATGTAGCCCAATGAAGCCCAATGTAGCCCAAAGATGGCCGCCAGACACACAAAAAAACAAATGTAGCCCAAATATCAGCCAGATGTAGCCCAACTATAGCCCAGTGACAGAATGACCAATCAGCTTCGCAAACCTCCGTTACGCGAAGCGGAGCGCTGTTACAGATATATATCTTTTTTTGAACGTTAATTTCTCAAAATCCACTGGAGCACATATATTGAGACCTAGCAAAGGCACATCGGGCTACCAGTCCCTAATATTTTGCCAAGTTTCGTGCAAATCCATTCAGCCGTTCAATTATTATTATTATTATTTTTTTTTGCCCCGCGGGGCCCTTTTAAAACCTCCACATCAAACCTAGGGGGTCAGCGAGGATCTACTATGCCCCCTTATAGTTATTTCCCCCTTTGTTTTGACCTCCTCTTGTCTCTCGATCCTACCGAGAGACAAGATGGCGGCCGCTACGGACTGTTTGGAATGTTGACAGACGCTGGAGAACCAATCAGCTTCGCTTCACAAAGCTCCGTTGCGCGAAAAGTCCGCGAACCAGAGCGCTAACCGGTCCGCTGTTACAGATATATATCTTTTTTTAAACGTTAATTTCTCAAAATCCACTGGAGCACATATATTGAGACCTACAAAAGGCACATCGGGCTACCAGTCCCTACAATTTTGCCAAGTTTCGTGCAAATCCATTCAGCCGTTCGGGCTAAAAGTGAGGCCAACCGCCCTATGGAAAACTCAATGTTAAAAACATGTTTTGGGACCCCCCTTTTTTCTCGGCCCCCACTGGACGAACCCCCCCCAAATTTTCAAGGGCTGCTCAGAAACAAAATGTGCCATTTTCCTGAAAATTTCAGCCGATTCCGTCCACAAACGCCAAAGTTATTAGACATAGAATTTTCAAAAAACCCATAGAGAAAAAATCCTAACTATATATACCTACTGGCGACCGCCAGTAGGTAATATATATATATATATATATATATATATATATATATATATATATAAATTCAAAATTGCCTGGCAGCCGCCAAGCTCCGCTCTCCTCGAGCCACTTCACGAAAGCGGTTTGTGTGTAGGTAGCGAGCCTTAATATAAATTCAACTTTCAACTTCTTAATCCAAGTCAGATAGCACACGAACAACTTCTTGCTGAAGAAACGCTTTAATGCAGGTTCAAAAGCAAAACAACTCTACGCGTTTCAGGAGCTCTGATGAGATGTCATCAGTGATGTCATCAGTGATGTCATTTGAGATGTCATCAGTGATGTCATCAGTGATGTCACTGACCATGTCATGAATGATGTATTATGTGACATGATCAGCAGTGGATTGCGGGTGCGCGATATATAGTTAGTACAACTAACTATATATGGAATTTCAATGGTTTTGTGTGAGTAAAAAAAGGTTTTTTAAATGCTAATTCCTAACTATATATGGTCTATAACCTATGGTTTTTTCAGTGAATTTCAATGGTTTTTTAATAGCAAATAACAAAAGCTTTAAAATGTATTTTTCTTTAAATCAAAAAATATATTTTACATGTTTTTAATACTTTTTTTTTTTAATTATATTTTTTGTTTCGCTCCCGGTACGCGAACCGGTTAGCTTCCCGTTAGCGCAATTTGGTGCCGCGACCCGGTCCGCGAACCGGGAAACGTTCCGTTTCCGCAACTGCTGCGTTAGAAAACAACATCGTGACGCGTCGCGTCAGCGTGACGTATCACGTTGTCGCGTAATACGTCATATGACGCGCCAAGGTAGCGTACCCGGAAGCGAACTGGTACGCGAACCGAGGCACGAAACGCTGCTTCCAGGAAGCAATCCGGGACGCGGCCCAAAGCGCGTAACGTAAACACAACAAGTCATGTGACTCGGTAATAACACTTATTATTGGTTCATTTCACTTTTGGTTTCCTAATGATGTAAGACTAGGTCATGTGACCTAAAAGTAACACTTTTCATTGCTTTAGAACTATTGTTTTTCCCAAATGATGAAAACCCCTCCTTCTTTCCTCACTCTGACTTTCATCTTTGTGAGAGAAAGACCCTTTGTGATTAGTGAGCAATGGCTTCATTAGTAGCTTCAGCTGGTGCTTCCCCACCACCTCCACCACATTCAAAGAAGAGAGGACCACCTGCTGAAGTTATTATTCAGCAAGAGGAGGAAGAAGAGGAAGAAGAGGAAGAGCAGCAAGAGAGGCAATTTTTGCGTGAGGAGCCCAGGAGGTCTCATGTGAAAGTAAATATTATTTGGCAATTTTTTACTTATCCCCAGGGCCAAAAAAAAGTCAATGCACGGTACGTAACTTGCCTTATATGTAAAGAAAGCCTGTCCAGAGGCACCGAGAAGAAGTACAGTTACGGCAATCACACGATGCATCGCCATATGAGTAGGTGGCATCCTAACAAATACAGTGCTGCGCAGTTACGCGACCAGCAAGATAATCCTCCTTCTATGGCCAGAAGATCAGTTGTGCAGGAAGTGACGGGACCAGAGGCGAGGGAGTTGGTCCCAAATATACAGATGAGATTCGGGGAAGTGAAACAAGTGTGCGTGCATTGCAATGGGTTCATTTGCTACAGAGAAAGTAGCATCACTCTGATCAACAGAGCTATCGACAATCATGATTGTCCGAAACGCCCCAGAGAATACATTCTTTTTTTTTTGTTGCTCCTGTTGAGCCCTTTACAATGAATCGTTTTCGTTTCCCCCCCCCCAAAAAAAAACCCCCAAAAATATAAAACTGTTCAGAAAATACAAAAAAAGTAAAAAAATGTTCAGAAAAATAATAAAAAAAATATAAAACAACAAAAACAATAAAAAAAAAGTTCTTTTCAGAACTACCTCCCCGTTATAAAAAAATTGGTAGAATATTTGGAACTCTGCCAACCTCTATTTCTTTTGGTTCGCTTCCCCGTTCGCTCTCCGGTACGCGTACCGGGAGCGAACCAAAAAAATGTTTTTAAAAAAAAGAAGAGTAATTATAAGGGAAGGAAACAGACAGTTATGTTAAAAGAAAGACAGCTATAGGGAGTAAAGTAGAGATACTGTTTAATAGATCGATTTACTGAAGAAAAGATTTAAGAGAGTATAATTGTGAAAAACAAAATAGATAAGGAAGTGAGAAAAAAAAAAGAGAGTAGAAGAATAACAAACAAGAGTTTCTTAGAGAATGTGAATGAATAATCAAATTAAGATTAAAACATCGGAATAACAGAGAGAAAAAACACAATGCAGAAAAGAAGAAGTAACAGAAAAGGAATGATTGAAACAGCAAAGAAATGTAAATAACATAGGGGCATATTATCAACATAGGCGATAAAAATTTTGCTGCTTTTCTCAGCAGAAATCTGACACTAAAGACGCTTTTGCGGCAGTTTTCTGCCAATAATTACTGCTTTTATCGGCAGAAAACTGCCGCTAAAGCCGCTTTTCCGGAAGAAAACTGCTGCTAAAGCCACTTTTGCGGCAGTTTTCTGCCGATAAAAACACTGATAAATGTATTGCCTGTGTTGATAATATGCCCCTTACTGTGCTTGAACTACAGAGAGAAAGCATAATGAACAAGTAGTGAAAGAGTGATCAGTCAGAAAGAGTGAGAGTAATAGAGACAGAGTGAGTGAACAAGAGTGACGAAGTATGAGAAGAGAGGGACTGACAAAAATAGTGGAAGGAGTAGAGTAAGTAAGTAATAGAGAAAGGATTGAGGGAAGTAGCAAAGGCAGGAAAGTGAGGGTTAAAGAAATGAAGTAGTGAAACTAATAGAAGTTAAATGTGATAGAAATGTAACGAAAAGAGTACAAAACATTTACCTTATAATTGTCGTTAACTTAGTCACTTGTAATTTTTATACTTTCAATCTGTGAAAGAGAGAACAAACATTTGAAAAATATTAAAACATGTTTTTAAAAATTAGAAAAGACAAGGGAAAAGATTGAAGGACAAACAGTTTTTCAATAACTTTGACACTTACAGAAGCCTCTGCTTCTCCATGCCCCTACACAGTCCTAAAAATATACATTTTAAACTAACAGTATCTTGATGCAGAAGAAGTGAGGCCTATCTTGCAATATGGTGCATCTTTTGCACTGCTGCTGTCTCACAACAGTGATGCAATGGCAGCGCAAAAGAGGTGCAAAGCCATCATAAAATTGCCCTTAACATTTTAAATAATTGTTTCAGGATGCCAATAAGATGTGTCCTATCCAGAGGTTTGTTTCAGATGAGGCTTACTCAGGGTTCCAAATGAAATTTCGAGTTGTTGAAGAGTACAGAGGAGATAATACATGTGAAGGCCTACCAATGAAGTAAGTCATGTACACTTCACTCTTGAACAAAGGCCAGACCTCTTTTGTGTCTGTGGACAGACCTAAACTTAATCTGCACAATGTCATTCGTAAACTTAGGAAACACAGGTGATGTAATTGAAAAATGTGGAGTTTCTTTTCCTCATTTCACAATCACATCACCTGTGTTTCCTTTGCTTAGGTATCTCATAGTGCAGATGAAGTCTAGCATATCAAAGAGTACACAGAAGTTGAGCAGTGTATACAACAATTTTGACATTTACAGAAGACTCAGCTTCTTATCTTGTTGGAGATGAGTGAGGCCTGTCTTGCAACATGGTGCATCTTTTGCATCACTGCTGCATCGTTTCATGTGGCACAGGTTTTTTACAGCATGACACATCTGCCTAGATGCATCAATTTGTAATTTTGTCGCCTCATAGCAAATCTTTTCCACCGCCAATGCGTCACAAAAGTGACGCACAGTGTCGCAAAAGAGGCATACAGCTATCATAAATCTGTCCCTAACATTTTAAATGATTACTTCAGGATGACGATAAGGTGTGGCCTCTCCAGAAGTTTGTTTAAGGTGAGGCCTACTCAGGGTTGCAGATCAAATTTACGCTTGTTGAAGAATACAAAGGACATAATACATGTGAAAGCCTACCAATGAAGTAAGTCATGTCCACTTCACTCTTGAACAAAGGCCAGACCTCTTCTGTGTCCGTGGACAGACCTAAACTTCATCTGCACAATGTCATTCGTAAACTTAGGAAACACAGGTGATGTAATTGAAAAATGTGGAGTTTCTTTTCCTCATTTCACAATCACATCACCTGTGTTGCCTTTGCTTAGGTATCTCATAGTGCAGATGTAGTCCAGCATATGAAACAGTACCCAGAAATGCACACTGCATGCAAGAACTTTGACACTTACAAAAGCTTCAGCTTCTGCATGCCCCCTACACAGTGCTAATTATATACATTTCAAACTGATGGTATCTTGCTGGAGATGAACTAAAACCTATCTTGCAACATGGTGCATCTTTTACACAAAACTGACCCACAGCGGCGCAAAAGAGGAGCACGGCCATCATAAATCTGATCCTAACATTTTAAATGATTGTTTCAAGATGCCGATAAGGTGTAACCTATCCACAGATTTGTTTCAGGTAAGTCCTACTCAGGGTTGCAGATGAAATTTAGGTTTGTTGAAGAATACAGAGGAGATAATACATGTGCAGACCTACCAACGAAGTGAGTCATGTCCACTGCACTCTTGAACAAATGTCAGACCTCCTCTGTCTCCTGGAACAGGCCTAAACCTCATCTACACAATGTGATGTGTAATGTTAGGAAACACAGGTAATATAATTGAAAAACGTGCAATTTGTTTTGCTCATTCCACAATCATATCACCTGTGTTTCCTTTGCTTAGGTATCTCATTGTGGAAACGTAGTCTATTTTATGAAAGACTACGTAGAATGTGAGCACTGTATGCAACAACTTTGACACTTACAGAAGCCTCTCCTTCTCCATGCCTCCTACACAGTTCTAAATGTACATCATAAATACAAACAGTACAGAATTAGTTATATATGTTAAATGGTTTATTTTTGCTGTTCTCAGAATGTATCAAATTTCACTAAAAACAGTGACTTGAAGGTATTCATCATATAACAGCGGGGAAAAAAAAACACAATCAAAATGATTGTGTTTAAAAAACCCATACTAATTACAAAAAGGGGGTGGTGATGGACAGAGTATCTGAGTTAATCAGAACACTCCTACCCAGTCAACAGATCAGGGCTTGATCCATCACCGTTTTTTAGCTCACTGCACCATCCCAGTTCAGAACCTGGCTATATGCAAATTAGTCTGTCCCTGGCCCAGTGCATCATGGGAACAGGGCAGACCAAACTACCAAGCCAATTCTTCACTGGAAAGGAAACAAGCTTCCGGGGACCGGTTTCTGGCATTACAGCCGTCTTCGGCCCGGCTTGCTTGAATCCTGATGGTGCAATGAGCAAGGGACTCATGTCTGAGCATACCCTTCCACACTCATGGTGGCCAAAATAATTACAAAAAGGGGGTGGTGATGGACAGAGTATCTGAGTTAATCAGAACACTCCTACCCAGTCAACAGATCAGGGCTTGATCCATCACCGTTTTTTAGCTCACTGCACCATCCCAGTTCAGAACCTGGCTATATGCAAATTAGTCTGTCCCTGGCCCAGTGCATCATGGGAACAGGGCAGACCAAACTACCAAGCCAATTCTTCACTGGAAAGGAAACAAGCTTCCGGGGACCGGTTTCTGGCATTACAGCCGTCTTCGGCCCGGCTTGCTTGAATCCTGATGGTGCAATGAGCAAGGGACTCATGTCTGAGCATACCTTTCCACACTCATGGTGGCCAAAATAATTACAAAAAACCCATACAACATAACAAATCAGAATTCAGAACTCCTTAAAATTAACTTACTTTCCATGACGTCGAAGGATGTCCTATGAACAGCTTACACTCTGTTGTGCTGTTATTACTTTCAGCCCGCCACTTTCTGAAAGAAAACCTCCATCGTTTTGAAAAATATGTTACATACAATAAATGACTTCTCGCTCTCTACCACACGTTTCCACAAGGCCAAATCATGTAAGAGCCATTTATAACTCTTGAAATTCTTGTAAGCCAATCCCGTCATTTTGTATTTCCGCAACTTTCAGAATTAAAATGTTGAAGACCATTTTCACAATCCTGGACTAGTAATATCTTACCCTTCTTGCTCACTCATGTTCTACATTTCCTATGACACTGATACTGCTTACTATGAAGCAGACTTACACTACCTCTATGACTACTACAATTATTTAATTCTCTACATCACTTTTAATCACAAAGCAATATAAAACAGTAGACAGCATTGCAGACTTACATTCCCTCTACTCCATGTTTTGATTGGCTGCTTCAATTAGCTTATAAAAAGAAACAGTTTTTCTGAACTCATTCAAAGTGCAGTTATTTTCCCATGACGTCAACTGTTATGGTAAGAAGTTATGTCTCTGTACTACACTTATCCTCAAGGCCAAATCGTGTAGGAGCCATTAGAACCTCTTGAAATTCCTCAGAGCACATCCCGAGATTCTTTCCCTAATATTTTGGTTTTAAAAACACCAGGTAATAATTTTTAAGGTCATACGTTAATTTTTTTTTTTTAATTAAAACAGAATCGTTGCAGAATGACCAGCCATTTCTAGACTTTAAATAAGCTGTGTAATGTCCTGATGTTATTGAAGGACCGTAATGATATATAATTGCTGCAGTTACAAAAGTCCTTCCTGATATTGACAACTGTGAAGCCACAAAATTTTTAATTAAAGTTGTCAATTTTGTTCCATCAGGCCTACATCGTTGGAACATTAAAATGACATACTGGCCATATGTTCGTATAAATAATGTTGAGATCATTTCAGATTTACATTGGCTACACTCCATGTTGTGATCAGCTGCTTTTACTAGCTTATTAAAAGAGACTGATTTACTGTCTGGCAAAGTTAAATATATAAATCTTTCTGAGTCTACACTAGTAGTACTTGATACCCTACAGTTCTCGCAGTCATGCTGCCATTGATAAGAAAGCCCAAACAGGTGATCTACATCTACACCTTCAGCATGCAATACATCAAGTATATACACTCCTGACAATCTTGCTGAATATTTTGAGAGAATTGTGTTTGACCTGAACATCTGTCTAACAGATTTCGAATTTCAGACACACTTTCTATTTTTGTTCTATCAGTGCTACATTTCTCTAACACAGAATTTAACAAACTGCAAAATCTTTGATCAGAATTGACCACAATCTCTTCTTTTACATTTTCTAGAGAAAACAAAACATTAACCACTACATTAGCATAGCAGTTGACACCAGAACTGTTTTCAAATTGAAAACCAACAACATCTTCAACAGAATCCTTTTTGTTTCTGCTTATAATTTCAGGTTCATCGACTTTTCGTCTTTTTGCTACAACCTCCCTAGTATTGGTCACATTTCTTCGTTTCCGGCCTACCACACGTTTCTCAAACAAAGGATATTGAGGCAAATGTGGCGCATACTCTCTTCTTAACCTATTGTATTCCTTAACACAATCTAGATCCGCACAAATGTTTGTGACATCACACTCAATCAAGTACAATCCCGATAAAGTTCTAACTCGTGACAATGCCACATATGCCATACCCTCCTTGAACACAGAACTGCCAATATTCACCAATGCACTGTCTACACTTAAACCTTGTGATTTATGGATTGTCACCGCATATGCCAAGCAAACAGGAAACTGCTTACGGCGAACATATAAGTCTTTTACAAGCAAAAATCTAGCAGAACAACGACCAATTAGCTGTACTTCCTCAATGCCATCAAATTTAATTTTTAAAAATTCAATTCCATCTCTATTTCTGTATTTCACAAAATCAACAACATTACCCATTGATCCATTTACCAGACCTCTTTCAACATGTAAATTCCTTCTTGAAATTATACGGCAGTTTAAGCACACATTCAGAGTCTTTTCAAAACCTGCAGTTTTAGATATAGTCTTCTCTAATGAATCCAATTTTTTTTCAAATTCTCAGACAAAATAATTGTTGATCCCATATGCTCTACTCTGTCAATAGCTTCCAGTTTCACAATCTCTTGCTTTTCTAAATGCAACATTTTGTTGTTGAAGATGGCACATTCCGCAAGAGTTGGCATCAAACATATTCCAGATTTCTTCTCAGTAATTTTCTGAAAAATATTCTCAGGCACAACATCTTGTTCTGGATATAAATTTGACAGTAATCGTGCATGTAAAGCTTCTTTCCCATGCTCGGTCACTTTTCCAATTCTAACATCTTGTAGAATATTCTTGTAAACTTCATCCTTCGCCTGACGCATATTTTCATGCAGTTCAGCATAATTGAAGTTTAACCATATATTGACGTTGCCAATGCTCCCTAAGCACTTCCTGGTATCTTCATGCGTGAGCATTTTGAACACAGGTTGTCCTTTCACTGGTGTCAGCTGCAGAAGATCTCCGAAAACAATGATGTGTTTGCCACCAAATAACACATCATACTCTGTTTTGAGAACTTCTTGCATTCTCAAATGTACAAAGGCAAGCATGACATTGGAAACCATGCTTACTTCGTCAATGATAAGAAGTTTCATTTTCCTCAAGATTCTTGAAACTTCACAACAAGCATCTCCAGATAGCTTGTGATATTGTAATTTGTTGTCATGCTCCACTGGCAGCATCAGTAAACGATGTAAAGTAATCCCTTTAATGTTATGTGCTGCCAGTCCAGTTGGAGCGGTGACAACACAAGACAGCGATGACTCAGTCCTTTCCTGCAAATAACATGAAATTGCTTTAATGAGGAAACATTTTCCAGTTCCCGCTTCTCCACTCACGTACAGTCGGACAGGCTTCAACGACGTACATGAGCACTCTTTCTTCTCATGACTTAATCCATGATCAATTTGCTTGGTAACTTCGTCATATATTTTCCTCTGCTCAACATTGAGTTGTCTTTCCAAGTCTTCTAAGTTAACTGCATCCTCCTGAGCATGTGCCATGGCTCTTTCCACTTCATTCATGGCAGTGGCAGCTTCATTTTCGATAACAGGTCCTCCTAGTGGATCCTGACTCAATGAAGCAGAACTCTGACTGTCCTGAGAACTGTCTCTGGCAATCTCGGCTGCAATCGTTGCTTCCTGCTCGATTTCCGCATTCAACATTTCTACATATTTAGGAAAAGCAGGACATTCTATGGTCTCCTTGGCGGCAGTGAAAGAGTCTTCGTAACAGAGGAAATCTCCAAGCAGTTCCTCTTCTGCACGCCAAGGCTTGAAAAGTTGCAAAAGTGCTAAATAGAAAAACTCCTTTTTTTCAGGAGATTCGCCACTCAATTTTCGATGGTTTACCAAGTGGCATTTTCTTTGCTTGACCAGACATCCCTCACTTCCAATTACAGCATACACTCCTTTCTCAGTATCTTCTTTGATGTTCCTCTTGAATATGTAATTTTGTAGAACCTCATACAGACAAACATTCTCGAGGTGACTGCTCCGATTTGGATAATATGTATCCAACATGTTGCTCTTCAAAATGTCGGTACTGTTTGGCTCCTTTTCCGCCAAATACTCAATTTCCCGCACAGGTTTCAGAACTCGATTACGTGTTGCAGCAAGACCAAGACTCGCCCAAACGATACTCCTAGATTTGGCATAGAGACTTGCTGAAGACAACCGGTCAGAACATTCGTAAGCTCCGATTTCTCGATGCGACAACATCTTCAGACTGAAACTGTACAACTTCTTACTGAGGCTCTTTTCATGGCAAATGTCCTCCCACATATCCTTCAATTCTGTTTTTTGTTTTTTGGTGATGTAAGATGTCACATACCGAGCCACAGCCATACAGTTATCAGCCACAAACTGTATATCCATGTTAGCATTCCACATGGACAAAATCACTGGGTTGTAGTCGTTGATGTACTTGGACTCTTCTTTCCTCTTCAAATTGTATGTGTTTTTAGGTGATTTCTTCATCACATTATGTCGCAGCGAAGACATCAAACTGTTTACTCTTCCTTTAGAAATCACCGGTCGTGGAAAGCCGAAACGACATTTGGTGTAGAACTTGTCCTTGTTTCGGAATTTACGACGACAGTACTTTCCACAACGATGGCTTTGGAAACGTAGAACTTTTTCTCATAGGCTTTTCTTCTCCTTTGCGTTTGGAACAGCACACGTAGAATACTGTTGTATGAAACTCATCACTGAGTCTTCTGGATCTGTTCCAAATTTAGGTGCATCCTTGATCCACAACAGCATATGTATGTGAGGAGCACCTCTTGCTTGGTACTCCTTTCTCCAGAAGAAATCCAACACCTCTCCAAGAGGTGGATTCTTCTTATTCATGATGAAAGACATCATAGCTTCAAATCTATGATTGAAGTACCGGCATACATTGACTGGATCCAAAGAGCACAGTTCTCCGGGTGTCTTGAATTCGATGTTTTCGATGTTTCCATTTGCCTCTCGTAGAAATTCAAGTAAGTCTTCCCAGCCATACTCGGCACAGCTCAGAGTGAGGAACCATGTGGGAGTTCCTAAGTTCCTCAGCATACATTTTAAATCACCATGACGACGGTACCAGTACTCATTAGTACCACGCTGACACGCCATGAGATTAATCAGGTGAGAATCCAAAATACTGTCTTGCACATTGACTTTATCCATAAAGTCACTTGCCGAGATGTTTTGCATGTGTATACCACTTTTCAAGATGTGGTTCACTGCATATGACAGTCCAGACAGATCGCTTTCAAACAGGAGATGAAACAAATAGGGAATACATTGTCGAAACCTAGCATCTCCTGCATACAATCGCAAAATCCGGTATTCAGAAGCAGGAATTTGATGAGGTCGCTCATCATATCTTCCTCCCTGACCTGTTGGAAAAAGCTGTGGGAAACACCGAGCTTCCAAACTTTCCTCCCAAACATAATGGGACTCCCTTTGGCTTGTTTCATTTGAAACAACTCAATAGCATTCCCCATGACTTCCTTGGAATGCAAAGGATGAACACTATAATGTTCATATATTTCTTCACTAGTAGAGGGTTCTACTTTCTCAATTTGACCAGCACACAAATCGCTATCCTCTTCCTCACTTACTTCCTCTTCTGCAACATATATATTCTTATAGTACTTATTCTTTTTTTTAAATACAATGTTGCCTTTTTGACTTTCCTAACATCCACTAAATCTTGCCATATTTTCTTATTCTTTGTCGGAACCCCATTAACTAAGATAACCAGAGGGTCCTCTTCCACTTTTTCTACTCCAATTGTGTTAATGTTTTTCTTCAAATCTAGAGGCAAATATACAACTCTTCCCTTTAATCCTCTCTGTAAATCTGATGGAGGCAATTTCCCTGTCTTTGGCTCCATTCTTACAATACCCTGAAAGGGATGGATACTTTGAATCAAAATAGATTCATAAGTATTTAAATCCTTCAATTCAGAAGGAATCTCAACCAATTCCAGATTATTATGAACTGCTCTAGCAGGCATCTGGTTTTGATTTAATTTGCTACAACAATAAGTACACACACGTTGATCCGATCCCAAATCAAAACAATTTTCTACCATCAAGTATGTTGTGAAATCCTTCCATTCACTATTATTTTCCCTTTCACTTTTTGCATATAAATCCACTAACTTAGTCTGATTCTTATAATAAATGCGTCGACAACACACACAAGTGAAATTAGGCCTCTCACTTGATTTCACCTGAAACGTCGCAATTTCCCTCTGAAAATTATCTGTACTGGAAACCTGTACACTATCTTCCACATTACCCGCTTCTTCTTGGTCAATTTCAACATTCTCCTCTTTACTTCCAAAGTAACAAAACTCAATTTCTTCACAAATATTCTTCACATCTATTTCAGAACCATGCAAAAGAGCAGTGCATAATTGTTTAAGCATAACTGCTGGACTCTTAGCATAATACAACATTCTAACTAATTTCCTCACTTTATTATGATGCACTGCTAGCATCCTAAAATGATGAAAAACACTCTGGCATACTCTCCTGGAAAGACAAGCCAGTGAATGACCATGCAAACCTGTCACTTCTCTCACTCTACAAGGATCTAATTCTTGCAACAACTTCATTTTCTGCTTCAAACTTTTCTTATTAAATGTCCGTACAAAATCACAAAGCAAATTGATGGAATCCTGTCGCACACTGCAAATACTACTACACTTCCAGGTGTACACAGGTCCCTTAGGACGTCTTCCTAAAACCTCATTACCTAACATCTCTTCTGCCTCTGTTGTCACAAGTTTTTTTTTCTTCAACTGGACAACCATCTTTCACTTCATAAGCTCGACCACTGGTGTCAACTGCATGCACCAAATCATTATCCTGGAAATAACTCTCCTCATTAAAAAATGCCTCACAACTTGAACTATGCATCCATTCTCCGCAAAAAACTTCACAAAAATTACTACGATTAACTATTCTCTTCCAGGAGGAGGAGCCAAGATGGCGACCTGAACGGACGTGTTGATTCCCGGCTCCGCGAGCCTGTGCGCCCAGCACCGACATCCTGACTTTTATTCTGTCTTTTGATGGCTGTGTGGCGAAGCATTGACCGCGCTGCTTCTATTTGTGGTCTTCCGAGGTCCCTGCGTGCTGTCTGGGGAGAGATATCGTCGTGCTGTCTGGATGACCGCCATAGCCCTGGCTCTGGGACCCCCTCTGCTTCCTCTCCGCCGGCGGACACTGGCCCGGCAGCGGCTTACTGAACCGGAGGTGCGCCGGTGCGCTCCTTCCTGTTGCTGCTCAAAGAGGACTCTGTTGGATCCCTGACCACCCCAGTGCCCCGCTCCATAAAACCGACTCGTCGTGCTGCCGTCTACCCGCTGTGACTGCCTTCCCTGGGGGACGCTGCGGCTCTTCGCAACAGCTCTGTCTTGCTGACCGCCCCTGTGCTCGCCTTCACCCGGATGCGAACCGGCGATGCTATTCCCCGTACGGCGCTCCCAGGCCGAGTGTTTTACTAGCAGTGGTGACCCGGAGTACGCTTGTTTGGAACCGAGCTCGCCCCTATCTCCGTGTGCACGCCCCGGGGCTGAAGACATGGCGGCTGCCTTCCCTGCGGTGGTGAGGGCTGTCTCGTGTGAAGATTGTGTCACCCTGCCCGTTGGTGAGCTGGATGCTGCACCTGGAGAACTATTCCCTACTGGGGAGCTGGAGTGTCGGCTGACGTTATCCCCGTACGGGGTCATCATGTCCGAACTTGCCGGGCTCCGCCGTGACTGGCTTGCCTTCTCCGGTGCATTGAGTGAGCGGCTCAACGGTATCCCTCTCTCGACTCGGGGGAATACGATCGCTGCTCAGGACTATTCTGGCTCGCCCTTGTCTGTCTCTGTTGGGGATGCCGAAATTTGGAATGAGCGCGAGTCGGGGCTAAATTTCCCTATTCGCCGTGAGGCCTGTGAACGGCGTCCGACTGCTTCAGTGGCGCTACAATGTTTCCTTTCTTGTCGGGGTCTGAGACTGTGTATACGGAGAGGTTAGTGTTTCATCCTGTGACTTTTTCAACATCGGTCCCCCTGGAACCTACAGCTTTGCGAACATTTGGTTTCTGGCGACGGACTGGAGGTCTATTCCTGTGTGCGGGGGTGCTTATCCTATCTGCCTGCGGCTCGGCAAGTGACTGGTGCTGCACATTTTGTCTTGGCCCCCCTTCGTTACATCGGCGGTGGCCATTTTGTCCTCCGGCTTTGTCTGAGTTGTACCTTTCCCGGTGGCCATGTTTGAGGAAACGCTCACGATCTGGCCAGGGCTGAGGAACTCTCCATCGATGCTCTTTCTGGACTGGCTGGCAGGGACTCTCCTCGGACTGCTCTTTCGAAGTTTTCCTTGTAATTATGGGCGCCTATCGTGCTAATTTTTGAGTTGTGCGGCTATATCCTTACATTGTTTAGGTTCCCCCAAACTGCATAATTTTGTGCTGTCTTTCTCTCTTGGCTGGCGTGGACCTGAATGGCGCTGCTTTCTTGTGATACCTGTGCGTGCTATTTGAAATGATCCTTTGCTATTTTAGGTTACAATGTGTCCGATTTGGCTCCTTTTTCACGGGGCGGGTGTTTGGTGGGCCGGGGGTGCATCTTGCTGTTCGTGATATTGTTATTTGTGTCGATCGGCTGGTGGGGGCCCAGACTGTACCGCTATTCTGACATACTTTGGGGCGCAATTTTTGATATCCCTTTTCACATGTGCGTGTAATGTCTGTCTTCTTTTTGACTTTGTGTAAGGGGCGGAAGTTTGATGCGAGCGATGGAGTCCGGGAATCTGTGATTGTGGCCCTCCTCCGGGGTTAGGTGTTACATGGGATTCTAGATTAGGTTGTTCTTTTCTTGCTCCCTATATCTTCGGTGTTATGATACTTCTTCTTCCTTTCTTATTCTTTCTTCTATATTTCGGGTTTATTGGGCGACAGACACATTGCAGGGTTGGGGTAGGCCGTAGCCTCTGCATGCTTGTAGGGTGGGGGGTTGGGGGTTGGGTATTTCGGTTTCTTCTGTTTCTATGGTGCCTTGTTTTTTCTTCTTCTTTTAGTTTTTCTTTTCTTATTACCTTGGGTCCGTGTCTGGGTGGCTGGAGGGCGGGTGGGGGTGGTTCTTTATTGCGATATTGGCTCTGATACCCCTGCTGTGCTGTTTCTGGGCCGCCTCTCCGCCTGAAGATGCCTGACATTGGGTTGCTGGCTTTGTGTAATCCGTGGCAGCTGTTCTGTCACGCCTATTGGGACCCCCCTTTTTTTCTTAAGTGTATATGTTGTTATTTTCATTCAAAACGTAACAGTTGGACTTTAATAGTTGCTATGGAACCTTTAAAATTAACCTTCAATGCTCCTGAGGCGCGATAGCGAGTGCTTATAGTGGATCTCCTGACTGCTCGATTGTTGCTATCGTTGTGCTATTGCGTCGTCATTTTGCATGCGCTTTCGCTTACATTTTGTGGCCGGCCTGAGGGTTGTAGGCCTGTATTTGTATTTTGTGTACGCACAAATAAAGGTTTTCAAAAAAAAAAAAAAAAAAAAAAAAAAACTATTCTCTTCCATCTACTATTTGTTTTGAAATCATAAATTGCCTTGTTTAGCTTCCTAATTCTATTGATTATCAAAATAAATAACTTACGTTTAATTTCAAACGCCTGATCAATAATTTTCTCAACTTTTTTTTTTCTCTTATAAAAAACCACTTTCTGTTGACCTTTCTTAATATTTTTTAACAAATTGCCAATTATCCTGTTGCGGAACATTCGTTTACGAATGTCCCTAAACTGTTGTTTCCTTCTACTATCATGCACAGAGTTATCTCTTGCTCTAGCAGTAACATTTTTGATTGGCCTTTCCTTTCCGTTTAAATTGCTTCTCTTTTTCTGGACTGAAACATTTTCTGTAGTAATACTTTTTTTACTACAAATATTTCTTATGAATGTTTTTGTGGTCTTACCCGGTGCTTTCTTGGTGACTTGTCAAGTTTTTTTGCTAGGGGACTGCTGCATTATTTCATGGACCTGCTGTCTTTGACGTTTTGCAGCCTTTCTAAGTCTATCCTTGGTTGGCATGCTGAAATCTTGAAATGATCTGCAGTTGAATCTGTGGTAAAATATAATAAAAAATTTTATTAACCACTATTACCAAACAGTAAATCAATAACAGTCATCAAAAACTTAACACACTACTTCACATTTTTACATAGAATATTTTTTAGTGCTTGGCAAATTTAGAATACAGAAATAGCAGAAAAGAAATGGAATTCATATTCATTTTACCTGTGCTGTTTTATATGTGAATCTGATCTAATTTTATGAGCATATTTTATTATTTTATTGAAGACACTACACATAACCTGTTTTTGAAGGTGTGTTTAATTTAAAATTAAACAGTTTACATTTTTACTTTTCATTTATTCTAAATTTTAAAAATAAATGTTTATAGTTCCATAGGCTCAAGCAGGTCAGCTTCCCACCCTATGTCATACAATTCTGACAAATCTGCATCCTCATCATGTTCTTCTTCATCCTCAGGATTTAAATCATCCAAGGGATCTACTTCCACTGACGTTTCAATTACGAGTTCAATGATGAGGTCAAGATCAACTGATTGCTGATTGTCGCTCATGTTGATGTTGTCGTTATCTTTAAAGAAAGATAACAACAATGAGATGTTGCAGAGTAAGAGACAAATCTCAGAGATTATAATAGTAAAATTGTTTAACAAGAGTAACATTTTGCAGCTATTATTTAGCCATGTCCAGCGATGCTGAGGAGGTGAGGCCTATATCCAAGTTTTCAGTGAACAGGACTCATCTCTTCTTAACATTGGATAAGCCTCACCGACTCTGTGTCCCCTGCTCATACTTATATGTACAGGGGCAGATTTATGCTAAGTGGCGCATCCCCACGGATGCACCAGTTAATGTGCACCGCTGCTCTGCCACCCATAGTGTGCCGCATTTACAATGTGGAGCACCATTAAGCAAAAACAGCACAGATGCGTCACGCATCTGTGCCGCAAAAGCAGCACATTGCAGGAATCACGTCATAAGCGCGACATGTCTACTGCAATGCACAGGAGGAACCCTCACATTGCATGGTGCATCACTTCTTATGCCTGTTTCAAACAGGCGTAAGGATTTGATTCAGCAATGTTATAAAGCTGACTCAGTGAAATCTTCTAAATTTCACTGTGCTAGTTTTACAGGGCTTTCTTGCAAATTAATGCATACCTTGCAACAAAACACCTATATGAAAACTGACGCAGGTTTCATGTGGCACAGGACTTTACAGCATGACACATCTGCCTAGATGCATCAATTTTTAAATATGTCGCCACATAGCAAATCTTTTGCACCACCGCTGCGTCACAAAAGTGACGCACAGCAGCGCAAAAGAGGCACACGGCTATCATAAATCTGTCCCTAACATGTTAAATGATTGATTCAGGATGACGATAAGGTGTGGCCTATCCAGAGGTTTGTTTAAGGTGAGGCCTACTCAGGGTTGCAGATCAAATTTACGCTTGTTGAAGAATACAGAGGAGATAATACATTTGAAGGCGTACTAATGAAGTAAGTCATGTGCACTTCACTCTTGAACAAAGGCCAGACATCTTTTGTGTCCGTGGACAGACTTTAACTTCATCTGCACAATGTCATTTGTAAACTTAGGAAACACAGGTGATGTAATTGAAAAATTTGGAGTTTCTTTTCCTCATTTTACAATTACATCACCTGTGTTTCCTTTGCTTAGGTACCTCATAGTGCAGATGGAGTCTAGCATATCAAAGAGTACACAGAAGTTGAGCAGTGTATACAACAATTTTCACATTTACAGAAGACTCAGCTTCTTATCTTGTTGGAGATGAAGTGAGGCCTGTCTTGCAACATGGTGCATCTTTTGCATCACTGCTGCATCCGTTTCATGTGGCACAGCTTTTTTACAGCATGACACATCTGCCTAGATGCATCAATTTGTAATTTTGTCGCCACATAGCAAATCTTTTGCACCGCCACTGCGTCACAAAAGTGACGCACAGTGGCGCAAAAGAGGCATACACCTATCATAAATCTGTCCCTAGCATTTTAAATGATTAATTCAGGATGACGATAAGGTGTAGCCTATCCAGAGGTTTTTTAAGGTGCATGAAGCTCTAGCAGTACATATCCAGAAATGTAATTGATTTCAAAAAACGTTTTTAAAGACAACATATAAATCAATTGTATACCTACATTCATGGGGAAATGACTTAAAATGAAATTAAAATCGTTTGTGAGGAAAAGGAATGCTTTTAAAATTTATGACAAGGAAATAATGGTGTCTGCTTCTTCATTTCATTTCTCTTCAGCATTTTTGGGTCACTTTTAACATGGCTATGTAACTCAAAGAATCAAAATCTAAATTTGCCAAGCACAGGTGGGAGCATATTTCCAAGGAACTTGCCCCACGGAGAAAGGTCTGAAATTAAAATGGGAAAAATAACATCAGAGACACTCAAATGCCTTATAAAGAAGCAGACACCATTATGTCCTTGTCATAAATTTTAAAAGCATTCCTTTTCCTCAAAAACGATTTTCAAGTCATAATTTGAAAACACTGCACATGGGGAAATGACTGAAAATGTCCTTAAGACACATGAAAGCGTTTTTTGATTGCCTTTGCAGCATTTTTGGGTCACTTTTAACATGGCTATGTAACTCAAAGACTCAAAATCTAAATTTGCCAAGCACAGGTGGGAGCATATTTCCAAGGTACTTGCCCCACGGAGAAAGGTCTTAAATTAAAATGGGAAAAATAACATCAGAGACACTCAAATGCCTTATAAAGAAGCAGACACCATTATGTCCTTGTCATACATTTTAAAAGCATTCCTTTTCCTCAAAAACGATTTTCAAGTCATAATTTGAAAACACTGCACATGGGGAAATGACTGAAAATTTCCTTAAGACACATGAAAGCGTTTTTTGATTGCCTTTGCAGCATTTTTGGGTCACTTTTAACATGGCTATGTAACTCAAAGACTCAAAATCTAAATTTGCCAAGCACAGGTGGGAGCATATTTACAAGGAACTTGCCCCACGGAGAAAGGTCTTAAATTAAAATGGGAAAAATAACATCAGAGACACTCAAATGCCTTATAAAGAAGCAGACACCATTATTTCCTTGTCATAAATTTTAAAAGCATTCCTTTTCCTCAAAAACGATTTTCAAGTCATAATTTGAAAACACTGCACATGGGGAAATGACTTAAAATGTCCTTAAGACACATGAAAGCGTTTTTTGATTGCCTTTGCAGCATTTTTGGGTCACTTTTAACATGGCTATGTAACTCAAAGACTCAAAATCTAAATTTGCCAAGCACAGGTGCGAGCATATTTACAAGGAATTTGCACCACGGGGAAAGGTCTTAATTTAAAATGGGAAAAATAACATCAGAGACACTCAAATGCCTTATAAAGAAGCAGACACCATTATTTCCTTGTCATAAATTTTAAAAGCATTCCTTTTCCTCAAAAACGATTTTCAAGTCATAATTTGAAAACACTGCACATGGGGAAATGACTTAAAATGTCCTTAAGACACATGAAAGCGTTTTTTGATTGCCTTTGCAGCATTTTTGGGTCACTTTTAACATGGCTATGTAACTCAAAGACTCAAAATCTAAATTTGCCAAGCACAGGTGCGAGCAAATTTACAAGGAATTTGCCCCACGGAGAAAGGTCTTAAATTAAAATGGGAAAAATAACATCAGAGACACTCAAATGCCTTATAAAGAAGCAGACACCATTATTTCCTTGTCATAAATTTTAAAAGCATTCCTTTTCCTCAAAAACGATTTTCAAGTCATAATTTGAAAACACTGCACATGGGGAAATGACTTAAAATGTCCTTAAGAGACATGAAAGCGTTTTTTGATTGCCTTTGCAGCATTTTTGGGTCACTTTTAACATGGCTATGTAACTCAAAGACTCAAAATCTAAATTTGCCAAGCACAGGTGCGAGCATATTTACAAGGAATTTGCACCACGGGGAAAGGTCTTAAATTAAAATGGGAAAAATAACATCAGAGACACTCAAATGCCTTATAAAGAAGCAGACACCATTATTTCCTTGTCATAAATTTTAAAAGCATTCCTTTTCCTCAAAAACGATTTTCAAGTGATAATTTGAAAACGCTGCACATGGGGAAATGACTGAAAATGTCCTTAAGACACATGAAAGCGTTTTTTGATTGCCTTTGCAGCATTTTTGGGTCACTTTTAACATGGCTATGTAACTTAAAGACTCAAAATCTAAATTTGCCAAGCACAGGTGGGAGCATATTTCCAAGGAACTTGCCCCACGGAGAAAGGTCTTAAATTAAAATGGGAAAAATAACATCAGAGACACTCAAATGCCTTATAAAGAAGCAGACACCATTATTTCCTTGTCATAAATTTTAAAAGCATTCCTTTTCCTCAAAAACGATTTTCAAGTCATAATTTGAAAACACTGCACATGGGGAAATGACTGAAAATGTCCTTAAGACACATGAAAGCGTTTTTTGATTGCCTTTGCAGCATTTTTGGGTCACTTTTAACATGGCTATGTAACTTAAAGACTCAAAATCTAAATTTGCCAAGCACAGGTGGGAGCATATTTCCAAGGTACTTGCCCCACGGAGAAAGGTCTTAAATTAAAATGGGAAAAATAACATCAGAGACACTCAAATGCCTTATAAAGAAGCAGACACCATTATTTCCTTGTCATAAATTTTAAAAGCATTCCTTTTCCTCAAAAACGATTTTCAAGTCATAATTTGAAAACACTGCACAGCTCCTATGCACAAAAACACCCTGTCAGTACTAATACTTCACATTCTCTCCAATTACAATTTCTCAAAGAAACATAATCTATTTGTAAAACACTTGAGACAAAGCAACATTTTAAAAACACAACTTTCTTCATAATTTTCTCCTTAAAACACACTATTCTCTATCTAAATTAAATAAATCTTTTCTCACCTTAGCAAATACTTTATGAGTTTCAAAACAGTCTCAGAAATACACCAATTTGTCTTCAGCAGAACAAAGGGTATGCACTCCAGAGGCTGCAGCTATAGAAAGCACAGAAATGCTGTAATTCATCACACATATCTCTCATGTTACCCAATCAAAACTCTTCCCTCACTTTTTTCAAATCAAAACCCTTCCCCCCTCTGCCCTCTCTGCCTTTTTTACATAGCAACCACCTCCTGGAAGACCTCTGGTGTTTGCAAGTTCACACAACAATGTTTCAATTGAACTCTGAACTCTCAGTGCACCTGCGTATCCAGTGCAATCTTTCATTAAATGATTTTTTTTGACCATTCAAATTACATCTTTCAAAGAACTCATCCATGCACCCTAACTTTCTGTTTTCAGCAATCAAAATCCACCAATCACTGTTACTGCTTCATTAACACAGAAACTCCACAGTTTTTTTCATTTTAAACTCTTATGTTTTCAACTGCCATTTCATTACCACACTTCATCTGACTGCAGCAGAACCTTCTCTCACCATGTTTTCTGTCTAGATTGTTGGACATAGTTACATCTATTGGGCTCAGAGGTATGCTGAGAACAGAAATTTACCTAACCTCAATTTACAAGATGTGGAAATTAAGTGGTTTGGCCACAGAGGATTAAAATGTCACCAATTGATACCATTGGTGAAAACCTTTATGCATTTGCCAAAACCTGACCTGTTAATTGTGCACTGTGGAGGTAATGATTTGGGCACTTTGACTGGAGTAGGTCTGGAAATGCTTTTAAAGGACACCTTTGAGCAATTAATGGCACTTTTTGCTCAAACTGCCTAGGTATATTCAAATATATGCCAAAGACAGAAATGGAGGTGGTCGAACCAATTTTGTCCACAAATTGAGAAGTCGAGGAAGCATGTAAACAAATCTGTTTCAGCTTACATGAGAGACCATGGAATGGGCTCCGTGTACAACAATAACTTGCGTTACTACATGCAAGATATCTACAGAGGAGATGGAGTTCACTTCTCAGATGAAGGGAACAGAGTTTTCATTCTGAATTTAAAAATGTGCATTGGTACCTACTTATAAGTACCTAAATGTACCATAAACCCAAAAGCTCTTCTCAGAGCTACCCTACATCTGATCACTCACAATTATTATTTTACTCGAACTTTTTTTACTAATTTTCAACAAAGTACGCTCCCCGGAGCGCTACCCGGTACGCAAACCGGAAGCTAACCGCGCGAAATTTTAAAAAAAAATGTTTTTTTTTCGCACATATGGGCCTCCTCAGCCATCCTCAGAAAACCTATGGGGTCAAAATACGTCTACCGTGTCCCCTTCTACCCATTCTGAACATTATGTGCCCTCCATCTTGTATCTTAATTCGACCGAAACACAAAATGGTGGACTCCCATAACGCTTAAGGTTCGCGTACCGGGGCGCTCGCCAGTTCGCGTACCGGGGCGCTCCCCGGGAAGCGCTCCATGAAAAAAGGTGGGAAAGTAATTTACAGAAGAAAGCCTTGAGACACTTTCACCAAATATAGATTTGCTCATACTACATACCAATCCCTACCATTTTCACAAATTTGGTTGAAATTCCATTTAGCCATTTAGCCTGTAGACCTCTCTAAATACCCTGAGGTAAATTACTTCACAAAACACATCTGAAGTGTTGGAATTCACAACCAATTAAAATGTTACTTTCATTTTCTATTTTTTTTTTACCTGACATTTGATTGGTTATATACCTGAATATATATAAAGGAAGAGAAGGAAACACAGCCATTTTGACTACTACTTCCTGGTGTACATTTCAATTGGATTTTCACTAATCACTTCAACTTCTTTGTAAAGGTAAGTTGTTATTTTAAAAACTGAAGTATATTGTGCACTATAAGTTAATACGGTAAACTTTTTCTGATAGTTATATACTATCCCTCTGTAGTATTTATAGATTTAGATAGACTTCTCTGTTATAGTTATGGATGGAGTTAGGTTTCTCTTGTATAATTATGAATTTACTTACGTTAAATCACATACACTTTTTTATATTCCTACTTCCACTCTGATACTATACACTGCCCAAAGATAAATTCACTGTTAAAAACTGCCTATCTAAAACTAATCCCAACAGTGCCCTATCTCTACTAATATATTTTTTATCCAAATTTCAGACAAAATGGAAGGCGAACACAAAGTTTCATTTGAAATTGTCCTGCAAGAGACCAACCAAGAAATAATTGATCCAAATTATATAGAATTTATGGATGAAACTTGGGACCAAGAACTACTGCACTGTGTGCAAGCAGTAGATGTCCTCCTTGAAAATGAGGACATTTTACACACTCAAACATTGCAAGCTATGTTCAATGAAAATAACGACATTTCAGACAGTGAAATGTTAGACATTTTATTAAGTTTTGAAACACAATAAATAATTGTTTAAAAAAAAAAAATAATAATAATCAACAAAACCAACAATCAATTAACATACAGTATTTGAAAAGTCTATCATTCTTTTTTCCTCATAGTACGCTCCCCGGGCCGCTTCCCGGTTCGCGAACCGGGCGCTATCCACGCAAAAAAAACAATTTTTTTTTTTTTTTGTTGCCCCGCGGGGCCCTTTTAAAGCCTCCACATCAAACCTAGGGGGTCAGGGAGGATCTACTATGCCCCCTTTTGGTCATTTTTGCCTTTGTTTTGACCTCCTCTTGTCTCTCGATCCTACCGAGAGACAAGATGGCGGCCGCTCCGGACTGTTTAGAATGTTGACAGACACCAAAGAGCCAATCAGCTTCGCTTCGCGAAGTTCCGTTACGCGTCAAGTACGCGAACCGGGGCGCTGCCCGGAGCGCGCTTACAGATATATATCTTTTTTTGAATGTTAATTTCTCAAAATCCACTGGAGCACATATATTGAGACCTAGCAAAGGCACATCGGGCTAACAGTCCCTACAATTTTGCCAAGTTTCGTGCAAATCCATTCAGCCGTTCGGGCTAAAAGTGAGGCCAACCGCCCTATGGAAATTAACATGGGAAAAACGCGTTTTGGGACCCCCCTTTTTTCTCGGCCCCCCCTTGACGAACCCCCCCCAAATTTTCAGGGCCTGCCCAGAAACACAATGTTCCATTTTCCTAAAAATTCCAGCCAATTCCGTCAACAAACGCCAAAGTTATTAGACATAGAATTTTCAAAAATCCCATAGAGAAAAAATCCTAACTATATATACCTACTGGCGACCGCCAGTAGGTAATATATATATATATATATATATATATTCACTGAAAAAACCATAGGTTATAGACCATATATAGTTAGGAATTAGCATTTAAAAAACCTTATTTTACTCACACAAAACCATTGAAATTCCATATATAGTTAGTTGCACTAACTATATATCGCGCACCCGCAATCCACTGCTGATGATGTCACATATTACATCATTCATGACATGGTCAGTGACATCACTGATGACATCACTGATGACATCTCAAATGACATCACTGATGACATCACTGATGACAACATCCAGTGACTATGTTTCTGTAAAGTTAAAATATGTCTTACATATTGAAGAATGAGTGGATGTATAAGTGTCTGAATGAAGGTTTTAGTAGGTGCGTGATTGACTGTATGAGTGAGTGATTAAATGCGTCTTACTGAATGCACGGGTTAGTGACTAAACTGTCTGAAAGTGTGCATCAGTATGTCTGTTGTTGTGCAAGCTGCTGCATGTGTTGATCAGTAGCTATATAAGTAGCTATATGGGTTATTGATTGGTTGCACAAGTATTTGTATGGGAGACTGAGTGTGTGTATGGCTGGCTGGGAGGTGTGTGACTCTGTGCAGATCAATGTGTACTTGTATCAGTGATTCTATAAGAGAGTAACTATGTGTTAGTATATGTTTCAAAAATGTAAGGTGTTCTGTGTTTAACTGTATAGATGAGAAAATGGAAGTGTGATTGATTCTTTTCAGGACTGACTAGGTGTGTGAGTAACTCCATGGATGAGTGGCAGAGTGTGAGTGTCTGTATAGGTGTATGAGTGCATATGATAGTGTTGTAAAGATGAGTGATTGTATGTATGAATGATTGTATGAGTGAATGTGTGTGTAGACATAGGAATCAGTGAGTGCGTATGTAGTAACTAGTATTGGTGTGTCAATGGTTTCAAAAATGATACTCTCTATTTAACACTGGGTGTAACGGAGGTTATATTACAGTGTGAGGAGATGCATTGTATTATCACATGAATGATATCATCAGTGATGTGATCATTGATGTCAAGTGAGATGTCATCAGTGATGTCATTTGAGATGTCATCAGTGATGTCATCAGTGATGTCATTTGAGATGTCATCAGTGATGTCATCAGTGATGTCACTGACCATGTCATGAATGATGTAATATGTGACATCATCAGCAGTGGATTGCGGGTGCGCGATATATAGTTAGTGCAACTAACTATATATGGAATTTCAATGGTTTTGTGTGAGTAAAATAAGGTTTTTTAAATGCTAATTCCTAACTATATATGGTCTATAACCTATGGTTTTTTCAGTGAATTTTCAAGGTTTTGTAAATGCTAATTCCTAACTATATATGGTCTATAACCTATGGTTTTTTCAGTGAATTTCATTGGTTTTTTAACAGCTAATATCTGTAGCTGTAAAATGTATTCTTCTTTAAATCCAAAAATATATTTTATATGTTTATTAATAACTTTTTTTTTTAATATATTTTTTTCTTCGTTCCCGCTTCGCGAATCGGGAAGCTTCCCGTTAGCTGACCTTGATGCCGCGAAATAGACCGCGAGCCGGTAAACGTTTCTTTACCGCAACTGCCGCGTTAGAAAACAACATCGTGACGCCTCCCGTCCGCATGACGTTTCGCGTTGTCGCGTGATACGTCATATGACGTGCTACGTTAGCGAACTCGTACGCTTACCGAGTCGCAAAGCACAGGTTTCTGGAAGCAAACCGGGAGGCCCTGCAAAGCGCGTAACATACACACAGCAGGTCATGTGACTTGGTAATAACACTTTTCATTGGTTCATTTCACTTTCGGTTTCCTAATGATGTAAGACTAGGTCATATGATCTAAAATGAACACTTTTCATTGGTTGAGAACAATTTTTTTTCCCAAATGGTGAAAATCCCTCCTTCTTTCCTCACTCTGACTTTCATCATTGTGAGAGAAAGACCCTTTGTTACCAGTGAGCAATGGCTTCTTTACTAGCTTCAGCTGGTGCTTCCCCACCACCTCCACCACATCCAAGGAAGAGTGGACCACCTGCTAAAGTTATAATTCAGCAAGAAGACAAAGAAGAGGAACAGGACGACCTAGATAATCTCCCTATTATGGCCAGAAGATCTGTTGTACCGGAAGTAACGGGACCAGAGGGCAGGGAGATGGTGCCAAATATACAAACGAGATTTCGTGAAGTAAAACAAGTCTGCCTACATTGCAGTGGATTCATTTGCTACGCAGAAAGTAGCATCACTCTGATCAACAGAGCTATTGACAATCATGCTCATGTTTGTCCGAAACTCCCCAAACAATAAATTCTTTTTTTTTGTTTTCTTGCTCCTGTTGAGCCCTTTACAATGAATCGTTTTCGTTGCCCCCTCCGAAAAAAAAACAAAAAAATTATAAAACTGTTCAGAAAAATTCAAAAAAAGTAAAAAAATGTTCAGAAAAATAATAAAAAAAATATAAAACAACAAAAACAATTTAAAAAACAAGTTCTTTTCAGAACTACCTCCCCGTTATTAAAAAATTAGTACAATATTTGCAACTGTGCCAACCTCTATTTCTCTTATTTCGCTTCCCAGTTCGCTCCCCGGTACGCGAACCGGAAGCGAACCCAAAATTTTTTTTTAAAAAAAAGAACAGTAAGTATAAGGGAAGGAAACAGACACTTATGTTAAAAGAAAGACAGCTATAAGGGAGTAAACTAGAGATACTATTACCCGTAATCCACTGCTGATGATGTCACATATTACATCATTCATGACATGCTCAGTGACATCATCAGCAGAGGATTGCGGGTAACAGTATCCCTAGTTTATTCCCTATAGCTGTGTTTCTTTTAACATAACTGTCTGTTTCCTTCCCTTATACTTACTGTTCTTTTTAAAAAAAATTTTTTAGATCAGTCAGAAACAGTGAAAGTAATGAAATATAAAAGACTACGTAGAATATGAGGACTGTATGCAACAACTTTGACACTTACAGAAGCCTCACCTTCTCCATGCCTCCTACACAGTTCTACATGTACATCATAAATGCAAACAGAACAGAATTAATTATACATGTTAAATGGTTTATTTTTGCTGTTCTCAGAATGTATCAAATTTCACTAAAACAGTGACTTGAAGGTATTCATCATATAACAGCGGGGAAAAAAAAACACAATCAAAATGATTGTGTTTAAAAAACCCATACAACATTAGAAATCAGAATTCAGAACTCCTTAAAGTTAACTTACTTTCCATGACGGCCAAGGATGTCCTATGAACAGCTTACACTCTGTTGTGCTGTTATTACTTTCAACCCGCCACTTTCTGAAAGAAAACCTCCATCGTTTTCAAAAACATGTTACATACAATAAATGACTTCTTGCTCTCTACCACAAGATTCCACAAGGCCAAATCTTGTCAGAGCCATGTATAACTCTTGGATTTCTTGTTAGCCAATCCCGTCTTTTCGCATTTCCACAACTTTCAGAATTAAAATGTTGAAGATCATTTACACAATCCTGGACTAGTAATATCTTCCCCTTCTTCCTCAATCATGTTCTACATTTCCTATCACACTGATACTGCTTACTATGAAGCAGACTTACACTACCTTTATGACTAGTACAATTATTTAATTCTCTACATCACTTTTAATCACAAAGCAATGTAAAACAGTAGACAGCATTGCAGACTTACATTCCCTCTACTCCATGTTTTGATTGGCTGCTTCAATTAGCTTATAAAAAGAAACAGTTTTTCTGAACTCATTCAAAGTGCACGTATTTCTCCATAAAGTCCAGTGTTATGGTAAGAAGTTATGTCTCTGTACTACACTTATCCTCAAGGCCAAATCGTGTAGGAGCCATGAGAACTTCTTGAAATTCCTCAGAGCACATCCCGAGATTCTTTCCCTAAAATTTTGGTTTTAAAAACACCAGGTAAGAGTTTTTAAGGTCAAACGGCAATTTTTTTTTGAAAATTAAAACAGAATCATTGCAGAATGACCAGCCATTTCTACACTTTAAATAAGCTGTATAATGTCCTGATGTTATTGAAGGACCATCATGATATATAATTGCTACAGTTACAAAAGTCCTTCCTGATATTGACAACTGTGAAGCCACAAAATTTTTAATTAAAGTTGTCAATTTTGTTCCATCAGGCCTACATCGTTGGAACATTAAAATGACATACTGGCCATATGTTCGTATAAATAATGTGGACATCATTTCAGATTTACATTGGCTACACTCCATGTTGTGATCAGCTGCTTTTACTAGCGTATTAAAAGAGACTGATTTACTGTCTGGCAAAGTTAAATATATAAATCTTTCTGAGTCTACACTAGTAGTACTTGATACCCTACAGTTCTCGCAGTCATGCTGCCATTGATAAGAAAGCCCAAACAGGTGATCTACATCTACACCTTCATCATGCAATACATCAAGCATGTACATTAAAAACTCCTGACAATCTTGCTGACTATTTTGAGAGAATTGTGTTTGGCCTGAACATCTGTCTAACAGATTTCGAATTTCAGACACACTTTCTATGTTTGTTCTATCAGTGCTACATTTCTCTAACACAGAATTTACCAAACTGCAAAATCTTTGATCAGAATTGACCACAATCTCTTCTTTTACATTTTCTAGAGAAAACAAAACATTAACTACTACATTAGCATAGCAGTTGACACCAGAACTGTTTTCAAATTGAAAACCAACAACATCTTCAACAGAATCCTTTTTGTTTCTGCTTGTAATTTCAGGTTCATCGACTTTTCGTCTTTTTGCTACAACCTCCCCAGTATTGGTCACATTTCTTCGTTTCCGGCCTACCACACGTTTCTCAAACAAAGGATACTGAGGCAAATGTGGCGCATACTCTCTTCTCAACCTATTGTATTCCTTAACACAATCTAGATCCGCACAAATGTTTGTGACATCACACTCAATCAAGTACAATCCCGATAAAGTCCTAACTCGTGACAATGCCACATATGCCATACCCTCCTTGAACACAGAACTGCCAATATTCACCAATGCACAGTCTACACTTAAACCTTGCGATTTATGAATTGTCACCGCATATGCCAAGCAAACAGGAAACTGCTTACGACGAACATATAAGTCTTTTACAAGCAAAAATCTAGCAGAACAACGAGCAATTAGCTGTACTTCCTCAATGCCATCAAATTTAATTTTTAAAAATTCAATTCCATCTCTATTTCTGTATTTCACAAAATCAACAACATTACCCATTGATCCATTTACCAGACCTCTTTCAACATGTAAATTCCTTCTTAAAATTATACGGCAGTTCAAGCACACATTCAGAGTCTTTTCAAAACCCGCAGTTTTAGATATACTCTTCTCTAATGAATCCAATTTTGTTTTCAGATTCTCAGACAAAATAATTGTTGATCCCATATGCTCTACTCTGTCAATAGCTTCCAATTTCACAATCTCTTGCTTTTCTAAATGCAACATTTTCTTGTTGAATTTGGCACATTCTGCAAGAGTTGGCATCAAACATATTCCAGATTTTTTCGCAGTAACTTTCTGAAAAATATTCTCAGGCACAACATCTTCGTCTGGATATAAATTTGTCAGTAATCGTGCATGTAAAGCTTCTTTCCCATGCTCGGTCACTTTTCCAATTCTAACATCTTGTAGAATAGTCTTGTAAACTTCATCCTTTGCCTGACGCATATTTTCATGCAGTTCAGCATAATTGAAGTTTAACCATATATTGACGTTGCCAATACTCCCTAAGCACTTCCTGGTATCTTCATGCGTGAGCATTTTGAACACAGGTTGCCCTTTCACTGGTGTCAGCTGCAGAAGATCTCCGAAAACAATGATGTGTTTGCCACCAAATAACACATCATACTCTGTTTTGAGAACTTCTTGCATTCTCAAATGCACAAAGGCAAGCATGACATTGGAAACCATGCTTACTTCGTCAATGATAAGAAGTTTCATTTTCCTCAAGACTCTTGAAACTTCAAAACAAGCATCTCCAGATAGCTTGTGATATTCTAATTTGTTGTCATGCTCCACTGGCAGCATCAGTAAACGATGTAAAGTAATCCCTTTAATGTTATGTGCTGCCAGTCCAGTTGGAGCGGTGACAACACAAGACAGCGATGACTCTGTCCTTTCCTGCAAATAACATGAAATTGCTTTAATAAGGAAACTTTTTCCAGTTCCCGCTTCTCCACTCACGTACAGTCGGACAGGCTTCAACGACGTACATGAGCACTCTTTCTTGTCATGACTTAATCCATGATCAATTTGCATGGTAAGTTCGTCATATATTTTCCTCTGCTCAACGTTGAGTTGTCTTTCCAACTCTTCTAAGTTAACCGCATCCTCCTGAGCATGTGCCATGGCTCTTTCCACTTCATTCATAGCAGTGGCAGCTTCATTTTCGATAAGAGGTCCTCCTAGTGGATCCTGACTCAATGAAGCAGAACTCTGACTGTCCTGAGAACTGTCTCTGGCAATCTCGGCTGCAATCGTTGCTTCCTGCTCAATTTCCACATTCAACATTTCTACATATTTGGGAAAAGCAGGACATTCTATGGTCTCCTTGGCAGCATTGAATGAGTCTTCGTAACAAAGGAAATCTCCAAGCAGTTCCTCTTCTGCACGCCAAGGCTTAAAAAGTTGCAAAAGTGCTAAATAGAAAAACTCCTTTTTTTCAGGAGATTCCCACTCAATTTTCGATGGTTTATCAAGTGGCATTTTCTTTGCTTGACCAGACATCCCTCACTTCCTATTACAGCATACACTCCTTTCTCAGTATCTTCTTTGATGTTCCTCTTGAATATGTAATTTTGCAGAACCTCATACAGACAAACATTCTCGAGGTGACTGCTTCGATTTGGATAATATGTATCCAACATGTTGCTCTTCAAAATGTCGGTACTGTTTGGCTCCTTTTCCGCCAAATACTCAATTTCCCGCACAGGTTTCAGAACTCGATTACGCGTTGCAGCAAGACCAACACTCGCCCAAACGATACTCCTGGACTTGGCATAGAGACTTGCTGAAGACAACCGGTCAGAACATTCGTAAGCTCCGATTTCTCGATGCGACAACATCTTCAGACTGAAACTGTACAACTTCTTGCTGAGGCTCTTTTCATGGGAAATGTCCTCCCCCATATCCTTCAATTCTGTCTTCTCTTTTTTGATGATGTAAGATGTCACATACCGAGCCACAGCCATACAGTTATCAGCCACAAACTGTATATCCATGTTAGCATTCCACATGGACATAATCACCGGGTTGTAGTCGTTAATGTACTTAGACTCTTCGTTCCTCTTCAAATTGTATGTGTTTTTAGGTGATTTCTTCATCACATTATGTCGCAGCGAAGACATCAAACTGTTCACTCTTCCTTTAGAAATCACCGGTCGTGGAAAGCCGAAACGACATTTGGTGTAGAACTTGTCTTTGTTCCGGAATTTACGACGACAGTACTTTCCACATCGATGGCTTTGGAAACGTAGAACTTTTTCTCGTAGGCTTTTTTTCTCCTTTGCGTTTGGAACAGCACACGTAGAATACTGTTCTATGAAACTCATCACTGAGTCTTCTGCATCCGTTCCAAATTTAGGTGCATCCTTGATCCACAGCAACATATGTATATGAGGAGCACCTCTTGCTTGGTACTCCTTCCTCCAGAAGAAATCCAACACCTCTCCAAGAGGTGGATTCTTCTTATTCATGATGAAAGACATCATACCTTCAAATCTATGATTGAAGTACCTACATACATTGACTGGATCCAAAGAGCACAGTTCTCCGGGTGTCTTGAATTCAATGTTTTCTACGTTAGCATTTGCCTCTCGTAGAAATTCAAGTAAGTCTTCCCAGCCATACTCAGCACAGCTCAAAGTGAGGAACCATGTGGGAGTTCCTAAGTTCCTTAGCATACATTTTAAATCACCATGACGACGGTACCAGTACTCATTAGTACCACGCTGACACGCCATGAGATTAATCAGGTGAGAATCCAAAATACTGTCTTGGACATTGACTTTATCCATAAAGTCACTTGCCGAGATGTTTTGCATGTGTATACCACTTTTCAAGATGTGGTTCACTGCATATGACAGTCCAGACAGATCGCTTTCAAACAGGAGATGAAACAAATAAGGAATGCATTGTCGAAACCTAGGATCTCCTGCATACAATCGCAAAGTCCGGTATTCAGAAGCAGGAATTTGATGAGGTCGCTCATCATATCTTCCTCCCAGACCTGTTGGAAAAAGCTGTGGGAAACACCGAGCTTCCAAACTTTCCTCTCAAACACTAATGGGACTCCCTTTCGCTTGTTTCATTTGAAACAACTCAATAGCATTCCCCATGACTTCCTTGGAATGCAAAGGATGAACACTATAATGTTCATATATTTCTTCACTAGTACAGGGTTCTACTTTCTCAATTTGACCAGCACACAAATCGTTATCCTCTTCCTCACTTACTTCCTCTTCTGCAACATATACATTTTTATAGTACTTATTATATTTTTTCAAATACAATGTTGCCCTTTTGACTTTCCTAACATCTACTAAATCTTGCCATATTTTCTTATTCTTTGTCGGAACCCCATTAACTAAGATAACAAGAGGTTCCTCTTCCACTTTTTCTACTCCAATTGTGTTAATGTTTTTCTTCAAATCTAGAGGCAAATAAACAACTCTTCCCTTTAATCCTCTCTGTAAATCTGATGGAGGCAATTTCCCTGTCTTTGGCTCCATTCTTACAATAGCCTGAAAGGGATGGATACTTTAAATCAAAATAGATTCATAAGTATTTAAATCCTTCAATTCAGAAGGAATCTCAACCAATTCCAGATTATTATGAACTGCTCTAGCAGGCATCTGGTTTTGATTTAATTTGTTACAACAATAAGTACACACACGTTGATCCAATCCCAAATCAAAACAATTTTCTACCATCAAGTATGTTGTAAAATCCTTCCATTCACTATTATTTTCCCTTTCACTTTTTCCATATAAATCCACTAACTTAGTCTGATTCTTATAATAAGTGCGTCGACAACACACACAAGTGAAATTTGGCCTCTCACTTGATTTCACCTCAAACGTCGCAATTTCCCTCTGGAAATTATCTGTACTGGAAACCTGTACACTATCTTCCACATTACTCTCTTCTTCTTGGTCAATTTCAACATTCTCCTCTTTACTTCCAAAGTAACAAAACTCAATTTCTTCACATATATTCTTCACATCTATTTCAGAACCATGCAAAAGAGCAGCGCATAATTGTTTAAGCATAATTGCTGGACTCTTAGCATAATACAACATTCTAACTAATTTCCTCACTTTATTATGATGCACTGCTAGCATCCTGAAATGATGAAAAACACTCTGGCATACTCTCCTGGAAAGACAAGCCAGTGAATGACCATGCAAACCTATCACTTCTCTCACTCTGCAAGGATCTAATTCTTGCAACAACTTCATTTTCTGCTTCAAACTGTTCTTACTAAATGACCGTATAAAATCACAAAGCAAATTGATGGAATCCTGTCGTACACTGCAAATACTACTACACTTCCAGGTGTACACAGGACCCTTAGGACATCTCCCTAAAACCTCATTACCTAAGACCTCTTCTATCTCTGTTGTCACAAGTTTTTCTTTTTCAACTGGACAACCATCTTTCACTTCATAAGCTCGACCACTGGTGTCAACTGCATGCACCAAATCATTATCCTGGAAATAACTCTCCTCATTAAAAAATGCCTCAGAGCTTGAACTATGCATCCATTCTCCAGAAAAAACTTCACAAAAATTACTACGATTAACTATTCTCTTCCATCTACTATTTCTTTTGAAATCATAAATTACCTTGTTTAGCTTCCGAATTCTATTGATTGTCAAAATAAATAACTTACGTTTAATTTCAAATGCCTGATCAATAACTTTCTCAACAATTTTTTTTCTCTTATAAAAAACCACTTTCTGCTGACCTTTCTTAATATTTTTTAACAAATTCCCAATTATCCTTTTGCGGAACATTCGTTTACGAATATCCCTAAACTCTTGTTTCCTTCTACTTTCATGCATAGAGTTATCTCTTACTCTAGCAGTAACATTTCTCATTGGCCTTTCCTTACCATTTGAATTCTGTCTCCTTTTCTGGACTGAAACATTTTCTGTAGTAATATTTTTTTTACTACACATATTTCTTATGACTGTTTTTCGACTCTTACCCGGTGCTTTCTTGATGACTTGACAAATCTTTTTGTTAGAGGACTGCTGCATTCTTCCATGGTCCTGCTGTCTGACGTTTTGCAGCCTTTCTTACTCTTTCTTTGCTAGGCATCCTAAAATCTTGAAATAATCTGCAGTTGAATCTGTGGTAAAATATAATAAAAAATGTTATTAACCACTATTACCCAACAGTAAATTAATAACAGTCATCAAAAACTTAACACACTACTTAAGTATATAATATACTGAAGCCTATCTCCAATTTTTCACTGAACAGGACTCATCTCTTCTTAACCTTGGATAAACCTCACCTACTCTGTGTCCCCTGCACATAATTAAATGTAAAGGGGCAGATTTATATTAACTAGCACATCCCCAGGGATGCACTAGTTAACGTGCACCGCTGCTCTGCCACCCACGGTGTGCCGCATTTACAATCAGATAGGACAAAGCTACATCAAAACCCTGCGCCTGCTTGAAGCAGGCATAGATCTTGACGCAGGTAGGCTGAAAGCTAAAGCAACAACTAAGTATCGTGTGCAGAAGTTACAAAAAAGGAAAAATGGCGTTTAAACCAGTAATGAGCCCATGCTAACGTAACACAGTGTAAAAATATCCAGGATCTACATCAGTTTGGGGTTCACGAACCTGGCAGGTACAAGGCACTGAGGCTTTTCACCGTGCATGTCTCATCCCAAATCATATGTTGTTTGTGAATGAAACAATTTCCCAGACCAAATGCTTTGGATTGGCTACTTCTAAAAAATTAAACACCCCTACTATCCCGGAGTTAGAGGAATATGATGGTTGGAGTAATTTTACTCGTTGTCCATTAAAGATTTACAGGCCCTACTCCGTAATTCTTCCTTTAACATTTCCAGTATAAATCCAAAAGGTTCACTGCTTTGGCAACATGCCTTATCCACGGTTTAATAACGCTGCCTTTTGCTTTATATAAGTTTTCAAATTGTATGCAATATATACCAATAGGTCGTTATTAACCTTTAGGTAGTGGTTTTCTTCATGAGGTCTGGTCGCTTCCATACACATACAGATTTTCAAAGATGATCAAGACCTTTATCTGAATGGAGAGGAATGCACTGAGACGCCAGATCATTCACTAATGTGTAGGCACATACAGTTACACGGTTCATGCAACAAACACCGACCAAATATGGCTTGCGTGTTGCAAGGCACGCCAGTTCCTGCTATCATCCCCACGTTCAAGTTCTTGGAAAATGGTAGTTATTTGATGCTCAATAATGAAGATTGTTCTGGGTTAATTAAAAGTATTCATTTTATCGTAACAGTAAATGAACGGGTTATTTGCTGCAGAAATGTTCTATTTCCTCCCACACATGAACATAGGGAGTTTTCAATCTGGCCACAAATACCAACCTTGGGAGCACATTTCAACAGCATGGCAAGAATAAGAGCTCTTTTGTCTCAGAGAGAGGTGGCCTTGAGTTCGGCCCGTGAAACTTTCGTGCTTCACATAGCGAACACCCGTACAGAGGTGCAGACCCTTTTAAATACAGATTCGACTTTGCATTTCAGCAAGATTACCCATTCATTTCCATGCAGCAGGAGGCCCATAGGAATGAAGGTGCAATTTGCGATTAGCAATTACCTCATCGCAAATTACGAATTTTTCCGACGGTGCAGGGGTGTCTCAAGAACACCCTGCTGCACCCCTGAAAAAAAAATTTGGGGTCATATGGCGCACATAAATTTTGAAAACATTCCTTTACCTCAAAAACGATTTTCAACTCATAATTTGAAAACACTGCACATGGGGAAATGACTTAAAATGTCCTTAAGACACATAAAAGCATTTTTGATTGCCTTTGCAGCATGTTTCAGTCACCTTCAACATGCCTATGTAACGGAAACATTCAAAATCTAAATTTGCCATGCACAGGTGGGAGCATATTTACAAGCAATTTGCTCCACAGACAAACTTCTTACATTGAAATGGGAAAAATAACATCAGAGACTCTCAATTACCTTATAAAGAAGCAGACACCATTATGTCCTTCTCATCAATATTAAAACCATTGCTTTTTCTCAAAAACGATTTACAAGTCATAATTTGAAAACACTCCACAGCTCCTATGCACATAAAAGCCCTGTCAGTACTAATACTTCACATTTTCTCCAATTACAATTTCTCAAAGAAACAAAATCTATTTGTGAAACACTTGAGACAAAGCAACATTTGAAAAACACAACTTTCTTCATAATTTTCTCCTTAAAGCACACTATTTTCTATCTAAATTAAAGAAATTTTTTCTCACCTTAGCAAATACTTTGAGTTTCAAAACAGTCTCAGAAACACACCAATTTGTCTTCAGCAGAGCAAAAGGTATGCACTCCAGAGTCTGCAGCTATCAAAAGCACAGAAATGCTGTAATTCCTCACACAGATCTCTCATGTCACCCAATCAAAACTCTTCCCTCACTTTTTTTCAAAGCAAAACCCTTCCCCCCTCTGCCCCCTCTCTGCTTTTTCTGCATAGCAACCACCTCTTGCAAGACCTCTCACACAACAATGTTGCAATTGAACTCTGAACTCTCAGTGCACCTGCATATCCAAAGCATTCTTTCATTTAATGATTTTTTCTTCGCCACTCAAAATACATCTTTCAACGAACTCATCCATGCACACTAACTTTCTGTTTTCAGCAATCAAAATCCACCAATCACTCTTACTGCTTCATTAACACAGAAACTCCTCAGTTTTTTTCATTTTACACTCTCATTTTTTCAACTGCCATTTCATTGCCACACTTCATCTGACTGCAGGAGAACCTTCTCTCGCCATGTTTTCTGTCTGGATTGTTGGACATAGCTACATCTATTGGGCTCAAAGGTACGCTGAAAACAGGAATATACCTAACCTCAATTTACAAGATGTGGAAATTAAGTGGTTTGGCCACAGAGGATTAAAATGTCACCAATTGATACCATTGGTGAAAACCTTTATGCATTTGCCAAAACCTGACCTGTTAATTGTGCACTGTGGAGGTAATGATTTGGGCACTTTGACTGGGGTAGGTCTGGAAATGCTTTTAAAGGACACCTTTGAGCAATTGATGGCACTTTTTCCTCAGACTGCCTTGGTATATTCAAATATATGCCAAAGACAGAAATGGAGGTGGTCGAACCAATTTTGTCCACAAATTGAGAAATCGAGGAAGCATGTAAACAAATCTGTTTCAGCTTACATGAGAGACCATGGAATGGGCTCCCTGTACAACAATAACTTGCGTTACTACATGCAAGATATCTACAGAGCAGATGGAGTTCACTTCTCAGATGAGGGCAACAGAGTTTTCACTCTGAATTTAAGACTGTGCATTGGTACCTACTTATAAGTACCTAAATGTACCATAAACCCAAAAGCTCTTCTCAGAGCTACCCTACATCTGATCACTCACAATTATTATTTTACTCTAACTTTTTTCACTAATTTTCAAGAAAGTACGCTCCCCAGACCGCTTCCCGGTTCGCGAACCGGGCGCACTCCACGCAAAAAAACTAAAAAAACGGTATATTTTTTTTTTGCCCTGCGAGACCCTTTCAAAGCCTCCACATCAAACCTAGGGGGTCAGGGAGGATCTACTATGCCCCCTTATGGTCATTTGCCCCTTCGCTTTGGCCTCCTCTTGTCTCTCGATCCTACCGAGAGACAAGATGGCGGACGCTACGGACTGTTTGGAATGTTTACAGACGCCGAAAAACCAATCAGCTTCGCAAACCTCCGTAACGCGAAAAGTACGAGAAGCGGAGCGCTGTTACAGATATATATCTTTTTTTGAACGTTAATTTCTCAAAATCCACTAGAGCACATATATTGAGACCTAGCAAAGGCACATCGGGCTACCAGTCCCTACAATGTTGCCAAGTTTCGTGCAAATCCATTCAGCCGTTCGATTATTATTATTATTATTTTTTTTGCCCCGCGGGGCCCTTTTAAAACCTCCACATCAAACGTAGGGGGTCACCGACGATCTACTATTCCCCCTTATGGTCATTTGCCCCTTCGCTTTGGCCTCCTCTTGTCTCTTGATCCTACCGAGAGACAAGATGGCGGCCGCTACGGACTGTTTGGAATGTTTACAGATGCCGGAGAGCCAATCAGCTTCGCTTCGCAAAGCTCCGTAACGCGAAAAGTACGCGAAGCGGTGCGCTGTTACAGATATATATCTTTTTTTGAACGTTAATTTCTCAAAATCCACTGGAGCACATATATTGAGATCTAGCAAAGGCACATCGGGCTACCAGTCCCTACAATTTTGCCAACTTTCGTGCAAATCCATTCAGCTGTTCGATTATTATTATTTTTATTTTTTTTTGCCCCGCGGGGCCCTTTTAAAACCTCCACATCAAACCTAGGGGGTGAGTGACAATGTACTATGCCCCCTTATGGTCATTTGCCCCTTCGCTTTGGCCTCCTCTTGTCTCTCGATCCTACCGAGAGACAAGATGGCGGCCGCTACGGACTGTTTGGAATGTTGACAGACGCCGGAGAACCAATCAGCTTCGCTTCACAAAGCTCCGTTGCGCGACAAGTACGCGTCCTGGGCCGCTGCCCGGTCCGCTGTTACAGATATATATCTTTTTTTAAACGTTAATTTCTCAAAATCCACTGGAGCACATATATTGAGACCTACAAAAGGCACATCGTGCTACCAGTCCCTACAATTTTGCCAAGGTTCGTGCAAATCCATTCAGCCGTTTGGGCTAAAAGTGAGGCCAACCGCCCTATGGAAATTAACATGGGAAAAACGCGTTTTGGGACCCCCCTTTTTTCTCGGCCCCCCCTTGACGAACCCCCCCAAAATTTTCAGGGGCTGCTCAGAAACAAAATGTGCCATTTTCCTGAAAATTTCAGCCAATTCCGTCCACAAACGCCAAAGTTATTAGACATAGAATTTTCAAAAATCCCATAGAGAAAAAATCCTAACTATATATACCTACTGGCGACCGCCAGTAGGTAATATATATATATATATATATATGTATATATATATATATGTATGTATATATATATTACCTACTGGCGGTCGCCATATACATAGAATTTTCAAAAAACCCATAGAGAAAAAATCCTAACTATATATACCTACTGGCGACCGCCAGTAGGTAATATATATATATATATATATACTAAATAACGGTGATGGATCAAGCCCTGATCTTTCGACTGGGTAAGAGTGGTCTGCTTAATTCAGACACTCTGTTCATCACCACCCCCTTTTCTGAATCGTTTTTGGCCACTATAGGTGTGGCAGGGTATACTCAGACATGAGTCCCTTGCTCACTGCTCCATCAGGATTCAAGCAAGCCGGGCCGAAGAGGCTGAAATGCCAGAAACCGGTCCCTGGTAGCTTGTCTCCTTTCTGGTGAAGAATTGGCTTGGTAGTTTGGTCTGCCCTGTTCCCATGATGCACTGGGCCAGGGACAGACTAATTTGCATATAGCCAGGTTCTGAGCTGGGATGGGGCAGTGAGCTAAATAACGGTGATGGATCAAGCCCTGATCTTTCGACTGGGTAAGAGTGGTCTGCTTAATTCAGACACTCTGTTCATCACCACCCCCTTTTCTGAATCGTTTTTGGCCACTATAGGTGTGGCAGGGTATACTCAGACATGAGTCCCTTGCTCACTGCTCCATCAGGATTCAAGCAAGCCGGGCCGAAGAGGCTGAAATGCCAGAAACCGGTCCCTGGTAGCTTGTCTCCTTTCTGGTGAAGAATTGGCTTGGTAGTTTGGTCTGCCCTGTTCCCATGATGCACTGGGCCAGGGACAGACTAATTTGCATATAGCCAGGTTCTGAGCTGGGATGGGGCAGTGAGCTAAATAACGGTGATGGATCAAGCCCTGATCTTTCGACTGGGTAAGAGTGGTCTACTTAATTCAGACACTCTGTTCATCACCACCCCCTTTTCTGAATCGTTTTTGGCCACTATAGGTGTGGCAGGGTATACTCAGACATGAGTCCCTTGCTCACTGCTCCATCAGGATTCAAGCAAGCCGGGCCGAAGAGGCTGAAATGCCAGAAACCGGTCCCTGGTAGCTTGTCTCCTTTCTGGTGAAGAATTGGCTTGGTAGTTTGGTCTGCCCTGTTCCCATGATGCACTGGGCCAGGGACAGACTAATTTGCATATAGCCAGGTTCTGAGCTGGGATGGGGCAGTGAGCTAAATCACGGTGATGGATCAAGCCCTGATCTTTCGACTGGGTAAGAGTGGTCTGCTTAATTCAGACACTCTGTTCATCACCACCCCCTTTTCTGAATCGTTTTTGGCCACTATAGGTGTGGCAGGGTATACTCAGACATGAGTCCCTTGCTCACTGCTCCATCAGGATTCAAGCAAGCCGGGCCGAAGAGGCTGAAATGCCAGAAACCGGTCCCTGGTAGCTTGTCTCCTTTCTGGTGAAGAATTGGCTTGGTAGTTTGGTCTGCCCTGTTCCCATGATGCACTGGGCCAGGGACAGACTAATTTGCATATAGCCAGGTTCTGAGCTGGGATGGGGCAGTGAGCTAAATAACGGTGATGGATCAAGCCCTGATCTTTCGACTGGGTAAGAGTGGTCTGCTTAATTCAGACACTCTGTTCATCACCACCCCCTTTTCTGAATCGTGTTTGGGGCCGAAGGCAGCGCAACAATATTTTCGGAATAGAAGACACCACTAGGCGCTGAGATGCCAAGATCCGGATGGCACCGAGGTGGTGTGTAGCAAGTTGCCGCACTGGTGTGGCCATCCTACAATGCTGAAAGTCGGCGTGGGACGCCCCGTTGGCCTGTGAGTTTGCGTCAGTAGCGGACCGATGTGCGAATAGGCCGAAGGCAGCACAACGCGCCAAGATCCGGATGGCACCGAGGTGGTGTCTAGTAAGTTGTCGCACTTCTGTGGCCATCCTACAATGTTGAAAGTCGGCGTGGGGCGCCCCGTTGGCCTGTGAGATGGCATCAGTAGCGGACCGATGTGCGAATGGGGCCAAAGGCAGCGCAACAACATTTTCTGATTTGAAGACAGTACAAGGCGCTGAGATGCCAAGATCCGGATGGCACCGAGGTGGTGTCTAGCAAGTTGTGGCACTGGTGTGGCCATCGTACAATGGTAAAAGTCGGCGTGGGGCGCCCTGTTGGCCTGTGAGATGGTGTCAGTAGCGGACTGATGTGTGAATGGGGCCAAAGGCAGCGCAACAATATTTTCTACAATATTTTCGGAGTAGAAGACACCACAAGGCGCTGAGATGCCAAGATCCGGATGGCACCGAGGTGATGTCTAAGTTGCGGACCGATGTGCGAATGGGGCCAAAGGTAGCGTAACAAGATTTTCTGTATGGAAGATACCACTAGGCGTTGAGATGCCAAGATTCGGATGGCACCGAGGTGATGTCTAGCAAGTTGTGCCACTGGTGTGGCCATCGTACAATGGTAAAAGTCGGCGTGGGGCGCCCTATTGGCCTGTGAGATGGTGTCAGTAGCGGACTGATGTGCGAATGGGGCCAAAGGCAGCGCAACAATATTTTCTGACTGACACCACAAGGCGCTGAGATGCCAAGATCCGGATGGCACCGAGGTGATGTCTAAGTTGTGGACTGATGTGCGAATGGGGCCAAAGGCAGCGTAACAATATTTTCTGTATGGAAGATACCACTAGGCGTTGAGATGCCAAGATTCGGATGGCACCGAGGTGATGTCTAGCAAGTTGGTGTGGTCATCCTACAATGCTGAAACTCAGCGTGGGTCACCCCATTAGCCTGTGAGATGGCGTCAGTAGCGGACCGATGTGCGAATAGGCCGAAGGCAGCACAACGCGCCAAGATCCGGATGTCACCGTGGTGGTTTCATAGTTGAGAGGCACTTCATCTGCAGTGGGGCGCCGAGATCCGGATGGCACCGAGGTGATGTCTAGCAAGTTGCTGTACTGGTGTGGTCATCCTACAATGCTGAAATGTAGTGGGGCGCCCCTTTACCATTTCAGTTGCCATTCAGCTGAGTTTCGGCTGCTCTTGATGCTACAGCGACACGCGGCTGCAAGAGGACTCTCAAAATGGCGGCCTGTTCTTTGGATTTGGGCCTGGTCCACTAAAATGGCCCCTGGGACACCTTAGAACTCGGACGCTCGATTTTTTTTTCCTTTCCTGTACATGCAAAAAAAGGTAAATGCCCGGTACGTTACACGCTTCATCTGCCACGATGAACTCTCCAGAGGAACCGAAAAAAAATATAGTTGTGGTAACTATACCATGCATCGTCATATGGAGAGGTGGCACCAATTAATTATAGTGCTGCATAAAAGAGAGATTTGGAGGAGAACCCCTGACCTGCTAGTACATTCATCAAAGAAGTGGCACTGAGAGCTTCAGAGGCAAGGGAAACGGTCCCAAATATTTAGAAGAACTTTGGAAAGATTAAAATGACATGTTTAGATTGTGGTAAATTAATTTCATGTGGACAGATGAGTGTTACTCTAATAAATACAGCATATGAACATCATCATAGTCGATGGTTGGTAGAGACATTTTGACTATATCCTGGACCTGCCCGTCCTCGCCCAAAATGGCGCCGGAATAAATGGGACTCGTAACTCCTTGTTGTGTACTGGTTGCAGAACCTTGAAATCACGAGATACGTATGCAGTTTTGAAGCACATGGCGGGCGGGGACGAGAATTGATTGAATATTTCGACATCCCTATTGATATTAAGTTCTGATGTGTTATTGATTACTGTACTGTTGAAAATTCGAATTAACGTCACCCATGGTACTTGCCCGCAAATCTATATCTAGATAATTTTATTGTAACTGGCCCTGTCGTATTTTAATTATAAAATGTACGTCCACCGATTCCGTAACTGTTAGACACCTTAGTTCTTGCAACCTAATGGCCCGCCCGTTACGTTCCTCTACAGTGTAAATGTCTATTCATCATATACGATTACAGTTTGCTCCGTGGGAGGCCCACGTGGTTATAGGCTCGTATTTGTATAATGAAATTTTCACAATAAAGGTTTTTAAAAGAAAACATGGTAGTAGTATATACATTGGTAAAGTTTTTAATAATAGTCACTGTTTTAGAATCATTAAAAGGCAAGTGAAATAAAGCAGACCAATTACATGAAGGGTAAAAGGTATAATACGAAGGAACGCAGTAAAGATAAATGGTCAAGGGCTGTTGTGTTTTCTATTCCTGCAACATAAAGTGATCGATAAGAATCTCATATTCAGGCGTATCGGCGACTAAGACAGCAGGTCGACCCTCTTTTGCTCAACGGCTCCGTCATGGGACGAAGAAACGCTCTTTTTCTCGAAAAAAGAATATATTTTACTTGCAGGACAGTTGTAAAATTTCCGGGAAAGTACATTAGCCTGGAACATTATAACATATATTTAAGAAAAAATAATGTTCGGAAGTAATTAAAAGCGTAATTTTTAGGTGATATGACCAAGGCTTTCATCATTAGAATAAGAATAGTAAAATGAACCAATGAAAAGTTTTATTAACAAGTCACATGACTTGTTATGCTTACGTTACGCGCTGCGCGCCCCGGATGACTTCCGGATGCGCTAACGCGGCGCGTCATATGACGCATTACGCGACAACGCAGGTCCAGAATATAGTCAAAATGTCTCCACCAACCAGCGGTCGAAACACAACCCCTTTCAGCAGGCTAAATAGTTCTGTTAAATGACAACAGAAGGGACAGGCAACAAGAACCATCAGTCAAAGAGGGGAGGGCTAGTTCTTCTCTACCGGGTTACATTGGGGCGCTACCGGAACTGATCGAATTGGTAGTCTACAGTGTTTCTGGATGTTTCAGAGTGAAGCTGGGGTTAGCATGAGAGCAGCACCATTTCGTAGCTCCGTTGTGGCCATTCCGCAACCAATCATGGCAGCCGCTCTTTATCGTTATTTTGGGCGGGGTGGGTGGCGGAGCCGAGCTGTTTTGCAGCCATCATTGTGTGGAGTTCAGTTCATCTCACTAGTTTTGTATTTGTCATGAGGGGTTGTTCCTAATGTTTCTATTTTAGCGAGGTCAAAAAGAGATCCCATTAGTGGCCTACTGATTTTGCTCGATTCCTTTTCTTTTTTTTTACACGATTTTTCGTTATCTGCAAAGACTAAACAGAGTATTGCGACTCTGTGTTTGTTTGTAAATAGAGAATGAACCAAAGAGAACTAATTCTAAAACAGTAAATACTTGGATAACAATCAATCAAATGGATGCGCGATATATAGTTAGTGCAACTAACTATATATGGAATTTCAATGGTTTTGTGTGAGTAAAATAAGGTTTTTTAAATGCTAATTCCTAACTATATATGGTCTATAACCTATGGTTTTTTCAGTGAATTTTCAAGGTTTTGTAAATGCTAATTCCTTACTATATATGGTCTATAACCTATGGTTTTTTCAGTGAATTTCAATGGTTTTTTAAATATCATAAGCTGTCGAATGTCAAGTACGTGGTAAGTGAAAACATTTTCGTGTTTATGCACACTGATCTGCTTTGAATGCTGGCCCCCCCCCTCATTTCTATTAGGAGTACTCTCTCTTTGCAGATAGTGAAGGGTAGTTAACGCAGGCCTTTGCCCCGTTGTAATCCGTCGTGCCTGCTTCTCTCTCCATTTGATTGATTGTTCTCTTTGGTTCATTCTCTATTTACAAACAAGCACAGAGTCGCAATACTCTGTTTAGTCTTTGCAGATAGCGAAAAATCGTGTAAAAAAACAAAAGGAATCGAGCAAAATCAGTAGGCCACTAATGGGATCTCTTTTTGACCTCGCTAAAATAGAAACATTAGGAACAACCTGTTGAAAATAGCAATGTGTATGTACATAAGTGGCGTTCATTTGTGTTCACAGTACCCCTTGTTGATTGTTTGAATCGAGCATTGAATTGTTCGAAGTTGGTTCTCTTAAGGATCTTCTCTGCCTGCAAACGAGGAAGAATAGGAATATTCTCTCTCCCTTTGCAGATAGTGAAGGGTAGGTAACGCAAACCTTTAACACGTCGTGCCTATTTCGTTCCTCATTGATTGATTGTTTGCCCGAACATTGACTGTTTGGGAATTGGTTCTTTTTGGAGGTATTCCCTGTTTGCAAATAAACGTAGGAAAATCTTTGCAAGTAGTGAAAGGGTAGGTAATGCGGACCTTTCTCCCCCGTTGTAATCTGTCATGCCTATCTACTCCCCACTGATTGATGCACCTGTTTCACCCGGACCATTTACTAGAGATAGGTCATCTGGCCCGACCAGAGAGCACCCCTAGTGAAAAGGACATATGCAATAATAACGAAGTGATCACTGTATCCTGTTAACAGAAACTTTAGCATGAAACAACCTGGAAAGAAAGGAATAGGAAAACGAAAATCAGTAGGCCACTAATGAACTTTTTATTAAATAACAAACAAAGAAACGATAACAATACATAATGATAAAACCTATTATTGTCCTAGAAACAAGAAACGTTAGAAGTAAGCCCGTAATAAGAAACCTGAAAACAGTAAGAGAAACCAAGTGTGACATTGCAACGGCCACAAGGCAACGAGGCTTCATCGCCCCTCACTGCCCCAAAACGTGTCTGTCCCACCGCCTGCCACGGCCAAATAACGGCAAACTGGGAAAGATACAAGTCAGCAGACATCCGCCCCATTCTGGAAACTTCCAAAGTGCAACAGGTTTCCGGCTACGCCCAGCCGGAAGCAACACATATAAGGCGGGTCCTGCTGCCAACCGTCGGCCAGGAGATCATCACATAAGGAGTAGCCGGAGGAGAGGCCGAGGCCAGCGGGACCCGGCCAGGGGATTGACAACACTGGAGAGTTGCAGGGGGGGGGAATGTCTATGTCCTCGACCCTCCCCTCTCTCTCCCAGTCCGGCCGCGGTGGCACTTGAGAGTTGCAGGTTGTCCCCCCACTCTCTCTCCCGGTCCGGCCACCAACGGCCGGGGGCTGGGGCCGATGGGATCCGGCTGCAGCCGATGAGCCAAGGAACCCGTTCATGGGGCCAGAGCAAAGGGCGTCCGGCCGCCATCCACCGGAGGTCCGGCCCAAAGACGGACGGGACATTTCTTCTTTCTTTTATAATGGCTGCGACAACACTGGGGGGGGATGTCTTGCACATGCCTCCGACCCCCCCCCCTCGTCCTCATCGCCTGGTCCGGCCATAACAAATGTCAAGCGAGACGCCGTGGGGTGCACTGGGTGGGAGAGACGGTGCGAACAGGCCTCTCCCGCCTCCCCAGGTGGAGGCTTCCCAGCTGCACCCTCAGCGCTCCAGGCGCACGGAAAAGGGTTCTTCCACTGAGGCGATGCTGCAACGTCTTGCCCGGCAGGGTGGAGCCCGTCCGCTCATTTGACCCCGCGATCGCCAGTAGCTACCGAACTCTCAAAATGGCGGTCGACCTGGCAAGAGCGGGCCCAGCATAAAGAAATGGCCCGGTCACTGGTTGACTCCACCACCGTAGTCCTCCACGACCTTGAAGATTCTAGAGGAGCCGCGGGAGTCCCCGACCCCCGCAGACACCCCCGATGGGTAATGACTGCCATGATCGCCCGTGGAGTGACGAAACTGTAGCCACGGGACGTCGGCGCTCCCATGCTGGCGCCAGCCTCAGTTTGAATGACTAGAATCCTGCAGACCTCAGTTCCGGTGAAAGCACGGTGTGACCCGGTAGGAAAAATTGTTGCACCCCCTCCCCTTTTTGACTGATGGTTCAAACCACCGATCCTTTCCTTTGCCCTTTTAACGGAACTTTGGACTGCCTCCCCCCCCCCGCGGCGCCCCACGCCGTTATTTGCTGGGCGGCAACTTACTAGATATCACCTTCGTGCCATCTAGATTTCAGCGCGTTCTGCTGCCTTGGAACTATTCGCACAACAGACCGCTACTGACGACTCACCCCCAGGCAACATCTTCTGAATTTTCATAATTTGAAAGAACTAGTAACATGTCCTCATCAGGAATTTCCTCTTCAATCATCTCATCAGGAATCTCCTCATGAAAACTCTGTAATGATGATTCTTGTAACTCTATGGTCTCCAAACATTCGATAAATTCGCCATCAAGAGATAATTTCATTAAATGTAGTTGATAATTCAAAAGAAATTGCCACGGTCTCTTCATTGTTTAAATGTTTTTACTGTTTTTGTTTTGTTGTATATATTTATAAGTTATTAAAGTTTTATATTCCTACTACTTTGTTGGAGTGCTATATATTTTTAATGTGACACATAATTGTAAAAACTTTGATGTACAAAGAGTCATCCCTGGAATCTTCCGCTTCAGGCTCGGTCCCCTCCCCAATCACAATACAGGATGGTTTTCAGATAGTAGGAACGCGTGTGGTTTGACGGATCTCATCGGGTGTGGGCCTTGATCTACTATAACTCCTTTGAAGAGGGGTGATTCTTTACAGCTGGGGCCATAAACTACATCTGCAGGGCTAGCTGATAGCCTGGACAATCGGACACAGAGGAAGAGGAGTGTCAGAGGGTGCGGTAGTGAATAGGGCGAAAGGGAGGTGTTGGGCGGGCACAGAGTGTGATTCTCAGGGAAGAGCAGCGCAGATGGGGGGAGGTTTATTGCCGATGCATAAGACAGAGAGCGGATGTGACCAGTGCCTGAGGAAGATGCTTGCGAGGGTGGGGAGCCATACTACGGGTCAACAGCGTGCAGAGAGTGGGTCTGGTCAAGGCATCTAAAATGGCTGCCGTGCACGACAAAAGTGTGGCATTTCAAAAAAGGCAAGATGGCGCAGACAATGTTTTTCAACACTTCCTCATTTCCTTCGAATCGAACGTTAACAGACGTTGGTGCATATTACCAAAGTTAAGCGATATTTATCGCTAACGATGCTTAGCAACAAATTTTTTACCGCTAAGCATCGTCAGAAATTATCGCAGATAAACCTTGCTATTATCAAGGTTTATCGCAAATGCGATAAAAAACGGCCGCAATGCATGAATATCGCTAAAAAGTCAGCGATATTCATGCATTACCGAGCTAATGCTCTTAGCCATGTTATCCACCTCCCATTGGATAACATGGCTAAGAACTGCTCAGGGCAGGTGTTAGTTTTTGGAGATATTCGCGCTTGGCGCGAATATCTCCAAAAGTTGGTAATAGGAGATAGATATCTTGCATGTTGTAATGCAAGTTATTGTGGTATATGGAACTCATACCATAATCTCTCAGGAAAACAGAAACTGATCATTTTGGGACCGCCTGAGAAGGCCTAGGGGTTGAGGGGTACTCTACTTTGCCCCCTTTTCACGTTCCGAACTATTTTATTTTACTCTCTTCTATAATTACACAAAATGGCAGCGATAAGATGCATCAGAGACAGACAGTGAGAGAAAGGAGGCCGGAGATGAAGAAGAGATGTCAAATACACATTGGAGATAATATAGTGGGAGAAGGGAAGTAAATATGAGTAAACTTACCATGTAACATAAAAATGTTGCACTCTATACTATAAGTCTCATTTTATACTACAATCACTTCGCTACAATCTCATAAATTAAAAATAAAAATGAATAATGTCTCAAACAATTTTTGATTTCTAAATATAAATGTATTCTTCTGAATTTTCAAAATTTGAAAGAACTAGTAACATGTCCTCATCAGGAATTTCCTCTTCAATCATCTCATCAGGAATCTCCTCATGAAAAGTCTGCAATGATGATTCTTGTAACTCTATGGTCTCCAAACATTCGATAAATTCGCCATCAAGAGATTGATCAAAAAAATCATTCAAGTCATCTCCTCCTTGTGAGAATACTTCATTATTGGTGCTGTCAATTTCAATAAATGTAGTGGATAATTCAAAAGAAATTGCCACGGTCTCTTCATTGTGAGCCATTTTATTTTGAGATTGCTTGCTGTAAATTGCAGAAAAAAATAATCACTTTCATTTATCGTTTTTAGTAATACATAATATAAAACTAACTTTATCAAGTATTTAGTATAACAGAAGGACTGTAAATAAATAACAGAAAACATTTTTCAAATTATCTTAAAGTGTACAACATAGTTCCCCTTACAAATTAACAACTCACCTTTTTAAAAGTAGGAGAAGTGTTAGTACTGTGTAAACCAAACACCAGAAATTGAGCACCAAAAATTCCTCACAAATGTACCTCAGACAGTAGTATCACAAAATGGCTGTGGTTTCCTCTCATTTTAGATATATACATAACCAATTAACTTTCATCACACACAAATACAAAACAAAAGTAACATTTTAATTGGTTCTAAATTTCAACACTTTCAAATGTGTTTTCCCCATGCAATTTTCCATACGACATTTAGATACGTCTACAGCCTGAATGGCTGAACGGAATTACACCAAACTTGGCAAAATGGTACATCAAACCTAAGAGGTCAGGGAGGATCTACTATGCCCCCTTATGGTCATTTGCCCCTTCGCTTTGGCCTCCTCTTGTCTCTCGATCCTACCGAGAGACAAGATGGCGGCCGCTACGGACTGTTTGGAATGTTTACAGACGCCGTAGAACCAATCAGCTTCGCAAAGCTCCGTAACGCAAAAAGTACGCGAAGCGGAGCGCTGTTACAGATATATATCTTTTTTTGAACGTTAATTTCTCAAAATCCACTGGAGCACATATATTGAGACCTAGCAAAGGCACATCGGGCTACCAGTCCCTAATATTTTGCCAAGTTTCGTGCAAATCCATTCAGCCGTTCGATTATTATTATTTATTTATTTTTTGCCCCGCGGGGCCCTTTTAAAACCTCCACATCAAACCTAGGGGGTCAGGAAGGATCTACTATGCCCCCTTACGGTCATTTGCCCCTTCGCTTTGGCCTCCTCTTGTCTCTCGATCCTACCGAGAGACAGGATGGCGGCCGCTACGGACTGTTTGGAATGTTTACAGACGCCGGAGAACCAATCAGCTTCGCTTCACAAAGCTCCGTAACGCGAAAAGTACGCGAACTGGAGCGCTGCCAGGTCCGCTGTTACAGATATATATCTTTTTTTGAACGTTAATTTCTCAAAATCCACTGGAGCACATATATTGAGACCTAGGAAAGGCACATCGGGCTACCAGTCCCTAATATTTTGCCAAGTTTCGTGCAAATCCATTCAGCCGTTCGATTATTATTATTATTATTTTTTTTTGCCCCGCGGGGCCCTTTTAAAACCTCCACATCAAACCTAGGGGGTCAGGGAGGATCTACTATGCCCCCTTATGGTCATTTGCCCCTTCGCTTTGGCCTCCTCTTGTCTCTCGATCCTACCGAGAGACAAGATGGCGGCCGCTACGGACTGTTTGGAATGTTTACAGATGCCGGAGAACCAATCAGCTTCGCTTCACAAAGCTCCGTAACGCGAAAAGTACGCGAACTGGAGCGCTGTCTGGTCCGCTGTTACAGATATATATCTTTTTTTTAACGTTAATTTCTCAAAATCCACTGGAGCACATATATTGAGACCTAGCAAAGGCACATCGGGCTACCAGTCCCTACAATTTTGCCAAGTTTCGTGCAAATCCATTCAGCCGTTCGGGCTAAAAGTGAGGCCAACCGCCCTATGGAAAACTCAATGTTAAAAACATGTTTTGGGACCCCCCTTTTTTCTCGGCCCCCCCTTGACGAACCCCCCCCAAATTTTCAGGGGCTGCTCAGAAACAAAATGTTCCATTTTCCTGAAAATTTCAGCCAATTCCGTCCACAAACGCCAAAGTTATTAGACATAGAATTTTCAAAAATCCCATAGGGAAAAAATCCTAACTATATATACCTACTGGCGACCGCCAGTAGGTAATATATATATATATATATATATATATATTCACTGAAAAAACCATAGGTTATAGACCATATATAGTTAGGAATTAGCATTTAAAAAACCTTATTTTACTCACACAAAACCATTGAAATTCCATATATAGTTAGTTGCACTAACTATATATCGCGCACCCGCAATCCACTGCTGATCATGTCACATATTACATCATTCATGACATGGTCAGTGACATCACTGATGACATCACTGATGACATCTCAAATGACATCACTGATGACATCACTGATGACAACATCCAGTGACTGTATTTTTCTGTAAAGTTAAAATATGTCTTAGTTGGATGTATAAGTGTCTGGATGAAGGATTTAGTAGGTGCATGACTGACTGTATGAGTGAGTGATTAAATGTGTCTCACTGAATGCATGGGTTAGTGACTAAACTGTCTTAATTTGTGCATCATTATGTCTGTTGTTCTGTAAACTGCTGCATGTGTTGATCATTAGCTATACGAGAGGCTATATGTGTTATTAATTGGTTGCCCAAGTATTTCTATGGGAGATTGAGTTTGTGTGGGGGTGGCTGGAAGGTGTGTGACTCTATGCTTAGATGTGTGAGCAGTTTATTCACTAGGTGTATGAGTTCAAGAGTGCATGTGGAAACAGCTACATGGGCAGTTGACTGTGTGCATGAGTGTATTGATGAGTGAATGGATATCTCAATGCTACATGTCATAGTAAGTACATATGTAAAACACAGTACATGTGAGAGTTGGCATATATAATTAACTGTGCATGAGAGCCACTGAATGAGTGAGTGGTTGTATCGATCATTGTGAACTTGTATCAGGGATTGTATAAGAGAGTAAATATGTGTTAGTATATGTTTCAATAAGTAAGGTGTGTTTAACTGTATAGTTGAAGAAATGGAGGTGAGATTGTTTCTTTGCATGACTGACTGGGTGTGTGAGTAACTCCATGGATGAGTGGCAGTGTGTGAGTGTCTGTATACACTGAGTGTATCTAAGGTTATATTAGAGTCTGAAGAGGTTTATCGTATTAGCACAAGAATGATGTCAAATGAGATGTCATCAGTGATGTCATCAGTGATGTCATTTGAGATGTCATCAGTGATGTCATCAGTGATGTCACTGACCATGTCATGAATGATGTAATATGTGACATGATCAGCAGTGGATTGCGGGTGCGCGATATATAGTTAGTGCAACTAACTATATATGGAATTTCAATGGTTTTGTGTGAGTAAAATAAGGTTTTTTAAATGCTAATTCCTAACTATATATGGTCTATAACCTATGGTTTTTTCAGTGAATTTTCAAGGTTTTGTAAATGCTAATTCCTAACTATATATGGTCTATAACCTATGGTTTTTTCAGTGAATTTTCAAGGTTTTGTAAATGCTAATTCCTAACTATATATGGTCCATAACCTATGGTTTTTTCTGTGAATTTCATTGGTTTTTTAACAGCTAATATCTGTAGCTGTAAAATGTATTCTTCTTTAAATCCAAAAATATATTTTATATGTTTATGAATAATTTTTTTTTAAAATATTTTTTTTTCTTCGTTCCCGCTTCGCACATCGGGAAGCTTCCCGTTAGCTGACCTTGATGCCGCGAAATAGACCGCGAGCCGGTAAACGTTTCTTTACCGCAAGTGCCGCGTTACAAAACAACATCGTGACGCCTCCCGTCCGCATGACGTTTCATGTTGTCGCGTGATACGTCATATGACGTACTACGTTAGCGAACTGGTACGCGAAGCGAGTCGCAAAGCGCAGGTTTCTGGAAGCAAACCGGGAGGCCCTGCAAAGCGCTTAACGTAAACACAGCAAGTCATGTGACTTGGTAATAACACTTTTCATTGGTTCATTTCACTTTTGGTTTCCTAATGATGTAAGACTAGGTCATATAATCTAAAATGAACACTTTTGATTGGTTGAGAACTCTTGTTTTTCCCAAATGATGAAAATCCCTCCTTCTTTCCTCACTCTGACTTTCATCATTGTGAGAGAAAGACCCTTTGTGATCACTGAGCAATGGCTTCTTTAGTAGCTTCAGCTGGTGCTTCCCCACCACCTCCACCACATCCAAGGAAGAGTGGACCACCTGCTCAAGTTATAATTCAACAAGAAGAAGAAGAAGAGGAACAGTAGGACGAGCACGAAGAGAGGCAGTTTTTGCCTGAGCAGCCCAGGACGTCTCACCGGAAAGAAAACTTCATTTGGCAATTTTTTAAAATTCCCAAAGGTCAGAAAAAAGTAAATGCAAGATACGTAACTTGCCTTATATGTCAAGATAGACTGTCCAGAGGGACCGACAAAAAATACAGTTTCGGAAACTACACAATGCATCGCCATATGACTAGGTGGCATCCTAACAACTACAGTGCTGCACAGTTTCGGAACGACCTAGATAATCTCCCTATTATGGCCAGAAGATCTGTTGTACCGGAAGTAACGGGACCAGAGGGCAGGGAGATGGTGCCAAATATACAAATGAGATTTGGTGATGTAAAACACATCTGCGCATTTTGCGATGGATTCATTTCCTACGGAGAAAAAAGCATCACTCTGATCAACAGAGCTATTGACTATCATATGCAAGTTTGTCCGAAACGCCCAAAATAATAAATACTTATTTTTTTTGTTTTGTTGCTCCTGTTGAGCCCTTTACAATGAATCGTTTTCATTGCCCCCTCCAAGAAAAACCCCAAAAAATATAAAACTGTTCCGAAAAATTCAAAAACAGTAAAAAAATGTTCAGAAAAATAAAAAAAAAAGTTCTTTTCAGAACTACCTCCCCGTTATTAAAAAATTGGTACAATATTTGGAACTGTGCCAACCTCTATTTCTCTTAGTTCGCTTCCCAGTTCGCTCGCCGGTACGCGAACCGGAAGCGAACCAAAAACAGTAAGTATAAGGGAAGGAAACAGACACTTATGTTAAAAGAAAGACAGCTATAGGGGAGTAAACTAGAGATACTATTACCCGTAATCCACTGCTGATGATGTCACATATTACATCATTCCTGACATGCTCAGTGACATCATCAGCAGAGGATTGCGGGTTTTTTGGCAACATGCCTTATCCACGGTTTAATAACGCTGCCTTTTGCTTTATATAAGTTTTCAAATTGTATGAAATATATACCAATAGGTCGTTATGAACCTTTAGGTAGTGCTTTTCTTCATGAGGTCTGGTCGCTTCCATACACATACAGATGTTTCAAAGATGATCAAGAAGTTTATCTGAATGGAGAGGAATGCACTGAGACGCCAGATCATTCACTAATGTGTAGGCACATACAGTTACACGGTTCATGCAACAAACACCGACCAAATATGGCTTGCGTGTTGCAAGGCACGCCAGTTCCTGCTATCATCCCCACGTTCAAGTTGTTGGAAAATGGTAGTTATTTGATGCTCAATAATGAAGATTGTTCTGAGTTAATTAAAAGTATTCCTTTTATCGTAACAGTAAGTGAACGGGTCATTTGCTGCAGAAATGTTCTATTTCCTCCCACACATGAACATAGGGAGTTTTCAATCTGGCCACAAATACCAACCTTGGGACACGTTTCAACGGCATGGCAAGAATAAGAGCTCTTTTGTCTCAGAGAGAGGTGGCCTTGAGTTCGGCCCGTGAAACTTTCGTACTTCACATAGCGAACACCCGTACAGAGGTGCACACCCTTTTCAATTAAGATTTGCCTTTCAATTTCAGCAACATGTTTCCGACTATCTTTAACGCATCCTCCACAAAGTCCCTGGCGCACTTTTTTAAAGTTGTTACCAGTGGTCTTGTGACTTCATTTGAGAAAATCTTTGGAGTCATCCCTGCTTCCTTTCATTCTATTTTCGGCACTCTGGTTCGTGGATTGGCATTTTTACTTGCATTACCAGCGGACGCTCTTGTGCTTTTTTACATTTTTAAATATGGATGTCCCTCCTATGCAACCTCCCACCCTGCAGCTGCTGACACTGTTCCGCAATCGCATGCTAGAATATTATGGCACAATGCCGTTGGCGATATTAAGCACGGCATATGGATTATCTTTTCGATTCTCCTACTTCACCTGTGTCCAGCCTGTATTTCACTGCCTGACCTGTGATTTCGATTGGGCCATTGATTTGTGTCTCTGCGGACCGGTTTCTCCTGACGTCGACTTTAATCAGCTGATGACTCCTATCATTACTCACGAGTTGGTTTGTCCTGGCGAAAGGATTATGGCTGTGGCATTGATGCATGGACTACTTGGTCCCTGGAATTTACTGGCGGCAGCACAGTCTTTCTTGGAACAGAGCTTTCTTGAAAACCCACCGAGCTGTCCTCTGATGGTGATAGAGGATCCGGTGCTGGGAGAGCACGTATGTTCTTTTCCGCTTTTAAATTGGATGGCTGAACTGTTTTCGGATGAAGACGGTGACTTCCTATTGGAGGCTGTTGCAGCTTATTTTGCATACACAGTTATGTCATAGACCTTTTTCATGTTTGATATGCTGAGTACTAGCATTTCATTGACAATTCATTGACTTATTTGTCAAGTTTTTATTATTTACCTTGCCTATTGGCTTAAGACTCGATAAAGTACTTGGCTGTTTTATTTTTCTTTAGCATTAAATTTTCCTAGTTTTTAATGCTTTACCTTGCGGACCGTCCACATATAAACTTGCAATCTGCTCTCATGAGATGGCACTTCTATTATCTTATTCAGTTCGTTTCCGGATCATGAGGAGGTGTCATCTAGGTCCTGGATATCTTTACACCGTGTTAAGTTAGCATGGGCTCATTACCGGTTTAAACGCCATTTTTCCTTTTTGCAACTTCTGCACACGACACTTAGTTGTTGCTTTAGCTTTCCACCTAGTAGTTCATCGTGGTTTACATGAGAATAATATGTTATTGGTCTACTATCTGCTTTACTTGTTAAACTATATCTGTACAGCGAGTGCTAAAGTTTCAAGAACAACACGATACAGAATTGTTATGAGGTCTGATCTCCACGACTTCATACTCATAACATAAGTGCAACTTCTGCCAATTCTGGGCATGAGGCGGGTTTTATATTGCTTTGCCGAACACACATACACAACAGTTGATGCGGTTCACATGAAGAGAGAGCTGGTGTATGCTGATGTGATTCCTTCAAATCTAAGACACTAAAGTATGGGCACGCCCTAAACCAACACAAAGAGACCTTCTTAGCAAATAATATAATATGTGTATTAGGGAGGGTGAGATATAAGCAGCCGCGGGCCGTGGAGGGAGTTACGATGGGGCAGGGAGGCGGAGAGGGGGAGAAGCAGGGTGGAGCCCTCTCTACCTTGCCCCTCCCCCTCCCCGCCTCCCTGCCCCACCGTAACTCCCTCCACGGCCCGCGGCTGCTTATAAGTGTTGCTAACTCTTATTCATTTACAGCATGTTAACATACTGTCACCATTCGCTTTTTATGTACTAGTAACTATGCTGGTAATTTTGCTACTGATAATATGTGTACTTGTATTCTCCACCCTGCTTCTCCCCCTCCCCGCCTCCCTGCCTCACCGTAACTCCCTCCACGGCCCGCGGCTGCTTATAAGTGTTGCTAACTCTTATTCATTTACAGCATGTTAACATACTATCACCATTCACTTTTTATGTACTAGTAACTATGCTGGTAATTTTTGCTACTGATAATATGTGTACTTTTATTATCTAAGGTACTACGCCTGAGAAGACGGCATTAGTAAATAAACATTTCAAATACACATCTGTTCTTCTTAACTCCATGTTCTGGTTTCTAAGAAATCTATAACGACCGACTGTTCATGAGTTCCACGTATCCTGAGGTACTATAAGTTCATATTCTGGATTGTCTAAACATTGAGAGTTTGTTATATCCAATGTGACACTGTACCTAGCTTGCTAAGGAGTTTTTGATTACTAACGTGAGTTTTGGGACACCCTAATTCGCCGAGGTTCCAATCCTCTGTCCACAGTTCTGTGTGAGAACAGAAACCCTGCGACAGGGGCACCCCCGACCCTTGCTGGAGCTTCATCACACTTGCGATACAACTCCAGCAATGCATTCGCCGAGGTTCCAATCCTCTGTCCACAGTTCTGTGTGAGAACAGAAACCCTGCGACAGGGGCACCCCCAACCCTTGCTGGAGCTTCATCACACTTGCGATACAACTCCAGCAATGCGCCACCTTTACGGCACAGATACATCACGCATCTGTGCTGTTTTTGCCCCATGATGCGCCGCATTGTAAATGCAGCACACCATAGGTGACGGAACAGCGGCACAGAATGACTAACACATCCCTGGTGATGCGCCAGTCATCATAAATGTATCCCTATGCTTCTTATCTTGTTAGAGATGAACCGCCATATGTATCATCAAAGTTTTTTGCATTTCCTAAATAGCGAACTTTAAGGAATAAATAGCGATTCTTTACCATTCCTAGTTTGCGATGAGCTATTTGCTAATTAGCCGAATGTAGCCCAATGAAGCCCAATGTAGCCCAATGTAGCCCAAAGATGGCCGCCAGACACACAAAAAAACAAATGTAGCCCAAATATCAGCCAGATGTAGCCCAACTATAGCCCAGTGACAGAATGACCAATCAGCTTCGCAAACCTCCGTTACGCGAAGCGGAGCGCTGTTACAGATATATATCTTTTTTTGAACGTTAATTTCTCAAAATCCACTGGAGCACATATATTGAGACCTAGCAAAGGCACATCGGGCTACCAGTCCCTAATATTTTGCCAAGTTTCGTGCAAATCCATTCAGCCGTTCGATTATTATTATTATTATTTTTTTTTGCCCCGCGGGGCCCTTTTAAAACCTCCACATCAAACCTAGGGGGTCAGCGAGGATCTACTATGCCCCCTTATAGTTATTTCCCCCTTTGTTTTGACCTCCTCTTGTCTCTCGATCCTACCGAGAGACAAGATGGCGGCCGCTACGGACTGTTTGGAATGTTGACAGACGCCGGAGAACCAATCAGCTTCGCTTCACAAAGCTCCGTTGCGCGAAAAGTCCGCGAACCAGAGCGCTGCCCGGTCCGCTGTTACAGATATATATCTTTTTTTAAACGTTAATTTCTCAAAATCCACTGGAGCACATATATTGAGACCTACAAAAGGCACATCGGGCTACCAGTCCCTACAATTTTGCCAAGTTTCGTGCAAATCCATTCAGCCGTTCGGGCTAAAAGTGAGGCCAACCGCCCTATGGAAATTAACATGGGAAAAACGCGTTTTGGGACCCCCCTTTTTTCTCGGCCCCCCCTTGACGAACCCCCCCAAAATTTTCAGGGGCTGCTCAGAAACAAAATGTGCCATTTTTCTGAAAATTTCAGCCAATTCCGTCCACAAACGCCAAAGTTATTAGACATAGAATTTTCAAAAAACCCATAGAGAAAAAATCCTAACTATATATACCTACTGGCGACCGCCAGTAGGTAATATATATATATATATATATATATATATATATATATATATATATATATATATATATATATATATATATATTACCTACTGGCGGTATGTATATATATATATATATATATATATATATTACCTACTGGCGGTCGCCAGTAGGTATATATAGTTAGGATTTTTTCTCTATGGGATTTTTGAAAATTCTATGTCTAATAACTTTGGCGTTTGCGCACGGAATTGGCTGAAATTTTCTGGGAAATGGAACATTTTGTTTCTGAGCAGCCCCTGGAAATTTGGGGGGGGTTCGTCAAGGGGGGGCCGAGAAAAAATGGGGGGTCCCAAAACGTGTTTTTAACATTGAGTTTTCCATAGGGCGGTTGGCCTCACTTTTAGCCCCAACGGCTGAATGGATTTCCACGAAACTTGGCAAAATTGTAGGGACTGGTAGCCCGATGTGCCTTTGCTAGGTCTCAATATATGTGCTTCAATGGATTTTGAGAAATAAACGTTTAAAAAAAGATATATATCTGTAAGCGCGCTCTGGGCAGAGCTCGGGTTCGCGGACTTTACGCGTAACGGAACTTCGCGAAGCGAAGCTGATTGGCTCTCCGGTGTCTGTCAACATTCTAAACAGTCCGGAGCGGCCGCCATCTTGTCTCTCGGTAGGATCGAGAGACAAGAGGAGGCCAAAACAAAGGGGGAAATGACCATAAGGGGGCATAGTAGATCCTCCCTGACCCCCTAGGTTTAATGTGGAGGCTTTAAAAGGGCCCCGCGGGGCAAAAAAATAATAATTTTGTTTTAGTTTTTTTTGCGTGGGTAGCGCCCGGTTCGCGAACCGGGAAGCGTTCTGGGCAGCGTACTATAAGGAAAAAAGAATGATAGACTTTTCAAATACTGTATGTTAATTGATTGTTGGTTTTGTTGATTATTTTTTATTTTTTTTTATTTTTTAAGCAATTATTTATTATTGTGATTGTGTTTGAAAATTTAATAACATTTCTAACATTTAACTAGTTTATGAATTACATATAAAAATGATTAAAGACTCAAACAATTTTTTAATATTACATACAATTTTATTTTTCGGATTGTTTTTCAAAATTTAATAGAACGTCTAGCATTTGACTGTCCGATATGTCCTCTTGTTGAGTGAACATAAGTTCCCACATTTGACCGTCATCATAATGAAGTAAATGATCCACAGATTCTACACATTGAACTAATTCATGGTCCCGTGATTCATCCATGAAATCTGAGTCATCATTGTCCTCAATATCTTTTTCTGTGTTGTTCTCCAGAACAATTTCGAAGGAAACATTCTGCTCACCTTTCATTTTATTGCTGTAATTTGCATAAAAAATAAATATATCAGTAGAGATAGGGCACTGTTGGGTTTAAGTTCAGACAGGTACTTGTGAGTTTATAACAGAGAAGTAATCTATGGGCACTGTATGGTTTCAGGCGTGAAGTAGTACTATTAAAAAGTGCCTGTGAAGAAGCCTAAGTAAATTCATAATTATACCACAGAAACCTAAATCAATCCATAATTATAATAAAGAAGCCTTTCTCAATGTCTAACTCTTACAGAGGGATAGTATATAACTATCTGAAAATGTTTTCAAATTTATAAAATAATATCTCACCTTCTAAAAAGAAGTTTAAGTTGTGAGTGAAAATGATCTTGCAATGTAGTTCAGGAAGTAGTAGTCAAAATGGCTGTGTTTCTCTCTCTTCCTTTATATATATTCAGGTACATAGCCAATCAAATGTCAGGTAAAAAAAGTATAAAATGAAAGTAACATTTTAATTGGTTGTCAATTCCAACACTTCAGATGTGTTTTGTGAAGTAATTTACCTCAGGGTATTTAGAGAGGTCTACAGTCTAAATGGTTAAATGGAATTTCAATCAAATTTGTGAAAATGGTAGGCATTGGTATGTAGTATGAGCTAATCTATATTTGGTGAAATTGTCTCCAGTCGCTTTTCTGTAAACTACTTTCCCACCTTTTTTGATGGTGCGCTTCCCAGGGAGCGACCCGGTACGCGAACTGGTGAGCGCCCCGGTTCGCGAACCTTAAGCGTTACGGGAGTCCACCATTTTGTGTTTCGGTCGAATTAAGATACAAGATGGAGGGCAAATAATGTTCAGAATGGGTAGAAGGGGGCACGGTAGACTTATCTTGACCCCCTAGGTTTTCTGAGGGTGGCTGAGGAGGCCCATATGTGCGAGAAAAAAAAACATTTTTTTAAAAATTTAGCGAGGTTAGCTCCCAGTTCGCGTACCGGGTAGCGCCCCAGGGAGCGTACTTTGTTGAAAATTAGTGAAAATGTTAGAGTAAAATAATAATTGTGAGTGATCAGATGTAGGGTAGCTCTGAGAAGAGCTTTTGGGTTTATGGTACATTTAGGTACTTATAAGTAGGTACCAATGCACAGTCTTAAATTCAGAATGAAAATTCTGTTGCCCTCATCTGAGAAGTGAACTCCATCTCCTCTGTAGATATCTGTAGTAACGCAAGTTATTGTTGTACAGGGAGCCCATTCCATGGTCTCTCATGTAAGCTGAAACAGATTTGTTTACATGCTTCCTCGACTTCTCAATTTGTGGACAAAATTGGTTTGACCACCTCCATTTCTGTCTTTGGCATATATTTGAATATACCAAGGCAGTCTGAGGAAAAAGTGCCATCAATTGCTCAAAGGTGTCCTTTAAAAGCATTTCCAGACCTACCCCAGTCAAAGTGCCCAAATCATTACCTCCACAGTGCACAATTAACTGGTCAGGTTTTGGCAAATGCATAAAGGTTTTCACCAATGGTATCAATTGGTGACATTTTAATCCTCTGTGGCCAAACCACTTAATTTCCACATCTTGTAGATTGAGGTTAGGTAAATTCCTGTTCTCAGCATACCTCTGAGCCCAATAGATGTAACTATGTCCAACAATCCAGACAGAAAACATGGTGAGAGAAGCTTCTCCTGCAGTCAGATGAAGTGTGGCAATGAAATGGCAGTTGAAAAAATAAGAGTTTAAAATGAAAAAAACGGTGGAGTTTCTGTGTTAATGAAGCAGTAACAGTGATTGGTGGATTTTGATTGCTGAAAACAGAAAGTTAGGGTGCATGGATGAGTTGTTTGAAAGATGTATTTTGAGTGGTCAAGAAAAAATCATTAAATGAAAGAATGCACTGGATATGAGGTGCACTGAGAGTTCAGAGTTCAATTGCAACATTGTTGTGCGAATTTGCAAACACCAGAGGTCTTCCAAGAGGTGGTTGCCATGCAGAAAAGGCATGAAATGGCAGAGGGGGGATGGGTTTTGATTTGAAAAAAGTGAGGGAAGAGTTTTGATTGGGTGACATGAGAGATATGTGTGAAGAATTACAGCATTTCTGTGCTTTTGATAGCTGCAGACTCTGGAGTGCATACCTTTTGCTCTGCTGAAGACAAATTGGTGTGTTTCTGAGACTGTTTTGAAACTCAAAGTATTTGCTAAGGTGAGAAAAGATTTCTTTAATTTAGATAGAGAATAGTGTGCTTTAAGGAGAAAATTATGAAGAAAGTTGTGTTCTTCAAATGTTGCTTTGTCTCAAGTGTTTTACAAATAGATTTTGTTTCTTTGAGAAAATGTAATTGGAGAAAATGTGAAGTATTAGTACTGACAGGGTGTTATTGTGCATAGGAGCTGTGGAGTCTTTTCAAATTATGATTTGAAAATCGTTTTTGGGGAAAAGGAATGGTTTGTAAATTTATGACAAGGATATAATGGTGTATGTTTCTTTATAAGGCATTTCAGTGTCTCTGATGTCATTTTTCCCATATTACATTAAAAGACCTTTCCCCGTGGGGCACATTCCTTGTAAATATGCTCCCACCTGTGCATGGCAAATTTAGATTTTGAATGTTTGTGTTACATAGATATGTTAAAAGTGACCATACCATGCTGGAAAGGCAATCAAAAAATGCTTTCATGTGTCTTAAGGACATTTTAAGTCATTTCCCCATGTGCAGTGTTTTCAAATTATGATTTGAAAATCGTTTTTGGGGAAAAGGAATGGTTTGTAAATTTATGACAAGGATATAATGGTGTATGCTTCTTTATAAGGCATTTCAGTGTCTCTGATGTAATTTTTCCCATATTACATTAAAAGACTTTTCCCCGTGGGGCACATTCCTTGTAAATATGGTCCCACCTGTGCATGGTAAATTTAGATTTTGACTGTTTGAGTTACATAGCCATGTTAAAAGTGACCCAAAAACTTGCAAAGGCTTTAAAAAAACACTTTCATGTGTCTTAAGGACATTTTAAGTCATTTCCCCCCGGGTGCAGTGTTTTCAAATTATGACTTGAAAATCGTTTTTGACGTAAAGGAATGTTGTTAAAATTTATGTGCGCCATATGCCCCCAAATTTCTTTTTCAGGGGTGCAGCAGGGTGTTCTTGAGACACCCCTGCACCTTTGGAAAAATTCCTAATTTGCGATGAGCTAATTGCTAATCGCAAATTGCACCTTCATTCCTATGGGGCTCCTGGCCCATGGAAATGAATGGGTAATTTGCAATTAGCAATTTGCTCATTGCAAATTAGGAATGGTAAAGAATCGCTATTTATTCCTTAAAATTCGCTATTTTGGAAATGCAAAATAGTTTGATGATACATATGGCGGTTCATCTCTAACAAGATAAGAAGCTTAGGGATACATTTATGATGATTGGCGCAATGAAGTGGACATCACTTACTTCATTGGTAGAGCTTTACATGTATTATCTCCTCTGTATTCTTCGTCAAGCGTAACTTTCATCTGCAATCCTGAGTAGGCCTCACCTTAAACAAACCTCTGGATAGGGCACACCTTATCGTCATCCTAAATTAATCATTTAAAATGCTAGGGACAGATTTATGATAGGTGTATGCCTCTTTTGCGCCACTGTGCGTCACTTTTGTGATGCAGCGGCGGTGCAAAAGATTTGCTATGAGGCGACAAAATTACAAATTGATGCATTTAGGCATATGTGTCATGGTGTAAAAAACACCGTGCCACATGAAACTGATGCAGCAGTGATGCAAAAGATGCACCATGTTGCAAGACAGGCCTCACTTGGGGCCATATGTATGAAGGTAATTAGCATTTGCAAAGGTCGAAGTTCTGTAAATTTTGGCCTTTGCGAATGCTAATTAGACAAATGGTATGTATCAAACAAGTTTGATGCAAAATAAGGAATAGCAAAATTTGCTATTCTTTATTTTGCGATTGCACTGAAGGATTTGCAAATTTTGTGATTTCTTAAATGCAATGTATCAAACAAAAAATATGCAAAAAATGCCATTAAGGATTTGCAAATTACCACCAACTTCTAGTTGGTGGTATTTTGCGAATTCTTTTCAAAAAGCTTTTTTTCCAAAAAACAAAAGGTGCCATATGACGCCCATACATGCCCTTAGGGCATGTATGTGCGCCATATGCCCCCAAATTTCTTTTTCAGGGGGTGCAGCAGGGTGTTCTTGAGACACCCATGCACCCTTGGAAAAATTCCTAATTTGCGATGAGCTAATTGCTAATCGCAAATTGCACCTTCATTCCTATGGGCCTCCTGGCCCATGGAAATGAATGAGTAATTTGCAATTAGCAATTTGCTCATTGCAAATTAGGAATGGTAAAGAATCGCTATTTATTCCTTAAAATTCGCTATTTAGGAAATGCAAAATAGTTTGATGATACATATGGCAGTTCATCTCTAACAAGATAAGAAGCATAGGGATAGATTTATGATGACTGGCACAATGAAGTGGACATTACTTACTTCATTGGTAGGCCTTTACATATATTATCTCCTCTGTATTGTTCATCAAGTGTAACTTTGATCTGAAATCCTGAGTAGGCCTCACCTTAAACAAACCTCTGGATAGGCCACACCTTATCGTCATCCTGAATTAATCATTTAAAATGCTAGGGACAGATTTATGATAGGTGTATGCCTCTTTTGCGACACTGTGCGTCACTTTTCTGATGCAGCGGCGGTGCAAAAGATTTCCTATGAGGTGACAAAATTACAAATTGATGCATTTAGGCAGATGTGTCATGGTGTAAAAAAACCGTGCCACATGAAACCGATGCAGCAGTGATGCAAAAGATGCACCATGTTGCAAGACAGGCCTCACTTGGGGCTATATGTATCAAGCTAATTAGCATTCGCAAAGGCCTAAATTCTGCGAATTTCAGCCTTTGCGAATGCTAATTAGACAAATGGTATGTATCAAACAAGTTTGATGCAAAATAAGGAATAGCAAAATTTGCTATTCCTTATTTTGCGATTGCACTGAAGGATTTGCAAATTTTGCGATTCTTTAAATGCAATGTATCAAACAAAAAATATGCAAAAAATGCCATTAAGGATTTGCAAATTACCACCAACTTCTAGTTGGTGTTAATTTGCGAATTCTTTTCAAAAAGCTTTTTTTCCAAAAAACAAAAGGTGCCATATGACGCCCATACATGCCCTTAGGGCATGTATGTGCGCCATATGCCCCCAAATTTCTTTTTGAGGGGTGCAGCAGGGTGTTCTTGAGACACCCCTGCACCCTTGGAAAAATTCCTAATTTGCGATGAGCTAATTGCTAATCGCAAATTGCACCTTCATTCCTATGGGCCTCCTGGCCCATGGAAATGAATGGGTAATTTGCAATTAGCAATTTGCTCATTGCAAATTAGGAATGGTAAAGAATCGCTATTTATTCCTTAAAATTCGCTATTTAGGAAATGCAAAATAGTTTGATGATACATATGGCGGTTCATCTGTAACAAGATAAGAAGCTTAGGGATACATTTATGATGACTGGCGCAATGAAGTGGACATTACTTACTTCATTGGTAGGCCTTTACATGTATTATCTCCTCTGTATTCTTCATCAAGCGTAACTTTAATCTGCAATCCTGAGTAGGCCTCACCTTAAACAAACCTCTGGATAGGCCACACCTTATCTTCATCCTGAATTAATCATTTAAAATGCTAGGGACAGATTTATGATAGGTGTATGCCTCTTTTGCGCCACTTACAAAACACTGCCCACGGGGAAATGACTTAAAATGTCCTTAAGACACATGAAAGTGTTTTTTTGAAGCCTTTGCAACTTTTTTGGGTCACTTTTAACATGGCTATGTAACTCAAACAGTCAAAATCTAAATTTACCATGCACAGGTGGGAGCATATTTACAAGGAATGTGCTCCACGGGGAAAGGTCTTTTAATGTAATATGGGAAAAATGACATCAGAGACTCTGAAATGCCTTATAAAGAAGCAAACACCATTATGTCCTTGTCATAAATTTACAAACCATTCCTTTTCCCTAAAAACGATTTTCAAATCATAATTTGAAAACACTGTACATGGGGAAATGACTTAAAATGTCCTTAATTCAAAATTTGCTATTCCTTATTTTGCGATGAAGGATTTGCAAATTTTGCGATTCTTTAAATGCAATGTATCAAACAAAAAATATGCAAAAAATGCCATTAAGGATTTGCAAATTACCACCAACTTCTAGTTGGTGGTAATTTGCGAATTCTTTTCAAAAAGCTTTTTTTCCAAAAAACAAAAGGTGACATATGACGCCCATACATGCCCTTAGGGCATGTATGTGCGCCATATGCCCCCAAATTTCTTTTTCAGGGGTGCAGCAGGGTGTTCTTGAGACACCCCTGCACCCTTGGAAAAATTCCTAATTTGCGATGAGCTAATTGCTAATCGCAAATTGCACCTTCATTCCTATGGGCCTCCTGGCCCATGCAAATGAATGGGTAATTTGCAATTAGCAATTTGCTCATTGCAAATTAGGAATGGTAAAGAATCGCTATTTATTCCTTAAAATTCGCTATTTAGGAAATGCAAAATAGTTTGATGATACATATGGCGGTTCATCTGTAACAAGATAAGAAGCTTAGGGATAGATTTATGATGACTGGCGCATCACCAGGGATGTGCCAGTCATCCTGCGCCACTGTTCCGCCACCCATGGTGTGCTGCATTTACAATGCGGCGCAGCATGGGGCAAAAATGGCACAGATGCGTGACGCATCTGTGCCGTAAAGGTGGCGCATTGCTGGAGTTGTATCGCAAGTGCGATGCAGCTCCAGCAAGGCTCAGGGGTGCCCCATCTCCACAATGTTGTGTCAAGACCTATGCCTGCTTAAAGCAGGCGCAGGGTTTTGACGCAGCTTTTTCCTATCTGATTGTAAATGCGGCACACCATGGGTGGCAGAGCAGTGGTGCACGTTAACTGGTGCATGCCTGGGGATGTGCCATTTAACATAAATCTGCCCCTTTACATTTAAGTATGTGCAGGGGACACAGAGTCGGTGAGGCTTATCCAAGGTTAAGAAGAGATGAGTCCTGTTCACTGAAAAATTAGACATAGGCTTCACCTGCTCAGCATCGCTGGACATGGCTAAATAATAGCTGCAAAATGTTACTCTTGTTAAACAATTTTACTATTATAATCTCTGAGATTTGTCTCTTACTCTGCAACATCTCATTGTTGTTATCTTTCTTTAAAGATAAAGACAACATCAACATGAGCGACAATCAGCAATCAGTTGATTTCGACCTCATCATTGAACTCGTAATTGAAACATCAGTAGAAATAGTAGATGGAAGAGAATAGTTAATCGTAGTAATTTTTGTGAAGTTTTTTCTGGAGAATGGATGCATAGTTCAAGCTGTGAGGCATTTTTTAATGAGGAGAGTTATTTCCAGGATAATGATTTTGACCATGCAGTTGACACCAGTGGTCGTGCTTATGAAGTGAAAGATGGTTGTCCAGTTGAAAAAGAAAAACTTGTGACAACAGAGGCAGAAGAGGTGTTAGGTAATGAGGTTTTAGGAAGACGTGCTAAGGGTCCTGTGTACACCTGGAAGTGTAGTAGTATTTGCAGTGTGCGACAGGATTCCATCAATTTGCTTTGTGATTTTGTACGGTCATTTAATAAGAAAAGTTTGAAGCAGAAAATGAGGTTGTTGCAAGAATTAGATCCTTGCAGAGTGAGAGAAGTGACAGCTTTGCGTGGTCATTCACTGGCTTGTCTTTCCAGGAGAGTATGCCAGAGTGTTTTTCATCATTTCAGGATGCTAGCAGTGCATCATAATAAAGTGAGGAAATTAGTTAGAATGTTGTATTATGCTAAGAGTCCAGCAATTATGCTTAAACAATTATGCGCTGCTCTTTTGCATGGTTCTGAAATAGATGTGAAGAATATATGTGAAGAAATTGAGTTTTGTTACTTTGGAAGTAAAGAGGAGAATGTTGAAATTGACCAAGAAGAAGCGGGTAATGTGGAAGATAGTGTACAGGTTTCCAGTACAGATAATTTCCAGAGGGAAATTGCGACGTTTCAGGTCAAATCAAGTGAGAGGCCAAATTTCACTTGTGTGTGTTGTCGACGCACTTATTATAAGAATCAGACTAAGTTAGTGGATTTATATGCAAAAAGTGAAAGGGAAAATAATAGTGAATGGAAGGATTTCACAACATACTTGATGGTAGAAAATTGTTTTGATTTGGGATTGGATCAACGTGTGTGTACTTATTGTTGTTGCAAATTAAATCAAAACCAGATGCCTGCTAGAGCAGTTCATAATAATCTGGAATTGGTTGAGATTCCTTCTGAATTGAAGGATTTAAATACTTATGAATCTATTTTGATTCAAAGTATCCATCCCTTTCAGGCTATTGTAAGAATGGAGCCAAAGACAGGGAAATTGCCTCCATCAGATTTACAGAGAGGACTAAAGGGAAGAGTTGTTTCTTTGCCTCTAGATTTGAAGAAAAACATTAACACAATTGGAGTAGAAAAAGTGGAAGAGGAACCTCTGGTTATCTTAGTTAATGGGGTTCCGACAAAGAATAAGAAAATATGGCAAGATTTAGTGGATGTTAGGAAAGTTATAAAGGCAACATTGTATTTGAAAAAAAATAATAAATACTATAAGAATGTATATGTTGCAGAAGAGGAAGTAAGTGAGGAAGAGGATAGCGATTTGTGTGCTGGTCAAATTGAGAAAGTAGAACCCTCTACTAGTGAAGAAATATATGAACATTATAGTGTTCATCCTTTGCATTCCAAGGAAGTCATGGGGAATGCTATTGAGTTGTTTCAAATGAAACAAGCCAAAGGGAGTCCCATTAGTGTTTGGGAGGAAAGTTTGGAAGCTCGGTGTTTCCCACAGCTTTTTCCAACAGGTCAGGGAGGAAGATATGATGAGCGACCTCATCAAATTCCTGCTTCTGAATACCGGACTTTGCGATTGTATGCAGGAGATGCTAGGTTTCGACAATGCATTCCCTATTTGTTTCATCTCCTGTTTGAAAGCGATCTGTCTGGACTGTCATATGCAGTGAACCACATCTTAAAAAGTGGTATACACATGCAAAACATCTCGGCAAGTGACTTTATGGATAAAGTCAATGTCCAAGACAGTATTTTGGATTCTCACCTGATTGATCTCATGGCGTGTCAGCGTGGTACTAATGAGTACTGGTACCGTCGTCATGGTGATTTAAAATGTATGCTGAGGAACTTAGGAACTCCCACATGGTTCCTCACTCTGAGCTGTGCCGAGTATGGCTGGGAAGACTTACTTGAATTTCTACGAGAGGCAAATGCTAACGTAGAAAACATCGAATTCAAGACACCCGGAGAACTGTGCTCTTTGGATCCAGTCAATGTATGTAGGTACTTCAATCATAGATTTGAAGCTATGATGTCTTTCATCATTTATTTAAAGATTTCTAAAGATTTCTAAAGCGCGTAGTCACCCAGGGGGTATCCCAGCGCTGAACCTATTACCACCAGTGGAAGATAGTCGGGAGTGGGAGGGATGGCTCAGGGAAAAAGTAGGGTTTTGAGGGCCTTCCTAAACCTTAGAAGGTTTGGTTCTGATCTGAGGCTCAGGGGGAGTGTGTTCCATTTTTTTCCCGTATTGACCGAAAAGCGACGGCCACCGAACCGGGCCTTCCTCACCTTGGGGATCGTGATGAAGTTCCCATGTTCGGAACGGAGCGCTCTTGTGGGTCTGTAAGGTGTGATCCAGTTCCCAAGGATCGGAGGGCCAGCATTGTGCAGTACCTTGTGGGCCAGACAGAGGGCCTTGAAGGTTACTCTTTCCCTAATAGGGAGCCAATGCAGCGTCCTCAGTGCGGGCTTGGCAGATGTTCTTGCCGGGGTGTTAGTCAGGAGTCGGGCTGCGGCATTTTGGGCTTTTTGAAGAGTTTGGAGCGTGGCTTCTGGAGATCCTAGGTATATGGCGTTACAGTAATCCAGCCTCGATAAAATTAGGCCTTGGATCAGCAGGAGACGCGATTGGAAAGGCAGTAGGGGAAGTACCTTCCTGCACGATTTCAATAGTCCGTAGCAGGTGCCGGCAGTCTTTCTTGCCTGTGTCCTAAAGGTGAGATCCGTCTCTAGCCATACTCCGTGACTCTTGACCTCAGTCTTGGGGGTGGGGGGTTCACCCATGCAGGCGGGCCAGATGTTCGGGGGGAGGCTCGTGATGTTATGCCCTAGGAGCAGGTTCTCTGTTTTGGAGCCGTTTAGTTTCAAGGCAGAGTCACCCATCCACTGATGTACACTGTTTAGACAGTCGTGGAGATTGGAGGGCTCTAGCTTGGGATGGGAGAGCGTTACCACCAGCTGAGTGTCGTCAGCATAGCTAACTATAGATATTCCAAAGGGTGACACCAGTTCCTCCAGTGGGGCCATATACACGTTGAACAACGTGGGGCTCAGGGAAGAGCCCTGAGGCACGCCACACTGGAGGGGAATGGAGGGGGAGCGGCTTTCACCTTCCCATACTTGGAAGGAGCGTCGGGAGAGAAAGGATGAGAGCCATTTTAGTGCCCTGTCTTTCACCCCGATATTATCGAGACGGTGAATCAGGACCTGGTGACTGACCGTGTCAAAGGCCGCACTCAGGTCCAGGAGGACCACTGCCACTGATCCTCCTGTGTCGATAATTTCCCTGGCCTTTTCTACTGCTGCCAGGAGGGCGGTGTCCGTACCCTGACCTGGTCTAAAGCCCGTCTGGGAGTCATTGAGGAGATGGTTTGACTCCAGGAAGTGTGATAGTTTTTTATTTGCTAATTTTTCCGCCACCGTGCCTATCCAGGGGAGGAGTGAGATGGGTCTATAGTTGGATAGGTCGGCAGGATCTAGCGATGGTTTTTTGAGGAGTCCTTTGACGATAGCCTCTTTCCAGTTCGAGGGGACTTCTCCTAGTGCAAGGGAGGTGTTAATGAGGGCTGTCAATTGAGGGACTATGGCCTGAGGGATGGTTTTGACGAACCGTACGGGCACTGGGTCACTGGGGGCTCCACTCTTAGTTGAAATGAGTGCGGCCATCACTTCCTCTTCTGTGACTGGGCCGAGCGCCGCTAGATGCGGCTTATTGGGTGGCGACGATGACTCCTTGGATCTTATTGTGATGTCAGGTTTAGTGGCAGGAGGGGAGGTGATGATTCTTTTGATTTTTTCGTCAAAGAAGAAGGCCAGATTTACGCATTTTTCCTCCGCTGCTTTGGGGTCCATGGGTTTTTGTGGGGGGTCGGGGACATGGAGGAGCTCTTTAAGGATGGAGAAGGTCTCATTAGCTGAGCAAGAGGAACCTTTTATTTTTTCCTCGTAAAAGGCACTCTTTGCTTTGCGAAGGGCTCGTTTGTATGCTTTCATGGATGATTGATACGCACTTTTCTCCAGCGTCGCCTTGTTTCTCCTCCAAGAACGTTCGGACTTTTTGCACTCCTTCTTGAGGGCGTTGAGAGCGGGTGTGTACCTGGGAGCGGGAGTGGTCCGTTTGACGTGTCTTAGGGTACTGGTGAGAGGAGCGAGACTGTCTAGGGGAAGGGCTAGCCAGTCGTTAAATTCTCTGTCAGCGGAGTTGGGGTCCGTGGGCAGGGGACTCATGGTTTCCCGTAGTATAGATTCCCATTCCTCTGGTACTAGCTTATACCATCGTCTGGTGCGAATCCTTGTTTTCTGTTTAGGGGCAGTAGTGGGATTAAGTGGCCAGTGCATGGGGATCAGCATATGGTCTGTCCAGGGCAGAGGGGTTGGGTCCAGGGTCTTTATGTTCTTAATGTTGGTGAGAATAGGATCCAGGAGATGGCCTTTCTCGTGGGTGGCTTTAGTATTTTGGAGGTGGAGATCGGCCGTGGTCAGGTCAGCGAGTAGATTGGCTGCGGCATTGTCCGCGGGGTCCAGAAAGTGTAGGTTAAAATCCCCTAGGAGGAGGAAGTTCGAGACTGAAATAGTTTTAAGTGAGATGTAATCCATCAGGGTACTGGAGAATTCTCCCAGTGCGCCAGGCGGCCGGTACACTAAAACTCCCGAGAGGGAGATAGATGGAGAGATCTGAATAGTGAAGTTACAGTTTTCACAATCATGAATAAGAAGAATCCACCTCTTGGAGAGGTGTTGGATTTCTTCTGGAGAAAGGAGTACCAAGCAAGAGGTGTTCCTCATATACATATGTTGCTGTGGATCAAGGATGCACCTAAATTTGGAACGGATCCAGAAGACTCAGTGATGAGTTTTATACAAGAGTATTCTACGTGTGCTGTTCCAAACGCAAAGGAGAAGAAAAGCCTAAGAGAAAAAGTTCTGCGTTTCCAAAGCCATCGATGTGGAAAGTACTGTCGTCGTAAATTCCGAAACAAGGACAAGTTCTACACCAAATGTCGTTTCGGCTTTCCACGACCGGTGATTTCTAAAGGAAGTGTAAACAGTTTGATGTCTTCGCTGCGACATAATGTGATGAAGAAATCACCTAAAAACACATACAATTTGAAGAGGAACGAAGAGTCCAAGTACATCAACGACTACAACCCGGTGATTTTGTCCATGTGGAATGCTAACATGGATATACAGTTTGTGGCTGATAACTGTATGGCTGTGGCTCGGTATGTGACGTCTTACATCACCAAAAAAGAGAAGACAGAATTGAAGGATATGTGGGAGGACATTTCCCATGAAAAGAGCCTCAGCAAGAAGTTGTACAGTTTCAGTCTGAAGATGTTGTCGCATCGAGAAATTGGAGCGTACGAATGTTCTGACCGGTTGTCTTCAGCAAGTCTCTATGCCAAGTCCAGGAGTATCATTTGGGCGAGTCTTGGTCTTGCTGCAACGCGTAATCGAGTTCTCAAACCTGTGCGGGAAATTGAGTATTTGGCGGAAAAGGAGCCAAACAGTACCGACATTTTGAAGACCAACATGTTGGATACATATTATCCAAATCGAAGCATTCACCTCGAGAATGTTTGTTTATATGAGGTTCTTCAAAATTACATATTCAAGAGGAACATCAAAGAAGATACTGAGAAAGGAGTGTATGCTGTAATAGGAAGTGAGGGATGTCTGGTCAAGCAAAGAAAATGCCACTTGGTAAACCATCGAAAATTGAGTGGCGAATCTCCTGAAAAAAAGGAGTTTTTCTATTTAGCACTTTTGCAACTTTTCAAGCCTTGGCGTGCAGAAGAGGAACTGCTTGGAGATTTTCTCTGTTACGAAGACTCTTTCAATGCCGCCAAGGAGACCATAGAATGTCCTGCTTTTCCCAAATATGTAGAAATGTTGAATGCGGAAATTGAGCAGGAAGCAATGATTGCAGCCGAGATTGCCAGAGACAGTTCTCAGGACAGTCAGAGTTCTGCTTCATTGAGTCAGGATCCACTAGGAGGACCTGTTATCGAAAATGAAGCTGCCACTGCTATGAATGAAGTGGAAAGAGCCATGGCACATGCTCAGGAGGATACGGTTAACTTAGAAGAGTTGGAAAGACAACTCAACGTTGAGCAGAGGAAAATATATGACGAAGTTACCATGCAAATTGATCATGGATTAAGTCATGACAAGAAAGAGTGCTCATGTACGTCGTTGAAGCCTGTCCGACTGTACGTGAGTGGAGAAGCGGGAACTGGAAAAAGTTTCCTTATTAAAGTAATTTCATGTTATTTGCAGGAAAGGACAGAGTCATCGCTGTCTTGTGTTGTCACCGCTCCAACTGGACTGGCAGCACATAACATTAAAAGGATTACTTTACATCGTTTACTGATGCTGCCAGTGGAGCATGACAACAAATTACAATATCACAAGCTATCTGGAGATGCTTGTTTTGAAGTTTCAAGAATCTTGAGGAAAATGAAACTTCTTATCATTGACGAAGTAAGCATGGTTTCCAATGTCATGCTTGCCTTTGTGCATTTGAGAATGCAAGAAGTTCTCAAAACAGAGTATGATGTGTTATTTGGTGGCAAACACATCATTGTTTTCGGAGATCTTCTGCAGCTGACACCAGTGAAAGGGCAACTTGTGTTCAAAATGCTCACGCATGAAGATACCAGGAAGTGCCTAGGCAGCATTGGCAACGTCAATATATGGTTAAACTTCAATTATGCTGAACTGCATGAAAATATGCGTCAGGCGAAGGATGAAGTTTACAAGACTATTCTACAAGATGTTAGAATTGGAAAAGTGACCGAGCATGGGAAAGAAGCTTTACATGCACGATTACTGTCAAATTTATATCCAGAACAAGATGTTGTGCCTGAGAATATTTTTCAGAAAATTACTGAGAAGAAATCTGGAATATGTTTGATGCCAACTCTTGCAGAATGTGCCAAATTCAACAACAAAATGTTGCATTTAGAAAAGCAAGAGATTGTGAAACTGGAAGCTATTGACAGAGTAGAGCATATGGGATCAACAATTATTTTGTCTGAGAATCTGAAAACAAAATTGGATTCATTAGAGAAGAGTATATCTAAAACTGCAGGTTTTGAAAAGACTCTGAATGTGTGCTTGAACTGCCGTATAATTTTAAGAAGGAATTTACATGTTGAAAGAGGTCTGGTAAATGGATCAATGGGTAATGTTGTTGATTTTGTGAAATACAGAAATAGAGATGGAATTGAATTTTTAAAAATTAAATTTGATGGCATTGAGGAAGTACAGCTAATTGGTCGTTGTTCTGCTAGATTTTTGCTTGTAAAAGACTTATATGTTCGCCGTAAGCAGTTTCCTGTTTGCTTGGCATATGCGGTGACAATCCATAAATCGCAAGGTTTAAGTGTAGACAGTGCATTGGTGAATATTGGCAGTTCTGTGTTCAAGGAGGGTAGGGCATATGTGGCATTGTCACGAGTTAGAACTTTATCGGGATTGTACTTGATTGAGTGTGATGTCACAAACATTTGTGCGGATCTAGATTGTGTTAAGGAATACAATAGGTTAAGAAGAGAGTATGCGCCACATTTGCCTCAATATCCTTTGTTTGAGAAACGTGTGGTAGGCCGGAAACGAAGAAATGTGACCAATACTAGGGAGGTTGTAGCAAAAAGACGAAAAGTCGATGAACCTGAAATTATAAGCAGAAACAAAAAGGATTCTGTTGAAGATGTTGTTGGTTTTCAATTTGAAAACAGTTCTGGTGTCAACTGCTATGCTAATGTAGTGGTTAATGTTTTGTTTTCTCTAGAAAATGTAAAAGAAGAGATTGTGGTCAATTCTGATCAAAGATTTTGCAGTTTGTTAAATTCTGTCTTAGAAAAATGTAGCACTGATAGAACAAACATAGAAAGTGTGTCTGAAATTCGAAATCTGTTAGACAGATGTTCAGGCCAAACACAATTCTCTCAAAATATTCAGCAAGATTGTCAGGAGTTTTTAATGTATATGCTTGATGTATTGCATGCTGAAGGTGTAGATGTAGATCAGCTGTTTGGGCTTTCTTATCAATGGCAGCATGACTGCGAGAACTGTATGGTATCAAGTACTACTAGTGTAGACTCAGAAAGATTTATATATTTAACTTTGCCAGACAGTAAATCAGTCTCCTTTAATAAGCTAGTAAAAGCAGCTGATCACAACATGGAGTGTAGCCAATGTAAATCTGAAATGATGTCCACATTATTTATACAAACATATGGCCAGTATGTCATTTTAATGTTCCAACGATGTAGGCCTGATGGAACAAAATTGACAACTTTAATTAAAAATGTTGTGGCTTCGCAGTTGTCAATATCAGGAAGGACTTTTGTAACTGCAGCAATTATATATCATGACGGTCCTTCAATAACATCAGGACATTACACAGCTTATTTAAAGTCTAGAAATGGCTGGTCATTCTGCAATGATTCTGTTTTAATTTTAAAAAAAAAATTGCCGTATGACCTTAAAAACTCTTACCTGGTGTTTTTAAAACCAAAATTTTAGGGAAAGAATCTCGGGATGTGCTCTGAGGAATTTCAAGAAGTTCTAATGGCTCCTACACGATTTGGCCTTGAGGATAAGTGTAGTTCAGAGACATAACTTCTAACCATAAGACTGGACGTCATGGAGAAATAAGTTCACTTTGAATGAGTTCAGAAAAACTATTTCTTTTTATAAGCTAATTGAAGCAGCCAATCAAAACATAGAGTAGAGGGAATGTAAGTCTGCAATGCTGTCTACTGTTTTACATTGCTTTGTGATTAAAAGTGATGTAGAGAATTAAATAATTGTAGTAGTCATAGAGGTAGTGTAAGTCTGCTTCATAGTAAGCAGTATCAGTATCATAGGAAATGTAGAACATGACTGAGGAAGAAGGGGAAGATATTACTAGTCCAGGATTGTGAAAATGATCTTCAACATTTTAATTCTGAAAGTTGCGGAAATGCCAAATGACGGTATTGGCTTACAAGAAATCCAAGAGTTATAAATGGCTCTGACAAGATTTGGCCTTGTGGAAACTTGTGGTAGAGAGCAAGAAGTCATTTATTGTATGTAACATGTTTTTCAAAACGATGGAGGTTTTCTTTCAGAAAGTGGCGGGCTGAAAGTAATAACAGCACAACAGAGTGTAAGCTGTTCATAGGACATCCTTTGACGTCATGGAAAGTAAGTTAACTTTAAGGAGTTCTGAATTCTGATTTGTTATGTTGTATGGGTTTTTTAAACACAATCATTTTGATTGTGTTTTTTTTTCCCCGCTGTTATATGATGAATACCTTCAAGTCACTGTTTTTAGTGAAATTTGATACATTCTGAGAACAGCAAAAATAAACCATTTAACATGTATAATTAATTCTGTACTGTTTCCATTTATGATGTACATTTAGAACTGTGTAGGAGGGATGGAGAAGGAGAGGCTTCTGTAAGTGTCAAAGTTCTTGCATACAGTGCTCATATTCTACGTAGTCTTTCATATGATAGACTACATTTCCACAATGAGATACCTAAGCAAAGGAAACACAGGTCATATGATTGTGGAATGAGCAAAAAAATGTGCATGTTTTTCAATTACATTACCTGTGTTTCCTAACATTACACACCACATTGTGTAGATGAGGTTTAGGCCTGTTCCTGGAGACAGAGGAGGTCTGACATTTGTTCAAGAGTGCAGTGGACATTAATCAATTCGTTGGTAGGCCTCCACATGTATTATGTCCTCTGTTCTCTTCAAACAACTCGAAATTTCATTTGGAACCCTGAGTAGGTCTCACCTCAAACAAACCTCTGGATAGGACACATCTTATTGGCATCCTGAAGCAATCATTTAAAATGTTAGTGTCTTGCGACACTTTTCTGAGACAACAGCAGTGCAAAAGATGCACCATGTTTTAAGATAGGCCTCACTTCATCTGCATCAAGATACTGTTAGTTTAAAATGTATATCTTTAGGACTGTGTAGGGGGCCTGGAGAAGCAGAAGCTTCTGTCAGTGTCAAAGTTGTTGAAAAACTGTTTGTCCTTCAATCTTTCCCCTTGTCTTTTGTAATTTTTAAATACATGTTTTAATATTTTTCAAATGTCTGTTCTCTCTTTCACAGATTGAAAGTATAAAAACAAAAAGTGAGTAATTTAACGACAATTATAAGGAAAATGTTTTGTATTCTTTTCGTTACATTTCTATCACATTCACCTACTATTAGTTCCACAGCTTTATTTCTTTAACCCTCAGTTTCCTGCCTTTGCTACTTTCCTCATTCCTTTCTCTTTTACCTACTTACTCAACTCCTTCCACTCCTTTTCTCAGTCCCTCTCTTCTCATAGTTCCTCACTCTTGTTCACTCACTCCGTCTCTATTACTCTTAGTGTCTTTGACTGATCACTTTTTCACTACTTGTTCATAATGCTTTCTCTGTGTAGTTGAAGCACACTAAGGGGCATATTATGAACACAGCCAATAAAATTATTGCTGTTTTTATTGGCAGAAAACTGGTGCAAAAGTGGTTTTAGCGGCAGTTTTCTGCCGCAAAAGCGGCTTTGGTGACATATTTCTGCCGATAAAAGCTGCAAAACATTTATTGCCTATGTTGATGATATGGCTCTATGTTATTTACATTTCTTTGCTGTTTCAATTAATCTTTTTCTGTTATTTTTTGTTTTCTGTTTTCTATTTTTTCTCTCTGTTATTCCCCATGTTTTAATCTTATTTTGAACATTCACTCACATTCTCCAAGAAACTCTTCTTTGTTATTGATCTACTCTCTTTTTTTCTTTCACTTCCTTATCTATTTTGTTTTCCACAATTATACCCTCTTCCGTCTTTTCTTCGGTAAATATATCTATTAAACAGTATCTCTGGTTTACTCCCTATAGCTGTCTTTCTTTTAACATCACTCTCTGTTTACTTTCCTTATACTTACTCTTCTTTTTTTTTTTTTTTTTTTTTTTGGTTCGCTCCCGGTTCGCGAACCGGGAAGCGAACTGGGAGCGAACTAAAAGAAATAGAGCTTGCTAGAGTGCTAAACATTCTAGCAATTTTTTTTGAAAGGGGAGGTAGTTCTGAAAAGAACTTTTTTTTAATGTTTTTGTTGTTTTATATTTTTTTTTATTTTTTTGAATTTTTTTTGTTTTTTTTGTATTTTTTGAACAATTTTATATTTTTGGGGGTTTTTTTGGGGGGGAAACAACAAAAAACAGGCATTGAAAAGGGCTCAACAGGAGCAAAAAAAAAATTACTGTGTGGGGCGGTTAGGGCAATTATGATTGTTGTAAGCTAGGTTTATTGAATTGATACTCATGTTGCCACATGATATCAATGCACCGCAGTGCAGACAAGTAAACTTCATATGCCCAAAATTATCCTGGATGTTTGGCACGGTTTCCCGTGCCTCTGCTGCTGTCAAAGAAATCAACGAAGTTGACCTGGCCACAGGAGTTGCTGTTGGGTTCTGTTCCATGTCTCGTATTTCCGCCCGGCTGTAATTGAGTGGATGCCACCTGCTCATGTGCCTATGCATGGTATAGTTCCCATAGCTATACTTTTTATCAGTCCCTCTTGATAATTTTTCTTTGCAAATGAGGCAGGTGACATACCTCGCATTCACTTTCTTCTGGCCTGGAGGCATTGAAAAAAACTGCCAAATGAAACTGGCTTTCCTATGGGAAACCCGGGGCACCTCTTCCAAGAACTGTGGTCCTTCTCTCTCCTCTTCCTCTATTTCTTCCTCTTCCTCCTCTGTGTTGGTGATGACCTGGGGAGGTGGTCCTCTCTTCCCATGAGGAGGTGGTGGTGGTGGTGGGGGTCCACCAGCTGAAGCTACCATTGAAGCCATTGCTCTAGTATGAAATAAGGTCTTCCTCTCACAATGATGAAAGTCAGAGTGAGGAAAGAAGGAGGGGTTTTCATCATTTGGGAAAAACAATAGTTCTAAACCAATGAAAAGTGTTATTTTTAGGTCACCTGACCTAGCCTTACATGATTATGAAACCAAAAGTTAAATGAACCAATGAAAAGTTTTATTAACAAGTCACATGACCTCTCACGCTTATGTTACGCGCTGCGGAACGCGCCCCGGATCGCTTCCGGGTCGCTGCGCTTCGCGCCTCGGTTCGCGTACCGGAGCACTTCCGGGTGCGCTAACGCAGCGCGTCATAAGACGCATTACGTGACAACGTGATACGTCGCGCTTCCGCGACGCGTCACGATGTTGATTTCTAACGCGGCAGTTGCGCTAACGGAACGTTTACCGGTTCGCGGACTGGGTCGCGGCATCAAATTGAGCTAACGGAAAGCTTCCCGGTTCGAGAACCGGGAGCGAAACAAAAAAAATATTTAAAAAAAAATTATTAATAAACATATAAAATATATTTTTGGATTTAAAGAAGAATACATTTTACAGCTATAGATATTAGCTTTTAAAAAACCAATGAAATTCACTGAAAAAACCATAGGTTATAGACCATATATAGTTAGGAATTAGCATTTACAAAACCTTGAAAATTCACTGAAAAACCATAGGTTATAGACCATATATAGTTAGGAATTAGCATTTAAAAAAACTTATTTTACTCACACAAAACCATTGAAATTCCATATATAGTTAGTTGTACTAACTATATATCGCGCACCCGCAATCCACTGCTGATCATGTCACATATTACATCATTCATGACATGGTCAGTGACATCACTGATGACATCACTGATGACATCTCAAATGACATCACTGATGACATCACTGATGACATCTCAAATGACATCACTGATGACATCACTGATGACATCTCAAATGACATCACTGATGACATCACTGATGACATCTCAAATGACATCACTGATGACATCACTGATGACATCTCATTTGACATTACTGATCACATCACTGATGACATCATTCATGTGATAATACGATGAACCTCTTCAGACTCTAATATAACCTTAGATACAATCAGTGTAAACAGACACTCATAGACTGTCACTCATCCATGGAGTTACTCAGACACTTAGTCAGTCATACAAAGAATCAATCACACCTCCATTTCCTCAACTATACAGTTATACACACCTTACTTATTCAAACATATACTAAAACATATTTACTCACTTATACAATCCTGGATACAAGTTCACAATGATCCATACAGCCACTCACACATTCACTGGCTCTTATGCACAGTTATTTATATATGTCAACTCTCACATGTACTGTATTTTACATATGTACTTACTTTAACATGTAGCACTGAGATATCCATTCACTCACCAATACACTCATGCACACAGTCAACTGCCCATACAGCTGTTTCCACATGCACTTTTGAACCCATACATCTAGTCAATCAACTGCTCACACATCTATGCAGAGAGTCATACACCTCCCAGCCACCCACACACACACTCAGTCTCCCATACAAATGCTTGGGCAACCAATCAATAACCCATATAGTTAATCATATAGCTACTGATCAACACATGCAGCAGTTTACAGAACAACAGACATAATGATGCACAAATTAAGACAGTTTAGTCACTAACCCATGCACTCAGTGAGACACATTTAATCAGTCACTCATACAGTCAGTCATGCCCCTACTAAATCCTTCATCCAGACACTTATACATCCACTCAAGACATATTTTAACTTTACAGAAAAATACAGTCACTGGATGTTGTCATCAGTGATGTCATTTGAGATGTCATCAGTGATGTCATCAGTGATGTCATTTGAGATGTCATCAGTGATGTCATCAGTGATGTCACTGACCATGTCATGAATGATGTAATATGTGACATGATCAGCAGTGGATTGCGGGTGCGCGATATATAGTTAGTACAACTAACTATATATGGAATTTAAATGGTTTTGTGTGAGTAAAATAAGGTTTTTTAAATGCTAATTCCTAACTATATATGGTCTATAATCTATGGTTTTTTCAGTGAATTTTCAAGGTTTTGTAAATGCTAATTCCTAACTATATATGGTCTATAACCTATGGTTTTTTCAGTGAATATATATATATATACATATATATATATATTACCTACTGGCGGTCGCCAGTAGGTATATATAGTTAGGATTTTTTCTCTATGGGATTTTTGAAAATTCTATGTCTAATAACTTTGGCGTTTGTGGACAGAATTGGCTGAAATTTTCAGGACAATGGAACATTTTGTTTCTGAGCAGCCCCTGAAAATTTGGGGGGGTTTCGTCAAGGGGGGGCCGAGAAAAAAGGGGGGTCCCAAAACGTGTTTTTAACATTGAGTTTTCCATAGGGCGGTTGGCCTCACTTTTAGCCCGAACGGCTGAATGGATTTGCACGAAACTTGGCAAAATTGTAGGGACTGGTAGCCCGATGTGCCTTTGCTAGGTCTCAATATATGTGCTCCAGTGGATTTTGAGAAATTAACGTTCAAAAAAAGATATATATCTGTAACAGCGAACCAGGCAGCGCTCCAGTTCGCGTACTGTTCGCGTTACGGAGCTTTGTTAAGCGAAGCTGATTGGTTCTCCGGCGTCTGTAAACATTCCAAACAGTCCGTAGCGGCCGCCATCTTGTCTCTCGGTAGGATCGAGAGACAAGAGGAGGCCAAAGCGAAGGGGCAAATGACCGTAAGGGGGCATAGTAGATCCTCCCTGACCCTCTAGGTTTGATGTGGAGGTTTTAAAAGGGCCCCGCGGGGCAAAAAAAATAAAAAATAATAATAATCGAACGGCTGAATGGATTTGCACGAAACTTGGCAAAATTGTAGGGACTGGTAGCCCGATGTGCCTTTGCTAGGTCTCAATATATGTGCTCCAGTGGATTTTGAGAAATTAACGTTCAAAAAAAGATATATATCTGTAACAGCGCTCCGCTTCGCGTACTTTTCACGTAACGGAGCTTTGCGAAGCTGATTGGTTCTCCGGCGTCTGTAAACATTGCAAACAGTCCGTAGCGGCCGCCATCTTGTCTCTCGGTAGGATCGAGAGACAAGAGGAGGCCAAAGCGAAGGGGCAAATGACCATAAGGGGGCATAGTAGATCCTCCCTGACCTCTTAGGTTTGATGTACCATTTTGCCAAGTTTGGTGTAATTCCGTTCAGCCATTCAGGCTGTAGACGTATCTAAATGTCCTATGGAAAATTGCATGGGGAAAACACATTTGAAAGTGTTGAAATTTAGAACCAATTAAAATGTTACTTTGGTTTTGTATTTGTGTGTGATGAAAGTTAATTGGTTATGTATATATCTAAAATGAGAGGAAACCACAGCCATTTTGTGATACTACTGTCTGAGGTACATTTGTGAGGAATTTTTGGTGCTCAATTTCTGGTGTTTGGTTTACACAGTACTAACACTTCTCCTACTTTTAAAAAGGTGAGTTGTTAATTTGTAAGGGGAACTATGTTGTACACTTTAAGATAATTTGAAAAATGTTTTCTGTTATTTATTTACAGTCCTTCTGTTATACTAAATACTTGATAAAGTTAGTTTTATATTATGTATTACTAAAAACGATAAATGAAAGTGATTATTTTTTTCTGCAATTTACAGCAAGCAATTTCAAAATAAAATGGCTCACAATGAAGAGACCGTGGCAATTTCTTTTGAATTATCCACTACATTTATTGAAATTGACAGCACCAATAATGAAGTATTCTCACAAGGAGGAGAAGACTTGAATGATTTTTTGGATTAATCTCTTGATGGCGAATTTATCGAATGTTTGGAGACCATAGAGTTACAAGAATCATCATTGCAGACTTTTCATGAGGAGATTCCAGATGAGATGATTGAAGAGGAAATTCCTGATGAGGACATGTTACTAGTTCTTTCAAATTTTGAAAATTCAGAAGAATAAATTTATATTTAGAAATACAAAAATTGGTTGAGACATTATTCATTTTTATTTTTAATTTATGAGGTTGTAGCGAAGTGATTGTAGTATAAAATGAGACTTATAGTATAGAGTGGAACATTTTTATGTTACATGGTAAGTTTACTCATATTTACTTTCCTTCTTCCACTATATTATCTCCAATGTGTATTTGACATCTCTTCTTCATCTCCAGCCTCCTTTCTCTCACTGTCTGTCTCTGATGCATCTTATCGCTGCCATTTTGTGTAATTACAGAAGAGAGTAAAATAAAATAGTTCGGAACGTGAAAAGGGGGCAAAGTAGAGTACCCCTCACCTCCTAGGCCTTCTCAGGCGGTCCCAAAAGGATCAGTTTCTGCTTTCCTGAGAGATTATGGTATGAGTTCCATATACCACAATAACTTGCATTACAACATGCAAGATATCTATCTCCTATTACCAACTTTTGGAGATATTCGCGCTAAGCGCGAATATCTCCAAAAACTAACACCTGCCCTGAGCAGTTCTTAGCCATGTTATCCAATGGGAGGTGGATAACATGGCTAAGAGCATTAGCTCGGTAATGCATGAATATCGCTGACTTTTTAGCGATATTCATGCATTGCGGCCGTTTTTTATCGCATTTGCGATAAACCTTGATAATAGCAAGGTTTATCTTCGATAATTTCTGGCAAAGCTTAGCGGTAAAAAAATTCGTTGCTAAGCATCGTTAGCGATAAATATCGCTTAAATTTGGCAATATGCACCAACGACTGTTAACGTTCGATTCGAAGGAAATGAGGAAGTGTTGAAAAACATTGTCTGCGCCATCTTGCCTTTTTTGAAATGCCACACTTTTGTTGTGCACGGCAGCCATTTTAGATGCCTTGACCAGACCCACTCTCTGCACGCTGTCGATTCGTAGCATGGCTCCCCACCCTCGGAAGCATCTTCCCCAGGCACTGCTCACCCCCGCTCTCTGTCTTATGCATGGGCAATAAACCTTCCCCCATCTGCGCTGCTCTTCCCTGAGAATCACACTCTGTGCCCGCCCGACACCTCCCTTTCGCCCTATTCACTACCGCACCCTCTGACACTCCTCTTCTTCTGTGTCCGATTGTCCAGGCCGGTCCTAGGCTATCAGCTAGCCCTGCAGATGTAGTTTATGGCCCCAGCTGTAAAGAATCACCCCTCTTCAAAGGAGTTATAGTAGATCAAGGCCCACACCCGATGAGATCCGTCACACCACACGTGTTCATACTATCTGAAAACAATCCTGTATTGTGATTGGGGAGGGGACCGAGCCTGAAGCGGAAGATTCCAGGGATGACTCTTTGTACATCAAAGTTTTTACAATTATGTGTCACATTAAAAATATATAGCACTCCAACAAAGTAGTAGGAATATAAAACTTTAATAACTTATAAATATATACAACAAAACAAAAACAGTAAAAACATTTAAACAATGAAGAGACCGTGGCAATTTCTTTTGAATTATCCACTACATTTAATGAAATTGACAGCACCAATAATGAAATATTCTCACAAGGAGGAGATGACTTGAATGATTTTTTTGATCAATCTCTTGATGGCGAATTTATCGAATGTTTGGAGACCGTAGAGTTACAAGAATCATCATTGCAGACTTTTCATGAGGAGATTCCTGATGAGATGATTGAAGAGGAAATTCCTGATGAGGACATGTTACTAGTTCTTTCAAATTATGAAAATTCAGAAGATGTTGCCTGGGGGTGGGTCGTCAGTAGCAGTCTGTTGTGCGAATAGTTCCAAGGCAGCAGAACGCGCTGAAATCTAGATGGCACGAAGGTGATGTCTAGTAAGTTGCCGCCCAGCAAATAACGGCGTGGGGCGCCGCGGGGGGGGGAGGCAGTCCAAAGTTCCGTTAAAAGGGCAAAGGAAAGGATCGGTGGTTTTAACCATCAGTCAAAAAGGGGAGGGGGTGCAACAATTTTTCCTACCGGGTCACACTGTGCTTTCACCGGAACTGAGGTCTGCAGGATTCTAGTCATTCAAACTGAGGCTGGCGCCAGCATGGGAGCGCCGACGTCCCGCGGCTACAGTTTCGTCACTCCACGGGCGATCATGGCAGTCATTCCCCATCGGGGGTGTCTGCGGGGGTCGGGGACTCCCGCGGCTCCTCTAGAATCTTCAAGGTCGTGGAGGACTACGGTGGTGGAGTCAACCAGTGACTGGGCCATTTCTTTATGCTGGGCCCGCTCTTGCCAGGTCGACAGCCATTTTGAGAGTTCGGTAGCTACTGGCGATCGCGGGGTCAAATGAGCAGACGGGCTCCACCCTGCCGGGCGAGACGTTGCAGCATCGCCACAGTGGAAGAACCCTTTTCCGGGCGCCTGGAGCGCTGAGGGTGCAGGTGGGAAGCCTCCACCTGGGGAGGCGGGAGAGGCCTGTTCGCACCGTCTCTGCCTCCCAGTGCACCCCACGGCGTCTCGCTTGAGATTTGTTATGGCCGGACCAGGCGATGAGGACGAGAGGGGGGGGGGGTCGGAGGCATGTGCAAGACATCCCCCTCCCAGGGTTGTTGCAGCAATTATTCAAGAAAGAAGAAATGTCCCGTCCGTCTTTGGGCCGGACCTCCGGTGGATGGCGGCCGGACGTCCTTTGCTCTGGCCCCATGAACGGGTTCCTTGGCTCATCGGCTGCAGCCGGATCCCGTCGGGCCCAGCCCCCGGCCGTTGGTGGCCGGACCGGTAGAGAGTGTGGAGGGACAACCTGCAACTCTCAAGGGCCACCGCGGCCGGACTGGGAGAGAGAGGGGAGGGTCGAGGACACGGACATTCCCCCCCCTAAAACTCTCCAGTGTTGTCAATCCCCCTGGCCGGGTCCCGCTGGCCTCGGCCTCTCCTCCGGCTACACCCTACGTGATGATCTCCTGGCCGAGGCGTGACAGCAGGACCCGCCTTATATGTGTTGCTTCCGGCTGGGCGTAGCCGAAAACCTGTTGCCCTTTGGAAGTTTCTAGAATGGGGCGGATGTCTGCTGACTTCTATCTTTCCCAGTTTGCCGTTATTTGGCCGTGGCAGGCGGTGGGACAGACACGTTTTGGGGCAGTGAGGGGCGATGTTTTCAGGTTTCTTATTACGGGCTTACTTCTAACGTTTCTTGTTTCTAGGACAATAATAGGTTTTATCATTACGTATTGTTATCGTTTCTTTGTTTGTTATTTAATAAAAAGTTTATCAGTGGCCTACTGATTTTCGTTTTCCTATTCTTTTCTTTCCAGGTTGTTTCATGCTAAAGATTCTGTTAACAGGATACAGTGATCACTTCGTTATTATTGCATATGTCCTTTTCACTAGGGGTGCTCTCTTGTCGGGCCAGATGACCTATCTCTAGTAAATGGCCCGGGTGAAACAGGTGCATCAATCAGTGGGGAGTAGATAGGCATGACAGATTACAACGGGGGAGAAAGGTCCGCATTACGTACCCTTTCACTACTTGCAAAGATTTTCCTACGTTTATTTGCAAACAGGGAATACCTCCAAAAAGAACTAATTCCCAAACAGTCAATGTTCGGACAATCAATCAATCAATGAGGAATGAAATAGGTACGACGTGTTAAAGGCTTGCGTTACCTACCCTTCACTATCTGCAAAGGGAGAGAGAATATTCCTATTCTTCCTCGTTTGCAGGCAGAGAAGATCCTTAAGAGAACCAACTTCGAACAATTCAATGCTCGATTCAAACAATCAACAAGGGGTACTGTGAACACAAATGAACGCCGCTTATGTACATACACATTGCTATTTTCAACAGGTTGTTCCTAATGTTTCTATTTAAGCGAGGTCAAAAAGAGATCCCATTAGTGGCCTACTGATTTTGCTCGATTTCTTTTGTTTTTTTACACGATTTTTCGCTATCTGCAAAGACTAAACAGAGTATTGCGACTCTGTGCTTGTTTGTAAATAGAGAATGAACCAAAGAGAACAATCAATCAAATGGAGAGAGAAGCAGGCACGACGGATTACAACGGGGGCAAAGGCCTGCGTTAACTACCCTTCACTATCTGCAAAGAGAGAGTACTCCTAATAGAAATGAGGGGTGGGGGGCAGCATTCAAAGCAGATCAGTGTGCATAAACACGAAAATGTTTTTACTTACCACGTACTTGAGATTCGACAGCTTATGATATTTGCTATTAAAAACCATTGAAATTCACTGAAAAAACCATAGGTTATAGACCATATATAGTTAGGAATTAGCATTTACAAAACCTTGAAAATTCACTGAAAAAACCATAGGTTATAGACCATATATCGTTAGGAATTAGCATTTAAAAAACCTTATTTTACTCACACAAAACCATTGAAATTCCATATATAGTTAGTTGCACTAACTATATATCGCGCACCCGCAATCCACTGCTGATGATGTCACATATTACATCATTCATGACATGGTCAGTGACATCACTGATGACATCACTGATGACATCTCAAATGACATCACTGATGACATCACTGATGACATCTCATTTGACATCAATGACCACATCACTGATGATATCATTCATGTGACAATACAATGCATCTCCTCACATTTTAATATAACATTTGTTACACTCAGTGTTAAATACAGAGTATAATTTTTGAAACCATTCACACACCAATACTAGTTACTACATACGCACTCACTGATTCCTACGTCTACACACACATTCACTTATTCACCCATACAATCATTCATACATACAATCACTCATCTTCACAACACTATCATATGCACTCATACACCTATACAGATACTCACACTCTGCCACTCATCCATGGAGTTACTCACACACCTAGTCAGTCCTGTAAAGAATCAATCACACTTCCATTTTCTTGTCTATACAGTTAAACATAGAGCACCTTACATTTTCAAACATATACTAACACATACTTACTCTCTTATACAATCATTGATACAAGTACACATTGATCTGCACAGAGTCACACACCTCCCAGCCAGCCACACACACACTCAGTCTCCCATACAAATACTTGGACAATGAATCAATAACCCATATAGTTAATCATATAGCTACTGATCAACACATGCAGCAGTTTACAGAACAACAGACATAATGATGCACAAATTAAGACAGTTTAGTCACTAACCCATGCACTCAGTGAGACACATTTAATCACTCACTCATACATTCAGTCATGCACCTACTAAATCCTTCATCCAGACACTTATACTTCCACTCATTCTTCAATATGTAAGACATATTTTAACTTTACAGAAACATACAGTCACTGGATGTTGTCATCAGTGATGTCATCAGTGATGTCATTTGAGATGTCATCAGTGATGTCATCAGTGATGTCACTGACCATGTCATGAATGATGTAATATGTGACATCATCAGCAGTGGATTGCGGGTGCGCGATATATAGTTAGTGCAACTAACTATATATGGAATTTCAATGGTTTTGTGTGAGTAAAATAAGGTTTTTTAAATGCTAATTCCTAATGATATATGGTCTATAACCTATGGTTTTTTCAGTGAATTTTCAAGGTTTTGTAAATGCTAATTCCTAACTATATATGGTCTATAACCTATGTTTTTTTCAGTGAATTTTCAAGGTTTTGTAAATGCTAATTCCTAACTATATATGGTCTATAACCTATGGTTTTTTCAGTGAATATATATATATATATATATATTACCTACTGGCGGTCGCCAGTAGGTAGTTATAGTTAGGACCTAGTTTCCATAGGAAATTTGCAACATTCTGTTGAGAATAACTTTGACACCGGTTGACGAATCTTTGCGAATTTCTCAGAGAAGATGGCCTGCTCCACTCCGTTCCTTCCCTGAAAGTTTGGGGGGGATTCGTCAAGTGGGGGCTGAGATAAAAGGGGGGTCCCAAAACATGTTTTCCCCATGTTATTTTCCATAGGACGTTTAGACACGGCTACAGCTCGAACGGCTGAATGGATTTATAAGAAATTTGGTAGAAAGGTAGAGTCCGGCTCGCAGATTACGCTTTTCTTTGAAAGGTGTAAATCTGTTCAGTAGTTGCTGAGAAAATTAACTTTGAAAAAATATATATTGGGCTACATTGGGCTATATATATGTTAGAGCCCAAATGTAGCCCAATGTAGCCCAATGTAGCCCAAAGATGGCCACCAGAGACAAAAAAAAAAATGTAGCCCAAATATCAGCCAGATGTAGCCCAACTATAGCCCAATGACAGAATGTCCCAGAGTGTTCTAAAGAACAACTAGAGCGCTAACAGTCTTACTTATGACAAAAGTATGGCACACCTGAAGTCATCTTGATTGGAATAAAGTGTTAACACTTAAAACATTTAATTTGCAAAGGAACAAAATGAGGGGGTTCATTTTGCCATAGAAATTATGATTAGTGCTGAAGAAAGAAAAATTAGGGCACATTTTGAGTGACTTCTCAAATCCTCTTATATTTCATTAAAAAAATTCTGATATGCAGTCTCCCAAGATGGCCACCAGAGACAAAAGAGCCCAAATGTAGCCCAAATATCAGCCAGATGTAGCCCAACTATAGCCCAATGACAGTAGTTAGGACCTAGTTTCCATAGGAAATCTGCAACATTCTATTGAGAATAACTTTGGCGCCGGTGGACGAATCTTTGCGAATTTCTCAAAGAAGATGGCCTGCTCCACTTCGCTCCTTCCCTGAAAGTTTGGGGGGGATTCGTCAAGTGGGGGCTGAGATAAAAGGGGGGTCCCAAAACGTGTTTTCCCCATGTTATTTTCTACAGGACGTTTAGACACGGCTACAGCTCGAACGGCTGAATGGATTTATAAGAAATTTGGGAGAAAGGTAGAGTCCGACTCGCAGATTACGCTTTTCTTTGAATGGTGTAAATCTGTTCAGTAGTTGCTGAGAAAATTAACTTTGAAAAAATATATATTGGGCTACATTGGGCTATATATATGTTAGAGCCCAAATGTAGCCCAATGTAGCCCAATGTAGCCCAATGTAGCCCAATGTAGCCCAAAGATGGCCACCAGAGACAAAAAAAACAAATGTAGCCCAAATATCAGCCAGATGTAGCCCAACTATAGCCCACTGACAGAATGTCCCAGAGTGTTCTAAAGAACAACTAGAGCGCTAACAGTCTTACTTATGACAAAAGTATGGCACACCTGAAGTCATCTTGATTGGAATAAAGTGTTAACACTTAAAACATTTAATTTGCAAAGGAACAACATGAGGGGGTTCATTTTGCCATAGAAATTATGATTAGTGCTGAAGAAAGAAAAATTAGGGCACATTTTGAGTGACTTCTCAAATCCTCTTATATTTCATTAAAAAAATTCTGATATGCAGTCTCCCAAGATGGCCACCAGAGACAAAAGAGCCCAAATGTATCCCAAATATAAGCCAGATGTAGCCCAACTATAGCCCAATGACAGAATGTCCCAGAGGGTTCTAAAGAACAACTAGAACGCTAACAGTCTTACTTATGACAAAAGTATGGCACACCTGAAGTCATCTTGATTGGAATAAAGTGGTAACACTTAATACATTTAATTTGAAAAGGAACAAAATGAGGGGTTTCATTTTGCCATAGAAATTTTATATATATATATATATTCACTAAAAAAACTATAGGTTTGATTGGCGTGGCTACGGCGGCGATGTGAAGGGACGCACCTTGAGTGAGCTCCGCTGCCCTGCTGCCTCCATAAGCTTTCAAAAGCACAATTCGGGGGGCTACTTGGGGGACCCTGTCTCCTGCCTGGACCCTGGACGTGAGGCGATCCTTGAAGCGGCTGTCTTGGCGCGAGAGACACAGCTGTGGGCGCCTGAGACCCTGCCGCTCCGCTGCCGGTGCACCGGCGCCATTTCCTCACTGCGCCTGGTGGCTGGGGCCTTGGTCTCACTCCCACCACAGGCGGCTCCCAACGCTGTGGGGACGATCGAGGCCTCCGCCAGACCCTCGGAGGTGTTCCCCTGCACGCGGACTGAGCGTGTCAGGGTCTGCGGAGTGAGAGGTCGGAGCTGCTGGTATCGAGATGGCCCCCCGGGCGGGAGTGTGGAGGTCGCTCGGCTGCCGGCCATACGCGAGGGCCCGGCTCTGGAGATGAAGCAAGGCCGCGTCTGACGCGGGAAGACCATTGGCTGCGTCACTGTCAGAAGCCCCTGCCACAAGATCGTGGGCTGCCGCGGGGGCGCCCCAGTGTCCTGTCCCACCCGCGACCCCACACTGCCTGCCGCTGGATGCCCCGGCAGCGCCTCGGGCCATAGCATCAGGATTGGAACTGCCGCAGGTGCTGCCCGCCATTTCGCGACATCGGACTGTGTCACGGCCGCCATCTTCGCTACTCCCGCCGGCACCCTGGCCCGGGTGCCCGACCCAACTGCCTGTCGGGGCCCCCGGTGAGTGCGACAGAGCCCTGCCTTAAGGGGTGCTTGCTGGCTGCTGACCGGCCATGCCGCCCTTGCCTGGGTGCATACACTGGACCTGCTCCCCCACCCCCCCGCCTTGGAGGGGTCCCCAGAGGAGGCGACTCTGACCGGGTGGCTGCAGAGGCGGCCCACGCGCTTCTCCCCCTGCCGGCGGCCCCCCCCGCCAGGAGAGAACTCTGCTGTCGGCTGGCTGGGTGGACTGCGCCATCCACCGATCTCCACGCCCCTGCGGCCTGGCTTGCTGGCCGGAGACGAGGGGAGAGAAAGACTGCGGCCACGTGAGTACCCCTCCACTTTTATTGGGGCCCCGGAGTGAACTATGCACTGCTCCCTTGCCCCCTCCCCGGGAGGAGCGGCCGTGACAGGGGAGTGGGGTGCACCTCGGCGACCCCCGTGAGAGACTGCCACGCGTCGCGGGGGCGAGTGGCGAAACGCCCATGGCCTGAGGGGGGAGCTGGCCCCATAGCGATCCACACACGCATTGGTGCCCCTGCAAGGCCTCTTGAGGACACGGGCCCCACTCCACCCCTTGGTTGAAGTGAGTCTGCCAGTGAGTGGGTGCTCGGGTGGGGAGGAGGCTATTGGTGGTCTGCTGAACTGCCCCCAAGACACTGCAGCGCCATAGAGGACTCGCGCCACTGAGACAGACGACGCTCCGGGAGACTGAGCCCTGCGCTACGGACTAACGATGACCCGCGGCAGAGGGGGCAAGACGGAATCGGCGGCGACGTCCAAAGACACTTCGGTGGTTGCCATGTGGGGCAAATCGGGAGCCGCCTCCTGCTTCCTCCCCTCCGGTTACCCAGGCCTTCATGTCATCCTTCATGGCGGACCCCAAATCGGAGATAGGGTCTCTGAGATCGGAGGTGCACTCGTGCGTCAAAGAGCTGTGCAAAGAAGTGACCGAGCTGGGAGACAGGGTCGATGGACTCGAGAAAACCGTCGATACGCGCACGGAGGACATGGAACAGCTGTGGCAGAGAGTTGCGGCCCTGGAGGAGCAGAACATTGAGCTCCAGATCAAGCAGGAGGACCTTGAAAATAGGGGGCGCCGCAACAACCTCCCTATCCGGGGCGTGCCACTCGGGGAAGGGGGACTGACACCATGGCCTATGTGGCCCTACTCCTACACGAGGTGTGGGGAAATGAAGACGCCCCCCGCCGCTCTTGGACCGTGCACATCGGATCTTCGGTGCGGGAGGTAGGACGGGCCTCCTCCCGGACATCATAACCCGAGTGCATTACTTCACGGAGAAAGAGGCCATACTGAAAGCTGCGAGGGACAAGCAGGACCTACGCTACGGAGGGCACAAAATCCAAATCTTTCAGTACCTGGCCCCTAACACGCTGCACAGAAGGAAGGTCTTCCGCCCGGTGACTGAGAAGCTGCGAGCTCTGGACATACCCTACCAGTGGGGACATCCCTTTGCCCTCATCTTAAGCTGGGAAGACAAGCGCAGAACCATCCGCTCCTACCACGAGGCGGCACGACTACTTGGACTCTCGGAATCCCCGGAGAGCAGCCCCTCCCGCCCCAAGCGCCAAGAGAGGACCCCGGCCCGGCCAGACTGGACCACGGTGACTCGCCGTCGCCGAACACCCCCAGTGGACGCCTGCTCCATGTTACAGCCCAAGCGAGACATCATTGAACACATTCGCTCCCTCGAAGATGACCGCGAGGGGCAACCCACGAAGCCCCGCACACCGTGAACCACAGAGGATTGACGCCCGGCCTTAGGTAATCAACAGCCAGCGGGGAGATTGCCTAATTATTGTCAGAAGATTCTTAACAACCACCCGAGTTCCCGATATTGTATTGGACATCTACCGGGGCTTGGTGCCCCCTGCTAGACGATAAGGCGACCCCCACACTACTGAGGCCCCTATGTGACTGCACCCCCAGACATTGCAGGTGGGGTGCGCCCCCAGAACTGAACTTGCTGCCCCAGAGAGTGGGGTCAGCGGGACACGGGTGGCAGCCTCGTTGAATTGCCAGCGGAAAAAGGGGCCGAAGGGGAGCAACGTGGGATGCGACTGTTCTCTTGGAGGGGCTCGTGAGCGGCGGCCCTTGAGTTTCTACAGTCTGGGAGTGGCCCCCTCACTGGTGGGGTCTGGCGCCTCTGAGCCGATTGCTGAGCCACGACTGCCTTTGCGCTGAACTTGTGTTAACGACCCCCGAATCCGCCCTGGGCAGCGGGGCAAACGGACCTCGGGACAATCGAGATCCATCCCTCTAGCAGAACGCCCCCCTCTTTGTCCCTTAGGAAGTGACATTCCTGAGTCCATCCGAATCCTCGGGTAGAGGATGCCCGGAACCTGGGACATTATTTTACAGCCACGTTGGCCTGTTGTGGTTATTTACCCTCTATGTACCTTTTACTTTCCCACCTATACTATTTTTCCTACTTCTCATCTGAGCCTTTACTGTACTAGACCTTTCCTCTCCTGGAGTAGAGTGGTGGTTTGGAGATTATTAGGGATACCTGCGCGTCTGCGGTGGGTGGGAAAGGCCGACCCTCCCCAATCCACAGGTTGGGAGATGCTGGGAGATGAGGCGGCTCCATTCCCCTTAGTGTCATGGCGGTAAATGTCCCTACACCCCTAAAGGTCCTGACACTTAATGTCAGAGGCCTTAACTCCCCCAACAAGCGGACCCAGGTGTGGCGCTACCTTCTCCACCATTCCCCTGACATTGTCTTCCTTCAGGAGACACATCTTTTGCGGGGGGACACTAGGCGCATGGCACATCCCAGATACCCCACACAATTCTGGGCCTTGGCTGACACTAAAACGGCGGGGGTGGCGATCCTGTGCAGAGCTGGCTTTCGGCGGGTATCCACAAAACCCTACAGGAGTGGGGATGGACGCTTCCTTCGGGCTACGGTGCAGGTGGGAGGGATGCAGTTCACGCTGGGTAATGTATATGCACCCAACCAGTCGCAAGATAAATATCTCCAGTCGCTGCTGCGGGAACAGTTTCGGACCGGCGAACCGCGCATGATACTGGGCGGGGACTTCAATCTCGTGTGGGACCCGGACATAGACCGCGGAGCCAATGCGTTTAGCGGCACGGGCGCAATGTCGGCCACTCTAAGGGAGCAGATCACGGACCTAGGACTCGTCGATGCATGGCGCTATCACAACCCGGGTCTGCGCGACTACACCTTCTACTCGCACTCCCACCGCACCTATTCACGCATCGACCACTTCTTTATCTCTCTAGACCTGATGCGAGACACGCTGAAGGTCGCTATATCGGACATCTCGCTGTCGGACCACGCACACGTCGAGCTGACTCTGCAGGATCCCCTGGCGCAAGCTCCCCGGGAACGTAGATGGACCCTTTCCACCGAGTGTCCTTCGAGACCCAGAGGATGTTGACAGCATCCGAGAAGCCATAGACTCGTACTTCGTCATCAACAATATCTCAGAAACGCCGTTCCCGGTAGTATGGGATGCCTTTAAGGCCACCATATGGGGTCACATCACCTCCCTGGCAATAGCGAGAAGTCGTGCGGCCCATAAACTGGAGGCCGACCTAACGGGTGAGATCAAACGCGCGGAGGCGCAGGACAAGGACCGCCCTTCCCTGGCTTCCAGGAGGAAGTTGGCGAACCTTAGGGGACAGCTTCGCCTCCTACGCACCAATAAGGCGGAACACTCCCTCCTAGCGCTCAAGCAAAAGTACTATGAGGGGGGGGGACAAGGTGGGCCGCCTGCTAGCGGGACGACTGAAGGCGAGAGCAGCCAGAGCCCACATTGCTGCTGTACGACGCCAGGATGGTACTAGTGCCGTCACTGAAAGAGCCAAGCAGGATGCCTTTGTAGCCTACTATACCTCCCTGTACGCAGGCGAACCCACGTCAGAAGAGGCACGAGCGGCTGTCCTCGCTGAGTATGAGGGGACACCGCTACCGCCGGTAGGTGCGATGGAACTGGAAGAGCCCATACTGGAGGATGAGGTCTCTGCGGCTCTTAAGGACCTCCCCGTCGGGAAAACTCCGGGGCCAGAAGGCTTGCCCCTGACCTTCTACCGAATCTTTCAGACTCAGCTTCACCCCCAGTTGTTGAGGCTGTTCCGCTCTTTCTCGGAAACATCTGGTCCGTCCCCTGATATGGGAATGGCAGAGATTGCGTTGATACCGAAGCCAGGGAAGGACCCTGCGCTCTGTCCCTCCTACCGCCCCATCGCCCTCCTCAACACCGACCTGAAGATATATACCAAGGTACTGGCTAAGCGACTTGGCCCTTACATGCCGGGTCTGGTGAATCCGGACCAGGTGGGGTTCATCCGTGATAGACAGGGGGCCGACAATGTGCGCAGACTGGCGCACTTGGTGGGCAAGGTACGACACTGGGAAATTCCGGCCTGCCTTCTCTCGCTCGACGCGGAGAAGGCCTTTCATCGGGTGGACTGGACCTTCCTGAAAGAGGTCCTCCAGAAAATGGGCCTAGGCCCCAAAATGATAGCGAGCATTATGGCCCCATACCTAGGGCCGCAGGCCAGAATCAGGGTGAACGGTCAATTAACGCCACCGCTGAGGATCCACAGGGGCACGAGACAGGGATGCCCGCTTTCGCCGCTCCTGTTCGCCCTTGCAGTGGAACCCCTTGCGGCGCTGATACGGCGCAACCCTAGAATACATGGAATAGCTCATGGGGGAGGGACAACAAGGTGGCCCTATTCGCGGACGACCTGATCCTCACCCTAACGCACCCTCGTGAATCCCTCCCAGCGGTCCACGAGGTGCTGTGCCTGTTTGAGCAAGCGTCGGGCCTTAAAATAAATCACACTAAATCTTGGGCGCTCAATCTCACTGTACCGGCGGAGGACGTCCCATCCCTGCAGAAGGCGGTACCCTATCAGTGGGCGGAGCACCACATCAGGTACTTGGGCCTTACCCTTACCCCCCACCTAGATTCCTGGTCCTCGGTAAATTGGACGGAGTGCCGCAAGGCGGTGTTAGAGGATCTTCGGAAGTGGAAGCCTCTGATGATCTCATGGCTGGGACGCCTTAACGCGGTTAAGATGTCAATCCTCCCTAGAATTCTATACCTGTTCCAATGCCTACACACCCCTATCCCGCTCCACTGCATTCGGAGCCTCCAACGCGAGCTCACGTCCTTTATCTGGGGCGGGAAACGCCCCCGATTCTCGCAGAAGGTTCTCATGTAGCCGAGGGACAGAGGAGGCCTGGCGTGTCCCAACTTGGTGCACTATTACTGGGCTGCACACCTCCGCTTTGTGGTGGAGTGGGGTGCACGAGCAAGCGACAAACATTGGTTCCACATGGATCGAGCGGTCACAGGGCGTACCATATGGGACCTGCCCTGGCTCCCGCGGGCGGCACGCTCCAGAAGTGCATACCTTGCAGTCCCCACAAAAACGGTTCTGGACATCTGGGACAGCATTGCCGTGTCTAGAGGACTCACCACATTCCCATCCCCGCACACCCCGATAGCCGGGAATCCGCAATTTCCCCCGGCTCATCAGACTCGGGCATTTGACAAATGGACACATGGGACTGCAGAGTAATTGGGGATCTCTTCCTTGGGGGCTCGCCCAAGACGTGGAAGGACTGCAGGGAGGAATTTAGGGTGCCCGAGACGGCTGTCCTGCAACACGCCCAGCTGCGACACTGGACCGCGAGCGATGACATGTACCAAGCTGCCACCCGGGCATACACGCCCTTCGAGAAGCTGGCACGCTCCCTTGGGGGGCTGCGGAGGCTAATTTCGCAAATATATTGCATACTGCAACACCCCACCTCGACGCCTGCGCACCCCTATCAGAGACAATGGCAATTGGCGTTGGGAAAAGATATTGACCCTCCCCAATGGAACAGACTGTGGCGGGATATACCCAAGGTGTACCGTAGCATCCCACAGAGGGAAAACGCTTACAAGCTGCTCACGCAATGGTACTACACCCCTCTACGTCTTAGTAAAATGTTCCCCACCGCTTCGCCGACGTGTTGGAGATGTGACTCTGCGACTGGTGACTTTGTGCATATATGGTGGACGTGTCAGACCCTGGCTGTTTTCTGGAAGGAGGTTCTTAGCCACATCAAAAGGGTGATGGGATTCCCCCTGCCTGAGGAAGCGCACACGATCCTCCTCGGCATCCAACCTACCGTGCTCAAGGCGCTTACCCGCAACGACTGGATCCTTACGCTCCAAATGCTTGGTGCTGCTAAGCAGCTCATCGCCCTATACTGGAAACGAACAGAGGCGCCACCCATTGCTTCCTGGTTTGTACGCCTCTGGCAGGTCCTGGCGATGGAGCTACTCACGGCACGGCTGCAGGAACGGGACACACGATTCAAGGCGGTTTGGGAGCCCCTAGTGCGACACCTCTGCTCTATAGAATATGCGCGACACATGCCCCCTAGACTCCACCTTTTCGAGGATGCGCTTGTCCCCGCAGACCCGGCCAGACTGTGCCCTTGACTACCATGCACACTACTGATGCTAATGCTACCTCACACGCCTCCCTGCGCTCTGCTCACCAACAGGCTGCGCGCACCCACCACTCTTTCTTTCCCTTTCTGCCTACCCTCAGGCTCTATCGTCTCTCCTACTTCCTTTTCTCCTACTTGCCGCCCTGGCCCTCGTCTCTCTGTGAGGCAGTTGTGCCCTGTTGGGCAGTTTACGGCGGCTGGGCTAGTTCTACGCCCCACGCCTCCCTCGCATAAGCGGCCATACTCTCACATGTGACGTCTCCCTGCGCAATACACCCCTAAGTCACGCGGCCGGCCCTCCTTGGAGGGTTGTAGGCAAGGCGCTGTGTTAAAGCTCCTTTCCCGTTCACCCCGGCGCTGAAATGCGAGAGTTCCCATATACGCGGCTGGCCTTGGCACGAGGTTGTAGGCTTAACGCTGTGTTCCACAAAAAATAAAACAGATTTGAACTAAAAAACCATAGGTTTTAAACACGTTATAGTTAGGAAGTAGCATTTAAAAAACCTATGGAATTCACTGAAAAAAACATAGGTTTTACACCAGTTATAGTTAGCTGGAAGTTTTACTCGCATAAAACCAATGAAATTCCCACCTTATAGTTAGTTGGACTCACTATAACTTGCGCGTGCAATGCACTGCTGATGACGTCACATATTACATCACTCATGACATGGTCAGTGACATCAGTCATGACATCACTGATGACACCATCCTTGTGACAGAGTGACAGACCTCTTTTCACTGTAATGTAACCCTTGAAACACATATTCAAAAATAGAAACTAAAATTTTCAAAAAAATGGAGATACCCGTACCAGTTACAACAACCAATTCAATAATTCCACCATCTATATACACATCCACTCATTGATCAACAGTTCTATATAGTCACTCGTACATATACTCACTCATGATATGTAGTGATACACCTATACATCCTGTTACACACCGACAGTCATCCAAAAGATACTCTCACACATATTCACACATGCAAATAAACTATTGAACATCCATGTATTTGCATATATAGCTACACACACAACCACCTTACTTCTATGGAAACTTACACATACTTACTCTCTTAAACAATCACTTATAGAAACACATACTTATCTAAACAGGAACTCTTACATGTTCTTTCTCTCACATATACTCACGTATATACATCAATATTCACATATATTAGATTAAAACATATGTAGATACTGATAAAGACACTAGTGAGACAGTCATTCACTCACTAACACACACATATACACACTCTTCCACCCATACAGTCCTGCACATATGCTGTCTTCAAAACACATACAAAGAGAGAGTCAGTCATTCATGCAACTATGTGTTAAGTAATACCCCCACCAAACCATACAAACACTCATACTGATACTAACAAAAACATCTAATAACCCATATACATAAACATATAGCTACTCACCAACCCATGCAACCACTTATACACAAAGTGAAACACTAATACATATATTTAAATATTTAAACATTACTCTCTAATATATGTATTCACTAAGATACACTTAATAAACCAGTTAACCAATCAATTTTTTTTAAAAAACATTCAAGTAATCACTTATTTAAACATTTATTCTTCCATCAACTTTTACATATACATATATAACACATATTTATTTTTTAAAAAGACACACATTCACTGGATAGTGTCATCAGTGATGTCATGACTGATGTCACTGACCATGTCATGAGTGATGTAATATGTGACGTCATCAGCAGTGCATTGCACGCGCAAGTTATAGTGAGTCCAACTAACTATAACGTGGAAATTTCATTGGTTTTATGCGAGTAAAACTTCCAGCTAACTATAACTGGTGTCAAACCTATGGTTTTTTCAGTGAATTTCATAGGTTTTGTAAATGCTATTTCCTAACTATAACGTGTGTAAAACCTATGTTTTTTTCAGTGAATATATATATATATATATATATATATTTCTTTGCTCAAAGTTCATAAAGCACGCTCTCAGGACAAAATTAAGGTCACCACACAATCTCCATAGTGCTGTTTATTCACAACGCGTTTCGCCGTCAAACGGCTTGATCACGTGAAGAATGCTGTTTCACCATTGGTATTTGTTGAATGTATCCATAATCATAGAAAGAGGACTAACGTATTATGAAACATTAAGTATAAACATTTCCTTCATACGCGACATGTCATTACATGTAATACTAAATAAACCTATTGCAGTGAATACTTAACTTATTTTGATAAATCTGGTTATTTTAACCCACACCTTACATTTGTTTATCACAAAATATAAGTCATTACGTGTTTCTCAAGAATAGCAAAAATATATATACCAAACCATAGTTAATACAATCAATAGCACGGGAAACACACTGTGTTAGAGCCAAAGTATAATATTGTCGAGCATAACCAGCAGCTCTCCATGTTATCGGAGTTATCATGACCCCTCCCATTCTCACACTGGATGCGTGTGAAACGGAAGGTATACTCCCAAACTCATAATGTCGCCGTATCAAATCCATAAACCTCATAATGGCAAGTGCCCTGAGATTCCAACAAGTCCTATGTTGTAGAGACACATAGAGGTAACGTGTGGGTAATGGCAAGTGCCCAATACTCAACCAAGTGAATTCATATTCAGTTACCGTCCATCAGACTACCAAGGTTTCCAGTACAAAGTGCCCAGGTGATGAAGGAGGCAGAGAAGGGGAGAAGTCCCGTGAAGTGAAGTGCAGATAAAGTGGGCCCCCTCTCTTACTCCTGAAATGTAAACAAATATATCATTTGATTAAAACCATATTCACAATACTTAAGTCTCTTTATCAGACACAAGACTAAAAACATATCTTTAAGGTATGGAAGACTAGCGGAGAGACATGCATGTTATACACATTCCATCTTTAAATGCATTAGATCTTTAAATGTACGGCTAATTCCTCATCTTGATTCAGGCCTCCAGGGGCCTTGCTCTGAAACTCAATAATGAGTTTTGACTCCCTCTGACGTAATTTCAACACCCTGTTACCCCCCCTTGGGTTCTTTGTTATCTGTTCCAAAATGATAAAACTTAAATCTTTGACATTCGAGAAATGATATTCTCTAAAATGTCGTGCAACAGGGTATTTGGGGTCAAAGTTGGTAATGGCTGTACCATTTGTTGCATGTGCAAACAATTGCATACACAACAAAGGTGGAGCTGCAAGTGAGAAAAGACAAGATTTTCTTCGTGACACCATTATACATGACTTCTTTGCATGATTTGCTATTGGAGCAGGCTTTACAATGTCCGCAGGGAAAGAAGCCCTCAAGTCCCTTCATTTTAGGAGGATACGTAGTGATGTCACTATGGACTAACATGTCCCTAATGCTCCTCCCACGTCTATATGTGATGCTAGGTCTATTGGGTAGATCCCTCCCAATGATATTGTCCGTTTTAAGTACGTCCCAGTTTTTTGTTATGATTTTCTTAATCACTTTGGAATCCGTACTGTAGGTGAGGATGAGTCTAGTAACATCCTCCCCTTCCTCAGTTGCATTGGGTTTGTCACAGATAGTTTCAGATCTATCGATCGCATTCGCCCTCTCCCTAGCTTTCTTGAGCACCCAGCTGGGATATCCCCTGGTACGAAACCTACTCAAAATGATTTCACTTTCTTCCAGGTAGCCACTCTCATTGCTACAATTGCGCTTTGCCCTCAGCAGCTCCCCAAACGGAATACTCCATTTGAGATTGTCTGGGTGACTGCTGAGGGCATGCAATATACTGTTCCCTGCGGTGGCTTTGCGGAAGAGTTTTGTCTGCACCTTCTCGTTTATGATCTCAATTTTGACATCCAAATATTCTATGTCTGTTCTGCTCTTTGTGCCACTGAGAACTATGTTCAAAGCATTTTGGTTAAGTTTGTCAATAAACCTGTCAGCCTCTTCCATAGTACCTCTCCATACTATGAAGAGGTCGTCAATGTACCTCAGCCACATTGATATCCTTTGAAAATCTTGTTGAAGAGTGGGATCTAGCTGTATGTCTTTTTCCCACTTGCCAAGAAACAAATTGGCAAAGCTGGGCGAAAAACATGAGCCCATGGCCGAGCCACTGACCTGTCTAAAAAGCTCGCCATTAAATAGAAAGATGTTATTTTCCAAGCAATATTTTATCATGCTTAAAATCATGTGTGTGTGTTCTCTGTATTTCATGGGTCTTTCTTTAAGAAATTCCTCACATGCAATCAAATCTTGCTCGTGGTCAATTATAGTGTACAGGCTTTGGACATCCAAGGTTATCAGAACATCACCCACCTCCCACTTCAAGTTTTCAATCTTTTTCAAAAAATCTTTAGTGTCTCTCACATAACTGTCCTGTCCAATCACAAACTCTCTAAGGAAGTGGTCGATGTATTTGGATACTTTCTCAGATACACTCCCTCTTGAGGACACAATAGGTCTCCCTGGAGGTCTAGTGGCGTTTTTGTGTATCTTAGTTAGTAAGTAGAGCACCGAAAGGACAGGATAATCGCATTTTAGATATTTGAATTCTTCCCATGTTAGGATGCCCTTGTCCTTCCACTCTAACAGAAAATCCCACAAGACAGTGATGCTGTTCTGGTACGCTGTCATTTCAATAGGTTCATAAAAATTCTTGTCACACAATTGCCTCATGGCCTCTGCAATATACATTTCTTTGTCCATGAGGACAATATTTCCCCCCTTATCAGCAGGGCGGATGACCAACATGTCGTCCTCCATTAATGATTTAATGGTTTGTCTTTGTTTATAGGTCATATTAGATTCACCTTTATGTTTATGTTTATGCTGTCTTTTTCTGAGTTCATTAAGGCTTTGGTTGACACACTCATGGAATGTATCGATGTTATCATGAGGTAAAATAGGTACAAAATTAGATTTCTCCTTGAAGTGGGTTTTAGCAGCTGAGTCTGTACATATGTCAAGTTCAGCGAGCAACTGAGTGGTACTGCATGGCAATTCATCACTTGTGGTTTTCGTCCCTAACTCCATTACCGTGTTGAGTGTATCACTGTCTCCAATATCAAAACTATATACATTCAAGATTTCTGATGCATAGTTGTTCTTAGTCATATCCCCTCTAAGTTTATGCCACTTTTTTAGTTTCAATTTCCGTGTGTATTTAAACAAATCGATTCTATTGTCCGTATAACTCGAAGGGTATGAGGGGCAAAATGACAAACCTAGACATAACGTTTTTTTCTCGCTCATGTTCAATTCTCTGTTGGACAGATTCACTATGGTCATATTTACCATTTCATCATCCATTAGTATCTTTTCCTGTTGGCGCGTCCCTTGTTGGTTCCCATTGCGCCACGTCCCTTGTCTTTTTTGCCATCGCTGTCTGATTCTTGTCCTCCTGTTGTTCCGTTTCCCCTTCTGCGTCCTTTGCCGCGTGTTCCTCTCCCTCGTCCTCGGAGTTTTGGTACCGGTGTCTCCCTCGTTGTAAAACACCCCCTTCTCAGAGTCCGGTACTCGTCTAAAAAAGTAATTAGTTTTTTGCCTTTAGTGGGAGCCACCGTTATTACAGAGACATCAGATTCACGGCCACTGGTTACACTGTCTTCTGTGCCCGGGGTTCTTGTTTCCTCCACTATGGCAATACCCAAATTGTCATTCCTGTACAAGTGATCATATTTGTGACTGAATGTTAAAATTAGGCCGCTATCATAGTCTGCATAATCTCGGGTTAGTTTCCTCTCTTTCCTTGCTTTTATATCTTCTTCATGTTTGGTTAGTCTTTCTTGGATAGGTTTCAGTCTGTTCTTCAAACTTTCAGTCTCCATGATTGTCTTGAGGTCATCCATAAGGTTCTTGATATCTTTGATCAATTCTTCTCGATCAATCAAGGCATACTTGATAAGGATTTCGAGCATCCTGCGTGAACTGTTGGATGAATTGGTCGACCACTCCTCCAACATCAAAGGATTCGGTTTTTCATAAGTGGGTGTGGTAAAGATACGTAATCCCCTAGGTACCATATTTTGATCCACATAGTGTTGTAATGATATGGCCTCCCACCATTTGGTGATCTCAGTTTTCTTCAATTTCTCATATTGTTTAAATTTTTGTTCTAGTGGTTCCGTTGTTGACATTGGTTCACTCTCTTTTGTCACATTACTCGGAATAGTTTTTCTCACAAAGAGGGTTTTGGCAGGTCTCAAGCGCTCTTCGTCCTCTTCCATTGTTATACACCTTAATTAAACAGCTTAGAAACTATGTTCTGATGGGAACCTTTAAATGTCCCCCCGGTATCTATGCCGGGTTCCTCTTGCCAATATACTTCTGGGAAAAAATCGTTGTTGTACCAACACACTCCAATGCGTGTTATTGGCGTCTGAGTATTTTCTGGTGTGTCATTGACCGTTCTACCCTCAAGGTAACCCAGCGATATGCACGATATCCCCCGCTGCCCCGGAGCGTCCGGATGACAACAAGTAACTTACGTTCCCTGTCACCACCCTACCACCCGAGGACGGAAAGACACGGCTCCCGCTTAACTTGTATCGGGATGTCACTGGTCTCGCACCTCTTCTTCTTCTTCAATTCCCAGAGCGGTAGAAGTGGAAAAATGGCCAGTCTTTGTCGAGATCCTCAATATAAATCCACAAAGCAACCAACTCCTTCTGGATCCCCTGCGACCCGTGAGAGGTGGCGTGCACACCGGCGGAGTAGCCGACAAATTTCTGCTTTCTTTGCTCAAAGTTCATGAAGCACGCTCTCAGGACAAAATTAAGGTCACCACACAATCTCCATAGTGCTGTTTATTCACAACGCGTTTCGCCGTCAAACGGCTTGATCACGTGAAGAATGCTGTTTCACCATTGGTATTTGTTGACTGTATCCAAAATCATAGAAAGAGGACTAACGTATTATGAAACATTAAGTATAAACATTTCCTTCATACGCGACATGTCATTACATGTAATACTAAATAAACATATTGCAGTGAATACTTAACTTATTTTGATAAATCTGGTTATTTTAACCCACACCTTACATTTGTTTATCACAAAATATAAGTCATTACGTGTTTCTCAAGAATAGCAAAAATATATATACCAAACCATAGTTAATACAATCAATAGCATGTTATCGGAGTTATCGTGACCCCTCCCATTCTCACACTGGATGCGTGTGAAACGGAAGGTATACTCCCAAACTCATAACGTTACCTCTTTGTGTCTCTACAACATAGGACTTGTTGGAATCTCAGGGCACTTGCCATTATGAGGTTTATGGATTTGATACGGCGACATTATGAGTTTGGGAGTATACCTTCCGTTTCACACGCATCCAGTGTGAGAATGGGAGCGGTCACGATAACTCCGATAACATGGATAGCTGCTGGTTATGCTCGACAATATTATACTTTGGCTCTAACACAGTGTGTTTCCCATGTTATTGATTGTATTAACTATGGTTTGGTATATACATTTTTGCTATTCTTGAGAAACACGTAATGACTTATATTTTGTGATAAACAAATGTAAGTGTGGGTTAAAATAACCAGATTTATCAAAATAAGTTAAGTATTCACTGCAATATGTTTATTTAGTATTACATGTAATGACATGTTGCGTATGAAGGAAATGTTTATACTTAATGTTTCCTAATACGTTAGTCCTCTTTCTATGATTATGGATACATTCAACAAATACCAATGGTGAAACAGCATTATTCACGTGATCAAGCCGTTTGACGGCGAAACGCGTTGTGAATAAACAGCACTATGGAGATTGTGTGGTGACCTTAATTTTGTCCTGAGAGCGTGCTTTATGAACTTTGAGCAAAGAAAGCAGAAATTTGTCGGCTACTCCGCCGGCGTGCACGCCACCTCTCACGGGTCGCAGGGGATCCAGAAGGAGTTGGTTGCTTTGTGGATATATATATATATATATATATATATATATATATATATATATATATATATATATATACATATATATATATATATATATATATATATATAATGATTGTTTCGCCAATCCTCAAGCCTCTCCTTGTCTCCAAACAAAAGCAGCTTCAGCCCAATTCCTTATCAGCGTGATTATTTATTTAGCAAAATACATGTTAAACACATCACACCTTGGTCATATATATATATATATATATATATATTCACTGAAAAAACCATAGGTTATAAACCATATATAGTTAGGAATTAGCATTTACAAAACCTTGAAAATTCACTGAAAAAACCATAGGTTATACACCATATATAGTTAGGAATTAGCATTTTTAAAACCTTATTTTACTCACACAAAACCATTGAAATTCCATATATAGTTAGTTGCACTAACTATATATCGCGCACCCGCAATCCACTGCTGATGATGTCACATATTACATCATTCATGACATGGTCAGTGACATCACTGATGACATCACTGATGACATCTCAAATGACATCACTGATGACATCACTGATGACATCTCATTTGACATCAATGACCACATCACTGATGATATCATTCATGTGACAATACAATGCATCTCCTCACATTTTAATATAACCTCTGTTTCACCCAGTGTTAAATACAGAGTATAATTTTTGAAACCATTGACACACCAATACTAGTTACTACATATGTACTCACTGATTCCTACGTCTACACACACATTCACTCATTCACCCATACAATCATTCATACATACAATCACTCATCTTTACAACACTATCATATGCACTCATACACCTATACAGACACTCACACTCTGCCACTCATCCATGGAGTTACTCACACACCTAGTCAGTCCTGTAAAGAATCAATCACACTTCCATTTTCTTGTCTATACAGTTAAACATAGAGCACCTTACATTTTCAAACATATACTAACACATACTTACCTTGTTATACAATCATTGATATAAGTACACATTGATCTGCACAGAGTCACACACCTCCCAGCCAGCCACACACACACTCAGTCTCCCATACAAATACTTGGACAATCAATCAATAACCCATATAGTTACTCATATAGCTACTGATCAACACATGCAGCAGTTTACAGAACAACAGACATAATGATGCACAAATTAAGACAGTTTAGTCACTAACCCATGCACTCTGTGAGATACATTTAATCACTCACTCATACAGTCAGTCATGCACCTACTAAATCCTTCGTCCAGACACTTATACATCCACTCATTCTTCAATATGTAAGACATATTTAAACTTTACAGAAACATAAAATCACTGGATGTTGTTATCAGTGATGTCATCAGTGATGTCATTTGAGATGTCATCAGTGATGTCATCAGTGATGTCACTGACCATGTCATGAATGATGTAATATGTGACATCATCAGCAGTGGATTGCGGGTGCGCGATATATAGTTAGTGCAACTAACTATATATGGAATTTCAATGGTTTTGTGTGAGTAAAATAAGGTTTTAAAAATGCTAATTCCTAACTATATATGGTGTATAACCTATGGTTTTTTCAGTGAATTTTCAAGGTTTTGTAAATGCTAATTCCTAACTATATATGGTTTATAACCTATGTTTTTTTCAGTGAATTTCAATGGTTTTTTAATAGCAAATATCTATAGCTGTAAAATGTATTCTTATATAAATCCAAAAATATATTTTATATGTTTATTAATAATTTTTTTTAAATATTTTTTTTGTTTCGCTCCCGGTCCGCGGACCGGGAAGCTTCCCGTTAGCTCAATTTGATGCCGCGACCCGGTCCGCGAACCGGTAAAAAATCAACATAGTGACGGTATCGCGTTGCCGCGTAATGCGTCTTATGACGTACTGCGTTAGCGCACCCGGAAGTGCCCCGGGGCGCGGACCGAGGCGCGAAACGCAGCTCCCCGGAAGCGATCCGCGGCGCGTCGCGAAAACGCGACGTATCGCGTTGCCGCGTAATGCGTCTTGTGACGTACCGCGTTAGCGCACCCGGAAGTGTCCCGGGGCGCGGACCGGGGCGCGAAGCTTAGCGACCCGGAAGCTAACCGGGGCGCGTTCCGCAGCGCGTAACATGAGCGTGAGAGGTCATGTGACTTGTTAATAAAACTTTTCATTGGTTCATTTCACTTTTGGTTTCATAATGATGTAAGGCTAGGTCAGGTGACCTAAAAATAACACTTTTCATTGGTTGAGAAGTATTGTTTTTCCCAAATGATGAAAACCCCTCCTTCTTTCCTCACTCTGACTTTCATCATTGTGAGAGGAAGACCTATTTTGCTTGTTGGAAAATGGCTTCATTGGTAGCTTCAGCTGGTGGACCCACACCACCACCTCCACCTCCTCATGGGAAGAGAGGACCACCTCCCCAGGTCATTACCAACACTGAGGAGGAAGATGAAGAAATGGATGAGGAGGGAGAAGAACCACAGTTCTTAGAAGAGGTGCCCCGGGTTTCCAGAAAGAAAGCCAGTTTCATCTGGCAGTTTTATTCGATCCCTCGTGGCCAAAAAAAAGTCAATGCGAGGTATGTCACCTGCCGCATATGCAAAGAACAATTATCAAGAGGGACGTACAAGAAATATAGCTACGGAAATCACACAATGCACAGGCACATGACAAGGAAGCATCCACTAAATTACAGCCGGGCGGAAATAAGGGATATGCAGGACAATCCAAGACCAACTCCTGTGGCCAGACCAACATTACCAATTGCATTAACACCAGAAGAGGCACGGGAAACTGTGCCAAATATTCAAGAACATTTTGGGCACATGATTCACTCTTGTATGCACTGTCGTGCATTGTTAGCTTGTGGCAACATGAGCATAAATGCTATAAACCTAGCATATGAACACCATGATTGCCCTAACCGCCCCCAGTAATTTTTTTTTGCTCCTGTTGAGCCCTTTTCAACGCCTGTTTTTTGTTGTTTCCCCCCCCCCAAAAAAACCAAAAAAAATATGAAATCGTTCAAAAAATACAAAAAAAACAAAAAATGTTCAAAAAATAAAAAAAATATATAAAACAACAAAAATATTTTAAAAAAAAGTTCTTTTCAGAACTACCTTCCCTTTCAAAAAAAATTGCTAGAATGTTTAGCACTCTGGCAAGCTCTATTTCTTTTGGTTCGCTCCCGGGTTAGCTTCCCGGTACGCGGACCGGGAGCTAACCCAAAAATTTTTTTTTTTAAAAAAAGAGTAAGTATAAGGAAAGTAAACAGAGAGTGATGTTAAAAGAAAGACAGCTATAGGGAGTAAAGAAGAGATACTGTTTAATAGATCTATTTACCGAAGAAAAGACGGAAGAGGGTATAATTGTGAAAAACAAAATATATAACGAAGTGAAAGAAAAAAAACAGAGTATAACATTAACAAAGAAGAGTTTCTTGGAGAATGTGAGTGAATGTTCAAAATAAGATTAAAACATGAGGAATAACAGAGAGAAAAAATAGAAAACAGAAAACAAAAAATAACAGAAAAAGATTAATTGAAACAGCAAAGAAATGTAAGTAACATAGAGCCATATCATCAACATAGGCAATAAAAGTTTTGCAGCTTTTATTGGCAGAAATGTGTCGCTAAAGCTGCTTTTGCGGCAGAAAACTGCCGCTAAAACCACTTTTTAACCAGTTTTCTGCCAATAAAAAGAGCAATAATTTTATTGGCTGTGTTCATAATATTCCCCTTAGTGTGCTTCAACTACACAGAGAAAGCATTATGAACAAGTAGTGATAGAGTGATCAGTCAAAGACACTAAGAGTAATAGAGACGGAGTGAGTGAACAAGAGTGAGGAACTATGAGAAGAGAGGGACTGAGAAAAAGAGTGGAAGGAGTTGAGTAAGTAGGTAATAGAGAAAGGAATGAGGGAAGTAGCAAAGGCAGGAAACTGAGGGTTAAAGAAATGAAGCAGTGGAACCAATAGTAGGTGAATGTGATAGAAATGTAACGAAAAGAGTACAAAGCATTTACCCTATAATTGTCGTTAAATTACTCACTTTTTGTTTTTATACTTTCAATCTGTGAAAGAGAGGACAAACATTTCAAAAATAATAAAACATGTATTTAAAAATTACAAAAGACAAGGGAAAAGATTGAAGGACAAACAGTTTTTCAACAACTTTGACACTTACAGAAGCTTCTGCTTCTCCAGGCCCCCTACACAGTCCTAAAGATATACATTTTAAACTAACAGTATCTTGATGCAGATGAAGTGAGGCCTATCTTAAAACATGGTGCATCTTTTGCATTGCTGTTGTCTCAGAAAAGTGTCGCAAGACACTAAAATTTTAAATAATTGCTTCAGGATGCCAATAAGATGTGTCCTATCCAGAGGTTTGTTTGAGGTGAGGCCTATTCAGGGTTGCAGATGAAATTTCGAGTTGTTGAAGAGAATAGAGGACATAATACATGTAAAGGTCTACCAATGAAGTGAGTCATGTCCACTGCACTCTTGAACAAAGTCCAAACCTCCTATGTTTCCCTGGACAGACCTAAACTTGATCTGCACAATGTGATTCGTAATGATAGGAAACACAGGTGATGTAATTGAAATACGTGCAATTTATTTTGCTCATTTCACAATCACATCACTTGTGTTTCCTTTGCTTAGGTATCTCATTGTGCAGATGTAGTCTAGCATATGAAAGAATACGCAGAAGTGCAGCACTGCATGCAACAACTTTGACACTTACAGAAGCCTCACCTTCTCCATGCCTCCTACACAGTTCTACATATACATCATAAATGCAAACAGTACAGAATTAATTATACATGTTAAATGGTTTATTTTTGCTGTTCTCAGAATGTATCAAAATTCACTAAAAACAGTGACTTGAAGGTATTCATCATATAACAGCGGGGAAAAAAAACACAATCAAAATGATTGTGTTTAAAAAACCCATACAACATAAGAAATCAGAATTCAGAACTCCTTAAAGTTAACTTACTTCCCATGACGTCAAAGGATGTCCTATGAACAGCTTACACTCTTTTGTGCTGTTATTACTTTCAGCCCGCCACTTTCTGAAAGAAAATCTCCATCGTTTTTAAAAACATGTTACATGCAATAAATGACTTCTTGCTCTCTACCACAAGTTTCCACAAGGCCAAATCTTGTCAGACCCATCTATAACTCTTGGATTTCTTGTAAGCCAATCCCGTCATTTGGCATTTCCGCAACTTTCAGAATTAAAATGTTGAAGATCATTTTCACAATCCTGGAATAGTAATATCTTCCCCTTCTTGCTCAGTCATGTTCTACATTTCCTATGACACTGATACTGCTTACTATGAAGCAGACTTACACTAACTCTATGACTACTACAATTATTTAATTCTCTACATCACTTTCAATCACAAAGCAATGTAAAACAGTAGACAGCGTTGCAGACTTACATTCCCTCTACTCTATGTTTTGATTGGCTGCTTCAATTAGCTTATAAAAAGAAATAGTTTTTCTGAACTCATTCAAAGTGCACTTATTTCTCCATGACGTCCAGTCTTATGGTTAGAAGTTATGTCTCTGAACTACACTTATCCTCAAGGCCAAATTGTGTAGGAGCCATTAGAACTTCTTGAAATTCCACAGAGCACATCCCAAGATTATTTCCCTAAAATGTTGGTTTTAAAAACACCAGGTAAGAGTTTTTAAGGTCATACGGCAATTTTTTTTGGAAAATTAAAACAGAATCGTTGCAGAATGACCAGCCATTTCTAGACTTTAAATAAGCTGTGTAATGTCCTGGTGTTATTGAAGGGCCGTCATGATATATAATTGCTGCAGTTACAAAAGTCCTTCCTGATATTGACAACTGCGAAGCTACAACATTTTTAATTAAAGTTGTCAATTTTGTTCCATCAGGCCTACATCGTTGGAACATTAAAATGACATACTGGCCATATGTTCGTATAAATAATGTGGACATCATTTCAGATTTACATTGGCTACACTCCATGTTGTGATCAGCTGCTTTTACTAGCTTATTAAAGGAGACTGATTTACTGTCTGGCAAAGTTAAATATATAAATCTTTCTGAGTCTACACTAGTAGTACTTGATACCATACAGTTCTCGCAGTCATGCTGCCATTGATAAGAAAGCCCAAACAGCTGATCTACATCTACACCTTCAGCATGCAATACATCAAGCATATACATTAAAAACTCCTGACAATCTTGCTGAATATTTTGAGAGAATTGTGTTTGGCCTGAACATCTGTCTAACAGATTTCGAATTTCAGACACACTTTCTATGTTTCTTCTATCAGTGCTACATTTCTCTAACACAGAATTTAACAAACTGCAAAATCTTTGATCAGAATTGACCACAATCTCTTCTTTTACATTTTCTAGAGAAAACAAAACATTAACCACTACATTAGCATAGCAGTTGACACCAGAACTGTTTTCAAATTGAAAACCAACAACATCTTCAACAGAATCCTTTTTGTTTCTGCTTGTAATTTTAGGTTCATCGACTTTTCGTCTTTTTGCTACAACCTCCCCAGTATTGGTCACATTTCTTCGTTTCCGGCCTACCACACGTTACTCAAACAAAGGATACTGAGGCAAATGTGACGCATACTCTCTTCTTAACCTATTGTATTCCTTAACACAATCTAGATCCGCACAAATGTTTGTGACATCACACTCAATCAAGTACAATCCCGATAAAGTTCTAACTCGTGACAATGCCACGTATGCCATACCCTCCTTAAACACAGAACTGCCAATATTCACCAATGCACAGTCTATACTTAAACCTTGCGATTTATGGATTGTCACCGCATATGCCAAGCAAACAGGAAACTGCTTACGGCGAACATATAAGTCTTTTACAAGCAAAAATCTAGCAGAGCAACGACCAATTAGCTGTACTTCCTCAATGCCATCAAATTTAATTTTTAAAAATTCAATTCCATCTCTATTTCTGTATTTTACAAAATCAACAACATTACCCATTGATCCATTTACCAGACCTCTTTCAACATGTAAATTCCTTCTTAAAATTATACGGCAGTTCAAGCACACATTCAGAGTCTTTTCAAAACCTGCAGTTTTAGATATACTCTTCTCTAATGAATCCAATTTTGTTTTCAGATTCTCAGACAAAATAATTGTTGATCCCATATGCTCTACTCTGTTAATAGCTTCCAGTTTCACAATCTCTTGCTTTTCTAAATGCAACATTTTGTTGTTGAATTTGGCACATTCTGCAAGAGTTGGCATCAAACATATTCCAGATTTCTTATCAGTAATTTTCTGAAAAATATTCTCAGGCACAACATCTTGTTCTGGATATAAATTTGACAGTAATCGTGCATGTAAAGCTTCTTTCCCATGCTCGGTCACTTTTCCAATTCTAACATCTTGTAGAATAGTCTTGTAAACTTCATCCTTCGCCTGACGCATATTTTCATGCAGTTCAGCATAATTGAAGTTTAACCATATATTGACGTTGCCAATGCTGCCTAGGCACTTCCTGGTATCTTCATGCGTGAGCATTTTGAACACAGGTTGCCCTTTCACTGTTGTCAGCTGCAGAAGATCTCCGAAAACAATGATGTGTTTGCCACCAAATAACACATCATACTCTGTTTTGAGAACTTCTTGCATTCTCAAATGCACAAAGGCAAGCATGACATTGGAAACCATGCTTACTTCGTCAATGATAAGAAGTTTCATTTTCCTCAAGATTCTTGAAACTTCAAAACAAGCATCTCCAGATAGCTTGTGATATTGTAATTTGTTGCCATGCTCCACTGGCAGCATCAGTAAACGATGTAAAGTAATCCCTTTAATGTTATGTGCTGCCAGTCCAGTTGGAGCGGTGACAACACAAGACAGCAATGACTCTGTCCTTTCCTGCAAATAGCATGAAATTGCTTTAATGAGGAAACTTTTTCCAGTTCCCGCTTCTCCACTCACGTACAGTCGGACAGGCTTCAACGACGTACATGAGCACTCTTTCTTGTCATGACTTAATCCATGATCAATTTGCATGGTAACTTCGTCATATATTTTCCTCTGCTCAACGTTGAGTTGTCTTTCCAACTCTTCTAAGTTAACCGCATCCTCCTGAGCATGTGCCATGGCTCTTTCCACTTCATTCATGGCAGTGGCAGCTTCATTTTCGATAACAGGTCCTCCTAGTGGATCCTGACTCAATGAAGCAGAACTCTGACTGTCCTGAGAACTGTCTCTGGCAATCTCGGCTGCAATCGTTGCTTCCTGCTCAATTTCCGCATTCAACATTTCTACATATTTGGGAAAAGCAGGACATTCTATGGTCTCCTTGGCGGCATTGAAAGAGTCTTCGTAACAGAGGAAATCTCCAAGCAGTTCCTCTTCTGAACGCCAAGGCTTGAAAAGTTGCAAAAGTGCTAAATAGAAAAACTCCTTTTTTTCAGGAGATTCGCCACTCAATTTTCGATGGTTTACCAAGTGGCATTTTCTTTGCTTGACCAGACATCCCTCACTTCCTATTACAGCATACACTCCTTTCTCAGTATCTTCTTTGATGTTCCTCTTGAATATGTAATTTTGAAGAACCTCATACAGACAAACATTGTCGAGGTGTCTGCTTCTATTTGGATAATATGTATCCAACATGTTGGTCTTCAAAATGTCGGTACTGTTTGGCTCCTTTTCCGCCAAATACTCAATTTCCCGCACAGGTTTCAGAACTCGATTACGCGTTGCAGCAAGACCAAGACTCGCCCAAACGATACTCCTGGACTTGGCATAGAGACTTGCTGAAGACAACCGGTCAGAGCATTCGTAAGCTCCAATTTCTCGATGCGACAACATCTTCAGACTGAAACTGTACAACTTCTTGCTGAGGCTCTTTTCATGGGAAATGTCCTCCCACATATCCTTCAATTCTGTCTTTTCTTTTTTGGTTATGTAAGACGTCACATACCGAGCCACAGCCATACAGTTATCAGCCACAAACTGTATATCCATGTTAGCATTCCACATGGACAAAATCACTGGGTTGTAGTCGTTGATGTAATTGGACTCTTCGTTCCTCTTCAAATTGTATGTGTTTTTAGGTGATTTCTTCATGACATTATGTCGCAGCGAAGACATCAAACTGTTTACTCTTCCTTTAGAAATCACCGGTCGTGGAAAACCGAAACGACATTTGGTGTAGAACTTGTCCTTGTTTCGGAATTTACGACGGCAGTACTTTCCACATCGATGGCTTTGGAAACGCAATGTTATCTACGTTAGCATTTGCCTCTCGTAGAAATTCAAGTAAGTCTTCCCAGCCATACTCGGCACAGCTCAGAGTGAGGAACCATGTGGGAGTACCTAAGTTCCTCAGCATACATTTTAAATCACCATGACGACGGTACCAGTACTCATTAGTACCACGCTGACACGCCATGAGATTAATCAGGTGAGAATCCAAAATACTGTCTTGGACATTGACTTTATCCATAAAGTCACTTGCCGAGATGTTTTGCATGTGTATACCACTTTTCAAGATGTGGTTCACTGCATATGACAGTCCAGACAGATCGCTTTCAAACAGGAGATGAAACAAATAGGGAATGCATTGTCGAAACCTAGCATCTCCTGCATACAATCGCAAAGTCCGGTATTCAGAAGCAGGAATTTGATGAGGTCGCTCATCATATCTTCCTCCCTGACCTGTTGGAAAAAGCTGTGGGAAACACCGAGCTTCCAAACTTTCCTCCCAAACACTAATGGGACTCCCTTTGGCTTGTTTCATTTGAAACAACTCAATAGCATTCCCCATGACTTCCTTGGAATGCAAAGGATGAACACTATAATGTTCATATATTTCTTCACTAGTAGAGGGTTCTACTTTCTCAATTTGACCAGCACACAAATCGCTATCCTCTTCCTCACTTACTTCCTCTTCTGCAACATATACATTCTTATAGTATTTATTATTTTTTTTCAAATACAATGTTGCCTTTTTAACTTTCCTAACATCTACTAAATCTTGCCATATTTTCTTATTCTTTGTCGGAACCCCATTAACTAAGATAACCAGAGGTTCCTCTTCCACTTTTTCTACTCCAATTGTGTTAATGTTTTTCTTCAAATCTAGAGGCAAATAAACAACTCTTCCCTTTAATCCTCTCTGTAAATCTGATGGAGGCAATTTCCCTGTCTTTGGCTCCATTCTTACAATAGCCTGAAAGGGATGGATACTTTGAATCAAAATAGATTCATAAGTATTTAAATCCTTCAATTCAGAAGGAATCTCAACCAATTCCAGATTATTATGAACTGCTCTAGCAGGCATCTGGTTTTGATTTAATTTGCAACAACAATAAGTACACACACGTTGATCAAATCCCAAATCAAAACAATTTTCTACCATCAAGTATGTTGCAAAATCCTTCCAATCACTATTATTTTCCCTTTCACTTTTTGCATATAAATCCACTAACTTAGTCTGATTCTTATAATAAGTGCGTCGACAACACACACAAGTGAAATTAGGCCTCTCACTTGATTTAACCTGAAACGTCGCAATTTCCCTCTGGAAATTATCTGTACTGGAAACCTGTACACTATCTTCCACATTACCCTCTTCTTCTGGGTCAATTTCAACATTCATCCTCTTTACTTCCAAAGTAACAAAACTCAATTTCTTCACATATGTTCTTCACATCTATTTCAGGACCATGCAAAAGAGCAGCACATAATTGTTTAAGCATAATTGCTGGACTCTTAGCATAATACAACATTCTAACTAATTTCCTCACTTTATTATGATGCACTGCTAGCATCCTGAAATGATGAAAAACACTCTGGCATACTCTCCTGGAAAGACAAGCCAGTGAATGACCATGCAAACCTGTCACTTCTCTCACTCTGCAAGGATCTAATTCTTGCAACAACTTCATTTTCTGCTTCAAACTTTTCTTATTAAATGACCGTACAAAATCACAAAGCAAATTGATGGAATCCTGTCGCACACTGCAAATACTACTACACTTCCAGGTGTACACAGGACCCTTAGCACGTCTTCCTAAAACCTCATTACCTAACACCTCTTCTGCCTCTGTTGTCACAAGTTTTTCTTTTTCAACTGGACAACCACCTTTCACTTCATAAGCACGACCACTGGTGTCAACTGCATGCACCAAATCATTATCCTGGAAATAACTCTCCTCATTAAAAAATGCCTCACAGCTTGAACTATGCATCCATTCTCCAGAAAAAACTTCACAAAAATTACTACGATTAACTATTCTCTTCCATCTACTATTTCTTTTGAAATCATAAATTGCCTTGTTTAGCTTCCTAATTCTATTGATTATCAAAATAAATAACTTACGTTTAATTTCAAATGCCTGATCAATAACTTTCTCAACTTTTTTTTTCTCCTATAAAAAACCAGTTTCTGTTGACCTTTCTTAATATTTTTTAACAAATTGCCAATTATCCTGTTGCGGAACATTCGTTTACGAATGTCCCTAAACTGTTGTTTCCTTCTACTATCATGCACAGAGTTATCTCTTGCTCTAGCAGTAACATTTTTGATTGGCCTTTCCTTTCCATTTGATTTGCTTATCTTTTTATGGACTGAAACATTTTCTGTAGTAATATTTTTTTTACTACACATATTTCTTATGAAATATTTTGTGCTCTTACCCGGTGCTTTCTTCGTGACTTGACAAATCTTTTTGTTAGAGGACTGCTGCTTATTTTGTTTCACCTGCTGTCTTTGACGTTTTGCAGCCTTTCTCTGTCTTTCTATTGTTGGCATGGTGAAATCTTGAAATGATCTGCAGTTGAATCTGTGGTAAAATATAATAAAAAATGTTATTAACCACTATTACCAAACAGTAAATCAATAACAATGATCAAAAACTTAACACACTACTTGACATTTTAAATAGAAGATTTTTTAGTCCTTGGCAAATTTACAATACAGAAATAGCAGAAAAGAAATGACATTTATATTTATGTTACCTGTGCTATTTTATATGTGAATCTGATCTAATTTTATGAGCATATTTTAATATTTTATTGAAGACACTACACATAACCTGTTTTTGAAGGTGTCTTTATTTTTAAATTAAGCGGTTTACATTTTTACTTTGTATTAATTATACATTTTAAAAATAAATGTTTATATTTCCATAGGCTCAAGCAGGTCAGCTTCCCACCCTATGTCATATAATTCGGACAAATCTGCATCCTCATCACGCTCTTCTTCATCCTCAGGATTTAAATCATCCAATGGATCAACATCCACTGATGTTTCAATTACAAGTTCAATGATGAGGTCAAAATCAACTGATTGCAGATTGTCACTCATGTTGATGTTGTCTTTATCTTTAAAGAAAGATAACAACAATGAGATGTTGCAGAGTAAGAGACAAATCTCAGAGATTATAATAGTAAAATTGTTTAACAAGAGTAATATTTTGCAGCTATTATTTAGCCATGTCCAGCAATGCTGATCAGGTGAAGACTATGTCTAATTTTTCAGTGAACAGGACTCATCTCTTCTTAACCTTGGATAAGCCTCACCGACTCTGTGTGTCCTGCACATACTTAAATATAAAGGGGCAGATTTATGTTAAATGGCACATCCCCAGGCATGCACCAGTTAACGTGCACCGCTGCTCTGCCACCCATGGTGTGCCGTATTTACAATCAGATAGGAGAAAACTGCGTCAAAACCCTGCGCCTGCTTTAAGCAGGCATAGGTCTTGACGCAACATTGTGGAGATGGGGCACCCCTGAGCCATGCTTGAGCTGCATCGCACTTGCGATACAACTCCAGCAATCACTACCTTTACATCACAGATACATCACGCATCTGTGCCATTTTTGCCCCATGATGCCCCGCATTGTAAATGCAGCACACCATGGGTGGCGGAACAGCGGCACAGGATGACTGACACATCCCTGGTGATGCACCAGTCATCATAAATCTATCCCTAATCTTCTTATCTTGTTACATATGAACCGCCATATGTACCATCAAACTATTTTGCATTTCCTAAATAGCGAATTTTAAGGAATAAATAGCAATTCTTTACCATTCCTAATTTGCAATGAGCAAATTGCTAATTGCAAGTTACCCATTCATTTCCATGGGCTAGGAGCCTCATAGGAATGAAGGTTTAATTTGCGATTAGCAATTTGCTCATCACAAATTAGGAATTTTTCCAAGGGTGCAGGGGTGTCTCAAGAACACCCTGCTGCACCCCCTGAAAAAGAAATTTGGGGGCATATGGCGCACATACATGCCCTAAGGGCATGTATGGCCGTCATATGGCACCTTTTGTTTTTTGGAAAAAAAGCTTTTTGAAAAGAATTCACAAATTACCACCAACTAGAAGTTGGTGGTAGTTTCCAAATCCTTAATGTCATTTTTTTACATATTTTTTGTTTGATACATTGCATTTAAGTAATCGCAAAATTTGCAAATCCTTCAGTGCAATCGCAAAATAAGGAATAGCAAATTTTGCTATTCCTTATTTTGCATCAAACTTGTTTGATATATACCATTTGTCTAATTAGCATTCGCAAAGGCCGAAATTCGCAGAATTTTGATCTTTGTGAATGCTAATTAGCTTGATACATATGGCCCCAAGTGAGGCCTGTCTTGCAACATGGTGCATCTTTTGCATCACTGCTGCATCGGTTTCATGTGGTACGTTTTTTTTACACCATGACATATCTGCCTAAAAGCATCAATTTGTAATTTTGTCGCCTCATAGCAAATCTTTTGCACCGCCACAGCATCATAAAAGTGACGCACAGTGGCGCAAAAGAGGCATACACCTATCATAAATCTGTCCCTAGCATTTTAAATGATTAATTCATGATGACGATAAGGTGTGGCCTATCCAGAGGTTTGTTTAAGGTGAGGCCTACTCAGGATTGCAGATTAAAGTTACGCTTGATGAAGAATACAGAAGAGATAATACATGTAAAGGCCTACCAATGAAGTAAGTGATTTGCACTTTATTTCGTCAGTCATCATAAATGTATCCCTAAGCTTCTTATCTTGTTACAGATGAACCACCATATGTACCATCAAACTATTTTGCATTTCCTAAATAGCGAATTTTAAGGAATAAATAGCAATTCTTTACCATTCCTAATTTGCAATGAGCAATTTGCTAATTGCAAATTACCCATTCATTTCCATGGGCTAGGAGGCTCATAGGAATGAAGGTGCAATTTGCGATTAGCAATTAGCTCATCACAAAATAGGAATTTTTCCAAGGGTGCAGGGGTGTCTCAAGAACACCCTGCTGCACCCCCTGAAAAAGAAATTTGGGGGCATATGGCGCACATACATGCCCTAAGGGCATGTATGGGCGTCATATGGCACCTTTTGTTTTTTGGAAAAAAAGCTTTTTGAAAAGAATTCACAAATTACCACCAACTAGAAGTTGGTGGTAGTTTCCAAATCCTTAATGTCATTTTTTTACATATTTTTTGTTTGATACATTGCATTTAAGTAATCGCAAAATTTGCAAATCCTTCAGTGCAATCGCAAAATAAGGAATAGCAAATTTTGCTATTCCTTATTTTGCATCAAACTTGTTTGATACATACCATTTGTCTAATTAGCATTCGCAAAGGCCGAAATTCGCAGAATTTTGATCTTTGCGAATGCTAATTAGCTTGATACATATGGCCCCAAGTGAGGCCTGTCTTGCAACATGGTGCATCTTTTGCATCACTGCTGCATCGGTTTCATGTGGTACGTTTTTTTTACACCATGACATATCTGCCTAAAAGCATCAATTTGTAATTTTGTCGCCTCATAGCAAATCTTTTGCACCGCCGCTGCATCATAAAAGTGACGCACAGTGGCGCAAAAGAGGCATACACCTATCATAATTCTGTCCCTAGCATTTTAAATGATTAATCCAGGATGACGATAAGGTGTGGCCTATCCAGAGGTTTGTTTAAGGTGAGCCCTACTCAGGATTGCAGATTAAAGTTACGCTTGATGAAGAATACAGAAGAGATAATACATGTAAAGGCCTACCAATGAAGTAAGTGATTTGCACTTTATTTCGCCAGTCATCATAAATGTATCCCTAAGCTTCTTATCTTGTTACAGATGAACCACCATATGTACCATCAAACTATTTTGCATTTCCTAAATAGCGAATTTTAAGGAATAAATAGCAATTCTTTACCATTCCTAATTTGCAATGAGCAATTTGCTAATTGCAAATTACCCATTCATTTCCATGGGCTAGGAGGCTCATAGGAATGAAGGTGCAATTTGCGATTAGCAATTAGCTCATCACAAAATAGGAATTTTTTCAAGGGTGCAGGGGTATCTCAAGAACACCCTGCTGCACCCCTGAAAAAGAAATTTGGGGGCATATGGCGCACATACATGCCCTAAGGGCATGTATGGGCGTCATATGGCACCTTTTGTTTTTTGGAAAAAAATGCTTTTTGAAAAGAATTCGCAAATTACCACCAACTAGAAGTTGGTGGTAGTTTCCAAGTCCTTAATGTCATTTTTTACATATTTTTTGTTTGATACATTGCATTTAAGGAATCGCAAAATTTGCAAATCCTTCAGTGCAATCGCAAAATAAGGAATAGCAAATTTTGAATTAAGGACATTTTAAGTCATTTCCACATGTGCAGTGTTTTCAAATTATGATTTGAAAATCGTTTTTGGGGAAAAGTAATGGTTTGCAAATTTATGACAAGGACATAATGGTGTATGCTTCTCTATAAGGCATTTCAGTGTCTCTGATGTCATTTTTCCCATATTACATTATAAGACCTTTCCCCATGGAGCACTATCCTTGTAAATATGCTCCCACCTGTGCATGGTGAATTTAGATTTTGACTGTTTGAGTCACATAGCAATGTTAAAAGTGACCCAAAAAAATTACAAACGCTTTAAAAAAACACATTCATGTGTCTTAAGGACATTTTAAGTCATTTCCCCATGGACAGTGTTTTGTAAGTGGCGCAAAAGAGGCATACACCGATCATAAATATGTCCCTAGCATTTTAAATGATTAATTCAGGATGACGATAAGATGTGGCCTATCCAGAGGTTTGTTTAAGGTGAGGCCTACTCAGGATTGCAGATTAAAGTTACGCTTGATGAAGAATACAGAGGACATAATACATGTAAAGCTCTACCAATGAAGTAAGTGATGTCCACTTCATTGCGCCAGTCATCATAAATCTATCCCTAAGCTTCTTATCTTGTTAGACATCAACCGCCATATGTATCATATAACTATTTTGCATTTCCAAAATAGCGAATTTTAAGGAATAAATAGCGATTCTTTACCATTCCAAATTTGCGATGAGCAAATTGCTAATTGCAAATTACCCATTCATTTCCATGCGCCAGGATGCCCATATGAAAGAAGGTGCAATTTGCAATTAGCAATTAGCTCATCTCAAATTAGGAATTTTTCCAAAGGTGTAGGGGTGTCTCAATAACACTCTGCCGCACCCCTGAAAAAGAAATTTGGGGGCATATGGCGCACATAAATTTTAACAACATTCCTTTACCTCAAAAACAATTTTCAATTCATAATTTGAAAACACTGCCCACAGGGAAATTACTTAAAATGTCCTTAAGACACATGAAAGTGTTTTTTTATTGCCTTTCCAGCATGGTTGGGTCACTTTTAACATGGCTATGTAACACAAACATTTAAAATCTAAATTTGCCATGCACAGGTGGGAGCATATTTACAAGCAATTTGCGCCACAGAGAAAGGTCTTACATTAAAATGGGAAAAATAACATCAGGGACAGTCAATTGCCTTATAAAGAAGCATACACCATTATGTCCTTGTCATAAATTTAAAAACAATTCCTTTTCCCCAAAAACGATTTTCAAATCATAATTTCAAAACACTGCACATGGGAAAATTACTTAAAATGTCCTTAAGACACATAAAAGCGTTTTTTAATTGCCTTTGCAGCATGTTTGTATCACTTTTAACATGGCTATGTAACACAAACATTAAAAATCTAAATTTTCCTTGCACAGGTGGGAGCATATTTACAAGCAATTTGCGCCACATAATTCATAATTTTCTCCTTAAAGCACACTATTCTCTATCTAAATTAAAGAAATATTTTCTCACCTTAGCAAATACTTTGAGTTTGAAAACAGTCTCAGAAACACACCAATTTGTCTTCAGCAGAGCAAAAGGTATGCACTCCAGAGTCTGCAGCTATCAAAAGCACAGAAATGCTGTAATTCTTCACACATATCTCTCATGTCACCCAATCAAAACTCTTCCCTCACTTTTTTTCAAATGAAAACCCTTCCCCCCTCTGCCATTTCATGCCTTTTCTGCATAGCAACCACCTCTTGGAAGACTTCTGGTGTTTGCAAGTTCACACAACAATGTTGCAATTGAACTCTGAACTCTCAGTGCACCTGCATATCCAGTGCATTCTTTCATTTAATGATTTTTTATTGACCATTCAAAATACATCTTTCAAATAACTCATCCGTGCACCCTAACTTTCTGTTTTCAGCAATCAAAATCCACCAATCACTGTTACTGCTTCATGAACACAGAAACTCCACAGTTTTTTTCATTTTAAACTCTCATTTTTTCAACTGCCATTTCATTGCCACACTTCATCTGACTGCAGGAGAACCTTCTCTCACCATGTTTTCTGTCTGGATTGTTGGACATAGTTATATTCACTGGGCTCAAAGGTACACTGAAAACAGGAATTTACCTAACCTCAATTTACAAGATGTGGAAATTAAGTGGTTTGGCCACAGAGGATTAAAATGTCACCAATTGATACCATTGGTGAAAACCTTTATGCATTTGCCCAAACCTGACCTGTTAATTGTGCACTGTGGAGGTAATGACTTGGGCACTTTGACTGGTGTAGGTCTGGAAATGCTTTTAAAGGACACCTTTGAGCAATTAATGGCACTTTTTCCTCAGACTGCCTTGGTATATTCAAATATATGCCAAAGACAGAAATGGAGGTGGTCAAACCAATTTTGTCCACAAATTGAGAAGTCGAGGAAGCATGTAAACAAATCTGTTTCAGCTTACATGAGAGACCATGGAATGGGCTCCCTGTACAACAATAACTTGCGTTACTACATGCAAGATATCTACAGAGGAGATGGAGTTCACTTCTCAGATGAGGGCAACAGAATTTTCACTCTGAATTTAAGAATGTGCATTGGTACCTACTTATAAGTACCTAAATGTACCATAAACCCAAAAGCTCTTCTCAGAGCTACCCTACATCTGATCACTCACAATTATTATTTTACTCTAACATTTTTCACTAATTTTCAACAAAGTACGCTCCCTGGGGCGCTACCCGGTACGCGAACCGGGAGCTAACCTCGCGAAATTTTTTTAAAAAATGTTTTTTTTTCGCACATATGGGCATCCTCAGCCACCCTCACAAAACCTAGGGGGTCAAGATAAGTCTACCGTGCCCCCTTCTACCCATTCTGAACATTATTTGCCCTCCATCTTGTATCTTAATTCGACCGAAACACAAAATGGTGGACTCCCGTTACGCTTAAGGTTCGCGAACCGGGGTGCTCAACGGTTCGCGTACCGGGTCGCTCCCTGGGAAGCGCACCATCAAAAAAGGTGGGAAAGTAGTTCACAGAAAAGCCACTGGAGACAATTTCACCAAATATAGACTAGCTCATACTACATACCAATCCCTACCATTTTCACAAATTTGATTGGAATTCCATTTAGCCATTTAGCCTGTAGACCTCTCTAAATACCGTGAGGTAAATTACTTCACAAAACACATCTGAAGTGTTGGAATTGACAACCAATTAAAATGTTACTTTCATTTTCTACTTTTTTTACCTGACATTTGATTGGTTATATACCTGAATATATATAAAGGAAGAGAAGAAAACACAGCCATTTTGACTACTACTTCTTGGTGTACATTTCAATAGGATTTTCACTAATTCCTTCAACTTCTATCTAAAGGTAAGTTTTTATTTTTAAAACTGAAGTATATTGTGCACTATAAGTTAATATGGTAAACTTTTTCTGATAGTTATATACTATCCCTCTGTAGTAGTTATAGATTTAGATAGACTTCTCTGTTATAGTTATGGATGGAGTTAGGCTTCTCTTGTATAATTATGAATTTACTTACGTTAAATCACATACACTTTTTTATATTCCTACTTCCACTCTGATACTATACACTGCCCAAAATTAATCCCAACAGTGCCCTATCTCTACTAATATATATTTTTTTAATCTAAATTTCAGGCAAAATGGAAGGCGAACAGAAAGTTGAATTTCAAATTGTCCTGCAAGAGAGCAGCCAAGAAATCAATGATGAAAATGAGATTGAATTTTTCGATGAAACTTTAGACAAAGAACTACTGCAATGTGTACAAGCAGTAGATAACCTCCTTGAAAATGAGGACATTTTACACCCTCAGAGACTACAATGTATATTCAATGATAATTATGAAATTTCTGACAATGAAATGTTAGAAAGTTTAATAAATTATGAAACACAATCACAATAAAAAAAAAATGCTTAAAAAATAAAGAAAATAAAAAATAATCAACAAAAACAACAATCAATTAACATACAGCATTTGAAAAGTCTATCATTCATTTTTCATTGCAGTACGCTGCCCAGAACGCTTCCCGGTTCGCGGACCGGGCGCTCCCCACGCAAAAAAAAAACAAAACATTTTTTTTGTTTTTTTTGCCCCGCGGGGCCCTTTTAAAACCTCCACATTAAACCTAGGGGGTCAGGGAGGATCTAGTATGCCCCCTTATGGTCATTTTCGCCTTTGTTTTGGCCTCCTCTTGTCTCTCAATCCTTCCGAGAGACAAGATGGCGGCCGCTCCGGACTGTTTAGAATGTTGACAGACACCGGAGAGCCAATCAGCTTAGCTACGCGAAGTTCCGGTACGCTTAAGGTCCGCGGACCGGAGCGCTGCCCAGAGCGTGCTTACAGATATATATCTTTTTTTAAACGTTAATTTCTCAAAATCCACTGGAGCACATATATTGAGACCTAGAAAAGGCACATCGGGCTACCAGTCCCTACAATTTTGCCAAGTTTCATGCAAATCCATTCAGCCGTTCGGGCTAAAAGTGAGGCCAACCGCCCTATGGAAAACTCAATGTTAAAAACACGTTTTGGGACCCCCCTTTTTTCTCGGCCCCCCCTTGACGAAACCCCCCCAAATTTCCAAGGGCTGCTCAGAAACAAAATGTTCCATTTTCCAGAAAATTTCAGCCAATTCCGTCCACAAACGCCAAAGTTATTAGACATAGAATTTTCAAAAATCCCATAGGGAAAAAATCCTAATCCTAACTATATATACCTACTGGCGACCGCATTAACATTGAGTTTTCCATAGGGCGGTTGGCCTCACTTTTAGCCCGAACGGCTGAATGGATTTGCACGAAACTTGGCAAAATTGTAGGGACTGGTAGCCCGATGTGCCTTTTGTAGGTCTCAATATATGTGCTCCAGTGGATTTTGAGAAATTAACGTTTAAAAAAAGATATATATCTGTAACAGCGGACCTGGCAGCGTCCCAGGACGCGTACTTTACGCGCAACGGAGCTTTGTGAAGCGAAGCTGATTGGTTCTCCGGCGTCTGTCAACATTCCAAAAAGTCCGTAGCGGCCGCCATCTTGTCTCTCGGGAGGATCGAGAGACAAGAGGAGGTCAAAACAAAGGGGGAAATAACTATAAGGGGGCATAGTAGATCCTCGCTGACCCCCTAGGTTTGATGTGGAGGTTTTAAAAGGGCCCCGCGGGGCAAAAAAAAATAATATTAATAATAATCAAACGGCTGAATGGATTTGCACGAAACTTGGCAAAATATTAGGGACTGGTAGCCCGATGTGCCTTTGCTAGGTCTCAATATATGTGCTCCAGTGGATTTTGAGAAATTAACGTTCAAAAAAAGATATATATCTGTAACAGCGCTCCGCTTCGCGTAAAGGAGGTTTGCGAAGCTGATTGGTCATTCTGTCACTGGGCTATAGTTGGGCTACATCTGGCTGATATTTGGGCTACATTTGTTTTTTTGTGTGTCTGGCGGCCATCTTTGGGCTACATTGGGCTACATTGGGCTTCATTGGGCTACATTGGGCTACATTTGGGCTCCAACATATATATAGGCCAATGTAGCCCAATATATATTTTTCAAAGTTAATTTTCGTAAAAACCACTGGAGCATATATCTTGAGACATAGCAAAGGCACATCGGGCTACCAGTCCCTACAATTTTGCCAAGTTTCGTGGAAATCCATTCAGCCGTTCGAGCTAAAAGTGAGTCCAACCGCCCTATGGAAATGAAGGAAATGAATGGGTAATTTGTAATTAGCAAATAGCTAATCGCAAACTAGGAATGGTAAAGAATCGCTATTTATTCCTTAAAGTTCGCTATTTAGGAAATGCAAAAAACTTTGATGATACATATGGCGGTTCATCTCTAACAAGATAAGAAGCATAGGGATACATTTATGATGACTGGCGCATCACCAGGGATGTGTTAGTCATTCTGTGCCGCTGTTCCGTCACCTATGGTGTGCTGCATTTACAATGCGGCGCATCATGGGGCAAAAACAGCACAGATGCGTGATGTATCTGTGCCGTAAAGGTGGCGCATTGCTGGAGTTGTATCGCAAGTGTGATGAAGCTCCAGCAAGGGTCGGGGGTGCCCCTGTCGCAGGGTTTCTGTTCTCACACAGAACTGTGGACAGAGGATTGGAACCTTGGCGAATTAGGGTGTCCCAAAACTCACGTTAGTAATCAAAAACTCCTTAGCAAGCTAGGTACAGTGTCACATTGGATATAACAAACTCTCAATGTTTAGACAATCCAGAATATGAACTTATAGTACCTCAGGATACGTGGAACTCATGAACAGTCGGTCGTTATATATTTCTTAGAAACCAGAACATGGAGTTAAGAAGAACACATGTGTATTTGAAATGTTTATTTACTAATGCCGTCTTCTCAGGCGTAGTATCTTAGATAATACAAGTACACATATTATCAGTAGCAAAATTACCAGCATAGTTACTAGTACATAAAAAGCGAATGGTGATAGTATGTTAACATGCTGTAAATGAATAAGAGTTAGCAACACTTATAAGCAGCCGCGGGCCGTGGAGGGAGTTACGGTGAGGCAGGGAGGCGGGGAGGGGGATAGCAGGGTGGAGAATACAAGTACACATATTATCAGTAGCAAAATTACCAGCATAGTTACTAGTACATAAAAAGCGAATGGTGACAGTATGTTAACATGCTGTAAATGAATAAGAGTTAGCAACACTTATAAGCAGCCGCGGGCCGTGGAGGGAGTTACGGTGGGGCAGGGAGGCGGGGAGGGGGAGGGGCAAGGTAGAGAGGGCTCCACCCTGCTTCTCCCCCTCCCCGCCTCCCTGCCTCACCGTAACTCCCTCCACGGCCCGCGGCTGCTTATATCTCACCCTCCCTAATACACATATTATATTATTTGCTAAGAAGGTCTCTTTGTGTTGGTTTAGGGCGTGCCCATACTTTAGTGTCTTAGATTTGAAGGAATCACATCAGCATACACCAGCTCTCTCTTCATGTGAACCGCATCAACTGTTGTGTATGTGTGTTCGGCAAAGCAATATAAAACCCGCCTCATGCCCAGAATTGGCAGAAGTTGCACTTATGTTATGAGTATGAAGTCGTGGAGATCAGACCTCATAACAATTCTGTATCGTGTTGTTCTTGAAACTTTAGCACTCGCTGTACAGATATAGTTTAACAAGCAAAGCAGATAGTAGAGCAATAACATATTATTCTCATGTAAACCACGATGAACTACTAGGTGGAAAGCTAAAGCAACAACTAAGTGTCGTGTGCAGAAGTTGCAAAAAAGGAAAAATGGCGTTTAAACCGGTAATGAGCCCATGCTAACTTAACACGGTGTAAAGATATCCAGGACCTAGATGACACCTCCCCATGATCCGGAAACGAACTGAATAAGATAATAGAAGTGCCATCTCATGAGAGCAGATTGCAAGTTTATATGTGGACGGTCCGCAAGGTAAAGCAATAAAAACTAGGAAAATTTAATGCTAAAGAAAAATAAAACAGCCAAGTACTTTATCGAGTCTTAAGCCAATAGGCAAGGTAAATAATAAAAACTTGACAAATAAGTCAATGAATTGTCAATGAAATGCTAGTACTCAGCATATCAAACATGAAAAAGGTCTATGACATAACTGTGTATGCAAAATAAGCTGCAACAGCCTCCAATAGGAAGTCACCGTCTTCATCCGAAAACAGTTCAGCCATCCAATTTAAAAGCGGAAAAGAACATACGTGCTCTCCCAGCACCGGATCCTCTATCACCATCAGAGGACAGCTCGTGGGTTTTTAAGAAAGCTCTGTTCCAAGAAAGACTGTGCTGCCGCCAGTAAATTCCAGGGACCAAGTAGTCCATGCATCAATGCCACAGCCATAATCCTTTCGCCAGGACAAACCAACTCGTGAGTAATGATAGGAGTCATCAGCTGATTAAAGTCGACGTCAGGAGAAACCGGTCCACAGAGACACAAATCAATGGCCCAATCGAAATCACAGGTCAGGCAGTGAAATACAGGCTGGACACAGGTGAAGTAGGAGAATCGAAAAGATAATCCATATGCCGTGCTTAATATCGCCAACGGCATTGTGCCATAATATTCTAGCATGCGATTGCGGAACAGTGTCAGCAGCTGCAGGGTGGGAGGTTGCATAGGAGGGACATCCATATTTAAAAATGTAAAAAAGCACAAGAGCGTCCGCTGGTAATGCAAGTAAAAATGCCAATCCACGAACCAGAGTGGAGAAAATAGAATGAAAGGAAGCAGGGATGACTCCAAAGATTTTCTCAAATGAAGTCACGAGACCACTGGTAACAACTTTAAAAAAGTGCGCCAGGGTCTTTGTGGAGGATGCGTTAAAGATAGTCGGAACCATCTTGCTGAAATTGAAAGGCAAATCTGAATTGAAAAGGGTCTGCACCTCTGTACGGGTGTTCGCTATGTGAAGCACGAAAGTTTCACGGGCCGAACTCAAGGCCACCTCTCTCTGAGACAAAAGAGCTCTTATTCTTGCCATGCCGTTGAAATCTGTCCCAAGGTTGGTATTTGTGGCCAGATTGAAAACTCCCTATGTTCATGTGTGGGAGGAAATAGAACATTTCTGCAGCAAATAACCCGTTCACTTACTGTTACGATAAAAGGAATACTTTTAATTAACTCAGAACAATGTTCATTATTGAGCATCAAATAACTACCATTTTCCAACAACTTGAACGTGGGGATGATAGCAGGAACTGGCGTGCCTTGCAACACGCAAGCCATATTTGGTCGGTGTTTGTTGCATGAACCGTGTAACTGTATGTGCCTACACATTAGTGAATGATCTGGCGTCTCAGTGCATTCCTCTCCATTCAGATAAACTTCTTGATCATCTTTGAAACATCTGTATGTGTATGGAAGCGACCAGACCTCATGAAGAAAAGCACTACCTAAAGGTTCATAACGACCTATTGGTATATATTTCATACAATTTGAAAACTTATATAAAGCAAAAGGCAGCGTTATTAAACCGTGGATAAGGCACGTTGCCAAAAAACCCGCAATCCTCTGCTGATGATGTCACTGAGCATGTCATGAATGATGTAATATGTGACATCATCAGCAGTGGATTACGGGTAATAGTATCTCTAGTTTACTCCCCTATAACTGTCTTTCTTTTAACATAAGTGTCTGTTTCCTTCCCTTATACTTACTGTTTTTGGTTCGCTTCTGGTTCGCGTACCGGCGAGCGAACTGGGAAGCGAACTAAGAGAAATAGAGGTTGGCACAGTTCCAAATATTGTACCAATTTTTTAATAACGGGGAGGTAGTTCTGAAAAGAACTTTTTTTTTTATTGTTTTTGTTGTTTTATATTTTTTTTATTATTTTTCGGAACATTTTTTTACTTTTTTTGAATTTTTCTGAACAGTTTTATATTTTTTTGGGTTTTTCTTGGAGGGGGCAATGAAAACGATTCATTGTAAAGGGCTCAACAGGAGCAACAAAACAAAAAAAGAAGTATTTATTATTTTGGGCGTTTCGTACAAACTTGCATATGATAGTCAATAGCTCTGTTGATCAGAGTGATGCTTTTTTCTCCGTAGGAAATGAATCCATCGCAAAATACGCAGATGTGTTTTACTTCACCAAATTTCATTTGTATATTTGGCACCATCTCCCTGCCCTCTGGTCCCGTTACTTCCGGTACAACAGATCTTCTGGCCATAATAGGGAGATTATCTAGGTCGTTCCGAAACTGTGCAGCACTGTAGTTGTTAGGATGCCACCTAGTCATATGGCGATGCATTGTGTAGTTTCCGAAACTGTATTTTTTCTCGGTTCCTCTGGACAGTCTATCTTGACATATAAGGCAAGTTACGTATCTTGCATTTAGTTTTTTCTGACCTTTGGGAATTTTAAAAAATTGCCAAATGAAGTTTTCTTTCCGGTGAGACGTCCTGGGCTGCTCAGGCAAAAACTGCCTCTCTTCGTGCTCGTCGTCCTGTTCCTCTTCTTCTTCTTCTTCTTGAATTATAACTTGAGCAGGTGGTCCACTCTTCCTTGGATGTGGTGGAGGTGGTGGGGAAGCACCAGCTGAAGCTACTAAAGAAGCCATTGCTCAGTGATCACAAAGGGTCTTTCTCTCACAATGATGAAAGTCAGAGTGAGGAAAGAAGGAGGGATTTTCATCATTTGGGAAAAACAAGAGTTCTCAACCAATCAAAAGTGTTCATTTTAGATTATATGACCTAGTCTTACATCATTAGGAAACCAAAAGTGAAATGAACCAATGAAAAGTGTTATTACCAAGTCACATGACTTGCTGTGTTTACGTTAGGCGCTTTGCAGGGCCTCCCGGTTTGCTTCCAGAAACCTGCGCTTTGCGACTCGCTTCGCGTACCAGTTCGCTAACGTAGCACGTCATATGACGTATCACGCGACAACGTGAAACGTCATGCGGATGGGAGGCGTCACGATGTTGTTTTCTAACGCGGCACTTGCGGTAAAGAAACGTTTACCGGCTCGCGGTCTATTTCGCGGCATCAAGGTCAGCTAACGGGAAGCTTCCCGATTCGCGAAGCGGGAACGAAGAAAAAAAAATATTTTAAAAAAAAATTATTCATAAACATATAAAATATATTTTTGGATTTAAAGAAGAATACATTTTACAGCTACAGATATTAGCTGTTAAAAAACCAATGAAATTCACAGAAAAAACCATAGGTTATAGACCATATATAGTTAGGAATTAGCATTTACAAAACCTTGAAAATTCACTGAAAAAACCATAGGTTATAGACCATATATAGTTAGGAATTAGCATTTAGAAAACCTTATTTTACTCACACAAAACCATTGAAATTCCATATATAGTTAGTTGCACTAACTATATATCGCGCACCCGCAATCCACTGCTGATGATGTCACATATTACATCATTCATGACATGGTCAGTGACATCACTGATGACATCACTGATGACATCTCAAATGACATCACTGATGACATCACTGATGACATCTCATTTGACATCAATGACCACATCACTGATGATATCATTCATGTGACAATACAATGCATCTCCTCACATTTTAATATAACCTCTGTTTCACCCAGTGTTAAAAAGAGAGTATAATTTTTGAAACCATTGACACACCAATACTAGTTACTACATACGCACTCACTGATTGCTACGTCTACACACACCTTCACTCATTCACCCATACAATCATTCATACATACAATCACTCATCTTTACAACACTATCATATGCACTCATAAACCTATACAGACACTCACAGTCTGCCACTCATTCATGGAGTTACTCACACACCTAGTCAGTCCTGTAAAGAATCAATGACACTTCCATTTTCTTGTCTATACAGTTAAACATAGAGCACCTTACATTTTCAAACATATACTAACACATACTTACCTTCTTATACAATCATTGATACAAGTACAGATTGATCTGCACAGAGTCACACACCTCCCAGCTAGCCACACACACACTCAGTCTCCCATACAAATACTTGGGCAATCAATCAATAACCCATATAGTTACTCATATAGCTACTGATCAACACATGCAGCAGTTTACAGAACAACAGACATAATGATGCACAAATTAAGACAGTTTAGTCACTAACCCATGCAGTCAGTGAGACACATTTAATCACTCACTCATACAGTCAGTCATGCACCTACTAAATCCTTCGTCCAGACACTTACACATCCACTCATTCTTCAATATGTAAGACATATTTAAACTTTATAGAAACAAAAAATCACTGGATGTTGTTATCAGTGATGTCATCAGTGATGTCATTTGAGATGTCATCAGTGATGTCATCAGTGATGTCACTGACCATGTCATGAATGATGTAATATGTGACATCATCAGCAGTGGATTGCGGGTGCGCGATATATAGTTAGTGCAACTAACTATATATGGAATTTCAATGGTTTTGTGTGAGTAAAATAAGGTTTTCTAAATGCTAATTCCTAACTATATATGGTCTATAACCTATGGTTTTTTCAGTGAATATATATATATATATATATTACCTACTGGCGATAGCCAGTAGGTATATATAGTTAGGATTTTTTTTTTATGGGATTTTTGAAAATTCTATGTCGAATAACTTTAGCGTTTGATGACAGAATTGGCTGAAATTTTCAGGAAAATGGAACATTTTGTTTCTGAGCAGCCGAAGAAAATTTGGGGGGGTTTCGTCAAGGGGGGGCCGAGAAAAAAGGGGGGTCCCAAAACTTGTTTTTCCCATGCAATTTTCCATAGGGCGGTTGGCCTCACTTTTAGCCTGAACGGCTGAATGGATTTACACCAAACTTGGCAAAATTGTAGGGACTGGTAGCCCGATGTGCCTTTGCTATGTCTCAAGATATAGGCTCCAGTGGTTTTTACGAAAACTAACTTTGAAAAATATATATTGGGCTACATTGGGCTATATATATGTTGGAGCCCAAATGTAGCCCAATGTAGCCCAATGTAGCCCAAAGATGTCCACCAGAGACAAAAAAAAACAAATGTAGCCCAAATATCAGCCAGATGTAGCCCAACTATAGCCCAATGACAGAATGTCCCAGAGTGTTCTAAAGAACAACTAGAGTGCTAACAGTCCTACTTATTACAAAGGAATGGCACACCTGAAGCCATCTTGATTGGAATAAAGTGGTAACTCTTAAAACATTTAATTTAAAAAGGAACAAAATGAGGGGGTTCATTTTGCCATAGAAAGTATGATTAGCGAATATATGACGAAATCCCGCATACCATCAGTCCGCAAAAAAAATCCTGCATGTACTATTAGGCCGCAAATTAAAATAACGAAAACTTTTAGAACGAATATGCCTTTAGCATACACTAAACAACTAAACTACCCTAAACCCTAAAACACTACCCCCAGCATGACCCTACACTACACAAACAGTACAACACTACCCTAAACCCTAAAACACTACCCCCAGCATGACCCTACACTACACAAACACTACAACACTACCCTAAACCCTAAAACACTACCCCCAGCATGACCCTACACTACGCAAACACTGCCCAAAACCCTAAAACACTACACCCCAGCATGACCCTACACTACGCAAACACTACAACACTACCCTAAACCCTAAAACACTACCCCCAGCATGACCCTACACTACGCAAACACTACCCAAAACCCTAAAACACTACACCCCAGCATGACCCTACACTACACAAACACTACAACACAACCCTAAACCCTAAAACACTACCCCCAGCATGACCCTACACTACGCAAACACTACAACACAACCCTAAACCCTAAAACACTACCCCCAGCATGACCCTACACTACGCAAACACTACAACACTACCCTAAACCCTAAAACACTACCCCCAGCATGACCCTACACTACGCAAACACTACAACACTACCCAAAACCCTAAAACACTACACCCCAGCATGACCCTACACTACGCAAACACTACAACACTACCCTAAACCCTAAAACACTATCCCCAGCATGACCCTACACTACGCAAACACTACAACACTACCCAAAACCCTACAACACTACACCCCAGCATGACCCTACACTACGCAAACACTACTACACTACCCTAAACCCTAAAACACTACCCCCAGCATGACCCTACACTACGCAAACACTAAAACACTACCCTAAACCCTAAAACACTACCCCCAGCATGACCCTACACTACGCAAACACTACAACACTACCCTAAACCCTAAAACACTACCCCCAGCATGACCCTACACTACGCAAACACTACAACACTACCCAAAACCCTAAAACACTACCCCCAGCATGACCCTACACTACGCAAACACTACAACACTACCCAAAACCCTAAAACACTACCCCCCAGCATGACCCTACACTACGCAAACACTACAACACTACCCAAAAGCCTAAAACACTACCCCCAGCATGACCCTACACTACGCAAACACTACAACACTACCCAAAACCCTAAAACACTACCCCCAGCATGACCCTACACTACGCAAACACTACAACACTACCCAAAACCCTAAAACACTACACCCCAGCATGACCCTACACTACGCAAACACTACAACACTAACCAAAACCCTAAAACACTACACCCCAGCATGACCCTACACTACGCAAACACTACAACACTACCCAAAACCCTAAAACACTACCCCCAGCATGACCCTACACTACGCAAACACTACAACACTACCCAAAACCCTAAAACACTACCCCCAGCATGACCCTACACTACGCAAACACTACAACACTACCCTAAACCCTAAAATACTACACCCCAGCATGACCCTACACTACGCAAACACTACAACACTACCCAAAACCCTAAAACACTACCCCCAGCATGACCCTACACTACGCAAACACTACAACACTATCCTAAACCCTAAAACACTACGCCCAGCATGACCCTACACTACGCAAACACTACAACACTACCCTAAACCCTAAAACACTAGCCCCAGCATGACCCTACACTACGCAAACACTACAACACAACCCTAAACCCTAAAACACTACCCCCAGCATGACCCTACACTACGCAAACACTACAACCCTACCCTAAACCCTAAAACACTACCCCCAGCATGACCCTACACTACGCAAACACTACAACACAACCCTAAACCCTAAAACACTACCCCCAGCATGACCCTACACTAAACAACCACCACAACTCTACACTACACTAACACAACACTACACTACACAACACTACACTACACTACACAATCACTAACCCACGAAAAAATTAACACAAACCCACTTACCTCTCTCGTCATCGTGGTTTTTACCATACATGCCTTTAAAACGTAATTCTTTGTAAAGGCATGCGCGATAAATGCACATGCGTTTTGAAAACATGCGGGATAATGGTATGCGAGGTCAATGACCTTGCGGGATAATGGTATGCGGACTGAAAGTCTGCGGGATAAAAAAATGCGGGAAAATGGCTGCAAACCATGATTAGCAGCAGACTTCCCTGGTGAGCACTAGCTTTACTACAGTGATCTAATGAGCAACTAGAGTGCTAACATTCAGAATTTATGGCAAATGTGTGACACATCTGAATGCCTTCTTGATAGAACCAAAGTAAACAAGCATTGAAAATGCAATAGATCTCGCCCTCGTTTAAGTTAAAGCCATTCTGTTTGTAATGAGGTGGATGTAATATGTGACATCATCAGCAGTGGATTGCGGGTGCGCGATATATAGTTAGTGCAACTAACTATAAATGGAATTTCATTGGTTTTATGTCAATAAAATGTCCAGCTAACTATATATGGTCTCTAACCTATGGTTTTTTCAGTGAATTTTCAAGGTTTTGTAAATGCAAATTCCTAACTATATATGGTCTATAACCTATGTTTTTTTCAGTGAATATATATATATATATATATATATCTCCAAAGCTTCAAAACACCAGCCGGTTGCACTCGTGGGCGGGTGCACGCCAAACGGGGGTGTACCCGTTACACAATGTCAGCTTCACACATCCAAGGATCGTACATCCAAAAGGAAAGCAGCACTCGCAGGAGGTAGTTCCAAAACCAATTTATTAGTGGCGGAGCTAAACAGCAACGACGCGTTTCGCCGTGGGGCTTTGTCAAGTTGTTGCAGAGAGCAGAGACGCGCATGAACATAAATGATGTCAAAATGCCATGAAGAGCAAAGAAGGACTACATGATCTAGAACGTAAATGGCTGCCATGTTTGAACGTTAAACATTCTTATTACTGCGCATACGATACTACCCTAAAGCAGTTCACAAATGTGCCATGGCTCGCCCACTAAGTAAAAAGATTATAATACAAATTATAATACAAACATAATGAGGCCCTGGAACCTGTTTCCACATTTATGCCTATCATGGGTTCAGATGCCATTGATACCTTCTCTGATGCAGTCCTGATGGACCTCTCTAGACTAAGAAAATCGAAGTCATATTCATCTTCTGGTGATAATTTCACCAAACAACAACAGAATGCTTTACAAACTATGTGCAAAGACTCGGGTCTGGTGTGTAAACCCTCTGATAAGGGGGGCAATATTGTCCTTCTTACTACCGCTCAATACGAAACCGAGGCTCTTCGTTTATTGGGTGATGTTAATACTTACAGGCTTGTGAACAACAAAGTATATAATCAAAGCGTGGCAGAGTACCACGACATGATATCAAAGTGGTATAATGTAAACATGCTTAATACCGATGAATACCTATTTTTACGTTGTTTAAGCCCGGTGATTCCTACTTTCTACTACCTTCCTAAGGTTCATAAAGACTTGCACAATCCTCCGGGGAGGCCCATTGTGGCTTCCAATGTAAGTCTTACTGAGAACCTTTCAATTTACGTTGATTCGTTTTTGTCACCTTTGGTCATGTCTCTGCCTTCCTATCTTAGAGATACTAAACATTTCTTGTCCCACATTGCTCGAATCACTTGGAAAGACACATATTGCATGATGGTCCTCGACATTGCCAGTTTATACACCTGTATAGCTCATGGTGATGGTCTTAGAGCTATGGCCAGTTTCTTGGAGAAACGTCCGGTAAAATGTTAATGGAATTTATGAATTTCAGCTTAAACAGTAACATTTTTCTTTTCAGCAATCAATTGTATAAACAGATGTCCGGAGTAGCTATGGGAGCTTGCTCTGCTCCCAGCTTTGCCAATCTTTTTGTAGGTCACTGGGAAGAACAGGCATCTTAGTGCAACAATCTGGAATGGACCAACAAAATCATAGGATGGCATCGTTACATAGACGATCTGTTTATTATCCTGGATTGCTCTATAGAAACGGCCCATGTATTTGTTGAGGTACTCAATAACAACGATGTGAACCTCAAATTTTCAGGGCACATTAGCAAGAGTGCTGTCAACTACCTAGACCTCACTGTATATATTGATGGAGATGGTACTTTACAGACCAAATTGTTCAGGAAAGAGACGGCTGGGAATTCCTCGCTCTTTGCAACCAGCAGTCACCCACGCCAATTAATTGAGAGTATCCCGTATGGAGAACTTTTAAGGTTAAGGCGTAACAATTCTAATGACGCTGACTTTGAGATGGCAGCGGCTGCTAGCCTTCAAAGATTCAAGAAAAGAGGGTACAATAATGGGGTTTTGAAACGTGCTTTGGAGAGAGTGAAAAAGATACAGCGTAAAGATCTGTTGAAACCTAAGCACACTAGGACATCTAATAATGGGGCATTTCGCCTCATCACTACCTTTTCGCGTAATGCTGGTCAGATTAAGAAAATCCTTAAAAAGAACTGGAGTATTCTCTTGTCTGACAACATTATCAAAGCTGACCTGCCGACCAATCCATTGGTCACTTACAGGAAGGCCAAATCCCTTAAGGATCATTTAGTCTCCAGTCATTTCTCTTCCCCTGCGAGTACTCCTCAATTGCCCATTCTCAGTGGTTTTTACCCCTGTGGTCGGTGCAAGGCCTGCAAATACAGTAAGCGGACGCTCACTTTTAGGATACCTGGTTTGGTCACACCGAAAAAAATCACGAAATTCTTGACATGTTCTACACCCTATGTGATTTACTGTCTTACCTGCCCGTGTGGTCTTAACTACATTGGTAGTACCACCAATGCAGTTAAATTAAGAATTTTAGAGCACATGCGTGCAATTGCCAAAAAGGATGAATCCTACCCTGTGGCGAGGCACTTCGAGAAGATGCATAATAGCAACAGGGATCTGTTGTCATACATCTGTCTCGATAGTGTACCGGCCAATATTAGAGGAGGTGACCGTCTCCTAAAGCTTAGACGCTTGGAATCCAGGTACATAATCGACTTACAGAGTAAGAATCCGAGGGGCCTGAATATGCATGAAGAACTTTCTGTACATCTGGGATAGGCCCTTTGAACGCATGTACATATGTACATATTTTGTCTGTTTCTTACCATCCTGTATTGCAATTGTGTCTTTTCTGATTCCATATGATGATTCATTGGATGGATCTTTGAATTTTTTAATTTCTTGATCTTGTTTTTTAATGTCAACTTTTTGAACATTTAACTTGGCTAATAGATTTTGTATGCAGAGATGTCATGGGATATTTTGTGTAGGCAATGTGCCCATGCCCATACAGGGCGTAATTTAAGTATATAACTATTTACTATTTTGGAGAGTGTCTATGTCCACACTGTACCCAGAAGCATTTGTGCTTAGATTGACGGTTACATCAGATCAGGGGTTATGCATATGTGTTATAATGTGACCTTTTCTCCTTTTGTGGTGCACGCTTACATTAGTCCTCGTATGAGGTGAGCATTTAAGTTGGATTGCTTTTGCCCATTCAGGGCCTCATTATGTTTGTATTATAATTTGTATTATAATCTTTTTACTTAGTGGGCGAGCCATGGCACATTTGTGAACTGCTTTAGGGTAGTATCGTATGCGCAGTAATAAGAATGTTTAACGTTCAAACATGGCAGCCATTTACGTTCTAGATCATGTAGTCCTTCTTTGCTCTTCATGGCATTTTGACATCATTTATGTTCATGCGCGTCTCTGCTCTCTGCAACAACTTGACAAAGCCCCACGGCGAAACGCGTCATTGCTGTTTAGCTCCGCCACTAATAAATTGGTTTTGGAACTACCTCCTGCGAGTGCTGCTTTCCTTTTGGATGTACGATCCTTGGATGTGTGAAGCTGACATATATATATATATATATATATATATATACGCTCCTTTGCCTAACCCCAAAGATTGAGCAGCACTCCAACACAGGACCAAGGTGGCAAGCCTTTATTTAGGAGTATAAGTGGAAAGCTGCAGGCAGTTTCGATCTGACAGCCACAAACGCGACCTGCCTGACGCGTTTTGAAGGTGTGTCCCTCTTCCTCAGAGGCAATCGCGGTTGCAGGTGTGCTCCGGTTCCTGTCCCAACATGCCTATTTAACGCCCCCAAATGGGCGGGTCAAGTGTCCCGCGGCATCATGGAACTTGTGGTCCCGGCAAATCCAACCACTGATGGTGCACTAATGTTCTGTCCTTTGCAAGTCCACAGATGGGCCACCGCCCACAGCGTCCACTTTAATGCCCGGTCTGTGCTACACAGCGACTGCGTGGGCATATATCCTGCCGTGTGGCCCTCCTCTTTTCGCAGGGTGGTGCCGCTCGACGGCTGGGCTGCCGCCAAAAATATACGCAGGACCAAGGTGGCAAGCCTTTATTTAGGAGTACAAGTGGCAAGCTGCAGGCAGTTTCGATCTGACAACCACAAACGCGACCTGCCTGACGTGTTTCAAAGGTGTGTCCCTCTTCCTCAGAGGCAATCGCGGTTGCAGGTGTGCTCCGGTTCCTGTCCCAACATGCCTATTTAACGCCCCCAAACGGGCGGGTCAAGTGTCCTGCGGCATCATGGAACTTGTGGTATAAACAAAACGTAAAAAAAGAAAAGGGGGCTGGGAAGAAATACCTTGACCCATCAGCTTGGTCCAGGGGTCATTGAGGGACCCCAACAAGCCCAAAAATGTTTTTGTCTCCAAAAAGTATTGCCGCGGAGTTGCCATATTTGTGACATTGCTGCTACATATTTTTTTTAAAGCAAGCATGGGCTCCTTAGCTTGCTTTAACATATCCCCAGGTGGGCCAGGTCAAGGGGGGCATATCATAAAAAGAGAAGGGGGCTTATAAAATTGTATGTGGTGCACGGCCCCAAGTGCTTTGGGGGCTACCACCTCCCCTGGGCAAAAACAAGCACTTTGGGTAGACCGTAGAGCCTCCTTGGTGGAGCCACACCCCTCAGGGCCGGCTCCTGCTACTTCCTGAGGGGCCCACCTGTGAGAGGTAGCTGTTTGTTTATGCTTTATGGGAGCTGTCAGCTCCCACCAAGCAAAAGCAAACATTACTCCGCTTTCTGCAAGTCTGCAGAAAGGGGAGTTTTCATCCATTTTCCAGCATGCAAATATGCATGCAGAGAAACAGATGAAAACATTGCTTTGACAGATAGGGAGCTGCCTTTTAGCAACCGCGGTCTGTCAAAGCAATGCCAGCTACCACTGGAGGCAGTGAACCAGCAAGGACTGCAGGGGCCTTTAGGCTACCCCTGACAGTCCCCAGCAAAAGTGACTGGGTGCCCTAGCTTGGACCAGGACAACCACAATTGAGGCCTTTTCTCGGGGATGGGGTCCCCGCAGCCAAATTCAGACTGGATGGGGTGCCACACAGCCCCCTCCCCATTTTTTAATGGCAATGGGGTAACTGGGGCCAAAATCAGCTTGGGTAGGGGGCGTGCGGCCCCCTCAATATTACAACCCCAAAAAATAGTAAGGCCAGACATCGGGGAATGGGGTCCCGAAGCTAAAATTGGCTCGAGGATGGAGGGCGCGAGGCACCCCCACCCCCATTAAAAAGGCTTGGGCTCTGGGCATGCAGTCTCCAGGGCCAAAATTGGCCCGGGAAAGGGAGCCCTCCTAAAATTAACAAATACATGGAAAAAAGTGTCCGGCAAGTCACTGGAGGCCCCGCCCCCTTTCACCACCACTCTGCAAATGTGCCTCCTAGCAAACAGCTAGTTGGGGATAAACTCGTTTTGGATGCTGACGGTCTGTGAAGGCCAACACCCCCTCCTGTTATCTCCAGTAAGTCCCACACAGCCTGATTACTGAGAGCTGGACAGATGCCCTGTCCCCTCTTTCCACCCCTCAGCAAATGTCCCTTCTGGTGTACTGCTAGTTGTAGGATGAAGGCTCCTTGGCTTTAAACAGTCCTTCGGGGCCTACAAGTCCTCCTATTATCTCCAGTAATTCCACACAGTCGGGTTGCTGAGAGGACTTCAGAGGCACGCCTCTTTTTTCCACCACTCAGCAAACTCACTTCCTGCTGCACTGCTGGTTGGGGGATGAAGTCTCCTTGGCTCTAGCGTGTCCTTGGGGGCCAACAACCCTCCTGTTACCTCCAGTATTCCCATACAACAGATGAAAAGTCTTCAGAGGCCACACACCATTTATCCACCACTCTCCAAACATGCCTTTCTTTTAATAAAATAAAAGGGGAGGGGGTTCTGTTGGCCCCCATCCCTCTGGACCCAGCTCCTTTGTGAATATAGTTTTCTGTCTATAGAACATACTTGTTTAGTTCAATGTTAACCTTAGTTTGTACACGTTTATTCAGGGACATCTGTCTTCAATACATCTGTCTCATGCCCATGTTGTCATCAATATCTCAATTACTATTTTTACAAATCCCGCAGCATGTCCAACATCAGTTTCAAGAAATATAAAAAATACGGGTGTGAGTACATTGAAAAGCCCTGAAGAAGTCTATGGGAAGAGACAAAACACTTTGGCTACAATTGGCAGTATTGGTGGATAATGTATGAAAAAAGAATATTAATATAGGATCATGAAGAAAGATGTTAAACAAACTTGAATGGAGTCTGCATTACTTGACTTAGGTTAGTTGGACTACAATCATTTTGAAAAATCGGGTTTCCTATGTCGAGTTGTGTCAGTGTTAACTACAGAAGCACATATGTCAGATCTGCAAAAAATGAAATGTCGTGAATGGTATTTTTTTGTTCACACCCATTGTTATAGCATATGTTTTATGGTTTTCCTGTCATGAAGATGGTTTAAAAACATTTCTCCAGAAAACACTTTTTACAGAAAGTTTGGAGTCAGGTGAGATTTTGTAAAACTTGAAAAGTTTGATGCTGTAATAGGATAAATGAAAATGTTATACCGATTTTTTCTATTTAGTTTAACAGCAAGAGAACATGATGTCATATACGGATGACATACCACCATCCTAGCAACCTATTATGTAATAAAGGTGAGATTGCTACTAATTTACTAAGTTGTGTGCTGTGTACACAAAGAAGAGGCTAGTTGTAAATCAAAACTCGTACACAATGTGAAAATACTTTATTACACTTACTGCTTCTGTTCCTACAGCTGAGCCTCATGGCTACTCGTTTCATTTATTGCTTACTTGCTAGTTCAAGAGGAAAAATACAACTTTAATAATATCATAATTTATCTCATAGCAGACCGCCCACCTTACTCTTTAGCAATTAACATGGGTTTCAAACTTTAAGATTTAAATATCTGCAACAGATTCCACGTGCCACTCTTAAAAACGAACGTGTCATTTTGCAATATAGACTTCGATGGTTTGGGCTACGATGCTGAATGCAACAATAGAGTGAGAAAATAAACCTTCACTCTTCTATGAATACTTGCCAATTACCTACTCTGTTGACATGGGGTTGCACTTGTGTCTGCTGTGAATGCATATTATATCTACTTGTGAGTCGGATATGCGATTCTTCTCTGCAACTGACATGTTGCTTGTCAGTCAATAATTACTAGCTAGAGTGAAAAGTAGGTGTGTGTCGCTGTTACTTTGCAAACGCATCTTTTTCATGTGCTGCTGACTGAAAATAGTATGCAATAATGCAGCCAAGAAAATCATTAAAATATACAGAGATGTCAACAGGATCATAAATACTGATGCTAAATAAACTCCTGTGTACTGGAAAGAAAAACATACATGGTGTTTCCATGTGCCAGGCAAGCATTTGGAAACTGCTAATCCATTGAAAAAATACGTACGCCTCGGTGCATCCATCATTAGGTAATGCTTGGAAGTGAGATTGAGTGATATGTGAAACATGAATAATAAGATATGTTTAGCAGCTTATTTGTAAAATTAAATTGTTAGGGCCATCAACACAGAAAGCAAATCATGCCTACATACGTGCTAAAAGGAAAGAGTGCATTTGAGGCCGAACCACTGCCTACTGCCTAATGAGTTCAACCTTCCTGCTAGGAAGGTGAACATAAAAAACAATTGAACTGTCCTCCTATACAACGTTTGTCAAAAAGAGTGGCATATTTACAAGGACTTAATGCCACCATAGTGTAATTTTTTGCCTTTACAGTGGCTTTCTTTTTATTGCCGTAATTACAATTTGCCGCTAACTCCAGTTAGTGGCAATTTTTGTTGCCGTAAACATGAATTTTCAAGATCGCCACTTCTGTTAGTGGGACATACGAAAATTAGATGCAAGGTAGGGGTTCCTGTGAAAAAACGGCTGCTAAACACACAACGCAACATTTAGAAGGAAATCCCAGTACGTCGATAACTCCCCAAAACTACTGCTAACTCACATTAGCAGCAGTTTTCTAACCTCAATACTTACCTGGTCTTAAAAATGGTGAAAACACATCTGTATATAAGGAAGACAATCCCAGTTCCTCATTGGCAACCTCAATGATTCCATGGAGCTAATACTTTTGCACCTTGGGGCTCCAAGAAGACCAACACCACAGAGCAGCACCGCAGAAGAGACCGGGTCTACCGCCCAACGATCACCCTCATACACCTCTGTCCGGATGACGTGATAGCCCTTTATAGGCTACAAAGGTCCTCCATTCTATGACTACTCAACCAGATAGCACCAAGGCTGGAGGCCACATCCCAGCACAGCACTAAAATCCCTCCGCAGGCCAATCTTCTTGATTTGCTGCACATGTTGGCCTCAGGCACCTTCCAATCTACCACTACCAGAGTGGCCAGAGTCTCCCAGGCATCCTTCTCCAGATTTCTCCCCACTGTCTTGGATGCCGTCATTAGCCTGACGCTGGAGCTTCTTGTCTTTCCCAACACTGCGAGAGAATAACTGCCAACAAGCAAGGTTTCTATGACATTGCCAGTGTTGGGGGAAATAGACTGCACCAATGTGCAACTTTTGCTTCCTGCGGGCCCTGCACACATCTACAGGAATAGGAAGCGCACCTACTCAATGAATGTGCAGACAATTGTTGACCATCTTGGAGTGTTCCTCAATGTAATCGCCAAGTATCCAGGCCATGTCCATGATTCATTCATATTCCATCAGTCGGTCATCAACCAGTGGTTCCAAAATGGCATCTATGGAAATGGACTGCTTGTTGGTAAGTGCAAACGGAACACACCACACACCTCAAGTCACCCAATCATGTAGCTCAACTATGTGAGAATGCACATGTATTATATTGCATTGTGCATCTATTGTTACTGGGCAAACTACTAAACACAAACAAGTAATGAGAAAGAACAACATATATGTAATTAGTTACAACAATGAAGTAGACTAGAAATACTCTCACAACTCACTCCAAGAATACAGATCTTGCAGAACTCATCAGACAAAAATTGCAGGTAGTCAATGCAGAAGGTGCCACAAGACATATGCTCGTTCTGCATTAATTCTGAAACAAAGGAATGTGTCAATTGTACAACAAGATGACTGATCAATCTGCTATACCCTGCGCTGGTGCACAATTAGCTGACATGCACCAACACAGGCACCCATGCACATGGTGCAAGGAAGCCTCCATCATGGGGTGGAAAGTGTTTCTGCATGAAGGGATATCTAATTGCACTGAAACAATCACACAAGTGGAATTCCTCTTCCTATGTGTTGTGTCAGAATACAGCATGCTTATAAAGAGCATAAAAATAAGAGAAATGTAAATGTGACTCCATGTTGTGCATCCCTATGCCTCCCCTGGTGAGGCGTATCAATCTGATGCATTTCTAGGTGTACAATATTTACCAAAGGTATAAACGTAGCCAACTAAATTTGTGTTGTGTGGGAACACCCACGTCAACACCCATGGCCCACCCCAATACGTAACCAATCAGCTTCAAAGTTACCATGTGCCCAGGGACATAAATAGACAGATGCTTCGGCTTGACATGTCCCAGTAAGTAGAATGCACAAGGGAGCAATGTTGCTGCATCTCAAACAGTGACCCACCTGGGGTGCAAGGGTGATGTAACTACTAGTCTGCATTATATGACATGTACCACCTGCTGCACTGAGGTGACAGGGTAGATTGCCAATGTTGGGCTGCGCCTCTCAACACCATCATGCTGAACGCGGTTGTGCTGGCCAGACGCTGTTGAGCACCTGTGCCTACCTCTCCAGGTCTCATACAAAGGCCCAGGATGGTCTCAAAGCCAAGGGGACTGTTGCTTCCAGGCATTGGATGCCATGCTATTGCAAGGAGTGCGCAATGTAAAGTGCAGCATTGCTGTTTTTCGCTACCAATGAGCCACTTTATAGACATGCAATACAAATTCAGCATTTTCACTTCACCTGGGACTCTGGGTCTACATCATGTAAGTTCCTGGCTTTTTGGGGGTTGTTGACCTCTGCAGAATTTGGTCATGGCTGCTCTATTCTTCATTCTGGTGCATACATTTCTCAATTCCTCATCAGAGGTGTCTTTGTATGCTCAGTTTGCCTTTAGAGCAGAAAAGTGACAGAGGGCTGAATTACATCAAATATTTTGACTGCTAACTGTCCAGTCATCATTTCCTTTTCTCTTTAGCTTCAAGATGTGTATCACTGTCATGCTAGAGTGAGGGGCAATTGTGCCTGCCACAAACTGATCCTTACACCATGTAACAACGTATTATACATATGTCGCTAACATCACAATGGATCTGGTCGATATACAGTGTCCAAATATATTTGCTGCTTTGCATCCTCTAAAATGCATAGCAACACATATTGAAATCATGCCCATAAGTGCCTTTGCACAGATCATGGTAAATATGCACGCCTTTTCCTCCAGCTAAGCAAATAGTCAAATGTGATCATGTAGTCAAGCTTCCACACAGTATGCAGCATCATAAATCTTCAATACAAGTAGGTAATGCCTGTTTTTCTAGGTCATGTGCATTGCAAGCCCATTAAACGGGTACAGACATCACAGCAATGTGTAAAGTAACAGTCTCACATTTAGTCACACATTGTGCAAGTGTGCGTGAATTGATGTGAATGATTGACCATGTGCAGGAATGTGTTCCCTCCTGCACGTAAACAATCAGAAAGTGCTGTATCACATTTCTATGTGTGCTGCGCAATGCAGCATACATAGATAGTGGATAGCGAGATTCGTCTGTGAGGACTCGCAATGTGCAGGAATGGCCTATGTGAGCTGCACAACGCAAGACACATTGCAAAACACATGACCTGATGGAATAACTCATCTATCCCCATTGGGCAAGGCTATAAGCATTTGTTAACAGTTGCCAATGTAAATACAGGACCATACGTATGGCACCCTTTTATATCTGCGCCATTGCAATGTGATATGGGTGTTGTTGTGTGATGCTCATCCCAACACCCATTCCCATAGAAACACTTCACTCAAAGCTGTGTGAAAGGCTGCCTTATACACAAGGCGGGATCAAACCACGTCAAGTGTCTAAACATACCCTTGTGAAAATGCTAGGCACATATTGATTACACAACGTCAAGAAAACTGACGTTGTGGCAGCAAATAGTGCCTTGTGAATGTGCCACTAAAGTTGTCGTTGCAATATGATCACATATACTTGCAGGATTGTCTTGTAGACCACAAGGCAGCAATGGTCATATGCTATGTGTCAGACAGGCAAAGCAGATCCCTTCATGTATGCAACATGAACAGAGACATAACTGTTACAGTTCTTCAAATTGAATGTAGATGAATTCAATAATGAACATGACTCATAAGAAAAGTCATGTCTAATACAATTTTTATTTCACATGTGTCACAGCTGTGAGATCATTGCTTACTTGTTAGATGGATGCTCCTGTAGGTAGTTGAACACAGTCTGGGTGTGTATCACATGGACCTCACCTCTAGTGTGATGAGGGAGCATTAATTTGAGATTTATGCCCATATTCATGATGTAGTGATGGAGCACAGCTTTAGCCCTCTTGACTTTACGTTGCACATCCCCAGTTTTTTCAATTCATCACTGCAACTATCCGGCTTATTTCAGTGTTTTGCCCTGTCATTGAGCATTTTCTGAAGCATCCCAACCATGTAGGAATCTGCCACAATTGTGCAAGGGGGCCTGATTTGGTGCTAGTCATAACAAGCGGACAGTTGTTGGCCCAGAAGGTTACCTCAGGATCCCCAAATGACCCTGCTCCACCCCAGACCTTAGTAAAAGCAATGGACACCATCCGCCCCTGTTTGCTGGAGGCTCTTAACACCTCCATTACCTCCAACTCTGTACCATCCACCTGGAAGTGTGCAATGGTAAAGGCCTTGTTAAAAAAAACGAATTTGGATTCTAACAATCTATCCAATTTTCGCCCCATCTCGCTGCTTCCATGGATGAGTAAGTTGTTGGAGAGACATATCAACAAAGTATTAGGGGAATATTTGGAGTCCAATAAATTGCTCCAGGTCTCCCAAACAGGGTTTCGCCCACAACATGGCACTGAGACCGCTCTTTTAGCGGTCACAGAGGCAGCCAGAGCCATAATGGACCAAGGTGGTAAAACAGCTATCATACTCCTGGACCTCAGTGCCGCGTTCGACACTGTGAACCACGCCACATTATTACATCGTTTGAGTGGCTTGGGAGTGTCGGGCGCGGCCCTGTTGTGGCTGACCTCCTTTTTAGAGGAACGCTTTTTCCAGGTATTTGAAGGCGAGGTGGCATCATCAAAACATCCACTCAGCTGTGGGGTTCCTCAGGGCTCCTCCCTGAGCCCCACGCTGTTCAATGTCTATATGCAGCCTCTGGAGAAGATCGTTCTCCCCTTTGGTGTGCGGATTGTCACCTACGCAGACGACACTCAACTCGTGGTCTCTTTGGACCACGAGGGGGGTTCGTCGAACACTTTGGGTCCATGTCTAGAGGCTGTAGCTGGGTGGATGCAACTCTCCCACCTCAAGCTCAATGGGGAGAAGACCGAGATCATGGTGCTTGGTAATTCCTCTCCAACCTCCTTTCTGGATGACTGGCCTCTGTGTCTCGGTACTCCCCCTCCTCCTAAAGAGCAGATAAAGAGTCTGGGAGTCTGGCTGGACAGAGCGCTAGACTTCTCGTCCCAAGCTACTATCACTGCCTCTGTATGCGTGGGGCTAATGAAAATGCTCCGGAAAGTGCTCCCTCTGCTCCCATTCCAGGCGAGGAGGGTCATGGTCCAGGCCCTGATTCTCTCCCGCCTGGACTACGGAAATGTTTTATATCTTGGGGCCCCGGCAACAGTGACAAAAAAACTTCAAGTCACTCAAAACTGTGCCGCACGCCTACTGTTTAATATCCCTCGTTGGCAGTCGGCGAGAACTGCCCTAAAGGAGCTTCACTGGCTTCCAGTGGCCTCAAGAACACTATTCAAGGCCATGTGCATTCTGCACAAATCCCTTCATCAAACTAGCCCGGCAGTACTGTACCCTTTAATACCGCCTTATGTGCCGCTCAGAACCCTACGTTCAGCTTCACTGCATCTGGCAACCAAAGTAAAAATCAAGAGAGCCCGATGGGGTGGCCGCTCTTTCACTTACTCAGCAGCGAAGGCATGGAATTCCTTGCCTTTGTCCCTCAGAAAAAACAATAACCTGATGTCATTTAGGAGAGAATTGAAAACCCATCTGTTTTCAAAAGCGCATTAATCCTACCCTGCAGTCGCACACAGAATTCAGTCTCAAGCGCTGCGAGGCCTTCGGGTGGTTATGCGCTATATAAATGGAATTTTCAATTCAATTCGATTCAGTTGTAAAAGAGAATTAGTGCTTGACCCTTATCATGTCACATGTTTTGGCAACATGCATTTTCAATCTGTTGGAGCTGATTGGCAAACAATTTGGAACGACAACACCCTACAATATCCTTTTCAAAGGGTGCCCATGTAAAATCTTTTTCATCAGATGTTCACTCCTATGGTATCCATTCTGTCCCTACTTTTCATTTTCTTTGGATGTTCTGGCTGTGGGTGCTCATGCCAAGATAAATGCTGCATGAAACTGTCACACAATAGGGCAGCAATTTGTGTAGTATTGTGATATCAGGTGTGAATTCATATCCAATTCACAATGTGACTATGCCTTATTGGTATAGTATCATGTGTACATTGCAGCTTTGTTCCATGTTGCATGGCTACAGTTACATGAAATTGGACTGGGTTAGCCTGTATTGACTAATTTGGTCAGTAAATATTGTGAACACACGGTAGCACCTTCACTGAGGCCATAAATGCGAATGATGTATGTCACTCCAGCCGATACAGGTGGGTTCCACAGTGTACATACAGAAGTGGAAACATTTAAGTGATGTTGGTAATGGGCATAACCAGACATTGAATCCAATGTCCAAGGCCCTGGCCTGAGATAGCTGTCACTTATGATCAGTTCATTGTGCAACAGTTTTTAGTGACAGGTATTACTTCAAAGAGTCAGACTCATACACAAGATGAGAGATAATGTCCGTGACAATTTTGGATGAGTGGCTTGAACCAGAGACCCACCTTTTTTTGAATGAGTCAATATAAACGTAAGACATAGTTAGGTGCCCAAATTTGATTCCTCGTAGCACAAAAGGGTTTGGCCCTCAATCAGTAAGGCCGGGCCTTCATTTCTCAGCAACAAGAGAAGTGCCAGTACTGAACATCATTCAATCATCCCTTCACAACAACATCACACAAACCAATTGCTATGATCCACAAAAATAATTATTTTAATCATTGAGTAAATTTAAGTAATGGAATTAAAGAAATTGGGCTGTGTTGCTATGGAGTGAGAGGAAAGAGTGTAAGCGTGGATGAGTATTGTATGTTAATTTAGGCTTCTTTTTTTAATTGTCAGCTCTCAAAATGTTCTGTGTCCTAAGGAGAACCCCCAAAGAAATGCATCACGGTTAGAAATGCGTCAAGAGCATCTTTTTTGGTCAAATAAGTGTTCAAATGTATGTGTTACCACTGTGGCTCACAACTTAGTAATTAAATATTGGGTTGGAAGTGGGCCAGGTAGGGTCACCATTTGGCCACTGCCTCTGCTAAAAACCTATAAACGCTCTCCAGAAAAATAGTAGTCAGGGGCACTAGGATATTATTGTAGGCTGAAACTGTATCGAACCTGAGCCAAAAAATCATTTTTATGTTGGTCTTCTGTTGTACATGTATTATGTAATTGTGATTTGTACGTTATTTTCATTGATGTCAGTTTTTTGTGATTCCTGTGTATATTGAATAGAAAGATAATTCTTATATGCACAAATTAAAAAAAAACATTCAAAATAAACTTTATTCAAAGGACGAAAATTGAAAACAATTTAAGAATAAAATAATTCATTTTGTGGATCATAGAAATTGGTTTGTGTGATCTTGTTGCGAACGGATGATTGAATGTTTTTGAGAAATTTGATTCCTTACATTAATCTCTGTCTTGCTTCAAATCTAGTGAATGTTTAATATATTGGTGCATATTACAAGTCCACTATTGCCACCGCAATATTACTTAGCACCATATTGTGATTGCGAGCGTGGCTTAGCCTTAGTCACAAGGCAGTGTTGACCCACTTAACCTAGCTTAATGACCAACTGAGCGTTAGACCCTCTTTCACACCATAATTTGGGTGAAAGGCATGGGCAATGGTACACAGCAAAGCCACAATTTTGGTATGCTGCCTCGTATCTAGAAGGGCAGCGTGAATATGGGGGAGTGCTTAATAGGTAGGACCATTGCACACATTTTCTCAAACATGCGCCAGAATGATAAGTGTTTATTTTCTCATCATATTTGCTGTTCCAATGTGTGCCGCAAATAGCATGGAAACAGCAAAATGCCATTGATTGTGCAAGAAGGTGAGCCTTCCAGCACATAAACAATCTCCTGCTCAATGCAGACACCTGTACACTATTGTGCAAGGGTGCCTGTGTTGGCGCTAGCCTGATGACTTTTGCACCCGCACAAACGGAAATGCAGTGCTGCAACAATATGGTGTAAATATTTAGCACTTTTAGTTTTCATAGTGGCAGAGCACAGCATGATGCCAAGCAGGCCAACAACGCACTCCAACACTGCTTGATAATTATGACACATTCTCTCCCAATAAGCAGATTTGTGAGCTATGTTTAATCAGATGTTTCTAGTTGGTGTATACAGCATGTATCATGGTTGTGTAGCTGTGTTGATACAGCCAACTTGGTGGTGGATTGATGAACATTGATTTGTTATACTGTTCTACATGTGTACCACTGTCTGTGGTGCCTAGTGGTCTGGCACTATTCCTACCTGTGCACCCTGAGGGGCATTTTCTCAAGGAGCTTCTGCCAAGTTAACTGCACTTTATCGCAGCCCAAGTCACGATAAATTCATCACCCCATTCACAAGCTGGTGCCAATAGCCAATAGCACCAGTTTACCTGCGATAGCAGCCTAAAAAACATTGTCACAGAAGACCCCGTAAACTATTGCTAATGAGATGTAGAGTAGGAGTTTCCGTGCAGAAAGCCGTGAAAACCCCACTCCGCAACAGTCACAATGACCAGCCAGATCGGCGATAAGACCCCAAAACATGCAATAAGGCGTGTTAGCAGCAGAAAACTAACACCTACTCTGACCTGGTGTAAAGTCAGACCACAGCATGCATCACAAAAGGATGCCAGCCCAGGGCCACCCCTGAAGAACAAAAGATGCCATGTAGCCACAGGACATGCGGCCCGGACACCCAAGAGGGCCACAACACATGTCCTACTTGTGCCCCCTGGCAACACTGCACACAATAAGCGCAACAGAAAGCACATGTATCCTACCAATTTCCAGGCAATATTGGACCACCGAGGAATCCCCGCCAAAGTTGCCGCCAAACCCCTAGTCAGTGTGCATGAGCCTACACTTTCCGACAGTCCAGTCCATAAACCTGCACTACCAGGATGGCACCCACAGAAATACACTGCTCATTTGCCAATACTAAATGAACACACCACAAACCTCAACTCTACAATCATGCAACTCACAACACAGGAAATGCACATGTCACAAGCTGACATACAACATGCACACCCACCAGACATGACAGAACAACTTGCTGTGGGAACCGGGGCGATCCATGCAAATTAGCCATCAATGGAACGGCAGCTCAGCCACACAATAGCAGGATGTGGGAAGAGGTGGTGCCCATGCATGTGCAAAGGAGGCAAGTGACCCATGAATGAGAATGTATACAATGCCAAGTGTGGCATGGATGTGCTGGACAGACTACAATATGCAGACCACACACATATCCATGTCTACACACACCCATGGTGTTTGGAGTGTAGTGGACAGTGGCCGCAACCATGTCACCCCTGCCAGTGCGGAAGAACGTGGAAATATAGCTTGTTACGTCCCCCTATAAACGTGAGCTGAGTGGGCTGGCCTGGCGTACGCCAGGCCAGCATAGGGGTGGGAATAAAAGGCACATAATTCTGGGCTTGGTCCCCTTCTGGAATGCCCAACATCTCTACCAGGGTAGCGCCTCTCACCCGGCCGCGAGGACAACGCCATGTGCGGAGTTGCCAGCGATCCTGTGCACCTGCTGCATCCCGGGATGCTGTTTCCCGATCCAGTCCTGCCGGCCCCTCCGCACCCAGGCCTCAATGCCCACCTGCCTGCACCGGCGTGTCTTGAAGACGGCCCACCACGTGCTGGTGCAATCTCCAAGCTGGAGGCCTGTGACATTGGCAGCCACCTCAGACCATCACGGCCTCCGCAACACAGGCCTGCAGTCCTCCTTACTCGTTGACGATCTCCACCGGCATGCACAGTGGACAAGTAGGTCACATATTTGGAACTGAGTCTTGATCATGTAATGGCCAGGTACGCATGGCAATGCAGACTTTAAATCACTATACTCCCTTCGATGTGGTGACACCAAGTCTATGTATAGCATCACAACTACACGTTTCTGTGGCCCCTTGCTGGAAATGTCTACCGCCTACACTGCTGTCGAGATGGTAGCACATTTGGAACTGAGCATCGATTTTTCAATGGCAGAGTACATATTGCACGCAAGGAGAGGTGTAAGAGGATGACACGTCGCAGTCAGGTGCAAAAAAGGATCATCGGTACAGAGGTGATCAAACACTACCAACAACTGCCCTAGTGTCACTAACTCTGTGCATTGCGAACCAACAGCACCTGTCTGTGGGCCACTGCTGACCGCTGGCTCCGGCATACACTGCGGTCCAGTAGGTCACAGAGTCTTGATTTAGCAATGGTGGAGTTCATATCAGTGTACCAGCATCATCGCAGACTGCATCCCCTCTCAGCCCTGGTGCCACTAAGTCTGTTCCCCAACATTCATGGACACTCTCTGGTCGTACATTGGTGGGGTCTGAGCCTATGGACTAGGGGGTAGTTTCATCCTCATGTAGCTGATACCGAATTGGTTCTGGCAACGAGGCTGTCGCTTTCCATTCCACCATTTTCTGCTTCTGGATAACATCAGACCTTACGCATCATGCCAAGGAGGACACCTTCCACTGTCCCCCACAACCCTCAGCAACATTCACCGTCAACATCGATGAGGACCCGCCCAGTCTGCGTGGCTCTACCTCAGTGCACACCAAGTCACAGTCCCATGGTAGGGTGCCCGTACTGGCCGCTGTGCATCCGGAGCCACTAACTCTGTACTGGTCAGGTCTGGGACCCCTTCCTCTGAGATATTGGATGGCCTCTAATGGCCTTGGGGTCATCAATGCCATGTGTCTGTGGCTCTGCGCTGTCCGCTGCCTCTGGCCTCAATTACGGCCTACCGGGGCTCATACATCAAATCGAGTCCTGACCTGCCCGAACGTCGCATCACCACAGGAGGCACATGCCACCACCGACAGGACCAACTCCAACCGCCAACTGCCAGTGTCCAACGGTCGTACTGGCAGACTGACGGAGTTGCTCACACTAGTCGGGGGTGCCATCTTCTGCCTGAACAGCACTCCAGATGCCACTGACTCAGGTCACTGCAACCCACGGAAACTTCTGTTTGTATTTTGGGTGACCTCTGTATTTGCTCCGGCTCCCTCAATATTGCTCAGCAGTTGACTCTGTTTTGCAGGTGTTTTCAGTTTCCGTTGCACTGGTGTCCACTGTTCAAGTTGTTGCCCGCACCAAGCATTCCATGCGGGCTGGCTTATACTCACCCCACACACATCCAGCACAAGCATCACTGTACATGTGGTCCTGTCAATAAAGGGGCTGGGCACACTTGCCCGTAGCCAGTTCAACACAATATCTGCATCTGTCCCTGTGGACTTGTTGTCTGCATGAGGGCCCTACAACATTACATTGTGCTGTATACAGTGGGCGCCAACATGTCACCGCAGGCAGCGGGTTGGAGCTTGGACATGTAGCTTTGTCGTCACCCACTCAATTCATAAGGGAAATGGCCTGCGCCATCATACGCAGATATGGGTGTGTGACTGCTATTTGTGTGCCCCTGGGTGTGGTTCTGTACTGTGAATGTGCAGCTGCATGTGTCTCTATGGCAGTATGGGTCTCCTTTGTGGGGTGTAGTTGGTCCCTGAAGGATAATAGGCACCAACATATGTGATCTAGTTAGCCTTCAATGGGTTCAGACCCCACCCACACCTGTTTGGCCACCTCCTTTGTGCTGACACCTGGCATTGGGGTGCCAAGTGTGTGTGTGTTTTGAGGTATCATGAGCCAGCTGTACTTGTGGGTGCTTCTTGATGTGTGGTCTGTTGCAGGGTCAGTGTTCTCCTCTAAGTAGCTTGGCTGCCCAGGTCCCGGTAGTGGGTTGCTTGGGATGTCAATGGGCTGTTGTAGGGCATCGGTGTCTTAGGTGTGGTGGTCGTTTCTGACATCACAGATGTGTTGTCTTCTGTGCTCTGCTGGAGGTGTTGTGTGTCCCCCTGCAATGTGAAGGGGAGATGCATGTTGACATTGTGTTTACATGTATGTTGGCGCATTGTTCTTGTTTACATGCAGACTGTATGTCAATGTACATTGTGAGTGTTTAGGAGGTGCTGAATATTGCTGCGGGACAGTCTACCTTTGGACTACATTACAGATGTGTGGTCGTCCACATACATTTCCATTTCCAGCTCTGTCAGATGTAGGAGGAATGTTTCTGTGAGCGCGCAGAGCCAGTTGTGTCCTCTGTTCTGCAGTGTCAGCTTCGTGCATTGTACCACGTTGTCGTCAATGTGGATGTGCTGTTCTTGCTATGTGTGTGTGTTGCAGTGTGCCATGGGGATCAGGGACATGATCCAGGGTCATTGTGTGTGTGCAGTGTGCTACACACCGTTATGCATGTGTGCCATTGTGCCTACCTCCCCCGTACCACCAGTGCCTGGTCGTTACTCACCCTGTTGATGTTGTGTCAGGTCCTTTCGAGCTGTGTCCGTACTCCCTACTCCTTGAACTGTCACCACACTGATAACTGTGGCCTCGGTTTCCTCCAGCTCATCCTGTGGTGCAGGACTCCCACCTCCTGTCACCATTGCAGCCTTCCCGTTGGCAGTGTGTTTGTGCCTGGTTTAGGTAATCACATCATGCCTCTTGGCCTCCTCGATTGTCCTCCTCGGAACTCCGACTGCATTCCAGGTGGTCTACTTGAGGGTCAGTTGATGGTAGTGTTCTGTCACCTCCGTGACGCAGATCTGGTTTAGCTGTGGACTGCACCCTGTCTTCCTCTCCCTCTTCTCCTCGGCCATCCCTGCCCCCATTGTTCCTTGCTGGTGGTCTGTGGGGGTTGTGGGGCTCGCGTTGGCCTCTGCGCTCGGTCAGGGTGAATCCTTGTTGCTACGCACTTTGGTTTGTTTTTGATGTGTTGTTTCTGGTGTTTTTATGGTGCATTTTCCCACCAGACGCCTGCGATTTGCATGCCTGTCACTCATTCTTGCTGCTTTTTGGCCTCATCGCAAGATTTCCTGTGTTCTCATTTCGCATTTTTGTGGCATGGCGTTGATTTTAATGCAGATATTTGTTGCGTTCTCTGGAGACTATCGCATGGTACCGCCGTGTTGAGAATGCTTGGTTAACACAGTTTAATTTTCCCGCGATAGACTGCGATGTTGTTACTTTTGCGATGGTTATCACACGTTCTTGAGAGTATGCCCCTACGTCTTTGTGGATATGGAATGGCCTAGCTCTGCACTGGGTCTGCCAAGTTGTCTCCTTGAGGACATTACCCTAGTAGACACAGTCTGAGTCTATGTCTGAAGCATCATTGAACTCTGGCCTTGCTATGTCCCATACCATACATTGACATGTCGGTATCACTATCAGGTTCTGATATGTTTTTTCAATCACATTGAACTGTTCAGGTCATGTCGGACGTGCCTAACATTTTCTGAGAGTTTTTCATTTCTGGTTTTTTGTACACTTGTGTTTCTGCGATACATGGTGAACTTTGCTATTTGTCTTGGATATTACATATTGTCATATGTGTTTTTCTTTACAGACAACAGGTCACCTGAGGAATTTAGACAGTTCCATCTGCGGAAGGAACAATGCCAACAAATCTTTTGGTTGGTAAAGGGCTACAATGTCATGGCAAGGAGGTACCGGGCGGAGAGAGCATCCCGACTGTGGAAGTCAATGCCAGATTTAGCAAAAAATGTGGACAAAGCATGCTGCCCAGCCTTCCTCATCAAGTCAGAAGAGGGACACTCAGGTAATGCCAGGCCCTTCTTGTGTCTGATGTGGTGTCAAACATCTGCACCCGTCTGCTGCTCCCAAACCAGCCACACCTGGTCAATCTGCTGCACCATCCTCAGCTCCACAACCAGGTACCCCCTCACAATCTGCTCCACAAGGCAAAGCTTCGCTTTAAGGTGCACCAAGGGGACAGATCATTGGCTACACCAACAGAGACCCTAGATTGTCTTTTGGACCTCAATGTGCCGGTGGCTCATGTAGAACAGTACATCTCCGAGATTAGCACACTGCTCCAGGACATAATGTTATATATTTTATTTCTGCACTATGTTAGTTAGTGTTAAGTGTAGTTTTATAGTAGGTATTAGTGTGAGGTTTAGCCAAGGTTATAGATTTTTTAAGCATTTTACATAGTGTTTTGGGTTAAGTTTCCATTTCCCTTGGGTGGAGGCGGGTTAAGGTCTTTTTGACTTGTTCAATAATAAATAAATATATATACATATATATATATTTGTTTAGGATATATATTTAGTTAGTTCAAGTCTAGGTTAAGCTGTTTTGGTCCTGTCTTTTGAATGTAAACATTTAGGGCATGGATGGCATTGGATTGAAAGGCAAAATGTGTTTTTGGGTGTTTTTCACTTTTTTTCATGTGTGTTAAATAAATGCCTTTTTTGAATGTGTGTGGTTGTTTTGTAACTTGCAAAACTTTTTTAGCCCTGTGGATTTTCATTTTTGGCATTGTTGTATTAAAGCTGTGTTGTTTAGAATGCCTCCTTTATCTGGCCAGTGTGTGAGTGTGTTAGTTTGTAATAGTGTGCCAACATTTGCCTTGGCTGAGCCTCTCCGAGTGGCCAGAGGCCATTTTGTAAAGTCTGTGTCCATAATAGGCCTGCTTGAGTTCATTGTTTTCCATGCTTCCTGCTTGCTGTTGTTGTAAGTGACCATGTGGCTGGTGGCCATTTTGTGGTGATGGTAGTGTTTTTGCCATAGACCTGCATGTCTTCTTTCCTTTGTTCCTCTTGGCTTATTGCTTATTGTTGTGGCCTGCCTGGCAATGTGGCTGGTGGCCATTTTGTGAAGGCAGCCAATGTGCACTGCTTTTGCCATAGGCCTGCATTGTGTGTCCTCCCTTTCTTGCTGTGGTGGCCTGCCTGGCCATGAGTCAGGCTGCCATTTTGCGAAGGCAACGAGTGTGCTATTGCCATAGGACTGCATTGTCTGTCTTCGTTTCTTGTTGTTGTGGCCTGACTGGACATGTGGCTGGCAGCCATTTTGTTAATTTTTTTTATTTATTTTTTTATCCCTCTTAGGGTAAGAAATCACTGTTTTGTTTCCCTGGGTGTCCCCTGGGCCATGGTGCTGCATGGATGGATTCGGCTACTTAATCATGTATTTATTATCTTCTGAGGTCTCCAGTGAGAGATTAGAAATGTGCTAACACTAAACTGATTATGAATAATCTGTATGAATGTATCTCTTGCACGTTTCAGTCCCCCCATACCCAACAATGTGGAGAGTAATATTTTTCAGAGTCACCTTATACCTTATCAAAGTATAATTACTTTCTTGAGACATGTTTGAACTTGTGTTTCTGTCTATTTGCTTTCTCATTTGTCACCCTATAGGTCGCCTAATTAGAGCAGGACCTTAGGCCCTCTTCTCAACCGACCCAGTGAGGTTGCATCTGTACCTTATTTCGTTTTTTTTGCACCTTTTTCCATGTATAGTACTGTGTTTTGGTCCTGACGAATCGCCGGTTTGCGAGAAACATGTTGACCACACCAGGGGGTAGAGCTAGGTTCTGAAACTCACCACAGCCCCTCGCTCCCCTCTCACCCCCTTTTAATCAGGGAAGCGGCCACACCAATAAATTCTATTGTGGACCGGTTACCCTTTTTATCACTCACACTCTCTGCACCGACTACACTACCCTCTTCCTGACTCACACACACCGTCGGCAAGGAATAAAAGAACTCCCCAAAAGGGTGCCTGCTGGCACCCCGTCAGACATTGCAGCGCCGGTCTGACGAGGAGCAGTGAGCCAATGATGACACTGGACACCCTACGGTCAGGGTGTGTTCCACACCTAAACGCCCTGGGTGTGTGAGGCTCTCTAATTCCGATAGAGGAATCTCCTGGTTCCTTGACGGTCTACTCTGTATTTATCTCTCCTTTTAAGATAACCCTCCCCCCCCACACCCACCGGGGAACTTTGTATCCTTCTGTGCGCTCTAGCCATTTTGTTAAGGCAGCCTGCATTGTCTGTCTTCCCTTTCTTGTTGTTGTGGACTGGCTATGTGGTTGGAGGCCATTTTGTGAAGGGGCCAGCATTTGCCTTGGCTAAGCCTCTCCATGTGGCCAGAGGCCATTTTGTAAAGACTGTGACCTTAATAGGCCTGCTTGAGTTCCTTGTTTTCCAGGCCTCCTGATTGTTGTTATTGTTGTAAGTGACCATGTGGCTGGTGGCCATTGTGCTGAAGTTGCAGGTGTGTTTTTGCCTTAGACCTGCATGTCTTCTTTGCTTTGTTCCTCTTGGCTTATTGCTTCTTGTTGTGGCCTGCCTGGCCATGTGACTGGTGACTGGTGACATGTGAAGGCAGCCGGTGTGCTTTTGCCATAGGCCTGCATTTTCTGTCTTCCCTTTCTTGTTGTTGTGGCCTGGCTATGTGGCTGGCGGCCATTTTGTGAAGGCAGCCAGTGTGCTTCTGCATTAGGTCTGCATGTATATCTCGTTCTTTTTTCCTCTTGGCTTATTGCTTCTATCCATTGTCATCAGCAGCTCCCTGAATGCTAAACCCCATGTGATGCACAATGCCAAACAAGGTCTGTTACATTTGTATTTTTGCTGTTCTTCTCTTTCTTTCCTATGCTTCCTGCATGTACTGTACAGTACACAGTTACACCACCCATGAAAGCCCTTGTTTTTGTCAGTCTCACAAATGTCTACATTTAATAATATTATTAATAAGTGTGACCACACACAACATTATATACTATATTTATTTGTTTGTACTAGTAGAAATTCAACCACAAAAATGAATACCACATTTCACTGATGTTCTTCTTGCTTCTTTGCTTTTAGGTGCACATAAGAGGAAGACGCGTCAACCATTGTACTGCCAGACTGAAGTCTTCCTGCGCACATCACATGATGTGTAACCTCAGACATCTCTTAGACTTGTGCCACTTCATGCTGCTGACATGTGAAGAAGATGGCCCTAAATTAAGGTACCAGGTCCTCCAGTACCTAGAAAGTTGCCAGTGAGAAGAAGGAAATGCCACTTACCAAGGCTGGTATGCCGCCCTAAGATCTTTTTTGACTAAAACAAAAATTCCGCCTGCAGCAGCGGTGTCCGGGGAGCAAGCTGGGAGCAGCACCCCAGCATCAGTGGACCACCCACCAACCTAGGCACAAGCCAACATCTGTCACAGTTGCAGCCAGTCTAATCACGATAACGCCGACAAGCAGTGATTTTGAAATTGACTTATCGTTATCTCAGTCTCTGATGATCTAGACACCACTTTTAACCCACTACCTCAGTCTGAGAGTGAGGCACACCACAAGACAAGGCTAGGGAAAAGGAAGGTTTCAGAAAGCCTTAAAGTTATTAAGGTAGATGTAGAAGAGGAGGTTAATGACAAGCCAGTCATCGTCATGGACATTAGTCCCACCCTAGTGGAGACCAACATTACCCAATCCCAAATTGCTGTGAGGGATTTGGCACGGATACCATAACACAGATCATGCCACCAACACCACCTCCAGCTTCCATATTTTGATGGCAGCCAAGTATATCCACCACAAGTACCACCTCAGTAGAATTATTTACTGCAGAGAGTCAAACTTCACGCCCACCTACGATGTTCATCTGGCATTGCAAGTGGCACCAGCAGCACCGCCAGAAAGTAGACCATCCTAGTTTATGACTTCTTTTCAGATAGCACAAAGGAGTTGAACATTGTTTCATTTGTTGACAAGGTGTTAGTAGGGGTAAGCTTGGTACAAGCCATGGTACCAGAGCCCAAACAACCCATCTGAAAAAACACCACTTGATCCAGTTGGAGGAGCACCTTAGCGGCCAAAAAACTGCACCCTTTGCTGTAGGTGTGGATGAAGAAGTAGAAGGTGAACAAGAGGGAGACATTTTCTCTGGTACACAAAGTAGCCCTGTCCCAAGCAGTGCAGTGGTACCCGCCACATCCTCAACAGCAACATTGCAGTGGCACAAGAGTAAGAGTCAGGCTGAGACACCAAGGGGTCCCAGGCAAGAGAGTACCGCAACAAAAGAACATGCGTTGAGCCTAACAACATCTGGCGTCAAGTAGTCACCTGCATCAGTAGCACCATAAAAGAAAAAGATCCAGCCTTCCATACTCAGCATGTTTAGGTCGGAGGGGCAGTACGAACGCAACCACCCAATGGCACATTTGTACAATGAAAACCTGGCTAAAATGTTAGCACTGGACCTCCTCCCTTTTTCTTTTGTGAAAGGGGTGTTTTTTAATTTGTGACAGACATCTGCCCAAAATGGAAGGTTGCCAGCTGGTCCTATTTCGCCAGAGTTGCTGTTCCAACACTGCATCACAACATTCTGGAATTGCATAGACAATCTTTGCAGCAGAGTGCTGTTCACACTATCCACCTGACAACAGACATGTGGACCAGTTTGCCAAGCCACTGATTACATGTGCATTACTGCACACTGGAGCTCTTTTGTGGGGTTGTATATCTGCAGCAGGTGTTATTGACACTGCTGAGATTTTTAATGCCACTCGGAAACATGCAACTGTAGCCATGTTCGCCATGGAGACATCTCATACTGCTGCAAACATTTTGGAAGACTTTGACAGCAAGGTCTTTGAATGGCTGCGCCCAAGAGGGCTTAACATTGGTTTTGTTATCACAGACAATGGCAGTATTATAGTTAAGGCCATGTCCGATGGTGGCTATTTTAGGGTCCTGTGTTTGGCGCACTGGATTATATCATTTTCCAAGACTTTCTGAAAAAAGAAGACCAAGTCAGCAACTTACTGACCACCTGCAGAAGAATCTGCACATATTTCAGTCATTATATTGAAGCCCGGAAGCAGCTGAGGATCATTCAACACAAGCATAGAATGCCAGTTAAGGAACTCATCAAGGAGGTGCCAACATTTTGGAACTCAACTTTTACATGCTTGAACATCTGTTTGAGCTGTACAGACCAATCAGTGAATATGTCATGCAAAGAGGGGATGCTAATGTGAAAGGCAAGATCATTGAGATGGACCAATGGGGCCTAGTTTAATGCCTGACAGAGATGCTACTTCCTTTTGAGCTCTTCACACACGAAGTCAGCAAGAAGGACAGTACTATGGGCCAAGCTATCTCATTGTTGCACATGCTACAGGAACAGCTGAAGGGGGTGTCTGCAATGTACACGGGTGTGGAGGAAAAAAGAAGCAAATTAGTTGGTAGAGAGCTTAACCCTTTGCTTATCTGAAACTACATGGATGCAAAGAGGCATTGTGTCATCCAACCATTACATTTCTGCCACAATTCTGGATCCACAGTACAAACAAGTACTGAACACATTGATTCCTGTTTTTAGAAGGGGATGTTGCCAAGTACAAAACTTGGATAGCTGCGGAAGCCAGTCACTTAGAAAAAGAACGACTGGAAATTAGAGCCCCAGAACTCCAGGCCTTACAAGAACTGCAGGGCGGCCAGCATAAAGTTGGACTAAAGAACTTTTTTTCTAATATAATGCCCGGTACTAATCAAGCAGGACCCAAAGAATATGTAGAATTTAAACCCAAAAGTACATTCTTTGCCCCAACATCGCACAAAACCATTGATCTATTTGAAAAATTAGTTTTATTAGACATTCAAAAACTGGATTTCTCAAACAAAAAGCATTCTAATTTTTCTAAACAAGAAAAGAAAATACTGCAACAACTAGCTAACAGGAAAGATCTGACTTTCCAGCGAGCTGATAAAGGGGGAGCACTGATTGTATTGGATACAGAACATTACATCAGAAAAGTTAAAGAACATCTGGCTTATGAAACCACATATATACTTTTGGAAAAAGATCCCACTAATGAAATACTGACCACACTAGAAGGGATTTTACAACATGCAAGATCAGTGGATTGGATATCCAGTAAAACGGAACAATATCTGACTAAACAGGACCCTAAACGACCTCATATATATATGTTACCCAAGGTACATAAAAATCTATATGACCCTCCATTCAGACCAATAGTCTCTGGAGTAGGATCGTTGTTTGAACCTTTGGGAAAATATATTGATCTATTCTTGCAAAAATTTGTATCACAGTGGAAGACAAACATTAAAGACACCACGGATTTCTTGAACCAAATAAACAGGCTCGACATTGATGAAAACCAACAGTGGATGATGTGCACTATCGATGTCACAGCTTTATATACTTTGATTCCCTTAAAAGAAGGCATTGAAGCAGCAGAATGGGCCTAATTGCAATTGGAAGATCTTGGAGCTAATAAGGTTTTTGTACTAGAGTTACTAACATTCTGTCTCCAACACAGTTATTTTAAATTTGAAGAAGAATTCTTTTTACAGATAAGCGAAACGAGTATGGGATTCCGAGGAGCACCAACATATGCGAACATTTTTATGGCGCAGTTTGAGGAATAACACATTTTGACCAACATCAAGTGGCAGAAGGATCTGATGATGTATAGACGATTCATCGATGATATCTTCCTCATTTGGAAAGGTTCTCACATCACACTGGAACAGAATATCAAGGAACTCAATGTAAAAAATCCTAGAATAAAATTTACACACTCAATAAACAATGAAGAAATTTCGTTTCTCGATGTGTAAATCACAAAAAAGGAAGTTGAAATACAAACAGAAACATTTGTGAAAGCAACGGATCGGAATATCACTTTACTTTCGCAGAGTTTCTATTCACCAGAACTCATTGAAAATTTACCCTTTTCACAAATGCTAAGAAGCAAAAGGATCTGTTCTACAGTGGAGGCACACACGAAAGATCTAGATCGAATTAAGAAAAAATTCAAAGACAGGGGTTACCCAGCCACCTGCATAGCAAAAGCAGAAGCACGTGTCAACACCATCAACCGTGAAACATTTCTCAAAAGCAGAATGAAACCTACTATAACTGCACAGAATGTGTTTGTATCAAAATTTTCCACCAAAGCCATCAATATCAGGAAAATAATTTCAAAAAGATGGGAACTATTGGAAAATGACGCAGACTTTAACAACATTTTTCAATCTAAACCTATTTTTGCCTACACCAGAAGTAGGAATCTACAAGAATATCTCAAACAAAAAACAGTTAAGGACAACATTAAGCATAAGGGAATGAGAAACTGCAATAATTGCACTCATTGTAACAATGTAATGCAACAAGATTTTGTTACCCATCCCAGAACTGGAGACAAACTCTCGTTGAGATTTACAGCTGACAATAATTCAAACTTCGTAATTTACTGTATAAAATGTCCCTGCGGACTCATGTATATAGGGAAAACAGAAAGGAAGCTGAAAATTAGAAGAGGGGAACATAAAAGCATGATTCGGAGTCGAAATATGAAATCCAATCTGGCTGCACATTGGATTACACAAAAACACAACATCTCCCAAGTACGCTTCATGGCCATTGAAAAAATTGAATTAAGAGAAGGGACAGACAGTCGCAAAATCTTATCCCAAAGGGAGGTTTTGATGATCAAAAAATTTCAAACTATGGAGCCATTGGGTTTAAATGATAAATTAGTTATGGGATGTTTTTTTATGAACTACTTAACAAAGCCTGATACTGCAATTACAGAATTGATAGCATAATCTATAACAGTATATATCGTCAGGATTCATGTACGCACCAGTATAATGGTTGGAGTCATTAATATGATCAGTGATTCACTAGGTTTATTAGGTAAAACACCATTGACAAGATGGAAAACACGATGTATATGAGCATTATCCTGTTTGTGTCATTCTACTTAGAATTATGGCAAAATTTACAGTTTATATATGGTTTAAAGTATTATCAACTTTGATTAACCAGTTCATTCATAAACTAAGTGATTGATGCCCAACGTTTATTCATGTTTCAACTCCATATGTTATGGAGTTCATTAACTGTGGTCCAGACACTCTTCTGGGATAATCGGAGACATATATTTTTAAATAATAGGTACAACACAGTGGTGACTTTCATTCAGCAGAGATAGAGCACCCATGCATTTCTACTCTTGACGTTATGCAATAAATCACAGGAGTTGAGGAATTCCATCAGGACCCAGTACATGCTCACCAGGGAGGGTAATCTTTAAAAGTTAAGATTCACATGGCGTTTCGTACGAGTAATGTTGCCATTTAAATATGGCCGACACACGGAACAATGTAGGATGTGGTTTTTCCACAAGCAGGTCACCTCTGGGTAATCTGCTCAAAACTCGCGGGAACACAAGCAGTTGCTTCGCGGAATCCCGGAAAACTCAGTTACGGCAAGATACGCTGAGATTACAGATTCAGAAGGTGAGCACTCGAGCGAAAATATTATCACGTAACTTTATTGAATAAAACACAGGGATTATCTTATTTGACCCGCTGTTATATCACATTGTCGTTTCAGAAAACGAACAAGTTCCATGTTCTACAAGGTACGCTTTATATTGAGCACTGCACGTTTACAGTTTGCGGTTTATGCACAGTGTATTTTCACGGCAGCTGTTTTTTTTAAACCTATCTCTTGTTCACAGAGCACTTATGTGAATAGCATTCACGACGCACGACGGGAGTCGTTAGTGACGCGGAAGTTACAGACCCCATAGAGACTAGGATTTATTAGCATTATTGAAAGGTAAAAAGCAGCACTGCATGTTTACCGGTTAGGGTTCAGGTAGACATTTTGTTTACTTGGTTAAGTTAAGCGCTAATAGTTTTCTTTTCTGCTCGCAGATCATGGAAAATCTCAAATAGTTTTGACTGTAAGCTAATTATTTCTACATACAAGTGTTTTACGATAATAAACACTGACCAATAGGCACTTCAAATCATGAATTTGAAACATGGGCAATGTTGGATATGTGTAGTTCCTCTTAGCAAACCCAGTAAAGTGCAGATTGGTTAATAGCACTTAATTTTGATAAGCATCAAAACATGGCAGTGTATTTGACATACAATATCATTGCACGCACACTACTATGTGTATTCTTTTGACATTTATAGAAGAGTAAATAGATCTGAAAAGTACATAATGAATTTGAGAGACCAGCAATTGTTAAAGTGTATATAATGTGCAGTAAGGTATAACCAAGGTGGTACCTTCAAAATTTATAAGTGGCTAATGCAGTTTGAATTGTGAAAATGAAATTAGCATTATATGTTATTTATGCATGTTTAAACATTTCTTACAGAGGCCCCTGAAGAAGGGACGGTTTTCCCGAAATGCATCGGGCCAAACTTCAGCAACAATTGCCGTAAAATGTCAATGTAATCTGTTTGAATGATAACACAATTCACAGAATGAAATGTATAGTTGAAAATTGATAACCAAATGTCAGAATCTATGATATGATTTGAATTGAATAGAGATTTAAAAGATCAGATATAATTTAATGAATAAACAAAAAAACTTCTTGAAGAAAACGATTAAAGAGTAAAGAAAAGTTCTTTGAAAATTGAACAGGAGTGAAGACAGATAGCTGTGCTATCGGTTAGGTTGTGATACTTCATCACTAACCATATGCGTTAGTAATATAGTTAAGGCCATGTCCGATGGTGGCTATTTTAGGGTCCTGTGTTTGGCGCACTGGATTAATATCATTTTTCAAGACTTTCTGAAAAACGAAGACCAAGTCAGCAACTTACTGACCACCTGCAGAAGAATCTGCACATATTTCAGTCATTATATTGAAGCCCGGAAGCAGCTGAGGATCATGCAACACAAGCATAGAATGCCAGTTAAGGAACTCATCAAGGAGGTGCCAACATGTTGGAACTCAACTTTTACATGCTTGAACATCTGTTTGAGCTGTACAGACCAATCAGTGAATATGTCATGCAAAGAGGGGATGCTAATGTGAAAGGCAAGATCATTGAGATGGACCAATGGGGCCGAGTTTAATGCCTGACAGAGATGCTACTTCCTTTTGAGCTCTTCACACACGAAGTCAGCAAGAAGGACAGTACTATGGGCCAAGCTATGTCATTGTTGCACATGCTACAGGAACAGCTGAAGGGGGTGTCTGCAATGTACGCGGGTGTGGAGGAAAAAAGAAGCATATTAGTTGGTAGAGAGCTTAACCCTTTGCTTATCTGAAACTACATGGGTGCAAAGAGGCATTGTGTCATCCAACCATTACATTTCTGCCACAATTCTGGATCCACAATACAAACAAGTACTGAACACATTGATTCCTGTTTTTAGAAGGGGATGTTGCCAAGTACAAAACTTGGATAGCTGCGGAAGCCAGTCACTTAGAAAAAGAATGACTGGAAATTAGAGCCCCAGTACTCCAGGCTTCACAAGAACTGTAGGGCGGCCAGCATAAAGTTCAACTTCAGAGCCTGAGGGCAGTGCAGTTGGCTCACAGCAGTCAAAACCACCAACACCACCAAGAAAAACATCAAAAAGAACAGGAGCATCAGTCCCATCAAAATCAGAACTGGAATGGTTTCTACAGCACGGGCTTGTTAAGTCCAGTGCTGAGGCAAATGCAAACGAGGCTGAGCAAAGGGGATCACCCCTGAGCATTGAGCGGAATGTCCAGGCATATCTGGATGACTCATTTGAGGTCTTCTTTGATCAAACCCATTGCTGTATTGGTATGGAAAAAGGCATCAATGGCCAGTGCTCTGCAGGCTGGTGATAAACTATATGGCCTGCCCTGTAGCAAGTGTCTCTTCGGAACGTATTTTCAGTGCTGCTGTTGCCATTCTGACAGTGATAAGGACCAGTCTCTTGCCCCAAAATGTGGAGAGGTTAACCATGATCAAAATGAATCAGCACTTTATACAACCGGATTACATGATATCTGAAGTAGCCCAGCAGGAAGATAATTACGGCAACTTAGGTCATGGAAGTAGTGTGTTAGATGGCCTACGTCTGGGTGAACCATCAGAGTTTAAGGATGAGCTCTACTTCCCTGACAACAAACTAGGCTTTTGACTTGTTACTTTCTTTCTTGATTATTTACTTGTATCATTTGTGTGTGTCTCTGTCTTTCTGGTTTGAATCACAACAAATCCATCACCACCGTCCTACTATTTTATTGCCGGATTAGAGATGTAACTGTGTGTAGTCAGTGAAGAAGTAAGTCCACTCCTCTGAGTCCTGCTCCAGTCCACTGCTGACTCCCCCTAAATCCATTGCCCTCAAGCCAGACATTGGATGGAGAATAGTATAAAAAATGTGTGCCTGCTTCATCGAGTTCCTCCAAATAACCTGACTATAGCTATTCTCTTTTCCGAGCCGAAACGAACTTCCCCGTACGAACAGGTAAATGATGACATGCATTGGATGTTGACTCTGAGTGATTGGTGTTTGTGTTGTTGTTGTGCACGATGTCTACTAGTATTTAATCTACACACAAAAAAGTGACTCATGTCAATGTATCGTTCCTTGTTGTTTAAAAACAAAATTGTACTACTGCAGGTGATTCATTGCATTTTTGATTTTGGACTCACTTGGTACACTACAGAGTTGGACACAATGATGACCATACCATATTCGTAGTCAGACAGTAGGATCAGAGATGATTGATGGAATTACTCGGGCATTTCATGAAGTGCCCTAAAAGGTAAACAAGTCAACAAAAATCATACCAGACCTACATGTCTGTAGTGGTGGAGGCTAGTGTAGTGGTATGACTGACGGTGGTGCATTGATTTAGTTACTTAATTTGGAAAATGCTATGTTTCTGTGTATGTGTGCTCAGTGTTGTCTGGCTCATAGTCTAAGAAAAATGGAGGTTGGGTGGGCGACACTGGCCTGCTCTGTCCTGTTGTTGTTGTAGGTTAATACTGGAAATAGAGTAGACATGATTTAGCCATGCCACCTCTGAAAGTAGTCTTGTTGCACTCCTCCTTAATTTATGCACTTGTACTTTTCTCCTTGATTTTTCAATATCCCTTTTCTTTTTCCATCTACACTACTGGCCGGCCTTTACCTTGTACTATACTGGTAAAAATGACTCCCACTTATCTTATCAATCCACACTCGCCAAGCAGAAAGGGGCACCCAAGATTGCCAGAAGGAGCGTCAATGGAAGGAAGGGCCAAGAGGAATGCTGAGATTCAACTCCCAATTTCATCATAACATAGTTATAGTATCATCTTTTAGCTTTCATTTGATTCATATTTTCTCTTCAATCATTACATGTGTGTTGTTGTTTATTATGTTTGCTTATATATTTGACCCCTACAGATATTTTTTTATTTTCTTTGCTAGCTTTAAAAAGTAGTCCGGTACAAGATAACATACAGTATATGTAATTTGGGTCTCTCTGGGGGCAGACGGGCAAGGCAATTGCATAATAATAATTATTAATATACTGCTGCCCTGCACTCCTAGTCTAGTACTACTCATCATCATCAACTCATCATCATGCATGCATTTCCTTTTTCTCCCTTAACAGATTTATGATGGTCGTCTGCCAAGATTGTGTGCTGCCCATGTGTATTGTTTGTCTTTGTCAAACCTTTCCCTCAAATACCCCCTCCCATCCAATCATCAAACCCTAACCCTCTTCCTTCAGGCAGTGTGATTGATAATATTGAGGTGTGACTAAATTACATTTATGCCAATAATTGATCATACACTTGCTGGGATGGATGTGGTGAAAGCAACACTAACTCAAGGCAGGGCAAGGATCTTATTCTCCTCTAAGTGATATATATATACATCGGCCACACTGGCAACATCTAGATTAGATAGATTGCCCACCCATGCTCAGTATTCACTATTCATTTTTTTTTCAGAGGAACATAATTAATCCATCATATTTTGTTAATTGCCTGCAATGATTTATCATCCTTCCAGCACCAAAGGTTATGTTTGTCCACAACATAGGTCGAGTAAACTTCAGTTTGTAACTTGTACTAGGATATCCATGCCACCATTATGTTTTATTTTACCTTAGCATTGCGCATTGCTTATCATTATTCATCATGGTTTCTTGTTTGGCAGTCTTCTTCTTGTGTACTCTACTCCTACTACTCGTTCCATAGTCTCCCTCAAGTGACTGACTGTCTCATTTTTTTTTTTTGCAAATACAACTGTCTGCTACTGCTACCACCACCCACCATTTCACCTTAGGAAACCAAACCTCCACCAAGCACCCATCACTTCGCCTAAACATCAATCACATGTAAGAGAATAAGTGTGGGGAGGTAAAAATGTATCTACTATCGAAATTAATTAATTCACAAACCCACATCCTTCAGAGTTCATACTACAAAGGGGTTTTAGCAGTGGAATGCATAGACTAGGAGGAGAGACTGACAGTAGTAGTAGGGGTACTGCATTCATCGGGTGGTGTGTTACACCATTGGCAGATTTCAAAAACTGGCTGAGGCCCTGCAGCAAAAGGAGGAAACAAACAAGGCGACATAAAAGAGTAACTCCCCCAGAAAAGATGTACATCCTATGTATTGTAAAAGTATAAATAATGTATTACCCTAACAAATATAAACTAGAAGGGGAAACCCACAACACCTGACCAACCCCTCTCCCTACCCCCAACCAATGTCCAGTAAATTAAATATATGTCCATGATTGTCCACTAGAAGAAGTTCAAGAAAACCCCAAATTTACCCAACTCCCAACATCCCACCCCAAAAAATAATGAAAAAGGGGCAAGGGTCGAAGACCGACGTTTAGCGGCGGGGGTGCCAGCTAATGCGCTCCAGGACCTCCTCCAGCCTGGCCTCTAGGCGAACCATCTGGAGGAGCATGCAGTGTTAACATTCCTGCAGGAACATCAGGGGTGGGCAGCAGTTGATGATTATGAATGTGATAATGATGGTTGGGGTCGGCTGCCAGAACATGGTGCCATACCTCCGGAGGCACATGGGAGGTCTGGATAGGGCCCGTGGCATTGGGGGAAGCTGTAGCTACCACTTCCTCCACCTTCTCCGCCAAGACAACCAGCCGGTGATATTCTTGCCGGATGGCCTTCAGCTGCCCTTGCCGGGCCCTGGGTGCTAACTCCTGCCTGTTGGGTTGGAGTAGCTATATCAAGAAAGAAAAAGACAATTGTAACCAATACTCTCAGCCAAACAGTACCACAAAATTACACACATAAAATGTATAGGGGCACAGTAGCACTAGCAGTTGTGGTATCCTCCTCAATTTCTCTGCCGCTAAGATTTGGATGTGATGATTAGAGTTTCAGCCACTAGGCACTATGGAGTAGACAAGAATTCTTCTCTCTCTTGTTTAGCACAATTAATCTTGTAGGCATGCCAGCTCAGTTAGCTTGTGCCCTAGACAGAAATATTTGTGGTGCAGACTCACTTTAATGCACTACTGCCTGCAGGTGGGGCAGCTGTACTACACAATGATAGTTTTTGCCATCATGACCATAATCTGTTAAATCAATGGCAAATGCTCAATTTTACTTTCAACCTGACTACTGAAATAAGGCACATGACATGCTTATGAATGATGATGATATACGGCACAACATCACATCACTCATGTGATGAGGATGATGACATACTGATTTGTAAGTATTTACCATGCAGCCGATAGGCCTCCCATGGCTGACACAGTCAAAATGACATTGGTAGGGACTGGAGCGGAAGTGGTCCTCAGAAGTGAAGGGAGGCGATTGATGATGGGAGGGTAGGGTACATAATAGTCATGCACAATATATGTATATGTTGTGATTGCAAACTACTGTGAGTCAAAGGAGTATTCGATTCTGAAATACATACAACCTTAAACCTTTGAATCAGATTCAAAAACCTTGCAAAAAAAGTCCTTGTTCTTCCCAGGGCTTTTTTCATTCATCATTGCATTGCTCTTCTAGCATTATTTTATTCTTCACCCTTGGCTTTTGTACTCTAGCACGGTTTAATTTTCTTTTACATTCTCTTCATCCAGTCTGACTCTTATCACCTACTATGATACCATTAGGCATCCATCCATCCAAACATGGCTATCATAAACCTTTCCCTGACAACATACATTTGTCATAGATATAACCAGACACCACCCATGTGTCCTTGCTTGCCTTTGAGTTTGACCCCTTAAACCACCCAGAGGATTCCTTTTACCCATACAGTTTCACCCACCCAGGGAGGCATCCTTTCTGCTTTCTTTCACCTTTCACCCATCCTTCAACTACCCATGCATCCTATCATCAGCCACATATATGTATCCTAGGGCTCCTTCCTTCACCCATGTATCCTTCTCTGCCAGTCATATATTACATGTTGTCTGACTCTTTGTCTTTGTCATAAAACTTTCTCTGCTGAGTTGAAGATAGAATAGAATAGGCCATTAGTTACTCAACCCCCGCCGCCAATGCTAATGTTAAGTAAAGGGTGTCTTCTTCAACTGTACAGTGTTTACAACAACTTAGTCTCAGCAGAGGTACAGTGTACTGAGTGTACCCCCTTGCAGGTAGTGTATTCATCAGTTTCAATAAGTAAGGAATATGACTTACCACTGTCCGCCACTGCTGCGGGCTCACCCCCTGCAGCTGCCGCATCCGCTTCCTCCAGAGTGGCCTAGCCCACACTGCTGGCCCTGGCACTGGTGGTCGGTATACCTGGAATAAACACTAATACATTCAACACACACATCACTATGTACAATTCAGATACTAGAGTAGATTAGAATGTATGTCCTATCAACAAAAACAAAATAATATCTGGTTGGGCATTTTATTGGTGGCAATTTTTGGAAGCCTCTCAAGAAGAGGACAACCCAAAGGACTGAACTCAGAGGCTAGAACTATTGGTGCATCTCATTTTTGAAAAGAAGAAAGAGAGGCCAACTGGGCAGATAGTGCACGGTAATCAGTTGTTCAGAGTTCACCATCAACTGCTGGTAATTAAAAAAGTACTAGGCCTGGATTAAAAAAAATTGAATACACCACTTTGGGTTGTCCAACGTGAGTAACCACCATTTACTGATTGAGCATGAGACAGTAAAAGAAAGCCTTCTCATCTCACAAACCTGCGTAGAATACCTTACTTAGGCATGTAATCTGTACAACAGATTAGGGCTACAAGTACTTGTAGTAGTAAGCAGTCCTTACTACTACTAGTACTAGTAGTAGCCTAGTACCAATGAGTTCTCTGAGTTTTACGGTACCACTAATAGGCAATGCACATATAAGAGGAGAGGGAAAGCTGAGTGGAAAACCACAAGAAAGCAAGTTACAGACAGACTAATACAGAGTCAGAGGTTAGTCAGAGGCAGTTTAATTAGAAAACAGACACTAGAAATAATGTTAGTAGTAGTAGGTAATGGAGCAAAAACAAGAATTTAGAAACAGATAGATTGAAGAGGATTTTGGAAAAATACAAATTAACAAATGGAAATAATACAGTGGTAAAAGTTAGGGAAATATGAATATAACAACATCAGGTGGCAGTACCTCAACACCTGATCTTGAGGCAATGGAAGTCAGGCGTGTAAGGCAGAAGTCAGGCAGCCCAGAGCCCAGAGATGAACGGCTGTGCAGCAGAGTGCAGGGGCAGCCTGGTGTCACACCACTGAAAATGCCGAAAATCAGGTGGGAGCCAGAGGGGGAACCGGCAGATCCAGTGTCCAGTGATCCAGTGTCCCTGGGGTTAGTAGAGAGCAAGCGCAGGCGCCATTAGGAGTGGCTGCAAAGTGTGAGCCTGGGGTGAGACCTCAGAGACCCTGTGTGCCCTGCTCATTTCAGAGCTCCAGCGCAAGGCGGCTCGCAGTACTTTGGCTGAACTCTGGATTCCGCATTACGGGCTTTACGGGCAAACCCAAAGGCGGTATCCAAGGAGGGACTTCATTGCGGCACAACCCCAATAATACTGCCAGTACTAACAGTACCAACAGCACTAACAGTACCAGCAGGACCAACAGGACCAACAATAATCAACAGCAACAATAACACTACCACAACAATACCACAAAACAATCATATTACGAAAAAAACTGACGAACATGAGATCCGACAAAGAAAGGAGGCCTGTCCCAAATGTTATCAACAACAGGAAAAGGAAAAACAGATTTTACGAGTACCAACCAAATGTCAGGCTACTACATGTATAACGCTGGCCACAAGGAACAAGCAACCCACAAGGATTCTGGTACACTGGTGGATATAGATGGGGTAAAGGGTACACTGGTGGACATAGATGGGGTAACGGATAGACCAATGCTGTCGCCAGTGAATCAGCATAAAAACTATTTTAAACCTAAAATAAACTCTAAGTTTTCATTTGTGAAAGACACTGGGGCAGTGTCGAACCTCAGCATTTATAAGCAGTTGGGCCTCCCTTCCTCATTACATTCAGAAATGGAAACTTCAATAGGTAAGGGCACACCAGCCAAATCTGCACTAGGAGGCAGCAGTTAAGCACTATCCAGCACAAAAACTGATGAAGCAAAAAAAGAAAAATCAGATCAAGAGGGGGCACATGCAACAGAATGGAAAGATCAGCAAAATGATAAGCATACTGATCAACACATTGGAAAATGGAACAAGGTAAAAAGACAACCCACAGGAAACCCGCCTACCTCTACCCTCATTGAGGCTCTAAAAATATCATCAAGAATACCACTGGAGCCAGATATTAAAATACGGACCTGCCAGTGTGCAACAACTCATGTAACCGCAGCACTTTTGGAGTCAGAAGCTTTTTCACTCATCTCCGACACAGCTTCGGCAGGTATTGAGGCCATCACTAGTCTAGATCAACTACCAACCAAACTAGTGGAAGTGAAGAACCTACAACTGAGTTCGGACACCACAACTCTCGATTGTACCAATGAAAGAACCAATGTAATAACACTGTATAGCAGGGATCAAGGAAAGGCACCAAATACCTTCGACATCAACATCAACACCAAGTCGATAAATCCAACTCTCTCCGGACCACAGTCAGAATTTGTGCCCATTACTTCAGGCAGCAGAATAGCAAAGGCTGGCGGTGAATAAGAAGAGACCCAGGAAGAGACCCCAAATCGCGCGGCCAGCAACACTTCCTTTCTCACGACTGAAGAATGGGAAAACTTGGTCACCACATACTTCTCTGAGGACAAAGGGTGACGCAACACTTTATGACTCAGGAAGTGTGACACGGAAGCCGATAGAGGAAACGCCAATCGGAGGGAACCAATTATGGGCAGCCCTCCTAAACACCATGCAACTAAGGCCATGGAATATCACTCAGATAAGATGGACATTCAACTAACCCTCCTCAACTGTTTAACCCTGCTTGTTACAAGCATCCATAGTAAGCTGTCTGAACTGAACAGCTTAATTAAAAAAGCCCAAACTGAAATGGCAATAATCCCTCCGAGCTGCACCTGCCATCTAATTATCAATAAGCTTGCAACACTACCTGCAGTGGCCTAAAAAACACAAATGCAAACAACACAACAAAATAGAGGCAAAATTAAAACTAACAAAACTAAACAAACAAGAGAACTCTCAAAAGATATGGCACTGCCCGACCAGGGCCAAAAAGAGCAGACCAAACCCGACAAGAATGACAATGCTCCGGTAGCTCCCTCCGTGATGGCTAGGAAAGATCTGTGGCCAGGAGTAGAAGTGGTACCCAATTTGGAACAACAAGAGGAACCAGGGACTCATGATAGAGTTAACGAGAGCAAGCATTTCAGTTTTGGCCCCTCAGAGCCCTTAGACAATGCCCAATAACAACGGGTTGAGCAGAACTCTAACAGCTGTAATAAGGAGACAAGCAAATGTGATGAAGGGGAGGCCTTCGCTGAACAAATGGCAATCAGCCAAGCAACGCAGGAAACAGAGGCGAAAAGTGAGGAACAACAACCCATCCATAAGATCCTTCTTTCAACTAGTAACAAAAGCCCAGAGCAGACACCAATTAGAACAATGAGTAAGTAGAGAGCCACCAAACCCACAGATTGAGCTGATTGCCACAAGCGTACCCCGTCCAACAGGGATAGAAAATGTAGGAAAGGCACGTTTAACTGAATACGAACACCCAGAAATCATAAACTAGAATAAACAGGCGGAAAATAAATCGACAATGGCAACAACAGGGGACGCTGCCCCTGCGATAACAGCAATCGTCAAGGCGCCCACCAAGACAGTAGAAACAGCAGACGTCAAACCAAAAGTGGAAATAGCAAATAGAACGAGACCAGTTACACAGCGAACCCTAAACACAGGGCAGAGGAAAAAAGAGGCAAGTATTGAAACAGCAGAAAGAGCGGAACCAGAAAAACAGCCATTCCTAAACGATGGGAGAAGGGAAATGGACCCACGCTGATTAACTCCTCCGAACATCTCCCGACAGGAGACGTCCAAGACAATTCTGTTCATCCCAGAGTACAAATCAAAAGGACAGTGCAATATCCTAAACAGATGAAACATTCTCTGAGTACTAACTGCCATTGGCAACCTGGCCAGGATTGGTTCACAAGACTTGGAATCTGTAGAATTTGAAACGTTCAAACATCTATCCGAGCAAGAGGTAACAAAAACAGCCTGGGCAACTCAGGAAATAGCAGAGAAAATTCTTAAGGAGGAGCACCAACTAGAAGCCTGGGGGATCCGACTACAGTTTCAGCACGGAGTTGGTTATCCAGAACCAATACTTTGACACCAACAAGAGCCTAATGACAGTAGGCCAAACAATAAGAGGAGTTCCGGGCCCACTATTTCTGTGCTTAAATTAAAGGCGCACGCAGTACCTCTGTACATGCCATGGAGAACAACATACTTAACACCCTGAGTTCACGGGACAACGGTGGAAAGGATACTTCAAATGATTGGACTTGGATAGCAAAAGCTATAAACACCAGACCCGAGAACCCATGACAGAGAGCAAATCATGAAAAAAAATACTCCAAATCTAAAACTACGCTCCTGGAATATAAATGGTATGGGAACCAAAACCTGGGATAAGGCCTTACTAACGTACCTCCAACAATTTGATCTAATTCTCCTCCAAGAAACGTGGCTGGAAGATCCATTTCACCTACAAGGTTACAAAGCATACCATCTCCCAGCAACCAGAAGCTCAAAATTTGGCCAACAGAAAGGAGGCCTTACGACATATGCCTCGATCAAAACCATAACAACCATTAAGGAACTAACAAGTAAAAACACCACAACAAACGGAAGACAATACAGATGGAAATAGCAGGACTCAAAGACAATCAACAGCTAATACTTGTTAATATCTATCTTCACCCCCGAAGAAAAAAAAACTGGTGCAAATCTCCTGGTTACCGAACTAACAAAGCTAATTACCCAAGAGGCAACTTCAAACTATATCATCTTAGGAGACTTTAACATGTTCCTTTCAGGGTGCGGCAACTCGGCAAAAGACCGACAATCAGCATGGGAGTCCCACTCCAAGACGAATGCAAGTGGGGCAAGGAAACTAAGATCTCTAAAGACCTGTTGAATGATCTAGAAAGTTTGTGCCTGGTTGCAGTAAACTGTCAATTTGCAGGGGATGCCCTCAAGCTGCAACCTTCCACAATGCCTTCACTGTTACCGCAATAGACTACACCTTTTCCTCTCTATCACTTTTCAGGTCAATAAAAGATTTCAGGATTGGAACGCTGGATTACAGTGATCATAAACCTCAAGAGCTCATTCTTGCCCTCAATTGTTGATTCAACTTCAAAGATAACATTGAATCACAGGAGAATCAAATGTAAAAAGAGCGCTCCAGGAAAACTTTTGGCAGTATCAAAAAAACGGTGGGAGGAAAGCAAACTGCTGTGTGGGAACAGCTTAACAATGTGGGTAAATGTTACCAAAAGCGTTAATCCATCTAACTCCAAAACAGAGTCAATGAAAGAAAAAACAGAGCCAAAAAGCTAACGGGAAGTATTCTGCAGGCCGGTAAGCAATCCAAGAATCAATCTTTCGACAACTCAAAATGCCGAACTAAGACAAATAAAGAGCGAAATTAACAGAACATTGTGCAGTCTCCAGCAAAATGGCCCCGCTGATAATGTACAGTTTGAATTAAGGATGCTAAAGCCGTGCAAAAATAAAAATCATCTGGCAAGCGAAAAAGGAAAACGCTGACACAATATGGGCAAAATTGCTACATGATGCAAAAACTAACAACATTGTCAGGTTTTGCCCCAGAGTCAACAGAATAGAGAACCCAATGGCTCCAGGTATAAATTCTCATATAACGGAGGACGGCTGGGCAAAGTACTTACAGCACCACTTCAACACGGAAGCAGGTGAACTTAAACAAGATATACCAGTGCACCAATGTGACCGGCAGCCTCCAACACACCAAGGTCTGGAACTCGCTCCCCTATTCTCAAATAATCAGATTGCAAATAGAATCTCAAAAAGCCGACATGAGGGAGTGCCCGGGCCCAATGGTTTACCACCAATTATTTAGAAGAAGGATCCAAATTACTGGGCTGAAGCTCCTCAACCCCTTTTTAATAATATCATGGAAGATGAAAAATTCCAGATTCTTGGAGGGGATCAATTATTTCATTGATTCACAAGAAAGGTAGCAAGATTGATCCAAAGAATTACAGGCTCATCAAACAGGCTTTCAAAAAAGCATGGGGACATCAACAAATATCCTTGCTCTGTCGCTTTTAATAGACGCTCCCAAAACCATCAACAAGTCACTATTTGTCTGCATCATCGATTATAAAGCTGCTTTCTACGGATGTACGTCGTTACAACGCGATGTTTTACATCGCAGTACTTTACGACGCATGTTTTACAATGCAAGTCGTTACCACGACTTGCGTTGTTGTGGGCTGGATAGTGAATAGTTTAATTTACTATTCCAACTCCAGTCACCATGGAGAGTAGGGAAGGAGTTGGATAGTAAATTAGACTATTTACTATCCTGGAGCGCCCCACAGCGCAATTCGTTGTTACAACTTGTGTTGTACAAGTTGCGTCGTAAGGGAACTGCGGTGTAACATCCGCGTTGTAAAGGATGTTCCCCACTCTCTACACTATTGTCAGGGAGAAGATCTAGGCAAAACTCTCCGGGTGGGAAATAGCTCCAAACCTCTTGAATCAGTTAATTCTACTCCACTCTAAGACATGGGCCCAAATTAAGCTGGGGACCGGGGACTGTTTGTCAAGGAGATTACCAACCACCAATGGGCTCAAGCAGGGCTGTGTCCTTGCCCCTAACCTGTTCAACCTCTTTGTGTCTGGTTTCTCTATTGAGCTGGATAACTGCAACAATCATGCTCCGAATCTGCGCGGTTAACACTTTCAAACTTACTGTATGCCAACAATCTGATACTGATCAGTCAGACTCCAGTTGGCCTTTAGCATTTGATAAATACTACAAGCGACTTTGCAGACAAGAACAGGTTAAGTATTAACCTTGAAAAATCTAAAGTCATGGTATTAAACAAACATCTACCCCGATGGACACTAGGGAGCCGGCTGTTGGAGACGGTTGACAAATATAAGTATCTGGGAATAATCTTCGACAAAAATGGCACGTACCTCTAACAAAATGCTGCTATCAAAGGTAGAGGGATTATATTGGCAGTTGCATAAAAAAACATCAAGCACAAAATAACCGGCCCACCCTTATCTCTCTACTAGAAGTGCTCCGAGCTAGGCTTATATCTACAATCACTTATGGTAGTGAATTGATCAGAGGGGTAGATGAGAACACTTTGGATCAGGTGGTATCCAAGGCCGTGAGAATAATATTCAATCTCCCACAATACACTTCGCCAGCACAAATAAGGCTAGAGGTCGGACTCCAAAAGCAGCAAATAACACGGAGAGGTGCCTATGACAAATGCTGGCACAAAATAAAGGGAGCTGAGCCTGGCGCATTGAACTCATACTTATGGAAGGAGATGACAAGGAAAAAGGCATTCTTGCCTTGGCCTACCTTCAGTCCGCAATAAGGTTGCTTACTTTACAGGACATATGGGAAACCAGTATGCCCAACAAAAGCGTCAAGCACCTTGTAAATAAATCAGTAAATAATGTATCACTTGAAGAAGACAAAGCAGGAATAAGCAGGAGGGCCCATGGATGGTTTGTAATTCAGTTATTTGAGGTGCAAACTACAAACATTTCTGGGAACAGGCTTCTTGAGACTCATGGAGGAAAGTTTTTTCGCTTCTATGGTTGGGAATCTTACCCGTTAAGAGGCACCGCCCTCAATGGAAACACACAGACACAACTAATCATTGCAGACTATGTGGGGACACCAAAGAGGATGTCTTAAACTTACTCTGCATTTGCAAGGGCTTAGACGAGGAACAAAGACAGCTATTAAAGCTGCGCCAGATCGAAAGTCAGATACAAAAATGTAGACAGGCGGTAAAGGCCTGATTCTAGGGAGGCGAAGTGTGGTTGGCCTGCAGCTTCATCCACTTTGTGAGCGCAGTAAAAACAAGCTGACCCCGGCAGTATTCTTACAGATTTCTGAGTTACTCACTGAAATCCTTCTTAAAAGAGACCAACTGTGGTACCTACTGTTTACAACTACTGTTCCTCGGGTTTTTAAATAGTTTTGGGGGGGCGGGTCAGTAAGTGTGAAATAACAATTGCAGGTTGTAACTGGAAAATATGTACTTCTGGATAACCATCTTTAGTCTTTCATGCTAGTTCTTAAGGTCAATTTTATAGAAGCTTGCACTGCCCTAGAAACCTTTTAGGGGAATGGTCTCTAAATCTGACACCTTGCACTTTTTCATGACATTGATTGCACCTAATTTCTCGTATTGTATGCCAGTTTTTACATTCTCCTTGTAATTTTATGGAAATATTGTAATTTCTTAAGTGAATTTTTACTAACTTTCCATTACAAAATGGGCCGTTTTATGCACTTTACACATGTGTTTTACTCTATAGCTGATTGCAAATGTTTGTATTAATCAAGCAATAAAGAGATTACTCACTTAACACCAGGAAGACTTACTGGGCCGGCAGCAAAGCCATCTGCGCCTGAGGCCGCTTCCTGCTGCTCCTGGGAGGCCCCTCCGGCTCCCACATAAGCCTCAGCACTGCCAGCAGACCTAGCTTTCTTGCCCCTAGATGCTGTGTAAGACATAATTAGAGACAAAAATGTATTTGTGTTAAATAAATAAATAGAAAATTATCCAGGAAATGGCAATTGTAATAACATTGACCTTTCCTAAACCAGATTGACTACTAGTATACTAATTTCTCAGTTGTGCACCATCCTATCTTTATTATTCCCCAGTTTGATTCTGTTTCCTGAATCCTAAACATACCTAGCCCGCCTATTCCAGACTTTGGAATGAATTGCAATAAAGGTATATTTGATTCTAAGTTCCGATCACATTCCCAATCATCTCTCAGTCTCAACTCCAACCCTATTTGACGGGCCAACAATTACTAAGTGTGCATTTATTCTTCTTAATGCATAGATGGACGCATGAATATTGCATTTGCATACACCAAATTGGTTGGTTGCTATTCACTCACTATGCGAACTACAAAAGGTTCTACTAGGACTGAAATCATATGAGAGGACGTGTCACGCAGGCCGCTAAATTACATAATACTATCTAACTAACTACTATCCTGATCTCAAATTCTCTAACCTCTCTTACATAACCAGTCCACGAGAGCACAAAGTTGCAAACAAGTAAGATTAGTTATTAGCGCCAAGCATCTGCCTGGAAGTAACAATCACATAATTTAAGAATATTAAACATAAGTTACCTGCATGCAGCATGTTAGCAATTTGCAAAAAAAAAATATTTGCAATAACACAGAACAGAAGAACACAATAGTGATATATTTGCAATGCACCAAGTCCTAGGACCTCAACAACTAGCATGTCCAGCAGGTCCTGCTCCCTGTCCAGGTTGTCCAGGATATCGGACCACCGGTGCGTCAGTTGGTTATGGGTGCGCCGTACCCCAGAGCAGTGAAACACTGCCCAGTGCTCCCTCTCCCACTGCCGGTGACGCTCTCGGAGCCTGTACCCGGACCCAGGCAAACAGCCTGCTGCCAAGGTTAAGGGAAGGTGACGCTGAACAAAAAAATCCAGCGCGGCCACCTCCAACTCAGAGAATAAGGTCCGTGGCTGCACCCCTCTTGGGCACCACCTTCTGCAAGGAAGGCAATCGCATCCCTCATTCATCGTTGACCTCTTCCCCTGGCCCCTAGTCTTTTTAAGACTCTTCACCATGGTTTTGGGTAGACGGGGGGTAAAGAAAATGTAGGAAGTAAGAAAGTAAGTAAAAAAAAAAATTCAACAGCAAGTAACAGAAAAAGAGTGAAACGCATAAAAAACACACACAAAGTAGAAAGAAATGCAAAATATACAATCAGAAATAGAGAGGGATAGACAATAAATAAAAAAGATCAGAAAAATGTTTCAAGAAACAAAGGATTGAAAAGATATAGGGAGGATAGAAATATAGGCCCAGAACCTTAGCAAAAAGTGAAAAACAAGATGGCCGCACCCATTGCGCCGAGTGTTGAAGCTTGTTCAATATTTGCCCCCCGAGCATGCAATTAGGGTCGCCAAACACGTGATTTTCATGTTGCCTATTTAGTGGCTTGCAACAACCAAAAGATTTTACAATGTTTTAGACAGTGACACGTATCATAAGGCACACCAGGGAATGCTATTATTCTCTTGATGGTGTGATATAATGACATATACTCCTTAGAAGAACTGATTTTGAATGCACATGTTGCCATGTCCCTTGATAGGGTCTTTTTGCATAAGGTGTACTTCAACAACTTAGCCATTGTTTTGGATTCATCAGATGGAATGGTTAAAAAATACCATGCTATACTCTTCTTTGTAGCCAGTGATTCCTTATCAGAAGAGTCTTGTGCTGCTGCTGGTACCTCCAGCTTCTCAGGATATTGATGCATTTCCTCCTCCTCCCCACCTCTTCCTGATGCCATTTTATTTTTGAACAAGTAGACAAAAAACGTGGCAAAGTTCTTCACTATAACTATAGTGCTGCTCCTAGAATGATCCAACCAGTAACTGAAACCTTCAAGAAGGGAGAAATGGGTGGGAACCTCATTTCTGGATTAATGAAAACGTTCTTATCAAATTAAATCTCTTTCTTACATAGTCACGTGATCTTCACTACTACCAACGTCATAGCAAATACCGGTGTTGTTGCTACCACCAGAAATACAATTAGAGAGTACTTTCAATTAAAAATTATAACAACAATAGGAGTTTAAATGCTATACTAGTAAACAGATATTGACAAATATTACTTACAATATCTGTATTTATGTGTTTTACACGTATCACTATCTTTCGCGATGACTTTGTGACAGATAAAAAGTCTAGAAAAAAAATATACTTCTTAACCCACTGAAACAAATGGCAAGAAGAAACACAGGCAGATATCTGCAAATAGGAGCCTCATTATGGAACTGAAGTGTACAATATACACTTTAGAGCTCATTATGATGTCTGTTGGAAAGCTTCTGAGTGACACCGTCTTGGACTCAAACCGAACAACAGGCAGTCTGCGGTTCCTACCGCCTGATTACGATGTGACCGAACACTGTTTGGTAGGATTCCCGTTGTTCCCTATGGGAGCTTATGTTACAGACATAAACCAGCAGTAACACAAGCTTCTACATGGAAATGGGTGTGTGTGTAAACCCCTGCACTCTGTTGCAGGCACTCCATGGAGCCTGCCTCAAAGTTCAGGGTTTACATGGTGTTAGGTACCCCATCAGTCAGCTACCCAAGGCTGCGGGGGCAAGGGAGCCCAACCATGGGCCCCCAAATTCACTATCCAACAGTGTTTCCATGTCTGAAAAGCTGGCGCAGAAAGGCTGTCTGAACCCGACATCGTAATCCCGATGGCAGAAACGCCGTCCACGGGGGGTTATGTGCGGTTCTGTCGACAGGACAACTCAGAGAGGTGGTCAGAACTGAGCCCCAACGAACTTGAAAGAAATTATAGGGTTCCGGGATTGTATTAGTTGATGGCCTTTAGGAAATTATACTCTGTACATATAGGTATAGGTTTTCCACATCTTAAGTTCATGAAATTTGGATGTATTCTGTTGATCACAAGCTCACTATTCACTAATGTCACATCTTTGCATTGTATTTGATATATTGACAGTCATTGTATATAATGTACAGAAATAATGTTTTGACTCAAAATGGTATAAAGAGATTATAAAGTAATATACAGGATTTCCTTCTTCATTGATTGTAAGGAATGGTCTCAATATTTCAGAGGTGTTCTGTTGGTTCTATTAGGATTATTGTATAAGGAAACTGTTTGAAAAATCACTGTTGTTTGAACCCAACAGAACCAATATATCTTTTAAATTACATTAATATACTACAGCACAATATGAACTTGGATGACTTTGATAGGTGGTTTCTTAATTCACATACCCGTGTAAGAGCAGACTGCATGGTTCACCCTTCTAAATACGACAGATAAGCACATATCCATAAACCATTGCACTGTTGAAGGAGATGCATTCACAGACCCATACAGCCACTCAGACATCTACCCACAGACCAATAGCACCACTCATAAAGCCACTCACAGACATACACAGGCACTGAACCAACCTCTCACAGACTCAGACAGTCTCTTACACACCCACTGACAGACCCATAGTACCACTAACAGTACTACTCTCAGACCCACAAAGAGACTACAAGACCCACTAATTTACCTATACAGGCACTCACACATCAACCTATACACCTATAGCACCACTCACAGACCCAGTCACAAATCCACTCAGACACTCTCACCACCACTCACAGTCTCATTCAGACACTCATGCACCCAGTAACAGACCCACTTAGAAAAGTACACCCACCCACAGAATCACTCAGACACGCATGCACCCACAAATGGTCACACTCATACTTTCTCACACCCACACACAGACCTATTCAAAGATTTATCTAACAACTCACAGGCCCACTCACAGACTCACACCCCCACTCATAGACCTATTTACAGACTCATGTATCCGCCCACACACCCACTCAGACACTCATGTAATCACTCACAGACTCACTTACATACAGATGAAGGCATTAGCAAACCCACTCAGACACTCATGCATCTACTCACAGAACCACTCACATACTCTCATACCCACCCACCCACATACCCCTATAACCGCTCACACAGCCACTCATAGAAATACACAGAGACCCAAACACCCAGTCACAGACCCTCTCAGACTCTAATTCATCCACTAGAAGACCCACTCAGAACCTCATGCACTCATTCACAGACTAACTCACTCATTCATGGAGACATTCACAAACCCACTCAGACACTTTCACACCCACGCAGAGACACTTCAGGAGACATTCTCAAGAACGTGTAATGATCATAGCAAAATTAGCTTAACGCAACTTTGCATTTCGCAGTCTATCGAGACAAAATAACACCATGTTAACGTTGTATTTCCAACCAGGCGGCACCATGTGATAGTCTCACAATAACGCACCAAATGATCACGTTAAAATTAACGCAACACGAAAAAATGCGAAACACAAAAAAAATGCGCTTCCCCAAATAACGATACAAAAATTTGCTACAACAAGTGACAGGCCTGCAATTTCCACGCGTCATGTGGTAAAATGCACTAGAAAAGCAACAAAAAAAACCACCAGAAACAAATTAACCTGCGTAGCACCATGGATGCACCCGGACCGAGTGCAGAGGACAACTCGAACCCCAAAAGTCCCACAGAGGACCAGCCATGAACCCCATGGTCAGCGAAGGGCAAGGAGAAGAGGAAGACAGGGTTCAGTCTGTAGGAAGACCGGATCATCTACCAACAACTGTTCGTCACCTCCACTGTGTCACTGGCAACACAAACAGAAATATGGCAGTCCATCGTGAATTCAGTTGCAGTATCGAGGAGGTCAATGGAGGAGGTTAAGAGTGCTGACATGACGTGAAAAGCCAAACTAAACAGAAACTCTCTGCCACCAGGAAGTCAGCAACGGTGACTGGGGGTGGGAGACCTGCACCACAGGAGGAGATGGATGAACTGGAGGAAATGGTGGCCGCAGTCATCAGTGTGGAGAAGGTGGAAGGAGTTGGGAGTGCAGACACAGCTCGATATGACCTGACCCAACAGCAACAGGGTGAGTAAAGACCAGGGACTTGGGGCACTGGGGAGATGGGCACAATGGCACACATGCACAATTATGTGTAGCACACTGCACACCCACAATGATTGTGGAACATGTCCCTGATACCTTTGACACACTGCAGCACACATAGAAACACCAAGTAGGACCTGTCTACTATGTGCACAAAGGGCCCCCCTCCCTATCACCTATCCCACAACCTACCCATGCACATGTGCTGAATCCAGCAAAGCAGCAGCTCTGTGAGCCACAGTGAAAATGCAAGTGACACTGCAAGACCAATAGCATGGCTGCAGTCAAAATAAATACATGACATGGTGCACAACATGACACTGAGGTGGCCCAGTGTGGATCACATCCTCAAAGTAGCAGGTCACACTCTGACACATCCACGTGCACATACAACCCCTGATGTCAACAACACATCTGCAGACAAACAATGCACAAGAGTACAAAAACTGACAAGAGCACAAATTACCCAAGTCGCCAACATCTCAGAACAGTAAAAGCACACAGGTCAAAGCCACACCGCCTCAATGGGATAAGGGGCCGCTAAATCAGAGCTGCAGGCGAGACTGTCATACAATGCAGCACACACACATAGCAATCCCAGCACATCAACATTAACAACAATATGGTACAAAGTGCAACACTTTCACTACAGGAGAGAGGACACAATTGGTGCCGCTTGTGCTTAGTAACTGGCCAATCACATCTGGCATAGGAGGAAACTGTGAGGTGACATTGTATGGTTACAACCTCACATCCGTCATGTAGTCGAAATGTCCACTGTCTCCCATCAAATAGCCAGCTCATCCAAAACAGTCACAATGTACATTGTCATGGTGTCTGTCTGCAAACATGTACAACGTGTCAACATACATGGAACACACTGTTAACCTGCATCACCCCTTTATATTGCAGAGGGACAATCAACACCTCCTGCAAAGCAGACCAGACATCTCTCCAGTGATGATAAAGAGGATCCCTGGCCATCTGCACCGACACCCTCAAACGACTCGTGGACAGCCTCGGCATCCCTTCCTCCAGGAGAAGGGCAGCCTAGCTGCATTGAGGTGACCCCACCCCTGCATATACCACACAGCAGGAAGCACCCACCACCACAGCTGGCTCACACCACCTCACGGAAAGACACATGGCATTCCAACACCGTGTGTTAGACTGCCAGAAGGAGCTGGCTGAACAGGTGTGGGTGGGTTTTGACCTCATGGCAGCCAAACTAGATGCCATACGTGGGTGTCCAAGTCCCATCAGGGACCCATTTCAGTCCCTAACGGACACCCACATTCCGTTTCATGCTTTACAACATTTCTTGGCTGACCTCGCTGGAGCCATTACTCGGATACAAGAACTGTCTAGTCAGACAGGCTCCAGTGATGACAGCACAGAGTTGGCACAGCTGCGGAGGACAATGGAGAACATTGAGTGGATGCAGGCTAGAAGGATGGCTGCCACGGCTGAACACCAGCGAGATGTAGCTTTGATTATCCATGCCCTGCAGATCCTCTTCTTGCCATTGCTGCCACAGAGCCTGTCCCAGATGACTGCTGCAGGAACTTCGACACACACATCTCCACCCCTGATGTGTCATTGGCACACAGTGATACAGCCCTACCACCTACGCCACTGATGTGTCAATGGCACACAGTGATGCAGCCATAACACCACCACACACACCTGACACACCAGACACGGAAGATATATCAGATGAGTAAGATGTGGACGCTAATGACTGTGCGAGAAAGGAGATTGTAGAATTCATCCCCGCCATATGGCCTGTCCCTGCCTAGTTCAGCCCTCTGCATCATGCCCCATAACAACACCTTCCACTGTCCCCCGAAACACTCTGCGACATTCACCTGGACCCCAACATGGACTGCCTTATCTGCTCTGGTTACCAATGACACAGCAATCAGGCTGCGGACTGAGCTCTTCCTCTTCCGATTAACTTATTATTTCCCAAAGGACTCTGTTTGGCCCTCCACTGGGCAACCATGTAATGTGGGGTTGGAATGGCCATGTACTGCTCCAGCTCCGACACTCCACCGAATGTGAATAAGACATTCCATATCACACAGGTATGTCATGTCTATGTTCAATCAAGTATAAACGTATGGATGAATGTAGGGACATTGATTGCACTAAAAGGTACACCCTGGGAAATGACATTGATGCGCATGTTTTGACCCTGACCCATATGGCCAATGTGATTACTGTGAAGGTGTGAACTAGCTGTGGCCTCATTTCTCATGAACAACAATCTTGCAAACCCCCAACATAGCCCCACGTCCATGTATGAAATAGAGCTGTGAGTAAAAATGGCAAATTCGGTAGCAGGCCCAAAGTAGTGTCCCCATCACATGTGATAATAGAACATCTCTTCGCATACCTACTCACACTCAACTGTATGGACACAGCCTATTTTGATGGATCTCATTGATCCACTTGGCAAGAAGATGGTCACCATACTCATATTGTTGAAGACACGTAATGTCACAGGTCTACCAGCAACTATCCCAACCACAATGTCTGGCTCACAGAGGTGGAGCTGTCAATAGGGACTCACCCCCAAGTGAAATGCATCAGTCAGTCCCTCCCTGTGTACGGACAATGCTCATTGAGGCACAAAATTTGTCATTCTAATCAACACTCATCACAGTTGAACACCAGTGAAGTTGCGTAGACTTTATTAGCATGTGTGTGTCAGTACGGGCAAGACAAGGGCCACAACAGGCAGACCAGTGCTTCTGACACTAACAGGCAGCATAGGAACATGTTGAGGTGCAAGAAATGGGCAGGCAAATATGATCTCCAATCAATATGGATGGCAACAGTCTCAGCCCAAGTTGCCTTGCTGGATGAGTCATGTGATGTTTTGCGCCAGCTCACTGCCCGTGTCAGGGAACACGACTCACAGCCCATGGGATCTGCATAGTGCTGTTCCACCGGACTGCGCCAACTGTCTGCTCTGCTGACAGTGAGCAGGTGAAAGGGTCCAACAAGGCCACATGCTGTACTACATTTCCAAGTGTCTACTCTCCCTCCAGCAGTATGTCAGATTTAGGAATATTGTCAAACGACGCTGTACAGCTCCACCCATGGGACTGCCTCACCTTGCACAGGTGTGTGTCAACATGCGTAGGTGCACGCACATGCATTCTGAGTCCATGCGAATGCAGACAAGTCCACTGATGTCGTGGGGTATGTGACCATTCCTCCAAGATGCAACAAGGTGTTGGGACCTGTGCTCTGAGTTACAATCAGCTGTGGCTGCAGGAAGGTAATTACTTGTCCATGAATGCAAGCACAGCTTCCTGGGAAATAAGTTCCTGGAGCACGTCATTGTTGAGTTCAACGAACACGAGGGAGAGCCTATCCATTACCTGGTCCGGACAGATGTGCTCCGTACACGCCGATTCACCAATCCACAACACATCCCAATAGGGGAGCGCCTCAATGTGGTCACTGCACACGATGACATGAGCAACCTCCCATCCCCAACTGCCAGCACATACACCAAATATCAAGGCATCTCATGCACAGGTATCATGGTTACATTCCTGTTCGTGGGCCAACATGGGCGCACATACAAGTCATAATCCAGTTCAGCTACCGTTGTGTTGGATGGGCAGACATCCATGAACCAACATTATGTGCATGATAGACAGTGGAACTAGGGCTGGACGCAGGTGACATACTCAAAATGGAACCTCAGATGGTAACTGATGCGTAACACTGCCAGTGGCAGTGCTCCCAACAAATGCAGTGCCATGTGACAGGGGTTTTGCATGTCCCCGGGAAGTCCTGCCATTGCTTTTGTGGGTCTCATAGAACCGGCAGTCTTCTGACCTGCGGCAGTTATGTGGAAGATATGTCACAGCTCGGAGCAATGAGTAATATGTGTGTGCTACGATTGGATGTATGGGTTGTTACGTACGTGTCAAGGGCATCCCATGCAGGAGTACCTCAAGCAGGGACTTCTGTGCATCAGGTGTGGATACGTTGGTCTTTCATTAGCGCAGTTCGTGGTGTGAGAGTCATCATCATCTGCTATGTTATCTCTCTCAGGGGGGCCAGCCACATTCAAGACCAAGGTCAGAGGTGCAGATGTCCTTCCGCCTTATGTATTGAGACAAAAGAGCTTTCATCCCTGATGTTAGTCTGACTACTGCTTGCATTTTTGAAATATGATGTGGCCTTCACCCTGCAATTGATCCCCGGCCTTAGGCTTATGGTGCACCAATAGCGATGCACACACAACTGTTGGCATGTATGAGCAAAGGATCCGATTGGCCTTGTGCTCCTTGTACAATCTCTCTCCCTCCCTCTCTCCCTCTCTCTTTCTCTCTCTCCCTCTCTCTTTCTCTCTCTACTTCTCTCCCTCGTACTCTTTCTCTCTCTCTCTCTCTCTCTCTCTCTCTGATCTTTGATGAGCGTATGACACTCCTTCTTATCTTGAATTTTATCTTGCAGGCTGTGACTTACAGATTGTCCAGGTATGACCCGCCATAACTCTTCCAAATAATTGCTAGGAGTCAAATTCGAATGTGATATATATTGTTTGGAATTTCAATGGTGAATGAATGATTCTGACCACACATGAATGTTAATTGTTGTAATTGTGTGACATAAGGTGAATTGTTTTGTTCATGATTTCGTAAAGTTGATGTGAAATATCTTTTTCTGGGTTTGGGGTGCCCGGGGTAGGGAATCTGGGGTTCGGGGAGTTCTGGGGGTGATTGCGGTAGATGTTGTGGCCCTCTTGGGTGTCCGAGCTGCATGATCAGTAGCTCCATGGCATCTATTTTTCTTCAGGTGTGGCTCTGGGCTGGGTTCCCTTCTATTGTGCAGTTTGTAGTCCGGCTTTACACCAGGTAAGAGCAGGTGTTAAATCCCTGGAGCTAATGCGCCTTATCACCTGTTTTGTTATCCTATAGCTGATCTGGCTGGTCTTTGAGAATGTTGTGACGTGGTGCTGTCGCGGCTTTTTGCACGGGATCGCCTACTCTGCATATCATTAGCGTTAGTTGCCGGTGTCATCTGTGGCAATGTTTTTTGTGGCTGCTTTTTGCAGGGAAACTGGGAATATCGGCTTGTGAATGGGGCAATATGTTTATCAACACTTTGGCTGAGATAAAGTGCAGATAAATCTGTGATATGTCCTTGAGAATATGCCCTAGTCAAAACCTAATGTACCCACTCAGAAACCCAATTAGACACTCAAGTACCCACTCTCTAACTCACTCAAACACTCACCCACCCACTTACATACCCAGTGTGACACTTATGCAGCCACTCTCACATCCACACAAACACACCCATACAAATACACCTACTCACACATCCATTGAGACACTCATGTACTTACATACCCACTGAGACACTCTTGCACTCACTCACAGACTCACACCAAAGGTTACAGTGGCATTATAGTTAGGAAGGAGAATTTGAAAAAATAAACTTTTACTGGAGAAAGACAAAGTTGACAGGGTATTATAGTTAAGAAATTAAATTCAAAAACCTTAGAAATTTATTGAAAATACAAAGTTAAATTGACATTATAGTTAGCCTCACTTTTTACTCATACAAAACTGTAGAAATTCAGCAGTTATAGTTACCTAAGCTAACTATAATGTAAGCCCTGAAAAGCACCGCTTATGACCTCACATATTACATCACTGATGACATGGTCAGGGACATTACTCATGATATTACTGATGACATCTCAAATGTCTGAATTTCTATGGTTATGTATGAGTGAAATGTGAGCCTAACTATAACATCCCTGTAACTTTTGTTTTTTTAGTGAATATTTATATATATGCATTCCCAATTTTGAGCCATATATGGACATGATAAGACCTGGGGTGGCAAATTGAGCTAAAGAACGATGATAGATTCAACCTAGATCTGTGACAGGGTGTGAGTGCCTGAAATGTTTCGGCACTCCATCCAACATCTATTTGTGTTTGCTTTGCTTGCCCTATGTTGGCAGGGTATGCCCAGTTCAGACTCGAACCAAGTCAAGACTGAATCAAGAACTGGGTTTAGACTGATTGCAGAAGGCTGGGTATGAACTGGGGTGGCGAAGTGAGCTAAAGAATGATGATGGATTTAACCGAGATCTGTGAATGGGTGTGAGTGTCTGAAATGTTTCAGAGCTCTATTCAACATCTCTTTGGGTTTGCTATGATAAGACCACCTCAAGCCAAAAACGTGTATATTAATTCAGGTTTGGCTATCTGCAGCTTAAGACGTTCACCATATTTACTTTTGCCTGCTTTATTGAGAAACAGAAGACTTTCTTTGTTCTTTTGCCCTGCTTATGTTTTTCCATGAAGAAGGTGTATGGTTGCAGTATACAAACTTATGGGCATGACTTGCTGATAGGATGCCCATAAATTGTTTAGATGTGAAACATGAGAACAGATTGTGTTGTCAGTCTCTGGATATCTTTGATGGGCATGGAGAATTAAGAATTAAGATGCATGAAATATCTAAAGAATTTAAAGAATGATCACAGGGATGCACTCTGGGTTTAATATGAGTGCAGTAGGTTGCATTCCATAACTGTATTATATTCTTTCATTTTGCTGCTATATGATAACATGCACTACCCTTGCCTTTCACCAATGAGATGTATTAACACAAGCTTATCTAAATTGATCAAGGAATGTGAAGAATAACCTCAGGGGCTGGAATCATGCACAATCTTTGTATACCTTATGTTTTACGTCACAATTGCACTTTGCCTTGTTTGCTGCTATTTGATAATATACAAGTTGTTTGGTGCCCCAGATGGATATGAAGTATAATGTATTGCTCTCTTTAAAAGGTTTTATAATTTTATTACTATCAATGCTTTTAACAGGAGTATGATTCTATCCAACATCATCATAAGCCAGAGGCAAGATGGCGTCGGCGTGAGCGGTCGCTGAGTGCATCGCTCCGTGAGTCCCGGCATGTGTGTCGAACTACGCCCAACCCAGCCCAGCCCAGCCGAGCCATGTTGGGTGCAGGAAGATGGAGAAACCAACAGCCTACAGCTTTTAGCTTACAGCTTACAGCCGACCAAGCCAACCAAGCAGCGGTGAGGTATGCGGGCACGAAGCACAGGAGGGGGGCGTGCAGTCCTCTATCACCACTTTACCGCTGCTGTCACCACTCATGCTGCTTAAGGCTTACCGGGCAGGCCGGACTGTTAGATCAGAATCATAGCGCCGTGTTAAAGGGCTGGAATACTACAAGGACTGTAGTATTGTAAAAAGACTGTAAAAGACTGCATACAAGCACAATCTAAAGTCAATGAGTAACCGCAAGTAGCCACAGGATTGCCACAGGATTGCCGTAGGATTGCAGCTTAGTCTAACTCTACACCTTCCTCCTAGTATCCCTGTTTTTATTTTCAGGTCTCACTACTGTCTAACTGTCAGGTACTTCAGGTACAGGTCTGTGGCTGACCACAAGAAGGGCCTTGAGAAGCAAACAAACTGACGGAGAGGGTCGTGGTTCAGGTCTCGTGACTGTGGCGTTACTGGTAGTGACTGGTAGTGACCGATTCATCGAATCATCGGATCGTCGGAACAGTATCTCGCAGTAGCATCATAGGGGGCATGTAGTCAAAAGATACTCATTCCCCACACTCAATTCAACCCACTAACTTGTAGCCCTGCCCTGCCCTGCCCTGACCTGCAACATTGTATCACAGCCGCATCCATCCTTACCGCTGCCGCGTTCTCAATCACCCGATCTGCAGATCCACAAAAATCCTGCTTGGTCGGCTTTGCTTTGCACTTCATCATTGGCAATACCGTGACTGCGGGACCGACGGTCAGCCACGCTACTCTGTTGTCAAGGAGACACTGAGAGGCGTGTGGTCGGCTAGTAATAAAAAACAGTTACCAGGGAGTAATGAGCACAGGATTACGGCTTGAAGCTTGGGAGGGCACGACGCGATGCCTGGGAGCGCTAATGCAGAATATGTTGGTGGGTGTTACAATTGCATTTTACGTAAACTTCTACGCTAATAGCACCTTTGGCACCTTTGGCAGTGGCAGAAGAAGAGCAACCAAAAGCTATAGGCGTAAACCACGGGTGTTTGATCACCATAACTATCAGGAAATGGCTATAAAGGCTATAAAGGCTGTTAAACTAAAAAGACTAGAAAAATCAAACGCCACAGCAAAGCAAAGTCAAGAACAAGGACAAGGGCATGGACAAGGAATGGAAGGATACATGAGACCAAGGGGGGGGGGCCGAGTGAGCAGAACCTACCTCAGCCCCTACAACCCCCCAAGAAGTACCAGAAATACAAGGCACACAAGAGACTCTGACCAATGAGTGTACACATAGCCCACAAGGTATACACAGCTCACAGAGAGTAAAGGGCCTGGATCTAGGAAATCAGACCGCAGACCCCACTCTGGGAAAAGCAGTGGCCAGCGCAGCAACAACCACAGCGGGGAAAAGTGAGCATATGCCAAAGAATCCAAAGTATCCAACTGAAATGCCTAGATCAGATCACTCTTCTCCCACAATACAAACTTCCTCCCTTGGGAAAAGGCTACAATCTGAAACTGAAGCACTCTCTGAGGAATCAGATGCAGATATATATGAAACAGGCATCTCTACCTCTAGCGAGGCAAGCGACACAAGTGAAGGCCATAAACCAGATGCATCAACCCCTGAGGTATCAGATTCTACAGATCTAAGGAATTTGAGTGAATCTGGGCAAGGCACCACCCCAAGGAAAAAGTTGGAAAAAAAGAGGACAAGGCATAAAAGACAAAGTAAATTAACATATGAAGAAACTACAGAGAAAGGAAGCAACGCGGAACGAAGCAAACATATACGAAAAAGTACAACTCCAAAAACATCAAAGGAATCAGATCATAGCCAGTACACCATGGAGGAATCCAAAGGGGGATGCCAACAGCAACATGAAAATACAAGCGGCTCGGGAAAGTCTGTAGAGCCCTCAATGAGGGAAGTGCTAAATTCTATTAAGAGCTTCCACAAAAATGTCAAAATCGACAGTCAAAGGAACAATGCAGCCATCCAAAAACTACAAGGAGCTATCAAAAAAGTGGGCAATACCTGCTCAGAGATATCAGATAGAATGGTTTCAGTGAATCACGTACTGAAAATCTGGAGAAAGATGTCGCTAATCTTCAAACGCAGGAAAAAGAGCAAGAGGGAATCATGAAGGATTTAATGCTAAAGGTCGAAGACCAAGAAAACAGAGCTAGACGAAATAACTTGCGTTTTCTTGGAATCCCTCAAGGTGCAGAGGCAAACGACCCGAGGGGCTTTATGATCAACCTCCTTAAATCAGCCTTCCCTGAACTATAATCTTGGGAAATGGACAGAGAAATACAACGCGTTCACCACTTCCCCCTAACCCTACCTAAGCGATATCAAAATCCACCTCAATATCCAAGGGCAATGCTAGTACACCTCGGGAACTTTCTCTTGCGAGAAGCTATCTATGACCTTGCCCAGCCTACAAGCAAGAGGGAAAACAAAGGCTTCATGTTTTTTGCTAGACCAGACTATGCCCACGCTACTGTAGAACGAAGGTGGAGAATGAGACAACTCTTTAATCCCTTCAAGCAAATTGGCGCAACAGTTTTTTTGCAAAACCCTGCTCGACTGAAAATAGTCTTTAAGGGAACAACACAAAGCTTTACAAGTGAAATTCAGGCTGAGGCTTATTTAAAAGAAATTTCAGAGACAGGAAAACAAAAAACAGATAAACATTAGAAACAGTAAGAGGCACCACTATGATGGGGACCCGATCATAAGTGTAAAACACGAAAATGATAGGACTTAAGGTTGAAGAGAGGAGGGGGGAATGTTAAAGACTGTTAATCAAATATGATGTAATATATGGTTATGTGCGGAAAGTATAGAGAAACATTTATTCACAAAGAAGACCCACCTCCTATTGTTGTATTGCATTCACACAGGGTTCTTGACACGAGGCGAGCTGAGGCGTACTGACCATACGGACGCCCACACCTGGATCCCATTGGACCCAGGACGCCTCAATGGGTGGTAACAGGTGGGCTTAGTGTAGGTGAGGGGTGGTGGGGAGGAAGGAGGAGGGGGGGAGTGGTGGGGGTGGGGAGAAGGCCAAGCAGGTACCTAATGCAGATGTGAAGGTAGAACAAATCAGGCAGGAATATTCATGCATATTGAAATGTCTCAGACAGACAACAAGAAATGGGGCCATAGATGAATTCAAGGATTATGGGATAGACAACCAGAAATTAAAGGTATGGCGGCATTAAAGGTTGTATCAGTAAATATATGTGGGCTAAATGATATAAGAAAGCATCAAAAGGTATCTATAGGATTACAATCAATGGGGGCCAATATAGTTTGTTTGCAGGAAATCCATATTGAGGACTCGCAAATACATCTGTTAAAATCCCTGGGGTATAAGCTGGTGTGCGCAACAACCGAGGGGGCTCGGGTACGGGAGGTGGCTATTCTGGCCAAGGGTCCAGGTCACATATTCACACGAAGTAAAACAGATAAATGTGGGCGATGGGCAATTACAGAGCGCCAATATATGCAGGGGCAGAAAATGACGATTTGTGCCATCTATGGCAGCAACAGTGATGACCCCTCTATTTTTAATGATATTTCTAACGAGCTTGCTCATTGGCCACTATCATTGGCGATTTGTGGAGATTTTAACATAAATCTTCCTTGGGACTGGTCCATGAAGGATGAATGGATTTATAAAGGTCGTAAGCCCAAGGTGTTTAAGGCAATAAAACAACTGTGCTGTGTACATGGGCTTATAGATGGATGGCAAAGCTCTCATCCTAACGATCCAGGTTATACCTTTTTCTCAAACCCGCATTGCACACATGTCAGAATAGACTTCTTTTTACTGTCAAATTCACTGAAATCCAAGACTAAAATCAACAAGCTTCCTGGAGTCCTCTCGGACCATAACCCCTTAGTATGTTCACTGGATATGGGCCAAAATCCGGCTTCTCCCAGATCATGGACTTTTGAAAAATCCTTGTTATTTGACCCGATGTATTGTACACACATTCAGGAATGGATTCCTAATTTTTTAAAAGACAATCTGGGAAGTATTTCAATTAATGTAGTATGGGATGCACTGACGGCCGGGATCCGGGGAGAAACACTGCAATATTCGTTAAAAGCAAACAGTATAGCCCAAAAAAAGATGAGGGAATTACAGGCGGGACTTAGACAGGCCGAGGAAGGATTAATACTGGCCACTAGTGGGGACGAAGGGGCTGAAGTGATTGAGAGGAAACAGAATCAAGTGGCCATCGCTACGGCAGCTATTATGGATATTATAACCGCCAAAGCTGTAAAAAAAGCCACTGCAAACAAAGAGATGGTTTATGAGGTGAATAAACTGGTCGGCCACCAATTAGCAGTCCGTATGCGCCAACAGGTGTCTGTTAATATGATACATGAGATAATCGACCCAGAGAAAGGCTCAGTTACCAACCCAGAGTCAATTAGGGAAGCATTTTTGCGATTTTATAGCTCTCTCTATAGTGACGAGGGGGGAGATAACACTAAAAAAATTGAGGAGTATCTAGAAAATGACAGCTCAGCAAGGTTCTGTGAATTAGATCAAGCAACTCTAGAAGAAAGCCCCAACGTAGAGGAGATAGTAACAATAATTAAAAATCTAGCAAAGAGGAAAGCAACAGGGTTGGACAGTTTACCTTCAGAATTTTTTTTTACTTTTCTAGATGAACTGAAAGATATATTAATGGAGCTATTTAGATACATATTTAAAGGAGGACACCCACCCAATTCTTGGTCTCGGGCAAAAATAATAATATTCCCCCCCCAAAAAAAACCTCCGGAGCAATTAGGGTCTTATAGACCCATTACTCTTATAAACACAGATTCAAAAATATATTCCAAACTGCTTGCAAACCCAATAGCCCCTATCATCCACAAGGTTATTGCTAATTATCAACACGGCTTTGTGCCAGGAAGATCAACGGTTAACCATGTCCATAGAGTAATCACGTTATTTGATCAGTCAAAGATTGCAGGAGACCCTATGGCTTTGGTGCTCTTAGATGCCGAGAAAGCCTTTGACATGATCTCCTGGCAGGTCTTGTGGTCTGCCATGACCCGGGTTGGTATCCCCAGAGGGTACACTCAAGCCATACAACAGCTATATGTTAACCCGGCGGCTATGATATTGGTCAACGGTAGCCTTACTAAGGAATTTAGTATAACCAGAGGAACTAGGCAGGGCTGCCCATGTTCTCCTCTGCTTTTTGCTCTCTATCTTGACCCGTTTATCCAGAGACTAGAAAAAAACAGGGCGATAGAGCCAATTGTATCACGAGATCACGCCACCAAAACACTTGACTACGCAGACGATATTGCTATTGTTACCACTTACCCAGAAACAACTATGATTGCTATTACGAGGGAGGCTAGAGAATTTGGTAAAATCTCAGGATATGCACTCAACCAGGGAAAAACACAAATTGTGATTAATGAAAAACAGAACTAAAAGACCCTCGGGTAGTGAACAATGCAACCTATTTGGGGATATCGATCACTTCCAAACTAAAAGACCTGGTGGAAATCAATGTAAAGCTGATATTGAAGTCTATGCAAAAAGATCTGCACAAGCTTGATAACTTACATCTGTCTCTGATCGGTAGAGTTAACGCCCTGAAGATGGTCTTCTTCCCAAAACTTCTCTACTTATTCAGAGCCATTTGTATGGAATTTCCCGATCACTGTCTAAAATCTATGGAACGTACTTTCTCTAGATTCATATGGGCTTACACGCAACCCCAACACACTTATAAACTCCTCACTCTATCTAAGGAACGGGGTGGGCTCGCCCTTCCAAACTTGAGAGCCTATTACTGGGCCGTTGTATTACTCAATAGTCAGGAATTGCTGCAAATTGGCAGGGATGAGGAGAGACGGGAAGGCCAGCCATCTATATATGAATTAATGATAGGCGATCAAAATATAGGGTATTTTTGGCGTCATCTGTATGATAGTTATTTTAATTACTTTACTAAAAGGATACAAGATCCTAAAAATAATTAGGAAAATGATGGGCGTTGGGTGAGTTTCTTATTATACACTGTTTAAAGATAACCTTGATCTGCCTGAAATATTTAGAGATAATTGCATGAAGAAATGGGAACCAGCTGGAATACCCACATTTTGAGAGTCTGGGCTCCTCCACGGGGCTTCTTTCATTTGAAGAACTTAGAGGGAAATTTCTAATAGACAGGCGGGACTTCTTTAAATACCTGCAAATTAGAGATTACATCAATAGAAGAACCGCGGGAGGGATTATCGCCCAAAAATTTGAATTATTTGAAAAATTATCCTCTACGAAGATAAACTCTATTGGGGAAATATATACCGTTCTAACTATGATATTCCCCGATGATCTAGGAAAAACTGCCAAAAGTGGCATGGTAGAATCGGAATATCCCCTGCAGAGTTTAACAGAACCTATGAAATGTCACAATCATGCCTTATGTCTACCAAATTGCAGGCGCAATTTTACAAAACATGCTTTATGTTATATTACACTCCAGATAAAATTGCTAAGTGGGGATCTGGCAAAGGGACCTGCTGCCCTAGATGTCAAATTTTCAAAGCAGATTGTGTACATATATTTGTCACCTTTGATGGCCTGATTCATTTGAAACAAGAGATTGAAAGATTTGTTTCTAGTGTTCTGAGAAAACCTATCAGCTTAACAGAAGAAATGATCCTTTTAGGGGCCACGGATCCTAATCTCCACGGGCTAGGAGCTGAATTCTTGTTTATTGCCATGGCCGTCCTAAGGATCTGTATTACATCAGCAGGGTTATATGAGCTGGCGCCCACATTCCAACAATGGCTTGCGAGGTTATTGCCCACCTATAGACTTGAAATTGCTATTTTTAAGGGGAAGGGCAAAAGAAAACGTAAACAAGGGTTGAAAATGTGGACCCCGCTACTAGAGTGGTGCCAAGCCCAAAGTAACATTGTATGAAATAGAAGAATTAACTCTATGTCACAATAGGCATTTTGTAAAGTAGTAACTGCATAGCGTCTACTAATTTTGAAAAATATTGACTAAATGGATGAATTATGTTATTTTATAATTTGATTCTGTATGAAATTTCTTGTATTTGTATCTGTCCGACCAAGGGGAGGGGGGGAATGTTCATTTATTTATGTATGGTGACAAAACCAAATACATATATTTAAAAAGCCAAAATAAAGTAAAAGTCACCATTGGGTAGTTATAGTTATATCTGCTTTTCCATCAACAAAGAGTTTTTGGTTGACTAATAACTTTGGCCCATTTGATAAATCTTCATGTACCTCTTCCTGGTAAGCTTTGGGTGATCCCTCATGTGTTGGTTGAGACAAAAGGGAGTCCCAAAAGTAAGCCCGGGCGGTAAACTCCGCTCCGCTTGCAGAGATTGTGGAATTCAGGCACTCCGCACTCCACGAAGGAAAGCAGAATTAAATTCGGCCATTTGGGCACAAAGTAGAGTTTTTTTCCATTCACGCATTCAAGTTTTCTTTTGGTACTCAATTGCAAGCGCCACGAGTCTTAGGTCGCTTGCAAGCGTACGTAAGACTTCACACACTGCTAGATAGCTCCCGCAAGACTTCATGCTCTCTCATACGGCTTCCAGCCATGACAACACCAATCTTGAATTCTTAGAGCCAAACGCCATCGCAAACAAGGCGGTAAAGCAGCTTTTCTGCTTGAGAATGCAGCTGAGAGGTATTTGGAGTGTATTTTCTTCTCAAACTGGCCGCTGGAGTTGTTTTTTGTGCAAATAGCCATTTTTTTTAAAACTTGTTTTTTCAAACCAGAAGGAAGTGCACTAGACACTCCAACTTCCATTCCTGTTCCGCAGGTTCCTCCCAGTGCTTTGTCCCTCTCTTGGTCGATTTTTATTGGAATTTGGAGCTGGAAGAATCACTCTCCTAGTCTGCTGCATACATAACATTGGATTTAAGGACTTTATTTTTGCGATATCACAAGTAAATTGACAAACTGGTATATAAGGGTGTTGTTTGTTTGACTTGGGGAATGCACCTGGATTTATTTGTACCTTTATTCCATTTTTTCAATTTATTGTGGTGGGGGCCTGCAGTTTTAGTAGGGGCCTGGTTTTTTGTACATTAAATGTGTATATTCTTTTGTAAAGGAAAAATGTTGCACAGTTATTTGTTCTTCACCATGTTTTTTTAACAAGTTTTCAATATTGATTGATTTAATTAATTCACTGTGTGGTCTAGTTTTGCAATGAGCCTTCCAGCCACTACGCCCTGTACTATTCATGGGTGCATGAAACAACCGTTTCTGTGTGTTGTCTATTGAATTAAATCATAATTTAGGCCTTGGATTAAAATACAACAAGGTTTTTTTTGTGGTAAAAATTATTCCCCACAGTTACATTTTTGAGGCTGCAGAGGTCCAGTGCCTCAAGTGAACCCCCTCCAAAGCTACCTATACCTACACTGGGCAATACCATACGGGACTGGGATCGCTGGACCTTGTAAACCTGGGATTATGCACAGGACTGCCTGCCAATATAAAATTCTAATGTGTTGCCTTCATCAAGGATGATTGAATACACAATACCCGTACTTGCCTTGAATGGGATAAGGAAACTTCAACTATTGCAACGGTGAGTGACTAATTGTATGAGTGATGATTTAAATTGATTGATGATTCAGTGGTGGCAGACACTCAAGGAGGATGTGTGTTGATCTGTACTATCGGAAATTTCTTGATATGATTATTGATTTGCATTATTTGGAGTTTGAGTGATGGATGCCGATTTTTTTTCCCTGTAGGTGATGATCAGCCCTTTCACACTTAGTCAGATTTAAATATTTACAGGAGTGTTTTCCTTTTTTTCTGGTTCTTCGGACACCAGAACAGTCAATTTAGTTATCAAACAAAAACCTATGCCAAGTACTGCAATTTTGTTTCATTCTCTACTTGTTCTTTAACAGCAGTGCACTGCACCCAACCTCTATCTTGCTTGGGTCCTCGCAATTAGTGATGATGATGATGACTGGCCCAGTACAGGGTTAATCGGAGGGACTCAGGACTAGAGAAGTATCATGGAAGAACTCAGGGTGGGACTGGGAGCTTTAGGACTACCTCATCAACAGCAAGAGGTTATTGAGTAAGATAAACCATGAGTCTGGGGCCTACTACTCAGCTATTCGGAAAAGATATAGTTGTGTTTCTGAAATGCTACTCTGTGTGTGTGTGCATGCGTGTGTGTGTGTTGGACGTGTGGCAAAAGTGAAACTCTGAGCTCCCTCTTGTATTTTTTTGCTTTGCCTCTGAGTCTTCCAATCTTGATACACTAATCATGAAACTCAGTTTCCTTCTGTCCTTCTCCTCGACTCTAAAATACAGTTTCTCTTTTACAATCCAAAGGCCTTCTGCTAGTCTCCTCTCCTTCACGAACGAAAGGCGAAAGCTAGCTGAGCTCAATATTACTCCTGCTTACCTACTGGACCAGTCCAGACAGGCCAGACAGAATGGACTTTCCAGAGGAGAATGCAGACAGACCACCCAATTTTGCAATACAGTATATTTTTTCTTTTAACGGTCATATTAACTAAGAGAAGTGGGTGGGTGGATTCACTCCCGAACCTAGAAGACAGAACATTTGGATATATGGTAAATTGGGTCTTGGGGGCAGAAGAACTGTTTGCAATGCATGTATCTGTACTGTCATACTCATTCCTTTATTTCTTGCTAACAACAGATTGACGGTGAATGATGTGCTGCTGCTTATTGCCCAGATGAATGTTGGCATTGTGTTGTAGTGTTTGTCTTTGTCAAATCTTTTCTCAAATCCCATCACCCATCCATTCATCAAACCCTTAATCCTCTTCCCGAGCTGTTTGATTTATTGAGATATGGCTTAAATTAAGCCATCAATGGATCACACAATTGGTGGGGCGGTTGGGGTGAAAGCAACAACAATACTCGAAGCTGTAGCCCACACCAACATAAGCATTAAGAATGATTCATAGTCTTTTAGCTATAGAATGAAGAACATCAGTCGTCTGCATAATCATCATTAAGGTCTTGCGTTGCCTAAATATAAATGCCTAACCTAAGCCTGTTGACTGACTCGACGCCAGACTTTGAGTTCATTTTTGATTACTTGTGGATTTCACACATATTACTGCTAGCTCCACATTAGCCAAAACGTACTAATATTGCTATTTTTTCTATTTTAGCACAATCAGGCATTCTCATTGCGTCATCATCACGTACTACTCAGGTGGTGTCAATTGTTTTTCAATCTTTGATAAATATATATAACTCACTTACTCCTTCTTTCTACGTCCATTTAGTTGCCTATGATCAATAATCACCAATCAATCATTCAGAACAATCCTACAGTTGGAGCTCACAAGGGTGGAATTGGAAGTGGGGCCTCGCTTGTGAAGTTGTGATGCCTCCCCTTTTATTGTTGCACATATATCATTCTGGTAAGACAACTAGTAAGGATGTTAATTAACTTAGTAAGAAATAAATTAAATGCTACAGTTTTTTTATTTAGATAGTTTAGACCCTCTGCACAATGTAGCCTCGGTCATCTCATCATGGCAACATTCCCCATAATGGTCAAGATATTTAGAGCCTAGACTCTATAACTAAGTGCTATGATATTCTAGTCTTCATTTAAAAGCACATAAACAGGATGCGTAAAACTACTTGAAGGCAGCACTGCAAAGTGAAAGTAAAATAAACTACTTCAAGCATAAATTTAGATTATAAAAAATGTTTCCCCCTTTATTTATTTACAAAGCAACCAACCCTCTCCACCCAAACAACATGCCCACCCCTTCTCCCAAACAAAACTGACCCATGCCCCAAAACTTAAAATGTTCATCAAAGTCTCTAGAATGCCATGTCCAACTCCCTCCCCACCTAGCCCCAACAAACAACAAATCCCTCCCACCAAAACGAAATATTTAAAAAAGGGTCAGAAGAGGGCATTAGTGACGTCGTCCAGAGCTGGTCCATGCCCTTCTCAATCGAGGTAAGCCAGCCCTCGATACTGTTGAGCCGCTGCATTATGTGGCCTGCTGCCATTCTGGTGGGGGTACAGCAAAACACTCAAGATGATGGACGGACAATGATGGCAAAACATTCACCCCCAGTCACAGATCTGGGTTTAATCCATTGTATTTTGCTCACCAAGCCACCCCAGTTCAAACATGGCCATATGCAAATCAGTATAGACCCTGTGCCTCATGGGAACAGTCCAGCCCAAACAGCCAAGCCATGTCTTCCCTGGACCGGAATCAAGCATCCTAGGACCGGTTTCTGGCTATCAGCCGTCTTCAGCCAGGATAGCTTGACTCCAGTGGCTTAGTGAGCAGGGGGTATGGTAGAGTGATTCGACAGGTAGGGTACAGCTTTTTTTCTTTATAATAGAGACCACTACACTGATCATCGATTCATCATCATCTTTGGCTTCTTCACTCACGGTTCAATTCACAACGGAAAAATCTGAACAAATTAATCTGTTATGGGAAACCATAATGTATGATATGGAATCATTTCACATGAGTATCGCATGATTAAATGTGGCACATGCCAAGAATAGTCCTCCCATCCTTTCACTCATATACCATCTCCTTTCTTTCAAGCTGCCTTCTGTTCTTTCCTGTCTCCCTCAAGCCATCACAGCACATTATGTGAGATTTTGCCGCATTTTTAGATAGAGGAGTCCTTAATAAACTAAGCACAGCTGTGGCTGCTAAAGCTGGGTGGGTTTCACCTCACAGTATTTTTTTTATGACAACGACGCCATGGCAATAGCTAGTGAGCATAGTAATTGCAAGAAATATGTGACTTACCAATGCCTGTCTCTGCTGCTGCTTCTCCCCCTGCAAGAACTGAGCCATCGCCATCTCCTCCTGCAGCATCACTGGAGCCGGCATCACCGATGCTACCGGAACTGCCACCTGCTGCCAGCATAGAGGGGAGGTTGTACTGTAAAAAAACTAGTGCTGCCACCTCCTTCCTTCCAAAAATCGCCCGAGGGCATCACAGTGGGCAGCCGCAACACCCGCATGGAAGCTGCCCCTCTGCCATGGTGCTGGGAGGGGAAATCAAAAGAACTAAGACAGGAAAGGAAGGGAAAGTAAAGAAGAAAGAAATAAGAGAAGAAGTAGGAAGAAGAAAAAGTCACAAAAACATGCAAAAATGTAAGCAAAAACATAAAATATACAAACACAAAGACACTCGTTATTGGAAAAAATAAAAATTTGGGGCAGAAAAGTAATAAAGGAGGAGGATGACAAATATTAACAAGAGATTAAATAAAAATTAGTCCCAGCACCATAACAGAAAAACAAGATGGCTGCACCCATGTGGACCACTTGATGCTGTCTGTGTGTGATTTAGAACATGAGCACACTTCAGGATCAAGTAGCGCCATTACTGTGCCATTGTGGAGCCCGAGCAAGGGCTCTGTGTTCCCAACGCAACTTGGATGGGCGGAGTGACAAACTCCGCCCGTACGCAGAACTCTGCATAGCGCAGCAGAGATTTTTTGTGATTCTGTGTAATTACCAAAACTTTAAATCTTTGTGCATTTTCCATAGAACACTTTAGGCAGAATTACACCAAATTAGACCGAAACCTAGATATTGATTCATAGATTGTGCTTTTTGTTATTTGGTGTAAATTCAGTTAGTAATTTAAAAAAATGTATGGGTAAAATATAATTAAATATTTTGGAATTTGGGCTAGCGAGAGTCCCTTGTGCCTCCCACAAGAGAGCAAAATAATAAAATGAAGCCCTGTAATTGGTTGAGAGGCCCATTTTTTCCCCTGAGACATTTAGCTCTCACAGGAACAAAAGGCACCTGTTAGTCTCGTGACAGCGAGCTTTCTCGTTGGTTGACTGTTTCAGGAAATGAAGTGAAAATCTATCCTAATTTGATATATTCATTCATTCACACAATATGTTACTTTCTCCTCTTTTGGGTATTCTGAACACTATCCCTTAATGTCATAAATCTTATTAATGTTTTAGATGATAATCAATAGTAGGTTTTCCTACTTTTATTTTTAACATGCACTCATTATGTACATAGGCTCCTTTTTTATCATTAAAAGTGAGTTTTTTCTAAATTAGATATTTCACTATATAGCTGGGACAAGGGACATCTTTTCTGTAATAAGAATTTGAGCCAAGCATACTAGTTTTTGTTTACTATTTTCACAGGACCAATTAGGTTACATCCGTGGTGTTCCTGATGAAAGCGATTTAGACGCAAAAACGTGCTTTGACATATATATCCACCATAAATTAGCCACGTTTAATACCTAGAAATGGTTAACATAATGCATCAATGGATATTGTGAAAATGTTTTATATATACAAACGTTGTCTATAATCTGACTATGTATGAATTGTATTATATTTAGACAAAGTACTATGATATCTTAGTTTACACATAACATAAATAAACAATAGAAAATGGGAATGTTATAGGTTTTGCCTGGCTCCATTAATCTAATTATAATGAAAAGTAGATTATGTAGCTGCCTAGGGTTTATGCACACATCACACACCCTTCTATATTTGCCCATCAACTGGGAGAGAGGTCTCAGTGGAGAGGCCAGTCTCTCTCCACACAATTTATCATACACAACTGTGATCTGAGGTAGAGGTCTGAAAGAAGAGGCCAGTCCCCCCCACACCCTACCACACACCCATCATTAAAGGGAGAGGTCTAAGCAGAGAGGCTAGCCCTTCCACACACCCTTCTATGCACACCATCATCTGAGAGAGAGTACTGAAGGGAGAGGTCAGTCCCTTTCCACACCCTACTATGCATACCCATCATCAAGGAGAGAGGCATGTGCAGATAGGCCAGGCCCTGTCTGCACCCGACTATATGTACCTGTTACCTGAGAGAAATGTCTAAATGGAGAGACCACTCTCTCCTCACACCTTAAAATGTACAACCATCATGTAGAAAGGGGTCTGAAGGAAGGGTCAGTCTATGCACACACCTTACTATGCACACCTGTCATCAGAGTGGTCTCAGGCGAAAGGACACTCTATCTTTACACATCTTACCATGGACATCCATGATCTGAGGGGGAGATCTTAATGGGGAGGATAGTCCCTCTACGCACCCTACTATGCACACCCATAATTACAGACAGATGAGTCAGCAGAGAGGCCAGGTCCTACCCACACCCTATTACACATACTCATCATCCAAGAGATGGGTCAACCAACATCTAATAGAGAAGTGTCAGAAAACAGGCAAGTCCCTCCTAAACACTACTATATATGCTGGTCATCTGAGGAAAGGTGTCAGTGGAGAGACCAGTCTCTCCTTACACTCTACTATACACTACTTTTATAGTCCGGAAAGCTCTGACTGGAGAGGTCAATTTCTCTCCATAAGCTAGCAGTGGGAACTATAACATATTGGTGCTGTAATTAATTTCATTTAAGAAATACCCTAGCAATTCACTGAAAAAGTAACGTTATAGCTAGAAGAATGTCTCAGTGACAACATTAATGTTTTAAACCAAATGGCTTCACCATTGCCACGGCCAAACTGTGGAACACTTTACCGCTTCACATTAAAACTGCTCCCACGCTTCTAAAATTTCGTAAAAGCCTCAAGACATGGCTATTTTCCTCCTCCTAACCTCCCGCTCAGACATGACTATCCTACGCCTTAACTCCCCCGACATCTCTTAGTGAGTTCTATGAATTTAGCGCCGAGACACCCTCACGGGTATTTGTTTGCGCTTTAAAAATTGCTAAAAAATAAATAAATAAATAAATAAAAAAACAAATCAGCAGTTATAGTTAGTTACACTAAATATAGTTTGTGACCCTAGAATTCACCACTTATGACCTCACATGTAACATACCTCATGACATGTTCTATGACATCATTTATGACATCACTGATGACACTACTACACACACCTATCATCTGAAAGAGAGGTATCACCGGAGAGGCTAGTCTCTCTCAACACATCCTACTATGCACACCTGTCATCTGAGAGAGAGATCTACTCGGAGAGGCAAGTCCTTGCCCACACACTACTACACACACCTGTCATCTGAGAGAGAGGCCTGAAAGGATGGGTCTGTGATTCTCCACATACAACTACTCACACCCATCATCTGAGACAGAGCTCTGAAAGGAAAGGCCAGTCCATCAACTCACCCTACCCAACAAACCTGTCAGAGAGAGAGGTGTTAAATGAGAGGCTAAAACCTTCCCATACACCTTTATGTACACCAGTCATCTGCGAGAGAGGTCTGAAAAGGAGGATATCCCCTGCCAGCATACTAATATGGACACCCATCATTATAGAGAGGGGTATCAGCAGAGAGGCCAGTTTCTCTACACTCTACCACGCACACTCGAAAGAGGCATCTAAAATTAGAGGAAAGTCCCTCCCTACACACTACTACGCACACTGTTCATCTGAGAGAGTTGCCTTACTGGAGAGGCCAATCACTCTCCGTACAACTGACCACGCACACCTGTCATCTGAGAGAGAATTCTAAAGGGAGAGGTTGGTTTCTCTCTATACACTACTATGCACATCTGAGAGAGAGGTCTGGCAGGAAAGGAGAGCCCTACTCCATGCACTACCACACATACCTGCCATCTGAGAGTGAAGTGTGAAAGGAGAGGCCAGTGCCTAAGCAAACCCTACTATGCACACTCATCATTTGAGACAGAGGTCTCAGACGTGAGAAACGTCTCTCTCCACACACCATAATTTGCTCAACCATCATCTGAGAGACATGTTTATCAGTTGAGGCCAGTCCATATACACAGTCAAATATGCACAACTGTCATATCAGAGAGAGGTCTGAGAAGAAAGGGCAGTTCCTCTCAACTCACTCCTATGCCTACCCATAATCTCAGAGAGAGGTCAGAGAGATAAGGACATCTGTTTCTGCCTATGAGATTCCTCAGAGCTTGCTCGGTGCCAGAAAGGTCCACATCCAGGCACCACCAAGTCTAAATGCTGCATTGGCGCAGACTGTTGGCGTGGCCATGTGGGGGAAAGAGTTTTGGCGAAGGAACAGCAGGGAAGGAGACCTGCAAAAGAAAATCAGAACCATGAATCCCCGTCTTCCAACTCCCCACCAAATCCACTAGCGGAGTTTCACTATGATAAATATTCACATTTGGTTTTTCTGTGCTGAGAATGGGTAAGGACTGACTGCTGCAGACTGAATGTTGGGTAATAGTTGACTATCTGGCTAGAATACAAGAAGAATCACTCTAACATGAAACCATATCAGACTTATCAATCATTTAAGAAATCTCTTCACATAGAGTCTGTACACTGAAGCTTACCAGTTCCCACCTTTTTATTTATACACGTTGTTGTATTTAAGCATGTTTATTTCTTCACCCCCATCGGTTTGTGACCGAGGAGAACTATCCCTGATTATTCCTGATGATATGTAGGTATGAGCAGGAACTGCCACACTTTATACAACTTTTATTGACAAAGTTCTAAATAAGTGTTAATAGATATCCCAAAATTAGGCTCACTGATATCTGTTCATGATAAGCGCAATGCGCTTTTCCCTGCGAGATCAGTCCGATCTCACATCTTCCTGTCGTGACTGCAGTGCTGCACCCGATCTGGATGTAAAAGCAGAGACCACTCACTCTCAGCAAATCGTCGGCAGTTCAAAGATCACCAAGACCGTGTCTCTTCCTGGACACATAGGATGGAGTACTGGAGACATCCGCACCAAACCTTGGCAGACAAATTGCAAGCACACGGTCATGGACGGGGCTCGTTTTATACTCAAACCTCACCCATCATGGTGAAGCTATACAGTAAAAAGAAAAACAGAAGGTAAAACAAGGCACACACATCCACACTGTAACCTATTATGCAGCATAGGTCAGTGGTTATAAAAGTTTGGAACAAGAGTGAGGCAAGGATGTACAGTACAGAGGCAACACCAAAAACTGCAGGACAGTAGTGTACACATGCTTATCTGAGCCACTGACATGGATATTGCCACCAGAACTCAGCTTCCCACACAGTTTCCTGGCACACCAGTGTCTGAGTCAGCATAGAGAAAAAGTGCCCCTAGAGCTGCAGGCCATAACCATTACACATTTCATCTCTCCTGACTCCTATGCACACCTGTTATCTCAGAGAGAGTTCTGAGATGAAAGGCCAGTTTTCCTTCACTCACTACTATGCGCACCTACTATCTGAGAGAGATGTCTCAGAAGAGAGATGGGTATCTTTTCCCACATTCTACTATGCACATCCATTATCTGAAACAGAGGTCTTAGTGGAGAGGTGTGTGTCCCTCCACACATCCTGCTACGTACACCCATCATCCAAGAGACACATTTGACATTATGCATAGTTATCATTTGAGAGGGAGGTTTTAAAGCAGAGGGTAGTCCTTCATCAAACACCAGTATGCACACTCAATACACAACATAGGGTTCTCAGTGAAGAGGCTAGTTCTTCCCATATACTATATTCCTACAATTGTGTTGTGATCCTGTGAGAGATTCTCATGAGAATAGAGTGAAAGCATTAGGGAGTGAGGCTTGATGCATAAGTCTCATGTGATCGCGAGAGCACTTATGAACCCCGGATGGAAAATTGCTGAGCTTGCCACAAGGTGTTTTATGATCCCACTAGCATCTCCTGAGACCCGGATGGGAAATTGCTGAGCCTGCCATAAGGGTTTTTTTTATTCCTGCAAGGCCTGCATGGAAAATACTGGGCATGCTATGTGGTGTTTTATGATCCCACGAGATTCCCGCAAGATCATTTTGGAGCAGTAAAGAAAAGGGAAAAGGCTTAACCAATATTTACCATTCTTAATATTTGGTTGAAGAAATGCCTCAATGTGATTGGCTTCAGAACCAGAGGTAGCTCTGTTCGTCATTGGCGCTTTTGAGGAGAAGGAAGTCTCTGTGAACTGTGCTCAGCAGATATGACTTACGTTGCAGCTGAAAGAGAATGGTGTCTGCATTTAAGAAAGAACTCCAAGTCCAGTTGTTAAAGAATATATTTTACAAACTTTGTTGTAAAGTGGCTTAAGTGTACTAATATTGGTTAACTTGTTCAACACCATATTCATGTTTAAAAGCTGTTTGGGGAGGTGCAGATTTTGAAAATTTATTTTTAGAGTTTTCTATAGCATGAACAAGACCCAGGATAGGGTCTCAGAGTGCTTGACAAAGAAGCAGAGTAATTGTAGGAACATTTTGCACAAACAGAGCAGACACAGTATCCAAATATTTTTAACAAGGATGAGCAGATAGCAGAAGCCAAAAGGGAGATTATTTGTTCGGAGCAGTATGAACAAGTTCGAGTATCAGTAAGTCATAGGGCGACGGTGTAATTAAGGGGAGTGAAGAAAGAAGTTTTGAGTTGTAGACTGGTTCAGTTCCTTGCAAGTCAGTGAGAGCTGGTGTGGAAGTGAGGTCCCATATAGTGAGGAATGCTCGGAATTAGGGCAGGAATTTGCTCATCAGGAATGATTTTGCTTCCCTTTTAAATAGTAGGGTAGAAGAGATTTTTCTAATGTGCGGCAGTAGTGAGTTTCATATTTTTGGTGCTGCTCCGGAGAATGCTCTGTCAGATGTTTTTTTCTTGCTAAAATGAGAGGGTTTCAGGAGGATATTGTCCGACCTCCTAGTGTGTCTGTTTATTCCAGATAAAGTACGTTTTTGGGATAGGTACTGTGGGTTATTGTGGTGTAGGGCTTTAAGAGTAATGCAAGCCATATTTAGGTGGATTCTGGCTTTAAGGGGTAGCCAGTTGAGCGGGTCCAGGTGTGGCAATATGTGATGGAAGTTCCTAGATCCTGTTAGGAGTCTTGCTGCTGCATTGAGACAGGCTTTGAAAGGGGATGTTGAGATTTTGGGAAACCCCGAAAGGGTAGTACATTCGTACTCCAACCTCGAGATGACTTAGGCCTGCACTGCCATTTTAAGCTCATGGTTCTCGATGAATGGTTTCATTTGTCAGAGATAGCTGAGGTGAAAGCGGGCATTTTTAGCCAACAAGTTGATGTGTGTTTGCATGTTAAGGTTCTTAACCAGTGTAATTCCAAGCGATTTGGTGGAGTCCACCCGAGTCGGTGTGCAATTCAGAGCAGGGATCATCTCAGTCCATTCTTTTGTCTCCAGAGAATTTTTAGGGGGGGTAGATCAAAAGAAATTCCTTCTTTTGCAGGTTTAACTTGAGGAAGTTGGTCGTGAGCCAGTGGACATTTTTTGCGAGAGCTTGATTCATTATCTTTATCTCTTCAATGGAGGAGATCTTAATATATAATTGAGTGTTGTCCATGTACATGTGGTATGAAATGTTCGCCTGCTGTAGTAGTTCGGTTAGTGGTTCTACACAGAGGTTATATAGTGCGGGCATAGGTTTGAGCCTCGTGGTACCCCTAGTAGGTTGGGTGAAGAGGGGGAAAGATTTTTTTTCATCATGAACGATTGCGTTCTGTTTTCCAGAAAGGATTTGATCCAATGATGGACTGTCCCCGACAAACCCATCCTGATTTCCAGTTTTCTAAGAATTTTGTCGTGATTGACCGTGTCGGAGGCTGATGAGAGGTCGAGCAGGACTAGTAGGCAGGTTTCATTACGGTCAAGAGCGTGAAGGGTGTCGTCCACTATGTGTAGAATGGCTGTTTTTGTGCTGTTGCCAGGTCTGAAACTCGATTGGCAGTGGTTCAGTTGTTTGAAATATGTGATGTGCTGGTTCTGTTGTTGCTGAACACATTTTTCCAAGACCTTGGCTAGCATGGGAATGTTGGTTATAGGTCAGAAATTGTTTGGGTCGGAGGTGTTTGCTGTCTTTTTTTAGGATATTGGTGACTTAGCCAGTTTTTAGGCAACTGGTATGTGACCATGCGCTAGCGAGACTTTGATGATTTTGGTCCAGAGAGGGGAGATGATATGGTAGATGTGGGCTAGGCAGTTTGAGGGGACAGGGTCATTGAAGTGGTTGTTGGATTTGATAGTTGCTAATGTTTTAGTGATGTCACTGAGATTGTAAAGTTTGAAGGTAGAACAGTGAGAGTTATTTTGGGGCAAAGGTAGATCAATTTGTTTAGGATGTTCAGCGTGTGTGTTCTTTGGGGTGGCTGAGTTAATTGCTGCAGTCCTTAACCCAAGTTGGAGGGTGTTTGGTTTTTTCTATGAAGAATGAGAAAAATTATTCACTACTAAGCTGTGCTTTCAAGAGTGCAGTTTTGGACAATTTGTTAGATTGTTGTTTTAGCATTTCAAAGAGTTTCTTCGGGTCTATTGGCACTGTCTAGTTCTGATCTAAAGAAGATTTGTTTTTACTGTAAAATACTTTATTTATAGGAGTTTCTAGATTTCCTATGTGTTAGATGTGTTAGATGTTTTAGAATAGCTTTTGAGAGGCACACATTATAAAGAAGCAATATGTGAGCAAGGTCTGCAGATTGTTTTAAAGCAATGAAATGTGTAAACAGTATATACTTAGACTTAAAGCGAGCAGTGTTTCTTAAATTAGAAAAATAAAGATGTGATAATACAAGCTCTACTGGTTTTATGAATCTCCATGTACAAATATTTTAGCCATATGAGATGTCCGAGTGGTTATGTTGCTATTTCTTGAGTGAAACACTGCAGTGAGTGTTAGCAAAGCTGTGTCAAGATGATTTTGTTACTTTAGAAACTGTTATGTAAGAAGCGTTCTTGGCATGTTCTAATTTAATTGCAAAAATATGAAAATAGGTTGAGAGTGGGGTATTTTTCAGGAGAAAGGAATAACAAGTTACTGGTACACTAGATATAACTATGGGATTGTACTGGAAACATTTAGTAAAGAAAGGTATGCAACATAGTGATGTATTACAGTTATGAATTATTGATCACTATGTAACTTAATCGTTTTTGTTATTTTTCGTTTTTTAAGAGGACAATGGAAACTTGTCTCTGAGGAAATAATTACCTGCTTGCATCAGCAGCAAAAAATACCATTGTTAACACAATAAGGATTAGTGTGCCATTCTACAATAACTACTTCTTGAAGTACAGTGTTTTAAGTGTGGAAGGATGGGGGTGTGACTAAACAGTTGTGCAGTTCAGCAGCATGAGCTAACTCTGCATGAGCTAGGCTTTGTAAAAAGATATGTTGCTTTGCTGAAGCGCTTTTGCCACCTAGCCTGCTAATATATACGATAAAACTGAAGATTCTTTGGCATGCTAAGGTGACTAAAAGACTGGAAAAGAAGTGTTATGGGAATGAAAATCCAGTAGTTAAGTATAGTAAAAAGTTTGGGGCCTTGTTGCCAGCTGATGAGTGTAAATCCAATGTTATAAATTATATAGTTGGTTGCTTTGTTTGTTTAAATGTTTTTCATATAGTTTGTTATTAAGTAGTTGTCGTTTTGTATTGCAGTTAAATTGATTTGTGGTAATAAATAAGTGTAAAGTTACTTTTGATTTCTTTGCTTAATACTTTTTATAAATTTACATTTTATTATAGTATTGCAATATTCACCAAAACTGGCAGTTCCATCTTCATAGACTGTAAGTATGCTGATGCGTGTATATGTACCTCTATGGTAGTATACAAATGTTTTATTATACAAACACTTGGTAATGGGGAACCCAATTATTTTGTTATGCAGCTATGGTTTCTTGTCATGCAAAACTGAGGTGTAGACCTTCCTTGTCCACACTGTAGTGTAGGGCCCTTTGATAGAAGAGAGAGGTATTGGCACAGAGATCAGTATATCTTCATACTCTAATGTGCGCTCCTGTCAGCTGCTGTGCACACAGTATAATATATGTCTGTTGCCATAGGGAGATTTCTGAAAGAGAGGTGGGAATGTCCCCACAATCAATTATGTAGACCAGTTGTGCAAGACATAGTTTTCAACAGAGAGGATACTCCATTTTATATGGACGTTCATGATTATGAAGTGAGGAATGCACAGAGATAATAGTCTCTTCCCACAGTCTGCTTTGCACATATGTTACTATGGGAAGATAACTCAGCTGACAGGGCACTGTGTTTCCAAACCGTAGTCTCTATAGTTGTTATACAAGACAGACTTTTCAGCTTGGAGGTAATTTCATCCCTACACCTTACGGATGCATCTGTCATCCTAGAGAGAGCTTTGTCCAAAGAGGTATGCACCTATTCACACCACCATTTTTTGCCCACCACCCACTACAGACACCTCTCACACTGATAAGATGCATTAACAGACAAGCCACTCCTTTCCATGACACCACTTCATATCTCTGTTAGTTTAGGGAGCAGTGTCAATTAACCCTGGGCAGAGTTTGCGGAGTTGTGCTATGCGAAACTCCGCAAAGTGGTAAAAAACTCTGCCGCACTACGGAAGCTCTGCAAGCAGCGTAGTGCAGTAGAAAAATGCAGTTGATTTTCAGTGCTGGATGCTTGTCCGCACTGTGCAATCATCGCGAACAGCACCATGCACAGCGCAAACAAGCGCTGTTTCCTTTCTGTCGCTCAAGTAGATTTTTACTCAAGCGGCAGCTTTCTAACGCGAACGGGCAGTTTCTCAATGCGAGCGGGCATACACGACCACTCGCAATGAGAAACCATGAGCCCCCGCAATGAGAAATCTCGCCGGGAGGTTTATTTTCCTTGCCCGCGCTCGCCAACTTGACGTTGGTGAACATGAACGAGGACAAAAAACTCCGCTCCACTGCACGAAGCAGAGTTTTTCGGAATTCAGCCAGCTCTGTGTAACGCGGAGTGCGGAAAACTCTGAAAACTCTGCAGGCGGAGCAGAGTTCACTGCCCAGGGTTAGTGTCAACAGAGAGCCCACTGCTTGCCATCACAGTACTCCACATCAATTTTGTTCTGGAGATAGGTTTTAGTGCAGAGGAGAATGTTTCCCTACACACTACTCTATATGCCTTTCATCCTGGGGCGTGCTAGGACTGGATAGTCAAATCCATTCTCACAAACTATGGTAATTTTCCTGGTGAGAGATCTAAGTGGAGAGGCCAGTACTTGTTATACTTTCTATGGAGGTCTTATGAGGTCTTATATGTGATATGAGTTCCTTCCCCACCCAGTCAATCAAGACTGAGTTGAATACTGATGGGTCCAAACTGGGGTGGCATGGTGAGCAAATGAATGATGGATTTAACCCAGATATATTGACTGGGATGAATGTTTAATTTGCTCTACATTTCATCCATCATCTGTGTGTCTTTTGCTTTCTTGCCCTAAGTGTGCAGGGTATGCCCAGACCTGGGTTCCCCCGTTCACTGTGTCACTCTATTCAAGGTAGCCTGCCTGATGAGGGGCGATGCCCTGAAACTGGTCCCAGGATGCTTGCTTCCAGTGCAAGGAGTACCTGGCTTGGCAGTTCGGGATAGACTGTTCCCATGAGGGACAGGGTCAATACTGATTTCCATATGGCTGGGTCCAAACTGGGGTGGCATGGTGAGGATAAGAATGATGGATTTAACTCAGATCGCTTGATTTGCTCTGCATTCCATCCATCATCTGTGTGTCTTTTGCTTCCCCACTCAACTGTGCATGCTGATGAGCCTTGGGAAAGATGTGAGTGGAGAGGCAGTGTCTTGTTACACCCTACTCTACACATTGGTTACCTCCATGCAAGATCTCCATGGAGAGACAAGTCTCTCCCCACTTGCCTGTTGTCATACTGTGACTAGGTCTCATTTGAGAGTCAACGTTCTCCCCACACCCTACTAATGGGGACTATAAGGCATAAGTGCTGTAATAAAGTTTATATTTTTCCTTCAAAAAAAGTTTGTGATCTTGTGAGACTCTCACATGATCATAAAAAAGAAGAGATGGAACTTTTCCTAATAATAATATGAAATGGGCTTAACATTAATAATTGTGTATCAATGTGTGTTATGTCCCAACTTTTGTCACATGCAGATAAATCAAGTGTTTTTTTATAAGTCTAAGTGATTTATATTTCACAATTATATAATGGATTGCATTTCACTAAACTAAAGACACTGTTACAATTCTTGCATATATAAATACATACCTCATCAGACTATATTCAGTGTAAAGGCAAAGTGCATCGTAAAAACACGATCTTGCAAGAGGCTCACAAGAGAAAATCAGGAAGCACTGTCCTCTCAGACAGCCTGCAAGGCATTGTCTCTATGGCTCTCACAAGAGTCTGGAGAGAGCTTTTGAACTAGGATCATGGTTGTTAACCATTCTACTGCCTCAGGACGCAGGACCTCCATGGTCTCCGAATCATTGCTTGCATCTTACCATTGTGACAGCCACTGCAACTCATCAGCTAAATAATATAGTTTGTAATCATGCACTCCCAATCCACCCTCAGTGATGGGCATTTTCAAAGTGGCCACATTCACTCTATGTAGTCTGGCCCCCAAATAAAGATTTTATTACAATATCTAATTCCCGAAACCAGCAGCAGCTACCAGACAGGGATATTTGCAAAAGTAAATCCTGAACTGTGATCATCTGTGATCTTGCCAGTATATGTGTTTGAAGCCACCAGTCTACCTTTGCCTCCACATCAATTGGTAGAGCACATGTTTTGCCCCAGATGGTGGTTCTGTAGTGTGTTTTATCTAGGTACCTGAATCGATATTCCTATTCTTTGCTCTTGTCCGGTTATAAATCAATAATATCCCTACAACGGCATAGAAACCCTTTTCATAATTCAGTCATAGCGCATGCTGTCACATTAAGCAAGCCTATTCCTCCAGCCCCCTAGAAAGCACACCGAGTTCTTAAACAAATCCAAGCCTCCAGCAACCTGGGAAATCCCCGCTGCTTTGTTTTGATTTCGTCCGAGAACTCCTGTAAAGCACTGTAAGTACGACCAGTTCTTAGTGACATCTTTATTGACGTCTTATGTCCAGCCTTACGTCAAACCCGGCACCTTTCAGGTATAAATATACCAACGTTGCCTTAAGCAAAGACATGGTGGTGATGAATCTGGAGCAGCTACTACTTGCCCGAGAGCCCAGCTGATGCGAGAGCCCACGGACGCTGCCCCTCCCTTTTGACGCGCTGAGAAAGACGCTGTCTTTTCTCCTGCCGAGAAATCCAGCCTCCGGCGTTTCCAGCCTACCTTTGCGGGTGACTGGGATACCGAGTCCTGAGAGAGAGATACCAGTCCTCCTGCCTTCTAATACCCAGGTACTGAACTGACTAAACCCTTACAGAGAATTCTTGAGTCAGATTCTTGGCAAAACAAACTTAACTAAAACTGCTACTTACTTACTCCCTCCCATGTATTAGGCTTAGGTCAGGTACACCGGGGTAGGCGTAGTTAGAAGCACCAGTTGAGTATGATTAGTCAATGTATATATGTATGTATCTATTTTATCCATTTTAAAGTATCATATGGCTAAGAAACCATACCAATGCTTTTACAGTATTATTTCATAATCCTGCTTTTACTGTATGCACTTTACTTAACTATAAGTATTGCAATTGTAGCAATTCATTTCTCTTGTATGAGGAAAGAGACTGCTCAATAAATAACACCTTTTATTGAAAACGCCCGTCTCTCTTTTTCTCTGCAATCTGGTGAAACTAAGTACGCACCTTTGACTGAGTGAAATAGCTGTCTTTTGTTTTCACACGACTCTAGAGATATACTCTTAATCAGGGAGAGCAAAGTTGTCATGTTTTATGGTTGTCAGAAACTAAATCCCTTCTTGTCTATCCAAGGAGGTTCAACTCCTCCTCGCTTATTCGAGAAAGTTTCTAGTGTACTCTGAGCTAGCTGGCAAACACTTAAGTCTAATATAGTCAGTAGAGACCTAGTTAACCTCAGTCCTACGTCTACACTGCTGAATATATTATTCCAATGCGCAAAGCCTATTGGGACTATAGGAACTACACTACATGGTGTCCAACGTTTGGTAAGGCGATAAATCTAACGCAAGACGTTAGAGTAACTCAGTCGTGCTTTTTCACACAGACCCTTTCTCCCGTAAATACTCCAAAGACGTCTGGAGTGGGTAAAAGGTTAAAATCCGCCGGAACTTAGTAGGAAGAGATTTCTATGTATAGTTTTTGGTTTATTCAACGTTGAAGGATACAGTGTTCCAAAATATTGTGCACCTAATCTTTGTTTCCTTGAAAACCTGATCTGCAACAAAAAACCTTCCTGTCAGTAAAATGTCAGACGGTGAAGGAGATAGGGAGACAGCTAGAATAGCAGCTCAACTCCTAGAGGAAGACAATAGTCTCCTGCAAACCGACCCGGATGCAATACTCATTCCGGTCAACATAAGAAAAACTATAACTCTTAAACTAATAGAAAATGGACTGACATCGAGAGGTGGTACAGTCATATTCGTAATTGAGGCACATGAATATCGGCAGACAGAGGTATTCTATTCATGGATAAACTTTCCAGCAGCAAACGCTGTCACACATGAGTTCCACTATTACAAAATAGAGGAACCACCGGATATCTACACTCCTTTCGAGGAGGTGGAAATCTCACTAAAATACCAAGAGCACCTGCTTTGGTTTAAAGGCGCCCTAAAACATAATAATCACATCACCAGGCTCGGTCCACTAGGTAGACCAGGAGCAACGTGGCCGGTTCTAGCCAGCTACACACCACATCCAGACATCGAAAAAATGGCAGTACCAGAACTTTTAGTACAGCTAAAACAACTGATTAAAATTCATAGACAATTAGTCCAATATGTAATGCGGACTTCAACAGTCCAACCAGCTATTAACACTCCACAGATGACTCCTCATCAGGGGAATACAAATAAAATAACACCACAGAACATACAGTCATGTCTGGGTAAAGTACCCATAAAACGGGAACAAATTCCATTCTGGTTAGCACAAAAAATCACTCAAATAGAGGCAGTATTTCCGGATACTACCCCTACTGAGAAACACAGAATTCTGACTATCTGTCTTCCAATGGGGATCGCACCACATGTGGAGGACTGTGACACTTGGGGCACAGTCTTTGCATCCATTTACACAAAAACACATGGTGTTCCGTCCATGGCGGTAATACACAATGTGCTAAGACAGATTCAAAATGAATACGGTCCAGAACCTGCTTTAACTCTGGGTATGAAATTACTAAAAGACTTCAAGCAGGTCTCAGCTTTATTATTATCTAACATAAAAGGGGAAGCAGCATCTGTGGCGATCCGCCAGAAATTGAAAGAAACAGATATAGCAAAACAGCCATTTGAACCTGCCAGAATCATAGAAAAATCCTATGAAGAGGTAGGAAGAGATAGTTTGGGTGGGAAACCAGTAAAACCCCAACTAACTGAAAATCCTGAAAAAATATTTATTAAAAATAATCTAAACACTCCAAAAAAGAGCTGGGATGGAAATAAACAATCCACTCCCAAAGAAAAAAGATTCCAGTCCAGAGGAAAGTCTCCTCGGCGGAGGGAAAGATCTCTGGACCTAGGACACAAGTCTCCCCAGAGGGAGCCCTCTGAGAAAAGATATAACCTTAGAAATAGGGATAATCTGAAGAAACCTGATAGATATCAAGATGTTGATACACGTCCCTCTCGATCTTTTCAGACTTCCTCGCAGAAATCGGAAAGAAGAGGACGGTCAGAACACAGGGAAGAGCACGTCAAGTCCAAAGACAAAGAACCTGCTCATCAAAGTAAAAAACTACAATTTCCAAAAAAGAAGGTAGCCAGCATTAAAATAATCAAACATGCCGAGGATCCTGAGGACACAGCTGAAAAACGGAGAGTGGGCTCAGACAATGCTAGACAGCACAGCAGAAGTGAGCATAGCTCGCAAGATCCTGATGAATCATCTGGAGACAGTGGACACGTATGAATACATTTAGGTGGAAACTGCAGACACCAGAGTTAGCAAACCTCATAAAATATACGAAATAACATTACGTATAGAGGGAGATAAGACTAGGAAAATAAGGGGTCTATTTTGGGATAACCTCTCCAAAGGCTATGACATCCTTTTAGCTGAAAAAGACTGGCCACAGGAGTTTGTCAGGGAGTGCCCTCATGGCGAAGAAATGATTATGCCTGCCTCCTCAATCACATTCCAATTCATAAAAAATATACACTTGCAAGAAAGTGGGCAGTAGCCCAAGCTCCTGCATTATACAAAATCCATGTTGGATGGGATGAGGACTCTCCTCCTCACAAAATCCAGTTAAAATGTCAACCAACTGCACAAAGGCAGTACCCAATTAAGCATGAAGCTAAAAAACAGGTCAGGGAGATCTTAGATCAACTTGAATACCAGGGGGTGATTGAAACATGCACCTCACAAATGAACAATCCTTTGTTTCCTGTCTCCAAGCCAGACGATTCATATCGTCTAGTTTTGGACTACAGACACCTTAACTCATGTTGCAAAACCTTTGCAGTACAAAACTCACACAGTGCAGCACTAATAAATAACATCGTAGGCAAAAATACAAAACAACATTAGACATCTCTAATGGATTCTTTTGTCAAAATATAGCACCTGAAAGCAGGTATTTGACCGCTTTCTCAATAATGGGCTCGCAGAAAAAATTCTGTCGACTCCCACAGGGGTTCAAGAACAGCCCAGGATTATTCTCAGCAAGAGTAATTATTATTATTATTATTATTATTATTATTATTATTATTAAAAAGGATTTGGTACCGCGCACATACACCAATTGGTTTCTTGGCGCTCGAGACCGGGTGGGAGGAGAACATACGGGGGCAGGGCCGCTAGCCATGCGCCAGACGGAACAAGTAGGTTTTCAGAAAATTGCGAAAGCAGCGATAATCGGTAGACAGACGAATGGCAAGAGGGAGGGAGTTCCAGGTAACAGGAGCAAGAAAGGAGAAGCAAGCTCCTCCATGTTTCTTGCGGTTGAACCTAGGGATGATCAAAAGGTTATGAGCCGAAGATCTGAGGTCACGGGAAGGGACATAGACGTGTAAACAGGAAGAAATAAAAACAGGAGCGCATGAAAACAAGGACTTAAAGATGGTGCAGGCCATTTTAAAAACACACCGCTGTGCAACTGGGAGCCAGTGTAAAGTTTTCAGCAAAGGGGTGACATGCTGATGTTTAGGCTGCCGAAAAATTAGTCTGGCTGCCTGGTTCTGGACCAGTTGGAGTCGGGAAAGATGGCAGGCAGGGACCCCCACGTATAGACAGTTGGCATAATCTAGACGTGAGGTGATGAGGGCAAGGATAACAAGAATAAGGGCCTCTTGGGATAGAAACCTGCGAATCTTCCCGATTCGGCGGAGGTGGAAAAAACAGGCCGAAGTGACGGTGTTAATGTGAGGCCGCATTGAGAGGTCACTAGAAATAGTGACCCCCAAGCTCTTCACTGTATTCACTGGACAAGGAGGGGAACCCAAAGCTACAGGCCAGAAGTTGGGAGACCAGGGAGTAAGAGAACCGCCGGTCACCACCAGCTCCGTTTTACTGGGGTTGAGCTTGAGTTGACTAAGGTTCATCCACTCATAGATGAAGAGCATGGCATTTTGAAAATTAGAACAGGAGGAGGGAGAAGAGTTGAGAGGAAAAATAAGCTGCAGATCATCTGCATAGTTAAAAGCGGTAAGTGAGAACTGACGAAGAGAGACAAGAAGGGGCTGCATATAAAGATTGAACAGAAGCGGGGACAAAGCAGAACCCTGGGGAACACCACAGGAAAGAGAAGATAGAGGGGCAGAAAAGGAGGAAAGCCGGACAGATTGAAAACGGAAATGAAGAAAAGATACCACCCATGACAGGGCCAAGCCAGAAATGCCAGCATTTCTGACACGGTCGACCAAGATACCATGGTCGACCGTGTCGAAAGCGGCTGAAAGGTCTAAAAGTACAAGGGCCTGGGACAGATTCCTGTCAGCTCCCTGTTTCAGCGTGTCCATAACTGCCACCACAACTGCCTCAGTGGAATGAGCAGGTCTGAACCCAGCCTGTCGGTCATCGAGGAAAAGAGTTTCCTCGATAAAGGCACTGAGGCAGCGGGTGACATAGGGCTCTAAGACCTTTCCTAAATAAGGGAGGAGGGAGATGGGGCGGTAGTTGGCCAGCATGGAGGGGTCAAGGCCCGGTTTTTTTAAAATGGGAACCACCACAGCGCTTTTGAAAGCATTAGGGACAGAGCCTGACAGAAGAGATTGGTTTAAAAGGTCAAGAGGGGGGCCGGGGCAGGCCACGAAGGCAGCTCTTAGGATGGACGTGGGGCAGCAATCATTAGGCGAGCTAGAGCTCACAGTCTGAAGCAATGAGAGAAAAATATCCAGGGAGATGGGGGGAAATTTAGAGAACGAATGGGGATTCGGGGGGGGAGAACAGAATCATGAGACAGAGTAGTGAGGGGAATGTTATTTTTAATCGCAGAGATTTTGTCAGAAAAAAAAGAGTTGAGATAGTTGCACAGGGCTTGTGAGGGTAGAGGCTGAGGGGTGACCCGATCAGGAAGGGAGAGTTCAGCTACAATAGAAAAAATTTCTTTGGTCTTGGATGCCGAGGACAAGACCTTCTGAGAAAAATAAGATAATTTGGCCGAAATGATCGATAGTTTGTAAGCCTTTAATAAATCAGTGTACGTGACTTGGAGTAAAGGGTCATAATTCCGCCGCCAACGGCGCTCAGCCTGTCTAACAGAGTTACTACAAATATATGATGATGAGGCATTATCTTATGTCGATGACATCTATCTAACAGATGATGACTTGGATACTCACTTGAAAAGAGTGAACACCATAATACTTGGGTTCGCAGCAGAGGGTTACAAATTCAACTTTAAAAAGTCACGAATTGCCCATCTAACTGTCCTGTTTTTAGGATATGAATTATCAAGTGAAGGCAAAAGCCTGGCAGACAACTTCTTAGAGAAGTGCGCTGTAATCCAAGCACCAAGAACGCTGAAAAACTTACAATCAATTCTAGGTTTCCTGAATTTCGGAAGAACTTACATTCTAAATTATGCAGAGAGGGTTAAACCTCTCTATGAACTAATAAAACCAGATTTTAAAACAATCAATTGGAGTCAAAAACACACAGAAATTTTGAGATCATTGCAAACAGACATGTTAGCTAAAACAAAATTGCAAACACGCGATAACACTCGCAACCTTGTAATCCGAGTCATCTCAGGAAGATGCGGATTCCCGTACCTAACCTCTAATGAGGGAGAAACGGTACCAATAGCATACAAATCACATTTGTACACAGAAGCTGAAAAAACATTCAGTATTAAGGAAAACATTGTACATGCGGTTCAAACAGCTGTAGCAAAAGAAAGAGACCAAGCTGACGGCAGACAGATTACTGTTAGAACAGCAGAATCAGCCTTTGAGGCATTAACAAGCCCATGTAATTTACCTACTGTGGCATTAAATCCAAAATGGATACAATGGGAAAATTCTCTTGCTACAGACAAAGTGAAATACTATTTTGACCCGGAAATGAAAAAATTAAAAAATCTAGAATATGAAAGAGAATATCCTCTGCCAATCGACATTCGGCCCATACAACAGTACGCCTTTGTAATATATACAGACGGACATGCACAACCCTCAGTTTGGGGAAAACAAGCCTATAACGCCACATGTCAGATTGTTAAATTCGTGTGGCGCGAAGGTAAATTGAGACCTCTGGTAACAAAATCACACTCTGTAGAAAATAATTCAGATAAGCAAACTGAAATAATAGCGTTAAAAATGGCGCTAGATAATGCTGATCGCGAATTCCCGACACTAATATTGTGCGATTCGTATTACTGCGTCAAATCATACAATAACGACTTGCAGAACTGGGTTCAAAACGGTTACAAAGATGACACAGGTGCCACAATAAAGCAAAAATCGCTTTGGGAACAAGTAGTTCTTTTACAGAAAGAACTACCAAAGACTCACGTGATACATTCATTGAGTCATGAACGTGATGGCGTTCACGTTTCAGGGAATTCATTGGCTGAGACAGCCACAGCGGAAGCAACTAAGCCGGTTTCCGTAGCTACAAAAAAGCATTCAGGAAAATACGTAGACGGGGAAACGATGCTGGCGGTAAAACCGTCATCAAAAGGCGACTGTTCAGCGCTACCTGTCAACTATCCACTCAATTATACATACGTAATCGATGCAAACTCCGTTCCTTTTGCTCAAATCCCTGGAGTGGGGGATAGAGTGATTCCAAACACGAACAGGAGAAACTTATTAGTGGCAGACGCACATATGGGTGAGGTTCTAAGACACCTCAAGATTAAGGATTCTCTGAAAGATTTACAATCAATATACTGGTGGCCAGGAATGAGCCTGCAAAACTACAAATTTGCATTTTACTGTCAAAACTGCAACAGAGACCGCAGTGGCGAAATGCCCGGAGTACTACCAATGCCCTTCTTTTAGAGATAACAAGAATACCAATACAAAATACCCAGAAAAAATGCATCCCATTAATATTATTTAAGACTAATTTCACTTAAAATATAGACCCCAGCTCTTGGATGACGTCTGAACTGTTATAAAAGATTTGCGAGTCTATAGCGGCATAGACGCAATTGGCATGCTACACTCTGACCAGGGTCCTGCTTTTAGCTCTTGAGCTTATGAGGAGGACATGACCAGCATGGGTATTGCATTGCGGGAATCTTATCACTTCCTTCTTGAGGGAAATGGGATGCTGGAAAGAAAAAACCGAGACATAAAGCAATCTATAACGGCTAAGGTTCGGGGGCTGGGTGGGTCAAACATTTAATAAGTGTCCAACGTAGTCTTAACAATCTGCCAAGAAATTCTCTAAAAGGTTTCAGTCCATACGAACTATTGTTCGGGACTAGAATGCATATCCAGGTTCTCGATAGTCAGACTTCAGTGGTAGAAGGAAAATGCTTTGATATCAAAGATCGTTTGGCTATTTTACAGGACTTAAATGAAACAAGAAAAGACCTGAGCAACATAAAGTTGAAACAACAGCCAACAGCCACTGAAGAGAAACCACCTGTCCCAGCAAGGCCTGTCTGGATTCCAAAGATTGGGGATCTGGTCAGAGAGAAAATCGCGGTGAAGAAGGAATTTGGGCCTTCTTACAGAAAAGCAGTACCTGTTTTAGCTGTCAACGGAACAAGATTAGTTGTACTACCGCCCCTTGCTGGTAAAAAGGAGAACCGAGTTGTATCCGAGTTGGATTTGGATATCCTGTTTCTTTCGGAAACTTGGAATACTCCCAGCTCTGACGCTGATATTGTGCTGGCCCTCCCGCCAGGCTTTCTCTTGTTTCATTTGGACAGACCTGAGGGGCGTGGCGGCGGTCTTGCTATCCTCTACAGAGAAAACTACGTTTGTAGGGCCCGGAAGGGATTTGTCGCTGATTGTGAGAGCTGCCACTTCTCATTGCAGATATCTCCCACTGTGACACTGTCAGGTCTGCTGATTTATCGGCCTCCCGGTGGGGTGGGCAACTTTGTAAGTTCTGTGATGGAAACGGTAACGTTGCTGGCCTCATCTACATCTAATTTCATCGTGTTGGGGGATTTTAATCTCCACTTCGATGACTCCGCAGACACGAATGCTACAGATCTCAAAGGGGATTTGACTGCATGTGAGCTCCTTTTAATCAATACAGGAGCTACGCATGAGAAGGGTCATCTATTAGACCCAGTTTTTTCCAATATTCCCCGGCTTATGGCCAGACCAGCCTACTCTCTCCCGTGGTCAGATCATTCTTTAGTCCCGGTGGAATGGCAAGTCAAATTGCCCTCAACACCGATACATCAAGCGTTTTTGGTGGACAGAGCCTGGTCCAGACTATCGATCAGTGACTGGTCCCTCAACCTGGCAAACTTGCAACCTTTATCTGAGTCAGACCCGATTAAAGGAGATGCTGACTTTAACCAATGGCTGAGTACCTCGCTTGATGCCCTCATTCCAATGAAAACAGTACAAAAGAGGGAGAAAATAATTGGTTCTGCCCCATGGTTTACGGCTGAGCTCCGCTTGCTTAAAAAAGGATGCAAAAAACGTGAGAGGGCCTGGAGGAAGAAATTTGATATGACTAAGCGAAAGGAATACTGGGTAGCGATGAGGTGCTACAAAGCTGCCCTTCGATTAGCGAAAGCTCAATTTTTTGAGGAACGTATACGACTAGCATCAAATTCATCCAGGGAAACTTTTAAAGTGGTGCAAGAACTCCTCAAAGTTCCTGAACAGGCAGCCACACACGATCTTCAGAAGTGCAAGGAGTTGGCCGACTTCTTCCACACTAAAATTGAGAGGATACTTAATTCTCTACCCCAGACTTTATGACCTCAAGGGACCCAGGAAGAATTCTCTTCAACTCAGTTGAAAGAAGGATCTATCTTTCTGGACACGTTTGGCCCGGTTTCAGAAGCTGAAACATTAAAAGCTCTTGTTTCCATAAAAAGTGGCTCCCCTATGGACCCGGTCCCCTTTAAATTTCTAAAGCAGGTAGCAACCTCTATTGTAGGGCCCATTACGGACCTGATGAATGCATCTTTGTCCCAGGGCTTGGTGCCACCTAGCTGGAAAACAGCAGTGGTAAAGGCACTGTTAAAAAAGCCGAACCTGGATATGGCGGAGCTGGCTAATTATAGGCCTATATCTCTGTTGCCAGCCCTCAGCAAAATTGCTGAGAAGCTAGCAAATTACCAACTGTCAAATTTCTTAGAGTCGAATGGTCTGCTCCGAGACTCGCAGACCGGTTTTCGTCCTGGCCAAAGTACTGACACGGCGCTACTGGCAGTCGTGGAAGAATCCAGACGCATCTTGGATTCAGGAGGGTCAGTGGCAGTGATCCTCCTGGACCTGAGTGCCGCGTTTGACACAGTGAACCATCGGGTGCTGATTCAACGACTGTCAGAGGTGGGTGTGGCAGGGGCCGCCTTGAAGTGGCTTAGTTCATTTCTCGACGGTCGGTCATACCAGGTCTGGGAAGGCAGCAATCGGACTACATCCATCTCTCTCCAGTGGGGTGTGCCACAGGGCTCCTCCTTGAGCCCGACATTGTTTAATGTCTATATGGCCCCCCTGGAGGATGTGGTGGCCCCTTACAACATCAAGATCATAAGCTATGCTGATGACACTCAGTTAGTGGTCGCCCTTCCTCAACTGGTAGACAACCCCGATTTGATGCACTCATGCCTGTTGGATGTCCACACCTGGATGGACGACTCAGCTTTGAAGCTGAATGGCTCTAAGACAGAGATTATGTTGCTAGGGAACAAAGCTCCCTCACTGCCATTAACATGCTGGCCGAGCTGTATGGGTGATCTACCCATCATGAAAGAGGAGATCAAGAGCTTGGGGGTCTGGCTGGAACAAGACCTCTCCTTCAGAACTCAAGCCAAAAAAACGACAGGAGTGTGTTTCGCCCTGCTGTGTGCAGCTCGCAAAATCTTTCCGCTTCTTCCCTTTCCATCGAGGAAGCTGCTGATTCAGGGTCTTATAACATCTCGCCTTGATTACAGTAATGGCCTTTTTCTGGGTGCCCCTGAAGCTACCCTTAGCAAATTACAGCAGGTCCAAAATGCGGCGGCCAGACTGCTTATGGGCATTCCCAGAACTGAATCAGCTAGACCTGCCCTTAAGGCTCTGCACTGGTTACCAGTGCGGGAAAGAGTAAAGTTCAAGGCACTCTGCATAGCCCACAAAATTCTTCAGGGTAATGGACCACCTATCCTAAGAAATCTTGCAGTGCCTTACAAAGCGAATAGAACGCTGAGGTCCGATCAGAAACATCTGCTCCTTGTTCCTAGAGTAAAAAGATCGCGTACGGGCGGGAGACGATTTTCTGTGAATACAGCATCGCTTTGGAATTCTTTACCCTTAAAACTTCGTGCCGAGACCTGTACCTTGCGCTTTCGAAAAGGTCTGAAAACATATCTGTTTCCTGCGTGACTTGGCTTGACCAGCTCACTGTTTTAACTGTCGATGCTCTGTTCAAAGCGCCGGGATGCCCCAGGGTAACTGTGCGCTATATAAAATTTTAATAATAATAATAATAATAATAATCCTTCGACCTGGTTAAACCGCAATCATGTGGCCAATAATAAGTAGTAGGCCAAGTGGACTCCCAAGAAATAGCAGAACACCAAAGTTTGCTACAAATCAAGAGGTTCAAACTGAGAGACTAATCACATTTGATAAACCTACAGTGAATCAACAAGGACTATGCAACAAAGCCATGGAACTTATGCCTCTTGAAACCCAAATTGTAACAATTCGTCAAGAAACACCTGTCTACAATGATGTAGCCACAGACTATGCTAATAAAACAAAGAAAAATCCAGAAGCAATTCCAATAATTGACAGAACTGCATCAGGCTACTTCATCAACTTCAATGACTTTTCTGAGGATCCGAGCGAACCTGAGGAACAGCCAACAACAACAACAACTTTTAAAGACAAGACTAAATAACTCTTTCATCAACTAAAAGAAACCTATCTGATTTCCCCATGGATTGAATTTTGGGTGGTGCTAGGTGTACTTTTCCTCCTGCTTTGGCTCATCATGGTGCTATGCTTGGGACACTTCATTGAGGGAAAATATGTTACAATGGACACAGCAAGCCAGAATATCAACCTGGTCCTAAAGCCACACAAGTCTTCACACATCGAGAAAAGAGAACTTTCTTCAGTAAACTTCACAGCCAATCCGATACCCAGTGGGGTAGCATGGGACAAAACAGATTACGATATATATTGCCCAGTCGAGCTCTTGAAGTATCCTCATCAGTTTAAGGTTTCATGAAGTGACTTTGTAAAACCGAGCACATTCTCTGATGATTGGGTCTTTGAAAGTATTAATGATATGATGTCAGACCTAGTTATGTCAGCAAAATTTACAGAACATGATTATTTACAAGGTTCATCGAATTATGCTCAGATGTACTGCTACAACCACTATGGTAACCATTATTTGCATAAATCTGCTCAACCTAGAAATGTTTTAAATTATAATCAATGGGAACATTGTGCAACTCCACCAAAAGGTAGTTCAAAAACGTTTTATGAGAAATTCCCATACTTCTCAGGGTTTAACACAAGTGAAGCAGGAACGTTTTATTTCAAACTGTTAAATAAGACAGGAATGAAAACAATGCTGACAAATACAAAATTAATCTATTCAGAAACATTTTGTGAAAAAATGAATACATTTGGTTTTGATTTTTGGAAAAATAACATTGAAACAAAAACGATCTGGGGTACTAAAGATTGGCAAGTCCAAGGTATAGAATCATTATTCAGAGCCTGCATGATCCCAGAACAAATTATATTTTTGAATGACACAATTCAACAAACAACCTGTCTTGGCCTAGCCAAAATTAAAGACATAAACAAACCATCTATTCCAAAACCAACTCCTGACAGTAATAGCACTACAGAGGTTGAGATAGACGTATCCCATATTCTAAACCAAAACAGAACACACCCTGATTGGAAAAAATGGTTGATCTGGCCCACAGATACAAATAACTGTCAAGATAGATTCCTGAACAAAATACATGGGTTCAAATTGACCAGGCCAGACCCTAGATACTCCCAGCGACAACATCCAGGGATAGTAACAACATACAGTGTAGGAAAGCTCCGCCTTGAATGGCTACATACATCCACACTGGCAGAAATTAAGCAACACTTAACTTTACTTAAAGAAGGTGCTGACTTGCGAGATTTCATTATGGGACCACGCAAACAGCGTCAAAAACGTTTCATAGCGGAATCTATATATGCAGCTTATAACGAAGGTTGGAAGAAACTCAAATTGAAACAGCAAAGAAAATACGGGAAATTTACAGTATTAATTTGGAAAAATCACTTTCTGTTGTGGACAATGGGTTTATGACTCTGTCCTCCAGAATATATTCACTGGACAGTATTGTATCATCTGCAATCGATATAATAGAGCAGGACATGCTAATGTTACAACATGGTCAGTCCCAATTGCGTTCTATTGTACAGCTTGGCTGGACGTTACAAAATCTGCGTTCAGGCTACGTGCCTTGGCGTTTAATCAACACAACGTCACTATTCTCTATCTTTAACCTTACTGATATACAAATCAGCTTGGCACAAAAAGGAACAGAATATACAATTCTGAGCATTGAAAAACTTGAGAGATTACCATTGACAATGTCAGAACGACCTGTCATTGAATGGATAATACACAGGATAATACCTATTCCGATAACAACTTTCCAATTTCGATACTGCCAAAAGTATGTACAGTATGTACAGGCAGGCCAGTATGAAAGGTTGGGTAAAGGATACATTAAGTCATCATGGAAATTACCTTACACTCACACATGTTATAGTGAAAAAGGACAGAATGTATTTCTTAGTGGTGATAATTGTGAAAAATCACTAAGTGGTATACTTCTGTGTCAGGGTATAAATCAACATGGGGCTTGTGAGGGGACTTCAAATAACCTTTCATGTCACCAGCTTGGCACACCTGCAACTCGAATAGAGCCATTCTTTAGACGGCTTTCGAACGGGAGCTACATTCTAATAGTGGACCACAGATGTTGTGGCTTGGTGCCAGGAAAAGCTTATCTGGTAAGCGTTTCGTCCAGGGTCACTTGCTGTATGCTAGTATTGTATCCGAACGACACTCCAGACAGGGAGGGAAAAATGTGGCCCAGTTTGAAAATCTCTTCTATTCGAATTGATACTTTAAGCAGAATGAAGTCTGTTCTTCTACAGACGCCAGTGCACTTGACGTCATCAAAAGAAACGTATGATCTCTAAGTTGCAAGGACAACGGCAGAGATACATAACCTTTTATCAACAAATTGCCCCCTACACTTCGCAGAAATGCTAAACGAAATCTTAAACATTTCTGATACGAATGGTATCGCAAGTGTATTTAAGACAATTTTTTCGGGACTGTTGACACCTTTCAAAGCAGTCCTGGGCATCTTTCCTAATTTTGTCCATTCACTCTTTGGCGGCCTTCCACTCCTGTTGGGACTCGTAGCAGGCATTTTATTTTTGATACTCCTGCTTTGTTATGGCAAGCCATGTCACAGACAAGACTCCAGCAACAAAGGAAGAAACGATCCTAGCTATACGCTATCGGGACCGCATAACTAAAGTCCTTGGATTAGCCCGGCTAAGAGATCTGAATATGACCTAGTTTCTTTCATTCAGACCCATCTGGAAGAACTGTATCTTACCTGTGTTAAGATGTATGCTGTGCGGAGAAGAATGCGTGTTAGACGTCTGTCTCACACTACAATCAGAAGTAGCATTGGATACAGATACTTTGCTAAGTCCAGTAAAGGCTCATGCATCGTGTTGTCCCCAGCGGTTACCGATCCTGATGACGGCATTCGTTGAGACTTCACCACTGCGATTAAAGGGTAGTGAAGTGCAAGATGAGTGCAGCATTAACCAGGTACGACCTTCTGTGAGCACTGCTGATCATGTCATCGATGATAGCAATCTCACGACTGCACAGTTGCGGCATTTTCCAACTTAGTCAAACTTTCACCTGAAGCGGTAAACTGCTTTTTTGAAAATCTGTCTGAAATTATGTTCTCCCCTGAACAAAAAGAATAAACTTTTAAGCAAACGAGCACTCAGCGTTCCCTGAACTCTGAATTTGGCCTTCAGCTTTGAAAAACAAAAGCTACTGAAAATATTTGAAACTGTTTTGACTTCTTCCCCTGAAAAACGATTTTTTTTTCCCCGATTCCAAAATATTTACTTTGTTTTGGCACTCATCCTCTGCTTAAAGTAAAACTATTCTTAGAGAACAGAGCTTCTATTTTTAGGAACTCTAGAGACAATATATTACCTCAGCCTCTAGCATATTTACAAATAACTGTATTTATATGTGATGAAATGGTCTCGCACTTTTCTTTTCTGTATCAAGAGCCATTTCATGTGTAATTTTCGCAAATCATTCATGCTGAAATATATGTGCATCCTTACTGAATGATTACACTGCTTGAAAGCGTACAGTACCTATACTCATTTTTCGTGTATTACGCATATGCCATTTCAGATGCAAAAAATGTATTTTGGGGTGGATCGGTATACACATGCACCGTTAGAAATGGTTACTATTGCTTAGTTTAGTAATTATGGACATGAATTCGTGGAGTGGGTGTAGTGTGTTTTATCTAGGTACCTGAATCGATATTCCTATTCTTTGCCCTTGTCCGGTTATAAATCAATAATATCCCTACAACGGCATAGAAACCCTTTTCATAATTCAGTCATAGCGCATGCTGTCACATTAAGCAAGCCTATTCCTCCAGCCCCCTAGAAAGCACACTGAGTTCTTAAACAAATCCAAGCCTCCAGCAACCTGGGAAATCCCCGCTGCTTTGTTTTGATTTCGTCCGAGAACTCCTGTAAAGCACTGTAAGAACGACCAGTTCTTAGTGACATCTTTATTGACGTCTTATGTCCAGCCTTACGTCAAACCCAGCACCTTTCAGGTATAAATATACCAACGTTGCCTTAAGCAAAGACACGTGGTGATGAATCTGGAGCAGCTACTACTTGCCCGAGAGCCCAGCTGATGCAAGAGCCCACGGACGCTGCCCCTCCCTTTTGAAACGCTGAGAAAGACGCTGTCTTTTCTCCTGCCGAGAAATCCAGCCTCTGGCGTTTCCAGCCTACCTTTGCGGATGACTGGGATACCGAGTCCTGAGAGAGAGATACCAGTCCTCCTGCCTTCTAATACCCAGGTACTGAACTGACTAAACCCTTACAGAGAATTCTTGAGTCAGATTCTAGGCAAAACAAACTTAACTTAAACTGCTACTTACTTACTCCCTCCCATGTATTAGGCTTAGGTCAGGTACACCGGGGTAGGCGTAGTTAGAAGCACCAGTTGAGTATGATTAGTCAATGTATATATGTATGTATCTATTTTATCCATTTTAAAGTATCATATGGCTAAGAAACCATGTCAATGCTTTTACAGTATTATTTCATAATCCTGCTTTTACTGTATGCACTTTACTTAACTATAAGTATTGCAATTGTAGCAATTCATTTCTCTTGTATGAGGAAAGAGACTGCCCAATAAATAACACCTTTTATTGAAAACGCCCGTCTCTCTTTTTCTCTGCAATCTGGTGAAACTAAGTACGCACCTTTGACTGAGTGAAATAGCTGTCTTTTGTTTTCACACGACTCTAGAGATATACTCTTAATCAGGGAGAGCAAAGTTGTCATGTTTTATAGTTGTCAGAAACTAAATCCCTTCTTGTCTATCCAGGGAGGTTCAACTCCTCCTCGCTTATTCGAGAAAGTTTCTAGTGAACTCTGAGCTAGCTGGCAAACACTTAAGTCTAATATAGTCAGTAGAGACCTAGTTAACCTCAGTCCTACGTCTACACTGCTGTATATATTATTCCAATGCGCAGAGCCTATTGGGACTATAGGAACTACACTACAGTTCAGGTTAATGCCAGACATACTCTGAAGTTCCTCTAAGAATTGTATTAAGTGAGTAAGAACTCATTGGCCGTCCTTAAGAATAAAGAGCATATCATCCACATATACTGCAACAGAATGTTCCCCGACTGATAACCTCACTTCCATACCCCTGTACTCAATCTTAACAATTAGCGGAAAGGGCTGTACTGCCAAGGCGAAAAGAATCAGGATAGCAGCACCCCTGCTTTAGACTACTGTAAATGTTATATGTGGACTCATGTCAGCTTTTCAAACTCTCACTATCGGTTTGCGTATAGTGGTAAATCTATCTGAACAAGCCCAGGCCCCTGGGTTTGAGGACTAAGGGACCCACTTATGGGTTGGTTTGCATCACTCTTGCACCATGCAACAGGGTGCAAGACCGACACATACCTTACATGTGATTTATGAATGCTCTTTGCACAGCAGTGAGTGATCCAGAAATCTGGAGTAAGACAACACCGCACAAATGGCTGCATTGCCTTACTCTGCCCTGGAAAGTCATTCCATGGGTGCTACAGGGGTATTCCCATGCAACTCTCATGGTTTACCAGAACTGGTAGACATGGGAATGGGGCAAAAAGATATGCCTTCTCAAATGAGGCACAACTAAGAGAAATATCTTAATTTCTCCTTGTTAATTCCTCTTTCTATGTGTGCTGCATTCTGCAGCACACATGGAAAGAGGACCATGCCTCTCAGAGTAGTTTTCATGCAGGAAAATGTCCCTTCCTACACAAAAATAATCCTGCATGCAATGCAAGCACCCTTGCACAACGGTGCAATCCTTCATTGACAGTTGGCTTACAAACGGCCACCATGCAGGGTATAAGGCAGGAATTCTCTGTATTGCCCTTAATATGGTGCATTCCTGCATTTCCCCATCATCCAGTGGAGGGCAACATTATGACTTCACAGTAAAAACTTCCAGCTCAAAAGCCTCTAATCTTATGGGCACCTCTTCCATTAGTCTAAACCTTCTCTCTATCTATTCTAATGTGCTGCAACCAGGTATGAACCCATCTGATCGACGTGTAAGGAGTTCATGAAAGGGAAGAGTCTGTTCACCAACACTTTAATCAGTATTTTATAATCAGTGTTTAACATGGACAATGGTGTATAAGATGCCATGTCCAATAAATTCTAGAGTTACGTCAGCAATAAAATCTTGGGATACAAATAGAGCAATTTACAGTACAAGTATAGACATCATATATATAGTACATAATTCTAGTTGCAGAAGTGTGGCAAGTACCTGCCAGAAAAAGAGATGCAATTGAAATGCTAAAAGAGCTGCACATCCTTATGTTTAGGTGAATAAGTAACAGTGATAATATTATCGATAGGCATATAACCATTAAAAATAACTGGTCAGTGGTTGGCAGAGTAATACTTCTCATTTATCCTCTAACAACAGGGGCAGGTTTAGTCTTACAGCTATGTCCATAACAACCCCCCCCCCTGAATGGATCTTTAATGTACTCAGTAATGTCGTGTGAGGTCTTGCCCCTTGCATTTCCTGCAGTAGCTAAGTGGCATCCCAGGCCACAAGGGCAAACCGCTCACCATCATAGTACAACCATAAACCTCCTCTCCCTCTATAACTAGTTAGGCATCCCAGCTGTCCAAAAAGCTAAACTCTCAGGTCAGTCTGCATTGTCTGGGCAGCTGGGGGTCCCTCATCTCCACCCAACTGAGTGTCAGGGGTCCCAGTCCATGAGAGAGTATTGGCCCTCCCATTCATCCATCCGAGGGTCTGGAGCTTCTCTAGCAGTAATACCCATGTCTCCATATCTCGCTAGGCAATCTAATCCATGCGAGCTATACTCAAATGTCGTTCCTCAGCCACTCCGCACTCAGACATATCTGCTGTCCAGGCTTTTCCCAGTAGCATGATTTCAGTTTTTCCTGGGTTCAGCTGGAGACAGTTGTCAGTCATCCCGTTGAAAATTGCCAATATACCCTTGGAGAAAAGAGATTTGTCAGCTTCTGGATCAGGCTCGATGGTAAACAGCAGCTGGGTGTCATCAGCATAGGAAGTAGTTTCGAAGCCCAGATGTTCTACTACTTTTGCCAGTGGAGCCATATAAATATTAAAAAGGGTTGGGCTCAGACAGGAGCCCTGGGGTACACATTTTTCCTGATTGAAATGGGCCCAAGATGACTGTTTGGGTTCTGTCGGACATGAAGTTCTGTAGCCATTTCAGGGCTACTCCATGAATGCCACATGAGGTTAACCTCTCCGCGAGCCTTGTGTGGGAGATGGTATCGAAGGCCGCGGAGAGGTCCAGAAGGATCAATATAACTGATCCGCCTGCATCTATTGTCAGCCTTAGGGAGTCCGTCACGGCTAATATGGCTTTCTCTGTACTGAAACCTGGGCAAAAACCCGATTGTGAAGGGTCCAGTATTGAGTTGGTTTCCAGATAACTGCTCAATGGGCTGTTGATGATACTTTCTAGTACTTTAGCCAGTAATGGAAGCAGGGAAATTGGACGGTAGTTGCCAAGATCCTGGGGATTTGCCAAGGGTTGTTTCAGTATAGGGTGGACAAACGCTTCCTTCCAGGTTGTGGGTATAGTGCCAGATTGTATAGACTGATTGGACATTTTTTGGATGGCTGGTGCACAGCTAAAGGTTAGTAGGGCCATGATTTTGGGAGGGCAAAGGTCTATAGGTGAGCCTGATTTAGCTGCGTACAGTGCCTTGTATACCTCGTCTAGTGAGGTAAGTTCAAAACAGTCAAGGGAGCAGTCTATCGGTTTTCTGAGTCCATCGGGGTACCCCAAAGATCTCTGATTTGGCGTGGCCATGGATGGAAAATTAGAATAGATGTTAGCAATTTTTTCCTGGAAGTAGGCTGCTAAAGAGTTACAGAGTTCTTGGGATTCCAGAGGGGTTTGTTTGCAGACTTGAGGAGATACAAAGTCTCTAACTATATCAAGAGAGCTTTGGAGGAATTGCTAGAGAGTTCAATTTGGTTAATAATATATATGCGTCTAGCTCATTTTAGATTGAGATGGTAGCTAGACAGAGCTTGTTTATACGCTACTCGGTTCTGGGGATCCTTGATCGCTCGCCAGAATCTCTCTAGTTTCTTGCAGGAGGATTTGTCCTGCCTCAGCTCTGAAGAATACCAAGGTGCTGATGTCTGCCTTTGGATTGGACCTAGGTTATTTTTTATTGGAATTACCGAGTCCAATGCTTTCACAAATGCCTTGTTAAAGGAGTCCAACATTTTTGATAATTCTAATTCATTTGTTTGTGATTCCATGTGGAACGCCTCAGCAAAGGCCTCTAAGGTCTATGAGCCAATTCATTCCTCCTTGCAATCTGGGGTAAGTTTTTTTCGCGAGGATAGAGAACTTTATCATGGAGTGGTCCGTCAGGTAAGGGGCAGCGGAGTGTTACAGGTCAGGTTGTCAATGATGGAAAAAATTAAATCTAGTGTATGGCCAGCCACATGGGTTGGTCCTTTAATCCTTTGAGTTAGACCAAGGTGCTTTAAGCCGGTAAGGAGTTTGTTTACCTCATGGGCTGTGTGTATTTCACCATGGAAGTTAAAGTCTCCCAGCATCAGGAAATTATTTGATGCGAGAACGTGAATGGCTATATAGTCTATAAGTTTGTCCGTGAAGTCGGCTCTAGGACCGGGGGCCGATATACTAGAGCTTCGTTCCAGCTTTCCGTGGGGGATGAGATGACCTTAAAGATTCCTATTTCTAGACTATCATTTATTAAGGTTGATAACCCATTTACACTAAGATGGTTCTTGAAGGCGATGGCTATTCCACCTCCTGTTTTGCCATCTCGGTCCAGGTGAAGGAATTTGTAGTCCTCTGGGATGGCTAGGTTAATGGTAGGATGATTCAAGGGGTTAAGCCAGGTTTCCGTAAGGAAACAAATTTCAGGGGAATGGGAGGTGATCAGGTCCCATATTTCGAAAGGGTGTTTAGCTAAGGAACTAACATAGCGTAGGATGCTTTGAGGGCCCTCTGTTATTTGATCTGTCAAGAGCCTAGATGCCAGAGAGTTTGTTATAATTAGATCTCTTTGGAAAAAGCAGTTTCTGCAAGCCTACGGGCCTTCCAGTATGCTAAGGAAATTCTCTGAGCAGCATGTGACTGTGCAACATTTAGGTAGTTTATAGGCTTTGATGTTGTACAGTTTGTCAGCAGAGTATGATAAGCAGGTAGAATGGATGGTCTCTGCCTTGATTTGGGGAGGGTCCGTGGCCTCTGGGCTCGGGCAGGCGCAGATGGGTGCGGACGGGCGTGGACGGGCGCAGACAGGCTTGCCTTTGGTGCGCCTCCGGCGCGCCGCCGGCGCTCCCACTGCACTGCCGGCGCTCCCGCTGCACGCGTCCGCTGCTCATGTGCATTGCCACCTTCCTTTATGATTCCGCTGAGCGTGAAAAAACTAGCCTGCCACCCTATGTGACTCCCAAAGATGGCCGCTCGTTTCCCCCGGCTGTCTCCAAGGTCGTGCGGCACTCAGCGCCTCGATCGGCTGAGTGGTAGTGGGTGAGTGCGGTGAATTATACTCCAGAAGCATCAGAGATTCAATCATGAGGCATCCCGGTAGACCATTCTCTGGTCCCCAATCTGCCAGGAGGTGCTTCTCTACATCGAGGCCCTCCACACAATATAGTGCAGCATATTGAAGAAGAGCAGTGAGATAATAAAGATGTAGGTCAGGGAGGCCCAGACTCCATTTAATATCTAGTTTCTGAAACTCCAATTTTACCCTGCTGCGCTTTCCAGCCCAAATCAACCATAGCAGGAGACTATTAAGGGTCTCGAAGACAGACCTAGGGATAATACAGAAGGAATTCTACAGGACATACAGGCAGCACGGTAGGAGCACCATCCGGGCCAGGGCCACTCAACCCATGATAGAAAGAGGGAGGCCTTTCAAAAAACTAATAGATTACTGCAAACCCATAATTACAGTCCCCATATTCAGTCCCTAATCTGCCAGGAGGTGCTTCTCTACATTGGGGCCCTCCACACAACATAGTGCAGCATATTGAAGAAGAGCAGTGAGATAATAAAGATGTAGGTCAGGGAGGCCCAGACTCTATTTAATATCTAGTTTCCGAAACTCCAATTTTACCCTGCTGCGCTTTCCAGCCTAAATCAACCATAGCAGGAGACTATTAAGGGTCTCGAAGACAGACCTAGGGATAATACAGAAGGAATTCTACAGGACATACAGGCAGCACGGTAGGAGTACCATCCGGGCCAGGGCCACTCAACCCATGATAGAAAGAGGAGGCGTTTCAAAAAACTAATAGATTACTGCAAACCCATAATTACAGTCCCCATATTCAATGCATATTGCGTAATTGCTGAGCATGCCACCTGAATTCCTAGGAAGCGAAAATGATAGTACTCACACTGGAACTCCGTTACGGGGAGGTTGGGCACCCCTGCTCTTACTAATTTAGAGATCAGGAATGAGACTGATTTCTGAATATTGAACTTCTGTCCCAATGCTGTGCCAAATCCTGACAAGATTTCCAGAGAAGTCAGCATTGCCTCTTCTGGGTGAGTGAGATACAGTAAGGTATCATCCTTGTATGAGGATACAATATGGACCCTGCCACCCAATTTGACACACTAACAAGTCATGCCACGTCAGAGCCGGATTGACAAAGGCTCTATTGCAAGGGTGAATAGGAATGGGGACAACAAGCAGCCCTCCCTCATGCCCCATTTAATGGAAAGAATTTCAGAAATCAAGCCACCATTACATACCCTAGTAGTCGGTAGGTTGTTCAGAAGGCGCACACAGGAAATAAATTCCTGACCGAGGCATGTTCTCATCAGTACCTCCCAGAGATTTACCCATTACAGAGTATTGAAGGCCTTTTTGATGTCTGGAGCTGGAGCCGCAGCATGGATGTACAAATTTTCAGTGACGTGCAAGACGTGGAATAACCGTTGTATATTCATATGTATTCCGATGCCCAGCATGAAACTGCATTGATCAGTGTGGCCCAGATGTTTGACAACCCTACTCAGATTTATTGACAGTATTTTAGGCAGCATTGAAAACGGCGATATGAAACTAGAAGGCATGGGTCCCTACCTTGTTTAGGGAGCAGTACAATTTGGGCCTATCTCATCATTGGTGGTATGGGTTCCACCCTCCTTGCCTCCTGCAGGGTCTCCGGAAGGCGAGGAAGCAAGAGATCCGTGTAGGTCTGGAAGTATTCCACTGGTAGACCATCAGGGCCTGGGGACCTACAGAGGGCCATGTCGGCTACGACTTCTTTAAGGTCCTCCAGCCGTATCTCAGGGTTAACACCCTCATATTGGCCGTCAGTGAGGCTGGGGAGTGTGAGGTCATACAAAACATATTCCAGGATGTCTGGGGTCACACCGTCTCCTCTTTGTATAATGACAATAGGTGAGCATGTAGGAGGAAATGAATACCATGCTGTGTGGATACATGGCTATCATCTGGATGATGGTACATAAGAATGATTTGGAGGATGCTCATGCTAAAGCAGCCAAGCCAATAAGCAACTGGATTTGTTCCCCTCCCGGGAGAGCAATTGGTGGTATTTACAATGGACCATTCAGTCTAATCTGTCTCATACTTCTCCCACTCTGCATTGGGCATGTAGCAGTGACTGTCCCTGCGCATCCCTGTCAGGCTCCACCTCCTGCAATCCAGCCAGGGTGTTTTATGCCTTGGCCAGGTCCCTCTACAATTATCTTATCAATACACCTACTCTGGAGCAGCAATTCCCACGTGTCACATCCTTTAATGCTTCCCATTCTGTCCCCCTTCTACTAGTGGATCCTCATTTATCATCAAAGTAGGTTCTCGTCACCTCACTTATTTCCCCTCTGAGTACATAATCTTTTAGGGTATCTGGTAGTCACCACAGTGGGACTCTGGATCAGGGCCACGGTGGCCCCCACTCCAAGAGCACGGGCGCAGTGTCTGAGAGGTATTGTTCCAGCACCTGTGTCTGCAATGCCATCACTGCCACCTCACCTGAAAGTAAGAAGCTTTACGATATACTGTGTAACAGATATATCCCCCGTCCCCTGAAAGTAAGAAGCTTTACGATATACTGTGTAACAGATATATCCCCTGTCCCCTGAGTCCATCGTGCACCACATGTGTGTATATCCCAGTCAGTCCATGACCCCCCGGAGTATGGCTGTTATGTTTGGTTTATAGGAGGCCCTAGGTGGATGTCTATCCAAGGAGCTATGACACAATTAAAATCCCCAGCCAATACCACCGGTGTACCCACATAGAGCAGAAGAAGGGACTCTGAAAGTAGGAAAAAGTCACTTTCATTGACAGCATAAATATTCAACAGGCAGATCTCTATATCTTCTAACTCGCATTTGTCAAAACATACCGCCCCTCCACATCAAGCTTGCTACTAAGAACTTTGAATGGTACCTACAGGGCTACCCATGTAACTACTACTCTGAAATATGTGGAGTAAGTCGGGGAGAACATCTGGCCTCTCCATTTTTTATGGAGCTTGGAAACCTCTGAATCTGATAAATGTGTTTCCTGCAGCATTGCTATAAGTATGCGGTGTCAGCAAAGGTAAGTGTGCACTCTATATCTCTTAACCCCTTCCGTGGTCATGGCGAGCTCCACTTGTCATGAGGCACGGTCGCGCTGTGTTCTTGACGAGCTGAGCTAGTCTAGACACGCGCGGCGCTCACACACAGGGCTAATTCCCCCACTGTGCTGAGCGTTCTATCGAAACGGGCGTGGTCATGATGAGCTCAGCTCGTCATGAGCACAGCGCCACCGTGCTGCGTGACAAGCTCAGCTCGTCACGAGCACCGCGGTGCTGTGTGCGCCCTCCCTCCCCCTAGCACAGCGGGTAATTAGCCCCACGGGGAAGGGGTTCATGAAGGAGTAAAGGCCCCGTACGTTTCATGTCAAAATGTTAAACTGTGCCATCAGTCAACCTGCTTGTTGTACAGTTCTGTCCCCTATGCTCCGCCAGTATTGACAACAAGAACATCTATATTAATAATCCATCCCTCCTACCCATGGGTAAACACTACAGGAACAAATCGTGCTTCCTCAATCATGTGTCCAACCCAAAACTCCTACCTGTAAATCAGGTTACACAGGATATACTCAACTATTAGCCACCAAAATACAGGTCTGATCTCAAACGCTATATATAACCCTCAATCAAACTACAGTCAACCAGAAGTCAATATCATGCCAGCTAGAGGAGGATTCCCAGCACATCACCAGATAACTCCCCCTTCTCAAGCCCTCCCCCTTGCCATGCAATCATGCAAGAACTCACTCAGAGCTCACACACTCAAGGCACACAGTGAGAGAAAAACAAACAGCAAGGGGGAAGGCATAGGAGTGGGGGGTCCGCCCCATCTGTGCAGCCGCTCAGTCCAACTCCCACATCAATATAGAAACACCTAGTTGCATGCAATGTGTGTACTCCATATATGCCCACAGTCAGCCATCAGCTCACACACTGTCCAAACCACACACCTGCTACGGTGGCATCTGTGTCAAAGCAAATGCATGGGACGAGGGCCCAGCAGATCAGAAGACCACTGCTTGTGGTGTATCTTCTACAACATCTTCGGTGCTGGTGTCTGAATATAAGGCAGTCACAACTTCCACCAGGGACCTGGCTTCCTCCCACTCTATTTGCAGACATGACAGATCATTGTGAGGTCCCCTCTGTCTGAGGTAGACTGCTCCAGTTCCAATGATCAATCCTGCCATACCACTACTCTCTGAGATGAATGGGGGGACTGTTTGTTGTATTGTTGGTGCCTGCTAGACCTGCGTGAGTGCTGCATGGCCCAGGATGGAGTATCTGTGTTTCTCAAACATAAGAGGTTGCCCCCTCGCCTCATATTTCCAGCCATACCCACACCGCCTCAGGGGTAGAACATGAATGAGAATGACCATTAGGCAGACCTCTCTGTGGCCTGTCCTTTCACAAGGCACTACTCGTGTAGGCTTGCAGCAACACTCAGGGAGTGGTCATCCCACAGCACAGTCAATGCTCCCACCTCTCAGGCTAATAGGATGTTTATGGGGGCATTGGGGTAGCTGAGGGCACTCCACCCAGCGAATAGAAACGGTATCCTGTACACTAGTTATGATCGGCCAACAGGAGTTCTGTGTGGTGATATACCATGACTGTTAAGTGTGAGGCTGGGTGGTGGGGGACTGGTAAATCCAAGTGAACATAAAGCGGCGTAGTTCTAGCCATGCATGGCGCTGGACAAGCACATGACCTACTAAGTGACCCCACAGTAGCTTGCGCTGGCGGAGCGACATGTCCACCAGTATGCAGTTAATGGGAGTCAGAGAATGCCCCCAGCTGCAGGACCCTCCAGGATCAGTATGGATCTGCTGATAGGATTCAGTAATATACTGCCATATCTCCTAGTTCTTCATGTGTCTGACAATGCGAGGCCGGCCCACAGTGAGGCGCGGTATCCTGAAGGCTGCCCAGCGTGATGGAGAGGGGGAAGCGATTATACCCCCTGCGCAGCAGAACACTGAAAGTGGGCCCTACTGCTGTGGTGTAGTTGATGTGGTGTTGGGCCCACCACAAAGGTAAGCTGAGATAGCTAGGCCACTGCTTTGCCCTCCTAGCAAGCAGCCCCGTGGTCTGTCAGTATTCAATATATCAGGGTGTAGCAGCAGGGCCTCAGGTACGCACATTGAACATGCCTTCGTTATCATATATTTGGAGGACTCAGGTTAGTACCATGTGGTTCCATCTGTATCTGCAGGCCAATACAGGCTCCTTAATTGTGGTACTCCCCGTCCAGGTATGATACCCATGAGGGGGAAAGTCTGTGTCCTAGGGGCTGCCACCATGCTCTCCTAGCAGGCAGCCCAGCAGTTTGTTTGTCAGTCTTAAAGCGTGGCAGAGGCCTCACCTTGTGTACGTGGGCAGGTCCCCACTCCTGAACTCCAGTAGCACTGACAGCAATGCCACAGATGGCAGGTTACCCAAGATCGTGGAATTGTGGTTTCAGTGGCCTGCTGTTGGGCAGACCCACCACGTCAGCAGGAACTGAGCCTCAGTCTCAAACTTGATGTATAGTGGGGACTCCAATGCTTCTCCAGAGCTCCAGAGGTATTCAGCACGTTAAATCAAGTAGGAAGGGAAGGATAATTTTAGGCAACTTTGCGGGCCAGCGCAGAGCTCCCTAAATTGCGTCGGTCACGACCGCCATATTGGCCGCGCCCCAGCAATAAAACTTTAAGGGCTTTTCTCATTGATGGGGACAGCATACCTGAGCTTTTCACCATTGTTAACAATTTTGCCAGGTAAGGTGCAAAAATGTCTGAATAAGTGTGATAGAATTCAACTGACAATGCAATTTTCAAACATAATTATATTACTACATTTCATACATTTTTTCAATTATTATTTTTTTTTTATTTTTCACATATTGTAAAATTATTTGTGACGATGTTAACATTTTTCAAAGAAATGTTAACAAATATTTTTATTCTGATTTTTACACATATTTCTTGATGTTTTTAGTATTAATGTATATGTTAATTTAAAAAGATTTTTCAATATATTTTCACTGTTTAATTTGGTAAATGTAATTAATATACAGATTTATACATTATTCAATTTTTTTAGTTCATACAAAATTATATATTCACTTACAGTCAGATGCATCAATCAAAATAGCGATCACAATAGGTGCGAATTAGCTATTGCGATCGCTAATAAATGAAAAGCCATTCATGAAGCGTAAAAAAACAAAAAATGCAAATTCGCAAAATCAAATATGCGAATTCGCAAAATAAATCACAGAACCCAGGTTGAACACCCGTAGCGAATCGTAATTAGTGAGAATCCAAGGATACTGCGAAATATTTTGCGACTTCGCAATATCAATTTTGCGAAATCGCTAAATATTCGCAAACCCGATTCATGGAAATTCGCTAATAGCGATTATAACAAAAATCGCTATTTTGCGATAGCAGTTTAAAGGGAATCACAATCAGGTGGTAAATTATTTTTTTTTATTCACCTGCTAAACATCTGAGGTCTATTTAAACAGACCCATGAGGCCATAGTGGCCTCCCACAATGGCAGGACTCTACATTTTTGCGAGGAGGAGGAGGATACTTGCAGCAGGCCAGGCCAGAAGGAGAATGCAGGAGAGAATCTTCCGCCTGCGCATCACTTTGTTGGGACAGACTCGTGAGCAAGTATATGACAAGTGCAAGATGAATGCAGCAATGATTCTATACTTAATAGATGAATTGGACCCACAATTGCAGCGCCAAACACGTAAGACCCAGGCAATCCCAACTCATGTCCAGGTGCTATGTTGCCTGCACCTGCTTGCGTCAGGTAGCTTCCAGGATATAGTGGCAGAAGCCGGAGGGGTATCACAGAGCTCCCTCTCGCGGTTCTTTAAATGCTTCCTGGCCGCCATGATGTATTTGATCAACAACCACATCACCTTCCCCACAACCCAACAGGAATTGAGCCAAACAAAACAGGACTACCAAGTTGCCCAGTTTCCACACGTGATCGGATGCATAGATTGCACCCACGTAGCCATATGTCCCCCTGCCGTAAATGAGTATATCTTCCGCAACCGCAAAGCATATCACTCAATAAATGTCCAAGCTGTGTGCAATGCTAAAAACATCATCACCGACCTCGTAGCACAATACCCTGGGATCAATCACGATTCCTACATCTTCCGCCATAGTGGCTTGCACACACATCTGCTGAGGGGTGATTTTGGCGATGGACACCTGCTAGGTAAATTGAATACAATACTCATCACTGAATTATGTAACGGCAATGCATACCTGACACTAACATATTGTTTGTAACTCTGTAGGTGACAGTGCATACACGGTGAGGCATTACATCTTGACTCCATACCTGAACCCAGCCAGCCCACAACAACAGAAGTACAATGCACCCCACATCAGGACACGTAATGTAATAGAATGGACATTTGGATTGCTCAAGAGTCGCTTCCGCATCCTGCATAAAACTGGAGGAACAATGCTGTACCAACCGGAAACATGTTGCAGGATAATTGCGGCATGTGCTATGTTGCTCATTTATCTCCTGAGGCGGAAGCCGGGAGGCATTATTCAGATAGCGCTTCTTTTAAAACTTATTTTATCTTGCTTTTGTGCATTTACCCTTTGTGTCCGCTCCTTCCCCCTCCCTTCACCAATGCGCCTGCGGATTTTATTGCGGTGCTCCTCCCAGCCTAAATATACTTTGCTGTGTCACGGAACACTTACTATTGGCACTCTGCTCTGCTGATTGGAACTTTATCTCCCTTCTCACGCACCCTGGGCGGCTCTCGGCCGCCTCAAGGGCAATGCTCCCGGGCTGCGCAAATCGGCAGCGGCCATTTTATGTTGGGCACTCCTGGTTCGGCACTCTAGTCGCCAGTACTTAAACAGTCCATAGAGAGCAGGCGCGAGATTGCTGCTCATTTATCTCCTGAGGCGGAAGCCGGGAGGCATTATTCAGATAGCGCTTCTTTTAAAACTAATTTTATCTTGCTTTTGTGCATTTACCCTTTGTGTCCGCTCCCTCCCCTTCCCTTCACCAAGCGCCTGTGGATTTTATCGCGGCGCTCCTCCCAGCCTAAATATACTTTGCTGTGTCACGGAACACTTACTATTGGCACTCTGCTCCGCTGATTGGAACTTTATCTCCCTTCTCACGCACCCTGGGTGGCTCTCGGACGTTTCAAGGGCAGAGGCTCCCGGGCTGCACAAATCGGCAGAGGCCATTTTACGTTGGGCACTCCTGTTTCGGCGCTCTAGTCGCCAGTACTTAAACAACTAGTCATGACTCCGCGCAGCGGACGCGATCAGCGGGCGCGCCGCATTCGCGCTGGAGTCGAGCCAGAGTCCAGCCCGTCTGCGCCCGCCAGCGACAAGGAAGCGCCAGGGGCCAGATATGCTGCTTCAGGTGAACCCTTATACTCCTCTTCTGCCCTGCGTGCATTGAAACCCTCTAAACTACCCTGCTATTACTCCCTCACCCCCGATGCTCTCTCAAAATCCCTTGTATGTGGCTGCAATGATATAGCTACTATGCATAATACCCCGGATATAGTAAACTGCCGCTCTCCCCTCACTAGGACACCTCTGTCGCCCACTACCGTCCACATGGGCTTTCTTATTAATTCCCGCTCATTGGTCAAAAATAACATCTCTTTCAGGGACTTCATCTCTCATAGAAAGCCCACATGGGCCTTCATTACCGAAACATGGGCTAAGGACTTGTCCGACCCGGAACTGTTAAATGCCATCCCTGATGGGTATTCGCTGGCCAGGATGGATAGAGTGGGTCGAGTAGGAGGAGGCTTGGGGATACTGTACCACAATTCCATAAAATGTCGTACTGTCCATCTGACCTCCCCGCTTGAACGCCTTCAGGCTATGCATTTTATTCTTAACCCCTCCCCCACGATTTCCTTCTCTGGAATTTTGATCTACAGACCTCCTGGTCTTAGGTCCGCGTTCAGTTTAGAACTCCTTAAGATCATAGAGCCCTATATTGATGAGCCTAGTCTAACCACTTAGGGGACTTTAATTTCCATTTGGAAAATTATAACTCCCCTGACACAGCCCATCTGTTGGATTTTCTATCCTCCTATGGTCTGCCGTTGCTAACGACTGGGCCTACCCACCTAGCTGGGCACACCCTGGATGGGGTCTTTGGCAACGATTCCCGTCTTCTTACTGGCACCCCTCTCCCTCTGTCGTGGTTGGACCACTTTGCTGTCCCTTTTGATTTCTCCTTCTCCCCTCCTAGCGACCCTCGGTCTGAGCACACTGGGTGGGTACTGAGGAGAAACTTTGGGGAGATCACCAACGACTCCCTTACTCCTTTTCTGGCCACTCTCAAGCCCCATGCTATCGGGGATGTCCACATAGCGGCTCTTGACCTCTCTAATATCATAACGGAGGCTGTCAACTCGCTTGCCCCAGCCCGGAAAGCTTACTCCGCTAGGGAACGACCATCCGCCCCATGGTATTCTGACTCCCTCAGGACTCTCAGACAAGGATGTAGGAGGCAGGAAAGGCTTTGGAGAACATATTTGGACCCCTTAGACAGGGATAAACACAAATCCCTTCTCAAAGGTTATAAGGCCGCTGTGTTGACAGAAAAACAGGCCTACTACTCCAACCTCACGTCCTCGATAAAATCTCCGAGGGACTTGTTTAATATAGTAGACAACCTTTCCCTTATTGAGACTCCTGACTCCATAACAGCCTCCCAGGTTCTGTGTGATCAGATTTCCATGTTTTTCCATGAGAAGATCACGGGCATCCACACAGACCTAGAAACCCTCAATTCCAGCTCCTTACTTACTACCTCTCCAACCTTGAGTTCAGAAACTCACGCTCCGGTCCCTTCACTTTCCTTTTCCCAGTTCCCCCCTATCACTCCTACCCATCTCAGCACGCTGTTGGACAAGCTTAAGTCCGGTTCACCTTTAGACCCATGCCCCCTAAAGGTCCTCGAGGATTGCAGACAGACTATTCTACCCCCCCCTTGTTGGAGGTTATGAATCTGGCTATTTCAGAGGGGGTATATCCCCTTTCCTGGAAACTGGCCACTGTCAAGCCACTATTGAAAAAACCCTCCTTAGACCCTGGGACATTAAAGAACTTCCGTCCCATTTCTCTTCTCTCTGCCCCTCCTAAACTCTTGGAGGCCCACCTTAATTTACATCCGAGTGCCTTCCTTGACTGTACCAACACCCTTGATCCATCCCAGCATGGCTTTCGAAGGACTCACAGCACTGAGTCGGCGCTTACAGTGGTTGTCGACAGCATCCGGTCCAGGGTCGACACCGGTCAGACCACCTTACTGGTGTTACTCGACCTTACGGCAGCTTTCGACACCCTGTCCCCTACCATTCTGGTTAGCCGACTCAGTAAACTGGGAGTCAAGGGCTCTGCACTCAGCCTAATAACATCCTTCCTAGACCAACGGAAGCAAAGGGTTAAGCTAGGCGAGTATATGTCACCCATTAAGCCTGTGAAGTTTGGGGTCCCCCAGGGCTCTTTGTTGAGCCCGACGCTTTTTAATATCGACGTCGCCCCACTCGCCAGACTCATAAGATCTTTTGGGTTAGAAGTTCTTTCTGCCGACGACACGCAGATTAGCGCCTCCGTATCTCAATCTGTTAGCATGACTGCTCTCAACTTTAAAAACTGTATGGAGGCGGTCGCCGGATGGATGGTTAAGAACTTCCTCAAGTTGAACGGGGAGAAAACGGAGGTCCTCATCTTTGGAGGCAAAAGTGAGACCTGGTCTATGGAATGGTGGCCTTCTGTCCTAGGTGCCTGTCCCTCGCCGTCCCTCTTCGCCCGCAACCTCGGGGTCACTCTGGTCACTACTCTTTCGCTAGATAAGCAGGTCAGTAGGACTGTGTCCACCTGCTGCAATGCTCTTAGGATTTTAGGAAAAATTATGCATTATCTCTCCCCTGAGGCACGCAAACTGGTAGTAAAGGCGCTTTTTGTTTCCAGACTCGACTATTGCAATGCCCTTTATTTTGGCATTAGCAATGGTTTGGTCCAGCGCCTCCAGACTGTGCAGAATGCGGCTGCCTGGTTTGTTGTGGGGGCCCCCAAACGCTTCTCGGGTACAGCCATTAGGAAAAATCTGCACTGGCTCCCCATGCAGGCGAGGATCAATTTTAAGGCATTATGCCTTACACGCCGTGCCCTTAATGAATCTGGCCCGGAGGCTATCCGCGCCCTTGTGGCCTATTATACCCCTGGTAGAACACTCCGCTCTTCCAGTAAAAGCTTACTAGTTGTCCCTTGTATATCCAAGGCTAGATGGGGTGGAAGGTCCTTCCGCTTCGTTGCACCTAGACTTTGGAATACGCTCCCCAACGACCTGAAGGTGATCTCTTCCCACACTCTGTTCCGTAAGGAGCTAAAGACCTGGCTTTTCCAAGAAGCTTATCTCTAATCCTTCTTTGGGTGATTTTTTGAGTTTTCAGCTTACCATCCCCCAGCGCCTTGATGCCTACGGGTTAAGTTGCGCTACCTACAAATTTCTTTTAATAATAATAATAATAATTGCACAACATAGCAACAAGGAGAGGTATCCCCATTGGGGAATCCGACACAGAGGGCAACCCGCCCCCAGCACACCCACGCCGGGCACATCTTGGGAGTTCAGCGGAGGGGCAAAGAAAACGTACACACATCACCCAGCATTATTTCTAAGGTATGTAATGATGACACACAACAATCAATTGCATTTGAAGATAAAGTATTTATTACCACGTCAGGTGGTAGGGGTGTAAAATTGAACAGAGCTGGTGGTCATTAGCACATTAACTGCATGCACTGAAGGACACAAGATACACACAAAGGACTTGAAATGCAGTCACAAAGATTGTCTTGGACATGGTTACGTCACCATGATGAATTACACCCTTCTGATAATGTTTAGCGTCTCCTCCCACCCAATTCTCTTTCTCCTGCATCTGCATTCCCGGATGCAGCGGGAGGTGTTTGTCTACGGCTACTGCTCCTCCTGACAGTGGTGAGTGGCGCAGTGATGCTGCTTAGGCGGGATGCCTCCCTACCCTCTTCCCCTGTACCATTGCCCTGACCACCAGTGCTAGACTGCATCAGTTCAACTGCAGTGGTAATTTGGCCAAGTGCCTTGGACACATCCCCACAACAATGTTGTTGGACCTGGTATAGCCACCCATGTAGGTCACAAACTGGTGATGCCTCCTCCTCTGTGTGGTGTGTCCCCCCTGCATCACACACGCCACCTCCTGCAGTGTGTTGTTTGTCTGTTTGCTTCCACTAGTGCAGTAGTGAGCTCCCTCACACTCTCGGCCATTACTGATATGTTTTTGTTCATTTTCGTCATTTGCAGGTTGATGGCTCCCATATGCCTCGCTTGCAGGCGCTGCACCCGCAACATCTGTGACTCCACGCCACCCCACTCATTGGGAGTTCCTGCCTCCTGTGCCCAGGTATGGGTCCTTGGCCTGCGTCTTGTTCCTGGACGGACATGTGCCTGCGGTGTAGTTGTGTGGCTCGCACTCGGACGGCTTGTCCCAGGAGCAGTAACTGGTTCCTGTTCTGACTCCATTGGTTGCAGTGGTGTAACTGTGGCCCTGCGTTATGCTGGTGCCTTGGATTTGGGTGGTGGTGTCACAGGTTTTGACACGGCAGCCTCTTGGATGACCCGTGTGCTGTCTCCACTATCACTGTCATCAGTGTGTACTACTGTTGCATCTGAAACAGTGCAATGTTATTTTATGTTGTTGCATTAGTTGAGCAACATTAAAAATGTATACATTTATGCTTTCACTGTCTCTCATCAATGACTGTACTGCATTTTGGTAGCATTTGGGCTTACTATGTTGGATTCTGACAGGCAATTGGGTTCTACAGACTACAGGTCCCATGATGCATTTGTGTCCCTATGTAAAATGTGGACTAGACTATTTCTACTGTGAGTTTGCAGCTTGATTTAAATTTGGGCACTATCAGTATGTACATTGATATGTTGATTTTCATGCATCTTACCTTGTGTGCTACTGGGTGTATCCAGCTGCGTTACTCCCACCACCGCTTCAGGCTCGATTGTGCCCTCAACCACGTCCTCCTGGGCTGTGTTGTCTGGGACTGTTGGGCTTCCTCTTCCGGTCCCCTTCGCCTCCTTCATCCTTTCCACTATCCGCTCCTTGGCACGGCAACGCAGGTCGTACAAGCGTTTCTTTAAATCATCTATGCTGCGATGTGTGACCCCCACAGCATTGGCCTTGTTTTTAATCCGGTTCCATATCCTTCTTTTTTCAGCCTCTGGTAATTTGAGGGAGAGCTTCCCAAATAGCTTCTCATGGTTGTTTGCCACCTCCTCAATGAGGTGCTCAAGTTCACTCTCACTGAACTTGATTTTTCTCTTCCTGGGCACTGCACCCTCCTCTGTAGCTGTTTGGGACATTTTGGCTGTCTCCACCTGTAAGCAAAATACAGTTTGTTTTTTCTGCTCTCTCTCCCAGCACTCAACTTCTGCCTCTCTGTTCCTCTGTGCACAGGTGGCAGCATGGGCTGATTGACTTCCTGGTTGTGATGTCCTGGTTGTGATGTCATCAGCCTGCTCCCAATGCGACTCTGTAGTTTTCACGATCTCGCTAGTTGCGAAATCGCTATTTGCGATATCGGTATTTGCGATATCGCAAATAGCGGGATCGCAAAATACAAGAATGGTTGTTTTTCGCGATAGCAATTCCTTAACATGGAATCGCTATTGTATTTAGCGATTTTTAGCGATTCTTTATTTTTTTGCTATCCTCATCATGCATAGCTAACAGCGAGTCCTTATATGCGATTCCTTAATAATCACTAATTAGGAATCGCTATGATGCATCTGGCCCTTAGTGCCTATTTTTTATTAACCCTGGGCGAAGGAGTGGGCGTAGTTTTGCCTACTTCGCCGTTAGCAAAGTAGGCATAGCAGGCAACACTATGCCCACTCCTTGGGCGTAGCGAAGTTGCCCACCACCCGCCTCCCTCCCGCCCTCCCCTAAATACCTAATTTGCGCAAATACTAAAAGAAAAGTAAATAAAAGGCACTTACCTTGTCCGCTGCGTTTCGGGGCTCCCTCTTCTCGTTCGCACCGCCGTCTTGGATACCAATGCGCATGCGTGGCCGCCCGCGCATGCGCATTTCTCGCGAGAAATGCCCATGTGCGGGTGACTGCGCATGCGCATTGGTATCCAAGACGGTGGCGCGAATGAAGAAGAGGGAGCCCCGGGACGCAGCGGACAAGGTAAGTGCTTTTTATTTACTTTTCTTTAAGTATTTACACAAATTAGGTATGTAGGGGAGGGGGGCAGGCGGCGCTTAGTGGGGCTATGCGAAGTGCGTAGGTGGGCGTAGTTTCTCGCCCACTTTGCGTAGCTTCGCGTAGCCCCACTACGCATACTACGCCCACCCTTATTTTTTATACCACTTTCTTAGTTTCAATCTATCTACCTCATTTGGTCAGTTTGTTGACTCGCACCCACAGCCCACCGAGACCTGACACTCCTCAGTATCTCCGCATCTCCAACGTTCTGACGGTGGAGTAATGCGGGATGCGCCGTTGTGAAGCTGGTGCCGTGGCTGCACCGTAGAGGCCTGAGTCCGAAGCAAGGCGGGGGAAAGAGGGCGAAATAGGAAGCTCCAGCACACAGCGCTCTCCTGGACGGGAGTCCAGCAGCGAACTGAAAGTAAGGTGGAGAGACGTTGGGTACCCCCACAAGGGAGGAAATCAGCCCCGTCCCCCTCCCCTCTCGACACAGTTAGACGACCGAGGGCCCCGGCTGGCTCAAAGGGGGCAGGACGAGGGAGCTGTGACCGGGGACAGTACTAACTAACAGGTGGCTCTTCGCTTCCCTCTCACAACAAACTGCCCGGCCTGCATAACGGTTCCTACACTCCACCATCACACAGACTACATGTGCCAGTTGGTTGCACGTGAGCACCTTTGGTGTAGCGGATGAGGGGGCTGGCAGGGAGAGGTGACAGAGGCAAGGTCCTAAGATGGCGGTGCCCTAAAGACATCGGTAACGCTGACTTTGACTTTGTGTGCCATCAATGCTGCGGCAGTCCTGGAGAAATGTGTCATGGGAGTGCTTTTGTGTGTGCGTCTGTGCGTGTATAAGGGGGTGTGCGTGTGTGAAAGACTATGTTCACATTTATGTGTGCTTGCATGTCTGTGCATGTGATGGTGTGGACATGTATTTGGGTGTTTTTGTTTTAGAGCATATGATTCTATGTGTGCTAATGTCTGTGCGTCTGATGGTGTGTGCATGTATTTCAGTGTTTTTGTATTAGAGCATGGGATTGTACATATGTGTGTGGATGTTTCTGTATGTGCGCCCTCTGTTGGCATATGAGAGTGTGTGCGCACATTTGTTGTGTGTTTGTGCATATCTGTGCGTGTGATGGTGTGTGTGGGCATGTATTTGTGTGTACGTCCTTGGGTATTTTGGTACTGGAGCATGTGATTGTATGTGTGTTTGTGTGTTTGTGCGTGTCTGCGTGTATGAGAGTGAGCGCATTTGTGTGTTCTTGTGCATGTCTGTGCATGTGATGGTGTTTGCATGTGCATGTATTTTGGGTGTTTTTGTATTAGTGCTTGGGATTTTATGTGTGCTTGTGTTCTTGGATGTTTCGGGCTATGTGCGTGTTTGTGTGCATCAGTGTGTATATGAGAGTGTGTGCTCACATTGGTTTGTGCTTATGCATGTCTGTGCGTGTGATGGTGTGTGCATGCTGGATTTGTTATTTTCAGGCAGCCGCTGTTCTGGATATTGACTTTAACTGCCTGATGCCTGACCTTAGGATGGCCACCAGTGTACCGTACAGTCCCCTGCCTGACCCCAAGAGGGCCTCCCTAGTGGACCCCTACACGTTGTTTTACTTCCCTGGGACAACAATTGGACATTAACCAGACCATGAACCTATCCCCTTACCTGCCTACACATCAGGACTTTGAACCTGTGGAACTTACCCCAGACTTTGGAGACCTAGCGATTTGGCTGATGCCCAGTGGAGCTACCATATAGCTAAAGAGGAGATGTGTTGTGGACTCGCCCTCCCTGCCGTCACCTACCCAGCCGGACCTTGGGTGAATTTTCACCTCGTCTCTACGTCCTATCTTCCTCCTACCCCTTTACTCTATCCCCTTACCCTTCCTTGCTCCATTCACCTTGTCTCCTATGTTCTTTAAATGCTTTTCTTGATACGTATGTAACTTTTAACTGATGTAAATTGCAACATTATTGTCCCTCATGTAAAGCGCTCTGATTCCATCTGGTCTAACCAGCGCTTTATAATAACTCATTAATTAATTTTCCTCCCACTTAGTACTCTTTCTCTCTTTGTCTTCCTCCCTAGCTCCTAGCTCCTATCCACTCTCCCCTGAATCTCTCACCTTGCCTGTTAGTCTGCCTAGCCCCCTGTCCTTTGTACCCTTTGACTAAGCACTCCTTCTCCCCTTGTTGGGGAAAGATCCAATATTTATACTCTGGAGTCTCAGAGTACCCGCTGAGAGAGTCCACTGCGCCAAGGGAGCCACTCACCACTGAGGTATGGCACCCCTTGCCAAAGCACTCCCTTTCCCCTTTTTGGGGAAGGATCCAGTATGTAGACCTTGGAGTCTCAGAGACCCCTCTGAGAGAGTCCACTGCGTAAAGGGAGCCTCCAGCAACAGCGATAGGGAAGTGATATCCTAGTGGAAGAGTGTTGCTCACTGATTAGAGCGACAGACCCTGATGCAGAGGTCTGGCCCGGGACCAGGGTTCAATTCCCGACGCGGCAGGGTCCTGAGCCCAAAATGTCCACGGACTCGATAATTCTCGCCTCGGTGCCTATTCTAATCATGGGGTCCCACGCTGCAACTCTGGGCAATAGTTGCTTAATCTCCACTACGGCGGCCCACCCGCTGCGGGATGCCTGGCTTTCACCCTGGGGATACCCAGTAGGGGTTATCTCACAGGGAAAAGCCAGGACGGGTTCCCAAGGCAAGCGCCTTGATGCCTTCGGGTGATACGTGCGCTATATAAGTCGCAATACATTTACATTTACATTTACATACAACTTCCCCTGGGATCACAGCTTACTGGACTTTGGACGTTTCTTTGACTTGTCTACCGGTTTGTGTCCCAGTCACGCTTCCCCTTCTCTTTCCTTGCGGTGTCCTTCACCCTCCCCTCCTCTTTCCCGCCTTCATTACCTGTCTACTTCCTCATCTCTTCCCCCTCCCCTAAATCTTTCCCCTTGCCTGCTTTTACCCTTACGTATATGTGCTTATTGTTTATTCTGACCTTACAAATAACTATGTTGCCATGCGCTAATAACTGTGTAACCTTTGTAACAATGTAACCTGTAACTATGATCTGATGCTCATGTAAAGCGCTCTGATACCTCCGGGTCTAGCCAGCGCTATATACAACCTTTAAAATAAATAAATTAAATAAATAAAAGATTTCCCAGTTCCAGCTCTCTGGGTCAGGTAAGACAAATTCTAAGCTAAGCTTTGGGGGTTGAATAATTGGAGGGGTTGCATTAAGGGTTAGTTCAGAGAGTATAGTGTTTTGTGTTACTTTTAGCAATTAAGTTTAACGTTGTTTTTGTTGTGATTGACTAATGCATTGTATTGTGTGTATAATTCTTTAAAATGTATAATGTATGTGTTTCTTGAGCTGTTATTAAATAATTTGTGATGTTCAAGGGATTATTTGTGTTGTGTGGGTGGGTAGTTTGTTTTTTTTGGAAGATTTATTTGGTTCCTGTATTTACATTTTTTGGCTATACATATTACAAAATATTTACTTCTTTTTAATACATTTCTGGCTATATATTACCCATTATTATTTTTCATTTCCTTTAGCTTTTGGTCTTCCTGGGGAATTTTTTAATATTTTTGTGTTTTGGATGGATGGCAAGGATTTTTACTTTTTGCATTGAATATTTTATTGCATGAACTTTTGGGAATTTGCTTTATCTATTTTTCTGGAAGAATATTTTGTGGATTATTTCGAGTTCATGGATATCAGGTACAAAAAAGTACATCATATCTTATTTTATTTTTCAAATGTTTTATGATATGTAAAACAATATTTTAGAGCACAAGTACACGAAACAAGGTTTCATGGCGCTGAGTAGAGAAGGAACATCATGAGTCAAGCACTAGCCTAATGTCAGAAGGTGCGCAACAACCACAGAAAATCTGGCACCTCCCAATCTATTGTTTTTAAACTTAGAATGAATTACTGGTAAAGGTGTTCTGATCTAAGATCCTGTATTGGAGTATAACTCTAAACTCTGGAGGGCACAAAAGTTGGATTTTTTTCATAAAGTGATTTAAAATTTAAAAAAATGTACATATGGGCAACTGGTGAGCCAGTGCCACATACCCATCAGAGGCTTAATATGGCAATATCATGGTTGACACCAAACCAACCTAGTTACCTGATGTTGTACAATCTGTAGCTTCTGATTCAGTCATATTTGCAGTCCTATGTAGAGAGATGTTGCTTAATCAATCCAGGACCTCACAAGGGCCATTATAATCCAGTTCATGGCTTTAAAGGCAAAATATAGCCTGGTTTTCTTAATCTTTCTGAGTTGAAAAGAACACAAGAAGATCACTGCTCCCATCTGTGGCTTTATGGGAAAATCCTCATCAATGAGGAGGCCCAGGCTTTTAACCACTTTTAAGAGAGTGGGAGCTATACTCATCTCTGGTAGGCAGAGGTGGGGGTTCTAATTGTGAAGTTTATTGTTGGTAATCACAATTTCAGTTTTTTCTGAGTTTAACTTTAGTTGATGTCTGCTAATCCACTGCAGAGATGTATAACATGGATTCCAAGGTGTTATCAATACTAAAGAGCATCTGCAGATCATCAGCGTATTCTAGGTTTTTTCCCTCAGCTTCTGTAAATCATGTACCAGAGGGCAAATGTAAACATTGAATAGATGAGGGGAAAACGAAGAGCCTTGAGGTGCTCCACAGTATAGTCGAACCTTTGCAGAACAAAAAAGGAAATAATCGGACTGACTGAGAATGGTCAAGGAGAAAGGATTTCACCTGCGTCCTCGGCAAAGTCAATTAGAATAGCATGATCAATCATGTCAAAGGCTGCTGACAAATCCAGCAGGACTTGGTCCGCCCTTTATCTACATCTACCCTCATATCATCAACTGCTGAAAGAATGACAAATCCAGTTGAGTCAGCAGGACAAAATCACTCTTGATAAGGATCAAGAAAAGAAGACTCCTCTAAAAAGGAACAGAGCCTCTAATAACTATGACAAATAGGGGAGTAAAGATATGGGAGGGTTTTTACTCAAAATAGTTGGATCCTTTCCTGTTTTTAAAAAAAGTGTAATTACTACTGCCTTCTTGAAGGCAAGGGGCACAGTGCCCTGACTCAAAGATAGATTGAGTGGGGAATTCAGAGGTTCCTGAAAAAGGGAGAAAATTAATTTCACAATCCTAGGAGGACAGATATCCTCTTGGGATTGCGATTTCACTATGGTCAACAAGTCTAAAAGTCAAAATTTGGTAATAGTTGGGGGAGATGTAATTTTCATGAGATTTTTATCTTCCAGTGGAGTAGGACAAGCAAAGGAACAGGAAGGAATGCTATCTTTTACAGCTTGTATTTTATCAATGAAACAGGAATTCAGATCATTGCATACATTTGAGAAAGAACAACCTGGATAATTCTGTAACAATGCCAAAAATATCTTTAGATTTATTCTCAGAATATAAAATCTTTTTTGACAAATATATGGAGTTGGCCTCTCGGATTAACTTCTTATATGCTTTTAGCCACAAAACAGAAATGTCTATTTTTGCAGGCAAGTTTGTGTTCAGCTTGACATAACTCAGATTTGGCTTGATTTAGGACCGCTGCATACCATTTCAAAGCCTTGTGGTGTCGAGTTTGTTTAAATGTGCAGAGGGGGGCATTGATATCACTGGCGACTGTGAGACAGTCTACTACAGCCACCTCAAAGGCATTTAAGTTCTCACTGTGAGTAGGTAAGGTACATGCTAACTAAGCATGAAAAGCATTAAGATTGACATGATCCCACTTCCTAGTCTGAGAAACGTTTACAAAAATCTTTGTGAGATTATTTTGCTTTATAATGTTTATGCTTTGTATTTATTCTTCACATTGGGTGTTATGTATTTAAAACTGTTATTTTTTGCGTACATATTTGTGAATGATTCCTAAAAAATTGTTTTAACACTCAGAAATAAATACATTTTAACTTTTATATTTAGTTTGTCAATTTGATTTCATATTTTAGCAGTGGCGAACAGGTATGGTAGGCCAAGATTGTTAACAAACTGTTGATTTTGCATTTTAATATATTTTGCATTTCTTTAGTTGGTTTTGATATTTTAGGTTTTAGTTTAGTTATAGATTACTCTAATCTTAGCTATTTATAGCTTTGTTCCTTTTTTAATATTTTTAGGGATTGAAAGAGTGTTAGGCTGACTTTATCTTAATGTTTCTTAGAAGGAAGTGTGCCTCCCTTCCACTGCATTGCTGGTGGATTTATAACAGACATTCCATAATCATATATGATACTTGGGTTGGTGTCTGAGATTGGAACAGTGAAGTATGCCAAACCCAAAGTATCGTAAAAAATAGGCCATTAGGGGATTTGAATTTGTCTTTGTGTGTTTGATAGTAGGGTGAGTCTATTATCAGGTTGTAATTTTTTGCTACTTCAGTAACAGGGATAAAGGCTAGGGCAATTCATTTTCTAACTTCATGGTTGAATTCGTTATTTGCCTTGGTCTCCATAAAGTTTGGTGACAATGGTTGTAACACCTTTGTAGAGCTGTTTGTGGCTATTGTTTTAGAATGGTAGAAACCATTGCTTGCCCAAAGTCAATTATTATTTTTTGGAGATAGCAATTGTTGGTTTGGGATTTTTTTGAGTTAGTAGTTTGTGGTATATTGCAATTTGTTTATTTGGTAAAAGTGGATAGACTAATGAAATGTTTACATTGTGGAATTTTCTGTGCCTCATGCAGATATGTGTGAATGGTTGAGGGATTAACTTAAACATGCTGTCTATCATCCACATGTTACCCTGATTTATTCTTAGTAGGCTGTTGTCACTTTCACATATCATCATTTTCCTGTCATTATTGGTGTTGTCTTATAAAAGGGAAGGTTCATTGTTGAGTGTTAACATTAGGTGAGTGGGGATTCTTATAACCTGCAATTAGCCTATTGAGTTTGACCCATCATGCCTGGGAGTTATTGGTATCTCCTTTGAGAATTCATACGCCCGAAGTTCTTTCCATGAGAGATATATATATAAGTGGAACAGTATGTAAACTTACCCTTTACTGGGCACTTTGGATGTGTGGGTCTTTCTATATCTCCTTTTCGGAATGGGGCTTGACATTTTTGTCACTGCAGAGCCAATTACCTGTGGATAGATTGTCCTTCAGTCACCCTTAGATTCCTGTCTGTGAGATAGACGGATTAAATAGAGGTTCCTTTTGCCCCAGTCCTGATGAGGCCCTGACATATGGGCTGAAATGCGTCAACTCCATACTTTGGAGAAGCCTTTCAAAAGCTCAAAGAATTGAAATAAATTGGAGCACATTCTAATGAAAGAGGAGGGCTGAAGTTTCCCCTCGAATGTGTTTTACTTGGGCCATGGCCCCCTCTTAGGGTAACAAGGAATGATGTTTGTGTACAGATATGTGTGTTGATGTTTTTGCATATATAATTTGTGTAAATATAATTTATGTATTGTCCCATTTAAAATTCAAAATATGAAAATATTCTTTTGGTCTACATTGTTAGTGTTGGTTTTGAAGTTAGAAAAAATAATTCAGCATTAATTATAGCCTATTTGAGGGATTAATTGAATTTTTCATCTAGAAATAACTTTCTTGCTTTTCCATTCCTCTGCATTGTTGCTGTATTTCCAGCCTTTTTCTACTATGTCATAGAATTCTTGTATTGTTGACTTCTTGCCCTGTTGTATTCATGAAAGGTGTTTTTGCCACAGCTTTATCTGCCATCAGCGCACTTTCTTTCTATCAACACTTTTCTCATGTTGATAACCATACACAAGTCAGTAGAGTGTCTGTGGAAAGCACACCACCAGCCAAGGTGAGTGGTCAGGTCAGACAGGTTTGCTGCGGTTTGGGATTCTTCATCCAGTAAGTAAGACCAGCCTTTAGGCTAAAGACTGAGTTGAAGTACAGAACACCGCCGCCATAAATTTCAGATTACCTGCAATGGCGCTTTCTACCTAACTCACTGTGAGGGGGTGACTGGGGAATCAGGAAGAGGCTGGAGACGCCGTTTAGGTAACGAGGGTTTTATTTTCATATACAGCTTTTTTTGACGAAACGTCAGTCTCTCTTTAGCGAATTCTGCTGGATCCGTCTTGGCTCTGCTAGTATTCCCTTCTTCCGTGACTGGATAACTTCGGGTTTCTGGATGGCAGCGTAAACTTCCACTCTCGTGGCAACCGTAGGAGACAGAAAACAACAGGACCGTTTTAATATAACGTCCTTGTACTGTTTTACACCCGAGGGGAACCAGGGGAGTGCAGGGACACCGGTGAGTCGTGCTTAGCTAAAGCGACCAAGCGACCAGTGAGGTACTCGTGGGTGCAGCCGTGAAGGGAGGTAGGGAAAACACAAGGGACTGGGAAAAACAGGAAGAATACCGGGGAGTACCCTGTTCTATCGTGGGACCTCTCTCTTCCTCCCCACCCAGCTTGAGAACTTTTCCCGTACCTGTCGCAGCCACACTCCTCCCTCGGGAGTGTGGCGGGGGGCAGCGTGGTATCGTTGGCCTCCTGGCTCGTCTGCTTCTCGGTCCGCCTCGTCTTCTTTTCCTCTTTGGTAACGTCGTCCATCTCTCGATTCTTCTACTTTGGTGATGTCACACGCCGGCTGTGGAGGTTCCGTATTTTTCACCAATCCGGCGCAGTTGACGTCATGGTGGGTTGGGCCCTCTTCAGGTTCCCGTGTCCACTTAAAGGCGCCACTTGTATTATCTTCCGTGTAGCTTTGCCAAGTGTCTTGTGGGTCCTGCCGGGAATGAGGTAATGAGACTGTATCAGTGAGCTGCCACCACTCCACTTCTTGTTTGTCCCCTTGTGAGACGTGTTCCGCGTTACATTCCTCCCCCCCGGTATCTCCCGATCAGGGAGAAGAGGCGTTCGTGACAGGTAGTCCGCATAACTGTTATCTTTGCCTTTTCGATGTTTCACTATGAAGGAAAAGGGTTGGAGGAACAAGAACCATCGGAGTATTCTGGCATTTTGTGATTTCTTTCTTTGCATCCATTGGAGTGGGGCGTGATCCGTGAACAAGATAAAGGTCCTACCCTCCAAATAGTTTCGCAACTTATCGATGGCCCAGCAAGTGGCCAGACATTCTTTCTCAATAGTCGGGTAATTCCGTTCACGGGGATGCAGCTTCCGACTAAGGAATAAAACAGGATGTTCTAGTCCATCGTCCCCTTCTTGAGATAACACCGCCCCTAGTGCCGTATTGGAGGCATCCGTGGCAACGGAGAAAGGTTTATCGAAATCAGGGGGCAGTAGGACAGGGCTAGACGTTATGGCCCTTTTCAAGGATTCAAACGCCTCCTTGGCCTCTTGAGAGGGTTGTGTCAACTGGGATGGTTTCGTAGTCTTCTTCAGCAGGTTGGTTAGTGGACTGGCGGCCACCGCAAAGTTCTCAATGAACCTTCTGTAGTAGCCTATAAGGCCTAGGAACGCCCTTAGGTCTCTTTTTGTGGTTGAAAAGGGCGTTTGTATGATAGCTTTCACTTTCTCTTCTTGGGGGGCTATCACACCATCACCTAGTAAAAACCCAAGATATTTCACCCTGGGATAGGCTGCTCGTGATTTGTTTGCGTTCACATGTAGGCCTGCCTCTTTGAGTGCTCTCAAAACGTTCTGTAGGTGGACTAGATGCTGTTCCCATGTTTTACTGAATATAACAATGTCGTCCAAGTACACTGAACAGTATGCAGTGTGGTTGGTTAGGACTGTGTTCATTAGTCGTTGAAATGTGGCTGGGGCTCCATGTAGCCCAAATGGAAGGACGTTGAATTCATACAGGCCTTCCTTCGTAGAAAAAGCGGTTTTCTTCTTGTCCTCTTCTCTTAAGGGTACCTGCCAGTATCCCTTTGTTAAGTCGAGTGTGGGTATGTACTTGGCCTCTCCTATTCTTTCCACTAGCTCGTCTACCCTTGGTATGGGGTATGCATCAAAGGCTGATATGGCATTTAGAACTCTAAAGTCCATACTGAATCTAGTGGAGCCATCAGGTTTTGGGACCATGACTATAGGAGAAGACCAATTGCTGCGGGAGGGTCTTATCACCCCAAGATTGAGCATGTCTTGTACCTCTCTTTTAACGTCTAGTCTCCTAGCGGCAGGGATGCGGTAAGGTCTTTGTTTGACTATTTTACCCTCTTCTGTGTCTATTCGATGTTCTGTCAAATGCGTTAATCCAGGTGTGTCAGAGAATATCCCAGAAAAAGGATGCAGAGTGTACATGAGACCTTCTTTTTCGTTCGAGGATAAGTCTGGGTTGACGGGCAACTGTTCTAATGTGCTTTGGTTCCCGCTTACTGGCAACCCAAAGTGTGCTGAGCGTGGAGGTGGACCTATCCACTTCTTCAACAGGTTTGTGTGGAAGGTCTGTTGTCTCGTTGGGGACAGCTTTACCCTGTAAGTGGTATTCCCTATGGTTTCTATAATGGGGTATGGGCCTAGCCACTCGCTTTTGAAATTTTGCGTTGAGGATGGGAGCAACACCAATACCCAATCACCCTTCTCTACTTTCCGCCATTTCTTTCCTTTATCGTAGTGGAACTTCTGTTTTTGTTGGCTTTTTTTCTAAATGGGAATAAGCCAATTCTCTTAGTTTCCCTAGCTTTGACCTCAGTTGCTGGGTATAGTCCAAGAGGGAACGGTGTTCCTCAGTGTCTCCCTGTTCCCACGTTTCCTTGGTTATTTCTAGCAAAGAGCAGGGCTGTTGGCCATACAATAACTCAAAAGGGGAACATCCAATGCTGCTTTGTACCTGTGCCCGCAGTACATAGAGGGCTATAGGTAGTAGTTTATCCCAGTCTTTGTTTTCTACGGTTAACATTTTCTTCAGGGTGGTTTTCAACGTGCGGTTGTATCTCTCCACGAGACCGTCCGTTTGTGGATGGTATGCAGACGTTTTTATCTGGTGGAGATCCAGCACCTTACATACTTCCTTCATCATTTTGGATACAAATGGTGTTCCCTGGTCCGTGAGGATTTCCCTGGGAAACCCCACCCTGGAAAATAACTCCATCATTTTCTCTGCAACATTCTTCGTTGTAGGGGCCCTTAAGGCAAAGGCCTCAGGAAACCGCGTATGGTAGTCAACTATAACCAAGGCGTATGAGTGGCCCCTCGAGGTACGGGGCAAGGGACCTATAAGGTCCATTCCGACCCGTTCGAAAGGTTTGCCTATGAGAGGCATTGGTTGTAGGGGTACTGCTTGGGGTCTGGTCATGGTTTTCTTTTGACACACCTCACAGCTTTGACAATACATCTCGGCTTCCTTGTAGATGCCAGGCCAAAAGAAATGCCTTGTGATATTCTGTGTGGTCTTCTCAGCCCCGGAGTGTCCCGCCGTAAGATGTGAGTGGGCATAGTATATGATCTGTTCCCTAAAATCCTTAGGCACCAACAATTGGGGAAGATCACCGGCTTTTCCTTCTCTGTATAAAAAGTCGTTTTTTATGAAAAAGCGTGGATAACTTACGGTAGCGTTGGTCTGGGTGTCACATGCAGCTTTCCAGGCATTGCATAGGGTAGCGTCATTTGCTTGGGCGAACCTAAAACTCCTATCCAGGACCCAAGGTTCAGTGGTTAGCAGGGTTGGAACAGGTTTAGCGGACCTTTGCAGCTTGGCGCTAAACAGAGACATGAAGTCAGGATTGTCTACACCTATGATAAGATCTTCTGGCAGGGAGTCTATCACCCCTACTCGTACCGTAACTGGAGTTCTCTGATAGGGTTCTATAGCAATCTGGGCTACCGGGTATGGTTTTACGTCACCATATACACACCGGATGTGCACCGTTTCCCTGGGGAGTATCTGGGATGGTAATACTAGTTTTTCCTGTACTAATGATTGACGGCACCCTGAGTCCAACAACCCCATGATATGTTTCTCATTGATCTTTATACGTACGTAGAAGGAAGGACCCATCTCAGCGGTATCCATGACAGCTCGTGGGATGTATCCAACCTCCATCGGTTCCTCTGGTGGTTTCCGCCGTGGACACATCCGGGCTATGTGGCTCCATTCACCGCATTCGAAACACTGGGGCCCCTTCAGTGGAGGGAGGTCCATTCTTGGTGGTCGGGGTTTCATGGTAGACGAGAGCTCTTGTTTCTTCTTTTCTTGTTTTGGAGCAATATTTGCTTTTACGTTTTTATCTGAGTCCCATGCAAATGTCCTGGGTTGGGCTCGAGAGTAGTTAGTGGCCATTTCGATGGCTTGAGCCACTGTTAGTCCTGAATGTTGTCGTAGCCACCTTTGCGTTCCGTAGGGCAATGCTTCCATGAATTGTTCTAGTATGACACTGTTCATGATTTCTTCTTTGCTTCTCTGTTCGGGTTTTAACCATTTTTCGGCCGCCATTTTCAACCTTAGATATAGGGTTTTGAGGTTTTCGCCCTGGATACCTTTCTCTTTGCGGAACCGTACCCGATAGGCTTCGGGATCCAGTCCCAGGTGGTCATGGATTACTTCTTTGATTTCGGCATAAGGGGTGTTTCAAGCGGGGTTGGCTACTTGATAGGCAGCCTGCGCCTCTCCTGACAGTAGCGGGGCCAAAAAGAAAGGCCATTTCTTCGGAGGCCACCCACAGGCTTGTGCAGCTCTCTCGAAATTCGACAGGAATGCATTGGGATCCTCCCCCTGTACATATTTCTGAAGGGAAACTCCCGAAGGGAGTGGCACTGCTCCTCTGCGTTCCATGGTTGGGCCAGGTGTTTGTACAATTTTCTGAAAGTTCTCGAGTTGGGCACTAATGGTGTTTTTGAACATTTCTTGATCCGCATCTGCCGTGGAAATCTGTGTTTTTATGGCCCACTCGAGCTTGTCCTGTCCCTCGATGAGGTGTTGTATTACTTGATCCATCAGAGGTTGCTGTTGGGGGTCGGACGATCCCACTTCTGACACCAGTTGTGAGGGGGTGACTGGGGAATCAGGAAGAGGCTGGAGATGCCGTTTAGGTAACAAGGGTTTTATTTTCATATACCGCTTTTTTTGACGAAACGTCAGTCTCTCTTTAGCGAATTCTGCTGGATCCGTCTTGGCTCTGCTAGTATTCCCTTCTTCCGTGACTGGATAACTTCGGGTTTCTGGACGGCAGCGTAAACTTCCACTCTCGTGGCAACCGTAGGAGACAGAAAACAACAGTACCGTTTTAATATAACGTCCTCGTACTGTTTTACACCCGAGGGGAACCAGGGGAGTGCAGGGACACTGGTGAGTCGTGATTAGCTAAAGCGACCAAGCGACCAGTGAGGTACTCGTGGGTGCCGCCGTGAAGGGAGGTAGGGAAAACACAAGGGACTGGGAAAAACAGGAAGGATACCGGGGGAGGACCCTGTTCTATAGCGGGACCTCTCTCTTCCTCCCCACCCAGCTTGAGAACTTTTCCCGTACCTGTCGGAGCCACACTCCTCCCTCGGGAGTGTGGCGGGGCGCAGCGTGGTATCGTTGGCCTCCTGGCTCGTCTGCTTCTCGGTCTGCCTCATCTTCTTTTCCTCTTTGGTAACGCCGTCCGTCTCTCGATTCTTCTCCTTTGGCGATGTCACACGCCAGCTGTGGAGGTTCCGTATTTTTCACCAATCCGGTGCAGTTGACGTCATGGTGGGTTGGGCCCTCTTCAGGTTCCTGTGTCCACTTAAAGGCGCCGCTTGTATTATCTTCCGTGTAGCTTCGCCAAGTGTCTTGTGGGTCCTGCCGGGAATGAGGTAATGAGACTGTATCAGTGAGCTGCCACCACTCCACTTCTTGTTTGTCCCCTTGTGAGACGTGTTCCGCGTTACACTCACTTTCTCTTTTCTTCCCCTCATTTTCTTCTTCAACCTAGAGTTTAACTACAGGGCCTACCCTCACTTCCCCTTGATAAGTATTCCTTAATTAGAGCTGGAGTAAGTTAACAACCAAATGTTTTCCAAAATATGTGTGATACTGTCTCCACTTGCGTGTTTGTAACTTTGCATTTCATGGCTATTTAGACTCTAATGTTTACTGTCCATCTGTGTTTCTGTTGTGTTTAGCAGTAACTTCACGTTATCTCTCACCTATTTTATGAATCTTTCAGAAGCAGTTGTATGAGATGAAGTCTGGAACACAGATGCACAAAAAGTATATAAATGAGCTACTTAGCCTGTTGAAAAATGGTCAATCAGGCAAAATATGCTATAAAATATAGATACATTTTGTCTTTCATTTTGACATGATTAAGGAATTTTGAGCACACTGAAAATTAATCTTGATATTATTCTGTTTTGTACCTTCTGTTCACAGGAAAATCCTATCACAGACCAAGTACATTTATTTTGTTTGCATGATGAATAATTCTTCAGCACTGCACACACCCCCCTGTATAATTTACAAGGTGACAGTACTGGGGGATCTCTTCTCTAGTACTGGCCTGAAGAATTCCCAGAGCCTATATAGGCTAATAAAGTAGGGCAGAAACCTGTAGTGCTTTTACATTAGGTTCATAGGACCACAATATCCTGGTACTCCAGTTGAGTAGAGGTATTGCACAAAACGGTGGCATCTTCTTGGATAAATATGCAGGGCAGGATTCAGTTTGGCACAATGCTCCTGTCACAAAAAGAAAACTTTAACAGGAAGCACTTACAGATATAAATAAAGGAGGTGCCGGGCCGAGTTGAAGCTCGAATTCAGTAACGCATTAATCAGCACAAATAATTGGTGAGCCCGGTTGAGGCTAGGCAGGTGTTCTTTCTCCCCATATCTACCGTCAACAATTTGCTGTAATCCTTGATGGAGGTCTTTGCATCCATGAGTTCCTTGAGCGCAATCCCCGTGTAGTTCCTGTGACCAGGAGGTTTTTCTCCTCATCGGCTGCTCTGATGGGTCTCTGACCCTTCATAAACAAGAGGCATGTGAACTCGCATAGAAACCCCGCCCCATACACACTAGCGGTATGCAACGTCTTCCTGCCCTTTCCCCACTATAATGGACAGCTGACTCAAGAGACTCCGGCGCCTTTCAGCACAGTGGCAAAGTTACAGACACACATGGTCACTGGAGACAACTCTTCTGGCCCGCAGCTGTAGTGTAGGAAAGGCACTATACCTTTACCCAACGAGGTAGCCCTTACTGATTAGCCAGTATTACTCCAGTTGAGTAGAGGTATTGCACAAATCGGTGTCATGTTCTTGGATAAATATGCAGGGCAAGATTCATTCTGGTACGATGCTCCTGTCACAAAAATTAAACCTCCGCAGGAAGCACTTACAGATATAAATAAAGCACGTGCCCCGGCCCGAGTTGATGCTCAAATTCAGCAATGCAATATTCAGCACAAAGAATTGGTGAGCACAGTCGAGGCTTGGCAGGTGTGATTTCTCCCCATATCTACAGTCAACAATTTGCTGTAATCCTTGATGGAGGTCTTTGCATCCAATGTGAGTTTCTCAAGCGCAATACCTGTGTAGTTCCTGTGACCATGAGGTTCTTTCTACTCATCTGCTGCTCTGATCAGTCTCTGACCCTTTATAAACAAGAGGCATGTGAAGTCGCATAGAAGCACCACCCTACATGCACTAGCTGTATACAACATCTTTCTGCCCTTTCCCCACTATGATGGACAACTCACTCAAGGGTCCCCGTAGCCTTTTGGTGCTGTGGCAAAGTTACAGACACACATGGTCACTGGAGACAACTCTTCTGGCCCACAGCTGTAGTGTAGGAAAGGCACTATACATTTACCCAACGAGGTAGCAGTTACTAATTAGCCAGAAGTACTCCAGTTGGCATGTAGAAAGAAGAGTTCATCATTATGCGTGGTGGTTAAGTATCCAGGAATTTGGTTGTCTTCTTATATTCTACAGGCAGAAGGATGACACTGGTGGCTTTCTTAGTTTGTGCTAATACGTGTTTTACAGTGGGTATAGCTGGTAACTGCCCTGTGATGGGCTCAGGTACTTTAAGGAGCATATTGTTTACAGTTTTAGTTCTGGTCTCTTGGGGACTAGTGCTTGCCACTTTTAAATCTTGAAATACATGCCTTCCTTCATTTTCAGAGACATGTGGGGATTGTTGTATGCTCTCAAGTTAAAAATGACATAGTTTTTTGTAGTAGCCCTCCCATAACATTCAATAGAGTAGAATTTTGAACAGTTTCAATTCACATTTTAGCTGCTAGCACTTTCTTGGCAGTGAATGTAGCACATGTGTAATAGTAAACGTTACATTTTCAATGAGGTGACATATATTGCTCTTTCTGTTGGTAAATACTTTAAAAATACAGTTAAATATATGATGATAACTTTTTGTTTGCTTTGCAAAGGTATATGAAAATTTTACAACAAAAATGTATATGTACATATGTTTTGTTGATGATTATTGCAGTTCTTTTTTCAGTTTTCCATTGAAGGTATTCTAATGTGGATCATGTGGTATAATTTAAGCAGGGCAACATTTTTAATTAGTTATATTTTACACATTGACTTGTGAGTAGATTGTAGGGGTTGAGGGCTTTTATTGTATTTTTTTCTACATTTAATGTTTAGATGATATTTAGAAGTGGTTTGGGTTTACATTTTTGTGTATCTTTTTCCAGATGGTTGTTTATTGAATTTTCTTGGTGGGTGTATATGTTGGGGAATGCTTTGTAATTTTTCTGTAATATCTAAAATTTGGTAGATGACGAAAAATACAGAGTTTAGTTACGTATTTGTACTTGTAATATTAAAATTTTTAGATTAGTTAAAGTCAACTATGTAAAAAACACTGTTTACCTACTTGTGAAAGTAGTTTTTCTTTTTTTGATCATCTATTGGCAGTCCAACAGAGTGTCATTGTTTTGCAGCATTTGTTTTATTGGTGTGATTAGTGTTGACCTTTAATGCTCCTTTTATATTGCATTTTTAATAAAGTTCCTATTTTTATTAGCTAGTTTGCTTTATGGCAGTTTTTATTGGTAAAGTGTTAATTTAGTTTGAATTTGTTTATCAGTTATCACCTTTCAGAATGGACATCAATTAATGTTTCTGTTTTGTGTTATTTTGGATCTATTTTGATGTTTTATTTTATTTATTAATGTCTATTTTTCATAATACATTAATTCTGGAAAGTATTTTTGGTTGTTAATTGTTTCATATTCTGAAATGTATTTAAATGTTATAAGTTTTTAAAATGTATTTTATTCTTTGATTTATGTGGAGTTTAATAATATTCTACTATTCTAATATTTCTTTTTTTAAATAAAATAAGGGTATATCATTTTGTATTTGGGTTTACAAATTGCAATATTACTGTAGTCGATATTGTATGTTTTGATATTTGTGACTTTTTAGGTATTCGTTTATGGGTGAAATTATTTCTGCTAAAGATATTTGTGGTTTTGATATTAGTAGAAATAGTTATCTTTAAAGGCAATATTTTGGTTATCGATATTGGTGTTGTCGTAACTGGACTTATGTATAGTATGGCAATATTTTGGTGAATTGTAATTAGAAGACATCGCCAACAATCTGCACTAAATGTAGGATATGTAACAAACAGCCAGTTTGCCTTTGATATAGAAAAAAAACTAAATGCCCTAGGCTATTTTACTAATAAAACAAAGACAAAGTCCCCTAACAGACTGCTTGGAAGAAACTCAGGTTGACAGATTGTACCGCTCTAGACAGAGACACAAGCCCAACTTCTACATAACATGGTAAGTAAGTAATTCCTATTTGAAAGTGTAAACTCATCACCCTCTTAAGGGTTTCAAGGCACTGTGGATCGGTGGGGAGATTAAGTGAGCTACTGCCTAGAGGCACATGATACTTAGCTGAGCTGTCGCCGGGGAACGAAACGTGAGCCCCTCACTCTGGAGTTAGGTGCTGTGTCCACTGTGCCACACCTCTCTTCCTGGTGGAATGTCTACAAGAGAACATTGGCTCAAGAAGCCAAAACCAACAATGTGGTAGAAGGATGGCACAATACCGTTCCCACCACAGTAGATAAAACCCAATCTACAATCTCTACACATTCATAGAAGCATAACAAAAAGAGCAAAGCTACTAACAACAAAATTGAGCAATCAGTAACCGAAATTAAACCTACAGTAAGTAAACAAACTAGTAGAATATACAACATGATAACATGCAAAGGTTGAATCTTCATAAACAACAAAGGAGTACACTACTTAGAATCAATGGTAAAATCCAAAATACGTAGTACAAAACACCTTGCTACCTACACACTAACTAACAAACCTTAACAAATGTACTCATCATCATAACGTAAGGATTTTTGACTGAAATATTAAACACAATTTAGTTTTATACATCAGCGAAAAAAATTCAAATAAAATAGAGATGAAATCTGACAGAGAAAAATAACTTCAAACCTCACAAATCACAACATTAGAAATGAACTTAAAATGGAACCCAGTAAATCCAACACAAAGAAATGTGAAATAACTCATGGTAGTTAAAGTGAGTACACATACATAAAAAGCTTAGCATTTTGCATCCACACAAAAAATAATTACATGAATTAAACTTACAGTTTTGTAACTTTAGATCTCCATCCATATCAATAATTCCAAAATATAATCTATGAAGAAGGAAAACATTATCTCTGAAAAATCCCATGGAAAATGAAATGCAAAACTGATAAATTCCTAGGTAAATCAATCAATTTTTTTTTTTATTTAAAAAAATGTATATGTAAACATATGCATTAAATAAAATGGAAAAAAGCTAAATAAATAAATAGATAACAATCAAATGCTTAGCCATTTACTGTATTTTTAAAATAAAAGACAATACTAATCAGGTATGTGAAAAATACAACAGTTACATTTACCCCACCAACTACTATTGAAACCATGTTATGGGTTATGGATCACAATTACTAATCCAACTCTAATCAACGCCATTTAGGAGAAATTTCTGGACATGAGTATGGATGTGTTTACTAGTGTCACCAAAATTTAAGGTGCTTTGACACGGAGGGGCCGATTACGACATCATTCTGAAAGGCTCTGGCTGGGATTTGGTATTGCTGAATCCGATATGGATCCCTTCTTTCCGAATGAATAGCACATATTTCCCAATTTCTGATTTCCTGCCAGAAACCGTTCAGTTTTCTGGCAAGAAGTCCGAAGAGGTTGCAAAAGGCGTTCCGAAAGCCAGAGTCCTTTGGAGCCGAACCATACAGGTATATGGACATGGTTTTTTAGTGAGCTATTATGATGACGGATTCAGACAGACATACCAAATTGGTCTGCCTGACATGAAATGGCTGTCGGAATCTGTCTTTGGGGGCCCGTTTCTGGCCCCCCTTCAACCAGACGCATCCGATTGGGGCCCATGGAGGTACCCAAGAGACCCCTTTTCCCAACCATGTGCAATATGGCAGGTACCATGTGGTGCCCGCTGTAGGGTGCAATTTATTCCCCAAACACCCCTTTTTCAATGGGATCCTGTGTTCTTTTTTGGGACACAGGCTCCCATTGAAGTCAATGCGAGTCCGAACGAACGTTGCAGGGAAGCATCATAATTAGTCGTTCTGACTCGCAGGACCCAGTTTCCATGCGCAGTTTGTGCAAGATGTCCGACAAGACGGAGGAGGGCAGCCTGGGGACGCCGCAATACAGGTAAGTGACTTAATTTTTTTTAATTAAGTTGTCACTATTATTTTATTATGGGGCGGAAGCAGGGACAAATTTAACAGAGATTTTTTTCATACTCTGCATTCTCAGCGGAGCATGGAGTAGGGAAATCTCTGTGCACTCCACCGGCGGAGCGGAGGTCATGTACCCTTGAGCTAGGGTCGCTCTCCTTTATTTGGACAGTAATATGGCCATTTCTGCCCTCCTTGGGGGCAGATCACCCTTTTTGTTCAGCCTATCTAACCTCTAGGGGGGTAAAACCCACTAGCCACCAGAGAAATGTTTATGAGCATGTCAGGGAGCAGCTCCAAGGGCGAGGGGTCACTCCCCTTTATTGGGAAATATATTTTGGCCATTTCTGCCCCCTATAGGGGCAGACCAGGCATATTTGTATTTTTATTTTGTATTTGTAGAGTGCAACATTAATCCTGAAGGACATCACAGCTTTAGGATGGCATACTATGCAGTGTGGGAAAAGAGGGTATTTGATTGTGGCGCTGGTTATTCTAAATGACTTAGTATCTGGGGAACAAGAAGGTTTTTAGCTTCTTTCTAAAAGTAGATAGTCATCTGTCAGGCGTAAGTCAAGAGGGATGTCATTCCACTGAACTGCAGCTGACTTAGAAAAGGAGCGATCTCCCATCCTGACTTTAGTGGTGCGTTTAACCTTGGCCAGGGCTGATGGTGAGATCTCAAATTGCGTAATGGGGCGTGGAATTCCAATTTGTCTTGCAGAATGTCGGGGCCTTTTTTGTGTAAGTTTCTGTGAGCATAGCATAGGAGCTTAAATTTGGCTCTTTGGCGCACTGGCAGCCAGTGTAGTTCCTTCATGCTTTGGATACTGAACTGTATCTGTTTTTATTGCAGATCTATCTAGCGGCAGCAGTTTGGACTACTTGAAGATGAGAGAAAAGGTAGTCGGCCATGCCCACATAAAGTGCATTTCCATAGTCCAGTCTGTTCAGAAAAAGGGCCTGAGTGACTGTTTTCCTGAAATTCAAAGGAATCCAGGTAAAGAGTCTACAGAAGAGTTTCAGTATGGCGAAAATTTTCCACATAACGTGTGCACTTGGTCCTGCATGGATAGGGCATCCTTAATGAGGATGCCTGCATTTTTTGCAATACGTTTTGGGTTCAGGGCCAGTTCCCAGTGTGTGGGGCCACCAGCTGCTGTCCCAAATTGAGCGTGCACCCCCGAAGAGCAAAATCTCGAACTTTCCAGCATTTAGCTTAAGACAGTGATCTGTTAACCAAGATGCGACTTCAATGAGGCAGTTTATTAGGTTGCTCTTAGTGTCAGTGCTAGCAAGTCTTTCATCCATGGGGATCAATAATTGTGTATCATTGGCATATGAGAAGATATCAAAGCCCCATTTCCTGCTGATGGCTGCTAAAGAAGAGACATATGCATTACAGAGTATATGTAAGCTGTATCAAAGCTGCACCACTTTCCAATTGTATACAATCAAATCAATGTATATCCAGTCCGTTTTGAAAAAGTAATGACTTTCCTTCTTTATTGCTTTTTTCTTTTAAAAGAGCCACAGCCAACGTGTTTCATTCTGCAAACAGAACTTCTTCAGGGCATTTATAAATTCAGCAATACCAATAGGTAAATGATGAACGAGGTAGTGTTCTCTCACTTCGGATTGTCTTTTGGAGATTATGCTCCTTTATCTTACATGATGAACTTGTGTTCACGCAAAAATCAATTCAAATAACAGGTGTGGTGTCATGATATGATAGTCACTCCGAATTCTCCAATCAGTATGTGCATGACTTCTCGGCATTCCAATTCCTGCCCGTCGCCCGTGTGCATTAAAGAGGGTTGGGCTTAGAGAGCTTCCCGTTGGGATGCCATTATTGATGCTTTGAATTCTATTTTCCAGGAAGTATACAAACCATGAGAGAGCTTTTGTGTGTAATCCTTTCTTGTGGACGATCCGTATTAACTTGTTATGAGATCAAAAGCCGCAGAGAGGTCCAAGAGTATCAGTGCTATGGCTTTGCCTTGATCCACTAGGGATCTGATATTATCGGATACTGCAAGTAAGTAGCCTTCGATATTGTTGGCCCTTAAGCCAGTCTGGGAGGAGTCCAATACATTATTGGTTTCCAGAAAAGTGGTGAGTTTACTATTAACCAGTCTCTTCAAAACTTTGGACAAGTATGGTGGCTGCTTGGTCGATAGTTTGTGGGATCATACATTTCCGGGCCTGGCTCTTTAATAGAGGAAATACAACTGTTTCCTTCCATATTTCTGTGACGGAGGCTTGCTCGAGAGATTGATTAAAAATGTTGGTGTCATGGGTACATAGAGCTGACACTAGCTGGGAGCAGATGAAGTGTGGGCAGGGATCAAGTGGCAATCCTGCCTTAACCTCAGTCATAGATTCAGCTATCTGCTCTTCTGAGAAGGGGGCCAGAGTGGCCAGATGAATCTGAGCCATTGGATGGGGTGCCATAGCTTCCCAGTCTATGTTGACTCCCTTGGGCTGATTGTTGAAGGATGCATAGCTTATGGTCACTTTATCTATAAAGAAGTTGTTAAGTAGCTCGCAGTTTTCAATAGTGTGTGCCATAGTTTGAGACAAGCTTAAGGGTTTACAGAGTTCTCGGATTACTTTAGAAAGTTCTTTAGATGAATTGCCATTGTATTTGATCCTTTTTGTCTAGTAGTTTTTCTTTGCATTTTTTAGGGCAACATGATAGCTTTTCAGTTCGACTAGGTAGCTCTGTCTGTCCATGGTGTCCTTTGACAATCTCCATTAATGATCCCAGGTTCGACAATTTCTTTTCATTAGTTTTAGTTCTAACTAATACTATTTTTCAGATTGTGTTCTGTTGTTAGAGTTACTGTTTAGTTTAGGAGTGCACTGATTGAGTGCTTTCCCTATTTCTTTTTGTAGATGTTCCTCTTCTGTTTGAGCATAATTATGGTGGCACGTGTTGGGGTAAAAATGGGAGAACTAGTTAAATATCTATTTAAGATGGTGCAGTTTAAAACTGATAAAATCTTGTCTAGCAACTTTGTTAGGGTGAATCAGAGGATGCGGTGTAGGCTGATCTGCCCCAAAGCCATTAGCCACCAGAGACTTGTTTATGAACATGTCAGGGAGTGGCACCTTGAGCAAGTGTTGCACCCATATATTAGTGAATATGACTGCCTTTGGGGGCAGATCAATCATATTTTTAGGCTGAGCTGCCCCGGGGGCTGGACTGTTCCCATGAGGCACAGGGTCAGACTGATTTGCATATGACCATGTCTGAACTGGGGTGGCAGAGTGAGCTAAAGAATGGTGATGGATTAAACCCAGATCAGTTGACTGGGGGTGAGAGTTTGATTTGTTCAAATGCTCCGTCCATCATCCCCTTTTGTATCACTTTGTTCGCCCTAAGTTGGCAGGGTATGCTCAGACGTGAGTCCCTTGCTCACTTTGCCACTGGATTCAAGCTAGCCTGGCTGTTGGCGGCTGAAATGCCCGAAACCGGTCCCAGGATGCTTGTTTCCGGTCCAGGAAAGACATGGCTTTGGCAGTTCGGGCTGGACTGTTCCATGAGGCACAGGGTCAGACTGATCTGCATATGGCCGTGTCTGAACTGGCGTGGCGGAGTGAGCTAAAGAATGGTGATGGATTAAACCAAGATCAGTTGACTAGGGTGATTGTTTGATTTATTCAAACGCTCCGTCCATCATACCCTTTTGTATTGCTTTGTTCGCCCTAAGTTGGCAGGGTATGCTCAGACGTGAGTCCCTTGCTCACTTTGCCACTGGATTCAAGCTAGCCTAGCTGATGACGGCTGAAATGCCAGAAACCGGTCCCAGGATGCTTGTTTCCGGTCCAGGGAAGTTATGGCTTTGGCAGTTCGGGCTGGACTGTTCCCATGAGGCACAGGGTCAGACTGATTTGCAGATGGCCATGTCTGAACTGGGGTGGCGGAGTGAGCTAAAGAATGGTGATGGACTAAACCCAGATCAGTTGACTGGGGGTGAGTGTTTGATTTGTTCAAACGGTCCGTCCATCATCCCCTTTTGCATCGCTTTGTTCGCCATAAGTTGGCAGGGTATGCTCAGACGTGAGTCCCTTGCTCACTTTGTAGTGTAGTTCCTATATTCCCAATAGGCTCTGCGCATTGGAATAATATATCCTGTAGTTTAGACGTAGGACTGAGGTCGACTAGGTCTCTACCGAATACATTAAACGTAATTGTGAGTGCCAGCTAGCTCAGAGGTCACTAGAAACTTTCTCGAATTCACAAGAAGGGATTAGTTTCTGACAACCGCATAAACATGACAACTTTGTTTCCCAAGAATAAGAAATCAATCTCTAGAGTCGTGGAAACAATTGATAGCTATTTTACTCAGTCAATCGTGTATGCTTTGTTTCACCAGCAGTGCTGAGAAAATAGAGAAATGGGCGTTTTCAATAAAAAGTATTTATTGAACAGTCTTCTTTCTCAAGCATAAGAAATGTACTGCTACAATCGTAATACTGGTTAAAAGTACAAGGCATATAATACGATAAGTATTACAAAGTAGTACTGTAAAAGCATGATATGGTTTCTAAGCCATAAAATACCTAAAATACATAAAATACATACTGTGATAAAATAATGAATAAAAAGTACTCAACTGATGCTTCTAAAATACGCCTACCCCGGCGTACCAGGGCCGTTTCTACCATTAGGCAACCCTAGGCGGCTGCCTAGGGCGGCAAAAGGGGGAGGGCGGCAAAAAACATGAGTTCTCCCCACGCCCAGACAGTGAGCACGCCCTGCTATCAACTCTCTCTTCTGGGCCCCAGCAGTTCATGAAGCCCCACTCGACCGTTCAAAGGTTTTTAAATGTTAGTTTCTCCACTACATCCTGTTTCTGGGGCCTGTGAGTCCTCGCACCCTCTTCCCTATCTCCTTTTCCTGACCCTCTGTACCTCTCACATCTCTCCTCCCCCTACTATTTATTCTTTTAACATTTTGTGATTTGGGCACCCGGTGAGCACGTTTATTGTGTCGGAGTGTTGAGTTCAAGTGGGTGACTTCGGCACCAGGGAGTGTGTGCTGCGGCCAGGGAGTAACGCAGCCTTCTGTAGCGAATGGGGTAGGGCAACCCTCCAGGGGCCCCCCATTTACCCCAAGGCCAGTGAATACCTGTGACAGATGGACTCGGGCCCCTCGTTACATTCTGCAGAAGCCCCTGATACAAATATTTTTGCGTTGCGCGCGCGCCCCTGGTGTGCCCTGTGTATAGGTGCTGCTGATCAGCAAACTCTGTATTAGGGAGCTGGTACTAGGGGTGTTTTTTTTTTGTGGAAAATGCTGTGATCCGAATGCATGTTTTATAAAAAAAGAAGCAAGACAAATAAATTTCTAAAGCCCGAATCATGCCCCTTATAACAAGACTCCAGGTATTTTATTTTATTTGGGGTGGGGGTAGGCACCTTTAACGAAATCCCAAGGCAAGTAAAGGAATGAGTTTAAAGTAACTCAGTATAGAATGCGGTGCTGTGATTTTAAAAAAGTCAGGAGAGAGGAACCTGCCAGCTAAAATGAAGTGAAACTTAAACTTTCCACAATAATCTTTCTCCTCCTGAGGCCTGTGGGAGGCAGCTGTGCCTAAAATGGCATTTATTTCACATTTATAGCACAACTACCCAGCTAAGGTGTCCGTGCTCTTACACAACAGCGGAATATGGGCAGATTTTGGAAGTGGGCAGTGGGGAGAGTAAGGTGCAACTAATGAGAGCAAGGGAGGGGGCAGCATTTTCAATTCTCGACTAAGGCGGCAAAGCACCTAGAAACGGCCCTGCGGCGTACCTAACCTAAGTCTAGAACAAGGGAAGAAGTAAGTGAGGAGTAGCTTAAGTTTAGTATTTCTCTGCCAAGGATCTATCCAAGAATTCTCTAAGGGTATAATCAGTAAGTATGGGCGAAATTTGCGAATTCGCGTTACGCAAATTTGTGTGAAAGCGAATTCGCGTTATGCATAATCCGTGAATTTGTGCGAATTTGCGGGGGGGGGGTTTGGGCGTGTTCATGGGGCGCTTTGCGTGTTCGCGGGCCTCTTGCAGCGCACCGACCGCGAAATTACCCATGCGGTCGTACATGGGAGCGGCCATCCTGTTTGCGTTGCGTATTTCCGTTTCCGGGTGCTAGTTGCATTCTCAAATTGTGGCGTGGCGCGATTACGTGGTCGCGGAAATTTTTGCGTGCTCGCGGGGGAAATATCACGCAAACGTGCCCACACGGTCCTCAATGGGTGCGTCCATCTTGTTTTTCATTCATTGCTATGGTTCTGGGCATGCTTTTTCAATCCTCCCCTAATCTTTGCAATCCTTTGTTTCTTTGAACTTTTTTTTTGATCTTTTATACTCATTATCTATCCCTCTCTTTTTCAACATCTATATTTTGTGTTTTTTTTCTACTTTTGGTTACTTTAAACTACTATTTTTAACTCTTTACTTTTATTTACCTATTCCCTATTCTTTCCTATTTTTTATTTAACTTTCCTGTCCAGGACCATGGCAAAGGGAGCCGGGAAGAGCAAGGGGAAGGGTCCCGCACCTTGTTCCCGGCTCCCTTGTGGGCGATTAAGGGGGGAGGATGTAGTGGCCAGGGAGATTTTCAGCATGGTGGAGGTGGCTGCAATTATATTTTATGTTAAGCACCACCTCCTGAAGACCATGGCAGCAGGGGGCAGGCCCGGTTCAGGGTATGGCCTCCGGGAGCGTCGCCAGCTGTGGGATAAGGTGTGCCGGGCCATGCGTAGGGAGTCGGGGGTCCGGCGCACCTATAACCAAGCGATGCACCGGTGGGCTGACCTCCTCGACCGGGAGCAGGACCTGCTCCACCTGCTAGGTGTGGAGAACCCTGGCCTTGGTGAGTAGCTATTTAATAACTACTTTGTTTTGTTCTGCTCTGTGGTATATTGCTAATATATGTTTTTCCCAAAGAGCAAGAATGCTCCAGATTCAATTACATTGCTGGTATAATTAATGTTTAAATAGCTTGTGTGATTGCAGGTGCTCGCCTCCTCAGTGGCGTCTTTACTATGCTTACTTGTTTGCAACTTTGTGCTCATTTGAGCAGAACTGCGTAATGCTAGAGAGACTAGAGAGTAGAGACTCAAGTCTAGTCCTTCCTTTGTACTCCTACTGCCACTAAGAAGAGATATTGGTGGATTGATAGGTTGAGTATATGACTTGTTATTTAGTAGTAGGACATTTTTTAGTGGTCTGCAATCATGATGACGGACTGTGTCTGTCACGTCGCGTGCTGCTGAGTGCTGGCAGTCATAGTAGAACCTTTTTGTTATTGGTTTAGTTAGTGATTTACATAACTTTCCAAGTAGATGGTCCGCGAATCCAGCAATACTGTACTATCTATCCTAGTTGACCAGATCAGATACGTCAATCAATACATGTAGTGCAATTGTTTGGTTACTTTAAACTACTATTTTTAACTCTTTACTTTTATTTACCTATTCCCTATTCTTTCCTATTTTTTATTTAACTTTCCTGTCCAGGACCATGGCAAGGGGAAGGGTCCCGCACCTTGTACCCGTCTCCCTTGTGGGCGATTAAGGGGGGAGGATGTAGTGGCCAGGGAGATTTTCAGCATGGTGGAGGTGGCCGCAATTATATTTTATGTTAAGCACCACCTCCTGAAGACCATGGCAGCAGGGGGCAGGCCCGGTTCAGGGTATGGCCTCCGGGAGCGTCGCCAGCTGTGGGATAAGGTGTGCCGGGCCATGCGTAGGGAGTCGGGGGTCCGGCGCACCTATGACCAAGCGATGCACCGGTGGGCTGACCTCCTCGACCGGGAGCAGGACCTGCTCCATCTGCTAGGTGTGGAGAACCCTGGCCTTGGTGAGTAGCTATTTAATAACTACTTTGTTTTGTTCTGCTCTGTGGTATATTGCTAATATATGTTTTTCCCAAAGAGCAAGAATGCTCCAGATTCAATTACATTGCTGGTATAATTAATGTTTAAATAGCTTGTGTGATTGCAGGTGCTCGCCTCCTCAGTGGCGTCTTTACTATGCTTACTTGTTTGCAACTTTGTGCTCATTTGAGCAGAACTGCGTAATGCTAGAGAGACTAGAGAGTAGAGACTCAAGTCTAGTCCTTCCTTTGTACTCCTACTGCCACTAAGAAGAGATATTGGTGGATTGATAGGTTGAGTATATGACTTGTTATTTAGTAGTAGGACATTTTTTAGTGGTCTGCAATCATGATGACGGACTGTGTCTGTCACGTCGCGTGCTGCTGAGTGCTGGCAGTCATAGTAGAACCTTTTTGTTATTGGTTTAGTTAGTGATTTACATAACTTTCCAAGTAGATGGTCCGCGAATCCAGCAATACTGTACTATCTATCCTAGTTGACCAGATCAGATACGTCAATCAATACATGTAGTGCAATTGTTGGTAATTTGTTTCGCCGAGATAATTTTAGATTGTGGTCAAAGAAATCAAATATTTAAAAAAAAACAATCATCCAGGTTTGTGTTTATTTCATGATCATCAGCACCTCCCAGGGGCAAGAAGACTACTGAGACTCCGGCGGAACAAAGTGGACAGGAACGGTCCTCTGCAGGCTTCTCTGCTGGCCCCAGTAAGTTGTTCTGTTGTTAATATAATTATACTTCCCTAACTTTTACAGCTCCTATTCATTCCAAACTGTTTTCTAATTCTATTTTCTACAAAATAATATTTGATCTTCTTGTAGACTGTTTCTACATTCTTATCCTGCCTCTCTACCATCACTCTCTGTGCTACTACTATTTACTATTATTATGAGTCGGTCTGTGTAGGTAGCTAAGCTTGCCCAGTCGGCAAACCGTGTTAAACAAAACCTTGATCCAGCAATAACTCTAGAGGCACTGGGTGCAGTCCTCTGGGTTACCCTTGCTGTCTATTCCAGTCTTCTTAATGTTAGTGCTTTGACAATTTCCAACAACAAAATGTCAATGTCCACCAAGAATAAGCTAGTAGTTGGCTTTTTGATTTGATAGTAGCACATACCATACCGTTAGTGTTTCAGGGACTATTCTGCACATACAGAAGTACGGACAAGAGAAATAGGACATTGTTGATGATAGGTGCAGTTCGACTTTCCACATACCTCAGTCAGAACAGAAGTAACTGTGTGGGACTCTGGACCCCTCACCTCGTTGGAACTTCAAGTCTTCCTGGTGGTGATGAGGAGTAGGTGGTCCTGTCTGTAATTAGAGAAATGTTGCACGTTAAAAAGCAAGCATTCATCAGTTGTGCCAAAAAGTGTAGCATGTTATGGCTAAGCATATAAGTTAATACCCTCCCCAAAACCGTGACTTTTTTTCAGTCCCAATAATTAAAAATTGTTTGAGTGTTATAACTTAACATTTTCTCTTCCATTACGAGACGAAATAGGGGGTGGTATATGGCATCTAAAGTGCCGGGGCCAGCAGCGCGGAAGGGTCCACTCCAGGGGCGGTTGCGACGGTGCCACAAGTGCCACCAGGAGGAGCTGAGGGGGATGGCTCAGCAGCGGCGGATGGTGGTAAGTTATTATACTCCTCACTTATTGACATTTTAGAGTAGGCTCGCAAAGGGGTGTATGATGTACTGTACAGTAGACAGTACACTAGTAGAAGTACACTGTACTGTTATGAACAGTTACTAATTTAGAACTACATTTTTGCCAATCACGGAGAAGACAGTCACCCTTGACTTAGCCATAACATTAGCGGCAGTAGTTCTCGAGTAAGCAATGGCACCCTCTATTTCATTTCAACTCAGCTGTGCAACTTTTATCATGAAGCCAAGTCAGATCAGATAAACTTGAGGGATGTGATGAACTAAAAGGGAAAGAAGGGTGTAAGGAAGGACGAGCGAGTCGTAACATTTATGACTGTAAAGAATGATACGTGTTTTTGAATGCATGCAGAAGTGGCTGATAGGAAGAAATCAGATGCATGGCTGCTTGAAGCAAGGATGGTTGAAGGAGAAAGAATGATGACTGCCTGTGTGAGAGAATCAGAAAATGCATGTGTGGTGTACATTGCAATATATCATTTGGGTGAAAGTGAAATGCAAGTCAAGACGGTGGTTTACCAAATAAAATGAAAAGGGTGTTAGTTGGTTGTTGAGAAAAAGTAAAGTTGGTACCGTTGAGACATTAAGAATAATGAGAGACGTTTACTTTGGAAGCATGGATGGTATCTTCTTCCTCATAGATAGCAGAGGTGTATGTAGAGCTGACGCTCAGTGGATGAAGAGTGTTACTTTGTTTGAACAGCATATCCGTGCCAAAGTAGCAAAGCAGAGGAAATCCAAATACTAGACGTTGTGATTGTTCAGAAATTCTCCCTTGACTAACAGTACATAAGCTCGCGGATTTTTCGGATTTTCGGCAAATTCGCAATCCGCGAACTCTCGCGAATTTTTTGAAAATCCGTGAATTCGCTCGCGGCGGATTTTTTGCTTGGTGATACAATATTGCGGCGCGCGGCGTGGTTCACGGCGTTCACTTTCCGTCATTCAGCGTTTGCCGAGTTGTTTTTCTCGATCATATTTTGCGAGTGCTGCGCCATTTTGGATCTTGCTGCGGGATCCCGTGGGAGTTTGGCGCCCGGGAATACGTAATCGCGGCTTGCCACCTTGCACAGCACGCCTTGCGAGAGTTCGCAATTGCGAACACGTAGTTGCGGGGGAAAGGAACAATCTCGCACTTGCGAAATAGAGATTTAGCAATTCTGCACAAGAAATCTACCAGCAAACAGGATAAACCTTCAGAAAATGATGATTTTTATCAGAATCACTCCTCAGGTTGACATTTGCATGGCCTTTTTTTTTTGCAAGGAGTCCATTTTTGGGGGGGGGGAGGAAGGAAGTGCCCCACAGTCTCCAAATTCCTGTTCCTGTCCAGCAGGCTCCTCCCAGTGCTTTCTTCACGTGCTGGTCACTTTCATTTGGACCTTGACCTGGAAGGATTACTTTTTGTGGGTGCTGCTGGATATTTGGATTTGAGGCCTTTTTGACTCTCTTTGGATCACTTTTGGATTAGAAATCAACTTTCACAAGTAAGTTTGTTTGGGGCATTACAGTTGCTGCAACTACAATTTTGGAACTTTTTCAGAACATTAAATAAAATATATTGTGGGTAGCCACAGTATCCAGTAGGACCAGTGTTGGTTATGGGTGCATGATACAACTGTTTTGTTGAATTTAAACACCATTGAGGCCATGGATGGGCTTGGATTGTGCTGATTTTTGTTGTTTTTGTTGTTTTTTGGGGCTGCTGGTGGGGCCCTTTGCCCAGGGGTGGTGAGTGTTGCATGGGCCCAGTCTTTCTGTGGGGTGTCCTCTTGAATTTAAACACCATTGAGGCCATGGATGGGCTGGGATTGTGCTGTTTTTTGTCGTTTTTTTGGGGCTGCTGGTGTGGCCTTTTGCCCAGGGGTAGTGGTGCATGGACTGAGTGTGCCTGTGGGGTCTCACTCTATTTAAGGTAAACATCCTGGATGGCATTGGATTGTGGTGATTTTGGGGTGTTTTTCTGTTTTTTTGGGGTGTACTGTTGATGTGGACTGGCCATGTGGGTGGTGGTGGTGGCCATCTTGAGTGCTGGCTGGTACAGGCAACATGTGCTTGGGGTGCAAGGGGCCATTTTGAAGAGAGGCAGTGTCTGAGGCCTGCATTTATTTAGCCTACTTTTCATCCATTATCCCCAGAGGTAGTGAGTGTTGCATGGGCCTAGTCTTTCTGTGGGGTGACTTCTTGAATTTAAACACCATTGAGGGCATGGATGGGCTAGGATTGTGCTGAATTTTGTGGTTTTTTGTCGTTTTTTGGGTCTGCTGGTGGGGCCCTTTGCCCAGGGGTGGTGAGTGTTGCATGGGCCCAGTCTTTCTGTGGGGTGTCCTCTTGAATTTAAACACCATTGAGGCCATGGATGGGCTGGGATTGTGCTGTTTTTTGTGTTTTTTTTTCGTTTTTCTGGGGCTGCTGGTGTGGCCTTTTGCCCAGGGGTAGTGGTGCATGGACTGAGTGTGCCTGTGGGGTCTCACTCTCTTTAAGGTAAACATCCTGGATGGCATTGGATTGTGGTGATTTTTGGGTGTTTTTCTGTTTTTTTGGGGTGTACTGTTGATGTGGACTGGCCATGTGGGTGGTGGTGGTGGCCATCTTGAGGGCTGGCTGGTACAGGCAACATGTGCTTGGGGTGCAAGGGGCCATTTTGAAGAGAGGCAGTGTCTGAGGCCTGCACTTATTTAGCCTACTTTTCATCCATTATCCCCAGGGGTAGTGAGTGTTGCATGGGCCTAGTCTTTCTGTGGGGTGTCTTCTTGAATTTAAACACCATTGAGGGTATGGATGGGCTAGGATTGTGCAGAATTTTGTGGTTTTTGTCGTTTTTTGGGGCTGCTGGTGGGGCCCTTTGCCCAGGGGTGGTGAGTGTTGCCTGGGCCCAGTCTTTCTGTGGGGTGTCCTCTTGAATTTAAACACCATTGAGGCCATGGATGGGCTGGGATTGTGCTGTTTTTTGTGTTTTTTGTCGTTTTTTTGGGGCTGCTGGTGTGGCCTTTTGCCCAGGGGTAGTGGTGCATGGACTGAGTGTGCCTGTGGGGTCTCACTCTCTTTAAGGTAAACATCCTGGATGGCATTGGATTGTGGTGATTTTTGGGTGTTTTTCTGGTTTTTGGGGTGTACTGTTGATGTGGACTGGCCATGTGGGTGGTGGTGGTGGCCATCTTGAGTGCTGGCTGGTGCAGGCAACATGTGCTTGGGGTGCAAGGGGCCATTTTGAAGAGAGGCAGTGTCTGAGGCCTGCACTTATTTAGCCTACTTTTCATCCATTATCCCCAGGGGTAGTGAGTGTTGCATGGGCCTAGTCTATCTGCGGGGTGTCTTCTTGAATTAAAACACCATTGAGGGCATGGATGGGCAAGGATTGTGCTGAATTTTGTGGTTTTTGTCGTTTTTTGGGGCTGCTGGTGGGGCCCTTTGCCCAGGGGTGGTGAGTGTTGCATGGGCCCAGTCTTTCTGTGGGGTGTCCTCTTGAATTTAAACACCATTGAGGCCATAGATGGGCTGGGATTGTGCTGTTTTTTGTGTTTTTTTAAGGTAAACATCCTGGATGGCATTGGATTGTGGTGATTTTTGGGTGTTTTTCTGTTTTTTTGGGGTGTACTGTTGATGTGGACTGGCCATGTGGGTGGTGGCCATCTTGAGTGTTGGCTGGTACAGGCAACATGTGCTTGGGGAGCAAGGGGCCATTTTGAAGAGAGGCAGTGTCTGAGGCCTGCACTAATTTAGCCTACTTTTCATCCATTATCCCCAGGGGTAGTGAGTGTTGCATGGGCCTAGTCTTTCTGTGTGGTGTCTTGAATGTAAACATCATGGATGGCATGGGATTGTGCTTATTTTTCTGTGTTTTTCCATTTTTTGGGGTGTATAACTGAACTGATGTTTCTCTGTCTTCCATTGCTTTTAGGTGCACAAGACTCTAGAGAACCACCAGTGCCAGGAAGAAGTCCTGCAGCGGTGTGTGTGTGCAGCATAACGTCACGCGACGTCACGTCTGGACACAGACAACTCTGCAACTCGTGCAACTGCTGCCTGCTGTTCTGAAGAAGATGGCCCCAAAAAAAGTTACCCGTAGCTCCTCTAGCAAGAAAGTTGCCAGTAAGGAGCAGAAGAAGCAAGTTACCAAGGAGACTGGTGTGCCGGCCGCCCCTTTTTTTGGGAGTTAAAAAAAAATTATGCCTGCAGCAGCAGCGGGATCTGCTGGGGACCAAGCTGGGAGCAGCACCCCCGCTCCATTGGGCTCAGTGCCACCACCACGCCAACTTAAGTCCAAGCCCTTCAGTGCTGCAGAGGCACTTAGTCTAGTTGTTCAATCACCATCGACCAGTGATGTTGGCTCATCGCAAGAAAGTAGCAGCAATGTCCCTCAATCAACACAGGTTGTTGTAACTCATCTGACGAGTGTTGAACAACCACAGCCGCAACAAAAACCACATGTGCAAGTACAAGCCCAAGTACATGTGCAAGGAGAGGCAGCGCAAGGAGATGCGCAAGCAGAGGTGCATGGAGGGTCACAAGTGCCCACAATAGTTGTTCCTCCCGAAGTAGGGGCACATCAGGAAATCGACAATCAAGGCGAGGTATCATTTGAGGAAGACACTCCTCCTGATGATCATTCATTGTCTTCCACACCCCTAGCAAGGAAGAGATCAAGGGTGGTGTCTACATCTTCTTCAAGCAATCCTCCTTCTGATGATACGGATCAAAATTGGGAACCAGCACCACTGCCGTCTGAGAGTGAGGCACATGATCTGACAAAGGTAGTTAAGCGTAAAAGGAAGCTTGTCCAAAGTCTCAGAGTTATGGAGTGTGATGATGAGGCTCAACAAGAAGTGGCGGATACTGCTGCTGATGAAGACTCTGACAACGACGACCCAGTCATCATAAAGGTCACTGCAGCCCCAGCGGGCATGCAGCAAACAGACATTTTGACCCTAGCCCGAAAAGCTGCTGAGCGTGATGATGATGATGTTGTCGACGAGGAGGCAGTGGAAACACCACAATCATTGGAGTTAAGTACACCAACTCGTACCGCTTCCATATTTCTTTCTCACAAGAAGGGACCTCCATCCACCTCAACCTTAATTAGTGGCGGTGAAAGTGCACAACGTACAAAAGTTGGGCAATCCAGATCCTCCACTTCATCTGGCATTAGCAGCATGACCACCACCACCAGTATCGCCGCCTCCTCCAGGCCCCACAGACACTTCAAGTCCCCAGTTTGGGACTTCTTTACTGTTTGCCCTAAAAGGGAAAAGTTCGCCATTTGTACCCTTTGTAAGCTTGCAGTTAGTCGTGGTAAGTCAGGTACCAACTATGGTACCGGAGGCCAGAGAGGTCATCTTGAGAGACAGCACACTGTCCTACGGTTTGCGCACCTAAATGCGATCAAGGAAGCCCGAATTGGAAGTCAAGAAAACGTTGATGTTGCATCTGATGATGACAAGGAGGAAGAAGACGTGTCAAACACTTCACTTACACCCAGTACCCCTGTCAGCAGCACACCCCATGTGAGGCACACTAAGAGTGTTGGAGCGAGTGAGACACCAACGCGCAAAAGTTCACCAGCGAGCATAATTGGGTCAACTAAGTCATTATCATCCCGTAAATGCTTGGTCCAGGGCAACATTAGAACCATGTTTTCTTCAGACGCGCCATAAGAACGCAACCACCCACTGACGCGTCTGTATAACACTAAGCTGGCTAAAATGCTAGCTGTGGACCTTCTCCCTTTTTCTTTTGTAGAAGCGGTAGGTTTTCTAGAATTAGTGGCAACGCTCTGCCCTAAATGGAAGGTTCCTAGCCGGTTCTATTTTGCCAGAGTTGCGGTTCCAGCACTACATGAAGATGTGCTGGAGGCGATTGGGGCAGCTTTGCAGAAGAGTGCTGTTCACACAATACATCTGACAACAGACATGTGGACCAGTGGCGCAGGCGCTGATTACATGTGCATCACTGCACACTGGGTCTCTTTTTCAGGTGTTAAAGCAAAGCTAAACGCAGGTGTTGACCCGGACCAAGTTTTTAAAGCTGCTCGTAAACATGCAACACTAGCCATGTTTGGCTTGGAGAAAAGTCACACATCACAAAACATTTTGGACGAGTTTAACAAAAAGGTCTTTCACTGGCTGTCCCCAAAAAAACGCAAGATTGGTTATGTTTCCACGGATAATGGCGCCAATGTAGTTAAGGCCATGGCGCTGGGTGACTATTTCAGAGTGGCGCACTGTATCAACCTGGTAGTTCAAAAATTCTTGAGTGATAAAGACAGTCCAGCGTGCGAGGTAATGGCCACCTGCCGCAAAATGTGCAACCATTTCAGCCATTCTTTTAAGGCCCGGAAGCATCTGAGGAGCCTGCTACTTGAACGTCGAATGCCAGTGAAAGCACTCATCCAGGAGGTGGCAACACGTTGGAACTCAACTTTCTACATGCTTGAGCGTCTGTATGAGCAGTATACGGTACTCGATCACTATTTCTTAAAAGAGGGTACAGCTCAGAAGGACCTGCGGATGGGTGCGGCGCAATGGGACATAGTTAAAAGCCTGACAGATATGCTTCGTCCTTTTGAGTTCTTCACGCGTGCAGTCAGCCAGGAGGACTGTAATTTGGGAAAAGCTATCCCATTGTTGTGCATGCTGGAGCACCAACTGAAGGCGGTGTCTTCTGAGTTAGAAAAAGATGAAAAAAACAAAGACCCTTTTCTTTCGGCGGAGAAATTATTAGAGCGCCTACGTGGTGATGAACGTCTTAAAAAGATCAACTCAGAACAGCATCACATTTGTGCTACTATTCTGGATCCACGCTACAAAAAGGCGCTGGCAGGCCAAGCATTCTTTCCTTTTGCTGATGAAGATGTTAAAAAGTACAAACGTTGGCTAGCCTGGTCAGCCAAGAGGTTTGAAAAAGAACGGCAGGATATTGAAGGAGAAGGCAGTACATCAGCATCAGCATCAGCAGGCCATCCCCAGTCAAAAGAATCCACTTCTGCACCTGTGGCTGTGGCACAAGTGACCTCTCAGCCGTTAAAGACACCGGCAACCGGATCATCTGCACCACACACAAGAGTAATAGTGGCTGCTGAAGCGGATTGGCTAACTTTGCTTGGGTATGGTTCTCAAAAATAGGTCACAGGCACAGCAAAAAGTAAGCAAAGTGGAGGAACCGTTGAGGACCTTGAGTCGATGGTGCAGGACTATCTGAATGACTCAACAGAGGTCTTTCTTAATGATGAGCCATTGCAGTATTGGCATGGGAAAAAACAATTGTGGCCACAGCTCTCCAACCTGGCTATAAACTATTTGTCTTGCCCACTCGCAAGTGTGTCTTCTGAACGTGTTTTCAGTGCTGATGGTGGCATTGTAACTCCCAAACGGAGCCGCCTCTCGCCCAAAAATGTGGAGAGGCTAACAATGATCAAGATGAATCAGCACCTCATACCACCAGATTACAAAGTACGAGAAAGCACGCCGCATGAAGACGAGGAGGACGGCAACGTAGATGAGGGGATTTGTTCTCTGTTCGGTGACGCTGATCTCATCCTGCCTGAATTCGCAGAGTATGATGACGAAATCTTCTTCTTATTCCCTGACACCGAGCCCTGAAAATGAGACAATGAATCAATAACTTTCTTTTTCGTCCTTATTCACTTTTATTCCTGTGTGTCTGTCTTTCTTTGTTTTGCACAGTTAATTTAATTCAAACTTTAATCACCTAATCCCAAAAACAATCCCATCAGCAGAACTGTCTTCACTTGTTTGCTTATTGATTTGAAGGTGTCGCAGTCTACATTCCTCAGGTTCACAAGTTCAGAAGCACATGCTCCTCTATCCTCCTCCTCCGATTTCCCTCAAAGCAGAGGGCTGGATTACGCCAAATGAAGAAAGACTCAGCACTTGTGGGGGTGTTCTACTTCTTTGCGGGTGAGTTGACGGCTCTGGGCCCATTGCTGTGAAGCTCTAATAACGGATAAAAGTGTTTTGGACCAAATATGAGGCGGAAATTTCTTGCCGTTTTTGCTCACTTGCTTGCCTTTGAGGTGCTCTTTGGTGGGGTTCCGGGTGTTTGTGGGTGAGTTTTGGGGTCTGGGAGCACTGCTGCGACAGTCTAATCTTGATTGCATTTGCTTTTCAGGAAATCCGTGGTGGAAAACAGGAGTTATGATGATGACCTAGCTGCGCAGCGCGTTTGGACCGAAGGCCGAGAGATATTGTAAGTATGAGATTTTACTTTTTGGCTGTTTGGGGGTGTTGTCGCGTGCTTTTTTGCGGGTGGGTTGGCGGGTCTCTTGGGGCATTTCTGGGAAGGTCTAATACCGGATAGAAGTGGTTTGGACAAAATCCATAAGGAAAAGCCTTTTTTTTGCTATTTCTTCTGACATCTTGCTCAATGTAGCGATTTCGGGGGCCTGTTTGGGGGGCTTCCTGGTGTTTGTGGGTGGGTTGCGGGGTCTCTGTCGAAGCACTGCTGTGACAGTCTAATCTTGATTGCATTTGCTTTTCAGGAAATCCGTGGTGGAAAACAGGAGTTATGATGATGACCTAGCTGCACAGCGCGTTTGGACCGAAGGCCGAGAGATATTGTAAGTATGAGATTTTGCTTTTTGGTTGTTTGGGGGTGTTGTCGTGTGCTTTTTTGCGGGTGGGTTGGCGGGTCTCTTGGGGCATTCCTGGGAAGGTCTAATACCGGATAGAAGTGGTTTGGACAAAATCCATAAGGAAAAGCCTTTTGGCACTTTTTGTAACTTAGGGTTCGTTAGGGTTAGCCCTAGCAGCAGGATTGCATGTGTTTCGGGGTGTTCTAGATTTTTGCAACTGAGTTCTGGGGTCTTAGAGCACTCTTGGAGCGATGCTGGCTATGGATACTTTTGCTTGCTTGCAAGTGGTTTGAATACAATCCACGGTGGGTTAGGGTGTATTTGGGCCTACTTTTACTTTCAAAGTACGTTTTGTCACCATTTTTCTGCTAGGCCTTGTTTTTTGAGATCTGATTGGGGGTCTTCTACATTTTTGCGACTGGCTTTAGTAAGGGTCTTGGTGGGAGCATTGCTGGGAAGGTCTAATTTTGTTCTAAAACACAGTTTACAGTACACCTAGCTTGTTATGTTATGTTATGTTATTTTGTGACTTTTATAGCGCACGGCTACTCAATGAGTGTCCCGGCGCTTGAGGGGAAAGATCCGCTAAATTAATTTGGCTATACTTATTTATCCTTAAAAAGGTGACTCAGACAGATTACGCAATTTCAAAAATATTGTACTGTCTATTAGGAAAATCAAAGTGTGACTTTTGCACCACACAGCGTACATACCTTATATTTATTTATCAGTGGTATTGTAATAGCACTTCCTGTTTTCCGTTCAATAATTACAGGCCGGGTTTCAGTCAACATCCGCCAGGCAGGCAGTGGACAGGGTGTCTTCTGTCAGTGGTCACTGGTCACCAACATTGATGGACGAAGCGTCAGCTGGAATGGAGGAGTGCCGCTAATAAGACGAATTGTTTGCTGCATGCAACTTACTTACCAAATTCAACAGGACAACTCCAACAACATACAGAATACAGATACAGTATCCATTGTTTTCTTCTATGAGTGTGACTGCATGTGGTTAGCTTTAGTTTGTACCCAAAGATTTCTTTATCTTCAATTATTGTTTGTCCATGCTGTGCTTTTTTTTCCTTCTCTCAACAAAACCTACCCAAAAAGAAACCCCCATTCCCATCCATTTTCCAAACCCTAACCCTCTTCCCCCGGGCTGTGTGGTTTTGCTTGATGTCTGACTAAATGACATCAATAATTCCACACACTTGCTGGGGAGGATAAAGTCATAGCAACAGGCTGGTGAAGGAATACGAGGATATATTCTAGACTTACTCAGCTTCAGTACTATTTCTTGTAGTAGTAGGAGCCAATGTCAAATAAATTCAACGCAAGTACTAGTTATACTTGCAATACTTTAATATTTGTTAGGCTACATTGTGGCACTGTTCTAGTCGAATGTCACCTGCTATATTCGCTATCGTACCGTAACCGTTGTAATGCTACAGTAAGGACAAACCAGGTTTCGTTTTCTTTTTTTCCATAGGCATGCAACTGCCACTGTGTCACACCACTAGTACCACCGCAACGAGGAAATTTCATCCGCCCAGGATTGCCAACCTTAATCCCCATTTCCCCTGGAGCCAGCCCTGGGCCTAGCCCTAATTTCTAACACAAATTACAGGTAAGATAAGCGTTTGGTGGGAGGTAGTATAATGGAGTATTAGGACTAGACGAGAGATTGACAGTAGTACTACTAAAGTCCTAGGACTCTTCAGGAAAACAAACTTACTGTTAAACCCCCACCCACCAGACTGAAAAGCAGTAAAAAACAGGTATGGTCAGATAAAGTTTAAAAACGTATATTTATGTAGCCCTAACAAAATAATCTCCCTCAAGACCCTCCCTAACCCCAACGATTGTCTTTCAAAAGTCCCAAAAAGAACCCAACTCCCAAATCCCACCCCCCAAAAGTCTCTAAAAAAGGGCAAGGGACACTCGACTACTGGAGGGTGCTGGTGAATTTTGCGGCCAGGGCATCATACTCCTTGCGGAGGGTGGCATGGTCGAAGCGGAGGCCCTCCACCAAGTTCTTATAGTTAGGGACCTCCTGCTCCAGGTACGACACTCTGAGTCCTAAGCGGCGCTGGCGTGCCTTGCAACTCCTGTGGGGGGAAGCTGGTCTTTTTGCTGCTTGGCGGTTGGCTTTGTTAGCCCGGCTCCGTACCGCTGGAGCACTGCGCTGGCTGGCAGCCCGTGGGGGCACGGAGGAGGATGCAGCTGTCCCAGTGGAGGATGTTGTGGTTCCAACGGTTGACTGCGTGTCCTCCTCCTCCAGGGCCCCCAGCCGCCGACATTCGGCGACAGTGGCATCCAGCCTCCGTTGCCGGGCCATTCGAGCCTGCTCCCTCCGTGATGTCGATTTGGAAGGAGCAACTATATGAAGAAAGAAAGACATAGTCTGTAACCAATGCTCCTTAACATTAATAACACAAAGTGATTGAGCCGAAAGTTGTGTCACAGTACAAGTAGCAAATTGAAAGCACAGTACATAACTATTGAGGACAGTATCTATCTAACCTCCCACTTCTGCATCCTTGCTCTAACATTAGTGGGAGTTTAATGAACAAATTCTACGACCAATATGGACTTCCATTACAGTCGACTATGACAGTACACCAGTCTTATTCTTCTTCTTCTCTCTTGTTTAGTAAAATTGGTACGTTATCTTATGCAAGCCGTCAGAATGCCAGCGCAGTGAACTTGCACCCGAGAAAAACAGACGCACACCATGATGAGTGAGACAGACTTGCGTTACTGTACCGGTCCAGTACATGCAGGTGGTGAAGCTATTACTTTTCTATTACGGGTGGCACTGAGAATACTCTGTTACAAGGGCTACTGCTTAATTAATTTACCTTTCACCCTACAGTGCAAATGAGTACTAGAAAAGGAAAATGAAGAAGCTAAATAATTTGATTATCTATCACTTCACATGGGATGTATTTGATGACATATGGGATGACTTTAGGTGCTTTGCTTATTATTGAGTGAACAGTGATACACCCACACATGAATGACGTACTACTACTAAACTAAAGTTATTAAGAGAGGTACGGAGTGTCCACCGTAATAACCGGATATATGCTGTGCTTGCAGTTGCAATACAAACTACTGCTACTATTCATGGTAGTATTGGACAAATTTACAATTTCTTTTCCTTGCCTTCCCTACACTGGAATGGACGTGCGGGTGCGGTGTTACATGCTCTTCAAGGTAACACTTAGTTCATCCAGTGACCATCTACTCTCTCTAGATACACATGTGCTATCTAAGAGTCAGATAATACCATGCTCCAGGCATCCATCTATTCAAAGTATATGCACACATACAGTTTCTGTTTCACCCACCCAGGCTGTTGTCCTTCCACCCATCCTTGCTTCATCATTGACCCAGCCATGCACCATACCATATTCTTTCCTTCCCAGCCACCTCGGGGGCCAAGCAAACACATATTATTCTTCTTTGCCAGCCATCATAAAATTTCTCGTCCTTCCACACTTACTTACACCCTTCTTTCGCTTTTCGTTCATCCCATCCATCAAGTTCATCTAAGATCTTATTGGGATTCTTCTCACCAAAAACTTCACAGCTAAGTCGAAGTACATTTAGAGGAGGCTACTACGTGGTTGATTTATAATACACCCGCGCAGAAAGCACACTATGCAGTCTTCAATCTCAATAAGTAAGGAATATATAGCTTACCTCTTCCCGCCACCACCGTGCGAACCCTCACAGGAACGTCCGGCACTTGCACCGCCTCCTCCCCAGAGTCCTCGCCCAACACCACCACCTCCGCGCTGGCCCCACCACCAGATGTTCCACCTACAAAGTACATTTAAGAATGTTAGAATACACCACTCACTACTATATAATATTTGGTCTAGGAGGAATAAACAAATGTTAAAAAAACGAAATACAATGTAATAATTTGTAACTGTCTACTCTAAAGTAAAAATGTCCCTTTTTCCACAAGAAATGTGTCCAATTAATCGTTAGCACTAAGCACTTTTCCATTTTCAGTTAAACGTTTACTTTTATGACAAATTTGATTTTAATAAATGTGTTTACTTTTATTAAAGCTTTTAAACTTAAATAGACTCTGTGGTTTTTGGTCCTCCAGACTAGAGTGGATGAGCTAAAGGTTTTGGAATTTTTGCAAGCATGAGTGCCTCTGGCACTTCTTGACTCTGACTCCGTACTCTTGTCCTGCGTTGGATAATCTAATGATCATTGGGGATCAATCATCGGTGACTTTGGGAGCTAAATGACTCTGCCACACTATCTAGTCAGTAAGGAGATTGGGGGTTCTTCAAAGTCTGATATCACTGAGGTATGTGGAAAGAAAGTCTACCTGCGCCTATTATAATTGATAAACAATGCACTATTTAGTGTTCATAGTTCGGTTTGTGCAGATTTGTCCCTGCAACAGTAGTAGAATGGATTGTCCCTATCAAAACCAAAAGTAAAGTAGTATCTTATTCTTTCTAGGTGGTCATTCACCTTTTTATTGTTGGCAATTGTCAAAGCATAAACATTTAGAAGACTTGAAAAGACATTATGGACAATCCCAGAGGACTGCACTCAGTGCATAGAGCTATTGCTGACTAGAATGGGAGTCCAATGGAATTGCCAAATGTGCAATCTTAGTTAGCTACACAGACGGACTAATAAGAATAATCTAGTAATACCACAGGGAGTCATAGTCGAGGCAGGATAAGAATTTAGATCCAGTCTACAAGAAGATCAAAGATGATTTAGAAAAAATCGAATGAGGAACGCTAGGAAAAAATAGGTACTCTATATTAAAATTAAAACTTACTGGGGCCAGCAAAGGAGCCCTCGCCTGCCCGATCCTGGCCTGCATCCTCCTGAACAGCACCCTCCTCCTCCTCCTCCTGTCTCCTCTTGCCCTTGGGGGGAGCTGATGTACAACATGAAAGAAAGAAAGACCAGAAAACATGGATGAGATTTGTCAACCAAATCAAACATTTCAAAAGAACAATAACAAAATATTTTGGAGAAATAGCAAATAGATAGACAACTATTCCACGGGATATATTGACCTATCTCATGTGGTATACTACGTTATTCGTATTGCCTGATTTGCGGACCGTTGACTTTGAAAGTTCCTATGTAACTCACTAAACAGACTACTAAAAAGGTTTGCCTAGGCCTGGCAGGCAGCAGTCCGCAGCACGCGAAGTGACAGACAAAGTCCATCCTGCTTGCAGATCAGTGAATACTCAAACTATCAATCCACCGACCACCACCACTATTTCTTCTTATAGCCATGTGTCTAAAGGAAGGACTGGACTTCAGTCTGTTGGGGCTGATTTAGAAGTCCCTTGCGGCTCATTTTCCTCCATTGTTGCGTGACTTTTGTGACGCAGCGGCAGAACAAAAGAGTCGCCATGGTGCGGCGTATATATAAAAAAAAACGCATATGGGAGATGCATCACGTTGTAAAGCCCTGCGCCATCAGGGGGCGTTCCGGCGCAAGGGAGGGCGTTCCTGCGCAGGAACAAATCCTAAAAGTGGCTGAGGGAAATCTACAAGATGTCAATCAGTCACTTTTAGGACAATGATGCGTGACTCAAACCCTGCGCCTGCTTGAAGCCGACGTACGGCTTGATGCAGCATTGGGTAGATAGGGCACCCCAGAGCATTGCTGGAGCTGCGCAATCGTTGGCACGCAACTCCAGCAATGCGCCGCCTTTACGGCACAGATGCGTAAGGCTTCTGTGACGTTTTGGGCCAATGGGTGGTGGTGGCATGGCGCACAATTACTGCCGCATCCCTGCTACTAAGGATGCGCCGGTAATTGAAAAAATGACCCTTAGTGTCTAGCATTACGCAGTTCTTTACACTACACTCATACATAATTTCTCAGGCCAATGAAATGAACACAAAATACAAACAAATAAGCATAGTAGCAAGCAAGGCTACTGAGAAGGAGAGCAGTGCACCTGAAATGCATAGAAGATTTTGAAATACAATTTACCTACAATGTAATCGGCAGCATTATTGCTCTTGGTAAAGAACAAAGATTTGCAAATAACAGAGCCGGATAAAACAGATTAGTGATGAAATAGCTAGAAATAGCTACTACTACTCACCAGGCCCGGGGACCTCTACGCCGAGCGCGTCCAGCAAGTCCCGTTCCCGGTCCATGACATCCGTCCAGCGGTGGGTGGCCTGGTTATAGGTGCGCCGGACCCCAGAGAGCTTAAACATGGCCCGGCACACCTTCTCCCATCGCTTCCGGCGCTCCCGGAGGCCATAGCCGGTTGCGATCTTGCCGCCTCCCAGGATGGTCTTGGGGAGGCGGCGCTGGACGTGGAAGATGAGTGCGGCCACCTCCTCCGCGCTAAAGATCTCCCGTGGCATCACTAGCTCCCCCCCTCAAACGCCCGCACGGGAGCCGGGCACGGGGTGCGGGACCCTTCCCCTTCTCAGGGTGCTTCCCGGCTCCCTTTACCATGGTCTGGGCAGAAATGAGTTAAATAATAAAGAAGAAATAGAATAGGGAAGAAGAAAAGAGTTTAAAAAAGTAGTTTAAAATTAACAAAAAGTAGCAGAAAACACAAAAATATAGAGCTAGAAAAATAGAGGGATAGATAATAAGTAAAATAGATCAAATAAACTTCAAACAAGCAAAGGATGGCAGAGATTCAGAGAGGATACAGAAAGCATGCCCAGAACCATAGCAATGAATGAGAAACAAGATGGCCGCGCCTATTCACGACCGCGTGGGTAAGTTCGCGCGAGATTTTCCTCGCGATCACGCGCGAAATTGTACTAGCGAGCAGCACACTTTGCGAGATTACACATAGCGGCCGGAAGCGGAATTACGTCACGCAAACAAGATGGCCGCGCCCATGTACGATCGCTAGGGTAACTTCGCAAACGTATAGCTACAAGCGCCTTGCGAACACGCACAAAATCACGCGAACATACACGCCGCAAAAAAAAATAGTGTATTCGCACGCATTCGCAGCTTCCGAAATCGATCTCGCACGGATTCGCGCCCCGCAAATCGCGCGAAATTGCAGAAAAACGATTTTTGCTAAACTGAAAGCAATCAGCAGGTGCAAAAGTTCAAACTTAACATTAGTAACCATTCACTCTAGTGCTTCCTGAGGGGCCCCTCCAGAGTTCAGTTGCCTATTTGCAACTATTCCATGACCCTGCTATGACCCAAACAGCAGGCTCATAGAATAGCTACAAGTAGACCATAAAGGTCCTGTGAAAAAAAATTGCACTGCAACAGAAAGCAAATTACAGATAAGGAAGGAAGCAGGTGCCAGCCAGACTGGAAGTTTCAAATTACTGACACATTAATCACCCCCTAATTAATTCATGGCAGTTGAAGAAGGGCAGGTGTGCTTGCTTTCACTGCAACAGAAAGCAAATTACAGATGAGGAAGGAAGCAGGTGCCAGCCAGACTGGAAGTTTAAAAATAAGTGACACATTAATCAACCCCAAATTAATTCATGGCAGTTGAAGCAGGGCAGGTGTGCTTGCTTTTTTTCACCCCCATAATCTACAGTGATAAACAAACCTAATGGGTGGCAGTGAGGATGTACCAGAGGGTGGCATGGGTGTACCAGAGGGTGGCAGTGGTGAAACAGAGGGTGCTGTGAACCTGTGATGATAAACCAGACGTAGAAACAACATAGTCGCGGCCGTTGCGAGCCGAAAAGTAAGTTCGCAATTGCGAAATGGTCCACAAATCCTCGTGAACGCTCGCCAACACAAAAAACTTAAAAATCCGCTAATCCGCGAGAGTTCGCGGATTTTGCGGATTGCGAATCCGTAAATACGCAAATTCGCGTACGCGAAATCCGCTAGATCCGCCCATGCTTACAGTACAGTAGTTTACTTTGCAAGCACAGCAGATATTGTGTATGTATTGTATAGTTGACATTATATCAAGTCAAGTCCCTTCCTCCGGTACCACACTCGCTCCCTATGTTAATAATTTTCTTTCAGCTGTGTCAATCATGGGTGGACTATTGCTGTTGTTCACTCAATCTATCACAACAAAGCACCTAAAGTAATCCATCATATAAGCAAAGATCATGTGATCGGCTGGATACATGATCAGAAATGGATAATCTTCATTTTCCTTTTGTAGTACTGAAGGCCAGGGGGGGGGGCAGTGCGAAATATAAATTACATTGAGCAGTAGCCCTTGATGTAACCGAGTATGGCCAGTGCCACCCCTATAGAAAATTAAGAGCTTCCCTATCCCCACCTGCATGTACTGCTTAAAGTAATGGGAGTCTGCGTCATCATCATGGCTTGTGTCTGTTTTTCTTGGGTGCAAGCTGACTGAGCTGGCATTATGCTGGCTACCACAAGTTCACGTACAAGTAATTTCTTTTGCAAAACTAGAGAAGAAAAGAAGAAGACTGGTGTACTCTCTGACTCTCCGACTATGTAGTGAGTCCATAGTCCTGCTAGTAGAATTCCTGAAACTCCCACTAATGTTACAGGCCTACAAAGACGGCGGAAAGATACATGCCAAAATGTTATACTGTGCTTGCAAGTTGCTAGTGTTACTGTGAGACAACTTTCTATTGAAGTATTTGTGTTATTGTTAAAGAGTATTGGTTACAGTATTTTTCTATCTTTTCATATAGATGCTCCACAAAAACTCACCCGAAAGGAGATGGCTGTCCGGGCCAGGCCGCGCAAGCTGGAGGCCATTTGTGCCGAATATCGCCGTCTGTGGGCTCGGGAACAGGAGGAGGCGGCGACAGCTGCATCCTCCTCCAGTGCCCCCGGGTCCACCAGCCTCCAGCACGGTGCCGTGGTCCGGCAGCCTCCCGCCGCCGCCGCTCAGCTGCAAGAACACCAGCAGCTGCCACCCCCAGAGCCTGGATTGCATGCCTGCGCCGGCTACGCCGCCGAGAAGCAGCAGCACCAGCTCCGGGACCTCGAGAGAGAGAGGCGGGGGGGCCTGTCCACAGGACACCGCCGGAAGTGACTGTGTCCTTTGCCCCTTTTATAAAGACTGTTGGGGGGTGGGAATTGGGAGTTGGGGATTCTATTTCTGAGGGTTTTTTTGCGGGGCATTTGAAATGGACAATTGTTGGGTTAGGTAGGGGGTGGTTTGGGTCTATGGACAACTTTATTTTTGTTAGGGAAAAATATATATTTATTTATTTTATATACTTCAACATAGTGTACACGTTCATATTATTTTGGGGGTGGTGGGCGGGGGTTACTGCACGCTTGGTTTCCGCAAACTTACCAGCATGAATTATCTAAAATGTCCAAAAATGTACAAAAGTGCCACTAACAGAGTTAGTGTATTCAATTGACCTACTAGTACTTTACTAGTACTAATGTCAGTCACTCCTCTCCTCCGAGTCCTACCCATTATTCTACCTCCCCAAAATGCTTATCTTACCTGTGATTCATGTTTGAGAATAGAGCTAGGCACAGTGCTGGCTGCATGGCAAATGGCGATTACGGTTGCCCATCCATCCAGGACAGAAATTCCATTGTTGTGGCGGTAGTAGGAGTAGTACCGGTGGTAGTAGTAGTGGTTCCACACTAGCAGTAGCAGCATATGAAAAACAAGGGGAAAAAATGAGACATTGAGTGGCCTGAGAGGAGTATTAGAAGGAACAGTAAATTTGTAGCCTAAGCAATGCTGAAGATAAGTATGGGAAAAAAAATTGCATGGATGATTATGGCTACAACAAGAACAGTGACACAGCAGGGTAACAAGTCTTGACATGTAGGAGGATGATGTTGACGATGGATCTAATCGACGGTGGGCATGAAAATCAGAATTGATTTTAAAATAGTTACTCATTGGTGTTTTTTTAAGCAGAATTCAAGATATCCTAGGATTCATCTAGCTGCCTTAAAATTGTTTTGAGGAGGTTGTTTGCACCTCATCCTCCCCAGCAAGTGTGTGGAAGTATTGCTGTCATTTAGTCACACCTCAATGAAAACCACACAGTCCGGTTAGGGTTTAAAAATTGGATGGGAATGTTTTTTTTTTGGGAAGGTTTTGTGGAAAGAGGAAAATAACACAGCATGGACAAACAACAAATGAAGAAAAACAAATCTTTGGATACGAAGATATCCATAAATCTTTTAAGGGACATGAAGGAAGTGCATACATGAAGTTGTTTGCTAAATGGATGGTTCAGTTACTGAAAAGTAGTACTAACTACAACTTACTAAGTAGTACTAAACTATTAGACAGCTGTAATTACGCAACTTCACTCAGAGAGAATGACTTAGTAGTACATTACATTAGTTTTAAAACAGCAAAGAAAGTTATGAAATAGCTGTAGGGATGAATTTGAAGCAGAGGGTCACACTCATAGAAGTTCACAACAATAAGTTATTTAAAAGACAAGGAGAAGTGAAGAGGATACTGTAACTGTATGTTTTTGTTGTCCTGTTCAATTTGGGAAGTTGCATGCATCCAGCCATTCCTCTTCTTCGCGGTACTCCTCCATTCCATCTGACGCTCCGTCGATCAATCTTGGTGACCAGACACACTGTCCACTGCCTGCCTGGTGGATGCGGAATTGCGGATTGATGTTGTTCCCATGGCACAAGGTAAAGCTGACCTGCAATTGTTAATGGAAAAACTGGAAGGGATATTAAAACAGCACTGTGAAAAATATAAGGTACGGGTATGTAGCGCAAAAATAACACTTTCAGAGGCGGCAGTATTACATACAGGCATCATTACTAAAGTGCGTACTCTGCGTCTCCTTTTCAAGGATAGTAATTGCACACAGAAGGCCAGGGCCATGCAGACAGTCAAGGAAGGCACCACTTAGTGAACCACCCTGATGATGTAGCATACCTCTTTGACACAGACAGACAAAGCATATCTAATTTTATGCAGCAAGCCACATAGCCACAATTTTACATGAACTGCTGTCTGGTCTCTGGCATACACTACACTGGCTCGACCACTCCCATACCACGACTAGACAGACATGTAGGTCTGCTGTGGTAGGTCCTCATCCTCCTCGACCTATCAGCGGCGTTCGACACAGTCTCCCACCGCACCCTAATACGCAGACTCTACGATGCAGGAATCCAGGACAAGGCCCTCGACTGGATCTGCTCCTTCCTCTCCAGCAGGACGCAGCGGATCAGACTCCCCCCTTTCCTCTCGGACCGCACACCTATCACCTGCGGAGTCCCCCAGGGCTCCTCCCTCAGCCCGACGCTCTTCAACGTCTACATGGCTCCACTTGCCCCCATCGTCAGAACCTACGGACTCAACATCGTGTCATATGCAGACGACACCCAGCTCATCCTCTCCCTATCCAACGAGCCCAACACCGCCAGACGCAATTTTCGAGAAGGCATGGAAGCCGTCGCCAAATGGATGAAAAACAGCTGCCTACAACTAAACACCAACAAAACAGAAGTACTCATCATGGGCCCAAACCCCGACGCCTGGAGTGACACCTGGTGGCTCACCGCCCTCGGAAACCCACCAACCCCCACAGACCACGCACGCAACCTGGGAATCATCCTGGACTCCGAGCTCAAAATGGACCGCCAGATCAACTCTGTCTCATCTTCCTGCTTCCACACCCTCCGCCTCCTTCTTAAGACCTTCAAATGGATCCCCCTCGAACACCGAAAGACAGTCACTCACGCCCTGGTCACTAGCAGACTCGACTACGGCAACGCACTCTACGCCGGAATAAACAAAAACCTCATCCGCAAGCTACAGAACATCCAGAACGCCGCCGCAAGACTCGTCCTCAACCTGCCAAAACACTGCCACATCTCCCAGCACCTGCGCACACTCCACTGGCTCCCCGTCGAGGCGAGAATCACCTTTAAGATGCTCACCCACGCACACAAGGCCCTCCACGGCACTGGACCAGCATACCTGAACAGCCGACTCAAATTCCACGCACCCCAAAGGACCCTACGATCAGCCCAGCTTTCCTACGCTGTGGTCCCCCGCACCAGAAAGACCAGATCGGGAGGCCGCTCCTTCTCCTTCCTCGCGGCCAAAGCATGGAACGCCCTTCCGCTCCACCTCAGACAGACAGCATCGCTCCCCATCTTCGCAAGAAACCTCAAAACCTGGCTCTTCGACAGACCCCCTCCTTGATGGAATGGAACCTGCACCCCTCCAACGCCCCCCCCACCCCTAGCGCCTTGAGACCCTTACGGGTGAGTCGTCGCGCTTTAACAAACTCCTGATTGATTGATTGGTTGTTGTTGACTTATTTACCTGTTGTTTGCCACTCACGAAACGGCCATATTTCTACCATAAACCGACAATGATGATGATCCATCCATCCCAGTGAGTGACTGTGTAAAGAAAAAAGAAATAGGTAACTTTAATCATCAAGACTCATCATCATCATGGCATGTTATTGGCAAACTCAATGTTGTCTACACACTGAGTCCAAGGACATTTGCCATACTAAAAAATGCAACGTAGTGGCTGGCCCCTGCAGTAGAAGTACAATTTTTATTAAATAAGGTAACAGAGTACACTTGAGTTACATTTAGTGTGTAAAAGATTAAATAATAATAACAGAACATATAGGATTCACTTCATGCACAACAAACAAACAACAATTGCTTTCATGCATGCCATCACATCATTCATTACCTGTTCCACTTGTCATCATATTTTTTAAGTGAAGGGCCACAGGGCAGCCTCTCGTGTCAATTTCAGATGGTGCAGTCAGCATAGTGAGTCATTCCAGTCCCACTTCTTTTGAGGGGACTCGTGTATGGACTGAAGCGTCAGTTTCTAGATTCTGCGTAATCTGGCCATCTGCCTTGAGGGAAATAGATAGGGGGAATCTGGAGGAGGAGGATAGAGGATCATGACTGAGTTGTGAACTTCAGGAGTGCAGACAGCGGCACCTTCAATATGGAAAATAAGACAAAGACAGTGCTGCTGATGGATTTGTTGTGATTAAAGTTTTGTTGTGCTAAAAGTTGCAAATCAAAGAAAGACACACAGAAATAAAAGTCAAAAAGGACGAAAACAAAAAGTAAATTTTTCAAGCCTCGTTGTCAGGGAAGTAGAGCTCCTCCTCAAACTCTGAGAATTGAACATGGAGTAGGTCAGCTAACAGACACAAAACTAGACCTTCCCAGCACTGCTCCCAGACCCCTAAACCACCTCCCAAAAATCTAGAACACCCCCAAATAGCTTCCCAAAAACACGCAATACAGCTAACTTGCAGGCCGCCAATGTAAGCCAATGGCAAAAATGCACCTCAGAAACAGGGCCTAATTCCCCTTTCCCCTCAACCTACGACCAAACTGCTATTTTGACACAAAATTAGACCTTCCCAGCAGTGCTCCCAGACCCCTAAACCCACTCCCAAAAATCTAGAACACCCCCAAATAGCTTCCCAAAAACACGCAATACAGCTAACTTGCAGGCCGCCAATGTAAGCCAATGGCAAAAATGCACCTCAGAAACAGGGCCTAATTCCCCTTTTCCCTCAACCTACGACCAAACTGCTATTTTGACACAAAATTAGACCTTTCCAGCAGTGCTCCCAGACCCCTAAATCCACTCCCAAAAATCTAGAACACCCCCACATAGCTTCCCAAAAACACGCAATACAGCTACCTTGCAGGCCGCCAATGTAAGCTAATGGCAAAAATACACCTCAGAAACAGGGCCTAATTCCCCTTTCCCCTCAACCTACGACCAAACTGCTATTTTGACATAAAATTAGACCTTCCCAGCAGTGCTCTCAGACCCCTAAACCCACTCCTAAAAATCTAGAACACCCCCAAATAGCTTCCCAAAAACACGCACAACAGCTACCTTGCAGGCCGCCAATGTAAGCCAATGGCAAAAATGCACCTCAGAAACAGGGCCTGATTCCTCTTTCCCCTCAACCTACGACTAAACTGCTATTTTGACACAAAATTAGACCTTCCCAGCAGTGCTCCCAGACCCCTAAACCCACTCCCAAAAATCTAGAACACCCCCAAATAGCTTCCCAAAAACATGCAATACAGCTACCTTGCAGGCCGCCAATGTAAACCAATGGCAAAAATGCAACTCAGAAACAGGGCCTTATTCCCCTGTCCCCTCAACCTACGACCAAACTGCTATTTTGACACAAAATTAGACCTTCCCAGCAGTGCTCCGAGACCTCAACAGCAGCAGAATACAACACTTCTTGTTCATCGTCATCACCCATAAGTGGAAGCCGTGCGGGAACCTTCCTTTTAGGCTTAGCTACCTTTGTCGGTTCATGGCGTGCCTCACTCTCAGACTGCATTGGTGGGTTTCAATCAACATCAAGATCATCAGAAGGAAAGTGGCTTGAAGAAGAACTTGTAGTAGTAGCCCTCCTTGACCTTTTTCTTGCTGGGGATCTTGAAGACAATGGATCATCATCAGGAGGAGTGGCTTCCTCGGATGATACCTCCGCTTCAATCTCGATTTCCTGATGTGCCCTTCACAACAAGGAACAAGCATTGTGGGCAGTTGTGCCGCTTCATGCGCCTCTAGTTTCGCCTCTCCTTGCGCCTCTCCTTACGCCTCTCCTTGTGCTTCTCCTTGCGCCTCTCCTTGTGCCTCCACTTGTGCCTCCACTTGCGCCTCCACTTGCGCCTCCACTTGCGCCTCTCTGTGCGCATGTAATTGCGCTTGTACTAGTTGCACCTGTGGTTGCCGTTGCGGCTGTGGTTGTCGAACACTCGTCAGATGAGTTACACCTTGCGCTGATTGGACGCTACTTTCCTGCGATGAGCCAACATCATGGGTCGATGGTGATTGAACAATTAAAGTGGCTGCCTCTGAAACACTCATGGTCTTGGACCTAACTTGGCGTGGTGGCACTGAGCCCAATGAAGCTGAGGTGCTGCTCCCAGCTTGGTGCTCGGCGGACACCGCTGCTGCAGGCGTAGTTTTTTTTTTCCCAAAAAAAGTGTCTGTAGGCACACCACTCTCCTTGGTAAGTGGCGCCTCTTGCTTCTTCTGCTCCTTCTTACTGGCAGTGACACTGGCAACCTACTTGGTAGAGGAGCTACAGCCACCTTTCTTTGGGCCCATCTTCTTCAGATGTCAGAACAGCAGGCCGCAGTTGCACGAGTTGCAGTGTTGTCTGTGGCCACACGTGACGTCACGTGACTTTGTGCTGCACAAACTACAGCAGGACTTCTTCCTGGCACTGATGATGAACGATGACTGATTTGTGGTTCTCTTGTGCACCTAAAAGCCAGAGGAACATAAGTTAAATAAATGTTGCATATGTCATGCTTCAATAAATATTTGCAACTAGGCATTTATTTTTACAACACACCCAAAAACGGAAAGACCCAAAATAAAAATTGCAATTCTAATCAAAAATGGATGTTTACATTAAAAGAAGAGACACCCCACAAAAAGACTTGGCCCATGCACCACTGAGTACCCCTGGGCATAATGGATGAAAGCAAGGCAAACTGGGTGCAGGCCTGACTGGCTTCAAAATGGCCCCTTGACCCCCACCACATGGCCAGGCCCTGCCTGTACCAGGCCTCAACATGGCCACCACCCACATGGCCAGGCCCCAACAACACCCCAAAAAGTCAGAAAACATACAAAAATCACCCCAATCCAATGCCATCCATGCCCTCAATGATGTTTAAATTCAGGACACCCCACAGAAAGACTTGTCCCATGCACCACTGAGTACCCCCTGGGCATAATGGAGGAAAGCAAGGCAAACTGGGTGCACGCCTGAGCACACTGCCTGGCTTCAAAATGGCCCCTTGACATGGCCAGGTCGTGCCTGTACCAGGCCTCAAATTGGCCCCACCTACATGGCCAGGCCCCAACAACCCACCAAAAAGTTGAAAAACACACAAAAAACACCCCAATCCAATGCCATCCATGACCTCAATGATGTTTAAATTCAAGACACCCCACAGAAAGTCTTGGCCCATGCACCACTGAGTACCCCTGGGCATAATGGATGAAATCAAGGCAAACTGGATGCAGGCCTGAGCACACTGCTTGGCTTCAAAATGGCCCCTTGACCCCAACCACATGGCCAGGCCCTGCCTGTACCAGGCCTAAAAATGGCCCCCACCCACATGGCCAGGCCCCAACAACACCCCAAAAAGTCAAAAAAACACACAGAAATCACCCCAATCCAATGCCATCCATGCCCCCACTGATGTTTAAATTCAAGACACCCCACAGAAAGACTTGGCCCATGCACCACTGAGTACCCCTAGCCATAATGGATGAAAGCAAGGTAAGCTGGGTGCAGGCCTGAGCACACTGCCTGGCTTAAAAATGGTCCCTTGACCCCCACCACATGGCCAGGCCCTGCCTGTACCAGGCCTCAAAATGGCCCACAGAAAGACTTGGTCCATGCACCACTCAGTACCCCTGGGCCTACTGGCGAATGTGGCTTTACAGGCACCCCAAAATTAAAAAGAAAAATCCACACATAACAGTGAGCTAAAATTCCATGACATAAATTAGATTTAAGTTCAACCAAACATACAGAAACAGTTGTATCATGCACCCATGACTAAACCTGGGCCTACTGGATACTGTGGCTACCCACAATATATATTTTTTAAAGTTGTGAAAAGGTTTTAAAATTGTTATTGCAGCAACTGCAATGCCCCAAACAAACAACACCAACTTACTTGTACAATCTCAAATCCAAAAGTGATCCGAAATCCAAAGTCCAAAAAGTCCTCAAATACAAATATCCTGCAGCAGCCACAAAAAGTAATCCTTCCAGCTCCAGATCCAAATGAAAAGTGACCAGGACATGGACAAAGCACTGGGAGGAGCCTGCTGGACAGGAACAGGAATTTGGACACTCTGGGGCACTTCCTTCCCCCCCCCCCCCAAAATGGACTCCTTCCACAAAAAAGTGCAGCCAAATGTCAATCTGTGGAGTTATTTTGATCAAAATCATCATTTTCAGAAGGTTTATGCTGCCTGCGGTGGATTTCTTGTGCAGAATTGCAACTTTTTTTAAGTTCGGGAAAGCAAGCTGTTCAAATCTCCCGCCGGAAGTCAGCTGTGCGCCGCATCTACGTGTTCGCAATTGTTTACTCCCGCGATACATGATCGTGGGCCCTGATGACGTACTCGCATTGTCTAACTCTCGCTGTGCAAGATGGTGGGTCGGATGACGTACTAGTGGTCGAAAAACTCTCACGCAATCACGCAGCAAGATCCAAAATGGCACAGCACACGCAAACCGGGAGAAAAACAACTCAGAGAACTGAGAATCACAGTAAGTCAACGCAGCACGCGCTATATTGTATTTTTCAAACGCGATCAAGCAAAAAAATCTGCCAGCTTGTGAATTGCGGATTTTTGGGCAAAGAAGCGCAATTCGCGGATGGCGAAATCGCCAAAAATCCACAAATAACACGAGGTGAACGGATTTTACGTCCACGGTTACTAATCAGCTTCGTACCTTGGTTTAGAATGAAGGAGGTCTTGTATCTCTATCTCAGGACTCTATTTCCCTAGCAACCCGCAATGGTAGCCTGGAAACACTGGAGCTGGATTTCTCGGCAAGAGAAAAGACACTGTCTCTCAGTGCGTCAGCTGGAGGGTCGGCTTCCTTCGGCACTTGCTGCTGCAGGGCGTCTGGCAAGTAATACGTCGATCTGCTCCAAACCACTGTGTGTTTGTCTGGGCAAATCTAGGCATATTTATACTTTGAAGGTGCCAAGTTTGACGTATGATTGGATGTAATAACGTCATTAAAGACTCAGTTCTTCGAAAACTCCATGATTTCCTAGATAAATTAGTATTCAGGCAAGGGGAAGTCCCTAGCTGCTGAAGGCGGGCTTCTCTAAGAAATCGTTGTTGATTCTCGGAACTTAGTGGAAGTAGCCATGCCGTATCAGGGCTGCATAGGCTCAGTCTAAATATGGTAATAATTTCTATGCCTATATAAGGATCGGATAATCTTTACCTATATAAGGGCATGAATCAGGAAAAATTACACTAGGGTCCTAGATTCATTTACAACAACTTTGCCACTGGATTGAAGCTAGCCTGGCTGGTGATGGCTGAAATGCCAGAAACTGGTCCCAAGATGCTTGTTTCCGGTCCAGGTAAGACATGGCTTTGGAAGTTTGGGCTGGACTGTTCCCATGAGGCACAGGGTCAGACTGATTTGCATATGACCATGTCTGAACTGGGGTGGCGGAGTGAGCTAAAGAATGGTGATGGATTAAACCCAGATTAGTTGACTGGGGGTGAGTGTTTGATTTTTTCAAACGCTTCGTCCATCATCCCCTTTTGTATTGCTTTGTTCACCCTATGTTGGCAGGGTATACTAAGACGGCAAGTCCCTTGCTCACTTTGCCACTGGATTCAAGCTAGCCTGGCTGATGACGGCTTAAATACTAGAAACCGGTCCCAGGATGCTTGTTTCCGGTCCAGGGAAGACATGGCTTTGGCAGTTCGGGCTGGACTGTTCCCATGAGGCACAGGGTCAGACTGATTTGCATATGGCCATGTCTGAACTGGGGTGGTGGAGTGAGCTAAAGAATGGTGATGGATTAAACCCAGATCAGTTGACTGGGGGTGAGTGTTTGATTTGTTCAAACGCTCCGCCCATCACCCCTTTTGTATCGCTTTGTTCGCCCTAAGTTGGCAGGGTATGCTCAAACGTGAGCCCCTTGCTCACTTTGCCACTGGATTCAAGCTAGCATGGCTGATGACTGCTGAAATGCCAGAAACCAGTCCCAGGATACTTGTTTCCAGACCAGGGAAGACATGGCTTTGGCAGTTCGGGCTGGACTGTTCCCATGAGGCACATGGTCAGACTGATTTGCATATAGCCATGTCTGAACTGGGGTGGCGGAGTGAGCTAAAGAATGGTGATGGATAAAACCCAGATCAGTTGACTGGGAGTGAGTGTTTGATTTGTTCAAACACTCAGTCCATCATCCCCTTTTGTATAGAGCTTGCCGGGGGGGGCAGAAAACCACTAGACACCAGGTATATATTTATAGGCATATCAGGAAGCGGTCCCTTGGGCAAGGGTCACTCCTCCTTATTGGTGCATATTCTTTTGCTTTTTACAGAAATATTTATAGGCCTATCTACCCCCAAGGGGGCAGCAAACCCCTAGATAGCAGGGAAAGTTAGTGTGTGTGTGAACTGGATTTCAGCTGATGGTCTGCATGTACTGGTGCTTGGCAGGCTGTGTGTGTACTGGCATTAGGCTGCTGGTGTATTTGAACTGGGGAATTTGCTGGCAGTGGGTGTCGACTGGCTTCTGGCTGACAGTGTGTGTTGACTAGCTACTGGCTGGCAATGTGTGTGGCTCCCAGAATGAGCAGCAGGAAAGTAGCAAGCCTTCTATATGCTGATGACCTAGTGATAATCGACCTAACGGAACTTGGGCTACAAAGAAAATTGAATGCTTTGAGAGACTATTGTGAGGCCAAACTTTTAGTTGTAAATATGGATAAAATGAAGATTTTATGTGTTGATAAGAGTGCCAAAGATTTCAGTTGGTATCTAGGTCAAACACAATTAGAAATTGTAAAAGAATATAAATATCTGGGCCTATGGTTTGAAAGCTCCCATAAATAGTGTACCCACTTGGAAGCCATAAAAGCTAAAGTTTTTTCTTCTGTTTGTGGGCTGAAAAAATTCAATAAGGACTATGGAGACATGTCTCAGAAACCAAAGTTAAAAGCTTATGAAACTGTGATCCCAACCCAAGTACTGTATGGGGCAGAAGTCCTCCATCTAAGTGGTAAAGGAGGGTGGGATCGAGAGGAAGGTAAGGCCTTAAAAATGTTATTGTCCCTACCACGCTCTGCAATGATACAGGCAATTAGAATAGAGACAGGAACAATCGAATGGAATAGCCAGGTCCAAAAGTCCTTGGCAAGAATCTGGAAACGTCAAAATCCAGGGGTAGGACTGAAAGTCTCAAATTGGTGTAGTGAGGAACTCCGGCATAGCAGCCTAAAATGGGCGAAGGAAGCAAGAAGGAAAATTCAGGCTATAACTGGGAGCTTAAATGTGAGATCAAACCAGAACCCCCTGGACGTAGATTTTACCAAGAGTTCGTTCAGATTCCAAGGCATGGAGCAATCAAGGAACCACGACCTAGAATACCTGAGAAAGAAAAAATCTGTCCAATGCATGATAACATCGTGGGAGTATGTAGCTTGGTAACCATATTTACAAACTCTGCCAAATCATGGGCTGAGGTGCGAAATCCTGAAGATACGAATTGGTACTAACCCATGGCTAATGGAGGGAAAAATAAAGGCCGAAATGCTATATCCCGATGGAAAATGCAAATGTGGGCTTGGGACTCAGTGTGAAACCATGCACATATTGTTAGATTGCCTTATGGTTTTAGACTTGAGAAAACTGTTTTTACGTCCAGTATTCTTAAAATACGGAATAAGGTCACGAGCCCAAGCTATTGTGCTATTGATAGAAATGACAAGTCTTGTTATTGCTATTGAACTATGAAACTATATGAAAAGCATACATCATTTTGTAAGGGAAAAACAGTGATTTATTTACCCTTAAAATCACCCTACTCTGTTTATATAAACATCTAAGCCCAAAGATAGCTATAGATCAAAGGGTTTTAAACTACTGCTGCTTAGGAGGAATGACTTGGTTAAAGTACCCCTTTTAAAATCAGGGTCCAATGGTACCATTGTTTAATTATGTTTTTATGCTATTATAAATTATTTAACTGTGTTTATAAAATTGGAAACGTTGTGGCTGCAAGGTGTGAAGGTGGATAAGGATTTATTACATATGCATCAAGCTAAGCTGGCCGCAAGGAAATTGCGTGGTTTTATATGCTAATGTGTTTTATGTATGGTTTTATGTATTCATGAGATCCTTGGAGTTTAAAGACTATTGTCTAAATAAACAGAGTTCTCTCTCTCTCTCTCTCTCTCTCTCTCTCCCACTTGGATGGTGATGGGCAGAGTTCTTAGTGTTTTATTGTTAACTTTTTAAAAATTTATTTTCATCATTTGCATTTGTGATCATAATGTTTTATTTCTCCTTTTTATTCTAGTGGCGCATTTCATATCCTTTTCTGCGACTCCTGCTTGCGATTTCAGCACTGGTAGATCTGCAGTTTGTGTAGTTGCATGTGTTTGGTAAAAAAAAACTTTCTTGTACTGTGTACTTCAAATAAGCATCATTGCCTGGCATGAATGCATTTTTTGTAACTGGTATAATAAAAGCAGCATATTTTGATTCCGCTTTATTGGGTGTCAAATTCTCCTTGAAATTGTTCATGAAATACATTGTGTTGTCTTGTGTTGTTTTTTCTTTTGTTCTTCCTTTCTAATGGGATATTGTTGATGCTTGTTGTGTCTGTGCAGAGTAGGTGCAGGTTAATCTCAGTCTCGCTGTCTCTAACAAGTAAGTGGTATTTTTTTTGTATGTAGCTCTTTGGGTTCTTGTGCTTGTATCGAATTGATTGACATTTCCGTGCAGATTACTGTAACTGTTTTTACACTGGACTGGCACACATTTCTTACCATCCAGCATTCTTCTTGGTCTCCAGATAAATATGCTACCTCATTTATGTGGTGCCCAAAACATAGTCAGCCTAAAAGCCGTATAAAATGAAAACTTATGGGGAACAAAAGTTGGTCCAAAAAGGAAATCTCTAAAAATGTTTGCCCCTTCCCTGTTGCAGGCACTTGGCCAAGCCACTAAAGATGGTGTCATTTTCATTCAGAGACCGAAGGAAATGTCATTGATGATAGGGTATTTGCCCTGGCGATTCAACAACTTTCCCACATAGAAATGTGAGGAAAATCTGACTTTTTAGCTATATTTGAGGTTTGCAGGGGATTCCGAGTAAGACAAAGCTGGGATATCCATGCCAGCCACACCTCCCTGAACTTTCCGGGGTCTCTAGTTGTCAGAAATGTCTAGGTTTGGTAGATTTCCCGAATTGACTGCCCAGACCGGAACCAAAAATGCAGGTTCCCACCTTGCATAAAAAGGTTGGATTGTGATAGATAATTTAGATGTCTCTACAATTTGTTTTGGCCCGTTCCCACTTGGCCCACCCACACAAGTGAGGTAGCATTTATATTGAGAATACCGTTGGAATGCTGGGTAGTAGGAAATGTGTGGCTGCCTGCAAATTCCAGGGTAATCCTCACAGAAATGCAAGGTAAATGTGTTTTTTAGGCAACGTTTGAGCTTTGCAGAGGATTCTGCAAAAAAAACCTGGTGAGAACTGTGCAAGTCGTCCCGCCCTGGACTCCCCGCTTTGTCTAGTTTTCAAAAAACTGCTTCTTTGGTAAGGTTCCCTAGTTTCCAGCTGAGTTGGGGCTCAAAATTCAGAGCTAACCACATTGCAAAAAACAAATGGTTTTTCACTAGAAAAATGTGATGTGCCTACTTTGCGTTTAGAGCTTTAGTGCCACAGGCTCTTAGTCTACCCACAAAAGTGAGGCACCGTTCATCTATGGAGACATGCCGGAATGCTGGGTGGTAGGAAATGTGTGGATGCCCTCAGATTCCAGGTCAGAAATGCAAGGAAAATTTGTTTTTTAGGCACATTTTAAGCCTTGCTGGGAAATCTGTGTTAAAAAACAACTGTTGAGAGCCTCGCAAGTCACACCACCCTGGACTCCCTGTTGTCTAGTTTTAAAAAAAATTGATGGTTTGATAGGTTTCCCTAGGTGCCGGCTGTGCTGGGGCCCAAAATCGACAGCCAGCTACCTTGTAAAAAACATGCATTCTGCTGGGTGAAATATGATGTCTCTTAGTCCACATTTTGAGTTTTGTTGTGTCGCAGGTGAAAGGCCTACCCACACATGTGTGGTACCACTTCTATCCAGGGACATTAGAAAATACAAAATAGTAAAACATTTGTTATTGGCAATTGAATATCTCTACGTTTGTGCTTTTCAAATGAAGGCATGTGTGTAACACAGAAGATATTTTACAAAATGCCCTCAGAAACACATGCTTATACGGGTATCCATAAATTTAGAGCTGTACAAATAACTACTGCTCCTAAAGTCAGAATCTGGTGCACATTTCTGAAATATAGTTTTCATTCATACCCTTTTTCCATTTTTTAGAATTTACTGTAGGATTTGTTGTATAGTCAGTAATCAATAAAAAAACATTGTAAGGTGCAGCTCTATTGTTGGCTCTGCGTACCTTAGGCTCTTGGATAACCTACAAGGCCTATAAATCTCAGCAACCAGAAGGGTCCAATGGATGTAACAGTATATTGCTTTGTTAATGTGCCAGCTAGACTACTGACCTGGTCATTGTGACTGCCCTCTTTTATCTGTAGGCTCCTTTCTGTGCCTCATCCCTGGTTGTCCAGTGGGAAAGTACACTGCTATTATTATCGTCTGCCACTGGCTTTTTTCTCTGTGCCCTCTTTTCTCTTTTTTTCTACCTGCTCTCTTTTTCTCTTTTCTATCTTTGCTCCCTCAGCTCTCTTTTCTCTCTTTTTCACTTTTGTCTCTCTTTTTCCTCATTCTCCCTGCATTTTGTCCCCACAGCTGAAGCCCCTGTGGCCCCTCCCACTTCCAGTGTGTCCTTCTCGTTCCCACCTCCCAGTTGACTGCCCTCCCCCAACCCCTACTTAATGGCGACGATGCACGGACGCGCCGCTGGTGAGCCAAAGGCACGCCAAAAGGCAAGCCCATCTGCGCCCATGTGCGACCAGACCGCGACCAGCACCAGGGTCCCTGGTACTCTGACCTACCTCCACTATAACTCCAGCACCCGCGCTCTCAATTCCGGACGAAGCAACACGTGCCTGCTCTCTATGCCAAGCAACATTCAAGGCCCTCTCCTGTCTACATTGCCCTTCTATACCTAGTGGTACAAAAGGGGGTGGTGATGGACGGAGCATCTGAACCAATCAAACACTCACACCCAGTCAACAGATCTGGGTTTTATCCATCGCCGTTCTTTAGCCCACTCTGACACCCCAGTTCAGACACGGCCATAAGCAAATCAGTCTGACCCTGTGCCTCATGGGAACAGTCCAGCCCGAACTGCCAAGCCATGCCTTCCCTGGAACGGAAACAAGCTTCCTATAACCGGTTACTGGCATTTCAGCCGTCTTCAGCCAGGCTTACTTGAATCCAGTGGCAAAGTGAGCAAGGGACTCACGTCTGAGTGTACCCTGCAAACTTATGGCGAACAAAGCGGTACAAAAGGGTGAGTGTTTGATTGGTTCAGATGCTCCGTCCATCACCACCCTCTTTTGTACCGCTTCTGTACCCAGCAGCTTCCCAGACGTCACCCCCCCACAAACCACTCAACTGCATCCTCCTCAATGTACGCACCCTCCACGTGAAGACCACCACCACGGATGACACAACGACCCTCATGGAGCACCTCAACTTCCAGATCCAGTCGAGCCCTCAATCTATTCTCCCTGGAACCCTCATCTATAGCGCCAGATTCCAACAGCTTCGCTGGTGCGAGCAGCGTGAGACAGGCGCTGGTGGCGAGCGGTGTTTTTAAGGAGGATTCTAGTCCAGTGGGTGGCTGATTTAAGAACCACCACTCATTTAATTCATTTGTACAATTTTGTGCATTTTAACAATAAGATCGATTTTTTAAAAACTGTGTGGGTGATTTGCTGGCATAAATTGTTCATTGAACCTTTGCACTTTGCCTATTTGCACTTCCCCGGTTGGTCCCCGTTCCGTCACGTCTATCTGTGCCGCTTGAACGGAGGGACGCGACTCCTCCCCCTTGCTGGTTCACTTCCGGGGGCGTTCCCTTATATTGAAATGTGCCCTCGGCCGCGCAGCGGGCGCGCCGAAGGCACGCCAATGGCAAGCCCATCTGCGCCCGTCCGCGACCGGAACGCGGCCAGGGCCTGCCACGCTGCCGGTTCGAGCTCAGGCACAGCCAGGATTGTCTGGTCTAGAGAGGAGTTGGTAGCATTGAATTCAGAGCAACCCTGCAAAGCCTATTCATTTGATCCTGCAGCTGACTGCTCGCTCTGTGGTTTCCCGATGAGATTGGCTACTCCCTCTGGCTCTTGCTCTCCTCACAAGTCCAACGCTCAGCCTGACTCAAGCTGCTGTAGCTTGAAAGTGGGTCTTTCAAATTGCCGGTCCCTGCCTAAACACGCCGATGACATCTGGCTATTGCTTGAGGACGCTGAGTGGGATGCGTTGTTTCTAACTGAAACGTGGCTGAACGACTACACTATGCCTACCGTTGCCCTAGCGGTGCCACTTGGTTTTAAAATGTGCTTCTCCAATCGGGGGGATGGAAGAAGGGGTGGGGGTGTGGCCCTTCTCTTTAGAGATTGCTATAAGCTCACGTCCTCACTACCCACTACGATTGCAGGGGTGGAAGGCTTGCTCTTCTGCCTACAAATCAACCCCCGCCAGTCACTGTCAGGTATGGTCATTTACCGTCCCCCAGACTGTGCAGAGACGACTTTTCCGGCGCTCATTGACGCCATCGTCCAAAGCTCTATCCTCCACTCTTACTTTATAGTGGTGGGGGATTTTAACGTGCATGCCGAGGCAGCGGCCTGCCCACTGGCTGAGCGGCTTATTTCGACACTTAGTGCCGATAACCTGACATTATTCAGTACAGCTTCACACATAAAGCAGGCCATATGCTTGACCTGATTTTCTCTAATATCAGTGACCTGGCGGTGGGTACACCGCTACAGTTGATTTGGTTGGATCATGCACAAATCCCGTTCTCGGTCAGGCTACCCGGTTCAGGGCCCGAGACGGGGAGACGCTCCTTTTTGCAGAGGCAATGGAAAAGTTTGGTCCCTGGAACCATAGGCCACGTCCTGGCTCAAAACCCTCCTGCACTCTCATCTGATGTAAATAAGGATGCAGCGGATATGTCAAAATGGATAGGCGATATGGTGAATTCTATTTCGCTGGCTAAACGGGCAATGTCCTGCAGGGGCTCTCTCTCTGCTCCCTGGTTCTCTCTGGAACTGAGGGCGGAGAAGTCCGCCTGCAAAAAGTTAGAGCGACTTTGGAGGGCGGATTATTGCAGTCTAGCGAGGGCTCGCTATAAAGCCGCCATCCACGCTTTTCACAAATCTATAAAAACTGCAAGGAAACTTTTTATTTCCACCTCCATTCGACAAGCAGAACATTCCAGCAGAGAAGTGTTCAAGATAGTGCAGTCCTTTTTTAAAACTAGATGCATTGAGCTGGATGTGACTCCGTCAGACAAACTTTGTGATAATATTTCTGAATATTTTGAGAATAACATTCTGAAAGTGTCTGACTCTTTAAATCCTGCTGGCCGCACTGTAAAATCAGATGTAATGGAGAATAGAGTTCTTAAACTTACCTTAGGCCAATTTCAGCCAGTTACACTGGATGCCGTCATGCAGGAAATAAACAGATGCAAATCAGGATCCCCTGATGATCCCTGCCCACCAAAGCTTTGGAGTGTGATGGCGGAATTTGTTGCGCCGACTCTCCAACACATATGGAATACGTCCATCTCTGGAAGCACGCCACCATACTCCCTTTGAAAAAAAAGCCAAACGGGGCCCCAGAAGATTTAAGTAATCTCCGCCCCTTCTCTTTGCTGGCAGCTCTGGGGAAAATGCTTGAAAAATTAATCCAGCGGCAACTACATAAATTCACGGAAGAGAGTAATGCTCTCCATGAAACTCAATCAGGTTTTAGAGCCGGTTTTAGTACCGAGACCGCCCTGATCGAGGTTGCCGAGTCAGTCAGATGGTCGCTAGATTCAGGAGCATCAGCAATGCTGGTGCTCCTGGATCTATCGGCCGCCTTTGATACGGTGGATCACGACAGGCTATTACAACGCCTGGCTGAGATCGGCCTCCAAGCCCAGGCACTGGGATGGCTCCACTCTTATTTGTCTGACAGATCGCAGAAGGTGGCTCTAGGCGCCTTCTCCTCAGATTCCAGGAGATTGAACTGCGGGGTCCCACAGGGCTCAGCTCTGAGCCCGCTGCTTTTTAATATTTATTTGGCCCCGCTGTTCACGCTGATTGCCAATTGGGGAGTCACCGCAATTTCCTACGCTGATGACACCCAATTCGTTTTTCCGTTCTCTGAGGTTTCTGAGGCAGCCTTTTCCAACTTTAAGGGCTGCCTTCGGGATGTGGCCTGCTGGATGAACACTAACAAATTGAAATTAAACGCGGGCAAAACGGAAGTGATCTTTTTTGGCATAGGCGCCCACCCCCCGCTGAGTTCTGGTGGCCGGCCGAGATGGGTCCCGCACCAACTCCCAGCATAAAGGCAAAAAATGTGGGGGTAACATGGGATGATGGCCTGTCTTTTGCCCCCCAGATACAGCGGGTCATTGGAGTTTGCATAGGTAAACTTAGGAGCCTACGCAGATTTCTTCGACTGCTTCCGGTGGGCTGCCGTAAAACGGTTATTCATGCCTCGATCACCACAAGGCTTGATTATGCCAACGGGCTTTACTTAGGCCTCCCGAAAATTCTGCTACAAAGGATGCAAACCATTCAGAATTCGGCAGCAAGACTGCTAAGGCACGTCCCTTTTAAACACCATATTTCTCCTCACTTGCGTATGTTACACTGACTACCGGTGGTCAGTCGAATAAAATTCAAGGCGCTCACCCTGGCCTACAGAGCCTTATATGGGTCTTGCCCAAACTACTTAAAAAGACGTCTGCCTAGATATTCTCAGGCCAGACTCCTACGGTCTAACTACAAGGTTCATCTTCACGTCCCTCGAGTGAAAAGGGCTCGCTTGGGTGGCAGAACTTTTTCCGCAAGTACGGCACTGCTTTGGAACACCTTGCCACAGGAAATTCAGCAAGCACCCTCTGAACCCTGTTTTGGGAGTTTACTGAAAACATGGCTCTTCACGCAATAATTCTAACTTCTTCGCACTATGACTCTCACTGCTCACCCTAGCGCCGGGACACTTACTCCGGAGGTAGCCGTTCGCGCTTTACAAAATACAGTATTATTATTATAGGCTGCCGCTGACCCCATGCTCCTTTCACCAATGCCATCACTGACCTCACCGAACCCCATGCTATTGCCTCCATAGACTATATTCTAAACATTCACCTGGACAAACCACGATGACCCAAACACTGCCTACCTCTCAGAGAACCACACCAACATAGCACTCAAACAACTAGTCTTCACACCCACGCACATAGCGTGACCCACACTTGACCCCTTCTTTGCCAAATGAAACAGCACCTCCTACAGCCACACCACAGAACTCCTATGGATAGATCACCATAGCATCAACTTCTCCTTAAAAAAAACTGACATACACAAGCACGCCCACCGTATCCCTCGTAGAAGCTGGAACAAACTCACAGAAGACCAGCTCACCTCCGCCCTCATCAGCACCCCAACTCAGACTACACTGGACACCAACACCGCAGCACTCAACCTCCAGCGCTGGATCATGAACTGCACCAACACTATCACCCCCCTCAAGAAAGCCACAAGAAGATACATCAAAAAAGCAAGTTGGTAAACCCCTGTGCTCCAAAAATCCAAGCGCTCCTGCCAGTGACTAGATAAGACATGGAGGAACAAATAAAAAAACAGAAACATGTGCCACCTACAAAGCAGCACCACTGCACACCACCATCTCATCATATCAACAAGAAAGAAATCCATACAAAGCAGAATCCTCACCAACGCCCACAATACCAAAGAACTCTTCTCCATCATAAAGGAATGCACCAAACCCTGCGGTGAAATAACAGACATCATACCTCCCTAGACCTATGTAACAGACTCAGTGGCTTCTTGCACCTTAAGGTCAAGATGACAACTTCAAAAACCATGACCTCTACCCTGCTCCTGCTCCCCCTCCAATCAATGCCACCTGACAAACCCTGCTCAATTTGACCCCGCTCACGGCGGAAGTCACCTTGAGGACCATGAAAATCATCCACTTCAGGCCCCCTCAGAACCCACCCCACATCTTCCATCAACCCCAAACTACATCAGATGATCAACTTCTCCCTCTAGACTGCCACCTTCCCCGATGACTGAAAACACGCTGAGGTCAACCCCCTCCTGAAGAAACTCTCCAAGACCCGACGGACCTCAAAAACTTTAGGCCCATCTCCCTGCTTCCATTCGCAGCCAAGGTCTTCGAAAAGGCCGTCAACACCGAGCTACCAAACTTCATTGATGCTAACAACCTCCTGGAGATCTCTCAATCCGGGTAATGCACTAACAGCACCGAGACCACCCTACTCTACGCCACCAACAACATCCGCTCCCTCCTTGACTGGGACAAAAAGGCAGCCTCATCCTCCTGGACCTCTAAGCTGCTTTCAACACAGTCTCACACCTCACCCTAGCCACAAGACTCCCCAACGCTGACATCCACAACAGGGTCTTCGAATGGATATGCTCATTCCTCACCAGCAGAACCCAATGAGTCAGACTTGGGGAGCTCATTTTTTAAAATTACAGCACTTGCTTTCTCCTGCCCATAAGGACACGCTGCTACCTGCCACAGACCTGCCCCAGATGTAGTGAGACCACCGCAAGACCGTGAGTTGGGGGAACTCCATTTCCCAGTTCTCCTAGGGGCGTGCCGGCTGCTGACGGGATCATATGCGCCCGGAGGCACTCACATACTGGCAAGGGTTCACGCAGCACGGGATGTGCCTGGGCGCAGCCTGGGCCAAGGGCGGGCCCATCTGCACCCGTCCGCGGCCGGACAAGGCAGGGCAGGGACACCCCCCTTGGAAGTACAGAGACTGAGAAACCAGGGTAAGAGGAACCAACGCCGTTTTCACTATCTAATATTGACTAGACATGGGCAAAAGGAAACTACTGCAATAAGGGGGAAGAAGCCCAGAAAGAATGCTCCATCATGAAATACTTAATAAATGTTGTGGGTCTTATTAATATCTATATTATTCATGTAGAGGAGCAACTGGCTGCAACTAAATTTGCTCTTGCTGCCGCTATAAAGGAGACTGAATTAGAAGGAGGAATGGAACATTTAGCATCCGAGAATAACATGATAAGCAAAGGCAAAGAGATAGAGACATGTAAAGTTAATGAACCTAACATTGTAAATACATATAAATCCTCTAACCCATGTGTCCTAACCTAATCTTTGGAAATCTCAGATCTAACAGATGATACAATTCTGATATCCCCCGGTGAAAAAAATGAAACAACCAGGACCAATTGCAAATAGCCCAGTGGAAAAGCAGACAGCCAAGATTACAACTAAGGCTAAACCAAAAGTTAAGCAAAAAAAAGGGAGGAGCGAATCCTGGGCTGATTAGAGGGGAGCGCAATCCTATAAAACAGAAGCCCCTAGATCTTGAAACCATCTTTAAGAAATGACATGGAAACATGGATAGTATCGAAAGACGTTTTATGTCAGAAATTAAGCTGATACAGAAAGATACGGCATTCTTATCGGGCATGGTTATCAAAATATTACCCTCTAAAACGATAAGTAAGACACCTAAGCTAGGTCAAAATCTAACGGGAACTGTAAAAGGAAAACCAAGCCCTGATAACATAACCGGTTTTATAAAGCAGAGAGAGCCAATCACCTCTGTCTTACCAAAGGATACCTTTGTAATACAACCGACAAAAGATAAAGTTCAGACAAAGTAGATAAAGATGCCACAAGTGTCAGGGTTCGGGCTCCCTTCGCGCCTACCTAGCCTATGAACTACAACTCCCATGCTGAACTACAACTCCCATGAGCCTTGGTACCAGGAAGCTACTTAGAGACTGCAAGCGCATCGGCTCATGCGCGTAATTCTGTTTGTTCCGGGTCCTGTTGTGATCCGCAGGTTCGGCTCTTGTGGCGTCGCTTGGCTGCTCCTGCCTCTCTGTTTGGAGGCGTTCCAGATCTCCCCTTGGTGGCAGTGGTGAGTGGTCGTCCTTCGGCCCCTTCGTTTAGCAACGGAACGTAGTGTGTCAGGCAGACCACACGTTACCGTTGTTCATTCTTCCTCATGTTCTCGGGGCTCCGAGAGCATCAGCGCGGCTGCGCTTATACTGGGTCGGCTGGCCACGCGTGTCTGCATCGGTCATTCCTGATATCGCTAGATCGCGGAACATAGTGGTGGCTGCCACATGTTACCATGCTCTCTTTTTTCCTTTCAGCAAAGAGCGGAGCGCTGTGCGTCGGCTGGCCACGCGCTACCGTTAAATGATTAATCATTTCTTCGTTTGTAGCGGAGCAAGGTGTGTTGGCCAACCACTTGCTGCCGTGATTCCGTGGATTTCGTTGCTTCCTCTGTATGGAGAATTATCGTGGTGATTGCCACTATCTATAGTACGTTTGTTTTGGTTGGGGTTCAACCTCAGGCACATTTCCTTTTACAGCAAGCTGGATATGGTGTTACAATACTCCAGGTGTTGAGGAACCTGTGATGTACTTTGCTCTGGCTGTGATGTTTAGTAGCTGCTGACTTTCGGTGGCTCTATGCAGTTGGAGAGAGCTAAGACGCCTTCCTTTTGTTTTCACTGTTTACTCTGCTGGGTATAAATAGACTCTGATTCAGGTGTGTAAGTGTGTTCAACTGGTGTTACAATCTTAGCGAGAATTGAAGAGAGTAGCCATGATGTTGCTATGTGGTGTTTAACAGTATTGTCTGTTCTTATATCATTTCAGAGCCTTTGTCCCAGCAGTCCCCTCCCCGTTCCTGACTTCCCTCGCTTAATGGTTCCAATTCCCTGTGTTCTAAGATCAGGGAGTTGGTAACGTTAGGAGGTGGACCCCCATTATCAACGACCGGATCCTGTGGAACGTAATCTTGACAACAAGAGCATCTAAGTAAATCAAGAATTGCTGAGCTGTTCCTGAGAAGAGGGGTAGTGAATGTGTCAAGAAATGTGTTGGATATTGTTAGGGTAAAGAAGATTTACACCTGGGTATCCATTTTGTTGGATTTAATGCCTCTTCATTTGGGCCTGCTCCTCGTTGGGTCGGCGGTGCAATACCCAACGGGCAACACCTCAAAGAGGGGCTCTTTAGCAGAGATCTTTTTCCAACAGCCGTATAGGTGAAGTGCGGGTGTAGGGCCAGTACAGGATGTAGACGTTATAAGGTGATTAAAATAAAGCTAGGGGTACCAAGGAGTGATTTATTCTGGCGGTCCGCTGCTTTAATTAAAAAGAGAACCTGGAAGGTGCGCCTCGAATGTTATGCTTCCAGAGATCTTCCAGAGTGTGCTAATGTCCGGAGCATCTAAAACTCTACTATCACTCACGAACAATAGATCGATATATCCTGATAAAAACACCATGGGGACACTAAACAAAGTGCATCCTTCACTTTCACGAGCGCAATCCCTGTGCAGTTCCTGTGACTAAGAGCTTATTTCTCCTCGTCTGCTGCTCTGATCGGTCTCTGACCTTTTATACACACAAGAGGCATGTGAACTCCCATAGAACTGCACAGGGATTACGCTCGTGAAAGTGAAGGATGCAAAGTGCATCCTTCACTTTCATGAGAGCAAATTGCGGACCACTGATCCGTAAAATTTGCCCATATTTAAAAAACAGCAAACTCCGACTTCCGTTCTCAGCGCCGCACCGACAGCCGACAGCCGTATCGACCGCTGCCGCATGGAGCAAAGAGAGAGCCGCGTGTGCGAGAGCCGCGACGAGTGTAATTCACGGGGGGTCAGCGAGGGCGTGGAGCCCGCATCCTCCGCGGCTGGCAGAAGGCCCGGAGAGAACAAGCTACACCTCAGTAGGCACGTGAAGCGGGGAAAAGAACGAGCTACACCATAGGAGGCGTGAAGCGCGGAGCGCGAGTGGTGTAGAGATAGTGGCAGCCAGTCAGCGGATTAACTGGGTGGAGACAGAGCCAAAAAAGAATTATACATACAAGCGGCAGGGGGCAGGCATATACAAACAGAAGGACAAAAGCCTAATATAAGGAACAGTGAAGGGGTGAATACAGCCACTTGGAGCTTGCAGCAGTTTAAAGGTGCAGAAGTGGATGAGTATGCAGCCTGGAAATTGATTGGAGAGGGGGAAGTGGTGGAGGCAAGAGTGCGGGCCTACAGAAACAGAGGTAAGTGGAAGAGACAATTTTACCCCTTTTAATAAATAAATAAATAAATAAATGAACAAATAAGGGGAAGTGCATAGGGAGTAGGGGTAGTTGTGTACCCATTGAGCTGTGGAAGTTAAATAAGGTGAAGGAGAAGCCCACCGCAACATCGTGTACGCACGGAAGAAGGAGTTAAGGAAAGGAAAGTAAATGCAATGGCCCTCGGGAAAACTAGACCCCGTAAAGTCCCAAAAACCCTTAAAAAATCAGGAAATAAATCTGGGATGGAGGATTTGATCGAACTACCGAACGGCCTGAACGACGCAAATATGGATACGGCGACACCCACCGGTAGTAGAGCAACAGCCATGGGGTCTACCCCCTCACCGAGCTCAACCCCATAGTTAGCGCCGACAATCTCTAAGTCAGCAGGCGCAAAAGGGGGGTCGGCAGTATCAAAGTCTATTAAGGATTTTATTGGTAAACATTTTGAAATGAAGGAGACATCTGACAAGGAGATAAGTGTGCTAGAGACCCCGCAAATCAATGAGGACTCGGCAGCAATAAGCATGGAAGCTCTGAACCAGCCTAATTTTAATATTGCTGAGATACCTATGGAACCTCGCTTGTCCTCCTCGCCACGGCTGTTTCAGTCGATATTTACTCAGGACCTAGGAGTAGAGGTGGTGAATGAAGAAAGAATAAACCAAAGTAAATCCTTGGGTGAGGAAGACCTTGCCGGGAGGGAATCCAGCTCTAATGGAAAAGAAAGACTGGAAAATTCATATGCTGTTCGATTTGACTTATCAGGCCTGCCTCTACATAGTCTGGAGGTGACGGGTTCCTCCAGCCTATCTATGCTTGAGGTCATGCTATTGCTCCAGAAAACCCTGCAGGGCAATTTAGAGGTTTCAGTCTTAAATAATGGCATTTTAAAAACACAAGGCAACCAGTTTAAGGATATATTTGGGGAGTTGGCACAGATCAAAACCTTGATGCCCTCACTAGTATGGCCAGTAGAAGCCCAGGTGGAAAATAAAGTGGATAGGGGGGAAGCAGTGGTAAGGGCGAGTAGTCCTAAAGCGGATGTACCAACAGAATATATATCCCGTTGCCCCATGATTATAAAAGAGGTAAGGGGAAAAGCGGTACATAAAGCAAAATACAATGTGGTGAAAGAAAGGGAAAAATGCCCCATCTAAATGCCAACCTGCGAAGCAACAGGAGTACGGGAAGGGGTAACCCCAGAACAAAAGACAGCGGATAAGGTAGTAAGGCAAGAGATTAAAAAGGTAAGCTTCGCAGATATAGGAGCAAGTACCAGTAGACCCGAGGAACAACCCAGGTGGAAAACAGGGAAAAGTATGGGGAAAAGTGAGAAGGATACCTTGATGAAATACCCGGAGGAAAAGGAGAACGCTGCACAAGATTGGGGGATGGAGACGTCCGTATGTGCAGGGCCTAGTAACTCAATCCCCGGGAAGGGTCTCAGGATAAGAGGTAGAGAAGAAGCAAACAGGCATAGAAGGGAAGAAACGCCAGATGAAAACTGTCGAGATCCGCAGTTAGAAAGCCCTGCAGACACCTGGATATTTGTTGAACCAATAGGACAGGAAAGGGGGGGGGGAGAATTAAGAAATGAAACCCTTTGAATCGTTCCCAGCTCCTCTCCTTATTTGCAAAGTGTCATAGTTTAAGATATGTTAGTACCGCTGATTTAAAAAAAGTTGGGTTTATGGCTAATAGCAAGGGGGATGAAATAACAAAGGTCCTACTTCACTCTAATAAAAGATACAATGGAAAAGGCGGAAGCTGAGATGCTTTGGGAAGGAATTAGAATACTAAAAAGGGAGGAAGTGTTGAAGGACAAACAAGGGAAACCATTCCTCAGGAGCCTTGCGGTGTTGGGTGAAAGACCAATAAAAATGATTAGTTTGGGTCGGGGTAAGAAGGACACCCTTGAAATCACGATAATTCCCAAAAATAGGAGGGGGGATGTTGAAGATATCCTTGCTGGGAATAGATATAGAGAGTTGGCATACATGAATTGTGAGGAAGATGGGTATTTGAGTAATATTGATTAGGAAGTAGGGTCGTCGCACAGCCTACCCATTTTGTCTTGGAACGTAAATGGATATAATAGAATATTGGTACAGGAAGACTTTAAAAACATCCTTAGGAAAAACGATATTGTCTGTTTACAGGAAACATGGCTGTGCGACGAAACCCCTGTTACTGAAGGCTTCACTCACCATGTAAAACCTGCAAGAATGAACATAGTAGGTAGACCATCAGGTGGTCAGATGACGTTGGTCTCAACAAGGATAGCTAGAGACATAGAACCCCTCGAACTCAAGTGCAACTGGGCATTAGGTAGCAGAGTGCGGATTTTAAATAATATATTAGGGGGCGAAAGTCTATGCATTATAAATGTGTTTATACAGAAAGGAAAAATAAATGAGTATAAGGCTGACCTGGAACGCTTAAAAAAGGACCTGGAGGGTCTATGTGATTGTTACCCAAGAGATGTGCTCTTGATACTGGGGGACTTTAATCATAGATTAAACCCCAAAAAAACGGACTCTTGGCAGAGTGATCTGCTAAGAGTATATAATATAGAGTTCGCTAAGTTTCCCAGCTGCGACATCTCAACACAAGACGACAAACTTGGTCAGCTGTTGGGGACTATGGGCCTGATCTGCGCTAATGGAAGAAAGGAAGCGGATCGGCACGCAAAGCATACCTTTAAAGTAGGGCAGCAAAAGTGCCCTATAGATTATGCATTTATACAGGCTTGGAATTTCCACTTAATTAAACAGTTTGAAATACTCAGGGTGGAGGGTATTGATCATTACCCACTGCTGGTAGAATTACAGGTAAATAGCTCCCCGCAGAGACAAAAAGTGCTACAAGTAGAGGTGGAATACTCCAAGCGACTTACTACGCGAATTAGCAAAGAATATATAAAGAACCTGAGTGCACTCCAGTTAACAGTTAAATTGGATAACCTAGTACCAGGAGAGGGTATATCCTGGTATGAAGGTATAATAAGACAACTGTTTGAATGCCTCAGAATAAAAATTAAACATGGTAAACACAAGTTAGTAAGTAATGCTAAATTACATCCTAATAATAAATCCTGGTTTGATGATGATTGCCGGAAAGTAAAGGCCGATATTAGGCAACAAGAGAGACGCCTTAGAGGTAGCTACAATGAACTTAGGAAATTAAAGAAAAATACAAGGCAATTATTAGAGATGAAAAAAGATCGTCTAAAGATAAATGTTGAGTGAACCTACTCGAAGTAATTGAAGAAAAAAATGTGAAAGGCTTCTGGAAGTTAATACAAGCATGTACGGGGAAAGTTTTAGGGGCCCTGCAGTGCTCTGTGCCAGAGGATAAATGGGTGACCTATCTTGAGGAAATCTATGGTAAATGGCCAAGGAGGGTTGAAACAATTGCCAACATCTGGCCTGGAGTAAGGGAAGAAGTAAAATAGCTTTCTCCCCAGGCCATATTAGGAGCATAATAACTAGGCTAAATTTAACATGAGCTGCGGGCCCAAATAATTTACCAGCAGTCATTATAAAAACAAATTCAGAATGGTGGGCTGAGTTCTTCTCGAATATGTTCCAGGGGATATTAAAAACTGGCATCATCCCAGATAGTTGGAAAGGGGCCACTGTCAGACCAATACACAAAAAATGTCACGTAAACTCTCCTAAAAATTATCGTCTGATAAACCTCTGCACATAGGTGAAAAGGTATTCTCCAAAGTAATTCTAGGTTTGCTAAAGGAGTGGGCGGATGATAAACAGATAGTACCCACAGAACAGGGTGGGTTTAAAGAAGGTCACTCAATGGTTGACCACTGCTTTGCTCTTTGGTCCATTGCACGGAAGTCGATTGATCAGAGGGGTAATTTATTCTGCTGTTTCGTGGACCTCCGTGCAGCATTCGATCTTGTGGACAGGGAGCAGCTGTGGTCAACACTGGTAGGGTATGAAATACATGGTGATTTATTATCCCTGATCCAAGCATTGCATACAGAAAACTGGGCTCAGATAATCTTGGATGAGGAGGGAGGATTAACTGAGAGGATCCCAATTGGAAATGGAGTGAGGGAGGGGTGTGTACTTGCCCCCCTACTCTTCTCCCTGTTCTTAGCTGATCTACCTATAAAATTAAGAGAGGTTAGAGGGGCGAGCCCGAAATTTGGGAGGAAATCATATACCCTGCCTATTATATGCAGATGATTTGGTGATTATGGACCAGACGGAGATAGGCCTTCAGAGAAAATTAAATAGGTTTAAAGAATACTGCATAATTAAAAAATTAGTAGTGAACATGGAGAAGAGTAAAATGTTATGTTTTGGAAGGAGAAAAATGAAGTTCTCATGGTATCTTGGTACAGAATTGCTCGAGAGAGTAACAGATTATAGATATCTGGGAATGTGGTTCACCAGTACCCTGAAATGGTTTACACAGTTGCAAGCTTTAAAAATGAGGGTATCGCTTCTGTGAAAGGCCTAAAAAGATTTAACATTACCTACGGAGAAATGTCAGATAGGCCGGTCATAAAAGCCTATCAAGCAATGGTCCCTCCACAATTTCTGTATGGATCCGAGGTACTTTATTTAAGCGGTAAGAACTCCTGGGATAAAGAGGAGGGAAATATACTAAAAAGCTTGTTCTTGCTGCCTAAATCATCAATGGTACAGGCAGCAAGACTTGAGCTGGGAATTACCTCGTGGGCTATAACTGCCTGTATGGCCCTAGTACGTTTTTGGCAGCGTTTAGGATTAGGGGAGTCTCTTAAAATTTCCCAATGGGCTAAAGAGGAATTTGCCATTAGCGAGCTGCCCTGGTCGAAAGAGACTAGAGCATCAATAAGCGAAGCATATGGGTGCTTGGTTTGAGGGTATGCTCGCAGCAAGACCATGTGACAATAGGCAGGAAGGAATTAAGGTCTCTGGGATTTGATATGTCTCGTATATATGATCGGGAGTACCTCTCATGAAAAACCTCGGTGGCCCACATGACCTTGGCTTGGAAGAATGACCAACATTTTACCTATGTGGACCGGCTACCCAGTTACCTTTTAAGGCGGGAAGTTTTAAAAATGCGAATTGGGATAAACCCATGCTATGCGAACAATGGGGTTCGAAACCTTATGATAGATTGCACTGGTAGATGCACTTGTATACTAGGTACCCCCTGTGATATTTTACATATTTTACTAGATTGTATGAAGATTTTAGACATACAAATGGAGATTTTATGCCCGATTTTAAAAAAAACATAGGATTAAGAATAGGATGAAAGCTGTTAACCTTTTGGTGGGAATGGTGAATTTAGAGATAGCCTGTGCTATGGAAAAATATATGAATAAAGTTAAAGTGTTCCTCAAGTGCACAGAGTACGCATTGTAAGTGCTCCTCTTAGGATTATACGAGGTTGCACTATCAAGGGATTACAGTATTGCTTGTCATATATATGAAGGATTTGATGTATATGTATGAATTAATTGATTTTAATAATTTAGAATGATATAACACTACTATTTGAAAGGGAAAGCTAAATTATGTGTGTCGAGATGTGTAATATCTTTTTATGATACCGCCGTGTTTATGTTTTTGAAGGTTATAAGAGGTAAATTGTATACTTTTATGGTTGTAACAAACCAAATAAAGTTTTGTTTGACTGACTGACCCACAGTGGCATTTCCAGTGGCGGCAGTCTGGTGCATCAAGATGGCAGAGGCCCCGGTCTGAGTCAGAGACGGACCGGTGAGGTGCAGTCGGCCAGCCCAGGAACCTCCAAGTGAAGTACCCACCATGAAAAACGGCAAAAGAGTCCCCTGTGCTGCCGCGACTGCACTGCACCGGGCAGACCAGCCAACACTGTGCATAGAATCTCCCTAAAATTACTGGAGGCCATGAGCTGAGCGCGAACTGCAGACTCTACGAGGGGGGGGGGCAGTGCTGCAGCGACCCTTATGACATTTGCCATCTTAGTGTCACTGTAGTGACGGGGTCGCAGAAACGTTCGGCCAACATACCGCCTGGATTGTGGGATAGAGCCTGTAGGTCCATGCCTGACCCTAAGATGGCCGCCGCTCAGGACATCCCCACAATTAATAAGACCAGCAAAACCAAGATGTTACAATTAACAGACGAGTCTGGCTATGGGAGAGAGATATTATGAAGGAGCTCCTAGCCCACATCATTAAGCTACCTGCCCTGTGCGTTCAAAGAGGTGGGGATTGATGCCTAACACTTAGCGAACATCGAGAAGGAGGAGTCCTGAGTCATGGGGGCAACAGGAAATGGAGCGACACCAACAGAGGGCCCCGTACACCTTTGGAGAAAGTGCCTTCGATACACGTAGAACGAAGGGCGGCCAGTGGCTGACCGGACTGCGCTCAACTTACCCAAAAGAGACACTAATAACAAGGTCTTGCAATTCTTCGTTGCTATCATCACTAGGTAGGGAATGTGCCTGGGACCAGGGCGCCTGTTGGGACCCTGGGACAGAGTAAACAGAGCAAAAAGGCAGTGATGGAGCAGAGTTGAGTGAGGGGTGGAAGCGACCACCACCTAATTAATGCACAATGACAATCTCTGAGTATACCCCTTACCGCCATCCTGATAGCGCAGTCCAAGCACTGTGTCCGGCTCCTGGTGGAGCTGCTCTGTTCAGTTATTGAGGAGATCGGCCTTGGTTCACCCCCTGACTGCCACCTACCCAGCCGGACTTTGGGCACAGTTTTTTCCCTGTCTCCCTGTCTCGCCCATCCCCCCATTGTATATCTGTAACTCTACTTTTTCCTTGCCTCCCATCTATCTGTTCCGATGTTGCACTCTTTCATTCTTTGTCTACTTCGCTTGCTCCTATCCCCTCTCACCTGAATCTTCCCCTTGCCTGCTACACTGCCTAACCCCCTGTCTTTTGCGCCCTTTGACTAAGCACTCCATCTCCCCTTGTTGGGGAAAGATCCAATATATATACTCTGGAGTCTCAGCGAACCCGCTGAGAGAATCCACAGCGCCAAAGGAGCCACTCACAGTTGAGATATGGTATGGCACCCCTTGCCAAAGCACTCCCTCTCACCTTATTGGGGAAGGATCCAGTATGTAGGCCTTGGAGTCTCAGAGACCCCTCTGAGAGAGCCCACTGCGTTTAGGGAGCCTCTCGCAAAAGAGATGGGGAAATGATACCACTTTCCCTGGGATCACAGCTTACTTGACTTTGGATGCAACTTTGACTCGTCTATCGGTTTTTGTCCTCGTCAGCCTCCCCCTCCTCTTTCCATGCTGTGACTCTCACCCTCCCCTCCCCTTTCCCTCCCCCATTCTCTGTCTACTTCCCCTGCTCTTACCACCCTCCCATGAATCTCTCCCCTTGCTTGCTTTTTCCCTTACATATATGTCCTTTTTGTTTGTCTCGACCTTACGTGTAACTATGATGCCAGGCTCTAATAACTGTGTAACCTTTGTAACAATGTAACCTGCAATTATAGTCTGATACTCATGTAAAGCGCTCTGATACCTCCGGGTCTAGCCAGCGCTATATAAAACCTTTTAAATAAATAAAATAAATAAATACCATCCAAATCCAGAAAAAACGCCATGGACATCCTAATAATTAGCATACTAGAATACGGCAATGCGATCTATTGTGGAATTGACAAGAAACTCCTTTACAAACTCAAGACTGTACGGAATGCCACAGCTAGACTGGTCCTCGACATACCTCATCGCAGCCACATCACCCAGCACCTCTACGATCTCCACAAGCTCCGACTCGAAAGAAGAATTACCTTCAAACTTCTCACCCATGCATACAAGGCACTGCACAACACTGGACCAACATACATGAACAACCGCCTCTCCTTCCACGCACCCAAAAGACACCTCCAATCAGCCAACATCTCTCTAGCCACTGGACCCAAACGGGAGGAAAGTCCTTCTCCTACCTCGCAGCCAAGGCCTGGAACGACATCCCCCCCACCTCCGGCAAGCCTCCACACTGTACCAGTTCAGGAAGAACATTGCTCTTAGGATGAGCCCACCACTCAACAGAGCCACCCTCCCCAAAAGTGCCTTGAGACCCTTATGGATGACTAGTTGTGCTTTACCAACCCTGATTGATTGATAATAAGAAGAAGTTACAGATGAAAACACAGACACAAATGGCTGTTTTTTAGTTTTTACATTATTTTTGTTTGACGCCCTTGCGTTCTGACTGCCGTATTATGACTTTGGCGGTCAGATTGCCATTGGATCGCCACAACCACTGGGGATCTGTGATCCCATGGCGGCAGAGCTGCAGTCTGAGGCTACTATTTGCTGGCTGTTCCACTGCCAAGCATATTACGAGTTTTCAGACCTCCACACTTTTTATGATGGTGAGCCTGACATGAAAAATGTGTCAATGAGGAACCTAAGGGGGCCCTATAGGCCCCCCATAGCTTTAGGGCCAAGGGGATGCATGCAGAGGGGCAAATGGTGTGCCTGTTGTATGCATTCACCCCAAGTTTGTGCATGGCATGGACTTGATAGTCCATGCAGTGCAGGAACGTGCTTTAGAGTTCCAATGGTGGGGCCTTTCTAAGGTTCACTGCCTGTGACTGCCAAAGCACTGCCCGCCTGACCAGGAGAAAACTTCTAATCTAGTGGGCAGTCGGTGGATGAGTTTGGCAGTATGGAAGTGGGACACTGGTGTGGAGCCACCAGCAAACTCATAATTATGCCCTTTGCCTACCTTTCAGAAATATATAGCTTTCTGGGATCCACCATGGGTTTCTCACCGATTTCCACTAACTAGAAAGAGATTAAAAGCACAAAAAATAGAACAAATCGTCTATCTACCAGTAAAATTCCAAAACCGTGTTGAAAAATGTGTTTTTCTGATCCAAGTTTACCTTTTCCTGAAAGCTGCGTAGATGGTGATTTTAGAAGTGCAAACCCTTCGTTGAGGCCATTTGCAGGAAAAAGAAAACAGAAGCTTTCTTCTGCAGCACTTTTTTTCTGTTTTTTCCCCAAAAAACCTAAATGTAGCAGTATTTGGGAAAATGTATTGGTCCCCTCCAGAGGAATACACAAACCCTCAGTATCTTTAGGTTCCCCAGTACGTTGGATTAAGAGGACACACATTTGGCATGGATTCCTTACATGGGCAAAAAGTTATGGATGCCTAAGCAAGAAAGACCCCAAATTGCCAGAAAAGGCTTAGCACTTAGGGGGAAAGGCCTAGCAGCAAAGGGGTTAAAGAAACAAAATATAATGATACAAAACCAAGAATGATAAAAATGATTGTTTCATAAACTATCAAAAACAATCATAACTGTAAACCTATAAATTACACCAAATATAGAATAATTAATTAGCTTTTTTTCTCACCATACACTTGGAAGCAATATTACTGATTAAAATGTAGAACTCATACTTTTTAACAAAATATACATTCTCCAACTTAAAAAATGAATATGCTAAAAAAAATAATTAATATATATAATAAAAAGATTCAAACTCTACCCCTAATACATATAATTCTAAATAATAATATTTGAATAATTCTTTGTTTTACAAAATTTAAAATAAATACAAAAATGTTAAACATTTTAAATAATATAAATTATGACCTACTAAGATAGATGAATTCAATTTAACATAAAAACATAGGTATAAAAATGATTCTCAAAAATATAAAAACTTTTCCACAAAACTATTGTAAAAATAATTATTAAAATCAATTGTGTCAAAATGATCCTTTTTAAAAATTGTTTTAATATAATTTTCTAACATATTTCAAATATAATACACAATAAAAGGAAAGATCAATTTAACCACAATTAAAATCAATTTTAAATTTAAAAAAATCTAAATATTTAAAAAAATATTGTCTTATAAAATAGAAAATATTACATTTAAAGCAAAAAAATATGTAATGTATACACCAAATTTGACATAAAAATTTAAACATACACATTTTAAAAACTCCCCAAACTTATACCTTATAAACCTAATATTCCACTCCTATAACATTACTAAACTTTTAGTTACTTACTAGGCTTTTAAATTTACCAACTAGCACCCCCCTGACGCCAATCTTCCTGGGCCTGGCCCAAACACAACTGGCCCATATGTTGGACCATAAGTACATAGGGGCAGATTTATGATGACTGGCGCATCCCCAGGGATGCGCCAGTCATCCTGCGCCGCTGCTCCGCCACCCATGGTGCGCCGCATTTACAATGCGGCGCACCATGGGGCAAAAATGGCACAGATGCGTGACGCATCTGTGCCGTAAAGGTGGCGCATTGCTGGAGCTGCATCGCAAGCGCGACGCAGCTCCAGCAAGGCTCGGGGGTGCCCCATCTCCACAATGCTGCGTCAAGACCTACGCCTGCTTCAAGCAGGCGCAGGGTTTTGACGCAGCATTGTCCTGAAAGTGACTGAGTGAAATCTTATAGATTTCACTCAGCCACTTTTGCGAGGCGCACCTGCCCTGGAACGCCCACCCTGCGCCGGAACGCCTCCTTATGGCGCAGGGCTTTACAACGTGACGCATCTCCTAGATGCGTCACGTTGTAAATAGGGCGCATTGTTTGCGCCGCCGTTGCAAGGCCTTCATAAATCTGCCCCATAATGTTCTGGCATTGTCTGTGGTGTACTGAAGAGCTTGCCCACTACCGAGCTGTGACGATGAGCCTCATGAAGCTGTCCCAGGTAGCCTCCATCCCATGGTTTAGTACCTTGAGAGATCTTCTGAAGAGATTAGGGATAGAGGCGTATTGGTCCAACCCAGAAATACTGTCCCTAATACCAAAGAGTAGGGTTAAAATTGCCTATTGGGAAACAATAGCGGGGGAGGAGGTGACCAACCTGGTGGGTACCTTGACCCTGGATTTTATTAATTTTAAATCTGATTAATTGTACATGGAAACTATAGATGAAATTGTTTCCCCTCTGTCATGTAAATTATTCATACAATTTTGATATGTCATTAACCACCAAACTGTTTTGGAAAATGTGGCACATAAATGTTTTCTCTGAGGACCACTGTCCAACTTGTAAAGAAAGTCCTGAAACCCTAGTCCACTCGCTATACTTTTGTCCCCATTACAAGTCTCTGAGGGGCAAATGGATATAATCCCTCTGTGTAAGCTAATTGGTCCTGGTCACTATCTTGATGTTTTGATTATTTTATCCACTGATACTTGCAGGGTAATAGTCTTTGGTATGGCCAAATATTGGCATGCAATATGGATCAAATGCTCTAAATATATTGTATGAACTCCATTTTATGTACCTTTTAACCTGTATATACGGAACAATTGTCTCCTTTTAATTTTGGTTTCTATCTTTATATTTATCCTAATCTGTGTTTTTCTATGTATTTTTTATTATCTCTGTGATCAAAATAAAGAGTCTCACAAGGCCAAACTCAATTCCTTTGGACACATATTTTCTGATGTGTAAGTGAATGCTGACCCTGATAAAGTATGAGCACTGTCAGCTACCTGTCCCCCATAAGATGTTGCCATGCTGCAATCCTTCTTAGCCATGGCCAGTAATTGCTCAGGGTATGTTCCTGACTTTGCTACTATGGTTGCCCAATTGAGAAACTTGACAAAATGAGATGTCCCTTTCCAGTGGTCTTGAATGCGATTAAAACTTCTAGAGAATAAACCATGTGATTGAAAATGCAACTGAAACGGCCTATTTTGACCCCAAGTCTGGTGGAGCCGGGGCAATCCTTGCTCAACATAATAGTCATCCGAATGCTCAGAGACACATTGTGGCCAATGTCAGTCAAAGTCTGTCGGACACAGAATGTACCTATTCTCAGCCTGAAAAGGAGAATTTGGTTTAGTGTGGGCCTGAAAACATTTTCATTTGCTTCTATACGGAAACGTTTCAATATTATCACAGATCAACAAGCCCTGCTCACTATTGTTGTAAATCCGAAAGCCCAGCTGCCCCTCTAATTGACTGATGGGATTGCGACTGCAAGAGTATGACTATGCAATTGTGTGCAAGCCGGGTAAAGATCAGAACCCTGCTCATTACTTTCCACGAGTACCATTACAGGGGCACACTTGACCATCCAAAACATCTAAGGAGTACATTAACTTCATTTTGAGGTCCAGAACACCAGCATCCCTATCCATTAAACAGATCATTGCTGATAGTAATGTTGATAAGGACTTGCTTATCCTCAAATGAATAATTTCAACTAACTGTGGAAGAAGCATGCTCAAACTTTGACTGATGAAGTTGAATAAAAGAAATTTCAGAATGTATAGGGTGATATGTCCATTAACGAAGAGAGTGTTGTATTGAGAGGCTCATGAATCCTCATACCTGAGTGCCAAAGACAGCAAGTAATTCAGCTAGCCCATGAAGGACATTGTAGTTGTTGTGCCTAGATGGACGAGTGGAGAGGGAACCAAAAGAATGGCCTCTTTGTACTGCCTTTCTCCTAAAGAGAAGCAGCACCCATTGACAATGTCTGACCTTCCTGCACATGTGTGAGAAAGAATTGTTTCTTTGGGCCTTATTAAAACGAACAGCATCTCACAGAAGTTGTTGGTGAGTATTTCTGTTAGTAGAGGAGTTATCATCAGCTGCTCATGACAAGGTAATCGAGCGTCTGGATGACTTCCTTGCAGTGTGGGGCATCCCCACCCTTCTCAAATCGGACAATTGCCTGTTATACAGTAGCTAAAAATTCAGTGAATTTCTGGTCAGACTGAATGTCAAGCCTCAAAAGAACATAACTTTGTGGCCCCAAGCTTTCATTTATTTTTTATTATTTTCAATTTGCAAAGTGAGTAAACATACAAATTTACATTGAAGGTCTGTCGGCCCACCCCCCCTGTCTCCCCCCACCCACCTGTAACATTGAAAAAAAAAGATTACAGCGAAACTTAGAAAAAAGGGCACACAGAAAGGAAAGAGAGAGAATAATGAGAAAAAAAACTAGAGAAAAAATAAAAAGAAAGAGAACAAAAAAAGAATGGAAAGAAAGAAGCAGACATAGAAAGATGCAGAGAAGATTGACCGAGAGGTCGGGCACCGAATAATACAAAAAAGAAAAGAAAAAAAAAGAGAAAACAGAAGTACCCAGGCTAGTCGGACAGAGTCAACCAGTTAGTTAAATGTTCCCACACCTCAGTGCCCTTTCTCCGGCTCTTACGTCCTTTTTTTGCATATACCGCTATTTCCAGGTGATAAGTAGCCATAAATCTGGCAAGCCATTGAGAGAAAGATGGTGGCTCTGGGTCTAGCCAGGCTGTAGCAACACAGATCCTCCAAACGGCCATTGCTATAAACGTTAGGCCCTCCCTCTTCAGGTGTGGAGCTTCTGTTTGCGTCCCAAGCATAATGGTAGGGTTATTGGCTGAGAGGTGACTTCTCTTAGAAACCCCTGTATTCGGTTCAAAGTAAATGAGAGCTTTGTGCAGGAAGCAAATATGTGTATGGAGTTGGCCCCGAATTCAGCGCATCTAGGACAGAGAGTGCCTTGGCCGGTCCCCCATTTTGCTATTTTGCTAGGAGTCATATACAAGAAAAAAATTGTTTTAAAGTGCTGAGGTTGTAGTTTAGCAGACAGTAAAATATTTCGTGAGAGGGTAAGTGAATTAAAGAAAACGTTCCTAGGACAGTCAAGTTTGATGGACCATTTGCCTGCAATAGTTTGTAAATCGTCAGGAGTCTGTCTATTTAGGATGTGAGGAAAGTCAGGAAAATGGTCAGGCGATTTAGTCGATGTTTCTTAAGTAATTTTGCCCGGCGTTAAACGCCTCTAATACCATACGAAGGCTATCAAATAAAGAGGCAGGCGCTGGAGACAGGAAGACAGGAAACAAGTTTTATTCCGACGGAGTAGAACACATCAGATCGGACAATAAGGTATCGTCTCGAGGTACTCTCTAGCAGCCTCTCTGAGGCCTGGCCTTTTATACACTGGTTTACGACATGTGACCGCTCTTTATTACAATAAAGACATTGTGAAGTAATAAAAAATGACATCCCCGGTACCCCCCCAGTTCCGGCTCATTCCAACACGTGGCTACAGTAGAGGTCCTCACCCCCCATACAACAGGAGGGGGCTATCACGCAGCTGAGTGTTCCGCCGATTACTTTGGAATGTGTGCGCCTGATCGAATCTCAGGGGGAGGGGAGGTCATGATCAATAGTAGCACCTTTGAAGAGGGGCGAGTGCATACAGAAGTGGGCAATAAACTGTATCCTCAGGCCAAGGGAGGACCAGCGGTCCGTGCAGACAATCGGGCTCAGAGGAAGGGGTCATCAAAGGAGAGATATTCATGAAAGAAAGGATCGGTGTGGACAATCGAGCATAGAGGAAGGGTTTATCAAAAGAGGGGTATTCATGGAAGGAAAGGAGGTGTTGGTCAGGCGCGGGGTGTGATTCCCAGAGACAGAGTCATGCGGAAGAGGAGGGTTCATGACTTGTGCATGTGAGCGCGGGGGCAGCCAGGGTGCATGGGGGATGCTTGCAGGGTCAGGGAGTGCGCTGATGATCGATCGTGAACAGGGAGACCATGGTACCTAAAATGGCTGTCGTGTATGTTCATACGTGAGTCTGAGGGATGGGCAAGATGGCGCAGATGATGTTCAGTTCACGAACTAAAATTCCACAGTCCTCCCTTTTAACATGTCTCGCCAGCTTGTCAATTCGGATCTATCCCCATAAGACCACGTATTTCTATCTCATAGAGGGGACTCATGTGCTCAGTTCTTAAGTCCAAAGTCTTAGGGCACATACAGTTAGAAATGAGTGAACACAAAGGTGGCAAACATTGAATACCTAAGCAACACCAACACAGTATCACGACTGGTATCAGTATAAATGTAAACAACCTCCATCCCCAGTCCTTCAAAGTGTCCCAAAACCAGCTTCCAAGCGACCATCCTTCTTGCTCCTGGTGAACCTCTGAGGATAGTCTGTGGAGGTGTTCGATTGCTTTGTAGACTGAAGGCGAGTTATCTGGCACGTAGGTGCAACAGCTGGAGCCGATGATGCGGCATGCTCCTCCACGGTCGGCCAGAACCACATCTAGAACAAGGCGGTTTTGAAGAGCCACCAGGCGGACTGCCTGAAGCTCAGCCGTGTTGTTAGCGAGGATGCCAGCCGTGATGTTAATGGTTGTTTCTATTGCCTGAGTCAGGTGTCGGATAGCGCGGCTATTTGCCATTGGGCCCCACAGAGGAACAAGTCCCTTCACCGCATCCAGGAACTGTGCTCCGGTGGAGTCGGCTTGTCCAATGTCTCCAGCGCGCTTTTGCCGGTGATGGTAGGTTGGGGCCACATATGTGGGGGGAAGAATGAAGGCGATGTAGCACGTACCCCTCCAACCTTTCGGGAGCCAAGTGTAAGCTTTGATGCCACAAACAAAGTACATATTCGGAGAAGCAACAAAGGAGGGGGGGTCAACTGAGACCAATGTTCTGGTGATGTGGCAGGAACTGTGACCCACCAGCTGTGTTCCCTGGCCTTCGAGGCACACGAGACCTGTGACATTGATGACAGACAGGGCCACAGTCAGAGTGGCAGCCGTTCGCTTCCGCAGGTGGGAGAAGGTGGGTCTAGCTGGATTGTGGAGCACTTGCATTTCAACTCGTTCTTTGGCAGGGATGTTCATATGGAAGGAGGAACCTGAGGTCACAGGACAAAAGGGGGCAGACGTCCTTCCTGTTTTGTTCAGCCAGAACCCATAGTAGAAGTGTGACACTGTTTGACCAGAAGCGGCGTTGTCCTTGTGGCTTTCCTGCAAGAGGATCAACCAGGCGAGGCAGGAGCCGTGAACTGAGAAAAGAGAAGGGATGAAGGGGATGGAGTGTCCAGTGGCATGCGGGAGCAACCCGCAGACCCAGCAGTTTGTGGCATTTGCAGCAAGGTTGTGCTGGTGCAATAGTTGCACGAAGGAATTGTTCCAGAACTCCTTACGCCTTTCTCGGAGCTGAGGCGAAAGGGAGATCAGGTGATGCTCTTTCATGGTGGTTGGCTGTGCAGTGGTCAGCAATATCTGATGAGCGGGTGTGCTGTCCTCCAAGATCCAGAAGGAAGTCATGAGGAGGAGGCAAAGGAGGAAGAGAATGAAGAAGGCGATTGTCTTTGATTTGTGCAAATTGTCAGCCTTTGGGTTCCTGTAGTGGGTATTTCCGGTTGCGTCCATCATCTTCTTATCTGGCGCTTCCATCATCTTCTTATCTGGTGCTTCCATCATCTTCAAGGTGCTCGGTAGTGGGCAGAACCACAGACTTTGTTTAGCTTCTCTCCGGGTAACCCTTGGTTGTTTTAGGCCCCCGTTCTGAGATTTTAACTTAGTCCGTGGTCTACTTAGCCGAAGCTCCCTCCTTTCGACGCAGGAAATACCCTTCCCGGGATGGCACAGTGGGATCAGGGAATTTTGCAAGTTCAAGTGCTTCGGTATCAGGATAGCAGTTCAGTGATGGCCGGTCTTTGTTCAGGAGCTCTTCTTGGGTGTCGACGTTGTCTGTCGTGGCCAGGGTCGAGGAGACCTTCTTGCAGTGGTGGGCGTGCAGCCAGTGCCTTTTCCCCTCTACTCGAAGAGCCGTCCGAGTGGTGATCAGTACTTGCCAGGGGCCCGTCCACCGGGGTTCCAGACTCTTTGCCCGTTGAAAATTCCGGACTAAAACATAATCTCCCGGTTGGATATCGTGACCGGGACCCCTGGAAGCATCGGGGATGGCCTGCTGCACCTGTTAATGAATGACAGACAACGTTTTAGTTAACTTGTATAAATAATCTGACAGCAGGACGTCGGGGACGTCGTGAATGGATGTTGGTTTGGGGGCAGTCCAGAGGTTCATTGGTCGCCCAAACACAACCTCATAGGGGGTCAAGTGGTGCTTAGTGGGAGTGGAGCGCATCGATAGCAATGCCAGTGGGAGGGCATCTGGCCACTTAAGTCCTGTGGTGGCCACTATTTTTGACAGTTTCAGTTTCAGTGTAGCATTGTGTCGCTCAACTAGGCCAGCGGATTGGGGGTGGAAGACCGCATGGAACCTCTGCTTCACCCCCAGCCCCTTCAAGATTAGTTGGATAACTTCAGCTATGAAGTGGGGGCCATTGTCACTCCATAAAATTCGACAAAGGCCGTAGCGAGGGAAAAACTCTTTCAGTAGTACTTTGGCAGTAGTCATGGCAGTGTTATCACGGGTTGGATAGGCTTCCACCCATTTGCTGAAGGCGCATACAATGACTAATACGTACTTCAGGCCTTGGCATCTCTCCAGCTGGATGTAATCCATCTGGAGGACCTCAAAGGGGTGGTCGGGGATCCCAAACCCTCCCCGGGGTACCACAGTTCCTTTCCCGGGGTTGTGTTGTAGGCAGATAAGGCACTGCTGGACCAGGCGTTTGGCTGAGTCGGGGATTTTGTTGTTGTGCCAGACTTTGGAAATGAGTTCAATCATGGGGGCAGAACCTATGTGTGCAGGGGAGTGTGCCATAGTCAGTATGGGAATCAAGTATGAGTCAGGCAGCAACCATTTGTTAGTGTTTTTTGTCCGCCAGCAGCCTTCATCGTCCTTCAGACCCACCCGTGCCCATTCAGTCAGTTCGTGAGGTGTGCTGGCCGACTGGATGTCCCTAATCGTTTCCCTAGCGTCAGTCCATTTTTCCGCTTGTGACCTGGTCACATATATGCGTGTCATTGTCCTATTCTCAGCTGTGGTTCGGGCAGTGATGTCGGCCAGTGCGTTTCCCTGTCCAACTAAGTCCGTCACCTTCTTGTGTGCCTGGCATTTGATCACTGCTAATCGTTTGGGGAGGAGAACTGCTTCAATCAGGGCGGAGACTAGATCTCCGTGAAGGATGGGCGTGCCGTGGGACGTCAGGAATCCCCTTTCCCTCCACAAGAGCCCAAAATGATGAACCACCCCGAAGGCATACTGGCTGTCCGTGTAAACGTTCGCCGTGGTTCCTGCTGCTATGATACATGCTCGTGTGAGGGCAATTAGCTCTGCCGCCTGTGCGGATCGTTGCGTGATGCGGGCTGTTTCAACTACTGTTCGGGCTGTCGTCACCGCATAGGCAGCTGAAGTGGTGCCGTCTGGGAGTTTGATACAAGAGCAGTCTACCCATAGTTCTCCATCAGGGTCTGTAAAAGCAATGTCTCGGAGGTCAATTCTACTCCTGGTCTGTTCGTCCGTGAGGGTCACACAGTCGTGTATAGGGGGCACATCGGGGTCATTTTCAGGCAAGGGCAACAGTGTAGCAGCATTCAAAGTAGTGCATCTCTTCAGAGTGATGTGGGGTGCAAGTAGGGTCAATTCGTACCCCGTCAGTCGTGCACTAGTCAGGTGTTGAGTCTTGGTCTGGTTCAAAAGGGTATCAACTGCGTGGGGTACTAACACCGGGAGAGAGTTCGAAAGTACAATTCCCTCACTCTGACGGATAGAGACAGCAGCGGCGGCTACTGCTCGAAGGCAGGCAGGTAAAGCTCTGGCGACTGGGTCAAGAGTGGCAGAGAAGTAGGCACAAGGGCGTTGTTTGGAACCGATGGGCTGAGTTAGAACAGACAACGCGCATCCCTCCCTTTCGTGAGTGAAGAGGGAGAAGGGCTTGGAGTAATCTGGTGTCCCTAGGACGGGGGCTGAGCAAAGGGCATCCCGCAACTCCTTAAAGGACGCTTGGCATTCGGGGGTCCAAGGGAGTGGGAAGGAAACATCTTTGGCCAACAGGGAAAGTAGGGGCTTTATAATGAGACTGAAATTTGGTAAACATTGTCGGCAAAAAGAGGTATGCCCCACCAATGAACGGACTTGCTTCTGTGTCTTTGGAATGGGGGTGTCTAGGATGGTTTGGATTCGGTCGGGTGTAAGTTTCCTCCCTTCTTTGGACAGGTGATGGCCTAGGTATGTCACTTGAGGCTGGCTGAACTGCAGTTTCTTTTTGGAGACTTTGTGGCCATTCTCTGCAAGAAAGTGCAAGAGATGGATAGTGGCCGCGATTGCAAGTGGAGTGGTGTCGGCCGCCAAAAGGATATCATCGACATATTGGATCAACACCACTCCATCTGGTAGCTGGACGGTGTCCAGCTGTCTTTTGAGAGCCTGGCTGTAAATGCTGGGACTTTCAGTGTAGCCCTGGGGAGCTCTACAAAATCGGTACGAACGGTTTTTTAAAGTGAAGCCGAAGAGATAACGGCTGTCTGGATGGATGGGGATAGAGAAAAATGCATTCTTGAGATCAATAATGGTGAAGGTGGTGGCAGTGGACGGGATGAGGGTCAGAATGGTGGTGATGTCTGAGACTACGGGGTACTGTGGCACCACCACTTTGTTGACTTCTCGCAGGTCGATGATGAAGCGGTACGCTCTCTCATCTCCCTCACCTTGCTTCTTAACAATGGGTAGGATAGGGCTGTTGCAGACATTACTAACCACTTCCTCTACCACTCCTGCATCTACCAGGGACTGAATAATTGCTACCAATGCCTTCTCGCCTTCGGGCGATATCCGGTACTGTGGGAGTTTCGGGAGTATTGCGTCTGGTCGAACAGTTATGTGCACAGGGTCGATCATCATTCGTCCTACATCCGAGTCATTTCTGGCCCATAGGTACAGGGGTAGGGTGTCGAGCAAGGATGGGTCAGCATCAGTTATAGAGTACATATGTCGTGCGGGGCGGGATCTGGACATGCTCGGGTTGTCGTACAGGATGACTCGGACTCCATCTGGGGAACACCTAATAGTAGCTCGGAAATGTTTTAGTAAATCAATACCCATTATGGCGTATGGGGAGTTGGAGGAGAGCAGAAATGTTGTGTCAGTGGGGTTGTTTCCTAGGTCAAAGGAGATAGGTACAGACAGGGGATTAGTGGAGGGCGTTCCATCGAAACCTATCGATGTAATGTGTAAGCCAGACAAGGGTGCCCTTGGAATCAGTCGCTTTGATAATACACTACGTGTCGCTCCAGTGTCTACCAAGAATGGAGACTTTGTACCCAGGACCTTAGCGGTGACGTAAGGACCTTGCTGGTCAACACAGAGCTCGACTGGATCCCTCCCTTGCCCCTGGCAGTCCTATGCGAAGTCGGGAGTGTTCTCACTGTCAGATAGTTGGTACTGGTTCTGTCAGGGACGGTCAAATGTGTTCGATCTTCCCGGTCTGTCGCTGTTGGTGTCGTTTGTGTACCCCCGTCCCTGTCCTCTAGTCCTGGGGCCATTCGTCATGTCCCTCGTTTCTTTATTTTTAATTAGTTCCAGAAGAGCCGGACATTGAGACTTCAAATGCCCGAATCCTTTGCAAAATGCACACTGATTATCTTCTATGTCCCTTCGTCCAGAGTAGGGAGTGGGTGTGCGGTCCTTTGGGGGTGGATTTCTAGGGGCAATCGATTGGTAGCTCCCCCTGTGTAGTTCTTTCCCGACTGCCACCCCTTGTATCTGGGCTATCATCACCCTTTCTTTCAAATCTTTCTTCTTTCGCTCGGTTGCCCTATCATTCTCATTCTTTTGGTGTTCGTAGTACTGAGCCATTTGGAGGATAGCGGCGGGTTTGGAGGCCCCCCAACTACTCTCGCTCGTTTGTAACTTTTCGGAAACCTCTCGTGACAGACCCTTTACGTAGTTTTGCACAAATAGGTGTTGTCCGGTTGCGGTGGTCATGTCTTGGCCACTGTAGTCGGAGAACACCGTTTCAAATCGGGAGAAGTATTCTGATACGTCTTCCTGGGGTTTCTGACGGCAAGCCGTGACTATTGACCAATCTACCTTTTTCTCTGGGATCAAGGTTTTTAGCTTCTGAACTATTTTGTCCGGAAGTTCCAGTATGTCTTTTATCGGTTTCCTTCCGGGCTCTCGTCGTCTATCTAGCTCACTGAGTTGATTCCAGGTATGTCCGAACAGATCTGTGTGTTCGGCTTTCCGGATTTGCTTTCCATTCCACACGTCAGCCGGCAGACATAACCCGAAAAACAAATCAATGTCTGCTAGAGTCATTATCGTTGAGCCCAAGGCTGTGCCTAATTCGGTGTAAAATGCTGTCGGGTTCTTCCTTAAATCAGGCAGGGTTTGCCTAAAGGTTAAAATATCTTGTCGATCCCAGGGTTGGTAAACCCAATTGTACACAACCCTTCCTTTTGCATCTGCGTGGTTGATATCGTCGTTTGTTCCCTGACCTCTTGGGGGAACCCAGTAGGGGGCGGCTTCTCTGATAGGCATCATAGTGTTGGCTACTTCTAATGGGGACTCAGCCGTTTCAGGGACTGTGATCTTAACCTCTGGTTTCTGTTCCGTGAGGTGGCGGAAGACTTCAAGCATTTGCATGAAGAGGTCCGTCACATCGCGTTCAGTCCCATCTCCAATATCAACCTTTCTATATAGAGCCGTCAGCTTAGCAGGACCCTTAGTTTGATACCTATCCTCATATGCGTTCAGGGTGTGGTAGCTGAACCGTAAAATGAAATGCCGTCTGTGGCTACCGGCATGTGAATTGTGCATATCCATCGTATATTCTTCGCTCTCTTTCCGTTCTACCAGTGTCTTTGCTATCTTGTCAATCCCATCCCGCTCGTCTTTGCTCAACCTATTTGGTCTGGCCGTTAGCTGCTTGCTAGTCTCGAGTTCATCTGATGTTGTTACCAATGTGGCTGGTGCGAAGGCCGTAAGAGCCGGGGCACTAGCGCTAGAGTCACCCTCGCCCGCACTCAGAACTGGTAGGTGCTGTGCTAGAGGCTGGCAGGGGGCATAAGGAGGGGGCATGTAGATAATCGGAGGACCTAGCAGTAACTCGTCGTTTGCCCGTTGTTTGGAGGGCATCTCCGGGTAGAGCGTAGAGGGGGTCCTACCAGGGCATTGGTCTGTCGACCCTGATTCTTGCGTTTGTCTAACTTCCTCTCTCCTTCTTATTTCTTCGTCTAGTTCCTTAGCGGCCAGGTGGGCTGCCTTTCGTAACTCTTTCCCTATTCTTGCTTCTTCTCTTTTCCTTCGTTGCTCTGCTTCTTTGCGCCACATGCCGATACTATCGAGCATGGTGGGTGTTGCCTTATTTATTCTAACAGCTGCTTCTAGCGCTTTTATTTTATGATCATCAAAGGAACCTATCAGTGGCCACTGACTTTCGGGGTCCTTTTTTGTATATTTATGCCATAACTTACTATAAGCTATAGCGACTAGTCCTTGTTTAGTGAACATGTCCTTATTAGGGGTGCCTTCCAATGGAGCTGGATGGTTCATCTCTAATAAGCGGTCCGGGTTGTACCAACTACCAATCAGTGGGGAGAAGACAGGCATGACAGATTACAACGGGGGACAAAGGTCCGCACTACCTATCTCTCACTGTTTGCAAAGACTAGACAGAATATGGCTATTCTACGTTATTTGCAAGCAGAGAACCTCAAAAGAACTATACTCCAAACAATCTATGTTCGGACAATCAATCAGTGGGGAGAAAAATAGGTACGGCAGATTACAATGGGGGACAAAAGTCCGCGTTACCTACCCTTCACTATCCGCAAAGGGAGATAGAATATTCCTATTCCTCCCCGTTTGCAGGCAGCGAATATCTCAAAGAGCGACAATGCAAATACTAGTATTTCAATCAATCAAACAATCAATCAATTCGCAATTCGTCGTGTGTCACGACCTTACCCGGACCGCATGGACAGTTTCTCGTCTTCCACTTCCAGCGCCCGATCGTCCTCTACTCTCTGCTGCTACCACGGCACTCCTGATGGTTCCCAGTCAGGACCGTAGATCACTCGGGAGAGGTCTGCTTGGAACCAGTGAAGTTCGGATGATCGGCTGTCAGACGAGGGTCTATCGGACAGGAGCTCTCCCGATCGTTGCAGTCGTTCACTCTGTCGTCGGGACCTCTCCCACTGGATCCACGTGTCGCTGATGGGCCCCACACTTGGGACGCCAATTGAGGAAAGTCTGGAAAATGGTCAGGCGATTTAGTCGATGTTTCTTAAGTAATTTTGCCCGGCGTTAAACGCCTCTAATACCATACGAAGGCTATCAAATAAAGAGGCAGGAGTTGGAGACAGGAAGACAGGAAACAAGTTTTATTCCGACGGAGTAGAACACATCAGATCGGACAACAAGGTATCGTCTCGAGGTGCTCTCTAGCAGCCTCTCTGAGGCCTGGCCTTTTATACACTGGTTTACGACATGTGACCGCTCTTTATTACAATAAAGACATTGTGAAGTAATGAAAAATGACATCCCCGGTACCCCCCCCAGTTCCGGCTCATTCCAACACGTGGCTACAGTAGAGGTCCTCACCCCCCATACAACAGGAGGGGGCTATCACGCAGCTGAGTGTTCTGCCGATTCCTTTGGAATGTGTGCGCCTGATCGAATCTCAGGGGGTGGGGAGGTCATGATCAATAGTAGCGCCTTTGAAGAGGGGCGAGTGCATACAGTAGTGGGCAATAAACTGTATCCTCAGGCCAAGGGATGACCAGCGGTCCGTGCAGACAATCGGGCTCAGAGGAAGGGGTCATCAAAGGAGAGATATTCATGAAAGAAAGGATCGGTGTGGACAATCGAGCATAGAGGAAGGGTTTATCAAAAGAGGGGTATTCATGGAAGGAAAGGAGGTGTTGGTCAGGCGCGGGGTGTGATTCCCAGAGACAGAGTAATGCGGAAGAGGAGGGTTCATGACTTGTGCATGTGAGCGCGGGGGCAGCCAGGGTGCATGGGGGATGCTTGCAGGGTCAGGGAGTGCGCTGATGATCGATCGTGAACAGGGAGACCATGGTACCTAAAATGGCTGTCGTGTATGTTCATACGTGAGTCTGAGGGATGGGCAAGACGGCGCAGATGATGTTCAGTTCACGAACTAAAATTCCACAGATGCTGTATAGTAGACCAATTCGGGGGGTCAGAGGTTTCCCTAGGACATTAAGAAATTCAACCTCCATAAAGCCAGAGGTACCCCCTACCTTCCTAGAGAGAAAGTCGTAGATGGACAGATATTTAAAAGCGTCCTCTTTCTTGAGGTTGAATTTATCTACAATGACAGGGAAGGGGATAACTCCCTCACTGGTAATTAAGTCCCCTAATTTTCTAATACCTGCCCTATACCAGTCAGAGAAGTTGTCCTTTCCGAAAATATCAGGGAGGTTACTATTATTTAGAATAGGAGAATAATGGTTGTATCTGCCTATACCAAGGTATCTGCGAATGCTTCGAAATACTTTAAACGAGTTGAGCAGGGTCTTGAATCTGACCCGTTTAAAGTATCCAAATGTAGTTTCTCGTAACAGACACCCCCAGTGGTGTTCCCCCCACCAGTAGTTTAAATGGAGAGGGCAACACTGTAGGGTACACGTCAGGACGTTCTTTAGTTAGCTCAGTACTGTATTGCATGACCGTGGCCTAGTAATACAAAGTGATGTTGTGAAAGGACCAGCCGCCTCGCTCTTTAGACAGGCATAGTTGTCTGAGTGCCCTCCTGGGTTGTGAATATGCCCAAATAAATTGTGTGTAGATTTGTTGGAATTTCATAAGATTAGCTTTACTAAATTCTAAGGGTATTGTCCGGAAAAAATATAGAAGTTTGGGAAAATATGTCATTTTTACGACGTTGCATCTGCCAACTAAAGTGAGGTGAAGGTTATTTATTTGTTTCAGTGCTTTCCTGGTTTGTGTGGAGAGCGGGTGTAGGTTATTGGAAACAACTTTGTCGAGATTAGAAGAAATAAATACTCCTAAATATTTAGCTTTGGCTACCACCCTGTGATCGGCCCAGGAGATTTTGTTGTTAGTTATTATCTGTGTCTTATTTTTATTAAGAGTGTAACCAGAGATCTTTCCAAACTTTTTTGCCTCGTGTTCTAATCCAGTTATAGCTTTTAAGGGATCTGGTGATGTAATGGCCAAGTGATCTGCATAGGCTAAGATTTTTGTGTTGGAGCCTTGGAAACTTATAGGTGGGATGTTATGGTTGCTTTCAATCTGTTTAATAAAGGGGTCCAGGTACAGGGCAAACAGCAGAGGGGAGCAGGGGCAACCCTGTCTGGTGCCTCGGGATATCTCCAGTTGCTCGGTTAAATGACCATTTATAGAGACACAGGCCGAGGGATTAAGGTAGAGTGCTTTTACGGCCTGTATGAGTTTTGGCCCAAAGCCCATCCTCTTCATGACTGCCCACAAGTATCTCCAGGAGACCCGATCAAAGGCCTTCTCGGCGTCAAGTAGTGTTAATGACATCGGGTCTCCTGCTACCTGTGCGGCGTCGAATAGAGTGATGACTCGTCTAACATGCTCTGTGGTGCCCTTTTTTGGGATAAACCCATGCTGCCACTCTGATACAAGAGATTCCACCACAGAAGAAATTTGGCTTGCCAATACTTTAGAATAAATCTTGGAGTCACAATTGATAAGTGTTATAGGTCTGTATGAACTCATTTCAAGTGGAGTGTTCCGATGCCGACCGGCCCAACACAGCAGGAGTGAAGAACGTCCCAATCCTCTACCCTCACCGTGACCCCCAACACCCGCAATCAAAACGAATGGTGGAGAACACGACACCGGGAGAAGGTGGGTAACAAAACAAGGGAACCCAAGGTCTTGGGGAACACAACTCGTCTCCTCGGGCTTCATGGCAGCTGACGGCTTGACACAGAGGAGACCGCTAAAATGAAAGAAGGGGACAAGATTAAACACATCCCTACTACTATTACCAGTGCCAAGTACACACACAAACCACCGACCTCCCTGCTTACCCCAGATAACAAACGGGAGTGGCTTGATACGAAACAGGAATTCTTCCACTGAAATCGTTTTGGTTGTTTCTTGCGTAACCCCAGACCAACCACGCCCCCTCGGGAAACACCGAGAATGACAAAGGTGGTGGAATTCACAATTCTTAGGACAAAAAAGGGACAGGGGAAAAATGGTATCAAGGGAATACGAAAGATACCCAAAAAAACCCTGGAATCTAAAAAATAACACGAAGGTAGCGCAAAAACGGCCGTTATTCAGCTCCTTCGTGAAACCACCCAAACACAGCGTATAACAAGATGGCTTGGATACAAAAAGGAATAATAACGGGACGTTAAAACCCAAAGGAAACGCAGCCGCGAATCCCAGAACAACACCGAAGATCAAAAACAGGTCCCCAATAAAGGGTTCAAAAATGCCCAAGGGAATAGGAAAACAAGGGAACAGGGGAAAAAGGGGATCAAAACCTAGCACTAGAAAAGACCGCTGGAACTGAGCTCGAAGGAAGGGAAACAGGGTAGGACCACAGAAACAGGAATCACACGGCAAGGGACCAATATAGAAACCAAGCACCTGTTTCCTGTTGGCAGCCCCCTTTTAAAGCGAGCCCTAGGGAGCGTCCATAAATTCACATATGCACTTGGCACTTTTAAGAAAAAACCGCTAACGGGGAACTAGACAGAAAGAACCAGGCCCCCTTGAACCCCAACATGGAGATTTGTCTTTTTTGGGAAAAATGGCTATCCTAGCTTTAGACCAGGAGTCTGGAGGCGAAGCCCCACTGAAAATAGATATTATTAGTTCAGTTCATATTTTCTGAATTTGGGACGCAAAGACCTTATAAAATTCCATAGGGATCCCATCCAGACCTGTGGCTTTGCAGTCTGAGAGGGACTTAAGAGATTCCTGTTTTTCTTCCCAAGTAGGAGTTAGTTCTAATAGGTCGATAGAGTTTGTGGGAAGTGTTTGAAGATTAATCTCGTCCAAGTATCCCGAGATATCATTCTCAATTGTGTCAGTCGGATCTTTATTCTCCTCAGCTTATAATTTAGCATAAAAATCCTGAAAGCCCTTACGTATTAGATCAAAATCTTTAGTCTCCTCTCCTGATTGGAGTTTAATGGTGTGTATTTCGTTGTTCGACACCTGCTGTCAGGTCTTGACCGCCAGGTGGTGCCCTATACTGTCGCTACATTTATAATTTTCTTGTCGAGTAGCGGCCCACTTTGCAGCAATTTTCTCTGAAAAAATTGGTCCAATTTTGGCTTTGACCAGAACAACTTCATCTTGGATAGCCTCGGTGTTTAACCCTGCTTGAATGGCTTGTGTTAGTTTAATTTCAGCAGTCTTAAGTTTCTCCTGGAGATCAGAAATAACAAGTCTCTCCTTTTTGTTTTTACCGACTGAAAAACCAAGAGTTTCGCCCCTGATGCCTGCTTTAAGTGTGTCCCAAACAACGGCCAAGGGTGCTGTCCCTACATTTATTTCTAGAAAATCCTGTATCCAGCCCCACATATGCGTCTGATATGTTGAATCCTGCAGTAGGGCTTTCTCAAAGCTCCAGGTGGAGGGAGTTCTAGGTTTTAACAGACCCTTGATATTGAGAATAAGGGGGTTATGATCGGACATAAAACGCGGGACTATCTCAATAGTACTGTTGTTAATAAGACAGGATGATATGAAGAAATAGTCTAGCCTGATAAGTGTGTGGTGAGGGGCAGAGTAGAAAGTGTAGCAGGGGATGGAGGGTTTCAAGCTGGGCCAGACGTCTTTTATACCATGCGTCTCTACCAGGTTAGTCAGAGCTTGAAAAACCAGTGGTTTTCTACCCTTATATTTCCAGGTACTATCGGCAGCCCAGTCCGAGGTGAGAGAGCAAGACGGAATCAGCCTGAGCTCACGTCGCTCGGCCGCTCACGCCGGACGCGTAACCACTCGACTAGCTGCCCTGTGCCTGGTTTCGGGATGCTGACTCATCACACACGCCAGCTCTACAGTGCAGCAGGAAAATCTGCTTCGTGAAAGGGCCTCCTGAAACCAGCAAGGTCATTATGAACGCCCGGGGAGCTCGCAGAGGTGCCAAGACAAAAACTCCAACTGCCCAGGACGCTACCGACCAGGCTGTTTCTGCTGCCAGTGAAGGAGCATCCTAAGCAAAATCAGAGGTCAGTAGCAATAAGAAAGCGGGGGGGGGAAACCGCCGGGCAAACCAGGAGGGGGGCCCCGCCCAGAGACACTAAGAACACTGAAACTTTTCACCCTCCCCTGCAAAAATATTCCTGGGAGGTAAAAAAAACTGCCAAATCCCAACAACAAAACCCCCCTCTTTCCCACTAGCAACCCACCAGTCAGAACCTTAACCACTGGTGTTTTACAACCAGAAAACGCTGTTAAAATTGACATTTCGCCTGCCAGACTAGGTACCAGCTTGGCAGCACTAACTGAGCCCGCAAAAGACCAAGACGGGCTCTCCCAAGCCTCTGCCTTAATACTTTCACGCGATGACACTCCGGTCTTCTTAAGCCAGCTCACCCCACAATCGCTGGATATTGAGAGCACACTCAAGGAGAATAGCGAGGAGATCAGCTCTGAAATACCTGAAAGACCGCTAAACTCCTATGACTTTGGCGAAGCAGGGACCAACAAAGTCATTCAAAACCTGGTGGTGCCGTCTGGTTCCCAAATACCTTGGACTCCAGAGGCAGGAGCGGAGTATTTCTACTCGGTGTCAGACAGCACCCCAACCTCCTCTATCGAGGATGGCTCCGAGGAAGATAGTGAAGGGGACAGTGAGGTCTCACACCAGGACACAGATACAGTCCAGTGCCCCAAAAAACCCATCAACAAAAATAAGCGCCGCAGTCAGCTTAAGTGGGACTACTCAGACTCTCAAGTGCCCTACCCCCCGGATGAAGAAGACTTAAATTCTACTCAGTGGGGAAGCACAAAGAACCTGCAAACAGACCCCTCCGAACCTACCTTAGCATTCATCCTGGCCTCCATTAAGGACTTCCAGGAAGAAGTGCGGGTGGATAATCGTATTGCTAAAAACGCTGCTAAAAAGCTGCAGAGTGGGTTGAGACGACTGAATAAAACCTGCTCCGACATCAGTGATCGGGTCACTATGGTGGAGGCTCGAATGGAACACCTGGAAACAGAGACCCTGACCACCAAACAACAGGGGGAGTCCAATACAGCCTGTATGATCGACCTAATGACAAAGATGGAGGATCAGGAAAAATCGCCAGCGTCGAAACAACCTACGCTTACTTGGCATTCCCGAAGGGAAGGAGGGGGAAGATCCAAGACGCTTCATAGTCAAGCTGCTTCAAGAATCCTTCCCCGATGAATCAGGCTGGGACTGGGATCGTGAGGTACAGAGGGCACACCGTTTCCCCTTTTACCTAAAACGACAACATAACCCAGCTGGAGGACACCCGAGGGCATTCCTGGTCTATTTTGGAAACTTTCTTCTCAGAGAAATTATCTACGATAAAGCCCGCTTCAACTCTAAAAAAGGTGCCAATGGGATAAACTTATTCGCAAAGCCAGACTTCTGTCATCAGACAGTCGAGCGCAGATGGCGCCTAAGACAATTAATTTTGCCTTTTCAGCAACAAGGGGCAGATGTGTATCTCATGAATCCCGCCAGACTAAAGGTCATACGCAATGGAACAACCAAAATCTTTTTATCTGAAATAAAAGCTGGGGAGTATCTAGACGAGCTGAAGTACAAGTCCAAGAAAAACAACGGATGAATCAAACTATAGCTCTAGCTCTAGCCCTAACGTTATCCGACGCTACCCACCCGGCAAGACGCCTGGCCAGGCGCCCATTATAGGCCATTATTAACTACTGACTATTCACTATTGATCATATCTGGCCTTTTCTGCCACACATAATGATGCCTATATGCCGTATGCCTTAACACTATTATCTTACTTTTTTTCTTTTTTCCTTGTTTTGCTTTAGTTTCTTCTCTTATTTTTTGCCAATCCACACATACTAACTATTTGAGGATTACTGACATCTGACCTTCTTGAGGAGGCAGCTTACCCGTGTTCTTTTCTTTCTTTTCATTCCGGCGTGGCTAACGGCTCGGGCTCATGCAGATTACCATCATTCAGGGTTTACCTGATTGCTCAGAAAAGAGGGGGTGGGGGGAGGGGGGGGTGGAGGGAGGCACTCACATTTCTATTGGAAGAATGGGCACTATATTTTGTTTTGATGTAATTCACTACTCAATTATTATAGACACATACAAGCAGACTGTAAACTTCAAGGTACCAAACAACGAACAACACTCTTTTTTAAATGGCTAACTCTGATACTTTAAGAATCATTTGTTCAAACATATGTGGGCTAAATGACTGTTCAAAAGACAAAATGTTTCGCAGGGCCTCAGAACCTTGAGGGGAGATATCTACTGTTTACAGGAAACACATGTTGAAGGCTCACAAAAATACCTACTTGACTCTCTAGGATTCAAAGTCTTGGGGGCTACCTCTCAAGGGTCTAAAATCAGAGGGGTGGGAATCTTGGCGGAAAAAAAGGCTCCTTCTCAACACTCCCAGGTCTAAAGGAGACCCTCTTGGTAGGTGGGTCATAACGGAATGTCTTCTTCCTGGCAGCCCCTCTTTCACACTTTGTTCCATTTATGGTAGCAACACTGATGATCCAGGGGTTCTCAATTTAGTATCGGGGGAATTAGCACACTGGCCCATCCCAATAATTCTCTGTGGCCCCAAGCTAATGCTGTTGTGAAATAATTTTTTGACTCTCAAGTGGATAATTCAATGAGCACTGACAGAGGGAATAAAGATGAACCAGGTGTTGTGTGAAGCCCTCCGTGCCTATCGTTCAACTCCTCGCTCCATAACTGATGAGAGTCCTGCCTCCTTGCTATTTTGGAGAACTATCGTAACAAAACTGCCATAGTGGCAAGCAGACTGATCCTTGAATGCTGATGAGGTTTGCATCATTGACATTTCTCTCAGAAGTACCAGATGAAATATTTATAAGGAAATAGCCTTTGATGAAGGTGAATGGGTCATGTAGATAGCAGAAACGAAAGTGGAAAACAGACACTTCATTTGATGGCGATCCTCTGAGGGTTGTGTCATGCAACCGACTTATGGTGACGGTGCATCATCCGAGAATGTCCATCACATGAGACTCATTACTCTTTAAGCCCCGACCTCAGAGGTCATCAGCTTCTGCAATCATGAATGAGGCGACCACGTTTGACAGTCCAGATCAAGCCTCAGAACCTCTGCCATCGGTGCACAATCAGAGTGCATCTCTACAATCTCATACTACTTGATCTGGCCAACTAGTGCAAGTGCCTCAACGCCTTATTGAAAAAATATGATGTGATTATTGTTTGTACTTTTTATGTAGCAAGGGGGGGGGGTGTAGTGTCATTAGACTACGGGAGCTAGGAACCTTTCGGTTTTGGGCGAGTTCAACAAGGGATTACATAACTTACTGGGAGGAGTTAAGGTGTCTTTATTAATGGTTATGATCTAATGAGAGGCCAGTGTGTGATTGTATGCTGAGGAATAAAGATGCACTATCCATAACTCCTTGTTTGGTGTATTACTTTGCATGCTCCCTGGGGAGATGCTACATTATTTACATAGAGGTCTGGCTGCGGAACGGAGAGGCACTGCTTTAGATCAAATATTTTATTTCACTACGACATGTTAAATAATATACAGATTACTAAAGTTCTACAGCTGACTTATTTGGTTTCATGGTGCTTGGCCATAGAACAGGTACAAGTGGTGCAAACGTGGGGGAGGAGTGGGAGAAGTAGAACGAGATGTTATGCACACAAAGGCACAGAGATATGGTATAGAGATGTGACATGAAAAAGACAGTGAGAAATGGTATGTTTTCCATGCTGTACTGGCACATGAGAATTTCACTTTGTGAATCTCGTCCTTTCCTCGTGTTCTTATCCAGCTGAACACTTTTTCTTAATGCTAATAAAATATTTTACACAATACCCCAAAGATTCTACGTGTACCCTAAAGAGCATCATGAATTATTCAGATTGGGAGAAGTGTAACGAAATCTTGTTACTTTTGATGTAATACAGGGCAGCCGAACACTATCGGAGTTCCCATGCTTGCTAATTAAAACCCAGTGGAGTTGGAAAGGCAAAATATTGTGCAGACTCAAGAGATAAAAGGGGAGACCAACAGAAATGCTGTGTTATGGATTAAAACCCTTTTTAAGAGCTCCACAAAGATGGGAAATTTGAATAACAAAAGTATCTTTAAATAGCTTAGTCTGTGCACTATTCTCTAGGTAGAAGCAAATGTGTTAATTGCTTCCTCCTTTTAGCTGAAGACGTCTACAGAAATCATCTACGTCTTGCTTTGAAAGGGTAAGATTGAAAGCTGTAAGAGGTTTTCTTTCCCTGAAGACAAGTGTCTGAAGTCAGTTGCTATTCACAGTTAGCATCCTCAGTTTTTGATTTTTCACTGCTAAGGGAGTGAAATAAAATTAACCCTTTTTGGTCACACACATTAATCGTATGTATCAGAAAAGATAGAAAATATCTTAACTCGTGTTAAATCGGCGACTCTCATTCTCCCATGTTTCTAAAATGTATCAGGTTTAAATTATTTTACCTCTTCCAACAATTTACCAATCTTATCAAAATGTATGATAACGGGCGTCGTAAGTATCAGAAAAGATAGAAAATATCTTAACTCGTGTTAAATCGGCGACACTCATTCTCCTATGTTTCTAAAATGTATCAGGTTTAAATTATTTTACCTCTTCCAACAATTTACCTATCTTATCAAAATGTATGATAACGGGCGTGCCTGACAAATGTCATTAGGGAAAGCTTGTTTTGCTCCATTTACTGATACAACCTGTCCTATGCTACATTGATATGTACATTAATAAAGTTTTTGTTGCTTGTTACTTGAATAACGTCCTTATTTGGTGGTCAGCACAGGGCAAAGCTGCAAATGTGTCACTTTAGGCTTAAGTGTAATGAGTACCTTTCCACTCCCGATATAAGCGAATGCAAAAAAACAGTCAAATGTGGTAATGTTGCATACCAATTTAATAATAACATACTTTCTGTGTATTAGTTCCCATTAAAAAAGCCACTGTACAAATCAAGCTCCGAAATGAAGAGGGAAATTCATAAAAGCGTTTATGATTATGTGTAGTCGAACTCCCTCATGTACTCAGAAATGCAATTTACAAAGATATGGTCATTTTGCTTCGCCTATGGTTATCCTATCTCCCATGTGCATAGTCCTCTTCAGAAAATGTAAAGTAAGATCATGAACAAAGTGGGGTGTCTTGAAAAAGGGGAAAGCTACTACAAATTGGAAGCAACAAAGAAGAAGTCATGGAGGAGACACAGGGAAAGGCATGCAAATACAGGCGCATGTCTAAAAATGATGAAAGCTATTGACAATTTACAAAGGTAGTGCCTACGTTTACCCAAGTAGTACTATATCACAAATAGGCTCAAAACTACTCTACCCACACCTTAAAGTTGTCATACAATATACATGGCCAAACACAGGTACTTAAAGGAAATCACAGAGAAATGAATTCAGGCAGAGAGGAACACTAGCAGCACTAAGCCCAACTAAAAAGTTAAATAATCATACACCTCGCAAAAAAACTTGCATATTGTGAATATGTTTAAAAAGACAAAAAGCAAATATAAAACAGTTTGATAACTCTAGATATTGTGGATGGTCATTCTAAACATTTTGAATTTTTTTAAAAATTATATTTTAAAATAAAAACGTCAAAAACGTTACTGTAAAGATGTTGTTGTAATACACGAGCATAATTAGAATTATATAAACACATGGTGATTTAATGAATTATAGAAATACACATGACACATCTGACATTACTCAACTCTACATACACTCCAAGACAAATCATGGCAAATTACATTTCCAAAGAACACAAACACAGCCATTGCCACACAATGGGTAGAATGAGCACTGAAATTGATGGACAAGGTCAGACACAGAGAGACTCTGACACCACATACCAAGAGAAGTCTTATTACTGGTCTTTCCCTGGTTAAGAACAGGCAGAGAAATGAGAAGAAAAGCCCCCTCTACCTTTGAACACACAACAATGATGGACAGAATGTGGATCAATGTCACACATTCACCCCAGTCCAAAGATCTGGGCCCAAATCCATCGTTTTTCCACTCCACACCACCCTGGGTTAGACAATGGCGATATGCAAATCAGCGCTGACCCTGTGCCCCATGGGAACAGTCCAGTCCGAACTACAAAAGCCATGTCCTTCCCAGAAAGGAAACAAGCATCCGAGGACCGGCCCGGTTTCAAGGTAACACCTCTCATCAGCCCGGCTAGCTTGATTCCAGTGGTGTGGAGTGCCTGGGACTCACGTCTGAGCATCCCCAGTACACTTAGAGCGGTAACTGCAAACACAACAATGATGGACAGAATGTGGATCAATGTCACACATTCACCCCAGTCCAAAGATCTGGGCCCAAATCCATCGTTTTTCCACTCCACACCACCCTGGGTTAGACAATGGCGATATGCAAATCAGCGCTGACCCTGTGCCCCATGGGAACAGTCCAGTCCGAACTACAAAAGCCATGTCCTTCCCAGAAAGGAAACAAGCATCCGAGGACCGGCCCGGTTTCGAGGTAACACCTCTCATCAGCCCGGCTAGCTTGATTCCAGTGGTGTGGAGTGCCTGGGACTCACGTCTGAGCATCCCCAGTACACTTAGAGCGGTAACTGCAAACACAACGATGATGGACAGAATGTGGATCAATGTCACACATTCACCCCAGTCCAAAGATCTGGGCCCAAATCCATCGTTTTTCCACTCAACACCACCCTGGGTTAGACAATGGCGATATGCAAATCAGCACTGACCCTGTGCCCCATGGGAACAGTCCAGTCCGAACTACAAAAGCCATGTCCTTCCCAGAAAGGAAACAAGCATCCGAGGACCGGCCCGGTTTCGAGGTAACACCTCTCATCAGCCCGGCTAGCTTGATTCCAGTGGTGTGGAGTGCCTGGGACTCACGTCTGAGCATCCCCAGTACACTTAGAGCGGTAACTGCAAACACAACAATGATGGACAGAATGTGGATCAATGTCACACATTCACCCCAGTCCAAAGATCTGGGCCCAAATCCATCGTTTTTCCACTCCACACCACCCTGGGTTAGACAATGGCGATATGCAAATCAGCGCTGACCCTGTGCCCCATGGGAACAGTCCAGTCCGAACTACAAAAGTCATGTCCTTCCCAGAAAGGAAACAAGCATCCGAGGACCGGCCCGGTTTCGAGGTAACACCTCTCATCAGCCCGGCTAGCTTGATTCCAGTGGTGTGGAGTGCCTGGGACTCACGTCTGAGCATCCCCAGTACACTTAGAGCGGTAACTGCAAACACAACAATGATGGACAGAATGTGGATCAATGTCACACATTCACCCCAGTCCAAAGATCTGGGCCCAAATCCATCGTTTTTCCACTCCACACCACCCTGGGTTAGACAATGGCGATATGCAAATCAGCGCTGACCCTGTGCCCCATGGGAACAGTCCAGTCCGAACTACAAAAGCCATGTCCTTCCCAGAAAGGAAACAAGCATCCGAGGACCGGCCCGGTTTTGAGGTAACACCTCTTATCAGCCCGGCTAGCTTGATTCCAGTGGTGTGGAGTGCCTGGGACTCACGTCTGAGCATCCCCAGTAGACTTAGAGCGGTAACTGCAAACACAACAATGATGGACAGAATGTGGATCAATGTCACACATTCACCCCAGTCCAAAGATCTGGGCCCAAATCCATCGTTTTTCCACTCCACACCACCCTGGGTTAGACAATGGCGATATGCAAATCAGCGCTGACCCAGTGCCCCATGGGAACAGTCCAGTCCGAACTACAAAAGCCATGTCCTTCCCAGAAAGGAAACAAGCATCCGAGGACCGGCCCGGTTTCGAGGTAACACCTCTCATCAGCCCGGCTAGCTTGATTCCAGTGGTGTGGAGTGCCTGGGACTCACGTCTGAGCATGCCCAGTACACTTAGAGCGGTAACTGCAAACACAACAATGATGGACAGAATGTGGATCAATGTCACACATTCACCCCAGTCCAAAGATCTGGGCCCAAATCCATCGTTTTTCCACTCCACACCACCCTGGGTTAGACAATGGTGATATGCAAATCAGCGCTGACCCTGTGCCCCATGGGAACAGTCCAGTCCGAACTACAAAAGCCATGTCCTTCCCAGAAAGGAAACAAGCATCCGAGGACCGGCCCGGTTTCGAGGTAACACCTCTCATCAGCCCGGCTAGCTTGATTCCAGTGGTGTGGAGTGCCTGGGACTCACGTCTGAGCATCCCCAGTACACTTAGAGCGGTAACTGCAAACACAACAATGATGGACAGAATGTGGATCAATGTCACACATTCACCCCAGTCCAAAGATCTGGGCCCAAATCCATCGTTTTTCCACTCCACACCACCCTGGGTTAGACAATGGCGATATGCAAATCAACGCTGAACCTGTGCCCCATGGGAACAGTCCAGTCCGAACTACAAAAGCCATGTCCTTCCCAGAAAGGAAACAAGCATCCGAGGACCGGCCCGGTTTCGAGGTAACACCTCTCATCAGCCCGGCTAGCTTGATTCCAGTGGTGTGGAGTGCCTGGGACTCACGTCTGAGCATCCCCAGTACACTTAGAGCGGTAACTGCAAACACAACAATGATGGACAGAATGTGGATCAATGTCACACATTCACCCCAGTCCAAAGATCTGGGCCCAAATCCATCGTTTTTCCACTCCACACCACCCTGGGTTAGACAATGGCGATATGCAAATCAGCGCTGACCCTGTGCCCCATGGGAACAGTCCAGTCCGAACTACAAAAGCCATGTCCTTCCCAGAAAGGAAACAAGCATCCGAGGACAGGCCCGGTTTCGAGGTAACACCTCTCATCAGCCCGGCTAGCTTGATTCCAGTGGTGTGGAGTGCCTGGTACTCACGTCTGAGCATCCCCAGTACACTTAGAGCGGTAACTGCAAACACAACAATGATGGACAGAATGTGGATCAATGTCACACATTCACCCCAGTCCAAAGATCTGGGCCCAAATCCATCGTTTTTCCACTCCACACCACCCTGGGTTAGACAATGGCGATATGCAAATCAGCGCTGACCCTGTGCCCCATGGGAACAGTCCAGTCCGAACTACAAAAGCCATGTCCTTCCCAGAAAGGAAACAAGCATCCGAGGACCGGCCCGGTTTCGAGGTAACACCTCTCATCAGCCCGGCTAGCTTGATTCCAGTGGTGTGGAGTGCCTGGGACTCACGTCTGAGCATCCCCAGTACACTTAGAGCGGTAACTGCAAACACAACAATGATGGCCAGAATGTGGATCAATGTCACACATTCACCCCAGTCCAAAGATCTGGGCCCAAATCCATCGTTTTTCCACTCCACACCACCCTGGGTTAGACAATGGCGATATGCAAATCAGCGCTGACCCTGTGCCCCATGGGAACAGTCCAGTCCGAACTACAAAAGCCATGTCCTTCCCAGAAAGGAAACAAGCATCCGAGGACCGGCCCGGTTTCGAGGTAACACCTCTCATCAGCCCGGCTAGCTTGATTCCAGTGGTGTGGAGTGCCTGGGACTCACGTCTGAGCATCCCCAGTACACTTAGAGCGGTAACTGCAAACACAACAATGATGGACAGAATGTGGATCAATGTCACACATTCACCCCAGTCCAAAGATCTGGGCCCAAATCCATCGTTTTTCCACTCCACACCACCCTGGGTTAGACAATGGCGATATGCAAATCAGCGCTGACCCTGTGCCCCATGGGAACAGTCCAGTCCGAACTACAAAAGCCATGTCCTTCCCAGAAAGGAAACAAGCATCCGAGGACCGGCCCGGTTTCGAGGTAACACCTCTCATCAGCCCGGCTAGCTTGATTCCAGTGGTGTGGAGTGCCTGGTACTCACGTCTGAGCATCCCCAGTACACTTAGAGTGGTAACTGCAAACACAACAATGATGGACAGAATGTGGATCAATGTCACACATTCACCCCAGTCCAAAGATCTGGGCCCAAATCCATCGTTTTTCCACTCCACACCACCCTGGGTTAGACAATGGCGATATGCAAATCAGCGCTGACCCTGTGCCCCATGGGAACAGTCCAGTCCGAACTACAAAAGCCATGTCCTTCCCAGAAAGGAAACAAGCATCCGAGGACCGGCCCGGTTTCGAGGTAAAACCTCTCATCAGCCCGGCTAGCTTGATTCCAGTGGTGTGGAGTGCCTGGGACTCACGTCTGAGCATCCCCAGTACACTTAGAGCGGTAACTGCAAACACAACAATGATGGACAGAATGTGGATCAATGTCACACATTCACTGGACTGGACTGTTCCCATGGGGCACAGGGTCAGCGCTGATTTGCATATCGCCATTGTCTAACCCAGGGTGGTGTGGAGTGGAAAAACGATGGATTTGGGCCCAGATCTTTGGACTGGGGTGAATGTGTGACATTGATCCACATTCTGTCCATCATTGTTGTGTTTGCAGGTACCGCTCTAAGTGTACTGGGGATGCTCAGACGTGAGTCCCAGGCACTCCACACCACTGGAATCAAGCTAGCCGGGCTAATGAGAGGTGTTACCTCGAAACCGGGCCGGTCCTCGGATGCTTGTTTCCGTTCTGGGAAGGACATGGCTTTTGTAGTTCGGACTGGACTGTTCCCATGGGGCACAGGGTCAGCGCTGATTTGCATATCGCCATTGTCTAACCCAGGGTGGTGTGGAGTGGAAAAACGATGGATTTGGGCCCAGATCTTTGGACTGGGGTGAATGTGTGACATTGATCCACATTCTGTCCATCATTGTTGTGTTTGCAGGTACCGCTCTAAGTGTACTGGGGATGCTCAGACGTGAGTCCCAGGCACTCCACACCACTGGAATCAAGCTAGCCGGGCTGATGAGAGGTGTTACCTCGAAACCGGGCCGGTCCTCGGATGCTTGTTTCCGTTCTGGGAAGGACATGGCTTTTGTAGTTCGGACTGGACTGTTCCCATGGGGCACAGGGTCAGCGCTGATTTGCATATCGCCATTGTCTAACCTAGGGTGGTGTGGAGTGGAAAAACGATGGATTTGGGCCCAGATCTTTGGACTGGGGTGAATGTGTGACATTGATCCACATTCTGTCCATCATTGTTGTGTTTGCAGGTACCGCTCTAAGTGTACTGGGGATGCTCAGACGTGAGTCCCAGGCACTCCACACCACTGGAATCAAGCTAGCCGGGCTGATGAGAGGTGTTACCTCGAAACCGGGCCGGTCCTCGGATGCTTGTTTCCGTTCTGGGAAGGACATGGCTTTTGTAGTTCGGACTGGACTGTTCCCATGGGGCACAGGGTCAGCGCTGATTTGCATATCGCCATTGTCTAACCCAGGGTGGTGTGGAGTGGAAAAACGATGGATTTAGGCCCAGATCTTTGGACTGGGGTGAATGTGTGACATTGATCCACATTCTGTCCATCATTGTTGTGTTTGCAGGTACCGCTCTAAGTGTACTGGGGATGCTCAGACGTGAGTCCCAGGCACTCCACACCACTGGAATCAAGCTAGCCGGGCTGATGAGAGGTGTTACCTCGAAACCGGGCCGGTCCTCGGATGCTTGTTTCCGTTCTGGGAAGGACATGGCTTTTGTAGTTCGGACTGGACTGTTCCCATGGGGCACAGGGTCAGCGCTGATTAGCATATCGCCATTGTCTAACCCAGGGTGGTGTGGAGTGGAAAAACGATGGATTTGGGCCCAGATCTTTGGACTGGGGTGAATGTGTGACATTGATCCACATTCTGTCCATCATTGTTGTGTTTGCAGGTACCGCTCTAAGTGTACTGGGGATGCTCAGACGTGAGTCCCAGGCACTCCACACCACTGGAATCAAGCTAGCCGGGCTGATGAGAGGTGTTACCTCGAAACCGGGCCGGTCCTCGGATGCTTGTTTCCGTTCTAGGAAGGACATGGCTTTTGTAGTTCGAACTGGACTGTTCCCATGGGGAACAGGGTCAGCGCTGATTTGCATATCGCCATTGTCTAACCCAGGGTGGTGTGGAGTGGAAAAACGATGGATTTGGGCCCAGATCTTTGGACTGGGGTGAATGTGTGACATTGATCCACATTCTGTCCATCATTGTTGTGTTTGCAGGTACCGCTCTAAGTGTACTGGGGGTGCTCAGACGTGAGTCCCAGGCACTCCACACCACTGGAATCAAGCTAGCCGGGCTGATGAGAGGTGTTACCTCGAAACCGGGCCGGTCCTCGGATGCTTGTTTCCGTTCTGGGAAGGACATGGCTTATGTAGTTCGGACTGGACTGTTCCCATGGGGCACAGGGTCAGCGCTGATTTGCATATCGCCATTGTCTAACCCAGGGTGGTGTGGAGTGGAAAAACGATGGATTTGGGCCCAGATCTTTGGACTGGGGTGAATGTGTGACATTGATCCACATTCTGTCCATCATTGTTGTGTTTGCAGGTACCCCTCTACCTTTGAGGCATGATACAACTGCCGCTACCATCAATGTGAGACTACCTTTCTTTAGAGTGTCCATCCAGAATACCAGTGGATGATATTGCACTTTTCCTTCAACATCAATGAACCATCATATGTCTCAATTTCTGTGTTCTATAAACAGCTGTCTCAGGAGGAAACGCAAGTAGAAAGTCACTCTTGGTAGCAAGATATTTTGCACGGACTTGAGCATAGACTTGGCACATTGTGTCTGGGCTCTAAGCCATTTAAGGTCCCCAAGCTGGACATTACTGGAAACTGGCCTGCTTACTGACCTCTTGGCTTTTCATCCTGTTAGTTATTTATTTAAGAGTTTTATATAGCGCTGGCCAGATTGTCGTGTTTTGGCAGCTCCTGAGTTAGCGTTTAGCACAGCTACACGGTCTTTTCTGTTAACTTGACCAAAACGAACGGGGGCCATTTTGAATCCCTCTGACTTCCGCTTCCTATGAACACGCTGCCTCGTGGTCAGTGTGCCCTTTCGTCCTTTCTCGATACCCATGGTCACTAGTCTGCTCGGCAACAGGCTATTTTTAGTACTGGTCAAGCGCACATGCGCACTACGCACCAATTGGTCACTCTTTAGGAATGTTCACACTAACTGACCAGTGCCGTTGAAACTCCTCCCACATGTTGGCTGTGTTCCAAAAATGACCTTATATGTACCTAAAATGTGTAACTTGTACCCGCCTATCTTTTTATTGCTATTAAACTGTATAAAAGAGGTCGCGCATCGATGTTCGGTGTGCTACTTCTTACATTGCCGAAGGGTGCTGTAGGAATGTATCACCACCCCATGGGGTCTTAATAAACTTGTCTTTTACCTTTTCCAGTGTCCGTGCCAACTTCTATACTAAGGTGTTCGAGAGTTTAGCAGAGTATGTAGGCCTGATTTGAACCCAACACCACAATTGGCGACCACGAAGGGACTCATCGGCGACTCGGATGCCCGAAGGAGAGGTCGTGACGAAGGTCAGGAAACTCGCCATGGACGCGTACGCTGCCACTGAGTGACCCGAGTCTCGGCACCCACGGTGTGTTTTCCCGTCCTTCCGATCTGACCTTCCAGGTGGCGCCGGTCTTCGACTGAGATTCTGATCTTGGATTGTCGTGATGTGCCGTTTTGGCTGATTTGACCACAGAACTTGGCAGTTGGACTTTGGACGTTTGAAAAGAAAATTGGTAAGCTTTTGATTGGTGAGGTAGTCTACTGACACTTACTGTGGCTTTTTGAAACTTTGAATTTGAATTTGAATTTGTTAGCTAACGTTTTGAATCTTTGAATTTGAATTTGAATATGTGAAGTGCACCTCACATAGGCAGGCATGTAGGGATATTTCTCTGATTTATTTGATTTGAACAGTGCACCGCGTTAGGTGGCATTTTTGTAGTATCGCGTTTTCGTGGTACTTTTTGAAACATGCCTGTTTTTAGCACACTCCGTAGGATGTGCTGTTCTGAAAATGGTACCAATTATCGATTAAGTGCAAAACAGCCGGCTCCCCCAGAGGGGACTCCAAATCGTGAAATGTATGTCAAATTCGGTATTCCACCAATAATGTATAGTACATTATGGCATAAGTATACTAAAACTGATCGTGAATTACAGTGGCCACTATATGGGTCGTTTGACCTTCGAAAGGTACAGTATGTAGAACAGTGTTTGTTTCAGCGAAGGTCTAGGCAAGATATGTTTGATTGTGTGCGTATGTGGGAGAAAGAGGTGCGTGAACGAGCGAAGCGTGAGGTAGCCTTGGTGGAGAAAGTGCAGCAGAAGGCTGCACATGACAAAGCTTTACAGCTACAGGAGAAGGAATTGCAGGAAAAGAAAGAGAGGGAGAGACGAGAACGAAATTTACAGGTTAATGGTCAATTCCCTATCAGGCGTCCTCTTTATCCGGTCCTTACTAATGAAATAGATGATTTTTCCTTACTAGATCGTTGTCCGCCTCCGTACGTCGTACCTACGGCTCCGAACGAGGACTCGGACGAGGATAGTGATCGAACACAGCGTACCAGGTTACATGCGGAACGAGCTGCGGAATTACGCTCATTTGCACAAAAGCTAAATATTAATACTGTTACTGTTTCTGATGTTACTAAACAAATGGAACAGTGGCCTGATAAGGAACGACTGTATTTTTTAGATCATTTTGGAGATGAAGTTGTTGAGCGGTATAGAAAATATTCTCTCGAGTTAGAACCAAAAGAGATATCCAAGAGTCGTGAGAATTTTCGTAAAGGTCTTTTTGTTCTTTCAGATGCGGACGACTTCTTCAAGCGTTTGATTGAACTGCGTAATGAGGCGACACGACTACGGGAGTTGGGAAAGTCGAAGAATTCATCTACGTCCGGAGCGATGGGGATATCCAAAGAATGCCCTATCTTTGAAACAGATAAGATCGATGCAATTAATGTTAGACCTATGCGAGAAGCTGCGCCTTTATATGTCCCTCATAAAGGGGATGGCACAGATGATGATAAAAGATCCAAAGACGCGAAAGGGTATTTTGTATATAATTGGGTTTATACGCCTTGGAATAGAGCAGATGTCATGGCGCTTAAGAATGCTTTACCTGATCCCCGTAAAAACCCTGCGGCTTTTTATGAGAATGTTGAAAGTGCAATTTCTTCGTGTATCATGACGTTAGTTGATATTGATCTATTTTTCGGGTTGATATTGCCCCCTGATATGTGGAGAGCGATTCGTAGATTTGATGACCTCACGACTCTCGGGGCCACTTGGAAAGATCTTGTTCAGGCTGATTTAGATAGAGAACCAGCATGTAAGCCGTGCCAATTAATATTAGACCTTCCAGGGGCCATACTGACAAAACTAAAAACTCTTGCCCCCGCTAAAAAGGTTGATTGGACTATATTAGCCTCTTGTAAGCAGAAAGCGGATGAATCAGTTTCCGATTTTATCTCTCGCTTCGAGGAAGCGTTCCATGATTACAGTGGTCAATTATTGACAGAAGATACTGGCAGGCATCTATACGTTGATAAGTATGTAGCTAATCTCCTACCGGAGATTGCGAAACGATTAAAAGCGAGTGAAAGTTCATGGACCACAGCAACCCCTGCTTCTTTATTGACTATGGCTCAATATTATGAAAGACAGGAATTGGAGGCGAAAGAAAGTAGTGAAAAGAAGGCGAAGGAATTGAAAACGAAGGTAATGTTAGCTCAGGTTCAGGCTACGAGAGGAAACAATAGAGGGGGGCGAGGATCGTACAGTAATGCTCCTCCCCCTCGTTCTGACATTTCTGTGAATCAATGTGCATACTGCAAACAGTTTGGGCATTGGATTGCAGACTGTCCGGTGTTTCGAGAGCAGCGTAATTTGAGGGGACGAGGAAGTGGAAGGTCTAGGAGTTATTATGGAGGGTCAAGAGGAGGTTATGGCACGAATGATCGTGGGGGATATGGAGCAAGGGGTCGTGGTCAGTCAGATTATAATACGTTTGATAATCGCAATCAATATCAGATAAATGAGGGTGGTCCTGCTGAACTACGGGATGAGCATTACGCATAGGACTGCGTAGGATGGGGTGTGGAATCGGTTGAGGTACCAGTTGATCAAAGGGGTCCATACATAGAAGCACATGTTCTGGGTTCCACTGATCAATTTCTGGTCGATACAGGAGCTACTCGTAGCGCTTTGTCCAAATACTTGGTTCCAAGGGCTCCCCTGTCTGGCGAGGTAATTACAGCAATAGGGTTCGATGGAACACCTACTTCTAGCCCACTGTCTCAACCAGTTACATTTCATGTTGATAAATTTGCTGCCCCTTGTCCCTTTTTGTTGTCTCCAAATACACCAGATAATATTATTGGACTCGATATGTTAAAACACTTTCGAGCTACTATTCGCTGTGCCCCAGAAGGAGTGCGAGTTGTGTTGAATGAGAATTACCCGGAATTAGAGCGAGTGTGTTTTCTCCATGAATCTGAAGTTCTGGCCTCCTTACCGAAAACGTTGTGGGCCACTTCCGATACGGATGTAGGGCAGATGATACTTCCTCCAGTGCGTATTATTGTAAAGGAGGGAGTATCTCTACCACGTGACCCACAATATAAGATTTCTAGAGAAGGTGAACTTGCTTTGATACACATTGTAGATGATTTAATTTCGGCAGGAGTAGTTGAGGAAGTCCCCTACAATGTTTGTAATAGCCCAATTTTACCAATCCTTAAAAGAGATACAGATGCTAAGGTTTACCGTTTCATTATTGATTTGAGGGAAATAAACAAGATAGTAGTGCCTCAGTATCCGGTGGTGTCTGACATCACCACATTGCTTACGTTGGTTCCACCGACGGCAACTACTTTTACAGTCATCGATTTGAAGAATGCCTTCTTTTCGATCCCTGTACATCCTGACAGTCGATATCTATTCGGCTTTACATTAAATAATAAATCGTACAGATTCTGTCGAGTTCCTCAAGGCTATACTGAAAGTCCTAGCATTTATAGTCAGGCATTAAAAAGACAGCTTGATTCCTTTGACTTACAGGAGGGAGTGGTTATCATTCAATATGTAGATGATATCTTACTTGCTGCAGACACGCCAGAACAATGTGAGAAGAGTACCTTTTCCTTGCTTTCCTTCCTGGCCAAACATAATCATAAAGTTTCGAAGAAAAAGCTGCAATATTGTAGACCAAAGGTGACCTACCTCGGTCATCTTTTGTCTAAGGAGGGCCGTGCATTGACACCAGATCGAATTCAAGCAGTTCTAGATACTCCAGTCCCTCGCACTCAGAAGGATGTTCGCGCCTTTATAGGTTTGACGTCTTTTTGTAGGCAATGGATATTGGGTTTTTCACATATTGTTAAACCCTTGTTAGCATTGTTGTCTAAAGATACACCGATCCCCATTGAATGGACGGATGAATGTCAGAATGCTTTTGAACAATTGAGACAAGCTCTTTGTTCTGCACCAGTGTTAGGTACACCTGATTACACGAAGGTTTTTACATTATATGTACATGAGAAGGATGGGTGCGCATTGTCAGTCTTAGTGCAGACACACGGAGACAAACAGAGGCCTTGTGCATACTTCTCGGCGGTACTCGACCCTGTGGCTCGAGGATTGCCTGGATGTTTTCGAGCAGTTGCGGCAACAGCAGTTGCGATACGACAAAGTGAGGGAATAGTTTTGTCACACAAATTGTTGGTGCTAGTTCCCCATGCGGTAGATGCGTTACTGAATCAAACGAAAACGCAGCATCTAACCAGTGCCCGTCTGACAGGATATGAGCTAACGTTGTTGGCGCCTCACATCACACTAAAACGATGTGCAACACTAAATCCTGCTACTTTATTGCCGGACCCTGTTGCTGAGACCCAGAAGGAAGAACAACATGATTGTGTTTTTCTGACTGAGGAACAGACAAAGGGTCGTATCGACTTACAGGATACGCCATTTCCAGATGTAGATGGGGAACTGTGGGTTGATGGATCGTGCGTGAGGTTACCGGATGGTACGACTTCCGCAGCTTATGCGATCACGACACTTAAGACTGTGGTAGAAGCAGCAAGGATACCCCAAAAATCGGCTCAAGCAGCTGAGTTGATAGCCTTAACGAAGGCATGTGAGTTAAGTGCTGGACTATGTGTGAACATTTACACGGATAGTCGTTACGCTTTTGGAGTAGTGCATGATTTTGGCCTACTTTGGAAGGAACGAGGATTCCTGACTTCACACGGAGTACACATCATGCATGGAGAATTGGTACGCGATCTCCTTAATGCACTGTTATGCCCAGAGAAAGTTGCAATAGTCAAGTGCAGTGCACACAAAAAGGTGACGGACAAAATAGGACAAGGCAATGCTTTTGCAGACCGTATTGCAAGAGAGACCGCTATGCTGCAAAATAATTTCCCCATGTATGTGGTGAAGTCACAAGCTGAACGGTGGCATGATGCTATAGAAGAAATACTAGATATACAGAAGTCAGCATCAGCGGCAGAACTTGTGAAATGGGCCACTGAAGGAGTATTGGATGATGAGGTTTGCTGGCGTAGTAAAGATATGGAGAGATGGAAACTACCCATGGCCTATTTACAAACAATGGTGCACATGACACACGGGCTGGCACACATTGGAGCTCTCGCAATTACTAAATTGCTTACACGAGTTTGGGAAAACGCTGACATTGCTAGCACGGCTAAGAGAGTAGTGCAGACCTGCCTGATATGTTTGCAGCACAATCCTGGACAAGGGACTCATACTCCTAAAGGTGGGTTTGTTCCACCTACTGCACCATTCGAAGTACTACAAATGGATTACATCCAGCTGGAGCGCTGTAATAATCTCAAGTATGTCCTAGTAGTGGTGTGTGCCTTCAGTAAATGGATTGAGGCTTACCCTACGAAGGACAATACAGCATTGACAACAGCTAAGGTGTTACTCAAGGAATACTTCCCGCGCTACGGAGTTTGTAAACTTATGTGGAGTGATAATGGCCCTCATTTCATTGGAAAAGTAGTGGAATATGTCCTGAAAGGATTGGGAATCAAGCAACGATTCCATGCTGTCTTTCATCCGCAATCAGCAGGTTTAGTAGAACGATACAATGCAACTCTGAAGCTGAAGCTAGCAAAGATAGTGGCATCGACATCTCTGAAATGGCCGGACGCTTTGCCTCTGGCATTGCTGTCCATTCGGTCAGTGCCACATTCTCGATCTGGCCTCACACCCTACGAAGTGGTGTTTGGAAGGCCTATGAATATTTGGGGGGTTCCAAAGCCTCGTTTGATACATGATATGCCTTGTATAATGATGAACGATTATCTGGCACGATTAACAAATGATTTGCTTTCTATTCATCAACAGGTTCGAGAGGCGCTCCCTGATAACTCCACTGGTGAGGCTCACGATCTCCGCCCTGGAGACCACGTGATGGTCAAAGTATTTGAGCGATCCAGCAGTTTGGAACCGAGATGGCATGGCCCTGAGCAAGTGCTGCTGGCTACGCGAACGGCTGTGAGAGTCACTAACAAGAAGCGGTGGATACATTCAACGCATTGCCGACGTGTCTCTCCGGATCTGGTGAGCCCTGTGGTGCTATCCGACTACAGAAAGATTTTGGATACAGAAAAGAGCCCAGCTGTCACGCCTGATGAATTGGAGGGAGCCTTCCCGGACCACGTTGTTTCAGATAAAGTGAAGTACAATCTACGCCCCAGGAAATAAGATTCCTTTTGTGTTTTTGAAACTGGTTGGTAACCGCTCTGAGGTTTGTGAAACGGAAGCCGGGAATATCAAGGGGGGGGGATCAGTTCTGCCCAGTGTAGCGACACCCGTCTTGAATCCCGGAGAACAAATCAACGGCAGCCTCGGTTCAGAACCATCGTTTTATTTTTTCTCGCTTAGTGTTGCTTGTGAAGAGTATTGTTTTGTGAACTATGGCATCTCCTTCGACACAAAAAGGGAGAATTCTTGGTGCTGTTTTGTTTGTCTTGACGGTAGTGATGATCGCAGTATTAGCCTGGACTATAGAACTGTTGTTTCCTGTACGAGAACATTTGCTGCCTACCACTCCAAGTCCATCTGAACATTTTCATTTCACTCTGCCTTTTCACGAAGAAAGACATAGGCAGACTTATTTGAACAACAGCTTTATTAAGATTTTGCATCATACTCATAATATGACCAACACGTTCAATTGTTGGGTATGTGGAATGTTGCCCGGACACCAGAAGAAGGGAGGAACACCACTCATTCCTCTCCCGTTTTCTCATAATGGTTCTTGTCATGCTTGGTACACTCTTCTTTTTACTCTGCGATGGCCAACGAAAGGTGGATTACTTTTTCGGTTGAATAAAATATGCTATAACGATAAAGATGGCTATCCACACGCTGAAGGAACTAAATTCGAATGGGAAGAATATCGTCCGGACAATGTTTCTACACCTCGTGTATATACGAATCAAAGACTTATAAATGTGACGAGCATGCATATAATAACCGTTATCGATACAAAAGCAGATTTGTGTATTAGAAATAAAGGTACAATCCCTGTAGGCCGTAGTGAATGTAATATTACACTTACCTTTGATACACCAACTGGAATTGCATTTGTAGCTTCACGTAACACATATTTCATTTGTGGAAATAAGGGATACCATCGTCTACCATTGGGATGGTTAGGAACGTGTTATATAGCTTTTGTATTACCACCTGTATTTATTGCTCCTCCCATGTACCACAATGATTATGTTCTGTACCATGATTTCATACTGAACAGAGTAAAACGAACAATAGATCTTGATGAAATAGACCAGACTGATACCACATTACAACAATATGTAGATTTCAATTTGGGGTTATTTTCATTCGTAGGAGCTGCACTGAATAGCAGGAAGATAAGGCGGCTTACACGTGTGGTGGAAGCCGTCGCTAATGAAACTGCCTCTGCTTTAGGGAATATTACTGAGGAATTGCAAATTACCAGAATTGTGGCGCTCCAGAATCGAATGGTTCTAGATGTGATACTAGCTGATAGGGGTGGAGCATGCCGCGTCATCGGAAGTAGTTGTTGCGTGTACGTACCAGATAACTCACCTTCTGTATATGATTCGATTACAAAATTACATAAGATAGCTGCTGAGATCCACCCAGAAAATGGAACATGGACCTTTTCTGGTTGGTTCTGGACCTTGCTTAGTACTTGGGGTTGGAAATTATTAACGATTCTCTGTGTTTTTATTGGAGTACTATTTTTCCTTTGTTTATGTATTCAATGTGGCCCTACATTATGTTCTGTATGTATCACAGCCTGTATTCCGTCCAAACGAGCTATTGTCAAGCAAGAGAAGCTGATCAATGATGAAGTATTGAAAATAATGGCTATTGACATTGAGGATGAACATTCCGACTACGTTCACTATGAGGTAGCTTTTGCTAAACGCTAAAAGGGCCGTCTGTCGTGTTTTGGCAGCTCCTGAGTTAGCGTTTAGCACAGCTACACGGTCTTTTCTGTTAACTTGACCAAAACGAACGGGGGCCATTTTGAATCCCTCTGACTTCCGCTTCCTATGAACACGCTGCCTCGTGGTCAGTGTGCCCTTTCGTCCTTTCTCGATACCCATGGTCACTAGTCTGCTCGGCAACAGGCTATTTTTAGTACTGGTCAAGCGCACATGCGCACTACGCACCAATTGGTCACTCTTTAGGAATGTTCACACTAACTGACCAGTGCCGTTGAAACTCCTCCCACATGTTGGCTGTGTTCCAAAAATAACCTTATATGTACCTAAAATGTGTAACTTGTACCCGCCTATCTTTTTATTGCTATTAAACTGTATAAAAGAGGTCGCGCATCGATGTTCGGTGTGCTACTTCTTACATTGCCGAAGGGTGCTGTAGGAATGTATCACCACCCCATGGGGTCTTAATAAACTTGTCTTTTACCTTTTCCAGTGTCCGTGCCAACTTCTATACTAAGGTGTTCGAGAGTTTAGCAGAGTATGTAGGCCTGATTTGAACCCAACACCACAAGATCTGAGGGTATCGGAGCGCTTTACAACGTATGTGTCAGGAAATCACATAAACGCAATAGTCTTGAGGAAAACATAGCAGCGTAGTAGTAAACAAATTGGTATAATGGATCCTGGTGCTTTGTTTAAGTATGGGTATGCTGTACCGACTTGAAGCAAGGAGGTCAGATAGAGTCATAACGGTGTGCACGTTGGCACAAGCCAGCCCTCTTTAGGGGTGTGGGAGTAAGGTAGGTTTCCGATGGCTTGGTGGAGGTAGATGACATGATGGCAGAGAATCTGGCATGTTTCGGCTGGTGTGCTCCATCGGCAGCTATCGATCCATGGGCGGACGATTGAGACAGAGGTCTTTGAGCTACATTTTAAATTTTGGAAAGGATGGGGTAGTTCTGATGTGGACAGGGATGGAAGTCCAGATTTTGGGTGCGCTTCCAGAAAAGGAGCGGGCTGCGGTTTTTTGTTTACCGATTTTCGGCAGGAAGAGGAGAAGCATATTGGAGCTCCTGAGGGTCCTAGTCTGGCCGCCTTCTTAAGATTGGAAGCCAGGTAGGCTGGTTTCCCGTTGTGCAGGGATTTGTGCATGAGGCAAGCAGTTCTGAAATTGGCTCGCATTTCGACTGGGAGCCATTTTAGCTCTTTGAGTGCAGGCGATATGTGATCGTATTTCTTTGCTCCTGTGATCATTCTGGCTTCTGCATTGAGTGTCGTTCTGAGGGGGCTAAGTGACATTTAGCTCTACCTGTGAGGGCTGCATTGCCGTAGTCTAGTCTGGATAGCACTAGTGCTTGAGTAGCTTGCTTAAAGTCCTTAGGCAAGTTATAGGGTTTTATTTTGTTGAGAAGTTTCAAGTTGAGGAAGGCGCTTTTTGCAGAGATTTTGATGTGGTTGGCCATGTCTAGTTTTGGATCGAAGGTGATTCCCAGCGATTTTACAGAGTCAGCCAGAGTGATATTGCCATTGAGGGCGTCAATGGCTTTCAGCCAATCTGTGATTTGGGGGTTCTCTGTTTTGTTAGAGATGAGGAGGAATTCTGTTTTGTTTTGGTTGAGTTTCAAGTGATTAAGGGATAGCCAATTTTGGACTTCTCTAAGAGTGTTGTTAAGTCTTTGGATGTCCTCTATGGACGAGGTTTTGAGATAGATCTGGGTGTCATCTGCATATAGGTGTAAGGGGATTTTGGTTGTTTTGAGTTTAGTGGTGAGGGGTTCCATGTAGATGTTGAAAAGTTGAGGGGAAAGAACTGATCCTTGGGGGACACCTCTGCTGACGGGGTGTAGGTCCGACCAGAAGGTTTTGATTTTTATTCTTGGTGTGCGGTTCATGAGAAGGGAGGAGAATCACTGTAGGACCTCCTTTTCTGCACCTAGCCTATTTTGGAATACTTTGATGAGTAGCTTGTAGTCAACCGTGTCAAAGGCTGCCGATAGGTCTAGGAGTATGAGTAGACAGCTTTGGTCTTTGTCTAGTGACTTGTGGATGTCATCTATGATGTTGATACATGCTGTCTCAGTACTGCAGCCTTGTCGGAAGCCCTATTTGTGGGGTCCAGGAGGTTGATGTTATCCATGTGTTGGGTCAATTGTAGGAAAACACATCTTTCCAGGATTTTGGATAGGAGAGGAAGATTGGAAACAGGTCTGATGTAATCAAGTCATTAGTGCCCAAGCCTGTTTATTTTAGAAGTGGTGTTACTTGGCCGACTTTGAGGCAGTCTGGAATGGTTCCGGTTCTCAGGGAGCTCTTTATGATTTTGCTCCAGAGCGGGGCTAAGGAGAGTTAAAGTTTTTTAGCCGGTTGAGTGGGTATAGGATCAAGGGCGTGGGAAGAGGATTTGGAGGTGGAGATTTGTTAAACTATCATCGATTCAGGGATGGGGTTAAAGGATTTTCAGAGTATTGGAGGGTGGTTAGGTATGATATCATATGTCCTTGGGGATAGGCTCATGTGAGTGGTACTGCGGTTGACATCCAAGTAGAGTTCGATCTTGGTGATTTTGTCACTGAAGAAGTTGGCAAAGTTATCGCACTGGTCTTTGGAGGCCAACATCAAGGCAAGGGGGGGCTGGGAAATCTGTTGTCTGATGAGGTTGAAGAGTTCCTTGGGCCTGTTTTTTGCGTTGTCGAGAGCAGATCAGAAGAAGGAGGTTTTTAATTAATTATGTGTTTTTTGTACTTCCTGCGAGTTGATTTGAGTTGTTTGCGGAAGATTGAGGTTGGATTTTGTTCTGCCAGCATCTTTCTGTGGCCCTAAGATGTCCGTGTTGAACCAGGATCTGGACGGAATGTTTCTGCCTCTTTTTAGTTTCAGGGGGGATTGTTGGTCCAGAAATGAAGTCATAGTTGCGTTATAGTGAGAGGTTAGTTCTGTTGTGGAGAGCTCATCCGTGGAGCTAGGAAGGAGAGATCTCATCTTTTCCTCTAGGGTAGCTAGGGGGATCTGAGTTAGGTTTCTTGTCCAATTTGGGGGGGGTTCCAGCGTGGGGGATTTGCATAGGATTGGCTGGCTGATGCAGAATGAGATGAGGTGGTGATCCGACCAGTCAATGGGAAAGATGCGATCGATACGGAATGTGTCGCGTTCAGCAACAATGGCTTCCAGGATAGATCCTTTGTCATATGTTTCTTCACTGCAGTGTTGGATAAGGTTGTTATTGATTAGAAGATCATTTAGGGATTGGATTAGCGGGTTATTTTCTTTGTTCAAGTGAAAGTTGAGGTCACCTAGGATTAAATAGTTTGAGTCTCGGAGAGGGCAGTAGGTGATCAGATCTAACAGGTGTTCCCCATATGCTGTGGTGTTGCCAGGCGGATGGTAGATGAGGTGGCCGAGTAGAGATTTGTGGTCTTTTGTCTTAAAGTTGGTGGTTAGGCATTCAAATGTGTTGTATTTGAAGGTGTCTGTTTCTGTCACGTTGATGATGAACTTGTGCAGGATTGCTATCCCCCCTCCTGGTTGATCCTTTCTGTCTATGTAGATAAGTGCATATCCCGTGGGCACAAGCATGTCCAGGCTTGGGGAAGAGAATTGGTTTAGCCAGGTTTCGGTGATGAAGGTGATGTCTATGTCATGGGTGAGTATTGTTTCTGCCAGCTCAGCTGCATGTTTGGTGACTGAGCTGCAGTTGATGAGCATGCATTTGGTGAAGGTCTCCTCATTTTTATGTTTCTTGATTAGGGGATCCCTGGGAATATTTGAGAGGAAAGCAGGGAGTCTTGTTTGTCTTGGGGGGGTGGTCTCTTCTGAGTCCCGTGATGACCATGATCTTGGATTCTGGGGTGACAGAAGTATGAGTGTCTTAGGAGACGACAAGCGCCATCACTTCACTTGGTGGCATATCCGCAGTTGTTCTTTTGGGTCTTTGTGATTTGTTGGAGAGGGGGGTTGAGATCCAGCTGGGATTTAGAGCCTTGGGGGGCTGATGCTCTCTGGTGAAAGGACAGGCGGGAGTCGAGAGGGGTAGTTGGCTGGGTTTTCTGAGTATAGAGAGGCATTCTTTCCCATCAAATTTGTTGTCAGCTCCTGATAGTCCACAGTCACTGCTCTGTCTTCTCACACAGTGAGATATGATGCTTAAAGGTTTTGGAACATCTGGAATTCAGTTGGGACATTTCCGTGCTGGCTGCTTGAGTGTTTTTCCTAGTTTCTACTTTTGACAGTGTAGATAGATTTCTCCCTGACAACTCTGCATTGACATACCCCTTACCCATGCATGATTTCCTACCTTATAGGTCTATTTGTCTCCTCTTCCTAGACATTTCTATCCTGGGTGAGTGTGCATATTGAGGGATGTGCATGTGATGACCTGAAGTTTCTTAACACGTAACCAAGACTGGCATACACATACTGTTAGACCTGCATACACCTAAACTTGGAACCTTGGAAATGGAAGCTAGTGGGCAGTGCACGTAGCTTATGCATCACGCAAAAGTGGAGCAGATCTACAATGGAGCGGAGCAACAGCGGATTGATTCGGCAGAGAGACTCGGAGGCTAGGAAAGCTGCTGGGCCACAAGAGCCAATGACCTGCCGAGGACCGGTGGGAGTGCATGGGCCATGTTGAGTTGCAGGAGACACATGGAACAACCCAGAGCAGAGGTGGTTTGGGGGGAGGCAACCACACATTGAGGCTACCGCCACCTTACTGGCCCGAGCCTCAGCTCACTGCATCTCTCCTTCCTCGCTCCTCTTTAACGCTCACAACAACCCCTCAGCTCAGCCCTGCTATGAGGCATCGCCTCAGTCCAAGACCTTAACAGCGACAAGGGGATGATGCATATGACATAGTCACCACCTATAGCTTTACCGCTAAGCTGTCATAGACAGGGAGGGAGTTGAAGGAGGGGGATTTATGCCAAGCCAGCTCTCAGTCATCCCCAGCATCAATCCCCTGTGTCGGCCAACCTGCCCAAACCCTATAGACACAGCTCAGACACAGCGTACCTACAGCCTTAACTACCAGCACAAATTACCATGCAAGGCCCAGCTTTGGGTAGTCTACAACCTGCATCCTATAGCCTAGTCTATGCACTGAGCAGCATAGCACATCATACGAGGCAGCTACAAGGTATAAGAGGTTAAAGTCAATTAAGGTGGATGGACCGTAATCAAGGGAGTAGCCAAAGCGGATGAAGAAGTCTGAGCAGTGCAGCAACCATAAAGTACTGCAGAAGAACAGCAGGTGAACAGAAGAACATATGGTGAGAGACTGGCATTTGGCATTAGGCTGAGACTTTCTGGCAGTGATGCGGAGGCGGCCAGCGTTAGGTCGGTGCGGTATGTGTCACAGCACAGGAACTACAAGCGCTCACGCACGGACTGGACTTCACGTCAGGACAGATCTACAACTGGCACAGCCTAAAACAGGAAACTGGCGCCATCAATCAAGGCCAGGCACTTGACGGGCTCCCAATCAACTCCAACAAATTCAACAAACTGCAATAAAATTGAGACAGCAAAAGGCCCATATGTCACTCAACCCAAGCTCGACCATGAGCCTAACGTCTTTGGCAGCACAGATTGCACAAGTACCCACAGCCACATAAATTAGGCAAATCAGGCAATCTAGGCCAAGAGAGTGGGTGCACACATTCAGACAGTGGGCGTCGACATTTTATACAAATTGGAAACACTCACCTAGGGTCTTCAAGGCACACAGGAACATTGCAGTTTCTAGAACAGTAGGGAGAGCGGGTAGAAGAGCGCTCCTGGTGGAACCAGGAACCAAAGAAAAAAGGTTAGGTACTCAATGGGGGAGACTGAGGTATTAGCAGAAATTAAGAAAGGCCCATCTCCAGCTGGCCAAGAAGTAATGACACAGAGAGAGGCATCCACCAACACCGCAGACTGCACAGTTCGACACAGCTTTAAAGAAACTAATTGCAGAGAACGAGAGACTTGGAAACACAGCAGTGACCAGCATCATTGCTCAAAACCCCATTGCCAACCTGTCTAACCATAGCATGCCAGAGAAACAAACAGAGCAATCAGGGGTCATTGAGATATCGCCGACAATAAATGAAGGCAAAATACTTGGAAAAATGCAGGGTCAAACAAACTCGAAAACTACCCAAAAAATGAATCTATTTGAAAAAGAGGCCCCGTTCATCACCCAAATAACCAGCAACATGACACCTTGGATGACTCTACAAATCCTTGTGTTTGGAAAACTAGACAGAACTGCTCTTTCCCAGCAAATAAACCTGGAAGGGCGCAAGCAGCTATCTCAGCGCTCTAAAAACAGAACCCAACACTCTAGAGATGAAGGAAGGCTCCAGGCATCAATCCATTGAAAACACAATGTTGGTAACAGACAGTGACTTACAACTAAGGGCGGATGAATTTAAAGGAGCTACATCCTGGATACTGCCCCTAAGCCCAGATCCCTCTATACGGAGGGTCCGGCCCACATTCTAAATTCGATTAATTCCTCCTTGCTGGAAGCAGTAAAGCAGTAAAGACACTTACGTGGCAATCCCACAAATTAGAAATACAGGTTGAATTAATACATATGCGGGCACAAAGCGTCTTGACAATCGATAAAAAGGAGAACATGCTAAATACCAAAGTTTACCAGTGGGCCATTAAAGAAAAAGGCTTGGGAGCTACTGCAAGTTCTGCAAGTCACAAATGTGAAGCAATCATGAAAAGCTAACCACACTGCCAGACCAGCTATCCACTCAAAAAAACCAATGTAGGGAAGCCTGGATAAACAACGTACTAAACAGGAACATTATTGAAAATGATGAGCAGCCCTGCGGAGCAAAAAAGTAATAACGGAAATAAGAGAAACAATTGGCATTATAGAACTAACTAGTAACTTGCCAGCGGGCAAAAGTGGCAGCCCCTCAACAAGCATGGAAAAGGTACACCTAAGCAAAACAAAATATTTAAAAGAAATGAAAGCAAACATTGCAGGGCAGCTCTCCTGACAACAAAAGAAAAAACTGCAAAAATCATTGAAAACCTCCAAAAAGAAAAATGATATGACACTCACATAAAAAACATTTGCGAGGCCAACATTAGCCCCAAATCTAGACACCGACCAGGCCGAGAGTGGAACAGACAGCATTCTCAAGGGCCTAGGGAATTACTCCATCTTCCAAGCAAGACACAGAACTCCTGAAGATGCTTACTACAAACGGTGGTTCGAAAAAAAATAATTAAATGTGTGCTTGCTGAGTTAGATACAAACAATAGAAGCAGGACATACAAACATCTGGCATTGAGAAACGCTCGTTAAATAAAATAGATTCCCTATTGAAAGCCCTGTCTGTAGAAAAGTAATGCAACTGAATATACATACCCACAGAAAAATGGCACATCTACCTCCTTGACAAAAAAAATATTCAATGAGAGCATAAAGAGGTGTCGCCAGGTAGAGTTACAGTACAGGAGAGAGAGTTCGCACGGACGAAAAACAACCTGAAAAACTTTAGAAAATTGCACTAAAAAATCACTTGACAACTGACACAAAACACACATAGAGAAGAAATGGAAACATATATACTCTCTGTGAGTGCCCAACAATACAATGTTAGGCGATGCAGCACGCGTAATGTAAATGGTTTTATTTATTTATTTACGTACTTAACTCCGTACCCTCCATATGCCGGAGTTTACTACCCACCCCACCCTGCCCCTCCCCCGCCCCGCAGCATTCCCTCGGCGAGCCACCACTGGTTATACTACTCTATAAGAGACTTATAAGCAAATTAAATATATAAAGTAGCTACATGGCAAATAAACCATGTTTAGGGGAGTGAGCACAAGCACTTTAGCACTGGTTAGCAGTGGTAAAGTGCACAGAGTCCTATGGCTAACAACACCGAAATCAAGCAAAAGTTGAAGGTAGGTAGACAAAACGTTTGGGGGAAGACCACCGTACGTCTGACAGGTCTATCAAGTTTCAACACCTTGGAGGATACAGTTTGGAGATTTTTAAATGGACGAGTCTCCTGCTTCACTTTGGATTTTTTCTTCATAAGAGAGAGAAGATCTTATTTGCACCTGGGTCCGAGGGTGAAACAAAGGACCTGTAAATGGAAAGACATAATCGTCATACGCTTCGTCCCAGGTGCAATACGAACTCAAACAACCTTACATGATGTGATGGCACTTTGATGGTATGCACAACACTTCAACATACACAGAGAGGAGATAACATTTATAGGCATAAGTATCTGCTCCTTATAATGGGCACAAGAAAATCAGATTGTGTTTTACCTGCCAATGGCACTCACAAACCCTGCCTCTGTGAACCCTCTGACATCAGCTGCTGATGAATGGGACTGTGAACACATGGAAGCTAATGCAACATATGGACGAGAGGCAGTTAATTCACGGCAGTATACATGTGGAAAATGTGATAGGTCTTGCTGATGATGACAATTGTCAAAGGAGGAGTTTGTATATTGTTTAGACACAAACAGCATGAACATTACACATAAATGTGGTTCCGCTAACAAGCGTGTTATTGAGTTGTGCTAAGGATGTCCCCTGAGGAGGGCTGGTTGGGCTGTACAGCAGCCACTTCGAGACTTTAGGTTACTAAGCTATGTAGAGACAGACATGTGCCATGATATGCATCACAGTCATTCAGCCTGCTCAAAGTTTTGAACTGGATGAAAAATAATGTGGCAAATTTAGCAAGATGCATCGGTGTGTGGGTTTGGAAACCTGCAGAATGTTGTGATCTTTGTAACAGGTACAGTGGCAACATGAGGCACAATTCAATGTGTCATGAGAAAGAGGTATTTACCATGGTTTTAAACATACCACTCTCTGATCAAGAGACATACATTTAATCACTCAGTCAGTATTTACTTTATTTTGATTAGCATCAACAATCATAATAGTAACATGGCATTCTGCAACATGTTCTGACAAGTACTGGGCAGCTGTCATATATAATAACGTTTCCTACATTTTCTTACATTACATTCCAAAGCCATATGTGTCATGTACAAAAAGTTCAACATGATTTATCAAATGCATGTAACATTATACACTTAAGATCACTGAAACCCCTGTTAATGCAATTAAGGATACATGTTGTGTAGATAGAACTTAGGGGCTGATTAGGATGGTTGTGGACTTTCATCCACCCGCCACCCTATCATAAACGGGACCACCCGACATGCTGTCAGCGGTCCGGACAGAGGCATTACAATGCGACTGCCACCACGGCGGTCGCAATGCCTATATTTTCCATTGCTGCAGGTGCTGCTGGCTGCAGCACACGCTGCAATGCAAGAATGGGATACATTACATATTCCTGCACTACGTGGCAGGCACCATATGGTGCCTGCAACAAGGTGCAGGGATATGTAGGGGGCACCATAGGTGCCCCCCAAAACCAACAGCTTGGGGCTAGGGGGGAAGGGGGCCCACTACTGGCCTCCAAAGTCCCTTTCTGCCTGCCTGTCCATGGCAGGTTAACAGTGTAATCCCTACAATGGTGCCTGGCAGGCACCACCACCATTGTAGGGAATGCAACTCCCTCCGATGCACCAGTGGGCTCAAGGAGCCCATCAGATGCCTGGCAGTTGATCTTCCCGACCACTAACAAACCAACCGCCATTGTATTATGGCGGGCGGGAACATTGATCACGATGGCGGTGAGACCTCCACCAACGGGCATGTCGGTGGCAGACTCACCACCATCGAAATTGGACCCATAGACATTAAATATGTTTGGTCATGCATGACATATACCACTGACAAATACTTACCATACTATGGGTTATGGGACTGATTGATATTATTACTGTTGTGAAATGTGTGAAGGAGAAATGCATTGAAAGTACAGATCGGTGTGGATGTTGATTTCCCTCATCCTTCTTGTCCAGTCTGCACAACAGTTAAGGCAGAACTGCAGCAGTGGAATTGGTGTTAGCTAGCTGGGATGTCAGGAAACACTGAGGCTGCACAGTGTCAATTAACAGATTATAGTATACATTTAATAGGCCCTTTCATTGGCACCTGACCTACGTGGTTCAAAAAGTGTATCTGAACATGCAGACTAGATACGATAAGGCTGTGATAAGGTAAAACAATATATATTGCACATATCATAGGTGGACGGTTGTGACATTCATGGCAGTGATATATCTGGCTGGGTGTCAGTAATGTGTAGTGGTAGTAGTCCTGCTCGTGGGCCCACCATATGTCGTGGAGTTGCTGCTGCTTTTACTTGCAATTCAGCAAACAAATGGATGGTATGAATCTAAGGTTAAAAAGGTCACCATATTGACTTTTGATATTATTTGTACATGTGCAAGACAGGACAGGGCGTGTGTCTTTGTATAGGTGAATATGTCTGTGGTTTGTGGAAAGAGTTACATAAGTTGGAAGTCAGGGTATAGGTTACATTTAGATGTGTGTTGCGTATATATGGACTGATATTGTAGTTCCATAAATCAGGCAGACTAGGCTGTACATTAGGTCAAGTTGCATTGGCAATAGAGTCTGCCCCTAGAGGGGGTAGGCAGATGCACAATCGTAGTTGATCACTAAGCAGAGACCTTGCCACTATCTTGGCAAAAGGATTCTTCACCCACCTCCTCTCATAGTGCCATTTTCTTAATGTCCAGTAGATGAACACCTTCACTCCCCAAAGCATGGATTCTAAATGTGGCATTCTGCAATATGGACAGCTTCCATCTTCCTCAGAGAGAGTGTGGAGGATGACAATTAAGGGCCCTATTAGGATGGCGGACGGACTTGCGTCTGTCCGCCACCCCCGAGGAAGAGGGACCGTCTGCATGGGCAGCGGCGGTCCTTCCATGGCAATTAGGATGTGACCGCCACCCTGGCGGTCACATCCCCTACATTTAACATTGCAGCGGATGCTGCTTCAAGCAACACCCGCCGCAAGGTTAAAAAATGCATGTTGACCTTTGCATGCACAAAGTGGCAGGCACCGCGTGGTGCCTGCCGCTTTGTGCACGCAAAGGCAGGGGGTACCATAGGTACACCCAGTTTGCAACCCCCATCCCCCCCTTCACCCCTGGGGGCCCGCAACTGGCCCCCTAACAAAAGACCGTATGCCTTTCCACGGCGGAAATGCCGCCGTGGAAAGGCATACAACCGCAGCCATCCTAATATGCCTGGCGGTGTCAGATAGACACCGCCAGCCATGTTAGAGCTTTTCCGCCACGGTCGGAAGGCGACCGCGGCGGAAAAGCTGCAGACATAAAAAATATCCCCCGCCATCCTAATCTTACGGGGGTATTTCTTCAGTCCGCAGCGGTTAATCCGCATCCTCCGGCCCGGCGGTGGCTTCCGCCGGCCAGGAGGATGCGGATTAACCGCTATCATAATCGGCCCCCAAGTTTCCTAAAGTGGTCAACTGAAAAGATTACTGTGATCTTTGTATCATCCACAGCAAACATTCTTCTTCCCTTGGTTCAGATAGGCTGCATCCTCGAAGCTGTTACAGGTCGCTGGCTTCACAACATCGCACCGTTCTTGAGAAAGAGGGCAGTGTCAACTGACTAGGCAATTATTTTGAATTCTTGCCCAGTGTGTGACTGTGCTCGGGAGTTACCTAAATCCCTATTCTGTGATATTTGCAGTTCTATGCGGGATATTCTGAGAACTTACTTACTCCTCTCAAGTAGAGTTATGCTTAAAATAAGACTCTAGTGTAAGTAGCAGTATAATTTATGGTCATATTTTTGGTATACATGTTCCCACACCGTCATTAGGATGGTTAAGAGGGGGTGGGCTAAAGACTATGCTAAGTTTTTGGGGAATATGTCTAAGCTTACAACTAGTTATGAACAACAGGGGCAGCTTTAAGACCTGAACCTGGGGCAAACTAAACACTGGAATACGAATGAGGGTTCAAGTACAATATTAAAAATAATAAAAAATTACAAAGATTAAAGAAAATTAGCATAGTGGAAAATACACAATGAAAAACAGAAAAAGAAGAACATGCTCAAATATTCTTTGGGCACAGGATACCCATGTACAAACTGTTTCATTTAAGTAGAACATGTATTACCCAAAATACCCCCAAAAACAATCATAAGACAGTAATGGCGCTCATGGGATTGCACAAACAATACTGGAAGTACAAATGATACAATGTGTAGTCAAACAAAGTGGCTGAGGACAAATATACAAAGGCGGGGTTCAGGACAAAACACAAACAACACATAGCAAAGAATGCTTCCTCTTCAATTAGGGCCACATTAAATGGAACAGTTTATACATGGGTATCTTGTGCTCAAATAGTGACTGGGCATTTTCTTTTTTTTCTGTTTTTCATTGTGTATTTTCCACTATGCTATTTTTCTTTCCATCTTTTTTGTTTAATTTAGATTAGTTTTGCGTTGGTTATTTTGTAATGTTTTATTAAGCTTATAACTACACACAGTCAGAGGCATACATCCACACATGCTCAGTCTACCCTTGAAAAATATACCTTTGTTAATTTTACCTATAGAAAAAGGATTGAGAGTCGTTAGCTGCACAGTAAAGAGTGTAGAAGGGAACATGGATACAGAACGATTGGAGTGATGGTGGGAGAGCAGAAGGCCGCAGATTTATACAGATAAGGGAGAGCAAGGGAGGGGAACAGACACAGGACAGATAATGGCAAACAGCGTTTCTAGTTTTCTTAATTGCAATTTCTCCTGAATGTACTTCATGGAAAACGTATTGAAACTACTCAGGACAATTCCATAATATACCTCAATGCACAATGTGACATATGCACATTGAACCTTCTGTAAAATCAAAGATATGTGTGCAAAATTACCACTTACTCGTGCAGATGTAAGATTGTGTATTGATTTATATTGTTTATTGTGATGTGATCCATGCAAAACAGGCAAAGCCCTGTTCTCATGTGCATTTCACCATCAAGGAAGCATGCAGAAACTCAAAGAGGACCCTCCCTCAGAACAGTGTCCAGTAATGTTGAAATCAGACACAAATGTATATAAGTGAAGCACGAGTTGTGATTTGCGCGATTCAATTTCGTTTAGATGTTACCTGGAGGAATTTGAGCAGCCAAAGCAATACGGAAATATACTGTGCAGTTTTACTGGTTGTCTCTTACCAGTGCCAGCTGTTATTCCCCATTCCCAATGGGAAAATTCGGAATGTGGTGTAAAAACTGTGAGTGGAAATCACGTGACCATACAATATCGTTTTTCACTCAGGTGTAAATGACAAAGAAAGAACAAAGCAACTTGATATTATTTAAATAAATCATAATGGTAAGAAAAATCTGTAGTGCTATGCAAATGCTGCTAGCGAAGTGGTGATGTCCAGTTCATCGTTTCCCAAGTTAGAATTTCTAATGTTCTGTCTTGGAGGATAAGTTTGAGCATGCTAAAGATGCATTGTGGAAATGTCTATGTGTCTGTTCTCAAGATTCAAGATGAGAGAAATACATAAATGTTTTTAAAGTAACTGACACTGATCATTTGCCAATCCAGGCAAAGGATGTTAAGACCTATAAACTTCGAAATATCAAAAAGAGAGCGAGGACTAGAAGGCTAGTTCGTATCCCCAGGATTAGTATATTTCATCAAAGAGGACTATTCTATTTATGTGTGATACAGGACTCAGGACTGTATGGGAGGGGATGACAGGAAAAACCTTTGGTTTCCTTATAAAGCCCTCACCCACCAACCTAGTTGGGGGCATGCTTCATCATCGGGCCCACCCAGTGACACCGAGTGTGTCTCGGGTGTGCTACACTGCCTGTATTACAGCGGAGCAGGTATTCTGCTGAGTGTGCAGTGATAGTGCAGTGAAAGTGAAATTTAAATACTATCCTGTGGTCCCAGTACCCAAGGGGTTTTCTTTTAATATATGGGCTCTGGTAGTGATAAAAACAATGCGGTGGATGTAGGTGGAGTATTGGTTAAGAACTCCTGCATCCGGTGGGTGGTCTACATGTTTCAGCCAGGCCCTTAATTAATAACTGGCTCTCCTCAGGACCTTAATTATGTGAATGTGAGATCTACACTAAAATGAGTGTATGACCTTAAATATGTTGCACGCGCTAAGGTGCCCTACGTGTGGGAAGGGGATTCCCTCTCCAAGCATTACTGTACATAAAACATACATGACAAACAAACATACAGTAAAGAATTTTAGCATGATTTAGCATAATCACGTCAATACATATTCGCTGTTAGATTTGTGCGAAATGGCGGAAAAAATGCGGCAAACGTGTGACCGTAGTAGTGGTATGGGTTGGTGATTACCGGTACATGCGCTATTGAATGTGGTGGGCTATGTCGGAAAGTCACACATACGGTAAAAGAAAAGGAAACTCTAAATTATTCTTACGCTAGTGATCTGCAGCAAATGCCCCTTGAGATTCTGGCAGGGGTTCTGATTCTGTGGAGAGAAAGACAGGGGCACGTCGGCCCTGTAAAGGCTGAAAAGGAAGGTCTTACCCAGTCAGTGACTATTTTCGGTCTAATCACTGCTTCGTTGATCATGAACCCTCGTGAAACCTGTTGTTCTGCAGCAGATCTCCGTTGATAATGAGCCCGGGGTTATGCGGTGTTTAAATACCCAGTGCAGGACATTCAGGTGTTCCCCATGACTCGGATGCTGTGAATAGCGTCTGTGGGAAAGAAGACATAGAAAAAAGACCTGGTGTGTGTGGTGACGTAGAGGCGTGTTTACGCCTGTTGTCATGGGAACCCTTGGTTAAGCGTCGCAATAATTTAGCATTGAGTGGGCATGCATATAGCGACGTTCGGGCGCAGGCCGGTCATCATGGTGACTAAGTATGCGGTTAGCCCCGAAGCGCTAGGAAGTGCAAAGTGACTCGTTTCGGGTGAAAAAAGTCATCTTGCTTATGAGCCCAGATGCCAGACAATGTGATGGGCATTCTTCTAGATGGGTGTGAGCATATATACTTGAATTAAGCCCCGATGCACTAGTAAGTTCAAACTGACTCATTTAGGGTAAAAGAGTTGTATTGCTTATGAGCCCAAATGCCAGACAGTATGGTGGGAATTCTACTTGACAGCTGTGCGCATATATATTTGAGATGAGTGAAGGTGGCAACAGTCATGCATATTTTTGGGTCATCAGTGTGTAGGTTTTAAAATAGCTCTCAGTTGTTAAATCGCTATCTTAGGCGGAAAGTAATGTATTGTGTATGATCAGGCCAGAGTACAATGAGGATTCATTCAGACCTTTAGATTGAACCACAGCATGGAATCATTTAATCCCTGGTGTTGGGTTGATAGACGGTAGATCCATTGTTGTTCCTTAGTGATTAGGATCTTATCATTGTTCTCATGATTTTATTCAAACTGCTCGATCACCATCCACGACATGTCATTAGGTGTGTGACCTAGTTGCAGATAGTGATCCCTATGGCGACTGATGTTTTTCTTGGACCTTATTGTGCTTCGATGCTCAACTATTCTGGTCCTGATCTTGCGTGTCGTCATGTCCATGTTGCTGAGGCCGCATGAGCATATGATTAGGTAAACATCATTGTTAGAATTACAATTTGTATGTTGTAGCTGTTTCCAGGTTTTGCCCGGATTTAGGTTAAGTGTTTTGGATTGGTGTGTTAAATGGCATACGCTGCAACCATTACAGGTGCACTTGGAAGGTACTGTCCTGCATTGCACACCGGATTTATGGATCCTGAAAGAAACAAACTAAAAGACAGAGGAACGTCATATACTGATGAACTTCAAAGAAGGAGAACAGCAGTAGGGATTACTTTTCTGGACTCTGAGGGAATACTTTGGTCATGCGAAAAATACTTCTAGTAAAGTTGGGTCAACAAAATTGAGTACATGCACATTTTAACATGACTGAATGTAAGGACAAAAGTCCCCATACCAGCAGTCCACCATGTTTTCTTTTATATGGAGAGTTCCCAATGTCTCTAATTTTGTTACAGTTTTTGGAGCGTGCCTTAAATCTGATTTGGTGTCCTCACAATAATTTCTAACATTCTGGGAGAAAAAAGAATTCATCCTCGGCTCCAATAATGAAGGCCAGCAAGCAGCTCATATCCTCCTTAATTGCCCATCTATCTACAACATGGTACGCAACACTGCCTTGTTCAAGAAAGAGGCAGAGTATTGAGGTACCACCTGGACATATATTCCATGTTTTCTGCACAAACATGTCATCAAATATATAAAGGATCATCTATTTCTCCCACAAGTAAAGTGCAGTGCTGAGCCTGCCACTACTCCTACCTCACTGCTACTCATGAAATGAAATGAAATACCATTATTTATAAAGCGCACATCTACCTCAGGAGAGGTGTCCTAGAGCTGGTGGCCATCGGGAAGATTAAGCGAGCTATTGCCCAGAGTCACATGGTGCTGGGCTAACCTTCCGCTGGCGATTAAACCGTGAACCACGTGGTCCGGAGTCAGGCACCCTGCCGCTGCACCACACCTCTTTTATCAATGCTCTTAATCTGTGGTCTGAGGGCCCATGGGGTGTCCACAAGCCGTACTCAGGGGGTTTAGCGAGTACATATCACAATTAAATTTAAATAATATAACTAAATTAAAATGTATAAAGTTTATACCAATAAAAAAAGCAAAATTAAAAATTTGAAAGCTGTTTCTATATTTGATTGTGCATTAAACAACATATTTCAAGATTTGAGACTTTGTTTGGTGTATACTTGTTTTTGAATTTTTGTGTACTGTTTTGAGGTTGAAGTCATAGAACTTACTTATGCTGGGGGGTTCAGCCCTGCAAAACAGTTTCAGCTGGTGTCCCCGGATTCCAATAATTATTCAGTGGTGGACAACATAATTTAAAAGGTTGAAAACTGCAGGCCTAGTGATCAGTGGTAGGAAGCGAGCTAGTAATGCCAAACACATAGACCAAAGACTGAATACCTTATTGCAGCATGGACCAGGTCAAAGTTATCTCCTTTCAACTACTCTGCTAACCCGGGCCCTAATCTTACATTTTCTAATTAGGTCAGAAATCTGTTGATCCTTTTCAACTCAGAACTCAGCTTCATACAACGAATCAGTGAAGTGGCTAGAGGAACCAAAGTCGTACTCTCTCCACTCTAGAAATTCCTCCCGCACTTCCAAATGGACTGCCAAATAGCACTCTGAACATGGTTGGCTAGAATATCTAGCTTGGCCTATAGTAGAGAAAAACTTCTCACCTGCCAGGATAGCGCACAAAATCAAGTATCTACAATGTTCCTGTATTTTATAGAAACTTGACACATTAATGCTATACTGAAAGCTCTCAATAGTTTACATGTAAATTCATGATCAAATTCAAAACCCAATCTTTATGGCCTTGTAACCCACTGCTGAGGGCTATACCAGTTGTTAAAAGAACTGAACCTGAAACCCTCTCCCAATACTCGCCAATCAATGCACACTGTTCACAGTAGTTTCCTACGTGCACTCCAAGTGCCCTCCTGCCCTCCCGCTGCTGGTTGTTGATAACTGCTACTATTAAGTGCACTTTCCATAGGTTTGTGGGGGGGCTCTGCGGTTGTAGTTTTGTACACCGTCTCCCTGTTGTTGGTTAGAGTGGTGCTCCAAATCGAAGGTGTGGGCATAGTTCACGTAGTCATGCTACGTGAAGCTACGCAAAGTTGTTGTTGCACTACGCGAGCTACACAAGCTTGCGTAGTTGCTGGTCGCGCCCGTTCGTGATGAGTTTTTCTTCTTTGGGAACGCTTTGTTAATGTTCGGTACTCTGTTTGTTTGCTAGGGCTCGCAAACTTGGCCATGCGGTTGCCTATGGGCACGGCCATCTTATTTTTCAATTGTCCCACCCATTCGCGATGCCTTATTTCCTCTTCAGGGTCACGTATAGCGTGTTTGCGATGCACATTTCATGTTCGGGAACGCGTTTTACTTGTTTGCGATGCTTTTTGCGCGCTCGGGGAAAAATATAGCGTGAACTTACGCATGCGGTCGCGATGGGTGAGGCCATCTTGTTTTTCTCTCTATGCTATGGTTCTGGGTCTGCTTTTATATCCTCACTCAATCTTTGCAATCCTTAGTTTTTTACACAGTTTTTTCGGAATTTTTTTATTCATTATCTGTCTCTCTCTGTCCCTAAGTGTACATTTTGCATTTTATTTCTACTTTTACTGTGATTTTTTACCTTCCTACTGTTTTATATTATATAGCGTGTTTGCGATGTGCATTTCATGTTCGGGAACGAGTTTTACTTGTTCGCGATGCTTTTTGCGCGCTCGGGGAAAAATATAGCTTTAACTTACCGATGCGGTCGCGATGGGTGAGGCCATCTTGTTTTTCTCTCTATGCTATGGTTCTGGGTCTGCTTTTATATCCTCACTCAATCTTTGCAATCGTTAGTTTTTTACACAGTTTTTTCGGAATTTTTTTATTCATTATCTGTCTCTCTCTTTGTCCCTAAGTGTACATTTTGCATTTTATTTCTACTTTTACTGTGCTTTTTTACTTTCCTACTGTTTTATATTACGTCTTTCATTAAGCTCTTACTTCTTCCCCTAACTTTATTTTTTCCTTCTAACTTTTCTTTTCCACCTCCCACACACCCCAGAACTATGGCGAAGGGTAGCAGCAGCACTAGCAGCGGCTCCAAGGGCAAGGCGCCAGCGCCCAAGAGTCGTCTGCCTTGTGACAGACTGTGCCCTGCAGGAGTGCAGGCCCGGCAGCTTTTTTGAGAAGCGGAGGCGGCCGCCCTTGTTTTCATTGTGCAGCGCCACCTCCCCTTGACCTTGGCAGCAGGCGGCAGGCCGGGCTCCGGGTACCCTACCCAGGAGCGTCACTGCTGGTGGGCGAAGGTGCGCCGGGCAGTGTTTCGCTGCTCAGGGGTCCGGCGCACCCATAACCAGCTGGCCCACCGGTGGTCAGACATCATGGACCGGGAGGAGGACCTGTTGGACCTGCTACCTGTCGAGGTCGTGGGGCTTGGTGAGTAGCTAATATATAGTAGTATAAGTATTGTGTATAAGTTTTTTTTATGAATAACAAGAATAATGCTTCTTACATTGCAGGAAAATTACGTTTTAAAATCTTCTTTGATTGTAGGACACAGGCGCTCGGCGCTACTCTTACTTTTTTACAACTTTGCGCTCGCTTGGGCTGATTATTATGTTGAAGTTTACTTTAGAGAACTTTAGTTAGGTAATGCTATTGCTAGAGAGACTCTCTAGTCCTTCCGTTGTCCTCCTGTCAAATAGTGGTGGCTGTATTGATACTAGGTTAGTATTAGTTGATAATTCATTAGCTGTCTGCGTGACGCATCCTCTGTCACTGAGTGCTGCCTACCCCAGTCCTTAATAGAAGCTTTTGTAGTTTGTTTAGTGAGTGGTAGGCTTAGCAGTGTCAGTTAGTAGCAGAACATCAGACGCAACCAACCAACTATTTAGTGTATGCACAAGTGTATGCATGTGCATGTGTCGTCCATCTCATGTATGCATTTTTGAGGGCTAAAAAAATGGAAATGCAGACTTAGTGAACAATTGGCCCATCTGGAATAGGTGGGCTAGGTCAGGCGGTACGTAGGCTTAGTTAGTATTCTGGAATCAGAATGGAAACTGGATTAGTGTTCATAAATAAGTAGATGGTCCATGAAGCCCACAAGCCAGTAGTTGATCTGATTAGATAGGTACATTTTTATTGCAATTGTTGTTTCCTAAAATGCTTTTTGAGCGTTTAAAAAAAAAATGTATTTGTTTCACAATCACAGCATTCATAAATGTTTGTCTCTTTCTTTATTATATCTTACATGAGCAGCACCCATGGGCAAGAAGACGGGGTCTGAGTCGGTGGGACAACCAGAGGACCGATCCTCTACCGAGGGCCCTGCTGCTGGTCCCAGTAAGTCCTCCAGGGGTTAATATTAACAATTCTATTTCCCTAACTTTTACTGCACCTTATTTCTTCTGAACTATTAATTCTGATTCCACTTCCTAATTCAATTTTTTACAAAACCTTCTTTGATCTTCATGACTATCTGTTTCTAAATTCTGGTTATCCCTGCCTCTCTAAGTTCTAACTGCCTCTACTATGACTCACTGTACTACTAATATTAGTCTGTCTGTAGCTAAGCTTGCCCAGTTGGCCACTCTTTATTTAAGGTTTTGATTAAAACTCAGATTGACCAATAGCTCTAGCCACTGAGTCCAGTCCTTTGGGTTAGCCTCTTCTAGTCTTCATAATCTTGAGGCTTTGGCAATTCCCACCAACAAAATGCCCAACCAAATTTTTGACTATTTTTGATATGATATAGTACATACTACTACTGTTGTGGGGATTCTGCACAGCCAAATACAGAACTATGCACAAGAAAATAGGATGTTGGTGATGGGAGGTTGGACCTTCCTTACACCTCAGTAAGAAGTAAACCCACAATCCCCTGACCGACTAGATATAGTGTCTCATTAGGTCCCCAAACACTCACCCGAAGATACCCTATGATTACACAACCTAGAACATAACACCCTTTCGCTCACTCACTCGTCTAAGTCCACCACCATACCAAATACCACAGAGTCTATGTGTAAGTTCAAAAGGTTTATTTTCAACTAACAAGCTCTGTACGTTGTTCTATAAAATTGAGTGTACTAGAGGCAGCTCCAACAGCAAAATGCATAAGATGGATTAAAACAATAAACATTGTTATAAGTGCATGATAGAAGAATTACTAGACAAACAATCTGTACGAATTCAGGGAGACCCCCTCACCGTAGGACGTAGGAGTACTGGTTACATGCATCATAAGATCTGCAAATCTCTGGTTCATAGAAGGTAATCTTCTGCCTGTTATGAGAAAAATGGTGCGTGCATTAGATAGTATAATGCAAGCATTTCTATGTCATGCCAAAAAGTGTAACATGTACATGTTACGGCTAAGCAATACCAACTAACTAAACTGCATAACAAAGTGGCTTGTTTTTCAACCTCTTGTAACGCAACGCTCAGACAGTACCTGTATGAGCTCATGTGGGCTCAAACTAAAGGTATCTACTGCATAACAAGCTAGGAGGTAACACATGCACAAAGGACATGAAGCTAAAATGGTTGCATGTCTCAGGCTAACTTTGCAAAGAGTAGAGTAGACTATAATGACCCTATTTTATTTATTTTATTTTAATTTCTTATATCGCGCTGGACTCAATCCCGTAAGGGTATCTCCGCGCTTTGCCAGCCAGAACATTAACAGAGTCAATGAGATATATTAATAGGACTGAGATGCTTCCTGGAAGAGGAGAGTTTTTAATGCCTTTCTAAAGGACAGATGGTTGGTGGTCATTCTCACGTCTGTTGGAAGTTTATTCCATAAAGCAGGGCCAACTGAGGAGAATGCTCGGTCTCCCTGTCTGGATTTTTTTGTTGCAGGGGGTTTTAGGAGAGCTTGGTTACTTGAGCGGAGTGACCGGCTGGGTTGATACAGCTCAAGTGATTGAGAGAGGTATTTAGGACTATCCCCATATAAGCATTTGTGGACCGTACAGCATATCTTGAAACTGATGCGCTGCCGTATAGGGAGCCAATGCAGCTCATCCAACTAGGGCTTAGAGGGAGTCCTTGCCTGTGCACTCATGACCAGTCTAGCCGCAGTATTCTGGACTACCTGCAAACGGCCTACTGCATCTGCATTTGCTAACGTCAGCAGGCCGTTGCAGTAGTCCAGGCGGCTAGTAACCAGGGCCTGTACGAGTGTCTTCCTATAGGTGTCAGGAAGATACGGGAAGACTCGTCTTAGAAGGCCAATGGTGTGAAAGCACAATCCTGCAATGTGGTTGGTGTGTTCCCTAAGGGTCAATTTTTGATCAATTTTTACCCCTAGATTTTTAACGTGTGGCTTTGATGTTGGAACTGGACCCAGATCCAGCGGCCACCAATCTGGAGACCAAAGATTTGCTCTGCCGAAGAGCATAACCTCTGTTTTTGCAACGTTACATTGGAGGCAGTTTGCGGCCATCCAATGTGACACTGCCCTCATACCCTCAGCAAAGTTTTCCTTGACTTTAGGACCAAGGGAGCTGAAGGTGTAGAGGAGCTGGGTGTCATCAGCGTAGGAAACCGGTGTGAACCCATACTTCCGCACAATCTCAGCAAGGGGGGCCACATATACATTAAACAATGTAGGGCTAAGGCATGAGCCCTGTGGCACCCCCTTCGTGAGCACCTTCGAGGTGGAACGGTAGGGGCCCAGGCTAATAGATTGCGACCTCCCGGAAAGGAAGCTCTCCAGCCAGGATAATGCTAAGCCTCCAATCCCCACTCCCTGCAGACGGCTGAGGAGGATGTTATGAGACACGGTATCAAAGGCCGCGGACAGGTCCAACAGCACTAGAATCAGGGACCATAACACTACTAGTCTCTACCCAAGTACCCTATTTGGACTAGTGATGTATATTGTATATGTATGTATACTATTGACTTTTTTTCAATCTTGCTAGTGAAAACGAATAAATAAGGGAGGTGTTCAGGCATCTAAAAATGTGTAATGTTTTTTCTAGGCGTACTACCGACCACCAGTGCTGGTGGGGCCAGCGGCGATGGTGATGCGGCCATTCCAGAGGGGGCAGGAGATGTGGCAGCGACACCTGCAGGAACTACTACAGATGGTGAGCCAGCAGCAGTGGCGGCCGGTTATAAGTTATATTCCTTACTTATTGACATTACACTAGTGGGAAGGGTGTACTGTACACTCAGTGTAGTGTTGAGACTTAGTAAGTATGAAGTTGTAGTGAACATTAGACAACGGTTGAAGAAGACACCCTTTACTTAGCAATGGCATTAGCAATTGCATTAGCAGTGTGAGTTGAGTAACCAATGGCTTCGTCTATCTGACTTCAACTCAGTTGTGAAAGTTTTAAAGAGAAGACTAAACGTCAGATCAGATTACCTTGATGGATGTGTTGAACATAAAGGGAAAGAAGGGTGGAAGGAGGAAGGACGGGCGAGATGGAATACGACTGGCAGAGAAGGATACGTTGGAAGCTGCATGCAGGTGGCTGATAGGAATCAGATGCATGGGTTGTTGAAGGATGGGTAGAAGGTGAAAGAAGATGCCTGCCTGGGTGGGCGACACAGCATGGGTGGATACTGGATAGCAAGAATCATCAGCGGTGTTTGGGTCAAACTCAAATCCAAGGCAAGCAAGGAAGGTTGGTTGTTGATGAAACAAACTAAGGTTTGTTGAGAGATTAAGAAGAATGATATACATTTACTTTGAATTGGTGCATGCCTGGATGTATTCATCATAGACAACATAGGTAGAGACTGTCACTGGATGCAGCGTCTTAGTTTGAAGAGAATGTAAAAGAAACAGCGCAAGAGTAGCAAAGCGGGGGGGAATAATATAATAATGACTTGTATTTTCAGAATACAGTTGACTCACTGTAGTTTGCAAGCACATCATATATATATATATATATATATATATATATATTGTTTATAGTCAGGTTATCAAGCGCCTTCCTCCAACTCCAAGGACCACTCCCTACCTATGTTAATTTACTTTTCGACTGTGTCAGCCAGCCTGCAAATGGTGGCCTATCTGTTGGCTACATAATCAATCAAAACAAAGTACCTTATGCAGTAGCGGTCGGTGGTGGGAGTACTGCCAGGCAGTGATGTGGGAGGTGGGAGGGGTGGGGGGTAGTAAACTATGAATTATGGTCAAATACAGGAAAGTAAACATAAAAAATAAATAAAATGCATTTCATTGTGCGCACCACCAAATGCGATGCAGTGCGCACAACAAAATTATTTTTATTTATTTATATATTCACTTACCTGTAATGGGCCGTAATCTATAGTTTACTATCACTCACCCTGCCCGTCCTCCTCCCCACGTCACCGGCCAGCAACACTCCTACCACCGCCGTTACTCACCTTATGTCGTCATCCTACTCAATATATATAAGCAATGCTCATTGGATCAGATATATAATCTGCCTTTTTGTAGTACCCAAGGCAGGGTGAAAGTGAAATTGAGCAATTGCCCTCATGTAATAGAAAGAGTATGGCCAGTGCCTCCCGTAATAGGAAAATATGAGCTTCCCCACCTGCAGACAGTAGGAGTAAATAAAACTAACGTGAGTCTGCGTCATGACTCGGATGTTTGTCTTGGGTGTAAGCTTAGCTTACTGGGCTGGCATGCCGGATACAACAAGGTTATGTAATTTCGCTAAACTAGAGATAACAAGAAGAAGACGACTGGAGTATATTGCGGTCCATAGTGCTAGTATAACGCCTGAAACTCCCACAAATGTTAGAGGCCAAGGAAGTGGGAGGATAGATACTTACCACAAATGTTATGTACTGTGTTTGCTAGTGCTACTGTTCCATTATGTGCTGAATTAATTTAGTTTTTCCGTTTTGCTAAGAGTATTGGTTACTTACAATATACTTTTTCTTTCTATATATAGATCTTCTCAAGAAAGACCAACGTGAAAGGAGTTGGCAGCCAGGGCCCGGCGCCAGAAACTGAAGGCCATCTGCAAAGAGTACCGGCAGCTGGTGGCTCAGGCGGAGGAGGAGAAGGTGGCTGCAGCTGCAGCCTCCTCCAATGCCCCGGGTCCAAGTCAGGCCCCACCTCCAGTGGTATGACACCGCGGTCAGGCAGCCGCACGCCACCGCACTACTATAACATCTAGCCCTGCTGCCGCCCACCATGGATGCAAATGCAGGTCATTTCGCTGCCAGATGCTCCTCCGGATGGCACGCTTAGAGGAGCACCTAGAGGAGAGGGTAAAGATCATTGTGGATAAACACCTCAAAGCCCCCCGAATCTAGGACCAAGTTGGATTGCCCCTTTTTAATTCCTTTTGTTGGTGGGTGGGTATTGGGCATTGGGGTTTATGGACATTTTTTGGACTTTTTCGTTTTGGACATTGGTTGGAGTTAGGGAGAGGGGTGGGTCAGGTCACAGTGGGATAGTTTATTTTCATTAGGGTAATAAATTATATTTATACTTAAACATACAATGTTAATGTTTTGCAGGGGGGTTACTGTTTTACAAATTTACGTCACATCGGTTTATTTGCTGCTGCAGGCCCGGCTGCAGCCAATGTTAGTTTTAAAATATCTGCCGATTTTGAAACACACAAACAGATAGATGTGGTACCCCTTACTGAGTTATTTGTCCTACTAGTACTGTCAGTCTCTCCTCCTAGTCCAATATACCTCCCACCAAACTTATCTTATCTATGATTGATGATGATTAAGTTTGGCACAGCAATGGCTGCATGTTTTCCCAAGAGAATAGAGAAGATGCCATGGTCATGGTGGTAGTAGTAGACACTGGCAGAACCATTTGCAAACAAAAAAAAGAGACAGTCACTTGCCTGAGAAAGACTGTGGGAGGAGTAGTAGAATGAAGTAAAGTACAGTACAGAAGAAGACTGCCAAACACACAATATTGAAACTGCTAAAGTAAAATTAAACATCATGATGGTAGGGAAAGCCTAGTACAAGAAGTAACAAACTGTAGTTGTGTCGAGTGATTCACTTAACACAATCATAATTCGTAATCTTTACTGCTGTGTGGTAGGATGTTGATGATTAATCCAATCAATTCGGGCAATTAATTATGTTGTATTAGGTGGGTTCCTTTTGGAAAAAAATTGCATTGCACATAGACTGAGCATGGGTGGGAAAACAGAAGAAGATCCTCGCCCTGCCTTGAAATTTAATTAGTGTTGCTTTCACCACATCTGCCCCAGCAAGCGTGTGATCAATTGTTGGTATACATTTAATGTAGTCAGTCACATCACATCTCAATATAAATCACACAGCCCGGGGGAAGAGTGTTAGGGTTTGATGAATGGATGGGAAGGGAGGTTTGGGGAAAGGTTTGACAAAGAAAAACAGTACGCATGGACACAACAAAAGCAAAAGACAATCTTGGAAGACAACCATGATCTTATCCAATAAATCTATAAAGGGAGAAAAGGGAAATGCATGCATGATGATGAAAATAACTTGACGGTTAATGAGTAGAACTTACTAACTCCTATAGACACTTAGACAGTACAGGGCAGCAGTATATTAATATGCAATTTGCCTTGCCTGTAATGTATGCCCTCAGAGAGACCCAAATTACATGTTGTACCCGGCTTACTTTTAATTTTTTATTTTTTTAAATTTCTTTATTAAGGTAGAGATCACGAATACAAAATACAGCATATAACTTGTCATCAGGCTGTTGTGGGGTTACAAGAGCAGTGTACAAGATATTTTTTCAAAAAAGAAAACACAAAAGAAACAGAATTAAGAAAGACAAAAAAAAAGAAAAAGGCATGTACGAAAATCAGGTCTGGCCATTAATCAACAACAAAACAGCTTCTCAATAAATCCAGTGTTTTGTACATTATAAAATGGAACAAATACTGTAGCATTTCAGAACAGTCCGCTGAAAAAAACAAACGATTGTGAATATTAAGCGAGATACAAAGAATGTCAGGATTAATCAATCTTCTGCCTGCATATATGCTCTGACCGGTCCCCATATTTGCTGCCCCAGAACCTTTTTCCGCCTTCCCTTAATAGCATACAAATTATATTCCATATTATAGGTAAATAAAAACCGAGTTTGCCAGGCTTCAAATGAGGGGGAGTCCGTTTGTAACCAACAAGAGGCAATACAGAGTCTTAGAACCGCTGTTGCCAGAAATATCAAATAACCTGTATTATCCAGGGGCTCGGCTCGAACACCCTCGATGTCAATGCCCAGAAGAATCTGCATTGATGATAGCTGGAGAGGAGTACTCAGAATCTCAGATAGGAACTTATTTACATGTCCAAAAAACTCCCCTAATTTTACACACGTGCCAAATATATGCATTACATCCGCCTGATGGGCACCGCATCTGAAACATTTTCCTTCTGGGTCTCCCCCCCACTTTGAGATGTTGTCTGGAGTACGATACAGATAAAACACAGTTTTATAATATTGCGTTACTAGGTTAGCAGACATAAGTATTCTTCTGGATAGTTCATTGACCTCTCAAGCGGAATTACTTGACTTCCTAACCTACTCTCCCATTTGCTCACTTGTGCATCCAAGTCATTAGGCATAGCCTTTATCATTAAGTTATAGAGTACTCCGATCCGAGCACCTTTCTTATTTGCCTCAATAAGTGGGTTAGGTATCGTGCTTATATTAATTTTTATTAGGTACTCACGGATATGCAAATATTTAAAAAAATGTGTAGTTGGGAGTTGATATTGCTCCTTTAACTGACTGAATGACTTTAAGCCATGCCCTGTATACAGATCCCCAACAATATTTAAGCCTCTTGTTCGCCAACTCACCACTATCCTATCCCAGCATATACTGGGGTGGAAAATCGGGGCAGTCAATGGAGTATATAAAGAGGTCTTTTCAATTTTATAATAATTTTTAATTGCCTTCCAGACTTTAAAGGCAGCAGCCACCACCTTAAATCTGGTATGTGTGTAATAGTTCCATTCCGTATTAAGAAAAAGACGGTTCCTTGCTTCCAAGCCCATTAACAGGCCATATATTGATGGCTGCAATGCTCGCTCCATAGGTCCTACCCCTGTAAGCAAGATATTCATACGGGAGAGCATGCAGGCATAATAATATAAAAGAAAGTCAGATACCGACCAACCTCCAACAGCCCTTGGCAAAATACCTTATATTTTTTTGAGCGCCGCTCCTTTCCCCGAGCCCATAAAAATGTCATGCAGATCAACTGGAGTTGTGCAATATATGCCAGGGGGATCTCTCGTGGCACACATCGATAGAAGTATAAAATCTTAGGTAATACCATCATTTTTAAAGTGTTACTCCTGCCTACAAGCGTTAAGTGAAGACATTTGAATTGATCTAGTTGTTTACGGATCCCGCTAAGTAGTTTCTGCCAGTTAGATTCTGCCGTAGCCGCAGGCGAGGCATTGATCTATACCCCTAGATATGTAACCTCTGTTAGAGCCAAGGTATCTGAAAAAGACTTAATGTTTACGCATAATATCTGGGTCTTAGCAGTGTTTAATTTATACCCGGATACCGAGCCATATACCACTGGCAAATAATCGATCTCAGGCATTGCCAAAGCCGGCCTTGGAGAGAGCACGGCTACATCATCGACATAAGCTAGTGCCCGATACTGTTGTTGTTGTATCCTAACTGGAGGTATCCGAGGGCTCCTCTCCATCATTTTTAAGAACGGGTCTATGTAAAGGGCGAATAGCAGCGGGGAACAAGGGCATCCTTGCCTTGTCCCCCTTTGTATTGAAATAATTGCTGATTGCAGCCCCATTACAGAGATCCGTGCACTAGGTTGTTGGTACAGCGTCTGTATTGATTTTATATATTTTGGTCCGAACCCTCGAGCCTTCATAAGGTCCCATAAGAAGGCCCACGACACTTGGTCGAAAGCCTTCTCGGCATCCAACAATATTTTATTTTATTTTTATTTTAAAAGTTTTATATAGGGCTCGCTAGACCCGGAGGTATCAGAGTGCTTTACATGAGCATCAGATCATAGTTACAGGTTATATTGTTACAAAGGTTACACAGTTCTTAGAGCATGGCAACATAGTTACTTGTAAGGTCGAGATAAACAATAAGCACTAATACGTAAAGGGAAAAGAAGGCAAGGTGAGAGATTCGGGGGGGTTGGAGTAGAGGGAAATAGACAGATAATGAAGGTGGGAAAGAGGAGGGGAGGGTGAGAGACACAGCATGAGGGGAAGGGTGACGGGGACACAAACCGGTAGACGAGTCAAGGCAACGTCCAAAGTCCAGTAATCTGTAATCCCAGGGGAATTGGTAACCCTTCCCTATCTCTATTGCAAGAGGCTCCCTTTATGCAGTGGACTCTCTCAGAGAGGTCTCTGAGACTCCAAGGTCTACATACTAGACCCTTCCCCAAAAAGGGGAGAGGGAGTGCTTTGGCAAGGGGTGCCATACCATACCTCAACTGTGAGTGGCTCCCTTGGCGCAGTGGACTCACTCAGCGGGTTCACTGAGACTCCAGAGTATAAATATTGGATCTTTCCCCAACAAGGGGAGAAGGAGTGCTTAGTCAAGGGCAGAAAGGACAGGGGATAGGCAGAGTAGCAGGCAAGGGGAGAGATTCAGGGGAGAGAGGATAGGAGCTAGGGAAGAGACAATAAGGAGAGACAAAAAGAAGTCTGCCTAAAGACCGACTGGGTAGGTGACAACCAAGGAGGGAATCCAAGGCCCATCTCCCCTATACTCCCAAGCCGTTTGCATGATCTATTATGGCAATCACCCAATTAACATGGTTGGTTGTACCGCGTTTGGGAATAAATCCATGCTGATATACAGAGACCAAGGAAGATATCACATCTGAAAGCCTTGTCGCCAATATTTTCGAATAAATGTTCCCGTCGGTGTTCAACAGCGAAATAGGCCGGTATGAGGCTGGTTGATCTGCGGGTTTCCCTTTCTTTCTAAAAACCACTATGCTGGCCTCATCCCACGTTTTAGGGTATTTTCCAATCTGCGCGAGCCTAAATGTGGCTAGCATATCATGCTTCAAGACTTGAAAGAATGTTTTGTAGATCTCTAACGGAAGCTTGTCAGGTCCCACTGCCTTGCCTGATGAGAGTGCGTTCATTGCTGCTTCGAGCTCAGATATCACTATTGAATTTGAATTTAAAAAATGTATATAGCGCATCATACACCATTACGGTTTCTTGGCGCTTTGGCGGCAAACAGTAAGACAAAGATGGGCCAGTTATAGGGGAAAAGCCTGAGCGAACAAAAAAGTTTTCAGGCCCTTACGGAAAAGGGAGTATTGTTTTAAAGCTCGAAGGTGGTCAGGCAGGGAGTTCCAGAATACCGGAGCTAGAACAGAGAAGTTGGAACCTCCCCATTTTTTCCTGATGAACCGAGGGACTAGCAATAGGGACCGATCAGACGACCGGAGATGTCTGGCGGGAACATAGTTAGTTAAGAGGGAAGCAATAAAGGCCGGAGCCGTTCCCTGTCGTGCCTGAAATACCATGCACCCCATTTTAAAAAGCGAACGTTGCCGAACAGGCAACCAGTGCAGTTCCTTCAACAAAGGTGTAGAATGATGGAACCGGGGAAGGCCATAAACCAACCGGGCTGCTTGGTTCTGCACAAGCTGGAGCTTGCGTAGGCTATATGCCGGAATGCCGTTGTAAAGGGCATTGGCATAGTCTAGCCGGGAGATGACCAGGGCAGACATAATGAGTTTAAGTGCCAGGGGGGAAAAAAAACGGGAAACAATACGAATAGTTCTGAGCATAAGAAAACAGGAAGAAACAACAGCACCGACCTGTGAGTGAAGAGTGAGCTGATTGTTAATTTTTATACCCAATGTTTTTACCGTAGAAGAGGGGAGAGGGGTAGAACCAAGAGTGAGGGGCCAAAATGCAGAGTTCCAGGGACTGGAGGAGCCACCCGTAAGCACCAACTCGGTTTTCTCCGGGTTGAGCTTCAGATGGTTGTGGCTCATCCAGTCCCTGATAAAAATCATAATAGACTGAAAATTAGAGATAGCGTGAGGGGAAGAAGAGAGGTCAAAGACCAGCTGGAGGTCGTCTGCATAATTAAACACAGCAACCTCCCGCTGCTGAAGTGCAAAAATAAGAGGGTAGATATAGAGGTTAAACAATAAAGGAGAAAGAGAAGAACCTTGGGGAACACCACAAGTGACCTTCATAGGGTCTGCCCTGAACTCTCCCAGCCGGACCGCCTGAGTGCGATCCCGCAGGAAGGACGAGAGCCATACTAGTGCTGATCCCCCGATTCCCGCCGCTCCGATACGTGAAAGCAAGATGGAATGGTCCACCGTATCGAAGGCGGCGGAAAGATCGAGGAGCACCAGGGCTTGATGTTTATTTTGGTCTCGACCCTCCCTGAGTGTATTTAGGACTGACACCACCACAGACTCGGTCGAGTGACCGGGACGAAAGCCAGCCTGGCAGGATGCCAAGCCTCCCGTGGCCTCAACATGGTTGCTCAGTACCGCGGCCACGTGCCGCTCAAGCACCTTGGCCAGGTACGGCAGCAACGAGATGGGCCGGTAGTTGGAAGAAATAGCTGAATCGGCCCCTGGTTTTTTCAAAATGGGCACAATGGTAGCTACTTTAAGGGCCGGGGTCACATTTCCCTGTGAAAGGGAACTATTTAGGAAGATGATCGGGGGCTGTGTACAGACCGTGAAAATTTGCTGCAGGATACGAGCCGGGCAGATGTCCGCTGGTGAACCTGACTTAACCTTTAGCAAAATTTCCTGGAACCCGGTTTCCGTAATAGGAGGAATTGATGTTAAACTAAGCGGCAGGACTGGTGGACAGGGGTCAACATAAGAAGCAGAGGGAGGGGCAATGTTACTTTTAATATTAATTACTTTATCTATAAAGTAAGAATTTAATGAGTCACATAAAACTTGAGTAGGAAGAGGTTTAGATGTACTCCTATCAGAGAAGGCTAGCTCCTTAACTATAGAAAAAATTTCTCGAGGTTGGTTCTCCACTGTTAAGATTTTTGATGAAAAGTAGATAATTTTAGTTTCAACAATAGCTTTCTTATAGTCCTGCCGAAGTGTTAAATAGCGAGTTTTCAGAATGGGACAGTATTCCCTCCTCCAGAGTCTTTCAGCGCGGCGAAGGGACAATTTCTTTTCTTTTAGGTTACTGTCAAACCATCTGTTCGCCTCCTTAGGTCTCTTAATTGAGATCCGGCGTAGGGGGGCCGCTGAATCGCAGCCTTCCCTAAGCCAGGTATCAATCCCACTAAGTTGTACTGACGTGGATAAGCCGCCTAAATCGGGCGCAGTGGTTAAGAGGGATGATGATAACGCAGTCAGGTCGACCCGGTTCCAGTTCCTGGCCCAGGAGTTCTTTACCCGCGGAATCCTGGCTGGTACGCAAAAATGAAGCGTAAAACAAATAAAAGCGTGATCAGACCGCGGACACGGAGACACTGCTACAGGAGAGATAGAGTAGTTAAGAGACCAAACTTGGTCAAGCACGTGTCCACCGATATGCGTGGGAACCTGAACACGGGGAATAAAGTTAAAAGACTGGAGCAGGTCAGAAAATTGTTTCGAAGCCTGACATTCGGCCGGGTCGTTAGGCCAATAGTTAAAATCCCCCAATATAAGGAGGGAGGCATGATTGACTGTCAGCGTAGCTACTAGGTCCTGGAAGGCTGTAATAAAATGAGGGGTGTTCTGAGGGGGGCGATAGGTCAATAGACAAATCAGAGGAGGGGAAAAAGTATCCGAGCGGGCTACCAGATATTCGACGGAGTCAATATCGACAGAAGGGATTGACTGGAAGTTGTACTCGGTTTTGGCGATAAGCGCCACGCCACCACCTTTTTTTCCTGCGGGACGATCAATTCGAAGAGCCACATAGGTAGCGGGAAGAGCCGCTAAGAGAGCGGGGAGTGACGAGTCACCAAACCACGTCTCCGTTAAGCACAGAATATCAGGCTTCTGAGTGTCAAGCAAAATGAATAGATCCTGGTGATGTTTCACCGCTGACCTCGTGTTTAATAAAATAAAGGACAAAGCGGGGGGAGGGGAGGACAGGGAAGGACAGGACGACGGAGTAGAAGGGGTGAGACCAAGGCTTGAGATGTTGCTGCTAGTGACCGATGGGAGTGGCCACTCACCTTGTAACTGTTTTAGACTAGCCGAGGAGTAGGCAATAAAAGGTGCAGAGTGACAAGCCCCTAGCCCCGGTCGGCCGCGGACGGGCGCAGACGGGCTTAACTCAGGCGCAACTCCGGCGCGCCTACGACGCGCCCGCTGCGCTGCACTATTGGAGCCTCTAATTTAATTACTGTCTCACTGTCCAAATTTTGCTCAGAAAATTGTCCTAGCAGATCTGCGGCTTTACTACTGTATAATCTTTTCTGGCATATAACCGAGTATAAAATTGTCTAAAGGCTTCTTTGATTTCCATCTCAGTTTCTACTGTTTGGATGGATTGCAGAGTTTTTTAATCATAATAGGGGGAGCACCGAGGGGGAGATAGTCTGGGATACGGTCAAGGCGGCTTTCAGGGGAGAGGTCCTCAGCTTTGGGTTATACGCGCAAAAAGATTCACGTGCCAAGCTACAGGAACTATATAATGAGTTAGGAAAGGTCGAAGAGTGTTTGGTCCTGGATATATGCTCAAGTAGAGACATTCAGGACTCAGCAGCAGAGGTGGCCCGATGCAAGGCAAAGGTAAACTCCCACTGGAGTAAGGAGGCGGCAAAAATGTATGCCACTAAGCGTCAGTTTTTATATGAGTATGGGGAGGAAAGTGGCAGGTGCCTGGCCCAGAGAATGAGAACTAGGGAAGTCGGGCAGCGGATTAAATGCATAAAAAATGCGGCCGGGCAAACCGGGCTTACTTTTAAAGCTAGCAAAGAAAATTAAAACATAGTTGTAGGGATCAATTAGCAAACAACAACAACACAACACACAGTCATAATGATTGAAGAGAAAAAAGGAATCAAATGTATTAAAAGATGAATGATGAATGATACTAAAGTTACTGTATTATCCTGGTCCAATTGTGGAGTTACATCTTGTCATTCCTCTTGGTCCTCCCTTCCATGGACGCTCCACACATCAATTTTGGGTGCCACTGCCTGCCTGATGCGAATTGGTAAGGTAAGTGTGAGTTGTTTCTCCCAGTATAGCACAGGGTAAAGGCCGGCCTGTAAGAGTAGATGGAAGAACAAAATGTATTGAAAAATAAATGAATAAAAAATAAACATCAATTACGGTGAGTGCAAGAAGACAAAACTCTTGAGAGAACACTTTCAGACTGAGGCGGCTTGGATATATTGTGTCTACTCTGTTTACAGCATTAAGCTACAACAACAGGAAAGAAAAGAACAGGCCCATGGCATCGGACAGTGACCCAACCTCCATTTACCTTACATTTTGACAGAGCCAGACAAAAGGCATATACAGCAACTTAGCGTTTTCCAAATCAAGTGACTAAATCAATGCGCCGCTTTCAGTCATGCCACTACACTCAACTCCACCACTAAACAGACATGTAGCCTAGGTCTTCTGTGGTTCTTGTTGCATTGTTGTGTTTACCTTTCATGCAAATTCATGAAACGCAGTTATTCCATCAATCATCTCCGATCCAACTGACTGACTACGTGCAAAGATAGTATGGTCATCATCATGGTGTGGTTAGTGTTGTCCAACACTAACTCAGTCTGTAGTGACTCCGATTAAGTCCATATTCCATATTAAAATATTGCAACAGATATTGACCTGCACCTACAGTAGTAGGAGTACAATGTGGTTATTAAACAACAAGGAAACATTGACTGTCACTTGAGTCACTTTTACTTTATAGATTAACTAGTAGAGTTCGGCTTCATGCACATTCATTCAGACTCATCAAGCATCCAATGCAATGCATGCAATCATTCATTAATCATTACCTGTCTTGCTCTTCTATGATTGTCAGATCAGATGCCTAGCCGTCTGACAGTGATGAAATTACTTTTGGATGCCTGCCCACGTTCTGACATTGAAGAGTTGTGGATGCCTGCAGACAGAGGCGGTAGCCTTCGGACAGTGATAAGTTTTGGCTCGGAAATAAAACGGAGGATAGCTATAGTCACGTTTCACTTCTTATGGAGGGACTGTTAGAGGCAACATTTCTTGTACAATTCTCCATCTCCATCCAATGTCTGGCTTGATGAAAATTTATTTCGGGCGAGTCAGGAAGATGGAGCAGGACTCTGAGGAGTGGAGTGGACAGTTATGCACAGACATGCAACTCCAAGAGGGAAATAAAAAAGAAGACGGTGGTGATGGATTTGTTGTGATTTGATTTGAACCAGAAAGACCGATACACACACAAATAAAGGAAGGAAGAAAGTAACAATTTGAAAGCCTAGTTGTCAGCAGATAAAACATCAGCAGATAGCTGTTCTCTAACCCCCACAAAGGAGATCCAGAGTGCAGTATTCACATGTAATCAGTGGCTTGGCAACTGGTCCACATGTCTGTTGTCAGGTGGATACTATGAACAGCACACTGCTTAAAGGCTTTTCCAAACAATTCCAGCCTGTCGTGATGTAGTGCTGGAACAGCAACTTGGGCAAAATCGTAGCGGCTGGGAACCTGTCATTTTGGGCAGATGGCTGTCACAAATTCCAGAAAACCCGCCCCTTCAACAAATGCCTACTTTGCATTGTACAAGCGTGCTATTGGGTGGTTGCGTTCGTGCTGCCCCTCCCCCTAAACATGCTGATAATGGTAGGCTGCATGGTTTTCCTTTGGCTCAATGATGCACTTGTTTTCATCGAGGTACTCCTTGCTGTCCCAGGCTGACTCTTACTCTAGTGCCAATGAGATGTTGCTTAAAAAGATGTGGGCGATGATAACACTGCACTGCTGGGGACAGGGATACTTTGTGTACCACTACCAGATAGAATGTCTCCCTGTCTGTCCTTTTCCACCGTGATCGGATCTTCTACTTGTTTATCCACACCTACTCGAATGGCTGCAGTTCTAATGCCGCAAAGGTGGTCCTTCCAGTCGATCAAGTGGTGTTTTTTCAGATGGGTTATTTGGCCTCCGGTACCCTAGTTTGTACCAAGCTTACCCCGACTAACAGAGGTATTACAAATGGAGCATTTAGCAATGTTCTCCTCCTTTTCGCTAACGGTAAAGAAGTCCAAAACTGGGGAGCTTAACTTTTGCCTACTGCTGGAGGTGCCATTTCCAATGCCGGATGAACTGGAGGGTGTGTGTTGAATTTGACTCTGTGCTGTACCACTACCTACTTCTACTGAGGTGGTGGTTGTGCTGGAAGTAGATCGTTGCTGGGCCTTTGCTAATGCAAATATGGAAGCTGTAGGTTGTGTTGGTGTTACCTGTGTTGGAGATATGCGTGCTACACCGCTCGCAGCGATTTTGGATAGGGTAATAGTGTTGGTCTCCATCTCCTCCTTCCATTTCCCTAGCCTGGTCTTGGGACGTGTCTCCCTCTAAGACTCAGTTTGTGGATTCTAAGTGGCATCTAGCCCAACAGAAGGGAGGCTTGGCAAAGAACTTGATGGACTAACCCTCCTTTTCCTTGCTGGAGATTTGGAAGACAATGGAACTTCTGAATGAGTGGCTTCCTCTTCTTCTTCCTCTGCATGAGGCTCAATTTCCTGAACTGCCCGTACTTCGGGAGGAACAACAACTACTATTGCAGGCGGTGGGTGTGGCTATTGTTGACCACTTATCTGTTGTGCTTCCTCCTGCGTTGAATTGGTACTACTTTGAGATAATGAAAAGTTTATCTCAGGCTCAGTATCATTGCTTTGCACCATTAGGCTGGCTACCTCTTTTACACTCGTGCTTGGGCCTGGGTAGGTGGGTTGGGACCACTGATGCGGAGGTGTTGCCCCAAGCTTGCCCCCTGGACACAGCTGCTGCAGGCATAATTTTTGTTCTCCCAAAAAAGGTGTTGGTGGGAACACCAGACTTAAGTGTCACTTCCTTCTTCTGTTACTTCTGCTCAGCAGCTTTTCTGGTCTCGGGGAACCTGGTACCTGCTTTCTTTGGGCCCATCTTCTTCTGATGTTAGCAGCAGCACTCAGTTGCACAAGTTGCAGAGATGTCTGGTCAGGTCACACGTCATGTCGTGTACAGCAGCAGGACGTCTGTCTGGCAGCACAACGAGCGATGATGACACACCTCCTCCTCAGTCTTTTGTGCACCTAAAAGCAAAAAAGAACATCAGTCAAATGAAAGTACAATCAAACTAATATAATATATAACTTAGTGTGTGGTGGTCACAATTATTACATTTCTGTAACTCAGTGAACAGAAGAACAGTGTAGTCATTTATGAGACGTTGACAACTAGGCCAGAGCTTTCCTGTGTACACTCAGGAAGAATAAGAATAGCAAAGAACAAAAACAAAAATGTAGTGGAGCCTGTTTGGCCTTTATTTGTGCATCACATGGGATGGATCATGGATGCAGCATCAGGGAGCAGCAGCTGGCAATGGAGTTGGATTTGGAAGCAGTAAGACCAGAGAAACAATGGAAATACACGCAGGCCTATTTGGCAAAAACAGCACACTACTAACTACCACCACAAAATGGCCCCAGCCATATGGTCACTCACAGGCACAAGGCACAGCAAAGGCAAAGAATGAACTCAAGCAGGCCTATATGGCCAGACAAAGGATGCCTGATAAACAACACAGCTTTATTGCAAAAACGAAAATCACATGGCTAAAACAGGTTGGAAAGTTACACAACAACAACAATAACAACACACACATGCAAAAAAGGCAGTTATTCAACACACCCAAAAACTGAAATACACCCCCCAAAAAACCCCACATTTTGCAATTCAATCCAATGCCATCCATGCCCTAAAGGATATTTAAATTCAACAGACAACATAAAAACACTTGTTTCATGCACCCATGATGATTGATGAGTACCTCTGGGAACTACTGGTAGACTAGGCCACAAGCTTGGAGGCCTATGGCAAAAGTACAGTGGCTGGTCCCACAAAATGGCCACCACCATAGGACCAGGAAGTTGGAGACTCTGGGGAACTTCCTCCCGCTTTAAAGAAATTGTAAAAAAACAAAAAAATGATTCCTTGCTCAAAAAACTACAGGCAAATGACAACCTGAGGTGTTTTCTGTGCAAAATTAACAAAATCATAATTTTCGAGAAGTTTTATGCTGTTTGAGAGATATTCTACGCCAGATTGCAAAATCTGTGTGCTCGGCATCGCGATCTTCACAAAAACTTGTTATTGCGCGTGCGAAAGCGCCTAGTGGGGGCGCGAAGAAGAAAGAAAGTATAAGTCTACGTCGTCGTGCAGTGCATAGTTGCCAACACACCGCGGGCTGAATGCCCAAGGTTACCTACTGGCTGAAAAAGCCTATTTATTTAACACACAAAAAACACTGAAAAACCACCCACATTTTGCAATTTAATCCAATGCCATCTATGATGTTAAAATTCAACGGACAACACAGAAACAGTTGTTTAATGCACCCTCGCCATGAATGACTACCTCTGGGCCTACTGGCAGACTAGGCCACAAGCTTGGAAACCCATGGCAAAAGTGTAGTATCCTGGGTTGTGATGATTTATGCTGTGCCAGTGGAACCCTGCCTGAGTGATGTAAGATGGAATGTTGGGAGTGGGAACTCACAGTTGGAGAAGGGCTGAGTGCCTAGCTAGGTGCTCCTGGTGGGGCTTATATCTACTGTACTACTAAACTATAACCAACTTGAATAAATCTACCTGAAATACCACTATCAGTCTGGACCAAGTTACTACATTTTTACTGGCGACGATTTTAAGAAAGAACCTGCGATTTCCACCTCTCAAGTTCATGTGGATGTGTCTGGGAACCTCAAGCTATCAACTGTCATGTTAGCCCCACCAGTGACCTCTGCACCGGTCGCCCTCATCAGTTTTCAAGTTGGTTCCCGTGCTGTACCCTCAGTGAGGGTAAGCAAGACAGTCCACAACCCCCTTCTGTCTTCAACAATGGTTTTTATGAGGGTAAGAAGCCACTCCTCAACAACGTGCTGAATCTACAAAACAGGGTGAGCCTTCCTACATTTTTGCTATGACTGCAAGTATCTGCGCCCTGTTAACCTCTGTACTGGAGCTGTGCCCTCAAGGGGGCTAAACCTGAATATTTTCAGTTCCTGGCTCATCTTGCTGTACATGAAGATAAGCCTTTTGTCCCATCAAGCCTCCACACACTGGGTAAGAAGTGTGACTGATCAAGTATGATTCAGTTGAAAAAGACGTGTACCTATGCTGCAGTGTCTTATCTTCATTTCTGTTTGACTGTCACTCATTTCGGATGTCTACTCTCAATGTATCTACCAAATTCGTCTACTTGAATTGTGTCTCCCATGCAGTCTTGTGTTCCTATACTGCGCAAAGCAGTTTATTTTCACACTCACCAATACATCAAAGGAAAAGGTGATGACTGTCTGGGTGCTCCTTGTGACACATTAAATCCGAGCTTTACAAGGATCTGTTCAATCAGTGTCTACAGGTAGTACAATTTATGTTATTCCATTTTTGAGAGGTGTGTCCTTTCTTTGTCATTTATTGCTTGTGCACCTCGGAGACTTATAGAATCTCGTTTTCATCAACTGCTGTGTTGTTTTTCAAAGTATGTCTCGAGCACAAGGAGCAGAGCGCGCGCTTACCTCTACCTTCTCCATAGTGCTTGTGACGTCTCTCCGTCATCTTCCCTGCAACATACTTCTTGATGTTCCCTGCTTGCACTGACGTGCCGTGAGCCTCTCGGCATGCCGTGATACAGCGTGCCGCCATCTTGGAGTTGGCACAGGATGCGGTTTCACTCTACAATGCACAGGATGCTGTTTCACTCTACAATTTGCCAACCACATATTCCTTAAATGAGGAGACCAGCATTGAAAGGTTTATCGGAACGACGGTGACGTTATGACATGGACAGTGACTTATTTATCGTTATTTGGTCAAGTGCAGCGTCGAAATTGAACTGTGGGGTGAGAGTTTGTTTTGCGCAGTTTTAAATCTTCAGTATTCTATGCCAGAGTTACGCTGCCACCTAGTGGGCAAATTGGTTTCGAGACTTTTCTTTCCTTCAACAGGACGTCTCTGATCACGCATGGCATCAGTTACTTTATGCGTTTTGAAAGACTGCATTTTGTTTTCTAAATGATTTTGACCACGTTTTTCTATAGGAAAGGCAGGTTTTTCAATAATGATATTGGTCCATGCTTCTAATACTTGTCAACAAGGCATTCCACGTATATCATCTGAGATTCTTTGTATATGTTAGGTTTACAGCTTAACTTTTGTTTTCTTTACACGTGCTTACTTTCCTGATCAATGCAGAACGTTTCTACCTCCTCACGAGGTGTTTTCCATGGGGTGTCGTCTCTTTTCTGTAGAACATAATATTTTTAGTTTAGTATGATGTTTAATAATTTTACCTTTGCACAGTGTACAATGTCTTACTCAGTTAATTGTGCACAATAATTTTTGTGTTGTACAGTGTACAATATATTTTGCTTTCACACAGTACAAGTTTTCTAAGTTTCAGTCCCCAGTTACATGTTCATTTTACTCTACATAGTATGTCTGGGGTTTTTGCCTCCATACACTGCACAATTTCTAGGTTTATGTTGACCTCTCCATGAGGTATGTGTCTTGTCCTACAGTGCACAATTGTTTAGGTTTACATTTTACCCATTTTTACAGTGCACAATATTTTATTTTATTCTACTTAGGGTATCATCACAGAGTGACAGTGTTTTAGTTTACGTCTTACCCTACTTAGGGTGCCTAAGGTTTTTACCTTCACACAGTGCAAGATTTATTTTCTTCATCAAGGTGTTGTGTGGACTGTAATCCCACTCACATGTGCACAATTTCTGACCTCTCCGCGAGGTATGTTTTGTGGTTATTTTCCACTTTCATGTGCATATCACTTGATCTCCAGTCGAGGTGTGTTGCGTGGACATGTGTCCCGCGCCTTTTAAGTACCCTATCTTGATCTCTCCGGAGTGATAGATTTTTGTTAGGTAATTTGGTTTTGTTTAAGGTACTTACATTTTTATGCAGTGCACTAGTTTCTCATGTCCACATGGGGTCTGTTTCCTGGGTGTCGTCCCTTCTGTACTGTGCACAACATATACCCGTGTATACATTATTTACCCTAAAGGGTGTATGGTTTTAATTACCATAATACATGGGCTGTTTTACACTGGGCGTTCTTATTTATGACTTTGTTCTGTTTTCTTACACTGTAGCCCAGTTGTATTTTCTACTTGTTATGTATTCCTAAAACTTAGATGGGGAAGTTTGAGTATTTTCACTACTATTCTTCTCTGTCGTCTTGTTTTCTCCTGACGTGAGTTGTCTCTTTGCTTACTTACCTGGCCAGTGGGTTTGCGGAGGGCTGCCATTGATGGTTTCTCTTTGTATTTTTTGTTCTTTCATTTTGTTTTCTTCTTTGGAAAGGATGATGTGTGTTTATGTGTGTTTTCTCGTTTCAACATTTTTTGTTCCTACTTGGATTCTTATTTTTGTTTCTTTTGGAACGATAGAGGATATGTTCTATGATTCTTTCATCTCCTCCTCTCCTCTTGTGTTCGTGTTCTGATCACACCTTCTCGTGTGTTCTACTTTAACTTCTTTCTGCTCCACTTGCGTTCTTGTTCTTGTCACATCTTCACTTGCATTCTATTTTTCCTCCGGTTTTTCATTTTCTTTGTTCCTCTAATCTGCGTCCATTTCTTCGCCTTTCAACTTTGTATTGTTTCTTATATGGACGTTCCTTTTTGTTTATTTTTGGAACAAGGGAGGATATGTAGTATCCTGGGTTGTGATGATTTATGCTGTGCCTGTTGGAATGTTGGGAGTGGGAACTCACAGTTGGAGAAGGGCTGAGTGCCTAGCTAGGTGCTCCTGGTGGGGCTTATATCTACTGTACTACTAAACTATAACCAACTTGAATAAATCTACCTGAAATACCACTATCAGTCTGGACCAAGTTACTACAAAAAGCAAGCACACTGCCTTGCTCCACAAAATGGCCACCACCCACATGGCCAGACCACCCACAATAACAAGACAGAGAAGATAGACAATGCAGGCCTATGGCAAAAGGAACTTGCCTGGATGGCTCCACAAAATGGCCGCTAGCCACCCACAACAAAAAGCAATGGAAGGCAGACAATGCAAGCCTATGGCAAAAGGAACCTGCCTGGATGGCCCCACAAAATGGCCGCTAGCCACCCACAACAAAAAGAAATGGAAGACAGACAATGCAAGCCTATGGCAAAAGCACACTGCCTGCCTTCAGAAAATGGCCGCCACCAACGGATGTATGACATTACAACGCATGCTTTTACCACGCATGCCTTTACAACGCGGTATTTACAACACATGCCTTTACAACGCATAGCGCTTTGGGGGTGCTGGATAGTGAATAGTTTAATTTACTATTCCAACTCTAGTCCCCGTGGATAGTAGGGAAGGTGTTGGATAGTGAATTAAATCTATTCCCTATCCTAGAGCGCCCCCCAGCGCAATGCGTTGTAATGGTTTGCGTTGTAAAAGTTGCTTTGTAAAGGCACTGCATGGTAAAAGTTGCATTGTAAAGGATGTTTCCCGCCACCAACATGACCAGGCCAAAACAACAAGAAGCATAAGCCAAGGGGAACAAAGAAAAGACATGAAGGCCTATATGGAAAAGCAACACACTACTAAACTACCACCACTAAATGGCCCCAAGCCACATGGTCACTCACAGCATAACATGCCATGGAAAACAATAACCTCAAGCAGGCCTACAAGCCCTATATATAAATATGACCAGAGAAAGGAGGCCTGCTAAACAACACAGCTTTAGAAACAAAAATGCAAAAACGAAAATCAACAGGGCTACCAAAGGTTGGAAAGCTAGTTACACAGCAAGCACACACATATCCAAAAAAGGTATTTGTTTATTAACACACACACTCAAAAAGTGAAATACGTCCCAAAAACCACATTTAGCAATTCAATCCAATGCCATCCATGCCCTACATGATGTTTAAGTTCAACAGACACCACAGAAACATACACCCATGGGTACCTCTGGGCCTACTTGCTGAAATCTATATATATATAAACGAAAGTATGTCTGTCTTTCTGTCTGTCTGTCTGTCTGCCTGTCTGTTTGTCCTTTATGCATTACTACACCATTCATCCGATCGCCATGAAACTTTGGGAAGTTGTTGAGTACACTCTGGCGAAGGTTTCTGGCATAAACATGTTTTAAATATAGGCCCCCCGTGCCCTCATAATCTTTCGAATACTGATGTGCGCACCAGACGGAAAAACAACAAATCGTGTATCCACAAGCACTCGATCGCCATGAAACTTTGGGAAGTTGTTGAGTACACTCTCGTGAAGGTTTCTGGCATCAATTTTTTTTTTAAATATCTGCCCCCCAGGTCCCTCATAATCTTTCGAATACTGATGTACGCACCAGACAGAAAAACAACAAATCGTTAATCCATAAGCACTCGAATAAATAAATAGAATTAAAACACCATTCATCCGATTGCCATGAAACTTTGGGAAGTTGTTGAGTACACTCCCGCGAAGGTTTCTGGCATAAACATTTTTTAAATATCGGCCCCCCAGGGCCCTCATAATCTTTCGAATACTGATGTACGCACCAGACGGAAAAACAAAAAATCGTGTATCCACAAGCAGTCGAATAAATAAAGAGAATTAAAACGACACTTTGAAATGTTTTCCATATTAAAATGAATAAGTTTCAATAAAAATGACACAATGTAAATTGATTGTTATCATAACGAGTTTCCTTGAATTTCCTTTCTGCGGAGATCACAGCAACGCGCGACGGGTAAGTTAGTTTCAAATAAAAACAACTAGGTCCCTACTGAAACTACAGGCCACCTAGAACAATTTCTTTTTATAACAATGAAAATCCCCAAAAAATGTAGGTACTAGGTACACTACAAACAATCCCCAATCAAACAAACAAGTACACCAATTCTCCAACTTAGTTGTAAAATCTCGAATCCAAAGATCCTCAAATACAATCCAATGATATGATGCAGCAGAAAGACACAAAAAGTGATCCTTCCAGCTCCAAATCCAAATGAAAGTTAACAGTACATGGACAAAACACTGGGAGGATCCTGCTGGACAGGAACAGGAAGTTGGAAACTCAGGTGCACTTCCTTCCACTTGAAAATAGGATTCCTTACACAAAAAACTACAGCCAAATCACAATCTGAGGAGTCTTTTTTGAGCAAAATTATCATTTTCGAGAAGGTTTTCTGATGCTCGAGAGATATTCTTCGCCAGGTTGCAGTTTCTGCGTGTACGGGATCGCGATCTTACCAACAGTGCCGCCGGAAGTCAGATCGGTCGTCCGAATGACATGTCCGCGTTCACATCTTGCGAGATCATGCGAGTGGATTCCAAATCTCGTGGCGCACGCGAATGGATAGGAAAGTTCGCCGGTGAAGGCAGAATCACAGTAAGTCCATACCGCGCGCGGGAGAACGCATATTGAGAGTGCGAAGAAGAAACACAGCTATGCTACGTCGCAGATTGTGTAGTATTCGGTAACTTCGCGTACTACGCGAATCGCAAAGCTACCAAAACTCCGCAAACTCCGCGAGCGTAGCGTAGTTCACCGCCCAGGGTTAGTTGGCAATTCAATCCAGCACGCTTGCTCGCACATCACTTTCACTCCTGGAGCACCAGGGGGCATCAGCCACTGGCTAAGGATATTGAGTGTTAGGTCTGGGCACGTAGCTACTCTGGGGGGCCCACCTTTCCCCAATCCTGCTGGAGCCAAAATTGACTAGGCTGCACCTGACCACAGTGAAGCCTGGACTGAGGGCACGACACCTGCAGACGGCATTCTTGGAGGCCTTGGTGCGCTTCAAACAGCACTGAAGTGTCCATGTGGCCCACTGGACAGACGTCACAAAGGGAGTTGATACCTACAGGTGCCCCACGGAAGTCAGATAAGTGCCTCTCATCTTGCCACTGCACAGCGCTTCTCAAGGCTTCTCTCTCCCACCCAGATTATGCTATTGGGCACAGGCTGGAGACTGAGGAACCTCTCTGTTGGAGATTGGGACTGCGGGTGTGCTGGTACCAAAGACTTGTCTGCGGTGTAACCCCTGAGGTGCTTAAAGCCCATAATAGTGATGCTTACAGCTGAATCTAGCACTGCAGCACTGATGAAAGAGTAGGGGTAGGGGTGTCATGGCTCCATGCATTTCCTCCTTCAAGACTGTACCTGCTTGGTTGGGCACTGACCTCATCTACTGCTGTGGAGGGACATCTGGCAATACTGCTTCCCAGGGGGCGCGATCCTGAACCAAGCCGGGGCACAGATTAAAGCCCCCAGGCTCCTCCGCTTCTCTCTCCGCCATCCCCGGTGCCCATAAGAACATAAAGGTCACTGACCAGAGGAGACCGGGCTGGGCCCCAGCTCTAACGTCCACATTTATACCCTAGAGAGACTCACATTCTTTCTCCTTCTATAAAGGTACCAATCGTGCCGCAAAGTTTTAGCACATGCTGGTACCGTGCTGACTAGGGGCTGTGACAGGAGCCGTCTGCTCCTAGAAAGGATCCTGAAGTAACAAGTTGGACCTCTACTTACCTTTCAACTGAGCCTGAGTGAGATGCATCTCTTTTGTCTATCTCAGTTTCTGTGATGTGTTGTGTGCAGGCGAATACCGTACTTCATTATCGGTAAAAGGAAACTAATGCTAAAAACCACTGAAACCAGGTCACAAAAAGCATGTAGCTGACTTGCACTCTAATGCTAATACACTGGCTGATGTCAATTTACTAATCAAAGAGGTAGAGCCTCTATTCAAACCAACAAATTCCCGTAAAGAGAAGGGCAATGCCCCAAGTATACTTGACATGTTTAAAAATGCAAAACACAAAATATTGCAGGAGTCGGCTACTGTACGACTAACAAGTCCCGCTGCCCTAGACTATTTGTGCGAGACCTCTGTGCCTGAGAAGCCCACAGAGGGTATGGTTTCCTTATCGTCTAAGCCCAAGGAAGCAGCATTTATGAAACCATTCACTCCAATTCCATGCCCGTTACTGCCTGAAATCATTGTTGCTTCTAACGTTCCCTGACTGAATCGATTTGTCCTACCACAATCCCCTGAGGGTGCCTGTGGGACACACGTGCAACAGGAACAATCTGGGAAAACCTGTGTCGATCAAAGTGATAAAGGGCTACATCAAGACACAGGGGTGTCCAAGGAGATAGTGACTCTATTGTCACTAAACTCAAAACTGGACTACCTTAGTAGTTTGATTGTCTCCTTATCGGACTGAGTCTCCATGATACAACAAAAAAGCTCTTCCTGCCATTGCAACCAAGGACGACTGGCAGCCCCAGCTGGACCGCCCTTGAATCCTCAAGCAGACTGGAATTCGTTTATTGCACCAGTGGACCTAAAAGGAACATAGTGGACCTTAAGTCTTACTGCACATTCAAGCTCTGGTCAAATGGTTAAAAAGCTATCGCCAAACATTCCATTTTCAGGTGTCCCCTCTTTAAAGTACTCTGCACAACCTCCAAGGACCTCAAATCAATTTACATCTAATAGTACGGCTACACAACCATATTATGTTGAGTCAGGTATGGGAATAGTGGACAGTATCAATGCAATTTTCCGTTCTCATCTGGGTATCTACTCTTTATTCTCATCAGGATAATTCCATTTGTGCATGCTCAAGAAAGACCAAATCAAGATTCTAACCACTTAATCAATATGACAGGAGTGCCCAAATTAAAGCCTGGAGCATATGAAGACACTGGCGCACTAATCACCAAAGTAATCTTTTGGCTGAGAAAAAAACACAAGTGCCTTTCTGTGATTGCAAGTGCTAGGCGGTGCTCTTCTGACATTCCAGTCTTTTATTACATTCAGGTTACATTATGTGCCGACTAGTTGGTCAAGAATCTTATTCATTGTGAACTTCACACTTGCCATCTCTTGGGAAACAACGCACTGAGAATTAGGTTGAAATTATCTCCTCCCACTAACAGAATTTCTGAAGGTTTAAATGTGCACTCTTTCTTTCTAACTGCACGGGCTATCCCCAAAGCTCTTGTCTCGAATTTGAATGCAATCAATTGACTGAGTACTCAGCCTGTACTGACTACCCGTATATTTCCTGGTGCAGTATCAGAAAGCACGATAACTGACCCAATTGGTGATTCTCCTATATTATTGAGGTTGCAGCGGAGGAAGATGTTCAGTGAGGTATCACAGTATTAACTGGGTGACCACAAACTAATTTCATGGCCACTGGATGCAAATTAGGCTCCCTAACAGTTGGCAGAGGGCTGAGGGCATGTACTGGATGTGCTACTTCTGACCCTGATCGAGCTCCGACATTTAGAAGAGGCAACCACACAAGTGCCATTGATTTCGTTATCGTAGACGTGAAGGGGTAAATGAATTAGAAATTCAAATTCTGTGCATACATAACCTATTCTTCAAAGAGCTAAAACAGTGATTCTATAAAGACATGACCCATAAGAATCCAGTTTAGGGAAAATAAATTAATTGGTATGATCTCACCTGCAAGCTAAATGTTCCTTTAAATCTGCGGTTCTATGTGACTACAGGGCTTTAATATCACAAGCTATGAGCTATTGGGATGCTAGAATTTGGGAGGACATGCTGCTTGCAGTTAAATCAAATGATAATAGCCTTTTCTGGTGTACAGTGACACAAACTAGAGCTGATAATACAAAGAGCTACCAACATCATGTATCAGCTGATAAATGGGTATGCCACTTCTCTGACCTCTATGAGGCAGAAGTTGGTGATACTTTAGGGTCCTGCAGTAACCCAATGACCATCATACGTTCACCTTGCCTTGACACTATTGAACCCTATAGCCCAGCTATTACCTTTAGCTTAGAGGATACTGCCAGAGCCATCTCCTCATTAAAAACTGCGAAGGCAGAGAGGGGCCGAGATTGTCACAATATGCAAAAAAGGTGATGCATGCGTACCCTCAAATTATAGGCCAACTAGCCAAATTGACAATGCTCAGAAGATTTCACAAAGCAAATTCTTCATAGGGTGTTACATTGAGTAGACACAAACAATATTATGTCAGCCCTCCAAGCTGGGTTTTGCTCAAAGGTTTGCACTTCAGATCAAATTTTTAGGTTTGCCACATTGTATTGGACATATATTTCATTGTGACATCAGAAACTCTATTTGGCGTTTATCGATTTTAGAGCCACATTTTATCTCATCTAACAGTCTAACTTTTGGCATCAAATGGCAATAGGGTGCCAATCCTTTTATTTGCAGATGACTCCCTTCTCATTTCTAAATCACCAATGGGACTGCAGCTCCTTGTCGACAAATTTACAGATTTCAGTGTGCCAAGGGGCTTGGAGCTCAATGTCAACAAGACCAAATACAAGGTGTTTGGGAAGGGAGTGGTCAAACATTCAATCATATGGGCTGGTGAGGAAACATTAGAGAGGGTGAGGGGCTTCAATTACTTAGGGGTCAAGGTAATGGAGAACCTGAGGTGGAAAGACCAGCTAAGTAAAAGCATGTTACTACTCAAGGACAGAGAAAACACTATCAATAGGATGCGTAGGCACACAAGCTCTCATACAGTCTCACTGGCCTTGGAAGTATTTTGCGGCAATGTGCAAGGGGCACATTCTGTACAAGAAATTGAATAATTAGCTGAAAAAGAGCCAGAAAGTACAGATATTGTGAAAACAAATATGTTGGATACATATTATCCAAATAGAAGTCATCATCTTGAGAACATTTGTCTCTATGAAGTGCTGCAAAACTATATTTTTAAACCGAATATTATCGAAAACAATAATAAAGGTACATATGCCGTGATTGGTTCTGAAGGATGTCTGGTGAAACAAAGAAAAGGACATTTGATTAATCACCTTAAACTGAGTTGCGAAACACCTGACAAAAGGGAATTTTACTATTTAGCTCTTTTGCAACTTTTCAAGCCATGGCGTTCAGAATTGGAATTACTTGGAGATTTCGAGAGCTATGAAGATTCCTTCAATGCAACTAAAGATACTATAGAATGTCCTGTTTTTGGTAATTATGTGAAAATGTTGAATGACGAAATTGAGCAAGAAGGTAGAATTGCAGCTGAGATTGCTAGAGACAGTTCTCAAGACAGTCAAACTTCGGCTCCATTGAGTCGGGACCCACTGGGAGAAGCAATTGTTCTAAATGAAGCAACAACTGCTATGGAAGAGGTGGAAACAGCAATGTATCAAGGTCAAGAAGATGTAACAAACTTAGGAAACTAGGAAGAACAACTACATCTTGAGCAGAAAGAAATATATGAGCAAGTGAGAGAACAGATTGGCCATGGATTGCTTCATGAGAAGAAAGATTGCTCTTGCTCACCATTTGAACCGAATGTACGTGAGTGGACAAGGTGGAACAGGCAAAAGTTTTTTAATTAAAGTAATTACAACGTTTCTACAGAAAACAACTGAGTCGCATTTATCTTCTGTTGTCACTGCTCCAACTGGATTAGCAGCCCACAACATTAAAGGAATTACTTAACATCATTTATTAATGCTACCACTAGAGCATGAAAATAAATTAGAATACCACAAGCTATCTGGAGAAGCTTCTTGTGAAGTTTCAAGAGTCTTGAGGAAAATGAAACTTCTCATTATTGATGAGGGAAGCATGGTATCAAACTTAATGCTTGCTTTTGAGCATTTAAGGATGCAGCAAATTCTTAAAACAGACTATGATGTATTATTTGGAGGAAAATACGTCATAGTTTTTGGAGATCTTCTACAACTTACTCCTGTAAAAGGACGGCCAGTGTTTAAAACACTGTCGCATGAAGATACCAGAAAGTCATAGGGGAGCATTGGAAATGTAAACATTTGGTCATATTTTGAGTATAAGGAACTTATTACAAATATGCGACAGGCAAATGATGCTGATTATGGAACTATTCTTCAAGATATAAGAATTGGAAAAATGACTGAACATGGCAAACAAGCTTAACAGAGACGATTACTTTCCAATTTCCTTTTTTTTTCAAATATTTTTATTGAGAGTTCATAAAAACAGAATCAACATTACATTTGTAAAAGATTTAGTACAGTACATAGCATATAAATGTAAATAAGTAGTCGACATTCAAGAATCCACAGCATTGTTATAAAGTGCAAAATATAGTTGTAAAGTGCAAAGTGCTTAGAAGTACGTAGAAGCAGACTGGTGGTTACAAAGGTAAGCTTTACGAATCAAACACACTCCAAAACTTTTCATATTTCTTGAGCGCCCCAGATCTAAGCGCATATTTTCTTTCCCTGCCCTGGATTCGTAATAATTTAGCCTTCCAAGCCTGAAAGGTCGGTACTTGGTTGGTTTTCCAGGACTGCAGAACCAGTGATTTAGCTATTAGGGAGGCTATAAAAATGAATTCATCATATTGGGTCTTGGTCGCTGAGCAGCCTAGAACAGGAACTAGATCATCGAATATTATAGAAGCTTTAAGCTCAAGGGAGAGGTATTTTTCAATTTCCTTCCAGAGTGGCTGGATTTTAGGACAATCCCAGACAATGGGGTCGATTCCGATCCGGTAAAATGCGCTCCGAATCGTCGTACGGAGAGTTTTTTCCCCATACGAATCGTACCCGTAGACGTCCCGTACGTACGACGAAGTACGATCCGTACCAGGTGCCAAACTCCCTACGAGTCGTACAGGACTCCGTACGACTCAAATCTCCGTACGAGTTTTACTCGGAACCGGCTGTACGCGACATCACTACGGTTCGCGGCTGGTTTTTACGACCCAGCAAGTACGATTCGTGTCGGGTACGCACCGTACGACCCTTTTCCTACGGGAGCCGAAAACAGTCGTAAACGCAGAGTTCGCGCCGAAACAGGTACAGAACGCCCCCCCGGGTACGGCACGTACCGCCCATGATCGCAGGGGTACGCGCCGTACCCCTGTGATCATGTGGGGTACGTGCCGTACACCCAGCGTACATGGGGTACGCACCGTACCCCATGTACGGTGGGTGTACGGCACGTACCCCATGTACGCTGGGTGTACGGCACGTACCCCGCATGATCACAGGGGTACGGCGCGTACCCCTGCGATCATGGGGGGTACGCGCCGTACGGTGTGTAGGTGATCGTGCGCTTTTCTGTACGAATCGACGTGTACCGTACGAATCGCGTCCAGGTCGGCCGATCGGAATCGTCCGGTCGTACGGCGTCCGTACGAGTCATACGGAAACGGCTCCGGATACGAATCGTACGGACGGGGATTTTACCGGATCGGAATCGACCCCAATGTGTTTCCAATTCCCTTTTTCCTCACAACGGAAACATTTGTCTGCAACTAGTGGGAAGATATTATGGAGATAAGAGGGAGTTCTGTAAATCAGCCATTTATTATAGAATTGCATGCGTTTAAAGTTAGCGCCGCGGAAGATTGTTTTATTACATTTATTTATTTTATCCCATACTTGTTGATTGATTTCAATATCCTCCCTCTTTTTCCACCTCTCAATAATCTTACTAGAAGAATCCTGCACCTTGTCCTCTTTTAGTATTTGAATCCAAATGCTCATCTTTTTTTGAGTTTTATTATTCAACGCTGTAGAGATAGTTTCCTTAACATAAAATTTCCTATATCTAGCTCCCTGAGTATTGGATTAAGCATAATGAAAAACCAATTCAGGATGGAATGAGAATGGTGCACCTGTCTGGCGATTTGATCCCATGACTTCCACCTGTTGCCGACCAGGAAGTCTTCGATTGTCTGAAAACCATTGTCTTTCCAGAGGTTAATTATTTTACTCTCCATACATCCCCCTTCCCCTGGGTTAAAGTTATTCAAGTCCGTTGTGTTACATATTCTAGGAATAGAGTGGAATTTGAAAAACTGGATTTTCTGTCTGAAAATCCACTGGAGGGACTTGTAACGTATTTTCTTTGGATCTTTAGTGACTCTGATTGGATCAATTATTTTTAGCTCTAGCATCATCTTCTTCATAAAAAAATTGTCTGCTTCATTCGTGTCTAAAAAGAAAAACCTAAAACTGTGGTGAGCTAAGGACGCAAAATAATATTCTCTGATATTTGGGAGGAACAACCCTCCTTGTGCAGATGTAAGATATAAGGTGCTATGTGCGAGCCTGGGAGTCTTTTTGGCCCAGAGAAATGAGGAAATCAGGGCATCCACTTTTTTAAAAAAAAAGTAGACCTGAATAACACAGGGTGCTGCATTGAATACAAAATTAAAAAGAGGTAAAATCGGCATTCGTATCAGTGCTGCTCGACCCATTAAAGACAGGGGTAATAAATTCCAGCGTTCTAAAAGGGACTCAACCTTTTTTAGCAGCGGTGAATAATTAAGTGAAAACAAGTCGTCTAAATTGTCCGATAAATATTCCCAGGTATCTCTTCGGCGTTAGGTTGTAAATTTGCCTAAATTCTGGTATTAAAGTGTCTACAGTGCAGTTTATTAAAATAATTTCCATCTTGTTAACATTAATTTTGTAACCCCCTAGTTTTTGGAAGTCAGAGAATATTTTTTGAATTTTCGCTTGACTTAAGGGGTTAGGATCTAGAAAGAGGGCCATATCATCGGCGTACAATTTTATATTAGTCATGCCAGCTACCGGGACTGTATCGGTTCGTAGATTCCTAATTGCAATTGCCAAGGGTTCAATAAATAATGCAAATAGTATTGGCGACAGGGGACAGCCTTGACGAGTACCTCTAGTAACCTGGCATGTCCCAATATTAGAATTGGATCGACGATTACTTTCCAATTTGTTTCCAAATGAAAATATTGTCCCAGAGAAAATATACATGAGAATTGCAGATAACAAATCTGTAATCTGCTTAATGCCAACACTACGGTAATGTTCTATATTTAATGAAGAAATGTTAAAGTTGGAAAATGAAGAAATTATAAAATTGTAAGCTATTGATAAAATAGAACATGAAGGAATCACTATTATTTTGACTGAAAAGTTGAAGAGGAAATTAGATTCTTTGGAGAAATCGATAAGTAGAACTTCTGGTTTAGAAAAGAATTTGTATGCATGTGTAAACTGTAGGATAATTTTACGATGTAATTTGAATGTGGAAAAAGGTTTAGTAAATGGAGCAATGGTTAAAATTGTTGATTTTGTTAATTATGTAAATAGAGATGGGATTGAATTTTTGAAAATCAAATTTGATGAAATTGATGAAGTACAACAATTTAGTCATTGTTCATCTCGGTTTTTGCTTGTGAAAGATTTGTATGTACGCAGAAAACAGTTTCCTGTTTGTTTGGCATATGCGGTGGCCATTCATAAATCTCAAGGTTTAAGTGTAGATAGTGCTTTAGTGAATATTAGAAGTACAGTGTTTAAAGAGGGTATGGCATATGTTGCTTTGTCTCGAGTCAGAACTTTATCTGGATTGTACTTGATTGATTTTGATGAGACAAAGTTAGTGCAGATGCAAATTGTGTGAAAGAGTATAATAGATTAAGAAGAGAATATGCACCCAATTTAGGTCAATATCCAGTATTTGAAAAGCGTGTGGTAGGTAGAAAAAGAAGATTTGAGAATATCTGTAGTGAAACTGTAGAGAAAGAAAAAAAACAAGATGAAGTTGCGCCTGCAAGCAAAAAGAAAAAGGACAGTGTTGAAGAGAATGTTGGTTATTGGTTTGAAAATAGTTGTGGTGTCAACTGCTTTGCTAATGTAGTTGTTAATGTTGTTTTTGTTCTTGAAAGTTTGCAACATCAAATTGTTGAAATCGGGACGAAAGATTCTGTTCATTGTTGTATTCTGTTTATGAGAAATGTAGCAGTGATAAAAGTAAAATACAAAGTGTTTCTGGTATTCGAAATGTTTTGGACATATGTTCTGGTTCTAGTCAATTTACGCAGAATATTCAGCAAGATTGTCAGGAATTTTTAATGTTTATGCTTGGTGTACTGGAAGATGAAGGTATAGATATTGAAAATCTTTTTGGCCTTTTTATAAATGGCAACATGACTGTCAAAATTGTTTGTTTACATGTAGTACTAACATAGACACTGCAAGATTTATATATTTGAATTTACCTGACTGTGAATCAGTGTCTTTTAACAATCTAATTAGAGGAGCAAGTCAAAACATGGAGTGTAGCCAATGTATATCAGAAATGTCATCAACATTGTTTATACAAAGATATGGGCAGTATGTAATTTTAATGCTGCAACCTTGTAGAGCTGATGGAAGAAAATTGGAAACTTTAATTAAAAATGTTGTAGCTGGTCAAGTTCCAATATCAGGAAGAACTTTTGTATCTGTTGCAATTATTTTTCATGATGGACCTTCTACAACATATGGACATTACACTGTTTATTTGAAATGTCTGAAAGGTTGGATACATTGTAATGATAGTCAATTAGATTTTAAGCAACATTTGCCTAAAGAGTTCCCAAATTCTTACCTAATATTTTTAAAGCCAACATTTTAAGTTCAAAATTTGGCCTTTTAGGATTACTGCTGTTAAGGTACATTAGTCTGGTGTTGTAGAGTATTTTGTAAGTGAGGGTGAGGAGGTTGAAGGTGATCCTCTTGTTGATATTGAGGCCGTGTAGGTGTATTAGGTGGTGAGTGATGTGGCTGCAGCAAGGAACATTCATAATCAGTCAGGTGGTGGTCTTTTGGATTTGTTGTAGTTGTTGTAGGTGTTTGGCTGGAATTCATGTGTAGAGTGCTTTGCCACAGTGTAGTCTGCTGCTGATGAGGGACTGTGTCACTGTTCTTCTTCTTTTGGTAAGGATCCAATTGTAAATGTTACAGAGCATGTGGAGGGTGTTATGGAAGTACGAGGAGATGTGTAGACTTGCTTACACATGGAGAGGGAGGAGTTTAGGATGAATCCTAGGTTGTGGACATGGTTGGTAGGTGTTGGTACTGTCCGCAGTGTAGTGAGCTAGCAGGAGTCATCCGAGACTGAGGGAGTGGCTCTGAGGATGAGTACTTTCATTTTGTGCGACTTCATGTTTAGAGAGCTGCTCTTTGTGTAGTTGGTGATGTCCTTCATTGTGTCGTGGAGGTTGTTTTTGGTGGTATGTGGATTCCTGGTGAGGAAGAGGAGGAGCTTGGTGTCGTCGATGTAGGAGATGATGTTGAGGTTGTGAAGGTGGGCTACTTGTGTGAGGGTGGCCATGTAGATGTTGAATAGCGTCGGGCTGAGGGATGAGCACTGGGAGACGGAGCAAATGGTGTCGGTGGTTTTGTAACAGAAGGCTGGGAGGCAGACACTCAGGATTACTATTGAACAATTACCAAACTAAGAATTTGATGCATACTATTTGGCTGTGTGGAAAAGTAAATGAAACCATAAAGTACTTGTTGTTATATATTTTGTCAGCATATATTTGTAAGTAATATTATTTACAGTGTATGAAAATTAATCATAATGTTTTGTTATGTTATGATTGTTTGAGATGTGTCATATTTACGTAAGAAATTGCTCTTAGAAAAAAACATTTAAGATATGTTTTATTTCTATTTTTTAGATTGTCAATGAGAATGTTGAATGGATTTTTTTAAGATGATTTTATTGATTGTCTTTTTTTTGACCGCTGTTATGTGATGAGTACTATTGAACTCACTGTTTCTAGTGAAATTCAATATGTTCTGAGAACATCAAAAAAGGCAAATGTAATAGTTTACAAATTATTTTGTGTTGTAAAAGATATATTGTAGCTGTATTTTTTTGTGTCTTCCACAGATTCTAATTTTATAGTATATAATTTTTTTATTATTTAATATGCTTAAGGTAAGTACAAGTTACTGTTAAAAATGGTCGATGGAATGTGCTTCAACCGAGCTGAAGTAACAAAACATGGACAGAGAAGGTAAGTTTGTAAACATGGTTTGTATCTTTTAAAGATATTTCAAAAAATGATATACTGAGTGTACCTGTCAGAACCCGTCATCAATCAGGGGATACAATAATGACTAATCTAAACCCTAGCTGCTGCAGGAGAGATGAAGAATGCGCAAGGAAACATACTTGGAGTTCTTTAGTGTAACAGAAGAATTCTAAGACGGCCGCCTCGAGGAAAGACACAGTGGTGGTCTAGTCATTTACCACACACCTGTGGGGAATCCTTGGTGAGGCGCGCGCTCCCTAACGAGTGCGCACTTCACCTAAGAGGTTCCTGAGTTCTGACCCATTTTCACTTGCTTCATAGATATTCCTGAAGAGAAAGCACAAATATTTGTGAGATAGTTAAAGAAGGTTCCCGGTTAAACTTACCTTAGTTATCGTGCCCGCAACTAGAATTCAGCTTCCGAGTTGGAAGAAGCCTGCACATTGCACAGTGGTTGATTTTCCCGTTGCGGCTCCTTCAGGGCAGACGGAGTCAGTCGTGTTATGCACCTGAAGAGCAGAGAGAACAAGAAACCATGCAAGAAACCTAAGTGATACCTTATAGTTGACAAAGGTATATTCTTGGAAAATAATTGTATGACAAGTTACTGAGTGACTAAACTTACCTGACATTGTAGAGAATATTGAATATATTCACTCGATGTATTTTCTCTAACCTAAAACAAGAAACGATAATATTCATGATAAGCAAGGTCTTAAGGGAAAAGAACACATTGATTAAGGAATACCAGAAACACTGTTGAATTAAGAAGGAACATTAGTGAAAAACACAAGATATTCAAGGATTGACAGAATAGATAACAAGCAACTGCATAAAGAAATGTTAGTAGAAGAACACAAGGCAATTATTAATACAAAAATTAGACAATAAACTGAGAGGCCTAGGTTAATGACTGTTACGTAATTATAGGTTATAAGCAGGGAGAAAAATAAAGAACCGCAAGCTACAAGGTTGCAGATAAATACTAGAGGAGAGGCTAGTTCGAAAGTTGAAGGGGTAGGTAATTAGTAGGGTTACACTAAGTTATAGATGAGGAATAGAGATAGAGTAAACACATGAAGTATTCAAAAAGTAGTGTGATAATGATGCCTAAATATACACATATAAACAGTGTTATTCTGGACAATGAATAGTATATTTTGCATTTTACCAAAACACATTTACTATTTTGGAATGGGTAAGGTGAATAGACATAGTCTACATTTTTTAGTAGTGTATTTTACTATAATAGCTTGAGTCTTTTCCTATAGTCATAAGGAGTGACTGGTTTCAAAATTTAAGAAAAGCTAAGAACAGGATATCTTTATAAGTAATTATATTTATATAACTTTGCAAAGGACTAAAACTCTACTAATGGAATGTTATTAGATAATAGTATTTATATAGTATTTTTTGTAGGCCAAAATCGGTGATACTGGTAGTTTTGTATTATATATTATGAAAAGTGATAAAATTAACTGTTTATATTTTTATACAAGGAGCAACAACATAAAGGAGAAATTATGGAAAGAGAACAGCCTCATAGTGTGGAGATTTTGGATATTACCTTTAGTATAATTGAAGAACTAATCGTATCTGTCACAGGCAATGAGTGTGAAGAAGGGGAAATTAGTGCTGCAGGCATGAGGTTTGATTTCGAAGACAAAAGCTTTGATGGAGATTTTCTTGAAGTATTAAATTATGTTAAAATTTTTAAACCAATTAATTCAGAAACTGCTAATGAGGGAATTGATCTGAATGTCATATCTGATGAACTTGTATTGGAATGTGTGTTAAATTATGAGATGTTACAAGAATACATTTTTTTTATAATAAAGTTTTGAGCACTATCTACTAATGTATTTATTTTACTTAAAGTGAAGCACTCATAGATTCAGTTATATATTCTTTAAATGTTTGTATTGATTTAAAATATGCAAAGTTGGTCTGAGGGTATGGATTGCTTAAAATCAGTATGGAGTATACATGCAGTCTTGTATGCACCTGCAAACTTGTGTTTTATGCCTTCAATTCCCCAGTCTGTATCCTTAGACTTCCTCCAAACACTCTGACACTGCTGTTTTAGTAGTGTAGTGAGCCAGTCAGCCGTATGTTCTTTTCCATTGTACCGTGGTAAAACTGAACCTGTAATACATTTAGTGAGGAAATTTCTTTGCAGAACTGTAATGATCCAGTCACTATCTAGATACCATGGATTAAAACAGGCCTTAGTCCATAGAGTGTTTCAAACCCCTATAGACTGTGCATGCACTGTTCAATGCACCAGCAAACTTATGTTTTATACGTTCAATTCCTCAATGTGTATCCTTACACTTCCAGCAAATATTCTCACACTACTGTTTCGATATTTTAGTGAGCCATTCAGCAGTATGTGTTTATCTGTATACTGTGGTAAAACTGAGGCTGTTATAAATTCAATCAGGCTCTTTCCTTGCAGAACTGTAATCATCCACTCACTACCTAAGTACTAAGGCATTAAAATAGGCCTTAGGGCAAAGACTGCTTCAAACCCTTATAGACTATGTATGCAGTCTTCTCTGTACTTGCCAATTTGTCTTTTATACGTTCAATTTACCAGTTTGTATCCTTCCACTTCCACCAAACACTCTGTCACTGTTGTTTTAGTTTTGTAGTGACTCATTCATCGGTATGTGGTAATCCATTCACTACATTAAAACACTAATGGGCACATAGACAATAACTGACATATCCCCAGGAATATGTCAGTTATTGTACTCCGTGACACCACCACCATGGATGCGCCGTATTTACAATGCGGTGTACCATGGGACAAAAATGGCACATATAGGTGATGTATCTGTGCTGTAAAGGTGGTGCATTGTTTGAGTTATGTTGGAAGTGCAACGCATCTGCAGCAATGCTCTGGGGGCCCTATGCTCAGGCTGCTGTGTCCATCCTTACACCTGCTTCAAGGTAGTGCAAGGTTTCGACACAGCATGAGCTCAATAGTGACAAAGTGAAATCTTGTAGATTTTAGTCAGCCACTTTTAGGAGGTGTTCCTGCGCCCCTGCCCCCCCAACCCCCATGTAGGAATGTCTCCTTCTGGTACAGGGATTTACAATGTGGCGCACCTCCCAGATAAGTCATATTCTAAATACCACATACCATGGCGCATCTTTTGCACCCTCTCTTCATCAGAAAAGTGATGCAACGGTGATGTAAAAAAGGCACAATGGTGTTGTAAATCTGCCCCTAACAAACACCTACAAATTCACCCAGGCAGTTTAACTAGCAGTGTATTCTTTTTGAATTTACTTTTGTTATTATTTTACATTAAAAATATGAAATGTAACTTTAAAAATAAAATAAATATAAGTATTCATAATAAAATTTAGGAATTTACTATAAAAAGAAAGACATATAATAACAGCTCAATGACTACCAGGAGGCCACGCAGGTAGCCACGCCTACAAGGGCGGGGTTTCAGGATATTTATAGGTGCTGTTACAATCTGCCGTAGTCCTTACCTGCGAGCCCAAAGTCCATGAGGAAGTGCTGCAAGGCACGAAACGCGTCGGGCTGGACTTTTGATCTCTGCGAGGTACAATGCTGCTTCCTATGCTGTCCTACATTAAAGATGGTTGCTGAATGGATATACTTGTGCGGGCTCCCTCACTGCAGGAAACTTGTTGTTTGGATATATATATATATATGTATATATATATATGTATATATATATATATATATATATTCACTGAAAAAACCATAGGTTATAGACCATATATAGTTAGGAATTAGCATTTAGAAAACCTTATTTCACTCACACAAAACCATTGAAATTCCATATATAGTTAGTTGCACTAACTATATATCGCGCACCCGCAATCCACTGCTGATGATGTCACATATTACATCATTCATGACATGGTCAGTGACATCACTGATGACATCACTGATGACATCTCAAATGACATCACTGATGATATCTCTTTTGACATCAATGGTCACATCAATGATGATATCATTAATGTGACAATACAATGCATCTCCTCAACTTTAATATAACCTCTGTTACACCCAGTGTTAAATACAGAGTATAATTTTTGAAACCATTGACACACCAATACTAGTTACTACATACGCATTCACTGATTCCTACGTCTACACACACATTCACTCATTCACCCATACAATCATTCATACATACAATCACTCATCTTTACAACACTATCATATGCACTCATACACCTATACAGACACTCACACTCTGCCACTCATCCATGGAGTTACTCACACACCTAGTCAGTCCTGTAAAGAATCAATCACACTTCCATTTTCTAATCTACACAGTTAAACATAGAGTACCTTACATTTTCAAACATATACTAACACATACTTACTCTCTTATAGAATCACTGATACAAGTACACATTGATCTGCACAGAGTCACACACCTCCCAGCCAGCCATACACACACTCAGTCTCCCATACAAATACTTGTGCAACCAATCAATAACCCATATAGCTACTTATATAGCTACTGATCAACACATGCAGCAGCTTGCACAACAACAGACATACTGATGCACACTTTCAGACAGTTTAGTCACTAACCCGTGCATTTAGTAAGACGCATTTAATCACTCACTCATACAGTCAATCACGCACCTACTAAAACCTTCATTCAGACACTTATACATCCACTCATTCTTCAATATGTAAAACATATTTAAACTTTACAGAAACACATAATCACTGGATGTTGTCATCAGTGATGTCATCAGTGATGTCACTGACCATGTCATGAATGATGTAATATGTGACATCATCAGCAGTGGATTGCGGGTGCGCGATATATAGTTAGTGCAACTAACTATATATGGAATTTCAATGGTTTTGTGTGAGTGAAATAAGGTTTTCTAAATGCTAATTCCTAACTATATATGGTCTATAACCTATGGTTTTTTCAGTGAATTTTCAAGGTTTTGTAAATGCTAATTCCTAACTATATATGGTCTATAACCTATGGTTTTTTCTGTGAATTTCATTGTTTTTTTAACAGCTAATATCTGTAGCTGTAAAATGTATTCTTCTTTAAATCCAAAAATATATTTTATATGTTTATGAATAATTTTTTTTTTAAATATTTTTTTTTCTTCGTTCCCGCTTCGCGAATCGGGAAGCTTCCCGTTAGCTGACCTTGATGCCGCGAAATAGACCGCGAGCCGGTAAACGTTTCTTTACCGCAAGTGCCGCGTTAGAAAACAACATCGTGACGCCTCCCGTCCGCATGACGTTCCACGTTGTCGCGTGATACGTCATATGACGTGCTACGTTAGCGAACTGGTACGCGAAGCGAGTGCCAAAGGGCAGGTTTCTGGAAGCAAACCGGGAGGCCCTGCAAAGCGCTTAACGTAAACACAGCAAGTCATGTGACTTGGTAATAACACTTTTCATTGGTTCATTTCACTTTTGGTTTCCTAATGATGTAAGACTAGGTCATATAATCTAAAATGAACACTTTTGATTGGTTGAGAACTCTTGTTTTTCCCAAATGATGAAAATCCCTCCTTCTTTCCTCACTCTGACTTTCATCATTGTGAGAGAAAGACCCTTTGTGATCACTGAGCAATGGCTTCTTTAGTAGCTTCAGCTGGTGCTTCCCCACCACCTCCACCACATCCAAGGAAGAGTGGACCACCTGCTCAAGTTGTAATTCAACAAGAAGAAGAAGAAGAGGAACAGGAGGACGAGCACGAAGAGAGGCAGTTTTTGCCTGAGCAGCCCAAGACGTCTCACCGGAAAGAAAACTTCATTTGGCAATTTTTTAAAATTCCCAAAGGTCAGAAAAAAGTAAATGCAAGATACGTAACTTGCCTTATATGTCAAGATAGACTGTCCAGAGGGACCGACAAAAAATACAGTTTCGGAAACTACACAATGCATCGCCATATGACTAGGTGGCATCCTAACAACTACAGTGCTGCACAGTTTCGGAACGACCTAGATAATCTCCCTATTATGGCCAGAAGATCTGTTGTACCGGAAGTAACGGGACCAGAGGGCAGGGAGATGGTGCCAAATATACAAATGAGATTTGGTGAAGTAAAACACACCTGCGTATTTTGCGATGGATTCATTTCCTACGGAGAAAGAAGCATCACTCTGATCAACAGAGCTATTGACTATCATATGCAAGTTTGTCCGAAACGCCCAAAATAATAAATACTTCTTTTTTTGTTTTGTTGCTCCTGTTGAGCCCTTTACAATGAATCGTTTTCATTGCCCCCTCCAAGAAAAACCCAAAAAAATATAAAACTGTTCCGAAAAATTCAAAAACATTAAAAAAATGTTCAGAAAAATAAAAAAAAAAGTTCTTTTCAGAACTACCTCCCCGTTATTAAAAAATTGGTACAATATTTGGAACTGTGCCAACCTCTATTTCTCTTAGTTCGCTTCCTAGTTCGCTCGCTGGTACGCGAACTGGAAGCGAACCAAAAACAGTAAGTATAAGGGAAGGAAACACACACTTATGTTAAAAGAAAGACAGCTATAGGGGAGTAAACTAGAGATACTATTACCCATAATCCACTACTGATGATGTCACATATTACATCATTCATGACATGCTCAGTGACATCATCAGCAGAGGATTGCGGGTTTTTTGGCAACATGCCTTATCCACGGTTTAATAACGCTGCCTTTTGCTTTATATAAGTTTTCAAATTGTATGAAATATATACCAATAGGTCTTTATGAACCTTTAGGTAGTGCTTTTGTTCATGAGGTCTGGTCGCTTCCATACACATACAGATGTTTCAAAGATGATCAAGAAGTTTATCTGAATGGAGAGGAATGCACTGAGACGCCAGATCATTCACTAATGTGTAGGCACATACAGTTACACGATTCATGCAACAAACACCGACCAAATATGGCTTGCGTGTTGCAAGGCACGCCAGTTCCTGCTATCATCCCCACGTTCAAGTTGTTGGAAAATGGTAGTTATTTGATGCTCAATAATGAAGATTGTTCTGAGTTAATTAAAAGTATTCCTTTTATCGTAACAGTAAGTGAACGGGTTATTTGCTGCAGAAATGTTCTATTTCCTCCCACACATGAACATAGGGAGTTTTCAATCTGGCCACAAATACCAACCTTGGGACACGTTTCAACGGCATGACAAGAATAAGAGCTCTTTTGTCTCAGAGAGAGGTGGCCTTGAGTTCGGCCCGTGAAACTTTCGTACTTCACATAGCGAACACCCGTACACAGGTTTGCCTTTCAATTTCAGCAACATGTTTCCGACTATCTTTAACGCATCCTCCACAAAATCCCTGGCACACTTTTTTAAAGTTGTTACCAGTGGTCTCGTGACTTCATTTGAGAAAATCTTTGGAGTCATCCCTGCTCCCTTTCATTCCATTTTCTCCACTCTGGTTCGTGGATTGCATTTTTACTTGCATTACCAGCGGACGCTCTTGTGCTTTTTTACATTTTTAAATATGGATGTCCCTCCTATGCAACCTCCGACCCTGCAGCTGCTGACACTGTTCCGCAATCGCATGCTAGAATATTATGGCACAATGCCGTTGGCGATATTAAGCACGGCATATGGATTATCTTTTCGGTTCTCCTACTTCACCTGTGTCCAGCCTGTATTTCACTGCCTGACCTGTGATTTCGATTGGGCCATTGATTTGTGTCTCTGCGGACCGGTTTCTCCTGACGTCGACTTTAATCAGCTGATGACTCCTATCATTACTCACGAGTTGATTTGTCCTGGCGAAAGGATTATGGCTGTGGCATTGATGCATGGACTACTTGGTCCCTGGAATTTACTGGCGGCAGCACAGTCTTTCTTGGAACACAGCTTTCTTGAAAACCCACCGAGCTGTCCTCTGATGGTGATAGAGGATCCGGTGCTGGGAGAGCACGTATGTTCTTTTCCGCTTTTAAATTGGATGGCTGAACTGTTTTCGGATGAAGACGGTGACTTCCTGTTGGAGGCTGTTGCAGCTTATTTTGCATACACAGTTATGTCATAGACCTTTTTCATGTTTCATATGCTGAGTACTAGCATTTCATTGACAATTCATTGACTTAATTGTCAAGTTTTTATTATTTACCTTGCCTATTGGCTTAAGACTCGATAAAGTACTTGGCTGTTTTATTTTTCTTTAGCATTGAATTTTCCTAGTTTTTAATGCTTTACCTTGCGGACCGTCCACATATAAACTTGCAATCTGCTCTCATGAGATGGCACTTCTATTATCTTATTCAGTTCGTTTCCGGATCATGAGGAGGTGTCATCTAGGTCCTGGATATCTTTACACCGTGTTAAGTTAGCATGGGCTCATTACCGGTTTAAACGCCATTTTTCCTTTTTTGCAACTTCTGCACACGACATTTAGTTGTTGCTTTAGCTTTCCACCTAGTAGTTCATCGTGGTTTACATGAGAATAATATGTTATTGGTCTACTATCTGCTTTACTTGTTAAACTATATCTGTACAGCGAGTGCTAAAGTTTCAAGAACAACACGATACAGAATTGTTATGAGGTCTGATCTCCACGACTTCATACTCATAACATAAGTGCAACTTCTGCCAATTCTGGGCATGAGGCGGGTTTTATATTGCTTTGCCGAACACACATACACAACAGTTGATGCGGTTCACATGAAGAGAGAGCTGGTGTATGCTGATGTGATTCCTTCAAATCTAAGACACTAAAGTATGGGCACGCCCTAAACCAACACAAAGAGACCTTCTTAGCAAATAATATAATATGTGTATTAGGGAGGGTGAGATATAAGCAGCCGCGGGCCGTGGAGGGAGTTACGGTGAGGCAGGGAGGCGGGGAGGGGGAGAAGCAGGGTGGAGCCCTCTCTACCTTGCCCCTCCCCCTCCCCGCCTCCCTGCCCCACCGTAACTCCCTCCACGGCCCGCGGCTGCTTATAAGTGTTGCTAACTCTTATTCATTTACAGCATGTTAACATACTGTCACCATTCGCTTTTTATGTACTAGTAACTATGCTGGTAATTTTGCTACTGATAATATGTGTACTTGTATTCTCCACCCTGCTTCTCCCCCTCCCCGCCTCCCTGCCTCACCGTAACTCCCTCCACGGCCCGCGGCTGCTTATAAGTGTTGCTAACTCTTATTCATTTACAGCATGTTAACATACTATCACCATTCACTTTTTATGTACTAGTAACTATGCTGGTAATTTTGCTACTGATAATATGTGTACTTTTATTATCTAAGGTACTACGCCTGAGAAGACGGCATTAGTAAATAAACATTTCAAATACACATGTGTTCTTCTTAACTCCATGTTCTGGTTTCTAAGAAATATATAACGACCGACTGTTCATGAGTTCCACGTATCCTGAGGTACTATAAGTTCATATTATGGATTGTCTAAACATTGAGAGTTTGTTATATCCAATGTGACACTGTACCTAGCTTGCTAAATAGTTTTTGATTACTAACGTGAGTTTTGGGACACCCTAATTCGCCGAGGTTCCAATCCTCTGTCCACAGTTCTGTGTGAGAACAGAAACCCTGCGACAGGGGCACCCCCGACCCTTGCTGGACCTTCATCACACTTGCGATACAACTCCAGCAATGCGCCACCTTTACGGCACAGATACATCACGCATCTGTGCTGTTTTTGCCCCGTGATGCGCCGCATTGTAAATGCAGCACACCATAGGTGACGGAACAGCGGCACAGAATGACTAACACATCCCTGGTGATGCGCCAGTCATCATAAATCTATCCCTATGCTTCTTATCTTGTTAGAGATGAACCGCCATATGTATCATCAAAGTTATTTGCATTTCCTAAATAGCGAACTTTAAGGAATAAATAGCGATTCTTTACCATTCCTAGTTTGCGATGAGCTATTTGCTAATTAGCCGAATGTAGCCCAATGAAGCCCAATGTAGCCCAATGTAGCCCAAAGATGGCCGCCAGACACACAAAAAAACAAATGTAGCCCAAATATCAGCCAGATGTAGCCCAACTATAGCCCAGTGACAGAATGACCAATCAGCTTCGCAAACCTCCGTTACGCGAAGCGGAGCGCTGTTACAGATATATATCTTTTTTTGAACGTTAATTTCTCAAAATCCACTGGAGCACATATATTGAGACCTAGCAAAGGCACATCGGGCTACCAGTCCCTAATATTTTGCCAAGTTTCGTGCAAATCCATTCAGCCGTTCAATTATTATTTTTATTATTTTTTTTTGCCCCGCGGGGCCCTTTTAAAACCTCCACATCAAACCTAGGGGGTCAGCGAGGATCTACTATGCCCCCTTATAGTTATTTCCCCCTTTGTTTTGACCTCCTCTTGTCTCTCGATCCTACCGAGAGACAAGATGGCGGCCGCTACGGACTGTTTGGAATGTTGACAGACGCCGGAGAACCAATCAGCTTCGCTTCACAAAGCTCCGTTGCGCGAAAAGTCCGCGAACCAGAGCGCTAACCGGTCCGCTGTTACAGATATATATCTTTTTTTAAACGTTAATTTCTCAAAATCCACTGGAGCACATATATTGAGACCTACAAAAGGCACATCGGGCTACCAGTCCCTACAATTTTGCCAAGTTTCGTGCAAATCCATTCAGCCGTTCGGGCTAAAAGTGAGGCCAACCGCCCTATGGAAAACTCAATGTTAAAAACACGTTTTGGGACCCCCCTTTTTTCTCGGCCCCCACTGGACGAACCCCCCCCAAATTTTCAAGGGCTGCTCAGAAACAAAATGTGCCATTTTCCTGAAAATTTCAGCCAATTCCGTCCACAAACGCCAAAGTTATTAGACATAGAATTTTCAAAAAACCCATAGAGAAAAAATCCTAACTATATATACCTACTGGCGACCGCCAGTAGGTAATTATATACATATATATATATATATATATATATTACCTACTGGCGGTCGCCAGTAGGTAGTTATAGTTAGGACCTAGTTTCCATAGGAAATCCTCAACATTCTATTTGGATTAACTTTGGCCCTGGTGGATGAATCTTTGCGAATTTCTCAAAGAAGATGGCTCGGTCTGTGGTAAATAAATAAATAATACCCTATTTTTGACTAGACATATATCATAACAGATAGCTCAATAAATAAGAGTCAAGATTCGAGGTAGTAGGAGTTTTGCAGGTTTAATACAGCATAAGGACAGGAACAGGACAACCTGCATAGGAATAGGATGGCAGGGCCCAGCAGCTGCTGGGGCTCGGGTCTGGGATGAGCGCGCTAACTTTTAATAACAATCCATGAGCATATATACATAACGCAAACACATAGCATTACATTGCAGTAGGCGTAGCAGTGGGTGGAGCAGAAGGCGTGACGCGTAGCAGTCGCGAAAGATAAGGGGGAAAAAGAGGTGTAACTGGGCGTATACATAGACATGTGATGCAAACGTAACAGAATATGTCATGAATGGGGCGGAAACCATGGAGGGGGCTACCTGAGGAGCCGGGACCTCTAACCTAGTGGTGCGCGCAAACTGGCAATGACGTATCACTAGGAGAAGCTGGGGGCTATGAACTCTGTGCTAAGAGCAGAGACTAAAGTCTGGAGGGTCGGAGCGACATGTACCTAAACCCTATCTGGTATCTAATGTTTAGGGAACATGTTGATATAAACTAGAAGTCATGAGGGGAAAAGCTAACAGACTCTAAGGCTAGAGCATGCATTTATTCTACATGTAGTGCGTGATGAAGAATATTAAATGACCATTAAATACAGTATTTCTCCTAACATGGGGCCGAATAGGCTAGACAATGACGGAAACTATTGATGCAGTTCAGTAGCTTGGGAATGCAGAGAAGGAGGACTAAACTGATAGCTGAAATCATAACATAGTCTTGGCAGACTCAGAGGCAGAGCCAAGCTGGGCCGGGCACTGCGAGGCAGGAAGTAAGTGAAGGGTCGAGGATACAGGTGGGGGCTGTATCGCTCCTCAGCGAGGTTTCAGGAGACAGGAGCTGAATCTGATGTCCAGGCCCTTTTGAGGCCTAAAAACGGGGACTTTATAATAGAATAACGTGCACACTGAGAAACGTGGCAACATAACTTTACATAGGCCTGATATTCGTAGTATTCACGAGGACTGGAAACTGGCATACTAGAGGTGGACACAACTGTAATTGCGTCATTAATCGGACATGGGGAGTACATATGCATATTTAATCATGCACACATAACATATGATGGATGATACGTAGGGACACAGAACATAGCAAAATTTACTTTTCCACATTCCCTCCTTGTCACTACGTTTCCATCAGGAAACATCAATATTCATGATACCATCTATCATTTCATACAGTATCATTTGCTCGTCTCGAATTATCCTGGAACGGGATTTAGAACTGGGCTTGGGACTAGGAATACAAGAGGTAGCACACATGCCGCAAATCGCAGGGCCACATTGTATACAGAGGCAGCAGCTGAATATGATCGCTACTGCAATACCTAGGAAGGACAGGACTTTCCATCCCCAGGCGGAAATTATATTCCAGAACCAACCGGACCATGTCCAGGTGCCTGGATCTTGGTGTAACAGATGGGCAATTTTATGAAGTCTGGTTATAGCTGAATAAACAGACGGCGCGTTATTTGGAATGAAAATGCAGCAACTGGATCCGATGACTCTACAGGCCCCGCCCCTATCGGCCAGTATGACGTCAAGGACGAGACGATTCTGGAGCACAACAATTCTCATAAAGGATTGTTCTTCGGTTAAGTTACCTAGAGCGGAGGCAGTCTCATCTACTACAGCTTCAAGGGTTCTTGTTAACCTACGGATTAGCTTACTATTTACAACTGTACCTAAATAAGGGAAAACACCTTTATCAATATCAATGAATTGCTCTGCAGCAGTTTCAGTATAGTCGACAATCGGGAGATTTCTCTTGTGTCTAGTATGTACTAAGTAGGAATTCCTATGGTAGTCAGGTTGGGCTAGAAAAACAGGTGGCAGTAGGAAGGCAATGTAGCAGGTTCCCTCCCAATCGAGGGGCAGACGAACATATGCGGTTTGACCACAAACAAAATAAGAATGACGTGAAGCTTTAAAAATAGATTTCCCACTGTCACTATACTTGACAATAGTAGTACAATCACTATGTCCTACATGTACAGAACCATAATTACGAACACATAATTCGCCTTTGACTGGTAATACTGAAATAGCAGGTGAGTCTGGAGTAGTATCAGACTGAACATTCAGGACCATAAAATTCGACGAATAGTTACCTAAATTATACACTTCATTTTCTAGATCTAAACCTGTTCTGTGGGGGAGACCTTGCTTGTCTGGGAAACATGTGCTGTTAAGAAAAGACATATCTGTTGAGGATGACGTTAACGTGGACCATGCTCCACACGAACCATTATGGGAAAAAGGATAAGGAAAGAGTGGCAGAACTCCCTTTGACGTCTGGAAAGGGGGGAGTCGACCACACACCCAACAATTAGTGGCATTGCTGGTCTGGTGCGAGTAATGTAACATGCGGACAAAGGAATTATTACGCATAGCGAGGCGGTAGGACAGTTCATGAGGGGGCAGATCACTAAACGTGTGCTCTACTGTAGCATTAGCAGACTTATTTACATGTGAAACTGGGAAACATAGGAAAAATGCATAACTGGTGCAGGAAATCATAAGGCTGGAAAACAATATGAAACATAGAAAAACAATACATCGGATTGAGTTTTGACTAACTCTCTCACTATGGGGGTCTATTTTATACATGTCAGAAACAGTCTAACCGTTTCACCTAGGGGAGGACTTAGACAATCAAACTGGCTGACTTAATTTACTAGACCGTAGTTTCTGTTTATACTCCTGCTGCGGAGTTTTCTCTAACAGGGGAGGGGTTGTAGCAATGTCTTTTGCGGGACAGTCCTTGAAAACAATATTTTCCTTCAAATCCTGAGAAATGTTCTTTAAGGCGGGTTTTAGTCCTTTAAAAAGTTTGATATGAGAAAGGTGCACCCAGCCCTTGCGTCCCTCCAACTTCACGGCTGTACGGGTGGTGAGGAGGACCTGTCGGGGCTCTTTCCAACGAGGCTCCAGCGGACTTGATCTGTCAAAATTGCGGACCATCACCATGGATCCTGGAACGATTTCATGCGGGGCCACCTCGGTATTGTCTGGAAATGCGGCGGCAACCTGTGAACGACATGAGTTGAGGGCAGACATCAAGGAAGCTAGGTAATCTGTCAGCATATTACATGAAACATCGGTAATACTTCGGGGTCTGGGAGTACCCCACATGTTAGGGGGGGCGGCCGAAAACGACCTCGTACGGGGACAGACCTGATCTGGAATGTGCAACCATGCGCATGTAAAATAGAGCAACTGGCAGAGCTACTAGCCAGTCCACACCTTTTTCTTGACAGACTTTGGCGATGCGGATTTTCAGAGTTTGATTATGTCTCTCAACGAGACCGGCTGCTTCAGGATGGCGTACACAATGGAACTTCCACTGCTACCCTAGCAAAAGGGAAACGTGCTTCATGAGTTCAGATGAGAATGGCTGGCCGTTATCAGAATATACGACTCTAGGGACTCCATAACGAGGGAAGAATTCACGAACCAACTGCTTGGCAGTGGTCGCGGCTGTGTAATCTGGGACTGGATATGCTTCTGTCCACCTGGACAAAGCGCATACAACTACAAGGACATACTTGAAACCTCGACATCGCTCCATCTGAATATAATCCATCTGGAGGACTTCAAAAGGGTGGTCAGGAGGCTGGAAACCACCTTGTTCCACCGGGACACTTTTACCTGGATTAAACTGACAACATATCATACAGGTACGGACTTTCTGCTTAGCTGCAGCTCGTAAGTGCTTGTTGAACCAAATGTTCTGGATACTGTCTAACATAGCTTTTTCTCCTAAATGTGCTGGACTATGTGCGGTATTAATAATGACTTGAACCATAGAGTCGGGGAGAAACCATGTGGCTCTTCCCTTCGTCACCCATCCTTGATCTGTCTGGACCCCTCCTTGTTCGGACCATTTCTTGATTTCTTCAGGAGTAGCATGTAACTGGATATCTATGACATCCTGTGTAGGGTCCTTAACTGTCATACATGTAATCGGATCTGGAGTATGTGTCATGTTAACTGGAATGTCTGGAGTCTGTGCTGTAAGCTTGGCTGTGCGATCTGCTAGATCATTACCTTGGGAAATAATATCAGTGACTTTCGTGTGTGCCTTGCACTTCATAATAGCAATGGATGTCGGTAAATGTATGGCATCTCATAGAGCTTGAATAAGGAGACCATGCTGAATTTTGGTTCCATGAGAAGTCATGAAACCTCTCTCCTGCCAGAGCACTCCGAAGTCGTGTACGACTCCGAATGCGTAGCGTGAATCTGTGTAAACGTTAACTTTCAGGTTCTTGGCGTGTATACAGGCTTGTGTCAGAGCAACTAGCTCTGCTGCTTGAGCGGACAGAGTGTCAATACGGTGTGTTTCAATAACTTCAGTGTCAGTAGTCACTGCATACGCGGCGACTAGTTCTCCTGTACTTGTTCTCATACATGAACCATCCACATAAAGTGTCAGGTCGGGGTCTGGTAACGGAATATCTGTCAGATCTTGTCTTGGCTTTGTCGTAATGTTAACTACTTCCACACAGTCATGTGGGTCAGGATTCGAAGTAACTGATGGTAACAGTGTAGCAGGGTTCAAAATGTTGCAGCGTCTGATTTCTATGTGTGGCTGGAACAGTGTCAATTCATAACCTGTTAAACGTGCAATTGTCAAGTGCTGAGTTTGTGTTCGGTTCAAAAGAACTTCCACGGAATGTGGAACTTGTACTGTCAAGGAATGTCCTAAGACTATGGAATCACTTTGTCTGATTGCTAGTGCTGTGGCTGCAACTGACTTGAGGCACGCAGGCAAAGCCTGGGCGACTGGATCTAATGTGCTAGAAAAATAAGCACAGGGCTTGTATTGTCCTGCTTGATCTTGTGTGAGAACAGATAATGCTGTACCTTCACGTTCAGTAACGAAAAGTGTAAAAGGCTTACTGTAGTTCGGTGTCGCTAGAACTGGAGCTTGGCATAGGGCTTTCTTTAACTCATTGAAACTAAGTGTATGTTCAGATGTCCAAGGGAGGACAGTCGATGCGGCTGCCTCCTGTGTCGTTAACTGTATCAGTGGCTTGGCTAGAAATGCATACTGAGGAATCCATTGTCTGCAATAAGAAGTGAGGCCGATAAAAGCACGTACCTCCTTCTGGGTCTTGGGCTGAGGAAGACTCGCTATTAACTGTATACGGTCTGGTGTCAACTGCCTACCCCTCTTGGACAGTAAGTGTCCTAAGTATACCACTTGCTGGACACAGAATTGAAGCTTCGAAGGGGACACCTTGTGCCCCATCTCGGCAAGGAAATACAAGACTGTAAGGGATGCTCGCTCGCAAGCACGTTCAGAACGGGCTGTGACCAGTAGATCATCGACATACTGGAGCAGGGCAGTGTCAGTTGGCATGTGAATGTTGTCTAGTTGTCTCTTAAGTGCTTGACTGTAAATACTAGGACTTTCTGTGAAACCTTGAGGAGCGCGTGTGAACATATAGCTCCTTCCATTTAAACAGAATCCGAAAAGGAACTGGCTGTCTGGATGAATAGGGACACTGAAAAATGCGTTCTTGAGGTCTATGACAGTGAAGAACGTGGCTTCGGAATCAATGGCTGTCAATAGGGAAGAGATGTCTGGGACAACTGGGTACTGCGGAATAATACATTTATTAAGCTCTCGTAGGTCGATCACTAATCGATATACTGGGGGTGCATTTGGATCAGTACGTTCGATGACTGGAATGATCGGAGAATTGCATACGTTGGAGTCAGTTTCTACAACTACTCCTTGAGCAATGAGCTCGTCAATAATTTTGGATAAGGCTGCTACAGCCTCAGGTGGCAATCTGTACTGTCTGATTCGTGGTAACACTACACCTGACTTGAGAGTCACATGATAGGGTGTGATTTGCATATAACCTACATCAGTTGGTCCTTGCGCCCATAGATGCTGCGGAACATTAGACAGTCTCGAATCAAAATCTCGTAATACATAGTGACCCTTAAAGTCACGTAGGAACAGACGTATTCCCTCTGGGGAACAGCATATGACTGCACCTAACTCTTTCAGTGTCTTAATGCCTAATAGGTTTTCTGGACATGACTTAGTAAGTAACAGATCAGTAGTACGGGACAATGGACCTACTTCTAGAGTAACTGGCTTTGAAATCTCATTTACGATAGGTTTTCCTGAAAATCCAAGGGAAACATTTCTTGAGCCTGAGAGCGGAACTTCGGCATGACTAATTGTGGTCCTACTTGCCCCTGTATCAATCAAAAACTTTCTGTCTTTCCCTAATACTTGACTGTGAACATAGGGACCTTCTTGATCTACAGGTATCTCGATGAGAGGCAAGCCTACCTCCCTCTCTAGGCTGTTTCATGAATACTGCTGGTACTCTGGATACTCAGACTGTGCATACTGGTACATCTGCGATGTAACGTGCTGTGTTGCAGCGATAGGCTGCGGTGCTGTAACTGTATGTTGTGCATTCTGTGGCTGAGGAGTCTGTGAAACTTGCTCTTGTCTAGGCGGACGTGGTCTTTCCTTAGTCTTACCAGTAGCTATGTTGTGTTTCAGAACTGCACACTCATTTATAAAATGACCTGGCTGTTTACAATAATTGCAGTTCCCTTTAACGGGAGCTGCAGGATGACTGGCTTGATTCGGACCCCTCTTCTGACTGTCTTGAGGAACAGATTGTGCAACTAGTACTTTCATTTTCGTGTCTTTCATACGTTTTCTTTCGTGTTCTTGCTCTTCCCTGATTCTATTCTGGTGGTACTGGAGCATCTGGAGCATCTGGGACGGAGTATTAGCTTGCCAGGTGCTTTCGACTTTCAAAACTCGATTTTTAATTTGTGGGCTTGAATTCTCGACTAATTTAGTAACAAAAAGGTGAGGGTATGACTCACTACTTGTCTTGAGGCCACTGTTGATACTAAAACATTTTTCAAATCTAGAATAAAAATCACTAATATCCTCGTCTTGCTTCTGTTTACAGGCTGAGATTGCATCCCAGTCTTCTTTTCTAGTTGTCAATAATCTGGGTAGAACTTGAATCAATAATTCTGGTAATTCTTTACATTTCTCTCCTAGACCGGTACCTGGTACTCGTGCCTTATCTTCAGCTTCTAGAACTGCCCAATCTATCTTTTTCTCTCCCACCTCCCATTCTTTTTCTTTTAGCTTTTCATACACCCCTGCGGGCAACAGGACCTTTAACATTTTAATGATATCTGGGTAAGTGTATTCTCCCATACGGAGCATGTCTATGGAACCCTGCTGGATCTTTGTCATGACAGGGAATTAATTTCTTCATTTCGAGGAGTTCCATCTTTGTTATTGGGGTGTAAACAAACACTCGTTGCATTTCACCGTCCTCTGTCTTAACTGGATGCACTTCTCGTAACGGATTCTGTCTTTCTATGTAAAATGGTTTACTTTCTGGGGGTGAGACATGAACAAAATGCGGGTTCAGAAACGTTCTATATTTGTGGCGCTGTTCTAGAATGACACTAATTAAATCGGTACCTAGACCTCTCCATCTACACTGGAGTAACTCGTTCAGGACATCGTGTAACGGGCCTGGATCAGAGTGCTGACCCTCATACAGAGTAATGAGGTGCTGGATCATATACATACCCACCAGTCGCTGTTCGGCTGGGGGCAATTTCAGAAACATTTGTGCCACTATTTCGTCTGGAAAAGTGGTAGAATCAGTAATCCATCGGACTGCTGATCGGGCTAGTTCTTGTTCATGCATGGTACTAAGTTCACTATAACCGATTCGTGATTTCAGAATGTGATCGGTAGCTTGGAATACTTGTTCTAGGGAACCTTGTTCTGGTACTGAATGATGGGAAATTGACTTGTGTTCTAGGCATAAATGGCGATCTGGAAATCTAGATTTTCCTACATACGCTATTCTGGCGGTATTCTCATCGTCTTCTTCTTCAGGATCAGAGGTACTTTCTTTCTCGCTTACTTGTGCTGCTTTACGCTGTTCGTGTATCTTTATTATTTCTCTACGGATTTTCTTGTACATACTCTCCATGGCACTAATGGTATTGTGCTTACCCTCGGCTATATTATCACTCCACTTTGTCAGGGTTTTCATTTCGGCCGGATCTTTAGACGGGTAATCTTGTTCTCTTATTAGACAGTTAATTAAAAACTTTAATATCATACGCTGGATCTCAGCTTTCCTTTGAGACATGGCATCACTAATACTTTCTAGATCATCCCCTGTACGGATGAAACGATATATTCTGTCTAGATCTTCTTTCATATTGGGTAGGGTGACTAGATACTCGGTCACCCTCCTTACGCGTACTGAATATAAAACCATATTATTCTCGCCTGGGACTGGGTCATAGGCACATTCGTTAAGGGCTTGCCTGATTTCTGCAACGGACTTATTACTCTTGGGAGTACGCTGTGATGCTTGAGCATGTAATTCGAGTGCTGATAAACGCTTGCGTGGCGGTGGGGTTTGAGGAGGACCTCCTCCTGCGGCCCCTAGACTAGAATCGTCGACTGATATTCTTCGTGTCGGAGCGGGAAATTGAAATGCTGGCTGGACCGGGGGTACCGTAGCAGATACTGCATGGGGTGCCCCGGTGTCTGGAGGAGCAGGATGTGCCTGATTTACAGGGACTGGCGGAGCGCGAACAGGATTTGCATATTCAGGGACTGTATCGTCCAGATAGGACGAAATAAAAATATCAGCTGCGGTCGGTTTGTGACGTAGCTTGGTCGGAACTAATGGTGGCGGGAAATTACTGGATGCCTCTGGGGTCGCTTTTGGCAAGCCCTCGGCAAGAAGAGGATACATACCCTTAATAAGGGCGTGCCTCTGTCTGTCTGACTGTTCGGCTTTGATTTGTTCACCTATCTCGATTAATTCTTTTTCTTGGGCTCGCTCTAAGGATTCTCTACTTAATTCTGACTTTCTGATTTCTTTTTCGGTTCTTTTATGAGCTTCTTTACGCCATAACTCGATGGCATCTTTCTGTGACTGTCTGGCTTTCTTTTTCCATAATGCTTCTTCTACTCGCATGATGCATTCGGCATCCCATGTACCCGATACGGGCCATCTATACTTTTCTTCTAACTGTTTGGTATACTCTACCCATAAATCTAGATACAATATGGCACTTATGCCATGTTTCTGATACATAAAGTGACCTGGACTGTCCCTGGGCGGGACGGGAACTGCTGCTTCCAGCAGACCCTTTCTAGTTTTTAACTGACGTAACTTGGAAAATATGGGCATGACTGAACTGTAATCTGGACACAATACAATACACAATGAACACGATACTTATACCCCATTCATACCACGACATTAAAATACATGAAAAACATTTAAAATAACAGTTCGAACAGAATACTACCTGGAAATACTGAGAACAGACACATAAATTCTCTCGAGAACAGAAACTGACTAGAACAGAAACTAGATGCACTGCTGAAATAGTACGAAACTTACCGGTCTCGTAAAGAGACACGTCAGGACCCGCATCCACCGAAGTGGACACTTCGTTTGTGGGACTGTGTACCACCAACCCACAGACCAGAGTCAATTAAATTGACCCTGTCTAGATACCACCCCAGTAACGGTACTCACCGGGCAGCAAGAACGGAAGGCCTCAGACTGGACTGTACTGCTACGACGACGGACGACGAACTTCGGACTTCGGACTTCAGTTACGGGTGGACCTCCGGATACCTCGGACCTTGGACTCTTGGCTTGGGCTCTGGTCGGGACTCGCCGCGTTCCTCCACCGTCTCGTCTGGATGCTGGACCGCCTCCTCCGTCTCCTCCGTGGGCCTGAGGGATACTTGAGCAGAAATATCTGCCACTGCGCAGAAGAGTTCCGTCACGACTGCAGAGGGTCAGGGGGTCGGCGTGGCTTCACCGACGCGTGGGGAAAGGGCAAGTCCCTATTCGGGCGCCATTATGTGGTAAATAAATAAATAATACCCTATTTTTGACTAGACATATATCATAACAGATAGCTCAATAAATAAGAGTCAAGATTCGAGGTAGTAGGAGTTTTGCAGGTTTAATACAGCATAAGGACAGGAACAGGACAACCTGCATAGGAATAGGATGGCAGGGCCCAGCAGCTGCTGGGGCTCGGGTCTGGGATGAGCGCGCTAACTTTTAATAACAATCCATGAGCATATATACATAACGCAAACACATAGCATTACATTGCAGTAGGCGTAGCAGTGGGTGGAGCAGAAGGCGTGACGCGTAGCAGTCGCGAAAGATAAGGGGGAAAAAGAGGTGTAACTGGGCGTATACATAGACATGTGATGCAAACGTAACAGAATATGTCATGAATGGGGCGGAAACCATGGAGGGGGCTACCTGAGGAGCCGGGACCTCTAACCTAGTGGTGCGCGCAAACTGGCAATGACGTATCACTAGGAGAAGCTGGGGGCTATGAACTCTGTGCTAGGAGCAGAGACTAAAGTCTGGAGGGTCGGAGCGACATGTACCTAAACCCTATCTGGTATCTAATGTTTAGGGAACATGTTGATATAAACTAGAAGTCATGAGGGGAAAAGCTAACAGACTCTAAGGCTAGAGCATGCATTTATTCTACATGTAGTGCGTGATGAAGAATATTAAATGACCATTAAATACAGTATTTCTCTTAACATGGGGCCGAATAGGCTAGACAATGACGGAAACTATTGATGCAGTTCAGTAGCTTGGGAATGCAGAGAAGGAGGACTAAACTGATAGCTGAAATCATAACATAGTCTTGGCAGACTCAGAGGCAGAGCCAAGCTGGGCCGGGCACTGCGAGGCAGGAAGTAAGTGAAGGGTCGAGGATACAGGTGGGGGCTGTATCGCTCCTCAGCGAGGTTTCAGGAGACAGGAGCTGAATCTGATGTCCAGGCCCTTTTGAGGCCTAAAAACGGGGACTTTATAATAGAATAACGTGCACACTGAGAAACGTGGCAACATAACTTTACATAGGCCTGATATTCGTAGTATTCACGAGGACTGGAAACTGGCATACTAGAGGTGGACACAACTGTAATTGCGTCATTAATCGGACATGGGGAGTACATATGCATATTTAATCATGCACACATAACATATGATGGATGATACGTAGGGACACAGAACATAGCAAAATTTACTTTTCCACAGGTCCGCTGCGCTCCTTCCCTGAAAGTTTGGGGGGGATTGGTGAAGTGGGGGCTGAGATAAAAGGGGGGTCCCAAAACATGTTTTCTCCATGTTATTTTCCATAGGACGTTTAGACACGGCTACAGGTTGAACGGCTGAATGGATTTATAAGAAATTTGGCAAAACTGTAGAGTCCGGCTCGCAGATTACGCTTTTTTTGGAATGGTGTAAATCTGTTCAGTAGTTGCTGAGAAAATTAAAGTTAAAGTCAATTATATATCTATAAGCGCGCACGGGTTTGCGCACTCAAGCGGCTGCGCGCGAGCGGAATTTTTTTTTGCTGCGTGACGTCTGTTAACGTTCGATTCGAAGGAAATCAGGAAGTGTTGACCGCCATTTTGTCACTGCGAGTAAATATAATGGCATTTCAAAGCGTTGGAACATGGAAAGGGGAGAAGGTAGAGATTGTTTTGCTGCGTAGGTTCTCTCAGGGTGTGCAGTAAGGCCCTTAAACGCGAAAATATATATATATATTTTTTTTTTAAAGTTGCGGGGTGCGCGCACTCGGGCGCGCACTCCTATTTACAAGAGTGTGAAAATGGAGATAAATCAGAAGTTTGAGTGCTTTGATATAAGGTGGCTCTGAAAAGAGCCCTTGTGTTAATTGAGTTTTTTCTGCATTTATAAGTAAGTACCGATGCAGAGTCTGATGTTACAGAGGAAGATTCTGTTTCCCTCATCCGTGAAATGAACACCATCTGTCCTATAGATGTCTTGCATGTGGTAACGCAAGTTGTTGTGGTAAATAGAACCCATGCTATAATCTCTGAGGAAAGCAGAAACAGATTTATTTACATGTCTCCTTGCTTTCTCAATTTGTGCACAATGTTGATTGGACCAATTCCATTTCTGTCTTCGGCATATATTGGAATATACCAAGGCAGTTCGAGGAAAAAGTGTCATCAATTGTCGAAAGGTGTCTTTTAGAAGCATTTCCAGACCTACCCCAGTCAATGTGCCTAGATCGTTCCCACCACAGTGCACAATTATAAGGTCTGGTTCTGGGAGATGCATAAAAGTTTTCACCAATGGTATTAATTGGTGACATCTTAATCCTCTTTGCCCAATCCACGTTATCTGCACATTTGGTAAATCAAGGTTGGAAATTCGTCTGCTTGCTGCATATTTTCCACTCCAGTGAATATAGCTGTGTCCTAAAAGCCAAACCTTCATTTTCAAGGCAGATGCACTCGTACTCCGATGGGTTCTGGAAGTGGAATGGCAGTTAGAAGCTGAAAGTCAGGATAAAAAAATGGATGAAGATTGGTGTGGTTGAAAAACGAAAAATGATTGGTTGATTCTAATACGTGAAGATTGAAGACTACGTTGCATTTTAATGTTATGTAAAAGAAAAAGTAGTATTGGGTGTGAAAAAAATGACATGTAACAGAGCTGTGGATAGGCAGGTGTTTCTGGAGGGAGAACAGTGTTGTTAGTTTGCTGTAGAACGTTGAGATATGAACTTTTGACCTGTGCCTTCAGCCAGGTGCAGAATGAGGTGTTACCATGGAAACAGCCAGAGATGGCAGTGGGTGATGGGTGACTTTTATGTGACATTGCAAATATTGTGAGGGACAACCAACTGAAATGTAAATTTGAATACAAAATTTTGCGGGAGGAAATATGATTGGCTGAAGAGACATATATGAGTCTGTATTGACTGGATATCTGTGCCATTGAATTTTGGTTGCAGTGATAGCAGCATAATTGAGACTTCCGTCAAACGAATATCTATTTTGTGACTGTCACTGTTGTACATCGTACAAAGCATTGGTAAAGGTAAGTCTGTAACTGTTTGTTTTGTCATGTACCGTAAAATATGGTTTACTCACAAACAATGATTGATTTTCCTCATAGTTTGAAACTAAACTCATTTTTGGCTGTCATAATGTGTTGTATTTCTAAAACTATTTTTAATTTAAATGTGAAATATGAAGTATAAAATATGTTTAATATAAAGAGTAATTATTTGTGTGATTTTGAAGCATTTATATATAATGAGAGAAGTTGTTTATGAAGTGAAAAAATGGTATTAGCAGAGAGACAGATAATGCAGATAGAGAGAGAAATGGTAAATTACATGTGATACCGTCGTGAAAAAATGTTAATGGTTAATGAATTCGTAAACTTTCTGTCACACGACAAAATTAGAGTGCGGTTTCTGGACGCGGCCTGCATTGGTGGGTGTAGGGTGAGAGGGGCAGGTGGTTGAGTGAAATAAAATGAAAAGTTGGTATATTACATGTGATACCGTCTTGAAAAAGTGGTAATGTTTAATGAATTCTTAAAGATTCTGTCAGACGATAAAATTATAGTGCGGTTTGTGGCCGTGGCCTGCATTGCTGGGCGTAGGGTGAGAAGGGCAGGTGGTCGAGTAAAATAAAATGAAAAGTTGGTACATTACATGTGATATCGTCTTGAAAAAGTGGTAATGCTTAATGAATTCTTAAACTTTCTGACAGACGACAAAATGACATTGTAGTTTGTGGCCGCGGCTTGCACTGGTGGGGTGAGAGGGGGAGGTGGTCGAGTAAAATAAAATGAAAAGTAAAATGCTAATGGTTAATGAATTCGTAAAGTTTCTGTCACACGACAAAATTAGAGTGCGGTTTCTGGACGCGGCCTGCATTGGTGGGTGTAGGGTGAGAGGGGCAGGTGGTTGAGTGAAATAAAATGAAAAGTTGGTATATTACATGTGATACCGTCTTGAAAAAGTGGTAATGTTTAATGAATTCTTAAAGTTTCTGTCAGACGACAACATTATAGTGCGGTTTGTGGCCGCGGCCTGCATTGGTGGGCGTAGGGTGAGAAGGGCAGGTGGTCGAGTAAAACAAAATGAAAAGTTGGTACATTACATGTGATACCGTCTTGAAAAAGTGGTAATGCTTAATGAATTCTTAAACTTTCTGACAGACGACAAAATTACATTGTAGTTTGTGGCCGCGGCTTGTACTGGTGGGGTGAGAGGGGGAGGTGGTCAAGTAAAATAAAATGAAAAGTCCTGACCATGAGGTTGTACAGAGATTTGTGCAGTAAATGTGTTCGTAAATTGAGGTACCAAACGGAGTATAAAAATATCTCTCTCACTCCTGCTGTTTGACTGCATCTTCATCTGCCTTCTGTTTTCCGTCTCCGTTGCCCTGTGTTATCTTATTGTGTGTGTGTCTGTCTGTGTCTGCCTTCAGTCCGGGCTGAGGAACTTTGCTGTGGAGGCACACACAGATAGTCGCATCAAATTAGTTGGAACGTTTTCAAAAAACTATTTATATAATTGAAATGCTTTTTTGAAGCGCTAGTGAATGTTTTCTTTCAGAATTACCACTCGGTTGCTTCCATAGAGCAGAGGGTATGTTGTATTTCACTACTTAGTGCCTCTGCATCTGCACTCTGTTCTCTGGTGGCTGGCGGAGAAGTGTTTGTTATTGTGGAGATTAAAGCGTGATAAGGAGTGAAATACGACATAGCGTCTGGTCTGTAGAAGCGTGGGAGCAGTGATTAACACTGAGTGGAGCGGATCTGCGACGGTGCTTGAGAAGAGTAATAAATAATTTTTTTACAGAGGTACAACTGTCTGCATGGTGCGCGACCTACTAAGAAAGGGTGCACGGGCTGTTATAGGCCTGTGGGTTCTAGTATGAGTAAATCAGGTCGACAAAAGAAAATATTAAGTTAGTACAGCTGAAGTTACGTGGAACACATGAATACTGTTTCAGTATACAATCATTTTAGTTGAGATTATGGATTAAAAGAGAGAACGTGTATATTTGAAATGTTTATTCAGAAATGCACTGTTTTCAAGGCAAGTTTCTAATCTAATACGAGTAGAGACATTGCAAAAAACAAAGTAATCGGTATAGTCAGTAGTACATAGAATACAAACGGTATAGTTGATGAAAAATGAATATGGTTTTGCAAAATTAATTATACACTCTTATGAGGAAGTATATTATATTTTAATAAATGGAAGAAGGTCTCTGGTCTTTCAGTTTAGGAACGATACATGAAAATGCTAGTGGTTAGACATTATGGTGTCGATTCCGATCCGGTAAAAAGCGCTCCGAATTGCTGTTCGGAGCGTTTTTCCCCGTACGAATCGCACCTGTAGGCGTCCCCGTACGATTCAGCAAGTACGATCACAAATTAAAGCGTCACTCCGTACGACTCGTAAAAAACACCGTACAAATCGGAAATCCATACGAATTGCAGTCGGCTGACACACCACACAGCGTCCGTACGTAAATAGACCGCGCCTTCCGACCCAGGAAGTACGATCCGTGTTGAACACACTCCGTACGGCTCTTTTGCTACGAGAGCTCTAAACTACCGTAAACCCACACTCCGGCAAAACCGGCACCCGGTACACGACAAGCAGGACATGAACGCCATCGTCCGTGTCATCCCTATCCTGTACGCCCACCACCTCGTATTTAGAAACCGACGACGGCGCAGAAAGTGAATACAACGAACTCCAACATACCTGTACGTGTTGCCACACTGGCACATCTCCATTGCACGACTGTCATGTCTGGGTACGTTGCGCCACACACTCCCGCACTTCACCAGTGTAATACGGAGACGTACCGCACCTACGCCATCGACGTCGGGGTACGGTACGTCACCGCACTCCACCAGTGTAATACGTGCCGCATGTACGTCATCCAGCTCGGGGTACGGTACGTCACCGCACTCCACCAGTGTAATACGTGCCGCATGTACGTCATCCAGCTCGGGGTACGGTACGTCACCGCACAACACCAGTGTAATACGGAGACGTACCGCACCTACGTCATCGACATCGGGGTACGGAACGTCACCGCACTCCACCAGTGTAATACGTGCCGCATGTACGTCATCCAGCTCGGGGTACGGTACGTCACCGCACTCCACCAGTGTAATACGTGCCGCATGTACGTCATCCAGCTCGGGGTACGGTACGTCACCGTACTCCACCAGTGTAATACGTGCCGCATATACGTCATCCAGCTCGGGGTACGGTACGTCACCGCACTCTACCAGTGTAATACGTGCAGCATGTACGTCATCCAGCTCGGGGTACGGTACGTCACCGCACTCCACCAGTGTAATACGTGCCGCATGTACGTCATCCAGCTCGGGGTACGGTACGTCACCGCACTCCACCAGTGTAATACGTGCCGCATGTACGTCATCCAGCTCGGGGTACGGTACGTCACCGCACTCCACCAGTGTAATACGTGCCGCATATACGTCATCCAGCTCGGGGTACGGTACGTCACCGCACTCTACCAGTGTAATACGTGCAGCATGTACGTCATCCAGCTCGGGGTACGGTACGTCACCGCACAACACCAGTGTAATACGGAGACGTACCGCACCTACGTCATCTACATCGGGGTACGGTACGTCACCGCACTCCACCAGTGTAATACGTGCCGCATGTACGTCATCCAGCTCGGGGTACGGTACGTCACCGCACTCCACCAGTGTAATACGTGCCGCATGTACGTCATCCAGCTCGGGGTACGGTACGTCACCGCACTCCACCAGTGTAATACGTGCCGCATATAAGTCATCCAGCTCGGGGTACGGTACGTCACCGCACTCCACCAGTGTAAAACGTGCAGCATGTACGTCATCCAGCTCGTGGTACGGTACGTCACCGCACTCCACCAGTGTAATACGTGCCGCATGTACGTCATCCAGCTCGGGGTACGGTACGTCACCGCACAACACCAGTGTAATACGTGCAGCATGTACGTCATCCAGCTCGGGGTACGGTACGTCACCGCACTCCACCAGTGTAATACGTGCCGCATGTACGTCATCCAGCTCGGGGTACGGTACGTCACCGCACAACACCAGTGTAATACGGAGACGTACCGCACCTACGTCATCGACATCGGGGTACGGTACGTCACCGCACTCCACCAGTGTAATACGTGCCGCATGTACGTCATCCAGCTCGGGGTACGGTACGTCACCGCACTCCACCAGTGTAATACGTGCCGCATGTACGTCATCCAGCTCGGGGTTTGGTACGTCACCGCACTCCACCAGTGTAATACGTGCCGCATGTACATCATCCAGCTCGGGGTACGGTACGTCACCGCACAACACCAGTGTAATACGGAGACGTACCGCACCTACGTCATCGACATCGGGGTACGGTACGTCACCGCACTCCACCAGTGTAATACGTGCCGCATGTACGTCATCCAGCTCGGGGTACGGTACGTCACCGCACAACACCAGTGTAATACGGAGACGTACCGCACCTACGTCATCGACATCGGGGTACGGTACGTCACCGCACTCCACCAGTGTAATACGTGCCGCATGTACGTCATCCAGCTCGGGGTACGGTATGTCACCGCACAACACCAGTGCAATAGACGTATGGGACATACGACTGCTATATCAACGTTTGTCTAACTGGTGTAAAGTAAACACATCCACCACTTCCCCCCACTGCCCAGCATCAGAGTGCCCCCCACTGCCCAGCATCAGAGTGCCCACCACTGCCCAGCATCAGAGTGCCCACCACTTCCCACCACTGCCCAGCATCAGAGTGCCCACCACTGCCCAGCATCAGAGTGCCCACCACTGCCCAGCATCAGAGTGCCCACCACTGCCCAGCATCGGAGTGCCCCCCACTGCCCAGCATCAGAGTGCCCCCCACTGCCCAGCATCAGAGTGCCCACCACTGCCCAGCATCAGAGTGCCCACCACTTCCCACCACTGCCCAGCATCAGAGTGCCCACCACTGCCCAGCATCAGAGTGCCCACCACTGCCCAGCATCAGAGTGCCCCCCACTGCCCAGCATCAGAGTGCCCCCCACTGCCCAGCATCAGAGTGCCCACCACTTCCCACCACTGCCCAGCATCAGAGTGCCCACCACTGCCCAGCATCAGAGTGCCCACCACTTCCCACCACTGCCCAGCATCAGAGTGCCCCCCACTGCCCAGCATCAGAGTGCCCCACACTGCCCAGCATCAGAGTGCCCATCACTGCCCAGCATCAGAGTGCCCACCACTGCCCAGCATCAGAGTGCCCACCACTTCCCACCACTGCCCAGCATTAGAGTGCCCAACACTGTCCAGCATCAGAGTGCCCACCACTGCCCAGCATCAGAGTGCCCCCCACTGCGCAGCATCAGAGTGCCCCCCACTGCCCAGCATCAGAGTGCCCCCCACTGTCCAGCATCAGAGTGCCCACCACTGCCCAGCATCAGAGTGCCCCCCACTGCCCAGCATCAGAGTGCCCCCCACTGCCCAGCATCAGAGTGCACCCCACTGCCCAGCATCAGAGTGCCCACCACTTCCCACCACTGCCCAGCATCAGAGTGCCCCCCACTGTCCAGCATCAGAGTGCCCACCACTGCCCAGCATCAGAGTGCCCCCCACTGCCCAGCATCAGAGTGCCCCCCACTGCCCAGCATCAGAGTGCCCCCCACTGCCCAGCATCAGAGTGCCCACCACTTCCCACCACTGCCCAGCATCAGAGTGCCCACCACTGCCCAGCATCAGACTGCCCACCACTGCCCAGCATCAGAGTGCCCACCACTTCCCACCACTGCCCAGCATCAGAGTGCCCACCACTGCCCAGCATCAGAGTGCCCACCACTGCCCAGCATCAGAGTGCCCACCACTTCCCACCACTGCCCAGCATCAGAGTGCCCACCACTGTCCAGCATCAGAGTGCCCCCCATTGCCCAGCATCAGAGTGCCCACCACTGCCCAGCATCAGAGTGCCCACCACTGCCCAGCATCAGAGTGCCCACCACTGCCCAGCATCAGAGTGCCCACCACTGCCCAGCATCAGAGTGCCCACCACTTCCCACCACTGCCCAGCATCAGAGTGCCCACCACTGTCCAGCATCAGAGTGCCCACCACTGCCCAGCATCAGAGTTCCCACCACTGCCCAGCATCAGAGTGCCCACCACTGCCCAGCATCAGAGTGCCCACCACTGCCCAGCATCAGAGTGCCCACCACTGCCCAGCATCAGAGTGCCCACCACTGCCCAGCTCGTACATCAAAAACATACCATTGTCAATCTCATTACCCTCAGGAGATAGACACATTTTAGTAGACCTAAATTTGAACATCACACCAGCTCCCAGGCACCCAGCAGTCACAGACATCATCACACAAACTACAAATCTGAAAAGGAAAAAATTAGCTTTAATCAGCGGAATCACAAAAGAAAAGCAAATGAGAGTCCTCGCTCATTAAAGGCCAATGGCCAGTCCAATAGAGTCTCTGCAACAGTTTGTGCCTCCATGGGTGTCATCTCACCCAAACCTGCCTGCACATGGCGTTTAATCAGCTGTGATGACTATGGGGGCACCATCTGTGGAATCCTCCGGCACCGCATGGACAGGAGAGGGAAGGACAGGTGGAGTGGGTGCAGGTGTAGTGGATTCATCCACACTGGTTGGGGCATCGCCGAAAGTAGATTCAAAAACCTGGCTGCACACCTCAGCCAGGGCGGAAAAACTACCACCTGAACCCGGGGACACATTGGGGGTGGAGGTACAGGGCTGTGAGTCTGTCCTACTGGGTGTGTGGATGCGTGTGTGAGGTGTCTCCCCTCTCCCTGTGGGTGTGCCTACTTGCCCTTGAGACTGTCTGCGTGGAGCTTTGAGCTTCTTATGCTGTGTGTGTGCACTGGGTGTGTCTGACCTGTGGCGTGTGCGTGTATGCTGTGTAGGTATGTGAGAGGCAGAGGTGGATGGCTCTGAAGGAGGGGGGGGGACAGATGCTGCTGGGTGTAGAGAGGTGCCGTCAGTGTTGATTCAATGGCAGCCACACTCCGACGCAGATCAGACATGGCTGATGACATGCCCTCCATGAACGACACCACCTGTGTCATCAGTTGTGCATGTCCATGGAGGACAGACAGCATGGATGTCTGACCTACTGCAATCTGCCGGAGTAGGTCCACTGTCTCAGCACTGAGGGCAGCAGGGGACACAGGGGCAGGGGCGGCGGTGCCGGGAACAAAGGAGACACGGGGGCTAGCACGGACCCTAGGCACACCAAGGACTGGGAGGTTGGAGATGGGACTGGAGGAGGGGAGGGCAGCCAAAGATGAATGAGTGACCATTGCTGCATATTTCACCCCCTCCTGAGAGTCTGTCTCGGATTCGTCGGCATGGTAAGATGTGTCAGTCACATGTCGTCCGGCCTGCAGACTCTCCTCACACTCTGTGCCACTGCCTCCCTCTGACACCTCAAAGCAGGTGGCACTGTCGGTGTGTCCCTCCGCCTGGTCCGCGCCTGTGTCTCCTCCAGATTCAGATGATGATGCTGTGAGCAAGGAGAAGAATGAAAACATATCAGTCACCTGTACACATCAGACATATCAGCTGCAAATCATTTGGCCTCATTCCTCAACATGGCATGCATCATGAGTCACATGACACAGAACTCTGCATAATGACAATTCTACTTGTGGACAAATGTCAGAGACACAACGCTCAATGTAAGGTAGGAGACAAGGTATATGCAAGGAAAATACTTGTATGAGAGACACAATCATGATCCACTGCCTGACAACAGGATAGCTGATGATGCATAACAGTTCATTACCCAACCCTGCCACCCAAATCAAGACCTGGTCATGTTTGATTCGCTTTGACTCTGTGCCACATTAGAAAAGTCCTGGGCGAACTGCCATGTGATGCCATCCTGGGACCTGAAACAAGTCTTCCATCACCTCACACTGCCATCACCGCTTTGTACATCCAAAGTCACATTGTGTGGCAGACCATCAATACTATGTACAAAGAACATGCAACAGATGTTGAGAATATGCACACAAGCACTGCCCAGTGTGAGTATGCAGAAGCCCAAAATATAGCACATGTACATTGTGCACCTGTAGCTAACACAAGATAATTTGAAAGTGTACCATGGACAAAGGCCACTGAGGCAGACTTGTGCATAAAACACTTGTTGACACTCAAGAACAGTGCCACAATATGAAGAAGGGCAGACATAGTGCACATGTGGTGCTACATGTAAGGTACGAACAGGTGTCACATACCCCCCTACAACATGATGATGTGCAAAGGAAGATGCAATCTGAGACACTACACCATAGGAGTACATGTCAAAAACAAGCATTAGCCAAAGCAAACCTCTAATGTGGAGTAGGGCAAGGCATGTAAAGAAGCAGCTGCTGACAGAGGGACAATCAAATTCCAATGCATTAACTGCCTGTCTGACCACACCACTCAAACTATGGGAGTGTGACCATGCCTTAGAGCTCTTCAGGTACCATTTCACACACACATGACTACAAACAGACATGTACATACCCCCTTCGTGCTGCTGTCCCTCCTGCAACTGCCTATGGAGGTCTGGGAACACCACTTCCAGGACCCGGAGCATGTTGGGGGTGAGGTTGCGGCTGCCGCCATGCCGGCGTGGAGCTTCCAGCTTCAGCTGGACTCGGGCGATGCGGCGGCTCCAGCACCGGATGTCCTGCCACCTCTTCTTTATGTTTCGAAGCCTCCTGCGAGGCCCCCCCTCTCTCCGGACAGCCCTGGCGATGTCCACCCAGATTTCACCCTTCTCATAAGTAGATACCTGTCACAAATGTAAAGATACAGAACATCAGTATACCTGGTGCATGTTCCCAAGACACCCATATGTGCACAAAATACATGAGGACAACAGGGCATCGTATGCCACACACATTTGCATCATTGTCCAGGAGTATGTGGCCTGTGTGCAAACACAACTGCTTTGCATGACATTGAAAATCTACAGATGACATGAGGGCTGCTAAACACTCTTTGAGCATGGCACTCACTGAACAATATATGCTATATCTGGGTGCAATGCAGCACATGACATGCTGTCACACACCACACTACAACAAATAACTCTCTTCTAACAACACTGTGCACCCTGGCACTCACTCACAACAAGATTGCATCTATCCACTATTACTTCACAGTGGCTATGATGTCACACACACAACAGGTGCACACTCCAAGGTATTGCACACATCACTCACCTGATCCTCTGGTCTCCCATACAGCTTGCTGAAGTTTGGCAGAAGGGCATCCAGCAGGGCCTTGTTCTCACCATCAGTGAATGCAGGTGCCCTCTCCATGTTCAGCTAATCAGGGTCCAGAGGATTCAGAGACAGCAGCTGTGGTTAGCACACCAATGTTGTGCAGGCAAGTGCCCTCCCACAGCCACATGCTGCCTTATATCTGTGCTGCAGAGGGTCTGTGAGTCCAAGGAGTAGTGTGTGATAGGCCACCATAATTTGCATCCTATGTTCCATCCAATCACATCACACCTCAGCCCATGACACACATATGCATGGTTTGAAAATAGAGCCAGAGCTGAACAACAACTTTTGCAACATTGTATACTTTTTCCTAACTGATTCTTCCAGGACACCTGTAGGAGTTTAAAAACACTCCGTATCCATGACAACCTGGTTGCATTTTGAACAGTACACTGTTCCCTAGTTGTTCCCTATGCATTTTTTAAAATTCACACACAAGTACGGTGACATTGCCATTGCCAATGCTACACATTGAATGGTGTAACGATGCGTACACACGCACGTACCATTGGGGTACGCTTAGCTCGCGTAGAGCCGAACTGCGATAGGGAAACGAGGCCGACACATGCCCGTACCATTGGGGTACGCTTAGCTCGCGTAGAGCCGAACTACGATAGGGAAACGATGCGTACACACGCACGTACCATTGGGGTACGCTTAGCTCGCGTAGAGCCGAACTGCGATAGGGAAACGAGGCCGACACATGCACGTACCATTGGGGTACGCTTAGCTCGCGTAGAGCCGAACTACGATAGGGAAACGATGCGTACACACGCACGTACCATTGGGGTATGCTTAGCTCGCGTAGAGCCGAACTACGATAGGGAAACGATGCGTACACACGCACGTACCATTGGGGTACGCTTAGCTCGCGTAGAGCCGAACTAAGATAGAGAAATGATGCGTACACACGCACGTACCATTGGGGTACGCTTAGCTCGCGTAGAGCCGAACTGCGATAGGGAAAGGAGGCTGACACATGCACGTACCATTGGGGTACGCTTAGCTCGCGTAGAGCCGAACTACGATAGGGAAACGATGCGTACACATGCACGTACCATTGGGGTACGCTTAGCTCGCGTAGAGCCGAACTACGATAGAGAAACGAGGCCGACACATGCACGTACCATTGGGGTATGCTTAGCTCGCGTAGAGCCGAACTGCGATAGGGAAACGAGGCCGACACATGCACGTACCATTGGGGTACGCTTAGCTCGCGTAGAGCCAAACTACGATAGGGAAACGATGCGTACACACGCACGTACCATTGGGGTATGCTTAGCTCGCGTAGAGCCGAACTGCGATAGGGAAACGAGGCCGACACATGCACGTACCATTGGGGTACGCTTAGCTCGCGTAGAGCCGAACTACGATAGGGAAACGATGCGTACACACGCACGTACCATTGGGGTACGCTTAGCTCGCGTAGAGCCGAACTACGATAGGGAAACGATGCGTACACACGCACGTACCATTGGGGTACGCTTAGCTCGCGTAGAGCCGAACTACGATAGGGAAACGACTCGTACACACGCACGTACCATTGGGGTACGCTTAGCTCGCGTAGAGCCGAACTGCGATAGGGAAACGAGGCCGACACATGCACGTACCATTGGGGTACGCTTAGCTCGCGTAGAGCCGAACTACGATAGGGAAACGATGCGTACACACGCACGTACCATTGGGGTATGCTTAGCTCGCGTAGAGCCGAACTACGATAGGGAAACGATGCGTACACACGCACGTACCATTGGGGTACGCTTAGCTCGCGTAGAGCCGAACTACGATAGGGAAACGAGGCCGACACATGCACGTACCATTGGGGTACGCTTAGCTCGCGTAGAGCCGAACTACGATAGGGAAACGATGCGTACACACGCACGTACCATTGGGGTACGCTTAGCTCGCGTAGAGCCGAACTACGATAGGGAAACGATGCGTACACACGCACGTACCATTGGGTATGCTTAGCTCGCGTAGAGCCGAACTGCGATAGGGAAACGAGGCCGACACATGCACGTACCATTGGGGTACGCTTAGCTCGCGTAGAGCCAAACTACGATAGGGAAACGATGCGTACACACGCACGTACCATTGGGGTATGCTTAGCTCGCATAGAGCCGAACTGCGATAGGGAAACGATGCGTACACACGCACGTACCATTGGGGTACATTGCGTCAGACATGGTCAAGTGAACGATTGTGAACGATTGTGTAGGCTGCATCCCAGTCCACCTTCATGTCACCATTGGGAGAGTTACACCAGGAAATCACACAGCAGGGATGTAGTCTACACTCATGTCAACGATGTGGATGCATACATCAGCATGGCACACATACATCAGTATGTGCCAGGTGTGGCAGACATTGAAGAAGCACAGGGATTGTGACCCTGTGCCTCAGTTGATGTGTGAATAGCTTGCACAACATGTCATCAATCATGATGCACATGTGCATCACATGCATTCAACAATTTCAACCCGATTAACGTCAGCAACATGTAGCGAGGCACATGAACACTCGAATGGCCCACAATTCAGTACAGGGAACTGGCACATGATGACAGGAACATGCCCACTGTCACAGAGGTGTCATAGCCGCACAGCATGACCCTGTGTGACCACGTCATGTGTGTGCCATGTGCTACATTGTGCATGCTGTTAGCATATGCCATGAACAGGTCAGTAACGTATTACTCACCTCACAATATCCCCACATGTCATCCTGGACATGGCAATTTCCGTAATACCGTACACTTGTGTGTTGGTGTGTAAATACTCTGGCTCTGCAAGTATCCTTGGCGTTGTGTGTGTGCCCTGATGATGTTATCTGAGTAGTCATATGTCACCTCTGCGTGCACACGTCAGGTCCTCTGTTTGTTTCTCAACACCAACGCAGGTCCGGTCTAAGTTAAAGCTTACACATTTTGTACCCTACCTTTTATTGTCATACTCAAGACCGTGCCAATAGGGATGTCACTTACAAAGCCTGTGAGGAATGAAAACGCCTCATGTTGGTGAGTGACCCTCACCGTCTGTGTCTCCACGGTTTTCACGTCAGGCACAACAACAAGAGCTGCTCCAATTGCGGGGACCAGACATATGAATCCAGGTGTGATATGTCCCACAAGCCACTCAGACTCCAGCAGTTGGCACAGCACCACAATAGCTCATGGTTGGGATGTAGGACGAGTGCATGTGTGTGGGTGTGGAGACATGTGAGCCCCTTATTAGTACATCATTCCCCAGGCCAAACTCGTCAGGTAAACAAAAGAAGTCAGAGATGTGTAATTGCATTAACAAATAACCACGATGCAAGTGCAATGCTGCATGGGATTAGGGTGACAGCGACCACACGGCTCCATCAGAATTGCAGCCGTCGTAGCCAGCACCACGACCTACGGTCACAGCCCTGCATGTGACACAGGAGGAGTAAGTGCACTTCCTCATGTCCATGATGTCCCTCACCCCGCCCACTGACTCTGCGTCAGCTTCTGGCCCACCGTACCCGTCTGGGGGCAGTTGCGCCTCTGTTGATATGCCCCTGACGCCATCACTCGCTGAGTGACGGATGCAGGCGGTGCATACGTCCCAGAACCGCTGTGACAGACATGATCGGAATGTTCATCCTGGTCCCCGCTGGTTCAACTCACAACCTCACTGCCAGATCTCCCCCAGGTGTCAGCCGTGGCGCCATTCTGGGGTGGAGCTGGCCCCGATACCACACACTGTACGGCTCCGCTGTGGTAACTGTGTGGCAGAACACCGCTCTTAATGCTGCATGGGAATGTAAACATCAATGAGCTGGCCACACCTCATTACAATTGGCGCTAATGAGTATTGGGAGGGTAATGAAGACCCACTGGCACGTGAGTGTCAGTCCCAAGACCACAGGACAGGTGGACTGGGGGATGCGAGTGTTGTGGACACCTAGCCAGACACTGGTGATGTCTCAACTCAAAAGATGTATTTGGATGATTGGGCAACGTTCACTGTAGTGTTTATGTGGGCGGTTGGAACCATGGCCCTTCATCTCCCTGTTGCTGCGGTGAGGACCAACTTGTCACTCAGGTCCTTCAACTACACTAACGCTACGCTGAGCCTCTTCAGGCCTATCTTGATGAAAGTACTGTATGTATATTGGCAAGCATGTACAGCCACGCAGCATGTTTGTCTGTAGATAGGCACGTTGTCAGACCCCCACTGCCCTACCCGGACTGACCATGTTCCCTGTCCTACCACCCCATCCCAGGAAGCATCTGCATCCAGGCCTCAAAACCACAGAACACATTCCCGTTAGCTACGCTGTAGAGGGTATCCAAGAGGTACAGGCACTACGCAAAGATATCATCATCCTCCCTGACTCTGGGAGTGATGTTTAGCTACTTGACATCCATCTTTGCCTGAAACCCACACTCTCTGTGGGATATGTTTGTGTAACAGCTGCCAGTGTATGCGTTGTAGGTACGGCCAAAACGTGGCCACACCCTTGTCGGATGCCAATCTACAACACTGGTTTTGTTCCGGTGTGGCCTGGATAGCCACCACTCACTGGTCAGATCGATGTCACCCAGGGAGGCTAATTCGTCCTAAGCTACGTATGTATTGAAATGTGACACTTTGCTACTGCCTACTGTTCCTTACAGATATTTTTTTACAAAAGGTAAGTAACTAGTCCTTGAAAGTTCTGTGCATCTGCTGTAGGAGCATCTATGTTGTGTCCTTCCTGTGATGGCAGGCTGACTAATGTACACACACCATGCCACGTGTGTTAATGACCCGTTCACATGTGTGATGGCATCACAGACCATCAGTGACAAATGTAATTATCATGCTGTATGATGATGGTCATGTAATTGTCACTGAAAGTACACTCCGCAACATGACTAAGGCTGAACAGTGCAAATAATGGCACATGTGGTGTGTGTGTGTATTGCAGTCAGCCGTCTGGCTGTGCAGACAACCTCCTACTGACATTGACATGACGTGTCTCACTGACATGATACATTGTCATGCTCACTAAGACCTTTCCATCTGATCGTTTGTATGCATGTCACATCCATTCCACACACTACAGGTATTTTCCTTCTCCACGGAGGAGTGTGTGGGAGCTGGCATCAGTGTGTATCCCACGCCACACTCCAAATTGTCTACATTATTTGAAGCAGTGTTGCTTGTGCCATGTACATTGTTATAGTCTTAGTCAGACAGTTGTAGACATTTCCTTACAATTGTGTCTTGCAGGGCACCCCCTCTGGAAAGGCCGTTGCCTGACTTGGAAGCCATGAGGGAGCGCAACTGCATCCGTCGATATCGTTTCGGCAGACAGTTGATCAAGGACCTGACAGGCAGGCTTGAGGCTCACCTACAACCACGCCACAGGTATCCAACTGCACTGACACCCAAGGTAAAGGTGATGGCAGCCCTCCATTTCTTTGCCACAGGTACCTTCCAATTTACCATAGCTGATGTGGGAGGGATGTCTCAGACCATGTTTAGCCGGGTATTGGGTGATGTTTTGGGAGCAATGTTGCTGCACCTGGATGAATTCATTACATTCCCTACTCCAGAAGAGTTGACAGATGTCAAGGGGGAATTCTATGCCCTGGGCCGCATGCCACATGTAATTGGTGCAATTGATGGTACACATGTTACTCTTGTCCCACCACAGGCTCAGGAGCAAGCGTATCGCAACAGGAAACACTACCACTCGATAAATGCCCTGGTGGTGTGTCTTGCCAACATGATTATCTCACATGTTTGTGCACGTTATCCAGGATCGTGCCACGATGCTTTCATCATGAGGCGTAGCAGGGTACCACAGATGATGCTGCAGCTGCACAACCACCGGGCATGTCTAGTTGGTGAGTATACACTGTGAGCTCTGTATGTCAGTATGTCACAACTTATTGATCTGCATCATATGATTCACTCTTGTACATGATGTCAAATTGCAGGAGACGCTGGATATCCAAACATGCCGTGGCTAATGGCTCCGCTACGCAACCCCAGGACAGCTGTAGACCAGCGTTACAACAATGCTCATGTGAAGACCAGGCAGGTGATCGAACGGACCTTCGGACTCCTGAAGAGCCGGTTCAGGTGCCTGGACAAGACAGGCGGAGCCCTCCAATACAGCCCACGCAAGGTGTGTGACATCTTCACCGTGTGCTGCATGCTACACAACATGGCAGTGGAGAAGGCTGTGCCACTCTACCTGGATCCTGATGAGCTGGAACATCCGCCCGTTGAGGATGAAGGCCTTGGCCAGGATGCCAGTGACGAGGAGGGTGAAGATGATATCCGCGGTCACCTCATCCGCAACTTCTTTTCATGATGGTGAGTCATTTCATCTTTTATGTAAAAGATGGACTATAGAGTTGCATGGGTAGCATGCTGTGTATGCAACAGACTGTAAGCAAGATCACTTGGATGTGTGTTGTGCTGTGTCACATGTTCAGTTGTAATGCTACACACATACGTGCTATGTGTGCACTTGGAATGTACAGTTGTCATACTACACCTGGCTATTCAACAGGCATTGACAAAATGACATTATACAGAACTTGACCCCTTGTGTGCCACTCTCATCCACAGCTCGCCCTGCCTGTTGTCCGTTGGGGTACATCGTGGTCATCCTGCTACTGCTCATTATGATTGCAACGTCAGCCACATCAACGGAGCATGCTTGGACATGTGGAGAAGTCAATTTGGGTAAGGACTCATATTAGGCTGTTTAGCGTTGGTATTTGTCGAAACGTGTGGTACATGTTCATGTGCATGTAGTGTCACCTTGCATACATGCTACTCCATTATGTACCTTATGACATGTATGGCCACTCCCATGACAGGATAGTTACCCCTTCTGTCATCTGTTGTACTTTGATACTCTGGTGAATGCATCAATGTGTGTAGACATTGCCACAGCAACATTGCACATACCATGGCATGACATTGTGTCAGAGGTCACAACCACGGACTCTGTGGGGGATTGCAGCCTCACTGTGTGCATTAGAATGTGACTGGATCCTCACCTCCAGCTTGTGGGGCAGTCCAGTGTGATTACCATGATACCATGTGGTGTCGGTGTTGCCCAGTGTATGTTCCACATCTTAAGACAACTGTCCTGTGAATCAGTTAACATGGATGCATTGCCCCTTGCAGCAGTATATCATGTCACTGTCATGTCGTTACCTCAGTGCTGCTTGAGAATACTGCTACGCCAGCCTTCACAGTGAGTAGCAGTGATGTTTAGATGCACATGATGCCATGTATGTTTAGCATGACTAAGTAAAAAGTGTGAAAGATGCATATGTGAATTTTTGTGTTGCACCAGTGGAGTGCGGTCATTCACATGAATCTCTGGTCGCTGGCACCATTACTGTGCTATGGTAGGGTCTGATTATGTAGCTTGGATGGACATCACTTGCACTTAATATTTATTGTACATGCATATCATGTTTAGCATTGTGATGCATACTTGACACACCAAAAGACTGGCTACAGAGTGCCTTCATTGCATGTCGATCATTAGCTTCCTCATCATATGTGAAACTAACAGCTGTAGTGGATTAGCTCAAGTTAGCCTACATGGCCCTTATGGCTAACCAATATCAGATACAGACTTTAGAGTTAGCGGTAGTTGGATTTCCATATCTTTCCATTTGTTACTGAGGTCCACCTCATATGTGCCTGGGAATGTGTTTATACTACATAGATCTTTTTGCATGGGTGCTCACTTGTGAGCGTTACACATGACTCTAATGGATGACAGACTGTCCCAGTTTTTATGTGTCTGTGTCACAGCATCGTATCTCATGTGATGGCATGATTAATCATCATTATTTTTCACCAGACAGTACACTTCACAGGTGTGACTGGTACAGTGTAGCTAATGAGGTTATTGAAGTGTCTGTGACATGAGAATGTTGTCCTAATGCTTATTTGCCTCTGTGTCAGGTCTCCCTCCCAGCAGTTCCCATCCTCTCCTTCCCTCGCCTGATCACCCTTTTGTGTCTGTTGTTTGTACTCAGACCAATGGGCTATTTGGAGGTGGAACCCTTAGAGCATCACACCACTCTGATGAAGAAAGGTACGGCCAGTCGTTGACAGCCTTGTAGGTATTCGTAAAGCGGCATTACAGGTGACATCATGATTAGTGTAAATTGGACTTATTGACAATGCACATGTATGTTTGTGAAAGCTCCATGGGCTCACAATGTAAATTATCATGTTGTGCATGACGTCTGACTCCTACAGAATATAGTGCCGGCTTGTGGCTCAACACACATGTCCGTCTAATGTGCACATATACTATTTTGAATGTAGTTACCTCATGCTTGTTAGGTGTGTAACTGTATATTGACCACACGCATGGGGTGGGTGAAGGCTAGAATACTATGTTGTGTGTGAGGTAGATGTCTTTGTTGGTGCAGTTTGGATTTGAACACACTAGCTCTTGTATACACCTGCTGACGCTGTGTGTCTTGTGCCCCACTTGACCGTAAGGGCCCTGATCCAGTGACTGTGATGTGTGGTGATTACTGTGCCATTTTGTTGTCAGTGATCCCGAGTGAGGCAGACACTCCTGCCTTCACATCCACATGTCACTTTGTGCATTGCGGGTGCCCTTGTGTTATGTGTTTGTTTAGCAATTAGTCACACCCCTCCTGCCGTCATGTCTTCACTCATTGCTGCAGCTGCATACACAGCCGACATGCAGCGCACACTATCCAGGAACACAGACACCTACAGGATGACCCTCCTTCCATCCATTAATAGAGCATGCTCCTGCCACCCTACACACAGACAACACCAGACATTCACCGTCGTGCTATAAAAATGCTTTGTACTCAGCCATAGCTGCTGCTATGCGTGTGTGTGCAACACATACTGGCACGACTATGCAGATTCACATGACATTGGGTCTACGTACCACCAGGTCATGTGCCGTGTCCAACACACACACACACCTTACATAGGCACAATATTGTACAGTGTTAGCTTGTCAACACCACTAGTTCAGTAAACTGTTAGCTTACAGTCACGTGCCAGGACACAACATGCTCACACCACTTCAACATTGCTGTCACAGTCAGTCAAGTTGGCACATGGGACACACACCATGACCCTGTCTCTTGGGTGTGGGGTGATTTGGCCGTTCAGGGGTAGGTATTTGTCTGATGTGTGTCGTTGTTCTGTATGCGTTGCTCCCATTACAGTAGTATAGTACTTGTAGCTCCATAGGGGTAGGTCACCTAATCAGGTGTGCTTGTCTAGAGTGCTCCAGCCCATTGCCCACAGTCTGTCCTGCCACCGTTATCCTGTGCGGCATTAATCACATACACAGTAATGCATCATGCTGATGGTAGCTCACATACCTGAGGACACAGTTGTAGGTACTCCCTACATGGACTACTACTTTTGTGACACTGACATGTACTCCTCAAAGTGACTCTCCTGGGCCTGCCTGTGCTAGCAGTATTGGGATTCAATCCCCCCTCCAGCATTGACTGTCCCACACAGGTGTGTCTTACCATCCATGTATGTAGTTTGTGGAAATTTCTGACCAATGTGTGTCCTCACTCAGATTCTGATCCAAGTGTGTGGATGACTGCTGTTTGTTGTATACCTTGCATTTTTGACATTTGCTGACACATATACATGTATGCTGTTTCAAAGATTACTCACCAAATGCGTATGATGTTTACATTATTTATTGGGTGATCTTGTGCATGAAACGTGAATAGGTGCTGTACAGAAAGGGGGGGAATCCAAACTTCACAGCTGGAGATGAGATGCCTTACAGTTTCAGTCAACAGAGTCCAGGCCACAGTGCCTGACATCATTGGGCAGACTGTGACCAGCAAGTCCATGTGGGAGAGTCTCATAGGGGATGCTGTTGCACCCAGGGGCTATATGCCAGGTCCAATGTCCTGGGAGAAGTCCATGGGCCACAGGCCCTCAACGTCTTCGCCGTGGACGACCCACCTTCCTTGGGGGAGCTTCATGTGCAGGCATGGACGGTGCATGGGACGCTACGTCAGAGGGTTCCTCCTCCTCCTCCCTCTCCTCCCTCCCTGTGGCTGGTGTTGCACTTTGCTGTGATGTTGCTGGCCTTGTGACACAGGGAGGGGGCTGCATGTTGGCAGCCATCTGACGTAGCACATGGACAATGTCCCTATGCACCATCAAGAGCTGAGCCTGGTGTGCCTCCACCCGTCCATAATGCAGCTCTTGCCTGGCTATTTGCTCTGCCGGCTGTTCTCTGAGCTGGTTGAGGGTCTCCGCAAGCTGGCTTACCTCACTGGTGTCCCGCCGGTATGCCTCAAGGATGTTACTGAGTTCAGCCATACCGGTCCCTGCAGCTGACTGGCCAGATTCTCGCCTCCGCCTTGCGCCACTCCCACCACCCTGACCCACATGAGCACGGCCTGCGCTTGTGGGCACATCCGATCGACGGCCCCCCCGAGTGCTGGGAGGGTGGAGGTTGTCACCAACCTCAGGGGCGCCCGACAAAGGGTGTCCCTCATTTTCAGACTGGCTCTCTTGTGAATCATGGACAGGGCTCTGACCTGTCTGCTGGGATGTGGTGGGAATAGGTCCGGTGGTTGGCAGAGATGTAGCTGGTACAGTTGCTGCAGGGGTTTGGGATCCAGAGGAGCCAGGTTGGTTGGGGTCATCCACAGTGCGTTGAGGGACGGCGCTGCTGGTGGGGTCTGGGTCCTGCTGAGCCTGGGACTGGGATCCTTGGCCCCCCTGGCTGGGGGGGAGATCCGCACGTTGCCCTGTGTGTGGGAGAGACAGACACTGTTAAGGCAATATCAAGTGACATGTGGTTTGGTTATCCATTATCAGCATCACTGTTCCACAAGCTATACATTGTTGACATTGTACAGTTGTGTATTTAGTGGTGGAAAAAACAAGTGTACGATGGGGTATTTACATTCTTCCAATCTCTTGACAATGACTGACACAGCCATTGCTGTGTCTTGTGTTGCCGGCACCACACGTTTCACACAACATCCTGGATACGGTGAAAATTCTTATGTGTGCGTCAAGCATGCACAGAGTTTAGATGCAGCATGTTGATGTAAGAGACAGAGCATCATTATTTAGCATGTCAGCTACTACTTTGGATGTCTTTTGCTGTTCCATGCTGGCCAAACAATGCCAACACCGCTGGACCTGTACACCCACTTCTAGATCATGGCTTTAGAACTTGGCACTTCTCTAAGACGCATCACCTTGTCAATACCCATGTCCATGTTGGTACTTATGTGCATCCACAAAGGTAATGAGATGGGGCACGTGCTTTTTTAGAGAGGCACAATGGACTGGAGCTTCTGTTATGTGCATGTATGAGTTGTATGCATATTCATATGAGTACGTGTTTTGTTGTGGTACATGGCAATTGGGACAGTGTTGCAATACAACGCCTGTCCCCCGGGGATGAGTTTCTGTAAGGGGTGTGTACAACAGGCCATGCTAATACTTTGTTTGTGAATTGCAAGCGTCCATTGTTCATGATATGGCTGTCCCCTCATGTGGCATGCTGCCATAATGGTGGATTTGTGTTAGTGCACAGGATGTGTGACCTTGTCCTGGTGTTTGTGTTTGCAATGAGCACAAGAGGGACTTGTGCTGCCTACACCTGTGCCCATTGTGTACTGCAGAGCTTTCTGAGATGTGTGTCCTGACACAGTACAGTGTTGACAGCAAATGGTGGGTGTCTTACAAGCACATAGCAGATGTTTGCTGGTACTTGTGAGACATCCCCTAACATTCTGCTCTATGGAGTTTGTGAGGCCTGTGCAGTGCTTGTGTGCAACTGTGTGTGTGCCCCAGGGATGTGCGTTGAGGTGACAGAGTGACGAACACTGACTGATAGAGACAGAGGGAGAGGGAGAGGGAGACAGAGGGAGACAGAGACAGAGGGAGACAGAGGGAGAGGGCAACCGAGGGAGAGGGCGACAGAGACAGAGGGAGACAGAGACAGAGGCCGACAGAGGGAGAGGGAGACAGAGGGAGAGGGCAACCGAGGGAGAGGGCGACAGAGACAGAGGGAGACAGAGACAGAGGCCGACAGAGGGAGAGTGAGACAGAGGGAGAGGGAGACAGAGACAGAGGGAGACAGAGACAGAGGCCGACAGAGGGAGAGGGAGACAGAGGGAGAGGGCAACCGAGGGAGAGGGCGACAGAGACAGAGGGAGACAGAGACAGAGGCCGACAGAGGGAGAGGGAGACAGAGGGAGAGGGAGACAGAGACAGAGGGAGACAGAGGGAGAGGGTGACTGAGGGAGAGGGAGACAGAGACAGAGGGCGAGACAGGGATGGAGACAGGTAGATTGTGCTTGCTCTCTTGCTACACTGCCTTACTTTGTCACAAAATGATGCATCTCTGTAAGGTGTGTCAGCAAATAGTAAATATTTAGAAGCTGTGGTGTAGTATCTTGTGTGATATTTACCTATCCCTGTGCATTGGTCATTATGCTTGTGTGTGTCCCTGGGACATATGGCATGAGAGCAGCCTCTTACCCTACACATTGCACCCTATGTGCCTCCCCCTTCCAACTACCACCATTTGGTAGTGTACTGCTTGGACTCATGGCCACCCACCCCATGCTGCTGGGCACTGTTGTTAGTCTACCCATGTAACTTGTGTTTTTTGTACACTCACCAGACTCAATGGCTCCTTCTATTCCATGTACTGGCACCGCTGGCAGTAGGACCATGACCTTCTCCTCCCAGGGCTGGTATACAGGAGGTCTGCGGGGACCACCGCCTCCAGTGTGGTGTGCATTGGCGTAATCCTGTGCCATCTTCTTCTTCACCATCCTCCGCAGATCGTACCACCTGGCCTGGCATTCATCCCTGGTGTGCCTGATGGGTGCAACAACATTGACCCGGTCTACAATCCTCTCCCACAGGCGTGTTCGTTCTGCCTGGCTGGTCTGTCTGACCAATGCGCCAAACAGCTGCGGCTCGACTCTGATGACTTCATCAGTAAGCATCTCCATCTCCGGGTTAGTGAATTTTGGATTCTTGTGTGTGGTCATGGTGTGTAGTGTATGTGATTGAGGGGTTGATGGTGTGTATGAATGAGGGTGTTTGGGTCAGAATGTGAAGGGGGTGGTGTGGGTGTAGATGAGATAGGGTGTATGTGTGAAGGTGTGTGGCTGCAATAGTTTGTGTGCTCTCAGTTTCCTCGCAAGAATGGGTATGTTGCAAAGGATGATGGGTTGTACGTGAGGTCCCTTTTATTGGTCAAATGGTGGGTGTGGCTTAATTTGAATTGTTGGGGTGGGTGTTATATGGGGTGGGTGTTGGTGTTGTCCTCCGTTTGGCTGTTTGGCTGTGACCAGGACATTGATTGTCAAAGGTGTGTACACAGGAGACATGTTCAGTGTGGTAGTGCGACTCGTTAGCAAGGTACTTGTGGTCGTTTTGGTGTTGGCGTTATGTGTGCGTGCGGTGCGTGTGGTACTTGTGCGTGCGTTTGAGTAGTACGGACCGTTGGCGGGTGGGGGGGTTCGCGTAGGCTTGGCCGAGGGGTGTGCGTGTCGTACTTGTGCATGCGAGTGAGTGGTACGGGCCGTTGGCGGGTGGGGGGGTTCGCGTAGGCTTGGCCGAGGGGTGTGCGTGTCGTACTTGTGCGTGCGAGTGAGTGGTACGGGCCGTTGGCGGGTGGGGGGGTTCGCGTAGGCTTGGCCGAGGGGTGTGCGTGTCGTACTTGTGCGTGCGAGTGAGTAGTAAGGACCGTTGGCGGGTGGGGGGGTTCGCGTAGGCTTGGCCGAGGGGTGTGCGTGTCGTACTTGTGCGTGCGAGTGAGTGGTACGGACTGTTGGCGGGTGGGGGGGTTCGCGTAGGCTTGGCCGAGGGGTGTGCATGTCGTACTTGTGCGTGCGAGTGAGTGGTACGGGCCGTTGGCGGGTGGGGGGGTTCGCGTATGCTTGGCCGAGGGGTGTGCGTGTCATACTTGTGCGTGCGAGTGAGTGGTACGGACCGTTGGCGGGTGGGGGGGTTCGCGTAGGCTTGGCCGAGGGGTGTGCGTGTCGTACTTGTGCGTGCGAGTGAGTAGTACGGACCGTTGGCGGGTGGGGTGTTCGCGTAGGCTTGGCCGAGGGGTGTGCGTGTCGTACTTGTGCGTGCAAGTGAGTAGTACGGACCGTTGGCGGGTGGGGGGGTTCGCGTAGGCTTGGCCGAGGGGTGTGCATGTCGTACTTGTGCGTGCGAGTGAGTAGTACGGACCGTTGGCGGGTGGGGGGGTTCGCGTAGGCTTGGCCGAGGGGTGTGCGTGTCGTACTTGTGCGTGCGAGTGAGTAGTACGGACCGTTGGCGGGTGGGGGGTTCGCGTAGGCTTGGCCGAGGGGTGTGCGTGTCGTACTTGTGCGTGCGAGTGAGTAGTACGGACCGTTGGTGGGTGGGGGGGTTCGCGTAGGCTTGGCCGAGGGGTGTGCGTGTCGTACTTGTGCGTGCGAGTGAGTGGTACGGACCGTTGGCGGGTGGAGGGGTTCGCGTAGGCTTGGCCGAGGGGTGTGCGTGTCGTACTTGTGCGTGCGAGTGAGTGGTACGGGCCGTTGGCGGGTGGGGGGGTTCGCGTAGGCTTGGCCGAGGGGTGTGCGTGTCGTACTTGTGCGTGCGAGTGAGTGGTACGGACCGTTGGCGGGTGGGGGGGTTCGCGTAGGCTTGGCCGAGGGGTGTGCGTGTCGTACTTGTGCGTGCGAGTGAGTAGTACGGACCGTTGGCGGGTGGGGTGTTCGCGTAGGCTTGGCCGAGGGGTGTGCGTGTCGTACTTGTGCGTGCAAGTGAGTAGTACGGACCGTTGGCGGGTGGGGGGGTTCGCGTAGGCTTGGCCGAGGGGTGTGCGTGTCGTACTTGTGCGTGCGAGTGAGTAGTACGGACCGTTGGTGGGTGGGGGGGTTTGCGTAGGCTTGGCCGAGGGGTGTGCGTGTCGTACTTGTCCGTGCGAGTGAGTAGTACGGACCGTTGGCGGGTGGGGGGTTCGCGTAGGCTTGGCCGAGGGGTGTGCGTGTCGTACTTGTGCATGCGAGTGAGTAGTACGGACCGTTGGCGGGTGGGGGGGTTCGCGTAGGCTTGGCCGAGGGGTGTGCGTGTCGTACTTGTGCGTGCGAGTTAGTAGTACGGACCGTTGGCGGGTGGGGGGGTTCGCGTAGGCTTGGCCGAGGGGTGTGCGTGTCGTACTTGTGCGTGCAAGTGAGTAGTACGGACCGTTGGCGGGTGAGGGGGTTCGCGTAGGCTTGGCCAAGGGGTGTGCGTGTAGTATGTATTGGTGGAGCTTGCAGTGAGGCGAATGTCCCGTACGAATCAATGTTGAAGCGTGAATACTTTGGCCCGTACGTATCTCGCTCAGGCATTTCGTTCCGAATCGGAATAGTGAGTTTGTACGGACTGATAACGAATCGTACGGTGGTCTGCACGAGGCTTATTCGTACGGGTAAACGAATGTCATTCGTACAGGTCGTAGCAAATCGTACGGAAATCAACGGACACGGATCGGAATTCGCTGGTCGGACGGTAGTTTCCCATTCGTACGGAATCGGCTACGAATACGATTCGTACGCCGGATTATTTTACCGGATCGGAATCGGCCCCTATGTCTTTATTAATCAGCTCTCTGTATGCGAAGCACTATCACGTTTCTGTTATGCTATTGTGTAAGGGAAAAAAAACACGCCAAAACTGACAAAATGGCGAGAGGTGCATGTATGTAATCAAAATATTTCAGTTCATGGAAAATTAAATGATCAGAGGTGTGTGAGGCGGAATTAAGCAGTTCAAATGCGAAATTGCATTTACAGTTATAAAAAACTCATTCTATATTTACACATTAATTAGGGCACATGTAGCATATATTAGCGAGTTTTGGTTCGAGTACGTTTGAAATAACATAAGATAAGATATACAATAGAATTGTTGAGATTAGACTTTAATAAAAAATAAAGTTCAAAATCGAGTAGGTGAAGAAAAATAATTTAGTCCACATAAAAGATCAAAATTTAACCAGTAGGAAATCATAATGTCCACTGTTAGTAAAGCCAATAGGTCAGTTCATGTTAAGAAAGTATCCAAGAAAACGTGAAAAATATAGGGAGGCAAAACGAAATGTGGACGTCAATGGCTTGCATAACAGTCAACCGAGGATTGTATAGGCAAAGTGGCAGCAACTGCTTCTAACAAGAAGTCACTGTTATGATCCGAAAACATGTCAGCCATCCAATTGAAAAGAGGAAAGCAGCATTCATGATCTGTTATTACCGGAGCCTCTAGTACCATCAGAGGACAGCTCGGTGGGTTTTCAATGTAGCTGTCTGTCAGGAAATCTTGCGCCGCTGCGAATATATCCCAATGACCCAGAACTCCTTGTATCGCTGCAAAGGCCATAATCCCTCCTTTGCAACAAAGCTGTTCATGATCAATTAACGGATTCATGAGATGATTGTAATTCACTTCAGGAGGTACCAAGTTGCAGAGACATAAGTCCAGGGCCCACATGAAATCACAGCTCAGGCAATGAAATACAGGCTGCACACAGGTGAAATAGGAATATCGAAATGATAATCGATATGAAGTATTCAGAGTCGAGAGTGCTAAGATGCCGTAGTAGTCAAGCATCTTCTGGCGAAATAGTTCTAAGTGTTCCGGCTTGTTTGCGAAGACAGGAGGGACATCCATTTTGAAATAAACGAGATGGGAACACAAACGTCGCAGCACTGGCAGTTCAACAGGAAGTCCACAGAAATAGGTCGCAGAGCATGGAGTGAATAGTAGCAGAATGACTTGATATAATTTTTGGCAGTCCGGTCACTAAACCATTGGTTAGTAGTTATAAAAAAAATAGCCTGTCTTGAAGTGGAGGATGCGTTTAAAATTAAGGGAGTCACCTTAGTACATTGTAAAGGAAGGCCACTCTTTTATAAGGAATGGTGTTGTCTGTGAATATTAGCTAAGTGAAAGATATGTTCGCGAACAGATGCTACGCTAACTTGTTTTTGTGACAATAAGGCTGTTGTTCATGTCTTGTGATTCAAGGCCGGAATTCGCTGCCAGATGAAAACATCAAGGTTCACATGCGTTGGGTAGATAAACTACATTCTTAAAGGGAAGCAAATGCAGAGTGATTTTTGCCGCGTAAGCTTTGTCGTTTAAAAAGTCATAGTGATTTTCATTATATGTAAAAAATAATATCACTGATGAAGAATGAAAAAAAATCGTTATAATAATAGGCACTGGTGTATTTTTGGAAAGATATGCAACATTACAGGGATTCCACTTAAATAAGTAATGTAATTGAAAGTGCCTGCATGTGGACGACTAAATATATGTTTAGGCGTTTAATATGCAGCTTTGAAAAAAAACGTGCGTTTGTTTTAAAAATGAAATGTAAAGGTTTAGAGCAGGAGTTTCCAAAGCGGTCGTGGAGGGCTAGATGCATGGCAGATTAAAAAAATTACTACATGTTTTTCAATGGGGTTATCTTAAACATATGGGGGCATATTACCAAGCAATAGCGATAATTATCGCTATTGCTTGGTTAGAGACAAAAATGAACCGCTGCGCTGCGGTAATTTTTATCGCAGATAAACCTTGGTATTACCAAGGTTTATCGCAAATGCGATAAAAAACGGCCGCAATGCATGAATATCGCTGAATAGTCAGCGATATTTATGCATTACCGAGCTAATGCTCTTAGCCATGTTATCCACCTCCCATTGGATAACATGGCTAAGAACTGCTCAGGGCAGGTGTTAGCTTTTGGAGATATTCACGCCTAGCACGAATATCTTCAAAAGTTGGTAAAAGGAGATAGCGATGTTAGCGACTGTTTCCAGTCGCTAACATCTTGGCACGCCCACTCTGCATGTCATTAGTGATAAATATCACTGACATGCAAAGTGGGGCCCAAGATGGACGCTATCTCCTACTAGCTGTTGCTAACTGGTGTTAGCGACAGCTAGGTAATAGGGAGATAATTTTATCTCCGCTTTCTTGGCTTTTAAAGCCAAACAAGCGGAGATAATCCCCCTTGATAATATGCCCCTCGTTTCTTTATCTACTGTGTAGTTTTTCTGCATGTTGCCTATTCTTTGATTTTTACTGTTGCTGTGTCTTACACATTTTCCAGGGGCGGGTATAGGGTCATGGCAGCCCTGGGCAGGGAGCGTAGGTAGGGGGCTCTGTATCAGGGGGTTTGGGCGGGGCGGAGCGTGCAGCCCACTGAAGAGGGGGGGGTGGATCAAGGTGTTTGGAAGTGGAACAGAGGTAGAGCACGCCAAATTCCTGCCATGGTCCGCTACGCAAATATGTATGCATCCTGTGCAGGTGTACTGCTTGCATATGCCCATGGTTGGCCCTGTATTTTCTGTCTATGCACTTGTTCTCCGTCACATGGGCTTTTAGTTATGAAGGCCTTGTGTCGCTGGTGCATGAGTTTTAACATGGGAAAAAGTGATATATCTGTGGCGCAATGGTTTCATAAATGAGACATTTTGTATCTTATTGTAATGATAGAGAATCTTTGGGAATTTATCTGTTATGCTTGTTCTTTGCTATAATGGCTCTATGTTGTGTAAGAAATAAGTCTGTAATAAGTTAATTAAATTTTATTATTTTCTTTTTTACAGTGTTTGGTGCTGAAAAGCAACAACGTGCCTTCTGAATTACAGAATTTGAGGAATTATATTCTTTTTTTCAGGTGAGTTAGTATTTTTGCATAGGCAATTTTATTGGGTGCTAATGAAAATAATGAAGAAGATTTTTTTAAATGTTTGTAAAATTTCATTTTGGAATATGATTTTATCTTGAATTATTCACATGGGTTGTATCTGCTTATACTAGATATGTATTTTGAGATATTCTCCACTGACAGTTGAAATTATCTTTTAATGGGCTTGGTGCATGTGTTCTTTTTGATGGAGTTCAGATTTACGGATCATTGGAGTATAATGCTTTCATGTTTCCATTACTTAAATCTTGTGAAGATGATTTTTGAAATCTTGTTGCATTATGTTTGGTAGTTTTTCTCCTTTATTTACAAAGAGGTATTATGATATGGTTCTAGGTGTGATGGGTATCTTTCCTGCATATCTGTGATTATACTATGTATAGGCATTGTTTTACATATGCATGCAGAGGTTTATTATGAGGTTGTTCTTCATGCTTAGTATGACATTTTGTATATGCTATGACTTTTACATGGTGAGTATGCTGTAGAAACATAAAAGGAACTGTCTCTGTGGGAAGTAGTAATCTGTTAAGTGAATGCTATGGTTTGTATAGTGTGAGCCTTCTCTTCAGAGTGCATATAGTTTACATAGCTCTTTGTACTGGTGAACTGAAAAAATGGGTCTCTAAAAACTAATTCTATAGATTATCAATATTTGTGATATCTAGAAAATCTAAAAAGAAATTTTACAGTAAAATGTCTTTTAACAACAGTAATTATTTAATGGAAAAAAAAGATCAGTATTAATGTTTAGGGTTATATTGCCAATTTCTTTTCAAAAGAAGAGGAACGTGGTATCTTAAAATATATAGAGTTAATAAGTTAGAAATTATAAAAATATATGTAGTTTAAAAATTAGTAAAGGTACTTTTAAGTTATACATTTATGAAAAAAGATATAATTTAGTCTCTATATTTTTTTAAAAGGATACAGAAGAATAAACTGAGTCTAGTTATGGAGAATTCCTCAGAAGAGAAACAAATTCATTTTGAAATCATTAACGAAGTGATGGAGGAAGTTTTAGACGCAGTCTTTCAAGAGGAAATAGATGAAAAAAATTATTTTATGGACATGTCTTTAGACTCCGCTTACTTAGAGATGGTTGAAGGAGATGAGGACTTTGGACTTGAAGAAGTCCCTGATGATATAATGGTGGAAGTTCTACAAAATGATGAAGATTTCAATAAAAAAAAATTTTTTTGATAGTAAAGCATTCTTGAAGACAGTTTTCTTGTCCTATTCGTCGTTGATGTGCTTTAGGAGAGTGATAAGACATGTTCTCATGAGGTGTAAAAGAGATTGTAGTAAAAAAGATTAAAACATCTACGATGACCCATAGTTCTTGAAAAAAGTGTACTGTTTGTATGCTTTAAAAATTAGAATTAAAAACTGTCTATAATGTTAAAACAGATATGGAGTGTGATAAAATTAAGAACCAACATTCACTACAGGATTTCCTACTCTGTTCAGAGACTTTCTGTTATTTTCTTTATTCTACTTAGAAAATGAATCTGTGGTTTAAATTTGTACGTTATATGCTAGTAGTCAACTATAATATTTGTTATGTTTGTGTTTTACAGATTGAGAATTTCATCAAAATCTTAAATTAAGATGCCGACCAGAACTGAAAAAAGAAAGCTCTATAAACGGACTTACAATTTGAAGAAGAAAGGAATTGAAGAAGTATCAAAAGAACATAGGACGGATAAAAAGAAGAGTGCTCCTGGTAAGCAAACCAAAAAGTTTTTTGAGAGCAATATGTGGAAGGAAAAATGTTAGTATTGAAGTGGACAAGGAAAAAAGTATACCAGTATCGAGAAGGAGACATGGAACCAAAGATAAAAATGTTTCTGGAATCAGGAGACAGGAAAATCTGTACAGTAAAACTCGGATGAATCAATTTAGCCAAATCAGGAAGCATATGTTTTACAACAGAGTAGTTTCGAATTTATTACAAAAGGAGAAAGTTTCTAAAAGAAGATCTGCTTTTCTTAAGAAGAAACAATATATAGAGGGTATTGTTGAGCGCGCGTTTGAGACAAAAAGAAAATATTTATTTTAGTACTTAATAGAATAAATACGCTAAATAAGGCAATACGAGTTTTAAAAGCTAAAAGTAAATGGAAGAGACACATAAATAGGAGTAATTTTTGTAAAGTGTTTTCTGGGAAGTGGATGCATACTTCAACGTCTGAACCATTTTTTAATGAAGAGAGTTACTTTCAAAGTAACGATTTGCTGCATGCAGTTGACACAAGTGGTCGAGGATACGAGGTGAAGGAGGGATGTGTAATTGAGAAAGAGAAAATTGTGGTTAGAAATGCAGAAGAGGTGATGGCTGGAGAAGCTTCAGGGGGACGTGCTAATGTTCCTGTTTACAGTTGGAATTGTAGTAGCATTTGTAGTGTACGACAGGATTCAATTGATTTCTTTCGCAATTTCTTACGTAAGTACACTAAAGAAAGTCTTAGAAAAAAAATTGTTATGTTGCAAGAATTAGATCATTGCAGAGTGCGAGAAAAAATAGGTCTGCAAGGTCATTCTCTGGCTTGTCTTTCTAAAAAAATATGCCAGAGTGTGTTTCATCACTTCAGGATGTTAGCAGTGCATCATACTAAAATGAGAAAATTGGTGAGAAAGTTGTATTATGCAAAAAGTCCAGCACTTAAACTTAAACAGTAAAATACTGCTCTTTTGTATGGATGTGAATTAGATGTTAAGAAGATTTGTGCAGAAATTGAGGTAAGTTATTTTGGTCCAGAGGAAGGTAATGCAGAAACTGATATAATTATAGAAGGAAATGTGTTAGAAAATGTTGGACATGTTAATATTGAAAATTTTGAACAGGAAATAATAAAGTTTAAGGTAATTGCAGGTGAGAAACCAAATTTTTCTTGTGTCTGTTGTCGACGCATTCATTACAAAAGTCAAACTAGGTTAGTTGATTTATATTTAAAAAGTGAAGATGAAAGTAATGGTCAATGGAAAGATTTTGCAACTCATTTGTTGGTGGAAAACTATTTTGATTTGGGTTTTGAGCAACGTATTTGTAAATATTGTTATAATAAATTAAATGAAAATAAAATGCCTGCTAGAGCTGTTCATAATAATCTAGAGTTGATAAATATTCCATCAGAATTGATGGATTTAAATACTTATGAGACTATTCTGATCCAATGTGTACATCCTTTTCAGGCTATTGTTCGTATGGAGCCTAAGACTGGTAAATTAAATCCTTCAGATTTACAAAGAGGATTAAAGGGTAGAGTTGTATATTTGCCACTTGATAAAAAAAAAATATGGAAACAATTGGTGTTGAAAATGTAGAAGAGGATCCTCTAGTTATTCTAGTTAATGGTGTACCTACAAAGAGTAAGAAAATCTGGGAAGATTTAGTGGATGTTAGAAAAGTCAAAAAGGCAACGTTGTATTTAGTTCAAAACAATAAGTACTATAAAGATGTATACGTAGAAGAAGAAGATGTAAGTGAAGAAGAGGAGAGTGATTTGTCTATTGGACAAATTGAAAAAGTTGACCTATCCAGAAGTGAAGAAATTTATGAACATTACAGTGTTCATCCACTGCATTCCAAAGAAGCAATAGGGAATGCTATTGAATTATTTCAGATGAAAAAGGCGAAAGGAAATCCTATTAGTGTGTGGGAAGAAAGTTTGGAAGGTCGTTGTTTCCCACAGTTATTCCCTACAGGTGAAGGTACACGATATGATGATCGACCTATGCAGATTCCTGCATCTGAATACCGGACAACAAGATTATATGCAGAAGATCCGAGGTTTCGCCAATGCATTCCATATTTGTTTCATCTTCTGTTTGAGAGTGACTTATCTGGTCTCTCTTATGCAGTAAATCATATCTTAAAAAGTGGAGTTCATCTGCATAATATTTCAGCAAAGGAATTTATGGATAAAGTGCAACAGAAAGATAGTGTTTTGGATTCACACCTAATTAATTTAATGGCTTGTCAGCGTGGTACTAATGAGTATTGGTACCGTCGTCATGGAGATTTGAAGTGCATGCTTAGAAACTTAGGAGCACCAACATGGTTTTTAACTCTAAGCTGTGCAGAGTATGCTTGGGAAGATTTACTTGAATTTCTTCAGGAGGCGAATACAAACATAGAAAATATAAACTACAAGACACCCGGAGAACTGTGTTCGTTAGATCCGGTTAATGTTTGCAGATATTTTAATCATAGATTTGAAGCTATGATGTCTTTTCTTACAAACAAGAAAAATCCGCCTCTTGGTGAAGTACTGGATTTCTTTTGGAGAAAAGAATACCAAGCAAGAGGTGCTCCTCATATTCATATGCTGTTATGGATCAAGGATGCTCCTAAATTTGGAAGAGACTCGGATGAGACTGTACTCTCTTTTATTGAACAGTATGCCACTTGTGACATACCTAATAGTACAACTGATAAGGACTTAAGAGGAAACGTGTTACGCTTTCAAAGTCATCGTTGTGGAAAATATTGTTGGCGAAAATTCAAATCAAAGAGTAAATTCTACACCAAATGTCGTTTTGGATTTGCACGACCGGTACTTTCAAAAGGAAGAGTCAACAATTTGATGTCATCTTTGCGACATAACATCAGAAGAAGGTCACCTAAAAATACGTACAATTTAAGAAGAGGTGAAGAATCCAAATATATAAATGACTATAACCCAGTCATTTTGTCCATGTGGAATGCTAACATGGACATACAATATGTTGCAGACAACTCTATTGCTGTGGCTCGATATGTAACGTCTTACATCACAAAATCTGAAAAGACGGAACTGAAGGAGATGTGGGAAGACATTTCTCATGAAAAGAGCCTAAGCAAGAAATTGTATACGTACAGTTTGAAGATGTTGTCTCATCGAGAAATTGGAGCATATGAATGTTGTGACCGATTATCATCAGCAAGTCTTTATGCTAAATCAAGGACTATTCTCTGGGTGAGTTTGGGTCTTGCAGAAACACGAAACCGTGTTCTAAAACCTGTGCAAGAAATTGAATATTTAGCCCAGAAAGAACCAAACAGTACAGACATTCTGAAAACAAATATGTTGGATACATACTATCCAAATAGAAGTACTCTTTTAGAAAACATTTGTCTGTATGAAATACTTCAAAACTACACTTTTAAAAGGAATGTTACAGAGAACATTGATAAAGGTGTATATGCTGTAATTGGACAAGAAGGATGTCTGGTGAAGCAAAGAAAAGGACACTTGATTAATCATCGGAAACTGAGTTGCGAAACACCTGACAAAAGAGAATTTTACTATTTTGCTCTTTTGCAACTCTTTAAACCATGGCGTAGAGAAGAGGAACTACTTGGGGACTTTGATAGTTATGAAGATTCATTCAACGCATCTAAAAGTAGTATTTAATGCACTGTTTTTAGTAATTATCTGCAAATGTTGAATGATGAAATAGAGCAAGAAGTGACAATTGCAGCGGAGATTGCTAGAGATAGTTCACAAGATAGTCAAAGTTCGGCTTCATTAAGTCAAGATCCACTGGGACAACCAATTATCCAAAATGAAGCAGCCACTGCCATGGATGAGGTGGAAAGAGCAATGCAGCAAGGTCAAGAGGAAGTAATCAACTTAGAAGAATTAAAGAAGCAATTTAATATTGAGCAAAGACAGATATTTGATGAAGTGACAGAGCACATTGAGCATGGCTTTCGTCATGAGAGAAAAGATTGCTCATGTATGTCATTTGAACCTATTCGATTATATGTAAGTGGAGAAGCTGGAACTGGTAAAAGTTTCCTAATTAAAGGAATTACTACATATTTACAGCAAAGAACTCAGTCAACACTGTCGTGTGTTGTTACTGCTCCAACTGGATTGGCAGCACATAATATTAAAGGTATTACTTTACATCGTTTACTGATGCTGCCAGTTGAACATGAAAATAAATTACAATATCACAAGCTATCTGGAGAAGCTTGTTTTGAAGTTTCTAGAGTGCTTAAAAAAATGAAACTTCTTATTATTGATGAAGTAAGCATGGTATCTAATTTAATGCTTGCTTTTTTGCATTTAAGAATGCAACAGATACTTAAGACAGAGTATGATGTGTTATTTGGAGGTAAACATGTCATAGTTTTTGGAGATCTACTCCAACTAACTCCAGTGAAAGGACAACCTGTATTTGAAACTCTTACGCATGAGGAGACTAGAAAGTGCCTGGGCAGTATTGGAAATGTTAATATATGGTCACATTTCAAGTGTACTGAACTGATTCAAAATATGCGACAGGCAAAGGATACTAAATATGGAAATATTCTTCAAGATATCAGGATTGGAAAACTAACTGAAGATGCGAAACACACTCTACGAACACGATTACTTTCCAAGCTGTTTCCTAATGAAGATAATGTACCTGAGAAAATATATAGTAAAGAGGTAGCAGATAAATCAGTGATGCTTGATGCCAACTGTGAAAGAATGTTCAGTTTTTAATGAGAAAATGTTGAATTTAGAAAATCAACAAATTAGGAAACTGGAAGCTAAAGATAGAATAGAGCATGAAGGTAGTACTATTGTTTTGTCTGAAAAGTTGAAGTTAAAATTGGATTCTCTTCAAAAAAGTATATCCAAAACTGCTGGTTTAGAGAAAAATCTGTATGTATGTTTAAATTGTTGGATAATTTTAAGGAGAAATTTACATGTAGAAAGAGGATTGGTAAATGGAGCAATGGGTAATGTTGTTGGTTGTGTTAATTATACAAATAGAGATGAGATTGAATTTTTAAGAATAAAATTTGATGGAATTGAGGAAGTTCAGCAAATTAGTCGCTGTTCAAATCGTTTTTTGCTTGTGAAAGACTTATATGTCCGTCGGAAGCAATTTCCAATTTGTTTGGCATATGCAGTGACTATTCACAAATCTCAAGGTTTAAGTGTAGATTGTGCTTTGGTAAATATTGGAAGCACTGTATTCAAAGAGGGTATGGCATATGTTGCTTTATCGCGAGTTAGAACTTTATGTGGACTTTATTTAATTGATTATGATGAGACAAAGATTAGTGCAGATTTAAATTGTGTGAAGGAGTATAATAGGTTAAGAAGAGAATATGCTCCAAGTTTACCTCAATATCCTTTAATTGAAAGGCGTATGGTTGGTCAGAAAAGGAAAAATGAGGAGAAATGTGCTGAAGTAGTTGAGAAACGACGAAAAAAGAGATGTAGCTGTTGTTGGTAGGCATAAGAAAACGGTTAGTATTGAAGAGATTGTTGGATTTAAGTTTGAAAACAGGTCTGGTGTCAACTGTTATGCAAATGTAGTAGTTAATGTTTTTTTTCTAAAAAATGTTAGGGAACAGATTGTAGAAAATCAGGAGCAAACATTTTGCTATTCCTTAAATTCTATATTTGAAAAATGTAGTAGTGGTGAAAGTGAAGTAGGAAGTGTTTCAGAACTAAGGAATGTTTTAGACATATGTGCAGGAGTAAATCAATTTTCACAGAATATTCAGCAAGATTGTCAGGAATTTATTATGTATATGTTTACAGTTTTGGAAGATGAAGGTGTAGATATTGATAATCTTTTTGGCCTTTCTTATAATATGGGAACATAACTGTGATAATTGCTCATTTTCAAGTAGTACTGATATACACAGTGAAAGATTTATATATTTAACATTACCAGACTGTAAAGAAGTGTCTTTTAATAAACTAGTTAAAGATGCGCATCAGAACATGGTCTGTTCTCAATGTAAGTCTGAAATGTTATCAACTTTATTTATCCATAGATATGGACAATATGTAATATTAATGTTTCAACGATGCAGAGCTGATGGGAGTAAATTGTCAACTTTAATTAAAAATTTTGTGGCTACTCAAGTATCTATTTCTAGAAGAACATTTGTAACTGTAGCCATTATTTTTCATGAAGGGCCTTCCACATCATCAGGACATTATACAGCTTATTTGAAGTGTGGAAGTGGCTGGACGCTTTGCAATGATACCCAATTGACTTTTAAGAAACGTTTGCCTTTTGCCTTAACTAACTCCTATCTGCTATTTTGGAACCCAAATTTCAGTAGAATCACTTGCTGTAGGAAGATTAATACTGTAAAGATATGAAACTTTCTTGTTTACAAATATCATGTGACTGAGGGTCTACAAATCTATAAATGAAATTTGTGTTTGGCATAGTGATAACATCAGGTAGAAATTTAGTTAATGTTTGGTGGTATAAAGCATGTTACACATTTTTACTGTAAAGGTTCACAAAAGAATAGATAAGATTAAGATTAAGAAATTTCAGAAAAAAACTACTTAACTCATAGTATTTGGCCATGTGGAAAAATATGAGAGAAGAAAATGAGTACTTTAGATAATTATTTTAGAACATATATGGACGCAAGTTTTTGGGAGAGGTATTTAAAAGCTAATGAGTTAACTTATACAATTTGGCCATGCGGAAAGGTATGAGAGAAGAAAATGTATACTTAAGATAGATTTTTATAGGAGATACATGCACGGTGTTTTTTTGAGATATATTTAAAAATAGGTCGTATAGTTTAATTAGTTTGTAACTGTGGAAGATGTAGTGTGCTTACTCAAGAAATTGCGAATTTGAGAAAAACATTTAAGATATGTTTTTTTCAGGTATTTATAATATGTATGGAGATTTTGGACGGGTTTTTTAAACACAATCATTTTGATTGTGTTTTTTTTTCCCCGCTGTTATATGATGATTAATATTGAAATCACTGTTTATAGTGAAAATCAATGTATTCTGAGGACAGCAAAAATAAACCATTTAATATGTTGTTTGAGTTATTTTGTTACATTGAATTTAGAAATATGTATTAAAACATATTTTTTTACTGTCTTCCACAGATATTATATTTATAAGGTAAGTACAACTAATAACGTCCAAGAGTTTTCTCTGCCTCTCTCTTATTGACTCCTACTTTTTTTATTTTATGAAATGTACATTATAATCTTATTTTTACTTTTCTTCCACAGGTACTACGTTTTTAAAAGAAATTTACTTTACTTTTTTACTATTTTTTAGGTAAGTATAAAAAATAAAGAAACTTTTACATCACTGTGTCATTTCTTTGTCTATCCTGCTTAAAGCAATGTCATGTTTAATATAAGCACTTCCACATAGGATTGGGTGCATTGTTATAAGGCATGCTTTAAAAGTGATTTAATGAAATGAGCGACATTTTACTGAGTGAGTTCAGCAACACTGATATATGAAAACATTGGTGGGAAATGATATTAAATGTTACATGTTGTTCTTTCCAGGAGTTTAAGTCCTTTGCTGCAGTGGCAATTCTGAGAGGAGGGGGTCCCAGTGTATCAAGAAAATAGTTACAAACAATTTAAATAGAATTAATCAACAACAAATGTTTTGATCCACACAGTTTAATTCACAGTGGGATAAAGTATATCTAATATACATCATGTAGAAAACAATCAACTGTATTTAACGTCATACAGTGCCCCGAGGAGGAAGAAGGGACGTGATAGTGAGGAGATCGTGAAGTGGTGGGATTAAGTGACAGTAAAATCAATCTTTTAGGCACTTATTCACGCTATCAAGGAAGTAGCAACAACTTGCATATCGCATAGTGATATTATTCGGAGAAAGGCATACAGCACAAGGTACAGTGTATATACAAAATGTTGGCGTGAGGTTGCCACAATAAAAACAAACAGTCGACGTTTCGACCCTCTTGAAGTTGCAGGATCGTTTAACCTTGCTGTGGGGTCTTCATCAGGACCATAGGGGGAGGGTTGAGGCAAAGGACCTAATGGGGGTATAATGAATTTCGAATTAGAGGGTAGTAAATCAACCTCAAAATTATCACATAGGTAGAGACAAACATGTTTCATGGGGGTCATTAATGTAAGTTAATATCATTGATTGGACGCTGCAACATTGTGCGAGTCCAAAGCTTAACAAAAGGTAAAATCAATTAATGCCCAGGAGTTTGAAAATGGGCTTAAGTGAAAGCCTGGGGAAACAGGGACTGATACGCTAGACTGGCCATACACTTGCTGACGGTGGTACCCAAGGAGAGGTGGTAAACAATTAAATGGGGGGTGGTATTACGTGAAAAGCTCAGACTTAATGCGCGGCCATAAGTATACTGGAGGTGATCAAAAACGAGAATTAAGGATGACTACTTGAGGCGCTAGCGTGTACCAATGGGTACAACATCAACCGTATGGCAAGTGTTACTTATGCGCTGGAAATTAGAATATTGAAAATATAATGGACCAATGGTGGGTTAGGTCTAGTTGGCAACTCGGGCATATTGAGAGTTATCTTACCAAAAGTCCGCGTCCTGCTTGACTCGGGTTAAAGTGGTCAGATGGTTAAAATCTGGTGGAATGGTGCTGCATCTAGGAGAATGAGCAGGCAATAATGTAATGTCAAATGTACAAAATTACATGTTGCCAAGGCCAGCGGCGAGAAAGGGGGGGCGGCTTACCGACTGCTAGCGTCATGTTGAATCTCAAGGATCGGTAATTTCAAGGATCGGTGAATTCAGACTTCTTGAGGTATCGAGATGAGTCTGATAGGGCAAGAAAAATGGGGGGTATTTAGTTTAGAGGATCTTAGTTAGAAGATTTGAGGCGGGGAATGGCCATCGAGCACAGATTTACTTACTCGATATGAATGACTTGAAAAGCTCCGTGCGCGAGTTGCGGTGCAAATGCCGCGCTTCCTCGTTTGGGAAGGGAGTCATGGTGACGAGTCGCTTATACGATAAAAAAAAAAGACATATCCATACCTCCAAGACGAGTACTACCTACAAGATACACAAGGCCGGTTCACCACTAGAGGTCGTGGGAACTATAGAGGTAGACGTAATTACCCCACCTTTTCTGACTCATCTTATAGCTCCGAAGGAGAGCCGGACTCAGCAGGCCCAAGCTATCAATACCAATATTTTGACTACAACTATCCACCCCAGCAATTTCCTCCTTTTTTAGGACAAGGCCGTGGATCTTGGCGACCTCCACGAGGAAGAGGCAATTCATGGCCCCGTGGGCAGAACCAACGTGGCTCCCAGCAGAATCAAACCAACTGGAATGGAGGACGAGGCCAACCTTCCAAACAAGTTCAATTCCAACCGGAACTACATGGCGAGAGGGTGACTCGCAACAAGACTTACCGTTGGTAGAACCAGTGGCACCGGTTGATATCCTGAGCCCTATTGTTAACATCTCTAATCAACCACTCAGCAATACTGAAATTCAAGTACTCAGTAAGGGACTATCATATGTCCCCACATACAATCCAGACAATTTCATGGTAAGAACTGAACTATATAAATTCTTTCGGAAAATCCGACTAAAGTATTTTTTCCGCAACTTGGAAACACAGTTGAAATCATCTGTTACAGGCCTACGACCACCATCAACATTTGTTCCCTATGCCAGCAGTATGTCTAATCAGATTCTAGCATATGAAGCTGTTGTCTGGTGGGATGTACAACGGGTTCTGCAAGACAAAACCTTTGTTCGATATAACACCAGCAAACCCCAAAAAACAGCCTTACAATCACTGGCTAAAAACACCCAAGTCGTGATAAAACCGGCCGACAAAGGCGGTGCCATTGTTATACAGGATCTATCTGCTTACAAATCTGAGATTCTACGCCAACTACAGGATGCCAACTGCTATCAATTATTGAGATCTGATCCCACCAGATCCATTGCAACAGAGATCCTTGAAATAACACAAGAAGGATTGGATTTAGGCTTCCTGTCCGAAAATGAATGTCATTTTCTCAATAACAAACACCCACGTTTGGCAACACTCTACACTCTACCTAAACTCCACAAAAGCATGACAAACCCACCTGGTCGGCCTATTGTCTCTGGCTGTGGGTCCATTTTCGAACCGCTGGGAAAGTACATTGACTTTTTTATCAAACCACTAGCAGAGGCAACACCATCATACCTTCGAGATACTATGCACACCATCAACATAACTGAAAGTATACCTTATGATCCATCCGACCAAATACTAGCTACTTGTGACGTCGTTTCCCTTTATACCTGCATCCCTCAACAGGAAGCCCTGACGGTGATAGCCCGTTGTCTCCAGAAACGTCCTGCACCTGTCCAAGTACCATCTGAGTTTATTGTAGCTTTGCTGAAAATCGCAATGACCCGGAATTTCTTTCTGTTTGACACCAACTTCTACCTACAAACCTCTGGAGTTGCGATGGGTGCTCCGTTTGCTCCTGATGTAGCCATTCTTTATATGGCAGCTTTCGAAGAGGATACTGTTTTCAGTCAACTTAACCCATTCAGAGACCAAGTTGGCCTCTGGATGAGGTATATTGATGATATCCTCCTGATCTGGAATGGTAGCCAAGACCAACTGAACAATTTTTTCACCTGGCTCAACCAACAATCTCAACAGGTCAAATTCACAATCACATCTGACAGTAACTCTATTGACTTTTTGGATGTTACAATCTACCATGAATCTGGAAGACTCCTCACCAAATTATTTCGCAAACCGGCTGAGAGAAATTCCCTATTGGCCTACAACAGTCATCACCCCCGTGCCCTTCGTGACAACCTGCCCTTTGGGCAATTCCTCAGGATACGTCGCAATTGTTCCACCAAAGATGATTATTTCTCTGAATCTCAGGACCTATCGAATCGCTTGCTGAGCCGCGGTTATCCAAGACGTTTGATCAAAAAGGCTCGTAAACGGGCATGGTTCTATCCCCGTGAGGAACTACTAGTGCCAAAAAACAGAACTGACCAGGAGCAGAGTCGCATTGTATGTGTAACGACTTTTAACACCAAAAGCAACAGTATCAAAAAAATCATCAACAAACACTGGCATTTGGTTTCTGATGATATCAAACAACCTCTGACACCGCTTCACGCATTCAAGAAAGCTAAATGCATTAGGGACCACGTTGTTAATTCTTTCTTATCTCCTGAATGTCAACCCACGATTAACACCCTATGGAACCTACCACCAGTCATTGGTCATTCCAAATGTGGCCATTGCAAGGCCTGTGACTCAACCATAAAGACGAAGGATTTTGCATACCTCAATCTGACTGTGAAACTTAAATCCTTTAGTAACTGCAATTCCAGCAACGTCATCTATGCCATTGTGTGCCCATGCCATAAGATCTACATTGGGCAGACCCAGCAGAAAATTAAAGCCCGGATACTACAACATATGAGCCGGATTCGCTGTGAGGTTGAAGGCGCACCACTTGTAGAACATTTTAAGCTGAATAACCATTCACCAGAAAGCTTGCGATGGTTGGTCATTGAAAGAGTAACACTGGGACCACGGGGTGGTAACATCTCTGATATTCTCAACATAAGAGAACTGAAATGGATGTACTTTTTCAATTCCATTGAAACCGGCCTTAATGAATCTGTTAGTTCATTTTCCCAATTGGCCACACTACTTTACTAAGATATTCAATAATATATACATATATAACACATATTTATTTTTCAGAAACACACACATTCACTGGATGGTGTCATCAGTGATGTCATGAGTGATGTAATATGTGACGTCATCAGCAGTGCATTACACGCGCAAGTTATAGTGAGTCCAACTAACTATAACGTGGAATTTCATTGGTTTTATATCAGTAAAATTTCCAGCTAACTATAACTGGTGTCAAACCTATGTTTTTTTCAGTGAATTTCATAGGTTTTGTAAATGCTACTTCCTAACTATAACTTGTGTCAAACCTATGGTTTTTTCAGTGAATATATATATATATATATATATATATATATATATATATATATATATATATATATATATATATATATATATTCACTGAAAAAACCATAGGTTTGACACACGTTATAGTTAGCTGGAAATTTTACTCGCATAAAACCAATGAAATTCCCACGTTATAGTTAGTTGGACTCACTATAACTTGCGCGTGCAATGCACTGCTGATGACGTCACATATTACATCACTCATGACATGGTCAGTGACATCAGTCATGACATCACGGATGACACTATCCAGTGAATGTGTGTCTTTTTAAAAAATAAATATGTGTTATATATGTATATGTAAAAGTTGATGGAAGAATAAATGTTTAAATAAGTGATAACTTGGATGTTTTTTTTTTTTTAAATTGATTGGTTAACTTGTTTATTAAGTGTATCTTAGTGAATACATATATTAGAGAGTAATGTTTAAATATTTAAATATATGTATTAGTGTTTCACTTTGTGTATAAGTGGTTGCATGGGTTGGTGAGTAGCTACATGTGTATGTATATGGGTTATTAGATGTTTTTGTTAGTATCAGTATGAGTGTTTGTATGGTTTGGTGGGGGTATTACTTAACACATAGATGCATGAATGACTGACTTTCTCTTTGTATGTGTTTTGAAGACAGCATATGTGCAGGACTGTATGGGTGGAAGAGTGTGTATATGTGTGTCTTAGTGAGTGAATGACTGTCTCACTGGTGTCTTTATCAGTAACTACATATGTTTTAATCTAATATATGTGAATATTGATGTATATAAGTGAGTATATGTGAGAGAAAGAGATTGTAAGAGTTCCTGTTTAGATAAGTATGTGTTTCTATAAGTGATTGTTTAAGAGAGTAAGTATGTGTAAGTTTCCATAGAAGTAAGGTGGTTGTGTGTGTGTATAGCTGTATATGCAAATAAATGGATGTTCAATAGTTTATTTGCATGTGTGAATATGTGTGAGAGTATCTTTTGGATGACTGTCGGTGTGTAACAGGATGTATAGGTGTATCACTATATATCATGAGTGAGTATATGTACGAGTGACTATATAGATCTGTTGATCAATGAGTGGATGTGTATATAGATGGTGGAATTATTGAATTGGTTGTTGTAACTGGTATGGGTATCTCCATTTTTTTGAAAATTTTAGTTTCTATTTTTGAATATGGGTTTCAAGGGTTACATTAGAGTGAAAAGAGGTCTGTCACTCTGTCACAAGGATGGTGTCATCAGTGATGTCATGACTGATGTCACTGACCATGTCATGAGTGATGTAATATGTGACATCATCAGCAGTGCATTGCACGCGCAAGTTATAGTGAGTCCAACTAACTATAACGTGGGAATTTCATTGGTTTTATGCGAGTAAAATTTCCAGCTAACTATAACTGGTGTCAAACCTATGTTTTTTTCAGTGAATTTCATAGGTTTTGTAAATGCTATTTCCTAACTATAACGTGTATAAAACCTATGGTTATTTCAGTGAATTTCATAGGTTTTTTAAATGCTACTTCCTAACTATAACGTGTTTAAAACCTAAGGTTTTTTCAGTGAATATATATATATATATACATATATATATATATATATATATTACCTACTGGCGGTCGCCAGTAGGTATATATAGTTAGGATTTTTTCCCTATGGGATTTTTGAAAATTCTATGTCTAATAACTTTGGCGTTTGTTGACGGAATTGGCTGAAATTTTCAGGAAAATGGCACATTTTGTTTCTGAGCAGCCCTTGAAAACTTGGGGGGGGTTCGTCAAGGGGGGGCCGAGAAAAAAGGGGGGTCCCAAAACGTGTTTTTAACATTGAGTTTTCCATAGGGCGGTTGGCCTCATTTTTAGCCCGAACGGCTGAATGGATTTGCACGAAACTTGGCAAAATTGTAGGGACTGGTAGCCCGATGTGCCTTTTGTAGGTCTCAATATATGTGCTTCAGTGGATTTTGAGAAATTAACGTTCAAAAAAAGATATATATCTGTAACAGCGGACCGGGCAGCGCTCCAGTTCGCGTACTTTTCGCGCAACGGAGCTTTGTGAAGCGAAGCTGATTGGTTCTCCGGCGTCTGTAAACATTCCAAACAGTCCGTAGCGGCCGCCATCTTGTCTCTCGGTAGGATCGAGAGACAAGAGGAGGCCAAAGCGAAGGGGCAAATGACCATAAGCGGGCATAGTAGATCCTCGCTGACCCCCTAGGTTTGATGTGGAGGTTTTAAAAGGGCCCCGCGGGGCAAAAAAATAAAATAATAATAATAATCGAACGGCTGAATGGATTAGCACGAAACTTGGCAAAATATTAGGGACTGGTAGCCCGATGTGCCTTTGCTAGGTCTCAATATATGTGCTCCAGTGGATTTTGAGAAATTAACGTTCAAAAAAAGATATATATCTGTAACAGCGCTCCGCTTCGCGTACTTTTCGCGTTACGGAGCTTTGCGAAGCTGATTGGTTCTCCGGCGTCTGTCAACATTTCAAACAGTCCGTAGCGGCCGCCATCTTGTCTCTCGGTAGGATTGAGAGACAAGAGGAGGCCAAAGCGAAGGGGGAAATGACCATAAGGGGGCATAGTAGATCCTTCCTGACCTCTTAGGTTTGATGTACCATTTTGCCAAGTTTGGTGTAATTCCGTTCCGCCATTCAGGCTGTAGACGTATGTAAATGTCCTATGGAAAATTGCATGGGGAAAACACATTTGAAAGTGTTGAAATTTAGAACCAATTAAAATGTTACTTTGGTTTTGTATTTGTGTGTGATGAAAGTTAATTGGTTATGTATATATGTCAAATGAGAGGAAACCACAGCCATTTTGTGATACTACTGTCTGAGGTACATTTGTGAGGAATTTTTGGTGGTGAATTTCTGGTGTTTGATTTACACAGTACTAACACTTCTCCTACTTTTAAAAAGGTGAGTTGTTGATTTGTAAGGGGAACTATGTTGTACACTTGAAGATAATTTGAAAAATGTTTTCTGTTATTTATTTGCAGTCCTTCTGTTATACTAAATACTTGATAAAGTTAGTTTTATATTATGTATTACTAAAAACGATAAATGAAAGTGATTATTTTTTTCTGCAATTTACAGCAAGCAATTTCAAAATAAAATGGCTCACAATGAAGAGACCGTGGCAATTTCTTTTGAATTGTCCACTACATTGATTGAAATTGAGAGCACCAATAATGAAATATTGTCACAAGGAGGAGATGACTTGTATGATTCCATTAGATTGATTGAAATGGACAGCACCAATAATGAAATATTGTCACAAGGAGATGACTTGAATGATTCCACTACATTGATTGAAATTGAGAGCACCAATAATGAAATATTGTCACAAGGAGGAGATGACTTGTATGATTCCATTAGATTGATTGAAATGGACAGCACCAATAATGAAATATTGTCACAAGGAGGAGATGACTTGAATGATTCCACTACATTGATTGAAATTGAGAGCACCAATAATGAAATATTGTCACGAGGAGATGACTTGAATGATTCCACTACATTGATTGAAATTGACAGCACCAATAATGAAATATTGTCACAAGGAGGAGATGACTTGAATGATTTTTTTAATCAATCTGTTGATGGCGAATTTATCGAATGTTTGGAGACCATAGAGTTACAAGAATCATCATTGCAGACTTTTCATGGGGAAATTGCTGATGAGGACATGTTACTAGTTCTTTCAAATTTAGAAAATTCTGAAGAATAAATTTATATTTAGAAATCAAAAATTGTTTGAGACATTATTCATTTTTATTTTTAATTTATGAGGTTGTAGCGAAGTGATTGTAGTATAAAATGAGACTTATAGTATAGAGTGCAACATTTTTATGTTACATGGTAAGTTTACTCATATTTACTTCCCTTCTGCCACTATATTATCTCCAATGTGTATTTGACATCTCTTCTTCATCTCCGGCCTCCTTTCTCTCACTGTGTGTCTCCGATGCATCTTATCGCTGCTATTTTGTGTAATTACAGAAGAGAGTAAAATAAAATAGTTCGGAACGTGAAAAGGGGGCAAAGTAGAGTACCCCTCACCCCCTAGGCCTTTTTAGGCGGTCCCAAAAGGATCAGTTTCTGCTTTCCTGAGAGATTATGGTATGAGTTCCATATACCACAATAATTTGCATTACAACATGCAAGATATCTATCTCCTATTACCAACTTTTGGAGATATTCGCGCTAAGCGCGATTATCTCCAAAAGCTAACACCTGCCCTGAGCAGTTCTTAGCCATGTTATCCAATGGGAGGTGGATAACATGGTTAAGAGCATTAGCTCGGTAATGCATGAATATCGCTGACTTTTTAGCGATATTCATGCATTGCGGCCTTTTATTATCGCATTTGCGATAAACCTTGATAATAGCAAGGTTTATCTTCGATAATTTCTGACGATGCATAGCGGTAAAAAATTCGTTGGTAAGCATCGTTAGCGATAAATATCGCTTAACTTTGGTAATATGCACCAACGTCTGTTAACGTTCGATTCGAAGGAAATGAGGAAGTGTTGAAAAACATTGTCTGCGCCATCTTGCCTTTTTTGAAATGCCACACTTTTGTCGTGCACGGCAGCCATTTTAGATGCCTTGACCAGACCCACTCTCTGCACCCTGTCGATTCGTAGCATGGCTCCCCACCCTCGCAAGCATCTTCCCCAGGCACTGGTCACCCCCGCTCTCGGTCTTATGCATCGGCAATAAACCTCCCCCCATCTGCGCTGCTCTTCCCTGAAAATCACACTCTGTGCCCGCCCGACACCTCCCTTTCGCCCTATTCACTACCGCACCCTCTGACACTCCTCTTCCTCTGTGTCAAATTGTCCAGGCTATCACCTAGCCCTGCAGATGTAGTTTATGGCCCCAGCTGTAAAGAATCACCCCTCTTCAAAGGAGTTATAGTAGATCAAGGCCCACACCCGATGAGATCCGTCACACCACACGTGTTCCTACTATCTGAAAACCATCCTGTATTGTGATTGGGGAGGGGACCGAGCCTGAAGCGGAAGATTCCAGGAATGACTCTTTGTACATCAAAGTTTTTACAATTATGTGTCACATTAAAAATATATAGCACTCCAACAAAGTAGTAGGAATATAAAACTTTAATAACATATAAATATATACAACAAAACAAAAACAGTAAAAACATTTAAACAACGAAGAGACCGTGGCAATTTCTTTTGAATTCCTGATGAGGACATGTTACTAGTTCTTTCAAATTATGAAAATTCAGAAGATGTTGCCTGGGGGTGGGTCGTCAGTAGCAGTCTGTTGTGCGAATAGTTCCAAGGCAGCAGAACGCGCTGAAATCTAGATGGCACGAAAGTGATGTCTAGTAATTGGCCGCCCAGCAAATAACGGCGTGGGGCGCCGCGGGGGTGAGTGAGTCCAGTAGGCACCACAGCTATTCTTACCGGCATTGCAGAATTACTGCTGGGGACAATGCCTGTGCTGTAGCAGGGTCACAGCAGAAACAAAAAGGATTCTGTTGAAGATGTTGTTGGTTTTCAATTTGAAAACAGTTCTGGTGTCAACTGCTATGCTAATGTAGTGGTTAATGTTTTGTTTTCTCTAGAAAATGTAAAAGAGGGGGAGGCAGTCCAAAGTTCCGTTAAAAGGGCAAAGGAAAGGATCGGTGGTTTGAACTATCAGTCAAAAAGGGGAGGGGTGCAACAATTTTTCCTACCGGGTCACACTGTGCTTTCACCGGAACTGAGGTCTGCAGGATTCTAGTAATTCAAAGTGAGGCTGGCGCCAGCATGGGAGCGCCGACGTCCCGCGGATACAGTTTCGTCACTCCACGGGCGATCATGGCAGTCATTCCCCATCGGGGGTCGGAGACTCCCGCGGCTCCTCTAGAATCTTCAAGGTCGTGGAGGACTACGGTGGTGGAGTCAACCAGTGACCGGGCCATTTCTTTATGCTGCTCTTGCCAGGTCGACCGCCATTTTGAGAGTTCGGTAGCTACTGGCAATCGCGGGGTCAAATGAGCAGACGGGCTCCACCCTGCCGGGCGAGACGTTGCAGCATGGCCACAGTGGAAGAACCCTTTTCCGGGCGCCTGGAGCGCTGAGGGTGCAGCTGGGAAGCCTCCACCTGGGGAGGCAGGAGAGGCCTGTTCGCACCGTCTCTCCCTCCCAGTGCACCCCACGGCGTCTCGCTTGAGATTTGTTATGGCCGGACCAGGCGATGAGGACGAGGGGGGGGGTCGGAGGCATGTGCAAGACATCCCCCCCCAGTGTTGTCGCAGCCATTATTCAAGAAAGAAGAAGTGTCCCGTCCGTCTTCGGGCCGGGCTTCCGGTAGATGTCGGCCGGACACCCCTGGCTCTGGCCCCATGAACGGGTTTCTTGGTTTATCGGCTGCAGCCAGATCCCGTCGGCCTCGGCCCCCCGACCGTTGGTGGCCGGACTGGAAGAGCATGTGGCGGGACTACCTGAAACTGTCAAGGGCCACCGCGGCCGGACTGGGAGAGAGAGGGGAGGGTCGAGGAGATATTTCCCCCCCTGCAACTCTTCAGCGTTGTAAAGGCAATCCCCTGGCCGGGTCCCGCTGGCCTCGGCCTCTCCTCCGGCTACACCCTACGTTAGGATCTCCTGGCCGAGGCGTGGCAGCAGGACCCGCCTTATATGGGCTGCTCCCGGCTGGGCGTAGCCGCAACCCTGCCCCACCTTGGAAGTTTCCAGAGTGAGGGCGGATGTTCTACTGACTTGCATTTTCCCTAGTCTATCGATTTTTTTGGCGTGGCAGGCGGTGGGACAGCGAGGGGTGATTTGGTTTCTCTTACTGTTTTTCTGGTCTCTCACCACTGGCATATTTTAACGTTTTCTTGTTTCTAGGACATTAATAGGTTTTATCATTACGTTATGTTATCGTTTCTTTGTTCGTTGTTTAATAAAAGTTCATGTTCATCAGTGGCCTACTGATTTTCGTTTTCCTATTCTTTTCTTTCCAGGTTGTTTCATGCTAAAGTTTCTGTTAACAGGATACAGTGATCACTTCGTTATTATTGCATATGTCCTTTTCACTAGGGGTGCTCTCTGGTCGGGCCAGATGACGTATCTCTAGTAAATGGTCCGGGTGAAACAGGTGCATCAATCAGTGGGGAGTAGATAGGCATGACAGATTACAACGGGGGAGAAAGGTCCGCATTACGTACCCTTTCACTATTTGCAAAGATTTTCCTACGTATATTTGCAAACAGGGAATACCTCCAAAAAGAACCAATTCCCAAACAGTCAATGTTTGGGGAAACAATCAATCAATGAGGAACGAAATAGGCACGACGTGTTAAAGGTTTGCGTTACCTACCCTTCACTATCTGCAAAGGGAGAGAGAATATTCCTATTCTTCCTCGTTTGCAGGCAGAGAAGATTCTTAAGAGAATCAACTTCGAACAATTCAATGCTCGATTCAAACAATCAACAAGGGGTACTGTGAACACAAATGAACGCCGCTTATGTACATACACATTGGTATTATCAACAGGTTGTTCCTAATGTTTCTATTTTAGGGAGGTCAAAAAGAGATCCCATTAGTGGCCTACTGATTTTGCTCGATTCCTTTTGTTTTTTTACACGACTTTTCGCTATCTGCAAAGACTAAACAGAGTATTGCGACTCTGTGCTTGTTTGTAAATAGAGAATGAACCAAAGAGAACAATCAATCAAATGGAGAGAGAAGCAGGCACGACGCATTACAACGGGGGCAACGGGGGCAAAGGCCTGCGTTAACTACCCTTCACTATCTGCAAAGAGAGAGTACTCCTAATAGAAATGAGGGGTGGGGGGCAGCATTCAAAGCAGATCAGTGTGCATAAACACGAAAATGTTTTTACTTACCACGTACTTGACATTCGACAGCTTATGATATTTGCTATTAAAAAACCATTGAAATTCACTGAAAAAACCATAGGTTATAGACCATATATAGTTAGGAATTAGCATTTAAAAAACCTTATTTTACTCACACAAAACAATTGAAATTCCATATATAGTTAGTTGCACTAACTATATATCGCGCACCCGCAATCCACTGCTGATCATGTCACATATTACATCATTCATGACATGGTCAGTGACATCACTGATGACATCACTGATGACATCTCAAATGACATGGTGGGCTGGTGGGAGGAGCGGGTGCTGTGGGTACAGCACAGAGAAATTATGGAGAAAAATGTGGTTGTGTATAACAGATTCATTGATGACATTTTCATTTTGTGGGATGGCGATGTGGAGAGTGCTGTGGAATTCACGGAAAAACTCAATGAGAATGGTTTAAATCTAAAGTTTACTTGCAACACCAGCACAGAAACCATACAATTTTTAGATATAGAGCTGTTTGTAGAGCAGGATAAGATCCAAACACGCACTTACCGCAAACCGACTGCAGGGAATGGAATCCTACATGCCCACAGTTTCCACCCCACCCCCCTCAAACAATCAATCCCTTATGCAGAATGCCTCAGGATGACACGCAACTGCAGCACTTCTGAGGGTCTTACCAATGCCAAAACAAATCTATTCTCGCAACTCCAACAAAGAGGATACACCCCAGAAACATGCAGGAAAGCAGACGTGAAATGTAAAACCAAGAATAGAAAGGATCTAATATTCCCAGTGGTAAATGAAACAGCTACACATAGCCAGGCGAGACAACCCCCCAGACTAATAACAGGCTACAACCGATACCACTCGAACCTCCGCAAAATCTTAAAGAGGCACTGGCCATTAATCCACAACGACCCTACTATAGGGAGCGAAGTAGGTGAGAGTCCACTGATATCGTTCAGGAAAGCTAAATCAATGCGGAACGCCCTAGTGGTGAATGCACCGGTTCTTAAACAGAAGAAAAACTGGTTACAGTCACAGAAGGGGTTCAAAAAATGCATGAAATGCAAAGCCTGTATGCATGGCATCAATACCACTGAGGTCCAATTACCTTTCAGAAGGAAGAAATACTCCCTAAGGGCACATTTCACATGCAAAACTGAGTTTGCTGTATACGTGCTGACGTGCCAGTGCGGCAAAAGATATGTGGGATCGACTATTCATCCCGTCCATGTTAGAATTCTGCAGCACCTAAGGGCGATTGCAAACCTGGACCAAACGTACCCCGTGGCGCGCCACATCCATGAGTCCCATGGGGGCAATATGGATGGTCTAACTTATTTTGTTATAGACAGCATCCCCAAGAATCCCAGAGGTGGCAATCGGAAACTTGCGCTACGCCGCCTGGAGTCTAGATACATAATTCTAATGAACTCCAAGATCCCGGCAGGTTTGAATGCGGATGAGGCCCTTAGTGTCCACATTTGAACAAACACATCCCAGCGCCTCTGTCTGCCTCCCTTGTCCCTAGTACCCGTGAACATATGCATAGTTTTTAATTTATAATCACTGTAAATACACTTTATACACACTTATCACTATAGGGAGATGACCGACCAATAGGTAGCAAACATCACACATTGTGCCACACAGCAGGCAACCCCCGCCGCTACGCTCAGCAGCACTTGTTATGTAATAGTACAATGGCAGTTCCCGCTCGCCATCCTTCATGTAGAAGGAGCATTAATCTACCTTCAATAGTTTAACTGCATTAGGCTATCAGGCCAAACAGAGCGCGCGCGCGGCGTTCTCACTCTAAACACTCACCGAGCCTGAACAATCCAGATGCTGCCAACTCGCATAAGCGCGCCTCAGGGAACTGACATGTCTGAGATTACAGCGCCGGACCAATCCACATGTATATATGAGCAGCAATGTCCAGCCTGTGTGCATGGACACACGGGATTCGCTGAAGCGCGGACACAACACATGTTAACTAAAATAGGCTGAAAGTGGGGTTGTGCTATGTCACCATTAATGCTCGATCTCACAGTAATGTTGGGCACAATTTATCACATTGTACAAATTAAGCACGAAATTGTTTGGTCATATAGGCTGCAAGTATTTGTTACATGTGAATTTAACAGTAACTGTGGAAAGACTTCATTGATGTTCCAAATGTGCAAGTCATATGCTAAAGCAGCGTCATCATCTTGGGTGTAACCTATGTAACTATAGCAACTGTCATTTAGCATTAACTGAGACTACCCAATCAGTGAGAATGTGCTTTTGTGTATATATAAACCTCAATGTCAGTATGCATTTGTTAGTGATCAAGGCGGCAGGAGCCCGTCGAAACGCGTCTAAGCAGAAACTGAAAAGGAATAAACACGTTTGAATTGAAACTCACGGAGTCAGCGCCTTCTTTAATCAGAAGATTGGTTTGGTAAAAAATATATATATATATATATATATATTCTCCATGGCTGGTTCCTTTTGCCACTCAGACAGTGCTCGATACGGGTGCGGCGCCCTGCAGCTGAACCACGCTGCTGATATATTTTCCACAGCTCCCTCGCAGGAAACAAATGGGTCGCACTCCACGGGTTCTCTTTTGCAGTTTTTTATTTTTCAGTTACATTCCACAGGCAGATGTTCCGATCTACGCGTTTCGGTATTACAAATACCTTGCTCACCATCAACCGTTCTCTAGACTACCCCTTCAAGATATACTGCAGTACATTGTATTCAATACATCACTTCCTGTTAGGGGTGTGTCAGAGCCTCTAAGCTTTATGGGACATGTAGTTATTTTACCAAAGTGTTAACATTACTCCATATTTGCCCAATTTTTTCGCATTTTGCATTTCATTGATTGCAATTAAAGATATTGTGACATACTGGTGATACTGGGATCCCTCTGGTGGGATTAGTTAGCAGTGTGGTAGCTAATTTAGCTCTGTTCATACATAAGCAGCTGCAATATCTACTCCTGATATTTTCCCTCTAGTGGGATGACATTATATATTTGGGAATCATGTTATAAGACCAGTACAATTGGTATCACTAATTATTCAGGTATAATTTTGAGTTTTCACATGATGTGATGCTTTCTAAGTGCCACGGATTCCCCTTAATGCTTTATTCTAGATTCATAGTGTAAACACCCACTTAGGTAATTTGACCATTAGTAGTATTGCATTTTCATCATTGCTTTTTTTCTCTGCTCATATTATCACCAGTCACAAAAGTGTAGATATATATTGGGCACCAAACAATTAATCAAAGCGAAACTCTTATAGATGTATGTAAGGCTCTTCAGATTGATTCAGCCCGTAGGGCGTTAAGGTTCGTAGGTTTAGGATATGGCGGGATTCCTTTTGTCTTAAGATCCTTTCTCTGTCTCCCCCTCTTTCTTTCTTGGGGACACTTTCCAAACCAAAGAATTTTAATTGGCTCCAATCACTTCGATGATACAGTTCCATGTGCTTGGCTATTGCATTAGCCTTGTCTTTGTGGATGGTAGCACGCACGTGTTCAAGTATGCGTTTTTTCAGTTCACACACTGTGCTGCCCACATACCTCATGGGGCATGGGCACTCAACGACATAGACCACATGTGTTGTTTTACATGTAATCAATTCCTTTATCTCCCAATTCTTTTTGTTGGACATTTGTACCTGTTTGGTTGGTTTAGCAATCTGACACACCTTGCAGGCATAACACTTCACGAACCCCGTTGTTTTTAGCCAATCATCCTTTTTTGTTCTTTTAAAGTGGCTGTGGATCAAGTGATCCTTGAGGTTCTTTGCCCTTCTATAGGTGATTATTGGATGTGATCCCACCATGTCTTTCACAGTTTCATCCAATTGAAGTATTTTCCAATTGCGTTTGAGGATGTCTGCAATTCTTTTGCTCTCATTAGAATAGTCCATTATCATGCGTATTGGTTCTGATTCCTCTGTTGGTTTTTTAGGTTTTCTCTGGAGACATTCCTCTCTGCTTTTTTGGTCTGTTCTTTCCCAGCATTTTTTCACAATGCCATTGTTGTATTTGCGTTTTGCGAATCTCTTCGAGGTTGCAGTGCTATGTTTTTCCCACTCTTCATTTTCGCTGCAGATCCTTCGGATTCTCAGAAATTCCCCATATGGGATACTGCTGATCAGGGATTGTTGGTGGAAGCTGGTTGCTTCTAATGTAGAGTTGGTGGCAGTACATTTACGATGCAGTGTTGTGTGAATTTGGTGCTCTCGTATGTAGATCTCTGTGTCCAGAAATACAATCCTCTCATTGCTTATGACATAGCTAAATTTAAGGTTTGGTATGCTGTTATTCATGGTGTCAAAGTATCTCTGGAATTCTTCTTTGCTGCCATCCCAAATGATGAGTAAATCATCTATATATCGAGTCCAGCTTATTACTTTATTCAGTGCTGTTTCATTGCTGTTACTCCAAGCGATTTCCTTCTCCCACCATCCCATCGCTAAGCAGGCATAGCTGGGACTGAAGGAAAATCCCATCGCCGTCCCGCTGTTTTGGGAATATAGTTCATCCCCGAACATGAAGATGTTTCTGGTCAGGCAAATCTGGATCATATCCAAGATCATTTTGTTATGGTTTGCAAATTCCATTTTTCTTTCTTTGAGGAAATAGTTGCACGCTGTTAGGCCCATGTCATTCCCTATGTTGGTATAAAGGGAGATGACGTCCATGGATACCAGATGGTACGTGTCTTGCCATGGGGTATTTTCAAGTTTCCTGAGCAGATCACTCGTGTCTTGTATATAGGAATCCAAGTCTAATACAAACGGATTTAGAAAATGATCGATATAGTTGGCAATGGGTTCCAGGAGTGAGCCTTTGGCAGATAGGATAGGGCGTCCCGGGGGCATTTTCTGGTGTTTATGCAGTTTAGGTAAGAAATATATGGTTGCGGTTACTGGATGCGCTACCGTTAGATATTTTCTTTCTTCTTCGTCAATTAAGCCTTTTTCTGACCACTCAAACAGTCTTGCATCCACCATTTCCTTTATTTCCATGGTGGGGTTTTTTCTCAATTTATCATAATACTTTGTATCTCTTAATTGACGGTGTGCTTCCGTGATGTATGCCGTTTTCTCCAGTATTACCACATTTCCGCCTTTATCGGCCATTTTTATTTCAATATCATTATCTGCCGCGAGCTCCACGAGCGCCTTCCTCTCCAATTCTGTTAGATTGTCTTTATATTTGATGTTCTTGAGTTTGTATAAGTCTTGGGTTACGGCCTCCTGAAAAAGATCAATTTTATTTCCAGGGGCCAATTGAGGATAAAACTTAGATTTGGGTTTCATCCCGCTCAGTCCCGCACCTGTTTGTTTGCAAGCTTCTTCCAGGGCGATGTCATGATTCACATCATCATTTAAGTTTATCAGGGTCAGCAGGGCTTCCGAGTCTTTGACTGATAAGGCTGTGTCCCTTTCCTGTGTGGGAACTTTGTTGGTCCTTCCAGTTTTCTGCTTTTCCGCAAAGTATTTGGCAAGCTTTATTTTCCTGATGTAAAGGTAAAAATCTATCCGAACTTGGGCTAAGTTCATTTTTGTCTTGGGACAGAAGTTGATTCCCTTTTTCAGAAGTTGTTCTTCTGTTGTCGACATTGCCCTTTTGGATAGATTGACCACCTGTAGTTCGTCCTCTATAGGTTTATCTTCCTGCGCATGCTGCGCGTTTCTGTCCCCACTCTTGTTCCTTCGTTGCCTTTTGCTCCTTTTTCCTCTCCTTTTTGGTCTTTTTGGGGCCATCTGCGTCCTCTCCCTCTCCCTCTTTGTTGTTGGCGAGGGGGTAAGTTCTGCTCCCACTGTTTTTGGTGCAGTACCAGTCGCATGTCCCCTAAAAAAGGCTGCTGTCCTATAGCGGCCGATGTTCCAGGTTCTCCTTCATTGTTCTCCGATATCAAGGAAGATGCACTGCTAGATAGACTTATGGAGCTGGTGCTCAATACTTGTTGTCTCATTTGGTCAAACTTTTTTGAAAATGAGAAAATTCGACCTTCTGCGTAATCTGTTGCATCCCTGATAAATTTCTGATGCTTGCGTTCTCTCACAGTATCTTCATGCTTTTCAATTTGTAGTTCTAGTTCTTCCTTGAACTTTGTCATATCGGCATTTAGCTTTAAAGTTGCCAGCTCTTTCTCCATTTCATGCAGTTGTTCTTTCACTTTTTGTAGGCCGATTTCAATATGCTTGACTAGAATTGCTACTAGTCCCAAAGATGAATGTAAGATGAACTCTCCCCATTCTTGTAATAACTCATTAGAGCTGTCTTGGTGACTCGGCATGAGCATGATCCTTAATTCTCTAGGTACCCGTTTTACCTCTAGGTATTCCTTTAAGGTGATCAATTCCCAAGACTTATTAATTTCCTTTCTGCTCAATTTCTCCCAGTTTTTTAATTTCGATTTAATGTCCGTTTTAGCTTGCACACTTGCCCCGCCAATTTCCTTTTCCACAGAACCCTTCTCAAACATTTGACGTAATAAATCATTACGTTTCGCTTCCCTTTTCTCCATCTTGCTGCCTGTCCGATTTCTCAATTATAGCTCGTGTTGGTTTTTTCTACTGCGCACCCGTGTACTCCCTTGGCAACAAACACAGTGCGTTTAGCTTACGCCGCTTATTTCAGCAGTGAAAATCTATTGCGGCAATTGACCTTGCGTGTTGTTGGTTATGGGAGTCCGTAAAGCTGACTTTACCGATTTCATTCAGTAATTAATAACATGTTGCCATTCACCTTCACACACACGCTTACCTCGGAAGCTCGTTCACGAGCGGAGTGTGACTAGCTTCTACTCTTTTCCTCGTTTCTTGTCAGCGATCGCTGTTCATGGCATTTAAATATTCTCCATGGCTGGTTCCTTTTGCCACTCAGACAGTGCTCGATACGGGTGCGGCGCCCTGCAGCTGAACCACGCTGCTGATATATTTTCCACAGCTCCCTCGCAGGAAACAAATGGGTCGCACTCCACGGGTTCTCTTTTGCAGTTTTTTATTTTTCAGTTACATTCCACAGGCAGATGTTCCGATCTACGCGTTTCGGTATTACAAATACCTTGCTCACGATCAACCGTTCTCTAGACTACCCCTTCAAGATATACTGCAGTACATTGTATTCAATACATCACTTCCTGTTAGGGGTGTGTCAGAGCCTCTAAGCTTTATGGGACATGTAGTTATTTTACCAAAGTGTTAACATTACTCCATATTTGCCCAATTTTTTCGCATTTTGCATTTCATTGATTGCAATTAAAGATATTGTGACATACTGGTGATACTGGGACCTTAAATTTAGCTATGTCATAAGCAATGAGAGGATTGTATTTCTGGACACAGAGATCTACATACGAGAGCACCAAATTCACACAACACTGCATCGTAAATGTACTGCCACCAACTCTACATTAGAAGCAACCAGCTTCCACCAACAATCCCTGATCAGCAGTATCCCATATGGGGAATTTCTGAGAATCCGAAGGATCTGCAGCGAAAATGAAGAGTGGGAAAAACATAGCGCTGCAACCTCGAAGAGATTCGCAAAACGCAAATACAACAATGGCATTGTGAAAAAATGCTGGGAAAGAACAGACCAAAAAAGCAGAGAGGAATGTCTCCAGAGAAAACCTAAAAAACCAACAGAGGAATCAGAACCAATACGCATGATAATGGACTATTCTAATGAGAGCAAAAGAATTGCAGACATCCTCAAACGCAATTGGAAAATACTTCAATTGGATGAAACTGTGAAAGACATGGTGGGATCACATCCAATAATCACCTATAGAAGGGCAAAGAACCTCAAGGATCACTTGATCCACAGCCACTTTAAAAGAACAAAAAAGGATGATTGGCTAAAAACAACGGGGTTCGTGAAGTGTTATGCCTGCAAGGTGTGTCAGATTGCTAAACCAACCAAACAGGTACAAATGTCCAACAAAAAGAATTGGGAGATAAAGGAATTGATTACATGTAAAACAACACATGTGGTCTATGTCGTTGAGTGCCCATGCCCCATGAGGTATGTGGGCAGCACAGTGTGTGAACTGAAAAAACGCATACTTGAACACGTGCGTGCTACCATCCACAAAGACAAGGCTAATGCAATAGCCAAGCACATGGAACTGTATCATCGAAGTGATTGGAGCCAATTAAAATTCTTTGGTTTGGAAAGTGTCCCCAAGAAAGAAAGAGGGGGAGACAGAGAAAGGATCTTAAGACAAAAGGAATCCCGCCATATCCTAAACCTACGAACCTTAACGCCCTACGGGCTGAATCAATCTGAAGAGCTTTACATACATCTATAAGAGTTTCGCTTTGATTAATTGTTTGGTGCCCAATATATATCTACACTTTTGTGACTGGTGATAATATGAGCAGAGAAAAAAAGCAATGATGAAAATGCAATACTACTAATGGTCAAATTACCTAAGTGGGTGTTTACACTATGAATCTAGAATAAAGCATTAAGGGGAATCCGTGGCACTTAGAAAGCATCACATCATGTGAAAACTCAAAATTATACCTGAATAATTAGTGATACCAATTGTACTGGTCTTATAACATGATTCCCAAATATATAATGTCATCCCACTAGAGGGAAAATATCAGGAGTAGATATTGCAGCTGCTTATGTATGAACAGAGCTAAATTAGCTACCACACTGCTAACTAATCCCACCAGAGGGATCCCAGTATCACCAGTATGTCACAATATCTTTAATTGCAATCAATGAAATGCAAAATGCGAAAAAATTGGGCAAATATGGAGTAATGTTAACACTTTGGTAAAATAACTACATGTCCCATAAAGCTTAGAGGCTCTGACACACCCCTAACAGGAAGTGATGTATTGAATACAATGTACTGCAGTATATCTTGAAGGGGTAGTCTAGAGAACGGTTGATCGTGAGCAAGGTATTTGTAATACCGAAACGCGTAGATCGGAACATCTGCCTGTGGAATGTAACTGAAAAATAAAAAACTGCAAAAGAGAACCCGTGGAGTGCGACCCATTTGTTTCCTGCGAGGGAGCTGTGGAAAATATATATATATATATATATATAAAATTTCTATGGCAAAATGAAACCCCTCATTTTGTTCCTTTTCAAATTAAATGTATTAAGTGTTACCACTTTATTCCAATCAAGATGACTTCAGGTGTGCCATACTTTTGCCATAAGTAAGACTGTTAGCGTTCTAGTTGTTGTTTAGAACACTCTGGGACATTCTGTCATTGGGCTATAGTTGAGCTACATATCATCTGGCTGATATTTGTGCTACATTTGGGCTCTTTTGTCTCTGGTGGCCATCTTGGGAGACTGCATATCAGAATTTTTTTAATGAAATATAAGAGGATTTGAGAAGTCACTCAAAATGTGCCCTAATTTTTCTTTCTTCAGCACTAATCATAATTTCTATGGCAAAATGAACCCCCTCATTTTGTTCCTTTGCAAATTAAATGTTTTAAGTGTTAACACTTTAATCCAATCAAGATGACTTCAGGTGTGCCATACTTTTGTCATAAGTAAGACTGTTAGCGCTCTAGTTGTTCTTTAGAACACTCTGGGACATTCTGTCATTGGGCTATAGTTGGGCTACATCTGGCTGATATTTGGGCTACATTTGTTTTTTTTGTCTCTGGTGCCCATCTTTGGGCTACATTGCGCTACATTGGGCTACATTTGGGCTCTAACATATATATAGCCCAATGTAGCCCAATATATATTTTTTCAAAGTTAATTTTCTCAGCAACTACTGAACAGATTTACACCATTCAAAGAAAAGCGTAATCTGCGAGCCGGACTCTACCTTTCTACCAAATTTCTTATAAATCCATTCAGCCGTTCGAGCTGTAGCCGTGTCTAAACGTCCTATGGAAAATAACATGGGGAAAACACGTTTTGGGACCCCCTTTTATCTCAGCCCCCACTTGACGAATCCCCCCCAAACTTTCAGGGAAGGAGCGGAGCGGAGCAGGCCATCTTCTTTGAGAAATTCGCAAAGATTCGTCCACCGGCGCCAATGTTATTCTCAATAGAATGTTGCGGATTTCCTATCGAAACTAGGTCCTAATTACTGTCATTGGGCTATAGTTGGGCTACATCTGGCTGATATTTGGGCTACATTTGGGCTCTTTTGTCTCTGGTGGCCATCTTGGGAGACTGCATATCAGAATTTTTTTAATGAAATATAAGAGGATTTGAGAAGTCACTCAAAATGTGCCCTAAATTTTCTTTCTTCAGCACTAATCATAATTTCTATGGCAAAATGAACCCCCTCATTTTGTTCCTTTGCAAATTAAATGTTTTAAGTGTTAACACTTTATTCCAATCAAGATGACTTCAGGTGTGCCATACTTTTGTCATAATTAAGACTGTTAGCGCTCTATTTGTTCTTTAGAACACTGTGGGACATTCTGTCATTGGGCTATAGTTGGGCTACATCTGGCTGATATTTGGGCTACATTTGTTTTTTTTTGTCTCTGGTGGCCATCTTTGGGCTACATTGGGCTACATTGGGCTACATTTGGGCTCTAACATATATATAGCCCAATGTAGCCCAATATATATTTTTTCAAAGTTAATTTTCTCAGCAACTACTGAACAGATTTACACCATTCAAAGAAAAGCGTAATCTTTGAGCCGGACTCTATCTTTCTACCAAATTTCTTATAAATCCATTCAGCCGTTCGAGCTGTAGCCGTGTCTAAACTTCCTATGGAAAATAACATGGGGAAAACACGTTTTGGGACCCCCCTTTTATCTCAGCCCCCACTTGACGAATCCCCCCCTAACTTTCAGGGAAGGAGCGGAGCGGAGCAGGCCATCTTCTTTGAGAAATTCGCAAAGATTCGTCCACCAGCGCCAAAGTTATTCTCAATAGAATGTTGCGGATTTCCTATGGAAACTAGGTCCTAACTACTGTCATTGGGCTATAGTTGGGCTACATCTGGCTGATATTTGGGCTACATTTGGGCTCTTTTGTCTCTGGTGGCCATCTTGGGAGACTGCATATCAGAATTTTTTTAATGAAATATAAGAGGATTTGAGAAGTCACTCAAAATGTGCCCTAATTTTTCTTTCTTCAGCACTAATCATAATTTCTATGGCAAAATGAACCCCCTCATTTTGTTCCTTTGCAAATTAAATGTTTTAAGTGTTAACACTTTATTCCAATCAAGATGACTTCAGGTGTGCCATACTTTTGTCATAAGTAAGACTGTTAGCGCTCTAGTTGTTCTTTAGAACACTCTGGGACATTCTGTCATTGGGCTATAGTTGGGCTACATCTGGCTGATATTTGGGCTACATTTGTTTTTTTTGTCTCTGGTGGCCATCTTTGGGCTACATTGGGCTACATTGGGCTACATTGGGCTACATTGGGCCACATTTGGGCTCTAACATATATATAGCCCAATGTAGCCCAATATATATTTTTTCAAAGTTAATTTTCTCAGCAACTACTGAACAGATTTACACCATTCAAAGAAAAGCGTAATCTGCGAGCCGGACTCTACCTTTCTACCAAATTTCTTATAAATCCATTCAGCCGTTCGAGCTGTAGCCGTGTCTAAACGTCCCTATGGAAAATAACATGGGGAAAACACGTTTTGGGTCCCCCCTTTTATCTCAGCCCCCACTTGACGAATCACCCCCAAACCTTCAGGGAAGGAGCGGAGCGGAGCAGGCCATCTTCTTTGAGAAATTCGCAAAGATTCGTCCACCGGCGCCAAAGTTATTCTCAATAGAATGTTGCGGATTTCCTATGGAAACTAGGCCCTAACTATAACTACCTACTGGCGACCGCCAGTAGGTAATATATATATATATATATATATATATATATATACTGGCCTCCAGTAGGTAGTTATAGTTGCAACCTAATTTCCATGGGAAAAGCATACATTTTTTGATTTGCTAATAACATTGCCTTCGTTTGACGAATCTTTGCTAAATTCGGCAAAAAAAAGTCTATCCAGGTCAGCTCCTATCCTGAAAGTTTGGGGGAGATTTGTCAAGCGGGCGCTGAGAAAAAAGGGGGGTCCTCAAACGTGTTTTCCCCATGTTTAAAGAAAAAGAAATGGCAATTAGGTGAAATAAACATCAATGGCAATACCATCAACTAATAAAGAAATTTAGGGTCAATAATTCCATAGTAGTTTGTGGCTCAGATAAGGGGGTCAACGTAGTCATATGGCCCCTTAAACAGTACCAGGAGGAAGCTGCACGTCAACTAATGGACTGGGACTGCTATAGAATCAGTAATCGCCAAGTAACAAAAGCAGTACAAAATACATTGTTTACCAAACTGTTAGCTTGGAAAAGCTTGGGTCTTTTAAAGCAGGATGAATTTAAACATCTAAAGAACGAATATCCTGTTTTACCTATGATGTATTTATTACCTAAAGTACATAAGAACATTACATGCCCACCAGAGAGACCAATAATTTCAGCAAAGCAGGGTCATTTTGAAAATATATCGGTGTATATAGATTCTTTTTTACAGGAGCATGTAAAATAACTTCCATCATATGTGCAAGACACAACAGATTTTTTAAAACAAATTCATGGTTTTAGATGGGATAGTGAATTTTTACTGTTGGCATTGGACGTTTCCAATCTCTATATGTCGATCAGACATGAAGATGGTTTGAGAGCTGTGAGTTTCGTTTTTTAGGTAACCGGCCTATTGAGTTCTTTACACATAACAAAATGCGACTGGATCTAACAAGATTCTGTTTAGAGAAAAACGACTTCATGTTTGAAAAGAATATTTACCACCAAGTAAGAGGCATAGCTATGGGAGTGAGTTTTCCCCTAGCTACACCTGCTTACATATGGGATGGTGGGAGTGCATGATCCTTGCAACAGAATTTGCCAAATATATGTTTAAGAACGTAATCATGTGGGTCAGAAACATCGATGACCTTTTTATAAATTGGCATGGAGATAGAAGGAGTGCAGATGAATTTGTGGCTAAATTGAATGTCAATGATTTGAATTTACAGTTTACCCACGATATCAGTGATGTTTCTATTACATTTTTAGATGTGGATGTTTTTGTAGCTAACAATTAGCTTGAAACTAGGTTACACCGTAAAATAACAGCTGGTAACTCGATACTCCACGCATCAAATTTTCATCCGAAGCACACAATATGCAGAATCCCTCAAGGGGCGATGTTGCGGATTCGGAGAATCTGTAGCCATGATGAGGACTTAAAGATAGCTCAGCAACAATGTAAGGACAGATTCCGTAAAAGGGGATATGCTGAGCATATCCTAGATGATGCAATGAAACGTACAAAAAACATGCCCTGCATTGATTAGTTAATGAAAACCACCAAGGGACAAATGAGCACTCCTGGGACATCTGCACAAACAAAACCGTAGGAAAAGAATAACAGTCCCAGAATGATCCTAACTTACAATAAACAGAAGGATAGTTTGTATGTAATTCTAAAGAAAAGTTGGCATTTAATTTTAAGTGACCAATTTTGGGTGAGAGTTTACCATGCTCACCCACAGTCACCTACAGATGGGCACGCAGCACCAGGGATCTGGTGGTGGACAATAGCCCAGAAATAAAACCCAAGAGTAGTTGGCTAACTAATCAGAAAGGGTTATTCCAGTGTCAGTCATGTAGAGCCTGTAAATATGGAATAAACAAAACAACATATTCCACACCATTTACAGACAAGCTTTACACTATTGACAAGCTGTTATCTTGCAAGTCTGAATATGCTATATATGTGCTGGAGTGCCCGTGTGGCCTGCAGTATGTGGGCAGCACCAAACTGCAGGTTCATAAGAGAGTGCTCCAGCACTTAAGTGCCATTACCAACTCAGATGAGTCCTATCCTGTTGCACGACATTTTAAGGAAGTGCATTCTAATAATTAGCAAGATCTGAGGTACTTCGTCATTGATAGTGTTCTGTGTCCCAAGCGAGGATGGGATAGGGAAGCAATACTCAGACGTTTGGAGACAAAATATATCTTAGAGTTGGATAGCAAAGCTCCAAATGGAATAAATACTACAGAGGATTTGCATACATGGCTCTAAGGACAATCTGTATATAATTTAAAACATGAAAATTAGAAAGATGGCATCAGTTATTCTTATCAGCCTTCTTTTCAGCTGTAAATATATAAGGTTTTCTTACACTTTGGAACGTTGATGAATGTAAGAACCTATGTGGGATTTAATCCTTTGAATTATAAGGCTTGCCTTCCCCAGGGTGTTGTTTCCACTTTGGGTCATATACGATAACTGTGATTCACAGTTCCTATGTTGACCATAAAATTCTACAATTTTGTTTTTATATGTCTCAAAGAGTTATCACAAGTATGCACTTTAATAGCACCAGTTACTTTTAGTATAAGGTTTATGATACAGCAGCTGTTCCTGGGCTCATTCTTTAGCAATAATGACAGACTGAATGAAAATCATTGTCTGGTTCTTATCAGTCTTTAATTTGGGCAAGGTTGGAAAATATATATCAGGTCATTTGTAGATTTGCACTAATAATAAAGCATCCTTTGCACTAACTAGATGCGATATTTGCACAAGGTTTAAGGATTAGGCTTTTAGTGGAGGATTCTTATTATCAAAAATATGCTTGTATTTATCTATTTATATATTTATATATATTTTTTTTCACAGTTATGTGTTTTTGTCCCAATATATATTTCCTAAGGGGACACGACCCATGATAAAGGGGTGCTGATACCTGATCTTATATGATGTCAGAGTTAGTTGTGGGATATAATAGAGGCGATGACCCAATGTAGTAGTTTTTTTGCAATCTCTATTACAATGTATTCTGACATGTGAACAGAAACCTATGCCCAAAATACCAACTGATTATTGTCTGAATGCTTACTAACGTTGGGCTTTGTGGAGAGGTATGAAAATTAATTAAAGCATTAAGCAGTTTATTTTAATCAAATCTTCTCTGCATAGAATATAACAGTATTTAAACTGTAATATCAATGAATGTACAATGATATTAATTATCTGAACTGATGTAAACACTGCTGCAATGTTTTCCATTGTTTTTATGCACTGTCACTTTAAATATGACAGTGGAAACACTAGTATGTCATGTGATTAAGGGCTCTGAGAAGCCCGAAACGCATAATGGCGGAAAAGCACTGAATAAAGTTTTGCACAAGGAAATTGGTGTCGGTTCTAATTGCCAGTAGGTAGTTATAGTTACAACCTAGTTTCCATAGGAAAATCATAAATTTTTTTATTTGCTAAGAACTTTGGCTTTGTTTGACGAATCTTTGCGAAATTCGCCAAAAAAAGTCTATCCTGGTCAGCTCCTATCCTGAAAGTTTGGGGGAGATTCTTCAAGCGGGGCCTGAGAAAAAAGGATTTTGCGAACTGCTGAACGGAATTACCCCAAATTTGGTAGAAAGGTAGAGCTTGTTTCAGAAAGCGACCTTTTTTTAATGGTGTAAATCCATTCTGTAGTTTTTGAGAAATCCAAAAACTAAGAGTGAAAAAATCAATTTCCCACAGGAAACTTTGTGCAAGGCTACTGCTGAAACTACTGAACGGAATTGCCCCACATTTGGAAAAGAGGTAGTGCTTGGATCAGATAGCGACCTTTTTTTAAATGGTGTAAATCAGTTCAGGAGTTGCTGAAAAATTAGAAAAATAAAAGTTTCACTATCTGGGCGGGGCCTAAGTCCAATGCTTGAGCTTTTTTGTGATTGGCTGCAAACACTCCAAACAAAGAAGACATGCTTAGGGGGTCTCAAAAGGACATCCAGGGCCAAAAAAGGATTGATTTAAAAACAAAAATTTGGAGCAATTCACGCTAGGGTTGTGAGTTTGCACGTTTTTTTTTAATTAGGCCCCTGGGTGGGCTAGGTCCCGAGGGTATTTCTTAAAAAATAATATTTTAATGAGGCCTCTGGGTGGGCTAGGTCCCGGGAACATTTCTAATAGTGGGGCCTCTGGGGCCCCCGCAGTCCCGGGGCTTTACTCATGTTGGGAGGGGGATTCAGTAGGCTGTAGAAATTATATCGGCAAAACAACAATGCGCCGTATTGTGGTCTTCCTTTAATATAATGCGGAATAATGTTTACTTATAATGCAGTTTTCACTTTTATCACAGATAGTGTCACTTTGTTATAGGAAACCAAATAATACGTTAGAGGGCATGTTCTGTATCTGTGCGCAGAATAAAATTTACGTTTAATTGGCTGAGGTGTTGCAACAACAAGCTTAATGTTCATTGACTGCGAACCATTGAAAGTAGAAGTGTTTCTAGCCATTCACTTTCCCTTCGCAGAGTAACAAAGACCTCTGATTGGCTCACATGTTTTAAGGAGGACCTTCCAGAGCTTAATGTTCATTGGTTGCGAACTATTGAAAGTAGAATTGTTGCCAGTCATTCACTTCCCCTCCGCGGAGTAGGAGGGACATCTGATTGGCTGACGTGTTCCAAGACGGACTTTCCCAAGCTTAATGTTGATTGGCTGTAAACCATTGAAAGTAGAAGTGTTGTCAGCGATTCCTTACCCCTCCACGGAGTATTAGGGACATGTCATTGGGTAACGTGTTCCAAGCGGGACCTTGCCTAGCTTAATGTTCATTGGCTGTGAAGCATTAAAAGTAGAAGTGTTGACAGCCATTCCCTCCCTGTCTGCGGAACACCATGGACATTTTACTGACTAAAATGTTCTGAGTACAAGTTTGCTCCTTATTGGGTGGGAACGATTCACTGTTCTTCAAAAGAGTATGGTAAAACAAAGTAGTAGAGGGGAGTGTAGGAACACTGTGAACTCTGTACAGTGGTCACAAGGTAGTGGACAGGGACTGTGAAGGTACTTTTCCTAATATGTTATAAGGACCATTTATATAATTTTGTGGGGCCTACAAATCATGTTGGGAAAATAATAGTTTGTTACGGTCTTCTTTTTATTAAGTCAGTGGGTGGGATACTTCACAGAAGCAGTATTTACTTATAATGTGGTGGTTACTTTTTTGACGGGAGTGCTACATCTTCTGAGCTAATAATATAATATGGAAGGGTTGAAAAAGAAAGATTGCTATTGTGGTCTTCATTTAAATAAGGTTCTGAGTAACCTACTTATCGGGAGCAATGTTTACTTATAATGTATAGTTATAGTGCAGTGCTTACTTCTGACGAGGGGAGTGCTATTTCCTTGTAACAAAATAGTAGGTGTGGTTGTGCTGCAAAAAATTAAGTCTAGGTTTGAAACAGTTTTTATTAAGTAATCACAAATATACTTTCCTAAGAAAGTGTAGTGGTATATATCAGAGGGGTGACAAATAAAAATGCAATACATAAAATATCCCTTACGCGTGGACACACCCTCCTTAATTTTGTTGCCTACCGTTTCTAAAAGTGTTGCCCCATTGAATGTAGGGTTTATCAAATGCATTTAGTAATAAAGTATCAATGTAAATCTTTTTTAAACTGCAATTTCGAAAAATATTCTCAATGTAAAAATATCTGATGATGTAAGTTATAAAGGTCAGTAAGCTGTATTTGAGATGGTTTACTCCTGGTGGCGACAAATCTCTAATTCCTCTTGTGTGAAAATATGATACTCTATTACAATATAGAGAGTTTCAGTGATGTCACACAAAAAAAGAAAAGGAAAATACACCATTAACACAAAACATCATCATATAAACTTTATTACAATCTCAGAGATTCAAAAAAGTACATCACAGCACAGGTTCCATTAAAAAACAGCAAAACCATAAAATAGAATCATAAAAAAGAGGATTATCAGGGCACAAATACAGCAATTCATTGCACATAAGTACAAATTCATGCATAAAAGAGCAAAAATCAGAGTGTTAGCTTCCTCAGCCTGTTCCACAAAACATACAGAAAGCAAGAGATACCAAACACTATCAACCTACGGGTGTCCGTAGATAGCAGCCTCAGGATTTCAAGATAGTGACCCGGACCAACAGCTCTACATAATGGGATTATCCATTTTTTTCTCAATAGTGCATGATAGGTACAGAAAAAAAGTAAATGGACAATAGATTCTGTAGAGGTTTTACACGCAGGGCAATAATCAGCTACAGGTGGATACATGCACCATCTCGAGCAGAAAAGATTAGTTGGTAGGGTCTTATACCTGAACTGCGAAAAGAGCTTGCGGGCCAACGGAGGGGTAGTTTCATCTATTGCCATTTCAAAACATGGGACATGTTTATAAGTTTAAAAATCTTTTGTTAAGTCTGAGACATGTTGTGTCAATTCCAATTGTACTTATTTTTCCCAGTACATCTTTTTCAACTCATCTCTCGAGATACTGCTCATGGTTCCTGGGCTAAACCAGAAGCTGTCCTTCCCCAGTTTTCCTAGAAGATCACGCAAGTGGGAAAACCACCTTATAGATGCAGCCTGAGGAAATCTTAAAAGATCTCTTAGGGCATGCCGATAGGGAACCAGCTCATCTGTCGCCCATAGTCTAAACCAAAGTAATATTATTTTATAGTTTGCTTTATGCTTTAGTTGTTATGAGCAAGATCAAAGTAAAAAGGAATCAAAGGGGAACTACCAGGAAGATCTACAAGTGATCTTAAAAATCGATTTTCAACTGCAGACAAAGAGACCAGAGAACTAACACCCCGGAGTTCCGCCCCATACAGCACCCTGCCCAAAACCTTAGTATTGTAAATATGAAGAGCGGGGGCTATTTGCCTGGATATTGTCCTCCTGTGCATCTTACTTATGTGTACATATTGTTAAATCAGTTGGAGTTTTACTTTTTCTACCTGTGGACTCCAGCTAATTGAAGGGGTAAGGCAAATCCTAAGTAGTCAAAAGCTTCGACCTTCTCCAGTTTATTGCCTCCGGCCCACATTGGTCTGGTCTTTGCCACACTTTTGATCATAAATTTGGTTTTGGTCTCAATTAGGCTGAGGCCTCTTTCTTCACAAAACTTTAATAAATTGTTTAAAAGTTGCTGCAATCCTTGGGGTGATTTTGAAATTAAAAGAGTGTCGTCGGCAAATAACAATGCTGGTACTCTACCTAACCCTATTTTTAGGGCGTCACAGCCATCTTTATCTAAAAACTCTACCACTCCATTAATAAATTAAGTAAAAAGTGTTGGAGCGAGCACACACCCTTTTCTCACTCCACGGTTGACTGTAAAGGTTTCAGTGACTTGACTATTGGCACCCCATCTAACCTGTGCAGAATTATCTGAGTGCAATCGAATTAAAATGTTTAAAATATTTTTGGGGACGCCCATCCCTAGTAACACCTCCCATAGTATCTTTTGTGGAACAAGAATGAAAGCTTAACACAAAACAAGATCAATAATAAAATATATTTAGGCTGTGATTATGTTGAAAGCTTTTTTTTTCTACAACTTCGAGATCTTTCGTCTTCACGCCGACGGCTCATAAACTCCTCTAAGATCATAATGACTGTGAATCTTATAATATACAGATTTACAGTATATGATCAAAGGGGGAAACAGAGAAAGAAGGAGAAGCTTTTCACGATACATATGAATGTTTAGTCTTCGCATTGACGGGCCACTAACACCTCTGAAGTTCGCTATACTGTGATAATTACAATGTACATAGTCACAGTACATAACCTCAAAGGAGCCAGAAAAGGTACAGTGTTTCCTCTATTCTAGGTGTTTCTCAATACCACCTGGTGATGTTACATATAAATGGGAAAAACATCCAATAACACTTTTTTTGTAATACAAATCTTTAAATATTCACAAATAGCTACATATTATAAATATCTACTATGCCATAATCAAACCACTTACAACTCTGTAATATGTTTTGTTTTCGCAAAAGAAGAATCTAACGCTAGAGAAGGGAACCTGCATCACAGAATGTACATGCGAAAATAACTCGTAAAAACAAAACTAATTGAACAATGGGTGTGGTTTACATACTTTTTGGTTATTGAGTAGTCTATGGAAGGAAGATGTGGATCCACCCATTTAGATGTCACATTGTACAGTTGACACGTGCTCCCGTTTTCACTGTTTCACTTGTGCACGTGTTGGGAAAAGTTACAAAATGTGAAGCGGTAAACGTTTTACGTTCCATCCTCATAAGAATAAGTTCTTGGAGAGCTTAAAAACTGTTACCCAGCAAACCATGTCATTTCCTTTCTTGCGATTAAAACCTCTATTAATTGCTGTAATTCTTTATCTATTTTATTTATACAGTACTCAAACAACTGTGCAAATTCGCTATAAAGTGGCATATGCATAAGTGCAAAGTTGCAATTTAGAATAGAATTTCACAATACTATTGATTATCTAGCAGCTCTGCATTTCATTATAGCTTTCACAGCATACCAAACAGATATCTGGGCTTTCAAGTAAACGTTTACAGTACATGGGGCGTTCCAGGCTCTCTAGTGAACATAATAATTTCATGGCATCTGCAGTTAGTCGGGTGTTATATTTTAAAAGGATAGGCTTTAGATAAAATTTCCTAAGAAATAGATAAAATTTACCGAATAATATAAAATGGCAGCAGCTCTGATTTAAATATTTTCACATGGGCACTTCTCATTAGAGCTTTTTCCCATTACAGGGTAGGCTACGAGGTGGTGGGTGATTCCCAACCTAAGGCGTGTTAGTACAAAACGATGCGCAGGTCTTGACACATCTACCAAGTATGCCTGAAACCAACTTTTAAGTTCAAGCTGCCTGTAAAACACAAATGTCTTTTGGGTCCTGATTAGTTTAACTCGTTCGCCCCTCTTATAAGACAAAAATGAGTCTTTTATCTCTTTTTTAGAAAATGGTATTGGATATTCAGACTCCTCTAAAATATTAAAATCAAATAACTAATTATACCAATGAATAATATAACTTAACCACTGTATGCGGGAACAATAATCCAATTTTAGACAGTCTTTAATTATGAACTGTGTGAACTCGGTTTCGCTCTTAGACCAAATAGAGCACCATAAAAGTAGGGGACGTAAAGCAGCCAGGTCGGATATATAATTAAGACCAGTTTCTTGATGAATTAACTCGGAAGAAGCTGAGGCCGGGGCACTCAACAACCGTTTGAGGAAACTGTTTTCATCTGTTTGGAGCTGGACTGCAAAAGGAATGGCCCCATATTCCAGCCCCATACAGGGCTGAAGAGACACTTCTTGCATTATATATGGTCACCATGTCCTTTACCCTATGGTCCCCTAATTTGGCAGCGAACCTAAATATACCATTCGTGTTCCTAACCACCTTATAGCTGATATTTTCTTGTTCACCGGTCCATTTGCCATTTCCCTCAAAGGTAATACCTAAGTAACAAAAGGTTTTAACAGCTGTTATTTTTTAACCACCCAAAAAAAGGGCCATGATGACCTCATCTTCTTCCCACATATCATGGTATATGTTTTAGCTTTATTAATTAACAGTTTCCTGCCTTTGATAAAATCTGTAAAACTATTGATGAGCCATTGAAAGCCTAATGGGGTACGGGAAATTAAAACAGCATCATCGGCATATAATAATACCGACACAACCTTGTTGTCTATCATTGCTGCGTCGGCAGAAACATAATTTAATACCGTAGCTATTTGGTTAATAAAAAGGGAAAATAAAAGAGGGGCCAAAACACACCCTTGCCTAATACCACTTCTCACAGCAAAAAAGGGGGTTCGTTCGCCAGTTGGCCCGTATCAAACACTACAGGATAGTCTCTCAAATACTCGTGCTAAAAAGAACACTATCTCTTTTGGGGTCCCAGATTCAAGCAGTACGGTCCACAAAAGAGAGTGGCCCACTAAATAAAATGCACTGCTCAAATCGGCGAAACATAGAAACAAATTGCCCCCTTTCACTACTGTATATTTGTTAATAAGTAGGTCAAGATTCACACATTGTTCCAGGGTGCCTAGGCCCTTCCTGAATCCATACTGAACAGGAGATTAAATCTTATAATCTGAGGCCCAGGTTTTCAATCTTTTTAAAAGCACCCTGCTCATTACCTTTATAGATGAGTCCAGAAGTGATATTGGACGGTAATCGCAGGCTTCAGAGCGAGAACCCTTTTTGTAAAGTGGGACGATTAATAATTGGCCCCAAGATGTTGGGAAATTCTTTAAAGTTGCAGTGTTAAAAATCCTTGTAAAGATCGGGGCCCATAAATCCATTTAGTTCTTATATAACTCAATCGGAACCCCGTCCGGGCCCTTCCCCCCTTTGCTATTTACTAACCCTTCATGCACCTTTTCAACATCAATTAACATTGGTAATGTGGGCCACGTAAAATCTTCATTTAAAAATGAGGTTAAAAATACCCTATCCGGATTAAAAATATTAGAAAAGTGATCGATCCATTCTGTGCAATTAAAATAGGACATCAGTTCAGGTGTACAATTATCTTTTAAAAAAGGACTATTTACAGTTTCCCAAAAAAGTTTACAGTTCTTAGTGTTGGCTGCCATGCTTGGTTTGTCCCATGTGTCTACGCACAGCTCTTTTTTGTACGCCAATATAGCTTGCTTATATTCAATTCGTAGCTCGTGAACATACAATTGGTTACGAGGTTTAGTCCCCAGTGCCAGTTTCAACTTATGCAATGCCTGGGTAGATTTGGAATCAAACCACCTTGTGCCAACCTTTTTCTGACCTTTGTTGCTTCTGGTTAATATACTCTTGATTACTTTGTTTATTTCAGAGAATGTAGTTAACAGGGTGTCAGGGAGGACCTCTTCACTAAGGCAGTAGTCAATTTCTTTTCTGCAATTAGCGACCACTTCCATTTGGACTTTGGGTGGGTCTACTCCATCCCACTTAATTCTCATTCCATTGGGCCTAACAGGGAGGATGTCAGAAATACATTCCTCGGTGTTAGTTAATTTATTACCCCAATCTAAAAGTACTATGGAGATACTGTTGTGGTCACTCACCACCTGTTCAGATATCCAAAGGTCGGTATAGAAACAGTTTTTTGAAATTAAAATATGGTCTATGTTACTATTCCCATTTCTCCCAGTAAAGGTTGGACATTTAATATGGCCCTTTCTCAAAGAACAGTCTAATAAATCAAAGTCGAACTTTGCCATTATCGTGTTTAGAGTCATACCATATCTGCAATGGGGAAAATGTAACAAGTAGTCATTATTCCCAGCAATAATATCGTGGGCCTTCATAAACCCACATGAATTGGTTTGTATTGCGGGACAGACTTGAATATTAAAATTGCCAACCCACAAAATAATGGCAATTTTACTATAAAGTGTCAGTGCCCTATCTATCTCCTTTTCCAGTGCATCTAATGGTACTCCCCTATCATTGATGAAAATATTATTGTAATGATTAATTAAAACCAGGTACTTACCCTTCGGGAACTGAAGTCTCATCACTTGGCCGTGATTACCAATAGATGAGTAACTGATAATTTTACACCCAATTAATTTATTTGATATGAGCCGCAACAGTCCAATCTTTGCTCTTCCCGCTGGGGAGGGTTTAGCAGTCAGACAGAGGGATGTATAACCCTCATGTATTACAGTTTGTATTCCTTGGCTAGCAGTTGGGTTTATGGGCACAACCACATTCACCGGGAATTCAACACCCTGTTGCCTAATCGTAGGTTTTTTGACAGACTTTATGATAGTATGATCACCACTCCCACTGCTATCAGAACATATATACACCTTATTGGGGTCTATGTTTGGGCGTTGTGTGTCACTTGTTTCATTTCCCCTTTCACTTAGTCTGAGAACTACCCTCCGACTAGCTCATCCTTTGGGGTTGCCCCCTCGAAACTTATACGTCAATCATTATCCTCCATCAGGCTCAAGGCCTGGAATCTATTATACAATGGAATGGAGATACGTACGGGGCGAGCTACTGGTGGGGGCAATGGATTAATATTAGAGTGATAAGCCATATGATTGACAGCCGAATCACTTACAAACAAGTGTCTGTAAAAATAGCCCTGTGGCAGTAGTGTTGTATTAAAATCCCAGCATGAGGGAGGAGGTGCATTAAGTAGGGTTTGTGAGCCCAAACTGATGACCTAAAATTAATTATTACACAGTCGCCATCAAATATTTTTGTTAAAGGGCCTATCTACCCCACTCTTTGTGTAAGTATTATCTGTTCTGCCCCTATTATTGGGAAACCACAATATTTTGATAGCCAATGAAGAGTTTTATTTTTGAGGGTATCATATGTTTCTGGTTGACCTTCCCGCAGTTTTAGGTACATTAGAAAGGACTGCAACGTATGGTCCACATTCTGGCGGTAAGTTTATAACTGCTGGTGTATCAGTAACTTTAAGGTTAATCGGATTACGCAGCCCTCTTGTCTGCTCCATGGGGTTCTACCTTGGTGTCCCATTGCCTATCGGTGGGATTACACTATTCTCATTTCGTGGTTTATTTCGTGTCTCTAGACTTTTACCATCATCTAGTTTTCTGGCTACAGTCATGCATGTACTGGGCCCAGTCCAACATTGGAGTTGGCTGGGTAATCTTTACCAAATTAGCAGTAACATTATTTGTATTCACACTGGCCTGATCCTTTGGTTTGGCTAGTTGATCTCTAATCTAAATTTGTCCACTTGCCCACTAAGCTTATGTAACTCTCTTGCCAAGTTATCAATTTTGTCATGTAGTGGCATAATTAATTCATTTATTTTTTCCATAAAAACATCCATACTAAATATACAATTAGGTTGTTCGTTACCGGAAGCAAATCTCTGTTTTGCCGAGGGCCCTCTTGTGTTAGTTTGCTTTTCCTTAGCTGGCTTTCTGTATCCCTGGCCTGTATTTTTCTTTTTACCCCCTTTGGTTATATTTGCAGGTGGGGGCGAAGGGGACAAATTAGATAAATTAGGTGTAACTGAGATGTGTGAAAGGCAAGAATTCTCATCTTCAACTGTGACTGTGTCAGGTATCACCTCTATTGTATCGATGGCCCAGTCTGCAGAGATCAGTCCTTCCTCCCTATTTGTATGGATCTCTGCAATCAAACTAGTTCGTTCCCCTCCCCTTGAGCCAGTACCCAGCGATGTACGTCTTTCTGCGCGGTCTATTTCTTCCGCCAAGGCGCTAACTGCTTTGGTTAAATAAGTATCAATCGAATTGTGTGTTTTATCTATTAGGGGTTTTACATGACGCCTAGTCATGTTTGAATAGCAATGTATACTATAAGTTAGAAATCAAAAATCAAAAGCAGCAATCTATATGGGACAATATATATAAGATGGTACTAACCAACACCTCCTACTGCATCGTATGGCTTATGGGAACATATAATACACAAAAAAAAAAACACAATCTTACTCAGTTAACAAATGTCAGTGGGGTGGGCCAGCCCAGCCTCGACCAGCCTCGGACGGCCACAGATGGCCCGCCCTTTGCACCCAGCGCAGCCCGCGAGCGTCCCGTGATGCGGGGGCTCTGCTGGGTTTTATGCACCTACGGGCACGGTACAGGCGTGTTCGGCTTCCTGCCACTGAGGACTCTGGGTGATGTGGTCCCCCCTCCCTGCGGCTGCGCCGAGATTTCAAGAGGCTGCGGCGGTGGGGGGAGACCAGCGTTAGGGGCAAGATGCGTGGCGCTGTCAGGAGGGAGCCAAGAGTCACCAGGAACCAAATGAGAGAAACAGGTCAGCCCAAAGTTTAAATTGAAGTCACCACTCCACCGGGGCTCTGCTGGGTTGTTTTGCGCCTCCGGGCGCGGTACAGGCGTGAACGGCTTCCTGGCGCTCAGGACTCTGGGTGATGTGGTCCCCCCCCCCTGCAGCCGTGCCGAGATTTCAAGAGGCTGCGGCGACGGGGAAGACCAGCGTTAGGGGCAAGATGCGTGGCGCTGTCAGGAGGGAGCCAAGAGTCACCAGGAACCAAACGAGAGAAACAGGTCAGCCCAAAGTTTAAATTGTAGCCCCCCAGACTCCTCTTTTTTTTGCAATTTTGTTTGTTCATTTTCGTGCTATGCCACCATGACGCGTTTCAACCCACCAGGAGCCTTGATCACATGACATGCATATGTTACCATCCCCATTTTAAGGTGCTCAGTATATTTAAACTCAATAGATACAGAAAACAGACTGCCCGTCTGAATTTCAATTTCCACATTACAACATTTCAAGTTTTTGCAGGATTTGTGCATTTAACACATAACTGATCCATATTTGTTGTTTATGAATCCTTGTATGTGATACACCTTATTTCCGTATAAATATTCCACAAACATACCCAATATATCCACAGTTAAAAGACACCATAAAAGCATAATAAAACATTTTATGACAATTAAAACCATGGGCATATTACGCAAAATTCTTTTCGTATAAATACACTGAGGTAGTGGATACGTAATTAACAAAATTCCCCAAAGACTTTTGGCATGTGTGCTAAATGCACCTGTAACATAATCTTTTTACTGTAACAGGACGGGCCTAATCTATTTTAATTTTTCAGATTGTTGCGTTATCCATAATTGTCTTTTGGCAGATATTACTAGGATCAGTCATGCCTTAAGCTTGCACATGAATATGTTGCTCAAACCCTTAGAAAAATCCAGAAATATTTGCAAAGGTATGAAATAAGTGTTGATTTGCATGTTCTTGATGTTCTTGTTGTTCCCTGAGCATTTCCATGCAAATAAAGTGTGAAAAATATATATATATATAATATCTACTGGCGGTCACCAGTAGATAGTTATAGTTGGGACCTTTTTTCTATTCAAAAATCATTTTTTCTTTTGCCAATATCTTTGGCGCCGGTTGACGAATGTTCGTGAAATTTTCAAAACTAATATGCCCGCTTCAGTCAGTTCCTGTCTTGAAAGTTTGGAGGTGATTCGTCAAGCTGGGGCTGAGAAAAAAGGGGGGTCCCAAAATGCATATTCCCCATGTTAATTTCCGTTGGAAACTTTACACACGGCTGCAGCCCGACCTAAAGAACAGAATTACACCACTTTTGGCAAAAAGTTAGGCTTTGGTTCAGAAAGCACTCTTTTTTTTAAATGATGTAAATCCATTCAGTAGTTGCTGGGAAATTAAAAAAATATATATCGATATCTGAGCACATAGGAGTAGCGACTCCTCCCAAGCACGAGCTTCACTCTGATTGGCTGGCAACCCTCCAAACCAGAGTGTGTTGGCAGCCATCTTGTGACATGGTAACCGAGTCACAAGAAAACAGTTTAAAAAAATGATAAAAATGAAGAAAAGGGGTCAGGGTAGAAACACCCTGACCCCCAAGGCCTACTCAGGTGGTCCCCCGAAAAAAGCATTTTTTTTATAATTTCAACCGAATTTGCTCTGGGTGCGCGAATCCGGCCGAAATTATTTTTAAAAAACTAAGCGGTCTCTGCTCGTGCTCTGTCATAGAACAGTGCCCTCACTACTTGTAATGATAGCTGTCACGCGAGGCACATTGGAATGAGGAACAAGCATCCATTTCATACTAGAGTCCACATCCACGCAGTTCCGACCATGAAAGGTTCCTAGTGTACATTTCCTCTGGATGGGGATATAGTGCGGGAGAGCACCTCCTGCCAGATCCTTCTAATGACTCATTACAGCTCTGCTTGTATAATTCCCTGCCCGCGCTATCTTCACTGCCAGTGGTCAATGTTGCCTCATGACTTGAACAGCAGTGGAATCCCCCCTGCAGCCCCCTCCCTGCCCTCCGCCCCACCACCAGTCACTGCAGCCTTGAGATTTAGACAGCAGCTCTAGGGCGGGAGTCGGGCGGGAGTGAAGTAAAGTACCATTTTTCACTCTGCAGCAAACATGCATGGCTGAGCACGAGCTTAATGTGTCCCACCATGCAGGACAGGCTAGTTTTGTATTTCTCAACACTCTTGTGTTAACTCCAATTGAATAGCCTTGTGAGCAGGACCCACGAACAGATGAGCTTGGATTGTGCCATGTTATCACATTACTGACAGTGTTACATTACTCCCGCCGTCATGCACGGTGCATGCTCCTCTGAAGGGGGAGAGGTGCATTGTACATACACCACTCAGCGTGTTTGTAATGCTTGGACTCAGAGAGAGCAGATGTCTTCTCATCCCACCCTGGTGTGCGCCTGAATAGGCCACTCCTAACTTTATCCGTTGCAGCTCCACCCCACATAATGAGAAGCTTGGTTTCTTTGGCTCTCGATGTGTGTGCCGGACCAGGGCAGTGAGAGAAATGGATGGGACATATAATATGTACCACATTTACAGCCGACTTGCTGTTGCTGAATCTAGTACTGTGGCAGAATGTGTGAACTGACCTTTGGTGGTGTCCCTTTGCACAGCACCAAACCTCAAGGCAATGGTGGCAGCAGAGCAAACTTTCTCCATTACACAACAGGTATAAATCAGGCTGCATCAGTGGAAGCTTTCTATTCTGGTAAAACAGGTACAGCATGTTCAAAGCAAAAGCATGAAGCAACACAAGTTTCCCTCCCTCACAGAACACAGCAAGTGCAATCTTCATTCCCTGAAGAGCATGAGCAGCAGAGCAGACTATTACAAGTGTGGAGTACTCACTGAACAAGTACAGTTAAGGAATGAGTGATATGTAGGTCACAGAGAGATCTCTGGAGTGGGTGCCTAACTCACTGAGAAGCATGTACAGGTGGATGAGTTAGGTTATTTGTGCGATCTGACACTGTTCTCACGTATGTGATAATCCACATCAGCATCCTCATTGTATGCTTCTGCCACTCAAGAGACCAGCGGCTGGTGCTGCTTCTTTGGCTTCCACGAGTTGAGAAATATCCCTAATTTAATGGGCCATTGTAATTTAAAGCAGCATTGCCCCCGCCTAAATAACCATGCTCGAGAAAGGCACACAGGTGTCAACCTCCTCTGAAAGGTTTTGAATGTGCACACACCTGATGCTCTGCAATTCCTTCCTCAGCCCTTCGCCCGTTCAAGGTGTTGAAGATTACCACTGATTCTGGCCTTGCCTTACTAATTCATGAGCCACTGTATGCTGAGGTAAGTCCTGTCGGCTCAGGGTGTTTTCCCCTGGCTCGAGTCCTTACGGACCTTGCAGGCACATGATAAAAACATGATTTATTGCCTTAAGGTTTGGTGCTGTGCAAAGGGACACCACCATATGTCACTGCACATATTCTGCCACAGTACTAGAATCAGCAACAGCAAGTCGGCTGTAAATGTGGTACATATTATACGCCCCATCCATTTCTCTCACCCTTGTTCCCTCTTTCTACACATTTATTGCTTCATTATACACCCGTGTCCCTCTTTGTGAAACTCTCTTGCTTCTTTCAACACCTCTCTTTCCTCTTTTTGCACCACTCTTACCCCTTTCTGTACCTCTGTTCCTCCTCCCTTCACCTGTCTTGTCTCTTTCTGCACCCTTCATGTCTCTTTAAACACCTCTTTTATCTTCCCGAAGTTCTATTCATCTTTCTGCTCCCCTCCTGCCTCTTTCTGTACCGCTCTTGCCTCTTTGTGCACATCCCCTACCCCTTTATGCACACCTCTTGTCTCTTTTTCCACCTCTGTCAGTTCTTTCTGCACCTCTTTTGCTTCATTCTGCACTTCACTTGCCTCTTTCTGTACCCCTCTTGCCACTTTCTGCATCTCTATTGGTTCTTTCTTCACTGCTCTGTCTTCTTCCTGCACCTCTGTTCCAAATTTCTACATCCCTCTTGCCTTTTTCTGCACCCCTCTTCCCTCTTTCTGTACCGCTCTTGCCGCAGTCTGCCCACCTGTACCCGCTTTCTGTACCCCTTTTACCTGTTTCTGCAACTCTACTGCTTCTCTCTGCAGTTCTCTTGCCTCCTTCCCCACCTCACTTGCCTCTTTTTGCACCTCTGTTGGTTCTTTTGCACTGCTCTTGTTCTTTCTGCACCTCTCTTGCAAATATTTGCACCCCTCTTGCCTCTTTCAGCACCCCTTTTACCTGTTTCTGTACCCCTCTTGCCTCTGTCTGCACCTCTGTTCCCTCTATTTGTACCTATTGTTCCTGTGTTTGCAGCTCTCTTGCTTCTTTCTGCAGATCTCCTGCCTCCTTATGCACCTCTATTTTCTTTCTGCACTTCTATTGCCTCTTTTTGCACCCCTGTTGCTTCATTCTGTACTTTCCATGCTTCTTTCTGCACCAATCTTGCTTCTTTCTGCACCCCTGTTGTCTCTTTATCCACTCGTCTTCCCTCTTTCTGTACCTTCCTTGCCTGTTTCTGCATCAAATTATAGAACTAGTACCAAATGTAATATAAACAGTTCTTGAGTTTGAATTACTTTGTTATTATCCTTTGTGTCCTCTCCCTCCCCCCCGGCATCAGCGCGCTACGCTGCACATTATCAAGGCGCTAGAATCACGCACCGATTTTGGGGTGCGGATTCCTCGCCCTTAAGATCTTCAATTTTAAATTTGCACTTGGCAGATTACCTGCCTCTCCACTCACTCACTGGCCGATTTAGGGCCGTAATTTCCGAGGGACTGGGACGAGTGCTTAGTGGCGGCCATCTTAGTGAGGGCTTTCCTCTTCTGCCACTCAGGCGCCCTATAAAAACATACAGCGATGGCTCCGCGCAGCGGACCCGTACAGCGGGCGCGCCGTTCGCGCGCCGGAGTCAAGCCAGAGTCCTGCCCGTCTGCGCCCGTCCGCGAACGTTCGGGACGCGGGGCAACACCCCCTGATCCATCTAACCGTGAGTCACTGCAGAACAAGTCAAAACACCGACTATGTTATACCAAAATGGAGCTACTGTCACTCAATCATAAATCGGACAGCAGCTGCTCCCATACGTTACTGGTTAACTCACTCCCCCCCTACTGTAAAACGTGTAATTCGACACTGCCACTGTTCAGAGGAGAGATTAAAGAAATAGCTAAATTAAAGCTGCTATTATTGAATTGTAGGTCCATGAGGAAGCATAAAGTCGAGATATATGACTTACTGCAAAATAGGGAACCGGACGCCTTGTTTCTTACCGAAACATGGTTGGATGAAACATCTTCCCCGGAGGTTCTTGAAGCTATCCCCCCTGGTTATAGTCTGTTGAGATTAGACAGACAAAAGCAACGAGGTGGGGGACTAGCTTTAATTTATAAACAAGAACTAGAATGTGCATTTACTAAAGCCACCATACCTAACACAGAGTGCGGTATCTTCACCCTTAAAGTAGACCCCAAAAACACGGTAAACGGACTACTGGTATATCGCCCACCAGGAAGCGCAGCCCATTTCGCAAATCAACTCTTGAACCTAGTACATCAACCAGTAATCAGACACAAAAAGTTCCTTGTCTTGGGAGATCTTAATCTCCATTGTGAAGACAAAGAGTGTAAAGAGGCACAAACCGTGATAACAGCACTGAACTCTGTTGGGCTTAGGCTGCTATCCACTGCCCCCACACATCAGCTGGGCCATACTTTGGACCCCATTTTTTCAAATTGGGAAGGTGTTGTGGTCCTACCCCCGGTCCAGTTGATCTGGTCAGACCATAGCATCGTCCCGTTCGAACTAGAAGATACCCCCCCACCAACTAAACTTAAAGGATCCTTACCTTTTAAACGCAGGGTTTGGAAGAAATTCTCCCATGAACTATTCGAACATTCCCTACTTAAACTTCCCCTGTCCCCATGTAACACTCTACAGGAAACATGGAACAATTATGAGAACTGGATGTCTAAGGCTCTGGATGAAGTAGCACCCTGGGTGTTTAAACCTCCTACCAGGCAATCCAAAACAGCTCTGTGGTTCTCAGAAAAACTCAGATTGGCAAAAGCCAAATGTAAAACGCTGGAGCGGAGGTGGAGGCAGAACTATGCCCCTGAACTCAAAGAATGCTATAAGATAGAGATTAAAAAAATACCACAAATTATTAAGATCAGAAAAGGGCATCTATTTTAAAAATAGAATCGAGTCAGCAGGCAACCCCACCAAAGAACTCCTTGGTATTTACAGAGAACTCACGACTCCATCCAGGCTTGAGGCTCAAGATGTCTACTCCACTGAGTTATGCAATCTTGTAGCCGATTATTTTGTGGATAAGGTGAACAAAATTCATGACACCTTTACAGCTGGTAACAACTTGCCAACCAGTCCTGGGGTTGATGAAGCTGTCCCCATACAAAAATCTCGGCTCTCATGCTTTATAACGCCAGAAAGAAATGAACTTCTGGGAATTGTCAAAAGCATACAATCCGGATCTCCATCTGACGCGTGCCCAGTGGTGAGGTGCAAAGGAATTATGGAGAGCATGCTAATCGACCATATTAGCCACATGGTCACTTTGTCTTTCCAAGAATGTCATGTACCGGAAGCATGGAAGACTGCCCAGGTCATTCCCTTAAAGAAAAAACCCAACATACCCATTTTACAACTGCAAAACCTCCGCCCCATCTCCCTTCTTCCCTTCTGTGCGAATATTGTGGAGAAAATTGCTAATAAACAGCTTATGAAACACCTAGAATAAGAAGCCCTCCTCCACTCATCACAATCTGGATTCAGAACTGGCTACTCGACGGAGTCGGCCGTTCTATACTCCACTGAGCTCATGAGGCAGATAGCGGATGAAGGCGAGACAGCAGCATTAGTTCTACTAGATTTGAGTGCAGCGTTTGACACCGTGCTGCACTCTACGCTGCTGTCTCGCCTGACGGCGATGGGGGTGACGGGGTCAGCGCTAGCCTGGTTGAAGTCCTTTCTGGCCGATAGAAGCTTTCAGCTGCACTGTCCTCCCTTCAGATCTTCCCCAAGCAAGGTAAGCCACGGGGTTCCTCAGGGCTCAAGTTTGAGCCCTACTTTGTTCAACATCTATATGGAACCCCTGGCTCGCATGGTGGAGGCATTTGGGGTGGACATTGTTAGCTACGCTGACGACACTCAGTTGGTGTTTAAGCTCACACCCGACCGTAGTCAAGACGCCATTAACTTCTCGAACTGTATGTCAGCAGTGGCAGTATGGATGAATGACAACTGCCTACGCCTCAATGGCGAAAAGACGGAGTTGTTGGTGGTCGGGAGAGCAACATCTACATGGTCAAGGCTATGGTGGCCTAGTGAACTCGGGGATCCCCCCACTCCGAGGGAGTCGGTACGTAACCTTGGCGTTATGTTGGACACCGACCTCTCGTATAAGACCCATGTCAATAAAGTCACAGGGAGATGTTTTGGCCTACTTAAGGTCCTTCGTAAGGTGTTAGACCTCCTACCTGCAGTAGCTAGAAAAACTATTGTCCATGCCCTAGTGACTCCACACCTTGATTATGGCAACGCCATGCTGTTAGGGCTCAGCCAAAAAGCATTTCACCAACTGCAGTGCGTGCAGAATGCTGCCGCACGTCTAGTGCTTGGCCTCCCGCGCAGAGCATCAGGGAAGTCTGCCCTGGCTAAGCTCCACTGGCTTCCTGTCAGGGAGCGTATTAAATTTAAAGCCCTCTGCTACGCACATCGCATAGCCCAGGACAAAGGTCCGGATTACCTTAAGAACCTCCTGGCCATACATCGCCCTATTCGTAATTTAAGATCTTCTGGCGCGATGTTGTTTAAAACACCTCGCATTCTCAGGGCCAGAATGGGCGGACGCTCATTTAGGTATTTAGCCCCCAAATACTGGAATGCTCTACCACTGAACCTTAGGATGGAGCCATCTGAAATAGGATTCCGGAGGAAATTAAAAACACTCATTTTCCCCATTTCATAATCCCCCTGCCCGATAACATCGGTCCTCTGTAGAATTTATCAGTGATTAGCGCGGGGATACACTGTTCTTTGTGTGGCCAGGCGCTCTATAAATGATTTTATTATTATTATTATTATTGAGTAAATGCAGGGATCCAATCATTAAATGTTCCAATGTCCACAGATGTATTACACTTTCTTCTATGCAAATGTCCTGTTGGTAGCACAGTATAGGATCCAAATACACAAATATGAATCAACAGTTCTCCAATTCATACAGAAAATAGCAACCAAATCCGCAGTGTGAATTGAAAGTTCTCCAATCCAAACAAACTAAAGCAGCCAACACGTGTTTCATTGTGCAGCGTAGTGCACCAAACCGAAAACATGAACATATCACTTCTCCAAATCATACACAAACATATATTTCAATTGAATAAAGTAATGATCTTGTTAAATATTAATATGTATAATTACAGAAGACCAAAGCACTCCACCACCAAAAGTATATAGATACGAAATCATAGTGATAGCAGATGTTAGGATGAAAATGAGTCACCTATTTCATCCCTAAACGCTGAAAATTTGTGAGCGCCCAAGGGTAAAAGAGATAGGCAAGATAGACCATTATTATTATAATCAGCTGAGATAATAATGATCACCCATCACAATCGGCAACAAAGGGGAAATGTAAATCCCTCTTCTGACAAACGCCTGCTCAATACCTGCAAGGTCAGATTAACTCATATCAGAACCTGAGTATGAGGAATATATATATGTCTTCCACTGGTAGCAGATTAACACACCTATTCAATGACCTAATCTTATAGTTATCTTTCTAAAAACAGAAGCAAGAACCAAACTCAGTATATTTGCAACAAAATCTCATCCCTTAATGACTCTTAAAAGACTTCTAAGAAAATAATTGCCTAATTAAAATTACACATATTCAAAGAGGGACAATGTAAGACGTATGGTAATCCCATTATCATAAAAACGCACTGTACCGGGTCGTATCTCTTGAATGAATATAGCAACTTGAGCGATTCCGTTCAGCTCCCCAGAAATATTTCAAACAAAGTTCGTCCAATATTGTCACTGGCTTGGTGTTATATTATTCCAGTTAAAGAAGTAGTATTCACAAATCTAATATTGAACAAACTACATGTATATCAATAAGTCTCATGGATTGCACCAATGTTGAGAAGATACACACATGGTGCAAAGCTGTACAGTAGTTCCCCGACTCACCTAACATTTAATAGTCTAAGTTTACACACATCGACTGGCTTAAATCAGCCTTCCTATACATAAGACACAATAAAATACTCTTAGTATACAGACTCCCAGAAGTAACTAAAGTGACACATAAGGCCCGAGATAGGTATACAGTAATCTCACCCTTGGCTGTGTTTGTCACTCTTGCCATCCAACTCCTTGTGGGTGATGATGAAGGTGATATAAAGTATCACAAGTACGTGGTCTGTAATCATTTGAGATGTCATCAGTGATGTCATGAGTGATGTCACTGACCATGTCATGAGTGATGTAGTATATGACGTCATCAGCAGTGCATTGCGGGCGCGCGAGTTATAGTTAACTAAACTAACTATAATGGGGGAATTTCAATGGTTTTGTATCAGTGAAATGTCCAGCTAACTATAACATGTGTGAAACCTAAAGTTTTTTCGGTGAATTTCTAAGGTTTTTTAAATGCTAATTTTTATCTATAACGTGTGTGAAACTTATGTTTTTTTCAGTGAATTTCTAAGGTTTTTTAAATGCTAATTCCTAACTATAACGTGTGTGAAACCTATGGTTTTTTCAGTGAATTTTTAAGGTTTTTTTAAATGCTACTTTTTAACTATAACGTGGCTGAAACCTATGGTTTTTTCCGTGAATTTCAAAGGTTTTGTAAAATAATTTTTTTTTTATTTATTAATTGTTATATTTTTTATACTAATTTACTACATTGTTCTAAAGTGTTTATTTTTAGATATTTTATTTTTTAGATTACATTACATATTCTTAATATAAATTGAAAACAATATTTTTAAAAATCTTGAAATTATATATTTTTTTATTTAATATTTTTTTAATTTACATATATATATATTATATAGCAGGCAATGATATCCTATGGAAGGAAATTCAAGTTACTGGTAAGTACAGTTAAATGTACTTTTCAGGAATAGTAGTGAGCTGAAAGATGCAACACTGAGGTATCTCCTGATAACAGGTGACTACTTTGGAATTCGCTGTTCGAATGATTTTTGAGGAATTTTTTTAATTTCCAAGACTCCGGGGTGCAAAAAGAGGCAATAGAAGTGCAGAAAGAAAATCTCTCCATCTGGAATCAGCTTTGGTGGCCTATCTCAGCGGGGGCCTGTCCGATTCTACTGGCTAAAGCTAGGAATCTTGGCATAGTGTTTGACAAAGACTTGTCCTGGCGGCCACAGATTAATCAAGTGGCCTCAGTGTGCTTTTTCATGCTAAAAGGGCTGAGAAAGATACTGCCGTTTATCCTCTTCTCTGTCAGGAAGACAGTTATAATTGCTACTGTCTTCTCTAGAATCGATTACGGGAACGCTATTTATCTGGGAGCTGGTACGGCTCAAATGGCCAAGCTGCAATCAGTACAAAATGCAGCAGCGAGAGTACCTCTCAATCTACCCAAGTATAATTCTACTTCCCCCTCTATCAGCAAATTACACTGGCTCCCAGTTCAACGACGGGTGGAGTTTAACCCCTTCGATGCTCATGACGAGCTCAGCTCGTCATGGAGTTTCCATTGACTTCAATGGAAATTACATTGAATGTCCAAGCACAGGCTTAGCATCCAAGTGGTTAAGGCACTGTGCTTGGTTCATAAGCTTTGGCCGGAGATGGGGCTCTAGAGCTTCAATCCCTATTCTCTCGATATCAGCCAAGCCGTTCCCTTAGGTCAGAGGCGCAGTGTCTAGTTAAGGTTCCTAAGATTAAAAGATCACGTTGGGGAGGCAAGTGCTTCTCTCACATGGCCTCAAGGTTATGGAACTCAGCTCCTCTTCACCTCAGATTAATAACTAATCGTAAACTGTTCAGGAAGGAAATTAAGACATGGCTCTTTACTCAATGATGCTTCGGTTAGTATTTAGTTGGTCACTTTACTCAGCGCCAAGACGCCTCGGCATTAGTGCGCTTTAGAAATACCATCAGTCAGTCAGTCAGTCAGGTGTAATGAGGCCCGCCCCGTTTTTACACCTCTCTGCAACGCAGCCCCCTGGCGTGTTTACAGAGGGGGAACTAATTCCCCTTGCTCCATGGCACTTACTGGAGGTACCTGGTGAGCTAGTTGACCCCCAGGGACCCCGAGTATTTTAGGGAAATTAGTTCCCCCTCTGCAAACGCGCCAGGCGGCGCATTTGCAGAGTGGTGCAGGGAGGGGGCAGGGCTTGATGTGACAGATTGCACCACTCTGCAAATGCGCCACTTGGCAAGTTTGCAGAAGAGGAACTAATTCACCTTGAATACTGGGGGTCCCTGGAGGCCAACTAGCCCACCAGGAACCTCCAGTATGCGCCAGGGGGCTGCGTTGCAGAGAGGTGTAAAAAGGGGCGTGGCTTCTTTACACGTCTCTGCAAGGTAGCCCCGTAACGCATACTGGAGGTTCCTGGTGGGCTACTTGGCCCCCAGGGACCCCTAGTATTCAAGGGGAATTATTTCCCCCTCTGCAAACGCACCAGGGGGCGCATTTGCAGAGTGGTGCCTTTATGTTTTTTGGGGGGATCGGCAGGGTACGCGTACCCTGCATGTATATTGGGATTTTAAAAAAAAATGTTTTTGGCCTTGGGGGTCCTTGTGGGATCCCCTGAGCAGGCCTGGGGGGTCAGGAACCTCCAGTATGCACCAGGGGGCTGCATTGCACAGAGGTGTAAAAATGGGCGTGGCCTCTTTAGAGGTCTCTCAAAGGCAGCCCCCTGGTGCGTTTACAGAGGGGGGAACTAATTCCCCTTGAATACTGAGGGTCCCTGGGGGCCAACTAGCCCACCAGGAACCTCCAGTATGCGCTGGGGGCTGCGTTGCACAGAGGTGTAATGAGGCCCGCCCCTTTTTACACCTCTCTGCAATGCAGCCCCCTGGCTTGTTTACAGAGGGGGAACAACTTCCCCTTGCATATTGGGGGTCCCTGGGGGCCAACTAGCCCACCAGGAACCTCCAGTATGCGCCAGGGAGCTGCATTGCAGAGAGGTGTAATGAGGCCATGCCCCTTTTTACAACACTCTGCAAAGCAGCTCCGTGGCCTTACAGGAGGTATCTGGTAAGCTAGTTGGCCCCAGGGACCCCCAGTATTCAAGGAAAATTACTTCCCCTTCTGCAAACGCGCCAGGGGGCGTGTTTGCAGAGTGGTGCAGGGAGGGGGCAGGGCTTGAGGTGACAGATTGCACCACTCTGCAACACAGTCCCCTGGCACATTTGCAGAGGGGCAACTAATTCCCCTTGACTACTGGGGGTCCCTGGAGGCCAACTAGCCCACCAGGAACCTCCAGTATGCACTAAGGTGCTGTGTTGCAGAGAGGTGTAAAAAGGGGCATGGCCTCTTCACACATCTCTGCAAGGCAGCCCCCTAGCGCATACTGGAGGTTCCTGGTGAGCTACATGGCCCCCAGGGACCCCCAGTAGTCAAGGGGAATTATTTCCCCCTCTGCAAACGCGCCAGGGGGTGCATTTGCTGAGTGGTGCCCTTATGTTTTTTGGGGGATTGGCAGTGTACGCCTACCCTGCACTTATCCCAGGATAGTAAAAAAAAACTAAAACAAATGTGGGCCTTGGGGGTCCTTGTGGGACCCCCTGAGCAGGCCTAGGGGGTCAGGAACCTCCAGTATGCACCAGGGGGCTGCCTTGCAGAGAGGTGTAAAAAGGGGCGTGGCCTCTTTACATGTCTCTGCAAGGCAGCCCTCTGGTGCATTTGCAGAGGGGGAACTAATTATTGAATACTGGGGGTCCCTGGGGGCCAACTAGCCCACCAGGAACCTCCAGTATGCGCCAGAGGGCTGCGTTGCAGAGAGGTGTAAAAAGGGGCGTGGCCTCTTTACACGTCTCTGCAAGGCAGCCCCCTAACGCATACTGGAGGTTCCTGGTGGGCTACTTGGCCCCCAAGGACCCCCAGTATTCAAGGGGAATTATTTCCCCCCCTTGCAAACGTGCATTTGCAGAGTGGTGTAAAAAGGGGCGTGGCCTCTTTACAGGTCTCTGCAAGGCAGCCCCCTGGTGCGTTTGTAGAGAGGGAACTAATTCCCCTTGAATATTGAGGGTCCCTGGGGGCCAGATAGCCCACCAGGAACCTCCAGTATGTGCTAGGGGGCTGCCTTGCAGAGACGTGTAAAGAGGCCACGGCCTTTTTTATATCTCTCTGCAACACAGCCCCCTGGCGCATACTGGAGGTTCCTGGTGGGCTAGTTGGCCTCCAGGGACCCCCAGTATTCAAGGGGAATTAGTTCCCCCTCTGCAAACGCGCCAGGGGCCGCGTTTGCAGAGTGGTGCAATCCGAGAAAAGGCAGGCCCCGGGGGATGGGGGCCCTGGGATCAGTAAATTGCCTGAGGAGGGGGGACATGCAGCACCCTCCAATAAATAATTAAAAATTAAAAAAATGTCCATGCCCCGGGGGATGGGATCCTCAGGGCCTCGGGAGGGGGGCCATGCGGCCCCCTTCCATTTGTCGCATCATAAGTTGGGGAATTAAGTCCTTTTTAATCCTGAGAGTCCCTGGGTCCAACTAGTCCACCATGTACCTCCAGTAAGCACCATAGAGCTGCGTTGCAGAGAGGTGGTCAGAGACCATGCCCCATTCTACACCTCTCTCCAATGCAGCTCTCTGGCACTTACTGAACATACCTGTTGGGTTAATTGGCCCCAGGGACCCTCAGGATTCAAGGAGACTTTATTCCCCAACTTGAAACGCCCACAGGTCGTGTTTTCACACATGTCTTCTCAGGCCCTCTCTCCCTCCCTTCACCAGTGTGCAAACACACCCCGTGGTGCTTTTTAAGAGATAGTTTTAATCCCCCTGCCCTATTATATATTAGGGGCTTACAGAGGAGGTCATGCTAATCGCAGGGGGACCCCAACGCAAAGTGTTCCCTAGTGTATGTAGGTGTTTTCACTGTATTCTAAGTGTCTTTTAACATAGCACTGGCTCTAAGACTGGTTACTCAGACTCAGTTACCACCTGTACCCCGTCTGAAAAAAGCTGAGGGTACAGGATGATTTTGCAACAAGGCTTCTTTCTGCTTCTCTGTTTGTTCTTTCTGCACGTTTTCCTTCTTCCTGCACTTTTCTTTGTCTTTGAGGACTTCTGTTTCTTCTTTCTGCATTTCACTTTTTTCTTTCTGTGCATTTTTTCTTCTTTCTTTACATGTCCTACCTCTGTAGGCATAGCAAACTAGCATTAAAAAACCTTTGAAAGTTACTTAAAAAACCATAGGTTTCAGGCACCTTAAAGTTAGAAATTATAATTTTAAAAACCTTTGCAATTCACTTGAAAAAACCTAGGTTTCAGGCACCTTATAGTTAGGAATTAGCATTTAAAAAACCTTAGAAATTCACTGAAAAAGCCAGAGGTACAACACCATTGAAATTCCCCTGTAATAGTTAGTTCAGCTAACTATAACTTGGGCGCCCACAATGCACTACTGATGACGTCACATATTACATTACTCATGACATGGTCAGTGACATCACTCATGACTTCACTGATGACATCTCAAATGACATCACTGATGACATCATTGATGACATCATCCTTGTAATAGAGTGGCAGACCTCCTCTCACCCTAATATAATCTTTGATACACACATACAAAAATAGAAACTAAAATGTTCAAATCATTGGACATACCAACATCAGTAATTCTAAGATCTACATACCCATCCACTCATTCACCAACAGTCCTATAAAGTCACTCATACATGTACTCTCTCACCATATGTACTCATACACCTATACATCCTGTTACACACCGCCACTCATCCATTGAGTTACTCACACACATAGTCACTCATGCTAATACATTTTCAATCATCCATTTACTTGCATATACAGTTATACACACACCACCACTCTTACTTCTACAGAAACATACACAAACTTACTCTTTTGAACAGTCACTTATAGGAACACATACTTATTCATACAGGAACTCTTCCAATCTCTCACTCTCATATATACTCACTTATATACACCAATACTCAAATATACTAGTTTTACATATATGTAGTTACTTATAAAGACACTATTGAGATAGTCATTCACTCACTAACACACCCATGCACACACTCATCCACCCATACACTCCTGCACACATACTGTCTTCAAAACATACAAACAGTGACTCACTCATTCATGCATCTATGCACTAAGCAATTACGCCCTCTAAATCATACAGACACTCGGACACTCATACTGATACTCGAAAAACCAAGTAATAACCTATATAGACACTCATGTAGCTACTCGCCAACCCATGCAGTCAGTTATAAGCAAAGTGAGAGACTAATACAGATTTTTACATATTTAAACATTACTCACTAACCCATGTATTCACTAAGATAGACTTAATCAGTCCGTTATACAATCAATTTTACTAATAAAAAAATCATCCATTTAGACACTTATATACCCATTTATTCTTCCATCGACCTTGAGATATACATATATAAAACATATTTAATTTTGAGAAAAACTCACATTCACTGGATGATGTCATCAGTGATGTCATTTGAGATGTCATCAGTCATGTCCTGAGTGATGTCACTGACCATGTCATGAGTGATGTAATATTTGATGTCATCAGCAGTGCATTGCGGGCACGCAAGTTATAGTTAGCTGAACTAACTATAACAGGGGATTTTCAATGGTTTTGTATGAGTGAAATGTCAAGCTACCTATAACGCCCCTGAAACATATGGTTTTTTCAGTGAATTTCTAAGGTTTTTAAAATGCTAATGTCTAAGTATAACATGCCTAAAACCTATGTTTTTTTTCAGTCAATATCAAAGGTTTTTTAAATGATAATATATATATATATATATTACCTACTGGCGGTCGCCAGTAGGTATATATAGTTAGGATTTTTTCTCTATGGGATTTTTGAAAATTCTATGTCTAATAACTTTGGCGTTTGTGGACGGAATTGGCTGAAATTTTCAGGAAAATGGAACATTTTGTTTCTGAGCAGCCCCTGAAAATTTGGGGGGGGGTTTGTCAAGGGGGGGCCAAGAAAAAAGGGGGGTCCCAAAACGTGTTTTTAACATTGAGTTTTCCATAGGGCGGTTGGCCTCACTTTTAGCCCGAACGGCTGAATGGATTTGCACGAAACTTGGCAAAATTGTAGGGACTGGTAGCCCGATGTGCCTTTGCTAGGTCTCAATATATGTGCTCCAGTGGATTTTGAGAAATTAACGTTCAAAAAAAGATATATATCTGTAACAGCGGACCAGGCAGCGCTCCGGTTCGCGGACTTTACGCGTTACGGAGCTTTGTGAAGCGAAGCTGATTGGTTCTCCGGCGTCTGTAAACATTCCAAACAGTCTGTAGCGGCCGCCATCTTGTCTCTCGGTAGGATCGAGAGACAAGAGGAGGCCAAAGCGAAGGGGCAAATGACCATAAGGGGGCATAGTAGATCCTCCCTGACCCTCTAGGTTTGATGTGGAGGTTTTAAAAGGGCCCCGCGGGGCAAAAAAAATAATAATAATAATAATCGAACGGCTGAATGGATTTGCACGAAACTTGGCAAAATTGTAGGGACTGGTAGCCCGATGTGCCTTTGCTAGGTCTCAATATATGTGCTCCAGTGGATTTTGAGAAATTAACGTTCAAAAAAAGATATATATCTGTAACAGCGCTCCGCTTCGCGTACTTTTCGCGTTACGGAGCTTTGCGAAGCTGATTGGTTCTCCGGCGTCTGTAAACATTCCAAACAGTCCGTAGCGGCCGCTATCTTGTCTCTCGGTAGGATCGAGAGACAAGAGGAGGCCAAAGCGAAGGGGCAAATGACCATAAGGGGGCATAGTAGATCCTCCCTGACCTCTTAGGTTTGATGTACCATTTTGCCAAGTTTGGTGTAATTCCGTTCAGCCATTCAGGCTGTAGACGTATCTAAATGTCCTATGGAAAATTGCATGGGGAAAACACATTTGAAAGTGTTGAAATTTAGAACCAATTAAAATGTTACTTTGGTTTTGTATTTGTGTGTGATGAAAGTTAATTGGTTATGTATATATCTAAAATGAGAGGAAACCACAGCCATTTTGTGATACTACTGTCTGAGGTACATTTGTGAGGAATTTTTGGTGGTCAATTGCTGGTGTTTGATTTACACAGTACTAACACTTCTCCTACTTTTAAAAAGGTGAGTTGTTAATTTGTAAGGGGAACTATGTTGTACACTTGAAGATAATTTGAAAAATGTTTTCTGTTATTTATTTACAGTCCTTCTGTTATACTAAATACTTGATAAAGTTAGTTTTATATTATGTATTACTAAAAACGATAAATGAAAGTGATTATTTTTTTCTGCAATTTACAGCAAGCAATTTCAAAATAAAATGGCTCACAATGAAGAGACCGTGGCAATTTCTTTTGAATTATCCACTACATGTATTGAAATTGAGAGCACCAATAATGAAATATTGTCACAAGGAGGAGATGACTTGAATGATTTTTTTGATCAATCTGTTGATGGCGAATTTATCGAATGTTTGGAGACCATAGAGTTAGAAGAATCATCATTGCAGACTTTTCATGAGGAGATTCCAGATGAGATGATTGAAGAGGAAATTCCTGATGAGGACATGTTACTAGTTCTTTCAAATTTTGAAAATTAAGAAGAATAAATTTATATTTAGAAATCAAAAATTGTTTGAGACATTATTCATTTTTATTTTTAATTTATGAGGTTGTAGCGAAGTGATTGTAGTATAAAATGAGACTTATAGTATAGAGTGCAACATTTTTATGTTACATGGTAAGTTTACTCATATTTACTTTCCTTCTCCCACTATATTATCTCCAATGTGTATTTGACATCTCTTCTTCATCTCCGGCCTCCTTTCTCTCACTGTCTGTCTCTGATGCATCTTATCGCTGCCATTTTGTGTAATTACAGAAGAGAGTAAAAAAAAAATAGTTCGGAACGTGAAAAGGGGGCAAAGTAGAGTACCCCTCACCTCCTAGGCCTTCTCAGGAGGTCCCAAAAGGATCAGTTTCTGCTTTCCTGAGAGATTATGGTATGAGTTCCATATACCACAATAACTTGCATTACAACATGCAAGATATCTATCTCCTATTACCAACTTTTGGAGATATTCGCGCTAAGTGCGAATATCTCCAAAAACTAACACCTGCCCTGAGCAGTTCTTAGCCATGTTATCCAATGGGAGGTGGATAACATGGCTAAGAGCATTAGCTCGGTAATGCATGAATATCGCTGACTTTTTAGCGATATTCATGCATTGCGGCCGTTTTTTATCGCATTTGCGATAAACCTTGATAATAGCAAGGTTTATCTTCGATAATTTCTGACGATGCTTAGCGGTAAAAAATTTGTTGCTAAGCATCGTTAGCGATAAATATCGCTTAACTTTGGTAATATGCACCAACGTCTGTTAACGTTCGATTCGAAGGAAATGAGGAAGTGTTGAAAAACATTGTCTGCGCCATCTTGCCTTTTTTGAAATGCCATACTTTTGTCATGCACGGCAGCCATTTTAGATGCCTTGACCAGACCCACTCTCTGCACGCTGTCGATCCTTAGCATGGCTCCCCACCTTCGCAAGCATCTTCCCCAGGCACTGGTCACCCCCGCTCTCTGTGTTATGCATGGGCAATAAACCTCCCCCCATCTGCGCTGCTCTTCCTTGAGAATCACACTCTGTGCCCGCCCGACACCTCCCTTTCGCCCTATTCACTACCGCACCCTCTGACACTCCTCTTCCTCTGTGTCCGATTGTCCAGGCTATCAGCTAGCCCTGCAGATGTAGTTTATGGCCCCAGCTGTAAAGAATCACCCCTCTTCAAAGGAGTTATAGTAGATCAAGGCCCACACCCGATGAGATCCGTCACACCACACGTGTTCCTACTATCTGAAAACCATCCTGTATTGTGATTGGGGAGGGGACCGAGCCTGAAGCGGAAGATTCCAGGGATGACTCTTTGTACATCAAAGTTTTTACAATTATGTGTCATATTAAAAATATATAGCACTCCAACAAAGTAGTAGGATTATAAAACTTTAATAACTTATAAATATATACAACAAAACAAAAACAGTAAAAACATTTAAACAACGAAGAGACCGTGGCAATTTCTTTTGAATTATCCAATACATTTATTGAAATTGACAGCACCAATAATGAAATATTCTCACAAGGAGGAGATGACTTGAATGATTTTTTTGATCAATCTCTTGATGGCGAATTTATCGAATGTTTGGAGACCATAGAGTTACAAGAATCATCATTGCAGACTTTTCATGAGGAAATTCCTGATGAGGACATGTTACTAGTTCTTTCAAATTATGAAAATTCAGAAGATGTTGCCTGGGTGCCGCACTGATTTGGGTATCCGGCGTGGGGCGTCCCGGGGGGTGGATTGTCAGTAGCGGTCTGTTGTGCGAATAGTTCCAAGGCAGCAGAAAGCGCTGAAATCTGGATGTCACGAAGGTGATGTCTAGTAAGTTGCCGCCCAGCAAATAACGGCGTGGGGCGCCGCGGGGGTGAGTGAGTCCAGTAGGCACCACAGCTATACTTATCGGCATTGCAGAATTACTGCTGGGGACAATGCCTGTGCTGTAGCAGGGTCACAGCAGAAACAAAAAGGATTCTGTTGAAGATGTTGTTGGTTTTCAATTTGAAAACAGTTCTGGTATCAACTGCTATGCTAATGTAGTGGTTAATGTTTTGTTTTCTCTAGAAAATGTAAAAGAGGGGGAGGCAGTCCATAGTTCCGGTAAAAGGGCAAAGGAAAGGATCGGTGGTTTGAACTATCAGTCAAAAAGGGGAGGGGGTGCAACAATTTTTCCTACCGGGTCACACTGTGCTTTCACCGGAACTGAGGTCTGCAGGATTCTAGTCATTCAAAGTGAGGCTGGTGGCAGCATGGGAGCGCCGACGTCCCGCGGATACAGTTTCGTCACTCCACGGGCGATCATGGCAGTCATTCCCCATCGGGGGTGTCTGCGGGGGTCGGAGACTCCCGCGGCTCCTCTAGAATCTTCAAGGTCGTGGAGGACTACGGTGGTGGAGTCAACCAGTGACCGGGCCATTTCTTTATGCTGGGCCCGCTCTTGCCAGGTCGACCGCCATTTTGAGAGTTCGGTAGCTACTGGCGATCGCGGGGTCAAATGAGCGGACGGGCTCCACCCTGCCGGGCGAGACGTTGCAGCATCGCCACAGTGGAAGAACCCTTTTCCGGGCGCCTGGAGCGCTGAGGGTGCAGCTGGGAAGCCTCCACCTGGGGAGGCGGGAGAGGCCTGTTCGCATCGTCTCTCCCTCCCAGTGCACCCCACGGCGTCTCGCTTGACATTTGTTATGGCCGGACCAGGCGATGAGGATGAGGGGGGGGGTCGGAGGCATGTGCAAGACATCCCCCCCAGTGTTGTCGCAGCCATTATAAAAGAAAGAAGAAATGTCCCGTCCGTCTTTGGGCCGCACCTCCGGTGGATGGCGGCCGGACGCCCTTTGCTCTGGCCCCATGAACGGGTTCCTTGGCTCATCGGCTGCAGCCGGATCCCGTCGGCCCCAGCCCCCGGCCGTTGGTGGCCGGACCGGGAGAGAGTGTGGAGGGACAACCTGCAACTCTCAAGGGCCACCGCGGCCGGACTGGGAGAGAGAGGGGAGGGTCGAGGACAGGGACATTCCCCCCCCTGAAACTCTCCAGTGTTGTCAATCCCCCTGGCCGGGTCCCGCTGGCCTCGGCCTCTCCTCCGGCTACACCCTACGTGATGATCTCCTGGCCGAGGCGTGGCAGCAGGACCCGCCTTATATGTGTTGCTTCCGGCTGGGCGTAGCCGAAAACCTGTTGCCCTTTGGAAGTTTCTAGAATGGGGCGGATGTCTGCTGACTTCTATCTTTCCCAGTTTGCCGTTATTTGGCCGTGGCAGGCGGTGGGACAGACACGTTTTGGGGCAGTGAGGGGCGATGTTTTCAGGTTTATTATTACGGGCTTACTTCTAACGTTTCTTGTTTCTAGGACAATAATAGGTTTTATCATTACGTATTGTTATTGTTTCTTTGTTTGTTATTTAATAAAAAGTTCATCAGTGGCCTACTGATTTTCGTTTTCCTATTCTTTTCTTTCCAGGTTGTTTCATGCTAAAGTTTCTGTTAACAGGATACAGTGATCACTTCGTTATTATTGCATATGTCCTTTTCACTAGGGGTGCTCTCTGGTCGGGCCAGATGACCTATCTCTAGTAAATGGTCCGGGTGAAACAGGTGCATCAATCAGTGGGGAGTAGATAGGCATGACAGATTACAACGGGGGAGAAAGGTCCGCATTACGTACCCTTTCACTACTTGCAAAGATTTTCCTACGTTTATTTGCAAACAGGGAATACCTCCAAAAAGAACTAATTCCCAAACAGTCAATGTTCGGACAATCAATCAATCAATGAGGAATGAAATAGGTACGACGTGTTAAAGGCTTGCGTTACCTACCCTTCACTATCTGCAAAGGGAGAGAGAATATTCCTATTCTTCCTCGTTTGCAGGCAGAGAAGATCCTTAAGAGAACCAACTTCGAACAATTCAATGCTCGATTCAAACAATCAACAAGGGGTACTGTGAACACAAATGAACGCCGCTTATGTACATACACATTGCTATTTTCAACAGGTTGTTCCTAATGTTTCTATTTTAGCGAGGTCAAAAAGAGATCCCATTAGTGGCCTACTGATTTTGCTCGATTCCTTTTGTTTTTTTACACGATTTTTCGCTATCTGCAAAGACTAAACAGAGTATTGCGACTCTGTGCTTGTTTGTAAATAGAGAATGAACCAAAGAGAACAATCAATCAAATGGAGAGAGAAGCAGGCACGACGGATTACAACGGGGGCAAAGGCCTGCGTTAACTACCCTTCACTATCTGCAAAGAGAGAGTACTCCTAATAGAAATGAGGGGTGGGGGGCAGCATTCAGAGCAGATCAGTGTGCATAAACACGAAAATGTTTTTACTTACCACGTACTTGACATTCGACAGTGTATGATATTTGCTATTAAAAAACCATTGAAATTCACTGAAAAAACCATAGGTTATAGACCATATATAGTTAGGAATTAGCATTTACAAAACCTTGGAAATTCACTGAAAAAACCATAGGTTATAGACCATATATAGTTAGGAATTAGCATTTACAAAACCTTGAAAATTCACTGAAAAAAACATAGGTTATAGACCATATATAGTTAGGAATTAGCATTTAAAAAACCTTATTTTACTCACACAAAACCATTGAAATTCCATATATAGTTAGTTGCACTAACTATATATCGCGCACCCGCAATCCACTGCTGATCATGTCACATATTACATCATTCATGACATGGTCAGTGACATCACTGATGACATCACTGATGACATCTCAAATGACATCACTGATGACATCACTGATGACAACATCCAGTGACTGTATGTTTCTGTAAAGGTAAAATATGTCTTACATATTGAAGAATGAGTGGATGTATAAGTGTCTGGATGAAGGATTTAGTAGGTGCGTGACTGACTGTATGAGTGAGTGATTAAATGTGTCTCACTGAATGCATGGGTTAGTGACTAAACTGTCTTAATTTGTGCATCATAATGTCTGTTGTGATGTAAACTGCTGCATGTGTTGATCATTAGCTATACGAGAGGCTATATGTGTTATTGATTGGTTGCCCAAATATTTGTATGGGAGATTGAGTTTGTGTAGGGGTGGCTGGGAGGTGTGTGACTCTGTGCATAGATGTGTGAGCAGTTGATTCACTAGGTGTATGAGTTCAAGAGTGCATGTGGAAACAGCTACATGGGCAGTTGACTGTGTGCATGAGTGTATTGATGAGTGAATGGATATCTCAATGCTACATGTCATAGTAAGTACATATGTAAAACACAGTACATGTGAGAGTTGGCATATATAAATAACTGTGCATGAGAGCCACTGAATGTGTGAGTGGTTGTAAATGCTAATTCCTAACTATATATGGTCTATAACCTATGGTTTTTTCAGTGAATTTTCAAGGTTTTGTAAATGCTAATTCCTAACTATATATGGTCTATAACCTATGGTTTTTTCAGTGAATTTTCAAGGTTTTGTAAATGCTAATTCCTAACTATATATGGTCTATAACCTATGGTTTTTTTCAGTGAATATATATATATATATATTACCTACTGGCGGTCGCCAGTAGGTAGTTATAGTTAGGACCTAGTTTCCATAGGAAATCCGCAACATTCTATTGGGAATAACTTTGGCGCCGGTGAATGAATTTTTGCGATTTTCTCATTCCGACGTTGCTGAGGCGCTGTACTAGGGTACAGTGGCAGACAGTGTCGAAGGCTGCGGAGAGGTCCAGGAGGATAAGGGCCGCCGTTTCTCCGTTGTCGAGCAGGGCTCGGATGTCATCGGTAGCTGCGATCAGGGCGGTCTCGGTGCTGTGGTTGGCCCGGAAGCCAGACTGCGAGAGGTCGAGGGAACCGTTCGTCTCGAGGAAGGCGGCCAGTTGCTTGTTGACGGTCTTCTCGATGACTTTTGCCGGGAACGGGAGCAGCGAGATGGGGCGGTAGTTCTTGAGGTCGGTGGGGTCGGCTGATGGTTTCTTAAGTAGAGCGCTGAGTTTGGCGTGCTTCCAGCTCTCCGGGACGGTGGTGATGTCGAAGGAGGTGTTGATGATGTCCCACAGGTGGGGCGCGATGACGGCGTCGGCCTTGTTGAAGACGTGGTGAGGGCAGGGGTCTGTCGGAGATCCGGAGTGGATGGAGTTCATCGTGCAGATGGTGTCTTCGGTGATGATCGGGGTCCAGGCTCGGAGGGTGGTGGTGGGTGGCGGTGGTTCGGTCGTGGCGTGCGTCGGTTGGGTGCTGAAGCTGTTGTGTATGTCCGCGATCTTGTTGTGGAAGTAGGAGGCGAGGGAGTTGCAGAGGTCTTGCGAAGGGGTGGTGTTGTTGTTTCCGGCGTTGGGGTTGGAGAGCTCTTTCACGATGTTGAAGAGTTCCTTGCTGTTGTGTGCGTTGTTGTCCAGTCGTTCCTTGAATGCGGTTTTCTTGGTGGCGTGGATCAGTTGGTGGTGTTTTCGGGTGGCGAGCTTGAGGGCAGTCATGTTGTCCGGTGTTGGGTCCCTGCGCCAGGTTTTCTCGAGTGCTCTGCAGTTCTTTTTGGAGTTCTTGAGTTCGTCGTTAAACCAAGGGGCTTTCTTGCTGCCGGGTCTGCTCGGCGGGGTCTTCAGAGGGGCGAGGTCGTCTGCGCAGTCGCTGATCCATTTCGTGAGGTTGGTGGCCGCTTGGCTGGGGTTTGTTGTGCTGGTGGGAGGGTTCTTGCTCAGGGAGGTAGCGAGCTGGTCTGCAGTGATCTTTTTCCAGCTTCTGCGGGGAATCTGTTGCTGGTGATGGTGGAGCGTGGTCCTTCTGAAGCTGAAGTGGACGCAGCTGTGGTCCGTCCAGTGGAGTCCCGTGGCGTGGCTGAAGGCGATGTCCTTGCTGGAGGAGAAGACCGGGTCGAGCGTGTGTCCGGCGTAATGGGTGGGGGTGTCTACCAGTTGCTTGAGTCCGAGGTTGGCGAGGTTGTCCAGCAGGGTGGTGGTGTTGCGGTCGTTGTTGTTCTCCAGGTGGAAGTTGAGGTCCCCGAGGAGGATGTAGTCGGCGGAGGGGAGGGCGTGTGGGCTGATGAAGTCGGCAATGTCTTCACTGAATTGTGTGCGTGGTCCCGGGGGTCTGTAGATGAGGGTGCCTCTAAGGGTTGTCTTGGGGTTGACGTGGATCTGGAAGTGCAGGTGCTCGGCGGGTGCGAGGGTGTCGTCGGTGTTGGTCGTGATGCGGATGGTGTTCCTGTGGATGATGGCGATGCCTCCTCCTGTCCGGATGATCTTGTAGCCGTCCGGGATGGCGATGGCGATGTCGGGCGCTGAGGAGGCGTTCATCCAGGTTTCCGTGAGGAAGGCGATGTCTGGGGTTGTGTTGTCGATCAGGTTCCAGAGCTCGACGGCATGTCTGTGGACGGAGCGGGTGTTGAGCAGGATGCACTTCAGGTGGGTGCTGCTGGTGCTCAGTTTGGTGGGTGCTGGTGCCGTGCAGGTCCGGGTGCAGGTGAACTTGCAGGAGTGGCAGCTGAAGGGTCCGTGGGTGCGTCTCGGTGTGGCTCGGTAGCAGCCCGGGGTTCGGCCGGTGTTGAGTGCGTTGAGGTCGGTGGCGTCGTAGGTTCGCCGGGTCGGCTTCCGTTGGTGGGGGCCAGGGGTCCTGGCACTGGGCGCGGTCCAGGCGCAGACGGGCGCAGACGGGCTTACCTTTGGCGCACAATCGGCGCTCATTCGGTGCTCCCGCTGCGCGCGTCCGCTGCGCGGTCGCTCTGTGGGCGTCATAAATCAGGAGCCGGGAGGGCGGGTCAGCTGGGTGGTGGGAGCGGGGCGGCCAATGGGGTGAAGGTGGGCGGGGCCGCAGGGGGCAGCGGCGGGAAAAATGGTGGGAAAAATGGCGGGAAAAACGGCCCAGGCGGGCGGTTCAGCGGCGGCTGGGTCGCTCGGGGCAGTGGCAGCAGGAGGCGTCAGGAGGCGCCGGGAACAGGAGGGGTGACCCGGCCTAATTAAAGGCACAATGGTCACTCTTGGCAAAATTGTAGGGACTGGTCGCCCGATGTGCCTTTGCTATGTCTCAAGATATGTGCTCCAGAGGATTTTGAGTAATTTAGGTTCAAAAAAATATATATATCTATAAGCGGGCCCTGGTACGCGCACCGGGGAGCGCACCCGGTGCGTAACGCGAGTACGCGAGCGGAAAGCTGATTGGCTCTCGGGTGTCTGTCAACATTCCAAACAGTCCAGAGCGGCCGCCATCTTGTGTCTCGGTAGGATTGAGACACAGGAGGTGGCAAAAAAAAAGCAGGAAATGACCAAAAGGGGGCAGGGTAGAACCTCCCTGACCCCCTAGGTTTGATGTGGGGGCCATAAAAGGGCCCCGCGGGACAATTTTTTTTTATTTTTTTCGATTTTCGCGGGCGGAGCGCCCGGTACGCGCACCCTTGAGCGTACCGGGGAGCGTACCATGGGGAAAAAAGAATGACAGAGTTTCCAAAAAATGTAGCATTTTTTTATAAATTGGAGGTAGTTCTAAAAAGAACTTTTTTTATTCTTTTTGTTGTTTTATATTGTTTTTTATTGTTTTTTTGAACATTTTTTAAATTTTTTGGGCTTTTCAGGACAGTTTTATATTTTTTTTGTAGTTTTTATGGGGAGAAACAAAAAACAGAGAATTGTAAATGGCTCAACTGGAGCAAAAACAAAAAACAGGAAAAAATTAATGTTTCTTCGGGCACTTGTGGTGATCCCAAGCACGGGTGATAAGTGTAATGCTTTGCTCACCATAGCATATTGTCGCTCCACAAAATATACAAACGATTTTAAAATTGGCAAACTTGGTTTGAAGAGTTGTGCTCATCTCCCTCGCTTCTAGACCCGATGGGGTGGGTTGATTACTTTGGTAGGTGCTGGCAGAAGATTGGGCAGGTTCCCTGACCTCTGCCCTAGCATAGTTATTAGGGTGCCGGCGTTGCATGTGCCGAATCATGGTGGTGTTGCCAAAAGAGTATTTTTTGTTAGGGTTCCCCCTTGAAAGTTCAAAACCACAGATTAAACAAGTCACCTTTGGCGCATTAACTTTTTTCTTGTCCTTTGGGATAGAAAAAAACTGCCAGATAAAGTGCTCCTTTGGCTTATATGGGGTATTATCTTCTGGTAGGAACCCCCCCGCCTCTTCCTCCTCCTCGTCCTCCTCTTCTTGGTCTTAACCACTGTGGTGTTGGGGTGGTCCTTGTGGTGGTGGAGGTGGTGGTGGAGGTGGAGCAGATGCTCCTGGAGCTGCTGCTACTGTAGCCATTTTTCAGACAAATAGGTACAGAGAGGTTTTTCAACAGGTCTTCCTCACTCAAAGTACAAAGTGAGAATGAGGACAATCGGTGGGGTTTTCATCATTTGGAAAACAAAACTGCCCTGAACCAATGAAAATTGTTACTTTCAGGTCACATGACTCGGGCCATCATCATTTGGAAACCAAAACTGATCTCAACCAATGATAAGTGTTATTTTCAGGTCACATGACCCGACGCGCTTACGCTACGTGCCCCGGGGCGCGCCTGGGGATGCGTAGCGTAAGCGCGTCAGGACGTTGCGCGATCGTATACGTCCGGGCGCTTCCAGGTGCGTTTACGCTGTGCGTCATAAGACGCATCACGCGGCTACGCGAAATGTCACGATGTTGTTTTCGTTCGCGGCAATAGCGCTAATGGGACAATCACCGGTACTCGCCCCGGGGCGCGCCGTAACACTGCGCTCACTGGTGAGTGCATCGGTATGCGCCCCGGAAGCGCTCCGGGGCAAAAAAAAAAAAAGAATAAATAAATAAATAATCATAAAAAAAATAGTATTACATAATTATACAATATAAAATTTGTTATACAAAATATTACATTTCATACCTATAGAGATTGGCTATTAAAAAACCTTTGAAATTCACTGAAAAAAACGTAGGTTTCACACCAGTTATAGTTAGGAATTAGCATTTAAAAAACCTATCAAATTCACTGAAAAAATCATAGGTTATAGTTAGCTGGAAATTTTACTCGCATAAAACCATTGAAATTCCCACGTTATAGTTAGTTGGACTCACTATAACTTGCGCGTGCAATGCACTGCTGATGACGTCACATATTGCTTCACTCATGACATGGTCAGTGACATCACTCATGACATCACTGATGACACCATTCTTGTGACAGAGTGACAAACCTCCTTTCACTGTAATGTAACCCTTGAAGCACATATTCAATAATAGAAACTAAAATTTTCAAAAAAATGGAGATACCCATACTAGTAACAACAACCAATTCAATAATTCCACCATCTATATACACATCCACTTATTCACCAACAGTTCTATATAGTCACTCATACATATACTCACTCATTATATGTAGTGATACACCTATACATCTTGGTACACACCAACAGTTATCTAAAAGATACTCTGACACTTACTCACACATGCAAATAAACTATTAAACATCAATTTATTTGCATATACAGCTATACACACACTACCACTTTACTTCTAAAGAAACTTACACATACTTACTCTCTTAAACAATCACTTATAGAAACACATACTTATTTAAACAGGAACTCTTACAATCCCTCACTCTCACATATACTCACTTATATACATCAATATTCACATATACTACATTAAAACATATGTAGTTACTGATAAAGACACTAGTGAGACAGTCATTCACTCACTAACACACACATATACACACTCATCCACCCATACAGTCCTGCACATATGCTGTCTTCAAAACACATACAAAGAGAGAGTCAGTCATTCATGCATCTATGTGCTAAGTAATACCCCCACCAAACCATACTGATACTAAGAAAAACATCTAATAACCCATATACATACACATGCAGCTACTCACCAACCCATGCAGCCACTTATACACAAAGTGAAACACTAATACATATATTTAAATATTTAAACATTACTCTATAATATATGTATTCACTAAGATACACTTAATAAACCAGTTAACCAATCAATTTTTTTTTTAAAACATCCATGTAAACACTTATTTAAACATTTATTCTTCCATCAACTTTTACATATACATATATAACACATATTTATTTTTTAAAAAGACACGCATTCACTGGATGGTGTCATCAGTGATGTCATGAGTGATGTCACTGACCATGTCATGAGTGATGTAATATGTGACGTCATCAGCAGTGCATTGCACGCGCAAGTTATAGTGAGTCCAACTAACTATAACGTGGGAAGTTCAATGGTTTTATGCGAGTAAAATTTCCAGCTAACTATAACTGGTGTGAAACCTATGTTTTTTTCAGTGAATATATACATATATATATATATATATATATAATTCACTGAAAAAACCATAGGTTATAGACCATATATAGTTAGGAATTAGCATTTACAAAACCTTGAAAATTCACTGAAAAAACCATAGGTTATGGACCATATATAGTTAGGGATTAGCATTTAAAAAACCTTATTTTACTCACACAAAACCATTGAAATTCCATATATAGTTAGTTGTACTAACTATATATCACGCACCCGCAATCCACTGCTGATGATGTCACATATTACATCATTCATGACATGGTCAGTGACATCACTGATGACATCACTGATGACATCTCAAATGACATCACTGATGACATCACTGATGACATCTCAAATGACATCACTGATGACATCACTGATGACAAAATCCAGTGACTGTATTTTTCTGTAAAGTTAAAATATGTCTTACATATTTATGAATGAGTCGATGTATAAGTGTCTGGACGAAGGATTTAGTAGGTGCATGACTGAATGTATGAGTGAGTGATTAAATGTGTCTCACTGAGTGCATGGGTTAGTGACTAAACTGTCTTAATTTGTGCATCATTATGTCTGTTGTTCTGTAAACTGCTGCATGTGTTGATCAGTAGCTATATGAGTAACTATATGGGTTATTGATTGGTTGCCCAAGCATTTGTATGGGAGACTGAGTGTGTGTGTGGGTGGCTGGGAAGTGTATGACTCTGTGCATAGATGTATGGGTTCAAAAGTGCATGTTGGAAACAGCTGTATGGGCGGTTGACTGTGTGCATGACTGTATTGGTGAGTGAATAGATATCTCAGTGCTACATGTCAAATTAAGTACATATGTAAAATACAATACATGTGAGAGTTGACATATATAAATAACTGTGCATAAGAGCCAGTGAATGTGTGAATGGCTGTATGGATCATTGTGAACTTGTATCCAGGATTGTATAAGTGAGTAAATATGTTTTAGTATATGTTTGAATAAGTAAGGTGTGTTTAACTGTATAGTTAAGGAAATGGAGGTGTGATTGATTGTTTGCATGACTGTCTAGGTGTGTGTGTAACTTCATGGATGAGTGACAATCTGTGAGTCTGTGTTTACACTGAGTGTATCTAAGGTTATATTAGAGTCTGAAGAGGTTCATCGTATTATCACATGAATGATTTTATCAGTGATGTCATCAGTAATGTCATTTGAGATGTCATCAGTGATGTCATCAGTGATGTCATTTGAGATGTCATCAGTGATGTCATCAGTGATGTCATTTGAGATGTCATCAGTGATGTCATCAGTGATGTCACTGACCATGTCATGAATGATGTAATATGTGACATCATCAGCAGTGGATTGCGGGTGCGTGATATATAGTTAGTACAACTAACTATATATGGAATTTCAATGGTTTTGTGTGAGTAAAATAAGGTTTTTTAAATGCTAATCCCTAACTATATATGGTCTATAACCTATGGTTTTTTCAGTGAATTTTCAAGGTTTTGTAAATGCTAATTCCTAACTATATATGGTCTATAACCTATGGTTTTTTCAGTGAATTTAATTGGTTTTTTAATAGCTAATATCAAAACCTTTACAATGTATTATTCTTTAAATAGAAAAATATTTTTTACATGTTTTTAATACAATTTTTTTTTAATTTTTTTTTTTGTTTCGCTCCCGGTACGCGTACCGGTTAGCTTCCCGTTAGCTCAATCCGGAGGCGCGACCCGGTACGCGAACCGGTAAACGTTCCTTTTGCGCTCCTCTCGCGTTACAAAACAACATCGTGACGCGTCGCGTCAGCATGACGTTTCGCGTTCTCGCGTAATACGTCATATTACGTGCTACGTTCGCGTACCCGGAAGCGCAGCGGTACGCGAACCGGAAGCGATCCGCGGCGCGGCGCCGACCGCGTAACGTAAACACAGCAGGTCATGTGACTCGGTAATAACACTTTTCATTGGTTCATTTCACTTTTGGTTTCCTAATGATGTAATACTAGGTCATGTGATCTAAAATGAACACTTTTCATTGGTTTAGAACTTTTGTTTTTCCCAAATGATGAAAACCCCTCCTTCTTTCCTCACTCTGACTTTTATCTTGGTGAGAGAAAGACCCTTTATTTAGACTTTGAGATGGCTTCATTAGTAGCTTCAGCTGGTGCTAACCCACCACCTCCACCAAATCCAAGAAAGAGAGGACCACCTGCAGAAGTAATTTTGCAAGAAGAGGAAGAACAGGAAGAGGAGGAAGAGGAGGAAGAGCCTGAGTTTTTGCCAGAGGAGCCCAGGAGGTACAATCGAAAGGAGAATTACATCTGGCAATTCTATAGAATTCCTGAGGGGCAAAAAAAAGTGAATGCACGCTACGTGTTTTGCCGTATATGCGGTGATAGATTGTCAAGGGGAACTGATAAAAAATACAGTTACGGCAATCACACTATGCATCGGCATATGAGTAGGTGGCACCCAAATAATTATAGTGCTGCCCAGCTACGTGACGAGCAACAAAATCCCCTCCCAATGGCAAGAAGATCGGTTGTTCCAGAGGTGTCGGGACCAGAGGCGAGGGAGATGATCGCAAACATCCAAATGTTGTTTGGGCACGTAAAGCAAGTGTGCGTGGAATGTGGCGCTTTCATCTGCTACAGGGAAAGTAGCATCAGTTTGATTTTGCGAGCTATTCAAAATCATGTTAATGTTTGTCCGAGACGCCCCAAAAAATAAATTCTTTTTTTTTTGTTGCTCCTGTTGAGCCCTTTACAATGGATCGTTTTTGTCCCCCCCCCCCCCCAAAAAAAACAAAATTTTTTTAAAAACGTTCAGAAAATACAAAAAAAGTAAAAAAATGTTCAAAAAATACTAAAAAAAATATAAAACAACAAAAACATAAAAAAAAAAGTTCTTTTCAGAACTAACTCCCCATTATAAAAAAATTGGTAGAATATTTGGAACTCTGCCAACCTCTATTTCTCTTAGTTCGCTCCCCGGAGCGCTACCCGGTACGCGTACCGGAAGCTAACCAAAAAAAATTATTTTTTTAAAAAAAAGAACAGTAAGTATAAGGTAAGCAAACAGACAGTTATGTGAAAAGAAAGACAGCGTTAGGGAGTAAACAAGAGATACTGTTACCTACAATCCACTGCTGATGATGTCACATATTACATCATTCATGACATGGTCAGTAACATCAACAGCAGTGGATTGTAGGTAACAGTATCCTTAGTTTACTCTCTATAGCTGTCTTTCTTTTAACATAACTGTCTGTTTCCTTCCCTTATAGTTACTGTTCTTTTTTAAAAAAAAAATTTTTGATCAGTCATAAACAGTGACATTAATAGAAACAGAGAGAGTGAACAAGAGTGAAGAACTATGGTCCTCCTCAGCCACCCTCAGAAAACCAAGGGGGTCAAGATACATCTACCGTGCCCCCTTCTACCCATTCCGAACATTAATTGCCCTCCATCTTGTATCTTAATTCGACCGAAACACAAAATGGTGGACTCCCGGAACGCTTAAGGTCCGCGAACCGGGGCGCTCAACGGTTCGCGTACCGGGTCGCTCCCTGGGAAGCGCACCATCAAAAAAGGTGGGAAAGTAGTTCACACAAAAGCCACTTGAGACAATTTCACCAAATATAGATTAGCTCATACTACATACCAATCCCTACCATTTTCACAAATTTGATTGGAATTCCATTTAGCCATTTAGCCTGTAGACCTCTCTAAATACCGTGAGGTAAATTACTTCACAAAACACATCTGAAGTGTTGGAATTGACAACCAATTAAAATGTTACTTTCATTTTCTACTTTTTTTACCTGACATTTGATTGGTTATGTACCCGAATATATATAAAGGAAGAGAAGGAAACACAGCCATTTTGACTACTACTTCCTGGTGTACATTTCAATAGGATTTTCATTAATAACTTCAACTTCTTTTTAAAGGTAAGTTGTTATTTTTAAAACTGAAGTATATTGTGCACTTTAAGTTAATATGGCAAACTTTTTCTGTTAGTTATATACTATCCCTCTGTAGTACTTATAAATTTAGATACACTTTTTTATATTCCTACTTCCACTCTGATACTATACACTGCCCAAAGATAAATTCACTGTTAAAAACTGCCTATCTAAAATTAATCCCAACAGTGCCCTACCTCTACTAATATATATTTTTTTATGCAAATTTCAGGGAAAATGGAAAGTGAACAAAAAATTTCATTTGAAATTGTCCTTCCAGAGTCCAACACAGAAATCATTGATCCAAATGAGATTGAATTTATGGATGAAACTTGGGACCAAGAACTACTGCAATGTGTACAAGCAGTAGATAACCTCCTTGCAAATGAGGACATTTTACAACCTCAGAGACTACAATGTATATTCCATGATAATTATGAAATTTCTGACAATGAAATGTTAGAAAGTTTAATAAATTATGAAACACAATAAAAAATGCTTAAAAAAAAAAAAAAAAAAAAAAAATAATCAACAAAACCAACAATCAATTAACATACAGCATTTGAAAAGTCTATCATTCATTTTTCATTGTAGTACGCTCCCCAGAACGCTTCCCGGTTCGCGTACCGGGCGCTAACCACGAAAAAAAACAAACAAAAAAATTTTTTTTTTTTGCCCCGCGGGACCTCTTTAAAACCTCCACATTAAACCTAGGGGGACAGCGAGGATCTACTATGCCCCCTTATAGTTATTTCCCCCTTTGTTTTGGCCTCCTCTTGTCTCTCGATCCTACCGAGAGACAAGATGGCGGCCGCTCCGGACTGTTTAGAATGTTGACAGACACCGGAGAGCCAATCAGCTTCGCTACGCGAAGTTCCGTTACGCGAAAAGTACGCGAACCGGGGCGCTGCCTGGTCCGCGCTTACAGATATATATCTTTTTTTGAACGTTAATTTCTCAAAATCCACTGCAGCACATATATTGAGACCTACAAAAGGCACATCGGGCTACCAGTCCCTACAATTTTGCCAAGTTTCGTGCAAATCCATTCAGCCGTTCGGGCTAAAAGTGAGGCTAACCGCCCTATGGAAAACTCAATGTTAAAAACACGTTTTGGGACCCCCCTTTTTTCTCGGCCCCCCCTGGACCAACTCCCCCCAAATTTCCAGGGGCTGCTCAGAAACAAAATGTTCCATTTTCCTGAAAATTTCAGCCAATTCCGTCCACAAACGCCAAAGTTATTAGACATAGAATTTTCAAAAATCCCATAGGGAAAAAATCCTAACTATATATACCTACTGGCGACCGCCAGTAGGTAATATATATATATATTCACTGAAAAAACCATAGGTTTCAGGAGTTATATAGTTAGGAATTCGTTTTTAAAAAACCTTTGAAATTCACTCAAAAAACTATAAGTTTTAGTGGTGTTATAGTTAGCTGGACATTTTACTCATAAAAATCCAATGAAATTGCTCCTATATAGTTAGTTGTACTAACTATATTTCGCGCACCCGCAATCCACTGCTGATGATGTCACATATTAGATCATTCATGACATGGTCAGTGACATCACTGATGACATCTCAAATGACATCACTGATGACATCACTGATTACATCATCCAGTGAATGTGGTTTGCTTCGTTATTTAAATATGCATTATATATATAGCAATTTACATTGAAGAATGAGTGGATATATATAAATAAATATTTGGATGGAGGATTTAGTAGCAGTGTAATTGACTGTTTACTTGACCAATTTATAACGTCTCACTAAATATAGTGGATAGTGACTAAACTGTGTGAATATCTTTATCACTTTGTCAGTTGTTGTGTAAACTGATTCTACAGTTGGTTACTAGCTATGTGAAAGTCTATATTAGTTATTGATTAGTTAACTGAGTATTTGTATGGGAGTGTGAAAGTGTGTGTGGTTCGGTGGGGGGTGTGTGACTGTCCAAAGATGTGTGAATAGTTGATTCAGTAGATATATGAAGTTAAAACTACATGTTCTAACAGTTTGGGTGAGGGAATCTCTTTATGGGTGTGGTGATGAGCAAATATATTTCTCAAAGGTACAGGTCCAACAAACTAGAAAAATAAAAGGCAGTGTATGTGCCAGTTGTTGTAAATAAGTATACATAAGACACAATGATTGTGTGAGTGACTGTATGGATAACTGTATACTTGTAATAATGATTTTATAATTCACTAAGTATAACTTACTATCTAAATGAATAGAAGAAGTGGTGTTTCTATAAGTGTTTTGCTAAGTAAATATGTAAGTATGATCCATTGTTTGCATAAGTGAGTAGGATGACTTCATATGTGAATAGGATGCGTGCTGTTGTTTAATGTCGAAATAGATGTATAAGTATTTTTGATAGTGTTCTATTGTTCATTGACAGCATGTATGAGTGAATCCATAGGTAAGTGATTAGATGTGTGTATACATGTATGAATCACTGAGTGGATATTTAGATACTTGTATTGCTGTGACAATGGATTTAAATATGATACTCTGTATTTTACAAACAGTGATGAAAAATTGTAATAGTGTATGAAAAGGTGTATGTGATTGTCACGTGGATGATGTCATCAGTGATGTCATCAGTGATGTCATTTGAGTTGTCATCAGTGATGTCACTGACCATGTCATGAATGATCTAATATGTGACATCATCAGCAGTGAATTGCGGGTGCGCTAAATGTAGTTAGTACAACTAACTATATAGGAGCAATTTCATTGGTTTTGTATGAGTAAAATGTCCAGCTAACTATAACACCACTGAAACTTATAGTTTTTTGAGTGAATTTCAAAGGTTTTTTAAAAACTAATTCCTAACTATATAACTCCTGAAACCTATGGTTTTTTCAGTGAATTTCAAAGGTTTTTTTAAATGCTGATTCCTAACTATATAAGGCCTGAAACCTGTGGTTATTTCAGTGAATTTCAAAGGTTTTTTAAATGCTAATTCCTAACTATATAAGGCCTGAAACCTATGGTTTTTTCAGTGAATTTCAAAGGTTTTTTTAAATGCTAATTCCTAACTATATAAGGCCTGAAACCTATGGTTTTTTCAGTGAATTTCAAAGGTTTTTTAAATGCTGATTCCTAACTATATAAGGCCTGAAACCTATGGTTTTTTTCAGTGAATTTCAAAGGTTTTTAACTGCTGATTCCTAACTATATAAGGCCTGAAACCTATGTTTTTTTCAGTGAATTTCAAAGGTTTTTTAAATGCTAATTCCTAACTATATAAGGCCTGAAACCTATGGTTTTTTCAGTGTTTTTTAAAAAAAATTGATTGGTTAACTGGTTTATTAAGTGTATCTTAGTGAATACATATATTAGCGAGTAATGTTTAAATATTTAAATATATGCATGAGTGATGTAATATGTGACGTCATCAGCAGTGCATTGCAGACGTGCAAGTTATAGTGAGTCCAACTAACTATAACGTGGGAATTTCAATGGTTTTATGCGAGTAAAATTTCCAGCTAACTATAACTGGTGTGAAACCTATGGTTTTTTCAGTGAATTTCAAAGGTTTTTTAAATGCTAATTCCTAACTATAACTGGTGTGTAACCTATGGTTTTTTCAGTGAATATATATATATATAAAATTTCTATGGCAAAATGAAATCCCTCATTTTGTTCCTTTTCAAATTAAATGTATTAAGTGTTACCACTTTATTCCAATCAAGATGACTTCAGGTGTGCCATACTTTTGTCATAAGTAAGACTGTTAGCGTTCTAGTTGTTCTTTAGAACACTCTGGGACATTCTGTCATTGGGCTATAGTTGGGCTACATCTGGCAGATATTTGGGCTACATTTGGGCTCTTTTGTCTCTGGTGGCCATCTTGGGAGACTGCATATCAGAATTTTTTTAATGAAATATAAGAGGATTTGAGAAGTCACTCAAAATGTGCCCTAATTTTTCTTTCTTCAGCACTAATCATAATTTCTATGGCAAAATGAACCCCCTCATTTTGTTCCTTTGCAAATTAAATGTTTTAAGTGTTAACACTTTATTCCAATCAAGATGACTTCAGGTGTGCCATACTTTTGTCATAAGTAAGACTGTTAGCGCTCTAGTTGTTCTTTAGAACACTCTGGGACATTCTGTCATTGGGCTATAGTTGGGCTACATCTGGCTGATATTTGGGCTACATTTGTTTTTTTTGTCTCTGGTGGCCATCTTTGGGCTACATTGGGCTACATTGGGCTACATTGGGCTACATTTGGGCTCTAACATATATATAGCCCAATGTAGCCCAATATATATTTTTTCAAAGTTAATTTTCGTAAAAACCACTGGAGCACCTATCTTGAGACATAGCAAAGGCACATCGGGCTACCAGTCCCTACAATTTTGCCAAGTTTGATGGAAAACCATTCAGCCGTTTGAGCTAAAAGTGAGTCCAACCGCCCTATGGAAATTAACATGGGGAAAACACGTTTTGGGACCCCCCTTTTATCTCGGCCCCCGCTTGACGAATCCCCCCCAAACTTTCAGGGAAGGAGCGAAGCGCCGCGAGGCAAAGTTAAGGATAATTTCAGGAAGATTCCTCAACTGGCGCCAAAGTTATTCCCAATATAATGTTGCAATTTCCCTATTAAAAACAATCCTAACTATATATACCTACTGGCTATCGCCAGTAGGTAATAAAATTTCTATGGCAAAATGAAACCCCTCATTTTGTTCCTTTTCAAATTAAATGTATTAAGTGTTACCACTTTATTCCAATCAAGATGACTTCAGGTGTGCCATACTTTTGTCATAAGTAAGACTGTTAGCGTTCTAGTTGTTCTTTAGAACACTCTGGGACATTCTGTCATTGGGCTATAGTTGGGCTACATCTGGCTGATATTTGGGCTACATTTGGTTTTTTTTTGTCTCTGGTGGCCATCTTTGAGCTACATTGGGCTACATTGGGCTACATTGGGCTACATTTGGGCTCTAACATATATATAGCCCAATGTATCCCAATATATATTTTTTCAAAGTTAATTTTCGTAAAAACCACTGGAGCACATATCTTGAGACATAGCAAAGGCACATCGGGCTACCAGTCCCTACAATTTTTCCACGTTTGGTGGAAAACCATTCAGCCGTTCGGGCTAAAAGAGAGTCCAACCGCCCTATGGAAATTAACATGGGGAAAACATGTTTTGGGACCCCCCTTTTATCTCTGCCCCCGCTTGACGAATCCCCCCCAAACTTTCACGGAAGGAGCGGAGCGCCACGAGGCAAAGTTAAGGAAAATTTCAGGAAGATTCCTCAACCGGCGCCAAAGTTATTCCCAATAGAATGTTGCGATTTCCCTATGGAAAACAATCCTAACTATATATACCTACTGGCTATCGCCAGTAGGTAATATATATATATATATATATATATATATATATATATATATATATATATATATATATATATATATGTGTGTTTGCAACCCTATTTCCCCTTATCTAACTCGATCTCTTTGCAAATCCATCTATCTATATTTGTGTTTGCAAACCTGTTTATCTTTCTATCTGATATGCTAAATTCTCTATCTGCCTGCCTTTGCAAGTCTCTCTCTCAGTCTTTGCAAGACTCTCTGTGTGACTGCCTCTGCAAGCCTCTCTATCTACCTGTCTTTGGAATACTCTATTTCTATATTTAATAAAGAGATACAAAACCATTTATCAAAAAGCATTAGCAAAGTCAAGAGGCTGGCATCCAATACCAGAACAATTGGCTTTTGTAGGTCCGCTGTTAGCCAAGAGCTTAACATTTACTTTAAGTCCATGGACCTAATGACGATGTTGGACACCTTTGCGGAATCGGGACCGACTGACCTCCGATGTGCGGTACCGACAGCAGCATTACAATGCGACCACACATGGTGCTGTCGCATACTCCCATTTCTTTATGGGAGCTTGTGCTGTGGCCATAAACCAGCAGTAGCACAAGCTTCCATGGAGAAATGGGAGAATCCGTTCATCTCTGCACCATTTGGCAGGCACCTCAGGGTGTCTGCCACACGGTGCAGGGATTAAAAGAGGGTCATAATATGTGCCCCCTCAGCCCCCAACTGGAGGCTGCAGGGTCAATGGTGCCCTGCTAGGGCCCCAAATTTTGCTTCTGACATCGTAATCCCTATGGCAAAACTCAGTTCATGGGGGTTACGGACAGCCTCCGAATGGCTGACGGGCTCCTGGAGCCTGTCGGAATCCAGCCAGAATGACCAGCCGGTTTCACTTTCGACCACCTGCATCGTAATGCGGTGGTTGAAAATTAAACAAACAATGAGACTCAGAAAGCCTCTTACCTGTGGTCGGAGACTATCCAAGTCTCATTGTAATTAGGGCCTATGTATACCATACTTAGTTATATTCATTTTTAGACAGATTTCCTCCATTAGTCTGTTGGGTTATTCACAATTTTCTTTCACCTACTCCAATAATGGGTCAACCCACTTCAGCCATTGGCTACCTTCGCTGTGAGCTATGGCATGCTTTCTTTACACAAGGAGCACATCCACACACAAAATACTTTCGTTTAGTGTCACAGACTTCCCTGGTAAAGTTAGTTCTTTTGGGATTCAAAAATCTTTTTGCCTTCAGTCAATTGTTTTTAGATTCACGATGGTGTAGCAGCTTCCCTAATATTAAACCTTTGCAAAAACCATGAGAGAAGAATATAAAAATTACCAAAGGCTGCGGGCAAACGCCAGAACTATTGGCTTTGCCAGTGCCTGTTTTGAATAGTAATGGTTTTTGGTGCATTTTAGATAACTGTCTGTACGAGCCATTTTCACCTGCACGTTATTCATGTCATGTCTCACAACCTAAAATTAATATGTCCTGACTGATAAAAATAGGAGTCCCTTACAACTTTTTTGCGTAATGACACTGAACGAAATATGATCTGGATGACTACATTAATGGCTAAGAATGGCTTTTACTTCCTACATAATGAAATAGAAACATTGGCGTCAAACATTATTCTTTTTGTTTACAATAAATCCAGTTAAACCCTTTGACCGGCCTTAATAGCACACTTCTCCATTCCGTTCAAATCAAGGTCCTTTTTCTTAATACTGAACATTTCTAAATATACTTATCCTTTTAGCATGGGCAATTTGAAAGGACTTGATAAACTAGGAGATCTATGCTATCAAACTGATGTTCAACTCTTTGTGAAGGGCTGAGCACATGGCCCTGAACTTCAGTAGGCCTGAAGTAAGTTGCCATTCCGTAAAGTGCAATTTATTGCTTCCACTAAGATATCTAAAGTGACTAATATTGAATGATGCAAGTGACTTCTTGTTGGTGAGAGCTTGCAGCAGTGCATGTACTGGTTGCAGCATTGAAATGGCTACTCCATCACTCAATCAATCAATCATTGCTTTTGTAAAGAACACATCTACTCGAAGAATGTTCCGGTGCTGCTAGGCTCGCTGACTATCAGTGCTGACACATATTTACTGAAATGCTCTTTCAAAGAGGCAGGGGAGGGAATTCCAGGCATTGGAAACGATAAATGAAAAAGAGGAATCATCTATTTTTTTCCCTCTTAGTTGTATTGTATTGTAATAGCATTTGTAAAGTGCTTACTACCCCTGATGAGGTGTCAAAGCCCTTTTTCAGTGAGTAGCACGCTACTCCAGAACCTATAAAGGATTAGTGTTGAATTAGTATAGTGAATAACAAATGTTTCGAGAACATAGGGCCTGTTTAGGATGGCAGGCGGACTTTTGTCAGCCGCCACCCTATCTTAAACAGGACTGCCTGTCAGGTTGTCTGGGTCTCGCCAGAGGCTTTTTGATGCGACTGCCACCCCAGTGGTCACAATGCCTATGTTTTGCATTGCAGTGTGCTGCTGGCTGTAGCACACGCCGCAGGGCAAAAAGGGGACACTTAACATATCCCTACACTACGTGGCAGGCATCATGCGGTGCCTGCCACATGGTGCAGGGGTATGTAGAGGGACACCATAGGTGCCCCCCAAAACCCACAGCTGAGGGCCAGAGGGGAAGGGGGTCCGCCATGGCAGGTTAACTGCTATGAAAAGACAGGTGGAAAGGGACATTGTAATCCCTACGTCGGTGTCTTGTAGGGAATATAACCCCCTCCGCCGCACTTGCGGGCTCCAGGAGACTAGCAGATGAATGGTGATCAGTGATCAGTGATTAGTGATATGGCGTCGGATTACATGGTTCCGATGGCGGTGGGACTGCCACGAACAGGCTGTCGGTGGTGGTCCCACCATCATCGTGATCAGCCCCATAGTTCTCTGAACCACTACCAGCAGAGCATCAGAGCAGGGTAGGGATGGAGCCAGAATATACAGTCTGATGCTGTTCCTCAGATAACATGGCCCTTTTTGGTGAAAGGCCCTATGAGTCAGCATAAGCACTTTAATGGGAAGCCAGTGGAGCTCTTTCAGATGCTACTGTATGTGACTCCTTTTTGTCACTTTCAATACCAGCTGAGCTTAGGCATTCTGCACTGACTGCAGTCTTCTCACTTGGTTGTTCAGCATACGCGCAGATTCTATTCTTAAGCCTGGTGTAAAACCCAATTGGGGAGGGTTTAATAACTGATGTTGTTTAAATTATTAAGACAAGGGCAGACTGACCCACTTCTCGAAAACTTTCAAAAAAGCTGACAAAATCGAAACAGGTCTGAATTTAGCTAAGATCAACCTGTCAGCCAAAGGCTTCTTAGCAAGGGAAGTAGCTTTTATGTTATGCTAATATGCATAAGATGCCGTAGAGTGGAGCACTCATGTTCCCTGTGGCTGTCTTTTATGGTTTGTGAACAATGATGCACAGGTGTTAGCCAGTGTCCAACATGTTTTTTGCTATTAGCACATACGTTTCCTCGGCAACTATCAAATGTGCCATTGCCGTTAGTTAAAGTCACGCAGGAACATTTTTATATCTCAGTCAAGGCTTGGTCTTAATCTTAACTGTGAAAATGAAATTCCCTTCACTAAAGCATTCTAGGGGCCTTATTTATGAAGGCCTTGCGCCGCCGGTGCGTCACTTTTAAAATGGGTGGCGCAAGGCCTTCATAAATAAGGCCCTAGAGGGTTATATGGCAAGAGGGACTGGGATGGTACAGATTACAAACATACTTTAATCGGTTTGAAAGATCCTGAAAACTGTCTAATTGAAGTCAATACCTTTTGCTTAAAAAGCCAAAGGTCTACGGAATTACCAAGTAATGATAACACTTTGTGCAAAATGCTATTTTATTGGAAGCAAGCAAAGGCTGCAATATATTAGAACCTTAAGCCTTAACTGCAATGACTTTGAGCTTGATTAGGAGTTCACGGAGGGATAGACAAAATGAATCACCCCTGATAAAATCTGCGGTTCTGAATATGTCGGCGCAATAAGTTGCAACCATTCCAGGTTTTTGGGGAACAAGGTTGAGATTTTGTGGTTAAGGCATGTTCCTGTAAGCATGGAGCCTTTTTTCCCTTGTTTAACTCCGGCAGGTTTGACCGGCCGAAATTTAACAGATGGTGCATATTGACTCCTACCCAGCAAATATGGTATAACTGTGATTCTGAGGCAAGCATGTATTCACAGAGGCATCACAATTTTATATTTATATGCAAGTTGCAGAGTGGCTCTAAATATCTCTGAACAACATCCTTCCATTAAACATTAATCATCCCATCCGATAAACAGTGCCCATCTCTTAAGATTCTAAAGCTCGTTCTCTTCCTTTACTGTCACATACTTCTAGCAGGCTTAACTGTTACTTTGCTCTTTCATATTTCTTATTCCTGAGTCCTCATCACATCCTTTCACAGCCTGCCTGCATCTGGCTAGGCTAGCTCCTATTCCTTATTTGATCTGTTCTTTAAACGTGCTTCTCTGTTTCTAGGCTTATCAGCTCTTTCCTATCTTACCACGAGCTCTCTCTCGCGACTACCTTCTGCAGAGATATTGGGGGGCTCTCAATTATAGCCTACACAAACTGCTTCTAACCATTGTTCCGAAATTTGAGTGCAAGGGCAGGTGGTGGACCCCATTTGAGCCTGCAAAAATGATTCATTCTTCCAATGCACGTGCACCCAAGGGATGAGAAAGCTGCCTGCATCCTTCCCAGTACTTCCACAATGGCCCAGCGCGTAGTGGGTGTATCCCCTGTCAACGTAGGGCAAGTTTGGAATAAGACCACTTCCAATGACCAGGCTTTGTGAAAAAGGCTGCCCTACTGGAAACAAGCATATTATGGCAATTTCTAACAACAAACACTACAGGTTTATTTATGAGAGCCTTGCGTCACTTCTGCACCACGTAACACGATAAGTGCATGACACAGGGCTCTGAATGAGATTTATGATTTGAAGTAAAGCCACCCTGTGTAGGTTTGATTGGCCTCATTAATCTTTCGTAAGGCGACACAGCGCAAATTGATGCAACTGCTTACTCTGCGCTTGGGAGGCGCTCCATAGGCATTGCGGTGGGTGATTCCACATAATAGCCCTGGGTTTTGATGCTGTCCCAAATTCACATTTAAAATCATTTAAACTAGGAGAAGCGCCAAATCTTTACGCTTCCTGAGGTGAGGCATAACGAGAACACACATAGAAAGAGGAAAACGCCTCTAAAGATTGTTTCTGTGCAGGAAGGTACGCCTTCCTCCACAAAAACAATTATGCATACAAAGTAGGCACCTTTGCACCATGGTGCAAGGGTGCCTATATTAGCACTAGGCTGACAAAGCGACTGCCAGCGCAGATCGAAAGGACAGGAATGCACCGTATTGCATAAATACGGGGCATTCCTGCCCTTTCACTTAGGCTCAGTGGCGGCTCCTTCGCCTTGGTGGTGTAGCGTTGCCCCCACTGCCACAAGTTGAAAAAGAAAACAATATTAAAACAAGTTTTTATTGTTTTATTTTCAACTTGTACATCCTGCGTCCTGGGGAAGGGGACATTGTGGGGCAGTCAGGAGAGTGAGTGGTGAGAAGCACTGCTATAAGTGTGGCATGTGGGTTTAGCTGGCTGTCTTAGGTTGGCCAAACCCTTATGCACAGTGAGCTGTCTCCAAGGGGGGCTGGGAGCCTGTGCTGCAGAGCAAGAGGAGAGGACACTGAGAAACACGTTGGGCGGCAGGCGAAAGGTAAGTTCTTTTTATTTTATATTTCTAATGTTTTCTCTTGTTTCCCCTCCGTCCCCCACCTCCTCATCATCTGTCATCCCCCTTGACCAAACCCTGCCACTACACCTGCACAGCAGCTGCTATTGCTTTGGCATAGGGAAGCACAGAAAGGTGACTTGCTGTACTGCCGTACACCAAAATATTGTAAATGAGGACCTAAATGTTCATAAGAAACATTCTAAAATAAAACATAGGCCCATCTTCCGACAGTATACACTACCAGACCCTTACAACCTCCCATTTTGAACCAAACATGCTTTAAGAACCAGGAGGAGACAGTGACCAACGTGCTCGCCTATGCGCCCAAGAAGCATCTCTGGTCGGACTGACTTTGTGGCTTCTCAGTGGACCTTCGTCAAAGGGGTGTCAGACCTCCTGGAATTGTTGTCTACTACAGTCCTCTGCCTTATCCTCATTGGAATGTTTTCAACTTCCATTTCCGTGACTAAGACCAAACATAGAAATCTACTCTGTGATTTCGACCAAAGGCCAATTAACGTTGAATCTCCCCACTTAGACACTTCCTGCACCTGTGCTCTTCTAAACTTTACCTTCTCAGACACTATTTCTCATAATTCCCTCTAAGTCTGTAGGATAAGTGCTAACCAGGCCCAATACACTTTGGAATGGAGCTCCATTGTGGTCGACTTCATATTACGACTTTGGACTGGTCTCACATGACTAGATGTCCGCTGTTGGCACTTTGAACTTGGAGGCGCTAGTTTTCACTAAAAACGTTGACAAATTCATAACTCTGGTTCTACTGGTTGAAGTTTTGTCATTTTTAGTTCAAATAAGTTATTAACATTCACTCTATTTTTCTAAATTGGGTTGGAACTTTTCTTGAGTTGTGTTTTCACTTCATTACTTTTTGTGTGCTGCATTAATACTTTACACAATGCCTCTGAGTTGAGCCTGACTGCATTTTGTGCCAAACTACCCAGGGTCAAGCCCAGGTTAATTTAGTGACTTTTTGTGGTTCACCCTGCAAGGGATTGAAGCTGTTACTTGAACAGGACTAACACCCAATAAACCAACAACCCAATTTCTGACAAATAGTGACAATATTCAGAGGTTTTGCACTGGTCATTGATTTTTTAAATGGATGTTTTAGATGGTGCTTGATTAGAACCTGTGAACAGATATTTGTTTATGATACACAGGATATAAGTTAATATAATGTTGCAATCCATAAATTGTTGAAACACTCAGGAGAAGTATGACTGCAAAAATGTAGCCCATAGGAAGCCATGCTTTTAATTCAAGCCTGGGGTTTCTGTATCAAATGATAGTGAAAGTTATACTACCATCAAAGAAGAGGTTGTATCCTATATCTATAGGACAAGTGGAGAATGACCTATTTTCAAACAAGCATTTTCTTTTTTTTTCCAATTTTTTTTATTATTGCAGGAAGAACATCTTCATCAAATTTCAATACAAAAAAAGGAGAAAATACAATTTCTCTTTTAGCAGCTTAAGCAGAGAATAGACATATATAATTCCAAAATGAAAAAAAAAAGGAAAATACTTTTTAGCGAGACGTAATTATAACAGCAGATTTATAACTGGTCTTTAAACAAATTTACAATTCAAAAAAAGTTCCCCAAATTTTTTCTTTCTTTTCCAAAGCATTAGGACCTCTGAGTCTTGCTAAAGAGAGTTCCATAACATTGATTTCATTTATCAAACTCCACTATTCCATTACACTAGGAGGGTATTTTAAGATCCAGGATCTAGCTATGACTAACCTAGCACATGCATATACTATAGTTAATAGATCTCTATTCTGACTAAGGTTATCATGAAAATCAAGTAGGATTAACTGTGGCGATATCGGCGGAGTATTAATTTGTTTGCTCGACAAAACATCAGTTATCCCATTCCAAAATATAGATAATTTTGGGCATAAAACCAACATATGCTCGATACCTGCTGCTTCCATATCACATTTCGGACACTTGGTACGATCATTAGTCTGGTTGCCAGGTGTCCAACTAAATATTCTTTGTGGAGTGTAGTATAGCTGGGTAACTGTTCGATATAGCTGGAGCCTCAAGTTGGAAGATTGGACTTCCCGGTTTATTTGACATAATGAGGCCGAGATCTGTTTAGGGTTGATGTTAACTCCTAGTCTGGTTGACCATTTAGCTGCTAGTTTCCCACTATCATCCCTTTTGTTTGCAATCAAATGGCCAGAGCTTAAACTTATAAGTGATTTAACTTTGTCTGAGTAGAGACACGTTAGAAAGTCAGAATGTGATATTTCTACAATCTTCATCTTGCGGAGTAAGAAATCCCTAATTTGGATATACTTAAAATACATATCATCATTTAATTCAAAAATATGTTTAAGTAGACCAAAATCTAGAAAACCGTTCGGGCCATAAAGGTCTCCCAAAGTGGTAATTCCATGCCTAGCCCATATCTTCCCCATACCATCTGAAAAGATACAAGGCAGCCCAGGATTACCCCACAGTCTAAGCTCAGCATTATAATAAGGAATTTTTCCTATAGTCATGATTTGGTCGCAGATTTTTTTAATATGCCTAGCGGTCTTAAATGTAACTCTTTTGAAGTAATTAGGATCGTGTACACGAAATAGGAATTGATTGCAATCAGGTCCCAGCATGTAGTGGTGATAAAATAAAGAACTCTCATTTTTCAGCAAGCTTCGTATGCGTTGAAAAAAAGTGGCGAAGTAATATATTCTAAAATCAGGAAACATCAAACCTCCCTTTTCGATTGGTAACTCTAATAATTTGATAGATCTTCGCGCTTTTTTATAGCCCCACACAAAGCTACTACAAATGCCTTCTAGTTTCTTAAAGAAAGATTTGCTAATTTGCAAGGGGATTGATCTAAATAAATATAATAATTTGGGTAGAATCTTCATTTTAATTAAGTTGATAAGCCCCACTAGGCTAAGCGGTATCTTGTGCCATTTTTTTAAAAGTAACATAATTTCCTTTAACATAGAGTCATAGTTCATAGTTATCACCTTGTCTATATTAGCTGCCAACTTGATTCCAAGATATGTCGCACTTTGGCATAACCCCAGAATTGATACCAGTGGTTTATAATTGGCGATAGCTTGTGTCTTGCTTACATTAAGTTTATAGCCAGACACATCTCCAAAATTTCCGGCCTCTTGTATTATTGCCAGAATTGCTGTAACCAAGTCAGTAGTATATATCGCTATATCATCTGCAAAAGCAGTTATCTTCAGATTTTTACCACCATGTTGTACAGGTATAATACTATCCTGAGCTGTCAATGCATTTAAAAAAGGCTCCAAAGATAGAGCGAAAAGTAGAGGGGACAGAGGGCAACCTTGCCTTGTTCCCCTCTCTATCAAAAACGTAGCTGACTCCGTTCCCCCATAGCTGATCTTCGCCCGTGGTGAATCATAAAGCGAGCATACCCAATCTAAATAAGGGCCCTGGATACCAATCTTCTTCATAACCTCCACAAATACTCCCACCCCACTCGGTCGAATGCTTTTTCAGCATCTAACATTACCATCCCGATTGGGGTGTGAGTAGTTGAGGCGACATCAAAGGCTGTGATTGCCATATTTACATGGGCTGTGGTATCCCTTCCTGTCACAAAACCGTATTGCTGGGCGTTAACTAGAACTGGCATTAAAGGGGCTAAACGTTTAGCCAATATTTTGGCAAAGATTTTAACATCGGAATTGATCAAAGAAATCGGCCGATAAGAGCCAAATTCTTCCGGGGGCTTGTTTTTCTTTAAAAAGAATACTATTTTAGCGATTTTCCAGGACATGGGAGCCTTTCTAGACTCCGGTATGGAGTCCATCACTATTTCCAGAAGAGGGAGTAGTCGTTGTGCACATGCTTTATACTGCTCCATAGGCAAGCTATCCTCTCCTGCCGCTTTACCAGAGGGTAGGGCAAGGGTTGCCTCATTTATTTCAGAGATTGTTATTCTAGAGTTGAGCTGGTACACAGCTTCAGTATCTAAAGGTGTAGGCAAATACTCATCAAGATACTGAAGTATCTTGGCTTTAGTAGGAGTGTTGTCGGGTGTGTATAGTTTGCGATAATATTTAGTGAATTGATCAAGAATCTGGTCAGTTTGTTCATAATTGCGTAAGTCTGGACCTTTAATTAATTTAATCCTGGTTCTGGCTTTCTTACCAGCAACTTTATATGCAAGTACTTTACCAATTCTATCCCCTCCTTCATACTGAGCCGATTTATATTTATGAATTTTAGCGCTGTACCCTACTCTTAGTGACTTTTTAATAGAAGATTGTAGCTTTAACAGCTCCATTCTTAGTCGTTCGATGTTAGGTGTTTTTCGAGCGGCAGCTTCTGCTAATTGTTGCTCAACCGCAGGATATTAGAGATGGTTATCTTAGTTTTTTCTGCGACTATCAGCGTTTTTCCTAAGAATATACTGTTGGGCAAAGCCCCTAATGCTGCACTTACAAGCGTCCCAGACTGTATTTATCGGAGCCGTGTTGGTGTTTAAATCAATATAATCCTTAATATGTTCCTTTAAGAGTAATACAAATTGAGAATCGCTAAACAAATATTTAGGACATGTAAAAAGTCGTACAGCTGAACTTTGTTCAGTAATTTTAATTTCCATAAGTATCGGGTTGTGGGATCACTGAAAGAATATCGACTACCAAAATATCGACTACCCAAAATATCGAGGAAAAAATATCTACAGCAAAAATATCGAGTTTGTATGTACAAACAGGTAAGTACAAAAATATCGAGTACAAAATATCGTTTACAAAAATATAGTTGTAAAAAATATCGTATTTACTAAAAACAGTGTTAAATTAAATTAATATTAATAATTAATTACTAAAATATACTTAAAATTACTTAAATTAACTTATAATAATTAAATAATTAATGAAAGTTAAATAAATATTTTTTTATTTCATATTTATTAAACATATATATATAGTAATAAAATATAATAAAATAATACCCAAAAACTGAAAACTGACCCTGAACCCTAAAAATACCCCTTTACCCAAAAACTGAAAACTGACTCTGAACCCTAAAAATACCCCTTTACCCAAAAACAGAAAACTGACCCTGAACCCTAAAAATACCCCTTTACCCAAAAACTGAAAACTGACCCTGAACCCTAAAAATACCCCTTTACCCAAAAACTGAAAACTGACCCTGAACCCTAAAAATACCCCTTTACCCAAAAACTGAAAACTGACCCTGAACCCTAAAAATACCCCTTTACCCAAAAACTGAAAACTGACCCTGAACCCTAAAAATACCCCTTTACCCAAAAACTGAAAACTGACCCTGAACCCTAAAAATACCCCTTTACCCAAAAACCCCAAACTGACTCTGAACCCTAAAAATACCCCTTTACCCAAAAACCCAAAACTGACCCTGAACCCTAAAAATAAAACCAATTTATTTTACTATCTATAGTATATACTTACATATTTTCACTTTCTATATTATTTACAGTCGATATTACTGCACTTACCTTAAAAACGATATTTTGGCTGTCGATATTCTGTCCAGTCGATATTTTGTCCAAACGATATTTTTTCCTCGATATTCTGTCCAAACGATATTTTGGAGTCGATATTATGTCTGTGCACCGGGTTGTGATCCGAGGTAACTCTCGGACAAAATTCTATTGTACAATTTTCTAATAATATGATCAGAAGCCCACACCATATCAATTCTAGAGCATGATCGATGAGGCGCAGAATAATAAGTGAAGCCAGCTAGTTTGGGGTATTTTGAGCGCCATATGTCTTTCAAATTATGAATTCTACCCAGCTCCGTAATAGCAGCTCTAACCTTACGCATCCTCTTAGCACTGCCTAAACCGGTAGTGTCTATTTTATTGTCCATAGCACAGTTAAAATCTCCCATTACCAAAATGTTGCCCTCCCAGTCCAATAGCTCAATGTTTAGCTGTTCATACAGTTTCCGGGTCATCGATATTAGGCCCATAAACCAAACACAAGACAAATTTCTGAGTTTCCAATTGGATTTGCACTATAGACCATCTTCCCCGTATATCAGAAGCCATTTTAATAATTTCCATCACTAAGCTTTTCTGTTTAAGTATAGCAACCCCACGGATCGAAGCTCCAAAGGACGAGCTAACAACCAAGTCATAGCCCATTTGGTACAGTAGCTTTCTGTCTTGGTAACTAATGTGTGTTTCAGACATAAGTGCTAGATGAAGCTTATACTTATCCATTTCCTCTTGTACCAATTTCCTTTTCTGTTTGTTATTAAGACCAGAAACATTCCAAACTAAAAGTCTAATTTTCGACATTTCATATAGTCATACAATTGTCTGTCCTCTGCACTCGCAATTTTATTAATACAAACAAATATAGTTTACGAATAACTAAACAGTCTTTCCTTCCTGCAATAAAAATGTTTGCCCCTTTTTTAACCCTACCCCAAGTCGAAGCTCCACCCACCCCTCCTGCATTCCCCTCCCCTCCCTTCCGCTCTCCTAAATCCCTCCCCCCTGTACCTACCCGGAAGCCTCCCCCTATCTTCTGCTGCCGCTTGAGGGGCAGCCATCCAGAGAGGATTCCCCAGGAACCCCAACCCTCTGTATTGCTCTCATACAGAAAGACCAATGGCCCAAAAAATAAAGAACGAGAATCAGAATAGGAGAAAGTTACCCTAGTCAGTTATAGACATAAATAGCAACCATAGCAAGTTAGTCTAATGTTAATTAATTTTCTGTCTCCTTCTATCCCATTATTTTCTTGATTAAGTTTTTGAACCTATTTTTGAAAGAAAATGCTCCGCCTCTTTAACATCATGAAAAATAAATTTGAGGCGAGCAGGTTCCTGTAGATACACCGTTGCACCATGGGACTTAATGGGGTCAATCAACTTGCGTAGCCCCCATCTTTTATCCATACTAACCTTGCCGAGATCGGATTTTACAACGAAAGTTACGTTATCGATTGTCACTGGAGATCTTGGTCTGGCTTTCATTGAGACTGCCTGTCTAAGCAAGTAATTGCCAAAGTAGATTAAAAAGGGCCGTGGGTATTTACTCTCCAGGGTTCTGGGAATGATAGGGAGTCTGTGTACCCGCTGAAGCTGAGAATCCCAGTCCCAGTCAGATAGATCCGGGAATGCCCTCTGTAGTGTTTTTACCATGTAAGCCCTTGCGTCAGCTCCCTCAGATCCTTCAGGTATCCCAAAGAGTCTCAGGTTCTGCCGCCTCTGCCGGTTTTCCAAATCCTCAACTTTACTCTGCAGAGCCCCTATTTCTTCATTATGTCGATCTAATGAAGCCGCCGTAGTAGCGAGGGTTTCCTCCACTTCGACAACTCTTTGCTGTATTTCCTCAATTTCTTTTGTTACGCCGTTCAGCTTATTAGTGACTTCCTGGAGGGTACTGTGGATTTTAATATTGTCTTCCCGTAGTTGTAAGAAATGAACTTGTACCTCTTGGCGATGATCCATTAATGTTTTTAGGATTAAATCCAAAGATGAGACATTATCATTAACAGGAGCCGGTGGAGGGGAGATGGAGATAATAGGTGTTAGCGTTGACCCGCTATGGGGGGGAGTGGGTACAAGAGGTTTGTCTTTCCGAATAACCCCGATACTCCCGCTAGTGTCAATATTGCCGTCAATATTGCCGTCAAGAATGTTACCAGTAGATGGTGTAGTCGGTAGAGCAGGAGCAGAGGGGTCAATTGTAGAAGGCAGTGGCAGAGGCAGCAAGTCCGAATCTGTATTTGATAGGACCACACTCACAAGCGGAGTAGCTTGCGAGTTGTTTAAGTTGTTTAAGTTGTTTTTAAGGCTTTCTCCTGCAGTAGAATTGTCTCCTGATAGGTTAGGTGACAAATTTTTAGCCCTTCTCTTTTGAGCTTGAAACCACTTGCTCAGCGGGCTCTGATCTGTAAGCATTTTCCCTCCGCTGATAGTTGGCATTAGTGTATTTAGTAGAACAGCTGGGTTCATGTTTCTCCCCCCTTTCTTAGCTTTATTTTTCGCTTTTCCCCTTTTTTTAAGGGCAGAGGATCTACTAGCCTTTAATTGCTTAGAGCTGTATTCTATGTCCTCGCCTATATCTTCTCCTCCCTCAATGTCTCCTCCTTCAATTAGCTCCTCGTATTCCGCATCGTCAAAGTTAGCTTCTGGGCCTGTCTCGTTGTCGGTGCCATCATTTCCATCAAGCGCCATCGCAGTGATTATCGTCTCTCTCATCAGCTATAGTCCGATCTAAAACCTGTAAGGACTGAGGAGACAGAGGGAGCTGCAGGGCAGATTCAGTAGTGGCATCTGTAGTATGAGCTTCCACCACAATGTTCTCGTTGTATACAGCCTCATTCAAATTATCCACCTTGTTTGTAGCGCTCTTGTCCACCATATCTGTCATCACTTTACCTTTTTTTGTAAATTATCAAAAGATTTATCAGATTTGTAAGTGGAGGTTCCCGCTACTTCATTTTTATCTTTCCCTTTGTCTTTATCTTTAGTTTTAGTAGCTGCTATAGTGGAGCTAGTTTTTGTAGGTGTAATTGGAGAAAGTTGAGTGGCTTGCTGCTTATCAATTTGTCTATCCGTGTGACGGGGCATCCTGGCTACCACTGCTGGTGAAATAGGTTTAAATATTGGTGAACTTCCCTCGTCCACTCTGTCTTTTAGGGGGGTGCCTTTGGTTAACTTGCCCCTGATGTATTTGGGTGCCGTCAGCAGAATGTGCATGTTATCTCCCAGTAGCGTAGATAGTAGCGTAGTTTCTGGAGCCAATAGTTACTATACTGCTGTACTGCCGTAGTTACTGGAGCCAAAAAGCCTAGTATAGTATAGTTCTCTTTTTTTTCCCACAGCGCCCAAGCAAGCGAGCAAGCTTAGCAAGCTTAGCCAAGCAATGCCTTAAGCCTTAAGGTCCTAGCTCCCGCTACAAGTCGCTACAAGTATTGCAGACAAATCAGGTAAATCAGGCAAAGGACCTCGGGGAATCAGAAAATAAGAAAATCCCCCCGTACTTTACCCGTTGCAGTCAGACAGTTGAGGCAGTCACACTCCTTCAGTGTACCCTATTTTGAATGCTCCAAACGAGTACTTCATGGCTTTTCCCCCTGCCGCCGCCTCTACTGGCTCTACTGGCTCTGCCTCGGCCTCTGCCTGCGGTTGTTCCCAGCGCTTGCCGACCCCTCCTCTCAGGCAATTCGTCGCAGCTGCTGCTGCCGCCGGGTTTCCTGCAACACGTTTCCACGTTTTCCCAAGCCCGAGCCCGTGTCGAGCTTGAGCGCTCCAGGCTCTACAACGCAGAACAGCAGGTAAGCAAGCCCCAAGCAAGCCCCAAGCCCCTGCTCGGAGAAGTCAAAAATCAAAAAATCAAAAAGTCCCGCAGAGGCAGTATAGTTCGCCTGCCGTGCCGCACCGTGTCTTTGTAGCTTATAACTGTGTAACTGTGTAGCTGTTGTAGCTGTGTAGCGCTGGGTAGAGCTTCTGTAGCGCTAGCAAGGGCACCTTCACAGCACTCCGAGAGTCGGATTTTCCTATCAACTAAAACATCCAGAGATTCAGAAATCAGCCGTGGTTGTTTTCGGGAGCATACTCGGCTATTCAATCGCCCGAGAGCTCGAGGGTCAAGCGTTCACAGCGGGAGCTCCTCTCCGTGGCGTCTTCACACCACCATCTTGCTTCCGTCCAAGAAACAAGCATTTTCAATGCAATAGGTCTTGCATTAGTGAAAGTTTGAGCAATTGGTGTTGCAAATGTTAATGTTTTCTGTTTATTTTTGTTAAACAATATACTACCAGTAGCATAAGTAATAAATGAAAAGGAATGAATCAATAGAAGGGTGCACTAACATAAGCTGTTACTAGATGTCTTGTGGAGTTGTAAAGGCACCTTTATTGGCTTTATATGGTACTGCACCCTTAATGCAATTATAAAGAGAAAGATTGCATTAAGGCTGCAATACCTCATGTGGCAAATAGAGGTCCTTTATAACTCCACAGGGACAATTAGTCTTCATTCCATTTAGATACTTTTACAACAAACCAATGCCTAAATACCTTTGTTTTAAGAGTTGCAAATATTAGCAAATATGGAACTGTTGTAACAAATACAGTGTAACGTATTCCTTTTGACACAAGTAATAGCAGGGTTTGGTGGTTTAGGGGAGTAATGCGTCCAGTGTAGGGGCCTGTGTTTGACCTTAAGGTCACAGGTTCAAATCCCAACGTGTTGACTGAGCCTTTTATCCTCCTTACGTCGATTCAATAAGTACTAATGAGTAATATTAAATCTGTTTTATTTAGGCTAAAATGCCCACTGGTGAATAAAAGCTTTATTAATACAGATTATATAAAAAACTGCTGCTAAGATTAGGAATTTATTTTGTTGTTTAAATTGGCGGTATTTTTGGACTGTGCAAGGGTCATATTTACGCCTTATTGTGGGGGTGGCTGTATGAAAGGGGGGGCATGCTCCATTGATTTATGTATGTATTTAATGCTTGTTAAGCGCGGCTGTCACCCAGAAGGGTATCCTGGCGCTGAGACCATATCCAATCAACAAAAATAGGCTACACTACTCTAGGAAACAGGTGGGTTTTAAGATCTCTCTTAAACGTGGACAGATCATGGCTACTTCTCAAAGCCAGAGGTAAAGTATTCCATAATGTGGCGGCCGAAAAACTAAAAGCGCGGCCGCCCATCCTCACTCTGTTTATCCTGGGGATCCTCACTAGGAACGCAGAGGAGGATCTTAAAGGTCTGGCTGCTTGATACCAGGAAAAAAGGTTTTGAAGTGGTATCGGTCCTAGTCCATGCAGAGCCCTAAACACAAGACAAAGAGCTTTAAAAGGGATCCTCTGCTGGACTGGTAGCCAATGAAGGTCAGCTAGAGCTGTAGATGAAGAAGCGGACCGTGGTCGAGACAAAGCCAGTTTAGCGGCCATATTCTGAATCCTTTGCAACTTTAGGATCAAGGTCTTGGGAGCTCCCAGAAGTAGTGCGTTGCAGTAGTCTAGCCTACTGAGGATGGAACTACGCACTACCTCGGCTCTGGCTCCTCGGGGAAAGATTGGCAGAATTTTACGTAGGGCGCGAAGCAGGCCCATACATGTCGCTGTCGTCCTATTTACAGAAGCATCAAGCTGCAAATTGGGTTCAAACAGAACTCCTAAATTGCGAGCCGATTCTGCAGCTTCCACCGAACCCGGGATGGAAGTCGGCCAAAAATCGTCCGGTAATACGCGTGGAAGACGGTCTGAAGAACAGTGGAGCACCTCCGTTTTTGATCCATTAAATTGGAGTGAGTTAGCTCGCAACCAGGCTGCTGTAGCCGACATACAACGGTGAAAAGTGTCCCTCGATATTATCTCTGATCCTTCAAATGAAAAGATCAACTGAGTGTCATTGGCATAATTGATGACTGATATGCCGAATGACTTTATCAGTTCAACCAGAGGTCGGAGATATAGGTTAAAAAGGATCGGGCTAATCGCCGACCCTTGAGGGACTCCTTGATTCACCAGTCGTGTGGATGATCGAAAGGGTGGAAGTGTCACAGCTTGTTGTCTGTTATCAAGATAGGATGTGAGCCAGTTTAGAGCCAGACCGCTCACTCCCACTTTTCGAAGACGGCCAAGTAGAACTTCATGGTCTACCGTGTCGAACGCGGCCGACATGTCAAGCAGCACCAGAAATGCTGACTTGCCCCTGTCGACACGCGTCCGTAGATCGTCCAACACGGTGACTAATGCGGTCTCGGTACCATGGGCCGGTCTGAAGCCAAATTGGGCCGCATCCAGACAGAGATTTATTTCTAGGAAGTTAGACAGTGCTCTCGTGACCCACCTCTCGAGAATTTTAATCGCGAATGGTAAAAGCGATATAGGGCGATAGTTGGCCACACAGAGAGGGTCCAGAGAAGCCTTTTTTAGCAGAGGAGTTACAATTGCCAACTTCCAGCTGTCTGGGACTGATGCTGTGGTCAGTGATTGGCAGCAGATGGAATGAAGAGGTAGAAACAACTCATCTTGAAATGCCTTCCAGATCTTATGGGGCATAGGATCAAGTGGTGACCCTGAAGATACACCATTGGCCAAGACGCAAAATTCCTCTAACGAGGGAGTAGGAAAACATGACAGCCGAGGGGAAATTTCCTTGATGTTATCCAGGTGCACGGAAGGATCCAAAGGGGAAGACATAGACGGCGCAGCCTGTCCAGATGCTGTAAGACCCGTCAGAATGGTTCTGATTTTCTCCTCAAATGCAAGGGCCAGCGAATCACATAATACCTGTGAAGCCGGAGTAGTTGGCACTGTACAGGACGGGTTGGATAAGTTATTAACCAACCTAAACAGGGTCTGAGATTTATTGGAAGCCTTCGCTAAGGTATCTTCAAAGAACTTAGCTTTTGCATGTCTTAGCTGGGCCTTATATTCCTGCAGGGTCGCTTTATACGCTACCCTATCCTGCTCCTTATACCCTCTCCTCCAGGTACGTTCCGCCTGTTTACAGCAGAGCTTATGCTGTCCAAGATCTTCAGTGAACCAGGCGTTGGCTCCTCTAGGCCTGTCCCTCACCCTTCGCAGGGGGGCCAGCTCATCCAAAGCTGTTAAGATGTGCTGGCAAAGGGTTGCATAACTCCTGTCCACAGTATCCTCTATTGAGAAGGTTTCAGGCAGTAATGTAGGTCGAATCGGCTCCCTAAGAAGGCGATTCCATTGTCGGTTGAATTTCATACCACCCGAGTTACTAAGTTTCAATGGAGCAGGCATCACAAAAGACATAGTGATCAGTGAATGATCGGTCCAGCACTGATCCACAACCTCTTCCACTATAACCAGATCTTTATCGGCGAATACCAGGTCCAGAATATGCCCTTTAGCATGGGTAGATGATAAAACCAGCTGTTCAAGATGAATATTGCTGCACGCTTGACAGAGTTCTCTAAAGGCCAAATCATGAGGACCGGAAGGCCAAAGGTTGAAATCACCCAATACTAAAAATTTAGAGTGGGATTTAGAAAGGTCGTAGATCAGGTCAACTAGCGTTTGAAAAGCCTTTGTGGTAGAAGAGGGAGGTCTGTAGCAAAGTAAACCTGCTACCAAGGTACCGCCCTGGGCCGCAATGGAGAAGCCCATGAGCTCAAATCCTAACACCTCTTTTACCACCAAATCTGTAAGGGCGATTGATTCTCTATAGATGTATCCTATTCCCCCTCCCCTACCAGAAACTCGGGGAGTGTGTCTTATGAGATAACCTGGTGGGCAAGCCCAACCCAGTTCTATCCCACAGTCCACCGTAGCCCAAGTTTCGGTCACAAATAGTATGTCCAAATGGGAGGTTTCTATCAAGAAAGCAATCTCGGCATTGATGGTGTTGCAGCGTGAGAAAGGGTGTATTTTGTTTGCTGGCTGGACAGAGGACGAGGGCTGGGCAGTCACTGGTAATGAGACAAATATAAAGCAATAAATATAAGTAAATAAAGAAACATGAGGCCATTGAAAACAAACATATACAGAAAGCCTGATGTAACAACAGAATTGTGGGTGGCTGAGATAAGATAAACAGGGTGCATTATGGTGGAAAGGAACGAAATGTATGATAAACTGTGTTACAGAATAAAGAAAAATGCACGTATGAGGCAACTGAAAAAAACACATGCAAGAAGCCCGGTGTGTTTTCAAACAAGAGTTTGAGCTATTGGCATTGTAAATGACAATGCCTTTTATTTATGTGGTTTTATAACCTGCAAGCCGTGTGTAAACAAGCACTTTGTACTTAGTCGTTGCTTACGAGAAGGACCGTAACTGCTCCAGTTTTACTGCCTCCCTTGCTTCTGGTAAGTAAGGACTATAAATACAAAGGGCTTGTTTAAGCACCACTCGCAGGTTTTCAAATACATAAATAAAAGGCATAGGCCCAGATTCATCAACCTAAATTGCGCTCGCAATAGCTGCGAAACAGCTATTGTGATCGCAATTACGGCTCCCGCAATTCTTCAAGCAAAATTACAGTAAATTGCGAATTCACAAAAATAAATTTGAAGAAAAAATGTGGAACCCCCATAGCGAATCGGTAACCGCAAATTCCCACTAATTCTGTGAATTAATTTGCGAATTCGCAAATAAATCACAAATCCAATTAATCAAACATCGCAAATTGCCAAAAACCACAAAGTCGCTAAATGCGAGTCGCAAATTAAGGAGAAGTCAAACCAGGTGGTAACCATGAAGTTCAATTAGAAAAAAATAAAAATAAATTTCAAACCGGAAAAATGGGCGGAGCACAATAAACACACATAAGGAGACACAGTAGGAGCATGAGGACTTTCACGATGCCAGGTCTATACATTGTGGCAAGGCGGCTGAGGCTCCAGGCTGCAGCCTGGAACCAACGCAGGATCCAGGAGCGCATCTTCCGGCTGCGGATAACACTCCTGGGCCAGACTGAAGAGGAGATATACTCCAAATACAGGCTGAATGGGGCAATGATAACCAAGCTCATCCGAGACCTTGACCCCCTGATGCAGCACCCAACAAGGAGGACCAATGCCGTGCCCACCCATGTCCAGGTCCTGTGCTGCCTGCACCTCCAGGGGATAGTTGCAGTTGCAGAGGGAATCTCCCAGAGCACACTGTCATGCTGACTACGGAGTTTCCTGGATGCCATGCTGACCCGGATACACCATTACATAACCTTCCCAACCACCCAACAGGACTTAAATCAAACAAAGCTTCACTTCTATAACATTGAGCAATTCCCCCATGTAATTGAATGCATTGACTGTACCCACATCCACATCTGCCCACCCGCTGAGACAGAATGCATGTACCGGAACTGCAAGTACTACCACTCACCCAACATCCAGATGGCCTGCAATGCAAAGACAATCATCACCGACATAGTGGTCCAATACACTGGGGAGAACGCATGATTCTTTCATATTCAGGCACAGCGGCATACACACCCGCTTGGCCAGGGGTGACTTTGACGAGGGACACCTCCTAGGTAAGTACACATGCCCACATACAGTGCGTCAAGCCCATGTAGGTGTGCATGACAGGCACAGACCCTCTGCCCCTTTCCTTCAGGTGACAGCGCCTATGGCCTCTGTGAGTACCTCCTCACCCCATACCTCAATCCCTGCCTCACCACAGGAACGGCGTTACAATGCTGCGCACACTCACACCAGGAATGTCATTGAACGGACATTTGGGATGTTAAAGAGCCGATTCCGTATCCTACATAAGACTGGTGGGGCCCTCAAATACCAGCCTGAGGTCTGCTGCCGCATCGTGGCCATGTGTGCCATACTCCAAAATATTGCTATCAAGCGGAGGATACCTGTGGAGATCTCTGGCAGTGAGTCGGAGGGGGACAGCCGCCCACCTGCACATGTGCTTCATGCACGCGGGGAGAATCCCGATGTAGGACACAGGCACCGCAACAACATCACACTGAATTATTTGTAGTGAACCCATACCCCTCACACGAAACTGCACTCATGCATGCCAAATGAAATAATGACATGAGTAGGATTTGCGTTTGAAATAAATTCTTAAAATTATGTAAACAGGATCTTTCATTTACTTTTTGTGTTCAGAAAATATGAAAACTGTATTACATCATACAGCCCCATGATTGCGAAGCAGGCGTGCTTGTTACTTCAGCATCGGTACAAAAGGGGGTGGTGATGGACGGAGCATCTGAACCAATCAAACACTCACACCCAGTCAAAAGATCTGGGTTTGATCCATCACCGTTCTTTAGCCCACTCTGCCACCCCAGTTAAGACATGGCTATATGCAAATCAGTCTGACCCTGTGCCTCATGGGAACAGTCTAGCCCAAACTGCCAAGCCATGCCTTCCCTGGACCGGAAACAAGCTTCCGAGGACCGGTTTCTGGCATTACAGCCGTCTTCAGCCCGGCTTGCTTGAATCCAGTGGCAAAGTGAGCAAGGGACTCACGTCTGAGCATACCCTGCCACACTTATGGCGGCCAAAAGCGGTACAAAAGGGGGTGGTAATGGATGGAGCATCTGAACCACTCAAACACTCACACCCAGTCAAAAGATCTGGGTTTGATCCATCACCGTTCTTTAGCCCACTCTGCCACCCCAGTTCAGACATGGCTATATGCAAATCAGTCTGACCCTGTGCCTCATGGGAACAGTCTAGCCCGAACTGCCAAGCCATGCCTTCCCTGGACCGGAAACAAGCTTCCGAGGACCGGTTTCTGGCATTACAGCCGTCTTCAGCCCGGCTTGCTTGAATCCAGTGGCAAAGTGAGCAAGGGACTCACGTCTGAGCATACCCTGCCACACTTATGGCGGCCAATAGCGGTACAAAAGGGGGTGGTGATGGACAGAGCATCTGAACCAATCAAACACTCACACCCAGTCAAAAGATCTGGGTTTGATCCATCACCGTTCTTTAGCCCACTCTGCCACCCCAGTTCACACATGGCTATATGCAAATCAGTCTGACCCTGTGCCTCATGGGAACAGTCCAGTCCGAACTGCCAAGCCATGCCTTCCCTGGACCGGAAAAAACTTCTGAGGACCGGTTTCTAGCATTACAGCTGTCTTCAGCCCGGCTAGCTTGAATCCAGTGGCAAAGTGAGCAAGGGACTCACGTCTGAGCATACCCAGCCACACTTATGGCGGCCAAAAGCGGTATAAAAGGGGGTGGTGATGGACAGAGCATCTGAACCAATCAAACACTCACACCCAGTCAAAAGATCTGGGTTTGATCCATCACCGTTCTTTAGCCCACTCTGCCACCCCAGTTCAGACATGGCTATATGCAAATCAGTCTGACCCTGTGCCTCATGGGAACAGTCAAGCCCAAACTGCCAAGCCATGCCTTCCCTGGACCGGAAACAAGCTTCCGAGGACCGGTTTCTGGCATTACAGCCGTCTTCAGCCCGGCTTGCTTGAATCCAGTGGCAAAGTGAGCAAGGGACTCACGTCTGAGCATACCCTGCCACACTTATGGCGGCCAAAAGCGGTACAAAAGGGGGTGGTAATGGATGGAGCATCTGAACCAATCAAACACTCACACCCAGTCAAAAGATCTGGGTTTGATCCATCACCGTTCTTTAGCCCACTCTGCCACCCCAGTTCAGACATGGCTATATGCAAATCAGTCTGACCCTGTGCCTCATGGGAACAGTCTTGCCGAACTGCCAAGCCATGCCTTCCCTGGACCGGAAACAAGCTTCCGAGGACCGGTTTCTGGCATTACAGCCGTCTTCAGCCCGGCTTGCTTGAATCCAGTGACAAAGTGAGCAAGGGACTCACGTCTGAGCATACCCTGCCACACTTATGGCGGCCAAAAGCGGTACAAAAGGAGGTGGTGATGGACAGAGCATCTGAACCAATCAAACACTCACACCCAGTCAAAAGATCTGGGTTTGATCCATCACCGTTCTTTAGCCCACTCTGCCACCCCAGTTCAGACATGGCTATATGCAAATCAGTCTGACCCTGTGCCTCATGGGAACAGTCCAATCCGAACTGCCAAGCCATGCCTTCCCTGGACCGGAAAAAACTTCCGAGGACCGGTTTCTGGCATTACAGCTGTCTTCAGCCCGGCTAGCTTGGATCCAGTGGCAAAGTGAGCAAGGGACTCACGTCTGAGCATACCCAGCCACACTTATGGCGGCCAAAAGCGGTATAAAAGGGGGTGTAGATGGACGGAGCATCTGAACCAATCAAACACTCACACCCAATCAAAAGATCTGGGTTTGATCCATCACCGTTCTTTAGCTCACTCTGCCACCCCAGTTCAGACATGGCTATATGCAAATTAGTCTGACCCTGTGCCTCATGGGAACAGTCCAGCCCGAGCTGCCAAGCCATGCCTTCCATGGACCGGAAACAAGCTACCGAGGACCGGTTTCTGGCATTCCAGCCGTCTTCAGCCCGGCTTGCTTGAATCCAGTGGCAAAGTGAGCAAGGGACTCACGTCTGAGCATACCCAGCCACACTTATGGCGGCCAAAAGTGGTACAAATTGGGGGTGGTGATAGACGGAGCATCTGAACCAATCAAACACTCACACCCAGTCACAAGATCTGGGTTTGATCCATCACCGTTCTTTAGCCCACTCTGCCACCCCAGTTCAGACATGGCTATATGCAAATCAGTCTGACCCTGTGCCTCATGGGAACAGTCCAGCCCGAACTGCCAAGTCCTGCCTTCCCTGGACCGGAAACAAGCTTCCGAGGACCGGTTTCTGGCATTACAGCCGTCTTCAGCCCGGCTTGCTTGAATACAGTGGCAAAGTGAGCAAGGGACTCACGTCTGAGCATACCCTGCCACACTTATGGCGGCCAAAAGCGGTACAAAAGGGGGTGGTGATGGACGGAGCATCTGAACCAATCAAACACTCACACCCAGTCAAAAGATCTGGGTTTGATCCATCACGGTTCTTTAGCCCACTCTGCCACCCCAGTTCAGGCATGGCTATATGCAAATCAGTCTGACCCTGTGCCTAATGGGAACAGTCTAGCCCGAACTGCCAAGCCATGCCTTCCCTGGACCAGAAACAAGCTTCCGAGGACCGGTTTCTGGCATTTCAGCCGTCTTCAGCCCTGCTTGCTTGAATCCGGTGGCAAAGTGAGCAAGGGACTCACGTCTGAGCATACCCTGCCACACTTATGGCGGCCAAAAGCGGTAGAAAAGGGGGTGGTGATGGACGGAGCATCTGAACCAATCAAACACTCACACCCAGTCACAAGATCTGGGTTTGATCCATCACCGTTCTTTAGCCCACTCTGCCACCCCAGTTCAGACATAGCTATATGCAAATCAGTCTGACCCTGTGCCTCATGGGAACAGTCCAGCCCGAACTGCCAAGTCATGCCTTCCCAGGACAGGAAACAAGCTTCCGAGGACCGGTTTCTGGCATTACAGCCGTCTTCAGCCCGGCTTGCTTGAATCCAGTGGCAAAGTGAGCAAGGGACTCACGTCTGAGCATACCCTGCCACACTTATGGCGGCCAAAGCGGTACAAAAGGGGTGGTGATGGACGGAGCATCTGAACCAATCAAACACTCACACCCAGTCAAACGATCTGGGTTTGATCCATCACCGTTCTTTAGCCCACTCTGCCACCCCAGTTCAGAAATGGCTATATGCAAATCAGTCTGACCCTGTGCCTCATGGGAACAGTCCAGCCCGAACTGCCAAGCCATGCCTTCCCTGGACCGGAAACAAGCCTCCGAGGACCGGTTTCTGGCATTACAGCCGTCTTCAGCCCGGCTTGCTTGAATCCAGTGGCAAAGTGAGCAAGGGACTCACGTCTGAGCATACCCTGCCACACTTATGGCGGGCCAAAAGCGGTACAAAAGGGGGTGGTGAAGGACGGAGCATCTGAACCAATCAAACACTCACACCCAGTCAAAAGATCTGGGTTTGATCCATCACTGTTCTTTAGCCCACTCTGCCACCCCAGTTCAGACATGGCTATATGCAAATCAGTCTAACCCTGTGCCTCATGGGAACAGTCTAGCCCGAACTGCCAAGCCATGCCTTCCCTGGACCGCAAACAAGCTTCCGAGGACCGGTTTCTGGCATTACAGCCGTCTTCAACCTGGCTTGCCTGAATCCAGTGGCAAAGTGAGCAAGGGACTCACGTCTGAGCATACCCTGCCACACTTATGGCGGCCAAAAGCGGTACAAAAGGGGGTGGTGATGGACGGAGCATCTGAACCAATCAAACACTCACACCCAGTCAAAAGATCTGGGTTTGATCCATCACCGTTCTTTAGCCCACTCTGCCACCCCAGTTCAGACATGGCTATATGCAAATCAGTCTGACCCTGTGCCTCATGGGAACAGTCCAGCCCGAGCTAGCAAGCCATGCCTTCCCTGGACCGGAAAAAACTTCCGAGGACCGGTTTCTGGCATTACAGCCGTCTTCAGCCCGGCTTGCTTGAATCCAGTGGCAAATTGAGCAAGGGACTCACGTCTGAGCATACCCTGCCACACTTATGGCGACCAAAAGCGGTACAAAAGGGGGTGGTGATGGACGGAGCATCTGAACCAATCAAACACTCACACCCAGTCAAAAGATCTGGGTTTGATCCATCACTGTTCTTTAGCCCACTCTGCCACCCCAGTTCAGACATGGCTATATGCAAATCAGTCTAACCCTGTGCCTCATGGGAACAGTCTAGCCCGAACTGCCAAGCCATGCCTTCCCTGGACCGCAAACAAGCTTCCGAGGACCGGTTTCTGGCATTACAGCCGTCTTCAGCCTGGCTTGCTTGAATCCAGTGGCAAAGTGAGCAAGGGACTCACGTCTGAGCATACCCTGCCACACTTATGGCGGCCAAAAGCGGTACAAAAGGGGGTGGTGATGGACGGAGCAGGAGGATTTTGTTGTTGTGTAGCTAGGAAATCTCAAAACGGGCCCCATATATCTTTAGGCCTGGAGGGCGCTGGTAGGGTATTGGCATACATGTCGCTGTTCGTGGAACAGGTCGCTAAGCTTTGAAGCCACCCAGAGGCCTTCGGTGCTCTTTTGCTACCCCAGCAGATTGCAACCTCTCTTTTTGCCAAGAGTAAGAAGATGGCGAACCTTCAGAGGGATTTGTACCACATACCACAATAATGCTATTTCGGGTAGCGGGGCCACTTGGATTTGAATCATGTTGCTTAAAAGCCTATGGACTTCCACCCAAAAATCGCACACTCGGGGACAGCTCCAGGCCAGGTGTGAGAAGTCAACCTGTGGGGCCTGGCAACAATGGCAGAAGTGAGGTCTGGAGGGGTCAATCCTGTGTGTGCGAGCAGGTGTAGCATAGAGTCTACGTAAAAATGTAAAGTGTATCAATTTGTGCTTGCTATTCAAGGATACAGTTTTGGTAACTCTACAGCAGTCCAGCCATTGCTCATCCGTGATTGAACTGCCCAAGTCTGCCTCCCATGCAGAGCGCACCCTGGAGTCGTCCACCGGCATCGCAGCAGAGCATGCCCCGTATAATTGCGATGTAAGGTGGAAACCCTTGACATTGTCTATCACCAGTGTAAGAGGGGGAAACGAGGGGGGTTCAAGTGGATAATCTGGAAACTTGCAACATAGCGTTGCGTGTAGTCTAGTCAGGACAAATGTATCCATGAACGTAGCGTCCGCAAACGTGGACACATCCTCTATGTAAAATAGATGGCCCGCGGGGAAGAGATCTCCCATTTTGTGGATGTTGAATTTGACGCAGGTTCTCTGCACTAGCTTTTCATCAGTTATGGGTAGTAGGTGGGCATTTGAAAGGGGTAGGGCAGAGGAATACAGTGATTGTGTGCGTGTGATCTTGCGTAGCTTGAGCCAGGCCCAGCTGGTAGTGAAGACAGGTTGTATAGCTTTTGGATCTCTAGGAATACCAGTCGGTAAAATGGAGGCCATTGTAGCAGGGAGAACAAAATCAGATTCAGGGCGGAGGTAGGTGACCCGAACATCAGGGTGATACCATGCGTGTGCGAAACTACACTGTGCTGCTAGGTAATATAAATGTAAATCGAGAACCCCGAATCCACCCCGATCGTAGGGCAGAGTCATTATTTGCCATGCCACTCTGGGCGTCCTGTCTCTCCAGACTAATTTTAACAATAGGGACCGTAGAGTGCCAAAGAACTTGTTGGTGAGGGGTATTGGAACGTTGTGAAATAGGTATAAAAATTTGGGCAGCACAATCATTTTTATCAAAGCTATGCGTCCTGCCATGGAAAGCGGAAGCTTAAGCCAGGAGTCAATCCTTGTTTCCAGCTGCGATTTTGCTACCCCGTAGTTGTGGCGAATTACCTGTTGAGTGTCGTGGTGGATATGGATCCCTAAGTACTTCACTGAGTCGGTGCACCAGTCTAACGGGAATTCTGGGTTCCAACGAGGTGTCCCTGTTGTGAGGGGGAAAATGACCGATTTTCTCCAATTGATTCCCAAGCCGGAGAAATTGCCGAAGCGGAGGATTTCCCTAAGCAATGGATCGAGGTTTGTGCCGAGGTCGTGAACATAAAGGATGGTATCATCCGCATATAAGGAGATCAATATTGGACCTGTTCTAAACTCCTGTGACGATGCTTTTCTTGGAAGTGCCTAATCAAGGGGTCCATTGCCAAAATAAACAATAAGGAGGAGAGGGGGCAGCCCTGTCGTGTGCCACGTGTTAAAGCAAAGGGGGCAGAGAGAGTGCCGTTGAGACGCAGTCTAGCCATGGGCTGTATATACAGAAAAGTCGTAGTAGCTATAAATCCTTGGGCATTCTCATGAGTTCCATTATGGAAAGAAAAAAGGGTCATTCCAGGGAATCAAAAGCTTTTTCGGTATCTAATAAAACTGCCGCTGCAGGCATGTCTGGGTCTAGTCTGTGCAGGACATTAAACAGATTTCGACTGGGTAGGGAAAATTATAGATTCCATGAGCAAGGAGAGGCGACACACTAGGGCCTTAGCAAGTATCTTATAATCTAAGTTCAACAATGACAGTTGACGATATGAGCTACATTGTGAGTGATCCCTACCGGGCTTTGGGAGTAATATAGTAACGGCTTCTCTCAGGGTGGGAGGGGAGTTTTTGTGTCTCCAGGGCTTCGGCATAAACATTCAGCAAGTGTGGCGTCAACAAGTCTTTGTAAGCTTTGTAAAATTCAGTCGTGAATCCGTCCAGCCCAGGGGCTGTAGACGTGTTCAGAGTGTTAATGGTCTCATGGATACTATCAGTTGTTATGGGTTCTGCCAAGAAGTCCTGCATAAATTTCTCTAGGTAGACTAACGCTATTTCTGAGAGATATTTCTCTTGTTCAGTGTGGTCAGGTCCTAGTTTGGTGGTGTATAGTGATTTAAAATAGGATGGAAACTCCTTTTGAATCAACAGGGGGTCCGTAAGTTTGGCACCAGATGTGTAGTGCAATTCTGTAACATAGGATTTCACATAGGGGGTCCAAGCATCTGGGCCAGAACCCGGCCAGGGCAATCTCCATAAACCTTGGCACTATGGTATTTCTTGCAGATTCGTTCGTAGACCTATCACAACTACACGATAACAGGCTTGTAAGTGACACGCCGCTTTAATCTTTAATATATTTTTTAGTAACCTCACGGGTCCATGGGTCACATAAGGTGTTACAACAATGTTACTTCACAACCTCAGTGATTTATGCAATTATTTTGTCACGTACTTTATTCAAGTGACTGCAACGGAAAGAGTATTCTAATGTTCTGTTTACACATATTCTTGTAGTGTCTGTTCCCTGACGAAGGGCACCAACTAATGCCCGAAATGCATTGGATTTGTTTATAAGACATCGCCTGCAGTGAAATACATGTATAAAATCAACTAATGATGATGAAAATATGAAACAATGAGAGGAATGAAAATATAAATGAATACAAATATAACAATGAACCAAATTGGTAAAACAAGTGTGGAAGTCTCTTTCTAGCAAAAAGACATCAGTGTGTGCCTAAAGGGATGAAGCTAGTGACTCACTGGCATCACATCTAGTTTATGTATTCTCGACGTCGTGGGACTCTCGACGCCACCTTTGGAGCACCCAAAAAATAGTCAAACAGCCTGACAAATCAAGTGAAACGTAGCTGTGCATTTGCCCAAAAACACTCTTACCACTATGGTATTTCCCCATGTATAGAATTTCCTTATTGGCTACCGTCCTATATTCCAGTAAAAGAGATGACCTCTTCACATCATACCCCGGGTCCGCAGTCGTCCTCTGGGCTGCATCTAGTGTAGCTAATTCAGTTTCCAATCGGGAGAGTGTGTTGCGCAAGTCTCGGAGTACCCCAGCACTTTTTGAAATACATATCTCCCTCATGTAGGCCTTAAACCCCTCCCAGAGTGTCGCTTCGGAGTCCACAGATCCCGTGTTTATGTCAAAGTAGACCTCTATGGCCATAGAGAGTTCCTGCCTAAATAGTTCATTGTCCAGAGCCCGAGACGGAAACCTCCACTGTCTTTCATACCCTTCCGGGCGGGTTACAAGCAGCCTAAGCAGCACCGGGGAGTGATCCGAATAAGATCTAGGTAATGTTTGTATGTTGTGGAACCACCTGGAGAACTCGGGGGTGGCTAACCAATAGTCGAGCCGCGTCCAGGTGTTACTTGCACCAGTGTAGTGTGTGTGGGTGGTGTAGGTTGGATCGCGGACTCTGCCCACGTCTAGTAATGTGAGGCGGTCGCACATAGAATGTTGGGCTTTGCGTGCTTTCGGGTCTGGGGCCAGTGACGTGCTATCTGCTATCGCATCGAACGTGACGTTAAAGTCCCCTCCCACCAACAAGGGTGGGGTGCCCAACTGCAGTGGCTTCGCTTGGAGAGCGACGAACTGGTCTGCGAGAAGGTAAATCATGAACTCAGTGCGATGCGTAAATCTCAATTCCCGTCCCACCACCCCCCGCCCATTCGGGAAGGCACTACCCATTCACCAGCGTAACCCCACAGTACCCAATATAATTGGCAAGACCGTAAAACTATTCCTACAGGGTACATGCTAACGTTAGAAACACAATCTATAGGTGTACACCAAATAAGGGGACGTTCGCTATCCAGCAATCTAGTAATCAATAAACAAAAAACTACTGATCACAGGATGTTACAAAGGATCCGTTGAGGCGGGGGAATACAGAGTCCGGACTTTCAGCCGAGTCCTGCTGCAGAGAACAAGTCGGCACTGGCATCAGACCCACTCTGGGGGGGGACAACGGCATCAGGTGAACCTTTGTTGTTAAGTTTGTAGGTATGGCAGAATTCTTGTGCTTCCATCGGGGTTTCAAATACACGAGAGCAACCATTTACCTCCACTCATAGCCTGGTGGGATATAACATGCCATATTTCAACCCTAGATTCCTGAGGGTAGCTTTGGCACCTTGGAATTTCTTCCGAGCATCACTATCCATTGTGGTGAAGTCAGGGGACAACGACAACTTGGAACCTTGCCAGGAGAGTTCTCCCTTTTCTCTGGCCATCCGCAACGCAGTGTCTCTATCTCTGAAGTTGAGCATCCTGGCGATGATGGGTCTTGGCGGGCTCTACTACTAAGCTGGGGGTGAACACCTCTCTTCCAAAAAGATCTACCAGTATGGTTTCCACCAGTGTATCCATTCGTCCAGTCGCTGTGGATTCTGGCACGCCCACGAGGTGTATGTTGTTGCGTCGACTCTTGGCTTTCAAGTCCTGGTTTTTAATCGCCACTTCCTTCAGTACTCTTTCCATCCTGTCGACCCTCTTTAGGGATTGAGCCATGCCCTCCTCCTGGTCGGATGTGCAAGATTCCACCATTTCCAGGTGTCGGTCATGAACCTGGATCTTAGCCCCAAGGTCGGCCACATGTTTGTCCAAGGTGTCAAACCGGACGTCTAGCGCCTTAACTCCTGCTCGCATCTCCTTCAGTAAGGAACCTAGCTGGCCAGCATCTTCCATCGCATGTAGAGGGGGCCGTGGCGCCCGTCGCCATGGTGGTCGGAGGGTTCTTGCTCATAATTACTGGTCTCTCAAATGAGAGCTGGCCTTGCTTCAGGTCCTTGTGGCCCATGCCGCGCTAGGATGGTTCAGGCTATGCAGCGGGGCAAGTGTCCCAGGACCTGATATTGCCCGTGGGGAGACCAGTCGCTGTTGAGGTGCTGGCCAGTGCCCCGAGTGGTAGTGGTATGTTAGGACGGTGCGGCTTGAGCAGGCAGGAAATCAAATATACGGGCCGTTAGCAGAGGCACAGGGAGGTAATAGAAGTATGGTGGGCTCGGAGGAAGGCTGGTGTTGTGCAGGGCGGCTCGCTCAAAGGTTGATGGGGTGCGCACTAGGCAGGGGTAGCCTGCTTATGAAGAGTCCGGGGTGCACACAGCGCGAGCGGCCCGCACCACGTAAATGGTGCGTATGGCAGCTAACACCAGAGGATGAGATCACCCACCGCTCCCAAAGTGCCCCGGGGGCATGCGAACGCAGTGTGGCTCACTAGTCACTGCCGCTCAGAAGGTTGGCCGGCACTCCCTCACGGGACTCCCTCTCTCCCAGATGCAGCTCCGGATAGGATTCAGGCAGCGGAGCTGCGGTCTGGCAGTGGTACAATAGGCGCTTTAGCCCCAGGGGTCCCCTCCTGCTGTGTAGAGGCTCGGGCAGGGGAAGCGTAGGGTGTAAATGATGCCACTCGTTCCATCGATCCAACAGTCAGCCAATGGATCGTAATGTCCACTCCACCCAGCAGGTCCCTATCGCGGGCACCCCAGTCGCGCCTGCCGTAAATATTTCACGTAGTGGTTGGCAGATGGGGGGAAGCCGCCCAGCTAGCGTCGCAGCACCCAAGGCACCCAGGGGGCCTGCGGGTGTAAGCAGTGCTCACCTCGCCTCTCCGTCGGGCTGAATGGCGGCAACCGCATCGCGACACTCCTCCCCCTCTGTTGCTTCTCCGAGCGGCAGTCAGGCAGTCGGTCAGCAGCATGGTAGAGGTCAGTAGGCGCATGAGCAGCACTCCCTGCTGCGAGGGCTCATGGGCAGGGGAAGCGCAGGATATATATTGCTTCGTCTAGCCGCCGTTTCAGTAGGCGGCCGGCGGAGCTCCAGGGCTGCTCCGCAAGTCAAGCCGCCATCTTGGGTGCCTCGGCCCCGTTCCTCTCTCGGACCTCCTGCTTCGGTATCTGGGGTATTCAGGCCGGTTTCTGGGGTAGGATTGCTCAGGCGGATGTCTCGCTGGTCCGGTGCCGTTTATGGGCGCATTAGTGGCCGCCTTTCACACACTGGATCGCCGGATGGTTACTAGTTGCCGGAGAGCTTCAGCCCAGCGCAGCCATCTCGGTCGCTGGCTAAGCCACGCCCCCCCATATGAAGCACTTTCTCTGAAGAATGAAAGGCCCAGGTGGCCCTGCAGGGATGTGACACATGACCTATAAGACACAGAAACATCTCTGCAGCTGGCGCACAGCCAGCTGAGTTATTATGCCAAGGCATGACATGGCCCCTACTAAATTTGGTAAAAAGGGAAATGTACATTGTGTGGCAGTAGGAGGGGTTTTATGAGATAACCTCCCCTCACTCTGTCGGTGACCCTGTACACGTTTTAACCCCTTCACTGTGGTTCTATCACAGTGACACAGTATTTACCTGGCAAAAGCAGTCGCCGGTAAGACGCACATGCAAGCTGTCCGTTATAGGGTTGCGGGGCATGGTGACTGACGTCAGACGAGAGTCTACATGGGAAATGACCGCCTGAAGGATGCGGCTGGTTTACTGCAAAACGTACAGAAGGGCCTCGTTTAATAGCAGCAGGGGTCCCATACGAGAGGGAGGTGGCTCAACGTGTTTAATGGCACACCTTGCTTAAGAGGGAGCGCTGTGTGATAGTTAGGGAGCACCTTATTTTATGTACCAGAGGCAAAGATATAAGGGGTTCAACTTTTTTCTTTCCACTAGTCGCTGTTCCCTCTCTTTCCTTCTTTCATTTAGTTGCTTCCCTGTGAAATGGATCCAAAAAAGAACAATCCTACGAGTGGTGCGTGCACTCGACACAGCGAGACATGTGGTTTCAATTATCGTGCCCGTGTCTGGGCACGATAATTGAAACCACATGGTAGGGGTGCGCGTAATAGACACCAATAAGCCATGGGCGGAGCAATGCGCATGCCTTTGGAAAATTGCGTGCTGTCTTTGATAAAAAGACTCAAGCAAAGGCCAATAGTGTGGGACAAAAGAAAAAGCACACGCATGAGCGTGTGCAATTCCTTGGTCCATTTTCAAACCCCCTACAAGAGGTCTCTCGCTGTGAAACAGTGCTGTGCACTGCAACGCAGGCGCGAGATCTAAACATGATTCTTTGGGAACCAGGGTGTAGTTCTTGAGGAGTTAGAAGTACTAATTGTGTCTCAGTCGGTTGTATATATTTTAATTCGTACTTTTAAATGACAACTTATAAACCATTAAATACAATTCCAGTACATCTTTTACACATACAGTTTTAAGTATGCACAGAATTTCAAATTTATTTCACTTTCAACATCACTAAATTAACGGTTAACAGAATGGGAAATATATGCTCATGGCATTGAACCCATAAAAGCACAAGAAAAATACTAAGATATCCTTTATGTATGATGCTTTTAGTAAATTGTTTAAATACACATATTAAATATTATTGTAATTTGCCTGGTAGTATGTAGTAATACCTTTATACAACCTTTGCTCCTCCAATATAGTATATTCCATTAAAACAAAATAAAACATGATCAATTGATGTGATACAATGGTTACGTGTAAGTATTGAAGAACCAATGCATATGATTGCGAGTACGAGTAAGTGATACAATCTTAAAATCTTAAAATCTGAAATGTTTTCCTTTTTCAGGCACCCTTAAAATGACTAAATGGGCCTGCCATGTCAACAAAGACTCTTTCACCCCCCCGGACAAGGATTATCCTTCACAAAAAGAGATCCATGTCTGCTGAGTGAGAATCGCTAGACATGGAAATCCCTGCATGCACTTTCATCTTTGATGACTGCCATGAGACTACCAAACATATTCAGTCACTCGCCGTTCTTTTTTTTCACCCCCAATTCCCCATATCGGTAAAAATAGGTGCTTTTGGCTGGAAAGCAATACAACTGTCCGTGATGTATAGGGAATTGTTTCCTACTTTCATTCTCGTGACTGCTATGCCTTACGTGGTGGTCCAGGGTTGAAACAATCTGAGATGTAGCCATGCACTAAGCGTTGCAGGGTTACTTGTCAATGCAACATGGCCAACCAGTAGAGAACACACTACCAGGCCACAGATTTCTGACACCAGTCTTTTGAGACTCTTCTGAATATATGCATGAGGTTCCTCCACCTCTAAAGGGAGTGGTGTTGACTTCAAGTTTTGCAGTGCAGGACCACCAGCATATTTTGGTTGTGCTCCTATTTGTCAATCAATAAATACACCCCTAAAGTGTTGCACTTAGGAAAAAAATATATAATAATAGGTGATAAGTAAACAAACGATGTGCAATAACCTGTACATAAACTGCAGCTTCCACATTTTTATGAAGAGGGTTAACGTAATGTGTTTCACTATACCTCTCACTTTAAAATACCCCCATCACATCTCACTAATAATCAGGTATCTCTATTTCTTCATTTCAACCTGTTTGACTAGGTCGACAAAATCAGTCCAGCTTGAGTATAGGCTACCCACTTTGTGAGAGAAGATAGTATACAAATGCAAGTTATAATGTAAAGAACAGACACAGACACACACACACACACACACACACCCATCTCAGCCTCCATTGTAATTTAATATTTTCCTGACACCCATTATATTGCTAGTAATGGAACTAAACAGAATACAGCTCACTCTTTAGTACAAGTTTCCCTAGGGCCATGCATATCATCAGTTTATCTATATATATAAAAACTAAAGTATGTCTGTCTGTCTGTCTGTTTGTCGTTTATGCATTACTACACCATTCATCCAATCGCCATGAAACTTTGGGAAGTTGTTAGGTACACTCCCGCAAAGGTATCTGGCATACATTTTTTTTAAATATCAGCCCCCCAGGGCCCTCATAATCTTTCGAATGCTGATGTACGCACCAGACGGAAAAACAGCAAATCGTGTATCCACAAGCACTCGAATAAATAAATAGAATTAAAACACCATTTATCTGATCGGCATACAACTTTGGGAAGTTGTTGAGTACACTCCCGTGGAGGTTTCTGGCATACATTTTTCTTAAATATCGGCCCCCAAGGGCCCACATAATCTTTCGAATACTGATGTACGCACAAGACGGAAATACAAAAAATTGTGGATCCACAAGCACTTGAATAAATAAATAGAATTGAAACTGCATTCATCCGATCGCCAGGAAACTTTGGAAAGTTGTTGTGTACACTCCCGCGAAGGTTTCTGGCATACATTTGTTTAAAATATCGGCCCCCCAGGGCCCTCATAATCTTTTTGTTTTTCCAGACGGAAAAACAAAAAAATCGTGTATCCACAAGCACTTGAATAAATAAATAGAATTAAAACGACACTTTGAAATGTTTTCCATATTAAAATGAATACGTTTCAATAAAAATGACACAATGTAAATTGAGTGTTATCATAACGAGTTTCCTTGAATTCCCTTTCTTCGGAGACCACAGCATCGCGCGACGGGTAAGCTAGTTTCAAATAAGAAATAGTGGTGTTGCATACTGCCAGCTGATTAACACCTGTTCTCTTAACCTGTTATGTTAGATGCAGAATCATGTTTGTCAATCATTCACAAGTAAATATTTTTTGCCCTCAGTTTTCAAAAAACTTTATTAGAAAGAAAGGAAATCATGTCACATTACAGCTGGCATTACAACCATAAATACAATAGACACTACACTTACAATTGCGCTCCGCGTGGCAAGGCGGTGGAGGTCAAGAGTAGCACCTAAATGGCGCAACAGTAATTTGGTGGTAATTAAGACACACTAGAGGAAGCACAAGTAATCTGGCCTGGGGGAGAATGAGACCAGCGACACCAACACGGTCATTAGATAGAGATGAGGGGAGCCCATATGTCGAGGGGCCTGCAGGCGGCGGGCATTATATCCCAAAATTCACCCCGGAGTGTCTGGCAGTTGGCTGAATCATCCAGCCAATTGTTGACAGTGACCGACTTGCGCCCCAGTACATGGCTACCCTACGCTTTGAAAGCACCAGTAACATCACAATTAATTTACGGTTGGCTTCTTGCATGTGTTTGACGTAGCCTAGGAGACATATCTGGAGTGAATAGTTCGAGTGGGATGTCACTAATGGAGGCACAAAACCCCTGCCAAAGCGATGATTCCCTGGGGCACAACGAGACCAGGTGGGCGTAGTCTGCTCCTTGAGCCGAGCTGCGCGTGCTTCTGTCGACGTCAGGTAATCCCATCTTGAGTAAGGATGCGGGGTGCGGTGGAGCCTGTGTAAGTCCCTTGCTCACTTTGCCACTGGATTCAAGCAAGCCGGGCCGACGACGCCTGAAATGGCAGAAACCGGTCCCCGGAAGCTTGTCTCTTTTCTGGTGAAGAATTGGCTTGGTAGTTTGGTCTGCCCTGTTCCCATGATGCACTGTGCCAGGGACAGACTAATTTGCATATAGCCAGGTTCTGAGCTGGGATGGGGCAGTGAGCTAAATAACGGTTATGGATCAAGCCCTGATCTTTGGACTGGGTAAGAGTGGTCTGCTTAATTCAGACACTCTGTTCATCGCCACCCCCTTTTCTGAATCATTTTGTCCACCATAAGCGTGGAAGGGTATACTCAGACATGAGTCCCTTGCTCACTGCTCCATCAGGATTCAAGCAAGCCGGGCCGACGACGCCTGAAATGGCAGAAACCGGTCCCCGGAAGCTTGTCTCCTTTCTGGTGAAGAATTGGCTTGGTAGTTTGGTCTGCCCTGTTCCCATGATGCACTGGGCCAGGGACAGACTAATTTGCATATAGCCAGGTTCTGAGCTGGGATGGGGCAGTGAGCTAAATAATGGTGATGGATCAAGCCCTGATCTTTGGACTGGGTAAGAGTGGTCTGCTTAATTCAGACACTCTGTTCATCACCACCCCCTTTTCTGAATCATTTTGTCCACCATAAGCGTGGAAGAGTATACTCAGACATGAGTCCCTTGCTCACTGCTCCATCAGGATTCAAGCAAGCCGGGCCGACGACGCCTGAAATGGCAGAAACCGGTCCCCGGAAGCTTGTCTCCTTTCTGGTGAAGAATTGGCTTGGTAGTTTGGTCTGCCCTGTTCCCATGATGCACTGGGCCAGGGACAGACTAATTTGCATATAGCCAGGTTCTGAGCTGGGATGGGGCAGTGAGCTAAATAACGGTGATGGATCAAGCCCTGATCTTTGGACTGGGTAAGAGTGGTCTGCTTAATTCAGACACTCTGTTCATCACCACCCCCTTTTCTGAATCATTTTGTCCACCATAAGCGTGGAAGGGTATACTCAGACATGAGTCCCTTGCTCACTGCTCCATCAGGATTCAAGCAAGCCGGGCCGACGGCGCCTGAAATGGCAGAAACCGGTCCCCGGAAGCTTGTCTCCTTTCTGGTGAAGAATTGGCTTGGTAGTTTGGTCTGCCCTGTTCCCATGATGCACTGGGCCTGGGACAGACTAATTTGCATATAGCCATGTTCTGAGCTGGGATGGGGCAGTGAGCTAAATAACGGTGATGGATCAAGCCCTGATCTTTGGACTGGGTAAGAGTGGTCTGCTTAATTCAGACACTCTGTTCATCACCACCCCCTTTTCTGAATCATTTTGTCCACCATAAGCGTGGAAGGGTATACTCAGACATGAGTCCCTTGCTCACTGCTCCATCAGGATTCAAGCAAGCCGGGCCGACGATGCCTGAAATGGCAGAAACCGGTCCCCGGAAGCTTGTCTCCTTTCTGGTGAAGAATTGGCTTGGTAGTTTGGTCTGCCCTGTTCCCATGATGCACTGGGCCAGGGACAGACTAATTTGCATATAGCCAGGTTCTGAGCTGGGATGGGGCAGGGAGCTAAATAACGGTGATGGATCAAGCCCTGATCTTTGGACTGGGTAAGAGTGGTCTGCTTAATTCAGACACTCTGTTCATCACCACCCCCTTTTCTGAATCATTTTGTCCACCATAAGCGTGGAAGGGTATACTCAGACATGAGTCCCTTGCTCACTGCTCCATCAGGATTCAAGCAAGCCGGGCCGACGACGCCTGAAATGGCAGAAACCGGTCCCCGGAAGCTTGTCTCCTTTCTGGTGAAGAATTGGCTTGGTAGTTTGGTCTGCCCTGTTCCCATGATGCACTGGGCCAGGGACAGACTAATTTGCATATAGCCAGGTTCTGAGCTGGGATGGGGCAGTGAGCTAAATAACGGTGATGGATCAAGCCCTGATCTTTGTACTGGCTAAGAGTGGTCTGCTTAATTCAGACACTCTGTTCATCACCACCCCCTTTTCTGAATCATTTTGTCCACCATAAGCGTGGAAGGGTATACTCAGACATGAGTCCCTTGCTCACTGCTCCATCAGGATTCAAGCAAGCCGGGCCGACGACGCCTGAAATGGCAGAAACCGGTCCCCGGAAGCTTGTCTCCTTTCTGGTGAAGAATTGGCTTGGTAGTTTGGTCTGCCCTGTTCCCATGATGCACTGGGCCAGGGACAGACTAATTTGCATATAGCCAGGTTCTGAGCTGGGATGGGGCAGTGAGCTAAATAACGGTGATGGATCAAGCCCTGATCTTTGGACTGGGTAAGAGTGGTCTGCTTAATTCAGACACTCTGTTCATCACCACCCCCTTTTCTGAATCATTTTGTCCACCATAAGCGTGGAAGGGTATACTCAGACATGAGTCCCTTGCTCACTGCTCCATCAGGATTCAAGCAAGCCGGGCCGACGATGCCTGAAATGGCAGAAACCGGTCCCCGGAAGCTTGTCTCCTTTCTGGTGAAGAATTGGCTTGGTAGTTTGGTCTGCCCTGTTCCCATGATGCACTGGGCCAGGGACAGACTAATTTGCATATAGCCAGGTTCTGAGCTGGGATGGGGCAGTGAGCTAAATAACGGTGATGGATCAAGCCCTGATCTTTGGACTGGGTAAGAGTGGTATGCTTAATTCAGACACTCTGTTCATCACCACCCCCTTTTCTGAATCATTTTGTCCACCATAAGCGTGGAAGGGTATACTCAGACATGAGTCCCTTGCTCACTGCTCCATCAGGATTCAAGCAAGCCGGGCCAACGATGCCTGAAATTGCAGAAACCGGTCCGCGGAAGCTTGTCTCCTTTCTGGTGAAGAATTGGCTTGGTAGTTTGGTCTGCCCTGTTCCCATGATGCACTGGGCCAGGGACAGACTAATTTGCATATAGCCAGGTTCTGAGCTGGGATGGGGCAGTGAGTTAAAAAACGGTGATGGATCAAGCCCTGATCTTTGGACTGGGTAAGAGTGGTCTGCTTAATTCAGACACTCTGTTCATCACCACCCCCTTTTCTGAATCGGACTGTTCCCATGAGGCACAGGGTCAGACTGATTTGCATATGGCCATGTCTGAATTGGGGTGGCAGAGTGGGCATAAGAACGGTGATGGATTAAACCCAGATCTGTTGACTGGGTGTGAGTGTTTGATTGGTTCAGATGCTCCGTCCATCATCACCCCCTTTCGTACCGTGAAGGGTGAGCAGAGCCTCACAAAGAGATGGAGGGAGACTGCCCCGTTCAAGAGAGTTGTTGTACATTGCGGCTAGGTGTGGGACCCGAAGAGGCTCATATTGTTTATAGAATGCAGGGGTGAGACCATCGGACCCAGGAGCCTTATCGCCCGGGAGGCTTGCAATGACAGTGGAGATCTGCATCACAGCCTTGAGGGGAAGGACCAACAGGAACTACAGCGCCCAGCAGCCCGAGAGCTGATGCCGCCAGTCACGCAGCATCCTGCACCCGGATGCACGTTAAAAGCAACAGCGGGCTCCCACAGCGACCGGAGAAGGCCGGACTGGGCCAAACCCCTTGGCTGTTTTAATCCGGATCCCTCCATACTGGACAATTGGATGGAAAAACCAGGCAACAAAGCAAGGTACTTTTAAATTACCCCATTAGCCCTGATTATTCCAGTATTTTATTGCGATCTTATAAAAGGGTATACTAGGGCTTTGGGCTGAGCATCTGCAAATGGGCAAAAGGAAAACACCATGACTTCGAGGGTTGGTATGGCTGGTTCAATTGATTCCTTTTTAACTAAAGCTACATATGGGATTATGCAGGAGATAGTCCTGAGAGAGAGACGGCTATCATTGGAAGCAGGAAAGTGTTCTCAGAATCATGCCAAAGGCGAGGATGGGGTGCAAGTAAAACCAGCAGCTATTGTGGGCCCTTTAGATGGTTCATCAAATGCCACTGCTTCCGCGTCTTCATGTCAAATACCCACTCCTGATGAACCTGACATGTCACTTAGTACTTTGGTTGCTAAAATAACAGAGGAGCACGATGTGACCTCAAACTTACCCCCATCTAAGAGAAAACAAACTGCTGGTAATAAGTTTTCGAGGAAGTCCCCACGGACACAAACATCATGACAATCTGGTTTGGATTTAGAACAGTTATTGGATACTTTATTTACAAAGCTGGAGTCAATGACAAAGGCTCTTTTAGCTCCAATAAAGCTAAAGGTGGAAAAAGTTGAGAAGTTATTTCATGACTCGATCACCAATTGTAATAAATGTGCCATGACACTTGTGCCAAAACCGACAGTGGAAGGGGTGGCAAATCCATCTTGGAATATGAACCAAATACCATCTGGCCCATATTCAAATGTCCAAGGGACTGAGGAAACGTACAGTAGAACCAGTCAGTCAAATGTGAATGAGGAAAGGGGGTCTGTAGCCCAGAACTCCAAGGTAGCCCAGACGAGCAGACCTCTAAACTCTGAGAGGGTCCTCCTGTCTACTCGTATCCAACCCAATCATGTTATAGCTAAGATCATGAACAAAAGAATACTTGATCGGCCCCCTCCATCTACCCACTTAGTAGTAGTCTTATTGGAAGTCCCTTCTCTCTCTCAAGATGGCAGGGAAACTACACAGGACTTAATACCTAAAGTTACTCATTGGTGTACTAAAATGTTATAAATGGTCCGAGTACATCATCTTACATCATTATGGACAGAAGAGTGGGGTGGATAGGCCACCAAACAAAAAAAACCATGTAGGAGACTGCATAGTTGTCAACTTTCAGAATCCTGAGAAAGAGTAGCTCAAAATCTTTAATTAGAGTAGTCTTGGTACAACATTTGTATCCCCCTAGCCAGCGCAGATGACTTACGCAATGGCAATGGCAGGAGAAAACCCTAAAATCAGGTAGGTTTGTCAACATACCAACATAGATAATAACTTACAAATGAGTAACCCTTTTCAACCCCTAGCCAGTCTCCAGAATCTGGAGAAAACGACTGACTAGAGCTAGAAGACAAAACATGTCAGGGTACATCCCCAGCGAATATGCCCCAAAAGACCCTATATCATCAACCCTGGACCATGTTGATATAATTAATAAATGCCCTGGAAATCCTCCTATCTTAAATCCCACTATGGCTGCCCAAGAAAAGGTCCTCTAGTGGAACATAGCGGGAATAAGGTCTAAAAGAGGAAACTCACACTGGGAACATTTTCTATCTATGTATCACATTATTGCCCTCCAAGAAACTTCGGAAGCAAATTATTGTTTTTATTTAGATGGTTTTATCTCGTTTCATATACATGCTATCCCATCGAACATGGGCAGAGCTAGGGGGGGTGTGCGCCTAATGTTTTCATGGAAGCTCTCTTGCAGGACACATCTGGTTGAATGTGAATCACAAAATGTTTTTGCAGTAGAACTGTCTATTAAGAACCGTGCCATTGTGATAGTGGTGATTTTTTATAAGTCTTTTTCCAGAGGACACAAGTTGGAACATTTGCAAGACTTAAAGGAGTTTTTGGAATTTTATGAGGAGATCAAACATCTTACTATGATGTAATAATCTTAGGGTATTTTAACATCAACCAATGTTATTTAAACTCTTTCACAAACCAGGGGGAGTTATTTTCCTCACTCACTCACTTTGAGCATACATCTTCAGGTAGTTTGCTTGAGGTCATTCTCTCTAATCAAAAGTTATGTTGCCTTCAGCAAACAGTTTGACGCCAATACCCACCTATGTGGGGAATGGAAGGTCAAGCACCATTGATTATATTTTACTGTCTGCTCCATTAGTTTTGTTTACTGAGGATTTAATTGTTACCTGGTCAGGTTTTAGTGACCATAATCCCCTTACTGTTGCCATATCATTTCCGGTTATTGAAACTGAAGATCCTATCACTTGTCTAACAAATGAAGATGTTAGCACCAAAGATTAGACTAAAGTGAGAAACAGTAGTCCCAGATAACTTTTTGAGTAATTTGTACAGTTTGTGCCCCTGAAATTGAGTCCTGTTTAGATCTTGATATACAGGGTAGTTCTATCTTAACAGCCTTTGGGAAACTTACAAAACAAATACAATCTGACCTCATGGTTGTGGGCGGGATCAGACGCCCGAAGGCATAAGGTGGTTTAATGGTGCAAGTCCAGTGACCCAATTGGAGCATATGCAGGCCCTAAAAATCATCACTAGAGACGAAGTAGAAGTTAGGGATAAGAGAAAGGCCTATAAGCTAGCAGTTCATAATAGGACGAAACAGTTAAGGGAGCAGGCATGGGTTGCCTTACAACAAGTTAGTATGTTGAAAGATAGTTCCAATTTTTGGTCGGTAGTTATTAGTCCTTTCCTTGCCGAAACTCTGAACTCCAACACTAACTGCCTAATCCCAGCCGACAAATGGGTATCGCATTTTGGCAATATTTTTAGTGATGCAAACGTAGGAGAATCTAAGGAGTATAGAGAAGATGGGCAAACTAGTATTCCACTCCACTTTAGTGTAGAGGAGGTGCAAAAAGCAATTGTATCTAAATCTGGTGGAAAGGCCCCGGGCCCCGACGGGGTCCCGGCAGACCTATATAAAGCGGATCCTAATGTTTAGGTGTGTATTTTGACAAATGTTTTAATGCTATGTGTTTACATGGATACCCAGTATCCTGGAGAAAGCCAGGTATTGTTCCCATTTTTAAATAGGGCGCGAGGGATGAGCCGACATGCTATAGGTCGATCTCACTCCTAGACTCCTCAGCCAAAATAATGGGTAAAGTTGTACTTAAACGCCTAACGACATGGTTGGATCACCAAAATATTATTTCTAATCTGCCATACCGTTTTAGTTCAGGTAAAGGGACCTTGGACCAATGTCTAAATTTAAAATTTAGTGATAGGTAAGTACACTATTGCTAAAAAGGGTATAATACATTTGGCATTCATGGACCTAACACTAGCATTCGACTGTGTTAGCAGATCAAAGTTATGGCTTATTTTAAGTGATATGGGTCTTGAACTAGAGCTTGTGGCTTTCTAACATACTATCCATGAGAATAATACAGCTGCTGTTAGATATAACAGCAATGGAGATTTGACAACCCCTTGGGATGTGAAGAGAGGGGTAAGCCAGGGTTGTATCCTGGCCCCCCTCTTATTCACACTATATATAAATAAGTTAGAGGATTTTCTAACAGCCATCTGTAAAGACATTGCTAGGCTTGGGGATGAGATGATACCCGAACTTTTATATGCGGATGACACGGTCATCTTAGCCAGAACTGCAGTGGGCCTTCAATCATTTTGGATGGTTTTATAGTTTTTATTGACCCTTTAGACTTTTCAACAAATTTTAAGAAATCACATACTATGTCTATAGGTCCTGGAAAGTCCCCCAAAAAGATAACATTTTACTGTTGTGATGTGTTCCTATAGATTCTGTATCGATCCCCCTATTCCTGACCCTATTCTGGTTAGCAAACTAACAAGTTAACTAGCAGCCATCTCATGAGGCAGAAAACCCCCATGATGCAGGAACCGTTATCTGATGAAGCCACACTACGGCACAGGAACGTGTTATCTGATTAGGTCATAACGCTTGCCATCTAATTAGACAAGCGATATTCCTCCAGCCCCTGATAAGGCATACGGAGTTCTCATAACAAATCAAACCTATGACAACCTGGGAAAAACCCTGCGGCCATTGTTTTGAGTTCACCGAGAACTTCAGCAAAAGAATGTGCTAACGACCTGGTCGTATGACATCCTTATTGACGTATCTATGTCCATCCTTACGTCAATCTCGGCACCTTAAAGGTATAAATATTACCGATATTGCCCTATGCAAACACACGCGGTGGTGACGAGAACGGAGCAGCCAGACTTGCCGAAGCCCAGAGCAGAGCAGACCCCGCTGGCGCAGCCCCGCCTTCCTGACGCGCTGAGAACGAGCAGCTGCCTATTTCTCCTGCCGAGAAATCCAGCTCCGGCGCTTCCAGGTAGCCCTCGCAGGCAGCCTGGAATATCGAGACCAGAGACGAGAGATACCATCCCTCATCCATCCTAGATTCCAGGTACAGAACTGAATAACCCCTCACAGAGAATTCTTTAGTCAGTCACTTGGCAAAACAAACTTAACGTAAACTGTAACTTTCTATTCCCGCCCACGTATTAGGCTTAGGTCAGGTACACGGGGTAGGCGTAGCTAGAAACACCAGTTGAGTACGATTAACCAAATGTATATGTGTATGTAATATATTTTATTCATTTTAAACCTTCATATGGCTTAGAAACCATATCAATGTTTTACAGTATTATTTTATACTTCTGCTTTTAATGTATGCACTTTACTTAACCATAAGTATTGCAATAATATCGATCCATTTCTCTTGTATGAGAAAAGAGACTGATCAATAAATAACATCTTTTATTGAACACGCCCGTCTCTTCCGTTTCTCTACAAACTGATGAGACTAAGAATGCACGTACTGACTGAGTAAAATAAATTGCCTTTTGTTCACACGACTCTCGAGATACACTCTTGATTAGGGGAGAGCAAAGTTGTCATGTTCTATGGTTGTCAGAAACTAAATCCCTTCTTGTCTATCCAGGGAGGTTCAACTCCTCCTTGCCTATTCGAGAAAGTTTCTAGTGAACTCTGAGCTAGCTGGCAAACCCAAAACTTTAAGGCTAATATCGACAGTAGTAGACCTAGTTAACGTCTGGTCTAGGCCTATACTATTGAAGGTATTATTCCAATGCGCAGAGCCTATTGGGATAATAGGAACTACACTACATGGCGCCCAACGCGTTTGGAAGGGCGATAAAACTAACGTAAGACATTTAGAGTAACTCAGTCGTGCTTTCTCACTCAGACCCCTTTTTTCCCATAATACTCCAAAGACGTCTGGAGTGGGTGAAAGGTAATATCCGCCAAACCTCGCAGGAGGAAACTCCTATGTATGGTACTTGGCTTAGTCAACGTTGAAGGATAAACCGTTCCAAAATATTGTGCATCTAATCTTTGTTTCCATAAGAAACCTGATCAGCAAACAAACAAAATAACCTTCTGTCGGTACAATGTCAGACAGTGAAGGAGAAAGAGAGGCAGTTAGATTAGCAACTGAAATAGCAGCAGCTGATACTGCACTGCAAGACGCAGACCCGGATATAATACTCATCCCGGTCATTAAAAGGAAATCTATAACTTTAAAACTTATAGAAAATGGACTGACACCTAGAGGTGGTACAGTCATATTCGTAATTGAGGCACACGAATATCGGCAGACAGAGGTATACTATTCATGGATACATTTTCCAGCAGCAAATGCTGTAACAAAGTACTTCCACTATTACAAAGTAGAGGAACCTCCTGGAGAGTACACTCCTTTCGAGGAGGTGGAAGTACCACTTAAATTTCAAGAGCATTTGCTCTTATTTAATGGCGCCCTAAAACATAATAATCACATCACCAGGCTCGGTCCTTTAGGTAGACCAGGAGCAACGTGGCCGGTCCTAGCCGGATACACACCACATCCAGACATCAATGGGCTGTCTGCAGCAGAGCTGTTAACACAGCTAAAACAATTAATAAAAATACATAGACAATTAGTCCAATATGTGATGCGGACTTCAACAATTCAGCCAGCAATTAAAATTCCACAGCTGACCCCTCACCAGGGGAACACAAATAAAATTACACCACAGAACATTCAATCATGCCTAGGTAAAGTACCAGCTAAACGGGAACAAATACCATTCTGGTTAGCACAAAAAATCACCCAAATCGAGGCTGTGTTTCCAGACACCACCCGGTTAGAAAAACACAGGATTCTGACTATCTGTCTTCCAATGGGAATCGCACCACACATTGAGGACTGTGACACTTGGGGTACAGTCTTTGCTTCCATCTACACAAAAACGCACGGTGTTCCATCCATTTCGGTAATACCAGATGTGCTAAAACAAATTCAAGATGAATATGGTCCAGAACCCGCTTTAACTCTTGGTATGAAATTACTAAAAGACTTCAAGCAGGTCTCGGCTATATTATTAGCCAACATAAAAGGAGAAGCAGCGAACGTGGCGATCCGCCAGAGGTTAAAAGAGACAGATATAGCAGACCAACCAGCTGAAATTGCCAGAATCATAGAAAAATCCTATGAGGAACTAGGTAGAGATAGTTTAGGTGGAATACCAGTAAAACCACAACTGATTGAAAGTCCTGAAAAAATATTTTTTAATAATAACTCAACATCACAAAAAAAGAGCTGGGATGGAAACAAACAATCCAATCCTAAAGAAAAGAAATTCCAGTCCAGAGGAAGGTCTCCTAGGCGAAGAGAAAAATCTCTGAACCAAAGACACAGGTCACCCCAGAGTGACCCCTCTGGGAAAAGATATAACCTTAGAAATAGGGATAATATAAAGAAACCTGATAGATATCAAGACATTGATACATGTCCCTCTCAATCTTTTCAGACTTCCTCGCAGAAATCGGAAAGAAGAGGACGATCAGAACAAAGAGAAGAGCACGCCAAGTCCAAAGACAAGGAACCTGCTCAGCTAAAAAAGAAATTACAATTTCCAAAAAAGAAGGTAGACAGTTATCAAGGTAGTTAACAATGCCGAGAATACTGAGGACACAACTGAAAAACGGAGAATGGGCTCACACAATGCTAGACAGCGCAGCAGAAGTGAGCATAGCTCGCAAAGTCCTTAAGAATCATCTGGAGACAGTGGACACGAATGAATATCTTCAAGTGGAAACTGCAGACACCAGAGTTAGCAAACCTCACAAAATATATGAAATAACATTACGTATAGAAGGGGATAAGACTAGAAAAATAAGGGGACTATTTTGGGATAATCTCTCCAAGGGCTATGACATCCTTCTAGCTGAAAAGGACTGGCCACCAGAATTTGTCAGGGAGTGCCCTCATGGCGAAGAAATAATTATGCCTGCCTTCTCAAATCATATCCCAATTCATAAAAAATACACACTTGCCAGATAGTGGGCAGTAGCCCTAGCTCCTGCTTTATATAAAAATCACGTAGGATGGGATGAGGACTCTCCTCCTCACAAAATCCAGTTAAAATCACAACCTACTGCACAGAGGCAGTACCCAATTAAGCAAGAAGCTAAAAAACAGGTAAAAGAAATCCTAGATCAGCTAGAATACCAGGGGGTGATTGAAACTTGCACCTCACAAATGAACAACCCTTTGTTTCCGGTCTCCAAACCAGACAATTCATATCGTCTAGTTTTGGATTACCGACACCTTAACTCATGTTGCAAAGCTTTTGCAGTGCAAAACTCGCATAGTGCTGCACTAATGAATAACATAGTGCGCAAAAAATACAAAACAACATTAAACATCTCTAATGGATTCTTTTGTCAAAACATAGCACCAGAGAGCAGATATTTGTCTGCATTCTCAATAAATGGCACTCAAAAACAATTCTGTTGGTTAGCCCAGGGGTACAAGAACAGCCCAGGAGTATTCTCAGCGAGAGTAACAGAATTACTACAAACATATGACGACGAAGCATTATCGTATGTCGACGACATATACTTAACAGATGATGACTTGGAGACTCACTTGAAGAGAGTGAACACCATAATACTTGGGTTCGCAGCAGAGGGTTACAAATTCAACTTTAAAAAATCCAGAATTGCCCATCTGACAGTCCTGTTCTTAGGATATGAATTATCAAGTGAAGGCAAAAGCCTGGCTGACAATTTCCTAGAGAAATGTGCCGTACTCCAAGCACCTAGAACACTAAAAAACCTACAGTCAATTCTAGGCTTCCTAAATTCCGGAAGAACATACATTGCAAATTACGCAGAAAGGGTCAAACCCCTTTATGATCTAATAAAACCTGATTTTAAAAGAACCAATTGGACTCAAATACACACAGAAATTCTGAGATCCTTACAAACAGACATGCTAATTAAAACAAAATTAGAAACACGTGATAACACACGCAATCTTGTGATTCGAGTCATCCCAGGAAGATGCGGATTCACATACCTGACCTCTAATGAGGGAGAAAAGGTACCAATTGCGTTCAAATCACACTTGTACACTAAGGCTGAAATGAAATTCAGCCCAACGGAAAAAATTCTAACTGCAACACAGACAGCTATAGCAAAAGAACGAGCCCTGGCACAAGGTAAACGAATAATAATCGTGACACCGATACCAGCCCTAGGGGCGGTAACAAAGGCAAGCATTCCAAATGCTAAAGCGCTCCATCCGAGATGGATACAATGGGCTAATTCTCTTGCTGCAACAGACGTGGCATACGAATTTGATCATAACTTAAAGACACAAGAATTTCTCCAATATGAATTTGAATGTCCTCCGCCGACCGAAATTCTGCCTCTAGAACATTACGGCTGTATAATGTATACAGACGGATCAGCACAACCCGCAGTAGGGGGTAAACAAGCTTACAGTGCTGCGTGCGCGATCGATAAAGGTCGCTGGAACGAAGGGAAATTTAAACCAGCAATCACTAAAACACAATCTTTAGGAGATTGTACAGCTCAGCGAGCTGAACTATTGGCGTTCAAGATGGCGCTTGAAAATACCGATCGAGAATTCCCCACACTCATAGTGTGCGATTCGTATTATTGCGTTCAGTCTTACAATGAATACTTGCAGATCTGGCTTCAGAATGGTTTCAAGGATGCAAAAGGTGGCACAATCAAGCATAAAATGCTCTGGGAACAAGTAGTTCTTTTACAAAAAGAACTACCAAAGACTCACGTGATACACACACTGAGTCATCAACGTGATGGCGTTCACGTTGCAGGGAATTCATTGGCTGATGAGGCCGCGAAGGCAGCTGTGCAAACGGCTTCCGTAGCTGCCATCACACGGTCAAAAACAAAAATAGACAGCGAAATATTACAGGCTGTCAGCGCTACAGAAAAGGATTCGATAGAAACACTCCCGAAAGGTTTTCCAGTAAAATACTCATACATAACTGATGCAAACAATGTTCCTTTTGCTCGAATCCCTGGAGTGGGGGATAGGGCAATTCCAAACATGGAACATAGGTTAGGACTGATAATAGCGGCACACGAAGGGCTTGCTTCTATACATGCTGGCGTCTCAGCCACAGTATCATTATTAAAACAGAGATACTGGTGGCCACAAATGAGAAGACAAACAAGGAACTATGTTTTAGAATGTGAAATATGTCAAAGAATGAAAGTATCAACAGTGAGACGCCCAGCGCAGACGCCCCTTCTAATCTCGGATAAACCATTAGCCTGTGTTTACCTAGACCACTGTGGTCCCTTACAAAGGGATGGTAACTATAAATATATCTTGTTTGCAGTGGACTCATGTACGAGATTCATATGGATGTAGCCCCAGCGAACGGCTGACGCCAGAACTGTTATAAAAGATTTGCGAGTCTTTATCGGCACATACGCAATTGGCATGCTGCATTCGGACCATGGTCCTGCTTTTAGCTCTAGAGCTTATAAGGAGGCCATGGTCAGCATGGGCGTGACATTGCGGTACTCTTGTCCATTTCACCCTGAGGGGAACGGAATTGTTGAAAGAAAAAACCGTGACATAAAGCAATCTATAACGGGAAAGGTATTAGGTTCGGGAGCTGGGTGGGTCAAACATCTAATAAGTGTCCAACGTAGTCTAAATAACCTGCCAAGAAATTCTCTGAAGGGATTCAGTCCGTACGAATTATTATTTGGAACTAGGATGTTAATCTCTGACCTTGACAGTCAGACTTCAGTGGTAAAGGAAAAAAGCTTTGATATCAAAGATCGTTTGGCTATTTTACAGGACTTAAACGAAACAAGAAAAGACCTGAGCAACATAAAGTTGAAACAGCAGCCAACAACCACTGAAGAACCACCACCTGTCCCAGCAAGACCTGTCTGGATTCCAAAAATCGGGGATCTAGTCAGAGAAAAGATCGCGGTAAAGAAGGAATTTGGGCCTTCTTACAGAAAAGCAGTTCCTGTCTTGTCTGTCAACGGGACAAGATCAGTTGTACTACCGCCGCTTGCTGGTAAAAAGGAGAACCGAGTTGTATCCATCGACCTGGTAAAACCACAATCATGTGGCCGATAACAAATAGTAGGCCGAGTGGACTCCCCATAAGTAGCAGAACACCAAGGTTTGCTACCAGTACAGAGGTACTAACAAAGAGGCTAATCACATTCGAAACGCCTACAGAAGAACAACAAGGACTATGCAACAATGCAATGGAACTTAGACCTCTGAAAACCCAAATAAAAACATTTAGCAGAGACACACCAACCTATAATGAAGTAACAAACGACTATGCAAGAAACAGTAATCCTGAAACTATTGGAACAATTGACAGAACTGCATCCGGCTACTTCATAAACTTCGATGATTCCTCTGAAGGCTTCACTGAATCAAAAACACAGCCATCAACAAAAACCTTTAAAGATAAAGTTAAAGTACTTTTGAAACAACTAAAAGAAACATATCTAATTTCTCCATGGATCGAATTTTGGGTGGGTTTTGGTGCATTTATCCTCATACTTTGGCTCATCATGATACTTACTTTGGGACGCTTCATTGAGGGAAAATATGCTAAAATGGACACAGCAAGTCAGAAAATCAACTTGATCCTCAAACCACACACATCTTCACACGTCGAGAAAAGAGAACTTTCTTCAGTCAACTTCACAGCCAATCCTATACCGGGTGGGGTAGCATGGGACAACACTGACTACGAAATCCATGGTCCGGTTGAAATCCTGAAATATCCACACCAAATTAAGATCTCATTGAGTGACTTTGTAAAACAAAGCTCATTTGCTGATGATTGGGACTTCGAAAGTATAAACAATATGATGTCTGACTTAGTGATGTCTGCTAAATTTACCAAACATGATTATTTGCAGGGTTCTACAAATTATGATAGTATGTACTGTTATAACCACTATGGTAACCATTTTCTACATAGATCTGCATAACCTAGAAATGTTTTAAATTATAATCAATGGGAACATTGTGCAACCCCTCCAAAAGGAAGCTCATGAACCGTTTACGACAAATATTCATATTTTTCAGGTTTTAACATAAGTAATGCTGAAACATTTTATTTCAAATTGTCAAATAAGACAGGAACGAAGACCATGATAACAAACACAAAATTGATCTATTCAGACTCATTCTTTGAACAAATGAATACTTTTGGTTTTGATTATTGGGACAAATATGTTGAATTGAAAAGTGTTTGGGGCACAAAAGAATGGCAAGTACAGGGTATAGAATCTTTGTTTAGAGCCTGCATGATCCCAGAATAAATTATATTTTTAAATGACACTGTTCAACAAACTACCTGTCTTGGCTTAGCCAAAATCAAAGACTTAAATAAACCGTCTATTCCAAAACCAACAATGAACAGCAATAGCTCAACAGATGAAGAGATAGACGTAAATTATGTATTAAACCAAAACAGAACACATCCAGATTGGAAAAAGTGGTTGATCTGGCCCACAGATACTAATAACTGTCAAGACAGATTCCTGAACAAAACACAGGGGTTCAAAATGACCAGGCCAGACCCTAGATATTCCCAAAGACATCACCCAGGAATAATAACCACCTACAGTGTGGGCAAATTATGCCTTCAATGGCTACAAACTTCCACACTGGCAGAAATTAAGCAACACCTAACTTTACTTACTGATGGTGCTGACTTGCGTGATTTCATGATGGGACCGCGCAAACAGCGTCAAAAACGTTTCATAGCAGCCTCTGTATATGCAGCATACAACGAGGCCTGGAAGATTACTCAAATTGAGACAGCAGAAAGGATACGGGAAATTGACCGTATTAATTTGGAAAAATCACTTTCTGTAGTGGACTGTAGTGTAGCTCCTATTTTCCCAATAGGCTCTGCGCATTGGAATAGTACCTACAGCAGTAAAGGCCTAGGCCAGACGTTAACTAGGTCTACTACTGTCGATACTAGACTTAAGTTTTGGGTTTGCCAGCGTAGCTCAGAGTTTGCTAGAAACTTTCTCGAATGTTCAGGAAAGAATTAACTCCCCTGATTAGACAAGAAGGGATTTAGTTTCTGACAACCATAGAACATGACAACTTTGCTCTCCCCTAATCAAGAGTCAATCTCAAGAGTCGTGTGAGCACAAGGCAATTATTTTACTCAGTAAGTACGTGCATTCTTAGTCTCATCAGATTGTAGAGAAAAGGAAGAGACGGGCGTGTTCAATAAAAAGGTGTTATTTATTGATCAGTCTCTTTTCTCGTACAAGAGAAATGGATCGATATTATTGCAATACTTATAGTTAAGTAAAGTGCATACATTAAAAGCAATAGTATAAAATAATACTGTAAAAACATTGATATGGTTTCTGAGCCATATGATGTTTAAAATGATTAAAATATATTTACATACACATATACATTTGACTAAACGTACTCAACTGGTGTTTCTAAATACGCCTACCCCGTGTACCTGACCTAAGTCTAATGCGTGGGCGGGAATAGAAAGTTACAGTTTAAGTTAAGTTTGTTTTTGCCAAGTGAATAACTAAAGAATTCTCTGTGAGGGGTTATTCAGTTCTGTACCTGGAATTTAGGATGAATGAGGAATGGTATCTCTTTCTCTGCTCTCGATATTCCAGGCTGCCTGCGAGGGCTGCCCAGAAACGCCGGTGCTGGGTCTCTCGGCTTGAGATAGCAGCGCGTCTCTCAGCGCGTCAGGAAGGCGGAGCTGCTGCCAGCGGGGTCTGCTTCTGCTCTCGGCTTCGGCAAGTATGGCTGCTCCGTCTCGTCACCACGCGTGTGTTTGCATAGGGCAAGATCGGCAATATTTATACCTTAAAGGTGCCGAGATTGACGTAAGGATGGACATAGATACGTCAATAAAGATGTCATACGACTTGCTCGTTAGCACATTCTTTTACTGAAGTTCTCTGTGAAATCAAAACAATGGCCGCACAGATTTTCCAGGTTGTCATAGGTTTGATTTGTTATGAGAACGTCGTATGCCTTATCAGGGGCTGGAGGAATGTCGCTTGTCTAATTAGATCTCAAGCTGTGACCTAATCAGATAACACGTTCCTGTGCCGTAGTGTGACTGCGTCAGATAACGGTATCTGCATCATGGGGGCTTTTCTTGCCTCATGGGCTGACTGTTAGTTAACTTGATAGTTAGTTTAACCAGAATAGGGTCAGGAATAGGGGGATCGATTCAGAACCTATAGGAATACATGACACCCACTCCACGCTAACTATGGTCATATTTACTAATCTATGCATAGTATAACATAGTACAACATACTATAGAGTATAGTGTATACCTTACCACCCCAAAATACATAAATGCATTTTGAAATTTTCAAATATACTGAAAAATTGCAGTCATATATATTGTATGCACTTAAGCTATGAATTAAACGCTAAATTAAACACGCATTTGTAGACATTATTGCTTATTTGGTATATGAGAAATACACATGAAATGGCTCTTAATATGGCTATACAGAAAGAAAGTTCGAGACCATTTCATCACATAATAAAATATATGTGAACATCCCAGCGGGCAACTAAAGTTTATAAAGTATCTAAAAATAGAAATCTTAGTTCTCTAGGAATAGTTTCTTACTTTAAGCAGAAGATAAGTGTCCCGAAAAATTTGTGAAAAATAATTTGGGGCTGCTAAAAAATTGTTGTCCGTGAACTGGAGGGAAGAATTGTTCATGTGACTTTATTTTTAAAGTTGAAGGCCGAATTCAGGGAACGCCGTGTGCGAGCTTGCTCAAAAGTCTCTATTTCTGTTCCGGAGAGAACATCATATCATTAAGGCTTTCGAAAAAACTGTCAACAGCTTCATGGGAAAGTTCCACTAAGTCGGAAATAGGGGTAACCATGCATTCGTGCGCATGATTGTCTGCATTGACATTCTGATTCGCATTGCTGACAGAAGGTCGTACCTGATTAATGCTGCTTTCATCTTGAACTTCACTACTCTTCAATCGTAGTGGTGAAGATTCCAGGAATGCCGTCATCAGGATTGGTAGCCTTTGAGGGCAGCACAAAGCGTGAACCTTGGTAGGAACCAACAATGTATCTGCATCCACTGGCGCATCCGATTGTAGCGTCAGACAGGTGTCTAACACGCATTCTTCTCCGCATAGCAGACATCTCAATACAGGTAAAACACGTCTTTGCCACATTGGTCGAAATGATAGAAACCAAGTCATGTTCAGGTCTCTAAGCCGGGATAGTCCCAGGATTTTTGATATCCGGTCCCGGTATCCAATGGCTAGGATCGTATCTTCCATTGTCGCGAGAGTTTGATCTGTGACATGGGTTGCCATAACGAAAAATAAGGACTAAGAATAGGATTCCTGCAATTAGTCCCAGGATCAGGGGAAGTCCGCCAAAAATCGAATGGACGAAATCTGGAAAAATACCCAGTATGGCTTTGAATGGTGTTAATGCCATCGAAAATACTGTCTTAAATACCTTTGAGACCCCAGTGGTATCGGAAATATTTAAGATTTCGCTCAGGATTTCCGCGAAATGTACGGGGGAATTAGTTGATAATAATGTATGTATCTCTGCAGTCGTCCTTGCGACTTGTAGATTATACGTTTCTTTTGATGACGTGAGCCTTGTAGGCGTCTGAAGAAGCACTGTTTTCATTCTGCTTAAAGTATCTATTCGAATAGAAGTAATTTTCAAATTGGGCCATGCCCTTGCCTCCCTGTCTGGAAAGGAGCTGGGGAATAAAGAACGTCCACAGCACTTGACCTTCGCCGTCGTAGTGACTAGATAAGGAGTCCCGGGCATAAGACTACAACATCTGCGGTCTACAATAAGAATGTAACTCCCATTATAGAGTCTTTGAAAGAATGGTTCTATTTCAGTTGCAGGTGCGCCTTGCTGGTGACATAAAAGGTTGTATGAATTCCCTTCACAGGCTCCATGCAAACTAATTCCGTTACACAGAAGCGTGCCGCTTAGTGACATAGCACAATTGTTGCCACTAAGAAACACTTTCTGTCCTTTATTACTGACACATGCATGTGAATAGGGCAGGTTCCAAGTTGTTTTAAGGTACCCCTTTCCCAATTTCTCGTACATGCCAGCCTGTATATATTTTTGGCAGTATTGAAACCTGAAGGTTGAGATTGGAATATTTATGATTCCGTGGATTATCCATTCACTGACAGGTCGTTCTGACATTGTCATTGGTAATCTTTCTAGTTTTTCAATGCTCAAGATTGTATAATCAGCACCCTTTTGCGCCATACCGATTTGTCTATCAGTAAGGTTAAAGATTTGGAATAGTGACGTTGTGTTGATTAAACGCCAAGGCACATAGCCTGAACGCAGATTTTGCAACGTCCAGCCAAGCTGTACAATAGAACGCAATTGTGACTGACCATGTTGTAATAACAGTAAGTCTTGCGATAATATATCGATTGCTGAAGACACAATGCTGTCCAAAGAAAAAATTCTGGAGGACAGAGTCATTAACCCATTGTCCACTACAGAAAGTGATTTTTCCAAATTAATACGGTCAATTTCCCGTATTCTCTCTGCTGTTTCAATTTGAGTAACCTTCCAGGCCTCATTGTATGCTGCATATACAGAGGCTGCTATGAAACGCTTTTGACGCTGTTTGCGTGGTCCCATTATGAAATCACGCAAGTCAGCACCATCAGTAAGTAAAGTTAGGTGTTGCTTAATTTCAGGCAGTGTGGAAGTTTGTAGCCATTGAAGGCATAATTTGCCCACACTGTAGGTTGTTATTATCCCTGGGTGATGTCTTTGGGGATATCTAGGGTCTGGCCTGGTCATTTTGAAACCCTGTGTTTTATTCAGGAATCTATCTTGACAGTTATTTGTATCTGTGGGCCAGATCAACTATTGTTTCCAATCAGGATGTGTTCTGTTTTGGTTTAATATATGGTTTACGTCTATCTCTTCATCTGTATCAGAGTTACTGCTAAACATTATTGGCTTTGGAATAGACGGTTTATTTAAATCTTTGATTTTGGCTAAGCCAAGACAGGTGGTTTGTTGAACAGTGTCATTTAAAAATATCATTTGTTCTGGGATCATGCAGGCTCTAAACAAAGCTTCTAAACCTTGTACTTGCCAATCTTTTGTACCCCAAACACTTTTCAAATCAACATTTTTGTCCCAATAATCAAATCCAAAGGTATTCATTTTTTCGAAGAATGAATCTGAATATATCAATTTTGTGTTGGTTATCATGGTTTTCATCCCTGTCTTGTTTGACATTTTAAAATAAAATGTTTCAGCATTACTTGTGTTAAAACCTGAAAAATATGAATATTTGTCATAAACGGTTCTTGAGCTCCCTTTTGGAGGTGTTGCACAATGTTCCCATTGATTATAATTTAAAACATTTCTAGGTTGTGCAGATTTATGCAAAAAATGATTACCATAGTGGTTATAGCAATACATACTATCATAATTTGTAGAACCTTGCAAATAATCATGTTTTGTAAATTTAGCAGACATTACTAGATCAGACATCATGTTGTTAATGCTTTCGAAGTCCCAATCATCAGCAAATGAGTTTGGTTTTGCAAAGTCACTCAAGGAGATCTTGATTTGGTGTGGGTATTTCAGGATCTCGACCGGACCATAAATTTCATAGTCAGTGTTGTCCCAGGCTACCCCACCAGGTATCGGATTGGCTGTGAAGTTGGCTGAAGAAAGTTCTCTTTTCTCGACGTGTGAAGATGTGTGTGGTTTGAGGACCAAGTTGATGTTCTGACTTGCTGTGTCCATTTTAGCATATTTTCCCTCAATGAAGCGTCCCAAAGTAAATACCATGATGAGCCAAAGTATGAGGATAAATGCACCAAAACCCACCCAAAATTCAATCCATGGAGAAATCAGATATGTTTCTTTCAGTTGTTTCAAAAGTTCCTTAGCTTTGTCTTTAAAGGATTTTGATGATGGCTGTGTCTTTGATTCACTGAAGCCTTCAGAGGAATCATCGAAGTTGATGAAGTACCCGGATGCAGTTCTGTCAATTGTTCCAATTGCTTCAGGATTTTTGTTTCTTGCATTGTCACTTGGTACTTCATTGTAGATTGGTGTGTCTCTGCTAAATGTTTTTATTTAGGTTGTCAGAGGTCTGAGCCTCTTTGTTAGGACCTCTGTACTGGTAGCAAACCTTGGTGTTCTGCTACTTATTGGGAGTCCACTTGGCCTACTGTTTGTTATCGGCCACATGTTGTGGTTTTACCAGGTCGATGGATACAACTCGGTTCTCCTTTTTACCAGCAAGTGGCGGTAGTACAACTGATCTTGTCCCGTTGACAGACAAGACAGGAACTGCTTTTCTGTAAGAAGGCCCAAATTCCTTCTTTACCGCGATCTTCTCCCTGACTAGATCCCCGACTTTTGGAATCCAGACAGGTCTTGCTGGGACAGGTGGTGATTCCTCAGTGGTTGTTGGCTGTTGTTTCAACTGTATGTTGCTCAGGTCTTTTCTTGTTTTGTTTAAGTCCTGCAAAATAGCCAAACGGTCTTTGACATCAAAGCTTTTTTCTTTAACCACTGAAGTCTGACTGTCGAGGTCAGAGATAATCATTCTAGTTCCAAATAATAATTCGTACGGACTGAATCCCTTCAGAGAATTTCTTGGCAAGTTATTTAGACTACGTTGGACACTTATTAGATGTTTGACCCACCCAGCTCCCGAACCTAATACCTTTGCCGTTATAGATTGCTTTATGTCACGGTTTTTTCTTTCAACAATTCCGTTCCCCTCAGGGTGAAATGGACAAGAGTACCGCAATTGCACGCCCATGCTGACCATGGCCTCCTTATAAGCCCGAGAGCTAAAAGCAGGACCATTGTCCGAATGCAGCATGCCAATTGCGTATGTGCCGATAAAGACTCGCAAATCTTTTATAACAGTTCTGGCGTCAGCCGAGTGCTGGTGATCTACATTATAAGTGGAAACTAGCCTGTATATGTTAATCGCAAGCCCTGCTTTTTACTGGTGATATTATCTGCCTTGATACGACGAGGTATTAAACTGTTTCTCTCCCCACTGCGATCTCTGTTGCAGTTTGGGCAGTTTTTTACAAACATGGTGTAATGCAGGCTCATGCCTGGCCACCAGTACCGTGATTGTAATTCTTCCAGAGAATCTTTCAGTTTGAGGTGTCTGAGACCCTCGCCCATGTGTGCTTCTGCGATTAACAAGCTTCTCCTGTCCATGTTTGGAATCACTCTATCCCCCACTCCAGGGATTCGAGAGAAAGGGACGGAGTTCGCATCGATTATGTATGTATAATTGAGTGGATAGTTGATCGGTAACGCTGAGCAGTCGCCTTTTGATGACGTTTTCACCGCCAGCATTGTTTCACCGTCAATGTATTTTAATGTACGCTTTTTTCTATCTACGGGAGCCGGTTTAGTGGCTGCCGCTGCGGCTGCTTCAGCCAATGAATTCCCTACAACGTGAACGCCATCACGCTGATGACTCAGTGAGTGTGTCACGTGAGTCTTTGGTAGTTCTTTTTTCAAAAGAGCTACTTGTTCCCAGAGCAGTTTCTGCTTTATTGGTGCATCTGTGTCATCTTTGTAACCGTTCTCAATCCATGTCTGCAAATCCTTGTTATATGCTTTGACGCAGTAATATGAATCTGACACTATAAGTGTCGGGAATACGCGATCCGCATTATCTAGCGCCATTTTCAAAGCTATTATTTCAGTTTGTAGTTCTGAATTAGTTTCTACTGAGTGTGATTTTGTTAATAGAGGTCTTAGTTTACCTCCCCGCCACACTTCTTTTGTAATCTCACATGTGGGGTTGTATGCTTGTTCTCCCCAAACGGAGGGTTGAGCATCTCCGTCTGTATAGATTACACAGGCGTAATGTCGTAGAGGCAGAATGTCGATTGGCAGAGGATACGTCTTTTCATATTTTAGATTTTTTAATTCTTCTAGTTCTGGATCAAAGTAGTAGTATACTTTGTCCGTTGAGATTGAATTCACCCATTGTATCCATTCTGGATTCAATGGTGTTGTTGGTAAATTACAAGGTGTTGTTAGTGCCTCAAAGGCTGATTCTGCTGTTCTGACTGTGATATGTCTACCGTCAGCTATGTCTTTTTCTCTAGCTATTGCGGTTTGAACTGCACGAATGATTTTTTCTGTATTACTGAATTTCTGTTCAGCTTCTGTATACAAGTGTGATTTGAATGCAATTGGTACCTTTTCTCCCTCATTAGAGGTCAGGTATGCGAATCCGCATCTCCCTGGGATGACTCGAATCACAAGATTGCGTGTGTTATCACGTTTCTAATTTTGTTTTAATTAGCATGTCTGTTTGTAAGGATCTCAAAATTTCTGTGTGTGTTTGAGTCCAATTGGATTTTTTAAAGTCTGGTTTAATTAGATCATAAAGGGGTTTGACCCTTTCTGCGTAATTTGCAATGTATGTTCTTCCGAAATTTAGGAAGCCTAGAATTGACTGTAGGTTTTTTAGTGTTTTAGGAGCTTGGATTACGGCACATTTCTCTAGGAAATTGTCTGCCAGGCTTTTACCTTCACTTGATAACTCATTTCCTAAGAACAGGACTGTCAGATGGGCAATTCTGGATTTTTTAAAGTTGAATTTGTAACCCTCTGCAGTGAACCCAAGTATTATGGTGTTCACTCTTTTCAAGTGAGTATCCAAGTCATCATCTGTTAAGTAAATGTCATCGACATAAGATAATGCTTCATCATCATATAGTTGTAGTAATTCTGTTACTCTCGCTGAGAATACTCCCGGGCTATTCTTGTACCCCTGGGCTAATCGACAGAATTGCTTTTGAGTGCCATTTACTGAGAATGCAGTTAAATATCTGCTCTCTGGTGCTATGTTTTGACAAAAGAATCCATTGGAGATGTCCAAGGTTGTTTTGTATTTTTTGCGCACTATGGTATTCATTAGTGCAGCACTGTGTGAGTTTTGCACTGCAAAAGTTTTGCAACATGTGTTAAGGTGTCGGTAATCCAAAACTAGACGATATGAATTGTCTGGTTTGGAGACCGGAAACAAAGGATTGTTCATTTGTGAGGTGCAAGTTTCAATCACCCCCTGGTATTCTAGCTGATCTAATATTTCATTTACCTGTTTTTTAGCTTCTTGCTTAATTGGGTACTGCCTTTGTGCAGTAGGTTGTGATTTTAACTGGATTTTGTGAGGAGGGGAGTCCTCATCCCATCCTACATGATTTTTATATAAAGCAGGTGCTAAGGCCACTGCCCACTTTCTAGCAAGTGTATATTTTTTATGAATCGGGATTTGATTCGAGAAGGCAGGCATAATTACTTCTTCGCCATGAGGGCACTCCCTGACAAACTCTGGTGGCCAGTCTTTTTCAGCTAGAAGGATGTCATAACCCTTGGAGAGGTTATCCCAAAATAGTCCCCTTATTTTCCTAGTCTTATCTCCCTCTATACGTAATGTTATCTCGTATATCTTGTGGGGCTTGCTAACTCTGGTGTCTGCAGTTTCCACTTGAAGGTATTCATTCGTGTCCACTGTCTCCAGATGATTCATAAGGACTTTGCGAGCTATGCTCACTTCTGCTGCGCTGTCTAGCATTGTCTGAGCCCACTCTCCGTTTTTCAGTTGTGTCCTCAGTATTCTCGGCATTGTTAACTACCTTGATACTGGCTACCTTCTTTTTTGGAAATTGTAATTTCTTTTTTAGCTGAGCAGGTTCCTTGTCTTTGGACTTGGCGTGCTCTTCTCTTTGTTCTGATCGTCCTCTTCTTTCCGATTTCTGCGAGGAATTCTGAAAAGATTGAGAGGGACGTGTATCAATGTCTTGATATCTATCAGGTTTTTTAATATTATCCCTATTTCTAAGGTTATATCTTTTCCCAGAGGGGTCACTCTGGGGTGACCTGTGTCTCTGGTTCGGAGATTTCTCCCTTCGCCTAGGAGACCTTCCTCGGGACTGGAATTTCTTTTCTTTTGGATTGGATTGTTTGTTTCCATCCCAGTTCTTTTTTGGTGAATTATTATTAAAAAATATTTTTTCTGGACTTTCAGTCAGTTGCGGTTTTACTGGTATTCCACCTAAACTGTCTCTACCTAGTTCTTCATAAGATTTTTCTATGATTCTGGCAATTTCAGCTGGTTGGTCTGCTATATCTGTCTCTTTTAACCTCTGGCGGATCGCCACGTTTGCTGCTTCACCTTTTATATTGGCTAGTAATATAGCCGAGACCTGCTTGAAGTCTTTCAGTAATTTCATACCAAGAGTTAAAGCAGGTTCTGGACCGTATTCATCTTGAATTTGTTTTAGCACATCTGGTATTACAGAAATGGATGGAACACCGTGCGTTTTTGTGTAGATTGAAGCAAAGACTGTACCCCAAGTGTCACAGTCCTCTATGTGTGGTGCGATTCCCATTGGGAGACATATAGTCAGAATCCTGTGTTTTTCTAGCGGGGTGGTGTCAGGAAACACCGCCTCTATTTGGGTGATTTTCTGTGCCAACCAGAATGGTATTTGTTCCCGTTTAGCCGGAACTTTACCTAGGCAGGATTGGATGTTCTGTGGTGTGATTTTATTTGTGTTCCCCTGGTGAGGGGTCAGCTGTGGTAGTTTAATCGCTGGCTGAATTGTTGAAGTCCGCATTACATACTGAACTAATTGTCTATGAATTTTTAGTAATTGTTTTAGCTGTATTAACAGCTCACCTGTAGACATTCCTTCGATGTCTGGGTGTGGTGTGTATCCGGCTAAGACCGGCCACGTTGCTCCTGGTCTACCTAAAGGACCGAGCCTGGTGATGTGATTATTATGTATTAGGGCGCCATCAAATAAGAGAAAATGCTCTTGGAATTTGAGTGGTACTTCCACCTCCTCGAAAGGAGTGTAAATGTCGGGTGGAACCTCTATTTTGTAATAGTGGAAGTACTTTGTTACAGCATTTGCTGCTGGAAAATGTATCCATGAATAGTATACCTCTGTCTGCCGATATTCGTGTGCCTCAATTACGAATATGACTGTGCCATCTCTAGGTGTCAGTCCATTTTCTATAAGTTTTAAGGTTATAGATTTCCTTTTGCTGACCGGAATGAGTATTATATCCGCGTCTGCATCCTTTAGTGCAGTATCTGCTGCTGCTATTTCAGCTGCTAATCTAACTGCCTCTCTTTCTTCATCACTTTCTGACATTTTACTGTCAGGATGGTTATTTTGTTTGTTTGCAGATCAGGTTTCTTATGGAACAGAGATTAGATGCACAATATTTTGGAACAGTGTATCCTTCAACGTTGACTGTACCAAGAACCATACATAGGAGTTCCCTCCTGCGAGGTTTTGGAGGATATTACCTTTCACCCACTCCAGACGTCTTTGGAGAATTTGGGAAAAGGGGTCTGAGTGAGAAAGCACGACTGAGTTACTCTAAATGTCTTACGTTAGTTTTATCGCCCTTTCCAAACGCGTTGGGCGCCATGTAGTGTAGCTCCTATTTTCCCAATAGGCTCTGCGCATTGGAATAGTACCTACAGCAGTAAAGGCCTAGGCCAGACGTTAACTAGGTCTACTACTGTCGATACTTGACTTAAGTTTTGGGTTTGCCAGCGTAGCTCAGAGTTCGCTAGAAACTTTCTCGAATGTTCAGGAAAGAATTAACTCCCCTGATTAGACAAGAAGGGATTTAGTTTCTGACAACCATAGAACATGACAACTTTGCTCTCCCCTAATCAAGAGTCAATCTCAAGAGTCGTGTGAGCACAAGGCAATTATTTTACTCAGTCAGTACGTGCATTCTTAGTCTCATCAGATTGTAGAGAAAAGGAAGAGACGGGCGTGTTCAATAAAAAGGTGTTATTTATTGATCAGTCTCTTTTCTCGTACAAGAGAAATGGATCGATATTATTGCAATACTTATAGTTAAGTAAAGTGCATACATTAAAAGCAATAGTATAAAATAATACTGTAAAAACATTGATATGGTTTCTGAGCCATATGATGTTTAAAATGATTAAAATATATTTACATACACATATACATTTGACTAAACGTACTCAACTGGTGTTTCTAAATACGCCTACCCCGTGTACCTGACCCAAGTCTAATGCGTGGGCGGGAATAGAAAGTTACAGTTTAAGTTAAGTTTGTTTTTGCCAAGTGAATAACTAAAGAATTCTCTGTGAGGGGTTATTCAGTTCTGTACCTGGAATTTAGGATGAATGAGGAATGGTATCTCTTTCTCTGCTCTCGATATTCTAGGCTGCCTGCGAGGGCTGCCCAGAAACGCCGGTGCTGGGTCTCTCGGCTTGAGATAGCAGCGCGTCTCTCAGCGCGTCAGGAAGGCGGGGCTGCTGCCAGCGGGGTCTGCTTCTGCTCTCGGCTTCGGCAAGTATGGCTGCTCCGTCTCGTCACCACGCGTGTGTTTGCATAGGGCAAGATCGGCAATATTTATACCTTAAAGGTGCCGAGATTGATGTAAGGATGGACATAGATACGTCAATAAAGATGTCATACGACTTGCTCGTTAGCACATTCTTTTACTGAAGTTCTCTGTGAAATCAAAACAATGGCCGCACGGATTTTCCAGGTTGTCATAGGTTTGATTTGTTATGAGAACGTCGTATGCCTTATCAGGGGCTGGAGGAATGTCGCTTGTCTAATTAGATCTCAAGCGTTATGACCTAATCAGATAACACGTTCCTGTGCCGTAGTGTGACTGCGTCAGATAACGGTATCTGCATCATGGGGGCTTTTCTTGCCTCATGGGCTGACTGTTAGTTAACTTGATAGTTAGTTTAACCAGAATAGGGTCAGGAATAGGGGGATCGATTCAGATCCTATAGGAATACATGACAGGACAATGGGTTAATGACTCTGTCCTCCAGAATTTTTTCTTTGGACAGCATTGTGTCTTCAGCAATCGACATATTATCGCAAGACTAACTGTTATTACAACACGGTCAGTCCCAATTGCGTTCTATTGTACAGCTTGGCTGGACGTTACAAAATCTGCGTTCAGGCTATGTGCCTTGGCGTTTAATCAACACAACGTCACTTTTCAATATCTTTAACCTTACTGATAGACAAATCAGTATGGCCCAGAAGGGTGCTGATTATACAATCCTGAGCATTGAGAAACTTGAGAGATTACCAGTGACAATGTCAGAACGACCTGTCAGTGAATGGATAAAACATGGGATAATTAATATTCCAATATCAACCTTCAGGTTTCAATACTGCCAAAAATATATACAGGCTGGCATGTACGAAAAGCTGGGAAAGGGGTACATTAAAACAACATGGAACTTGCCCTATTCACATGCATGTGTCAGTAATAAAGGACAGAAAGTGTTTCTTAGTGGCAATAATTGTGCAATGTCACTAAGCGGTACACTTCTGTGTAACGGAATTAGTTTGCATGGAGCCTGTGAAGGGAACTCAAATAACATTTCATGTCACCAGCAAGGCGCACCTGCAACAGAGATTGAACCATTCTTTCAAAGACTCTATAATGGGAGTTACATTCTAATTGTAGACCGCAGATGCTGTAGTCTTATGCCCGGGACTCCTTATCTCGTAACTACGACTGCGAAGGTCAAGTGCTGTGGACACTCATTGTTCCCCAGCTCCTTTCCAGACAGGGAGGCAAGGGCATGGCCCAACTTGAAAATTACTTCTATTCGAATAGATACTTTAAGCAGAATGAAAACAGTGCTTCTTCAGACGCCGACAAGGCTCACGTCATCAAAAGAAACGTATGATCTCCAAGTCGCAAGGACGACTGCAGAGATACATTCATTGTTATCAACTAATTCCCCCATACATTTCGCAGAAATCCTGAATGAAATCTTAAATATTTCTGATACCAGTGGAGTCTCAAAGGTATTTAAGACAGTATTTTCGATGGCATTAACACCATTCAAAGCCATACTGGGTATTTTTCCAGATTTCGTCCATTCGATTTTTGGCGGACTTCCCCTCATTTTGGGACTAATTGCAGGAATCCTATTCCTAGTCCTTATATTTCGTTATGGCAAACCATGTCACAGACAAAACACCTGCGACAAGGGAAGAAACAATCCTAGCCATTGGATACCGGGACCGGATATCAAAAATCCTGGGACTATCCCGGCTTAGAGACCTGAACATGACTTGGTTTCTATCCTTTCGACCAATGTGGCAACGATGTGTTTTACCTGTATTAAGGTGCCTGCTATGCGGAGAAGAATGCGTGTTAGACACCTGTCTGACGCTACAATCGGATGCGCCAATGGATGCAGAAACATTGTTGAGTCCAACAAAGGCTCATGCTTTGTGCTGCCCTCAACGGCTACCAATCCTGATGACGGCATTCGTGGAAGCTTCACCACTACGATTAAGGGGTAGTGAGGTTCAAGATGAAAGCAGCATCGATCAGGTACGACCTTCTGTCAGCAATCCAAATCAGAATGTCAATGGAGACAATCATGCGCACGAATGCATGGTTACACCTATTTCCGAGTTAGTGGAACTCTCCCAGGAAGCTGTTGACAACTTTTTCGAGAGTCTAAATGATATGATGTTCTCACCGGAGCAGAAATAGAGACTTTTGAGCAAGCTCGTACACGGTGTTCCCTGAATTTGGCCTTCAACTTTAATAATGCAGTCACATGAACAATTTTCCCTCCAGTTCACGGACAGCATATTTTTCAGCAGCCCCAAAATATTTTTGCATATTTTTCGGGACACTATCTTCTGCTTAAAGTAAGCACTATTCTTAGAGAACTAGCATTTCTAATTTTAGATAGTTTATAGACATTAGCTGCCCGCTGGTATGTTCATAAATATTTTGTTCTGTGATGAAATGGTCTCGAACTTTTTTTCCTGTATTACGAGCCATTTCATGTGTAAATTTTCATATACAAAATAGCAATAATGTATACAAATGCGTGATTACTTTAGCATTTTCCTACAGCTTGAGTGCATACTATACATATGACTGCATTTTTTCCGTGTATTTGATAATTTCAAAATGCATTTATGTATTTTGGGGTGGTGAGGTATACACATTACTCTATAGTATGTTTTACTATGCATAGATTAGTAAATATGTCCATAGTTAGCGTGGAGTGGGTGTGATGTGTTCCTATAGATTCTGTATCGATCCCCCTATTCCTGACCCTATTCTGGTTAGCAAACTAACAAGTTAACTAGCAGCCATCTCATGAGGCAGAAAACCCCCATGATGCAGGAACCGTTATCTGATGAAGCCACACTACGGCACAGGAACGTGTCATCTGATTAGGTCATAACGCTTGCCATCTAATTAGACAAGCGATATTCCTCCAGTCCCTGATAAGGCATACGGAGTTCTCATAACAAATCAAACCTATGACAACCTGGGAAAAACCCTGCGGCCATTGTTTTGATTTCACCGAGAACTTCAGCAAAAGAATGTGCTAACGACCTGGTCGTATGACATCCTTATTGACGTATCTATGTCCATCCTTACGTCAATCTCGGCACCTTAAAGGTATAAATATTACCGATATTGCCCTATGCAAACACACGCGGTGGTGACGAGAACGGAGCAGCCAGACTTGCCGAAGCCCAGAGCAGAGCAGACCCCGCTGGCGCAGCCCCGCCTTCCTGAAGCGCTGAGAACGAGCAGCTGCCTATTTCTCCTGCCGAGAAATCCAGCTCCGGCGCTTCCGGGTAGCCCTCGCAGGCAGCCTGGAATATCGAGACCAGAGACGAGAGATACCATCCCTCATCCATCCTAGATTCCAGGTACAGAACTGAATAACCCCTCACAGAGAATTCTTTAGTCAGTCACTTGGCAAAACAAACTTAACGTAAACTGTAACTTTCTATTCCCGCCCACGTATTAGGCTTAGGTCAGGTACACGGGGTAGGCGTAGCTAGAAACACCAGTTGAGTACGATTAACCAAATGTATATGTGTATGTAATATATTTTATTCATTTTAAACCTTCATATGGCTTAGAAACCATATCAATGTTTTTACAGTATTATTTTATACTTCTGCTTTTAATGTATGCACTTTACTTAACCATAAGTATTGCAATAATATCGATCCATTTCTCTTGTATGAGAAAAGAGACTGATCAATAAATAACATCTTTTATTGAACACGCCCGTCTCTTCCTTTTCTCTACAAACTGATGAGACTAAGAATGCACGTACTGACTGAGTAAAATAAATTGCCTTTTGTTCACACGACTCTCGAGATACACTCTTGATTAGGGGAGAGCAAAGTTGTCATATTCTATGGTTGTCAGAAACTAAATCCCTTCTTGTCTATCCAGGGAGGTTCAACTCCTCCTTGCCTATTCGAGAAAGTTTCTAGTGAACTCTGAGCTAGCTGGCAAACCCAAAACTTTAAGTCTAATATCGACAGTAGTAGACCTAGTTAACGTCTGGTCTAGGCCTATACTATTGAAGGTATTATTCCAATGCGCAGAGCCTATTGGGATAATAGGAACTACACTACACTGTAAAGGGGTTGAGTTAACAAAGGGTCCAACTTTCCCCTATTTGGGGGAACTTTTTGATGAATGTGGGTCATAGTGCCCACAAATTATGCAAAACAATTACTCTCATTAGAGCGACGGGGGCAACATTAAATTTTGCTAAGAGATTAGGGTCTAAACCCATCCCGGCCCTGATGAAGATGTATAAAGAAAAATGTATCCTCATGGCAACTTATGGCTGTGATATTTGGGGATATAAGGAAGGAAAGTATATTCAGCATGATGAAGACAAGTTCTTACGTAAGATCTTGCCAGTTCCGCACTCCACCCCTGCATACATACTACATGAAGAACTAGGGGTGGGATATATATCGAACCCCTAATATGTTGGCTGAGAGTTTGGGCAAGCCCAATTATTAACCTAAACCAAATAATAATTACTGACTGCCTAGTGTTAGACAGAGCTGAACATATCTCTTGGCTAAAGTATTTAAGGGATTTGACAAAATGGTTAGGTTACCCAGACTTTTTTGTTAGTCCTAAACCCTTAGATAATTTTAAAATTACAAATATTAAACAGCAGTTCATGATCAAGTGTCAGGGACTAAGGGAAGAAAAGGAGTTGGCAAAACCAACGGTGAGAGTTTATTTTACATTATCTTTGCATAACCAAGTTCAACCATATCTACTCATCATTGGCAACCCCTTCCATAGTTTTGTATTAACGAGATTTCGCCTGCAAATGTTTCCCAGGCTTTTGGCTGATCCCCAAGGCTTTGCAAAACCGGGCACTTAAGAACCTTGTCCTTGTGACAATTTCTCTGAGCAGGAGACTCTTCATTTTATTTTGTTTTGCAATTATTATGTTTCTTTATGCAAGATATTCATATTACCATTACTCAGAGCTAGCCATTTTTTTCAAGTCAGGCCCGCCCTACTGTACCTTCAAATGTGTATCTTCCCCATGGTCTGTTTTGGGGTTGCAAGTTTTTTAACATGAGCCATTAGGTGTAGGAAGAAATAGTGTTTTTTAACTGTCATTGGCTTTTATATGTTTTTATCGTTAGGCACACTACGTGTCATCAATGGGGACTATTGTATTTGACTGTATCTGTTTTTTCGCACCTTGCACTTTATAAATGTTTTTGTACTGTATGTATTTCAGATCTCGGCCCTCTGATTGTTATTAAGAATGCTTTTTTTAAACTCTGGTTTATAACATTTGTCATTGAAATGTATCTTTGTTTGATATGTTCACTTTTATGGCATTGAGTTCTTGACTTGACTGTGGAGATCTCCTCCTGGGTGAAGGGCTCACCGAGGTATGCCCGGTGATTGTTACTAAGCCATAAAAGTTTGATGATATACAAATATTGATCCATACCCACATGCTGAGCCGCCTCACCAGGAGAGTACAACAGGGAGTAGAAAGCAGAGATTCTGGAAATAATTTCGGTAGGAGAGGTTGTTATGCCAGCAGTCTCATCCCTCAGTGCCATTATGTAGGAGGATACAAGTCGATGTCTGAGGAGATTAGCAAGAGTTTTGCCAGGGCGATCTCCCTCGCCATAGCGACGGGCATGCACCTCTATACCCAGAAATGCAATCTCCCTCTCAGCCTCCTCATGGAATTCAGTAAGTTTGGCTGTAGTCGCTGCAAGCGTAGCAGGGCAGGGATCACAAGATTGTTAGAGATTTAAAGTTTTAACCTCGTTCTCCAGATTTTCAAGAGTGCCTCGAAGGGACCTCAATACCCCAGACTGTTTAGCGATACACTACCCCCAAATTACAACCTTGAAACCCTCCCAGAGTGTCAAAGGTGATTTTACCAAACCGACATTGTGTTCAAAGTAGGAAGTTATGGTGTCGAAAATTTCTTCGAGGAAGACGGCGTCACGGATAGCATTGGAGTGCTACTGCCAGGTAAATGTGTGACGCATTGTAAGCGGTAATCACATGCGCAGGAGTACAGTGGCATGGTCGTATATGGTGCAGGCCATGTTATCCACTGACGTGGTCCAACATAAGTTGTGAGTGTGATCCACTGACGTGGTCCAACATATGTTGTGAGTAGTGACCCAAATGTCAAGGCGGGACCAGTAGCCCTGTGATCCCATGACGCAGGTGCCCTCGCGCCTGTCAGGGTGCGCATGCCTCCAGGCATCCAGCAAGGCGTTATCCGACATAATGGAGAAGGGAGGTGGCCTGGAGGTGTTAGGTGCGGTCACCAGAGCGGCAAGCGCTGGTAATGGAGCTATATTAAAGTCACCTCCCCAGATCAAAGAGTCCAAGTTAGGGCCATACAGTGCCACCAGACACAGTGGCTTAGAGTAAAGGGTGCCAGCAAGCATCACATGCCTGCCCTCAGAGTCAATGATAGAGTGGGGAGTTTGCGAGGGAAGACCCTTGCGGAAGAGAATGGAGATGCCACGGGAATAGTTAGAATAAAAGGAGGTGTAGGATTCGCCCTAGAGTCATGATAGTAGCCTAGAGGCAGTGGCCGGGAGGAGATGTGTCTCCTGGTGGAAAGAGACATCCGCCTGGTGTCGAATGAGCTGCGCGTGCATAAGGCGTGCCTTACTATGGTAATTTAGGCCTCTGATTTTCCATGTGAAAAATGTAGTGTCAGTCATGTGAGAGGACAGAGAGTGTCAATAATGGAGAGCCCATGTTGTGAAGGGAGGGAGACTGTAGAGAGCGCCATGACGAACAATGCATTACATAGTACCTACCACATTAGCATGCCAAAAGCAAAACAGAACAATGATAAAAACAAACCTCGTACGGGAGGTACCAACTTCGGAGGGGAACGCAATCCCACCCTCCACCCACTTCAACCCCCCAATTAGGTTGAGTAACCAAACCCCCCCAGCCAGGGAACCCAAACTTGGAAGAATAGGTACGTAGAGAGAAAGGGAAATTATCCCGAAGGGGCATGGTTCCACCTGGCATACACCCCTGCCAAAGAGACAGGGTGGCCAAGCCACACTAGTGGTCAGACATTAATGAAGCAGTTTACGATAAAGCGTAGAGGCGACCCACCCTGAAAGAAGCATCTGCATGGGCCAACAACATCTACACCTTCATAACTCAGTTAGCCCGGCCGCGTCACAGGCGAAATCAATAAACAGTACCCGCAAACTATTTAGTCATTGTCACTCCACAAGCGGGCTGCAGCACTAAGCCCTGGGCATAAGCACATTAATAACTCTGTTATCCAAATTGCAGCACAGTAAAAAAAAACAATGAATATAACCTAGCAGTCTAAATTAGTCATTGTCATTCAATTGACCTTTCTCTGCATTCTAAAGACTTTTAGTTGTTGTGCATTTTTGTGTCTTTAGCTTTTTGGCGAAGGACAGCGTGGGCTTGGGATCACTGAAGATCTGCGTTTGGGCGCCACTCTGGATCTTAAGTTTGGCCGGGTAGATCAGTGCGTGTTGCACCTCAAGTTTTTGGAGAAATCTCTTAGCAGGGAGAAACTCTTGGCGGGCAGCCTGCCCCGCCAGGGTGAAGTCAGGATAGAATGATAGACGATTCCCTTAATGCGGAACCTCGCCCATCTCCTGCACCGCTCTCAGTACAGCATTGCGGTCACCGTAATTTAACAACTTGGCAATGATCGGGTGAGCTGGCTATCCCTGCAGGGGGGCGTGGCCCCAGAGAACGGTGTGCCCGCTCCACAATAAAGACAGGGGAGATCACATTGCCAAAGAGGTCCCACAGAAGAGACTCCACGTAGTCCTTCATCTTTGCGATGTTGGCTGACTCAGGCAGACAAGTAATGCGGATATTACTCCTCCTGGAGCACGCCTCCAAGTCTTCATTCTTTGCCCTTATCAGGCCCAACACCTTGTCCATTTTGAGAAGTTGTTGCTTCTCCGTCGCTATCGCATCTTCTACCCCGACACTCGCTCACACAGCTGCGCTATCTGTTCCTCGTGTATGTCCACTCTCACCTTCACCTGGTCGAGGCAAGCAGTCAGATGGTCAAGCTTGGAGTCAATTGTGCCAAGGCTGGATTTGACTTCCAGCAGGAGCGCTTTCAGGTCGTCGTCTCTAGCAGTGGTGGCATCAGTCTGAGTGGACTGTCCTCCCGCTTCTTGAGCGGGCTCCTCCTGTCTGTTTGGCGCCTACTGTCAAACGAGATCTTAGGCTGCTTCACATCTGCCTTGCCCATGTTGTCCGCACAAAGGAACAGGTAGAAGTGTGAATGTAGGTGATGCCCAAAGCCTCGGAGCTAGTACTGTCCTGTAGGTGTACGTGTAGGTCAAAGCACAAGCACAATTGAGCCACTGCACAAGCGCTGCTGTCAGGAAACGTGTATCCTCCTCCCAGTGGTTAATGGATGCCGCTGGTTGCAGACACTGCTCGCAATACAAAGTGCGCAGCAGTAGGTAAGGGACAATGTGCTGACAAATGTGTGCTGCGTCGCAGAGTCCAGTGGACAACAGCTGGCGCCAGTCGAGCGCGGCCAATGTGAACCAGTATCTTCGGCAGGCCCAACCGGGTTCCGATTGGAGGCAATCTGCCTGGCAGGGATCGTTCCGGGGTGTGGTTCATAGTCCACATGACTGTAGTGGGGTGCAGGCCCGCCGCGCTGTTATCCAGGCTGTCGCTTCAAAATGCTCAGTGTGGGCCAGACAGCATAATAGGCGCACATAGCCTATTGTGTGGGAGATTGCAGGCAGGCCCCGCCAGGCCGGTGACCTATTCAACTATGAGGCAGGATCAGCACGGTGTCAGCAGGGAAATGTGGGGTGTTTCCAGGTGTTATGGCGCTAGTGGACTTCACACCCGCTGAATGCCCCCTCAGGTGCTCTGTTAGTAGCGGCGCAAGCGGCAGGGGAACCCAGAGCGGGGAAGCCATGGAGGTGCGGCGCTCCCGTCGCGGGGCCCACACAGATCCACCAGCAAAAAGAAGGAGAGTTCCCGCCCCTCACCGGGCAAAGTCCACCCAGTGCCCGCGGTACAGTGCTCGTGCCCCTACCCACCTGTAGCCCCCCAAGCTGCCGCAGGTCTCACCACCACTTGGGCCCTTCGGTGCGCTGCAGATCCAAGCACCATCTTGCACTCCACAGGTACTGCCGCCTTCAGGTGTTCACCGCAGGTTCGGAGTTGGCTTGTAACGCCGGATCGTCTCCCAGCAATGCAGGTTGCCACCTGGTAACGCACTAGTTTTGCGCCGCAGGGGATGCCCGTCCCGCTACCTCTGGCTCAGTGTATCGGGCCGCCATGTTGAGTCTTCCTCCCCGCAGCCCTCTTGGGCAGAATCTTTATTGTTGCATGATGAGGGGGGGAATGGAGATGTTGCTGCAATCCCCAGGGTGCATACAGCTCAGCACTCAGGCTTAGGGGGTCCGTGGAGCCCCCAGTCCGCAGGATGTTGATGGATAGACGGCTGGCCGACAGAGCCCACTCAACGTGCAGCCATCTTGCAGCCAGCTAAGCCACATCCTGGCTTAGCCATGTCCCGGCACAGCCACTGTTAGTTGCATTCCTGCAAACATGTTTCTGGGTTGCATCTGAATTGATGCCCCATTCAGCCTAATAAAAGTGTCCCATCAGGTAGAAGTCGAAAGTTAGCTACAGCCATTTAGATGTTTTCAAGCTGATTCTTTAGGGTGCTGAAGCAAAATGATGTTAAAACTATCTTATCTGATAATCTTAGATAAAGCACCTCTACAGTACTCGGGATAGTGTTGTCCTCAAGAAGATATGAGGCGATGTGTCCATTGAGAGATAGAAATAAATCACATAATCAATTAAATATGCTTTCTTAAGTCGAGTAAAAGTTAGAAAACATGTCGGTTAGTGAAAATAATAAAGTCCAATACATAAGAAAGAAGAAATAGTTAGTCAAAATCAAATATAGGAAACTAGGATAATGCTTAGCATAATGCAGCAAGAGGGTGATATAAAGTCAAACCTCAGAGAAAATATTCCAAGTTCTAAGCAAGAGAGAGGCACGCAGGGGTCTGCTCCTTAAAGAGGTGGAAAGCAATTCACAACTCAGACCGAAATAGGGGTCATTTTATAACAAATAAAGGGCCAAAAAATTTAGTCTTTTAGTCAGCATAAAATGAACTAAATGTTGCAGGGCTTGACCAAACAAAATACAGCAGAAAGCAATAATATTGAACTGATTAAAAGACATATTACATTTCTTTTTTTTTAAGTTTGAAGTTTATTAAGGCATAAAGAGGAAAAAACAGGGCACGAAGAGACAATCAGAAGTTATAAGAAACAAGAAAACTCTCTTACATCAGAATAATATTTGAACAAAAAGGATGTGAAACAAAAACAATGGAATTTAAAATTGCAGAAATATTGAGGGTTGGGGGAAAAAATAAGAACATGAGAGGTATACATCATAGAAGTGAGAAAAAAGAAAAAGAAATTAGGATGCATTAATAAATTTACATATACTAAAATAAAAACAATTCACGGTGGTTTTTGAACTTCAACAGAACTTGATGAAGGAAGGGGGGAAGGCCTGGCAATTCTGGATAAATATTCGGTGAGGGGAAGCCATAAAAGGTCACGTTTAATTGCTAAGGAAATAGGGGAGACAAAATTGGTTTCTAGGCGGTGATTGAAACAAACTGCGTTCCACCATGCAGAGAAAGAAACATCCTTAGCTTGTTTCCAATGTGTTGTGATATGATGGAAAGCGATGGCTATCAGGAGATCAAGTAATTTGTGTTTATGGTGGGATCCAGAAAGGTCAGGGGAAAGGGAGCCTAGGAAAACCTGAAGGACAGAATAGGGGAGAGTGATTTGAAAAAGTTTTTGTATTTGAGACCAAACTAGATGCCAGAAATGGAGAATGGGAGGGCATTCAAAGAGCATGTGTTTCAGATCAGCCAGAGGGCAGGGACAGGACCAACAAGTGGGAGAAGTGTCTGGAGAGAAAGAAGACAAAATTACGGGAGTGTATAATGTACGGTTATAGATAAAAAATAAGGTTTGGGTAGTATTAGCAGCTCTAGATGTGCTGTGAATTTTAGACCAAACTTTATCCCAAAGACTAAGGGGCCAATTTTGAGACAAATCATTCTCCCATGCCAACTCAATTTTGGATTTAGTGCGATGAGTAGGTGTTTGAAGGGATTTATAAAGAAAAGATGCAGAAGGGGATTGGTCGAGAGCAGTTGAGATGGAAAAATGAAGTTGAGGAATAGTGGTGGTAGCAGGGAGAGAGGAAAGATATTGGGTAAGGGAGGGAAGAAGAGATAGATATTGTTTGCGAGAAGAGGAAGGTAACGAAAATTGGGTTTGAAGTAAGTGGAAAGAGAGAGGGGAGGAGTCAGAGATGAGTTGAGATATCCATTTTAAACCACGGGAGTGCCAAGATTTCCAGTAGAGTGAACGATTTTTAATTTTAAGAAGTTTATTATGCCAAATAGGTTGGGAAGAAGTAGAAGAAGCGGAGGGGTAGGTGGATATTAAATACGGCTGAAGAAGAGAACGGGTATGAGAAATGATGGGAGAACGAAGAGAGGTGACGCCCGAGGAGAAGGAAAGAACTTCATTGAATTCATAAGGGTGAAGGAAAGATGATTCTAATGTCAACCAAAGCGGAGGATAATATGGAAGATCCGAAGAAATCCAACGTAGGGCTTGTTTCAAGGAGAAAGCAGTATGATATGATTTAAAATTGGGGAATTTGACTCCGCGACATATTACATTTCTATTTGACCTAATGTCAATAGAAGTGACTGACAGTACAAATCTAGTTACAGGCAAAACAATGACACGTTTATGAATAAATAGGCTCGCAGTGGCACTTGCAGGTAAGGCCTTGAACAGTTACATTTGGAAGGAAAGCTTACCCCGGACATCTTCAAAAACAGTACGTCAACACAAGGCTTTTCATTGGTGCATGTTCTGCTACATATAAGGAGACAATGAATTAAAACACACACTATATTTGTGTAGAAATTCAACATGGAGTCAGTGCTAATTTATGTTTTTATGGGTCAAAAAAAGGAAAATGCAGTCTGGGAAATACAGTGGTTGTTAATGCAAATTGTTTATGATGGCAAGCATATGTTATTAATTAATCAGAAATAAAATGTTCAGAAATTAAATATCTTCACTGAAGGGGATCTGTGATTGGATTGCTGCAACATGTGGCAAAATGTTTCGGCTGACATTACAGAACCAGGAACTGGTGTCAGGACTATATAAAAAATGATATAGGTGTTTGGATACCCTCACCCCCTATCCCTTTCGTTAGGCCTCAACCCTCCTTGAGGACCAAATAAAAAAAAATAAAAGGGATTGGCTGCCTGTCGTGGGGTTGGTTACAGGGCCCTGCGTCCAGTCCCCCAGTGAGTATAGCCTCTGTCCTTGGGCGTCTGTAGATTGGCCACCAACGGGGGGCTAGGCGGAGGACATTGCCCAGACCCTGCGCCCTGCCAACCACTGCGCAACCTTCTTGGGGATTGGCTGCAGATGTATCATATTAGCATAATACTTTATGTTAAAAACCATAGAAATTACTGAAAGAAAATAAAGGTTAAAGTTGAGTTGTACGTTAGCAATAGTCAAGTTTTTTTTTTATTAAACTTTTTTTATTGAGGCTTCAACAAAGCATAATAATACATACATTTCAGCATTGAGGTCAATCCGTTACATATAAGTTAAGGCATACTCATAGTACATTGGCAATTTGGCAGGGTAGAAATGAACCTAGGATACGCAACAGAGTGAGACAGGAAGTATAAGGTAGAGGCAATGAATATAGGGAGGCGAATAGGGACATCACTGTAAACATACTTGTGGGTTTCCCCCATGTCCCCGCTCTAGACATATGTCATGTAGACTGGAGTGAGCTATGAATTATTTACAGGGGCATCGTGGTCTAAGTTAAGGGTGGGCGGGCAACTTTGCTACGCCCACGAAGTGGGCGTAGTGTTGCCTACTTCGCCCTTTGCAAAGTAGGCGAAGCAGGCAACACTACGCCCACTTTGTGGGCGTAGCGAAGTTGCCCGCCACCCGCCTCCCTCCCGCCCTCCCTAAATGCTTACAATAATCTCTTGTGAGAAATGCGCGGCCGCCCGCGCATGCGCATTAGCATCCAGGACGCGCGCGCCGGTGGCGCAATGACGAGCGGGAGCCCCGGGGACGCGGTAGAACAAGGTAAGTGGTTTTATAATTATTTCATAAATTATTGTAAGCATTTAGGGAGGGCGGGAGGGAGGCGGGTGGCGCGTAGTGGGGCTACGCGAAGTGCGTGGGTGGCGTAGTGTTTTGCCCACTTTGCGTAGCTTCACGAAGCCCCACTACGCCCACCCTTAGTCTAAGTCGATATGTCACTATGAGTTCCGAGATATCATACGGCCTGCTAGCGCTTGGCATAAGATTCCAAAATTGCTGTGTCTGACAAAATGGCAAGCCAGAGTTTGAGCATCAGCGCCAGTCTGCACCCCCAGTGTATAGCCACTCTTCGCCTGGCCAGGATCAGAATCATTACCACAAGGCTTCTACAGGCATCAGGCACCTCCTGGACATAGCCAAGCAAGTAAAGAAGGGGATTAGGTGTGAGGGTAGTGGATGTGATAGCGCTAATGGACGCACACACCTCCAACCAGTAGGTTGCAATCCTAGGACAGACCCATGCTAAGTGTATAAACGAGGCGACAGGCGCCGAGCAACGTTGGCAGCGTGTCTGCGGTTGGCGCACAGCCCATGTCAGAGAAATTAAGTTGGATCAGAGTCTGTTAAAAAATTGGATGGTAAGCAGGAGCGGTATATTTAGGAACAGTTATGGAAATTTCAGCAAGACAATCATTTTTGCGATGGTAATACGACCAGATAGGGACAGCGGCAATTTGTTCCATGTTGGGGTTTTATCTTCAAGCCATTCAATGGCCCTGCCATTGTTAGCGGACCAGAGGTTATCAGTGTTCCTGCTGAGCCGGATGACCAAATATCTTTTTGACTCAGTTGTCCATTTGAGTGGAAATTCGGTCTTGCAGGGTTCAGTGGCATCTGTTAAAGGGAAAAGAATGGATTTGCTCCAATTCACTTGTACGCCAGGGAGTCCCCCAAAACGTACGACCTCTCTAGACATAGGGTCTAGATTCTTGTGTGGCTCACGAAAAAATAATGCAAGTCCCGAAATAACCTGGGTATTTCCTTGTTAGTGAAAGGGGCATCAAGATATTCCTGGTGCACAGGACTAAGCCATGGGAGCTCAATGGAGACAAAATATTGTTGGAGGAATTTAGGGTCCTCTAGGGAGCCTGCGGTATAGAGTTGGGAATAGTAGCTAGTGATTGTTTTTATGATGTCATCCGGTGCAGTAATTCTGTCTCCCGAGTCAGAGCAAATCTCTGTCATGTAGGTGGACATGTGAGGTTTACTCAGCATGTTAGCCAGCATTCTGCTCGGGCATTCACCCTCACCATACCTACTGGCTCTGCCTCGTGGCCCAGGCAGCTGACTTCTTAGTGATATTCAGAGGTTTTAGTCCCAATATTAGTTAGGATATCTGGGTTTGGGTTTGAGCATTAGTTCCTGTTTGGGGCTGAGAGTACCACCTCTGAGCGTTTAAAAGTGCTTCTAATGGCCTGAAGAACTCCAGCCTGCTTAGCAATGCACACCCCTGTGATCACCACCTTAAATAATTCCCAGAGAACTGAGGGGTAATCAACCAAGCCCGTATTAAGCTCTAAAACATCCATGATGGTGCTGTGTACTTCTTCCTTAAAAACAGCATCTCGCAGAGCATGAAGTGGGAGACGCCAGAAGAACATGTGTTGGTGGGTCAGCAGGATCTTTAGCGTGAGGCAGACTGGGGCATGGTCGGATAAGGTACGGAGCATGTGCTCAGTGGATGTGGTCCAATTAGCACCATCTCTGGTTGTTACCCATAGGTCAATGCATGACCAAGAGCTATGTGTCGTGGAGATGCATGTGCTTTCAGCTCTTGTGAGATGAGTGTGTCACCATAAATCCACTAAGGTGTTGTCCTGTATCAATGTGTGGAGGGTGGCCGTGGCCTGCAGATGCTGTATGCACGAGCCAGTTCTCTCCAAGGTGCTGAGAAGTGCAATATTAAAATCACCACCCTAAATAATAGGATGTGAGCCACAGGAGGAGATCATTCTCCATACTTTTAAGAAAAAGTCCGGGTCATCGAGATTAGGGCTACTGATAGCGTTCAGAAATTAGAGGTTGAGCATATAGTGTGCCTACCAAAATGACATATTTACTTGCAGAATCTAAGTGTGATTGGTGCGCCATGGGAGACCCTGCCTGATTAGGATAGTGACCCCCCCAGCGTAGTTTGAGTAGGCAGCCGAGTGAGCTTCCCCCAGTGGCGGGCCTGGAGCCTGGTCGAATTGGCCGAGGCAAGGTGTGTCTCCTGTAAAAAGCATATGTCAGTGCTGTGATGGGTAAGGTAGGCATGAATGAGCTTTGGCTTCTAATAGTCATTGGTGCCCCTGATATTCCAAGTTATACAAGTTATCTCAGCCATTATGTCTAATGTATGCATACAATAGCTTACACGGTGGTCATTGTACGAAAGTGATGCCCTTCTTCCCATGTTTTGATGTGGATTGCGGCAGTGAACAACAGGTGCTGAGCATGTTAGACAGTTAGAAAAATCATAGTCCCGCGATTGGGAGCCGAGAGTGACCCTGGGCAGAGTACAACACAACACTCGCTCGCGTAGTTTGCGAAGTTTGCGCTACTTCGCACTACGCGAATTGCACGTAGCACAGTGCAAATATGTGTAGCAGTAATTTTTTGCTTGCTCGTGGTCCTCACCATGAAGTTGGCGACTGCGAGTGAGCAAAATGACATCCCGGCGAGACTGTTTCCTCTTTCGTAATCAGCAACATCAAGTTGCCGATCGCGAGCGTGGAAAATAAACCTCCCGGCGAGATTCTCAACGTGGGGAGGTCAGGTTTCCCATTGCGAGTGGTCGTGTATGCTCGGGACCGCTCGCGATGAGAAACTACCAGTCCGCGTTGAGAAAGCTGCGGGTCTAGTAGAAATCTACTTGAGCAGCAGAAAACAACTGCTTGCACTGTGCAAGATACGGTTTGCACTGATTGCACAGTGTGGACAAGCATCCGGCACTGTGCGATCAGTGCAAACAGCATTTTGCACTACGCAGTTCACGTAGCTACGTGTAGCTCGTGTAGTGGGAAGTGCACTTCACGTAGCTACGCTTAGCTCTACTACGCGAACTACACCCATGCCCCCAAGAACAACCACCCATACCCACCCTCCACCCACTCCAAGCCCCCAAATAGGTTGAGAAATATTCACCACATGATGCTGGGACCGCGGCCGGTCCTTTTTCAGTTGTTTGGCGAATGATGCAGCTGCTTTGGGGTCCATAAAGTAGCAGGGCCTGCCATTAATGTCTACCCTCAGTTTTGCTGGATAGAGGAGGGTGTAAGTGATGTTGAGCTGTTGTAAGTCTCTTGGCTGGTAGGAAATCTCTCCTGGTATTTTAAACATTTAAGGTGAAATCTGGATAAAAAGCTAGCGTATTGCCCTGATGGCACACTTCCTTCATCTCTCTGTCCTTCTGGAGGATGGTGTCCCGATTACAGTAGTTTAGGGTGTGAGCAATTATTGGTCATGCTGCAGCCCCCGATGGGGGTCAGGCCTCAGCAAACGGTGAGCTTGTTCCGCAATGAAGCACTCTGATAGTGCAGGCCCACACACCAAGTCTGCAACTGCACAGCCTGCGGGCTGCACCTCACCACCATAGGCCGCCTCACCGCAGGCCTCACCGGGCTGCCAGCAGGTCCCCAAATGGCATCAGCAGTGCCCAAGGTGTCAGGGAGCACCGGCTAGTGTCCGAGAAGTCAGATGGATGGTTCCATGCAGGATAGTGAACGGATGTTTCTCGCCTGGTCTGACATCAAAAGGCTGTCAGAAAGTGACTTTGGGGGCCCCTGGCAGGGCCGCCTAGGCCACACGGCCTACAGTTGGTGGCCGAGGGGTTACCCAAGGATACCATGGGGTGCCTGTGACAGGTTGCAGGGTTTTCCGCAGACACCCCATTTCCCCGTAGGATCCTGTGTTATGCCCCATTGTCAGGCAGAACATGAGCTCCCATAAAAAACAGTGGGGATCAACCGAAAAGTGTTTGGTAGCATCGTAATCTGGCAGTCGGAACCGCCGACTGCAAGTTGGTCAGTCCTGATTCTGAGTCGGTGTCGGGTGGAGGCTTTCCACCTGACATTTTTATGAGCCCCAATGTGTATCAATGTGAAAGACTGTCATACAGGAAGGGGTTTCACCGCACATGATCTGATTTTAACTCATTTTACTGGCACATGATCTCTTCTGATGCATTTTGTTTGGGTCACTCACCTGCCCAACTAGAAGGAGGCATTTGAAATAATTGAAAGCTGATGCATGGGACTAGATATTTGGTAAGTTCCGGTGTGGACATATATAATTTATGAGCATCCGGCTTTTGCAATGTGTTGGATCAACTTGGCAAAGCAAACAGTAACTTACAAGTTTCAGTTTTAAGAAACGCCCAAAAGTTGAATATTCAAAGCTTTTCCAGAGAGCATGAGAAGAGCGTCAGAGGACAGATGTCCTTTAGAGAAATTAGATGTTCACCAAGGACAGAACAAACTGATTAGTGAGGCAATCTTACGCATCCCTAAAATCCCAGGTCGGACTCAGTCCTTTAGGGTGGAACTCAGGCTGTGTTTATGTGAGCCACTTGTCAAGTGACTTCTGGTAGATGGAGACTTTTCATATAGATTACTAATGGCCATTAAATGGAAACAAAATTGTCCATTGTGCTTTCTGAATGAATTCCCATTAAGCCTGTAAAGCATGAAAATGCATCAAACTGTGGTTCATTGAATAGAAAAACGGTGGTCTGTTCAATAGCATTTTCAACTGTGTGCAGAACATGCAGAACAGTTCTGCATTATCGCTTTTATTTAACATGCTTCCGAGATAAGCTTTCGCCATAATGTTTGCACATTTCATAAACGTCGAACAAAATACAAGCACACATTTATGTGCTAACATCCTACGGTACCTCATTAGTAAATAATTGAATGAAATGAATTGTCTGTATACAGAAACCAATGTCTCCGTGATTTTTTTTTTTTTAAGAGTATGAGGGCTGCAGAAGACACATTAGCCGATTGACATTCTTGCTTTCTTTTTAATTACCTTGATAAATATTTCCTTCAGTGTCTTTTTGACGTGTCTTCATATATTTCAACTGCATACAAAATTGTTATGCTCTGCGTTGGATCTCTCCTTGAAATTGGTTGAAAATAGTTACAAAACAAAATGCAACGAGCTAAACAACTGGAACAATTGCGTTTGGCTTTTGAACAGCTTGTTTTAACAAAATAAGTGGAGCTTTATCAGAAATTTGTTCTTTTGATATGCTGAAAAACTATGTCTCAATTTTGCCAGAGCCTGTGCACCAGAAATTAGACTGCTGAAATTCCAGGAAGTGCAAATGAATAACGTTTCCCTGTTTTGCTGCAGAAATTCCTATTTTAAAAATTCCGATATAAATGTCACAGGGGCGTAGCTTAGTCAGTGAGATTCGGTGAGTAGGGGTGAGGGGGTGACCATCCAATTTCCCAACTAAAAAACACTGTGGGCCACAGGGTGAATGTGTGAGGTGACTAAGGTTTGGGATGGCATGTTACCATGAGCATGAGAAGCTGGGACAGTATTGATTTTAATTTAGTAGGCCTGTTCTGTTGTAACAGCGACGAGCATTCTGTCATCTACCCAATGTTGAGTTGGGCTGAACACACCATTCACGCGGGGAGTAAAATTTACTTTGTCAGTGTAAAACTTCCTTTGACTGCCTGATGGAACAGGTGCCATCATAAGTAAGTAAATTTGACTATCATTTAGAGTTCAGTTTGATTTGTTTTTTTTTACTGACTGTCACCACCACAGTAAACAGTAAAAAAAAAAATGCCCCCACACCATGGGAGAAAACTGGTGAGGGTGTTATTCATTTTTAATTTTTCAAAAACAAACTGCTGCTTTGGGAGTTGGCTTTTGAAAAAACAAAAACTCTGGAAAAGTTTGTAGGCCAGCTGTCACGTTTAACAAAGCCATCCGTTAAACATTTCCTACATTGACAGGAACCGCCATGACAGCAGTTCTTCTTATGTATAGAGATTTCTGCTGGGCTAGAGGCAGTAAAGTTCTCTGCCACTTGTAACCTTTTACTCCGTCTGCCACATCCTAAATCAGGCCCTCTGTCTACAGTGGCCCAACCCAGTCAGCGAAAAACTGTGATTTGGCATGATACCACAATGGATTGCCAGTGTGTTACATCCTGCACTGTTACCTAGTCTTTCATTACTTCCCCTTTAAGTGCATGAGCCTTTCTGCATAGTGTTCTGGTTCTCAGAACTTTCCTAATGATGCATTCTGCATCTCAATATCAGTTGTTCTTGGACTTGTAGCTGACTACATGATGCTGTGCTGCTTAATAAACCTACTTGGATTATTACCTGTTTCCCAGATTATTACAAAATTTGGCGACGAGGACTCCAGCCATCTACAGCACAGGAGCGGAGTGAACCCAATTTCCTTCTTACTGGGACTTATTTAGACCCTTTTATGAACATCCTGCTATTTTATACTTCAGGAGTATATTAATTTTTGAATTTTTACTTCCTATAATTGTTCTCTCTTTCATCCTGCTACTGGGAACCATTTGCGTGTTTTTACCTTCAAAATTTCATAGGATTTATCAATTTGCATCTTTTAATCATCTGCCTACTACCGGCGACTCTTTCAGGAAAAGGTTTGATTCCAAAGAAATCTAATGTTGAGGCCATTCTCAATGCCCCGGCTCCTGGTACTAAGGAACAACTTCTATCTTTTTCAGGAATGTGCTAATACTACAGCAAGTTTGTTGCTAACTTTGCTACTAAAATGGAGCCTTTAAGGAAATTGTTAAGACAGAAAAATTAGTTTGTTTGGACCTCAGAGCAAGAAAAAGCCTTTACTGAGATAAAAAAAGATATTGTAAATTCACCAACTTTGGGACCTTTTAGGATGGGCAAAGAGTGTATTATCACTACGGATGCGAGTTTATATGGTTTAGGGTGTGTATTGTCTCAGACTGATGGTGTGTCGGAGTGGAATGTTGCTTTCTCTTCCAGGACCTTGAGTGAAACAGAACGCAGGTATGCAGTTATCGAACGAGAGCTACTGTCATGTGTGTGGGCAATTGAACACTATAGGATCTATATTTGGGGAAGCAAGTTCATATTAAGAACTGACCACAAGCCCCTTATTCATATTCTTTCAGTAGGAGGAGGATGGAACTCTACAGCGAGAATTGCACGGTTAACATCAAGACTACAGGAGTATAGTTTCACAGTAGAATATATACCAGGAAAGAAAAATGTCACAGCTGATTGTCTATCACGCCTTCCATGTCTTAGTGTGGTTGATGGTATCTCTGAGTGTAAGGATGTTGATTTTGTGTCTGGTTTGCAAGATTTTATTGATACCCAGTATCAAGATATCACTGAACAATTTTGGCTCAAGTGTCAGGAGAAAGATGATAGACTGAACACCTTAAGGAAATATTTGTTGGAAGGTTGGCCCAACAAAGCTAATGTCAGAGAAGATATTATACCATTTTTTAATGTTGCTGATGAGTTGTTTTGTGAAGGGAATTTAGTTTTTAAAGGTGACAAGTGTGTCCCACCTGTTGGAGTTCAGGATCTGATACTCAAGTTAGCACATAAGACCCATCTGGGTATTTCTGCAATGAAGCGACTTATTAGATTGAACTTTTGGTGGCCGGGTTTGGACAGGTTTGTGGATCGTGTGGTTAGAGAATGCAGTGAGTGTTGTGACAAAGATAAAATGTTGAAAGTCTTTGTTCCTCCTCGGTAGCGTGGCCTGAATTTCCGTGGAAAAAAAATCGCTTTTGACATCTCTGGTCCTTTCAATATTTTACCTGAGTCTTCTCGTTTTGCTCTGGTAATTATAGATTACCATTCCAAATGGCCAGAGGTGAAATTTGTATCCAAGATTACTTCTGAGGTCATTATTATGTTTTTCCAAGAAGTGTTTTCCAGAGAGGGTTGTCCTTCTGTTTTGGTGTCAGACAACGGGGTTCAATTAGTCTCATCAGAGATGCAGTCATTTTTACAATCCTGTAATATCAAACATGTCAGAACTTCTCTTTATGAACCGCACGAAAATGGTCAGGTTGAGCGTTTTAATCGGGTGTTAAAAAACTTTATTGTTGATTCCATCAAGGAAAAAAGTAACTGGTTGAATGCTCTTAGAGAGAAACTTTGGAACTACCGGATAACTCCCCACACTACTACTGAAGTTAGTCCTTTCAAACTATTAAAGGGAAGGGATCCAGCATCTGTCATCTGTCCTTGGTGGTTCAAAGAGAAATGTAAGGGTTTTGGTGAAGATACTGTGGATGTTAAGAGTCTGGCGAACAGAGTTTCTCGTAAACAAAATAAATCGGCTGAATGGTATAACAAGAGGTGGAAAGTAAGAGAGCATGGTTTGGCTGTTGGTGATTGGGTCAAGATTATGAAACCTTCTTTTGTCAATAAAGGCATGAGCAAGTATGGCAGACCTATCCAGATCAAAAATGTTTTTAATAACTCTGTTATCACACAAGATGGAAAAGTCTGGAATGTAAGCAAAGTTGCAAAGTGCCCTGTCCAATTTGATGTAAATACCCATGATGTGAATACTCATCTTAGTTCTCAAAATTGTTATGATTCCACACCAGGTTTGTGTTCTAGGCTTCCTCCTGACACCATTGCCTCTAGAATCAAGGAGGATTCCCGCATTCGTAAGATACCCATATCTTTACAGGACTATGTATAAAATATTGTCTTGCTTGTTTTCATAATTTGTACATATGTTTTAATTTTATGATTTTGTACATATGTTTTATATCTTGTTTTCTTTTAAAGGGGAGATGTGTTACATCCTGCACTGTTACCTAGTCTTTCATTACTTCCCCTTTAAGTGCATGAGCCTTTCTGCATAGTGTTCTGGTTCTCAGAACTTTCCTAATGATGCATTCTGCATCTCAATATCAGTTGTTCTTGGACTTGTAGCTGACTACATGATGCTGTGCTGCTTAATAAACCTACTTGGATTATTACCTGTTTCCTGGATTATTACACAGTGTTTCTACTATTTTGAAGCATTTCTGTAATCACTTTTTAAGTGTTTGAGTGCCAGTAGTAGACTTGGAAACCTGAGACAGATGTACCTTTCCAAGCCTTCTACTGTTAATATTTGTGAATTCTAAAAAGAAGCAAATCAGGGAGTACTTCTGTGGCTGCAGATTTGCAACTATTTGATAACTTGGTAATTCAGTCACTTAGGGGCATATTTACAAAGAAATAACACAACGCAGGACAGCAAGCAGAATTGTTATTTATTTTATTTTTGACATTTGTAGAGCGCACTGTTACCGTACGGTGTCCTGGCGCTGTCTTGATAACTCCTATAGCTAATCCCCGGGTTAGGTTACAAACAGCCATGTTTTTAGACCTCTGCGAAAGGTCATCAATTCGGGGGACAGTCGGAGTGCCACCGGAAGGGCATTCCATGCCACCGCAGCCCCTCGGCTAAAACTCCTGCCTCCCCAGCACACTTTCCTGGTGCGTGGGGTATTAATCAGTCCAAGAGTAGCTGACCTCAAAGGTCTACCTGGTTTGTACCAATGAAAGTATTGCCCAAGGAATGATGGACCTATGCCATGGACTGCCTTGAAAACAATGCACATGCTCTTAAATAGGATCCGCTTCCGTACTGGTAGCCAATGCAGCTTCATAAGTTCGTGCGAGATGGAAGCAAACTTGGGCAAGCCTGTAAGAAGATGAGCTGCTGCATTCTGTAATATCTGTAACTTATCTAGTACTCCTTGTTGGGCTTCAAGGAGTAAACTGTTACAGAAGTTTAAACGTGAGAGCACCAGGGCCGTCACCACTGTTTTTTTGCAGTCCGCTGGAAGAAACGGGAGAACCTTCTGAAGGATTTTCAGCATCCAGTGGATAGATGAGGCTAAGGCGTTTACCTGGGGTCTATAGGAGAGTCTATCATCTATAACGACCCCCAAGTTCTTAACCTTATTGACTGGAGTGGGGAGGGTCCCCATCTCTTCTGGCCACCACCTTGGTCCCCAAAAGTTGACCGTAGAACCAAACAGTATCACTTCGGTTTTGGCCGAATTAAGTTTTAAGCAATTACCGGCCATCCATGTGCTCACCGCCATCATGCATTCCTGGAACTTACTGGCCACGTCATCCTCTCTCCCTGGTAGCAGCGACACCACAATTTGTGTGTCGTCTGCGTAAGATGTTAGTTCAAACCCATGGGAGTGGATGACCGGGGCCAAGGAAGAGACATAGACAATAAACAAGGTAGGGCTCAGTGAGGAACCCTGAGGAACCCCACAAGGTGGTTGAAAGGGTTTAGACTCAAAGTCTCCAAGCGTGACTACCTGGAACCTGTTGGTCAGAAAAGATCTCAAAATGTCTAGGGCCTTCCCCTGTACCCCACATTCTTCCCGCCGGTCCACCAAGATGGTATGGTGGACCGTATCAAAGGCCCCAGATAAGTCCAGCATAACCAGGGCCGCCCGGCCCCCAGAGCCCATCACCTTCCTGATCTCTTCCGTTGACTTAATCAGGGCGGACTCCGTGCTATGGCTGGGTCTAAAGCCGTGCTGTGAAGTGTCTAGCCCTTGAGTAGTTCCTAGGTGTGCGCTAAGCTGGATGTTCATAATTCTTTCTATGATCTTGGCCGGTAAAGGTAATCTTGCGATCGGCCGATAGTTGTTGGGGTCTGAAATATCTAAGTTAGGCTTTTTTACTAGGGGCTTTATAGAAGCCCACTTCCAGCTCGATGGAAAGTCCCCCTCTCAAATAGCTGGTTAGATAATACAGCTAGGGTATCGGCTATGGGGGCTACTGCCAGCTTTGCAACCGTTACTGGACAGGGGTCGTGGGATGAACCTGATTTTAGACTCAGCACATGCCTCTTGACCTCTTCTCCCTGAACTGGGGCAAAACCAAGCAGTTTAATGCCCTGAGGGGTCGCGGTCCGGCTCCTCGACCTGGACACCTGCAGGCTCTGTGACGCCTGGGCTTCCAACGATACAAAAAACTTTTCCACCTTGCTCGAGAAGAACTGAGCTAGGCTCTCACAGAGTTCTTGGCTTGGTGGCGTAGCTGCTGATTTGGGTGTAGTCATCAGAGGAGAGAGCAGAACTATGACATTTCCTTAAGGAAATGGTGCATTTCCACAATATGTGTGTGCTGCTGTGCTTTGGACTGCCTAGCAGCAAGGCAGGCACCTGTGCACTTTAGTGCAAGGGTGTCAGCATTATGGTCAGGATAGACTAAGAGGTACCTTCCTACACAAAAACTATCCTTGGAGGTCTTTTTTATGTCTGCTGCAGAATACAGCACATGTGCAAAGAGGAAATAATGCTTAGAATAAAGAATCTCTCCTTGTTATGTCAGCCTCTCACAGGCACACCATTGTGGCCCAAACCCATGTTTACAACTCTTTGCAAAGTTGAGTTATTGCCAAATTCCATGGGTGGGTTCACAGGACACAAAAGGGGGTAGGTTGTGGAAATGATGATTCATCCTCCCATAATGGTTGGGTGAACTTCATGTAGATGTTTATGTGTTTCATCAAAGCAGAAAGGGTGTCTCCTATCACGTTTCTGAACGTTGGTTGAGACATCCCACCAGAAACAGCCACTGTGTACTGGAAGAAACTGGTGCCAAAGAAATGCAGTGCTGCCCTCGCAATGGGGATTTGTGTTGTGAGGCAAACGATCAGGCACCAACAAATGACATAATTGAAAGATGGTTTGCCTATTAAGGCTAAACCTTTTAATCACATCCCTCTCTTCTATGGTTTGTAGGTCTAGAAATGGGAGGTACACTGAAGGCTGCCTCCTTCTCAATCTTCAAGGGTACCTCTGTGTGAAATGACTACAAATCGGAAAAATTATCAAAGTGTCCACAGTAACATTGGTGTTAACGGTTTTCCAAAATACAACATGGCACAAGACATGACAGGTTCAAAAATAGATCCACATATGTCATATATAGTCACTTCTTTGTTCAACATACATATGAACTGTCCATTGTGCTTTTTTACATGTCTACTGGGCACCGATGTGCAAATATTGCCTCACAAAGGTGATCTTTGCACCCTTTATTTTATTTTTAAATATTTTATATACATAATACCATTGGCTTGTGTCACAACCCATTTAAGCATTTAACCCCTGGATAGGGGTGTGAAGGACACATTCACAATCAAAATATAACCGTTATCTCAACAGCTACAATGTCTGCCACCTCACCTTGGTTTTGGGACAATCAGTCTGATCGCCGCCGGTGGAAGTCGACTGTGCGATGGGCGGTTCTTTCTTAGACAGTCACAGCCATGGGTTAACCGTGTCGATGGTGATGGTCGAGGGCCAATGGTTGTGTCTGTTGCAGCGGAATACCACATGGACATTTAGGCAGGAAATTTGAAAATTGCTCACTTGCCTACATTCACCTATCATCAACACATCCTCAAATTCTGCTGCTGTTTTCCACCTTTGGGAGCAATCAGGCCAGGCCAAAAGGGTGGGAAGGCCACTGCCTTCACTCCAGAAGAACTTAAGACCCTGGTGCAAGAGGCCCTTCCTCGGTATGGCCAGTTCTATGGCTCACCACAGCAGGTGCGTTATTGACGCTGATTATAATTTTGTGTGACATAGTCTTTTCCATCCATACAATGCATTCCCACATTTGATGGTACATGTCATATTGTTTGAACCCTAAAAATGCCAATAGCCAATCCAAGTTCATGTTCTTAGCAGCATTAGGACTGTATGTACACTGTGAAGAACAGATAAGGATGATATCAGCAAGATGTTTTGGCTCACTCATCACTTTGCCCAAATGTGAGATCTCAAGACCGTTGTGAAGGAGGTAGCTATAGGCCAACAAACCCTTACTGGTCCAGCCCAGCTTTGACTTTGGTTATTGGATGACCACAAGATTATCCTTTTGTGATTTGGAAATGCTGGTAATGTGCTGCACATGTGACATCTGTATGCTGACTCCCCAGTGAGCAAGGTCTGACAATAATCTATGCCCAGTCACAACCCTGGACCAGGCTGGGTCTGTGACTCTCTAGCATACACGTGATGCCCAGGATCATGTCCCTGTAGATCAGGTTTAACATAAGGGTAAACTAATTGAGATTTGAGCCACAACAGTACCCCTGCCAGTCCTCACATGGACACCCTTTTGCAATCTGATAGAGTTTACACATTGAGTTGATAGGCCTGTCCCATGGAAATGGTATACATAGTGTTTAACTGAAAGTACACTGGTTCATTTCCACCAGTACTTTGTATACAATGTGCAAATGAAAAAGCGTGGACAGTACAGGGCCATGAGGACTGTCCCACACTCACATTACCTATTTTCGGTCAGTTAGAGGGAGCTGTTGGTTAGGGGACACAGTACCATATCATCTACCTGAACATGGTGGGCTCACTATGGTATGTCAATGACCTCACTGTGTCAGTCCCACACATGATTAGAGGAATCATATGAGGGCAATACGTGCCACAAACACCCAAGAAACTGTAGTGATATGTAGCATCAGTGGTTAGAGTATCATCTCACTAACACACATTTCAGGTCAGTCATAGTGTGATAACTGTAACACTATGGGATGTACCTTGATATCAATCTCAATGGACTGTAGGCCTCAAGTCAATGTTTCTGCCTTTACAAGTAGATATCCAATTTAGTACAAAGTTGGAAAATGTGTATTGGTGGGTTTGTGTATCTCAGCAAGTGTAAGTCAACCATGTGGTGTGTTCACTTCTGGTGCCAGCTAGTGTTTGACTACAAAACTGAAATATGACCTTACAGTAGGTTAATGTTTCCTTCCTTTCTCGCTTCTATTCAGATCAACACCCTTCAGAAGAGGGATATGTGAAAGTAAGTCGCAAATAATGTGCAGTCTGGGGGTCTACAGGCATTGTAGCGTCCATTGCCGTACGATGTGGGAAGACCTGAGACAGTGAACCAGGAAGATAGCAGACGTCCAGCTGGGGCTGTCCTCCCAACTAATGCAGGGCATGCACCACACCCTGACCCCTAATGGCCTGCATTGTAGTTGGGGCATATCCCGACCTTGATGGGCCGTTACGTGCCCAACAGCAGGCACATGGGCTAAGTCATTACCAGAATTATACAAATGTCCTAACTAAATGTGTGGGTTACAGGCATGCATGTCACCATCTGAGCTGAGGCTGACCCAAAGTTCAAACCACTAAGGTTGATCTCCAATGTGTAAGTAAGGTGGTAGGCAAATGATGATGTGATTTGCCGATTGTCTGCTTCGACCTGGGGCACAGAATTGTTAAATATCTATCAATCAACCAGACTTGAAGCGTCATATGTTTGACTCAAGCAAGGATTGTTCTGATGTTGTTGAATGTCCCTGCTGACCATTGGACCAGACAGGCCAAATGTCCACACTTTATGATGAGTGTTGCTCATTCACTACTGTGTGTTATGTGATGGTAGGCATATCACATTTGAACATGGTTTGATGTGCACTTTGAATGGAATTACTGCATAACACTTTCCAGTGGTAAGTATGTATCATCACATTGCTGTTGTCACAGCACTGATTCAATAGCTAAATGTGCCTACACGTTTGCCTGTGAGCCTGCTCCTGTAGTTGTGTCACCAGAAAAGTTGTGTTCAACATGATGTGACTGCATTGTTAGCTTGGTGTCTGAGCCATTTAGACATATGTGTGTCTAGGCCACTGAGATTCGTTTATGAGACAATTGTGTGGGTAAATAGGATAGATGAGAGCTAAACTTACACTTATGTATGACGATCCATAGTTCGTTAACATAGCTCGTATGCCATCCAGTAATCTGAGGGGCACATGTTAAGGATAGAAGGTTCACTCTATGAGTGGTCAGATGAGTATTGCAGTGTTCTAGATGTTTTAAAGGACAATATCTTACTACCTTCACTGATTACTCCAAGTCATTCTGTGTTTTATAAACCGATGGGTAATTTGATAAGTAAACACCCTAGCAACAAACTTCTAGAACCTGTTAATGTCACTAATAGTCACCGTGACACATGAGCACCAATAGTCACTAGATTTTAGGAAATCGTAAATAGGTATGTATGGGGTGCTCAGCCTGTGCAGAGATGGAATGGGGATGTCCGTAAGGCAATGTGACATGCTCTGCTGTGTGTTATGGTTCACTGATCACCCACATATTAGGACACCAATGTGTGCACTCTACTATTCACTGATGCATGTGACACCTTGCTAAGCTAATACATATCACCTTTGCTTGAGCTAACGTGACAGTGTATACAGGATGACTTTGGTTACGTTATGTTCCAACAGTGTGTATTACGCAGTAGAAAGTGACCATGTTTTTGCAGCTGCAAAAAGGGATGCCACATAGCTGTACAACGTAACATGCAGTTCATGATGTTGTGTCATTTTACATGTGGTGTTTTCAGGTCCTTGCATGTACACTGCCCATAAGTACGTTGTGTCTCATTACCATTTTTGGAGAGGAGTCAATTTTGGTGGCAGTAGATACATCTGGATGATGTGAAGTCTACTTCACTCATGGTCTTGTGGCGATGTTGAGTTATGACATCACAATGAGCAACTGGTGACAGGTTATATACCATACATATATGTTTTCAAGATCCTGTTGGGGCAAATTGTCTGAATTAGGGCTGGTTCAATGTATATTGTGCACATCACATGATCAGGTGGGTTATAGCATATGTAGTAAACTGTTTTGTTTCCTAACTGCAGCATCATCCCAGGCAAGCAGAGGAGGGGAGTCCAACATCAGTGGGGACACAGCTGGCCACAGTCGTTCTTGGTATGACACCACCAACACAGAGAAACCCAGTGGCCCAGAGGGTCGTATGAGTGGTTCAAAGGAAGCAGGCCCCAGTTTGTCATCATCGGAGTCAGCCTTGAGTGGATGCGGGACATATGCCACCATCACCATTGCCTGATGCCATAAGTTCCAGCTCCACAATCCCTGTTTCTCCTCATACAGTTTGTTGTGCCAGGTCCCCTATTAGGGGACCTGTCCCCTTCCATCCAAGCAACTCAGCCCCTGCCTCGCCCTCTGCGCTCGGTGAAAAGACTATTTACCTCCTGTGACAGATCTCTGTAGGTCACAATCACTGTTGAATGCCATCCAGGGGCGAGCCTGCCAATTTGTGCAGATGGTGGCCTACCTGGAAGGTACTGTCAAAATGTAAAGGAGGTACCCTAATCTTTAGGAAAGGGGTGGGTATTAATACGCAAGCAACACAAAAAGTTCCTGTTACAATTAACCTTGTTGGTACATTCTGTCCACCCCTACCCCCTGTCCCTGTTGGGTTCTCCCACCCTGAAGCTTCCTGTGGAATGTTGGTGTGCTCTCCAGTGAAGAGAGTGGATGGTCATTAAACGAGTATCTTACCTACTATCTGAGTCCTGTCAACTTTCAAGAACTTCAACACTGGCGACGGAACTGCGCAGGGGGCAGTAGTGGCCATCTCCCCTTTGAGTACTCTCTACACGTAAGGACGGATCAGTTCAAGAAGAAGTTATACAGCGCTGGTGGAATTTCTGTCTTGCCAGGAGGCACCTGAGCAATCAAGGTCGTTGTGAGGCCACCTGAGCCGTGTGCAAATGAGCAGGGTAAGACCTAAAGTGCGGGCAGGCGTGTTCATCATAAGGGTTATAATAAAGAAGAACCGGATTATATGTTTTGCTGCCACGTGTTTGCAGAAGGACAGAGGTGTATATTCGGATAACATTGTGGAAGAAGTCTAACCCTCGTTAAGTGTGCGAAGTGAGGATCTTCATAAGTGAAAGAATTAACCACTATCGGTGGATCCGCTAGTTGTCACGTACCTGTGGCGTTTGAAAGAGAACTTTTGTTTGACTGTGTGCGGTGTACTGTTAGGAGTCCTGGGTCGACGTCTGATTTCAGTGAGATCTGAAGCGGGGATAGTCGGCGGGCTGTCTCTCGCGCTGTGTCAGGATCCAGTCAGGTCTGACTAGAAAAATTCAGCGTTGAGGCACCTGCGCAACAGTTCCCTAGACAGCTGGTCGGAAGCCGATTGCCCTCTTCACGAGTTGCTTCCTGCGCTAGGGGAACGCCGCCGGCGCATCGGGAGCTAAGGGCCGTCAATCCTCGTCTCACAGCCTGTGGAGAATCAGATGTATCCGGCGCAGAGTGATCCGGCCGGCACGCCAGTAGCTGAGTGTTGTCTTTGTTAGAGACAATCGGTGCCTGTTTCTGTGAAGAGCTGTTTGTGGAAATACAAGGTGAAGTTGAGAAAAAAGGATAGTCAATATTCATATCTGGAACAGCAACCTCTTTTGACAGTCAGTTGCCCCATGTCTGTGGGTTTGGGGTTTTAAGCAGTGTTTATCTTCATTTCAGCCTTGACTCTGGAACATCCATAACAGATTCCATTTAGTTGTTGAGTTGTGAGCACAACTGTAGTATCTCCTATTCTAGAAAAGTTATTTACATTTACACTCTGTGTAGCTTTGTGACTTGTAAGTACTCTTTCCCCCTTCTTATCTAGTTCTTCTGTTTCTACCTCTTCCCCTTATAAAATGGCAGCAGCAAGCATGAATCAACCCCCGCCTTTCCTGAATGACATAGGGGAACCAGAGATAAGCTGGAAGGAATGGGTGAAACTCTTTGAATCGTATCTCATAGCTATAGGAGGACAGAGGTTTAATTCAATAAGAAAACAACACATTTTACTCCATAATCTGGGTGTACAAGGGCATAAAGTATATGAATCACTACCCATGCCAGAGCAGGAAGGTAATGCTGTTGGAGAAGTAGATGTGTATGAGCAGACCATGAGGAAATTGGAAAAACACTTTAGAGATAGAATAAATGTAGTTTAGAGCGCCACAATTTTTTTAAAAGGAGTCAAGGCAAACAGGAGTCAGTACAGAATTATATTGCAGTTTTGTGGGGACTTACACAGCTATGTGAGTTTGATGATCTCACAGATTCTTTAATAAGAGACCAACTTGTGAGGTGCACAAATAATCCGCGCATCCAGGAGAAATTACTGGCTAAGAATCCAGGGCTAAGAGAAGCTATTGAAATAGCCAAGTCAGTGGAACACACAGCAAAGTGCGTAAAGGAAATGAAACCAGATGGGGAGGTGGTGGCAAATATTAATGATGCTGAAGACAGGAACGAGGTGTATAACATGAAGTTTAAGGAGAATGCCAACACCAGGATAGATTACAGAGAGAAGGGTCCCAAGTGTTACCGGTGTGGTAGCAACAACCATTTTGCCACTTTTTTCCAATGCCCCGCCAGGTATGTCACTTGTAAAAAATGCAATAGGAGGGGGCATTTTGCTAGGGTGTGTCGGGACGGGGAAATACACACTAGAGATCAGGATAGGAATATAGAAAAGGCCACAAGTAAAGAAGTGAAATGTATTGAACAAAAAATGGATACGTTTATTTTACAAGTAAAAGATGTCAGTGACACAGTGAATTCTATTTACCCTAAATGTGATATATTAATTGATAATGAACGTGTTGAAATGTTTGCAGATTCCTGTTCCCCGTTCACTCTACTCAATAAGGATGACTATATTTCCCTGGGCAACAATAAGATTAGTGAGTTAAAAACTCCCAATATTTCTCCTACAGGATACAACAAGGGAACCATTCCCCTTTTAGGTATGAAGAATGTGCAGCTACAATTCAAAGATAGGAAAACCTATGGAACGGTATATGTAGTAAAGTCAGGTTCTAATCTTTTAGGATGTGTACACCAGAAGGAATTGGGAATCATATTAGACCCCAATAGCCCTGAACAAGTTTTGCTCACAGAAAAGTTTCCGGAAGGGGAGAAGATTTGTGAAGAATTCAAACAGCTTTTCAAGGAGGATTTAGGATGTCTGCACAATTTCCAACATAGAATTAAGTTAAAGCAAAATGCAAAACCTGTGGTGCACGGTCTGCGCACAGTGCCTTTCAAATTAAAAGAGCCTCTTGAAAATGAGCTGTGCAAGTTATGTGACTTGGATATAATCCAATCTATAGATTGCTCGGAGTGGTTGGCTCCGATAGCTATCGCAGCCAAATCCAATGGTGAAGGAATCCGCCTCTGTGTTGACTTGCGTAGTCTTAATGACTGTATCTGGGTGGAAAGATATCCCTTGCCAGTAATCAATGAAATGCTTAGCACCATGGGCCCGCAAGGTATTTCAGTGTGATAGATCAATCCATGGCGTACCACCAGATCGAGCTACATCCGGACTCAAGACCACTCACGGCGTTCATTACACCTTTTGGAGCATTCATGTTCAAAAGGATGCATTTTGGCCTTGCGTCAGCTGCGGCTATTTTTCAAAAAGCTATGCAGAAGATCTTGGAAGGTGTGGAACGCACCATGTGCTTCCAAGATGATATCTTAGTATATGGAAAAAATTCAGAAGAACACGATGGTGTATTGAGACAAGTCTTTAAAAGGCTCATGGATGCTGGCCTTACAGTAAGGAAAGAAAAGTGCAAAATAAAAGTACAACCTGGGTCATTCGATCTCAGAAGAAGGATTTAGGCCAAAGAACAGCTTGATCCAAGCAGTAAAGGAAGCTCCCAATCCAAGAAACAAAGAAGAGCTCAAGTCTTTCTTGGGGCTTATGGAATATATGTCCAAGTATGTGGACAATTTTGCTACAAAGTGCGAGCCCATGAGAGAGATATTGTAGCAGGGTTTCTGTTCTCCCACAGAACTGTGCACAGAGGATTGGAACCTCAGCGAATTAGGGTGACCCAAAACTCACCTTAGTACCCAACAAACCCCTTACCGAGCTAGCTACAGTGTCTCATTGGTCATAACCTACTCCCAATGTTTAGACAAACCAGAACATGAACTCACCAACCTCAGGTTACGTGGAACACATGAGCACTCTTTCGTTATACAATTATTACAAACCAGAACATGGAGTAAAGAGGAACACGTGAGCATTTGAAATGTTTATTTACTAATGCCGTCTTCTCAGGCGCAGTATCTTAGATAATACAAGTAAACATATTATCAACAACAAAGCTACAAGCATAGTTACTAGTCCATAGAAAGCGAATGGTGACAGCATGTTACCATGCTGTAAATCAATAAGGGTATAACAACACTCATTTATCACCCTCCCTAACTCGCATATTATATTAATAGCTAAGAAGGTCTCTTTGGGTTGAATTAAGGCGGGCCCATACCTCAGTGTCCTAGTATGAAGGGATCACATCAGCATACACCAGCTCTCTCTGCATGCGAACAGCATCAAGTGTCTTTGTGCCTCCAGCAAAGCAATATAAAAACCCGCCTCAAGCCCAAAGTTGGCAGAAGCTGCACTTATGTTATGTCTATAAATGCGCGAAGATCAGACCTCATAACAATTCTGTATCGTGTTGTTCCTGAGGCTTCAGCACTCTATGTGCAGACATAGTTTATTAAGCAAAGCTGATATCAGAGTAATAACATATTATTCTCATGTAAACCACAACGAACTACTAGGTTGAAAGCTAAATCAACAATTAAGTGTCGTGTGCAGAAGCAGCAAAAGGAAAAATGGCGTTTAAACATTTAATGAGCATATGCTAACTTAACACATTATAAAGATATACAGTAGCTATATGACACCACCCCATGATCCGACGACGGATAAGATAAGATAAGATAAGGGCAACTTCATGAAAGCAGAGTTCAAGAACTGTGAGCCAGGAATGTACAGTAAAAAATTTCAAAAATTCGCTCAAGTCAATAGGACTGGGAAATTGATCGATGTACGAAAAATCGCAAAAAATGCAAGCTGAAAGTCAAATATCCGGAAAGAAATTATGGAAAAGTATTTAGGACAAGACCGTATAAGCAAAATATGCAGCAACAGCCTCCAGCATGAAATCACCGTCTTCATCAGAAAACAGTTCAGCCATCCAATTCAAAAGTGGAAAAGAACAGACGTGTTCCCCAAGTATCGGAGTCTCTATTACCATCAGAGGACAACTCGGTGGGTTCTCCAGAAAGCTCAGTTCCAAGAAATCCTGCGCTGCCGTGAATATATCCCAGGGACCCATTAGTCCATGCACCGCTGCTATGGCCATAATCCTTTCGTCAGAACAAACCAACTCGTGAGTAGTGATAGGACTCATCAGCTGATTAAAATCGACGCCAGGAGAAACCGGTCCGCAGAGACACAAATCAATGGCCCAATCAAAATCACAGCTCAGGCAGTGAAACACAGGCTGGACACAGGTGAAGTAGGAAAATCGAAACGATAATCCATATGCCGTGCTTAAAATCGCAAGCGGCAGTGTGCCAAAATATTCAAGCATTCGGTTGCGAAACAGCGGCAGCAGAGGCTGGGCCGCTTCTTCCACACGTGGGGCATCCATATTTAAGGAAGCAGAGAACAACTAGGACGCCTGCCGCTAGTGCCAGTAAAACCGGGAATCCACCAAACAGACTCGAGAAAATGGAATGAAAGAAACTAGGGATTACTCCAAATATTTTTTCAAATGAAGTCACAAGGCCGCTGCTAACTGCTTTAAAAAAATGCGCTAGCCCAGATGTCGAGGACGCGTTAAAGATAGAATGTATCATTTCGCCAAAATGCAACGGCAAATCAGTATTTAAAAGGGCCTGAACCTCGGTCCGGGTGTTAGCAATGTGAAGCACGAAAGTTTCCCGAGCCGAACTCAAGGCCACTTCTTTCTGGGATAATAGAGCCCTCAGTCTAGTCATGCCGTTGAACTCTGCCTTCAAGGTTGGTATGCGTGGCCAAATGGAAACCTCCCTATTTTCATGTGTGGGTGGGTATAAGACATTTCTGCAGCAAACGACACGTTCACTTACTGTTACCACATAAGCTACACCTTTAATTAACCCGCAACAATCTTCATTATTCAAAAGTAAATAACTTTCATTCCCTAACAAGGTAAAAGTCGGGATAATTGCTGGTACAGGAGTGCCTTTTAAAACACAGGCTAAGTTTGGTCGGTCCTGATTGCAAGAACCGTGTAATTGTATGTGTCTACACATTAACGAATGATCTGGAGTTTCTGTACATTCCTCCCCATTAAGATAAACTTCTTGGCCGTCCCTCAAACATCTATAAGTGAAAGGAAGGGACCATACTTCATGGAGAAAACCACTACCCAAAGGCTCATAGCGACCTATGGCAACATATTTCATACAGTTAGTAAATTTATACAAAGCAAAAGGTAATGTTAACAGACCATGGATAAGCCACGTTGCAGCTGAGGCTTCTGCCACAGAAAAAGGCAAGGATTCCAATTTTTCAATATGTAACATAGAAAAAGAAGCATCACGCATAGAAAGCAAGCGTTGTTTGTCAGTCAAATTAAAGGGTGCAAAAAGAGAGGACACGTTCATGTATCCCCATGGCACCTTGCCAGATTTAAGTGTTTGCAGAGTCCATGCAAACTGCATGATAGAACGCAATTGATTCTGACCATGGTACAACACAGATACCTCATCATGCACAATATCCACTACAGAAGACACAATGTTATCTAAAGTGTAAATGCGTGAAGAAAGCATGTTAATACTATTGTCCACCACTGCAAGTACCTTCTCTAGATTTGCCTGATCTATAGCCCTAAGTCGTGTTGCAGCCTCAATCTGCGATGTTTTCCAAATTTCATTGTACACAGCATATATCCACCTTTTCGACCTACCACTAGCCGGGCCTTTTACGAAATCATTTAAATCTACATCATCATTTAGTTTTGCAAGATGTAATTTAACTGCAGACAATTTAGAATGTTTCAGCCAGGTTTGACATAATTTACCCACAGCGTAAGTTGTGACAGAATGCTCATTTTCAAAACGTGAATCAGGTTTAAGCTGAGCAAAGCCGTCAGACAAACCTAAAAAACGGCGCTGGCAAGAATCAGCACTCCTGTGCCACACCAGCCAACCTTTTGGGTCTATACTGGAGATGTTAAAGGAAGAATTCAGCAACAGGGCCAGTAATTCTCTAATCGAAAATTGAGTATGATTACTCCAGCCTGAATATTCCTCTAACTCAGGGATAGAAGGAAAATTTAGTTTTTTAGCAGTAGCCAATGCAAAGCATGTCGTTTGTGAAATAGTAGAATTCCAAAAAAAAATGTGATTAGGGATGAGACATGCACGGTGCAAAGCCTCAGTGCCTTGTACCTGCCAGTCCTTAGAACCCCAAACTGATTTTAAGTCAATTAATTCCTTCCAGACTTCATAACCGCCAATAGCCAGCTGATCTAGAAAGGACTTCGAATACAATAGTTTGGTATCGGTAAGTCTAACCTTGGACATAGGCTTCTGTGTCATTTTAAAATAAAAGGACTCGGGATTAGACTGATTGAAGTCAGTAAAATAAGTGTATTTTTTCAAAAAAGTACTAGAACTGCCTTGTATAGGAGCTGGGCAATGCTCCCATTGTGTATAATTCACAGTATTCTTTCTGGATGTTGTTTTATGTAAGAAGTGATTGCCAAAATGTTGAAAGCAAAATAAATCACCATAATTAGCAGATTCTAAATATAAATCTTCAGCATCAAAGGCAGCATAATATTTCAAATCAGAAAATAAAGACTCTACGGCCTGAACATCCCAATCATCAGAACGTATGTTCTGTTTCACCACATCCCCCATATTAACTCTAAGCACGTTAGGGACATTAACAACTTCCGTAGGGCCATGAATTTGAAATCGAACGGCATCCCACACGATCCCATCAAGGACAGGCCAAGCAGTGATGTTAACAAATGTCAAGTCTCTTTTCAGTCTGTGTGCAGAATGTGATGAGGAAAGGGGAGCCAAAGTTCCATTGAGATGGCGAATGCATGTTCTTTCCTCGACATAGTGTCCATTTACCAATCGGAAAAAATAAAACACAAAACCAATTGACATAAAAAGATATATCGAAAAAAGCACCAGCCAGATATATGTCCAAGGGGGAATCAAAAAATTTTTTTTAAATAAGGTAGCATAAACTGCAAAACGAGAGGGTTTCTTCAAGGCAAGGGAAACAGAGTCAAATGAAAATCTGGATTCCGTGGCTAAACGTGCTTGCAGGTCAGGCATGGACAAATCAGTGGGATATGCATAGTCTATTTCATTTTGATCGGCACCTGGCAAAGTACTCAATAAAGGACTGGAAATTGCAGGTAATTCAATGGCCACTTCTGAATCATGATTAAAAGCAGTGGGCACAACCGAATGTCTCACAATGGAAGGACAGTAAACTGCTGGTGTCATACTAAGAAGAATCGGCCACTCTGTGTATCTTGACATTGTCAATTGAAATAAACCTGTTTTCCTTACGACCAGGAAGCGGTGGTAAAATGACTGTTCTCGTGCCCTTCACTCCAAGGACTGGAACCGGAGCTCGATAGGACGGACCAAATTCTTTCTTGTTATCGATCTTCTCTCGAACCAGTTCTCCAACTTGTGGTAGCCAGCCGACTACCGGGATCTGCAACGCAACATCCGACGTGGAGGGCAAATGTTCCCTTGCAAGACCATCTCTGGTCTTTTGTAGATTCTGTAAAACATTGCAATGTTCATCTGCGTCAAAGGAAGTGGCGCGAACCACACAGTCTAGACCGTCAAGGTCAGGGACGTACATCTTGATGCCAAAGAGCATTTCGTATGGGGTCCGCCCACCCAGAGACCTTCTAGGGAGATTATTAAGAGCACGCTGCACGCCATAGAGGTGGGCTAGCCAGCTTCTGCCAGTGCCTATAACTCGAGCTGTCAAAGATTGCTTTAAATCACGGTTCATTCGTTCCACTACACTGTTACCCTCAGGTCTGTAGGGAGACGAAAACTTGACTTGGACCCCCATCGAATGCATGGCATCCTTATACGCCTTAGAGGCGAAAGCCGGACCCTGATCCGAATGGAAGGTACCACAGGCCAAAATCCCTACAAAGATGCGCAAATCTCTAATGACAGTCCGTGAATCAGCGCTGCGATGGGGCCAGACCCACACAAAGCGTGTGCATGAATCAACTGCAACTAAGATGTACTTATATGCAGTATCAGAAGAAAAGGGACCGCAGTGATCTAAGTAAACACAACCAAGTGGTTTATTAGAAATGTACAACTGAGTCTGTGGCGGACGCGCAGCAGTCGAAGGTTTAATCTGCTGACATATGTCACAAAGAAGGACATAATCTCGCGTCTGTTTGTACAGTCCCCGCCACCAGAAACGTTGTTGTAATTGAGTTACAGTGGCTGAGACGCCCGCATGCGCAGACGCCACACCTTCATGAGCGCTGTAATCAAGTCAGCTCTGCGATCCGAGTTGGGAATCAAACGTTCACCAACATCAGGTATTTTCACAAAAGGAACCTTTTCGGGACTTAAGTGGTATGTGTACTTCGAAGGGAATCCCGAAGGATGTTTACCTCCCTTCTCAGTGGCAGCAACAGCTGCCAAGATGTCACTATCAATCTTACTTTTGGACCGTGTAACTGCTGCAACTAAGTATGTAGACACTGCTGATTTCGCTGCTTCATCAGCAAGCGAGTTACCGACAGCGTGGACTCCCACACGCTGATGGCCAAGAGTATGAATTACAAAAACGAGCGGCAACGAAGCCTTAAGCTCAGATCAATTTATGTTTTATTGTGCTACCCTTGGAATCACGAAAGTCATTCTGAATCCAAAAGAACAAGTTTTCATTGTAAGACTGGACACAGTAGAAAGAATCACTTACAATAAGAGTAGTAACACTAGGATCTGCGTACTCCAACGCAAGTAAAAGAGCACGAACCTCTGCCAATTGTGCGGTGCAATCTCCAAGCGGCAACGTGTGCACTTCCCTTGATATGAACTCATCGTTCAACATAGCACCGACCACAATGGCGCATGCGGAAACGTAGGCATGTTTAGAGCCATGCGCAACCTGCGCCGAACCATCAGTGTAAATGATGCAATGGAAGTCCTTCAAAGGTCGCATAGCTAGAGGAGCAGGGTGAACAAACTCATACTGCAAGTACTCCTGCGACCGCAACGAGGCGTCAAAAATAAACGTGACATCCGTGGACGTCAAGGACGCAGCCCACTGAATCCACCGAGGGTGCAAAGCTTTTAAATTTGGTACACTGGCTTTCGTGACTGCCTCCAAGTGAGGACAGGGTGTTACAACCAACATGCGTTTCCCTTGTGACAGAGCCCGTTCTTTAAGAATAGCCATCTGTACAGCTGTTAAAACCTTTTCCACAGTGGGAAACCGCATCTCAGCCGAAGTGTACAAGTGTGACTTGTAAGCAATAGGTACTGTGTCTCCTTCATTAAAAGTGAGGTACGTGAAACCCACTGTCCCTGGTATTATTCTTATCACCAGGTTGGTATGGTTGTCACGAGTCAGTAAGAACTTAGAAGCGAGCAAATCAGCCTGCAAGGATTGCAAAATGGCTGAGTGCTCAGGCAGCCAGCATGATTTCGAAAAATTTGGTTGTATCAAAGCATACAAAGGCTTGATACGCTGGGCATATTCCGGAATGTATGTTCTTCCGAAATTTAAGAAACCCAGCAAGGACTGTAATTTTTTCAGTGTAGTAGGAGCGTGCAACTGTGCGCACTTCTCTAAGAAGTGAGGAGCCAAACCTCTACCTTCATTGTTGAGCTCATAGCCCAAAAACAACACTGTGTGTTCAGCAATGTGCGATTTTGCAAAGTTAAATTTGTAACCCATGTCAGCAAAGTTACAAATAACAGAATTTACACGACACAGATGCTCCCAAATATCGTCGTCTGTGAGATATATGTCATCCACATACGAACAAGCATCTGGGTCGAGTGCCTCCAGAATAGAGACAATGCGAGCGGTAAATATACCAGGACTATTCTTATAGCCCATTGGGAGACGCCGGAATTGTTTTTGGACCCCAGCGCACGTAAAACTGGTCCATTGGGAGCTAAAGCTGTCCAATCTGTGGGCATAAAAACTGTTGGATATGTCAAGCGTTGTCTTGAAACGCTTTCGCACGAGACTATCCACAAGGGCACGCCGTGAGTATTCTGTACTGCACAGTTACGGCAATGCGAGTTCAAATGCCGGTAATCCAATACCAAACGATATGATCCGTCAGGCTTGGTCACAGTAAAAAGAGGATTATTCATTGGTGTGTCACAAGTTTCTATAACTCCCTGATATTCTAATTGTTCAAGGATTTCCGCGACGGAAGTTTTGGCTTCACGCCGAATGGGATATTGAGGTTGAGGATGCGGCTGAGACCGCAACGGAATTTCGTGGCAAGGCGACAATTTATCCCAACCACATTGGTTACGGTACAGAGCCGGTGCGAGAGCCCGAGCCCACTCTTCTGCAAAATGCTGCGCATGCTCTTTCGAGACAGTGTTCGCGAAACTGGGGAGGATTACCTCCTCCCCTCGCGGCGCCGCGAGCACAAAAGGTGGGGGCCAGTCAGCCTCTGAAAGCAAAATATCATACGTAGAAGACAGATTTTCCCAAAATACCCCTTTAACGGTACGCTGTATGTCACCTTCAATTAACAGGACAATTTCATAAAGTCTTTCAGGGGGACCAAGTCTTGTATCTGCTGTTTCAATTACAACGTAGACATCACTCGCTGTCACCCTCAGTAGTGGACGCAGCGCCTCTCTGACTATGGTAATCTCCGCCGCGCTGACCAGCAAGGTCAGAGCCCACGTCAGATTCCGAAGCCGCGTTCTCACTATCTGTGGCATATCTATGCGCTGTTAAGGCCGCGACTTTCTTTTTCGCAAACTGTGGTCTTTTTGGCGTAGAATCCTCCTGCTTCGCTGCTCCGTCTGTCTGGCGGGACTGGCCACGTCCCTGTTGGCCACCACGTCCCCTACCGCCTCCTCCTCCATCGGTTTTCGGGGCCGATGAGTCCTGAAAGGAACGAGGAGAGCGTTGATCAGAAACCTGAAAACGATCAGGCGATTTAATCATCGCGCGATCGCGCAAATCATAAACTTTTTCAGTCGGCGCAGGAACCTGTGTTGCAGGAAAAGAATCCTGAGTCTGCTTTTGTTGCTTCCCCTGTGTCTGTTTTTTAGGCCAATTTTGTTTTTTGGACTTGGGCTGGACATCTGCCGCAGCAGACTGTCCTTTTGGTTGTTTTTTCTCCTTGACAGGAAAATATTTCAGACCTCTACTTGTGCGGCCAATCGTCTTATAGGCGGCCACAACTATCTTTGCTAACTGTCGGGGTTTATCGACATCGGGCAGAGCAGCCAAAGCATTCAACACCTGAAAGTTCACCGCATCTCCTTTAATATTGGAGAGTATGAGATCACTTACTATCTCAAACGAACCACATAGGCGCATACCCAATTCAACCGCTGCCTCCGGTCCGTGATCATCCTGAACACGTTTAACGATCTCAGGCAGTGCGGTCATAGACGGGGTGCCGAAACACCTCGTATAAACGGCCGCAAAAGTTTTTCCCCAGCTTTCACAGTCAACAAGCTCAGGAGTTAAATCCTTTGGTAAAGTAATCGTCAACATTCTATGTTTATCAGCAGGAGTAGAATTCGGAAACACAGCCTCCAGTTGGTCAAACTTCTCGGCAAGCAAGAAAGGGAAGTCATCATTATCAACGGGACGCTGACCAAAAACCGAATTTACCATAACCGGATTCAGGCGTAAACCGCCACGTTCCATTTGAACGGCCGCACCCCCGGGTGGACCACCCGGGAGATGACGACCTATGTATTGCACTAATGCACGAATCACAGCAATCGAGACAACGTGTAGTCTGCGAATATCAGCAAGGGGACAAGCGCCGTGATTCGGGTGCGGGGCAAATCCACCCAAAGCAGGCCAATTTGTACCTGGAATGGAAAGTGGACCTAACCTCGCAGCTGACAAAGAGTGGGGGAGGGCGCCATCAAACCAAACGCGATGCTGCCAATGATCAATAGGTATTTCCAGTGCCCTGTACGGTGTATACTCAGCCGGTACAGGGGAGGGTGTGTAGTGGAGGAACACTTGAGAATTTGCGTCCACCTCCGGAAATGTGACCCACGAGTAAAAGAGCTCGAAAGGGTACGCCGGATCTGCACACACCACCAAAATCACCGCCATGCCTTCCAAAGGGACTTGGTACGTTTTTAAATGGTTGCGCACCGCAATGCGACTATGCTGTGCAATGGCTACAGCCATGATTTCACCGGAACCACAGAAAAACAAAGTCAACTTTGTAGCACAACTGGGTAGTAAGTCAAGGAAACCGTTTTAGATAGATTCAAGCTTGAAAAGACCTATTTCAAAAAAATAGGTAGGTTTCACCGACACCCCCGTTTTCCGGAAACGACAGTGAAGGGGTTAAGGTTTGAATGATATACTACTCGAGTGTCATGATATAAGGCCTCCAACGTACGGGCGCCATGTAGCAGGGTTTCTGTTCTCCCACAGAACTGTGCACAGAGGATTGGAACCTCAGCGAATTAGGGTGACCCAAAACTCACCTTAGTACCCAACAAACCCCTTACCGAGCTAGCTACAGTGTCTCATTGGTCATAACCTACTCCCAATGTTTAGACAAACCAGAACATGAACTCACCAACCTCAGGTTACGTGGAACACATGAGCACTCTTTCGTTATACAATTATTACAAACCAGAAAATGGAGTAAAGAGGAACACGTGAGCATTTGAAATGTTTATTTACTAATGCCGTCTTCTCAGGCGCAGTATCTTAGATAATACAAGTAAACATATTATCAACAACAAAGCTACAAGCATAGTTACTAGTCCATAGAAAGCGAATGGTGACAGCATGTTACCATGCTGTAAATCAATAAGGGTATAACAACACTTATTTATCACCCTCCCTAACTCGCATATTATATTAATAGCTAAGAAGGTCTCTTTGGGTTGAATTAGGGCGGGCCCATACCTCAGTGTCCTAGTATGAAGGGATCACATCAGCATACACCAGCTCTCTCTGCATGCGAACAGCATCAAGTGTCTTTGTGCCTCCAGCAAAGCAATATAAAAACCCGCCTCAAGCCCAAAGTTGGCAGAAGCTGCACTTATGTTATGTCTATAAAGGCGCGAAGATCAGACCTCATAACAATTCTGTATCGTGTTGTTCCTGAGGCTTCAGCACTCTATGTGCAGACATAGTTTATTAAGCAAAGCTGATATCAGAGTAATAACATATTATTCTCATGTAAACCACAACGAACTACTAGGTTGAAAGCTAAATCAACAATTAAGTGTTGTGTGCAGAAGCAGCAAAAGGAAAAATGGCGTTTAAACATTTAATGAGCCTATGCTAACTTAACACATTATAAAGATATACAGTAGCTATATGACAATATTAAAGAAAAACAAAGAGTTCTTGTGGGATGAGGAACAGGAGGCGGTGGCGAATGCCTTAAAGGAGGACTTAATTAACTTCCCAGCCCTGGGAACATTTGACCCGTCTAAAAAAAACATTCTTGCAACTGACGCTTCAAACTATGGGTTGGGTGCCACCCTAGTCCAAAAATATGGAAATGATGAGAAGATTATTGCCTACGCGTCCAGGAGTCTATCTCCACCTGAAAAGAACTATTCCGTAATTGAACGAGAAGCCTTGGCGTGTTTTTGGGCGGTCAGGCATTTTAAGTTTTTTCTATGGGGTTTGAGGTTCACGATACGGACTGATCACAAGCCACTCACGTTTATATTCTCTGTGAAAGGCCTGGAAAATTGCACCCCATGCATCAGCAGATGGATTCTAGGACTCGAACATTTCAATTTCAAGATAGAGCATGTGCCGGGCAAGGAAAATAAAATTGCAGATTTCCTTTCAAGATCACCTTTGCCAGAGGTGGGAGTCCCTGAGGAATCTCTGGACAGTCCAATAATGATGATGGATTTTCCTGCCATCACGGAAAAGGAGTGGGAATATGGCATGAAGGAGGATAAGGAACTTAGGGCCAGATGTAGGTAGGCTTTTACCGGTCGGTAACGGCCGATTTCGGCCGTTACCGACCGGTAAATGGATTTTGAGATGTAGGGGGCAGAATCGGTAAATTTACCGATCGGTAAATTTACCGATTCTGTCAATTACCGAATCGGTATTTTTACCGATTCGGTAATTTTGAGATGTAGGTGGGACTCTTCTGAGTCCCACAAGCCTTTCCGAATCGGTATTTTACCATCAAATTCAATTTGATGGTAAAATACCAATTCCGGTGTGCATGCACATGTGTGCATGCACACCTGTGCCATATGACAGGCAGACCTGCCCTTAGGGCATGTATGCCTGCCACATGGCACACAAACCAGTTTTGGGGGTGCTAGAGGGTGTCAAAGTGACACCCCCTGCACCCTTGTGAAATTCGGTATTTACCGATTCTGTAAATACGGAATCGGTAATGCCCATTCATTCCTATGGGCTTCAAAGCCCATAGGAATAAATGGGCATTACCGGTCGGTATTTACTGAATCGGTAATTACCGAATATTACCGATTCGGTAGATGCACATCTGTATTTACCTACATATCAGTACTTCTATTTTACCGATTCATAAATACCGAATCGGTAAAATTCGGTATTTATGAGTCGGTAAAATAGATTTACCTACATCTGGGGCCAGGTACCTTAATAGAGCACGTCAGAAAAGGATGGCCGAACAAGAAGAAAGATGTTGAAGCAGGAATTGAAGAATTTTGGGAAATCAGAAATGAACTAAGTGTCATTGGAGGAAAGGTATATCGCAACAATAGAGTGATACCCCCTAGGGATCTACGGAAGAGAGTCATTGACTTGGTGCATGAAGGCCATCTTGGGCGTAGTGCCACCAAGGCAAGAGTAAGAACAAACTTCTGGTTCCCAAAAATGGATTCCATGACCGAAGAAATCGTAAAGGAGTGTGGTGCCTGTGCAAAAAGCGATAAGTCTAAAGTTATACACAAGTCTCCTTTGTCTCCAGTAAGTGTCCCGAACAAGCCTTGGAACAAGTTAGCGACGGACATCATTAGGCCGATGCAGAATCTAGGTGTACAAAAAAGATTCATGTTGGTTCTGATTGATTATACTTCACACTGGATCAAGCAAAAATGTGTGCATAACATCACCACCAAATCGGTGATTCAATTCCTAAAAGAGGTGTTCTAAGAGGAAGGTATACCTTCCACATTAATCACTGACAATGGGGTACAGTTCACCTCTGAGGAAATGCAGGAATTTCTGACAAACGTGGGCATGAAGCATGAAACCACAGCCCTGTATTGCCCGAAAGCAAATGGTCTGGTGGAGAGGGCAAACAGGGTCATTAAAGAAAATATCCAGCTAGCTACCATCAATGGACATGACGTAGAAAACTCTTTGAAGGAATGTTTGTGGGCATATCATACGTCACCCAATAGAGTAACTGGGGACTCTACTTTTGTGTCCTTACGTGGGAGGGAACCGGGTACTAAGTTTAATCCCAGTTGGTTAAATGGTGGATGTGTCAGGGAAGTAGATTTGGAAGAGGCAGGATAGAAGGTCAGACAATATCAAACCAAATACAAACAATGGTACGACCAAAAACATGGTGTGAAGGCCCGAAAGTGGGAGGTGGGAGACATGGCGCAAGCTAGAAGGAACATCAAGTTGGGGACCACTCTCAGCAAGTTTCACTCTCCTAACAAGATTGTTAAAGTGATTAAAAATGTGGTCCAGTTTGAAAATGGTCAATGGTGGAGTTTTGATAACATTGTAAATGTATAACCATAATGTTTTTGCTGACTACTCCTGCTGTTCCATGTTGGCAATGCTCCAGCCTACGTTAGCCACCATCACATTCTGCTTTTAGAGTTATTTGATCCTCATTATAAGGAAGGGAGATGTGTTACAATTAACCTTGTTGGTACATTCTGTCCACCCCTGCCCCCTGTCCCTGTTGGGTTCTCCCACCCTGAAGCTTCCCGTGGAATGTTGGTGTGCTCTCCAGTGAAGAGAGTGGATGGTCATTAAACAAGTATCTTACCTACTATCTGAGTCCTGTCATCTTTCAAGAACTTCAACAGTTCCCTTTTCCTTAATTGTTTAACTTCTAGAATTTAGATGAGAACTAGTACTGTGCCTCGACTAGTTTACCAGATACAATCAATCCGCGATCTAAAAAAAGGGTTTCATCAAAATACATTTTCAAGTTGCTAAATTACAAACATACATGTAAAAGACGCTAAAACAGTGGAAATAGGTATAAATCATCAAATCTAAAAGGGAATGTTATATTAATAGATTTTCATTAATTATTGTCAAGAGCAAGATTTCAGGCAATGTCAAATCGTCTTTAGCCATGTTCTTGTGATTAACAACATTTATCCTTGTGTATATATTATTATTATTTTTTGTATTACTTGAATTTATTTATGAAATGTATATTTATACTAAACTGTACCGTGATGCACAATAAGCATAAAATGCACATCATGAGAATCAATGTTGGACCGGCAATGAATGTTTAAAAACCAGATCCCTAATAAGTATATTGTTGATTTAAAGTACCTTTTCTATGATATGTTCCAGTGTATTGTCTATCCATAGTCAGTAATTTTTGTTGTCAGTCTGTGTCCATTTAAAGCTCATGTTCCTAAATATTTGTCCTTCCAAACAAGAGCAAGATTTCATACAAAAAATATCAAAAAATGATTTTCTTCAAACACTTAGCCAATTCACATATGTAAAAAACATTTGTCAATTTATGAACATTTAAAAAAAAAAACATTGACAATAACAAGAACAAACTGTCAACGTGCCATATCGGAGTTAAGGTGTTTTGTCACCTTCTTCAAGACAATAGTTCAGTTTAAACAATCCACCCGTTAGAAGACCATTCATCTCCCTTCCACATGGACTGCCAAAGTTGTAATCAGCCCCTAAGTCAGTGTTTTGCTTGACTCTGACTGTGGTTCCTTCCCCTTTCTCTGTGTTATCATATGTGCCTCCTGCTCCTCAGCACTCTTGCTTCTTTTTGTTTGCCTTTTTTATGCCCTGCCCTCTTTCCCTGGTTTGGGGAAAGGAAACTGTGGTGGAAAAAGTTACAAGGTAACAGGACAAAAACATACGAGTAGGGTATCTGTGGAGGGTGAGGATCGTACATGTGAGGGTCTCCCTGTGTCTCACCTTCGCTACTACTACTCCTGTCATGTGATCTGAAATTCAAATTTATGGATGTTAGTCTTGTAAGTGAGCTCCTCCTCTGATTGTGTTTGCTTGGGAGGAATAATGCAATAATAATCAGGCACGTGTAGGAAACTGGATTTGTTGGGGGCTGAACAAAACAGAAACATGTCAATCCCAGGGATAAAGGAGCAATGAATATCCCCATAATCTCTCATTTGTATCTTTAGATTCCCTCCAAGATATCTAAAATAAATGAATGATATTAGTAACCTTTGAATGGGATGTTTAATAGGCATAGATACCTCACTTCAGAACACATGGTAATCCACCACCATAAAATGCTTCCTTTTACCATGTACAGTCCCTTAGACTCCCAACAAACTGCTAGATGGATGTGACATACCCAATGATGACCAATGGTACCAAGCTGCTCCTGCCTGATGGGCCCTAAAAGAGCCAAACTGGTTTTAAGCTGCTTGTGGTCACACTCAGGGAAGACATGGCCAGTAGTTCAGGCTACACATTTCCTGTTGGAGCAGGATCAAGACTGATTTGCACATGACTGGTTTCAAACTGAGATGTGCAAAAAAAATGTTTTTAACTGCTTTAAAAATGAACAATTGTGATATATGCTCATGTCTTTTGCAACTGTTGTTGTTAGTTTTATTAGCACTGAATGAACATGTATGAATATGGTGTAGCTCACCCAGCGATTATGCCTTTCAGTGCTTTATATTTTGTGCCTGTTCTTGTGGTTCGGAACCCAGGGGCCCTGTGGGGTTCAGCTGGAATTGAGAGAACATTTACTACTTACACGTTTGTGCTAAAGTATCATTTTTCAGACTGGGGATCCACTTTGGGAGACCATAACTGTTCTCCTGTAGGTGTTCCATTTTAGACTAGTCATCTTTTGTTTGGGAAGGGTGTGACATTTCCTTCTCCCCAAATGACATGTGTGGGAGAGGCTATATAAAGACAAAAGCAAAAGACACACAATTAATGAATGGAATGCAGAACAAATCAAAACATTCACCCCCAGTCAAGAGATCTGGGTTAAATCCACCATTTGTTTGCTCACTAAACCACCCCAGTTTAGTCCTGGCCATATGCAAATCAGTCTTGACCCTGTGCCTTATGGGAACAGTCCAGCCCAAACTGCCAAGCCAGGGCCCCCCCTGGACTGGAAACAAGCATCCTAGGACCGGTTTTGGGGTTTCACCCCTCATCAGCCAGGATAGCTTGAATCCAGTGGCACAGTGAGCCCGGGACCCATGTCTGGGCATACCCGGCGCACTTAGGGCGAGAAAGAAAACGACACCCAATTGATGGATGGACTGCAGAATAAATAAAAAAATTCACCCCAGTCAAGAGATATGGGTTAAATCCATCCAGGATTTGCATGTGGTTGGGTTCAAACTGGAATGGCATCGGGAGCAAAAATACGATGGAGTTAGGCCCAGATTTCTGTATGGGGGTGAATGTATGACATTGTCCTGGATTCTGTCCATAAATTGTTGTTTTTGCATATATTAGGATAGAGGCGTGCAAAGGCATGCACGTTTGCATATGTCTGTGCCTGCTCAATGCCCAGTGCCCAGTATGCTTCCCATTGTACTCCAGAAATCCATCAACAGCACTATACTCACAAGTTTCTCCTATCACTGAGGTTTTCTACCCTCAGTACTGTCTGTCCTGCTGTCCTTTGTAACCCAACTTCCACTTTAAGAAGTGTTTAACCATCTGTGGTCAGGATGGGTGACAGTAAGTTTCCTACTTGGTCAGTTTCAGAGACATATTTACAACCTATGAAGGAGGGTGCAGGGTATCTCCACATGGTGGTCGGGTGCGTGAAGAACAGAAGCTCATGTTTGTTATTCAATGTGGTGTAAATAATGAGAGGCCTTTGGTAATGCATGCTATATATATGTGCACGCTGTAGGCAGACAATAAACTGGACTGTCTCTTTATTAGAGAAACACGAATTAGGAAGGTATCTGACCCTGTGTAGCTTGTGTTGGCTACGTCATTTACATTGTGAATAGAAAACAGGTAGTAGCAGGACTTGCTTTGATTTGTAAGGAGCCATTTATTTTCTCCCTTTTGATGGTACCACAGGTATAGGACATGGAATTACTTGCCATATCACTAATTATAAATCTTTTGTTCCATTGTGTTGGTTTATTCATGCTTTTGCCACTTTGTACAGTGCTCTGATACCCGTAAGGGTCATGTTCGTGCTTTATAAAACTTCAAATAAATAAATAAATAGCTCCTGGTTTAATGGTAATTATTTTTTGGACATTTCCGTCTGTATTTATCCATATTTATTTTTTGCAATTGTCATCTGTATTTATCTATATTTATTTTGGGTTTTATTGAAAAATAAAGCTGCAATTAGTATATTTCCACATGTATTTAACCAGTAAATATGCACTCATGCTTGAATGCCTACCATGTTTCAATTCTGTAGACACCCACAGAAGATAAATCAATGCATTTATAAGAAAATATCCAAATTTCTGTATCAACCTTGTGCAGATCTATTGCTGTTAAAGCATCTTTACTAAAATACCTTTCTTTTTTAGCCCCCTTACCTATCAATCCACACAGCTATTGGCCTGGAAGTCATGGCAGACAGTATTTAGAATTACTCAAAAAGCAACCAAATGTTCATTTTTATCCACATTTAAAAAGAAATACAGACAAGAAAATAAATGTTTTCTCTCTGTATTTATCTGTAAAAATCAGTAGAAATGGATAACAGCTTCTTTTATTATAAATCAAAAAAATATTCAGTGAAGTTTCTATTAATGTATATGATTGTCAGGTGAAGAACTTAATTGGCTCATTCCAAGATGTAGTCTCAACTGTCTATTTGAACACTAAATCCCTATTGTTATTAGGAGATTTTAATATTCATTACAATTACAATTTAGATACTAATACCTCTCAGATTGTAAATATCTGTTGTTATGTTATGTTATGTTATATAAATCTTTTATAGCGCACGGCTACTCCTAGGAGTGTCCCGGCGCTTTTATTGTAAACCTGTAGCAGATAACACAACAAGGAAAATAGAAGACCCTAACAACAGAAAGAAAAAACATAACTAAAGAGCATAGAGCCAAGTTTTAAGGCCTTTCCTGAAAGCCAACAGATTGGAAGTACTACGCAGTTCAGCCTCAGAGATGAATAAGTTGCTCGAAAACCCACCAATAAGGCAGGTCACATATTGGACCACATCTATGCTAGAGAGGGATTGATTACTGCGGAGACCGTGGAAGAGGTTTTGTGATGCAAACACATGATGATTTCATTCTACCTGAAGAAGGGTGCTGAGATGCCCACTTTCAAACCCTGCATTAGTGCATATTATCAGGCCTGGGCTAAACTTGATAGTTCTGGACTATGGGAAGGCCTAGAAAAATTCCAACCAAATACCAATGTTGATGTGTCTGTTGATAAAGGGAACACTTGATGCGGTGCTGCTACTTGAAATTGGGCTCACACATCGCTAAACACTGTTGGCCCCCTGGTAGACCCAAGAATTAACAAAAGGAAAAGCAAAATGCTGGAAACACAACTATTCTGAAGCTGGCAGAGAGGCCTATAAAGCAGAACTCAGGACTTATATAAAGCATTTAAAAACCAGTAGGTGAAACTATTGCCACAATAAAATCTTAGCAACTAATATTCCCCCTAGAGAAATAGTTGCAGTTTATACATCGTTAGCAAAAATCACCTATCATTTGCCTAAAGCCTCTTCTACACATATGTCTTGTTCTGATCTGGCTGATTTCTTTCAAACCAAGATTTTGTTATACTTACAGTGACTCTGCCAGAAAAATTGTAGCCAGACATCCTTCTGCAGAAAAAAGGGTCTGTCTTCTCTCTTATCACTGAGGAGGAGGTTACATCTAATATCTCCATGACTAGATCAGGGTAACCTCTAGACTCCTGTCCTATTAGGATTTTTAATGTGATGGAACCTATTTTTTTTCCCTGAATTAACATAATGTTGTTACGGTTCTGCTCATACACAGATCGGTGCACAGAGTCCCAGGACCTCAGTGAATTGTGATGTACTAAAAAACTGACCTCAGTACCTAGAACACCTAACTGACTAGCATCAGTGTCTCATTAGCTCTTCATCCTATAGCAAAGGTACCAATGATTTGACAACCATGAACATGTGACTTAGGTTACTCTTAGGAATGGTGGGAATCAAGAACACTCTTTCGTGTGTTATTCTCATACCAGTCCACAACGTTAGTAAACAGAGACACGAAAAAGTTTAAAATGTTTATTTTAACGACGTGCTCTAAGATGCAGTATAAAAATAATACGATCAGCATTGTTACAATTCCATAAAACACAAAAGGAGAAATCATATTATAATGATAGTGGAAACAGGTCTTATATAGTGCCTCGTGTACCACCCTCCCTTTCTAGGAACTAGTTTTATATAATAATAGAAGGTCTCTTAGGCTTGAAAGGGGAACCCCATACCTCCAAGATCAGTAGAAATGAATCACATCGGGATCTGCAAAAGCTCTCTCTCTCTGGAATCAGATTTTCTCCAAGTGTTCAAAATCATGCATGCAGTGCAATATTAAAGGTGCTAGAATTTCAGTTAGCTGCAGCTGTCTGCATGTTGTGTCTAGAGCGTGGGCCGATCAGCCCGAATAACAGCTAACATTATTATGATAACCCTGGAGGCTTCAGCACTCACTGTACAGACTAAGGCCTAGATGTAAATCTAGGGATGTTGAAAACAAGCCATTCTCATGTGAAGAAATTCACTCAGCCTCACTTATAAAAAGAGTTACATGCACTGTTGTGTGCAAAAGCAGCAACAAGGTAAAATGGCGTTTAAACTTCTAATAAGTCTATGCTAAAATAGCAATGTGCGCAGGCAGGGCCCTGTCTTCACTACAATGTGCAGCAATACCTTAAAGAGTGGGATGGTACCTGCCTTTTGCAAAACTGGATTATGTAAGCCACTTTTGAAAAATGAAACATTGGACCCAAATGTTCCCTCCAACTATCGTCCTATCTCTCTTCTCCAGCTTTTTGTTAAAATCCTGGAAGTTGGATTAACATACAGTTAGCCTCTTAGTTTGAGGAAAACGGTGTGTGCAATCAGCACCAATCAGGTTCTTGATCATGTTTTAGCATAGAAATGATGTGCACTGTAGCTACTAATGATATATATGGATCATCTTGGATGCCAGAAGTTCTGCTGCACTTATACTCCTTGACTTGTTGGACATGTTTGACAGGATTTCTCATGCTATTCTATTGAAAAGACTTTCCATTATTGGCCTGAGAAACAAATCACTAAGATAGTTTGACTCTTTTCTGGAGAATAGAACGCAGACAGTGCAGATGGCAACTTTTCGCTCATCTTTTAAAGACATCACTTGTGGATATCTGCCCTTTTGGATTTCAGTTCTATGGTTATGTTGATGACTCTCAAATTATCATTCTCATGAAGGGTGATATCACTCAGATTTATGAGCAATTAAGAAGTTGCATGATTAAGTTGGACAGTTAGATGAATGATAACTTTCTCTGACTTAATTCAGACAAAATGGAAGTCCTAATTTTTTGGATCCCCTCTATATAGTCGCCTGCACGGTGACCCCATTCTACGGGTGAGTGTCCAGTATCTGCAACTTCAGGAACTTTAGGGTACTATTTGGCAGTAGACTCTCATTTGATTTTCCCATCAACAAGTTGATATCCATGTGTTTCTTGCTTATTTCTCAACACTCCAGACAGATGATGAAGCAAACCCTGGAGTTAGGTAAACTAGACTACTGTAATGTCCTAAATATCAGGCTTCCAGAGGACCTCATTAAGAGGTTACAACTCTTCACAGGGTTATTTCTGAAAGAAAACGTTTGAAAGTGTCCCCCCCCTACTCAGACAGCTTCACTGACTGCTTTTTAAGAGGAAATGTCAGTGTAACACCCTCTGTGTGGCTCAAAAACCTCCCTGTTCAGTAACTTGAGTTTCATATATTTTCTGTATAAAAGACATAGTCCTTCTAGATGCCTTTACTCAGGTTTCAGGTTTCAGGTTTCATACGTCTTTATTTCGATATATTTCATCATAAAAGACAACATACAAATATATCCATAAAATTACTCTATACATAATGTACACTTATTCCCAGCATAAAAACATTTCCTTCAATTAATAAAACATAAAAACATGATTAAATTCATAGTAAAAGACGTACAAATTGATTAAGAATAAAAACTGTCGTAAGTTCAGTAAGTCAACTGACTTGAGGGTATCTAGCTCTAATAATCCCAGAAATTTTGCTACTGCTATCGACACAATCTCAGATGTGTTGGTTCTTAGGAGCCATAGGGCCTCTGCCCCCACACGTGTCCTCATCTTCAGACAAACTGGTTTAAGCCATGTTCTTCTGGGGGCTATGTAAGTGGGGCAGACAAAGAAGATGTGTTCAATGGTCTCCTTTTGGTCAACACACCAAACGCACTTATCAGATGACTGACCACACCACTTTTTTGTAAAGGACCTCACAGGAAGCGGTCCAACTCTAAACTGATGGTAGAGCTTTCTGTCATTACTTCTAGTGATGGTATCCCAATAGTCCTCTAGTTGGGGGTCTAACTTATATGTCAAAAAACTACCAGACAAGGTGGTGGGCTCTGTCGTTACTGCAGAATGATGTCTTACGGATGCCCAGTAAAGAGTTTTAAATTCTTCTTTAGATGGAAAAACGTTGTTTCTGGGGTCCGACCACAACAGGATTAAGCCCATATTTCCCAGTATGGACTTCACATCTCTAAACCACGGGAGATTCCCAGATCCCAAGATAGATCTAAGATCCAAAATCTCGTTGGCAAAGAGGGACAATTCTGGAGTGGACCATATTCTCCTCCACAGGGCTACCATCCTGTACATCTTTAAGGGAGTAACAACCCATGTCGAGCAGGAGATGTTTCACTGGAGTTGATTGAAGGAGGCCAACTAAGTTACGTAAAAATGTATTTTAGATTCTAACCAGTGGGGATAAATCCATGAAGCCCCATAAGTCCGCTCCGTACAGGATCGCTGAACTTATTTTCGCCTCATAAATTTTTAAAGCTGGTATAATCCTTTTAGTTAATGATGATCTTTGTTCCTTTAGAAGGCATCCTGTTAACCTGGCAAATTTAAGACAGAGTACGTCAATCTGTGAATTCCATCTCAACCTGTAGTCTAAAGTTACCCCGAGATAGGTCATAACTTCCACCTGTTCTAATTCAATGTCATTCATGCTGACGTGACTTTTCATTGGTCTGTTTTTCGTTAAAACCATGAATTTAGTTTTACTCACGTTCACCTGTAACTCATTAAGTTTGCAAAAGTCCTCAAACCTATTTATCGCCAGTTGGAGTCCCTTTTGAGTTTTGGAAAAGATAAGGGTGTCATCAGCAAAGATTAGAAGCGGAAACTTTTTGCCGCCCAAGGCTGGAGCATCTGTGGGTGTGTCCGCCAGAAATTGCACAACTTGGTTGATGAACAGCAAAAACAAAGTTGGTGCAAGGACACACCCCTGTCGGACGCCACGAGTGACAGGGAATAGTTCTGTTACCTACCCCTCTCTACCCCATCTAACCCTTGCAAAATTGTCCTCATGTAGTCTGATTACTATGTCCCCGAGTTCTCTAGGCATTCTCATGTTTTCTAAGGCAACCCATAGCTTATCTCTTGGGGCAAGGTCGAACGCAGATTTAAGATCCACGAACGCTGCGTATATGGTTTCTCCACCCAGGAACACCACCTTCCAGTATATCAAGATAAACCTGAATACCTGGTCTATTGTGCTGATGTTAGATCTAAAACCAGCTTGCATCGGGGATAGGATTTTCTCGTTGTCCATCCAGACCAATATTTTAGCCAGCACCATTCTCGCTATAACTTTCTGTAGTGCATCTATTAGGTTAATCGGCGATAGTTCCCAGGGGACAAACGGTCCCCCTTTTTAAAAATGGGTAGGATTTTGACCCCTTTCCAAGAGACTGGGATCCGAGCCCCATTTGCGATTGCGTTTGCTAACTTCATAATGTAGGGGGCCCAATTTGACAGGTCATGCTTGAATAAGTCGGCTGGAATACAGTCTATGCCTGGGCCTTTACCACCTTGGACCAAACGCAACGCATGCTCTACATCTTTGCATGTGAATACTAAAGAAGACTCACCTAGCATTATTGTTCATGGGGAAGGGCTGGCCAATACATGTGGTTGCCCCAACTCGGAGCCCCTAAATTGTGATGCATAATGCTCAACCCAGTCCTCGACAGGAACATGATTTACCGGGACTTGCAAGTCCAAGTTCCCGCCCCATTTTACAACCTGCCAGAACTTAATCTGGTTAGAGGACCTGCATGCCTCATATAAATCCTGCCAACGATTATCATCCCATGCCCTCTTGGCCACCCTTTGTGCCTTTTTATACGCTGTTCTAGCCATTCTGATGTCAACAACCACTCGGGATTTTATGGCTAGTTTTATTATACCATTTGTTCCATGCCGTTACGAGAGCTGTACCAGGTTTGACAGGTTTTGTAAGGAGTGCTTTCAAAGTTTCAAACAACTGCTCGTGGTAATCACTTATTTGCACTAGAAACCCTGGCGAATTAGACAATGCCTGAATAGCACTTAGAGAAGATGATATTTCACGCGATACCTTAGCTAAGATAAAAGGGTCATCTAACATCCTGCACCATCGGACCCTACGTCTGTTGTTAGTAAGGATAGCCTCTGCTGTGACGCAATTTGTAGCACAAGAGCGCCCGGGACTAACCTCAAGTTTCAAACTTAAGATCAACGGATTGTGGTAACTCTCAGTACGGGCAGAAACAGACATATCATCTAAAAATGCCCAGAACTCGATTTTGATTAAGATATAATCTATTCTGCTTGTACTGGTGCCATTATCAAAAGTTGCCCGTCCATTTTTATCGGAGATTGATCGTGCATTTGCCGCTCTCAACCCCCAGTCAAGGCACAATCCCAACTTTATTGGGTTCAAAGCAAGACGTGGGACATTCCATAATTCATCTTCTTCAGCATAAATGTCCTCACTCTCGCAAAGAAGGGGTTCAAAGGTACTATTTAAGTCCCCAGCCACAATTAGGAACTTGTCCTTCCCAATTGAATCAAGAAACAAGTCTAACTCTCCAATGATGGGCGGACACCTCCCACCAGGTAAACCCTGTGCGCAGATGTTAATAATAAAATGTCCTGGTGATTTGCTTTACTGAGCTTGATCCCTAGAATATCGGGATTGTGCACTGTCACTTCTGTTGGCCCTTAGCTGAGGGACTGGGGGACCCAAATGGTTAAGCCACCCAACGCTCTCCCTTTATTTCCCCGAATGGCAGGTTTATAAAAATTAAGAAACCCCACTCGAAAGGTGGCTTCAGTAGCCCAGCTTTCTTGAAAAATTATTATGTCGTGCACATCTACAAAGTCAGCCCATTCGCTTATTTCCAATTTCCCATTTAGCCCTGTGATATTCCATGAGACTATTTTAAACAGGGAGTCCTGTGTGGGCGGTTGGTGATGTTCGGGTTGCCATTGTTGAAGTAGCCCTAACTTCACTATTTAGGGATCCCCCAGAAAACCATTCCACACCATTGCCTATAATCTGGTCCACCATGCCCACCTCTGTAGAGCTGCCGTGTACTAAATCACTACTATCCACCACCCCTACCATTAAACTGCTAGATCTCGTTAGCTCCATTCCCGAACTTCCAGACTGAGTTTTAGAATCAGGCTTGGACGAACGTCAGTCTACACCCTCCAAACTTGAAAGGGGTTCAAAGCGGTTAAACAAGTAAGGATAACGAGGAAGTTGTGTTGCCCGATCAGAGGGAAACCATTCGCTAGGATTATTCCATCGGGGCTTGGGTGTATGAGAAAATGGACCACTAAGGCCTTTAGGATAGAAATACTGTAGGCCTAAAGATTGTACATTGCCCACCCTACCAAATCTAGGATCTCTACGAATGAAATCCACCACCCAGGAGTCCCTAAAATTAATTATAATACAGTCTCCCTCTAAATCCTTTGGACAGTGTCCCACCCATCTAGCTCTTCTAACATTTAGTATCTCTGTTCTTGTAGAGGGGGGGAGAGTCCTATTCTTGTTTAACCAAAATGAGACTTTATTTTCCAACTCCCTATATGATTCCGTTTTATCCGCCCCAATAGCTGGAACTCCCGTCAATATGATGGTATATGGAGCGGACTCAGGCGGTAGATTGACACTAGGGGGACATTGCTTATTAACCTCTTTCCCCAGTTGGCTTTTCTCTTTAAGCGGTTTGCTAATAATTTCAGGTGCACTTGAAGCAGACTGCTTAGTAGACTCCGCACCCTCCTTTGAAGCCCTAGCCCTTGTTTTTACCAAAGGATTAATTCAGGTGGGCTGTTTCTCCAAAGGTGGTTGACCCAACCTTGAAGTCGATTTTGTAGTTGCAACTGGAATAGCCACCTTGACTACATCACTAGTCCCTTTTACCTGGGGGTCATTGGAAGGATCAGTAGAGCCTTCAAAAACGTTTGCTATTTTATCCAGTGAGTTTGTATTAGCTGAAACTAAAACCTCCAATTGGTCGAGTTTGGAATTGAACAATCGCGTTCGTTCCAAAAGAGGCAGCATCAGGGATTTAACAAGAACTTCCATTTTACTCAAAAGCCTATCATCTGTACTATGAGTGAAGGGTTGGTCAGCACAAATCGAGGGGGCATTGTGGAGACAGGGGGGCTAGTTAAGACATGTGGGGGCTGTGTTATACTGTTTTTTTTTTAATTTTTGCGGCACCACCTTTCTGGGAACCTCCCCCTCTTTTTCTTTTGCTAGGGTTTAAATTACTTGATTCTCCAATGTTTTGTACTGTTTGTGCTGGACTGTATTGCAGGGAGCACTCGATATCTCTATGAATGGGACTACTCGAGGGCGTACTGATGATAGATATATTAGGTATGGAACAGTCCACCTCGTTGCAGGGTATTTACGGCATAGTTTCTGGACCTGAAAAATGATTAATTAATGGGGCTCGATGACATGTGGTAACAGGAGATACCACTGATCCAATGGCACCTAATGACGAGCGTTTACCTGTGACGAGATCCACGGACAAACGCTTCTCAGCGAAGGCAATTTTTTTTTCTAGGATTACAGTTGCCCGTTTAAAAAAGTGGTCTAAGGTTCCCGATACCATCCCACTTTTGATTTGAAATTTGAACAGTTCTCTCTTTCCCCAAGCGTAATGCCATACTGAACCAATTATTTCGTACAGACAACGCTAAATGGAAACTATAGTTGCAATAAGAGCTTACAATTTCAACATAGGCTTACAATAGGTCAAAATTAAGAGGGGGGCCCAGCCCGGCCTCCAACGTCCTCGGACGGCCTCAGACAGCCCGCCCTTTGCCCGGGCTTAGCCCGGAACACGCCCGCGCGCGTCCCGCGGTAGCGTAGAGGGCGTTCCTTAAGTAGGAGGAGGAGGTGGCAGGAAGAGGCACCAGGTGCGCGTGGTGGAAAAAGTGCAAAGACCTCTGGGCCTCGCAGGCCTGCACCCCAGATGACGCCCAGATGAATAAAAAGAGTAGGCAAATCTAACAGCAGCTCAAAGGGTCCAAGTAAGGTCTGGCTCTCGATTCAGCATCAGTCCCGGGCAAAGCAGGAGCAAGGATTGTAAAAATAACACCAGTTTAAAATGCACACGAAATCCCCGACTGCGAGCGGCACATAGTCTGCTGGCTTGATCATAATACTGAATTTTTGTAGAGCATGTCTGGGTGGTAAGGATTTCTCTATGGTGACCACTTGGGCCTGGAACAAACTACCTCTAGAGGTACACCTAGGGCCTGACCTTTAACATTCTGCAAAGCACTGAGATCCTATCTATTTGCCTAATTAGGTGATTTCTCACTATATCTGTGGGAATGGAGAAAGTATTAGTTAGTCAGCGCCAGTACAACCCATGGGTAATCACTTGTTTTACAAACTAATAAATACACATTGGACTTGGATGCAGTCTTGAGTGGCTGAAATTGATTCAAGCATTCCACCCACCACATTTTTGTATAGTTCATACCCAATGACGAAGGTTGGAGGGTGAGCATATGCCATCATTTTTTATAAGAATCCAGACACATTAATAATGCATAGTGGTGGTACTCCTTTATTGGAAACATCCATTTTGCAGTTACCATCATACCCAGCAGTATCTACTTCTGAACCTCCTCACTTTCTCCATATAAATTCAGTCTCCAACACTTGAGTTCATCAGAAGTTGTTCATTGTCAGGTCCTGCAAATGTCTTGCTTTGCTGTTGTGTGCCACTGTGGTGCAAAGTCTTATTTCCCTGTGCTTTTTCTCTTTACATTCTACCAGACTAAAAGTGCTGCAATATTCAGAGGATATACATAGGTAATTACTCTCATCAACGATTTATATTCACACAGAAGGACTCAAGGCAGAAACACAAGCATTCTATAAATGTCACTGTAACTTCCAGGTGGCTGTGGTATCAGTTGTAACTCCAACTTCTTAGTTTGTGCTTGATTAGATAATTTTGTATTGTAAATTGTTGGGTTAAAATTAATTTTAATGAAATATTCTTGTGTAATTCTACCCAGGTCCTATCCTTCAATACAGCCAATGTAATGTGTATGTCTTTAACTTTGTTGGGATGAAGTAACAGAGAAACAGTTTACACCTTATTTTCTTTTTTCCTACCACAGAGTGCATCACAATTGAGGGATGGCCAGTATAGCCTTATCAGAAGTCCTTCTGTGTCATCCCTCATTTTGACTGCATATATACAACCACAAAAAATAGTGACCTTGGTACAAAGCCCAGTAAAAGGGAGTGGCTGGCAGTGTAGGCTGCACCTCATCAAATAGAGGAGATTATACTTCCCAGCATTAGGCATGGTCACAGCTGTTTTATGTCATCGCTCGTCATCCCAACAGACATAAAAACTCATGTTGTAGCTGAATATGTAACTTGCACTTACTAATGTACCTATTGTGGTCTGTAAGGGTCGGTGATGGCACAGGGTCAGGGTATAGTTGAGGCCATGAGCAAGAGTGCTTCTCTCCTCTAAATCTGGAGATGGTGATGCCAGGTGTTTCTTGTATATGGACCAAATATTTAGCATGTGTTTATGTCAACCCATTTGCGCCATGCTCAGCAGATCTGTTATGTTTGACATTCCAGAATGAGTGACCACTATGAAAATTTACACTAAGGGGGTCATTAGGATGGCGGACAGACAATCCTGGTGGGAACCGAGACCGTCTGCCATGCATGCGGCGGTCCCTCACACCAGATCAGGATGCGACCATCACCATGGTGGTCGGATCTTTCTCTCTAACATTGCGGCGGGTGCTGCTGACAGCAGCACCTGCCACAATGTCAAAATGCCATGTTGTGCATTTCACTGCACTACGTAGCAGGCACAACACAGTGCTTGCCAGGTAGTGCTGTGAAATGTATGGGGTACCATGGGTACGCCCCAAGTGCACTCTCACCTCTCCCAACACATGGGGGCCACAACGGGCTTCCATGACATATCCCCACCAGCCTTTCCATGTTGGCAACACCACCATGGAAAGGCCTGCAATAGCCAGCATCCTAATTTGGTGGATGGTGCCTGCTAGGCACCGCCACCATTTTGGTCTATCTGATGCGTCTGCCAGGTAATCTGTTAGATTGCTTTTGGCGGACCCATGGAGGATGGTCTTTTGCGTCCGCCACAGTCCAAGCATGATTCCCTCCACCATTGTAATGTGGCGGGGGAATCTCGCAGTCCAATTGCCGAAGGACCGCCACTGCATGTCTGGCAGTGTAGGGCCTTCAGCAATCGTAATCGGCCCCTAAATTAGGCAGCTTCCTGACTGTAACTTGTCAGGCCTGCATGTCTGGTTCTCTGGAATGCTTTTATAACAAGCTAACTGGCTTACAAACTGTAAAAATACCACAATCCAAATGTAATTAGTCAGTGAGGATGAGATGTGACTGCTTCAGTCATTCCCTAATTAGACCATCCTTGCAATGTATCTGCACTGCGCTCTCCTGTCTTCCTGAGTCATAATTTCTATAAAATTAATATTGATCCACTAGTCAGGTAAAGGAGTTTCCCTTTAGAATTAACCAGCTGACTCATCAACTGCAACATCTTTTTGTGGGTATCACAGCCACAGCCACATCACCACCGACCTGAGAGACCTGCACTGGCTCCCGGTCAACAAGTGGATCACCTTCTAGCTCCTCTCCCACGCCCACAAAGCACTCCACAATGCCGGACCAGTATACCTTAACGAAGGACTATCTTTCTACACCCCGAACTGCCAGCTTCGCTCCGCCGACCTTGCCCTCGCCACCGTCCCACGCATCCGTCGAACGACCACCGCCAGCAGATCATTCTCCCACCTCACCACCAAGACGTCAAACATCCCCCCCACCTACCGCAGGCCCAAGACCTTCAGGAGACTCCTCAAGACCTGGCTGTTTAACCAGTAGCTGCTCCCCCAAGCCCCCAGCGCCTTGAGACCCTCATGGGTGAGTAGCACGCTCTACAAATGTCTTGATTGATTGATTGATTAATTGGGTATAGGCGAGACATAGAAGGAATACGAACACAACTTTTGAGGAATGGGCTCAACCACCTAAACAAGAGATTAACTAACATTTTATTGTCTTTAATTGAATGTTTAGGTGCCTGAGTTCATCCTCAATGAATTTCTGGAGTTAGTGTGCAGTTAACATTTAATATAAAATATGATATAATTCATTTCATTGAGCCCAGCTTGATGATATAAATAGCACTAAGATTAGTTTAGATGTCCCAGTGGGCTATAACATTCTGTTAGTGAACAGGCGCACTAAAAAGGATGGCAATGCTGCATAGAAGTAGATAACTGTGAATTCCAATCCCTCTAAACTTTCGAGTATACTATGATAAACAAGCTTTTAATTATTAATGAAACAATAACTATCATTGCCATCTATGGACCTTCCAATGAAGGTGTTTGGATAAAATATTGAATAAAAAATGTTGCGAAACAAAAATATTGTGTCAAGAATATATGTATTTTATTGTATTGTGTTTTAGTTCATGTGTTCGGTATTTTTTCAATCTGTGTGTTTAGTAAAATAATGCATTCATTATTTAATGTTTAAAATTTCATTTTCATTTTTGTCATTGTGTAGAATTAATATTTGTGTTTTTTTGTAGGCGGATGTTGGGTTTTCACTCAAGATAAGTGTGGGGCGATTTTTAAAAAGTAAACATTTTTATTCAAATATAATGTTTATTTTTATTGTACAATTAGGACGTTTATTTTGTATTTGTTCATTTTTAATAAAAGATGAAGTCATTAATTTTAATGTTTGTATGTAAGAAATTGGTACAGTCTTGTTAATACTAAAATAAATATTTGAATTATGGAAATATTGGAATGTGTTTTCTTTATTTAGATTGAATACTGTAAAAACTGTGTAAATTAATTTACCTTTATAAAAAAAAAAATGTATTGTGATCATTTTGTTTGTTTAATATTTAAAATTATACTTTAATGTCATTTTTCTTTTACATGTTACATAAAAATATTCAAACTTATGTAACATTAAGTTTTGATAATTGACTAAATATGTATCATTTGTAAGGTATTAATTAAGATATATTTGTGTATTTATATGCCTTAAGGTTATTTAATTTAGAATAAAAAATAATAATGACACTTTTATTATTTGTATCATAGGACTCAGATGTGTTGTTGGGAGTCTGTACTCTAATACTAATACTATATTCTAGTATACATTCTTATGTTTATCAATTAAAATGTTATATCAGATATATTTGTTAGATAATTATAAAACATTTGTGCATTTATTTTATTTGTTCATTGATTTTTACCTTTGAATTATGTATTCATTTTTAATGTCAACTTTCAAAATGTAGGCATCTTAATAAATAATAATAACAATAGGTTATTTGTAAATTGTGATTAATACAATATTGTGTATGTTAATGTTTGATTTTAAATATATAGTTTTTTTTAGTTTGTGTTATTGTGTCTACTAAGTACCTTATTTTATTTTTTGTTTATAGATAAAAAATGATCTGTGACTAAGGAGTATTGATTGTGTATATAATACCTTCCCTAAAATGTTTTAATCAGCGTGGAAATAGTAAATAATGCCCTTTTAACATCCAGCATCTTTCCCAAAGTGGTGGCAAATAATCCTCCTTCTTGAGGAGGCAGAAGTTGAGCAGGCATTACAGCAGTAATTTCCCCTGAAGGCCCCTTGACTCGATGACGCTCTTGTCAACATCTTCTTAACCAACACATATTTGTGGGGCCCACTATTGTCAAATGTTTTTAACTCTATAGCTAAAACTGGCCTGTCAACCTCTTGGTCCCATTCACTAATTAAACCAATCTTTAAAAAGGGCAACACAGTCAACCTTAGAAATTTGAAGCCAATTTCTTTAATTGACTGTATGGCTAAAATCATGGGACGTCTTATATTAAACAGGCTCGAGGAAAGGGGGGGGGAAGAATATCCTCTCTGAATGCCCAATATGGGTTCAGGAAGGGAAAAGGTACAATAGATCAATGATTGAACTTGATGATGGTGGCCAGCAAATATTCAACGGCAAAATAGGATAATCTACCTACGGCCTTTATGGACCTCTCAGTTGCTTTAGACTGAACGGTCCATAGTAAACTATGAGCCATCATGGAGTACATGGGAGTGGAGCCCTTGATTATTACTTTTAGAAGGGAGCTGTACACAGGAGTGACAGCTAGCATGAGGTATGGGAAACAAGGAGAGTGTACAAAACCCTTCAACATCGAAAAGGGTGTGAGACAATCTTGTGTCCTCGCCCCATTTTTATTTTATTTGAAATTTGAAATTTCTCTCGCCCCCTCATTTTCCTTACCCAAAAATCCCTGATATGTAGGTATTTAAAAAAATCCCTATGGCTGATATCATAGTCGGTACGAAGTACTGAAAAAATGTTCAACCGATTCGATGTGTAACAGCAGCCCAGCTGACTAATCCCTGTCCCAATCCACCTGGTCATGCACCCATCCTGGAAGATCTCTGGGAGATCGTTATTACAACTAATGGGGGTAGAGCAAGAATATTGCCCCAGCCCGAGCAGGTTGCGGATATTGTTCCAGACTTTAAATATACTAGAGATAGTCTTAAGTTTTATTTTCTTAAAGTAATTGTCATTGACGTGATGCCATAGGCACCCCTCGCATCTTTCCCCCAAGATCATTTCCTGCGGTGTTGGGAATAGGTGGTTACTAGGTTCGTTAGCTATCAAATTCACACAGCACTTGGCCACCGTTGCCCAGTAGTATATCTTAAAGTTAGACAAAGCTAGACCCCCTCTTTCTTTCGGGAGCATGATCCATTTGAGAGCCCGTCGAGGTCTCTTAAATCCCCAAATAAATCTAGAGAACATAGTTTCAATGGTTTTAAAGTATTCTGGAGAGAACGCAAGGCAAATTGTTCTATAAAAAAATATAAGAACCTAGGTAAAAACAGCATTTTAATCACATTGCACCTACTGCCGATGGTAAGATGCAGATTGTCCAGTCTGATCAGATCTTTTCTAGTGCGGCTTATCAGTGGGTCAAGATTTATCTTCACAATATTATCGACATTTGAGCTTATACTGATGCCAAGATACACAGCATGATCCACTACCCTATTATCCCTCATCCGTACTTTACCATTGTTGACAATCTGGGTTTTCCCTGAGTTCAGTTTATATCCAGAGGTATTTCCAAACCGCTGTGCCTCCTCCTCAATAATTTTAATAGCCTCAATAGGATCGGTGGTGACTAGAGCCATATCATCCGCATATGCTAGGATTTTTGTTTCATAGTTATTAACTCGAATAGGTGGCACAAGAGGCTGGCTTTCAAGTTTACGGATAAAGGAGTCGATATACACCGCGAATAAAAGAGGTGAGCGGGGGTACCCCTGTCTAGTTCCCCTCGTAATACTAAAATTCTCAGACATAGTCCCATTTATCGCAACTCTAGCACTCGGGTAACATAGAGTCCTTGGATGGCCTTTATAAATCCCCTAGGGATTCCGCAGTTCATCATAGTTGCCCATAAGAACTTCCAGGAGACCCTATCAAATGCCTTTTCCGCGTCCAGTAGGATAAGGGCCATAGGGTCTCCTGTTGTCTCAGCATGATCGAATAGGGAAATCACTCTCTGCACATGATCGGTTGTCGATCTGCCGGGGATAAACCCGTGTTGGCGGGTTGAGACGGTCTTATGGATAATCGGTGCCAGTCGCTCAGCAAGGAGTTTAGAATAATTCTTTGAGTCTCCGTTAATCAAAGTTATGGGACGGTAGAAGCCCATTTCCAGGGACCATAATCTTAGCAGCAGACCAAGAAGGGGGTGGATTCCTGACCTGGAGTATAGATGGGCGGTTTAAGTTGGTTTGAGAATTTCACAAAAAACTCTGTTGGAATCCCATCCACCCCTGCTGCTTTGCCAGCTGCCAATGAATTCAAGGCTAGCAGTATTTTGTTCCAGCTAAGGGGGGAATCTAAACTATCTTGATCATCTTGCTCCAAGCAAACGCCTAGCCCTTGAACTAAGTATTCCTCGGGGTCCTCTTGATCCCTCTCTGGCTCTTTATACAATTCTTGGTACAACCCCTGAAAAGCGGCCCTGATTTCAGATGCCTCTGTTCTCAGCCCACCATCTATATCTTTAATAGACTTAACCATATTAGCTGTCATCTCCTCCCTTGTACGAACTGCTAGCTGGTGCCCCACTTGTTCAGTAAGCTCAGACGATTTTTCTATGTATATAGTAGCTTTGGTAATGGCTTTCTCCGTGAAGATCTCTAAAATCCGGTTTCTAGCGATGGCTACTCGCGCTAATTCATCCGCAACCTGTCCTGTTTGTGCGGCTATGATCAGGTCTGCCTCCGCTCTAATCAAATTCTGTTGTAGCATGGCTAGCTGTTGTTTGCCTTTCCTTTTCTATTAGTCCTAACAGAAAACTGAAGTGTCTCCCCTCTAATGTCGGCCTTCATCGCATCCCAGACTACCTCAATAGGTGCGCTACCCACATTTATTGCTAAAAAAGATGGTAACCACTCTCTCAAATGTCGGCAGTACTCCTCATTTTTAAAAAAAGCTCTTTCAAATGTCCACGTCCTTAAAGTGGGGATGCCGCTACTACAAGCTATATTTAGTTCTAATGGGTTATGGTCTGATAATACCCTCGGAAGCTTCCTTACGGTGCATATGCCTTTTACTGAATTCGAGATGAGCATATAATCTAGCCGAGCATGACGTGAATGTGGATGGGAGAAGTATGTGTATCCATGATCACCGGAATGACCTAATTGTCATCCATCAGTCAGGCCACGTAACTTGCAGAAATCCTTAAATGCCCTGAAGACCTTAGGTTTCCTCCCTTGGTATTTAAACTAGGGGCCCAGCGACCAATCTCCCGGAAGGTGTAGATTGAGGTCCCCACAGACAATCAGGGGTAAAGGCCAATGTACCAACTCATTAGAAATGCTCAACAGAGTATCTGGGTCATCCCCCACATTCCCATATACTGTGCATACAGTCAGTATGTTTTGCCAATTATTATAGTGGCATTCCGTAATGGCCCATCTTCCAAATTTGTCGGAGATTGATCTTATAAATTGAAGGCCCCCCCTTTTGCAAGGATGGCCACCCCTTTAGTTTGTGCTCCCGGTGTGGAAGCGATTATGGTTTTGTACCCTAATGTTTTTAACAAATGCTGCTGTCCCCCCTCTATATGCGTCTCCTGTAAGCAAACTATATTGGCCTCCATAGCTTGCAGTTCTACCGCCATCGTTTGCCTCTTTTTTTAGTCATTAAGGCCACAGATATTCATCGAAACAATTCTTAAACTAGCCATCCCCCTTCTTTTTCCTTCTTCGAGTTTTTACGGATACTGTATTTTTGACCCCTATTCTTATCCTTGCCATCTTATGCCATTGTAGTTTATTAGCCTTGTTCCAGACCCTATAACTACCACCTTGAATGTGTATCATCCCTTGGTCTCATCCCCCTCCCCTCCCCTCCTCCGCCACCTTGAGCCCCCCACCCCCCTACCCTCCACCACTATTGAAGCTGCCAGGCTCAATCCTGAGCCTGAGTGATAGCGTCTGACCAACCACACCCACCTCTATGCTCCTCCTTTGCTCCAAATGCAGTAACACCCCGTATTGACTCATAAGGGAAGTGTACAATACCAAAACAGAAGAAAATAACATAATATAACAAAATATTAAAGAAAAGATGTTGCGTCAATGTCCCGATCTCGTTCTTTTGCTTGCCCTTCTTAGGGAAGCAAAACAAAAGAAAAAAGGCCTCTTAGTCCCGTAAGTTTTGTTAGTTCCTCAAAATCAAACACAAATATTTACCAAGAGAGCCATATAAAAAGCATGGTTATTTCGACCCCCCCGAAAGAATATCTTTAAGGGCTTGTTCGGCCTGTATCTCCGAGGAGAAATACATTGTCCGGCCCTTTGACTCAACTTTTAGTTTAGCCGGATTTTGTAGAAAAGCAAGGGCTCCTGTATTCTGGAAGGGGGTAATCAGTTGCCGAAGCCTCCATCGTCTTTCTACCGTTACATGTGCAAAGTCCGGTTTTGCAAAGCAAGATAAACCCTCCCAGTCCCTTTTTTTATTTGGTCAGGCCAGATCATAGACCGCCTGTTGTAACAAAAAGTTGCCAAAGAAAATCAAAATTACTCTGGGAAAGGCTTGTTCCTTGCGAAATTGTTTAGGGAGTGAAAGTGGAAATCTGTGCGCTCGTTGTATCTCCTTGTCCCAATCCCACTGATTTAATTCTGGGAATGCGTTTTTAAATAGCTTGATCACAAATGCCCTAATGTCACTTCTTTCGCTATTTTCTGGTATCCCAAGGATACGGAGGTTATTTCGACACAGTTGATTTTCTGCTTCTTCGAGTTTCCACATAATTTCGGTGACTGTTTTTTCTTGGGAAGTGACCTGGGTTTTCAAAGAGTCTACTGTGGTTTCTAATATTTCTGTTCTGGTCTCTAAAATGGACATTCTTTCGGCAATCTCTGTAAATGTTTTGCAGATCTTACGCATAGAACCTTGTAATTTCTTTGCTGCCACCCGAGCAACCCGGTTCTCTGACTTAACCTCGCAAAGGAATGTGCTCAAAGATTGTAATATAGTAGCTAAAGTAGGCCCGGGAGCTTGCACCAGATTCGTCTGTTTGTTCGCCCCCTCTAGTGTTTCCATGACTCCATGACTATCGACTGGCAGCAATTGAGCATCGGAGTAGTCCCATCTAAGATCAGTCTCATCCTCAGTATCAGTTTTCTGAGCCGCTTTCTTTCTGTCAGAGGACCTTCGTTTCTTTCGGATTTTTTTCCCTCCATGCTGACCGCAGCCGGAGGTATCTGCTTCCTCAACCTCACTACTGAAGCTCTGTGGCTCTGAAGACTCTGAGCCCAGCGACTCCTCATTTAAGGAGAAGAAGTTTTGCGTGGGGGTCGGAGACTGATACCCCTGCTCCATGGCATCTAGAAGAGCAGCCGTACTCTCTAAAATTTGCTGCTTCTGAGGTGATTCTAGCCCCCCCCCCCCCCGGGTACCATCTATAGTGCCTTCTATTGCAGTTTCAGGAATATTGAATATGTCCTTGATCAGCTTTTTCTCTGCCCCCCCCCACCTTGCTCCTTCTCGGTGTCATGCCCTCCACATCGGGTATCGACACAACTGTTGTGTCATTGCTTGATCCCCAGGAGACTCGCGCCTCCTCATTTGTCCCCGATTTTTTGGGCAACATATTTGATTGTATGGGGTAATTTAAGTGATTTATGCCTTTTGAGTCATTTATGCCGGTTACGTCGTCCCCCCGACTTCTCCGGCAGTAACATCTGTCTTTGTCAAAGGCTCTGTCTCACACTCTATTCCCCGGTCCGCGTTTCGTTTCTTTGAAAATATTTTAGCAATAGTTGTTTGCCTCTTATCCCCAGCCGTTACGCTGCCCTTAGCCTGAGAGAGTTTAGAGGTCTTTCCACCCTAGTCTTTTAAGGTCTTACCAGGATTAGGACCGGGCTTCTGTGTCGCCCGTTCCGCTTTTGAGGTATCCTTCTTGGCTGATCGGTTTGTAGGTGCCGTCGCTGTCGCGGGATCGGGAGCAGTGGACCGGTTCTTAGGTTGGGCTCCGCCGCGAGCAGCTGCCATTGTGCACGCTTCTTACTTCAGCGTCTTCTCCTCGGCGTCTGGGTTGCTTAGCAACCGGATCCAGCTTCCGTGAATGAAAAGACAAAAAGGCAACGCCTATAAAAATACTCAACGAAGCCAATTAATACAATAACTCATTTAGCTCAAAGAGCCCACTCTTTTTTCCCCGGATAGCCCAAGCCCAGCTCAGGAATTTGGACACCCCAATAACAGCAGTCTCATTACAACCTGTTTTTAATAGCCTTTTGGCGACCATTGCAAAACAGGTGCCCATAGATCTACATATAGGTTTAAGCCACGTACTTCGGGGGAGCTGGTAGGCTGGACAAACATAAAGAAGGTGGTTAATATCTTCAGTATGCTCGGGACAGAACGGACACATGGCACTTGAACCAAGAGACCATTTACTAGTAAATTTCCTTGTTGGAAGTGTCTCGACACGGAACTGATGGTAAAGTTGCGATTTGTGGGTTTGGTTATTAGATCCAAATAGCTTTCCATCGAAGATTCATCTTTGAATTCACAGTAGGCTCTGGTTAAAGATGAACAGGTCAGAGACGAGAATCGCTCATTTTAATGAGGTTCCAATATGCTGCTTTAAAGACAGTTTTTGTTGGAAATGACGCGGTTTCAGGGCACTCCCACAAATCTCTCATCCCCATCCTGGTGAGCAGGGATTTGATACTGCTTAACCATACGATTTTATTTGCCCTATCCAACCCCCTAACTTCAATCAAGCCCCTGGCGAATAAGAAAAGTTCGGGAGTAATCCAGAGTCTTCTCCAAAACGACAGCATCCTAAACCGGGCAATATCCTCGATTGGCTGGCAACCGAGGTCTAGCAAAAGGGGGATCCGAGGAGTTGATTTGGGGAGGCCCACAATTGATCTCAGAAATGTATTCTGGGCCTGTGCTAACTGGTACAGATTACACGCGCCCCATATCTCTGCCCCGTACAGAATAGCGGGAATGATTTTAGTGGTGTACATTTTGACAACAGGAACAATGGGTTTAGTAATTAATAGGAAATGTTCCTTTTGCAGGGCACCAGCTAGTTGAGAGTGCTTCAACATCAATAATTTCAGCTGAGAAGACCAGCTCAGTCTATCGCCAAAGGTGACTCCCAGGTAGGTGAAGACATTGGTTTGCTTCAAGAGTTTCCCGCTCATGAAAACTCTTGAAGATACTGGCCTAGCCCCATGAAGGACCATAAACTTTGTCTTCTCAATGTTAACTACCAGTTCGTGGTCGCGGCAGAACTCAAATTGAGACAGTGCTAATTGAAGCCCCTGTCTCGTCTTGGATAAAATTAGCGTGTCGTCCGAAAACATGAGCAGGGGGACTCTTTGGCCTGCTAGCATGGGTGCATCCGTTGGCTGGTTGTCAAAATACCGCACCACCCCATTGATAAAAAGGGAAAACAATGTGGGGGCCAGCAAGCAGCCTTGCCGGACACCCTTTCCCACTGTAAATTTGTCGGTAACCTCCTGTGGCTTTCCCCAGCGGACTTGTGCAAAGTTAGACCTATGAAACCTGACCACCAGAGCAACCAGTTCTTTGGGCATTCCCAGAGTCAGCAGGACATCCCATAGTTTAGATCGTGGGACTAAATCAAACGTAGATTTTAAATCCACGAATGCAGCGAAAATCATGCCCTTACCTATCAGAACTTCCTTCCAGTAGAGCATAACAAATCTAAAAGCTTGATCCAGTGTCCCCATATGGGCACGAAACCCAGCCTGTAACGGGGAGAGGATGCACTCATCGTCCATCCAAAGCTGGATCCTACCCAAGATGACTCTCGCTACAACTTTCTGGAGGGCATCGATAAGGCTTACAGGCCTGTAGTTGGCCAGAGCAGAACAATCAGCCTTCTTATAGATAGGGATAATTTCCGCGCCGCACCAAGATGATGTAATCGGCGCTCCCCTAGCTATCACATTAATAAGGTTCGTAATATAGGGAATCCATAAGTCAGGGTCCTGCTTGAATAAATCAGCTGGGATACAATCAGGCCCGGGAGCCTTACCACTAGGAATAACCTCCAAAACTGCCTCAACCTCTTTTGTACTAAAGAGCAAAGGTGTATCTGGGAAGATGGGAACGGGAACGAATGCCTTATTATTATTGTTCTTTAATTGGGCTTCGAAGAAGGCAACCCAACGATGGGGCTCTACGTTGTTATTGGGAATTATTGAGTGTTGCCCGTTTCCCCGTTTAACCAGTTTCCAAAACCGGGTCATATTTCTACCTTTGCATGCTGCCAGAAGATCCTGCCATCGCCCCTCATCCCAGTCCCTCTTAGCCTTTTTCAGGGAAGATTTATAAGCCAGTCAGGACTGTTTAGTAATACTATGATTCCTTGCCTTAATTGCTGCCACTAACTCATTGTGGGCAGCTTTACACTTCTCATTGTACCACGAGTTTTCAAGGTGGAAATCTTTTTAATTGGCTTGGTATTTATAAAATAGTTTTTTAGACCTAAAAAGAGGTCATTATGGGCCCTAGTTATGTGAGCATTACAGTGCTCCTGAGTTTTGAAGCTGTTAAATTTCTTTAACGACCCCGAAACAAGGGCCCTGATCTCTTGCACCTTCTTTTCATCGAGTGCGACCGTGGCCAATGTACCCTCCTCATGTCGTTGGCCACAATTACTTGATTATACCCATACTCGGCTGCGGGTTCGCATGGACTACAAAAGCTCTTGTCCTTCAGTGTAAGAACCAGAGGGTTGTGATCACTCTCAGGGTGACTTTGCACTACCATATCTTGGACTAAGTGCCAAAACTCGACTTTCCCTAGGATATAGTCAATTCTACTTTTTGATCTGCCGTTATCAAAGGTTGCCTCTCCCCCAACATCAGACCCTGTTCTACCGTTTGTTGCCCTTAGACCCCATTTCAAACACAGCCCTTTTAGTTGTAGGGCTGCTTCAGACCATTTCTTGATGGGGGAAGATTCAGTTGGGGGACGCACCAAATTTCGTCCACCTCAGCGCTAAGTCTACCATTGTCACTGTCTAGGGACTCAAAGCAGGTATTGAAATCTTCTGCAATAACAAGATTGACATTTGGGGGCCCTTCGGCCAAGAATGACTCTAGGGTAGAAACAACCTGAGATGATCTCTCTCCCAATAGGCCTCTTGCATATATGTTGAGCAGGAGCAAGTCAAGACCCTTAACGGATTTGACTCTAATAGCTTGTATATCCGGACTATCCAGTACTAACTCCTCTGCTGTGATCCCCTCGAACTGCCTAACCCAGCACGTTAGACCCCCCCAGTGGTCTTCCTCTGTACCCTCTTAAAGCTGGTTTTGTAATGTTTAAATAGCCATCATGGAACACAGGGTTAATAGACCACGTTTCCTGGAAGGCCCTGATGTCCACTCCCTTGACAAAAGAGGCCCACTCATCAGAGACCGCCTTTGATTCTAGGCCTGCTATATTTCAGGAAGCAAGAACCAAGGTCAACCTCTGCATGGGAGAGTCAATCTGGCCGTTGCTTGTTAAATCAACCTCAAGATGTTCCTCAGGGATCGGCACTACATAGCGTAAGGGGCTAGAAAATACATTAGCCAGTGGTGGGATGGGGCTATCGGATATCAAGATAGAAACATCGGCCCCCAAACCAAGCCCCCCAACCAAATTCACCTGCGAACTCGAACCCAGTCAGTCATTGACTTCAAGTGAGGAAAGAACCTCATAGCGATTATTGAGCTGGAATGTAAGCTCGGGTCTTACATAATCGTTCTGAGGACCTCCTACTCCCCTCTGTCTAAATTGGTTGTTCTGTTTGATGAAAGGCGATTCAGACCAATTCCGTGAAAGCAGAGGGATACCCGTGGTAGATCGAGGATTGAAATAACTCAAAGGAAGCGTTTTAATCATACCCTCCCTACAATATTCCCTTCCTTCACATATAAACCTAACTGCTCTGGGATCTCTAAAATTAACAATTATACAATACCCAGCCTGGTCCTTTCATCTACTACCCAACCAGCTCACCCTCCTTACAAGTAATATTTCGCCATTAATGTGGGCAGGGAGTGGTCTAAAGTTACTGAACCAAAAGATGACTTTGTTTTTCAGCTCCCTGTGACTTTCCAACTTTTCCTGTAGAATCTCGGGTACCCCTGACAGAACCACGGTGTAAGGCGCTGATTCTGGAGGGAGATCAATACAGGGGTTTTCTTCTTCCCCCTATCTTCTACGCCTATAACCTCCTTCTCTTTAGGGGAGTCCTCTTCCACCACTATGGTTCTTTCCAGTTCCTTCTTATCTTTACCCCCCAATATTTCAACTCTCTTGCTAGTTGGGAGATTTAACTTGCTGGACTCAGCATTACCCCGGCTGACAAGTTGGGAGGAGGGCAGGGGGGGAATAGGGAGGTTAAGGTTAGAACTAACTACAGGGTACCACCAGGAACTATCACTGGCCCTCCCTGGACTAAACAATTTGGGACTATTGCACGGTCCAAACCTCTTTCTATGGCAACAGAATTAGCGGCAACAGTTTTTTCCAATTTCCCCAAGTTTTCAAAAACTAATTTAATTCTTTCAAACAGGGGAAGCATCAGTGACTTCATCAGATGCTCGATCTGGCCAAATATGTTGTCAGGGAGTTGTGCCGTCAACGACAGATGCTGAACCGGCTCGGGAGGCTGCTTCCCTCGAACTTCAGAAGAGTGAGGCGTACTATCAGTAGCAGGCTGAAAAAATGTAGCAGCAGCCCTACTAGTGTTAAAGGTTTTAATGACTTTCGGGCACCTACCCTTTTGTACATCCCGCTTCCTTTTCCCCCGTTTATTGGGTGAGGTGTGAATTTTTTGGGTGCTAACCTCTAGTAATGAACTCGTGATGGGTGTAGCCGCTGTGGAGCAAACATCAGATAGGTCAATAGCCTCCACAGACCGGCTAGAATCCAACCTGTTTTCTACCAGGGGAGTATTGGAGGGCAACTGCTCAGGGGTAACTGCATCCCTAATAGTGCCAAGTGAGGAACGCTTAAGAGAAGAAGTCGACAATCTCTTCTCGGTTAAAGCTATCTTGCGTTCCAGCACGTTTGCAGCCCTGGTTATGAACTCATGCATGGTCCTAGATAGAGACCCACCTGTGCTACTAGTCGCACTTACTTTCCCTTTCCCTGCAGTCAACATCTTAACAGTTATAACACAGGTAAACCAGTTACAACAGACAGGGGTTATAGGCAATACAATATATCACTCTTAACTCCTAGTAACAGCTATGGGGCAGCTAAATAAATAGATCAACGAGAAGCAAAGCTAACCCACTGACCCAAACAAATGAAAATGTTAGTCCAATCGATGTTCCTAGCCTTAGGGGGATGGCCCAGCCCGGCCTCCTCCGGCCTGTGACGGCCTTGGACGGTCCAGCCCTTATCCCGGGCTTCTGCCGGCGCGTCCCGCGCGCATCCTCGCGGGACGAGGGACCAGGCATGTCTTTATGCGCCTCCTGGCGCGTGGAAATTTTGCATCCTGCCCCTGAGGATCCTGGGGCTTGTAGGCGTCAACAGAAACAGCAGCGGGCGGACCGGCGGAGCCAAGCCTGGCCGGTCGATGAAAGCAAGGGGGCGGAGCCAAGCCCAGCCACATGAAGGGGAGCAGCGGGACCGAACAAACAAACTACCAACCGGCCCCAGGTAATCTCGCAGCGTCCAGCAAGCACCCGCAATTGTGATCATTTTCAACATGCATCTGAACCTCACAGTACCTTATATGAAATCAGTGCGCCCCAGTTTATAATCAATTAGATTTTCCATAGTACGTTTTTTAAAAGGACCTCTTGCCAGAATGTCTTAGTTAAGCAGCCATTTATGTTGCTTGCTAATGTAGAATTCTAAAATGAATATAAAAAAATCACCTTCCTTCTAGAAATTGCTACGGTAGAGTAATCGTGTGGATAACTCAAAGTATTCCTTACAATATGCAAAGTCCTCATTAATAGGAAGAAGTACTCTGTAAGGTATATTGAAGTCACAAACAATAAATATATATCTCTTGTGGCATAGTGGTCTTGTGAGTCGTTTTGTGTAAGAAATTGGAGCAGTAGAGCTAACAGTCCAGTGGACTTGTTATTTTGATCCCTAATATACATATTAAAAAAATGCATATCTGGCATGATGCAGGCTGCACTGGTGGAAACAATGCTATGTAAGAATCACAGCACACCTCTTGAAGAGACTACAAACAATCCAAAGCTTAGTGACAAGACTCATCATTGACCTCCACAGAAGGACCCACATTAAACCGCACTTTAAGAAGCTGCACTGGCTCCTGATCCAGAAGAGACTCCAGTTCAAGATGTCAACTCATGCATACAAAACTCTGCACAATGAAGGACATGCATACATAAACATACACATGACATACCATTAACTTTCCATACATCTATAATCTGCCTTCTTCTTCCTGGAAGACACCCCCTTGATCCTGTGAAACAACAGCAGAGGACACTTCTTCTCACAAGTGGAGACCTCAAGACTGCCCCATTGCTCTGGGAATTCAGTAAAGGACTCCAGACCTAGCTACTTGAATGGACAAATCACCAAAAAGCAGTAAGCTACTCTAGTGCCTTGAGGCACTGACTGGGGATTTGCCATGCTTTATAAATCCCTGACTGGTTGATATATTGATTGATTGATATCTGAAAGGCAGAGAGGGAATGGGAGAATCTCACTATTCACTTCTACAAAGATGCAAGTTACCAACTCATCACACGAATGCCATATATAGTTTGCCCATGAGAGTTGTAGCTATGATAGAAAGGACTGTTTGAAAGATGAAACCATTGCTCCTATCATTGGGTACTGGCCACAGCCTCCACCAGGACACAGTCAATGTCCATAAGACTCAGATATCAGAATTATTACAGTCAGTACCTACTGCAAAGATAAATGGTTGCCAAGACTGTGGGGGTAGGTGTTCTTTCTTACCACAAACACAATAGCCTCTCCAAGCACCAGCACTCACCCTCAGCACTTCCTTAGCCATAGTATAACTTCATTTAGCAAACAATTGTTGATTTCCAAGAAACACCAACTCAAAGGTGGAGCTACTGCAATGAAAACCAGCATACCAGGTTCATGGCTATCAATCATGTTAGGTGGGATGCCTCTCTAGCTTCAGGAATTCAAGTAGCCTATGCTGCCTTCTACCAGTTTATGGTAGCTCATTTTGGGTTAGCTATGGGCAGGATGACTGACAGGCAGTTGAAGCTGAATGCTTACCTCAAAAACTCTGAGGATGGGATTGTGCTGCGGCTCAGGAGCATAAATAGAGAACCATTTTGGAGGAATATAATGCATAGCAGAAAGATTCTGATAGGGGTATAAGGAATGTGAAGCACGGTTGAGTCAATGTCACAGAAAAAGGACAGTAAGGTATATCATGGAAGTTCATAGGTTGTACTGAGAAAGGGACAGTTCAGACTACAGATCAAATAAGTAGTGCAAGCTACTAAAGAAGGGGCTATAAGATTAGTTGGAAGTCATGAAGAACCAGACTATTGCAATAAGGAGCAATAATTAATTAGAACCTGTATGTGTACAAAATTCTGAGCACAACACTTCTGTATAGTGTTTTCCGTGAATAGGTGACATTACAACACATGCCATTACAGTGCATGCCAATGCAACACAAACTTTTACTATGACTTTCTGCCAGGGGGGGGGGGGGCTGGAAGTTGGAATAGATACATTTTCTATTCCAGCTCCAGTGTGTGCAACATTAGGGAAGGTTTTGGAGTGAAATCCAACACCTTCTACCCACTGCTGCAAACCTTTTGCGTTGAAACTACATGCGATGTAATGACATGCATTGGAATAGTTTTGTCGTAAAGGCTGTCTCCCTTATTCCGTAGGAGTATTTGATGTCAGAGGTGGAAACTTTATGTAGAAGTTGGGTGGCTTTCCAATTTCATTAGTTTGCCACACTTATCACTCCCAGCACTTATATTTATTTTACCCTTCCAGGTTTTCCCATGTTCATTTTGGTAAGGAAGGGTTATTGCCAGTTGCTTGTACTTGTTTCATTCCTCCTACAGTTCCTGGTATCCTGGGCTTTGTTTGTGTGGGGCTCATTAAGTAGCATTCCACTATGGAGTTTGGTAAGCATTGCTCCACAATTTCAACCATGGCTGTTGATTACTTGTTTTTACTTGGCTTGATATTCAAGTTGTAAGCAATTGGATTGTTGGATCACTAAAATATGTGCCATGGCCAAGTATCAACCACAATCCTTGTCAGGGTAAGGCACATGCAAACCCTAAATTAACTTGTGCTCAACACACTGGTAGCTTGGCACAGAGCAGTCAGACTTTACAATGTATAAAGTATTTGTGTACCACTTCGAACATCGAACAGTAACACCGTGAAAAGACTCCTTTTCCATTTTGCACAGAATGACTGTAAGGGAGTGTGCAATCGATTTTAATTCCCAAAAAGTTACAGTTAGAGCTTCTTGCCTACTATTGCTCAACTCAGTTGCCGATTTATGGGCCCAAGAGCTTCCTTAGGCTTATTCAAGTACAGTCTTTGAAAGGAGCAGGGGGTTATCCCAGTCATTTTAATAATTGTACAGGCCAATTTGACAAAGTATCGCTTTAATAGATTGAATCCAATGGATCTTATGATTCTTTCCGAGCTTGCCTATTTCTTAAAGCATTATATTACTCCTCTAGGGCAGGTGATGACTTAAGTCTACTCCAAAACAGGTCTGATCTTAGCTGGGCTTTGTGAACAATTTCCTCTATACCTAGATCCAACATAAGGGTAAGAGGGGCACACTCTTCGGGAGTCCGATCAAGGATCTCAAGAAGTTCTTCTCAACATTTTCCAAGCAGTACAATCCTGCAAAATCCCACATCTCTGCTCAATAGAGGGTGCTGCCTTTCGCCTTCACATTATATACTTTCAGTGCATTCAAAACCTGTCTAGTTTTAGATGCCCCATAAATTCTCTCTATCCCAGATGCATGGAGGTATAAGTTCATACATACGCAACATATTATGGGTAAACTGTATTCCTAGGTTATCAAATTCTGAAACTTTTGAATTCTGCCCCTTCTAATGTACTAGTTCCTCTAAATGACTCGTATGGACAGCCCACACAAGTCCTTTAAAGGAACTATAACATTAATTTACAGTTTGATTTGTTTATTATTAACTTTCTTTCTACGCAAAAGTCCACAAACCAATCTATCAGTATCTGTAGACCAATTGGGATCTTAGACACCAGCCCCCTTTGGTCACAAATAACCAACATTTAATGCAATTGCTGAAAATCCCAGCCTCATATAATTCCTCCAAAATCACATTTTCGAGCGGGCACAAGTTTTGGCATGGCTCCATTTACACAACTTCCGCTGCATTCTCCCTTGGACTGGGTCCCTGCCCTGTAGAGCCATACACACATGTTGCTTGGCTAGTTTACATTTTGTATCATACCATCCAGTGAATACCTTCTCCTTTTGCTTAGGTTTCTGTTGTCTCTGTGTGAAGCAGTCCTCCAGAATTTAAAAAAGATCAACATCAATTGCCTCAACAATGCTGGGGAAGCACCCTGGAACTAATACTGGAATTAAACTAAAGATGAAGCTGGGGTGGATTGTTCTTTGTTATGTACTCAGTTATGACTCCCCCTTTGAATTTTCAAGTTAAGGGGGCCTGGAGTAGTTTAAATGCCCCCTTCTGCTTTGTGCTACGTACAATTTACTGTATATGCAATGAATTGGATGCTACAAAATAATGTTTTTAGTCTCGGCATACGGAAATTATGTCTTTAATGAAATGGCCTTTTATGCATTGCTTGATTTATATTTGGTGTTTTATTGAATATTTATTCATTTTAATGATCAGGGGCCATATTACACAAGGTGTCCGGGGGGACCACTGGTATTTGCGTCCACTCTGCTTGTCCCAGGTGCACTTTGGTATTACAGAAGGGGCCGTAGATGCTTGTGCAACCGCTTTTGTGGTATTGATACTGCTGGAGCACATAAAGAGCCAGAGCTATCTTCAGAGGGAGTTCCCTCATTTGCATGGGGGTGTGCCCCATGCAAATAAGGGAATCCCTTTGCCTCTGCGTCCACGCCATATTACAGACGTGGGTGCAGATGCAATGAAGCTCTCAGGAGCCGCACTTATAGTGCGCCATCTAGAACGTGGTGCACTGTCAGTGTGCCCTCTGATTGCAGTCCCATCGACCCACCAGACACTCCCTTGTAGGGCGGGCGCAGTCACTGCACGCATCCGCCTGCAAGGGGATCTCTAATCCCTTTAAAAGTGCAACCGCCTCCACTGTTAAACACGGAGCAACTGCTTTAAAGTAGCTCCATATTTCACTTGAATGCCCTGCCCCAAGGACAGCCCAAGTTCACGGCTGCCCTGAGGACATTGAATTCTATCTAATAAGGTGCAGTTTCCATGTTTGCACACAGCGCACCTGTTTTAAGGTGCGCGGGGCAAATGCAAAAACAACAATTGATGGACAGAATGCAGATCAATGTCATACATTCACCCCAGTACAGAGATCTGGGCCTAAATCCATCATGTTTTTGCTCACCACACCATCACAATTCAGACATGGCCATATACAAATCAGCCTTGACCCTGTGCCTCATGGGAACAGTCCAGCCCGAACTGCCAAGCCATGTCTTTCTTGGACCGGAATCAAGCATCCAAGGACCGGTTTCTGGCTATCAGCCGTCTTCAGCCAGGATAGCTTGACTCCAGTGGTGTGGAGAGCATGGGACTCACGTCTGAGCATACCCATCCCACTTTGGGTGACAAATGCAAAAACAACAATTGATGGACAGAATGCAGATCAATGTCATAAATTCACCCCAGTACAGACATCTGGGCCTAAATCCATCGTTTTTTTGCTCACCACACCATCCCAATTCAGACATGGCCAGATGCAATGAAGCTCTCAGACGCCGCACTTATAGTGCGCCATCTAGAAGGTGGTGCACTGTCAGTGTGCCCTCTGATTGCAGTCCCATGGACCCACCAGACACTCCCTTGTAGGGCGGGTGCAGTCACTGCATGCACGCGCCTGCAAGGGTATCTCTAATCCCTTTAAAAGTGCAGCCGCCTCCACTGTTAACCATGGAGCAGCTGCTTTAAAGTAGCTCCATATTTCACTTGAATGCCCTGCCCCAAGGACAGCCCAAGTTCACGCTGCCCTGGGGACATTGCATTCTATCTAATAAGGTGCAGTTTCCATGTTTGCACCCACCGCACCTGTTTTAAGGTGCGCGGGGCACAAACAGGGAAAGTTTGCCCTATACATATTAGGGTCCCAATTTACTTTTAGGGTTTAAATACCCAATAAAGTAAGGAATTAATGTTTTTTGTTCACATTTAAACAAGAGCAATGCATACAAAAGGTGCTTGTGCTCTGTTGTTTCTGTGCATTAATAGTCAATTTAACCACAAATGACTCCAAAGTGCGCCATTTGTAGTAAATGTTTTATAGCAAAAAATATTTAACTATACAAAGTGGGGTAATTGCATGATTTGGGGAATTTTGCACAACAAAAATAATACAAAATGTCTGAAATTATGAGAAATACCTTAAAGCAATTTTTTTGTCAACCAAGCCTAATCTACAGTGTTAGAAATGTGGATTTCTGGTAGGCTGAAGCTTGCGCCAAAGCCAGGCAGAAACCACCACTCTAGTCAGGGCAAGGGAGTTACATGCCAAAGACAACCCCTGCTCACCCCCTTGGTAGTTTGGCATGAGCAGTCAGGCTTATCTATCTCGAAGGCGATGTGTAAAGCATTTGCGCGTGCACCCAGCAACAACATCCAAGGCCCACCACAAAGGAAACTCCACACAAGGTATATATATAAAAATACTTGGATGAATTCTTATATACAAAGGTTACGCAAGAAACAAAACAGAGTAGTATATTGTTTGAGGCAGTAAATAAACTGGGACGATATAAACTCAAAGATGACCGACAAAGTGAACAGCCATGACAACATGACGTATAGGTGCCCAGTAATAGTAGTTCCAACAAGGGTTTCAAGGCAGAAGAAGTAAAGATCTACTGATTACTAACATAATGCAGATCAGGATTAAAATACAATGTAATACAATGATCGCCATAAAAAAAAGTGTCTAAAACAAAAAAAGCACTGTAAGGAATCAGCCCAGTCCAAAATGGCACTGTAAAGAAAGGTGGTAACCTAAACCAAAATCCAAACGATCAGGAGAGAAAGAATAGATGAGGCTCCGAAAATGGTTTAGAACAAACAGGGGCGTATATAAATAAAAATAGGTAACAACTGAAGGGGCGGAGCCAAAAATAATTATAATATAAATAACAATCAGATAGCTAATGAAACCGAGGTAGTAAAAACAGTTGATTAACAAATGGTTATTAAATAACAGAGAATTCAAGAAAAAAAACACATATGCCCCATATAATGGTATAAGGCAATCGGGAGAGGCATAATGATAACACCTTACAAGATGGCCCCTGTGAAATAGGCAAAAAGGAGGCATACAACCATGGACCGCCCTAATGAGAGTTAATTAATTGATAATTGACAATTAGGAGCACTATAAATAGGAACCCTGATTCCCTCCAAATTAACTTGCAGAGCAAGAAGGCAGAAGGGAGGACACGGTTCAGGATTCTTCTTCCACGAAGTAAGTTGCAGAAGAAATACCCAACCTCGGCAGGTAGCTATAGAGAGTAGGAGCAGGTATTATTTGGCAATACTTCATCTTTTACAGCTTGGAATAAATAAAACTCCAAACTAATGGAATTCCCCAATTAAATGAAGGGAACCACAGAGAAGAATTAATAAAATTGTGGAATAAATTAAAGGTAAGTAGGCTGTAATTACCCAATCAAACAGCAAAGAAAGGGGAGACAGGAAGGAAAGGGGAGATAAAATATTGAATGTGTGACTCCCTTATAAATCATTATGTTTGCAGACTTAAAAGAGGAAGTCTATGGTTTCTACAACAAAAACACGTCCTCCCCACATTCCCTTGAAGGCCATCTGCGGTAAGGAGAAGGGACACTAAGGGTATACTTATGCACAAAATAGAAAGAATGGGAAAAAAGAATAATGAAATAATGTCTTTTTTAAACAGAATAATACAGCTTTTTTGGGTAAAAGAACCAAGAAGATACATAAAGAGTTGAATGAAAGGTATCTTCCTTACCCTATGCTATATATGTAAGAGGCACTTGAAGGGTAAAGCAATTCCTAATGGCAATTCGTTTCTCTCTAGCAATAGAACAAAAGAAAAGATAACAATACGCCACAAGAACATTATAACTCCATGTGGAAGTAAATACTCCCTAGGTAAGAGAAACCTAAGAACAGGTTATAACATTAACAACCACAACGTAAAGGGCAGAGTTAATTGATTTTTCTTTTCCCTCCAGCAGGGCTTGACTTACCAGCAAGCCTCTAAGATTTTAATCCACACAGATTATTGGAGGTCTTTTCAAGACCCAATAGGTATGAGACATTTTCTTATTACAGTTTCAAAAGCTAAATTGTCTTAGCATATGCAGGGATATGAGCAAAGGTTTTTGATGGGTTACCAAATAATAGGGTATTAATAAGGATACATTTAAGCATTTAACAATGGTTAATATATGAAATGAATAAATAGGATGTTCATGATAAATAACAGTGATATTAGATAAAATTGTCAAAAAAACCACCCAGTACTTTGTCTAACTGATTGTTATTATACACCTTTTTGTTTAGATGTGTTTTTAAATTGAACTTCAATGTCCTGAAGAAGGTGCAGATATTGTAGATCACCGAAGCGCCTCATTGACAATTTGTTCATTAATACATTTTGTGTTTTAAGTGTAATAATTTGTGCACATAAGTTTTGTGATTCTTGAATTTTTAGCAAAAATGGTTTTATAAATAATGTGACCATGTGTTTTAATTGACTCTAGAAATGTATCAGCAATTCAACAGTGAATAATAAATAATATATTTTGAATTTTGACTTTGGGTTGTGTGTAACTTAACCTTTGTATATAAGAATTCATCCAAGTAGTTTTGTAAATTTGGTAACCTGCGCAAATACTCATTACACACTAGTCCACCTGCCCCTACATTATATAGTGACTCCTAAGGATTCCGGCCTAAAAAGTTTGGAAAAGGAAATTTGTTGTTTTGAATGCTTGTTACCCATTCCTTTTCCAAGTAAAAGGGTATCTCCCTCTACATTTTGTTATATATAAAAATAGCCTTTGTATTATACCAAACACATTAGATAATAAACACACAATTTATACTGTGCCACTGGCACGGACGGAATTTACAGGGGATTATATACACAGGACAGGGCCACATGGACCACTGTCAGGAATAAGCACTTGGTAGAACTAGCACTTTGTAGAAATAGCACGTAGAACATAGAATAATTGTAGCACCAAATAGCAAATTTAGCACACAACCAGTAACCACTGGTAAAAGGTAAGTACACCCTACGCAATCCTAAACACCTTAGGCATATATCGCTCAGGGAACCATGAACTCACTAGCACAACCTATACTAGGAAACACAACCTCCTAAGCATAAATCACATCTAGAGGCTTTAAACACAGAGTGCGCAAAACATACTACACACGGTACATTTCCTAACACCCCAAAACGTAGTACATGAATCACATCAAGGTCAAGGTTGCGCCACTGCGCCAAAACCTAAATGTAGCAGCGGCCCACTACTTGCTGGGCAGCTGAGGACAAGAACAGGGCCTAAAAGCTGCAGCTTGCACTAAGTGCTGCGCAGCTGTGGGAGGCCAAAGTAGGGGCGAAGGAGTGCAACTCACTCCTGAGTCCTAAGACATGTCCCTAGAAAGAAAATACCTAAATGGTGCAGCTGCCCACAACTTGCTGGGCAGTTGGAAAAGTTAACAAAGCGGCATGGGCCCTCACTGGCCCTTTAAAGAAATTGCGGCAAACTGAGCCTTCTGGCTCTAAAAGTAATGTGTCCCCAGGAGCCATGTAGGCTCTGAAAATAATGGGTGCTTCGTTGGAGCTCTCAGGCTCTAGACAATAATGGGGGCGGGGGAGCCACATAGGCTCCTGAAAAAAACATGCCCCCTGTCGTTGGGGCGGCCCTCTTGCAAGCGGGGCCGCCCGGGAGCCGACAATGCACCCCGATATGGCCATGGACCTAGGGACCCCCGCGGGCCCTCCGGCCACCATGTCCACGAGGGAGCGGCCCGCTGCCAGCCAGGGCCGCTCTGCGCCCGCCCCCTCCCCCCTTCCGGACTCTCTTGTGAACTCACCGGTCGGGGTGGAGGCAGGACTTCCATTTCCTCATCGCGGTATCTAAGGGGCTCTCCCTTCATCTCGGGAGCCCCGCTGACCTTGCACAGCGCTTCTCCGCTTGTGTCCGGCTGCAGGGCTCTCTACCGCTTACGGGAGCCCCGGGCAGCTGGAGGCCATCACTAGGCCGGCTTCTCTTCCTCGCAGGATTTCCACCAATCCCAGCACGGCGACGGGCGGGACTCCCCTTCAAAACCGGAAGTCCCGCCCCGTGTCAGGCACTAAGGTGCCTGACTTCCTGTTTCGCCCGCGGCTGCGGCGGTGATTTCTCGGGGGCAACAACGAGGGGTGGGCACCATCGAAGCAAAAAATAAAAGTAGAAACGGGGTGGGCACCCGTTAAGGTGCATTCAAAAAAGGGTGGCACCCTTAAGAACCAATATCAACAAAACGAACATGCAGGGTGGGCATCTGCGCACTCGGGGGCACTCCAATAAATGGACACAATGCAGGGCGGCACCTGCAAGCAAAAAATAGGTGGAATCAGCGGGGTGGGCACCCGCAATCAACCCCACACCACCACGGGCAGGACAGCTCAAAACAAAGTGCTTCCCAGGTGCCAAAGGAGACAGAAAGGTCCTGGAGACTTCAAGGGCAAAGCAAAAAGGGTCCCAAGATCCTGGAGCATCTAAGGATAGAGCCAACAGCTCCCAACAAAGCAAAGTCCCTCAGGTATCCAGTGGCTGGGCAGGGCAGAAGGGTCCCGAAGAAATCCTCCAGCACCCAGGGCATCCAGGGGCTGGGCAGGGCCCAGGGAGTCAAGCCTTCCCCTGGGCCCCAGCAGCAGCATGCCCCTGGTAGATTCAAGTCAGGAAACAAGAACATTTTACATGGGGTCGCAGCCTCTTTTTACACACACATTTCCTTTGTCTAAAGGTGCAGGCAAGGTGCGAACCAGATGCAACTGGTTCTGGAGCACTTTGTTTTGCTCAGCCCCTCTGCCTATTCACAGGGTGGGTCAGGGACATCAGACACACCACTGGGGGTGGAGCCAGCATTGTAGAGGGAAGGGCCAGCCCTATTCAGGCCCCAGGTGCCCTCCTCCCTGCCATCAACATGCAGACCTCTCCATTCACCACCGGGGCAGACCCATCCTGACTCCTGGAGCCAGGCACACCAGCCAGCTCCAGCCAATCACAAGCCCGACAGTCCATTCACATTTATGACACGGACATGCCAGCTTCTAGAAGTGGCACTTCTACACTAGACACAATAAATCCATGAACATCATCGCTCAACATTTAATCACACGAGTCCGCACATACCAAACTTGACCCTGCACTCCCCACACATCAGGAACTACCATGGACACACATATCCCCCTTGCATTCCTAGGGGAGGGCAGGCCAATCTCACCCACGCACTGAGAGAGCGCACGCACTTTACACTGGGACACAGTGTCAAAGTGCGCAGAGACCAGAAATCCCTATAATTATGTAACATTAAAAGGCCAAAAGTTCAGGATGAACCTGCCAAAAGGGCCAAGTCCAACATGCAGCAGCTGCATGTTAACAGGGCCTGTGTGAAGAATTGAAGGACAACCCATCCCTAATGTTAAGTAGGCCTAATGCAGTCGCAGCTCTTGAGATCTCATCCTTCAGACCAATAGCCAACGAAAACAAGGCATGTAGAGCATAGAGAGTGAGATAAATTAAGGGGCTTATTTGCAAGCCCTTTGTGCTGCTGGTGCACCACTTTTAATGTGGGAAAAAGTGATGCACCGGTGGCGCAAGGGACTTGTAAATAAGCACTAAGAAGCTTATTTACAAGCCTCTTGCGCCACTTTTGCATTCTTTTGCGGTTAAAAATCAAGCAAAAGTGGTGCAAGGGACTTGTAAATCTGCCCCTAAATTTTTATGTTTCTCACTCTCCAGGACCAGAATCACCATCTATTGAAGTGCCTATGCAGGTGGGAGAGGTAAGAGGACAACTTTCAGCAGAAGAAAAGGAACAAAGACGTTGCCTGTATTATGGTCAGCCAGGCCATTTTGTGGAGAAATCCCCCAATGAAATTGGGAGAACAGTTCTACCCATCAGATATGAAAATGAAGGGAGCAATCTATTAAGTCAACACCTGTCATGTATAATGGTTGTGTCTACCTGCAAAATACTGTGTTAATGCCATACAGTTCTATGAAGAGGTTAAAACTGGTAGATTCATCTGGTTCTTTCAAGGACCATCAGTTTCCAGACAAAGGGCCTAATTCACAAAGGGCCTCTGCACTTGTGGCGGGGCCCCGCAGTCATGGATGAGTCTCGGCACTCGGAGTGCAATTGCAAAGAGACTTATTACTGCGGAGATTCCCTCTAGAATGCCGAGACTCCCCCATGCCTGCGGGGCCTCTGCCTCAAGTGCAGAGGCGAACCTGAAGAAGTCAAATAAATAGTACTCTATTTTCTCCTTTATCTGTGAACTGAGAAGACATTATCCTTTCCACTTATCTGGACTGTGCAGATGTGTTCAGCAAAACAGGAGCAGATTCCTTGCCCCCACATAAAGAATATTGCCATGCTATTGATTTAGCTGCCAAAGCTACCATTCTCAAAAAATATCCATTAGTGTAATATCTACAAGAAAACCAGGGGAAAGGCTTCACCAAAACTCTGCCCTACCACATCCCCTGCAGGAGCTCCCATTGTCTTCATATCAGAGGTATCTGGTGGAACTGTTGATGTAATGGTTAAAGAATGCCCTCTTCCCTTTATATCATTTCTATTGGATCAAATTGAGACAGCAAAGATCTTCTCTAAATTATAATAAAGATGTGAATATAATCTGTTCTTCATATGTGAAAGGGATGAATGGAAAATGGCTTTCAACACAAAATACAGACAGTATGCATGAATGGTTAGGCCCTTCGACTTATGTAGTGTTAATGGAGCAGTACATGTAATAGAAGAATAATCCTGGCTACAGAAAAAATAATTCCATGCAAGATTTCAAAAGTGTGTCTTAAAAGAATCACAAACAGCTTTTCTAGGTTTTTAAATTTGCAAAGAGGATATTAGTATGTATAATAACAAGGTGAAATGTGTTCTGGACTGGCTAAAACCTTGCAATATTTAAGAAGTTCAAAGATTCTTTGAGCTTGCAAACTTCTATTGTCATTCTTGTGACTGCAGAATGTGATTGTGGAGGACAATCCAACAACAGTTTTCACAATTAAGAGGTTAATAGGTGGAAATACATTCTGTTGGAAATGATTACCTTTGTTGTAATATTCCCCCAGATTTCTTCTTTTTTTGTGCTGAACCCATTTTAGCTGGTCACAGGATTCCTGCTAACCAAAGGTAAAGTGCTTGTGCTCTCCTTTGTAAACATGTACAAATGGCATACCCCTAAATTGAACATTTAATTAACTTGTAAGTAAGTCCTTAGTACATGATACCACTGATGCCAGGGTCTATAAATTAAATGCTGCTCGTGGGCTGTAGCACTCATTGTGCCACCCACTACAGTAGCACTGTGAAATATGTCACTAGGTCTGCCACTGCAGCCTGGGTGTGCAGTTGTAAACTGTTACCACAACCTCGTGCGATTTTAAATTCTCCGGCCTAAAAACAGAATTCTTACCTGACATCTGATGGCTCACCTGTAGTGAGATGTGCATTGCTCCAAGACAGTGGGTGGCAAAAGGCTCTGAGTGTGGGGAGGGTGACTCCGCCCCTGACAAGACAGACTGGGGGTTGTGCCCAGCTCATTCCAGAGATTTAAATGATGCCTACCTTTCCACTGGTAAATGCAGCTCACAAGTAGGACTCTCTCCCTTTTGTTTCTCTTTTTAGGCAGGCACCAAACTCAGCTGCAGGAGAGGAAATGACAAGAACTAGATTAGAGGGTGGACAAAGGCATGTCCTCTACCCACAGGCTGGCACTGAGCACATAAACCCACAGAGATCTCCCCATAGCATTACTAGATCAGTGAAGATCAAAAGAAGGACTGCTCTGATGTGTGCAACTTGAAAGTGGGTGGGACCTTCTTTTCTTAAACCCAGGACCCCACAGGTGACACCGAGAGTTAGTTGGCTCACTTCCTGTGAAGGTAACAGGGGATCACTGACATAATATCGACTATCAAAAATATCGGCGACAAAATATCGACAGACAGAATATCGACTTTGTATCTACAAACAGGTAAGTACAAAAATATCGAGTAAAAAATATTGTTTACAAAAATATAGTTTATAAAAATATTGACTTTATTAAAAACAATGTTAAATTAAATTAATATTAAACATTAATTACTAAAATATACTTAAAAATACTTAAATTACCTTATAATAATTAAATAATTAATGAAAGTGATAAAAAAATTTTTTTACAATCATATTTGTTAAAACATATATATATAGTAACATAATATAATTAAATAATATCCAATATTATTACCGTAGGATAGCGGAAGTGTAAAAATTACTATTCCTACTCCAGAGAGTGCAACAGTAGGGAAAGCGTTGGATAGCGTAGGGGTAAAAATTACTATTCCCACTCCAGTGGGTGCAACAGTAGGGAAAGCGTTGGATAGCGTAGGGGTAAAAATTACTATTTCCACTCCAAAGAGTGCAACAGTAAGGAAAGCGTTGGATAGCGTAGAGGTACAAATTACTATTACCACTCCAGTGGGTGCAACAGTAGGGAAAGCGTTGGATAGCGTAGGGGTAAAAATTACTATTCCCACTCCAGAGAGTGCAACAGTAGGGAAAGCATTGGATAGTGTAGGGGTAAAAATTACTATTCCCACTCCAGTGAGTGCAACAGTAGAGAAAGCGTTGGATAGCGTAGGGGTCAAAATTACTATTCCCACTCCACTGGGTGCAACAGTAGGGAAAGCGTTGGATAGCTTAGGGGTAAAAATTACTATTCAAACTCCAAAGAGTGCAACAGTAGGTAAAGCGATGGATAGCGTAGGGGTAACAATTACTATTCCCACTCCAGTGGGTGCAACAGTAGGGAAAGCGTTGGATAGCGTAGGGGTAAAAATTACTATTCCCACTCCAAAGAGTGCAACAGTAGGGAAAGAGTTGGATAGCGTAGGGGTAAAAATTACTATTCCCACTCCAAAGAGTGCAACAGTAGGGAAAGCGTTGGATAGCGTAGAGGTACAAATTACTATTCCCACTCCAGTGGGTGCAACAGTAGGGAAAGCGTTGGATAGCGTAGGGGTAAAAATTACTATTCCCACTCCAGAGAGTGCAACAGTAGGGAAAGCATTGGATAGCGTAGGGGTAAAAATTACTATTCCCACTCCAGTGGGTGCAACAGTAGGGAAAGCGTTGGATAGCGTAGGGGTAAAAATTACTATTCCCACTCCAGAGAGTGCAACAGTAGGGAAAGCATTGGATAGCGTAGGGGTAAAAATTACTATTCCCACTCCAGTGAGTGCAACAGTAGAGAAAGCGTTGGATAGCGTAGGGGTAAAAATTACTATTCCCACTCCAGTGGGTGCAACAGTAGGGAAAGCGTTGGATAGCTTAGGGGTAAAAATTACTATTCAAACTCCAAAGAGTGCAACAGTAGGGAAAGCGATGGATAGCGTAGGGGTAACAATTACTATTCCCACTCCAGTGGGTGCAACAGTAGGGAAAGCGTTGGATAGCGTAGGGGTAAAAATTACTATTCCCACTCCAAAGAGTGCAACAGTAGGGAAAGAGTTGGATAGCGTAGGGGTAAAAATTACTATTCCCACTCCAAAGAGTGCAACAGTAGGGAAAGCGTTGGATAGCGTAGGGGTTAAAATTACTATTCCCACTCCAGTGAGTGCAACAGTAGGGAAAGCGTTGGATAGCGTAGGGGTACAAATTACTATTCCCACTCAAGTGGGTGCAACAGTAGGGAAAGCGTTGGATAGCGTAGGGGTAAAAATTACTATTCCCACTCCAGTGAGTGCAACAGTAGGGAAAGTGTTCGATAGCGTAGGGGTAAAAATTACTATTCCCACTCCAGTGGGTGCAACAGTAGGGAAAGCGTTGGATAGCGTAGGGGTAAAAATTACTATTCCCACTCCAAAGAGTGCAACAGTAGGGAAAGCGTTGGATAGCGTAGAGGTAAAAATGACTATTCCCACTCCAGTGGGTGCAACAATAAGGAAAGCGTTGGATAGCGTAGAGGTAAAAATGACTATTCCCACTCCAGTGGGTGCAACAATAAGGAAAGCGTTGGATAGCGTAGGGGTAAAAATTACTATTCCCACTCCAGAGAGTGCAACAGTAGGGAAAGTAAATACTTCTTATATTATTTAAAAACAATATAAATTAATATCTATAAAAAATTATTTAAAAGTAATTACCAATTTAATATAATATAATAATTAATCAATTAAAATTACAAATTGCAATACATTTTTACTATTAGTTACCTATTCAAATTAATTACAAATTAACAATTATTTAATTAACAACTAAAAATTCATTAACAATTAATTCAAATTAAAAACAATTAAATAAATTGAATTATTTAATTAATTATGAATAAATTACTTCCCACCCTATTCCCCTATAAACTCACAACCCGCTACAGAAAATAAATTAGTAAAATTAACATAATTAGCAATTAATCAATTAAAATAAATTAATTGGCAATTAAAATTTAATTAATTACCCATAAGCAAATTAATTAACAATTAATTCTAAAAAATATCAATAAATATTTTTACATATTTAATTAATTATAAATAAATTACTTCCCACCCAATTCCCCTATAAACCCACAACCCGCTACAGAATTAAATTACGCAAAAATTAAAAAACCAAAATTCATGAATTAAAATTAATTATAACATAAATATACACTTTTCACACATATAATAACATAACAAACACTATAAAAAATTCGATAATATTAAAAATTCGATAATTTTAATATCCTATATTATATACTTCGATATTTTAACTTTCTATATTTTTAACATTCGATATTACATTACTTACCTTCAAAACGATATTTTTGATGTCTATATTCTGTCCATTCGATATTTTGTCCAGCCTATATTTTTTACTCGATATTATTTCCATTCGATATTTTGTAGTCGATATTATGTCTGTTTACCGGTAACAGGGATATAACAAGCGTTCCAGAGGCCCCTCTTCCTGCAACTGCCCTGCTGACCAGTTTTAACTAGATCTGCCCTAGATCCTGCCGCTGACATCAGTTGGAGTGAGTCCCAACCCCTAAATGGTGCTCAAAAGTTCCTGGACACCTGGCAGGAGTTAGAGTCTATGCCTGCTGTTTCCAAAACTGCAAGGAGAGGGACATAGAAAGTTATTGACAACTTTGTACCTGGTGAACTAATGGAAAATGGAATCGCCATCAAAGCTGCAGCAGTTGACATCAAATTCCCGGTCAGACTCAATTTGCTGGTTTACCCAACTGTAAGGAGGCTCCAGAAATACGAGTGCTAGTGAGATTTCTATCCCCTAGTGCCATTTTCTAACTTAGATGGTCTTGGGTGGTTGTGAGTGGTAGTGGTTAGAGCTGCTTTTCGAGTAGATTTGCTGCTGCCTGAGTTGATTTTCTACTCGAGCAGCAGAAAAATCAGCTCGAATGGACACGCACTCTACCGCATAGTACAGTTTGTGTTGATTTCTCAGTGCTGCTCATGCCACAGACACTAAATCGCAGGGTGAGCAGTGCAACATATATATTTCAGAATTCTGTGGAGTGAAACTCCTTGAGTTCTGCCCACCCTTAGGTCTGACTTCCAGAAACTTTTTTAAGTCAAAATATACAGGGCTTCACCAACACTGATGACAAGCATGGGCGGGTGGAACTTGCTGGAATTTGCTTGTGCAGTATTCCACGGAGTTACACAAAAAATGCTGTGAGATTCTGTGGAGTTTTGCCAATGGGCAGGAATAGGCACTGCTCACACTGTGATTTAGGGCTGGTAGCGCACCCGATGCTGAAAAACAGTGCGAATGGCACCACGCACTGTGCCAGAGGGTGTAGCTACTCAATTTGATTTTGCTGCCACTCTAGTTTATTGTCTACTTGAGTGCCAGCCTTTGGACCTTGAATGGTCATGACCGTCCGAATTAAAAATACCTCAATGGATGCCCTGTTAGTGACTTTAAATCACTCTAGAGGTTGCCAAATGTGTACCCGCACTCACAAATGAATGGTTATGGAGACACGCACAGACAAAATTCCGCCACAGAGCGATTGGCAAAATATGGCCATATTCTGACTTAGAATGTTTTATGGAGATAAAGCGCTTGTCAAATGGTTATTGTTGGGGCAAGCTGGATCCAATGTGGCGCCCAAAGACTGTGGGCTGCATAACAGCAGGATCCCGGTGTAGTCATTGCTTCTATGTTAAGTCTTCATTCTCTTTGCAAGCTACCAGACGGTGAAACACAGGTTTATTTATTTGACCTTTGGTTCACTCTGACAATGATTTTGATTATTATTTGAGATGGGTTCTCTTTCCCTGTAAGAAATCAGGTTATTGGTTAAAGGAGGTGGAAGCCCCACTCAGGCAACAACCGCAATCCTTGTCAGGGTGAATCACAAAAGTCACTAAATTAACCAGCTTTTAATCCAATGGTAGCTTGGCACAAAGCAACAAAGCTTAACTTAGAGGCAACGTTTAAAGAACCTATGCCACACATAAACAGTAATAAAGTGGTAAATCGAGGCATAGCTGGGCTAGAAAATTTCAGTGCCACCTACCTGGATGACATTGCTGTTTGTATTTCTGCTCCAGCTGGGATGATCACCTGCATCACCTTCAGGAAGTGCTGGTGGCCCTGCAATAGAATGACAATTGCCCAAATAGTTTCTTGTTCTGATCTTTTTTATGGGATGTCACATATTGTTCAATACAATTTAGAACTGATTCATCAGAGTCATGTTGAAACGTAGGTGCATCTTTGATTATGAGAAGCATATATATGTGTGGTGCACATCTTGCTTAATGCTCTTTTTCCCAAAAGTATTCAAATATTTTTCCAACAGGATTTTTCTTTATGTTGTTTAAGTAGTGAAGCCTAGTTTACAATTTGTGGTTGAAACATCTGCAAACATGGGTAGGATCCAAAGGACAAAGGGGCATATTACCAACAACTAGCGATAATTTTTGTCTCTAACTTGTTTAGAGACAAAAATTATCGCCGCACATCGGCGATTTTTATCGCAGATAAACCTTGCTATTAGCAAGGTTTATCGCAAATGCGATAAAAAACGCCCGCAATGCATGAATATCGCTGAAAAGTCAGCGATATTCATGCATTATCGAGCAAATGCTCTTAGCCATGTTATCCACCTCCCATTGGATAACATGGCTAAGAACTGCTCAGGGCAGGTGTTAGCTTTTGGAGATATTCGCGCTTAGCGCAAATATCTCCAAAAGTTGGTAATAGGAGATAGCGATGTTAGCGACTGTTTCCAGTCGCTAACATCTTGGCACGCCCACTTTGCATATCATTAGTGATAAATATCACTGACATGCAAAGTGGGGCCCATGATGGTCGCTATCTCCTATTAGCTGTCGCTAACTGGTGTTAGCGACAGCTTGGTAATAGGGAGATAATTTTATCTCCGCTTTCTTGGCTTTTAAAGTCAAAAAAGCGGAGATAAAACCCCTTGATAATATACCCCAAAATTCTATGGGTGTTTTGCAGTTAGCTATGCGGATGCTAGCAATTAGATCAACCGATCAGGAAAAAAAGCAAAATTGATCAATCTATAGTGTGGTCCTTTAGTTCACACTCCGGGATAGCTCGGCCCTCAGGCGATAAGCAGGATGGCCGCACTGGCTCACCAATTGCTAGGTGATAATGGAAGCAGGAAGAAAGAAGTGTGGTGGGATATACAACAAGTAGCATTCTTTGGCTCCTGCTCTAAAGACTGAGTGAACTAATACTGTATGAGAGCACCCACGGCTGATGTATGTGTGCACTGATCCTACCAATCACACAGGAACTCAGAAAGCTTCTGTTACCTTCATGAGAATCTGAGAACCCTCAAAGATTCCAGCATCTAACCCTTAGATTAAAGCCCTATCTGTTTGAGTTTAGCAACTTTGCAGTATTTATCTCTTGAGCTGTTCCTACTGGCTGGTCACTTTAATCAGTAGCAATATGCCTATGGCCCTGGCTTCTTACACCAACCATTTCAGGGCTTTTCTCTTCTCATCGAGATTACACCATTCCCTTCCACCTAAAAATGTAACAACTTATCTGGCCTACTGCCACCGTCTGACACTACCCTCTAGGCCTTCTCCCTCTCTCACAATCCGAATTCCGTTCTGTGAGAGAATGACCTGAATCTAAATATCTGTAATCATGGAGGGAAATTCCTCGACTTCCAGCTGACATGGAAGACAGTGCCACCTCCACCCCCCACCTCCGTTGCTTCTGACTAGAGGTAGGCGGTGAAAGCTGGGGAGATAGTAAACCATCACCTCCCAATGCACTGCTTCGATCGAGTCTCTAGGTGGAAGACTGTGATAACAAGTGCCTTCGTTAATGACATCAAAGCAGTGAAAAATAACCTATGATTTTCCCAGCTCTGATGTAACAAAAGTGAATAACCTGATTTTTGAAAGCACTATAGGGGCATATTACCAACCAATAGAGATAATTTTTGTCTCTAACTTATTTAGAGACAAAAATTATCGCCGCAAATCGGCGATTTTTATCGCAGATAAACCTTGCTATTAGCAAGGTTTATCGCAAATGCGATAAAAAACGGCCGCAATGCATGAATATCGCTGAAAAGTCAGCGATATTCATGCATTATCGAGCAAATGCTCTTAGCCATGTTATCCACCTCCCATTGGATAACATGGCTAAGAACTGCTCCTGGGCAAGTGTTAGCTTTTGGAGATATTCGCGCTTAGCGCGAATATCTCCAAAAGTTGGTAATAGGAGATAGCGATGTTAGCGACTGTTTTCAGTCGCTAACATCTTGGCACGCCCACTTTGCATGTCATTAGTGATAAATATCACTGACATGCAAAGCGGGGCCCAAGATGGTCACTATCTCCTATTAGCTGTCGCTAACTAGTGTTAGCGACAGCTTGGTAATAGGGAGATAATTTTATCTCCGCTTTCTTGGCTTTTAAAGCCAAAAAAGCGGAGATAAAGCCCCTTGATAATATGCCCCTATTTTCGTTAACGGTTCACTGTAAAAGCCATGTGCAGCAAGATTTGGGCACAGTGCCTGTGCAATATTGCAGAATGTGTACCACTGCAGAATGTGTATTATTCTCTGCAGTAAAAGAGCATGTTTTTAATAGGTGCACATGTAGGGCAGACATTCTTATTATCATACATTGAGAATATACACTTGCAGTTTCCCACCTGCCTTTATTATGAAGAGGTGTTGTCTACGATTCTACCCATCTCTCCCTGGGTGCTTTCTTATAGAATTAAATTGTAAATAAAAAAGATTTGTGTTCCTTTTAAAATGCCCTATGTGACTACGTTATATCAGCATGATAATTAACACCCCTCTATAAAAATAGCAAACTGTCTAATGATGTATTCACACATAGGCAAGGTTTTCTTTAGAAAACAAATTAGAAATGTGGAGGATTGGAATAAACATATATGGCTTGTAGCAGATGAAAGACTCCGCAGGTTTATGTTCATTAGAGAGAATCCAAATATAATGTATCAATGTCTACAAACAGGTTCCCCCGTTTATTTCTATTGTGCAGGCGGGAAAGATCAACAATTGATATGTTAAGAGTATGCTGCTTATGACAGAATTAAAGGGCCAAATGTAAAGGCCTCTAGTATTCCTGTTACGTCTCTGTACCGGATTTACTTTTACATGCACAGTAATTGCAGCGGTGAGGAAAAAATGGGAACTATGACATTTTTGGGAACTGTCATAAGCAAATCAGACTTCTCCTGTGGATATCTAAAGGAACCCATAATTTTGAGGAGGCCAGTAAGTCTGACACTAGAGCAGGCGTGCAATGCCCAATGGAATGAAAGGGCTTCAACCCCCCCTGTTGTGTTGCGTAGCCTAAACTTAAGCTGTGTATGTGTCTGTCCCAGAGATAGCCTGGGAGAAGCAAGGCTGGAGAAGAGTCCAAGAAAACAAGGCAGACACTCCAAATTAGCTTGATTTGTAATTGAATTTATATAGTGTTTACTACTCCTGTGAGGGGTAATATGCGCTAAATAAATGCAAAAAAGTGAAGAGAAGTTTTTTTGTTTTTAAAATGCAATGATCCTCCAGCAGTCCAGACCTTTCTGTCAATAGCATAGGGGAATGGGGGAATTTTTGGTTAGGTTCTAAAAGTGGCAAGTACTCTCTAAAACATAAGAACATGCAAAATGATGTTGACATAATAGGGGTGGGGTGGATGAATAGCAAACAGTGTCTGTTGTTATCGTCCCGATCCTCAGGGAAAAATGCTCCTGGCTACCTGTCCTTTTTATTTCTGCAGTTTTATATAGAGCAAACCCGAACCAAAGGCATCAGGTTACTTTACAAAAGCACTAAATTACGTTACACAGATTCAGATTTTTTTTTTGTCATGGGGAGATTCAGTGACTTGCCCAGGATCGCAGGACGTTGAGCTGATGCTGGAATTCAAACTTCTTTTGAAGGAGGATAAGGAGGAAGAGAGGTGTGGCGCATCGACCAGTCAGGCTGACCTCGAGCTCAGAGCTCATGGTTCGAACAGCAGCAGCTCAGCTCAGCTCAGCTCCATGTGACTCTGGGCAAAAGCTCACTTTTTAAAAAAAACATATTTTTATTGGTATTTATATATACAACATAAATACATCCAACAAAAGTATAGTATCAGCACAAGAAGAGCACCACTTTTTATGCATGTATCTAGTATTCAGCGAGTTACAGCAGCCATCTACAATGAGAACAAGGGACTTCCATAGCCATCCGATATATTGCCCACATTTAGGGGTCGATTAGGATGGCGGACGGAAATGGGTACTGTCCGCCATGGTGGGGGAAATTTTACTCCCGGCTGCGCCGCGGTGATTCCGCGGTTGGGATTAGGATAATCATGTCACGAAACTCCGACCGCGGCGGACGGATTATAACCAACACCGTCCGCGGTGGACGGAACACATCCAACTCCGTCCGCGGCGGACAGAGTCCAATGAACAACCACTGCCGCGGACGGAAATGACCGCGGAAAATAACACATGTACCGCCATACCTGTGAATACTCCGTGGCCGCAATTAGGATAAATCCGCCCGTACCACGAAACTCACAGCCATCCACGTCCGCGGCGGAAAGAATGCTACGATAACCACAGCATCACTGCGGAAGGCCAACACGCACAACATCCCTAGCGGCAAACAAATGTTAGAAAGTGTACCGCAAGTCCAAAGCAAACATACGAACATTGTCAACGCCCCCCCCACACCAACACCAAGCACAAGCCACCATGACACGTCCCAATTATCCAATAATGCACACTAGTCAACACGCCCACTACCACCTGACTGCCAACAACCATTGAGACACGACTATAAAATGACACCCACACGCTACCACAATCCTTTGCATCACAGCATTGCTGCCAGCAAGAGGCCCAATTCGAGATACTGCAAACTCACATAGAAGACACCCACCCACCACCCTACCACACCCACCACACAAACACCCACCACACAATTCCTACACATCACACACCACACACCTGCACCCCCCAACTCACTCAACTCACACACTGAGCACCACACACCATGGCACCCAAAAAAAACCCAAAATTCACGGAGACAGAGTTGAGGGTAATGGTAGATGAAATAATCCGTGTTGAGCCCCACATCTTCGGGGCCCAAGTCCAGCAGACGTCCGTGGCGCAAAAGAACCACATGTGGGACAGGATCGTCACTCGGGTGAATGCGTCGGGGACTGTGCCGAGGACGAAGCATGACATTCAGAGGCGGTGGCATGACCTGAAGACCAGGGTCAAGGGCATCCGAGCTAAAAACTTTGCTAGAGCCAATCATACTGGCGGTGGCACACCCCCGGAGCCCATACCCTACACCGATTGGGAGGAGAAGGTGCTGGTGATACTACACCCAGAGAGCCTAGACGGACTTGACGAAGGAGAAGAGACTGGTGAGTACAAACCAAGCACCACGATCAGCACGACATGGTCAGGCTCACACAACTGAGAAGAAACATCTCCTACGCCCCAACCCATGCACGTTGGACACCAACTCACTAACATGTCCATGGCTCCCAACAGGCCCCCATGTTCACGGGGAGGGTGGTGGTGGTGGTGGTGGAGGGTGTGTGGGGTGTGTGAGAGGCACAAACTACAACTCCCAACAGGCCCTCATGTTCACGGGGAGGGTGGTGGTGGTGGTGGTGGAGGGTGGGTGGGGTGTGTGAGAGGCCCAAACTACAACTCCCAACAGGCCCCCATGTTCACGGGGAGGGTGGTGGTGGTGGTGGTGGTGGAGGGTGGGTGGGGTGTGTGAGAGGCCCAAACTACAACTCCCAACAGGCCCCCATGTTCACGGGGAGGGTGGTGGTGGTGGTGGTGGAGGGTGTGTGGGGTGTGTGAGAGGCCCAAACTACAACTCCCAACAGGCCCCCATGTTCACGGGGAGGGTGGTGGTGGTGGTGGTGGAGGGTGGGTGGGGTGTGTGAGAGGCCCAAACTACAACTCCCAACAGGCCCCCATGTTCACGGGGAGGGTGGTGGTGGTGGTGGTGGTGGAGGGTGGGTGGGGTGTGTGAGAGGCCAAAACTACAACTCCCAACAGGCCCCCATGTTCACGGGGAGGGTGGTGGTGGTGGTGGTGGAGGGTGGGTGGGGTGTGTGAGAGGCCCAAACTACAACTCACAACAGGCCCCCATGTTCACGGGGAGGGTGGTGGTGGTGGTGGTGGAGGGTGGGTGGGGTGTGTGAGAGGCCCAAACTACAACTCCCAACAGGCCCCCATGTTCACGGGGAGGGTGGTGGTGGTGGAGGGTGGGGTGTGTGCGACAGGAAACAGAAATGTCTACAAATCTATATAACCATGTAATGTCCACATTACTGACCAGCTCTATCTTGTCCCTCAGGTGATCGTCAACTGACTGGGGAAACCAGTACCCGGCCGCCAGCCTCGCCTCCCACACCTACAGGACTCTCTGGTGACGAGGAGACAGGCAGCTCCGGTGCGGAGGATGGAGCGGGACCAAGCACGCAGCAAGGGCCATCTGGCTCACAGGGACTCCCGGGACCGACCAACGTCGCATGTGTGACTCCAGCGACACCTGTCTCTGTGATCTGCACAGTCCCCACCACCACCAGTACCACCAGTACCACCAGTACCACCACTACCACCAGCACCACGACTCCTGCCGGTGCCACCCAGCATAACCCAGCGCACAACGCTGGTCCATCGGCCTCACACACAGGCAGGGTGAGTGGGCCACAAACACAGGCAACGGGACATCAGCCAATCAGGCGAGCCACACATCGCCGTGCAGAGGAAGGACAGCTACCCCATCCAGTGGCACAGTCCCTACAAGCCCTTGCCAGGTGCCAGGCGTCATACGACCTGTCCCAGGCAAACGCAGATCGTGCACACCAGGACTCAGTGGACAACACCAACGTCCAGCGCGAAATCTGTGGCATCCTTGGCCAGATGTTGCAGATCATGGGCCAGCAGGCAACGATGTGGAGGGAATGGGTTGGCCGGAACAACCCCCCCCTCCACCAAGTGTCGTAGCGCCACCGCCACCGTCACCTCCGCCTCCACCGCCACCTCCGCCTCCCCCGCCACCGTCACCTCCGCCTCCACCGCCGCCACCACCACCTGTGCCCCTGGCGACGGATGTGGCCCATCAACAACCTGCCCTCCCAGCTGACTCTGTTCCACCTCAGAGACGGAGGGGCCGGCCGAGGCAGGAAGTGGCTGAGAGCAGTGTTGGAGCGCCATCCACACGCTCCAAGAGGGGACGACCATGACAAGACCCAGCTAAGTATCCTGTCCCACAGACAATCATTCCCACTGGTCTGCTGGACTACCCTGACACCCCCCAATGTGGTGTCAGCACGGACATTTCATCTGCCATTACCTTCAACTCCAACTCCCTCCACCCCACTTACTTGTAAATATTCACCAGCACAGAAGCACAACCTGTAAATAAATTGCACTTACTCACACAATCATGTTTTGCCTCCATGTTTATTCACATGATTGCCTTCAGAAACAGACGTAAACAGGTTCAGGGATCACAGTCGTACATGATCATGGCGCTGCGGGAGTGACCTAGAGAAAATCAGAGACAGCAAACACACGTCAGGAAACAGATTCACACACATCACAACACAATGCACAGCAACATTACACAAACGACAACCATCACAAAAGCATGGGATGAGAGCACACACATCATGGAGACTTGTATGTCCAAAGACATGAAGACACACATATGCAACCATCACAAACAACACACAGCTGATTAACCCCACATCCACACAACACCAGCAAACATACATGAGGCATTGTCAACCGCCACTAGAGGTAGTTACTCACATTCAAGGGAAGTAGCGATCTATGAGCTGGCGCCTCTGGTCCACACCTTCCTCCTCACCACTATCCTCATCAGTCGACATGGGTGGGATGGGAGGCCGAGGAACTCCTTCGTCTTCAGGGTCCAACAGCAGTTCAATGTCATTGCGTACTGCCAGGTTGTGGAGCATGCAGCAGGCAATCACGATCCTGCATACTTTTCCTGGTGAGTAAGGCAGGGCCTCTCCGGTCTTATCGAGGCACCGAAACCTAGACTTTAGCAGTCCAAAGGTACGTTCGATGACTCTCCGTGTCCTTCCATGTGCTTCATTGTACCGCATTTCACCCGCTGTTCTCGGATTACGTAGGGGACTGAGGAGCCAGGGCCGGTTTGGGTAAGCCGAGTCGCCTATGTAGGGGGATGACAGAGACAAACATCACAACAAGATATGGTGGGTACCCCATGCAACACAGAGATCACAAGAGTCCCCACTGCACACTCACCAACAAGCCACGCTTGACCGGGTCGCAGATTTGCCATGAGTCGTGGGACAATGCTGCTCCGCATGATGTGGGCGTCATGTGCGGATCCAGGAAATCTTGCACACACATGGGAGATGATGTTGTTTGCCAGGCACACCACCTGCACTTTCAGCGAATGGAAGTGTTTGCGATTCCTGAACACTTGTTCCCGTGCCCGTGGTGGAATGATAGCGATGTGTGTGCCATCAATTGAGCCCACAACATGAGGTATGTGGCCCAGTGCATAGAAATCAGCTTTGACAGCTGGCAACTCTTCCGGCCGTGGGAAATGTATGTAGTCATTCTTGTACAGCATCATAGCTGTTAAGACATCCCGAAGAACCGTGCTGAACATGGCCTGTGACATCCCCCCGGCATGTCCAACTGTGTACTGAAATGTGCCAGTAGCGAAGAAATGTAGTACCGCCATGACCTTTGCAGTGGGTGTAATCGACCCAGGATACGTCCTACGTGGCTGCAGATGAGGAGACAATTGAGCCACAAGCTCCAGCAACCGACGTCGATCCAGCTGGAATTTCTGAATCACCTCCTCGTCAACCATATCCTCCAGCACAGTGTATGGCCGATGCACATTTGGAGCCCTCCTGTGTGGGAGAGAAATGTAACTTAGGTCAACTTACAAACGACGCATACGTGTACAACTCCATCACATGTGAACCTTACTGACAAAACTTCAGTCTTCACCCTAATGTTTAGTAGCCACATCACAGACACACATGCAACTGCATGCACACAAACGATAATTATACACACGCCATGTCATCAAGCACAAATGCCAGCACCAATAATGATGTGCATACGGTAATTACATGCATGGTGACACAACGTACATAACACATACACGGAATGCATATGTACCACCACCACTGTAGTCACCTCGCCAGAACAAGACACTGACAACAGATGCATAATTTGGCCACACAGCCGTGATGTACTGTGTAGTTATGAAGATGTAAGAACGTCTGTAGGGTCACACCCGACGTCAACACGTACAAATGCACATCTGTTGCCCATTGTGTGCCGACCGATGTGCATTGTATGGATACACATGCTATATTGTATGACATATGACCTTTCCCTATCACGCTCACATCCCTCATGACGCAACTGCACACAACACATCACGGTGCAGCCTCTGACAAGATAACATAATTGGCGCCGCCATGGCGGTGCTCAACTTCCGCTACTTCCCAAGGGCCATACGCGGCCAGCGTCCTTCTTCCCATTGGCTGCATGTGCAGGGACCGTCACGGGCACACATCGGCAACCGCACGTGCAAGCCTCAGGCACGGATGCTTCAGTTGCAACAATGTTCTATCACTGGCGCCTCCATGGCGGTGCACGTACTCAGCGGGGGAGGTGCAGGCCTATACACCCTGTAGATGTACTCAATGGACATGCCAGTTCATGACCCCCCTTACAGTCACCTTGCATCATCCACCGTACACCGGCCGGAGCGGCCGGGCCTAGGACGGCCGTGCCCGGGCATGAACACAACCGCCGTGCCCGGCCATGAACACAACCGCCGTGCCAGGCCATGTACACAACCGCCGTGCCCGGCCATGAGCACAACCGCCGTGCCCGGCCATGAACACAACCGCCGTGCCCGGCCATGAACACAACCGCCGTGCCCGGCCATGAGCACAACCGCATGTTGCTGCCCCTGCCACGGTGAGCCAAAATGCACTGTGTGCTGAGGCCGTTGATCTGCTGCGACAGCTGTGTGTGGGGCAGACCAATATGACAAATGCTTTCCAGGACCATGATAGGAAGTTGGGGCAGGTGGTGGCATTCATGGAAGGGATGCATGGCGATCTTGCAGGTCTACACAGGACAGTGCAGTCATTGGCAAGCAGTGTGTCGTCTGCAATAGTACAGTCGCATGAACAGGGTGCTACTTCTGTTTCCCCATCTACACCACTGGATGTCTCAGGGGGTAGTGATTATTCTGAGCAGGACTCAAATACAGGTTATTGCACTAGAAGCAGCGTCAGACAGCACGTCAGGGCACGCAGGGCACAGACCCCATCCCCTAGATCAGCTAAATCTGTTCACGTAGACGACGTCAGATACACTGGAGTACACACACAGGATCCACAAGTGTTGTTGGGGGACATGCCTTCAGGAGCTACACAGGCATTCAACACAAAAGGTACTCCCAAGGCAAGGGATACTCACATGTCCATGGACTGTACCTTGGACAAGGCCAGTGAGAAGACAAAGGCACCTACTAAGAGCAGGGAGACTCCCAAGGGCAGGCCCACAGCAGAGGAAAGGGACACTCCCAAGGCAGTGAGAAGACAAAGGCACCTACTAAGAGCAGGGAGACTCCCAAGGGCAGGCCCACAGCAGAGGAAAGGGACACTCCCAAGGACAGTGAGAAGACAAAGGCACCTACTAAGAGCTGGGAGACTCCCAAGGGCAGGCCCACAGCAGAGGAAAGGGACACTCCCAAGGGCAGGGACAAGACAAAGGCACCTACTAAGAGCAGGGAGACTCCCAAGGGCAGGCCCACAGCAGAGGAAAGGGACACTCCCAAGGGCAGGGACAAGACAAAGGCACCTACTAAGAGCTGGGAGACTCCCAAGGGCAGGCCCACAGCAGAGGAAAGGGACACTCCCAAGGGCAGGGACAAGACAAAGGCACCTACTAAGAGCTGGGAGACTCCCAAGGGCAGGCCCACAGCAGAGGAAAGGGACACTCCCAAGGGCAGGGACAAGACAAAGGCACCTACTAAGAGCTGGGAGACTCCCAAGGGCAGGCCCACAGCAGAGCAAGGTCCATCTCCCAAGGGCAGGGACACACACAGAGAGCAGGTGTCTACTATAGACAGGTGCACCACAGACGACAAGTCTGCTGGCAGGAACAGGGCGGCGACCAGGGCACAGGCTACATCCAGAGACAACACTCCACCTAAGGATAAGGCACATCCTACGGACAAGGCATCTAGCATGGACAATGGCGCAATCAAGGACAGGCATACTTCACCCCTGGCTGCACTGAGGCTGATGTTTTCTACTAAACGCCAAACTGATGTCTCCGCGGCGGAGTCCCCCCATACCTCCACTCCCATCCAGGCCAGTCAGAAGCAGAGGAGGGTGTCCCCTGTAGTTGCATCCCCCATTACACATGATTCCGAGTCCAGGTGGCAGGCACAGAGCAAACGACAAGCAGGCTCCAGCACGTCCCCAGAAACCAGATCCCCGGCAGCAGATGCTCCACCTATGGTGGGTGGTGATTCTTTGGAGTCCCCACCACTTGGCAGTCCTGTCCTGTCCAGGGTGCACTCACACATCCCTAAGAAACGCAGACACACACCATTGACACCTGCCAACCCCGATTTGGCTCTAGGTCAGCTATCCCCAGCTCCCAGACCCACCCTGCCTCCTGGCCCATACAGCCCTGTGGCTCATCATTTCAGTTGTCCCAGTGGCGCTGGTGCAGTTGACTCTCATGTATCAGATGGTGGCACAGTGTCAGTTGTGCCCTCTCTTGTTGCAGGTCCTGGCAGTGTATCTGGGTCTATGGCTCACGTGTCAGTTAGAAGATCTGTGGCTGTGTTGCACACTCCTGTTTCTGGTGCTGGCAGTCTGTCTGGGTCAGTGGCTCACGTGTCAGTGACTACATCTGTGGCTGTGTCTCACACTCCTGTTGCTGGTGCTGCCAGTGTGTCTGGGTCCGTGGCCCATGTGTGTGTCACTCGGGCTGTGGCTGTGTCTCACACTCCTGTTGCTGGTGCTGCCAGTGTGTCTGGGTCCATGGCCCATGTGTGTGTCACTCGGGCTGTGGCTGTGTCTCACACTCCTGTAGCTGGTGCTGCCAGTGTCTCTGATACTGCATTCTGCCCTCTCGTTTACTGCCAATGATGTACCTGCTCTGTACTGCACAATGCCCTGTTGATGCTCTGATACTGCATTCTGCACTCTCACGTGCTGCCTCTGATGGACCTGTTCTGTGCAATGGACTGTTGATGCACTTAGCCCCTCTCACGTGCTGCCTCTGATGGACCTGTTCTGTGCAATGGACTGTTGATGCACTTAGCCCCTCTCACGTGCTGCCTCTGATGGACCTGTTCTGTGCAATGGACTGTTGATGCACTTAGCCCCTCTCACGTGCTGCCTCTGATGGACCTGCTCTGTACTGCACAATGCCCTGTTGAAGCTCTGATACTGCATTCTGCCCTCTCGTTACCTGCCTATGATGTACCTGCTCTGTACTCTACAATGCCCTGTTGATGCTCTGATACTGCATACTGCCCTCTCGTTACCTGCCTATGATGTACCTGCTCTGTACTGCACAATGCCCTGTTGATGCTCTGATACTGCATTCTGCCCTCTCGTTTACTGCCAATGATGTACCTGCTCTGTACTGCACAATGCCCTGTTGATGCTCTGATACTGCATTCTACACTCTCACGTGCTGCCTCTGATGGACCTGTTCTGTGCAATGGACTGTTGATGCACTTAGCCCCTCTCACGTGCTGCCTCTGATGGACCTGTTATGTGCAATGGACTGTTGATGCACTTAGCCCCTCTCACGTGCTGCCTCTGATGGACCTGTTCTGTGCAATGGACTGTTGATGCACTTAGCCCCTCTCACGTGCTGCCTCTGATGGACCTGCTCTGTACTGCACAATGCCCTGTTGAAGCTCTGATACTGCATTCTGCCCTCTCGTTACCTGCCTATGATGTACCTGCTCTGTACTCTACAATGCCCTGTTGATGCTCTGATACTGCATACTGCCCTCTCGTTACCTGCCTATGATGTACCTGCTCTGTACTGCACAATGCCCTGTTGATGCTCTGATACTGCATACTGCCCTCTCGTTACCTGCCTATGATGTACCTGCTCTGTACTGCACAATGCCCTGTTGAAGCTCTGATACTGCATTCTGCCCTCTCGTTACCTGCCTATGATGTACCTGCTCTGTACTCTACAATGCCCTGTTGATGCTCTGATACTGCATTCTGCCCTCTCGTTACCTGCCTATGATGTACCTGCTCTGTACTCTACAATGCCCTGTTGATGCTCTGATACTGCATACTGCCCTCTCGTTACCTGCCTATGATGTACCTGCTCTGTACTGCACAATGCCCTGTTGAAGCTCTGATACTGCATTCTGCCCTCTCGTTACCTGCCTATGATGTACCTGCTCTGTACTCTACAATGCCCTGTTGATGCTCTGATACTGCATTCTGCCCTCTCGTTACCTGCCTATGATGTACCTGCTCTGTACTCTACAATGCCCTGTTGATGCTCTGATACTGCATACTGCCCTCTCGTTACCTGCCAATGATGTACCTGCTCTGTACTCTACAATGCCCTGTTGATGCTCTGATACTGCATACTGCCCTCTCGTTACCTGCCTATGATGTACCTGCTCTGTACTGCACAATGCCCTGTTGAAGCTCTGATACTGCATTCTGCCCTCTCGTTACCTGCCTATGATGTACCTGCTCTGTACTCTACAATGCCCTGTTGATGCTCTAATACTGCATACTGCCCTCTCGTTAACTGCCAATGATGTACCTGCTCTGTACTGCACAATGCCCTGTTGAAGCTCTGATACTGCATTCTGCCCTCTCGTTAACTGCCAATGATGTGGCTGCTCTGGTGCCCACTTTGCCCATGCTCACGCATACACTGTGATTATACCCCTATTTTGTACAATAAAGGTCGTCTATCAAGTCTCGTGGTCTGTCGTTGTCATTCCTGCTTGCGTACTACAAATGTGTATTCGTATATGCTTCTCATCAGTGGTTTCGGTAACATGACACTCCCCCTCCCTACGTCATGTCCCTTGCTGGTATTCCCCTCCAGACAGCCAATGGTTTGTGCCTTACCTGCGTCGTCGTCCATAGTGGGCCATGACTAGGACGTGGTGGATCGCGAAGAGCATCGGGAAAGCGTGTAGCGCTGGGTCCATGGTGGTGGTCAGCTTGCGGTGGGTATCTCTGCTATGTCACCTATGTTCGCTGTGGGGATTCCGCCGTGTTCAGACAGGTTGTTTTTCCGCTGCGGTTTTATGTGTGTTTTCCGCCATCTTGATTTGGGGGACGGTCTTAGACGTCAGTACGTACGGCGGGGCCTCCGGATGTGTTCCGTCCGCCACGTGGTCGTGTGTAGTTCGGCGGCGGTGCGTGCTTTTCCGTCGCGGACGGAAATTTGACACGTTTTCCTATCCTGATATGGCGGACGGAGTATCTGCGGCAGGCGGACACGGAAAAGGGTTTTTCCGCCTACTCCAGGGCCGCGGTGGCTCTTCTGTCCGCCATCCTAATGAGCCCCATAGTGTGGCACTTGTTAACTTTTCCTGGGGAGGGGTAACTGGCCTAAAAAGAGTTGTGGTTAGTGCTCATCTCCCAGTAGAATGTTTGTTGGGCAATGACCTGGAGAGCTCTCTATGGTCAGAAGTTGAGCACAGGACTCACGCAGAGATGTTAGGGATATCATCACATGTCCTTGCTGTGACAAGGTCACAGGCCAAAAAGTGCCTCTCTGAACCTCAGGTCTTGGATCCTGGAACAATGGACCAAGCACCTTCCAAGAAGAAGAACAGGAGGGTAAAGGCTGTGACTTTCTAACTGCCTACAAGTGAGGATCAGCCTTCACAGGAAGATGATCTTGAGACCCCTGAAGGAACTGTCCCTGAAGAGCTTGAACCTGATCAGGTTGAGTTTCTGGGGACAGGGGGACCTTCTAGGGCAGACTTGGGGCAGGCTCAGTTAACCTGTCCTTCTCTTGAACCCCTCAGACAGCAGGCTGCTGCTGAGGCTGCTGGGAATGCTCAAGGTGCCCATAAAGTGTATTGGGATGATGGGCTCCTTTATTCAGAGGGTAGAGACCCCAAGCCTGGTACAACCAGGAGGTTGGTCATACCTCTGCAATTTAAGGGCTTCCTTCTAACCTTGGCCCATGATATTCCCTTAGCAGGACACCTAGGCCAGAACAAGACTTGGGACAGGCTTGTCCCTCCCTTTCACTGGCCTCACATGTCTGAAGATACAAAGGAGTTTTGTCGCTCCTGTGTAACCTGCCAAGCCAGTGGCAAAGCAGGTGGAACAACAAAGGCCCCCCTGATACCACTACCTGTGGTGGGGTTCCCCTTTGAAAGAGTGGGGATTGATATCGTAGGTACAATGGATCCCCCTACAACATCTGGGCACAGATTCATACTGGTGGTGGTGGACCATGCCACCAGGTACCCAGAGGCAATTCCCCTTAGGACCACAAAAGCTCATGTTGTGGCCAGGGCCTTACTTGGAGTTTTTGTCCAGAGTGGGGTTTCCTAAGGAGGTAGTATCTGATAGAGGTGCCAACTTCATGTCAGGATACTTAACAGCTATGTGGAAGGACTATGGTGTCAACTACAAGTTCACCACTCCTTATCATCCACAATGTAATGGGCTTGTTGAAAGGTTCAACAAGACCCTAAAGGGCATGATCAAAGGATTACCTGAAAAGCTCAGATGAAGATGGGATATCCTTCTGCCCTGCCTTCTGTTTGCTTACAGAGAGGTCCCACAAAAGGGGGTTGGCTTCAGCCCCTTTGAATTGTTGTTTGAGCACCCTGTAAGAGGACCCCTGTGTTTAGTGAGGGATGGATGGGAGTTACCTCTCAGAAAACCCAAGCAAGACATAGTGGACTATGTACTTGGTCTCCGCTCCAGGATGGCTGAGTATATGGAGAAGGCATCCAAAAACCTTGAGGCCAGCCAAGAATTACAGAAAGCTTGGCATGACCAAAAAGCTGTCTTGACTGAGTACCAACCTGGACAGAAAGTATGGGTGTTGGAGCCAGTGGCCCCAGCAGCACTCCAAGACAAATGGTCTGGACCCCATACTATCATTGAAAAGAAGGGAGAGGTTACCTACTTGGTGGACCTAGGAACTCCCAGGAGCCCCCACAGGGTGCTCCATGTTAACAGATTGAAGGCATATGTTGACAGGGCAGATATGGGCTTGCTCATGGCTACAGATGAGGGGCAGGAGGAAGAGATTGACCCTCTCCCAGACCTGCTGACCCAGAACCCTGAATATGGCTCAGTTGATGGTGTGGCCTTAGATGGCAGCCTCACTGAACATCACCAAAATGACTGTAGACAAGTTTTGCAGTCATACAGACATATGTTCTCATTGACACCCACTCAGACTAACTGGTGTACCCATGTGGTGGACACTGGTGACAGTCTTCCTGTTAAAAACAAGATTTACAGGCAACCTGACCATGTCAGGGACTGTATAAAGACTGAGGTGCAAATGATGCTGGAATTAGGTGGCATTGAGCCTTCAGAGAGCCCCTGGGCTAGCCCAGCGGTTCTGGTCCCCAAACCTCACACCAAAGATGGCAAGAGAGAGATGAGGTTCTGTGTGGATTACAGAGGACTCAATGCTGTCACCAGGACAGATGCACACCACATTCCAAGGGCAGATGAGCTCATAGACAAATTGGCTTCTGCCAAGTATTTGAGCACATTTGACTTGACAGCTGACTATTGGCAAATCAGGTTAGCTGAGGAGTCTAAAGCCAAAACTGCATTTTCTACCCCAGGTGGGCATTACCAATTTGTGGTGATGCCCTTTGGTTTGAAAAATGCACCTGCCACCTTCCAAAGGTTGGTGAATCAAGTCCTTACTGGGTTGGATGACTTTTGCACAGCATATCTGGATGATATTGCTGTCTTCAGCTCCACCTGGGAGGATCACCTGGTCCACCTGAAGGAAGTGCTAGAGGCTCTGCAAAAGGCAGGCCTCACTATCAAGGCCACAACGTGCCAGATAGGGCAGAGTAAAGTTGTATACTTGGGCCACCTTGTAGGTGGAGGCCAAGTTCATCCACGGGAGAGTAAGATCCAGACCATAAAGGACTGGTCCCCTCCAACCACCCAGACTCAGGTCAGAGCTTTCTTGGGCCTGACTGGGTACTACAGGAAGTTTGTTAAGAACTATGGGCCCATTGTGACTCCTCTTAATGATCTGACATCAAAGAAGATGCCCAAAAAGGTTCAGTGGACAGTAAACTGTCAAAAGGCATTTCATGACCTGAAGAAGGCCATGTGCTCTGCATCTATCCTGAAGAGTCCTGACTACTCAAGGGAGTTCATTGTTTAAACAGATGCTTCTGAGTTGGGAGCGGGAGCTGTGCTTTCACAACTTAATGTAGATGGTCAAGACCAGCCCATTGCTTTTATTAGCAGAAGGCTGACCCCCAGAGAGAAACGTTGGTCAGCCATTGAGAGGGAGGCCATTGCTGTGGTGTGGGCCCTGAAGAAGTTGAGACCATACTTGTTTGGCACTCACTTCAAGATTCAGACTGACCATAAGCCCCCCTTATAGCTTAATCAGATGAAGGGTGAAAACCCCAAACTGCTCAGGTGGTCCATTTCCCTACAGGGGATGGACTTTACAGTGGAGCACCGCCCAGGGACTGACCATGGTAATGCAGATGGTCTCTCCAGGTACTTCCACTTAGAACATGAAGACACAACTGGTCAAGGTTAGTCTAATGTCCCTGCGTTTGGGGGGGGTTGTGTAGCAGAGTAGGGTCTTCTATCCCATGGTCACCCCACATTTTTGCTTTTTGCTTCACTGGTTTATGACTTAATGTGGCTGTGGGCCTGCTAATCAGACCCACAGCCTGCTATTCTCTCTCTAAACTAATGCCAATGCACTCTAGGTGCATTACGAATTGGAACTGGTTCACCTTATAGGCCCCTGTAACAGTGTACCCAGGGTACCCAGGGCATAGGTGTTTCCAAGGCCTACCAGGGGCTGCAGCACATATTGTGCCACCCCTGGCCTGGCCTCCATATTTGACACAACTGGCTGATCACTCAGCTGGGGTAAGTCGGTGTAATCACCCCTTACTTAGGTATAGTATGCCTATGCCTAACCTAAAATGGACACATATGTTCCTATCAGCCACTCCTATGGAAGGCCTCATCAATCCTGGAGGCAGAGTGCTTGGATTTATGTGAGATGGTGCTCTAGCATGAGCTGAGCCTGTCTGCAGCTTTCGGAACCACTTCCTGTAGCTGTTCCATGATACTGCCATACCATATACTCTTAAGTGCATTATAATCCTCGCGGTTATTTGCTAACTTTGGTTTGGCTTTATCAAAACATGTCGAGTAAGGTGTCATACGAATTGGAATACTACCCCCTCGCCAGTTCTGGCGACGGGGGTAGCATTCCACCCTTCTAGAGGGACACGACATGTACATAACCTGAACCCCGGTTAAAGTTAAACTAGATCCTCAGCATCACAAAATGGATGCTGCCACCACAGACACAAGTCTGACCTCCTGCTGCTGGGAGTCCTTCCAGCGAGGGAGGCTTGGACAAAGGGTTTCCTGCCTTGGGAGGTGCTAGCACCTCCCTAGACAGGATTTTGTGTATTGGGTAGGACAGGGCTGAATAGAATGAGACCTGCCTGGGGCACACAAGGTGTCCCTGTGCATATGCCTGTTCAAACCGGTGCTGGGGCTCTCCAGCCCCAGTCTTGGCGCGAAGCTGGACAAAGGAAAGGGGGTGTAACCACCCCCCTTCCTGGTCCCACCCAGAGGAGGGACCTAGCAGGTAATCCGGCCCCTAGATTTGGTATAAGAGTAGGAGCTGTGTCCCAAGACTTCAGATCATCCTGAACTCGACTTGAAACTAAGAAGAAAACTGGACTTCGACATTCTGCTGCACAGAAGACTGAAGAGAATATCCCTTGTGGCCAAGGAGTGACCACCCTGTGAATACAGGCACCAACCAGCAACTCGATGTCTGCTTTGCCGCTGCCTCCCGCCAGAGCCCGAGCCCACAGCCCGACAAGACCTGGATTCCCAGACATCTCACAGCCCGATCAACAGTCACTGAAAAGAAGAGACCCGTGGAGGCATCGAGAGACGTGGGACCGGCCATCTTAAAAGACCCCCGAGAAGCTGACTGTGCAGCCCCCGAGGCTTCCTCGATGCTGTGCTTTGGGGTTTAAGAAGCCCCACTACCGAGCAGCATTTGCACCGAAGATCAGCCCCCCAGCATCTCCGCGATCTGCGTGGGGCCCTTTTGCACTTTGCCACTCAACACGCTAGAGACTTTGTGGGACAGCTCGTGATCGACTCCTCGACGTCCTAGACCTCTTCGTGTCCATGTGGCTGCGGAGACAAGCTGCACCTCGTCGCCTGTTTGCACCCGACATCGCCTGGTTCCACCCTGGTTCCTCGCCAGTCACAGGCTAGTGACTTCTGAACATTGTCCCCTCTGCTTTCAGGTCTTCACATCTTCGATCCACCCTTGGTTCACACCGGACACTTCTCGCCTGGACGCCTGCAGCATCTTCATCCTCAGGCACCATCAGACTGCGTGATGAAACCCGCCACACTTTGGCACCTATGCACCCGCTTCCTGTGGGTGAGGTAACTTACTAACGCCGGTGTTCCTACACTGGTATACATCTCTAGTGCCTAACTCTAAAGTTTGGTAGTCCTAGTCCAGTCGGAAGACTCCTTTTGTAGTAACTTTGTAACTTTTACGCACCATTGACTTTGCATTGGTGCATGCGTGCACTTTAAGCACTGCACCCGAGTCCCGCGGACCTTTCCCGACTTCTTCACTGTTAGTCCCGAACAGCTCCAGCGATTCCCCAGGCCCTAGGCCTATTTCCTTTCAGATTGGTGGTTCTTATACCACTATTTTAGTATATGGTTTAAGTGGCCCCTAGGGCTCATCCATATTGTGCAACTTTTGTGTATTTAAAATGTGTTTTGTCTTAACGCATTTGCTTCTGTGCTCAATAAGAGTATAGGGGATATTTGTAGTAAATAAATATATATATATATTTTCAATATATATCTGTGTGGTGTCCTTTCATTTGGTATTCAAGGGGATTGTGTATGGTAAAACAGCTTACTTCACATGCCTTTACAGAGTTTAGCCTAAGACTGCTTTGTCCACGCTACTAGGATAGCTGGTCTATAAGGTTGACTTACAACCAATCATCATAAGGGTTGCTTGGCATGGTACAAGGTGATCACTAGAACTAGTGAGCATCATATACCAGGCCAACTTCTCACAACCGCCACCATTTTAGGGGCCCTGCACCGTACACCAGGCAATCGGTGGGATTGCCTTTGGCGGTGAATCAGCAGACGGACTTTGTGTCCGCCGCGATAACCACAGCCATGGGGTGGGTAATACGCTTGGTGATGGCGGAAGGTCTGCCACCGCCAGCCTGGCGGTGCCGGTCCTTCCACCATCATAATGACCCCGTAAGTGTCTACAGAAGAACACAATCCACCAAATGGAATTTTACATAGACACATACGCCCTCATTACGATGAGGGTTGTGAAGACTCTGACAGCAGGTCATTGCGCTTTCAGTTTCGACTCTCACATTACAATGCAGGAGGTTGAAACTGAAATCGGTCAGTTCTTCCGTCTGGATTCCAATAGGCTCAAAGAGCTTGGTGGCCAGTTAGAGACCAGCACTTAATTACTATGGATGGCCTTTCCGCTGTAGGGATTCCGGTGTCAGTTTCCAACACGCTTTCTATGTGGGGCTTTCGGACATTGAAAGCCTGACGGCAAGTGATAGTAGTGGCCCCTAGCAGGGCCCCCTTCAATCAGCGGCCTGTGCAGCACAAGCTCCCATAGACAAATGGGAGTATGCGACCGCACCTTGGTCTCATTGCAATTGCGGCATAGGTCAGCCGGTTCCGAGACTGCAGACATCGTAATTAGGCCAATAGTAATGTTTATATGAAGCCCATTGCTACCCATGGCCATACATTGAAGACCTCAGGATGCTTATACTTTATTCGTATTATGACGTTTCTATATGGAGACCAATTTTGTTATATTCCCCCACAAGCAATATTTTGTTTATTGATAAATTCCTGTCCTTACAATTTACTTTGCTTTTTTTCCAGTGTGTTTATATTTTACTATGTTTATTGTAAAAAAGAATATAGTTATTATTTGCTTAATTGATTCATGATTGCAAAATTCTAAAAAAATATTTTAGTTTCAATCTTGAATGACACGCGTTTTTTGTTTTTCTGTTATTTGCGTGTTCTTCTCTCTCAGTTGCACAATAGATCACTCCTATTGTATTAACAGCTCGTATTACAGACACAGCATTCATAGTGCATTCTCATTTATATGAGGACCTCAAAATGTTATCAATCATAGACATTTTGAGGAATGAAGTTAATAAAAAATAATTGAGATTGCATCATATTGGATAACTGCTGCACTAACCTTCACTTGCATAATTTTGTAGAAATCTGTGTGTTTTTCAGATAGGGAGACTGTATTTTAAGAATAGATAATGGTTCCAAATATATAATCGAATTCTGATTCGTAGGAGTTACATCGGATGATGACTTATCATGCATTGATTTTCCAAAACCTGGCAATGTCATTTGTGATGCCATTTCACGATAAGAAAATTAGAAGCTCTGACACAGTGGCAATGTATTCCAATCTGCAGTCCAGACAGATACACTGGCAAAGTGCAGCAATAATTCTCAGTTTGCAGCTTGATAATATATTTCCAACCCTCAATTAATCATTTCTCGGGAGTCATTCGAATAAATATCAATATTGTATTTCTTTTACAGAAAATCACTACTTCCAGCTCTTTGTACATTACAGGTTATTTGTATTAATTGTTGTAAAATTAGTGCATCATGCATTTTGAAGATGTGTGTGCAAATCTCTCATAATAGGTTCTTGTGTAAATCACACAATTGATGTGAGAATTATGTGACATTATGCATAATTATGCGAAATGCATTTTGCGCATTTCACGTTAAAAAAAATGATGTTGGTGACACATTTCGCACTGAAAAGCAATGCGAATGGATCTCCTTGTTGCTCAAGCCAGTGGCCATTTAGTTTATTCCAGGCAGCTTTTGCAACGACACTCCATCATGTTTTCTGCTCCCTAGGCAACATCTAACCAAATACTCCCCTTTCTGCTCCATTAGTCATCTTTTTTTTACTTTAGTGTCACTTTTTGTTTGCTAATCCCCTAGTGTGTTTATTTTACATTTTAGTTCTCCAGTTTGTCTTTTGTTCACTTTTTTAACCATCTAACCCACGCCCTACCAATAGCCATGACAGGGGCATGGAACATCGCCACAGTCATGCAACCCCACTGGGCAACAACGGCATGAGGTTGAGATGGTGGTGTATTTTTGCTGTGAAGTGCCACCTCCCCTCCATGCTGGTCACAGGTGGCAGCCCTGCTAGAGCTAAAGATTGGCAGAGTGACTGTTGCAGTGGGAAAGACTGGAGCACAGGTTCTGCCACCACACCAGCATCTCCTGCATCCAACAGCAAGTCATGTAATGCTGGGACCAGGAGCAAAATCTGCTGTACTACCTTGGTGTCAAATGGGCGGTCTAGGGGAGTGATGTGTTGTAAAATTCAGTTTAATAAGATATTTATTCCTTTTCAGGCAGCATTACTTCACAGTTAATGTGATGTATACATATATTCACAAAAAAACAAAGGTTAGATATCAGCTTTAGTTAGATAAACTCTCTTTAAGTTTGGTAAACACATCAAAATTATGCTTCACAAACACTATAAAATCTACAAATAGCTATAGTTATCACTTAATTTTTATTATTTATGCACCAAAACATTTCTTTAGACAAGGCTACAAGAAAAACTGCAAAATGGAAATACACCAGTTTGGCAGGAAGCTAGATCTTTGGCAGCAGGTTGTGCTTTCGATTGGCTCTGCAAGAATATAGAGAGACACTCGTGGGAGAGCCAATTTCAAAATAGAGCATCCTGATTGGGCCAGGGCTCTTTATTTCCATTAGGTCATCTCGCTCCCACTGGAGTCAGAGTCCTGCAAGAGTGAGTGCTCTTATTGCCTGCCAGCAGCACGATAAAATTGCTCCTGGAAGCCATTACAGAACTCAGGGACTTAGTCCCCTGTCTGAAAATGAAAAAAGATAGTAAAAGTGGTCAGGGTATCTCTACCCTGACAGCCCCCACCCCTGAGCAATTAAAGGCCCCATTGACTCCATCCCACAGGGCTGACTCAGTGACTGTGTCCCTGGGAGTCCACATCATGGACTTAGTAGTTGTTTGTCTGTAAAACCTGTCTGCTCCCCTCTGGCAGGAGCATTTTAATTCTCCTGCCAAACGGGAGCAAACATTCAAGTCTGTTTCCAGAAAACAGAAGTTTTAAAAATACTCCCATTGGCTGGGAGCAGACTTGTGTTCTGGTTTCCTGCTTGCACTGATGGAGGAGGCATGCAAGAAGCAGCTTCCCCCTCCAGGGTGAAACAATATTGGAATGGGTACCTGGGGCCTAATTATGCTCAGGGAGTGGGGCGAGTGGTGCCCCACCTGTGTTTATTATATTTAGCCCCAGTCTACCGGTTGGCTGCCAGCGGGGGGTGGGCCATTCCCTGTGGCCAATCTCGCACTCCTCGCGGCTTAGCTTGCACATGGGTTTGGCTGCCTTTTGAGGGTTGGAAGCAGGGCCTGACTGCAGGGTTGGATGGTTTAGAAACAGGGACTGAGGCCAACCCCCCAACATGCATGGCTTGGCAGGGGGTTTGCTTTATGTATGGTAACAAAGTATTACCTCACACTAAAACCTAGAAATTCACTGAAAAAAACAAAGGTTTAAATTAGATTATAGTTAGGTTAAATGTTCTGTACCAAAATAACATTATGTTGTTGTTCAAGTAACTATAACTCATGCACTAAAGTAACCTTTAAGAGTTTAGTCTGGGTGGTGAACTCCGCTATGCTCACAGAATTTGCTAAGTTTTAGGCACTCTGCGTTATTTGGCAAGATTTTTCCTCATTCACACTCGTCAACGTCATGTTGGCGAGCGTGAGCAAGGGAACTCAACCCCAGGCGAATTTTCTCAACGCGGGCTGTCAGATTTCTCAATGCGAGTGGCAGCGTATGCTTGCGAGCACTCGCATTGAGAAGCCGTCTATTCGTATTGACAAAGCTGCCGATCGGGTAGAAAATATACTCGAGTGGCAGAAAGGAAGCAGCACTTGCTTGAGCTGTGCATGGTGTCGTTCGCGATAATTCCATAGCGTGGACAAACAGCCGGCACAAAAATTATTTTTGGACCCACTGCGCCGCTTGCGTAGCTCCGCGTAGCATTGCAGAGTTTTTTTTGCATTTTGAGGAGTTTTGCATAGCGGAACTCCACGAACTTTGCTCAGGCTTAATAAAGAGTGCCCTAGCCATGCACTGATAATGATGCCAATTATTACATCACTCATGACTACTTCTATGACCTCATTGGCACATAACAGCTACATTTGCAATGGAATTAAGGGACTTGTTTTATGTATAAAATAACATGCCCAGATAATTAGGAGGATTACCACATCTACTAGAGCACGGAATCCCAGATATAACATGCCTTTTATCTAGCATAAATGCAGGCAGCATCAGTACCACTTGGGTGGTACTCAACCACTGATGGAGGAACTATACATGTATTGATGATCACACAATATATTTGTTCAATTTTGACCAAGTACCTTGATTTTCAAAAAAAACTCTTCAAAGCTAGTTGAGTTGGCACAAATGGATCATGATTCATGTCATCAGTGATGTCACTGACCATGTCATGAATGATGTTATATGTTACATCTTCACCAGTGGATTGCGGGCGCGAGAGTTATAGTTAGTAAAACTAACTCTAACGGAGGAATTTCAATGGTTTTGTATGAGTGAAATGTCCAGCTAACTATAACATCCCTGAAACCCCTGAAACCTATGGTTATTTCAATGAATTTCTTAGGTTTCTTAAATGATAATTCCTAACTATAACCTGCCTGAAACCTATGGTTTTTTAAGTGAATTTCAATGTTTTTTTAAATGATAATTCCTAACTATAACCTGCCTGAAACCTATGGTTTTTTCAGTGAATTTCAAAGGTTTTTTAAATGATAATTCCTAATTATAATGTTCATTAAGCATATCAGTTTTTTTCTATCTTTTTTAATTATCGTCCCAGTCTCAACGTCGTAAAAACTGCAAATATAACCATTCTTCAATGTATTCCTTCCTCCAAGAAAATTGCCTCAAACCAGAACCCCAACTAAAATTAATTATATACAAACTAGGCATTTCCTTTGTAAAAAAACAAAAAAACACCACTTCCCCATATTATCAACAACAAGCCAAATCTGCAATGCTACCTAAAATAACAGGCAATAGTTTCACTTACCACTAACAAATTAATATCAACATTTAACTAGGGTAAGGACATGGACTATGTACTGCGTGAATTACATCCAACTCACACCCATATATAAAGACAAATATGTAATAGAAGTACTAATTATGCACTTCTAACACCCAACAAAATCTCAACACCTAGCGCCACCACCACTACAACCACCCTTCCTGACCCCTACCCCTCTACTACCTCAGAGGCAGCGCAAAACAGGACAACGGACCTTCCCAAAGTAATATATCCCCTCAACAGCACACTAGCTCAATGTTACGAGATGAGGCAATCAACTATGTATAAGCGAAGGAACTCGCACATTCACATTAATGTACACAATCCTAACACTACCAGTGATATGCTATACACAACTCACTATACATACCAAAAACTTTTCTGTGTGTAGATATACTATTGATACGTGTAGTGTACTGCACAGTGAACGCAACCATATTATCTCAGACACTGGGGAATATTTCGTCATGTTGCTGTGTTGTCAGCCCCCCCTTGAAGCAGAAGCGGAGTGGGCTGGTCCAACGTTTGAAACTCCAGCATAAGAGGATAAATACTTAGCCTACGCCTTGGGCGTGGTTCACTTCTGCAAAGAGAAAAGACTCTGCCACAGCGAAGGTCCTCACCCTGCCTAGTGACTCCCGCCATGACCACGTGCCTCCTCCATACAGGCCCATTGCGAACTCAGCGTCAAAGCACCCCAGACTCATGTCTGTATCAACTACTGCCTTCGAGCTACACTGCAGACAGCAGGGTTCACAGCTTGAATTAAGGTTTGGATCTACACTATGCACAGCATTGAAGTTAGCCTTCATTTATGTAAGGCAGAGACAATAGCACACTATGTCCTCAGACTTTTTTAAAATAAGTGACAAAAATTCTTCGTCGATACCTGTGCTGACTACTACCTTCGATCAACAGTGTGGTCAGAAGAGTTTACAACTTGATACCAGTTTGGCATCAGCATTACATACAACATTGAATTCAGTTTTGATTTATTTAAGGCAGATACAATTGTACTCAGTCCTCAGATTTTCTTAAAGTATGTGACAAAAAGCATTCCTCGATGTTTGTGTTGACTACTGCCTTACATCTACACTGCGGACAGCAGGGTTTACAACTTCTACACTACAGACAGCATTCAAGTTAGCCTTGATTTATGTAAGGAAGAGACAGTTTTGTTAAAGTATGTGACAAAAAACATTCCTTAATGTCTGTACTTACTACTGCCTTCAAATGTACACTGCGATCAACAGAGTTTACTACTTGATACAAGTTGTGCATCAGCACAACAGACAACATTGAATTCAGTCTCGATTTATTTAAGGCAGAGAAAATTGTACTGTGTCCTCAGATTTTGTTATAGTATGTGACAAAAAAGCATTCCTTGATGTCTGTGTCAAATACTGCCTTCGATCTACACTGTTGGCAGCAGGGTTTACAACTTGAATTCAGCTTTGCATCTACACTACGGACAGTAGAAAATTCAGCCTTGATTTATTTAAGGCAGAGAGAATTGTACTGTATGTATTTAGATTTTGTTAAAATAAGTGACAAAAATAATTCGGCGATATCTGTGCTGACTACTGCTTGCCATCTACAGTGCGGACAGCAGGGTTCACAACTTGAATTCAGCTTTGGATGTACACTACGGACAGCATGAAATTCAGCCTTGTTTTATTTAAGGCAGAGATAATTGTACTCTAGGGGCCAGATGTAGGTAAATGTCATTTACCGATTCTTAAATACCGAATTTTACCGAATCGGTATTTAAAAATCGGTAAATGAGATGTAGGGAAAAATTCGTTATTTTTTACCGAAACGGTAAAATTCGGTAACTGACTTTCAGAAATTACCGAATCGGTATTTACCGAATCGGTATTTACCGATTCGGTAATTCCCATTCATCCCTCTGGGCCAAAAGGCCCATAGGAATGCATTGGAAATACCGATTCGGTAAATACCGAATCTGTAAATACCGAATCAGAAAGCAAGCAAAAGTGAAACTTAAGACAACAGCCAATCAGGTGTAACCATCCTCCCCCTTCCTACCAGGAAGTGACTACACAGGCAGCTGCAACTAATTAGAAGGTTCTGGAGAGGCAGTTGGAGCAGAGAGACTGGGAGCAGCAGCAGACAGAGTTTGTGCAGTTTTAAACCTTAAACATGGCAAGCAGCAAGGACACAGAGCAGACAGAAAGAAAAAGAAAGCTGAAATTCAGCAGCATGGAGCTCCAGGTCCTTGTGGAGGAGGTGGTAAAGGTGCACCACAAACTTTTTGGAAGGTATTCCCTCACTGTGCCTGAATCAGCAAAAAGGAAGATTTGGCTTGAAATCCTTGAGAAAGTTAATGCAATGGGAGTGACCACCAGAGTCACAGCAGATTTAAAGAAGAGGTTTTATGACCTAAGGAGCCTCAAAAAAAAGAAAATTGCTGACCACCACAAACAGGCTTCGCAAACAGGTGGAGGAAAGAACACAGCACCTCCCCCTCACTGACCTGGAGGAGATGGTGGCCACAACCTTGGAGCCAGAAAGCGTCCAAGGACTGGGAGAAGTGGACAGCTCGGCGAAAGCTGCAAGTAGAAAAAGTAAGATGCATGCACAGCAATCCCCCTCACACCCTCTGCCATCCCTCACCCCTTGCAGCTAAGTTACCCCAGTCCCAGTGTGACTGTGCAAAACAGTAGCAATGCATCATGGTACATGTAGTCAGTAAATGAAAGACCATGTCATACAGCACAGTAACCACCAAGTTAGGCAAATGATTGCAGACACAATGAAGGGTAGGCACCATGTAATAAGTGCAATTTCCTAAGTTTAATTGTAGTGGCTGTGAGACATTTGCACCTAGCTGATATGCGCTCATATGTCCACAGGTCACACATCCAGAAGGCAGTCACAGGAGGCAGAAGGCACGGCACCCGAGAGGGAGGAAAGTCATGAGCCAGGTCCCAGTGCATCCCAGGACACAGGTGTACCGAGTGGGCAGCCACCTTCTCAAGAACCTGACGTTACAGAAGAAATGCAGGCATCCCCAAGACCATCACAGTCCCCACTACTGTTATCTTCACCTGAAATGCCAGCATCCCTGGATATTGAGACACCTGCAGCACAGCCTAGCAGGAGGCATGTTGTTTCCACACTGATGGAAATGGAGACAGCTGCTGGTGAAATGGTGGGTGAATACTCACACAACTTGCCTGGAGCTGACATCTCTGCCACACTGCAGCCCAGCGCAGGGGCAGTACCCAGTACCACTAGACGCCGCACAGCACCAGGAAGGAGTGTAGGTGCACGTGGGGAAGGGTCCAGTGTCTTCCAAGGCCTGGAGGGATCCATGGTCAGGATTCAGAGGATGCAGGGCAAGGGCATCATGTCCTGTCAAAGACAAATGCTGAACCTCAATATGAACATGCAGGAAATGTGTAAGGGCATCAGAGAACTGGTTGAAGTTAATAAGAACATGGCTACAGGGATACATGACATGACCCAATCCATGCAGCAACTGTGCACAAAACTGGACTCTGAAATCACATCAAGGCGCAGGGAGAAGCAGCGTGCACAGAGAACTGAGCAAGCTATTCACCGCCTGGCAACAGCCACATCCCTGCTATGCAGGCGTAGCATGAACAGTCAGGAAGTCCTGACTCAAAACAGCAATCAGCTGACAAGGGGCATAGCCGGAATGACCGGTGCGCTAGAGGCTCTACTACATGCTCAGACTGCACAAACTACTGCTATTGACGTGCCGGAGAGTGAAGGTAGCACCAGTAGGAGCAGCACGGCAAGCCCCCTTGTTGTAGAGACAAGGAGGAGCAGCAGGCGACAGGGTGAGGCTACAGGGCAAATGCCCAGTGAACAGAGTGAGCCACATACATCTGGCAGTGCAAAGCGTGGCCGCAAATGAACAGTTATCAGTATGGGCTACTGCCATTGGACAGACAATTGAGTAATTTGAAAGTTTGTGTTGCACATTTGTGCCATTTAAACCTGCGTAGTGACCATGTACAACTACGGTGGGTGCTATCAACACCTGTCTGTGTGTTTACTCACAGTGAGCATTGCAGTGAAATGCTTTCTGATGCACTTTTGTTATTTAACATACCGAGATATATAGTACATTAAACTAAATATGTGCTTTCAACATAGGTGTCAGTCTCATTTCTTACTCAGAAATAGTTGCGTGTAATCTCCTCACGTCTGTATCTGCCATCACTTGGTGTTGACACTCAAGCAGGTTGTGTTTCAGGCACAGCCATGTCGTCGTCATGATCCTCATAGTCTGACAACTCCACCTCAGTACCCTTCTTCACAGCAAGGTTGTGCAACATAGCACAGGCAGCAATGATCTTACAGCAAGTGATCGGGGTATACTGCCTTGCCCCTCCACTCTTGTGCAAGCACCTGAACCTGCTTCTCCAGATACCAAACGTGCGCTCCACGACATTTCTTGTGCTCTTGTGGGCCCGGTTATATCTCCTTTGGCTGGGTGTTGAGGGTTTGAGGTAGGGGGTGAGTATGAAGGACCGGAGGGCATATGCACTGTCTCCTGAAATGAAATGGGAATACATTACTCACATGCATACTTGTACTTCTTACTGCAATAGGTGTTTTGGGGGCGCACACTGTGTCTCATCTAGGAGGTATCCTTCACCAAATTCCCCTGCAGTCAGCCGTGCATAGATGCCACTATTTTGAAATATATAGGAGTTGTGGGTACTCCCAGGAAATTTAGCCACAAGGTCGGTGATGGCGCACTTTGCATTGCATATCACTTGCACATTGATGGTGTGGGTGGACTTCCTATTCCAGTAAATATATTCGGTGGCAGCAGGGGGACAAATGGGAATGTGCGTGCCATCTATGCAGCCAATTATATTGGGGAATCGACCCATCTGGTAAAAGTCAGATTTTGTTTGGACCAGTTCCGCATTGGTTGCAGGAAAAGATATGTAATGGTCCATCCTCTGTAATATAGCATCAAGGAATTTGTGGAAAAACCGTGACAGGCTGCTCTGGGTCACCCCACCTACCACAGCTACCACGCTCTGGTAGCTTCCAGATGCAAGCAGGTGTAGGCTGCACAGCACCTGCACGTGGGGTGGAATAGCGTATGCCCTTGGGGTAGTATGCTCCAACAGTGGGTGGAGGTCCCTGATGAGGTCCGTGATGGTGTCTGGGGCCAACCTGTGACTCTGGGGTATCTCTGCCTCTGTGAGCATGAACAAGGTGACCCTCTGTTTATAGACCTGCTCCTCTCTCTGCCATTCCCTCTCTCCTTCCTCCTGTAGCCGTAGCCGTCTTGCAATGACATAAAATGCCGCCATTGTGCAAGAAGGATTGCATTTTGGGTTCTTTTTTATGGGCTGCACCTGGTTACCACCTGATTTCAATCCATGGTAAATACCGACTCTTAAATACCGAATTTCAAGCAAATTCGGTATTTCAGAGCTTCCCTACATCTCAATATTAATTTTTACCACTTCTTATTTACCGATTCGGTATTTTACCGAATCGGTAACTTTACCGATTCGGTAAATTTACCGAATCGCAAACCGTTGCGAATCGGTATATTTACCGATTCGGTAATTTTTACGATTCGGTATTTTACCGATTCAGTAAATTTACCGATTTGGTAAATTTACTGATTCAGACGATTTTCGCTTCCCTACATCCCAATTGCCCAATACCGGTCGGTAACGGCCGAAAATACCGATTTTCGGCCGTTACCGACCAGTAAAGGGCTACCTACATCTGGCCCTATGTCCTCAGATTTTGTAAAAATATACGACAAAAAGAATTTCTTGATGCCTGCGCTGACTACTGCCTTTGATAAACAGTGAGAACAGCAGGGTTCACAATTTGAATTCAGCTTTGGATCTACACTATGGACAGCATTGAATTTAGCCTTGATTTATTTAAGGCAGAGACAATTGCACACCATGTCCTCAGATTTTGTTAAATGATTAGACAAAAAACATTCCTGAATGTCTGTGCTGACTACTGCCTTCGATCTACTTTGTGAGGGCTCACGATTCAGGTGGAATGGCGATTTGCACATGATGCATTCCAGTAGGCAAGAGACATTGTACCAGTGTGACCCGTCCAAACCACGAATCATCACAGGGTGCACACACGCTGAGTTCTTCAGGTACCACTAACTCACTGCACCACAAGTCATCTCCCAGTGGCCTTATTAAGGCAAAATTCACCAGGCAAAAAACATTGCTCCCAGTGCGGCCCCCCTGGACCACGCATAATCGCAGACTACGTACAAGCTCAGCGCCAAGGATAATACTAACTCAGAGCACCATAAATCATCGCAAAGAAGAGGGAAGTTTTATGTCACAGACAGGCATGATATCACTTTTAAATAGAATTCATGCAGAATTCGATCGACAAAAGACATTACTCCAATTACTGTGCCTCCCCCCATCCCCGACCACGCATCATCGCAGGGTACATACACGCTAAGCGCCAAAGACGCTACTAACTCAATGCACCACAAATCATCGCCAGGTGGCCTTACTGAGGCAGAATTCACAAGACATAAAACATTACTATCAGTACAACCTGCCCGGACTATGCATCTTCCCAGGCTCCACAGAACCTGTTGTTTCAGGTGTCACTAACTCAGTGCACCACTTATCATCGCTGGCTACACACACGCTAAATTACCAATACTGTGCAGCTCTAGTCAACCCCACATGGCTGTGGGCTTTTGGTAACCGCAGCCTCCTGCCTACACTGCGGTCATCAGTTCTCACAAATAAATAGACTGTTGATTCATTATTTGCAGAGTACAATACCAAACTAAGTATAATACCTATCAAACCTATAAAATATCCCTTTAGTATGCTTCCTTCAAAAACTTCTTGTATAACAGGTATAGATTTGGTTGAATAATAAAATTCACGCTGCAAGTGCAAAGGCACACTTAACCGCATGCGTGCGGGAGGAATTCCGCCCGTACGCTGAGATTTTCTAAAGCGCATGTTACGTGACGAGCTGGGCTCGTCATCAGCGTGCGAGGAGGCTACGCCATGACGAGCCCAGCTCGTCATCAGCGTAGAAGGGGTTAAAGACAGTCTACACTGCGGACAGCATATGTCACAATTTGAACCTCACTTTTTCTTCATTGGAAACCTGAATTTCTTTTTTAGAGACTAAAAATGGCTACACCACTGGAGGAATCATCTGATTCTGATCATTATGTTGCTGAAAAATTGATAACCATCGATGGTAGTTTTTTTTTTATCCCTTAAAGTACATGCAGTCCAGTATGCAACAGTCAATGCTTTGAGTGCAGCCCGTTCAGACCACGCATCATTGTAGGGTGAGCACATGCTAAACACCAGACGTACCACTAACTCAGTACACCATAAATAATTGCCACAAGGCTTTATTAAGGCAAAATTCAGAAGTAAAAAAACATTACCCCCAGTGCAGCCTGCCTGGACCACGCATCATCACAGGTTACGTACACGCTCAGTCCCAAAGGTACTACTAACTCAGTGCAACATAATTCATCACCACATGGCCGTATTCAGGTAGAATTCAACTAACTCTTCATTCATTATTTTTAGAGTGCCGTACCAAACAAAGTATAACGTCCCTCAAACCTACACAATATCCCTTTAGTATCCTTCCTTCAAAAACTTCTTTTATATCAGTTCTAGGTTTAGTTGAAAAACAAATTTCACGCAGCAAGTGCAAAGGAACACTAAATGGTAGTCTACACTGCGGACAGCACAGGTCACAACTTGAGCTATACTGTTCCATACATGTTTCATCTTTTATTTCAATCGTGATTACAGATGATGCAGGCCAGTCAACACGCTGAGCACCATACATACCACTAACTCAGTGCATCATAAATAATCGCCACGTGGCCTTATTAAGGCAAATTTCAGTTGCCAAAAGACATTCTTACCAGTGCGGTCTGCCTGAATCACGCATCATCGCAGCTTCCACACAAACCGACCCTACCTTATTGCACCACAACTCATGAACCCTTTACGATAGAATCTTCTGTGTATTATTTCACATTTAGTACGCCTACCTTTGTACAGCACAAGTCATAAACCATTTATGATTGAATATCTGTGTATGATATCATGATTACTATTCTACTTATTACTAACAGCAACGTAATAAAATGGAGTCAAGCACACGTGCCCGTACCCACTTCAACTATCTATCTGTGTCTGAGTACTTATTATGTTTTTAAAATGCTGCTCCTGCAGTACCCGCCACAGTGCCCAATATGCATGTTGTGCATTGGCCTGAACAACGTGAAAAAGCGGTACAAAAGGGGGTGGTGATGGACGGAGCATCTGAACCACCACCTCCTTTTGTTCCGCTTTGTTCGCTATAAGTTGGCAGAGTATGCTCAGACGTTGATTCCCTAGCTCACTTTGCCACTGGATTCAAGCAAGCCTGGCTGAAGATGGCTGGAATGTCAGAAACCGGTCCTAGGAAGCTTGATTCTGGTCAAGGGAAGGCATGGCTTGGTCAGTTCGGGCTGGACTGTTCCCATGAGGTACAGGGTCAGACTGATTTGCATATGGGCATGTCTGAACTGGGGTGGCAGAGTGGGTTAAAGAACAGTGATGGATTAAACCCAGATCTGTTGACTGGGTGTGAGTGTTTGATTGGTTCAGGTGCTCCGTCCATCACCACTTCCTTTTGTACCGCTTTGTTCGCCATAAGTTTGCAGGGTATGCTCAGACGTTGAGTCCCTTGCTCACTTTGCCACTGGATTCAAGCAAGCCTGACTGAAAACGGCTGGAATGCCAGAAACCGGTCCTAGGAAGCTTGAATCCGGTCCAGGGAAGGCATGGCTTGGTCACTTCGGGCTGGACTGTTCCCATGAGGCACAGGGTCAGACTGATTTGCATATGGCCATGTCTGAACTGGGGTGGCAGAGTGGGTTAAAGAACGGTGATGGATTAAACCCAGATCTGTTGACTGGGTGTGAGTGTTTGATTGCTTCAGGTGCTCTGTCCATCACCATCTCCTTTTGTACCACTTTGTTCGCCATAAGTTGGCAGGGTATGCTCAGACGTTGAGCCCCTTGCTCACTTTGCCACTGGATTCAAGCAAGCCTGGCTGAAGACGGCTGGAATGCCAGAAACCTGTCCTAGGCAGCTTGATTCCGGTCCAGGGAAGGCATGGCTTGGTCAGTTTGGACTGGACTGTTTCCATGAGGCACAGGGCCAGACTGATTTGCATATGGCCATGTCTGAACTGGGGTGGCAGAGTGGGTTAAAGAACGGTGATGGATTAAACCGAGATCTGTTGACTGGGCGTGAGTGTTTGATTGGTTCAGGTGCTCCGTCCATCACCACCTCCTTTTATAACGCTTTGTTCGCCATAAGTTGGCAGGGTATGCTCAGACGCTGATCCTTTGCTCACTTTGCCACTGGATTCAAGCAAGCCTGGTTGAAGACGGCTGGAATGCCAGAAACCGGTCCTGGGAAGCTTGATTCCGGTCTAGGGAAGGCATGGCTTGGTCAGTTCGGGCTGGACTGTTCCCATGAGGCACTGGGTCAGACTGATTTGCATATGGCCATGTCTGAACTGGGGTGGCAGAGTGGGTTAAAGAACAGTGATGGATTAAACCCAGATCTGTTGATTGGGTGTGAGTGTTTGATTGGTTCAGGTGCTCCGTCCATCACCACCTCCTATTGTACCGATAAATTCGCCATAAGTTGGCAGGGTATGCTCAGACGTTGAGTCCCTTGATCACTTTGCCACTGGATTCAAGCAAGCCTGGCCGAAGATGGCTGGAATGTCAGAAACGGTCCTAGGAAGCTTGATTCTGGTCCAGGGAAGGCATGGCTTGGTCAGTTCGGGCTGGACTGTTCCCATGAGGCACAGGGTCAGACTAATTTGCATATGGCCATGCTTGAACTGAGGTGGCAGAGTGGGTTAAAGATTGGTGATGGATTAAACCCAGATTTGTTGACTGGGTGTGAGTGTTTGATTGGTTCAGGTGCTCCGTCCATCACCACCTCCTTTTGTACCGCTTTGAACAACGTGACAGGCACCGCACGGTGCCTGCCACCTTGTGCATACCAATGTCGGGGGTACCATAGGTACCACCCAAGTGCAGCCTCCCCACACCCCACGGCCCCATAACGGGCCCCAACAGTGAATTCCTGCATGCTTTTCCATGGTGGAGTCTATACCAGGAAAATGCATCCTACTGCAGCCATAGTAACATGGATGGCGATATCTGCAAGGCACTGCCACCATATTGTGTCCCTTTTACGCCCGGTGCGCAATCCAACCGGCAGAAAAGCAGCAGACTGTCTTTCCTTTCAGTGCGGTGCCCCGCCATACTAATATGGCCAGAGGTGAACCGGGGACATTTGGCGGGCAGATCACCACCGCCGGGCCGGTGATGCCGACCGCCGGCCCAGCGGTGGCGATCCGCCCGATATGCCAATAGGCCCCTTTGTTTGGAAAATTTTGTTAAGATTCGTCTAACGGCGCCAAAGTAATAGACAAGTCAAAAAACACTTTTCCTATGGGAACACTGCCTAACATTAACTACCTTTTGGTGACCGCCAGTAGGATATATATTTTCACGAAGGTTTAGGATTAGTTATAGTTAGTAAAACTTTATTTATTATTTCTATGGAAAAAAAACTTCAAATACACAAAGCATTTAAATTGAAAAGTTAAACTTCCTCTAACTCACACACCTCTGAATAGTGTTATAAACTCACTAGTCAGATTGGATAAACTATAACTCATGCTGTCACCATGCACTGCTTATACTCTTTCATATTGCATTGCATATTCATTTATAGCATTCATAAAAACACCCATGGCATGTCAAATATAAAGATTAATAAGAACATTGCTCATGGGAGATGGGCAAGATATAGTGCTGCCAAGCCAATTGTAGAAGTAACTACACAAGATAAAATAGAGCCATTAACTGTATGCACACAACAATTCATTACTGTAAAAACAAAGCTTTTCCGTGCTCCAGGTTGCAGCATATTGCGAGGTAGGTTTATAAATACTACATTCCCATATTTTTATTCATGTTGAAGTTCATGATCCACTTCTTTTATTTTTTGTGTATATCTAGTTCTTAGCTATTTAATCGAGATACTAGGTAATCTAAATTATGTATGTCTTTTTTGACCTGGTACATTGCAATTTTGAACCTCAGCCATGGCAACCATAGCTTTAGTATTAATAATTGGTTGTCCAAGTGGGTCAGCAGTCCTGGAAGTATTTTTAGTAGATGGAGAATTGCATTGAATTTCTCTATTAAAATTGTTGTCTTCTTATATTTCTTGATCCGTCATGTATACACTTGTCTGAAATTCTGGCAATGCAATATAATTTTTATAAGCATTACATGCATCTTCTTGCATATATAGGTTTTTCTTTTTTAAATAAATAAAGAAGGGCTAAATAGTAGAATTTGTTTTTCTCTTGTGATGTCACAACATGGCTTATGATGATTAATAAGAGTAGGTTTGCTATAATGTAGTTAACGACCATTGGTACTTTCAACTTAAACTTTTCCTTCGTTGATATCTTCTGCCACATGATTTCTATATGTGTGGAGCTGAGAAACTTATAGAGTGATTTGTTTTTAAAATGGACTTCTAACAATGGTAGTATGTGTTCAAAAACCTACCTCCCTGCAGTCTTCCCTGATTGGTCAGTACTAACAGACTAAGCCAGACTGCCTTGATTAGGTGATTAATGGCTATCCAGGGGAGAGGTTATCTGCTGTAGAAAGCTCTATAGCTCCCCCGGAATTCCAGAGCTGGGGGAGAGATCATAAAGCATGAGGCTTCAAAGGAAGACAGGACAAGCAGGGAATGCCAGCCTACCTACCCCTGCACCCTGTGACCCAGCAATGTAGCAGGCTTATGGAAGGAATTTGAAGATGCTAGGGGGATAAGAGCTATGGAAATGAGACTCACTTTGACTTGGTTAGTTAGTTTAGTCTGCTGAAATTTCAGCTATCATAGATTATGGAAGAATAGTGCTTTCTGGAACAAGAAAATGCCACACTCTGGAGGAAGTGGTCATGTGCCAGGGTGGCACATTACATCTCATTGGTCATGGGTGGCCCTCTCTTGATTTCCAGAACCTGAGAATAAACATGTGAGAGGTGCATAGCCTCTCAGTTCTGTTGCATGAAACTACAAGGAAAAGAAGAACTGACTTTCTAGAATCTGAATCTGCACCCAAAGGCCTGCACTCTGAATGAATGTACCTGCTGTACAATTTGGTACCACAGTCCTGGGGACAGTGCCTTGCTTCAAGAAGGATTGAGGAATGGACTCCCTGCAGCTCCAGGTTAGCAGGGCCCACCTGCATCATCTCCATCAAGGCTCTCCATCTTTTAAGGATTTGGTCAGGTGCATTGTGGGAATTGTGGTCCAGACCTTTTAGAGACCATGCAGGAGGTTCCAGACCTTTGGATTTGTGGTTTCGGACACTTTGAACCAACAAGGAGGACTTCAACAACAAAGAGTTGGGGAGCTTTGGAGAATTTTGGAGAAAAAGCTCTATAAGGTGATCCAAGACCGCAAGAGTCAACCCAGCTACCTTCAACTGCAACCCAGCAAGAATTTCAGGTTCATCAAGCTGAAAAGCTCCAGAGTTCCAACTTCCAGGAATTTCCCAGGCGCTCCCTGAAAATCAAGCCAGAGAACTCTCACTGAATCCAGCTTGGTGAATAGCAGCGAGGGCCATCGGAAGAAAAAACTCCAGAAACGTTTCAAAGTGTGATGGTAACATTTTGACCAGGACCTCCCGCTTAGTGTGTCCGACCAAGGCTCCTTTGCTGTAGGCCTGAAACTTTGACTTTGTCCTGGTCAAGCGCGACCAAATGTCACAGAGAGGAGCTATAGTTTTTTATAGCACTATAAATTGGTTAATCTTTAAAAATTCATATCTCCAGTACCCTACATTGGATTTTTGTCATTTTGGTGTTTATTTGTTCATAAAATATGCACTATTTGTATAAACTGGTGTGAGATTTTATTTTCTGTTGTGTCTTAATTATTTGCTGTATTTGTGTTTTTCAATGCTTTACATACCTGTCTCCTAAGTTAGGCTTGACTGCCCGGTTACAGCATCCGAGGATTTAGCAAGGGAGTAATTCTTTGAAAACTTTACTGGACCCTATAATGTGTTAGTGGAATTATTACTAGTAAAGGTGCTTACTTAGTTCTACCAAATAACCCCCTATCCAACAGTCTAGTGGTGTGGTTGTGTTATCTGTGTGCTAATGCTGGGGGTGGTTGATGGGTCTTGTGGTATAGGTGTTGCATCTGAGGGAATACTGGGAATGGTGGATGGGTCTGTGGGTGTAGGAGTGGTATCTGGGGGAATGATGGGTGTTGGGGATGGGTCTGTGTTTGTGAGTCTGGTGTCATGCAGTAAGTTGGGGTGTGGTAAGGGGGTGAGTGTCAATGAGCGGCGGCATGCTTGTGTGTTTTCTGGTGTTTCTGCTTCTGTGTTTTCCTTGGGACTGTTGACGTGTATGTGTGTGTGTCCATGTATGAGTATGCATGATACAGGCATGGGAATGGGGAATTCGGATGGGGAAGAGGCAGGACGTAGATCACAAGTTTTGAATGGGAGGAATGCTGTCATGAGTGAGGAGACCACAGCCTGAAAAGATCTCCGTAGGTTAGACATAGCACTGTGAATGCCTTCCAGGTAGGTAACCATCTGTCGGACCCACAGAGATGTTTATCAAGAAGTTAATAGCCTCCTCACTCAGGGCAGCAAGGATAACAGGGGCTGAAGTACCTGGAGAGAAGGAGACGGCTCCCCTCTTAGGGGAGCAGGCCTGGCCAACAGGGTGGGGAGCAACAGGGAGGTTGGAAATGAAAGGGGTTTGGTGGACAAGAATGATGGGGGTACAGATTCCGTGTGTTCCGTAACCACTAGGGCATTTCCACTGAAGGTTTACTCTGAAGACGATGATGTTGAGTCTGTGTACTCCGTGGCACTACCCTCACACTCTGGGCTACTGACTCCCTCAGTGTCTATTGTGTCATGACTGGAGCCACTGTGGCCAGCTGTTTTCCCAACGATGTTAGCCCTGTCTCCTCTGCTTAACTAGGATGAATCTGAAATGTCATTTAAAATAGATGTATTGAATGTGCGAGAACACACTCGATCAACAGAATTGATCACAGAACATTAACAAAGTGTGCAGAAGATTCCAGCTCCAAGGTTCACTAAAGTGGCGTCTACAATAGCTTAAGTGCATGCATGCATGCTACATGACCTGTAACAGTTGCTCATAGTGAAGTCATATACACAGACAGCTCCAATTGCATGAGTGAGGTTGTCTGATCTCCATCCTCATGTATCTAGTAGGATAGTTGATCACCTTGTATAGTTTGGCTCTTTTATTCTACCTAGTAACCGGATGTTATCACATAAGATGGTGATTAAAAATTCATTCCTAGATATTCCACACAAGGACCTGCAATCAGAAAATGGTAATATACCTAATACCACATCATGATGAAATGATGGTCAAGTAATACAGCTAATTTGCTGCAATATGTACAGCAGCAAGAAGAAGGTGACATTGAAAAGCTCATTTCACACATTTGACACTTCCTAATTGAAACTTCTTCAAATGCCCACTGTCAGAATAGTCTCATGAAAGTTGTACTTATGTAGCTTCACTATGTATCACATGCAGCACAGAAAAGAAGACTGGAGACAATCTAGCCCAAATATCTTGGAGATTTGTCTACAAATATCTACAGCATAATGAATCATCTCAGCCTAGGGACATCCCCAGTCAAGATCGGTAGAGGTGAGAACAACATTCTTACATTGCATACCTAAAAGCCAATAGACTATCAAAAGTTGTTGAGGCTCAGAGAATCTTCCTTACATGAAGAGGTGGTTTGACCTGCGTCCTACTGGAAAGGCACATCACATTATCTTTTTGTCTCACAAACACTAATTCCTTTGTATTACTGAGTATAGGCACTCACATATGATGCCTACATTTCTGCATGTCACTCCCTGATGCATGTCACCAGTCAGTGAATGAACCATGACAAAACAACATGTGCAATTCACATTACTGAATACTCCCATAACTATGGCACAAAAAATCATATTGTGAGAAATAACAGTAATTCTATCTGTCATGTCCTTCACTGCTTCATCAATTGGACCTGGCTAATGACATTGGGTTATGCTTTGGGTGTGTGCGTGACCCACCCACCAATGTCTTCACACTCCTGTCTGTGGTCACACATGAACTTTATACCCATCACAAATAACTTTTTTCAAATACAGATTGGCCTATATACACATTTGACAGGTAGATCATGTATAAAATGGTAGTACAGATGATACCATCAGGAAAAGAGACATATGCCAGCATGTAGGCACTAATAATGATGACACAAGTGCTATCTCATGTTACTGTACATTCCCCACTTAGCAAGGGGAGGTATTGTCCAGTGACTGCACCCAAAGTGCACTGTATGAAATGTCACATGTAAGGGTGCTACAATCACATGAGAAACCATGGTGAGGGAGCATCACTCCTCAAAAGTGGCTTATTTGGTACAATTGTCACCGCCAACATGAAACAAAATTAGCTGATTAATCACTTTACTCATCCCTGTGTCTGCTCAAGACAGTAAATTGGTGGAGACCTGAACTTGCTGTGCTCTTGGTAAGAAAGACAATAGGCAACGCACATCAGCATACACCTACTACCAGCCCTAAACAGCCAATCACTCTTCTTCTGTGTCACACATGGGCCACCTGAAGGAAGTGGCCCATTTCGGGTCGCCCTGGACACTAATGACCACCTCTCAGCCTTCCAAACCAAATGAAGAGTTGGTCAGACAATAGAGAATACAAAGTAATAACTGTTTATTCATAATACACTCAGAGCGGAGCCCAGTCTGCCCAATCGCTAGGAGTGCTGCAGAAGGACTGAAATCAACAAGCATAAAGGTACATTATGTACATTTCGCAACTGGGCTAGAACACACCAACAGTGGAAATGACCAGGCAGGTGCTGCTAAGCAAAAGAATATAAAGAAAAAACAGCCTCAGTGCTCATATCATACACAAAGTTGCAAAGTCCAAGGTAGTTCCAGTCGGGCCCGTCACAAGACAAGTGGGAGAAGGCCTCTAACTAATGAGAAAGGTATGCTCTAATAAGAACAGTCTATTCATTAGTGAAGCAAAACTCAAACTTGGAGAAATAAAACCTTACAGAGGCCTTTTCTCAGAAAACACAAAGGATTAGTTTCCATCATGATTCAAAATGGATTCTGAATAGAAAATGGTGCTGTGAATGCTAACTTTTATAGCATAATACGTAAGCAGAAACATTTCTATATTAACAGAATCTCCTTTCAGTATGAGCTAAAACATTTTCTAATGGCAATAGGAAAAATTAAAAATCAGGAAAACAAGAGACCATGAGTATAACTCCTTATGAACATTCCATATTCTCAGTATCAGGAAGGGAGACTGTAAGGAGGGAAGAAGTCTCGAAAATGCCCTCATCTATCTACATTAGGTCGTCTATCTCTTTCTGTACCATAATTGCAGCATTAGCATCATGAATTGATACTATCCTCTTAGGAGTGAAAAGGGTGGTGCAATAAGAACAGTTGAAGGGAGGGCACTGAATAAGGGCACAGCAAATCACCAATATCATGATCAAGTAAATCCACGTTTCAAGAATCCAAACCCAACCACAAAAAAGAGACCAACTCCAATTTCCGCTTTCCATTCCCTTGACATTCTTGAGAATGTCCAATATGTGTTTAGTAATATTATTTTCCATATTATTAATCCAGACTACACACTGGTCTCCCACTACAGTGCATACACCACCACTCTTGGCTAGGTTCAAATCAACTGTGTATCTGGTTTGTTCGGAATATATATTTGCATACTTTCCAACTGAGTATGTGATGTTGCGTAAAGCAGCCACGGTAGTGTTAGTTAATATTTGTAAGTTGCACCCAAAATATTCTCTGACTTTCTCACCCCGGGCCATAGAGGTAACACCCAAATTGAAATTAGAAGAAAGGATGTATCCAAAAGTGATCCCTATACTATTGTTATTGACCTCTATATCAGTCACTCCCTCACAGAATTCTTTGGTCAGAGTCCCTTTAACTCAACGCACATTGGGCTTAGCGTATTTACAGGGCACACTGAAGGGCAACACCATCCCAAGAGCGACATCGTCGGTGCCATTATGAACATTAGAATAAGTACCGTTAGACGAAAGTAAAACCTCGGCTGTGCATACATCATTCCTTCGTAATCTACTGCAGAATATCTGGTGTTCATTCCAAACATACTCGGATCTTTGTCCTTAACTATGCCATTGTATTTTTGATTCAGAAAAGGGGGTGGTGATGAACAGAGTGCCTGAATTAAGCAGACCACTCTTACCCAGTCCAAAGATCAGGGCTTGATCCATCACCGTTTTTTAGCTCACTGCACCATCCCAGCTCAGAACTTGGCTATATGCAAATTAGTCTGTTCCTGTCCCAGTGCATGATGGGAACAGGGCAAACCAAACTACCAAGCCAATTCTTATACTGGGAAGGAAACAAGCTTCCGGGGACCGGTTTCTGCCATTTCAGGCGTCGTCGGCCCGGCTTGCTTGAATCCTGATGGTGCAATGAGCAAGGGACTCACATCTGAGTATACCCTTCCACGCTTATGGTGGACAAAATGATTCAGAAAAGGGGGTGGTGATGAACAGAGTGCCTGAATTAAGCAGACCACTCTTACCCAGTCCAAAGATCAGGGCTTGATCCATCACCGTTTTTTAGCTCACTGCACCATCCCAGCTCAGAACTTGGCTATATGCAAATTAGTCTGTTCCTGTCCCAGTGCATGATGGGAACAGGGCACACCAAACTACCAAGCCAATTCTTATACTGGGAAGGAAACAAGCTTCCGGGGACCGGTTTCTGCCATTTCAGGCATCGTCGGCCCGGCTTGCTTGAATCCTGATGGTGCAATGAGCAAGGGACTCACATCTGAGTATACCCTTCCACGCTTATGGTGGACAAAATGATTCAGAAAAGGGGGTGGTGATGAACAGAGTGCCTGAATTAAGCAGACCACTCTTACCCAGTCCAAAGATCAGGGCTTGATCCATCACCGTTTTTTAGCTCACTGCACCATCCCAGCTCAGAACTTGGCTATATGCAAATTAGTCTGTTCCTGTCCCAGTGCATGATGGGAACAGGGCAAACCAAACTACCAAGCCAATTCTTATACTGGGAAGGAAACAAGCTTCCAGGGACCGGTTTCTGCCATTTCAGGCGTTGTCGGCCCGGCTTGCTTGAATCCTGATGGTGCAATGAGCAAGGGACTCACATCTGAGTATACCCTTCCACGCTTATGGTGGACAAAATGATTCAGAAAAGGGGGTGGTGATGAACAGAGTGCCTGAATTAAGCAGATCACTCTTACCCAGTCCAAAGATCAGGGCTTGATCCATCACCGTTTTTTAGCTCACTGCACCATCCCAGCTCAGAACTTGGCTATATGCAAATGAGTCTGTTCCTGTCCCAGTGCATGGTGGGAACAGGGCAAACCAAACTACCAAGCCAATTCTTATACTGGGAAGGAAACAAGCTTCCGGGGACCGGTTTCTGCCATTTCAGGCGTCGTCGGCCCGGCATGCTTGAATCCTGAAGGTGCAATGAGCAAGGGACTCACATCTGAGTATACCCTTCCACGCTTATGGTGGACAAAATGATTCAGAAAAGGGGGTGGTGATGAACAGAGTGCCTGAATTAAGCAGACCACTCTTACCCAGTCCAAAGATCAGGGCTTGATCCATCACCGTTTTTTAGCTCACTGCACCATCCCAGCTCAGAACTTGGCTATATGCAAATTAGTCTGTTCCTGTCCCAGTGCATGATGGGAACAGGGCAAACCAAACTACCAAGCCAATTCTCATACTGGGAAGGAAACAAGATTCCGGGGACCGGTTTCTGCCATTTCAGGCGTCGTCGGCCCGGCTTGCTTGAATCCTGATGGTGCAATGAGCAAGGGACTCACATCTGAGTATACCCTTCCACGCTTATGGTGGACAAAATGATTCAGAAAAGGGGGTGGTGATGAACAGAGTGCCTGAATTAAGCAGACCACTCTTACCCAGTCCAAAGATCAGGGCTTGATCCATCACCGTTTTTTAGCTCACTGCACCATCCCAGCTCAGAACTTGGCTATATGCAAATTAGTCTGTTCCTGTCCCAGTGCATGATGGGAACAGGGCAAACCAAACTACCAAGCCAATTCTTATACTGGGAAGGAAACAAGCTTCCGGGGACCGGTTTCTGCCATTTCAGGCGTCGTCGGCCCGGCTTGCTTAAATCCTGATGGTGCAATGAGCAAGGGACTCACATCTGAGTATACCCTTCCACGCTTATGGTGGACAAAATGATTCAGAAAAGGGGGTGGTGATGAACAGAGTGCCTGAATTAAGCAGACCACTCTTACCCAGTCCAAAGATCAGGGCTTGATACATCACCGTTTTTTAGCTCACTGCACCATCCCAGCTCAGAACTTGGCTATATGCAAATTAGTCTGTTCCTGTCCCAGTGCATGATGGGAACAGGGCAAACCAAACTACCAAGCCAATTCTTATACTGGGAAGGAAACAAGCTTCCGGGGACCGGTTTCTGCCATTTCAGGCATCGTCGGCCCGTCTTGCTTGAATCCTGATGGTGCAATGAGCAAGGGACTCACATCTGAGTATACCCTTCCACGCTTATGGTGGACAAAATGATTCAGAAAAGGGGGTGGTGATGAACAGAGTGCCTGAATTAAGCAGACCACTCTTACCCAGTCCAAAGATCAGGGCTTGATCCATCACCGTTTTTTAGCTCACTGCACCATCCCAGCTCAGAACTTGGCTATATGCAAATGAGTCTGTTCCTGTCCCAGTGCATGATGGGAACAGGGCAAACCAAACTACCAAGCCAATTCTTATACTGGGAAGGAAACAAGCTTCCGGGGACCGGTTTCTGCCATTTCAGGCGTCGTCGGCCCGGCATGCTTGAATCCTGATGGTGCAATGAGCAAGGGACTCACATCTGAGTATACCCTTCCACGCTTATGGTGGACAAAATGATTCAGAAAAGGGGGTGGTGATGAACAGAGTGCCTGAATTAAGCAGACCACTCTTACCCAGTCCAAAGATCAGGGCTTGATCCATCACCGTTTTTTAGCTCACTGCACCATCCCAGCTCAGAACTTGGCTATATGCAAATTAGTCTGTTCCTGTCCCAGTGCATGATGGGAACAGGGCAAACCAAACTACCAAGCCAATTCTTATACTGGGAAGGAAACAAGCTTCCGGGGACCGGTTTCTGCCATTTCAGGCGTCGTCGGCCCGGCTTGCTTGAATCCTGATGGTGCAATGAGCAAGGGACTCACATCTGAGTATACCCTTCCACGCTTATGGTGGACAAAATGATTCAGAAAAGGGGGTGGTGATGAACAGAGTGCCTGAATTAAGCAGACCACTCTTACCCAGTCCAAAGATCAGGGCTTGATCCATCACCGTTTTTTAGCTCACTGCACCATCCCAGCTCAGAACTTGGCTATATGCAAATTAGTCTGTTCCTGTCCCAGTGCATGATGGGAACAGGGCAAACCAAACTACCAAGCCAATTCTTATACTGGGAAGGAAACAAGCTTCCGGGGACCGGTTTCTGCCATTTCAGGCGTCGTCGGCCCGGCTTGCTTGAATCCTGATGGTGCAATGAGCAAGGGACTCACATCTGAGTATACCCTTCCACGCTTATGGTGGACAAAATGATTCAGAAAAGGGGGTGGTGATGAACAGAGTGCCTGAATTAAGCAGACCACTCTTACCCAGTCCAAAGATCAGGGCTTGATCCATCACCGTTTTTTAGCTCACTGCACCATCCCAGCTCAGAACTTGGCTATATGCAAATTAGTCTGTTCCTGTCCCAGTGCATGATGGGAACAGGGCAAACCAAACTACCAAGCCAATTCTTATACTGGGAAGGAAACAAGCTTCCGGGGACCGGTTTCTGCCATTTCAGGCGTCGTCGGCCCGGCTTGCTTGAATCCTGATGGTGCAATGAGCAAGGGACTCACATCTGAGTATACCCTTCCACGCTTATGGTGGACAAAATGATTCAGAAAAGGGGGTGGTGATGAACAGAGTGCCTGAATTAAGCAGACCACTCTTACCCAGTCCAAAGATCAGGGCTTGATCCATCACCGTTTTTTAGCTCACTGCACCATCCCAGCTCAGAACTTGGCTATATGCAAATTAGTCTGTTCCTGTCCCAGTGCATGATGGGAACAGGGCAAACCAAACTACCAAGCCAATTCTTATACTGGGAAGGAAACAAGCTTCCGGGGACCGGTTTCTGCCATTTCGGGCGTCGTCGGCCCGGCTTGCTTGATTCCTGATGGTGCAATGAGCAAGGGACTCACATCTGAGTATACCCTTCCACGCTTATGGTGGACAAAATGATTCAGAAAAGGGGGTGGTGATGAACAGAGTGCCTGAATTAAGCAGACCACTCTTACCCAGTCCAAAGATCAGGGCTTGATCCATCACCGTTTTTTAGCTCACTGCACCATCCCAGCTCAGAACTTGGCTATATGCAAATTAGTCTGTTCCTGTCCCAGTGCATGATGGGAACAGGGCAAACCAAACTACCAAGCCAATTCTTATACTGGGAAGGAAACAAGCTTCCGGGGACCGGTTTCTGCCATTTCAGGCGTCGTCGGCCCGGCTTGCTTGAATCCTGATGGTGCAATGAGCAAGGGACTCACATCTGAGTATACCCTTCCACGCTTATGGTGGACAAAATGATTCAGAAAAGGGGGTGGTGATGAACAGAGTGCCTGAATTAAGCAGACCACTCTTACCCAGTCCAAAGATCAGGGCTTGATCCATCACCAGTTTTTTAGCTCACTGCACAATCCCAGCTCAGAACTTGGCTATATGCAAATTAGTCTGTTCCTGTCCCAGTGCATGATGGGAACAGGGCAAACCAAACTACCAAGCCAATTCTTATACTGGGAAGGAAACAAGCTTCCGGGGACCGGTTTCTGCCATTTCAGGCGTTGTCGGCCCGGCTTGCTTGAATCCTGATGGTGCAATGAGCAAGGGACTCACATCTGAGTATACCCTTCCACGCTTATGGTGGACAAAATGATTCAGAAAAGGGGGTGGTGATGAACAGAGTGCCTGAATTAAGCAGACCACTCTTACCCAGTCCAAAGATCAGGGCTTGATCCATCACCGTTTTTTAGCTCACTGCACCATCCCAGCTCAGAACTTGGCTATATGCAAATTAGTCTGTTCCTGTCCCAGTGCATGATGGGAACAGGGCAAACCAAACTACCAAGCCAATTCTTATACTGGGAAGGAAACAAGCTTCCGGGGACCGGTTTCTGCCATTTCAGGCGTCGTCGGCCCGGCATGCTTGAATCCTGATGGTGCAATGAGCAAGGGACTCACATCTGAGTATACCCTTCCACGCTTATGGTGGACAAAATGATTCAGAAAAGGGGGTGGTGATGAACAGAGTGCCTGAATTAAGCAGACCACTCTTACCCAGTCCAAAGATCAGGGCTTGATCCATCACCGTTTTTTAGCTCACTGCACCATCCCAGCTCAGAACTTGGCTATATGCAAATTAGTCTGTTCCTGTCCCAGTGCATGATGGGAACAGGGCAAACCAAACTACCAAGCCAATTCTTATACTGGGAAGGAAACAAGCTTCCGGGGACCGGTTTCTGCCATTTCAGGCGTCGTCGGCCCGGCTTGCTTGAATCCTGATGGTGCAATGAGCAAGTGACTCACATCTGAGTATACCCCTCCACGCTTATGGTGGACAAAATGATTCAGAAAAGGGGGTGGTGATGAACAGAGTGCCTGAATTAAGCAGACCACTCTTACCCAGTCCAAAGATCAGGGCTTGATCCATCACCATTTTTTAGCTCACTGCACCATCCCAGCTCAGAACTTGGCTATATGCAAATTAGTCTGTTCCTGTCCCAGTGCATGATGGGAACAGGGCAAACCAAACTACCAAGCCAATTCTTATACTGGGAAGGAAACAAGCTTCCGGGGACCGGTTTCTGCCATTTCAGGCGTCGTCGGCCCGGCTTGCTTGAATACTGATGGTGCAATGAGCAAGGGACTCACATCTGAGTATACCCTTCCACGCTTATGGTGGACAAAATGATTCAGAAAAGGGGGTGGTGATGAACAGAGTGCCTGAATTAAGCAGACCACTCTTACCCAGTCCAAAGATCAGGGCTTGATCCATCACCGTTTTTTAGCTCACTGCACCATCCCAGCTCAGAACTTGGCTATATGCAAATTAGTCTGTCCCTGTCCCAGTGCATGATGGGAACAGGGCAAACCAAACTACCAAGCCAATTCTTATACTGGGAAGGAAACAAGCTTCCGGGGACCGGTTTCTGCCATTTCAGGCGTCGTCGGCCCGGCTTGCTTGAATCCTGATGGTGCAATGAGCAAGGGACTCACATCTGAGTATACCCTTCCACGCTTATGGTGGACAAAATGATTCAGAAAAGGGGGTGGTGATGAACAGAGTGCCTGAATTAAGCAGACCACTCTTACCCAGTCCAAAGATCAGGGCTTGATCCATCACCGTTTTTTAGCTCACTGCACCATCCCAGCTAAGAACTTGGCTATATGCAAATTAGTCTGTTCCTGTCCCAGTGCATGATGGGAACAGGGCAAACCAAACTACCAAGCCAATTCTTATACTGGGAAGGAAACAAGCTTCCGGGGACCGGTGTCTGCCATTTCAGGCGTCGTCGGCCCGGCTTGCTTGAATCCTGATGGTGCAATGAGCAAGGGACTCACATCTGAGTATACCCTTCCACGGTTATGGTGGACAAAATGATTCAGAAAAGAGGGTGGTGATGAACAGAGTGCCTGAATTAAGCAGACCACTCTTACCCAGTCCAAAGATCAGGGCTTGATCCATCACCGTTTTTTAGCTCACTGCACCATCCCAGCTCAGAACTTGACTATATGCAAATTAGTCTGTTCCTGTCCCAGTGCATGATGGGAACAGGGCAAACCAAACTACCAAGCCAATTCTTATACTGGGAAGGAAACAAGCTTCCCGGGACCGGTTTCTGCCATTTCAGGCGTCGTCGGCCCGGCTTGCTTGAATCCTGATGGTGCAATGAGCAAGGGACTCACATCTGAGTATACCCTTCCACGCTTATGGTGGACAAAATGATTCAGAAAAGGGGGTGGTGATGAACAGAGTGCCTGAATTAAGCAGACCACTCTTACCCAGTCCAAAGATCAGGGCTTGATCCATCACCATTTTTTAGCTCACTGCACCATCCCAGCTCAGAACTTGGCTATATGCAAATTAGTCTGTTCCTGTCCCAGTGCATGATGGGAACAGGGCAAACCAAACTACCAAGCCAATTCTTATACTGGGAAGGAAACAAGCTTCCGGGGACCGGTTTCTGCCATTTCAGGCGTTGTCGGCCCGGCTTGCTTGAATCCTGATGGTGCAATGAGCAAGGGACTCACATCTGATATACCCTTCCACGCTTATGGTGGACAAAATGATTCAGAAAAGGGGGTGGTGATGAACAGAGTGCCTGAATTAAGCAGACCACTCTTACCCAGTCCAAAGATCAGGGCTTGATCCATCACCGTTTTTTAGCTCACTGCACCATCCCAGCTCAGAACTTGGCTATATGCAAATTAGTCTGTTCCTGTCCCAGTGCATGATGGGAACAGGGCAAACCAAACTACCAAGCCAATTCTTATACTGGGAAGGAAACAAGCTTCCGGGGACCGGTTTCTGCCATTTCAGGCGTCGTCGGCCCGGCATGCTTGAATCCTGATGGTGCAATGAGCAAGGGACTCACATCTGAGTATACCCTTCCACGCTTATGGTGGACAAAATGATTCAGAAAAGGGGGTGGTGATGAACAGAGTGCCTGAATTAAGCAGACCACTCTTACCCAGTCCAAAGATCAGGGCTTGATCCATCACCGTTTTTTAGCTCACTGCACCATCCCAGCTCAGAACTTGGCTATATGCAAATTAGTCTGTTCCTGTCCCAGTGCATGATGGGAACAGGGCAAACCAAACTACCAAGCCATTTCTTATACTGGGAAGGAAACAAGCTTCCGGGGACCGGTTTCTGCCATTTCAGGCGTCGTCGGCCCGGCTTGCTTGAATACTGATGGTGCAATGAGCAAGGGACTCACATCTGAGTATACCCTTCCACGCTTATGGTGGACAAAATGATTCAGAAAAGGGGATGGTGATGAACAGAGTGCCTGAATTAAGCAGACCACTCTTACCCAGTCCAAAGATCAGGGCTTGCTCCATCACCGTTTTTTAGCTCACTGCACCATCCCAGCTCAGAACTTGGCTATATGCAAATTAGTCTGTTCCTGTCCCAGTGCATGATGGGAACAGGGCAAACCAAACTACCAAGCCAATTCTTATACTGGGAAGGAAACAAGCTTCCGGGGACCGGTTTCTGCCATTTCAGGCGTCGTCGGCCCGGCTTGCTTGAATCCTGATGGTGCAATGAGCAAGGGACTCACATCTGAGTATACCCTTCCACGCTTATGGTGGACAAAATGATTCAGAAAAGGGGGTGGTGATGAACAGAGTGCCTGAATTAAGCAGACCACTCATACCCAGTCCAAAGATCAGGGCTTGATCCATCACCGTTTTTTAGCTCACTGCACCATCCCAGCTCAGAACTTGGCTATATGCAAATTAGTCTGTTCCTGTCCCAGTGCATGATGGGAACAGGGCAAACCAAACTACCAAGCCAATTCTTATACTGGGAAGGAAACAAGCTTCCGGGGACCGGTGTCTGCCATTTCAGGCGTCGTCGGCCCGGCTTGCTTGAATCCTGATGGTGCAATGAGCAAGGGACTCACATCTGAGTATACCCTTCCACGGTTATGGTGGACAAAATGATTCAGAAAAGGGGGTGGTGATGAACAGAGTGCCTGAATTAAGCAGACCACTCTTACCCAGTCCAAAAATCAGGGCTTGATCCATCACCGTTTTTTAGCTCACTGCACCATCCCAGCTCAGAACTTGGCTATATGCAAATTAGTCTGTTCCTGTCCCAGTGCATGATGGGAACAGGGCAAACCAAACTACCAAGCCAATTCTTATACTGGGAAGGAAACAAGCTTCCGGGGACCGGTTTCTGCCATTTCAGGCGTCGTCGGCCCGGCTTGCTTGAATCCTGATGGTGCAATGAGCAAGGGACTCACATCTGAGTATACCCTTCCACGCTTATGGTGGACAAAATGATTCAGAAAAGGGGGTGGTGATGAACAGAGTGCCTGAATTAAGCAGACCACTCTTACCCAGTCCAAAGATCAGGGCTTGATCCATCACCGTTTTTTAGCTCACTGCACCATCCCAGCTCAGAACTTGGCTATATGCAAATTAGTCTGTTCCTGTCCCAGTGCATGATGGGAACAGGGCAAACCAAACTACCAAGCCAATTCTTATACTGGGAAGGAAACAAGCTTCCGGGGACCGGTTTCTGCCATTTCAGGCGTCGTCGGCCCGGCTTGCTTGAATCCTGATGGTGCAATGAGCAAGGGACTCACATCTGAGTATACCCTTCCACGCTTATGGTGGACAAAATGATTCAGAAAAGGGGGTGGTGATGAACAGAGTGCCTGAATTAAGCAGACCACTCTTACCCAGTCCAAAGATCAGGGCTTGATCCATCACCGTTTTTTAGCTCACTGCACCATCCCAGCTCAGAACTTGGCTATATGCAAATTAGTCTGTTCCTGTCCCAGTGCATGATGGGAACAGGGCAAACCAAACTACCAAGCCAATTCTTATACTGGGAAGGAAACAAGCTTCCGGGGACCGGTTTCTGCCATTTCAGGCGTCGTCGGCCCGGCTTGCTTGAATCCTGATGGTGCAATGAGCAAGGGACTCACATCTGAGTATACCCTTCCACGCTTATGGTGGACAAAATGATTCAGAAAAGGGGGTGGTGATGAACAGAGTGCCTGAATTAAGCAGACGACTCTTACCCAGTCCAAAGATCAGGGCTTGATCCATCACCGTTTTTTAGCTCACTGCACCATCCCAGCTCAGAACTTGACTATATGCAAATTAGTCTGTTCCTGTCCCAGTGCATGATGGGAACAGGGCAAACCAAACTACCAAGCCAATTCTTATACTGGGAAGGAAATAAGCTTCCGGGGACCGGTTTCTGCCATTTCAGGCGTCGTCGGCCCGGCTTGCTTGAATCCTGATGGTGCAATGAGCAAGGGACTCACATCTGAGTATACCCTTCCACGCTTATGGTGGACAAAATGATTCAGAAAAGGGGGTGGTGATGAACAGAGTGCCTGAATTAAGCAGACCACTCTTACCCAGTCCAAAGATCAGGGCTTGATCCATCACCGTTTTTTAGCTCACTGCACCATCCCAGCTCAGAACTTGGCTATATGCAAATTAGTCTGTTCCTGTCCCAGTGCATGATGGGAACAGGGCAAACCAAACTACCAAGACAATTCTTATACTGGGAAGGAAACAAGCTTCCGGGGACCGGTTTCTGCCATTTCAGGCGTTGTCGGCCCGGCTTGCTTGAATCCTGATGGTGCAATTAGCAAGGGACTCACATCTGAGTATACCCTTCCACGCTTATGGTGGACAAAATGATTCAGAAAAGGGGGTGGTGATGAACAGAGTGCCTGAATTAAGCAGACCACTCTTACCCAGTCCAAAGATCAGGGCTTGATCCATCACCATTTTTTAGATCACTGCACCATCCCAGCTCAGAACTTGGCTATATGCAAATTAGTCTGTTCCTGTCCCAGTGCATGATGGGAACAGGGCAAACCAAACTACCAAGCCAATTCTTATACTGGGAAGGAAACAAGCTTCCGGGGACCGGTTTCTGCCATTTCAGGCGTCGTCGGCCCGGCTTGCTTGAATCCTGATGGTGCAATGAGCAAGGGACTCACATCTGAGTATACCCTTCCACGCTTATGGTGGACAAAATGATTCAGAAAAGGGGGTGGTGATGAACAGAGTGCCTGAATTAAGCAGACCACTCTTACCCAGTCCAAAGATCAGGGCTTGATCCATCACCGTTTTATAGCTCACTGCACCATCCCAGCTCAGAACTTGGCTATATGCAAATTAGTCTGTTCCTGTCCCAGTGCATGATGGGAACAGGGCAAACCAAACTACCAAGCCAATTCTTAAACTGGGAAGGAAACAAGCTTCCGGGGACCGGTTTCTGCCATTTCAGGCGTCGTCGGCCCGGCTTGCTTGAATCCTGATGCTGCAATGAGCAAGTGACTCACATCTGAGTATACCCTTCCACGCTTATGGTGGACAAAATGATTCAGAAAAGGGGGTGGTGATGAACAGAGTGCCTGAATTAAGCAGACCACTCTTACCCAGTCCAAAGATCAGGGCTTGCTCCATCACCGTTTTTTAGCTCACTGCACCATCCCAGCTCAGAACTTGGCTATATGCAAATTAGTCTCTTCCTGTCCCAGTGCATGATGGGAACAGGGCAAACCAAACTACCAAGCCAATTCTTATACTGGGAAGGAAACAAGCTTCCGGGGACCGGTTTCTGCCATTTCAGGCGTCGTCGGCCCGGCTTGCTTGAATCCTGATGGTGCAATGAGCAAGGGACTCACATCTGAGTATACCCTTCCACGCTTATGGTGGACAAAATGATTCAGAAAAGGGGGTGGTGATGAACAGAGTGCCTGAATTAAGCAAACCACTCTTACCCAGTCCAAAGATCAGGGCTTGATCCATCACCGTTTTTTAGCTCACTGCACCATCCCAGCTCAGAACTTGGCTATATGCAAATTAGTCTGTTCCTGTCCCAGTGCATGATGGGAACAGGGCAAACCAAACTACCAAGCCAATTCTTATACTGGGAAGGAAACAAGCTTCCGGGGACCGGTTTCTGCCATTTCAGGCGTCTTCGGCCCGGCTTGCTTGAATCCTGATGGTGCAATGAGCAAGTGACTCACATCTGAGTATACCCTTCCACGCTTATGGTGGACAAAATGATTCAGAAAAGGGGGTGGTGATGAACAGAGTGCCTGAATTAAGCAGACCACTCTTACCCAGTCCAAAGATCAGGGCTTGATCCATCACCGTTTTTTAGCTCACTGCACCATCCCAGCTCAGAACTTGGCTATATGAAAATTAGTCTGTTCCTGTCCCAGTGCATGATGGGAACAGGGCAAACCAAACTACCAAGCCAATTCTTATACTGGGAAGGAAACAAGCTTCCGGGGACCGGTTTCTGCCATTTCAGGCGTTCTCGGCCCGGCTTGCTTGAATCCTGATGGTGCAATGAGCAAGGGACTCACATCTGAGTATACCCTTCCACGCTTATGGTGGACAAAATGATTCAGAAAAGGGGGTGGTGATGAACAGAGTGCCTGAATTAAGCAGACCACTCTTACCCAGTCCAAAGATCAGGGCTTGATCCATCACCGTTTTTTAGCTCACTGCACCATCCCAGCTCAGAACTTGGCTATATGCAAATTAGTCTGTTCCTGTCCCAGTGCATGATGGGAACAGGGCAAACCAAACTACCAAGCCAATTCTTATACTGGGAAGGAAACAAGCTTCCGGGGACCGGTTTCTGCCATTTCAGGCGTCGTCGGCCCGGCTTGCTTGAATCCTGATGGTGCAATGAGCAAGGGACTCACATCTGAGTATACCCTTCCACGCTTATGGTGGACAAAATGATTCAGAAAAGGGGGTGGTGATGAACAGAGTGCCTGAATTAAGCAGACCACTCTTACCCAGTCCAAAGATCAGGGCTTGATCCATCACCGTTTTTTAGCTCACTGCACCATCCCAGCTCAGAACTTGGCTATATGCAAATTAGTCTGTTCCTGTCCCAGTGCATGATGGGAACAGGGCAAACCAAACTACCAAGCCAATTCTTATACTGGGAAGGAAACAAGCTTCCGGGGACCGGTTTCTGCCATTTCAGGCGTCGTCGGCCCGGCTTGCTTGAATCCTGATGGTGCAATGAGCAAGGGACTCACATCTGAGTATACCCTTCCACGCTTATGGTGGAAAAAATGATTCAGAAAAGGGGGTGGTGATGAACAGAGTGCCTGAATTAAGCAGACCACTCTTACCCAGTCCAAAGATCAGGGCTTGATCCATCACCGTTTTTTAGCTCACTGCACCATCCCAGCTCAGAACTTGGCTATATGCAAATTAGTATGTTCCTGTCCCAGTGCATGATGGGAACAGGGCAAACCAAACTACCAAGCCAATTCTTATACTGGGAAGGAAACAAGCTTCCGGGGACCGGTTTCTGCCATTTCAGGCGTCGTCGGCCCGGCTTGCTTGAATCCTGATGGTGCAATGAGCAAGGGACTCACATCTGAGTATACCCTTTCACGCTTATGGTGGACAAAATGATTCAGAAAAGGGGGTGGTGATGAACAGAGTGCCTAAATTAAGCAGACCACTGTTACCCAGTCCAAAGATCAGGGCTTGATCCATCACCGTTTTTTAGCTCACTGCACCATCCCAGCTCAGACCTTGGCCATATGCAAATTAGTCTGTTCCTGTCCCAGTGCATGATGGGAACAGGGCAAACCAAACTACCAAGCCAATTCTTATACTGGGAAGGAAACAAGCTTCCGGGGACCGGTTTCTGCCATTTCAGGCGTCGTCGGCCCGGCTTGCTTGAATCCTGATGGTGCAATGAGCAAGGGACTCACATCTGAGTATACCCTTCCACGCTTATGGTGGACAAAATGATTCAGAAAAGGGGGTGGTGATGAACAGAGTGCCTGAATTAAGCAGACCACTCTTACCCAGTCCAAAGATCAGGGCTTGATCCATCACCGTTTTTTAGCTCACTGCACCATCCCAGCTCAGAACTTGGCTATATGCAAATTAGTCTGTTCCTGTCCCAGTGCATGATGGGAACAGGGCAAACCAAACTACCAAGCCAATTCTTAAACTGGGAAGGAAACAAGCTTCCGGGGATCGGTTTCTGCCATTTCAGGCGTCGTCGGCCCGGCTTGCTTGAATCCTGATGGTGCAATGAGCAAGGGACTCACATCTGAGTATACCCTTCCACGCTTATGGTGGACAAAATGATTCAGAAAAGGGGGTGGTGATGAACAGAGTGCCTGAATTAAGCAGACCACTCTTACCCAGTCCAAAGATCAGGGCTTGATCCATCACCGTTTTTTAGCACACTGCACCATCCCAGCTCAGAACTTGGCTATATGAAAATTAGTCTGTTCCTGTCCCAGTGCATGATGGGAACAGGGCAAACCAAACTACCAAACCAATTCTTATACTGGGAAGGAAACAAGCTTCCGGGGACCAGTTTCTGCCATTTCAGGCGTTGTCGGCCCGGCTTGCTTGAATCCTGATGGTGCAATGAGCAAGGGACTCACATCTGAGTATACCCTTCCACGCTTATGGTGGACAAAATGATTCAGAAAAGGGGGTGGTGATGAACAGAGTGCCTGAATTAAGCAGACCACTCTTACCCAGTCCAAAGATCAGGGCTTGATCCATCACCGTTTTTTAGCTCACTGCACCATCCCAGCTCAGAACTTGGCTATATGCAAATTAGTCTGTTCCTGTCCCAGTGCATGATGGGAACAGGGCAAACCAAACTACCAAGCCAATTCTTATACTGGGAAGGAAACAAGCTTCCGGGGACCGGTTTCTGCCATTTCAGGCGTCGTCGGCCCGGCTTGCTTGAATCCTGATGGTGCAATGAGCAAGGGACTCACATCTGAGTATACCCTTCCACGCTTATGGTGGACAAAATGATTCAGAAAAGGGGGTGGTGATGAACAGAGTGCCTGAATTAAGCAGACCACTCTTACCCAGTCCAAAGATCAGGGCTTGATCCATCACCGTTTTTTAGGTCACTGCACCATCCCAGCTCAGAACTTGGCTATATGCAAATTAGTCTGTTCCTGTCCCAGTGCATGATGGGAACAGGGCAAACCAAACTACCAAGCCAATTCTTATACTGGGAAGGAAACAAGCTTCCGGGGACCGGTTTCTGCCATTTCAGGCGTCGTCGGCCCGGCTTGCTTGAATCCTGATGGTGCAATGAGCAAGGGACTCACATCTGAGTATACCCTTCCACGCTTATGGTGGAAAAAATGATTCAGAAAAGGGGGTGGTGATGAACAGAGTGCCTGAATTAAGCAGACCACTCTTACCCAGTCCAAAGATCAGGGCTTGATCCATCACCGTTTTTTAGCTCACTGCACCATCCCAGCTCAGAACTTGGCTATATGCAAATTAGTCTGTTCCTGTCCCAGTGCATGATGGGAACAGGGCAAACCAAACTACCAAGCCAATTCTTATACTGGGAAGGAAACAAGCTTCCGGGGACCGGTTTCTGCCATTTCAGGCGTCGTCGGCCCGGCTTGCTTGAATCCTGATGGTGCAATGAGCAAGGTACTCACATCTGAGTATACCCTTCCACGCTTATGCTGGACAAAATGATTCAGAAAAGGGGGTGGTGACGAACAGAGTGCCTGAATTAAGCAGACCACTCTTACCCAGTCCAAAGATCAGGGCTTGATCCATCACCGTTTATTAGCTCACTGCACCATCCCAGCTCAGAACTTGGCTATATGCAAATTAGTCTGTTCCTGTCCCAGTGCATGATGGGAACAGGGCAAACCAAACTACCAAGTCAATTCTTATACTGGGAAGGAAACAAGCTTCCGGGGACCGGTTTCTGCCATTTCAGGCATCGTCGGCCCGGCTTGCTTGAATCCTGATGGTGCAATGAGCAAGGGACTCACATCTGAGTATACCCTTCCACGCTTATGGTGGACAAAATGATTCAGAAAAGGGGGTGGTGATGAACAGAGTGCCTGAATTAAGCAGACCACTCTCACCCAGTCCAAAGATCAGGGCTTGATCCATCACCGTTTTTTAGCTCACTGCACCATCCCAGCTCAGAACTTGGCTATATGCAAATTAGTCTGTTCCTGTCCCAGTGCATGATGGGAACAGGGCAAACCAAACTACCAAGCCAATTCTTATACTGGGAAGGACACAAGCTTCCGGGTACCGGTTTCTGCCATTTCAGGCGTCGTCGGCCCGGCTTGCTTGAATCCTGATGGTGCAATGAGCAAGGGACTCACATCTGAGTATACCCTTCCACGCTTATGGTGGACAAAATGATTCAGAAAAGGGGGTGGTGATGAACAGAGTGCCTGAATTAAGCAGACCACTCTTACCCAGTCCAAAGATCAGGGCTTGATCCATCACCGTTTTTTAGCTCACTGCACCATCCCAGCTCAGAACTTGGCTTTTCTGAATCGTTTTTGGCCACTTTAGGTGTGGTAGGGTATACTCAGACATGAGTCCCTTGCTCACTGCTCCATCAGGATTCAAGCAAGCCGGGCCGACGAGGCTGAAATGCCAGAAACTGGTCCCCGGTAGCTTGTCTCCTTTCTGGTGAAGAATTGGCTTGGTAGTTTGGTCTGCCCTGTTCCCATGATGCACTGGGCCAGGGACAGACTAATTTGCATATAGCCAGGTTCTGAGCTGGGATGGGGCAGTGAGCTAAATAATGGTGATGGATCAAGCCCTGATCTTTGGACTGGGTAAGAGTGGTCTGCTTAATTCAGACACTCTGTTCATCACCACCCCCTTTTCTGAATCGTTTTTGGCCACTATAGGTGTGGCAGGGTATACTCAGACATGAGTCCCTTGCTCACTGCTCCATCAGGATTCAAGCAAGCCGGGCCGACGAGGCTGAAATGCCAGAAACCGGTCCCCGGTAGCTTGTCTCCTTTCTGGTGAAGAATTGGCTTGGTAGTTTGGTCTGCCCTGTTCCCATGATGCACTGGGCCAGGGACAGACTAATTTGCATATAGCCAGGTTCTGAGCTGGGATGGGGCAGTGAGCTAATGAACGGTGATGGATCAAGCCCTGATCTTTGGACTGGGTAAGAGTGGTCTGCTTAATTCAGACACTCTGTTCATCACCACCCCCTTTTCTGAATTGTATTTTTGTACAGCACTATTCCAGAACAATTGATATAAAAATAAGTTTCTGTACTATTCATGATGGGCAACAAGCAGGATAATAACTAACCCAGTAACTATCAATTCCTTATAATGCCAACCCATCAGAGTGACATTCTGTTCTTGCATGTAGAAATTATCGCAATATGCATTGTTATCACACCCCGGAAAACCCATTCCCATTGGCTTTCTATAGTACAAACAAGGACTTAGATAGCCAAAACAAAACACTCCCTTTACTTCTGTAAATTGTGGAGGATGAGTATATGTGTAATTTACAAGTGACAATGGATAAGCAGTCCATAAACTAGTGACAGATTCCGTCGGGTAACAAGCAGTCCCTTCTCCAAAGAATCTATTATGGGCATCTAGAAACACATTGCTCGGGCCGTCCTTTTCTTTATTGTCGGAGGAATAACTGTACCCTTTGTGTGTAAAGGTACATCCTGACCATTTTCAAAAACCCATGACACCCCACACAGTATTATTAACAACAAAACCACAAGAGCAACCATATTATGCTGGGCCACAAGAATCACTGGCCGCTCTTCCTCAGCAACCATTCTCCAAAGGGATGCATGACAAATAATAATAAGGGGGCAAAAATTGTAAAAGAAATATACAAGTTCACAGTGTCGTTTAGAGCCTCACTGGTACAGGCTCCTATTGTCCATCAATATTCTGGCGCTCTTGAGCACCGGAGGTGGAGCTTGCTCTGTCCTAAGCTTGTATCCTACATCAATCAGGATGGTATTCCTTCAAGGTACACTTCAATATCCCCTGTCCACTGTTCATAAAATGCAAACAAATCCCTCACCAATCTGAACTAACTCCGATGGTACTATAATTTTGTTCAACCTATCTTCCACAGTCTCTAAGTAATCTCTCTTGCACTTTCCCGCAGCCGAGGGCATACATTGTACCTGTTAGCCCAAGGTACTGTAGGATCAGTGAACAACAACTCTTTGATAGCTCGTATTTCCGGAGGAACAGCTGCATTTAACACGTCATCATTTTCCTTATCTGTCTGCACACTGAATGGGACAAACCGAGGCACCTGTTCACACTCTGAGTCCCGATGCCATCCTTGATCCACTGATCATAGGATAGATGTAACGGAACTCTCTAACAATGGGTGGCATGCACCCAGTTCCTACGACCAGCAACCTTCACAGCAGTATGTGTCACCACAAGGACCTGTTCAGGCCCCTTCCAGTGTGGCTCCAGACTTTTCTTTCGCTAAAGGTTCCGGCAGAGCACAAAATCACCAGGCTGAATGTCATGGCTGGTCCCTTTGGTGTAGAATGCAGGGACTCCCGCACCTGTTGGTGAATAGGACATACATTCTCCGCTAACTGGCCAAAATAATCAAGCAAGACAGGGCACTCAATATTTGAAAACCTACGAGGGCATGGGACATACCTTATAAGGTGACAATCCTGTTCTAGAATGAGCTGTCGTTTTGTTGACAAAAGAGCTAACAGTAAAGCATCTGGCCACATTAACCCTGTCATCTCCTGTATTTTTGCCAGTTTCAATTTGAGTGTACCATTGTACTTCTCAACCAAACCTGCTGACTGGCGATGATTGGCAGCATGTAATTTCTGTTTCACATGGAGACCCTCACAAATCAAATTAATCACTTTAGCATTAAAATGAACTCTGTTGGCACTCCAGATAACTCGGGCCAAGCCAAAATGAGGAAAGAACTCCTTCAGGAGTACCTTTGCAGTTATAATGGCTAGTTTTCTTTAGTGGGTTGAATCTCAACCCATTTACTGAATGCACATACAACCACCAAATCATTCTTAAGATTATTGCATCTCTCTAATTCAATGTAGTCCATCTGAAGGACTTCCATAGAAAAAGTAAGTGGTGTAAAGTTACCAGGTGGTGTAGGGGTACCCTTCCCAGGATTATGCATCTTGCATATCATGCAGTGCTTTACTATGTGTGCAGCTGTCTTAGAGATGTTATCATTCGGCCATACAGGGTCCGGCATTTTACAAATTCCTTTTGCATTAATATGAGCTGGACCGTGGGCCATAGTAACCACAGGAGAACATATGCATCTAGTAACATCCATCTCTGTTTTCCTGATTTATCAATCCAACATCCTTCCTCGTTCAGCTGTGCTGTACTTTCCTGCCACACCGCTAACTCTTCCATAGAGGCTTCACTTTGTATCTCCTTCATACTTTCAAGTATATCTTCAAATATGACAACTTCAGGAAGCCACCTAGCTGGACCTGCTACGAACATTCATCTCATCATTGTCCGGGCCGTTTCCTTAGCTGTCTGATCAGCAAAACATTTCCCCTGCCCACATCATCAGTGACCTTGCTGTGGGCACTACACTTAAACTATGACCAATTTACTGGGGGAGCGTCAAATCAGTCAAAAGCCCAATAAGATGTGTTTATGTTTGTGGAGAAGTGTGGCTCACTGGTTAGAAGTGGCGTACCATGAATCAGAGGTCGGCCCGGGACCAGGGTTGAATTTCCGACGCGGCAGGATCTTGGGTCAATGTCCGCGGACTCGATAATTCTCGCCTAGGTGCCTACGCTGACCATGGGTCCCACTCTGCAACTCTGGGCAATAGCTTGCTTAATCTCCACAGCGGCCCTAGCAGCGCCGGGGATGCCTGGCTTCACCTTGTGGGTGCCCTCTCACAGGGAAAGCCAGGACGGGTACCCGAGCGGTATACAGCGCCAGGATGCCCCGAGTGATGAGGTAACAGTGCGCTTTACAAGTATACATACATTTACATTTATGCTGGATTTTTGTGCTCTCTCAGCCCAGAGTCGCCCAAAATTATGCGCAACCCCGAAGGCATACTGGCTGTCAATATAGATGTTGACAACCAGCCCCTCACTCAATTCACAAGCCCCAATACGAGCAGCTCACTCAGAAGCTTGAGCCAAATGATAAGGGACCCGTGGTATCTCTACCACCATGCATAGTGTGGTAATAGCATAGGCTGTGGTCGTATTACCGTCTGGTATCTTAAAACAAGAGCCATCAACATATAGTTCCCCTTGTGGGTCAGATAAGGGAATATCAGTCAAGCCTACCAATCCTTTCATCTCTTCTTCAGTACGGTAAATACAATTATGTTTGTCAACATCATCACTCTCAGAAGGGAGGGGTAGTAAAGTGGCTGGCTTCAGAGTAGCACATATATTAAACGTGTTTAGCAAGCAATGCCAATTCATAGCCAGTAAGGCGCTCACTGGTGAGGTGCTTTTTCTGTGTCTTATTTAAAAGTGTGTCCACAGCATGGGGTACCATGTCTGTGAGGTCAGTATCAAGCACGAGTCCAGCCAATTTCTAATTGAAGTGGCCACAAATGCGACTGCTCGTAGACAGCTGAGCAGAGAAATAAGCACACAATTGTTGCTTCTCCCCACATTTTTGTGTTAAGACATCTCGTAGACATAGAGCACAAACGGCTTACCATACTTAGAGGTACCAAGCACAGGAGCCGAACAACGCACAGTTTTCAATTGCTCAAAAGATTGCTGACATCGGGCATCCAAGGCAAAGGCTCATGCATTTCTTTAATGTTAATGCAAGCAAATGTTTGATTAGTAGGGAGTAGTTACATATCTACTGGCAACAGTAGGAAGTGATACCTATAAAAGCGTGCATATCTTTTTGAGTTTGTGGAATGGGCATTTTAACAATGTTACTAATACGCTCAGGGGGGTCAACCTCCTACCCTACTTCGGCAATAGGTGACCTAAATAGGTGACCTCCTGTCAACAATATAGAAATTTAGAAAGATAAACTTTATGTCCATGATGAGCTAAATGCAACAATATTTTAACAATATTATCTTTGCAACCTTCTTCCATATCAGAAGCAATAAGGAAGTCATTGACATACTGCACTAGTACATTACCTGATGGAAGCAAAAGGGAATCCAGTTGAACTTTCAATGCTTGGCTATAAATACTCAGACTCTCTGTATAGCCCTGAGGAGCTTGACAGAACCTAAAGCTCCTACCAGCTAGGGTGAGCCCAAACAAATATCTACTATCTGGATGAATAGGACTACTAAAGAATGCAGTTTTCAAATCAATAACAGAAAATAATGAATTAGTAGAAGGAATCATTGACAAAAGCGTGGTGATATCATGAACCACAGGAAACTGGGGTACCACAATTTTATTAACTTCACACAAATCAATCACAAAACTGTAAACATTTTCACGATCATTAGAGAGAAAACTGAGGGTGTCCGTTTAAGATTCGGAAGAAGGTGACTATAACAAATGTTGACAGGTATCTCTTCAACTACTCCCTTTTGTATCAAGTCCTGAACAATCTGTAGAAGAGCCAGTGCTCCCACCTGAGATATTTGATACTGAGGAGTACCAGGCAAAATAGCATTGTCTTTAACCTGTACCGAAACTGGTGGTATATGCAATAGTCCTACATCTGTATCACCTGCGCCCATAGAGTGGGTGGTATGTCAGAAAATTCAGTGGGAAGAGGCGCATCTTCAGACAAACACTGTCTAGTACCCATATTTGGGCCAATCGTCTTGGAAACACTTGCCGGGGAACAATAAATGGTAGCATATAATTTCTTCAACAAATCCAAACCCATCAAATTTTCACCACAATTGGATGTCAACAAAAATGGGGAATCCACAGTAAAAGGACCACCAGTCAATGCAAGGAGTCGTGAAATGGGGCTTACAACCAGTACACCTGAAAACCCTACCAACGCATTATTTTGGCCAGACAGAGCCGCCCCGGGGGACCAAATGTCGAGAAACAGAACTCTTTGTCGCACCTGTGTCCAGCAGAAATTCCTTAGTGGAACTTGCAAATTTACAGTGACATAAGGACCACCTTGATCTACAGGTATCAGAACTGGCCCCTCACTCTATCCCTGGCTATCTTAGCTATAAGATATCCCTGTTACCTCATCCATTTCATAATCATCATGATAATACTGTCCATCACAAAAGTCATCAAAGTAATTGTTAGCAGAATGATTATGAGGCCGCAGCGCTCTGAGCTTTATCGGTCCCACAACTTCATCCACGAGAACACCATACTCTAGAAACTGCAAATTTCTGCAACAGTGTAGGAAACTCACTATGCTAATGACCCTCTTCCTTACCATATGCACACTGATTCAACCCCAAAGGTGTTGTGGTAGGCTGCCTGCTAGTGCATGGAAGCAGTCTGGAAGAATCACTGCGTCCTCTACCATTTCCCTTAAAAACTTGCTGCAACAGCATCTTTTTTTAAATTTTTTTTTATAACTTTATTTAGCAGATTTTCTAAATCACAAAGATAAAGCAAAAGCAGAGGACAGTGTTCAGATGCGGGATATAGAGTGCATGATAACATATACAATTCAATATAATCGATAAGGCACAGCATAGCAATACAATCATAGTCACAACATATCAGATGGTCTCTATGGCATAGTCAAAAAACCAAGAGAGAGAGTAGATCCCTTGCAGTCTTCACCCTGCCCATCTCGCTCTAAATATAACTCTGGGAGTCTTTTGTTGTGTAATAGTCCATTATATAGTGAACACTCAATTGTGGTAGACATATAGTGTCCCAATCATCCCACTCCTGTCGGCTCCAGGCCTTGTTCCTGCTGCGTAGGAGGGTCTGGCTGCTGGGAGGCTATGAAGTCCCGAAATGGCCCCCAGATATCTTTAGGCCTAGAAGGTGCCAGGATAGTGCCTGCATACATATCACTTTTCGTTGAGCACAACGCCAGACTGTTAAGCCATCCCTTTGTAGTTGGTATTTTTTTGCCACCCCAGCACATTGCGACCTCCCTCTTGGCTAGGAGCAGAGAGAAGGCGGTGAATCTGCGAGCTTTCAGAGGATTTTGTTTCACATATCCCAGTAAGGCTATCTCAGGCAGTGGGTCTACCGGAATGTGAATGATTTTGCTAAGGAGCTTATGGACCTTGATCCAGAAATCATGAATTTGCGGGCAGCTCCAGGCTAGATGGAAGAAATCTGCATGCGGGGCCTGACCTCGTTGACAGGTGTGCGGTTTGGAGGGGTCTATCCTGTGTGTGCGAGCAGGTGTCGCATAGAGTCTATGCAGGAATTTAAAGTGTAATAACTTGTGTTTGCTGTTCAAGGACACTGTTTTTGTAGCTCTGCAGCAATCCAGCCATTGTTCGTCTGTAATGGGACCGCCCAGGTCTGCCTCCCAGGCGGAGCGTACTCTAGTATCATCTACTGGAATGGCGTCAGAGCAGGCCCTGTATAATTGCGATATGAGATGCAATCCCTTATTATATTCGATAACTAGTGTAAGTGGGGGGAATGAGGGGGGTTCCAAGGGGTATTTCAGGAATGGATGTCGCACTGACGCTCGTAGTCTAGCGAGAACAAATTTGTCCATAAATGTGGCATCGCCTAACTTGGATGCATCGTCCAGATCAAAAATGTGGCCATTTGGGAAGATATCGCCTAGTTTATGAATATTACATTTTGTACATGTTCTTTGCACCAGTGTCTCGCCGGTTATCGATAACAAGTGGGGGTTTGGTAGGGGAATGGAGGATGAGTATAGCGATTGTGTGTGGGTCAGCCGGATTAGCTTAAGCCATGCCCAGCTGGTGGTGTATACAGGTTGTATATTTCTTGGATCTCTAGGGATGCCGGTGGGTAAAATGGAGGCGAGTGTCATGAGGAGGACAAAGTCAGCCTCAGGTCGGAGATAAGTGATCCTAGCATCTGGGTGGTACCATGCATGTGCAAAGCTACATTGTGCAGCCAGATAATATAAGTGTAAATCAGGAACTCCGAATCCACCACGGTCATATGGGAGTGTCATTGCTTGACATCGTACCCTGGGCGTTCTGTTACCCCAAACTAGTTTAAGTAATAAGGATCACAGAGTGTGGAAGAATTTATTGGTAAGAGGGATTGGTATGTTGTGAAATACATACAGAAATTTAGGTAGGTCTATCATTTTAATCAAGGCTATGCGCCCTGCCATGGAGAGTGGGAGTTTGAGCCAAGTGTCAATTTGGCTCTCTAGTTGTGATATTGCCACCCCGTAGTTGCGGCGCACTATCTGGTCGGTGTCTCGATGGATATGGATCCCTAGGTACTTCACTGAGTCTGTACACCAGGCCAAGGGGAATTCTGGAGTGTAGTGGGGCGTTCCCATTGTAAGAGGAAAGATAACTGACTTTTACCAGTTAATCTTAAGGCCAGAAAAGGTGCCAAATCTGTGGATCTCTCTAAGTAGGGAATCAAGGTTCGCTTGTGGGTCGTGGACGTATAGAATGGTATCATCCGCATATAGGGAGACCAATAGTGGGCCCGTTCTAAACACTAGGCCTCTATGCAGATGCTTCTCTTGGAAGTGTCTGATCAGAGGGTCCATCGCTAAGATGAATATTAAAGGGGATAGGGGGCAACCCTGATGTGTACCGCGCATCAATGTGAAGGGATCTGATAGTGTACCATTAAGACGGAGCATGGGTTGCGTATATAATAAGGATGTGGTGTCTATAAAGTACTGGGGCATTCCCATGCGTCACATTATCGAGAGGAAAAATGGCCATTCTAAGAAATCGAAAGCTTTTTCGGTATCCAATAGGACTGCTCCTGCGGGCATTTCTGGATCTAATCTGTGTATGGTATTGAACAGGGCTCTGAGATTGAAAGCAGTGGAACGGTGTGGGATGAAGCCCGACCGGGCTGGGGATATTATAGATTCCAAGAGTAACGAAAGTCGGCACGCCAGAGCTTTCGCGAGAATCTTGTAATCTAAATTCAATAATGACAATGGGCGATAGGAGCTACAGTGTGTGGGATCCTTGCCAGGTTTCGGAAGAAGTATGATAACCGCCTCTCTCAAAGTAGGGGGGAATTTCTGTGTGTCCAGCGCTTCAGCATAAACATCTAGTAAGTGTGGAGCCAGCAGGTCTTTGTATGCTTTATAAAACTCGGGTGTGGAGCCATCTAGGCCGGAGGCTGTGAATGTGTTCAGGGTGTCGATCGCCTCATGTATGCTGTCGGCTGTTATGGGTGCTGCTAAAAACTCCTGCATTAACTTCTCAAGGTATACTAATGCTATTTCCGACAAATATTCCTCCTGGCCGGTGTGGTCAGAGCCTAGCTTGGAGGTGTACAACGTTTTAAAATAAGACAAAAACTCTTTCTGGATCAATATGGGGTCTGTAATGGCATCTCCCGACTCGGAGTGTAACTCCGTTACATAGGATTTTGCATACGGGGGTTTAAGCATCTGGGCCAGGACTCGGCTGGGGCGGTCACCCTCACCATATATCCTTGCATTTTGATATTTTCCTATGTACACAATTTCCTTTTCCGCAGTCGTTTTGTAATCCTGTAATAGAGCATTTCTTGTCGTGTCATAGTCTAAGCTCGAGTCTAGTGCATGTGCCGTATCTAAAACGGTCAATTCAGTTTCCAGACGGGAAAGTGTATTACGTAGGTCTCGGAGTACTCCGGTGCTCTTGGAGATACATATGCCCCTCATGTACGCTTTAAAACCCTCCCACAACACTGCGTCGGATTCCACAGAATCTGTGTTTATTTCAAAGTAGTCCTCCATGGCGGTGGCCAGTTCATGCCTGAATGGTTCATCGTCTAATGCTCGTGATGGGAACCTCCACTGTCGCTCGTACCCTTCCGGGCATGGGACAAGTAATTTCAGTATTACTGGAGAGTGGTCTGAATAAGACCTGGGTAAAGTTTGCATGGCATGGAACCATCTGGAAAGCTCGGGAGAAGCCAGCCAGTGTTGTGAATCTATCTAGGACCCTAATTAGATATCCCCAATTCATGCACTTATGTGGTTATAACAAAACATATCCTTATAAAGGCATAAGAATCATGTCCATATTTAGTCATAGCCAATGCAGTCCAAATACAGCAAGGCTACTCCCATAGACTCCTAGAAAGTACAACGCGTTCTTTAAACAAACCAAGCCTCCAGCGGCCCGGGAATTCCCCCTGCTTTTGTTTTGATTTGCACAAGAACTCCTGGAGTCCAGAAAGAACTGTTAGTTCTTAGTGACGTCAAACCCGGCACCTTCCAGGTATAAATATACCAATGTTGCCTTAAGCAAACACATCGTGGTTTGGGGCAGAGCAGCTATCTACTTGGCCGACGCCCAGCTGATGCGAGAGCCGAAGGAAGCCGACCCTCCCATTTGACGCACTGAAAGAGACGCTGTCTTTTCTCCTGCCGAGAAATTCCAGGTCCGGTGTTTCCAGTCACCCTTGTGGGTTGCTGGGAGATCGAGTCCCGAGAGATAGATACAAGACCTACTTCATTCTATAGACCAAGGTACGGAGCTGACTAAAACCTTAAGAGAATTCTTGATTCAGATTCTTGGCAAAAACCAACTTAACTTAAACTGCAACTTACTTACTCCTTTCCACGTATTAGGCTTAGGTCAGGTACACCGGGGTAGGCGTATCTTAGAAGCACCAGTTGAGTACGTTAGTCAATGTTTTTATGTATATATATATTTTATCCGTTTTAAAGTGTCATATGGCTAAGAAACCATATCAATGCTTTTACAGTATTATTTTATAATACTCCTTTTACTGTACGCACTTGACTTTATGATAAGTATTGCAATTGTGGCAACTCATTTCTCTTGCATGAGAAAGAAGACTGCTCAATAAATAACAACTTTTATTGAAAACGCCCATCTCTCTATTTCTCTGCACTCTGGTGAAATTAGGCATGCACGATTGACTGAGTGAAATAGCTGTCTATTGTTTTCACGTGACTCTAGAGATATACTCTTTATTCTGAGGGAGCAAAGTTGTCATGTTTATGCGGTTGTCAGAAACTAATCCCTTCTTGTCTATTCAGGAAAGTTAACTCATTCCTGTTCATTCGAGAAAGTTTCTAGTGACCTCTGAGCTAGCTGGCAAACCTAATTAAGTCTAACATAGTCAGGATAGACATAGATGACCTCAGTCCTACATCTACACTGCTGTTTATGTTATTCCAATGTGCAGAGCCTATTGGGAATATAGGAACTACACTACACCAGTAATCAAGTCGCGTCCAGGTATTGCTTGCACCAGTGTAATGTGTGTGGGTGATGTGGGCGGGGACGCGAACCCGTCCCAAGTCCATCAATGAGTGGCGGTCACACATAGTGTGAAGGGCCTTACGTGCTCTTGGTTTCGGGTCTGGGGCAAGGGAAGTGCTGTCTATGATAGGGTCAAATGTGACGTTAAAGTCCCCACCCAGCAACAGGGGCGTGAAACCCAGTTGGAGTAACTTAGCATTGAGAGTATGGAAAAAGTCAGGGGAGTCAGTATTTGGTCCGTAAACACACCCCAGCGCTATTCTATAATGGTACAGTGTGCCTACTACTATGACAAATCTACCAGAATCATCCTGGGTAACTGATAGGCATTTAAAGGGTAGTCGTTTATGTATAAGGACGGCTGTTCCCCTGGCATAATTGCTGTAATTGGCAAAGTAGCAGTTTGGACCCCATGAAGAAGCAAAATGAGACCGGTCCTGCGGGGAGAGATGGGTCTCTTGCAGTAAGGCAATATCTATCTTATGCCGAACCAGATAATGCAGGACCTGACGTCGTTCCGGGTGTCGTTTAATCCCCTAACGTTCCAAGTAGCTAGGGTGATGCCGGAGGGGCCTGTATTACGACCTATCTGTGCCATGACTGTATGGTTTGGAACGAATAAGAATGTAGCCTCTGCCTGTACCTAACAAACATTTGAAAAAAGAACACAAACGCAGTGCAATGCGGAAATAACAATTCCCTCTCCGCCTCCCACCACCCAGCGTTCTCGCCCAATCAGGAAGGCAATACCCCTTTACCATTGTAACCCCTTGGCCCCGTGGTTATTCCACAATTTTGTGATGCATCTGTAGTCAGGTGCCTATTAACAATATAAAGGCGATCTATTGGTATACACCAAATAAGGGGACGTTTGCTAACCAGCAATCTAGTAATCTGAAATAATAATGTTACTTATCATAGAATGTCATGGAGAAATCATTGAGGCGGTAGGAAAACATAGATCAGGCTGTCATCCAAGGCCCGTTGTTGAAAAAAGATCTGCACTGGCATCAGATCCACTCAGGAGGGGGGAGGAGGAGACAGCTTCAGAAAAGCCTTTGTTGCTGGACTTGTACTTGTGGCAAAACGCCTATGCCTCTGTCGGGGTTTCAAAAATGCGGGAACGACCGTTAATCTCCACTCACAGTTTGGTAGGGTATAACATGCCATATTTCAGCCCCAGGTTTCGTAGAGTGGCCTTGACCCCCTAGAATTTCCTCCTCGCGTCATGCACCATAGTGGTGAAGTCAGGGTATATGGATAGTCTAGAACCCTGCCAGGATAGTTCTCCATTGTCCCTGGCCATCTGCAATGCGGTGTCCCTTTCCCTAAAATTTAGTATCCTGGCAATGATGGGCCTAGGTGGGAGGCCGGGGTTGGGTCTGGGGCCGAGCGATCTATGGTTGCGTTTCAACACAAAGCTTTGGGTAAACACTTCCCTTCCAAAGAGATCCACCGGGATGGTTTCCACTAGGATGTCCATACGACCCGCTGCTGTGGATTCCGGTACGCCCACAAGGCGGATATTGTTGCATCTGCTTCGTGCCTCCAAATCCTCATTCTTTATCGCAACCTCCTTTAGTATGCGCTCCATCCTATCAACCCTTTTCAAGAGGATGAGGGCTGATGTTTCGCCGTTGTCTAGTTGGTGCCTGATATCGTCTGTGGCGGCGATGACTGCTGTCTCGGTGCTGTGGTTTCGTCTAAATCCAGACTGGGACGGGTCCAAGATGTTGTTGTCCTCGAGGTGGCGGGCCAATTGCATGTTGACGATCTTCTGTCAACATGTACACATATAAAAGGAACGTATCACTTTTACTATCTCCCTCTCCTCTCCATGTAATCTCCAAACATGGTAGAGGGCCTCACAGTACAACAACCTACCTCAACTTACATTCAAATCTACCTCTCAGTGTCAAACATTACACCACAACCTGCCCACATAACAGTTCTGCATTTCGTTTTATCGCTTTTAATTAATAACACACACATCTCCTACCCCCCTACCCCACTATTTCCACAAAAAGTATAATTTTCAAATGTGGGACATTTTTTTTATCTCGCCCAAATACATAGCAAACCCAAATTAACGCTGTACTTCATTTTCAAAACCACTCAGTCCTTTGTGAATTTTTTTTAAACATATATAAAGTACTTATTTAACAGCAGGTCAAACTTTATACATATTGTTTAACCAATATGAAACACCACACTTCACTAACACTATATTATTTTGAAATAAATAATACTTTCAAACTTAAAAACATCATCTCAAATACTTAATCATTACTACAGAACACATAACACACCTTGTTTATTTCTACCTCACCTTTGTAGTTGGTATTCAGATTGCAAATATCACACACGCTTTTAGTTCTTTCTTTGTCACACAGTACATGTAATGCACCGCTTTCATCAAGAATGGAACCAGTAATGGCACAATTTCTCTGTCGTACCACACATAAATGCATGTAAAGAACAAATCAGAATACTTCATTCCTTCAACAACATTCTAAAACTTATTTCCATTGGTTAATTTTCAATTTTCCATACGAAAAGCTACTTAATATTCCGCGCCACATACAGGTCAGAAGTTCAACCTATTTAATTACCACACTTTCTGGAACATTCTACGACACCTGCAGGTTAAAAGTTCATCAATTTTTTGTAACCTAACAATATAGTTTTGCAACATTTTATCCAACATTTAACGGCACATGCAGGTTAAAAGTTCACAATAGGGGTCAGTAGTTCATCAGCTTTATCCCCAACTCCGGCAGTACCTCAGCTTAGGCCCCCAGCACCATCAGACCCGTAGGAGTCAGTGCTTTCCACTTTACAAATACCAAATTAATTGGATACGCACACATTTACCTTTACACTCCCTATGTAACACCCCCTAAGCACCATACACAAGATACAATCTTTGAAACAAACTTCCTTCGAGGAGGTATAAGTACATGCTGACACTACTTTGACAAATGTGGCACAGCAGCCAGAGCACATCACTTCACAGCATATGATACACAGTTTGGGTACACACTTTCATCCCCGCATGAGAGTCTAGACAGTATCTCACATATTTTCCGTACCCCGGGACTTTCAGATCAGTAGGAGTCAGTAGTTTGTCCTAGTAGCTATAAACACATGCTGACACTATTTCAACAGGTGCAGTACAGTGGCCACACCAAATTACTTCACAGCATAAGACACACAATGTGAGCTCACGCTTTAATCCCCGAGTCCCGCACCAGCTCACCTTACCAGCATCAGACTCTACGAAATACCTCACTAAATTTCCATAGCCCAGCACTTTCACACCGGTAGGGGTAAATACTTTGCACACCCTAAACACCCCACAAAGGTTACAGCACTCCTCCCCTCCTTTTTCCTTCTTTTTTTCCCTTTTTTCCCCTTACTCGCTTCAGTGGAATCACAAAATGGCGGCCAACACTTCCTAGTTGCAAACGCTCGCAGCGCACGCAGCCAATAAGCAGCAAGCTTGTGCTCGTAACGCCTCAGCCAATCAGTTGGCAGAATTCCTAAATATCGATAACTGTAAATTTAGATATTTCTCAAAAACTACTGAACAGATTTACACCAAATAAACAAAAGCGTGCTTTCTAGACCAAGGCCCTTCTCCCTGCCAAATTTGGAGTAATACCGTTCACCCATTCGACCTGTAGCCTTGTCTAAATTTTCCTACGGAAATTGACATGGAGAAAGTACGTTTTGGGACCCCCCTTTTTTCTCCACCCCCACTAGATGAATCACCCCCAAATTTACAACATAGGAGCTGATATATAAAAAAAATTAGTTCGGCAAATTTCATGAAAGTTCATCAAACGACGCAAAAGTTATAAGCAAAACAAAAAAATATATTCCTATGGAAACTAGGTCCTAACTATACTATAACTACCTACTGGCGATCGCCAGTGTATATATACATTGAAAAAACCATAGGCTTCATGAGTGTTATAGTTAGCTGGACTTTTCAATGGTACAAAACCATTGCTGATGATGTCACATATTACATCATTCATGACATGGTCAGTGACATCACTCATGACATCACTCATGGCATCTCAAATGACATCACTGATGGATGACATCTCAAATGACATCACTGATGACATCATCCAGTGAATGTGGTTTTGTTTGAAATTTAAATATCTATTATATATACCAATCTGTATTGAATATTAAGTGGATATGTAACTGTCTGGATGGAGGATTTAGTAGCTGTCTGACTGTTTCTTTAAGTAAGTAATTAAATGTGTATCACTAATTATATGGGTTAGTAACCAAACTATGTGAATGCGTGTATGACTGTCTCTGTTGTTGTATAACCTGCTGCATCAATTGGTCACTAACTACATGAGCGTCTATATTAGTTATTGATTAGTTGGCTGAGTATTTGTAAGGGAGACTGAGTGTATCTGTGGTTGGGTGGGGAAGTTGTAACTCTATGCATAGGTGTGTGAATGGTTGATTGTCTAGGCATATGGGTTTAGGAGTGTTTATGGACACACTTGTTTGGGTGTCTGAGTGTGATACTCGGTGTGTTAGTAAGTGAATATATGTGTCAGTGGTACATCTCCAATAAAGTAAAAAAATAAAAGACATTGTATATGAGAGTTGGTGTATATAAATAAGTATACGTAAGAGTCAGTTATTGTGAGAGTACCTGTATGAATGAGTGTATAATTGTAATAGTGATTTTTTTAACATAGTAACTATGATTTACTATGTGTATGTATACATCAGGTGTTGTGTGTATAACTGTGTAGGTGAGTAAATGTAAGTGTGATTGATTCTTTTCATGAGTGAGTAGCTTCACTACATAACCGACTAGGATGACTGCTGATGAGTCAATGTCTATCTAGGTGTATGAGTACATTTGATAGTGTTACCATTGATCAGTGACTGCATGTATAAGTGATTCTCTGGGTGAATGGACAGTTGTGTGTGTATACTTAGGAATCAGTGAGGGGGTTTGTAATAACTGGTATGTGTGTCAAAGCTTTCAAATATGGTACTCTGTATTATACAGTAAGTGATCAAAGGTTAGTGTGTGATGAGGTGTATCAGATTGTCACGTGGAGGATGTCATCAGTGATGTCATTTGAGATGTCTTCAGTGATGTCACAGACCATGTCATGAGTGATGTAATATGTGACATCATCAGCAATGCATTGCGGGCGCACAAGTTATAGTTAGCACAACTAACTATAATGGAGGAATTTCTATGGTTTTGTACGAGTGAAATGTCCAGCTAACTATAACACTCATGAAACCTATGGTTTTTTCAGTGAATTTCAAAGGTTTTTTAAAGCTAATTCCTAACTATAATGTTTCAGAAATGTATGATTTTTTCAGTGAATTTCAAAGTTTTTTTAAATGGTAATTTCTAACTATGTCTCTGAAACCTACGCTTTTATCAGTGAATTTCAAAGGTTTTTTATATGCTAATTTTTAAGTGCAATAGTAAGTATACCTATTTTTTTGTACTGAATTTCTACAGTTTTTGAACTGTTTATTTAGAAATATTTATTTATTAAACATTATATATTTTTCTTAAAATTGCAAAAATAAATACATTTAAAACTGAAATATTCTTAATTATTTTTTATTTTTTGTATTTTAATAAATTTATATATTTTTCTTTTAAATTTTTTTGGGGGGAGTTGCGGACCCAAAGCGTACCTACCGCAGTGGGTCCGCGTATTCTAGCTGCCGTTTTTGAAAAGTCGCGAAGGATCCGTGTTTGGTGAGCAAGGAATGCGTGTTTTTTTCAGTTACGTCATATACGTACAATGTTATGCGGTGTACGCGACCGGTATGCGACCGGTCCGTGACTCCTGCTCCCGCGCATTTGTGACACATGCGTATTACGGTACACAATGCTTGCGTGGTGGCAGGCTCCACGTGACACCATATACGTGCTGGGGCGCGCTGGGTGCGTGACTCATGTGAAATGTTTTATGTTCTAAAATGATATGTACGTGTCTTTAATGTACATATTAGGGCAAAAGATTATCAGAGGTATTCATAAAAATAATATATTTCTACTTGTAATAAACTTATATAATTTTTAAATATATTTTCCCGAAGTCGCGGTCGGTGAGCTCTTCGTGAGCGCACGGTGCGCGGATCCCATGTGACCTCAAAAAAAAGATTTGATTGGTTCAACAACTATTGTAGGACCCCACCTATTTTAATTATTCTGTTTGGAGCAGTTGATGAGAGACATCTCTTCTTCTTCCATAGCTGGTTTTAGAATTTTTTTGGTGTTTTAAAAAAATTGCATTGGAGAAATGGCATCTGGTTCGCAAGCTCCTCATCATTCTTCAGATGAAGATATCTTGGAGGAAGATCCACCCAAGCAGAGGCCTGAATCAGTGGTATGTAGGGGTGGGGGGAATTTGCATAATCATGTTACTCAAATTTCCGCGAAACGGTACAAAATCTCCGCAAGCACGTATTGCTGTTTGGGTGCTCGGGGGGGGAAATATCTTGCGAACACTTATTTTGAGAACGCAAACAAGCAAAACATTTTGCAAAGTGCTGAATTTTGGAAAATAACGCATCTCTGCGGAACTCGAAATTAGCCAAATTCCGCAAATTCCGCGAGCGGAACAGAATTTACAGACCAGGCCTAGTGGTAAGGACATTTTTCACCTTTCCTGTCAAAGAAAAAAAGGTCAACTCAAGAAAAGTCACATGCTTGCTGTGTGACAGGGTACTGTCGCGAGGCAGTGACAAGAAATACTCCTGTGGAACAGTGAGTATGTATAAACATCTGCGGACCATTCACCCGAAGAATCTGGCACGAGAAGAAATTGGCTTGCAGCAAAAAATCCACCACCATACATTGCTAGCACCTTCGGAGCGGCCACTTCAGCACCACCAGTAGACATTCGCCCAGAATTTGTTTTTCTGCAGCAACACTGCACTAAGTGCAAAACCATCATCTGTTATGGTGAACAGTCAGTGGATACTATTTGCGCAGCTGGATGGAACCACAAATGCAATTTTTTTTGTTTTGTTTTTGTTTTTTGAATGATGTTGAATTCCAAAAACTACCTGTTTACTTCGTTCCAGTTTTTGTTACATTTTAAAAAAATACTAATAAAAGTACAAAATTGTTAAAAAACTACAACAAAATAGAAAACAAAAAACAGAAGAAAAAAAAAGTTCAGAACTACCTCATCTGGTTTAAAAAAAGAACTATAATTGCATGGTAATGTCTGAAAGTTTGGTTGAATGTATGTGTAGCGCATGATTGACTGAAAGAATGCATTAGTACTGTATGGTGAATTTATAGGGGCAGATCTATGAGGAAGTGCTGCAGCGTAAAACTGCAAGACCTTTACCTGCACCGCACTGCGGCACTTCTGAAGCACAAGGATGTGACATATTTACATGAATATGTCGCAATTCTGTGCTCCCTGTGCACTAGCACACAAACTGCAGCCAAGCAGTGACGCAGATTTTTTTTGTGCATGAAGGGACTACTTCCTGCACAAAAACAACCACTAAAGTTATTTTCCTCCTTCAATGTGTGCTTTTGTCATAAACACCCTTCTCTCCTTATACACATCTGTGTCTCCTTATTCATCTCTATGTCTCCTCATTCTCCCCCTTTCCTCATACTCTTCGTCTGCCCTCATACACTGAAGCGCTTATAAATTCAGTCAGGCACTTTGTAATCATTTAGTCAGTACCCAAGTACTGATGCAATGCAGTAGGCCTTAGGCCATGGACTGTTTGAAACCCCTATCCAGTATATATGTATTCTTCTATCAACCTGTACACTTGTTAAATATTGGAGGGATTTGTTAGCATGAGCTGAAAGCCATTTTGTATTTCTGGCAGCCATCTTCTTTGCCATATGCTGCCACGTGCTCGCCATGTGCTCTATCCTCCCTCCTTGTTGATTGGTCTAGTAATCTGCCTAGAAATGAACTGTATATAGTATCCTCCACCTTCGCACATGCTCAGAAGGGCCTAGCTAGTAGAATGCACTTGCTTCTTTTGTATAACTGTCCTGCTATTTTTGCTGCTGTATGGAGAAGTAACTCTCCTCCCACTTTGTTGAGCAAGCAGATCTTGCATGCCCATCTTAGGCATTTTGAATGCTTACATGAGCCAGGACTGCCCCTTGGTCTTATGCTGACTATGTAACTCTGAGCATATAAAAGGCCCCAGTTTTCTTTACTCCTTAGAATGCCTCATTCAGTTGCTAAGACTTCTGTGTGACGTAGTCTCCCTCATTTGAGGTTAATAAAGATGTTCTTTTTATATTTCAGCTTCTGTGCCAATTTCGTCTTTGTTGGTTTAAAAGGACCAAGTATCAGTGGGACCCCTGAGAAGGTTTCTATTTTCTACACACTTGTGCTTTATATCTTCAATTCTCCACTCTGTATGCTCATATGTCCACCAAACTGTGACTGTTCTTGCAGTACTGTAGTGACCAATTTAGCAGTCTGTGGTAATCCATTCACTGCACTAACACTGAAGCACGTATACATTCAGTCAGGCAATCTCCTTACAGAATTGTAAATATTTAGTCAGTACCGACGTACTGATGCATTGAAGTAGGCCTTAGGCCATGGACTGCTTCAAACCCCTATACACTATGCATGTAGTCTTCTATACACCTGCAAACTTGTTTTTTATACCTTCAGTTCCGCTGTTATAGTATGTTTCCCCTTCTACTGTTCAAGTGATGCATTTAGTAGCATGTACTAATCCATTCACTGCTCAAAAGTTCAAGTACTGATGAATTCATTAAGGTACTCTTCTTCCAGATGTAGTTCTTGAAAGTTGTATGCAGTATGTATGTACTTCTGTTATCAGTTACACAGTTGTTTTTTATACTTAGTCATTTTACATTGTATTTATTTAGTAATAGAATAGTAATAGAATAGTACATTTAATGTATTTATTTGTATAATGTTATGTATATTTTTTATAACAAATTCTATTTATCAACACTAAAAGAAATTCATCATGCCTTCAAAAGTGAAAAGAGGAAACAACATAATAAAGCTTGTTATTTAAAGAGAAGTCATCCACAAGATTTACCTGAACAACAATGCGTGAATAAAAAGAAAAAACTCCTGGTAAGACATCAAAGATTTTTTTGAAGAAGTTATCAAACACTAGGAGTAGTGTGGACAATGTGAAAAATACAAACAGTGTATCTGCAACAAAAAAGAAAAACAAGAGAAAAGATAAAAACAATGGTAAATCATCTTCTAAACAAACACTGTATAGTAAAAGGAGGAAGAATCAATTTCAGGAAATTAGAAAAATAATGTTTTATAATAGAGTTGTTTTGAATTTGATGAAGGAAATGAAGAAATGTAAAAGAAAAACAGCATTTTATAAGAAGAAAAAACGTATAGAAAATATAGTTGAGAAGGATTTTGAATTGAAAAAAAAGTTGTTCATTTTAGTAATCAATAGAATTCGATCACTAGATAAGCCAATCCATTTAATGAAGGCCAAAAGTAAGTGGAGAAGAGCAATTAACAGAACTCATTTTTCAGATTTTTTTAGCTGAATAGAAACATAGCTCAAGTTCTGAGCCTTTTTTTTAATGAAGAAAGTTATTTTCAGAGTAATGATTTGTTGCATGAGGTTGACGCTAGTGGTCGTGCTTATGAGGTTAGAAAGGGTTGTCCTATTGAGAAAGAGAAAATTTTTCCTAGAAATGCAGAAGAGGTGTTAGATGAAGAAGCTTTAGTGAGACGTCCTAAAGCTCCAGTGTACACTTGGAATTGCAGTAGTATTTGTAGTGTACGGCAAGAATCTATTGATTTTTTACGCAATTTCTTATGTAACTATACTAAGAAAAGTGTTAAACAACGAGCAGGGGGGCAAGATGGCGGGACAACGAGCAGGGGGGCAAGATGGCGGACGCAACAGCGTCCGAGTGAGCTGCACTGGACTGGGCTCCGGTCTCTGGGAACGCCTCATATTCTTACGATCAGGAAACCGGTGTAATTCCCAGGTTACGTTAGTGCTGGAGAACAGAACGTGGAATGAGGAACCAGCTATCGATAATGAGGGAAGAGCCGATATGCACATAGATTACATATGTACATACAATTAGTGGACCTGCTGCTGCCGAATAAACCTGCTACTGAAGAACGCTCCGCTCAGGCTCCATCGAAGTGAGATTGCACGCCTCTGATCTCTCCTCTCCTCCACTGCAAATCAGCGCTGCAATCATCACGCTCACCACGCTTACTGCTTACCGCTTACCGACAGAGAGAAGGAGAGAATATCGGGAGTGAAATTGAACGAGCAAGCAGGAGAGAGCAGGACGGAGCCTGCAGGGAGGGTGAGACGGCGGAGACGCGGGAGTGCTGCGTTTTCTAAAATGTCTCCAAAAAATCCTAATATCGGAGCGGCACTCAAGCAAACGAAGCCGAAGACGAGAGCAACAACGGCGGCAGCACAAGACTCAGGTCAGAGAGCGACGGGGGGAGCAATGGGGGGTACAGTTGATGGCAGTATTCTGAGTACAACTGTGAATGCCTCAGTGAGTGTGACCTCAGAGCCCCCCCCAGCGTCTGTCGCTCCTCCAGGTTCTCCGGAGATCCAGGTGTTAGACGATTCAGCCCAGATGAATTCTGGGAGTTGTAGGCTGGGTGCAATCCCTAAGATTCCAGGGATGTTTACAAAAAAATTACCTGCTGCTGGTGAGAAAGTATTGTTCGAACAACCGAAAAACATAAGTGCTCAAAGCCACAAGCAAGACAAATATCCTTTGAAATCTATCAATGAGGACAATAATTCAGGTAATGGGATAACTGCACCATTAACAGTATTAGTAGCTGACACAGTTATAGGTTCCAACACTATTAGTGAAGTCCTAATTGAGCCACCTCCCATTGAAGATACAGACTCTATTGATTCTGCAGGGAACTTTTATTCTATGACAGATTTGTCTCAAGCATTAGAATCTGATACTGAAGAGAGAGGGAGAGAACTGAGCGATTCAGAGAAGTCATTACCTGAACTTGGTGCAAGGTGCAAGAAACGATATTGTGAGTGAGGATGAATCTGAAAATGGCTCCTTGGATAGACCTGAGTGGGGGGCCGACGATAACTCAATACTCACTATACAAGCTACTAATGGTCAGCCTTCCTTGTCAACTTCGGAGATTACGGGGAGATTAAATCAAAACTCAGGAGGGTCAGAAGTTCCAGAAATTACTCTAGAGGTTTTATATCAAGTGATGCTTCAGCACAAGGAAGAGACTAGAACTGAGAATTTACGACTGCAAGGCGCAGTGAAAAAAGTGCAAAATAATCTAAGGAAAGTAATTAAAGCATCCAACGAGACTATTGCTAGGGTAACAGAAACGGAAACCAGGATTTCAGTAGTTGAAGATTCTGTGGCCGAACAAAAAACACAGATAATGGCAATGGAAGGTTTAAAGGAGGAGATTAATTGGAAGCTCGTGGACTTAGAAAACAGGTCGCGACGAAACAACCTTCGAATTTTGAACATTCCAGAGGGGAGCGAGGGGTCAAATGCTCGTCTATTTGTGGTGGAGTTATTTAAGGATGCCTTTCCTGAGTTGAATCATTGGAAATGGGAGATGGAAATACAGAGAGCCCATAGATTTCCATTTCAAAGGAATGCTCGACAAGATGCAAAGCACATTCCAAGAGCAATACTAATCTCTTTAAATAATTTTTTGGCAAGAGAAGCCCTTTATGACCTGGCCAGACCTAACAACAAGCGTAAAGGGAAGGGTCTGGAATTTTTTGTTCGGCCTGATTACTGCCATACTACTGTTCAATTGCGATGGCAACTACGTCAGCTCATACCAACTTTTCAATCTAAAGGCGCACAAGTTTTCCTACTGAACCCGGCTAAACTTAAGATAGTATACAAAGAACGTTCTTATTTTTTTACCTCTGAAAAGGCGGCAAAAGAATTCTTGGCCTCATTATGAGTTCTTGACTGTGAAAAAAAAAGCTATGAAAGGAGCCTAAGGAATTTAAGGAGATGGAACAAATTTTTTTTTTTTTTTACATATTGTGATAGACTAAAAGAGGCTATTTTTGTCTATTCTGTATTTATATAACTTTTTTTGCTGTTTTCAGGTTTTTGATGTCTGGACTGACTGATGCTAGAAGTATAATTGTTGTTCTTTGTGATGGTTATAGGCTGTCATATACTGATAAAAAAAGAGTATACTAGAGGTGAGCCGAGAGACTAGAGTCAAACAGCGCAACTCATGTCATCACTTCTAGGGACTAATGTGTCCCTAAGCCTCATTTGGGAGGGGGAAAGGGTGGTGGAGGGGTGGCTAGGCCAGAGTCAGGGGAGGCTTGGGGAGGTAAGGGAAGGGGCAAACAAAGTCAGAAAATCTAATAATCTGTTTGAGCGGGACAACTTTTCTATCTTTTGCTTTTGCTTTTGTTTAGTTATTAAATTTTATGCGTGGCTGCACAAACTGAAGTTGTTAAATTTAAGAAAACTCAATAAGAAAGTGATGTTAGTCAGTGAAGGAAATTTAGGTAAAGGATTTCATTTCAGAGATGTAAAAAATATGAAGACTTGTGATGTAATTCTTAAACAGGATGGAGAAACTACGAATATGTTCTTGGAATATATGTGGCCTAAACAATAAAAAAAAAAGGGGGATTGCTGCGCATATTATTCAAACGATGAAGATCGATATTCTTTGTATCCAAGAATCACATATTATGTGGAGGGACAGACAAATGTATAATGAGCTAGGAATGGACGTATTAACCTGTACACGGCAGGGAACAACTACAAAAGGAGTAGCAATTTTGATAAGGAGAGGTCTTGGATGTTCTAAACGATGTAAGGCTGATGAATACGGTAGGTGGGCAATAGTGGAACTTAGCATAAACAATAGATCATGGACAATTTGCTCAATATATGCTCCGAATATAGATGATCCAGAGGTGTTAAATTTCTTAAATTTAGAACTTTCCTCCTGGTCACCTGCGTTAATTGTCTGTGGAGATTTAAATCTTCATATTGAGGATAATGTAAATATATGTGGTACATCTCCGTATCAAGGGGCAAAAAAAAAACATTTGGAGCAATTCGCTCTTTGTTATTAGATCATGGACTATCTGATGTAGCCTATGAAAAAAATCCTATACATCCAGGGTTCACATTTTTTTCGTTCCCTCATAAAAAATTTGTACGTTTGGATTATTTTTTTTATCAAATCTGTATTTATTAAAGATGTTTCATTTGAACCATATCCACGTATTATATCGGACCATAATCCAATAATGATTGAAATTAAAACAGACAGTTCATTGTCTTCCCAGCTTAGACCCTGGACATTTTATAGGAAATTACTAGTAGACTCGGATTATGTAGAATATATGTCAAAATGGATAAAGGATTTTTTTTAAATTAATAGAGGAACAGCACAAGTTAAGAATGTCTGGGATGCTTTTAAAGCAGGGATTCGCGGCGAATCATTGTCTTATGTTATTAAGAAACAAAAGGTCACTCGACAACAAACCGAACTAAACTATAAGAAAGTTTTGGATTGGGAAAAGAAACTTATAGCAGCAATTGCTCTGTCACAGGATACAATGGAGATCGAGAATAAGTTAGCTATTTACAAATCACGAGTATACGATATATTTGCAACTAAACTAGCGGAACAGATGGCAACTTTTCGTTCTCAGATATACGAACTAGGTGAGAACTCAGGTAGAGTATTAGCTAAAAAAATTAGGCAACGAGAGGTCTACAATACTATAGATTCTCTATATGATGACACAGGTCAGATACAGAATAAACCTGAGTCAGTATTGGAAATTGTTTGTCAATTTTATGCTAAACTATACCAATATGATGCCTCAACGTATTCACCAGATCTTTTCATGACCTTTGGAAGAACACTCCAGGTTACTCGTTTATCTGATGCCCAAAAATCTGCTTTAGAAACTGATATTTTATGGGATGAAATAGAAAATGCATTACAATCATTGGCGTTAGGAAGAGCAATGGGTCCTGATGGTATTCCGCTGGAATTCTATAAAACATTCAGGAATGTTATAAAACAAGATATAATGAACACTTTACTTGAGGCACAGAAAGGGAATCCACCATCCTCGTGGAGTGAATCTATAATTATGACATTTCCCAAAAAGGATAAAGATCCCCAGAACCCGGCCTCATACAGGCCAATTTCTTTAATAAATGCCGACAGTAAAATATATTCCAAAATCTTAGCTCATAGAATTGCACAAAGAATATCTACAATAGTATCACGTTGGCAACATGGCTTTATCCCGAATAGAGATACTTCTGATCATATTCGGAGAATTATTGCACTGATGGATTGGGCAGAAGGTACCAACACACCAATGGGAATTGCCCTATTGGATGCTGAAAAAGCATTCGATAGGGTAGCTTGGCCCTATCTTTGGGACCTACTTGATATGAAGGGATTTGGACCAGGTATAATGGTGGCTCTGAAGGAACACGTCAGGGTTGCCCAACCTCCCCACTTCTTTTTGCTATCTATATAGATATGTTCTTGAATAAATTAAATCAGGATGAAGAGATAAACCCAGTAGAGGTAGCGGGAGTGAAGTATAGAGCACTGGCATACGCAGACGATGTGGTAGTCGTAACTAAGGATATAGTTAAGGCTTTTAACAGGGTAGAGGAAATGGCAATAGAATTTGGTTCCTTTTCAGGATATAAGTTAAATCTCTCTAAAACACAAATTCTTTGTGTAAGTCAAAATCCTCCACCTCGAATGAACATAGTTACCGAAGCGACATATTTAGGTATTAAGTTAACTACTCCAATTATTAACATACCTAAAATAAATTTTAATCCAGTATTAAAAAAGGCCAATTCGACGTTACAACGTATTGATCATTTACATTTATCATTATACGGAAGGAACAATATATTAAAAATGCTCATCTTACCAAAATTCATATACTTATTTAGAACAGTACCACTAGAATTTCCATTAGAATTCTTGAAACAAATTGAAAAAATGATAGGGAAATTCTTATGGGGTTATAAGGGCATTCGAAGGGCCTATAAAAAAATGATCCTACCGAAGGAAAGAGGAGGTTGGGCCACACCACATCTTTTGTTTTATTATCTGGCGGCGGTATTACAATATATATCTCCTTTAATTATTGGTAACAAAGACCAAATTTCATTAGCACATACCCCTTCGATATATGAATTCTCCTTAGGTATTAAAGCAAGAGGGCTTTTTTTAAGATTGATCGAACCCAGTTACTACAAGAAAATAAAATTTAAGATCGTAAGTGCAGCATATAAGGCATGGAAAATTCTTAGAAAATATATAGGCCTTCCAAAAATATCAAGATACACTCCACTAAATTCACCACATTGTTTTCCTCCTATTTTTAGAGATGCTATTATGCATAAATGGTGTGATAATGGTATCGTACATTTGGGTGATCTTTGGACGAAGAATCGTATATCCTCATTTGATGAACTTCAAACTAAATTTAATCTTACGAGATTTGACTATTTTAAATATTTAGAGATACATAGCTTTCTACAATCTATACTATCTCGAGAACAACAAGCACTACACAAGATTCCATTGATTGAGACTCTTTTTAAGAAAAGGAAAATCGGCTACTTTTATGATTTTTTTCTTACCTTTCTCTTGGATGACCTACTCTTGATACAACAAAAATGGGAATCGAAAAAAGGAAAAAATGTACTGTTTGAAGAATCAATTGAGTTAGCTAATTCTGTGCTAATCACTGGTAGGTCACGTACTCAACATTACATGATATTGTTTGATTTGTATTACACCCCAGCCAAGGTAATGAAATGGGGCGCTACAACTGGTATTTCTTGTAACCGATGGTCCTTGATAGGAGCAGATACTATTCATATGTTTTTTTCCTGCCCCAAACTTACAATATTATTTTTAGAAATGCAGACATTTATGCAGACCATATTTGGATATATACTAAATTTAACCCCGGAGTTGGTGTTATTTGGACTATCAACTGATACTGTAGGAAAGAAACATCAATCCTTGATCTTTATTATGATGTCTGTATACCGAGCGTGTATCACACAAGAATGGATCAGCGCAGATTCTCCTTCCTTCTCCATGTGGAGATATCGGCTGCTAGCCAAATTCATTTAGAATCTGCAATCTATGAAACAAAAGGATGGAAAAAGAAACAAATAGGAAGAAAAATCTGGGCTCCAATATATCAATGGACACAATAAGGAATCAATGGACAAAATTAAGATATTACTCACTTACAGTAATTTTGTTTCTTATTTTGTTAAGCTGGTCTTAAATTGTTGTCCGCTCTTATTTTGTTATCTCGTGCTGTTATCTGACTTGTTTGCAATAAAAGTAAATACAAAAAAATAAAAAAAATAAAGAAAAGTGTTAAACAAAAGATTAAGATGTTTCAAGGACTAGACCTTGCAGAGTGAGAGGAAATACTGGTTTGCAAGATCATTATCTTGCTTGTCTTTTTAAAAAAGTATGTCAAAGTGTTTTTCACCATTTCAGGATGTTAGCAGTACATCATACTCAAATGAGGAAATTAGTCAGAACATTGTATTATGCAAAAAGTCCAGCACTAATGTCAAAAAAGTTGAACAGTGCTCTTTTGCGTGGATCTGTATCAGATGTAATGAACGTTTGTGAAGAAACTCAGGTTAGTTACTTTGGTCCTGAGGAAGACAGTGCAGAAACTGATACATTAGTAGAAGGAAATGTGGAAGAGAATGTACAACATTGTAGTACAGACCATTTTGAGCAAGAAATTACGAAGTTCAAGGTGATTTCAGGTGAAAGGCCAAAATATTCTTGTATTTGTTGTTGACGAACTCATTATAAAAATCAGACCAGGACTGTTGATCTGTATTCAAAAAGTGAAAAGGAAAATAATAATGAGTGGAAGGATTTTGCATCTTATTTGTTGGTAGAGAATTGTGTTGATGTGGGGTCTGATCAGCGTATCTGTAAATATTGTTATAACACATTAGACAAGAACAAAATGCCTGCTAGAGCTCTGCATAATAATCTTGAGTTGGTAAATATTCCATCTGAACTGATGGACTTAAATACCTATGAGTCTATTCTTATTCAATGTGTGCATCCATTTCAGGCTATTGTTCGTATGGAGCCTAAGAAAGGGAAATTGCCTCCTTCAGATTTACAGAGAGGATTAAAGGGAAGAGTTGTATATTTGCCTCTGGATTTAAAGAAAAGCATTGAAACCATTGGTTTAGAAAATGTAGAAGATGAACCTCTAGTCATTCTAGTTAATGGTGTTCCTATTAAGAGTAAGAAAATCTGGCAAGAATTAGTGGATGTTAGGAAAGTGAAAAAGGCAACGTTGTATCTGGTAAAAAATAATCAATACTATAAAAATGTGTATGTGGGAGAAGAGGAAATAACTGTAGAAGAAGATAGTGACTCATCAACTGGACAAACTGAAAAAGTGGATGTGTCCAGAACTGAAGAAATCTACGAAAATTACAGTGTTCATCCACTTCATTTCAAAGAAGTGATGGGGAATACTATAGAGTTATTCCAAATGAAGGAAGCAAAGGAAAGTTCCATTAGTGTATGGGAAGAAAGCTTGGAAGCTCGTTGTTTCCCTCATTTGTTTCCAACAGGAAAAGGAGGACAATATGATGACCGACCTGTGCAGATTCCTGCATTTGAATACCGGACATTAAGATTGTGTGCAGAAGATCCAAGATTTCGACAATGTATTCCGTATTTGTTTCATCTTTTGTTTGAGAGTAACTTGTCTGGACTTTCTTATGCAGTCAACCATATATTGAAAACAGGTGTACATCTGCAAAATGTTTCGGCAAAGGAATTTATGGATAAAGTACAGCAGAAAGATAATGTTTTGGAATCTCAGCTGATTAATCTCATGGCATCTCAGCGTGGTACTAATGAGTACTGGTACCGTCGTCATGGAGAACTTAAATGTATGGTAAGGAACTTAGGAACTCCTACATGGTTCCTTACTCTAAGCTGTGCTGAGTATGCTTGGGATGATTTACTTCAATTTCTTTTTCGAGAAGCAAATCCAACTATAGTAAATATTGAATATAAGACACCTGGAGAATTGTGCTCTTTGGATCCAGTTAATGTATGCAAGTATTTCAACCATAGATTTGAAGCTATGATGTCTTTTATCACCTATAAAAAATCCTCTTCTTGGAGAGGTTCTGGATTTCTTTTGGAGTAAAGTGTATCAAGTGAGAGGTGCTCGTCACATACATATGCTAATATGGATCAAAGATGCCCCCAAATTTGGAACAGATTTGGATGATACTGTGTTGTCTTTTATTGAAGATTATACTACATGTGCTATAACCAAAAGCACAGAAGAAAAGGACTTAAGACAACAAGTCTTACGATTCCAAAGCCATCGTTGTGGGAAATACTGTAGTAGAAAGTACAAATCTAAGGACAAATTCTACACCAAATGTCGTTTTGGATTTCCATGTCCTGTAATATCGAAAGGAAGAGTGAACAGTTTTATGTCATCTTTGCGACATACTATCACAAGAAAGTCTCCAAAAAATACCTACAACTTAAGAAGAAATAAAGAGTCAAAATACATAAATGACTACAACACAGCTATTTTGTTCATGTGGAATGCTAACATGGATATTCAATAAGTTTCGGACATTGCTGTTGCTCGGTATGTAACGTCCTACATAACAAAATCAGAAAAGATGGAATTGAAGGAAATGTGGGAAGAGATTTCCCACGAGAAGAGTCTGAGTAAGAAATGATATAGTTACCGTTTGAAGATGTTATCACATCGAGAAATTGGAGCGTATGAAGGCTCGGATCGCTTATCATCAGCAAGTCTATACTCCAAATTTAGAAGAATCATTTGGGTGAGTTTAGGTCTTGCTGCAACACGAAATCGTGTACTTAAATCTGTAAAAGAAATTGAATATTTAGCTGAAAAAGAGCCAGAAAGTAAAGATATTGTGAAAACAAATATGTTGGATACATATTATCCAAATGGAAGTCATCATCTTGGGAACATTTGTCTCTATGAAGTGCTGCAAAACTATATTTTTAAACAGCATATTACAGAAAACATCAATAATGGTATATATGCAGTGATTGGTTCTGAAGGATGTTTGGGGAAGCAAAGAAAAGGACAGTTGATTAATCACCGTAAACTGAGTTGCAAAACCCCTGATGAAAGGAAATTTTACTATTTACCTCTTTTGCAACTCTTCAAGCCGTGGCGTTCAGAATTGGAATTACTTGGAGATTTTGAGAGCAATGAAGATTCGTTCAACGCAACTAAAGATACTATACAATGTCCTGTTTTTGCCAATTATGTGAAAATGTTTAACAACGAAATTGAGAAAGAAGCTACAATTGCAGCTGAGATTGCTTGAGACAGTTCTCAAGACAGTCAAACTTCTGCTCCGTTGAGTCAGGATCCACTAGGAGAACCACTTGTTCAAAATGAAGCAGCAACTGCCATGGATGAGGTGGAAACAGCAATGTATCAAGCTCAAGAAGATGTAACAAACTTAGGAAACTTGGAAGAACAACTAAATGTTGAGCAGAAACAAATATATGACCAAGTGAGAGGACAGATTCACCATGGATTACTTAATGAAAAGAAAGAGTGCTCTTGCTCATCATTTCAACCTATCCGAATGTACGTGAGTGGACAAGCTCGAACAGGAAAAAGTTTTTTAATTAAAGTAATTACAACTTATCTACAGAAAACAACTGAGTCGCATTTGTTTTGTGTTGTCACTGCTCCAACTGGGTTGGCAGCACACAATATTAAAGGAATGACTTTACATTGTTGATTAATGCTACCTGTAGAGCATAAAAACAAATTGGAATACCATAAGCTATTTGAAGAAGCTTGTTGTGAAGTTTCAAGAGTCTTGAAGAAAATCAAACTTTTCATTATTGATGAGGTAAGCATAGTATCAAACTTAATGCTTGCCTTTGTGCATTTAAGAATGCAGCAAGTTCTTAAAACAGAGTATGACGTATTATTTGGAGGAAAACACATCATAGTTTTTGGAGATCTACTACAACTTACTCCTGTAAAAGGACAACCAGTGTTTAAAACACTGGCGCATGAAAGGAAAGGATAGCACTGGAAATATTAACATTTGGTCATATTTTGAGTATAAGGAACTTATTATAAATATGTGACAGGCAAATTATGCTGATTATGGAACTATTCTTCAAGATATACGAATTGGAAAAGTGACTGAACATGGCAAACAAGCTTTACAGAGACGATTACTTTCCAATTTGTTTCCAAATGAAAATATTGTTCCTGAAAAAATATATATGAGAATTGCAGAAAACAAATCTGTAATCTGCTTAATGCCAACACTGCGTGAATGTTTTATATTCAATGAAGAAATTTTAAAGTTGGAAATGAAAAACAAATATAAAATTGGAAGCAATTGATAAAACAGAGCATGAAGGAATCACTATTATTTTGACAGAAAAGTGGAAATTGGATTCTTTAGAGAAATCGATAAGTAAAACTGCTGGTTTAGAAAACAATTTATATGCATGTGTAAACTGTAGGGTAATTTTACGACGTAATTTGAATGTGGAAAAAGGTTTAGTAAATGGAGCAATGGGTAAAGTTGTTGATTTAGTTAGTTACGTAAATAGAGATGGTATTGAATTTATGAAAATCAAATTTGATCAAATTGAAGAAGTGCAACAATTTAGTCGTTGTTCAGCTCGGTTTCTGCTTGTAAAAGATTTGTATGTTTGCAGAAAACAGTTTCCAGTTTCTTTGGTGTATGCGGTGACCATTCATAAATCTCAAGGTTTAAGTGTAGATAGTGCTTTAGTGAATATTGGAAGTACTGTGTTTAAAGAGGGTATGACATATGTTGCTTTGTCTCGAGTGAGAACTTTATCTGGATTGTACTTGATTGAATTTAATGAGAAAAAGATTAGTGCAGATGCAAATTGTGTGAAAGAGTATAGAAGAGAATTTGCACCCAATTTAGGTCAATATCCAGTATTTGAAAAGTTTGTGGTCGGTAGAAAAAGAAGATATGAGAATATCTGTAGTGAAGCTGTAGAGAAAGAAAAAAAACAAGATGAAGTTGTGATTGCAAGCAAAAAGAAAAAGGACACTGTTGATGAGATTGTTGGTTATCAGTTTGAAAATAGTTCTGGTGTCAACTGCTATGCTAATGTAGTTGTTACTGTTGTTTTTTTTGTTGAAAGTTTACAACAGCAAATTGTTGAATATCGGGAAAAAAGATTTTGTTCGTTGTATTCTGTTTATGAGAAATGTAGTAGTGATAAAAGTAAAATACAAAGGGGTCCATTATGATGACGGGCGGACTTTGTCCGCTCGTCACCATAGTGGGGAACGGGACCGCCCGCCATAAGGGCGGGGGTCCCGTGGGGGGAATTAGGATGTGCCCGCCACAGTGGCGGGCACATCCTGTAGTAGCACCGCCCGCCACAATGCTAAAAATGCTTTTATGCATTTGCATATGCAAATGTGGGGGGGTACCATAGGTACCCCCATGTGCCCCTGACAGTGGTGTCAACCTGGGGGCCCTGCAGGGGGCCCCCGCAGCAATCCCGTCGCCTTTCCGTGGCGGCATTGCCGCCGCGGAAAGGCCTCTACTGTGTGCCATTGTAATATGGCTGGCGGTGTCCATTGGACACCGCCACCATATTAATCCATTACCGCCGCGGTAAAGCGGCGGACGGTCTTTCCGTCCGCCGCTGTCCCCTCCGCCATCCTAATCTGGCGGAGGGGAAAACGAGAGTGCTTGTCGGGCGTATTGCCTCCGCCAGACATCCTAATGGGGCCCAAAGTGTTTCTGATATTTGAAATGTTTTGGACATATGTTCTGGTTTTACTCAATTTACACAGAATATTCAGCAAGATTGTCAGGAATTTCTAATGTATATGCTTGTTGTATTGGTAGATGAAGGTATAGATATTGAAAACCTTTTTGGACTTTCTTTTAAATGGCAATATGACTGTGAAAATGTTTTGTTTACATGTGGTACTAACATAGACACTGAGGGCCCGATTCACAGAACTAACTTAAGAAAAAATCCTAAACTTACTACTTTTGGTATTCACAGAAGTTAGGATTTTGTCTTAAGTTTGTCTTAAGACAAACTTAAGACAGACTTAAGTTAGGATTTTGTCTTAAGTCTGTCTCAAGTCTGTCTTAAGTTTGTCTTAAGACAATTGTCTTTTTGTTGTATATTTTGTCAGCATATATATTGTAAGTAACATTATTTACAGTGTATGAAAATTAATCATAATGGTTTGTTATTTTATGATTGTTTGAGATGCCTCATATTTACGTAAGAAATTTCACTTAGAAAAAAACATTTAACATATGTTTTATTTCTATTTTTTAGATTGTTATTGAGAATGTTGAATGGGTTATTTTAAGATGATCTTATTGATTGTCTTTTTTTTTGCCTGCTGCTATGTGATGAATACTATTGAACTCACTGTTTCTAGTGAAATCCAATATATTCTGAGAACAGCAAAAAAGGCAAATGAAATGCTTTACAAATTATTTTGTGTTGTAAAAAATATATTGGAACTGTATTTTTTCTTGTCTTCCACAGATGCTAAATTTATAATATATACTTTTTTTATTATTTATTATTTTTAAGGTAAGTAGAAGTAACTATAAAATTGGTCAATGGGATGTGCTTCTACAGAGCAGAAGGAACAAGAGATCAATGGAGTACATATCTTTGTAAAGATGGCTTGTATCACAAACACATTTGAGAAAGTTAACATATATACTGAGTGTACCTGAGGTCCTACTATCTTTGAACATATATTTAAAAAATGCCAGGGACTTTTATTATCGAAATTTTTAAAATGGAACATGGCTTCAGAACCGCGTTCTGCAAAGTACCAGTATGGTATTGAATAGAAAGACATGCTTGACTAGTAGAGACCAGAGAGTTTTAGGATTAAAAGAGATCAAATTATTCTACATAAAATATATCACAGAGAGTGTTTTCAAATATTCTTTTATGTTTAGAAGGACAGGATAAGTTACTGTGTGTAGTTTTTCTTCTCTATGTAAATATTAACCATGGGCGCAGTGCTTTGCTCCGTCCACGGAGTGCACGTAGTGTTGCCTACTTCGCAATTCGCAAAGGAGGCGTAGTAGGCAACACTACGCACACTCCGGGAACGGAGCGAAGTTGCCCGCCACCCGCCTCCCTCTCGCCCTCATCTACTTGCCTAATTTGATTAAAGAAAATAATGTAAAAGTAAATTAAAAGCACGTACCTGATATGCGGCGTCCCGGGGCTCCCTCTTCTGTTTCGCGCTGACCTCTTCCATCCAAATGCGCATGCTCTGGCGCCCGCGCATGCGCATTTCTCGCAAGAAGCATTACATGATATCGAATTTTTTGAATATATAAATTCCAAAACTGCTAACCAGCATATTGATGTCAATAAAAAACCTGATGAAATTAGTTTAGAAGCTCTCTTAAATTATGAAACGTTAGAAGAATACATTTAATGTTTTATAATAATAATGGTTTGAGCACTATCTAGTAATGCATTCACTGTACTAAGAGTGAAGACCTTATAGATTCACTTATACATTCTTTACAAATATTCTATTGATTCAAAAAATGAAAATGGGTCTCAGGGCATGGATTGCTTGAAATCCTTATGAACTATGCATGAAGTCTTGTATCTACCTGCATACTTGTCTTTTATACCTTCAATTCTGTAGTCTGTATCCTTACACTTCCACTAAACACTCTGTCACTGCTGTTTCAGTATTGTAGTGAGGCATTCAGCAGTATGTGCTTATCTATGCACTGTGCTAAAAGTGAAGCAGTTATACATTTAGCTCGACACTCTCCTTGCAGAACTGTAATTATTCAGTCAGTACCTAAGCACTCATGCAGAAAAGTAGGCCTTATGGCATGGACTGCTTCAAACCCCTATAGACTATGCATGCACTCTTCTATGCTGCTGCAAACTTGTCTTTTAAACCTTCAATTGCCCAGTCTGTATCCTTACAGTTCCACTAAACACTCTGACACTGCTGTTTCAGTATTGTAGTGAGGCATTCAGCAGTCTGTGCTTATCTATGCACTGTGTTAAAAGTGAAGCAGTTATACATTCTGCTAGACACTCTCCTTGCAGAACTGTAATCATTCAGTCAGTACCTAAGTACTCATGCAGCAAAGTAGGCCTTAGGGCATGGACTGCTTCAAACCCCTATAGACTATGCATGCACTCCTCTATGCTCCTGCAAACTTGTCTTGTAAACCTTCAATTGCCAGTCTGTATCCTTACAGTTCCACTAAACACTCTGACCCTGCTGTTTCAGTATTGTAGTGAGCCATACAGCAGTATGAGCTTATCTATACACTGTTCTAAAAGTGAAGCAGTTATACATTCAGCTTGACAAGCTCCTTGCAGAACTGTAATCATTCAGTCAGTACCTAAGTACTCATGCAGCAAAGTAGGCCTTAGGGCATGGACTGCTTCAAACCACTATAGACTAGTCGTGCACTCTTCTATGCACCTGCAAACTTGTCTTTCAAACCTTCAATTGCCCAGCCTGTATCTTGACAGTTCCACTAAACACTCTGACACTGCTGTTTTAATATTGTAGTGAGGCATTCAGCAGTATGTGCTTATCTATGCACTGTGCTAAAAGTGAAGCAGTTATACATTCAGCTAGACACTCTCCTTGCAGGACTGTCATCTTGCAGTCAGTACTGAAGTAGTCATGCAGCAAAGTAGGCCTTAGGGCATGGACTGCATCAAACCCTTATTTACTATGCATGTACTCTTCCATGCACCTGAAACCTTGTGTTGTACACCTTTAATTACTCAGTCTGTATCCTTACACTCCCTCCAAACACTCTGCCACTGCTGTTTCAGTATTGTAGTGAGCCATACAGCAGTATGTGCTTATCTATACACTGTGCTAAAAGTGAAGCAGTTACACATTCAGCCAGACACTCTCCTTGCAGAACTGTAATCATTCAGTCAGTACCCAAGTAGTCATGCAGCGAAAAAGGTCTCAGGGCAAGGACTGCTTCAAACCCCTATAGTCTATGCATGCACTCTTCTATGCACCTGCAAACTTGTCTTTTAAACCTTTAATTACCCAGTCTGTATCCTTACAGTCCCTCAAAACACTCTGCAACTGCTCTTTCAGTATTGTAGTGAGCCATACAGCAGTACGTGCTTATCTATACACTGTGCTAAAAGTGAAGTAGTTATACATTCAGCCAGACACTCTCCTTGCAGAACTGTAATCAACCAGTCAGTACCGAAGTAGCTATGCAGCAAAGTAGGCCTTAGGGCATGGACTGCTTCAAACCCCTAGAGACTATGCATGCACTCTTATATGCACCTGCAAACTTGTATTTTAAACCTTCAATTGCCCAGTTTGTATCCTTACAGTTCCACTAAACACTCTGACACTGCTGTTTCAGTATTGTAGTGAAGCATTCAGCAGTATGTGCTTATCTATGCACTATGCTAAAAGTGAAGCAGTTATACTTTCAGCCAGATACTCTCCTTGCAGAACTGTAATAATTCAGTCAGTACCCAAGTACTCATGCAGCAAAGTAGGCCTTGCGAGATGGAGTGCTTCAAACCCCTATAGACTATGCATGCACTCTTCTATGCACCTGCAAACTTGTCTTTTAAACCTTCAATTGCACAGTCTGTATCCTTACACTTCCTGCAAACATTCTGCCACTACTGTTTCAGTATTGAAGGGAGCCATTCAGAAATGCAACACAGCTCCAGCAATGCTCTGGGAGACCTATGCTCACAATGCTGTGTAAATCCTCACGCCTGCTTCAAGCAGGTGCAGGATTATGACGCAGCATGGGCCCAAAGTGACTAAGTGAAATCTTGTAGATTTCACTCAGCCACTTTTTAGAAGTGTTCCTGCATTGGACCCCCCCAGCGCAGGAATGTCTACTTCTGATACAGGGATTTAGAATGTGATGCACCTCTCAGATGCGTCACATTCTAAATACCACACACCATGCCACCCCATTTCAGACATGGCCATATGCAAATCAGTCTGACCCTGTGCCTCATGGGAACAGTCCAGCCCGAACTGCCAAACCATGCCTTCCTGGATCGGACTCAAGCTTCCTAGCACCGGTTTCTGGAATTACAGCCGTCTTCAGCCAGGCTTGCTTGAATCCAGTGGCAAAGTGAGCAAGGGACTCACGTCTGAGCATACCCTGCCGACTTATGGTGAACAAAGCGGTACAAAAGGGGGTGGTGATGGACGGAGCATCTGAGCTGGACTGTTCCCATGAGTAAGTAAGTGTATGTTTCTGTAGAAGTAAGTGTAGTGGTGTGTGTATACCTGTATATACAAGTAAATGGATGTTTGATAGTTTATTTGCTTGTGTGAGTATGTGTGTGAGCAACTCTATAGATGAGTATCAGTGTGCAACAGGATGTATAGGTGTATGCGTACATATAATGAGCGAGTACATATATGAGTGACTATATAGAACTGTTGGTGAATGAGTGGATGTGTATGTTGTAGTGTAGTTCCTATTATCCCAACAGGCTCTGCGCATTGGAATAATACCTTCAATAGTATAGGCCTAGACCAGACGTTAACTAGGTCTACTACTGTCGATATTAGACTTAAAGTTTTGGGTTTGCCAGCTAGCTCAGAGTTCACTAGAAACTTTCTCGAATGTTCAGGAAGGAATTAACTTCCCTGATTAGACAAGAAGGGATTTAGTTTCTGACAACCATAGAACATGACAACTTTGCTCTCCCCTAATCAAGAGTGTTTCTCGAGAGTCGTGTGAACAAAAGGCAGTTTATTTTACTCAGTCAGTACGTGCATTCTTAGTCTCATCAGATTGTAGAGAAAAGGAAGAGACGGGCGTGTTCAATAAAAGATGTTATTTATTGATCAGTCTCTTTTCTCGTACAAGAGAAATGGATCGATATTATTGCAATACTTATCGTTAAGTAAAGTGCATACATTAAAAGCAGAAGTATAAAATAATACTGTAAACACATTGATATGGTTTCTAAGCCATATGAAGGTTTAAAATGAATAAAATATATTACATACACATATACATTTGACTAAACGTACTCAACTGGTGTTTCTAGATACGCCTACCCCGTGTACCTGACCTGAGCCTAATACGTGGGCGGGAATAGAAAGTTACAGTTTAAGTTAAGTTTGTTTTTGCCAATTGACTGACTAAAGAATTCTCTGTGAGGGGTTATTCAGTTCTGTACCTGGAAGTTAGGATGAATGAGGGATGGTATCTCTCTCTCTGCTCTCGATATTCCAGGCTGCCTGCGAGGGCTACCCGGAAACGCCGGTGCTGGATTTCTCGGCAGGAGAAAGCAGCGCGTCTCGTTCTCAGCGCGTCAGGAAGGCGGGGCTGTGCCAGCGGGGTCTGCTCTGCTCTGGGCTTCGGCAAGTATGGCTGCTCCGTCTCGTCACCACCGCGTGTGTTTGCATAGGGCAATATCGGTAATATTTAGGTGCCGAGATTGACGTAAGGATGGACATAGATACGTCAATAAGGATGTCATACGACCAGGTCGTTAGCACATTCTTTTGCTGAAGTTCTTGGTGAAATCAAAACAATGGCCGCAGGGGTTTTTCCCAGGTTGTCATAGGTTTGATTTGTTATGAGAACTCCGTATGCCTTATCAGGGGCTGGAGGAATATCGCTTGTCTAATTAGATCGCAAGCGTTATGACCTAATCAGATAACACGTTCCTGTGCCGTAGTGTGGCTTCGTCAGATAACGGTATCTGCATCATGGGGGTTTGCTGCCTCATGGGCTGACTGCTAGTTAACTTGTTGGTTTGTTAACCAGAATAGGGTCAGGAATAGGGGGATCGATTCAGAACCTATAGGAATACATCACACCCACTCCACGCTAACTATGGTCATATTTACTAATCTATGCATAGTAAAACATAGTACAATATATTTATAGAGTATTGTGTATACCTTACCACCCCAAAATACATATATGCATTTTGAAATTTTCAAATATACGGAAGAAATGCAGTCATATGTATAGTATGCACTCAAGCTGTAGAATAATGCTAAAGTAATAACGCATTTGTATACATTAATGCTATTTGGTATATGAGATTTACACATGAAATGGCTCTTAATACAGAAAAAAGGTTTGAGACCACTTCATCACAGAATATAATACAATGAACATACCAGCGGGTAGCTAATGTCTATAAGCTGTCTAAAAATAGAAATCTTAGTTTTCTAGGAATAGTCTCTTACTTTAAGCAGAAGATAAGTGACCCGAAAAATTGTAAAAAATAATTTGGGGCTGCTGAAAAAATTGCTGTCCGTGAACTGGAGGGAAGGCTGTTCATGTGACTTTGTTATTAAAGTTGAAGGCCAAATTCAGGGAACGCCGTGTACGAGTTTGTTCAAAAGTCCCTATTTCTGTTCTGGTGAGAACATCATATCATTTAGGCTTTCGAAAAAGTTGTCAACAGCTTCCTGGGAGAGTTCCATTAACTCGGAAATAGGTGTAACCATGCATTCATGTGCATGATTGTCTCCATTGACATTCTGATTTGCATTGCTGACAGAAGGTTGTACCTGATCGATGCTGCTTTCATCTTGTACTTCACTACCCCTTAATCGTAGTGGTGAAGCTTCCACGAATGCCGTCATCAGGATTGGTAGCCTTTGAGGGCAGCACAAAGCATGAGCCTTGATCGGACTCAACAATGTTTCTGCATCCATTGGCGCATCCGATTGTAGCGTCAGACAGGTGTCTAACACGCATTCTTCTCCGCATAGCAGGCACCTTAATACAGGTAAAACACATCGTTGCCGCATAGGTCGAAAGGATAGAAACCAAGTCATGTTCAGGTCTCTAAGCCGGGATAGTCCCAGGATTCTTGATATCCGGTCCCGGTATCCAATGGCTAGGATCGTTTCTTCCCTTGTCGCAGGTGTTTTGTCTGTGACATGGTTTGCCATAACGAAAAATAAGGACTAGGAATAGGATTCCTGCAATCAGTCCTAAAATGAGGGGGAGTCCGCCAAAAATCGAATGGACGAAGTCTGGAAAAATACCCAGTATGGCTTTGAATGGTGTTAATGCCATCGAAAATACCGTCTTAAATACTTGTGAGACCCCACTGGTATCAGAAATATTTAAGATTTCATTCAGGATTTCTGCGAAATGTATGGGGGAATTAGTTGATAACAATGAATGTATCTCTGCAGCCGTCCTTGCGACTTGTAGATCATATGTTTCTTTTGATGACGTGAGCCTGGTCGGCGTCTGAAGAAGCACTGTTTTCATTCTGCTTAAAGTATCTATTCGAACAGAAGTAATTTTCAAGTTGGGCCATGCCCTTGCCTCCCTGTCTGGAAAGGAGCTGGGGAACAATGAGTGTCCACAGCACTTGACCTTCGCAGTCGTAGTTACGAGATAAGGAGTCCCGGGCATAAGACTACAACATCTGCGATCTACAATTAGAATGTAAATCCCATTATAGAGTCTTTGAAAGAATGGTTCTATCTCTGTTGCAGGTGCGCCTTGCTGGTGACATGAAAGGTTATTTGAGTTCCCTTCACAGGCTCCGTGCAAACTCATTCCGTTACACAGAAGTGTACCGCTTAGTAAATGTAAATGTAAATGTATAGGCATTTATATAGCGCACTACTTACCCGTAGGGTCCCAAGGCGCTTCGACCGCTGCGAAACCCTTCCTGGCTTCCCTGAGAGATGGTCCCTTAATGGGTATCTCCAGGGTGAGACCAAGCATCCCCGGCGGTCTGGTGGGGCCGTTAGTGAAGATGAGGCAAGCTAATGCCCAGAGTTGCCGAGTGTGAACGCTGATCAGAGTGGGCACCGAGGCGAGAGAATTATCGAGTCCGCTGACCCTGGTCCAGAAACCTGCCGCGCCGGGAATCGAACCCTGGTCCCGGGCCGTCCTCTGCTCTCGGGTCTGCCGCCTCTAACCAGTGAGCCACACTACTTCACTGTAGCACAATTATTTGCCACTAAGAAACACTTTCTGTCCTTTATTACTGTCACATGCATGTGAATAGGGCAGGTCCCATGTTGTTTTAATGTACCCCTTTCCCAATTTCTCGTACATGCCAGCCTGTATATATTTTTGGCAGTATTGAAACCTGAAGGTTGAAATTGGAATATTTATTATCCCATGTATTATCCATTCACTGACAGGTCGTTCTGACATTGTCACTGGTAATCTCTCAAGTTTCTCAATGCTCAGGATTGTATAATCAGCTCCCTTTTGGGCCATACTGATTTGTCTATCAGTAAGGTTAAAGATATAGAATAGTGACATTGTGTTGATTAAACGCCAAGGCACATAGCCTGAACGCAGATTTTGTAACGTCCAGCCAAGCTGTACAATAGAACGCAATTGGGACTGACCGTGTTGTAATAACAGTAAGTCTTGCGATAATATGTCGATTGCTGAAGACACAATGCTGTCCAAAGAAAAAATTCTGGAGGACAGAGTCATTAACCCATTGTCCACTACAGAAAGTGATTTTTCCAAATTAATACGGTCAATTTCCCGTATTCTCTCTGCTGTTTCAATTTGAGTAACCTTCCAGGCCTCATTGTATGCTGCATATACAGAGGCTGCTAAGAAACGCTTTTGACTGTGTTTGCGTGGTCCCATAGTGAAATCACGCAAGTCAGCACCATCAGTAAGTAAAGTTAGGTGTTGCTTAATTTCTGCCAGTGTGGAAGTTTGTAGCCATTGAAGGCATAATTTGCCCACACTGTAGGTGGTTATTATCCCTGGGTGATGTCTTTGAGGATATCTAGGGTCTGGCCTGGTCATTTTGAACCCCTGTGTTTTGTTCAGGAATCTGTCTTGACAGTTATTAGTATCTGTGGGCCAGATCAACCACTGTTTCCAATCTGGATGTGTTCTGTTTTGGTTTAATACATAATTTACGTCTATCTCTTCTTCTGTAGAACTATTGCTGATCATTGTTGGTTTTGGAATAGACGGTTTATTTAAGTCTTTGATTTTGGCTAGGCCAAGACAGGTGGTTTGTTGAACAGTGTCATTTAAAAATATAATTTGTTCTGGGATCATGCAGGCTCTAAACAAAGATTCTATACCCTGTACTTGCCATTCTTTTGTACCCCAAACACTTTTCAATTCAACATTTTTGTCCCAATAATCAAAACCAAAAGTATTCATTTGTTCAAAGAATGAGTCTGAATATATCAATTTCGTGTTGGTTATCATGGTCTTCATCCCTGTCTTATTTGACAATTTGAAATAAAATGTTTCAGCATTACTTATGTTAAAACCTGAAAAATATGAATATTTGTCGTAAACGGTTCTCGAGCTTCCTTTTGGAGGGGTTGCACAATGTTCCCATTGATTATAATTTAAAACATTTCTAGGTTGTGCAGATCTATGTAGAAAATGATTACCATAGTGGTTATAACAGTACATACTATCATAATTTGTAGAACCCTGCAAATAATCATGTTTGGTAAATTTAGCAGACATTACTAAGTCAGACATCATATTATTAATGCTTTCGAAGTCCCAATCATCAGCAAATGAGCTCGGTTTTACAAAGTCACTCAATGAGATCTTAATTTGGTGTGGATATTTCAGGATTTCGACCGGACCCTAAATTTCATAGTCAGTGTTATCCCATGCTACCCCACCCGGTATAGGATTGGCTGTGAAGTTGGCTGAAGAAAGTTCTCTTTTCTCGAAGTGTGAAGATGTGTGTGGTTTGAGGATCAAGTTGATTTTCTGACTTGCTGTGTCCATTTTAGCATATTTTCCCTCAATGAAGCGTCCCAAAGTTAGTACCATGATGAGCCAAAGTATGAGGATAAATGCACCAAAACCCACCCAAAATTCAAGCCATGGAGAAACCAGATATTTTTCTTTCAGTTGTTTCAAAAGTTCTTTAGCTTTATCTTTAAAGGTATTTGATGATGGCTGTGTCTTTGATTCACTGAAGCCTTCAGAGGAATCATCGAAGTTTATGAAGTAGCCGGATGCAGTTCTGTCAATTGTTCCAATTGGTTCAGGATCACTGTTTCTTGCATTTGCACTTGGTACTTCATTATAGATTGGTGTGTCTCTGCTAAATGTTTTTATTTGGGTTTTCAGAGGTCTAAGTTCCATTGCATTGTTGCATAGTCCTTGTTGTTCTTTTGTAGGCGTTTCGAATGCAATAAGCCTCTTAGTTAGGACCTCTGTACTGGTAGCAAACCTTGGTGTTCTGCTACTTATTGGGAGTCCACTTGGCCTACTATTTGTTATCGGCCACATGATTGTGGTTTTACCAGGTCGATCGATACAACCCGGTTCTCCTTTTTACCAGCAAGCGGCGGTAGTACAACTGATCTTGTCCCGTTGACAGACAAGACAGGAACTGCTTTTCTGTAAGAAGGCCCAAATTCCTTCTTTACCGCGATCTTTTCTCTGACCAGATCCCCGACTTTTGGAATCCAGACAGGTCTTGCTGGGACAGGTGGTGGTTCTTCAGTGGTTGTTGGCTGTTGTTTCAACTTTATGTTGCTCAGGTCTTTTCTTGTTTTGTTTAAGTCCTGCAAAATAGCCAAACGGTCTTTGATATCAAAGCTTTTTTCTTTTACCACTGAAGTCTGACTATCAAGGTCAGAGATCAACATCCTAGTTCCAAATAATAATTCGTACGGACTGAATCCCTTCAGAGAATTTCTTGGCAAGTTATTTAGACTACGTTGGACACTTATTAGATGTTTGACCCACCCAGCTCCCGAACCTAATACCTTTCCATTATAGATTGCTTTATGCCTTGGTTTTTTCTTTACACCATCCCGTATCCCTCAGGAAGGAAGTGAGAAGATTCCCGCTGTGCTATGCTCATTTGGCCATGTGTCCCCTCAGGCTGGAGGGCTAGAGTGAAAACAATGGTCAAACGTAGCATGCTCTTAGCGTATATGCCATTTAGACTTGCAAATCTTTGTATAACAGTCCAGACGTCAGCCGAGTGCTGGTGGTCTACATCATAAGTGGAAACTAGCCTATATATGTTAATCGCAAGCCTTGCTTTTTACTCTTGATTTTTTCTGGAGTAAAACTACGAGGTATTAAGCTGTTTCTCTCCCCACTGCGATCTCTGTTGCAGTTTGGGCAGTTTTTTACAAACATGGTGTGATGCAGGCTCATGCCTGGCCACCAGTACCGTGATTGTAATTCTTCCAGAGAATCTTTTAGTTTGAGGTGTCCGAGACCCTCACCCATATGTGCGTCTGCGATTAACAAGTTTCTCCTGTCCATGTTTGGAATCACTCTATCCCCCACTCCAGGGATTCGAGCAAAAGGGACGGAGTTTGCATCGATTATGTATGTATAATTGAGTGGATAGTTGATCGGTAGCGCTGAGCAGTCGCCTTTTAATGACGTTTTCACCGCCAGCACTGTTTCACCGTCAATGTATTTTAATGTACGCTTTTTTCGAACTACGGGAGCCGATTTAGTTGCTACCGCTGTGGCTGTGTCAGCCAATGAATTCCCTGCAACGTGAACGCCATCACGCTGATGACTCAGTGAGTGTGTCACGTGAGTCTTTGGTAGTTCTTTTTGTAAAAGAGCTATTTGTTCCCAGAGCAGTTTCTGCTTTATTGTTGCATCTGTGTCATCTTTGTAACCGTTTTGAATCCATGTCTGCAAATCGTTGTTATATGATTTGACGCAGTAATATGAATCTGACACTATAAGTGTCGGGAATTCGCGATCCGCATTATCTAGCGCCATTTTCAATGCTAATATTTCAGTTTGTTGTTCTGAATTAGTTTCTACTGAGTGTGTTTTTGTTAATAGAGGTCTTAGTTTACCTCCGCGCCACACTTCTTTTGTAATCCCACATGTGGGGTTGTATGCTTGTTCTCCCCAAACGGGGGGTTGAGCATGTCCGTCTGTATAAATTACACAGGCGTAATGTCGTAAAGGCAGAATATCGATTGGCAGAGGGAATGTTCTTTCATATTCTAGATTTTTTAATTCCTCTAGTTCTGGATCAAAGTAGTAGTATACTTTGTCCGTTGTGATTGAATTCACCCATTGTATCCATTCCGGATTCAATGTTGTTGTTGGTAAATTACATGGTGTTGTTAATGCCTCAAAGGCTGATTCAGCTGTTCTGACTGTGATGTGTCTACCGTCCGCTTGATCTTTTTCTCTAGCTATTGCGGTTTGAACTGCATGAACAATTTTTTCTTTAATGCTGAATTTCTGTTCAGCTTCTGTGTACAAGTCTGATTTGAATGCAATTGGTACCTTTTCTCCCTCATTAGAGGTCAGGTATGTGAATCCGCATCTCCCTGGGATGACTCGGATCACAAGATTGCGTGTGTTATCACGTGTTTCTAATTTTGTTTTAATTAGCATGTCTGTTTGTAAGGATCTCAATATTTCTGTGTGTATTTGAGTCCAATTAGATCTTTTAAAATCTGGTTTTATTAGATCATAAAGGGGTTTGACCCTTTCTGCGTAATTTGCAATATATGTTCTTCCAAAATTTAGGAAGCCTAGAATTGACTGTAGGTTTGTTAGTGTTCTAGGTGCTTGGAGTACGGCACATTTTTCTAGAAAATTGTCAGCCAGGCTTTTGCCTTCACTTGATAATTCATATCCTAAGAACAGGACTGTCAGATGGGCAATTCTGGATTTTTTAAAGTTGAATTTGTAACCCTCTGCTGCGAACCCAAGTATTATGGTGTTCACTCTCTTCAAGTGAGTCTCCAAGTCATCATCTGTTAAGTATATGTCGTCGACATATGATAATGCTTCGTCGTCATATATTTGTAGTAATTCTGTTACTCTCGCTGAGAATACTCCCGGGCTGTTCTTGTACCCCTGGGCTAACCGACAGAATTGTTTTTGAGTGCCATTTATTGAGAACGCAGACAAATATCTGCTCTCTGGTGCTATGTTTTGACAAAAGAATCCATTAGAGATGTCTAAGGTTGTTTTGTATTTTTTGCGCACTATGTTATTCATTAGTGCAGCACTATGTGAGTTTTGCACTGCAAAAGTTTTGAAACATGAGTTAAGGTGTCGGTAATCCAAAACTAGACGGTATGAATTGTCTGGTTTGGAGACCGGAAACAAAGGGTTGTTCATTTGTGAGGTGCAAGTTTCAATCACCCCCTGGTATTCTAGCTGATCTAGAATTTCTTTTACCTGTTTTTTTGCTTCTTGCTTATTTGGGTACTGCCTTTGTGCAGTAGGTTGTGATTTTAACTGGATTTTGTGAGGAGGAGAGTCCTCATCCCATCCTACGTGATTTTTATATAAAGCAGGAGCTAGAGCTACTGCCCACTTTCTAGCAAGTGTGTATTTTTTATGAATTGGGATGTGGTTTGAGAAGGCAGGCATAATTGCTTCTTCGCCATGAGGGCACTCCCTGACAAATTCTGGTGGCCAGTCTTTTTCAGCTAGAAGGATGTCATAGCCCTTGGAGAGATTATCCCAAAATAGTCCCCTTATTTTTCTAGTCTTATCTCCCTCTATACGTAATGTTATTTCGTATATTTTGTGAGGTTTGCTAACTCTGGTGTCTGCAGTTTCCACTTGAAGATATTCATTCGTGTCCACTGTCTCCAGATGATTCATAAGAACTTTGCGAGCTATGCTCACTTCTGCTGCGCTGTCTAGCATTGTCTGAGCCCATTCTCCGTTTTTCAGTTGTGTCCTCAGTATTCTCGGCATTGTTAACTACCTTGATACTGGCTACCTTCTTTTTTGGAAATTGTAATTTCTTTTTTAGCTGAGCAGGTTCCTTGTCTTTGGACTTGGCGTGCTCTTCTCTTTGTTCTGATCGTCCTCTTCTTTCCGATTTCTGCGAGGAAGTCTGAAAAGATTGAGAGGGACGTGTATCAATGTCTTGATATCTATCAGGCTTTTTTATATTATCCCTATTTCTAAGGATATATCTTTTCCCAGAGGGGTCACTCTGGGGTGACCTGTGTCTTTGGTTCGGAGATTTTTCTCTTCGCCTTGGAGACCTGCCTCTGGACTGGAATTTCTTTTCTTTAGGATTGGATTGTTTGTTTCCATCCCAGCTCTTTTTCTGTGATGTTGAATTATTATTAAAAAATATTTTTTCAGGACTTTCAATCAGTTGTGGTTTTACTGGTATTCCACCTAAACTATCTCTACCTAGTTCCTCATAGGATTTTTCTATGATTCTGGCAATTTCAGCTGGTTGGTCTGCTATATCTGTCTCCTTTAACCTCTGGCGGATCGCCACGTTTGCTGCTTCTCCCTTTATGTTGGCTAATAATATAGCTGAGACCTGCTTGAAGTCTTTTAGTAATTTCATACCAAGAGTTAAAGCGGGTTCTGGACCATATTTGTCTTGAATTTGTTTTAGCACATCTGGTATTACCGAAATGGATGGAACACCGTGCGTTTTTGTGTAAATGGAAGCAAAGACTGTACCCCAAGTGTCACAGTCCTCAATGTGTGGTGCGATTCCCATTGGAAGACAGATAGTCAGAATCCTGTGTTTTTCTAACGGGGTGGTGTCAGGAAACACCGCCTCTATTTGGGTTATTTTCTGTGCCAACCAGAATGGTATTTGTTCCCGTTTAGCTGGTACTTTACCTAGGCAGGACTGTATGTTCTGTGGTGTAATTTTATTTGTGTTCCCCTGGTGAGGGGTCAGCTGTGGAATTTTAATTGCTGGCTGAATTGTAGAAGTCCGCATCACATACTGGACTAATTGTCTATGTATTTTTATTAATTGTTTTAGCTGTGTTAAAAGGTTTGCTGCAGACATCCCGTCGATGTCTGGATGTGGTGTGTATCCGGCTAGGACCGGCCACGTTGCTCCTGGTCTACCTAAGGGACCGAGCCTGGTGATGTGATTATTATGTTTTAGGGCGCCATCAAATAAGAGCAGGTACTCTTGAAATTTGAGTGGTACTTCCACCTCCTCGAAAGGAGTGTACGTTTCAGGAGGTTCCTCTATTTTGTAATAGTGGAAGTACTTTATTACAGCATTTGCTGCAGGAAAATTTATCCATGAATAGTATACCTCTGTCTGCCGATATTCGTGTGCCTCAATTATGAATATGACTGTACCACCTCTTGGTGTCAGTCCATTTTCTATAAGTTTTAAAGTTATAGATTTCCTTTTAATGACCGGGATGAGTATTATATCCGGGTCTGCGTCTTGCAGTGCAGTATCAGCTGCTGCGAGTTCAGTTGCTAATCTAACTGCCTCTCTTTCATCATCACTGTCTGCCATTTTACCGACAGGATGGTTACTTTGTTTGTTTGCAGATCAGGTTTCTTATGGAAACAAAGATTAGATGCACAATATTTTGGAACGGTTTATCCTTCAACGTTGACTAAACCAAGTACCATACATAGGAGTTTCCTCCTGCGATGTTTGGCGGATATTACCTTTCACCCACTCCAGACGTCTTTGGAGTATTATGGGAAAAAGGGGTCTGAGTGAGAAAGCACGACTGAGTTACTTTAAATGTCTTACGTTAGTTTTATCGCCCTTTCCAAACGCGTTGGGCGCCATGTAGTGTAGTTCCTATTATCCCAATAGGCTCTGCGCATTGGAATAATACCTTCAATAGTATAGGCCTAGACCAGACGTTAACTAGGTCTACTACTGTCGATATTAGACTTAAAGTTTTGGGTTTTCCAGCTAGCTCAGAGTTCACTAGAAACTTTCTCGAATGTTCAGGAAGGAATTAACTTCCCTGATTAGACAAGAAGGGATTTAGTTTCTGACAACCATAGAACATGACAACTTTGCTCTCCCCTAATCAAGAGTGTATCTCGAGAGTCGTGTGAACAAAAGGCAGTTTATTTTACTCAGTCAGTACGTGCATTCTTAGTCTCATCAGATTGTAGAGAAAAGGAAGAGACGGGCGTGTTCAATAAAAGATGTTATTTATTGATCAGTCTCTTTTCTCGTACAAGAGAAATGGATCGATATTATTGCAATACTTATCGTTAAGTAAAGTGCATACATTAAAAGCAGAAGTATAAAATAATACTGTAAAAACATTGATATGGTTTCTAAGCCATATGAAGGTTTAAAATGAATAAAATATATTACATACACATATACATTTGACTAAACGTACTCAACTGGTGTTTCTAGATACGCCTACCCCGTGTACCTGACCTGAGCCTAATACGTGGGCGGGAATAGAAAGTTACAGTTTAAGTTAAGTTTGTTTTTGCCAATTGACTGACTAAAGAATTCTCTGTGAGGGGTTATTCAGTTCTGTACCTGGAAGTTAGGATGAATGAGGGATGGTATCTCTCTCTCTGCTCTCGATATTCCAGGCTGCCTGCGAGGGCTACCCGGAAACGCCGGTGCTGGATTTCTCGGCAGGAGAAAGCAGCGCGTCTCGTTCTCAGCGCGTCAGGAAGGCGGGGCTGTGCCAGCGGGGTCTGCTCTGCTCTGGGCTTCGGCAAGTATGGCTGCTCCGTCTCGTCACCACCGCGTGTGTTTGCATAGGGCAATATCGGTAATATTTATACCTTTAAGGTGCCGAGATTGACGTAAGGATGGACACAGATACGTCAATAAGGATGTCATACGACCAGGTCGTTAGCACATTCTTTTGCTGAAGTTCTTGGTGAAATCAAAACAATGGCCGCAGGGGTTTTTCCCAGGTTGTCATAGGTTTGATTTGTTATGAGAACTCCGTATGCCTTATCAGGGGCTGGAGGAATATCGCTTGTCTAATTAGATCGCAAGCGTTATGACCTAATCAGATAACACGTTCCTGTGCCGTAGTGTGGCTTCGTCAGATAACGGTATCTGCATCATGGGGGTTTGCTGCCTCATGGGCTGACTGCTAGTTAACTTGTTGGTTTGTTAACCAGAATAGGGTCAGGAATAGGGGGATCGATTCAGAACCTATAGGAATACATCACAATGTAGATGTTGGAATGACCTAATAAGTTGTTGTAACTGGTATTGGTATCTCCATTTAAAAAAGAAAATGTTAGCTTCTATTTTTAAATGTGTGCATCAAAAGTTATATGAGGGTGAGAGGAGGTCTGCCACTCTTTCACAAGGATGATATCATGAGTGATGTCATTTGAGATGTCATGAGTAATGTCATGAGTGATGTCACTGACCATGTCAAGAGTGATGTAATATGTGATGTCATCAGCAGAGAAATTTCAATGGTTTGTATGAGTGAAATGTCCAGCTAACTATAACATGTGTGAAACCTATGTTTTTTTCAATGAATTTCTAAGGTTTTTTTAAATGCTAATTCCTTACTATAACGTGTCTGAAACCTATGTTTTTTTTCAGTGAATTTGAAAGGTTTTGTAAATGATCATTTTAAAATGTATTAAATATTATATTTCTTTATTTTTATAGTAATTTCCTACATTTTTATTATACATATTTATATTTATTTTATTTTTAAAGTTACATTTCATATTTTTTATGTAAAATAATAACAAAAGTGAATTAAAAAAGAATGCACTGCTAGTGAAACTGCCTGGGTGAATTTGTTAGTGTTTGTTAGGGGCAGATTTACAACCCCCTTGTGTCTCTTTTACACGCCCGTTGCATCACTTTTCTGATGCAGCGGTGGTGCAAAAGATGGACCATGGTGTGTGGTATTTAGAATGTGACGTATCTGGGAGGTGCGTCACATTGTAAATCCCTGTACCAGAAGGAGACATTCTAACATGAGAGGGGGGCGTTGCGGCGCAGGAACACCTCCTAAAAGTGGTTGAGTGAAATCTACAAGATTTCACTTTGTCACTTTTGGGCTCATGCTGTGTCAAAACCCTGCACTAGCTTGAAGCAGGTGTAAGGATTGACACAGCATTCTGAGCATAGGGCCCCCGGAGCATTGCTGGAGATGCGTTGCACTTGCAACATAACTCAAACAATGCACCACCTCTACAGCACAGTTACATCACATATCTGTGCCGTTTTTATCCCATGGTACACCGCATTATAAATACGGCGCTTCCATGGTGGTGGTGTCAGGGTGCACAATAACTGGCATATACCTGGGGATATGCCAGTTATTGTATATGTGCCCATTAGTGTTTTAATGTAGTGAATGGATTACTACATACCGATGAATGAGTCACTACAAAACTAAAACAGCAGTGACAGAGTGTTTAGTGGAAGTGTAAGGATACAAACTGGGGAATCAAATGTATAAAAGACAAATTTGCAAATACATAGAAGACTGCATGCATAGCCTATAGGGGTTTGAAGCAGTCTATGGCCTAAGGCCTATTTTAATGCATGAGTACTTAGGTACTGAGTGGATGATTACAGTTCTGCAAGGAAAGAGCCTGATTGAATTTATAACAGCCTCAGTTTTACCACAGTATATAGATAAACACACACTGCTGAATGGCTCACTACAATATTGAAACAGTAGTGTGAGAGTGTTTGGTGAAAGTGTAAAGATACAGACTGGGGAATTGAAGGTATAAAAGACAAGTTTGCCGGTGTATAGAACACTGCATGCATAGTCTATAAAAGTTTAAAACAGTCCATGGCCTAAAGCCTACTTTGCTTCATGACTACTTAGATACTGACTGGATGATTACAGTTGTGCAAAGAGAGTATCGAGCTGAATGTATAACTGCTTCACTTTTAAAACAGTGTATAGATAAACACATACTGCTGTATGGCTCACTACAATACTAAAATAGCAGTAGCAGAATGTTTGGAGGAAGTGTAAAGATACAGACTGGGAAATTGAAATTTTAAAAGCCAAGTTTGCATGTGCATTCAATAAGTCATCAACAAGCGCCAGCACACCTTTCCGAGGGTAGGTTTACGATTTACAAACGCTAAAAAATGTTACATTTAAAAGCATAATAATAACAAATAATAATCCTTTTTTTTCTTCTAATGATAACGATATTATTTTTAATATCTTCTATTTAAATGTTTTTAATCATGAAAATGCAAAGAACACATTTTACTGAGTAACACTTTTTAAACTCTCCAACGTATGTAGATAATAATATCTTATACGTGTTACGATCGAAATCGAAACCTTTACAGCTTCACAGTTTGTAACTTTTACGAACACGTGCAGAAAAAAACAGTTAAAACGTGAGCACGTGTAAACTGCAAAATGTGCCATCTAAATGGGCGGACCCACATCTTCCTTCCGTAGACTACTAAACAACCAAAAACTATATAAACCACACCTACTGTGCAATTAGTTTCATTTTCGCAAGTTATTTCTGAGTCGCCAATCTATGTTGCATGTTCCGTTTTCTAACATCGGATTCTCTTTTTCCGTCAACAAACATATTCCGGAGTTGTAAGTTGTTTCACTATGGCATAGGCATAGTACTTAGTTATAATTTGTGGCTATTCATCAATATTTAAACATTTATATGTAGAAAAAAATGTTATTGCCTGTTTTTCGCTTTTTCTCTGTAACGTCAGCAGCTTGTTTTTAGAAACAGATAGATTATAACAAACATTGCTCCTTTTCTGGCTCCTTTCACCTTATATATAGTGAGTTTTTATATTATAATATTGACACTGTACTTAGCTTGAGAGGTGTTGCTGACCCGTCGACGCAAACCCTAAACATTTACAATCAACGTCACCATATTCCATTAATTATTGTATTTTCCCCTAGAGATCACATACTGTTAATATGTATATTATAACATTAACAGTCTTGGTGATCTTTGTGGACTTCACAATCCGTCGTCACAAAGAGTAACAATAAGTAAGCAATGATACCGGCTTGCGGTTTTCAGTCTATTTTCTACTTCTGATCATGTGCAGTTAGAATATATAGATAATATTATTCTCACCGTCATGATCTCAGAGGAGTTCATGACACGTCACCACGGAGATCAAACTTTTTCACCTCCCGGAGAAAAGAAGTTCAGTAATAATTACCGCTCGAAAGTATTTCATCATGGATGTTCTGTTAAATACATAACTTTATTTTCCTTTTCTTTTTACCGTAACAATGGTATCAATCGTTATATTATAATAGATTGTCCTATTGCTACAGAAGAGGAATGGGAAATTTTTCAGCGCCATCTGTAATACAACTTTAAAATATTAAAAAGCACTTGATCAGATATTTTTTTCAAGAACCATATTTTACAAAACAGCAGAACAAAAAAATATAGCTATCATGCATACTTTGTTACTTTAAATATTTAATAAACCCAACATTTCTGAATGTTATTTTCTAATTTCTATTCCTATTTGCGGTTCCTATTCACCTTCTCTCTTAAGAATATATAGGATCTGTACTTTATATTATAAGAGTACCGTCCTATATATTCTTTAGTGAGTATGTGATTTATTAGCGGAACAGTCTGCAACCTCTAAGCACTACGACAGCACGTTCCAGAATTGTACAGAATACAAATTTGAAAAATAATAATGCATGCATTTCTATGTAATATGTAATCATTTGTATTTAAGTGTGTTTTACTTGTTCTCTTGATCTGAGATAATGTAGTGCAGGAGTGTTTGTTGTAGCACTTCTATTCTACTTTATCTAAAAGTAACTGATGCCCTCTTACATTATCAAGAATGTGGGGCAACACTTTTACAAACTATAGCAGAAAAAAGGAGGGTATGGCCACGCTTAACTGATATTTTATGAAATTCAATTTTTAATTGTCACCCCTTTCATATATACAGCGACAGTTTCTGAAGAAAGCTTATTTGTATTTGCTTAATAAAAACTGTTTCAAACCTAGACTGTTTTTTTTGCTTTGCAACCACACCTCCCCATCAGGAAAGTATTACATTATAAGTAAATAGTACTCCTAAGAAGTATGTCTCCTACAAACTTGATTAAAAAAAAACAGCACAAGACACTATCATTTTTCCGCCGTGATTTATACACCACACGGTAATTATATAAATGGCCCTTGAAACATATTAAAAAAATTGTTTCCCTCATAACTCCTCTCCACTACCTTATGGGCACTGTACAGAGTTAATAGTGTTCCTAACCTGCCCTCCACTACTTTCTTTCCCCTTACTCCTTTGGAAAATGCATCACAATATCACTGACAACAGTGAACCGTTCCCACCCAATAAAGAGCAAACTTGTGCTCGGAACACTTTAGCCAATAAAGGGCCAGATGTAGGTAATTCCGATTTACCTACTCTTAAATACCGAATCATAACAATTCGGTATTTAAGATTAGGTAAATTGGAAGTAGGCAGATGTAGTTAATTTTTATTTTACAATTACCGATTCTGTAAGATTCTGTATATTTCCCATTGATTCCTATGGGCCTTGAAGCCTATAGGAATCAATGGGAAATACCGATTCAGTATTTACCGAATCGGTAAATACCGAATCCTGGCAGGGGGAACGGGGTGTCACTTTGACACCCTGTAGCACCCCAATTGCAGGCTTGTGTGCCATGTAGCACACATACATGCCCTAAGGGCATGTCTGTGTGTCACATGGCATAGGTGTACATGCACCGACGTGCATGTACACTGGAATTTGGTATTTTACCCAATAGGATTGGGTGGCAAATTAAGAATTCCTAAGGGCCTGTGGCACTGCAAACTGTGCCACCCACATATGGATTTACAGAATCGGTATATTTACCGATTCGGAAAAATACCGAAGTGGTAAATTTACCGAATCGGTAAATATACCGATTCTGTAAATTCCAAGCCACCTACATGTCAAAAGCCAAATACCGGTCGGTAACGGCCGAAATCGACCGTTTCCGACCGGTATTTGGACACCTACATCTGGCCCAAAATGTCCATGTTGCTCTGCACAGGAGGAAGGAATGACTGCCAAAACTTATACTTTTAATACTTCACAGCCAATGAACATTAATCTTCGTAAAGTCCCGCTTGGAGCACTTTACCCTGATACTCCCCGAACAGGATGGAATCGCTTACAAAACCTTTCCACTGACTTCTTCTACGACTAACGGTTCCTATGAAAAAAATAAATATAAATCTCCAGCACAGTAACTATTTCAATTAGCAACATATTGTGGTGAAATTCTAACCTCTGTACTCACACAAGTGATCCATGAACTGTTTCTATGGTAACAGGCAGAAAGGTACTGGCGGTACAAAAACATGTTACATTTACACTAGATCCTCTACAAGACAGAAAGGAAAGCAAAATACCACATTTACAACCCCCTTGCACAGTTTTTTTAATAAGATTAGGCCCCAGGGGGAGGGGCCTGGGGGGGAGGCGATCCCCGGAACTCCGGGGGGCCATGAGCCCCCCCGCATGCATATAGTTAAAGACCCGGGGGGTAGCTATCCCCACGCAGGGGGGACCCTCTTGGCCCCCCGTTATGAAAAAAACATTGCCCCCGGGATTTGGCCCCCCGGAGGCTAATTAACAATGAAGAGGGCTTCGTGTTTTTTTTTTTTTTTTGCCCAAAACGCTTACCCCGTTTAAAAAAAAAATCAAAATCCCGCGTGAAGTCATGTACGGCGCCCCGTTCGCGCACGACGCAAAAGATTCTAATTGTTCAAAAACATATATTTATGGATTTAATATACAACTGAAGGGAATACATTATCTGGGATAATCATGAAAATAGTTTTAAAAAACTTTAAATAAGCGTATATTACTTTTAAAAGTAATTACCAAAATAGCGACCGTACGTCGTAAGAGCAAAGATGGTTTGAAGAGTTATACATTTTATAAAACAATATAGTACTTCATGCTAAAGGAGAAAGTCAGCACAATTATTGACCCCTCCCCAACATTTAAAAGCCCCTGGGGGAGGTGGTAAATTAATCGAGACTGAATACGTTAGTATACCCTACCGTGCTTACGCTACCAGCAAAACACAACAACAGTACAAGGCCCAGATTTCCATTTTAGTGATTTCTTAGTTGCAGGTCTAGTTGTCAGATCGACACACGCACTCCCTCATGGCTGGTTGACACCCACACCACACCCATCCAGCACATTCGTCACAACACAGGTGACCCTATGTATAAAAAAGACGCAATTTTAGAGTTGTTCCCAAAGTACAGAACAAGGGGCCCACTACTACATGCGTGGCCTCTTTAGTCACTGAGTTAGTGGTGCCCGAAGCACTGAGCGGGTGAAGAACCTGCGATGATGATGATGGGAGCAGGAGTATGTCGTTAGCCATAGAGATATCAAGACTCGGCACCATGTATGAGACTTCTTTGTTGGAGATCGGGACTACATCATGCAGAAGGTGTCTTTTCCACGAAAAGGTGAGCAGTGAGACTTGAGTACGCATCGGAGGGAGGCAAAGGGTTGTAGCAGACAAGATACAAAAACGCACTCCTATATAGTGTATTAATTTACATGTATAATTTTTTTGCCCAATAGCAGGAAAGTTTTTATAACGCTGAAATATCCGGAATATTACCAATACAAACAGTTCGTAGAAATGTGAGAAGGAACGTGTATAAAAGCGCGATGTTATCTAACTCCAATTGAATATAGTAACAATTACCAATCATAAAATCTTTCTTTTAATATCTTTTAGATGTACGGCTTCACGATGCATTATGTAACAAGGACGACGGCAATGGCACAAGGTGGGCAAAGAAGCTTGTTTCCGAAAGAACGACAAGTTAACTGTGAAACGAGAGAATGTGTAGTATGCAGCAGGTGCACAAAACACATATTGGGCTAACAGGACTTCAGCTAGGATCAGATAGCTTCCTGGGCCCACACACAGTCGCACCGAGTTCCTCACAGGTCTTTTAAAGACATTTTGCTTGTAAATGAGGCTTTGATGTCCCCCCCGCTTACAGCCCCTGCAGCTCCACTCTTCTTTTTCCTTGAAGTTAAGCACCTCCCGAGGATTTTTCTAGCCCCCCTGATATTTTTGACTGTGGTTGCACCTCTGGCTTCAGGCACCCCCCCCCACCGTCGTGTGTGTCTCTCCCACGTTTTAATGTCCTTTTTTCTCTCTTTCTCTTTCTTAATCTCTCACATCGTTTCTCTTTCTATTTAAAAGTTTTGGAGGCTGCTATCTCCAGTCTGCTATATTCAACCTTATCTGAGTTGAAGTTGTGAACTCTCTTGATTACTGTGAAGGCCTCTTCAACACGTAGAGCACCCTCTTTCAATCATGCCATTGGCACTAGGTGAGAAAATAATTTTGTTTCCGAAACAACAACAAATTATTTGTAAGGGGAGAGAGTGGGTAGTGTGCAGCAGCTTCACTGTGTAGAAATGTATAATTACCTCCGAGCAGTGACAACAGATAGGTTACAACAGTCTGAGAAACAGATCTACAAGCTTATTGTGCCACTTTTGTGTCACTTTTAACATGGGAAAAGTGGTGCAAGGAGCTTGTAAATCTGCGTCTGACTTTTCAAGAAAAAATCTCAACTCCAGACTCTGCGAGACAGTAATAATGTTGTTTTCTCTCTCTTTCTCTCTCTCACTCTCTGTGACATCATTTCTCTTTCTCTTTTAAAGTTATAGACACTGCTGTCTACTTTGACGTGTAGAAGCAGAGTTGAATTGAAGTTGTGAACTCCGGTGGCCGCAGTGTTTGGTCGCAGTCTTTATACAAGTTAGGCACAGCAACCTAGATATACAATGCCTCCATTGCAATGCATTAGTCGGCGTATTTACAATCCCTTTGTGCCACTTTTGTGTCAGTAACGCAGTAGGCACTTCCATATAGACGCCACTTGGACGCGGGACTATAACAGAAGTTAAATGTACTAAGCACACTTCACACGTAAAATCATAGTGTTACCTTCAATTGTAATGATTCACCTTATTTAGTCACATCTACATAACTTTAAACTTTTTTTTTCTTTTTTGTTTTGCAGATTACCTACACAACGTCTTTTGAAATCTACATCACAATTTGTTTATAATACTGTTTTATTAAAGGTTTTTTTCTAGTTGTTTATTACATTATCTTTAAGTTACGTTTAGTTATTGTTGTTTTATTAAAAGTTAATAAAGGGGGGACGGTCCACAACAAAAATAATATTTATAATTTGAAATACTATAGTAAGATGTTTGACAATAGGGTTGAAAAGTACTGGGTGTACAATAAGTTATATTTTCTCTGGATGTACTACAACATAGAAAGGTAATCAAAGTAAAACAATGTGTACCACATTTACAAACCTCTTGCGACATTTTCGCGTGCAAACCTACCCCCTACAAAATTAACTGTGTGGGCCTCAATGACGCCCCTCAAACCTCGAAAAACGACCACCCCCCGGAGATTTCTATATAGTGTGAGGTAGGATGCGTGGCCCACCGCCTGATGCCCTGGAGTCCGACACACCCAGACCCGGTTCCTGCAGTGTCCTGGGGGAAAACAGTCATTACAAGGCGGTCGTAACCATGCGTGATCGTCACCACGAATTCATTAGCGCGCATATGGCTTTACCACACATGCCTTTACCATGCATGCTTTTACAACAAGTATACATTTACCACGCATGATAAAGGCATAAGCATGATAATGGCTTTGTGGTGACGGACACGCATTGTAATGGCTGTGGCTTACCTGCTTCAAATTAGTTTTTAGGTATGCGTGTGACCAAGTCTGATAACATCAGAGGCCAAGGACAAACACTGTGGTGTCTGTGGCAGGAAATCTTATCGATCACAGAGAAGATCGGCGGAGGGTAAAATGAAAGTAACAGGTATAATAAAAATAATGGAGGAAAACTACTAAAATGGCAGTGGACGGAGGATGTAATCAATGTTTGGCTCCTTGGCAATACTTTTCAAATAAATATAGATAGAATATGATTATTAATATATTACAAAAGTATAGCAGAAGATGACACACATGGCCCGGGAAAAGAAAGCGGCAAATTTAATACCTGAAATGAGGACAGCTTTGCTTGGTGAACTTGAAGAAAAATAAAAGAAACATGGGCTTGGAAATGAGGCTGCGCATGCATAGAGAGTACAACTGGTGCACCAAAAAAACTGGAAAGTTTTACATACTATCATAGAAATATAGCTCTTTTTTTGACCAGTAAAGTTAGTTCTCAAAAAGAAGTGTTTTTTTTTAGCCCCAATGCCCCCACGATCCCAGACGGCTCCCCGCGTCCTTCGAGAGCCCGCATTGCTTTGTCAGAGAGAGCAGCTAACATGCTGCTCTCTCTGACGAAAAACAATCTGCTTTCCTACTTGAAAGAGAGAGCAGATTAACTTGCTCTTTCTTTCAAATAGGAAGGCGGTTTGCTGTGGGAAAGTGGGAGCCGCGACAGTCCCGCCCTACCATAGCAAACACCAGTGTCCCGGGGGTAGGCATCCTGATACACGGCAAGAGCGGGCCCTGGGAGGTGGGTGCTCCCCATGGCCAACAAGGGCTCCAGGAGGGGGGCGTGCGACCCCCTCCCAACATTAAAAAGCCCCGGAGGCTGGAAGGTCATTTTACATATTACTGCCCTAGGAATGTGGCGGTGCCCGGGACGTGTATGGGGGAGAGGGAGGGGGAGCTGAAAACATTCTTTAAAAAAAAAATATTTAAAAAAAGCGCGAGGGGGTGCTGGTCCCCGGGGCTGCGGGGGGGGGGCGTGAGCAGCACCGCATACTTCAAAATAAAACCCCGGGGGGATGGCTTTCCCCGGGTCTCGGAGGCCTTACGAGCCTCCCATTATGGAAAAAAGAATGCCCCCGGGATTTGGCCCCCCGGGGGCTAATTAAGAATAAAACTGACTTCTAGTTTTTTTTGTTTCTTTTCCACCACGTACGCGTACGATACACGTACCCCGCGATTTCTTATTTAAACAAAAAAAAAATGTTTGGGCCTAAAGATCCATGTGGGACACCCTGAGCAGGCCTAGAGGGTAAGGATGTTTCTACCCTGCCCCCTTTCCTTATTTTTCAACTTTGTTTTACTGTTTTCTTCTGACTCGTTTCTACCGAGGCACAAGATGGCTGCCAACACTCCCTGGTTTGGAGTGTTGTCAGACAGTTGACATCCAATCAACATGCAGCTTGTGCTCGTAATTGTACGAATTTCTGTACACGTACAGTACTTCATCTATAGATATCACGATGAATTACTTTTGATTTTCTCAGGAACTACTCAACGGATTTACACCATTTAACCAAAAGCACAATCTGTGTACCAAACTCTACCTCTCTGCCAAGTTTGGTATAATTCCGTTCAGCCGTTCGGGTTGTAGCCCTGGCTAAAGGTCCCTATGTAAAATAGTTTTGGGAAAACACGTTTTGGGACCCCTCTTTTTTCTCGGCCCCCACTTGACGAATCACCCCTAAACTTTCAGGGAAGGAGCGGAGCCAAGCAGGCCATTTTCTTGAAGAATTTCACGAAGATTCGCCCATCAGCACCAAAGTTATTCTAAATAGAATGTTGTAGATTTCCTATGGAAGGGAGGTCCTAACTATAACTACCTACTGGCGATATATATAGTCACCAGTAGGTAGTTATTATTAGTACCTAGTTTCCATAGGAAAAGTATTTTTTGATTTGCCTAAAACATTGGTGTTGTTTGGCTAATCATCATGACATTTTCCAAAGAAAAAGTGTCAAGATAGGTTCTGGAAGAAAGGTTCTGGTTGTCATGGAAAGTTTGGGGGTGATCTGTTCAGCAGGAAGCGAGAATTTGGGGTGTGAAATAAGGCTGTGTTTGTAATGTTAATAACTCATGGGAACATTTAGCCACAGCTACAGCCTGAACCACTGAGAAGTCTTACGCCAAATTTGGCATGGGGTAGATGTTGGCTCAAGGGAGTGCATTTTGCTTATTTGGTGTAAATCGGGTCAGTAGTTCTTGAGATATTTAAGTTTACATTTATAGTGATATCTCTGGTCATGAAGTCTGCACAAACAAAGATGAGCTCGTCCAGGGAAATGCCCTGCTCTCATTGACTGCCAACACTTCAACCAGGAAGTGTTGGTAGACATCTTGGGACTCGGCTTCACCAATCCCGTCCCCCAAAAAAGTGAAAATAAAGAAAAAAGGCAGGGTAGGAATACCCTGACCCCCAGGCCATGGTAGTGGAGTCCCCCTGGTACCCCCATCATGGCATAAAAGCAAAAAATAATAATTGGCATTGAATCGCAGTATTTGCAGCTAAAAAAAGCAGTTCCGACTTCTGCTCTTGCTTTTAAATAACCCTTTGGTGGGACAGGTGCTGGTGGCATATAATAAATATAGGAGGGGGCACATAGGGCCCCCTCCAAGGCCTTTTCAAAGCCCCAGAGACCACCACCTCCCAGGGGGACTTTTTATTATTAATGTGTGTGGTCTCAATGAGGCCGCCCGCAGCCCCAGGGACCCCCATATCCCTGGGGCTGTTTCATATTATGTTGGACCCCCTGCCCCAATGACCGGCACCACCCGGGTGCTTATTAAAACAATATGGGTGGCCTCGGGGACCCCTACCTGCCCTGGGGTCCACCACCTCCACAGGGCACAAATGGAATCACTAAGGGTCCTCAGACCCGAGGAAACACCACCTTCCTGGGGCAAACATGATCAAAGTGAGCCCTAGATGTCCCTGGGGACTGTCACCCAAGAGCTGGCTCAAGCAATGTCCTGGTGTGCCCACCCCAGGGACATTGCAGTTTGCTATGGGATGGTGGGAGACAGTGTGCTGTGCTTTGAGCAGGCTTGATCATTATGCTCTTGCTTGCTCAAAGCAGAGAGCACTTTGCTTTTTATACCCAAGATGCTGCATGTTAGCAATGCCAAGACATCCCCAAGGTCCCAAGGGATGTGGTCCCCAGGCTAAAAATGGCCTGGAAGGCCAATTCCCTTAAAAAAAGAAAAAAGAAATGGCTGGGCCCTAGGGGTTGAGGTCCCCATGTCCCCCAAAAAGATCAAGGGAAGAAGGGCCACTCAGCCCCCTTCCTAAAAAGAAAAAGGACCTCCTGGCATGCTCCTGGTTTGGGGGGTGAAGTTACCTTTGTTGCCGAGCGTCTTTAGGGCCAACCTAGCCCTATTGTTACCTTTAGTAAGCCCCACACAGTGTTATTGCAGAGAGGTGGTCAGAGGCCACTCCCAATTCTCCACCACTCTGCCAACTCACCTCTCAGGGCACTGCGGGGATGACATGCCCTCGCTTCCTGAGGTTCTCAGGACTAAAGTGGATGTCTTCCCCCAAGCAGCAGTGTGCCAGGAGAATTTTTTGCAGAGTGGTGGGAAAAGGGGGCATGGTCTCTGACCACTACTCACCAATTCAGCTGTGTGGGCCTTACTGGAGGTAACAGGAGAACTAGTTGGCCCCCAAGGATCCTCAAGAACCAAGGAGACTTCATCCCCAAACTAGTAGTGTGCCAGGAGGCATGTGTACAGAAAGGAGGAGAAAGGTGTGTGGCCTGCTACCAGGTCTCAGCAATTCTGCTATATGGGACTTACTGGAGGTAATAGGAGTTGTAGTTGGCCCCCAAGACATCCTTGGGGGACAACTACCCCTCCTTTTATCTCCAATAAATTCAACACAGCTGGATGGCTAAGAGTGTTCGAAGGCCATGCCCCCTTTTCCCCACCATTCTTCAAATGCGACTTTGGTTGGGGGATGAAGTCCACTTTCCTTCTGAGGGACCTTGGGGGCCGAGAAGCCCTCCTGGTACCTCCTATAATTCCTACACAGCGGGATTCCTGAGAGTTGGTCGGAGGCCCAGGCCATTTTCTCCACCACTGGGCAAAACCAACTACTAGTTAAATAGGAATTTATAATGCAATAGGTCTTGCATTTGCGAGAGTTGGAGCTATTGACATTGTATATATGTTTTTTGGTGTGGAGTGGATGTATGTGGTTTTTACTGGAATTATGTGGTCTGTTTTGCAGTTGAATTATGTGGATAGGCATTTTGTGGTGTTTAGTGTACAGGAGTTATGTGGAGTGGGATTGTGTGATATGGAGAGTAATTATGTGGTATGGTACTTTGTGTTGTGGAGTGTTATATTTTGGAGTTGTGTTATGTGGTGTGCTGTTGGAATTTTGTGTTGCGATTTTGAATTATGTGGTGTGGATTATTTGGCTGTGGTGTTTTATGTAATTGTGTTGCTGATTTGTGATATGTGGCTTCTTGTTGAATTATGTGGTGTAAAATGGAAACGTATTGAGTTTAAACATGTAATGTGGAACTGTGCAATTGCGTGTGTAAAAATAGACAATGTTTGTAAAGTTTAAAACTGCACTAACCTCCTTTCCACACACCAATTATAGCTATACATTTTAAATGTTTTTTATGACCTGTTTATTTAAATGTTGTACATTTTATTCAAATAACAAAGTTTATTAAGTTCATAAAAACTAACAGATAAGGCATACAAAGTGACCCCCAACCAGAATGTAATGCATGATTTGTAATGTATGCAGACCCCCTAAGGCAAAAGCATGTGCTTTAGAAACTAAAGTAAAACAAGAGTTAGAGCTATTGGAGCTGTGAACGGGTTTTTCCAAAATGTTGTGGAGTGGATGTACATTTTGTGTAGTGGAATAATGTGTGTTGGTTTGGAATGATTAGGGGTGGTGGAATTAATTAGTATGGTGTTCTTTAAAATTCTGTGAATATACATTATGTGGTGTTTATAGCATTGTAACTATGTGGAGCGGGATTGTGTATCATGGAGTGAAAATATTTGAAATGGTATTTTGTGTCATGCAGTGCTATGTAGCTCATCTTAATTATGGGTTGAGCTGTTGAATTTTGCGATAAGATGTTGAATTATGTGGTGTGGATAGAAAGTATGTGGTGTATTACACAATTGTGTTGTTGAGTACAATTATGTGGTTTGTTGTTGAATTATGTCTGAACAAAAAACACAAGGTTTGTTTGGGATGTTATCACTGCTGTCACAAAAACTGCCTTGAGTTAGTAATGGAACCTGTAGATAAGGAATGCGCTAGGAGTTATGAAGGTGCAAACCTATGACAGCTAGCTGCAAAGAGTGAAAAAGTGACCATCTGTGTACAGTAAACCACACTGGGTGTGGATTGTGAAAAATCTGCTAATGTGCCCCTCCCCAAAGCCTGTTCATTTTTTGTTGTGTGCAGCATGCTAGGCCTAAAATGTATGCTTGACCCAATTGCAGAATGTTTTCTCTACTGATGACGGTTAATAAACCAAAAAACTTATGTCTAGAGATCAGCACTATCTGCGCCAACCTTGGCGAAATACTCAAAAATATCGGAGCGAGCTAAAAGGGATTGCATTCCCCAGAATGCCAGGGGCAAACCTTGCCTGAGAGGTCAGCGGTGTGCTCCCACATCCTGTTGTCCAATTGCAGAATCTATCCATACAAGCAGAGACTTACTAATCTGTGTCTGAAAGTGCAGATTTGAGCACGTTATGGAAGGGACACTTGTATGAAGTGCTAATGTGCCCCACACCAAAGCCTGTTCCTTCAGTTGTTTGTAGCATGCTGTGGACTGGACTAAGATGTCCATTGCAACCGGCAACAGAAGCAGTGGTACAAACACGTCAATGAATTATACTTACAGTGGTGATGAAACACATGTTGACAAAGGCAAACCCTCTTGAATTGTGCTTTGCCATTTGGCTTTGTGAATGCTTGTTGTGTTTTATCATGGGTTTTGTCATATTTATTGATAGGGCAATTACTAGAACCTCCAAATATTTCTTTGCCATGACATTGCATGCATTGCCATAGCAGTTTTTAAATGTGCTGTTCCTGAGCAAAAGGCTGCTTGCTGTTTTTTTAGCATGCCAAGATGGTAAACAGCTTGTGAAAGCATAAGCAGGTGTAAATATTGCTCATGTTTTGTAATACACTAAAATACTGTGAGATGTGATTGAATACGAAACCAAGTCTCATGCTGTGCCAACCAATGGAACAGCAGATTTGTGTTCCAGCTCTAATGAGGTATCATTTAAGTGCTATCCAGAGACATAATTCCGAACACACATTCACTCTTGCTTTCTACATTTCTAAAGTAAACATTCCAAACTCCTCATAAATATAGAAATCAAATACAAAAGAGCTACTTCAGCATTCAGTCCCAGAAGCATAGATCTCTTAGCTAGGCAGACCTCCTGGAAGCACTTGAACACACAGCTTCTTATCTCACTCCCCTGTTTCTTCTATAGACATTTAGAGAGTGTGTGGTGTGAAACAGAGGTAGGCTAGTGCCTATAGGATTCTTTACAAGTGTCTTCTTGTCCCTAAATAGGCACTGACACACTCATTGAGGTCTCTAGAAAAATGCTAACACTCAGAAGAGTGGCATGATGAGAGTTGGCCTTTTATTTTCTCTTAGGCTTGGCATTTCGAGCTCTGCCTCGCTAATGAAACTGGTACAGAAAAGTGAGGTTTAAAACATGTTGCCAGATGTATTAACCTCTACCCCAGTCCAAATAAGTCTGTGCAAAGGTATATTGCAGGAATGTTGTGGATATTGAGGTGTGTGCTTTTACTGACAGCGGCACCCTGACTCAGAGGGTAATGCTGTTTCCTAAGATCATCCTAACATCGGAGTAATGTGTGCTCAGAGCAAATTGTGCACCTTTTAAAACTTATATTCTTACTGTTTTGATTTGCGCCGCAAAGTTTAAATCTTTTAACTACTGTGCCAGTAAATTGAACCTTTTTTAAATCACTGTGCCAGGAAAATTGCCACACCTCATTTGCCTGAGACCCCGGTCCGTCACGGCTTGTGCCACTAGAACGGAGGGTCGCATCAGGCACATACTCACTTCCGGTAGGACACACGGAAGGGACTGTAGCGCTCTAGATTTCTGGCACCCTACCCCTACATAGGTGGGAGGAAGGCGCGGACGCGCGCAGCGGCGTGCCGAAGGCAAGCCCGTCTGCGCCCGTCCGTGCAAGAACGCCGCCTGTCGCCAGGTCATTATCGGCTCCCTTCCCGCTTACTCCATCTGCACGAAATGACTGGCACCATCATGCCAACTCTTAGGTATGCCACGGAAGAACTTTTAGATATGAATATCCCTCAAGCCTTGGCGTCGGATGCCTTATTAGCTGATATTCGGAGGGCCCCTTGTTTCCTCGTCTTAGAACCTTGTGTTGGTAGGAAGACCTATATGGATGCCCCAAACGCTAACCTGACCATTGTATCCTACCGAGGAAACTGACTGCTATTTATTTCAATGCCAGATCAATTCCCAGACAAGCATTAGAAATACGGAGCCTTCTCGTTGCAGAAGCCCCAGATCTATGTTTTATATCAGAGACCTGGCTGCACGAGCATGCAACCCCCGACCTTCATGTAGCTTTCCTCAACAATATGTAATAGTTCGGTCAGATAGGAAGGATGCCAGTGGAGGGGGATTATTGATTGCATCAAGGGAGACTATTAATGTCTGTGTTATAGAAAGTATGGTGATGGATCACACAGAAATTATAGTATTAAAATGAGTGGACCCCTAAAGGAGGTTTGGAAAGGGGCTCTGCTTTATCGACCGCCCGGGACAAAAGGAGAGTTTTCCAACGCCCTTTTAGAAACCATTGCTCCTCATGCACTGACTGCAGACAGGTTTCTGCAATTAGGCGATTTTAACTATCATGCCGACGATCAGTCAGATGCTGAAATGGAAAGGCTAATCTCTACTATGAGTACTCTTGATCTTAGCCAAAAGATCGAGGGACCGACCCATCGTGCTGGACACACACTTGATCTTTTGTTTACCAACTCTCCTAACATCCGGACGTGTTGTGGACCGACCATTATTTGGTGAAATTTACCATCAATGCCTGTATGACGGGACGACCCAGTAAAGAGGACTCTAAAGTGTGTAGACCTCTGAAAAAGATCACACTTTTTTCGTTTTCTAACCAATTCCAGACCGAGCAAATAGATCTGACCGCAAATGTTAATTTAGCTGCACAACACCTAGAGTCGGCCATTGGCAAAGCACTGGATAATATTGCCCCCCTACGTACAGTCAAGTGTAGGGAAAAGCCAGCACCCTGGTTCACGGAACAGTTAAAAAAGACCAAGTCCCTCACAAGAACCGCTGAGAAAAAATGGCGGAAAAGTAAGGACCCAACTGATCTTAACACCTATCAAACTCTGCATACCAACTACATGAGGGAGATAAGATCAGCAAAGAGGGCCTATTTAGCAGAGCGGATAATTAAAGCCGAAAATTCCTCTAAAGAGCTTCATCACATTTTAAAAGAATTTACTATTCCCAAGAATCCATCATCTACCCCTGACACTGTAGAATGGACCGAAGCACTGTCAAAATGTTTTGAGGATAAAATTCCCACCATACACGAATCCTTCGGACCAGACATTACGCCCACCCAGTACCAAGTCTATGATCCAATCACTGATGAGTCCCCTTATAGATGGTCCACTTTTGAAATGTTCGACAAGGATAAGACTGTGACAATAGGGCAAAAGATTGAATCAGGTTCCCCAAATGATCAACGCTCCCCAAAACTGTTTACCATACTTGCCCCGGCCCTAGTGGACTGTCTCACCAGTCTCCTCAATAAATCTTTGATGGAATCAGATGTCCCCAGAATATGGAAGGCGGCGAGAGTAAGGCCGATATTGAAAAAGCAGGTAGCTGATGCTAACACTCTGATAAACTACCAACATATCTCCCTACTGCCATATTTTGGAAAGATATTAGAATCATTTGTCAATGGACAGTTGGTAAAATATTTCGAAAGTAAGGAATTACTTGACCCCTCACAGTCGGGCTTCAGTGCCGCCCATAGTACGGAGACAGCTCTGGTTGAGGTCGCAGACATTATCAGGCTCGCTTTGGACAAGCATCAATCAACCATCCTTGTCCTTCTAGATTTGTCTGCGGCCTTTGATACCATCTCTCATCGCATTCTGATTCAGAGGTTATGGGAGATTGGTATCAGAGGGCAGGTATTGGAATGGTTTAATAGCTACCTATCCAATCGGACCACCGCTGTACAAGTAGGCAAGACCTTGGCTAGTACTCGACCTGTCAAAAGTGGTGTGCCGCAGGGCTCTATTCTGAGCCCTACGCTCTTTAATGTTTATATGGCTCCCTTGGCCAAAGTGATTAGAGTGTTCGGCTTTGATGTGCTATCCTATGCCGACGACACACAAATCCTGGTCACCCTTGGCCTTGACATAAATGAGACCAAAGGTCGTTTTAAGAACTGTTTGATTGAGGTGAAGAACTGGATGGGCCGAAATCACCTGCAGTTGAATGGCAATAAGTCAGAGGGCATGCTGTTTGGCAAAGCAGACGAACATTGGACCCAGGACTGGTGGCCTACACAGCTGGGCGAGTGTCCATCCCGCAAGGAATCGGTCCGCAATCTGGGTTTCCACATGGATAATAAGCTCTCCATGAAAGCCCAAGTAAACCATATTGTCGGTACCTGCTTTGGAATCATACGCAGTTTGCGTAGGGTCTTCAAGTGGATACCAGCCGAAGCACGTAAACTCCTGGTACAGGGCCTCATTATAAATAGGCTAGATTATGGAAACTCGCTACTACTGGCAACTAATGAATGCCATCTGAAAAAGCTGCAGGTTTTGCAGAATACGGCAGCACGCCTTGTTCTAGACCTACCACGAAGATCCCTCTCTGCTCCGTGCCTTAAGGCCCTACATTGGCTTCCTGTAAAAGAGCGCATCACGTTCAAAACATTGTGTTTGGCGCACAAACATATGTATGGAAGAGGCCCAAAATATTGGGCTCAGAAACTCACGTGTTATGTGCCAAGGAGGTAGCTGAGATCAAGCATTGAGTCACTGCTTACTCCGCTGAGAATTCAAACGGCCAGGAATGGGGGTCGTGCCTTTTCCTTTATGGCACCAACCCTCTGGAATAAAATGCCCCTGAGCCTGCGCATGACCTCCGAACATACAGGCTTCCGAAAGAAACTTAAGACCTAGCTTTTTTGTTCCGTTCAAGTAAGCTTTATTCGGTTTTTGAGTTTAAAACCATAAAAGCAACAGAAAGAAATACATGCATGCATAAATAACTCAACAATTCATTTCAAGATTAAAAGAAAACCGACTATTTAAAACAAAAAGAAAAAAAAAAAAGTTTAGCAAATTAACTAATCACAATAATCAAAATAATGGCCCAAGATGAACAAAGACTCCTTTTCACCAGATATTATAATTCGGTGCTCGGGGTCCAGGATAAAAGTCATACAGGTCCCAGATACAGATGGGACCATCTCCAACTTTGGGCTGAGTAGATCGTAAGTAAGGGGCAATGTTGCTGTGTTTAAATTTAATTAGTATCAAGTCCCCTGGAATATCTTTGGGCAACATCCCTAGCCACCCCACCCTCCTGACGCTCAGGATCCCGCCATCTAGAGCAGGTGGTAGCGGTCTGTTGTTTTTGAGCCCAAAAATGGCTTTATTCAGCAAGTCCTGATGTAATTCACGTTTGCCCTGACTGAGTGGAGGGACCCCAGAAAGAACGGTGACGTATGGGGCGGCTTCAGGGGGTAGATTGATTCGATGCCTTCTTTGTTGAGAAATCCTAGGAACTATGTTGGGGGCGTGTGCGGGATTAAAAGTAGCATTGCTGCCACTTGGATTGGATGTAGTAAAAGGGGAGTCAAAAGATTGAACTTTCCTGGGAGCAATGGTCTTAGGTTTTTCATTGTTGGTAGTGAGAGTAGAGCATATGGGTATAGCAGTATTTTCAGTTAATGTATAAATCCTATTTACAGTTTTTTCAATACTGGTCAATCTGTCCCCCAAATCATTGATTTTTGCAACCAGAGGTGACAATGCGGAGTTTAGCAATCGCTCTATTTGCGCCAGTAGGGTCAATTGGAGGGGCGATACAGAGTCATTTGTTCGAGTCCCAGCCTTATCCGACATTAATAGGGTTGGTTTGGGAGGGGATAATGAGGGGCTACAGCACAGTTGGTCGGTAGAAAGGATAGTTTCGGGGGGTGAAGATACATCCTGGGGAGTGCGGATTATTTGGACAGTGTCTCTGCCCACTATGGGGGGAGTTGATACATCCGGGCCATAGTTTGTGCCACACAGGGCATTCAGCTCCTCCCAGATGGACATAGTAGTTGGGAGACAGAAATCCAATAACAACTGTAGGCAGTCCAAAGAAGTAAAGATAAGAAGGATTAAGCGTCTCTGTACCTACTCATTTGTTGCAGCCAAATGGGGTGGCCCGTCCCGTCCTTCTCGGGTCCTCTGAGGGCCGTAGAGGGCCCGCCCTTTGCCCGGGCTTAGCCCGGCGTCCCGCGGAGCGGAGCGGAGCTCTCCTTTTAGGCACCTCCTGGCGCTTCCCTGGTGTGTCAGAAGCAGCGCCGCCGCTAGGGCCGCCGGGAGATGTAGTCCTTGAGCGGCGGCACTGTGGGCTGCACGAGTGGACTCCTGGCGGTGGCGGCAACAGTGGGGGCTTGCTCTCCACCCCCCTCCTCTGGTCCGGTAAGTTCAAGTGACCCCCGCGCTCCGCCGAACGGAGCTCTCCTTTTAGGCACCTCCTGGCGCTTCCCTGGTGTGTCAGAAGCAGCGCCGCCGCTAGGGCCGCCGGGAGATGTAGTCCCGGAGCGGCGGCGTTGTGGGCTGCACGAGTGGACTCCTGGCGGTGGCGGCAACAGTGGGGGCTTGCTCTCCACCCCCCTCCTCTGGTCCGGTAAGTTTAAGTGACCCCCGTGCTCCGCCGAACGGAGCTCTCCTTTTAGGCGCCTCCTGGCGTTTGAGCTTTTTTGTTAACTTCAGCTGCTTGCCCATTGTCAGAGCCGTCTGCATGCGCCATGAGACTCTTTGGACGTGATATGTGCGCACTACAAATGTCCTGACTTGACGTGACTTGAATGTGTACTCTCTCAATTTTGAATGTCTGACTGCTACCATATGTACCATGGGTGGTCATATACTGGATCCTATATTCACCAACTTAGCAACGGCTAATGTCCAGTTGCCAACTCCGGTGGTATGGTCTGATCATCTACTGGTGGAGCTATCCCTCCCAGTCTCGGATCCACCATTTAAAAATATAGACAGAGTCGTTCTTAAATGTCCCTGCAGAAAGCTGAAGCTCGAGGACTTCCATCGCCTCCTTAGGGAAAACCCCCCTGGTCCATTCAATGAAGTAGAGTCTGGCTATGAACTCTTCTGTGATTGGATCACCCGGGCTCTTGACTACTTGATTCCAGTTACCTGGAGCAAATGCCGCACCCTTGAACCTAGTCCATGGTATGATGACACCTTGATGCTCTTGAAGAAATCCAGTAAAAAGGCGGAGGGAGACTGGCGAAAAAACTATGACTCTGGGAAGAAAACACTGTACCTAGCCAAAGTAAAAATCTATCATAGAGCCATCTACAGGACACGTGCTGCATACTACTCCAGTGAGATTAAACGTAGTTCTAATCCGACCAAGCTGGTCTTTAAGATCCTTAAAGATCTTACCGCTAAGAGAGTCCCAGTGTCAGAGGTTTCTTCAGAATCGCACTGTGAAGACCTCGCTGCCTTTTTCTTGGAAAAGGTAAGCACCATCTATCGCTCATTTCCAAGCACAAGTCCCTCGAATGTATGGTCGATGCCTAGCCCCAGCACTAACTCCGATCTTACCATCCTCCCTGGTGTGTCGGAGGTTGAATTTGACAAACTAACGGTTAAAGTTAAATCTGGTTCCCCCGCCGATCCGCTTAGGCCTGCACAGTTTAGAGACTCAGCCGCGCTGTGCCGGCCTCCTCTACGCCAACTTATCAATGTTTCATTTCTCTCGGGTACAGTACCAACTAAATGGAAGCAAGCTTCTGTAACCCCGATCCTTAAGAAACCTACATTGGACCCGAGCAAGCCTGAGAATTACCGTCCGATCTCTCTCCTCCCCTGGGCTGCTAAGGTGGCAGAAGCACATGCCAACAGCATACTCACCAAACACCTCCAGACTAACAACATTCTGGATACCTCCCAGAATGGGTTCCGGGCTGGCCATAGCACCGAGACCGCCCTCCTTGCGATGATGGAACATCTGCGATCCGTGCTTGACTCCGGTCAAACGGCGGCACTGGTTCTCCTCGATCTCAGTGCAACGTTCGACACGGTCTCGCACTTGGTATTGCGTCATCGCCTGGAAGAGGCAGGGATCACTGGCCTGGCCCTTGAATGGTTCAGATGGTTCCTCTCTGGAAGATCATTTCAGGTAGCCACTCCTCCTTTCCAATCCCAAGTCCCTCCTATTGAGCAGGGAGGGCCTCAGGGGTCGGCATTGAGCCCTACCCTATTTAACCTTTATGTGCAGCCGCTAGCTGCTGTCGCCAAGCAGTGGGGCATGGTATGGTATCATATGCTGAATGCACGCAGCCGGCGGTGGCACTCTCAGGGGACTCAGACCACGAGGCCTCCAGGTTCAGGGATGGTCTGGCGGCAGTGGCAGGCTGGATGACAGCTAACTATCTCCAGCTGAATGCCAATAAAACGGAGGTCCTGATCATCTGTAAGAACAGCGATCTGTGGGGCGATCAGTGGTGACCTACAGTCCTGGGTAAGACACCCATACCGGTGACTGAGGTAAAAAATCTGGGGGTCTGGCTAGACCGCTCCCTCAGCTTCTCTGGCCACACCAAAAAAGTTGCAGCCACGTCTTTTGGCATTCTACGTGGTATCAGACCAATCCTGAAAATTGTTGATGCTTCCATCAGGCAACTTATAATTCAGTTGACCACACAGGACGCTGGAGGTCATAATCCATACTCCAACACGTCCGTCTGCCTTTTAATATACCAACAGGGGCCCAGTAAATTAAAATATTGTTTTACCCTCGGGTACTGGGACCACCTGTATGGTTTTTTAATTTTCACCTTCACACTCACTACACTGCACACTCAGCAAGTATACCAGCTCCGCAGTAATCTGGCGTTGAAGCACACCCGGGGCACATTAGGTGTCACTGTGGTGGGCCCGATGATGAAGCATGCCACCAACCAGGTTGGTGGGTGAGGGCTTTTTGAAAAAACCTACTGGTTTGTCGACACACGTACTCCATTGAGTCCCTTTCTCATGTAACTTAGCTAGTCCTCTTTGATTTTTGACATATAATAGTGGGGATCCGGACTAGCTTATCTAGTCCTCACTCTCTCCTTTGATTCAACAACTTATAATTAAGGCCACCATACTGTCCCGGTTGGACTACGCCAGCTCTCTCCTGCTGGGGGCAAACCAGGCAGAAATCATCCGGATGCAGCGCATACAGAAGGCTGTGGCCAGGGCCTTGGTTGGCCTACCTAGGTTTTGTTCAGCGAAGGAAACCATCCGGAAGCTGCACTGGCTCCCAATGGCCCAGAGGATACAATTCAAGACACTGTGCCTGTCCTTTAAAATCCTCAAACAGGACACTCCTAAAATCCTTGAGAACCTGTTGACCCCCTATGTCCCTTCACGCTCTCTGAGGTCTAAAGGACAAGGCCTGGTCACGGTACCGCATTTTAAACGTTGTAGAGCTGGAGGGCGCTCCTTCCGCTATTTAGCGGCAAAACTCTGGAACTCATTACCTGTCCATATATGTGCTCTTAATGACCTTCTTTTGTTTAGGAGGGTGCTCACGACGCACTTTTTCCATCCAGGATTTAACTTCTGCTACTGCCCCTGCTACTGTTTTTGCTGCCCTTTACCTTTGCTGGTAGCTGGCTTCTCTGCTGGTCAAAGCGCCAGGACGTCTCTTTGCTGGGGCAGCTGCGCGCTATAGAAGTTTAATTAACATAACATAACATAACATATCTCGAGCATGTCTCTACTTGTATGTGTAGTCTGACACGTGTGCTGCAGCGGATCACCCTAACTTAAAAACTATACATTCTATCTTTCCCTGGACAAATATTGTTAGAGCTCCTTCAGCATTCAGTCATAGAAGCATAGATCTCTTAGCTGGGCAGGTGTCACAGAAGCACTTGTACACAGAGATTCATACCCGGCTACCCTGTATAATGAGCAGAAAGTGACCAATGAAGCTTCTTCTACACTCATTTAAAGAACATGCGGTGTGAAAAAAAGGTAGTATTTGTAACTATATACTTCTTTATATGTATCATCTAGCCCCTAAACAGGCACTGACAAACTCATTGTCTCTAGAAATGCTGACAGTCAGAAAAGTGGCATGACGGTAGTCAGCCTTTTATTTTGGTTTAGGATCGGCATTGAGAGTTCTGCCTTTCTAATTAAAATGGTAGATTGAGTGAGGATTAAAACATGTTCCCAGATGTATTAACCTCATTCTGAGTCCATATGTGTGTGTGCAACGGTACACTGCAAGAAGCCCATAGATAGTACAGTGTGTGTTCTAAACTGAAAGTGTACTCTGTCAAGTTCGAATGTCTGACTGCTACCATGTCTGGGGTATGTCTCTAAATGTACATGTAATCTGACATGTTTGCTGCAGCTGATAACTCCAACCTATAAACTATACAGTCTATCATATCCCTGCACATATCTTGTTAGAGCTACTTCAGCATTACTTCCCAAAAGGGCAAATCTCTTAGCTAGGCAGACCTCATTGATGCACTTGAACACACAGCTTCATACCCAGCTGCCCTGTATAATGAGCAGAAAGTGATCCATGCAGTTTCTTCTAGAGAGGTAATCTAGTATCCAAATGCTTTTTTACATGTGTCTTCTTGCCCTTAAAAAGGCACTGACACACTCATTGAGGTCTCTAGAAAGATGTTCATACTCACTAGAGTGGCATGATAGTAGTTGGCCTTTCGTTTTGGGTTAGGCCTGGCATTGAGACTTATGCCTATCTAATTAAAGTGGTAGAGAAAATGAGCCTTAAAACATGTTGCTGGATGTATTACCCTCTATCCTAGACAATTTAAGCCTCTGCAATGGTACACTGCAAGTAGATCGTAAATAGGGAGGTGTATGCTTTAAACTTAAAGCGTACTGTGCCAAATTTGAATGTCTGAATGCTACAATGTGTTAGGAATAACTGCATGTCTAGGTTTAGTCTGACACATGTGGTGCATCTCATGACCCTAACTTGAAAACAATACAGTCTATCATACTCCTGTACAACTTTTGTCACATCTACGTCGGCATTCAGTTTCAAAAGCAGTGATCTGCTAGTTGGACAGGTGTCACAGAAGTACTTGAACACACAGCTTCATACCTTGCTGCCCTGTATAATGAGTAGAAAATGATCCATGCAGCTTCTACTACACACATTTCGAGAGTATATGGTGTGAAACAGAGGTAATATAGTACTTAAAAGCTATTTTATATTTGTCATGTGACCCCTAAAAGGCACTGACACACTCATTGAGGTCTTTAAAAAGATGCTGAGACTCACAAGAGTGGCATGACAGAAGCTGGACTTTCATTTTCACTTAGGCTTGGCATTGCAAGCTCTGCCTCTCTAATGAAACTGGTAAAGAAAAGTGAGCTTTAATAAAAGATGTTGCCACATGTATTAACCTGTATGTTAGTCCATATAAGTCTCTGCATAGTATGGTGTAGCTGATCACCCTAACTTAAAAACTATACAGTCTAGTCTCTGCAAAGTATGGTGTAGCTGATCACTCTAATTTAAAAACTATACAGTCTATCATACCCTTGCACATATCTTGTCGGAGATACTTCAGCTTTAAGTTTCAGAAGCACAGATCCCTTAGCTTGGCAGAAGTCACAGAAGCACTTGAACACAGAGTTTTATACGTGATTGCCCTGTAAAATTAACAGCAGGTGATGCATGCAGGTTCTACTATGCACATTTGGAGAGCATGCCATGTGAAACAGATGTAGTCTACTACCTACAGGCTTCTTAATAAGCATGGGCTGAAAATGCGTTCCGCTCGCGGAATTTGCGGATTTTCCGCTATTTCGCGATCCGCGAATCTCGCGAAATCGCAGTAAAATGCGCAAATCAGCTGGGACGAATTTTCAGCCAAGCACTTATAGGATTACAGCAGCAGGTGCAAAAGTTGAAGCTAATTTTTTGTAACCTTTTACAAAAGGGTTACAAAGAAATTAACTTCAACTTGGGCACCTGATGCTGTAAGCTTGTAAGTGCTTCCTGGCGCCTCGTTGCCTACTTGCAACTATTCTCTGACCCTGCTCTGACCCTTGAAGCAGGGTCAGAGAATAGTTACAAGTAGGCAATGAGGTGCCTGTCACGAAAATTAAACCTCAACAGGAATCACTGACAGATATAAAAACAAGCATTTGCAAAGCAATAGGTCTCGCATTAGGAAAGTTTGAGCTATTGGTCTTGTAAATGACAATTTTTTTTATTTATGTGTTGCTTTTGAAAATAGCTAAATTAATAGCTGTGTCATTTACAATGCCAATAGTTATAACTTTCGCAAATGTGACACCTATAGCATTTGTAATGCAACACGTTTTGTATTTACGTGACTTAGATGTATTGATATTACAAATAACAATGGCTTTTCATTTTTTTAAATAATTAATACTTAAAAAAAAATGATTCTAATTTATAATGGCAATAGCTTAAACTTTTGTAAATAACTTTTGTGAAGATTATGTTCAGTGTATTTTATTGTGACGAAAATCCAAGAACAGAGGTGAAATATTAACATCTTTTTGTGACATTTGTAATAAAGCTTGAAACATTGAGAGAACATATTTGAAGCAGTTGTTGTTGAATGGTTGCGCAGATTGATGCTGGGGTGGCGCTGAGTGATGCTGGGGAAGTGCTGAGTGGTGCTGTGGTGCTGCTGAGTGATGCTGTGGTGGTGCTGAGTGGTGCTGTGGTGGTGCTGAGTGATAATGTGGTAGTGCTGAGTGATGCTGTGGTGGTGCTGAGTGATGCTGTGGTGGCGCTGAGTGGTGCTGTGGTGGTGCTGATTGGTGCTGTGGTGGTGCTGAGTGATGCTGTGGTGGTGTTGAGTGATACTGTGGTGGTGCTGAGTGGTGCTGTACTGGTGCTGAGTGATAATGTGGTGGCGCTGAGTGATGCTGTGGTGGCGCTGAGTGATGCTGTGGTGGCGCTGAGTGGTGCTGAGTGGTGCTGTGGTGGTGCTGAGTGGTGCTGTGGTGGTGCTGAGTGATAATGTGGTGGTGCTGAGTGATGCTGTGGTGGTGCTGAGTGATGCTGTGGTGGTGCTGAGTGATGCTGTGGTGGCACTGAGTGGTGCTGTGTTGGTGCTGAGTGGTGCTGTGGTGGTGCTGAGTGATGCTGTGGTGGTGCTGAGTGATGCTGTGGTGGTGCTGAGTGGTGCTGTGGTGGTGCTGAGTGATAATGTGGTGGTGCTGAGTGATGCTGGTGTAGCACTGAGTGATGATGTGGTGATGCAGAGGGCAGAAAGGCACAAAAAACAGTCTAACAAAGGGCAGAAGGGCAGAAAAACAAGGGAAAAACGAGTCTAACAGAGGGCAGAAGGCCACAAAAAAACCAGTCTAACAGAGGACAGAAGGGCAGAGAAACAAGGGAAAAATGAGTCTAACAGAGGGCAGAAGGGCACAAAAAACGAGTCTAACAGAGGGCAGAAGGGTACAAAAACAAGGGAATAACAGAGGGCAGTAGGGCACAAAAAACGAGTCTAACAAAGGGCAGAAGGGCAGAAAAACAAGGGAAAAATGAGTCTAACAGAGGGCAGAAGGGCACAAAAAACGAGTCTAACAGGGGGCAGAAGGGCAGAAAAACAAGGGAAAAACGAGTCTAACAGGACAGAAGGGCAGAAAAACAAGGGAAAAACGAGCCTAACAGTGGGCAGAAGGGCACAAAAAACGAGTCTAACAGGGGGCAGAATGAATCCCGCCCTGCGTGTTCGTCCACGAAGATGCCACTTTTTTGTGCAATACCTCTACTCAACTGGAGTACTTTCTACTGTCTAATCAGTAAGTGCTCCCTCGTTGGCTAAATGTATAGGGGCAGATTTACAATAACTGGCGCATCCCCAGGGATGCCCCAGTTATTGTGCTCCGCAGCTCCGCCACCATGGTGCGCCACATTTACAATGTGGCGCACCATGTGGCAAAAACAGCACAGATGCGTCGCGCATCTCTGCCGTAAAAGCAGCGCATTGCTGGAGCTGCGTCGCAAGTGCGACACAGCTCCAGTAATGCTCTGGGGTACCCTATCTCCCCACTGCTGCGTCAAGCCTTGCGCCTGCTTCAAGCAGGCGCAGGGTTTTGACGCAGCATTGGCCTAAAAGTGACTGAGTGAAATCTTGTAGATTTCACTCAGCCACTTTTAGGAGGTGTTCCTGCGCAGGAACGCCCTCCCCTGCGCCGGAACGCCTTCTGATGGCGCAGGGCTTTACAACGTGACGCATCTCTCAGATGCGTCACGTTGTTAATACCCAGCACCATGGCGCATCTTTTGTGCTGCCGCTGCGTCACAAAAGTGACGCAACTGCGGCGCAAAAGAGGCGCAAGCGGCTTGTACATCTGCCCCATAGTGCTTTTACCACACTGTAGCTGCGTAAAGGGCCAGAAGATGTGTCTCCAGTGACCATGTGTGCCTGTGCCTGTGTTACAGGCACACATGGTCACTGGAGACACATCTTCTGGCCCTTTACGCAGCTGTGTAGTGTAGTAAAAGCACTATACATTTACCCAATGAGGGAGCACCTAGTGGATTAGCCAGTAGAAAGTACTCCAGGGCAAATCGTAAAAAAATCCACGATTTCGCGGGAAAATTCGCTGATTTTTTTTGCGATTGCGTGGGGAAATCCGCGAATTCGCGGAACGCGAATTCGCTAATTTCGCACATGCTTACTTCTTAACATGTGTCATATTGTCCCCTAAAAGGCACGGACACACTCAGTGAGGCCTTACAGCTCTACCTCTCTAAGGAAACTGGTAGAGAAAAGTGAGGTTTTAAACATGTTCAAGATGTATATTACCCTAGTACATATAAGCCTCTGCAGCTGAGTGGCTCTTAATGGAGGTAACAGGTGGGATAGTTGGCCCCCAAGAACCCTCAATAGCCAAGGGGATTTCATCCTCCTACAAGTAGTGTACCAGGATTCCCCTTTGCAGAGTGGTGGAGAAAAGGGGCATGGCCTCCTACCAGGCCTGAGCTATCATGCTGAGTGAGACTTACTGGAGGTAACAAAAGGGGTGTTTGGTCCCCAACTACCACTCCTGTTATCTTCAGTAAGTCCCACACAGCAGGATTGCTAGGAGGTCCTCAGAGACCAGGCTTCCTTTCTCCACCACTCTGCAAATGCGGCTCATGGTATACTACTGGCTCAGGCATTAAGTCCACTTTACTTCTGAGGGATCTCCTCTAAATCCTACAAAGTGGGATTTATGAGAAATGCTCTGAGGCCAACCCCTTTCTCCACCACTGTGCAAACACATCTACTAGTTAAAAAACCTTAGAAATTCACTGAAAAAACCCAAAGGTTACAGGGACATTACAGTTAGAAAATACAATTTAAAAAAACTTGGAAATTCACTGAAACAAAGGTTACAGTTAGGCTGACATTTCACTCGTACAAAACCAGAGAAATTCAGCAGTTTTAGTTATCTGAGCTTAGACCTTAAACTGACCACTCATGCTGATCATTTAGAAAGTTCCCTGTGTTGAAAGACAACTGCAGGAAATAGTTTGTAGCTCGTAGTTGTCATCCACGTTCTTTCATTGGTAGTATACCTCTGGGAGAACTGCAGATTGCAGTACACCAAAAAGCTTTGCCAGAGAGAAGCAGGAAATGACAAAAATATTTTTGAAAAGAGGATATTCTAGATCAGTGATCAAAAAGGCAGTATCTGAGGTGAATGAGAGAACGAGATCATCACTTTTTGTGGAAAAAGACAGGAGCAAGGAAACTTCAGAGCAGAAGATCAGGTTTATTACTTCAGTATCACAGACAAGCCCAAGAAATTAGGATCGGGCTGGGAAAATTTTGGCCAGTGCTTAAAACTGACAAGGATTTAGCAGAGAGTCTAGAATTGTTTTGCAGACCACCTTTAGGAAAACTAAATTTTTGAAGGACATATTGTGTAGAACTCTGGAACCACCGCTTGTTAAAGTGTCAGGGAAACAAGGGTTCTTCACATGTCAAAACTGCAAAACTGCAAAGCCTACAAAAACAGTAAAAATTGCAAAGAATGTATACTATCTCCTGAATGTAAGCCATATGAGATTACACAAAACACACATCATGCAATACTGATTATGCAGTATATGCTCTGTTTTGCCCCACTAAAAAAACATCCATTGGCAGTACCATACATAAAGCCAAAAAAAGAGTGTTAGAACATGTACGCGCCATCAAGAACAGGGATACGCAATATCCAGTGGCGCGGCATTTTCAGAAACATCACAATCAAAATGTCAATTTGTGAACCTTTTGTGTGTTAGATACAAAAATAATTAATGTCCTCTATACCAAAGACTAAGGGGCCGATTACTATAGCGGATTTCCCGCATCCACCGGGCCGGCGGAAGCCACCGCCGGCCCGGAGGATGCGGGAAATCCGCCGGGGAGCCTTGCAAGACCCACCGCCATATTAGGATGGCTGGTGGTTCTCACTATGGTTCTCACTATCTGTCCGTCGCTTTTCCGCCACGGGCGGATTCCGCCCGCGGCGGAAAAGCATTAACATGGCTGGCGGTGTCTATCAGACACCGCAAGCCATATTAGGATGAGTGCGTAAAGATGCCTTTACACTGCGGCATTTCCGCCGTGTAAAGGCATACGGATTTGTGTTTGGGGGCCCGTTACGGGCCCCTAGGGGTGAAGGGGGGGTGGGGGGTGCACATGGGGGGTACCTATGGTACCCCCCTGCATTTGCCTGCACAAAGCGGCAGGCACCGCGAGGTGCCTGCCGCTTTGTGCATGCAAATGCACAACTTACTTTTTTATCATTGCGGGTGCTGCTTCAAGCAGCACCCGCCGCAATGATAAAAATACAGGATGTGACCGCCAGGGCGGCGGTCACATCCTAATTTGAACGGAGGGACCGCCGCTGCCCCTGCGGACGGTCCCTCCTTCTCTATGGTGGCGGACGGACTCAGGTCCGTCCGCCATCATAATCGGCCCCTAAATGTGCCAGAAATTGGGCAACATGATAATTGATCAAACTGTGAAGCAAGGCTTTCCTTCCTGTTATTTATTGCTTGGCTAAACCAGTGGGGACTGTGTACCCCCGCATTCAAGGAACACTGTAAGAACCTTGAAATTATAGCTATTTGGCGAATTAAAGGCGGATAGGCCAATAGCAGAACTTGGATTCATGAGGGAAGTCAATGCCGACGATCGTGTATTAACTAAGATACATTTTGTTTCACACACCATTGTGAAATTGTTAGTGCGTTCAGTGCTTGGAAAGATTTCTTTATGGATAATTTACAAACGGTAATCACACCAAATGTAACAATTTATATAACTTTTCCTTGTAATTTAAATTAATTCCTTTTAGAGTGAAGTAACTCTAAAAGTGAAAGTCTGTTTTCAATGTCCACTGTGGTGAGGTCACATGTTTGTATTTAACCTAGTGGTGTAACTGACATGGTACTCGTGAACAAGGGATTGTTTTCCCAAAACGCGTAGAGGTGGTCTAACCTGTATGAAATAAACACCGCTTTTGAAGCAACCAACCTGTGTCCCCGGCATGCTGTGTATTTCTGAAAGAGGAATTCAGCTGAAATGAAATGAAATGAAAAATTACATTTCTATAGCGCATAACTACCCGGAGGCCTCGCAGCGCTTTAGACTGATTACTGTGTCGGGCCAACGGGTACCTAATACGCTTTTGCAAACAGGTGGGGCTTCAAGGCCTTCCTGAAAGACTGTAGGTTGCTGTCTTCTCTCAAAGTAAGAGGCAGAGAGTTCCAAAGCCTTGCCGCTGTGTGGGTAAAGGAGCGGCCGCCCCATCTGGCCCTCTTAACTTTGGACGGGGTTGCCAGATGTAGTGTGCCAGAGCGAAGGGCTCTGGAGGGAGTGTAGGGTGACACTAGAGAATGCAGAATAGCCGGGCCAGTTCGATGGAAAGATTTGTGTAAAATGCACATGGCTTTAAACTGCGTTCGAGCAGCCACCGGGAGCCAGTGGAGTTCTTTTAGCGCCTTCCTGGCAGATTGCCAGCGAGGGATGTTAAACAGCAATCGGGCGGCACAGTTTTGGGTGACCTGGAGCCTGTTAACCACTGCCGCAGGGGCTCCCAGATATAACACATTTCCATAGTCCAGGCGAGAGAGTATAAGGGCCTGCACCATGACCCTCCTCGCCTGGATTGGGAGCAAAGGGAGCACTTTGCGGAGCATTTTCATCAACCCGACGCAGGTGGAGGCAGTTTTACTGGCTTGAGCTGAGAAATCCAGTGCTTTGTCGAGCCAAATTCCCAAGCTCTTTATCAGGGGTTTCGGGGGAGGGGGGGCACCGAGACATGAGGGCCAGATGGAAGTTAAATTGGTCAGAGAAGAATTGCCCAATAACATAATCTCGGTTTTCTCCCCATTGAGTTTAAGGTGGGAAGAATGCATCCACTTAGCAACAGCCTCTAGACAGGGGCCCAAGATGTTAAATGAGCCCTCCGAATGGTCCAGGGAGACCACGAGTTGGGTATCATCGGCGTATGTAATAATCCGCACACCAAACGGGTGGACTATCCCCTCTAGAGGCTGCAAGTAAATGTTAAAGAGGGTGGGGCTCAGGGAGGAGCCCTGAGGAACACCACAGCTGAGCGGATGCTTAGATGAAACCACCTCGCCCTCAAACACCCGGAAAGATCGCTCGTCCAGGAAGGAGGTCAGCCACGCAAGGGCCGCGCCCGACACACCCATGCTCTTCAAACGATGTAATAATGTGGCATGGTTAACTGTGTCGAACGCGGCACTTAGATCGAGCAGAATAATGGCTGTTTTTCCTCCCTGGTCCATTATGGCTCTAGCTGCCTCCGTTACTGCCAGAAGGGCAGTCTCCGTACCATGCTGAGGGCGAAACCCCGTCTGAGAGACACGTAGTAGTCTGTTAGACTCCAAATAATCCACCAAGACCTTATTGACATGTCTTTCCACCAGTTTACTCATCCACGGGAGTAACGAGATGGGACGAAAATTGGACAGGTCATTCTGATCCAAGTTTGGTTTCTTCAACAGGGCCCTAACCATCGCACACTTCCATGGGGCTGGAACAGAGTTAGAGGTGATGGAGGTGTTGAGGACGTCTAAGATGTGCGGGCGGATAGTGTCAATCACTTTAACTAGAGCCTGCGGGGGAGCCGGGTCATTCGGAGATCCAGAAGTGGCTTTATGGACCAGTTTATCCAGTAAACCAAGATCCAAGAGGGGAAAGGTAACCAGTGAACAGGACAAGGGCAAGTCAGAATCTGACGTAGGAGTCAGACCCGGGTCATTCCCCCCTGTTGGAAATAGGGAGTATATGGTCTGAATCTTTTGAAAGAAAAAAGTGGCGAGATTATCACAACGGGCCTGTGCACCGTCTGATGCCAGGAGCTCCGGGGGAGGAGAAATAAGAGATTTTGCGATTTAAAAAATTTCTCTAGGAGCATTTGCTGCCCGAGTGATTTTAGTGCCATAAAACTCCACTTGGGCAATTTTTATTTCATTTTTATAGTGCCTAATTGCAGTTCTGTACTCTGATTCCTTCAACTGAGAACGATCTTTCCTCCAAGCTCTCTCCGCTTTGCGGCATCCTTGTTTCAAAGTACTAAGAGCAGGAGAATACCAAGGAGCAACTTTAGATCTTTTTATAGCTTGCAGAGAGCCTTTCGGAAGAACTTGGTCGAGAGTATCAGAAATCCAATTGTCAAAGTTGAGGGCTGCCCTATTAGAGTTACTCGTTTTCTGGGGTGGATGTTCAGAGAGGACTTGTTCCCATTTAAGGGGCGATAAAGAGCTCCACTTCCTACCCCAATATTTGTCCTGGGTTTGTGGTGTAGGGGAAATGCCTATGGGCCAGGTGAGGGGAATTAAAAAGTGCTCGGTCCAAGGTAATGAGATCGGTGCTTCGGCCAAAAGAGTGTCTAGATTGCTATAGACATGATCTAAAAGGTGTCCTTTGTTGTGTGTTGCGTGGAACCCCTTTTGAGATAGGCCAATCGCCTGAAGATTTGAGCGAAGGCTGATGGCGGCGCCATCCAACGGATCGTCTAGGTGCAAATTTAGGTCACCTAGCAAGGTGAGATTTGCTCCGGTGAGCACCAGGTTAGCAGCCATGTCCGTCATGTCAGTGATGAAATTGCCAAGGGGACCAGGTGGTCGATAAACTAGAATGCCGGAGAAAGTAAAAGTAGGAGAAAATTGAAGGGCATAGCATAGGCTCTCACAGGCTAACGTGGTAGAGGAGGTGACACGACATGTATAGGTATCTCTATATATGATGGCCAGTCCTCCACCTCTGCCAGACTGGCGATCCAGTCGTTTGATGGTGTAGCCCTGCGGAATGGCCCATACTAGTGCTGGGTCATTTTGTACTTGGAGCCATGTCTCAGTTAAAAAGAGGGCCTCAGGGTTGAGCTCCTCAATCAATAACGCCAGTTCCGTGTGGTGTTTAGGCAGGGACCGGCAGTTAAGAAGAAACATGTTTTTATTGTGCGTAGAACAATGTATAGCTGGGGTCGAGGATGAACACCAGTGACATGTTTTACAGACGGCGCTTCTGATAATAGGAAGAACCGAATGTAGACAACGTGGATCAGCTAGGGGTCGTAATGAGTGCAAAAAGGATGCATTATAACAAATACGGTGTCCTACCATGATGCCGAGCCAGAAGCTGGAAGCGTCTGGACGCGGACTGGCGCAGATTGGCTTCTCTTTGGCGCCTCTTCGGCGCGCTCAAGGCGCTACCGCTGTGCGTCACCGCTGCGCGTAAAAATTATGCCCTAAATAGATTAGGAGGTGGGGTGAGACTAGACCGTCATGATCGGTAGTATGGCTGCCCAACTTGGAACAAACCGGAAGTGCAAGCGCTGTACCTCCCTCCACGCAATCAGCATGTAATTGCTGCGGTGGACCGGGGAGTAGCGCGACTAAACAGGTAAAAACAATGTATTCTGTTTTTAAAATAACACAAGTTAAAAGTACAGCAAATAACAGAACTAGCAGCAAAATGCGTCTCACACCCGTTTGCGCGACGAATTCACAATCAATCTGTTCTGTTGAGCTTAAAATGTTTCAAAAGTTTCGATTTCCTAATGAATTTAAAAACATCTACCCGAGACTGGGGATATTTAAAGTCATTGCCTGGACAGAAAGATAATCCCAATGCAACAGTGAGTTCAATATTAGATAGATGAATCACCGTTTTATCAGGGACTTCTGGTTCCTTAGATACTGTGGCCATTTCTTGCCTCTGCCTCCCCTGCCTCTGCCTTTGGGCTTTTCTCCTTTGTTTTCTTCTACAGTTGTTACGCCTCTGTTTTTCCTCATCGGATTGTAGGTATGCATTGTGTGACGGCGGTCTTCGATGAGAAACCCCAATTCCTCAGAGGGGGTATAATCAGTGGGCAGTTTGGTTAGTTGGTTGTTAGAAGCACTGCCATCCGATTCATAAATGCTGCTAAGAGAGCTGGTTTCTGAACTTGAAGGGTCGATATTATATTAAGCTGAAACACTGCTGGATACTGGCTTCGGGACCAATGCTTGTCTCTTGGCATTGTCAAATTTCTTTGAAGAAGTAAATACTCTTCCTGTTTCATAGTCAGTTTTGTCCCGAGCAAATTTTCATATTTTACATGTCTTTATTGTATTCTCGTGTTTTTTCAATTTTAGCTCGATTTATTCCCAACCCTTTTTAATTAATTCCCTTTGGCCATGAGCATCCAGTAAGCTGTTCAATTTCTCAATTTCATTCACTATGTCCTGTTTGTCAATTTCAGCGTATTTAATTAAGATGGATACCATATTCATGGGTGCTTCAAGGTTATTGTTAGCCCTTTCCTTTAGCCTTAAGGGGTTTGGTCTTTCGAATGAGGTTGCTATGAGCACTCTGAGGCCAGGAGGCACTCTACCCACTTCTCTATATTTCTCCAGGCTTTTATTCTCCCACCATCTGGTAAGTTCTGTAGTTTTTCCAAAGCTTTTAACATACTTTTGACATCCTGATTTGCACTTGATATTGCTCTGCTCCCGCTTGGCGCACTGTTTGTTTCTGGCAAATTAAGAAACAGTGCATCAGCTGCAGCTTCTCTGGCCCAAAGAGTGTCAGCCGGTGTAGACATATTTAATATATAGGTATGGCAACAGCAAATGATTTTGATATCTTTTTACTGCACTTCTGCACCACGAGTTAAGGAACAGTTCCGTTAGGCGCGTTCCTGTTGATTTTAAACTCGATCTCCATCACCTGCCACAGCGCCAATAACTCAATGGCGTCCTCCGACCTCCTCAAGATGCCGACCGCGGCTCGGGACTACTAAGGTCACACTCGTCTTCCTTACTTTCTTTGGCGGGGGGCTGGCTGGACATATACAGCCTGATTCATGTACATGCCGTTTTGCGTGGCCCTAATAGCGAATCATAGCGACTCGCTATTGAGGACACGCAAAACGTCATTCATGTAGGAATTGCTAATAAAATAGCGATTCCTACATGTTCTTTATTTGCGAGTAGCAATTTGCTACTCGCAAAAACTCCCCATTCATTCCTATGGGCCAAGAGGCCCATAGGAATGAATGGGCAGTATCCCTTATTTGCGAGTAGCAATTTGCTACTCGCAAATAAGATAGCGATTTTAAGGGTGCCAGGGGTGTCCAAAGGACGCCCTGTAGCACCCCTAAAATGCACATTTGGACAGGTGTTGCGCACACACATGTCCAAAGGACATGTGTGTGTGCAACATGCAACTTAGAAAAATGCTTTTAAAAGCATTTTTCTGAGTTTTTGCTATTTACCGACAGGTCTGACCTCTCGGTAAATAGCGGCCCCAAAAGTGCAAAATCGCAATTTCTTGATGTGTCATGAATAGCATTTGAGGAATCTCTATTTGAGATTCCTTAAATGCCATTCCTCGCAAATATGCGAATTCTTAAATAGCGATTTTTGCATTTGGGATTGTGAATACCAAATGCAAAAATCACACTCGCAAAGGGCCAGATTCTCAGAATCTGGCCCTTTTGCGAGCGCTATTGCCTACATGAATCAGGCTGATACTCCTTCCGGGTTTTGCAGATAATGCTGATACATTGTCGTCTGTAGTCCCGCCTGCCGCTTGCGATGAGAGGGTCTGTAAAGGGTGAAGACAGCCGAACTTCACCGTAATAGATACTAGTTTCCACGATCCTGTTCCGCCCGGGGGCCCCCAGGAAAGCAGGTACAGACCACAGCGAGTTTTATAGTTCTTACGTGGAGTTTATTGCCATATAGTCAGCAATCTTTAAAAGTGGCAAGTGCCCGGCATGATGCGTTTCGACAGTGACGCGTTCGACAGTGAAACACTGTCTTGATCACATGACATGCCACGGGCCAACGTGCAATATATACAAATTTCAAATTGGTGAAAAAACGTGACATCACAACTTCCGTTTTTTTTCTCTTACTTTCTGACATCCTACCTTTCTGTATAAACATAGACAACATACTACTAACATTACATGCCTATACAAATAGTAGTAAGAATCCGTTGGATTCCATGTGCAATGTCGCAAATAAATATAAACCATATATATATATATATATATATATTACCTACTGGCGGTTGCCAGTAGGTAGATATAGTTAGGACCTAGTTTCCATAGGAAATCCGCAACATTCTATTTGGAATAACTTGGCGCCGGTTGACAAATCTTCGCCAAATTCTCCAAGAAGATGGGGTGCTCCACTCCGCTCCTATCCTTAAAGGTTCAGGTGATTCGCCAAGCAGGGGCTGAGAAAAAAGGGGGTCCGAAAAACGTGTTTTCCCCATGCAATTTTCTATGGGGACCTTTAAGTGAGCTACAGCCCAGACTGCAGAACGGATTTACACCAAATTTGGCAAAAAGGAAGAGTTTGGTTCGCAGATTACGCTTTTTGTTAAATGGTGTAAATCTGTGCAGCAGTTCCTGAGAAAATCAAAAGTAAAAGCATAGATATATCTATGAACGAAGTACGGTACGTGTACCTTCCGAGGACTATATGCATACCATTACGAGCACAAGCTGCATGCTAATTGGCTGGCAAACCAGGAAGTGTTGGCAGCCATCTTGTGTCTTGGTAGAACCGAGGCACAAGACAACTGAAAAAGAAGTGTGCAAAAGGCGCAAAGGGGGCAGGGTAGAAATATCCTGACCCCCTAGGCCTGCTCAGGGCATCCCACAAGGCCACCCAACGCCCAAAAATTATTATTTTTTTTTTTAAATCGTGGGATACGCGTAGGGTACGTCTATCCCGCAAAACAAATTGAAGCCGGGGGGGCCAAATCCCCATAGCAATGTGAATAATTACAATGGGGGGCCCAGAGGGGTGCCACAGCCCCCGGGACTGCCACCCCGGGGTGTCTTTTTTATTATAATATTGGGTGGCCCACAGGGGCCCTCCAGCCCCGGGGACTGCCACCACCGTGGCTTCTTTTTTTAAAAATAAAAAATACCTGTGTGGGGGGCGTAAAGCCCCCCCACACACATCAGGGACCGCTACCTCCCTGGGGAACTACATTTTTCAATTGTGGGTCCATGACAGACCCCCCAGCCCCGGGGCCCCCCTCCTGGAGCCTTGTGGTGCCCTGGGGTCCGCCACCCCCCAGGGCCGGCTCTTCCATCGTTTTTTTGTGCCCTTCTGCCCTCTGTTCCACTCGTTTTTTGTGCCTTTCTGCCCTCTGTTCGTCTCGTTTTTCCCTCATTTTTTGTGCCCTTCTGCCCTCTGTTCCACTCCTTTTTTGTGCCTTTCTGCCCTCTGTTCCACTCATTTTTCCCTCTTTTTTTGGGCCCTTCTGCCCTCTGTTCCACTCGTTTTTTGTGCATTTCTGCCCTCTGTTCCACTCGTTTTTCCCTCGTTTTTTGTGCCCTTCTGCCCTCTGTTCCACTCGTTTTTTTGTGCCCTTCTGCCTTCTATGCCACTCGTTTTTCCTTGTTTTTGTGCCCCTGCTGTGTCCCCTGCGGCCCCGCCCCCTGACTGCCCACTGCCCATTCGCTGCCCCCACCTCCCGATTGTATTGTTGTGGTCTCGCCGCCTCTGCGCCAACATTCAGAGCTCTTGTGTACTGTGAGGGCGCATGGGCGTTTCATGTTTCACTCCGATGACAAGCACTCGAGTCCTGCAGACCCCCTGGGAATGTCTCACGGACCCCTGGGGGTCCGCAGACCACAGTTTGGGAAACGCTGCCCTAGGGGCCAACTAGCCCACCAGGTACCTCCAGTAAGCGGCACAGAGTTGCATTGCAGAGTGTTGTAAAAAGGGCGCATGGCCTGTGAACACCTCTCTTAAAACTTAAACCGCACCACAGGGTGTTTTTTCACCCATGTCACCTCAGGCCCCGCCCCCTTCCTTCACTATTGAGGAAAATATTCCTCTAAAATCAGCCGAACTACGAATTCCGATTTACTCATCTGTTATCACAAGAGACCTCAGTGCTGCATCTTTGAGCCCAGTAAGGACCCTGAAAAGTAAATCTAAGCGTACTTACCAGTAACTTGTATTTCCTTCCACAGGAATCTATTGTGTGGTTTTCACCAGAAAAGTTTCTAGGTGTCTATTTTTGAAACGTACAAATATTCCTAAAAACAGCCGAACTACGAATTCCGATTTACTCACCTGTTATCAGGAGAGACCTCAGTGCTGCATCTTTCAGCCCACTACTGATCCTGAAAAGTAATTCTAACCATACTTACAGTAACTTGAATTTCCTTCCAAAGGCTAACATTGACTGGTTTCACTTGGAAATTCTTCTAAGTGTGGAGTTTTGGAACTTTAAAATATTCACCTAAAATCATCCAAACTACGAATTCCGATTTACTAACCTGTTATCAGGAGAGACCTCGGTGCTGCATCTTTCAACCCACTACTGATCCTGAATAGTATGAATGAAGGATGGTGCAACGAAAGAAACTGGTCCGCCACAACAAGATAATTTAGAAAAAGTTCCTGTATTTTAAATGTTAGAAGGCCTCAGCCAACGCGTTTCGTCCTGAAAGGGACTTCGTCAGGGCTGAAAAGAACAAAAAAACACAGAAGCGCACAGCTATATACATATTTTTTTTTTAGTTCAAATAAAGTTTATTGACAGTCATATAGTGAACGTATACAGAGTAAGGATAAATATGCAAAAAGAAAAATACACAACGAAATAAAAGTTTGAATAGTGTTTGCAGCCCTAGATGATTTCCGTATCTTTACCCACACCTTGTCCCAAACCGCAATAGGCCATGAGGTACCCATGTCCACTTCCCATGCTTCTTCAACTTTGGTCTTTGTACGTGGTGATGCTGGCGCATGTAGCAAAGCATAAATCTTGGACGCCCTAGATCCTCTAGTCAGTAGAGTGCGCAATTGAGATGTTATAGGAGATTCCTGAGGGATCGTGGATGGCAACGCGATGTGTGAATCATATGCCGACTGAAGTGCTTGTGTTAATTTGAGATACTTAACACGAAAAGAAGACGGGAGATGAAAAGTTGCAGCGGCTTCTGCAAAAGGAATAATGTGAGAATGCTGGAATAAATGATGTACCCATATGAGACCCCGACTTCTCCAAGACTTCCAAAAAAATGATTTATTGTTTATTAAAATCGATGGATTATTCCATATAGGTTGGTCCAAAAAAGAAGAAAATAAAGGGGATGGTAAAATCTTAGAAGTGTATTTGAGAATCGGAGTTGACAATTATATACATATAACCAAATTATGTACAAGACCGTGTATTACAAAGTTACATAAACAGCATGTACCCAGGAAACACACTGGTAAACATGTATTTAAAAAAAGCAATACACACATATATACATCTAAAAAGACAATTGAGACAACCTAAGGGGAAGAAAAGCACAATGTATCACACATTTAAAAGTACTTTAAGGCTGTTGGTATTGTGTTGACCTGGGAGCCAAAAAGTACAACACATAGACACAAACAGGCAAAGTAAGCACATGATTACAACCAAATCATTAAAAATATACCATACCATTGCCCGTAAAGTGACAGCAGCAGGTACATTAGTTAATCGATATCATCAAAGGTATGTACCCAAGATACTAATGAATAAAATATCAAGAAGACACAGTGAAAAACGAACATCAAGCAAAAAATCAATATGAAAAGATCAATATAAGAAAATATAAGAGGAATGACAACATAAACAAAAAAAAAGGGGGGAGAATAAATAGAACATGAGAGATAATAGAAGAAACATTAAAAGTAAGAAAAAGAAAAGCGCAGTTAGAAAAACCAGGAAATAACAGTTATTATGACGAGTTATTAAAAACCTGGGCAACCTGATCCAAAATGCTGAATATATATTTATTAGAGATCTATTCATTAAAAAAGGGGGAGGGTCAACAAAGAACAAACCTCATGATGTAAAACACGTTTCAGTTGGACCCGGGCATATTGCTCCAAAATATTAAGTATCTACATGATGGTATGACAGAAGATCAAACATTGTGACTACAAAACGACATAAATGCATGTGTAACATAAAAAACAAATGCTGGTCTCAAGTCTGAAAACTGCGAGTCAGATGGATATTACGCATAAAGATAGAGACACCCCCTTACCTGGAATAAACCGCAAAATGTCGTAGGTCACAAGGAGATCGAATTATCACTCCTACAGCGACGTCCTGATCGTTCTAAATTATGTATAAGCAATATAAATCTGTAACAATAACACCCACAGAAAGAAATAGTATTACCATCGTGAACATGTCACACCACGGGAAAGAAAAAACAAAAGCATAACAAAAAACCCCCCCTCTGTTCCAACAAAGATCAGAGAGCAAACAGGCCCAGGTCAGTGTTTATTAAAAAGAACATATACCTGGAATATACGAAGAAACCGCAAGCAATGCGGCATATATCAATCCCGTTCACTGTTTGTAGTAGAGTTCGCCCCGTATTAAGGGAAAAGTACTGTCACTAAACAAACACACAAGAAACGAATAATATATATAAGAAAATGTATAAAAAACATCAAGTAGAAGACAGTACTCCCACTACTACCCATAATGCCATAATGTAACAAGTATCTAGGACAAGGCAAGCCACTAGAATGAAATTAACTCTACGCTTAGAAAAATCAAAAGGAACGGGTGCAAGACATGCCAAGATAAGTAAACAGCACGGTAATGCAAGGAGCGCCCTCATTAGATATGGCCAGGGGCGCAAGGCTTTATATGCCTTAGTTCAGTGGTAGTTAAGGAAACATCTACCTGCAATGTGCGAGGAGGCAGCGGGCGATGCAGCATATTTCAATCCTGTTCACCGCTGTAATAAGGTTCGCCCCATATTAAGGGGAAGTACTGTTAATAAACAAACACACAAAAAAACGTATATCAAAAAGTATGTAGATAACGTGAAAGTAAACACCAGTACTTCCAGTTCTATTCGTGAGATGACGGGCGTTTAAGACATGTCACTCCACTAGAATTCAACTAGAAACACGCCAATAAGCATGTAACAGAGCATAAAAAAAATTTAAAAAACGAGTGCTAGATATGCCTCTAGATACTTGCCGGCTACGCCTCTCTTAACAGGAACACGCCAAAATAACAAACACGTTCCTGTCGGGATACCTGAATTCGTAGTGCCGAGCTTCAGCAGGCGAGAGATTCAAAAGGCCCGCCATTACTATCTTGCAGGTTAAAGTACTCTCGCCTTTACCACGTGATCAGCAATCGAAAAGGCATTATCAGCCACACATCAGGGCACGGAGTGGCGCCATCTTAGAACAGGCACCAAAACAAAGCGCCGTAATGACAGCCAAAGGGTCAATTCTGGCAGAAGCATAAATTAACGCCAATAACAATAACCAAAAGGGGGCAACAATGAAAAAATATAATGCTACAAAGTAATAATACAAAAATTAAAAGACACAGCAAATACAACACAGACCAAAAATATAAAGAAAAAAAGGGAAAGAAAGGAAAGGCATTCCCATTAAACAAGGACTATATACTACAATGATTTTACACAAATTTCACATCAAGGAAATAAATTACACATTTTAGTGTACGATACAGTAGTAACACACTTAGCCCAGTGTAATACGTACACTTACATGCATCCATGATCGCATTATGATGCATAAACAAAAAATAAAATAAATAAAACAATATTTTTGTGTAAGATCCTATTGATATTTACTCAAAATACAAAATCCAACTTATACCAAATGAACACAAAAATATAATTAGCAATCCTGTTACAGTTCACCTTAATCATCGCCACATAGCATGCAGTTTCATAGGAAGAGATGCATCTCCCCATCTGTATTATGGCCCATCTCGATAGCTCTAAGGTTACAAATCCAGCGTGCCTCTTTCTGTCTCAGCATAAGTTCCCTACTCCCCCCTCTTGTCGGTGTTGGAACATGGTCAATGCAATGAAACCAGAATGAGAGGTCATCAGGATGTTCTTTCATATAATGATCAGTGATAGGGTATCAGGAGTCCTTGGACTTAATGGCACGTTTGTGTTCTTGAATTCTAAGTTTAAGGCAGCGAATAGTGCTGCCCACGTAGATAGTACCGCATTTACAACCAAAGACGTAAACGACATGGGTTGTATTGCAATTGATGAAATGGGCGATCTTGTATTGTTTGTCAGTATTGAAATTAAATTTCAGGGTTTTGTTCAGACATATTGGACATATGCTGCAGGTACCGCAGGTGAAGAAACCTTTAGGTTTTGTTGATAACCAGTTATCATTGTTTTTCGGAGTTATAACATAGCTAGGGCAAAGTGTATTCTTAAGGGACCTGCCTTTCCTATATGTGATAGAGGGTCTAGGTTCAACACATCGCTGGAGACCTGGTATTTCAGTTAGAAGATGCCAATGTCTGCGGAAGATATTAAAAATATCCCCACTATGTGCATTGTATTGTGTGATAAATCTCGCTTTAGAAACGACATCATTTCTTTTGGAATTAACTTGTAGGGATGCCTCCCTATCCAAGTTACAGATTCTAGTTTCAGCTTTTTTGAGAACAGTAATTCTAATCATAGTTACAGTAACTTGAATTTCCTTCAATAGGATATCATTGCCTGCTATATAAAATATATATACATTAAAAAAATATTTAAAACAATAAAAATATTACAATTTCAATATTTTTAAAAACATTTCTTTTTTAATTTATATAAAAAATATATAATGTAATTTAAAAAATAAAATATCTAAAAGTACATAATTTAAAATAACGTAGTAAATCAGTATATAAAAAATATAACAATCAATATATTTAAAAATTATCATTTAAAAAACCTTTGAAATTCACTGAAAAAACCATAGGTTTCAGCCACATTATAGTGAGGAATTAGCATTTAAAAAACCTTGGAAATTCACTGAAAAAACCATAGGTTTCAGCCACGTTATAGTTAGGAATTAGCATTGAAGAAACCATAGAAATTCACTGAAAAAAACATAGGTTTCATACATGTTATATTTAGCTGGACATTTCACTCATACAAAACCATTGAAATTCCCCCGTTATAGTTAGTTCAACTAACTATAACTCACGCGCCCGCAATGCACTGCTGATGACGTCACATATTAAATCACTCATGACATGGTCAGTGACATCACTGATGACATGTTAAATGACATCACTGATGACATCATCCTTGTGAAAGAGTGGCAGACCTCCTCTCACCCTAATATAAACTTTGATATACACACATTCAAAAATATAAATTTAAATTTCCAAAAAATGGAGATTCCAATACCAGTTACAACCTATTCAGTAATTCCAACATCTACATACTCATCCACTCATTCACCAATAGTTCTACATAGTCACTCACACATGTACTCACTCATCATATGTACTCATACATCTATACATCCTGTTACACACCGACACTCATCCATAGAGTTACTCATACACATACTCACACATGTATATAAACTATCAAACATCCATTTACTTACATATACAACTATACACACACCACTACACTTACTTCTACAGAAACGTACACATACTTGCTCTCTTAAACAATCATTTATAGAAACACATACTTATTTATACAGTAACTCTTCCAATCTCTCACTCTCACATATACTCACTTATATACATCAATACTCACATATACTAGTTTAAAACAAACTTACTCATAAAGACACTATTGAGACAGTCATTCACTCATGAACACACCCATACACACACTCATTAACTCATACAGTCCTGCACACATGCTGTCTTCAAAACACATACAAACAGTGATTCACTCATTCATGCATCTATGCGCTAAGTAATATCCCCCACCGAACCATAAAGACACTCATACTAATACTCAAAAAAACAACTAATAACCCATATACACACTCATGTAGCTACTCACCAACCCATGCAGCCACTTATACACAAAGTGAGACACTGATACAAATATTTACAGATTACTTGCTAATACATCTATTCACTAAGATACACTTAATAAGTCAGTTATACATTCAATTTTACTAAAAGAACATCCATTTAGATACTTAGTTACCCATTCATTCTTCGATCGACCTTTAGATATACATATAAAAATATTTAATTTTCAGAAAGACACACATTCACTGAATGATGTCATCAGTGATGTCATTTGAGATGTCATCAGTGATGTCATGAGTGATGTCACTGACCATGTCATGACTGATGATATATGTGACGTCATCAGCAGTGCATTGCGGGCGTGTGAGTTGTAGTTAGCTGAACTAACTATAACGGGGGAATTTCAATGGTTTTGTATGAGTGAAATATCCAGCTAACTATAACATGTATGAAACCTATGGTTTTTTCCGTGAATATATATATATATATATTACCTACTGGCGATAGCCAGTAGGTATATATAGTTAGGATTTTTTTCCTATGGGATTTTTGAAAATTCTATGTCGAATAACTTTGGCGTTTGAGGACAGAATTGGCTGAAATTTTCAGGAAAATGGAACATTTTGTTTCTGAGCAGCCCCTGAAAATTTGGGGGGGTTTCGTCAAGGGGGGGCCGAGAAAAAAGGGGGGTCCCAAAACGTGTTTTTCCCATGCAATTTTCCATAGGGCGGTTGGCCTCACTTTTAGCCTGAACGGCTGAATGGATTTACACCAAACTTGGCAAAATTGTAGGGACTGGTAGCCTGATGTGCCTTTGCTATGTCTCAAGATATAGGCTCCAGTGGTTTTTACGAAAATTAACTTTGAAAAATATATATTGGGCTACATTGGGCTATATATATGTTGGAGCCCAAATGTAGCCCAATGTAGCCCAATGTAGCCCAATGTAGCCCAAAGATGGCCACCAGAGACAAAAAAAACAAATGTAGCCCAAATATCAGCCAGATGTAGCCCAACTATAGCCCAATGACAGAATGTCCCAGAGTGTTCTAAAGAACAACTAGAGTGCTAACAGTCCTACTTATTACAAAGGTATGGCACACCTGAAGCCATCTTGATTGGAATAAAGTGGTAACTCTTAAAACATTTAATTTAAAAAGGAACAAAATGAGGGGGTTCATTTTGCCATAGAAAGTATGATTAGCGAATATATGACGAAATCCCGCATACCATCAGTCCGCAAAAAAAATCCTGCATGTACTATTAGGCCGCAAATTAAAATAACGAAAACTTTTAGAACGAATATGCCTTTAGCATACACTAAACAACTAAACTACCCTAAACCCTAAAATACTACCCCCAGCATGACCCTACACTACACAAACAGTACAACACTACCCTAAACCCTAAAACACTACCCCCAACATGACCCTACACTACACAAACACTACAACACTACCCTAAACCCTAAAACACTACCCCCAGCATGACCCTACACTACACAAACACTACAACACTACCCTAAACCCTAAAACACTACCCCCAGCATGACCCTACACTATGCAAACACTACAACACTACCCAAAACCCTAAAACACTACACCCCAGCATGACCCTACACTACGCAAACACTACAACACTACCCTAAACCCTAAAACACTACCCCCAGCATGACCCTACACTACACAAACACTACAACACAACCCTAAACCCTAAAACACTACCCCCAGCATGACCCTACACTACGCAAACACTACAACACAAACCTAAACCCTAAAACACTACCCCCAGCATGACCCTACACTACGCAAACACTACAACACTACCCTAAACCCTAAAACACTACACCCAGCATGACCCTACACTACGCAAACACTACAACACTACCCTAAACCCTAAAACACTACCCCCAGCATGACCCTACACTACGCAAACACTACAACACTACCCTAAACCCTAAAACACTACCCCCAGCATGACCCTACACTACGCAAACACTACAACACTACCCTAAACCCTAAAACACTACCCCCAGCATGACCCTACACTACGCAAACACTACAACACTACCCAAAACCCTAAAACACTACCCCCAGCATGACCCTACACTACGCAAACACTACAACACTACCCAAAACCCTAAAACACTACCCCCCAGCATGACCCTACATTACGCAAACACTACAACACTACCCAAAACCCTAAAACACTACCCCCAGCATGACCCTACACTACGCAAACACTACAACACTACCCAAAACCCTAAAACACTACCCCCAGCATGACCCTACACTACGCAAACACTACAACACTACCCAAAACCCTAAAACACTACACCCCAGCATGACCCTACACTACGCAAACACTACAATACTACCCAAAACCCTAAAACACTACACCCCAGCATGACCCTACACTACACAAACACTACAACACTACCCAAAACCCTAAAACACTACCCCCAGCATGACCCTACACTACGCAAACACTACAACACTACCCAAAACCCTAAAACACTACCCCCTGCATGACCCTACACTACGCAAACACTACAACACTACCCTAAACCCTAAAATACTACACCCCAGCATGACCCTACACTACGCAAACACTACAACACTACCCAAAACCCTAAAACACTACCCCCAGCATGACCCTACACTACGCAAACACTACAACACTATCCTAAACCCTAAAACACTACGCCCAGCATGACCCTACACTATGCAAACACTACAACACTACCCTAAACCCTAAAACACTAGCCCCAGCATGACCCTACACTACGCAAACACTACAACACAACCCTAAACCCTAAAACACTACCCCCAGCATGACCCTACACTACGCAAACACTACAGCACTACCCTAAACCCTAAAACACTACCCCCAGCATGACCCTACACTACGCAAACACTACAACACAACCCTAAACCCTAAAACACTACCCCCAGCATGACCCTACACTAAACAACCACCACAACTCTACACTACACTAACACAACACTACACTACACAACACTACACTACACTACACAATCACTAACCCACGAAAAAATTAACACAAACCCACTTACCTCTCTCGTCATCGTGGTTTTCACAACGCAAATGCATTTACCATACATGACTTTAAAACGTAATTCTTTGTAAAGGCATGCGCGATAAATGCACATGCGTTTTGAAAAAATGCGGGATAATGGTATGCGAGGTCAATGACCTTGCGGGATAATGGTATGCGGACTGAAAGTCTGCGGGATAAAAAATGCAGGAAAATGGCTGCAAACCATGATTAGCAGCAGACTTCCCTGGTGAGCACTAGCTTTACTACAGTGATCTAATGAGCAACTAGAGTGCTAACATTCAGAATTTATGGCAAATGTGTGACACATCTGAATGCCTTCTTGATAGAACCAAAGTAAACAAGCATTGAAAATGCAGTAGATCTCGCCCTCGTTTAAGGTAAAGCCATTCTGTTTGTAATGAGGTGGCTTTTTAGCTTTGCTTTTATTAGTGTTTTTAAAACTTTCATGTAAATAACATGCATATGTATGCATATATGTATATGTATGCATGCATTTATATTTATATAGATATGCAGATTATATATGTTTATATATGTATATTACCTACTGGCGATAGCCAGTGGGTATATATAGTTAGGATTTTTTCTCTATGGGATTTCTGAAAATTCTATGTCTAATAACTTTGGCGTTTGTGGACGGAATTGGCTGAAATCTTCAGGAAAATGGCACAGTTTGTTCCTGAGCAGCCCCTGAAAATTTGGGGGGGTTTCGTCAAGGGGGGCCGAGAAAAAAGGGGGGTCCCAAAACGCGTTTTTCCCATTCATTTTTCCATAGGGCGGTTGGACTCACTTTTAGCTCGAACGGCTGAATAGATTTACATGAAACTTGGCAAAATTGTAGATATGGTTTGCCCGACGTGCCTTTGCTATGTCTCAGTGGATTTTGAGAAATTAACGTTTAAAAAAATATATATATCTGTGACAGCGCGCCGGTTAGCGCCCCGGTTCGCGTACCTGACGCGTAACGGAACTTCGCGAAGCGAAGCTGATTGGCTCTCCGGTGTCTGTCAACATTCTAAACAGTCCGGAGCGGCCGCCATCTTGTCTCTAGGTAGGTTCGAGAGACAAGATGTGGTGAAAAAAGAAGGGGGAAATGAAGGAAAGGGGGCAAGGTAAACCCCTCCTGACCCCCTAGGATTGATGAGGGATATTAAAGTCCCCCGCGATTTTTCGCGGTAGAGGCGCTTCCCGGTACGCGAACCGGGCAGCTAACCGGCAGCGTAACGGGAGTCCGCCATCTTGTGTTTTTGGAGCGTCCGGTTCGCGTACCGGGTAGCGTCCCGGTAAGCGTAACAAGGGGAAAACCAAGAGAAACAGTAAAAAAAAATTTAAGGGAAATAGATTTCCAGCAAACTTGGCAAAATTGTAGGGACTGTTTGTTTGATGTGCCTTTGCAAGGCCTCAAGATATGTGCGCGTGTGGATTTTGTCTAATTAAGGTTAAAAAAAATATATATATCTGTAAGCGTGCTCCGGCACGCTTACGTTACGGGTTTTGTTTGCGCTGCAAAGCCGATACGTCACGGTTATGCGACGCGTCATGAGGCGTCTCACGTGGCTACGTGATACGTCACGTAATAAAGAATATATTTTACAGCTATAGATATTAGCTTTTAAAAAACCAATGAAATTCACTGAAAAAACCATAGGTTATAGACCATATATAGTTAGGAATTTGCATTTACAAAACCTTGAAAATTCACTGAAAAAACCATAGGTTAGAGACCATATATAGTTAGCTGGACATTTTATTGACATAAAACCAATGAAATTCCATATATAGTTAGTTGCACTAACTATATATCGCGCACCTGCAATCCACTGCTGATGATGTCACATATTACATCATTCATGACATGGTCAGTGACATCACTGATGACATCACTGATGACATCTCAAATGACATCACTGATGACATCACTGATGACATCTCAAATGACATCACTGATGACATCATGACACACCAATACCAGTTACTACATACGCACTCACTGATTCCTACGTCTACACACACATTCACTCATTCACCCATACAATCACTCATACATACAGTCACTCATTATTACAACACTATCATATGCACTCATACACCTATGCAGACACTCACACACTGCCACTCATCCATGGAGTTACTCACACACCTAGTCAGTCCTGTAAAGAATCAATCACACTTCTATTTCCTCATCTATACAGTTAAACACAGAACACCATACTTCAGTGACATCACTGATGACATCACTGATGACATCTCAAATGACATCACTGATGACATCTCAAATGACATCACTGATGACATCATGACACACCAATACCAGTTACTACATACGCACTCACTGATTCCTACGTCTACACACACATTCACTCATTCACCCATACAATCACTCATACATACAGTCACTCATTATTACAACACTATCATATGCACTCATACACCTAGTCAGTCCTGTGAAGAATCAATCACACTTCGATTTCCTCATCTATACAGTTAAACACAGAACACCATACTTTTCACACATATACTAACACATACTTACTCTCTTATACAATCACTGATACAAGTACACATTGATATGCACAGTCACACACCTCCCAGCCAGCCACACACACACTCAGTCTTCCATACATCCACTCATTCTTCAATATGTAAAACATATTTAAACTTTACAAAAACACACAGACACTAGATGATGTCATCAGTGATGTCATTTGAGATGTCATCAGTGATGTCATCAGTGATGTCATTTGAGATGTCATCAGTGATGTCATCAGTGATGTCACTGACCATGTCATGAATGATGTAATATGTGACATCATCAGCAGTGGATTGCAGGTGCGCGATATATAGTTAGTGCAACTAACTATATATGGAATTTCATTGGTTTTATGTCAATAAAATGTCCAGCTAACTATATATGGTCTCTAACCTATGGTTTTTTCAGTGAATTTTCAAGGTTTTGTAAATGCAAATTCCTAACTATATATGGTCTATAACCTATGGTTTTTTCAGTGAATATATATATATATATATATATATATATATATATATATATATATATATATATATATATATATATATAACATTTATTTGATCACTACTTTGCTGCACAGATTCTAGACACATGTATTTATATGATTTCTAGCATTTCAATTTGGTGTTTTTCAGGCGCATAAAATATTTCACTTTTTGCATCAGAGAATTCCTGCGTCCACTGTCCTTTTTTCAAAGGAACGGAAATGTAATACATTAGGTTGTCTCTATCCACGTTTGGATAGTGCATGTCGTTCATATAGTAGTGGTGCATGTCTCCATTAACTGCAACAGAACTGCAACATTGCGAGGGATGTGAAGTGGACATAAAAACAAGAACATGCACATACTATACACACGCCCGCAAGCGCTCGCACTGTCTTGTGCCCAATAGCATTAATTCTATATACTTTATTTAACAGAAACACAATATTTTGCGTATGATGGAACTTTGCCTTATTTACTTAACGGTGACCCTTATGACCTTGAATTCCACAGCGTGTTTCGCCTACTGTCACCATGATCTTCACCAGAGAGGCTTGTTTTAAAGGGTTGTGTTGGATTTATGACAGAACACTGATTGGAAGGCTACGCCACTCTATTCATGAAATGATTGTAAATAATTCTAATGTTGAAAAATCCTATAAGTTAGAATGTGTTGAAACGTTAGACCCAAGGGATATCTTTATTAACTCGCAGGTAGGTACTGTACTTTTCAGTGTCACTTTTCTCTTCCAGGAAGGTCACTTTGGGCTACCGCCGACGCCGGAGGGAATGCGCTGCAGGAGTGTAAGACTGCTTGCTGCGGAGTACGCTCTAGGTGTGCTGTCACTGCCAACAAAGCATATAAAAGATGTCAAGTGTCCTGAAAATAGAGCAGCAAAACAGCCGCTATCAGTCGTGTCTATCTGTAAGTAGCGGCACGCATGGCATTCAGCCCTAGAAGCAGACAGCAGATGCATTCCAAGAGCATTTAATAATGGCTGTTCAGATGAGGTATCAGGGTGACATCACGGAGGAAGAGCAGACATGGGAGGGGGAGGGCAGGCGAATGTGCGGAATGGAAGCCAGCTTGCAGAAACATTATGTCCTTGGGAAAAAATGGCATCATTGGCAATTTAAATTGAGTGATATTCCTGTTTATTATAAAGCCCCTGCAAACGTGTTTCTAATGAAGCTCCTGGAAATAGTTTTATTTTGTTTGGCTCTGCAGATAGTTTGTGATTTACAAAACTAGTCATGCATACCTTACATTCATTGAGTCCACATCCAAATAATATTATCGTGAGGATAGGTCCGTGCGGTGCGTAATGGAAATAATGGAGAAGGCACGAATTTAGTAGAGGTGCAACTCTAGCTGAAGCAAGCAGCTCGATGTACTGCGCTGCACCTTGAAAATGCTCCCTTCAAATTAGTGCAGTTTAAGAGACATCTGTATTCAGAGCTTGTAAAAAGCACTGATTCTGGGCAATTTCGCACTGTTTCTAGGTTGTTCCAATGCCTCGATGCGTTGCAGTGACATCTGCGCAAAGGTAATTAGCACCAGAAGGTTAGTACATATGTCACTTGAAGACCGGTACAGAATTACTATTAGTCAGGACAAAATTGCCTGGCACATTCCAGAAATTGCCCTGGACTGGTGTAATTCACTCAACACAACCAGTGGCCAAGGGAGTATCATCATGATGCGCTTCAAGGGCACAATGCGCAGAGGCGAGCACCTGTTTTGAGAGCCTGCATGGCACATAGTGAATTCATTTAACCAGATATTTCTCTCAGTGTGTGCTTCATTTCCAGGTAGCACAGCTCGAAAACTGAGTACAAGGTTTGTCTCTTTCGTTTTCTGAGATGTGCTGCGTAAAATGAAGTCACCGTACAGAGTAACATACCAAACACGTGAGTAACATACCAAACACGTGAACGCTTTTCCTGACTAGCTCTTTGATAGGAAGTAGACTGGCAGGCAGGCAGTTTTAATCGTGCTATTTTGAAATTGCTTATTGAAATGAGTAATTTTAAAGTTAGGAAGCTGTTGAGAAAGGGGTTAGAATGAAAACTGAATATGCAGCTGTAAATAATGATACTGTGATAATAATTTAACCACACAGTTTTGTTAAAAAATCTAATTGAAAAATGTTAATATATGTGATAAACTACCCCCTGCCATACATTATAAGGATACTGCAAGTCACCAAGGAGTTCCATAATACATAGGAATGAGGCCGATGGCCGAGTTCCTTAAAAACGTTAAGTATCTCTGAGGTGACTTGCAATAAATGTCCTTATCATTTATGACAGGAGGCTCTTTATTCCTTATAATATATGATGACACCATCACCTTACCCACAAACCACTAACATCCCGGGCCGGACTGGCTCCCGGGCGTTTAGGTGTGCTGCCAAGCTGGGGGCTGATTTCACTGCGGTGGGGGCTGATTTCGTTGATGGGGACCTGCGTGTGCTTCTAAATAAAGAAAGCAAAACAAATGGTTTTAAGCACACGCAGGTCCCCAACAACAAAATCAGCCCCCAGCTTGGCAGCACACCAAAAACGCCTGGTAGCCAACCTGGCCCTGGTTACATCCTTGGTGCAAAGCTCTTTCATATGAAAGAGAGAGCACGTTTGCAAACATGAAGAAAAGAAATAGAATCTCTAGTGCAACAGACATTAGAAGCACTTTAATAAAAGTCACAGTAGCACGGAATGTGTAGAACTATGCAGAAGGATTCTAACTTGTGTATAATTACTTGAAGAGTGTAAAAAATAAACCGGATGCCATAATTACCTCCTTTCTGATTCTCATTGCACAGCTAGAAATACAGAGCAGAAGAAAAAAAACCTCCATGTTTTGTTTTCATTCTTTAAACAGCTGTTTTAATTACACTATGTGACCTGCCTTTCCCCTTGACTGCTGGCACAGGCAGCAGGCATTGTGAGGACAGAACTGAGTGTAATAAGTTATTACAGTTGAATTCTTGTATAATTTCTTTGTAATAGGCAAGAGGGGGCAACACAAGTTGCCTATTATAAAGAAATTAGAGACTTTTTTTAAAGAGGTATTGCAGAACCCTGTGAATAATAGATTGAGCAGATACCCCAGATAGTCCCGGTTTCGACGTATGTCCCTGTGTTTTGATAGCTTCCTCCGAAATAAATACAAGTCTCGGTTTTAAGACGAGGTCAGGTCAGCTAGAGCTCTGCAATACTCATAGAGCTGACCTTCTCTTGTCATAATTCTTACAGCAAGTTGAAAGATAAGCATCTCTTTTGTTTTTTTCAATTTTTTACTTCTCCATTCTCTCAACTTCATTTGGAGAGAAAGGGTAGCAACTGAGCTTGACATGTAACATGCCAGACAGAATGCCTTGGTTTTGTTTTCCCTCCTTTACCAGTGTGCAGACAGAACATTGATAAAAAAATATTGAGTTGCACAAATATTGAGTTATAAATATTGTGGTTCAGAAATATCGACAGCAAGAACATTGTGGTAAAGAGAATATCGACTTAGGGTAGGTAATATCGATTTTAAAAATATCAAAGTGTTCAATATATTTTTTTTAAATGTAGTTGTTATGAATATTCTTTTTTAAAATATTATGTATTTAAGTATATATTTTTTATGTATGTGATGTATTTTTTTATAGGAATTTTTTTGTATTTTCAATATATGTGTTATATATTTAGTTGGTATTTTATTTTTTATTTGAATTTTGCGTTTTTAGTTCTGTGGCGGGTTGTCGGTTTATAGGGGAATAGGGTGGAAGTAATTTAATTATATTAAATTAATTGATTATTTTGTATATATTAATATTTGTTTAATTGCTAATGGCAGTCTCCATATTTGGGACTGCCCATGTTCCTTCTAATTTGTCTCCATTACATTTCTCTCTTTCTCTCTCTCTATACATATATATATATATATATATATATATATATATATATATATATATATATATATATATATATATATATATATATATATATATATATATATATATATATATATATATTCACTGAAAAAACCATAGGTTATAGACCATATATAGTTAGGAATTAGCATTTACAAAACCTTGAAAATTCACTGAAAAAACCATAGGTTATAGACCATATATAGTTAGGAATTAGCATTTACAAAACCTTGAAAATTCACTGAAAAAACCATAGGTTAGAGACCATATATAGTTAGCTGGACATTTTATTGACATAAAACCAATGAAATTCCATATATAGTTAGTTGCACTAACTATATATCGCGCACCCGCAATCCACTGCTGATGATGTCACATATTACATCATTCATGACATGGTCAGTGACATCACTGATGACATCACTGATGACATCTCAAATGACATCACTGATGACATCACTGATAACAACATCCAGTGATTTTTTGTTTCTGTAAAGTTTAAATATGTCTTACATATTGAAGAATGAGTGGATGTGTAAGTGTCTGGACGAAGGATTTAGTAGGTGCATGACTGACTGTATGAGTGAGTGATTAAATGTGTCTCACTGAGTGCATGGGTTAGTGACTAAACTGTCTTAATTTGTGCATCATTATGTCTGTTGTTCTGTAAACTGCTGCATGTGTTGATCAGTAGCTATATGAGTAACTATATGGGTTATTGATTGATTGCCCAAGTATTTGTATGGGAGACTGAGTGTGTGTGTGGCTAGCTGGGAGGTGTGTGACTCTGTGCAGATCAATGTGTACTTGTATCAATGATTGTATAAGAAGGTAAGTATGTGTTAGTATATGTTTGAAAATGTAAGGTGCTCTATGTTTAACTGTATAGACAAGAAAATGGAAGTGTCATTGATTCTTTACAGGACTGACTAGGTGTGTGAGTAACTCCATGGATGAGTGGCAGACTGTGAGTGTCTGTATAGGTGTATGAGTGCATATGATAGTGTTGTAAAGATGAGTGATTGTATGTATGAATGATTGTATGGGTGAATGAGTGAAGGTGTGTGTAGACGTAGCAATCAGTGAGTGCGTATGTAGTAACTAGTATTGGTGTGTCAATGTTTTCAAAAATTATACTCTGTATTTAACACTGGGTGAAACAGAGGTTATATTAAAATGTGAGGAGATGCATTGTATTGTCACATGAATGATATCATCAGTGATGTGGTCATTGATGTCAAATGAGATGTCATCAGTGATGTCATCAGTGATGTCATTTGAGATGTCATCAGTGATGTCATCAGTGATGTCACTGACCATGTCATGAATGATGTAATATGTGACATCATCAGCAGTGGATTGCGGGTGCGCGATATATAGTTAGTGCAACTAACTATATATGGAATTTCATTGGTTTTATGTCAATAAAATGTCCAGCTAACTATATATGGTCTCTAACCTATGGTTTTTTCAGTGAATTTTCAAGGTTTTGTAAATGCTAATTCCTAACTATATATGGTCTATAACCTATGGTTTTTTCAGTGAATTTTCAAGGTTTTGTAAATGCTAATTCCTAACTATATATGGTCTATAACCTATGGTTTTTTCAGTGAATTTCAATGGTTTTTTAATAGCAAATATCATAAGCTGTCGAATGTCAAGTACGTGGTAAGTAAAAACATTTTCGTGTTTATGCACACTGATCTGCTTTGAATGCTGCCCCCCACCCCTCATTTCTATTAGGAGTACTCTCTCTTTGCAGATAGTGAAGGGTAGTTAACGCAGGCCTTTGCCCCCGTTGTAATCCGTTGTGCCTGCTTCTCTCTCCATTTGATTGATTGTTCTCTTTGGTTCATTCTCTATTTACAAACAAGCACAGAGTCGCAATACTCTGTTTAGTCTTTGCAGATAGCGAAAAATCGTGTAAAAAAACAAAAGGAATCGAGCAAAATCAGTAGGCCACTAATGGGATCTCTTTTTGACCTCGCTAAAATAGAAACATTAGGAACAACCTGTTGAAAATAGCAATGTGTATGTACATAAGCGGCGTTCATTTGTGTTCACAGTACCCCTTGTTGATTGTTTGAATCGAGCATTGAATTGTTCGAAGTTGGTTCTCTTAAGGATCTTCTCTGCCTGCAAATGAGGAAGAATAGGAATATTCTCTCTCCCTTTGCAGATAGTGAAGGGTAGGTAACGCAAGCCTTTAACACGTCGTACCTATTTCATTCCTCATTGATTGATTGATTGTCCGAACATTGACTGTTTGGGAATTAGTTCTTTTTGGAGGTATTCCCTGTTTGCAAATAAACGTAGGAAAATCTTTGCAAGTAGTGAAAGGGTAGGTAATGCGGACCTTTCTCCCCCGTTGTAATCTGTCATGCCTATCTACTCCCCACTGATTGATGCACCTGTTTCACCCGGATCATTTACTAGAGATAGGTCATCTGGCCCAACAAGAGAGCACCCCTAGTGAAAAGGACATATGCAATAATAACGAAGTGATCACTGTATCCTGTTAACAGAAACTTTAGCATGAAACAACCTGGAAAGAAAAGAATAGGAAAACGAAAATCAGTAGGCCACTGATGAACTTTTTATTAAATAACAAACAAAGAAACGATAACAATACGTAATGATAAAACCTATTATTGTCCTAGAAACAAGAAACGTTAGAAGTAAGCCCATAATAAGAAACCTGAAAACATCGCCCCTCACTGCCCCAAAACGTGTCTGTCCCACCGCCTGTTACTGCTTCATGAACACAGAAACTCCACAGTTTTTTTCATTTTAAACTCTCATTTTTTCAACTGCCATTTCATTGCCACACTTCATCTGACTGCAGGAGAACCTTCTCTCACCATGTTTTCTGTCTGGATTGTTTGACATAGTTATATTCACTGGGCTCAAAGGTACGTTGAAAACAGGAAATTACCTAACCTCAATTTACAAGATGTGGAAATTAAGTGGTTTGGCCACAGAGGACTAAAATGTCACCAATTGATACCATTGGTGAAAACCTTTATGCATTTGCCCAAACCTGACCTGTTAATTGTGCACTGTGGAGGTAATGACTTGGGCACTTTGACTGGTGTAGGTCTGGAAATGCTTTTAAAGGACACCTTTGAGCAATTAATGGCACTTTTTCCTCAGACTGCCTTGGTATATTCAAATATATGCCAAAGACAGAAATGGAGGTGGTCAAACCAATTTTGTCCACAAATTGAGAAGTCGAGGAAGCATGTAAACAAATCTGTTTCAGCTTACATGAGAGACCATGGAATGGGCTCCCTGTACAACAATAACTTGCGTTACTACATGCAAGATATCTACAGAGGAGATGGAGTTCACTTCTCAGATGAGGGCAACAGAGTTTTCACTCTGAATTTAAGAATGTGCATTGGTACCTACTTATAAGTACCTAAATTTACCATAAACCCAAAAGCTCTTCTCAGAGCTACCCTACATCTAATCACTCACAATTATTATTTTACTCTAACATTTTCACTAATTTTCAACAAAGTACGCTCCCCGGGGCGCTACCCGGTACGCGAACCGGGAGCTAACCTCGCGAAATTTTTTAAAAAAATGTGTTTTTTTCGCACATATGGGCCTCCTCAGCCACCCTCACAAAACCTAGGGGGTCAAGATAAGTCTACCGTGCCCCCTTCTACCCATTCTGAACATTATTTGCCCTCCATCTTGTATCTAAATTCGACCGAAACACAAAATGGTGGACTCCCGGAACGCTTAAGGTTCGCGAACCGGGGCGCTCAACAGTTCGCGTACCGGGTCGCTCCCTGGGAAGCGCACCATCAAAAAAGGTGGGAAAGTAGTTCACAGAAAAGCCACTGGAGACAATTTCACCAAATATAGATTAGCTCATACTACATACCAATCCCTACCATTTTCACAAATTTGATTGGAATTCCATTTAGTCATTTAGCCTGTAGACCTCTCTAAATACCCTGAGGTAAATTACTTCACAAAACACATCTGAAGTGTTGGAATTGACAACCAATGAAAATGTTACTTTCATTTTCTATTTTTTTTACCTGACATTTCATTGGTTCTATACCTGAATATATATAAAGGAAGAGAAGAAAACACAGCCATTTTGACTACTACTTCTTGCTGTACATTTCAATAGTATTTTCACTAATTCCTTCAACTTCTTTCTAAAGGTAAGTTTTTATTTTTAAAACTGAAGTATATTGTGCACTATAAGTTAATATGGTAAACTTTTTCTGATAGATATATACTATCCCTCTGTAGTAGTTATAGATTTAGAGAGACTTCTCTGTTATAGTTAAGGATGGAGTTAGGCTTCTCTTGTATAATTATGAATTTACTTACGTTAAATCACATACACATTTTTATATTCCTACTTCCACTCTGATACTATACACTGCCCAAAGATAAATTCACTGATAAAAAATGCCTATCTAAAATTATTCCCAACATTGCCCTATCTCTACTAATATATATTTTTTTAATTCAAATTTCAGGCAAAATGGAAGGCGAAAACCAAGTTTCTTTTGAAATGGACCTGCAAGACAGCAGCCAAGAATTGATTGATACAATTAATCAAATTGACATTGAATTTTTCGATGAAACTTGGGACAATGAACTACTGCAATGTGTACAAGCAGTAGATAACCTCCTTGCAAATGAGGACATTTTACACCCTCAGAGACTACAATGTATATTCCATGATAATTATGAAATTTCTGACAATGAAATGTTAGAAAGTTTAATAAATTATGAAACACAATCACATTAAAAAAAATGCTTAAAAAATAAAGAAAATAAAAAATAATCAACAAAAACAACAATCAATTAACATACAGCATTTGAAAAGTCTATCATTCATTTTTCATTGCAGTACGCTGCCCAGAACGCTTCCCGGTTCGCGGACCGGGCGCTCCCCACGCAAAAAAAAAAAATTTTTTTAGTTTTTTTTGCCCCGCGGGGCCCTTTTAAAACCTCCACATTAAACCTAGGGGGTCAGGGAGGATCTAGTATGCCCCCTTATGGTCATTTTCGCCTTTGTTTTGGCCTCCTCTTGTCTCTCAATCCTACCGAGAGACAAGATGGCGGCCGCTCCGGACTGTTTAGAATGTTGACAGACACCGGAGAGCCAATCAGCTTAGCTACGCGAAGTTCCGGTACGCTTAAGGTCCGCGGACCGGAGCGCTGCCCGGAGCGCGCTTACAGATATATATCTTTTTTTAAACGTTAATTTCTCAAAATCCACTGGAGCACATATATTGAGACCTAGAAAAGGCACATCGGGCTACCAGTCCCTACAATTTTGCCAAGTTTCATGCAAATCCATTCAGCCGTTCGGGCTAAAAGTGAGGCCAACCGCCCTATGGAAAACTCAATGTTAAAAACACGTTTTGGGACCCCCCTTTTTTCTCGGCCCCCCCTTGACGAACCCCCCCCCAAATTTCCAGGGGCTGCTCAGAAACAAAATGTTCCATTTTCCAGAAAATTTCAGCCAATTCCGTCCACAAACGCCAAAGTTATTAGACATAGAATTTTCAAAAATCCCATAGGGAAAAAATCCTAACTATATATACCTACTGGCGACCGCCAGTAGGTAATATATATATATATATATATATATATATATATATATATTTTTTTTAACTGAGTGTGATCAGGAATCTTACAGCCTGATTCATGTACGGGCCGTTTTGCGTGTCCCTAATAGCGATTTATAGCGACTCGCTATAGAGGAAACGCAAAACGGCATTCATGTACTTTTCGGGGAAAAAATAGCGACTCGCACGCGGGCGCTAAAGCCGTTAGCGACCAACTAAAAACGCAGAAAAATCGCTATTCCCGGCTACCTGCGACCGGGAATGCGACTCGCAATCCCGTGCGACCGGGAATGCGACTCGCAATCCCGTGCGACCGGGAATGCGACTCGCAATCTTGTGCGACCGGGAATGCGACTCGCATTCGCACGCGATCGGGAAAACGGGAAGACGCATTCCGAGCACCGTGATGACATCACAACCAGGAAGCAGGCAGTTCCCACCCCCAAACACCACAGTGACGCTAACCTACGAGTGAGCACGTCGGAAAGCAGACGCCAAACCACCGATAGCGACTCCAGAAACGCCAGAAATAGCGACCGCCATGTCTGAGGAACCTGTCCCTGGCCCCAGCAACAGCGCCGGACGAAAGCGCAAGCTCAAGTTCTCAGAGCAGGAGCTCGAGAACCTAATTGAAGGGGTGGTGGCCAACCATGACAGGCTGTTCGGCCTGAACTCCAGGAAGGTCCCAGAGCAGGACAAGCGGAGGATCTGGCTGGGGATAGCCTCCAGCGTTAACTCGGTGGGTGTGGCCGATAGGTCATTGGAGGAGTTAAAGAAGCGCTGGTACGACCTCCGAGGTCGTGCCAAGGAGAGGGTGGCGGAGCGGCTTGGTGAGGCTTCGGGCACTGGAGGTGGCGGACCGACAGTCCCACCCAACACACCCCTGGAGGACCAGGTTGAGAACACCTTTGAGAGGGAGGCGTGCGTTGGCGTGACCCCTCTGGACTCCTCCCGCCCACCCAAGACACCCAAGGTAAGTGGCATGCGACTGCGACTCTGTCCCCTATGACCGTCCCTGACCAAATAGGCTCACTCATTGGCCCTTAGTCATGCCTATGTTGTGCATCAGGAAATGCCCTGAAGCATTGTGGGAGATGTAGTATGTCCACAATGTAGTAGTACCACAATGCAGCCAGAAAGGTTCCAAAGTACGCAAATCCACAGCCATCCAGGGAATGTCACCCAGCATGCATGTAACATCTGCACGTCTGACAGTCACATGCAACTAATGAGTATCCACTTACCCTCACAGGTGGCGCAGATAGCAGTGACAGCGAGAGGCTGCAGATTGATGAGGAGGCCCAGGAGGAGGAATCACTACCCGAAACCCAGGCACCAGCCCCTGCCGCTGCACCAACACCTGCAGCCAGGCCCCCCACCGTACCAGCTCCTGCATCTGCCGCTGCACCAACACCTGCAGCCAGGCCCCCCACCGTACCAGCTCCTGCATCTGCCGCTGCACCAACACCTGCAGCCAGGCCCCCCACCGTACCAGCTCCTGCATCTGCCGCTGCACCAACACCTGCAGCCAGGCCCCCCACCGTACGTGCTCCTGCATCTGCCGGCCAACCGGCTGCCAAGGCCAGGCCCCCCACCGTACGTGCTCCTGCATCTGCCGGCCAACCGGCTGCCAAGGCCAGGCCCCCCACCGTACCTGCTCCTGCGTCTGCCGGCCAACCGGCTGCCAGAGCCAGGCACCCCACCAATGTGCCTCCAGTTCCTGCCGCACCAGCAACACCTGCTGCGCCACCACCTGCAGCTCGTGCAACGAGATCTGGGCCTGCGGCAACACAGCGGCCGATCAGCAGGAGGGGCAATGGGCATCTCCATGCCTGTATGAGCGTCGAGCGGCGCATGCTCAGAATCCACCAGCGCCAGTCGCAGCAGCAAGGAGCCATCCAGCTCCAGCTGCATAAAATTGGCCGCAATGTGGCGGGAGTTGGAGACAAGATGGACCGCATGACATGCTGCGCTCATCAAACACCGCAGTGTAGCAAGCAGGCGCCACTACCAGCTAATGAGCCGGCTGTCGTCCTATAGTAGGTCGAATTATGTGGCAGCAAATGCCACCACCCAGTTGTCGCGGCGCTCTCTCACCCAGCAGCACCAACTGGTCCAGTGCTGCGAGGACATAACCAGGGTCCTCGAGCACCTAACCACCGCCGTGACGGCACTTCACACACCTGTGCTACCGGCCACTGTAGGGGGAGACGATGCCAGTGAGGGTGCCTCCAGCGTGAGCAGCCAATCTGCCACGCAGGTCCCGCCACCTAGGCGCAGCACCAGGGCAACGCCTGGTACAGCTGCCCAGGATGAGGATGAGCCTCACAGGCGCCTGGGCATTACGCGCCGGAGGCGCCTTTGACACTGTCTGAGGGACACTGCCACAGGCTGACGCTAAGCCTGCCAAGAACCTTCTTCACACTGCAGTATGCAGGAATACTGTAATTTGTAAATAGTTGAAACCATAACCTTATTCTTGTGAATGAAACAAATACATTTATTTTGCTGCACACATTAGCCTTGTGTAATCATTACATTTTGCATGCAATTGTGATATGTGGGTTGGGGGAAGAGGGTGGGCTAGAAATTGTTCGCTGTGATGTGGTTGCGACGTCTGTGGCCTTCAGCTGGGTTCTCCCCGCGTGCATGGTGCGCATGTGCTGGTGGCCGGTCGTCCCCCTCAGATTCACTGCCTGAGATGTCAACAGGTATCCGGCGCTTGGTTGCAATGTTATGAAGCATTGCACAGACAGCCACAATGCGGCAGCACGCTGCAGGACTGTAATACATCGCCCCACCTGTCTTGTGCAGAATACGGAACCTGCTCTTGAGCAGGCCAAATGTCCTTTCTATACAGTTCCTTGTCCGGATGTGCGCAACATTGTAGCGCCGTTGCTGAGGTGTGGCAGGGTTGAGGTAAGGGGTCAGGAGGTATTCCCGTAGGGCGTAGCCACTGTCACCTGAATGAGAGGAGCAGATGTTGATTGCCTGTGCAGCGCAGTTACTTCATAGCAATGTGACATTGTCGACAAAGTGTACTTACCAAGTAGGTGTCCTTCCCCAAACTCTCCCCTGAGCAGTCGTGTGTGGAGTCCGCTGTGCCTGAAGATAAAGGAGTCATGGGTACTCCCTGGGTACTGGGCCACAATGTCAGTGATGATGGTCTTGGCATTGCAGACCATCTGTATGTTGAGGGAGTGGTAGGACTTCCTGTTGCGGTACATATACTCCGTGGCAGCTGGTGGGCAGATGGCGACGTGGGTACAGTCTATGCAGCCGAGGACATGGGGAAAATGGGCGACATTGTAAAATTGTAGTTTTGTCAGGTCCAATTCCTGTTGGCTCGTGGGAAATGTGATGTGGCGGTGGAGCTGGCTGAGCATGGCGTCAACAAAAGTGTGGAGGCAGCGTGACATGGTGGGCTGGGATATCCCCCCAGCAGCGGCTACTATGCCCTGGAAACTGCCGGAGGCCAGGAGGTGCAGGCTGCACAATACCTGCACATGTGTAGGCACAGAATTGTTTCGCCTTGTTGGGTGCTGCATGATGGGGTCGAGTTCTTGTATCAGCCAGGTGATCATTTCCCCATTCAGCCTGTATTTAGCATAAATCTGTTCTCTGGTTTGGCCCAGCAAGGTGACCCGCTGCCGGTAAATCCTTTCCTGCCTCATGCGTCTCCTCCGTGCTGCTCGCTGTAGCCTTCGCCGCCTCACCACCATGTACATCCCTGGCATTGTGGAACGCCTACTGCTGCTGCTGAATGTCCTTATGTGTGATTGGTCAGGCCTGGACCTGTTGGTGATTGGCCAACAGTTTTTTAAATTTTACTTAATCATGGCTTTTATGGTTACCACCTGCTTTGAGTTGTCCTTAAATTGCGCCGCGCAAACGCGCGAATTTGCGCTTTTTCGCTATTGTATTATTTTCATGAATGCCGATTGAGACAATATTGCGTTTCGCTATTCATTTCGCAGATTCCGTGGTTGGTCGCTATTTCCGTATCGCTAATGCTCGACTACCCGGAGTCTGCGACTATTATAGCGTAATCGCAATTTAAATCGCTATTCTGTGTTTGCGAATTCGCTATTTTGTACTTGAATGCCGATTCCGTGTTTTGCACCCGCAATTGCATTTTCGCAGCCATTGCGGGCGCAATTTCGCTTCATGAATCAGGCTGTTAGTTTCTCCGCTATCCACCACATTCCCTAATGTTGCACTCATTGGATTGGGAATAGTAATTTTTACCTCTCCGCTATCTAGCATTTTCCCTACTGTTGCTCTCACAGGCGTGAGTATAGTCATTTTTACCCCTCCGCTATCCAGCACTTTTCCTACTGTTGCAATCACTGGAGTTGGAATAGTAATTTTTACCCATCCACTATCCAAAACTTTCCCTACTGTTGCACTCACTTCAGTGGGAATAGTAATTTTTACCCCTTTACTGTCCAGCGCTTTCTCTACTGTTGCATTCAGTGGTGTGGGAAAAGTGAATGTTACCCTTTCCCTATCAAACACTTATCCTACTGTTGCACTCAGTGAAGTGGGAATAGTCATTTTTAGCCCTCCTCTATTCAACAGTTTCCCTACTGTCGCACTTTTTGGAGTGGGAATAGTAATTTTTACCCCTCCACTACCTAACTCTTTCCCTACTGTTGCACTCTTCGGAGTGGGAATAGTAATTTTTACTCCACCGCTATCTAACACTTTTTCCACTGTTGCACTCACTGGAGTTAGAATAGTAAATGTAATTCCTCAGCTATCCAACACTTACCCTACTGTTGACCTCACTGGAGTGGGAATAGTTATTTAAAACCCTTTCCAAAAATGTCCGTACTGTTGCACTGATTGTATTGTGAATTTTACGTTTATATATATATATATATATGTATATATTTTAATAGTCTAATGTTTTAATTTGTTATAGATTTGTGTTTTTTTATTTTAAAACATTAATATATATTTTCACTTTTTATCTTATTTTAAACTTTTAACATACATTAAAAATAATAGTTTAATAATTGTTTTAAAGTAAATATACATGTATAAATTATTTGTCTGTTTATTTTTTATTGAGCATATTTGTTATATTTTATTAAAATGTATATTTCATTTATTTCATTTTGTCAAAATTATATGTAATATTTAATACATTTACCATATATTATTTTATTTTATATTTATGTAAAAGTTGATATTTTATACATCCACATTTTTTACATCGATATTTATTAGTCAATATTTTTGTACTTACCTGTTTAAGTATAGGAGTCGATATTTTTGTTGTCTATATTTTTTACTCGATATTTTTAACATCGATATTTTTTACATCGATGTTGTGTCAGTGAACCGGTTGAGTCAGTTTATATTTTGATTTGCAAGCTCTTTTGGTATACATTTAGCTGAAGAGGTACTTTACTGCCTCTGATTTTACAAGCAATGCTTAAACTTGCCAAACTATAATAGAAATATTCATACATCATTTCTTAAGTAGGGATTTCCATGATTGATTGAGCATACTGCATTGAGATTTTTGTTCTCATTTTGGGTGGATGGTCACCCATTAGGGTCTCAAGGTACCGGGGAAGTGGGATCAGTGGTTCAGTCGAAGAACCAGGTCTTGAGGTCCTCCTGAATTGAGGCCTCGAGTCAGCAAGTCAGAACACACAATCAATTAACCGGTGCTCACCCTCTGGAAGCTTGTCACAGAGCAGGCAGGTTACCTTAAGAGGCAATGTATAAAGTAATTGTGCAACACTTCAAACGGTAACGCAGTGAAAACACCACAAAAAGACTCCAACACCAGTTTAAAAATTGAAGCTTATTGTTTTATAAATAAAATAAGACCAAAATAACAAAAATCAAAAAGGTAGAAGTTAAGTTATTTATTTTTAAAGAATAAAACTAAAAGTAGAGTTAAGAATCAATAAGCTCCTATATGACTTATCTGGCCGCACTAGGCCTAGAAAAGTCAAAGGTTCATGCTTACCATGATGGAATGTGGGCCAGGCACATGAGCCACACACAGCCCACTGAACAAAAGTACCTTGATCCTGGTTACAACAGTGACAAGTGGGGTGCAGCCAAGTGATGCGTAGGTGTCGCTCCCGATGTCAAGGCAATGTATTGATTTTCTCCACATAACAATGGCAATGCACTGGTTCCGAAGAAAAAGCACGAGTTCCAAAATACGTAGGTTCCTAGTGCAATGCGCCAAGTTTCTCTATGTGATTGTGAACATGACTGAAGGCCTAGTATTTTAGCCTGGCTTTACAGTTTTAAAACTGCTAATTCGCCCTTCCAATAGATCCCCTTTTAAAATGATGAAAGCTTCAATTTACACAGTAATAAGTGCCTCTAGGTAGGCCTTACCTCACATACATCAGAGAGCACCGTATTTAGAAGTCGGACACGTAACCATTTAATATTAAACATTTCCTTACAATGAAAAGGCCCCAAAAGCTATTTTCAACTGCAACATGTTGTATAGATAAGCACTAGAACATAATATTAAATGTATTAATGTTATCTCTAGCTAGGAAATAGCTTTAAATTTCATTCTTGAACTTCATGAACTATTTATTATGACTAGTGAAATCAGATTTTAGGAAATAACCTTTCAGAAAGTTACCTTTTTCCAGTGTAAACCCTTTGGCGGCCTATATAATGAGCTGCTACTGACAGCCAGGAATAAAACAGCCCTATTGAATAACACTTGTGCACGGAGCTGATACAAAACTAAGGTGTGTGGAGATGTTCTGTTTGTCTGGCAGGATGACTCCTTGGTAGGGCCCTTCTTTGTTCCAAAGGCGAGGCAGAGCCTAATCCCAGTGGGAGAGGAGCTTTCCCAGAACTGGCTTGAAGTGACCTCAGAGGAGAGCCTGCTCACTTACCTGGCCACATGTCTGGAGTGGGCACACAGGCTCTTCACAATGGGAGAAGAGTTTAAACATCTCAGATTTAGGCAGAGAGGGGCACTGTGGGATTCTTTGCAGTAGGACACACAGGAATTGCGGTAAATGTGGGTAGTCTTACCCACGGTATCTACCCCCTATTGGTCAGGGAAGGTCCAGGAATCACACCCATCCAGAGGCTGGTGCCAGGCATGAATATGGCAGCCCTGGGCACCCTCTTTTTAACACTAGTGGACCTGTGTTAGACAGAAGAAGGCCTGCACATGTTGTTGATGCATTTGAGGAGTCTTAAAAGGCTGGATGTGCTCCTACTTGAACCCAGGAAAAAGAAGTGGACTCAAAGGGTCAGTTTGCTGACCTCCTGTTAAGCCACAGGGACACAATAACCTGAAGGAAGCCTTTTTTCCCGAGGAGTCCAGCTGACCATCTATAACTGGACCTGGACTGGACCATGCTGTTGGCTTCTACTGGAGTGATTCTTGACCCCCAAGGCCTGTTCAATGACGTTGTGGGGCCCTTGGCTGTATCAAAGTGTACTCTTTATGACATCCTGAAAAACCTATTACTTAGAAACTTTTTGACTTCAAAGATCTCCAGAGTCTCATGACAAACCTGGCAAATCGATTTGACGAATGTGCATTGCCTCTGGGCCAAAGATTCAGGCTGCTCTCGCTCAGAGCTTTTCTGCAGGAGCCTATCTATTTCAGCAGGATGTTTCAGAAAATATATGTGACCTTGTGGAGCTGTGTGCCATTCACAGCTTGCTTCTTGCCAGTATGTAGAAATCTTCACTGAGTGAAGGCTTCAAAAGCATCCGGCCGGATAGGGACCGTTCTTGGGTGAAAACATTGAAAATCTCCTGCTCAGATTTTTCCCACCAAAGGTGAACTGTATCACTGGGACTTTGTGTAAAGGTTATCTGACATCACGGAGCCTTTCTCGGGTGACGCCTGCTGTCTTGCTACACTGAGGATTTTTTACTTCTATTTCAGAGGCAAAGTCTGAAGTTAAAACTTCTGAGGTGTTGATCCTGGTTTCTATATCTGACCTGTGCTCCGTTTACTCGTGCCCACATGTCAGTCAAGTGCAACCGGATGACCATGACTAGCAATTCATGGATTTTGGTGCTATTCCAAGTCAGACATTTAAAAATGCATATCTCTGGGGCCCCTCATTGGCTTGTTGCTGCTTTGGTGTTATTCTGGACATTAAGGGGCTTATTATGATGGTGTGCGGACCTGAGTCCGCTCTCAATCGTTGCAGTGTTTGGGACTGCCCGCCAGACATGCGGACAGTCCCACCACTGCAAATAGGATGCCCCCACCACAATGGCGGGCGCATTCAGGGCCTTTAACATTGCGGATGGAACTGCTGGCTGCTGCACCGTAAACAATGTTAAAATGGTAGCCACTGCATTTGCCTGCACTATGTGGCAGGCACCATGCGGTGCCTGCCACCCAGTGCAGGGAAATGCCTTGAGGTACCATGGGTGCCTCCCCAGTGCAGCAACACCCCCCCCCCCACAACAAGGGGGGTCTACTATGGGCCCCCGAATCCCTTTCCGTCTGTCTTTTCAAGTGGGATGGCCACCGCGAAAAGACAGGGGGAAGCAATGCTGCCCTATCTTTTGGTTCCGCAAGGTCGGCGGAAACGTATCATCTTGGAGAATCGTGGCGGACGGTCTTTGCGTCCGCCACGCTGCCCTGAGTTTTCCCCGCCATCATAATCTGGCGGGGGGAACAATGCTGCCAGATGGCGAAGGGCCCGCCACTGCACGACTGGCAGTGGCGGTCCCTCCGCCATTGTAATGAGCCTCCTAAGTTATTTTCTCCTTTTTACATACTGAAGTGGGATTTTTATTTTGGTGTGTTTTTTACTTCTTATTTGTTTTAGTGCTTTCTAATTTTCTTCAGCTAAGCCTGTTTGCTCTTTGCCATAGCTACCAGTGGTGAACTCAGGTTTAAATTACTGAAATCTTTATTGAACCTAACAAGAATATTATTATTACTTGTGGTGGACTACCATCCACCCTAAGTAATAATCCAGTTTTTGACCAATTCCATTAAAGGCATATTTTTTGTGAACTTCCAAAAATGGAGAGTAGCAGATGATTTCAAATTAACTTCAGAGATCTTGGACTGTGTTGTCAACTATTTATTTACAGCTATGGCATATTGTCCTAAAGAAGGTAGTTCAAAACGCTTTGCCTCAATACCAAAACAATCATCAATGTCTCAGGTATGTGTTTCACTAACGATATGTGAGCGGAGTGGTCATTCTCTGTGTATTATCCTATGGAACTAGGAACACCGGGCCCGATTCACAGAATGAACTTAAGACAAAATCCTAAACTTACTACAATTTGGTATTCACAGAATGCACTTACTACAATTTGGTATTCACAGAATGCACTTAGTACTTTCGGGATTCACAGAATAAACTTACTACTTTCGGGATTCACAGAATAAACTTACTACTTTCGGGATTCACAGATTTGATTTAAGACTACTAACTTTACGTCCGCCGCCGGGGAGTAATTTACGGCCCGTAATCGTAATTTACGCCATTGTAGCGTATATTGCGATTACGGGGCGTATGTTACGATTACGGGGCGTATGTTACGATTACGGGGCGTATATTACGATTGCGGGGCGTATTTTACGATTTTTGGCCGTTGGGCATGTTAGCCAAGTTAAACACCTGGCCAAGGTCCACCCATCCCCCAACAAGGATCAGCTGACACACAGCAGCCAATCCCTGGCCTGCTGCATGTATGAAAGCAGAGCAGACACTAACAATCCCTTTTCAGGATGTCACTGAACGTGTTTGTAGCACTACCCCTTGCCATGCGGCAAAACTACTTGCGGAGGAGGAGAAGAGCAGAGAGGATCTACAGGCAGAGGGTCAACATATTTGGAATGTCTAGCCAGGATGTAAGGGCCAGGTACCGTTTCCCACCTGAAGTCATCTTGGATATGATATGTGAGTGGGAGCAGGAACTTGACTCTGTGACCTGCTGCTCACATGCAATACCAGCATACCTCAAGATCCTTTCTGCCCTCCACTTCTTTGCTACTGGGTCCTTCCAAAGGGTCACCAGTGACCATGTGGGCATTTCCCAGGCGAGCCAGTCGCGGTGCCTGCATCAGGTACTGAGATGCATCACTGATAGAGCCCCCAACTACATCAAAATGCCATATACTTTGGCCATGAGACAAAGTGCAGCAAGAGATATTTATCTCCCTGCACAATTCCCACGTGTGCTGGGTGCAATTGATTGCACCCATGTGGCCCTTCAGCCACCCCGCCACATTGCACACATCTTCTGCAACAGACACAGATGGTATTCCATCAATGTTCAAGCAGTCTGTGATGCCAGTGGAAGGTTCATCAATGTGCATGCAGTGTTCCCAGGCAGTACACATGACAGCTTCATATTCCACATGTCACCTCTTGCTCGGCGTATGGCTGCTGGAGAATTTGGTAACATGTGGCTACTGGGTAAGTACCAACCAATGAAAATGAGTGATATGCGTCATTGAAATGTCTGAATGCCCCCCAATAGTAATGATTGTACAATAAGATACATGGCCCAACAGACACTGCATGTGTGAACGTATAGATCATGTCCTGTGAAAGTCAAAGAGTGAAATGTTAACAACTGCCCTTTATTCCCTCCTCAGGCGACGCTGGGTATGCACTCTCTCCACATCTCCTCACCCCTTAAAGGCGTGCTAACACTGTACCTCAGCGTAGGTACAATAGGGCACAAATACGTACTCGAGCCATCATCGAGCGCACTTTTGGACTGTTGAAGTCGCGATTCCGATGTCTCGACCGTACAGGGGGTGTGCTTCTGTACTCCCCAGTAGTCGTGTGCAAGATCATACTAGCCTGTTGTGTTTTGCACAACATTGCTGTAAAGCACGGCTTACACATGCCTCTCGAACCTCGACTAGCTCTGAATGTGGGAGACCGGGCTATTGCACATGACCGACGTCAGGGCATGCAAGTCCGTGATCAGCTTGTTGCCACGTATTTTGCATGAGCAACCTGTAGTGTCACGGCCAACATGTGGTTTGCTGTCTGTTGTCAATGATGAAATGTGGACAGACACAACAGTGTCCATAAATGCCACCCTGAGACGACTTTGCAAACCACACTAACTGCATGCAAATCACAGCTGCTGACAGAAGTCAAAAGGTGGATTGTGCCTCAGGTCATGTGCCCATGTCAGCAAGCAGCGTAGTGGACAGCCCTAAAACAAACTATTCACGCTGATGGCAAACAATACATGTCCTGACAGACATACCTGGACCTCATAAGGATGGGTCACCAATTCACAAAACGTTTCATACTCAGGCCTATGCCCACTACAGATTTGACTCCCCCACAAACGATGGGCACAGAATGTGAGTGATGATGTCATGGGAGATTCATGCACCATGGGTCAGATTCACAATAACAGTTGCATCTCTGCCTATCAGCAGGGATGCCCCAGTAATTGTGCCTCACAGCAGACATCCCTTGCGCCATAGTGGATGTGCCGCATTTACAAAGCTGTGCGCTGTGGGCCAAGTATAGACAGAAGCGTGAAGCATATGCTGTGGTGAAGCACCACTGGAGTTGGGTCGCAAGCGCAATGCAGCTCCAGCAAGGCAAGCGGCGAGCCGATGCCTAACATGCAGCATCAATTCTTAGGCCTCCTACAAGCAGGCGCAGGGTTGTGACGCAGCATGGCCATGAAAATGACTGAGTGTAAAGTTGTAAATTTCACCCTGCCACTGTTCGGAGGTGTTTGTGTGCTGGAAGGCCCCCCCTGAGCAGGAATGCACAACTGCGGTCCAGGGCCTTACAATATGACACATTTCACAGATGCGTCATGTTGAAGATACCCCACAGCATGGAGGTGGCGTAGCGCTGCTGCGCCACCAAAGTTACACTACTGTGGTGCAATTGGTGCACACAGGGCTCGTATAGCTGCCCCCATATGTATCTGACATATCCACACCAATGTTACATAACACATCATTCAACTCTGATACTGAGTACTCAATATGAACTACATGTCCCATGATGCAAAGTATGAGATTAGGAAAGTGGGATGGATGTTCTCAGCCCCCTACCCCCTGTCACTGCATAAATGACTTGAAATTACCTGTTCCCCCTTTTCATACATATTCATTAAACACACCTGCATTGTCATTTCACTTTCCCCTACATCAGATCAACAGGATGGCAGTGGATTTGTTTACTGAATATGGATGGTCCAGGATGAATACAAAATGGCTGCAATATACTTCCTGTGATGTATTTCCTGTCTCCCACTACCTGTATAACATTTCCTGTATGATATAATGTGTTCCGGGTCATTTTCGTAATTTACGGCACGAAATCGTAGTTTCCGGCGCCGCATCGTAATGCGCGTGCGCGTAAACTACGACCCGGAACCGGAAACTACGATTTCGGGTCGTAAGTTACGAAAAAAAACTAGAACACATAATTTCATACAGGCAAGGCAATACATGAAGTGGGAGACAGGAAATACATCACAGGAAGTAGTTGGCAGCCATTTTGTGGTCATTCTGAGTCATCCTCTATCACTGATCAGATCCTCAGGCATCCTGCTGCTGTCATCTGACCTAATTCCCTATAATGGCTGAGGAATATGAGGAGAGAGCCCCCCCTTTCACAGACAGGGAATTGGACATCTTGGTGGAGGGAGTGCTGGAGAAATTCCCTCAGCTATATGGGGACCCTGAGCACCAGCTGAGCACTGCAGCCCGGGGTAGGCTATGGGCCAACATCGCCGAGCGCTGCAGTGCAGTGGGAGTGACCAGGAGGAGGCCTATGGAGTGCCGCAAACGCTGGGAGGACCTGAAGCGGTGGGCCCGTACCAAGGCTACCGAGCTGGCTGGCCTGTCCTCCCAGCACCATGTACATCGTCCTCGCCTGTCACCACTGTACAGGAGGGTCCTGCGAGCAGCTTGGCCGACCCTCCATGCTCAGCTGGAGGAGCACGAGCAGCATGGACCTAGTAAGTGCATCATATGCAATATGAGTCTGGGAGTATGATGTGAGTGAAACAGTGCTGTACCATTGTGTGTTCCATGCCTCCATTAGCCAATTGCATGTCCAAGCAGCAGGCACCAGGTTTCAAGAGGCACACTGTACTATACAGGCCAGGGTGCATTTTGGGAGTTGTAGTATTCTCATGACAACTGGGTAAATGAGCCACACTCATGCATCCATATTGAATTCTGCTCTGCCAGCACCACTACAATTGAACCAAGTCAATCATAACAGATGTGTGCATTGGATGAGCGATGGTACAGAGACTGTCCAGTCTGCACATGGCAGGCCATAGGGGATTGGATGTTGTGATTAGCATTGCACCTGTAGCGTTGTGTTCCAATTGAGACAGTTCATCATGTGCTTTGGAGTCATGACAGATTTTGAGATCCTTGCATCACTCACAAGTTTACATAGTTTGGCAAGGTGTGTCCACTGACAGACGTCTCACCCTCAGTGGCCTATATGACTTTCACATGTACAGGTAGCTGTCACAACCGCCCACCACTGTTCAGCGGTGTACTGCACTACCTTGTAAGTCAAGTAAGGCACTATGTGGCACTGGATTGTCCGAAGATGTGTGGGGACATCAAACGGCCAGACACACAATGTAGCTAGAGGAGTACTCCAGACCCCACGTGGATGTGTGACCCACATTTGTCTTGTCCCATACAATGCTACAAAGCAGATGACACTTGTCCAGACGTTAAATAGCTGCTAATCCATATCAATGGCCAATATCTATTATATCTGGACTCTTCATGTTCTCCTCTGGTGGACTTATAGTTGAACTGGCACATGCAGCAATGACACGACACACAGATCACAACAATGCCGAGGTTGAGGTTTGGATAATGCAGTTGCGCAAGCCACAATAATACACATGAGATATCCATGTAAGACTCAATTCAGTATATGACAGTGTGCATACATGTAATGTAAGTGCATGGACAGAATGGGGGTCGGGAGTACACTGCCTCACAGTCCCAGCACGGTTTGTCCCTTTGCATCCTGGTAAATGCAATACACAGTTCAAACTTACTTAGGAATAATCTGGAGCCATACACCATTTTTGCAGCTGACTTTGCTGTATATCTCTAGACACGTGTTCCTGGAATGAGCGCTTCATCAGTAGAGAGCTGCAGTTTCAGAGAGCAAAGTAAATCATCTGGGTTTGCTGTGTGCCTGTGAGTGTTACTGTGATCTGAGAGGAACTTGGCAGCATTCCCTGCAAACACAGATGATTCAGGAGTAAGTTAGTACTGTAAACAGCATTTACCCGGATGCAAAGGGGCAAACTGTGCTGGGACTGTGAGGCAGTGTGCTCCCAACCACCATTGAGTCCATAAGGACTGATGGGCAGATCAACAAGGCACCTGCGCCTCTGTGCACCGCCATAGGGTCACTTTAGTGACGCAGCGGCGGAGCACACAAAGCGCCATGCTGCAGGATTACTACAACGTGACGCATACGGTGCAGGATCGCATCCTAAAAGTGGCTGATTGAAACTACAAGATTTCACTCAGTTACTATTATGGCCAAGCAGATTGAAATCTACGCACCCGCTTGAAGCAGGTGTAAGGATTGCCGCAGCATGTCAGCACTCCAGCAAAGCCCGGCTATTCCACCGGGGATGCATCACACATCTGCCACCCAAGCGCTACGCCGTGCCGCTTTGTACATGCGGGCCATCGGGGGTGAGGCACGGGTGGGCTGATGGGTAGCAACTCATCAGACACACCTCTGCTGATTAGCGAGATGTGCCAGTAGTTATAAATCGGCCCCTGATAACTATACAGTGTGATCAGAGGCAAACAAATTCGGACCTAGGCTATTCAATGTATGTGTAGCGTCATGCATGGAACAACCACCACATCATGATTTTGCTTACACTTCTGCAGGCATGGCTGGTGAGACAGGAGATCCGCAGGAACAAGTCCGGAGAAAGAGACCATCAGTTCGGCGGCGGCTAAACCCTCTTTCCACCAGCGATGAGGGAGAGGAGGAGGAAGAGGAGGGGCCCTCAACATCTGCAGGCCAGGGGGTTTCACCCACCCGGGATGAAGAAGAACATGACACTGGTACTATGTCCCGGGTGGAGGCTGTAGACATTGAAGGGGGGGGTGAAGAACCGGACAACTCCGACCATGATGTGGGAGATGGCCACTCAGCCACACATACCTCACCAGTGGGTCAAGAAGAGGTGTACCCGGGGCAGGCTAATGTTCAACCTGGGCCTGCCATCAGCCCCTCCCTACCTCTAGCGTCCCCCATGCTATCGGGGGCTCCAGCTCAATCCCCTGATACCTGTCCCCCTCCTCATAGCCGCCGAGCCATACCCATCCGCTCCGGACCTGAGGCACCACAGCCCTTCTGTGTCCCCCCCCCCCGTGCCGGTGCAGTTCCTCCCATGGCTGTGCCAGGGGACTTGAGTTGGATGGTCGAGGGTGAATCGGACATGTCCGCTCGCATCTTGCTACAGGTGTGTCTGTAGATACGCTCGATGCAAGCGCACATAGTCCGATCATTGGACAACCTCACCACCCAAGTCCAGTCCCTGAACACAGCCATTATGTCTTTCATCTCCCAAGTGCCATCCCATACCACCGTCAATGTGTCCCCCTGTCCGTTGCCCCACACTGTTTCCCCCCATACTCCTCGTTTGTCACGTTCCCGTGTGGTGCCTGGTCCTGCATCAGCCAGCCGTGTGGATGTGTCCGACCCAGAGGATCTAGACATTGTGGTCCTGGAGGATGACCAGAAAGACACTTGACTGTTGGACGGAGACATTGTTTCGGACGGACATTTATTTTTCCCCTTGTGAATAGACTGGTTCCCATGACGCTACCTGACGTATTATATTTGTTGTGCCCCACCCAAATCCAAGTTCCATTCTCCTTCTGCATTAAGATCATCATTTGTTTTCCTTTCTCCCTTCCAAACGGACTGTTTGTTTGTGTTCCTACATAAATAACTTGCAGAATTAGACTTTGTCTGACTAGTTTGACTTCATTTTGAATGTCTATCCCCAAATATAGACACATATTTAGTAAGTCACATTCTATGCACATGACAACGTGTTGCCATGATGTGTTACACTTGTCCCTGTCACACACACACACACATGCCTACATTGTCAGAAGGGACATGGTACACAACAGGATATTACTTTGGTAGATATTTATTGTACAAATACTCCTAAGGAGCCCAAAACAAATTGGCCATGTCAATGGCGGTCATGTTTGCGTTTCCGCAATAGTGGGGGGAGGAACGCGGTGAGGGGGGAGGTTGAGGTTGTCGCCTTCGTGTCTGTGGGTGTTGTCCAGGCTGATCAAGAGGTGCAGGTGCCAATGGTGTCTGCACATTAGGTGTCTGTGGCTGGAAAAGGGCTGGTTGTTCAGGTGGTTGAAGTGACTGTGCAGAGGTTGGTGGTGTTTGGGCAGGTAGTGGGGGTGGTGGGAGTGACTGTGCAGAGGTTTTTGGTGTTTGGGCAGGTAGTGGGGGTGGTGGGAGTGACTGTGCAGAGGTTTGTGGTGTTTGGGCAGGTAGTGGGGGTGGTGGGAGTGACTGTGCAGAGGTTTGTGGTGTTTGGGCAGGTAGTGAGGGTGGTGGGAGTGACTGTGCAGAGGTTTGTGGTGTTTGGGCAGGTAGTGGGGGTGGTGGGAGTGACTGTGCAGGGGTTGGTGGTGTTTGGGCAGGTAGTGGGGGTGGTGGGAGTGACTGTGCAGAGGTTTGTGGTGTTTTGGCAGGTGGTGGGGGTGTTGGGAGTGACAGTGCAGGGTGCGGGTGTGCTTGGGTACCTTGGCTGTGGTGCTGTGCAGTTGGTTTTACAGGTGTGGGGATGTGCTGTCCTACAGGCCGACATGATTGTTCCCCTCCCTGCGTTGGCCGTGAAGGTAGACTTTGGATCACTCTCACCATGCCCTCCATCATCTTCATGGCCAAGGCATGGTGTCTTGCCCTGTCTTCCCTTTGGATGGATATCTGGTCTCTCATATTTCTTGAGAGTTCCTGCCAAGTGCTATCCATCCTATCCAAAGCTTGGGTCATCCTGTCCATCACCTGAGGGAATTGGGCCATGTCCTGCAGGGTCCCAGAAATGTCGGACAGGGTAGCCCCTATGGCCCGAATGTCCTGCCTCACATCTGCCTGCTGTCGGAAGAAGTCCTGCTCCCACTGGCCACCATCGCCACGTGCAGACCCCCTCTGCTGGTGTCTGCCAGGGATGAGATGAGCAGGTCCAACAACAGGGGGGGGGGGCAGGTAGAAGTCTGTGGGCAGGAGTAGTGTGCCCAGGGGATACCAGGTCCACAACAGGGCTGGTACTTCCCACAGTTGTTGGAGACAATGGCTGGGATAAACTGCGTAGGGAAGAGTGGGTAGGGGAACCACCATGTCGGTCACGGACGTGAGGGCTGTGAGTGAGTGATATCTGTGAGTGGATGTGTGGGAGCCGTGGATGGTTTGATGTATGTCGTGTTGTTGATGGTTTGAGAGGAGGCAGACGGGCGTGGCTTGTCAGAGGATGTGAGTCCAGGACGTCAGTATTGTCATCCTCTGAGTCAATAGAAATGTACTCATCATCCTCTAAGTCTACGTCCTCTTGATCTTGGTCATCCTCCTCTTGGGCATGAGTTGCAGCCGACATTGCTGCCTGGAGGATCAGAGGATTCTCCCCTCGGATTGCCCGTCGGCCACCACTGGTTGTCGGGCTGTCTGCCTCTCCCTCAGCATCACCTGAAACACAGAGGTTGCAACTGTATTAGTGATTGTCCAGGTATTACATGTGCTGCAACACTAGGGTTGTATTTACTGCACTTTGCATCAGCAGATGAGGATCATGTGATCATGTTAGGGTACCACCACAAATGGCCGCTCACACCATAGCACTGAGGTGTTGCACGGAGATCTACATGATACTAGCAAACTCACCAGCTCCAGCCCCAACTCTCTGTCCCTTTGCGTTCCCTCCTGGTGTATCCTGCTGCACCTGTCTCATCATAGTTGTAGTTGAAATACCTGTAGAGGGTTGAAACAACATTCTCAACGAACTGCTTCAAAAATGACAGACCTGCATATGTGTCACTCCTGGTCTGTATTTCACTTTGTAATCAACAACTGTTGATTCCATGTAGAAGGGGATCTCGATCTCTGTAATGGCTTTGAAATCTAAGCTGTTGACACTCCTCATGCCCGATTTACCTGAGGGACAGGTGCGCGACGGTTTCACAGCTGCAGCCAGGATGTCATGCAACCCCCGGGATGGTGTCCGTTGCAGTCGTCTCATCCTGTCAGCACCTGTGATGAGAAATACAAGTCCATATTTTAGTACAACAGATTGTGGCTATGAGATCAAATTTAATTCTCATTAGCCATTTGTGGAAAATCAAGGACGATGTGCAGCATGTGTAGCTCATTGACTTAACATGTGGGCACCCGCTCACAAGCAGCATTTGCTAGCTTACAGCCATGCAGCACTGACATCAATAAGATGACACATCAACTGACGAACTTGTATGAGAAGGTTACTGATTTCACCCTTACCATTGTGACAGACTTTTTCCATGGGTGTAATGGTGTCTGTTGACAAGTCAGAAAGGAGTTCATGTGTGAGATTTGCAGTTGTCAGGGTCCTGATGTTGCCCATTTGTGCTTCCCTACCCATGAGGTCACACAGCTTATTTTTGAATGAGCAAAGACAGATTACTAATGTCCATCCTTTGAGTGTTCTCTGTTCCCATGCTCCATTTCCAACATCATGGTACAACTTACATGACAACAGATGGTGTCTTGTGCAGCAGACATCCAAACCTCATATTTCATACACTCACCTATACATTTGAATATGGTAGAAGGGAGGCAAGCAGAAGACAACATTTGGTTTAGATCACACATTGCAGATGAGGTGAGTAGCTTTGAATCTTCCCACCTGCAGAGGATTATCCTGTTGCCCTTCAGCCCAATCATTTAGCAGGTGTAACTGCATGAGGATTCACCTTAGCAGCCCCTACACCCATCTCACAGGTACACAACTGGCACCAGTGTGTGCCTCAGCCATACCAATTTCATGTTGATTTGACCATGTTAATTTTGCTAGGGATTTAGCATATCATTGAATAGCAAGCCTGTTGTGTTGTGGACGTTTCTTATGACACATTGTGCTATTGTATGTCCATCGTGCACACACTTGGCATACATTTTGTGTCAGCATCTCATTTGCCACCAGGGTCTGATTGGCCATGTGTTCAAATGCCCTATGTGAGCATATTGTGATGCAGGATAACAAAGTTGTACAACACATACGGTGGAGGTGAAAGGCACAATTGATAAGCATTCAGCAAGCATGACTTACCGTGGCCCTGCACCGGAGCTGTAGGTGGTCCCTGGACAGATGTCAAGTCCAACCTAGTAGCAGAAGTCAGTGGGCATCTGGGGTTCTGGGAGGACAACATTGTACCTACAATGATAAGTTTGTTTAGCAACTTTACATTCCTGCTGCCACATGTGATGCATTCAATTTCTGGCACAGGACGGGCACAAGCAGTCATGTTCACCACCGTTGCAGAAGTGTGTCATACATTATGTAATGAGTGATCACACATATAACTTAGATTGGGCCCACTACCTTGATGCTACCTATGTCACAATGACATGCCTACGAATCCATAGGTAAAGTCCACTATCGTGTTTTGTTGATGTCCGGAAATTATCCATCCAATGTACGCAGTACATGATCAGCTGTGTGGACTGTGCTGAATGAAGTATGTATGACAGATTAGAAGTTGGACTGTGTATGCATTGTCAATACTACAGAGACTGGTATCTCACTGTTTGGTCTTCATTTCCGTATCAGAGCAAATGCTATTTCTTGATAAGGTCTACATACACTATTACGATATGGTGTGTACACCCTTTTGACTTGTTGTGGCCCTCGATTACAGGATTGCTTTCCCCGTTCTGGGTTTGTTGGTGTAATACATGTTGGGTACCACATTTACAAAGGTATGATGAGCCTAGACATTTTATGATTTGTCTTTCGCTGTTCACAAATGTCAAATGTTAGAGGTAAATGTCCTTTGACAACTCCAATTGTAATGCAGCAAATGTAGCATAAATGGTTGACTCACATAGCTGGGCACTATTTGTCCCTCTGTCGTCTTCTGACGATATATGCATTTTGACCATCTCCTGTCCACTTTGACTTACCAGTTTGTGTGGTTGACATGCCTTCCTCGGTACGGTGCCGATTCCTCCTATGCGATGCGGTGACCTCTGCTACTGCAGTTGTCTGTGCTTCGGCTGGTTGTGTCAATGGGTGAGAAGAGAGAAAAGTTGACAGATGGGAAATGTGCTTGTGTAACGTTTCGGGGATTAGCCCATATCTTCTGTGTGATAACAGTACTGTGCGGAACTGCTGCAGACGGGGCAGGTAGGAGCAGTGGTGTGTTGGGGATGTAATGGCGTGGCAGAGTGGAAATTGGACTACAGGATATGTGTTGGACATATTTACATCAGTGGATACTCTCACCGTCTGCTTTGTGATTTAGGCTGGCACAGGGTGAATGACTTTTTGGATATTTTGTGGCAGGTTTACGACCCCCTAGAGAAATGATGTACACTGTTGTTGCATCACTTCTGTGACACGACAGTGGTTTACAACAGAAAACACATTTAGGATTATTTGCAACGTGACGCTACTAGGGTGAATCGTCATGTTGTGAGGCCTTGCGCAACGTCAGCTTGGAGGTAGGCAGGGTGTACACTCCTTTGGGATATGCCGCGTCCAAGTGAGTCAGTGTAATCTACGTGATTTCACAGTATCACTTATCAGAGGCCGCTGCGACGCAACCTTACGCCTGCTTGAAGCAGACATAAGGAGTGGCACAGCACGTTAGGTATGGGCATTGCATGGACATTGTTGGAGTTGCAACGCTCTTGCGACACAACTTCAGCAAAGCCCCCCTAGACACCATCAGATTCAACACACATCTCTTTATCCCTGCACCACAGTGCACCACCCTATGTACATGACACATCCGTGTTTGCGCAAGGGTTGAATTGCATGTCACATTGGTACTGGCGCTTCCCTGCTAATGTTTGTCTTTAGCTAATTTATTTATTTAACGTAATTTTAAATTTCCATTTCTCATTGCACATTTTCAGTCAATATGTACAGTTATTGAAATAGCTGGGTTGTGTATGTATGGCATCAGTACTGTGCACATGTTTTTAATAGGGTGGTGGGTATTAGCCTTTTCTGATACAAAGTTTTCTGGGACTTGTGGTGCTACGTAGTGGGTGACACATGAGTCTCTGACTAACCATAAATATTTATGCATTTTGGACAATTACCATGATCACTATGACAGTGTAACACAGACAATCTCTTCATGCACTTTTGCTTTTCATTCCACTTACCTGGTACCACGTAGCGGACGTCACTAACAGGCAGCCCATCGACCAAGTGGGGGTGTATAGTGGTTAGAATATCCTCCTCCAGTGGGGTGAGCTGGATGCGTGGTCCAGGGCATGCAGCAGGGAGGACTCTCCTCAGTTCTATCCGGGAGTACTTTTCCTTTACTCTCTGCTTTTCGTCCTGCCACTTTTTTTTGATGTCTTGTACAGTTCGCCTCTCCACGCCCAGGGCTGAGACAGCAGTGGCTATCTGCTGCCATAGTTGTTGCTTCTGTGCACCACTGGTGCAATATGGTGGTAGCCCATATAGGCGCTTGTGGTGCCTTACGATGTATTCCACGAGCATGGTGGTCTCCTCAGCTGTGAAATTTCTTTTCCTGCGCATCTCCATGGTCTCTGGCACTGGAAGCTTTGTCGTAAGTATCTCTGTGGCCAAACCTGTTCCTTCACTGTGTGCTGCTTTTATGTGTGTTGTGGTACTGGTCAATTAGATTAATTGGCTTTAGCTGGAGTGTGGTGGGGGATGGTAGGCAGTGGCAGCATACACCATGGCAAAATGGAGCTGTTGGCTGGGATTGGCTGCTGTGTGTCAGCTGATCCTTGTTGGGGGATGGGTGGACCTTGGCCAGGTGTTTCCCCTTGGCTAATGCCCAACGGCCAAAAATCGTAAAATACGCCCCGCAATCGTAAAATACGCCCCGTAATCGTAACATACGCCCCGTAATCGTAACATACGCCCCGTAATCGTAATATACGCCCCGTAATCGTAATATATGCCACAATGGCGTACATTACGATTACGGGCCGTAAATTACTCCCCGGCGGCGGACGTAAAGTTAGTAGTCTTAAATCAAATCTGTGAATCCCGAAAGTAGTAAGTTTATTCTGTGAATCCCGAAAGTAGTAAGTTTATTCTGTGAATCCCGAAAGTACTAAGTGCATTCTGTGAATACCAAATTGTAGTAAGTGCATTCTGTGAATACCAAATTGTAGTAAGTTTAGGATTTTGTCTTAAGTTCATTCTGTGAATCGGGCCCACCTTGTCCCAGTGCCATGACCAATCCCAATGCCACATTGCAGCATTGTGATTGGCTTCGGGGAGGGAGCCTCGCTGCCTACTTCCTGTTCCAGAAAGCAGAGTCAGGAGAGCAGGGGCAATGAAGACACAGGACCTTGCCTCAAGGTAAGATTTCTCTCATTTAAATATTTACAACACCCGCTCACACACACACCCATGTCCACGCCCCCATCCAGTGTTCTTTCTAGCGTTTTCCACCTCCCAGCTGTCCAGTCCCCCCGCAGCACTTCTCAATGGCAGCCGCAGTGTGGCTATGAGCAGCGGGCGTACCACTGGTGTGCCAAAGGTATATATGGAGCTATGACGCATACCATTATATCGCATTCCATTACAATGCATACTAACACTGGGCATATTGCAACAGTAGGGAAGGTTTTGGATTGCGGAGATGTAAACATTACTATTCCCACTTCAGTGAGTGCAATCCTAAAACTGACCCTTGTACCCCAAAGCAAAGCCTGAACCCTAACATTCATCTTTTAACCCCCAAAACACACCCTAAAATCATATTTGACTCAAATGCACACCCCAAATTTCATATTTGACCAAAATGCACACCCATATTTTCATGATTGATCCAAGATTTCAAATTTTACCCCATAATACACCCCACATTTCATACCGACACTCGAAAACCATACCCGCCCAAAAATGTTAAAATACCCAATTACTGACCTCACAATGCATTGTAATGGAATGCGATGTAAAGACACCTGCATTGTTGGATTTGGGTTCTAAAGGCATTGCAATGTAATGCTTGCATTGCAATGGACGTCTCCCATGCCAAAGGCAAACTATAGGCAAGCCCGTCTGCTTCTGTCTGCCTCCTGGACAGGGCTCAGCACCAAGGACCCTTCCTCTCGGACACTTCACCTCTATGGCGCCAGCACACACCTTGCCATCGACCCTGGACACCACATCGCCTGCCAGGACCAATATCTGCTCCAGACCAGACATCGCCATCGCCATTATAACTAAATCACCCACAAGGACCACCTCAACCATCCAGGAGGAGCCATCATCTACAGAAGCACACTCAGACTGACCACGCACTCTAATAACCCAATGGTGACCATTGACCATCTCAACTTCCAGATCCAGACCAACCCCAACCTTATCATTTGCGCTACCATCATCTGGAGGCCCCCAGGCAATGGATACCCATTCTCCGATACCATTGTAGACCTCATTGCACACCAGGCTCTCCCATCCACCGACGATATCCTATTAGGTGAACTCAAGTTCCACCTGGACAACCCCAGTGGCCAGAACACTACCCTGTTCCGGGGTAGCTCCCCAACATCGGACTCAAGCAGCTAGTCACCACAGCAAGCCACATAGCAGGATTCATGGATGAGCACGTCTACTCCGCCATCAAGACCTTCAACTACAGCCACACCACCGGACTCTCCTGGACCGACCATAATTGTATAGATCACAGCTTCACCGTGCCCACCGTACACAACCGCCATCATCGCCCCCCTAACAGCTGGATCAAAGCCACCGAAGTACGCCTCCTGAATTCCCTCAGCACCACCACTCCACCAACGCTTACAGACGATGACACCGCAGCGCGCAACTGCCACTGATGGATCACCAACTGGACCGACACCCAGGCACTCCTCAAGAACGGCACTGCGTCAGTGCCTTACGCTTGCATGATGGCAGGCATAAGGGTGACACAGTGCCACAGGGATAGGCTGGCCCCATGCATTGCTGGAGTTGCATCATGGTTGTGACGTGACTGCAGCAATGGGTAACTTTAGCGCAAACAGATATGTCAGGATTCCAGACTTATTATCTGTCATTACTTGCGTCATGGAGCGCTGTCCAGTAAATACAGCGCATCCGTGGTGTTGTAAGAAGGGGGTAGTGAAAAGTGTTGCAACGCTATCTTGGCGCAGCGTTGCAACACTTTTCATGAGTGAGGACCAGGAGTGCACACTACCTTATTGATGGTGCGCAGTCCTGTCCTGTAGTTTTTTTGCAGGGAAGCGCAGCAACATTGCTTGCAGAGCGGTCCAGCAACAAAACCTGCTAAAATGAGGCCCCAAGGGTACTCTCCATTTTGAAGACCAGCTATTTTCTGGTCTTAAAAAACTGCCTTTAACTACAGTCAGAGGCAGTTTTTTTGGTCCTCCAGACTTAAGGAATCCCCTTGTAAATATCACTAAGTGGGGTTAGTGGCCGTTTTTGCAAGGGATAGCCTCCCTTGCATGTCATTATTGCTAACAGAATTGGCGATCTTTATAATGGACGTTTTTTTAGCATATTTATGTAGCGCAAAATCAACCCAAAACTCTATCAGCAATTTACATGAGCACCGCATTTACAATACATTTTCAGGCACCCGTAGATTACGTCATTACTCTACAATAACAGGATGTGGACGCAACTCCGAGCCTTGAACACTGATTTCCAGCACCTAGTTCTACAGTACCTGAATAACCACATACGTATATATATTATCTGCCCTTCATGTGTGAAAAACTGCAAGTGAAACCTTTCACAGCCCTGTATTACTACAGCTACAACACTCCACTGAATGTACAACAAACATTCATAATCGCAGAAATGCGTCATGTCCACCATCTTTTATGTGTGCAACTATGAAAGAATATAGAGTCAGTGATACCCCGTACCTTCCATGTTGGCCAAGTTGTGGAACTTTACAGATATAATGACACATTTTCTTTTAAGACGCGGGTGACGTCAGCACTACAATTGTGCACCAGTGCAGGGAAAAATACACTGTTAAGACAACGCATCCCTGTGCTTTCAAAATGACGCAGCTCGGCGCAAAAAAATGGCTTTACACCGCTGTGTCATTTTGTAGTAAAGGATGCCCCGTGTTTCAAGGGCCATTCTAAACATGTTTACAATGGTTTTATCTAACGAATACATTTCCGATTAACTATAGAACAAGTTTTTTAATAATTTATGTGATATGTTTCCCATCAGAGTAAATCGTGTTACCTGCAGGATCCCCATCATACTATGTTATAAGGAATAGCAGGCATATTTTTAATGAGACAAAGGACTGATAATTCATTATTTATTGACATAAATGGCTCTTCAAGAGCAGTGGGAATCCAGCATATCTTTAATTGAACTAATAACTATTCAGGTATAGGTATTCTTTCATGAATGAAACAGTCAATTATCAAGAAAATGTATTTGAAGGAAACATTTAACTGTATTTTTTAACAATTAAAAGGGTTGTCTCTCATGTTTATGGCATATAGGCAAGGTTAAAAAGCCCATTTTTCAAACTGATATCCCCTGTACAAAAAGGACTGCAGTAGACTCGTGGCCATTTGTCGACTTGTCACCTCGTGAAATTAGTTTATAACCAACGTTGTCACTTCTTGGCCATTCGATTGCACTCTAATTCAGAATGAAGAAGTTCATTTTCAGTGCAATTCCGTCAATGAGTGACTGAAAGTGCGACGCCTGTCCAAAATAAAGGCGCGTCCTGGAATGGAAAAGAAATGGCAAGGTAAATTGCAGCTAATGATATTAAATGCCAAGATGAAGAATGACCACCTGGTACATGAGCACACCCTGAAAATGTCCAATGTAGTGTGTGACCTCCAAGTATCCAGAGAGGACCAAGTTGTGTTTGCCATTTGCTTGCAGTATATAAGTAGCTGCTATGCAGCAACTTAGAAAGAAAGTGCATGTTCAGAAATCAGGAAACAACAAAGTCTAACAGATACTACATCCATGCCAAGTTTATTACATAAAAGGCCATATCAGAAAATGGTTGTCTTGAACCTGGTAGTTTTAAGTGTTTACACATGCTGAAAATACAACTAACTAAATGATGCAGGGGCATATCAACAAGGGCTGGTGATATAATTATCGCCGCTTTACTATCCGTTTTTGGGTGAAAAGCGGCGATAATTATATTGCATGTTCTTCGTCGTATTTACAATACGGCCAAGGACACCCATAGCAATATAAAAAACGGCGCTAACCGCTATTATCGCCGGCATTTTAAGTCTGCTATTTTTTATGACTACCATATGACATGGGAGGTGGATTCATTGGCTGAATCCACATCTCCCTATCATCAAGAATTGTTCTATCGCTATGGGAATATCGCTGTATTAACAGCACTATTCCCGCATAACACCACTTTTGATGTATAATTTATCGCCCAGGAGAAACGCGTTGTTGATAACGCATTATCCGGGCGATAAATTACAGCAATAGGTGGCGATAAATATAAAGCGCTAAGGGGGCTTTGCAATATTTATCGCGGTCTGTTGCTGATATGCCCTGCAGTGCATCCAAAGAGAAAAAATTAGCAATGCTTTACACCGGTGGTCGGAAAGACCACAGCTTTACATACTTACTTTAGTGCCCATTTGCAAATATTAGGTGTAGTTCTTCAAATGTTTCGAAAATGTCTGTTTTCATCTATAGGAAGGGCTACTAAGATGCATAATTACACATTGTAAACAGGTACGCCAGGGACAGCACAATCACGTTTATACAATTTTACTTTTTTTTGTTACTAGAAAGGCCGTCTCTATCTCCCAACCTGTTGGTATTTTTCTTTTCTCATTTCCACTCTGGAAATATATTTACTTTGGCCCTTGACTAGAGTAAATCTCTGAATTTCCATTGTGGTAATGGGTTGGACAAAACTCACAAGTTTGTAGATGATCCTTACTTTCTGCAGCATATTTGCTCTGTAATACAAATTCTCGGTCCCTGTAGTTGGATTTACCCATGAGTACTATATTATCATTAGCTAATACCATGTATGGGTAAATCAATTTGTCAGTGCATGGTCACAGTTATAAATTCCTTACACTTCTAACTCAAGTTATTTTCACATGCAAGATGAGCATACATGCACAAATGGTTGTATGAACTAGGCATGTACATGGACGCGTTTTGGATTTGCCACACTTCTTTGTCACTTTGCCGGTGACAAAGGAGGGAAGCAACTCCGAAACTCGTCGGACCTAGTGGTGTCAATAAACACGCTTGAAATCTGTGACTGCGGCTCCAGTGTTTTCTCTGCTCAAAGGAGTGTGCTACGCATTGGATTATTTTGTGGAGATATATATATAAATGTGTGTATGTGTGTGTATATATTATTGTTATAAAGATGAAACTCTGAGGCAGAAGAAGGTAAGAGTAGTCTTTATTCTGTCACCCACTCTCCAAGACTGCCAGAGAGATGCCAACATTCTAAGGCATTCTAAGGCAAGCTCTGGCAGGACATACCAACAGGGGAGGGGGGAAATGAGGAGGAACGTACCACAAGAAGGTGTAAAACAGGTAGGAGGATTACAACAATTATATATTTTATTGGTTTCAGGAAAAGATACCATATTTCATCTATGCTGTTGACTACACATTGGTTACCAGTGAAGAAAAGGATCATTACTAAATGATAGTGATACTCTTGTGACAGCATCAATTTGCTGTAAAGAGGCCTCTATATAAACAAAAGTTGTTCTGTCAGGTAGGAACTATCTTAGTAGACAACGCTTTAGCCATAACGATCTAAAGCAACCTCTACAACAAGCCCTTGGGGCACCAAATACCTCAAAAAAATGACTAAGAAAAAGAACGTTGTATTGTTACTTTTATCAGAATTACTTCATTCAATGATATCCACAGTAAACAAAAAGCAAATGCTGTCCACAGTAAATATTTACATGGGTGAAGAGGGATAGTAGTGACAATAGTGCTTTAGTGCTTAACGGGTGAACAATATATACAGTGTGGTCATAGTTGGCTATGTACAAGTTGAAAGGCCAGAGAGCAATAATCTTCCAGTATTTCCTATCCTTTGTTCTGTGGAACCCTGGTAGTTCTGAGCCTAAAGATATGCGTCGACGTTACAACCCTAGTAGTGCCCCAGTGGGTGGTCATGGCAGGTCTTCCTCAGGACAAGAGGTAGGGATTTATGTACTCAAGTCCCTACATCACAGCATGGACCCAAGGGGACATGATTGGAGTTTTTGTTAGGGAGTACACATCCTGTTTTATTACACAGTGGGCTCACCCAATGATGAAGACATAACATTCATCCTTTAACCCAAATTAAACAAAACAGTGAAACAGAACAGTTTGATGAATTATTTTCAGGGATGAAGAGAGAGAGAGAGAGAGAGAGAGAGAGAGAGAGAGAGAGAGAGAGATGGTATCTATCTGCCTTGGTGAGTGGATACTCCTCTGTCTGCCTTGGTGAGTGGATTCTTCTCTTTGCTCGTCTTGCCACACTGGCTGCAGGGGTATGCTAAGTTCAGACAGCATAACAGGATTTTTGCTCTGAGAAGAGGTGTCTCCAAGCTTCTTTGGTCACAGGCACAGTTGACTCTGTTGGTGCTGTCTTATGGTCAATAGGGCCATTGTCAACATCACTTTTGCACACGTTGCTACATGACTTTATTTTGCAAGATGCTTTTTATGTCTTTCAAGTGAGAACCATCTGCTTTGTGCGTTCTCGGTCTGTTGCTGGAGTTTAGTCTGAACATGGTGAGCAAGGTCGATAAACAATGCCCCTTCTTATTCTGTTCTGGTCAGTCCCTAGCAACTAGACAAAACATGCTAGCACAGCTGGAGCCGCTGAAAACTCGTGCTTTGATACTATGGGAATGCATGTTTGGTTGACAAATACTTGGACAGGGACCTGTCCAGGGAGTAGACCCATGCTGTTCCTATGATGTAGATATACCATCTAGGCAATAAGGTATGAGGTCTGCTGACAAAGCCCAGAGATCTTCTATTATGTTATAAAACTTATTCTTACCAAGGTGAGGGTGGTTAGGCCTTATAGTCCTTTATCCACTGTCGATATAAAATGACATCTCCCTTTATATTATATAGACTTGCTACAATGCAAACTGTTTTAGGTTTATGCATTTTGCTGCTGGTACTGGCTCGTATATCGCGTTATAGAGCACGATAGTTAAATAAACATTTTAAACTATAACAGGGTCTCTGTAAATTCTTATCATGGACAAGAGAGAGACAAGAGAGCTGGGGCTGACTTGAGTCATTCAGAGATATTTTAAGGCATGGGCAAAGTGGACACTGGGCCAGGGCCCCTGCCTTTCAAGGTCCCCATGACAGAACAAGCTCGGTTCTGCAGGCAATCCCTTCCTAATGACCTTGAATGATTTTTAAACATCTATGATTTTAGATACTGCTTTCCTTTAATTTATGTTTAATACAGGTAATGTGTGAGAGTCTGTTACAGACATTTTGCAAAGAGTTCCTGTGCTTATGTTTTTCAGCACCATGCAACATCCATAACATTTTCTTTTAGATCGAAACACGACCTAATATATTGGAAACAGGAGAAAGTCACAGAGATTATTTTCAATAATAGTTGTGAGCTTCTGCTGCTGTTTTACTATATTGAAAACACACATCACTGCTGCTGATATTAGATAGAAACATGTTTAGACTTTGGACCAGTGTGCCTTTGAGTGTGTCAGTGACTAAGGGTGGGCATAGTTTGCGAAGTAGCGCTTCGCGAAGCTACGCGAAGTGAACTTCGCACTACGCGAACTTCACGTTGCACTACGCGAGCTGCGTAGTAGCATTTTCGCACTGTGCAAGATGCATTTTCAATGATTGCACAGTGCGAACAAGCATCCGCCACTGTGCAATCATTGAAAACAGCATCTTGCACAGTGCAAGCTGTAGTTTTCTGCCGCTCAAGTAGATTTTTACTCGAGCGGCAGCTTTCTCAACGCGAACTGGTAGTTTCTCATCGCGAGCGGTCGCAAGCAGGCACGACCACTCGCAATGAGAAACCTGACCTCCCCGGGTTGAGAGTCTCGCCGGGATGTCATTTTGCTTGCTCGCGGTCGCTAACATGACGTTGAGGACTGCGAACAAGCAAAAAATGACCGCTGCACTACGCTAGGCTGCGCTACGCATGTTCGCACTGTGCTACGTGCAGCTCACGTAGTGCGAAGTTGCGCAAACTTCGCAAACTACGCGAGCGTAGCGTAGTGCTTCGCCCAGGGTTATCAGTGACCTGGCCAAAGTGGGCTTGAAAGACATGTAATTAGATAAAAAATTCAAAGCTGTTCTAAAATGCATTTGGCCTAGGGCCCCCAAAATCCTTAAGCTGTCCCTGGAGTCATTGTGTGAGGCGTAAGGCAGCATTCTCTGAGAACAGCGTAGAGAGCATGTTCCATGATTTGTCCGTTGGCCAAAGTGATTTGGAGCACCTTGTATAAAGTGCGCATGAACCGCTCCCGTTCTCCATTAGCTTGCAGCCAGCAGGGCGTCACTTTAAGTTGATTAACACCTTGGGACTGTAAGTATTCTGTGATTTCTTGATTCGAGAATGGAGGGCATTGCTGTGGTGCAATTCTTTAAGGAGCCAATTGGTGGCCATGACTTACTTCAAACAAGTTATTGTTTGTTTTGCAGTTATTGTGTCCATGATTTCAATTTCTGGATATTTTGAAACATTACCTACAACAACTAACATGTGGCTATCATCTGGGAGACTGCCAGAATCAGCACTGGCCCTCTGATACGGGAATGGCAGGATGTCCTCTGTGACTAAACTGATTTACAAGGATGAGCTAAAAGCCTATCATGCCAACTGTAAACGGGCCAAGGCAGTTTACATTACCTCTACTATTACTTCAATCAATCAATCATAGACATTTATAGAGCGCTCTACTTACCCGGAGGGTCTCAAGGCGCTAGTGCAAAATTGTCCTCGGACTCTTTTTGCTACTGTTAATAAACTCACAGGTGCTGACACTGTTCCTGTGTTGCCGGCTCTGGATGGTAAACATTGTAACGCCATTGCGGACTTTTTTATATCGAAGGTTCAGGACATTCACCAATCCTTAGTTTCCCTTCCGCCCCCTACTGATCCCTTCCTAGCTGGCTCTTGCTGTAATGTCTCTGTCCCTCCTACTGAGTTTCTGCACAACTGGAAATTATTTGATGATGTTTCCTTCCTGTCGTGCCTAAAAAGCATTAAGTCAGGATCTCCTCGGGACCCTGTCCCTATGAGGATATTGAAACAACTTGACCTTGAACCACGTAGATTCCTAATGAGGTTACTTAACACCTCTCTTAGTGAATCTCGGGTGGAACAGGAATGGAAACACGCCATGGTCGTTCCCCTACAGAAGAAATCTGGTATGGACATTACTAACCTGGCCAATTTTAGGCCTATATCCCTGCTGCCAGCTTGTTCTAAGATACTAGAACGCCATGTCAACTTTCAGCTAAACGAATTTGTTGAAAATACGGGATATCTCCATCCATCCCAATCAGGCTTTCGCGCCAATTATTCCACCGAATCCGCACTCCTGGGGGTGACTGAGCGACTCCGACACGGTATTGATAGTGGTGAGACCTTTGCGCTTATACTATTGGATTTAAGCGCGGCTTTTGATACCGTGTCGCATTCCATTCTCCTAGAGTCCCTTCGCTCCCTTGGTGTTGCAGGATCTGCGCTTGCCTGGGTGGCTTCATTTCTTAATGAGCGCACCTTTCAGGTATTTTCAACCAAAGCTGAATCGGCGATCTGCTCATCTGCTTATGGCGTTCCGCAGGGGTCTATATTGAGCCCTTTATTGTTCAATATTTACATCAGACCCCTTGCCACGATAGTAGAGGACGCCGGTCTGTCTATTTACTCCTATGCAGATGATACGCAGATTGTGTTCTCCCTGTCTGACAGTAGGTCTCAGGACACCTCTGCCCTTAAAATCGGCCTTTCTCGGGTTGCAGCCTGGATGCAGGTCAACCTGCTAAAACTCAATGGTGAAAAGACCGAGGTTATCGTACTTGGCAAACATAAAGATCTGTGGGGTTCTAGACACTGGCCTAGTGACATGGGTCCACTGCCTACCCCCGTGCCAGTTGTTCGTAACCTCGGCTTTCTAATCGACGAGAAACTCTCGATGCGTCAACAGGCAACTAAGGTCGCTGCAATCTGCTTTAACACTCTACGCTGGTTGCAGAAGATCCTATGGATGCTGCCTGAGTCTACTCGTCGAACTGTTGTCCAGGCTCTTGTAATGTCCCGTATCGACTACGGCAATGTGCTCTATCTGGGAGCTGATAGAGCTACAATGAATATACTCCAGGTTGTGCAGAACTCAGCTGCCCGCCTTCTGTGCAATGTCCCACGCAGAATGTCTGCAACCCAAGCCCTATGTGACCTTCATTGGTTATAAATTGCTGACCGTGTAGCTTTTAAAACTTTGTGCCTTATGTTCAAAATCCGTCAGGGTTCTGCTCCCACATACTTGCACAATCTTGTCCGGCCATACCAGCCAAATCGTTCCCTTAGGTCATCAAATCAAGCCAATTTTGTAATTCCTAGAATTCGCTTGACAAAAATGGGAGGCCGCTCTTTTGCCCATTTGGGGCCGAAGATGTGGAATGCTCTTCCGCTGACGCTTAAAACGGAGACCAATCTTCTGGCCTTTCGCAAAAAGCTAAAAACTTTTTTGTTTTAGTTGGTCAAATGTTCTCTGCTTCTCCTGTTTCAGCAATTACCTATCTTTCTTCTTTAGGCTGTCCCTGGCGCCGGGAAACCCTCTACGGGTAGCTGAGCGCAATACAAATTCAATAAAATAAATAAATAAATAAATGATTGGTGCTAGTGGTTCCATCTCTCCGGCAGCTTGGCACATGGAGCACTGGCAAACTGTTTGTTCAACTATATTATCCACGCAAGGAAACCAGACCTAGCATGTCAGGCCAGATTTCGTCTTGACAATTGCTTGATGAGCCAGGTCAGCGAGGTTAACCACCCATTGTAGAGCTACAGGAACCACAAGATGGGCACCTCTCAGTTGATAGCCTTCAGGAGACACTGCCAGTTCTGAACGAACCTTATGCAGGGTGGATAACATTAGCCTTGCTTCTTCTGTACTGTAGGGAGTCTAGCTGAGTAAGGTACATCATGGCCCTGAAACTACAGCTGAGATGATCAACTGCAGACAGTCATAAGTGGCCATTTCCTTGACGATCTTTGTGAGTGTGATGCGGAGTGGTCGGGAACATTCTACAACCCGCCATACATACTCCCCCACTTATTCACTCTCTGTGGCTGCTCGAGCATGTTTCTCCGGATTCTGAGTTCCAAGGCAATAGACAACTGTGAAATGATACTTCTGTAGTTGTAAAATCCACTTTTTGCTCTTCGTCTGGGTCTCAAGGCACTGCTGGCCGACGTGGAAATTAAGTGAGCTATTGCCCAAGCTAAGCTGCCGCTAAGATGCCACTTGAGCCAGGGATCGAACCATGAACCCTGTGCTCCGAAGTCAGCTGCCCTGGCCGCTGCACCACACCTCTTGGAAAACATCATGAACAGCAGAATGTGGGGTTTGCGATCCGTATCAACAACAAAGGGCTGGCCATATAGATACAGGTGGAAAAAATTGCAGCCCCAGTGCACTGCAATGGCCTCCTTTTCGATATGGGAATAGCGTTGTTCAGTCTCTGTCAGTGCGCAGCTGGCTTACACCACTGCAGCCCATTCTCTGTTGTTCTGCTTTTGAGATAGTACTGCTCCCAGGTCAGTAGGGCTTGCATCCACCGGCAGTTCTGACTTCTGGGCGGGATCAAAGTACACAAGGGTGGTTTCAGTTGTCAATACTAGTTTTGTTGCTTAGAAGTTCCCCAGTTTTAGATTGTGTTAGTCTCGGCCAACAGGGCTGGGAGGTCTATCAAGTTTAGAATGAACAGTCAACAGTATGCGACTATACCAAGGAAACTTCTCACTCGCGTAACGGTGGTGGGCGCCGGTGCTGCCTGAATATTCTGGATTGTAACTGGATCAGGTAGCACTCCATTCTCGAAAAAATGATTACCAAAGAACACTATTTCCTTCTGGAGAAAAGCCCAGTTTTCTTTGCGAAGCATGAGACTATTTTCTTGCAGGCATTGGAATGTGGCTCTCAGGAGTTTGAGTTGTACTTCCAGCATGGGGGTGTTTACTCAGATGTCTTCACCAACATTGAGGACTCCCTCAAAACCAGCCAGCATGCTTCTTATGGTGTCCTGGATACCTCATCTGCACTTGAAACACCAAAACCGAGGTGCTTGTACATTCTTAGGCCCATGTGGATGGAGAAAGCAGTGATGGCTCGAGACTCAGGATCCAGCATTAGCTGGTGATAGCCGGCTTGCAAATCAATCTTGGAGGACCACTTGGAGCCACTTAATCCCACTAAGATGTCGCCCATGGTGGGAATCAGGTGATGTTCTTGCCAATGGCCAGTGTGGGTAGGTTCCTATCAACACATAACTGAACTTCTCCTGGTTGTTTGGGTTTGCACGCTACGACAATCGGGCACACCCACAGAGTCGGACTGTCAAACCTCTCAATGATGGTTGCCTGTTCCAAATTTTCAGTTCTTCCACCTTTGGCCTCAGGTTGAAAGTCACTCTGCAGTGTTTCACCGCATCAGGCTGGATCGAGTCGTTGACATGGAGGCATATCAGATGGTCTTTGAGGCACCCTATGCCTTTCAAACAGAGGTGTAAATTTGGGTACCAGTTATCCACACTTTCCTGATGCACAATGAAGGTGAACGCAACAAGCAGAAGATGTTCAGCACTTCGGAAACTTAACAACATCCCTGAGCCTTCTTTGGTGACAGACACTTTGGTAGGAGTGGAGTGAGATTCATGGGCAATTTCCACCCTGAATATTCTGGCCAGTGGGAGTGGAGTTGTAGACCCATATGCGAACACCTACATTGAGATGGGGTGCAAGGTGGGCTGCTCAGGAAGTGTCTGCATTATTGATTGCACCATGATGTTGATAGATGCTCCATTATCGATCAACACCTGCACTTGATGACCATTAGGAGTAAGTTACACTTCGGAATATGTTTCCAGGAGTATCTCTCTGGGTGCATGACATGAATGATGTGGACTGCCCCTTCGATGTCATCGTCATCCATGTCTCCCTCGTCCTCTGGGACGTTCGACGCGCGCATAGTATTGACAGGTTTTGTCTTCTGACCCTTCTGGGGTGTTGAGGAGCAGCATACCTTTGCAAAATTGTTTGGTTTGTTGCATGCAGAGGATGTTATTCCTTGTTCCGGGATATATGGCCCTTGGTGTGGGCAGTAACCTCCACACCAATAGCATGTTTTGAGAGCAGGATTGGGCCTCGTGCGTGTCTGGCTTTTTTCAGGGGTTCCGGTAGTTACTGCGCTGACAGGTTCTGTCTTAACTTGACATTGCAATGCTGCGTCCATGTGTGCTGCTCACACCTTGGACAGCTCATTGGACCTATCCATTATCAGCATGTCTACTATGGGATCTGAAGAATGTTATCTCTTAGTATTGCAGATGAATACCTCTGTATGGACTGGGCTTGAATGTCATAATTTTCATCTGGTAGCATGTAGGTGCTAGCTGAATCTCTCCGGTGTGCATAGAAAGTGTATACTGATTCATTGGGTAGTTGTGTACCTTGGCGCAACAGGAAGTGGTCATAGTCAGGGTATGTGAGTGGCTTGAAGTATGCTGTTAGGGATTGATCCGGCGTGCCATAAGTGAACTGTGGTCTGGCTCCTATAACGGAATATCGCAGCTTGTGGATGGCTGCATCTACCAAGTGCCGGAGCATGGGATGAATGTCTGAAAATATAGAAAGACATAATATCGAGGTACAAAAATATTGGAGCATTAATATCGATGTCAACAATATCGTCATCCTATCTACAACAAGGTAAGTACAAAAATATCAACAAATAAATGTTTGATGGCAAAAATATCGTTTAAAAATATATATGAAAAATAATTTAAATAATACTTAAAAATATAATAAACATAGTTAAACATATTTTATAATATTTAAAATTAATAATTAATATACATGATGTAATAAAAAATAATTAAACATATATATATAATATACATACTTACTTAATAATAATTTTTTAATAATTATTTTAATGAATTATACATAATTTAAAATATTATAAATTACTAATTCATCTATACACATAAAACAATAACATAAATAAAAATTAAATAATTATGCACAACAAATTAAAAAAAAAGAAATGTATTTACGTTAGAAAAAACTATACAAAATATATTAAATAACAGAGGGAATAAAATACTATTGTAACTCTAAAAATAACAACAGTAAGTAAAATGTTAGATAGCGAAGAGGTAAAAATTACTATTCCCACTCCAAAGAGTGCAACAGTAGGTAAAGTGTTGGATAGCGTTGGGGTAAAAATTTATATTCCCACTCCAAAGAGTGCAACAGTAGGGAAAGTGTTGGATTGCGTAGGGGTAAAAATTACTATTCCAACTCCAAGGATTGCAACAGTAGGGAAAGTGTTTTATAGCGTAGGGGTACAAATTACTATTCCCATTCCAGAGAGTGCAACAGTAGGGAAAGTGTTGGATAGCGTAGGAGTAAAAATTACTATTCCAACTCCAGAGTGTGCAACAGTAGGGAAAATGTTGGATTGCGTAGGGGTAAAAATTACTATTCCCACTCCAGAGAGTGCAACAGTAGGGAAAGTGTTGGATAGCATAGGGGTAAAAATTACTATTCCCAATACAGAGAGTGCAACAGTGGGGAAAGTGTTGGATAGCGTAGGGGTAAAAATTACTATTCCCACTCCAGAGAGTGCACCAGTAGGAAAAGTGTTGGATAGCGTGGGGGTAAAAATTACTATTCCAACTCCAGAAAGTGCAACAGTAGGGAAAGTGTTGGATAGTGTGGGATACAAATTACTATTCCCACTCCAGAGATTGCAACAGTAGGAAAAGTGTTGGATAGCGTAGACGTTAAAAATACCATACTTATATATAAATTAATATTTTCAAATATTTAAAAAAGTAAATATTAAATTGAAGTGCATTGTAAATCGTGAAGCAACACTGTCTAATTGTGATCAATAAAGAATTGAATGAGTTGTGTACTTCTTTTGCTCGTAATGTGCATAGGGGCAGATTTACAAGTTCATTGAGTTACTATTGCATCACTTTTAGGATGAGAAAAGTGACACGAATATGGCTCAAGGTGGTTTTAAATCTGGTACACATTGTTCTGTTTGACTTTGCTTTCCTTTCTGTCATGTAGAGGATCCTGGGTAAATACGACGGTTTCTGTACAGCCAGTACCTTTCAACCCTACGCCCAAACTGGTTACTGCCTGTTACCATAGTAACAGTTCATGGAACACTTAAGTGAGCACAGAGGTTAGAAGTTCTCCACACTATGTTGCTAATCGAAACAGTTACTGTGCTGGAGTTTTAAAAGTTTTCCATAGGAACCATTAGTCGTAGCTTTAGACTTTGGTAAAGAGCTGGTAAAGAGTTAGCCTCAGTATTATACTTGCAGTTATAAATATCATTTCTATTTATTTAATGTTTTCTAACTGTATTATTTTCACACTAAATAATAGTGAAATGTTGTCAGAAAAGAAGATGTATATATTTTTTTATTAACTTTTATTGAAACAGCAATAAATGACTGGTAACGTAACTTAAAGATAACAATATAATGATTAACTAGAAAGATAACTTTAACATAACAATTTAATAAACAAAATGTGATATGGACTCCAATAAAAGTAGTGTAGGTAATCTGCAAAAGAAAAATGAAAATAAGTGTTCAAAATTAGATTGATGTGACTAAATGAGATCTAACATTACAAGTTAAGGTAATACTTGGCAATATTTTTTAATTTGCAAGTCTGCAGTGTGCTTGATACATTTTATCTCTCTTATAGGCCCGCGTTCAAGAGGTGTCTGTACAGAAGTGCCTACTGCGTCAGATTTACAGTATGAACCAACAAGTCTTTAAAATGATTCAGAGATGAGATAGAATTAGGTGAGAGATCAAGTCATTATGCAGGACAATATTCGTTGGGTCTTATTTACAAGCCGCTTGTGCCACTTTTGCGATAGTTTTCTCATGTTGAAAGTGACGGGAAAGTGGTGCAAGGGGCTTGTAAATAAGCCCCTTTATTTCTAACACATTTAATCAAGGGCATTGTGTATCTAGGATGCTCTGCTTACCTTGTGTAAACACTGTGATTAACAAAGTTCACAACTTGAACTCAGCTTTGGTTCTACACTGGAGAGTAATAAATTCAGCCTTGTTTTTTTATATCAGCAGAGTGGACAGCACCGTCCATAACTTTAAAAGAGAAAGAGAAACAATGTGAGAGAGAGTGAGAGAGAGAAAGAGAGTAAGAAAAAACATTAAAACGTAAGCGAGAGAAAGTTATAGATGGAGTAGTTAATACTGGAGAAAATCTTCGTAGCTCACCTTTTGCCTTCGCTGTGTGCCCAATCACGTGCTGGATCATAGTGCACCCTCCAGTTTAGTGATGTGAAAGATAGTATATAGAGTTAGCAATAGCAAAGTACATACAACTGCACAAGTATATGTTTGCTGTATTGATTTGTACACTAAGGATAATGTATTTTATCAACTTTCACTGTAAGGAGATGTCTGTACACTGTTTTTCTTCCAAAGTACTATATCCCATGCACTCCCAGTGCATAGCGGTGAGTTCTCAATATTTCGTACCTAGACTGTTGCATCCCATTGACTCGCAGAATCCGGAGATGAGTGCTTTTTCTTGCAAACTCAGAGGCAGATTAACAAATTTAAAGCTCCATGTGCCACTTTTCCCATGTTAAAAGTGAAACAAAAGTGGCGCAAGGGGCTTGTAAATCTGCCCCTCAGACTGTTGTAACCTATCTATTCTCACAGCTTGGAGGTAATTTTACATTCTTACGCAGAGAAGCTGCTGCACACTACCCACTTTCTCGGTCCACAGATGACTTGTCGTTGTTTGGGAAACAAGCTTCTTTGCTTACCTTGTGGCAATGGCGTGATTCAAAGAGGGTGCAAAACGTGCCGAAGCAGCCTTCTCAGATGTTGTTATGATGGTCATGCATCATCGCAGAATGCACGAACATAGAGCTTTGGAGGTGTTTGGGGGGGATGACACCAATTTGTGAAACACAACCTGTAAGCTAAGAAGGAAGTTAACATTGTGTGTCATTTCTTTATCAAAGGAGAGAGGAAGTGAGAGAGTGATTACAAAGAATATTCGCAGCTCACCTTTCTGTCAGTGTGTTTTTCACCATGTGCCGGGACATAAAACACCCTGAGGCTCTACATCTAAAAGATAGTAAAAGAAAGATGTTATGATTGGTATTTGTTACTATCTTAATGTGGAGTAGAATTACATCGCCTTTTCAGACACCTTCCCTCCCGCATTTAAAAACAACTATTTGTACAGTTCTAACTTGTTTAATAGGTTTTTACTTTTTTTTAATTACTATAGTAGTAATGTTTTTATGTGGTTATGAAAGCATGGGGTGCGAAGTGAAGCACGTGGTTTCGATCATCACAAGCGTCGGACATTTGAGAGATTATAAAAACGTTCCTGCTATTGAAAAATATTTATGAGTGCAATAAGATACGGTATATACGAGTGCGTACGCCTAAATTGCTGCGTGGCCTTTTTGTATCCAGTCTGCTGCACCCCTTCAACTCCCTTCGCTGCACACCTAGGCCTCACTGCTCACCTTTTCGTGGACAGGACACCTTCTTCGTCATGCAGTCCGGCTCTGCCACGAAAAAGTCTGACATATGGTGCCAAGTTTTGATATTGCTATGGGTAAGGACATACTCGTGCTCCCATCATCATCGCAGGTTCCTCACCCTCTCAGGCTTGTGGTACCACTAACAGTGACCAAAGAGGCCCCGTACATATTAGTGGGCCCTTGTAGTCCATGGCTCAAGCCTACATGAGACATCCGAACCACTAGGACTGGCCATCACAGCGCTTGGGATGGTCGCAACTCTAAAATGGCGTAGAGCACTGTGCACCCTGTCTTTTTTAATGGTAGGGTCGCGTGTGTAGTGACGCATGTGCTGGATGGGTGTGGTGTGAGTGTATACCTGCTATGAGGGAGTGTGTGTGCCGTTCTGACAACTAGACGTGGAACTAAGAAATCATTACAATGGAAATCTGAGCCATGTGGCGTTTTTGCTTTTTCCTGGAAGCGTAAGCGGAGTGGGTTGGACTGACATATCACAGTGCTGCGTGAGCCTCTGAACCATGATTACGGAGCTATGGGCATGGTTCCGTCGTTAGCTATATGAAAAATCAAGTGATTTGGTGTCCCTTTTGTCATGCTGACGTCACCCGGGTCTTAAACACAAATGTATCATTATGTCTGTAAATTACCACAACATGGCCAATATGAAAGGTACCGGGTATCACTGACTCTATATTCATTCATAGTTGCACACATAAAAGATGGTGGACATGACGCATTTGTGTGATTATGAATGTTTGTTGTACATTCAGTGGAGTGTTGTAGCTGTAGTAATACAGGGCTGTGAAAGGTTTAAGTTGCAATTTTTGGCACATGAATGGCAGCTAATATATATACGTATGTGGTCATTGAGTCATACTGTTGAATTTGGTGATGGAAATCAGTGTTTGAAGCTTGGAACTGCATCCACATCCTGTTATTGTAGACTAATAACGTAATCTACGCATGCCTGAAAATGTACTGTAAATATAGTGCTCATGTAAATTGCTGATATAGTTTTGGGTTGATATGCTAACAAAAAAAAAAGGAGGAATAGTCCACACTTACTGTAAGAGGTAAGATGATTGCATACCCTATTTATAGCACAATATTATGTGGTAGAGCGGAGAAGCAGCATTTTAGAAACATAATAAATACACAGACACAGATAGATAGTTGAAGTGGGTACGGGCTCATGCGCTCGACTCCATTTTATTACGTTGCTGTTGGTAACAAGTAGAATAGCAAGCATGATATCATACCCAATATTCAATCATAAACGGTTTATGACTTCAGCTGTACTAAGGTAGGAGCACTATATGTGAGATAATACACAGAAGATTCTATCGTAAAGTGTTCATGAGTTGTGGTACACTGAGGTGGAGCGGTTTATGTAGAGCATGCGATGATGCAGGGTTTAAGCAGAACAAACTGGTAAGAATGTCTTTTGGCAAGTGAATTTTGCCTTAATAAGGCCATGTGGGGATTATTATTGGTGTACTGAGTTAGTGGTACGTGTGGTGCTCAGCGTGTGCTCACCCTGCAATGATGCGTGGTTTGAGTGGTCTGTACTCAAAATATTGAGTGTTGCATACTGGTCTGCATGAATTTTGAGGTTAAGAAAAAACCTATCATCAATGGTTATCAATTGCTCTACAAACTATGTCTACTGATTGCTCTCCATAAGAAATTAAACAATTGCATTTCACGCAGTGCATTCTAACTTTCTCAAAATGGGGACGTATGTCTGGTTGTGATGTTGAAGGTGATGTACTTAGTATTGCCGGTGGTGCAGGTACATTTTGGCACTGTGTTCTACTTTCTTTGTAAATATTGTTAACAGTATGTAGGGATTAAAGGTCCTTGTGCATACTAGCAGTGCCACAGGAATATTTTTTGTCTGTATCTTAAATAAATCAAGGCTAAATTCCTTACTGTCTGTAGTGTAGATACAAAACTGAATTCAAGTTGTGAATCCTACTGTTCGCAGTCTACATCAAAGCTACTATTCAGCGCAGTTATATAAGAATGCTTTGTTTTCACTTATTTTAACAAAATCTGAATACATACAGTATAATTGTCTCTGCATTAAATACATCAAGGCTGAATTTCATACTGTCTATAGTGTAGATGAAAAGCTGAATTGAAGTTGTAATCCCTGTTGTCCACAGTGTAGATCTTACGGTGGACTGCATTATCTCTAATCATGAATGAAGTGAAAGATAGAACATATATGCAGTGTAAATTGTATTATTCAACTGAATCTAAAAGTGATTTAAAAGAAGTTTTTGAAGGAAGAATACTAAAGGGATATTGTGTAGGATTTGATAGGTGTTATACTTAGTTTGGTTTGCACTGAGTTAGTGGTATCTGAAACAACAAGGTTCTGTGGAGCCTGCGATGATGCGCGGTTCGGGCAGGCCGTACTGATACTAATGTTTTTTGTCTTGTAAATTCTGCCTTAATAAGGCAATGTGATAATGATTTTTGATGCACTGAGTTACTAGTACCTTTGGCGCTTAGCCTGTACGTGTCCTGCGATGATGTGTGGTCTGGGGGGGGTATAGTAATTGGACTATTGTGTTTTCTGGATTGAATTTTGCATAAATTCCATTTAAAAGGGACAGTATGCCTCACTGTGAAATAAAACTGTTCACTCTTTTTTGCGATAATTTATAGTGCAATGAGTTAGTAGTGTCTTTGGCGCTGAGCTTGTACATATCCTGCGCTAATGCGTAGTGCAGAGGAGCTGAACTGGGAGCAATGTTTTTTGCCTAGTGAACTCTGCCTTAATAAGGCTAAGGACAGATGACTTGTGGTGCTGTGAGTTAGTGGTACCGAAAGAACTCAGCTTGTGCGTATCCTGCGATGATTCGAGGTTCGGGGGGGGTCGCAGTGGTATAATATCTCTTGTCTACTGGAATGCGTCATGTACAATCGTCTTTCTACCTGAATGGTGAGCCCTCACAATGTAGATCGAAGGCAGTAGTTATCACTGACATCAATGGAGGCAAAAGGTGAGCTACGAGTATTTTCTCCATTATTAACTGCTCCATCTATAACTTTCTCTCAGTTTTAATGTTGTTTTTTCCGTCTTTCTCTCACTCACTTTCTCTCACATCAAGTTGTGAGCTCTGTCACAGTGTTTACACAAGGTAAGCAGAGCAGCCTAGATATACAATCCCTCCGATTAAATGCATTTGAATTAAAAGACCTTATTTACAAGCCCCTTGCACCACTTTTGCGTCACTTTCAACATGAGACAAGTAACACAAAAGTGGCACAAGAGTCTTGTAAATAAGCCCTAAAGAATATTGTCCTGCATAATGACTTAATCTCTCATCTAACTCTGTCTCATCTCTGAATGATTTTCAAGACCTGTTGATCTGTAATGTAAATCTGACACAGTAGGCACTTCCATACAGACACCGATTGAACCATGGGCCTATAAGACAAGTGAAATGTATCAGCCACACTGCAGTCATTAAATAATAAAATATCACCAAGTGTTACCTTATACATGTCATTTGTATGTACTATGCTATTACTAACTCTATATACTATCTTTTAGATCACTAAACTGGAGGATGCACTATAAACCAGCACCTGCTTGGACACACAACAGAGGCAAAAGGTGAGCTACGAGTATTTCCTCCAGTATTAACTGCTCTATCTCTAACTTTCTTTCTCTCATGTTTTAATGTTGTTTTTTCTCTCTTTCTCCTTCCCACTCTCTCTCACATTGTTTCTCTTTCTCTTTTAAAGTTATGGACGCTGCTGTCCACTCTGCCATATACAAACTTAGCTTAGTTCAAGTTGTGAACGCTGTTCGCCACAGTGTTTACACAAGGTAAGCAGAGCGGCCTAGATATACAATATCTCTGATTAAATGCATTACAAATAAAATAGCTTATTTACAAGCCCCTTTTGCCACTTTTGCATCACGTTCAACATGAGAAAAGTAACAAAAGTGGCGCAAGAGTCTTGTAAATCAGTCCTAAAGAATATTGTCCTGCATAATGACTTGATCTCTCACCTAATTCTGTCTCATCTCTGAATCATTTGTAAGATCTGTTGATCTGTAATGTAAATCTGACACAGTAGGCAATTACATACAGACACCGCTTGAACGCGGGCCTATAAGACAAGTGAAATGTATCAGGTACACTGCCCATGTAAAAAAAAGAAAATATCGTTAAGTGTTACCTTGACTTGTAATGTTTGACCTCATTTACTCACACCGATCTAATTTTAAACACTAATTTTCTTTTTTGTTTTGCAGATTACCTACCCTTCTTCTATTGGAGTCCTTATCATATTTTGTTTATTATATTGTTTAGTTAAAGTTATGTATCTACTTATTTATTGTATTGTTATCTTTAAGTTACATTTACAGTTATTTATTGTTGTTTTAATAAAAGTTAATTAAAAAAGTATATACGTCTTTTTTTTAGGGGGGTGGCAGTCCCCAAGAGAAATGATATTTATAATTTGAAGTATAATTCTGAGGCTAACTCTTTACTAGATCTTTACCAGAGTCTATAGCTACGACTAACGGTTCCTATGGAAAAGTTTTAAAACTCCAGCACAGTAACTTCTTCCCTTAGCAACATAGTGTGGTGAACTTCCAACCTCTGTGCTCACGTAAGTGTTCCATGAACTGTTACTATGGTAACAGACAGAAAGCTGTTTGGGGTAGTGTGGAAGGTACTGGCTGTACAAAAAAACTTTATATTTACCCTGGATCCGCTACATGACAGAAAGAAAACCAAAGTAAAACAAAACACTGTGTAGCATGTATACAACCCCCTTGAACAACTTTCGCGTCCTAGGCCCCCCTACCAAATTAGAAGTGTGTGGGCCTCAACTATGCCCCTCTAGCCCCAAGAACCACCATTCTGTATTGTGGGAAGCAGACTGCCTGGCCCTCCGCCTGGTGCCCTCGAGGGCCCTGAGGACCGTCATGCCCAGGGCCGGTTCCTACAGTGTCCCGGGCTGCCTACCCCCGGGACACTGCTGTTTGCTATTAGTGGGCGAGAGTATCCCACCTTCCACCCTCCCAAAGCAAACTTTCTTTGCATTTTGAAATACAGAGCAGTGAAATCTGTTCTCACTTTCAAAATTCAAAGCAGATTGCATTTCCACATGTCATTTAGCATCTCCCCTTGCGGAAAATCAATGCCGGCTCCTGAAGAACGCGGGAATCCGGCGGGACCATGGGGGCATTATGGCTCCCCTCACAGTCCCCAACATTTTTTATAAGACCCTGGGGATACGATCCACAGGAACATTAGAAAGTAATAATACAGGTTATTTTTTAACAGAAAAAGTAGAAGTTGCGCAACCAGTGCAGCGCTCAGTGCGCCCCCCTGTAGTAGTGGGCCTCAGCAAGGCCTACCAGTGCTAGGGGGTTGCCCTTCTCTGCACAGAGTCCACAAAGCAATAGGATACTAGTTGGCACAGAAACTGGAATAGAAAATACAAGATTTATTAAACCTCATGAGATGGAACTACATTCACACAGCACCCTTCGGTAATATATGAAGTAGCACACTGAATGGAAGGAGCTTGGTCCTTTTATACCCACACAGGGGCTCAAAAGAAGGTGGTACAAGTTAAAGAAGATGGTTTTAGGTACATATAAGGTCATACAGAAAATGCAGAGTCAACAAGTGGGAGGAGCTAACAGTTGCTAATTCTGGTGAACACATCCTGACAGTTACAGACTAACAGCAGCTGCATGGACAGCTGAAAGCTCAACTGAGCATGTGCAAAGCAGAAGAAACTAAATATAAACTGTCTCTAGGCAGATTCCAAGACCAGACAACAGCAAGGTAGGACAGAGCACATGGCATGCACGTGGTAGCACATGGCAAACAAGATGGCTGCCAGAAATACAAAATGGATTCAACAAAATGGATAAGATAACCTCTAAATACATGATCGCTTCTGCTAATGCTAACCCAATTGCTGCCAAATTACAACAGACGACCCTTTTAGCATTATCTGAAGACAGTCGTTTAACTGGGGTAATCTAGATATGCATCCTATACATCGATGCTCATCAGTTCAGTGACCTCTTTATTTAGCATTTGTTGGGCTTTCATTTCTGCAACATTTCTCTTGGCAGGTGTACAAGCAGTGATGCAAATAGAGCACAGCATGGGACCACATTGTGTACATATACAGCATGTAAACAGTATCACCAATAGTGTACATAGAATAGGCAGTAGCTTCCAGCCCCAAGTAATAAAGAGTGTCCACATCCAGTTCGAAAAAGTCCATGTACCAGTCTCTGGGTGAATCTCTGCAGCAATCTTATGCAGTTTAGAGATTGCATCATATACTGAAGGCGAGTGATCCGGAATGAAAACACAGCTGCTGCCGATGATGCAACATGCACCACCTCGATTAGCCAAAATCACATCTAGCACCATGCGATTCTGGAGTGCTACAATCCTCGCAACTTGCAGCTCCTCTGTAATGTTCCCAAGTGCCAGAGCTGTCTGATTGGTAACAGCTTCCACAACATGAGTCAATCGCCTTTTCTTTCTGCTGTTCAATGCAGACCCCATGAAGAAGAATAAGCCTAAGTTAAAGTCGACATATTGTTGCAAAGCAGTGTCAGTTTGGTCAACTTCACCCATACTTATTGTCCTCTTATTCCTGCATCTGGAAATGTCATTTTACAGTCTGAAATCATGATGATACGATGCAGGTGCCAAAAATACAGAGGGTAACAGAAAGGACACGTAGCAGACCCCTGACCACCCAACAGGTAGCTGATAATATGCCTTATTGCCACAAACAAAGTAAGTATTAAGTGAGGCTGTAAACCTGCTGTTATTGGCACCTTCAATGGTTAAAATTACAGTACATTCACTTCTCCCCACTGGAATTCTCCCAACACTACTAATATATAAATCTGCTTTAGCTCTAGTAGCAGAAATCACAGATGGTCCATTGTTCTTGATAGTTCTCATATTCGTGAAGACATATGGTGTTGAAATATTGTCAGGTTGATACTCTTCCCATTCCCATTTGGTCCCTTTAGCTTGAGGATAACCATCTTTATCTTGATAGCATACTTTATTGATGTGAAAGTTAATCTCACCTACTGAAGGCTTTCCAGATGCAAACAAAAGCACATATAAAGCTGGACAAGAACCATTGTGCAAGAATGGAAGAGGAAAGAAAGGTGTTCCTCCCTTTTTCTGGTGAGCAAGTATCATCCCACACACCCAACAGTTGGTAGTATTTGTGGCATTATGAGTATGATGTAACATCTGGATGAATGTATTATTAAGGTAGGATTGTCGCTGCATCTGCTCATGTAGGGAAGCATAAAGTAGTGGTGTTCAACTGGTATTGGAATAGTGGCAATCAAAAGCTCTCGAACAGGAGCCACTTTCTCAACATACCAGGTAATTGCTGCATAACCACCATAGCACCAGCAAACCTTACAGCACAAATTATTTTCTTAGCACTAGGTTTAGCAACAACAACAGTCGATCTTTCTGTAGCCATGATCAGCTCATCGTTGAAACAATCTTTGGAGTGCTTAGCCCTGGGCAGCCGCTGATTTCTTCACCGAGGGTCAAGAAAGGTGTCGCTACACTATGCAGGACTGATCCCCCCTTGCCAAATCGGCATTCCGTTTTACCAACCCAGGGTGATAGCTCAACCAGTCCTTTTCGACAATGCAGGCTCTTTCCTTGGTCTCAGTTGGTATAGCGATGCTCCAGAAATCGGGTGGTCCGGGATACTTCCGCAGATTCATCAGGTGAGATAGCTTAACCTTTCTCTGTCTCCAGAACCTCTTGATGGTCGGTCAACACAGCATGTTCCACCAAGGTAGGTAGTACTCTATAGCAGTTAGTACTATGGACCCAATTCTTTCGATTCGTCACTCAAACTGCACTCCTTGTAGCAAGGAGCACTTACTCTGGTCCTCGCCACCTTGGCTCCAAGCTGTTCAATCTGTCAAAGACCTTGGCCATCACGTGGTCGCCAGGACGAAGTTCGTGGGCCTCGCCTGTAGATCTGTCAGGAAGAGCTTCTCGAACCTGTTGATGAATAGAGGTCAAACTGTCAGTTAACTGTGCCAAATACTCATTCATCAGAACATATGGAACATCATGTATGGGTCGTGGCTTAGGAACTCCCCAAATGTTCATCGTTCTCCCAAACACCACCTTATATGGTGTAAGCCCAAATCGTGAATATGGCACCGATCTTATGGACAACAATGCCAAAGGTAGTGCATCAGGCCATTTCAGAGACGTAGAAGCCAGTATTTTCGCTAACTTCAATTTCAAAGTGGTGTTGTACCTCTCCAGTAATCCTGCTGATTGTGGGTGGAAGACTGCATGGAATTTCTGTTGGATTACTAATCCTTTCAGAACATACTCAACAACTTGCCCAATAAAATGAGGTCCGTTGTCACTCCACAAAAGTTTGCAAACACCATATCTTGGGAAAAACTCCTTTAGAAGCACCTTAGCTGTAGTGAGAGGTGTATTATCCTTTGTTGGGTATGCATCTATCCATTTGCTGAAGGTACATACCACCACTAGGACATACTTCAAGTTATTGCAGCATTCAAGTTTGATGTAATCCATCTGCAAAACTTCAAAAGGTGCAGTCGGTGTAGCAAAGCCTCCTGTAGGAGTCTGTGTCCCTTTACCAGGATTATACTGCCAACAGATCAAACAGGACTGTACTACTCTGTTAGCTGGGCTGGCAATTTCACGATGCTCCCAAACTTGCGTAAGCAATTTCATTATTGCTAGAGCTCCAACATGTGCCAGCCCATGTGCCATTTGAACCATAGGTTGTAAATGGGCTACAGGTAGTTTCCATGTATCCACGTCTTTGTTGCGCCAACAACCCTCATCATCCAATATTCCTTCTTTAGCCCATTGCTCAAGTTCTGCTACAGAAGCAGATCTCTGTACATCAAACACTTCCTGTCTAGCATCATGCCATCGCTCAGCTTGAGACTTCACTACGTACATAGAAGTAGTGCTTCGTTGCATTGCAGTCTCGCGAGCTATGCGATCTGCAAAGTAATTGCCTTGTCCTGTCTTATCAGTTACTTTCTTGTGTGCACTACACTTCACTATAGCTATCTTCTTTGGATATATTAGTGCAGTTAAGAGATTATGCACTAACTCTCCGTGCATTATCTGCATCCCATTGGACGTAAGAAAGCCTCTTTCCTTCCAAAGCAGGCCAAAATCATGGGCCACTCGAAAAGCATAGCGGCTGTCTGTATAGATGTTCACACGCAAGTCTGTGCTAAGTTCACACGCTCGTGTTAAAGCTATTAGTTCAGCTGCTTGAGCTGACTTCTGAGGTATAAGAGCTGTTTCCACTACTGTCTGAAGTGTCGTAATTGCATATGCAGCTGAAGTCGTACCATCTGGTAACTTCAAACAGGACCCATCAACCCACAGTTCCCCATCTACACTTCTGAAATGGCCGTATCTTGCAAATCAACTTGCCCCTTTGTCTGTTCCTCAGTATGGAATATACAATCATGAGGCTCCTGTGACTGAGACTGAGTCACAGGATATGGCAACAGAGTGGCTGGATTTAAAGTCGCACATCTCTTTAGGGTAATATGAGGGGCTAACAGTGTCAATTCGTAGCCTGTCAGACGAGCACTAGTCAAGTGCTGCGTTTTGGTCTGGTTTAGAAGGGCATCAACTGCATGAGGTACTAGCACCAACACTTTATGTGACAAAACTATCCCTTCACTCTGACATATGGACACAGCTGAAGCTGCAACTGAACGGAAGCATCCAGGCAACGCAAGAGCAACAGGATCAAGTACTGCTGAAAAATATGCACAGGGAAGTTGCTTATCACTATGTGCCTGCACTAAAACTGACAATGCACATCCATCTTTCTCATGTACATAGAGTGTAAAAGGCTTCGTATAATCTGGAGTACCTAACACTGGTGCAGAACAGAGAGCTTGACGTAACTGATGAAAAGCATTCTGACATTCATCTGTCCATGGAAGGGGCATTGGAGTGCCTTTAGTCAAAAGCGCTAACAGGGGTTTAACAATGTGTGAAAATCCTAATATCCATTGCCTGCAAAACGAAGTCAGACCAATGAATGCACAGACATCTTTCTGAGTGGAAGGCACTGGTGTGTCTAAAATTGCTTGAATGCGATCTGGTGTAAGTGCACGGCCCTCCTTAGACAGAAGGTGACCTAAATAGATTACCTTTGATCTACAATATTGCAATTTCTTCAGTGACACTTTATGATGGTGCGATGCAAGGAAAGAAAGCAAAGACAAAGTACATTTTTCACATTGTTCAGGGGTATCAGCTGCCGACAGGATGTCATCGACATATTGTATAAGAGCCACTCCTTCAGGTAAAGCAAAAGAATCAAGCTGTCTTTTCAATGCTTGGCTGTAAATACTAGGACTCTCAGTATAGCCTTGAGGAACTCTATAAAATCTATACGATCAATTATTCAAAGTGAAACCGAACAAATATCGGCTATCAGGATGAATAGGGATCGAAAAGAAAGCGTTCTTCAAGTCTTTCACGGAGTATGTAGTTGCTGTCAGAGGAACCAAAGTAAGTAGTGTTGTTATGTCAAAAACTACAGGATATTGCGGTACTACAATCTTGTTAACTTCTCGAAAATCAATAATGAATCTCTAAATGCTAGTGTCAGTATCTGTTTTCAAAATAGGAAGAATAGGACTGTTGAAAACATTGTAAGGGACTTCCTCCACAACCCCCATTTTAATCAAATCATGAACAATCCGTATAAGTGCTTCTTCGCCTTCCTGAGAAATTTCATATTGAGGCAATCATGGAAATGAAGTGCCCTCCTTGACACTTATATGCACTGGTGGGATAACCATCTGCCCTACATCTGTGTCTGAAGTAGCCCACAAAGTACTAGGGAATGAAACTAATGCAGTATCCTCTTTAACAAGACAAGATCTCTCAATTGTGGGGTACTCCTTCAGGAGGACATCGTATCGTAGCCCTGAAATACTTGAACATATCAAGACCCACAATATTGTATGGTATGTTCGGAGAGAGCAAAAATGTACATGGAGCAGTGAACTTATCAACATGGAATGCAAGTGGTTGTGACAATGGGCTAAGGGAGGGTGTTCCATCGAACCCTATTGATGTAATGGTTGAGCCAGACAGGGGAGCCCTTGGAACCAATTGTTTAGATAAGGCTCTATGAGTAGCTCCTGTATCAACCAGAAACTGATCAGTAGAACCCAAAACATGTGCTGTAACATAGGGAACCCTCTGATCTACTGGAACTGCAACTGAGTCCTTAACCCATCCTAGGCAATCCTATGCATGAGCAGAATCTTGAAAATCAGACTGCACATAGTCGGACATTTGATATTGGTTCCGTCTATCAAAAGTGTTAAACCCATCCTGCCCACGTGTATTAGCATCAAACCTAGCATGGTCACCTGTGCTTCCTCTAGGCCATGAATATCCTGAACGATTCCTCATCTGTCCCCGTCCATGTGGATACTGCTGAGCACGCAGTGCTGGACAATCAGATGCCCTATGTCCAAATTTCTTACAATACGCACACTGGTCAACAGACAAATTCGAACGAGTATAAGAAGGGAAAGATAAACCATAAGATCCACGTCCAGCTCTATCACTACCTCTAAAAGGCGGACCATAAGCCTTAGCCAACATAACCTTCATTTTTAATTCTTTAGTCTTCTTATCCTCATTACCCGTTGCTTCTAATTCCTGGCGTTCATAATACTGAGCCATAGTCAAAAGGGAAACCGGAGAAGCGGTAGTCAATGAACTCTCACTGGCCTTTAGGCGACTAGCTGTTCCTGGCAACAGGTTTGCGACATATTTATCGACAAACAGATGCCTACCCATGTCATCTGTCAATGACTGCCTACTAAAATCGTGGAATGCCTCCTCAAAGTGTGTAAAGAAATCTGAAACTAATTCATCTGCCTTTTGCTTACATGACGCTAACACAGTCCAATCTATCTTTTTAGGGCGAATAATCGTCTTTAACTTAACTAATATAACTGCAGGAAGATCCAAAATCAATTTACATGGTTTCTGTGCAGGTTCCCGCTCTACATCCATTTGTTCTAACTCTTTCCATAATGCCCCAAAAGTCACACAATCATCTACTTTACGCACAGTTCTCCACATGTCAGGCGGTAATATTAACCCAAAGAACATGTCTATATCGGGCAAAGTCATAGTACAAGAGCTAATGGCTCCCTCAACTTCCCCATAAAAAGCTGCTGGATTTTTCCGCGGATCAGGCTTTGCCGTTTTAAGGGCCATAACATCCGCTCTATTCCAAGGAGTGTAGACCCAATTATAAATAAAATAACTCTTTGCATCAGCAGAACTTTTATCATCATCTGTTCCCTCGCCTCTAGGAGGGACATACAAAGGCGTGGCTTCCCGCATAGGTTTCGCATGAACTATCATAGTCTTATCTGTTTCGACGATAGAAGCTTGTACCACGCCGGTCTGAGATGTTAGTGCAGCTGCTGCTGCCTTTTTCTCCTCTCGCAAACGGACTGCATCAGCACGCAGCTTAACCAAATGCCTGATTGTATCAGCCACCTGAGAAAAGACAAAAAGACCATCACGCATTTGCTTACAATCAGTTGCTACATCATCAGGTTCCAATTCTTCAGAATGTTTCCGAAACCGCTTAACAACCTCTGCGGCAAATACCTCAGTAAAATATATTTGCTCCCTTTCCTGCCAGTTTTTTATGTCATCTAAAAGCTCAGAAGCAGGGGCGGTACTACGAAGGGCCTTACGAGCCGCAGATCTAAGCTCAGACAAACGCTCAGTGGGCAACATAGAATGAGTTTCCTGTGCTTCCTCCTGTTCTTTAGAAGAGTCCTCATCCGACTCACGAGGGGCAGAGGGAAGAATATACGGAGGTGGAGAACGATCTAATAACAAGAAATCATCTTGAGATTTATTAAGGATAGGATAAAGGGGTTGCCTAACAGTGTATTGGCCAGTTACCTGTAAATGACGCTCCCTATCCACACTCTCTTTCAGTTCTATTATGTCCTTATTTTTCAACTCTAATGCTTTTACATAAATGTTCTTTCGCTGTTCTTTTTCAATCACGGCTTGCTCATGCTTCATTGGTTCACACACTTCTTTCTCCCATATTTGTGCACAGTCAAACATCTCTTGCCTAGTCTTCCGCTCAAAGATACATTGTTCTACATACTGAATCTTTTGCAAATCAAATGACCCATGCATAGGCCAATGCAACTCAGGATCCCTACTAGTATATTTATTTCATAACGTTCTGTACATTATAGAAGAAATACCATATTTAATATACATATCCCTATTAGGCGTCCCCTCCGGGGTGGCCGGTTGTGCTTCATCGCGTCTCAAAACAGCACATCCTACGAAGTGTGCTAGAAACAGGCATGCCAAAAATAGTGCAGAATATGCAGTATTATAACCAAAGTAGCACTTAAGGTACCTTCAGTACGATGTGCCGTTCAAATCAATTCAAATAGAGAAAATTCTCCTCATTACCTGCCTATATAAATTGCAATTTATATATACATCACAGTACAAATCCAAAGTTGGCCAACACAAATCCCAAAATTCAAAAGCCACAGTGTTACTAAACTACCTTACCAATCCCAGGCATCAAAACCAACAGCAAGCGCCGCAGTCCAGGTTCCAGCTGCCAAGTTCTCAAAAATCGACCAAATGGTCACTGCATGGGGAATCAACAGAAGAGATCTCAGTCGAGGACCGGCACCACCTCGATGGTCAGATCAGAAAGAAAGGAAAAACGCTGTGGTTGCCAAGACTCGGGTCTCCTCGGGCAGCGATCGCGTCCAAAATGAGATTCCAATCCTTTGTTTCGACCATCTCTTCGTGCATCTGAGTCACGATGAGCACCGCGTTGGAGCGCCAATTTGTAGTAGTGGGCCTCAGCAAGGCTTACCAGTGCTAGGGGTTCACCCTTCTCTGCACAGAGTCCTCAGACCAATAGGTTAGAAGTTGGCACAGAAACTGAAATCGAAAATACAAGATTTATTAAACCTCATGAGGTGGAACTACATTCACATAGCACCCTTTGGTAATGTATGAAGTAGCACACTGAATGGATGAAGTTTGGTCCTTTTATACCCACACAGGGGCTCAAAAGAAGGCGGTACAAGTACAAGAAGAACGTTTTAGGTACATATAAGGTCATACAGAAAATGCACAGTCAACAAGTGGGAGGAGCTAACAGTTGCTAATTCCAGTGAACACATCCTGACAGTTACAGAATAACAGCAGCTGCATGGACAGCTGCAAGCTTGACTGAGCATGTGCGAAGCAGAAGAAACTAAATATAATCTGTCTCTAGGCAGATTCCAAGAGCAGACAACAGCAAGGTAGGACAGAGCACATGGCACGCACATGGGAGCACATGGCAAACAAGATGGCTGCCAAAAATACAAAATGGATTCCACAAAACGGATAAGATAACCTCTAAATACAGGATGGCTTCTGCTAATGTTAAGCCAAATTACAAAACCCCTGGTGTTCATGCGCTGGATGCACGACTCTTCTATGCGTTTAGGAGCCGGCATTACGTTTCTACATCAGGAGCTACTAACATGCGGCTCCCCATGTGGAAAAGCAATCTAATTTAGAATTTGAAAGAGAGAACAGATTTCTTTGCTATGGGAGGGCTAGATGGGCACCCCGGGACACTGCAAAAGCCGGCCCTCCCACAATACATAAAGCCCCGGGGAGTGGTGGTCCCTGAGGCTTTGAAAACCTTACAGCCCCCCCTCCCCAGCCATGATTTTGTAGCCCCGAGTGCTCCAGGAGGGGGGGCACATAGTCCCCCTCCGACAATAAATAAAGCCCCAAGGAGTGATGGTCTCCGCGGCTTTGAGGACCTTCAACCCCTCCCCGCACCATTATTTTCTTTTTAGCCCCGGGGGTGATGATCCACGAGGCTGGGGGGCCCCTCGGGGCCCCGGATAAAATTTCATAATTTTGCCCCTGGTATTTAACCCCCTGGGGACTAATTATTAAAAAAAAACTCAGTTTTATTTTATTTATTTTACGGAACAGTCCACTCACCCTACACGCACCTGCCATTTCTTTTTTTTTTATGTGGGCCCTGGGGGTCCTTTTGGGACCCCCTAACCAGGTCTAGAGGGTACAATTATTTAAACCCTGTTCCCTTTCTCCGTTTTGTACACATATTCCACTGACTTCCTCAGCCTCGCTTCTACCGACGCACAAAATGGCTGCCAACAGTTCCTGGTTGCGAATGTTTACAATCACTTGACAGCCAATAAGGATTCAGTACGTGATCTGGACGGTGCGCTTATGGTACGATGACAATCCTCGCATCCTCCGCGGATCCACCGCGCCCATAGATATATAAATTACTTTAACTGTAGTTTTCTCAGGAACTACTGAACAGAATGACATCTTATAAGTGAACTGAGGACTACCTCTTTGCCAAATTTGGCTTTAATTCCGTTCAGTCGTTCGGGCTGTAGCTGTGGCTAAATGTCCTGTGGGAAATTGCATGGGGAAAACACGTTTTGGAACCCCACTTTTTTCTCGAACCCCACTTGACCAATCACCACGAATCTTTCAGGATAGGAGCGGGGCAGATCTGGCCCAAATTTTGGAAAAGTTTGCATAGATTCATCAATCGGCGCCAAAGTTACTGAGAATAGAATGTTGCGGATTTCCTATGGATAATAGGTCCTAACTATAACTACCTACTGGCGACTGCCAGTGGGTAATACATATATATATATATATATATATATATATATATATATATTACCTACTGGCGGTCGCCAGTAGGTATATATAGTTAGGATTTTTTCTCTCTGGGTTTTTTGAAAATTCTATGTCTAATAACTTTGGCGTTTGTGGACGGAATTGGCTGAAATTTTCAGGAAAATGGCACATTTTGTTTCTGAGCAGCCCTTGAAAATATGGGGGGGGTTCGTCAAGGGGGGGCTGAGAAAAAAGGGGGGTCCCAAAACGTGTTTTTAACATTGAGTTTTCCATAGGGCGGTTGGCCTCACTTTTAGCCCGAACGGCTGAATGGATTTGCACGAAACTTGGCAAAATTGTAGGGACTGGTAGCCCGATGTGCCTTTTGTAGGTATCAATATATGTGCTACAGTGGATTTTGAGAAATTAACGTTTAAAAAAAGATATATATCTGTAACAGCGGACCGGGCAGCGCTCCAGGACGCGTACTTTTCGCGCAACGGAGCTTTGTGAAGCGAAGCTGATTGGTTCTCCGGCGTCTGTCAACATTCCAAACAGTCCGTAGCGGCCGCCATCTTGTCTCTCGGTAGGATCGAGAGACAAGAGGAGGCCAAAGCGAAGGGGCAAATGACCATAAGGGGGAATAGTAGATCCTCGCTGACCCCCTACGTTTGATGTGGAGGTTTTAAAAGGGCCCCGCGGGGCAAAAAAAAATAAAATAATAATAATCGAACGGCTGAATGGATTTGCACGAAACTTGGCAAAATATTAGGGACTGGTAGCCCGATGTGCCTTTGCTAGGTCTCAATATATGTGCTCCAGTGGATTTTGAGAAATTAACGTTCAAAAAAAGATATATATCTGTAACAGCGCTCCGCTTCGCGTACTTTTCGCGTTACGGAGCTTTGCGAAGCTGATTGGTTCTCCGGCGTCTGTCAACATTCCAAACAGTCCGTAGCGGCCGCCATCTTGTCTCTCGGTAGGATTGAGAGACAAGAGGAGGCCAAAGCGAAGGGGGAAATGACCATAAGGGGGCATAGTAGATCCTTCCTGACCTCTTAGGTTTGATGTACCATTTTGCCAAGTTTGGTGTAATTCCGTTCAGCCATTCAGGCTGTAGACGTATGTAAATGTCCTATGGAAAATTGCATGGGGAAAACACACTTGAAAGTGTTGAAATTTAGAACCAATTAAAATGTTAGTTTGGTTTTGTATTTGTGTGTGATGAAAGTTAATTGGTTATGTATATATTTCAAATGAGAGGAAACCACAGCCATTTTGTGATACTACTGTCTGAGGTACATTTGTGAGGAATTTTTGGTGGTGAATTTCTGGTGTTTGATTTACACAGTACTAACACTTCTCCTACTTTTAAAAAGGTGAGTTGTTAATTTGTAAGGGGAACTAAGTTGTACACTTGAAGATAATTTGAAAAATGTTTTCTGTTATTTATATGCAGTCCTTCTGTTATACTAAATACTTGATAAAGTTAGTTTTATATTATGTATTACTAAAAACGATAAATGAAAGTGATTATTTTTTTCTGCAATTTACAGCAAGCAATTTCAAAATAAAATGGCTCACAATGAAGAGACCGTGGCAATTTCTTTTGAATTGTCCACTACATTGATTGAAATTGAGAGCACCAATAATGAAATATTGTCACAAGGAGGAGATGACTTGTATGATTCCATTAGATTGATTGAAATGGACAGCACCAATAATGAAATATTGGCACAAGGAGATGACTTGAATGATTCCACTACATTGATTGAAATTGAGAGCACCAATAATGAAATATTGTCACAAGGAGGAGATGACTTGTATGATTCCATTAGATTGATTGAAATGGACAGCACCAATAATGAAATATTGTCACAAGGAGGAGATGACTTGAATGATTCCACTACATTGATTGAAATTGAGAGCACCAATAATGAAATATTGTCACGAGGAGATGACTTGAATGATTCCACTACATTGATTGAAATTGACAGCACCAATAATGAAATATTGTCACAAGGAGGAGATGACTTGAATGATTTTTTTGATCAATCTCTTGATGGCGAATTTATCGAATGTTTGGAGACCATAGAGTTACAAGAATCATCATTGCAGACTTTTCATGAGGACATTGCTGATGAGGACATGTTACTAGTTCTTTCAAATTTAGAAAATTCTGAAGAATAAATTTATATTTAGAAATCAAAAATTGTTTGAGACATTATTCATTTTTATTTTTAATTTATGAGGTTGTAGCGAAGTGATTGTAGTATAAAATGAGACTTATAGTATAGAGTGCAACATTTTTATGTTACATGGTAAGTTTACTCATATTTACTTCCCTTCTGCCACTATATTATCTCCAATGTGTATTTGACATCTCTTCTTCATCTCCGGCCTCCTTTCTCTCACTGTGTCTCCGATGCATCTTATCGCTGCTATTTTGTGTAATTACAGAAGAGAGTAAAATAAAATAGTTCGGAACGTGAAAAGGGGGCAAAGTAGAGTACTCCTCACCCCCTAGGCCTTTTTAGGCGGTCCCAAAAGGATCAGTTTCTGCTTTCCTGAGAGATTATGGTATGAGTTCCATATACCACAATAACTTGCATTACAACATGCAAGATATCTATCTCCTTTTGGAGATATTCGCGCTAAGCGCGAATATCTCCAAAAAGTAACACCTGCCCTGAGCAGTTCTTAGCCATGTTATCCAATGGGAGGTGGATAACATGGCTAAGAGCATTAGCTCGGTAATGCATGAATATCGCTGAGTTTTTAGCGATATTGATGCATTGCGGCCGTTTATTATCGCATTTGCGATAAACCTTGATAATAGCAAGGTTTATCTTCGATAATTTCTGACGATGCTTAGCTGTAAAAAATTCGTTGGTAAGCATCGTTAGAGATAAATATCGCTTAACTTTGGTAATATGCCCCAACGTCTGTTAACGTTCGATTCGAAGGAAATGAGGAAGTGTTGAAAAACATTGTTTGCGCCATCTTGCCTTTTTTGAAATGCCACACTTTTGTGGTGCACGGCAGCCATTTTAGATGTCTTGACCAGACCCACTCTCTGCACGCTGTCGATTCGTAGCATAGCTCCTCACCCTCGCAAGCATCTTCCCCAGGCACTGGTCACCCCCGCTCTCTGTCTTATGCATGGGCAATAAACCTCCCCCCATCTGCGCTGCTCTTCCCTGAAAATCACACTCTGTGCCCGCCCGACACCTCCCTTTCGCCCTATTCACTACCGTACCCTCTGACACTCCTCTTCCTCTGTGTCCGATTGTCCAGGCTATCAGCTAGCCCTGCAGATGTAGTTTATGGCCCCAGCTGTAAAGAATCACCCCTCTTCAAAGGAGTTATAGTAGATCAAGGCCCACACCCGATGAGATCCGTCACACCACACGCGTTCCTACTATCTGAAAACCATCCTGTATTGTGATTGGGGAGGGGACCGAGCCTGAAGCGGAAGATTCCAGGAATGACTCTTAGTACATCAAAGTTTTTACAATTATGTGTCACATTAAAAATATGTAGCACTCCAACAAAGTAGTAGGAATATAAAACTTTAATAACATATAAATATATACAACAAAACAAAAACAGTAAAAACATTTAAACAACGAAGAGACCGTGGCAATTTCTTTTGAATTATCCAATAGATTTATTGAAATTGACAGCACCAATAATGAAATATTCTTCTCAGTAGCGGTCTGTTGTGCGAATAGTTACAAGGCAGCAGAACGCGCTGAAATCTAGATGGCACGAAAGTGATGTCTAGTAAGTTGCCGCCCAGCAAATAACGGCGTGGGGCGCCGCGGGGGTGAGTGAGTCCAGTAGGCACCACAGCTATTCTTACCGGCATCGCAGAATTACTGCTGGGGACAATGCCTGTGCTGTAGCAGGGCCACAGCAGAAACAAAAAGGATTTTGTTGAAGATGTTGTTGGTTTTAAATTTGAAAACAGTTCTGGTGTCAACTGCTATGCTAATGTAGTGGTTAATGTTTTGTTTTCTCTAGAAAATGTAAAAGAGGGGGAGGCAGTCCAAAGTTCCGTTAAAAGGGCAAAGGAAAGGATCGGTGGTTTGAACTATCAGTGAAAAAGGGGAGGGGGTGCAACAATTTTTCCTACCGGGTCACACTGTGCTTTCACCGGAACTGAGGTCTGCAGGATTCTAGTAATTCAAAGTGAGGCTGGCGCCAGCATGGGAGCGCCGACGTCCCGCGGATATAGTTTCGTCACTCCATGGGCGATCATGGCAGTCATTCCCCATCGGGGGTCGGAGACTCCCGCGGCTCCTCTAGAATCTTCAAGGTCGTGGAGGACTACGGTGGTGGAGTCAAGCAGTGACCGGGCCATTTCTTTATGCTGGGCCCACTCTTGCCAGGTCGACCGCCATTTTGAGAGTTCGGTAGCTACTGGCGATCGCGGGGTCAAATGAGCGGACGGGCTCCACCCTGCCGGGCGAGACGTTGCAGCATGGCCACAGTGGAAGAACCCTTTTCCGGGCGCCTGGAGCGCTGAGGGTGCAGCTGGGAAGCCTCCACCTGGGGAGGCGGGAGAGGCCTGTTCGCACCGTCTCTCCCTCCCAGTGCACCCCACGGCGTCTCGCTTGAGATTTGTTATGGCCGGACCAGGCGATGAGGACGAGGCATGTGCAAGAAATCCCCCCCCAGTGTTGTCGCAGCCATTATTCAAGAAAGAATAAGTGTCCCGTCCGTCTTCGGGCCGGGCTTCCGGTAGATGTCGGCCGGACGCCCCTGGCTCTGGCCCCATGAACGGGTTTCTTGGTTTATCGGCTGCAGCCGGATCCCGTCGTCCTCGGCCCCCCGACCGTTGGTGGCCGGACCGGAAGAGCATGTGGCGGGAGTACCTGCAACTCTCAAGGGCCACCGCGGCCGGACTGGGAGAGAGACGGGAGGGTCGAGGAGACATTCCCCCCCCCTGCAACTGTTCAGCGTTGTAAAGGCAATCCCCTGGCCGGGTCCCGCTGGCCTCGGCCTCTCCTTCGGCTACACCCTACGTTAGGATCTCCTGGCCGAGGCGTGGCAGCAGGACCTGCCTTATATGGGCTGCTCCCGGCTGGGCGTAGCCGCAACCCTGCCCCACCTTGGAAGTTTCCAGAGTGGGGGCGGATGTTCTACTGACTTGCATTTTCCCTAGTCTATCGATTTTTTTGGCGTGGCAGGCGGTGGGACAGCGAGGGGTGATTTGGTTTCTCTTACTGTTTTTCTGGTCTCTCACCACTGGCATATTTTAACATTTTCTTGTTTCTAGGACATTAATAGGTTTTATCATTACGTTATGTTATCGTTTCTTTGTTCGTTGTTTAATAAAAGTTCATGTTCATCAGTGGCCTACTGATTTTCGTTTTCCTATTCTTTTCTTTCCAGGTTGTTTCATGCTAAAGTTTCTGTTAACAGGATACAGTGATCACTTCGTTATTATTGCATATGTCCTTTTCACTAGGGGTGCTCTCTGGTCGGGCCAGATAACGTATCTCTAGTAAATGGTCCGGGTGAAACAGGTGCATCAATCAGTGGGGAGTAGATAGGCATGACAGATTACAACGGGGGAGAAAGGTCCGCATTACGTACCCTTTCACTACTTGCAAAGATTTTCCTACGTTTATTTGCAAACAGGGAATACCTCCAAAAAGAACTAATTCCCAAACAGTCAATGTTCGGACAATCAATCAATCAATGAGGAATGAAATAGGTACGACGTGTTAAAGGCTTGCGTTACCTACCCTTCACTATCTGCAAAGGGAGAGAGAATATTCCTATTCTTCCTCGTTTGCAGGCAGAGAAGATCCTTAAGAGAACCAACTTCGAACAATTCAATGCTCGATTGAAACAATCAACAAGGGGTACTGTGAACACAAATGAACGCCGCTTATGTACATACGCATTGCTATTTTCAACAGGTTGTTCCTAATGTTTCTATTTTAGCGAGGTCAAAAAGAGATCCCATTAGTGGCCTACTGATTTTGTTCGATTCCTTTTGTTTTTTTACACGATTTTTCGCTATCTGCAAAGACTAAACAGAGTATTGCGACTCTGTGCTTGTTTGTAAATAGAGAATGAACCAAAGAGAACAATCAATCAAATGGAGAGAGAAGCAGGCACGACGGATTACAAAGGGGGCAAAGGGCTGCTTTAACTACCCTTCACTATCTGCAAAGAGAGAGTACTCCTAATAGAAATGAGGGGTGGGGGGCAGCATTCAAAGCAGATCAGTGTGCATAAACACGAAAATGTTTTTACTTACCACGTACTTGACATTCGACAGCTTATGATATTTGCTATTAAAAAACCATTGAAATTCACTGAAAAAACCATAGGTTATAGACCATATATAGTTAGGAATTAGCATTTACAAAACCTTGAAAATTCACTGAAAAAACCATAGGTTATAGACCATATATAGTTAGGAATTAGCACAATATTTTTTGTATGGAAGATACCACTAGGCGTTGAGATGCCAAGATTCGGATGGCACTGAGGTGATGTCTAGCAAGTTGGTGTGGTCATCCTACAATGCTGAAACTCGGCGTGGGTCACCCCATTAGCCTGTGAGATGGCGTCAGTAGCGGACCGATGTGCGAATAGGCCGAAGGCAGCACAACGCGCCAAGATCCGGATGTCACCGTGGTGGTTTCATAGTTGAGAGGCACTTCATCTGCAGTGGGGCGCCGAGATCGGGATGGCACCGAGGTGATGTCTAGCAAGTTGCTGTACTGGTGTGGTCATCCTACAATGCTGAAACTCGGCGTGGGTCGCCCCATTAGCCTGTGAGATGGCGTCAGTAGCGGACCGATGTGCGAATAGGCCGAAGGCAGCACAACGCGCCAAGATCCGGATGTCACCGTGGTGGTTTCATAGTTGAGAGGCACTTCATCTGCAGTGGGGCGCCGAGATCCGGATGGCACCGAGGTGATGTCTAGCAAGTTGCTGTACTGGTGTGGTCATCCTACAATGCTGAAACTCGGCGTGGGTCGCCCCATTAGCCTGTGAGATGGCGTCAGTAGCGGACCGATGTGCGAATAGGCCGAAGGCAGCACAACGCGCCAAGATCCGGATGTCACCGTGGTGGTTTCATAGTTGAGAGGCACTTCATCTGCAGTGGGGCGCCGAGATCCGGATGGCACCGAGGTGATGTCTAGCAAGTTGCTGTACTTGTGTGGTCATCCTACAATGCTGAAACTCGGCGTGGGTCGCCCCATTAGCCTGTGATATAGCTGTTCTTTGGATTTGGGCCTGGTCCACCAAAATGGCCCTGGGACACCTTAGAACTCGGACGCTCGATTTTTTTTTCCTTTCCTGTACATGCAAAAAAAGGTAAATGCCCGGTACGTTACACGCTTCATCTGCCACGATGAACTCTCCAGAGGAACCGAAAAAAAATATAGTTGTGGTAACTATACCATGCATCGTCATATGGAGAGGTGGCACCAATTAATTATAGTGCTGCATAAAAGAGAGATTTGGAGGAGAACCCCTGACCTGCTAGTACATTCATCAAAGAAGTGGCACTGAGAGCTTCAGAGGCAAGGGAAACGGTCCCAAATATTTAGAAGAACTTTGGAAAGATTAAAATGACATGTTTAGATTGTGGCAAATTAATTTCATGTGGACAGATGAGTGTTACTCTAATAAATACAGCATATGAACATCATCATAGTCGATGGTTGGTAGAGACATTTTGACTATATCCTGGACCTGCCCGTCCTCGCCCAAAATGGCGCCAGAATAAATGGGACTCGTAACTCCTTGTTGTGTACTGGTTGCAGAACCTTGAAATCACGAGATACGTATGCAGTTTTGAAGCACATGGCGGGCGGGGACGAGAATTGATTGAATATTTCGACATCCCTATTGATATTAAGTTCTGATGTGTTATTGATTACTGTACTGTTGAAAGTTCGAATTAACGTCACCCATGGTACTTGCCCGCAAATGTATATCTAGATAATTTTATTGTAACTGGCCCTGTCGTATTTTAATTATAAAATGTACGTCCACCGATTCCGTAACTGTTAGACACCTTAGTTCTTGCAACCTAATGGCCCGCCCGTTACGTTCCTCTACAGTGTAAATGTCTATTCATCATATACGATTACAGTTTGCTCCGTGGCCGGCCCACGTGGTTATAGGCTCGTATTTGTATAATGAAATTTTCACAATAAAGGTTTTTAAAAGAAAACATGGTAGTAGTATATACATTGGTAAAGTTTTTAATAATAGTCACTGTTTTAGAATCATTAAAAGGCAAGTGAAATAAAGCAGACCAATTACATGAAGGGTAAAAGGTATAATACGAAGGAACGCAGTAAAGATAAATGGTCAAGGGCTGTTGTGTTTTCTATTCCTGCAACATAAAGTGATCGATAAGAATCTCATATTCAGGCGTATCGGCGACTAAGACAGCAGGTCGACCCTCTTTTGCTCAACGGCTCCGTCATGGGACGAAGAAACGCTCTTTTTCTCGAAAAAAGAATATATTTTACTTGCAGGACAGTTGTAAAATTTCCGGGAAAGTACATTAGCCTGGAACATTATAACATATATTTAAGAAAAAATAATGTTCGGAAGTAATGAAAAGCGTAATTTTTAGGTCATATGACCAAGCCTTTCATCATTACAATAAGAAAAGTAAAATGAACCAATGAAAAGTTTTATTAACAAGTCACATGACTTGTTATGCTTACGTTACGCGCTGCGCGCCCCGGATGACTTCCGGATGCGCTAACGCGGCGCGTCATATGACGCATTACGCGACAACGCAGGTACAGAATATAGTCAAAATGTCTCCACCAACCAGCGGTCGGAACACAACCCCTTTCAGCAGGCTAAATAGTTCTGTTAAATGACAACAGAAGGGACAGGCAACAAGAACCATCAGTCAAAGAGGGGAGGGCTAGTTCTTCTCTACCGGGTTACATTGGGGCGCTACCGGAACTGATCGAATTGGTAGTCTACAGTGTTTCTGGATGTTTCAGACTGAAGCTGGGGTTAGCATGAGAGCAGCACCATTTCGTAGCTCCGTCGTGGTCATTCCGCAACCAATCATGGCAGCCGTTCTTTATCGTTATTTTGGGCGGGGTGGGTGGCGGAGCCGAGCTGTTTTGCAGCCATCATTGTGTGGAGTTCAGTTCATCTCACTAGTTTTGTATTTGTCATGAGGGGTTGTTCCTAATGTTTCTATTTTAGCGAGGTCAAAAAGAGATCCCATTAGTGGCCTACTGATTTTGCTCGATTCCTTTTCTTTTTTTTTACACGATTTTTCGTTATCTGCAAAGACTAAACAGAGTATTGCGACTCTGTGTTTGTTTGTAAATAGAGAATGAACCAAAGAGAACTAATTCTAAAACAGTAAATACTTGGATAACAATGAATCAAATGGAGAGAGAAGCAGGCACGACGGATTACAATGGGGGCAAAGACCTGCGTTAACTACCTTTCACTATCTGCAAAGAGAGAGTACTCCTAATAGAAATGAGGGGGGGGGGCACCATTCAAAGCAGATCAGTGTGCATAAACACGAAAATGTTTTCACTTACCACGTACTTGACATTCGACAGCTTATGATATTTGCTATTAAAAAACCATTGAAATTCACTGAAAAAACCATAGGTTATAGACCATATATAGTTAGGAATTAGCATTTACAAAACCTTGAAAATTCACTGAAAAAACCATAGGTTATAGACCATATATAGTTAGGAATTAGCATTTAAAAAACCTTATTTTACTCACACAAAACCATTGAAATTCCATATATAGTTAGTTGCACTAACTATATATCGCGCACCTGCAATCCACTGCTGATGATGTCACATATTACATCATTCATGACATGGTCAGTGACATCACTGATGACATCACTGATGACATCTCAAATGACATCACTGATGACATCACTAATGACATCTCATTTGACATCATTCTTGTGCTAATACGATAAACCTCTTCAGACTCTAATATAATCTTAGATACACTCAGTGTATACAGACACTCACACACTTCCACTCATCCATGGAGTTACTCACACACCCAGTCAGTCATGCAAAGAAACAATCTCATCTCCATTTCTTCAACTATACAGTTAAACACACCTTACTTATTGAAACATATACTAACACATATTTACTCTCTTATACAATCCCTGATACAAGTTCACAATGATCGATACAACCACTCACTCATTCGGTGGCTCTCATGCACAGTTATTTATATATGCCAACTCTCACATGTACTGTGTTTTACATATGTACTTACTATGACATGTAGCATTGAGATATCCATTTACTCATCAATACACTCATGCACACAGTCAACTGCCCATGTAGCTGTTTCCACATGCACTCTTGAACTCATACACCTAGTGAATAAACTGTTCACACATCTATGCATAGAGTCACACACCTTTCAGCCACCCCCACACAAACTCAATCTCCCATAGAAATACTTGGGCAAGCAATTAATAACACATATAGCCTCTCGTATAGCTAATGATCAACACATGCAGCAGTTTACAGAACAACAGACATAATGATGCACAAATTAAGACAGTTTAGTCACTAACCCATGCATTCAGTGAGACACATTTAATCACTCACTCATACAGTCAGTCACGCACCTACTAAATCCTTCATCCAGACACTTATACATCCACTCATTCTTCAATATGTAAGATATATTTTAACTTTACAGAAACATACAGTCACTGGATGTTGTCATCAGTGATGTCATCAGTGATGTCATTTGAGATGTCATCAGTGATGTCATCAGTGATGTCACTGACCATGTCATGAATGATGTAATATGTGACATCATCAGCAGTGGATTGCAGGTGCGCGATATATAGTTAGTGCAACTAACTATATATGGAATTTCAATGGTTTTGTGTGAGTAAAATAAGGTTTTTTAAATGCTAATTCCTAACTATATATGGTCTATAACCTATGGTTTTTTCAGTGAATATATATATATACATATATATATATATATATAATTCACTCCCTAGATGGGCAGCAGCAAAGTTCTTGCCACTTCCCCAGCATTCATGGACACGGACCAAATAGGTAGGTGCAAAATATTTTATTCCGTGCAGTATGTCACCATAAAGTTTTGGCTCCTCCGAGCCTTGACCAAATGACAATGTGAACCAGTCAGACTACATCTTATAAAGTGACAGTGCAAGATTTGAAACAGACCATGTGACGTTATTGCTAATGGAAATAGAAGACATACTGTGGCATATTTAAATGTAAAATTATCATAAAGATGAAAAAATTACATTCTTTGTTTATCACTCAAAAGGGGGCTTTTGAATGTGCAAAATTCGCAATAAATGTGCAAATGTGCAAAACATCGCTGTACACATCATATGGTTTTGAGGCTGTAAAAATAAATGGATGAATGCAATACATTGTCAAAGCCTCTAGCAAATTCTTTGTTGCATCTATACAATAAAAACGCATATGCAGGGATAAATCCATGTATAAAATATGATGTGCAAAACCAGCTAGGAATAAAATTCCTCTTGCCTTTGTGCAACCCTGCGCTGATGTAAGCCAATCTCTATAGGTTTTCATATTGGTATCCTGAGTGCATGACTTGCAGCAAGTTTTGCATTTAAAGAAGCCACTATTTGTGTGTAGCCATGTAGTTTTTTCAAAAATTTCCGGGCTTGTATTAACCACTCGGTCTTTCATGAACGGGGCCCTGCTGAAAGTAATGGTGGCTCTCTGAGGTAGGGTGGGACCTATAACTGGATTGCTCCGAATTGTAGGCCAATTGCGGTTGATGATTCTATACAATGACCTGTGTTGTCTACTGTATCCAGTTATAATTCTGAATGGGCTGATCTGAGTGGATGACTGATCCGAAGTTGCTGTACTAACAAGCACATCTAAATGTACTGCAAGTTTGTAAGTGTCAAGGAGTTCCTGCCTGCTGAATCTCATCGATTGGCCATGGCACTATTAATGATTTGTTCAGTATACCTCCTTTCCAGAAACCTACTTTTACTGGCCTGTTGAGCTATCTTCAAATCTTGTGTATTGCTGCACACTCTCCTCAGGCAGAGCGTCTCCTCATACGGAATGCGGGTTATTAAATGGGCAGGATGAGCACTGTCCGCATGCAAAATGTTATTGCCTGTAGTGCCTAGTCTCTATCTTGTTATTACTAATGAACACTTCTGTATCCAAGAATGTAACAGTAGTCTTACTCATAGTCACAGTAAACTTGAGATTGAATTCATTATAATTAATTTCAGCAATAAAATCCTCAGACAGTTCCTTGGTTCCTCTCCATACCACAAACAAATTGTCAATATAACAAAGCTATACAATCACGTTTGAATCAAAGACAGCCCTGTGTTTGACTTTGAGGCCAGTTCCTCTTAAGAACCCATGTGGAGACAGGCTTAGCTTGGGGAGAAACTAGCCCCCATTACCACACCTTGCAACTGACAATAGAGCACATTATTTAATACATAAAGATGTTGTTACGTAAACAGAATTCAAGCATTTGGAGCACAATTTCATTATAGACCTTGAATAGTTCTGATCTTTGAGCTAAATAATGGCTCACTGCCGATAGACCATCAGTATGTACTATGCTCGTATAGAGCGCTGTCACATCAAGGGCCAACATCCAGTACTCATCCATCCATGTAACCTGTTATATTTAAAAAAAAATCCCCTGTGTCTTGTACAAAAGACTCTAAAGTTCTCGCATGGCTTTGTAGGAAATAGTCAATGTAAACTGATGTTTTCTATAAAAGCCCCCCCCCCTGGCTGAGATGATCTGTCTGCCAGGTGGGTTATCCAGATTTTTGTGAACTTTAGGGATAAAGTATATCAGGGGGGTTACATGATTATCTATTTTGAGGTATTTAAATTCATCCTCTGATATATTTTTTTTATTTTTCCACTTGATCAGCATATGATGGTACTCCCCATGTGTTGTTTTCATAGTTGCCCACTTGATGGGCTCATAATATTGTCTATCATTGAGCTGCAAAGGCAGGCAGAAAACAAATCAGGAACACATTACCGATTTCTCTTCCATAAAAGAATTCAGTTGAATTTGATTCTGTTGAGTGCGTCCTTGGCCTCTTGGATAAACTATTAGAAATATATATATATATATATATATATTCACTGAAAAAACCATAGGTTATAGACCATATATAGTTAGGAATTAGCATTTACAAAACCTTAAAAATTCACTGACAAAAACCATAGGTTATACACCATATATAGTTAGGAATTAGCATTTAAAAAACCTTATTTTACTCACACAAAACCAATGAAATTCCATATATAGTTAGTTGTACTAACTATATATCACGCACCCGCAATCCACTGCTGATGATGTCACATATTACATCATTCATGACATGGTCAGTGACATCACTGATGACATCACTGATGACATCTCAAATGACATCACTGATGACATCACTGATGACAAAATCCAGTGACTGTATTTTTCTGTAAAGTTAAAATATGTCTTACATATTTATGAATGAGTCGATGTATAAGTGTCTGGACGAAGGATTTAGTAGGTGCATGACTGAATGTATGAGTGAGTGATTAAATGTGTCTCACTGAGTGCATGGGTTAGTGACTAAACTGTCTTAATTTGTGCATCATTATGTCTGTTGTTCTGTAAACTGCTGCATGTGTTGATCAGTAGCTATATGAGTAACTATATAGGTTATTGATTGGTTGCCCAAGCATTTGTATGGGAGACTGAGTGTGTGTGTGGGTGGCTGGGAAGTGTATGACTCTGTGCATAGATGTATGGATTCAAAAGTGCATGTTGGAAACAGCTGTATGGGCGGTTGACTGTGTGCATGACTGTATTGGTGAGTGAATAGATATCTCAGTGCTACATGTCAAATTAAGTACATATGTAAAATACAGTACATGTGAGAGTTGACATATATAAATAACTGTGCATAAGAGCCAGTGAATGTGTGAGTGGCTGTATGGATCATTGTGAACTTGTATCCAGGATTGTATAAGTGAGTAAATATGTTTTAGTATATGTTTGAATAAGTAAGGTGTGTTTAACTGTATAGTTAAGGAAACGGAGGTGTGATTGATTGTTTGCATGACTGTCTAGGTGTGTGTGTAACTTCATGGATGAGTGACAATCTGTGAGTCTGTGTTTACACTGAGTGTATCTAAGGTTATATTAGAGTCTGAAGAGGTTCATCGTATTATCACATGAATGATTTTATCAGTGATGTCATCAGTAATGTCATTTGAGATGTCATCAGTGATGTCATCAGTGATGTCATTTGAGATGTCATCAGTGATGTCATCAGTGATGTCATTTGAGATGTCATCAGTGATGTCATCAGTGATGTCACTGACCATGTCATGAATGATGTAATATGTGACATCATCAGCAGTGGATTGCGGGTGCGTGATATATAGTTAGTACAACTAACTATATATGGAATTTCATTGGTTTTGTGTGAGTAAAATAAGGTTTTTTAAATGCTAATTCCTAACTATATATGGTGTATAACCTATGGTTTTTGTCAGTGAATTTTTAAGGTTTTGTAAATGCTAATTCCTAACTATATATGGTCTATAACCTATGGTTTTTTCAGTGAATTTCATTGGTTTTTTAATAGCTAATATCAAAACCTTTACAATGTATTATTCTTTAAAAAGAAAAATATTTTTTACATGTTTTTTATACAATTATTTTTTTTTTTTGTTTCGCTCCCAGTACGCGTACCGGTTAGCTTCCCGTTAGCTCAATCCGGAGGCGCGACCCGGTACGCGAACTGGTAAACGTTCCTTTTGCGCACCTCTCGCGTTACAAAACAACATCGTGACGCTTCGCGTCAGCATGACGTTTCGCGTTCTCGCGTAATACGTCATATTACGTGCTACGTTCGCGTACCCGGAAGCGCAGCGGTACGCGAACCGGAAGCGATCCGCGGCGCGGCGCCGACCGCGTAACGTAAACATAGCAGGTCATGTGACTCGGTAATAACACTTTTCATTGGTTCATTTCACTTTTGGTTTCCTAATGATGTAATACAAGGTCATGTGATCTAAAATGAACACTTTTCATTGGTTTAGAACTTTTGTTTTTCCCAAATGATGAAAACCCCTCCTTCTTTCATCACTCTGACTTTCATCTTGGTGAGAGAAAGACCCTTTATTGAGACTTTGAGATGGCTTCATTAGTAGCTTCAGCTGGTGCTAGCCCACCACCTCCACCAAATCCAAGAAAGAGAGGACCACCTGCAGAAGTAATTTTGCAAGAAGAGGAAGAACAGGAAGAGGAGGAAGAGGAGGAAGAGCATGAGTTTTTGCCAGAGGAGCCCAGGAGGTACAATCGAAAGGAGAATTACATCTGGCAATTCTACAGAATTCCTGAGGGGCAAAAGAAAGTGAATGCACGTTACGTGTTTTGCCGCATATGCGGTGATAGATTGTCAAGGGGCACTGATAAAAAATACAGTTATGGCAATCATACTATGCATCGGCATATGAGTAGGTGGCACCCAAATAATTATAGTGCTGCCCAGCTACGTGACGAACAACAAAATCCCCTCCCAATGGCAAGAAGATCGGTGGTTCCAGAGGTGTCGGGACCAGAGGCGAGGGAGATGATCGCAAACATCCAAATGTTGTTTGGGCACGTAAAGCAAGTGTGCGTGGAATGTGGCACTTTCATCTGCTACAGAGAAAGTAGCATCACTTTGATTTTGCGAGCAATTCAAAATCATATTAATGTTTGTACGAAACGCACCAAAAAATAAATTCTTTTTTTTTTTTTTGCTCCTGTTGAGCCCTTTATAATGGATCGTTTTTGTTCCCCCCCCCCCCAAAAAAAACAAAAAAAATTTAAAAACGTTCAGAAAATACAAAAAAAGTAAAAAAATGTTCAAAAAATACTAAAAAAAATATAAAACAACAAAAACATTAAAAAAAAAGTTCTTTTCAGAACTAACTCCCCATTATAAAAAAATTGGTAGAATATTTGGAACTCTGCCAACCTCTATTTCTCTTAGTTCGCTCCCGGAGCGCTACCCGGTACGCGTACCGGAAGCTAACCAAAAAAAATATTTTTAAAAAAAAAGAACAGTAAGTATAAGGTAAGCAAACAGACAGTTATGTTAAAAGAAAGACAGCTCTAGGGAGTAAACTAAGGATACTGTTACCTACAATCCACTGCTGATGATGTCACATATTACATCATTCATGACATGGTCAGTAACATCAACAGCAGTGGATTGTAGGTAACAGTATCCTTAGTTTACTCCCTATAGCTGTCTTTCTTTTAACATAACTGTCTATTTCCTTCCCTTATAGTTACTGTTCTTTTTTAAAAAACATTTTTTTGATCAGTCATAAACAGTGACATTAATAGAAACAGAGAGAGTGAACAAGAGTGAAGAACTATGGTCCTCCTCAGCCACCCTCAGAAAACCAAGGGGGTCAAGATACATCTACCGTGCCCCCTTCTACCCATTCTGAACATTATTTGCCCTCCATCTTGTATCTTGATTCGACCGAAACACAAAATGGTGGACTGCCATAACGCTGCTGGTTTGCGAACCGGGCAACTTCCCGGGAAGCGGTCCAAAAAAAAAAAAGTTGGGAAAGTAATTCACAGACACTAAGAGTAATAGAGATGGAGTGAGTGAACAAGACTGAGGAACTATGAGAACAGAGGGACTGAGAAAAAGAGTGGAAGGAGTTGAGTAAATAGGTAATAGAGAAAGGAATGAGGAAAGTAGCAAAGGCAGGAAACTGAGGATTAAAGAAGTGAAGCAGTGGATCTAATAGTAGGTGAATGTGATAGAAATGTAACGAAAAGAGTACAACTATTTACCTTGTAATTGCCGTTAAATTAATCACATTTTATTTCTATACTTTCAATCTGTGAAAGAGAGAACCAACATTTGAAAAAAATTTAAATATGTATTTAAAAATTACAAAAGACAAGGGAAAATATTGAAGGACAAATAGTTTTTCAACAACTTTGACACTGACAGAAGCTTCTGCTTCTACAGGTCCTCTACACAATCCTAAAGATATACATTTTAAACTAACAGTATCTTGATGCAGATGAAGTGAGGCCTATCTTAAAAAATGGTGCATCTTTTGCATTGCTCTTGTTTCAGAAAAGTGTCGCTTCAGTATGCCAATAACATGTCTCCTATCCAGAGATTTGTTTGAGGTGAGGCCTACTCAGAGTTCAAGATGAGATTTACACTTGTTGAAGTGTACAGAGGAGATAATATCTGTGAAAGTCTACTAATGAAGTGAGTCATGTCCACTGCACTCTTCAACAAAGTAGAAACCTCCTATGTTTCCCTGGACAGACCTAAACTTGATCTGCACAATGTGATTCGTAATGATAGGAAACACAGGTGATGTAATTGAAATATGTGCAATTTATTTTGCTCATTTCACAATCACATCACTTGTGTTTCCTTTGATTAGGTATCTCATTGTGCAGATGTAGTCCAGCATATGAAAGAATACGTAGAAGTGCAGCACTGCATACAATAAATTTAACACTTACAGAAAACTCACCTTCTCCATGCCTCCTACACAGTTCTACATATACATCATAAATGCAAACAGTACAGAATTAATTATACATGTTAAATGGTTTATTTTTGCTGTTCTCAGAATGTATCAAAATTCACTAAAAACAGTGACTTGAAGGTATTCATCATGTAACAGCGGGGAAAAAAAAACACTATCAAAATGATTGTGTTTAAAAAACCCATACAACATCAGAAATTAAAATTCAGAACTCCTTAAAGTTAACTTACTTTCCATGACGTCCAAGGATGTCCTATGAACAGCTTACACTCTTTTGTGCTGTTATTACTTTCAGCCCGCCACTTTCTGAAAGAAAACCTCCATCGTTTTTAAAAACACGTTACATGCAATAAATGACTTCTTGCTCTCTACCACTATTTTCCACAAGGCCAAATCTAGTCAGAGATATTTATAACTCTTGGATTTCTTGTAAGCCAATCCCATCATTTGGCATTTCCGCAACTTTCAGAATTAAAATGTTGAAGATCATTTTCACAATCCTGGAATAGTAATATCTTCCCCTTCTTGCTCAGTCATGTTCTACATTTCCTATGACACTGATACTGCTTAATATGAAGCAGACTTACACTACCTCTATGAGTACTACAATTATTTAATTCTCTACATCACTTTTAATCACAAAGCAATGTAAAACAGTAGACAGCATTGCAGACTTACATTCCCTCTACTCCATGTTTTGATTGGCTGCTTCAATTAGCTTATGAAAAGAAACAGTTTTTCTGAACTCATTTAAAGTGCACATACATCTCCATGATGTCCAATCCTATGATTAGAAGTTATGTCTCTGAACTACACTTATCCTCAAGGCCAAATTGTGTAGGAGCCATTAGAACTTCTTGAAATTCCACAGATCATATCCCGAGATTATTTTCCTAAAATTTTGGTTTTAAAAACACCAGGTAAGAGTTTTTAAGGTCATACGGCAATTTTTTTTTGAAAATTAAAACAGAATCATTGCAGAATGACCAGCCATTTCTAGACTTTAAATAAGCTGTGTAATGTCCTGATGATATTGAAGGGCCGTCATGATATATAATTGCTGTAGTTACAAAAGTCCTTCCTGATATTGACAACTGCGAAGCTACAAAATTTTTTATTAAAGTTGTCAATTTTGTTCCATCAGGCCTACATCGTTGGAACATTAAAATGACGTACTGGCCATATGTTCGTATAAATAATGTGGACATCATTTCAGATTTACATTGGCTACACTCCATGTTGTGATTAGCAGCTTTTACTAGCTTATTAAAGGAGACTGATTTACTGTCTGGCAAAGTTAAATATATAAATCTTTCTGAGTCTACACTAGTAGTACTTGATACCATACAGTTCTCGCAGTCATGCTGCCATTGATAAGAAAGCCCAAACAGCTGATCTACATCTACACCTTCAGCATGTAATACATCAAGCATATACATTAAAAACTCCTGACAATCTTGCTGAATATTTTGAGAGAATTGTGTTTGGCCTGAACATCTATCTAACAGATTTCTAATTTCAGACACACTTTCTATGTTTCTTCTATCAGTGGTACATTTCTCTAACACAGAATTTAACAAACTGCAAAATCTTTGATCAGAATTGACCACAATCTCTTCTTTTACATTTTTTAGAGAAAACAAAACATTAATTACTACATTAGCATAGCAGTTGACACCAGAACTGTTTTCAAACTGAAAACCAACAACATCTTCAACAGAATCCTCTTTGTTTCTGCTTGTAATTTTAGGTTCATTCACTTTTTGTCTTTTTGCTACAACCTCCCCAGTATTGTTCTCATTTCTTCGTTTCCGGCCTACCAGACGTTTCTCAAACAAAGGAAACTGAGGCAAATGTGGCGCATACTCTCTTCTTAACCTATTGTATTCCTTAACACAATCTAGATCTGCACAAATGTTTCTGACATCACACTCAATCAAGTACAATCCCGATAAAGTTCTAACTCGTGACAATGCCACATATGCCATACCCTCCTTGAACACAGAACTGCCAATATTCACCAATGCAGTGTCTACACTTAAACCTTGCGATTTATGAATTGTCACCGCATATGCCAAGCAAACAGGGAACTGCTTACGGCGAACATATAAGTCTTTTACAAGCAAAAATCTAGCAGAACAACGAGAAATTAGCTGTACTTCCTCAATGCCATCAAATTTAATTTTTAAAAATTCAATTCCATCTCTATTTCTGTATTTCACAAAATCAACAACATTACCCATTGATCCATTTACCAGACCTCTTTCAACATGTAAATTCCTTCTTAAAATTATACGGCAGTTCAAGCACACATTCAGAGTCTTTTCAAAACCTGCAGTTTTAGATATACTCTTCTCTAATGAATCCAATTTTGTTTTCAGATTCTCAGACAAAATAATTGTTGATCCCATATGCTCTACTCTATCAATAGCTTCCACTTTCACAATCTCTTGCTTTTCTAAATGCAACATTTTGTTGTTAAATTTGGCACATTCTGCAAGAGTTGGCATCAAACATATTCCAGATTTCTTATCAGTAATTTTCTGAAAAATATTCTCAGGCACAACATCTTGTTCTGGATATAAATTTGACAGTAATCGTGCATGTAAAGCTTCTTTCCCATGCTCGGTCACTTTTCCAATTCTAACATCTTGTAGAATAGTCTTGTAAACTTCATCCTTTGCCTGACGCATATTTTCATGCAGTTCAGCATAATTGAAGTTTAACCATATATTGACGTTGCCAATGCTGCCTAGGCACTTCCTGGTATCTTCATGCGTGAGCATTTTGAACACAGGTTGCCCTTTCACTGGTGTCAGCTGCAGAAGATCTCCGAAAACAATGATGTGTTTGCCACCAAATAACACATCATACTCTGTTTTGAGAACTTCTTGCATCCTCAAATGCACAAAGGCAAGCATGACATTGGAAACCATGCTTACTTCGTCAATGATAAGAAGTTTCATTTTCCTCAAGATTCTTGAAACTTCAAAACAAGCATCTCCAGATAGCTTGTGATATTCTAATTTGTTGTCATGCTCCACTGGCAGCATCAGTAAACGATGTAAAGTAATCCCTTTAATATTATGTGCTGCCAGTCCAGTTGGAGCAGTGACAACACAAGACAGCGATGACTCTGTCCTTTCCTGCAAATAGCATGAAATTGCTTTAATGAGGAAACTTTTTCCAGTTCCCGCTTCTCCACTCACGTACAGTCGGACAGGCTTCAACGATGTACATGAGCACTCTTTCTTATCATGACTTAATCCATGATCAATTTGCATGGTAACTTCGTCATATATTTTCCTCTGCTCAACGTTGAGTTGCCTTTCCAACTCTTCTAAGTTAACCGCATCCTCTTGAGCATGTGCCATGGCTCTTTCCACCTCATTCATAGCAGTGGCAGCTTCATTTTCAATAAGAGGTCCTCCTAGTGGATCCTGACTCAATGAAGCAGAACTCTGACTGTCCTGAGAACTGTCTCTGGCAATCTCAGCTGCAATCGTTGCTTCCTGCTCAATTTCCGCATTCAACATTTCTACATATTTGGGAAAAGCAGGACATTCTATGGTCTCCTTGGCGGCATTGAAAGAGTCTTCGTAACAGAGGAAATCTCCAAGCAGTTCCTCTTCTGCACGCCAAGGCTTGAAAAGTTGCAAAAGTGCTAAATAGAAAAACTCCTTTTTTTCAGGAGATTCGCCACTCAATTTTCGATGGTTTATCAAGTGGCATTTTCTTTGCTTGACCAGACATCCCTCACTTCCTATTACAGCATACACTCCTTTCTCAGTATCTTCTTTGATGTTCCTCTTGAACATGTAATTTTGCAGAACCTCATACAGACAAACATTCTCTAGGTGACTGCTTCGATTTGGATAATATGTATCCAACATGTTTGTCTTCAAAATGTCGGTACTGTTTGGCTCCTTTTCCGCCAAATACTCAATTTCCCGCACAGGTTTGAGAACTCGATTACGCGTTGCAGCAAGACCAAGACTCGCCCAAACGATACTCCTGGACTTGGCATAGAGACTTGCTGAAGACAACCGGTCAGAACATTCGTACGCTCCGATTTCTCGATGCGACAACATCTTCAGACTGAAACTGTACAACTTCTTGCTGAGGCTCTTTTCATGGGAAATGTCCTCCCACATATCCTTCAATTCTGTCTTCTCTTTTTTGGTGATGTAAGACGTCACATACCGAGCCACAGCCATACAGTTATCAGCCACAAACTGTATATCCATGTTAGCATTCCACATGGATAAAATCACCGGGTTGTAGTCGTTGATGTACTTGGACTCTTCGTTCCTCTTCAAATTGTAAGTGTTTTTAGGTGATTTCTTCATCACATTATGTCGCAGCGAAGACATCAAACTGTTTACTCTTCCTTTAGAAATCACCGGTCGTGGAAAGCCGAAACGACATTTGGTGTAGAACTTGTCTTTGTTTCGGAATTTACGACGGCAGTACTTTCCACATCGATGGCTTTGGAAACGCAGAACTTTTTCTCTTAGGCTTTTCTTCTCCTTTGCGTTTGGAACAGCACACGTAGAATACTGTTGGATGAAACTCATCACTGAGTCTTCTGGATCCGTTCCAAATTTAGGTGCATCCTTGATCCACAGCAACATATGTATATGAGGAGCACCTCTTGCTTGGTACTCCTTTCTCCAGAAGAAATCCAACACCTCTCCAAGAGGTGGATTCTTCTTATTCATGATGAAAGAAATCATAGCTTCAAATCTATGATTGAAGTACCTACATACATTGACTGGATCCAAAGAGCACAGTTCTCCGGGTGTCTTGAATTCGATGTTTTCTACGTTAGCATTTGCCTCTCGTAGAAATTGAAGTAAGTCTTCCCAGCCATACTCGGCACAACTCAGAGTGAGGAACCATGTGGGAGTACCTAAGTTCCTCAGCATACATTTTAAATCACCATGACGACGTTACCAGTACTCATTAGTACCACGCTGACACGCCATGAGATTAATCAGGTGAGAATCCAAAATACTATCTTGGACATTCACTTTATCCATAAAATCACTTGCCGAGATGTTTTGCATGTGTATACCACTTTTCAAGATGTGGTTCACTGCATATGACAGTCCAGACAGATCGCTTTCAAACAGGAGATGAAACAAATAAGGAATGCATTGTCGAAACCTAGCATCTCCTGCATACAATCGCAAAGTCCGGTATTCAGAAGCAGGAATTTGATGAGGTCGCTCATCATATCTTCCTCCCTGACCTGTTGGAAAAAGCTGTGGGAAACACCGAGCTTCCAAACTTTCCTCCCAAACACTAATGGGACTCCCTTTGGCTTGTTTCATTTGAAACAACTCAATAGCATTCCCCATGACTTCCTTTGAATGCAAAGGATGAACACTATAATGTTCATATATTTCCTCACTAGTAGAGGGTTCTACTTTCTCAATTTGACCAGCACACAAATCGCTATCCTCTTCCTCACTTACTTCCTCTTCTGCAACATATACATTCTTATAGTATTTATTATTTTTTTTCAAATACAATGTTGCCTTTTTAACTTTCCTAACATCTACTAAATCTTGCCATATTTTCTTATTCTTTGTCGGAACCCCATTAACTAAGATAACCAGAGGTTCCTCTTCCACTTTTTCTACTCCAATTGTGTTAATGTTTTTCTTGAAATCTAGAGGCAAATAAACAACTCTTCCCTTTAATCCTCTCTGTAAATCTGATGGAGGCAATTTCCCTGTCTTTGGCTCCATTCTTACAATAGCCTGAAAGGGATGGATACTTTGAATCAAAATAGATTCATAAGTATTTAAGTCCTTCAATTCAGAAGGAATCTCAACCAATTCCAGATTATTATGAACTGCTCTAGCAGGCATCTGGTTTTGTTTTAATTTGTTACAACAATAAGTACACACACGTTGATCCAATCCCAAATCAAAACAATTTTCTACCATCAAGTATGTTGCAAAATCCTTCCATTCACTATTATTTTCCCTTTCACTTTTTGCATATAAATCCACTAACTTAGTCTGATTCTTATAATAAGTGCGTCTACAACACACACAAGTGAAATTAGGCCTCTCACTTGATTTCATGTCAAACGTCGCAATTTCCCTCTGGAAATTATCTGTACTGGAAACATGTACACTATCTTCCAAATGACCCTCTACTTCATGCTCAATTTCAACATTCTCCTCTTTACTTCCAAAGTAACAAAACTCAATTTCTTCACATATATTCTTCACATCTATTTCAGAACCATGCAAAAGAGCAGCGCATAATTGTTTCAGCATAATTGCTGGACTCTTAGCATAATACAACAGTCTAACTAACTTCCTCACTTTGTTATGATGCACTGCTAGCATCCTGAAATGATGAAAAACACTCTGGCATACTCTCCTGGAAAGACAAGCCAGTGAATGACCATGCAAACCTGTCACTTCTCTCACTCTGCAAGGATCTAATTCTTGCAACAACCTTATTTTCTGCTTCAAACTTTTCTTGTTAAATGTCCGTACAAAATCACAAAGCAAATTGATGGAATCCTGTCGCACACTGCAAATACTACTACACTTCCAGGTGTACACAGGACCCTTAGCACGTCTTCCTAAAACCTCATTACCTAACAACTCTTCTGCCTCTGTTGTCACAAGTTTTTCTTTTTCAACTGGACAACCATCTTTCACTTCATAAGCACGACCACTGATGTCAACTGCATGCACCAAATCATTATCCTGGAAATAACTCTCTTCATTAAAAAATGCCTCACAGCTTGAACTATGTATCCATTCTCCAGAAAAAACTTCACAAAAATTACTACGATTAACTATTCTCTTCCATCTACTATTTCTTTTGAAATCAAAAATTGCCTTGTTTAGCTTCCTAATTCTATTGATTATCAAAATAAATAACTTACGTTTAATTTCAAAAGCCTGATCAATAACTTTCTCAACTTTTTTTTTTCTCCTATAAAAAACTAATTTCTGTTGACCTTTCTTAATATTTTTTAACAAATTGCCAATTATCCTGTTACGGAACATTCGTTTACGAATCTCCCTAAACTGTTGTTTCCTTCTACTATCATGCACAGATTTATCTCTTGCTCTAGCAGTAACATTTTCATTTGTCCTTTTCTTTCCATTTGATTTACTTCTCATGTTATGGATTGAAACATTTTCTGTACTAATATTTTTTTTATTAGAAATATTTCTTATGAAATATTTAGAGCTCTTACCCGGTGCTTTCTTCATGGCTTGAGAAATCTTTTTGTTAGAGGACTGCTGCGTTTTTTTTTTCTCCTGCTGTCTTTGACGTTTTGCAGCCTTTATCTCTCTTATTTTTGTAGGCATATTGAAATCTTGAAATGATCTGCAGTTGAATCTGAGGAAAAATATAATAAAAAATGTTATTAAACATTATTATCAAACAGTAAATCAGTAATAGTGATCAAAAACATAACACACTACTTGACATTTTAATTTGAAGATTTTTTAGTCATTGCCATTTTTACAATACAGAAATACCAGAAAAGAAATGACATTTATATTTATGTTACCTATGCTATTTTATATGTGAATCTGATCTAATTTTATGAGCATATTTTAATATTTTATTGAAGACACTACACATAACCTGTTTTTGAAGGTGTCTTTATTTTTAAATTAAACGGTTTACCTTTTTACTTTTTATTGATTATAAATTTTAAAAATAAATGTTTATAATTCCAAAGGCTCAAGCAGGTCAGCTTCCCATCCTATATCATATAATTCGGACAAATCTGCATCCTCATCACGCTCTTCTTCATCCTCAGGATTTAAATCATCCAATGGATCAACATCCACTGATGTTTCAATTACAAGTTCAATGATGAGGTCAAAATCAACTGATTGCAGATTGTCGCTCATGTTGAGGTTGTCTTTATCTTTAAAGAAGGATAACAACAATGAGATGTTGCAGAGTAAGAGACAAATCTCAGAGATTATAATAGTAAAATTATTTAACAAGAGTAACATTTTGCAGCTATTATTTAGCCATGTCCAGCGATGCTGAGCAGGTGAAGCCTATGTCTAATTTTTCACTGAACAGGACTCATCTGTTCTTAACCTTGGATAAGCCTCAACGACTCTGTGTCCCCTGCACATACTCAAATGTTAAAGTGCAGATTTATATTAAATGGCACATCCCCAGGCATGCACCAGTTAATGTGCACCACTGCTTTACCACCCATGGTGTGCCGCATTTACAATCAGATAGGAGAAAGCTGCTTCAAAACCCTGCGCCTGCTTGAAGCTGGCATAGGTCTTGACGCAGCATTGTAGAGATGGGGCACCCCTGAGCCTTGCTGGAGCTGCATCGCACTTACGATACAACTCCAGCAATGCGCCACCTTTACGGCACAGATGCGTCACGCATCTGTGCTGTTTTTGCCCCATGCTGCGCCGCATTGTAAATGCAGCACAACATGGGTGGCGGAACAGTGGCACAGGATGACTGTCACATCCCTGGTGATGCGCCACTCATCATAAATCTATCCCTAAGCTTCTTATCTTGTTACAGATGAACTGCCATATGTATCATCAAAATATTTTACATATTATAAATAGCGAATTTTAAGGAATAAATAGCGATTCTTTACTATTCCTAATTTGCAATGAGCAAATTGCTAATTGCAAATTACCCATTCATTTCCATAGGCTAGGAGGCTCATAGGAATTAATGTTGCAATTTGTGATTAGCAATTAGCTCATCACAAAATAGGATTTTTTTCAAGCGTGCAGGGGTATCTCAAGAACACCCTGCTGCACCCCTGAAAAAGAAATTTGGGAGCACATGGCACACCTACATGCCCTAATGGCATGTATGGGCGTCATATGGGACCTTTTTTTTTTTTTTTTTTTTAAATGCTTTTTGAAAAGAATTCGCAAATTACCACAAACTAGAAGTTGGTGGTAGTTTCCAAATCCTTAATATCATTTTTTACATATTTTTTTTTTGATACATTGCATTTAAGGAATCACAAATTTTGAATTATTGACATTTTAAGTAATTTCCACATGTGCAGTGTTTTCAAAATATAATTTGAAAATCGTTTTTGGGGAAAAGTAATGGTTTGCAAATTTATGACAAGGACATAATGGTGTATGCTTCTCTATAAGGCATTTCAGTATCTCTAATGTCATTTTTCCCATATTACATTATAAGACCTTTCCCCATGAAGCACATTCCTTGTAAATATGCTCCCACCTGTGCATTGCAAATTTAGATTTTGACTGTTTCAGACACATAGCCATGTTGAAAGTGACCCAAAAAAATTGCAAACGTTTTAAAAAAAAACATTCATGTGTCTTAATGACATTTTAAGTCATTTCCCCATGGACAATGTTTTCTAAGTGGCACAAAAGAGGTATACACCTATCATAAATCTGTCCCTAGCATTATAAATGATTAAATCAGGATGACAATAAGATGTGGCCTATCCAGAGGTTTGTTTAAGGTGAGGCCTACTCAGGATTGCAGATTAAAGTTACGCTTGATGAAGAATACAGAGGAGATAATTTATTGTAAAGGCCTACCAATGAAGTAAGTGATTTCTACTTCATTGCACCAGTCATCATAAATGTATCCATAAACTTCTTATCTTGTTAGACATCAACCGCCATATGTATCATATAACTATTTTGCATTTCCAAAAAAGCGAATTTTAAGGAATAAATAGCGATTCTTTACCATTCCAAATTTGTTTGAGAAAATTGCTAATTGCAAATTACCCATTCATTTCCATGGGCTAGGAGGCTCATATAAATGAAGGTGCAATTTGCGATTAACAATTTGCTCATCACAAATTAGGAATTTATTCCAAAGGTGCAGGGGTGTCTCAAGAACACCCTGCTGCAACCCTGAAAAAGAAATTTGGGGGCATATGGCGAACATAAATTTTAACAACATTCCTTTACCTCAAAAACGATTTTCAAATCATAACTTCAAAACACTACACATGGGAAAATTACTTAAATTGTCCTTAAGACACATGAAAGCGTTTTTTGATTGGCTTTCCTGCATGGTAGGGTCACTTTTAACATGGCTATGTAACATAAACATTCAAAATCAAAATTTTCCATGTACAGGTGGGAGCATATTTACAAGCAATTTGCGCCACAAAGAAAGGTCTGACATTAAAATGGGAAAAATAACATCAGGGACAGTCAATTGCCTTATAAAGAACCATACACCATTATGTCCTTCTCATGAATTTAAAAACAATTCCTTTTTCCCAAAAACGATTTTCAAATCATAATTTCAAAAAACTGCACATGAGAAAATGACTTAAAATGTCATTGAAACACATGAAAGCGTTTTTTGATTGGCTTTCCTGCATGGTTGGTTCACTTTTATCATGGCTATGTAACACAAACATTGATAATTAAAATTTTCATGCACATGTAAGAGCATATTTACAAGCAATTTGCGCCACAGAGAAAGGTCTTACACTAAAATGAGAAAAATAACATCAAGGACAGTCAATTGCCTTATAAAGAACCATACACCATTATATCCTTGTCATGAATTTAAAAACAATTCCTTTTCCACAAAAACGATTTTCAAATCATAATTTCTAAACACTGCACATCAGAAAATGACTTAAAATGTCATTAAAACACATGAAATCATTTTTTGATTGGCTTTCCAGCATGGTTGCGTCACTTTTAACATGGCTATGTAACACAAACATTCAAAATCAAAATTTTCCATGCACATGTGAGAGCATATTTACAAGCAATTTGCGCCACATAAATCATAATTTTCTCCTTAAAGCACACTATTCTCTATCTAAAGTAAAGAAATATTTTCTCACCTTAGCAAATACTTTGAGTTTGAAAACAGTCTAAGAAACACACCAATTTGTCTTCAGCAGAGCAAAAGGTATGCACTCCAGAGTCTGCAGCTATCAAAAGCACAGAAATGGTGTAATTCTTCACACATATTTCTCATGTCACCCAATCAAAACTCTTCCCTCACTTTTTTTCAAATGAAAACCCTTCCCCCTCTGCCCTTTCTGCCTATTTTCCATAGCAACCACCTCTTGGAGAAACTCTGGTGTTTGCAAATTCACACAACAATGTTGCAATTGAACTCTGAACTCTCAGTGCACCTGCATATCCAGTGCTTTCTTTCATTTAATGATTTTTTATTGACCACTCAAAATACATCTTTCAAACAACACATCTGTACACCCTAACTTTCTGTTTTCATCAATCAAAATCCACCAATCACTGTTACTACTTCATGAACACAGAAACTCCACAGTTTTTTTCATTTCAAACTCACATTTTTTCAACTGCCATTTCATTGCCACACTTCATCTGACTGCAGGAGAACCTTCTCTCACCATGTTTTCTGTCTGGATTGTTGGTCATAGTTATATTCACTGGGCTCAAAGGTACGTTGAAAGCAGGAATTTACCTAACCTCAATTTACAAGATGTGGAAATTAAGTGGTTTGGCCACAGAGGATTAAAATGTCACCAATTGATACCATTGGTGAAAACCTTTATGCATTTGCCAAAACCTGACCTGTTAATTGTGCACTGTGGAGGTAATGACTTGGGCACTTTGACTGGTGTAGGTCTGGAAATGCTTTTAAAGGACACCTTTGAGCAATTAATGGCACTTTTTCCTCAGACTGCCTTGGTATATTCAAATATATGCCAAAGACAGAAATGGAGGTGGTCAAACCAATTTTGTCCACAAATTGAGAAGTCGAGGAAGCATGTAAACAAATCTGTTTCAGCTTACATGAGAGACCATGGAATGGGCTCCCTGTACAACAATAACTTGCGTTACTACATGCAAGATATCTACAGAGGAGATGGAGTTCACTTCTCAGATGAGGGCAACAGAGTTTTCACTCTGAATTTAAAAATGTGCATTGGTACCTACTTATAAGTACCAAAATGTACCATAAACCCAAAAGCTCTTCTCAGAGCTACCCTACATCTAATCACTCACAATTATTATTTTACTCTAACTTTTTTCACTAATTTTCAACAAAGTACACTCCCTGGGGCGCTACCCGGTACGCGTACCGGGAGCTAACCTCGCGAAATTTTTAAAAAAAATGTTTTTTTTTCGCACATATAAACCTCCTCAGCCACCCTCAGAAAACCTAGGGGGTCAAGATAAGTCTACCGTGCCCCCTTCTACCCATTCTGAACATTATTTGCCCTCCATCTTGTATCTTAATTCGACCGAAACACAAAATGGTGGACTCCCGGAACGCTTAAGGTACGCGAACCGGGGCGCTCAACGGTTCGCGTACCGGGTCGCTCCCTGGGAAAAAAAGGTGGGAAAGTAGTTCACAGAAAAGCCACTGGAGACAATTTCACCAAATATAGATTAGCTCATACTACATACCAATCCCTACCATTTTCACAAATTTGATTGGAATTCCATTTAGCCATTTAGCCTGTAGACCTCTCTAAATACCGTGAGGTAAATTACTTCACAAAACACATCTGAAATGTTGGAATTGACAACCAATTAAAATGTTACTTTCATTTTCTACTTTTTTTACCTCACATTTGATTGGTTATGTACCCGAATATATATAAAGGAAGAGAAGGAAACACAGCCATTTTGACTACTACTTCCTGGTGTACATTTCAATAGGATTTTCATTAATAACTTCAACTTCTTTTTAAAGGTAAGTTGTTATTTTTAAAACTGAAGTATATTGTGCACTTTAAGTTAATATGGCAAACTTTTTCTGTTAGTTATATACTATCCCTCTGTAGTACTTATAATTTTAGATACACTTTTTTATATTCCTACTTCCACTCTGATACTATACACTGCCCAAAGATAAATTCTCTGTTAAAAACTGCCTATCTAAAATTAATCCCAACAGTGCCCTACCTCTACTAATATATATTTTTTTTATGCAAATTTCAGGAAAAATGGAAAGTGAACAAAACATTTCATTTGAAATTGTCCTTCCAGAGTCCAACACAGAAATCATTGATCCAAATGAGATTGAATTTATGGATGAAACTTGGGACCAAGAACTACTGCAATGTGTACAAGCAGTAGATAACCTCCTTGCAAATGAGGACATTTTACAACCTCAGAGACTACAATCTATATTCCATGATTATTATGAAATTTCTGACAATGAAATGTTAGAAAGTTTAATAAATTATGAAACACAATAAAAAAAGCTTAAAAAAAAAAAAAAAATAATAATCAACAAAACCAACAATCAATTAACATACAGCATTTGAAAAGTCTATCATTCATTTTTCATTGTGATACGCTCCCCAGAACGCTTCCCGGTTCGCGTACCGGGCGCTAACCACGAAAAAAAACAAAAAATTTTTTTTTTTTTTTGCTTAGCGGGGCCCCTTTAAAGCCTCCACATCAAACCTAGGGGGTCAGGGAGGATCTACTATGCCCCCTTATGGTCATTTCCCCCTTTGTTTTGTCCTCCTCTTGTCACTCGATCCTACCGAGAGACAAGATGGCGGCCGCTCCGGACTGTTTAGAATGTTGACAGACACCGGAGAGCCAATCAACTTCGCTACGCGAAGTTCCGTTACGCGTCAAGTACGCGTACCGGGGCGCTGCCTGGTCCGCGCTTACAGATATATATCTTTTTTTGAACGTTATTTTCTCAAAATCCACTGCAGCACATATATTGAGACCTACAAAAGGCACATCGGGCTACCAGTCCCTACAATTTTGCCAAGTTTCGTGCAAATCCATTCAGCCGTTCGGGCTAAAAGTGAGGCTAACCGCTCTATGGAAAACTCAATGTTAAAAACACGTTTTGGGACCCCCCTTTTTTCTCGGCCCCCCCTTGACGAACCCCCCCAAAATTTTCAGGGGCTGCTCAGAAACAAAATGTGCCATTTTCCTGAAAATTTCAGCCAATTCCGTCCACAAACGCCAAAGTTATTAGACATAGAATTTTCAAAAAACCCATAGAGAAAAAATCCTAACTATATATACCTACTGGCGACCGCCAGTAGGTATATATAGTTAGGATTTTTTCTCTATGGGATTTTTGAAAATTCTATGTCTAATAACTTTGGCGTTTGTGGACGGAATTGGCTGAAATTTTCAGGAAAATGGCACATTTTGTTTCTGAGCAGCCCCTGAAAATTTTGGGGGGGTTCGTCAAGGGGGGGCCGAGAAAAAAGGGGGGTCCCAAAACGCGTTTTTCCCATGTTAATTTCCATAGGGCGGTTGGCCTCACTTTTAGCCCGAACGGCTGAATGGATTTGCACGAAACTTGGCAAAATTGTAGGGACTGGTAGCCCGATGTGCCTTTTGTAGGTCTCAATATATGTGCTCCAGTGGATTTTGAGAAATTAACGTTTAAAAAAAGATATATATCTGTAAGCGCGCTCTGGGCAGCGCTCCAGGACGCGTACTTTTCGCGCAACGGAGCTTTGTGAAGCGAAGCTGATTGGTTCTCTGGCGTCTGTCAACATTCCAAAAAGTCCGTAGCGGCCGCCATCTTGTCTCTCGGTAGGATCGAGAGACAAGAGGAGGCCAAAACAAAGGGGCAAATAACCATAAGGGGGCATAGTAGATCCTCCCTGACCCCCTAGGTTTAATGTGGAGGCTTTAAAACGGCCCCGCGGGGCAAAAAAAAAAAAAATTTTTTTTTTGTTTTTTTGCGTGGGTAGCGCCCGGTCCGGGAACCGGGAAGCTTTCTGGGCAGCGTACTGCAATGAAAAATGAATGATAGACTTTTCAAATACTGTTGTTAATTGATTGTTGGTTTTGTTGATTATTTTTTATTTTTTTTTATTTTTTAAGGATTGTTTATTGTGTTTAATAATTTATTAAACTTTCTAACGCGGCACGTCATATGACGCATTACGCGACAACGCAGGTCCAGAATATAGTCAAAATGTCTCCACCAACCAGCGGACGGCACACAACCCCTTTCAGCAGGCTAAATAGTTCTGTTAAATGACAACAGAAGGGACAGGCAACAAGAACCATCAGTCAAAGAGGGGAGGGCAAGTTCTTCTCTACCGGGTCACGTTGGAGCGCTACCGGAACTGATCGAATTGGTAGTCTACAGTGTTTCTGGATGTTTCAGACTGAAGCTGGCGTTAGCATGAGAGCACCACCATTTCGTAGCTCCGTCGTGGCCATTCCACGAGCAATCATGCTAGGCGCTCCCCACCAGAAGCCTGCGGGAGTCGGGGGCCCCCAAGACTTTTGTAGAATCTTCAAGGATGAGGGGACGCTTTCGAGAATGGAGCCCAAGCTCTAGCAGACAAGCGTCCGAGTTCCAAGGTGTCGCAGGCCCATTTTAGTGGACCACGCCCAAATCTGAAGAGATGGCCGCCATTTTGAGAGTCCTGTGGCAGCCGCCTATCGCTGCACCGCAAGAGCGGGAGCAACTCAAGTACATGGTGAGCGAGACGCTGTAGTCGAAAGAGCGGGCGGTAAACAGCTGAATAGCGGAAGAGGCACAGTGTAGCAAAAGCGGGCTGAATGGCAAATGAAACGGAAAAGGGGTGCCCCACTACAGCGTGTCTTTAGGTGAAACGGATTGTGGGACAAGGTGAAGAATGGAAGAGTCACCAAAAGGAAAAAAGTTCCGCTTGACCCCGGGAGCCGGCCACCTATGTCGGGGGCGATCTCAGGCCACACCAGGGCAACACGACTTGGGGAGGGGGCCGGAGCCAAGCGCCCCCTCCGAGTCCGCGACATGACACCGTCCCTCGGGGGCCTCCGTCAAGCGGTTCAGGGTGGCACCGCATCACAACAGCCCCCACTTACTTTAAGAATAGTGAAGATGAAGCAATTGCAAATAGGCTTCAGACAATGTTACAAGCACTCCTCAAAACTTTGAACTTTCAGAGTGCATGAGTTGGGACAGCGAGGGGTGATTTGGTTTCTCGGACTGTTTTTCTGGTCTCTCACCACTGGCATACTTTAACGTTTTCTTGTTTCTAGGACATTAATAGGTTTTATCATTACGTTATGTTATCGTTTCTTTGTTTGTTGTTTAATAAAAGTTCATGTTCATCAGTGGCCTACTGATTTTCGTTTTCCTATTTTTTTCTTTCCAGGTTGTTTCATGGTAAAGTTTCTGTTAACAGGATACAGTGATCACTTCGTTATTATTGCATATGTCCTTTTCACTAGGGGTGCTCTCTGGTCGGGCCAGATGACGTATCTCTAGTAAATGGTCCGGGTGAAAAAGGTGCATCAATCAGTGGGGAGTAGATAGGCATGACAGATTACAACGGGGGAGAAAGGTCCGCATTACGTACCCTTTCACTACTTGCAAAGATTTTCCTACGTTTATTTGCAAACAGGGAATACCTCCAAAAAGAACTAATTCCCAAACAGTCAATGTTCGGACAATCAATCAATCAATGAGGAATGAAATAGGTACGACGTGTTAAAGGCTTGCGTTACCTACCCTTCACTATCTGCAAAGGGAGAGAGAATATTCCTATTCTTCCTCGTTTGCAGGTAGAGAAGATCCTTAAGAGAATTAACTTCGAACAATTCAATGCTCGATTGAAACAATCAACAAGGGGTACTGTGAACACAAATGAACGCCGCTTATGTACATACGCATTGCTATTTTCAACAGGTTGTTCCTAATGTTTCTATTTTAGCGAGGTCAAAAAGAGATCCCATTAGTGGCCTACTGATTTTGCTCGATTCCTTTTGTTTTTTTACACGATTTTTCGCTATCTGCAAAGACTAAACAGAGTATTGCGACTCTGTGCTTGTTTGTAAATAGAGAATGAACCAAAGAGAACAATCAATCAAATGGAGAGAGAAGCAGGCACGACGTATTACAAAGGGGGCAAAGGGCTGCGTTAACTACCCTTCACTATCTGCAAAGAGAGAGTACTCCTAATAGAAATGAGGGGTGGGGGGCAGTATTCAAAGCAGATCAGTGTGCATAAACACGAAAATGTTTTTACTTACCACGTACTTGACATTCGACAGCTTATGATATTTGCTATTAAAAAACCATTGAAATTCACTGAAAAAACCATAGGTTATAGACCATATATAGTTAGGAATTAGCATTTACAAAACCTTGAAAATTCACTGAAAAAACCATAGGTTATAGACCATATATAGTTAGGAATTAGCATTTAAAAAACCTTATTTTACTCACACAAAACCATTGAAATTCCATATATAGTTAGTTGCACTAACTATATATCGCGCACCCGCAATCCACTGCTGATCATGTCACATATTACATCATTCATGACATGGTCAGTGACATCACTGATGACATCACTGATGACATCTCAAATGACATCAATGACCACATCACTGATGATATCATTCATGTGACAATACAATGCATCTCCTCACGTTTTAATATAACCTCTGTTTCACCCAGTGTTAAATACAGAGTATAATTTTTGAAACCATTGACACACCAATACTAGTTACTACATACGTACTCACTGATTCCTACGTCTACACACACATTCACTCATTCACCCATACAATCATTCATACATACAATCACTCATCTTTACAACACTATCATATGCACTCATACACCTATACAGACACTTACACTCTGCCACTCATCCATGGAGTTACTCACACACCTAGTCAGTCCTGTAAAGAATCAATCACACTTCCATTTTCTTGTCTATACAGTTAAACATAGAGCACCTTACATTTTCAAACATACACTAACACATACTTACTTTCTTATACAATCATTGATACAAGTACACATTGATCGGCACAGAGTCACACACCTCCCAGCCAGCCACACACACACTCAGTCTCCTATACAAATACTTGGACAATCAATCAATAACCCATATAGTTAATCATATAGCTACTGATCAACACATGCAGCAGTTTACAGAACAACAGACATAATGATGCACAAATTAAGACAGTTTAGTCACTAACCCATGCACTCAGTGAGACACATTTAATCACTCACTCATACATTCAGTCATGCACCTACTAAATCCTTCGTCCAGACACTTATACATCTACTCATTCTTCAATATGTAAAACATATTTAAACTTTACAGAAACACACAGTCACTGGATGATGTCATCAGTGATCTCATCAGTGATGTCATTTGAGATGTCATCAGTGATGTCATCAGTGATGTCATTTGAGATGTCATCAGTGATGTCATCAGTGATGTCACTGACCATGTCATGAATGATGTAATATGTGACATGATCAGCAGTGGATTGCGGGTGCGCGATATATAGTTAGTGCAACTAACTATATATGGAATTTCAATGGTTTTGTGTGAGTAAAATAAGGTTTTTTAAATGCTAATTCCTAACTATATATGGTCTATAACCTATGGTTTTTTCAGTGAATATATATATATATATATATATTACCTACTGGCGGTCGCCAGTAGGTATATATAGTTAGGATTTTTTCCCTATGGGATTTTTGAAAATTCTATGTCTAATAACTTTGGCGTTTGTGGACGGAATTGGCTGAAATGTTCTGGAAAATGGAACATTTTGTATCTGAGCAGCCCTTGAAAATTTGGGGGGGGGTTCGTCAAGGGGGGGCCGAGAAAAAAGGGGGGTTCCAAAATGTGTTTTTAACATTGAGTTTTCCATAGGGCGGTTGGCCTCACTTTTAGCCCGAACGGCTGAATGGATTTGCACGAAACTTGGCAACATTGTAGGGACTGGTAGCCCGATGTGCCTTTTGTAGGTCTCAATATATGTGCTCCAGTGGATTTTGAGAAATTAACGTTTAAAAAAAGATATATATCTGTAAGCGCGCTCCGGGCAGCGCCCCGGTTCGCGGACCTTACGCGTACCGGAACTTTGCGTAGCGAAGCTGATTGGTTCTCCGGTGTCTGTCAACATTCTAAACAGTCCGGAGCGGCCGCCATCTTGTCTCTCGGTAGGATTGAGAGACAAGAGGAGGCCAAAACAAAGGGGGAAATAACCATAAGGGGGCATACTAGATCCTCCCTGACCCCCTAGGTTTAATGTGGAGGTTTTAAAAGGGCCCCGCGGGGCAAAAAACACTTTCATGTGTCTTAAGGACATTTTAAGTAATTTCCCTGTGGGCAGTGTTTTCAAATTATGAATTGAAAATCGTTTTTGAGGTAAAGGAATGTTGTTAAAATGTATGTGCGCCATATGCCCCCAAATTTCTTTTTCAGGGGTGCAGCAGGGTGTTCTTGAGACACCCCTGCACCTTTGGAAAAATTCCTAATTTGCGATGAGCTAATTGCTAATCGCAAATTGCACCTTCATTCATATGGGTATCCTGGCCCATGGAAATGAATGGGTAATTTGCAATTAGCAATTTGCTCATCGCAAATTTGGAATGGTAAAGAATCGCTATTTATTCCTTAAAATTCGCTATTTAGGAAATGCAAAATAGTTTGATGGTACATATGGCGGTTGATGTCTAACAAGATAAGAAGCTTAGGGATGCATTTATGATGACTGGCGCAATGAAGTGGACATCACTTACTTCATTGGTAGAGCTTTACATGTATTATGTCCTCTGTATTCTTCATCAAGCGTAACTTTAATCTGCAATCCTGAGTAGGCCTCACCTTAAACAAACCTCTGGATAGGCCACACCTTATCATCATCATGAATTAATCATTTAATCATTTAAAATGCTAGGGACAGATTTATGATAGGTGTATGCCTCTTTTGCGCCACTTACAAAACACTGTCCACGGGGAAATGACTTAAAGTGTCCTTAAGACACATGAATGTGTTTTTTTAAAGCGTTTGCAATTTTTTTGGGTAACTTTTAACATGGCTATGTGACTCAAACAGTCAAAATCTAAATTCACCATGCACAGGTGGGAGCATATTTACAAGGAATGTGCTCCATGGGGAAAGGTCTTATAATGTAATATGGGAAAAATGACATCAGTGAAATGCCTTATAGAGAAGCATACACCATTATGTCCTTGTCATAATTTTGCAAACCATTCCTTTTCCCCAAAAACGATTTTCAAATCATAATTTGAAAACACTGCACATGTGGAAATGACTTAAAATGTCCTTAATTCAAAATTTGCTATTCTTTATTTTGCGATTGCACTGAAGGATTTGCAAATTTTGCGATTCCTTAAATGCAATGTATCAAACAAAAAATATGTAAAAAATAACATTAAGGATTTGGAAACTACCACCAACTTCTAGTTTGTGGTAATTTCCGAATTCTTTTCAAAAAGCATTTTTTTCCAAAAAACAAAAGGTGCCATATGACGCCAATACATGCCCTTAGGGCATGTATGTGCGCCATATGCCCCCAAATTTCTTTTTCAGGGGTGCAGCAGGGTGTTCTTGAGACACCCCTGCACCCTTGGAAAAATTCCTAATTTGCGATGAGCTAATTGCTAATCGCAAATTGTAACTTCATTCCTATGAGCCTCCTAGCCCATGGAAATGAATGGGTAATTTGCAATTAGCAATTTGCTCATTGCAAATTAGGATTGGTAAAGAATTGCTATTTATTCCTTAAAATTCGCTATTTAGGAAATGCAAAATAGTTTGATGGTACATATGGCTGTTCCTCTGTAACAAGATAAGAAGCTTAGGGATAGATTTATGATGACTGGCGCATCACCAGGGATGTGCCAGTCATCCTGCGCCGCTGTTCCGCCACCCATGGTGTGCTGCATTTACAATGCGGGGCATCATGGGGCAAAAATGGCACAGATGCGTGACGTATCTGTGCTGTAAAGGTAGTGATTGCTGGAGTTGTATCGCAAGTGCGATGCAGCTCAAGCAAGGCTCAGGGGTGCCCCATCTCCACAATGTTGCGTCAAGACCTATGCCTGCTTAAAGCAGGCGCAGGGTTTTGACGCAGCTTTCTCCTATCTGATTGTAAATACGGCACACCATGGGTGGCAGAGCAGCGGTGCACGTTAACTGGTGCATGCCTGGGGTTGTGCCATTTAACATAAATCTGCCCCTTTACATTTAATTATGTGCAGGGGACACAGAGTTGGTGAGGCTTATCCAAGGTTAAGAAGAGATGAGTCCTGTTCACTGAAAAATTAGACATAGGCTTCACCTGCTCAGCATCGCTGGACATGGCTAAATAATAGCTGCAAAATGTTACTCTTGTTAAACAATTTTACTATTATAATCTCTGAGATTTGTCTCTTACTCTGCAACATCTCATTGTTGTTATCTTTCTTTAAAGATAAAGACAACATCAACATGAGCGACAATCTGCAATCAGTTGATTTTGACCTCATCATTGAACTTGTAATTGAAACATCAGTGGATGTTGATCCCTTGGATGATTTAAATCCTGAGGATGAAGAAGAGCGTGATGAGGATGCAGATTTGTCCGAATTATATGACATAGTATGGGAAGCTGACCTGCTTGAGCCTATGGAACTATAAACATTTATTTTTAAAATTTATAATAAATAAAAAGTAAAAGTGTAAACCGTTTAATTTAAAAATAAAGACACCTTCAAAAACAGGTTATGTGTAGTGTCTTCAATAAAATATTAAAATATGCTCATAAAATTAGATCAGATTCACATATAAAATAGCACAGGTAACATGAATATAAATTCCATTTCTTTTCTGTTATTTCTGTATTGTAAATTTGCCAAGGACTAAAAAATCTTCTATTTAAAATGTCAAGTAGTGTGTTAAGTTTTTGATCACTGTTATTGATATACTGTTTGGTAATAGTGGTTAATAACATTTTTTAATATATTTTACCACAGATTCAACTGCAGATCATTTCAACATTTCACCATGCCAACGAAAGAAAGAGAGAGAAAGGCTGCAAAACGTCAAAGACAGCAGGTGAATCAAAAGAAGCAGCAGTCCTCTAACAAAAAGATTTGTCAAGTCACGAAGAAAGCACCGGGTAAGACTACAAAAACATTCATAAGAAATATGTGTCGTAAAAAAAATATTACTACAGAAAATGTTTCAGTCCATAAAAAGAGAAGCAATTCAAATGGAAAGGAAAGGCCAATCAAAAATGTTACTGCTAGAGCAAGAGATAACTCTGTGCATGATAGTAGAAGGAAACAACAGTTTAGGGACATTCGTAAACGAATGTTCCGCAACAGGATAATTGGCAATTTGTTAAAAAATATTAAGAAAGGTCAACAGAAAGTGGTTTTTTATAAGAGAAAAAAAAAAGTTGAGAAAGTTATTGATCAGGCATTTGAAATTAAACATAAGTTATTTATTTTGATAATCAATAGAATTAGGAAGCTAAACAAGGCAATTTATGATTTCAAAAGAAATAGTAGATGGAAGAGAATAGTTAATCGTAGTAATTTTTGTGAAGTTTTTTCTGGAGAATGGATTCATAGTTCAAGCTGTGAGGCATTTTTTAATGAGGAGAGTTATTTCCAGGATAATGATTTGGTGCATGCAGTTGACACCAGTGGTCGTGCTTATGAAGTGAAAGATGGTTGTCCAGTTGAAAAAGAAAAACTTGTGACAACAGAGGCAGAAGAGGTGTTAGGTAATGATGTTTTAGGAAGACGTGCTAAGGGTCCTGTGTACACCTGGAAGTGTAGTAGTATTTGTAGTGTGCGACAGGATTCCATCAATTTGCTTTGTGATTTTGTACGGTCATTTAATAAGAAAAGTTTGAAGCAGAAAATAAGGTTATTGCAAGAATTAGATCCTTGCAGAGTGAGAGAAGTGACAGGTTTGCATGGTCATTCACTGGCTTGTCTTTCCAGGAGAGTATGCCAGAGTGTTTTTCATCATTTCAGGATGCTAGCAGTGCATCATAATAAAGTGAGGAAATTAGTTAGAATGTTGTATTATGCTAAGAGTCCAGCAATTATGCTTAAACAATTATGCGCTGCTCTTTTGCATGGTTCTGAAATAGATGTGAAGAATATATGTGAAGAAATTGAGTTTTGTTACTTTGGAAGTAAAGAGGAGAATGTTGAAATTGACGAAGAAGAAGCGGGTAATGTGGAAGATAGTGTACAGGTTTCCAGTACAGATAATTTCCAGAGGGAAATTGTCACATTTCAGGTCAAATCAAGTGAGAGGCCAAATTTCACTTGTGTGTGTTGTCGACGCACTTATTATAAGAATCAGACTAAGTTAGTGGATTTATATGCAAAAAGTGAAAGGGAAAATAATAGTGAATGGAAGGATTTTGCAACATACTTGATGGTAGAAAATTGTTTTGATTTGGGATTGGATCAACATGTGTGTACTTATTGTTGTTGCAAATTAAATCAAAACCAGATGCCTGCTAGAGCAGTTCATAATAATCTGGAATTGGTTGAGATTCCTTCTGAATTGAAGGATTTAAATACTTATGAATCTATTTTGATTCAAAGTATCCATCCCTTTCAGGCTATTGTAAGAATGGAGCCAAAGACAGGGACATTGCCTCCATCAGATTTACAGAGAGGATTAAAGGGAAGAGTTGTTTATTTGCCTCTAGATTTGAAGAAAAACATTAACACAATTGGAGTAGAAAAAGTGGAAGAGGAACCTCTGGTTATCTTAGTTAATGGGGTTCCGACAAAGAATAAGAAAATATGGCAAGATTTAGTAGATGTTAGGAAAGTTAAAAAGGCAACATTGTATTTGAAAAAAAATAATAAATACTATAAGAATGTATATGTTGCAGAAGAGGAAGTAAGTGAGGAAGAGGATAGCGATTTGTGTGCTGGTCAAATTGAGAAAGTAGAACCCTCTACTAGTGAAGAAATATATGAACATTATAGTGTTCATCCTTTGCATTCCAAGGAAGACATGGGGAATGCTATTGAGTTGTTTCAAATGAAACAAGCCAAAGGGAGTCCCATTAGTGTTTGGGAGGAAAGTTTGGAAGCTCGGTGTTTCCCACAGCTTTTTCCAACAGGTCAGGGAGGAAGATATGATGAGCGACCTCATCAAATTCCTGCTTCTGAATACCGGACTTTGCGATTGTATGCAGGAGATGCTAGGTTTCGACAATGCATTCCTTATTTGTTTCATCTCCTGTTTGAAAGCGATCTGTCTGGACTGTCATATGCAGTGAACCACATCTTGTAAAGTGGTATACACATGCAAAACATCTCGGCAAGTGACTTTATGGATAAAGTCAATGTCCAAGACAGTATTTTGGATTCTCACCTGATTAATCTCATGGCGTGTCAGCGTGGTACTAATGAGTACTGGTACCGTCGTCATGGTGATTTAAAATGTATGCTGAGGAACTTAGGTACTGCCACATGGTTCCTCACTCTGAGCTGTGCCGAGTATGGCTGGGAAGACTTACTTGAATTTCTACGAGAGGCAAATGCTAACGTAGATAACATCGAATTCAAGACACCCGGAGAACTGTGCTCTTTGGATCCAGTCAATGTATGTAGGTACTTCAATCATAGATTTGAAGCTATGATGTCTTTCATCATGAATAAGAAGAATCCACCTCTTGGAGAGGTGTTGGATTTCTTCTGGAGAAAGGAGTACCAAGCAAGAGGTGCTCCTCATATACATATGTTGCTGTGGATCAAGGATGCACCTAAATTTGGAACGGATCCAGAAGACTCAGTGATGAGTTTCATCCAACAGTATTCTACGTGTGCTGTTCCAAACGCAAAGGAGAAGAAAAGCCTAAGAGAAAAAGTTCTGCGTTTCCAAAGCCATCGATGTGGAAAGTACTGCCGTTGTAAATTCCGAAACAAGGACAAGTTCTACACCAAATGTCGTTTCGGCTTTCCACGACCGGTGATTTCTAAAGGAAGAGTAAACAGTTTGATGTCTTCGCTGCGACATAATGTCATGAAGAAATCACCTAAAAACACATACAATTTGAAGAGGAACGAAGAGTCCAAGTACATCAACGACTACAACCCGGTGATTTTGTCCATGTGGAATGCTAACATGGATATACAGTTTGTGGCTGATAACTGTATGGCTGTGGCTCGGTATGTGACGTCTTACATCACCAAAAAAGAGAAGACAGAATTGAAGGATATGTGGGAGGACATTTCCCATGAAAAGAGCCTCAGCAAGAAGTTGTACAGTTTCAGTCTGAAGATGTTGTCGCATCGAGAAATTGGAGCTTACGAATGCTCTGACCGGTTGTCTTCAGCAAGTCTCTATGCCAAGTCCAGGAGTATCGTTTGGGCGAGTCTTGGTCTTGCTGCAACGCGTAATCGAGTTCTGAAACCTGTGCGGGAAATTGAGTATTTGGCGGAAAAGGAGCCAAACAGTACCGACATTTTGAAGACCAACATGTTGGATACATATTATCCAAATAGAAGCAGTCACCTCGACAATGTTTGTCTGTATGAGGTTCTTCAAAATTACATATTCAAGAGGAACATCAAAGAAGATACTGAGAAAGGAGTGTATGCTGTAATAGGAAGTGAGGGATGTCTGGTCAAGCAAAGAAAATGCCACTTGGTAAACCATCGAAAATTGAGTGGCGAATCTCCTGAAAAAAATGAGTTTTTCTATTTAGCACTTTTGCAACTTTTCAAGCCTTGGCGTGCAGAAGAGGAAGTGCTTGGAGATTTCCTCTGTTACGAAGACTCTTTCAATGCCGCCAAGGAGACCATAGAATGTCCTGCTTTTCCCAAATATGTAGAAATGTTGAATGCGGAAATTGAGCAGGAAGCAACGATTGCAGCCGAGATTGCCAGAGACAGTTCTCAGGACAGTCAGAGTTCTGCTTCATTGAGTCAGGATCCACTAGGAGGACCTGTTATCGAAAATGAAGCTGCCACTGCCATGAATGAAGTGGAAAGAGCCATGGCACATGCTCAGGAGGATGCGGTTAACTTAGAAGAGTTGGAAAGACAACTCAACGTTGAGCAGAGGAAAATACATGACGAAGTTACCATGCAAATTGATCATGGATTAAGTCATGACAAGAAAGAGTGCTCATGTACGTCGTTGAAGCCTGTCCGACTGTACGTGAGTGGAGAAGCGGGCGCTGGAAAAAGTTTCCTCATTAAAGCAATTTCATGCTATTTGCAGGAAAGGACAGAGTCATCGCTGTCTTGTGTTGTCACCGCTCCAACTGGACTGGCAGCACATAACATTAAAGGGATTACTTTACATCGTTTACTGATGCTGCCAGTGGAGCATGACAACAAATTACAATATCACAAGCTATCTGGAGATGCTTGTTTTGAAGTTTCAAGAATCTTGAGGAAAATGAAACTTCTTATCATTGACGAAGTAAGCATGGTTTCCAATGTCATGCTTGCCTTTGTGCATTTGAGAATGCAAGAAGTTCTCAAAACAGAGTATGATGTGTTATTTGGTGGCAAACACATCATTGTTTTCGGAGATCTTTTGCAGCTGACACCAGTGAAAGGGCAACCTGTGTTTAAAATGCTCACGCATGAAGATACCAGGAAGTGCCTAGGCAGCATTGGCAACGTCAATATATGGTTAAACTTCAATTATGCTGAACTGCATGAAAATATGCGTCAGGCGAAGGATGAAGTTTACAAGACTATTCTACAAGATGTTAGAATTGGAAAAGTGACCGAGCATGGGAAAGAAGCTTTACATGCACGATTACTGTCAAATTTATATCCAGAACAAGATGTTGTGCCTGAGAATATTTTTCAGAAAATTACTGATAAGAAATCTGGAATATGTTTGATGCCAACTCTTGCAGAATGTGCCAAATTCAACAACAAAATGTTGCATTTAGAAAAGCAAGAGATTGTGAAACTGGAAGCTATTGACAGAGTAGAGCATATGGGATCAACAATTATTTTGTCTGAGAATCTGAAAACAAAATTGGATTCATTAGAGAAGAGTATATCTAAAACTGCAGGTTTTGAAAAGACTCTGAATGTGTGCTTGAACTGCCGTATAATTTTAAGAAGGAATTTACATGTTGAAAGAGGTCTGGTAAATGGATCAATGGGTGATGTTGTTGATTTTGTAAAATACAGAAATAGAGAGGGAATTGAATTTTTAAAAATTAAATTTGATGGCATTGAGGAAGTACAGCTAATTGGTCGTTGCTCTGCTAGATTTTTGCTTGTAAAAGACTTATATGTTCGGCAGAAGCAGTTTCCTGTTTGCTTGGCATATGCGGTGACAATCCATAAATCGCAAGGTTTAAGTGTAGACTGTGCATTGGTGAATATTGGCAGTTCTGTGTTCAAGGAGGGTATGGCATATGTGGCATTGTCACGAGTTAGAACTTTATCGGGATTGTACTTGATTGAGTGTGATGTCACAAATATTTGTGCGGATCTAGATTGTGTTAAGGAATACAATAGGTTAAGAAGAGAGTATGCGCCACATTTGCCTCAGTATCCTTTGTTTGAGAAACGTGTGGTAGGCCGGAAACGAAGAAATGTGACCAATACTGGGGAGGTTGTAGCAAAAAGACGAAAAGTCGATGAACCTAAAATTACAAGCAGAAACAAAAAGGATTCTGTTGAAGATGTTGTTGGTTTTCAATTTGAAAACAGTTCTGGTGTCAACTGCTATGCTAATGTAGTGGTTAATGTTTTGTTTTCTCTAGAAAATGTAAAAGAAGAGATTGTGGTCAATTCTGATCAAAGATTTTGCAGTTTGTTAAATTCTGTGTTAGAGAAATGTAGCACTGATAGAACAAACATAGAAAGTGTGTCTGAAATTCGAAATCTGTTAGACAGATGTTCAGGCCAAACACAATTCTCTCAAAATATTCAGCAAGATTGTCAGGAGTTTTTAATGTATATGCTTGATGTATTGCATGCTGAAGGTGTAGATGTAGATCAGCTGTTTGGGCTTTCTTATCAATGGCAGCATGACTGCGAGAACTGTATGGTATCAAGTACTACTAGTGTAGACTCAGAAAGATTTATATATTTAACTTTGCCAGACAGTAAATCAGTCTCCTTTAATAAGCTAGTAAAAGCAGCTGATCACAACATGGAGTGTAGCCAATGTAAATCTGAAATGATATCCACATTATTTATACGAACATATGGCCAGTATATCATTTTAATGTTCCAACGATGTAGGCCTGATGGAACAAAATTGACAACTTTAATTAAAAATTTTGTAGCTTCGCAGTTGTCAATATCAGGAAGGACTTTTGTAACTGCAGCAATTATATATCATGACGGCCCTTCAATAACATCAGGACATTACACAGCGTATTTAAAGTCTAGAAATGGCTGGTCATTCTGCAACGATTCTGTTTTAATTTTCAAAAAAAAATTGCCGTATGACCTTAAAAACACTTACCTGGTGTTTTTAAAACCAAAATTTTAGGGAAATAATCTCGGGATGTGCTCTGTGGAATTTCAAGAAGTTCTAATGGCTCCTACACAATTTGGCCTTGAGGATAAGTGTAGTTCAGAGACATAACTTCTAACCATAAGACTGGACGTCATGGAGAAATAAGTGCACTTTGAATGAGTTCAGAAAAACTATTTCTTTTTATAAGCTAATTGAAGCAGCCAATCAAAACATAGAGTAGAGGGAATGTAAGTCTGCAATGCTGTCTACTGTTTTACATTGCTTTGTGATTGAAAGTGATGTAGAGAATTAAATAATTGTAGTAGTCATAGAGTTAGTGTAAGTCTGCTTCATAGTAAGCAGTATCAGTGTCATAGGAAATGTAGAACATGACTGAGCAAGAAGGGGAAGATATTACTATTCCTGGATTGTGAAAATGATCTTCAACATTTTAATTCTGAAAGTTGCAGAAATGCCAAATGACGGGATTGGCTTACAAGAAATCCAAGAGTTATAAATGGCTCTGACAAGATTTGTCCTTGTGGAAACTTGTGGTAGAGAGCAAGAAGTCATTTATTGCATGTAACATGTTTTTAAAAACGATGGAGATTTTCTTTCAGAAAGTGGCGGGCTGAAAGTAATAGCAGCACAAAAGAGTGTAAGCTGTTCATAGGACATCCTTTGACGTCATGGAAAGTAAGTTAACTTTAAGGAGTTCTGAATTCTGATTTCTTATGTTGTTTGGGTTTTTTAAACACAATCATTTTGATTGTGTTTTTTTTTCCCCGCTGTTATATGATGAATACCTTCAAGTCACTGTTTTTAGTGAATTTTGATACATTCTGAGAACAGCAAAAATAAACCATTTAACATGTATAATTAATTCTGTACTGTTTGCATTTATGATGTATATGTAGAACTGTGTAGGAGGCATGGAGAAGGTGAGGCTTCTGTAAGTGTCAAAGTTGTTGCATGCAGTGCTGCACTTCTGCGTATTCTTTCATATGCTAGACTACATCTGCACAATGAGATACCTAAGCAAAGGAAACACAAGTGATGTGATTGTGAAATGAGCAAAATAAATTGCACGTATTTCAATTACATCACCTGTGTTTCCTATCATTACGAATCACATTGTGCAGATCAAGTTTAGGTCTGTCCAGGGAAACATAGGAGGTTTGGACTTTGTTCAAGAGTGCAGTGGACATGACTCACTTCATTGGTAGACCTTCACATGTATTATGTCCTCTGTTCTCTTCAACAACTCGAAATTTCATCTGCAACTCTGAGTAGGCCTCAACTCAAAAAAACTCTGGATAGGACACATCTTATTGGCATCCTGAAGCAATTATTTAAAATTTTAGTGTCTTGCGACACTTTTCTGAGACAACAGCAATGCAAAAGATGCACCATGTTTTAAGATAGGCCTCACTTCATCTGCATCAAGATACTGTTAGTTTAAAATGTATATCTTTAGGACTGTGTAGGGGGCCTGGAGAAGCAGAAGCTTCTGTAAGTGTCAAAGTTGTTGAAAAACTGTTTGTCCTTCAATCTTTTCCCTTGTCTTTTGTAATTTTTAAATACATGTTTTAATATTTTTCAAATGTTTGTTCTCTCTTTCACAGATTGAAAGTATAAAAACATAAAGTGAGTAATTTAACGACAATTATAAGGTAAATGTTTTGTACTCTTTTCGTTACATTTCTATCACATTCACCTACTATTAGTTCCACAGCTTCATTTCTTTAACCCTCAGTTTCCTGCCTTTGCTACTTCCCTCATTCTTTTCTCTATTACCTACTTACTCAACTCCTTCCACTCTTTTTGTCAGTCCCTCTCTTCTCATAGTTCCTCACTCTTGTTCACTCACTCCGTCTCTATTACTCTTAGTGTCTTTGACTGATCACTGTATCACTATTTGTTCATAATGCTTTCTCTGTGTAGTTGAAGCACACTAAGGGGCATATTATGAACACAGCCAATAAAATTATTGCTCTTTTTATTGGCAGAAAACTGGTGCAAAAGTGGTTTTAGCGGCAGTTTTCTGCCGCAAAAGCAGCTTTAGCGACACATTTCTGCCAATAAAAGCTGCAAAACCTTTATTGCCTATGTTGATGATAAGGCTCTATGTTACTTACATTTCTTTGCTGTTTCAATTAATCTTTTTCTGTTATTTTTTGTTTTCTGTTTTCTATTTTTTCTCTCTGTTATTCCTCATGTTTTAATCTTATTTTGAACATTCACTCACATTCTCCAAGAAACTCTTCTTTGTTAATGTTATACTCTCTTTTTTTTTCTTTCACTTCGTTATCTATTTTGTTTTTCACAATTATACCCTCTTCCGTCTTTTCTTCAGTAAATAGATCTATTAAACAGTATCTCTTCTTTACTCCCTATAGCTGTCTTTCTTTTAACATCACTCTCTGTTTACTTTCCTTATACTTACTCTTTTTAAAAAAAAAAAAAAATTTGGGTTAGCTCCCGGTCCGCGTACCGGGAAGCTAACCGGGAAGCGAACCAAAAGAAATAGAGCTTGCCAGAGTGCTAAACATTCTAGCAATTTTTTTTGAAAGGGAAGGTAGTTCTGAAAAGAACTTTTTTTTTTATATTTTTGTTGTTTTATATTTATTTTTTATTTTTTGAACATTTTTTGTTTTTTTTGTATTTTTTGAACGATTTTATATATTTTTTGGTTTTTTTTGGGGGGGGAAACAACAAAAAACAGGCATTGAAAAGGGCTCAACAGGAGCAAAAAAAAAATTACTGGGGGCGGTTAGGGCAATTATGATGTTCATAAGCTAGGTTGATAGCATTTATGCTCATATTGCCACATGCTAACAATGCACGACAGTGCATACAAGTGTGTATCATGTGGCCAAAATTTTCTTGTATGTTTGGCACAGTTTCCCGTGCCTCTGCTGGTGTCAATGAAATTGATATTCTTGATCTGGCCACAAGAGTTGATCTTGGATTTTCCTGCAAATCCCGTATTTCCGCCCGGCTATAATTGAGTGGATGCTTCCTGGTCATGTGCCTGTGCATAGTATGGTTCCCATAACTATATTTCTTATCCGTCCCTCTGGATAATTGTTCTTTGCAGATGAGGCAGGTGACATACCTCGCATTCACTTTTTTTTGGCCAGGAGGGATCGAATAAAACTGCCAGATGAAACTGGCTTTCTTATGGGAAACCCGGGGCACCTCTTCTAAGAACTGTGGTTCTTCTCCCTCCTCTTCCTCCATTTCTTCCTCTTCCTCCTCAGTGTTAGTCATGACCTGGGGAGGTGGTCCTCTCTTCCCATGAGGAGGTGGAGGTGGTGGTGGTGGTGCACCAGCTGAAGCAAGTACTGAAGCCATTTCTGATATAGTAATAAAGGTCTTCCTCTCACAATGATGAAAGTCAGAGTGAGGAAAGAAGGAGGGGTTTTCATCATTTGGGAAAAACAATACTTCTCAACCAATGAAAAGTGTTATTTTTAGGTCACCTGACCTAGCCTTACATGATTATGAAACCAAAAGTGAAATGAACCAATGAAAAGTGTTATTAACAAGTCACATGACCTGTTATGCTTACGTTACGCGCTCCGGTCCGCGCCCCGGATAGCTTCCGGGTCGCTGCGCTTCGCGCCTCGGTCCGCGCCCCGGGGCACTTCCGGGTGCGCTAATGCGGTACGTCACAAGACGCATTACGCGGCAACGCGATACGTCGCGCTTTCGCGACGCGCCACGGATCGCTTTCGGGGAGCTGCGTTTCGCGCCTCGGTCCGCGCCCCGGGGCACTTCCGGGTGCGCTAACGCAGTACGTCATAAGACGCATTACGCGGCAACGCGATACCGTCACTATGTTGATTTCTTACCGGTCCGCGGACCGGGTCGCGGCATCAATTTGAGCTAACGGAAAGCTTTCCGGTTCGCGGACCGGGAGCGAAACAAAAAAAAAATAAAAAAAAAATTAGTAATAAACATTTAAAATATATTTTTGGATTTAAAGAAGAATACATTTTACAGCTATAGATATTAGCTTTTAAAAAACCAATGAAATTCACTGAAAAAACCATAGGTTATAGACCATATATAGTTAGGAATTAGCATTTACAAAACCTTGAAAATTCACTGAAAAAACCATAGGTTATACACCATATATAGTTAGGAATTAGCATTTAAAAAACCTTATTTTACTCACACAAAACCAATGAAATTCCATATATAGTTAGTTGTACTAACTATATATCGCGCACCCGCAATCCACTGCTGATCATGTCACATATTACATCATTCATGACATGGTCAGTGACATCACTGATGACATCACTGATGACATCTCAAATGACATCACTGATGACATCACTGATGACATCTCAAATGACATCACTGATGACATCACTGATGACAACATCCAGTGACTGTATTTTTCTGTAAAGTTAAAATATGTCTTACATATTTAAGAATGAGTAGATGTATAAGTGTCTGGATGAAGGATTTAGTAGGTGCATGACTGACTGTATGAGTGAGTGGTTAAATGTGTCTCACTGAGTGCATGGTTTAGTGACTAAACTGTCTTAATTTGTGCATCATTATGTCTGTTGTTCTGTAAACTGCTGCATGTGTTGATCAGTAGCTATATGAGTAACTATATGGGTTATTGATTGGTTGCCCAAGCATTTGTATGGGAGACTGAGAGTGTGTGTGGGTGGCTGGGAGGTGTATGACTCTGTGCATAGATGTATGGGTTCAAAAGTGCATGTGGAAACAGCTGTATGGGCGGTTGACTGTGTGCATGACTGTATTGGTGAGTGAATAGATATCTCAGTGCTACATGTCAAAGTAAGTACATATGTAAAATACAGTACATGTGAGAGTTGACATATATAAATAACTGTGCATAAGAGCCAGTGAATGTGTGAGTGGCTGTATGGATCATTGTGCACTTGTATCCAGGATTGTATAAGTGAGTAAATATGTTTTAGTATATGTTTGAATAAGTAAGGTGTGTATAACTGTATAGTTGTGGAAATGGAGGTGTGATTGATTCTTTGCATGACTGACTAGGTGTGTGAGTAACTCCATGGATGAGTGACAGTCTATGAGTGTCTGTTTACACTGAGTGTATCTAAGTTTATATTAGAGTCTGAAGAGGTTCATCGTATTATCACATGAATGATGTCATCAGTGATGTGATCAGTAATGTCAAATGAGATGTCATCAGTGATGTCATCAGTGATGTCATTTGAGATGTCATCAGTGATGTCATCAGTGATGTCATTTGAGATGTCATCAGTGATGTCATCAGTGATGTCACTGACCATGTCATGAATGATGTAATATGTGACATGATCAGCAGTGGATTGCGGGTGCGCGATATATAGTTAGTACAACTAACTATATATGGAATTTCATTGGTTTTGTGTGAGTAAAATAAGGTTTTTTAAATGCTAATTCCTAACTATATATGGTGTATAACCTATGGTTTTTTCAGTGAATTTTCAAGGTTTTGTAAATGCTAATTCCTAACTATATATGGTCTATAACCTATGGTTTTTTCAGTGAATATATATATATATATATATATATATATATATATTACCTACTGGCGGTCGCCAGTAGGTAGTTATAGTTAGGATTGTTTTCCATAGGAAATCCGCAACATTCTATTGGGAATAACTTTGGCGCCGAATGAGGGATCTGCCTGTAATTTTCCTTAACTTTGCCTCGCTCCTTCCCTGAAAGTTTCGGGGGGATCCGTCAAGCGAGGACCGAGATAAAAGGGGGGTCCCAAAACATGTTTTCCCCATGTTAATTTCCATAGGGCGGTTGGACTCACTTTTAGCCCGAACGGCTGAATGGATTTCCACCAAACTTCGCAAAATTATAGGGACTGGTACCCCGATGTGCCTTAGCTATGTCTCAAGATATATGCTCCAGTGGTTTTTACGAAAATTAACTTTGAAAAAATATATACTGTGCTACATTGGGCTATATATATGTTAGAGCCCAAATGTAGCCCAATGTAGCCCAATGTAGCCCAAAGATGGCCACCAGAGACAAAAAAAACCAAAATGCAGCCCAAATTTCAGCCAGATGTAGCCCAACTATAGCCCAATGACAGAATGTCCCAGAGGGTTCTAAAGAACAACTAGAGCGCTAACAGTCTTACTTATGACAAAAGTATGGCACACCTGAAGTCATCTTGATTGTAATAAAGTGTTAACACATAAAACATTTAATTTGCAAAGGAACAAAATGAGGGGGTTCATTTTGCCATAGAAATTATGATTAGTGCTGAAGAAAGAAAAATGAGTGCACATTTTGAGTGACTTCTCAAATCCTCTTATATTTCATTAAAAAAATTCTGATATGCAGTCTCCCAAGATGGCCACCAGAGACAAAAGAGCCCAAATGTAGCCCAAATATCAGCCAGATGTAGCCCAACTATAGCTCAATGACAGAATGTCTCAGAGTGTTCTAAACAACAACTAGAACGCTAACAGTCTTACTTATGACAAAAGTATGGCACACCTGAAGTCATCTTGCTTGGAATAAAGTGGTAACACTTAATACATTTAATTTGAAAAGGAACAAAATGAGGGGTTTCATTTTGCCATAGAAATTTTTTATATATATATATATATATATATATATATATATATATAAAATTTCTATGGCAAAATGAAACCCCTCATTATATATATAGAAGCTCCTAAAACTCCCTCCCGTCCTGGAAAGAGGATAAAAGCACTCCAGGTTTGACAAAGATTTTATTCTTCACACGGCAACAAAGATGACAAACGCGTTTCGGACAGTAGTCCTTCCTCAGTGTACACATATATATATATATATTCACTGAAAAAACCATAGGTTTCACACCAGTTATAGTTAGGAATTAGCATTTAAAAAACCTATTAAATTCACTGAAAAAAACATAGGTTTCACACCAGTTATAGTTAGGTGGAAATTTTACTCGCATAAAACCATTGAAATTCCCACGTTATAGCTAGTTGGACTCACTATAACTTGCGCGTGCAATGCACTGCTGATGACGTCACATATTACATCACTCATGACATGGTCAGTGACATCACTCATGACATCACTGATGACATCTCAAATGACATCACTGATGACATCATCCAGTGCATGTGTATCTTTCTGAAAAATAAATATTTTTTATATATGGATATCTAAAAGTTGATGGAAGAATAAATGGGTAAATAAATGTCTAAATGGATGTTTTTTTTGTGTAAAATTGATTGGTTAACTGACTTATTAAATGTATATTAGTGAATACATATATTAGCGAGTAATGTTTAAATATTTAAATATCTGTATCTGTGTCTCACTTCGTGTATAAGTGACTGCATGGGTTGGTGAGTAGCTGCATGAGTGTGTATATGGGTTATTAGTTGTTTTTTTGAGTATCAGTATCAGTGTCTGTATGGTTCGGTGGGGAATATTACTTAGAGCACAGATGCATGAATGAGTGACTCACTATTTGTATGTATTTTGAAGACAGCATGTGTGCAAGACTGTATGGGTGGATGATTGTGTGTATGGGTGGGTTAGTGAGTATGTGTTTTTATAATTGATTGTTTTAGAGAGTAAACATGTTTCCGTTTCTGTAGAAGTATGTGTAGTGGTGTGTATATATCAGTATAATCAAGTAAATGGTTTTTTGATAGTTTATTTGCATGTGTGAATTTGTGTGTGAGTAACTATATGGATGAGTATTAGTGTGTAACAGGATGTATAGGTGTATGAGTACATATGATGAGTAAGTACATGCATGAGTGACTATATAGAACTGTTGGTGAATGAGTGGATGTGTATGTAGATGTTGGAATTACCTAATAAGTTGTTGTAATTGGTATTGGTTTCTCCTTTATTAAGAAAATGTCAGTTTCTATTTTTGAATGTGGGTGTCAAAGGTTATTTTATGCTGATAGGAGGTCTGCCACTTTGTCACAAGGATGTTGTCTCAGTGATGTCATTTGAGATGTCATCAGTGATGTCATGAGTGATGTCACTGACCATGTCATGAGTGATGTAATATGTGACGTCATCAGCAGTGCATTGCACGCGCAAGTTATAGTGAGTCCAACTAACTATAACGTGGGAATTTCAATAGTTTTATGCAAGGAAAATTTCCACCTAACTATAACTGGTGTGAAACCTATGGTTTTTTTCAGTGAATATATATATATATATATATATATATATATATATATATATATATCCAAAGCATTCCTCCCAAGAAAGAAGAAGAGGCCACAAGCGGGGAAACATGGAGGCATTTATTCAAGAACTCATGACGTGGCAAATGCATTTCGGCATCTTCTTTTCGTCTTCTTCAGTGCCAGAGGTGTCGTGAGGATGCAGGCCCCAATGACGGATTTAAGTATCCCGCCCCATCCTGTTTCCTGGTCACTCACTCCGCCCCCAGGTAAGTCAGTATGCAGCGTGATGTGAATCGCCTACATGTCCCACAATGCAATATTCGGGAAGGTGTAGTGACAGGGGGAGGAATGGCACCATGGAAAATTCAAACCCTCAAGTCTGTGTGCCTCTTGAATGTCCAAGCCTCCTCGAGTCCCCTGAACCGCATCAACCCCCAAACATCTGGGATCTGTACAACGGGGGCTAGGTAGAGCATCCACCTCGCCCAACGTGCAGTCAAGTGATGGCAACACCGCTCCAACTCCTCCCGTGCTTGGTGGTGGGCCACGGAGAATCCAGTAACCTGGAAACCAAAGGAAATCCACCGAGGCAGAAACCAGCAAGTCCGTGGCCAACTTGAAAATGCGGGGGCCTCTTTAAACGCGATGCTGGCAGTCACGCTGAATTGTATCCAAAGCAGTCCTCCCAAGAAAGAAGAAGAGGCCACAAGCGGGGAAACATGGAGGCATTTATTCAAGAACTCACGACGTGGCAAATGCATTTTGGCATCTTCTTTTTGCCTTCTTCAGTGCCAGAGGTGTCGTGAGGATGCAGGCCCCAATGACGGATTTAAGTATCCCGCCCCATCCTGTTTCCTGGTCACTCACTCCGCCCCCAGGTAAGTCAGTATGCAGCGTGATGTGAATCGCCTACATGTCCCACAATGCAATATTCGGGAAGGTGTAGTGACAGGGGGAGGAATGGCACCACGGAAAATTCAAACCCTCAAGTCTGTGTGCCTCTTGAATGTCCAAGCCTCCTCGAGTCCCCTTGACCGCATCAACCCCCAAACATCCGGGATCTGTACAACGGGGGCTAGGTAGAGCATCCACCTCGCCCAACGTGCAGTCAAGTGACGGCAACACCGCTCCAACTCCTCCCGTGCTTGGTGGTGGGCCACGGAGAATCCAGTAACCTGGAAACCAAAGGAAATCCGCCGAGGCAGAAACCAGCAAGTCCATGGCCAACTTGAAACAGCCGGGGCCTCTTTAAACGCGATGCTGGCAGTCACGCTGAATTGTATCCAAAGCACTCCTCCCAAGAAAGAAGAAGAGGCCACAAGCGGGGAAACATGGAGGCATTTATTCAAGAACTCACGACGTGGCAAATGCATTTCGGCATCTTCTTTTCGCCTTCTTCAGTGCCAGAGGTGTTGTGAGGATGCAGGCTCCAATGACGGATTTAAGTATCCCGCCCCATTCTGTTTCCTGGTCACTCACTCCGCCCCCAGGTAAGTCATTATGCAGCGTGATGTGAATCGCCTACATGTCCCACAATGCAATATTCGGGAAGGTGTAGTGACGGGGAGAGGAATGGCACCACGGAAAATTCAAACCCTCAAGTCTGTGTGCCTCTTGAACGTCCAAGCCTCCTCGAGTCCCCTGGACCGCATCAACCCCCAAACATCCGGGATCTGTACAACGGGGGCTAGGTAGAGCATCCACCTCGCCCAACGTGCAGTCAAGTGACGGCAACACCGCTCCAACTCCTCCCATGCTTGTTGGTGGGCCACGGAGAATCCAGTAACCTGGAAACCAAAGGAAATCCGCCGAGGCAGAAACCAGCAAGTTCGTGGCCAACTTGAAAATGCGGGGGCCTCTTTAAACGCGATGCTGGCAGTCACGCTGAATTGTATACAAAGCACTCCTCCCAAGAAAGAAGAAGAGGCCACAAGCGGGGAAACATGGAGGCATTTATTCAAGAACTCACGACGTGGCAAATGCATTTCGGCATCTTCTTTTCGCCTTCTTCAGTGCCAGAGGTGTTGTGAGGATGCAGGCCCCAATGACGGATTTAAGTATCCCACCCCATCCTGTTTCCTGGTCACTCACTCCGCCCCCAGGTAAGTCAGTATGCAGCGTGATGTGAATCACCTACATGTCCCACAATGCAATATTCGGGAATGTGTAGTGACGGGGGGAGGAATGGCACCACAGAAAATTTCAAACCCTCAAGTCTGTGTGCCTCTTGAACGTCCAAGCCTCCTCGAGTCCCCTGAACCGCATCAACCCCCAAACATCCAGGATCTGTACAACGGGGGCTAGGTAGAGCATCCACCTCGCCCAACGTGCAGTCAAGTGCCGGCAACACCGTTCCAACTCCTCCCGTGCTTGGTGGTGGGCCCCGGAGAATCCAGTAACCTGGAAACCAAAGGAAATCCGCCAAGGCAGAAACCAGCAAGTCCGTGTCCAACTTGAAAATGCGGGGCCTCTTTAAATATATATGTATATGTATATATATATATATATTCACTGAAAAAACCATAGGTTATACACCATATATAGTTAGGAATTAGCATTTAAAAAACCTTATTTTACTCACACAAAACCATTGAAATTCCATATATAGTTAGTTGTACTAACTATATATCGCGCACCCGCAATCCACTGCTGATCATGTCACATATTACATCATTCATGACATGGTCAGTAACATCACTGATGACATCACTGATGACATCTCAAATGACATCACTGATGACATCACTGATGACAACATCCAGTGACTGTATGTTTCTGAAAAGTTAAAATATGTTTTACATATTGAAGAATGAGTGGATGTAGAAGTGTCTGAACAAAGGATTTAGTAGGTGCATGACTGACTGTATGAGTGAGTGATTAAATGTGTCTCACTGAGTGCATGGGTTAGTGACTAAACTGTCTTAATTTGTGCATCATTATGTCTGTTGTTCTGTAAACTGCTGCATGTGTTGATCAGTAGCTATATGATTAACTATATGGGTTATTGATTGGTTGCCCAAGTATTTGTATGGGAGACTGAGAGTGTGTATGGGTGGCTGGGAGGTGTATTACTCTCTGCATAGATGTATGGGTTCAAAAGTGCATGTGGAAACAGCTGTATGGGTGGTTGACTGTGTGCATGACTGTATTGGTGAGTGAATAGATCAGTGCTACATGTCAAAGTAAGTACATATGTAAAATACAGTACATGTGAGAGTTGACATATATAAATAACTGTGCATAAGAGCCAGTGAATGTGTGAGTGGCTGTATGGATCATTGTGAACTTGTATCCAGGATTGTATAAGTGAGTAAATATGTTTTAGTATATGTTTGAATAAGTAAGGTGTGTTTAACTGTATAGTTAAGGAAATGGAGGTGGGATTGATTGTTTGCATGACTGACTAGGTGTGTGTGTAACTTCATGGATGAGTGACAATCTGCGTGTCTGTGTTTACACTGAGTGTATCTAAGGTTATATTAGAGTCTGAAGAGGTTCATCGTATTATCACATGAATGATGTCATCATTGATGTGATCAGTAATGTCAAATGAGATGTCATCAGTGATGTCATTTGAGATGTCATTTGAGATGTTATCAGTGATGTCATCAGTGATGTCATTAGTGATGTCATCAATGATGTCATTTGAGATGTCATCAGTGATGTCATTTGAGATGTCATCAGTGATGTTATTTGAGATGTCATCAGTGATGTCATCAGTGATGTCATCAGTGATGTCATTTGAGATGTCATCAGTGATGTCATCAGTGATGTCATTTGAGATGTCATCAGTGATGTCATCAGTGATGTCACTGACCATGTCATGAATGATGTAATATGTGACATGATCAGCAGTGGATTGCGGGTGCGCGATATATAGTTACTACAACTAACTATATATGGAATTTCAATGGTTTTGTGTGAGTAAAATAAGGTTTTTTAAATGCTAATTCCTAACTATATATGGTGTATAACCTATGGTTTTTTCAGTGAATTTTCAAGGTTTTGTAAATGCTAATTCCTAACTATATATGGTCTATAACCTATGGTTTTTTCAGTGAATTTCATTGGTTTTTTAAAAGCTAATATCTATAGCTGTAAAATGTATTCTTCTTTAAATCCAAAAATATATTTTATATGTTTATTAATAATTTTTTTTAAATATTTTTTTTGTTTCGCTCCCGGTCCGCGAACCGGGAAGCTTCCCGTTAGCTCAATTTAAAGCCGCGACCCGGTCCGCGAACCGGTAAGAAATCAACATAGTGACGGTATCGCGTTGCCGCGTAATGCGTCTTATGACGTACTGCGTTAGCGCACCCGGAAGTGCCCCGGGGCGCGGACCGAGGCGCGAAACGCAGCTCCCCGGAAGCGATCCGCGGCGCGTCGCGAAAACGCGATGTATCGCGTTGCCGCGTAATGCGTCTTGTGACGTACAGCGTTAGCGCACCCGGAAGTGCACCGGGGCGCGGACCGAGGCGCGAAGCGCAGCGACCCGGAAGATATCCGGGGCGCGGACCGGAGCGCGTAACGTAAGCATAACAGGTCATGTGACTTGTTAATAACACTTTTCATTGGTTCATTTCACTTTTGGTTTCATAATGATGTAAGGCTAGGTCAGGTGACCTAAAAATAACACTTTTCATTGGTTGAGAAGTATTGTTTTTCCCAAATGATGAAAACCCCTCCTTCTTTCCTCACTCTGACTTTCATCATTGTGAGAGGAAGACCTTTACTACTATATGAGAAATGGCTTCATTGGTAGCTTCAGCTGGTGGACCCCCACCACCACCTCCACCTCCTCATGGGAAGAGAGGACCACCTCCCCAGGTCATTACCAACACTGAGGAGGAAGATGAAGAAATGGATGAGGAGGGAGAAGAACCACAGTTCTTAGAAGAGGTGCCCCGGGTTTCCAGAAAGAAAGCCAGTTTCATCTGGCAGTTTTATTCGATCCCTCGTGGCCAAAAAAAAGTCAATGCGAGGTATGTCACCTGCCGCATATGCAAAGAACAATTATCAAGAGGGACGGACAAGAAATATAGTTACGGAAATCACACAATGCACAGGCACATGACAAGGAAGCATCCACTAAATTACAGCCGGGCGGAAATAAGGGATATGCAGGACAATCCAAGACCAACTCCTGTGGCCAGACCAAGATTACCAATTGCGTTAACACCAGAAGAGGCACGGGAAACTGTGCCAAATATACAAGAGAATTTTGGCCACATGATACACTCTTGTATGCACTGTCGTGCGTTGTTAGCGTGTGGCAACATGAGCATCAATGCTATAAACCTGGCGTATGAACACCATGATTGCCCTAACCGCCCCCAGTAATTTTTTTTTTGCTCCTGTTGAGCCCTTTTCAACGCCTGTTTTTTGTTGTTTCCCCCCCCCAAAAAAAACCGAAAAAAAAATAAAATCGTTCAAAAAATACAAAAAAAACAAAAAATGTTCAAAAAATTAAAAAAATATATAAAACAACAAAAATATTTTAAAAAAAGTTCTTTTCAGAACTACCTTCCCTTTCCAAAAAATTGCTAGAATGTTTAGCACTCTGGCAAGCTCTATTTCTTTTGGTTCGCTCCCGGGTTAGCTTCCCGGTACGCGGACCGGGAGCTAACCCCAAAATTTTTTTTTTTTAAAAAAAGAGTAAGTATAAGGAAAGTAAACAGAGAGTGATGTTAAAAGAAAGACAGCTATAGGGAGTAAAGAAGAGATACTGTTTAATAGATCTATTTACCGAAGAAAAGACGGAAGCGGGTATAATTGTGAAAAACAAAATAGATAACAAAGTGAAAGAAAAAAAAAGAGAGTATAACATTAACAAAGAAGAGTTTCTTGGAGAATGTGAGTGAATGTTCAAAATAAGATTAAAACATGAGGAATAACAGAGAGAAAAAATAGAAAACAGAAAACAAAAAATAACAGAAAAAGATTAATTGAAACAGCAAAGAAATGTAAGTAACATAGAGCCATATCATCAACATAAGAGTGGTAGGTAATAATGGGGTAAACCCTTACCTCATCGACCTGGGTCAGTGCAAAGTTATAAAAAAAGGGGTGGTCGATTACAAAACAATTAAACATTCCATTACTCAAATATAAAGGTACACACTCAAAATAAGTATCATTTAGACTGAATTTAATTCAGTTTTACTGCATTGATTTCCTATAGTCTCACATATATTATATTTCATATTCATACAATACATGGTAAATTACGTACAGTTCTTCAATTAGTGCTCGGTGATTGTCAGAGAAGAAAGGAAATTTAAAGGAGGGTAGGGTGTGTTTGGAAAAGAATGGGGGACAAAGAAAAGGAATTGTGTCCTATAAACAATTCGGGGTATCAGAACTGGGACAGTGTATCCGTGGGTGTGGCAAGCATCCTACATCCACCGGGCGATTAAATCGCCCGGTGGATGTAGTTCTGATACCCCGTCATCTGGGACGCCTATGAGTGAATAATGCTCTTTAAAGACTGGAGAACTTAGTAAGTCTTTTTTCCGTCTTGGGCTAATTCACTACGACCTGCCTTCAATATCCTTCCTAATACTAATTTATTTCCTCTATAGAACAACTCTACAGGCGCGAGTCCTAATTTAGAAGGGACATCACACGAACGCCTGCACATGTAGGTACACCGTGACTGATGCCCTGGTTTTTTTAAATTTCAAATGATTCTATCTAGTGATACACATTTCTGTTTTCCTAGGTGCTCAATGCCACTGTTTTTAATTGTCCTGAGGAAGACCCCAAACTGAGGACCCACCCGCCCTTACCCTGGGGGTCGAAACGTCGACAACATCATCAACACATACACGCCCTATTGAAAATTTGCTAAACTTAGCTCCCGTGTATAGTGTGTTTCTAGGGAACAACTGTGATCTGTAACAGGACTGGAAATGCTCTGTGAATAAGACAGAATTGTTTATAGGACACAATTCCTTTTCTTTGTCCCCCATTCTTTTCCAAATATGTGAGACTATAGGAAATCAATGCAGTAAAACTGAATTAAATTCAGTCTAAATGATACTTATTTTGAGTGTGTACCTTTATATTTGAGTAATGGAATGTTTAATTGTTTTGTAATCGACCACCCCTTTTTTTATAACATATCATCAACATAGGCAATAAAAGTTTTGCAACTTTTATTGCCAGAAATGTGTCGCTAAAGCTGCTTTTAGCGACAGAAAACTGCAGCTAAAACCACTTTTGCACGAGTTTTCTGCCAATAAAAAGAGCAATAATTTTATTGGCTGTATTCATAATATGCCCCTTAGTGTGCTTCAACTACACAGAGAAAGCATTATGAACAAGTAGTGATAGAGTGATCAGTCAAAGACACTAAGAGTAATAGAGACGGAGTGAGTGAACAAGAGTGAGGAACTATGAGAAGAGAGGGACTGAGAAAAAGAGTGGAAGGAGTTGAGTAAGTAGGTAATAGAGAAAGGAATGAGGGAAGTAGCAAAGGCAGGAAACTGAGGGTTAAAGAAATGAAGCAGTGGAACTAATAGTAGGTGAATGTGATAGAAATGTAACGAAAAGAGTACAAAGCATTTACCTTATAATTGTCGTTAAATTACTCACTTTTAGTTTTTATACTTTCAATCTGTGAAAGAGAGAACAAACATTTCAAAAATATTACAACATGTATTTAAAAATTACAAAAGACAAGGGAAAAGATTGAAGGACAAACAGTTTTTCAACAACTTTGACACTTACAGAAGCTTCTGCTTCTCCAGGCCCCCTACACAGTCCTAAAGATATACATTTTAAACTAACAGTATCTTGATGCAGATGAAGTGAGGCCTATCTTAAAACATGGTGCATCTTTTGCATTGCTGTTGTCTCAGAAAAGTGTCGCAAGACACTAAAATTTTAAATAATTGCTTCAGGATGCCAATAAGATGTGTCCTATCCAGAGTTTTTTTGAGTTGAGACCTACTCAGAGTTGCAGATGAAATTTCGAGTTGTTGAAGAGAACAGAGGACATAATACATGTGAAGGTCTACCAATGAAGTGAGTCATGTCCACTGCACTCTTGAACAAAGTCCAAACCTCCTATGTTTCCCTGGACAGACCTAAACTTGATCTGCACAATGTGATTCGTAATGATAGGAAACACAGGTGATGTAATTGAAATACGTGCAATTTATTTTGCTCATTTCACAATCACATCACTTGTGTTTCCTTTGCTTAGGTATCTCATTGTGCAGATGTAGTCTAGCATATGAAAGAATACGCAGAAGTGCAGCACTGCATGCAACAACTTTGACACTTACAGAAGCCTCACCTTCTCCATGCCTCCTACACAGTTCTACATATACATCATAAATGCAAACAGTACAGAATTAATTATACATGTTAAATGGTTTATTTTTGCTGTTCTCAGAATGTATCAAAATTCACTAAAAACAGTGACTTGAAGGTATTCATCATATAACAGCGGGGAAAAAAAAACACAATCAAAATGATTGTATTTAAAAAACCCATACAACATAAGAAATCAGAATTCAGAACTCCTTAAAGTTAACTTACTTTCCATGACGTCAAAGGATGTCCTATGAACAGCTTACACTCTTTTGTGCTGTTATTACTTTCAGCCCGCCACTTTCTGAAAGAAAATCTCCATCGTTTTTAAAAACATGTTACATGCAATAAATGACTTCTTGCTCTCTACCACAAGTTTCCACAAGGCCAAATCTTGTCAGACCCATTTATAACTCTTGGATTTCTTGTAAGCCAATCCCGTCATTTGGCATTTCCGCAACTTTCAGAATTAAAATGTTGAAGATCATTTTCACAATCCTGGAATAGTAATATCTTCCCCTTCTTGCTCAGTCATGTTCTACATTTCCTATGACACTGATACTGCTTACTATGAAGCAGACTTACACTAACTCTATGACTACTACAATTATTTAATTCTCTACATCACTTTCAATCACAAAGCAATGTAAAACAGTAGACAGCGTTGCAGACTTACATTCCCTCTACTCTATGTTTTGATTGGCTGCTTCAATTAGCTTATAAAAAGAAATAGTTTTTCTGAACTCATTCAAAGTGCATGTATTTCTCCATGACGTCCAGTGTTATGGTAAAAAGTTATGTCTCTGTACTACACTTATCCTCAAGGCCAAATAGAGTAGGAGCAATGAGAACTTCTTGAAATTCCTCAGAGCACATCCCGAGATTCTTTCCCTAAAATTTTGGTTTTAAAAACACCAGGTAAGAGTTTTTAAGGTCATATGGCAATTTTTTTTTGAAAATTAAAACAGAATCATTGCAGAATGACCAGCCATTTCTACACTTTAAATAAGCTGTATAATGTCCTGATGTTATTGAAGGGCCGTTATGATATATAATTGCTGCAGGTACAAAAGTCCTTCCTGATATTGACAACTGCGAAGCTACACATTTTTTAATTAAAGTTGTCAATTTTGTTCCATCAGGCCTACATCGTTGAAACATTAAAATGACATACTGGCCATATGTTCGTATAAATAATGTGGACATCATTTCAAATTTACATTGGCTACACTCCATGTTGTGATCAGCTGCTTTTACTAGCTTATTAAAGGAGACTGATTTACTGTCTGGCAAAGTTAAATATATAAATCTTTCTGAGTCTACACTAGTAGTACTTGATACCATACAGTTCTCGCAGTCATGCTGCCATTGATAAGAAAGCCCAAACAGCTGATCTACATCTACACCTTCAGCATGCAATACATCAAGCATATACATTAAAAACTCCTGACAATCTTGCTGAATATTTTGAGAGAATTGTGTTTGGCCTGAACATCTGTCTAACAGATTTCGAATTTCAGACACACTTTCTATGTTTCTTCTATCAGTGCTACATTTCTCTAACACAGAATTTAACAAACTGCAAAATCTTTGATCAGAATTGACCACAATCTCTTCTTTTACATTTTCTAGAGAAAACAAAACATTAACCACTACATTAGCATAGCAGTTGACACCAGAACTGTTTTCAAATTGAAAACCAACAACATCTTCAACAGAATCCTTTTTGTTTCTGCTTGTAATTTTAGGTTCATCGACTTTTCGTCTTTTTGCTACAACCTCCCCAGTATTGGTCACATTTCTTCGTTTCCGGCCTACCACACGTTTCTCAAACAAAGGATACTGAGGCAAATGTGACGCATACTCTCTTCTTAACCTATTGTATTCCTTAACACAATCTAGATCCGCACAAATGTTTGTGACATCACACTCAATCAAGTACAATCCCGATAAAGTTCTAACTCGTGACAATGCCACGTATGCCATACCCTCCTTGAACACAGAACTGCCAATATTCACCAATGCACAGTCTACACTTAAACCTTGCGATTTATGGATTGTCACCGCATATGCCAAGCAAACAGGAAACTGCTTACGGCGAACATATAAGTCTTTTACAAGCAAAAATCTAGCAGAGCAGTGACCAATTAGCTGTACTTCCTCAATGCCATCAAATTTAATTTAAAAAAATTCAATTCCATCTCTATTTCTGTATTTTACAATATCAACAACATTACCCATTGATCCATTTACCAGACCTCTTTCAACATGTAAATTCCTTCTAAAAATTATACGGCAGTTCAAGCACACATTCAGAGTCTTTTCAAAACCTGCAGTTTTAGATATACTCTTCTCTAATGAATCCAATTTTGTTTTCAGATTCTCAGACAAAATAATTGTTGATCCCATATGCTCTACTCTGTCAATAGCTTCCAGTTTCACAATCTCTTGCTTTTCTAAATGCAACATTTTGTTGTTGAGTTTGGCACATTCTGCAAGAGTTGGCATCAAACATATTCCAGATTTCTTATCAGTAATTTTCTGAAAAATATTCTCAGGCACAACATCTTGTTCTGGATATAAATTTGACAGTAATCGTGCATGTAAAGCTTCTTTCCCATGCTCGGTCACTTTTCCAATTCTAACATCTTGTAGAATAGTCTTGTAAACTTCATCCTTCGCCTGACGCATATTTTCATGCAGTTCAGCATAATTGAAGTTTAACCATATATTGACGTTGCCAATGCTGCCTAGGCACTTCCTGGTATCTTCATGCGTGAGCATTTTGAACACAGGTTGCCCTTTCACTGGTGTCAGCTGCAGAAGATCTCCGAAAACAATGATGTGTTTGCCACCAAATAACACATCATACTCTGTTTTGAGAACTTCTTGCATTCTCAAATGCACAAAGGCAAGCATGACATTGGAAACCATGCTTACTTCGTCAATGATAAGAAGTTTCATTTTCCTCAAGATTCTTGAAACTTCAAAACAAGCATCTCCAGATAGCTTGTGATATTGTAATTTGTTGTCATGCTCCACTGGCAGCATCAGTAAACGATGTAAAGTAATCCCTTTAATGTTATGTGCTGCCAGTCCAGTTGGAGCGGTGACAACACAAGACAGCGATGACTCTGTCCTTTCCTGCAAATAGCATGAAATTGCTTTAATGAGGAAACTTTTTCCAGTTCCCGCTTCTCCACTCACGTACAGTCGGACAGGCTTCAACGACGTACATGAGCACTCTTTCTTGTCATGACTTAATCCATGATCAATTTGCATGGTAACTTCGTCATATATTTTCCTCTGCTCAACGTTGAGTTGTCTTTCCAACTCTTCTAAGTTAACCGCATCCTCCTGAGCATGTGCCATGGCTCTTTCCACTTCATTCATGGCAGTGGCAGCTTCATTTTCGATAACAGGTCCTCCTAGTGGATCCTGACTCAATGAAGCAGAACTCTGACTGTCCTGAGAACTGTCTCTGGCAATCTCGGCTGCAATCGTTGCTTCCTGCTCAATTTCCGCATTCAACATTTCTACATATTTGGGAAAAGCAGGACATTCTATGGTCTCCTTGGCGGCATTGAAAGAGTCTTCGTAACAGAGGAAATCTCCAAGCAGTTCCTCTTCTGCACGCCAAGGCTTGAAAAGTTGCAAAAGTGCTAAATAGAAAAACTCCTTTTTTTCAGGAGATTCGCCACTCAATTTTCGATGGTTTACCAAGTGGCATTTTCTTTGCTTGACCAGACATCCTTCACTTCCTATTACAGCATACACTCCTTTCTCAGTATCTTCTTTGATGTTCCTCTTGAATATGTAATTTTGAAGTACCTCATACAGACAAACATTGTCGAGGTGACTGCTTCTATTTGGATAATATGTATCCAACATGTTGGTCTTCAAAATGTCGGTACTGTTTGGCTCTTTTTCCGCCAAATACTCAATTTCCCGCACAGGTTTGAGAACTCGATTACGCGTTGCAGCAAGACCAAGACTCGCCCAAATGATACTCCTGGACTTGGCATAGAGACTTGCTGAAGACAACCGGTCAGAACATTCGTACGCTCCGATTTCTCGATGCGACAACATCTTCAGACTGAAACTGTACAACTTCTTGCTGAGGCTCTTTTCATGGGAAATGTCCTCCCACATATCCTTCAATTCTGTCTTCTCTTTTTTGGTGATGTAAGACGTCACATACCGAGCCACAGCCATACAGTTATCAGCCACAAACTGTATATCCATGTTAGCATTCCACATGGACAAAATCACCGGGTTGTAGTCGTTGATGTACTTGGACTCTTCGTTCCTCTTCAAATTGTATGTGTTTTTAGGTGATTTCTTCATGACATTATGTCGCAGCGAAGACATCAAACTGTTTACTCTTCCTTTAGAAATCACCGGTCGTGGAAAGCCGAAACGACATTTGGTGTAGAACTTGTCCTTGTTTCGGAATTTACGACGGCAGTACTTTCCACATCGATGGCTTTGGAAACGCAGAACTTTTTCTCTTAGGCTTTTCTTCTCCTTTGCGTTTGGAACAGCACACGTAGAATACTGTTCGATGAAACTCATCACTGAGTCTTCTGGATCCGTTCCAAATTTAGGTGCATCCTTGATCCACAGCAACATATGTATATGAGGAGCACCTCTTGCTTGGTACTCCTTTCTCAAGAAGAAATCCAACACCTCTCCAAGAGGTGGATTCTTCTTATTCATGATGAAAGACATCATAGCTTCAAATCTATGATTGAAGTACCTACATACATTGACTGGATCCAAAGAGCACAGTTCTCCGGGTGTCTTGAATTCGATGTTATCTACGTTAGCATTTGCCTCTCGTAGAAATTCAAGTAAGTCTTCCCAGCCATACTCGGCACAGCTCAGAGTGAGGAACCATGTGGGAGTACCTAAGTTCCTCAGCATACATTTTAAATCACCATGACGACGGTACCAGTACTCATTAGTACCACGCTGACACGCCATGAGATTAATCAGGTGAGAATCCAAAATACTGTCTTGGACATTGACTTTATCCATAAAGTCACTTGCCGAGATGTTTTGCATGTGTATACCACTTTTCAAGATGTGGTTCACTGCATATGACAGTCCAGACAGATCGCTTTCAAACAGGAGATGAAACAAATAGGGAATGCATTGTCGAAACCTAGCATCTCCTGCATACAATCGCAAAGTCCGGTATTCAGAAGCAGGAATTTGATGAGGTCGCTCATCATATCTTCCTCCCTGACCTGTTGGAAAAAGCTGTGGGAAACACCGAGCTTCCAAACTTTCCTCCCAAACACTAATGGGACTCCCTTTGGCTTGTTTCATTTGAAACAACTCAATAGCATTCCCCATGACTTCCTTGGAATGCAAAGGATGAACACTATAATGTTCATATATTTCTTCACTAGTAGAGGGTTCTACTTTCTCAATTTGACCAGCACACAAATCGCTATCCTCTTCCTCACTTACTTCCTCTTCTGCAACATATACATTCTTATAGTATTTATTATTTTTTTTCAAATACAATGTTGCCTTTTTAACTTTCCTAACATCTACTAAATCTTGCCATATTTTCTTATTCTTTGTCGGAACCCCATTAACTAAGATAACCAGAGGTTCCTCTTCCACTTTTTCTACTCCAATTGTGTTAATGTTTTTCTTCAAATCTAGAGGCAAATAAACAACTCTTCCCTTTAATCCTCTCTGTAAATCTGATGGAGGCAATTTCCCTGTCTTTGGCTCCATTCTTACAATAGCCTGAAAGGGATGGATACTTTGAATCAAAATAGATTCATAAGTATTTAAATCCTTCAATTCAGAAGGAATCTCAACCAATTCCAGATTATTATGAACTGCTCTAGCAGGCATCTGGTTTTGATTTAATTTGCAACAACAATAAGTACACACACGTTGATCAAATCCCAAATCAAAACAATTTTCTACCATCAAGTATGTTGCAAAATCCTTCCATTCACTATTATTTTCCCTTTCACTTTTTGCATATAAATCCACTAACTTAGTCTGATTCTTATAATAAGTGCGTCGACAACACACACAAGTGAAATTAGGCCTCTCACTTGATTTCACCTGAAACGTCGCAATTTCCCTCTGGAAATTATCTGTACTGGAAACCTGTACACTATCTTCCACATTACCCTCTTCTTCTGGGTCAATTTCAACATTCTCCTCTTTACTTCCAAAGTAACAAAACTCAATTTCTTCACATATGTTCTTCACATCTATTTCAGAACCATGCAAAAGAGCAGCGCATAATTGTTTAAGCATAATTGCTGGACTCTTAGCATAATACAACATTCTAACTAATTTCCTCACTTTATTATGATGCACTGCTAGCATCCTGAAATGATGAAAAACACTCTGGCATAGTCTCCTGGAAAGACAAGCCAGTGAATGACCATGCAAACCTGTCACTTCTCTCACTCTGCAAGGATCTAATTCTTGCAACAACCTTATTTTCTGCTTCAAACTTTTCTTATTAAATGACCGTACAAAATTACAAAGCAAATTGATGGAATCCTGTCGCACACTGCAAATACTACTACACTTCCAGGTGTACACAGGACCCTTAGCACGTCTTCCTAAAACCTCATTACCTAACACCTCTTCTGTCTCTGTTGTCACAAGTTTTTCTTTTTCAACTGGACAACCATCTTTCACTTCATAAGCACGACCACTGGTGTCAACTGCATGCACCAAATCATTATCCTGGAAATAACTCTCCTCATTAAAAAATGCCTCACAGCTTGAACTATGCATCCATTCTCCAGAAAAAACTTCACAAAAATTACTACGATTAACTATTCTCTTCCATCTACTATTTCTTTTGAAATCATAAATTGCCTTGTTTAGCTTCCTAATTCTATTGATTATCAAAATAAATAACTTACGTTTAATTTCAAATGCCTGATCAATAACTTTCTCAACTTTTTTTTTTCTCTTATAAAAAACCAGTTTCTGTTGACCTTTCTTAATATTTTTTAACAAATTGCCAATTATCCTGTTGCGGAACATTCGTTTACGAATGTCCCTAAACTGTTGTTTCCTTCTACTATCATGCACAGACTTATCTCTTGCTCTAGCAGTAACATTTTTGATTGGCCTTTCCTTTCCATTTGATTTGCTTCTCTTTTTATGGACTGAAACATTTTCTGTAGTAATATTTTTTTTACTACACATATTTCTTATGAAATATTTTGTGCTCTTACCCGGTGCTTTCTTCGTGACTTGACAAATATTTTTGTTAGAGGACTGCTGCTTATTTTGTTTCACCTGCTGTCTTTGACGTTTTGCAGCCTTTCTCTGTCTTTCTATTGTTGGCATGGTGAAATCTTGAAATGATCTGCAGTTGAATCTGTGGTAAAATATAATAAAAAAATTTATTAACCATTATTACCAAACAGTAAATCAATAACAATGATCAAAAACCTAACACACTACTTGACATTTTAAATAGAAGATTTTTTAGTCCTTGGCAAATTTACAATACAGAAATAGCAGAAAAGAAATGACATTTATATTTATGTTACCTGTGCTATTTTATATGTGAATCTGATCTAATTTTATGAGCATATTTTAATATTTTATTGAAGACACTACACATAACCTGTTTTTGAAGGTGTCTTTATTTTTAAATTAAACGGTTTACATTTTTACTTTTCATTAATTATACATTTTAAAAATAAATGTTTATATTTCCATAGGCTCAAGCAGGTCAGCTTCCCACCCTATGTCATATAATTCGGACAAATCTGCATCCTCATCACGCTCTTCTTCATCCTCAGGATTTAAATCATCCAATGGATCAACATCCACTGATGTTTCAATTACAAGTTCAATGATGAGGTCAAAATCAACTGATTGCAGATTGTCACTCATGTTGATGTTGTCTTTATCTTTAAAGAAAGATAACAACAATGAGATGTTGCAGAGTAAGTGACAAATCTCAGAGATTATAATAGTAAAATTGTTTAACAAGAGTAATATTTTGCAGCTATTATTTAGCCATGTCCAGCAATGCTGATCAGGTGAAGACTATGTCTAATTTTTCAGTGAACAGGACTCATCTCTTCTTAACCTTGGATAAGCCTCACCGACTCTGTGTGTCCTGCACATACTTAAATGTAAAGGGGCAGATTTATGTTAAATGGCACATCCCCAGGCATGCACCAGTTAACGTGCACCGCTGCTCTGCCACCCATGGTGTGCCGTATTTACAATCAGATAGTAGAAAGCTGCGTCAAAACCCTGTGCCTGCTTTAAGCAGGTATAGGTCTTGACGCAACATTGTGGAGATGGGGCACCCCTGAGCCTTGCTTGAGCTGCATCGCACTTGCGATACAACTCCAGCAATCACTACCTTTACAGCACAGATACATCACGCATCTGTGCCATTTTTGCCCCATGATGCCCCGCATTGTAAATGCAGCACACCATGGGTGGCGGAACAGCGGCGCAGGATGACTGACACATCCCTGGTGATGCACCAGTCATCATAAATCTATCCCTAATCTTCTTATCTTGTTACAGATGAACCGCCATATGTACCATCAAACTATTTTGCATTTCCTAAATAGCGAATTTTAAGGAATAAATAGCAATTCTTTACCATTCCTAATTTGCAATGAGCAAATTGCTAATTGCAAGTTACCCATTCATTTCCATGGGCTAGGAGCCTCATAGGAATGAAGGTTTAATTTGCGATTAGCAATTTGCTCATCACAAATTAGGAATTTTTCCAAGGGTGCAGGGGTGTCTCAAGAACACCCTGCTGCACCCCTGAAAAAGAAATTTGGGGGCATATGGCACACATACATGCCCTAAGGGCATGTGTTGGCGTCATATGGGACCTTTTGTTTTTTTGAAAAAAAGATTTTTGAAAAGAATTCACAAATTACCACCAATTTACCACAATAGTTTCCAAATCCTTAATGTCATTTTTTACATATTTTTTGTTTGATACATTGCATTTAAGTAATCGTTGAGCCCTTTTCAACGCCTGTTTTTTGTTGTTTCCCCCCCCAAAAAAAACCGAAAAAAAAATAAAATCGTTCAAAAAATACAAAAAAAACAAAAAATGTTCAAAAAATTAAAAAAAAATATAAAACAACAAAAATATTTTAAAAAAAGTTCTTTTCAGAACTACCTTCCCTTTCCAAAAAATTGCTAGAATGTTTAGCACTCTGGCAAGCTCTATTTCTTTTGGTTCGCTCCCGGGTTAGCTTCCCGGTACGCGGACCGGGAGCTAACCCAAAACATTTTTTTTTTTAAAAAAAGAGTAAGTATAAGGAAAGTAAACAGAGAGTGATGTTAAAAGAAAGACAGCTATAGGGAGTAAAGAAGAGATACTGTTTAATAGATTTATTTACCGAAGAAAAGACGGAAGCGGGTATAATTGTGAAAAACAAAATAGATAACAAAGTGAAAGAAAAAAAAAGAGAGTATAACATTAACAAAGAAGAGTTTCTTGGAGAATGTGAGTGAATGTTCAAAATAAGATTAAAACATGAGGAATAACAGAGAGAAAAAATAGAAAACAGAAAACAAAAAATAACAGAAAAAGATTAATTGAAACAGCAAAGAAATGTAAGTAACATAGAGCCATATTATCAACATAAGAGTGGTAGGTAATAATGGGGTAAACCCTTACCTCATCGACCTGGGTCAGTGCAAAGTTATAAAAAAAGGGGTGGTCGATTACAAAACAATTAAACATTCCATTACTCAAATATAAAGGTACACACTCAAAATAAGTATCATTTAGACTGAATTTAATTCAGTTTTACTGCATTGATTTCCTATAGTCTCACATATATTATATTTCATATTCATACAATACATGGTAAATTACGTACAGTTCTTCAATTAGTGCTCGGTGATTGTCAGAGAAGAAAGGAAATTTAAAGGAGGGTAGGGTGTGTTTGGTAAAGAATGGGGGACAAAGAAAAGGAATTGTGTCCTATAAACAATTCGGGGTATCAGAACTGGGACAGTGTATCCGTGGGTGTGGCAAGCGTCCTACATCCACCGGGCGATTAAATCGCCCGGTGGATGTAGTTCTGATACCCCGTCATCTGGGACGCCTATGAGTGAATAATGCTCTTTAAAGACTGGAGAACTTAGTAAGTCTTTTTTCCGTCTTGGGCTAATTCACTACGACCTGCCTTCAATATCCTTCCTAATACTAATTTATTTCCTCTATAGAACAACTCTACAGGCGCGAGTCCTAATTCAGAAGGGACATCACACGAACGCCTGCACATGTAGGTACACCGTGACTGATGCCCTGGTTTTTTTAAATTTCAAATGATTCTATCTAGTGATACACATTTCTGTTTTCCTAGGTGCTCAATGTCACTGTTTTTAATTGTCCTGAGGAAGACCCCAAACTGAGGACCCACCCGCCCTTACCCTGGGGGTCGAAACGTCGACAACATCATCAACACATACACGCCCTATTGAAAATTTGCTAAACTTAGCTCCCGTGTATAGTGTGTTTCTAGGGAACAACTGTGATCTGTAACAGGACTGGAAATGCTCTGTGAATAAGACAGAATTGTTTATAGGACACAATTCCTTTTCTTTGTCCCCCATTCTTTTCCAAATATGTGAGACTATAGGAAATCAATGCAGTAAAACTGAATTAAATTCAGTCTAAATGATACTTATTTTGAGTGTGTACCTTTATATTTGAGTAATGGAATGTTTAATTGTTTTGTAATCGACCACCCCTTTTTTTATAACATATCATCAACATAGGCAATAAAAGTTTTGCAACTTTTATTGCCAGAAATGTGTCGCTAAAGCTGCTTTTAGCGACAGAAAACTGCCGCTAAAACCACTTTTGCACGAGTTTTCTGCCAATAAAAAGAGCAATAATTTTATTGGCTGTATTCATAATATGCCCCTTAGTGTGCTTCAACTACACAGAGAAAGCATTATGAACAAGTAGTGATAGAGTGATCAGTCAAAGACACTAAGAGTAATAGAGACGGAGTGAGTGAACAAGAGTGAGGAACTACGAGAAGAGAGGGACTGAGAAAAAGAGTGGAAGGAGTTGAGTAAGTAGGTAATAGAGAAAGGAATGAGGGAAGTAGCAAAGGCAGGAAACTGAGGGTTAAAGAAATGAAGCAGTGGAACTAATAGTAGGTGAATGTGATAGAAATGTAACGAAAAGAGTACAAAGCATTTACCTTATAATTGTCGTTAAATTACTCACTTTTTGTTTTTATACTTTCAATCTGTGAAAGAGAGAACAAACATTTCAAAAATATTACAACATGTATTTAAAAATTACAAAAGACAAGGGAAAAGATTGAAGGACAAACAGTTTTTCAACAACTTTGACACTTACAGAAGCTTCTGCTTCTCCAGGCCCCCTACACAGTCCTAAAGATATACATTTTAAACTAACAGTATCTTGATGCAGATGAAGTGAGGCCTATCTTAAAACATGGTGCATCTTTTGCATTGCTGTTGTCTCAGAAAAGTGTCGCAAGACACTAAAATTTTAAATAATTGCTTCAGGATGCCAATAAGATGTGTCCTATCCAGAGTTTTTTTGAGTTGAGGCCTACTCAGAGTTGCAGATGAAATTTCGAGTTGTTGAAGAGAACAGAGGACATAATACATGTGAAGGTCTACCAATGAAGTGAGTCATGTCCACTGCACTCTTGAACAAAGTCCAAACCTCCTATGTTTCCCTGGACAGACCTAAACTTGATCTGCACAATGTGATTCGTAATGATAGGAAACACAGGTAATGTAATTGAAATACGTGCAATTTATTTTGCTCATTTCACAATCACATCACTTGTGTTTCCTTTGCTTAGGTATCTCATTGTGCAGATGTAGTCTAGCATATGAAAGAATACGCAGAAGTGCAGCACTGCATGCAACAACTTTGACACTTACAGAAGCCTCACCTTCTCCATGCCTCCTACACAGTTCTACATATACATCATAAATGCAAACAGTACAGAATTAATTATACATGTTAAATGGTTTATTTTTGCTGTTCTCAGAATGTATCAAAATTCACTAAAAACAGTGACTTGAAGGTATTCATCATATAACAGCGGGGAAAAAAAAACACAATCAAAATGATTGTGTTTAAAAAACCCATACAACATAAGAAATCAGAATTCAGAACTCCTTAAAGTTAACTTACTTTCCATGACGTCAAAGGATGTCCTATGAACAGCTTACACTCTTTTGTGCTGTTATTACTTTCAGCCCGCCACTTTCTGAAAGAAAATCTCCATCGTTTTTAAAAACATGTTACATGCAATAAATGACTTCTTGCTCTCTACCACAAGTTTCCACAAGGCCAAATCTTGTCAGACCCATTTATAACTCTTGGATTTCTTGTAAGCCAATCCCGTCATTTGGCATTTCCGCAACTTTCAGAATTAAAATGTTGAAGATCATTTTCACAATCCTGGAATAGTAATATCTTCCCCTTCTTGCTCAGTCATGTTCTACATTTCCTATGACACTGATACTGCTTACTATGAAGCAGACTTACACTAACTCTATGACTACTACAATTATTTAATTCTCTACATCACTTTCAATCACAAAGCAATGTAAAACAGTAGACAGCGTTGCAGACTTACATTCCCTCTACTCTATGTTTTGATTGGCTGCTTCAATTAGCTTATAAAAAGAAATAGTTTTTCTGAACTCATTCAAAGTGCATGTATTTCTCCATGACGTCCAGTGTTATGGTAAAAAGTTATGTCTCTGTACTACACTTATCCTCAAGGCCAAATAGAGTAGGAGCAATGAGAACTTCTTGAAGTTCCTCAGAGCACATCCCGAGATTCTTTCCCTAAAATTTTGGTTTTAAAAACACCAGGTAAGAGTTTTTAAGGTCATATGGCAATTTTTTTTTGAAAATTAAAACAGAATCATTGCAGAATGACCAGCCATTTCTACACTTTAAATAAGCTGTATAATGTCCTGATGTTATTGAAGGGCCGTTATGATATATAATTGCTGCAGTTACAAAAGTCCTTCCTGATATTGACAACTGCGAAGCTACAAATTTTTTAATTAAAGTTGTCAATTTTGTTCCATCAGGCCTACATCGTTGAAACATTAAAATGACATACTGGCCATATGTTCGTATAAATAATGTGGACATCATTTCAAATTTACATTGGCTACACTCCATGTTGTGATCAGCTGCTTTTACTAGCTTATTAAAGGAGACTGATTTACTGTCTGGCAAAGTTAAATATATAAATCTTTCTGAGTCTACACTAGTAGTACTTGATACCATACAGTTCTCGCAGTCATGCTGCCATTGATAAGAAAGCCCAAACAGCTGATCTACATCTACACCTTCAGCATGCAATACATCAAGCATATACATTAAAAACTCCTGACAATCTTGCTGAATATTTTGAGAGAATTGTGTTTGGCCTGAACATCTGTCTAACAGATTTCGAATTTCAGACACACTTTCTATGTTTCTTCTATCAGTGCTACATTTCTCTAACACAGAATTTAACAAACTGCAAAATCTTTGATCAGAATTGACCACAATCTCTTCTTTTACATTTTCTAGAGAAAACAAAACATTAACCACTACATTAGCATAGCAGTTGACACCAGAACTGTTTTCAAATTGAAAACCAACAACATCTTCAACAGAATCCTTTTTGTTTCTGCTTGTAATTTTAGGTTCATCGACTTTTCGTCTTTTTACTACAACCTCCCCAGTATTGGTCACATTTCTTCGTTTCCGGCCTACCACACGTTTCTCAAACAAAGGATACTGAGGCAAATGTGACGCATACTCTCTTCTTAACCTATTGTATTCCTTAACACAATCTAGATCCGCACAAATGTTTGTGACATCACACTCAATCAAGTACAATCCCGATAAAGTTCTAACTCGTGACAATGCCACGTATGCCATACCCTCCTTGAACACAGAACTGCCAATGTTCACCAATGCACAGTCTACACTTAAACCTTGCGATTTATGGATTGTCACCGCATATGCCAAGCAAACAGGAAACTGCTTACGGCGAACATATAAGTCTTTTACAAGCAAAAATCTAGCAGAGCAGTGACCAATTAGCTGTACTTCCTCAATGCCATCAAATTTAATTTTAAAAAATTCAATTCCATCTCTATTTCTGTATTTTACAAAATCAACAACATTACCCATTGATCCATTTACCAGACCTCTTTCAACATGTAAATTCCTTCTTAAAATTATACGGCAGTTCAAGCACACATTCAGAGTCTTTTCAAAACCTGCAGTTTTAGATATACTCTTCTCTAATGAATCCAATTTTGTTTTCAGATTCTCAGACAAAATAATTGTTGATCCCATATGCTCTACTCTGTCAATAGCTTCCAGTTTCACAATCTCTTGCTTTTCTAAATGCAACATTTTGTTGTTGAGTTTGGCACATTCTGCAAGAGTTGGCATCAAACATATTCCAGATTTCTTATCAGTAATTTTCTGAAAAATATTCTCAGGCACAACATCTTGTTCTGGATATAAATTTGACAGTAATCGTGCATGTAAAGCTTCTTTCCCATGCTCGGTCACTTTTCCAATTCTAACATCTTGTAGAATAGTCTTGTAAACTTCATCCTTCGCCTGACGCATATTTTCATGCAGTTCAGCATAATTGAAGTTTAACCATATATTGACGTTGCCAATGCTGCCTAGGCACTTCCTGGTATCTTCATGCGTGAGCATTTTGAACACAGGTTGCCCTTTCACTGGTGTCAGCTGCAGAAGATCTCCGAAAACAATGATGTGTTTGCCACCAAATAACACATCATACTCTGTTTTGAGAACTTCTTGCATTCTCAAATGCACAAAGGCAAGCATGACATTGGAAACCATGCTTACTTCGTCAATGATAAGAAGTTTCATTTTCCTCAAGATTCTTGAAACTTCAAAACAAGCATCTCCAGATAGCTTGTGATATTGTAATTTGTTGTCATGCTCCACTGGCAGCATCAGTAAACGATGTAAAGTAATCCCTTTAATGTTATGTGCTGCCAGTCCAGTTGGAGCGGTGACAACACAAGACAGCGATGACTCTGTCCTTTCCTGCAAATAGCATGAAATTGCTTTAATGAGGAAACTTTTTCCAGTTCCCGCTTCTCCACTCACGTACAGTCGGACAGGCTTCAACGACGTACATGAGCACTCTTTCTTGTCATGACTTAATCCATGATCAATTTGCATGGTAACTTCGTCATATATTTTCCTCTGCTCAACGTTGAGTTGTCTTTCCAACTCTTCTAAGTTAACCGCATCCTCCTGAGCATGTGCCATGGCTCTTTCCACTTCATTCATGGCAGTGGCAGCTTCATTTTCGATAACAGGTCCTCCTAGTGGATCCTGACTCAATGAAGCAGAACTCTGACTGTCCTGAGAACTGTCTCTGGCAATCTCGGCTGCAATCGTTGCTTCCTGCTCAATTTCCGCATTCAACATTTCTACATATTTGGGAAAAGCAGGACATTCTATGGTCTCCTTGGCGGCATTGAAAGAGTCTTCGTAACAGAGGAAATCTCCAAGCAGTTCCTCTTCTGCACGCCAAGGCTTGAAAAGTTGCAAAAGTGCTAAATAGAAAAACTCCTTTTTTTCAGGAGATTCGCCACTCAATTTTCGATGGTTTACCAAGTGGCATTTTCTTTGCTTGACCAGACATCCCTCACTTCCTATTACAGCATACACTCAGTATCTTCTTTGATGTTCCTCTTGAATATGTAATTTTGAAGTACCTCATACAGACAAACATTGTCGAGGTGACTGCTTCTATTTGGATAATATGTATCCAACATGTTGGTCTTCAAAATGTCGGTACTGTTTGGCTCCTTTTCCGCCAAATACTCAATTTCCCGCACAGGTTTGAGAACTCGATTACGCGTTGCAGCAAGACCAAGACTCGCCCAAATGATACTCCTGGACTTGGCATAGAGACTTGCTGAAGACAACCGGTCAGAACATTCGTACGCTCCGATTTCTCGATGCGACAACATCTTCAGACTGAAACTGTACAACTTCTTGCTGAGGCTCTTTTCATGGGAAATGTCCTCCCACATATCCTTCAATTCTGTCTTCTCTTTTTTGGTGATGTAAGACGTCACATACCGAGCCACAGCCATACAGTTATCAGCCACAAACTGTATATCCATGTTAGCATTCCACATGGACAAAATCACCGGGTTGTAGTCGTTGATGTACTTGGACTCTTCGTTCCTCTTCAAATTGTATGTGTTTTTAGGTGATTTCTTCATGACATTATGTCGCAGCGAAGACATCAAACTGTTTACTCTTCCTTTAGAAATCACCGGTCGTGGAAAGCCGAAACGACATTTGGTGTAGAACTTGTCCTTGTTTCGGAATTTACGACGGCAGTACTTTCCACATCGATGGCTTTGGAAACGCAGAACTTTTTCTCTTAGGCTTTTCTTCTCCTTTGCGTTTGGAACAGCACACGTAGAATACTGTTCGATGAAACTCATCACTGAGTCTTCTGGATCCGTTCCAAATTTAGGTGCATCCTTGATCCACAGCAACATATGTATATGAGGAGCACCTCTTGCTTGGTACTCCTTTCTCAAGAAGAAATCCAACACCTCTCCAAGAGGTGGATTCTTCTTATTCATGATGAAAGACATCATAGCTTCAAATCTATGATTGAAGTACCTACATACATTGACTGGATCCAAAGAGCACAGTTCTCCGGGTGTCTTGAATTCGATGTTATCTACGTTAGCATTTGCCTCTCGTAGAAATTCAAGTAAGTCTTCCCAGCCATACTCGGCACAGCTCAGAGTGAGGAACCATGTGGGAGTACCTAAGTTCCTCAGCATACATTTTAAATCACCATGACGACGGTACCAGTACTCATTAGTACCACGCTGACACGCCATGAGATTAATCAGGTGAGAATCCAAAATACTGTCTTGGACATTGACTTTATCCATAAAGTCACTTGCCGAGATGTTTTGCATGTGTATACCACTTTTCAAGATGTGGTTCACTGCATATGACAGTCCAGACAGATCGCTTTCAAACAGGAGATGAAACAAATAGGGAATGCATTGTCGAAACCTAGCATCTCCTGCATACAATCGCAAAGTCCGGTATTCAGAAGCAGGAATTTGATGAGGTCGCTCATCATATCTTCCTCCCTGACCTGTTGGAAAAAGCTGTGGGAAACACCGAGCTTCCAAACTTTCCTCCCAAACACTAATGGGACTCCCTTTGGCTTGTTTCATTTGAAACAACTCAATAGCATTCCCCATGACTTCCTTGGAATGCAAAGGATGAACACTATAATGTTCATATATTTCTTCACTAGTAGAGGGTTCTACTTTCTCAATTTGACCAGCACACAAATCGCTATCCTCTTCCTCACTTACTTCCTCTTATAGTATTTATTATTTTTTTTCAAATACAATGTTGCCTTTTTAACTTTCCTAACATCTACTAAATCTTGCCATATTTTCTTATTCTTTGTCGGAACCCCATTAACTAAGATAACCAGAGGTTCCTCTTCCACTTTTTCTACTCCAATTGTGTTAATGTTTTTCTTCAAATCTAGAGGCAAATAAACAACTCTTCCCTTTAATCCTCTCTGTAAATCTGATGGAGGCAATTTCCCTGTCTTTGGCTCCATTCTTACAATAGCCTGAAAGGGATGGATACTTTGAATCAAAATAGATTCATAAGTATTTAAATCCTTCAATTCAGAAGGAATCTCAACCAATTCCAGATTATTATGAACTGCTCTAGCAGGCATCTGGTTTTGATTTAATTTGCAACAACAATAAGTACACACACGTTGATCAAATCCCAAATCAAAACAATTTTCTACCATCAAGTATGTTGCAAAATCCTTCCATTCACTATTATTTTCCCTTTCACTTTTTGCATATAAATCCACTAACTTAGTCTGATTCTTATAATAAGTGCGTCGACAACACACACAAGTGAAATTAGGCCTCTCACTTGATTTCACCTGAAACGTTGCAATTTCCCTCTGGAAATTATCTGTACTGGAAACCTGTACACTATCTTCCACATTACCCTCTTCTTCTGGGTCAATTTCAACATTCTCCTCTTTACTTCCAAAGTAACAAAACTCAATTTCTTCACATATGTTCTTCACATCTATTTCAGAACCATGCAAAAGAGCAGCGCATAATTGTTTAAGCATAATTGCTGGACTCTTAGCATAATACAACATTCTAACTAATTTCCTCACTTTATTATGATGCACTGCTAGCATCCTGAAATGATGAAAAACACTCTGGCATAGTCTCCTGGAAAGACAAGCCAGTGAATGACCATGCAAACCTGTCACTTCTCTCACTCTGCAAGGATCTAATTCTTGCAACAACCTTATTTTCTGCTTCAAACTTTTCTTATTAAATGACCGTACAAAATTACAAAGCAAATTGATGGAATCCTGTCGCACACTGCAAATACTACTACACTTCCAGGTGTACACAGGACCCTTAGCACGTCTTCCTAAAACCTCATTACCTAACACCTCTTCTGTCTCTGTTGTCACAAGTTTTTCTTTTTCAACTGGACAACCATCTTTCACTTCATAAGCACGACCACTGGTGTCAACTGCATGCACCAAATCATTATCCTGGAAATAACTCTCCTCATTAAAAAATGCCTCACAGCTTGAACTATGCATCCATTCTCCAGAAAAAACTTCACAAAAATTACTACGATTAACTATTCTCTTCCATCTACTATTTCTTTTGAAATCATAAATTGCCTTGTTTAGCTTCCTAATTCTATTGATTATCAAAATAAATAACTTACGTTTAATTTCAAATGCCTGATCAATAACTTTCTCAACTTTTTTTTTTCTCTTATAAAAAACCAGTTTCTGTTGACCTTTCTTAATATTTTTTAACAAATTGCCAATTATCCTGTTGCGGAACATTCGTTTACGAATGTCCCTAAACTGTTGTTTCCTTCTACTATCATGCACAGACTTATCTCTTGCTCTAGCAGTAACATTTTTGATTGGCCTTTCCTTTCCATTTGATTTGCTTCTCTTTTTATGGACTGAAACATTTTCTGTAGTAATATTTTTTTTACTACACATATTTCTTATGAAATATTTTGTGCTCTTACCCGGTGCTTTCTTCGTGACTTGACAAATATTTTTGTTAGAGGACTGCTGCTTATTTTGTTTCACCTGCTGTCTTTGACGTTTTGCAGCCTTTCTCTGTCTTTCTATTGTTGGCATGGTGAAATCTTGAAATGATCTGCAGTTGAATCTGTGGTAAAATATAATAAAAAAATTTATTAACCATTATTACCAAACAGTAAATCAATAACAATGATCAAAAACCTAACACACTACTTGACATTTTAAATAGAAGATTTTTTAGTCCTTGGCAAATTTACAATACAGAAATAGCAGAAAAGAAATGACATTTATATTTATGTTACCTGTGCTATTTTATATGTGAATCTGATCTAATTTTATGAGCATATTTTAATATTTTATTGAAGACACTACACATAACCTGTTTTTGAAGGTGTCTTTATTTTTAAATTAAACGGTTTACATTTTTACTTTTCATTAATTATACATTTTAAAAATAAATGTTTATATTTCCATAGGCTCAAGCAGGTCAGCTTCCCACCCTATGTCATATAATTCGGACAAATCTGCATCCTCATCACGCTCTTCTTCATCCTCAGGATTTAAATCATCCAATGGATCAACATCCACTGATGTTTCAATTACAAGTTCAATGATGAGGTCAAAATCAACTGATTGCAGATTGTCACTCATGTTGATGTTGTCTTTATCTTTAAAGAAAGATAACAACAATGAGATGTTGCAGAGTAAGTGACAAATCTCAGAGATTATAATAGTAAAATTGTTTAACAAGAGTAATATTTTGCAGCTATTATTTAGCCATGTCCAGCAATGCTGATCAGGTGAAGACTATGTCTAATTTTTCAGTGAACAGGACTCATCTCTTCTTAACCTTGGATAAGCCTCACCGACTCTGTGTGTCCTGCACATACTTAAATGTAAAGGGGCAGATTTATGTTAAATGGCACATCCCCAGGCATGCACCAGTTAACGTGCACCGCTGCTCTGCCACCCATGGTGTGCCGTATTTACAATCAGATAGTAGAAAGCTGCGTCAAAACCCTGTGCCTGCTTTAAGCAGGTATAGGTCTTGACGCAACATTGTGGAGATGGGGCACCCCTGAGCCTTGCTTGAGCTGCATCGCACTTGCGATACAACTCCAGCAATCACTACCTTTACAGCACAGATACATCACGCATCTGTGCCATTTTTGCCCCATGATGCCCCGCATTGTAAATGCAGCACACCATGGGTGGCGGAACAGCGGCGCAGGATGACTGACACATCCCTGGTGATGCACCAGTCATCATAAATCTATCCCTAATCTTCTTATCTTGTTACAGATGAACCGCCATATGTACCATCAAACTATTTTGCATTTCCTAAATAGCGAATTTTAAGGAATAAATAGCAATTCTTTACCATTCCTAATTTGCAATGAGCAAATTGCTAATTGCAAGTTACCCATTCATTTCCATGGGCTAGGAGCCTCATAGGAATGAAGGTTTAATTTGCGATTAGCAATTTGCTCATCACAAATTAGGAATTTTTCCAAGGGTGCAGGGGTGTCTCAAGAACACCCTGCTGCACCCCTGAAAAAGAAATTTGGGGGCATATGGCACACATACATGCCCTAAGGGCATGTGTTGGCGTCATATGGGACCTTTTGTTTTTTTGAAAAAAAGATTTTTGAAAAGAATTCACAAATTACCACCAATTTACCACAATAGTTTCCAAATCCTTAATGTCATTTTTTACATATTTTTTGTTTGATACATTGCATTTAAGTAATCGCAAAATTTGCAAATGCTTCAGTGCAATCGCAAAAAGAGGAATAGCAAATTTTGCTACTCCTTATTTTGCATCAAACTTGTTTGATACATACCATTTGTCTAATTAACATTCGCAAAGGCCGAAATTCGCAGAATTTTGATCTTTGCGAATGCTAATTAGCTTGATACATATGGCCCCAAGTGAGGCCTGTCTTGCAACATGGTGCATGTTTTGCATCACTGCTGCATCGGTTTCATGTGGTACGTTTTTTTTACACCATGATATATCTGCCTAAATGCATCAATTTGTAATTTTGTCGCCTCATAGCAAATCTTTTGCACCGCCGCTGCATCATAAAAGTGACGCACAGTGGCGCAAAAGAGGCATACACCTATCATAAATCTGTCCCTAGCATTTTAAATGATTAATTCAGGATGACGATAAGGTGTGGCCTATCCAGAGGTTTGTTTAAGGTGAGGCCTACTCAGGATTGCAGATTAAAGTTACGCTTGATGAAGAATACAGAAGAGATAATACATGTAAAGGCCTACCAATGAAGTAAGTGATTTGCACTTTATTTTGCCAGTCATCATAAATGTATCCCTAAGCTTCTTATCTTGTTAGACATCAACCGCCATATGTATCATATAACTATTTTGCATTTCCAAAATAGCGAATTTTAAGGAATAAATAGCGATTCTTTACCATTCCAAATTTGCGATGAGCAAATTGCTAATTGCAAATTACCCATTCATTTCCATGCGCCAGGATGCCCATATGAAAGAAGGTGCAATTTGCAATTAGCAATTAGCTCATAGCAAATTAGGAATTTTTCCAAAGGTGTAGGGGTGTCTCAAAAACACCCTGCTGCACCCCTGAAAAAGAAATTTGGGGGCATATGGCGCACATAAATTTTACCAACATTCCTTTACCTCAAAAACGATTTTCAATTCATAATTTGAAAACACTGCCCACAGGGAAATTACTTAAAATGTCCTTAAGACACATGAAAGTGTTTTTTTATTGCCTTTCCAGCATGGTTGGGTCACTTTTAATATGGCTATGTAACACAAACATTTAAAATCTAAATTTGCCATGCACAGGTGGGAGCATATTTACAAGCAATTTGCGCCACAGAGAAAGGTCTTACATTAAAATGGGAAAAATAACATCAGGGACAGTCAATTGCCTTATAAAGAAGCATACACCATTATGTCCTTGTCATAAATTTAAAAACAATTCCTTTTCCCCAAAAACGATTTTCAAATCATAATTTCAAAACACTGCACATGGGAAAATTACTTAAAATGTCCTTAAGACACATAAAAGCGTTTTTAATTGCCTTTGCAGCATGTTTGTATCACTTTTAACATGGCTATGTAACACAAACATTAAAAATCTAAATTTTCCTTGCACAGGTGGGAGCATATTTACAAGCAATTTGCGCCACATAATTCATAATTTTCTCCTTAAAGCACACTATTCTCTATCTAAATTAAAGAAATATTTTCTCACCTTAGCAAATACTTTGAGTTTGAAAACAGTCTCAGAAACACACCAATTTGTCTTCAGCAGAGCAAAAGGTATGCACTCCAGAGTCTGCAGCTATCAAAAGCACAGAAATGCTGTAATTCTTCACACATATCTCTCATGTCACCCAATCAAAACTCTTCCCTCACTTTTTTTCAAATGAAAACCCTTCCCCCCTCTGCCCTTTCTGCCTTTTCTGCATGGCAACCACCTCTTGGAAGATTTCTGGTGTTTGCAAGTTCACACAACAATGTTGCAATTGAACTCTGAACTCTCAGTGCACCTGCATATCCAGTGCATTCTTTCATTTAATGATTTTTTATTGACCATTCAAAATACATCTTTCAAATAACTCATCCGTGCACCCTAACTTTCTGTTTTCAGCAATCAAAATCCACCAATCACTGTTACTGCTTCATGAACACAGAAACTCCACAGTTTTTTTCATTTTAAACTCTCATTTTTTCAACTGCCATTTCATTGCCACACTTCATCTGACTGCAGGAGAACCTTCTCTCACCATGTTTTCTGTCTGGATTGTTGGACATAGTTATATTCACTGGGCTCAAAGGTACACTGAAAACAGGAATTTACCTAACCTCAATTTACAAGATGTGGAAATTAAGTGGTTTGGCCACAGAGGATTAAAATGTCACCAATTGATACCATTGGTGAAAACCTTTATGCATTTGCCCAAACCTGACCTGTTAATTGTGCACTGTGGAGGTAATGACTTGGGCACTTTGACTGGTGTAGGTCTGGAAATGCTTTTAAAGGACACCTTTGAGCAATTAATGGCACTTTTTCCTCAGACTGCCTTGGTATATTCAAATATATGCCAAAGACAGAAATGGAGGTGGTCAAACCAATTTTTTCCACAAATTGAGAAGTCGAGGAAGCATGTAAACAAATCTGTTTCAGCTTACATGAGAGACCATGGAATGGGCTCCCTGTACAACAATAACTTGCGTTACTACATGCAAGATATCTACAGAGGAGATGGAGTTCACTTCTCAGATGAGGGCAACAGAATTTTCACTCTGAATTTAAGAATGTGCATTGGTACCTACTTATAAGTACCTAAATGTACCATAAACCCAAAAGCTCTTCTCAGAGCTACCCTACATCTGATCACTCACAATTATTATTTTACTCTAACATTTTTCACTAATTTTCAACAAAGTACGCTCCCTGGGGCGCTACCCGGTACGCGAACCGGGAGCTAACCTCGCGAAATTTTTTAAAAAAATGTTTTTTTTCGCACATATGGGCCTCCTCAGCCACCCTCACAAAACCTAGGGGGTCAAGATAAGTCTACCGTGCCCCCTTCTACCCATTCTGAACATTATTTGCCCTCCATCTTGTATCTTAATTCGACCGAAACACAAAATGGTGGACTCCCGTTACGCTTAAGGTTCGCGAACCGGGGCGCTCAACGGTTCGCGTACCGGGTCGCTCCCTGGGAAGCGCACCATCAAAAAAGGTGGGAAAGTAGTTCACAGAAAAGCCACTGGAGACATTTTCACCAAATATAGACTAGCTCATACTACATACCAATCCCTACCATTTTCACAAATTTGATTGGAATTCCATTTAGCCATTTAGCCTGTAGACCTCTCTAAATACCGTGAGGTAAATTACTTCACAAAACACATCTGAAGTGTTGGAATTGACAACCAATTAAAATGTTACTTTCATTTTCTACTTTTTTTACCTGACATTTGATTGGTTATATACCTGAATATATATAAAGGAAGAGAAGAAAACACAGCCATTTTGACTACTACTTCTTGGTGTACATTTCAATAGTATTTTCACTAATTCCTTCAACTTCTTTCTAAAGGTAAGTTTTAATTTTTAAAACTGAAGTATATTGTGCACTATAAGTTAATATGGTAAACTTTTTCTGGAGTTAGGCTTCTCTTGTATAATTATGAATTTACTTACGTTAAATCACATACACTTTTTTATATTCCTACTTCCACTCTGATACTATACACTGCCCAAAATTAATCCCAACAGTGCCCTATCTCTACTAATATATATTTTTTTAATCTAAATTTCAGGCAAAATGGAAGGCGAACAGAAAGTTGAATTTCAAATTGTCCTGCAAGAGAGCAGCCAAGAAATCAATGATGAAAATGATATTGAATTTTTCGATGAAACTTTAGACAAAGAACTACTGCAATGTGTACAAGCAGTAGATAACCTCCTTGAAAATGAGGACATTTTACACCCTCAGAGACTACAATGTATATTCAATGATAATTATGAAATTTCTGACAATGAAATGTTAGAAAGTTTAATAAATTATGAAACACAATCACAATAAAAAAAAATGCTTAAAAAATAAAGAAAATAAAAAATAATCAACAAAACCAACAATCAATTAACATACAGCATTTGAAAAGTCTATCATTCATTTTTCATTGCAGTACGCTGCCCAGAACGCTTCCCGGTTCGCGGACCGGGCGCTCCCCACGCAAAAAAAACAAAAAAATGTTGTTTTTTTTTTGCCCCGCGGGGCCCTTTTAAAACCTCCACATTAAACCTAGGGGGTCAGGGAGGATCTAGTATGCCCCCTTATGGTTATTTCCCCCTTTGTTTTGGCCTCCTCTTGTCTCTCAATCCTACCGAGAGACAAGATGGCGGCCGCTCCGGACTGTTTAGAATGTTGACAGACACCGGAGAGCCAATCAGCTTAGCTACGCGAAGTTCCGGTATGCTTAAGGTCCGCGGACCGGAGCGCTGCCCGGAGCGCGCTTACAGATATATATCTTTTTTTAAATGTTAATTTCTCAAAATCCACTGGAGCACATATATTGAGACCTACAAAAGGCACATCGGGCTACCAGTCCCTACAATTTTGCCAAGTTTCATGCAAATCCATTCAGCCGTTCGGGCTCAAAGTGAGGCCAACCGCCCTATGGAAAACTCAATGTTAAAAACACGTTTTGGGACCTCCCTTTTTTCTCGACCCCCCCTGGCCGAACCCCCCCCAAATTTCCAGGGGCTGCTCAGAAACAAAATGTTCCATTTTCCAGAAAATTTCAGCCAATTCCGTCCACAAACGCCAAAGTTATTAGACATAGAATTTTCAAAAATCCCAAAGGGAAAAAATCCTAACTATATATACCTACTGGCGACCGCCAGTAGGTAATATATATATATATATATACATATATATATATATATATATATATATATATATATATATATATATATATATATATATATATATATATATATATATATATTATATATATTATATATATATATATATTCACTGAAAAAACCATAGGTTATAGACCATATATAGTTAGGAATTAACATTTAAAAAACCTTATTTTACTCACACAAAACCATTGAAATTCCATATATAGTTAGTTGCACTAACTATATATCGCGCACCCGCAATCCACTGCTGATCATGTCACATATTACATCATTCATGACATGTCACTGACCATGTCATGAATGATGTAATATGTGACATGATCAGCAGTGGATTGCGGGTGCGCGATATATAGTTAGTGCAACTAACTATATATGGAATTTCAATGGTTTTGTGTGAGTAAAATAAGGTTTTTTAAATGCTAATTCCTAACTATATATGGTCTATAACCTATGGTTTTTTCAGTGAATTTCAATGGTTTTTTAATAGCAAATATCATAAGCTGTCGAATGTCAAGTACGTGGTAAGTAAAAACATTTTCGTGTTTATGCACACTGATCTGCTTTGAATGCTGCCCCCCACCCCTCATTTCTATTAGGAGTACTCTCTCTTTGCAGATAGTGAAGGGTAGTTAACGCAGCCCTTTGCCCCCTTTGTAATCCGTCGTGCCTGCTTCTCTCTTCATTTGATTGATTGTTCTCTTTGGTTCATTCTCTATTTACAAACAAGCACAGAGTCGCAATACTCTGTTTAGTCTTTGCAGATAGCGAAAAATCGTGTAAAAAAACAAAAGGAATCGAGCAAAATCAGTAGGCCACTAATGGGATCTCTTTTTGACCTCGCTAAAATAGAAACATTAGGAACAACCTGTTGAAAATAGCAATGCGTATGTACATAAGCGGCGTTCATTTGTGTTCACAGTACCCCTTGTTGATTGTTTCAATCGAGCATTGAATTGTTCAAAGTTAATTCTCTTAAGGATCTTCTCTACCTGCAAACGAGGAAGAATAGGAATATTCTCTCTCCCTTTGCAGATAGTGAAGGGTAGGTAACGCAAGCCTTTAACACGTCGTACCTATTTCATTCCTCATTGATTGATTGATTGTCCGAACATTGACTGTTTGGGAATTAGTTCTTTTTGGAGGTATTCCCTGTTTGCAAATAAACGTAGGAAAATCTTTGCAAGTAGTGAAAGGGTACGTAATGCGGACCTTTCTCCCCCGTTGTAATCTGTCATGCCTATCTACTCCCCACTGATTGATGCACCTTTTTCACCCGGACCATTTACTAGAGATACGTCATCTGGCCCGACCAGAGAGCACCCCTAGTGAAAAGGACATATGCAATAATAACGAAGTGATCACTGTATCCTGTTAACAGAAACTTTACCATGAAACAACCTGGAAAGAAAAAAATAGGAAAACGAAAATCAGTAGGCCACTGATGAACATGAACTTTTATTAAACAACGAACAAAGAAACGATAACATAACGTAATGATAAAACCTATTAATGTCCTAGAAACAAGAAAACGTTAAAATATGCCAGTGGTGAGAGACCAGAAAAACAGTAAGAGAAACCAAATCACCCCTCGCTGTCCCACCGCCTGCCACGCCAAAAAAATCGATAGACTAGGGAAAATGCAAGTCAGTAGAACATCCGCCCCCACTCTGGAAACTTCCAAGGTGGGGCAGGGTTCCGGCTACGCCCAGCCGGGAGCAGCCCATATAAGGCAGGTCCTGCTGCCACGCCTCGGCCAGGAGATCCTAACGTAGGGTGTAGCAGGAGGAGAGGCCGAGGCCAGCGGGACCCGGCCAGGGGATTGCCTTTACAACGCTGAACAGTTGCAGGGGGGGGAATGTCTCCTCGACCCTCCCCTCTCTCTCCCAGTCCGGCCGCGGTGGCCCTTGAGAGTTGCAGGTAGTCCCGCCACATGCTCTTCCGGTCCGGCCACCAACGGTCGGGGGGCCGAGGCCGACGGGATCCGGCTGCAGCCGATAAACCAAGAAACCCGTTCATGGGGCCAGAGCCAGGGGCGTCCGGCCGACATCCACCGGAAGCCCGGCCCGAAGACGGACGGGACACTTCTTTCTTTTATAATGGCTGCGACAACACTGGGGGGGGATGTCTTGCACATGCCTCCGACCCCCCCCCCCCTCGTCCTCATCGCCTGGTCCGGCCATAACAAATCTCAAGCGAGACGCCGTGGGGTGCACTGGGAGGGAGAGACGGTGCGAACAGGCCTCTCCCGCCTCCCCAGGTGGAGGCTTCCCAGCTGCACCCTCAGCGCTCCAGGCGCCCGGAAAAGGGTTCTTCCACTGTGGCCATGCTGCAACGTCTCGCCCGGCAGGGTGGAGCCCGTCCGCTCATGTGACCCCGCGATCGCCGGTAGCTGCCGAACTCTCAAAATGGCGGTCGACCTGGCAAGAGCGGGCCCAGCATAAAGAATTGGCCCGGTCACTGGTTGACTCCACCACCGTAGTCCTCCACGACCTTGAAGATTCTAGAGGAGCCGCGGGAGTCTCCGACCCCCGATGGGGAATGACTGCCATGATCGCCCGTGGAGTGACGAAACTGTATCCGCGGGACGTCGGCGCTCCCATGCTGGCGCCAGCCTCACTTTGAATTACTAGAATCCTGCAGACCTCACTTCCGGTGAAAGCACAGTGTGACCCGGTAGGAAAAATTATTGCACCCCCTCCCCTTTTTGACTGATAGTTCAAACCACCGATCCTTTCCTTTGCCCTTTTAACGGAACTTTGGACTGCCTCCCCCTCTTTTACATTTTCTAGAGAAAACAAAACATTAACCACTACATTAGCATAGCAGTTGACACCAGAACTGTTTTCAAATTGAAAACCAACAACATCTTCAACAGAATCCTTTTTGTTTCTGCTGTGACCCTGCTACAGCACAGGCATTGTCCCCAGCAGTAATTCTGCAATGCCGGTAAGAATAGCTGTGGTGCCTACTGGACTCACTCACCCCCGCGGCGCCCCACGCCGTTTTTTGCTGGGCGGCAACTTACTAGACATCACTTTCGTGCCATCTAGATTTCAGCGCATTCTGCTGCCTTGGAACTATTCGCACAACAGACCGCTACTGACAAGAATATTTCATTATTGGTGCTGTCAATTTCAATAAATCTATTGGATAATTCAAAAGAAATTGCCACGGTCTCTTCGTTGTTTAAATGTTTTTACTGTTTTTGTTTTCTTGTATATATTTATATGTTATTAAAGTTTTATATTCCTACTACTTTGTTGGAGTGCTATATATTTTTAATGTGACACATAATTGTAAAAACTTTGATGTACAAAGAGTCATTCCTGGAATCTTCCGCTTCAGGCTCGGTCCCCTCCCCAATCACAATACAGGATGGTTTTCAGATAGTAGGAACACGTGTGGTGTGACGGATCTCATCGGGTGTGGGCCTTGATCTACCATAACTCCTTTAAAGAGGGGTAATTCTTTACAGCTGGGGCCATAAACTACATCTGCAGGGCTACCTGATAGCCTGGACAATCGGACACAGAGAAAGAGGAGTGTCAGAGGGTGCGGTAGTGAATAGGGCGAAAGGGAGGTGTCGGGCGGGCACAGAGTGTGATTCTCAGGGAAGAGCAGCGCAGATGGGGGGAGGTTTATTGCCCATGCATAAGACAGAGAGCGGTGGTGACCAGTGCCTAGGGAAGATGCTTGCGTGGGTGAGGAGCCATGCTACGAATCGACAGCGTGCAGAGAGTGGGTCTGGTCAGGACATCTAAAATGGCTGCCGTGCACGACAAAAGTGTGGCATTTCAAAAAAGGCAAGATGGCGCAGACAATGTTTTTCAACACTTCCTCATTTCCTTCGAATCGAACGTTAACAGACGTTGGGGCATATTACCAAAGTTAAGCGATATTTATCGCTAACGATGCTTACCAACCAATTTTTTACCACTAAGCATCGTCAGAAATTATCGAAGATAAACCTTGCTATTATCAAGGTTTATCGCAAATGCGATAATAAACGGCCGCAATGCATGAATATCGCTAAAAACTCAGCGATATTCATGCATTACCGAGCTAATGCTCTTAGCCATGTTATCCACCTCCCATTGGATAACATGGCTAAGAACTGCTCAGGGCAGGTGTTACTTTTTGGAGATATTCGCGCTTAGCGCGAATATCTCCAAAAGTTGGTAATAGGAGATAGATATCTTGCATGTTGTAATGCAAGTTATTGTGGTATATGGAACTCATACCATAATCTCTCAGGAAAGCAGAAACTGATCCTTTTGGGACCGCCTAAAAAGGCCTAGGGGGTGAGGAGTACTCTACTTTGCCCCCTTTTCACGTTCCGAACTATTTTATTTTACTCTCTTCTGTAATTACACAAAATAGCAGCGATAAGATGCATCGGAGACACACAGTGAGAGAAGTGAGGCCGGAGATGAAGAAGAGATGTCAAATACACATTGGAGATAATATAGTGGCAGAAGGGAAGTAAATATGAGTAAACTTACCATGTAACATAAAAATGTTGCACTCTATACTATAAGTCTCATTTTATACTACAATCACTTCGCTACAACCTCATAAATTAAAAATAAAAATGAATAATGTCTCAAACAATTTTTGATTTCTAAATATAAATTTATTCTTCAGAATTTTCTAAATTTGAAAGAACTAGTAACATGTCCTCATCAGCAATGTCCTCATTAAAAGTCTCCAATGATGATTCTTGTAACTCTATGGTCTCCAAACACTCGATAAATTCGCCATCAAGAGATTGATCAAAAAAATCATTCAAGTCATCTCCTCCTTGTGACAATATTTCATTATTGGTGCTGTCAATTTCAATCAATGTAGTGGAATCATTCAAGTCATCTCCTCGTGACAATATTTCATTATTGGTGCTCTCAATTTCAATCAATGTAGTGGAATCATTCAAGTCATCTCCTCCTTGTGACAATATTTCATTATTGGTGCTGTCCATTTCAATCAATCTAATGGAATCATACAAGTCATCTCCTCCTTGTGACAATATTTCATTATTGGTGCTCTCAATTTCAATCAATGTAGTGGAATCATTCAAGTCATCTCCTTGTGACAATATTTCATTCTTGGTGCTGTCCATTTCAATCAATCTAATGGAATCATACAAGTCATGTCCTCCTTGTGACAATATTTCATTATTGGTGCTCTCAATTTCAATCAATGTAGTGGACAATTCAAAAGAAATTGCCACGGTCTCTTCATTGTGAGCCATTTTATTTTGAAATTGCTTGCTGTAAATTGCAGAAAAAAATTATCACTTTCATTTATCGTTTTTAGTAATACATAATATAAAACTAACTTTATCAAGTATTTAGTATAACAGACGACTGCAAATAAATAACAGAAAACATTTTTCAAATTATCTTCAAGTGTACAACATAGTTCCCCTTACAAATTAACAACTCACCTTTTTAAAAGTAGGAGAAGTGTTAGTACTGTGTAAACCAAACACCAGAAATTGAGCACCAAAAATTCCTCACAAATGTACCTCAGACAGTAGTATCACAAAATGGCTGTGGTTTCCTCTCATTTGACATATATACATAACCAATTAACTTTCATCACACACAAATACAAAACCAAAGTAACATTTTAATTGGTTCTAAATTTCAACACTTTCAAATGTGTTTTCCCCATGCAATTTTCCATAGGACATTTACATACGTCTACAGCCTGAATGGCTGAACGGAATTACACCAAACTTGGCAAAATGGTACATCAAACCTAAGAGGTCAGGAAGGATCTACTATGCCCCCTTATGGTCATTTCCCCCTTCCCCCCAGCGCTCCAGGACGCGTACTTTTCGCGCAACGGAGCTTTGTGAAGCGAAGCTGATTGGTTCTCCGGCGTCTGTCAACATTCCAAACAGTCCGTAGCGGCCGCCATCTTGTCTCTCGGTAGGATCGAGAGACAAGAGGAGGCCAAAGCGAAGGGGCAAATGACCATAAGGGGGAATAGTAGATCCTCGCTGACCCCCTACGTTTGATGTGGAGGTTTTAAAAGGGCCCCGCGGGGCAAAAAAAAACCAAAATAATAATAATCGAACGGCTGAATGGATTTGCACGAAACTTGGCAAAATATTAGGGACTGGTAGCCCGATGTGCCTTTGCTAGGTCTCAATATATGTGCTCCAGTGGATTTTGAGAAATTAACGTTCAAAAAAAGATATATATCTGTAACAGCGCTCCGCTTCGCGTACTTTTCGCGTTACGGAGCTTTGCGAAGCTGATTGGTTCTCCGGCGTCTGTCAACATTCCAAACAGTCCGTAGCAGCCGCCATCTTGTCTCTCGGTAGGATTGAGAGACAAGAGGAGGCCAAAGCGAAGGGGGAAATGACCATAAGGGGGCATAGTAGATCCTTCCTGACCTCTTAGGTTTGATGTACCATTTTGCCAAGTTTGGTGTAATTCCGTTCAGCCATTCAGGCTGTAGACGTATGTAAATGTCCTATGGAAAATTGCATGGGGAAAACACATTTGAAAGTGTTGAAATTTAGAACCAATTAAAATGTATATATATTACCTACTGGCGGTCGCCAGTAGGTATATATAGTTAGGATTTTTTCTCTATGGGATTTTTGAAAATTCTATGTCTAATAACTTTGGCGTTTGTGGACGGAATTGGCTGAAATTTTCGGGAAAATGGAACATTTTGTTTCTGAGCAGCCCCTGGAAATTTGGGGGGGGTTCGTCAAGGGGGGGCCGAGAATAAAGGGGGGTCCCAAAACGTGTTTTTAACATTGAGTTTTCCATAGGGCGGTTGGCCTCACTTTTAGCCCGAACGGCTGAATGGATTTGCATGAAACTTGGCAAAATTGTAGGGACTGGTAGCCCGATGTGCCTTTTCTAGGTCTCAATATATGTGCTCCAGTGGATTTTGAGAAATTAACGTTTAAAAAAAGATATATATCTGTAAGCGCGCTCCGGGCAGCGCTCCGGTCCGCGGACCTTAAGCGTACCGGAACTTCGCGTAGCTAAGCTGATTGGCTCTCCGGTGTCTGTCAACATTCTAAACAGTCCGGAGCGGCCGCCATCTTGTCTCTCGGTAGGATTGAGAGACAAGAGGAGGCCAAAACAAAGGGGGAAATAACCATAAGGGGGCATACTAGATCCTCCCTGACCCCCTAGGTTTAATGTGGAGGTTTTAAAAGGACCCCGCGGGGCAAAAAAAACAAAAAAATGTTTTTGTTTTTTTTGCGTGGGGAGCGCCCGGTCCGCGAACCGGGAAGCGTTCTGGGCAGCGTACTGCAATGAAAAATGAATGATAGACTTTTCAAATGCTGTATGTTAATTGATTGTTGGTTTTGTTGATTATTTTTTATTTTCTTTATTTTTTAAGCATTTTTTTTATTGTGATTGTGTTTCATAATTTATTAAACTTTCTAACATTTCATTGTCAGAAATTTCATAATTATCATTGAATATACATTGTAGTCTCTGAGGGTGTAAAATGTCCTCATTTTCAAGGAGGTTATCTACTGCTTGTACACATTGCAGTAGTTCTTTGTCTAAAGTTTCATCGAAAAATTCAATATCATTTTCATCATGGATTTCTTGGCTGCTCTCTTGCAGGACAATTTGAAATTCAACTTTCTGTTCGCCTTCCATTTTGCCTGAAATTTAGATTAAAAAAATATATATTAGTAGAGATAGGGCACTGTTCGGATTAATTTTGGGCAGTGTATAGTATCAGAGTGGAAGTAGGAATATAAAAAAGTGTATGTGATTTAACGTAAGTAAATTCATAATTATACAAGAGAAGCCTAACTCCATCCATAACTATAACAGAGAAGTCTATCTAAATCTATAACTACTACAGAGGGATAGTATATAACTATCAGAAAAAGTTTACCATATTAATTTATAGTGCACAATATACTTCAGTTTTAAAAATAAAAACTTACCTTTAGATAGAAGTTGAAGGAATTAGTGAAAATCCTATTGAAATGTACAGCAAGAAGTAGTAGTCAAAATGGCTGTGTTTTCTTCTCTTCCTTTATATATATTCAGGTATATAACCAATCAAATGTCAGGTAAAAAAAGTAGAAAATGAAAGTAACATTTTAATTGGTTGTCAATTCCAACACTTCAGATGTGTTTTGTGAAGTAATTTACCTCACGGTATTTAGAGAGGTCTACAGGCTAAATGGCTAAATGGAATTCCAATCAAATTTGTGAAAATGGTAGGGATTGGTATGTAGTATGAGCTAGTCTATATTTGGTGAAATTGTCTCCAGTGGCTTTTCTGTGAACTACTTTCCCACCTTTTTTGATGGTGCGCTTCCCAGGGAGCGACCCGGTACGCGAACCGTTGAGCGCCCTGGTTCGCGAACCTTAAGCGTAACGGGAGTCCACCATTTTGTGTTTCGGTCGAATTAAGATACAAGATGGAGGGCAAATAATGTTCAGAATGGGTAGAAGGGGGCACGGTAGACTTATCTTGACCCCCTAGGTTTTGTGAGGGTGGCTGAGGAGGCCCATATGTGCGAAAAAAAAACATTTTTTTAAAAAATTTCGCGAGGTTAGCTCCCGGTTCGCGTACCGGGTAGCGCCCCAGGGAGCGTACTTTGTTGAAAATTAGTGAAAAATGTTAGAGTAAAATAATAATTGTGAGTGATCAGATGTAGGGTAGCTCTGAGAAGAGCTTTTGGGTTTATGGTACATTTAGGTACTTATAAGTAGGTACCAATGCACATTCTTAAATTCAGAGTGAAAATTCTGTTGCCCTCATCTGAGAAGTGAACGCCATCTCCTCTGTAGATATCTTGCATGTAGTAACGCAAGTTATTGTTGTACAGGGAGCCCATTCCATGGTCTCTCATGTAAGCTGAAACAGATTTGTTTACATGCTTCCTCGACTTCTCAATTTGTGGACAAAATTGGTTTGACCACCTCCATTTCTGTCTTTGGCATATATTTGAATATACCAAGGCAGTCTGAGGAAAAAGTGCCATCAATTGCTCAAAGGTGTCCTTTAAAAGCATTTCCAGACCTAGACCAGTCAAAGTGCCCAAGTCATTACCTCCACAGTGCACAATTAACAGGTCAGGTTTGGGCAAATGCATAAAGGTTTTCACCAATGGTATCAATTGGTGACATTTTAATCCTCTGTGGCCAAACCACTTAATTTCCACATCTTGTAAATTGAGGTTAGGTAAATTCCTGTTTTCAGTGTACCTTTGAGCCCAGTGAATATAACTATGTCCAACAATCCAGACAGAAAACATGGTGAGAGAAGGTTCTCCTGCAGTCAGATGAAGTGTGGCAATGAAATGGCAGTTGAAAAAATGAGAGTTTAAAATGAAAAAAACTGTGGAGTTTCTGTGTTCATGAAGCAGTAACAGTGATTGGTGGATTTTGATTGCTGAAAACAGAAAGTTAGGGTGCACGGATGAGTTATTTGAAAGATGTATTTTGAATGGTCAATAAAAAATCATTAAATGAAAGAATGCACTGGATATGCAGGTGCACTGAGAGTTCAGAGTTCAATTGCAACATTGTTGTGTGAACTTGCAAACACCAGAAGTCTTCCAAGAGGTGGTTGCCATGCAGAAAAGGCAGAAAGGGCAGAGGGGGGAAGGGTTTTCATTTGAAAAAAAGTGAGGGAAGAGTTTTGATTGGGTGACATGAGAGATATGTGTGAAGAATTACAGCATTTCTGTGCTTTTGATAGCTGCAGACTCTGGAGTGCATACCTTTTGCTCTGCTGAAGACAAATTGGTGTGTTTCTGAGACTGTTTTCAAACTCAAAGTATTTGCTAAGGTGAGAAAATATTTCTTTAATTTAGATAGAGAATAGTGTGCTTTAAGGAGAAAATTATGAATTATGTGGCGCAAATTGCTTGTAAATATGCTCCCACCTGTGCAAGGAAAATTTAGATTTTTAATGTTTGTGTTACATAGCCATGTTAAAAGTGATACAAACATGCTGCAAAGGCAATTAAAAAACGCTTTTATGTGTCTTAAGGACATTTTAAGTAATTTTCCCATGTGCAGTGTTTTGAAATTATGATTTGAAAATCGTTTTTGGGGAAAAGGAATTGTTTTTAAATTTATGACAAGGACATAATGGTGTATGCTTCTTTATAAGGCAATTGACTGTCCCTGATGTTATTTTTCCCATTTTAATGTAAGACCTTTCTCTGTGGCGCAAATTGCTTGTAAATATGCTCCCACCTGTGCATGTCAAATTTAGATTTTAAATGTTTGTGTTACATAGCCATGTTAAAAGTGACCCAACCATGCTGGAAAGGCAATAAAAAAACACTTTCATGTGTCTTAAGGACATTTTAAGTAATTTCCCTGTGGGCAGTGTTTTCAAATTATGAATTGAAAATCGTTTTTGAGGTAAAGGAATGTTGTTAAAATTTATGTGCGCCATATGCCCCCAAATTTCTTTTTCAGGGGTGCAGCAGGGTGTTATTGAGACACCCCTACACATTTGGAAAAATTCCTAATTTGCGATGAGCTAATTGCTAATTGCAAATTGCACCTTCTTTCATATGGGCATCCTGGCGCATGGAAATGAATGGGTAATTTGCAATTAGCAATTTGCTCATTGCAAATTTGGAATGGTAAAGAATCGCTATTTATTCCTTAAAATTCGCTATTTTGGAAATGCAAAATAGTTATATGATACATATGGCGGTTGATGTCTAACAAGATAAGAAGCTTAGGGATAGATTTATGATGACTGGCGCAATGAAGTGGACATCACTTACTTCATTGGTAGAGCTTTACATGTATTATGTCCTCTGTATTCTTCATCAAGCGTAACTTTAATCTGCAATCCTGAGTAGGCCTCACCTTAAACAAACCTCTGGATAGGCCACATCTTATCGTCATCCTGAATTAATCATTTAAAATGCTAGGGACAGATTTATGATAGGTGTATGCCTCTTTTGCGCCACTTACAAAATACTGTCCATGGGGAAATGACTTAAAATGTCCTTAAGACACATGAATGTGTTTTTTAAAAGCGTTTGCAATTTTTTTGGGTCACTTTTAACATGGCTATGTGACTCAAACAGTCAAAATCTAAATTCACCATGCACAGGTGGGAGCATATTTACAAGGAATGTGCTCCATGGGGAAAGGTCTTATAATGTAATATGGGAAAAATGACATCAGAGACACTGAAATGCCTTATAGAGAAGCATACACCATTATGTCCTTGTCATAAATTTGCAAACCATTATTTTTCCCCAAAAACGATTTTCAAATCATAATTTGAAAACACTGCACATGTGGAAATGACTTAAAATGTCCTTAATTCAAAATTTGCTATTCCTTATTTTGCGATTGCACTGAAGGATTTGCAAATTTTGCGATTCCTTAAATGCAATGTATCAAACAAAAAATATGTAAAAAATGACATTAAGGATTTGGAAACTACCACCAACTTCTAGTTGGTGGTAATTTGCGAATTCTTTTCAAAAAGCATTTTTTTCCAAAAAACAAAAGGTGCCATATGACGCCCATACATGCCATTAGGGCATGTATGTGCGCCATATGCCCCCAAATTTCTTTTTCAGGGGTGCAGCAGGGTGTTCTTGAGATACCCCTGCACCCTTGAAAAAATTCCTATTTTGTGATGAGCTAATTGCTAATCGCAAATTGCACCTTCATTCCTATGAGCCTCCTAGCCCATGGAAATGAATGGGTAATTGCAATTAGCAAATTGCTCATTGCAAATTAGGAATGGTAAAGAATTGCTATTTATTCCTTAAAATTCGCTATTTAGGAAATGCAAAATAGTTTGATGGTACATATGGTGGTTCATCTGTAACAAGATAAGAAGCTTAGGGATACATTTATGATGACTGGCGAAATAAAGTGCAAATCACTTACTTCATTGGTAGGCCTTTACATGTATTATCTCTTCTGTATTCTTCATCAAGCGTAACTTTAATCTGCAATCCTGAGTAGGCCTCACCTTAAACAAACCTCTGGATAGGCCACACCTTATCGTCATCCTGGATTAATCATTTAAAATGCTAGGGACAGATTTATGATAGGTGTATGCCTCTTTTGCGCCACTGTGCGTCACTTTTATGATGCAGCGGCGGTGCAAAAGATTTGCTATGAGGCGACAAAATTACAAATTGATGCTTTTAGGCAGACATGTCATGGTGTAAAAAAAACGTACCACATGAAACCGATGCAGCAGTGATGCAAAAGATGCACCATGTTGCAAGACAGGCCTCACTTGCGGCCATATGTATCAAGCTAATTAGCATTCGCAAAGATCAAAATTCTGCGAATTTCGGCCTTTGCGAATGCTAATTAGACAAATGGTATGTATCAAACAAGTTTGATGCAAAATAAGGAATAGCACAATTTGCTATTCCTTATTTTGCGATTGCACTGAAGGATTTGCAAATTTTGCGATTACTTAAATGCAATGTATCAAACAAAAAATATGTAAAAAATGACATTAAGGATTTGGAAACTATTGTGGTAAATTGGTGGTAATTTGTGAATTCTTTTCAAAAAGCTTTTTTTCAAAAAAACAAAAGGTCCCATATGACGCCAACACATGCCCTTAGGGCATGTATGTGTGCCATATGCCCCCAAATTTCTTTTTCAGGGGTGCAGCAGGGTGTTCTTGAGACACCCCTGCACCCTTGAAACAATTCCTAATTTGTGATGAGCAAATTGCTAATCGCAAATTGCACCTTCATTCCTATGAGGCTCCTAGCCCATGGAAATGAATGGGTAACTTGCAATTAGCAAATTGCTCATTGCAAATTAGGAATGGTAAAGAATTGCTATTTATTCCTTAAAATTCGCTATTTAGGAAATGCAAAATAGTTTGATGGTACATATGGTGGTTCATCTGTAACAAGATAAGAAGCTTAGGGATACATTTATGATGACTGGCGAAATAAAGTGCAAATCACTTACTTCATTGGTAGGCCTTTACATGTATTATCTCTTCTGTATTCTTCATCAAGTGTAACTTTAATCTGCAATCCTGAGTAGGCCTCACCTTAAACAAACCTCTGGATAGGCCACACCTTATCGTCATCCTGGATTAATCATTTAAAATGCTAGGGACAGATTTATGATAGGTGTATGCCTCTTTTGCGCCACTGTGCGTCACTTTTATGATGCAGCGGCGGTGCAAAAGATTTGCTATGAGGCGACAAAATTACAAATTGATGCTTTTAGGCAGACATGTCATGGTGTAAAAAAAACGTACCACATGAAACCGATGCAGCAGTGATGCAAAAGATGCACCATGTTGCAAGACAGGCCTCACTTGGGGCCATATGTATCAAGCTAATTAGCATTCGCAAAGATCAAAATTCTGCGAATTTCGGCCTTTGCGAATGCTAATTAGACAAATGGTATGTATCAAACAAGTTTGATGCAAAATAAGGAATAGCACAATTTGCTATTCCTTATTTTGCGATTGCACTGAAGGATTTGCAAATTTTGCGATTACTTAAATGCAATGTATCAAACAAAAAATATGTAAAAAATGACATTAAGGATTTGGAAACTATTGTGGTAAATTGGTGGTAATTTGTGAATTCTTTTCAAAAAGCTTTTTTTCAAAAAAACAAAAGGTCCCATATGACGCCAACACATGCCCTTAGGGCATGTATGTGTGCCATATGCCCCCAAATTTCTTTTTCAGGGGTGCAGCAGGGTGTTCTTGAGACACCCCTGCACCCTTGGAAAAATTCCTAATTTGTGATGAGCAAATTGCTAATCGCAAATTAAACCTTCATTCCTATGAGGCTCCTAGCCCATGGAAATGAATGGGTAACTTGCAATTAGCAATTTGCTCATTGCAAATTAGGAATGGTAAAGAATTGCTATTTATTCCTTAAAATTCGCTATTTAGGAAATGCAAAATAGTTTGATGGTACATATGGTGGTTCATCTGTAACAGGATAAGAAGCTTAGGGATACATTTATGATGACTGGCGAAATAAAGTGCAAATCACTTACTTCATTGGTAGGCCTTTACATGTATTATCTCTTCTGTATTCTTCATCAAGCGTAACTTTAATCTGCAATCCTGAGTAGGCCTCACCTTAAACAAACCTCTGGATAGGCCACACCTTATCGTCATCCTGGATTAATCATTTAAAATGCTAGGGACAGATTTATGATAGGTGTATGCCTCTTTTGCGCCACTGTGCGTCACTTTTATGATGCAGCGGCGGTGCAAAAGATTTGCTATGAGGCGACAAAATTACAAATTGATGCTTTTAGGCAGACATGTCATGGTGTAAAAAAAACGTACCACATGAAACCGATGCAGCAGTGATGCAAAAGATGCACCATGTTGCAAGACAGGCCTCACTTGGGGCCATATGTATCAAGCTAATTAGCATTCGCAAAGATCAAAATTCTGCGAATTTCGGCCTTTGCGAATGCTAATTAGACAAATGGTATGTATCAAACAAGTTTGATGCAAAATAAGGAATAGCACAATTTGCTATTCCTTATTTTGCGATTGCACTGAAGGATTTGCAAATTTTGCGATTACTTAAATGCAATGTATCAAACAAAAAATATGTAAAAAATGACATTAAGGATTTGGAAACTATTGTGGTAAATTGTTGGTAATTTGTGAATTCTTTTCAATAAGCTTTTTTTCAAAAAAACAAAAGGTCCCATATGACGCCAACACATGCCCTTAGGGCATGTATGTGTGCCATATGCCCCCAAATTTCTTTTTCAGGGGTGCAGCAGGGTGTTCTTGAGACACCCCTGCACCCTTGGAAAAATTCCTAATTTGTGATGAGCAAATTGCTAATCGCAAATTAAACCTTCATTCCTATGAGGCTCCTAGCCCATGGAAATGAATGGGTAACTTGCAATTAGCAATTTGCTCATTGCAAATTAGGAATGGTAAAGAATTGCTATTTATTCCTTAAAATTTGCTATTTAGGAAATGCAAAATAGTTTGATGGTACATATGGCGGTTCATCTGTAACAAGATAAGAAGATTAGGGATAGATTTATGATGACTGGTGGATCACCAGGGATGTGTCAGTCATCCTGTGCCGCTGTTCCGCCACCCATGGTGTGCTGCATTTACAATGCGGGGCATCATGGGGCAAAAATGGCACAGATGCGTGATGTATCTGTGATGTAAAGGTAGTGATTGCTGGAGTTGTATCGCAAGTGCGATGCAGCTCAAGCAAGGCTCAGGGGTGCCCCATCTCCACAATGTTGCGTCAAGACCTATGCCTGCTTAAAGCAGGCGCAGGGTTTTGACGCAGTTTTCTCCTATCTGATTGTAAATACGGCACACCATGGGTGGCAGAGCAGCGGTGCACGTTAACTGGTGCATGCCTGGGGATGTGCCATTTAACATAAATCTGCCCCTTTACATTTAAGTATGTGCAGGACACACAGAGTCGGTGAGGCTTATCCAAGGTTAAGAAGAGATGAGTCCTGTTCACTGAAAAATTAGACATAGTCTTCACCTGATCAGCATTGCTGGACATGGCTAAATAATAGCTGCAAAATATTACTCTTGTTAAACAATTTTACTATTATAATCTCTGAGATTTGTCTCTTACTCTGCAACATCTCATTGTTGTTATCTTTCTTTAAAGATAAAGACAACATCAACATGAGTGACAATCTGCAATCAGTTGATTTTGACCTCATCATTGAACTTGTAATTGAAACATCAGTGGATGTTGATCCATTGGATGATTTAAATCCTGAGGATGAAGAAGAGCGTGATGAGGATGCAGATTTGTCCGAATTATATGACATAGGGTGGGAAGCTGACCTGCTTGAGCCTATGGAAATATAAACATTTATTTTTAAAATGTATAATTAATAAAAAGTAAAAATGTAAACCGTTTAATTTAAAAATAAAGACACCTTCAAAAACAGGTTATGTGTAGTGTCTTCAATAAAATATTAAAATATGCTCATAAAATTAGATCAGATTCACATATAAAATAGCACAGGTAACATAAATATAAATGTCATTTCTTTTCTGCTATTTCTGTATTGTAAATTTGCCAAGGACTAAAAAATCTTCTATTTAAAATGTCAAGTAGTCTGTTAAGTTTTTGATCATTGTTATTGATTTACTGTTTGGTAATAATGGTTAATAACATTTTTTATTATATTTTACCACAGATTCAACTGCAGATCATTTCAAGATTTCACCATGCCAACAATAGAAAGACAGAGAAAGGCTGCAAAACGTCAAAGACAGCAGGTGAAACAAAATAAGCAGCAGTCCTCTAACAAAAAGATTTGTCAAGTCACGAAGAAAGCACCGGGTAAGAGCACAAAATATTTCATAAGAAATATGTGTAGTAAAAAAAATATTACTACAGAAAATGTTTCAGTCCATAAAAAGATAAGCAAATCAAATGGAAAGGAAAGGCCAATCAAAAATGTTACTGCTAGAGCAAGAGATAACTCTGTGCATGATAGTAGAAGGAAACAACAGTTTAGGGACATTCGTAAACGAATGTTCCGCAACAGGATAATTGGCAATTTGTTAAAAAATATTAAGAAAGGTCAACAGAAACTGGTTTTTTATAAGAGAAAAAAAAAAGTTGAGAAAGTTATTGATCAGGCATTTGAAATTAAACGTAAGTTATTTATTTTGATAATCAATAGAATTAGGAAGCTAAACAAGGCAATTTATGATTTCAAAAGAAATAGTAGATGGAAGAGAATAGTTAATCGTAGTAATTTTTGTGAAGTTTTTTCTGGAGAATGGATGCATAGTTCAAGCTGTGAGGCATTTTTTAATGAGGAGAGTTATTTCCAGGATAATGATTTGGTGCATGCAGTTGACACCAGTGGTCGTGCTTATGAAGTGAAAGATGGTTGTCCAGTTGAAAAAGAAAAACTTGTGACAACAGAGGCAGAAGAGGTGTTAGGTAATGAGGTTTTAGGAAGACGTGCTAAGGGTCCTGTGTACACCTGGAAGTGTAGTAGTATTTGCAGTGTGCGACAGGATTCCATCAATTTGCTTTGTGATTTTGTACGGTCATTTAATAAGAAAAGTTTGAAGCAGAAAATGAAGTTGTTGCAAGAATTAGATCCTTGCAGAGTGAGAGAAGTGACAGGTTTGCATGGTCATTCACTGGCTTGTCTTTCCAGGAGAGTATGCCAGAGTGTTTTTCATCATTTCAGGATGCTAGCAGTGCATCATAATAAAGTGAGGAAATTAGTTAGAATGTTGTATTATGCTAAGAGTCCAGCAATTATGCTTAAACAATTATGCACTGCTCTTTTGCATGGTTCTGAAATAGATGTGAAGAACATATGTGAAGAAATTGAGTTTTGTTACTTTGGAAGTAAAGAGGAGAATGTTGAAATTGACCCAGAAGAAGAGGGTAATGTGGAAGATAGTGTACAGGTTTCCAGTACAGATAATTTCCAGAGGGAAATTGCGACGTTTCAGGTGAAATCAAGTGAGAGGCCTAATTTCACTTGTGTGTGTTGTCGACGCACTTATTATAAGAATCAGACTAAGTTAGTGGATTTATATGCAAAAAGTGAAAGGGAAAATAATAGTGAATGGAAGGATTTTGCAACATACTTGATGGTAGAAAATTGTTTTGATTTGGGATTCGATCAACGTGTGTGTACTTATTGTTGTTGCAAATTAAATCAAAACCAGATGCCTGCTAGAGCAGTTCATAATAATCTGGAATTGGTTGAGATTCCTTCTGAATAGAAGGATTTAAATACTTATGAATCTATTTTGATTCAAAGTATCCATCCCTTTCAGGCTATTGTAAGAATGGAGCCAAAGACAGGGAAATTGCCTCCATCAGATTTACAGAGAGGATTAAAGGGAAGAGTTGTTTATTTGCCTCTAGATTTGAAGAAAAACATTAACACAATCGGAGTAGAAAAAGTGGAAGAGGAACCTCTGGTTATCTTAGTTAATGGAGTTCCGACAAAGAATAAGAAAATATGGCAAGATTTAGTAGATGTTAGGAAAGTTAAAAAGGCAACATTGTATTTGAAAAAAAATAATAAATACTATAAGAATGCATATGTTGCAGAAGAGGAAGTAAGTGAGGAAGAGGATAGCGATTTGTGTGCTGGTCAAATTGAGAAAGTAGAACCCTCTACTAGTGAAGAAATATATGAACATTATAGTGTTCATCCTTTGCATTCCAAGGAAGTCATGGGGAATGCTATTGAGTTGTTTCAAATGAAACAAGCCAAAGGGAGTCCCATTAGTGTTTGGGAGGAAAGTTTGGAAGCTCGGTGTTTCCCACAGCTTTTTCCAACAGGTCAGGGAGGAAGATATGATGAGCGACCTCATCAAATTCCTGCTTCTGAATACCGGACTTTGCGATTGTATGCAGGAGATGCTAGGTTTCGACAATGCATTCCCTATTTGTTTCATCTCCTGTTTGAAAGCGATCTGTCTGGACTGTCATATGCAATGAACCACATCTTGAAAAGTGGTATACACATGCAAAACATCTCGGCAAGTGACTTTATGGATAAAGTCAATGTCCAAGACAGTATTTTGGATTCTCACCTGATTAATCTCATGGCGTGTCAGCGTGGTACTAATGAGTACTGGTACCGTCGTCATGGTGATTTAAAATGTATGCTGAGGAACTTAGGAACTCCCACATGGTTCCTCACTCTGAGCTGTGCCGAGTATGGCTGGGAAGACTTACTTGAATTTCTACGAGAGGCAAATGGAAACATCGAAAACATCGAATTCAAGACACCTGGAGAACTGTGCTCTTTGGATCCAGTCAATGTATGTAGGTACTTCAATCATAGATTTGAAGCTATGATGTCTTTCATCATGAATAAGAAGAATCCACCTCTTGGAGAGGTGTTGGATTTCTTCTGGAGAAAGGAGTACCAAGCAAGAGGTGCTCCTCATATACATATGTTGCTGTGGATTAAGGATGCACCTAAATTTGGAACGGATCCAGAAGACTCAGTGATGAGTTTCATCCAACAGTATTCTACGTGTGCTGTTCCAAACGCAAAGGAGAAGAAAAGCCTAAGAGAAAAAGTTCTGCGTTTCCAAAGCCATCGATGTGGAAAGTACTGCCGTCGTAAATTCCGAAACAAGGACAAGTTCTACACCAAATGTCGTTTCGGCTTTCCACGACCGGTGATTTCTAAAGGAAGAGTAAACAGTTTGATGTCTTCGCTGCGACACAATGTCATGAAGAAATCACCTAAAAACACATACAATTTGAAGAGGAACGAAGAGTCCAAGTACATCAACGACTACAACCCGGTGATTTTGTCCATGTGGAATGCTAACATGGATATACAGTTTGTGGCTGATAACTGTATGGCTGTGGCTCGGTATGTGACGTCTTACATCACCAAAAAAGAGAAGACAGAATTGAAGGATATGTGGGAGGACATTTCCCATGAAAAGAGTCTCAGCAAGAAGTTGTACAGTTTCAGTCTGAAGATGTTGTCGCATCGAGAAATTGGAGCTTACGAATGCTCTGACCGGTTGTCTTCAGCAAGTCTCTATGCCAAGTCCAGGAGTATCGTTTGGGCGAGTCTTGGTCTTGCTGCAACGCGTAATCGAGTTCTGAAACCTGTGCGGGAAATTGAGTATTTGGCGGAAAAGGAGCCAAACAGTACCGACATTTTGAAGACCAACATGTTGGATACATATTATCCAAATAGAAGCAGTCACCTCGACAATGTTTGTCTGTATGAGGTTCTTCAAAATTACATATTCAAGAGGAACATCAAAGAAGATACTGAGAAAGGAGTGTATGCTGTAATAGGAAGTGAGGGATGTCTGGTCAAGCAAAGAAAATGCCACTTGGTAAACCATCGAAAATTGAGTGGCGAATCTCCTGAAAAAAAGGAGTTTTTCTATTTAGCACTTTTGCAACTTTTCAAGCCTTGGCGTGCAGAAGAGGAACTGCTTGGAGATTTCCTCTGTTACGAAGACTCTTTCAATGCCGCCAAGGAGACCATAGAATGTCCTGCTTTTCCCAAATATGTAGAAATGTTGAATGCGGAAATTGAGCAGGAAGCAACGATTGCAGCCGAGATTGCCAGAGACAGTTCTCAGGACAGTCAGAGTTCTGCTTCATTGAGTCAGGATCCACTAGGAGGACCTGTTATCGAAAATGAAGCTGCCACTGCCATGAATGAAGTGGAAAGAGCCATGGCACATGCTCAGGAGGATGCGGTTAACTTAGAAGAGTTGGAAAGACAACTCAACGTTGAGCAGAGGAAAATATATGACGAAGTTACCATGCAAATTGATCATGGATTAAGTCATGACAAGAAAGAGTGCTCATGTACGTCGTTGAAGCCTGTCCGACTGTACGTGAGTGGAGAAGCGGGAACTGGAAAAAGTTTCCTCATTAAAGCAATTTCATGCTATTTGCAGGAAAGGACAGAGTCATCGCTGTCTTGTGTTGTCACCGCTCCAACTGGACTGGCAGCACATAACATTAAAGGGATTACTTTACATCGTTTACTGATGCTGCCAGTGGAGCATGACAACAAATTACAATATCACAAGCTATCTGGAGATGCTTGTTTTGAAGTTTCAAGAATCTTGAGGAAAATGAAACTTCTTATCATTGACGAAGTAAGCATGGTTTCCAATGTCATGCTTGCCTTTGTGCATTTGAGAATGCAAGAAGTTCTCAAAACAGAGTATGATGTGTTATTTGGTGGCAAACACATCATTGTTTTCGGAGATCTTCTGCAGCTGACACCAGTGAAAGGGCAACCTGTGTTCAAAATGCTCACGCATGAAGATACCAGGAAGTGCCTAGGCAGCATTGGCAACGTCAATATATGGTTAAACTTCAATTATGCTGAACTGCATGAAAATATGCGTCAGGCGAAGGATGAAGTTTACAAGACTATTCTACAAGATGTTAGAATTGGAAAAGTGACCGAGCATGGGAAAGAAGCTTTACATGCACGATTACTGTCAAATTTATATCCAGAACAAGATGTTGTGCCTGAGAATATTTTTCAGAAAATTACTGAGAAGAAATCTGGAATATGTTTGATGCCAACTCTTGCAGAATGTGCCAAATTCAACAACAAAATGTTGCATTTAGAAAAGCAAGAGATTGTGAAACTGGAAGCTATTGACAGAGTAGAGCATATGGGATCAACAATTATTTTGTCTGAGAATCTGAAAACAAAATTGGATTCATTAGAGAAGAGTATATCTAAAACTGCAGGTTTTGAAAAGACTCTGAATGTGTGCTTGAACTGCCGTATAATTTTAAGAAGGAATTTACATGTTGAAAGAGGTCTGGTAAATGGATCAATGGGTAATGTTGTTGATTTTGTAAAATACAGAAATAGAGATGGAATTGAAGTTTTTAAAAATTAAATTTGATGGCATTGAGGAAGTACAGCTAATTGGTCGTTGCTCTGCTAGATTTTTGCTTGTAAAAGACTTATATGTTCGCCGTAAGCAGTTTCCTGTTTGCTTGGCATATGCGGTGACAATACATAAATCGCAAGGTTTAAGTGTAGACAGTGCATTGGTGAATATTGGCAGTTCTGTGTTCAAGGAGGGTATGGCATATGTGGCATTGTCACGAGTTAGAACTTTATTGGGATTGTACTTGATTGAGTGTGATGTCACAAACATTTGTGCGGATCTAGATTGTGTTAAGGAATACAATAGGTTAAGAAGAGAGTATGCGCCACATTTGCCTCAGTATCCTTTGTTTGAGAAACGTGTGGTAGGCCGGAAACGAAGAAATGTGACCAATACTGGGGAGGTTCTAGCAAAAAGACAAAAAGTAGATGAACCTAAAATTACAAGCAGAAACAAAAAGGATTCTGTTGAAGATGTTGTTGGTTTTCAGTTTGAAAACAGTTCTGGTGTCAACTGCTATGCTAATGTAGTGGTTAATGTTTTGTTTTCTCTAGAAAATGTAAAAGAAGAGATTGTGGTCAATTCTGATCAAACATTTTGCAGTTTGTTAAATTCTGTGTTAGAGAAATGTAGCACTGATAGAACAAACATAGAAAGTGTGTCTGAAATTCGAAATCTGTTAGACAGATGTTCAGGCCAAACACAATTCTCTCAAAATATTCAGCAAGATTGTCAGGAGTTTTTAATGTATATGCTTGATGTATTGCATGCTGAAGGTGTAGATGTAGATCAGCTGTTTGGCCTTTCTTATCAATGGCAGCATGACTGCGAGAACTGTATGGTATCAAGTACTACTAGTGTAGACTCAGAAAGATTTATATATTTAACTTTGCCAGACAGTAAATCAGTCTCCTTTAATAAGCTAGTAAAAGCAGCTGATCACAACATGGAGTCTAGCCAATGTAAATCTGAAATGATGTCCACATTATTTATACGAACATATGGCCAGTATGTCATTTTAATGTTCCAACGATGTAGGCCTGATGGAACAAAATTGACAACTTTAATTAAAAATGTTGTAGCTTCGCAGTTGTCAATATCAGGAAGGACTTTTGTAACTGCAGCAATTATATATCATGACGGTCCTTCAATAACATCAGGACATTACACAGCTTATTTAAAGTCTAGAAATGGCTGGTCATTCTGCAACGATTCTGTTTTAATTTTCAAAAAAAAATTGCCGTATGACCTTAAAAACTCTTACCTGGTGTTTTTAAAACCAAAATTTTAGGGAAATAATCTCGGGATGTGCTCTGTGGAATTTCAAGAAGTTCTAATGGCTCCTACACAATTTGGCCTTGAGGATAAGTGTAGTTCAGAGACATAACTTCTAACCATAAGACTGGACATGATGGAGAAATAAGTGCAATTTGAATGAGTTCAGAAAAACTATTTCTTTTTATAAGCTAATTGAAGCAGCCAATCATAACATAAAGTAGAGGGAATGTAAGTCTGCAACGCTGTCTACTGTTTTACATTGCTTTGTGATTGAAAGTGATGTAGAGAATTAAATAATTGTAGTAGTCATAGAGTTAGTGTAAGTCTGCTTCATAGTAAGCAGTATCAGTGTCATAGGAAATGTAGAACATGACTGAGCAAGAAGGGGAAGATATTACTATTCCAGGATTGTGAAAATGATCTTCAACATTTTAATTCTGAAAGTTGCGGAAATGCCAAATGACGGGATTGGCTTACAAGAAATCCAGGAGTTATAAATGGGTCTGACAAGATTTGGCCTTGTGGAAACTTGTGGTAGAGAGCAAGAAGTCATTTATTGCATGTAACATGTTTTTAAAAACTATGGAGATTTTCTTTCAGAAAGTGGCGGGCTGAAAGTAATAACAGCACAAAAGAGTGTAAGCTGTTCATAGGACATCCTTTGACGTCATGGAAAGTAAGTTAACTTTAAGGAGTTCTGAATTCTGATTTCTTATGTTGTATGGGTTTTTTAAACACAATCATTTTGATTGTGTTTTTTTTTCCCCGCTGTTATATGATGAATACCTTCAAGTCACTGTTTTTAGTGAATTTTGATACATTCTGAGAACAGCAAAAATAAACCATTTAACATGTATAATCAATTCTGTACTGTTTGCATTTATGATGTATATGTAGAACTGTGTAGGAGGCATGGAGAAGGTGAGGCTTCTGTAAGTGTCAAAGTTGTTGCATGCAGTGCTGCACTTCTGCGTATTCTTTCATATGCTAGACTACATCTGCACAATGAGATACCTAAGCAAAGGAAACACAAGTGATGTGATTGTGAAATGAGCAAAATAAATTGCACGTATTTCAATTACATCACCTGTGTTTCCTATCATTACGAATCACATTGTGCAGATCAAGTTTAGGTCTGTCCAGGGAAACATAGGAGGTTTGGACTTTGTTCAAGAGTGCAGTGGACATGACTCACTTCATTGGTAGACCTTCACATGTATTATGTCCTCTATTCTCTTCAACAACTCGAAATTTCATCTGCAACCCTGAGTAGGCCTCACCTGAAACAAACCTCTGGATAGGACACATCTTATTGGCATCCTGAAGCAATTATTTAAAATGTTAGTGTCTTGCGACACTTTTCTGAGACAACAGCAATGCAAAAGATGCACCATGTTTTAAGATAGGCCTCACTTCATCTGCATCAAGATACTGTTAGTTTAAAATGTATATCTTTAGGACTGTGTAGGGGGCCTGGAGAAGCAGAAGCTTCTGTAAGTGTCAAAGTTGTTGAAAAACTGTTTGTCCTTCAATCTTTTCCCTTGTCTTTTGTAATTTTTAAATACATGTTTTAATATTTTTGAAATGTTTGTTCTCTCTTTCACAGATTGAAAGTATAAAAACAAAAAGTGAGTAATTTAACGACAATTATAAGGTAAATGCTTTGTACTCTTTTCGTTAAATTTCTATCACATTCACCTACTATTAGTTCCACTGCTTCATTTCTTTAACCCTCAGTTTCCTGCCTTTGCTACTTCCCTCATTCCTTTCTCTATTACCTACTTACTCAACTCCTTCCACTCTTTTTCTCAGTCCCTCTCTTCTCATAGTTCCTCACTCTTGTTCACTCACTCCGTCTCTATTACTCTTAGTGTCTTTGACTGATCACTCTATCACTACTTGTTCATAATGCTTTCTCTGTGTAGTTGAAGCACACTAAGGGGCATATTATGAATACAGCCAATAAAATTATTGCTCTTTTTATTGGCAGAAAACTGGTGCAAAAGTGGTTTTAGCGGCAGTTTTCTGCCGCTAAAAGCAGCTTTAGCGACACATTTCTGCCAATAAAAGCTGCAAAACTTTTATTGCCTATGTTGATGATATGGCTCTATGTTACTTACATTTCTTTGCTGTTTCAATTAATCTTTTTCTGTTATTTTTTGTTTTCTGTTTTCTATTTTTTCTCTCTGTTATTCCTCATGTTTTAATCTTATTTTGAACATTCACTCACATTCTCCAAGAAACTCTTCTTTGTTAATGTTATACTCTCTTTTTTTTCTTTCACTTCGTTATCTATTTTGTTTTTCACAATTATACCCTCTTCCGTCTTTTCTTCGGTAAATAGATCTATTAAACAGTATCTCTTCTTTACTCCCTATAGCTGTCTTTCTTTTAACATCACTCTCTGTTTACTTTCCTTATACTTACTCTTTTTTTTTTTTTTTTTTTTTTTTGGGTTAGCTCCCGGTCCGCGTACCGGGAAGCTAACCCGGGAGCGAACCAAAAGAAATAGAGCTTGCCAGAGTGCTAAACATTCTAGCAATTTTTTTTGAAAGGGAAGGTAGTTCTGAAAAGAACTTTTTTTTTATATTTTTGTTGTTTTATATTTTTTTTTATTTTTTTGTTGTTTTTTTTGTATTTTTTGAACGGTTTTATATTTTTTTTGGTTTTTTTGGGGGGGGGGAAACAACAAAAAACAGGCGTTGAAAAGGGCTCAACAGGAGCAAAAAAAAAATTACTGGGGGCGGTTAGGGCAATCATCGTGTTCATACGCCAGGTTTATAGCATTGATGCTCATGTTGCCACAAGCTAACAATGCACGACAGTGCATACAAGAGTGAATCATGTGCCCAAAATTTTCTTGAATATTTGGCACAGTTTCCCGTGCCTCTTCTGATGTTAATGCAATTGGTAATCTTGGTCTGGCCACAGGAGTTGGTCTTGGATTGTCCTGCATATCCCTTATTTCCGCCCGGCTGTAATTGAGCGGATGCTTCCTTGTCATGTGCCTGTGCATTGTGTGATTTCCGTAGCTATATTTCTTGTCCGTCCCTCTGGACAATTGTTCTTTGCATATGCGGCAGGTGACATACCTCGCATTGACTTTTTTTTGGCCACGAGGGATCGAATAAAACTGCCAGATGAAACTGGCTTTCTTTCTGGAAACACGGGGCACCTCTTCTAAGAACTGTGGTTCTTCTCCCTCCTCATCCATTTCTTCCTCTTCCTCCTCAGTGTTGGTCAGGACCTGGGGAGGTGGTCCTCTCTTCCCATGAGGAGGTGGTGGTGGTGGTGGGGGTCCACCAGCTGAAGCTACCAATGAAGCCATTTTCCAACAAGCAAAATAGGTCTTCCTCTCACAATGATGAAAGTCAGAGTGAGGAAGGAAGGAGGGGTTTTCATCATTTGGGAAAAACAATAATTCTCAACCAATGAAAAGTGTTATTTTTAGGTCACCTGACCTAGCCTTACATCATTATGAAACCAAAAGTGAAATGAACCAATGAAAAGTTTTATTAACAAGTCACATGACCTCTCACGCTCATGTTACGCGCTGCGGAACGCGCCCCGGTTAGCTTCCGGGTCGCTGAGCTTCGCGCCTCGGTCTGCGCCCCGGGACACTTCCGGGTGCGCTAACGCGGTACGTCACAAGACGCATTACGCGGCAACGCGATACGTCGCGCTTTCGCGACGCGCCCCGGTTAGCTTCCGGGTCGCTGAGCTTCGCGCCTCGGTCCGCGCCCCGGGGCACTTCCGGGTGCGCTAACGCAGTACGTCATAAGACGCATTACGCGGCAACGCGATACCGTCACTAAGTTGATTTTTTACCGGGTCGCGGCATCAAATTGAGCTAACGGGAAGCTTCCCGGTTCGCGGACCGGGAGCGAAACAAAAAAAATATTTTAAAAAAATTATTAATAAACATATAAAATATATTTTTGGATTTAAATAAGAATACATTTTACAGCTATAGATATTTGCTATTAAAAAACCATTGAAATTCACTGAAAAAACCATAGGTTATAAACCATATATAGTTAGGAATTAGCATTTACAAAACCTTGAAAATTCACTGAAAAAACCATAGGTTATAGACCATATATAGTTAGGAATTAGCATTTAAAAAACCTTATTTTACTCACACAAAACCAATGAAATTCCATATATAGTTAGTTGTACTAACTATATATCACGCACCCGCAATCCACTGCTGATGATGTCACATATTACATCATTCATGACATGGTCAGTGACATCACTGATGACATCACTGATGACATCTCAAATGACATCACTGATGACATCACTGATGACATCTCAAATGACATCACTGATGACATCACTGATGACATCTCAAATGACATCACTGATGACATCACTGATGACATCTCAAATGACATCACTGATGACATCACTGATGACATCTCATTTGACATTACTGATCACATCACTGATGACATCATTCATGTGATAATACGATGAACCTCTTCAGACTCTAATATAACCTTAGATACACTCAGTGTAAACAGACACTCACAGACTGTCACTCATCCATGGAGTTACTTACACACCTAGTCAGTCATGCAAAGAATCAATCACACCTCCATTTTCACAACTATACAGTTATACACACCTTACTTATTCAAACATATACTAAAACATATTTACTCACTTATACAATCCTGGATACAAGAGCACAATGATCCATACAGCCACTCACACATTCACTGGCTCTTATGCACAGTTATTTATATATGTCAACTCTCACATGTACTGTATTTTACATATGTACTTACTTTGACATGTAGCACTGAGATATCCATTCACTCACCAATACAGTCATGCACACAGTCAACCGCCCATACAGCTGTTTCCACATGCACTTTTGAACCCATACATCTATGCACAGAGTCATACACCTCCCAGCCACCCACACACACACTCAGTCTCCCATACAAATGCTTGGGCAACCAATCAATAACCCATATAGTTACTCATATAGCTACTGATCAACACATGCAGCAGTTTACAGAACAACAGACATAATGATGCACAAATTAAGACAGTTTAGTCACTAACCCATGCACTCAGTGAGACACATTTAACCACTCACTCATACAGTCAGTCATGCACCTACTAAATCCTTCATCCAGACACTTATACATCCACTCATTCTTAAATATGTAAGACATATTTTAACTTTACAGAAAAATACAGTCACTGTATGATGTCATCAATGATGTCATCAGTGATGTCATTTGAGATGTCATCAGTGATGTCATCAGTGATGTCATTTGAGATGTCATCAGTGATGTCATCAGTGATGTCACTGACCATGTCATGAATGATGTAATATGTGACATCATCAGCAGTGGATTGCGGGTGCGTGATATATAGTTAGTACAACTAACTATATATGGAATTTCATTGGTTTTGTGTGAGTAAAATAAGGTTTTTTAAATGCTAATTCCTAACTATATATGGTCTATAACCTATGGTTTTTTCAGTGAATTTTCAAGGTTTTGTAAATGCTAATTCCTAACTATATATGGTTTATAACCTATGGTTTTTTCAGTGAATATATATATATATATATATATATATATATATATATATATATATATATATATATATATATATATATATGTATATATATATATATATATATTGCAATCCCGGATAGTAAATATTAAACAGGCGCTGACTCCGTGGGTTTGCGGTGCTTTCTTGTTGAAATATTTATTCCAATCGTGATGGACGACACTTTTCAGCGAACGTGTCCGCCCTGCTCACAACATCAGACCTCACTACAGTGATGTGCATTTTATGGTAAACAGCTTAGTTCAAATGAAAGTGAATTGTCATAGCAACCAACTCTGTAACCAAGGACATAGAAGAAATACATTCAGTGAAAAAACGCTGGTCATGGTGAGTTTGTGCAATGCTTCCTCTGATCCTCAAATTATCCTTAGAAGAAACAAATCATATACATTTTACATTAGTTTGTTAATAAAGCACAAACCTGTACAAACTGATGATTTGTAAAAAATTACAACAAACCACAAACCAACACATCTATAGGAATTATGTTACATTTCACATGAGCCCACATATAAACTGTGTGTTAGGGTGTTGTTCCCCTGGCTTCATTTATTGTCTAGTATGAGTGCGAGGTCGCGTGTGTTTGTCCTTTGCCGCATTAAGTACAGTGTCTTCTATATGCTGATGTACAAGTGTACAATCAGAAAACCCTTGCATGTGCGGGGAATGTTAAATCTGTGTGCGGGCCTGCCGGCAGCAAAGTTTGTTGCACAAAAAATCTCACATATATTATAAACGAGAATTGAGCCCATGTGGGCATAGTGGTACCTACCGCAACAATTGTGACCTCAAGCTAAAATATTATAAACAGTGGTTTAGATTGGGTGTGCTCATAATTAGGAAGGAGATGGCTTATGAGTTGGTGAGTAAGTGCAATGGGGTCCAAATCTCAGGAAACGAGAATTCGGAAGTGAATATGTGAAAAATAGCCCAATGTGAGTTTCATGTTTGGGGAGGGGGCTAAGGATGCGGAGGGTGCTGCTATACTCAGTTTCAGTTGCATGAACGTTACTTAGAGATGGACACTAAATGCCTCATCAGCATTCAAGCCGTTAGGTGTTTTGCAGTCAAGGAGAATTATGTATCTGGACTCTAGTCTTCTTAGTGGTCGGTTACCAACCTCGGATGTTCTTTTTGACACTGTCTATGACAAAATAAGTCAGGTCTTTCGTTCTACCTCTGTGATGCGTATTAATGTGGTGGGCTACTGGTTAGGTGACATCGTCATTGGCAATTGAACGTAGGTATTGAAGGATCCTCACATGTACGGGGTGAATAGTGCTGCCTACATAGTTCTTGTTGCAAGTGCAACAAAGTATGTACACTGCAAATTCTGTTTTGCACGTGTAGAGCTACCTGATTTCAAGTGGGGTCTTTCTGAGAGGTAAGGTGACTTTCTGCATGTTGATGTTGTGTCTGCAGACTTTGCACTTGGTGCACTTATAGAAGCCGTTTTGGGATTTCAGCCAGGTGGAACATTTGTCATGTGTTGGTGCATTGATCACTAATTCCTGCTTCATGTACTTAGCTCGCCTGAATGTTAATTGAGGGACTTTAGCACAAGAGGCACCTATCGTCGGGTTAGGGCGAACAATTGGCCAATGTTTGTAGAGGATCTTACACAAATTGGAATGGTATGTACTATAACCTGTGATCAACCTAGGTATACCTTCTTTTTGTTTGCTTGGTTTTTGTTTTGAGGGATTACTTTTCTGAATAAGATCCACCCTGTTATTGGTGAGGCAGTTCTGTTCTGTTCTCTCTAGGGTTTGTTTCTTGTATCCCCTGTCTCTCAATCTGCTAAACAGACCCTCTTTGGATTTAGCATAGCCTTCTTCAATGCTGCAATTGTGCTTCATTCTTAAGCATTCGGCATATGGTATGCTTGCTATTAGACTAATGGGGTGAAAACTCTTGGCGTGCAAAATAGCATTCCCTGATGTTGGTTTCCTGTACGTCTGGGATTGTACCTTATGGTTACAGATGTAAGGTTCCAAATCTGGAAAAACAATGGAATTTTTGCTGGTGGTGCAGGTAAATTTTAAATTGAGCGCATTGTCATTAATATCATTAGCAAAATCGATTGCGCTCGGCTCACTGCCCTTCCATAAGACGAAGATGTTGTCAATGTAATGGCAGTACAGGACTACATTCTCAGACATTTGGATGTTGTGTGTCTTCATGAGTACTTGCTAATTCCCACCAGCCCATATGCAAATTAGCATAGCTGGGTGTGAAGCAAGTACCCATGGCTGTGTCCTGTGTTTGTTTTTACAGAAGTCTGTCAAACATGAAGGTGTTGTTGTTTAAACACCATTCGGTCATCTGTAATACCATCATTGTGTGCTGGTACAGGCCTATATCTCTGGAGCTTGGGTAGTGTTTCAATGCGTTAAGGCCATCTGTGTGCCTGATGCTTGTGTAAAGACATTGTACATCAAGAGACATAAATACATCATTGTTATGCCAATTACAATCAAAGATTTTTGTCACAAAATCTCCAGTGTCCCTCGTGTAAGCAGGTAAACTTTTTACAAACCGCTGCAGAAAAAGTCAATGTGTTTGCTCGTGTTTTCAAAGAGCCCGCCTATGGCCGATATAATTGGTCTCCCCAAGGGACATTCCGCATTCTTATGTACTTTGGGGATCAGGTACAGTTGTGGTGTTACTGGGTAACTGTTCTTAAAAAATTCAAATTCATTTTTAGAAAGTAACTAACCCTGGGCAAAGCACTATGCTACGCTTGCGTAGTTTGCGAAGTTTGTGCTACTTCGCAGTACGCGAACTGCACGTAGCACAGTGCAAACATGCATAGCGTAGTGCAGCGGTCATTTTTTGCTTGCTCGCGGTCCTCAATGTCAAGTTGGCGACCGCGAGCAAGCAAAATGACATCCCGGCGAGACTTTTTCCTCGTTCGCGATCAGCAACATCAAGTTGCCGATCGCAAGCATGGAAAATAAACCTCCCAGCGGGATTCTAAACGAGGGGAGGTCAGGTTTCTCATTGCAAGTGGTCGCGTATGCTCACGACCGCTCGCGATGAGAAACTACCAGTTCGCGTTGAAAAAACCGCCGCTCCAGTAAAAATCTACTCGAGCGGCAGAAAACTACAGCTTGCTCTTTTCAAGATGCTGTTTTCAATGATTGCACAGTGCTGGATGCTTGTCCGCACTGTGCAATCATTGAAACCGGCATCTTGCACAGTGTGAACAGGGTACTATGCGTAGCTCGCGAAGTGCACTTTGCGTAGCTTTGCGTAGCTTTGCGTAGCGCTGCTTTGCAAACGACGCCCAGCCCTAAAAGTAACCCTGCTGTTTTCCAGTCATATAGACTTCTGGGGAAACTTACTTGGATGCTGACAATGTTCGTAGTACTAATGCAGATGTAGCAGTTCTTGTCATTTAGTTGCATCATCGCCTCTTTGTGATACATGTCCAGGGTCCAGAGGACCACATTACCCCCTTTGTCAGACCACCTCACAACTATATCTGTGCGTACTTTGATCTTTTTCATAACAGCCGAATATTCCATTCTTTGGTTGTGTTTCAATTTCATGAAGTCCTGGCTGCTTTCGATGGCCAACTATTTGAGATCTTTGATTACTTTGTCTGAAAAAATATCAATATTGTCTTTGGGTATGATCGGACTGAATACAGATTTTTGTTTGAATGGGGTGGGGGTCGTCATGTACAGATTGACTCCTGCCCGTATTGCTGCTTCTTCTGTATTTAAAATCACATTCTCGTCATCATTATCCATTTCTGCCATTTCCCTCATGAATGACATGTCTACTATGTTCAAATTGTTCATTGCATTGGATGTAACATCGTGATTGGGTTTGTCTTGTGTTTTGTCTCGAACATTAAAAAACTGCTTGCGTAGTTTTATACTGCGTATGAACTGGTGCAGGTCTATTCTTGTTTGAGTGCAGTTAAAGTTTGTTTCACTACAGAACGATAAGCATAGCGCTAATGTTTGTTCCTCTTTAGGTGTGAGGGCCATGTTGGTTAAGTTGATAAGTGTGTTATTAGTTTGAATTGTGTCACTCATCTCCGTTTGTTCCGTGTGTATGTAGATTTCCCTGTGCCTTGTGTTGCGCCTGCCCCATCTCCTGTTCATCCTCCTCTTGCTCCTTGATTGGTAGTATTGTTTGGGGTTTGATCGTGCCGTTGGAGTCTTGGCCGGAGGCTCATCAGGCGTTCCACTCATAAAAAAGCAAAGACCGGTGTGGGGATTTGGCGTGTGGGGTCCCCAATACCTACTCCTTCAGTGTCTGATTTCACTTCAGAGCTGAGTTCGGATTTGCTGGGCACATGGGATCCTTGTTGTCTGCTGCCTGGTGCTGATAATTGTTGGCGGCGAATGTTATCAAACTTCCTCGAGAAGGTGTTTATCCTGCCTCCCAGATAGTCATTCCTGTCTTTTTGTTCTGTTCTTGTTTGCTCGAATTTTGCAATTCGGTTCTTAATCTCTGTCAGTCCTTTTTTAACATCATCTTGATTTGGCAAACAGTCAAGTTCTTTGTACATTTCATTCAGACTGATATTTTCTCTCTGTCAGACGTAGCGTATTGTATTAGTATTTGTAGCATGTTTTGTGATGACTGGGTGCTGTTATCAGCCCATTCTTGATGCATGGCTGGATCTGGGTTTTCATATGTCGGCGTAACTAGAGTTTGTAGACCTCTGGGGACACGGCCTACTTCTAAATATCTTTTCAACAACGTACATTCCCACCATTTGGCCTCCTCTTGTCAGCGTAATGTTTCGAAGTCATTCAACAGTTTTTTCAGTTCGATCACTGGCGCTGGAGGTTTTACCACTCCACTTGTTGATTGTGCACTAGCGCCCACATCTTTGTCACTGAAGATGTTGAGTGTTGCCTCCTCCCGTTCCTTAACCCATTCCTCAGCCATCACTGCGGAAAACAAATTATCCTTGACACCCACTGACTGTAGCTTCTGCAAGCTGAAAGAATACCTCTCCCAGCAGCCACCTCGGGGAACCTGAAAACACTGACAGACCACACCAGCAAGCTTACTTGGGACTCGTTGCCCTCCGGCAGTCTCGAGGATCAGGGTACTTACGTCCGTGCGGTCCTATCAGTGCTCGTTGTCCCATGTTGTCGGCTTAGGGGGGCTCTCCGGTTTCCTTGGTGAGGTGCGATCGAAGAGAAGCGTGTGTGATATATATATATATATATATATATATATATATATATATATATATATATATATTCACTGAAAAAAACATAGGTTTAAGACATGTTATAGATGTTATAGTTAGGAATTAGCATTTAAAAACCTTTGAAATTCACTGAAATTCACTGAAAAAAACCATAGGTTTCAGACATGTTATATTTAGGAATTAGCATTTAAAAAACCTTAGAAATTCACTGAAAAAACCATAGGTTTTAGGGGTGTTGTATTTAGTTGGACATTTCACTCGTACAAAACCATTGAAATTCCCACGTTATAATTAGTTGTACTAACTATTACCTGCGCGCCCGCAATCCACTGCTGATGATGTCACATATTACATCATTCATGACATGGTCAGTGACATCACTGATAACATCACTGAATATATATATATATATATATATATATCCAATTCCACACCACATCGAAAGACCCAGTGAAGAGACCAACAGCAGTGCACTCATGGAAGACAGCTTTAATTCTCCAAACACAGGCGAGTAACAGTCCCAAACACCCCCAAAGGGCGAATGCATTTCGGCACGTTGTCTGCCTTCTTCAGCGCCAGGGGTAAAATGTTTCAGGGAGGGTCATGCTTCTAAGGTAAAATACCTGCCCCCACCTGATAGGTTGCTTTAAGTCCCGCTCCTTAAAGGAATATACCTCCCACATTCAACTTCAGGTAGGTCACAATTGAAACGAACGCCTACCAGTCCCAGCATGCATTGTGCATGTTTGTTTTCTGGTCAAAGTTGTTGCGTGGAGCGGGTAAGCATTTATACCATGGGGCGTCCTTCTTGACCCATGTGTGTAGAATCTCGCCGTCTCCAAATGTCCCAAACCGCTTCACCCTGTTGTTTCCGGGATTGCTGTGGGCGGGAGCAAGGCTGACATCATCACCTCACCCAGCGTGAGGCTTTATATAACCCCTACACCGCCGAAGTCCCGAACAGCCAGGGGGACTCTGCTGATTCCGGTACCCCGGAGAAAATCCTTATTCCAGTGTTGCCAGAGTCATCTTAATGAAGCGGGGGTCCCTTAGCGCGTCACTGGATAGCGCGCTGAAATATCCAATTCCACACCACATCGAAAGACCCAGTGAAGAGACCAACAGCAGGGCACTCATGGAAGACAGCTTTAATTCTCCAAACACAGGCGAGTAACAGTCCCAAACACCCCCAAAGGGCGAATGCATTTCGGCACGTTGTCTGCCTTCTTCAGCGCCAGGGGTAAAATGTTTCAGGGAGGGTCATGCTTCTAAGGTAAAATACCTGCCCCCACCTGATAGGTTGCTTTAAGTCCCACTCCTTAAAGGAATATACCTCCCACATTCAACTTCAGGTAGGTCACAATTGAAACGAACGCCTACCAGTCCCAGCATGCATTGTGCATGTTTGTTTTCTGGTCAAAGTTGTTGCGTGGAGCGGGTAAGCATTTATACCATGGGGCGTCCTTCTTGACCCATGTGTGTAGAATCTCGCCGTCTCCAAATGTCCCAAACCGCTTCACCCTGTTGTTTCCGGGATTGCTGTGGTGATGTCATCAGTGATGTCATTTGAGATGTCATCAGTGATGTCATCAGTGATGTCACTGACCATGTCATGAATGATGTAATATGTGACATCATCAGCAGTGGATTGCGGGTGCGCGATATATAGTTAGTGCAACTAACTATATATGGAATTTCAATGGTTTTGTGTGAGTAAAATAAGGTTTTTTAAATGCTAATTCCTAACTATATATGGTCTATAACCTATGGTTTTTTCAGTGAATTTTCAAGGTTTTGTAAATGCTAATTCCTAACTATATATGGTCTATAACCTATGGTTTTTTCAGTGAATTTCAATGGTTTTTTAATAGCAAATATCATAAGCTGTCGAATGTCAAGTACGTGGTAAGTGAAAACATTTTTGTGTTTATGCACACTGATCTGCTTTGAATGGTGCCCCCCCCCTCATTTCTATTAGGAGTACTCTCTCTTTGCAGATAGTGAAAGGTAGTTAACGCAGGCCTTTACCCCCGTTGTAATTCATCGTGCCTGCTTCTCTCTCCATTTGATTGATTGTTATCCAAGTATTTACTGTTTTAGAATTGGTTCTCTTTGGTTCATTCTCTATTTACAAACAAACACAGAGTCGCAATACTCTGTTTAGTCTTTGCAGATAACGAAAAATCGTGTAAAAAAAAAAGAAAAGGAATCGAGCAAAATTAGTAGGCCACTAATGGGATCTCTTTTTGACCTCGCTAAAATAGAAACATTAGGAACAATCCCTCATGACAAATACAAAACTAGTGAGATGAACTGAACTCCACACAATGATGGCTGCAAAACAGCTCGGCTCCGCCACCCACCCCGCCCAAAATAACGATAAAGAGCGGCTGCCATGATTGGTTGCGGAATGGCCACGACGGAGCTACGAAATGGTGCTGCTCTCATGCTAAACCCAGCTTCAGTCTGAAACATCCAGAAACCCTGTAGACTACCAATTCGATCCGTTCCGGTAGCGCCCCAATGTAACCCGGTAGAGAAGAACTAGCCCTCCCCTCTTTGACTGATGGTTCTTGTTGCCTGTCCCTTCTGTTGTCATTTAACAGAACTATTTAGCCTGCTGAAAGGGGTTGTGTTCCGACCGCTGGTTGGTGGAGACATTTTGACTATATTCTGGACCTGCGTTGTCGCGTAATGCGTCATATGACGTACCGCGTTAGCGCATCCGGAAGTCATCCGGGGCGCGCAGCGCGTAACGTAAGCATAACAAGTCTTGTGACTTGTTAAAACTTTTCATTGGTTCATTTTACTTTTCTTATTCTAATGATGAAAGGCTTGGTCATATGACCTAAAAATTACGCTTTTTATTACTTCCGAACATTATTTTTTCTTAAATATATGTTATAATGTTCCAGGCTAATGTACTTTCCCGGAAAATTTACAACTGTCCTGCAAGTAAAATATATTCTTTTTTCGAGAAAAAGAGCGTTTCTTCGTCCCATGACGGAGCCGTTGAGCAAAAGAGGGTCGACCTGCTGTCTTAGTCGCCGATACGCCTGAATATGAGATTCTTATCGATCACTTTATGTTGCAGGAGTAGAAAACACAACAGCCCTTGACCATTTATCTTTACTGCGTTCCTTCGTATTATACCTTTTACCCTTCATGTAATTGGTCTGCTTTATTTCACTTGCCTTTTAATGATTCTAAAACAGTGACTATTATTAAAAACTTTACCAATGTATATACTACTACCATGTTTTCTTTTAAAAACCTTTATTGTGAAAATTTCATTATACAAATACGAGCCTATAACCACGTGGGCCGGCCACGGAGCAAACTGTAATCGTATATGATGAGTAGACATTTACACTGTAGAGGAACGTAACGGGCGGGCCATTAGGTTGCAAGAACTAAGGTGTCTAACAGTTACGGAATCGGTGGACGTACATTTTATAATTAAAATACGACAGGGCCAGTTACAATAAAATTATCTGGATATACATTTGCGGGCAAGTACCATGGGTGACGTTAATTCGAACTTTCAATAGTACAGTAATCAATAACACATCAGAACTTAATATCAATAGGGATGTCGAAATATTCAATCAATTCTCGTCCCCGCCCGCCATGTGCTTCAAAACTGCATACGTATCTCGTGATTTCAAGGTTCTGCAACCAGTACACAACAAGGAGTTACGAGTCCCATTTATTCCGGCGCCATTTTGGGCGAGGACGGGCAGGTCCAGGATATAGTCAAAATGTCTCTACCAACCATCGACTATGATGATGTTCATATGCTGTATTTATTAGAGTAACACTCATCTGTCCACATGAAATTAATTTGCAACAATCGAAACATTTCATTTTAATCTTTCCAAGGTTCTTCTAAATATTTGGGACCGTTTCCCTTGCCTCTGATGCTGTCAGTGCCACTTCTTTAAAGAATGTACTAGCAGTTCAGGGGTTCTCCTCCAAATCTCTCTTTTATGCAGCACTATAATTAATTGGTGCCACCTCTCCATATGACGATGCATGGTATAGTTACCATAACTATATTTTTTTTCGGTTCCTCTGGAGAGTTCATCGTGGCAGATGAAGCGTGTAACGTACCGGGCATTTACCTTTTTTTGCATGTACAGGAAAGGAAAAAAAAATCGAGCGTCCGACTTCTAAGGTGTCCCAGGGCCATTTTAGTGGACCAGGCCCAAATCCAAAGAACAGGCCGCCATTTTGAGAGTCCTGTTGCAGCCGCCTGTCGCTGTAGCATCAAGAGCAGCCGAAACTCAGCTGAATGGCAACTGAAACGGTAAAGGGGCGCCCCACTACAGCAGACGAGCCTCCAACTAGGAAGGCCCGTTCACGCCGCCTCCCCCCCCCCTTCGGGCACCCCACGCCGTTATTCGGAGCAGTATTGTAGGATGGCCACACCAGTGCGGCAACTTGCTAGACATCACCTCGGTGGTAACCGAATCTCAGCCCCTTGTGGTGTCTTCTATTCAGAAAACATTGTTGTGCTGCCTTCGACCTATTCGCCACAAGTGCGCACGCAACTCAGCTGCATAGCTTGCTAGACACCACCTCGGTGCTAACCGAATCTCAGCGCCTTGTGGTGTCTTCTATTCTAAAAATATTGTTGCGCTGCCTTTGGCCCCATTCGCACATCGGTCCGCTACTGACGCCATCTCACAGGCTAATGGGGCGCCCCACGCCGAGTTTCAGCATTGTAGGATGACCACACCAGTACAGCAACTTGCTAGACATCACCTCGGTGCCATCCGGATCTCGGCGCCCCACTGCAGATGAAGTGCCTCTCAACTATGAAACCACCACGGTGACATCCGGATCTTGGCGCCTTGTGCTGGTTCCGGCCTATTCACACATCGGTCCGCTACTGACGCCACCTCACAGGCCAACGGGGCGCCCCACGCCGAGTTTCAGCATTGTAGGATGGCCACACCAGTACAGCAACTTGCTAGACATCACCTCGGTGCCATCCGGATCTTAGCATCTCAACGCCTAGTGGTATCTTCCATACAGAAAATATTGTTGCGCTGCCTTTGGCCCCATTCGCACATCGGTCCGCTACTGACACCATCTCACAGGCCAACAGGGCGCCCCACGCTGACTTTTACCATTGTAGGATGGCCACACCAGTGCCACAACTTGCTAGACACCACCTCGGTGCCATCCGAATCTTGGCATCTCAGCGCCTTGTGGTGTCTTCTAGTCAGAAAATATTGTTGCGCTGCCTTTGGCACCATTCGCACATCGGTCCGCTACTGACGCCATCTCACAGGCCAACGGGGCGCCCCACGCCGACTTTCAACATTGTAGGATGGCCACACCAGTGCACCTTACTAGACACCACCTCGGTGCCATCCGGATCTTGGCGCGTTGTGCTGCCTTCGGCCTATTCGCACATCGGTCCGCTACTGACGCGAACTCACAGGCCAACGGGGCGCCCCACGCCAACTTTCAGCATTGTAGGATGGCCACACCAGTGCTGCAACTTGCTGGACACCAACTCGGTGCCATCCGGATCTTGGCACGTTGTGTTGCCTTCGGCCTATTCGCACATCGGTCCGCTACTGACGCCGCCTCACGTGCCAACGTATTTTCTCCGCATTTTATACCCTATGCCGCATAACAGGTCATGTGACTTGTTTATAAAACTTTTCATTGGTTCATTTTACTTTTGGTTTCCTAATGATGGAAGGCTTGATCATATGACCTAAAAACAACACTTTTCATTGGATGAAAACTTTTTTTTTTCCCAAACGATGAAAGCCCCACCTTGTTTCTGGATGTTTCAGACTGAAGCTGGCGTCAGCATGAAAGCACCACCATCTCGTGGCTCCGTCGTGGTCATTCCGCGAGAAATCATGGCAGCCGCTCCCCACTGGAAGCCTGCAGGAGTCGGGGGCCCCCAAGACTTTTGTAGAATCCTCAAGGCGGAGGGGACGCTTTCGAGAATGGGGTCCAAGACCTAGCAGACAAGCGTGCGATTTCCAAGGTGTCCCAGGGCCATTTCAGTGGACCAGGCCCAAAAAGGAAACAGCCTGCCGCCATTTTGAGAGTCCTGTGACAGCCGCCTATCGCTGCACCGCAAGAGTGGGCGCAACTCAGCTGAATTGCGGCTTTTGACACAGTGGACCAAAAGCGGGCGGAATGGCAACTGAAACGGTAAAGGGGCGCCCCACTACAACAGACGAGACTCCACCTGGAGAGGCCCGTTCACGCCGCCTCCCCCGGGGCGCCCCACGCCGTTATTCGGAGCAGCATTGTAGGATACCAAAACCAGTGCGGCAACTTACTGGACATCACCTTGGTGCCATCGTTCTGCTGCCTTGGAACTATTCGCACAACAGTTTGCTACTGATGACCCACTCCCCGCGACGCCCCACGCCAGAAATCTGGACGTTGTGCTGCGTTGGGACTATTCGCACAGCCGACCACTACTTCGTTGTTTTTCCCTAAAAATGTTTATATGTTATTACTGTTTTTGTTTTCTTGTATATATTTATAAGTTATTAAAGTTTTATAATCTTACTACTTTGTTGGAGTGCTATATATTTTTAATGTGACACATAATTGTAAAAACTTTGATGTACAAAGAGTCATCCCTGGAATCTTCCGCTTCAGGCTCGGTCCCCTCCCCAATCACAATACAGGATGGTTTTCAGATAATAGGAACGCGTCTGCTGTGACGGATCTCATCGAGTGTGGGCCTTGATCTACTATAACTCCTTTGAAGAGGGGTGATTCTTTACAGCTGGGGCCATAAACTACATCTGCAGGGCTAGCTGATACCCTAGGACCGGCCTGGACAATCGGACACAGAGGAAAAGGAGTGTCAGAGGGTGCGGAAGTGAATAGGGCGAAAGGGAGGTGTCGGGCGGGCACAGGGTGTGATTCTCAGGGAACAGCAGCGCAGATGGGGGGTGGTTTATTACCCATGCATAAGACAGAGAGCGGGGGTGACCACTGCCTGGGGGAGATGCTTGCGAGGGTGGGGAGCCATGCTAAGGATCGACAGCGTGCACTGGTCAAGGCATCTAAAATGACTGCCGTGCACGACAAAAGTGTGGCATTTGAAAAAAGGCAAGATGGCGCAGACAATGTTTTTCAACACTTCCTGATTTCCTTCGAATCGAACGTTAACAGACGTTGGGGCATATTACCAAAGTTAAGCGATATTTATCCCTAACGATGCTTAGCAACGATTTTTTTACCGCTAAGCATCATCAGAAATTATCGCAGATAAACCTTGCTATTATCAAGGTTTATCGCAAATACGATAAAAAACGACCGCAATGCATTAATATCGCTGAAAACTCAGCGATATTCATGCATTACCGAGCTAATGCTATAAGCCATGTTATCCACCTCCCATTGGATAACATGGCTAAGAACTGCTCAGGGCAGGTGCTAGCTTTTGGAGATATTCGAGCTTATCGCGAATATTTCCAAAAGTTGATAATAGGAGATAGCGATGTTAGCGACTGTTTCCAGTCGCTAACATCTTGGCATGCCGACTTTGCATGTCATTAGTGATAAATATCACTCACATGCAAAGTGGGGCCCAAGATGGTCGCTATCTCCTACTAGCCGTCGCTAACTGGTGTTAGCAACAGCTAGGTAATACAGATATAATTTTATCTCCGCGAAGCGGAGCGCTGTTACAGATATATATCTTCTTTTTGAACGTTAATTTCTCAAAATCCACTGAAGCACATATATTGAGACCTAGCAAAGGCACATCGGGCTACCAGTCCCTAATATTTTACCAAGTTTCGTGCAAATCCATTCAGCCGTTCGATTATTATTATATTTATTTTTTTTGCCCCGCGGGGCCCTTTTAAAACCTCCACATCAAACCTAAGAGGTCAAGGAGGATCTACTATGCCCCCTTATGGTCATTTGCCCCTTCGCTTTGGCCTCCTCTTGTCTCTCGATCCTACCGAGAGACAAGATGGCGGCCGCAACGGACTGTTTGCAATGTTTACAGACGCCGGAGAACCAATCAGCTTCGCAAACCTCCGTTACGCGAAGCGGAGCGCTGTTACAGATATATATCTTTTTTTGAACGTTAATTTCTCAAAATCCACTGGAGCACATATATTGAGACCTAGCAAAGGCACATCGGGCTACCAGTCCCTAATATTTTACCAAGTTTCGTGCAAATCCATTCAGCCGTTCGATTATTATTATATTTATTTTTTTTGCCCCGCGGGGCCCTTTTAAAACCTCCACATCAAACCTAGGGGGTCAGCGAGGATCTACTATGCCCCCTTATGGTCATTTGCCCCTTCGCTTTGGCCTCCTCTTGTCTCTCGATCCTACCGAGAGACAAGATGGCGGCCGCTACGGACTGTTTGGAATGTTCACAGACGCCGGAGAACCAATCAGCTTCGCTTCACAAAGCTCCGTACCGCGAAAAGTCCGCGAACCGGAGCGCTGCCCGGTCCGCTGTTACAGATATATATCTTTTTTGAACGTTAATTTCTCAAAATCCACTGAAGCACATATATTGAGACCTAGCAAAGGCACATCGGGCTACCAGTCCCTACAATTTTGCCAAGTTTCGTACAAATCCATTCAGCCGTTCGGGCTAAAAGTGAGGCCAACCGCCCTATGGAAAACTCAATGTTAAAAACACGTTTTGGGACCCCCCTTTTTTCTCGGCCCCCCCTTGACGAACCCCCCCAAATTTTCAAGGGCTACTCAGAAACAAAATGTGCCATTTTCCTGAAATTTTCAGCCAATTCCGTCCACAAACGCCAAAGTTATTAGACATAGAATTTTCAAAAATCCCATAGAGAAAAAATCCTAACTATATATACCTACTGGCGACCGCCAGTAGGTAATATATATATATATATATATTCACAGAAAAAACCATAGGTTATAGACCATATATAGTTAGGAATTAGCATTTACAAAACCTTGAAAATTCACTGAAAAAACCATAGGTTATAGACCATATATAGTTAGGAAATAGCATTTAGAAAACCTTATTTTACTCACACAAAACCATTGAAATTCCATTAATAGTTAGTTGCACTAACTATATATCGCGCACCTGCAATCCACTGCTGATGATGTCACATATTACATCATTCATGACATGGTCAGTGACATCACTGATGACATCACTGATGACATCTCAAATGACATCACTGATGACATCACTGATGACATCTCATTTGACATTACTGATCACATCACTGATGACATCATTCATGTGATGATACAATGAACCTCTTCAGACTCTAATATAACCTTAGATACACTCAGTGTAAACAGACACTCACAGACTGTCACTCATCCATGGAGTTACTCACACACCTAGTCAGTCTTGCAAAGAATCAATCACACCTCGATTTCCTCAACTATATAGTTATACACACCTTACTTATTGGAACATATAAGAACACATATTTACTCTGTTATACAATCCCTGATACAAGTTCACAATAATCCATACAGCCACTCACACATTCACTGGCTCTTATGCACAGTTATTTATATATGTCAACTATCACATGTACTGTGTTTTACATATGTACTTACTTTGACATGTAGCACTGAGCTATCCATTCACTCACCAATACACTCATGCACACAGTCAACCGCCCATACAGATGTTTCCACATGCACTTTTGAACCCATACATCTAGTGAATCAACTGCTCACACATCTATGCACAGAGTCATACACCTCCCAGACACCCACACACACACTCAGTCTCCCATACAAATACTTGGGCAACTAATCAATAACCCATATAGTTAGTCATATAGCTAATGATCAACACATGCATCAGATTACAAAACAACAGACACAATGATGCACAATTTAAAACAGTTTAGTCACTAACCCATGCACTCAGTGAGACACATTTAATCACTCACTTATACAGTCAGTCATGCACCTACTAAATCCTTCATCCAGACACTTATACATCCACTCATTCTTCAATATGTAAGACATATTTTAACTTTACAGAAGCATACAGTCACTGGATGTTGTCATCAGTGATGTCATCAGTGATGTCATTTGAGATGTCATCAGTGATGTCATCAGTGATGTCACTGACCATGTCATGAATGATGTAATATGTGACATCATCAGCAGTGGATTGCAGGTGCGCGATATATAGTTAGTGCAACTAACTATATATGGAATTTCAATGGTTTTGTGTGAGTAAAGTAAGGTTTTCTAAATGCTATTTCCTAACTATATATGGTCTATAACCTATGGTTTTTTCAGTGAATTTTCAAGGTTTTGTAAATGCTAATTCCTAACTATATATGGTCTATAACCTATGGTTTTTTCTGTGAATTTCATTGGTTTTTTAACAGCTAATATCTGTAGCTGTAAAATGTATTCTTCTTTAAATCCAAAAATATATTTTATATGTTTATGAATATTTTTTTTTTTAAATATTTTTTTTTCTTCGTTCCCGCTTCGCGAATCAGGAAGCTTCCCGTTAGCTGACCTTGATGCCGCGAAATAGACCGCGAGCCGGTAAACGTTTCTTTACCGCAAGTGCCGCGTTAGAAAACAACATCGTGACGCCTCCCGTCCGCATGACGTTCCACGTTGTCGCTTGATACGTCATATGACGTGCTACGTTAGCGAACTGGTACGCGAAGCGAGTGCCAAAGCGCAGGTTTCTGGAAGCAAAAAGGGAGGCCCTGCAAAGCGCTTAACGTAAACACAGCAAGTCATGTGACTTGGTAATAACACTTTTCATTGGTTCATTTCACTTTTGGTTTCCTAATGATGTAAGACTAGGTCATATAATCTAAAATGAACACTTTTGATTGGTTGAGAACTCTTGTTTTTCCCAAATGATGAAAATCCCTCCTTCTTTCCTCACTCTGACTTTCATCATTGTGAGAGAAAGACCCTTTGTGATCACTGAGCAATGGCTTCTTTAGTAGCTTCAGCTGGTGCTTCCCCACCACCTCCACCACATCCAAGGAAGAGTGGACCACCTGCTCAAGTTGTAATTCAACAAGAAGAAGAAGAAGAGGAACAGGAGGACGAGCACGAAGAGAGGCAGTTTTTGCCTGAGCAGCCCAAGACGTCTCACCGGAAAGAAAACTTCATTTGGCAATTTTTTAAAATTCCCAAAGGTCAGAAAAAAGTAAATGCAAGATACGTAACTTGCCTTATATGTCAAGATAGACTGTCCAGAGGGACCGACAAAAAATACAGTTTCGGAAACTACACAATGCATCGCCATATGACTAGGTGGCATCCTAACAACTACAGTGCTGCACAGTTTCGGAACGACCTAGATAATCTCCCTATTATGGCCAGAAGATCTGTTGTACCGGAAGTAACGGGACCAGAGGGCAGGGAGATGGTGCCAAATATACAAATGAGATTTGGTGAAGTAAAACACACCTGCGTATTTTGCGATGGATTCATTTCCTACGGAGAAAGAAGCATCACTCTGATCAACAGAGCTATTGACTATCATATGCAAGTTTGTCCGAAACGCCCAAAATAATAAATACTTCTTTTTTTTGTTTTGTTGCTCCTGTTGAGCCCTTTACAATGAATCGTTTTCATTGCCCCCTCCAAGAAAAACCCAAAAAAATATAAAACTGTTCCGAAAAATTCAAAAACAGTAAAAAAATGTTCAGAAAAATAAAAAAAAAAGTTCTTTTCAGAACTACCTCCCCGTTATTAAAAAATTGGTACAATATTTGGAACTGTGCCAACCTCTATTTCTCTTAGTTCGCTTCCTAGTTCGCTCGCTGGTACGCGAACTGGAAGCGAACCAAAAACAGTAAGTATAAGGGAAGGAAACACACACTTATGTTAAAAGAAAGACAGCTATAGGGGAGTAAACTAGAGATACTATTACCCATAATCCACTACTGATGATGTCACATATTACATCATTCATGACATGCTCAGTGACATCATCAGCAGAGGATTGCGGGTTTTTTGGCAACATGCCTTATCCACGGTTTAATAACGCTGCCTTTTGCTTTATATAAGTTTTCAAATTGTATGAAATATATACCAATAGGTCTTTATGAACCTTTAGGTAGTGCTTTTGTTCATGAGGTCTGGTCGCTTCCATACACATACAGATGTTTCAAAGATGATCAAGAAGTTTATCTGAATGGAGAGGAATGCACTGAGACGCCAGATCATTCACTAATGTGTAGGCACATACAGTTACACGATTCATGCAACAAACACCGACCAAATATGGCTTGCGTGTTGCAAGGCACGCCAGTTCCTGCTATCATCCCCACGTTCAAGTTGTTGGAAAATGGTAGTTATTTGATGCTCAATAATGAAGATTGTTCTGAGTTAATTAAAAGTATTCCTTTTATCGTAACAGTAAGTGAACGGGTTATTTGCTGCAGAAATGTTCTATTTCCTCCCACACATGAACATAGGGAGTTTTCAATCTGGCCACAAATACCAACCTTGGGACACGTTTCAACGGCATGACAAGAATAAGAGCTCTTTTGTCTCAGAGAGAGGTGGCCTTGAGTTCGGCCCGTGAAACTTTCGTACTTCACATAGCGAACACCCGTACACAGGTTTGCCTTTCAATTTCAGCAACATGTTTCCGACTATCTTTAACGCATCCTCCACAAAATCCCTGGCACACTTTTTTAAAGTTGTTACCAGTGGTCTCGTGACTTCATTTGAGAAAATCTTTGGAGTCATCCCTGCTCCCTTTCATTCCATTTTCTCCACTCTGGTTCGTGGATTGCATTTTTACTTGCATTACCAGCGGACGCTCTTGTGCTTTTTTACATTTTTAAATATGGATGTCCCTCCTATGCAACCTCCGACCCTGCAGCTGCTGACACTGTTCCGCAATCGCATGCTAGAATATTATGGCACAATGCCGTTGGCGATATTAAGCACGGCATATGGATTATCTTTTCGGTTCTCCTACTTCACCTGTGTCCAGCCTGTATTTCACTGCCTGACCTGTGATTTCGATTGGGCCATTGATTTGTGTCTCTGCGGACCGGTTTCTCCTGACGTCGACTTTAATCAGCTGATGACTCCTATCATTACTCACGAGTTGATTTGTCCTGGCGAAAGGATTATGGCTGTGGCATTGATGCATGGACTACTTGGTCCCTGGAATTTACTGGCGGCAGCACAGTCTTTCTTGGAACACAGCTTTCTTGAAAACCCACCGAGCTGTCCTCTGATGGTGATAGAGGATCCGGTGCTGGGAGAGCACGTATGTTCTTTTCCGCTTTTAAATTGGATGGCTGAACTGTTTTCGGATGAAGACGGTGACTTCCTATTGGAGGCTGTTGCAGCTTATTTTGCATACACAGTTATGTCATAGACCTTTTTCATGTTTCATATGCTGAGTACTAGCATTTCATTGACAATTCATTGACTTATTTGTCAAGTTTTTATTATTTACCTTGCCTATTGGCTTAAGACTCGATAAAGTACTTGGCTGTTTTATTTTTCTTTAGCATTGAATTTTCCTAGTTTTTAATGCTTTACCTTGCGGACCGTCCACATATAAACTTGCAATCTGCTCTCATGAGATGGCACTTCTATTATCTTATTCAGTTCGTTTCCGGATCATGAGGAGGTGTCATCTAGGTCCTGGATATCTTTACACCGTGTTAAGTTAGCATGGGCTCATTACCGGTTTAAACGCCATTTTTCCTTTTTTGCAACTTCTGCACACGACACTTAGTTGTTGCTTTAGCTTTCCACCTAGTAGTTCATCGTGGTTTACATGAGAATAATATGTTATTGGTCTACTATCTGCTTTACTTGTTAAACTATATCTGTACAGCGAGTGCTAAAGTTTCAAGAACAACACGATACAGAATTGTTATGAGGTCTGATCTCCACGACTTCATACTCATAACATAAGTGCAACTTCTGCCAATTCTGGGCATGAGGCGGGTTTTATATTGCTTTGCCGAACACACATACACAACAGTTGATGCGGTTCACATGAAGAGAGAGCTGGTGTATGCTGATGTGATTCCTTCAAATCTAAGACACTAAAGTATGGACACGCCCTAAACCAACACAAAGAGACCTTCTTAGCAAATAATATAATATGTGTATTAGGGAGGGTGAGATATAAGCAGCCGCGGGCCGTGGAGGGAGTTACGATGGGGCAGGGAGGCGGGGAGGGGGAGAAGCAGGGTGGAGCCCTCTCTACCTTGCCCCTCCCCCTCCCCGCCTCCCTGCCCCACCGTAACTCCCTCCACGGCCCGCGGCTGCTTATAAGTGTTGCTAACTCTTATTCATTTACAGCATGTTAACATACTGTCACCATTCGCTTTTTATGTACTAGTAACTATGCTGGTAATTTTGCTACTGATAATATGTGTACTTGTATTCTCCACCCTGCTTCTCCCCCTCCCCGCCTCCCTGCCTCACCGTAACTCCCTCCACGGCCCGCGGCTGCTTATAAGTGTTGCTAACTCTTATTCATTTACAGCATGTTAACATACTATCACCATTCACTTTTTATGTACTAGTAACTATGCTGGTAATTTTGCTACTGATAATATGTGTACTTTTATTATCTAAGGTACTACGCCTGAGAAGACGGCATTAGTAAATAAACATTTCAAATACACATGTGTTCTTCTTAACTCCATGTTCTGGTTTCTAAGAAATATATAACGACCGACTGTTCATGAGTTCCACGTATCCTGAGGTACTATAAGTTCATATTCTGGATTGTCTAAACATTGAGAGTTTGTTATATCCAATGTGACACTGTACCTAGCTTGCTAAATAGTTTTTGATTACTAACGTGAGTTTTGGGACACCCTAATTCGCCGAGGTTCCAATCCTCTGTCCACAGTTCTGTGTGAGAACAGAAACCCTGCGACAGGGGCACCCCCGACCCTTGCTGGAGCTTCATCACACTTGCGATACAACTCCAGCAATGCGCCACCTTTACGGCACAGATACATCACGCATCTGTGCTGTTTTTGCCCCATGATGCGCCGCATTGTAAATGCAGCACACCATAGGTGACGGAACAGCGGCACAGAATGACTAACACATCCCTGGTGATGCGCCAGTCATCATAAATCTATCCCTATGCTTCTTATCTTGTTAGAGATGAACCGCCATATGTATCATCAAAGTTATTTGCATTTCCTAAATAGCGAACTTTAAGGAATAAATAGCGATTCTTTACCATTCCTAGTTTGCGATGAGCTATTTGCTAATTAGCCGAATGTAGCCCAATGAAGCCCAATGTAGCCCAATGTAGCCCAAAGATGGCCGCCAGACACACAAAAAAACAAATGTAGCCCAAATATCAGCCAGATGTAGCCCAACTATAGCCCAGTGACAGAATGACCAATCAGCTTCGCAAACCTCCGTTACGCGAAGCGGAGCGCTGTTACAGATATATATCTTTTTTTGAACGTTAATTTCTCAAAATCCACTGGAGCACATATATTGAGACCTAGCAAAGGCACATCGGGCTACCAGTCCCTAATATTTTGCCAAGTTTCGTGCAAATCCATTCAGCCGTTCAATTATTATTTTTATTATTGTTTTTTGCCCCGCGGGGCCCTTTTAAAACCTCCACATCAAACCTAGGGGGTCAGCGAGGATCTACTATGCCCCCTTATAGTTATTTCCCCCTTTGTTTTGACCTCCTCTTGTCTCTCGATCCTACCGAGAGACAAGATGGCGGCCGCTACGGACTGTTTGGAATGTTGACAGACGCCGGAGAACCAATCAGCTTCGCTTCACAAAGCTCCGTTGCGCGAAAAGTCCGCGAACCAGAGCGCTAACCGGTCCGCTGTTACAGATATATATCTTTTTTTAAACGTTAATTTCTCAAAATCCACTGGAGCACATATATTGAGACCTACAAAAGGCACATCGGGCTACCAGTCCCTACAATTTTGCCAAGTTTCGTGCAAATCCATTCAGCCGTTCGGGCTAAAAGTGAGACCAACCGCCCTATGGAAAACTCAATGTTAAAAACACGTTTTGGGACCCCCCTTTTTTCTCGGCCCCCACTGGACGAACCCCCCCCAAATTTTCAAGGGCTGCTCAGAAACAAAATGTGCCATTTTCCTGAAAATTTCAGCCAATTCCGTCCACAAACGCCAAAGTTATTAGACATAGAATTTTCAAAAAACCCATAGAGAAAAAATCCTAACTATATATACCTACTGGCGACCGCCAGTAGGTAATAAGGTATGGCCATTACCGCTTTTATGGTTTCTCAGAGACAGCTGTACATAAGGTGTTCAAGCTTCACCACTGCTCACAGCGTAGGATGAAGAATTTCCACTCTTTTAATCTGCTTCAGCACTGCTTAAGGCTAAAGTGCAAGGAACAGTATCAATGTGCATAAGTGGTGTTCACTCTTGGCATCAGGCTGAAACAGAAACAACTTTGTTTAAATTTGTACGTTCTCATTTACTGATGACCAACAATTGCATTAACAACCGCACTTTATATTTATTAAGTGTATTTGTGCTGCTTACCTCACTATGGGGTTTATTCTGTTTTGCATAATTTTGCACAGACAACTATATTTGCACTATAACTGTTTTTTTGCACATATTTGCAGACTCACTTGAACCATTACTGTTATGAAACTTAATTTAACAATGCAATAATTAAGTTGGGGCTACAGACATATTGTTATGTTATGTTGCGACCTCAGTATTTTGTTCATATCCTTAGAGCCACTGGTCATGTGACATTGAGCACTAGCACTTTAAATGGCGGCTTTCACTTTGAGTGTCATGTGATCAAGCCCTCTCTTGGGGCCGAAACGCATCATGGCAGTGCATGGTGCTACTGGAAAATAAATCAATTCATGCACCTAACTTATCACCATCCTTGTGACACAGTGACAGGCCTCCTTTCACTGTAATCTAACCCTTGAAACGCATATTCAAAAATAGAAACTAAAATGTTCAAAAAAATGGAGATACCCATACCAGTTACAACAACCAATTCAATAATTTCACCATCTATATACACATGCACTAATTCACCAACAGTTCTATATAGTCAGTCATACATATATTCACTAATCATATGTAGTGATACACGTACACATCCTGTTACACACCGACAGTCATCCAAAAGTTATTCACACACATACTCACACATGCAAATAAACTATTGAACATCCATTTATTTGCATAAACAGCTATACACACACTACCACTTTACTTCTAAGGAAACTTACACATACTTACTCTCTTAAAAAATCACTTATAGAAACACATACTAATTTAAACAGGAATTCTTACAATCCCTCACTCTCACATATAGTCACTTATATACATCAATATTCACATATACTACATTAAAACATATGTAGTTACTGATAAAGACACTAATAAGACAGTCATTCACTCACTAACACAGACATATGCACACTAATCCACCCATACAGTCGTGCACATATGCTGTCTTCAAAACACATACAAACAGAGACTCAGTCATTCTTGCATCTATGTAGTAAGTAATACCCCCACCAAACCATGCAAACACTCATACTGATACTAAGAAAAACATCTAATAACCTATATACATACACATGTACCTACTCATCAACCCATGCAGCCACTTATACACGAAGTGAAACACTAATACATATATTTAAATATTTAAGCATTACTCAGTAATATATGTATTCACTAAGATATTCAATAATATATACATATATAACACATATTTATTTTTCAGAAAGACACACATTCACTGGATGGTGTCATCAGTGATGTCATGAGTGATGTAATATGTGACGTCATCAGCAGTGCATTACACGCGCAAGTTATAGTGAGTCCAGCTAACTATAACTGGTGTCAAACCTATGGTTTTTTCAGTGAATTTCATAGGTTTTGTAAATGCTGCTTCCTAACTATAACGTGTGTAAAACCTATGGTTTTTTCAGTGAATTTCATTGGTTTTTAAAATGCTAATTCAGAAATATCTCGTGTATACAACCTATACTTTTGTCAATAAAGTTCTGGCAATATTTTTTTCAGAAACAAGCCGTTTTCTTCACTGTTCAAGTTGCATACAGACTCCTTGTAAAGCGATACAGAATTAGAAAGTCTGTACCTTACCTTTTTTTCAACGCATTAAAATTTGCCCGTAAATAAAAATAGCCTTTCTAAACTTTAGTGCACGACCCGGTGTGCGCACTCTCGGCAACAGTTCTCAATAAAATGGATAGCGCATTTCCAGGCTTTCGTGCGCGACCGACTGCGCACACCCGCCTATATATTTCGTGAAAACTTTGCAATCTGAACTTATTGAATTTCTTCATAGACCCATCAAAGAACTTATACTACGTCAATGAGACTAAACCTAGGCTTCTTTTTTAATATTATGAAAATTTTCATTAAATGGAGCCGAATGTCTTTTTAAACTTTCGTGTGTGACCGAATGTACACACCTTGGTATTTTAAAAAAAAATATAAAAGGTTTTATACTTTAACAATTGTATGCTTGAATCGAGCTCAGAAGATATATTAAATCCGGATATGTTTGGATTTACTCCTTTTCACGTTTTTAAACTTTGCTGAATTAGACCGCTACTTCCAAATGGCGTACGTGACCAGATACTATCACCGCGTACACGTCCTGAGACGCGCATGTGAAGTCATGTGACTTGACAACAACACTTCCAATTGGTTCTTAGTAGTTTCTATTCTGCAATTTACACGGAGCACTCCACCCACTCCTCTCACTATCTTTTCTACTCTCAAAAGAGAACGACGTTCAACACCCTTCGGAAGACTTTGCTGAAATGGCTGCCGCCCCGCATTCATCTTCCGAATCTGAAGGAAATGAGCGACTACCTTTAAAAAGAAAAAAAGGAATCTTTTATTTGGCAATTTTTCACTTATCCTGAAGAACAAAAGAAAGTGAATGCGCCAAAAGTTACCTGCACGATATGCAATTCGGTTCTCTCAAGAGGAAATCCAAGAAAAAAATATTCCTTTTCCATACATACCATGGTGCGGCATGTCAAACAAGTGCACCCTGTGGAATTTGCAAAGGCATCGACAAGAGCCCTGGCCACGCTATTACCATCAGAGGTGGCCAGCACATCTTCTGGTGGACGACCTGTATCACCATCGAGTGCTGTGATGGACTTGAGACCATATCTTGCAAAGGTGCACATGAAATGCAACGAGTGTGGAGAAATTCTTCTGTACGGAGAGCAGAGCCTCATTCTTACTAAACTAAAAATTGAGAGTCATAAATACCCCGAGAACAGATAAATTTCTTCATTTCATTTTGATCCTGTGTCACACATGAAAATGTTGTTGCAAGTTTAAAAAATCAAAAACAACATAACACTTGTTTTAAAAAAAAAAAAAAAAAAAGTTCTTTTCAGAACTAACTCATTCTACCAAAAAGAGCTCCAGGAGCATATTATAAAGGGGGTTTTTCTCCGCTTTTTTGGCTTTTGTTCGTGCGCGACCGTGTGCGCGCACCCGCCTATATATTTCGTGAAAACTTTGCAATTGCAACTTCTTAAATTTCTTCATAGACCCATCAAAGAACTTATACTACGTCAAAGACAGTAAACCTAGGCTTCTTTTTTATTATTATGCAAATTTTCATAAATTGGAGCCGAATGTCTTTTTAAACTTTCGTGCGTGACCGAATGTACACACCTTGGTATTTTTAAAAAAATATATAAAAGGTTTTATACTTTAATAACAATTGTATGCTTGAATCGAGCTCAGAAGATATATTAAATCCGGATGTGTTTGGATTTACTCCTTTTCACGTTTTGAAACTTCGCTGAATTAGACCGCTACTTCCAAATGACGTACGTGACCAGATACTGTCACCGCCTACACGTCCCGAGACGCGCATGTGAAGTCATGTGACTTGAAAACAACACTTCCAATTGGTTCTTAGTAGTTTCTATTCTGCAATTTACACGGAGAACTCCACCCACTTCTCTCACTATCTTTTCTACTCTCAAAAGAGAACAACGGGGCATATTACCAAGCAATAGCGATAATTATCGCTATTGCTTGGTTAGAGACAAAAATGTACCGCTGCGCTGCGGTAATTTTTATCGCAGATAAACCTTGGTATTACCAAGGTTTATCGCAAATGCGATAAAAAACGGCCGCAATGCATGAATATCGCTGAAAAGTCAGCGATATTTATGCATTACCGAGCTAATGCTCTTAGCCATGTTATCCACCTCCCATTGGATAACATGGCTAAGAACTGCTCAGGGCAGGTGTTAGCTTTTGGAGATATTCGCGCCTAGCAGGAATATCTTCAAAAGTTGGTAATAGGAGATAGCGATGTTAGCGACTGTTTCCAGTCGCTAACATCTTGGCACGCCCACTTTGCATGTCATTAGTGATAAATATCACTGACATGCAAAGTGGGGCCCAAGATGGTCGCTATCTCCTACTAGCTGTCGCTAACTGGTGTTAGCGACAGCAGGGTAATAGGGAGATAATTTTATCTCCGCTTTCTTGGCTTTTAAAGCCAAACAAGCGGAGATAAACCCCCTTGATAATATGCCCCAACGTTCAACATCTTTCGAAAGACTTTCTTTTCACGCGATAATGTGAAATACTGAGATTGTTACAGGATTTTCTATCAGATATGTGTTCCCATTTTTGTTGAAGCACTAACACCGTGGAAAATTCCACCGATAGCAGTGATATTTTTAACGCCGAGCACCGGCGATTTTTATCACTTAGAAGCCTTCCTATTATGAAGGTTTATCTCCTAAGTCTCTGATTCTCAAACTGTGCAACGCGGCTCCCCTGTGTGCCGTAATGAAGTGCTAGGGGCGCCGCCCACACTCTAGTGTGACTAACCATCTATAAATTCCACAGACATCTCTACCCTGTTATCTGCAATTGTGAGCATCAAAAGGAGCTGCGCTACGCCCCTGTGAGAGGCCTCACTCCCACTGCTGCAACGGCTTGGCAGTCCTCCAGATGCACAGGAACAGCCCCTCCGATCCATTGAAGTTCTCTGTCATGAGAGGCCTCACTCCCACTGCTGCAACGGCTTGGCAGTCCTCCAGATGCACAGGAACAGCCCCTCCGATCCATTGAAGTTCTGTGTCGGTCTCAATACCACTTACGAAATGAAAATAAGCACTGAAGAATATTCAAGCATGTAGTACTCCTCCTGCTACAGCATACAAAATGCATTCTATTACCTATAAAAAAGTCAAACACCCACGCTACAATCATATAGAACACTTCCTCTAAAGAAGCCTGTGAATAACTTTAAAACATCAGGTTAACCTTTTTTTACTCTCTCATCATTATTAAAGATAAGTATTTACAATGCTATATTAAACAATGCCATGGTTCTTGCTTTTTAATTTTAAAAATCTTGCAATCTTTCACAAACCCAATACTCATGGCTTCTTTTTCGTGACAAAAATCGTGCAATATTACATACCTACATAGAATAACAGAAAAAACATAACACTACAAAGGCCGAACACTCTACTAAACGCGGATTTGTAACCTATGGGGCAGATTTATGTTAACTACTTCATACCCAGATATGCACCAGTTAATGTGCACCACAGTATGCTAGTGCTCCGTTACCCATGGTGTGCCACATTTGAAATGTGGCGCACCATGGTACAAAAACACCATACATGCGTAACACATCTGTGCTCAAAAAGTAATACATTGCTAGAGGTGCATCGCAAGTGTGATGCAGCTCCAGCAAGGCTCACCAATGCACTATATTCACAATACTGCGTCAATACCTACGCCTGCTTCAAGCACATGCACAGTTTTGAAACAGCATAGGTCTGAGTGAAATATCATGCATTACAGTCAACCACTTTCAAGACGCATTCCTTCAGAGGAACACTTCCTTATGGTGCAGGGCTTTAGAATGTGACATATCTCCTAGATCCATAACGTTGTAAATATGGTACATTATTTCCACTGTCATTGTATTAAATAAACTGACGAAAATGTGGCACAAAGAGACGCAACGTCAACATAAAGCTGCTACAATGTGTTTTAAAGTGCCCTTTAAATTACAACCAACACTCTCTTTGAAGAGACCCCTCATGTTTTTTTAACACCTGTTAAGTCCTTCCATGCTCATGACAGAGCCGCTCCATCACGAGCATTGCCTCAGCTGTCCTCAGAATAGACCAGTTTTGTCATGGGCTTGCCGCTGTGCTTGCACAGCACTAATATTGTACCTCCATGACACGTTCTATTGACTAAGCAGAGCCATGACAGAACCACTGTATCATGAACAGATCTCAACCGTGGCTCAAGAAGGAGTACCTCTATCATGAGCATAGAAGTACCACTCAGCCCCCCGGCGCCCTAATGCTGAGGCAGAATTGCCACTGCAGCAAAGGACTTAAACTCCTGGAAAGAACAACATGTAACATTTAATATCATTTCCCACCAATGTTTTCATATATCAGTGTTGCTGAACTCACTCAGTAAAATGTCGCTCATTTCATTAAATCACTTTTAAAGCATCCCTTATAACAATGCACCCAATCCTATGTGGAAGTGCTTATATTAAACATGACATTGCTTTAAGCAGGATAGACAAAGAAATGACAGAGTGATGTAAAAGTTTCTTTATTTTTTATACTTACCTAAAAAATAGTAAAAAAGTAAAGTAAATTTCTTTTAAAAACGTAGTACCTGTGGAAGAAAAGTAAAAATAAGATTATAATGTACATTTCATAAAATAAAAAAAAGTAGGAGTCAATAAGAGAGAGGCAGAGAAAACTCTCGGATGTTATTAGTTGTACTTACCTTATAAATATAATATCTGTGGAAGACAGTAAAAAAATATGTTTTAATACATATTTTTAAATTAAATGTAACAAAATACCTCAAACAACATATTAAATGGTTTATTTTTGCTGTCCTCAGAATACATTGATTTTCACTATAAACAGTGATTTCAATATTAATCATCATATAACAGCGGGGAAAAAAAAACACAATGAAAATGATTGTGTTTAAAAAACCCATCCAAAATCTCCATACATATTATAAATACCTGAAAAAAACATATCTTAAATGTTTTTCTCAAATTCGCAATTTCTTGAGTAAGCACACTACATCTTCCACAGTTACAAACTAATTAAACTATACAACCTATTTTTAAATATATCTAAAAAAAACACCGTGCAAGTATCTCCTATAAAAATCTATCTTAAGTATACATTTTCTTCTCTCATACCTTTCCGCATGGCCAAATTGTATAAGTTAACTCTTTAGCTTTTAAATACCTCTCCCAAAAACTTGCGTCCATATATGTTCTAAAATCATTATCTAAAGTACTCATTTTCTTCTCTCATATTTTTCCACCAGGCCAAATACTATGAGTTAAGTAGTTTTTTTCTGAAATTTCTTAATCTTAATCTTATCTATTCTTTTGTGAACCTTTACAGTAAAAATGTGTAACATGCTTTATACCACCAAACATTAACTACATTTCTACCTGATGTTATCACTATACCAAACACAAATTTCATTTATAGATTTGTAGACCCTCAGTCACATGATATTTGTAAACAAGAAAGTTTCATATCTTTACAGTATTAATCTTCCTACAGCAAGTGATTCTACTGAAATTTGGGTTCCAAAAATAGCAGATAGGAGTTAGTTAAGGCAAAAGGCAAACGTTTCTTAAAAGTCAATTGGGTATCATTGCAAAGCGTCCAGCCACTTCCACACTTCAAATAAGCTGTATAATGTCCTGATGATGTGGAAGGCCCTTCATGAAAAATAATGGCTACAGTTACAAATGTTCTTCTAGAAATAGATACTTGAGTAGCCACAAATTTTTTAATTAAAGTTGACAATTTACTCCCATCAGCTCTGCATCGTTGAAACATTAATATTACATATTGTCCATATCTATGGATAAATAAAGTTGATAACATTTCAGACTTACATTGAGAACAGACCATGTTCTGATGCGCATCTTTAACTAGTTTATTAAAAGACACTTCTTTACAGTCTGGTAATGTTAAATATATAAATCTTTCACTGTGTATATCAGTACTACTTGAAAATGAGCAATTATCACAGTTATGTTCCCATTTATAAGAAAGGCCAAAAAGATTATCAATATCTACACCTTCATCTTCCAAAACTGCAAACATATACATAATAAATTCCTGACAATCTTGCTGAATATTCTGTGAAAATTGATTTACTCCTGCACATATGTCTAAAACATTCCTTAGTTCTGAAACACTTCCTACTTCACTTTCACCACTACTACATTTTTCAAATATAGAATTTAAGGAATAGCAAAATGTTTGCTCCTGATTTTCCACAATCTGTTCCCTAACATTTTTTAGAAAAAAAACAACATTAACTACTACATTTGCATAACAGTTGACACCAGACCTGTTTTCAAACTTAAATCCAACAATCTCTTCAATACTAACCGTTTTCTTATGCCTACCAACAACATCTACATCTTTTTTTCGTCGTTTCTCAACTACTTCAGCACATTTCTCCTCATTTTTCCTTTTCTGACCAACCATACGCCTTTCAATTAAAGGATATTGAGGTAAACTTGGAGCATATTCTCTTCTTAACCTATTATACTCCTTCACACAATTTAAATCTGCACTAATCTTTGTCTTATCATAATCAATTAAATAAAGTCCACATAAAGTTCTAACTCGCGATAAAGCAACATATGCCATACCCTCTTTCAATACAGTGCTTCCAATATTTACCAAAGCACAATCTACACTTAAACCTTGAGATTTGTGAATAATCACTGCATATGCCAAACAAATTGGAAATTGCTTCCGACGGACATATAAGTCTTTCACAAGCAAAAAAATGATTTGAACAGCGACTAATTTGCTGAACTTCCTCAATTCCATCAAATTATATTCTTAAAAATTCAATCTCATCTCTATTTGTATAATTAACAAAACCAACAACATTACCCATTGCTCCATTTACCAATCCTCTTTCTACATGTAAATTTCTCCTTAAAATTATCCGACAATTTAAACATACATACAGATTTTTCTCTAAACCAGCAGTTTTAGATATACTTTTTTGAAGAGAATCCAATTTTAACTTCAACTTTTCAGACAAAACAATAGTACTACCTTCATGCTCTATTCTATCTTTAGCTTCCAGTTTCCTAATTTGTTGATTTTCTAAATTCAACATGTTCTCATTAAAAACTGAACATTCTTTCACAGTTGGCATCAAACATATCACTGATTTATCTGCTACCTCTTTACTATATATTTTCTCAGGTACATTATCTTCATTAGGAAACAGCTTGGAAAGTAATCGTGTTCGTAGAGTGTGTTTCGCATCTTCAGTTAGTTTTCCAATCCTGATATCTTGAAGAATATTTCCATATTTAGTATCCTTTGCCTGTCGCATATTTTGAATCAGTTCAGTATACTTGAAATGTGACCATATATTAACATTTCCAATACTGCCCAGGCACTTTCTAGTCTCCTCATGCGTAAGAGTTTCAAATACAGGTTGTCCTTTCACTGGAGTTAGTTGGAGTAGATCTCCAAAAACTATGACATGTTTACCTCCAAATAACACATCATACTCTGTCTTAAGTATCTTTTGCATTCTTAAATGCACAAAAGCAAGCATTAAATTAGATATCATGCTTACTTCATCAATAATAAGAAGTTTCATTTTTTTAAGCACTCTAGAAACTTCAAAACAAGCTTCTCCAGATAGCTTGTGATATTGTAATTTATTTTCATGTTCAACTGGCAGCATCAGTAAACGATGTAAAGTAATACCTTTAATATTATGTGCTGCCAATCCAGTTGGAGCAGTAACAACACACGACAGTGTTAACTGAGTTCTTCGCTGTAAATATGTAGTAATTCCTTTAATTAGGAAACTTTTACCAGTTGCAGCTTCTCCACTTACATATAATCGAATAGGTTCAAATGACATACATGAGCAATCTTTTCTCTCATGACGAAAGCCATGCTCAATGTGCTCTGTCACTTCATCATATATCTGTCTTTGCTCAATATTAAATTGCTTCTTTAATTCTTCTAAGTTGATTACTTCCTCTTGACCTTGCTGCATTGCTCTTTCCACCTCATCCATGGCAGTGGCTGCTTCATTTTGGATAATTGGTTGTCCCAGTGGATCTTGACTTAATGAAGCCGAACTTTGACTATCTTGTGAACTATCTCTAGCAATCTCTGCTGCAATTGTCACTTCTTGCTCTATTTCATCATTCAACATTTGCAGATAATTACTAAAAACAGTACATTCAATACTACTTTTAGATGCATTGAATGAATCTTCATAACTATCAAAGTCCCCAAGTAGTTCCTCTTCTCTACGCCATGGTTTAAAGAGTTGCAAAAGAGCAAAATAGTAAAATTCTCTTTTGTCAGGTGTTTCGCAACTCAGTTTCCGATGATTAATCAAGTGTCCTTTTCTTCTGCTTCACCAGACATCCTTCTTGTCTAATTACAGCATATACACCTTTATCAATGTTCTCTGTAACATTCCTTTTAAAAGTGTAGTTTGGAAGTATTTCATACAGACAAATATTTTCTAAAAGAGTACTTCTATTTGGATAGTATGTATCCAACATATTTGTTTTCAGAATGTCTGTACTGTTTGGTTCTTTCTGGGCTAAATATTCAATTTCTTGCACAGGTTTTAGAACACGGTTTCGTGTTTCTGCAAGACCCAAACTCACCCAGAGAATAGTCCTTGATTTAGCATAAAGACTTGCTGATGATAATCGGTCACAACATTCATATGCTCCAATTTCCACCAACAAATAAGTTGCAAAATCTTTCCATTGACCATTACTTTCATCTTCACTTTTTAAATATAAATCAACTAACCTAGTTTGACTTTTGTAATGAATGCGTCGACAACAGACACAAGAAAAATGTGGTTTCTCACCTGCAATTACCTTAAACTTTATTATTTCCTGTTCAAAATTTTCAATATTAACATGTCCAACATTTTCTAACACATTTCCTTCTTTAATTATATCAGTTTCTGCATTACCTTCCTCTGGACCAAAATAACTTACCTCAATTTCTACACAAATCTTCTTAACATCTAATTCACATCCATACAAAAGAGCACTATTTAACTGTTTAAGTTTAAGTGCTGGACTTTTTGCATAATACAACTTTCTCACCAATTTTCTCATTTTAGTATGATGCACTGCTAACATCCTGAAGTGATGAAACACACTCTGGCATATTTTTTTAGAAAGACAAGCCAGAGAATGACCTTGCAGACCTATTTTTTCTCGCACTCTGCAATGATCTAATTCTTGCAACATAACAATTTTTTTTCTAAGACTTTCTTTAGTGTACTTACGTAAGAAATTGCGAAAGAAATCAATTGAATCCTGTCGTACACTACAAATGCTACTACAATTCCAACTGTAAACAGGAACATTAGCACGTCCCCCTGAAGCTTCTCCAGCCATCACCTCTTCTGCATTTCTAACCACAATTTTCTCTTTCTCAATTACACATCCCTCCTTCACCTCGTATCCTCGACCACTGGTGTCAACTGCATGCAACAAATCGTTACTTTGAAAGTAACTCTCTTCATTAAAAATGGTTCAGACGTTGTAGTATGCATCCACTTCCCAGAAAACACTTTACAAAAATTATGTGTCTCTTCCATTTACTTTTAGCTTTTAAAATTCGTATTGCCTTATTTAGCGTATTTATTCTATTAAGTACTAAAATAAATAATTTTCTTTTTGTCTCAAACGCGCGCTCAACAATACCCTCTATATATTGTTTCTTCTTAAGAAAAGCAGATCTTCTTTTAGAAACTTTCTCCTTTTGTAATAAATTCTAAACTACTCTGTTGTAAAACATACGCTTCCTGATTTGGCTAAATTAATTCATCCGAGTTTTACTGTACAGATTTTCCTGTCTCCTGATTCCAGAAACATTTTTATCTTTGGTTCCATGTCTCCTTATCAATACTGGTATACTTTTTTCCTTGTCCACTTCAATACTAATATTTTTCCTTCCACATATTGCTCTCAAAAACTTTTTGGTTTGCTTACCAGGAGCACTCTTCTTTTTATCCGTCCTATGTTCTTTTGATACTTCTTCAATTCCTTTCTTCTTCAAATTGTAAGTCCGTTTATAGAGCTTTCTTTTTTCAGTTCTGGTCGGCATCTTAATTTAAGATTTTGATGAAATTCTCAATCTGTAAAACACAAACATAACAAATATTATAGTTGACTACTAGCATATAACGTACAAATTTAAACCACAGATTCATTTTCTAAGTAGAATAAAGAAAATAACAGAAAGTCTCTGAACAGAGTAGGAAATCCTGTAGTGAATGTTGGTTCTTAATTTTATCACACTCCATATCTGTTTTAACATTATAGACAGTTTTTAATTCTAATTTTTAAAGCATACAAACAGTACACTTTTTTCAAGAACTATGGGTCATCGTAGATGTTTTAATCTTTTTTACTACAATCTCTTTTACACTTCATGAGAACATGTCTTATCACTCTCCTAAAGCACATCAACGACGAATAGAACAAGAAAACTGTCTTCAAGAATGCTTTACTATCAAAAAAAAATTTATTTATTGAAATCTTCATAATTTTGTAGAACTTCCACCATTATATCATCAGGGACTTCTTCAAGTCCAAAGTCCTCATCTCCTTCTACCATCTCTAAGTAAGCGGAGTCTAAAGACATGTCCATAAAATAATTTTTTTCATCTATTTCCTCTTGAAAGACTGCGTCTAAAATTTCCTCCATCACTTCGTTAATGATTTCAAAATGAATTTGTTTCTCTTCTGAGGAATTCTCCATATCTAGACTCAGTTTATTCTTCTGTATCCTTTGAAAAAAATATGGAGACTAAATTATATCTTTTTTCATAAATGTATAACTTAAAAGTACCTTTACTAATTTTTAAACTACATATATTTTTATAATTTCTAACTTATTAACTCTATATATTTTAAGATACCACGTTCCTCTTGTTTTGAAAAGAAATTGGCAATATAACCCTAAACATTACCACTGATCTTTTTTTTCCATTAAATAATTACTGTTGTTAAAAGACATTTTACTGTAACATTTCTTTTTAGATTTTCTAGATATCACAAATATTGATAATCTGTAGAATTAATTTTTAGAGACCCATTTTTTCAGTTCACCAGTACAAAGAGCTATGTAAACTATATGCACTCTGAAGAGAAGGCTCACACTATACAAACCATAGCATTCACTTAACAGATTACTACTTCCCACAGAGACAGTTCCTTTTATGTTTCAACAGCATACTCACCATGTAAAAGTCATAGCATATACAAAATGTCATACTAAGCATGAAGAACAACCTCATAATAAACCTCTGCATGAATATGTAAAACAATGCCTATACATAGTATAATCACAGATATGCAGGAAATATACCCATCACACCTAGAACCATATCATAATACCTCTTTGTAAATAAAGGAGAAAAACTGCCAAACATAATGCAACAAGATTTCAAAAATCATGAGCACTTCACAAGATTTAAGTAATGGAAACATGAAAGAATTATACTCCAATGATCCGTAAATCTGAACTCCATCAAAAAGAACACATGCACCAAGCCCATTAAAAGATAATTTCAACTGTCAGTGGAGAATATCTCAAAATACATATCTAGTATAAGCAGATACAACCCATGTGAATAATTCAAGATAAAATCATATTCCAAAATGAAATTTTACAAACATTTAAAAAAATCTTCTTCATTATTTTCATGTGCACCCAAAAAAATTGCCTATGCAAAAATACCAACTCACCTGAAAAAAAGAATATAATTCCTCAAATTCTGTAATTCAGAAGGCAGGTTGTTGCTTTTCAGCACCAAACACTGTAAAAAAGAAAATAATAAAATTTAATTAACTTATTACAGACTTAACATAGAGCCATTATAGCAAAGAACAAGCATAACAGATAAATTCCCCAAGATTCTCTATCATTACAATAAGATACAAAATGTCTCCTTTATGAAACCATTGCGCCACATATATATCACTTTTTCCCATGTTAAAACTCATGCACCAGCGACACAAGGCCTTCATAACTAAAAGCCCATGTGACGGAGAACAAGTGCATAGACAGAAAATACAGGGCCAACCATGGGCATATGCAAGCAGTACACCTGCACAGGACCACCAAACCCCAGGAGCCACCATATTAATATATATCCGTAATATAATAATCCTCTAAGGATGCATACATATTTGCGTAGCGGACCATGGCAGGAATTTGGCGTGCTCTGCCTCTGTTCCACTTCCAAACACCTTGATCCACCCCCCCCTCTTCAGTGGACTGCACGCTCCGCCCCACCCAAACCCCCTGTTACAGAGCCCCCTACCTACGCTCCCTGCCCAGGGCTGCCATGACCCTATACCCGCCCCTGGAAAATGGTAAGACACAGCAACAGTAAAAACTTACAGAATAGGCAACATGCAGAAAAACTACACAGTAGATAAAGAAACGAGGGGCATATTATCAAGGGGGTTTATCTCCGCTTGTTTGGCTTTAAAAGCCAAGAAAGCGGAGATAAAATTATCTCCCTATTACCTAGCTGTCGCTAACACCAGTTAGCGACAGCTAGTAGGAGATAGCGACCATCTTGGGCCCCTCTTTGCATGTCAGTGATATTTATCACTAATGACATGCAAAGTGGGCGTGCCAAGATGTTAGCGACTGGAAACAGTCGCTAACATCGCTATCTCCTATTACCAACTTTTGAAGATATTCGTGCTAGGCGCGAATATCTCCAAAAGCTAACACCTGCCCTAAGCAGTTCTTAGCCATGTTATCCAATGGGAGGTGGATAACATGGCTAAGAGCATTAGCTCGGTAATGCATAAATATCGCTGACTTTTCAGCGATATTCATGCATTGCGGCCGTTTTTTATCGCATTTGCGATAAACCTTGGTAATACCAAGGTTTATCTGCGATAAAAATTACCGCAGCGCAGCGGTACATTTTTGTCTCTAACCAAGCAATAGCGATAATTATCGCTATTGCTTGGTAATATGCCCCCATATGTTTAAGATAACCCCATTGAAAAACATGTAGTAATTTTTTTAATCTGCCATGCATCTAGCCCTCCAAGACCGCTTTGGAAACTCCTGCACTAAACCTTTACATTTCATTTTTAAAACAAACGCACGTTTTTTTCAAAGCTGCATATTAAACGCCTAAACATATATTTAGTCGTCCACATGCAGGCACTTTCCATTACATGACTTATTTAAGTGGAATCCCTGTAATGTTGCATATCTTTCCAAAAATACACCAGTGCCTATTATTATAACGATTTTTTTTCATTCTTCATCAGTGATATTATTTTTTACATATAATGAAAATCACTATGACTTTTTAAACAACAAAGCTTACGCGATAAAAATCACTCTGCATTTGCTTCCCTTTAAGAATGTAGTTTATCTACCCCACGCATGTGAACCTTGATATTTCCATCTGGCAGCAAATTCCGACCTTGAATCACAAGACATGAACAACAGCCTTATTGTCACAAAAACAAGTTAGCGTAGCATCTGTTCGCGAACATATCTTTCACTTAGCTAATATTCACAGACAACACCATTCCTTATAAAAGAGTGGCCTTCCTTTACAATGTACTAAGGTGACTCCCTTAATTTTAAACGCATCCTCCACTTCAAGACAGGCTATTTTTTTTATAACTACTAAGCAATGGTTTAGTGACCGGACTGCCAAAAATTATATCAAGTCATTCTGCTACTATTCACTCCATGCTCTGCGACCTATTTCTGTGGACTTCCTGTTGAACTGCCAGTGCTGCGACGTTTGTGTTCCCATCTCGTTTATTTCAAAATGGATGTCCCTCCTGTCTTCGCAAACAAGCCGGAACACTTAGAACTATTTCGCCAGAAGATGCTTGACTACTACGGCATCTTAGCACTCTCGACTCTGAATACTTCATATCGATTATCATTTCGATATTCCTATTTCACCTGTGTGCAGCCTGTATTTCATTGCCTGAGCTGTGATTTCATGTGGGCCCTGGACTTATGTCTCTGCAACTTGGTACCTCCTGAAGTGAATTACAATCATTTCATGAATCCGTTAATTGATCATGAACAGCTTTGTTGCAACGGAGGGATTATGGCCTTTGCAGCGATACAAGGAGTTCTGGGTCATTGGGATATATTTTGTGGGTAACAAGGACCCCCTGATTTGGATCGTACTCCTGGGTCAGGGAAAACAGTTTTTTGTGCAAAGGTATCTACCCAGGCAGACAAATAGGAACAAGCACTGGGTATTGAAAGAAACACATATTTATGGACAACTCATTAAAAAACGCAATGGACTGTAATGATATCAAAAGGGTTTATTTTTAATATAATTATAAAAGATATGTGGATAAATCTGATTCAATAAAAAGATAATTGCATGATATGAATAAACATAAATTATTTGAACAATATATGGCAAGTAAACATATCAGTATACATAAAAAATGGAATAGAAGATTTTATCTTAAAAATAATTTCTCCAATACAGGAAGTTTATAAGGCTGTGAGTCTACGCGTTTCGACAAAAACATTTGTCTTCCTCAGGACAGTTCGATATCAGCCATTATTTCTAAAAAAGATAAAACAAAATCACAAACATATAACAGTACATTGCAGGTGCTACTATTTACATCTATAAGAATAAGCAAGCTATTTTCTTTTTCTATTTTCTTTTTCTTTACAAAGCCAGAATTTATATCAAAGAACAACATAGATATAGAAGCAAAAGGTTGGGAAACATTAACATATTTGATAAATGTCACATTAACTAAAACACAAGGTGAACCACGAGGGAGGTCATATGATAGAATAGAAAGAGGCGTAACATTTTTGGTTAACCAATATTTCTGGGAGTTCCTATAGTTCCAAAATTTTATACCTAATTAATTACCAGAGATTTTTCCTATTTATCATGACTGCATATATCGCATCCATATGTAGTATTACGTGGGAAAAGAAATTAGTTATACCTAGGTTAGAGTAGTTAATTGTAGTATCTACTATAGAAACTACTATTTCAATGCTATTAGTAACAATTCATATTGAGGTGAGGAAACTACAACCATTTATTGACATTTTGAATTTGATTGCTGAAAACTCTTACCTAAAATAGAGAAGTTATAAAATGTTGGGTACATGGTAGATGGGGCGGGTAAGGCACCTCTCCTTTTATAGCTGGAGACGGTATGTGATGGCTAATCAATGAAAGAAAAATATTCATTGAAATATAATAAAATATCACTCTAGTCTAATACATTAATTACAAAAGATGATATTTTTACCTGTTAAGACAGTAATCACTGCTGTCTTCCTACCAATGCCCACAAATACTCTTCACGCTTTGTTTTAAAAAAGGTTAATTAAAGGACAGAATCCCTCGTTGTTTTCTTTCAAAGAATGATGTTGCAAATTGGGCTAGAGAGAAAAAGATATATATATTCTATTATTTCACTGGGCACGCAAAGGATTGCGGACTTGGTCTGAGTACTAGATCTGAGCAGAGACTCCTAAATACTGATGATTACCTTTTGACCGATGATCAGAAGGACGCTGGGAGTAAAGAAAAAACAGTGGTATGCGTTTCCTTTGTTGATCTCTCAAACAGGCGGCTCTATCTCGTACATCGGCCTCAAATTGTAAGATAGAATTCAGTATTATACGCGGAAAATATGTCTCGAATTGATTTCAAAGTTCGTTAGTGCCGCTTTCTAATTGTAATTTACCTGTCGTGTGATACTATTTGAGAGGTAAAAGGTAACAGATGCCGGGCTGTAAAACGCCGTCTCCCTCCGTTCTGTTTGTTTTTTTAAGAGATGGAAATGATGCAAAATAATCGCAGGTTCCAAGTAAATACCTAATGAATGGTACAGACTCAAATTTAATTTTTGTCTTTGCACCGCTCTTACAAATAACATAACATCAGTGGTTTAGAAACTATCAGGTTTAATGCTATCGATTTACCTGTCTTGTAATCCCTGGAACATGAGCAAGGAGGAAAGCAAGATGGTTCTCAGCTTCTCTTGCGTTCAAAGGGGAGGTTGCAGCTCAGTGGAGAAACGCCTGTTTGGACGATATAAAGCCCCAGTTACGATTAGATTAAATTAGGTTTACGGGCGGAAAGATTTCAAAAGCGCTCAGTTTTTAAATTGCTTATTGCGGGTATGGCAACTGTGGACATGCCATATATCAAACCACGGTGGTGGGGAGGGGCGAGGGGGCCTATCACAAAGATTATTCGGCGAAACCTTACCGATGTATGCGACGCGAGATTCGAAGTAGCTCTGTCCTCCTCAGCGGTTCGTGCAGGAAACAACGATTTCCTGTAGTCCGTTTTCTACTATTATTTATACTCTGAAGGTTTTTCCACCTTCATATATGCTCCGCCTTTATTTAAAGTAACAACGTCTTTCTTTAAGTACTGTCTATTCGTTTAGAAAATATTAAAGGGGACAGATGTGGGATCTATGTTTTAAAAAGAGACAGTTGCAAGTTTCATAGAGTAACCTAAAAGGGGACGCAGGCAGTATCGTTTTTATAGGAAGGGGAAGAGCAATTGTTACCTGAATGGAAAAAACCAATATCCTATTGCAGCCATTCTTAACCATTATCCATAGCAATTCTATGATGAAGAATAGCAGCAATGTCATATGATTGCGTTTTCCCACGGCAGGTCCTGATTTAATCCGTGGGCAAAAGTACCAAGGGTAAAGATCCAAAAAACTTCCCGTTTTCTGCGAATGGCGTCTCCTCCCTGGTTTTGTTGTACGTGGATTTTTTCCAAGATGCGCCATTTCAACTCTTCTGGTTTATGGTTAAATTCTAAGAAATGATTGACTAGCGGAGCTGTGACCTTTTTTGTTTTAATAGCTGACCTATGTTCGGTTAGCCTGGTCTTAATCATGCGTGACGTCTCACCCACATATCCAAGATTACAAGGACATGTGAGTAGATATACCACATTTTTTGTGTTGCAAGTCCAAAATTCTCTGGCTTGGATCTTTATCTTGTTAAAATCTATAGTCTCGCCTGTTATGATGGTTTCACACGATTGGCAAGAACCACAACGTGAGGTACCCTTAATGGCAGTTGCCCCATTAATGGATTTTTGAATAAAGGGAATATTCATGGTATTGCCCTTATGTCGTTAATGAACCACGTAATCTTTCAAGTTTTTATTTCGCTTGTGAGCAAACATTGGTTTTTGTAATTTGTTCTGGTTATCTGTAACATTTAAAAGATGCCAGTTTGAATTTATGATTTGCCTAATCGTGGAATTCAAGGTTGAGTGTTTAGTAATGCATACTAATTTCGGATCTGTTTTCTGTTTCTGTGAGTTTAAAAGGGTATCGCGATCATAGAATCTTGCTCTCTTGTAAGCAACTCTAACTAGGCGACGAGGGTAACCTCTTTCTATGAACCTTTGTTTCATGATCTCGGCTTGAGTGTCGTAGTCCCTAATATTAGTGCAATTCCGCCTCACTCGCAAAAATTGCGAGAAGGGAATACTGTCCTTCTGGCAGCGTGGGTGATAGCTCGTGAAATGCAAAAGGGTATTTCGAGCGGTAGGCTTCGTATATAAGTCTACTTCGAGGGCTCCTTCTTTATTTTTAATATTTATATCCAGGAACTCAACCTTACTTTCATTAATGTGTGCCGTGAATCGTAGATTTTCATCCACCAGGTTCAGCCACAAAAGGAATTCTTCCAGAGTCTGTTTCCCATCGGTCCAGACAAAAAAGATATCGTCAATGTAGCGGTACCAATGGGAAACAGACTCAAAGAAGGGTGCTACCTCATTAAAGATGAATTTGTTCTCAAACAAGATCATATAGATGTTAGCTATTGATGGAGCTATTGAAGCCCCCATGCTTACTCCTTTAATTTGTAAAAACAGATCCTTACCGAACTCAAAAAAGTTTTCCTTCAGAACTAAAGACAGACAGTCTCTAATAAAAGATTTAGAACAGGGAATCTTGTGTACATCAATAAACCACATTGTGGCCTCAATTGCTTCTGCCTGTGGTATATTACTGTATAATGACTCTACGTCGAGAGTCACTAAGATGTCATTATCTTCTTTAAAGGCCAAATTCTCAACTTTCGCAATGATGTCACCAGTATCTCTTACGTAAGATTGCGAAAGGGAAATGTACGGACGTAAAATCTGATCTAAATATTTCGAAAGTGCTTCTAGTGGAGTACCGATTGTAGAAACAATCGGACGGTATGGGGGATTTTCCTGGTCCTTATGGATCTTAGGCAATCCATATATACAGGATACCTTTCGATCAGAATTGTTCAGGAACTCATATTCCTTTTTATTTATTACGCCGTCATGTAATGCTTTCGTAGTCAGCCTATTGATGGTTTTCACTATTCTTTCCGTTGGGTTGGTTTTTATTTTTTTATAAAAAATTGGGTCATTTAACATCTTAATCATGTTTTCCTCATAGGTATTGCAGTCCACTAGAACTATCCCTCCGCCTTTATCACTACTTTTAATGACAATAGTGTCATTGTTCTTAAGGCTTTCAAGGGATTGATGTTCTTCTTTTGAAATGTTATACTTAGGTTTTGGTATAAACCTCAAAGCTTGTTCTAGACGTTTCAATACAACTTTTTCAAAAATACCCACTTCTGGGCCTACTTGCTGTAAAGAAGGAGTAAAGGTAGATGGTAGGGCTACAATATTATTCCTAGTATTGTCTAGTTCTAAAGGGTCAGTCTGTTGGAAGAATTTTTTTAATCTAACTTTTCGAAGAAAAGAATGAATGTCACGATATAGTTCAAAAGTGTTTAAATTAGCATGAGGGACAAAAGATAAACCTTTGGAAAGTAATGATAAATCTGGGGCATTCAAGGTATGGGAGGATAGATTGAATATTGGGATTACATCCCGTTCCTCCAATACTGCTTGCTTCTCGTTTCTAGGTATTGCTGAGGTTCCTGGGCATATTGATTGGATTGGTAATTGCCCCTCGGGTGGTTTTGAAACCTCACTCTCTGGCGGCCACCCCTCCCCCCTCGGTGACCTAAAAAAGAACGACAAGAGTTTCTTTGGCCATTTCTGGGATCAAAGGGTCTATCATCTTGATAACCCACATTATCTTCCCCTTCTGATTCTGAATTAGAGACTGAAGAGTGAGAGAAGTTGTTGATTCTATTTTGGAAGGTATGGTTATTCGTTCCTGGTTGTGATTCCGAATTATAAAAGCCTTCCACAATGTAGGGATATGTTTTTTCTACGGAGTAGAATCTCTTGTCTTTGACAAATTTATCCTCCTTCCTTTTTTTTAAATATTCAGAGAATGATAGTATGTCTTTTTTAATTATCTCTAGTTGTTTTTCTGCCTCCTCCGAGGTGGTTGATTTCTTCAATTTGTCTTCAAGTTCTTCTATTTCTTTTTTTATTTCAGCCACTAAATCTTTAGATGTGGAGATGATAAGAATCATAAGGTCTCTCGAGCAACGGCTGGCGATCATGCTCCACTTAACTAGAAAAGTTTTTATATCTACAAAGAGACCTGGGATGTTACGAATCCTAAGACCCATAGGGATTATGCCATTCTTAAGGTAATTCAACATAAATTCCCCATGGGCTTCCACTCTAATTAATTTCTTCTGAAGATCTAATAGTTTATTGTAATCGCTACTGTTTTGTGGATTACCTGTTGGATTGCTACCAAAATTTACATTAGTGCCTACCAACGTAGCAAAGTCCTCATCCGAGAAACCAAACGTTTGAAGGTTAGACATTATATTCGCAGCGGCGCAAGATTTCCTGACAGACAGCTACATTGAAAACCCACCGAGCTGTCCTCTGATGGTACTAGAGGCTCCGGTAATAACAGATCATGAATGCTGCTTTCCTCTTTTCAATTGGATGGCTGACATGTTTTCGGATCATAACAGTGACTTCTTGTTAGAAGCAGTTGCTGCCTACTTTGCCTATACAATCCTGGGTTGACTGTTATGCAAGCCATTGACGTCCACATTTCGTTTTGCCTCCCTATATTTTTCACGTTTTCTTGGATACTTTCTTAACATGAACAGACCTATTGGCTTTACTAACAGTGGACATTATGATTTCCTACTGGTTAAATTTTGATCTTTTATGTGGACAAAATTTTTTTTCTTCACCTACTCGATTTTGAACTTTCTTTTTTATTAAAGTCTAATCTCAACAATTCTATTGTATATCTTATCTTATGTTATTTCAAACGTACTCGAACCAAAACTCGCTAATATATGCTACATGTGCCCTAATTAATGTGTAAATATAGAATGAGTTTTTTATAACTGTAAACGCAATTTCGCATTTGAACTGCTTAATTCCGCCTCAGACACCTTTGATCATTTAATTTTCCATAAACTGAAATATTTTGATTACATACATGCACCTCTCGCCATTTTGTCCGTTTTGGCGCTTTTTTTTCCCTTACACAATAGCATAACAGAAACGTGATTGTGCTTCGCATGCAGAGAGCTGATTGATAAAGACATAATGTCTAACCACTAGCATTTTCATGTATCGTTCCTAAACTGAAAGGCCAGAGACCTTCTTCCATTTATTAAAATATAATATACTTCCTCATAAGAGTGTATAATTAATTTTGCAAAACCATATTCATTTTTCATCAACTATACCGTTGGTATTCTATGTACTACTGACTATACCGATTACTTTGTTTTTTGCAATGTCTCTACTCGTATTAGATTAGAAACTTGCCTTGAAAACAGTGCATTTCTGAATAAACATTTCAAATATACACGTTCTCTCTTTTAATCCATAATCTCAACTAAAATGATTGTATACTGAAACAGTATTCATGTGTTCCACGTAACTTCAGCTGTACTAACTTAATATTTTCTTTTGTCGACCTGATTTACTCATACTAGAACCCACAGGCCTATAACAGCCCGTGAACCCTTTCTTAGTAGGTCGCGCACCATGCAGACAGTTGTACCTCTGTAAAAAAATAATTTATTACTCTTCTCAAGCACCGTCGCAGTTCCGCTCCACTCAGTGTTAATCACAGCTCCCACGCTTCTACAGACCAGACGCTATGTCGTATTTCACTCCTTATCACGCTTTAATCTCCACAATAACAAACACTTCTGCGCCAGCCACCAGAGAACAGAGTGCAGATGCAGAGGCACTAAGTAGTGAAATACAACATACCCTCTGCTCTATGGAAGCAACCGAGCGGTAATTCTGAAAGAAAACATTCACTAGCGCTTCAAAAAAGCATTTCAATTATATAAATAGTTTTTTGAAAACGTTCCAACTACTTTGATGCAACTATCTGTGTGTGCCTCCACAGCAAAGTTCCTCAGCCCGGACTGAAGGCAGACACAGACAGACACACACACAATAAGATAACACAGGGCAACGGAGACGGAAAACAGAAGGCAGATGAAGATGCAGTCAAACAGCAGGAGTGAGAGAGATATTTTTATGCTCCGTTTGGTACCTCAATTACGAACACATTTACTGCACAAATCTCTGTACAACCTCATGGTCAGAACTTTTCATTTTATTTTACTCAACCACCTCCCCCTCTCACCCCACCAGTACAAGCCGCGGCCACAAACTACAATGTAATTTTGTCGTCTGTCAGAAAGTTTAAGAATTCATTAAGCATTACCACTTTTTCAAGACGGTATCACATGTAATGTACCAACTTTTCATTTTATTTTACTCGACCACCTGCCCTTCTCACCCTACGCCCACCAATGCAGGCCGCGGCCACAAACCGCACTATAATTTTGTCGTCTGACAGAAACTTTAAGAATTCATTAAACATTACCACTTTTTCAAGACGGTATCACATGTAATATACCAACTTTTCATTTTATTTCACTCAACCACCTGCCCCTCTCACCCTACACCCACCAATGCAGGCCGCGTCCAGAAACCGCACTCTAATTTTGTCGTGTGACAGAAACTTTACGAATTCATTAACCATTAGCATTTTACTTTTCATTTTATTTTACTCGACCACCTCCCCCTCTCACCCCACCAGTGCAAGCCGCGGCCACAAACTACAATGTAATTTTGTCGTCTGTCAGAAAGTTTAAGAATTCATTAAGCATTACCACTTTTTCAACACGGTATCACATGTAATATACCAACTTTTCATTTTATTTCACTCAACCACCTGCCCCTCTCACCCTACACCCACCAATGCAGGCCGCGTCCAGAAACCGCACTCTAATTTTGTCGTGTGACAGAAAGTTTACGAATTCATTAACCATTAACATTTTTTCACGACGGTATCACATGTAATTTACCATTTCTCTCTCTATCTGCATTATCTGTCTCTGCTAATATCATTTTTTCACTTCATAAACAACTTCTCTCATCATATATCAAGGCTTCAAAATCACACAAATAATTACTCTTTATATTAAACATATTTTATACTTCATATTTCACATTTAAATTAAAAATAGTTTTAGAAATACAACACATTATGACAGCCAAAAATGAGTTTAGTTTCAAACTATGAGGAAAATCAATCATTGTTTGTGAGTAAATCATATTTTACGGTACATGACAAAACAAACAGTTACAGACTGACCTTTACCAATGCTTTGTACGATGTACAACAGTGACAGTCACAAAATAGATATTCGTTTGACGGAAGTCTCAATTATGCTGCTATCACTGCAACCAAAATTCAATGGCACAGATATCCAGTCAATACAGACTCATATATGTCTCTTCAGCCAATCATATTTCCTCCCGCAAAATTTTGTATTCAAATTTACATTTCAGTTGGTTGTCCCTCACAATATTTTCAATGTCACATAAAAGTCACCCATCACCCACTGCCATCTCTGGCTGTTTCCATGGTAACACCTCATTCTGCACCTGGCTGAAGGCACAGGTCAAAAGTTCATATCTCAACGTTCTACAGCAAACTAACAACACTGTTCTCCCTCCAGAAACGCCTGCCTATCCACAGCTCTGTTACATGTCATTTTTTTCACACCCAATACTACTTTTTCTTTTACATAACATTAACATGCAACGTAGTCTTCAATCTTCAACGTATTAGAATCAACCAATCATTTTTCGTTTTTCAACCACACCAAGCTTCATCCATTTTTTTATCCTGACTTTCAGCTTCTAACTGCCATTCCACTTCCAGAACCCATCGGAGTACGAGTGCATCTGCCTTGAAAATGAAGGTTTGGCTTTTAGGACACAGCTATATTCACTGGAGTGGAAAATATGCAGCAAGCAGACGAATTTCCAACCTTGATTTACCAAATGTGCAGATAACGTGGATTGGGCAAAGAGGATTAAGATGTCACCAATTAATACCATTGGTGAAAACTTTTATGCATCTCCCAGAACCAGACCTTATAATTGTGCACTGTGGTGGGAACGATCTAGGCACATTGACTGGGGTAGGTCTGGAAATGCTTCTAAAAGACACCTTTCGACAATTGATGACACTTTTTCCTCGAACTGCCTTGGTATATTCCAATATATGCCAAAGACAGAAATGGAATTGGTCCAATCAACATTGTGCACAAATTGAGAAAGCAAGGAGACATGTAAATAAATCTGTTTCTGCTTTCCTCAGAGATTATAGCATGGGTTCTATTTACCACAACAACTTGCGTTACCACATGCAAGACATCTATAGGACAGATGGTGTTCATTTCACGGATGAGGGAAACAGAATCTTCCTCTGCAACATCAGACTCTGCATCAGTACTTACTTATAAATGCAGAAAAAACTCAATTAACACAAGGGCTCTTTTCAGAGCCACCTTATATCAAAGCACTCAAACTTCTGATTTATCTCCATTTTCACACTCTTGTAAATAGGTGTGTGCGCCCGAGTGCGCGCACCCCGCAACTTTAAAAAAAATATATATATATATATTTTCGCGTTTAAGGGCCTTACTGCACACCCTGAGAGAACCTACGCAGCAAAACAATCTCTACCTTCTCCCCTTTCCATGTTCCAACGCTTTGAAATGACAATATATTTACTCGCAGTGACAAAATGGCGGTCAACACTTCCTGATTTCCTTCGAATCTAACATTAACAGATGTCACGCAGCAAAAAAAAATTCCGCTCGCGCGCAGCCGCTTGAGTGCGCGCACCCGTGCGCGCTTATAGATATATAATTGACTTTAACTTTAATTTTCTCAGCAACTACTGAACAGATTTACACCATTCCAAAAAAAGCGTAATCTGCGAGCCGGACTCTACAGTTTTGCCAAATTTCTTATAAATCCATTCAGCCGTTCGACCTGTAGCCGTGTCTAAATGTCCTATGGAAAATAACATGGAGAAAACACGTTTTGGGACCCCCCTTTTATCTCAGCCCCCACTTCACCAATCCCTCCCAAACTTTCAGGGAAGGAGCGCAGCGGACCGAGCCATCTTCTTTGAGAAATTCGCAAAGATTCATCCACCAGGGCCAAAGTTAATCCAAATAGAATGTTGAGGATTTTCTATGGAAACTAGGTCCTAACTATAACTACCTACTGGTGACCGCCAGTAGGTAATATATATATATATATATATATATATATATATATATATATATATATATTTTATTTATTTTTTGTCCACCAACTTAAATTAAACTCGCACTCCACCAGGGTGATTTTCTAAAGCAGGTTTATTGTTAACCAACGCGTTTCAATCTTTCGATCTTGCTCACGGTTACAAACATTTGTCCCTTGTTAGTTTTCACATTTATACCAGATAATCATGCTTGCATTATTAGGATGCATTATGGTACTGGTATTTGCATTTTTAATATAAGCATATTTAATTTACCAGAATAATCATACTAGCATTATTATGATGCATTATGGTTCTGGAAGTTACAGTTACAATTGTTTCATTTGTTTCACATTTACGGCAAAAAACATATTTATGCGCAAGAAACTGGTTTGGATCACTATATGTGTGTGTATAAATCATTACATTAGTACATTGCGTTTGTTCTGCACATGAATTTGTACTCTCTAAGTGAGAAACATTCAATTGACACCTGCAGTATTTGATATAATTGCAAGTTGTGAGACGAGATTAATACTTCACATTCTCAAAATTCAATGTGCTATTACGTTAGTACGTATTGCACAATGTTCATATTTTATGGGGACTAAGTGCCCTCATTTAAGAGTATTTATACTTTTCACATATTAGACCCCTATGTATCTTGTTCTCAACCAGAGTGTCTATTCAGGTCTTCAGGCTCATCAAAGGTGCACATAAAGTTCCTCATCGCCATTTAATCCTCCAGGGATTTTTGTTTTAAATCGAATGATCAGTCTTGACTCTAATCTACGTAATGTCATCAGTCTGTTTCCACCTCTTTCTTTTATGGGTACAGTTGCTAAGCCACAATATGTAATGTCCTTCCATGTTTTTTTCTCCTTTGCATGGGTTAGCATGTGCTTGGCCATAGCATAACTTAAGTCCTTATTTTCAATTGCTCGGATATGTTCCAATATCCTTTTGTGTAGGGGACAAATGGTGCTTCCGATGTACCTCTTCCCACAAAAACATTGCAATAAATACACCACATGTGTCGTTTTACACGTGATAGTATTTTCTACCTTGAAGAATTTTCCTTTGGGATCCTTTATTTTGGATAGGTTTCGTCCAACTTGGCATGCTTTGCATTGCATGCATTTGGTAAAGCCATGTCGTTTCTCATCCAACCAAGTGTTAGTCTTTTTCTTTTCTTCAAAATGACTGTTGACCAGTTTGTCTTGTAAAGACGGTGCTTTTCTAAATGTCATTTTTGGAAACTGGCCAATTTCTTTTCCTATGTCTGGATCTTTTTGCAAGACATGCCAATATTTTTGTAGTACTTTCCGTATTTTCTGACTTTCTTTTGAATAGGTCAATATCATTCTGATTGGCTCCTTTTTTCTGGTTGTTATTTCTTGTTGTGGTATCAATGTTTCAATCCGATTCTTTTTTCTTGTTCTTTGCTCACCTCGGTCTATATCACTTTTTTTATATCCCCTGTTGCTGAATCTATTTGCTGTTTCTTTGAACTTCTTGTTCATTTCTATTTGATTGGAACAGTTCCTCTTCATCCTGATAAATTCCCCATAGGGAATATTCTTTTTTAGAACCTCAGGATGAAAACTTTGTCCATGTAACATGCTATTCGTAGCTGTAGTTTTTCTGTGGACAGTGGTCTCAAGCTGACCATTATGAACATAGATCTTTGTGTCCAAAAATACCACTTCCCTTGAACTTATATTGTGGGTGAATTTCAATCCTATTTCGTTGTTATTTAGGATTTCCATATATTTCAGAAATTCATCATTTGGTCCATTCCATATTAGAAATAGGTCGTCAATAAATCGCAGCCAGAGAATTACTCTGGCTGTGATTTGGTCGTTTCCTTCTCTCCAAGCCACCAGTTTCTCCCACCATCCCATCACTAGGTTGGCGTAGCTTGGAGAGAAGGAAACTCCCATCGCTGTTCCACAGGTTTGGGTGTAGTGTACCTTGTTGAAAAGGAAGACATTATTGGTAAGGCACATCTGCACCATTTCGATGAGCATGTCACAATGTTTTAATTGATCTAGAGGTTTTTGTTTCAAGAAGTACTTTACTGCTGTCAGCCCCAGTTCGTGATCTATAGAGGTGTAAAGAGATACTGAGGAGCACCCGACGATTCCTTGGATTTCAGCGTCCGGGTTGAAACGAGCTTGAGGAGTGGAGTTCGAGAAACACATCAATGTCTACGAACAGACACCGCAGGCTTGTGTAATATTGAATCCAGGCGCCCTTTGATCTTTGCAACACTCGGCTTGTTAAGTGGAAACCGTGGAGACCAGTAAACACGCCTTCGTGTGATAACGGTTTCTACGGGCTATGAGCTTGTAACAGAACTCGCCGAGCCGCCAAAAGATCGAAGCTCGATCACTGATGACAACATCCTTGTGACAAAGTGGCAGACCTCCTATCAGCATAAAATAACCTTTGACACACACATTCAAAAAAAGAAACTAACATTTTCTTAAAAAAGGAGAAACCAATACCAATTACAACAACTTATTAGGTATTTCCAACATCTACATACACATCCACTCATTCACCAACAGTTCTATATAGTCACTCATGCATGTACTTACTCATCATATGTACTCATACACCTATACATCTTGTTACACACTAATACTTATCCATATAGTTACTCACACACAAATTCACACATGCAAATAAACTATCAAAAAACATTTACTTGATTATACAGCTATATACACACCACTACACATACTTCTACAGAAACAGAAACATATTTACTCTCTTAAACAATCAATTATAAAAAAACATACTCACTAACCCACCCATACACACACTCATCCACCCATACAGTCTTGCACACATGCTGTCTTCAAAATACATACAAATAGTGAGTCACTCATTCATGCATCTGTGCTCTAAGTAATATCCCCCACAAAACCATACAGACACTGATACTGATACTCAAAAAACAACTAATAACCCATATACACACTCATGTAGCTACTCACTACACAAAGTGAGACACAGATACAGATATTTAAATATTTAAACATTACTCGCTAATATATGTATTCACTAAGATACATTTAATAAGTCAGTTAACCAATCAATTTTACACAAAAAAACATCCATTTAGACATTTATTTACCCATTTATTCTTCCAGCAACCTTTAGATATACATATATAAAAAATATTTATTTTTCAGAAAGATACACATTCACTGGATGATGTCATCAGTGATGTCATTTGAGATGTCATCAGTGGTGTCATGAGTGATGTCACTGACCATGTCATGAGTGATGTAATATGTGACGTCATCAGCAGTGCATTGCACTCGCAATATAGATGGTGGAATTACTGAATTGGTTGTTGTAACTGGTATGGGTATCTCCATTTTTTTGAAAATTTTAGTTTCTATTTTTGAATATGTGTTTCAAGGGTTACATTACAGTGAAAGGAGGTCTGTCACTCTGTCACAAGGTCGGTGTCATCAGTGATGTCATGAGTGATGTCACTGACCATGTCATGAGTGATGTAATATGTGACATCATCAGCAGTGCATTGCACGCGCAAGTTATAGTGAGTCCAACTAACTATAACGTGGGAATTTCAATGGTTTTATGCGAGTAAAATTTCCAGCTAACTATAACTGGTGTAAAACCTCTGGTTTATTCAGTGAATTTAATAGGTTTTTTAAATGCTAATTCCTAACTATAACTGGTGTGAAACCTATGGTTTTTTCTGTGAATTTCAATGGTTTTTTAATAGCAAATCTTTATAGGTATAAAAAATAATACATTTTAAAACGAATTTTATATTGTGTAATTATGTCAAATATATATTTTTTTTAATATTTAACTTGGGGGGCGCCCTCGGGCACGTACCGGGGAGCGTCCCGGGAGCACTATTGCCGCGAACGAAAACAACATCATGATGTATCGCGTAAATGCGTGATGCGTCATATGACGCACAGCGTAATCGAAACCGAAAGCACGCGATCGCATACGATCGCGAAACGTCCTGATGCGCTTACGCTATGCGCCCGCGGGCGCGCCCCGGAGCGCGACTACGGGCGCGCCCCGGGGCGCGTAGCGTAAGCGCGTCGGGTCATGTGACTTGAAAATAACACTTTCTATTGGTGCAGAACAGGTTTGGTTTCTAAATGAGTAATGCCTGGGTCTTGTGACCAGCCTGGGTCTTGTGACCTGAAAATAACACTTTCTATTGGTGCAGAACAGTTTTGGTTTCCATATGAGTAAAGCCTTGGTCTTGTGACCTGAAAATAACACTTCTGATTGGTTCAGCACAGTTTTTTTTTCCAAATGATAAAAAACCCACCTTTCTTCCTCACTCTGACTTTGTCCTTTGACTGAGGAAGACCTGTTTCATCTACAGAGACAATTCTTTTTTACTTTGAAATGGCTACTGTAGCAGCAACAGCTGGAGCATCTGCACCACCACCACCACCACAACCACCAAGAGGACCACCACAACAATACATTGCTGGTGGAGAAGAGGAGGAGGAGGAAGAGGAAGAGGAGGATGGGAGCAGATGGCTGCCTGAAGAAAATACCCCATACAAGCCAAAAGAACACATTGTATGAGAGTTTTTTTCACTTCCAGAGGGCAAGAAAAAAGTTAATGCGGCTAAGGTAACATGTCGAATCTGTGGTGCAGGACTCTCAAGGGGCAATCCAGATAAAAAATATTCATTTGGTAATAATACCATGATTCGGCATATGACCCGGAAGCATCCTGCTAACTATTCTCGTGCAGAGATCAGGGAACTGGCCAGTCACCTCCCCCAGTGTTCAAGGACCAGCTCCAAAAGAAAGCAATCCACTCAATCGGGACCAGAAACATCAGAGGTGATGCCTTGTATCCAAGAACGATTTGGTACTTTTAGAGTCACTTGTACTGAATGTGGCAAGCTCATCGCCTATGGTGAAGAGAGCATAAAGCTGATCGTCCTTGCTGGTGAGAATAACATTTGCGCCAAACAAAAGAAGTAATTTTTTCCGTTTTTTGTTTTTTGCTCCAGTTGAGCCATTTTCAATTCCCTTTCTCTTTGTTTCTTCCCATAAAAAATACAAAAAAAATATAAAACTGTTTTGAAAAGCCAAAAAAAGTACAAAATGTTCAAAAAACATTAAAAAAATAAAAAACAACAAAAAGAATCAAAAAAACTGTTCTTTTAAGAACTACCTTTCATTTATAAAATTAAAGCTATATTTTTAAAGGATCTCTGTCAATTATTTGTCCTTAGGGTACGCGTACCGGGGCGCGCCCCCCAAAAAAAGAAAAAAAAATTTAATGAAGCAGTTAGCATGAGGGAAGTACACAAAGAGAGTTATGTTAAGAGAAAAAGAGCTACAAGATGACCACAGAGGGTTTGTTTATTACATAGTAAAAAATAGAGAAGGTGTAATTGGATGAAAGTGAGAAAAGTAAAATGACTAAAGGAGCGAAAGAAAGGAAGAGAGAGGAAGAACACTAAAGTAGAGATAGTGTGAGACTGTGATTGGCTGTTAAAAGAAAAATAAAGGACAGTAAAAAACTGGAGAATGAAGGGTAGTGGCGGAACCATGATAAATGAAGAACGATGAGGGAAAGTGAGAAAAGACCAGGTAGTATAAGTAAAGAGGGGTAAAAGAGGGAGAAAAATTGAATTAGGATAACACATGGGGAGTGACAAAGAGAGAGGACAAAGAGAGTAAAGGAAACAGTACATGAATGGGCTTGAGTAAAACAGCAAAAAAAGATAAGTAATGCAGTGTGTGTGACTTATAGGGAGTCAGTGGGTGTAGGTCGGGGTGTGGGTGTGTAAGGTGTGTCTGTGGGTGTGGTTGTGTTGAGTGTTTCGGTGTGGGTGGAGGTGAAGGTGTGTGAAATATGTGTGAGAAGTGTATGAGTGTGGGGTGTATATGTGTACGAAGTATGTGTGTGTATGGAATGTGTGTGTGTGTTTGAGGAGTGTGTGTGGGAGGATTTTTTGTGTGTATGAGGTGTGTGTGTGGTGTGTGTGTGGGGTGTATGTTACAGGTGTGTGTATGTGTTGGGAGGGGGATGAGGTGTATGTGTAGGAGTAAGGTAAATAATTAAGAAAAAGAGAATGAGTGAAGAAGCAAAGGAAGGGAACAGAGGGTAAGTGAAGTAAAGAATAGGGATTGAAAGAAGTTGAATATGAGAGGGGAAATAGGGAAAGGGGAGTAAACATGTAGAATAAGAATAAGTGAGGGAAGCAGAGTAAAGACACAGGAGTGAGGTAGATTGAGAAAATGTTAGTGACCTTAAAGCAAAGGGTGATGACAAACTACATTTTTTTAGTCATACTTACCATATAATAAATGTAACTTTAATTAATTTTTTTAACTACACTTTGTATCTGCGGGTGCCGCGTCGCACAGGAGTGCGTGGGGCTTACTATCCACCACAGTAAGGCGGCTTGGGCGTGAGGCTCGGCGGGGCTGCGAGCGTGCAGGGGACTCCATCTACCAGGAGCCCCTGCCAGACCGGGAACCACCATCCGGTCCGCTCTCCCTGCTGGCCCGCCCCCCGCTCAGTACGCCACCCTATAACATACCGCTAGCTTGCTTATTGCAATTGTTAAGCATATTGTTGGTATTGTGATTCATACTTACTATGAACACACGGGGTAGCCGCAGTAAAACTGCCACGGGGCTGAGTAAGCCCAGCGGGACATTGGATGATTTTATTGTAAAGACTAACTTGGCAATTGATGTTGAGATCACAAAAATGCAAAAGAGGGTGTCATTAGAGCTTGACGCTGCACGTAGGCTCTCACAGACCTTTGCCCATTCCAAAAAATCTTCTTTGGGGAAAATTGCGTCTGCTGTTTCGCCACAACATGTTCCCTGCCCACCATCACTGTTTATTCATGCCGATGTTCACCATGCTCCCCTTTTTCTTCAACCAAAGCCTATACCCATTCCAATTGCTGTGCCCCCTAAAACCCCCGAGGGAATTGTGCCCATTGGGCCTGGGACCGTTATTACTTTGCCCAAAACATCCGACCCTCCTCCCCCCGTAGCGAAAAATAAAAATAAAAACAAAGAGGGACCAACCCTAAAAATAAAGAAAAGCTATGCGAGGGCTGCCTACGCCCGTAAGAAAGCCAAAATCGCAAGGCTGCAGTTTTTTAATAATAGACGAACACTACCTACCATGGGGGAGATTATAGAAGGCACAAATTTGGATAGCCACCTTATAGGGGGGGGTAATGAACACAGCAATCTTAATGTACTCCCGGACCCGACTTCAGGGCCTTTTCCCACAAATGATGAGAAATTTACAGAGGGAGGGCAAATTAAGCCAGGGAGGGTCAGTGACAGGAGGAGTGATGACGAAGATTTTCTCAAAACAGTTTGGGTTACATTAAAACAGCTACTGTCACCGCTGGAACTCAAACTGTCACGCATTGAGAACAATCTTCTAGAGATGGATAAGACCTTAGTCTCCCTGGCCACTTTGAGCCTGAAGCAACTGGAAGCAAGTTTTCCTCGTATTGCTGAAGGTACTCACCAGGATGGTGATGATGGTATCCATCCGGCCCTAGTGACTGACGTTAGTCCCCCTGCCCCTGCAACGGTGCCCCCTGTTCTTCCTCCACCCTTATCTAAACCCACCCCAATACCCAAACCCCGGTCTAAGCTTAATGCTTTAGATCTCTCCTCATCAAAACTTTTAACACCAGTGATAAAAGGCCCTGAGGTTGTGACTTTACCCAAACCAGTCCCGAAGGCTGCCAATAAGCCCAATAATATTAATATGCCTCCAATTGCATCTATAGCCAATCAGCATCATGGTCGCCAGAATTTTCGCGGGGGTTACATCTATCTCCCTCCTGACGCTGGACCCTATGTTGCTGTATTGGCCGGTGTACCAGCACTTGACCCACATTCCATGGAGACCCAGTGGTCCCTAAGGAATAAGGTGATTCACTGGCTTAATGTCAATAGGCAGCTTCCTAATTCACTTAGGAGTAGGGTACTAATGGTTAGGAGAGTGCCATGGGTGGGTCCTACATATAAATCCATTCCTGGCGACTGTATAGTGGTTTCATTTGCAGACCCCCACACAGCCCAATATATTACCTCATGGGGCCCAGGTGATACTGACCAATCCATTGTCATTAGACCACTTACTTTTTTCTACCCTCCAAAACAGATTGTCGAGCCACCTGGGGCTTGGTCAATAGTTCGCAATCGAAGACGGAAAGGACACGGGGATGGTTGGCAACCTATCAACAACTGGTGGGAAGGTGCGCCCACTAGGAATAGGTTCGAGTGCCTGGATCAGGTGGATTGACTGGGAACGAGTGTTGCTCCAATTCTTATCAATGCCCATAACCCCCAAATGGAAACTGATTCTAGTGAAAAGTTAATGTATAGATCCCAAGCGCCAAGTTACATTGGGCCAGACTTAAGCCCCCCTGAACATCAAGATCTTACTCCCCAGGTTGCACGACCGGTAGAGCCTCCAAAGTTGCAAGAGCCTGCACACTCGCAAGATCTAAAAGGCACAAAGGGGACTGGAGGGCTTCACCCCCAGGGATGTAGAAACCCAATGCACTCTCTTCTTTCCTGGAATGTGGCAGGCCTTGGTAGTAAGATCACCCACAAACCTTGGCTGGAGATTGTCCAGAAGTATGGCATCCTCTGTCTTCAGGAAACTTGGCTTACAGAGGAAGCCCACATGTTGGGCTATCGAACCTTTCACTCTCCTGCAGTGCCTTCAGCCAAGGGTCGTAATAAAGGGGGCTTGTGCACATATATCTCGAATGTAGGGGATGTAAAAGTTTGTGACTTTCACTCCAGCCAGTATTTCCAAATTATATCATTTAAATGGGGCACTTCGCAAAGGGTGGTTCTTGTGAATTTTTATAATAACTTGCCAATTAGCGAAGTGGAATCAAATATGAACATCATGATCCATCATATTCACAAACTGAGAGAACAAGGTACAGGGGATCACATAATGTTGTGGGTGGGTGACTTCAACTGTACCATCTGCCCGTTTTGTGAGTTAGGTTTGTGCGGCCTCTCAGATCTCGGGGAGGATGGTCCCTTGCACTTCTCACACACTAACATGGGATCTCTCCTTAATAATATCATATTTACCTTTGACCTCACTTTTATCAACCAGGCATGCTCCCCCCCGGTTCCCTTTGCCCCAACGTACAATGGAAGAGGTTGTAAAACCACAATTGATTTTGCGCTGATATCACCAACTCATCCTGATTTCATAACCCACTGGGAAATTGGGGATGACCCTATGAGCGATCATTATCCCATCATCTTTGGGGTAAAACTGTTGGGGGATAAACCACACGAACCGAGCAGGGTTTCATACCCATATGAGGTTACCCTAACCAAGACTAATGGGTACGTAATTAAATGGGAGAAAATGAATCCAACATCCTTCTTCCAAAACCTCTTATCCTCTTGTCCCACGGACATTCTTGCGTGCCTAGAGGAAGATACGGATCCAAAGAGCATTATGGCTGCTTTTTCTAATATTCAGCGGCACATAAAAAATGCACTTACGAGGAACTATAAGAGTAATGGGAGGCATACCCGTGGGTGGTTTGATTCTAGATGTACATCGACACTGAAAAATTTAAAGAAAGCCCTGTCCGCTGACCCAAAAAATAGGGTCCAAATCCGCCAGGCGAGACAAGAATATAAGCTGGCTATTAAACACCAGAGGGAGAAACTGAAGAAGGAGGCCTGGGAAGCCTTGGGGGAAGCCGCTAGGAATAAGGATAGCAATGCTTTTTGGAAAGTTATAAGATCTGTTTATAATCTAAGTGATAGAGATAACTCTGTGGAAGTAGCTATTACGGGTGAGCTCTGGGCAGAACATTACGGTAACCTCTATTCTAATAATATTCAGGGGAATGCTTCGAGCCCAGGTAGGGCGATTTCCCCTGTAGATTGTATAACACAGGGTAACCAGCTAACTGTCTCTCCACCATCTCCTTACCCGATTGAATTGGTATTTACTACCACAGAAGTTGAAGAGGCCCTTAGGGAAAGTGCCTCAGGTAAAGCCCCCGGCCCTGACCACACCCCAGTGGATGTTTATAAATCTGAGCCGCATTTTTGGGTCCCTTTGCTTACAAACGTATTGAATATGGGAAATAAATGCGGGCTCGTCTCCACTTGGTCGGATGCGATCGTGGTCCCCATATTCAAAAAAGGGAATAGGGACGACCCTGCTTGCTACCGTCCAATATCGTTATTGGACGGACCTATGAAAGTCGCAGGCAGGATACTTCTCAAAAAAATACAACACTGGGAAGAAGAGAAAAAGGTCATCTCGGAGTTCCAATATGGGTTCTGGAAGGGCCTAGGGACACTTGAGCAATGCCTAAACTTGTCCCTATTAGTCTCTAAGTACACGCAGGCTAAGAAAGGGATCCTATTTGTAACCTTTGTCGACCTCAGCTCCGCATTTGACTGCGTGGACCATGCGCTGCTTTGGTCGACATTGGAGGACATTGGGGTGGACTCAACAATTCTCACTTTTATAAAGGAATTATACAGAGATGCAGGGGCTAGGGTAAGGTTCGGGACTAAGGGGGAATGTTCTCAAAAATTTGCCATAAATAGAGGAGTGAGGCAAGGCTGCATACTCGCGCCATTGCTTTTTACCTTTTATATAAATTCTATTGCTGAGAGTTTATTAACCCTGTCAAGCGACTATCCGGCTGTCAATGGTAGGCCCGTACCCATTCTTTTATATGCCGATGACGCGGCAATCATGTCAAGGACAAAAGTAGGCTTGCAGAGAGCAGTAACCGAATTCTCATCTTATATGGGTAAAAGAAATTTGAAGGTAAACATTTCGAAAACTTTTTCAATGTCTTGCTCTCAAAAGACCAATAGACCCCCATGCTCAATATTTCTGGACCAGCAAAAGATTGCCATAACAGACACATTTTGCTATCCGGGAATTGTGTTTGATAGGCGGGGAAGGTGGAAACACGCAGTATCAGCAAGGAAACTTGCTTTCACTCGCGCCATAGGTGCTCTACGAACCTTCGCAGGCAAAATTGGGGGTAAACCCATTAAAGAAATGATACAGATCTACCGGGCAAAGTGCATATCCATGGCCATGTATGGCGCTGGTCTCTGGGGCTTTGAGAATGCGTCCTCTTTACAAACCTGCGAGAACATTTTCATTTGTTATCTGCTGGGTGTATCAAAAACCACGTCGACTTTCATGACCCACATTGAGACTGGTGTTAAATATCTTAGTGACATCATAAAAATATCACCATGTCTGCTTTGGTATAAGATTTGGACTAACGAGGAGTGTAATTTGAATAGAAACCTCATTAAAGACTGCATGGGCCTGGATGGTGTAGCAAAAATCAAATGGCTGCGACATGTACAAATGATGTTCTTTAACATTGGACACCCTGAATTTTATGATGATCAAGAGAGTTTACAAAGCATGACTAGGCTGGCCCTTAAAAAATTACTAATTACACATCTGGAAAGTGCAAGATGGGACAGGGAGAAACTTAAAGGTACCATCCTAAGTTATCAGCAAATCACCCCTATTGAGGGCCTACAATCGTATCTTGGGATTGAAATAGCACCCTACCCTCGCATGCTCCTGACTAGGCTGCGCCTAGGGATTTTCTTCCGCATGGTCACTCTACCGAAACAGAATGATTGGACCTCGCTGAAACTAATATGTCCATGTGATGACCATTCAATACAAAGCAATATTCATATCATGTTCTTTTGTAATCTGTATATTAACCCCAGGAAACTATTTCTTTTACCACTACTTAAGCGCTGGGGGATAAGAACTTGTAAACTTGCATTTTTGAAATTATTGCTTTTAGAAGATGCGGATATTATCTTTGCTGTTTCTTGCTTTTTGAAGTCTGTGATGAAATTAAGAAATTCAATGTGTTAAGTAGTACATGTCAGTATTGATCAGTGGAAAATGAGACTCTTTGTTTGATGATCGCTTGCAGATTTTAAATTTTAAATTTTTAGAGAAATGTTTTAACTATTTTCTAAATTTGTTTAAATTGCTTCTTAAATTTTTGTGCATAAATTGTACCTGTATGCTTTTATGATTTTCTTGATAAAATCGAATAAAGCTTGTACATGACATGACATGAGAAGAAAAAATAAGTTATAATTAGTAAAATATGTATTTTAAATCAAAAGATACAAATGAAGAGGTTAAAAATCATAACGCTCTATTTAGAGATAAAGTTAGAGTGAAGGACACAGAAAGGGAAATAAACTAAGGTAGAAGGACAAAAAGAGAGAAAAGAAATAGAAGGAGATCAAATTACAAAGAGTAAGGCATATAGATTCACTGACAAAAAGAGAGAGAAGAACAGAAATGAACTGAAGGTAATAAAGATACTAAAACAATGTGAGTTAGCAAAACTAAATCAGGAAACAGAAGTAAGTAAAAAGATAATGACTGAGACAGAAAACAGTCTAATTAAGGATGCATTTAGAAGAATGAGGAATAGAAGATAACTGAGAGTAAGTGAAGAGCAGTCATAGAGTGAAAGGATGAAGGGAGACAGGATAATATACAACGATTGAGGGAAATGGACTGAGGAAGTTATAAGGTAGGCACACTAAGAGAAAAACTGAGTGAGGTGGAGTACAATGAGTGAGAAAAGTAAACGAGTAAGTGAGCAAAAAGAAGGAAAGAGAGGAGAAGACGACTAAAACAGTGGTACTGAGAGAAAATAATTTGGTGATGAAAGTAAAGAGAAAGACTTTGGAAGAAATGAAATGAGGGATAGTAATGGAACCAGAGTAAAAGAAATGGGATGAAGAACGATGAGAGAGGAGCAGTGAAGTTGTTGTAAAAGAAGTGATAGAAGGTAGATAAACACAAGTGAACATAACAAAAGTAGAGTGAGGCACTGACGACATAGAAGTAGTGAACGAAAAATAGAGAGAAGTGGTCAAAAGTAAGGAGCAAACAAAGATAAGCGAGGGAGAGTGGGTGATTTATAGTAATAGAGTGCAAATATACTGCTGACTGAGTAAACAGGAATTACTAAAAGAGCAAAGGAGGAAAATACGGAAAAGAGAAGTAAAGCAGAGAGACTGAAAGCTGAAAAGTTATGCAAGGGAGAGACGGGATGCACACAGTTGAAATAAGAATGAGGGGTTGTCAAAGAAGTGGAGTAAGGGAAGGGGGGTTACAGAGAGTGAGAGAAAGACATTATAAGTGAGTAAAAAGAGCTGAAAGAGGATGGAAAAAGGAAAGTAAGTGTCAGAGAATGGGAATACAATTTAATTTACACAATCCAAAGTATAAAATAACTTGTACAACATGTTACATAGTTTATTTTTGCTGTTCTCAGAATATATTGAATTTCACTTAAAACAGTGAGTTCAAATTACTCATCATATGACAGCGGGAAAAAAAACACAATCTAAAAGATTGTGTTTTAAAAAAAAACTTAAATACTGACAAATGACAAATGTACGCTAATCTTAGATTGACTTACTTTTCCTTGAGGCCAAATACTGTATCACGGTGGTCCTTTTCTCGTTGGAAAGTACTTTGCTGTTCACTTAAAAATCCATTTCATCGACTTTCTATAAGAAAAGCTCCAAGAACATCTGAAATATTTTCAATATTTTCATATACTCCTTTTTTTCAGTCATGACTCTTTACTCATTCCTGCACCTTTCCATTTGGCCAAATAGTGTCAGATGTATGAGTATATGTTCAAATTAATTCTAAGGCACTCTGAAATGACCTTTTTCCCAACGTTCTGAAAGAAAGGCTCTACAACATTTTCACAATATTCAAGTATTTGTAAAACCATCTCTGACTCACTCATGTTCATCATTTTGTATAATACTAATATCACTTACTATGAGATCCACTTACAGTACCTATATGACAAGTCCATTTTTTATATTGCCTGGATCACTTTTACTCAGAATATATTTTTAAACAGCAAAATAACCTTTATTAACTGCTCCCGTCTTCATTGGCCAATTACTTTTACCTAAATTTTGGCTGTAAAAACACTAGGTATGAATTTATAAAGCCAAAAGGCAAACGTTGTTTGAAAGTCAAATGAGTGTCGTTACATTGGGTCCAACCTTTAGAAGTTTTTAAATAGCATGTGTAATGCCCTGATGTTGTAGAAGGACCATCATGAAAAATAATAGCTACAGTTGCAAAGGTTCTTCCTGATATCGATAACTGAGAAGCCACGAAATTTTTAATAGAAGTTGTCAATTTAGTTCCATCAGGTCTACATCGTTGGAACATTAAAATGACACAGTGACCATCATTTTGTAGAAATAATGTGGACAGCATTGTAGACTTACATTGGGTACACACCATATTGTGATCCGCTGCTTTAACTAGATTATTAAAAGGCACTGATTTGCAGTCTGGTAAAGTCAAATATATAAATCTTTCAGAGTCTATTCTAGTAGTACTTGATGAAGCACAGTTATCACAGTCATGTTGCCATTGATAAGAAAGGTTAAAAAGATTTTTTATATCTACTCCTTCATCTTCCAATACATCAAACATATACATTAAAAATTCCTGACAATCCTGCTGAATTATCTGTGAAAATTGATTTTGACCTGAACATATGTCTACAAGATTTCTAATTTCTGAAGCACTTTCTATTTTTCCTCTATCACTACTACATTTCTCTAACACAGAATTCAATAAACAGCACAATGTTTGTTCCCGATTTTCGACAATCTGTTTTTGTAAATTTTGAAGAAAAAAACAACATTAACTACTACATTAGCATAGCAGTTGACACCAGAACTGTTTTCAAACTGAAATCCAACAACATCCTTAACAGAATCCTTTTTCCTTCTGCTTACAATTACAGTTTCATCAACTTTTTGTCTTTTTGCTACTACCTCACTGCAATTACTCTCATTTCTTCTTTTTCGGCCTACCACACGTTTTTCAATCAGAGGAAATTGAGGCAAATGTGGAGCATACTCTCTTCTTAACCTATTGTATTCTTTAACACAATCTAGATCAGCACAAATCTTTGTTTCATCACACTCAATCAAGTACAATCCTGATAAAGTTCTGACTCGTGATAAAGCCACATATGCCATACCCTCTTTAAACACAGAACTTCCAATGTTCACCAAAGCACTATCTACACTTAAACCTTGAGATTTATGAATTGTCACTGCATATGCCAAACAAATAGGAAACTGTTTTTGGCGAACATATAAGTCTTTCACGAGCAAAAATCTAGCTGAACAACAACAAATTTGTTCTATTTCATCAATGCCATCAAATTTAATTTTTAAAATTTCAATTCCATCTCTATTTTTGAAATTCACAAAACCAACAACATGACCCATTGCTCCATTTACCAGACCTCTTTCAACATTTAAATTCCTTCTCAAATTGACACGACAATTCAAACACACATTCAGATTCTTTTCAAAACCAGCAGTTTTAGATATACTCTTCTCTAATGAATCCAATTTTGATTTCAAATTTTCAGACAAAACAATTGTTGCTCCCATATGCTCTATTTTATCTGTAGCTTCCAGTTTCACTATCTCTTCATTTTCTAAATTTAACATTTTGTTGTTGAACATGGAACATTCTTTCAGAGTTGGCATCAAACATATGGCAGATCTCCTCTCGTTAATTTTCTTAAAAATATTCTCTGGAAGAATGTTTTCATTTGGGTACAAATTTGAAATTAACCGTCCATGTAAAGCTTCTTTCCCTTGCTGACTTATTTTTCCTACTCTTACGTCTTGTAAAATATTTTTATAATCTTCATCCTTTGCCTGCCGCATATTTTGAAGCAGTTCTGCATATTTGAAGTTTAACCATATATTAACGTTTCCAATGCTTCCTAGGCACTTCCTGGTATCTTCATGCATGAGCATTTTGAACACAGGTTGTCCTTTCACTGGAGTCAACTGCAGAAGATCTCCAAAAACAATAATATGTTTTTCTCCAAATAAGACATCATAGTCTGTTCTAAGAATTTCTTGCATTCTCAAATGCACAAAAGCAAGCATTAGATTTGAGACCATGCTTACCTCATCAATGATAAGAAGTTTCATTTTCTTCAGGACTCTGGAAACTACAGAACACGCATCTCCAGATAGCTTGTTATATTGCAATTTGTTATCATGCTCCACTGGCAGCATCAGTAAACGATGTAAAGTAATCCCTTTAATATTATGTGCTGCCAGCCCAGTTGGAGCGGTAACAACACAAGACAGCGGTGATTCAGTCCTTTTCTGCAGAAAAGATGCAATTGCTTTCATCGGAAAACTTTTTCCAGTTCCCGCTTCTCCACTCACGTACCGTCGGACAGGCTTAAATGATGTACATGAGCACTCTTTCTTCTCATGACTCAATCCATGTTCAACCTGTTCTGTGACTTCGTCATATATCAGTTTCTGCTCAAGGTTTATTTGTTTCACCAAATCTTCTACATTAATTACATCCTCTTGAGCTTGCTCCATAGCTCTTTCCACCTCATCCATGGCAGTGGCAGCTTCATTTTGGATAATTGGTCCTCCTAGTGGATCCTGACTCAATGAAGCAGAACTCTGACTGCCTTGAGAACTGTCTCTCGCAATCTCTGCAGCAATTTTTGCTTCTTGCTCTATTTCTTCATTCAACATTTGCAGATAATTTGGAAAAACAGGACATTCTATGGTGTCCTTCGTAGCATTAAAAAAGTCTTCATAACAGAGAAAATCTCCAAGTAGTTCCTCTTCTTCTCGCCATGGTTTAAAGAGTTGCAAAAGTGCCAAATAATAAATCTCTCTTTTATCTGGATTTTCACAACTCAATTTTCGATGATTAATCAAATGACCTTTTTTCTGTTTCACTAGACATCCTTCACATCCAATGACAGCATATATTCCATTATTGATATCTTCTCTGATGTTCCTCTTATAAATATATCTTTGCAGAACTTCATAGAGACAAGCATTCTCAAGGTGAGGACTTCTATTTGGATAGTATGTATCCAACCTGTTTGTCTTCAAAATATCTGTACTTTCTGGTTCTTTCTCCGCCAAATACTCTATCTCTTGTACAGATTTCAAAATTCGATTTCGTGTTGCAGCAAGACCTAGACTCACCCAAATGATGGTTCTAAATTTGGCATAGAGACTTGCTGACGACAATCGATCAGAACATTCATATGCTCCAATTTCTCGATGCGACAACATCTTCAGACTGTAACTGTATAATTTCTTGCTTAGACTCTTTTCATGTGAAATGTCCTCCCACATTTCCTTCAGTTCTGTCTTTTCTTTTTTTGTGATGTAAGACGTCACATATCGAGCCACAGCAATAGAGTTGTCAGCAACGAACTGAATATCCATGTTAGCATTCCACATGGACAAAATCACTAGGTTGTAGTCGTTGATGTACTTGGACTCTTCATTTCTTTTTAAATTGTATGTATTTTTTGGTGATTTCCTCGTCACAGTATGTCGCAGAGAAGACATCAAATTATTTACTCTTCCTTTAGAAATCACTGGTCGTGGAAACGCGAAACGACATTTTGTGTAGAACTTGTCCTTGTTTCTGAATTTTCGACGACAGTACTTTCCACAACGATGGGATTGAAAGCGTAAAACTTGTTGCCTTAAACTGTTTTCCTCTGTAGTTTTCGGAACAGCACATGTTGAATACTCTTCAATGAAACTCATCACTGTTTCATCCGAATCTGTTCCAAATTTGGGTGCATCTTTAATCCATAACAACATATGTATGTGAGGAGCACCTCTCGCTTGATACTCCTTTCTCCAAAAGAAATCCAAAACCTCTCCAAGGGGAGGATTTTTTTTGCTGGTAATAAAAGACATCATAGCTTCAAATCTATGATTGAAACATCTGCATATATTCACTGGATCCAAAGAACACAGTTCTCCAGGTGTTTTGAATTCTATATTTTGTATATTTGCATTTGCCTCTCGTATAAATTGAAGTAAGTCGTCCCATCCATACTCGGCACAGCTAAGAGTGAGGAACCATGTAGGAGTTCCTAAGTTTCTTAGCATACATTTCAATTCCCCATGACGACGGTACCAATATTCATTTGTACCACGCTGACATGCCATGAGATTGATTAGATGAGATTCCAAAATATTATCTTGCAGATTCACTTTCTCCATAAAGTCCCTCGCCGAAACATTTTGCAGATGTGCTCCACTTTTCAGTATATGGTTTACTGCATAAGAAAGCACAGCAAGGGCAATCTCATTATTCGATGCGGCTGCTGCAACGGGTGGAGATATGGCCTTGATTCTTTTGGATGTCGAGAAGGCTTTCGACCGTGTGGTTTGGGATTTTATGTGGGAGGTATTGGTTAGAAGGGGTTTCGGAGAAAAATGCAGGAGAGCTATTAAAGCATTGTATATGGATCCAGTAGCCAGAATTACCACAATGGGTTTTCAATTAGATGAGGTAGTGATTAGGAGAGGTACACGCCAGGGATGCCCCTGTTCACCTATACTCTTCTCGTTATATATAGACCCGCTAATTAGGAAGATTCTCGCATCGGATAGAATATCTCCGGTGGTATCTCATGGGCATACTACTAAGTTATTGGCGTACGCGGACGACCTGGCAATTGTTACCACCAACCCGCAAGCGGCAATGCAGGAACTAAGTAGTCTGGCTCAGGAGTTTGGGAACTATTCGGGATATAAACTTAATTCAGATAAAACAACAATAATCTGTACTAAGAACATTCAGAAAAGGGATCAAAGGTATGTGGACTCCGCGGTCTATTTAGGGGTAAAAATCAATTCAAATGTAGATAAAATTATTCAGGAAAATTATGGCCCCCTACTCGCCACAATTGATAAAGATTTGAGGAGGATTGATGTACTACAGCTGTCTTTGATTGGGAGGGTGAATGTTCTGAAAATGTCGATGTTCCCAAAAATACTGTATTTATTTCGTGCCATACCGTTATTAATTGATGAAGGTTTGATGAAAAAAATGGAAGCAGTGTTTTCACAATTTGTATGGCAATATGGCAAAGTTAGAAGATCATTAGCTCGACTTTCTACACCATTGGAGGGAGGCGGATTATCTGCACCTAATTTAAGGCTATACCACTGGGTTTGCTTACTGTTGCATATGAACCATCTACTGTATTATGATGCTCCTGAAGTACCGTTTGGTACCCACAGAATCCCCACAATTTATGAATTAGTAATGGGTGAAAAAGCTATGGGGGTCCTAATACGTGAAATTAATGTTTTGCATTTTAAGAGGAGTAAAAGTAAAGTATTGTTAAGTGCATGGGGTGCATGGAAGGCGCTGTTGAAATTTCTTAAGATCCCTAAAATCAATGGTACAATAGATCTTTGGAACTCAAGTCCGTTCCAACATCTTGGACAGAATAGGAACAGTGGCATGTGGAGGAGCTTGGGCATTCGATCTTTGGGGGATGTGATGTGTAAGGATGATCTCTTAGGGTTTGAGGTTTTGCAACAAAAATTTGGTATCCCATCCAATCATTGGCTGTTATATAATCAGCTAGAACAAACAGTGAAGGCACTAAGACCTAGGGTTTCTATCCAGGAGTTAAATCCGATTGTGCATTACATAATGAATGGGGGTAAGAAGATTAAAATAGGCTATAACTATCTTTTACAAGGTTTGGAAGATGATATTGGAAAAATAGAAAGCGCATGGGCTGTAAAAATAGGGGACCCAGACGTGGATGTGGACTATGCGCTGGCATTAAACAAGAAAGTACTAAGAGCGACCAATTTGAAAGCACAACATTATAAGATGGTTTTTAATCTTTATTATACCCCCGCTAAGCTGTATCAATGGGGAAAAAGGGATACAGATAGATGTCCAAGATGCAGCCAAGGTCCAGCGGATGTAATGCATATGTTTTACTCCTGCCAGAATCTCAAACCTGTTTTAACAGAAATTGAGAAGTTTTTATCGGGGCTGCTAGAGTGTCAAATTCCTCTATCCCCAACTACTGTTTTGATTGGCAGGGATGGAAACCATAGAGTTGGACCGGAAGCCGAAGCTTTTATTTTTCTGTCCGTCGCTGTTTTTAGAATCTTAATTGCGGCGGCCTGGATAGATCCGGTAGCTCCTACATTCCAGATGTGGCTTTCGAGATTGCTCGGGACACATAACATCGAAGAATGTCTATATAATTTTAAGGGTAAAAAGAAGAAAGACTATGGTAAAAAGATATGGGCTCCCCTTAGTAACTGGAGGAAAATAACTGGCTGATAGATCTTAAATGGTCCCTGCACTGTCTTTTATTCTGGTAAGGTAATGTGTTCTCAACGATTTTAATCCAGTTGTTTTTTTTTGTTTTTTTTTAAAAAACTTTTTGGATTTTGATAACCATTGGAAGTTGTATAAAAACTATCTATATTTGCATACCTGTTTTAATCCTTATGTCTAAACTGTCATCTTTTATCTGGCTGATATTTGTAAATATGTATGTCTGTTTTATTGAAATTCTGATCCATCTCAATAAAAAAAATAAAAAGAAAAAAAGAAAGCACAGACAAGTCACTTTCATACAGTAGATGAAACAAATAGGGAATGCATTGGCGAAACCTTGGATCTTCAGCATATAATCTTACAGTTCGATATTCAGATGCAGGAATTTGAAGTGGACGATCGTCATATCGTCCACCTCGACCTGTTGGAAATAGCTGTGGAAAACAACAAGCTTCCAAACTTTCTTCCCATACACTAATGGGACTTCCTTTTGCTGCTTTCATTTGAAACAATTCAATTGCATTCCCCATTACTTCTTTGGAATGCAAAGGATGAACAGTATGATGTTCATATATTTCTTCACTTCTAGACACATCAACTTTTTCAATTTGGCCACCTGAACAATCACTGTCTTCATCTGCAGCTGTTTCCTCTGCTGCAACACATACATCTTTGTAATACTCATTGTTTTTGACTAAATACAACGTTGCCTTTTTGACTTTCCTAACATCCACTAAATCTTGCCAGATTTTCTTACTCTTTGTTGGAACCCCATTAACTAGAATAACTAAAGGTTCCTCTTCTACTTTTTCTATACCAATTGTATCAATATTTTTTTTTAAATCAAGAGGCAAATAAACAACTCTTCCCTTTAATCCTCTCTGCAAATCTGAAGGAGGCAATTTCCCTATCTTAGGCTCCATGCGAACAATTGCCTGAAAAGGGTGGACACATTGAATCAAAATAGACTCATATGTATTTAAATCCATCAATTCACGGGGAATGTCTACCAACTCCAGTTTATTATGAACAGCTCTAGCAGGCATTCTGTTTTGATTTAATTTATCATAACAATATTTACAAATACGCTGATCAGAACTCAAATCAAAACAATTCTCCACCCACAAATAAGTTGCAAAATCCTTCCACTCATAATTATTCATCTTTTCACTTTTTACGTATAAATCAACTAATCTAGTTTGATGCTTATAATGACTTCGTCGACAACACACACAAGTAAAATTCGGCCTTTCACTTGATTTTACCTTAAACCTGGTAATTTCCTGCTCAAACTTTTCTGTACTTGAAATCTGTACATTGTCTTCCACATTACCTTGAATTGCTGTGTCAATTATTTCTACACTATCCTCTTTTTCACCAAAATAACAAATCTCAATTTCTTCACAAATCTTCTTCACATCTAATTCAGTACCATGCAAAAGAGCACTGTTTAATTGTTTAAGCTTAAGTGGTGGACTTTTTGCATAATACAATATTCTCACTAATTTCCTCATGTTGGTATGATGCACTGCTAACATCCTAAAATGATGAAAAACACTCTGACAGACTTTTCCAGAAAGACAAGCCAGTGAATGGCCTTGCAAACCTGTGTTTTCTCTCACTCTGCAAGGATCTAAGTCTTGCAACAACTTCACTTTCTGCTTTAGACTTTTCTTACTATATGTACGTAAGAAATTACAAAACAAATCAATTGATTCCTGTCGCACACTACAAATACGACTACACTTCCAAGTGTACACTGGACCCTTAGTACGTCTCCCTAAAACTTCATCAGTTAACACCTCTTCTGGTTCTCTAGGCACAAGTTTCTCTTTTTCAATCGGACAACCGTCTTTCACTTCATACGCTCGACCCCTGGTGTCAACTGCATGCACTAAATCATTCTCCTGGAAGTAACTCTCCTCATTAAAAAATGGCTCACAACTTGAACTGTGCATCCATTCTCCAGAAAAAACTTTACAAAAATTAGTCCGATTAATTACTCTTTTCCATCTACTGTTTGATTTGAAAACATCAATTGTCTTGTTAAGTGTCCTAATTCTATTGATTATTAAAATAAATAATTTTTTCTTAACTTCAAAAGCCTGATCAACAATCTTCTCTACACTTTTCTTTTTCTTATAAAAAGCAGCTCTCTGTTTGGTTCCATGATGAAATATCGATTACTAAAACATCGACCTGCAAAAATATCGCCACAAATACATCGTCTACAAAAATATCGTAACCATATACTTAAACAAGGATTTACACAAATATCGATATTTTTTTATCGACTACTCTAATATCGTTAACAATTATATCGACTACATAAATATCGACTACTACATTATCGACAATATTTAAAATAACATTACCTTCTACACTAATATCGACAACACTAATATCGACTACCTTTCTACTTATATTAATATAAAAAAAATATCGTCATTTTCTTTATAACCTTATATACACATTACCTTTCTGTTATTCACTTTTTCATAGTTATTTAAATTCAAAAATAGCTTTTCTAACATATATGTATATACAATATGTATTATTTATTTTTATATATAATAAGAAAAAATACATTAGTAATATAAAGTATGTATGACGTTACAACGCATACTTTTACAACGCATACCTTTACAACGAAATTTTTACAAGGCAAAAACCATTACAGCGCATGTATTTACAACGCATGTTTTTACAACACAGGTACCTTTACAACGCATACCATTACAACGTAAGTATTAGTAAATATATAATAATTTTTTTAATATAAATTAATTAAAATGAATAGATTTTAATTAAATTTAATTTAATTTAATTTAATTTAATTTCATTTCATTTAATTTATTTAATTAATATATTATTATTTTTTTTACCCTGTACCCCTGTACCCCAAAAACACAAAACTGACCCTGAACCCTAAAAATACCCCTTTACCCAAAAACTGAAAACTGACCCTGAACCCTAAAAATTCCCCTTTAACCAAAAACTGAAAACTGACCCTGAACCCTAAAAATACCCCTTTACCCAAAAACAGAAAACTGAACCTGAACCCTAAAAATACCCGTCTACCCAAAAACTGAAAACTGACCCTGAACCCTAAAAATACCCCTTTACCCAAAAACTGAAAACTGACCCTGAACCCTAAAAATACCCCTTTACCCAAAAACTAAAAACTGACCCTGAACTCTAATAATTCCCCTTTACCCAAAAACTGAAAACTGACCCTGAACCCTAAAAATACCCCTTTACCCAAAAACTGAAAACTGATCCTGAACCCTAAAAATACCGCTTTACCCAAAAACGTAAAACTGACCCTGAACTAAGCATGGGCGTAAAATCCGCTCCGCTCGCGGATTTTTCGGATTTTCGGCAAATTCGCAATCCGCGAACTCTCGCGAATTTGTCAAAAATCCGTGAATCCGCTCGCGGCGGATTTTTTGCTTGGTTGCGGTGCGCGGCGTGGTGCACGGCGTTCACTTTCCGTCATTTAGCGTTTGCCGAGTTGTTTTTCTTTGCGAGTGACGCGCCATTTTAGATCTTGCTGCGTGTTCCCGCGGGAGTTTAGCGCCCGCAAATACGTACTCGCGGCTTGCCACCTTGCACACCACACCTCGCGAGAGTTCGCAATTGCGAACACGTAGTTGCGGCGGAAAGGAACAATCTCGCACTTGCGAAATAGAGATTTTGCAATTTTGCACAAGAAAATCACCAGCAAACAGGATAAACCTTCGGAAAATTATGATTTTTATCAGAATCACTCCTCAGGTTGACATTTGCATGGCCTTTTTTTTTGCAAGGAGTCCATTTTGGGGGGGGGGGAGGAAGGAAGTGCCCCACAGTCTCCAACTTCCTGTTCCTGTCCAGCAGGCTCCTCCCAGTGCTTTGTCCATCTCCTGGTCACTTTCATTTGGATCTGGAGCTGGAAGGATTACTTTTTGTGGGTGCTGCTGGATATTTGGATTTGAGGCCTTTTTGACTGTCTTTGGATCACTTTTGGATTAGAAATCAACTTTCACAAGTAAGTTTGTTTGGGGCATTACAGTTGCTGCAAGTAAAGTTTTGGAACTTTTTCAGAACATTAAATAAATTATATTGTGGGTAGCCACAGTATCCAGTAGGACCAGGGTTGGTTAGGGGTGCATGATACAAATGTTTTGTTGAATTTAAACACCATTGAGGCCATGGATGGGCTGGGATTGTGCTGATTTTTGTCGTTTTTTTGGGCCTGCTGGTGGGGCCCTTTGCCCAGGGGTGGTGAGTGTTGCATGGGCCTAGTCTTTCTGTGGGGTGTCTTCTTGAATTTAAACATAATTGAGGCCATGGATGGGCTGGGATTGTGCTGATTTTATTGTTTTTTGTCGTTTTTGGGGGGGTGCTGGTGTGGCCTTTTGCCCAGGGGTGGTGGTGCATGGACTGAGTGTGCCTGTGGTGTGGCCTCACTCTCTTTAATGTAAACATCATGGATGGCATTGGATTGTGGTGATTTCTGGCTGTTTTTCTGTTTTTTGGGGGTGTACTGTTGATGTGGACTGGCCATGTGGGTGGTGGTGGTGGCCATCTTGAGTGCTGGCTGGTACAGGCAACATGTGCTTGGGGTGTAAGGGAGGGGCCATTTTGAGGAGAGGCAGTGTCTGAGGCCTGCACTTATTTTGCCTACTTTTCATCCATTATGCCCAGGGGTGGTGAGTGTTGCATGGGCCTAGTCTTTCTGTGGGGTGTCTTCTTGAATTTAAACATAATTGAGGCCATGGATGGGCTGGGATTGTGCTGATTTTATTATTTTTTGTCGTTTTTGGGGGGGTGCTGGTGTGGCCTTTTGCCCAGGGGTGGTGGTGCATGGACTGAGTGTGCCTGTGGTGTGGTCTCACTCTCTTTAATGTAAACATCATGGATGGCATTGGATTGTGGTGATTTCTGGCTGTTTTTCTGTTTTTTGGGGGTGTACTGTTGATGTGGACTGGCCATGTGGGTGGTGGTGGTGGCCATCTTGAGTGCTGGCTGGTACAGGCAACATGTGCTTGGGGTGTAAGGGAGGGGCCATTTTGAGGAGAAGCAGTGTCTGAGGCCTGCACTTATTTTGCCTACTTTTCATCCATTATGCCCAGGGGTAGTGAGTGTGCATGGGCCTAGTGTTTCTGAGGGGTGTCTTCTTGAATTTAAACACCATTGAGGCCATGGATGGGCTGGGATTGTGCTGATTTTATTGTTTTTTGTTGTTTTTGGGGGGGTGCTGGTGTGGCCTTTTGCCCAGGGGTGGTGGTGCATGGACTGAGTGTGCCTGTGGTGTGGTCTCACTCTCTTTAATGTAAACATCATGGATGGCATTGGATTGTGGTGATTTCTGGCTGTTTTTCTGTTTTTTGGGGGTGTTCTGTTGATGTGGACTGGCCATGTGGGTGGTGGTGGTGGCCATCTTGAGTGCTGGCTGGTACAGGCAACATGTGCTTGGGGTGTAAGGGAGGGGCCATTTTGAGGAGAGGCAGTGTCTGAGGCCTGCACTTATTTTGCCTACTTTTCATCCATTATGCCCAGGGGTGGTGAGTGTTGCATGGGCCTAGTCTTTCTGTGGGGTGTCTTCTTGAATTTAAACATAATTGAGGCCATGGATGGGCTGGGATTGTGCTGATTTTATTGTTTTTTGTCGTTTTTGGGGGGGTGCTGGTGTGGCCTTTTGCCCAGGGGTGGTGGTGCATGGACTGAGTGTGCCTGTGGTGTGGTCTCACTCTCTTTAATGTAAACATCATGGATGGCATTGGATTGTGGTGATTTCTGGCTGTTTTTCTGTTTTTTGGGGGTGTACTGTTGATGTGGACTGGCCATGTGGGTGGTGGTGGTGGCCATCTTGAGTGCTGGCTGGTACAGGCAACATGTGCTTGGGGTGTAAGGGAGGGGCCATTTTGAGGAGAGGCAGTGTCTGAGGCCTGCACTTATTTTGCCTACTTTTCATCCATTATGCCCAGGGGTAGTGAGTGTGCATGGGCCTAGTGTTTCTGAGGGGTGTCTTCTTGAATTTAAACACCATTGAGGCCATGGATGGGCTGGGATTGTGCTGATTTTATTGTTTTTTGTCGTTTTTGGGGGGGTGCTGGTGTGGCCTTTTGCCCAGGGGTGGTGGTGCATGGACTGAGTGTGCCTGTGGTGTGGTCTCACTCTCTTTAATGTAAACATCATGGATGGCATTGGATTGTGGTGATTTCTGGCTGTTTTTCTGTTTTTTGGGGGTGTACTGTTGATGTGGACTGGCCATGTGGGTGGTGGTGGTGGCCATCTTGAGTGCTGGCTGGTACAGGCAACATGTGCTTGGGGTGTAAGGGGCCATTTTGAGAAGAGGCAGTGTCTGAGGCCTGCACCTATTTTGCCTACTTTTCATCCATTATGCCCAGGGGTAGTGAGTGTTGCATACTTGCATGTCCCTAGTCTTTCTGTGGGGTGTCTTCAATGTAAACATCATGGATGGCATGGGATTGTGCTCATTTTTCTGTGTTTTGTCGATTTTTTGGGGTGTATAACTGAACTGATGTTCCTCTGTCTTCCATTGCTTTTAGGTGCACAAGAAGACTCAAGAGAACCACCAGTGCCAGGAAGAAGTCCTGCAGCGGTGTGTGCAGCATAACGTCACGCGACGTCACGTCTGGACACAGAACCCTCTGCAACTCGTGCAACTGCTGCCTGCTGACCTGCTCTGAAGAAGATGGCCCCAAAAAAAGTAACCCGTAGCTCCTCTAGCAAGAAAGGTGCCAGTAAGGAGCAGAAGAAGCAAGTTACCAAGGACACTGGTGTGCCGCCCGCCCCTTTTTTTGGGAGTAAAAAAAAAAGTATGCCTGCAGCAGCAGCAGCGGGATCTGCTGGGGACCAAGCTGGCAGCAGCACCCCCCCTCCATTGGGCTCAGTGCCACCACCACCACCACGCCAACTTCAGTCCAAGCCCTTGAGTGCTGCAGAGGCAGCCAGTATAGTTCTTCAATCACCATCGACCAGTGATGTTGGCTCATCGCAAGAAAGCAGCAGCAATGTCCCTCAATCAACACAGGTTGTTGTAGCTCATCTGACGAGTGTTGAACAACCACAGCCGCAACAACAATCACATGTGCAAGTACAAGCCCAAGTACATATGGAAGGAGAGGCAGCGCAAGGAGATGCGCAAGCAGAGGTGCATGGAGGGTCACAAGTGCCCACAATAGTTGTTCCTCCCGAAGTAGGGGCACATCAGGAAATCGACAATCAAGGCGAGGTATCATTTGAGGAAGCCACTCCTCCTGATGATCCTTCATTGTCTTCCACACCCCTAGCAAGGAAGAGATCAAGGGTGGTGTCTACATCCTCTTCAAGCACACCTCCTTCTGATGATACGGATCAAACTTGGGAACCAGCACCACAGCCGTCTGAGAGTGAGGCACACCATGATCCAACAAAGGTAGTTAAGCGTAAAAGGAAGCTCGTCCAAAGTCTCAGAGTTATGGAGTGTGATGAGGCTCAACAAGAAGTGGCGGATACTGCTGCTGATGAAGACTCTGCCAACGACGACCCAGTCATCATAAAGGTCACTGCAGCCCCAGCGGGCATGCAGCAAACAGACATTTTGACCCTAGCCCGAAGAGCTGCTGAGCGTGATGATGATGATGATGTTGTCGATGAGGAGGCAGTGGAAACACCACAATTATTGGAGTTAAGTAGTACACCAACTCGTCCCGCTTCCATATTTCTTTCTGGCAAGAAGAGACCTCCGTCAACCTCGACCTTAATTAGTGGCGGTGAAAGTGCAAAACGTACAAAAGTTGGGCAATCCAGATCCTCCACTTCATCTGGCATTAGCTTCATGACCACCACCACCAGTATCGCCGCCTCCTCCATGTCCCACAGACACTTCAAGTCCCCAGTTTGGGACTTCTTTACTGTTTGTCCAAAAAATCCAAAGTTTGCCATTTGTACCCTTTGTAAGCTTGCAGTTAGTCGTGGTAAGTCAGGTACCAACTATGGTACCGGCGGCCAGAGAGGTCATCTTGAGAGAAAGCACACTGTCAGATGGTTTGCGCACCTAGATGCGATCAAGAAAGGGCAAATTCAAGGAAACGTTGATGTTTCATCTGATGATGACGAGGAGGAAGAAGACGTGTCAAACACTTCCCTTACACCCAGTACCCCTGTCAGCAGCACACCCAATGTGAGGCACACTAAGAGTGTTGGAGCGAGTGAGACACCAACGCACAAAAGTTCACCAGCGAGCAAAATTGGGTCAACGAAGTCATTATCAGCCCGTAAATGCTTGGTCCAGGGCAACATTAGAACAATGCTTACTTCAGACGTGCCATATGAACGCAACCACCCACTGACGCGTCTGTATAACACTAAGCTGGCTAAAATGCTAGCTGTGGACCTTCTACCTTTTTCTTTTGTAGAAGCGGTAGGTTTTCTTGAATTAGTGGCAACGCTCTGCCCTAAATGGAAGGTTCCGAGCCGGTTCTATTTTGCCAGAGTTGCGGTTCCAGCACTACATGAAGATGTGCTGCAGGCGATTGTGGCAGCTTTGCAGAAGAGTGCTGCTCACACAATACATCTGACAACAGACATGTGGACCAGTGGCCCAGGCACTGATTACATGTGCATCACTGCACACTGGGTCTCTTTTTCAGGTGTTAAAGCAAAGCTAAACGCAGGTGTTGACCCGGACAAAGTTTTCAAAGCTGCTCGGAAACATGCAACACTAGCCATGTTTGGCTTGGAGAAAAGTCACACAGCAGAAAACCTTTTGGAAGAGTTTAACAAAAAGGTCTTGACAATGCTATCCCCCCTAAAACGCAAGATTGGTTATGTTTCCACGGATAATGGCGCCAATGTAGTTAAGGCCATGTTCATGGGTGACCATGTTAGAGTGCCGTGTTTGGCGCACTGTATCAACCTGGTAGTTCAAAAATTCTTGAGTGATAAACAGAGTCCAGCGTTCGAGGTAATGGCCACCTGCCGCAAAATGTGCAACCATTTCAGCCATTCTTTTAAGGCCCGGAAGCATCTGCGGAGACTGCTACTTCAACGTGGAATGCCAGTGAAAGCACTCATCCAGGAGGTGGCAACACGTTGGAACTCAACCTTCTACATGCTTGAGCGTCTGTATGAGCAGTATACGGTACTCGATCACTATTTCTTCACAGAGGGTACATCTCAGAAGGAGGACCTGCGGATGAGTGCGGCGCAATGGGACATAGTTAAAAGCCTGACAGACATGCTTCGTCCTTTTGAGTTCTTCACGCGTGCAGTCAGCCAGGAGGACTGTAATTTGGGAAAAGCTATCCCATTGTTGTGCATGCTGGAGCACCAACTGATGGCGGTGTCTTCTGAGATTGAAAAAGATGAAAAAAAAAAAGACCATTTTATTTTGTCTGAGAAATTATTAGAGCGCCTACGTGGTGATGAACGTCTTCAAAAGATCAAGTCAGATCAGCATTACATTTGTGCTACTATTCTGGATCCACGCTACAAAAAGGCGCTGGCAGGCGAAGCATTCTTTCCTTTTGCTGATGCAGATGTTCAAAAATACAAACATTGGTTAGCCTGGTCAGCCAAGAGGTTTGAAAAAGAACGGCAGGTTATTGAAGGAGAAGCCAGTACATCAGCATCAGCATCAGCAGGCCATCCCCAGTCACAAGAATCCACTTCTGCACCTGTGGCTGGGGCACAAGTGACCTCTCAGCCGTTAAAGACACCGGCAACTGGATCATCTGCACCACACACAATGACAACACTAACAGTGGCTGCGGAGGAGGATTGGCTAAGTTTGATGGGGTATGGTTCTCGAAAAAATGTCACAGGCACAGCAAAAAGTAAGCAAAGTGGAGGAACAGTTGATGACCTTGAGTCGATGGTGCAGGACTATCTGAATGACTCAACAGAGGTCTTCCTTAATGATGAGCCATTGCAGTATTGGCATGGCAAAAAACAATTGTGGCCACAGCTCTTCAAATATACCCCTTTACCCAAAAACAGAAAACTGAACCTGAACCCTAAAAATACCCGTCTACCCAAAAACTGAAAACTGACCCTGAACCCTAAAAATACCCCTTTACCCAAAAACTGAAAACTGACCCTGAACCCTAAAAATACCCCTTTACCCAAAAACTAAAAACTGACCCTGAACTCTAATAATTCCCCTTTACCCAAAAACTGAAAACTGACCCTGAACCCTAAAAATACCCCTTTACCCAAAAACTGAAAACTGATCCTGAACCCTAAAAATACCCCTTTACCCAAAAACGTAAAACTGACCCTGAACTAAGCATGGGCGTAAAATCCGCTCCGCTCGCGGATTTTTCGGATTTTCGGCAAATTCGCAATCCGCGAACTCTCGCGAATTTGTCAAAAATCCGTGAATCCGCTCGCGGCGGATTTTTTGCTTGGTTGCGGCGCGCGGCGTGGTGCACGGCGTTCACTTTCCGTCATTTAGCGTTTGCCGAGTTGTTTTTCTTTGCGAGTGACGCGCCATTTTATATCTTGCTGCGTGTTCCCGCGGGAGTTTAGCGCCCGCGAATACGTACTCGCGGCTTGCCACCTTGCACACCACACCTCGCGAGAGTTCGCAATTGCGAACACGTAGTTGCGGCGGAAAGGAACAATCTCGCACTTGCGAAATAGAGATTTTGCAATTTCGCACAAGAAAATCACCAGCAAACAGGATAAACCTTCAGAAAATTATGATTTTTATCAGAATCACTCCTCAGGTTGACATTTGCATGGCCTTTTTTTTTGCAAGGAGTCCATTTTGGGGGGGGGGGGGGAAGGAAGTGCCCCACAGTCTCCAACTTCCTGTTCCTGTCCAGCAGGCTCCTCCCAGTGCTTTGTCCATCTCCTGGTCACTTTCATTTGGATCTGGAGCTGGAAGGATTACTTTTTGTGGGTGCTGCTGGATATTTGGATTTGAGGCCTTTTTGACTGTCTTTGGATCACTTTTGGATTAGAAATCAACTTTCACAAGTAAGTTTGTTTGGGGCATTACAGTTGCTGCAAGTAAAGTTTTGGAACTTTTTCAGAACATTAAATAAATTATATTGTGGGTAGCCACAGTATCCAGTAGGACCAGGGTTGGTTAGGGGTGCATGATACAAATGTTTTGTTGAATTTAAACACCATTGAGGCCATGGATGGGCTGGGATTGTGCTGATTTTTGTCGTTTTTTTGGGCCTGCTGGTGGGGCCCTTTGCCCAGGGGTGGTGAGTGTTGCATGGGCCTAGTCTTTCTGTGGGGTGTCTTCTTGAATTTAAACATAATTGAGGCCATGGATGGGCTGGGATTGTGCTGATTTTATTGTTTTTTGTCGTTTTTGGGGGGGTGCTGGTGTGGCCTTTTGCCCAGGGGTGGTGGTGCATGGACTGAGTGTGCCTGTGGTGTGGCCTCACTCTCTTTAATGTAAACATCATGGATGGCATTGGATTGTGGTGATTTCTGGCTGTTTTTCTGTTTTTTGGGGGTGTACTGTTGATGTGGACTGGCCATGTGGGTGGTGGTGGTGGCCATCTTGAGTGCTGGCTGGTACAGGCAACATGTGCTTGGGGTGTAAGGGAGGGGCCATTTTGAGGAGAGGCAGTGTCTGAGGCCTGCACTTATTTTGCCTACTTTTCATCCATTATGCCCAGGGGTGGTGAGTGTTGCATGGGCCTAGTCTTTCTGTGGGGTGTCTTCTTGAATTTAAACATAATTGAGGCCATGGATGGGCTGGGATTGTGCTGATTTTATTGTTTTTTGTCGTTTTTGGGGGGGTGCTGGTGTGGCCTTTTGCCCAGGGGTGGTGGTGCATGGACTGAGTGTGCCTGTGGTGTGGTCTCACTCTCTTTAATGTAAACATCATGGATGGCATTGGATTGTGGTGATTTCTGGCTGTTTTTCTGTTTTTTGGGGGTGTACTGTTGATGTGGACTGGCCATGTGGGTGGTGGTGGTGGCCATCTTGAGTGCTGGCTGGTACAGGCAACATGTGCTTGGGGTGTAAGGGAGGGGCCATTTTGAGGAGAAGCAGTGTCTGAGGCCTGCACTTATTTTGCCTACTTTTCATCCATTATGCCCAGGGGTAGTGAGTGTGCATGGGCCTAGTGTTTCTGAGGGGTGTCTTCTTGAATTTAAACACCATTGAGGCCATGGATGGGCTGGGATTGTGCTGATTTTATTGTTTTTTGTCGTTTTTGGGGGGGTGCTGGTGTGGCCTTTTGCCCAGGGGTGGTGGTGCATGGACTGAGTGTGCCTGTGGTGTGGTCTCACTCTCTTTAATGTAAACATCATGGATGGCATTGGATTGTGGTGATTTCTGGCTGTTTTTCTGTTTTTTGGGGGTGTTCTGTTGATGTGGACTGGCCATGTGGGTGGTGGTGGTGGCCATCTTGAGTGCTGGCTGGTACAGGCAACATGTGCTTGGGGTGTAAGGGAGGGGCCATTTTGAGGAGAGGCAGTGTCTGAGGCCTGCACTTATTTTGCCTACTTTTCATCCATTATGCCCAGGGGTGGTGAGTGTTGCATGGGCCTAGTCTTTCTGTGGGGTGTCTTCTTGAATTTAAACATAATTGAGGCCATGGATGGGCTGGGATTGTGCTGATTTTATTGTTTTTTGTCGTTTTTGGGGGGGTGCTGGTGTGGCCTTTTGCCCAGGGGTGGTGGTGCATGGACTGAGTGTGCCTGTGGTGTGGTCTCACTCTCTTTAATGTAAACATCATGGATGGCATTGGATTGTGGTGATTTCTGGCTGTTTTTCTGTTTTTTGGGGGTGTACTGTTGATGTGGACTGGCCATGTGGGTGGTGGTGGTGGCCATCTTGAGTGCTGGCTGGTACAGGCAACATGTGCTTGGGGTGTAAGGGGCCATTTTGAGAAGAGGCAGTGTCTGAGGCCTGCACCTATTTTGCCTACTTTTCATCCATTATGCCCAGGGGTAGTGAGTGTTGCATACTTGCATGTCCCTAGTCTTTCTGTGGGGTGTCTTCAATGTAAACATCATGGATGGCATGGGATTGTGCTCATTTTTCTGTGTTTTGTCGATTTTTTGGGGTGTATAACTGAACTGATGTTCCTCTGTCTTCCATTGCTTTTAGGTGCACAAGAAGACTCAAGAGAACCACCAGTGCCAGGAAGAAGTCCTGCAGCGGTGTGTGCAGCATAACGTCACGCGACGTCACGTCTGGACACAGAACCCTCTGCAACTCGTGCAACTGCTGCCTGCTGACCTGCTCTGAAGAAGATGGCCCCAAAAAAAGTAACCCGTAGCTCCTCTAGCAAGAAAGGTGCCAGTAAGGAGCAGAAGAAGCAAGTTACCAAGGACACTGGTGTGCCGCCCGCCCCTTTTTTTGGGAGTAAAAAAAAAAGTATGCCTGCAGCAGCAGCAGCGGGATCTGCTGGGGACCAAGCTGGCAGCAGCACCCCCGCTCCATTGGGCTCAGTGCCACCACCACCACCACGCCAACTTCAGTCCAAGCCCTTGAGTGCTGCAGAGGCAGCCAGTATAGTTCTTCAATCACCATCGACCAGTGATGTTGGCTCATCGCAAGAAAGCAGCAGCAATGTCCCTCAATCAACACAGGTTGTTGTAGCTCATCTGACGAGTGTTGAACAACCACAGCCGCAACAACAATCACATGTGCAAGTACAAGCCCAAGTACATATGGAAGGAGAGGCAGCGCAAGGAGATGCGCAAGCAGAGGTGCATGGAGGGTCACAAGTGCCCACAATAGTTGTTCCTCCCGAAGTAGGGGCACATCAGGAAATCGACAATCAAGGCGAGGTATCATTTGAGGAAGCCACTCCTCCTGATGATCCTTCATTGTCTTCCACACCCCTAGCAAGGAAGAGATCAAGGGTGGTGTCTACATCCTCTTCAAGCACACCTCCTTCTGATGATACGGATCAAACTTGGGAACCAGCACCACAGCCGTCTGAGAGTGAGGCACACCATGATCCAACAAAGGTAGTTAAGCGTAAAAGGAAGCTCGTCCAAAGTCTCAGAGTTATGGAGTGTGATGAGGCTCAACAAGAAGTGGCGGATACTGCTGCTGATGAAGACTCTGCCAACGACGACCCAGTCATCATAAAGGTCACTGCAGCCCCAGCGGGCATGCAGCAAACAGACATTTTGACCCTAGCCCGAAGAGCTGCTGAGCGTGATGATGATGATGATGTTGTCGATGAGGAGGCAGTGGAAACACCACAATCATTGGAGTTAAGTAGTACACCAACTCGTCCCGCTTCCATATTTCTTTCTGGCAAGAAGAGACCTCCGTCAACCTCGACCTTAATTAGTGGCGGTGAAAGTGCAAAACGTACAAAAGTTGGGCAATCCAGATCCTCCACTTCATCTGGCATTAGCTTCATGACCACCACCACCAGTATCGCCGCCTCCTCCATGTCCCACAGACACTTCAAGTCCCCAGTTTGGGACTTCTTTACTGTTTGTCCAAAAAATCCAAAGTTTGCCATTTGTACCCTTTGTAAGCTTGCAGTTAGTCGTGGTAAGTCAGGTACCAACTATGGTACCGGCGGCCAGAGAGGTCATCTTGAGAGAAAGCACACTGTCAGATGGTTTGCGCACCTAGATGCGATCAAGAAAGGGCAAATTCAAGGAAACGTTGATGTTTCATCTGATGATGACGAGGAGGAAGAAGACGTGTCAAACACTTCCCTTACACCCAGTACCCCTGTCAGCAGCACACCCAATGTGAGGCACACTAAGAGTGTTGGAGCGAGTGAGACACCAACGCACAAAAGTTCACCAGCGAGCAAAATTGGGTCAACGAAGTCATTATCAGCCCGTAAATGCTTGGTCCAGGGCAACATTAGAACAATGCTTACTTCAGACGTGCCATATGAACGCAACCACCCACTGACGCGTCTGTATAACACTAAGCTGGCTAAAATGCTAGCTGTGGACCTTCTACCTTTTTCTTTTGTAGAAGCGGTAGGTTTTCTTGAATTAGTGGCAACGCTCTGCCCTAAATGGAAGGTTCCGAGCCGGTTCTATTTTGCCAGAGTTGCGGTTCCAGCACTACATGAAGATGTGCTGCAGGCGATTGTGGCAGCTTTGCAGAAGAGTGCTGTTCACACAATACATCTGACAACAGACATGTGGACCAGTGGCCCAGGCACTGATTACATGTGCATCACTGCACACTGGGTCTCTTTTTCAGGTGTTAAAGCAAAGCTAAACGCAGGTGTTGACCCGGACAAAGTTTTCAAAGCTGCTCGGAAACATGCAACACTAGCCATGTTTGGCTTGGAGAAAAGTCACACAGCAGAAAACCTTTTGGAAGAGTTTAACAAAAAGGTCTTGACAATGCTATCCCCCCTAAAACGCAAGATTGGTTATGTTTCCACGGATAATGGCGCCAATGTAGTTAAGGCCATGTTCATGGGTGACCATGTTAGAGTGCCGTGTTTGGCGCACTGTATCAACCTGGTAGTTCAAAAATTCTTGAGTGATAAACAGAGTCCAGCGTTCGAGGTAATGGCCACCTGCCGCAAAATGTGCAACCATTTCAGCCATTCTTTTAAGGCCCGGAAGCATCTGCGGAGACTGCTACTTCAACGTGGAATGCCAGTGAAAGCACTCATCCAGGAGGTGGCAACACGTTGGAACCCAACCTTCTACATGCTTGAGCGTCTGTATGAGCAGTATACGGTACTCGATCACTATTTCTTCACAGAGGGTACATCTCAGAAGGAGGACCTGCGGATGAGTGCGGCGCAATGGGACATAGTTAAAAGCCTGACAGACATGCTTCGTCCTTTTGAGTTCTTCACGCGTGCAGTCAGCCAGGAGGACTGTAATTTGGGAAAAGCTATCCCATTGTTGTGCATGCTGGAGCACCAACTGATGGCGGTGTCTTCTGAGATTGAAAAAGATGAAAATAAAAAAAGACCATTTTATTTTGTCTGAGAAATTATTAGAGCGCCTACGTGGTGATGAACGTCTTCAAAAGATCAAGTCAGATCAGCATTACATTTGTGCTACTATTCTGGATCCACGCTACAAAAAGGCGCTGGCAGGCGAAGCATTCTTTCCTTTTGCTGATGCAGATGTTCAAAAATACAAACATTGGTTAGCCTGGTCAGCCAAGAGGTTTGAAAAAGAACGGCAGGTTATTGAAGGAGAAGCCAGTACATCAGCATCAGCATCAGCAGGCCATCCCCAGTCACAAGAATCCACTTCTGCACCTGTGGCTGGGGCACAAGTGACCTCTCAGCCGTTAAAGACACCGGCAACTGGATCATCTGCACCACACACAATGACAACACTAACAGTGGCTGCGGAGGAGGATTGGCTAAGTTTGATGGGGTATGGTTCTCGAAAAAATGTCACAGGCACAGCAAAAAGTAAGCAAAGTGGAGGAACAGTTGATGACCTTGAGTCGATGGTGCAGGACTATCTGAATGACTCAACAGAGGTCTTCCTTAATGATGAGCCATTGCAGTATTGGCATGGCAAAAAACAATTGTGGCCACAGCTCTTCAACCTGGCAATAAACTATTTGTCTTGCCCACTCGCAAGTGTGTCTTCTGAACGTGTTTTCAGTGCTGCTGGTGGCATTGTAACTCCCAAACGGAGCCGCCTCTCGCCCAAAAATGTGGAGCGGCTGACAATGATCAAGATGAATCAGCACCTCATACCACCAGATTACAAAGTACGAGAAAGCACGCCGCTTGAAGACGAGGAGGACGGCAACGTAGATGAGGGGATTTTTTCTCTGTTCGGTGGCACTGACCTCATCCAGCCTGAATTCGCAGAGTATGATGACGAAATCTTGTTCTTATTCCCTGACACCGAGCCCTGAAAATGAGACAATCAATCAAGAACTTTCTTTTTCGTCCTTATTCACTTTTATTCCTGTGTGCTTTGTGTCTCTCTTTCTTTGTTTTGCACAGTTAATTTAATTCAAACTTTAATCACCTAATCCCAAAAACAAGACCATCATCAGAACTGTCTTCACTTGTTTGCTTATTGATTTGAAGGTGCCGCAGTCTACATTCCTCAGGTTCACAAGTTCTGAAGAACATGCTCCTCTATCCTCCTCCTCCAGACTGCGATTTCCCTCCAAGCAGAGTGCTGGATTACGCCCAATGAAGAAAGACTCAGCACTTGTGGGGGTGTTGTACTTCTTTGCGGGTGAGTTGACGGATTTGGGCCCATTGCTGTGAAGCTCTAATAATGGACAAAAGTGTTTTGGACCAAATATGAGGTGGAAATTTCTTGCTGTTTTTGCTGACTTGCTTGACTTTGAGGTGCTCTTTGGCGGGGTTCCGGGTGTTTGTGGGTAATTTTTGTTGTCTGTCGAAGCACTGCTGCGAGCCTGCGACAGTCTAATCTTGATTGCATTTGCTTTTCAGGAAATCCGTGCTGGAAAACAGGAGTTATGATGATTGATGATGATGATGATGACCTAGCTGCACAGCGCCGCGTTTGGACCGAAGGCCGAGAGACATTGTAAGTATGAGATTTAGCTTTTTCGCTGTTTGGGGGTGTTGTCGGGTGTTTTTTTGCGGGTGGGTTGGCGGGTCTTGCCTGGGGCATTCCTGGGAAGGTCTAATACCGGATAGAAGTGTTTTGGACAAAATCCATAAGGAACAGCCTTTTTTTTGCTATTTCTTCTGACATCTTGCTCAATGTAGCGTTTTGGGGGGCTTCCTGCTGTTCGTGGATGGGTTGCGGCCGGGGTCTCTGTCGAAGCACTGCTGCGACAGTCTAATCTTGATTGCATTTGCTTTTCAGGAAATCCGTGGTGAAAAACAGGAGTTATGATGATTGATGATGATGATGATGACCTAGCTGCACAGCGCCGCGTTTGGACCGAAGGCCGAGAGACATTGTAAGTATGAGATTTAGCTTTTTCGCTGTTTGGGGGTGTTGTCGGGTGTTTTTTTGCGGGTGGGTTGGCGGGTCTTGCCTGGGGCATTCCTGGGAAGGTCTAATACCGGATAGAAGTTTGTTGGACAAAATCCATAAGGAAACACCAGTTTTGGCACTTTTTGTAAGTTAGGGTTCGTTAGGGTTAGCCCTAGCAGCAGGATTGCATGTGTTTCGGGGGGTTCTATTGCAACGCAGTTCTGTTGTTGTAGAGCACTGTTGGAGCGATGCTGGCTATGGATACTTTTGCTTGCTTGCAAGTGGTTTGAATACAATCCACGGTCTGTATTTGGGCCTACTGTTACTTTCAAAGTACGTTTTGTAACCATTTTTCTGCTAGGCATCGTTTTTGGAGATCTGATTGGGGTTCTTCTACATTTTTGCGACTGGCTTTAGTAAGGGTCTTGGTGGGAGCATTGCTGGGAAGGTCAAATTTTGTTCTAAAACACAGTAGTACACCTACCTTGAGGGGAAAGATCCGCTATAATATTTTGGCCATACTTATTGATCCTTAAAAAGGTGACTCAGACAGAGCACGCAATTTCAAAAATATTGTACTGTCTATTAGGGAAATCAAAGTGTCACTTTTTGAACCACACAGCGTACATACCTTTTATTTATTTATCAGTGGTATTGTAATAGCACTTCCTGTTTTCCGTTCAATAATTACAGGCCGGGTTTCAGTCAACATCCGCCAGGCAGGCAGTGGACAGGGTGTCTTCTGTCAGTGGTCACCACATTGATGGACGAAGCGTCAGCTGGAATGGAGGAGTGCCGCCAATAAGAGGAATTGTTTGCTGCATGCAACTTACTTACCAAATTCAACAGGACAACTCCAACAACATACGCAATACAGATACAGTATCCATTGTTGTCTTTTATTCTATGAGTGTGACTGCATGTGCTTACCTTTAGTTTGTAACCAAAGATTGTCTGTATCTTCAATTATTGTTTGTCCATGCTCTGCTTTTTTTTTCTTCTCTCAACAAAACCTACCCAAAAAGAAACCCCCATTCCCATCCATTTTACAAACCCTAACCCTCTTCCCCCGGGCTGTGTTGTTTTGCTTGATGTCTGACTAAAATGACATCAATAATTCCACACACTTGCTGGGGAGGATAAGGTCATAGCAACAGGCTGGTGAAGGAATACGAGGATATCTTCTAGACTTACTCAGCTTCAGTACTATATCTTCTAGTAGTAGTAGCCAATGTCAAATAAATTCAACGCAAGTACTAGTTATACTTGCAAGCAAATACTTTACCATTTGTTAGGCTACATTATGGCACTGTTCTAGTGTACTGTCACCTGCTATTTTCTCGATCGTACCGTAACCGTTGTAATGCTACAGTAAGGAGGACAAACAAGGTTTCGTTTTCTTTTTTTCCATAGGCATGCAACTGCCACTGTGTCACACCACTAGTACCACCGCAATGAGGAAATGTCACCCGCCCAGGATTGACAACGTTAATCCCCATTTCACCTGGAGCCAGCCCTGGGCCTAGCCCTAATTTCTAACACAAATTACAGGTAAGATAAGCGTTTGGTGGGAGGTAGTATAATGGAGTATTATTTCGGAGTAGACAAGAGATTGACGGTTGTACTACTAAAGTCCTACGACTGTTCAGGAAAACAAAGTTACTGTTACACCCCCGCCCCCCACCCACCAGACTGAAAAGCAGTAAAAAACAGGTATGGTCAGATAAAGTTTAAAAATATATTTATTTAGCCCTAACAAAATAATCTCCCTCACCCACCCTAACCCCAACGATTGTCTCTGAAACGTCCCAAAACGATCCCAACTCCCAAATCCCACCCCCCAAAAGTCTATAAAAAAAGGGCAAGGGACACTCCACTACTGGAGGGTGCTGGTGCTGGTGCATGATGCGGCATGGGCATCATACTCCTTGCGGAGGGTGGCAAGCTCGGAGCGGAGGCCCTTAACCAAGTTCTTATACTTCAGGACCTCCTGCTCCAGGTTGGACATGCGGACTCGTAGGCGGCGTTGGCGGTCCTTGCAGCTCCTGTGGGGGGCAGCTGGTATTTCGGTTGTTTGGCGGTGGCGGTCATCTTTCTTAGCCCGGCTCGGTCCTGCTGGCTTAGTCACGGAGGAGGATGCAGTGGTCACAGTCGAGGATGTCGTTGTTGCCCCGCTCGACTGCGTGTCCTCCTCCTCCTCCAGGGCCACCAGCCGCCGATATTCGGCGACAGTGGCCTCCAGCCTCCGTTGCCGGGCCAATCTAGCCTGCTCCCTCCTTGTTGTTGATTTGGAAGGAGCAACTATATGAAGAAAGAAAGACATAGTCTGTAACCAATGCTCCTTATTAATAACACAAAGTGATTGAGCCGAAAGTTGGGTCACAGAGTACAAGTAGCAAATTGAAAGCACAGTACATAACTATTGAGGACAGTATCTATGTAACCTCCCACTTCTGCATCCTTGCTCTAACATTAGTGGTAGTTTAATGAACAAATTCTACAACCACTATGGACTTCCATTACAGTCGACTATGACAGTACACCAGTCTTATTCTTCTTCTTCTCTCTTGTTTAGGGAAATTGTTACGTTATCTTATGCAAGCCGGCAGAATGACATGGACAGCACAGTGAACTTGCACCCGAGAAAAAAAGTTGCACACCATGATGAGTGAGACAGACTTGCGTTACTGTACCGGTCCAGTACATGCAGGTGGTGAAGCTATTACTTTTCTATTACGGGTGGCACTGAGAATACTCTGTTACAAGGGCTACTGCTTAATTAATTTACCTTTCACCCTACAGTGCAAATGAGTACTAGAAAAGGAAAATGAAGAAGCTAACTAATTTGATTATCTATCACTTCACATGGGACGTATTTGATGACATATGAGATGACTTTAGGTGCTTTGCTTAATATTGAGTGAACAGTGATACACCCACACATGAATGACGTACTACAAGTAAACTAAAGTTATTAAGAGAGGTACGAAGTGTCCACCGTAATAACCAGATATATGCTGTGATTGCAAACGCAATACAAAGTACTGCTACTATTCATGGTAGTATTGGACACATTTACAATTTCTTTTCCTTGCCTTCCCTGCACTGGAACGGACGTGCGGGTGCGGTGGTACATGCTCTTCAAGGTAACACTTACTTCACCTGGCGACCATCTACTCTCTCTAGATACACATGTGCTATCTAAGACTCAGAGAATACCATGCTCCGGGCATCCATTCAGTCAAAGTATACGCACACATACAGTTTCTGTTTCACCCACCCAGGCTGCTGTCCTTCCACCCATCCTTGCTTCATCATTGACCCAGCCATGCACCATACCATATTCTTTCCTTCCCAGCCACCTCGGGGGCCAAGCAAACACATATCGTTCTTCTTTGCCAGCCATCATACAAGTTCGCGTCCCACTTACTTACACCCTTCTTTCGCTTTTCGTTCATCCCATCCATCACGTTCGTCTAAGAACTTATTGGGATTCTTCTCACCAAAAACTTCACAGCTAAGTCGAAGTACATTTCGAGGAGGCTACTACCTGGTTGATTTGTAATTGTAATACACCCGTGCAGAAAGCACACTATGCAGTCTTCAATCTCAATAAGTAAGGAATATATAGCTTACCTGTTTCCGCCACCACCGTTTGAACCCCCACAGGACCGTCCGCCGGCTCTTGCACCGCCTCCTCCCCAGAGTCCTCCGAGTCCTCGCCCAACACAGCCACCTCCGCGCTGGCCCCATCACCAGATGTTACACCTACGAAGTACATTTAAGAATGTTAGAATACACCACTCACTACTATATAATATTTGGTCTAGGAGAAATGTTAAAAAAACAGAATACAATGTAATAATTTGTGACTGTCTACTCCATAGTAAAAATGTCCCATTTTCCAGGGAAGGCTGTTGTCTTGCTGCACTTTTATGCACAACTGATGAATGCTTGCTTTTGATTTTTAACACGCACCACTTTTTCTCCTAACAGACAGAAGCTTGACTCCTAAGAACACGACCAGGATCAAGTTCAAACCAGGTGAGAGCGCGGCTCGACCACAAGAAATGTGTCCAATTTATCGTAAGCACTAACCACTTTTCCATTTTCAGTTAAATAGTTTTATGACAAAGTAGATTTTAATAAATGTGTTTACTTTTAATAAAGCTTTTAAACTTAAATAGACTCTGTGGTTTTTGTTCCTCCAGACTAGAGTGGATGAGCTAAAGGTTTTGGAATTTTTGCAAGCATGAGTGCCTCTGACACTTCTTGACTGTGCTGTGACTCCGTACTACTCTCTTGTCCTGCGTACGATAATCTAGAGATCATTGGGGATCTATAATCGGTGACTTCGGGAGCTGAATGACTCTGCCACACTATCTAGTCAGTAAGGAGACAGTGCATAGAGGTATTGCTGAATATAATGGGAGTCCAATGGAATTGCCAAATGTCCAATCTTAGTTAGCTACACAGACAGACTAATAAGAATAGTCTAGTAATACCACAGGGAGTCATATTCGAGGCAGGATAAGAATTTATATCCAGTCTACAAGAAGATCAAAGACGATTTAGAAAAAATCGAATGAGGAACGCTAGGAAAAAATAGGTACTGTTTATTAAAATGTAAACTTACTGGGGCCAGCAAAGGAGCCCTCGCCTGCCCGATCCTGGCCTGCATCCTCAGCACCCTCCTCCTGTGTCCTCTTGCCCTTGGGGGGAGCTGATGTACAACATGAAAGAAAGAAAAACCAGAAAACATGAATGAGATTTTTCAACCAAATCAAACATTTCAAAAGAACAATAACAAAATATTTTGGAAAAATAGCAAATAGATAGACAACTATTCCACGGGATCTATCTCATGTGGTATACTACGTTATTCGTATTGCCTGATTTGCGGAACGTTGACTTAGAAAGTTCCTATGTAACTCAATAAACAGACTACTAAAGAGGTTTGCCTAGGCCTGGCACTGCAGGCAGCAGTGCGCAGCACGCGAAGTGACAGACAAAGTCCATCCTGCTTGCAGATCAGTGAATACTCAAACTATCAATCCACCCGCCACCACCGCCACTATTTCTTCTTATAGCCATGTGTCTAAAGGAAGGACTGGACTTCAGTCTGTTGGGGCTGATTTAGAAGTCCCTTGCGGAAGTTGCGGCTCATTTTCCTCCATTGTTGCGTGCCTTTTGTGACGCAGCGGCAGAACAAAAGACTCGCCATGGTGTTGGTGCGGCGTATATATTAAAAAAAAACACATATGGGCATATGGGCGATGCATCACGTTGTAAAGCCCTGCGCCATCAGGGGGCGTTCCGGCGCAAGGGAGGGCGTACCTGCGCAGGAACGAATCCTAAAAGTGGCTGAGGGAAATCGACAAGATGTCAATCAGTCACTTTTAGGACAATGATGCATGACTCAAACCCTGCGCGCTTGAAGCCGACGTACGGCTTGATGCAGCATTGGGGAGATAGGGTACCCCAGAGCATTGCTGGAGCTGCGCCATCGTTGGCACGCAACTCCAGCAATGCGCTGCCTTTACGGCACAGATGCGTAAGGCTTCTGTGACGTTTTGGGCCAATGGGTGGTGGTGGCATGGCACACAATTACTGCCGCATCCCTGCTACTTTGCAGGGATGCGCCGGTAATTGAAAATATGACCCTTACTGTCTAGCATTACGCAGTTCTTATCCTTACACTACACTCATACATAATTTCTCAGGCCAATGAAATGCTTCTGAACACAACATACAAAACAAAGAAGCATAGTAGCAAGCAAGGCTACTGAGAAGGAGAGCAGTGCACCTGAAATGCATAGAAGATTTTGAAATATAATTTACCTCAATGTAATCGGCAGCATTATTGCTCTTGGTAAAGAACAAAGATTTGCAAATAACAGAGCAGGATAAAACAGAGTAGTAAATGTACTACTACTACTACTCACCAAGCCCGGGGACCTCTACGCCGAGCGCGTCCAGCAAGTCCCGCTCCCGGTCCATGACATCGGTCCAGTGGTGGGTGGCCTGGTTATATGTGCGCCGGACCCCAGAGATCTTGTACATGGCACGGCACACCTTCTCCCACCGCTTGCGACGCTCCCGGATGCCATAGCCAGTCGCGATCTTGCCGCCTCCCAGGATCGTCTTGGGGAGGCGGCGCTGGACGTGGAAGATCAGTGCCGCCACTTCCTCCGCGCTGAAGATCTCCCTCGGGACCACTTGCTCCCCCCTTAAACGCCCGCACGGGAGCCGGGCACGGGGTGCGGGACCCTTCCCCTTCTCAGGGTGCTTCCCGGCTCCCTTTACCATGGTCTGGGCAGAAATAGAGTTAAATGATAAACAAGAAATAGAATAGTGAAGAAGAAAAGAAAAGAGTTTAAAAAAGTAGTTTAAAAGTAACTAAAAGCTGCAGAAAACACAAAAATATAGAGCTAGAAAAATAGAGGGATAGATAATAAGTAAAATTAGATCAAAAAAACTTCAAACAAGCAAAGGATGGCAGAGATTGAGAGAGGATAGAGAAAGCATGCCCAGAACCATAGCAATGAATGAGAAACAAGATGGCCGCGCCCATTCACGACCGCGTGGGTAAGTTCGCGCGAGATTTTCCTTGCGAGTACGCGCGAAATTGTACTAGCGAGCAGCACACTTTGCGAGATTACACATAGCGGCCGGAAACGGAATTACGTCACGCCAACAAGATGGCCGCGCCCGTGTACGACCGATAGGGTAACTTGGCAAACGTATAGCTAGAAGCGCCTCGCGAACACGCGCAAGATCACGCGAACATACACGTCGCACAAAAAACAATTTTGTATTCGCACGTATTCGCGGCTTCCGAAATCGATCTCGCACGGATTCGAGCCCCAAAAAACGCGCGAAATTGCAGAAAAAAACGATTTTAGCTAAACTGAAAGCAATGAGCAGGTGCAAAAGTTCAAACTTAACATTAGTAACATTCAAGGTAGTGCTTCCTGAGGGGCCCCTCCAGAGTTTGCAACTATTCTATGACCCTGCTATGACCCAAACAGCAGGCTCATAGAATAGCTACAAGTAGACCATAAAGGTCCTGTGAAAAAAAATTTCACTGCAACAAAAAGCAAATTACAGATAAGGAAGGAAGCAGGTGCCAGCCAGACTGGAAGTTTCAAAATTACTGACACATTAATGACCCACAAATTAATTGATGGCAGTTGAAGAAGGGCAGGTGTGCTTGCTTTTTTCAACCACCATAATCTACAGTGATAAATAAACCTAATGGGTGGCAGTGAGGATGTACCAGAGGGTGGCATGGGTGTCCCAGAGGGTGGCAGTGGTGAAACAGAGGGTGCTGTGAACCTGTGATGATAAACCAGACGTAGAAACAACATAGTCGCGGCCGTTGCGAGCCGAAAAGTAAGTTCGCAATTGCGAACTTGTCCCAAAATCGGCGCGAACGCGCGCCAACACAAAAAACGGGAAAATCCGCTAGAGTTCGCGGATCTTCGCGGATTGCGAATCCGTAAATCCGCAAGTTCGCGTACGCGAGATCCGCTAGATCCGCCCATGCTTACCCTGAACCCTAAAAATACCCCTTTACCCAAAAACGTAAAACTGACCCAGAACCCTAAAAATACCCCTTTACCCAAAAACTGAAAACTGACCCTGAACCCTAAAAATACCCCTTTACCCAAAAACTGAAAACTTACCCTGAACCCTAAAAATACCCCTATACCCAAAAACTGAAAACGGACCCTGAACCCTAAAAATACCCCTTTTCCCAAAAACACAAAACTGACCCTGAACCCTAAAAATACCCCTTTACCCTAAAAGCCAAAACTGACCCTGAACCCTAAAAATATCCCTTAAAAAACCCCAAACATATTACATTTTAAATATAATTATATACTTACCAATACTTACGTTGTAATGATATGCGTTGTAAAGGTACCTACGTTGTAAAAACATGCCTTGTAAATACATGCATTGTAATGGTTTTTGCATTGTAAAAGTTTGGTTGTAATGGTAGTGCGTTGTAAAAGTTGCGTTGTAAAGGTTGTATACCAATATAAACATTATCAAACACTATCATACACTCTTATCGGATTACTTTAAATCACATTTCACTAATTTTAACATTGTAATAAATATTTACCATTAAAATAAAACACATATAATACATTTGGTAATAAAAATCGAAAACAATTATTGATGCTACTAACTCTTTACAAAATAACGGCTTTCAAATTCAAACTAATGTTGTCAGCCAATGAATTTAAATTATATTTAATTGAACCAATCAAATATAACCATTAATTAACTCACTACTATAAATACAATTACAAACTTAACTTAAATTACCATTTTTTGGCCAAACTTGGAGGAAAACAGTTACCTCGCTGAAAAAAAGAGAATACACACCTACTACAACGACTACAACACAGCATACTACAACTCAAGTAAGTCAAGTTCCATTTCATTTATAATACAAACCTGTCGAAAAGTAGCTAAACTCCCTAAACTAAAAACATGGTCTTTATATTTGTTTAAATATAACTACAACATCCTATCAACAACCACCACAAGATAATAATTAAATGAAATTATGAACTGCCTTATCCATGTCTACTTAGAAAGCTTTTTAATAATTTTAAAAAGTTGCAAAGTAAAGTTGCAAAAGACTTGATATGTTATTACCTACTAATATATCCTAATACAATAAATAACACAAATTAACTTTCTTTTACAGAATATACAAACTTCATCTACCAATCTACAACTAAACTAACAACATCTTCTACTACATTAAGTAAGTATACCCACTGTGTCTATTAATAATCAGAAAGAAAAAATAAACAACTATAAAACTAAATCATTTTTTGTATTATTCTTTACCACAACTACAGAACATTAAAGAGTGAAAATCTACATATAAGAACAGAAAACATAAAATTAGCAGGAAAACAACATTGTAAGTAAGTTTTTGCACTTTTTCCTTTTAACGTACACATCTCAAGAAATGTTTTTCACTTTTACTAAAAAAACATATATATGTCTTCACAGATCTACCTTAGACATAGCAACAGGAGCTACTTTTATTACTTCTCAAAAAGGGAAAATAATGCTGAGCTACATGGGTTACACCTACACCCAAGAAAGAATAAAAGGGAATACAACTTACTGGAAATGTAGTAAATATTACTCAACTGCATGCTATGGTAGAGCTAAGACTGTTGATAACAATATTGTAAATGTACATGAGCATAACCACCCACCCAATGTAACAGAAGTCGAAGTAAGAGAAGCACTAGAGACATTGAGAGAAGCTAGTACAGGCTCACAAGAAACAAGCACCACTATTTTGAAAAATGTTTTAAGCAAGGTGCCAGAACATGTCACGGGACAGTTACCTTCAATACCCAACTTGAAAAGATTAATTGCTAAAACAAAACGAGATTCTGATCCAACTCCACCAGCACCTGAAACTTTTCAAGACATTAAGATATATCCTGAATATACTATTACACACAATGAAGATAAATTCTTAATGTATGATAACCACAGTCATGATAAAAGAATTTTACTTTTTGCAACAAATAGCAATTTGCAAAAACTAAAATCGTGTGAAACCTGGATGATGGACGGAACTTTTAAAGTATGTCCCAAACCTTTCTATCAACTTTACACCATCCATGGTGAATACCAAGAAACAAATATCCCTTTAATTTATACACTGCTGCCAAATAAAACAAATGCTACCTACGTAGAAATTTTAACAACTATCAAAGATTTTACTGATAATTACTATCCACAAAGAATAATAATAGACTTTGAAATAGCCATGATTTAAGCTATACTTAAAATATATCCTCACACATCTATACAAGGGTGTTATTATCACTACAACCAAAGTGTATGGAGGCACTTACAAAAATCTACTTTAAGCATTGAATATTCAACAAACAGTAACTTTGCTTATCAGAATAAAAAGTTAATTGCATTGGCATTTGTACCAACATCAGAAGTTGCTAACTATTACAATTTACTACTTGACAGCCCTTTCTACCGCACCAATGAGAAAAAATTAACTCCCTTCTTAGACTATTTTGAAGATACCTGGGTGGGAATATTACATCATTCTGGCCACCGCAGACAACCTAAATTCCAAATTCCATGGTGGAATGTGTATGCTAGTACTATGGCACAGAAAGCCAAAACTAACAACGCGGTCGAAGGATGGCATAATGCCTTCCAAGCCACAATAGGAAGAACACAACCCACACTTCATAAACTAATCCAAAGCATCAAAAAAGAGCAAAGCTACCAAGAACTAAGAATAGAGCAATCTCTATCTAAAATCGGCCCTAAACTAAGTAAACAAACATTAAATATGTACGAATACCTACAGCAAAAAATAAGAATGTGCCCAAGTATCGAAGGTCTTGAATACTTAGAACTAATAGCCAAATATATCCTTTAACAAGCAACACATAAAAACATTTCAAACAATAAATAAAACAAACTTTTTTTTAATGTAGTTAAATTATGTCATGTAAAAATAAATGTAATCTATTATTACAAGGCATAATAAAACGACATTGAAAAAAATTGCACAATATAGCACAATCCACCCCAAACAAAAATATAATAATAACTTAACTGTTCTGCAGCTGTAGAATGTGTTACAAGAAGATGGTTTCAAGACGAATAGAACCAAAATCAATCCACATGTTTTAAAAAAATCCCCACAAAATGCAAAAAATACAACTGTTTTATAAGGGTCCCACGTAGCAATACTCTGGAGAACGGAACCATAAAAAACCCGAAAAATAATCACGATAAAAACGCTCCAAAATCCCGAAAAATCAAGAAATGTAGTGAAACATTTACCTGTATTTTACAAAAAATACGAGATAAAATCCATCTGCTCACCAAAACGAACACCTGTAAATAAATACAAACAAAACCCACACACATTAAATACGAAAGCCAGAAAGCCTAAACATAACATATAAAACATGGGAAAACACCTGAACTAATTCATTTACACAATACATAAACCTTAATTTCATAAGAAATATCTAAGAAAGTACGTTATCAATAACGACCTTAAATAACACGTATTTTTCACATAAACTGTAAAGTACAACACATAGCAACATGTACACACTACAACTAGCTCTATAATGTCTTAAAATGTAGTTAAAATTAATGTAAAATAAACTTACATTCACCAACACGAAGCAGCTCCCAACCGCGAGGTTCCGTTTTCTGAAATGACCCAAACAACGATGTAGATAGACTAAAAAGTGAAGTTCAAAAAACAAAATGGCAGCACAATAAAAATAAAAATAGGACTAAATCCCCATTATTAAAAATAAACAATAGAGATGAATAGCAATTTATTTTCCATGTTTTGTAATAATTTACTTATTGTTTGTAAATAAACATATGATTAATGTAAAATATACAATAATATATTTAATATATTTATATATTAATTAATTATTGTATATTAAAAATATGTTTTTGATTGTTAAAAAATATTTTTTATATGTATAAAACTGAGCACTATTTGATGTACATACTTTAGAAAAATACAATTACATCTAAATTAATTAACAAATTAAATTTAAAAAAAGAAAATTTAAAATTTAATATACTAATTAATGTAATATAACAATGTATATATGACTAAAATTGCAATGTAAAATGTAAACAAATAATTGAAAAATGTGTATTAAAATAATGTAAATGTTTGCATCAACAAATGAAAGTATAAATAAAAAAAATGTGTACAAAACTATATTACTATTGTACTTAATAAATGTTGACACTTGTGATATGTATGTAAAAATGTTGAAAATATTCATATTTGTTTATTTATAAAAATAATACTACAACATTATATATAATAATAATTCTAAAAAATAAAAAAATAAAAATATTTAAAAACAATTTTTATAAATAAAAAAATATAAAACATAACTCATAGAAAATACTTAACAATAAGCAACAATAAATAACTATTTTAACTCCAATCATACATAAGTCAGATAAAGTGCTGGACAGGAAACCATAATAAATAACTATTCTAACTCCAATCCTACATAAGTCAGGGAAACTGCTGGACAGTAAACCATAATATTTGTGAAATTATAACACATAAACATCACTTTATATATATTAATAACAACTCTTATCTATTATACTACAAAATAGACTATTAAATTACAATCACAAAAGATGTTTTTTTGAACATAACAATAACAGATTTTTTAACCAAAATTTAAATTTCGAATTTTTTATAAATTTTTACATAATTTTCACAATTTTATAATTTTTAACCCAAATGTTGTTTTTGTGTTTTTCGAATCATTCTTAGCATATATTATAACAAATACACAAACATAAAATATTACACACTTGACTTATTTCAATATAATTTAAAAATCAATTTTCTAATTTCAAATTTCAAATTTAAATATTGAAATTTAAAATTTCGTATTTTTTATAGCAATTTAATTTTTTATTAAACACTATATAAATAAAACCCACACTTAATTACAAAATTATTATATAATACATTCAATTTCAATTAAATATAATATTTTATCGTATTTAAATGTATGATTTTTTTAAATTAAATTTAAATTTTATGAAACATATTTTAATATACTACCCACCCTTATCCCCTATATCACCAACAACCCGCTACTAAATCTTTTTAAAAACCCATTAAATAAATAATTCTGTTATTTAAATTAAATTTCAAATTTCGCCATTCAAAATAAAAAAGAAATTACAATTTTCAAATTTTTTACCATTCTATACATATTATTTACACTACTTTTTTAAATTACTACCCACCCTTATCCCCTATAATACCAATAACCCGCTCCTAAAATATTTACAAACATTTAATTTTTTACATTTTGATCCCTATAATAATAAAAATAGACATTTAATTAATAATATTTAACCATAAAACAAATTTTTCTACACTTATATAACACATTCAATTATTTTGTCGATATTATATTCAACGATATTTCTCTAAACGATATTCTATACAACGATATTTTATTTTGACGATATTTTTTAAATTCAATATTCTTACCTCGATATTTATGCTAGTCGATATTATCCGTCGATATTCCTGCTCTGTTTACCTTTCCTAATATTTTTAACAAATTTAAAACCACCCTATTGCGAAACATTTGTTTACGAATGTCTCTAAACTGATTCTGCCTTCTATTCCTATACATATTATTCTCTCCTGCTCCAGTTGTAGGATTCTTTGAGGTTATCTCCTTCCTCTCTCATTCTCTTTTTCTACATGCTGTCCATCATTTTTTTTTAAAGTACATATGTTCCGTATAAAAGACTTAGTTGTCTTACCAGCAGCTTGGTTCCTGTTTTTTGAAGTATTTGTTGTGGAAGAGTGCTGTAATTCCGTTGCTGTTTTTGTTTTTTGGCGGTTACGTTGTTTTCGTTTCCTTTCCCTTGAGGGCATCTTTGCTTACTCTTGAAATCTTGATTTCAATCTGTGTTAAAGAAAAAAAATAGCACATTATAGACCACTATTACCAAACAACAAAGCAATGACAAAAAGCAAACAGTCTATTCAGGGTTACAGATCAAGTCAGGATTCTGCAGGGGTGCAGAAGAGGTGAGGCCTGTATTGAAGAGTGTAGTGGAACACAGCTCTGTCCACAGGTACAAAGTAGGTGAGACCTGTGTCTAAGAGTCCAGTAGGGGATAGACTTCATGAAGTCTAGTCCACTGCACTCTTATACAAAGGCTTCACCACCTATGCTTCCCAGGAAAGGCCTCTCTCCCACTACAGTCTTGAACATAGATCTCACCTCCTCTGTCCCTATGGACATGCCTCACCTCATCTCCACAATCTACTTCCTAATCTCAGGTAAAACAGGTGACATGATTGTGAAAAGATCAAATTTTTTTATGTAATCATGCACACACAATCTGTTCTTTCTCAAAAATGTAAAACACATTACTTTGCCCTATAAATGTTTCAGTAGTGTAATGAAAAGCTTATACATATCACCTTATCTCTGTTTATCAAATTTCATTCTAAAAAAAGATTATGAGGCCTAAGCAGGACTGCTCATGTGATGAATCGTGTCCAGGGGAGCACAAAACGTGAGGCTTCTGTCCAAGAATGCAGTGGACAGGACTAAACTGGAGTAGTGTGCAAGAAAAAGATGAGCCTCATTTATAAAGCCATGCGTCAGTTTTGCGCTATTGATGCGTCACTTTTTTTGACACATTGGCGGCATAAAACATGTGCCTTGTTGCACCATATTTAAAAAGTGACGCATGTAGGTAGATGCGTCATTTTTTAAACCTCTGCACCACATTATACCTCTGTCAAGTGTAATGTACACAGAGGGGTCATTTCTCCGCAAAAAACCTCGTAATATTGACGCAGTGAAATCTATGAGATTTCACTGTGTCACTTTTAGGACACTGTTACATCAAAATCTTGCACCTGCCTCACAGCAGGGATAAGACTGAGGCAAACACTTTCACATGGAGCTTTCCCCATGTGATAGGATTCTGACACCTAAGCAGGAGTGCAGATGAGATGAAGACTGTTCAGGGAAGCACAAAAGGTGAGGCTTGTCTCCAAGAGTGCAGTGGACAGGACTAAACTGGAGTAGTGTGCAAAAAAAAAAAAACTCATTTAGGAGGCCCTGCATCAGCCTTGCACTGCTGATGCGTCACTTTTTGTGACGCATCGGCGGCTTAAAACATGTACCTTTTTGCGCCATATTTAAAAAGTGACGCATGTAGGTAGATGCGTCACTTTTTAAACCTCTGTGCCACATTATACTCAAAAATTTTAAAGCCATTCATATTCCCCAAAATCGTTTTTGACATCACATTTAGGAAACACAGCACAGGTCCTATGTACAAGCATTCCATGTCATTACTGAAACCTCACTATTTTACAAAATACAATTCCTCTATACAAACAAACTCAATATGCTTCCTACACTGAGTTAACACAGGTAACATCATTGTAAAGAGTCAAATTGATGCCTGTGTCTAAGAGTGCAGTCGGGGATAGGCTTCATGAAGCCTAGTCCACTGCACTCTTAGACACAAGCCTCACCACCTACGCTCCCCAGGAAAGCCCAAACATGTACCTTTTTGCACCATATTTAAAAAGTGACGCATGTAGGTAGATGCGTCAATTTTAAAACATCTGCGCCACATTATATTCAAAAATGTAAAAGCCATTCATTTTCCCAAAATCGTTTTTGACATCACATTTAGGAAACACAGCACAGGTCCTATGAATAAGCCTTCCATGTCATTACTGAAACCTCACTGTTTTACAAAATAAAATTCCTCTATGCAAACAAACTCAATATGCTTCCTACACTGAGTTAACACAGGTAACATCATTGTAAAGAGTCACATTGACGCCTGTGTCTAAGAGTGCAGTCGGGGATAGGCTTCATGAAGCCTAGTCCACTGCACTCTTAGACACAAGCCTCACCACCTACGCTCCCCAGGAAAGCCCAAACATGTACCTTTTTGCGCCATTTTTAAAAAGTGACGCATGCAGGTAGATGCGTCACTTTTTAAACCTCTGCGCCACATTATACTAAAAAATGTAAAAGCCATTCATATTCCCCAAAATCGTTTTTGACATCACATTTAGGAAACACAGCACAGGTCCTATGTACAAGCATTCCATGTCATTACTGAAACCTCACTATTTTACAAAATACAATTCCTCTATGCAAACAAACTCAATATGCTTCCTACACTGAGTTAACACAGGTAACATCATTGTAAAGAGTCAAATTGACGCCTGTGTCTAAGAGTGCAGTCGGGGATAGGCTTCATGAAGCCTAGTCCACTGCACTCTTAGACACAAGCCTCACCACCTACGCTCCCCAGGAAAGCCCAAACATGTACCTTTTTGCACCATATTTAAAAAGTGACGCATGTAGGTAGATGCGTCACTTTTTAAACCTCTGCGCCACATTATACTCAAAAATGTAAAAGCCATTCATTTTCCCAAAATCGTTTTTGACATCACATTTAGGAAACACAGCACAGGTCCTATGTACAAGCATTCCATGTCATTACTGAACCCTCACTATTTTACAAAATACAATTCCTCTATGCAAACAAACTCAATATGCTTCCTACACTGAGTTAACACAGGTAACATCATTGTAAAGAGTCAAATTGACGCCTATGTCTAAGAGTGCAGTCGGGGATAGGCTTCATGAAGCCTAGTCCACTGCACTCTTAGACACAAGCCTCACCACCTACGCTCCCCAGGAAAGCCCAAACATGTACCTTTTTGCGCCATTTTTAAAAAGTGACGCATGTAGGTAGATGCGTCATTTTTTAAACCTCTGCGCGACATTATACTCATTTCATTTCATTTCAAGAATCTTTATTCGGTGTTTAGAAAACACCATAAAAGCACACATATATATACATAAATGAGAAAAACATTAAATCTTAATCAAAATCATGACACCATAGAAACACACAAATATATACACAGCTAAAAGAAGCATTAAATCTTTGTCAAGATCCTTGTGCATGAATACAATAAAAATCCCAACATACAGGGCCATAAATTTAAAATATAAAATCCCAGGTCGTTCATTCCTCTCCCTTCGTCATCCTTAAACGAACCGCCACCTTAATAAAATTCATAATACAACATAAGGTTAGCGGATCAGAAGCTTGTTGCAAATAAACTAAAGCATCCATGGCATGTTCCAATTTGGCTTTTTTTAGTATGTCTACTAAAAATCTGCGCCTGGGCATAGAAAAATAGGGGCAAAGCAAAGTAAAATGAAGGGAGTCCTGCGGAGACCGATTGTCGCAGCCGCAGGGTCCCTTCTGCTCAATAGACATGGTAAAACCTGGTGGAGAGGCCAACATAAAAGGAAGTAAGTTCAGTCTAAAACGACACATAAGGAATCTGTCCTGTGCATTATGTACAAGATACAGATAGGGCTCCATACCCTCCACACTCTTGATCAAGTTGTAAGCCCTCACGGACTTTTTCTCTCCTTCAACCTCCGCACGACATTGGGTTTTCCGCTCTAGGAAAATTTCCCCTACTTGTTTCTTGTGCTGTGCTAAGATGGTTGTGGGGTTCCTGAAAAAATTTCCGAACCCTAACTCTTCAAGAGTGTTTCTCACATATTTGAGCCAGGGGATGCGCATACAATGAGTCCTACTCAGGCAATCCAGTAGAATTTCTCTGGTTAAATATGCGTCTGGATTTGCCCAAATTTTTAGCCATGCCACAATTGGCCTCAATTTTAATGAGTCCCCCAGGTATGGCCTCCCTAGCTCCCTATGAGCAATATATCCAACAGTACTGGGTGGTACCCTCAGGATAGATTTCATGTGTCTATTCTCTTCCTGTTCAATTCTAGCCGTATTCACAAAGCCCCAGACTTCTGCCCCATAGCTTACTTTGGAACATGTTACAGAGTCGTACAGGATCATCATCTGTTCCGGGCTCCACCTGCCCAGCCTCCTGCCATAACCAGCTATAGCCCCATTTGAGGCAATCATTTTATTGCAGCGTTCTTCCACCAGGGACTTAAATTGGAGAAGACCATCAAAGGTTACTCCAAGATAGGAGAACGTTTTAACCTCCTCTAAGCGGTGGGTGCCTATTGTATAAACTGATTTAGAGGAGGGTTTTTTGCCTGCCAGGAGCACATAAGACTTGCTTAAGTTGACAGATAGGTCCAAATCACTCATAAAGTTGACGAACCCATCTATCAAAATTTGCAAACTTCGGGGTGTACGCGCGAGCAAGACCGCGTCATCTGCATAAAGCAGGACAGGGATTTGCCGCGACCCAATCCTTGGAGAATCTGCTTTTAGACCCAAGAGAGATTGTTCTAAATTATTAATATAAAGGGAGAACAAAAAAGGGGCGAGGATGCAACCCTGTCTGACTCCACTTTTGCATGGAAAGGACTCAGACAATCCCCCCTCCCTGTTAAATCTTACTGTGGCCGTGGTGTCAGTGTGTAGCTCTCTTAAAATGGTAATTAGACCGCTCTCAATCCCCAGACCTGTCATCATGTCCCACAACTTCCCTCTATTGACGTGATCGAATGCTGCTGCCAGGTCCATGAATCCCATGTAAATGGGCTCATCACTGGCCAGAGTGTATTTGGCAGTCAGCATATATAGGTTCAGGCATTGATCGCTGGTGGACCTCCCTGCCCTGAACCCGTATTGGGTATCCGAAAAGATGTTATTCTCTTCGGTCCACTCTGACAATCTGTTCAAAATTGCCCTTCCCAAAAGTTTGGCTGAGACGTCGATCAGGGAGATAGGCCGATAACATCTAGGCTCGTCCTTATTGCCCTTTTTAAAAATTGGCACAATAATCGCTTTGGACCATGATGGGGGGAGACCACAGGAGATGGCGGCATTTAAAACCCTAGTCATCAAGGGGGCCCATAGGTCTATATTGCTAAGAAAGAGGTCAGGGGGAATTCCATCCGGACCCGGGGCTTTATTCTTGGTTAGGCTTTCCATCCCTACAGTGATCTCTTTAAGAGTAAACACTGCCGGTAGAGCATGGCTTTGAGTTGCTGGTAGTTCTACAAAGTTACCTGAATCATGGTTGTACAGACTCCTAAAGTGGGTAACCCACTGCTCCGGTAGGATATTGGTCCCTATTTCTGGAGAATCATTTTCTAAAAAGGTCGGATTGTTGATGATTCTCCAGAACCCCGCTAGGTCCCTTCTTTCCCCAGCCTCTCTCAGATCTGCCCAGGCATCTGCCTGCAAAGCAAGTTTCCTCCTTTTGGTCTCTTTTCTATATTTATCTCTGCTTGCCCTGATTTTTTGTGGGTCCCGTGGTTTTAACTTAAGAGAGCATTTCAGTTCCCTCAGTGCTTTAGAGCAATTCTGGTCAAACCACCGGGGATTAACCAGGTTACGTATGGGCACATTGGTCCTCAGTAGCCCATCTATCAGATTTGCAATGTGCTCAAACTTTTCTAATAATCTTGCGCCCTGTACTTCCAGATCCAAGCAATCATTTATGGCCCGCAGACCCATGTTGCTCAAGTTTTTATAAAATTTTGCCCCATCTATTCTAGACCACTTCAGTCTCCTGCCTTGGTCAGTGACCCTCTCCCCTATTAAGTGGTGGACATTAGGTCCTCGTCCCGCCCTATATATGAACGTTAAAACAAGCGGATTATGATCACTGAAGCTGTTCCAATCTATCCCTGCACTAATTACTTTGTTGACCAGGGATCTCGAGACCAAAATATAATCTATAATAGATGAACAGCCCCTGCCTTTAAAGGTTGGTGGGAGTGTGCCGTCCGGCTGTGGGCCTATCATATTGATGGTATGCTCTAGGTCGTACTTCAGCCGGAGTGACCTAAGAGCGTCTCCAGTAGGTGAGTGAGAAAAATGAGGCCCCTTCTGAATTGGGCATTGCTCCCAATCTGTATTTGCTTTAACTAATGCAGGACAGAGATGGCAATTAAAATCCCCCGCCACCACCAACCCATGGGATGGGCCCTTGTTCTGAGATGCGATTTCTTGTCCCAGCCTTTGTTCGAGTTCAGTCAGTACCGGGGTGAGGTTATTTGCTGACTCGGTATTATACAAATTAAAAACAGAAAACCGTAGCCCCTTTCCATGAAACCGAACTGCCTGGATCCCGTGTGAGGACCAATCTGGGAAGGACCAAGTGCCTGGAAGATCTAGATCTACATAGAGAGACAGGCCACCCATAGCTCTCCCAGAACTAGACTTTCTCGCAGGAACAAAAAAACACTTGTAACCCTGCAAGTGATAGTTATTCTCCACTGCCCATGTCTCCTGTACACATATGATATTAAATTTCCTAATGTGCTCAGCCCATTCCTTGTTGTAAAATTTACCCGCTATGCCAGCTATGTTCCATGAGATAAGTCTCACCTCCGCTCCCCTCCGTTCCACTCCCTCCTGATCCCTTGATCTTAATTCCAACAATTGCCCTTGAATTTCCTGTTCAGGTACCCCTCCTATGTTGTTTTTGACTGTTGCCTCCGGTTCAACACACATTAAATCCCCCATGCCAATCGCCGAAGTTTGTACAGCCTTTAAACTTAGCTCCTCCCATGTTTCTGCCAGGTCGCCCTTTTTAATACAGCCATGGGAGGTATTATCTGTATGTCAGTCGACCCCCTCTAGTCCATACAAACAGTTGAACTGGTTATGAGTATAAAAGGGTTGTTCCGGTCGGCCAACTATCGGTCTGGGGTGTAAGGCCTGCTGTCTCCCCCTCCTCCCAACCCTCTCCCAAGTATCATGGGTTTGGGGTTGCTGAAATGGGCCCGGGTTAATTGGGAAAAAGAACGACACATGGAGGGTCTGGATGGTAGATTCCCTCGAGCTATTTTTACCCTGACATATAAACTCCACCGTGCCTGTATCCCTAAAACTCACTAGTATACAATCCCCTTTTATAGATTTTTGTGTTCTCCCCACCCATGGTACCCTTCTTACCATGATTATTTCACTATTGAAATGTGTCGGAAGGGGTCTGTTTATATTTAGCCACTTGATTACCCTACTTTTCAGGGCACAAAAGTCCTCCCTTTCCCCTTCCTCAAGTGGGGGGACACCCGCCATGACTACCGTAAAAGCGTTAGTCTCTGGGGGTAAGTTAGGTCTGCGTGGTCTCAGGGTGAGCTTCATTAATGGGGTTGGGATAGTATTACCTACCGGCTGTGCCGGGGGAACAGGTCCTGGCGGTTGGGTGGGCATATTGGCAGGGGGAGGTTTGAATGTGACAGGCTTTAGTCTTAGGAGTTGTTGTTGTGAGGGAGCCACATTCACGGCTTGTGAAGGGACTGGAGTAACAACGCTATTTGCCGTCAATTGGGGCACTACGGTAGGGAGAATGGGATCAGATTGCGCTCCCTGTCGGCCAGCTTGAGTTTTCAGACTACCTAATGTCGCCTCCAAAATGGTTAGTCTGATCTCTATCTTTTTAATACTCTCGCTGATCGGCAATAGCAGGGACCTTAGCAGGAATTCTACATTTCCAAGCGGGACAACAGACAAGGGAATGTTAGCAATAACCGCTCCTGTGTCTTTTATCGTACCAGGAGCTGAATCCTTAACAATGGGTTTTGGGTCTAAGACCACCGGTGGTTTTCCTACCGGCATTGGGGTTTTTAGGGACTTGCCAAAGTCCGAGTGTAAAACCTTTGGTTGACTCTTCCCTTGGTTACCCTTAGATTTCCTCCTGCGCTTATTGGGGGGGGGTCCAAAAACTACTTGAATGTTAGACGGTTTAGATGTAGCTTTCCTCGGTTTAGGGGCCGGGGGAAGTTGGGACACTAAATCAATTCTCGACCTAATAGGACTCGGGCTATTGCCTGGCGCTGAACTTATAACTGCCCCTGGTGAGATATTAGTACAATCCCTCAATAATAATGGGACATCATCAATTCTAGACAGCTCTTCCCTGGGTGTAAGGACTTGATCTCCCAGGAGGGTGTTTTTCATATTATCAATTGAGCGTCTCCGTTCGGCCCTTAACCTAGACAGGTTACACTCTTTATCCCCCTCCCCTGCTTGCCGGGTAAAGTATTTTTCGAGAGTCCGGTTTTTGGCTACAACTGGTTTCGATGGGGTGCTCTCTCTTACCGGGGATGGCATGGTGTTCGTAGTGAGTTCCACTCTGCCGGGGGATCTGAGTCAATAAATAAACTAAAAGGTAATAGTCCCGAACCAAGAAATCCAGGAGAGTGGGCCCAGCCCGGCCTCCTTCGGCCCCGGACGGCCACAGACGGTCCCGCCCTTGTCCCGGGCTTCTCCCGGGCGCGCTCCCGCGCGCTCCCGCGCAGCGGCTCTTCCCACTCCTGTTATGGAGAGGAGGTGCTCAGGGGCGGGACAAACAGGGAGAGCGACCAGGTGCAGGTGATGACAGCGCAGGGACTCCTGGGCAATGGAGTCCCTGTACCTCACCTGGCGCTCGCAGCCCTGTTGTCCGCCTTCAATCCAGGAGATGGCAAACCGGAAAGCAAAGCAGCTGCCCAGGCACACGGGCGAAGCGGGACCCGCGCAGCGGGTACCGCGAGGTCTTCAGGAAAGAAAGAGGGAGCAGTCTTGAAAACAAACAGCACACAGAGGGCTCTCCCGCCTCCGGCCAGCAAACAGCAAGTGACTCCCACAGGACGGTGGTCCACAGGCGCCTTTGACTCGGCGCTCAGGGGCGGGACAAACAGGGAGAGCGACCAGGTGCAGGTGATGACAGCGCAGGGACTCCTGGGCAATGGAGTCCCTGTACCTCACCTGGCGCTCGCAGCCCTGTTGTCCGCCTTCAATCCAGGAGATGGCAAACCGGAAAGCAAAGCAGCTGCCCAGGCACACGGGCGAAGCGGGACCCGCGCAGCGGGTACCGCGAGGTCTTCAGGAAAGAAAGAGGGAGCAGTCTTGAAAACAAACAGCACACAGAGGGCTCTCCCGCCTCCGGCCAGCAAACAGCAAGTGACTCCCACAGGACGGTGGTCCACAGGCGCCTTTGACTCGGCGCTCAGGGGCGGGACAAACAGGGAGAGCGACCAGGTGCAGGTGATGACAGCGCAGGGACTCCTGGGCAATGGAGTCCCTGTACCTCACCTGGCGCTCGCAGCCCTGTTGTCCGCCTTCAATCCAGGAGATGGCAAACCGGAAAGCAAAGCAGCTGCCCAGGCACACGGGCGAAGCGGGACCCGCGCAGCGGGTACCGCGAGGTCTTCAGGAAAGAAAGAGGGAGCAGTCTTGAAAACAAACAGCACACAGAGGGCTCTCCCGCCTCCGGCCAGCAAACAGCAAGTGACTCCCACAGGACGGTGGTCCACAGGCGCCTTTGACTCGGCGCTCAGGGGCGGGACAAACAGGGAGAGCGACCAGGTGCAGGTGATGACAGCGCAGGGACTCCTGGGCAATGGAGTCCCTGTACCTCACCTGGCGCTCGCAGCCCTGTTGTCCGCCTTCAATCCAGGAGATGGCAAACCGGAAAGCAAAGCAGCTGCCCAGGCACACGGGCGAAGCGGGACCCGCGCAGCGGGTACCGCGAGGTCTTCAGGAAAGAAAGAGGGAGCAGTCTTGAAAACAAACAGCACACAGAGGGCTCTCCCGCCTCCGGCCAGCAAACAGCAAGTGACTCCCACAGGACGGTGGTCCACAGGCGCCTTTGACTCGGCGCTCAGGGGCGGGACAAACAGGGAGAGCGACCAGGTGCAGGTGATGACAGCGCAGGGACTCCTGGGCAATGGAGTCCCTGTACCTCACCTGGCGCTCGCAGCCCTGTTGTCCGCCTTCAATCCAGGAGATGGCAAACCGGAAAGCAAAGCAGCTGCCCAGGCACACGGGCGAAGCGGGACCCGCGCAGCGGGTACCGCGAGGTCTTCAGGAAAGAAAGAGGGAGCAGTCTTGAAAACAAACAGCACACAGAGGGCTCTCCCGCCTCCGGCCAGCAAACAGCAAGTGACTTTATACTCAAAAATGTAAAAGCCATTCATTTTCCCAAAATCGTTTTTGACATCACATTTAGGAAACACAGCACAGGTCCTATGTACAAGCATTCCATGTCATTACTGAAACCTCACTATTTTACAAAATACAATTCCTCTATGCAAACAAACTCAATATGCTTCCTACACTGAGTTAACACGGGTAACATCATTGTAAAGAGTCACATTTATTTCTTTAAACATGCACACATTCTTTATTCCTTTTAAAAAATTTAAAAGCCATTCATTTTTCCCCAAATCGTTTTTGACATCACATTTAAGAAACACAGCACAGGTCCTATGTACAAGCATTCCATGTCACTACTAAAACTTCACAATTTTACAAAATACAATTCCTCTATGCAGTAAAAACTTTTTACCAAGCATTATCAAAAAGCATGACACAAAGCAACATTAAAAAACCACAATTTTCTTCCAAATCTTCTCCATAGAGTATACAAGTCTCTATGTATATTAAATGAATGATAACTCACCTTTACAAATGCTCTAGGAGATTCACAACAGTGTCAGATACACACACCAATATTTCTGTAGCAAAGCAAAAGGTATGTTCTCCAGGCACTGCAACCATTAATGGCACAGAAAATCTCTAAATCTACCCACATATTGCTCATGGTAACCAATCAAAACTCTTACCTCTGTATTTTCAAACCAACAACCTTCCCCCCCTCAGCCCTTTCTACCTGTTATCATAGCAACTCCCTCCTCACTGAGCTCCAAGGTTTAAAAGTTTATTCAACAATGTTGCAAATCACCTCAGCAAGGATGTTTGACCTGCAAATACACCAGCTTATCTGGTGGAATGTTTCTTTAAATGACTTTTTTTAACCATTCAAATTACTTCTTACACAGAACACAACCATGCACCCTAACATACAGTGTTTAACTATCTCAATCTACCAATCATTGCTTGTGATTCAAGATTTGCAAACTCCTACTGTTCCAACTGCCATTTTATTCCTACACTTCATCTGACTGCACCAGAACCTCCTCTACCATGTATTCTGTCTGGATTATTGGACATAGCTATATCCACTGGGCTCAAAGGTATGCAGCTACCAGAAATTTTCACAACCTTGATTTACCAAATGTGAATATTAAATGGATTGGCAAGAGAGGATTGAGATGTCACCAATTGATACCATTGGTGAAAACCTTTTTGCATTTGCCACACCCTAACCTCATAATTCTGCACTGTGGTTGAAATGACTTAGGCACTTTGACTGGGGTAGGTCTGGAAATGCTTTTAAAGGACACCTTTGAAAAATTGATGGCACTTTTCCCTCAAACTGCCTTGGTATTTTCCAATATATGCCAAAGGCAGAAATGGAACTGGTCCAACCAATTTTGTCCACAATTTGAGAAAGCACGGAAACATGTGAATAAATCTGTTTCTGCTTACATGAGAGACTATGGAATGGGTTCAATATACAACAACAACTTGCGTTACAACATGCAAGATATCTACAGAGGAGATGGTGTGCACTTCTCAGATGAGGGGAATAGAATATTCCTCCTGAATTTAAGACTGTGCATTGGTACCTACTTGTAGGTACCTAAATCAGCCACAGAACCCAAAAGCCCTTTTCAGGGCTACCCTATCTCTGATCACTCCAAATGATTATCTTTTTCTAACTTTTTTCACTGCTTTTCACTAAAGTACGCTCCCAGTACGCTCCCCGGTGCGCGTACCGGGCGCTCCCCCCGTGAAAAATATATTTTTTTGTCCGCCTATTTGGGCCTCCTAAGACCCCCTCAGAAAACCTAGAGGGTCAGGGAGTGCCTACGATGCCCCCTTATACCCATTCCCAACGTTGATTGTCCTCCATTTTCTGTCTTAAATCTACCGAAAACCAAATGGAGGACTCCCGTAGCGCTGCCGGTACGCGTACCGGGGCACGCACCGGGAAGCGCTCCCAAAAAATGATAAAAGTTAATTTACATAAAAACCACTGGAGACACTTTCACCAAATATAGAATAGGCCATACTACATACCAGTCCCTACCTTTTTCCCAAATTTGGTGGAATTCCATTGAGTCATTTGAGCTGTAGCCCTGTCTAAATATCCTGAGGTAAATTACTTCACAAAAACACATCTGAAGTGTTAGAATTGACAACCAATTAAAATGTTACTTTCATTTTCTACGATTATTTCATGACATTTGATTGGTTATGTACCTGAATATATATATCCATCTTGGATCTCATCAATCTTTCCCTTACTGAGGGCGTGGTTCCTCCATCCTGGAAGCAAGCTGTGGTCAGCCCTATTTTGAAGAAACCTAATCTTGACCCCTTGCTCCCGGAAAACTACCGGCCCATCTCCCTCCTGCCTTGGACCGCAAAGGTCACTGAGGCACACGTGAACACCATTCTGTCTACCCATCTCTCTCGTAATAACATTCTTGACGAGAGTCAAAATGGGTTCCGCACTCAACACAGCACTGTAACGGCCCTGCTCTTCATGACCGAGCACTTGCGGTCAGTGCTTGATGCGGGGCAGACAGCGGCGCTCCTGCTGTTAGACCTGAGCGCCGCATTTGACACGGTGTCTCATGACATCTTATTGCGGCGCTTGGAGGAAGTGGGTATCGGCGGGAAAGCTCTTGAGTGGTTCCGCTCCTTCCTTTCGGACCGGTGTTTTAAAGTGGCCATTCCACCTGGCCAGTCCTCGTTCCATCCTCTCGGTCTGGGAGTTCCCCAGGGCTCCGCCTTAAGTCCTACACTGTTTAATCTATATGTGAAACCGCTGGCTGCTGTCGTCAGGGAATGTGGCCTTACCATGACATCGTACGCCGACGACACGCAGCTGGCGGTAACACTTAGCGGGGACCCTGAGGTGAATGCGCCCAGATTTCGAGCTGGACTTATAGCTGTGGCTAAGTGGATGCGTTGCAACTGCTTACAGCTTAACGCTAAAAAAACTGAGGTCCTGATCTTAGGGAGGCAGACGGAACTTTGGGGAGACCAGTGGTGGCCTCCCGAACTGGGGGTTTCTCCCACTCCAGCGGTCGAAGTTAAAAATCTGGGGGTTTGGCTGGATTCCCATCTTTCTTTTGCCAGCCATACGAAGAAGGTAGCAGCTACCTGTTTTGGTATTCTGCGAGGACTGAGACCTGTCCTTAAGTTCTTCGACCCCCCCACGCGGCAACTGGTGGTTCAGGCTTCCATCTTGTCGCGATTGGACTACGGGAGCGCCTTGCTACTTGGAGTGAACCAGGCTGAGGCTTCTAGGCTTCAGATTGTGCAGAATGCTGCTGCGCATGCCATCGTGGGCCTCCCGAGACGGTGCTCTGTTTCCACTGTTTTGACCTCCCTTCATTGGCTTCCGGTCAGACAGAGAATCAAATTTAAGGCTCTCTGTCTGACATTTAAGATTCTGAAGCTTTCCTCCCCTCCTGCCCTTGTGGGCCTCATTGCTTCGTATTTGCCCACACGGTCCCTTAGGTCTGAATCTCACCATCTGGCGATTAAGCCTAGGTTCAGACTGAGTAGGATGGGAGGGCGCTCCTTTCGTGTCCTGGCAGCTGACCTATGGAATTCTCTCCCTGTACACATCCGTGCCCTGGATAGTCTTACTCTTTTCAGGCGCGCTATTAAAACCCACTTGTTCGCTTCTGGCAATTGATCTCTTCTCTTTCCGGCTCTGATCTGTTGTGTTGTGGCATTTGGACAGGCGCCAGGACGCCCCTTCGCTGGGGCAGCTGTGCGCCGAATAAAAGTTATTAACATAACATAACATAACATAAAGAAAGAGAGGGAAACACAACCATTTTGACTAGTACTTCCTGAAGTACATTTCAAGAGCATTTTCACAGTCAACTTATACTGCTTTCTCAAAGGTAAATTATTATTTTGAAAACTGAAGTATGTTGTGCACTTTAAGTTAATTTGGAAAACTTTTTCTGATAGTTATATACTATCCCTCTGTAATAGTTATAGATTGAGATAGACTTCTCTATTATAGTTATGGATGGAGTTAGGCTTGTCTTGTATAATTATGAATTTACTTAGGCTTCATCACATACACTTTTTTATATTTCTACTTCCAGTCTGATACCATACACTGCCCAAAGATAACTTCACTGTTAAAAAACTCCAAACTACCTGTCTGAACTTAAACCCAACAGTGCCCTATCTCTACTAATATATTTATTTTGATGCAAATTTCAGCACGAAAATGGAAGGACAACAAAACATTTCCTTTGAAATTGTCCTAGAGAGCAACAATGAAGAAATTATAGAACCCAATGATAACTTGGAATTCATGGATGAATCAAGGGACTATGAACTACTACAATGTGAAGAATCAGTGGATTTGCTCATTCAAAATGAGGACATTTCTGACAGTCAAATGTTAGAAGTTATGTTTAATTTGGAAAAAGAATCTGAAAAATAAATTTATATTTAATAATTCTATAATTGTTTGAGACAATATTCATTGTTATATGTAATTCTTAAACTAGTACCAAATTGATTATAATGTAAAGTCAGACTTATAGTATACTGTGCAACTTTTTTATGTTACATAGTAATTTTGCTCATAGATACTTCCTTTCTCCCAATATATATTTTCCCCATGTTAATTTCCATAGAGCGGTTGGACTCACTTTTACACCGAACGGCTGAATGGTTTTTCACCAAACTTGGCAAAATTGTAGGGACTGGTAGCCCGATGTGCCTTTGCTATGTCTCAAGATATGTGCTCCAGTGGTTTTTACGAAAATTAACTTTGAAAAAATATATATTGGGCTACATTGGGCTATATATATGTTAGAGCCCAAATGTAGCCCAATGTAGCCCAATGTAGCCCAAAGGTGGCCACCAGAGACAAAAAAAAACAAATGTAGCCCAAATATCAGCCAGATGTAGCCCAACTACAGCCCAATGACAGAATGTCCCAGAGTGTTGTAAAGAACAACTAGAGCGCTAACAGTCTTACTTATGACAAAAGTATGGTACACCTGAAGTCATCTTGATTGGAATAAAGTGTTAACACTTAAAACATTTAATTTGCAAAGGAACAACATGAGGGGGTTCATTTTGCCATAGAAATTATGATTAGTGCTGAAGAAAGAAAAATTAGGGCACATTTTGAGTGACTTCTCAAATCCTCTTATATTTCATTAAAAAAATTCTGGAACATTCTGTCATTGGGCTATAGTTGGGCTACATCTGGCTGATATGTGGGCTACATTTGGGCTCTTTTGTCTCCGGTGGCCATCTTGGGAGACTGCCTATCAGAATTATTTTAATGAAATATAAGAGGATTTGAGAAGTCACTCAAAATGTGCCCTAATTTTTCTTTCTTCAGCACTAATCATAATTTCTATGGCAAAATGAACCCCCTCATGTTGTTCCTTTGCAAATTAAATGTTTTAAGTGTTAACACTTTATTCCAATCAAGATGACTTCAGGTGTGCCATACTTTTGTCATAAGTAAAACTGTTAGCGCTCTAGTTGTTCTTTAGAACACTCTGGGACATTCTGTCATTGGGCTGTAGTTGGGCTACATCTGGCTGATATTTGGGCTACATTTGTTTTTTTTTGTCTCTGGTGGCCATCTTTGGGCTACATTGGGCTACATTGGTCTACATTTGGGCTCTAACATATATATAGCCCAATGTAGCCCAATATATATTTTTTCAAAGTTAATTTTCGTAAAAACCACTGGAGCATATATCTTGAGACATAGCAAAGGCACATCGGGGTACCAGCCCCTACAATTTTGCCAAGTTTGGTGGAAATCCATTCAGCCGTTTGGGCTAAAAGTGAGTCCAACCCCCCTATGGAAATTAACATGGGGAAAACACGTTTTGGGACCCCCCTTTTATCTCGGCCCCCGCTTGACGGATCCCCCCGAAACTTTCAGGGAAGGAGCGGAGCGTAGCGAGGCAAAGTTAAGGAAAATTACAGGCAGATCCCTCATTCGGCGCCAAAGTTATTCCCGATAGAATGTTGCGGATTTCCTATGGAAAACGATCCTAACTATAACTACCTACTGGGGACCGCCAGTAAGTAATATATATATATATATATATATCTATATATATATAGATATATATATATATATATATATTACCTACTGGCAATAGCCAGTTGGTATATATAGTTAGGATTGGCTACCATAGGAAATCCGCAACATTCTATTGGGAATAACTTTGGCGCCGGTTGAGGAATTTGCGTGTAATTTTCCAAAAGTTTGGCCAGCTCCGCTGCACTCCTTCCCTTGAAGTTTCGGGGGGATTCGTGAAGTGGGGGCTGAGAAAAAAGGGGGGTCCCAAAACGTGTTTTCCCAATGTTAATTTCCATGGGACGGTCTGACGAGTCTACAGCCCGAACCGCTGAACGGAATTACACCAAACTTGGGAAAATTGTAGGGACTGGTACGCAGATGTGCCTTTGCTATGTTTGGTGAAAATTGCTCCTGTGGGTGTTATGAAAATTAACTTCAAAAACACATATATATCTATAGCAGCTCACCCTAAGCTTACTCCTAAGCTTACCGGTACGCGTGTACTGTACGCGTATGTACACGTACATGCGCGTACCCCTACGTGCACGAGCTGCATGCTGATTGGCTGCCACTGTCTGTCAACACTCTAAAACAGAAATTGTGGGCAGCCATCTTGTGCCTCGGTAGAGTGAGGTACAGGAAAGCAGAAAAACAAATGTGTAGAACTCAAAAAGGGGGCAGGGTAGAAGCACCCTGACCCCCTAGGCCTGCTCAGGGGGTCCCACAAGGACCCCCAAGGCAAAAAAAATATATTTTTTTTTAAAAGTCGTGGGGTACGCGTACCGTACGCGTACGTACGCGCACGGTACGTGTACCCCACGACTTTAAAAAAAAAATACATTTTTGCCTTGGGGGGTCCTTGTGGGACCCCCTGAGCAGGCCTAGGGGGTCAGGGTGCTTCTACTCTGGCCCCTTTGCGAGTTTCACACCTTTGTTTCACTGCTTTCTTGTGCCTTGGTTCTAACAAGGCACAAGATGGCTGCCAACACTTCCTGGTTTGGAGTGTTGACAGACAGTGGCAGCCAATCAGCATGCCTTCCCGAGAAAGCTGCATGGTCATTGCCTGTCAACACTTCTAACCAGGAGGTGTTGGCATCCATCTTGTGCCAGTGTTGACAGACAGTGACAGACAATCAGCATGCCTTCCCGAGAAAGCTGCATGCTCATTGGCAGTCAACACTACTAACCAGGAAGTGTTGGCATCCATCTTGGGTCTTAGTAGACTGAGGCACAAGAAAGCAGAAAAACACACGTGTAGAACACAAAAAGGGGGCAGGGTAGAAACACCCTGACCCCCTAGGGCTGCTCAGGTGGTCCCACTAGGATATTAATATATTTAAACGTTATCCGCTAATAGAATTAGTATTTAAAAAACCTTTGAAATTCACTGAAAAAACCATAGGTTTCAGGCCTTATATAGTTAGGAATTAGCATTAAAAAAAGTTTGAATATATAAAAACGTTATCCGCTAATAGAATTAGAATTTAAAAAACCTTGCGAATTCAATGAAAAAACCATAGGTTTCAGGCCTTATATAGTTAGGAATTAGCATTTAATAAACCTTTGAAATTCACTGAAAAAACCATAGGTTTCAGGCCTTATATAGTTAGGAATTAGCATTAAAAAAAACTTTGAAATTCAATGAAAAAACCATAGGTTTCAGGCCTTATATAGTTAGGAATTATCATTAAAAAAACCTTGCAAATTCACTGAAAAAACCATAGGTTTCAGGCCTTATATAGTTATGATTTATCATGTAAAAAACCTTTGAAATTCAATGAAAAAACCATAGGTTTCAGGCCTTATATAGTTAGGAATTAGCATTTAAAAAAACCTTTACATTCACTCTATAAACTATAAGTTTTAGGGGTGTTATAGTTAGCTGGACATTTCACTCATACAAAACCATTGAAATTGCTCCTATATAGTTAGTTAGACTAACTATATTTCGCAAACCCACAATCCACTGCTGATGATGTCACATATTACATCATTCAAGACATGGTCAGTGACATCACTGATGACATCACTGATGAAATCATCCACATGACAATGACATACACCTTTTCATACACTAGTAAAATCTTTCATCACTCTTTGTGAAATACAGAGTATCATATTTGAATCCATTGACACAGCAATACAAGTATCTAAAAACCCACTCAGTGATTCTTAGATGTATACACACATCTAATCACTTACCTGTAGATTCAATCATACATGCTGTCAATGAAAAATAGAACAATATCAAAAATACTTATACACCTATATCGTCATTACACACCAGCACACAACCTATTAAAATATGAAGTTATCCTACTCACTTATGCAAACAATGGATCATACTTATATACTTACTTAGCTACACACTTATACAAACACCACTTCATCTATTCATTGACATAGTAAGTCATACTTACTGCATTATAAAATAATTATTACAATTTTACAGTCATCCATATAGTCACTTACAGAATCATTGAGTCTTATGAATACTTTTTTATATACAAAAACTGACATACAAAATGACATATACACTGCCTTTTATTTTTCTACTTTGTTGGACATGCACCAAAGAGAAATATATTTGCTCATCACCACTCCTATAAAGATATTCACTCACCCAAACAACTATTATACCATGTAGTTTTAACTTCATATATCTACTGAATCAACTATTCACACATCTTTGGGCACTCACACACCCCCCACCGAACCACACACACATTCACTCTCCAATACAAATACTCAGTTAACTAATTAATAAGTAATATAGACTTTCACATAGCTAGTAACCAACTGGGGAACCAGTTTACACAACAACTGACAAAGTAATACAGATATTCACACAGTTTAGTCACTATCCACTGTATTTAGTGAGACACTATACATTGTTAAAGTAAACAGTCAATTACATTGCTACTAAATCCTCCATCCAAATATTTATTTTTATATATCCACTCATTCTTCAATGCAAATTGCACTATATAATGCATATTTAAATAACGAAGCAAACCACATTCACTGGATGATGTCATCAGTGATGTCATCAGTGATGTCATTTGAGATGTCATCAGTGATGTCACTGAGCATGTCATGAATGATGTAATATGTTACATCATCAGCAGTGGATTGCGGGTGTGCGAAATATAGTTAGTCCAACTAACTATATAGGAGCAATTTCAATGGTTTGTATGAGTGAAATGTCCAGCTAACTATAACACCCCTAAAAAATATAGTTTATTGAGTAAATTTCAAAGGTTTTTTAAATGCTAATTCCTAACTATATAAGGTCTGAAACCTATGGGCTCCTAGAGTCAGGAGGGTACGCACAGGTGGAAGGCGGTTTACAGTCCAGACCGCAAGCCTCTGGAATGCACTCCCGCACGACCTGAGAACTGAACCTCACTACCTCCGCTTCAGGAAGCAGCTGAAGACTTTTCTTTTTCCCTAATGATCCCTTCCTATCCGAACCACTGTATCCCCGTCCCATTCCTCACTCCCCCTCCGTCTGGTCCCCCCATGTCAGGTTCAGGGTAGGGTTCTTAGCGCTGGGATACCTACGGGTGACTACGCGCTCTAGAAGAGTTTTTAATAATAATAATAATAATAATATGGTTTTTTCATTGAATTTCAAAGGTTTTTTATATGCTAAATCCTAACTATATAAGGCCTGAAACCTATGGTTTTTTCAGTGAATATATATATGTATATATATGTATATATATATATATATATATATATATATATATATATATATATACATATATATTTTTATATATATATATATATATATATATATATATATATATATATTACCTACTGGCGGTCGCCAGTAGGTATATATAGTTAGGATTTTTTCTCTATGGGTTTTTTGAAAATTCTATGTCTAATAACTTTGGCGTTTGTGGACGGAATCGGCTGAAATTTTCAGGAAAATGGCACATTTTGTTTCTGAGCAGCCCTTGAAAATTTGGGGGGGGTTCGTCCAGTGGGGGCTGAGAAAAAAGGGGGGTCCCAAAACGTGTTTTTAACATTGAGTTTTCCATAGGGCGGTTGGCCTCACTTTTAGCCCGAACGGCTGAATGGATTTGCACGAAACTTGGCAAAATTGTAGGGACTGGTAGCCCGATGTGCCTTTTGTAGGTCTCAATATATGTGCTCCAGTGGATTTTGAGAAATTAACGTTTAAAAAAAGATATATATCTGTAACAGCGGACCGGTTAGCGCTCTGGTTCGCGGACTTTTCGCGCAACGGAGCTTTGTGAAGCGAAGCTGATTGGTTCTCCGGCGTCTGTCAACATTCCAAACAGTCCGTAGCGGCCGCCATCTTGTCTCTCGGTAGGATCGAGAGACAAGAGGAGGTCAAAACAAAGGGGGAAATAACTATAAGGGGGCATAGTAGATCCTCGCTGACCCCCTAGGTTTGATGTGGAGGTTTTAAAAGGGCCCCGCGGGGCAAAAAAAAAAAATAATAATAATAATCGAACGGCTGAATGGATGTGCACGAAACTTGGCAAAATTGTAGGGACTGGTAGCCCGATGTGCCTTTGCTAGGTCTCAATATATGTGCTTCAGTGGATTTTGAGAAATTAACGTTCAAAAAAAGATATATATCTGTAACAGCGCACCGCTTCGCGTACTTTTCGCGTTACGGAGCTTTGCGAAGCGAAGCTGATTGGCTCTCCGGTGTCTGTAAACATTCCAAACAGTACGTAGCGGCCGCCATCTTGTCTCTCGGTAGGATCGAGAGACAAGAGGAGGCCAAAGCGAAGGGGCAAATGACCATAAGGGGGCATAGTAGATCCTCGCTGACCCCCTAGGTTTGATGTGGAGGTTTTAAAAGGGCCCCGCGGGGCAAAAAAAAAATAATAATAATAATCGAACGGCTGATGACCATAAGGGGGCATAGTAGATCCTCGCTGACCCCCTAGGTTTGATGTGGAGGTTTTAAAAGGGCCCCGCGGGGCAAAAAAAAAAATAATAATAATAATCGAACGGCTGATGACCATAAGGGGGCATAGTAGATCCTCGCTGACCCCCTAGGTTTGATGTGGAGGTTTTAAAAGGGCCCCGCGGGGCAAAAAAAAATAATAATAATAATAATCGAACGGCTGAATGGATTTGCACGAAACTTGGTAAAATATTAGGGACTGGTAGCCCGATGTGCCTTTGCTATGTCTCAATATATGTGCTTCAGTGCATTTTGAGAAATTAACGTTCAAAAACAAGATATATATCTGTAACAGCGCTCCGCTTCGCGGAGATAAAATTATATGTGTATTACCTAGCTGTTGCTAACACCAGTTAGCGACGGCTAGTAGGAGATAGCGACCATCTTGGGTCCCACTTTGCATGTGAGTGATATTTATCACTAATGACATGCAAAGTGGGCATGCCAAGATGTTAGCGACTGGAAACAGTCGCTAACATCGCTATCTCCTATTATCAACTTTTGGAAATATTCGAGATAAGCGCGAATATCTCCAAAAAGTAACAGCTGCCCTGAGCAGTTCTTAGCCATGTTATCCAATGGGAGGTGGATAACATGGCTAAGAGCATTAGCTCGGTAATGCATGAATATCGCGGAGTTTTCAGCGACATTAATGCATTGCGCTCGTTTTTTATCGTATTTGCGATAAACCTTGATAATAGCAAGGTTTATCTGCGATAATTTCTGACGGTAAAAAAATCTTTGCAATGCATCGTTAGGGATAAATATCGCTTAACTTTGGTAATATGCCCCAACGTCTGTTAACGTTCGATTCGAAGGAAATCAGGAATTGTTGAAAAACATTGTGTGCGCCATCTTGTCTTTTTTCAAATGCCACACTTTTGTCGTGCACGGCAGCCATTTTAGATGCCTTGACCAGATCCACTCTGTGAACGCTGTCGATCCTTAGCATGGCTCCCCACCCTCGCAAGCATCTCCCCCAGGCAGTGGTCACCCCCGCTCTCTGTTTTATGCATGGGTAATAAACCTCCCCCCATCTGCGCTGTTCTTCCCTGAGAATCACACCCTGTGCCCGCCCGACACCTCCCTTTCGCCCTATTCACTACCGCACCCTCTGACACTCCTTTTCCTCTGTGTCCGATTGTCCAGGCCGGTCCTAGGCTATCAGCTAGCCCTGCAGATGTAGTTTATGGCCACAGCTGTAAAGAATCACCCGTCTTCAAAGGAGTTATAGTAGATCAAGGCCCACACTCGATGAGATCCGTCACAGCAGAAGCGTTGCTATTATCTGAAAACCATTCTGTATTGTGATTGGGGAGGGGACCGAGCGTGAAGCGGAAGATTCCAGGGATGACTCTTTGTACATCAAAGTTTTTACAATTATGTGTCACATTAAAAATATATAGCACTCCGACAAAGTAGTAAGATTATAAAACTTTAATAATTTATAAATATATACAAGAAAACAAAAATAGTAATAACATATAAACATTTTTAGAGAAAAACAACGAAGTAGCGGTCGGCTGTGCGAATAGTCCCAACGCAGCACAACGTCCAGATTTCCGGCGTGGGGCGTCGCGGGGGGTGGGTGATCAGTAGCAAACTGTTGTGCGAATAGTTCCAAGGCAGCAGAACGCGCCGAAATCTAGATGACACAAAAGTGATGTCTAGTAAGTTGCCACCCAGCAAATAACGGCGTGGGGCGTCGCGGGGGGTGGGTCATCAGTAGCAAACTGTTGTGCGAATAGTTCCAAGGCAGCAGAACGATGGCACCAAGGTGATGTCCAGTAAGTTGCCGCACTGGTTTTGGTATCCTACAATGCTGCTCCGAATAACGGCGTGGAGCGCCCCGGGGGAGGCGGCGTGAACGGGCCTCTCCAGGTGGAGTCTCGTCTGTTGTAGTGGGGCGCCCCTTTACCGTTTCAGTTGCCATTCCGTCCGCTTTTGGTCCACTGTGTCAAAATCCGCCATTCAGCTGAGTTGCGCCCACTCTTGCGGTGCAGCGATAGGCGGCTGTCACAGGACTCTCAAAATGGCGGCAGGCTGTTTCCTTTTTGGGCCTGGTCCACTGAAATGGCCCTGGGACACCTTGGAAATCGGACGCTTGTCTGCTAGGTCTTGGACCCCATTCTCGAAAGCGTCCCCTCCGCCTTGAGAATTCATCAAAAGTTTTGGGGGCCCCGACTCCTGCAGGCTTCTGGTGGGGAGCGGCTGCCATGATTGCTCGCGGAATGACCACGACGGAGCTACGAGATGGTGGTGCTCTCATGGTGACGCCAGCTTCAGTCTGAAACATCCAGAAACAAGGTGGGGCTTTCATCGTTTGGGGGAAAAAAAAAGTTTTCATCCAATGAAAAGTGTTGTTTTTAGGTCATATGATCAAGCCTTCCATCATTAGGAAACCAAAAGTAAAATGAACCAATGAAAAGTTTTATAAACAAGTCACATGACCTGTTATGCGGCATAGGGTATAAAATGCGGAGAAAATACGTTGGCACGTGAGGCGGCGTCAGTAGCGGACCGATGTGCGAATAGGCCGAAGGCAATACAACGCGCCAAGATCCGGATGGCATCGAGGTGGTGTCATAGTTGAGAGTTCTGAGCAGCGGTTGTAACACTGTCTGAAGCTTATTTGCAGCTGCTGCAGCTTCACTACGCGCCAAGATCCGGATGGCACCGAGGTGGTGTGTAGGAAGTTGCCGCACTGGTGTGGCCATCCTACAATGCTGAAAGTCGGCGTGGGGCGCCCCGTTGGCCTGTGAGTTTGCGTCAGTAGCGGACCGATGTGCGAATAGGCCGAAGGCAGCACAACGCGCCAAGATCCGGATGGCACCGAGGTGGTGTCTAGTAAGTTGTCGCACTTCTGTGGCCATCCTACAATGTTGAAAGTCGGCGTGGGGCGCCCCGTTGGCCTGTGAGATGGTGTCAGTAGCGGACTGATGTGTGAATGGGGCCAAAGGCAGCGCAACAATATTTTCTACTATATTTCCGGTGTAGAAGAGACCACAAGGCGCTGAGATGCCAAGATCCGGATGGCACCGAGGTGGTGTCTTGCAAGTTGTGGTACTGGTGTGGCCATCCTACAATGCTGAAAGTCGGCGTGGGGCGCCCCGTTGGCCTGTGAGATGGCGTCAGTAGCGGACCGATGTGCGAATAGGCCGAAGGCAGCACAACAATATTTTCTGACTGACACCACAAGGCGCTGAGATGCCAAGATCCGGATGGCACCGAGGTGATGTCTAAGTTGCGGACTGATGTGCGAATGGGGCCAAAGGCAGCGTAACAATATTTTTTGTATGGAAGATACCACTAGGCGTTGAGATGCCAAGATTCGGATGGCACTGAGGTGATGTCTAGCAAGTTGGTGGGGTCATCCTACAATGCTGAAACTCGGCGTGGGTCACCCCATTAGCCTGTGAGATGGCGTCAGTAGCGGACCGATGTGCGAATAGGCCGAAGGCAGCACAACGCGCCAAGATCCGGATGTCACCGTGGTGGTTTCATAGTTGAGAGGCACTTCATCTGCAGTGGGGCGCCGAGATCCGGATGGCACCGAGGTGATGTCTAGCAAGTTGCTGTACTGGTGTGGTCATCCTACAATGCTGAAACTCGGCGTGGGTCGCCCCATTAGCCTGTGAGATGGCGTCAGTAGCGGACCGATGTGCGAATAGGCCGAAGGCAGCACAACGCGCCAAGATCCGGATGTCACCGTGGTGGTTTCATAGTTGAGAGGCACTTCATCTGCAGTGGGGCGCCGAGATCCGGATGGCACCGAGGTGATGTCTAGCAAGTTGCTGTACTGGTGTGGTCATCCTACAATGCTGAAACTCGGCGTGGGTCGCCCCATTAGCCTGTGAGATGGCGTCAGTAGCGGACCGATGTGCGAATAGGCCGAAGGCAGCACAACGCGCCAAGATCCGGATGTCACCGTGGTGGTTTCATAGTTGAGAGGCACTTCATCTGCAGTGGGGCGCCGAGATCCGGATGGCACCGAGGTGATGTCTAGCAAGTTGCTGTACTTGTGTGGTCATCCTACAATGCTGAAACTCGGCGTGGGTCGCCCCATTAGCCTGTGAGACAGCAGTTCTTTGGATTTGGGCCTGGCTCGTCTGCTGTAGTGGGGCGCCCCTTTACCGTTTCAGTTGCCATTCAGCTGAGTTTCGGCTGCTCTTGATGCTACAGCGACAGGCGGCTGCAACAGGACTCTCAAAATGGCGGCCTGTTCTTTGGATTTGGGCCTGGTCCACTAAAATGGCCCTGGGACACCTTAGAACTCGGACGCTCGATTTTTTTTTCCTTTCCTGTACATGCAAAAAAAGGTAAATGCCCGGTACGTTACACGCTTCATCTGCCACGATGAACTCTCTAGAGGAACCGAAAAAAAATATAGTTGTGGTAACTATACCATGCATCGTCATATGGAGAGGTGGCAACAATTAATTATAGTGCTGCATAAAAGAGATATTTGGAGGAGAACCCCTGACCTGCTAGTACATTCATCAAAGAAGTGGCACTGAGAGCTTCAGAGGCAAGGGAAACGGTCCCAAATATTTAGAAGAAATTTGGAAAGATTAAAATGACATGTTTAGATTGTGGCAAATTTATTTCATGTGGACATCTGAGTGTTACTCTAATAAATACAGCATATGAACATCATCATAGTCGATGGTTGGTAGAGACATTTTGACTATATCCTGGACCTGCCCGTCCTCGCCCAAAATGGCGCCAGAATAAATGGGACTCGTAACTCCTTGTTGTGTACTGGTTGCAGAACCTTGAAATCACGAGATACGTATGCAGTTTTGAAGCACATGGCGGGCGGGGACGAGAATTGATTGAATATTTCGACATCCCTATTGATATTAAGTTCTGATGTGTTATTGATTACTGTACTGTGGAAAAGTAAATTTTGCCATGTTCTGTGTCCCTACGCCTCATCCATCATGTGTTATGTGTGCATGATCAATATGCATATGTTATTCCCCATTTCTGATTAAAGACGCAATTACAGTTGTGTCCACCTCTAGTATGATAGTTTCCAGTTCTCGTGAATACTACGAATATCAGGCCTATGTAAGTAATGTTGCCACGTTTCTCAGTGTGCACGTTATTCAATTATAAAGTCTCCGTTTCCAGGCCTCAAAAGGGCCCGGACCACAGATTCAGCTCCTGTCTCCTGAAAGCCTCGCTGAGGAGCGATACAGCCCCCACCTGTATCCTCGACCCTTCACTTACTTCCTGCCTCGCAGTACCCGGTGCACCCCGGCTCTGCCTCTGAGTCTGCCAAAAGTATGTTATAGTTCCAGCTATCAGTTCAGTCCTCCTCCTCTGCATTCCTAAGCTACTGAACTGCATCAATAGTTTCCGTCATTGTCTAGCCTTCTCGTCTCCACGTTAGAGAAATACTGTATTTAATAGTCATTTAATATTCTTCACGCACTACATGTAGAATAATGCATGGTCCAGTCTTAGAATCAAGTTAGCTTTTCCCCTCATGACTTCTAGTTTATATCAACATGTTCCCTAAACATTAGATACCAGATAGGGTTTAGGTACATGTCGCTCCGACCCTCCAGACTCTAGTCTCTGCTCCTAGCACAGAGTTCGTAGCCCCCAGCTTCTCCTAGTAATACGTCATTGCTAGTTTTCGCGCACCATTAGGTTAGAGGTCCCGGCTCCTTAGGTAGCCCCCTCCAATGTTTCCGCCCATTCATGACATATTCTGTTACGTTTTGCATCACATGTCTAAGTAAACTCCCAGTTACACCTCTTATTACTGTTATCTCTCGCGACTGCTACGCGTCACGCCTTCTACTCCACCCACTGTTACGCCTATTGCAATGTAATGCTATGTGTTTGCGCTATGTATATAAGTCAATGTCTTGTTATTAAATGTTAGCGCGCTCATCCCAAACCTAGCCCCAGCAGCTGCTGGGCCTCTTTTCCCCTGCTGGGCCCCTGTTGTCCTGCTGGGCCCTGTCATTCTGTTCCTATGCAGGTTGTCCTGATCCTGTCCTTATGCTGTAATAAACCTGCAGAAACTCCTACTACCTCGAATCTTGACTCTTATTTATTGAGCTATCTGTTATGCTATAAGTCTAGTCAAAAATAGGGTATTATTTATTTATTTACCACATAATGGCGCCCGAATAGGGACTTGCCCTTTCCCCACGCGTCGGTGAAGCCACGCCGACCCCCTGACCCTCTGCAGTCGTGACGGAACCATACTGGCCAAGTGCAGATATTTCTGCTTCAAGTATCCCTCAGGCCCACGGAGGAGACGGAGGAGGCGGTCCAGCATCCGAACGAGACGGTGGAGGAACGCGGCGAGTCCCGACCAGAGCCCAAGCTGAGAGTCCAAGGTCCGAGGTATCCGGAGGCCCACCCGTAACTAAAGTCCGAGGTCCGAAGTTCGTCGTCGTCGTCCAGTCCAGTCCGAGGCCTTCCGTTCCGTGCTGCCCGGTGAGTACCATTGCTGGGGTAGTGTCTAGACAGGGTCAGTCTAAATTGACTCCTGGTCCGTGGGTTGGTGGTACCCAAGCCCACAAACGAAGTGTTCACCTAGGTGGATACGGGTCTTGATGCGTTCCTTTATGGGACCGGTATGTTCCGTACTGTTACAGCAGTGCATCCAGTAACTCTAGTCTGTTCCGTTCTCGAGAATTCTGTTCTGTTTCTGTTTTCAGTATTTTCAGGTAGTATTCTGTTCGAACTGTTATTTATAATGTTGTTTAATGTATTTTCAATGTCGTGGTATGCCTGAATTGTTTTCCCAATTGTTATTGTTTTTCGTGTATTGTATTGTGTTCCGATTCAAGTTTAGAATGCCGCTCTTTTCCAAGTTACGTCAGTTAAAAACTAGAAAGGGTCTGCTGGAAGCAGCAGTTCCTGTTCCGCCTAGGGACAGTCCAGGTCACTTTATGTATCAGAAACATGGCATAAGCGCCATATTGTATCTAGATTTATGGGTAGAGTATACCAAACAGTTAGAAGAAAAGTATAGATGGCCCGTATCGGGTACATGGGATGCCGAATGTATCATGCGAGTAGAAGAAGCATTATGGAAAAAGAAAGCCAGACAGTCACAGAAAGATGCCATCGAGTTATGGCGTAAGGAAGCGCATAGAAGAACGGAAAAGGAAGTCAGAAAGTCAGAGTTAAGTAGAGAATCCCAAGAACGAGCCCAAGAAAGAGAATTAATCGAGATAGGTGAACAAGTCAAAGTCGAACAGTCAGACAGACAGAGGCATGCCCTTATTAAGGGTATGTATCCTCTCCTTGCCGAAGGCTTGCCAAAAGCGACCCCAGAGGCACCCAGTAATTTCCCGCCACCATTAGTTCCGACCAAGCTACGTCACAAACCGACCGCAGCTGATATTTTTATTTCGTCCTATTTGGACGACACAGTTCCAGAATATGCCAATCCAGTTCGCGCTCCACCTGTCCCTGTAAATCAGGCACTTCCCGTTTCTCCAGACACCGGAGTACCTGTTACGGTACCCCCGGGTCAGCCTGTCATACAAGTTCAGCCCACGTTACAATTACCGACCCTGCAAGCACGAAGAATGTCAGTCGACGATTCTAGTCTAGGGGCCGTAGGAGGAGGTCCTCCTCAAACCCCGCCGCCACACAAGCGTTTATCAGCACTCGAATTACATGCTCAAGCATCACAGCGTACTCCTAAAAGTAATAAGTCTGTTACAGAAATCAGACAAGCCCTTGCCGAATGTGTCTATGACACAGTCCCAGGCGAGTATAATATGGTTTTATATTCCGTACGCGTAAGAAGGGTGACCGAGTATCTAGTCACCTTACCAAATATGAAAGAAGATCTAGACAGAATATATCGTTTCATCCGTACAGGGGATGATCCAGAAAGTATTGGCGAGATTATGTTCCAAAGGAAAGCCGAGATTCAGCTCATGATATTAAAGTTCCTGATCAATTGTCTAATAAGAGAACAAGATTACCCGTCTAAAGATCCCGCCGAAATGAGAATCTTAACAAGGTGGAGTGATAATATAGCCGAGGGTAAGCACAAGACCATTAGTGCCATGGAAAGTATGTACAAGAAAATTCGTAAAGAAATAATAAGGTTACACGAACAGCGTAAAGCAGCACAAGTAAGCGAGAAAGAAAGTATCTCTGATCCTGAAGAGGAAGACGAGAATCCCGCCAGAATAGCGTATGTAGGAAAATCCAGATTTCCAGATCGCCATTTACGTCCAGAACCTAAGTCTATTTTTCATCATCCAGCACCAGAACAAAGCTCTTTAGAACAAGTATTTCAAGCTACCGATCACATTCTGAAATCACGAGTCGGTTATAGCGAATTAAGTACCATGCACGAACAAGAACTAGCCCGATCAGCAGTCCGATGGATTACTGATTCTACCACTTTTCCAGACGAAATAGTGGCACAAATGTTTCTGAAACTGCCCCCAGCCGAGCAACGACTGGTGGGTATGTATATGATCCAGCACCTCATTACCCTGTATGAGGGTCAACATTCTGATCCAGGCCCGTTACATGATATCCTGAACGAGTTACTCCAGTACAGATGGAGAGGTCTAGGTACCGATTTAATTAGTGTCATTCTAGAACAGCGCCACAAGTATAGAACGTTCCTGAACCCGCATTTTGTTCATGTCTCACCCCCAGAAAGTAAACCATTCTACATAGACAGACAGAATCCGCTACGAGAAGTCCACCCAGTCCAAGGGGCGGGTGGCGTAATGCAACGAGTGTTTGTATACACTCCGATATCAAAGATGGAACTTCTTGAAATGAAGAAATTAATCCCCTGTCACGACAAAGATCCAGCAGGGTTCCATAGAGAATTAAAAGACATGCTCCGTATGGGAGAATACACTTACCCCGATATCATTAAAATGTTAAAGGTCCTGTTACCCGCAGGGGTGTATGAAAAGTTAAAGGAAAAAGAATGGGAGGTGGGAGAGAAAAAGATCGATTGGGCAGCTCTAGAAGCTGAAGACAAGGCACGAGTACCAGGTACCGGTCTTGGAGATAAATGTAAAGAATTACCAGAATTATTGATTCAAGTTTTACCCAGATTATTGACAACTAGAAAAGAAGACTGGGATGCAATCTCAGCCTGTAAACAGAAACAAGATGAGGATATTAGTGATTTTTATTCTAGATTCGAAAAATGTTTTAGTATTAACAGTGGTCTCAAGACAAGTAGTGAATCATACCCTCATCTTTTCGTTACCAAATTAGTCGAGAATTCAAGTCCACAAATTAAAAACCGAGTTTTGAAAGTCGAAAGCACCTGGCAAGCAAATACTCCGTCCCAGATGCTCCAGATGCTCCAGTATCACCAGAATAGAATCAGAGAAGAGCAAGAACACGAAAGAAAACGTATGAAAGACACGAAAATGAAAGTGCTAGTTGCACAGTCTATTCCTCAAGACAGTCAGAAGAGGGGTCCGAATCAAGCCAGTCATCCTGCGGCTCCCGTTAAAGGGAACTGCAATTATTGTAAACAGCCAGGTCATTTTATAAACGAGTGTGCAGTTCTGAAACACAACATAGCTACTGGTAAGACTAAAGAAAGACCACGTCCGCCGAGACAAGAACAAGTTTCACAGACTCCTCAGTCACAGAATGCACCACAGACAGTTACAGTACCGCAGCCTATTGCTGCAACACAGCACGTTACATCGCAGATGTACCAGTATGCACAGTCCGAGTATCCAGAGTACCAGTCATATTCATGAAACAGCCTAGAGAGGGAGGTTGGCTTGCCTCTCATCGAGATACCTGTAGACCAAGAAGGTCCCTATGTTCATAGTCAAGTATTAGGGAAAGACAGAAAGTTTTTGATCGATACAGGGGCAAGTAGGACCACAATTAGTCATGCCGAAGTTCCAGGGGCTCCGCTCTCAGGCTCAAGAAATGTTTCCCTTGGATTTTCAGGAAAACCCATAGTTAATGAGATTTCAAAGCCAGTTACTCTAGAAGTAGGTCCATTGTCCCGTACTACTGATCTGTTACTTACTAAGTCATGTCCAGAAAATCTATTAGGCATTAAGACGTTGAAAGAATTAGGTGCAGTTATTTGCTGTTCCCCAGAGGGAATACGTCTGTTCCTACGTGACTTTAAGGGTCACTATGTATTACGAGATTTTGATTCCAGATTGTCTAATGTTCCGCAGCATTTATGGGCGCAAGGTCCAACTGATGTAGGTTACATGCAAATCACACCCTATCGTGTGACTCTCAAACCAGGTGTAGTGTTACCACGAATCAGGCAGTACAGATTGCCACCTGAGGCTGTAGCAGCCTTATCCAAAATTATTGACGAGCTCATGGCTCAAGGAGTAGTTGTAGAAACTGACTCCAATGTGTGTAATTCTCCGATCATTCCAGTCATGAAACGTACTGATCCAAATGCACCCCCAGTATATCGATTAGTGATTGATTTACGAGAGCTTAACAAATGTATTATTCCTCAGTACCCAGTTGTTCCAGACATTTCTTCCCTGTTAACAGCCATTGATTCCGAAGCCATGTTTTTCACTGTTATTGACCTCAAGAATGCATTTTTTAGTGTTCCAATTCATCCAGACAGCCAGTTTCTTTTCGGATTTTGTTTAAATGGAAGGAGCTATATGTTTACACGCGCTCCTCAAGGTTTCACAGAAAGCCCTAGTATTTACAGTCAAGCACTCAAGAGACAACTAGACAACATTCACATGCCAACTGACACTGCCCTGCTCCAGTATGTCGATGATCTACTGATCACAGCCCGTTCTGAACGTGACTGCGAGCGTGCATCACTTACAGTTCTGTATTTTCTAGCCGAGATGGGGCACAAGGTGTCACCTTCGAAGCTTCAATTCTGTGTCCAGCAAGTGGTATACTTAGGACACTTGCTGTCCAAGAGGGGTAGGCAGTTGACACCCGACCGTATCCAGTTAATAGCGAGTCTTCCCCAGCCAAGAACCCAGAAGGAGGTACGTGCCTTTATCGGCCTTACTTCTTATTGTAGACAATGGATTCCCCAGTATGCATTCCTAGCCAAGCCACTGATACAGTTAACGACACAGGAGGCAGCCGTATCGACTGTCCTCCCTTGGACATCTGACCATACATTTAGTTTCAACGAGTTAAAGAAAGCCCTATGTCAAGCTCCAGTTCTAGCTACACCGAACTACAGTAAGCCTTTTACACTTTTCGTTACTGAACGCGAAGGTACAGCATTATCTGTTCTCACACAAGATCAAGCAGGTCAATACAAGCCCTGTGCTTATTTTTCGAGCACATTAGATCCAGTCGCCCAGGCGTTGCCTGCGTGCCTCAAGTCAGTTGCAGCCACAGCACTAGCTATCAGACAAAGTGATTCTATAGTTTTAGGACATTCCCTGACAGTGCAGGTCCCACATTCAGTAGAAGTTCTTTTAAACCGAACACAAACTCAGCACTTGACAATTGCACGTTTAACAGGTTATGAATTGACACTGTTCCAGCCACACATAGAAATTAGACGCTGCAACGTCCTGAATCCTGCTACACTGTTACCATCAGTTAGTTCAAATCCAGACACACATGATTGTGTGGAAGTAGTTAACATTACGACAAAGCCAAGACAAGACCTGACAGATATTCCGTTACCAGATCCTGACCTGACACTTTATGTGGATGGTTCATGTATGAGAACTAGTACAGGAGAACTAGTCGCCGCATATGCAGTGACTACTGACACTGAAGTTATTGAAACACACCGTATTGATACCCTGTCCGCTCAAGCAGCAGAGCTAGTTGCTCTGACACAAGCCTGTATACATGCCAAGAACCTGAAGGTTAATGTTTACACAGATTCACGTTACGCATTCGGAGTTGTACACGACTTCGGAGTGCTCTGGCAGGAGAGAGGTTTTATGACTTCTCATGGAACCAAGATTCAGCATGGTCTCCTTATTCAAGCCCTGTTAGATGCCATACATTTACCGACATCTATTGCTATCATGAAATGCAAAGCACATACGAAAGTTACTGACATTATTTCCCAAGGTAATGATTTAGCAGACCGCACAGCCAAGCTTACAGCACAGACTCCAGACATCCCAGTTAATATGACACATACTCCAGATCCGATTACATGCATGACAGTTAAGGACCCTACTCAAGATGTCATAGATATCCAGTCACATGCTACTCCTGATGAAATCAAGAAATGGTCTGTACAAGGAGGGGTCCAGACAGATCAAGGATGGTTAACGAAGGGTAGAGCCACATGGTTTCTCCCCGATTCTATGGTTCAAGTTATTATCAATACCGCACATAGTCCAGCACATTTAGGAGAAAAAGCTATGTTAGACAGTATCCAGAACATTTGGTTCAACAAGCATTTACGAGCTGCAGCCAAGCAGAAAGTCCGTACCTGTATGATATGTTGTCAGTTTAATCCAGGTAAAAGTGTCCCGGTGGAACAAGGTGGTTTCCAGCCCCCTGACCACCCTTTTGAGGTCCTCCAGATGGATTATATTCAAATGGAGCGATGTCGAGGTTTCAAGTATGTCCTTGTAGTTGTATGCGCCTTGTCCAGATGGACAGAAGCATATCCAGTCCCAGATTACACAGCCGCGACCACTGCCAAGCAGTTGGTTCGTGAATTCTTCCCTAGATATGGACTCCCTAGAGTCGTATATTCTGATAACGGCCAGCCATTCTCATCCGAACTCATGAAACATGTTTCCCTTTTGTTAGGGTACCAGTGGAAGTTCCATTGTGTACGCCATCCAGAAGCAGCTGGACTAGTCGAAAGGCATAATCAGACTCTGAAAATCCGTATAGCAAAAGTCTGTAAAGACAAGGGTGTGGACTGGTTAGTAGCTTTGCCAGTCGCTCTGTTTTACATGCGTATGGTCGCACATTCCAGATCAGGTCTGTCCCCGTATGAGGTCGTTTTCGGCCGCCCCCCCAATATGTGGGGTACTCCTAGACCCCGAAGTATTACCGATGTTTCATGTAATATGCTGACAGATTACCTAGCTTCCTTGATGTCTGCCCTCAACTCATGTCGTTCACAGGTTGCCGCCGCATTTCCAGACAATACCGAGGTGGCACCGCACGAGATCGTTCCAGGGTCCCTTGTGATGATCAGAAATTTCGACAGATCAAGTCCGCTGGAACCACGTTGGAAGGAGCCACGTCAGGTCCTCTTGACCACCCGGACTGCCGTCAAGTTGGAAGGCAGGAAGGGGTGGGTCCACCTTTCTCATGTAAAACTTTTCAAAGGACCGAAACCAGTCTTTAAAAACATTCCCAAGAACATTTCCCAGGATTCGAAGGATTGCCAGAACATTGTTTTAAAGGACTGTCCCGCACAAGACATTGTTACATTCCCTCCCTTGTTAGAGAAAACTCCGCAACAGGAGTATAAGTTAAAGCTCAGGTCTAATAAGTCAGCCAGTTTGATTGTATAAGTCCTCCCCTAGGTGAAACGGTTAGACTGTTTCTGACATGTATAAAATAGACCCCCATAGTGAGAGAGTCAGTCAAAGCTCAATCAAATGTATCGTTTTTCTGAGTTTCGTATTATTCATCAGCCTAATGGCTTCCTGCACCAGCTATGCTTTCTATCTGTGTTTTTCAGTTCCTCATGTAAATATGTCTGCTCATGCTACAGTAGAGCACACGTTTAGTGATCTGCCTCCTCACGAATATTCATACCGCCTCGCCATGCGTAATAACACATTTATCCGTATGTTACATTATTCACACCAGACCAGCAATGCCACAAATTGTTGGGTGTGTGGTCGACTCCCCCCTTTCCAGACACCGAAGGGAGTTCTGCCACTCTTTCCTTATCCATTCTCACACAATGGTTCGTGTGGAGCATGGTCCACGTTAACGTCATCCTCAACAGATATGTCTTTTCTTAACAGTACATGTTTCCCAGACAAGCAAGGTTTCCCCCACAGAACAGGTTTAGATTTAGAAAATGAAGTATATAATTTAGGAAATTATTCGTCGAATTTCATGGTTCTGAATGTTCAGTCTGATACTACTCCAGACTCACCCGCTATTTCAGTACTACCAGTCAAAGGCGAATTATGTGTCCGTAGTTATGGTTCTGTATATGTAGGTCATAGTGAATGTACTACTGTTATCCAGTATAGTGACAGTGGGAAATCTATTTTCAAAGCTTCACGTCATTCTTATTTTATTTGTGGTCAAACTGCATATGTCCGTCTGCCCCTCGATTGGGAGGGAACCTGTTACATTGCTTTCCTACTGCCACCTGTTTTTCTAGCCCCACCTGACTATCATAGGAATTCTTTCTTAGTACACACTAGACACAAGAGAAATCTCCCGATTGTCGATTATACTGAAACTGCCGCAGAGCAATTCATTGATATAGATAAAGGTGTTTTCCCTTATTTAGGCACAGTTGTAAATAGTAAGCTAATCCGTAGGTTAACAAGAACCCTTGAAGCAGTAGTAGATGAGACTGCCTCTGCTCTAGGTAACTTAACTGAAGAACAATCCTTTATGAGAATTGTCGTTTTACAGAATCGTCTCGTCCTTGACGTCATACTGGCCGATAGGGGCGGGGCCTGTAGAATTCTCGGATCCAGTTGTTGTATTTTCATTCCAAATAACGCGCCGTCTGTTTATTCAGCTATAACCAGACTCCATAAAATTGCCCATCTGTTACACCAAGATCCAGGCACCTGGACATGGTCCGGTTGGTTCTGGAATATAATTTCCGCATGGGGTTGGAAAGTCCTGTCCTTTTTAGGTATTGCAGTAGCGATCGTATTTAGCTGCTGCCTCTGTATACAATGTGGCCCTGCGATTTGCAGCATGTGTGCTACCTCTTGTATTCCCCGTCCCAAGCCCTGTTCTAAATCCCGCTCCAAGACAATTCGAGACGAGCAAATGGTACTGTATGAAATGATAGACGGTATCATGAATATTGATGTTTCCTGATGGAAACGTAGTGACAAGGAGGGAATGTGGAAAAGTAAATTTTGCCATGTTCTGTGTCCCTACGCCTCATCCATCATGTGTTATGTGTGCATGATCAATATGCATATGTTATTCCCCATTTCTGATTAAAGACGCAATTACAGTTGTGTCCACCTCTAGTATGATAGTTTCCAGTTCTCGTGAATACTACGAATATCAGGCCTATGTAAGTAATGTTGCCACGTTTCTCAGTGTGCACGTTATTCAATTATAAAGTCTCCGTTTCCAGGCCTCAAAAGGGCCCGGACCACAGATTCAGCTCCTGTCTCCTGAAAGCCTCGCTGAGGAGCGATACAGCCCCCACCTGTATCCTCGACCCTTCACTTACTTCCTGCCTCGCAGTGCCCGGTGCACCCCGGCTCTGCCTCTGAGTCTGCCAAAAGTATGTTATAGTTCCAGCTATCAGTTCAGTCCTCCTCCTCTGCATTCCTAAGCTACTGAACTGCATCAATAGTTTCCGTCATTGTCTAGCCTTCTCGTCTCCACGTTAGAGAAATACTGTATTTAATAGTCATTTAATATTCTTCACGCACTACATGTAGAATAATGCATGGTCCAGTCTTAGAATCAAGTTAGCTTTTCCCCTCATGACTTCTAGTTTATATCAACATGTTCCCTAAACATTAGATACCAGATAGGGTTTAGGTACATGTCGCTCCGACCCTCCAGACTCTAGTCTCTGCTCCTAGCACAGAGTTCGTAGCCCCCAGCTTCTCCTAGTAATACGTCATTGCTAGTTTTCGCGCACCATTAGGTTAGAGGTCCCGGCTCCTTAGGTAGCCCCCTCCAATGTTTCCGCCCATTCATGACATATTCTGTTACGTTTTGCATCACATGTCTAAGTAAACTCCCAGTTACACCTCTTATTACTGTTATCTCTCGCGACTGCTACGCGTCACGCCTTCTACTCCACCCACTGTTACGCCTATTGCAATGTAATGCTATGTGTTTGCGCTATGTATATAAGTCAATGTCTTGTTATTAAATGTTAGCGCGCTCATCCCAAACCTAGCCCCAGCAGCTGCTGGGCCTCTTTTCCCCTGCTGGGCCCCTGTTGTCCTGCTGGGCCCTGTCATTCTGTTCCTATGCAGGTTGTCCTGATCCTGTCCTTATGCTGTAATAAACCTGCAGAAACTCCTACTACCTCGAATCTTGACTCTTATTTATTGAGCTATCTGTTATGCTATAAGTCTAGTCAAAAATAGGGTATTATTTATTTATTTACCACAGTACTGTTGAAAGTTCGAATTAACGTCACCCATGGTACTTGCCCGCAAATGTATATCTAGATAATTTTATTGTAACTGGCCCTGTCGTATTTTAATTATAAAATGTACGTCCACCGATTCCGTAACTGTTAGACACCTTAGTTCTTGCAACCTAATGGCCCGCCCGTTACGTTCCTCTACAGTGTAAATGTCTATTTGTCATATACGATTACAGTTTGCTCCGTGGCCGGCCCACGTGGTTATAGGCTCGTATTTGTATAATGAAATTTTCACAATAAAGGTTTTTAAAAGAAAACATGGTAGTAGTATATACATTGGTAAAGTTTTTAATAATAGTCACTGTTTTAGAATCATTAAAAGGCAAGTGAAATAAAGCAGACCAATTACATGAAGGGTAAAAGGTGTAATACGAAGGAACGCAGTAAAGATAAATGGTCAAGGGCTGTTGTGTTTTCTATTCCTGCAACATAAAGTGATCGATAAGAATCTCATATTCAGGCGTATCGGCGACTAAGACAGCAGGTCGACCCTCTTTTGCTCAACGGCTCCGTCATGGGACGAAGAAACGCTCTTTTTCTCGAAAAAAGAATATATTTTACTTGCAGGACAGTTGTAAAATTTCCGGGAAAGTACATTAGCCTGGAACATTATAACATATATTTAAGAAAAAATAATGTTCGGAAGTAATGAAAAGCGTAATTTTTAGGTCATATGATCAAGCCTTTCATCATTACAATAAGAAAAGTAAAATGAACCAATGAAAAGTTTTATTAACAAGTCACATGACTTGTTATGCTTACGTTACGCGCTGCGCGCCCCGGATGACTTCCGGATGCGCTAATGCGGCGCGTCATATGACGCATTACGCGACAACGCAGGTACAGAATATAGTCAAAATGTCTCCACCAACCAGCGGTCGGAACACAACCCCTTTCAGCAGGCTAAATAGTTCTGTTAAATGACAACAGAAGGGACAGGCAACAAGAACCATCAGTCAAAGAGGGGAGGGCTAGTTCTTCTCTACCGGGTTACATTGGGGCGCTACCGGAACTGATCGAATTGGTAGTCTACAGTGTTTCTGGATGTTTCAGACTGAAGCTGGGGTTAGCATGAGAGCAGCACCATTTCGTAGCTCCGTCGTGGTCATTCCGCAACCAATCATGGCAGCCCTTCTTTATCGTTAATTTGGGCGGGGTGGGTGGCGGAGCAGAGCTGTTTTGCAGCCATCATTGTGTGGAGTTCAGTTCATCTCACTAGTTTTGTATTTGTCATGAGGGGTTGTTCCTAATGTTTCTATTTTAGCGAGGTCAAAAAGAGATCCCATTAGTGGCCTACTGATTTTGCTCGATTCCTTTTCTTTTTTTTTACACGATTTTTCGTTATCTGCAAAGACTAAACAGAGTATTGCGACTCTGTGTTTGTTTGTAAATAGAGAATGAACCAAAGAGAACTAATTCTAAAACAGTAAATACTTGGATAACAATGAATCAAATGGAGAGAGAAGCAGGCACGACGGATTACAATGGGGGCAAAGACCTGCGTTAACTACCTTTCACTATCTGCAAAGAGAGAGTACTCCTAATAGAAATGAGGGGGGGGGGGCACCATTCAAAGCAGATCAGTGTGCATAAACACGAAAATGTTTTCACTTACCACGTACTTGACATTCGACAGCTTATGATATTTGCTATTAAAAAACCATTGAAATTCACTGAAAAAACCATAGGTTATAGACCATATATAGTTAGGAATTAGCATTTACAAAACCTTGAAAATTCACTGAAAAAACCATAGGTTATAGACCATATATAGTTAGGAATTAGCATTTAAAAAACCTTATTTTACTCACACAAAACCATTGAAATTCCATATATAGTTAGTTGCACTAACTATATATCGCGCACCTGCAATCCACTGCTGATGATGTCACATATTACATCATTCATGACATGGTCAGTGACATCACTGATGACATCACTGATGACATCTCAAATGACATCACTGATGACATCACTGATGACAACATCCAGTGACTGTATGTTTCTGTAAAGTTAAAATGTGTCTTACATATTGAAGAATGAGTGGAAGTATAAGTGTCTGGACAAAGGATTTAGTAGGTGCATGACTGAATGCATGAGTGAGTGATTAAATGTGTCTCACTGAGTGCATGGGTTAGTGACTAAAGTGTCTTAATTTGTGCATCATTATGTCTGTTGTTCTGTAAACTGCTGCATGTTTTGATCAGTAGCTATATGATTAACTATATGGGTTACTGATTGATTGTCCAAGTATTTGTATGGGAGACTGAGTGTGTGTGTGGCTGGCTGGGAGGTGTGTGACTCTGTGCAGATCAATGTGTACTTGTATCAATGATTGTATAACAAGGTAAGTATGTGTTAGTATATGTTTGAAAATGTAAGGTGCTCTATGTTTAACTGTATAGACAAGAAAATGGAAGTGTCATTGATTCTTTACAGGACTGACTAGGTGTGTGAGTAACTCCATGGATGAGTGGCAGACTGTGAGTGTCTGTATAGGTGTATGAGTGCATATGATAGTGTTGTAAAGATGAGTGATTGTATGTATGAATGATAGTATGGGTGAATGAGTGAAGGTGTGTGTAGACGTAGGAATCAGTGAGTGCGTGTGTAGTAACTAGTATTGGTGTGTCAATGGTTTCAAAAATTATATTCTGTATTTAACACTGGGTGAAACAGAGGTTATATTAAAATGTGAGGAGATGCATTGTATTGTCACATGAATGATATCATCAGTGATGTGGTCATTGATGTCAAATGAGATGTCATCAGTGATGTCATCAGTGATGTCATTTGAGATGTCATCAGTGATGTCATCAGTGATGTCACTGACCATGTCATGAATGATGTAATATGTGACATCATCAGCAGTGGATTGCAGGTGCGCGATATATAGTTAGTGCAACTAACTATATATGGAATTTCAATGGTTTTGTGTGAGTAAAATAAGGTTTTTTAAATGCTAATTCCTAACTATATATGGTCTATAACCTATGGTTTTTTCAGTGAATTTTCAAGGTTTTGTAAATGCTAATTCCTAACTATATATGGTCTATAACCTATGGTTTTTTCAGTGAATATATATATATATATATATATATATATATATATATATATAAATATATATTCACTGAAAAAACCATAGGTTTCAGGCCTTATATAGTTAGGAATTAGCATTTAAAAAAACCTTTGAAATTCACTGAAAAAACCATAGGTTTCAGGAGTTATATAGTTAGGAATTAGCTTTTACAAAACCTTTGAAATTCACTCAAAAAACTGAGGGGTATATTATCAACAACTAGCGATAATTTTTGTCTCTAACTTGTTTAGAGACAAAAATTATCGCCGCACATCGGCGATTTTTATCGCAGATAAACCTTGCTATTAGCAAGGTTTATCGCAAATGCGATAAAAAACGCCCGCAATGCATGAATATCGCTGAAAAGTCAGCGATATTCATGCATTATCGAGCAAATGCTCTTAGCCATGTTATCCACCTCCCATTGGATAACATGGCTAAGAACTGCTCAGGGCAGGTGTTAGCTTTTGGAGATATTCGCCCTTAGCGCAAATATCTCCAAAAGTTGGTAATAGCAGATAGCGATGTTAGCGACTGTTTCCAGTCGCTAACATCTTGGCACGCCCACTTTGCATATCATTAGTGATAAATATCACTGACATGCAAAGTGGGGCCCATGATGGTCGCTATCTCCTATTAGCTGTCGCTAACTGGTGTTAGTGACAGCTTGGTAATAGGGAGATAATTTTATCTCCGCCTTCTTGGCTTTTAAAGCCAAAAAAGCGGAGATAAAACCCCTTGATAATATACCCCTATAAGTTTTAGTGGTGTTATAGTTAGCTGGACATTTTACTCATACAAAACCATTGAAATTGCTCCTATATAGTTAGTTGTACTAAGTATATATCGCGCACCCGCAATCCACTGCTGATGATGTCACATATTAGATCATTCATGACATGGTCAGTGACATCAGTGAATTTCAAAGGTTTTTTTAAATGCTAATTCCTAACTATATAAGGCCTGAAACCTATGGTTTTTTCAGTGAATTTCAAAGGTTTTTTAAATGCTAATTCCTAACTATATAAGGCCTGAAACCTATGGTTTTTTCAGTGAATTTCAAAGGTTTTTTAAATGTTAATTCTATTAGCGGATAACGTTTAAATATATTAATATCCTAGTGAGACCACCTGAGCAGCCCTAGGCGGTCAGGGTGTTTATATCCTGCCCCCTTTTTCTGTTCTACACGTTTGTTTTTCTGCTTTCTTGTGCCTAATTCCTAACTATATAAGGCCTGAAACCTATGTTTTTTTCAGTGAATTTGCAAGGATTTTTAAATGCTAATTCCTAACTATATAAGGCCTGAAACCTATGGTTTTTTCATTGAATTTGCAAGGTTTTTAAATGCTAATTCCTAACTATATAAGGCCTGAAACCTATGGTTTTTTCAGTTAATTTGCAAGGTTTTTTTAAATGCTAATTCCTAACTATATAAGGCCTGAAACCTATGGTTTTTTCAGTGAATTTCAAAGGTTTTTTAAATGCTAATTCCTAACTATATAAGGCCTGAAACCTATGTTTTTTTCAGTGAATTTCAAAGTTTTTTTTAATGCTAATTCCTAACTATATAAGACCTGAAAGCCCATCAGGAATCCCCAGTAGGCACCAGGGGACTGCATTGCAGAGAGGTGTAATTAAGCGCCGGCCCTTTTTACACCTCTCTGCAACGCAGCCCCCGTGCATGTTTGAAGAGGGGGAACTCATTCCTCCTGCATACTGGGGGCCCCTGGGGGCAAACTAGCCCACCTGAAACCTCCAGTATGCGCCAGGGGGCTGCATTGCAGAGGTGTAATGAGGCTATGCCCCTTGTTACACCTCTCTGCAACGCAGCTGCCTGGCGCGTTTGCAGAGGGGGAACTAATTCCCCTTGCATAATGGGGGTCCCTGGGGGCCAACTAGCCCACCAGGAGCCTCCAGTATGCACCAGATGGCTGCATTGCATAGAGGTGTAATGAGGCCACACCCTTTTTTACACCTCTCTGCAACGCAGCCCCCGAGCATGTTTGAAGAGGGGGAACTAATTCCCCTTGCATACTGAGCCATCTTGTGCCTTGTTAGAACCAAGGCACAAGAAAGCAGTGAAACAAAGGTGTGAAACTCGCAAAGGGGCCAGAGTAGAAACACCCTGACCCCCTAGGCCTGCTCAGGGGGTCCCACAAGGACCCTCAAGGCAAAAAATATATATATATATTTTTTTTAAGTCGCGGGGTACAAAAAAACAATAAAAAAAATATATAACAACAATAAGAATAAAAAAAACAGTTCTTTTCAGAACTACCTCCAATTTATATAAAAATGCTACATTTTTAAAAAACTCTGTCTTTCTTTTTTTCTCCAGGGTACGCGTACCGGTACGTGTACCGATACGTGTACCGGGGCGCGCACCCCCTCAAAAAAAGAAAAAAACCATAATGAGTGTGTGTGTGTGTGGTGTGTGTGTGTTGGGGGTAAATGTAAATGTAGTTGAGCTTATATAGCGCACAGCTACCCGCAGTGGGTTTCCCGGCGCTTGCTTAGGGAACCCTTCCTGGTATTCCCCTGTGAGATAGCAGGGTATCCACAAGGTGAAAGTCAGGCATCCCGCCGCGAGGGGCCGTTGTGGGGTGGGGGTGGGTGCGTGTGTGGGGGGTATGTGTGTGGGGTGTGTGTGTGTAGGATGTGTGTGTGTGTGTGTGGTGTGTGTGTGTGTGTGTGTGTGTGTGTGTGTGTGTGGGTGTGTGTGTGTGTGTGTGTGTAAACACTGTGATGACCGGTTTGTTCCTCGTAGTGTGGGTTAACCTTGACAGAACCAGACAAACACTATCTTTGTGAGGACAAGTGCGTTATGAGGACCTGTCCCCATAGTGTGTTTAAATGAAATTAAGTTGACGGAAAAAAACCTAAGATTTGGAACAAGTACACAGATATAAATAGAGCAAACTTTATGGCTGGCTGCTCTGCATGTTTCACGTTAAAGTCAAGTTCCATATATAAATAGCATGCTCCATACTTCCAAGAGTCAGTGTCTTACTGTGATGAGTAAGGCACTTATTCTTTTTGGATAACTTACCATATAATTTAAGCAAAAATTAAAATACAGAATGAAATAAACCAGGCATGCAGATCCATCTAGATTAGTATGCTGTTTATTCCCATTTGTTGGACGAGCATCTTGGCTAGGTTGCAGCTTCGTCCCTTGTGATTAATCGTCCAACTCATCAATCAACAATGGATAGATAGCATATTACTCTCTGCACATCTGCATATACGTATATAACAAATATATGTTTGTTGAATAAGGTAACGTTTTGTTCTTTTTTAAATTGCCACTTTTGCTTGCCAATTTGAATTCATATTGCCATTTTAGAAAAAGAATTGTTTTGAATCATAAAGCCAATAAAATAGACCAATAAATGGAAGCATATGAAAAGTGCTGAGCCAGCACAATGTACAAATAGATTACAGACTTCTTTTTGGCTTGTGGGAGTCTAGGGAGAGGAGGAGACACTGTATTCCTTCGTTATTATTATTGTTCTGTCAGCTACAGCAAAAGTTCTACAGAATCTGTCATTCGAATTTCTTGGCCTTAAGAACATTTCACTGAGTTGGCAACTTCACTCAAGTGATGAGCCCAGAGTTCCAAGCTTCGTATTAAAGATATGTCTAAAATTGCCTCTTCATTTAACACAATAACAATCTTACTGACAGCAGAACATGCATGCTCTGCGGTACAATGATTTGCAAAGCAGCTCCTTTCTTTCATCTATTAGCTTAACTGTACAGAAACATGAAACAGACCTCTTATTTTTAAGAAAAACAACCCTAGATTTAGCAGAGTGAACAATGAGCGAGTGTGGAAAAAGAAAGCCTTTCGCTCAACAAAAAAAGTTAAAAAGTGATATCTGAAAAGGGGACATGCCAATTTACAAACCTGCAGAGGATGGAAACTATTGATTACCTGTAACCTTAATGAAAAACGAATTATAGGCAAGACCTATGATATATCTTATAATTACATTGTTTCAACGTATTCGCTGTTTCCTAATTTGGTAAAAGGTACACCTGGAAACATTTCCTCTTAAGCTTGCTGTTCCAGGAATAGTATGCATTTTTCGGTGCTGTTAAAATGGTCCACATTTCAGCTGAAATGCCATTCTAATATTACAAAGGAAAGCGAATAATCTGATTGCAACATAAAGACTACATTTTCAAAAATAGCCTTGTTTAATGAAACATTTTATCATGCTGTGTTCCTTTTCAGAAAATGCATTAATGTTGGACCATATTGCCTCTAAATAGTTTGGGGCTTATTTATGAGCCCCTTGTGCCATTGGTGCGCCATGTTGCGTGACGCACTGACGGCGCAACCTGCTGCGTGAAATTTACAAGCACATGTAAAGCCACCCTGCGTGGTTTTACGTGTGCTCATAAATCTCGCCCCGTTTCATTCAACACCCTGCGTGTTAGGGGTATGACATGGGTGTTGCAGTGGGTGTTCCCACGCAACACCCATGTCCACTGATGCATTCCAGATTTACCAGCAATCATAAATCTGGAAATAGGCTGGCCTCGGTTTTTCCTCTTTCAATGAGTGCTGCTTTCTACAGCACACATTAGAAGAGGAAATCACCTCACGTAATTGCTTTTGTGCAGGAAGGTGCCCCTTCCTGCAAAAAAACAATCTCCCAATGACACAGGCACCCATGCAGGGTGCCTGCGCTGGCGCATGGCAGCAATTTGTCTGCCAGCACAGGGAAAGGCACAGAGCTGCAATATGTTGCTGTAAATATGTCACATCCCTGTTCCTGGAAACTAACGCAGTGTGGCGCAGCAAAATAACTTACGGCTCCGGGCTGCATCAGTTTCCCATAAATAAGCCACTTTGTTTAGAGCGTATTAATGTAGCATGCGCGATGGCCACAGACGTTTCAGCTGCTGATCGTTGCATGAAGATTGTTCCCACTGGGACTGTCGGAACTCACCTGATTGTAAAGCATAGCAATCCAAACAGCTGCCGACATTATAATCCCTTGTAGAAAAAGTGGGTGTGTGAGTTACTCAAGCTCCACCCAGCACACATAATTAAGCAGTGGGGATATAGCGAGAATGCAGTCTGTAAGGGTAGTTTGCGAGCGTATTTTGAAGCCCAGGGGCATGGGTCAGAGCAGTGTATCTTGGTGCAGAGCTAGGGATCCTCAGGTCCACTTGCCTCCAGCCAGACCTCCGAACACCATCTGGAGGCCCAAGCTCAAGTACCGCTATGCATATTGCTAGACCTAGTGCTGTGCACTTCTGCATTCCTGACACTGTCTGGGCTCAGTGCCTAATATGTAAAATAATGGTGATGCACCGTTACATCGCAACTTTTACAACGGGAGTCTTTTACAACGGAACTTTTACAACGCAGGATCCATTACATCGGATGCCATTACAACGCATGGCATTACATAGCAGATGCTATTACAACGCATGGCATTACATCGTAAGTATAGGTAAGTATTTAATTTTTTTTAATTTTATTAATATTAATTATAATTAAATATATTTATTTATGTTTTTTAATATTATTAATTTATTATTTATTATATTAATTAAAGTAATTTTTAAAATAAGTACAGGTGTACAGGGGTGTTTTTAGGTTTAAGGGTAGGGTTTGGGTTTTGGGGTACGGGGGTGTTTTTAGGTTTCAGGGTAGGGTTTGGGTTTTGGGGTACAGGGGTGTTTTTAGGTTTCGGGGTGTTTTTAGGTTTCAGGGTAGGGTTTGGGTTTTGGGGTACAGGGGTGTTTTTAGGTTTCAGGGTAGGGTTTGGGTTTTGGGGTACAGGGGTGTTTTTAGGTTTCAGGGCAGGGTTTGGGTTTTGGGGTACAGGGGTGTTTTTAGGTTTCAGGGCAGGGTTTGGGTTTTGGGGTACAGGGGTGTTTTTAGGTTTCAGGGCAGGGTTTGGGTTTTGGGGTACAGGGGTGTTTTTAGGTTTCAGGGCAGGGTTTGGGTTTTGGGGTACAGGGGTGTTTTTAGGTTTCAGGGCAGGGTTTGGGTTTTGGGGTACAGGGGTGTTTTTAGGTTTCAGGGTAGGGTTTGGGTTTTGGGGTACAGGGGTGTTTTTAGGTTTCAGGGTAGGGTTTGGGTTTTGGGGTACAGGGGTGTTTTTTGGTTTCAGGGCAGGGTTTGGGTTTTGGGGTACAGGGGTGTTTTTAGGTTTTAGGGTTGGGTTTGGGTTTTAGGGTACAGGGGTGTTTTAGGGTTCAGGGTTGGGTTTGTGCTTAGGGCTAATTAAATTATATTTACCATTTATAAATTAATTAAAATATATTTATTAAATTAAATTAATTATATTATATTAATTACATTTTTTAATTAAATTAATTAAATTAAATAAATTATTTTAATTAATTTAATTTAATTACAATTTTAAAAATATTTAAATTAAATTAATTTCATTATATTAATTAATTAAAATTAATTACAATTGTTATTAAAATAAATTAAATAAATAGATTTAAATTTATTAAATTAAATTAATTACTATTTTAAAATGTATTTTAATTAAATTAATTAAATTAAATTAATTAAATTAAGTTAATTACATTTTTTTTAAAAAGGTATACTTACCTATACTTACGATGTAATGCCATGCGTTGTAATAGCATCTGCTATGTAATGCCATGCGTTGTAATGGCATCCTATGTAATGGATCCTGCGTTGTAAAAATTCCGATGTAACGGAATGCGTTGTAAAAAACCGCGTTGTAGTGACACCAATCCTAAAATAATAGGTGTCAGGGCCCTGATCAGGAGGCCACTGCAGCATCCACCACCCATTACACCTGCCATCCCTGCAAATAACGGTACCAAAACAACAACTAACCATCTCTCTCACATGCAAGTGTGACAGTTCCGATTATTACAGGTCCCCTAAGCTAAAGGAAAGGCTACGAAGGCAGGTATTATTTATTGCTCATCCCTCAATTAGATGAGCAGTGCAGTGCTGACAATTATGTGCTGGTGCCTAGCACCAAAAATCAATTAAGTGCTGTTGCCAGGCACCTGAAACCACCGGCTCCAATTAAGCACTGCACTCATTGCTCACCCTCTGACTGACTGTGAAGTGATTGACTCCCTGATGCTTTAAACAGTGGATGATAGCCTGGAGGGCACGGTTCTGGTCAAGGGTTATTTTGTAATGAAGCTGAGCTCCGAAATCTGCTGATACTCCTGAGATTGCACGGTCTCCACTTCCCCATGTAGGGTTACTTCTAGTGAGAAGAGGAGGCGAAATAGGTATGCACTGTGGCCATGGCACGGCACCAGAATGAGAATGTCCTTGCAAAGGGCTTCAAATTGTTCATGTGTGCCTGGGGTACACACTTCCAGTCGTTATAGCTTGTCACAGCTGCTGCAAATGTCAATAAAGTCCATGCGTTCTCCGTGGTCTGTTACAGCTTCACAGAGAAGCGGTCTTCTTGATCCATGGCATAACTCTGCCCTTTACATTAGTTTTCATTAAAATATTTAAAAAAAAATATTGATGTATATATGTTTATGGTATTACTAAGGTGGAAACCTTGCAGAACTGCAGAGCAGTGCTGTACTTGTTCAAAGGCAAGCTTACATTTGCTGAATAATAGGAAATTAAACTCAGTTGTGGCCAGTTAGTGCATTGTGATACAGTTTTCGTTAAAGAGGTGAGCCTTAAACTTTCATATAAATTGGAGCAGCTTCTTAATGATTCTGATGAGTACAAGGATATTGTTCCAAATCCTGGGTGCAATGATAGAAAAGCTCATCTGATTTATTTTTTAGCACTTTCTAGTCTGCCGTCTGGTGGTGCCATGAGTGGGAGTGTAACGAGAACCACCAGAGATGGTGAGCTTCTCTGCAAGATAAGGGAGAGTGGGTGCTGGTTGTGAGGACTTTGTAAATGATGCTGCTAGTTTTGAAGATGGTTACTGGCTGGTAAAGGGAGCAAATGGAGTCCCATCAAGGCCGGGGTTGTTGTAATCATATGTCATCAGGTCACTACTGGACCACAACTGCAGCAATGGAGTTTAAGCTGGCCAACCTGGAACGGCACACTATGGCCAAGCATAAACAGTTCTGCTCAGAAAGGGGACTAAAAAGGAAAAAGGACACCAACATGTTGGTACTGCAGGAAGATCTGAAGTAATGGACAGAGATTCACCAGTTGATGGCGACCACAGAGGAGCAAGAGGGTGAGGATACAAAATTGGAGAATCCCGACCAAGCCAACAGCCCATGGAATGTGGTCTTCGGGGGAGGGGACTCATCTCCAGAATTGGATCCTCCTGCCAGAGTAGGAAGCAGTGTTCCATCACATGGCCGGTCCCTAAAGGAACTGGTGGAAAGGAAGGCAAAATTAAAAAGGGAGGAGACAAGAGCTGAAAGGTTTTGGAGGTCAAACTATTTTTAGTGGCCTATGAACTAAGTCTCAAGGAGCTGGATGTCAAGGCCAGACAAGCACAGTCCACAAGTGATGGTGGCAGGATACCTGCAATGTCTAAAGGAGACAAAAAGGTCTGTGTCCCCTAAGATATGGTGCCCTTTTATATAATAGGGGATAATATTGACGAATGATTTTCTTCCTATGAGGTAGTCCTAAAGGTTTACTAGATCCCAGAAGAGCACAGGGGAATGGTTTGAGGAAACACATGCCTACAGTGGGATGGGACACACTACTCACTTTAGAGGTTGGTGAAACAACCCGGTACACAACTATGTAAGCTATCTTGATTGCTAAGTTTGGGCTGACCCCTGAAAGTACTGCCAATGGGGTCCATGACAGCCAGAAGCTCCACAACCAGTCCTGGGTAGATTGTGGACTAATCTAGCAAGGCATTGAATGGTTGGGTGTGGGGGTAGCAAGGTTAATGACTAAACTGGGATGTTTATTCTGGTTTTAAGAAAGCACATGCTAAGAAGTTGTTTTGCAGAACTGGTCCAGCGCCTAGTTGAGAGCAAGCTGACTGTCTCTAGGAAGATTGATGAGGAGGTAGACCTCTGGGCCACTGCCAAACTCTCCAAAAGGTATCTGGGTGGGAACTTCAACGAGAGATTTGATTTTGATTTGATTTGAAAACTTGTATAGCGCACGAATGCCCAAAGACGTGTAGGCGCTGAGCGGTAAGGTGCCAGAAGAAGAGTGAGAGTGGAGATTTAGTTAGTAAAGAACCATGTTTTTAGTGCCTTTCTGAAGGGGAGCAGTGTTGGGCTGTTTTTTATGTCAGTTGGGAGTGAATTCCAAGATTTCACTGTCCCCAGAATAAAGCTTGTTCCACCGCAATGAGCTTTGTTGAATCTGGGGGTTTGTAATAGTTTGCTCTGTGATGATCTTAGATTTTGGCAGGTAAATATTAGATTATGTGTTGTTTTAGGTACTGAGGACCAATCCCATGCAATGCCTTGAATGCTAGGCATAAGGATTTAAATGTTATCCTGTGTTCCACTGGAAGCCAGTGCAGCTTTCTCAGTCCATAGGACATTGACTGGAATTTAGGAATATCCAGCAACAATCTCACTGCTCCATTTTTCTAACTTTGTAGCTGAAGTAAATGCTGCGTTTGCAAACCCATATAAAGGGCATTCCGTAATCGAATTTGGACAGGGCTAATACTGTCACAAGTGTTTTCACGGAATTCGGTGGTACGAAGGTTCAAACTTTCCTAATTATCTTTAGAACAAAGAAGATAGTAGAGGAAAGATTGCTGATCTGGTGTTTAAAGGTAAGATTATCGTCAAATATGAAGCCCAGATTCTTCACCTTCTTGACTGGGACCGGAAATTCTCCCAAACCAGGTGGCCTCCACCTATGTGACCAAAAGGAGGTGTCAGACCCCAGCATAAGTACCTCTGACTTTCCCCCATTCAACTTTAGGCAGTTTCAGCTCATCCACTGGTTCACCTGGGTCATACAGCAATTAAACCGGTCTGCTGTTTCCTCAACATTGCTAGAGATTGACACCACTAACTGGGTGTCATCTGCGTGAGATTTCACAGAGAAGCAGAACTGCCTAGGTATTTCAGCCAAGGGAGTCACATAAAGCTTAAACAACATTGGAGTTCAATGAAGAGCCCTGTGGAACACCACAGGGAAGCATAAAATACTCTGAGGAGGAGGTTCTGAGCTGAACATACTGGACCCTATTGCTCAAATAGGATTTAATCCTTTTAAGGGCTGAATCCTTTATTCCCTGCTTCTGAAAGAGTAGTCAGGAGTTCCACCAGAAGAAAGAGGCTGGAGAAAACCATACAAATAAAGATTTCTGTAAAGGCTCCCAAAATAATTCCTATGGGAACATTGGTAACTAGTCCCAGTCTGGGCCTAAGATGAAGGTGTAGGAGTTTTGTACCCCAATGTACTGAGTGCTACAAATATGGGTACTCCAAAGGAAACTCCAAGTGCCCAAAAAGGGCACAGTCCCCACCAGTGGGCATGCACCGCGGTTGACGAATGTAGCACTCAGAGAGGAGATAGTCCCAGCTAGCTTTGGGGAACAGACATAGCTGACCCATTTTTCCCTGGGAGATAAGGAGATGGCGCCAAAATCCCATATGCCTGCCAATACTTCTAAGTACAGACAGTGGGTCACCATCAATGGGCAGTGGGTGGAGGCTCTGAGGGACACAGGAGCCCCCATGACTTTTCTAAAGTACCAGCTGGTGTCCCTGGGCTGGTCCTTCCTAACACATTCCAGTAGGTAATAGTTGCTGACGGGAAATATCCTTTACAACGCGGGGTTTACACTGCTGGGCCTTCACGACGCAGCCATCACAACGCAAGTCATTACTACGACTTGCGCTGGATGGTGCTCTTGCTCAAGGAATAGTTTAATTTTCTATTCCAACACCTTCCCTACTGTTACGTGGGCTGGAGTTGGAAAAGAAAATTAAAATAATCCACAATCCAGCGCCCTCCAACGCAAGTCGTTGTAACAACTTGCGTTGTGATTTCTGCGTTGTAATGGTAGCGCGGTGTAAACACCGTGTCGTAATGACATACATCCGTTGCTGACAATCTTGAGAGCCGACTACAGGTGGCTCTAGTTCCCATTGAGTGGGGGAAGCTCAGGTTCTCAAAATGTAACTGTGAGCACTGCCATGTCTGTAGATTGTCTTTTGGGCAGTGACTTGGAGCACACTACCTGGAGGGAGATAGAGCTCAGGTCACATGTATTGATGTTGGGATAGCCTGAAGTGGTCTGTATGACCACATAAGGTCCATGGCTGCCCGCAAAGGAAATAAAGGGTGTCTAGAGCCTGGCAAAATGGCCCAGACATTTGCCAAGAAGGAGAGTGGCAGGAAACCAGTCCTTTCATTTCTATGCTCCAGGTTGATGGGGCACCAGAGGAAGATGCCCGCCGTGGAAAACATTGCCTCTCTGGGTGACCTCCTGAGCCTGCTGGTTGACAAGTTGAGGGTGGGTCCACCAGGGAGGAATTCCTCAAGGTACAGAAAGAGTGCCCCACTCTAGAGGGCATGAGGAGGCAAGTTGAGGCCCATGCAGAAGGTGACATCTCTGGGGATAACCTGATCCATAGTGTTAATAACCGCCTATATAAAGAGCCCAGGGCTGCTAGATTTGGTGCTGGTGGTCCTCCTGTGTTACAGGACATTAATACTGAGTTTGGATCATGACATACCCCTGGCAGGACATCTGAGACTAGGCAAAACCTTTGCAAGTCTTCCTGCCTACTTCTATTGGCCCTGGATGAAGGCAGACTCAGATGCATTATGTAGATACTGTCCCACCTGCCAGGCAAGTGGGAAGTTAGGGAAAAAGTCCAATACCCCTCTGACCCCATAACCTGTCAATGACACTCCCTGTGCGAGTGTAGGCATCAACATTATTGGACCCTTGGACACAAAGACAGCTTAAGGGAGCATGTTTATCCTGGTCTTGATGGACCATGTCGCTCGCTACGTAGAGGCCATCCCTCTGAGGTCAGTAACTGCACCTGCAGTGCCCAGGGTCCAGATGGATATTTTTACCTGCGTGGGATTTCCCAAAGAGTTAGTGTATGACAGAGACAATAACTTCATGTCAGCGTACATGACGTACATTTGGGATGAGTGTTGGGTAACTTTTATCTTCTCCACACCCTATCACCCCCAAACCAATGGTCTTGTGGAGAGATTCAACAAGACCTTGAAGGGCATCATAATCAGCCTACCTGAGTCCATGAGATGTATGTGGGATGTTCTCCTTTCATGCATGTTCTTTGCCTACAGGGAGGTGCCATAAAAGAGAGTGGGGTTTAGTCCCCTTGAACTCTCAGGCAACCCCCTCAGGATGTGGTCAGCTACATGCTGGCCCTCCACAACCAGATGAACTGCTTCTGGAAAAATGTGAAAAACAATCTTGAGGCCTTTCAAGAAGTTATGAAACTCTGGAATGATCAGACGGCCACTCTGGTGGAGTTTTAGCCTGGCCTGAAGGTGTGTGCTATGGAGCCTGTGGAACCCAGAGTTCACCCAGATCACTGGACAGTCCCATATGAGATGAAGGAGTGGAAGAGGAAGTCCACCTACTTGGTGGATGTCATGACCCCTAGAAACCCCTCATGGAAGCTCCATGTGAATCACCCCAAACCCCACTTTCAGAGGTCCAAAATGAACATGATCCTGGTAATAGATGAAGGGGTGAAAGAGCAGTGCATGCCTCTCCCTGACCTGTTGTCTGCTCAGGAACACAATGGACCAGTGTACCCTACACTGACCCCAGAACAGCAGCGTGACTGTGTCCAGTTACTAGGGTATATTGCTTTTCTGCTTTCCCTCAAACCTGGATTCACATACCTGCGCATGGCATAGATACTGGAGACAGTTTACATGTAAAGAACAACATTTACAGGTTGGCAGACAAGGTGAGGGCCAGTATCAAGGAGGAAATCTCAAATAGGCTGATGTTAGGGGTTATTGAGTCCCAGTCCCAGCCCTGTAGAGCTGGTACCCAAAGCTGCCCCACCAGGCACCAGTCCAGAATTTAGGCTCTGTGTGGACTATCAGGGTCTCAATTATGTCCCAAATATAGATGTACACCACATACTCTTAGCTGATGAGTCATAGACAGGCTGGCTTCTGCCAAGTTCCTCAGTATGTTTAATTTAGCATCAGGGTACTAGCAGATTGGTCCGACTAAGGTGGCAAAATGGAGGTCTGTATTCTTAAACCCAGAGGGCCACTTTCAGTTTCAGGCGATGTCTTTTGGTTTGAAGAATGCCCTTACCACCTTTCAGAAGTTGGTCAACAGGGTTCTAGGTGGGAAGGACATATTCTGTACTGACCACCTGGATGACATACCTGTATAAAAGTCCAGCTGGGAGGAACACCTGCATGTGCTCCAGGGTGTGCTTCAGGCCCTACAGCAGGTGGGTCTGGCTAACAAAGCAAGTAAGTGGCAGGTAGGCCAGTGCTCTGTGGTTTATCTGTGCCACATGGGGGGCGGGGTCAAGGTGCAGCTCCTCCAGGCTAAGATTGAGACTATCTTGGCCTGGTAACGTATGAAACACAGACTGAAATGAGGGCCTTCTAGGCCTTACAGGATTATATATGAGCTTTGTAAAGGGTAGGGCACCATTGTTGCCTCCTTAACAATTATGACTTCAGCTAAGAAGCCAAGACAGGTGATCTGGACAGAGGCCTGCCAGAAATACTTTGACACCCTCAAGGAGGCCACAAGCACTGCACCTGTACTCAAGGCTCCTGGCTTCTTTAAGGAGTTCATAGTGCTGACATATGCTTCAGAGCATGGGATGGGGTGGTCTTAGCATAGTTAAATGAGGAGGGCCTAGTTCAACCAGTAACCTTTATTAGCAGGAGGCTACTTCCACAGGACCAGAGGTGGAGTTCAATTAACAGGTAGGTCTTTGCTGGGTTCTGGTCACTGAAGAAGCTGAGACCATTGCTGTTACGGACTCACTTCCGGGTTCAGACAGACCACAGACCCCTCAGGCGGCTCATGCAAATGAGGGGTCAAAATCCAAAACTGTTGAGGTGTTCCATCTCTCTACAGGGAATGAACTGTATGGCGGACGGTCTATCCAGGTTCTTCTGCCTTAGTGATGAGAACTCCTAAGGGCTTGCGTAGTTCTCCCCACTTTCAGATGGGAGGGAACACGTTAGACCTTTCAACTTTAGGGTAGTGTTCCCCCAACCTTTTTCCTTCCTCCTCCATTTTTTCTGACCTCGTTACTGCTGGCATTATGACTCTGAGCGCTTTACCACTGCTTACAAGTGCTGCTAAAGTTCATGTGCCATCCACATGGTAGTATAGGCTCATATCCAATTGGCATATTTAACTTACTTACAAGTCCCTAACACTGTGCACTACATGTGCCCAGGGCCTGTGTATTAAATGATGTCCTGCAGCACTGATTGTGCCACCACCTGTGTCCTCACCTATGCCTCCGCATGCCCTTTTACTTTACTATAATACTCAAACCTTCGATGCTAGATCTAATTCCGCTACACTAAACAATGAATCCTTCCCCTCCCTAACTTTCCACTCATCAGACCTACCTCTTCCTTCAACTCAAGATAGAAAGGGAAATAATGGCAACCACTTGAGAATCATCAACAACAGCAACTTGGCAAATGGCTGATCCTTAAACTGCCCTTCTTCTAGCATATGTCCTCATCTCCTAAACCATCTGTGATCCAATTGGTGCCCCTCTATAAAATTACTACACGCAACCCACCTCTAGCGAATGACCTAACACACACAATGCCCATCGATGACACTGATTTGAGCCTTCCTTCCACCCTTCTTCCAAACGTCACCTCTAATATACCATCTTCTTACAGTCATAATCCAATCCTCTTCCTGAATACTTCCCTCCACAATAACATTCAATCTGTGGACCACCCCTCCACCCCTATGCCATCTGTCACTCCCATCTGCATTGCAATCCCTTCATCCCTCGAGGACAGGCTCTCAGATCTTACATCTGAACAACAAGTTCAGGGCAACCTAAAGAACCTTATACACATGTCAGGTCGCTCAGTGTGATGGAGGTCTAGGAGGTACTCTTGTGGTAATGAGGCTCTAGACACTTGAACTCTTTTTGGTGTTCTCGTTTATTTGAAGAAAAAGAAAAGAAAAATGTCCATCCGGTTTTTCCTGGGGGGGCGTTGATTTCCACTGATGCTTGGAGGGTGGTGACTTAATTCCCTGGTCTTCATGGGTCTCCGTGACTCAGTTGGAAATAGAGAGGGGACAAAAAAATACTACGGGTCAATGGGAGGGTCGATATACTGAACATTGAAATGGAAGGGTTTGTGAAGGGCCACCAAACACCGCCACCATGTGCAACCCTTCTTACTAGAATGAAACAGTGTCCTCCCCATGAGCCTCCCTGTTAGACCTGGCACCTTGGCGTGAGTTTCCCTTCCACTTTTTGCTGATGTGCCTCAGATGTTTTTGCTGGTGTCCGCTGCTCAGGTCACTGCACCACGGCCAACCCGTGCCGCAGTGCAAGTGCTCCCTATGTAAAGTGTAACTGTGATTGATATTCCTGATTGGTTCATTGGATTTACTATCAGTCCCCAGTAAAGTGCACCAGGAGTGCCAGGGCTTGTAAATGCCAATGCTGCTAGAGGGCCTGCAGCGCTGGTTGCGCCACCCACAGAAGCAGCCTTTTAAAATGTGTCTAGGATCTGCTATTGCAGAACATGTGTGCAGTCTGGTACTGTCATGCTGGCTGGGAAAGTGCACACACTTGCCAGTCCCTAAACCTTCCCATAACTTCATATTAGTCACCCCTATGGTAGGCCCAAGGGCAGGGTGCATTGTAAGTGTAAGGTAGGACATGCCCTGATGCGTGTGGCATGTCCTGATAGTGAATTACAGCCAAATTTGTTTTTCACTATTGTAAGGCTACCTGTTCTCTTAGGCCAGATGGGCTGCTGGAATTATTACACTCTATAATCCCAGCAGGCCCAGGGAACATGGTAGAAAGTCAAGTTTAGTATGCCTGAACTCAGAATAATAAAATACTTCTTTTAGTAACGTTTATTTTCATATACTGTGTTTGCAAATGCTACTTTTAGAAAGTTAGCATTTGCTTGCCTAACCATTTCAGCCCGCCTCTGCTTGGATGTGTATCTGACTGTCTGGGTTATGTGAGTGACAGGGCTGGGGGATGACAGGTGGTGAATGCAAGGATTACACCTTAGTGGGAGGTGGGAGTGCCCCTGGACTCTGAATAGGGCTGTGCTCTCCCACCACAATGCTGGCTCCGCCCCCTGGGGAGCGACTGATAACTCAGCCGGCAGCTGGCCCAGGAAGGGCGAAGCACTGTCATCAAAGTACTCCTGGCTGCCCCTGTCCCCACAATGCTGGTTCCACCTCCTATGGAGCGTCTGATGTGCCTGCCCCTCACACTGAAAGCAGAAGCCAGAGTACACCCAACAAAGTACTCAGAGACGGAAAGGAGTTATGCAAAGGCCCCCCTTGCCTGTGAGAACAAAGAAAACTCTGTATGAAAGTAGGAGCCCTGCTCCTTGTAAATGAGAATCCTGTTTCCCACAAAGAACCTCTGCCCAACTAGAAGGAGAAGAAGACGCTGGAAGGACTGGCCTGCTGCTTGCCTTGCTGAGGAAGAAGAGGAAAAGACTTGATGAAAAGACTTTGCTGACTTGTGCTTTGAAACATTCTCCAAGGGCTTGATTGAGCTTGCCCCCTGAACTGAACCCCAGGACCAGTGGGTTCTCTTGTGCTTTGGCTCGTCTATTCTCTAAGGCCGAGTATTTCCTCCCGCCGGAGGTGAAGTCTGCCCCCTCTCGCCCCTCCTAGGGCCGTGGTACCCGGGAGCCAGCCTGCCCTCTTGCCCTTGAGAGCCTTGCTCTGTTCGGAGTCGCTCTCTGCCCCAGGGTTAAGGCCGGCCGCTCCTCTACCCCCGCCTGCTTATTGGAGTGCCTGTGTGCGATCGCAGCCCCTCCCGCCGGAATCCCGGGGACGCGAGCAGCCTGCAGCCTGGACGGCCGCCCGTGCATTCCATTGCACCCGGCCGCCCCGCTTTGCTCGGTTACCCCCGGAGAGGCCGCGCCGCATTGTGAAGGGACCCCCTCTCACTGTGGGCTCCAGTGCTGCGCCCCGCCTCCCGGAGATCCTCCGCCTCGACAAAGAGACCCCAAGGCGCTGACCGGACCGAGTCACGCTGTTCGTGCACGACTCGGCCCAAACCCCAAAAGAAAGGAAGCATTCCCGAGGACCGTACACTGGGCTAGGGGCCCACAACGTTTGTTTTCCCTTTAATCCAGTGTGCGCCTTCATTGTGGCCAGTACGCCGATCCGCTACCGGGCTCATTGGCGGAGTGCGGCGCGTATCCAGGACAGCATTGCTCCCTGGTGTTCGCACCTCCAGAGACTGAGCGCATGGTGAACTGTGCACCTCGTCCCTCCTTTCTGGGCTGTACGCTGGGATCGGTGCGCCTCGCACTGCCTGCTCTACTTGGACGCTTCATTTTCTAAGTCGGAGCTGTACGCTGCGTACCCGGCTCACGCCCGTTGCGTGAGCATTGATAGGGCTAGTGGCTTTCTCCTGTGCAGAGCGCACAGAAGTGCTACGAAGCGCCCAGCAGGCCTAAGACTGACCTAAAGGACCGGGAAACCGTAATAGAACTATTTTAAAGTCAATTGGACCAAGAAGAACCATTGCTTTGAACCAGAACTAAGAAGAAAAGCTTGCCTATTTACAACCTGTGGCCTAAACCTAAAAACGTTATATTTGGTCTTGTGATAAGTCTGATCTGCATATACATATATATTTTTACATAAAAGAACGTATTTTTATATATCTACAGACTGGTGTCCATTTGTGGGGGGATTGGTACATTTTACTGTGTGTTATTACAAATGCTTAAGTAAACAACGCCTGGAGAATAGCCTTGGCTGCTAACGCCACGCACCTAGAGGGTGAGCAAGGGTAATTCTAAGGGGTCATCCTTCGTCCTGACTTAGAGGAGAGGGTCCCTGCTTGTCACAAGTGAATACTTGCGCCAACCAGAGACCCCCAATTCTAACATTGGACGCAGCGGTGAGGATTTGCGAATTTGCATTTGTAGTTGACATACAGTGAATTGCTGATCACCACATAGTGAGAGCAGACCTATAACGCAGCCACAGATTTCCATTTTTTTAAATTTTGTTGAGACATCTGCCATTGCTGAAGCCATGCCTGGCTCACTCCCTGCTGGAAGAATGCCCTCTGTGATTTCTGGAATTGAAGATGTGGATTGGGGACACAAAGGTCTGGAGAGCTACTCAAGGGAGCAGTTGAGAGACTACTGTGTAAAGTTCAGAGTTGCAGACACAGGATGCACAAATAAAGCCCAATACATCAAGGTGCTGAGAGCCTGGAAAGAGTCAAGAGAGCCACAGAATGCGGTGGATATCATACCACCAGATGGCATTTTGGAGCCAGGCAGAGGCCTGTCACCAGAGGAGCTGGCAGACAGGGCAGCAGACAGGGCACATGGAGTGGCAAAATTAGCTGGACAAATGGAGATGGACAAGCAAAGATTGGCCATGGAGGTGCAGCAGCGCCAAATGGAGCATGACCTGAGATTGAAGGAGTTGGAGCTGAGAGGTTCGGGAACAACTCCTTCTGGTGGCAGCACAACGCCGGTGCAGGTAGAGTCCAGGATTTGCATACCCAAAGATGTAGTTAAGGAGTTCTTTAGGGGGGATGACATAGGACAGTGGTTTAGGGCTTATGAAGTAGCCATGTCCTCCCACCGGGTCCCTGACAAGGATTGGGGAGTGGGGTTGTGGGGGAGGTTCCTTAGCTAAGGGCGGGACACCCTACTAGATTTGCCCACTGAAGAACAAAGTTCCTACCCCCGCATGAAAGAGGCCTTAATGACCAGGTATGGGCTTATCCCTGAAATGTATAGACAGAAGTTCAGGGGGAGTGATAAGAGTCCTGGGAATACGTATGAGGAATATGTGACCGGTTTTTGCAGAGCACTTGATGGATGGGTAAAGGGTAGTAAGGTAAATGATTTTCAGGGGCTTCTTGATTTAATTGCATGGGAGCACTTGTCTGATCACTGTTTTCCCGAGCTACGCCAGCACCTGATTGATAGCAAGCTGTCCAACCAGAGGAAGCTTGCTGAGGAGGCGGACCGCTGGCTCAGCACCAGGGTCCACAAGGGTCCCGTGGGAGACTCCGCCAAGGGTGGCCAGGGTCCCCAGCAGAAGAGTGGGGGGGACAGGGGTAAACAAAGAGGGTTCCAGTGAGGCCCCCAAAGTAATCCCCAAGGGAACCAGCAGCGAGGTTCACAGCCTCCCCCACCCCCAAAGCAGAACGGGGCCCCGACAGGTAGGCCTGTTTTTAAAGGGGCCCTTCAATTGTTTCAGGTGTGGTGACCCAGGGCACATTGCCAGTGACCCCATGTTTCGCCTGTTTGGTAAATCAGCACCCACTGGTGCTCCACCCTGGCAAGTAACTAGTGTTAATTTGGGGGAAGAAGTAGTAGTCCCCGGGGGTGGAGATCCTGTCCAGATGACCCTAGTCTCTTTAGGAGACAGTGAGATGGTCCCTGAGAACTACTTGCCCTCTAACACTAAGAAATATGGGCAGGTGGTGACCATCAATGGTAAGAAAGCTGAGGCTCTTATAGATACAGGAGCCAGTGTGACTGCAGTGAGCCAGCACCTGGTGTCTCAAGAGTAGGTTGTACCCCATGCCTACTGTAGGGTTATCAATGCAGATAATTCAGAGAGTCAGTGTCCGATGGCTATAGTTCCCTTCAAGTGGGGGGTCTCTGGTACTCTGCAGGTCTGTGTGAGGAAAGCCATTCCTGTAGACTGTTTGCTAGGGAATGACTTGGAAGACTCCCCTTGGGAAAAGGTGGAGAAGACGACTCACCTGAGGATGGTGGGTCTGCCTGACTGGGCGTGCGTGACCACACGGTCAATGGCAGCCAGTAGGGGTGCTCAAGAGATCCTGGGGCCTGAAGGAGAGGCCCAGGAACCGGCCTTAGAGAGAAGGCGCAGGGGGCGCGGGAAACCGGCCCCTGAAGTTCCCACGTTCCAGGAGGAAGCAGACCTTGAGGGGGATGCCCTGGAGCCTACAGGGAAACAGATTGCTGAACTGGGGGACCTGCCTGAGCTGACCCATTGGCAGCAAGAAGGAGGCCCCTCCAGGGAGGAATTCTGCAGGGAGCAGAAAGAATGCCCTTCTCTCGTGGGTATGCAGCAGCAGGCTGCAGACCAGGCCAATGGTGTTCAGGCCAAGACACATTATGTATACTGGGAGAATTACCTCCTGTATTCAGAGCCTAAGGCTGCGGAACCTGGGTCAGCCCGTGTGCTGGTGGTACCCCAGAAGTTCAGAGCTTTCCTACTGGGGCTGGCTCATGATGTGCCGTTAGCAGGACATTTGGGGATGGACAAGACCTATGACAGGCTTGTCACCCACTTTTACTGGCCCCAAATGCATAAGAGCTCAGATGCTCACTGTAGATCTTGTCAGACTTGCCAGGCAAGTGGTAAGAGCGGAGGGAGGCACAAGGCCCCTCTGCAACCCTTCCCCATGGTCGATACGCCATTCCAGCGAGTCGGTATTGACATTGTTGGGCCTCTGGACCCAAGACAGCCATGGGCAACAGGTTTATCTTGGTCTTGGTGGACCATGCCACCCGGTACCCTGAAGCCATCCCTCTGAGGACAGTGACGGCCCCCGTAGTGGGACGGGCACTGATGGGAATTTCTTCACGAGTGGGATTCCCTCTAGAGGTAGTGAGTGACAGGGGGACCAATTTCATATCCAAGTATATGAAATCCCTGTGGCAAGAGTGTGGTGTAACCTACAAGTTCACCACCCCTTACCATCCCCAAGGAAATGGGTTGGTTGAGAGATTCAACCGAACCCTAAAAGGCATGATCATGGGCCTGGAAGGTCCAATGAGGCGTAAGTGGGACGTCCTCTTGCCATGCCTTCTCTTTGCATACCGTGAGGTGACACAGAAGTCCCTAGGGTACAGCCCCTTTGAACTGCTGTATGGTCACCCAGTGAGAGGACCTCTGAGTTTGGTAAAGGAAGGCTGGGAGCAATCTCCCAGGAAACCTCCCCAGAATGTATACAGTTACATGCTGGCCTTCTGAAACCAGACCAGGCCATTCAGGCAACTTGCTGAGGCAAATCTGGAAGCCAGCCAGGAAGAGATGAAGCAGTGGTATGACCAGAATGCCACTCTGGTGGAGCTTCAACCTGGACAAAAGGTGTGGGTCTTGGCCCCAGTGGAGCCTTGTGCACTCCAGGATAAGTGGACAGGTCCATTTGAGGTTGTGGAGCGCAAGAGTCCTGTAACCTACTTGGTGGACATGCAGTCTCCCAGGAACCCTTTGAGGGTCCTACATGTTAACCGCCTTAAGCCCCACTTGGAGAGGTCCGAAGTGGGCATGTTGTTGGCAACTGATGATGGAATGGAGGAGGAGTCTGAGCCTCTTCCTGACCTCTTGGTAGCCTCTGAGAAAGATGGGTCAGTGGATGGAGTTAACCTCTCACCCACCCTGACGCCTGAGCAACAGGAAGACTGCCGCCAATTGCTGGGGCAGTTTCCAGATCTGTTCTCCCTGGTTCCTGGTGTCACAGATTGGTGCGTCCATGATGTGGACACAGGAGACAGCTTACCTGTGAGGCATACGGCCTACAGAGTAACTGACAGGGTCAGAGCCTGCATCAAGGAGGAGGTCTCCAAAATGCTTGCTCTTATCGTGGTTGAGTCCTCCAGCAGTCCTTGGTCCAGCCCTGTGGTCTTGGTCCCAAAGGATGCTGAGCCGGGAGCCACACCTGAACTCCGGTTCTGTGTGGACTACAGAGGACTCAATTCAGTCACCAAGACTGACGCGCACCCTATCCCCAGAGCTGATGAGCTCATTGATCGGCTAGGGGCTGCCCGGTTCCTCAGCACGTTCGATTTAACGTCTGGGTACTGGCAGATCGCCTTGACCGATGGGGCAAAAGAGAGGTCAGCATTCTCTACACCAGATGGGCATTTCCAGTTCCGGGTTATGCCATTTGGAATGAAGAATGCCCCTGCCACCTTTCAGAGGTTGGTCAACCAGGTGTTGGTGGGGCTGGACGAGTTCAGTGCCGCCTACCTGGATGACATCGCAGTGTTCAGTGGCACCTGGCCAGAACACCTGCGACACCTCTGGGAAGTGTTGATGGCGCTGCGCAAAGCAGGCCTCACAATCAAGGCAAGCAAGTGCCAGATTGGGCAGGGATCAGTGGTGTACTTGAGACACCAAGTGGGGAGTGGCAAGGTGGCTCCGTTGCAACCCAAAATTGAGACCATCCTGGCTTGGGACCCCCCTAAGAACCAGACTGCAGTGAGAGCCTTCCTGGGGCTCACTGGGTACTACAGGAGGTTTGTCAAGGGCTATGGCACTATTGTGACCCCCCTGACAGAGCTGACTTCTAAGAAGCAGCCCAGGAATGTGATTTGGACTGACACCTGTCAGAAGGCTTTTGACACCCTGAAAACTGCCATGTGCACGGCGCCCGTGCTCTTGGCTCCTGATTTCTCCAAGGAATTTCTAGTGCAAACAGATGCTTTAGAGCATGGTGTAGGGGCTGGTCTCTCACAGATGACTGAGGAGGGCTGGGACCAACCTATAGCCTTCATCAGTAGGAGGTTACTTCCCCGGGAACGTAGGTGGAGTGCAATAAAGCGAGAAGCATTTGCTGTGGACTGGGCGCTGAAGAAGCTAAGACCCTACTTGTTTGGGTCTCACTTCCGGGTTCAGACAGACCACAGGCCCCTCAGATGGTTGATGCAAATGAGGGGTGAGAGCCCAAAACTGCTGAGGTGGTCCATCTCCCTACAGGGTATGGACTTTACGGTGGAACATCGCCCAGGCACAGATCACGCCAATGCTGACGGTCTGTCCAGATTTTTCCGCTTTAGTGATGAGGAACTCCCTGGGGAAGGGTAGTTCCCCCCACATTTAAGCTGGAGGGGACACGTGTTAGACCTGGCACCTTGGCGTGAGTTTCCCTTCCACTTTTTGCTGATGTGCCTCAGATGTTTTTGCTGGTGTCGGCTGCTCAGGGAACTGCGCCACGGCCAACCCGTGCCGCAGTGCAAGTGCTCCCTATGTAAAGTGTAACTGTGATTGATATTCCTGATTGGTTCATTGGATTTACTATCAGTCCCCAGTAAAGTGCACCAGGAGTGCCAGGGCTTGTAAATGCCAATGCTGCTAGTGGGCCTGCAGCGCTGGTTGCACCACCCACAGAAGCAGCCTTTTAAAATGTGTCTAGGGTCTGCCATTGCAGAACCTGTGTGCAGTCTGGTACTGTCATGCTGGCTAGGAAAGTGCACACACTTGCCAGCCCCTAAACCTTCCCTTAACTTCATATTAGTCACCCCTATGGTAGGCCCAAGGGCAGGGTGCATTGTAAGTGTAAGGTAGGACATGCCCTGATGTGTGTGGCATGTCCTATTAGTGAATTACAGCCAAATTCGTTTTTCACTATTGTAACGCTACCTGTTCTCTTAGGCCAGATGGGCTGCTGGAATTATTACACTCTATAATCCCAGCAGGCCCAGGGAACATGGTAGAAAGTCAAGTTTAGTATGCCTGAACTCAGAATATTAAAATACTCATTTTAGTAAAGTTTATTTTAATATCCTGTGTTTGCAAATGCTCATTTTAGAAAGTTAGCATTTGCTTGCCTAACCATTTCAGCCCGCCTCTGCTTGGATGTGTATCTGACTGTCTGGGTTATGTGAGTGACAGGGCTGGGGGATGACAGGTGGTGAATGCAAGGATTACACCTTAGTGGGAGGTGTGAGTGCCCCTGGACTCTGAATAGGGCTGTGCTCTGCCACCACAATGCTGGCTCCGCCCCTGGGGAGCGACTGCTGACTCAGCCGGCAGCTGGCCCAGGAAGGGCGAAGCACTGTCATCAAGGTACTCCTGGCTGCCCCTGTCCCCACAATGCTGGCTCCACCTCCTATGGAGCGTCTGATGTGCCTGCCCCTCACACTGAAAGCAGAAGCCAGAGTACACCCAACAAAGTACTCAGAGACTGAAAGGAGTTATGCAAAGGCCCCCCTGGCCTGTGAGAACAAAGAAAACTCTGTATAAAAGTTGGAGCCAGGCTCCTTGTAAATGAGAATCCTGTTTCCCACAAAGAACCTCTGCCCAACTAGACGGAGAAGAAGACGCTGGAAGGACTGGCCTGCTGCTTGCCTTGCTGAGGAAGGAGAGGAAAAGACTTGATGAAAAGACTTTGCTGACTTGTGCTTTGAAACATTCTCCAAGGGCTTGATTGAGCTTGCCCCCTGAACTGAACCCCAGGACCAGTGGGTTCCTTTGTGCTTTGGCTCGTCTATTCTCTAAGGCCGAGTATTTCCTCCCGCCGGAGGTGAAGTCTGCCCCCTCTCGCCCCTCCTAGGGCCGTGGTACCCAGGAGCCAGCCTGCCCTCTTGCCCTTGAGAGCCTTGCTCCGTTTGGAGTCGCTCTCTGCCCCAGGGTTAAGTCCGGCCGCTCCTCTACCCCCGCCTGCTTATTGGAGTGCCTGAGTGCGATCGCAGCCCCTCCCGACGGAATCCCGGGGACGCGAGCAGCCCGCAGCCTGGACGGCCGCCCGTGCATTCCATTGCACCCGGCCGCCCCGCTTCTCTCGGTTACCACCGGAGAGGCCGCGCCGCATTGTGAAGGGACCCCCTCTCACTGAGGGCTCCCGTGCTGCGCCCCGCCTCCCCGAGATCCTCCGCCTCGACAAAGAGACCCCAAGGCGCTGACCGGACCGAGTCACGCTGTTCGTGCACGACTCGGCCCAAAGCCAAAAGAAAGGAAGCATTCCCGAGGGCCTTACACCGGGCTAGGGGCCCGCAACGTTTGTTTTCCCTTTAATTCAGGTTGCGCCTTCATTGTGGCCAGTACGCCGATCCGCTACCGGGCTCATTGGCGGAGTGCGGCGCGTATCCAGGACAGCGTTGCCCCCTGGTGTTCACACCTCCAGAGACTGAGCGCACGGTGAACTGTGCACCTCGTCCCTCCTTTCTGGGCCGCACGCTGGGATCAGTGTGCCTCGCACTGCCTACTCTACTTGGACGCTTCATTTTCTAAGTCGGAGCTGTACGCCGCGTACCCGGCTCACGCCCGTTGGGTGAGCATTGATAGGGCTAGTGGCTTTCTCCCGTGCAGAGCGCACAGAAGCGCTACGAAGCGCCCAGCATGCCTAAGACTGGCCTAAAGGACCGGGAAACTGTAATAGAGCTATTTTAAAGTAAATTGGACCAAGAAGAAACATTGTTTTGAACCAGAACTAAGAAGAAAAGCTTGCCTATTTACAACCTGTGGCCTAAACCTAAAAACATTATATTTGGTCTTGTGATAAGTCTGATATGCATATACATATATATTTTTACATAAAAGAACATATTTTTATATATCTACAGCCTGGTGTCCATTTGTGAGGGGATTGGTACATTTTACTGTGTGTGTTATTACAAATGCTTAACTAAACAATGCCTGGAGAATAGCCTTGGCTGCTCACGCCACGCACCTAGAGGGTGAGCAAGGGTAATTCTAAGGGGTCATCCTTCGCCCTGACTTAGAGGAGAGGGTCCCTGCTTGTCACAAGTGAATACTTGCGCCAACCAGAGACCCCCAATTCTAACACTTCCTTACTCACCCAGCTTTTGGAGAGTACCCGTATCCGGACCCATACCTGGTCTAGCCACCCTCCTCCAGAAAAGTGGCGGGGCGACGCGTAGTTGTGTTGGCCTCCGGGCGTCTCCTTGTCCTCCGAGAGGATTCCTTTTGCATCAGGGGTTCAACGTCTCGACCCATTACCGACCTTGCTTTCCGCAACTCTGTATTTGCTCGAACTCTTCTCCTTGCCTTCCTCCCAACGTGCATCCTCTTCCGCATTCTTCCCAGTGTCTCCTTCTGATTGGGAAGTTGGGAATTACAACGAAAGAGTGTCGTGAGAAAAGTGTGTAAGCACTAGACGCAGAGAAGAAATCTCCCTGAAGAAGTCACAGTGGAAATCAGCGTTTTTTTTTTTTAGGAAGCCCTCACTCACCACCCTGGGTGGTGACATGCTTCATCATCGGGCCCACCAGGAGAAGCCGAATGCCTCCCTGATGTGCTACAACGCCAGATTACTGCGCAGCAGGTTCTTTGTGGCAAAAGTGTCAAAAAGAAATGTGAATTAAAAATGTCAGAAACTGTACCATACGGAATTTTTTTTATTCAATGGTCTGTTTGACATAAGTAAAATATGTGTGGTCCGGTAGCAGGAGACGCTAGGTGCAAAACGGATGGCAGGCGTTGCGGGCGGTGTGCCATTGCCGCTTTTCCCCCCTCCCGAGACCCATGGGGTGTGGATCTTGTGCAGTACAAACAGTACAGGGACCTCAAATTGAAGGTTTCCCATCACTTTTGTTTGGTTTTTGCACTTTATTTTACACACTTGTTTTTAACTTTCACGTCCTCTGGTAAGGGTGGGCCTTAGCGCGCCCATACTGCCGAGGTACACCACCTGACGGTCCTGATGAAAGCCCAGTAAATGACACTTAGACGGGCAGAAACATGTTGACCCCACTTTAAGTGGAAACAACCGAGTCATTAACTGGTAAGTTTCCCACACATAATTTACCTATTTTGTCTTGCTCGCTGTACTTGCCCTGTTCCCCTGACCCACCCCGCTCCCTGCCGCTGCTCCCCTGCGGCCCCACCCACGCTCCCTCCACATCTCCTCACCGCTCCCCCCCACTCGCCATCCCGCTCCCTCCTCCCAGCTGCCCCTCCCTCCCACTAAGTAGTACTTAAGCCCGGAACGTGGGACGAGGATCTGCGACCTGACCTGACCTGGTCAGACCCGATCTCTCCTCCCGCCGCCGCTGCCAGGCCGAGTCTCTGCCCCTGTGTGGAGTGGTCCCTGTCCTTGCCCGCTCTCTCGTGCCGCTAAGGTTTGCCGTCTTGATGCGTGTCCTGCTCGTATTGCTGTTTGTTCCGTCACTCCCCTGCCCCTTGTAATTTTGCTCCGCCTTTTGTATTTTGTGCCTTAACTTTGTTGCTGTACTTGCCCTGTTCCTATTGTATTTTGTCTTGCTCGCTGTACTTGCCCTGTTCCCCTGACCCACCCCGCTCCCTGCCGCTGCTCTCCCGCGACCCCACCCACGCTCCCTCCGCATCTCCTCACCGCCCCCCCCACTTGCCACCCCGCTCCCGCCTCCCAGCTGCCCCTCCCTCGCCCCACCCCCCCACTCTCCATTTATGGCAGAGTGCATGCGTACGCGCAGCGAGCGCGCCAACTGCGTGCCGAAGGCGGGCCAAAGGTTAGCCCGTCTGCGCCCGTCCGCACCTGGACTGCGCCCAGCACCAGGACCCCTGGCCCCCGACGACGCCAGACCACACGACGGACCTACGACGCCGCCTCCCTCCACGCACTCAACGCCGGCCGAACCCCCGCCTGCTACCAAGCCACCCCGAAACGCACCCAGGGACCCTTCACCTGCCAAGCCTGCAAATTCACCTGCCTCCGGAACTGCACCGCACCCACCAAGCCGAGCACCAACAACAGCCACCTCAAGTGCATCCTGCTCAACACCTGCTCCGTCCACAGACACGCCATCGAACTTTGGAACCTGCTCGACACAACTTCACCAGACGTCGCCTTCCTCACAGAAACCTGGATGAATGCCACCTCTGCACCCGACATCGCCATCGCCATCCCAGACGGATACAAGATCACCCAGAGGGACCGTGTCAACCAGACTGGAGGAGGCATCGCCATCGTACACAAGAACACCATCCGCATCATAACCGACTCCGCAGCCGAGCACCTCCACTTCCAGATACACACCGACCCAAAGACAACCCTCAGAGGCACCCTCGTCTACAGACCCCCGGGACCACGCACACAATTCAGCGAAGACATCACAGACTTCATCAGCCCGCACGCCCTCCCCTCCGCTGACTACATGCTCCTAGGGGACCTCAACTTCCACCTGGAGAACAACAAGGACCGCAACACCGCCGCCCTGCTGGACAACCTCGCCAACCTCTGACTCAAGCAACTGGTCAACACCCCCACCCACTACGCCGGCCACACGCTTGATCCTGTCTTCTCATCCAGCAAGCACATCACCTTCAGCAACTCCACCGGACTTCACTGGACCGACCACAGCTGCGTCCACTTCAGCTTCAGAAGAACCACGACCCACCACCACCCGCAACAGGTTCCTCACAGGAGCTGGAGCAAGATCACCACCGAGCAGCTCACCACCTCCCTCAGCCAGAACCCACCCACCAGCACAACGGACCCCAACGAAGCAGCCCGCAACTTCACACAGTGGCTGACCGCCTGCACAGATGACCTCGCACCACTGAAGAACCCTCCCAGCAGACCCAGAAGCAAGAAAGCCACCTGGTTCAGCGACGAACTCAAGGACTCCAAGAAGAACTGCCGCACCCTCGAGAAAGCCTGGCTCATCGACCAGACCACAGACAACATGACCACCCTCAAACAAGCCACCCGCAAGCACCACCAGCTTATCCGCGCCACCAAGAAGAAATCACTGAAGGAACGACTGGACAACAAATCCCACGACAGCAAGGAACTCTTCAGCATCGTCAAGGAGTTCTCCAACCCTAGCACCGGCAACAACAACATCACTCCTTCACAAGACCTCTGCATCTCTCTCGCCTCGTTCTTCCACCGCAAGATCGCCGACATCCACAATAGCTTCGGCGCACATCCACGCACCCAAACACCAAACCAGCGCACCCAACCGCCACCCTCCGCACCTGGACCACAGTGACCACCGAAGACACAGCCCGCACGATGAACACCATCCACTCCGGATCTCCAACCGACCCCTGCCCCACACGTATTCAACAAGGCCACTCCATCATCGCACCCCAACTCCGGGACATCATAAACATCTCCTTCAACAACGCCACCTTCCCGGAGAGCTGGAAGCATGCCGAGCTCAGCGCCCTACTGAAGAAACCAACAGCGGACCCCACCGACCTCAAGAACTTCCGCCCCATCTCGCTCCTCCCTTTTCCTGCCTAAGTCATCGAGAAGACCGTCAACAGACAGCTTGCCGCCTTCCTCGAGACAAACAGATCCCTTGACCCCTCGCAGTCCGGTTTCTGAGCCCACCACAGCACCGAGACCGCGCTCATCGCAGCCAACGAGGACATCAGAACCCTGCTCGACAATGGGGAACCAGAGGCCCTCATCCTCCTGGACCTCTCTGCAGCGTTCGACACTGTCTGCCACCGCACCCTAGTTCAATGCCTCAGCAACACAGGTATCCAAGAGAAGGCACTGGAGTGGATCATCTCGTTCCTCGCCGGAAGAACACAGAGAGTCCGCCTCTCCCGTTTCGACCTGAGGCCACCGAAGTCATCTGCGGCGTACCGCAAGGATCATCACTCAGCCCCACCCTCTTCAACGTCTACATGAGACCCCTTGCAGCCATCGCACGCCAATACAACCTCAACATCATCTCCTACGCCGACGACACCCAACTGATCCTCTCCCTCACCAGAGACCCCACCACCGCCAGAATTAGCCTACACGAAGGGATGAAAGACGTCGCCGAGTGGATGAAGAACAGCCGCCTGAAACTGAACTCAGACAAGACGAAAGTCCTCATCCTGGGACCATCGCCCTCCGCCTGGGACGACTCCTGGTGGCCCACTGCCCTGGGCACCACTCCCAAGCCAACAGACCACGCACGCAACTGGGCTTCATCCTGGACTCCTCCCTCTCGATGACCAGACAACTCAACGCCGTCTCCTCATCATGCTTCAACACCCTACGCATGCTCCGCAAGATCTTCCGATGGATCCCTACCGAAACCAGGAAGACGGTCACCCAGGCACTCTTCACAAGCCGACTGGACTATGGGAACACCCTCTACGCCGGAACCACAGCCAAGCTACAGAAAAGACTCCAACGCATCCAGAACGCCTCTGCCCGACTCATCCTGGACATCCCCCGATGCAGCCACATCTCCGGCCACCTGAGAGACCTGCACTGGCTCCCTGTCAGAAAGAGAATCACATTCAGACTCCTCACCCACGCACACAAGTCTCTCCATGACCTGGGCCCCAAGTACCTCAACGACCGCTTGACCTTCTACACACCCACCCGCCAGCTTCGCTCTACAAGCCTCGCCGCCGTACCACGCATCCGAAGAGCCACCGCCGGAGGAAGATCCTTCTCCTACCTGGCGGCCAAGACATGGAACTCCCTCCCCACCCACCTTCGGCAGACCCAGGACCATCTCGCCTTCAGGAGACTACTCAAGAACTGGCTGTTCGAGCAATAGCGGACCCCTTCCCCCAAGCGCCTTGAGACCCTTCCGGGTGAGTAGTGCGCTATACAAATGTTATGATTGATTGATTGATTGATTGATTGATTGGAGATTCCTTCAAGTAAGGGGACAAAGCAACAACAAAGTCCTTCCCCTCTCCTAGGCAGCAAAGCAACTGCAGGTCAGTCCAGCATCACACAGCAGGGCAGTCCTTCTTCTTCAGTCTTCCAGCTTTCTCCTTGGCAGAGGTTCCTTCTTGTTTCCAGGATGATCTAATTTTCTGTAGTCAGGGGTCCTGTACTTATACCCCTAAAAGTCTTTGATCCCTTTGTGCAGGAGAGCTCTGAGCCTGGACTGAACCAGTTCTGGGTGTTCCTTGAGCTCTTTGTTTTCCTGGCCTCTCCTTTCCCTTCAGGGAGAGGGGCTGGGTCATCAGCCGCCCAGAAGGAGGTGGAGCCAGCATTGTGGAAGGCAGGCACAGCCCTATTCAGGCCCAGGTGCTATCCCCTCCCACTACTCTAGATGCAGATGGAGCTATGTAGCCCAGGGATGGCCCACTCAGACTCTGGGAGCCACCCAGACCCTGCTCCTCACAAACCAGACAGTCAAATCACAAACAGGCCAAGGCACACAGAAAGGGCAGACAAGAGAACAGCAACTTTCTAAAAGTGCTGTTCTCAAACCAACTTTCCTAAAAGATGTGTTATTAAATTCTGAGTTTAGGGATACCAGACTTTTATGTCCTACCTTGCTCCTATGGGAAGATATGCTTGTAGCCACTGTAGCCAGCATTCCCCATGATAGCCTATAGGCAAGGTAGCCTTACAATAGTGAAAAACGAAAATGGCTGTAATTCACTACTAGAGCATGTCACCTGCACAAGTACATGCTCTACCTTTCACATACACTGCACCATGCCCAAGGGGGTACCTTGGGCCTTCCATAGGGGTGACCAATGTGTACAGAAAGGGAAGGGATAGGCCTGGTCAGTGGGGACACTGACCAGGAGGACATGGCATTTCACAGACTCACACAGGCGCTGCGGTGGCAGGCCTGAGACACCATTTTAGGGCTACTCATATGGGTGGCACAATCAGTGCTGCATGCCCACTAGTAGCATCTGTTATCACCAGCCCTGGCACACTTAGTGCACTTTACTAGGGACTTCTTGGTGACACAAATATGCCAATCATGGATAACCAAACACATTATCAGTTTACACAGGGAGCACTTGCACTTTGACACTGAACAGCAGTGGCAAAGGGCAAAGTGCCCAACGCATCTAAACCAGCAAAAACGACATCTAGCACAGCATCAACAATACAGGCGGTAGAGGCAAAAAGATAGGGGGAAACCACGCCAAAGATGACAGGTCTAACAATATATATATTCACTGAAAAAACCATAGGTTATAGACCATATATAGTTAGGAATTAGCATTTACAAAACCTTGAAAATTCACTGAAAAAACCATAGGTTATAGACCATATATAGTTAGGAATTAGCATTTACAAAACCTTGAAAATTCACTGAAAAAACCATAGGTTATAGACCATATATAGTTAGGAATTAGCATTTAAAAAACCTTTTTTTACTCACTCAAAACCATTGAAATTCCATATATAGTTAGTAGTACTAACTATATATCGCGCACCCGCAATCCACTGCTGATCATGTCACATATTACATCATTCATGACATGGTCAGTGACATCACTGATGACATCACTGATGACATCTCAAATGACATCACTGATGACATCTCAAATGACATCACTGATGACATCACTGATGACATCTCAAATGACATCACTGATGACATCCCTGATGACAACATCCAGTGACTGTGTATTTCTGTAAAGTTACAATATGTCTTACATATTGAAGAATGAGTGGATGTAGAAGTGTCTGGATGAAGGATTTAGTAGGTGCATGACTGACTGTATGAGTGAGTGGTTAAATGTGTCTCACTGAGTGCATGGGTTAGTGACTGAACTGTGTTAATTTGTGCATCATTATGTTTGTTGTTCTGTAAACTGCTGCATGTGTTCATCAGTAGCTATATGAGTAAGTATATGGGTTATTGATTGGTTGCTCAAGTATTTGTATGGGAGACTGAGTGTGTGTGTGGGTGGCTGGGAGGTGTATGACTCTGTGCATTGGTGAGTGAATGGATATCTCAGTGCTACATGTCAAAGTAAGTACATATGTAAAATACAGTACATGTGAGAGTTGACATATATAAATAACTGTGCATAAGAGCCAGTGAATGTGTGAGTGGCTGTATGGATCATTGTGCTCTTGTATCCAGGATTGTATAAGTGAGTAAATATGTTTTAGTATATGTTTGAATAAGTAAGGTGTGTATAACTGTATAGTTGTGAAAATGGAGGTGTGATTGATTCTTTGCATGACTGACTAGGTGTGTAAGTAACTCCACGGATGAGTGACAGTCTGTGAGTGTCTGTTTACACTGAGTGTATCTAAGGTTATATTAGAGTCTGAAGAGGTTCATCGTATTATCACATGAATGATGTCATCAGTGATGTGATCAGTAATGTCAAATGAGATGTCATCAGTGATGTCATCAGTGATGTCATTTGAGATGTCATCAGTGATGTCATCAGTGATGTCATTTGAGATGTCATCAGTGATGTCATCAGTGATGTCATTTGAGATGTCATCAGTGATGTCATCAGTGATGTCACTGACCATGTCATGAATGATGTAATATGTGACATGATCAGCAGTGGATTGCGGGTGCGCGATATATAGTTAGTACTACTAACTATATATGGAATTTCAATGGTTTTGTGTGAGTAAAAAAAGGTTTTTTAAATGCTAATTCCTAACTATATATGATCTATAACCTATGGTTTTTTTCTGTGAATTTTCAAGGTTTTGTAAATGCTAATTCCTAACTATATATGGTTTATAACATATGGTTTTTTCAGTGAATTTTCAAGGTTTTGTAAATGCTAATTCCTAACTATATATGGTCTATAACCTATGGTTTTTTCAGTGAATTTTCAAGGTTTTGTAAATGCTAATTCCTAACTATATATGGTCTATAACCTATGATTTTTTCAGTGAATTTCAATGGTTTTTTATTAGCATATATCATAAGCTGTCGAATGTCAAGTACGTGGTAAGAAAAAACATTTTCGTGTTTATGCACACTGATCTGCTTTGAATGCTGCCCCCCCCCCTCATTTCTATTAGGAGTACTCTCTCTTTGCAGATAGTGAAGGGTAGTTAACTCAGGCCTTTGCCCCCGTTGTAATCCGTCGTGCCTGCTTCTCTCTCCATTTGATTGATTGTTATCCAAGCATTTACTGTTTTAGAATTGGTTCTCTTTGGTTCATTCTCTATTTACAAACAAGCACAGAGTCGCAATACTCTGTTTAGTCTTTGCAGATAGCGAAAAATCGTGTAAAAAAACAAAAGGAATCGAGCAAAATCAGTAGGCCACTAATGGGATCTCTTTTTGACCTCGATAAAATAGAAACATTAGGAACAACCTGTTGAAAATAGCAATGTGTATGTACATAAGCGGCGTTCATTTCTGTTCACAGTACCCCTTGTTGATTGTTTGAATCGAGCATTGAATTGTTCGAAGTTGGTTCTCTTAAGGATCTTCTCTGCCTGCAAACGAGGAAGAATAGGAATATTCTCTCTCCCTTTGCAGATAGTGAAGGGTAGGTAACGCAAGCCTTTAACACGTCGTACCTATTTCATTCCTCATTGATTGATTGATTGTCCGAACATTGACTGTTTGGGAATTAATTCTTTTTGGAGGTATTCCCTGTTTGCAAATAAACGTAGGAAAAACTTTGCAAGTAGTGAAAGGGTACGTAATGCGGACCTTTCTCCCCCGTTGTAATCTGTCATGCCTATCTACTCCCCACTGATTGATGCACCTGTTTCACCCAGACCATTTACTAGAGATAGGTCATCTGGCCCGACCAGAGAGCACCCCTAGTGAAAAGGACATATGCAATAATAACGAAGTGATCACTGTATCCTGTTAACAGAAACTTTAGCATGAAACAACCTGGAAAGAAAAGAATAGGAAAACGAAAATCAGTAGGCCACTGATGAACTTTTTATTAAATAACAAACAAAGAAACGATAAAAATACGTAATGATAAAACCTATTATTGTCCTAGAAACAAGAAACGTTAGAAGTAAGCCCGTAATAAGAAACCTGAAAACATCGCCCCTCACTGCCCCAAAACGTGTCTGTCCCACCGCCTGCCACGGCCAAATAACGGCAAACTGGGAAAGATAGAAGTCAGCAGACATCCGCCCCATTCTAGAAACTTCCAAAGGGCAACAGGTTTTCGGCTACGCCCAGCCGGAAGCAACACATATAAGGCGGGTCCTGCTGCCACGCCTCGGCCAGGAGATCATCACGTAGGGTGTAGCCGGAGGAGAGGCCGAGGCCAGCGGGACCCGGCCAGCGGGATTGACAACACTGGAGAGTTTCAGGGGGGGGAATGTCCCTGTCCTCGACCCTCCCCTCTCTCTCCCAGTCCGGCCGCGGTGGCCCTTGAGAGTTGCAGGTTGTCCCTCCACACTCTCTCCCGGTCTGGCCACCAACGGCCGGGGGCTGGGGCCGACGGGATCCGGCTGCAGCCGATGAGCCAAGGAACCCGTTCATGGGGCCAGAGCAAAGGGCGTCCGGCCGCCATCCACCGGAGGTGAGGCCCAAAGACGGATGGGACATTTCTTCTTTCTTTTATAATGGCTGCGACAACACTGGGGGGGGATGTCTTGCATATGCCTCCGACCCCCCCCCTCATCCTCATCGCCTGGTCCGGCCATAACAAATGTCAAGCGAGAAGCCGTGGGGTGCACTGGGAGGGAGAGACGATGCGAACAGGCCTCTCCCGCCTCCCCAGGTGAAGGCTTCCCAGCTGCACCCTCAGCGCTCCAGGCGCCCGGAAAAGGGTTCTTCCACTGTGGCGATGCTGCAACGTCTCGCCCCGGCAGGGTGGAGCCCGTCCGCTCATTTGACCACGCGATCGCCAGTAGCTACCGAACTCTCAAAATGGCGGTCGACCTGGCAAGATCGGACCCAGCATAAAGAAATGGCCCGGTCACTGGTTGACACCACCACCGTAGTCCTCCACGACCTTGAAGATTCTAGAGGAGCCGCGGGAGTCTCCGACCCCCGCAGACACCCCCGATGGGGAATGACTGCCATGATCGCCCGTGGAGTGACGAAACTGTAGCCGCGGGACGTCGGCGCTCCCATGCTGCCCCCAGCCTCAGTTTGAATGACTAGAATCCTGCAGACCTCAGTTCCGGTGAAAGCAGTGTGACCCGGTAGGAAAAATTGTTGCACCCCCTCCCCTTTTTGACTGATAGTTCAAACCACCGATCCTTTCCTTTGCCCTTTTACCGGAACTATGGACTGCCTCCCCCTCTTTTACATTTTCTAGAGAAAACAAAACATTAACCACTACATTAGCATAGCAGTTGACACCAGAACTGTTTTCAAATTGAAAACCAACAACATCTTCAACAGAATCCTTTTTGTTTCTGCTGTGACCCTGCTACAGCACAGGCATTGTCCCCAGCAGTAATTCTGCAATGCCGATAAGTATAGCTGTGGTGCCTACTGGACTCACTCACCCCCGCGGCGCCCCACGCCGTTATTTGCTGGGCGGCAACTTACTAGACATCACCTTCGTGACATCCAGATTTCAGCGCTTTCTGCTGCCTTGGAACTATTCGCACAACAGACCGCTACTGACAATCTACCCCCCGGGACGCCCCACGCCGGATATTATTATTATTATTATTATTAAAACTTATATAGCGCACAGCTACCCTGAGGCATCCCGGCGATACCCAAATCAGTGCGGCACCCAGGCAACATCTTCTGAATTTTCATAATTTGAAAGAACTAGTAACATGTCCTCATCAGGAATTTCCTCATGAAAAGTCTGCAATGATGATTCTTGTAACTCTATGGTCTCCAAACATTCGATAAATTCGCCATCAAGAGATTGATCAAAAAAATCATTCAAGTCATCTCCTCCTTGTGAGAATATTTCATTATTGGTGCTGTCAATTTCAATAAATGTATTGGATAATTCAAAAGAAATTGCCACGGTCTCTTCGTTGTTTAAATGTTTTTAGTGTTTTTGTTTTGTTGTATATATTTATAAGTTATTAAAGTTTTATAATCCTACTACTTTGTTGGAGTGCTATATATTTTTAATATGACACATAATTGTAAAAACTTTGATGTACAAAGAGTCATCCCTGGAATCTTCCGCTTCAGGCTCGGTCCCCTCCCCAATCACAATACAGGATGGTTTTCAGATAGTAGGAACACGTGTGGTGTGACGGATCTCATCGGGTGTGGGCCTTGATCTACTATAACTCCTTTGAAGAGGGGTGATTCTTTACAGCTGGGGCCATAAACTACATCTGCAGGGCTAGCTGATAGCCTGGACAATCGGACACAGAGGAAGAGGAGTGTCAGAGGGTGCGGTAGTGAATAGGGCGAAAGGGAGGTGTCGGGCGGGCACAGAGTGTGATTCTCAAGGAAGAGCAGCGCAGATGGGGGGAGGTTTATTGCCCATGCATAACACAGAGAGCAGGGGTGACCAGTGCCTGGGGAAGATGCTTGCGAAGGTGGGGAGCCATGCTAAGGATCGACAGCGTGCAGAGAGTGGGTCTGGTCAAGGCATCTAAAATGGCTGCCGTGCACGACAAAAGTGTGGCATTTCAAAAAAGGCAAGATGGCGCAGACAATGTTTTTCAACACTTCCTCATTTCCTTCGAATCGAACGTTAACAGACGTTGGTGCATATTACCAAAGTTAAGCGATATTTATCGCTAACGATGCTTAGCAACGAATTTTTTACCGCTAAGCATCGTCAGAAATTATCGAAGATAAACCTTGCTATTATCAAGGTTTATCGCAAATGCGATAAAAAACGGCCGCAATGCATGAATATCGCAAAAAAGTCAGCGATATTCATGCATTACCGAGCTAATGCTCTTAGCCATGTTATCCACCTCCCATTGGATAACATGTCTAAGAACTGCTCAGGGCAGGTGTTAGTTTTTGGAGATATTCGCGCTTAGCGCGAATATCTCCAAAAGTTGGTAATAGGAGATAGATATCTTGCATGTTGTAATGCAAGTTATTGTGGTATATGGAACTCATACCATAATCTCTCAGGAAAGCAGAAACTGATCCTTTTGGGACCGCCTGAGAAGGCCTAGGAGGTGAGGGGTACTCTACTTTGCCCCCTTTTCACGTTCCGAACTATTTTTTTTTACTCTCTTCTGTAATTACACAAAATGGCAGCGATAAGATGCATCAGAGAAAGACAGTGAGAGAAAGGAGGCCGGAGATGAAGAAGAGATGTCAAATACACATTGGAGATAATATAGTGGGAGAAGGAAAGTAAATATGAGTAAACTTACCATGTAACATAAAAATGTTGCACTCTATACTATAAGTCTCATGTTATACTACAATCACTTCGCTACAACCTCATAAATTAAAAATAAAAATGAATAATGTCTCAAACAATTTTTGATTTCTAAATATAAATTTATTCTTCTGAATTTTCAAAATTTGAAAGAACTAGTAACATGTCCTCATCAGGAATTTCCTCTTCAATCATCTCATCTGGAATCTCCTCATGAAAAGTCTGCAATGATGATTCTTCTAACGTTATGGTCTCCAAACATTCGATAAATTCGCCATCAACAGATTGATCCAAAAAATCATTCAAGTCATCTCCTCCTTGTGACAATATTTCATTATTGGTGCTCTCAATTTCAATACATGTAGTGGATAATTCAAAAGAAATTGCCACGGTCTCTTCATTGTGAGCCATTTTATTTTGAAATTGCTTACTGTAAATTGCAGAAAAAAATAATCACTTTCATTTATCGTTTTTAGTAATACATAATATAAAACTAACTTTATCAAGTATTTAGTATAACAGAAGGACTGTAAATAAATAACAGAAAACATTTTTCAAATTATCTTCAAGTGTACAACATAGTTCCCCTTACAAATTAACAACTCACCTTTTTAAAAGTAGGAGAAGTGTTAGTACTGTGTAAATCAAACACCAGCAATTGACCACCAAAAATTCCTCACAAATGTACCTCAGACAGTAGTATTACAAAATGGCTGTGGTTTCCTCTCATTTTAGATATATACATAACCAATTAACTTTCATCACACACAAATACAAAACCAAAGTAACATTTTAATTGGTTCTAAATTTCAACATTTTCAAATGTGTTTTCCCCATGCAATTTTCCATAGGACATTTAGATACGTCTACAGCCTGAATGGCTGAACGGAATTACACCAAACTTGGCAAAATGGTACATCAAACCTAAGAGGTCAGGGAGGATCTACTATGCCCCCTTATGGTCATTTGCCCCTTCGCTTTGGCCTCCTCTTGTCTCTCGATCCTACCGAGAGACAAGATGGCGGCCGCTACGGACTGTTTGGAATGTTTACAGACGCCGGAGAACCAATCAGCTTCGCTTCACAAAGCTCCGTAACGCGAAAAGTCCGCGAACCGGAGCGCTGTTACAGATATATATCTTTTTTTTTAACGTTAATTTCTCAAAATCCACTGGAGCACATATATTGAGACCTAGCAAAGGCACATCGGGCTACCAGTACCTACAATTTCCCCAAGTTTCGTGCAAATCCATTCAGCCGTTCGATTATTATTATTTTTATTTTTTTTTGCCCCGCGGGGCCCTTTTAAAACCTCCACATCAAACCTAGGGGGTCAGGGAGGATCTACTATGCCCCCTTATGGTCCTTTGCCCCTTCGATCCTACCGAGAGACAAGATGGCGGCCGCTACGGACTGTTTGGAATGTTTACAGACGCCGGAGAACCAATCAGCTTCGCTTCACAAAGCTCCGTAACGCGTAAAGTCCGCGAACCGGAGCGCTGCCTGGTCCGCTGTTACAGATATATATCTTTTTTTGAACGTTAATTTCTCAAAATCCACTGGAACACATATATTGAGACCTAGCAAAGGCACATCGGGCTACCAGTCCCTACAATTTTGCCAAGTTTCGTGCAAATCCATTCAGCCGTTCGGGCTAAAAGTGAGGCCAACCGCCCTATGGAAAACTCAATGTTAAAAACACGTTTTGGGACCCCCCTTTTTTCTCGGCCCCCCCTTGACGAACCCCCCCCAAATTTTCAGGGGCTGCTCAGAAACAAAATGTTCCATTTTCCTGAAAATTTCAGCCAATTCCGTCCACAAACGCCAAAGTTATTAGACATAGAATTTTCAAAAATCCCATAGAGAAAAAATCCTAACTATATATACCTACTGGCGACCGCCAGTAGGTAATTACCTACTGGCGGTCGCCAGTAGGTATATATAGTTAGGATTGATTTCCATAGGGAAATTGCAACATTCTATTGGGAATAACTTTGGCGCCGGTTGAGGAATCTGCCTGAATTTTTCAGCAACTTTGCCTCCCGGCGCTCCGGTCCTTCCCTGAAAGTTTGGGGGGGATTCGTCAAGCGGGGGCGAGATAAAAGGGGGGTCCCAAAACTTGTTTTCCCCATGTTAATTTCCATAGGGCGGTCTGTCGCACTTTTAGCTCGAACGGCTGAATGGATTTTCACCAAACTTGGCAAAATTGTAGGGACTGGTACCCCGATGTGCCTTTGCTATGTCTCAAGATATAGGCTCCAGTGGTTTTTACGAAAAATAACTTTGAAAAAATATATATTGGGCTACATCGGGCTATATATATGTTAGAGCCCAAATGTAGCCCAATGTAGCCCAATGTAGCCCAATGTAGCCCAATGTAGCCCAAAGATGGCCACCAGAGACAAAAAAACAAATGTAGCCCAAACATCAGCCAGATGTAGCCCAACTATAGCCCAATGACAGAATGTCCCAGAGTGTTCTAAAGAACAACTAGAGCGCTAACAGTCTTACTTATGACAAAAGTATGGCACACCTGAAGTCATCTTGATTGGAATAAAGTGTTAACACTTAAAACATTTAATTTGCAAAGGAACAAAATGAGGGGGTTCATTTTGCCATAGAAATTATGATTAGTGCCGAAGAAAGAAAAATTAGGGCACATTTTGAGTGACTTCTCAAATCCTCGTATATTTCATTAAAAAAATTCTGATATGCAGTCTCCCAAGATGGCCACCAGAGACAAAAGAGCCCAAATGTAGCCCAAATATCAGCCAGATGTAGCCCAACTATAGCCCAATGACAGAATGTCCCAGAGTGTTCTAAAGAACAACTAGAACGCTAACAGTCTTACTTATGACAAAAGTATGGCACCTGAAGTAATCTTGATTGGAATAAAGTGGTAACACTTAATACATTTAATTTGAAAAGGAACAAAATGAGGGGTTTCATTTTGCCATAGAAATTATATATATATATATATATATATATATATATATATTACCTACCGGCGGTCGCCAGTAGGAATATATAGTTAGGATTGATTTCCATAGGGAATTCGCAACATTCTATTAGGAATACCTTTGGCGCCGGTTTAGGAATCTGCCTGAATTTTTCAGCAACTTTGCCTCGCGGCGCTCCGGTCCTTCCCTTAAAGTTTGGGGGGGATGCGTCAAGCGGGGGCTGAGATAAAAGGGGGTCCCAAAACATGTTTTCCCCATGTTAATTTCCATAGGGCGGTCTGTCGCACTTTTAGCTCGAACAGCTGAATGGATTTTCACCAAACTTGGCAAAATTGTAGGGACTGGTAGCCCAATGTGCCTTTGCTATGTCTCAAGATATGTGCTCCAGAGGATTTTGAGTAATTTAGGTTTGCAAAAAAATTTATATATCTATGGCCGCGCCCCGGTACGTGCACCGGGGAGCGCTCCGGGCGCGCCACGCGACTTGCGCACGGGAAGCTGATTGGTTCTCGGGTGTCTGTAAACATTCGAAACAGTCCGCAGCGGCCGCCATCTTGTGTCTCGGTAGGATTGAGACACAAGAGGTGGCAAAAATCAAAGGGGGAAATGACCAAAAGGGGGCAGGGTAGACCCCCCCTGACCCCCTAGGTTTGATGTGGGGGCCATTAAAGGGTCCCGCGGGGCAAATAAAATATATTTTTTTTCATTTTCCGCGGGGGGAGCACCCGGTACGCGCAGCGGGAAGCGTACCGGGGAGCGTACCATGGAGAAAAATAGTGAAAAAAATTATATAATCATAATAATAAATAATAAAATAATCATTTTGAGTGATTACAGGTAGGGTAGCTCTGAAAAGAGCTTTTGGTTCTGTGGCTGTTTTAGGTACCTACAAGTACGTCCCACACACACCCACACGCACACAACCCCACACCTCCACACCCACACACTCCCCACACACACCTCACACACGCACACCTCCACCCACACCCAAACACCCCACACCCCCACACCGACACCTTACACATCCACACCCACACCCACACATCCCACACACACTCACTCACACACACACCTCACCCCCCAATACACACACACGCACACACAGATACCTCACAGACACACCTCACACATCCCACATGCACACCTCCCTCCCCACACACACACACACACCTCACAGACACACCCACACATCCCACACATACACACACATCCTACACACATACCCCCCACACCCACACACACCCCACACACACCTCACACACCCACACCCCCACCTACACCCAAACACCCCACACACCCACACACACACCTTACACATCCACATCCCCACATACCCCACACACCTACACACACCTATACACCTCATCCCCCCTCAGACACACACACACACACACACCTCACAGACACACCCCACACATCCCCCACACACACCTCACCCCTTCCCCACACACACACACCTCTGACACACACACACACACACACACACACCCCACACCCACCTCACACACACACTCACACACACCCACACACAGACTCCTCTCACACACACACCCACACACCCCCCCACACACACCCACACACACACCCCACACACACACCCACACATTCTACACACACACACCCCACACACATACCCCCCACATCCACACCCCACACCCCCCCACACACACACACCACACACACACTCATTATTTTTTTTATTTTTTTTGAGGGGGTGCCCCACACACATACCCCGACACACACACACCCCACACCCACCCCCCACACACACCCCCCACCATACCTCATACACCCACACCTCCACCCACACCCAAACACCCCACACACCCACACACACACCATACACCCAAACCCCCACCTACACCCACACACCCCACACACCCCCACCTACACACACCTCACTCCCCCCCACACACACACACACCTCACAGACACACCCCACACATCCCCCACACACACCTCACCCCCCCCCACACAAACACCTCTGACACACACACCCCCACACACACACACACACCCCACACACACACACCTCACACACACACACACACCCACACCCACACACACATTCCTCACCCCCACACACACCCACACACCCCCCACACACATATACACCCACACACACACACCCCACACACACACCCACACATCCTACACACACACACCCCACACACATACCCCCCACACACACCCCACACCCACCCCCCCCCCACACACACACACCACTCACACACACACTCATTATTTATTTATTTATTTTGAGGGGGTGCGCGCCCCGGTACACGTATTGGTACATGTACCGGTACGCGTACCCTGGAGAAAAAAAGAAAGACAGAGTTTTTTAAAAATGTAGCATTTTTATATAAATTTGAGGTAGTTCTGAAAAGAACTTTTTTTTATTCTTATTGTTGTTTTATATTTTTTTATTGTTTTTTTTGTACCCTGCGACTTTAAAAAAAAAGATTTTTTTTTTTGCCTTGGGGCTCCTTGTGGGACCCCCTGAGCAGGCCTAGGGGGTCAGGGTGTTTCTACTCTGGCCCCTTTGCGAGTTTCACACCTTTGTTTCACTGCTTTCTTGTGCCTTGGTTCGAACAAGGCACAAGACGGCTGCCAGGGACACCCAGTATGCAAGGGGAATTAGTTCCCCCTCTTCAAACATGCACGGGGGCTGCGTTGCAGAGAGGTGTAAAAAGAGTGTGGCCTCATTACACCTCTATGCAATGCAGCCATCTGGCGCATACTGGAGGCTCCTGGTGGGCTAGTTGGACCCCAGGGACCCCCATTATGCAAGGGGAATTAGTTCCCCCCTCTGCAAACGCGCCAGGCGGCTGCATTGCAGAGAGGTGTAACAAGGGGCATAGCCTCATTACACCTCTGCAATGCAGCCCCCTGACGCATACTGGAGGTTCCAGGTGGGCTAGTTGGCCCCCAGGGGCCCCCAGTATGCAAGGGGAATGAGTTCCCCCTCTTCAAACATGCACGGGGGCTGCGTTGCAGAGAGGTGTAAAAAGGGCCGTGGCTTAATTACACCTCTCTGCAATGCAGTCCCCTGGTGCATACTGGAGATTCCTGGTGGGCTTTCAGGTCTTATATAGTTAGGAATTAGCATTAAAAAAACATTGAAATTCACTGAAAGAAACATAGGTTTCAGGCCTTATATAGTTAGGAATTAGCATTTAAAAAACCTTTGAAATTCACTGAAAAAACCATAGGTTTCAGGCCTTATATAGTTAGGAATTAGCATTTAAAAAACCTTTGAAATTCACTGAAAAAACCATAGGTTTCAGGCCTTATATAGTTAGGAATTAGCATTTAAAAAACCTTTGAAATTCACTGAAAAAACCATAGGTTTCAGGCCGTATATAGTTAGGAATTAGCATTTAAAAAAACCTTGCAAATGACTGAAAAAAACATAGGTTTCAGGCCTTATATAGTTAGGAATTAGCATTTAAAAAACCTTGCAAATTCAATGAAAAAACCATAGGTTTCAGGCCTTATATAGTTAGGAATTAGCATTTAAAAACCTTGATAATTCACTGAAAAAAACATAGGTTTCAGGCCTTATATAGTTAGGAATTAGGCACAAGAAAGCAGAAAAACAAACGTGTAGAACACAAAAAGGGGGCAGGGTAGGAACACCCTGACCCCCTAGGGCTGCTCAGGTGGTCCCACTAGGATATTAATATATTTAAACGTTATCCGCTAGTAGAATTAGCATTTAAAAAACCTTTGAAATTCACTGAAAAAACCATAGGTTTCAGGCCTTATATAGTTAGGAATTACCATTTAAAAAACCTTTGAAATTCACTGAAAAAAACATAGGTTGCAGGAGTTATATAGTTAGGAATTAGCTTTTACAAAACCTTTGAAATTCACTCAAAAAACTATAAGTTTTAGTGGTGTTATAGTTAGCTGGACATTTTACTCATACAAAACCATTGAAATTGCTCCTATATAGTTAGTTGTACTAAGTATATATCGCGCACCCGGAATCCACTGCTGATGATGTCACATATTACATCATTCATGACATGGTCAGTGATATCACTGATGACATCTCAAATGACATCACTGATGACATCACTGATGACATCATCCACGTGACAATCACATACTCCTTTTCATACACTATTACAATTTTTCATCACTCTTTGTAAAATACAGAGTATCATATTTTAATCCATTGTCACAGCAATACAAGTATCTAAAAATCCACTCAGTGATTCATACATGTATACACACATCTAATCCCTTACCTATGGATTCACTCATACATGCTGTCAATGAACAATAGAACACTATCAAAAACACTTATACATCTATATCGACATTAAACAACAGCACGCATCCTATTCACATATGAAGTCATCCTACTCACTTATGCAAACAATGGATCATACTTACATATTTACTTAGCAAAACACTTATACAAACACCACTTCTTCTATTCATTTAGATAGTAAGTCATACTTAGTGAATTATAAAATCATTATTACAAGTATACAGTTATCCATACAGTCACTCACACAATCATTGTGTCTTATGTATACTTATTTATATACAACAACTGACACATACACTACCTTTTATTTTTCTAGTTTGTTGGACCTGTACCTTTGAGAAATATATTTGCTCATCACCACACCCATATAGAGATTCCCTCACCCAAACTGTTAGAACATGTAGTTTTAACTTCATATATCTACTGAATAAACTATTCACACATCTTTGGACAGTCACACACCCTCCACCGAACCACACACACTTTCACACTCCCATACAAATACTCAGTTAACTAATCAATAACTAATATAGACTTTCACATAGCTAGTAACCAACTGTAGAATCAGTTTACACAACAACTGACAAAGTGATAAATATATTCACACAGTTTAGTCACTATCCACTATATTTAGTGAGACATTATAAATTGGTCAATTAAACAGTCAATTACACTGCTACTAAATCCTCCATCCAAATATTTATTTATATATCCACTCATTCTTCAATGCAAATTGCTATATATATAATGCATATTTAAATAACGAAGCAAACCACATTCACTGGATGATGTCATCAGTGATGTCATCAGTGATGTCATTTGAGATGTCATCAGTGATGTCACTGACCATGTCATGAATGATGTAATATGTGACATCATCAGCAGTGGATTGCGGGTGCGCGATATATACTTAGTACAACTAACTATATAGGAGCAATTTCAATGGTTTTGTATGAGTAAAATGTCCAGCTAACTATAACACCACTAAAACGTATAGTTTTTTGAGTGAATTTCAAAGGTTTTGTAAAAGCCAATTCCTAACTATATAACTCCTGAAACCTATGGTTTTTTCAGTGAATTTCAAAGGTTTTTTAAATGCTAATTCCTAACTATATAAGGCCTGAAACCTATGGTTTTTTCAGTGAAACGCGTCTAAGCAGACACTGATCGAGAAATAAAAAAGTTTGGATTCAGACCCACGGAGTCAGCGCCTTCTTCAATCGCATGAGTTTGGTTTAAAGGAATATATATATATATATATATATATATATATAAATAAATATATAAATATTACCTACTGGCGGTCGCCAGTAGGTATATATAGTTAGGACCTAGTTTCCATAGGAATCGGCAACATTCTATTGGGAATAACTTTGGCGCCGGTTGTTGAATCTTTGCGAATTTTTTAAAGAAGATGGCCAGTTCCGCTCCGCTTCTTCCCTGAAAGTCTCGGGTAGATCCGTCAAGCGGGGGCCGAGAAAAAAGGGGGGTCCCAAAACGTGTTTTCCCCATGTTAATTTCCATAGGACGATTAGACACGGCTACAGCCCGAACGGCTGAACGGAATTACACCAAATTTGGCAAAATGGCAGAGTCCGATTTGCAGATCACGCTTTAGCTGAAATGGTGTAAATCCCTCCTGTAGTTGTTGAGAAAATCAAATTTGAAAAAAATTATTTATCTATAGCGCGAACCGTGCGAGCACAGTGCGAGCACCCAGTGATTTTTCGAAAAAAAATAATGTTTTTGGGGGCCTTCGGGGTCCTTCTGGGACCCCCTGAGCAGGCCTAGAGGGTCAGGGTGCTTCTACCCTGCCCCCTTTTTGAGTTCTACACTTTTATTTTTCTGCTTTCCTGTGCCTCAGTCTACCGAGGCACAAGATGGCTGCCAACAATTTCTTTTTTGGAGTGTTGACAGACAGTGGCGGCCAATCAGCATGCCTTGCTGAGAAAGCTGCATGCTCATTGGCTGTCAACACTTCAAACCAAGAAGTGTTGGCATCCATCTTGTGCTTGGTAGACCGAGGCAAAAGAAAGCAGAAAAACAAACGTGTAGACTGTTGAAAGTTAGGCTGAAACCGTCAACATTATCGGCGCCCTCTTGCTCTTCTCGAACCCTTTCACGCACATAAACAGTCGCCATTTTGAACACCATGGCTTCCCTGCCCCTTTGCTGATAGCCAGCGCGTCTCTCTCCCTCTCCTAGCCTTGCAGGCACCCCCTACCCCCCCGCATACCGACAACCCCCTCGCCCTCACATGCCTCGGGTCATAAACCCCTCTTCAGCGCAGCTTTGCCTCGGAATCCCATCCTGTTCCCAGCACGACACCTCCCTTCATTCCTTTCATGGTCCCAGGTCCTTTGATACAAACCCCTTTTTCCCTGTGTGCCCGTTTGTCTTCCTCGTTCCCAGGCCACCACCTGACTCTGCGGATACCGTTTATTGCCCCCAGTACAGTAGGAAGCTTCCTCCCATAAAAGGACCCTCGGGTCAATCAAAGCCCCCCACCCTACGAGATCCGATCGAACCCCACACATTCCGTGAATCGGCGGAATATCCAGCTGCGCGATGATCATCACCTGTTGTGACCGGGGTGGGGACTTCAACTGTAACTATGTGTGGGAACGGGCCTGAAGGGGAGGTTCCGAGGATGTCTTTCCGTACATCAAAGGATTAACGAGAATGTGTTTCATGCAATAAAGTGATTAACCTGTGTATAAGAGGCCAGGCCTCAGAGATGCAGACAGAGCACCTCAGAACGATACCTGCTGTCCGTTTTGCTGTGTTCTCCTCCGGAGAGAATAAAAACCTTGTTTCCTGCCTTCCAGTCTCCAGCGCCTGCCTCTTCAATAGTTAACTTCTTTGTGGGTTCAAGAGGCGACACCGCCGGGCAATACTTAAGAATCTTATATTCTGGTTGGTAGCGTCACCCCTTTTAACAATTGGCGCCCAACGTGGGGCCCATCAGCGACCCGTGGATCCAGTGGGAGAGGTCCTGACGACAGAGTGAACGACTGCAACGATCGGGAACGCGTCTGTCCGATAGACCCTCGTCTGACAGCCGATCATCCGAACTTCACTGGTTCCGAACAGACCTCTCTCGAGTGATCTACGGTCCTGACTGGGAACCATCAGGAGTGCCGCGAGGATAACGGAGAAGAGAGGACGATCGGGCGCTGGATTCGGAAGACAAGAAACTCTCCATGCGGTCCGGGTAAGGTCGTGTAATCACGACAAGTTGCGAAATGATTGCTTGATTGCTTGATTGTTTAAAAAATACCAGTATTGCTCTTTTTATTTATTTGGAGATTCACTGTCTGCAAACGGAGAAACAACGGGCTCTCTCTTTGCAAGCAGTGGAGGATAGGTAGGGCAGCAGCCGTGCTTATTTTTTTCTCCCCCACTCAATAATTACTTGAAACTGAACTGTTGTTCGCAAAACTATTGTTTTCTGGAGATTCTCTGTCTGCAAACAGGGAAGAGACCACCCTTTTTGCAGATAGTGAAAAGGGTAGGTAACGCAGATCTTTGCGGACCTACTCATTCTCCCCATTGAATATTTATTGGTCTTTTTGTTATTTTGATCCATGAGGTATTCACTGCCTGCAAACAACGTAGAATAGAAATATTCTGTCCAGTCTTTGCACCTAGTGATAAGATAGGCAGTGCTGACTTTTTAGTCCCTCGTTACGAGCCGTCATGTCTGTCTTCTCCCCACTGATTAGTAGCCTGTTTAGCCCGGACCGCTTATTAGAGATGGACCATCCAGCCCCGCTGGAGGGCACCCCTAATAAGGACATGTTCATGAAGCATGGATTGACCGCTATAGCCTATAGTAAACTATGGCATAAATATACGAAAAAGGGTCAAGAAAGTCAGTGGCCCCTGATAGGATCCTTCGATGATGATAAAATAAAAACGCTAGAAACTGCCCTGGGTAAAAACAAGACAACACCCACTATGCTTGACAGTTTCGGCATGTGGCGAAAAGAAACTGAACAACGTAAAAAGAAAACTGAGAGTAGGTTGGAAAAAGAGCTGCGAAAAGCAGCCCACCTAGCTGCCCAGAAACTAGAAAAAGAGATAAAGGAAAGAGAGAAAGCTAAACAGAAACTAGAAATGGAAACACCAAGCCAGTGTCCGGTTAGAACTCCCTCCACGCTCTACCCTGATTTACCCTCGAAACAACGAGCCAACGAGGATCTGCTGTTAGGTCCTCCTATCATCTACATACCCCCTCCATATGCCCCTTCCCAACCCTTGGCGCAGCACGCGCCACCCCCAGGTACAAACGAAGGTACCGCCACAGCTTCGGCCCCAATGGCCTCTGTGCCAGCCGAACCCCTTGTATTAAAAACCGCATCAACAACAACGTTAGACGACCATGAGACTCGAGGGGCTGGCCCTGCAAGAACAAGCAGACTAAGCAAAGATGAGCGAGCGGGGATCGACAAAATAGCAAGGACACTGGTAGAAAGGAAGGATGATGAAGAGTACATCACAGATATGTTCAGCTCGTATACAGGGAGTCACAGACGACATTTCACCGTACGACTGTGTTATCATGTCTTGAACGCATACGAGGACCGATATCGAGACAACGGTCCCGGGAGCCTAACGACTCTGTACCGGAAGGTCGATATCGGGGATGAGGGCGAGTGTGATGTGTCGGACCTCCTTACGCGTACGCTTGAGGTTTTCCGCCACCTCACTGAACAAGAGCCGGGAGCTAAATCCGCGACCTCCGTAGTGACCAAACCACCAACCGAGCAATCTAACACCATGATGCCGATACGAGAGGCTGCCCCTTACTGGGTTCCTCCCCGAGGTACAGGGACTCACGATGATGCAAACAACCAAGATGCGAAAGGAAGGGTAGTGTACAACTGGGTCTACCAGCCATGGGACCGGCAAGAGATACTGACATTCCGAAAATCTCTACCCGACCTACGTAAAAACCCCACTGCCTTCTATACTGAATTGGGTACAGCCCTGGGCTCAACGATTATGACCCTGGCTGACATCGACTTGTTCTTCGGGTTATGTCTACCAGCTGATGTGTGGAAGCAAATCCGGAAAGTCGACCACCTTGAGCTGTTTGGACAAACCTGGTCACAACTCAATGACCTGGATAAACAACGGGGACCAGGACAAAAGCCTTTGAAATCCATTCTAGACCTTCCAGATAAAATCGTAGAGAAATTAAAAACCCTGATCCCAGAAAGGAAAGTGGACTGGTCGATAGTAACAGCCTGTCGCCAGAAACCCCAGGAGGATGTATCAGAATACTTCTCCCGGTTTGAAACGGTGTTCTCCGATTACAGCGGCCAGGACATGACCACTGCAACCGGACACCATCTGTTTGTCCAGAATTATGTTAAGGGCCTGTCATCGGAGATCTCCCAGAAACTACAGGCCAGCGAGAGTAGTTGGGCAGCCTCCAAACCTACAGCGATTCTCCAAATGGCCCAATATTATGAACATCAGAAAAATGAAAACGATAGGGCAACCGAGAAAAAGAAGAAGGACTTGAAAGAGAGGGTGATGATTGCCAAACTACAAGGGGTGACTATAGGACCAGACCAATACCGGGGAAACTACCAGACGAACGTCCCCAAGACTACATTTCCCCAAGACCGCACTCTGACTTCCTACAGTGGGCGCACAGACCTTAGAGAGAACCAGTGCGCTTTCTGCAAAGGGACTGGCCATTGGAAATCCCAGTGCCCAGTTCTTCTGGAAATGATCAGAAACAAAGACCCCAGGGACGTAGCAAACGGACCGAGACCTAAGGGACAACAGCGAGGGCCCCCAAATGACGCGACTAACGACAGATCAGGCAGACCAAATACGTTCGATCGACCCAGGCAGAACCAATATCAACAATCTGACTATGAAGACACCCACAACTTCGCATAGGACAGCCAAGGGCAAGGGAGGGATCCAGTCGAGCTCTATGTTGACCAGCAGGGCCCTTACGTCACTGCTAAGGTCCTGGGTACCAAGTCTCCATTTCTGGTAGACACTGGCGCAACACGTAGTGCGTTATCTAAACGACTGATTCCAAGGGCACCCTTCTCTGGCTCACTCATAACATCGACAGGTTTCGATGGAACGCCCTCCACCAACCCTTTGTCTGCCCCGATTCTCTTTGACGTAGAAAACAACACCACCGACACCACGTTTTTGCTCTCCTCCAATAGCCCTGACGCCATTATGGGACTTGACTTACTGAAACACTTCCGAGCGACGATCAGATGTTCTCAAGATGGAGTTCGAGTGTTTCTTTACGACAACCCCGTTCTGCTTAGACATTGCTCTCCCCAACACATGTTTTCCATCACCGACGCTGACACATCCCTGCTTGACACTCTGCCTCCGTATCTGTGGGCAAAAGCGGATTCGGACGTAGGGCGTATGTTGATTGACCCAGTGCACATTACTGTCCGACCAGACGCAACACTCCCAAAACTTCCACAATATCGGATATCGCCCGAGGGCGAGAAGGCATTGGTAAAGATTATCCAGTCACTGATAGATGCAGGAGTGGTAGAGGAAGTGGTTAGCAACATTTGCAACAGCCCTATCTTGCCCATCATCAAGAAACAGGGAGAGGGAGATGAGAAAGCATACCATTTTATCATCGACCTCCGAGAGATCAACAAAGTGGTGGTACCCCAGTACCCTGTGGTCTCAGACATCACCACCATCCTGACCTTGATTCCATCCACTGCCACCACCTTTACCGTCATCGACCTCAAGAACGCATTCTTCTCCATCCCCATCCACCCAGACAGCCGATATCTCTTCGGCTTTACCCTAAAAGCCCGCTCATATAGGTTTTGCCGAGCGCCTCAAGGCTACACGGAAAGCCCTAGCATCTACAGCCAGGCCCTCAAAAGACAACTCGACCAAGTCCAGTTACCCGACGGAGTGGTGTTGGTACAATATGTCGACGACATCCTTTTGGCAGCCGACACCACCCCTCTAGCGGTTACCGCCACCATTCAACTCTTGCACTTCCTTGCGGAAAATGGCCACAAGGTCTCCAAGAAGAAGTTGCAATTCTGCCTACCCCAGGTCACTTACCTAGGCCACCTTTTGTCCAAAGATGGAAGAAAACTCACTCCTGATCGAATCCAAACCATTCTAGATACCCCTGTCCCTAAGACCCAGAAGCAGGTTCGCTCCCTATTAGGCCTCACCTCCTTCTGCCGACAATGGTTACCAAACTTCAGCCTCGTTGTAAAACCACTGCTTTCTCTGCTAAACAAAGACATCCCTTTCCCACTCCCGTGGACCCCTGAGTGTCAAACTTCCTTCACGGAACTGCGAGATGCCCTTTGCTCAGCCCCTGTCCTAGGTACCCCTGATTACAAAAAGCCCTTCTCCCTTTACACTCACGAAAGGGAGGGGTGCGCTTTATATGTCCTGACCCAGGCCATCGGCCCTAAGCAACGACCGTGCGCTTACTTCTCTGCCACTCTTGACCCTGTCGCCAGAGCCTTGCCTGCCTGCCTTCGAGCTGTAGCTGCTGCTGCAATCTCTATCCGACAGAGTGAGGGGATTGTACTCTCGAATTCCCTCACGGTACTGGTACCCCATGCAGTCGACACCCACCTGAACCAAACCAAGACGCAACACCTGACGAGTGCACGACTGACTGGATACGAACTGACCTTGCTTGCCCCCCATATCACCCTGAAAAGATGCACCACACTGAACCCGGCAACTCTGTTACCCTTGCCAGAGAACGATCCCAATGTGCACCCCGTGCATGACTGCGTGACTCTTACGGACGAACAGACCAGGAGTAGGGTCGATCTCAGAGACACGGCTTTCCCTGACCCCGACGGGGAGCTGTGGGTGGACGGTTCTTGCATCAAACTCTCCGATGGTACCACTTCCGCTGCCTATGCAGTCACCACGGCTCGAACCGTAGTAGAAACAGCCCGCATCACCCAGCGATCTGCCCAGGCAGCGGAACTGATTGCTTTGACACAAGCCTGCATCCTGGCAACAGGAACCACAGCGAACATTTACACCGACAGCCAGTATGCCTTCGGGGTGGTTCACCATTTTGGGCTCCTTTGGAAGGAAAGGGGATTCTTGACCTCACACGGCACACCCATTTTGCACGGGGATCTAGTCTCCGCCTTAATCGAAGCTGTCCTCCTCCCCAACAAGCTTGCCGTCATCAAATGCCAGGCACACAAGAAGGTGACAGACATTATTGGACAGGGAAATGCACTAGCCGGCATCACCGCCCGAACGACAGCTGAAAATAGGACGACAACACATATGTACGTGACCAGATCACAAGCGGAAAAATGGACTGACGTTGGAGACACTATCAGGGACATTCAAACGGCTAGCACACAACACGAGTTGACTGAATGGACACGGGTGGGATTGAAAGACGATGAAGGCTGCTGGCGGACAAAAGACACGAACAAATGGTTGCTACCTGATTCATACTTGATTCCCATATTGACCATGGCACACTCCCCTGCCCACATAGGATCAGCCCCCATGATCGAACTTGTCTCCAGGGTTTGGCACAATGATAAGATCCCAGATTCCGCCAAACGCCTGGTCCAACAATGCTTAATATGCCTACAACACAACCCCGGGAAAGGAACTGTAGTACCCCGGGGGGGATTTGGGGTCCCAAACCACCCATTTGAAGTCCTGCAGATGGACTACATCCAGCTAGACAGATGCCAAGGCCTGAAATATGTACTTGTTGTGGTGTGCGCATTTAGCAAGTGGGTGGAAGCATATCCAACCCGTGACAACACCGCTATGGCCACTGCAAAGGTTCTGTTAAAGGAGTTTTTCCCCCGTTATGGCCTCTGTCGTGTTTTATGGAGTGATAATGGCCCCCACTTCATAGCCAAAGTTATCCAGCTCATCCTAAATGGGTTGGGTATTAAACAGAAATTCCACGCAGTCTTCCACCCCCAATCTGCTGGACTTGTCGAACGACACAATGCCACACTAAAGCTTAAACTGGCCAAAATAGTGGCTACCACGGGCCTGAAATGGCCAGACGCCCTCCCACTGGCATTGCTATCGATGCGCTCTACCCCCACCCGACATCACTTAACTCCTTATGAAGTTGTCTTCGGTCGACCCATGAGCGTCTGGTCTGCCCCGAAACCAACTTCCATTCATGACGTTCCGGACGTCCTAATGTCTGATTATCTGTATAAATTGACTGAAACTCTGTCTGTCATTCATCAGCAGGTGCAGCAGGCCATCCCCGATGCTTCTAGGGGTCCGGGTCACGCCATCCAGCCGGGGGACTTCGTGCTGATCCGAAATTTTCAGCGATCAAAGAGTTTGGAACCCCGGTGGACGGGCCCCTGGCAAGTGCTGATCACCACTCGGACCGCACTTCGAGTGGAGGGGAAGAAGCACTGGCTGCACGCCCATCACTGCAAAAAGGTCTCCCCAGCCCTGGCCACGACAGACACCGTCAACACCCAAGAAGAGCTCCTGAACCAGGACCGACCATCGTTGAATTGCTATCCTGACACAGAGACACTTGAACTTTCAAAACATCCTGACCCCACTGTACCATCTCGAGAAGGGTATTTCCTGCGTCGAAAGGAGGGAGCTTCGGCTAAGTAGGCCACGGACTAGGTTAAAGGATCTCAGAACGGTGACCCAAACTACCAAGGGTTACCTGGAGAGAAGCTAAACTAAGTCTGTGGTCCTGCCCACTACCGAGCACCTTGAAAACGAAGATGATGGAAGCGCCAGATAAGAAGATGATGGAAGCGCCAAATAAGAAGCCGACGGAGACAGCAGGAAATACCCACTACAGAAATCCGAGAACAGACAGACTTCATCGCTCAAAGACGATTGCACTCTTCATCACAATCCTCTTCTGTTTTCTCCTCATGACCACGCTCTGGATTATGGAAGAACATGCGCCTGCTCACGAAACATTCCTAACCACTGCTCAACCTACCACCATGAAGGAACATTATCTGATTTCGCTCTCTCCTCAACTAAGAGAGAGGCGAAGGGAGTTTTGGAACAACTCTTTCGTGCAGCTACTTCACCAGCACAATCTTGCCACCAATACCACCAACTGCTGGATCTGTGGGTTGCTACCCCATGCAACTGGACATTCAATACCATTCATCCCTTCACCCTACTCTGTCCACGGCTCCTGCCTTGCTTGGCTGATCCTCCTGCAAGAGAGCTATAAGGACAATGCCACCTCCAGCAGAACTGCAGCACATTCTTCTCACGGGGTCGGGCGAAACAAGACAAAGACACACTTCTGCCCGCTGACCCCCAGCGACTCAATCCACATGGACATCCCTGAAAAAGAACGAATTGAAATGCAGGTGTTCAACAATCCAACCAGACCCACCTTCTCCTATCTGCGGAAACGAACGGCTGCCACTCTGACTGTGGCCCTATCGGTCATCAACGTCACAGGCCACATGTGTGTAGAAGGACTTGGGACGCAGCTGGTGGGCCGCAGCGCTTGCCGCTTTACCAGAACTTTGGATTCCACGGACCCACCTTCCTTTGTGTCGTCCCCAAACATGTATTTCGTCTGCGGCACAAAAGCCTACACCTGGCTCCCCAAAGGCTGGGGGGGCACTTGTTTCATCTCCTTCGTCCTTCCCCCGACTTATGTGGCACCAGCGAATCACCATAGACAAAAACGAGCCAAAGACATTGAGCAAGCCGACTCAATGGGAGCGCAGTTCCTCGATGCTATGAAAGGACTCGTCCCCCTCTGGGGCCCGATGGCAAACAGCCGTGCCATCCGACATCTGACTCAGGCAGTTGAGACAACCATGAACATCACAGCTGGTATCTTTGCTAACAACACTGCTGAGCTCCAAGCGGTCCGTCTGGTGGCTCTTCAGAACCGCCTTGTTCTAGATGTGGTTCTGGCGGACCGTGGAGGAGCATGCCGCATTATTGGGTCCAGCTGTTGTAGTACATACATACCGGACAACTCACCCTCAGTGTACAAAGCCATCGAACATCTTCACAGACTCTCTTCAGAAGTCCGCCAAGAACAAGAAGAATGGTCACTCGGTGGTTGGTTCTGGGGCACCGTTAAGAACTGGGGCTGGAGACTGCTCACCATTATCCTGGTTCCTGTAGTTGTAATATGTGGTTTATGCTTAGGAATTCAATGTCTGCCACCTCTGTGTTCTTTATGTGCAAGTTGTATTTTCCCCAAAACTGTGGACTTTGGAAACGAACACATGAGAGCGTTGTATGATGTCGAGGTTAGGAATTTGATGAAAATTGACATTGAGTAAGCAAGTTGGCTAGATATGTTGAAAAGGGAGGACTGTTGAAAGTTAGGCTGAAACCGTCAACATTATCGGCGCCCTCTTGCTCTTCTCGAACCCTTTCACGCACATAAACAGTCGCCATTTTGAACACCATGGCTTCCCTGCCCCTTTGCTGATAGCCAGCGCGTCTCTCTCCCTCTCCTAGCCTCGCAGGCACCCCCTACCCCCCGCATACCGACAACCCCCTCGCCCTCACATGCCTCGGGTCATAAACCCCTCTTCAGCGCAGCTTTGCCTCGGAATCCCATCCTGTTCCCAGCACGACACCTCCCTTCATTCCTTTCATGGTCCCAGGTCCTTTGATACAAACCCCTTTTTCCCTGTGTGCCCGTTTGTCTTCCTCGTTCCCAGGCCACCACCTGACTCTGCGGATACCGTTTATTGCCCCCAGTACAGTAGGAAGCTTCCTCCCATAAAAGGACCCTCGGGTCAATCAAAGCCCCCCACCCTACGAGATCCGATCGAACCCCACACATTCCGTGAATCGGCGGAATATCCAGCTGCGCGATGATCATCACCTGTTGTGACCGGGGTGGGGACTTCAACTGTAACTATGTGTGGGAACGGGCCTGAAGGGGAGGTTCCGAGGATGTCTTTCCGTACATCAAAGGATTAACGAGAATGTGTTTCATGCAATAAAGTGATTAACCTGTGTATAAGAGGCCAGGCCTCAGAGATGCAGACAGAGCACCTCAGAACGATACCTGCTGTCCGTTTTGCTGTGTTCTCCTCCGGAGAGAATAAAAACCTTGTTTCCTGCCTTCCAGTCTCCAGCGCCTGCCTCTTCAATAGTTAACTTCTTTGTGGGTTCAAGAGGCGACACCGCCGGGCAATACTTAAGGATCTTATATTCTGGTTGGTAGCGTCACCCCTTTTAACAGAACACAAAAAGGGGGCAGGGTAGACACACTCTGACCCCCTAGGCCTGCCCAGGTGGTCCCACAAGGACCCCCAAGGCCCCAATTTTATTTTTTTTTTAAATCCGGTCTGTTTTTTTTCAAAGTATCCCCCGGGGGGACTAAATTGCGGGGGCACAGTGATAAAGAATTGTGGGGGTCCCCAATCCCCCCCACACTACTCCGGGGACCGCCGCCCCGGGGAAAACAACGTAGCCCCCTGGCGCATACTGGAGGCTCCTGGTGGGCTAGTTGGCCCCCAGGGACCCCCAGTATGCAAGGGGAATTAGTTCCACCTCTGCAAACGCGCAAGGGGGCTGCGTTGCAGAGAGGTGTAAAAAGGGGCATAGCCTCATCACACCTCTCTGCAATGCAGCCTCCTGGCGCATACTGGAGGTTCCAGGTGGGCTAGTTGGCCCCCGGGGACCCCCAGTATGCAAGGGGAATTAGTTCCCCCTCTGCAAAAGCATCAGGGGGCTGCGTTGCAGAGAGGTGTGCAATCATTTTTTTTTTCAATTTATATTAAAAATATGTAATGTCATTTAAAAAATAAAATATCTAAAAGTAAATAATTTAAAATAATGTAGTAAATCAGAATAAAAAATATAACAATTAATACATTTAAAAATTATCATTTACAAAACCTTTGAAATTCACTGAAAAAAACATAGGTTTAAGCCACGTTATAGTTAGGAATTAGCATCTAAAAAACCTTGCAAATTCACGGAAAAAACCATATGTTTCACACACGTTATAGTTAGTTCAGCTAACTATAACTCGCGCGCCCGCAATGCACTGCTGATGACGTCACATATTACATCACTCATGACATGGTCAGTGACATCACTCATGACATCTCAAATCAAATCACTGATGACATCATTCTTGTGAAAGAGTGGCAGATCTCCTCTCACTCTAATACACACATTCAAAAGTAGAAACAAAAATTTTCAAGAAAATGGAGATACCAATACCAGTTACAACAACCTATTCCAACATCTACTTCCACATCCACTCATTCACCCACAGTTCTATATAGTCACTCATACATGTACTCAATCATCATATGTACTCATACACCTATACATCCTGTTACACACCGATACTCATCCATAGAGTTACTTACACACATACTAACACATGCAAATAAACTATCAAACATCCATTTACTTGCATATACAGCTATACACACAAACATACACATACTGACTCTCTTAAACGATCACTTAGAGAAACACATACTTAGTTATACAGGAACTTATAAATTTATATATCTATAAGCGCGCAACGTACGTACCGTGAGCGTACCGTGCGCGAATGTGCGCGTACCTTTGCGTGCGCGAGCTGCATGCTGATTGGCTGCTACTGTCTGTCAACACTCCAAAACAGAAATTGTTGGCAGCCATCTTGTGCCTCGGTAGACTGAGGCACAGGAAAGCAGAAAAACAAATGTGTAGAACTCAAAAAGGGTGCAGGGTAGAAGCATCCTGACCCCCTAGGCCTGCTCAGGGGGTCCCACAAGGACCCCCAAGGCCCAACATTTAATATTTATTTTTTTAAATCAAGGGGTAAGCGCACCGTACGCGTACCTCGCATAGGTACGCATACGGTGCGTGCACCCCGTAAATTAAAAAAATAAATGAATTTGGGGGGCCTAGGGACTCCTTGTGGGACCCCCTGAGCAGGCCTAGGGGGTCAGGGTGCTTCTACCCTGCCCCCTTTGTGTGTTTTCCTCCTTTGTTTCACTGCTTTCTTGTGCCTTGGCTCTACCGAGGCACAAGATGGCTGCCAACACTTCCTGGTTTGGAGTGTTGACAGACAGTGGCAGTCAATCAGCATGCCTTCCCGAGAAAGCTGCATGCTCATTGGCTGTCAACACTTCTAACCAGGAAGTGTTGGCATCCATCTTGTGCTAGGGTTGACAGACAGTGGCAGCCAATCAGCATGCCTTCCCGAGAAAGCTGCATGCTCATTGGCTGTCAACACTTCTAACCAGGAAGTGTTGGCATCCATCTTGTGCTCGGTAGACCGAGGCACAAGAAAGCAGAACAACAAAGGTGTAGAACACAAAAAGGGGTCCGGGTAGACACACCCTGACCCCCTAGGCCTGCCCAGGTGGTCCCACAAGGACAAAAAAGGGCCAAATAATTTTTTTTTAAAACCCGGTCTGTTTATTTAAAAATTACCCCCCGGGGGGACCAAATCACGGGGGCATAGTGATAAAGAAGTGTGGGGGATCCCCAATCCCCCCCACACTGCCCCGGTGACCGCTGCCCCCGGGGCAAAGCAACGCAGCCCCTTGGCGCATACTGGAGGCTCCTGGTGGGCTAGTTGGCCCCCAGGGACCCCCAGTATGCAAGGGGAATTAGTTCCCCCTCTGCAAACAAGCCCGGGGGCTGCGTTGCAGAGAGGTGTAAAAAAGGGTGTGGCCTCATTACACCTCTCTGCAATGCAGCCCCCTGGCGCATACTGGAGGTTTCAGGTGGACTAGTTGGCCCCCAGGGACCCCTAGTATGCAAGGGAACTAATCCCCAATTTAGAAAACTCTACAGGGTGCGTTTGCACAGTTTAAGTTAGGGAATTAATTCCTGTTCAATCCAGAGGTCCCCTAGAGGGAACTATTCCAACAGGTATCTCCAGTAAGTGCCATGGAGCTGCGCTGCAGAGTGTTGTAAAAAGGGGGCGTGCCCTCTGAGCATCTGCCTGCAAAAATGTAGTAAATCAGTATAAAAGAAATCACAGTTAATACATTTAAAAATTGTCATTTAAAAAACCTTCGAAATTCAATGAAAAAACCATAGGTTTCAGGCCTTATATAGTTAGGAATTAGCATTTAAAAAACCTTTGAAATTCACTGAAAAAAACATAGGTTTCAGGCCTTATATAGTTAGGAATTAGCATTTAAAAAACCTTGCAAATTCACTGAAAAAAACATAGGTTTCAGGCCTTATATAGTTAGGAATTAGCATTTAAAAAACCTTTGCAATTCACTCAAAAAACTATAAGTTTTAGGGATGTTTTAGTTAGCTGGACATTTCACTCATACAAAACCATTGAAATTGCTCCTATATAGTTAGTTGTACTAACTATATTTTGCGCACCCGCAATCCACTGCTGATGATGTCACATATTACATCATTCATGACATGGTCAGTGACATCACAGATTACATCTCAAATGACATCACTGATGACATCACTGATGACATCATCCACGTGACAATCACATACACCTTTTAATACACTAGTAAAATCTTTCATCACTCTTTGTAAAATACAGAGTATCATATTTGAATCCATTGACATAGCAATACAAGTATCTAAAAACCCACTCAGTGATTCCTAGATGTATACACACATGTAATCACTTACCTGTAGATTCACTCATACATGCTGTCAATGAACAATAGAACACTATCAAAAATACTTATACACCTATATCGACATTACACACCAGCACACAACCTATTCACATATGAAGTTATCCTACTCACTTATGCAAACAATGGATCATACTTACATACTTACTTAGCTACACACTTACACAAACGCCACTTCATCTATTCATTTAGATAGTAAGTCATACTTAGTGTATTATAAAATCATTATTACAAGTATACAGTTATCCATATAGTCGCTTACACAATCATTGAGTCTTATGTATACTTATTTATATACAGCAACTGACACATACACTGCCTTTTATTTTTCTAGTTTGTTGGACATGTACCATTGAGAAATATAATTGCTTATCACCACACCCATAAAGATATTCACTCACCCAAACAACTGTTAGAACATGTAGTTTTAACTTCATATATCTACTGAATCAACTATTCACACATCTTTGGGCAGTCACACACCCCACACTGAACCACACATATTCACTCTCCCATACAAATACTAAGTTAACCAATTAATAACTAATATAGACGTTCACATACCTAGTAACCAACTGGAGAACCAGTTTACACAACAAGAAAGTGAGAAAGTGAGAAAGTGATACAGATATTCACACAGTTTAGTCACTATCCACTATGTTTAGTGAGACACTATACATTGTTAAAGTAAATAGTCAATTACACTGCTACTAAATCCTCCATCCAAATATTTACTTTTATATATCCACTCATTCTTGAATGCAAATTGCTATATATATAATGCATATTTAAATATCGTAGCAAACCACATTCACCGGATGATGTCATCAGTGATGTCATTTGAGATGTCATCAGTGATGTCACTGACCATGTCATGAATGATGTAATATGTGACATCATCAGCAGTGGATTGCAGGTACGCGAAATATAGTTAGTACAACTAACTATATAGGAGCAATTTCAATGGATTTGTATGAGTGAAATGTCCAGCTAACTAAAACACCCCTAAAACTTATAGTTTTTTGAGTGAATTGCAAAGGTTTTTTAAATGCTAATTCCTAACTATATAAGGCTTGAAACCTATGTTTTTTTCAGTGAATATATATATATATATATATATATATATATTCACAGAAAAAACCATAGGTTATAGACCATATATAGTTAGGAATTAGCATTTACAAAACCTTGAAAATTCACTGAAAAAACCATAGGTTATAGACCATAAATAGTTAGGAATTAGCATTTAAGAAACCTTTTTTTTACTCACACAAAACCATTGAAATTCCATATATAGTTAGTTGTACTAACTATATATCGCGCACCCGCAATCCACTGCTGATCATGTCACATATTACATCATTCATGACATGGTCAGTGACATCACTGATGACATCACTGATGACATCTCAAATGACATCACTGATGACATCACTGATGACATCTCAAATGACATCACTGATGACATCACTGATGACAACATCCAGTGACTGTATGTTTCTGTAAAGTTAAAATATGTCTTACATATTGAAGAATGAGTGGATTTATAAGTGTCTGGATGAAGGATTTATTAGGTGCATGACTGACTGTATGAGTGACTGATTAAATGTGTCTCACTGAGTGCATGGGTTAGTGACTAAACTGTCTTAATTTGTGCATCATTATGTCTGTTGTTCTGTAAACTGCTGCATGTGTTGATCAGTAGCTATATGAGTAACTATATGGGTTATTGGTTGATTACCTAAGTATTTGTATGGGAGACTGAGTGTGTGTGTGGGTGGCTGGGAGGTGCATAACTCTGTGCACAGATGTGTGAGCAGTTGATTCACTAGATGTATGGGTTCAAAAGTGCATGTGGAAACAGCTGTATGGGCGGTTGACTGTGTGCATGAGTGTATTGGTGAGTGAATGGATATCTAAGTGCTCCATGTCAAAGTAAGTACATATGTAAAACACAGTACATGTGAGAGTTGACATATATAAATAACTATGCATAAGAGCCAGTGAATGTGTGAGTGGCTGTATGGATCATTGTGAACTTGTATCAGGGATTGTATAAGAGAGTAAATATGTGTTAGTATATGTTTGAATAAGTAAGGTGTGTATAACTGTATAGTTGAGGAAATGGATGTGAGATTGATTCTTTGCATGACTGACTAGGTGTGTGAGTAACTCCATGGATGAGTGACAGTCTGTGAGTGTCTGTTTACACTGAGTGTATCTAAGTTTTTATTAGAGTCTGAAGAGATTCATCGTATTATCACATGAATAATGTCATCAGTGATGTCATCAGTGATGTCTTTTGAGATGTGATCAGTGATGTCATCAGTGATGTCATCGGTGATGTCATTTGAGATGTCATCAATGATGTCATCAGTGATGTCATCAGTGATATCATCAATGATGTCATTTGAGATGTCATCAGTGATGTCATCAGTGATGTCATTTGAGATGTCATCAGTGATGTCATCAGTGATGTCATTTGAGATGTCATCAGTGATGTCACTGACCATGTCATGAATGATGTAATATGTGACATGATCAGCAGTGGATTGCGGGTGCGCGATATATAGTTAGTACAACTAACTATATATGGAATTTCAATGGTTTTGTGTGAGTAAAAAAAAGGTTTCTTAAATACTAATTCCTAACTATATATGGTCTATAACCTATGGTTTTTTCAGTGAATTTTCAAGGTTTTGTAAATGCTAATTCCTAACTATATATGGTCTATAACCTATGGTTTTTTCTGTGAATTTCAATGTTTTTTTTAATAGCAAATATCAAAAGCTTTAAAATGTATTCTTCTTTAAATCAAAAAATATATTTTATATGTTTATTAATAAAAAAAAATATGTATTTTTTTTATTATTTTTTTTTGTTTCGCTCCCGGTCCGCGAACCGGGTCGCTTCCCGTTAGCTCAAAATGGTGCCGCGACCCGGTCCGCGAACCGGTAAACGTTCTGTTTGCGCAACTGCCGCGTTAGAAAACAACATCGTGACGCGTCGCGTCAGCGTGACGTATCGCCTTGTCGCGTGAAACGTCATATGACGCGCCGCGTTAGCGTACCCGGAAGTGAACCGGTACGCCAACGAGGCGCGAAGCGCAGCTTCCCGGAAGCGATCCGGGACGCGGCCCAAAGCGCGTAATGTAAACACAACAGGTCATGTGACTTGTTAATAACACTTTTCATTGGTACGCGAACCGGGAGCGAACCCCCAAATTTTTTTTTTTAAAAAGAAGAGTAAGTATAAGGGAAGGAAACAGAGAGTAATGTTAAAAGAAAGACAGCTATAGGGACTAAACCAAAGATACTGTTTAATAGATCTATTTACCAAAGAAAAGATGGAAGAGGGTATAATTGAGAAAAACAAAATAGATAAGGAAGTGAAAGAAAAAAAGGAGAGTAGAGAATGTGACTGAATGATTAAATTAAGATTAAAACATTGGAATAACAGAGAGAAAAAACACAATGCAGAAAAGAAGAAGTAACAGAAAAGGAATGATTGAAACAGCAAAGAAATGTAAATAACATAGGGGCATATTATCAACATAGGCGATAAAAGTTTTGCTGCTTTTATCGGTAGAAATCTGACGCTAAAGACGCTTTTGCAGCAGTTTTCTGCCGATAATGACTGCTTTTATCGGCAGAAAACTGGTGCTAAAGCCGCTTTTGCGGAAGAAAACTGCCGCTAAAGCTACTTTTGCAGCAGTTTTCTGCTGATAAAAGCAGCGATAATTTTATTGCCTGTGTTGATAATATGCCCCTTAGTGTGCTTGAACTACAGAGAGAAAGCATAATGAACAAGTAGTGAAAGAGTGATCAGTCAGAGACAGTGAGAGTAATAGAGACGGAGTGAGTGAACAAGAGTGAGGAAGTATGAGAAGAGAGGGACTGAGAAAAATAGTGGAAGGAGTTGAGTAAGTAAGTAATAGAGAAAGGAATGAGGAAAGTAGCAAAGGCAGGAAAGTGAGGGTTAAAGAAATGAAGTAGTGAAACTAATAGAAGTTAAATGTGATAGAAATGTAGCGAAAAGAGTACAAAACATTTACCTTATAATTGTCGTTAACTTAGTCACTTGTTATTTTTATACTTTCAATCTGTGAAAGAGAGAACAAACATTTGAAAAATATTAAAACATGTATTTAAAAATTAGAAAAGACAAGGGAAAAGATTGAAGGACAAACAGTTTTTCAACAACTTTGACACTTACAGAAGCCTCTGCTTCTCCATGCCCCTACACAGTCCTAAAAATATACATTTTAAACTAACAGTATCTTGATGCAGATGAAGTGAGGCCTATCTTGCAACATGGTGCATCTTTTGCACTGCTGCTGTCTCACAAAAGTGATGCAACGGCAGCGCAAAAGAGGTGCACAGCCATCATAAAACTGTCCCTAACATTTTAAATGATTGTTTCAGGATGACAATAAGGTGTGTCCTATCCAGAGGTTTGTTTGAGGTGAGGCCTACTCAGGGTTGCAGATGAAATTTAGGCTTGTTGAAGAGTACAGAGGAGATAATACATGTCCATGTCTACCAATGAAGTGAGTCATGTCCACTTCACTCTTGAACAAAGGCCAGACCTCCTCTGTTTCCTTGGACAGGCCTAAACTTGATCTGCACAATGTGATGTGTAATGTTAGGAAACACAGGTGATGTAATTGAAAAACGTGCAATTTCTTTTGCTCATTTCACAATCACATCAATTGTGTTTCCTTTGCTTAGGTATCTCATTGTGCAGATGTAGTCCAGCATATGAAAGAGTAGCCAGAAGTGCAGCACTGCATGCAACAACTTTGACACTTACTGAAGCCTCAGCTTCTGCATGCCCCCTACACAGTCCTAATTATATACATTTTAAAGTGACAGTATCTTGCTGGAGATGAACTGAGGCCTATCTTGCAACATGGTGCATCTTTTACACTGCTGCTGCATCACAAAAGTGACGGAACAGCGACGCAAAAGAGGCGTATGGCCATCATAAATCTGCACTTAACATTTTAAATGATTGTTTCTAGATGCTGATAAGGTGTGGCCTATCCAGAGATTTGTTTCAGGTAAGTCCTACTCATGGTTGCAGATGAAATTTAGGCTTGTTGAAGAGTATAGAGGAGATAATACATGTGCAGGCCTACCAACGGAGCGAGTCATGTCCACTGCACTCTTGAACAAATGTGAGACCTCCTCTGTCTCCTGGAACAGGCCTAAACCTCATCTACACAATGTGATGTGTAATGTTAGGAAACACAGGTAATTTAATTGAAAAACGTGCAATTTTTTTTGCTCATTCCACAGTCACATCACCTGTGTTTCCTTTGCTTAGGTATCTCATTGTTTAGATGTAGTCTATCATATGAAAGACTACGTAGAATGTGAGCACTGTATGCAACAACTTTGACACTTATAGAAGCCTCAGCTTTTCAATGCCTACTACACAGTTCTAAATGTATATCATGAATACAAAAAGTACAGAATTAATTATACATGTTAAATGGTTTATTTTTGCTGTTCTCAGAATTTATCAAATTTCACTAAAAATAGTGACTTGAAGGTATTCATCATATAACAGCGGGGAAAAAAAACACAATCAAAATGATTGTGTTTAAAAAACCCATATAACATAACCAATCAGAAATCAGAACTCCTGAAAAGTAACTTACTTTCCATGACGTCGAAGGATATCCTATGAACAGCTTACACTCTGTTGTGCTGCTATTATTTTCAGCCCGCCACTTTCTGAAAGAAAAGCTCCATCGTTTTGAAAAATATGTTACATACAATAAATGACTTCTCGCTCTCTACCGCACGTTTCCACAAGGCCAAATCGTGTAAGAGCCATTTATAACTCTTGGAATTCTTCTAGGCAAATCCCGTCATTTTGTATTTCCGCAACTTTCAGAAAGAAAACGTTCAAGATCACTTTCACAATCCTGTACTAGTAATATCTCACCCTTCTTGCTCACTCATGTTCCATATTTCCTATGACACTAATACTGCTTACTATGAAGCAGACTTACACTACCTCTATGACTACTACAATTATTTAATTCTCTACATCACTTTTAATCACAAAGCAATTTAAAACAGTAGATAAAATTATATCAACCCCTAGAATCATTATAGGCCAGTTACCTACCCTAAATTCTCTTTTCTGAAAACAGAAAGTAAGAATATTTTTAAGTTAAAAGGCAACATTGTATCGTAGTCAAATAGGAATCATTTACGAAACAGCATCTTTTTTTACATTTTCAATAAGCTGTGTAATAAGCGGATCTTGTCAAAGGACCATCATGTCATATAATAGCTGCAGTTAAAAATGTTCTTCCTAAAATAAACGACTATGTAGCCACAACATTTGTAATTAAAGTTGAAGACTTACTTTCATCAGGTTTATATAGTTGGAATTTTAAAATGACATTATAACCAAAAGTTTGGTCAAATAATCTAGACAGCATTGCAGACTTACATTACCTCTACTCCATGTTTTTATTGGCTGCTTGAATTAGCTTATAAAAAGAAACAGTTTTTCTGAACTCATTCAAAGTGCAGTTATTTTTCCATGACGTCAAGTGTTATGGTAAGAACACCGTTTGTTTTGGGAAATACTCTGTTGTCCTTTAACTAATCCGTGCCCACCACTTTCTGTAAGAAAACCTTATTTTTTTCCAGGAACTATTTAAAACTCAAAAATAACTTTTGACTCTGTACTACACTTATCCTCAAGGCCAAATTGTGTAGGAGCCATTAGAACCTCTTGAATTTCCTCAGAGCACATCCCGAGATTCTTTCCCTAAAATTTTGGTTTTAAAAACACCAGGTAAGAATTTTTAAGGTCATAAGGCAATTTTTTTTTTAAAGTTAAAACAGAATCATTGCAGAATGACCAGCCATTTCTAGACTTTAAATAAGCTGTGTAATGTCCTGATGTTATTGAAGGACCGTCATGATATATAATTGCTGCAGTTATAAAAGTCCTTCCTGATATTGACAACTGTGAAGCCACAAAATTTTTAATCAAAGTTGTCAATTTTGTTCCATCAGGCCTACATCGTTGGAACATTAAAATGACATACTGGCCATATGTTCGTATAAATAATGTTGACAACATTTCAGACTTACATTGGCTACACTCCATGTTGTGATCAGCTGCTTTTACTAGCTTACTAAAGGACACTGATTTACTGTCTGGCAAAGTTAAATATATAAATTTTTCTGAGTCTACACTAGTAGTACTTGATACCATACAGTTCTCGCAGTCATGCTGCCATTGATAAGAAAGCCCAAACAGGTGATCTACATCTACACCTTCATCATGCAATACATCAAGCATATACATTAAAAACTCCTGACAATCTTGCTGAATATTTTGAGAGAATTGTGTTTGACCTGAACATCTGTCTAACAGATTTCGAATTTCAGACACACTTTCTATTTTTGTTCTATCAGTGCTACATTTCTCTAACACAGAATTCAACAAACTGCAAAATCTCTGATCCGAATTGACCACAATCTCTTGTTTTAAAGTTTCTAGAGAAAACAAAACATTAACCACTACATTAGCATAGCAGTTGACACCAGAACTGTTTTCAAATTGAAAACCAACAACATCTTCAACAAAATCCTTTTCCTTTCTGCTTATAATTTCTGGTTCATCGACTTTTCGTCTTTTTGCTACAACCTCCCTACTATTGGTCACATTTCTTCGTTTCCGGCCTACCACACGTTTCTCAAACAAAGGATATTGAGGCAAATGTGGCGCATACTCTCTTCTTAACCTATTGTATTCCTTAACACAGTCTAGATCCGCACAAATGTTTGTGACATCACACTCAATCAAGTACAATCCCGATAAAGTTCTGACTCGTGACAATGCCACATATGCCATACCCTCCTTGAACACAGAACTGCCAATATTCACCAATGCACTGTCTACACTCAAACCTTGCGATTTATGGATTGTCACCGCATATGCCAAGCAAACAGGAAACATATAAGTCTTTCACAAGCAAAAACCTAGCAGAGCAACGACCAATTACCTGTACTTCCTCAATGCCATCAAATTTAATTTTTAAAAATTCAATTTCATCCCTATTTCTGTATTTCACAAAATCAACAACATTACCCATTGATCCATTTACCAGACCTCTTTCAACATGTAAATTCCTTCTTAAAATTATACGGCAATTTAAGCACACATTCAGAGTCTTTTCAAAACCCGCAGTTTTAGATATACTCTTTTCTAATGAATCCAATTTTGATTTCAAATTCTCAGACAAAATAATTGTTGATCCCATATGCTCTACTCTGTCAATAGCTTCCAGTTTCACAATATCTTGGTTTTCTAAATACAACATTGTGAGGGGACATCACTTCTGAACCAGCGGCAGTTTTTACTATTTCCAAGGCACAACATAGCGGTGTTTCGTTTAACTCACCTCCTGACCAGCGTTTTAAGCCAACTCTTCGCCGCACCCGCTTCGCGGGTGCCGCTTCACAGGCTTTGGACACCGGACAAGCTGAGCATCTTTCTGTGGCGGTAAGGCGGCTGTGGGCGCGAGGCGTCAGCGGGGCTGCGAGCGTGCAGGGACTTCATTTCCCAGAAGTCCCTGCTAGACCGACGGAGAGCTTCCGGTCCGCTCTCCCTGCTGGCCCGCCCCCCGCCAACCCCACGAGGTGCTTAAGAGGAGTTTTCAACCGCCAACGCGTGGGACATCACTTCTGAACCAGCGGCAGTTTTTACTATTTCCAAGGCACAACATAGCGGTGTTTCGTTTAACTCACCTCCTGACCAGCGTTTTAAGCCAACTCTTCGCCGCACCCGCTTCGCGGGTGCCGCTTCACAGGCTTTGGACACCGGACAAGCTGAGCATCTTTCTGTGGCGGTAAGGTGGCTGTGGGCGCGAGGCGTCAGCGGGGCTGCGAGCGTGCAGGGACTTCATTTCCCAGAAGTCCCTGCTAGACCGACGGAGAGCTTCCGGTCCGCTCTCCCTGCTGGCCCGCCCCCCACGCCCCCTATATTACATCATCCGCCTCCCGCAGCGCGGGACGCAGCCCGGGCGAAGACAGGGCAAAGACTGGGCCGTTTGAGGCCGATCGAGGACGGCCGAGGACTGGACTGGCCTACCCTCTTTCGCCCATCTGGAAACTGTCAAACTGTGGTTTGAGCTGTTAGGAACTTTCATAATCTATAGAAGGTATTTATTAGGTTAGGTTTATTAGGTTGTTATTGTTTATAAACATGTCAGTTAGGATAACCCGTAGTAAAACTGGTAAGGGAAACACTTCAATCAGTGGCCCTATGGATGATTTCATCACTCGCACTAACCTGGCCATTGATGAGGAAATTTCTAAATTACAGACTCGTGTTTCTCTTGAGTTGGCAGCCGCTAGAAGATTATCGGAGGTAATTACTGCTTCAAAAAAATCTTCTCTGGGGCATATTGCCTCTGCCGTTACCCCGGAGCAACCTGCCACTCTTAAGTCACTAGTTTTGCAGGCAGAGGTCCACCAGGTTCCAACTTTACAGCTTGTTCCACAGGTTGTAGAGCTAATTGAAGATGCCGGTGATACTATTCCATCTGTATCGTCTCCTGTGAAAAATGTTTCTTTTAACTTCTCTTTTCCAGCAACTGCAAAACCCCTTGCTGATACGCAGGTCATTAGTTCTAATTTCCCTGACCCTATAATTTTTAATTCATCTAGAACTAATCTAAATTTGGGTACTTTCCCGAAGAGGAAAAAGATTCCCCGGTATACCTATTATGGGAAAAAGGCAAGAGTTGCAAAGAAATCAATACCGCCCCCTATACAAATTCCAAAAACAATTGAAGGGATTATTCCTAAGGAACAGATACACCTAGAAGGTGCCAAGGGGGTGCCAGTACCCACCCAAACCACTAATACACCCCAAGAGGGGGGCCTAATTGCTGAGGGCCAGGAAGGGAAGGAAGGGAAGGACGGGGAATTCATAGGCATAGTTTGGGAAACACTTAAGAAACTACTCTCCCCTCTTGCTCATAGACTCTCATCCATCGAAAACAGTCTGTTGGAGATGGAGAAAAGCATTATAGCCTTGGCTACTCTTGGCTTGAGAAGTCTAGAAAATCAGGGCATTGGGGCTGAGGATTCGATCTCACAGGTGTCTTCTATTCCTTTACCTGTACCACCACCGGAACGTCCAGTTCCGAAACCACGAACAGTGGGTGTGAATCAAACTGCTGCATCTAAATCTGCTGTCCCTCCCCGTTCTTGTATTATACCCATAGCAAACTCTACTGTAGTCCCTCCTTCAAAACCACGGCCCACAGACTCTCGTCAACAGCACTCCCGGGGTACCTCTGTAAAGAACAATTTTAGAGGGGGTTATATCGATCTTCCCCCACAGGCAAATGACTACGTGGTTGTTTTGACGGGTGTTTCTGAACTTGAAAATGATCATCACGAGAACCATTGGTCCCTGAAGAACAAGACAATGCACTGGCTCAATACGAACCGTGCAATTCCTAATGGAAGAAAGAGTAGAGTGCTGATGGTACGACGTGTCCCCTGGGTGGGCCCTACAAAGAAATCTGTGGTTGGAGATTGTGTAGTGGTGACCTTTGAGGACCCACATACAGCACGCTATATATGTTCTTGTCCCAATGGGGAAGGTTCTTGTGTCATCCCTAGACTTTTGTCCTTTTTCTATCCCCCACCCCCTAAAAAACCTCTGAATGATGGTTGGTCTCTGGTACAGCGCCATCCTTGGAGGACTTATTCCTCCAATTACCAAGATCCCTTTATGTGCTGGAATGGTCTACCCACCCAGAACAGGTTTGGTAGCCTTGAGGAGGTAGACTGACTTATAAGGCATCCAACGCCCAATGTAGAATTAACGGCCTCTGCAACTTTTATGGCAGGGCCTCTTGTAAGTCCCCTTGTAATGTCCGACTACAATCATGGACATAAGGAAAGCTATCCATTGCCGACATTAGCACAAATTGATAATGCTGAGGAATGCACTGTTGCTAAGACTAGTTTTTCATCCAGGGTACCGATTATGGACGCTGAATTAAGGTTAGATGACCCAAACCAAGATAGTGTAGCCCCCCCCTTGGTACCATCGGTTCCTAATGTTGAATCTGATTCCCCTGGTACAGAGTCAATCCCACATCTGTTTTTCCTGTCATGGAACATCGCTGGAGTGGGCAAAAATCTGAGGGACCCAGAATGGGCAGACTATGTCGACACCAGCGACTTTTGCCTATTGCAAGAAACTTGGGCATTGGATATTCCACACAGGATGGGATACAAAACTTTTGGCATTAAGGCCACTCAGTCCGATAGGGGAAGGCCATGTGGGGGATTGATCATATGGCTCAAAATTACTTTAGCCATAAGAGTTGATGTCATAGATACAGGAACCCCTGACATTTTGGCCTTAAAAATTGCATCAACTGAAGGGGGTGAATACTACATTATTAATGTCTATAATAGACCGATAGGGTATTCCAAAGTTTCGCCCACCCTGGAAATCCTGGATACCTTTTTAAAAAGGGTGGTGGGAGAAATCCCTGTAATATTAGGGGGCGATCTAAATTGCAACTTCGAACCGATCCTTGGGATTTCGGATGTCTTCCAAGATGAAGACCAAGCATATAATATCCCCCAGCTTGACACCGTGAACTATGTCCCGTGTAGCACTCTGGCGGTTCAATTAATGAGGCTAACAGTTGATCATGGCCTCAGAGCGTGCAATGGTCGCCTTTCATCAGATCTTATAAAACAACCTACCTTTGGGAAATCGAATAGCAGATTAGATTTTATTCTTGTTTCTTTAATTATTTGGCATTTTATGATTGATTTTAAAGTATCATTGAGGGTAGAGAGCGATCACTTTCCCTTGGAACTTTTTATTGATCCGCACATAATTAGAGACACTTATGGTCCGGCCTCATGTGAGGTGGTTGCTGATGTCCAATGTGAGCAGGCACACATAATTAATAATAACAGACGTGCTTTAAAATGGCCACATCTTTTAAGTGAGGGTAAGACCTGCAGTTTATTCATTGTTTGACAGCACTTTTTCACCCCTAGTAGGACAACCTTTATCTATTGATAACTGTGATCACTTTGTTGAGCTACACAATGGTTTTTTTGATAAATTAAGAGTCCATATGTCCAAATTGCCTAGGAAGAACCAGCAAAATGTACGCGTGGGATGCCATGGGAAACTTTGGTATGACCATGCTTGTAAATTGGCTAAGAGGAAGCTCCTATGTGCGATTAAAAACAAAACCCAAGATGATGTTAGACTGGCTAGGGAGGAGTATAAGCGAGTCCAAAGGGTATCACAGAAAACATGGGAAGAGTCAATTTGGGCTGATATGTTGTCTGCTGCAAAACACAATGATAATGTTGGCTTTTGGAGGTTGGTTGCAATTGGGGGACATGCCGGTAGACCTGTGAGGGACTCGTTCATTGATGAAATGACATGGGTGACGCACTTTTCCAATTTGTACAAACTATATGATAACGGCAAGGAAGAGGAGCTCCCATGTCCACTTCCACAACCTGTGTGTCTCGATTTTACTTTGGAAGAAACATATAGGGCAATCAATGAACTAAAAAATAATAAAGCCCCCGGCCCAGACAAAATATCGGGTGACCTCTATAAACATGTACCTGAAGTTTGGGCACCCTATATTAATCGTTTGTTTAATGCTTTGTCCATAAATTGTAATTTTCCTGATAGTTGGCGTGCAGCAGAAGTTGTCCCGATTTTTAAAAAGGGGATAAGATCTGTTCCCTCTAATTACAGACCTATTAGTTTAATGGACACTCTGCAAAAACTTTATGCTAAGCATCTACTATTTAGGATAAATGACTGGTTGGAGGAGTCGGCCATACTTTCCAAATTTCAGGCAGGCTTTAGGTCTAAGACCAGCACGATAGACCAGGTCTTTAGATTTTGTTGTCTGTTTTGGAAGTATGTTCACATTCGTAAAGGTCATTTGTATGTAGCCTTTATCGATTTGAGGGCGGCATTCGACCTTGTTCCTCGCAATCTGTTATGGAGATCATTAAACACAGCCGGTCTGCCAGAAAGTCTTTTGGTCCACATTATTGAATTGCACGCTAGAAATCACGCAAATATCAGATGGGGGCCGAAAGGTGAACTGACGCGTGATATCCCGATCAAGCGTGGTGTCCGACAGGGATGCGTCCTGGCCCCAACTCTGTTTTCTATTTTTGTTAATGATGTGCCTGATTATCTCAATACTTGCAATAACGATTCACCACAACTGAATGGAGAGAGAGTGCCTGCGTTGCTCTTCGCGGATGATACCATCTTAATATCCCAAACTAAGAAGGGCCTCCAGGCACTCTTAAACTCCTTCAGCAGCTACTGTGTGACTAAAGGGCTAGAAATAAATGTTGATAAAACAAAATGTATGGCTTTAAATCCTATTAGACCGGATAGAGGGAACCTGACCCTGAATGGGGAAACTTTAGGTACTGTGGAGAATTTTACTTATTTGGGGGTGGTACTCGATTCTAAGCTAACATGGAAAGCGCAAATCGAAAAAAGTAAGGTGTCATACGCCCATAATGCAAAACCTATAATCTGTAGATTGAATGCTAGTACAAGTAAAAGTATAACTCCCGTACTTGAACTTTTTAAATTTAAAATTCAATCTGCAGCCTTATATGGGGCTGAGATATGGGGTCCTTGGGCCAGGGAGAGTTTCCAAGGACTCGATAATAAATTCATGAGATCAATTGTAAAGGTCCCAACCAGCACACCACTAATACCTCTCCATCTCGATTTGAACTTTAAACGAACCGACCACCTAACTATCATAAGACCGTTAATGTTCTGGATAAGGATTTGGTCCACCCCGGAACTGGTAGATTACAGAAATGGTCTTCAAGAAGTATTGAATTTAGATTCTTTCAATTCCATTCGGTGGTTCGGGCATGTTAAAAAATGGTTTGACAATCTGGGGTTGAGTTCCTTCTGGGAAAACCCAGAGAATCTACCAGCTCTTGCCAAAAATACAGTAAAAAGAGCATACTGGTGTTTCATGAATGACAGACATATTCATGATAGTAGAATCGGCACCCTAACCAATCATTTTTTAACCTTTAAAACCGAACCATGTTTTGAATCGTTTTTGGATGAAATAGAGCCTCCCCTTGCCAAGACTCTCTTCCTGAAGTTCAGGTATGGGAACCTCATGCTGAATTCCAATACTGAGCGTTGGACAAATAAAAAACTGGACTGTCCTAATAGTACAAGTGAGAGATGTCCTATGTGCTCAGAATTATGTAAGGAGAATGAGGTCCATATGCTGTTTATATGTAAAGCATACCTGAAAGCCCGAAAAAGATGGCTCAAACCAATGTGTGCTCTTTTAGGCACTAGATCTTGTCTTACAGCATACAGGATCCTAAAAACTAATACTGCACAGTTCATCGTATTCAGTATCAGTAGGTTTCTTCATTCAGTTTTTATTGTCCGAAAGAAAATGGGACAGGTGCTCTGAAGATGGATAGACTTTAAATAGTGAATTTTGCTGCTAAAAATTGTATTTTCCCGCTGAATGAACTATGTTTTTGATTTAACTGGTGAGAATTAATTTTACATCCTATTTTTGTAATTATTGTCTTAATTGATCTTACGCATGTATTATGTTCTAAATGTATGAGCTAATGAATGTATATATGTGTGTCTTTTATGGCCGCTGGCCGAAATAAAGAAATTAAATAAATAAATAAATAAATAAATAAAAATACAACATTTTGTTGTTGAAGATGGCACATTCTGCAAGAGTTGGCATCAAACATATTCCAGATTTCTTCTCAGTAATTTTCTGAAAAATATTCTCAGGCACAACGTCTTGTTCTGGATACAAATTTGACAGTAATCATGCATGTAAAGCTTCTTTCCCATGCTCAGTCACTTTTCCGATTCTAACATCTTGTAGAATATTCTTGTAATCTTCATCTTTCGCCTGACGCATATTTTCATGCAGTTCAGCATAATTGAAGTTTAACCATATATTAACGTTGCCAATGCTCCCTAGGCACTTCCTGGTATCTTCATGCGTGAGCATTTTGAACACAGGTTGTCCTTTCACTGGTGTCAGCTGCAGAAGATCACCGAAAACAATGATGTGTTTGCCACCAAATAACACATCATACTCTGTTTTGAGAACTTCTTGCATTCTCAGATGTACAAAGGCAAGCATGACATTGGAAACCATGCTTACTTCGTCAATGATAAGAAGTTTCATTTTCTTCAAGACTCTTGAAACTTCACAACAAGCACCTCCAGATAACTTGTGGTATTGTAATTTGTTATCATGCTCCACTGGCAGCATCAGTAGACGATGCAAAGTAATACCTTTAATGTTATGAGCTGCCAGTCCAGTTGGAGCGGTGACAACACAAGACAGCGATGACTCAGTCCTTTTCTGCAAATAACATGAAATTGCTTTAATGAGGAAACTTTTTCCAGTTCCCGCTTCTCCACTCACGTACAGTCGGACAGGTTTCAACGACGTACATGAGCACTCCTTCTTCTCATGACTTAATCCATGATCAATTTGGTTGGTAACTTCGTCATATATTTTCCTCTGCTCAACGTTAAGTTGTCTTTCCAAGTCTTCTAAGTTAACCGCATCCTCCTGAGCATGTGCCATGGCTCTTTCCACTTCAATCATGGCAGTGGCAGCTTAATTTTCGATAACTGGTCCTCCTAGTGGATCCTGACTCAATGAAACAGAACTCTGACTGTCCTGAGAACTGTCTCTAGCAATCTCGGCTGCAATCGTTGCTTCCTGCTCAATTTCCGCATTCAACATTTCTAGATATTTGAGAAAAACAGGACATTCTATGGTCTCCTTGGCGGCATTGAAAGAGTCTTTGTAACAGAGGAAATCTCCAAGCAGTTCCTCTTCTGCACGCCAAGGCTTGAAAAGTTGCAAAAGTGCTAAATAGAAAAACTCATTTTTTTCAGGAGATTCGCAACTCAATTTTCGATGGTTTACCAAGTGGCATTTTCTTTGCTTGACGAGACATCCCTCACTTCCAATTACAGCATACACTCCTTTATCAATGTCTTCTTTGATGTTCCTCTTGAATATGTAATTTTGTAGAACCTCATACAGACAAACATTCTCGAGGTGTCTGCTTCTATTTGGATAATATGTATCCAACATGTTGGTCTTCAAAATATCAGTACTGTTTGGCTCCTTTTCCGCCAAAGACTCAATTTCCCGCACAGGTTTCAGAACTCGATTACGCGTTGCAGCAAGACCAAGACTCGCCCAAACGATACTCCTGGATTTGGCATAGAGACTTGCTGAAGACAACCGGTCAGAACATTGGTAAGCTCCGATTTCTCGATGTGACAACATCTTCAGACTGAAACTGTACAACTTCTTACTGAGGCTCTTTTCATGGGAAATGTCCTCCCACATATCCTTCAATTCTGTCTTTTCTTTTTTGGTGATGTAAGATGTCACATACCGAGCCACAGCCATACAGTTATCAGCCACGAACTGTATATCCATGTTAGCATTCCACATGGACAAAATCACTGGGTTGTAGTCGTTGATATACTTGGACTCTTCGTTCCTTTTCAAATTGTATGTGTTTTTAGGTGATTTCTTCATCACATTATGTCGCAGCGAAGACATCAAACTGTTCACTCTTCCTTTAGAAATCACCGGCCGTCGAAAGGCGAAACGACATTTGGTGTAGAACTTGTCCTTGTTTCTGAATTTACGATGACAGTACTTTCCGCAACGATGGCTTTGGAAGCGTAGAACTTGTTCTCTTAGGCTTTTGTCCTCCTTTGCGTTTGGAGCAGCACATGTAGAATACTGTTCTATGAAACTCATCACTAAGTCTTCTGGATCCGTTCCAAATTTAGGTGCATCCTTGATCCACAGCAGCATATGTATATGAGGAGCACCTCTTGCTTGGTACTCCTTTCTCCAGAAGAGATCCAACACCTCTGCAAGAGGTGGATTTCTCTTGTTCATGATGAAAGACATCATAGCTTCAAATCTATAATTGAAGTACCTGCATACATTCACTGGATACAAAGAGCACAGTTCTCCGGGTGTCTTGAATTCGATATTTTCAATGTTTCCATTTGCCTCTCGTAGAAATTCAAGTAAGTCTTCCCAGCCATACTCGGCACAGCTGAGAGTGAGGAACCATGTGGGAGTTCCTAAGTTCCTCAGCATACATTTTAAATCACCATGACGACGGTACCAGTACTCATTAGTACCACGCTGACACGCCATGAGATTAATCAGGTGAGAATCCAAAATACTGTCTTGCACATTGACTTTATCCATAAAGTCACTTGCCGAGATGTTTTGCATCTGTATACCACTTTTCAAGATGTGGTTCACTGCATATGACAGTCCAGACAGATCGCTTTCAAACAGGAGATGAAACAAATAGGGATTTGCATTGTCGAAACCTAGGATCTTCTGCATACAATCGTAAAGTCCGGTATTCAGAAGCAGGAATTTGATGAGGTCTCTCATCATATCTTCCTCCTTGACCTGTTGGAAATAGCTGTGGGAAACACCGAGCTTCCAAACTTTCCTCCCAAACACTAATGGGACTCCCTTTGGCTTGTTTCATTTGAAACAACTCAATAGCATTCCCCATGACTTCCTTGGAATGCAAAGGATGAACACTATAATGTTCATATATTTCTTCACTTTTAGAGGGTTCTACTTTCTCAATTTGACCAGCACACAAATCGCTATCCTCTTCTTCACTTACGTCCTCTTCTGCAACATATACATTCTTATAGTACTTATTGTTTTTTTTCAAATACAATGTTGCCTTTTTGACTTTCCTAACATCCACTAAATCTTGCCATATTTTCTTACTCTTTGTCGGAACCCCATTAACTAAGATAACCAGAGGTTCCTCTTCCACTTTTTCTACTCCAATTTTATTAATGTTTTTCTTCAAATCTAGAGGCAAATAAACAACTCTTCCCTTTAATCCTCTCTGTAAATCTGATGGAGGCAATTTCCCTGTCTTTGGCTCCATTCTTACAATAGCCTGAAAGGGATGGATACTTTGAATCAAAATAGATTCATAAGTATTTAAATCCTTCAATTCAGAAGGAATCTCAACCAATTCCAGATTATTATGAACCGCTCTAGCAGGCATCTGGTTTTGATTTAATTTGTTACAACAATAAGTACACACACGTTGATCCAATCCCAAATCAAAACAATTTTCTACCATCAAGTATGTTGCAAAATCCTTCCATTCACTATTATTTTCCCTTTCACTTTTTGCATATAAATCCACTAACTTAGTCTGATTCTTATAATAAGTGCGTCGACAACACACACAAGTGAAATTAGGCCTCTCACTTGATTTCACCTGAAACGTGGCAATTTCCTTCTGAAAATTATCTGTACTGGAAACCTGTACACTATCTTCCACATTACCCTCTTCTTCTGGGTCAATTTCAACATTCTCCTCTTTACTTCCAAAGTAACAAAACTCAATTTCTTCACAAATATTCTTCACATCTATTTCAGAACCATGCAAAAGAGCAGTGCATAATTGTTTAAGTATAACTGCTGGACTCTTAGCATAATACAACATTCTAACTAATTTCCTCACTTTATTATGATGCACTGCTAGCATCCTGAAATGATGAAAAGCACTCTGGCATACTCTCCTGGAAAGACAAGCCAGTGAATGACCATGCAAACCTGTCACTTCTCTCACTCTGCAAGGATCTAATTCTTGCAACAACTTCATTTTCTGCTTCAAACTTTTCTTATTAAATGTCCGTACAAAATCACAAAGCAAATTGATGGAATCCTGTCGCACACTGCAAATACTACTACACTTCCAGGTGTACACAGGTCCCTTAGGACGTCTTCCTAAAACCTCATTACCTAACACCTCTTCTGCCTCTGTTGTCACAAGTTTTTCTTTTTCAACTGGACAACCATCTTTCACCTCATAAGCTCGACCACTGATGTCAACTGCATGCACAAAATCATTATCCTGGAAATAACTCTCCTCATTAAAAAATGCCTCACAACTTGAACTATGCATCCATTCTCCTGAAAAAACTTCACAAAAATTACTACGATTAACTGTTCTCTTCCATCTACTATTTCTTTTGAAATCATAAATTTCTTTGTTTAGCTTCCTAATTCTATTGATTATCAAAATAAATAACTTTCGCTTAATTCCAAATGCCTGATCAATAACTTTCTCAATTTTTTTTTCTCTTATAAAAAACCACTTTCTGCTGACCTTTCTTAATATTTTTTAACAAATTGCCAATTATCCTGGTGCGGAACATTCGTCTACGAATGTCCCTAAACTGATTTTTCCTTCTACTACCATGCACAGAGTTATCTCCTGCTCTAGCAGTAACATTTTTGATTGGCTTTCCCTTTCCGTTTAAATTGCTTCTCTTTTTCTGGACTAAAACATTTTCTGTAGTACTACTTTTTTTTCTACAAATATTTCTTATGAATGATTTCTTTATCTTACCCGGACCTTTCTTGGTGACTTGACAAGTTTTTATTGTAGAGGTCTGCTGCAATATTTTTTGGAGCTGCTGTCTTTGATGTTTGGTAGCCTTTCGCCTTCTGTCCTTCGAAGGCATTCTTTAATTTTGAAATGATCTGCAGTTGAATCTGTGGTAAAATATAATAAAAAATGTTATTAACCACTATTAGCAAACAGTAAATCAATAACAGTCATCAAAAATTTAACACACTACTTGTTATTTTTACATAGAATAATTTTTTGTGCATTGGCAAATTTAGAAATCACAAATAGTAGCAAAGAAATGGAATGCTTCTACATTTTACCTGTGCTGTTTTATATGTGAATCTGATCTAATTTTATGAGCATATTTTACTATTTCATTAAAGACACTACACATAACCTGTTTTTGAAGTTGTGTTTAATTTTAAAAGAAACAGTTTACATTTTTACTTTTCATTTCAAGTACATTTTAAAAATAAATGTTTATAGTTCCATAGGCTCAAGCAGGTCAGCTTCCCACCCTATGTCATACAATTCTGACAAATCGGCATCCTCATCATGTTCTTCATCATCCTCAGGATTTAAATCATCCAAGGGATCTACTTCCACTGATGTTTCAATCACAATTTCAATGATAATATAGAGATCAACAGATTGCTCATTATCACTCATGCTTGATGTTGTCGTTATCTTTAAAGAAAGAGAACAACAATGAGATGTTGCAGAGTAAAAGACAAATCTCAGAGACTATAATTGTAAAATTGTTTAACAAGAGTAACATTTTGCAGATATTATTTAACCATGTCCAGCGATGCTGAGGAGGTGAGGCCTATGTCCAATTTTTCAGTGAACAGGACTCATCTCTTCTTAACCTTGAATAAGCCTCACCAACACTGTGTCCCCTGCTAATACTTACATTTAAAGGAGCAGATTTATGTTAACTGGTGCATCCCCAGGGATGCACCAGTTAACGTGCGCCACTGCTTTGCCACCCATGATGTGCTGCATTTACAATGCAGAGCACCATTGAGCAAAAACAGCACAGATGCGTCACGCATCTGTTCCACAAAAACGGCGCATTGCAGGAATCACATCGTAAGCGCGACATATCTACTGCAATGCACAGGGGCAAGCCACACATTGCATGGTGCATCACTCCTTATGCCTGTTTCAAACAGGCGTAAGGATTTGATTCAGCAATGCCATAAATGTGACTCAGTGAAATCTTCTTAATTTTACTGTGTTAGTTTTACAGGGCTTTCATGCAAATGACTGCCCACCCTACAACAAAACGCTCACATGAAATCTGACGCAGGTTTCATGTGGCACAGGACTTTACAGCATGACACATCTGCCTAGATCCATCAAGTTATAAATATGTCACAACTTAGCAAATCTTTTGCACCGCCGTTGCATCACAAAAGTGACGCACAGTGACGCAAAAGAGGCATACATCTATCATAAATCTGTCCCTAACATTTTAAATGATTGATTCAGGATGACGATAAGGTGTGGCCTATCCAGAGGTTTGTTTAAGGTGAGGCCTACTCAGGGTTGCAGATGAAATTTACGCTTGTTGAAGAGTACAGAGGAGATAATACATGTGAAGGCCTACCAATGAAGTAAGTAATGTCCACTTCACTCTTGAACAAAGGCCAGACCTCTTCTGTGTCCGTGGACAGGCCTAAACCTCATCTGCACAATGTCATTCGTAAACTTAGGAAACACAGGTGATGTAATTGAAAAATGTGGAGATTCTTTTCCTCATTTCACAATCACATCACCTGTGTTTCCTTTGCTTAGGTATCTCATAGTGCAGATGGAGTCTAGCATATGAAACACTACGCAGAAGGTGAGAACTGTATGGAACATGGCTATATAAGTCAAATATTCAAAATCTAAATTTGCCAAGCACACATGGGGGTGTATTTACAAGGACCTTCCACCAAGGGGAAATGTCTTTAATTAAAATGGGAAAAATAACATCAAAGGGACTCAAATGCCTTTTAAATATACCCCAAGCAACCTATGAAACTCTAGCACTACATATCAAGAAACCTAATTGATTTCAAAAATTGTTTTTAAACACATCATCTAAATCAATTATATACCTACATTCAAGGGGAAATGACTTAAAATGGCCTAAGACACATGAAAGCGTTTTTTTAAGGCCCTTGCACCATTTTTGGGTCGCTTTTAACATGGCTATGTTAGTCAAAGAATTAAAATCTAAATTTGCCAAGCACAGATGGGGGCATATTTACAAGGAACTTGCACCACGGGGAAAGGTCTTAAATTAAAATGGGAAAAATAACATCAGAGAGACTCAAATGCCTTATAAATATGCCCCAAGCAACCTATGAAACTCTAGCACTACATATCCAGAAACCTAATTGATGTCAAAAAACGTTTTAAAACACATCATCTAAATCAATTATATACCTACATTCATCGGGAAGTGACTTAAAATGCCCTAAGACACATGAAAGCGTTTTTTTTAAGCCCTTGCTCCATTTTTGGATCACTTTTAACATGGCTATGTAAGTCAAATAATCAAGATCTAAATTTGCCAAGCACAGATGGGGGCGTATTTACAAGGACCTTGCACCACAGGGAAAGGTCTTAAATTAAAATGGGAAAAATATCATCAGAGAGACTCAAAGGCCTTATAAATATGCCCCAAGCAACCTATGAAGCTCTAGCAGTACAGATCAAGAAACCTAATTGTTTTCAAAAATCGTTTTTAAACACATCATCTAAATCAATTATATACCTACATTCAAGGGGAAATGACTTAAAATGGCCTAAGACACATGAAAGCGTTTTTTTTAAGGCCCTTGCAACATTTTTGGGTCACTTTTAACATGGCTATGTTAGTCAAAGAATTAAAATCTAAATTTGCCAAGCACAGATGGGGGCATATTTACAAGGACCTTGCACCACGGGGAAAGGTCTTAAATTAAAATGGGAAAAATTACAACAAAGGAACTCAAAAGCCTTGAAAATATGCCCCAAGCAACCTATGAAACTCTAGCAGTACATATCAAGAAACCTAATTGATTTCAAAAACGTTTTTAAACACATCTTGTAAAGCAATTATATTCATACATTCATGGGGAAGTGAGTTAAAATACCCTAAGACACATGAAAGCATTTTTGTAAGACCCTTGCACTTTTTTTGCGTCACTTTTAACATGGCTATGTAACACAAAGAAACAAAATCTATTTGTAAAACACTTGACACAAAGCAACATTTTAAATACACAACTTTCTTCATAATTTTCTCCCTAAACCATACTATTCTCTATCTAAATTAAATGAATCTTTTCTCACCTTAGCAAATACTTTATGAGTTTCAAAACAGTCTCAGAAACACACCAGATTGTCTTTAGCAGAGCAAAAGGTATGCATTCCAGAGTCTGCAGCTATAAAAAGCACAGAAAAGCTGTAATTCATCACACATATCTCTCATGTCACCCAATCAAAACTCTTCCCTCACTTTTTTCAAATCAACACCCTTCCCCCCTCTGCCCTTTCTGCCTTTTTTGCATAGCAACCACCTCCTGAAAGACCTCTCATGTTTGCAAGTTCACACAACAATGTTTCAATTGAACTCTGAACTCTCAGTACACCTGCATATCCAGTGCAATCTTTCATAAAATGATTTTTTTGACCATTCAAATTACATCTTTCAAAGAACTCATCCATGCACCATAACTTTCTGTTTTCAGCAATCAAAATCCACCAATCACTGCTACTGCTTCATTAACACAGAAACTCCACAGTTTATTCCATTTTAAACTCTTATTTTTTCAACTCCCATTTCATTGCCACACTTCATCTGACTGCAGCAGAACCTCCTCTCACCATGTTTTCTGTCTGGATTGTTGGACATAGTTATATCCACTGGGCTCAAAGGTTTGCTGATAACAGAAATATACCTAACCTCAATTTACAAAATGTGGAAATCAAGTGGATTGCCCACAGAGGATTAAAATGTCACCAATTGATACCATTGGTGAAAACCTTTTTGCATTTGCCAAATCCTGACCTGTTAATTGTGCACTGTGGAGGAAATGACTTGGGCACTTTGACTGGGGTAGGTCTGGAAATGCTTTTAAAGGACACCTTTGAGCAATTGATGGCACTTTTTCCTCAAACTGCCTTGGTATATTCAAATATATGCCAAAGACAGAAATGGAGGTGGTCAAACCAATTTTGTCCACAAATTGAGAAATCGAGGAAGCATGTAAATAAGTCTGTTCCAGCTTACATGAGAGACCATGGAATGGGCTCTATCTACAACAATAACTTACGTTACTACATGCAAGATATCTACAGAGGAGATGGAGTTCACTTCTCAGATGAGGGGAACAGAATTTTCATCCTCAATTTAAGACTGTGCATTGGTTAAGGGTGGGCGTAGTGGGCGTAGTGGGGCTCCGCGGAGCTACGCGGAGAGGGCGAGAAGCTACGCCCACTCCCGCACTCTGCGTAGCCCCACTACGCACCTCCCTCCCGCTCTCCCCCGCATACATTATTTAAGCAATTAGCCTTATTAAAACAATATTAAAGCACCTACCTTGTCCGGGGCTCGTCCGGGGCTCCCTCTTGAATAGCGTCCTTTTCCTGGATACCAATGCGCATGCGCGGGCGGCCGCGCATGCGCATTGGTATCCAGGAAAAGGACGCTATTCAAAAGGGAGCCCCGGACGAGCCCCGGACAAGGTAAGTGCTTTAATATTGTTTTAATAAGGCTAATTGCTCAAATAATGTATCTAGGGGAGGGCGGGAGGGAGGCGGGTGGCGGCCAACTCGGCTACGCCCACGGAGTGGGCGTAGTGTTGCCGGCTACGCTGTCTACGCAAAATGCGTAGAAGGCAACACTACGCCTACTCCGTGGGCGTAGCCGAATCGGGCGCCCAGGGTTAGCATTGGTACCTACTTGTAGGTACCTACATCAGCCACAGGACCCAAAAGCTCTTTTCAGAGCTACCCTACATCTGATCACTCACAATTATTATTTTACTCTAACTTTTTTAACTAATTTTCACCAAAGTACGCTCCCCGGAGCGCTACCCGGTATGCGCACCGGACGCTAACCGTGCGAAATTTTTAATTTTTTTTTTTTTTTTCGCACATATGGGCCTCCTAAGCCACCCTCAGAAAACCTAGGGGGTCAAGATACGTCTACCATGCCCCCTTCTAACCATTCTGAACATTATTTGCCCTCCATCTTGTATCTCAATTCTACCGAAACACAAAATGGTAGACTCCCGTAACGCTGCCAGTTCGCGTACCGGGGCGCGCACCGGGAAGCACTCCATTAAAAAAGGTGGGAAAGTAATTTACAGAAGAAACCCTGGAGACAAAGTCACCAAATATAGATTAACTCATACTACATACCAATCCCTACCATTTTCACAAATTTGGTTGGAATTCCATTTAGCCATTTAGCCTGTAGACCTCTCTAAATACCCTGAGGTAAATTACTTCACAAAACACATCTGAAGTGTTGGAATTGACAACCAATTAAAATGTTACTTTCATTTTCTACTTTTTTTACCTGACATTTGATTGGTTATGTACCTGAATATATATAAAAAAAAGCGAGAAAAACACAGCCATTTTGACTACTACTTCCTGAACTACATTGCAAGATCATTTTCACTCACAACTTAAACTTGTTTTTAAAAGGTAAGATGTTATTTTATAAATTTGAAAACATTTTCAGATAGTTATATACTATCCCTCTGTAACAGTTAGACATTGAGAAAGGCTTGTTTATTATAATTATGGATTGATTTAGGTTTCTGTGGTATAATTATGAATTTACATAGGCTTTTTCACACGCACTTTTTAATAGTACTACTTCATGCCTCAAAAGTACCTGTCTGAACTTAAACTCAACAGTGCCCTATCTCTACTGATATATTTATTTTTTATTCAAATTTCAGCACAAAAATGCAAGGAGAACAGAACGTTTCCTTTGAAATTGTCCTAGACATGAACAATGAGGAAATAATTGAACCCATTGACTTGGAATTCATGGATGAATCACGAGACCATGAACTTCTACAATGTGTAGAATCTGTGGATTGTTTACTTCATTATGATGACGGTCAAATGTGGGAAGTTATGTTCACTCAACAAGAGGACATATCGGACAGTCAAATGTTAGACGTTCTATTAAATTTTGAAAAACAATCCGAAAAATAAAATTATATTTAATATTAAAAAATTGTTTGAGTCTTTAATCATTTTTATATGTAATTCATAAACTAGTACCAAATTGATTATAATGTAAATTCATACTTATAGTATACTGTTCACAATTCCAAAAATACATTTATATTTAATAATCATTAATACTGCTACTTCAATAAAAAAAAAAAAAAAAAAAAAAAGAACAATCAATAAACATACAATATTTCAAAATATCACGGTCTATCATTCTTTTTTCCTTATAGTACGCTCCCCGGACCGCTTCCCGGTGCGCGTACCGGGCGCTCCCCATGCAAAAAAAACATTTTTTTTTTTTTTTGCCCCGCGGGGCCCTTTTAAAGCCTCCACATCAAACCTAGGGGGTCAGGGAGGATCTACTATGCCCCCTTATGGTCATTTCCCCCTTTGTTTTGGCCTCCTCTTGTCTCTCGATCATACCGAGAGACAAGATGGCGGCCGCTCCGGACTGTTTAGAATGTTGACAGACACCGGAGAGCCAATCAGCTTCGCATCGCGAAGTTCCGTTACGCGTCTGGTACGCGAACCGGGGCGCTGCCCAGAGCGCGCTTACAGATATATATGTTTTTTTGAACGTTAATTTCTCAAAATCCACTGGAGCACATATATTGAGACCTAGCAAAGGCACATCGGGCTACCAGTCCCTACAATTTTGCCAAGTTTCGTGCAAATCCATTCAGCCGTTCGAGCTAAAAGTGAGGCCAACCGCCCTATGGAAATTAACATGGGAAAAACGCGTTTTGGGACCCCCCTTTTTTCTCGGCCCCCCTTTGACGACCCCCCCCAAAATTTCAGTGGCTGCTCAGAAACAAAATGTTCCATTTTCCTGAAAATTTCAGCCAATTCCGTCCACAAACGCCAAAGTTATTAGACATAGAATTTTCAAAAATCCCATAGAGAAAAAATCCTAATTATATATACCTACTGGCGACCGCCAGTAGGTAATATATATATATATATATATATATATATTCACTGAAAAAACCATAGGTTATAGACCATATATAGTTAGGAATTAGCATTTACAAAACCTTGAAAATTCACTGAAAAAACCATAGGTTATAGACCATATATAGTTAGGAATTAGCATTTAAAAAACCTTATTTTACTCACACAAAACCATTGAAATTCCATATATAGATAGTTGCACTAACTATATATCGCGCACCCGCAATCCACTGCTGATCATGTCACATATTACATCATTCATGACATGGTCAGTGACATCACTGATGACATCACTGATGACATCTCAAATGACATCACTGATGAGATCACTGATGACATCATCCAGTGACTGTGTGTTTCTGTAAAGTTTAAATATGTTTTACATATTGAAGAATGAGTAGATGTATAAGTGTCTGGACGAAGGATTTAGTAGGTGCATGACTGAATGTATGAGTGAGTGATTAAATGTGTCTCACTGAGTGCATGGGTTAGTGACTAAACTGTCTTAATTTGTGCATCATTATGTCTGTTGTTCTGTAAACTGCTGCATGTGTTGATCAGTAGCTATATGATTAACTATATGGGTTATTGATTGATTGTCCAAGTATTTGTATGGGAGACTGAGTGTGTGTGTGGCTGGCTGGGAGGTGTGTGACTCTGTGCAGATCAATGTGTACTTGTATCAATGATTGTATAAGAAAGTAAGTATGTGTTAGTATATGTTTGAAAATGTAAGGTGCTCTATGTTTAACTGTATAGACAAGAAAATGGAAGTGTGATTGATTCTTTACAGGACTGACTAGGTGTGTGAGTAACTCCATGGATGAGTGGCAGAGTGTGAGTGTCTGTATAGGTGTATGAGTGCATAGGATAGTGTTGTAAAGATGAGTGATTGTATGTATGAATGATTGTATGGGTGAATGAGTGAATGTGTGTGTAGACGTAAGAATCAGTGAGTACGTATGTAGTAACTAGTATTGGTGTGTCAATGGTTTCAAAAATTATACTCTGTATTTAACACTGGGTGAAACAGAGGTTATATTAAAATGTGAGGAGATGCATTGTATTGTCACATGAATGATATCGTCAGTGATGTGGTCATTGATGTCAAATGAGATGTCATCAGTGATCTCATCAGTGATGTCATTTGAGATGTCATCAGTGATGTCATCAGTGATGTCACTGACCATGTCATGAATGATGTAATATGTGACATGATCAGCAGTGGATTGCGGGGGCGCGATATATAGTTAGTGCAACTAACTATATATGGAATTTCAATGGTTTTGTGTGAGTAAAATAAGGTTTTTTAAATGCTAATTCCTAACTATATATGGTCTATAACCTATGGTTTTTTCAGTGAATTTTCAAGGTTTTGTAAATGCTAATTCCTAACTATATATGGTCTATAACCTATGGTTTTTTCAGTGAATTTCATTGGTTTTTTAACAGCTAATATCTGTAGCTGTAAAATTTATTCTTCTTTAAATCCAAAAATATATTTTATATGTTTATGAATAATTTTTTTTTTAAATATTTTTTTTTCTTCGTTCCCGCTTCGCGAATCGGGAACCTTCCCGTTAGCTGACCTTGATGCCGCGAAATAGACCGCGAGCTGGTAAACGTTTCTTTACCGCAAGTGCCGCGTTAGAAAACAACATCGTGACGCCTCCCGTCCGCATGACGTTTCACGTTGTCGCGTGATACGTCATATGACGTGCTACGTTAGCGAACTGGTACGCGAAGCGAGTCGCAAAGCGCAGGTTTCTGGAAGCAAACCGGGAGGCCCTGCAAAGCGCTTAATGTAAACACAGCAGGTCATGTGACTTGGTAATAACACTTTTCATTGGTTCATTTCACTTTTGGTTTCCTAATGATGTAAGACTAGGTCATATAATCTAAAATGAACACTTTTCATTGGTTGAGAACTCTTGTTTTTCCCAAATGATGAAAATCCCTCCTTCTTTCCTCACTCTGACTTTCATCATTGTGAGAGAAAGACCCTTTGTGATCACTGAGCAATGGCTTCTTTAGTAGCTTCAGCTGGTGCTTCCCCACCACCTCCACCACATCCAAGGAAGAGTGGACCACCTGCTCAAGTTATAATTCAGCAAGAAGAGGAAGAAGAGGAAGACGAGGAAGAGCAGGAAGAGAGGCAGTTTTTGCCTGAGGAACCCAGGACGTCTCACCGGAAAGAAAACTTCATTTGGCAATTTTTTTAAATTCCCAAAGGTCAGAAAAAAGTAAATGCAAGATACGTAACTTGCCTTATATGTCAAGATAGACTGTCCAGAGGAACCGAGAAAAAATACAGTTTCGGAAACTACACAATGCATTGCCATATGACTAGGTGGCATCCTAACAACTACAGTGCTGCACAGTTTCGGAACGACCTAGATAATCTCCCTATTATGGCCAGAAGATCTGTTGTACCGGAAGTAACGGGACCAGAGGGCAGGGAGATGGTGCCAAATATACAAATGAGATTTGGTGAAGTAAAACACATCTGCGTATTTTGCGATGGATTCATTTGCTACGGAGAAAGAAGCATCACTCTGATCAACAGAGCTATTGACTATCATATGCAAGTTTGCACGAAACGCCCAAAATAATAAATACTTTTTTTTTGTTTCGTTGCTCCTGTTGAGCCCTTTACAATGAATCGTTTTCATTGCCCCCTCCAAGAAAACCCCCAAAAAATATAAAACTGTTCAGAAAAATTCAAAAAAAGTAAAAAAATGTTCCGAAAAATAATAAAAAAAATATAAAACAACAAAAACAATAAAAAAAAAAGTTCTTTTCAGAACTACCTCCCCGTTATTAAAAAATTGGTACAATATTTGGAACTGTGCCAACCTCTATTTCTCTTAGTTCGCTTCCCAGTTCGCTCGCCGGTACGCGAACCGGAAGCGAACCAAAAACAGTAAGTATAAGGGAAGGAAACAGAGACTTATGTTAAAAGAAAGACAGCTATAGGGGAGTAAACTAGAGATACTATTACCCGTAATCCACTGCTGATGATGTCACATATTACATCATTCATGACATGCTCAGTGACATCATCAGCAGAGGATTGCGGGTTTTTTGACAACGTGCCTTATCCACGGTTTAATAACGCTGCCTTTTGCTTTATATAAGTTTTCAAATTGTATGAAATATATACCAATAGGTCGTTATGAACCTTTAGGTAGTGCTTTTCTTCATGAGGTCTGGTCGCTTCCATACACATACAGATGTTTCAAAGATGATCAAGAAGTTTATCTGAATGGAGAGGAATGCACTGAGACGCCAGATCATTCACTAATGTGTAGGCACATACAGTTACACGGTTCATGCAACAAACACCGACCAAATATGGCTTGCGTGTTGCAAGGCACGCCAGTTCCTGCTATCATCCCCACGTTCAAGTTGTTGGAAAATGGTAGTTATTTGATGCTCAATAATGAAGATTGTTCTGGGTTAATTAAAAGTATTCCTTTTATCGTAACTGTAAGTGAACGGGTTATTTGCTGCAGAAATGTTCTATTTCCTCCCACACATGAACATAGGGAGTTTTCAATCTGGCCACAAATACCAACCTTGGGAGCAGATTTCAACGGCATGGCAAGAATAAGAGCTCTTTTGTCTCAGAGAGAGGTGGCCTTGAGTTCGGCCCGTGAAACTTTCGTGCTTCACATAGCGAACACCCGTACAGAGGTGCAGACCCTTTTCAATTCAGATTTGCCTTTCAATTTCAGCAAGATGGTTCGGACTATCTTTAACGCATCCTCCACAAAGGCCCTGGCGCACTTTTTTAAAGTTGTTACCAGTGGTCTCGTGACTTCATTTGAGAAAATCTTTGGAGTCATCCCTGCTTTCTTTCATTCGATTTTCTCCACTCTGCTTCGTGGATTGCCATTTTTACTTGCATTACCAGCGGACGCTCTTGTGCTTTTTTACATTTTTAAATATGGATTTCCCTCCTATGCAACCTCCCGCCCTGCAGCTGCTGACACTGTTCCGCAATCGCATGCTAGAATATTATGGCACAATGCCGTTGGCGATATTAAGCACGGCATATGGATTATCTTTTCGATTCTCCTACTTCACCTGTGTCCAGCCTGTATTTCACTGCCTGACCTGTGATTTCGATTGGGCCATTGATTTGTGTCTCTGCGGACCGGTTTCTCCTGACGTCGACTTTAATCAGCTGATGACTCCTATCATTACTCACGAGTTGGTTTGTCCTGGCGAAAGGATTATGGCTGTGGCATTGATGCATGGACTAATTGGTCCCTGGAATTTACTGGCGGCAGCACAGTCTTTCTTGGAACAGAGCTTTCTTGAAAACCCACCGAGCTGTCCTCTGATGGTGATAGAGGATCCGGTGCTGGGAGAGCACGTATGTTCTTTTCCGCTTTTAAATTGGATGGCTGAACTGTTTTCGGATGAAGACGGTGACTTCCTATTGGAGGCTGTTGCAGCTTATTTTGCATACACAGTTATGTCATAGACCTTTTTCATGTTTGATATGCTGAGTACTAGCATTTCATTGACAATTCATTGACTTATTTGTCAAGTTTTTATTATTTACCTTGCCTATTGGCTTAAGACTCGATAAAGTACTTGGCTGTTTTATTTTTCTTTAGCATTACATTTTCCTAGTTTTTAATGCTTTACCTTGCGGACCGTCCACATATAAACTTGCAATCTGCTCTCATGAGATGGCACTTCTATTATCTTATTCAGTTCGTTTCCGGATCATGGGGAGGTGTCATCTAGGTCCTGGATATCTTTACACCGTGTTAAGTTAGCATGGGCTCATTACCGGTTTAAACGCGATTTTTTTCCTTTTTTGCAACTTCTGCACACGACACTTAGTTGTTGCTTTAGCTTTCAACCTAGTAGTTCATCGTGGTTTACATGAGAATAATATGTTATTGCTCTACTATCTGCTTTGCTTGTTAAACTATATCTGTACAGCGAGTGCTAAAGTTTCAAGAACAACACAATACAGAATTGTTATGAGGTCTGATCTCCACGACTTCATACTCATAACATAAGTGCAACTTCTGCCAATTCTGGGCATGAGGCGGGTTTTATATTGCTTTGCCGAACACACATACACAACACTTGATGCGGTTCACATGAAGAGAGAGCTGGTGTATGCTGATGTGATTCCTTCAAATCTAAGACACTAAAGTATGGGCACGCCCTAAACCAACACAAAGAGACCTTCTTAGCAAATAATATAATATGTGTATTAGGGAGGGTGAGATATAAGCAGCCGCGGGCCGTGGAGGGAGTTACGGTGAGGCAGGGAGGGGGAGAAGCAGGGTGGAGCCCTCTCCACCCTGCCCCTCCCCCTCCCCGCCTCCCTGCCCCACCGTAACTCCCTCCACGGCCCGCGGCTGCTTATAAGTGTTGCTAACTCTTATTCATTTACAGCATGTTAACATACTATCACCATTCGCTTTTTATGTACTAGTAACTATGCTGGTAATTTTGCTACTGATAATATGTGTACTTGTATTCTCCACCCTGCTTCTCCCCCTCCCCGCCTCCCTGCCTCACCGTAACTCCCTCCACGGCCCGCGGCTGCTTATAAGTGTTGCTAACTCTTATTCATTTACAGCATGTTAACATACTATCACCATTCGCATTTTATGTACTAGTAACTATGCTGGTAATTTTGCTACTGATAATATGTGTACTTGTATTATCTAAGATACTACGCCTGAGAAGACGGCATTAGTAAATAAACATTTCAAATACACATGTGTTCTTCTTAACTCCATGTTCTGGTTTCTAAGAAATATATAACGACCGACTGTTCATGAGTTCCACGTATCCTGAGGTACTATAAGTTCATATTCTGGATTGTCTAAACATTGAGAGTTTGTTATATCCAATGTGACACTGTACCTAGCTTGCTAAGGGGTTTTTGATTACTAACGTGAGTTTTGGGACACCCTAATTCGCTGAGGTTCCAATCCTCTGTCCACAGTTCTGTGTGAGAACAGAAACCCTGCGACAGGGGCACCCCCGACCCTTGCTGGAGCTTCATCACACTTGCGATACAACTCCAGCAATGCGCCACCTTTACGGCACAGATACATCACGCATCTGTGCTGTTTTTGCCCCATGATGCGCCGCATTGTAAATGCAGCACACCATAGGTGACGGAACAGCGGCACAGAATGACTAACACATCCCTGGTGATGCGCCTGTCATCATAAATCTATCCCTATGCTTCTTATCTTGTTAGAGATGAACCGCCATATGTATCATCAAAGTTTTTTGCATTTCCTAAATAGCGAACTTTAAGGAATAAATAGCGATTCTTTACCATTCCTAGTTTGCGATTAGCTATTTGCTAATTACAAATTACCCATTCATTTCCTTCATTTCCATAGGGCGGTTGGACTCACTTTTAGCTCGAACGGCTGAATGGATTTCCACGAAACTTGGCAAAATTGTAGGGACTGGTAGCCCGATGTGCCTTTGCTATGTCTCAAGATATATGCTCCAGTGGTTTTTACGAAAATTAACTTTGAAAAATATATATTGGGCTACATTGGCCTATATATATGTTGGAGCCCAAATGTAGCCCAATGTAGCCCAATGAAGCCCAATGTAGCCCAATGTAGCACAAAGATGGCCGCCAGACACAAAAAAAACAAATGTAGCCCAAATATCAGCCAGATGTAGCCCAACTATAGCCCAGTGACAGAATGACCAATCAGCTTCGCAAACCTCCGTTACGCGAAGCGGAGCGCTGTTACAGATATATATCTTTTTTTGAACGTTAATTTCTCAAAATCCACTGGAGCACATATATTGAGACCTAGCAAAGGCACATCGGGCTACCAGTCCCTAATATTTTGCCAAGTTTCGTGCAAATCCATTCAGCCGTTCGATTATTATTATTATTATTATTTTTTGCCCCGCGGGGCCCTTTTAAAACCTCCACATCAAACCTAGGGGGTCAGCGAGGATCCACTATGCCCCCTTATGGTTATTTCCCCCTTTGTTTTGGCCTCCTCTTGTCTCTCGATCCTACCGAGAGACAAGATGGCGGCCGCTACGGACTTTTTGGAATGTTGACAGACGCCAGAGAACCAATCAGCTTCGCTTCACAAAGCTCCGTTGCGCGAAAAGTACGCGTCCTGGGACGCTGCCCGGTCCGTTGTTACAGATATATATCTTTTTTTAAACGTTAATTTCTCAAAATCCACTGGAGCACATATATTGAGACCTACAAAAGGCACATCGGGCTACCAGTCCCTACAATTTTGCCAAGTTTCGTGCAAATCCATTCAGCCGTTCGGGCTAAAAGTGAGGCCAACCGCCCTATGGAAAACTCAATGTTAAAAACACGTTTTGGGACCCCCCTTTTTTCTCGGCCCCCCCTTAACGAACCCCCCCCGAATTTTCAAGGTCTGCTCAGAAACAAAATGTGCCATTTTCCTGAAAATTTCAGCCAATTCCGTCCACAAACGCCAAAGTTATTAGACATAGAATTTTCAAAAATCCCATAGAGAAAAAATCCTAACTATATATACCTACTGGCGACCGCCAGTAGGTAATATATATATATATATATATATATTACCTACTGGCGGTCGCCAGTAGGTATATATAGTTAGGATTTTTTCTCTATGGGTTTTTTGAAAATTCTATGTCTAATAACTTTGGCGTTTGTGGACGGAATTGGCTGAAATTTTCAGGAAAATGGCACATTTTGTTTCTGAGCAGCCCCTGAAAATTGGGGGGGGTTTCGTCCAGGGGGGGTCGAGAAAAAAGGGGGGTCCCAAAACGTGTTTTTAACATTGAGTTTTCCATAGGGCGGTTGGCCTCACTTTTAGCCCGAACGGCTGAATGGATTTGCACGAAACTTGGCAAAATTGTAGGGACTGGTAGCCCGATGTGCCTTTTGTAGGTCTCAATATATGTGCTCCAGTGGATTTTGAGAAATTAACGTTTAAAAAAAGATATATATCTGTAACAGCGGACTGGGCAGCGGCCCAGGACGCGTACTTTTCGCGCAACGGAGCTTTGTGAAGCGAAGCTGATTGGTTCTCCGGCGTCTGTCAACATTCCAAACAGTCCGTAGCGGCCGCCATCTTGTCTCTCGGTAGGATCGAGAGACAAGAGGAGGTCAAAACAAAGGGGGAAATAACTATAAGGGGGCATAGTAGATCCTCGCTGACCCCCTAGGTTTGATGTGGAGGTTTTAAAAGGGCCCCGCGGGGCAAAAAAAAATAATAATAATAATAATCGAACGGCTGAATGGATTTGCACGAAACTTGGCAAAATTGTAGGGACTGGTAGCCCGATGTGCCTTTGCTAGGTCTCAATATATGTGCTTCAGTGGATTTTGAGAAATTAACGTTCAAAAAAAGATTTATATCTGTAACAGCGCACCGCTTCGCGTACTTTTCGCGTTACGGAGCTTTGCGAAGCGAAGCTGATTGGCTCTCCGGTGTCTGTAAACATTCCAAACAGTACGTAGCGGCCGCCATCTTGTCTCTCGGTAGGATCGAGAGACAAGAGGAGGCCAAAGCGAAGGGGCAAATGACCATAAGGGGGCATAGTAGATCCTCGCTGACCCCCTAGGTTTGATGTGGAGGTTTTAAAAGGGCCCCGCGGGGCAAAAAAAAATATAATAATAATAATCGAACGGCTGATGACCATAAGGGGGCATAGTAGATCCTCGCTGACCCCCTAGGTTTGATGTGGAGGTTTTAAAAGGGCCCCGCGGGGCAAAAAAAAATAATAATAATAATAATCGAACGGCTGAATGGATTTGCACGAAACTTGGTAAAATATTAGGGACTGGTAGCCCGATGTGCCTTTGCTATGTCTCAATATATGTGCTTCAGTGCATTTTGAGAAATTAACGTTCAAAAACAAGATATATATCTGTAACAGCGCTCCGCTTCGCGGAGATAAAATTATATGTGTATTACCTAGCTGTTGCTAACACCAGTTAGCGACGGCTAGTAGGAGATAGCGACCATCTTGGGTCCCACTTTGCATGTGAGTGATATTTATCACTAATGACATGCAAAGTGGGCATGCCAAGATGTTAGCGACTGGAAACAGTCGCTAACATCGCTATCTCCTATTATCAACTTTTGGAAATATTCGAGATAAGCGCGAATATCTCCAAAAAGTAACAGCTGCCCTGAGCAGTTCTTAGCCATGTTATCCAATGGGAGGTGGATAACATGGCTAAGAGCATTAGCTCGGTAATGCATGAATATCGCGGAGTTTTCAGCGACATTAATGCATTGCGCTCGTTTTTTATCGTATTTGCGATAAACCTTGATAATAGCAAGGTTTATCTGCGATAATTTCTGACGGTAAAAAAATCTTTGCAATGCATCGTTAGGGATAAATATCGCTTAACTTTGGTAATATGCCCCAACGTCTGTTAACGTTCGATTCGAAGGAAATCAGGAATTGTTGAAAAACATTGTGTGCGCCATCTTGTCTTTTTTCAAATGCCACACTTTTGTCGTGCACGGCAGCCATTTTAGATGCCTTGACCAGATCCACTCTGTGAACGCTGTCGATCCTTACCATGGCTCCCCACCCTCGCAAGCATCTCCCCCAGGCAGTGGTCACCCCCGCTCTCTGTTTTATGCATGGGTAATAAACCTCCCCCCATCTGCGCTGTTCTTCCCTGAGAATCACACCCTGTGCCCGCCCGACACCTCCCTTTCGCCCTATTCACTACCGCACCCTCTGACACTCCTTTTCCTCTGTGTCCGATTGTCCAGGCCGGTCCTAGGCTATCAGCTAGCCCTGCAGATGTAGTTTATGGCCACAGCTGTAAAGAATCACCCGTCTTCAAAGGAGTTATAGTAGATCAAGGCCCACACTCGATGAGATCCGTCACAGCAGAAGCGTTGCTATTATCTGAAAACCATCCTGTATTGTGATTGGGGAGGGGACCGAGCGTGAAGCGGAAGATTCCAGGGATGACTCTTTGTACATCAAAGTTTTTACAATTATGTGTCACATTAAAAATATATAGCACTCCGACAAAGTAGTAAGATTATAAAACTTTAATAATTTATAAATATATACAAGAAAACAAAAATAGTAATAACATATAAACATTTTTAGAGAAAAACAACGAAGTAGCGGTCGGCTGTGCGAATAGTCCCAACGCAGCACAACGTCCAGATTTCCGGCGTGGGGCGTCGCGGGGGGTGGGTGATCAGTAGCAAACTGTTGTGCGAATAGTTCCAAGGCAGCAGAACGCGCCGAAATCTAGATGACACAAAAGTGATGTCTAGTAAGTTGCCACCCAGCAAATAACGGCGTGGGGCGTCGCGGGGTGTGGGTCATCAGTAGCAAACTGTTGTGCGAATAGTTCCAAGGCAGCAGAACGATGGCACCAAGGTGATGTCCAGTAAGTTGCCGCACTGGTTTTGGTATCCTACAATGCTGCTCCGAATAACGGCGTGGGGCGCCCCGGGGGAGGCGGCGTGAACGGGCCTCTCCAGGTGGAGTGTCATCTGTTGTAGTGGGGCGCCCCTTTACCGTTTCAGTTGCCATTCCGTCCGCTTTTGGTCCACTGTGTCAAAATCCGCCATTCAGCTGAGTTGCGCCCACTCTTGCGGTGCAGCGATAGGCGGCTGCCACAGGACTCTCAAAATGGCGGCAGGCTGTTTCCTTTTTGGGCCTGGTCCACTGAAATGGCCCTGGGACACCTTGGAAATCGGACGCTTGTCTGCTAGGTCTTGGACCCCATTCTCGAAAGCGTCCCCTCCGCCTTGAGAATTCATCAAAAGTTTTGGGGGCCCCGACTCCTGCAGGCTTCTGGTGGGGAGCGGCTGCCATGATTGCTCGCGGAATGACCACGACGGAGCTACGAGATGGTGGTGCTCTCATGGTGACGCCAGCTTCAGTCTGAAACATCCAGAAACAAGGTGGGGCTTTCATCGTTTGGGGGGAAAAAAAAGTTTTCATCCAATGAAAAGTGTTGTTTTTAGGTCATATGATCAAGCCTTCCATCATTAGGAAACCAAAAGTAAAATGAACCAATGAAAAGTTTTATAAAGAAGTCACATGACCTGTTATGCGGCATAGGGTATAAAATGTGGAGAAAATACGTTGGCACGTGAGGCGGTGTCAGTAGCGGACCGATGTGCGAATAGGCCGAAGGCAACACAACGCGCCAAGATCCGGATGGCATCGAGGTGGTGTCATAGTTGAGAGTTCTGAGCAGCGGTTGTAACACTGTCTGAAGCTTATTTGCAGCTGCTGCAGCTTCACTACGCGCGAAGATCCGGATGGCACCGAGGTGGTGTGTAGGAAGTTGCCGCACTGGTGTGGCCATCCTACAATGCTGAAAGTCGGCGTGGGGCGCCCCGTTGGCCTGTGAGTTTGCGTCAGTAGCGGACCGATGTGCGAATAGGCCGAAGGCAGCACAACGCGCCAAGATCCGGATGGCACCGAGGTGGTGTCTAGTAAGTTGTCGCACTTCTGTGGCCATCCTACAATGTTGAAAGTCGGCGTGGGGCGCCCCGTTGGCCTGTGAGATGGTGTCAGTAGCGGACTGATGTGTGAATGGGGCTAAAGGCAGCGCAACAATATTTTCTACTATATTTCCGGTGTAGAAGAGACCACAAGGCGCTGAGATGCCAAGATCCGGATGGCACCGAGGTGGTGTCTTGCAAGTTGTGGTACTGGTGTGGCCATCCTACAATGCTGAAAGTCGGCGTGGGGCGCCCCGTTGGCCTGTGAGATGGCGTCAGTAGCGGACCGATGTGCGAATAGGCCGAAGGCAGCACAACAATATTTTCTGACTGACACCACAAGGCGCTGAGATGCCAAGATCCGGATGGCACCGAGGTGATGTCTAAGTTGCGGACTGGTGTGCGAATGGGGCCAAAGGCAGCGTAACAATATTTTTTGTATGGAAGATACCACTAGGCGTTGAGATGCCAAGATTCGGATGGCACTGAGGTGATGTCTAGCAAGTTGGTGTGGTCATCCTACAATGCTGAAACTCGGCGTGGGTCACCCCATTAGCCTGTGAGATGGCGTCAGTAGCGGACCGATGTGCGAATAGGCCGAAGGCAGCACAACGCGCCAAGATCCGGATGTCACCGTGGTGGTTTCATAGTTGAGAGGCACTTCATCTGCAGTGGGGCGCCGAGATCCGGATGGCACCGAGGTGATGTCTAGCAAGTTGCTGTACTTGTGTGGTCATCCTACAATGCTGAAACTCGGCGTGGGTCGCCCCATTAGCCTGTGAGATAGCAGTTCTTTGGATTTGCGAATAGGCCGAAGGCAGCACAACAATATTTTCTGACTGACACCACAAGGCGCTGAGATGCCAAGATCCGGATGGCACCGAGGTGATGTCTAAGTTGCGGACTGGTGTGCGAATGGGGCCAAAGGCAGCGTAACAATATTTTTTGTATGGAAGATACCACTAGGCGTTGAGATGCCAAGATTCGGATGGCACTGAGGTGATGTCTAGCAAGTTGCTGTGGTCATCCTACAATGCTGAAACTCGGCGTGGGTCACCCCATTAACCTGTGAGATGGCGTCAGTAGCGGACCGATGTGCGAATAGGCCGAAGGCAGCACAACGCGCCAAGATCCGGATGTCACCGTGGTGGTTTCATAGTTGAGAGGCACTTCATCTGCAGTGGGGCGCCGAGATCCGGATGGCACCGAGGTGATGTCTAGCAAGTTGCTGTACTTGTGTGGTCATCCTACAATGCTGAAACTCGGCGTGGGTCGCCCCATTAGCCTGTGAGATAGCAGTTCTTTGGATTTGCGAATAGGCCGAAGGCAGCACAACAATATTTTCTGACTGACACCACAAGGCGCTGAGATGCCAAGATCCGGATGGCACCGAGGTGATGTCTAAGTTGCGGACTGGTGTGCGAATGGGGCCAAAGGCAGCGTAACAATATTTTTTGTATGGAAGATACCACTAGGCGTTGAGATGCCAAGATTCGGATGGCACTGAGGTGATGTCTAGCAAGTTGCTGTGGTCATCCTACAATGCTGAAACTCGGCGTGGGTCACCCCATTAGCCTGTGAGATGGCGTCAGTAGCGGACCGATGTGCGAATAGGCCGAAGGCAGCACAACGCGCCAAGATCCGGATGTCACCGTGGTGGTTTCATAGTTGAGAGGCACTTCATCTGCAGTGGGGCGCCGAGATCCGGATGGCACCGAGGTGATGTCTAGCAAGTTGCTGTACTTGTGTGGTCATCCTACAATGCTGAAACTCGGCGTGGGTCGCCCCATTAGCCTGTGAGATAGCAGTTCTTTGGATTTGGGCCTGGCTCGTCTGCTGTAGTGGGGCGCCCCTTTACCGTTTCAGTTGCCATTCAGCTGAGTTTCGGCTGCTCTTGATGCTACAGCGACAGGCGGCTGCAACAGGACTCTCAAAATGGCGGCCTGTTCTTTGGATTTGGGCCTGGTCCACTAAAATGGCCCTGGGACACCTTAGAACTCGGACGCTCGATTTTTTTTTCCTTTCCTGTACATGCAAAAAAAGGTAAATGCCCGGTACGTTACACGCTTCATCTGCCACGATGAACTCTCTAGAGGAACCGAAAAAAAATATAGTTGTGGTAACTATACCATGCATCGTCATATGGAGAGGTGGCAACAATTAATTATAGTGCTGCATAAAAGAGAGATTTGGAGGAGAACCCCTGACCTGCTAGTACATTCATCAAAGAAGTGGCACTGAGAGCTTCAGAGGCAAGGGAAACGGTCCCAAATATTTAGAAGAACTTTGGAAAGATTAAAATGACATGTTTAGATTGTGGCAAATTTATTTCATGTGGACATCTGAGTGTTACTCTAATAAATACAGCATATGAACATCATCATAGTCGATGGTTGGTAGAGACATTTTGACTATATCCTGGACCTGCCCGTCCTCGCCCAAAATGGCGCCAGAATAAATGGGACTCGTAACTCCTTGTTGTGTACTGGTTGCAGAACCTTGAAATCACGAGATACGTATGCAGTTTTGAAGCACATGGCGGGCGGGGACGAGAATTGATTGAATATTTCGACATCCCTATTGATATTAAGTTCTGATGTGTTATTGATTACTGTACTGTTGAAAGTTCGAATTAACGTCACCCATGGTACTTGCCCGCAAATGTATATCTAGATAATTTTATTGTAACTGGCCCTGTCGTATTTTAATTATAAAATGTACGTCCACCGATTCCGTAACTGTTAGACACCTTAGTTCTTGCAACCTAATGGCCCGCCCGTTACGTTCCTCTACAGTGTAAATGTCTATTCATCATATACGATTACAGTTTGCTCCGTGGCCGGCCCACGTGGTTATAGGCTCGTATTTGTATAATGAAATTTTCACAATAAAGGTTTTTAAAAGAAAACATGGTAGTAGTATATACATTGGTAAAGTTTTTAATAATAGTCACTGTTTTAGAATCATTAAAAGGCAAGTGAAATAAAGCAGACCAATTACATGAAGGGTAAAAGGTATAATACGAAGGAACGCAGTAAAGATAAATGGTCAAGGGCTGTTGTGTTTTCTATTCCTGCAACATAAAGTGATCGATAAGAATCTCATATTCAGGCGTATCGGCGACTAAGACAGCAGGTCGACCCTCTTTTGCTCAACGGCTCCGTCATGGGACGAAGAAACGCTCTTTTTCTCGAAAAAAGAATATATTTTACTTGCAGGACAGTTGTAAAATTTCCGGGAAAGTACATTAGCCTGGAACATTATAACATATATTTAAGAAAAAATAATGTTCGGAAGTAATGAAAAGCGTAATTTTTAGGTCATATGATCAAGCCTTTCATCATTACAATAAGAAAAGTAAAATGAACCAATGAAAAGTTTTATTAACAAGTCACATGACTTGTTATGCTTACGTTACGCGCTGCGCGCCCCGGATGACTTCCGGATGCGCTAACGCGGCGCGTCATATGACGCATTACGCGACAACGCAGGTACAGAATATAGTCAAAATGTCTCCACCAACCAGCGGTCGGAACACAACCCCTTTCAGCAGGCTAAATAGTTCTGTTAAATGACAACAGAAGGGACAGGCAACAAGAACCATCAGTCAAAGAGGGGAGGGCTAGTTCTTCTCTACCGGGTTACATTGGGGCGCTACCGGAACTGATCGAATTGGTAGTCTACAGTGTTTCTGGATGTTTCAGACTGAAGCTGGGGTTAGCATGAGAGCAGTACCATTTCGTAGCTCCGTCGTGGTCATTCCGCAACCAATCATGGCAGCCGTTCTTTATCGTTATTTTGGGCGGGGTGGGTGGCGGAGCCGAGCTGTTTTGCAGCCATCATTGTGTGGAGTTCAGTTCATCTCACTAGTTTTGTATTTGTCATGAGGGGTTGTTCCTAATGTTTCTATTTTTGCGAGGTCAAAAAGAGATCCCATTAGTGGCCTACTGATTTTGCTCGATTCTTTTTCTTTTTTTTTTACACGATTTTTCGTTATCTGCAAAGACTAAACAGAGTATTGCGACTCTGTGTTTGTTTGTAAATAGAGAATGAACCAAAGAGAACTAATTCTAAAACAGTAAATACTTGGATAACAATGAATCAAATGGAGAGAGAAGCAGGCACGACGGATTACAATGGGGGCAAAGACCTGCGTTAACTACCTTTCACTATCTGCAAAGAGAGAGTACTCCTAATAGAAATGAGGGGGGGGGGCACCATTCAAAGCAGATCAGTGTGCATAAACACGAAAATGTTTTCACTTACCACGTACTTGACATTCGACAGCTTATGATATTTGCTATTAAAAAACCATTGAAATTCACTGAAAAAACCATAGGTTATAGACCATATATAGTTAGGAATTAGCATTTACAAAACCTTGAAAATTCACTGAAAAAACCATAGGTTATAGACCATATATAGTTAGGAATTAGCATTTAAAAAACCTTATTTTACTCACACAAAACCATTGAAATTCCATATATAGTTAGTTGCACTAACTATATATCGCGCACCTGCAATCCACTGCTGATGATGTCACATATTACATCATTCATGACATGGTCAGTGACATCACTGATGACATCACTGATGACATCTCAAATGACATCACTGATGACATCACTGATGACAACATCCAGTGACTGTATGTTTCTGTAAAGTTAAAATATGTCTTACATATTGAAGAATGAGTGGATGTATAAGTGTCTGGATGAAGGATTTAGTAGGTGCGTGACTGACTGTATGAGTGAGTGATTAAATGTGTCTCACTGAATGCATGGGTTAGTGACTAAACTGTCTTAATTTGTGCATCATTATGTCTGTTGTGATGTAAACTGCTGCATGTGTTGATCATTAGCTATACGAGAGGCTATATGTGTTATTGATTGGTTGCCCAAGTATTTGTATGGGAGATTGAGTTTGTGTGGGGGTGGCTGGGAGGTGTGTGACTCTGTGCATAGATGTGTGAGCAGTTGATTCACTAGGTGTATGAGTTCAAGAGTGCATGTGGAAACAGCTACATGGGCAGTTGACTGTGTGCATGAGTGTATTGATGAGTGAATGGATATCTCAATGCTACATGTCATAGTAAGTACATATGTAAAACACAGTACATGTGAGAGTTGGCATATATAAATAACTGTGCATGAGAGCCACTGAATGTGTGAGTGGTTGTATGGATCATTGTGAACTTGTATCAGGGATTGTATAAGAGAGTAAATATGTGTTAGTATATGTTTGAATAAGTAAGGTGTGTATAACTGTATAGTTGAAGAAATGGAGGTGAGATTGTTTCTTTGCATGACTGACTAGGTGTGTGAGTAACTCCATGGATGAGTGACAGTGTGTGAGTGTCTGTATACACTGAGTGCATCTAAGGTTATATTAGAGTCTGAAGAGGTTTATCGTATTAGCACAAGAATGATGTCAAATGAGATGTCATCAGTGATGTCATCAGTGATGTCATTTGAGATGTCATCAGTGATGTCATCAGTGATGTCACTGACCATGTCATGAATGATGTAATATGTGACATCATCAGCAGTGGATTGCAGGTGCGCGATATATAGTTAGTGCAACTAACTATATATGGAATTTCAATGGTTTTGTGTGAGTAAAATAAGGTTTTTTAAATGCTAATTCCTAACTATATATGGTCTATAACCTATGGTTTTTTCAGTGAATTTTCAAGGTTTTGTAAATGCTAATTCCTAACTATATATGGTCTATAACCTATGGTTTTTTCAGTGAATATATATATATATATATATATATATATATATATATATATATATATATAAATATATATTTATATTCATTGGAAAAACACAGGTTTCAGGGACGTTATAGTTAGGCTGACATTTCACTCATACAAGACTAGAGAAAGTCAGCCATTATAGTAATTTGTGCCCCCGCAATGCACTGCTGATGACATCACATATTACATCACTCATGACATGGTGAGTGACATCACTGATGACATCTCAAATGACATCACTGATGACATCATCCAGTGACTGAGTGTTTCTAAAAAGTTCAAGATGTTGAATGCAGATATACTCCAAGGTGTATTGAAGAATGAGTGGGTGTATGAGTGTCTGAATGGACTGTATGAGTGAGGGATTGAACATTTCTTAGTGAATGCATGGGTGAATGACTAATCTACGTGAATGTCTGCATCAGTCTGTCAGTTGGTGTGTAAGTGGCTGCATGGGTTGGTTGAGGAGGTACATGAGTGTATATATGGGTTATTGATTAGTTGTCTGAGGATCTGTGTGAGTGCCTGAGTGTCTATGCTTGTGGGTGAGGGGTGTTTAACTCCCTGCATGGATGTATGAGTGGGTGAATCCCTGGGTGTATGGGTTCAAGAGTGTATCGGCGTGGGTGAGTGAGTATGCATATGGCTGTGTTGGTGAGTGAATGGATGTCTCAGTGGTATATGTGTGAATAACTACATATCTGAAAGGCAGTATATGTGAGTGTTGGACTATATAAGTCACTATATGTGAGAGTGAGTGATTATGAGAGTGGCTGTAAGGATGAGTGTGTGCTTGTGTCAGTGATTGTAGAATAGATTAAGTATGGGTTAGTATCTGTATGAATAAGTGAGGTGGTGTGTGTATAACTATATATGTGAGTAAAAGGCAGTGTGATTAATTCTTTGGGTGACTGACTAGGTGTGAGAGTAACTATATGGGTAAGTGGCAGTGTGTGGGTGAGTGGCGGCGGTATGAGAGTGTCTGTAAGGGTGTGTGAGTGCATATATCAGTGACTGTATTGATGAGTGACTGTATGGGTTAGTGAGTAGATGTGTGTGTAGACCAATGAATCAGTGAGTGTGTATGTACTAACTGGTATTGGTTTGTATTTTACCTGATACTAATACTAAATATATACATTTTCCAGGAACTACTCAACGGATATACACCATTTAAAAAAAAGTTCACTTTCTGCACCAAGAGCTACCTTTTTGTCAAATTTAGTGTAATCCTGTTGAGCAGTTCAGGCTGTTGCCTTGTCTACAGTTTCCTATAGAAATTAACATTGAGAAATTGCATTTTGGGACCCCCTTTTTTTCTTTGCTCCTGCTCAACGAATCACCCCAAAACTTTCAAGAAAGGAGCTAACCGGTGTGCCCCATAAGTTATAAAAATTTCACGAAGATTCGTCAAACAGCGCCAAAGATATTGGCAAAAGAAAAAATGCTCTTTAAATAGAAACAAGGTCCTAACTATAACTACCTACTGGCAACCGCCAGTAGGTAATATAACTATCTATCTATAACTCTCTCTCTCTCTCTCTCTCTCTCTCTCTCTCTCCCTCTCTCTCTCTCTCTCTCTCTCTATATATATATATATATATATATATATATATATATATATATAACTATTAAGATAAAATAACTTATCAGGAAGCAGGAGGTATGAAACAATGTATTTTACCATGACAGCTATGTTCACTCGCAAATGCATTTAAGCAAGCATCAGACAAAGCACATGTATTTTACATATATATATAACCTCCTCTGAAAAAGCAATCAATGTGATAAAATCGCCCAATTGTTAAATATTTCTTTTATGTCTATTTATGCACAGTCACTTTAAATAGAGGTGTGTCTCGCGACATTGTTGTCATGTGATCAAGGCAGGGATCTGCCGAAACACGTCGTGACGGCTGGTGGCAAAACTGAAATAAACTAAAAAGCACTGAAAATTGGGTCTACCTCGTCTCATTTACAAGTCCTTTGGGAAGTTGTGGTGGAGGCGAGCTTTTGGAGCATATATATTGTAGTGTTTTATCTAGGAAACCTGAATCGATATTCCTATTTTATGCCCTTGTCCGGCTATAATCAATAATATCCATACAACGGCATAATAATCATATCCATAATTTAGTCGTAGCAATGCTGTCACATTAAGCAGGGCTACTTCTCCGGCCCCCTAGTAAAGCACACCGAGTTCTCTAAACAAAACCAAGCCTCCAGCAACCTGGGAAATCCCCCTTGCTTTTGTTTTGATTTCGTCCTAGAACTCCTGTAAAGCACTGTAAGAACGGCCAGTTCTTAGTGACATCTTTATTGACGTCTTATGTCCAACCTTACGTCAAACCCAGGCACCTTTCAGGTATAAATATACCAACGTTGCCTTAAGCAAACACACTGTGGTAATTCTGGAGCAGAGCAGCTATCTACTTCTGAAAGCCCAGCTGATGCGAGAGCCCACGGATGCTGCCCCTCCTCCTTGACGCGCTGAGAAAGACGCTGTCTTTTCTCCTGCCGAGAAATCCAGCTCCGGCGTTTCCAGTCTACCCTTGCGGGTTGCTGGGATATCGAGTCCTGAGAGAGAGATACCAGACGTCCTGCTTTCTATTACCCAGGTACGGAACTGACTAAACCCTTACAGAGAATTCTTGAGTCAGACTCTTGGCAAAACAAACTTAACTTAAACTGCTACTTACTTACTCCTTCCCTCGTATTAGGCTTAGGTCAGGTACACTGGGGTCGGCGTATTTAGAAGCACCAGTTGAGTACGATTAGTCAATGTATATATGTATGTATATATTTTATCTATTTTAAAGTATCATATGGCTAAGAAACCATATCAATGCTTTTACAGTATTATTTTATATTCCTCCTTTTACTGTACGCACTTTACTTTACCATGAGCATTTCAATCATGGCAATTCATTTCCCTTGTATGAGGAAGAAGACTGCTCAATAAATAACACCTTTTATTGAAAACGCCCGTCTCTCTTTTCTCTGCATTCTGGTGAAACTAAGTATGCACATTTGACTGAGTGAAATAGCTGTCTATTGTTTTCACACGACTCTAGAGATACACTCTTATTCAGGGAGAGCAAAGTTGTCATGTTGTATGGTTGTCAGAAGCTAATCCCTTCTTGTCTATCCAGGGAGGTTAAACTCCTCCTCGTTTATTCGAGAAAGTTTCTAGTGACCTCTGAGCTAGCTGGCAAACCTTAAGTCTAATATAGTCAGTAGAGACCTAGATAACCTCAGTCCTACGTCTACACTGCTGAATATATTATTCCAATGCGCAAAGCCTATTGGGAATATAGGAACTACACTACATGGCGCCCAACGTTTGGTAAGACGATAAATCTAACGCAAGATGTTAGAGTAACTCAGTCGTGCTTTTTCACACAGACCCTTTTCCCCTTAAATACTCCAAAAGACGTCTGGAGTGAGTAAAAGGTTAAAAATCCGCCGGAAATTAGTAGGAAGAGGTTTCCATGTATAGTTTTTGGTTTAGTCAACTTTGAAGGATACAGTGTTCCAAAAATATTGTGCACCTAATCTTTGTTTCCTGGAAACTTGATCTGCAACAAAAACCTTTCTGTCAGAAAAATGGCAGAAAGTAAAGATGAAAGGGAGGCAGCTAGAATAGCAGCTCAACTCCTAGAGGATGACACAAGTCTCCTACAGACCAACCCGAATGCAATACTCATTCCGGTCAACATAAGAAAAACTATTACTCTTAAACTTATAGAGAATGGACTAACATCGAGAGGTGGTATAGTCGTATTCGTAATTGAGGCACATGAATATAGGCAGACAGAGGTATTCTATTCATGGATAAAAATTCCAGCAGCAAACGCTGTCACACACGAATTCCACTATTACAAAATAGAGGAACCACCGGATGAATACACTCCTTTCGAGGAGGTGGAAATCCCACTAAAATACCAAGAGCACCTGCTCTGGTTTAAAGGCGCCCTAAAACACAATAAGCACATCACCAGGCTCGGTCCACTAGGTAGACCAGGAGCAACATGGCCGGTTCTAACCAGCTACACACGACATCCAGACATTGAAAAAATGTCAAGTGAAGAACTCTTAGTTAAAATAAAAGAATTAACACAGGCATATAGAGAGTTAGTTCAATTGGCAACGGAGGATATAACTTTCCTCCAGAAACTGAAAGAAACAGATATAGCAGAACAGCCATTTGAACTTGCTAGAATCATAGAAAAATCATATGAAGAACTAGAAAGAGATAGTTTGGGTGGGAAACCCGTAAAACCCTAACTAACTGAAAATCCTGAAAAGATATTTATTAAAAATAGTCTAAACACTCAAAAAAGAGCTGGGATGGAAATAAACAATCCACTCCCGAAGAAAAAAGATTCCAGTCCAGAGGAAAGTCTCCTCGGCGGAGAGAAAGATCTCCGGACCAAGGACACAAGTCTCCCCAGAGGGAGCCCTCTGAGAAAAGATACAACCTTAGAAATAGGGATAATCTAAAGAAACCTGATAGATATCAAGATATCGATACACGTCCCTCTCGATCTTTTCAGACTTCCTCGCAGAAATCGGAAAGAAGAGGACGGTCAGAACAAAGGGAAGAGCACGTCAAGTCCAAAGACAAAGAACCTGCTCATCAAAGTAAAAAATTACAATTTCCAAGAAAGACGGTAGCCAGCATTAAATTAATCAAACATGCCGAGGATACTGAGGACACAGCTGAAAAACGGAGAGTGGGCCCAGACAGTGCTAGACAGCGCAGCAGAAGTGACCATAGCTCGCAAGATCCTGATGAATCATCTGGAGACAGTGGACACGAATGAATACATTCAAGTGGAAACTGCAGACAGCAGAGTTAGCAAACCTCATAAAATATACGAGATAACATTACGTATAGAGGGAGATAAGACTAGGAAAGTAAGGGGTCTATTTTGGGATAACCTTTCCAAAGGCTATGACATCCTTTTAGCTGAAAAGGACTGGCCATCAAAGTTTGTCAGGGAGTGCCCTCATGGCGAAGAAATGATTATGCCTGCCTTCTCAAATCACATTCCAATTCATAAAAAAGATACACTTGCAAGAGCAGTAGCCCAAGCTCCTGCATTATATAAAAATCATGTAGGATGGGATGAGGACTCTCCTCCTCATAAAATCCAAATAAAATGTCAACCAACTGCACAAAGGCAGAACCCAATTAAGCAAGAAGCTAAAAAACAGGTCAGGGAGATCTTAGATCAACTTGAATACCAGGGGGTGATTGAAACATGCACCTCACAAATGAACAATCCTTTGTTTCCTGTCTCCAAGCCAGACGATTCATATCGTCTAGTTTTGGACTACAGGCACCTTAATTCATGTTGCAAGACATTTGCAGTGCAAAACTCACACAGTGCAGCACTAATGAATAACATCGTGCGCAAAAATACAAAACAACATTAGACATCTCTAATGGATTCTTTTGTCAAAACATTGCACCTGAAAGCAGGTATTTGACCACTTTCTCAATAATGGGCTCGCAGAAAAATTTCTGTCGACTCCCACAGGGGTTCAAGAATAGCCCAGGATTATTCTCAGCAAGAGTAGCAGAGTTTCTACAAATGTATGATGATGAGGCATTATCTTATGTCGATGACATCTATCTAACAGATGATGACTTGGATACTCACTTAAAAAGAGTGAACACCATAATACTTGGGTTCGCAGCAGAGGGTTACAAATTCAACTTTAATAAGTCACGAATTGCCCATCTGACTGTCCTGTTTTTAGGATATGAATTATCAAGTGAAGGCAAAAGCCTAGCAGACAACTTCTTAGAAAAGTGTGCTATACTCCAAGCACCAAAAACGCTGAGGAACTTACAATCAATACTAGGTTTCCTGAATTTCGGAAGAACATACATTCTAAATTATGCAGAGAGGGTTAAACCTCTCTATGAATTAATAAAACCAGATTTTAAACCAATCAATTGGACTCAAAAACACACAGAAATTTTGAGATCATTGCAAACAGACATGTTAGCAAAAACAAAATTGCAAACTCGCGACAATACACGCAACCTTGTAATCCGAGTCATCCCAGGAAGATGCAGATTCACGTACCTGACCTCTAATGAGGGAGAAAAGGTACCAATAGCTTACAAATCACACTTGTACTCACAAGCTGAAAAAACATTCAGTCTTGCGGAAAATGTTGTAAATGCGGTTCAGACAGCTGTAGCAAAAGAAAGAGCCCAGGCCCAAGGCAGACGGATTACTGTTTTAACAGCAGAATCAGCCTTCGAGGCATTAACAAGCCCATGTAACTTAACTACCGTGGCATTAGATCCGAAATTGATACAATGGGAATATTCTCTTGCTACAGAAAAAGTGAAATACTATTTTGACCCGGAAATGAACAAATTGAAACATCTAACATATGAAAGAGAATATCCTCTGCCTGACGACATTCTGCCCATACAACTTTACGCCTGCGTAATATACACAAACAGTTATGCAGAACCCTCAGTTTGGGGAAAACAAGCTTATAACGCTACGTGCGAGGTTGTCAAATGCCGGTGGCGCGGAGGTAAATTGAGACCACTGGTAACAATGTCACAATCTGTAAAAGACAATTCAGGTCAACAAACTGAATTAATAGCTTTAAATATGGCGCTCAACATTGCCGATCTCGAATTCCCGACACTAATAGTGTGCGATTCGCATTCCTGCGTCAAATCATACAATGAAGACTTGCAGAAATGGGTTGAAAACGGTGACAAAGATAACACAGGTGCCACAATTAAGCAAAAATCGCTTGTGGAACAAGTAGTTCTTGTAAAGAAAGAACTACAACAGACTCACGTGATACATACACTGAGTCATCAGCGTGATGGCGTTCACGCTGCAGGGAATTCATTGGCTGAGACAGCCACAGTGGAAGCAACTAATCCGGCTTCCGTAGCCACAAAAAAGCGTTCAGAAAAATACATAGACGGGGAAACCATGCTGGCGGTAAAAACGTCCTCAAAAGGCGACTGTGCAGCATTACCCGTGAACTATCCACTCAATTATACATACATAATCGATGCAAACTCCGTTCCTTTTGCTCGAATCCCTGGAGTGGGGGATAGAGTGATTCCAAACACGAACAGGAGAGTCTTGCTAATAGCAGACGCACACATGGGTGAAGGTCTAGGGCACCGAAGGATCAAGGAATCCCTGACAGAATTAAAATCAGAATACTGGTGGCCGGGGATGAGCCTGCAACATTACAAATTTGTAATGAGCTGTCAAAACTGCAACAGAGATCGCAGAGGCGAACCGGCCGAAGTAGTGCCAGAACACCTAGTAGAAAGCATAAGGCGATCTATACGCATGATTAAACAGGAAACATGCGTCCCTATGTATATTATTTAAGACTAGATTCACCTAAAATGTAGACCCCAGCGCTCGGCTGACGCCAGAACTGTTATAAAAGATTTGCGAGTCTATATCGGCACATACGCAATTGGCATGCTACATTATGACCAGGGTCCTGCTTTTAGCTCTCGAGCTTATAAGGAGGCCATGACCAACATGGGCAATGCATTGCAGTATTCTTGTCACTTCCATCCTGAGGGAAACGGGATTGTGGAAAGAAAAAACCGAGACATAAAGCAATCTATAACGGCGAGGGTATTAGGTACGGGTACTGGGTGGGTTCAACATTTAACAAGTGTCCAAGGTAGTCTTAACAATCTGCCAAGAAATTCTCTAAAAGGTTTCAGTCCGTATGAACTATTGTTCGGTACTAGAATGCATATTCAGGATTTAGATAGTCAGACTTCAGTGGTAGAAGAAAAATGCTTTGATATCAAAGATCGTTTGGCTATTTTACAGGACTTAAATGAAACAAGAAAAGACCTGAGCAACGTAAAGCTAAAACACCAGCCAACAGCCACTGAAGAGAAACCACCTGTCCCAACAAGGCCTGTCTGGATTCCAAAGATTGGGGATCTGGTCAGAGAGAAGATCGCGGTGAAGAAGGAATTTGGGCCGTCTTACAGAAAAGCAGTACCTGTCTTAGCTGTCAACAGAAGAAGATCAGTTGTACTACCGCCTCTTGCTGGTAAAAAGGAGAACCGAGTTGTATCCATCGACCTGGTAAAACCACAATCATGTGGCCGATAATAAGTAGTAGGCCCAGTGGACTCCCAAGAAATAGCAGAAGACCAAATCTTGCTACAATCCAAGAGGTTCAAACTGAGAGACTAATCACATTTGATAAACCTGCAGTGATTAAAAAGGGACTATGCAAAAATGCCATGGAACTTGTGCCTCTTGAAGCCCAAATTGAAACAGTTCATCATGAAACACCTGTCTACAACGATGTAGCCACAGACTATGCTAATGAAACAAAGAAAATTCCAAAAGCAAATAAAAATCCGGAAGCGATTCCAACAATTGACAGAACTGCATCTGGCTACTTCATCAATTTCGATGACTTCTCTGAGGATCCAAGCGAGCCTGAAGAACAGCCAACAACAAAATCTTTTAAAGACAAAGCAAAAGAACTCTTTCATGAACTAAAAGAAACATATCTGATTTCTCCATGGATTGAATTTTGGATTGTGTTAGGTGTACTTTTCCTCCTGCTTTGGCTCATCATGGTTCTTTGTGTGGGAAAATTCATTGAGGGAAAATATAGTACAAAGGACACAGCAAGTCAGAACATCAACTTGGTCCTAAAGCCACACAAGTCATCTTACATCGAGAAAAGAGAACTATCATCCGTGAATGTCACAGCCAAACCAATACCCGGTGGGGTAGCTTGGGACAAAACAGATTACGATATTTATGGCCCGGTCGAGCTCTTGAAGTATCCACACCAGTTCAAAATTTCATTGAGTGACTTTGTAAAACCGAGCACATTCTCTGATGATTGGGACTTTGAAAGTATTAATGATATGATGTCAGATTTAGTAATGTCAGCAAAATTTACAGAACATGATTACTTGCAGGGTTCATCTAATTATGACGAATTGTACTGCTACAACCACTTTGCGCATCACTATTTGCATAAATCTGCTCAACCTAGAAATGTTTTAAATTATAATCAATGGGAACATTGTGCAACTCCACCAAAAGGCAGTTCAAAAACATTTTATGAGAAATTCCCATACTTCTCAGGGTTTAACACAAGTGAAGCAGAAGTGTTTTATTTCAAAATGTTAAATAAGACAGGAATGAAAACAATGCTGACAAACACTAAATTAATCTATTCAGAAGCATTTTATGAAAAAATGACTACATTTGTTTTTGATTTTTGGAAAAATAATATTGAAACAAAAACAATCTGGGGTACAAAAGATTGGCAGGTCCAAGGTATAGAATCTTTATTTAGAGCCTGCATGATCCCAGAACAAATTATATTCTTGAATGATACCATTCAACAGACAACCTGTCTTGGCCTAGCCAAAATTAAAGACTTGAACAAACTGTCTATTCCAAAGCCAACACCTGACAATAATAGCACTACAGATGTTGACATAGACGTATCCCATATTTTTAACCAAAACAGAACACATCCTGATTGGAAAAAATGGTTGATCTGGCCCACAGACACAAATAACTGTCAAGATAGATTCCTGAACAAAATACAGGGGTTCAAATTGACCAGGCCAGACCCTAGATACTCACAGAGACAACATCCAGGGATAGTAACAACATACAGTATAGGAAAACTCTGCCTCGAATGGCTACAGACATCCACACTGGCAGAAATTAAGCAACACTTGACTTTACTTAAAGACGGTGCTGACTTGCGTGATTTCATAATGGGACCACGCAAACAGCGTCAAAAACATTTCATAGCGGCCGGTATATATGCAGCTTACAACGAAGCTTGGAAAATAATGCAAATTGAAACAGCAGAAAAAATACGGGAAATTGACCGTATTAATTTGGAAAATTTACTTTCGGTTGTGGACAATGGGTTAATGACTCTGTCTTCCAGAATATATTCACTGGACAGCATTGTATCATCTGCTATAGATATAATAGAACAGGACTTGTTAATGTTACAACATGGTCAGTCCCAATTAAGTTCTATTGTACAGCTTGGCTGGACGTTACAAAATCTGCGTTCAGGCTACGTGCCTTGGCGTTTAATCAACACAACGTCATTATTCTCTATCTTTAACCTTAGTGATACACAAATCAGCTTGGCACAGAAAGGAGCAGAATATACAATTCTGAGCATTGAAAAACTTGAGAGATTACCATTGACAATGTCAGAACGACCTGTCATTGAATGGATAATACACGGAATAATAACTATTCCGATAACAACTTTCAAATTTAAATCTGTCAAGAATATATACCAGCAGGCCAGTATGAAAGGTTGGGTAAAGGGTACATTAAGTCATCATGGAAATTACCTTACACACACACGTTATAGTGAAAAGGAACAAAATGTATTTCTTAGTGGTAATAATTTTAAAAGCTTAGAACGTGAGGCTAGAGGGTCTCTAGTCTCATCCCTTGGTTGGCACACAAATAATTGTCCCTCCTTAGGTCAAGAAGGTGACTTTCATTCAATGTTTGTTGCAGTTTATATTTATTTCATATTAAAGTTCTTTTTGCAAAACTGGTTTGTAGTTATTTTGTGTTCATTTGCAACATTGCAATCTTAAGCACTGTCTTTTAGGCGTGTCCAATGCATTTCGGGCATTATTAATATGCCCTTCATCAGGGAATTGACACTAAAAACAATGATATAAGCATACATTAGAATGATTGTAAATAATGTGTCAAAAACCATACTAAATCAAACATTATGCAAAACATGCTAGTCGCTATGTACTATTGATTAATAGAAAAAATAAAGCAATCAACAAATGAGCATACTTTTGACAGTGCGTGGCGAAAATCATACTGTGTGTCTACCTATATACATGAAGGTTAAAAGCGGCGTGTCACTTACGTGCTTCTTGTAAGCAGTTGTGTGAAAATCTAAAAGGGAAAGGGTGCACGAAACGGTGTTAGCTCTGTGGTTTAAAGGACCGCATTGTACCGCGTAGGATATTTTAGGGAGGTGGAAACTGACCTGAAAGAATTCGTCAATGTGCGTTGGTCCGATGCTTGTCTCCAAAGAAACGCCGGCGGGAAACCTTCGTTTGCCGCGTTTACTAAATTCAAATGGGGGAGTGTCACAGGTGTAGTGGCGGGCTGATAGACAAAGTGGAAAGACTAAACGTAACGGTGGTGCTCAGGCTAATCATGTCGGGGTATGTAGGTTGCTAGCTACAATCAGTATGTTGACAATAAAGAAGTAGTAGTGAAATATATAAGGTGGTGGTTTAAGGAAACGGTGAAATACCATGTGTATTGCAAAAAGAAAAATGGAAAAAATGAACCATGAAAATCTAAACCTTCCGTGGGATCGAACCCAGGTCTGTGGGGTTGTGAGCACGGAAATCTAACCAGATGGCTAAGTGGAAGGGTGATGAAAGCATGCTGTTTTAAACAGTGTCAATGTTCTTATGAAAGGGAATACACACAATAACATCACAATTGGTGTTCAGAGCAATTCAATCATAGGTAACAAGAAAGTTCAATTCTATCATTGAGGCCCATTGGCTTCTGGGTCGATAATTTATAAATCCAGTAGTTCTCTCTCCTAAGAAGAAATTTGTTATTGTCTCTTCCTTCTTGCTTTGTGACAGTCTCAAGGATGATAAATTTGATTTGAGATACATTATGTTGAGCTTCAACAAAATGCGATGATAAGGCTGACTTGGAATTTTTGAGTCTGATGCGGCGCTCGGTCTTACCGATGTATAGCTTCCCACACCTTTTTGATCCTAAATTTCAAATTTTTCAATTATCATTGCTGTGCATCTATCCGTTAAATAGCTAATAATTTTAAAAGATCACGAAGAGGTAAACTTCTGTGTCAAGGTATTAACCTGCATGGGGCCTGTGAGGGGACTTCAAATAACCTTTCATGTCACCAGCATGGCACACCTGCAACTCGAATAGAGCCATTCTTTAGACGGCTTTCAAACGGGAGCTATATTCTAATAGTGGACCACAGATTTTGTGGCATGGTGCCAGGAAAAGCTTATCTAGTTAGCGTTAGTTCCATGGTCACTTGCTGTATGCAAGTATTGTTTCCAAACAGCACTCCAGACAGGGAGGAAAATATTTCGCCATTTTTGAATATCTCTTCTATTCGAATTGATACTTTAAGCAGAATAAAGTCTGTCCTTTTGCAGACAACTGTGCCCTTGACGTCATCAAAAGAAACGTATGATCTGCAAGTCGCAAGGACAACGGCAGAGATACATAGCCTTTTATCAGCAAATTGCCCCCTACATTTCACAGAAATGTTAAGCCAAATCCTAAATATGTCCGATACTGGAGGTATCCCGCATGTATTTAAGACAATTTTTTCGGGACTGTTAACACCCTTCACAACAGTTCTGGGCATTTGTCCTAATTCTGTCCATTCTGTCTTTGGTGGCCTACCACTCCTGTTGGGACTCGTAGCAGGCATTTTATTTTTGATTCTCCTGCTTCGTTATGGCAAGCCAAAACGCAGACAAGACTGCAGCAACAATGGAAGAAACGATCCTAGCTATACGCTTTCGGGACCGCATAACTAAAGTCCTTGGATTAGCCCGGCTAAGAGATCTGAATATGACCTGGTTTCTTTCATTCAGACCCATCTGGCAGAATTGTATCTTACCTGTGCTTCGATGTATGCTATGCGGAGAAGAATGCGTGTTGGATGTCTGTCTTACACTACAATCAGAAGTACCATTGGATACAGATACTTTGCTAAGTCCTGTAACGGCTCATGCATCGTGTTGTCCCCAGCAGTTACCCATCCTGATGACGGCATTCGTTGAGACTTCACCACTGCGATTAAAGGGTAGTGAAGTACGAGATGAGAGCAACATTCACCCAGGTACGACCTTCGGTGAGCACTGCTGATCCTGTCATCGATGATAGCAATCATGCTCACGACTGCACAGTTGCGGCATTTTCCAACTTGGTCGAACTTTCACCTGAAGCGGTAAACCACTTTTTTTAAAGTCTGTCTGAAATGATGTTTTCCCCCGAACAAAAAGAATAACTTTTAAGCAAACTAGTACACAGCGTTCCCTGAACTCTGAATTCGGCCTTCGACTTTGAGAAACAAAAGCTATTGAACATATTTGGAACTATATTTTTTCTCTCTCCCCTGAAAGCGATTTTTGTTTTTTTCCCGATTCCAAAATATTTACCTTTTTTTTGGCACATGTACTCTGCTTGAAGTAGAACTATTCTTAGAGAACAGAGCTTCTATTTTAGGAACTCTAAAGACAATATAACACGTCAGCCTCTAGCACATTTACAGCAACTGTATTTATATGTGATGGAATGGTCTCAACCATTTTTTCTGTATTAAGAGCCATTTCATGTGTAAATTTCGCAAATCATTCATGCTGATATATATATGCATACCTTTTTAATGAATGATTACACTGCTTGAAAAACGTACAGTACCTATAATCATTTTTCATGTATTTCGCATACACCATTTCAAATGCAAAAATTTATTTTGTGGTGGGTTGGTATACACATGCACATTTTATGTTTACTATTGCTTAGTTTTTTAGTAATGATGGACATTAATTCGTGGAGTGGGTGTAGTGTTTTATCTAGGAAACCTGAATCGATATTCCTATTTTATGCCCTTGTCCGGCTATAATCAATAATATCTATACAACGGCATAATAATCATATCCATAATTCAGTCGTAGCACATGCTGTCACATTAAGCAGGGCTACTTCTCCGGCCCCCTAGTAAAGCACACCGAGTTCTCTAAACAAAACCAAGCCTCCAGCAACCTGGGAAATCCCCCTTGCTTTTGTTTTGATTTCGTCCTAGAACTCCTGTAAAGCACTGTAAGAACGGCCAGTTCTTATATATATATATATATATATTACCTACTGGCGGTCGCCAGTAGGTATATATAGTTAGGATTTTTTCTCTATGGGATTTTTGAAAATTCTATGTCTAATAACTTTGGCGTTTGTGGACGGAATTGGCTGAAATTTTCAGGAAAATGGCACATTTTGTTTCTGAGCAGCCCTTGAAAATTTGGGGGGGGTTCGTCAAGGGGGGGCTGAGAAAAAAGGGGGGTCCCAAAACGTGTTTTTAACATTGAGTTTTCCATAGGGCGGTTGGCCTCACTTTTAGCCCGAACGGCTGAATGGATTTGCACGAAACTTGGCAAAATTGTAGGGACTGGTAGCCCGATGTGCCTTTTGTAGGTCTCAATATATGTGCTACAGTGGATTTTGAGAAATTAACGTTTAAAAAAAGATATATATCTGTAACAGCGGACCGGGCAGCGCTCCAGGACGCGTACTTTTCGCGCAACGGAGCTTTGTGAAGCGAAGCTGATTGGTTCTCCGGCGTCTGTCAACATTCCAAACAGTCCGTAGCGGTCACCATCTTGTCTCTCGGTAGGATCGAGAGACAAGAGGAGGCCAAAGCGAAGGGGCAAATGACCATAAGGGGGAATAGTAGATCATCGCTGACCCCCTAGGTTTGATGTGGAGGTTTTAAAAGGGCCCCGCGGGGCAAAAAAAAAAATAATAATAATAATCGAACGGCTGAATGGATTTGCACGAAACTTGGCAAAATTGTAGGGACTGGTAGCCCGATGTGCCTTTGCTAGGTCTCAATATATGTGCTTCAGTGGATTTTGAGAAATTAACGTTCAAAAAAAGATATATATCTGTAACAGCGCACCGCTTCGCGTACTTTTCGCGTTACGGAGCTTTGCGAAGCGAAGCTGATTGGCTCTCCAGTGTCTGTAAACATTCCAAACAGTCCGTAGCGGCCGCCATCTTGTCTCTCGGTAGGATCGAGAGACAAGAAGAGGCCAAAGCGAAGGGGCAAATGACCATAAGGGGGCATAGTAGATCCTCGCTGACCCCCTAGGTTTGATGTGGAGGTTTTAAAAGGGCCCCGCGGGGCAAAAAAAAAAAATAATAATAATAATCGAACGGCTGAATGGATTTGCACAAAACTTGGTAAAATATTAGGGACTGGTAGCCCGATGTGCCTTTGCTAGGTCTCAATATATGTGCTTCAGTGCATTTTGAGAAATTAACGTTCAAAAACAAGATATATATCTGTAACAGCGCTCCGCTTCGCGGAGATAAAATTATATCTGTATTACCTAGCTGTTGCTAACACCAGTTAGCGACGGCTAGTAGGAGATAGCGACCATCTTGGGCCCCACTTTGCATGTGAGTGATATTTATCACTAATGACATGCAAAGTGGGCATGCCAAGATGTTAGCGACTGGAAACAGTCGCTAACATCGCTATCTCCTATTATCAACTTTTGGAAATATTCGAGATAAGCACGAATATCTCCAAAAAGTAACAGCTGCCCTGAGCAGTTCTTAGCCATGTTATCCAATGGGAGGTGGATAACATGGCTAAGAGCATTAGCTCGGTAATGCATGAATATCGCTGAGTTTTCAGCGATATTAATGCATTGCGGTCGTTTTTTATAGTATTTGCGATAAACCTTGATAATAGCAAGGTTTATCTGCGATAATTTCTGACGGTAAAAAAATCTTTGCAATGCATCGTTAGGGATAAATATCGCTTAACTTTGGTAATATGCCCCAACGTCTGTTAACGTTCGATTCGAAGGAAATCAGGAAGTGTTGAAAAACATTGTCTGCGCCATCTTGTCTTTTTTCAAATGCCACACTTTTGTCGTGCACGGCAGCCATTTTAGATGCCTTGACCAGACCCACTCTGTGCACGCTGTCGATCCTTAGCATGGCTCCCCACCCTCGCAAGCATCTCACCCAGGCAGTGGTCACCCCCGCTCTCTGTCTTATGCATGGGTAATAAACCTCCCCCCATCTGCGCTGCTTTTCCCTGAGAATCACACCCTGTGCCCGCCCGACACCTCCCTTTCGCCCTATTCACTACCGCACCCTCTGACACTCCTTTTCCTCTGTGTCCGATTGTCCAGGCCGGTCCTAGGCTATCAGCTAGCCCTGCAGATGTAGTTTATGGCCACAGCTGTAAAGAATCACCCCTCTTCAAAGGAGTTATAGTAGATCAAGGCCCACACTCGATGAGATCCGTCACAGCAGAAGCGTTGCTATTATCTGAAAACCATCCTGTATTGTGATTGGGGAGGGGACCGAGCGTGAAGCGGAAGATTCCAGGGATGACTCTTTGTACATCAAAGTTTTTACAATTATGTGTCACATTAAAAATATATAGCACTCCGACAAAGTAGTTAGATTATAAAACTTTAATAACTTATAAATATATACAAGAAAACAAAAACAGTAATAACATATAAACATTTTTAGGGAAAAACAACGAAGTAGCGGTCGGCTGTGCGAATAGTCCCAACGCAGCACAACGTCCAGATTTCCGGCGTGGGGCGTCGCGGGGGGTGGGTCATCAGTAGCAAACTGTTGTGCGAATAGTTCCAAGGCAGCAGAACGCGCCGAAATCTAGATGACACGAAAGTGATGTCTAGTAAGTTGCCACCCAACAAATAACGTCGTGGGGTGTCGCGGGGGGTGGGTCATCAGTAGCAAACTGTTGTGCGAATAGTTCCAAGGCAGCAGAACGATGGCACCAAGGTGATGTCCAGTAAGTTGCCGCACTGGTTTTGGTATCCTACAATGCTGCTCCGAATAACGGCGTGGGGTGTCCCGGGGGAGGCGGCGTGAACGGGCCTCTCCAGGTGGAGTGTCATCTGTTGTAGTGGGGCGCCCCTTTACCGTTTCAGTTGCCATTCCGTCCGTTTTTGGTCCACTGTGTCAAAAGCCGCAATTCAGCTGAGTTGCGCCCACTCTTGCGGTGCAGCGATAGGCGGCTGTCACAGGACTCTCAAAATGGCGGCAGGCTCTTTCCTTTTTGGGCCTGGTCCACTGAAATGGCCCTGGGACACCTTGGAAATCGGACGCTTGTCTGCTAGGTCTTGGACCCCATTCTCGAAAGCGTCCCCTCCGCCTTGAGAATTCATCAAAAGTTTTGGGGGCCCCGACTCCTGCAGGCTTCTGGTGGGGAGCGGCTGCCATGATTGCTCGCGGAATGACCACGACGGAGCTACGAGATGGTGGTGCTCTCATGCTGACGCCAGCTTCAGTCTGAAACATCCAGAAACAAGGTGGGGCTTTCATCGTTTGGGAAAAAAAAAAAGTTTTCATCCAATGAAAAGTGTTGTTTTTAGGTCATATGATCAAGCCTTCCATCATTAGGAAACCAAAAGTAAAATGAACCAATGAAAAGTTTTATAAACAAGTCACATGACCTGTTATGCGGCATAGGGTATAAAATGCGGAGAAAATACGTTGGCACGTGAGGCGGCGTCAGTAGCGGACCGATGTGCGAATAGGCCGAAGGCAATACAACGCGCCAAGATCCGGATGGCACCGAGGTGGTGTCCAGCAAGTTGCAGCACTGGTGTGGCCATCCTACAATGCTGAAAGTCGGCGTGGGGTGCCCCGTTGGCCTGTGAGTTTGCGTCAGTAGCGGACCGATGTGCGAATAGGCCGAAGGCAGCACAACGCGCCAAGATCCGGATGGCACCGAGGTGGTGTCTAGTAAGTTGCCGCACTGGTGTGGCCATCCAACAATGCTGAAAGTCGGTGTGGGGCGCCCCGTTGGCCTGTGAGTTTGCGTCAGTAGCGGACCGATGTGCGAATAGGCCGAAGGCAGCACAACGCGCCAAGATCCGGATGGCACCGAGGTGGTGTCTGGTAAGTTGCCGCACTGGTGTGGCCATCCTACAATGCTGAAAGTCGGCGTGGGGCGCCCCGTTGGCCTGTGAGATGGCGTCAGTAGCGGACCGATGTGTGAATGGGGCCGAAGGCAGTGCAACAATATTTTCGGAATAGAAGACACCACTAGGCGCTGAGATGCCAAGATCCGGATGGCACCGAGGTGGTGTGTAGCAAGTTGCCGCACTGGTGTGGCCATCCTACAATGCTGAAAGTCGGCGTGGGGCGCCCCGTTGGCCTGTGAGTTTGCGTCAGTAGCGGACCGATGTGCGAATGGGGCCAAAGGCAGCGCAACAATAGTTTCTGACTGACACCACAAGGCGCTGAGATGCCAAGATCCGGATGGCACCGAGGTGGTGTCATAGTTGAGAGTTCTGAGCAGCGGTTGTAACACTGTCTGAAGCTTATTTGCAGCTGCTGCAGCTTCACTATGCGTCAAGATCCGGATGGCACCGAGGTGGTGTCTAGTAAGGTGCACTGGTGTGGCCATCCTACAATGCTGAAAGTCGGCGTGGGGCGCCCCGTTGGCCTGTGAGTTTGCGTCAGTAGCGGACCGATGTGCGAATAGGCCAAAGGCAGCACAACGCGCCAAGATCCGGATGGCACCGAGGTGGTGTCTAGTAAGTTGTCGCACTTCTGTGGCCATCCTACAATGTTGAAAGTCGGCGTGGGGCGCCCCGTTGGCCTGTGAGATGGCGTCAGTAGCGGACCGATGTGCGAATGGGGCCAAAGGCAGCGCAACAATATTTTCTGATTTGAAGACACCACAAGGCGCTGAGATGCCAAGATCCGGATGGCACCGAGGTGGTGTCTAGCAAGTTGTGGCACTGGTGTGGCCATCGTACAATGGTAAAAGTCGGCGTGGGGCGCCCTGTTGGCCTGTGAGATGGTGTCAGTAGCGGACTGATGTGCGAATGGGGCCAAAGGCAGCGCAACAATATTTTCTGACTGACACCACAAGGCGCTGAGATGCCAAGATCCGGATGGCACCGAGGTGATGTCTAAGTTGCGGACTGATGTGCGAATGGGGCCAAAGGCAGCGTAACAATATTTTTTGTATGGAAGATACCACTAGGCGTTGAGATGCCAAGATTCGGATGGCACCGAGGTGATGTCTAGCAAGTTGCTGTACTGGTGTGGTCATCCTACAATGCTGAAACTCGGCGTGGGTCGCCCCATTAGCCTGTGAGATGGCGTCAGTAGCGGACCGATGTGCGAATAGGCCGAAGGCAGCACAACGCGCCAAGATCCGGATGTCACCGTGGTGGTTTCATAGTTGAGAGGAACTTCATCTGCAGTGGGGCGCCGAGATCCGGATGGCACCGAGGTGATGTCTAGCAAGTTGCTGTACTGGTGTGGTCATTCTACAATGCTGAAAGTCGGCGTGGGGCGCCCCATTAGCCTGTGAGATGGCGTCAGTAGCGGACTGATGTGCGAATGGGGCCAAAGGCAGCGCAACAATATTTTCTGAAGAGAAGACACCAAAAGGTGCTGACATTCCAAGATCCGGATGGCACCGAGGTGGTGTCTAGCAAGCTATGCAGTTGAGTTGTGTGCGCACTTGCGGCGAATAGGTCGAAGGCAGCATAACAATGTTTTCTGAATAGAAGACACCACAAGGCGTTGAGATTCGGTTACCACCGAGGTGATGTCTAGCAAGTTGCCGCACTGGTGTGGCCATCCTACAATACTGCTCCGAATAACGGCGTGGGGTGCCCGAAGGGGGGGGAGCCGGCGTGAATGGGCCTTCCTAGGTGGAGGCTCGTCTGCTGTAGTGGGGCGCCCCTTTACCGTTTCAGTTGCCATTCAGCTGAGTTTCGGCTGCTCTTGATGCTACAGCGACAGGCGGCTGCAAGAGGACTCTCAAAATGGCGGCCTGTTCTTTGGATTTGGGCCTGGTCCACTAAAATGGCCCTGGGACACCTTAGAACTCGGGCGCTCGATTTTTTTTTTCCTTTCCTGTACATGCAAAAAAAGGTAAATGCCCGGTACGTTACACGCTTCATCTGCCACGATGAACTCTCCAGAGGAACCGAAAAAAAATATAGTTGTGGTAACTATACCATGCATCGTCATATGGAGAGGTGGCACCAATTAATTATAGTGCTGCATAAAAGAGAGATTTGGAGGAGAACCCCTGACCTGCTAGTACATTCATCAAAGAAGTGGCACTGAGAGCTTCAGAGGCAAGGGAAACGGTCCCAAATATTTAGAAGAACTTTGGAAAGATTAAAATGACATGTTTAGATTGTGGCAAATTAATTTCATGTGGACAGATGAGTGTTACTCTAATAAATACAGCATATGAACATCATCATAGTCGATGGTTGGTAGAGACATTTTGACTATATCCTGGACCTGCCCGTCCTCGCCCAAAATGGCGCCGGAATAAATGGGACTCGTAACTCCTTGTTGTGTACTGGTTGCAGAACCTTGAAATCACGAGATACGTATGCAGTTTTGAAGCACATGGCGGGCGGGGACGAGAATTGATTGAATATTTCGACATCCCTATTGATATTAAGTTCTGATGTGTTATTGATTACTGTACTGTTGAAAGTTCGAATTAACGTCACCCATGGTACTTGCCCGCAAATGTATATCTAGATAATTTTATTGTAACTGGCCCTGTCGTATTTTAATTATAAAATGTACGTCCACCGATTCCGTAACTGTTAGACACCTTAGTTCTTGCAACCTAATGGCCCGCCCGTTACGTTCCTCTACAGTGTAAATGTCTATTCATCATATACGATTACAGTTTGCTCCGTGGCAGGCCCACGTGGTTATAGGCTCGTATTTGTATAATGAAATTTTCACAATAAAGGTTTTTAAAAGAAAACATGGTAGTAGTATATACATTGGTAAAGTTTTTAATAATAGTGACTGTTTTAGAATCATTAAAAGGCAAGTGAAATAAAGCAGACCAATTACATGAAGGGTAAAAGGTATAATACGAAGGAACGCAGTAAAGATAAATGGTCAAGGGCTGTTGTGTTTTCTATTCCTGCAACATAAAGTGATCGATAAGAATCTCATATTCAGGCGTATCGGCGACTAAGACAGCAGGTCGACCCTCTTTTGCTCAACGGCTCCGTCATGGGACGAAGAAACGCTCTTTTTCTCGAAAAAAGAATATATTTTACTTGCAGGACAGTTGTAAAATTTCCGGGAAAGTACATTAGCCTGGAACATTATAACATATATTTAAGAAAAAATAATGTTCGGAAGTAATGAAAAGCGTACTTTTTAGGTCATATGACCAAGCCTTTCATCATTACAATAAGAAAAGTAAAATGAACCAATGAAAAGTTTTATTAACAAGTCACATGACTTGTTATGCTTACGTTACGCGCTGCGAGCCCTGGATGACTTCCGGATGCGCTAACGCGGCGCGTCATATGACGCATTACGCGACAACGCAGGTACAGAATATAGTCAAAATGTCTCCACCAACCAGCGGTCGGAACACAACCCCTTTCAGCAGGCTAAATAGTTCTGTTAAATGACAACAGAAGGGACAGGCAACAAGAACCATAAGTCAAAGAGGGGAGGGCTAGTTCTTCTCTACCGGGTTACATTGGGGCGCTACCGGAACTGATCGAATTGGTAGTCTACAGTGTTTCTGGATGTTTCAGACTGAAGCTGGGGTTAGCATGAGAGCAGCACCATTTCGTAGCTCCGTCGTGGCCATTCCGCAACCAATCATGGCAGCCGCTCTTTATCGTTATTTTGGGCGGGGTGGGTGGCAGAGCCGAGCTGTTTTGCAGCCATCATTGTGTGGAGTTCAGTTCATCTCACTAGTTTTGTATTTGTCATGAGGGGTTGTTCCTAATGTTTCTATTTTAGCGAGGTCAAAAAGAGATCTCATTAGTGGCCTACTGATTTTGCTCGATTCCTTTTCTTTTTTTTACACGATTTTTCGTTATCTGCAAAGACTAAACAGAGTATTGCGACTCTGTGTTTGTCTGTAAATAGAGAATGAACCAAAGAGAACTAATTCTAAAACAGTAAATACTTGGATAACAATCAATCAAATGGAGAGAGAAGCAGGCACAACGGATTACAACGGGGGCAAAGGCCTGCGTTAACTACCTTTCACTATCTGCAAAGAGAGAGTACTCCTAATAGAAATGAGGGGGGGGGCACCATTCAAAGCAGATCAGTGTGCATAAACACGAAAATGTTTTCACTTACCACGTACTTGACATTCGACAGCTTATGATATTTGCTATTAAAAAACCATTGAAATTCACTGAAAAAACCATAGGTTATAGACCATATATAGTTAGGAATTAGCATTTACAAAACCTTGAAAATTCACTGAAAAAACCATAGGTTATAGACCATATATAGTTAGGAATTAGCATTTAAAAAACCTTATTTTACTCACACAAAACCATTGAAATTCCATATATAGTTAGTTGCACTAACTATATATCGCGCACCCGCAATCCACTGCTGATCATGTCACATATTACATCATTCATGACATGGTCAGTGACATCACTGATGACATCACTGATGACATCTCAAATGACATCACTGATGACATCACTGATGACATCTCAAAGGACATCACTGATGACATCACTGATGACATCTCAAATGACATCACTGATGACATCTCATTTGACATTACTGATCACATCACTGATGACATCATTCATGTCATTCATGTCAGGTGTGGCGCCGCGGCCAGGGCGACTGACGCTGGAATCTGGGGACCACGGTTCGATCCCCGGCTCCGGCGGCAGGTTAGCCCAGCACCATGTGACTCTGGGCAATAGCTCGCTTAATCTTCCCGACGGCCCCCAGCGCCTAGAGACCCTTACGGGTGATTGTGCGCTTAAAAAAAAAATAAAAATAAAAAATGTGATAATACGATGAACCTCTTCAGACTCTAATATAACCTTAGATACACTCAGTGTAAACAGACACTCACAGACTGTCACTCATCCATGGAGTTACTCAGACACTTAGTCAGTCATGCAAAGAATCAATCACACCTCCATTTCCTCAACTATACAGTTATACACACCTTACTTATTCAAACATATACTAAAACATATTTACTCACTTATACAATCCTGGATACAAGTTCACAATGATCCATACAGCCACTCACACATTCACTGGCTCTTATGCACAGTTATTTATATATGTCAACTCTCACATGTACTGTGTTTTACATATGTACTTACTTTGACATGTAGCACTGAGATATCCATTCACTCACCAATACACTCATGCACACAGTCAACCGCCCATACAGCTGTTTCCACATGCACTTTTGAACCCATACATCTAGTCAATCAACTGCTCACACATCTATGCAGAGAGTCATACACCTCCCAGCCACCCAGACACACACTCAGTCTCCCATACAAATGCTTGGGCAACCAATCAATAACCCATACAGTTAATCATATAGCTAATGATCAACACATGCAGCAGTTTACAGAACAACAGACATAATGATGTACAAATTAAGACAGTTTAGTCACTAACCCATGCACTCAGTGAGACACATTTAATCAGTCACTCATACAGTCAGCCATGCCCCTACTAAATCCTTCATCAAGACACTTATACATCCACTCATTCTTCAATATGTAAGACATATTTTAACTTTACAGAATTATACAGTCACTGGATGTAGTCATCAGTGATGTCATTTGAGATGTCATCAGTGATGTCATCAGTGATGTCATTTGAGATGTCATCAGTGATGTCATCAGTGATGTCATTTGAGATGTCATCAGTGATGTCATCAGTGATGTCACTGACCATGTCATGAATGATGTAATATGTGACATGATCAGCAGTGGATTGCGGGTGCGCGATATATAGTTAGTGCAACTAACTATATATGGAATTTCAATGGTTTTGTGTGAGTAAAATAAGGTTTTTTAAATGCTAATTCCTAACTATATATGGTCTATAACCTATGGTTTTTTCAGTGAATATATATATATATATATATATAAAAATACATACATGCATACATATATATATATATATATATATATATATATATATATATATATATATATATATATATATCTACACTACTATAATAAAGTAAGACACCACCACCACCCCCCCATTCCCCACCCCCCAACTCCCTCATCACACCCCCCAGAAACCCTCCCCCTCCCAAGACCTTTGAATTCCACCTCCAAACCAGCAGAACAGTAAGAAGCAACAGAGAGAAAAAAAACCACAAGAAAGAACAGTGACCCTGACAGTCTCAATATGTGGACGTCCGCAGGCTCCCCCAGGGGATGAGGGTCGTGGCACCATTGAATGTGCCCCCCAGGGTCCGGTCCGGGGTGTCTTCCCAAAAGTACAAAATTACCCACGGTACCTGAAAAGGAGGTGGCCCTCCGACGCCAACTAACCGTCCTCCCAGGGCTCAGGCCACTCCGGAGCTATCCTGCAGTGGCACCACCATCACCGCTGCCACAGAGGCAACCGCTGCACCTCTCTCCTGCAGGCTACTCATAGGGTCCGGCCTCCTCGAAGCAGCCCCCCGGCCCACTCTCTGCCAGGGCGGGGAGCGCCGTCTCTGCCTCGACGGGGAGCCCCCACCGCCCAGGGAGGGGGCAGCGTCATCTAGGCCCAGGAGGTCCCTAGCAGCTTGCAGGGATCTGACCTGAACCAACCTGTTTTGCCATCTGAAGATAAGGCGAAAGGGATGACCCCAGGAGTAGACCACATTTTGGTCATGCAAGAAAGCGGTCACAGGTCGAAACTCACGCCTCTTCTGAAGCGTCGAAGCCGCCAGGTCCTGGAACAGCTGGGGATGATGGCCCCGAAATTGCAGGGAGGGGTTTCTCGAGCCTTTCGAAGTATGCGTTCCTTCAGTTGGAAGTCGTGGATGCAAACCAGGATATCGGGGGTGGGGCCCCTCTGCGCCTTGGCAGACCGACTCTGTGGACCCTGTCCATACAGATCTCGTGTATGTTCTCCTCTCCCAGGACCTGCAGGAAGAGGGCCTCCACGTAGCCCCTCAAGTCTCCAGCTTCCCCGTCCCAGAGCACGGCCCGGATGCGGATGTTGTTCCGGCGTGACCTGTTTTCCAAGTCCTCTGTGTGGGCCTGGAGATCTAAATTCTGCTCTGTGAGCCGGATCACATCCTCCTGCAGCTGGTGCACCTCATCCGCCATACCCAGGTCATGGTCCTTCAATGTGGCCACTCGTTCTCCGATGCTATCCACGTCCCTCCTCACCTCACGAAGGTTCGAATCAAGCTGGGAGCGGAGTTCAGAAATGTCCTCCTTAATGGCAGGGAAAAGTTCCAGCATGAAAGCCTTAGTGGCGGGCGCCTCACCGTCTTTCAGATTAGGCGAGACGCTGGGACCGGGGGATGCCGTCTGCTGGGTCCCCTTTGGTGGGGCATCCTTGCCCGGCTTCTCCTTATGGGGTTTGGTAGACATTGCGCCGTCTTCGACCTCACCCCCACCTGACGGAGCATTAGAGACGATTCCTCACCGTTTGTGTGGGTCCCATTACTGCTCGTTGCTGCTCGGGCCGGGCGGCCCCTGTGTGCTCCCGCAGCACCGTAGGCACGTTGAGGACCCTCGGGCAGGGATCAGCCCGCTCGAGATACTCCCCGGAGGGTCTGTTCCACAGTTGTCGGCCGCCACCAGCTCCGCTTCCAGGGGATGGGCGATCTGTGAAGGACCAAAAGCCCCTGTCTCTCGTAGCGCGCCTCGCCGCCCATCCCCTCACCCCGGCTGGCGCTCGTACACCGCTCTACTCTCCACCGGGGGGGTCGCGTTCACACACCTCCCGATCCGGGACTCCTCTCGTCCCCAGTCAAGACAAAGCGAAGGCAGATCCAGCACTCATGCCCCTCCGCAGGCCCCCCGGCAAAGAGGACCGCCGATACCCCCCTGTGCTCCGCTCCTTGCTTCCAGTCGGGGGGCTCCGTGACCAAAAACCCGCCTGTCCGATATCTAGCACCTCCGCAGAATGAATCACTGGCTCCGCCCTGACAATGGCCTAACAGCGCACCCCGCAAGAGACAATGTCATTCCGGGGACCCTGCCACCGGGGACCGTAATAAGTCAGGGTCTCTCCCAGGACCGGGCAGTTGACCAAGGCTCACCCGCAGCAAGAGGTCACAGTCCTCACAGGCACTCAGAGATCGGAGGAGAGGCGGGCAAGAAAGCACTGCAGAGCCTCCGTATAACCCCCAGTAGGCCGCCGATCACCGGCCTTTCCTGCCAGACTCCTTCGTGGCCCACGCTGTGATCCGGGCTTCCCTCTGTCGCTCTTGGGCCAAAGAACAATGTCGCTCGCCAGGCCGAGGGGTTGCAGTGCAGAGGGGCAGCCGCTTCGCCGGAGGGGCCTGGGGCCACGCCTCCTCGCTGCTCTCCGTGATCAGCTGAGACGCACTCAGCCCCGATGACCCAGGGCTACCCTGCCCAGTCCAGTCCGGGGATTCCCAGGCCTCACCACCTCGCAGGTCCCGCGGCCCGATTGCAGCAGATTTTGCGCTCCAGCTGGGCAAATCACCACTCCGGACCTCTCTACACCGCCCCAGGGCACTCCGCTGCCAGGTGGGGTGGTGGATTCGATCTGGTCAGAGGCTTTAAACAAGGCTAAGCAGATGGTGGCGTCAGAGGGACTCAGCAACACGTCCTACTCCGTCGCCATCTTGACCCCCCCTCTTCTTTTAAAAAAAGCAATTCGCCCCAGGGTGGCGATGGCCCCAGGGCCTGGGGTCCATGTAGACCCCCTATAACAATTTTGGGTTATAGCCTCGAGGAGGTGGTGGGACCCAGGGCCCGGGAGGTCTGCACATGAGTTTGTAACTAGACTCTGCATGCCCCCGGGAGCTGGCCCACTTAGGAATTACATTTGTAACAAGCATGGTAGACCGCACTTGTTTTTTTTTTTCACTGTGATATTCAGGAATATTCATGAATTTCACCATGAATGTTTCAAAAACTGCTTTTTTTGTCCTGGGTGGTCTTTCTGGGACCCCAGGTCTAAGGCTAAGGAGTTAGGGTTCTCTTTTTTTTGCATTTTTGAAGCAGAGTACCAAAAGAGCTCTGCAGATTTCTGCACAAGCTTGGCATTATTTGTGAAGGCTTCGCAACCATAGATATAAAAATTTTGATTTCCATTAATATCTCGAAAGCTACTGAATAAATGTATGCCAATTGCTTTCTAGCCCAAAGACTACTTTTCTGCCAAATTTGGTGTCATTCCTTCAAGCAGTTTGGGCTGCAGTCGTGTCTAAACTCCTTATCGAAATTGACATGAGAAATCAGTTTTTTACACCCTCCCTCTTTTTCTCGGCACAAGCTTGACAGATTGCCCCAAAACATTCCATGCACAACGAGAATCACAAGTAAAAAGAACAGATGATGGGCGGAATGCTGAAAAATGCAAACATTCATACCATTTGCAGAGCTTGGACCCAGCCATATGCAAATCAGTCATGACCCAGCTCCTCATGGGACCAGTCAAGTCCGAACTGCGAAGCCAGGTCTTCACTTGACTGGAAATATGCATCCTGGGGCTGGTTTCAAGGTATCACCCCCTCATCAGCCAGGCTATCTTGAATCCAGTGGCACAGTGAGCTTGGGAACCACATCTGGGCATATCCTTCCCTCTTAGGGTAACAAAAACAAAAAGAACAGATGACGGACGGAATGCTGAACAATGCAATATTCACCCCGAATGACAGATCTGGGTCTAACCCATAATGTTTTTGCTCACCACGCCTCCCCAGTCTCGACCCAGCCATATGCCAAATTAGTCTTGACCTTGGTCCTCCTGGGAACAGTCTACCCCAATCTGCCAAACCAGGTCCTTCCTTGACTGGAAACAAGCATCCTGGAACTGGTTTCATGGTAGACAATGTTTTTGGCATGATTTTCTGGTATCACACTATTTTTGTCTTCCATATTCTGCCATACTGCCAAATTTGGATGTGATTACCTTAAAATATCCCAATTATGTATGCTAAATTGAGTCTAGGGTTTCAGCAGTGTATTTCTACACTGAAAGGTGCCATGTAATTAAGAATAAAGATAATCTCTCTATGATAGTGGGATTGATAATAAGTAAACCATATTTCATTTTAAGTTTTTGTAATGAAAAGGTTAGTCTAAAAAGGAGACATTCTGTGCCTTTGTTTAGGATATTGTAGTCTTCAATTTTAGGGATGTCATGGTCTTTTGCTAGAAGACTGATCAAGTATTTAACTATCTTGTTGTGTCACCATATATCTGATCTTCATGACTAAATACTTGTAAATATGAGTATGACCAGATAGGGTGAACGTTGTTACAATATCTTTCAGTGCTGCAAACCTAAAAGTGATGACTTTCAATGTGATAGCTAAACACCTCTGTGGATAATTCAGCCCAGATTTCCCAACACTTTGCATACTTTTTTCAACAAGAACCTGACGCACATTATAGTGGTGGTATATACAATACAATGCAAATCGTGAATTGTTAGCTCATTTGGGGGGGTGGGTGTTGCTGGGGTTCAAATCGTGATTTGTGTTGGAAAGCAGGCAACAGTAACACAAATCTGCACAATGTGCTGCCTTGCCTTGCTTTACTTTGCATCAAGAAGATGTTCCATGGCTGGTACATTAGCATTGTCAAGCAACCACCCATTGGTTTTGATCGAAATCCATATCTACAAAGAATTGTCAAATGAGATTTATGCAAAATCCTGCACCTTCTAGAGTCAAGCTTAACAAGGTGTTATGATTTCATTTTTATCATTTTTTCCTCTTTTTATATATGCTGCATTTTACAGAAACCATACATAGAGGAAAACATCTTAGATCATAATTTGTGTATGGGAAGTGACCTCTTGCAAAACAACTATATTTGCCACAACACAGACACCCTTGCCTTATCGCTGCACTGCACTGCTTAAATTTTTTAGTAAATCTGTGACATGATGTTCTTATTTGTACAGTTATGAGTTTAATTATTCACATTTATTTATTTGTGTTTTTATTTGAATTATATTCTGGTACAGCCACTGTCTGAAAACAGTACGTTATTTTCTGATAATGCTGAGCGTAATTTTAGTTCTGATATATTTGTCAGGCACCTCAGATCTTGGACCAGACTAGGCCAGCTTGATGATGTCTATGAAAATGTTGGAATCTATCAAAACTATAGGTTGTGAGACAGCACGTAATATAAATAAGCACAGAACAAAAACGCTTTCCCGAGAACGTAGTCATTTCAATACGATAGGTAACATTCACTGTGGAATACAATCACTAAATGCCTGCAGGAGGTTGCACAAAGCACTGACGTTCAGAGGGTATCAGGAGTCATGGAAAGGAATTCTTCTCGAAGCAAAGCCAAAAACAAATGCTATTATTCATCTCTTCATCGTCAACTCATTTTTAAGAAGGAATATTAGGCCTTACAGTGGTTATTTCATTTAATCTTCCACAGAATGCCATTGTGCTGGATTTGTGATACCACTACCTTCTTTTGATGAACATAAATGAGATCAATGCCGCTGTAACTGACAATGCACGGGTTACGTCCGAGCTGTTAGACAGATTCAACAGATGGTCTTGCATCGCATGGAAAATCTATTCTGACAAATAGATAAAAGCAGCGATAGAAGGTCAACTTCTGAAAGATTGAATTATAACAAAAAGGATGCACAGTAGAAAGAAATGTGGAGGCGGAGTGTCAAATTTCACACAAACAGTATGTGATTAACAGAAGGTAGGCATCTTTGTTCATGTGCTTGAAAGGCAACTCTGTCTTTATTTGTGTAAATATATGATTAGATCGCCAAAGAACGGTGCAAAGGTACGTTTAATTTTAAGTGAATTATTTGTTATCCTTTCATTAATAATATATCTAATGTTTTCTTTTAGTAACTGTGAATTGAGTTAAAGGTATAAAATACAACTAGCTCCCTATTCCTTTTTTTTTTTACCTAAAGACACGTGTAAACTTTTAAAGTAGGATCGCTAATTAAAAAAATAGTTACACGTATTTAGAGGTTGTGATTCGGACATTAGTGATTGGGGCATTAGTGAGAAGATGGCTGGGCAGCTCCAAATGACACTGCCCTAACAGGTATACAGGTGCGTAAGTAATACCCTTCAATATTTTAGGCTGATTGGAGAAACCTCATTTGGATAAGTAAGTACTGGTGGGCAGATTTACAGGCCCCTTGCGCCTCATTTGTGCCACCGTTGCGTCACTTCTGTGACGCAGCGGCGGCGTAAAGCTCGCACCATGCTACGACGGATTTACAATGTGACGCATCTAGGGAGATGCGTCACATTGTAAAGACTTGCGCCACATGAAACCTGCGTCAGGTTTCATGTGGGCATTCCGGCGCAGGAACGCCTCGGAAAAGTGTCTTAGTGAAATCTACAAGATTTCACTCAGTCACTTTCCAGACGCTGCTGCGTCAAAACCTTGCGCCTGCTTGAAGCAGGCGTAAGGCGTGACACACCATGTTGTACATAGGCAGGGTTGGAACAGTGGTGGAGTTGCATCGCGCCCGCCACACAACTCCAGCACTGCGCCAACCTTACGCCGGCAGATGCGACACGCATCTGTTTAGCCTTGCGCCATGATGCGCCACATTGTAAATGCGGCACATCTGTGGTGACCCATATTTCCTGGCACATCCCTGCTGATTTGCAGGGATGCACCAGGAAACGTAAACCTGCCCCTAAATTTATTCCATGGAAGGCGATAATCCTTGGAAGAGATGAGGAGCAATACTTCCCTCAAATTCTGGCGAGTGAACTAGATTTCTTGAGAAAGAGATTTGCAGATGGTTCTCACTCTAGGAAGCTTAAGGAGAAATAAGGTCAAAGAGTGCATTTGCGATCACCGTTTTCAGATAAACGTAGGAAAGCTCCATAGGCTCTGAAAGTGCGTTCATGAAATATTCCAGTACTCTAAAGTAGCGACAAGGAAATCTGACGATCCCAAGAAATTAAACAAATTATTACAAACAATTGCTGGTGTTGTCATTTATATGTCAAGAGTTACCCTCAGTATGTAAGTGGGAGAGGTGTGGCGCCGCGGCCAGGGCGACTGACGCTGGAATCTGGGGATCAGGGTTCGATCCCCGGCTCCGGCGGCAGGTTAGCCCAGCACCATGCGACTCTGGGCAATAGCTTGCTTAATCTTCCCGACGGCCCCCAGCGCCTAGAGACCCTAACGGGTGATTGTGCGCTATACAAATGTGGATTATTATTATATTATAGCTGGCTTCCAGCACATGTTAGGGGGCAATAGACTGCACGCATATCCTACTGGTGCCCCCTGGTGACACTGCACACAATTACCTCAACGGAAAGCACACACATTCCATCAATATGCAGGCAACAGTTGACCACCGGGAAATCGCCACCAATGTTGTCGCCAACTATCCAGGCAGTGTGCATCATTCCACTTCTACCGACAGTCCATCATCAACCAGCGCTACCAGGATTGCACCCATGGAAATGCACTGCTCGTTAGTAAATACCAAATGAACACATGATACACCTCAACTCCCCAATCATGCAATTCACAACACTGGGAATGTACACCGTACAAACTAACATACAAAATTCCCAACAACATGCCCACCCAGCAGACACGGCCCGGGCCAGCCATGTACATAAGCCATCAACGGCATGGCACCTCAGCCACACAATAGCAGATTGTGGGGAGAGGTGGGAATCAGGCATGTGTGAACGAGGCAAGTGACTCATGAATGACAAGGTAGACAATGCCAAGTGTGGCGTGGATGTGATGGACAGACTCAAGTATGCAGACCACACACATATCCATGTCACCATACACCGCTGGTGTATGGAGTGTAGTGGATAGTGGATGCAACCATGTCACCCCAGCCAGTGGGGAAGATCACGGAAATGTAGCTTGTTACGGCCCCCCTGTAAGAGAGAGTAGAGTGGGCTGGCCCAGCGTATGCCAGGCCAGCGTAGAGCTGTGAATAAAAAGCACATAGCTCTGGGTGTGGTTCTCTTCCGGAATGCCTAACATGTCTGCCAAGGCGGTGCCTCTCACCCAACCACAAGGCCGATGTTGTCGTCATGAGCGGAGTCACCAGTGATCCTGTGCACCTGCTGTACCCTGGGCTGCTGGGCCCCGAACCTGTCCTTCCGCCCCTGCACACCGAGGCCTCACTGCTCAACTGCCAACACCGGCGTGTGTCAAAGTGGACCCACCACATGCCGGTGTAAGCTCCAGGCCCGTGGCCCGCGACCTTGGCAGCCTGCTCAGATCGCCATGGCCTCCTCGAGCAAGGCCTGCAGGCATTCTTTCTCATTGGTGTACTCCACCAGCGTACAAGTAGGTCACACAATTGGAACTGAGTCTTGATTACACAATGGCAGAGTACATATTTATGTCTGATTTTATGTCACTATACTCCCTTCGATGTGGTGCCACCAAGTCTGTGTATAGCAAGTGTCTGTGGGCCCTCATGGACTACTGCCCACGGCCCACACTGCGCTCAAGTAGCTCACATATTTGGAACTGAGTCTTGATTTAATCATGGCAGAGTTCATGTAATTGCACTCAAGGAGAGGTGTTAGAGGAAGACGCATTTCAGTCAGGAGAAAAAAATGATCATCGTTACGTAGGTGATCGAGCACTACCAATAACTGCCCTGGTGTCACTAACTTGACACGTGCTTGTGGGCCCCTGCTGACTGCTGCCTTCAGCCTACACTGCGCTCGAGTAGGTGACACTTTCAGAACTCAGTATTGATTTATTTATGGTTAGATTTGATATCATTGTACCGGCCTCATCACAGACTGCATCCCCTTTCAGCTCCAGTGCTGCTAAGTCTGTTCCCTGACATCCATGGACACTTTTTGGTTGAACTTTGGTGGCGACTGTGTCTATGGACTGGGGGTTGTCTTCATCATCATGTCAGTGATAGTGACTTGGTGGCAAACACAAGGCAGTAGCATTCCACTACCCTCTGCATCGTGCCCTGGAGCTCTCCTTCCACTGTCCTCTGCAACCCTTTGCAACATTTACCTGGGACATCGATGAGGACCCACTCACCTTGCGTGGCCCTACCTCAGTGCAGCGCAAGTCACCATCCCGTGGCGGTGTGCCTGTGCCGGCCACAGTGCATCCTGGGCCACTAACTCTGTGCAGCTCAAGTCAGGACCCTATCTACTGAGATATTGAATGGCCTCTAAGATGATGTCTATGTGGCCCTGCCCTGTCCGTTGCTTCCGGCCTCAACTGCGGTCCACCAGGGCTCACACATCAAATCGAGTCCTGACCTGCCAGGATGTTGCATCACTGCAGTAGGCACACACCACCACAGCCAGGACCACCTCCAAACACCAACTGCCAGAGTTGAAACAGTGGTACTGGCAGATTAACAGAGTTGCTCACACCTGTTGTGGATGCTATCATCTGCCTGATCCCCTGCTCAGATCTTCAGGTGCCACTAACTCAGTGCACCACAACTCATGGAACATTTCTGATTGAGTTTAGTGCTGTGGACAGCTCACGTAGCAATGTCACCTCAGGCAGTGTGGGAGACCTGGGACGATGGTAATAAGGATGATGCAGGTGTAACACATCCCCTGCAGCTGCATCAGGAATATCCCAAAAGGACACAATCCTAGCCAATTGTTCACATGAGCAGGCTAAGCTCTAGTGCCCCAACCTCAGTGCACTTCAACTCATGGACACTTCTGTTTGCATATTGGGTGACCTCTGTACTTCCTCCGGCTACCACCATGATGTTCCACAGTTGTCTCTGTGATGCTAGTCTTTTCTGGTTACGTTTTAATGGTGTTCACTGTTCAAGTTGTTGCCAGCACCAACCACTCTGTGAGGGCTGGCTTACACTCACCTCACACACTTCCAGCACAAGCGTCACTGTACATTTGTCCCGGTCAATAAAGGGGGCGGGCACACGTGCCCGTAGCCAGTTGAACAAACTATCTGTGTGTGTCTGTGTGGTTATAATGTATGCATTGCGGGCCCCGGGCCCTGCAATATCACATTGTGCTGTGGACAGCAGACGCAAACATGTCCCTGCAGGCAGTTGGTAAGATCTTGGACACATAGCTTTGTCGTCACCCACTCAATACATAAGAGGATTGGACTGGGCCATCGTACACAGGTCCAGCATGGGTGTGTGAATGCTAATTGTGAGGTACTGGGCGTGGTTCAGTACAGGAAATGTGCAATTGCATGTGTCTCTGTCGCAGTGTGGGTCTCCTTTGTGGGGTGTAGGTGGTCCCTGATGGGACTTAGACACCCACGTATGTGATGTAGTTCGGCTTCCATGAGCTCTGACCCCACCCCACATGTTCGGCCACCTCCTTTTTGCATTCTAACACCAGGCATTGGAATGCAATGTGTACCTCGGTGAAGTGTAGGGAACCAGCCGTGCTGGCGGGTGCTTCTTGCTGTGTGGTTTGTGAAGGGGTGGGGTCTCCTCTATGTAGCTTGGCTGCCTGTTCCTGGGGGTGGGTAGCCCAAGATGTCCAGGAGCTGTTGTCGGGCGTCGTTGTCGAAGGTGTGGTGGTCCTCTCCAGCATCACTAATGAATTGTCCGGTCTGCTCTGCTGGAGGTATTTTTTGTCCCTCTGCAATGTGAAGGGGAGATGCATGTTGGCATTGTGTTGACATGTATGTTGGCGCATTGTTCTTGTTTACATGCAGACTTTATGATAATGTACATTGTAACTGTTTGCGCTGTGCGGCATATTTGGTGCGGGAGAGTGTACATTTGGACTGCATGATGAATGTGAGGTTGCACACATACATTTCCATCTCACAGTTTCCTGCTATGTTAGATGTGATTGGCCTGTTTCTGCGCATGAGGGAACCCAGTTGTGTCTTCTGTTCTGCACTCGGAGATGCACTTTGTAACACATTGTCATTGTATGTGCAGTTGTTGCTATGTGTGTGTGCTGTAGTGTACCACGGGGATCATGGACATGTTCCTGGTTAATTGTGGGTGTGCAGTGTTCTACACATCATTGTGCATGTGTGCCATTGTGGCCATCTCCACCAGTACCCCCAGTCCCTGGTCGTTACTCATAGGGGTAGGCGGAATTTGTGAAATTGCCTTTCGCAAACTTCTGCGAAATGGCAAAAAAATTTCGGGGACGAGCCTTCTTTGCGAGTTCATAGTGATTTTCCTACACTACAGCTGCGTAAAGGGCTAGACGAGTTGTCTCTCCACAGTGACTATATCTGTGTAACATTGCCATAACGCCCTGAGTGAACTGTCCTTCAAAGTGGGTAAAGTGCAGGAAGACGGTGCACACTGCTAGTGTGTGGGCTGGGGCCAACGAGCAGGCTTCTATGCAAGTTCACATGCCTCTTGTGCTTATAAAAGGTCAGAGACCGATCAGAGCAGCAGATGAGGAGAAAGCAGCTCCTGGTCACAGGAACTGCATGGGGATTGCGCTCGAGAAAGTGAAGGATGCAAAAGCCTCCATCAAGCATCACAGCTAATTTTCGACGGTAGATATGCTGAGAAAGCACACCTGCCCAGCCTCGACAAAGCTCACGATTTTTTTGGGCTGATTAATGAGTTACTGAATTTGAGCTTCAGGTCAGGCACCTGTAAGTTCTTCCTGTTGAGGTTTGATTTTTGTGACAGGAGCATTGTACCAGAATCAAACCTGCCCTGCATATTTATCCAAGAAGACGCCACAGTTTTCTGCGATACCTCTACTCAACTGGAGTACTTCCTACTGGCTAATCAGTAAGTGCTACCTCGTTTTGTAAATGTATAGTGCTTTTCCTACACTACAGCTGTGTAAAGGGCCAGAAGAGTTGTCTCCAGTGACCATGTGTGTGTAACTTTGCAATCGCGCCGAAGGGTGCCATGGTCCCTTCAGTGAGCTGTCCATCCTAGTGGGCAAAGGGCGGGAAGACGGTGCACACTGCTAGTGTGTGGGGCGGGGTCAAACGGGCGGGTTTTTATGCGAGTTCACATGCCTCTTGTGTTTATAAAAGGTCTGAGACAGAACACAGCAGCAGATGAGAAGACAGAATCTCCTGGTCACAGGAACAGCACGGGGATTCGCTCGTGAAAGTCAAGGATGCAAAGGCCTCCATCAAGCATCACAGCTAATTTTCGACTGTAGATATGGGGAGAAAGCACACCTGCCCAGCCTCAAAAAAGCTCACGATTTTTCTGGGCTGATTAATGAGTTACTGAATTTGAGTTCAGCTCGGGCACCTGTAAGTGCTTCCTGTTGAGGCTTAATTTTTGTGACAGGAGCATCGTGCCAGAATGAATCCTGCCCTGCATATTTATACAAGAAAACACCACTGTTTTGTGCAAAACACTACTCAACTTGAGTACTTCCTACTGGCTAATCAGTAAGTGCTACCTCGTTTGGTAAATGTATAGTGCTTTTCGTACATTACAGCTCGTAAAGGGCCAGAAGAGTTGTCTCCAGTGACCATGTGTGTGTAACTTTGCAATCGAGCCGAAGGGCGCCAGGCTCCCTTCAGTGAGCTGTCCATCCTAGTGGGTAAAGGGTGGGAAGACGGTGCACACTGCTAGTGTGTGGGGCTGGGCCATATGGGCGGGCTTCTATGCGAGTTCACATGTCTCTTGTGTTTATAAAAGGTCAGAGACCGATCGGAGCAGCAGATGAGTAGAAAGAAGTTCCTGGTCACAGGAACTGCATGGGGATTGCGCTCCCGAAAGTCAAGGATGCAAAGGCCTCCATCAAGCATCACAGCTAATTTTTGACAGTAGATATGGGGAGAAAGCACACCTGCCCAGCCTCGACAAAGCTCAAAATGTTTTTGGGCTGATTAGTGAGTTACTGAATTTAAGGCTGCAACTCGGGCACCTGCTTTATTTATATCTGTAAGTGCTACCTGTTGAGGTTTAATTTTTGCGACAGGATCACTGTGCCAGAAAGAATCCTGCCCTGCATATTTATCCAAGAAGAAGACGCCACAGTTACAATACAATTCCGTTCCACCGCAGATCGCGGAAGTTTTGACATTTTCACATTCCGCGCGGAACGCGAAAATGCTGAAACTTCGCAAATTTCGCGAGCGGAACGAAATTTGCCACCCATCCCTGGTTACTTACCCAGTTGATGTTGTGTCAGGTCCTATCAAGCTGTGTTCGCACTTTCAACTCCTTGCACCGTCTACACACTGATGACTTTGACCTCCATATCCTCCAACTCCTCCTGTGGTGCAGGGCTCCCACCTCCTGTCGCCGTTGCTGCCTTCCTGTTGGCAGCGGGTTTGTGCCTGGTTTGGCTTTTCACATCATGCCAGCGTCCCTTGGCCTCCCACATTGCGCTCCTCGACACTCCGACTGCATTCACATTTGTCTAATTGACGTTCAGTTGATGGTAGAGTTATGTCACGTCTGTGATGCAGATCTTGTTTTCCTGTGGACTGCACCCCGTCTTATTTATTTATTTATTTAAAGAGTTTTATGTAGCGCTGGCTAGACCCGAAGGTATCAGAGCACTTTACATGACTATCAACAATGTAACAGAAAAGATCAACAATTACACAATACATCAAAAAATAGGCAATACATTAGGAGAGTAGAGAAAGGAGAGAGAAAAGTAGCGGAGGGGGCAGGGGAGGTGAGAAAGGGAGGATTAGGGAAGAGACGAAAGGAAGTCTGTCAGAAGACCGACTGGGTAAGTGACGTCAAGGAGGGAATCCCTGAGCTGTCTCCCTTATAGCTAAACCAGGTAGCTCCATTGGGCATCAGACAAAATAGCTAGATATCAATTGACGAGGGAAAATGTACAGATAAACAGGGTGGGGACTAAGGGCCAGGATAGGTGAGGGCAAAGATCAGTAGCAGGAATGTGGAGAAGAGTAGAGTGGGGAGGGGTAGGGAGTAGGGAGTAGGGATTAGGGGGAGGAGTGAGATAAAGTCAAGAGAGATGCAGGAGGGTTTGTTGCAGCTGTCATTTTAGGCAGGTAGAGGCAGTATTTCAGGAGTGATCACTGTGTGGGGTGACGGTATCGAAGAGCGCCCAAAGGTGACTGCGAGCTACTAAAAGAGTGTCAGGCTTGGCATGCCAGACGTAGAATTGCGGCTTATATTCGTTTCACCCTGGCACCAATGGAAAGCAGAGCTGTTCTCGGGGAACCTCATGTGAGCCTCAACCCAGACGCCTCAGAGGGTAGAACCGCCGTACGGGGAGCAAGGTCCGTTGTTCCCACCTCCACTTTCACCGCTTCTCACTGCTGTAAAGGGAGAGCAGCCCCAGGAGGCTATTCAGTGAAGCAGTGACAGGATCAAGAAGAAGACAGCTCCCAGCGTGGGCGACATTTTGGGGTCAGGCAGGGCTCCACGTGGAAATCTTTCCTCATGCACCAAAGTCAAAAACTGTGCAAATGATGTTGGGAACCCATCAGCTTTCGTATAGTTGGAAATGTTATTGGTTTGTGGCTTGGGTGATTTTTGTCAGAGCAAGGAGGAGCAGGGTGACAGCTCTACAATAATATCCAAGAGACACGAGTGCGTCTTCCTCTTCTCCTTGCCCGACCCCGAGGTTCCTTGCTGGTGGTCTGTGGGGCTTATGGGGTTTGCATTGGTCTCTGCATTCTGTCCAGGTGCTTCCATGGTACTATGAAGTTTGATTTGGTTTTGGTGTGTTTTTTTGTTGCTTTTATAGTGCATTTTCAGGCATGAAGCATGGGAATTGCAGGCCTGCCGCTGGTTTTCTCTGATTTTTGTATCGCTATTGGCCTCATTGCAACTTTTTTTGCATTTGTGTTTCGCATCTTTCCGGTGTCGCGTTTTCTTTATCGCGAACATTTGACGAGTAATTGTGAGCCTATCGCATGGTACCGCTGTGTTGAGAATACAAGGTTAACACAGCGTTATTTTCCCATGGCAGACTGCGATGTGAAGAGGTGTGTTAAGCTAATTTTGTGGTACTTATAAGACGTTCTTGTGAATATCCCCCAAAGCTTCAGTTAGACATCATGAAGAGAGCTCTGACTTCTTACTGACTTTACCAAGCTCCCCAGTGAAGCCACAGGCATCACACCCTCCCAAGCCCTCTGCAATGAACTTAGCTCCAACCTCCACCTGAAGAAAAGATCCCTCTATGAAAACTTCAACAAACAGACTCCGTACACCGAGCCTCTTTGTCCCCTCAGCAATGACAGCCAGACTACCATCTCCTCCTGGACCCCTGTCACCACCGAAGAAACCACATTAACCATGAAAGGCATATACCCTGGAGCCCCCATGAATCCCTGCCCTCTGCACATCTTCCACAGAGCAGCCGCCGCCATGGCACCTGAGCTACGATGCATCATTAACACCACCTTCAAATCAGGCACATTCCTCGATTACTGGAAATGTGCAGACGTCAAGCCCATCCTTAAGAAGCCATCTATAGATCTGAAGGACCTCAAGAACTAGTGACCCGTCTCTCTCCTCCTCTTCATGGCAAAAGCCACAGAGAAGATTGTCAATGCCCAACTAACAAACTTCATCACAGAGAATTCCATCCTCGACCCCTCCCTATCTGGATTCTGTAGCAACCACAGCACCGAGAACACCCTACTCGCTGCCTCAGACAAAATCGACAAGGACACACTCCAGCCTTGATCCTGCTTGACCTCTCTGCAGCCTTGGACACCATCTCCCACCGCACTCAGACCACCAGACTCCACAACGCCGGCATACAGGCAGCCGCCCTAGAATGGCTCTGCTCCTTTTTCACCAGTAGAACCCAAAGAATCAATCTCATGCCCTTCCTCTACAAACCCACAGAGATCAACTGCGGAGTGCCCCAGGGATTGTCACTCAGCCCCACGCTCTTCAACATCTGCATGGCCCCTCTCACCGTAATCGTCAGACAGCATGGACTCAGCATATTATCCTATGCCGATGACACCCAGTTCATCCTCTCCCTCACAATGGACCCCCACACCACCAGACTTCCAGGATGGAATGAAGGACGTTGCATCTTGTATGAGCAGCAGCTGCCTGAAGCTGAACTCAGAGAAGACCGAAGTCCTCATCCTCGGATCCTCCCACTCTACATGGGACAACACCTGGTGGCCCACCACCCTCGGCAGCCCCCCAACACCACGGACCACGCCTGGAACCTCAGCATCATACTTAACTTCTCCCTCACCATGAACTGACAGATCATCGTCATCGCTTCCACCTGTTTCAACACCCTCCGCATCCTTCACAAGACCTTCAAATGGATCCCCCAAATACAGAAAGACCGTCACCCACGCACTCATAACCAGCAGACTGGACTATGGAAATGCCCTCTATGCTGAAAACAACAAATCCCTGCTCCGCAGGCTCCAGATCATACAGAACACTGCAGCCAGGCACGTCCTCAGCATCCCTCGACATGAACACATCACCCAACACCTTCGACACCTCCACTGGCTCCCCGTTGAGAAGAGAGTAACTTTCTAGATACTCACCCACACCTACAAATGCCTCATCAACACCGGACCCCAATGCCTCAGCGAAAGTATCTCCTTCCACATACCCAAGAGAAACCTCTAATCCACCGACCTTGCCCTCGCAATTACATTCTTTGAAGTGGGCCAGGCTCCCATTAAGTGAAGAAGGAAGATAGATGCCTGTTTCCTGCTTCATTTGCCACTAGGTCTGCATTTTTCTTTTAGGCCTCGCACCATGATGCCTTTACCAAGTAAATAAATGAATACTTTATTTTTCCAGAAGTGTTAATGCAGGCAGTGTTGTGTTGTTGCTCAGAGGGAACGCGTGTCTGTCTTGTGTGCCTGTCTCAGATTCCATGTCAGTGAAAACACTGTTTTACCTTCTCTTCTTGCTGATTTTGAGTGATAGAGTGTTTAGACTCTCCAGTCAAAAAAACACAATCGAATTCATTTATTTTATTTGTGCAATTTGTATAGCGCACAACTACCCGGAGGTGTCTCGGCACTAAAAAGACTGTAGAGCAGACTGTTAGAGTGAGTGAGCTTCCTAAATATAAGAAGGGAGGGACTAGCCCTGAAGAGGGAGGGTGTTCCATATCATCAAACATCACTCCCAAATTCCTAACCTTAGTGACTGGTTGAGGAGGAGGTCCCAAATCGGTTCGCCACCAAGTTGGGGACCAACTGGGGGATAAACTACCAAAAGCCATTCCCTCCGTTTTATCGGAGTTCTACTTCAGGCAGTTGCGTGACATCCAAAAACTGATGTCTCGCATCCCTTCTTGAGAATTTGCTGCTACTTCCAGTCCATCATTGTGGACTACCAGCACCAGTTGGGTATCATCGGCAAAAGAGGTTAACCTCATCCTGTGGGTTTTAATGATCCTGGCCAAGTCCGACATGTAGATATTAAATAAGGTCGAACTTAGGGAGGATCTCTGAGGCACCCCACATGGGAGGGAAAAGACCGGAGAGTAGAATTCGCCCAGCTAAACAGACTGAGTGCGTTTGACAAGGTATTAAGTTAATAGCGTTCTAGGCTTTTTTTCAATGCCAATGGCAGAGGCACGGTCGATCAGGATGGCATGATCGACCGTGTCAAAAGCTGCAGACAGATCCAACAGGATCAGGACTGCCACTCCCCCTCTATCCAAGATCATCCTGATCTCGTCCGAGGCCTTAATGAGGGCCGTCTCCGTCTCATGCCCCTTCCTGAAACCAAATTGAGTATCATCGAGCAGATTGTTATGGTCGATGAATTGGGCTAATTGCATGTTCATTATTTTTTCAATGATTTTTGATGGAAAAGGGAGGCAGGCTATGGGTCTATAATTTTTCGGATCTAACGGATCAAGGTTATATTTCTTGAGTAGGGGGTGGATGATGGTCTTTTTCCAAACTGACATGTAAACACCAGTGTGAAACATTAAATTACAAATGTCACTAAGGATTTTGGCAATGGGGTCCGGGATGAGTTTGAGAATAGAAGGGGGAGAAGGGTCCAGGGGGGATCCAGATTTGATAGAGAGGACAAGCTCTCATACCTGCTCAAATGAGAGCTGACTGAATTCTGTAAATGCGGTGATGATGGAAGTATTAATTGAGTTCTTGGAGATAGGCGGATCTAAATTAGACTGAGTAGAAACATTTGAATACATTTGACTGACCTTCCCTTTAAAAAAAATGGCAAGGGAATTACATAGGTCTGGTGAGATTTCAGTGGAAGTACCTGTCGGGGTGTTCAGTTTGGTTACCAACTGAAATAGTTGCTTGGTGGAGTTTTGGGCCGATTCTATTTGTGTGAGATAGCATTTACTTTTTTCTGTGACAATAAGATGTTTGTATTTAGTCATCGCCTCTTTATATAATGCTTTAGCATTATTATTATAATCTTTGCGCCAATGTCTCTCTAAATTTCTGCAATGTTGTTTCTCAAGTCTTAATTCCTCTGAGAACCAAGGTGCGGAATGGACCCTTCGATCAGTAGAGACCTTTTTAGGTGGTACTAACATAGTAAAAGCATCTTGTAGCCAGGTAGAATAGTTGTTAGATGCTATTTCAGGATCTACTGAGAATCTGTATTGGGAAGAGAAAAGAGATTTTTGCAAAAGTTGAGTATCGATGCCGGAATCTGCTTAGGTGTAAGGGAACCCATACCCCTAGTGTTGGGTTTCCTGATCTGAATGGTACAAACTATTGCAGAATGGACTGTCCAGATTAAAGGTGTAACCGAGGATAGAGAAATGTTACTATTATTAGTAAAGAGTCCATCCAGTGTATGACCCGCCCTATGGGTGGTTGTGGTAACTAACTGATGTAGACCTACTGATAGGAGGTGTTTAATGAGGGAAGAGGATTCCTTACCATTTAAGCATTCCTAATGAAAATTAAAGTCTTCCAGGATAGTGTAGTGAGGGATTCCTGCTATTAAATCTAATAAAGTATGGAGTTCTGCAAGAGAGTACGAGCGTGAGCCTGGTGGGCGTTACAATAGGGTTCCCCTGAAGGATTGAGTATTTGAGAGCGAGACGGAGAAGGTCAGTGCTTCACAGACTGAGGAGTTAAGGGTGTCAGTTTTGATTGCGCATTTGTTTCAATAGATAATTGCCAAGCCCCCACCCTTTTCTAAAGTTCTGTCCTGTCTAGGTACGCAGTAACCTTCAGGGGCGGCTACGCAGAAGTCAGGGCCAGAGGGGGAATCACCCCGCGTCTCAGTTAGGAATAAAAAATCCAAGTTCTGATTGGTAAGAAGTTCATGTATTTCAAGTTTGTGCTTGGGAAGAGAGTGAGGATTTATAAGTGCGAAATAGATAAAATCTGGTTTAGGGAGGGGGATATGTGTGCTAGGAGGAAGGGATGACCTGATTGGCACTATATTAAACATACAATTTGGGTATATGGAGGGTGGCTTATTAAATAGTGCATCCTCGCTGAAAGGGGAGCAGTAATGATTGTCATTAGTGTTGTTTCAATCCATAAGCTGAAAACGAGTGTACAATAGTGATTTTTTACTTGGAGTTGCTTTAAACAACCTGGGAACAAGCCCTGGGCCCGGTCGAGGTGTGGACAGGCACAGACAGGCTTGCATTTGGCGCGCCTTCGGCGCACCGGCGGCGTGCCCGCTGCGCGCATCCGCTGTGCGTTCGCGGCATATGCTGGCTTTGTATGCCCGGCCTGGTTAGTAGCGGAGACACTAGACCGCTGACCTAGGCAAGATGGCGGCTGTGGATGGCCCAACCAGGAAGTGAAGCACCCAGAAAGAATGGCTGTCCCCCGGAGTCTACCTCCACATCAAACAGTCCGCTAATGACTGGCGGTGGACTGGGGGAACTGCCTGGCGCCAAGTGGTATCACGCTGTTCAGGTAAGTGATAAACAAATCTATTTAGTGCACAAAATGAGTAAAACAAATATAGGTTCACCGCAGATTAAAGGTAAAATGCTAAATAATATGCTTTAAAAATTTTACCGCTGTATAATTAGAGGTTAACCTGCGTTCGATGCTCTGGTTTAGTCTTTGCGCGTTCGCAGCATTTGCTGTCTTTGTAGTGCCCAGCCTGGTTAGTAGCGGAGAAACTGGACCATTGATGTAGGCAAGATGGAGGCTGTGGATGGCCCAAGCAGGAACTGAAGCACACAGAAAGAATGGCTGTCCCCCAGTGTCTCCCTCCACATCAAACAGTCCGCTAATGACTGGCGGTGGACGGGGGAAACTGCAGGGCGCCAAGTGCTATCACGCTGATCAGGTAAGTGATAAAAAATCTATTTACTGCGCAAAACGAGTACAACAAATATAGGTTTGCCGCAGATTAACAGTAGAATGCTAATTAAGATGCTTTAAAAATGTTACCGCTGGATAATTAGAGGTTAACAACACAGCTCAACCTGTGTTCGATGTTCTGGTTTAGTCTTTGCGCGTTTGCGGCATTTGCTGGCTTTGTAGTGCCCAGCCTGGTTAGTAGCAGAGACACTAGACCACTGACCTAGGCAAGATGACGGCTGAGGATGGCCCAAGGAGGAAGTAAAGCACTCAGAAAGAATGACTGACCCCCGGAGTCTCCCTCCACATCACACAGTCCGCTAATGACTGGCGGTGGACCGGGGAAACTGCAGGGCGCCAAGTGCTATCACGCTGATCAGGTAAGTGATAAACAAATCTATTTAGTACCCTAAACGAGTAAAACAAATATAGCTTTGCCGCAGATTAAAAGTAGAATGCTAAATAATATGCTTTAAAAATGTTACTGCTGGATAAGGAACTTCTTGCTATCAGATAACTGAAATCTGCATCTTCCTAAATAATGGATAAGAAAGCAACCAAGTTTAGATTGACTAGTGCTGCAATCCACACAGCAGTTTAAGTGGGAATTACCTTAAGTCTAGAGCTCAGCTAAATTCCTTACAAGCCATGAAAATCTAGATGACATCCCTGCAAAGAGAGCTATAGATTACATGAACATGTAGGAATTGTATAGGGAAAGGTATTTGGTTAACTGCATGCTTTAAATGAAATGTGCCTCAATAATGCATCAGTCTAGCTGATTGGTTATTAGGATGCTATGCAAGGGAATTTTGGCTCTTTAGCTTCAGGAGCTTCTTTTACTTTGAGAGAAAAGGGTAACTCATTGAACAGAAGGCATACTGGTGCAGTCCCTAAAGGGCTAAAGCGGGAATAAACCCTGGGGGTGCCCTAACCAATGGAGTAAAGGCTCACAGGGCTAAACCTTCTCAGTTTGCTCATTTTCCAGCCATACTAAATTAGGGCTCTGAGGGCTGGTTTTATGTGTGGGGAGTGTACTATGGTTATCCTAGTATCTTACCACATCTAAGACCGAACTCCTGTTTGAGGCAGTACCCGTACCCATATCAACTTCAGATGCAGAAGTCTGATAGAACAGAACTGAGTTTTCAAGAACCAGATATGAGCTACATAAGAATTGTTTTAGCATCATGTATTCCTCCTTTGAAGTACATGCTAAATTATATTAGTAAACCCAGCATATCTGTCAAACAGCCTTTAACACTGTAATGTAAAAACGTCACACTGAGCCTGTCTGGCTGGGGAAGGGGCGGCAAATAATGGGTTCTGCCCAAGTGTCAGGTAACGTTTTCCTAAGGCAGTGCATACCTCTTTGATGTATGTCCCAAGTGTCATATTGAAAATCCAAGCTGACCTGTCAAGGAGGATGTCATTTAAGAAGGATTTGACACTTTAATGTGAAAGAGGATCCTCTCCTTGTATATTCTTTCAGTTTCAGATGGGTCAGCTCTGCCAATTTAAGTTAGCTTATTGTTTGCTCGTTGGAGAACATTCTCACCTTATTCATAGCAATTTAAATGATAATTACTGACTAGCAGATGTTTAAGAGCAAAATGCAGATTTAGTGCTCAGGGTCCAAATGCAGGGCAAAGGTAGTTTTCTGAAAGTCTCTCCCCCAAAATATGTATTGCAAATTCAACTTCACCAGTGAATTGGGTTTATAATAAATATTTCTAAAACATGTCATGCTGGATGGAGCATTTATCAAATGCAATATTGAATCTCAATGATTCCCTATGTAACAGTCAATACTGATACATTGAAAATAGCATTAGGGCGTTTTCACTGTAAGGACATATTTAACATTAAACTTTTACATGTCTTACTATTAAATACAATTCACTCTGACATATGACCAATAAGACATACTTAGGAATGGTTTAAAGACAGTTTAGGCTATCAAAAAGGGTTATATTGAAAGGCTATTTTAAAACAGTACAGCCAGGCTACAATGGTAGCCCCGGAGATAGATTTTACAGTGCCACTGCAGAGGATAGCAGAATGAATGATGCAGCTCACTGCAAAATTTAACTTACATATCCTGGGTACACTTGGTACATTATTCTACAGACTTATGAGTACATTAAATGGCCAATCAAGAATATACTAACTTTACCATATTGAAGGTAGGAGCAGTAGCACTCCACCACAGGTTAGCAGAGGTAAAGTGCACAAAATTCTATAGCCGGTAAAAATAGGGCTCAGTAGAAATCAAAAATAAATGTGGTGACCCTGCCGAAAGGGCACATTTAAAACACAGTGCTCTTGGATTTAACTTTTGTGAAGAATCTGGGTGGAAACTGACCCATTATTGGAGCATGACAAATGGTTGATAGAAAACCAGGTGAGCAGTGGTGAAGCTGAAGGATCTATCCCCCGAAACAAGGATTCTTAAGTCTAGCTACAGCTGTGTTGTTAATCTGGAGGGAGACTTTTTGCTAATGTTTTAACACATCTTTAGGCAGGTTTGTAAATCTCTCACTCTCTAGGCAGACATTTGATCTTAATGACACAGCTGGTAAGGTGGCGTTAAATGATTGAAATCTTCTTGTCGAAGGCAGTAAGCCATTGTAATACTTTGTAAATATTGTGACGAGCCAGTAGGCCTCACTCTACTCATTGTGAAAAGCCATGTTTGTGTGGTTAGTGGCCTATTGAAAAATATGGCTAGTTGTATGTATGTTGCAGTGTGCATGAATTCAAATTGCCAGGAGGTAACTTGCATTTGTGGTCAGCTGTGTAGATTGGTGGGGTGAATTCTCCCTATCATAAATCTTCAAGGAAAGTGATTTTCATCCTGTTTTTTCTATGAGGGCCTACTTTAGAAGAGATTGTGAATTGTTAATGCCTTTAAGAACGTGTTAATTATTATTACACTCTTTTGCCAATCTTATATTTTGTTTGCATTTGCAATGTTGTGTGTGGCATTCAACTGTGGATGTGTGTAAATGTACTTTATCTTTTTCAAGAAAAATAACACTGACTGGACCACAATTTATTGTTTTTTTGTGCACTGATGAGGTTTATGGTTCTACCCCCATATCTACTCCTTAGACTGCTCTGCTGTCTACCTGAAATGTCAAGTGCTGAGGATGTGTACTTGATATTCAATTTGAGATGATATTAGTATGGGTAAAATCTGTACACCAATGCCCACTGCCACCTGAGGATCTAAATTACACTCTGGCCAATCCAATCGGTGTTTGTCAGATTTGGGGGAGGGGCTAACCCCTCCCACCGGTGGACTACCAGTCCACCCCATTACTCACGCCCCCAGAAGGGGTGCAGAGCATTCCAGTAAACCTTGGATACCTTTGGACCCCCCAACCGATCTGCAAATAACATGACTGTTGAAATATATCCATGTACTAAGCATTCAAATGACCAGCTTATTCCAACTAAGAAGAAAACTATTGAGCTGACAAAGCAAGGAAAACTGCCAATACCCACCAATACACTTTTGTGTGAATGCATTTTACTTGACATCATCAATTGCAGTTCATTAGCTAAAGCATTTCTTGACTTCCTCCACATCACCATTTTGTTTTCATTTGAATGCAGTCTCAGTTATTAAAAAGTCTAGCAGAGTGTCAAAGCAAATTATAAAATACACAACTCTCTTCCTAGAAGGAAACCGTTTACATATTGTAATTGCTTAATGTTGAATGAGATGCACATTTTTAATTAGGTATTTACAGTCATAAATTGTAGTAACTCAATTATAATCTCAAAATTGTACCGCTTGAAACGCACATGCAGGATAAATTACTGCAGTGATTGGCATATTGTGAGCCAAACATACAAGATCCAGCAATAGATGTATTAATTAAGCCAAAAAGTTGATTCATGCTAAATTTCATCATACCTATCTATAATGTGAAAAGCATGGAATGTCCATTCATAATTAACCTCGGGCAACTTATTATCCTTGTTGGTACAAAATTAATACATTTCCAAAATGAGGTAAAAATTAACAACTCTGAAAATGTATTTGTATTCCTTATCATCAAGCTTAAAAGATACTGTTAGTAGTCTAAAATTGTTACATTTGTCAGTTAGCAATCGTTTACAAAACACCTTAATTATTACGCGTCAAAGATCTGCTATTTCAAAGTTCACATTTCTCAAATAATTTTGATTTCATTATATTAAGCAGTGCTGCTTCCCTAAGTGTTCATCATCAGAGAGATGCTCCCATAACTCTCTTCTATTGTTCTTTGATACCAGTTATATTGTTATAGTTACATTAAATTTAATCCATGTTAAATGTAGACCAAACAAGTCTCTCCAAACAGTCTTTTGGGACATATTCTTAGAGGTGGGCGTAAACTGACTGATACCACAACACGGTGATTAAGATAGTAGACATTAACTTGTGAGTAAAACTATGTTAGAACAAAAAAAGCACTGTACTTAGAGAAAAAGGGCTTCAATCAACTAGTGAACAGACCATCACATATAAGGCTTTTCCACTGCATCTAATGTTTACTTATAGCATCAAGTCAACCAATTCCAATATAGTGGGACCATTCATTTGTTAATCTGTTGAGTTTCCAAGCTGGTGTATTGTTCACTTTTCCTCCACAATCTGGAATCACCAGCAAGCCTGGTTAGGTATCTCCAAAAATAAATTTTATTTCCCAACATTAGAATCACAGTACACCGAGTATTACTATAGTCTTTCATTGTTTGATTAGTTAAAATCATTCCACTATGCATATATAACATGAATTGAACATTTTGCATTCATGGCAATCAATTAAAAAATGTATTGGTTATTTGTTTATATTTACATTTAAATAAACCGATGAATCCTTCTAAAACAAAAGGTAACCATCATTTAAAAACAGGTGCTAGGAGCTGTTAAAGTGTGTAAGTATTCATATTCCAGTGCAAATTCAAGAGATTAACTTGCTGTGATGATTACTTCTATAGTGTCAAACAGTTCATCAGAGGCAGTCAATGGTTAAATAAATGCTCTGGGTCAAGTTTGCTTGTTCCATGCTTTGCTGACACCGTTTAGTGTGGAGTTCGCGATTACAATAATCGATGGCAGACAGTTGGTGTTACTACCGTGCGAGCAAGGTATGGTGATGTAGAGACTGACTGATAGGAGTTAATTACTGCTCATGCATGCTTGTGTTTGGCTAGGATTGCCTTGTCTGACAAGTAGGAGCACTGCTAGATTAGCTTCTTAATACTTGTTTTGAATGCTTTGTTACTTGGATTGAGATTCCACAGTTCACATGCTGGCAATTGCAACATTAAGATACTGATTGTTTGACACACCTAAGTTGCTGGAGCTGATGTTGGTTATAGCAGAGACACTAGTGAGCTAGCTCTGGCCTGTCTCAGCTTGTGAAACAAGCTGATAAAAGCACCTGCACTTTGCAATTCGCAAATAAGGAGGCCAAGCTCTAATTGGATCTTGGCTGCAGATGAAGTTTGTGGCAGCCAAAGCACCTTTTTGTAGATTTTGGTCACATGTAATTGACAGAAGCACTTTTCCCCCTCCTGAGGCGGAAGCCGGGAGGTTTCTCTGGCCGATCTCTGGGCATCTTTTATTCGAAACAGCGCATTTTTAACTTTACTTGCTCTCGGCTTGACTTAAAGAAGCCGGAGACTTTCCTGTTGCCCCCTTGCATCCCGTGTTCCTCCTCCCCACTCCCTCCGCCCGTGGACTGCTTTCGGCTGAGTGTTGACGCCGAGGGTCGGTCTCCCGGGTTTGGCGGCCATATTGGGTGTGGGACAGGCGGGTGACGCACTCTAGCAGTGCTTATAAGGAGCCTGCTAGTCGGCGCAAGAGGAAATTGACAGAGGCACTTTTCCCCCTCCTGAGGCGGAAGCCGGGAGGTTTCTCTGGCCGATCTCTGGGCATCTTTTATTTGAAACAGCGCATTTTTAACTTTACTTGCTCTCAGCCTGACTTAAAGAAGCCGGAGACTTTCCTGCTGCCCCCTTGCATCCCGTGTCCTCCTCCCCACTCCCTCCGCCCGTGGACCGCTCTCGGCTGAGTGTTGACGCAGAGGGTCGGTCTCCCGGGTTTGGCGGCCATATTGGGTGTGGGACGGGCGGGTGACGCGCTCTAGCAGTGCTTATAAGGAGCCTGCTAGTCGGCTCAAGAGGTAGTTGACAGAAGCACTTTTCCCCCTCCTGAGGCATAAGCTGGGAGGTTTCTCTGGCCGATCTCTGGTCATCTTTTATTCGAAACAGCGCATTTTTAACTTTACTTGCTCTCGGCTTGACTTAAAGAAGCCGGAGACTTTCCTGCTGCCCCCTTGTATCCCGTGTTCCTCCTCCCAACTCCCTCCGCCCGTGGACCACTCTCGGCTGAGTGTTGACGCCGAGGGTCGGTCTTCCGGGTTTGGCGGCCATATTGGGTGTGGAACGGGCGGGTGACGCGCTCTAGCAGTGCTTATAAGGAGCCTGCTAGTCGGCGCAAGAGGTAATTGACAGAAGCACTTTTCCCCCTCCTGAGGCGGAAGCCAGGAGGTTTCTCTGGCCGATCTCTGGGCATCTTTTTTTCGAAACAGCCCATTTTTAACTTTACTTGCTCTCGGCTTGACTTAAAGAAGCCGGAGACTTTCCTGCTGCCCCCTTGCATCCCGTGTTCCTCCTCCCCACTCCCTCCACCCGTGGACCGCTCTCGGCTGAGTGTTGACGCCAAGGGTCGGTCGCCCGGGTTTGGTGGCCATATTGGGTGTGGGACGGGCGGGTGACGCGCTCTAGCAGTGCTTATAAGGAGCCTGCTAGTCGGCGCAAGAGGTAATTGACAGAAGCACTTTTCCCCCTCCTGAGGCGGAAGCCGGGAGGTTCTCTGGCCGATCTCTGGGCATCTTTTATTCGAAACAGCGCATTTTTAACTTTACTTGCTCTCGGCTTGACTTAAAGAAGCCGGAGACTTTCCTGCTGCCCCCTTGCATCCCGTGTTCCTCCTCCCCACTCCCTCCACCCGTGGACCGCTCTCGGCTGAGTGTTGACGCCAAGGGTCGGTCGCCCGGGTTTGGTGGCCATATTGGGTGTGGGACGGGCGGGTGACGCGCTCTAGCAGTGCTTATAAGGAGCCTGCTAGTCGGCGCAAGAGGTAATTGACAGAAGCACTTTTCCCCCTCCTGAGGCGGAAGCCGGGAGGTTCTCTGGCCGATCTCTGGGCATCTTTTATTCGAAACAGCGCATTTTTAACTTTACTTGCTCTCGGCTTGACTTAAAGAAGCCGGAGACTTTCCTGCTGCCCCCTTGCATCCCGTGTTCCTCCTCCCCACTCCCTCCGCCCGTGGACCGCTCTCGGCTGCGTGTTGACGCCGAGGGTCAGTCTCCCGGGTTTGGCGGCCATATTGGGTGTTGGACAGGCGGGTGACGCGCTCTAGCAGTGCTTATAAGGAGCCTGCTGGTCGGCACAAGAGGTAATTGACAGAAGCACTTTTCCCCCTCCTGAGGCGGAAGCCGGGAGGTTTCTCTGGCCGATCTCTGGGCATCTTTTATTCGAAACAGCGCATTTTTAACTTTACTTGCTCTCGGCTTGACTTAAAGAAGCCAGAGACTTTCCTGCTGCCCCCTTGCATCCCGTGTTCCTCCTCCCCACTCCCTCCGCCCGTGGACCGCTCTCGGCTGAGTGTTGACGACGAGGGTCGGTCTCCCGGGTTTGGCGGCCATATTGGGTGTGGGACGGGCGGGTGACGCGCTCTAGTAGTGCTTATAAGGAAAGGACCATGACTCCGCGCAGCGGACGCGTACAGCGGACGCGCCGGACCTGCGCCGGAGTCGTGCCAGAGTCCTGCCCGTCTGCGCCCGTCCGCGCACGATCAGGCCCAGGGACCAGTTCCTCTGGTGGGCGATTGACCTACTCTGTGAGTTAGTTACTTCTACTAGACCTAGGTGGGCAGACCATAAACCCCACGACGTTGACCACACTAAAGGAGATTAACATCATACGATCCCCTAGCTGTAAGCCCATCATCCACTCACCCCCTCTGAAGCTCGCTAGCCTGAATACAAGGTCACTTCAGAAACACCACCTGGAAAAATTTACTCTTCTTCAGGATGAGGCCATAGATGTGCTAACCCTTACTGAAACGTGGCTAGGGGACAATTCCTCCCCCGATATTATAGCTGCCCTCCCAAATGGATATGACATTGTTTGGTATAATCGTCCGGATAATGCTCGGGGGGGGCAATTATGTTTAAAAAATATCTAACTGTGGTCAAATTATTAGCTGAAACAGTAGATTCAGCAGATATACTTGGAGTAAAGATCACCTTGAACAATGCATGTTTTATTATCTTAACTGTCTATCGCCCACCACAATGCACTCCAGTGTTTAATGAACTATTTGCCCCCATCATTTCAGATATCTGTACCCGATATAAAAAAGTCTTAGTGACAGGAGACTTTAATGTCCACTGGGACAGTGCATGCAGAGACTTGTTAACCAGCCAGTTGGAGTCCTCTATGACCTCGTTAGGCTTAGAACAGCTCGTGGAAGCTCCAACGCATATCAAGGGTCATACCCTCGATTTAATCTGGACCTCTGTTCCAGAGGTGATTCTCACTAATATCGTTCCCTGTATTTGGTCCGACCATCACCTACTCCTGTGTGATATTCCTTTAGATAGTGTCCTAGCCAAACCACCTGTTAAAACAAAAAAGGTGCGTCAATGGAAAAAAGTTGATTCGAAAGCCTTAACTGACGTCCTTCCTAAATATATACAATCAATGGTCCCTCATGGTGATTTAGACCAGGACTACAGTACTATAGTGGCAAATCTTAGACAGGCTATTGACCAGATAGCCCTTGAAAGGGTACAGAAAATAAAGGGTACTGAAAAAGGGGCTCCTTGGTTTACCCCATCTCTAAGGGATCACAAAAGAAAGCTTCGTCATCTTGAGAAATGTTGGAGGAAAACAAAAGACTGTATAGATCGAGAACAGTACAAAATCTCCTTGAATCTATATAAAAAACGTATTGTGTCAGCCAAAGGGAAATATTATGAAACCCATCTAAACAATGCAGGTAATGTAGAGAAAGAAACTTTTAGAATTCTAAAAGAACTGAGTAAGAGAGATGAAAAGGCGGAAATAACAATAGACTGTAACACCTTCCAACGTTACTTCACTGACAAAGTGGCAACTATCCTGTCTGATATTAAGATGGACAGTTCTAATGGTCCCCTTGAACCACAGGCCTCCCAAGCCCCCCCGAAAGCCACCATCTCTAGGTTTCCAGGCATGGACTCCATAATCCTTGGTCAGCTCATAAACAGAATCAAATCAGGCTCCCCCGCAGATCCATGCCCTCCCGGAATTTTCTTTCTGGCGCTTCCTGTTCTAGAGGATCAAATCATCTCCCTCTTAAACAACTCGTTAGACACCGGCCTCCTACCAGCTAGTTTTAAAGAACCACGTGTCAAGCCCCTGATAAAAAAGCCAGGGGCAGACCCGGCTATCCTGAAAAACTATAGGCCAATATCCCAGCTGCCTTTTTTGTCCAAGTTCCTGGAACAGCATGTGCTAAAGTCCCTGTCCTCGTTCCTGGAGTCACACCACCTACTCCAGGAGCGTCAAGCGGGGTTCCGCGCACATCACAGCACCGAGTTAGTAATGCTCTCGGTGCTGGATGAGCTTAGAGGCATGGCTGAAAGTAAGAAACCAAGCGCCCTGACACTCTTAGATCTTTCAGCGGCGTTTGATACTGTCAGTCATGCCCTGCTTTTGGACAGACTGGCCGTTTTTGGGATAAAGGATCTAGCATTCCAATGGCTAAAATCCTTCCTGTTGGGGACGACCCAGAGGATTCAATTAGGGGATTGTATATCTGAAGTGGGTGATCTGGAGTGCGGAGTCCCGCAGGGCTCTGCATTGTCACCACTCTTATTCAATCTTTATCTACAACCACTGATAGACTCCCTGGCTAGCTTGGGCTGCAAAATTTTTAACTATGCCGATGACACTCAGTTGTTACTGAGTATTGACAACACGGCATTTGCACAGACCCAGGCTCAGAATATACTCAGATATACAGTTAGCTGGATGACGGCAAACTTGCTGAAAATCAACCCCGACAAGACGGAGGTTCTAGTGGTTTCAACTGCGGCCTCGCCCTGGAATGATTTGTTTTGGCCCCAAGAGCTTGGCCCCACCCCGAAACCATGCCCCAATGTTAAAAGCCTTGGTATTAAGATCGACCATGAGCTGACAATGGCTAGCCAGATATCCTCTGTTGTTGGGATATGCACTAATTTGATCAGGCAGCTACGCAAGGTAGTTCCCCTACTTTCCCTAAATATGCTCCGGACCATCGTCTCGGCGACAATAATCTCAAGGATTGAGTATGGGAATGCGCTCTACCTAGGCCTGCCAAAAACCTTAATTAACCGCCTGCAGGTCATTTTGAATGATGCAGCGCGGCTAATTTTTAGATTACCCAGACAGACCCATGCCTCCCCATTATTGTGCAAGCTACATTGGCTCCCCATAAAGCAAAGGGTGGACTTCAAGAGTCTATGCATTGCCCATAAGGCAGTCTATGGGCAAGTGCCTGCCTATATAAAAGAACGGCTTGAGGTCTATAACCCGAAACGAGCGCTGAGGTCTTCCAACTCTCAATTGCTGTCTTGCCCACGCTTCAAAATGGCAACCAAGGGAGGGAGATCTTTTTCCGTCCAAATCCCACAGATGTGGAACAAACTACCGGAGTCCCTTCGCGAAGAAACAAATCTTCTCCACTTTAGGAAGTCACTGAAAACACTGCTGTTTAGGGAAGCCTTCTGTTCCATCTGAAGTAATGTTCCTATATCTGTATTTTCTTTACTCATTCAGCTGTTGTTACTGCTTCTGTCATGAGCGCCTAGAGACCTGACGCTATATAAATCCCGGATAACAATAAAAATAACAATAACAATAACAATGTTGATTTAGTGCGGTGCTGAGCTTGCCCAAAGAGATTTTGAAGCCATACACAAGGTTGGGCCTAACTTGGCTTGCATGACTTCCAGCATTGGGGCTAGGCTTGGGCCTGACAGTTTTTTATAAAGTTTGGAAAGACTTTATGGAAGAGCTGTGGTTTTTATAGCAATTTCTCTGCAGTGCTTGACAAAGGCACCCCTAGCACTGATGTGGACTTCCAGGTATGTGTATTTTTTTCTACTGAGATTTAAAGGTTATTGTATGACCAGCTGCTGCCTTGGTAACTTTCCCGGCCAAATATGACCACTTGAGTTTTCTTCAGATTAACTTCCAAATTATTTGTGGTATTGTAACTTATTTAGCAGTCTTTGCAACCCAACTCTCGTAAGACTAAAAAGAGCACGGTCATCAGCATATAGAAGACTGCTGATCTGAGATCCACCTAGCAGGGTGGCTATTTATTGCATCTAGTTCTACTGAATGGTCAGGTTGAAAAGCAGGGGAGCTAGCACAGATCTGAATTACTTCCCTCAACATCTGAATTATTCTGGATAAGTGAGAACTTGACTTGAGTCCAGGTGTTGTTATGCAGCGGGATGATTAACTCCAGTAGTTCTGCCAGTATTTCCCATTTTGTTATCTGGGCCCAGAGAGCCTCCCTTGGCAAGTGGTCAAAGGCTGTTTTCAAGTCCACAAAGCAGCAAAAAAGTGCACTGCAAGATGTGTTTGCTTTGTTGATGAGATTTGAAAGGGCTAAACGCTTTGTCAATGTGCCTGAAGTTGCTACAAAGCCTGTTTGATTTTTTAGAGCAGTCCTTTTGAGTCAGTCCAACATCTCAGTTTTTCAAGTAGGACACTGGCAAAATACTTGGCATAATTATCCAGTAAGACTACCATCCTGTAGTTGCCTAGGGCTGATCAAGAGCTGGACTTATGAATTGGGGGACTTATTGCACCACAGCAGGAGTCAGGTATACTTGAACTCTGGATGATGTAATCAAAAAGGCTCTCTAGTTGTGTAGATCAAAAATAAATATTGGGTATGAGCAGGGCCTGGGTCAGGCTGTTCGGGCTTAGTGCACCATCAGTTCTTGCATTGGTTAATATTCTGACCAGCCTGGTTGGGGTGATGGAATTTTCTTAGCTTAGGGATTACTGTGGGCCTTGCAGATAGGGTAAACTCTCCCTGTGGATAGTTTTTGGAGATGTTGTGTTATATTCCATAGAGATTCCCCAATATAGGTTGAGGTAATATCCTAAGGCTTTACCTATATTCTTCCCTACATTACATACATAACGGTTCTTAGGGACTGACCTTTTACCTAGATACAACAGTGCACACAGAACGCAGGATTTTCCCTGGTACAGGCCTCATACATTATGCATGAGGATTCTGGGAAACTCAGCAGGACTACCATCTCCTGTATAATATCTAGGTATAAAGTTAATTCCCGACATCATCCTAGGTCCGACAAGTAGCACAGCAAGGTAGAACCCTCGGGGAGACCTTTGGGTATATAAACATCACATCTTGCTGAGACAAACATAGGAGATCAGGATTTCCCTGCTGACACACACACTGATGCGAGACACTGCGGTTCCTGCATGCTGATACTCCAGCGGGGTGTCAACTCAAGAACAAGATGGGGTCCCACAGTCTCTCACTTCAGGTAATGGAGTTTTCTTTATCTTAGAAGCATTCTTAACTTAACACCTACATACACACTAAGTACACTTAGGTATATCTAGTTAGGGTAGCATTGTAGAAGTATGCATTTTATTGTCATGTATTTTATATACTTGCCTGTATTCATGGTTATAGCAAAATGGTAATATCCTACCATCATTTTACTTTCTTAGTGCTTCTAATCATTTATATCTGTTACTGTCCAATGGTTGTTTCAGCACACCTATTTTACACTAGAATAAAGACTGTTCAATAAATGTGAATTGAAAAATGTCCACACCGTTTATTCTGTGCATCTCTCTGAGACTAAGTGAGCACGAGTGAATTGGCAAAAAGTAGTATACTGTTTCCACGGTCCTGAGGGATCAGGGTTGTCATGGTTGATAGTTGCCAAGAACTATTCTCTTCCTGTTAAGAGGAGTTTCTAGTGGCACTGTGAGCTAGCTGCTACACAGGCCAACATACCCGGTGGGGGTGTTTAGATTCAATCTGACACCAATCCAATAGTGTATGTTGTCTAAACGTGCAGATCCTATATAGGTTTTCTAGGAACTGCACATCATGGTGCTGCCAACGTTGGTTGGGTACTTATTTAACAGTCAAATCTGAGTAGTTTAGTTGTGCTATTCTCAGAGACCTCTATTCACAGTTCCCTTTAATATTTTCTAATATTATAGCTGATACCTCGGAAAAATTACCTAGTGACTTCATCCCTAAGTTCACAGCAGGTTCTGCTCCATACTCATTCTGTATTTGTCTTAATACATCTGGTATTGCAGCTAATGACAGGATACCATGAGTCCAAGTATATATGGCAGTGAAAACTGTACCTCAAGAGGTACAATCCTCTATCTGGTGTGTTATTCCCATGGGCAAGCAAATTGTTAACATTCTGTGTTTTTCATGTGGGCTGGTGTTTAGAAATACTGCCTCTAGCTGTGTTATTTTTTGAGCAACCCAGAATGGCATTTATTCACGTTTAGTGGGCATTTTACCCATCACTGTGTGTAATATTTGTGGTGTAATTTTAGTTGTTGATGTTTGAGTCAGACCTGTTGGTGTAGCCATTACTGCTTGAACTGTGAGTGTCCTCATCACGAACTGTGTCATGTTTCTGTAAAGTTTTTTTAGTTTTTTTATGAAGTGTAAGTAAGTTTCCTGCTGATATCGTTTCAATGTCAGGATGTGGTGTATGGCCGCTAATACTGTCCTTGTTGCTCCATCTCATTCGAGTGGACTGAGTCTTACTTTATGTCTTGTATGGGGTAGGGCGCCTTTAAACCAGTATAAATGCTCCTGGTAAGTGAGCGGAACTTCAATGTCCTAATACGGACAATATTCGCTCGGTATGTCATCTTCTGTGTAGTAATGAGATGTCTTTGATTGTGCATTTGCCTGTATGAATGAAGGTCATTTTGCCTAGGTATCAGCTGTAATATTAGCTAATATTAAAGGGAAGGCAGCAACTGTGGCAATAGGCCAACACCTAAGGGAACTCACCCCTCTACAACAGGAACATGAATTACCTAAAATAATTGAAACTGCTTATGCAGAATTGCGCAGAGACAGTTTGGGGGCTTGAGCAATAAAACCTCAACTGATGGGTAGTCCCAAAAAAGGATACCTTTAAGCAAACACCTGCTTCTTCAAAGACGAAATGGGATAATAACAAACAACAAAATAATAAAGAAAATAGATCTTAATCCAGAGGTAGGTCTCCTCAACAGGAGCCCTCCGAAAGGACATTACAAAACCTGACAGGTATCAGGACACTGATACAATGATACATGTTCCTCTCGTTCCTTTCAGGGTTCATTGAAAAACTCAGAGAGGAAACACAGACAAGAAGAGCGTACAAAGTCTAGAAACGTACAATAACTTCAGACTACACTTCCAAAAAAGAAGAAAAGCCTAAAGCAAACCTAAATTCAAAATGAGGAAAGTAGCAGGTCTCAAAGTTAGACATGCCCTTGAGCTCTGACGATGCTAGACAGTGCAGCAGAAGTAACAATAGCGTAATGAAACCTGACTTCTCATATCTTCTAGTTTTAGTCCGACTATAGTCATCTAAACTCATGCACAGAATCTTTTGAAGTACAATACGCACACAGTGTTGCATTGATGAATAACAATGTGCGGAAAAAATACAACACTAGATATCCCAAATGAATTTTTCTGCCAAAATATAGCACCTGACAGCAGATATTTGACAGCATTCTCAGAGCTGGGGTCACAGGGTCAATGTTGTCGACTACCCCAGGGGTATAATAACAGCACAGGGTTGTTTTCCACCTGGGTAACTGAGTTACTTCAGAACCTGGATGAAGAGGCATTGTCCTATGTAGATGATATTTATCTAACTTATGATGACCTAGAGGAACACTTGACCAGGGTGAGCACCATCATTTTGGGATTTGCCTCTGAGGACTCCAAATTCAATTTTTGGGAATATGAGCTCTCAAGTGAAGTTAAAAGCTTTGCAGCTAACTTGTAGGAAAAGTGTGCGCTGCTCCAACCTCAAAAAATCATTGAAAAATGTACAATCCATACTGGGATTCCTGATTTTTGGAAGAACATACATTTTGGATTATGCAGAAAGGATTAAACCTTTCTACTACCTCATAAGTTCTGATTTTTAAGTAGGCAATGGATACAGGAACACACAAATATCCTTCATTCACTACAAGCTGACATGATAGCGTCTAAACACTTATAGACACACATAAATGTCTGCAACCTCATGATCTGTATAGTTGCGGGTCAAACTGGGTACATCTACCTAACATACAATAAAGGTGAAACAGTACCCATAGCACTCAAATCACACTTATATACAAATGATGAGATGCGTTTTGAATCCACAGAAAAAGATCTGACAGCAGTCAGACTGCTGTGGTGAGAAAAAGATTATTGGCTCAAGGGAAACAAATAATTGTCGTGACTCCAGTACCGGCCTTAGGCTGCTACAAAGGCTAGTGTTCCAAATGCAAAAGCTATGCATCCCAGATGGATACAATGAGCAAAATCTCTCACTGCATCAGATTTAGAATACAGATATGACCCAAATCTAAAAACACAAGCATTTTTGCAAATGGAACAGGAATATCCTCTCCTGAAATAAATAATGCCTCTATATCAGTATGAATACATAATTTACACTGACGGATCTGCTTAGCCGGCCATTGGAAGTAAACAACAATACAGCACAGCATGTGCGATTGTAAATGGTCATAAGCAGGATGGAAAGTTCCATCCAAACTGTACAAAGGAGACTGCACGGCTCAGCTGGCAGAATTAAAAGCTCTATTACTGACACTGAGAAATATGGATCGAGAATTCTCCACACCAATTGTGTGTGATTCTTTTTACTGGGTACAGTCATACAAAGCATATCTTCACTACTGGGGTCATAATGGGTTTAAGGACTCAAAAGGTGGCACAATTAATCACAAAATGCTATGCGAACAGGTAGCTGAGTTAAAAAACGAACTACCAAGAGCTCACGTGATGTACACGCTGAGTCATCAACGTGATGGAGATCACGTTGAATGGAATTCATTGGCTGATAAAGCGTCAAAAGGGGCTGTACGTATGGCTTCCGTAGCAGCAATCACTCGTTCAAAGACAAAAATAGACAGATAATTACAGTTGCTGTCATTGCTACATGCAATAACTCCGCTGTACCAAAAACAATCCCACTCAAGTACTCCTACAAGATAGATGTAAACAACTTTCCATTTGCTGAGATTCCCAGAGTGGGGGATAGAGTAATACCAAACATGGATCACAGATTGGGCTTAATACTAGCTGTACACAAGGGTTTGGAGTCTGCACAGGCAGGAGTTACGGCAACAGTTTATTTACTAAAACAACGCTACTGGTGGCCCGGGTTAACAAAGCAGACCAAAGTCTATGGGGGTCATTAGGATGTCGGGCGGGCTTTGCCCGCCTGCCACCCTATCGGGAAACGGGACCGCCCGCCTTAAGGGCGGGGGTCCCAAAATGTGCGGGCGCATCCTCATATTAACATTGTGGCGGCGGGGCTCACTGCACCGCCCGCCACAATCTTCAAATGAAATGCACACATTTGCATACACAAAGCGGCAGGCACCCCGCGGTGCCTGCTGCTTGGTGTATGCAAATGCGGGGGGTACCACAGGTACCCCCCCTTTGCAACAAACACCTCGGCCTTCACCATGGGGGCCCGCAGGGGGCCCCCAAAGCAAAGTCCGCCTGCCTTTCCGTGGCGGCATTGCTGCCACGGAAAGGCTTGCCAAAATGCCCATTGTAATATGGCTGGCGGTGTCTAACAGACACCGCCACCATATTAAACATTTTCCGCCCCGGCCGCAAGGCGACCGGGGCGGAAAACAGGCGGGCGGTGTTTTTCACCGCCGCGGTCCCCCCACCATATTAGGATGGCGGGGGTATTGAGCAATGGATGTCGGGCAGATTGCCTCCACCAGCCTGGCGGAGGCAACCCGCCCGACATCCTAATGACCCCCTATGTCTTAAGGTACGACATCTGTCAACAGATGAAAGGCTCCACCATAACACATCCAGCACAGACAGCCTTGTTATTATCAGACAGACCACTCACTTGTGTCTATTTGGACCACCACTGCCCCTTACAATCTGCTGGTGCTTACAAGTACATCATGGTTGCAGTGGATTCCAGCTTGAGATTCCTATGGGTATGGCCTCAGCACTCGGCTGATGCTCGACCTGTTATCAAATATTTGCGAGTCTTTATATGGACATAGGCAGTTGGCACATTACATTCTGACCATGGTCCCGAGTTTAGCTCCTGGGCTTTCAAGGAATTAATATCAAACAATGGTTCTGTCGGGTATGCAAAAACAATTACTTTGAAAAATGCATTTATCTTATCATTATTCACATGAATCCATCAATTACTTAGGACTGCGCTCTAAGTACAGAGCTATGCTCCCAACTTAAATCCAATACCAACAAAAATCAGGGTGATCAATTACTTTTAATCCATGAATTTCATTTTTCATTCATTCATTACCCTCTATGCACATATTTTATTCACAATTTTTAACAAACGGTGCACATTAAAATTGAGTGAGGAGTGACATCATGTGAAATTCGTGACATTAGAACGTGTTTATGTACAAGTGAGTGAAAAGGGAAGGAGGGATTGAATTGTCTTATTTGGCCAGTTTAGAGTTGGTAATCATAATTAACCCAGTAATCCATTCAATGGGTCAAGCATCACAACTGGGTATTCAACTGATCCAATATTCTGATTATCGTCGACGTTTCGACCCTATGAGACGCCTTAATTGAGGGTCTAGCGCGGGTCTTCTTCAGGACAAGGGGAGTGGTGAGAGCGCCTGTTGGTTAAAAGAAGGATTTTTTAGAAAGGATTTGTGGGAGCAAAGTGGGTAGTGAGTGACAATCAAATTAATCATTCACTCACCTAGGGGTTTCCATATACTTGACCCCAAAGGATTGTAGAAACTGAATTTCGGGCGCTACTGATATCTGTTGGATTAACAAAGGACATTAGTCCAAGTTCAACGTGTTACAATTTTCTTGTACATGAGGCAAACACCCTTTATAGAAATTAATCCATGCTCACCTAATAGCAGAACAAAGTTCTCCTTGTAACTGATCAAAGTTCTCACTAGAATATTCTTTTAGGCTTTAAAATGATTCCTTTTGGTCCAATTCGTCTTATCACTGAGACGGTCTGTAATAAAGCGGTGTAATTGATCAACATCGCGATAAAACAGTTATCGTCCATATGGGGTTTGTACGTTTTTTTTAAAATTACATTCTAGTGCCGCTTACCTATTTTAAACTTCTGATTCACTCCTTAGCAGAACGTGCAGTTTGCTCTTGTGATTTCTCAGCGTCCCGGGACTGAGCACCGGCTCATTCCAGTTGCCTAGATCTCGAGGACGTCTGATCACGTCGACGTGGGAGGGTTGCTGAGCAACCGACCCGCTTCCGTTAGAGCATAAGCTGGCGGCAATGATGCGTTTCACGGACGCCTACTTCCATTACTTAGGCAACCGCTCGCGCTAGTAGCCTCGTTTTGGTGTTCATATCGCGGAGCCAACAAATGCATTTCATCTGTCCTTAATAATGCATCGGGCCAGGACATTACGGCTCAATACATATAAATCTGTTCATGTACTATCTTTGGTCAATTAAGTAATAAGCTACTGACCTCTGGCATGGCGCTCGTGTAATGTTCATGGCAGATCGTGCAAGTATATTCCATGTGTCCATAGTGCATATATAATACAATTCATTAAGTCATATATTATCATTATGAAACAACTCTAAAGGTTATACTTATGTCTCACACAAACCAATTCTACATATGTAACACTGGATTACCGCCAAGCACATAACTCTACCAGCAGTGATTCCTACGTATTTAAGCTTAAACCATCATCTTATTACAGAAATTCCTTAATATACATCTTTCTGACAATGCCCAAATTCATTGAAATCAGTTCTCAACATTTCTAAAAAATTATTATTATGTAATCCCTGAATATTCGTACATGTACATCACACTACCAGCAGTGGTTATTTCTAAGCTTAAAACATCATCTTGTTACAGAGATTCCTCAATATACATCACAGTTCTGACAATGGTAAAATTCATTGAAATCAGTTCTCAGGATTTCTAAAAAAAAAATTTTGAGAACTGGATCAGCTCAGGATATTCGTACAAGTTTGCTGAAAATGCGAGAAAATATGAATTACTAAAGTTGACCCATTTGTCTGGCTGTCTCCTCCCGTTCATTCAGTCCCTCCTGTACAGTATTCAGAGCGTGAATCCACCTACACTCCTTGTAGTTAAGTGACTTGGTAACAGAACCCCCTCTTGTGCTGGGAATTAACTTCTCTAGGACCCTCCACCTGATGTCTTCTGGTTTATGTCCGTGCATTTGGAAGTGTTCTACCAATGGCGCCCCCACAGTATGACATATAATTCTACTCATGTGCTGCATGATTCTAGTTTTTACCTTCTGTTTTGTCTATCCTACGTAGGTCAAAGCACAAGGACATACAATTGCATAAATAACTAGCGTGCTGTTACAGTTAGTGAATGGTGCGAGTGTAAATGTTCTCATTTTATGGACAAAATTTGTACCCTCCAAACAATAGTCACAGGCCTTGCAATTGCCACACTTGTGGTGGCCAGTCACAGGAGGTAGGTTAAGCATCTCTCTCAGATCTAGTTGTTTAGGGGGGTCCAAGAATGCTTTGACAACGGTATCTTTGATGTTCCTGCCCCTTTTGAAAGCAAACAAAGGTTGTTGGGAAGTTTGCAACTCTCCTTGGACCAAATTCCAGTATTTTTTAATGATCTTCTGTATTTCTGTACTTTTTGTATTGTACGTGGTGACGCAAACAATGCCACCAGTTTCTTTGGTCTTGTCTTTTGTTTCCAGCAATGCTTCCCTTGGCTGGTACCAGGCGCGCTTCTTCGCACGCTTCAACAATCCTGCGGGGTACCCCCGACCTCTTAGCCTTTTGGTTAGATCATCTGCTTCTTGAAAATAGTCCTTTCTTTTGGAACAATTCCTCCTAAGCCTTAGATACTGTCCATAGGGCAGATTGTCCCTTAGATTCCTTGGGTGATGAGAACTGTACATCAGTAAGGTATTTCTCTCCATCGGCTTTCGATATAGATTACTGTATATCAAACCATCATCTGCCTGGAATGTCAGGTGCAGGAAATCTATTGATTCCCTACTCTTGGTCATTGTAAATTGTATATCAATGTTCCTATTATTTAGCCAACTCCAAAATTCTTCCAGCTCTTCTTCATTACCTGACCAAATCATCAGAACATCATCGATGTAACGTTTCCATACGTCGATTGTGTTCAAAAAAGGATTCGATAGATCGTATAGATGTTCCTCTTCGTATTTATTCATGAAGAGATTTGCCAGGCTTGGTGCATAAGTCGCGCCCATGGCCACGCCCTTGCATTGGTAGTAAAACTGTCCCTTGAAAGAAAAATAGTTTTTTCTCATTGCTATGTCAAGTAATTTTGTCAGGAATTCAGTCGGAATCCAGTGTGGTCTCTCTCTTTGGTCCAATGTCATTCTTATCACCTCCATAGCGTTGTCCTGAGGGATTGAAGTGTACAGTGATGATACATCCAAGGTGACTAATATCTGCTTTTCACCATCAAATGACTGGCCCTCCAGTAACTGTATAATGTGCATACTATCACGCACATATGACTTAGTGGCTGGAACCCATGGTTGTAAGAAATTATCAATAAATTGATTTAAAGGTTCCAATATCGAGCCACAGCCTGAGACTATAGGTCTTCCAGGGGGGTTCTCTAGTCTTTTGTGTACCTTTGGGAGTGTATATATAGTTGGTATCCTCGGTTCCTGTTGATTAAGGAAGTCTCGCTCATGTTGGCTCAGGAATCCCTCTTCCAATCCGGCTCTCGTTGTTGCTTCTATCAGTGCTTTTATTTCACTTGTTGGATCTTTCCGGACCTTGAGATAATTCTCTTGTACTTGTAGCTGTTGTTCGATCTCAGAGATGTAGTCGATAGTGTCCTGGACCACGATAGCTCCACCCTTATCTGCAGCCTTTATTACTATTTCAGTGTTTTTAGCAAGATCAGATAGGGCCACTTTCTCCTCCTTACCTATATTGTATCTTATATATTTTCTTTCTCCCATCAACTGCATCGTCTCTTCAAGGACCACCTTCTCGAATGCTAATATCCTGTCGCTCATCATAAAGGATGCTGGCGTGAATGTTGATGCCGGTCTAAAACTCGTGGCTGCTTGCTTTGGCGTACTGTCATTTTTGGTGAAAAAATACTTCAGCCTAATTTTGCGAAAGAATTTTTGTAATTCCAGTTTAATCTGAAATGAGTTTGGTGCAGTTATGGGGACATATGATAAGCCTTTCGTCAGAATACTCATTTCTGCATCCGTCATTTCATAACCTGACAGGTTTATTATGGGGTCCAATCTTGTCGCCTCTATTCCAATCCGTGGTAATTCCGAACTTTCCACTAGTATGGCTGTCTCTTCCGTGTTCATGAGGTTATCCGTTGTCTGAGCTACCCTTACATCCAACTCCTCGGTATTCGCTGTATGTGATAGGACTATATCAATCTCCGTGTCAGTAATTATATTGGCAACTTCTATTGTTAGATCATTTTTGTTTGGTTGCAACCCGCCTATGGCTTCATGTAATAAGGCTATTTTACTGATTGGATTCATGTCTTCCATAGCTTGATCGTTTTCATTTGGCTGCATCTCACTTGTTGTTTCAGCCTGGATAAACATTATTTGAGACACAGCAGTTGTAATATCAATAGCTACCACCTGTATGTCTGCCTCCTGGTTGAGATTTCGCCGTGGGTCTCTGGCTGGAAAAATCTCACCCTGGAGTTCCGGGGGGTTCCTTGTGTGTATCTTCCACGTCCCCATCTCCTGGGACGTTCCCAATTCTGCTGCCTTCCCCCACCCCTGTTGCCAATGGGGTGGCCCTCCCCTCAGTCAGAGGTAGACAGGGTACACGGAGGTTTAATACCTTCTCAGACTCCTCAGTGGGTAGCAACTCAGGTTCTGAAGCAGAAGGACCCTCCACAAGTAACACAGAATATCAAGGCTCAGGTCCTTTTTTAGGGGAGGGCCACCCCATTGGCAACAGGGGTGGGGGAAGGCAGCAGAATTGGGAACGTCCCAGGAGATGGGGACGTGGAAGATACACACAAGGAACCCCCCGGAACTCCAGGGTGAGATTTTTCCAGCCAGAGACCCACGGCGAAATCTCAACCAGGAGGCAGACATACAGGTGGTAGCTATTGATATTACAACTGCTGTATCTCAAATAATGTTTATCCAGGCTGAAACAACAAGTGAGATGCAGCCAAATGAAAACGATCTAGCTATGGAAGACATGAATCCAATCAGTAAAATACCCTTATTACATGAAGCCGTAGGCGGGTTGCAACCAAACAAAAATGATCTAACAATAGAAGATGCCAATATAATTACTGACACGGAGATTGATATAGTCCTATCACATACAGCGAATACCGAGGAGTTGGATGTAAGGGTAGCTCAGACAACGGATAACCTCATGAACACGGAAGAGACAGCCATACTAGTGGAAAGTTCGGAATTACCACGGATTGGAATAGAGGCGACAAGATTGGACCCCATAATAAACCTGTCAGGTTATGAAATGACGGATGCAGAAATGAGTATTCTGGCGAAAGGCTTATCATATGTCCCCATAACTGCACCAAACTCATTTCAGATTAAACTGGAATTACAAAAATTCTTTCGCAAAATTAGGCTGCAGTATTTTTTCACCAAAAACGACAGTATGCCAAAGCAAGCAGCCACGAGTTTTAGACCGGCATCAACATTCACGCCAGCATCCTTTATGATGAGCGACAGGATATTAGCATTCGAGAAGGTGGTCCTTGAAGAGACGATGCAGTTGATGGGGGAAAGAAAATATATAAGATACAATATAAGTAAGGAGGAGAAAGTGGCCCTATCTGATCTTGCTAAAACACTGAAATAGTAATAAAGGCTGCAGATAAGGGTGGAGCTATCGTGGTCCAGGACACTATCGACTACATCTCTGAGATCGAACAACAGCTACAAGTACAAGAGAGTTATCTCAAGGTCCGGAAAGATCCAACAAGTGAAATAAAAGCACTGATAGAAGCAACAACGAGAGCCGGATTGGAAGAGGGATTCCTGAGCCAACATGAGCGAGACTTCCTTAATCAACAGGAACCGAGGATACCAACTATATTTACACTCCCAAAGGTACACAAAAGACTAGAGAACCCCCCTGGAAGACCTATAGTCTCAGGCTGTGGCTCGATATTGGAACCTTTAAATCAATTTATTGATCATTTCTTACAACCATGGGTTCCAGCCACTAAGTCATATGTGCGTGATAGTATGCACATTATACAATTACTGGAGGGCCAGTCATTTGATGGTGAAAAGCAGATATTAGTCACCTTGGATGTATCATCACTGTACACTTCAATCCCTCAGGACAACGCTATGGAGGTGATAAGAATGACATTGGACCAAAGAGAGAGACCACACTGGATTGCGACTGAATTCCTGACCAAATTACTTGACCTAGCAATGAGAAAAAACTATTTTTCTTTCAAGGGACAGTTTTACTACCAATGCAAGGGCGTGGCCATGGGCGCGACTTATGCACCAAGCCTGGCAAATCTCTTCATGAATAAATACGAAGAGGAACATCTATACGATCTATCGAATCCTTTTTTGAACTAAATCGATGTATGGAAACGTTACATCGATGATGTTCTGATGATTTGGTCAGGTAATGAAGAAGAGCTGGAAGAATTTTGGAGTTGGCTAAATAATAGGAACATTGATATACAATTTACAATGACCAAGAGTAGGGAATCAATAGATTTCCTGCACCTGACATTCCAGGCAGAGGATGGTTTGATATACAGTAATCTATATCGAAAGCCGATGGAGAGAAATACCTTACTGATGTACAGTTCTCATCACCCAAGGAATCTAAGGGACAATCTGCCCTATGGACAGTATCTAAGGCTTAGGAGGAATTGTTCCAAAAGAAAGGACTATTTTCAAGAAGCAGATGATCTAACCAAAAGGCTAAGAGGTCGGGGGTTCCCCGCAGGATTGTTGAAGCGTGCGAAGAAGCGCGCCTGGTACCAGCCAAGGGAAGCATTGCTGGAAACAAAAGACAAGACCAAAGAAACTGGTGGCATTGTTTGCGTCACCACGTACAATACAAAAAGTACAGAAATACAGAAGATCATTAAAAAATACTGGAATTTGGTCCAAGGAGAGTTGCAAACTTCCCAACAACCTTTGTTTGCTTTCAAAAGGGGCAGGAACATCAAAGATACCGTTGTCAAAGCATTCTTGGACCCCCCTAAACAACTAGATCTGAGAGAGATGCTTAACCTACCTCCTGTGACTGGCCACCACAAGTGTGGCAATTGCAAGGCCTGTGACTATTGTTTGGAGGGTACAAATTTTGTCCATAAAATGAGAACATTTACACTCGCACCATTCACTAACTGTAACAGCACGCTAGTTATTTATGCAATTGTATGTCCTTGTGCTTTGACCTACGTAGGATAGACAAAACAGAAGGTAAAAACTAGAATCATGCAGCACATGAGTAGAATTAGATGTCATACTGTGGGGGCGCCATTGGTAGAACACTTCCAAATGCACGGACATAAACCAGAAGACATCAGGTGGAGGGTCCTAGAGAAGTTAATTCCCAGCACAAGAGGGGGTTCTGTTACCAAGTCACTTAACTACAAGGAGTGTAGGTGGATTCACGCTCTGAATACTGTACAGGAGGGACTGAATGAACGGGAGGAGACAGCCAGACAAATGGGTCAACTTTAGTAATTCATATTTTCTCGCATTTTCAGCATATTTGTACGAATATCCTGAGCTGATCCAGTTCTCAAATTTTTTTTTTTAGAAATCCTGAGAACTGATTTCAATGAATTTTGCCATTGTCAGAACTGTGATGTATATTGAGGAATCTCTGTAACAAGATGATGTTTTAAGCTTAGAAAAATCCACTGCTGGTAGTGTGATGTACATGTACGAATATTCAGGGATTACATAATAATAATTTTTTAGAAATGTTGAGAACTGATTTCAATGAATTTGGGCATTGTCAGAAAGATGTATATTAAGGAATTTCTGTAATAAGATGATGGTTTAAGCTTAAATACGTAGGAATCACTGCTGGTAGAGTTATGTGCTTGGCGGTAATCGAGTGTTACATATGTAGAATTGGTTTGTGTGAGACATAAGTATAACCTTTAGAGTTGTTTCATAATGATAATATATGACTTAATGAATTGTATTATATATGCACTATGGACACATGGAATATACTTGCACGATCTGCCATGAACATTACACGAGCGCCATGCCAGAGGTCAGTAGCTTATTACTTAATTGACCAAAGATAGTACATGAACAGATTTATATGTATTGAGCCGTAATGTCCTGGCCCGATGCATTATTAAGGACAGATGAAATGCATTTTTTGGCTCCGCGATATGAACACCAAAACGAGGCTACTAGCGCAAGCGGTTGCCTAAGTAATAGAAGCAGGCGTCCGTGAAACGCATCATTGCCGCCAGCTTATGCTCTAACGGAAGCGGGTCGGTTGCTCAGCAACCCTCCCACGTCGACGTGATCGGACGTCCTCGAGATCTAGGCAACTGGAATGAGCCGGTGCTCAGTCCTGGGACGCTGAGAAATCACAAGAGCAAACTGCGCGTTCTGCTCTGTCCTGCCAAGGAGAGAATCAGAAGTTTAAAATAGGTAAGAGGCACTAGAATGTAATTTTTAAAAAAACGTACAAACCCCATATGGACGATAACTGTTTTATCGCGATGTTGATCAATTACACCGCTTTATTACAGACCGTCTCAGTGATAAGACGAATTGGACCAAAAGGAATCAGTTTAAAGCCTAAAAGAATATTCTAGTGAGAACTTTGATCAGTTACAAGGAGAACTTTGTTCTGCTATTAGGTGAGCATGGATTAATTTCTATAAAGGGTGTTTGCTTCATGTACAAGAAAATTGTAACACGTTGAACTTGGACTAATGTCCTTTGTTAATCCAACAGATATCAGTAGCGCCCAAAATTCAGTTTCTACAATCCTTTGGGGTCAAGTATATGGAAACCCCTAGGTGAGTGAATGATTAATTTGATTGTCACTCACTACCCACTTTGCTCCCACAAATCCTTTCTAAAAAATCCTTCTTTTAACCAACAGGCGCTCTCACCACTCCCCTTGTCCTGAAGAAGACCCGCGCTAGACCCTCAATTAAGGCGTCTCATAGGGTCGAAACATCGACGATAATCAGAATATTGGATCAGTTGAATACCCAGTTTTGATGCTTGACCCATTGAATGGATTACTGGGTTAATTATGATTACCAACTCTAAACTGGCCAAATAAGACAATTCTACCCCTCCTTCCCTTTTCACTCACTTGTACATAAACACGTTCTAATGTCACGAATTTCACATGATGTCACTCCTCACTCAATTTTAATGTGCGCCGTTTGTTAAAAATTGTGAATAAAATATGTGCATACAGGGTAATGAATGAATGAAAAATGAAATTCATGGATTAAAAGTAATTGATCACCCTGATTTTTGTTGGTATTGGATTTAAGTTGGGAGCATAGCTCTGTACTTAGAGCGCAGTCCTAAGTAATTGATGGATTCATGTGAATAATGATAAGATAAATACATTTTTCAAAGTAATTTTTTTTGTATACCCGACAGAACCATTGTTTGATATTAATTGTATTGCCCAGGTTCTGAGGGATACTGGGTCACCCCATGGTGATTGATATAGGGCTTTCAAGGAAGCCATGAGAAGCTTGGGTGTTGCACTGTGGTACTCCTCTCCGTTCCATCCTGATGGAAATTTGGTTGTGGAGAGGAAAACTGGGACTTAAAGCGATCATTATAAGCTAAAGTATTATGTGTGGGTGGCAGTTGGGTCAATCATTTATATGGGCTGCAGCAGGCCTTGAATAACATGCCAAGAAGTACTCTAAGGGGTGTCACTCCTTATGAGGTCCTTTCTGGGATGAGAACGTGGGTACCTGATCTCAATTGTGAAGGCACAGTGGTGGATGAAAAACCTTTTAACATCAATAAACGTTTGGCTGTTTTACAGGATCTGAATGAATCCAGAGCACTATGGAGTAATGTGCTAGTAAAGCGGACCCCCACTGGGGAAGTCTAGTCATTCACAGCAAGACCTGTCTGGATTCCTAAGCTAAGAATACTAGACAAAAAAGAATTTGGGCCATCGTATAGAACTGTACTTCTGCCATCTCTTGCTCCATTGATCTGAACAAACCACACTATGTGGATGATACTGATTAGTAGGCCTAATGGGCTCCTGAGTAGCCATACAGGAAGTTCAGACAGAGAGGCTCATCACGTTTGAAGAGTCTCCTATACAGAATGATGAACTATGCAACAATGCCATGGAACTGGTTCCTCTAGATACAGAAATTCATAAACAAAATGAAAGACAAATTTCAATTTGACCTAGCACTGATGTCTACATAAATATGCCTCAATAAGAGCCATCTACAAGTTCAACAAAACCTGCTGAGCTACTTAAAATAGATCGAACTGCATCTGGCTATTTCATCGACTTTGATACCTTTTTGTTGGATCCAAGTGAACCTGAAACGAAGCCAGCCCCAATATACCTTTAACAACTAATCAAAGACTTCTTAGTTTTTCTTAAAAAACACATACAAGGTGTCACCTTAGCTTGAAGTTTCGGTAATCACTGGTATACTGGTCTTGCTTTTCTGGATAGGCTTAGTAACTGTTTTCTGCTTGCTTATTAATGGAACCTATCTGCGCCAAAGCTCTGCAGCATCAAAAGTGAACTTGATCCTGAAACCTCATTGTGAACAAAGAGACTTGTCATCAGTGAACATTACAGCAGTTCCTGTACCTGATGGTATAGTATGGGACAATGTTGATTATGATGTATTTGGTCTGACCAAACTTTTAAAAATACCTAATTTATTTAAAATTTCCTTAAATGATATCTTTACCTCAAGTATATTTCCAGAGGATTGGGATTTTGAAACTGTAAACAATAACATTATGGTCATCATTATCTACACAAATTGAGTACTCCAAGGAATGGTTTCATCATAATCGAGATAGCTTTATTCGACTGAGCAAGCTGTTGCTGTGTGAGGAGTACTGACTGCCCTTGTTTGTCTGCCGCTGGGGGAGGTCTTACCGCTGGTTGCCGCCACTGCTTGCCGCACCACTTCGCGGGTGCCACTTCGCGGTTTCTGGCCGAGAGTGTGCACTTCCCTGGGCATTTGCCGGTGCCTACGATCTGGGGCGGCTCCTCATCTGAAGGAGATTCCGAAGATAACGCCTGCAGGGACTCATTCTACCTGGAGTCCCTGCTTCATCAACACCACCTGGTCCCGCGTTGTGACTCCGCCCACCGGATCCCTCTTGTACTTGAACACCTGGATTGCATCTATTCTCGGGTGCGGCTGTTGCTGTGTGAGGAGTACTGACTGCCCTTGTTTGTCTGCCGCTGGGGGAGATCTTACCGCTGGTTGCCGCTTCGCGGTTTCTGGCCGAGAGTGTGCACTTCCCTGGGCATTTGCTGGTGCCTATGATCTTAGGCGGCTCCTCATCTGAAGGAGACTGCGAGGATAACGCCTGCAGGGACTCATTCTACCAGGAGTCCCTGCTTCATCAACACCACCTGGTCCCGCGTTGTGACTCCGCCCACCGGATCCTCCTGTGTTATATCAGTTGTCTGGGCACCCGCTGCGCGGGAGAATCCCGGGAGAAACCCGGGACAAGGGCGGGACCGTTTGTGACCGTTAGGGTCCGGAGGAGGCCGGGTCGTGTCATCCCTCTTGGTCCTGTGGAACGGGGTCGGACCATTATTTGAAACAGTAAGATTACTGCTGACTGGCTAATGTTGTTGATATAGCGTAAAGTAAAGCTTAATTGCTCCAACTCAGGAGTTTTATTTTTGGTAACTTTCCACTGTAGTACTTACGGTCCTTAGCCGGAGGTCTTAGGTGTTTGTGATGCATCCTGGAGCGAGAAAGAAGCAAGTGGCCTCAAAACCCCTGTTACCCAGCTTGACGGCGATCGATCGTATGCTCCAGAAAACCATCGGAGTGGTGGCTAATGCCATTGAGCATACAGAACGATGTTTTTCACTTCCTGCTGGGTCCCTCCCGTTTTCATCATCCACCAACATATCCACGACGACTATTAACTCTCAAGACTCACTCCTGGCCCCATCCTTTGTTTCTCTCCCAGGTCTACACTATGTTGCAATTATTCACATCACTCCCCCTACTAGAGGCAATACATCCCTAGAGCTTCCTGTACCTCTGACCAGATTATCCTTGACCCCCACCACCTTTATAAATGAGTCATTAATCGATCCCTTGCCCCAGGTTGAGGACCCCATAGTTGCAGGCCCTTGTGACCCATCTGCAAGCCTAATTACGATTCCTGCCTCTCCTTTAACTACGAGGAATGTTACCCCGAGAGTTACAACTAGAGGGCAGAAAGCTAAGCTTAAGTTAATGCCCTGTAACTTAGAACATTCAATTACAAAATGCTAAGGGGAATGCAGGTGGTCAGAAGCAGAAACCCAAAAAGGCTGCTAATACATCGAATACAACAAGGGGCGCAAACACTAATAACAGCGCGCCGATTGAAACACTCGCTCCAAGTAATGATAGCGGTCCTCAGGGCAGAACCAACGATATTCCAGCTAGCTCCGCATTTGCCCCTTTACATAATGAGGACCTACTGAGCAAAATCGAGCACCTAATGAAATCTTTAATGTCCCCCCTCTTGGAAAGGGTAAGGCGCATAGGTGACAAATTAGACAATCTGCAGATAGTACTGGCTGGCGGCCAGACCAACCCAGAGAAACCACTTAGTACAACAAACTTAAAACCTACTACTAAACAATTTTGTCCTACCACCCAGACCCATCCCACGAACAATAGGACTCAACCTCCACCTAGATGCAGACCTTTAGCTAAAACTATAACGCCTAATGTGGATGCCACGGGTAGACCCCCACAGAAAAGTCCAACTTCAATCAAACCTAAGGAGCTGGAAAGAGTGGAGGACCACACAGGACAGGGCATGAACAACGAGGGACTCACAAACACAAACCCTAGTGTATCTAAGGATCCTTCCCCGACTAGAAATCTAAATATGCCTTTTAGACGCATTGACCTACCCCCGCAATCACTACCATACACGGTAATGTTAGTAGGCGTTCCGGAATTATCTGAAGGAAGACTAGAATCCTTCCCTGAGCTACGAAATAAAGCGGCTTATTGGCTTAATAAGAACAGGCCCCTTCCTCTTGACATGTCGGGAAAATTTTTATTTGCACGAAGGTTGAGCTGGGTGGGACACAGAAGAAAGGACCACACGGGGGATTCCGTTGTTATAAATTTTGGGGATACGCAGGTGGTAGAACATATTTTTAACCAGCCCCTCCTGTTTAGTGAGAGTAACATCCATACCAGGGATCTGAGTTTTTTCTACCCCCAACTTCCCTCAGTACAAACAATCAAGCACCATAGGAGTTTTGGAAATAGGGCTCACTTAGAGGGCGGAGGGGTGAGATATAACATACCAACTTTTAATTATTTCGATAAGCTTTCGGATTTGGAGCTGGTGGATTGACTTGCTTCTAGGGTCCTGGCTCAACCTATAGAGGCCAATGTACCTGCTAGTTTTTCACCCCTAGGTTATTTAGAACACAGTGGAGATATAAACAAATAAGTTCTATCTAACTTTGCACAGGTCACCCATTAAATGGAACACCGGGAAGTAGCTCTCAACCCTGCAACCACTCAGGCTGACCCCTCTCTGGGCATCCTATTCTGGAACATTGCGGGCATACGCACAAAGGCTGAAAACACCATTTGGTTGGATTTTATCCATAACTATAAAGTTATAAATTTACAGGAAACATAGGCAACAGTGGAGCTTCATATTCATGGTTATAGAACTTTTTTCTCTCCAGCCTTACCATCTTCGTCCGGCAGGGCAAAGGGTGGACTGGTCATTCATGTATCCAATACTCTTCAACTTGCAAGCATTGATTCGGTTAAATTGGAACCAAACTATCAAATAGTTATTCTCCATTAAAAAACATGCTAGCGCTTTGGTAATAGTGAACTTTTACAACAATTTACCCGTGGGTGAGTTAATAAACACAATTAAGGAAATAGGCCTATGTCTCCACAAACTAGTTACCAAGGCCCGCAAGGAGTTGACTATAATTTGGGGCGGGGACTTTAACCAAACTCTTTGCAAGCACAGTGCAAATCTCCTCTGTGGTATAGAGGATGAAAACAACGATCCGATCACCCATTTCCCTCACACTGCTGTTGGGCACATCTTAAATGAAACTTTGTGTGCCCTAGACCTTATTATCGCTAATGAACTGGTAAACCCTCCTGCACCAGTTGTCCCTACCTATAATGGTAGAGGAAGGTTTAGCACAATAGATTTTATATTTATATCAGGGACAGTGGGAACGCCCCTTTTAAAATGTGAAACTCACGATATTGCTATTAGTGACCACTACCCGAATAGCATCACTATAAAAGCTCCTAAGAGCTATGCGAGGTCTAACATTGAAACTTTTTTAAGTCAGAATAATCTCTCAATAGATAGAACAAATGGCTATTCGTTAAAATGGGAAAAAGTGGACCCACACAAGCCTAGTCACAAATTTTGGCCAACTTTTTGTAAACTGTTTGGATCCAGCAACTACTAGTGAGGGAATAATGACAAATTTTTCTAAACTATTGACAGCAATTAAGGAAACCCTTTTTGTTAAAACGAAAACAGGTAAAACCAGAGCTAAGGGATGGTTTGATAGTTCCTGCACAACAGACCATCGGAACCTCAAAGTAGCCTTAAATAACAAAGACAGAACCACACAGGATATTGCAGTTCTCAGAAAGACCTACAACCAGGCCCTAAAATCCAGGAAGAAAATTCTCAAAAAAGAACTCTGGACGTAACTCCACAGATCCTGTATTCTGAGGGATAGCGCTGTCTTTTAGAGGGTTGTGAGGTCCCCCTTCTTATTAGATACAACGGATAACCCCAGTATGGATGTTGCGATTGACGAGCGACTGTGGGTTGAACATTTTGAGCGGATATTCAGCCTTCATTTAACCGCAAATCGTCCCACATCATCTGGGTTAGATCAAACGCAGTTTCCGTTGTCCATTCAAATTACTCACGAGGAGGTACAACTTGCCTTGAAGGCCAGCAAGAACGGCTAGGCGCCTGGTCCCGATGGGGTCCCAATTGACCTTTTTAAGTACAACTTGGATCTTTGGTCCCCAATCCTAACTAGGGTCCTTCAAGCAACTTGTGAGCTGGGACTTATTGAATCTTGGTCCAAGTCAAACCTCGTCCCCATCTTTAAGAAAGGGGATCGCCTACTCCCATCCTGCTATCGCCCAATTTCCCTCCTGGACTCGTTGGGGAAAGTGGCCGGTCGTGTTATCTTAGAGCGCCTCCAACTGTGGGCTTCAGAAAATAAAGTTCTTTCTGACCTGCAATTCGGGTTCCGCGAGGGATTGGGAACTACAGAGCAAGCCCTAAATGTATCCCTATTGATAGGGAAATATGTAAACGCTGAGGGAGGGTCTCTTTGTATGGCTTACGTTGACCTCTCCGCAGCATTTGATTGCGTAAACCATAATAAGCTGTGGACTATTTTGGCAGATATGGGTATAGAGTCCTGTCTTATAACGTTTCTCAGCGAACTATACTCAGATGCCACAGCTAGAGTAAGATACGGCACTGTGGGTGAACTAACAAAGTCGTTTAGAGTGGAGCGAGGGGTGAGGCAGGGCTGTGTCCTGGCCCCGTTTTTATTTAATTTTTATACTAATCGCTTGGAAAAAGCAATGCTGACGGATAGTCAGGACCTTCCTATAATTAACAAGCGCCCAATCCCGGTCCTACTTTATGCGGACGATGCCGTAATTCTGGCCGGTACCCCCATGGAATTACAGCGCGCTCTCACAAGATATCACACATTCATGGCTAGCCTTGATCTAAAGGTTAACATCAAGAAAACGTTCGTAATGGTCGCAGGGTCAAGGACTGTGTATGTTGATTCACAGAAAGTAGAGAACACACTCACGCATTCTTACCTGGGAATTACGTTTGACAACAAATGCTCTTGGAAGTCCGCCATAGAATCTAGGAAACTCTCCCTTATTAAAACAACTGCTGCGTTAGTCAGTGTTGCGAATAAATTGGGCAGCCGGCCCACGGTCGAACTATTAGAAATTTACAGAGCCAAATGCATATCAAGTGCACTTTATGGGGTGGGTGTTTGGGGACATGCCAAGATCACGGAGATGCAAAAGGTGGAAAACACTTTTCTACGATTCCTTCTGGCAGTGCCTCAAGGCACATCTACTTATGCCTGTCAGCTGGAAGTGGGTATCCCCTACTTATTAGGTCTGATTCGGATTCAACCCCTTCTTTTGTGGCATTGCATCTGACCGTCACGTGAAACAACTCTTTGCTGGGGAATCATAGAGGACTGCCTTTCCCTAGATATGACACTAAAGATTGGCTGGATCGCTTATATAAGAAAATTCTTCAGCGACCTTGGCATGATTCAGTATTACTACTCCCCCACTTTAATAGCTGTAATCTCGAGGAAGAAGTTTTAAAAGATCTGCCTGGCCCACCTAGAATCTCTCCGACTTGTCAGTGAGGTTTCAAAAGTTACGGTCCAGCACTCATTACTGATTCAAACCTCACTTTCCGCCCAGGCCTATTTAACTTACAGTCTCACGGGCTATGAAAGATTCCTGTTAACCAGGTTTAGACTGAATATTTTCCACCATCTGGTTACTTTTCCTAAAACCAACATCTGGAAAAAACTCCTTCAAACTTGTCCTTGTGACGATAACTCCCCCCAATCAACAATTCACATCATATTGTTCTGCAAATTCTATCAGGAACTGAGATATTATTGGCTCTTGCCTTTTCTTAAGGTTATGGGCCTACGAAGGTGCCGGCCAGCTTACCTTGCTCTGCAGTTCCTAGATGTCGAACCTTTTGCTAGATCGGTAGCAATATTCCTGAAATTAGTCGTTAAGCATAGGCAGAACCTGGACTGAACTAGGGCTGTATCCTCTCTAATTAGTGCTTTTTTCTGACTGTTAATTTTGTAATCTGCCCAGTCTTGTACTTATTTATCTGATAATTTGGTTCCGGGAGAAATCGAACTTAGGGCAAAGAATTGATGTAAACTGTGAATTCTGCACTTTCTTTTATCATGTTTTTATCTACTTTTATTTTTTAAAAATGTATTGGGAACTTTGTATATGAATATTACTGTGCTTTTATGGATGTTTTTCTTACACCCGAATAAAGCTTGATTTTGATATTGATTTTGATTTGAAGTCATAAAAGCACATACAGATAAAAACAAATAGATTAAAAGTAGCTCCAGAATACACAAGTTAAGTAGTTAAAGTCTAAGTTAATACATTTGTGGAAAAAAGCAAGTAAAGCCATCTTTTCAAGAATTACATATTAAAACAAGGCTAGGAAATAACACATTGAATGAAATTGATCTCATACACCCGTTTGAGCTTAAATGAACCCCACTTAGCCTAGTTTACCAACATATTTGTGTTGGATAATAGGTGATTTCAGTTAGGGAAATTGCTAGCCTTGGCTAATTTAGAACGGATCTGCCACATACACCTCAAAAACATGGCCGCAGGGAACGCATACCTGGGAGAAGAGTCGGAGCGTAGAATTTGTAAGTCTTCTTTGTATAATCGTGTGCCCAGATTCTTACGCAGCTGGGCCAGCCAAACTTTCCACAGGCTTACATAAGCAGGGCAGGCAAAGATCACATGGGAATATGATCGTACTTGTTAGACTCAGACAGGGCATTTATTATCCCCAGTGTGAGGCCATTTGAATGAGAAGCACGTCAAAGGCAAAGTGCCAGATCTAAATTGTAAGTAAAGTTTCCAATCCAAAGGCTTTGTGATTTTATCCCAATATGGCTCTTGGCTCGGGCATGGTTTGAAGAAAGAGCCCCGTGAGTATGGAAAGGTTGTGATCTGAATTCTTCTTGTGAAACTACTTCCCAATATATCTCTATGAGAATGTTTTTCAAAAGGAATGTTGAAGTGAAGGGAAGATCCCACAAGTGTGATAGACCCAGTTTATAAAGCATGTCTCTCAGATCTCAGAGCCAACTAATTTTATGAAATTGATCTGAATTAATAACATTCCTTAAGCCCCCAGTGTATACTTACAGTTCCTGTGTGACCCATAGTCGTCGCCAGGATAGAATTAGGCCAAGCCTAGCATGGACGTTAGAGCCTTCCTACCCAGATCATTCCTTAGGGGGAGGGTAGGTGTGCTCTGTGGGAGGCTAGTGAATGTGCGTAAAAATGAGCTCTCTGGTAGTGTGAGCTGATTCAGGTTTTCTAGGCCCCACAGCTCAGCCCATAGAGGGCTGAATTCACCACTATGCATCATAAATTTGAAGAGCTCGGCTAATGGTTTTTTTCAGAGAGGTCTTAACTTCTTTTCCAAGAGTACCGGCAAACTGTTGGTGCTTTAGTGCCATAGCTTCAATGTGGGGCTTCCACCTCATGTCCTTATGAAGTTTGATGCCCAGATAGACAAAAGTGTCCATCTGCTGTAGGGGGAGCTCATCCATCATTATTTTCCCCCTGAAAGACAGATGCTAGTTAAATGCCATGAGTTTTGCCTTTGCGGCATTGATTTTAAGGCCTCTCAAAAGACAAAACTCTTCATAGTGGTTGAGGGCATGCTGCAATCCACTTGGTGTTTTGGAGATTATCAGCGTATCATCCATGAACCTGAGGATGGGAATTTTCCTTCCAGCTAAAACAGGGGCATCAGTGTGAATGGCACCAAAGAAATCTGCAACACCTTTTATAAATTGAGAGAACAGAGTCAGTGCTAGCATGTATCCCTGACAAACGCCTTTGCGCACAGGAAAAGGATCAGTCTTATTTCCTGCTGCCCCCACTGTATTTGTGCATAATTGTCCTCATGGAGACGGACAGTTATGGAGAGCAGATCACCAATGGGAACATTGCTCGACACCACCTAAAAGTAGTTCAAAAAGTTTGCATAAGAATTTTCATATTTTTCAGGGTTTAATGTTTTAGACCTGACCTCATATTGTGATTGGGTTGCACTGACATCCGCACTGAAACATATGCTGACTAACACCAAACAGATTTACTGTGCTTCCTTCATTACCCAACTGTCTGAACAGGATTTCATGTTATGGAAATACACTATAGACTTAAAATAAGCCTGGGGATCTAGAGATTGGCAGGTCCAGGGAACAGAAGCGCTATTTAGAGTATGCCTCAATCCTCAGCAAATGATATTTCTAAACGATATTGTGCAACAGACATCCTGTCTTAGATTAGCCAAGAATAAGGATTTGAACACACCTCAGTTTCCAACACCAACATAAGCCAAGGGTAATTTAACATCACTGAAGGGGGCAACATTAGATGATAGTTTCAATATAATAGATAAGACCCTAATTGGAAGGGATAGTGACATCATACAGTGTTGGAACTTATGCCTCGATTGGCTAAAATTCACAACACTAACACAGGTTAAACAGCACTTATCCTTACTTACAGAGGATGCGGACCTACTGGATTTTTTATTAGGTCCCAGAAAGCCACGTCAAAAACTTTTCTATTATGCTGTCTATAACGAAATTTAGAAAATCTCCCAACAAGAATCAGCGGAGAGACTATGAGAAATAGATAGGATTAACTTAGAAAAGACATTAGCCATTGTTGACAATGGCATGACTACTTTAACTTACAGGATTTATTCACTGGGCAACATTGTATCTTTTGCTATTGATGTACTAGAACAGGATTTGTCCATACTACAGCACAGGCAATCACAATTACGTTCTATTATGTTACTGAGCTGGACGCTACAATCATTGCGCATAGGTTACGTGCCTTGGAATTTCATCAACAGTACATCACTATTTTCTGCATACAATATAACGGAATAACAGAGGAAAATGGTACAGAGTGGAGCGAAATGTACATTGTTGCGTATTGCAAAACTGGATAGATGACCTTTTACTGTGGCAGAATCACCTTCCACAGAGAGGTTGATCCATGGTCATATAACATTACCGGTAACTACTTTCCAGTATCATTACTATCTAGAACAACACCAGTCAGGCATATATGAAGAAATAGGTAGGGAATTCAACAAGGAATCTTGGGAATTACCGTATAGATTTTGATGTAGGAGTGGGGATCTAGAAGTCTTTCTAAGCGGTACAACCTGTGAGAACGCTTTAAGTGGTTCCCTCATATGCCAGGATATCATGCTACACGGGGCCTCCAATGGTTCAGTAGCAACCTATACAGTCACTTGAGGGGCAGCCCAGCAGCCATGATTACCCCAGTATTCATGCTACTTTCAAATAGGAGTTACTTGATGCTGAACAATGAAGGTTGTTGTGGGATGCTTCCAGGCAACGCATATCTCGTCACCATGAGCTCCAGGGTTACTTGCTGTTTGGAAGTATTGTTTCCACCAACACACACAGTCGGAGAGGCACTGCTATGGCCTTCATTGAATGTTTCCTTTATGCGCTTCGATACTCTGGGCAGAATGAAAGCCATGCTTCTACAGAAAACCGTCCCCATAACCTCCGCCCGGGAGACTTTTGATCTCCAGATCGCAAGGTCCTTGGCTGAGATACAGGCACTCATACATATGAACTGCCCCTTCCATTTCACAGAAATGGTAAATCATATCTTTAACATGCATGATACAACGGGTATAGTCCACCTATTTAAGACTATAGCTTCGAGACTGTTAAGCACCTTTCAGAAGGTCCTCGAAGTTATACCAAACTTTATTCTCTTTGTATTCAGAAGCATTTTTAGAGGACTTCCGGTGATCCTGTTTCAAATAGCAGGTATCCTGATTGTAGTTTTTCTGCTACAGAATGGATGTCCCAGTCACCAAGGAGATGGAAGAATCGCTCCTGGAGCTTAAATACCGTGATCGCATGGTACAACATCTGGGCACACCTAACCTACGGGGAACTAAGCGCCTCTTGGTTCCTGTCATTTAGACCAGTCTGGAGGGACTGCATCTTACCTGTTCTCCAATGCCTGTTTTGCATAGAAGAATGCATGTTGGATCTCTGTCTGACACTGCCATCAGCTGCGCAATCAAAAGTTGATGCTTTACTGGACTCGATAACGGCCCACATTCTGCAATGTCCCCAGCGTATTCCTATGTTGATGGTGGCAATCTTAGAGCCTCCATAGGAAGTCTCTTGTCCTGTTGGAATGGGTACTGGCTCCTCCACTGACACCCAGGCCTTGAATGGCACACAGGCTGCCCCAGCATCGGCTGCAGGCAGTACGGAAGATCATCTGTGCTCAAGTGACGTAATCTGCGAGGTGTTACAAGGGTCAACATCTGCGATAGTAGGCAACAGCAATGTTGCATCTACCAGCCAGGACACATAAAAATTTGGCATGTCCTGTGCTGGGAAAATTTAGTTTTTTTTAAACAAACTCAAATTGGAACTCCAAAACAAATTGACATGTTTTGTGACCTGAATGGCTTTCTGATGCTTGTAGTTGTTCGGACTATATATACAGACACATTAGAGCCATTGCGTGAGTGACAATTGGTCTCCTTTTTACATATTTTAGATTTTATTTTTAAATTAACAAAATTATTGTTTTACTATAGTTGTTTGCATAACAATGCCTAGACAGCCTAATAGTATGCTTGAATTTAATTATGTTGTCAAGACGGATGAGGGGCGGGTGTTAAATTCCATAGAGGTACCCCAATATAGGCTCAAGTAATATCCTAACCCTTCACCTATATTTGTCCCTACATTACATACATACCAGGTATTAGGGACTGGTCTTTTACCTAGATACAACACTGCACATACATTATGGATGAGGATTCTTGGAAACACAGCACTACCATCTCCTGTATAATTTGTATGTATAAAGTGCATTTCCTATGTCATCCTACGTCCGACAGGTGACACAGCAAGGTAGAACCCCCAGGGAGACCTTTGGGTATATAAACATCACATCTTGCTGAGACAAACAGAGGAGATCAGGATTTCCCTGCAGACACACACTGATGCGATACTCTGATGTTCCTGTATGCAAATACTCCAGCTCGCAGTTGTCTAGCATCCTTTGCGGGGTGTCCAACTCGAGACCAAGAGGGGGTCCCACAGTCTCTCACTTCAGGTAATGGGGTTGACTTTATCCTAGAGGGATTCTTGGCTTAACACCTACATACATGCTAGGTTCACTTACGTATATCTAGTTAGGGTAGCTTTGTAGGAGTACGCATTTTATTGTCATGTCTTTTATATACTTGCCTGTATTCATGGTTATAGCAAAAGGGTATAAACCTACCATCCTTTTACTTTCTTAGTGCTTCTAATTATTTATATCTGTTACTGTCTAAACGTTGTTTCAGCACAACGATTTTACACAAGATTGTTCAATAAATGCTTACTGAAAAACGTTCATACCGTTTATTCTGTGTATTTCTCTGAGACTAAGTGAGCACGAGTGACTGAGCGAAAAGTAGTACTCTATTTCTACAGTCCTGAGGGATCAGGGTTGTCAATTTTGATAGTTGCCAAGAACTATTCTCTCCCTGGTGAGAGGAGTTTCTAGTGGCTGTGACCTAACTGGTACACAGGCCAACATACCCAATGGGGATGTCTAGAATCAGCCTGACACCAATCCTACAGCGTATGTTGTCTAAACATGCATGTTTTATGGGAACTACATATCAGTAGTAATGATAATTGATGTATGTTAATTTCTCTCAACAGCCTTAAAGTGTCTGATCAGGTATGCTGCCCATTCTTGCTCCGAAATGTTTGCACTCCCCAGGCAGGTAGTTCCATTAGTTTGCCTGTTTGCTGACACTATAGAGGGTACACCAAAGTTGAAGATGGTGTTGTTTGTCCCTTTGACATGCTCATCTGAAATTTATTTGTGCGATTTTGTAGTCTGACATGCGGTCTTTGGATCCTGGATGATGCCTCCTTGCTGCCCTAAGGGCAACGTTTCTGGATTTCTATAGTACCATTTTTTGAGTTGAATTGGGGCTCCGTTTAATACTGGGACCAGCATGATGTTGCAGCCGTAGTTGGATTTACCTTAGAAGTTCGGAACAGAAATGTATCCAGTCAATTATTGGAGAGGTGATCCTCGGGTTGAAGCGTTCAGTAAGTTACTGGCACTGTTTCAAGATCTTTGTACTACAACACCATTTTTCATCTTAAACATTTTAGGTTCTCGGAGTACACACCGAGATGTGTGAATCTAGCTAGATCCGGGTGAGCTATATTTGGAGCGATCATGGTGACTTGCAAGCAGTGATTGCCCTTAGAACACATTATGATGCTGTTGTTTTCTATGTATGGGAGCAAGTCTGTGTTGCAAAAAGTGTAATCTAGGTAAGATAACTTTTGGTCATTTGTATACTGTTAATTTCCATGAAGCCCACACAGTAAAACTGTAGGACCCAATGTTCACCTAGACTAAAGCGTGATTGACACTTTGGTTTTACCTTTTCCTTCAATTCAGGTGGAAGGGATAGGAGGAGACTTTCTGAGTCCTCTGCGGTCCCTTGAAAAAGGTTGGTGTTAAAGTCCCCCATGAGAAGACAGTCTGCATGAGGTAAGTCCCCAAACAAGTAACAAAGAATTGTAAGTAGTCTGTTTAACTAAGACCATTTTGTTTACGCACTCAGATTAATATAAACTTTAAGAATCAAAGGGGACCCTACTGTCTCCACAGACTAATTTGAATTGCAAGCAGCCAGTTCTCCTGAAAGTGTTTTGGTTCAATGATACCTTTTAGGCTATATGAAGTGTATATAGAAAATCCCCCCTTTGGGGGACCAAATTTTCGATCCGTAACAGCTGGCAGCTCAGAATGGCAGTGAAGCAGTTCCTTAGATCAGTCAGTGAAGCTGAGTGACAATCCCTGTAGCACAGCAGCCCTTACTCCTAGCAGATTTCTTCACAGGTCCAGTATTATACTGTTTTGGTAGGGTCAGAGCCCCACTACATATGCTCAAATGTACCTTTGACGTGGGGGTGACTTCAAATCAGCTTCTTGAAGTGAACAAACCCCCTTTCATCCCAGCCTTGTCTGCCAGACTGTCTATGGGGGGGAATCAGTCCTTTGTGTGGGGATAGGACACAGTTACTTACTTACCTACCTTTGACCCTGTCTTCAGGTAGGTCGCCCCCCTGCCGCCACACGGTCCTCCTGTGACGCTGCTCCTGTGCCCCCGCTGTTGCCTTGCCCCTGCCGCTGCATGGTGCGGCGTGAGCCTCCCTGGTCTCGCCACCTGTTTCCTGCCTTGGTTTGTGTCCTTGCATTGATCTGTGACCTTACATTGATTTGTGTCTTTTGCCTTATTTTGTGCCCTTTTCCTTGATTTTGTCCTTTTGATTCTCGCCTTCCATGCCCCCTTCTGTGCCCCGCAGTGCCCCTGGGCCCTCTCCCTGCCCTCCCCCGGCTTCCCTCGCTACCACTCCCCGCCGCTGCGTCCCTGCGACTCTGCCCCCCGCTGCTCCCATTCGCCGCCCCACTCCCGCCTCCCAGCTGCTCCGCCCTCCCTCTTCTCCTCATATGGAGGCCCTTCGCCTGCCGGAACTGTAGATTCACCAGCGTCCAGCCCACCAAACCATCAACCAGAGAACCCAACCACCTCCGCTGCATCCTCCTCAACACCCGCTCCGCTCGCAAGCACGCCAACGAACTCTGGGACCTCCTAGACTCTACCGCCCCTGACGTCACCTTCCTGACGGAGACCTGGCTGAACGCCACCTCAGCACCAGACATCGCCATAGCAATCCCACAGGGCTACAAGATCTCCCACAGAGACCGCACCAACGGAGTGGGAGGGGAAATCGCCATCATCCACAAGGACACCCTCAGAGACTCGACCAACACCCTCACCACCGCCGAGCACATGCACTTTCAGATCCACACCGACCCCAACACCACCCTCAGAGGAACTCTCGTCTACAGACCACCCGGATCACGACCACAGTTCAGCTACACCATCGCCGACCTCGTCAGCACCCACGCCCTCGCCTCCACGGACTACATCCTCCTCGGGGACCTGAACTTCCACCTCGAGAACAACAACGAGGCAAACTTCACCACCCTGATCGACAACCTCGGACTCAAACAGCTCGTGACGACACCCACCCACACCACTGGACACATGCTGGACCCCATCTTCTCCACAAGCCCCCACGTCTCCTTCAACCACACCACCGAACCCCACTGGACCGACCACAGATGCGTCCACTTCACCTTCAGAAAACCGACCACACACCACCGCACCCAACAGTTGCCACACCGCCGCTGGGGCAAGGTCACCAAGGACCAACTGACTACCACCCTCGCCCTGAGACCACCCGCCAACTCCACCGACCCCGACACCGCTGTGACCAACCTCAAACAGTAGATCAACAACTGCACCAACACCCTCGCCCCTCTCAAGATCTCCACAACCAACCACACCAACAAGAAAGCCGCCTGGTTCACCGAAGACCTCCGGATCTCCAAGAGTACCTGTCGGAAGCTGGAAAAGATATGGATCCACGACAAAACACCAGACAGCCACGTAGCCCACAAGAGCTCCCCCCCGCAGACACCACCAACTCATCAGGACCACCAAGAGGATCGCCTTCAAGGACCGCCTAGACAACAACGCACACAACACCAAAGAGCTCTTCAGCATCGAAAGAACTCTCCAACCCCAGCTCCAACACCAACGAGATCCCACCATCACAGGACCTGTGCGACTCCCTGGCCACCTTCTTTCACCGCAAGATCACCGACATCCACGACAGCTTCAACTCCGACACCCCTGCACCCACCACCGAGTCCACCACCCCTGCATACACCACCCGCACCAGTCGCCTGACCGCCCGGTCCAACGTCAGCGACGAAGACACCATCAAAACCATGAACTCCATCCACTCCGAATCCCCATCCGACAACTGCCCTCACCATGTCTTCAACAAAGCCAGCACAACCATCGCGCCCCACCTCCAGAAAACAATCAACAGTTCCTTCAAGACAGCAACCTTCCCGGAAAGCTGGAAGCACGCCGAGATCAACGCCCTGCTGAAGAACCCCAAGGCAGACCCCAAGGACCTCAAGAACTTCTGGCCCAACTCCCTGCTCCCGTTCCCGGCAAAAGTGACAGAGAAGATTGTCAACAAACAGCTAACCCGCTACCTTGAAGAAAACAACATCCTGGACCCTTCCCAATCCGGTTTCCTCAGCAACCACAGCACCGAGACCACCCTCATCGCCGCCACTGACGACATCAGGATCCTGATGGACAAAGGAGAAACAGCCGCCCTCATCCTCCTGGACCTATCAGCAGCCTTTGACACAGTCTTCCACCGCACCCTATCAGCACGCCTCCACAACGCCAGAATCCAAGAGAAGGCCCTGGCCTGGACCACATCCTTCCTCTCCGGCAGAACCCAGAGCGTCTGCCTCCTACCCTTCCGCTCGAAAACCACAGAGATCATCTGCGGCGTCCCACAGGGATCCTCTCTCAGCCAGACGCTGTTCAATACCAACATGGCACTGCTCACCCACGTCGCACGACAACACAACCTCAACATCATCTCCTACGCCGACGACACCCAGCTGATCATATACCTCACCGAAGAACCCCACACCACCCAAGCCAACCTCCACAGAGGAATGAAGGCCGTAGCCGACTGGATGAAGGACAGCAGACTGAAACTGAATTCAGAGAAGGCGGAGGTCCACATCCTCAGACCCACCCCATCAGCCTGGGACGACTCCTGGTGGCCCACATCACTAGGCATATCCCCGGAACCCACAGACCACGCACGCAACCTGGGGCTCATCCTCGACTCCACCCTCTCCATGACCAGGCAAGTCAACGCCGTCTCCGCGTCCTGCTTCAATACCCTCCGAATGCTCCGCAGGATCTTCATATGGATCCCTCCCGACACGAGAAAAACTGTCACCCAGGCCCTCATCACCAGCAGACTCGACTACGGGAACGCCCTCTACTCAGGAACGACAACCAAGCTCCTGAGATGACTACAACGAATCCAGAACGCCTCGGCACGACTGATCCTCAACGTCCACCGACACAGCCACATCACACCCCACCTGAGAGGCCTGCACTGGCTCCCCATCAACAAGAAGTTCACCTTCAAGCTCCTCATCCACGCACACAAGGCACTACACAACACCGGACCTACATACCTCAACAACCGACTCAGCTTCCACACCCCCACCCGAAGCCTCCGCTCAGCCAACCTCACCCTCACCACAGTTCCCCGTATCCGGAAGATCCTTCTCCTACCTCGCCGCCAAGACCTGGAACGGTCTCCCTACCAGCCTACGACAGACTGAGGGCCTTCTGGCCTTCAGAAGACTCCTCAAGACCTGGCTCTTTGATCAGTAGCGCCCCCCACCCCATCGCCTTCACGGGTATGTAGCGCGCTTTAGAAATTCAGTGATTGATTGATTGAAAAGTGTAAATTAAGAATCAGGCCAATAGTGTTTTAGCTATACTCCTCAGACTTAGCTATCCAGTACAACAGGCATTTGGAAGCAATATGAAGCAAACTCTATTAATGATGGTACTGATTGCAATACTTATCTTTGGTTCATTTTTCCAATGTTTAGTTATATGTTTAAATTAGAATTGTTGGTTATGTAATAATATTATAATCAATCGTGAAGACATTTAAATGTCAATCTATACTCACCTGTCATGATATGAAGCAATCTAGAGATGTTACTGACCTCCACTATTTTCTTCTCTTGATTTTATAATTGCTACATTGATGTGGATTTGGACAATATTACATTTAGAAGTAGATTATTGATGTTTATGGACGGTGTTTCCATTTAGAATTCATAGCAATATCTCACACTAAGTAAGCATAATTTTTTCTAATGCTAAATTGAAATGGATTAATACTTTGCAAGCATACACAAATCTACATGTTCAGACACTTCTAAAATTCCTGTATTCTCTTGAATACACCAACCAATTATCACTCATTCAGGTACAAATTAATTATCTGAAACTTCACAAATCACACCAGTGCTATGGGTTTAACATATTAATTTAATTAGGTAGCCTCATAGAGCTGAGGAACTTGGCATGGTGTTCCCCTAAATGTTTTTCCTACCCCTCTCCTAATTTACTTAATTTGTTTTTGGTGGCTTTAAGACGATATGCACTTTACCACTGCTAACCAGCGCTAAAGTGCTTGTGAGCTCACTTTCAAATATGGTAAAATTGACCTACATCTAATTGGCACATTTAAAATACTTTTAGGTCCATAGTTAAAAGGTTCTATATGTGCCTAGGGTCTGTATAATAAATGATAAAATGATAAAATGATAGGAGTTGACCTGCAGCACTCTTTGTGCCACCCACTAAGGTAGCACTTTAAAAACATGTTTCAGGCTTTCCATGTAGTGTAGTTGTAAACTGCCATTTCAACCTGGCAAAATAAACCTTTTGCCAGCCCTAAATATCCTTTTTAATACCAACATGTAACTCCTAAGGTAGGCCCTAAAGGCTCATGGGCAGGCTACATGGTATTTAAAAAGTGCGCAAGCATACTCACATTTTACATATCCGGACAGAGAAAAAAAACTCCTCATGTCTGGCTTTCTTTCTTTCTTACAAATAAAATGTCAGTCACTACCTCTGTACAAAATAACGCATATCAAATAAAATTTGGCCAAATAGCTTGCATCATAATTGTTTCATCAGTAGCATAGCAACATTTAAAATCACAATTCTCTTCCTCTGAGCTAGGATGCCTTTTAAGAAGCATCTGACCCAAAAACAAGTGTCCTCAAGTCATTTTTCGCTGTTGTAAAGCCTATCTCTCCCATTTACTAACACTGGGTTGCCTTAGTACATTTAACTAGTGCTAACTTTGGATTGGAACAAAGTGACAATATGTTGTGGAAATGCAGAACTTCACCTTCGGGGTTCTGGGTGGCTTTTCACCCAGAGTCAAAAGGCATTGCATATACTGGTAAAAGAGATTTGCCCAAGTATCGATACGTCAGTGGCACTAACTGTCGATTTGTACCTCAAACCAGCCGCAACTGCCAATGTAGAAACATATTGGATGTATCTCTGTTTCAGCAGAGCCTCATTCTCTGCTCAGGGGGAAAAAAATAATAAGTGAAGCATGTCAGGAGGACGCGCGAGCGCGCGATTCAATATGGCCGCCGCCGCTTGAGCTCCGTCGCGTAAAACGCCCGTTTTTTAAATTTTACGACGATTTTTCAGTCAGAAACATGGTGTAAATGGGGTCGCTTCTCTACTTATGAAGATTCCTACCTTTGGTGAAGTTTTTTGGTCCTTCTGTGTATTGGAGGTACTGTTTTTGGCTCTTTGGTTCCTGCTCCCAGCCTCTGCTTAAGGTTCTGCTTGACTTGTGTGACTAGGGGGCGGAGTGTACAGCAGGGAATGGCCTGGCTTGGGCCTAGCCACACCAACAGTCCTGTTTAGCTGCTGCACCAGTACATTTGATGATTTTTATACTGGTTTTCTTCATTTCTCTGCAGCTTTATTGCTACTTGACTTTCAATTCTGCTTCTGGGTGGTTTTTTCTCCTCCAAATGGAAAATAAAAATTCTGACAATAATAAAAGGAAGCAACAAGTTTCACCGCCTCCAGTTAAATCAAATGTTGTGGAATCCTCTGAGCCTTCCCTTTCATCAATTTTGGAAGAAATTCAAGTTCTTCGAGTTAATACTGAAAATATTGAGTCAGAAATTAAAAGTGTGCGTAAAGAAATGGCTTATCTGTCTATGAAAATTTCTGATAATTCCATCAAAATTCAAAATAATAAAACGAAAGTAGATGCTGTTACTCCGTTGGTGGCAAAAATTCTCCCTAAGCACTCTCAGCTCTTGGATATGGAAAATAGCAATAGACAGTACAATCGTCGCATTTTTAATTTGCCTGAAGAAGTTGAGGGTTCTAATTGCCATCTATATTTGGAAAATGTGATTCCTGGCCTTTTAAATATCAAATTTCCAGAAAAATTTGAAGTGGATAAAGCCCATAGAATCCCTTCACATCGTAACCCTCGTAATACTAAGCCCAGGCAAATGATTTTCAAAGTCCTACGTCATCACCATCTTGTTTTGATAAGGAAAGCAGCAAGAGAAATTCCTACACTGATGGTGAATGGCAATAACATTTTTATTCACCAGGACTTTGCCAAGGAAACTGTTGCTATACGCATAGACTTTGCTGCCCTTCGTCCACAATTACGATCCCTAGGATTCAAATATAGACTTTTTGATCCATCTACAATGCGCATATGGAAAGATAACTTTTCCAAGTCCTTTCATCGACCAGAAGAATTACGGCACTTTCTGTATCAGCACGGTCAACATTCAATGGATACTCATGACCCTACTACCTGACTCTTTTATGTTAAATTTTTGCTGACAGATTTTTGAGTAAACTTTGCATTTTTTTGGGGCTCCAGCGGTTTTGGCCATGCTTGTAAGCCGTGTGTGCGCTTCACAGTTCTTATTTATGTATTGTGTTTGTCTTTTTTATATGTTTTCCTTTCTCCCTCTCCCTTTTATATTTCCTGGAGCTACTTCTTTCTTGTCCTGGAGCTACCTTCCTTTCATTTACCTCTCCTTCTTTTTTCTCCCTCTTCTCGATCTCTCTTATCCTTTCTCCTATTATGGCTAATTCACATAAGCTTAAAATTGTTTCATTAAATGTTAAAGGATTGCGCCATCCAGTTAAACTTACGAAAATTCTAGATTATTTAAGTAGTTGCAAAGCTGATGTGTGTTTTATACAGGAAACTCATATTGAGGATAAAGTTTTGGGTTATATGAGGAAGAAATGGGTAGATGCTATTGTTTCTTCTCCAGCGAATGGTAGAAAAAATGGTGTTGCTATATTTTTTGCAAGAAAACTTCACTGTCAAATTTTGAGCAAAACCTCTGACAAGGATGGTAGCTATATTCTCGTTCTATTTCTCTTAAATGTTTATGGTCCTACAGCAGATGACCCTAGTTTTTGGTCTAATCTTACCACAGAAGTTCTTAAGATTGGTAATGTACCATTAATAGTTGGAGGTGATTTTAATGTTATTTTTGACCCCCTATTAGATAGAATTTCTCAAACTAAATTTCATCCTTCTAAGGGTTATTTTGCTTTCAAATCCTTTATTCAAACTACTAAATTAGTTGATATTTGGAGATTACATTTCCCAACTGAAAAAAGCTTCACTTTTTGTTCAAATCCGCATAATTCTCACTCTAGAATTGACTTTTTATTAGTTTCTAGACACCTAATAATTACTTCAATTTCTACTCCTAATATTGGTAACATTGACATTTCTGATCATGCTATGATTTCTTTAGTTTTACATTTGGATTCCGCTTTGACTAAACATACTAAACAATCCAGATGGCGAATGAATACTGGTATAGTTTTAAATGAGTCCAATAAACCTAAACTCTTAGCGGCTATACAAGAATATTTTGTACTCAATCCAGAAGGTTCTACTTCCATGATTAATAGGTGGGATGCTTTTAAGGCTTATATAAGAGGAGTTACAATATCTATTAAGGCTCATGAAAATAAAACCTTTCATGCGACTACTACACACTTACAAAAACAAATTGCAAAATTTGAACGCCTTTTTATTACATCTAATAACCCTCAATACAAATTTCAACTTCAAAAATTACGTAATGAATTTAATTCACTACTTAGTAAAAGGGCAGGCATTCAAATTTCTATTGCTAAAGCTAGATTTAGTTTTAATGCCAATGGATCTGGTAAATTGCTAGCCAACTATCTACGCATCAAGAGAGATAAAACTCATATTACTTCAATTCATGGTTCTCATGGTAATATAGCTATTTCTCATAATGAAATTGTTGATGAATTTTTGAAATTTTATTCCACAGTATATAATAAACCAGATGTAAATGAAGTCTCTGTAATAGATTCCTTTTTAAACTCTTGTCACTTACCCAAAATTTCGAATACAGATAAAACCAGCCTTGATACTCCTATTACTAAAGATGAAATCATATCTGCCATTAAATCCCTTAAAAAGAATAAATCTCCCGGCCCAGATGGAATTCCAGCGGAATTTTATAAAGAATTTCAATCACACCATTTACCATTCTTATTCCAACTTTTTACTTTTTTTAGCTCCACAGGAACAACTTCTGGGTCTTTTACTGAAGCCTTAATTGTTGTTCTTCCGAAACCAGATAACGACCCCACTCTTGTATCCAATTATCGTCCTATATCCTTAATTAACCAAGATTGTAAATTATATGCCAAAATTCTTGCTACTAGATTAGGCCCTATATTAGATTCTATTATAGTCCCAGATCAATCTGGTTTTATGAAGAATAGATACTCTGCAAATAATAGAAGAACGTTGTTACATGTTAATGAACAAAGTTTTACTCTAACACTAGCTTCTGGTATTTTAGCCCTAGATGCTGAAAAAGCATTTGATAAAATTCATTGGCAATTTTTATTTCACGCGCTATCCTCATTTAATTTTGGAGATTCCTTTATACGCATGATTAAAGCTTTATATTTTGCCCCTACTGCTCGTTTATTTATTAATGGTCAAGTTTCCACTTCATTTTCACTTTTTAGAGGTACAAGACAAGGATGTCCCCTCTCCCCTCTTTTTATTTTTAATTGGAATTGAACCTTTTCTTGCCTATATAGGAAATTGTGACAATTTTAAGGGAATTCCTATTAAAGATGTTACTGTTAAAACTCTCGCTTATGCGGATGATGTCCTATTGTTTAATAGTGACCCTATATATTCTTTTCCCCCGTTAATGGATATTATATTGAAATACTCGGCAGTCTCTGGTTACACTCTAAATACCAATAAAACTGAATTTTTCCATTAAATGTTTACTGTACTCCTGATATGCTTCCCATGCATGAAATTATTTGGCAAAAAGCTAAGTTAAAATATCTGGGTATTTTATTTTCTTCCTCCATCAAATCTACAATAACCTTAAATTGTGATTATATCATAAATTATATTAAAAACAAAACCTCTAAATGGTCATCATTACATCTTTCGTGGTGGGGTAGATTGGACTCTATCAAAATGAATATAGCTCCAAATTTTTTTTACACTTTGGCTATGATCCTTACTCAATTTCCATTAAAGTTTTATAAAGAAGTAGATAAACTGTTGTCAAAGTTTTTATGGAGCAATAAATCTCCCCGAATTAGTTATAAAATGTTAAAAGTACCTAAACGCAATGCGGGATTTGGTATCCCTGATTTTTTTCTTTATCACGCTGCCTTTATTTTAAAGCAAAGTTCCTTATGGTTTCTCAACTCTTTGTTGGATAATCCCCCTATGTGGCTTTGTATTGAGAAAGCTGTAGTAAATCCATTTCCTTTGCCCACTTTGTTAACCATGTCCAACAATGCTAAATTTCTTCACAAATCACTCATTATTAAATCTACTAAAATGTTATTCAATGATCTGGACTTAATTTTTCTTTCTCCAATGAATAATACTGAAGATCTTTCATTATGGTATAGTTCCGTTATTAAATTAAATAGGAAGGTTTCTTTTTGGTCTTCATGGATTAAAGCCGGCACTTTTTACCTCAAACATATATATTCTGATGATACTTTTGTCTCTTTTGAATCGTTACTATCTCAATTTGGTTTGTCTAAATCAGATCTTCCTAAATATACATTTTTGTGTAATTCAATTTTAGACTCCTTCCCCACAGCTATTCCCTCTAATGTTAAAGCTGATTTATCTATTTATATTCAAACGATTGCACATGCCTCTCATGGTGTTTCCATTTTATATAAAAAATTATCAGATACTCTTGGTAGTAATATCGAGAAGATTTCAAATTTTTGGAATGCAGAACTTTCTATCTCTTTAGCTGCTTACTCATGGAAAGATATTTGGCTTAGTAGTATATCTGGTTGGCTACCTGTGTCGATATATCAAACCAACTCTTATATTTTATTTAATCGTTTATGGACTCCATTACAATTATTTCAAGCTAAACTTATTCCCTCCGCTGATTGTTGGCATTGTAAATTACATCCTGGTACGCTACAACATATGCTTTTGGATTGCTTTTTAGTTTTAAAATTTTGGTCTGAAGTTTGGAATATCATAAAAAAGATTCTGAACATTCATGTTAATGCTTCATTTCCACTAACTATATGTAAATCTGCTTTACTTTTTCCTAAATTGAATGAGTTAGAAAGTAAACTCTTTAATTTTCTTGTTTCTGCTGCATTAAAATCCATTACTTTTTGTTGGAAAGATGTTTCTAAATTATCTGTTAATGCTTGGTGGTCTTGGGTTATCTTTTCTAGAAAAGGAGCTCAATTATCTATGAATGGGATTCATCATAATTCTCTCTCTTATCAATCATTTTGGCTACCTGTTGATATATATTTATCTTCTTAATTTTGCATTTATATATTACCTTTAGGTTTTTGTCATATTTACTAGAATGTTATTTATGCTATAGGATACAGTAGCTCTTTTGTGTTTTTCTGCAATAACTATTTTACTTGTTTCCCCTTGTTTCCTTCCCCTTTTATGTTATTTTGCATATATGAAATTTCTTTACCTTCTGTAATATTTTCTTATAGATACGTATATATCTTGTTACTTAGGTTTTTTCGATAATTTGTACTATTTTTTGTAATGTCTTTGTATTGTGGATATTATCAAAAATTCAATAAAAATTGTTTTGAACTGAAGAAGTGAAGCATGTCGAGGCCATTAGGGGAAATAGAACGAGGGCAAAAAGGCACATCTGGTCGCAATCTGCAGGGGCATGCACTCTTATCAGTAGTTTCTCATACACCGGAAGGAGCCATGTTTCAATGGAGGCATGAAAAGTATGCATACAATAATCTATAATGGTGTTATCAATATCAACAAAAGAAGCAGTGATAATATTATGTATGTAAATATATAGGTTGACTTGCAGTAGGGTGCATCAGTGATCCCTAAAATATGGGGGTTTACAGATTTGCAAAGAAAAGTCTGAACATGTGTTACAGGCAGAGCAGGGAGACCTATGCAACAAACCAGTACCCAGAATAAGAGGCAGACCGTGATAGCAGTGAAAAGGCTACATTTACCAATGCACTTAGAGGTAGGGTGGCAGCATACAGGTCACATTGCAGTGAGAGGAATGATATGCGACAGGAGTACAAAAGGAAGCAGTGGGATTAGCTGCATTCATCTCCTTTTATCAACACCTCTGTGTGGTATTTCTGTTGTCCTCTACAAGGGTGTAGTTTTGGAGGGGGTCTTTGGGGTGTTACATCCTCCATAATAAATGGTTTTTCAGATGAACAGTTGCGTGCAGGTGCTCTCAGTCGGGTATGGTGATGTGTCTGTCGGATTTTGCATACACCCACTGACAAAAACACACACTCTCTCTCTCATCTCTGTTTTGAAAGCCCTAAAAAAGTGTTTATTTTACAAAATATTGTGACTCTCTCATTTAGTATTCCTATTAATCCATATTCCTCCCTCTTTCCACTGCCTCTTAAGCCTCTCTCTTTCACCTTACTTGTAATATAATGTATTTTAACATTATATGCCAGCGTGATGGTCCGAAAATAAGATGCTCAAATCCCCCAATCTTACTGATCAAGCTACTCCCTTGGTCCTAAATCATGCCTGTACTGCCCCATCAATAAAACTATCACTGTGAATTACATTTAAATTGTAGGGCCATTGCTACGGAGCATAATCCTGAGATGAGTCCCACACTCATTTGTGTATGCGACAAACGTCCAGCCGTTGGCAAGTAGATACAAATCCTGTATACTACATTAGTTAATTTTGTAGGAGGTCTGTTTTGAGATATATTGCTTTTTATTTGAAGTACCCCAATCTCAAAGACCCATCAATACAATAGAAATTTTGATGTTGGATAAAGACAGAGAGAAAATGCCCCTGTTTGCGTGGGCACCCCCATTTTTATGCAAAATGTTATTGCTGGTTTTTGTACAGTGGGGCACTGGGGCACTGCTGTTCGGTGCTCAATGTGCATCCTCTGACCCCTAAAACATGTAGGAATTAGTTATTCCCTCATTGGTGCATTTATGGCATGTAAAATTAACTGTCAGCTGTCGTCTGTGGAGTGCAGACCTTATTATGCCATATACTAGTATGGCAAATGAAAATATTGCTTCAGCCTGACTGCTACAGTGTATCATCTGTGTATCACCAGCTGCAATGATTTGCAGACATTTCACTGGTGGACAAACACTGACAAACTAGGAATGCCCGTGTTTACCCTGCAGTTAATGACATTATTTTTTATTAAACACTATTAAGCACTACAGTGCAGGTGGCAAAATGTCAGTTGGCATAATTAACGTGGGCCAAAGTCTACATGCCCTGTGCAACCTGTTAAAGTAACCGGTTTTAACAGGTAAAATACATTTTAAATATTAGTAAGTCACCCTAATGTAAGCCTTATATCACACAGAGTAGGGTATATTGTAGAACATATAGAAAAGTAATAATACCATGGACCTATTGTGCAGGACCCTAAAAGGTGTTTTCACTGTGACAGCCCTAGCTGTCTTATGTAGAAAACCTGAGTACGGATTAAAATACTAATACTGTATGGAATGGAATCCACTGGAAAAATAATGAAACCACTATTTTTTATTAGTTATCATAAATCCAATTGCAATGATGAAGTTGGATTTTAATACATTTTAAGAAGAGTTAACTTCCCCAGGGGTGGGGTGATCTATAGGTATGGTAAGTGGTGGTCCAGTGGGTTGTGGTTGTAATGTCCTTTGCCACCCTGATGGACAGCAGGGTACCAGCCCAACAATACAGCAGCCCATATGCCAGTAGATAACATCTAATACTGGGATGACACACTTCATTTCAGTCAGCCTGAATTCACAACATGTCAAAGAGTCACGGAAACTCCTCTCTCCATGAATAAAAGTCATGAAGAGTTGATTTTCCATGACTTTGTGCTTTTTCTATGTGTTTTTTTCCCAAAAATTCATATATACAAATTCACTTATACAATTTTAATGACCTGTGTAACTTTTTGTTGAATGAAGTTGTCTTTATTCTTTTAACTTATTTTGGAAATTTTATTTTGTTTGGTATATGGACTCCTTGAAGATTGTCTGCTGCTCGTGCTTTATCTACTTGGAGTTGGACAGAGATAATCTCCTTTCCAGATTTTGTTCAATATGTTGGTAGTAGTCATCTTTTCCTTAGTCAAAAACCCAATTACTGACGATTATTTTATTTAGATTCATTAAGATCATAAACCAAATGAAACCACATATGTTTCAAAACTTTAAATCAAACACAAATAATGATATAAACAAAATGAAAAAAAATCATAAAACTAAATTATTCCTTGATATGTAGACCGGTATAAAATTACTTAAAACATTGCTACTGCCCCAAATATTCACTATGGGGCATATGTATCATCTGTTTTTTAGTCGCAAACGCTGCGATTCGCAAAAAAGCAGCGCTTGCGACTAAAAAACGGAAAATGCAATTTATGATTTAAATCACATCGCAAAATTCCTTCATTTTGCGTCAGCATTTAAGGAATAGCGGATTGCGATTCCTTAAATGCTATGTATGAAGCACCCAAGTTGTGTGATTTCTCATTAAGAAATCGCAAATTACCACCAACTTGAAGTTGGTGGTAATTTGCGATTTCTTTCACAAATGCACTTTTTGGCATTTGTAAAAGGTGCCATGTGGCGCACATAGATGCCCTTCGGGCATCTATGTGCGCCATATGCGCACACATGTAAATTTTAAAAAAGTGCATCAGGGTGTCCTTATGACACCCTTGCACCCTTGAAATTATTCTCAATTTGCAATTCTCGAATTGCGAATTGCAAATTGAGAAAAACTTCCCATTCATTCCTATGGGGCTCCTGGCCCATAGAAATGAGTGGGAAAGTATTCCTTAATTGCGATTCGTAATTTGCTAATCGCAATTAAGGAATAATAGGAAATCGCAAAAAAATTGCGATCTTTTACATACATCCCTATTTTCAATTCCCAAATAGCGATTTCTAAAAAATCGCTATTTGAGAATCGCAAAGAGGGATTTTCATACATATGCCCCTAAGCCCTTAACCACTCTGCTAGAAATAGAAGCTGTTGCTTTTGACACAGTCCTTCTCATCACCCCATCCTTTCAAACAGGAGAGTTCTCTACTAGTTGTTTCAAATCCAGTGCCCCTCTTACCTGTTAATCATGAAGGGGCATAGGTATCATTCGTTTTTTTAGTCGCAAATGCTGCGATTCACAAAAAAGCAGCGTTTGCGACTAATAAAATCAGAAAATGTGATGTATGATTTAAATTGCATCGCAAAATTAAGGAATCACAAAATTTGCGATTCCTTAATTTTGTGTCAGTATTTAAGGAATTGCACATTGCGCACCCAAGTTGTGTGATTTCTCATTAAGAAATCGCAAATTACCACCAACTTGATGTTGGTGGTAATTTGCGATTTCATTCACAAATGCACTTTTTGGCATTTGTAAAGGTGCCATGTGCCTCACATACATGCCCTTAGGGCATGTATGTGCGCAAATTGAGAATAACTTCCCATTCATTCCTATGGGCCTCCTAGGCCATAGAAATGAATGGGAAAGTATTCCTTAATTGCGATTCGCAATTTGCTAATTGCAATTAAGGAATATTAAAAAATCACTAAAAAAATTGCGATTTTTTACATACATCCCTATTTGCCATTCTCAAATAGCGATTTCTAAAAAATCGCTATTTTCATACATATGCCCCGAAATTACTAAATGATCCATGTTTGCTCTGTACTATCCAATTTATAAATAGAACGCTTGGGTACCCTGATGTCCATTTGAACATCACAATCTATCAAAATATGGAAGATACCCAGCCTTGCTTTAGGCTTTGTTTTTAGCATCTATTGATTACTTCAGCTCCTGCCTCAAAAGTAAAGCACACAAGCAAAAATGTTCTTATGCACAGCAGGAAGCACAAACCACAACATATGTGTTGCTATCACATAGGCAATTAAAGGTGTTGTTGCCATCTCTTACATACAGTGCAACGTCATGTGGTTCTAAACTTGACTCTGCCCACTCTTTAAAAAACACATAAAAAGAAGGATTATACCATTCATCACAAAGTATCCATCCTCCCCTGCCACCGTCCACAGACTCTTGAACTGCACAGAACCCTTATCATGGAAACTAGGAGCCCTGATTCTACAATCACTATTACATGCTGATTTCTGTGCAGCCACTCACTTAATAAGTGTGGAAAGAGAACATATTACTGCACTTCTCAAAACCACAGTCTGCTAATTTCACATACGAATTTTAAATCCTATTGATTCATTTATAAATCCCACACAGCTGTTAAATTGGAATACCAATCCTGTAAGGCCATGCTGTCAAAAGTTGAAAGATGTACCCATGGCCTTGTTTCTCTCAGAAATGACTTACCCTACCTTGCTTAATGGATTCCAGAAGGAATTAAATATTTTTCATGTGAAATAAAACCTTTACGAGTTCTGTAGGGTAATGGCAATACAGCAGCACAACCTAGAGCTGTGCAAATGTATTATCACATTTGTCAGTTTTTAACAGTTTAATGTTGTGATCTAGTTTTCTATTTGTATTCCCATTTCTCTACTGCACTCCACTTTCTGTGTTTCAAATAGTTCTGTGTATCGTGACATATTTCCTCTTGCTGAGTACATCAATATGTTTCCCCCTAGAACTAGGCCTTCATTTTACAAGTGGCTTTAAAAAGGACTATATATTGGAGGCACAGTAAGAGGAGACAGATATCCTTTCCACTATTTATCATAAAGTGAATGGATAGTATGAACTACAATATTCTTCAAAGATATATGTAGCTACAATATAAGATAAGACTTTGATTCTTTGGACCACTAGAAAGAAAATATCACTGGTAAAATACTTTAGGGATAGGTTAGACACTTGAAATCCAGAAAACAAATAGCATAGAATAAAGTGTGCACATTCTTTGAAGAATTAAAGTTAATTGCAAAAGAAATAGCAGAATGGAACTGCCTAACCATAGGTCAGTGCTTCTACCTGCTGTACTTGGAAGTGACCGCCCTATGGGCTATCGGAAACATCCAGTTTACAATTGCAGCTTGTCGGCGGGTGGAAAAGGCCCACAGCATGAGCAACAATTGTAAGATGGATGTTTTCTAACCATCACTGAACCATGTGGCAGGCACCATGGGGTTGCCTAGGGAGTCACCATAGGTGCCCTGAGGCCCATAACAGAGGGCCGGGGGAAAGGGGACCCTGCAAGGGGCCCCCAAAGTCACTTTCCACCTGCCCTTTCATGGCAGACGGACTGCCATACAAGGGTAGACGGAAAGCAACATTATAATCCCAATGGCAAAGCTGAAGCTGCGCCCGCTGTCATTATGGGATTAGCATCCCACCCTCCACCCAGACGGGCACTATGACCCCGGTGGAAGCAGAGCGGAATTCTCCACTGGGGTTCCCTCCAACCGAATGTATTGTAATACGGATGTCAAAGGGAAACCATAGATGTCCGTCGGAAATTGGGCCCTAAGTATGGAACACGTTTGTGTGTACACACCAAAACACACACAGTTCCATTGGCGGTTAAGCCAATCTCAGCCCATCAAAAGAAAAATTATTTCCAGAGGTCTTGCAATTATACTCATTTGTGTTTCTTTTAATCCAAAAGAAACATTCATAAAATATTCATTACATCCAACTGTTTGGCTGGAAATTAAGAGTAAAGAATGTTTGATGAACAATATCACTTAAATCTAACTAAAATAAATCAGGGATTATTTTAACCAGAAAGAGTAAAGGAAGATGACAGGCCCTTTTTGGAAGAATATATAGTAATAAAAGTGTATAACCACAAACGTTTAAATATTATGCGCCAGTGGCTTAACAAAACATGAAGGAGCCCCCCCTGCAAAGTACATGGAGAGCCCCCCTCCACCACACTCAGGGGCTCGCAGGCCATGGCATTGTGCTGCGAGAGTCCCCTGGAGGTCAGGGCTGCCACGCTTCGTGGGTCTGCGGGGGCTTTTGTTGCAACACTTCTATCGGCCTAATATGCTATCATCAGGTCTCAGCTCAGATGTTTTACACAGCTTGTGTGATGCAAGGTGAGAATATTCTTGCTCTGTGACACATGTGACACATATATGAAACAATCTCAGTGAAGCAAGATTTTCTTTTAAATCATAAAGAGTGGCAGCAGATACCGTTGATGATGGCCTGTGTAGGAAGCTGGCTCTGTATACACTATGCCAAAGTAAGCTACAGTGTGCACAGAGTCCAGTGGATCCCCAAAAGTAGGCAGAGGTTAAAGTAGACAGTACATTATTCTCTAATTGTGGTATTTTGGACGAGCAGTAGGAACTTATCAAAGGGTAGTGTTAAGCATTTACTGTACAACTCAGGCAAAAAATGATTTCACACACTCAAGGACTGAACTTTGACCAATTGGTTTGTATGAAAATATCATTTAGTTATATTTATTTTCTAGCCAGACCTGGTACAGGTAAGTAGAGGGATACTTTGCAAGCATAGGAAGTTTAAATATAGTTTGAATGCAGTGAATTAGTTACAGTAGAATTACTTTGTATTTGCATGTAGTCAGAATTACTTTGCAATTACTTTTCTAACGCAGCCAGGTATATCTAGATGCAAGGCTGGTGCATTAGCTGAGGGAAAGAAAAAGGAGACAAGGCATTTTGCAAACTTAGCAGGTTTTAAGTACCATTCACAAGCCACATTTTGTCCTGAGAAGGCAGAACTGAGTTTTACTGGTCAGTGGGAAAGATTCTGTCAAATGGGCACTTGATGCCCACTGCCAGTGGCACAGATGCGACCGGGTGCAGAGTTGGGACCACGCATTAGCCAATGGGCTGAGAACGGTCATGGGCTTGGAAACAGCAGCAAGCAGGCCACAAGATTGGGGAACAAAAGTTCCTGGGGTTGAGTTCAGCACTGTATGGCCCTATGGCCAACACAAGAGCTTAACCACCAGTGGCACGGGGGGCTGGATGGGTTCCTTAATGATGCTGCAGATGGGGTTGCAGTTCTCTCGGGGTGGATCAGCTACTCTTGATGTGTATAGAGTCTTTGGGAGTTTTCGTCTTATGACAGCAATTGTTCAGTGATGGAGTCGGTAGAGTGTTTGCAGTTGCCCTTTCTGGACTGCTTAGGTTACACAGTTGGTCAGGGTGTCACCTTTGTTCATGATAGAGGGGACCTCGTTGTTGTTGGCTGGAGGTTTGGTTTGGGAGCTTGTTGAGGTTCAGGGGTCACTGGGATCCAGTATAGGATCACTGGGACAACCTTATTAGAATGTTGGTTCACTTGGGCTTGGAGCGCTGGGAGCGGAGTGATGGAGACTCACAGAGTCGTCCGGAGTCAGAGTCAGTGTAATTTGTTCAAGACCGGTGCTCATGGGAGACAAAGTACTTTTTAGTCACAATGGCAGGGCAGGTTCTCTTGGTTTTTGAGGGCAGCTGGCTGCAGGACACACTGAAGTATGGATGGAGGAGTCTGAGGTTGGGACAGGCTGGTAGGACTGGGACAAAGTCAGTTGGTGTCCTCCTCTTCTACTCTCCGCACGGCTGTTCGGTCCTTCTTCTTCTTTCTTCTTCTTTTCAGCTCTGGTCTGAGGAGGTGAGGTTCAGGATTGCCCCTAAATACAAAATGTATAGGTGTTACTGGTAGGCACAGGTCAGGACCAATAGGTCCTTTCCATGGGGTGGGTATACCCCCTATTATGCCACCCTCCAGTGGGAGGGGAGCGTAAGAGTCACTCTGGTTGTCTGGGTCCACCCCATCTGCAATATGGAGGAACTGAGAGTTGTGTTTCACTTTGCCTCCCCATCTGAGGGGTGGAGTTGGCAAAAGTGGGCTCACATCTCTTCCTAACTTGGTTTTCCTGCCAATTCTCCCACCCAAAAGTGGGGGTCAGAACCGGTGGGGGCCAGTTGCTGGAGTAGCAAATGGCTCAGATATCTCAGAAGCTTCCCTTTTGCTGACCCTGCTCATACTGGGGGAGGAGGCCTGGCACCTCGTCCCAGGATGTGCTTTGTTTTAGGACCCCGAAAACAGCAGGATCTCGACCCAGGGGTCCTGACCCTAGAGTAAGGTCATTTTCCAGGGGGCATCTCTAAGATGCCCTCTGAGTGCATTTTTCATTAAATCCCACACTCTCATCAGTGTGGGTTTAATGTGCTGAGAAGATTGATACCAAACTTCTCAGTTTTCAGTAAAGTTTTTATGGTGCTGTAGAGTTCGTATTGCCAACCTCCCATACAATATACTCTTTATGGCATTACTGCACTTTCAATGTCTAAGAATCGGCTTAGACACTGTGGTGGTACAGGGCTCATGCAGCTGTACCCTCACCACTGGTATAGTGCATCCATCAGGTTTATGAGTGACTTACCTATGCCAGGGCAGTGGGTTGTAGGCATGGCACACAAGGATGGGTGCCATGTCAACTCTACACTTTTTTCTGCACCAAAACATGCAGCCTGCAAAGGCAGTGTGTGCATGTAAAGGTACAGGGCCTCTAAGGGTGGCACAATAAGTGCTGTGGCCCTAAGAGTCCTTCCCTAAACACAAGGCCCTTGGTACCTAGGGTACCTTTTACAAGGGGCTTACATATGGCCAGAGAGTTGCCAATTGGGTTTTGCAACAGTACAGTTTTAGGGAAAAACATAGACCCTGGGTACCTGGTTGGCAGTAACCCCGGGCACACTCAGTCAAAGTACATCAACATTAGGAAAAAAGTGGCAGCAACCACTCAAAAAGAGGGCACTTTCCTACAGCCTCTGGAAGACACATTCAATTAATTGTCTATGCACTTTTAAATGTATTTCTATGTATTGTGATTGCACTTTTAAGGTCATATTGACCGAAATAAAGTTTATTGAACTGAACTGAACTGAAAGACAAGAGATGTACATCACTGCATGTGCATTATTAAAATGCAATATTTTAAACTAATGTCCCTTAAAGTGACAGGTGGTACAATTGAAATTAAAAACAATTGTCATGAGCTGAATCGACATGTAGGAGCATTTGTGCTGCCCCAGTGACTAACACTCACATCCGTCATGGCCAGCTTCCACTTTGTGCATGGATACCATCTCCTTTCTTGTGTCAGTAGTCAATTAATTTTTGTAACTGTAATTGTCTAACAAACAATTGTAACATATTCTCTTGCATCATAAAAAAGGCGAGCCACCCTTAACAATTCAGCTTTTCCTTGCAAATTCCAAGGGGTCCCAGTTTGGGCATTACAGTGCTTTTCATGAGCACCAGGTTGCACTACACAAGTCAGATTCATTTTATTTTTTTTGACACATGGAAATTGTAAGTAGCACAAAATCACATGCTGTTTAACCAGTAGGCCACATCTCCAACATGTGGCAATGAGTGGTCTGCTCATTTGGTACAGAAAGGTATGGGAAATGTTTTACTCATCCTTATATTAATAGGAAATGACTGCTGAATGAATGGATAAATGGGTTTCAGCAATTCGAATTTACGACTTCAAAATTGTTTTACTTTTGTTTAGCTTGAATTTGGCTTCAAAATATGGGATTTCCTTTACTCGCCACTTACTTTACCACATTTTTTCACTTTTCATTACTATTTTTGAATATTGATTCCATTACAGCTGTATAACCTCCATTTTCCCTCCATTCCGCTCTCCTTCGTTCCCTTCCTTCTAATATTTGTATTACCCTGCCTCCCTTTCTATGTCCATCCTTTTCATTATTACATTCCTCATGTTTCCATTTGACTTTTCATAATGGGGAAGGCAAGGGACCTACCCCTTTGTTTCATGTCATCTTTTTTCATTCTTTCTATATTCTTTTTCCCTTCCTTCCATGCATACCTTATTGTAGGAAAATAGGCCCTCTCTGAAGGGTCAGCCCACACTTTTTGCCTTCCTCCTCTTTTTGCTAAATTCTTTTTGTTGGCCTTTGTACTCAGACTCTGAGCACTTTACCACAGTTCACCAGTGCTAAATTGCATGTGCTTCGTCCTTAAACATGATGAACCACCTGTAAATCCCTTGTAAAGTGGTATTCCATATACCCAGGGCCTGAAATCTAATAGGTACTAGTGGTCCTGCAGCACTGGCTGTGCCACTGATACAAGCAGCCTTTCAAACCTGTCTCAGGCCTGCCATTGCAGGACCTGTATGTGCAGTTTACTACCACTTCACCTTGGCATTTAAAACATTTGCCTCCCCTTTTATTACACAGAGGTCACCCCTAAGGTAACCCTAGGTAACCCTATGGGCAGGGTGCTGTGTAATGTAAAAGGTAGTTCATGTTGTTTCAAATTTCACATGTACTGGTAGTGACAAACAGCTACATTATTGCTGTGAGGCCTACTCCTCTTACAGGCTAGCATTGTGAATTTCTTAAAACACTTTTAAACTCTAATTCCAGATTAGAAAGGGGAAGCTAAATCATGTTTCATATCTTTGCAATGGTAATGATAAATCCTCCGTAGTGTTAAAGCTGGATATGACACTACTATTTTAGAAATACCACATTTAGAAAGTAGACATTTCTCTGCTCTTAACTTTGTCCTGTGTGCTTGCAGCCTGTCTCCTATTCATGTCTGGACTGGGTGTCAGCTACTTACATGCATTTGCTCTTGACATCCATAAACACAGTAAGAGGGGGTGTGACAGAGGCCTCATCTGCATTCATCTGCATTCTGACAGCCTTCCTGGGCAGGAAGTTTACAATTACATCTGAACAGGCTGTGTCCTGTCAACACACAAAGAACTGATTACCACCAAATGGTAAGCCTGCCAGACAGAGCTGTGATGAAAGGGGACCTATGCACTTCAATGAGCAGCTTTAAAGTCACCCCCACTTCAAAGGCACATATGGGTATAAGTACTGGGTCACTGACCCCACCAAATCAGTCACTGCTGGATAATGAACTGAACCTCTGCCAACTAGAGACTCTATTTCCAACACATATATTGGAATTTTATGTTTTTGTATTTACCATTTCTTTGAATTATTGTTCTGAAAACTCTTTCTTTTGAAGTATTAACATGTTGAGTGACACATAGTTGCGGTAAAACAGTATGGATAGTTGTGAGAGAATTTTATAGATAGCTAATTTAATAGAGCCTTAACCTTATTTATCATCATTGTGCCCCAGTCTAATTTATGCACTTATATTGGGTCAAACATTTCCAGAATAGTGATGTGTCATGTTGTTTGTGACTGCATTGAATGGAAGATTTAAGGAACTGTAGGAGGTGTAGACACATCTTATGTTATAACAGTAAGAGGCCCTTGTATTAATATTGCCACACTATGGTATTGTCTATTCCCACCAATGGGAAACATCATTAACAATGCGGATAACACCGCAATGCTGTTACATCGCGGTCTTTACAATGACAACGATGTTACCACGATATGCCATTACAATACAAGTCTTTATATCGACTTGGGCTAGATAGCATGCTAACATTAAAAATAGTGTTGTTTACTATCCCAACACCTTCCCTACTGATAAGTGGACTGGAGTTGGAATAGTAAATTTCACTTTTCTAATGGTAGCATGCCACCTAGCGCAAGTCGATGTAAAGACTTGTGTTGTAAAGGCATAGCGTGGTAACATGCAGTAATTGTAACAACTGCGATGTAACAGCACGCGTTGTAATAGCACGCTTTGTAACATCATACAACCCCACCAATGAGCTCTACAGTTGAATTTTTACTTTATATGGATGATTTAGTGGTACAGTCCAGATAAAACTGGTGATCTTCTCCAAACTGCTACTTTGCCAACCTTCATTGCCAATCTTTTGATAACTGTTGTGAGCTTTTTCCTATCCCCTTCTTGCTCCAAAGCCCTATGGTTCACAAAAAAGGATTGGGTGGCCCAGATGTGGTTGCCAATTTCCTGGAGGACTGAGAAGAAGGTGGTCCTCTCACATTTTTGTGACTTTTTATTGATGATAGAGGCAGACACTGGAATAATAATCACATTTTAGGTAGTGCTCTCTACTGCAGATACACCATTTTATAGCAGGATAAAGAACAGGGCCAACTGTAATCCACTACAACTGCACCTAATCAGTTATCTCAGAATTGTAAGGAGCAAGCCCTTAATTTACAGAACTATGTTACTGGCAGCTATAATGGAATTATTGTTGAATGTGATGAATGTATGTAACAGCAATGACAGAAAAAATTTACACTTTGCAATATTATGTTATATTATTTTGTAGAGCACACGGCTACTCAGCAGAGTGTCCTGATGCTAGGTAGAGGGGGAACGGACAGGCAACTGGGTAAACTGTTAAAGAGGCAGGTTTTTCGTTTCCTCCTGAACATATCTAGGTTGTGCATTAGCCTAAGGTCTAATGGGAGTCTATTCTAAAAGAGAGGTGCCTGATGGGAAAAGCATCTCCCACCTATTCTGAGGTGGCTAATGTGGGGCACCCTTACCAGGTACGGTGAGGGAGAAGGGTGCTTATAGGTATGTATGCGCAGCCGTCCCTTGCAGGGCCTTAGCATAAGGACCATGCCCTTAAAGACCACCCTCGTTTTCACTGGGAGCCAATGAAGGGCCCTTAGATGGGGGGTCATATGGAGCCTAGGTGGGAGTCTAAGTAGGAGTCTTGCTGCCGCATTCTGCATCACCCGCAGTCTCTTAAGCAGATAGTCTGGGAGACCGAGGTATAGAGCATTCCGGTAGTCGTGTCTCGACGTAATCATGGCTTGCACTACCTTTCTACCAGCAGACTCAGATAGAAGGGGTAGGAATTTTTTCAGCATGCAAAGCACGCTGAAGCAGGACCTGGCTAGGGCCCGCAATCTGAGGTTTGAAGGAAAGGAATTTATCTATGTTGATCCCTAAGTTCTTTCAGCTGTTTTGTGGGGAACCTGGGTGCGCGGCAAGTTGCTCGGACCGCAGGTTCCATGAAATTGTGGGGGACATCTCCAAAGGTCACTATCTCTGTTTGGTCTGGGTTAAATCTCAAATGGTGCCAATCCAACCAGTGAAACACCTTGGTGTGACACCGTGAGATCTGCTCCCATCTAAGTTCTTACTCTTATCGCAAGCAAACAGAAGCTGCATGTCATCTGCATATGAGAGGACTTTTGCACCAAGAGACTCCGTAAGGATTGCTAAGGGTGTCAGATATATATTGAACAGAGTGGGACTGAGAGCCGAGCCCTGCAGCACGCCCACATTCAGTGGTCTTGCTGGTGCGGTGTAAGGCCTGGTCCAGGCCAGGTAGACATAGGACCCAAGCCTTTGTTTGGTTTAGGTGCCGTGTAAGGCGGCAGCCAGACTTCCTGAGTCCGCCTATCCAGTAATGAAGACAGCCAGTTTAAGGCTGAGTGTCTGATCCCTATCTCATAAAGGCGCTGAAGCAGCTTAAGGCACTAACATTGCTATAAGCTGGTCATGACCTGTGATAAAATGTGCTCTGCTCGCTGAGTCCAATAATGAATTGAGGTTATCTAGTTGATCTAGCATAAAGGGAAGAACGTGTAGACAAAAGCTCTCCCTCGGGCTAGGGGACAGATTGTGCAGATTAAGGTGATGATGCGATTTGAACAAGTTCATCTGAGTACCATCATACATGCGCTCATCCTTGGGTGTAGTCACAATAAAAAACTGTTGTGTCCACTTTTGGTTTTTTACTGATGTATACATTGCAACAAGTGGATTCATTTTAACTGTTGACATGAAGATGAGGATGTGTAGTATCTTCCTCTTTGTAAATTAATGGATGTCCCATATAATTTCAAATTCTTTTCCTCAGAAAACTTGCAACACCTGCATTTATACGATCACTTTGAAAAATGGGACATGACGATCCTTAAGCCATAGTTATTTCTGGTTCATCACAGGTATACTAATGGCACACTGTGACATTTAGCCATCTGGACTACTCCTTTTATCTACACATGCAAGCAACTCGTGTATTTTATCTGTTAGCAGCTCTTGACCATTGCACATATAAAGTAGCTAGAACTATGATCTAAAATTCCTTTGATCCATCAAGGCAGATTCCTAGAAATATCCCTTGCTGGCTCAAGGTGGCAACTTTCCCTCTCTCTGACTTTTTCACCTTTTACATAAAGGGATTTCCTGAAGATCAACCTTTTGCTCTATTATACTCCAAGAAAAATACACGCTTCTGTTATTTCAAAGCACAGCATCATATTCTGTTTTAGTTCAAATGTCAGAAAATAACTTTTAAACAATATACAAAATTATTTCTCACGATCTGACTCTAGTCTTTAGGACACAACGTATCATAATTATAAGTTATAAGGAGATAAGACAATTTAAATCATTTAAACAGAAACACTTGAAAAGTCATTTTTTTATTAACATTTGTATTAGAAATGTTTGGTCTCAGCAATTTAAAAAAAGAATAGCTCGCAAAAAAAAAGTTGTAATTGAATGGTATAATACAGGAAGAAAGCGCAATAAAGAAAAAGGTTAAGGGCCAGTCCAGACCGACATTTATGAGTATGTGAATAGTACTTCTGAAGTACTGCTCCGCGGACTTTTAAGTGTCTTTCTGAACTGGCCCAGAAATGTCACACTTCTTAAAGTGTAGATAGAACACAATGCGTTCTCTTTGTACTTATTACACAATAGTACCCCCCGAATATTCCAATTCTATTCTAATTTTAGCTGTTTTGATATTCACTTTTAGGGACATTTAGGATTGCGAAATAAAACCCAAAAAAGGCAGAAATGTCCCCATTATAGTGAGCTCCGGAATCCATAACACGTGCAACAGCCGTGCAACAGCCATGCAGTCTGTAGCTTCTACAGAAAGCTGATGACGTGACCCTTGATGTGACGGATGCAATTGCAAATGTCCTAAATATTCTTGCAGATGTAATTCCATATCACAATACCATTCACAATATAAAAGGTATGACTATAAATATAGTTTTATAAATTGGTTTCGAATATATGTTATTATTTAGTGACACACTTTTGGTGTTGTTAGATGGTGATATAAATACCTTCACTTTGAATGTCAGTTTTTCAGTGAATGTGTCGAGTTTTTGATGATGTATCACATCTAACTTCCATCCTACTCTCATGATCAAGAGCATCAACTGGCAAACACCCTGTGTGGGGCTAGCCCAACCTGCTAAGTGCAACCATGAAGGGCCTACGTGGACATGAATACCAACTACTATATTGTTGTGGCACCGCAAGCAGGAAAGCAGAGTGAACAGTAGGTTGACCACAGGGAAGGGACCCTTGATGACCGTGTGACTTCAGCGCCTCCCTCTTATGCCCTTGTGGGAGCAGACGCCCCATTCAATATTGGGTAATTCCCTGAAAATGCTGCAGCAAGTATATGCCCTCTCTTAAATTCTAATTTTCTCACATGCAAATTGCATGCACACATTATTCACGTCTTTGGGGGAAGTGACTTCTTCGCTACCCACTCTGGCGAAAGCCGAGGACCTTAGATACGCCATTAGGTTAGGGCTGAAACATGTTGGTGCTTTAGGGTCATAGGGCCATCACATCACATATATTTTTTTAATCTTCCCTCCCACCCTACGTATAAAGGATACTTTTGGAGTGGGGGAGGAATTTTATCTTTAAGGTTATGTCCCCACACACCAAGTCTTCATAAGTGCTCCCTGAAATACGGTTGACCCCACCCCGACCTTTAGTAGTTGGGGTAAACACGAAGATGAAGCATGTCACTATTAGAGTGAATGAGGATTATATTAAGACAGGGATCCCTCCTCCTTTCCACCTATAATAGCGGGTGTGCTGCCACCTGGCATACTAACCATCCCTAGACACTGGCTAGGCCTTCACAGAGGAGGAAAGATTGGGGGCTCTTAGAAATGTGGAAAAAACTGATTTCCCTATGATAAAGTGGTTACTTTAAATTGAGATCAGGAGATTGGCATTTTAATATATGAGGATGAGCACCAAGTCTTGGGCTTCATAAAATCAAAAGAATTCCTAAATTTAAAGAACAAAGATAAACACATATTTGCAAAGACACTCATAAACTCACAAGGATACACACACACACATGCACATAAGCAGACAAATATACGGATCGTCAGAAAGAGACGCAAACAGATATAAAACACATAAACATTTTTATGAGAAAGAGATATATGTATGTACATTCTGTCCCCCTTGCTCTCTCTCGCTCTTGCACTCACACATAAAAAAGTACCGAAACACACAGACACCCACAGAGACGTTTAGAGACATACACAAACACAGAAGAAGAAAAGGTGGTGGTATCATGGCACGTTGTGGCATTGAAGTACTAAAATCTGAAGAGGAGCTGGAAATAGAATAAAATGGCAATTAAAAAGCCCCATAACCAAACCCTCACATCCAAACTCATAAATACAATCACAAATAAAAAATACTGACACACAATCACAGTAAACAATATGCAAACACACAAATAGAAGCAAATGAAGAAAAACAAAAATAGGTAGCAAGAGGCAGAGACTGGGGGCCAAAAGTAATCTGAGACAAAATCCTAACTTTATGACTTTGAGTATTCACAAAAAGATAGTAAAGTTAGGAATCCTAACTTTACTATTCCTAAATGCCTTTTATGAATATCAAAAGTTGTAAAGTTAGTATTTTGACTCAAATTAATTTTGCGTATCAGGCCTAGAGTGAGGTACATAGGGGTACACAGCAGACATATAGATAAACCCACTGTGTAATTTCCATAGAAAATTGATTTTTGGTTTGCAAATAACTGGTTCTTGAAACTTTCCATAAAATAAGTTTATCCACCTCAATTCTTCCTCTAATGTTTTGGGTAATCTCTCAATCGGGAGTGAAGAAAAAAAGGGAATCACAAAATGCAAATTCCTTATGTACTTTTCATTGGGGATTTTTAGACACTGCTGCATCCAAACCAGCTCAACAAAATTAAGCCAAATTTGACAAAAAGCTAGATCTTTACCCTGAATGCATGCCTTTTGTAATTAGAAGTAAATATTTTCAGTATTTTTTCAGAAATTAAGGTTCATAAATTATAGATGTCAGGACCATTGGGCTTAAATTTAAAAATGCAAGCCTTCTGATTAGCTAGTGAGGCTTTTTCATACCGAGCTCTCTGATTGACTGGCAGCAACATAGACAGAAATGTAGCATATGTTATTACAGGGCCCGGGCATTTGGTCCCCTATCCTGTAAAGGTTTTGGAAAAAGGTGATAAGGGGACATTAGAAGTGATATTCTGACTGTTTAGGCCTTGTTGTGGGGTCTCAGAGTGACTCCCCAAGATCCTAAATTTATAATTCTTTTAATCTGTCATTGTTGGACTTGTCATTCTTATGGTGGTCTCCCCCCAAACCTTTTGCTTATTGCCTCCACGTTTTGCTGAATCTTTTTGTAGGCCTTAGGACTCTAAGCACTTTACCACTGCTGGCCAGTGCTAAAGTGCTTGTGTGTCTTTCTCCAGACATATGTCACTCATATACTTCAACACTCACCTATACTGCCTTTCACATATGTAATTACTCACCCCTATACCACTGGCACATCCATTCACTCACTGTCATATCCATACACTCACTCAGTCACCCATAAAGCCCCTCATAGATACACTCAGTAACTCATACAGTCATTTATTTACCCACTCACTCCTCCATGTAGGCAGTCACACACACTCTCATCCACCCACACAGACACTCATGTAGGTACTCAGACAATCAAACAATGACCCAAACCGCTACTCACATAGACACTCACTAACCCACACAGCCACTTAGACACCAACTGACAGACTGATTCAGACCTTCACACAGCCTAGTCACTCACCCATACACTCACTGAGACATCTAATCCCTCACTTCTAAGGTCAGTCATGCACCAACTGAATCATTCATAGAGGCACTCATACACCCACTTTTCACCAATACACCTTGGTATTTGTATTTAACACTCAGTAACATTTTGGAAATGCTCAGAATCACTGGATGATGTCAAGAGTGATGTCATGAGTAATGTCATTTGAGATGTTATAAGTGATGTCATAACTGATACTAATTTAGTGAGCGAGAAAAAACAAGAGCTCCACCACCTCCCGGCAAGACTTCTCAACCAGTGTGTTTGTGGCAGGTCGCTACAGCTTGCATTGAGAAAGTTGCTGCTTGCATTGCAAAAGCTTCCACCCAAGTAGAACAGCTACTCAAGCGACAGAAAGAAGCAGAGCCCTCTAGTGCACCATGAGGTGAAGTTCATAGTGATTTTACAGTGCAGGACAAGTTCTCAGCATTAAACATCAGTGCAAGCAGCATGACAGACCACAATTCCGCAGTTCACAGAACTCAGCGGAATCTCACAAAGTTTTTAGGTAACTGCGTGGAGTTTTGTGAAGTAAACCCTGCGAATCCCACCTACCCCTCTCAAAAAGCATTTAAGACCGCTGCGTAATACTAAAATTATGTAATTCCTTATTTTAAGTGCACTAATTAGAAAGCATGCAACAGGGTAACAAGTACCAATATCAGTCAACAGTAACAAAGCAGGCCTAACTTGCCTATAGTTGCGTTAATCCAAGATTGGATTTAAGTAGGGGAGGGCGTAATTTGCGAAATTGGCATTCACAAACTTCTGCGAAACGTCAAAAAATTTCAACGAACATGTGGATTTTCGCGTTTTTGCAGAGATTTTCGGGGCTGGCCTTCTTTGCGAGTTCATAGTGCTTTTCCTGCACTATAGCTGTGTAAAGGGCCAGAAGAGTTGTCTCTCCACAGTGACCATGTGTGTGTAACTTTGCCATCGCGCCGAAAGGAGCCGGGGTCCCTTGAGTGAACTGTCCATCATAGTGGGTAAAGTGCACGAAGATGGTGCACACTGCTAGTGTGTGGGGCCGGGCGAAACGGGCAGGCTTCTATGCGAGTTCACATGCCTCTTGTGTTTATAAAAGATCAGAGACTGATCAGAGCAGGAGATGAGGAGAAAGAAGCTCCTGATCACAGGAACTGCATGGGGATTGTGCTGGTGAAAGTCAGGGATGCAAAGGCCTCCATCCAGCATCACAGCTAATTTTCGACTGTAGATATGGGGAGAAAGCACACCTGCCCAGCCTCGACAAAGCTCACGATTTTTTAGGGGCTGATTAATGAGTTACTAAATTTGAGCTTCAGCTCGGGCACCTGTAAGTGTTTCTTGTTGAGGTTTAATTTTTGTCACAGGAGCACCGTGCGAGAATGAATCCTGCCCTGCATATTTATCCAAGAAGACGCCACCGTTTTGTGCGATACCTCTACTCAACTGGAGTACTTCCTACTGGCTAATCAGTAAGTGCCACCTCGTTGAGTAAGTGTATAGTGCTTTTCCTACACTACAGCTGCGTAAAGGGCCAGAAGAGTTGTCTCCAGTGACCATGTGTGCGTAACTTTGCCATCGTGCCAAAGGCGCCAGGGTCCCATGAGTGAGCTGTCCATCCTACTAGGTAAAGGGCGGGAAGACGGTGCACACTGCTAGTGTGTGGGGCGAGGCCAAACCGGTGGGCTTCTATGCGAGTTCACATGCCTCTTGTGTTTATAAAAGGTCAGAGACCGATCAGAGCAGCAGATGAGGAGAAAGGAGATCCTGGTCACAGGAACTGCACGGGGATTGCGCTTGTGCAAGTCAAGGATGCAAAGACCTCCATCAAGCATCACAGCTAATTTTTGACGGTAGATATTGGGAGAAAGCACACCTGCCCAGCCTCAACAAAGCTCACGATTTTTTGGGGCTGATTAATGAGTTAATAAATTTGAGCTGCATCTCAGGCACCTGCTTTATTTATCTCTGTAAGTGCTTCCTGTTGAGTTTTAATTTTTGTGACAGGAGCACTGTGCCAGAAAGAATCCTGCCCTTCATATTTATCCAAGAAGAAGACACCACCGTTGCAACACAATTCCGTTCCGCCATGGATCGCGGAAGTTTTGACATTTTCCAGTTCCACGCAGAACGTGAAAATGCCGAAATTTCGCGAGCATAACAGAATTTGCCGCCGACCCCTGGATTTAAGCATCTTTTATGCACCTGCAGGTAAAAAGGACATACAAGAACAAAATGCATAGTGTCACATTGACAGGGGATGCCTTTTGCCATCATATGCTCACCCCTCAAATCGAGTGGTGCTACAACTCAAACTTGAACTGTGTTAGCATGAAGCAGAAAGTTTAAGCGAGCACAAAATTTAGATAGATCCTTAACATATTTAATCCAAAGGGTCTTATTAGCATTGTCAAGGTACAATCAGTCTTTAACCTTATAAGTGCGGCCATCGACCTATGGCAGATGACACACAGCCTCCCCATTGTGGGTGTTGGCCATAATTTTGTTTTATATGTCAGAGTATTCAGGTTCCTGGCTCTTGAGGTTTGCAGAGCATGGTGGGAAAGAAAACCTCAGTTTCAAAATGTTTTTCAAACATGTCTGTGGTTTAAAGGTTTGCAAGGGTTGTGTCACAGCACAGTCTTAAATACCACAGGTACCCCTATTGCTTATCTATCAAAGTAGCACTGTAGGGCCCTTTGTGTCATTCATCTTGTAGGTCACCCACACAGTGGGGCACCATTCTTATCAGGGCATATGAGGAAACTTGAGCTTTGGGGTAGCAATTTGAATATCTTACAAGAAATGCAGATGGTGAAGAAGCAGGAGGTGGAGATGGAGTTGACCTGAAAAGTCATGGTCATCATTCGTGTCAAGGAAATCACTAGGGGCCCACAAAAAAGTAGTCAGAGTTCAACCCAGATATGGACGATGAACTGGAGATCCTCTCATTCAAAGTGAGGCACATATAGTGATAAATATTCATAGAAGAAGCAACTTCGAGACACTCTGCCCGAGTAGCTGAGCGCTTTCTTAGACCACTCTAAGCATAGCATAACTTAGGAAGTGGTAAACTTAGAAGCCATGTTGGCAAATGTGAATGAAGTATAACAGGTAGTGGAAATAAAGGATGTCTGCACAGTGGAAAATGGCCTTCTCTATGAGATTCAACAGTGTAATTTATTCCCCTATGTTAAGAGGTGAGAGGGCAATCTGTGACTAGTCAATGTTTTGTCATTCAAGCAATAGTGGAGCATGTGCACTAGAAAAGTGTTTTGCCAAATGTCATGTATTTTGACAGCTCGAACAGGTATGTCATGAAACCTAATCTGTGAGGCAAAACATGAAGGTGTTGATAATGGATGAAATGAGCATGGTATAAAACCTAATAATTCCTTTCTAACACCAAAGTATGCAAAATCTTAGAGGACAAGCTACATTGTGCTATTTGTAATAAAACATGTAACACTTACTGGAGCCCTCATCATACTGGCACCTGGAAGAAGATGCATAATGAGACCAGAAACAGCATTGGTAGCATTGGAATTGTAAATATTTGGTTACACTTCCTTTACCAACAACACACTTAAAACATGCATTGGGCTGCAGACTGAAGGCCAGATGTACTATCATTAGGAACTACAATGTTCAAAACTGCGATTTATACAAAATCACGATTTGAAAATCGAAATTCCTAATGTACTAAATTATTATTTGACATTAGAGATTTCTAGTGGGGTCTCAAATCGACTTACCTCATAAACATTGATGAGGTAGGTCGCATTTTGTGACCCACTAGGGATCTCAGAAATCACAGGGATGGTGGCCTGATGTTTAGAACGTTTTTTAAATAAAGCAAACTTCTTTTTAAATGCAAACTATTTTCCATCAAAGAAAACAGGCTGCTTTAAAACAAACTAAAAAAAAACCCTCATAGTTTGGTTTTTAGGGGCAGGCAGTGTTCCATGGAATCGCCTCCTGCTCTTCAAAATAAGATTTTTCAACATTATTAACAGGGAAGGGGTGCTTTTGGGACCCCTTCCAGTTTGTGAATTGGTTACACTTCCATTGAGGTATTTGTATAGTATTAATGTTTTGCAATCGGAATTCAGCCGTAAAACATTCATACATACCAATTTAAAGCGATATTTGGAAGGGACACAGTAAACACGCCCCTTCTGAATACCAAACCGCATATTCAACTCACAATTCAGCAATAAGTTACTGATGTGCAATTTGGCTTTTGTACATAAAAAAAATGTTTTGTTCACAAACAGCCTGTTTGAGATCTCACAAAAGCTTCAGACATGTGGCAGTTAGATGAAGGCATTCCGAGTGACACACCTGGGAAAATTGTTTCCAGTGGAATCATACGAAATCTCTATTGTAAAGAACTTGTAGGTCCAGCATTGAGAAAATAAAAAACCTGCTTACTATATGCTAGCCCTAGAGCCATTCAAAAGTTTAATTATGGCAAAGAAGAAAGTAAGCATGAATGAAGCCATAGATCACCTGGAGCATTGAGGCATGAATGACTCTTGAAATTAGAAGAAAGGTCAGAGAGTCAAAGAGCTGGAGAAAAAAGTCTATCAAACTGCAGTTTTTGAAAAGGTTTACCAGTTGAGTCTAAAATGCTGCACGTTTCGCAGAGGAACCCAGACATTAGGTCAGGTTTAATGAATGGAGCTATAGGTTGCATGAAGGGATTTCTCACATACTCAAGAAGAGATGCCTCTCAGGTCATGTTAATTGGTTTGAATAGGTACATGAGGGGCAAAACATAGCTGTTTGGAGGGCAGGATTCTACTTTTCAAGGATGCATATGTGTGAATAAAGCAATTCACAGTATTCCTCGTGTGCTGTGGGACCTCCGTAAACAAGTTGCCCTTCCTGCACAAAAACAATCCAGTGGGGAACCACAACAGTGGATGCTGCCTCTCCTCCACAATTTGTTTTTTTTTTTTTTTTTTAAAGTCTTTTATTAATATAAAGGCATCGTAGTCAGTGAGATCAATACAGATAATCGGCATAATTACGTTTGTACAATACCAAACCGGCATCTGTTGTGGTGGCATACCTGTTACATCATAATCACATTCTGTCTGTCTAAACCCTGCATATGTATTTCTATTCATCAGACACATGTTACCAGTATTGCGTAACATGCTAAGTAATCGTGCCACGATGCCCAACCTGTGAAACTGTCTTGTAACTTTCAAGAAACATTCCCCACCCACACCCCAACTCAGTGTCATCACTTTTATTTATGTTGCACACGTCTCCTCCTCTTAACAGGCCTCACCGCCCTATTGTCTTATCTCGGTGCAGTCATCCCAACACGTCGCCACAATTAGCACAGAGAATCAGAACCCTATAGCCTCAACCATCACTCCTCCTCCTCCTCGGAGTCTAGGTCATCTCCCTCCGGTAAGGGTTCACAGATTTCCCCCCTGTAAACATTCCACCCTGTCCACACCTTGTTCCATTTGCGGGGTGCAGCTCGAAGGACATACACAGTTCTTTCCGTGACCATCAGGATGTCCATGTGCTCAGCCCATCTGTCTGCAGTGGGCACGTCTGGAGCTCCCCATTTCTGTGCAATATCACGTTTCGCCACTGTCATAGCAAGTGTGGCCCAGATGATACCATATCTGTTCAGGTCATTGGGGTCCCATATGTTTAAAAGGCACTTACGCGGGTCTGGCAGAGTGGAGACCTTAAGTGTCTGGGATATGGTGCGCATTATCCGTGTCCAGTACCCCTGAATTTTGGGGCAGTCCCAGAGTGTGTGAAATAGTGTCCCTTCTTCCCCGCAACCTCTCAAGCAAAAGGGAGTGGGTGCTCTGTGTATTTTGTGGAGTAGAGTCCTGGTGTAGTAGATGCGATGTAAAATTTTCAATTGTACTAGTCTAAATTTGGCCGAAATGCCTACTTCTCTTGGAGAAGCCAAGGCCTCATTCCATTCCGTTTCATCCATCATTCCTATCTCCCCCTCCCATCGTTCCTTAAGTTTTGTCGTGGGGTCCTTTAAGTTGTTTATTAGTTTTTTGTAGGTGAGGGACGTGGCGCTCTGCTGCATGTATTCCGTTAACAGCCTGTCCTCAAGTGGCGAGGAGTCCGGCAGATCAGTGCCCTGCGGGATCGCTTGGAGCAGTGCATGTCTAATTTGGACATAGCGAAATGTTTCAGTGGGTCTGAGGTCATACTGTTGTTGCAGTTGTAAGAATGGGAGCACTGTGTCATTGTCCCAGAGGTCCCCCACCGTGGAGATACCTATCAGGTCCCATTGTGCGAACCCCTTGCATGTTCTAAGGTTTCCCAGTGATTTCGTGTCCCACAGTGGCGTCAACTTGGTAATTTTCCCCGTCCAGCCCAGCCGTGCCTGCGCTATGTGCCAAAGGGCCGCTGTGTGTCGTGTCGGGCCGTGTAGATGTTTAAGCTGTGGTTTATTATACAGTACCGATAGCATGGAGTCTGTCCCTAATTGTGCCCAATCGGCCCTGTATGCAGGGTCGTTTCTCAGTGCGTGGACCCATTGGTTAATTACTTTAAGCTGAGCTGCCCAATAATATACTTGAACGTTGGAAAGTGCGATCCCCCCCTCATACCAACTTTTTACCAATTTGTCGTAGGCTATTCGCGCTGCACCATTGCTCCAAAGGAGATTGGATACCAATGCCGCAATCTGTTTGAAGTAGCGTGGAGGGACAAGATGCGGGGTGTTTTCCAATATGTAAAGAAATCTGGGGAGTGCCATCATCTTAAATAAGGCTGCGCGCCCCAGGAGGGTGAGGGGTAAGGTCGCCCAGTGCTTAACGTCAGCGCGCAGGCGGTCCAGAGGTGGTCTCAGGTTGCTAGTGAAGAAATCTGCCTCAGATTGTACAATGATAATGCCCAGGTACTTGAAGGAGGTCACCGGCGCCGCTAGAGGGCAATCATCCGGCAGGTTCGGTGCCGGACCCCTCAACGTGTAGATCATCGATTTTGACCAGTTCAGGGTATAGCCAGACGTCTCCCCATGCATGTTACAAATGTCCAGCAGAGCTGGGATGCCGTTATCAGGGTCTACCATGTAAATGAGCATATCGTCGGCATAGAGGGAGACCTTGTCTTCCCATCCCTCCTGCCACTGAATGCCTCTAAATAAGGGCGTGTTTCTGATCAGAATTGCTAAAGGTTCGAGTACCAGCGCGAAGAGCAGGGGTGACAGGGGGCACCCCTGTCTGGTACCCCTGCCCAACGGGAACGCCGGCGAGATGTGGCCATTAGACACCACCTGTGCCACTGGTTTAGTATAAAGTCGCCGTATCCAGGCTATATATTTCGACCCAAAGCCCATACGCGTGAGTACCTCGAAGAGGTATTCCCACTCTACTAGGTCAAAAGCCATTTTTGCATCGAGGGAAAGGATCACCGCCTTCTCAGTGAGTAGGTGTGACCGTGCCAGCACCCCATGTACTCTCCTAAGGTTCAGCGCCGTGCTCCTGTGGAAAACATCCCTCTGTTTACTCTTTGTATATTTCTCTGAGTATGAGTAAGCACAAGTAAAAAAGAGAATAGTTCTGTACTGTTTCCACGATTCCACTGAATCAGGGTTGTCATGTTCAGTGGTTACCAGAAACCAGTCCCTGTTTCAGTAACTCTAAACAAGATGCAATAGTGATTTTGCCCATTTTAACTTGTCTCACGTGTTACAACTGATTTTCACTTCTTAAGGATTTAACCATTTGTCAAGTGTTGGCAAGTAGAGATCGAAATGACTACAACGACCATACAGCCCTGTTTATGTAACAGAAAACGAGATGCAATAGTGAGTTTGCCCATTTTCACTGTCTCACATGTTGCAACTGCTGTTCATTTTTCATGGACTGAGCAATATACATACAATACTTTGCTCTGAGGCATTTCTGCCTACTTAGCTTGAAGTTGTCCTCAACTGAAATTTTCAATGGCATGAGTGACACCATACCTAGAGGTCCATTAGGATGGCGGATGGACATCCTGTCTGAGGACGGAACGTCCGCCTCAGGTGCGGAGGTCCCATTTGTGGAATTTTGGCGGGTGCATCCCGCATTTTTAACATTGCGGCGGGCGGTACTGAAAGCACCGCCCACGGCAGTGTTAAAAATGCATGTTGTGCGTTTCAAAGCACAACATGACAGGCACCGTGCGGTGCCTGCCATGTTGTATTTTATAACGCAGGGGGGTACCATAGGTACCCCCATGTGCACCCCCCACACCCCCTTTACACCCTGGGGGCCCGCAACGGGCCCCCAAAGCAAGGACCGTATGCCGCCACGGAAATGCATAGCCCTCAGCACATCCTAATATGGTTGGCGGTGTCTGATAGACACCGCCACCATATTAGAGCTTTTCTGCCGCGGTTGCAAGGTGATCGCCGCGGAAAAGCGGTGGACGGTCTTTCCGTCTGCCATGGTCCCCCCCGCCATATTACAATGGGTGGCGGACGGGCAAGGATGGCGGACGGATCACCACCGCCTGCATGGCGGTGGCGATCCGTCCGCCATCCTAATTGACCCCCAAGTCTGTTACTCAAATATTTGTAAAGCATTAAGGTAACTTAGCTGATTAGAAGTGGCAGGTGACCCCCTGACCCTGAAATGCTCTCATGATGACTAATGATAAATGTACAACAAAGTTGTGTGTTTGCTAGGCCTTGCAAAGGTAAAATACACGTTACTTCTCCACTGTGTTGCCTTAACTATTTAGAGATGTCATGTTCATTCCTTAATCCAAAGTGCAACATATCAGCACATCCAATGAACTGCTCAAATGTCTTCTTAACAAGTTCAGTACCATGGAAATATATCACAATATTAATATCTACCTATTTTGTTTTTCCTCATTCGCTACTTATGGTGACACTAAACATTTCCACACTTCCACACTTCAACCAATAGCTATGTTCTCTATTTCACAACAGGTTGATTTGGCACAGCACCTGCCCATAGTTTGGCCACTGAACGGGTTCATCTAGGCAGACAGCAACAGTGAGTCTCACTGTGCCCACAACAACGCCACTAAGCCCAGCTTCAATAACTCAGACAACCCCAGACCTCCAACCTGTGTACCTGGCACAGTTTCAACTATCTCGTGCCCCCTAGTCCAGGATTCTGCTGCGAGATCCAATAGTCCAGACAGCCTTCCTATAGTGCAAATAACTTTTGGATGCTACTCACTATAAGTATATTAACTTTAAATGTTTACATGTTTATGTCTTAAATACTGTATACGTTACCTTGTCGGTTATCATGTTTTCTTAGGGGAAAATTATTAATATTTAAAAGGGCTTTTTTCTCTTATCAAAAAGGATCATTTTGACAAGTTGGTATGCAATTTTAGAACTGCAGCAGCAAGGCTACAGTTATAGGACTGGAGCCATCTTTGCATTAACACACTAGTAGATGTCACATTTTTCATGTGATGAGTGATTTTTGGATACAATATGCTCCTGCCTTACAGTATAGTTAAATATGCCACTTAGGGTTTTAGCCAATGTTGACAGTAGACAAAATAAAAACAAAACAGCAGTATCAGCCCACAAAAAATACAAAAAGAGCCTTTTGTTCTCATATTTCCAATGGCCAGTTATCCTCTCATGGACTCAATTACGAGGACTCTTTCACACAGTTGTTTAATTAGGGTTCAGTAACAATATGTCAGGTCCTATTCTGTATGTAATCAATTTGGCACCAGCCCTGTGGAAAAGAAAGTTGGTCTTAGAACCAGTTGATGTAGCTGAGGAGAAGAAGACTTCTAATTTTCCTAAACACACGCCTGGTAGGCACACAAATTTCGTTCAGATTCTGCCATGTGGGATTTGTCTCAAAGTGGTGCACTGTGGGACAGTTTGCAGCAAGACAAACAGGATGTGTTGTAAAACTGGGGAGAGTTGCTCCAGTGAACTTTTTTCTCATTGGTTAAGAAGTGCCTAGGAGTCATCCCCACCCACTGGTGAGTGAAACCTGCAAATCTGGCATTTCACCCAGTGCTCAGCAGAACACTTTCTGGGCCTGTGGAAGAATAAAAGATGACTGAACCTCCTGTTTGAGACCTGTGTGGACATCTGAAGGGCTGGTTCAACTCTCACCCCCACTCCCACTTGTACCAATGGCTAAATAGATGCCCAGGGTCAATTGACTGACCTCCCGTGTGGCTATAGGGAGACAACAAGCTGCAAGAGGCCTTTTTACTGAAGAGCCCAGCTGGCAAATTGCAACTGGAAATGGACTGTATCCCACTTATGACCTCTGCTGGAATGAGTCTTAGCACTTAAATGCTGTCACTGACAACCGGGTAGCCTTAGAAGTGACCAAGATTAACTGATCCAGAAACTCAGAAACTGGGAATTTGAAATTTGCTGGGCTTCCAAGAACTCAGCAGGACTGTCTAGCAGCAGTAGCTAATTTTGAGAAGACTTTTTTAAATTCAGCTCTTGGCTTGCCCCGCTGGAGCATTCACATTTACTTTGTTTCTAAATTGCATCCCAGACTGTGGCACATTTACATAAGTTAAATGCAGTGAATCGTCCGCTTGAAATTTTCACTCCCATCCGTCATCTCTACCGGAAACACTAAGTGCAGCTACACAGTTCTGACCTCCGAAATGTCCTATCTCTCTCCCCCCTTTTTAGGTCGAGGACGGACGGCTGGCTTGCCAGCCGGAAGTCGGAGAATTAATGTCTTTCAGTGGGTGCTTTAAACCCGCCTCTCTCCTCCTCTCTCCTCCATTGGCTGGCTTCCTAAACCAATGAGATGTCATCAGTGATGTCATCAGTGATGTCATTTGAGATGTCATCAGTGATGTCATCAGTGATGTCACTGACCATGTCATGAATGATGTAATATGTGACATCATCAGCAGTGGATTGCGGGTGCGCGATATATAGTTAGTGCAACTAACTATATATGGAATTTCAATGGTTTTGTGTGAGTAAAATAAGGTTTTTTAAATGCTAATTCCTAACTATATATGGTCTATAACCTATGGTTTTTTCAGTGAATTTTCAAGGTTTTGTAAATGCTAATTCCTAACTATATATGGTCTATAACCTATGGTTTTTTCAGTGAATTTCAATGTTTTTTTAATAGCAAATATCATAAGCTGTCGAATGTCAAGTACGTGGTAAGTGAAAACATTTTCGTGTTTATGCACACTGATCTGCTTTGAATGGTGCCCCCCCCCCCTCATTTCTATTAGGAGTACTCTCTCTTTGCAGATAGTGAAAGGTAGTTAACGCAGGCCTTTGCCCCCGTTGTAATACGTCGTGCCTGCTTCTCTCTCCATTTGATTGATTGTTATCCAAGCATTTACTGTTTTAGAATTGGTTCTCTTTGGTTCATTCTCTATTTACAAACAGACACAGAGTCGCAATACTCTGTTTAGTCTTTGCAGATAACGAAAAATCGTGTAAAAAAAAAGAAAAGGAATCGAGCAAAATCAGTAGGCCACTAATGGGATCTCTTTTTGACCTCGCTAAAATACAAACATTAGGAACAACCCCTCATGACAAATACAAAACTAGTGAGATGAACTGAACTCCACACAATGATGGCTGCAAAACAGCTCGGCTCCGCCACCCACCCCGCCCAAAATAACGATAAAGAGCGGCTGCCATGATTGGTTGCGGAATGGCCACGACGGAGCTACGAAATGGTGGTGCTCTCATGCTAACCCCAGCTTCAGTCTGAAACATCCAGAAACACTGTAGACTACCAATTCGATCAGTTCCGGTAGCGCCCCAATGTAACCCGGTAGAGAAGAACTAGCCCTCCCCTCTTTGACTGATGGTTCTTGTTGCCTGTCCCTTCTGTTGTCATTTAACAGAACTATTTAGCCTGCTGAAAGGGGTTGTGTTCCGACCGCTGGTTGGTGGAGACATTTTGACTATATTCTGGACCTGCGTTGTCGTGTAATGCGTCATATGACGCGCCGCGTTAGCGCATCCGGAAGTCATCCGGGGCGCGACGCGCAGCGCGTAACGTAAGCATAACAAGTCATGTGACTTGTTAATAAAACTTTTCATTGGTTCATTTTACTTTTCTTATTCTAATGATGAAAGGCTTGGTCATATGACCTAAAAATTACGCTTTTTATTACTTCCGAACATTATTTTTTCTTAAATATATGTTATAATGTTCCAGGCTAATGTACTTTCCTGGAAAATTTACAACTGTCCTGCAAGTAAAATATATTCTTTTTTCGAGAAAAAGAGCGTTTCTTCGTCCCATGACGGAGCCGTTGAGCAAAAGAGGGTCGACCTGCTGTCTTAGTCGCCGATACGCCTGAATATGAGATTCTTATTGATCACTTTATGTTGCAGGAGTAGAAAACACAACAGCCCTTGACCATTTATCTTTACTGCGTTCCTGCGTATTATACCTTTTACCCTTCATGTAATTGGTCTGCTTTATTTCACTTGCCTTTTAATGATTCTAAAACAGTGACTATTATTAAAAACTTTACCAATGTATATACTACTACCATGTTTTCTTTTAAAAACCTTTATTGTGAAAATTTCATTATACAAATACGAGCCTATAACCACGTGGGCCGGCCACAGAGCAAACTGTAATCGTATATGATGAGTAGACATTTACACTGTAGAGGAACGTAACGGGCGGGCCATTAGGTTGCAAGAACTAAGGTGTCTAACAGTTGCGGAATCGGTGGACGTACATTTTATGATTAAAATACGACAGGGCCAGTTACAATAAAATTATCTAGATATACATTTGCGGGCAAGTACCATGGGTGACGTTAATTCGAACTTTCAATAGTACAGTAATCAATAACACATCAGAACTTAATATCAATAGGGATGTCGAAATATTCAATCAATTCTCGTCCCCGCCCGCCATATGCTTCAAAACTGCATACGTATCTCGTGATTTCAAGGTTCTGCAACCAGTACACAACAAGGAGTTACGAGTCCCATTTATTCCGGCGCCATTTTGGGCGAGGACGGGCAGGTCCAGGATATAGTCAAAATGTCTCTACCAACCATCGACTATGATGATGTTCATATGCTGTATTTATTAGAGTAACACTCATCTGTCCACATGAAATTAATTTGCCACAATCTAAACATGTCATTTTAATCTTTCCAAAGTTCTAAATATTTGGGACCATTTCCCTTGCCTCTGATGCTGTCAGTGCCACTTCTTTGATGAATGTACTGGCAGGTCGGGGGTTCTCCTCCAAATCTCTCTTTTATGCAGCACTATAATTAATTGGTGCCACCTCTCCATATGACGATGCATGGTATAGTTACCATAACTATATTTTTTTTCGGTTCCTCTGGAGAGTACATCGTGGCAGATGAAGCGTGTAACGTACCGGGCATTTACCTTTTTTTGCATGTACAGGAAAGGAAAAAAAAAATCGAGCGTCCGAGTTCTAAAGTGTCCCAGGGCCATTTTAGTAGGCCAGGCCCAAATCCAAAGAACAAGCCGCCATTTTGAGAGTCCTGTTGCAGCCGCCTATCGCTGTAGCATCAAGAGCAGCCGAACTCAGCTGAATGGCAACTGAAACGGTAAAGGGGCGCCCCACTACAGCAGACGAGCCTCCACCTAGGAAGGCCCGTTCACGCCGCCTCCCCCCCCCCCTTCGGGCACCCCACGCCGTTATTCGGAGCAGTATTGTAGGATGGCCACACCAGTGCGGCAACTTGCTAGACATCACCTCGGTGGTAACCGAATCTCCGCGCCTTGTGGTGTCTTCTATTCAGAAAACATTGTTGTGCTGCCTTCGACCTATTCGCCGCAAGTGCGCACGCAACTCAGCTACATAGCTTGCTAGACACCACCTCGGTGCCATCCGGATCTTGGAATCTCAGCGCCTTTTGGTGTCTTCTCTTCAGAAAATATTGTTGCGCTGCCTTTGGCCCCATTCGCACATCGGTCCGCTACTGACGCCATCTCACAGGCTAATGGGGCGCCCCACGCCGAGTTTCAGCATTGTAGGATGACCACACCAGTACAGCAACTTGCTAGACATCACCTCGGTGCCATCCGGATCTTTGCATCTCAACGCCTAGTGGTATCTTCCATACAGAAAATATTGTTGCGCTGCCTTTGGCCCCATTCACACATCGGTCCGCTACTGACACCATCTCACAGGCCAACAGGGCGCCCCACGCCGACTTTCAGCATTGTAGGATAGCCACACCAGTGCACCTTACTAGACACCACCTCGGTGCCATCCGGATCTTGGCATCTCAGCGCCTTGTGGTGTCTTCTATTCAGAAAATATTGTTGCGCTGCCTTTGGCCCCATTCGCACATCGGTCCGCTACTGACGCCATCTCACAGGCCAACGGGGCGCCCCACGCCGACTTTCAACATTGTAGGATGGCCACACCAGTGCGGCAACTTGCTAGACACCACCTCGGTGCCATCCGGATCTTGGCATCTCAGCGCCTTGTGGTGTCTTTTAGTCAGAAAATGTTGTTGCGCTGCCTTTGGCCCCATTCGCACATCGGTCCGCTACTGACGCCATCTCACAGGCTAATGGGGCGCCCCACGCCGACTTTCAGCATTGTAGGATGGCCACACCAGTACAGCAACTTGCTAGACATCACCTCGGTGCCATCCGGATCTCGGCGCCCCACTGCAGATGAAGTGCCTCTCAACTATGAAACCACCACGGTGCCATCCGGATCTTGGCGCCTTGTGCTGGTTCCGGCCTATTCACACATCGGTCCGCTACTGACGCCATCTCACAGGCTAATGGGGCGCCCCACGCCGAGTTTCAGCATTGTAGGATGACCACACCAGTACAGCAACTTGCTAGACATCACCTCGGTGCCATCCGGATCTTCGCATCTCAACGCCTAGTGGTATCTTCCATACAGAAAATATTGTTGCGCTGCCTTTGGCCCCATTCGCACATCGGTCCGCTACTGACACCATCTCACAGGCCAACAGGGCGCCCCACGCCGACTTTTACCATTGTAGGATGGCCACACCAGTGCCACAACTTGCTAGACACCACCTCGGTGCCATCCGGATCTTGGCATCTCAGCGCCTTGTGGTGTCTTCTATTCAGAAAATATTGTTGCGCTGCCTTTGGCCCCATTCGCACATTGGTGCGCTACTGACGCCATCTCACAGGCCAACGGGGCGCCCCACGCCGACTTTCAACATTGTAGGATGGCCACACCAGTGCGACAACTTGCTAGACACCACCTCGGTGCCATCCGGATCTTGGCGCGTTGTGCTGCCTTTGGCCTATTCGCACATCGGTCCGCTACTGACGCGAACTCACAGGCCAACAGGGCGCCCCACGCCGACTTTCAGCATTGTAGGATGGCCACACCAGTGCTGCAACTTGCTGGACACCACCTTGGTGCCATCCGGATCTTGGCGCGTTGTGTTGCCTTCGGCCTATTCGCACATCGGTCCGCTACTGACGCCGCCTCACGTGCCAACGTATTTTCTCCGCATTTTATACCCTATGCCGCATAACAGGTCATGTGACTTGTTTATAAAACTTTTCATTGGTTCATTTTACTTTTGGTTTCCTAATGATGGAAGGCTTGATCATATGACCTAAAAACAACACTTTTCATTGGATTAAAACTTTTTTTTTTCCCCAAACGATGAAAGCCCCACCTTGTTTCTGGATGTTTCAGACTGAAGCTGGCGTCACCATGAAAGCACCACCATCTCGTGGCTCCGTCGTAGTCATTCCGCGAGCAATCATGGCAGCCGCTCCCCACCAGAAGCCTGCAGGAGTCGGGGGCCCCCAAAACTTTTGATGAATCCTCAAGGCGGAGGGGACGCTTTCGAGAATGGGGTCCAAGACCTAGCAGACAAGCGTCCGATTTCCAAGGTGTCCCAGGGCCATTTCAGTGGACCAGGCCCAAAAAGGAAACAGCCTGCCGCCATTTTGAGAGTCCTGTGACAGCCGCCTATCGCTGCACCGCAAGAGTGGGCGCAACTCAGCTGAATTGCGGCTTTTGACACAGTGGACCAAAAGCGGACGGAATGGCAACTGAAACGGTAAAGGGGCGCCCCACTACAACAGACGAGACTCCACCTGGAGAGGCCCGTTCACGCCGCCTCCCCCGGGGCGCCCCACGCCGTTATTCGGAGCAGCATTGTAGGATACCAAAACCAGTGCGGCAACTTACTGGACATCACCTTGGTGCCATCGTTCTGCTGCCTTGGAACTATTCGCACAACAGTTTGCTACTGATGACCCACCCCCCGCGACGCCCCACGCCGGATGCCGAAATCAGTGAAATCTGGACGTTGTGCTGCGTTGGGACTATTCGCACAGCCGACCGCTACTTCGTTGTTTTTCCCTAAAAATGTTTATATGTTATTACTGTTTTTGTTTTCTTGTATATATTTATAAGTTATTAAAGTTTTATAATCTTACTACTTTGTTGGAGTGCTATATATTTTTAATGTGACACATAATTGTAAAAACTTTGATGTACAAAGAGTCATCCCTGGAATCTTCCGCTTCAGGCTCGGTCCCCTCCCCAATCACAATACAGGATGGTTTTCAGATAATAGGAACGCGTCTGCTGTGACGGATCTCATCGAGTGTGGGCCTTGATCTACTATAACTCCTTTGAAGAGGGGTGATTCTTTACAGCTGGGGCCATAAACTACATCTGCAGGGCTAGCTGATACCCTAGGACCGGCCTGGACAATCGGACACAGAGGAAAAGGAGTGTCAGAGGGTGCGGTAGTGAATAGGGTGAAAGGGAGGTGTCGGGCGGGCACAGGGTGTGATTCTCAGTGAAGAGCAGCGCAGATGGGGGGTGGTTTATTACCCATGCATAAGACAGAGAGCGGGGGTGACCACTGCCTGGGGGAGATGCTTGCGAGGGTGGGGAGCCATGCTAAGGATCGACAGCGTGCAGAGAGTGGGTCTGGTCAAGGCATCTAAAATGACTGCCGTGCACGACAAAAGTGTGGCATTTGAAAAAAGGCAAGATGGCGCAGACAATGTTTTTCAACACTTCCTGATTTCCTTCGAATCGAACGTTAACAGACGTTGGGGCATATTACCAAAGTTAAGCGATATTTATCCCTAACGATGCTTAGCAACGAATTTTTTACCGCTAAGCATCTTCAGAAATTATCGCAGATAAACCTTGCTATTATCAAGGTTTATCGCAAATACGATAAAAAACAACCGCAATGCATTAATATCGCTGAAAACTCAGCGATATTCATGCATTACCGAGCTAATGCTCTTAGCCATGTTATCCACCTCCCATTGGATAACATGGCTAAAAACTGCTCAGGGCAGGTGGTAGCTTTTGGAGATATTTGCGCTTATCGCGAATATTTCCAAAAGTTGGTAATAGGAGATAGCGATGTTAGCGACTGTTTCCAGTCGCTAACATCTTGGCATGCCCACTTTGCATGTCATTAGTGATAAATATCACTCACATGCAAAGTGGGGCCCAAGATGGTCGCTATCTCCTACTAGCCGTCGCTAACTGGTGTTAGCAACAGCTAGGTAATACAGAGATAATTTTATCTCCGCGAAGCGGAGCGCTGTTACAGATATATATCTTGTTTTTGAACGTTAATTTCTCAAAATCCACTGAAGCACATATATTGAGACCTAGCAAAGGCACATCGAGCTACCAGTCCCTACAATTTTGCCAAGTTTCGTGCAAATCCATTCAGCCGTTCGATTATTAATATTATTTTTTTTTTTGCCCCACGGGGCCCTTTTAAAACCTCCACATCAAACCTAAGAGGTCAAGGAGGATCTACTATGCCCCCTTATGGTCATTTGCCCCTTCGCTTTGGCCTCCTCTTGTCTCTCGATCCTACCGAGAGACAAGATGGCGGCCGCTACGGACTGTTTGCAATGTTTACAGACGCCGGAGAACCAATCAGCTTCGCAAACCTCCGTTACGCGAAGCGGAGCGCTGTTACAGATATATATCTCTTTTTTTAACGTTAATTTCTCAAAATCCACTGGAGCACATATATTGAGACCTAGCAAAGGCACATCGGGCTACCAGTCCCTAATATTTTACCAAGTTTCGTGCAAATCCATTCAGCCGTTCGATTATTATTATTATTTTTTTTTTTGCCCCGCGGGGCCCTTTTAAAACCTCCACATCAAACCTAGGGGGTCAGCGAGGATCTACTATGCCCCCTTATGGTCATTTGCCCCTTCGCTTTGGCCTCCTCTTGTCTCTCGATCCTACCGAGAGACAAGATGGCGGCCGCTACGGACTGTTTGGAATGTTCACAGACGCCCGAGAACCAATCAGCTTCGCTTCACAAAGCTCCGTACCGCGTAAAGTCCGCGAACCGGAGCGCTGCCCGGTCCGCTGTTACAGATATATATCTTTTTTTGAACGTTAATTTCTCAAAATCCACTGAAGCACATATATTGAGACCTAGCAAAGGCACATCGGGCTACCAGTCCCTACAATTTTGCCAAGTTTCGTGCAAATCCATTCAGCCGTTCGGGCTAAAAGTGAGGCCAACCGCCCTATGGAAAACTCAATGTTAAAAACACGTTTTGGGACCCCCCTTTTTTCTCGGCCCCCCCTTGACGAACCCCCCCAAATTTTCAAGGGCTGCTCAGGAACAAAATGTGCCATTTTCCTGAAAATTTCAGCCAATTCCGTCCACAAACGCCAAAGTTATTAGACATAGAATTTTCAAAAATCCCATGGAGAAAAAATCCTAACTATATATACCTACTGGCGACCGCCAGTAGGTAATATATATATATATATATATATATATATATATATATATATATATATATATATATATATATCCAGCGAACTCCTCCAGAATGAAGAAGCAGAGGCCACACGGGGATTTCCAAGGAAGCTCTTTATTGGTGATCACACGGCATAATGCATTTCGGCCTGGCTGGCCTTCATCAGATGCCCCAATACTCGGAAATGCTCCCACATCCGTGTTTAAAATTGTCCTGCATCATTTCCATTGGTGGGAAAGACACTCCGCCCCCGGTCATGTGTTCGTCCACCTCTTGCCGATCATAGGAACTGCAAGTCCCAGAGTTCCATTATCCAGGTAGGTGTTACGTGGGGAAATAGTATGTTTCAAGTGCTCAGTGCAATTGCGGAGGGCAGCGCAGTACACGCTGTAGTTTAAAAAATCAATGTTCGATTCCTTTCACATTTTCGGCGCTTCCTCGGGTCCCCAACGCTCAAACCTCCAGGAATACAGTTCACAGGCTGAGCAGGGGCTGGCATGACAGTGCATCCTTTCCTTCGTGAAGTCACGAACTGCATAGCAGTGCCCTTTCTGTGTCTGCCTCCGGAGGTGTACCTGGGTCTATCCAATACCTTGGAAAATTTGAAGAAAACTGCCGAAGCAGACACCAGCTGAAGCCCAGGTCGACTTGCTGAACGGGACCTCTGTATCGTGTCTCTGGCTAACACGAAACTTGTATCCAGCGAACTCCTCCAGAATGAAGAAGCAGAGGCCACACGGGGATTTCCAAGGAAGCTCTTTATTGGTGATCACACGGCATAATGCATTTCGGCCTGGCTGGCCTTCATCAGATGCCCCAATACTCGGAAATGCTCCCACATCCGTGTTTAAAATTGTCCTGCATCATTTCCATTGGTGGGAAAGACACTCCGCCCCCGGTCATGTGTTCGTCCACCTCTTGCCGATCATAGGAACTGCAAGTCCCAGAGTTCCATTATCCAGGTAGGTGTTACGTGGGGAAATAGTATGTTTCAAGTGCTCAGTGCAATTGCGGAGGGCAGCGCAGTACACGCTGTAGTTTAAAAAATCAATGTTCGATTCCTTTCACATTTTCGGCGCTTCCTCGGGTCCCCAACGCTCAAACCTCCAGGAATACAGTTCACAGGCTGAGCAGGGGCTGGCATGACAGTGCATCCTTTCCTTCGTGAAGTCACGAACTGCATAGCAGTGCCCTTTCTGTGTCTGCCTCCGGAGGTGTACCTGGGTCTATCCAATACCTTGGAAAATTTGAAGAAAACTGCCGAAGCAGACACCAGCTGAAGCCCAGGTCGACTTGCTGAACGGGACCTCTGTATCGTGTCTCTGGCTAACACGAAACTTGTATCCAGCGAACTCCTCCAGAATGAAGAAGCAGAGGCCACACGGGGATTTCCAAGGAAGCTCTTTATTGGTGATCACACGGCATAATGCATTTCGGCCTGGCTGGCCTTCATCAGATGCCCCAATACTCGGAAATGCTCCCACATCCGTGTTTAAAATTGTCCTGTATCATTTCCATTGGTGGGAAAGACACTCCGCCCCCGGTCATGTGTTCGTCCACCTCTTGCCGATCACAGGAACTGCAAGTCCCAGAGTTCCATTATCCAGGTAGGTATTACGTGGGGAAATAGTATGTTTCAAGTGCTCAGTGCAATTGCGGAGGGCAGGGCAGTACACGCTGTAGTTTAAAAAATCAATGTTCGATTCCTTTCACATTTTCGGCGCTTCCTCTGGTCCCCAACGCTCAAACCTCCAGGAATACAGTTCACAGGCTGAGCAGGGGCTGGCATGACAGTGCATCCTTTCCTTCGTGAAGTCACGAACTGCATAGCAGTGCCCTTTCTGTGTCTGCCTCCGGAGGTGTACCTGGGTCTATCCAATACCTTGGAAAATTTGAAGAAAACTGCCGAAGCAGACACCAGCTGAAGCCCAGGTCGACTTGCTGAACGGGACCTCTGTATCGTGTCTCTGGCTAACAAGAAACTTGTATCCAGCGAACTCCTCCAGAATGAAGAAGCAGAGGCCACACGGGGATTTCCAAGGAAGCTCTTTATTGGTGATCACACGGCATAATGCATTTCGGCCTGGCTGGCCTTCATCAGATGCCCCAATACTCGGAAATGCTCCCACATCCGTGTTTAAAATTGTCCTGCATCATTTCCATTGGTGGGAAAGACACTCCGCCCCCGGTCATGTGTTCGTCCACCTCTTGCCGATCATAGGAACTGCAAGTCCCAGAGTTCCATTATCCAGGTAGGTGTTACGTGGGGAAATAGTATGTTTCAAGTGCTCAGTGCAATTGCGGAGGGCAGGGCAGTACACGCTGTAGTTTAAAAAATCAATGTTCGATTCCTTTCACATTTTCGGCGCTTCCTCTGGTCCCCAACGCTCAAACCTCCAGGAATACAGTTCACAGGCTGAGCAGGGGCTGGCATGACAGTGCATCCTTTCCTTCGTGAAGTCACGAACTGCATAGCAGTGCCCTTTTTGTGTCTGCCTCCGGAGGTGTACCTGGGTCTATCCAATACCTTGGAAAATTTGAAGAAAACTGCCGAAGCAGACACCAGCTGAAGCCCAGGTCGACTTGCTGAACGGGACCTCTGTATCGTGTCTCTGGCTAACACGAAACTTGTATCCAGCGAACTCCTCCAGAATGAAGAAGCAGAGGCCACACGGGGATTTCCAAGGAAGCTCTTTATTGGTGATCACACGGCATAATGCATTTCGGCCTGGCTGGCCTTCATCAGATGCCCCAATACTCGGAAATGCTCCCAAATCCGTGTTTAAAATTGTCCTGCATCATTTCCATTGGTGGGAAAGACACTCCGCCCCCGGTCATGTGTTCGTCCACCTCTTGCCGATCATAGGAACTGCAAGTCCCAGAGTTCCATTATCCAGGTAGGTGTTACGTGGGGAAATAGTATGTTTCAAGTGCTCAGTGCAATTGCGGAGGGCAGGGCAGTACACGCTGTAGTTTAAAAAATCAATGTTCGATTCCTTTCACATTTTCGGCGCTTCCTCGGGTCCCCAACGCTCAAACCTCCAGGAATACAGTTCACAGGCTGAGCAGGGGCTGGCATGACAGTGCATCCTTTCCTTCGTGAAGTCACGAACTGCATAGCAGTGCCCTTTCTGTGTCTGCCTCCGGAGGTGTACCTGGGTCTATCCAATACCTTGGAAAATTTGAAGAAAACTGCCGAAGCAGACACCAGCTGAAGCCCAGGTCGACTTGCTGAACGGGACCTCTGTATCGTGTCTCTGGCTAACACGAAACTTGTATCCAGCTAACTCCTCCAGAATGAAGAAGCAGAGGCCACACGGGGATTTCCAAGGAAGCTCTTTATTGGTGATCACACGGCATAATGCATTTCGGCCTGGCTGGCCTTCATCAGATGCCCCAATACTCGGAAATGCTCCCACATCCGTGTTTAAAATTGTCCTGCATCATTTCCATTGGTGGGAAAGACACTCCGCCCCCGGTCATGTGTTCGTCCACCTCTTGCCGATCATAGGAACTGCAAGTCCCAGAGTTCCATTATCCAGGTAGGTGTTACGTGGGGAAATAGTATGTTTCAAGTGCTCAGTGCAATTGCGGAGGGCAGGGCAGTACACGCTGTAGTTTAAAAAATCAATGTTCGATCCTTTCACATTTTCGGCGCTTCCTCGGGTCCCCAACGCTCAAACCTCCAGGAATACAGTTCACAGGCTGAGCAGGGGCTGGCATGACAGTGCATCCTTTCCTTCGTGAAGTCACGAACTGCATAGCAGTGCCCTTTCTGTGTCTGCCTCCGGAGGTGTACCTGGGTCTATCCAATACCTTGGAAAATTTGAAGAAAACTGCCGAAGCAGACACCAGCTGAAGCCCAGGTCGACTTGCTGAACGGGACCTCTGTATCGTGTCTCTGGCTAACACGAAACTTGTATCCAGCTAACTCCTCCAGAATGAAGAAGCAGAGGCCACACGGGGATTTCCAAGGAAGCTCTTTATTGGTGATCACACGGCATAATGCATTTCGGCCTGGCTGGCCTTCATCAGATGCCCCAATACTCGGAAATGCTCCCACATCCGTGTTTATAATTGTCCTGCATCATTTCCTGTGCCCACATGCTGCTAGGGGTGATTCTGTGGGTCTTACAAATACAGGCTGCATGTGCGTATCAAGTGTGTGTACACACAGGTAGTTTATATATATATATATATATATATAGATAGTGTACACTGCAGACATTTCTTTTGCAGTATACATGTGCCTCTGTACTGCGTGCCTTTATAGACTTCTCCTCCTGTGCTGTCATGTAGAGTGTATGTTTAATCTGTATATGGTTACAGACCGCTCATGTTTGTGCTCCTATAGGGATTGTCCTTGCTGTTTGCATTTAACCGGCTCTACATGCCAATCTGTGCCCGCAATCTGCACTCCTTACACTATCACTGGAATATAGCTGAGGCTGCACCCTCTGCCAGTGCTTTGTGCAAGTGCCTTATGTCCGTATACAAGGTCTAGGCACTGGAAGAGCCGCTAGAAATGGCCATCATATAGAGGACACCAAAGACTTTCTTCAGAAAGTGGAAAACATTAATTGGGAGCCCCATTTCTGGTTGGTATCCCTAGATGTGGAAAGCCTTTACACATCAATAAGACACAGGGATGGTTTGAAGGCATGCGAATACTTTTTACAGGCAAGAAGTAGACACTTGGAAGCCCATTCTAGAATGCTTTTACAAATGATAGAGCTCTGTCTTGAGGAAAATGTATTTCTATTTGATGGCACTCTGTATAAACAGATACAGGGCACGTCGATGGGCACCTGCTTTGCCCCCAGCTATGCCAAACTACTGGTAGGCTGGTGGGAGGAGCAGGTGCTCAGGGACGATACCCTTGAACAATGGACTAGTAAGGTGAACATCTGGCTTCGTTTTATTGGCGATATTTTCTTTGTTTGGGAGGGAAGCGAGAAGGAACTATTCAAGTTTGTGAATGTACTTAATTTGAACTGTTTGAACTTAAAATTCACAATGAGGCACAGTCAGAACACCCTAGACTTCCTAGACATAAGACTAGAAATTGTTGAAAATCAGATTGAGACTGAAATCTTCAGGAAAGACACAGCTGGGAACTCAATACTCCATTCAACAAGCTGTCACCCCCCCAGCTTTAGATGGGCAATACCCTTTGGCGAGTTTCTACACGCCAAGAGGAATTGCAGTTCCCAGAAATCCTTTGGAAAGCATAAAAAAGCAATGCATGAGAGGTTTGCTGTGAGGGGCTATCATCACAATAGGATGTCATCAGTGATGTCCCTGACCATGTCATGAATGATGTAATATGTGACATCATCAGCAGTGGAATGCGGGTGCGCGATATATAGTTAGTGCAACTAACTATATATGGAATTTCATTGGTCTTATGTCAATAAAATGTCCAGCTAACTATATATGGTCTCTAAGCTATGGTTTTTTCAGTGAATTTTCAAGGTTTTGTAAATGCAATTTCCTAACTATATATGGTCTATAACCTATGGTTTTTTCAGTGAATTTCATTGGTTTTTTCAAAGCTAATATCTATAGCTGTAAAATATATTCTTTATTTCGTGACGTATCACGTAGCCACGTGAGACGCCTCATGACGCGTCGCATAACCGTGATGTATCGGCTCTGCAGCGCCAACAAAACCCATAACGTAAGCGTGCCATAGCACGCTTACAGATATATATATATTTTTTAACCTTAATTAGACAAAATCCACACGTGCACATATCTTGAGGCCTTGCAAAGGCACATCAAACAAACAGTCCCTACAATTTTGGCAAGTTTGCTGGAAATCTATTCCCTTAATTTTTTTTTTACTGTTTCTCTTGGTTTTCCCCTTGTTACGCTTACCGGGACACTACCTGGTACGCGAACCGGACGCTCCAAAAACACAAGATGGCGGACTCCCGTTACGCTGCCGGTTAGCTGCCCGGTTCGCGTACCGGGAAACGCCTCTACCGCGTTTTTTTTTTTTTTTGCCCCGCGGGGGACTTTAATATCCCCCTCATCAATCCTAGGGGGTCAGGAGGGGTTTACCTTGCCCCCTTTCCTTCATTTCCCCCTTCATTTTTCACCACATCTTGTCTCTCGAACCTACCGAGAGACAAGATGGCGGCCGCTCTGGACTGTTTACAATGTTGACAGCCAATCAGCTTCTCCTCAGACTCCCGTTACGCTGCCGGTTAGCTGCCCGGTTAGCTGCCCGGTTTGCTGCCCGGTTCGCGTACCGGGACGCGCCTCTATGGCGAAAAATCGCAAACATTTTTTTTTTTTATTTGTTGCCCCGCAGGGCACTTTAAAATCCCCCTCATCAATCCTAGGGGGTCAGGAGGGGTCTACCTTGCCCCCTTTCCTTCATTTCCCCCTTCGTTTTTCACCACATCTTGTCTCTCGATCCTACCAAGAGACAAGATGGCGGCCGCTCCGGACATTTTAGAATGTTGACAGACACCGGAGAGCCAATCAGCTTCGCTTCGAGAAGTTCCGTGATGCGTCCGGTACGCGAACCGGGGCGCTAACCGGAGCGCTGTCACAGATATATATATTTTTTAAACGTTCATTTCTCAAAATCCACTGGAGCACATATATTGAGACAAAGCAAAGGCACGTCGGGCAAACCATATCTACAATTTTGCCAAGTTTCATGTAAATCCATTCAGCCGTTAAAAGCTAAAAGTGAGTCCAACCGCCCTATGGAAAAATGAATGGGAAAAACGTGTTTTGGGACCCCCCTTCTTTCTCGGCCCCCCCTTGACGAAACCCCTCCAAATTTTCAGGGGCTGCTCAGAAACAAAATGTGCCATTTTCCTGAAAAGTTTAGCCAATTCCGTCCACAAACGCCAAAGTTATTAGACATAGAATTTTCAGAAATCCCATAGAGAAAAAATCCTAACTATATATACCTACTGGCTATCGCCAGTAGGTAATATATATATATACATATAGATATATATATATATATATATATATATATATATATATATATATCTATATGTATATATATATATATATATTACCTACTGGCGGTCGCCAGTAGGTATATCTAGTTAGGATTTTTTCTCTATGGGTTTTTTGAAAATTCTATGTCTAATAACTTTGGCGTTTGTGGACGGAATTGGCTGAAATTTTCAGGAAAATGGCCCATTTTGTTTCTGAGCAGCCCCTGAAAATTGGGGGGGGGTTAGTCCAGGGGGGGTCGAGAAAAAAGGGGGATCCCAAAACGTGTTTTTAACATTGAGTTTTCCATAGGGCGGTTGGCCTCACTTTTAGCCCGAACGGCTGAATGGATTTGCACGAAACTTGGCAAAATTGTAGGGACTGGTAGCCCGATGTGCCTTTTGTAGGTCTCAATATATGTGCTACAGTGGATTTTGAGAAATTAACATTTAAAAAAAGATATATATCTGTAACAGCGGACCGGGCAGCGCTCCAGGACGCATACTTTTCGCGCAACGGAGCTTTGTGAAGCGAAGCTGATTGGTTCTCCGGCGTCAGTCAACATTCCAAACAGTCCGTAGCGGCCGCCATCTTGTCTCTCAGTAGGATCGAGAGACAAGAGGAGGCCAAAGCGAAGGGGCAAATGACCATAAGGGGGAATAGTAGATCCTCGCTGACCCCCTAGGTTTGATGTGGAGGTTTTAAAAGGGCCCCGCGGGGCAAAAAAAAATAATAATAATAATAATCGAACGGCTGAATGGATTTGCACGAAACTTGGCAAAATTGTAGGGACTGGTAGCCCGATGTGCCTTTGCTAGGTCTCAATATATGTGCTTCAGTGGATTTTGAGAAATTAACGTTCAAAAAAAGATATATATCTGTAACAGCGCACCGCTTCGCGTACTTTTCGCGTTACGGAGCTTTGCGAAGCGAAGCTGATTGGCTCTCCGGTGTCTGTAAACATTCCAAACAGTACGTAGCGGCCGCCATCTTGTCTCTCGGTAGGATCGAGAGACAAGAGGAGGCCAAAGCGAAGGGGCAAATGACCATAAGGGGGCATAGTAGATCCTCGCTGACCCCCTAGGTTTGATGTGGAGGTTTTAAAAGGGCCCCGCGGGGCAAAAAAAAAAATAATAATAATAATCGAACGGCTGAATGGATTTGCACGAAACTTGGTAAAATATTAGGGACTGGTAGCCCGATGTGCCTTTGCTAGGTCTCAATATATGTGCTTCAGTGCATTTTGAGAAATTAACGTTCAAAAACAAGATATATATCTGTAACAGCGCTCCGCTTCGCGGAGATAAAATTATATCTGTATTACCTAGCTGTTGCTAACACCAGTTAGCGATGGCTAGTAGGAGATAGCGACCATCTTGGGCCCCACTTTGCATGTGAGTGATATTTATCACTAATGACATGCAAAGTGGGCATGCCAAGATGTTAGCGACTGGAAACAGTCGCTAACATCGCTATCTCCTATTATCAACTTTTGGAAATATTCGAGATAAGCGCGAATATCTCCAAAAAGTAACAGCTGCCCTGATCAGTTCTTAGCCATGTTATCCAATGGGAGGTGGATAACATGGCTAAGAGCATTAGCTCGGTAATGCATGAATATCGCTGAGTTTTCAGCGATATTAATGCATTGCGGTCGTTTTTTATCGTATTTGCGATAAACCTTGATAATAGCAAGGTTTATCTGCGATAATTTCTGACGGTAAAAAAATCTTTGCAATGCATCGTTAGGGATAAATATCGCTTAACTTTGGTAATATGCCCCAACGTCTGTTAACGTTCGATTAGAAGGAAATCAGGAAGTGTTGAAAAACATTGTCTGCGCCATCTTGTCTTTTTTCAAATGCCACACTTTTGTCGTGCACGGCAGCCATTTTAGATGCCTTGACCAGACCCACTCTGTGCACGCTGTCGATCCTTAGCATGGCTCCCCACCCTCGCAAGCATCTCACCCAGGCAGTGGTCACCCCCGCTCTCTGTCTTATGCATGGGTAATAAACCTCCCCCCATCTGCGCTGCTCTTCCCTGAGAATCACACCCTGTGCCCGCCCGACACCTCCCTTTCGCCCTATTCACTACCGCACTCTCTGACACTTCTTTTCCTCTGTGTCCGATTGTCCAGGCCGGTCCTAGGCTATCAGCTAGCCCTGCAGATGTAGTTTATGGCCACAGCTGTAAAGAATCACCCCTCTTCAAAGGAGTTATAGTAGATCAAGGCCCACACTCGATGAGATCCGTCACAGCAGAAGCGTTGCTATTATCTGAAAACCATCCTGTATTGTGATTGGGGAGGGGACCGAGCGTGAAGCGGAAGATTCCAGGGATGACTCTTTGTACATCAAAGTTTTTACAATTATGTGTCACATTAAAAATATATAGCACTCCGACAAAGTAGTAAGATTATAAAACTTTAATAATTTATAAATATATACAAGAAAACAAAAATAGTAATAACATATAAACATTTTTAGGGAAAAACAACGAAGTAGCGGTCGGCTGTGCGAATAGTCCCAACGCAGCACAACGTCCAGATTTCCGGCGTGGGGCGTCGCGGGGAGTGGGTCATCAGTAGCAAACTGTTGTGCGAATAGTTCCAAGGCAGCAGAACGCGCCGAATTCTAGATGACACGAAAGTGATGTCTAGTAAGTTGCCACCCAGCAAATAACGGCGTGGGGCGTCGCGGGGGGTGGGTCATCAGTAGCAAACTGTTGTGCGAATAGTTCCAAGGCAGCAGAACGATGGCACCAAGGTGATGTCCAGTAAGTTGCCGCACTGGTTTTGGTATCCTACAATGCTGCTCCGAATAACGGCGTGGGGCGCCCCGGGGGAGGCGGCGTGAACGGGCCTCTCCAGGTGGAGTGTCATCTGTTGTAGTGGGGCGCCCCTTTACCGTTTCAGTTGCCATTCCGTCCGTTTTTGGTCCACTGTGTCAAAAGCCGCAATTCAGCTGAGTTGCGCCCACTCTTGCGGTGCAGCGATAGGTGGCTGTCACAGGACTCTCAAAATGGCGGCAGGCTCTTTCCTTTTTGGGCCTGGTCCACTGAAATGGCCCTGGGACACCTTGGAAATCGGACGCTTGTCTGCTAGGTCTTGGACCCCATTCTCGAAAGCGTCCCCTCCGCCTTGAGAATTCATCAAAAGTTTTGGGGGCCCCGACTCCTGCAGGCTTCTGGTGGGGAGCTGCTGCCATGATTGCTCGCGGAATGACCACGACGGAGCTACGAGATGGTGGTGCTCTCATGCTGACGCCAGTTTAGTCTGAAACATCCAGAAACAAGGTGGGGCTTTCATCGTTTGGGAAAAAAAAAAAGTTTTCATCCAATGAAAAGTGTTGTTTTTAGGTCATATGATCAAGCCTTCCATCATTAGGAAACCAAAAGTAAAATGAACCAATGAAAAGTTTTATAAACAAGTCACATGACCTGTTATGCGGCATAGGGTATAAAATGCGTAGAAAATACGTTGGCACGTGAGGCGGCGTCAGTAGCGGACCGATGTGCGAATAGGCCGAAGGCAATACAACGCGCCAAGATCCGGATGGCACCGAGGTGGTGTCCAGCAAGTTGCAGCACTGGTGTGGCCATCCTACAATGCTGAAAGTCGGCGTGGGGCGCCCCGTTGGCCTGTGAGTTTGCGTCAGTAGCGGACCAATGTGCAAATAGGCCGAAGGCAGCACAACGCGCCAAGATCCGGATGGCACCGAGGTGGTGTCTAGTAAGTTGCCGCACTGGTGTGGCCATCCAACAATGCTGAAAGTTGGCGTGGGGCGCCCCGTTGGCCTGTGAGATGGCGTCAGTAGCGGACCGATGTGCGAATAGGCCGAAGGCAGCACAACGCGCCAAGATCCGGATGGCACCGAGGTGGTGTCTAGTAAGTTGTCGCACTTCTGTGGCCATCCTACAATGTTGAAAGTCGGCGTGGGGCGCCCCGTTGGCCTGTGAGATGGCGTCAGTAGCGGACCGATGTGCGAATGGGGCCAAAGGCAGCGCAACAATATTTTCTGACTGACACCACAAGGCGCTGAGATGCCAAGATCCGGATGGCACCGAGGTGATGTCTAAGTTGCGGACTGATGTGCGAATGGGGCCAAAGGCAGCGTAACAATATTTTTTGTATGGAAGATACCACTAGGCGTTGAGATGCCAAGATTTGGATGGCACCGAGGTGAGGTCTAGCAAGTTGCTGTACTGGTGTGGTCATCCTACAATGCTGAAACTCGGCGTGGGTCGCCCCATTAGCCTGTGAGATGGCGTCAGTAGCGGACTGATGTGCGAATAGGCCGAAGGCAGCACAACGCGCCAAGATCCGGATGTCACCGTGGTGGTTTCATAGTTGAGAGGCACTTCATCTGCAGTGGGGCGCCGAGATCCGGATGGCACCGAGGTGATGTCTAGCAAGTTGCTGTACTGGTGTGGTCATTCTACAATGCTGAAAGTCGGCGTGGGGCGCCCCATTAGCCTGTGAGATGGCGTCAGTAGCGGACTGATGTGCGAATGGGGCCAAAGGCAGCGCAACAATATTTTCTGAAGAGAAGACACCAAAAGGTGCTGACATTCCAAGATCCGGATGGCACCGAGGTGGTGTCTAGCAAGCTATGCAGTTGAGTTGTGTGCGCACTTGCGGCGAATAGGTCGAAGGCAGCATAACAATGTTTTTTGAATAGAAGACACCACAAGGCGTTGAGATTCGGTTACCACCGAGGTGATGTCTAGCAAGTTGCTGCACTGGTGTGGCCATCCTACAATACTGCTCCGAATAACGGCGTGGGGTGCCCGAAGGGGGGGGAGCCGGCGTGAATGGGCCTTCCTAGGTGGAGGCTCGTCTGCTGTAGTGGGGCGCCCCTTTACCGTTTCAGTTGCCATTCAGCTGAGTTTCGGCTGCTCTTGATGCTACAGCGACAGGCGGCTGCAAGAGGACTCTCAAAATGGCGGCCTGTTCTTTGGATTTGGGCCTGGTCCACTAAAATGGCCCTGGGACACCTTAGAACTCGGACGCTCGATTTTTTTTTCCTTTCCTGTACATAAAAAAAAAGGTAAATGCCCGGTACGTTACACGCTTCATCTGCCACGATGAACTCTCCAGAGGAACCGAAAAAAAATATAGTTGTGGTAACTATACCATGCATCGTCATATGGAGAGGTGGCACCAATTAATTATAGTGCTGCATAAAAGAGAGATTTGGAGGAGAACCCCTGACCTGCTAGTACATTCATCAAAGAAGTGGCACTGAGAGCTTCAGAGGCAAGGGAAACGGTCCCAAATATTTAGAAGAACTTTGGAAAGATTAAAATGACATGTTTAGATTGTTGCAAATTAATTTCATGTGGACAGATGAGTGTTACTCTAATAAATACAGCATATGAACATCATCATAGTCGATGGTTGGTAGAGACATTTTGACTATATCCTGGACCTGCCCGTCCTCGCCCAAAATGGCGCCGGAATAAATGGGACTCGTAACTCCTTGTTGTGTACTGGTTGCAGAACCTTGAAATCACGAGATACGTATGCAGTTTTGAAGCACATGGCGGGCGGGGACGAGAATTGATTGACTATTTCGACATCCCTATTGATATTAAGTTCTGATGTGTTATTGATTACTGTACTGTTGAAAGTTTGAATTAACGTCACCCATGGTACTTGCCCGCAAATGTATATCTAGATAATTTTATTGTAACTGGCCCTGTCGTATTTTAATTATAAAATGTACGTCCACCGATTCCGTAACTGTTAGACACCTTAGTTCTTGCAACCTAATGGCCCGCCCGTTACGTTCCTCTACAGTGTAAATGTCTATTCATCATATACGATTACAGTTTGCTCTGTGGCAGGCCCACGTGGTTATAGGCTCGTATTTGTATAATGACATTTTCACAATAAAGGTTTTTAAAAGAAAACATGGTAGTAGTATATACATTGGTAAAGTTTTTAATAATAGTGACTGTTTTAGAATCATTAAAAGGCAAGTGAAATAAAGCAGACCAATTACATGAAGGGTAAAAGGTATAATACGAAGGAACGCAGTAAAGATAAATGGTCAAGGGCTGTTGTGTTTTCTATTCCTGTAACATAAAGTGATCGATAAGAATCTCATATTCAGGCGTATCGGTGACTAAGACAGCAGGTCGACCCTCTTTTGCTCAACGGCTCCGTCATGGGACGAAGAAACGCTCTTTTTTTCGAAAAAAGAATATATTTTACTTGCAGGACAGTTGTAAAATTTCCGGGAAAGTACATTAGCCTGGAACATTATAACATATATTTAAGAAAAAATAATGTTCGGAAGTAATGAAAAGCGTAATTTTTAGGTCATATGACCAAGCCTTTCATCATTACAATAAGAAAAGTAAAATGAACCAATGAAAAGTTTTATTAACAAGTCACATGACTTGTTATGCTTACGTTACGCGCTGCGCGCCCCGGATGACTTCCGGATGCGCTAACGCGGCGCGTCATATGACGCATTACGCGACAACGCAGGTACAGAATATAGTCAAAATGTCTCCACCAACCAGCGGTCGGAACACAACCCCTTTCAGCAGGCTAAATAGTTCTGTTAAATGGCAACAGAAGGGACAGGCAACAAGAACCATCAGTCAAAGAGGGGAGGGCTTGTTCTTCTCTACCGGGTTACATTGGGGCGCTACCGGAACTGATCGAATTGGTAGTCTACAGTGTTTCTGGATGTTTCAGACTGAAGCTGGGGTTAGCATGAGAGCAGCACCATTTCGTAGCTCCGTCGTGGTCATTCCGCAACCAATCATGGCAGCCGTTCTTTATCGTTATTTTGGGCGGGGTGGGTGGCGGAGCCGAGCTGTTTTGCAGCCATCATTGTGTGGAGTTCAGTTCATCTCACTAGTTTTGTATTTGTCATGAGGGGTTGTTCCTAATGTTTCTATTTTAGCGAGGTCAAAAAGAGATCCCATTAGTGGCCTACTGATTTTGCTCGATTCCTTTTCTTTTTTTTTACACGATTTTTCGTTATCTGGAAAGACTAAACAGAGTATTGCGACTCTGTGTTTGTTTGTAAATAGAGAATGAACCAAAGAGAACTAATTCTAAAACAGTAAATACTTGGATAACAATCAATCAAATGGAGAGAGAAGCAGGCACGACGGATTACAACGGGGGCAAACGCCTGCGTTAACTACCTTTCACTATCTGCAAAGAGAGAGTACTCCTAATAGAAATGAGGGGGGGGGGCACCATTCAAAGCAGATCAGTGTGCATAAACACGAAAATGTTTTCACTTACCACGTACTTGACATTCGACAGCTTATGATATTTGCTATTAAAAAACCATTGAAATTCACTGAAAAAACCATAGGTTATAGACCATATATAGTTAGGAATTAGCATTTACAAAACCTTGAAAATTCACTGAAAAAACCATAGGTTATAGACCATATATAGTTAGGAATTAGCATTTAAAAAACCTTATTTTACTCACACAAAACCATTGAAATTCCATATATAGTTAGTTGCACTAACTATATATCGCGCACCCGCAATCCACTGCTGATCATGTCACATATTACATCATTCATGACATGGTCAGTGACATCACTGATGACATCACTGATGACATCTCAAATGACATCACTGATGACATCACTGATGACATCTCATTTGACATCATTCTTGTGCTAATACGATAAACCTCTTCAGACTCTAATATAACCTTAGATACACTCAGTGTATACAGACACTCACACACTGCCACTCATTCATGGAGTTACTCACACACCCAGTCAGTCATGCAAAGAAACAATCTCACCTCCATTTCTTCAACTATACAGTTAAACACACCTTACTTATTGAAACATATACTAACACATATTTACTCTCTTATACAATCCCTGATACAAGTTCACAATGATCGATACAACCACTCACTCATTCAGTGGCTCTCATGCACAGTTATTTATATATGCCAACTCTCACATGTACTGTGTTTTACATATGTACTTACTATGACATGTAGCATTGAGATATCCATTCACTCATCAATACACTCATGCACACAGTCAACTGCCCATGTAGCTGTTTCCACATGCACTCTTGAACTCATACACCTAGTGAATAAACTGCTCACACATCTATGCATAGAGTCACACACCTTCCAGCCACCCCCACACAAACTCAATCTCCCATAGAAATACTTGGGCAACCAATTAATAACACATATAGCCTCTCGTATAGCTAATGATCAACACATGCAGCAGTTTACAGAACAACAGACATAATGATGCACAAATTAAGACAGTTTAGTCACTAACCCATGCATTCAGTGAGACACATTTAATCACTCACTCATACAGTCAGTCACGCACCTACTAAATCCTTCATCCAGACACTTATACATCCACTCATTCTTCAATATGTAAGACATATTTTAACTTTACAGAAACATACAGTCACTGGATGTTGTCATCAGTGATGTCATCAGTGATGTCACTGACCATGTCATGAATGATGTAATATGTGACATGATCAGCAGTGGATTGCGGGTGCGCGATATATAGTTAGTGCAACTAACTATATATGGAATTTCAATGGTTTTGTGTGAGTAAAATAAGGTTTTTTAAATGCTAATTCCTAACTATATATGGTCTATAACCTATGGTTTTTTCAGTGAATATATATATATATATTACCTACTGGCGATAGCCAGTAGGTATATATAGTTAGGATTTTTTTCCTATGGGATTTTTGAAAATTCTATGTCGAATAACTTTGGCGTTTGAGGACAGAATTGGCTGACATTTTCAGGAAAATGGAACATTTTGTTTCTGAGCAGCCCCTCAAAATGTGGGGGGGTTTCGTCAAGGGGGGGCCGAGAAAAAAGGGGGGTCCCAAAACGTGTTTTTCCAATGCAATTTTCCATAGGGCGGTTGGCCTCACTTTTAGCCTGAACGGCTGAATGGATTTACACCAAACTTGGCAAAATTGTAGGGACTGGTAGCCCGATGTGCCTTTGCTATGTCTCAAGATGTAGGCTCCAGTGGTTTTTACGAAAATTAACTTTGAAAAATATATATTGGGCTACATTGGGCTATATATATGTTGGAGCCCAAATGTAGCCCAATGTAGCCCAATGTAGCCCAATGTAGCCCAAAGATGGCCACCAGAGACAAAAAAAAACAAATGTAGCCCAAATATCAGCCAGATGTAGCCCAACTATAGCCCAATGACAGAATGTCCCAGAGTGTTCTAAAGAACAACTAGAGTGCTAACAGTCCTACTTATTACAAAGGTATGGCACACCTGAAGCCATCTTGATTGGAATAAAGTGGTAACTCTTAAAACATTTAATTTAAGAAGGAACAAAATGAGGGGGTTCATTTTGCCATAGAAAGTATGATTAGCGAATATATGACGAAATCCCGCATACCATCAGTCCGCAAAAAAAATCCCGCATGTACTATTAGGCCGCAAATTAAAATAACGAAAAATTTTAGAACAAATATGCCTTTAGCATACACTAAACAACTAAACTACCCTAAACCCTAAAACACTACCCCCAGCATGACCCTACACTACACAAACAGTACAACACTACCCTAAACCCTAAAACACTACCCCCAGCATGACCCTACACTACACAAACACTACAACACTACCCTAAACCCTAAAACACTACCCCCAGCATGACCCTACACTACGCAAACACTACAACACTACCCAAAACCCTAAAACACTACACCCCAGCATGACCCTACACTACGCAAACACTACAACACTACCTTAAACCCTAAAACACTACCCCCAGCATGACCCTACACTACACAAACACTACAACACAACCCTAAACCCTAAAACCCTACCCCCAGCATGACCCTACACTACGCAAACACTACAACACAACCCTAAACCCTAAAACACTACCCCAGCATGACCCTACACTACGCAAACACTACAACACTACCCTAAACCCTAAAACACTACCCCCAGCATGACCCTACACTACGCAAACACTACAACACTACCCAAAACCCTAAAACACTACACCCCAGCATGACCCTACACTACGCAAACACTACAACACTACCCTAAACCCTAAAACACTACCCCCAGCATGACCCTACACTACGCAAACACTACAACACTACCCAAAACCCTAAAACACTACACCCCAGCATGACCCTACACTACGCAAACACTACAACACTACCCTAAACCCTAAAACACTACCCCCAGCATGACCCTACACTACGCAAACACTACAACACTACCCTAAACCCTAAAACACTACCCCCAGCATGACCCTACACTACGCAAACACTACAACACTACCCTAAACCCTAAAACACTACCCCCAGCATGACCCTACACTACGCAAACACTACAACACTACCCAAAACCCTAAAACACTACCCCCAGCATGACCCTACACTACGCAAACACTACAACACTACCCAAAACCCTAAAACACTACCCTCAGCATGACCCTACACTACGCAAACACTACAACACTACCCAAAACCCTAAAACACTACCCCCAGCATGACCCTACACTACGCAAACACTACAACACTACCCAAAACCCTAAAACACTACCCCCAGCATGACCCTACACTACGCAAACACTACAACACTACCCAAAACCCTAAAACACTACACCCCAGCATGACCCTACACTACACAAACACTACAACACTACCCAAAACCCTAAAACACTACACCCCAGCATGACCCTACACTATGCAAACACTACAACACTACCCAAAACCCTAAAACACTACCCCCAGCATGACCCTACACTACGCAAACACTACAACACTACCCAAAACCCTAAAACACTACCCCCAGCATGACCCTACACTACGCAAACACTACAACACTACCCTAAACCCTAAAATACTACACCCCAGCATGACCCTACACTACGCAAACACTACAACACTGCCCAAAACCCTAAAACACTACCCCCAGCATGACCCTACACTACGCAAACACTACAACACTATCCTAAACCCTAAAACACTACGCCCAGCATGACCCTACACTACGCAAACACTACAACACTACCCTAAACCCTAAAACACTAGCCCCAGCATGACCCTACACTACGCAAACACTACAACACAACCCTAAACCCTAAAACACTACCCCCAGCATGACCCTACACTACGCAAACACTACAACACTACCCTAAACCCTAAAACACTACCCCCAGCATGACCCTACACTACGCAAACACTACAACACAACCCTAAACCCTAAAACACTACCCCCAGCATGACCCTACACTAAACAACCACCACAACTCTACACTACACTAACACAACACTACACTACACAACACTACACAATCACTAACCCACGAAAAAATTAACACAAACCCACTTACCTCTCTCGTCATCGTGGTTTTCACAACGCAAATGCATTTACCATACATGCCTTTAAAACGTAATTCTTTGTAAAGGCATGCGCGATAAATGCACATGCGTTTTGAAAAAATGCGGGATAATGGTATGCGAGGTCAATGACCTTGCGGGATAATGGTATGCGGACTGAAAGTCTGCGGGATAAAAAATGCGGGAAAATGGCTGCAAACCATGATTAGCAACAGACTTCCCTGGTGAGCACTAGCTTTACTACAGTGATCTAATGAGCAACTAGAGTGCTAACATTCAGAATTTATGGCAAATGTGTGACACATCTGAATGCCTTCTTGATAGAACCAAAGTAAACAAGCATTGAAAATGCAATAGATCTCGCCCTCGTTTAAGTTAAAGCCATTCTGTTTGTAATGAGGTGGCTTTTTAGCTTTGCTTTTATTAGTGTTTTTAAAACTTTCATGTAAATAACATGCATATGTATGCATATATGTATATGTATGCATGCATTTATATTTATATAGATATGCAGATTATATATGTTTATATATGTATATTACCTACTGGCGATAGCCAGTGGGTATATATAGTTAGGATTTTTTCTCTATGGGATGTCTGAAAATTCTATGTCTAATAACTTTGGCGTTTGTGGACGGAGTTGGCTGAAATTTTCAGGAAAATGGCACAGTTTGTTTCTGAGCAGCCTCTGAAAATTTGGGGGGGTTTCGTCAAGGGGGGGCCGAGAAAAAAGGGGGGTCCCAAAACGCGTTTTTCCCATTCATTTTTCCATAGGGCGGTTGGACTCACTTTTAGCTCGAACGGCTGAATAGATTTACATGAAACTTGGCAAAATTGTAGATATGGTTTGCCCGACGTGCCTTTGCTATGTCTCAATATATGTGCTCCAGTGGATTTTGAGAAATTAACGTTTAAAAAAATATATATATCTGTGACAGCGCTCCGGTTAGCGCCCCGGTTCGCGTACCTGGCGCGTAACGGAACTTCGCGAAGCGAAGCTGATTGGCTCTCCGGTGTCTGTCAACATTCTAAACAGTCCGGAGCGGCCGCCATCTTGTCTCTCGGTACGATCGAGAGACAAGATGTGGTGAAAAACGAAGGGGGAAATGAAGGAAAGGGGGCAAGGTAGACCACTCCTGACCCCCTAGGATTGATGAGGGGGATATTAAAGTGCCCCGCGGGGCAAAAAATAAAAACACATTTTTTTTTGCGATTTTACGCCGTAGAGGCGCGTCCCGGTACGCGAACCGGGCAGCTCACCGGGCAGCTCACCGGGCAGCTCACCGGGCAGCTCACCGGGCAGCTAACAGGCAGCGTAGCTGTCAACATTGTAAACAGTCCGGAGCGGCCGCCATCTTGTCTCTCGGTAGGTTCGAGAGACAAGATGTGGTGAAAAAAGAAGGGGGAAATGAAGGAAAGGGGGCAAGGTAAACCCCTCCTGACCCCCTAGGATTGATGAGGGGGATATTAAAGTCCCCCGCGATTTTTCGCGGTAGAGGCGCTTCCCGGTACGCGAACCGGGCAGCTAACCGGCAGCGTAACGGGAGTCCGCCATCTTGTGTTTTTGGAGCGTCCGGTTCACGTACCGGGTAGCGTCCCGGTAAGCGTAACAAGGGGAAAACCAAGAGAAACAGTAAAAAAAAAATTAAGGGAATAGATTTCCAGCAAACTTGGCAAAATTGTAGGGACTGTTTGTTTGATGTGCCTTTGCAAGGCCTCAAGATATGTGCACGTGTGGATTTTGTCTAATTAAGGTTAAAAAAAATATATATATCTGTAAGCGTGCTCCGGCACGCTTACGTTACGGGTTTTGTTTGCGCTGCAGAGCCGATACGTCACGGTTATGCGACGCGTCATGAGGCGTCTCACGTGGCTACGTGATACGTCACGTAATAAAGAATATATTTTACAGCTATAGATATTAGCTTTTAAAAAACCAATGAAATTCACTGAAAAAACCATAGGTTATAGACCATATATAGTTAGGAATTTGCATTTACAAAACCTTGAAAATTCACTGAAAAAACCATAGGTTAGAGACCATATATAGTTAGCTGGACATTTTATTGACATAAAACCAATGAAATTCCATATATAGTTAGTTGCACTAACTATATATCGCGCACCCGCAATCCACTGCTGATGATGTCACATATTACATCATTCATGACATGGTCAGTGACATCACTGATGACATCACTGATGACATCTCAAATGACATCACTGATGACATCACTGATGACATCTCAAATGACATCACTGATGACATCATGACACACCAATACCAGTTACTACATACGCACTCACTGATTCCTACGTCTACACACACATTCACTCATTCACCCATACAATCACTCATACATACAGTCACTCATTATTACAACACTATCATATGCACTCATACACCTATGCAGACACTCACACACTGCCACTCATCCATGGAGTTACTCACACACCTAGTCAGTCCTGTAAAGAATCAATCACACTTCCATTTCCTCATCTATACAGTTAAACACAGAACACCATACTTCAGTGACATCACTGATGACATCACTGATGACATCTCAAATGACATCACTGATGACATCTCAAATGACATCACTGATGACATCATGACACACCAATACCAGTTACTACATACGCACTCACTGATTCCTACGTCTACACACACATTCACTCATTCACCCATACAATCACTCATACATACAGTCACTCATTATTACAACACTATCATATGCACTCATACACCTAGTCAGTCCTGTGAAGAATCAATCACACTTCGATTTCCTCATCTATACAGTTAAACACAGAACAACATACTTTTCACACATATACTAACACATACTTACTCTCTTATACAATCACTGATACAAGTACACATTGATATGCACAAAGTCACACACCTCCCAGCCAGCCACACACACACTCAGTCTTCCATACATCCACTCATTCTTCAATATGTAAAACATATTTAAACTTTACAAAAACACACAGACACTAGATGATGTCATCAGTGATGTCATTTGAGATGTCATCAGTGATGTCATCAGTGATGTCATTTGAGATGTCATCAGTGATGTCATCAGTGATGTCACTGACCATGTCATGAATGATGTAATATGTGACATCATCAGCAGTGGATTGCGGGTGCGCGATATATAGTTAGTGCAACTAACTATATATGGAATTTCATTGGTTTTATGTCAATAAAATGTCCAGCTAACTATATATGGTCTCTAACCTATGGTTTTTTCAGTGAATTTTCAAGGTTTTGTAAATGCAAATTCCTAACTATATATGGTCTATAACCTATGGTTTTTTCAGTGAATATATATATATATATATATATATATATCTATATATATATATTTATATATATATATAGTGTACACTGCAGACATGTCTTTTGCAGTATACATGTGCCTCTGTACTGCGTGCCTTTATAGACTTCTCCTCCTGTGCTGTCATGTAGAGTGTATGTTTAATCTGTATATGGTTACAGACCGCTCATGTTTGTGCTCCTATAGGGATTGTCCTTGCTGTTTGCATTTAACCGGCTCTACATGCCAATCTGTGCCCGCAATCTGCACTCCTTACACTATCACTGGAATATAGCTGAGGCTGCACCCTCTGCCAGTGCTTTGTGCAAGTGTCTTGTGTCCGTATACAAGGTCTAGGCACTGGAAGAGGCGCTAGAAATGGCCTGTCAGTGCGTGAAACAGCCATTCACACTATTGTCGGTGTGAGTACGTGTTGGCCTGCTTTAGATATCTTCTCTTTTTTTTATGATCAATGGACAAACTACTTGTATATCGCATACCAGAACTCTGAGATACCTGGCCCACGGCCTCTAAAATGCATGCCGTTTCTCTGTTTGTTTGTCATTGCGTGTAAAATGTGCCTTATTTTTGTCATCACTGGTATCTATCTGCTCCTCCTTCTGGTTTTGCGAAGGACATACTGTGTCCCAGCTGTTGTACGCTTGCATTCCTTTTCATCTACCAGCTGTACGTGAGCTGAGTTTTTTGAAGCCATTGGTATTTTTTTCCCCTGCAACATCGGGATAATTGTTGACTTTTCTTTTCCACATTGTTAATTCCTCCGCATCTCCCTTGTTAGCGCTGCAGGTGAAATGTTAAAAGCAGTCTAAACCAATGACAACTGTCCATAAGAACTTTTGCCTACGCGCTTCAGCGCTGCTGTCTTACTATTTTCGCGCTCATTTATTTTAAAACATCTCTGCGCTGCTGGTCATCGCCTAGAGCTTCTAGAGCTCGTTTTTAATTGTGCTATTTGTCTTGTGTCGGCTCCGTAGGCCGGGGAATTATTTACAGGCTTACCTGCACTCAGCAACTGCTTCAACCCGTTCTTGGCGGGATAGAGTAAGTTTAGCGGGTCCGTCCGCCATCTTGGGTAGGGGTGAGGTCTCTGAGCACTCTGGGCGCCATTTTGACTAGGTCGAGGGACGCTGGAGGCGGACTTCCGCTCGGTCCAATACCATACAGGCATGAAGGACCAAGCGCGCAGCGGTTACGCGCAGCGGGCGCGCCGTAGGGGCGCCGGAGGTGCGCCAGAGGTAAGCCCGTTTGCGCCCGTTCGCGCTTCGGAAGCGCTAAGGGCTGTATCCTCTGATCCCCCACTGTCCCATCGTTTGGTGTACTCTCGGGCTGCTTTATTGGATTTAGGACCTGCTCAGGCGCCCCTCACTCGGAGGGCTAATGCTCTCGGCCCATTACGATCTCTGTCTTGCGGACTCCTTAATGTTAGGTCGCTCTGCAAGCACTATACCGAGATTGCCTTCCTGATTGAATCTTCAGGATTGGACATTCTGTTTCTAACGGAAACGTGGACCCGGGAGGACTGTCTGGTCGAATTAGGACTGGCCTGCCCCCTAGGCTTTAAAATTATTCACACCCCACGCCCAAAGAACAGAGGTGGTGGAATCGGCATCATCTATAGAGAGTCGCTGGGTCTCTTCCAGCTTAAAATTAGTGAGGTTTCGGGTTTCGAGCTGATGGGATTTTCCATCAAAGACCGGGAAAGAACACAGTTCGCGGGGGTGTTATGTTATCGCCCGCCGGGCTCTGCCCCCTTTCTATCAGACTTTCTTGATCTAATATATGATCTCTCGAACTCTCACGCTAAGCTGCTGGTCCTGGGGGACTTTAATCTTTGGCAGGGTGGACCTCTGGATGGGGCGTTTTCGACACTTTGTCAAACTCTCGGCAACATTCAGTTGCAGCAACTGGTAGGCGCTGCGACTCATAGAGGAGGGCACATCTTGGACCTGGTATTCGCTGACGCTCAAGCAGCAGCGGTAAACGATATCTTAAGCCAGTGCTGGACAGACCACGCACTGGTGGCCTTTTCCCTTGATTTAGGGACCTACCCTGCGGAAGCTGCGGGGGTAGGAGGCTCGAAACTGGGTAGACCCTGGTCTCGTCTCTCCAAGTCATCCTCACTACCCGCACTACTATCAGCCAACTTCTGTCTGAGCAACTCGGTGGAGGAAAGTTATCTTTCCTTATGTCAGTCTATCACCGAATCGTTGGATAAGCTGGCTCCTCTTCGTCAGTCTCGAGGGAGAGTGAACCGGGCTTGCCCCTGGTATACGGAAGAGCTACGACTGCTTAAACTGGGTTGTAGACGTGCTGAGCGGGCGTGGAGGAAGCAGTATCTGCCATCGGCAAAGGCCTCGTTTAGGGCTGCTCTGCTGGGGTATAAGGCGCAGATCAAGTTGGCCAAGGCGGCCTTTTTGGAATCCATTTTGAATAAGGCGCCTAATAAATCGCAAGCCCTGTTCAAAATCGTCAGGGACCTGTCTCATCCAGCTTGTGTGGCCAACACGATCGTGGCGTCGCAAACCCTGTGCGATGCACTGGCGGGTGCCTTTGAGGAGAAGACTGCTAAGATCCTAGAGGGCTTAAAAAACCCTCTGCCAGCAGACCTCGGTCTGGGAGCTCCGGTTAGCTCGATCAGTCGACCCCGGTCAGGCGGGTCTCGTCCTGACCCGGGAGATCCGAACGGGTCACCCAGTCGACCCCAGCCGAATGATGCATGCCTTATACAGGCTACGCTTGGAGTGGGAGCTCCGGGTGATCCCTCCAGTCGACCCCAGGTGGATACACCTGGTCTCACTCTGGGAGCTCCGGTCGGAACACCCAGTCGACCCCACTCGAGTGACCTTGGTCTTTGCTTTGTGCTCCGGATATTTTATCCAGTCGACCCCAACTAAGACAGTTTCCCCGTCCCTCCTATGAGGAATTTTGCAGTTTGGCACAAACGGTTGCTTCGGGCTCTCCGCTCGACCCACTACCTCCCAAATTTTGGAAGGTCTTCCATGCAGAACTCTTTCCGCCGTTGCACGCCATCTGCCTCCAGTCCTTGGAGTCGGCTTGGGTTCCTGATTGCTGGAAGTTAGCAGTGGTATCTCCACTGCTCAAGAAGCCAACGTTGGACCCTGCCTGTCTTTCCAACTACAGGCCTATCTCTTTGCTCCCATTTCCTATTAAGATCATGGAAAAATGGGTGACCCGCTCGCTCTCTGGTTTTCTTGAGAACATCGGTTGGTTTGACGAGGCACAGTTTGGCTTCCGCCCCGGGCATGGGACGGAGTCAGCACTGGTTACCGTATTGGACAACCTCCGGACGCGTGTCGACAGTGGACGGGCAGCCTTTTTAGTGCTGCTCGACATGTCGGCCGCGTTCGATACGGTCTGCCATCAAACCCTCATCAGAAGACTGGAGGAGTGCGGGGTCACAGGGAGCGCAAGAGATTGGTTGGTTTCTTATCTGGGTAGCCGGCAACAGCTGGTCTCGCTTCCTCCTTTCCGCTCTGAGCCACGGAAAGTGGGACAGGGGGTTCCACAGGGCTCGGCCATCAGCCCGATACTTTTCAATCGGTATCTTCACCCCCTAGTCCAGCTTATTAAATCTTTTGGTGTCTCGGCTTTTAATTATGCCGATGACACCCAGCTGGTCTTTTCTCTGGAAGGTAACAACGCGGTCTCACTGGAAACTTTCCATCGCTGTATGGCAGCTACAGCGGATTGGCTTCGAGCCAATTCCCTCCAATTTAACAGCTCTAAGACGGAGGTGCTCCACTGCTCCAGTGATCGAATTCCGCGGGCTCTTCCAGAGAACTTCTGGCCCACTGCTTTCCCGGAACCAGTAGCGGCGGCGGAATCAGCCCGCAACTTGGGGGTTATTTTTGGCCCGAACCTACAGCTCGACCTGCACGTAAACAAAACTATCGCCACGTGCATGATGCTGTTACGCATGCTGCGCAAAGTTCTGCCTCTTCTCCCCGCCCAGGCCAGGCCAGAGGTAGTTCGCAGTACTATTTTAAGTCGTTTAGACTACTGCAATGCGCTGCTTCTGGAGGCCCCAAAAAATCTGGTGGGGAAGTTACAACGGGTGCAGAACATGGCTGCCAAGCTGGCTCTCTCGCGGGCTAGATTTAGCTCTTCCACTCTGGCTCTAAGAGACCTGCACTGGCTTCCGGTGCATCTGCGAGTGATGTATAAGGCCGCGTGTTTGGTGTTTAAGGCCGTACACCAACAGGGCCCAATACCACTTCGCGACATGTTTGCTTGGTATGCTGCCTCGCGGCCCCTCCGCTCATCCTCAGCCAGCTTGTTGGTGGTCCCGAGGTTCCAGAGAGTCAGGATGGGTGGCCGCTCATTTAGTGTTGCGGCGGCCAGACTCTGGAACTCCCTTCCTCTCTCTCTGAGAAGCCACAAGGATTACCTACCATTTAGGAAAGCGCTGAAAACGCATTTGTTCCCGAAAATTGTTTGAGCAGTGAGTTGTGTGCCTGCCGAAGTTCAAAGCGCCAGGATGCCCTCTGGGTGATAGGTTGCGCTTTATAAGTACACAAATAAATAAATAAATAAATAAGAAACTGATGGAGCGCAGTTATTAAATCTCAGGCTTTCAGTGGGGCTTTGTTTCTCGCCTCTCAGATCAGGCTCCATTGCTTAAATCAGTAATGATCAAAGTATCCTCCTTTGAGGCATGAACAGATGAGCCAGCCCCGTGGTACAGCACCCGTCTCTGCCATGGAGGTTGTAGTGTAGTACGAGCTCAACAGGCGGCGCTCCCCACAGCCCTATCTCACCCGCATGAGAGAAAGGTAAACCGAGTTTAAAAACGGAGCACGCCACGAACTTTCACAAAATGGTTAATTCACAGTTGCGCTCTTACTTGGCGACTACAGCTTCCAGTGTCTTTGTCGAGTCTATATGAAAGCAAGTTCTTTTTTTTGTTTTGTTATTTGTGATGTAAAAATGTGATCAAAGGTTCCTGTTTTGTGTTTGCGTCTCTTACACGTTCGTATAATTGTTACTGTGTTACATTTTCAGCTAAATAGTGGCCGTTACAATATGAATGGTCACAAAACAGGACTGAGATAAAATTTAAAGTTTGCATTGTGGCTTGAATTGAGCTGCATTGTGTTTACCGTTGCCGTGCAGTATTGTTGGTTTGATTAGAGTAGCTCCTCAGTGGAAACACAGACACAAACGTTCATTTCTCTTCTGATAGGCAGATTTTTCGATATCCTTAAAAGTAAAATTCAGGCAGTACTTTTCACAACTCGGCTCCAGGATCTGCTTGTCTTTTTTTATCGGCCACCCGCCGTTTCAAATGATCTGTAATAACCCATACTGTCGCTCTGTCTGGAGTAGGAGATTTGACCAATTTTCCACCACGCAAGCATAACCACTGTGGGGAGAAGTGAAATGCAGTGTTAGCGTTAAGCAACTTGGTGCCACATGTACTAACATTAGGAATGCTGATTTCCTAATTGCGATCAGCTCTGAATTGCAATTAGTAAATCAGTATTTCTAATGTGTGAAACTGTGGCTCTGCCTGTCTGTGTGTGCGTGGCTCTGTCTGTGTGTGCGTGGTTGTGTCTGTGTGTGTGTGGGTGGCTTTGTATGTGTGGCTCTGTGTGGGTGTAAATGCAATAGGTCATGCATTTGCGAGCGATTACGCTATTGGCATTGTAAATGACAATGCCATTTATTTAACGATTAAGCTATTGGCAATGTAAATGACAATGCCATTTATTTATCATTTAAAAAAGAAATGTCATGAGCAATGCCAATAGCTCTACCTTTAAAAATGCCGAGACCATTGCATTGTAAATGCTTGTTTATTTTAACAGGTAGTACCATTTAAGCAGGGAACAAAATAGTCTCCTGTTGTCTAGCCTGCCTATGTTTAAACTTGTTAACGTGTTTCTGTGATTGTAGGTTTACGTGATTGACAATCTCCATGGTAGAGGAAGCACACATGAAATTTGGGTGGTGTGGATATAGCATAACATAGGGGATTTCCCACTTATGATATTTCTTAGGGCGCAGTTTATCTTGTAACCCTTCAACTTAAGCCAATTCAGTCAGATTTATGTAATAAATCACCCTTGTATGTTAGTCTACTGTGAGGGATTGGGTCTCATGAGTTCTCCACTTAATCAGGGTCAACTATGAATGTATTATTCTGTAGGACTCATCTATGGGATCTATGGGATATTATAACATTGGAATGTTGTGGACTCCATTGAAGACAATGGAGTGCTCCAGGCTACCGGTGTTGTGCCACTCCCTGGCTCAGAGTCAGCAAATATAAATTAAAATGATGTTCATGCATCGCTTTAATTTACATTTGCCAGCTCTTAGCCAGTGGTGTTGGGAGGGGTGGGTCTAGGCAGGGGGAGGAGGAGTGCTACTTGTACTCCACTCCCTAAGTGTGCATATGTGTTTTGGCCAGCCATCTCCGGCCGACCAAAACACATTTGCGCACTTCGGTTTGCCCCAACCCAGCTGCATTGTGCAGCCAGGCTGGGGAAACCCCACAGACTTCCTGGTCGTAGCAGGGTGTCTTTCCTGCCTGCTCAGACCAATCCCTACGCTCCTATGCAGTGCAGGTATCGACAGGGAGTCTGTCCCAGGGGCTGCTGGTGCCAGCAGGCAGGAAGAGGAGACGCGGTGCAACGAGACACTATGCTGGAGCAGCCAGCTGCAAAATGTAAGTTTTTTAAATTGTATTCCCCCTGCGCAATCCCACCCGCCCACCACATTGTGATTATGGCAGCCACAGCTGCGGGCCTCTAATGGCTAGTAGAAGCCCATAGCATCAACATTCCAATGTTTCTTCACAGATGTTGCTGATTTCAACCCTCTCTGGCTCAATGAGGCTCGGTCCTTTAACACTGGAGCGGGTCTTTGATGGCCGGTAGAGCTCGCTACATCCGGCTGTAAGGCTATAAAAGAATGAATGCAGGTAGAGACAGACATAACAGACATGTAGACTAATTAACAAATACTCAACCAACAAGTACATACCTGTTCAGAGAGACTCTGCAGTATAAAGAGAATACATATTGTAGTATAATTTGTGTTGATGAAATAAGCAGATTTGTTTACATATTAATTTATGTTCAAGATCCATTTTGCTTTTTTCTTCCAAAAGCAACTTTAGTCTATGCACCTGAGAAAAAAAGTTGAGTTTGAATTCTTTTTCAAAATTGATGGATTGACAGACAACATGTGAACCAATGACTATATTTGCATACTTTGTTATAATACTACCTTTTGCATGCGCCCTTAAAAGGATGAAAGGACTCTGTGGATTTGTCGGGATTCAAATCCTTGCCTTTGAGATCCCACAGGTGTCTGCAGTGAATGCTTGACTGGCTATGATTTGTGCCAATATGTTTAAATATGTTTAAATATGTTTTCATTTACTATGTAATATCAAGAATGTCTAAAGCAAGGATTATTAACCTGAGGTCCACAGACTCCTCATGGTTCACATCTACTCAGGGGGTCCATAAATGTTCAGAAAGTTAAATATAATGTCTACATTAAAACACACAATTGAAAACTGCACATTTGAAAATGTTCTGTGAATGTGAACAAATTTGAATTTGGAATCTAATAATGAAGTTGGAATCCTTATCTTGATTCGGCACACAGCACACAGAATGTACTTTGGTGGCCTCGATTGAAGCAGCGGTATGCACCTACAAGAAGAAAGAATGCATAAGGAGCATGAATGAAAAATTGATATGTTAAGGTTTAGCATAGAGTGATGCCTTTTAGAAGAAAAAAAATCTGAAAAGCTCAAACCTTCACAGTAAAATCACAATTTTGAAATGTGTATATTTTTTGTTTGTCAATACAAATAATACTTCATAAGTTGTGCACGTGTATGTAGTATATTTATTTCTGCATTTTTGTGTATTGCTTTGAGGTTTAAAGAGAAGACATTACTTAAAATGGGGTCCCAACAACCGCTAATTCAAAGAAATTCCCCAAAAAAGTAGTAATTTCAATAATTGGGTTCTGTAAAGAGCATAGTGAACTGTACAGAAATATATTTTGTGACAGATATTTTCAAAATTAGCATTTAGAATAAACACCAAATCAAGATCTCTGTGCATCCTCAAGTCTTTCACACACAATATACAACTCTAGCTTCTCTAAAGCATGGTTGGCGAGTTTTAAAATTCATGGGTCTGACTACGACCTGCAGGTTCTGCAATAACCCTACCCTTTGCCAATCTAAATATAGGGATAGAAAACAATCTGCAATCAAACATATTACGGAAGCAGCTCATCAATATAGCTTGACACAAGAAAGACCAAATTAAAATGCAAACTTTTGATTGCACTTGTTTGGAAATGAAATAATTTGCATGCAGGGGAAAATGAACAATTGTGGTGATATAATTAGGGCCCACGGGCTGAAACTGAAATCAACATTAATAGAATAGCACGGCACGCAACACAGTCCAAGGGTACGTGATTGCAGCGCCCCTGTGAACGGATGTCAGCTAATCTTTCAATTAGATCGTGCATTGGAAACACAACGTTAGCCCAGCCGCATCAATACCAGGGATTGTTCTTCATCTTCCCTGAGGTTCTATATGTAGCCTCTTTCTAAAGAAAAAAAACAGTACTTGTACTTATGTTAAGATTACTGAATATTATAATGCATTATCTTGGAAAATGCATTTATTTCTACTGAAATTAGTATTTCAAACTTTAATTTGTAATGCCAACACCTTCCCAGCCTTGAACTTGTGTACTGTAAAACACAGCCGCGGTCGGTAGTGGGATGACCTGCAGGGCGGTGACGTGGGGAGGGGGAGGAGCAGGGTGGGGGTTAGTAATGTATGGATTACGGAGTTTTACAGGGAGGTAAACATAAATAAATAAAACGAATTTTGTTTCTTGCACTGCATCGCCTTTGGTGATGCAGTGCACGCAACGAAATTCGTTTTATTTATTTATATGTTTACTTACGTGTAAAACTCAATAAACCATACATCACCACCCCCCACCCTGCCCCTCCCCCTCTCCACGTCTCCACCCTGCAGGTCATCCCACTACCGACCGCGGCTGGTAAAACATAGGGGCATATTATCAAGGCAGGCGAAATTACATTATTGCCGCTTTTGCGGCCTTTTTCGGCCGCAAAGCAACGATAATTCCATCGCCCGATTAGCAAGCTGTCGCTAACATCAGTTAGCGACAGCTTTTAGGTGTTAGCGAGCGGTTTGGGGCCCGCTTTGCATGTCAGCGATATTTATCGCTAATGACATGCAAAGTGGGCGTACCCAACCAGTTAGAGACTGAAAGCAGTCGCCAACGTCGCTATCACCTATTAGCAAGGCAGGCGTAGCGATAAAAAAAAATTGCGCTAAGCGCGAATATCGCTGAAAATTAACGCCTGCTCAGACCAGTTCTTAGCATGTATATCCAATGGGAGGTGAATATTCAGGTTAAGACCCTATTGGCGATGATACGTGAATATCGCTGGTTTTCCAACGATATTCACGCATTTCGCCCCTATCACCGGTTATTTTATCGCATTGGAGATAAACGTTGCTAATAGCACGTTATCTCTGCGATAAAATCCGGCGATGCTTGGCGATAAAAAAAATGTCGCAAAGCTTCTTTATCGATAAATATCGCTAGTTGTTGATAATATGCCCCTAAATGCGATAAAATGTGATGGCAAGACATGTTAAAAAATGTAAATGAACAAATATTTGCATCGCTGGGTTCTTTCACGTTAGACCTTTTCAAGCAAGCAAAAGCCTTTTCTTGGGTCAAGAGAGGTTCTTTTATCTAATATTCTTACACTCTCCATGAATGTTTAGAGATAAGCTGTCATGCCACCGATAACCTTTATAGGGCCTCGTAAAATGTTTTCCTCAGGGGTCACTGGAGTTATCATTTGAATAAGCATGTTAATGTGAAGATTATCTATCTGCATTAGTGGCCGCCGAGGAGCGGCTTCTGTCATTGCAGTTCATTGTATTTTTGGGGATTAAAGGGATATAACATTCATTAGTCATGTTTACTTTAGTGCACTAGATATTTCTTCAACCAGGCATTTTAATGATATTGCCCATCGACGAGTGCTGCCCACGTTATTTGAGAAACACAACATACACGTAAGTGGTAATCTTGTTATTTTAGGAGCTGACAAAGTAGGGAGTGATTAGATGCTGAAGGCAACAGATAAATGCATTACTGCTTAATGAACCCAAGTCTGAAATAATGAACAAGATGTAATGCGAGTATTTAATCACTAACACACCTTAACTGTTACTATTTGGACCCTTGATTTATGGCCAGCAAATAAATTATCTTAGGACACTTCTTGAAAATACATTTACTGATAAGGCTCGTGAGAGCACCTGGCTAACCTACTTCTGCTTGCTGCGCCAGTGATTAATAAATCATGTTGAGAGCGTTGAGCCGCTGCTGCGGGAGCCCTTCATCTGCCATCCAGTAAAAGGGCTTTCACCATCACAATCTAAATTATAAAAGAATGTCGGCAAATCTACTTTTCAAAAGAAAACGGTTATAGTTGGTTATAGTGTTGTGCATTCTGTGCACAGAATGCACATTATTTTAATCGGAAATGCGAAATTAGTTTTTTCAATAATGTGCTCCTCAGTACATAAAAACATGCCCATAGCAATTGTAGGAGACATGAGCGGACATTGGGACCCTGGCGAAAGCCACCAGCCTGTCAGGTCAGTGGGCGCGATTGCATGGACGTCTTTTCACCGAAATGCCAAGGGCAGCGCAGTGGAAGTGACATCACACGCCCTTTAACCTCCACTGTCTCCCACACACACGTACCTACAAATATACAAGAATTCACATATGTATACTCTCTCACACAAAAACACTCACCCGCAAGCAGCACACAACATATATTTAAAAGCATTTTTTTACTTACCAAAGCTGCCATGGAAGGGCAAATTTCAGCTTCTTGTACTCCATGTTTAGAACACTAGTAGTGAATAATACATTTAATGTATTTGCTATTAGTATAATATAAAATTGACAAAAAAATAAAGGGAGTGGTGCCCCAGTTGCCCATGTTTGGCTACTAGAATAGTGGTAATATATACTAGGTTAACGGCGCCACAGGGAGATGTGCACTTTTCTTGTATACAAGTAATTGGATGCTGATTTTTTCACGGTGCTACAAGGAGAAGAGAACCACTTTCCCTCTTCTAGTTAGGCGATGCCACAAAATGCTTGTTACTCCTTAGCACACGTTTGGTATTCTACGTAATTGTTAAATACAAGTGTTTCCACAATACAGTTCATACACCAGCAAAATAAATGTCTTAATCCTTTTGTTCAGGGTTTGTCGTTGTTTATTGAAGGAGACGTCACAGCCAACACGTGTTTCGTCGTACTGGGGAATGTAACCCCCGACTTTTTCAAGGCTATTCTCCGATGCTGTTTCTCGTTGTTAGTTGAGGTGATACTTCCAACCCTCAAAGGGGTTTCTGGTGTGGATATCGTGGGTATTATTCAAGCTTCGTTGATGTGATAACCAAAATAATGGTTCACTCTCTGTAAGCTTTTCGTTGTTTTCTTTACGGGAATAAATTCGACCCGTCTGCTTCACGTAAGATGCAGTTGCCCATGTGTTGATGGCACTGAATTTGCCACCTCTGAGACCGGGGGTTGCAAAGGCAGTGAAATGGGAAACAAAGGGCTATGCAGGAGTTGCATTTGCTGCTTCTTATTTTGTCATTTTCCTTCCTCTCCTTTAATTTGTTCTCCCCTGGAGATTAGCTTTTTAACCAAACTTTTTTTGATTGGATGGCTTGTATTCTTATACAGCTGACACCAAGGAACTGTTTTTTTTTTCTTTTTCTTTCAGCACTCCATGGGAGTGCCTGTGTTTTCCTGCTCTCTTCCTTGTGTGCTGCTTCCCACTCACATGCCTACCACTGCACTATCTTTGATGCTTCTCCCATCCCTCTGCTTTTTTTTACTCTAAACCCTGGTCATCCCTTCCCTCCTCACCGATCCTCCCTGAAACTCCTCAGTCCAGCTTTTTCTGTAACAATCCTTTTAGTATGTTTCTTTTTTTGAGGGACTGGCCTCTGCCATTTGCTTCCTGGCAACTCTGTGGCCCTTTCGCAAACTATTTATATTTTTTTATTTTTCATTTTAATGCTACAAGGTTGGTGTTTACTATTTGCAACAGGAAATTATAATTAAAAAAATGGCTTCAGCAGTATCATGATGAATGCGTGACCATATGCATATGTATGTTGTCTTGCTGTAGAAGTCCACTTTGTTTTGTTTTTTTAGTTTTGACGATGCTCTTCATTATCGTAGCAAGTCTTTTTTCCTTTTACTGATGCTATGCAGCATGAGAAAAGAGCAAGGCAAGCAAAAGCAAAAGGTCAGCTAACGACGCTCAAAAAGAAGCTTTGCCAATGCTTGTCTTATTTGTAACTTGTTTCTTAGGCCTCACAGGGTGCTGCTCACACTGACCTTGAGTGATAATCTCCATGCGGGCTCTCTCTGAAAAACTCACAAGTCTCTTTCTAAAAGATTACAATGCTCCATTCATTGAAATCATAGGTAATACGAATTTCCAAACTTCCACTGAACAGGTTTTCAAAAAAATCATACAGCTTACTTGCAGCACCTGTTTGACATTTTATATAAAACATTTGACAATCAAACACGTACTATTTTGATGTGCTCCCTTATAGTTATAATGGAAAGACAAAGCTCATACTACTTTTAAAATAGTTGCACCCAATTACAGTTTCAATTTAAAAGAACTATCACAGTCACATTAAAATAAGTTTGAATTTATAGCCACCAAACTAAACTGCAGAAACTGCTTTTCTTAAAGAACTCAGAACTTTGTCTTCCTCACAATGGCGAAGATTTACATAACTGAGACGATACTTACTTAAACTTCACACAGATTGAACTAAACGCATTTATGGACTCATCTGCGCGATTAATTGGAGAAGAAAATCAGCATCTAATTTGTGAAGAAAGGAGACGGAAATTCATTGTTCAGGAAGAAGTGCTCAAACTGTCTTGAAACACACTGAACTCAGCTATGCCCTATGTTAACCTTGCGAATGCAGAACCAAACACAAAATTAATGTTCTTATTAACTGTTCTGTGACTAATACCCCTCGCTTCCCGCTCATTCTAATTTTCAAATATCTATGTCGACCAATCATAGAATCTACATACCAAAGATAGAATCTCTGCACATATTGCTATTGACTCTGCTGAGTAAAGTTATTCCCCATAACATTCCACTAATACACACAGGCCCTTAACTGGTAACTATATCGAAACACCAAATTGGTTCCCTCATCCATCATTTCTACCAGTTCCTTGTTGATCACCACCCTTCCCTCTCTTACCACTTGTTGATGTTAGGCACCGTGCCACTTGCTGAAATCTAATAAAAATATTTAAATTAAACGATGCTGGGTCATTGCACTTAAATGCAGGAGCTTAGCTTCGGCGGGGTGTTTGGTGGTGTCACACCTCCCTAATAACTTCATTTTCTGACAAATAGTTGGGTACAGGCGCTTCCAGTTGGGGATTGTGAGATGTCAGTCGCATTTCAGCAGGATTGTTTTACATACACACGGACAAAAACACACACACATTCTCTTACTCTCTTTTTTGAAAGTCCTCAAAAAACGTAGTTATTTTACAACATATTGGTGCATATTCACAAGGACCTATCGCGGAATTAACGGCACTTCATCGCAGTCAAAGTCGTGATAAATTCACCACCCCATTCACAGGCTGGTGCTAACAGCCCACAGCACCAGTTTACCAGCGATAGCAGCCGCAAAAAACATCACCGCAGAGGAGCCCGGCAACTATCGCTAATGAGATGCAGAGTAGGCGTTTCCGTGCCAAAAGACGCAACAACACGACACCTCAACATTCCCAACGACCAGCCAGATCGGCGCTAAGAACACAAAACACACAGTAAGGCGCGTTAGCAGCAGGAAATTAGCACCTGTTCTGACCTGGTGTAAAGTCGGACCACAGTCTGCACCACAAAGGGGAGCACAGCCCAGGGTGTCATCGGAAGGGCAACAGATGCCATGGAGCCACTCATCATGCAGCCTGGACACCCAAGAGGGCCACAAGACTCACCGCCACCATCCTTGGACCCCAACCCCAACCCAGAACAACCCCCGGACCACCACAGAGGCAGCACAGACAAAGACAGCAGCCCCCCCAGGAAACACACCTACCTCACAGGCCCAACATCTGACAATGTCACTGTCCACTACAGGCTGAAAGGGACAACCATTCTATACATCCTGACCATTATCGCCTAACAGACCTATGGCACCAACACAGTGGACAACCAACAACACACCCCACACCAAGCTGCTGGCTGTGATGCACCTGTTGCCCCTGGCACGCCCCAACCAACAACCGCCAAAGTCAGCGGAGTCTCACAGCCAGCCACATCCAAGTCCCCCACACCTGTCCTGGACATCACCATCACCCTGGCACCCCAGTCCCCATATGTCTAACAAAATGCGCAGGAACCGCTGGAGACCAAGCAAGGACCATACGCCACAGCAGATGCACGCACGTGTTGTGGGCAATCCACAGCACACATGTCCTACCTAAGCCCCCTGATGACACAGCACACAATCAGCGCAACAGGAAGCACACGTCACAAATCAATGTGCAGGCAACATCAGAACACCGTGGGACCTTCACCAATGTTGCCTCAAAATACTCAGCCAGTGTGCATGATCCCATGACCCACCGACAGTCCATCAGCAACCGGCGTTTCCAAGATGGCACCAAGGGAAAAGCACAGCCCCTTGGCAAGTTCCAAATTAACACCCCAATCACCTAAACTCCCCAACCATGCAATCCACAACTCTGGCAATGCACACGTCACAAAATTACAACCAACATGCACAACAACATGCCCACCCACCAGACATGACAGAACAACTTACAATGGTACCCTGGCCAAGTCGTGAACATGAGCCAGCAATGGCATGGCATTTCAGCCACACAATAGCCGAATGTGGGGAGAGGTGGCAACCAGGCATGTGTGAAGGATGCAGAAGAACCATGATTGGGGAAGTACACAATGCCAAGAGTGGCGGAGATGTGCTGTACAGACCACAGTATGCAGAACACACCCATATCCACAGCAACATACACCTCTGGTGTAAGGAGTGTAGTGGACAGTGGACAAAACCATGTCATCCCAGCCAGTGGGGATCTTCGCGGAAATGTTGCCTGTTACACCCCCATAAGCGTGAGCAGAGTGGAAAGGCCCGGTGTACGCCAGGCCAGCGTAGGGGTGTGAATAAAAACACAGCAACATACACCTCTGGTGTAAGGAGTGTAGTGGACAGTGGACAAAACCATGTCATCCCAGCCAGTGGGGATCTTCGCGGAAATGTTGCCTGTTACACCCCCATAAGCGTGAGCAGAGTGGGAAGGCCCGGTGTACGCCAGGCCAGCGTAGGGGTGTGAATAAAAAGCTCTTAGCCCTGGACCTGGTCCTCTTCTGGAAAGCCCAATGCCTCTGCCAGGGCAGCGCCTCCCACCCCGCCGCGAGGCCGAACCTGTCCTCATGAGAGGAGTTGCCTGCGATCCTGTGCGCCTGCTGTACCCCGGCCCGCTGGTCCACAAACACGTCAGACCCGCCCCTGCGCAGCCAGGCCACACTGATTACCTGGCGACACTGGCATGTGTCAAGGAGGCCCCACCACGTGCCTGTGTAAGCTCTGAACCCGAGTCCCGCGACCCTGCCAGCCTCTCAGACCAGCGCTGGCCCCCTGACATTTTCCCACATTACTCCTTCCTCATTAACATACTCCACCGGCGTCCTTTCCGGCCCAGTAGGTCCCATATGTGAAACTGTGCCCTGGGTCCTGAATGTCAGTGACCCCAATTCCGGGTCAGTGGCCGCAGCACCAGATCCCCCCCCCAATCAGTGAAGGCATAGTTCCATATGGGCATCTTGCGACACGTGGTGCCACAAACCCTGTTCAACGCCACCTGGCAACACATGGATGAGGGACCAGGACTACCCTGCGGACCAGTAGATCTCACATCCAGCGCCTAGTCACGAATCATGAATGGCAGAGTCCACACCAGTGGTCGCACGGAGACGAGTAAGAGGAAGATGCGGCTCAGTCCAGACAAAAGCGGGGTCACAGTCACGGAGGTTACCGAACACATGGTGCCATCGAACCTGAACTACGCAGGCCGGGGGGCCACCAACCTATGCCGAAAACACTCGGTGAATGGCCCGTCCTGGCCAATGCCTCTGGTTTACACTGCAGTCCAGTAGGTTACAGAGTCCTGCTTTAGCAACTGGCAGAGTTCATATCAGTGTACCGGCATCATCCTAGACTGCATCCCCTCTCAGCCCCGCTGCCACTAAGTATGTTCCCTGACATTCGTGGACACTCACTGGTCGTACATTGGTGGCATCTGAGTCTATGGACTAGGGGCTAGTTTTCATTCTTATGTAACTGATACCGAATTGGTGGTGAAAACGAGGCTTGCGCTTTCCACCCCACAATTTGCTGCTTCCAGATAAAATCAAACCTTCTGCATCATGCCCTGGAGGACACCTTCCACTAACCCCCACAACCCTCCACAACATACACCTCGACCATGATGAGGACCTGCTCAGGTCGCAGGGCCCATCTGACTGCACCACAAGTCACCGTCCCATGGCTGGGTGCCTGTGCCGGCCGCAGTGCATCCGGGCCCACTAACTCTTTGCTGGTCAAGCCCGGGACCCCTTCTCCCGAGACATTGGATGGCCCCTGAAGCGTAGACCTCGGGCTCATCAACAACATTTCTCTGTGGCCTTGCACTGTACGCATCCTCTGGGCCCAAATGCGTCCCACCAGGGCTCACACACCAAAGCGAGTCCAGAACGGCCCAGACGTCGCATCAACGTAGGAGGCACAAGCCACCACCGCAAGGACCACATCCAACCGCCATCTGCCAGAGTCGATGCAATCATCAGCCTCATACCCTGCTCAGCACTCCAGGTGGCTGTGACTCAGTGCACAGCAGGCCATTGTTCGTTGCTGATTGTGTTTTGTGCTGTGGAGCGGTTGCGCAGCTATGTCACCTCAAACAGTGTGTGGGCCCTGACACATTGTTGGGGAAGATGATGCAGGTCTAACACACCCCACTGAGTCTGCATCAGAAATATATCAAAGGGACACAATCGAGACTTTTTCTTCACATGAGTGCACTCATCTCTAGTGTCGCAACCCCAGTGCACTGAAACTCACAGACGCTACTGTATGCATGTTGGCTGTCCTCTGGACTTTTTCCGGCTCACTCCATGTGTCTCTATGGCAGTGTGGGTCTCCTTAGTAGGGTGAGGGTAGACCCTGAAGGGTGATAGACACCTACGTATGTCTTACTTCGCATTCCATGGGTTCGGCCCCCACCAACACCTGCTGGGCCACCTTTTTTGGCGTGTTGACACATAGCATTGTGGTGCCATGTGTGGGTGGGTGAAGTGTTGTGAGCCAGCTGTGCTTGCGGGTGCTTCCTGCTGTGTGGTCTGTTGCTGGCACAGTGTTCTCCTCTGAGTAGCTTGGCTGGCCGGGTCCTGGTTGGGGGTTGCGTGGGATATCCATGGGCTGTTTTAGGGTGTCAGTCGTGTTGTGGTCCTCTCTGGAATCACACATGTGTTGTTATCTGTGCTCTGCTGAAGGTGTTGCATGCCCCTCTGCGATTTGAAGGGGAGATGCATGTTGACTTTGTGTTGACATGTATGTTGGCACATTGTGCTGGTTTGCAAGTAGACTGTATGGCAATGTACATTTTGACTATTTGGGGGGTGCTGGATTCTTCTGCTGGACAGTGTACATTTGGACTACATGATGAATGTGGGGTAGTATAAGTACATTTCCATTTCACAGTTTCCGGCTCTGTCAGATGTGGTAGGCATGTTTCTGTGCATGTGCGGAGCCAGTTGTGTCCTCTGTTCTGCAGTGTCGGCTATGTGCATTGTACCACGTTGTTGTCAATGTGAGTGTGCTGTTCTTGCTATGTGTGTGTGCTGCAGTGTCCCAAGGGGATCTGGGAAATGATCCTGTGTGATTGTGGGTATGTAGTGTGCTGCACCTCGTTGTGCATGTGTGCCAGTGTAACCATCTCCCCCTGTCCCTGTTTGTTGCACACTCTGTTGATGTTGTGTCAGGTCCTCTCGAGCTGTGTCCGTACTCCTTCTCCACACTGATGACTGTGGCCTGGGTTTCATCCAGCTCCTCTTGTGGTGCTGGACTGCCACCTCCTGTCGCTGTTGCTGCCTTCCTGTTGGCAGCAGGTTTGTGCCTGATTTAGGTTGTCACGTCATGCCAGCACCTATTGGCCTCCTCAATTTGCCTGCTCGGCAGTACGACTGCATTCCATGTGGTCTGCTAGTCGGTCAGTTGTTGGTAGTGTTCTGTCACCTCTGTGACGCTGGTCTTGTCTTCCTGCAGTCTGCACCCCGTCTTCCTCTCCCTCTTCTCCTTCGCCTTCCCTGACCCTGTTGTTTCTTGCTAGTGGTCTGTGGGGGTTGTGGATTTCGAGTTGGCCTCTGCGCTGGGTCAGGGTGCATTCATGTTGCTACATGCTTTGGCTTGTTTCTGGTGTGTTTTTTCTCTGTTTTTTATGGTGCATTGTCCCACCAGATGTGTGAAATTTGCTGGCTGTGGCTGGTTTTCGCTACTTTTTGCACCGCGGTTGGCCTCATTGCATGTTTTTTAGCGTTCGCGTATTGCATTTTTGCTGTGTGGTGTTGATTTTCACGCGGACATTTGACGCGTTATCTGGTGTCTATTGCATGCTACCGTAGCGTTGTGAATTCCCCGTTGACATGGGGTTATTTTCCTGTGATAGGCTGCGATGTTCAAAGTTATGTTACGCTACTCTTGCGGTAGTTAGCACATGTTCTTGTGAATATATCCCATTGTGTTTTCTCTATTTGTGCTCCTACCAATCTGCATTTCCCCTTCTCTCCCTTGCCCATTAGGTTCCTTCTGTACACTGTGGTTGTCATATAATGTATTTAAACATTATATGCCAGCATGGAAATTGATTCACCAAAATGCCAGGGGTCGCGGAATTGACATTGTATACCTTTTGACCTTAATAATGTCACAGGAAGGGACATCATATAATCTTTGAGCCTTCAGCATCCTAAAACGTGATGTCACATAACCTAAATCTAGATGACATCACAATGATCAACATTGCCGAAGTTACATAATTGCATAATTAATATTATATCTCCTTATAAGGGAGAACAAAGAGGGGGTTCTCTTCCCTAAGAAAACGTTGAAAAGAAATTGCTTTACTGGTGCATTTTCCCGCACATTTTTAACATAAATTTGCTAAAGACCCATATGCTCAAAACAAATACTCACTAAATATTCTAGTCCTTTCCTGGTGTGCCAAGCTACTGAATTCTGAAAGTCCCCATGAGTAATAATATTAATAATAAAGCAATTTGTAAAGCGCATGACTACTTACACAGAAGTATCCCAGCGCCAAGTTCAGGGAGAGTCTGTTAGAAAACTTAACAGAGGCAACGTTGCGTAGGGACACATTCCTCCTATTGGGCGATTTGAATCTTCACCTAGATTGTCCAGAGGATAAAGGAGTGGAGGAATTTTGCCGGGATATTCAAGCCCTTCAGCTTGAACTTAAGTTCTCGACCCCCACGCACCGGCAGGGGCACCTCCTGGACTCGGTTTTTGCTAACTGGGAAGGGGTTGAGGTGTCCACGATTGAACCAATCCCCTGGACAGACCATTTTCTGGTGGTCTTTTCTATAAAGACTACTAAAACCACTAAACCCAGTCAGGCACCCTTAAATTATTTAAGGAGGAAGTGGGCTAAGTTCTCATTGGAGGATTTTAATCATGCTCTGATTAGAGACGGCCAACCTGGAGGGGAGGATATTGAAACGGCGGTTTCAAACCTCAATAAGCGCATTATTCAAGCGCTGGACCAGACCGCCCCACTCTTCCGAACATCTGCATCCGGCCGTAAAGAAAGTTCTGCCCCATGGTTTAGTGGAGAGCTAAGGCAAACAAAGGCGGAATGCAGGCGAGCCGAAAGAGTGTGGAGGCTGTCATATGATACCCAGGCTAGGGAACTGTTCCTAGAAAAAAGGCGGCAGCATCATAGGCTGATCAAAAAGTCTAAGGCAGCCTTCTATGCAGGACAAATTTTAGGGGCAAAAGACTCGGCCAAAGAACTTTTTAGTATCTATAAGTCTTTGACTACTCTAGACTCATAGTCAGACCCAGAGAATTGTTCGCCCGAAACTTGCGACCGAATAGCCGAATATTTCTCCACCAAAGTCGAGAAAATGTATTCGACTTTTCCTAATCCTCCCCCTGTAGGGGTTGAGTTTGTGGTAACATCGGAGGGCATGGAGACAGAGGGGTCCCTCACGAACTTTAGCACCCCCCCTCCTGAAGTGCTAGTCAGGGTATGCCTTTCTGTCAAATCGGGCTCCCCACTGGACCCGGTGTCCCCTAAATGTTTGGAGGACAGCCTGGAAGTGTTGGAGCCTTACATAAGGCATGTCCTGGATACCTCCTTCAAATCGGGTATGTTACCTGAAGGGTGGAAACAGGCTGTGGTACTCCCTCCCCGGAAGAAATCCCACATTGGTTTTGAGGTGTTGGAAAATCTGAGGCCCATTTCTCTCCTGCCTTTTCTGTCCAAAGTGGCGGAAAAGGTGGTTAACACACAAATCATGAAACATGTGGAGGAGGTGGGATTGCTCCATGCCACGCAGTTTGGCTTTAGACCGCGCCATTCTACCGAGTCCGCCCTTCTCATGGCAACGGAACATCTGAGACAGGGCGTAGATAAGGGGCAAACGATGGCCTTGATCCTGTTAGACCTCAGCGCGGCGTTCGACACTGTAGCACATACCACCTTGCTACAGTGTCTGAACAGAGGTGGCGTGTTATACAAGGGGGGTTGTACCCATATAGTCAGTGGGACCTGGGTGATCAATAGCGTTATATATAGGGGGTCCCAGACCAAGAACACAATTCTTATTTTGAAACACTATTTAGATGAATTTGAAAAACACACTAAATGAAGGTGACCAGTGTTTTTAATATTCACTGTACCAATCAAACAATCAATGTTAGAAAAATCAGACGTAAAATATACAAAATTCAATGCGCCCACAATGAGGGAGAGGGGGAAGTGCAGGGAGGGGGATTCTTCTTAGTGAATTTTTTGTTATGATATATGTCATTTTCCATGGCCTTTCATGTATGTCGAATTACGTTTTGAACTATGCATTATGCTGTTTTTGAATGTTAACTAGTGATGTATAATCCAGTGAAATACATCCCTATATATACATCCATAGTGTGTTTTTCAAATTCATCTAAATAGTGTTTCAAAATAAGAATTGTGTTCTTGGTCTGTGAACAGAGGTGCCATCACCAATACCGCGCTGAGGTGGATCCAGGCCTTCCTCACGGGAAGAAGCTTTCAAGTGAGGCAAGGCGACTGCTATTCAAAGGGGGTACCTCTGGGCCAGGGCGTGCCTCAGGGCTCGTCCCTGAGTCCAACCCTTTTTAATTTATATGTAGCGCCGGTAGCCTCCATTGTGGAGAACTATGGTCTCCAATTGGTATCATATGCCGATGATACGCAACTGGTCATCTCCCTGTCGCACGCACCCTGTCTTGCTGCAGATGGCTTCCGGTCGTGCATGAAAGAACTTGCCGACTGGATGGCCATCAATTGTTTGAAACTCAATGGCAACAAGACAGAGGTGTTGGTAGTAGGGAGAGCCCAGTCTGCATGGTCATCGGCATGGTGGCCACCCTGTTTAGGACCAACCCCCACCCCTTGCCAGGAGGCAAAAAATCTTGGGGTGGGGGCGTGGCCAGCAGCATGGCCGACTAGACGTGCCTTGCCGGAGCTCCGGCCGAGCTGCACATATATCCGACGCAACATACCCCCAGCGATCCCAAAACGGCACGAAAAGAGAACACAAGACACCTTGCTACCTGGGAGGACTGCCTCAGTGACAGTGTGGAGCTGCTTTCATCGAGACCTGACGGTACGGCAACCCCGGCGGCTACACGGCGGCCATGGTGATGGCCGCGGCGCTCGGCGGAGCGCGGCGCTTTTAGTGCCCAACCTCTGGTCTTCCCACGTAATGCCCGGTCGACAGGAGCTACGTGACCCGCCTGGCCGCCAGGAGTAACTGGATTGTCGCTGGACAGAGGGAGGCGATCCGAGGAGACTGCGGTCGTCCAGCTGCCTACACCAAGATGGCGGCCGGCGGTATGTGGGGCGGACAGTGAGGAGGAAGCACATCCTGCTGCCGTTACCGGATCGCGGTGAGATTGGGAGACATCGTCGAGAGGGAGCGGAGGTGAGCCAGGGGCAGAAGAACCGGAGGCCGACTTCCCAAACCACGGCGAGTGGAGACTGCCTCACGCTCGGCGCCCGCCTTTACCAACATGGCGGCCGCGAGGCGGAGGCGCCCAGACTGACCGGAGATGAAGTGGGGGAGGGCCGAGACCCTCGAGGAGTGTAAGGGCCAGGGCGCACCCACTGGGACATAGTCTGCTGGGGGACTTGGGCGTGAGCCGGACACAGGGACCCCTGCCTGTCCTACAGCGGCCTCCACTCATTAATTACCCCTCCCGACGAATACATTCGCCGATGCACAGGGGGTCCCCTGGAGGAGCTCTGGGCTGAGACAGGAGGAGTGCCAGGGGGGTCGCTGGTGCGGCGGAGCCCACAGGAGTACCCGGGGACCCTTGCCGTCATTTGCTGTGCGTGGCTGGACCCATTGGCATCACAGAGAGAAGAGGCTGACATAGGGAGCCCCCCCCCGGCCTACGAACTGACGCAGCATGGGGAAGGGGGACCCGACGCACAGAGCCGCGAGACGGGGCCCCATGGACGAATTCACGGCAACGCGGTCTGGGGCGGCACGACAGTCTTTACAGTCCGACGCCCGCGATGACACGGCCATGCTGATGGAGGCCATCCAAGCGTCCCGGACTGATATACAGGCATCCCGGACAGCCCTAGAGACGAAAATCGGAGAGGTGGGGTCCGAGGTGATACTACTGCGACAGGTCTTCCGGAACCTGACGGAGAGTGTAACGGCGACCGAATCGAGATTGACGGACAATGAGGAATCGATCACTACCCTCAAGAAGGACATGGCGGAACTACAGGCCTCTCACCGTCACCTGATGTGGAAGGTGGACGATGCCGAAAATAGGTCAAGGCGCAACAACCTTCGCTTTGTCGGCTTTAGAGAGGGAATTGAGGGAAGGAGTATGTCCACCTTCCTCCTCGCATGGCTGAAGGAGACCTTCCCAGCAGCGCAGTTCTCCCAATGCTTCATCATCGAAAGAGCGCATAGGGTGCTTCTGGCCAAACCTCCGGAGGGTGCACGACCGAGACCGGTTATAGCGCGCTTCTTGAACTATGTGGACAGGGACCTGATTCTGAGGGAGGCCAGGAAAATGGGGGAGATCCGCCTGGAGAATACTACCATCATGATCTTTCCGGACTACAGTCAAGAGGTCTCGAAGCAACGCCGATCGTTCGACGCGGTGAAAGCAAAGCTGAGGACTTTGGACATTACTTACATGCTCCTTTTCCCCGCCAAACTCAGGGTAATTTATAAAGACAAATCCATCTTTTTTGCTCACCCGGAGGATGTGTGGCAGTGGCTCGAAGAGCGACCTATTCTGAACAGCAGAGAGGCAGCGGGCCGAGCGGCGCTGGACAAGACGGTACGAAATAGGCCGCTCTGGGAGGTGCCAAAACCACAGCGACGGGGTACACGGAGGACACAGAAGAAAGCTCCGGCGACACCACTCAGGACACGAGACAAGGAAGGCGAGAGAGGAAACAGATCAGCGTCCCAGGGCACTGACACTGTGGCGGGCTCGAGATTCAGCTGCCTGAGGAATGGAATCCGTTCAGACAATGATGAAATGGAGGACTCGGAGGACCGCATGTCCGGAGGAGAGGAGGAGGAAACAATCGACGACTCAGTACATCCGCTGGTCACAGAAATCCAGCAATTGGAACAAGACTCCTCAGGCCAGGGGATGAATATGGACACTCAGGACTCACATTCGTGATCAGTGCGGTATAGGGATCGGGGAAGATAGCGGCTCGGCGCAACGGAGCACGCAAGTTAACACACCCCCTACAGTTCTTTGAGTTTTTTAGTACTGGTTTTTGTTTAGCGTGGGGAGGGATGTGTGGGAGGGCGACAGGCCTTCTCCCTTGGATAGTTTCGGCCCAGGTTGGGATGCAACGGGAAGGGGAGGGAGGCGGGGTGGAGGGTGCGGGGGGGAGTTGGTTCTTGTATTGCCTCCTGTTGGGGTCTACGAGGGTTGTGGGGGGGGAGGGAATCCGTTGAGGAGACACGAAAGCATGTTTTGACACTTCATCCCAGACACCCACCATCTGCACCGCGAACAGCTGAAAATCAACCCACAAAATGGCAGGTACACTAGCACCACAGACTAAGGTCGAGGAGGAACTTTCCATCCTAACGTGGAACGTGAATGGCCTGGGGTCCAAGATTAAACGGGGATTAGTGAATACATACCTTAAGAGACTGGCTCCGGACATCGTTCTCCTGCAGGAGACGCACCTCAAAGGAGAAAGATGCGCATTTATAGCGAGAGGTAGACACAGGGTCCTGGCTCACGCAGGGTACACCTCAGATTCTAGGGGGGTTGCGATCCTGATTAACCCCTTCCACGCTCATGACGAGCTGGGCTCGTCATGAAGTAGCCTCCTCGCACGCTCATGACGAGCCCAGCTCGTCATGAATAATGGGAATCATCAAATCTCAGCACAGGAGGGGAATATGCTGAGCATCCATGGGGTTAAGAAATCGGCACCATTCTGCATTACACGCACATGGAGTGACCCACAGGGTACATATGTGGGGGTGCAGGGGACATGGAGGAGACAGCGCTACACTATAGTGTCGGTATATGCACCGCCGAAGCTCCAGCCCCGCACGCTTAAGGCGATCACGTTGATTCTCATTGACACGGCAGACACCATACAAATAGTGGGAGGTGACTTCAATGACGTGATGTCAGACGAACTAGACCATACGGGGCAATCACGCAGGAGGGGAGCGCAGACCGTCTTGGCACAAACAATGGCTACGATAGGACTCACCGACGCATGGCGATGGCGCCACCCTACACAAACCGCTTACTCCTTCTATTCAGGGGCACACAAAGTCTTTTCAAGGCTAGACTATATTTTCATGGCAAGGCAGCACCTAAAAATAGATGATGAAATAGAATACAAAGCGAGGGGTATCTCAGACCACTCACCCCTGTACGCGAGGGTAGGAGGGGCACGGCAGAGGAGAGGCACTGAATGGCGCCTGGCGGCCTGGGATCTCCTATCCCCGGAAATTGCGCGTGGCGTCAGGGCGGACATCAAGGTCTACATAGCCGAAAATGAGGGGTCAGTTTCCTCGGGGGTAACCCTATGGGAGGCGATGAAACCGGTTCTACGAGACAGAATCCAGGGAAGGTTGAAAGAGGCTCGACAGAGACAACAGAGGGAGGTGGCAGACCTGGAAGCCTCCATCCTGACCCTGGAGGAGGACTATCAGGCACATAAGGGGGCAGACACGTTGCGGCGACTAGTGGATGCCCAACGACAGTATAGGGAGTTGGTCGCGAACGAGGCAAGGACACAGTCCCTGGCGACCCTACATCGTTTGTACGACGTGGGGGACAAGTCGGGTAAGCTCCTGGCCTGGCTAAGCAGGAAGGAACGGGACGCAAGATGGGTGGAGCGAATAGACTCGGAGGACGGTGGTGTGTGGTGCGCCGATGTAGAGATAGCGGAGGCATTCGCGACCCATTACGAAAGATTTTACAGAGCAAAAGACCTGGGGGACGTAGAAGTAGCACTATGGTATCTGGAACAAATGGAGATACCAACGCTCTCTCCTGAGTCCAACTTGGCGCTGGAAGCCGACATCACGCTCGATGAGATAGCTGAAGCCATAACAAAACTGAAAACGGGCAAGACGCCGGGGCCGAACGGATTCCCAGCGGAATTCTTCAAGAAGGCCTCCGACCTCCTGACACGCCATCTTAAAAACCTCCTTACTGACTCTTATCAGCAGAAGTCGCTGCCACCGGATCTCGCGTTGGCCACCATCGTCCCGATCCATAAAGAGGGCAAACCTAAAGCGGACTGCGCGTCCTATCGCCCCATTTCTCTCCCTAATATGGAGGTGAAGGTGTTAGCGACCATCTTAGCGACTCGCATGAGAGTGGTGCTCCCAGACCTTGTCCATATGGACCAGTCCGGGTTCCTCCCTGATAGGGCGACAAAACTGAACCTTAGGCGCACCCACAACTGGTTGCAAGAGGTCCAGGGGAGAAGCGAACCACACTGGTTCCTTTCACTCGACGCAGAAAAAGAGTTTGATGCGGTACATTGGCCCTTTCTCATGGCAGTGCTGCAGCGGTTTGGCTTCGGACCTAAACTCTGTGACTGGATACGGCTCCTATATAGGGCCCCGAGAGCATGGGTGAGAGTGAACGGGAGCATATCCCGAGAATTCAAGGTTGAACGGGGCACGAGACAGGGATGCCCGCTATCCCCCCTTCTGTTCACACTTACAATTGAAATCTTAGCGATCAACATTAGACGAAACCCGGACATCCATGGCTTTTCCCTAGGCCCCTCAGTGGTGGCACAGGAAAAAATATCACTCTATGCGGACGATGTGCTCCTATACATTACCAACCCAGATATAACAATACCAGAGTTATTTCGGGAACTGGGCAGCTTCGGTGCGAGAGCAGGCCACACTATAAACTGGCACAAGTCGGTTCTCTACGACCCACAGGGGAGGGAGCAATGGGGTGATATCCCCGAGCGCCTGGTCACTACCTCCACAGGTTTTCAGTACCTGGGAATGTATCTTACACTAGACAGAAAACTCTCATTCTCCAAAAATGTCGACAGAATCACCGGGAATGCAGTCAAGGACATGGACAGATGGAAAAGGTTGCCGCTCACGCTCCTAGGCCGGGCGGCAATGTACAAAATGATTACCCTGCCCAAATTCCTATATGCCCTCCAAAACGAATACTACCCACTCCCGACCAACACGTTACAAAAAGTACACGCAGATCTTCGCACTTTTCTATGGTTGGGAAAGCAACCGCGAATAGCCCTGCAGACACTCCAACGACATCAATATAGTGGGGGCATATCTCTACCAAACTTGGAGGCCTATTACTGGGCGGAACACCTGACCCCGATAAACGACTGGATACATGTCCCGGCAGACCACCCGACATACGCCCTCGAAAGACACACACTGTCACACAGAAACATTCTATATTATCTGTATGGTGGTAGGATTAGGATGTCACTACTACCGGCAATGACGATCACACTGACGGCATGGCGGCAGGCGACCAAACGTACGGGATGGGAGGGAAAACCCACCAAACAAACGCCGCTGTGGTACTGCCAGTGGCTGATAGAACTTGGTAAGCTCAGGGGCTTCAAACGGTGGGACGATATCGGTATATCGCACATAGGTGACGTGATCCACAAGGCGGAATTGAAGTCTTTCCAGACACTTAGAACTGAATTCGGGCTCCACCAATCACAACTGTTTAAATACACGCAATTGCGCCATGCCTGGAGGGCACAACACGTTTCACTTACAGACATACCTGAATATGCACCACTGGAGGGCAGACTCCTACAGGAGCAGATCATGGGTAAAGCGGTTTCCCTCACTTACAGAACCCTGACTAATAATATGCTCGGCGACTTGACTAGACTGAGGGGCGTCTGGGAGGCAGAGGTGGGTGCGCTGGAAGATCTAGACTGGGAGATGGTCCTCATGCACCCCCGTGAAGTAGCGATCAAATCCAGGTTACGCCTCATCCAGTTCAACATGCTGCACAGGACATATTTTGATAGAGTGAGACTGCTCAAAATGGGGAAAATAGTAGACTCCTCATGCCTTAGATGCGGTAGTCAGCAGGGGGACTTCTATCATACTATATGGCAGTGCACTCAGATACAAAACTACTGGACACACATCTTTACTGAACTAGGGGAGGTGCTAGGGGTGGAACTGACACAGGAGCCTAAGCTGGCCCTACTGGGCATGACCACCGAAGTAGACCTGCCGCGGCCTCTGCTCATTTTTCTGGTACTAGCGCTGGTGGTGGCCAAGCGGGACATAGCAAAATACTGGGGGGCCACAATATCGCCGAACATCGAGGAATGGAGACGGGGGATGGACCTCTACATGGCAGCGGAGAGGGTCACTTATAAGGCAAGGGGGTGCCCCAACAAATTCCGCAGAGTGTGGGCCAAATGGAGACAGTACCATGGTCTGGAGGGGGGGCAATGAGGGAGGAACAGGAGGATAGGGGAGGGATGCAACATGAACTGTGATGGTCAAGACCTGTATTCAATGTGACTACAAGCTACGAGCTACCGAGGGACTGTGGGAACAGGATGTGAACCAGTTTTTGTTACAGTTGGTGGTTGCGGGTGGGGGCAGATGGGAAGGAGTGGGAAGGGTTGTGCATGAATGTGTTAATGTATGCGGGTAATGACCCTAGAAAGCAACCCAAGGTGTGATAAGTGTCACGACGGAGGAGTGTTGTTTTTTTTTTTTGCGGCAGTTCAGTTGAACAGTTGGGGGGGAGGGGGAGTTATGGGTTGAAAGGGGACTGAGTTCAATCTAAAAAAGCAGATATTCACTATGATTGGGAATGTTATTAACGGCCATGCGGGTTTTGCCTCCAACACACACCTTACTAACGCCACCCAACCTCCGGGGTGTGGGCTGATGGGCAGTGTGACGCTGTGTATTGCATACGTTATGGACCCTCCCGCATCCAGGACAATTGAGACGTGCATACTATGCTGGCCTTTTTCTTTCTCTGCAAACAAAAAAAAAAAAATAAAAATAAAATCTTGGGGTATGGTTTGATGCAGGTCTCACTTTCGGGCCCCAGATCAACCGTGTGGTTGGCGTATGTTTTGGGGTACTGAAAAGATTGAGGAAAGTCCTGGACCTACTGCCGATGGAAGCTCGCCAAACCCTGGTACATGCTTTGGTAACCGCCAGGATGGATTACGGGAATTTGCTTTACCTGGGGGTGCCAGAGAAGAGCATGGCTCGCCTCCAAGTGCTGCAAAATGCGGCAGCTCGTCTGATCCTCAGGCTGCCCAAAAGGGCGCCTTCGAAGGCGGCACTGCAGAAGCTACATTGGCTTCCGGTGAGGCGCAGAGTTGAATATAAAGCCCTCTGCACGTGTCACCGTATCTTGCATGATAGGGCTCCTCGGCCACTGAGGATACTGGTTGAAGCTTATATACCCGCTCGAGCGCTCAGATCCGCCGATGTGGGTCTGCTTAGGGTCCCCAGGGTGAAGAAAGCGCGCATGGGAGGTAGATCTTTCAGGTGTCTAGCGGCAAACTACTGGAATAAACTTCCAGTGGATTTGCGTCTGGAACCTGAAGAAGCGAGGTTTCGAGCGAAATTGAAAACCCACCTCTATGCGAAGTAATTGACTATTAAGCTACTGTGCTCCCTGTTGCTGCCTCTCTCACTTTCAGCGCGTGGACACGCCGGTGTGCGTAACGCAGCGCTTTACAAATGTCCCAATAATAATAATAATAATAATAATAACCACGTCAAAGCTACCAAGGTGAACAAGGGCTTACCAAAGAAGACGGAAACTACCTAAGACATTTTTTTTAAATATTTTCTTGAAAGGAGAGCTCTGTCTTAGCCTGTTGTACGTCCAAAGGGAGGGAGTTCCATAACTTGGAGGCAAAAGTTCACCCAATTATGTTTTTGTCCAAATTACCGTGCCACAGTTGTCTTCCCATATGCCCACAATTTCCTCCAATGTGCCTCAGGTGCCAACTATGCCAAGAATTTCCTCCAGGAGGCCAGTGTTGGCTTTTTTCCATGGGTGCTTCGTGCCAGCATGTATCTACTGAGAGCCAGCAGTAGCATTTTGCTGATTGCATCTTATATGCAGGTATTGCCGCCAGTTTTCAAGTGCCATCATTTGGTCAAGGCTGCTTCTTTAAGCTTAGAAGGATGCCAGGTCCAACAGTGGATCTTCAAGCATAACAACACATGCTCACATACATTCAGTTATTCACATTCATTCTATCATAATACACTCGATACCGATTCCAGCAAGGGTGCAGGGGGTGTCACTTTGACACCCTCTAGCACCCCAAATACAGGCATGTGTGCCATGTGGCACACAGACATGCCCTAAGGGCATGTCTGTCTGTCAGATGGCATAGGTGTGCATGCACACATGTGCAAGCACACCAGGATTCGGTATTTTACCACCCAATTGGATTGGGTGGTAAAATACCGAATCTGAAAGGCCTTTGGGACTCAGAAGAGTCCCACCTACATCTAAAAGTAACCGAATCGGTAAAAATACCGAATCGGTATTTTACCGATTCGGTAAATTTACCGAATCGGTATAATTGGCCCCCTACATCCCCAAAAAACATTTACCGGTCGGTAACGGCCGGAATTGGCCGTTACCGGCCGGTAAATGGCCACCTACATCTGGCCCCTAGTGTCTTGGCACTGTTTTTGCCATCTCTGAGATCACAGGTCTCACAGACTGTGCCAAGGGTAGCAAGGGGTAAGCTATGGGTTGCAACTGCGACCCATGGCAAACCTTAAATGATATCCATGTTTGATGGCTGCTTTTCCCCTGGACTTTGAGACCATTGTTTTCTGCTAAGATACAGCGTTAATACAAAGGCTTCTTTTCCCTCATTTCAAGCAGCTGTAGGGTCAGGTGACCAGGGAGTAACTCAATCTGGTGACTTGGGATGCCTGCTCTTCAATCAATACTTTGTGGCTGCTCCCCTGATGGTTTGCAGTCTCTTCACTGCTGGTGTGAACATTCCTCCGTATTACCATAACTAATTGTAAAAATGTGTTTTTAAAGCTGCTTAGTGGGACACCTTCTGTATTGCAGTACCTCCCTCCCTATTGCCTTGTGGACCAATATTATTCCATTTGCGTCTGGAACCTGAAGAAGCGAGGTTTTGAGCGAAATTGAAAACCCACCTCTATGCGAAGTAATTGACTATTAAGCTACTGTGCTCCCTGTTGCTGCCTCTCTCACTTTCAGCGCGTGGACACGCCGGTGTGCGTAACGCAGCGCTTTACAAATGTCCCAATAATAATAATAATAATAATAACCACGTCAAAGCTACCAAGGTGAACAAGGGCTTACCAAAGAAGACAGAAACTACCTAAGACATTTTTTTAAAATATTTTCTTGAAAGGAGAGCTCTGTCTTAGCCTGTTGTACGTCCAAAGGGAGGGAGTTCCATAACTTGGAGGCAAAAGTTCACCCAATTATGTTTTTAGAATGTTTTTAAAATGTCATATGGGTGACCTCTTTGTCCAAATTACCGTGCCACAGTTGTCTTCCCATATGCCCACAATTTCCTCCAATGTGCCTCAGGTGCCAACTATGCCAAGAATTTCCTCCAGGAGGCCAGTGTTGGCTTTTTTCCATGGGTGCTTCGTGCCAGCATGTATCTACTGAGAGCCAGCAGTAGCATTTTGCTGATTGCATCTTATATGCAGGTATTGCCGCCAGTGTTCAAGTGCCATCATTTGGTCATGGCTGCTTCTTTAAGCTTAGAAGGATGCCAGGTCCAACAGTGGATCTTCAAGCATAACAACACATGCTCACATACATTCAGTTATTCACATTCATTCTATCATAATACACTCGATACCGATTCCAGAAAGGGTGCAGGGGGTGTCACTTTGACACCCTCTAGCACCCCAAATACAGGCATGTGTGCCATGTGGCACACAGACATGCCCTAATGGCATGTCTGTCTGTCAGATGGCATAGGTGTGCATTCACACATGTGCAAGCACACCAGGATTCGGTATTTTACCACCCAATTGGATTGGGTGGTAAAATACCGAATCTGAAAGGCCTTTGGGACTCAGAAGAGTCCCACCTACATCTAAAAGTAACCGAATCGGTAAAAATACCGAATCAGTATTTTACCGATTCGGTAAATTTACCGAATCGGTATAATTGGCCCCCTACATCCCAAAAAAACATTTACTGGTCGGTAACGGCCGAAATCGGCCGTTACCGGCCGGTAAATGGCCACCTACATCTGGCCCCTAGTGTCTTGGCACTGTTTTTGCCATCTCTGAGATCACAGGTCTCACAGACTGTGCCAAGGGTAGCAAGGGGTAAGCTATGGGTTGCAACTGCGACCCATGGCAAACCTTAAATGATGTCCATGTTTGATGGCTGCTTTTCCCCTGGACTTTGAGACCATTGTTTTCTGCTAAGATACAGCGTTAATACAAAGGCTTCTTTTCCCTAATTTCAAGCAGCTGTAGGGTCAGGTGACCAGGGAGTAACTCAATCTGGTGACTTGGGATGGCTCCTCTTCAATCAATACTTTGTGGCTGCTCCCCTGATGGTTTGCAGTCTCTTCACTGCTGGTGTGAACATTCCTCCGTATTACCATAACTAATTGTAAAAATGTGTTTTTAAAGCTGCTTAGTGGGACACCTTCTGTATTGCAGTACCTCCCTCCCTTTTGCCTTGTGGACCAATATTATTCCATTTCAGGCACGTTGGTCAGCTTATGTTCACAGTTTGAAGGGCCAGTCGAGGGATATCCAGTTCAGACCATTCAAGGATACTGCATTTTCCATGCACCAATGTGAGCTATGTCCTGTTATGTTATGTTATGAGATTTTGTTAAGCGTACATTTCTCCCAAAGGTCTCAAAGCGCTAGCCTGTCATGAGAAACAGTGGAGGAGAAGGAAGAAAGCAGGTAGAAAGAAAAGAACTCAGAACAGCAAAGTTTTGAGAGCCTTTCACAATTTTCTATGGTCGGTCTCCATACGTAGATGCATAGGGTGGGAGTTCCATAGGGTGCGGGCAAGATGTGAAAAATATCTCCTGCCATTTCTGACAGTGCGGATCTTGAATGGGATAAGAAGACGTTTGTTGGCTCCTGATCAGTTTATTTGCAAGGTAATGTGGACCGTGTCCACAGATGGTTTTGTGGACCAGACAAATAATCTTAAGTGTTATGCGTTTTCTGAAGGGAAGCCAGTGGAGAGCTCTCAAAGTTGGTATCGAGGTAGATCGGAACAGTAGATTTAATACCAGTCTGGCAGCAGTGTTTTGAAGGACCTGTAATATGGTAAGGAGCTCTTCGTTGATGGAGGCCATTATGGCGTTTCCATAGTCTAGCCGACTGATAATTAATCCTTGAACCAGTGGCATTCGGGATGACTATGGACCCATTTGAAGATCTTACGGAGGCTGCGCATTAATCCGTAACAAATGCTGGCCACAAGATTGACATGATCAGTCATGGAGAGGTGATTGTCGATCAGCATTCCTAGGTTGCAGACTACCAACTTAGGTGAAGGACATGTGCCGAGATTGGGAGGCCACCAGTCACTCGACCACAAGCTTTGTGCTTTGCCGAAGAGGATGATTTCAATCTTACTGGCCTTGAGTTGCAAATTATTATTTTGCATCAACAAGTGCAAATCAGACATACACTTCCTGAATCCAAGTTTGGTATTGGTCGGGTCAGGTCCTAAAGTGATTAGCAGCTGAGTATCGTCAGCGTACGATACTGTGTCAAAGCTGTATGATTTAATCACACTGGCAAGGGGTGCCACATACAGGCTAAAGAGTGTGGGGCTCATGATAGAGCACTGGGGGACACCCATGTCTATGGATTGGCTACTGGAGACAAAGGTACCCACATGCACTTTCGAGGTTCGATCTGTCAGGTAACTCCTGAGCAAGTTCGATGTGGGCCCCTGACACCCATCTCCCACAGATGATTCTCAAGAGTGCTGTGGGAGATGGTGTCGAAAGCCGGTGACAAATCAAGAAGAACCAAGATGGCTGATTGTCTAGCATCAAGGGAGAGTCTTATGTTATCAACTACCTCCAGCAAAGTGGTTTCAGTGCTGTGTGAGGACCGGAACCCAGACTGAGAAGGGTCAGGTAGATTGTTCCTCTCTGGGAAGGTGGTACGTTGTTTGTTAATTAGTGACTCTAAGACATTCCCAGAGAAAGAAACAAGGGAGATAGGCAGATAGTTACTCTGCTATACTGTATGTCTCTCATACATCATAGCTAATTGCTGATTGGCTATTTTAAATTAGTACTATAGCATATTAGCATGGCGGTCCAAGCTTTTGCAAATGGGACCGGTTGACAGGCTGTTGATGGTCCAGAGTCCAGAGGCATTAGGATGCAACCACCACCATGGCAGTCACAAAGTCTATGTTTTGCATTGCGGCAAGTGCTGCTGGCTGCAGCACATGTTGCAGTGTAAAAAGGGGACTCAACATATCCATGCACTACGTGGAAAGCACCATACAGTGCCTTCTACATTGTGCAGGGATATGTACCCCCAAAACTCACAGCTGAGGGCCAGGGTTAAGGGAGGCCCGCTATGGACCCCCAAACTCCCTTTACACCTACGGGGGCAAAGGGACATTGTAATCCCTACGGTAGTACCTGGCAGGCACCGCCACCTTTTTAGGGAATACAACCCCATCTGCCGCACCGGCAGGCTCAAGGAGCCCGTAGGATGCGTGGTGGTTGTTGTTTCCGACCTCCAAGCAGCGGCTTCCATGAGTGTGAAGACATTCTATGAAAATCTTTTACAAATATAGCTAAGCTAATTTGAATATATCACCCCCAACCCCAGGTTGATGCAGGAATTAATGTTTGTGTGTATGTAGATAATCAATAAGATCAGCATAATGGTGAAGAGTAGATTTGACAAGGGAAATCCTGTCTAGCACTCTTCTTTCACAGCTCCAATCCCTGGCAGATATATCAGACTGAGTGGATCAGCCTTGAAAAAAGGTTCAGCTCCTTTCTGAGTGGTAGAGGACAGTCGGTTTGGATGAAACCTTATTTCTCCTGTGCAAAAACTTTCAAGTGTTGAGTACCAGAAGGGTCTGCATTTATCCCTATGTTGTTTAATGTATATATGTCCCTGCTTGCTTTTTTAGTGGAAGCACATGGTATTAAAATAATTTCGTACACTGTTGATATCCAGCATCTCTTCTCTTGTGAGTGTGCTTCAAACTCAGCTAGAGAATCTCTCTCTTCTTGTCTGAGGATTGGCTTCATCTGGCTGAAAGTATTCCACCAGCTGCAATTCAATTCAGAGGAGACAGAAATTCTCCTCTTTAGATCCAAACCATCTTCCGGTCAGTGTGGGTGTTGGCCTACAGTTAGCCCTAACCCCTCTCCCACCTATGGGTTCAGCAAGAAACCTCGGAGTTGCGTACAAAGATCGTATTTCCTTTAATGGCCAAATTTCTTCATTAGTTAAAGAGTGCTTTAGACTGAAAAAATGTTCAGCTTATTACCCTGGTAAGCCCAGAAAACAGTTTTTCGAGCATCCATTATATCTGAATTAGATTATGCCAATGTTGTAAATATTATTGCCTGCCAGGCTTTATGATTCAACGCTTGCATTGCGTCTCTATTCTAATCTTTCAAGGCACACTTAAAAAACTTCATTTTTAAAAATGGTTCATTGACTACCCACTAACAAATATTTAATATATACTTATATACTGTGTTTTTGTTAAAAAAAATGTGGGTTGGGGGTTCTGCCTCTTGCACAGGCGCCCGACCGGGGGATGTTGTCTCTGTCAAATATTCTACAGATTCCTTGTTGGAAGAAAATAAGCTTACACTCCACGATACCTTTAACACTTGCACCAGCTGTCGGAGCGTGCTGGCACAACAACAACCTGGAGTCCAGGCCATATGAAGTCAGCCTAACAAATACATTTTAAGTTTATCACATTATTTTTGAATGCCTCTTGGCATCTCTTTATGTGACTCTGGTTATATATTCCCAAATGGAACGTAAATTGACATAACAGTTCTGTTGATGATGAAAATGCTTCGATTTTGTTTCTCAGCCGCCTACCTGCAGTATTGCTGCCTTCACCTAGAACGTTTTTTAAGAATCATAAGGTCTGATTACGATGACAGTGGGACCACCACCAACAGCCTGTCGGTGGCAGTCCAATGGTCATCATAACCATGTTCTGTGCTTGCGATATTACAATGGTGGGCCGCTGCTAAATGGCCCCCCTAGCCTCCATCATCAGACAGCACGGACTCAACATAGTCTCTGACGACACGCAACTCATTCTCTCCCTCACCAAGGATCCGATCACTACCCGACTCAGCTTCCAGGAAGGAATGAAGGATGTTGCATCCTGAATGAGCAGCAGCTGCCTGAAGCTCAACTCGGAGAAGACAGAGGTCTTCATTCTCGGACCCTCTCCCACTGCATGGAACAACACCTGGTGGCCCACCGCCCTCAGCAGCTCACCCACCCCCACCGTCCACGCTCAAAACCTCAGCATCATACTCAACTCCTACCTCACCAAGACCATCACCCATGCTCTCATAACCAGCAGACTGGACTATGGAAAAGCCTTCAAACGCTGGAATCAACAAGTCTCTGCTCCTCAAACTCCTGACCATACAGAGGTCTTGGCATCACTCAACAAGAACACATCTCCCAACACCTGCGAAACCTCCACTGGCTCCCTTTGGAGAAGAGAGTAACCTACAAGATACTCACCCATGCCTACTACTGCCTCCACAACACCAGACCCCAATACCTCAATGAAAGAATATCGTTCCACGTACCCAAGAGAAACCTCCGATCCATGACCTTGCCAAAACCCCTTACATCCACAGAGCCAGAAAGGCAGAAAGAGCCTTCACCTACATCGGGCCAAGACTATGAAGAAGCTCTCGGTCAACATCAGATGGGCCCCCTCTCTGCCCACCTTCAGGAAGAACCTCAAGACCTGGATCTTCAACTGATCAGAGCTGATCACCCTCAGCCCCCAGTACAAAATAGAATTGGTCCGAGTTGCAAATTTTTAATATCATGCAGTACTAGGATATTTGTTTCAACAAACAATCACCATTAACTCTAAATTGATTGAAGGAAAAGTTCTTACGCAAAATTGTGAATTATTCAAATAACTTTCATTGGCATTTATTTACGCAACGTTATTGTTTGATCTAATTGCAGCAAATAGTTCATCATGTGAAACAAGATTACTTCCATGTAATTGTAGAATCATTACATTCGACATTTTTATCAAGTGCTCTCTGTGAAGAGGGGAAGGGGTGTGTAAAAGATGTGAAGGACAGGGTAAAGGTGCTGTGACATATTCAAAACATCATGTTGAAATCGAAAAAAGCCTTTACAGTCAAATTTATGAGCAAAGGTTCCCAAATTGCATCACACATAGGTAAAAGTCAATCTCGTATTTAGATCCTATGGTGTGTCGAAATTAGGCGTAGTTCTACGTTTCGACCCCCGTGTACGCTAAAGGGTTGATTCAGGCCTCATGTTGGGGTCTTCATCAGGAAGGTAAAGAGAGCCGATAAAGTAACGTGAAAGCTGAGTTCAGTAACTGTGGGTGATTGTACATTGCTTATTCAAGGAAGAGAAACTGGGGTTTACCTACATCAATGGACGGTCGCCATCCATACCGTCTGGAAGTGGGCCTTGAGAAAGCTCCAATGGTTTCTGGAATAAATTAGGAAATAGTCTCAGGGCGCTAGTGCTAGCTGACTGCCAGGGGTGGAGAGGCTGATGGATGATGGGACTTACTTGTGCGATGTTCTTCCGGTCACTAGACCGATGCGCGCAGTGGGATCGTTCCTCACGCCCCGTGCAGTGAATTGCGTGTTACTGAAAGTTAAAAAAGAGAAAGGGCGCTGTCAGATGCGTTTGCGGGCATAGGAGGTCAACCAGATCGTAAAGGCCGTGCCTTGTTTGACCGGGTCAAGAAGACCGCTAAGGGATCTAGCAGCTCTGTAAACGAGACTTGTACAGTGCTCAGATTCTTTAGATTCTTTACCTTGTGGTCAGGACCTCATCGGCGGTAATCCGCTCTGCTGGCGTGCTGCATCTTTCTGAGCTCGCGGTGCAGCCGCTCGGTGCTAATGGGCAAAGGGGCTCGTCACGTATGGACCAATCAGGATGGGTTATCCTGAGGAGGAGTGACGTGTGGGCTCACACGGCTTAGGGAGCGTATGCAAGTGTCTAGCAGGGGTTCCTTTCGGAAAGCGAAAACCAAGGGAGTCAGACCTCCCGATTTTCATGTTAAAGTGGCAAGGGAGAAAAAATCACCGTGTCAGAGTGCTAGGATAGCAAGCCCAGGTCGGAATCAGAAGTGAACAAATACGTAATTAACAAACACAGAGTTATTTAGCTGGTATGATGGAAGCCATATACAACAAACACACATATTATTTACAACGTGTAGGTCGAGTGCCACTGGTCATGTGTGTCCCTGACCATGTAGCAATGGGTTGTCTGTCCATGGATAACATGCACTAGGAACATTACTTTGGAAAAAGTTCATGATGTACTTTTTCTATTCTGGATTTAGTCCGGCCATTTGGGCGAAATTAGCATCTAATTCATTTAGCCCCCCACTTATGGTCTGGAATTTCTGCATCCATTTACACTCCCTAGTGTCGAGGATGGAGTTCAAATTTCCCCCCCGTGGTCCAAGAGAGATTTTTTCAAGTACCAACCATCTAAGGGACTCAGGTGCATGGTTTTTGTCTTTGAAGTGGTCGACAAGAGGTGCCCCCACTGTGGAGCAACGGATCCTGCTGCAGTGTTGGAATATGCGATTTTTAACTTTTTGTTGTGTTTGTCCAACATACATGAGGCCGCATGGGCACAGAATCGCATAGATAACACCACTCGAGTTGCAATTTGTGAAGGACTTCAGATCTATTGTGAGGTTGTTGTAACATACTTGTTTGGTTTCCCAACACGTGGAGCATGCTTTGCATGAGGTACATTTATAGTGGCCCACAATTTCCGGTAGTTTCCATAGACTTTGAATCGTAGGTGCCTGTGGGGTATCAAGCAACGATCGTACCACATAGTCTCAGCCCCCAGCGCCTTTAGACCCTCACAGGTGAGGGGTACCCTTAACAATTCCTTGATTGATTGATTGATTGATTGATTGATTGATTGATTGGCTAAGCGAGATGGATTTGGCCCGGTCTTGGCTTACCCTCAGACTCAGAAGAAATTTAGAATTGTTTCTCAGAAGGTACTGTTTAGTGGGGCAAGGCAGCTGGAGCTGTCGTTATGGGGGAGCTGCTGGATGGAGTTGTGGTAAAGATTTCTACATTCAGACTTTGTCATTTTTTTGGAAGTCAAAAATCTCCAGCAGGATGAAGCTGTAGCTGATGAGGATCCCACAGGACCTTTCCTGAGAGGTCCCGCTGAACAGGATTTGCAACTGTCAAGAAGAACGCAGTGGGACCTACCATATAGTCAGGACGACTGACAATGCACAGCAGATGGATTGGTGTCGGTTCTCAAGCCGCTGTTTGGTGTAAAAGGCCCAAGTTTCAGGTTTTTGCTGTTTTGTCACATTTTGCACCACTTCTAAGGGTTGAGACTGGTTAGGTACCATTTAGATGGCAGGACCCACTTCAGGCAAGGTCTCTGTAGCTCTGAACAGAACTTATCTGAGATAAAGAGTGCACGAGTGACTAGGCAATAGGGTTCAAGTTCTGTTAATACCATCCTGAGGGGTCAGGGTTGTCATGTTCAGAGGTTTCCAGAAGCCATTTGTTCCCAGTTTTTTGTCGGGGCGCTTATAGTGGCACTGTGTGCTAGCTAGTCTCTTAGGCCAACATATTCTTAAGGGGTCCATAGAATCCATCTAGGCACCTTACTTAAAGTTTATGTTGTCCACAAACGCACAGATCCTACTGATGGTGGGAACTACATAACATGGACCATGATCAATTGAGCTTTTCCCTATTGGAGATCTTTGTCGGGAGAATAAAGTTGGATTCTTCTTATCAGATACTGGGGCCCAAGTCTGTACAGGGCATGGTGAGCAAGCAAAAAAGCTTTTACAAGTATTTTACTATTGACCAGTAGTCAATGAACCATTTTTAAAAATGAAGTTTTTTAAGTGCGCCTTGAAAGATTAGAATAGAGACGCAATGCAAGCGTTGAATCATAAAGCCTGGCAGGCAATAATATTTATAACATTGGCATAATACAATTCAGATATAATGGATGCTTGAAAAACTGTTTTCTGGGCTTACCAGGGTAAAGAAGCTGAACATTTTTTAAGTCTAAAGCACTCTTTTACTAATGAAGAAATTTGGCCCTTAAAGGAAATCCGATCTTTGTATGCAACTCCGAGGTTTCTTGCTGAACCCTGAGGTGGGAGAGGGGTTAGGGCTAACTGTAGGCCAACACCCACACTAACCAGAAGATGGTTTGGATCTAAAGAGGAGCATTTCTGTCTCCTCTGAATTAAATTTCAGCTGGTGGTATACTTTCAGCCAGATGAAGCCAGTCCTCAGACAAGAAGAGAGAGATTCTCTAGCTGAGTTTGAAGCACACTCACAAGAGAAGAGATGCTGGATATCAACAGTGTAGGAAATTATTTTAATACCATATGCATCCACTAAAAAAGCAAGCAGGGACATATAGACATTAAACAACATAGGGATACATGCAGACCCTTCTGGTACTCAAAACTTGAAGGTTTTTGCACAGGAGAAATAAGGTTTCATCCAAACCGACTGTCCTCTACCACTCATAAAGGAGCTGAACCTTTTTTCAAGGCTGATCCACTCAGTCTGATATATCTGCCAGGGATTGGAGCAGTGAAAGAAGAGTGCCAAACAGGATTTCCCTTGTCAAAGCTACTCTTCACCATTATGCTGATCTTATTGATTATCTACATACACACAAACATTAATTCCTGCATCAAACTGGGGTTGGGGGTGTTATATACAAATTAGCATAGCTATATTTGTAAAAGATTTTCATAGAATGTCTTCACACTCATGGACCTGGAGAGACACCCCTGTTAGCTCTATGAAATAGTTGCAAGTCTATTAACTGGCCTTTAAAAATTAATCTTCCAATTAGATTTCAATGAGGATATCTTATTAGCCCTTACAGTACATCATGAGGCTCTGTTTGCCAAGCTTGGATCCTATCTGGTAAAAACTAGAGCGCAAACCAATAGGGGCCCAGGGCATAAAGCAGTTAAATGGTATGATGGGTCTTGCAGGAAGGCTTACAGGGCTCTGTCCAGCGCAATCAGGGCTGGCTCTGTCCAGGAGGTAAGGACTGGAAGACCGTATAAGATTATCCAACAACGGGCAAAAAAGGCCCATGATGAGAACCGATGGAAGTATCTGCTAGTAGCATGCAAAGGTAAAAACTGGGGTAGTTTCTGGCACTTAATTAAGTCGGGAGGTTACAACGTGGGCCCGGTCCCTGCTAATAATGTTTTACCAGATTCTTGGGTCACATATTTTCAGTCCCAATTCTCCTCTCACATACACGACTCAGATCAGTTTAAGTGTAGTGCCTCAGAGGAGATATTATCATTTACCCAACTAGAAATAGAATGTGCACTTGATGGAGTGGCTGCAGGTAGAGCCCCAGGGCCGGATGGCATTCCGGCAGACATATTTAAATCTGACAGGGAGAATTGGCTGAAATACATCTTCATCCATACCAATTGTTTGGCTAGAGGTGCTCCCATTCCAGAATCATGACATGGGGCAGAGATCATCCCCATATACAAAAAAAGGGGACCAATCCTCCTCATCCAACTACCGGCCCATCAGTATTATTGATACTATGCAAAAGTTGGTGGCTAGATTAGTGCTGGGCAGGGTAAACAGGTGGATTGTTGATAACGAGATACTATCCATCTATCAAGCAGGATTTATCTCCCATGTCAGCAGTATAGACAAAGTCTTAAGTCTGCATTTGATTTAGTGCCCCGTAATAAACTCTAAGACACTCTTAATAAAGCTGGGATGCCGCAGAGATCCTTTCATTCATCATTAAATTGCATGACTCTACTAATGCCCGAGTAAGGTGGGGACTACAAGGGGAGACAACAGAACAGTTTGGTTAACAGGGGAGTGCTGCAGGGGTGTCTCCTAGCCCCTACCCTCTTTTCCTTGTTTATCAATAATGTGGTATCTTATTACTCTGATTATCCCACGGACGCTCCGACTTTTGCTGGTTCGAGGGTTCTGCTTGATGTTTGCGGACGATACTTTAATATTGTCAGAAACTGAATTTGGTCTGCAAAGAGCCCTCAACCAATTTATTTTGTTCTGAGATGACCATGAACTTATAGTTAATGTCGCCAAGACTAAATTTATGGTTTTGCACAAAAGTAAATCAGTGAAAGCAAGAGTAGTAATGAATAATGTCCAACTCGAACCAACTGATTCTTTTACCTATCTCGGGATCACCTTGGGCAAGAGAATGAATTGGAAGCCACAGATGGATCTGTTGGTGGTAAAGCACAACCAACTAGCGGGGGGTATTAGATTCAAAAACCAAGAAAACATCCCAACTGCTGAAGTATGGCACCTGCAGTTAAGCTGTAGTGTGCCTTTGAAGTGGGGGGGGGGGGGGATTCAGGAGGGTCTTCTGTTTGAACCACAGATATCTCCACTAAATTTCAAATCTGTATGCCATGGGCCATGGAATGTAGCTCTTAATCTTTAGTGGGGCATAAACTGGCAACCAAAGGCTGAGTGTCAAAATCTCTTTCTCCAATCTATCCAGCTAGGCCCTCAAATGGCAGTGGTCTTTCGCTCCAGTTGCATGCCAAATGTTTTATAGTTTTCATTGGGGAATGTCCAGATGTCCTCCTTCAGCAGCCAGTGTGGACTGGAGTCAAGCTAAAAGGCATGTAAAGAGTTTTAGAACAGAGAAATGCATAATATCTAGGAACAGCATTTCTAAGAAAGTAATGACAAAACCACCTTTAGTACAGGAAAGGGTTTGCCATTGTGAATCTAATGATGGGAAACACAATAAGGCTTGTAGGAAAGTAGGATCTTTATGGCTACCCCCACGTTTTGCCTATGTTCAGTTTGTTTCCACTGTAGTTTGCTGTGATCCTACTAACCAGAACCCCAGCAGCCATGCTTTCTCTCCCAAAATGGCTTTGGTAAGTACTCTGGGTCTTCCAGTATTGGCTACTGGTGTACCCCTAAAAGTACCTTGTGTATGGTACTAAGGTACAGAGTTCATAGGTACACCAGTGGTCTCCCATGGGCTTCAGCATGTATTGTGCCACCCATGGAAGTTTAGTTAAACTCTGACTACAGGTCTACCATTGCAGCCTGTGTGATATGGTGCTTGCACTACTTACAACAGAGATACGTTCACTTATATCGGAGGTCACTGCATTTAAACCCTTTAAGTCACCTCTATGGTAGGCCCTTCTGTCCAGACTGCAGTGTGCTTGGTTATAAGTGTGAGAGTACCCCTGCATGAGTAGCTCACCCCTACAATCCCAGAGTCAATTATCCAGGTTTTGTAAGTGCGGTCAACCATTTTAAGACCTATAGTGGACATCAGTCATTATGAGATGCCTAACTATATAGTGGCTGCATCAAACCTGGTCATATTTGGTATCAAACATGTTGGAATCATACCCCAACACTGATTACGTTGTTGGAGGTATGATCCCATGTATTGAGGAGCTCATTAGAGGAACCCCCTGTACCCCAGGTTACAGCCTTTCAGGGTCTGACAGCAAACTAGTGTTGTTGCCGACCACAAACACTGTTTTGCCCTCCTGCTGCTGAGATGAGCTCAAGCATGGGAAGATAGAATAATAGGTTTCCTGTCATAGGGACATGTGACCACCTCCCAGACAGGTCTTAGTGTATTGGGCTGGAGTGGGGCGCATTTCAGTGCCACCAGACTGCATTAAAAGGCACAGTTAGTGGCTTTCTTGCACACACTGGTTTGAGCAAGTTAAGGAGCCCATGATTCCTGATCTGGTGTGAAACTGGACAATGAACAGGGGAGTATCCTCCCCTCTGTCCAGCCCCTCCTCTGAGAAGGATCCCTGAGTTGTTCCAAACCTTTCTTGGGGTATATACGTGCTCCCCCTTGGGTAGGCCCACAGCTTTTTCATGGAACAAGACTCACCTCTGAAAGCAAGATTCTTGTCAACCGTCTTGACACTTGAACTTTACTGGACTTCGCCTGGAATCAAGAATTCATCACTGCTGCTCCTGGTCTTCGCTGTTCTGTAAATATTCAGCTTCATCTGTGTACGTGCTTCTCTCAGGTTCTCCAGAGATCTGTTGGCACCAAGGACATCCACGGTAATCTCACTTTGAGTGAAGGAGTCACTCCCCTGCATCTCCAGGCACCATATCAAAGCTGACCAGTCTGCTGCTCCTGTCATCCTACGGACTTCCAGAGACTCTGAAACACAGGTGTTGGATTTGGAGCTCCCAAGCAGCCCGACCTGTCCTTCCTGCAATTTGGAGGACAGAATCTTTCATCAGAGCCCCTGGATCCAAACCTTTGTGCACTCCGTCAACTTTCCATTACACAGGCTTGGTGGTTCTGCACTCCACAGTTCTTCAGGCTACTAGAAGCTTAAGCCTCCAGTATCTCATCCCTTGAAGAACAGCATCCTCCCTGCATCCCTTGCACTGTGGGCCTCTATCTTTAGTGAGCTGCCTGAGGTCTTCTTGTATCTCCTGTGCATTCAGCATGTGGGTCCTCTCGAGGGTCTTCTTCTGTTTTGGTGGGCTCCCCTGCTTGTTTGGGCCTGCCCTGACAATCCTGCACCAGGTCAGTCCCTTGGACCTTGCTGGTCCCGATGATTACATATTTTTGTCTTCCACCCCAGTGGCAGGTACCAAGGCTGGTTGGTGCTCCTTCCAGACACTGACCTACAGGACAGCGACATCCAATGTGGAATAGCTGGTGTATGGTTCCTGGTCTTCCACAGCATCACTGGGTCCCCACAACTGTGATTGCAAGGTCCTCCTGAGCTCTTCTGAACTTCTTGACAAAGGTGGGCATTGTGCTTCCGTGCCTACTGGTCACTTCCGAGTGGCATAGACTCTGTCCCCTCTACTTGCAGGTTAACCTCTTCAAGAATCCACCGGACATCTCCACAGTCTTATCCATAGGCCTTTTACCCTAAATCACCCATTATCGTTTGCATGTGGTTTCAACGTCACTGCACCTCTATGCACCCAGCTCCCCAGGTGCAGGTATCCTGGTTCCTGGGGCATCTATGGTTGTGGTGGCTCTTTAATCTCCTGTCCTCCAAAGCGTGTCTTCGAGGAATCTGGGAAGTGCCATTTTTCTTTAAAAACTGCAACTTCTCCATTGACTTCTATTGAACACATGGCTGTGTTTGCACTCCGCACACAGTCTCCGCACACCCCCTATTTTTGACTAGACATATATCATAACAGATAGCTCAATAAATAAGAGTCAAGATTCGAGGTAGTAGGAGTTTTTGCAGGTTTAATACAGCATAAGGACAGGAACAGGACAACCTGCATAGGAATAGGATGACAGGGCCCAGCAGCTGCTGGGGCTGGATCTGGGATGAGCGCGCTCGCTTTTAATAACAATACATGAGCATATATACATAACGCAAACACATAGCATTACATTGCAGTAGGCGTAGCAGTGGGTGGAGCAGAAGGCGTGACGCGTAGCAGTCGCGAAAGATAAGAGTGAAAAGAAGGTGTAACTCAGACATGTGATGCAAACGTAACAGAATATGTCATAAATGGGCGGAAACATAGGAGGGGGCTACCTAAGGAGCCGGGACCTCTAACCTGGTGGTGCGCGCAAACTGGCAATGACGTGTTACGAGGAGAAGCTGGGGGCTATGAACTCTGTGCTAGGAGCAGAGACTAAAGTCTGGAGGGTCGGAGCGACATGTACCTAAACCCTATCTAGTATCTGATGTTTAGGGAACATGTTGATATAAACCAGAAGTCATGAGGGGAAAAGCTAACTGACTCTAAGACTGGAGCATGCATTTATTCTACATATAGTGCGTGATGAAGAATATTAAATGACCATTAAATACAGTATTTCTCTTAACATGGAGCCGCATAGGCTAGACAATGACGGAAACTATTGATGCAGTTCAGTAGCTTAGGAATGCAGAGAAGGAGGACTGAACTGATAACTGGAATCATAACATATTCTTGGCAGACTCAGAGACTGAGCCAAGCTGCACCGGGCACTGCGAGGCAGGAAGTAAGTGAAGGGTCGAGGATACAGGTGGGGGCTGTATCGCTCCTCAGCGAGGCTTCAGGAGACAGGAGCTGAATCTGATGTCCGGGCCCTGTTGAGGCCTGGAAACGGGGACTTTATAATGAAATAACGTGCACACTGAGAAACGTGGCAACGTAGCTTTACATAGGCCTGATATTCGTAGTATTCACGAGGACTGGAAACTGGCATACTAGAGGAGGACACAACTGTAATTGCGTCTTGAATCGGGCATGGGGAATAACATATGCATATCGGTCATGCACACATAACATATGATGGATGACACGTAGGGACACAGAACATGACAAAATTTAATTTTCCACATTCCCTCCTTGTCACTACGTTTCCATCAGGAAACATCAATATTCATGATACCATCTATCATTTCATACAGTACCATTTGTTCATCTCGAATTGTCTTGGAACGGGATTTAGAACGGGGCTTGGGACTAGGAATACAAGAGGTAGCACACATGCCGCAAATCGCAGGGCCACATTGTATACAGAGGCAGCAACTGAATATGATCGCTACTGCGATACCTAGAAAGGACAGGACTTTCCATCCCCAGGTGGAAATTATATTCCAGAACCAACCGGACCATGTCCAGGTGCCTGGATCTTGGTGTAACAGATGGGCAATTTTATGAAGTCTGGTTATAGCTGAATAAACAGACGGCGCGTTATTTGGAATGAAAATGCAACAACTGGATCCGATGACTCTACAGGCCCCGCCCCTATCGGCCAGTATGACGTCAAGGACGAGACGATTCTGGAGCACAACAATTCTCATAAAGGATTGCTCTTCGGTTAAGTTACCTAGAGCGGAGGCAGTCTCATCTACTACAGCTTCAAGGGTTCTTGTTAACCTACGGATTAGTTTACTGTTTACAACTGTACCTAAATAAGGGAACACACCTTTATCAATATCAATGAATTGCTCTGCAGCAGTTTCAGTATAATCGACAATCGGGAGGTTTCTCTTGTGTCTAGTATGTACTAGGAAGGAATTCCTATGGTAGTCAGGTGGGGCTAGGAAAACAGGTGGTAGTAGGAAGGCAATGTAACAGGTTCCCTCCCAATCGAGGGGCAGACGAACATATGCGGTTTGACCACAAACAAAATAAGAATGACGTGAAGCTTTAAAAATAGATTTCCCACTGTCACTATACTGGATAATAGTAGTACAATCACTATGTCCTACGTGTACAGAACCATAATTACGGACACATAATTCGCCTTTGACTGGTAATACTGAAATAGCAGGTGAGTCTGGAGTAGTATCAGACTGAACATTCAGGACCATGAAATTCGAAGAATAGTTACCTAAATTATACACTTCATTTTCTAGATCTAAACCTGTTCTGTGGGGGAAACCTTGCTTGTCTGGGAAACATGTGCTGTTAAGAAAAGACATATCTGTTAAGGATGACGTTAACGTGGACCATGCTCCACACGAACCATTATGTGAAAAAGGATAAGGAAAAAGTGGCAGAACTCCCTTTGACGTCTGGAAAGGGGGGAGTCGACCACACACCCAACAATTAGTGGCATTGCTGGTCTGGTGTGAATAATGTAACATGCGGATAAATGAGTTATTGCGCATAGCGAGGCGGTATGAATATTCGTGAGGAGGCAGATCACTAAACGTGTGCTCTACTGTAACATTAGAAGGCTTATTTACATGAGGAACTGGAAAACACAGAAAAAATGCGTAACTAGTGCAGGAAATCAAAAGGCTGAGAAATAATATGAAACTTAGAAAAACGATACATCGGATTGAGTTTTGACTGACTCTCTCACTATGGGGGTCTATTTTATACATGTCAGAAACAGTCTAACCGTTTCACCTAGGGGAGGACTTAGACAATCAAACTGGCTGACTTATTTTACTAGACCTTAATTTCTGTTTATACTCCTGTTGCGGAGTTTTCTCTAACAGGGGAGGGGTTGTGTCAATGTCATTTGCGGGACAGTCCTTAGGAACAATGTTTTGACAAGTCTTGATATCCTGGGAAATGTTCTTGGAGACCGGTTTCAATCCGTAGAATTTCTTGACGTGCGAAAGGTGCACCCAGCCGCGGCGTCCTTCCAATTTCACAGCTGTACGGGTGGTGAGGAGGACCTGACGGGGCTCCTTCCAACGTGGCTCCAGCGGACTTGATCTGTCGAAGTTACGGACGAGCACCATCGAACCTGGAACGATTTCATGCGGTGCCACCTCGGTATTGTCTGGAAATGTGGCGGCAACCTGTGAACGACATGAGTTGAGGGCAGACATCAAGGAAGCTAGGTAATCTGTCAGCATATTACATGAAACATCAGTAATACTTCGGGGTCTAGGAGTACCCCACATGTTAGGGGGGCGGCCGAATACGACCTCATACGGGGACAGACCTGATCTGGAATGTGCGACCATGCGCATATAAAACAAAGCGACTGGCAGAGCTACTAGCCAGTCCACACCCTTATCTTTACATATTTTGGCAATTCGAATTTTCAGAGTCTGATTATGTCTCTCGACTAGACCGGCTGCTTCAGGATGGCGTACACAATGGAACTTCCACTGGTACCCTAACAACAGGGAAACGTGCTTCATCAACTCAGATGAGAATGGCTGACCGTTATCAGAATATACGACTCTAGGGAGTCCATATCGAGGGAAAAACTCACGAACCAACTGCTTGGCAGTGGTCGCGGCTGTGTAATCTGGGACTGGATATGCTTCTGTCCATCTGGACAAAGCGCATACAACTACAAGAACATACTTGAAACCTCGACATCGCTCCATCTGAATATAATCCATCTGGAGGACCTCAAAAGGGTGGTCAGGAGGCTGGAAACCACCTTGTTCCACCGGGACACTTTTACCTGGATTAAACTGACAACATATCATACAGGTACGGACTTTCTGCTTGGCTGCAGCTCGTAAATGCTTGTTGAACCAAATGTTCTGGATACTGTCTAACATAGCTTTTTCTCCTAAATGTGCTGGACTATGTGCGGTATTAATGATGACTTGAACCATAGAGTCGGGGAGAAACCATGCGGTCCTACCCTTCGTCACCCATCCTTGATCTGTCTGGACCCCTCCTTGTTCAGACCACTTCTTGATTTCATCGGGAGTAGCATGTAACTGGATATCTATGACATCTTGAGTAGGGTCCTTAACTGTCATACATGTAGTCAGATCTGGAGTGTGTGTCATGTTAACTGGACTGTCTAGAGTCTGTGCTGTAAGCTTGGCTGTGCGATCTGCTAGATCATTACCTTGAGAAATAATGTCAGTGACTTTCGTATGTGCTTTGCATTTCATGATAGCGATGGATGTCGGTAAATGTACTGCATCTAACAGAGCTTGAATAAGGAGACCATGCTGAATCTTGGTTCCATGAGAAGTCATGAAACCTCTCTCCTGCCAGAGCACTCCAAAGTCGTGTACAACTCCAAATGCATAACGTGAATCTGTGTAAACATTAACTTTCAGGTTCTTGGCGTGTATACAGGCTTGGGTCAGAGCAACTAGCTCTGCTGCTTGAGCGGACAGAGTATCAATACGGTGTGTTTCAATAACTTCGGTGTCAGTAGTCACTGCATACGCGGCGACTAGTTCTCCTGTACTAGTTCTCATACATGAACCATCCACATAAAGTGTCAGGTCGGGATCTGGTAACGGAATGTCTGTCAGGTCTTGTCTTGGCTTTGTCGTAATGTTGACTACTTCCACACAGTCATGTGCGGCAGGATTTGAACTAACTGATGGTAACAGTGTAGCAGGATTCAGGACGTTGCAGCGTCTGATTTCTATGTGTGGCTGGAACAGTGTCAACTCATAACCTGTTAAACGTGCAATTGTCAAGTGCTGTGTTTGTGTTCGGTTTAAAAGAACTTCCACGGAGTGTGGGACTTGTACTGTCAAGGAGTGTCCTAAAACTATGGAATCACTTTGTCTGATAGCTAGTGCTGTGGCTGGAACTGACTTGAGGCACGCAGGCAGAGCCTGGGCTACTGGATCTAGTGTGCTCGAAAAATAAGCACAGGGCTTGTATTGTCCTGCTTGGTCTTGTGTGAGAACAGATAATGCTGTACCTTCACGTTCAGTAACGAAAAGTGTAAAAGGCTTACTGTAGTTCGGTGTAGCTAGAACTGGAGCTTGGCATAAAGCTTTCTTTAACTCGTTGAAACTAAGTGTATGTTCAGATGTCCAAGGGAGAACAGTCGATACGGCTGCCTCCTGTGTCGTTAACTGTATCAGTGGCTTGGCTAGAAATGCATACTGGGGAATCCATTGTCTACAATAAGAAGTGAGGCCGATAAAGGCACGTACCTCCTTCTGGGTCCTGGGCTGAGGAAGACTCACTATTAACTGGATACGGTCTGGTGTCAACTGCCTACCCCTCTTGGACAGTAAGTGTCCTAAGTAGACCACTTGCTGGACACAGAATTGAAGCTTCGAAGGGGACACCTTGTGCCCCATCTCGGCTAGGAAATACAGAACCGTCAGGGATGCTCGCTCGCAAGCACGTTCAGAACGGGCTGAGATCAGTAGATCATCGACATACTGGAGCAGGGCAGTGTCAGTTGGCATGTGAATATTATCTAGTTGTCTCTTAAGTGCTTGACTGTAAATACTAGGACTTTCTGTGAAACCTTGAGGAGCGCGTGTAAACATATAGCTCCTTCCATTTAAACAAAATCCGAAAAGAAACTGGCTGTCTGGATGGATGGGAACACTAAAAAATGCGTTCTTGAGGTCTATGACAGTGAAGAACGTGGCTTCGGAATCAATAGCAGTTAACAGGGAAGAGATATCTGGGACAACTGGGTACTGCGGAATAATACATTTGTTAAGTTCCCGTAAATCAATCACTAATCGATATACTGGGGGTGCATTTGGATCAGTACGTTTCATGACTGGAATGATCGGAGAGTTACATACATTGGAGTCAGTTTCTACAACTACTCCTTGAGCCATGAGCTCGTCTATAATTTTGGATAAGGCTGCTACAGCCTCAGGTGGCAATCTATACTGCCTGATTCGTGGTAACACTACACCTGGTTTGAGAGTCACACGATGGGGTGTGATTTGCATGTAACCTACATCAGTTGGACCTTGCGCCCATAAATGCTGCGGAACTTTAGACAGTCTGGAATCAAAATCTCGTAATACATAGTGACCCTTAAAGTCACGTAGGAACAGACGTATTCCCTCCGGGGAACAACATATAACTGCACCTAACTCTTTCAGTGTTTTAATGCCTAACAGATTTTCTGGACATGACTTAGTAAGTAACAGATCAGTAATGCGGGACAATGGACCTACTTCTAGAGTAACTGGCTTTGAAATCTCATTAACGATAGGCTTTCCTGAAAATCCAAGGGAAACATTTCTTGAGCCTGAGAGCGGAGCCCCTGGAACTTCGGCATGACTAATTGTGGTCCTACTTGCCCCTGTATCAATCAAAAACTTTCTGTCTTTCCCTAATACTTGACTGTGAACATAGGGACCTTCTTGATCTACAGGTATCTCGATGAGAGGCAAGCCTACCTCCCTCTCTAGGCTGTTTCATGAATATGGCTGGTACTCTGGATACTCAGACTGTGCATACTGGTACATCTGCGATGTAACATGCTGTGTTGCAGCAATAGGCTGCGGTACTGTAACTGTCTGTGGTGCATTCTGTGGCTGAGGAATCTGTGAAACTTGCTCTTGTCTCGGCGGACGTGGCCTTTCTTTAGTCTTACCAGTAGCTATGTTGTGTTTCAGAACTGCACACTCATTTATAAAATGACCTGGCTGTTTACAATAATTGCAGTTCCCTTTAACGGGAGCTGCAGGATGACTGGCTTGATTCGGACCCCTCTTCTGACTGTCTTGAGGAACAGATTGTGCAACTAGTACTTTCATTTTCGTGTCTTTCATACGTTTTCTCTCGTGTTCTTGCTCTTCCCTGATTCTATTCTGGTGGTACTGGAGCATCTGGAGCATCTGGGACGGAGTATTTGCTTGCCAGGTACTTTCGACTTTCAGAACTCGGTTTTTAATTGGTGGACTTGAATTCTCGACTAATTTGGTAACGAAAAGGTGAGGGTATGACTCACTACTTGTCTTGAGACCACTGTTGATACTAAAGCACTTTTCAAACCTAGAATAAAAATCACTAATATCTTCATCTTGTTTCTGTTTACAGGCTGAGATTGCATCCCAGTCTTCTTTTCTCGTTGTTAATAATCTGGGTAAAACTTGAATTAATAATTCTGGTAATTCTTTACATTTCTCTCCAAGACCAGTACCTGGTACACGTATCTTATCTTCTGCTTCTAGGACTGCCCAATCTATCTTTTTCTCTCCCACCTCCCATTCTTTTTCCTTTAGCTTTTCATACACCCCTGCGGGTAGCAGAACCTTTAACATTTTAATGATATCTGGGTAAGTGTATTCTCCCATACGGAGCATGTCTTTTAATTCTCTATGGAACCCTGCTGGATCTTTGTCATGACAGGGAATTAATTTCTTCATTTCGAGGAGTTCCATCTTTGTAATTGGAGTGTATACAAACACTCGCTGCATTTCGCCACCCGCTCCTCTGACTGGGTGGACTTCTCGTAACGGATTCTGTCTGTCTATGTAGAATGATTTACTTTCTGGGGGTGAGACATGAACAAAATGCGGGTTCAAGAATGTTCTATATTTGTGGCGCTGTTCTAGAATGACACTAATTAAATCGGTACCTAGACCTCTCCATTTGTACTGGAGTAACTCGTTCAGGATATCATGTAACGGGCCTGGATCAGAATGTTGACCCTCATACAGAGTAATGAGGTGCTGAATCATATACATACCCACCAGTCGCTGCTCGGCTGGGGGCAATTTCAGAAACATTTGTGCCACTATTTCGTCTGGAAAAGTGGTAGAATCAGTAATCCATCTGACTGCTGATCGGACTAGTTCCTGTTCATGCATAGTACTTAACTCACTATAACCGATTCGTGATTTCAGAATGTGATCGGTAGCTTGAAATACTTGTTCTAGGGAACCTTGTTCCGGTGCTGTATAATGGAAAATAGACTTGTGTTCTAGACGTAAATGGCGATCTGGAAATCTAGGTTTTCCTACATACGCTATTCTGGCAGTATTCTCGTCGTCTTCCTCTTCAGGATCAGAGGTACTTTCTTTCTCGCTTACTTGTGCTGCTTTACGCTGTTCGTGTATCTTTATTATCTCTCTACGGATTTTCTTGTACATACTTTCCATGGCACCAATGGTATTGTGCTTTCCTTCGGCTATATTATCACTCCACTTTGTCAGAGTTTTCATTTCTTCCGGGTCTTTAGACGGGTAATCCTGTTCTCTTATTAGACAGTTAATTAAGAACTTTAATATCATGCGCTGAATCTCGGCTTTCCTTTGAGACATGGCATCACTAATACTTTGTGGGTCATCCCCTGTACGGATGAAACGATATATCCTGTCTAGATCTTCTTTCATATTCGGCAGGGTGACTAGATACTCGGTCACTCTCCTTACGCGTACAGAATATAAAACCATATTAAACTCGCCTGGAACTGGGTCATAGACACATTCGCCAAGGGTTTGCCTGATCTCTGCAACAGACTTATTACTTTTAGGAGTACGCTGTGATGCTTGAGCATGTAATTCGAGTGCTGATAAACGCTTGTATGGCGGCGGAGTTTGAGGAAGACCTCCTCCTGCGGCCCCTAAACTAGAATCATCAACTGATGCTTTTCGTCCTGGCAGGGTCGGTAATTGTAACGTGGGCTGGACTTGTATGGCGGGCTGACCCGGGGGGGCTGTTAAGGGCACCCCGGTGTCTGGAGGAGCAGGAATTACCTGATTTACAGGGACTGGCGGAGCGCGAACAGGATTTGCATATTCGGGGACTGTGTCGTCCAGATAGGACGAAATAAAAATATCAGCTGCGGTCGGTTTGTGACGTAGCTTGGTCGGAACTAATGGTGGCGGGAAATTACTGGATGCCTCTGGGGTCGCTTTTGGCAAGCCTTCGGCAAGAAGAGGATACATACCCTTAATGAGGGCATTCCTCTGTCTGTCTGATTGCTCAGTTCTAACTCGTTCACCTATCTCGATTAATTCTCTTTCTTGGGCTCGTTCTTGGGATTCTCTACTTAGTTCTGACTTTCTGATTTCTTTTTCGGTTCTTTTATGAGCTTCTTTACGCCATAACTCGATGGCGTCTTTCTGTGATTGTCTGGCTTTCTTTTTCCATAATGCTTCTTCTACTCGCATGATGCATTCGGCATCCCATGTACCCGATACGGGCCATCTATACTTTTCTTCTAACTGTTTGGTATACTCTACCCATAAATCTAGATACAATATGGCACTTATGCCATGTTTCTGATACATAAAGTGACCTGGACTGTCCCTGGGCGGGACGGGAACTGCTGCTTCCAGCAGACCCTTTCTAGTTTTTAACTGACGTAATTTTGAGAAGAGCGGCATGACTGGACTATAATCTGGACATAATACAATACACAATGAAAACACGAAATCACGTCGCACTCATACCACAACATTAAAATACATGAAGAACATTATGAATAACAGTTCGAACAGAATACCACCTGAAAATACTTGAAATTTCTCGAGAACAGAACTGACTAGAACAGAAACTAGATGCACTGCTGAAACAGTACGAAACTTACCGGTCTCTTTAAAGAGACACGTCAGGACCCGCATCCACCGAAGTGGACACTTCGTTTGTGGGACTGTGTACCACCAACCCACAGACCAGAGTCAATTAAATTGACCCTGTCTAGATACCACCCCAGTAACGGTACTCACCGGGCAGCAAGAACGGAAGGCCTCGGACTGGACTGGACTGCTACGACGACGAACTTCGGACTTCGGACTTCAGTTACGGGTGGACCTCCGGATACCTCGGACCTTGGACTCTTGGCTTGGGCTCTGGTCGGGACTCGCCGCGTTCCTCCACCGTCTCGTCTGGATGCTGGACCGCCTCCTCCGTCTCCTCCGTGGGCCTGAGGGATACTTGAGCAGAAATATCTGCCACTGCGCAGAAGAGTTCCGTCACGACTGCAGAGGGTCAGGGGGTCGGCGTGGCTTCACCGACGCGTGGGGAAAGGGCAAGTCCCTATTCGGGCGCCATTATGTGGTAAATAAATAAATAATACCCTATTTTTGACTAGACATATATCATAACAGATAGCTCAATAAATAAGAGTCAAGATTCGAGGTAGTAGGAGTTTTTGCAGGTTTAATACAGCATAAGGACAGGAACAGGACAACCTGCATAGGAATAGGATGACAGGGCCCAGCAGCTGCTGGGGCTGGATCTGGGATGAGCGCGCTCGCTTTTAATAACAATACATGAGCATATATACATAACGCAAACACATAGCATTACATTGCAGTAGGCGTAGCAGTGGGTGGAGCAGAAGGCGTGACGCGTAGCAGTCGCGAAAGATAAGAGTGAAAAGAAGGTGTAACTCAGACATGTGATGCAAACGTAACAGAATATGTCATAAATGGGCGGAAACATAGGAGGGGGCTACCTAAGGAGCCGGGACCTCTAACCTGGTGGTGCGCGCAAACTGGCAATGACGTGTTACGAGGAGAAGCTGGGGGCTATGAACTCTGTGCTAGGAGCAGAGACTAAAGTCTGGAGGGTCGGAGCGACATGTACCTAAACCCTATCTAGTATCTGATGTTTAGGGAACATGTTGATATAAACCAGAAGTCATGAGGGGAAAAGCTAACTGACTCTAAGACTGGAGCATGCATTTATTCTACATATAGTGCGTGATGAAGAATATTAAATGACCATTAAATACAGTATTTCTCTTAACATGGAGCCGCATAGGCTAGACAATGACGGAAACTATTGATGCAGTTCAGTAGCTTAGGAATGCAGAGAAGGAGGACTGAACTGATAACTGGAATCATAACATATTCTTGGCAGACTCAGAGACTGAGCCAAGCTGCACCGGGCACTGCGAGGCAGGAAGTAAGTGAAGGGTCGAGGATACAGGTGGGGGCTGTATCGCTCCTCAGCGAGGCTTCAGGAGACAGGAGCTGAATCTGATGTCCGGGCCCTGTTGAGGCCTGGAAACGGGGACTTTATAATGAAATAACGTGCACACTGAGAAACGTGGCAACGTAGCTTTACATAGGCCTGATATTCGTAGTATTCACGAGGACTGGAAACTGGCATACTAGAGGAGGACACAACTGTAATTGCGTCTTGAATCGGGCATGGGGAATAACATATGCATATCGGTCATGCACACATAACATATGATGGATGACACGTAGGGACACAGAACATGACAAAATTTAATTTTCCACATTCCCTCCTTGTCACTACGTTTCCATCAGGAAACATCAATATTCATGATACCATCTATCATTTCATACAGTACCATTTGTTCATCTCGAATTGTCTTGGAACGGGATTTAGAACGGGGCTTGGGACTAGGAATACAAGAGGTAGCACACATGCCGCAAATCGCAGGGCCACATTGTATACAGAGGCAGCAACTGAATATGATCGCTACTGCGATACCTAGAAAGGACAGGACTTTCCATCCCCAGGTGGAAATTATATTCCAGAACCAACCGGACCATGTCCAGGTGCCTGGATCTTGGTGTAACAGATGGGCAATTTTATGAAGTCTGGTTATAGCTGAATAAACAGACGGCGCGTTATTTGGAATGAAAATGCAACAACTGGATCCGATGACTCTACAGGCCCCGCCCCTATCGGCCAGTATGACGTCAAGGACGAGACGATTCTGGAGCACAACAATTCTCATAAAGGATTGCTCTTCGGTTAAGTTACCTAGAGCGGAGGCAGTCTCATCTACTACAGCTTCAAGGGTTCTTGTTAACCTACGGATTAGTTTACTGTTTACAACTGTACCTAAATAAGGGAACACACCTTTATCAATATCAATGAATTGCTCTGCAGCAGTTTCAGTATAATCGACAATCGGGAGGTTTCTCTTGTGTCTAGTATGTACTAGGAAGGAATTCCTATGGTAGTCAGGTGGGGCTAGGAAAACAGGTGGTAGTAGGAAGGCAATGTAACAGGTTCCCTCCCAATCGAGGGGCAGACGAACATATGCGGTTTGACCACAAACAAAATAAGAATGACGTGAAGCTTTAAAAATAGATTTCCCACTGTCACTATACTGGATAATAGTAGTACAATCACTATGTCCTACGTGTACAGAACCATAATTACGGACACATAATTCGCCTTTGACTGGTAATACTGAAATAGCAGGTGAGTCTGGAGTAGTATCAGACTGAACATTCAGGACCATGAAATTCGAAGAATAGTTACCTAAATTATACACTTCATTTTCTAGATCTAAACCTGTTCTGTGGGGGAAACCTTGCTTGTCTGGGAAACATGTGCTGTTAAGAAAAGACATATCTGTTAAGGATGACGTTAACGTGGACCATGCTCCACACGAACCATTATGTGAAAAAGGATAAGGAAAAAGTGGCAGAACTCCCTTTGACGTCTGGAAAGGGGGGAGTCGACCACACACCCAACAATTAGTGGCATTGCTGGTCTGGTGTGAATAATGTAACATGCGGATAAATGAGTTATTGCGCATAGCGAGGCGGTATGAATATTCGTGAGGAGGCAGATCACTAAACGTGTGCTCTACTGTAACATTAGAAGGCTTATTTACATGAGGAACTGGAAAACACAGAAAAAATGCGTAACTAGTGCAGGAAATCAAAAGGCTGAGAAATAATATGAAACTTAGAAAAACGATACATCGGATTGAGTTTTGACTGACTCTCTCACTATGGGGGTCTATTTTATACATGTCAGAAACAGTCTAACCGTTTCACCTAGGGGAGGACTTAGACAATCAAACTGGCTGACTTATTTTACTAGACCTTAATTTCTGTTTATACTCCTGTTGCGGAGTTTTCTCTAACAGGGGAGGGGTTGTGTCAATGTCATTTGCGGGACAGTCCTTAGGAACAATGTTTTGACAAGTCTTGATATCCTGGGAAATGTTCTTGGAGACCGGTTTCAATCCGTAGAATTTCTTGACGTGCGAAAGGTGCACCCAGCCGCGGCGTCCTTCCAATTTCACAGCTGTACGGGTGGTGAGGAGGACCTGACGGGGCTCCTTCCAACGTGGCTCCAGCGGACTTGATCTGTCGAAGTTACGGACGAGCACCATCGAACCTGGAACGATTTCATGCGGTGCCACCTCGGTATTGTCTGGAAATGTGGCGGCAACCTGTGAACGACATGAGTTGAGGGCAGACATCAAGGAAGCTAGGTAATCTGTCAGCATATTACATGAAACATCAGTAATACTTCGGGGTCTAGGAGTACCCCACATGTTAGGGGGGCGGCCGAATACGACCTCATACGGGGACAGACCTGATCTGGAATGTGCGACCATGCGCATATAAAACAAAGCGACTGGCAGAGCTACTAGCCAGTCCACACCCTTATCTTTACATATTTTGGCAATTCGAATTTTCAGAGTCTGATTATGTCTCTCGACTAGACCGGCTGCTTCAGGATGGCGTACACAATGGAACTTCCACTGGTACCCTAACAACAGGGAAACGTGCTTCATCAACTCAGATGAGAATGGCTGACCGTTATCAGAATATACGACTCTAGGGAGTCCATATCGAGGGAAAAACTCACGAACCAACTGCTTGGCAGTGGTCGCGGCTGTGTAATCTGGGACTGGATATGCTTCTGTCCATCTGGACAAAGCGCATACAACTACAAGAACATACTTGAAACCTCGACATCGCTCCATCTGAATATAATCCATCTGGAGGACCTCAAAAGGGTGGTCAGGAGGCTGGAAACCACCTTGTTCCACCGGGACACTTTTACCTGGATTAAACTGACAACATATCATACAGGTACGGACTTTCTGCTTGGCTGCAGCTCGTAAATGCTTGTTGAACCAAATGTTCTGGATACTGTCTAACATAGCTTTTTCTCCTAAATGTGCTGGACTATGTGCGGTATTAATGATGACTTGAACCATAGAGTCGGGGAGAAACCATGCGGTCCTACCCTTCGTCACCCATCCTTGATCTGTCTGGACCCCTCCTTGTTCAGACCACTTCTTGATTTCATCGGGAGTAGCATGTAACTGGATATCTATGACATCTTGAGTAGGGTCCTTAACTGTCATACATGTAGTCAGATCTGGAGTGTGTGTCATGTTAACTGGACTGTCTAGAGTCTGTGCTGTAAGCTTGGCTGTGCGATCTGCTAGATCATTACCTTGAGAAATAATGTCAGTGACTTTCGTATGTGCTTTGCATTTCATGATAGCGATGGATGTCGGTAAATGTACTGCATCTAACAGAGCTTGAATAAGGAGACCATGCTGAATCTTGGTTCCATGAGAAGTCATGAAACCTCTCTCCTGCCAGAGCACTCCAAAGTCGTGTACAACTCCAAATGCATAACGTGAATCTGTGTAAACATTAACTTTCAGGTTCTTGGCGTGTATACAGGCTTGGGTCAGAGCAACTAGCTCTGCTGCTTGAGCGGACAGAGTATCAATACGGTGTGTTTCAATAACTTCGGTGTCAGTAGTCACTGCATACGCGGCGACTAGTTCTCCTGTACTAGTTCTCATACATGAACCATCCACATAAAGTGTCAGGTCGGGATCTGGTAACGGAATGTCTGTCAGGTCTTGTCTTGGCTTTGTCGTAATGTTGACTACTTCCACACAGTCATGTGCGGCAGGATTTGAACTAACTGATGGTAACAGTGTAGCAGGATTCAGGACGTTGCAGCGTCTGATTTCTATGTGTGGCTGGAACAGTGTCAACTCATAACCTGTTAAACGTGCAATTGTCAAGTGCTGTGTTTGTGTTCGGTTTAAAAGAACTTCCACGGAGTGTGGGACTTGTACTGTCAAGGAGTGTCCTAAAACTATGGAATCACTTTGTCTGATAGCTAGTGCTGTGGCTGCAACTGACTTGAGGCACGCAGGCAGAGCCTGGGCTACTGGATCTAGTGTGCTCGAAAAATAAGCACAGGGCTTGTATTGTCCTGCTTGGTCTTGTGTGAGAACAGATAATGCTGTACCTTCACGTTCAGTAACGAAAAGTGTAAAAGGCTTACTGTAGTTCGGTGTAGCTAGAACTGGAGCTTGGCATAAAGCTTTCTTTAACTCGTTGAAACTAAGTGTATGTTCAGATGTCCAAGGGAGAACAGTCGATACGGCTGCCTCCTGTGTCGTTAACTGTATCAGTGGCTTGGCTAGAAATGCATACTGGGGAATCCATTGTCTACAATAAGAAGTGAGGCCGATAAAGGCACGTACCTCCTTCTGGGTCCTGGGCTGAGGAAGACTCACTATTAACTGGATACGGTCTGGTGTCAACTGCCTACCCCTCTTGGACAGTAAGTGTCCTAAGTAGACCACTTGCTGGACACAGAATTGAAGCTTCGAAGGGGACACCTTGTGCCCCATCTCGGCTAGGAAATACAGAACCGTCAGGGATGCTCGCTCGCAAGCACGTTCAGAACGGGCTGTGATCAGTAGATCATCGACATACTGGAGCAGGGCAGTGTCAGTTGGCATGTGAATATTATCTAGTTGTCTCTTAAGTGCTTGACTGTAAATACTAGGACTTTCTGTGAAACCTTGAGGAGCGCGTGTAAACATATAGCTCCTTCCATTTAAACAAAATCCGAAAAGAAACTGGCTGTCTGGATGGATGGGAACACTAAAAAATGCGTTCTTGAGGTCTATGACAGTGAAGAACGTGGCTTCGGAATCAATAGCAGTTAACAGGGAAGAGATATCTGGGACAACTGGGTACTGCGGAATAATACATTTGTTAAGTTCCCGTAAATCAATCACTAATCGATATACTGGGGGTGCATTTGGATCAGTACGTTTCATGACTGGAATGATCGGAGAGTTACATACATTGGAGTCAGTTTCTACAACTACTCCTTGAGCCATGAGCTCGTCTATAATTTTGGATAAGGCTGCTACAGCCTCAGGTGGCAATCTATACTGCCTGATTCGTGGTAACACTACACCTGGTTTGAGAGTCACACGATGGGGTGTGATTTGCATGTAACCTACATCAGTTGGACCTTGCGCCCATAAATGCTGCGGAACTTTAGACAGTCTGGAATCAAAATCTCGTAATACATAGTGACCCTTAAAGTCACGTAGGAACAGACGTATTCCCTCCGGGGAACAACATATAACTGCACCTAACTCTTTCAGTGTTTTAATGCCTAACAGATTTTCTGGACATGACTTAGTAAGTAACAGATCAGTAATGCGGGACAATGGACCTACTTCTAGAGTAACTGGCTTTGAAATCTCATTAACGATAGGCTTTCCTGAAAATCCAAGGGAAACATTTCTTGAGCCTGAGAGCGGAGCCCCTGGAACTTCGGCATGACTAATTGTGGTCCTACTTGCCCCTGTATCAATCAAAAACTTTCTGTCTTTCCCTAATACTTGACTGTGAACATAGGGACCTTCTTGATCTACAGGTATCTCGATGAGAGGCAAGCCTACCTCCCTCTCTAGGCTGTTTCATGAATATGGCTGGTACTCTGGATACTCAGACTGTGCATACTGGTACATCTGCGATGTAACATGCTGTGTTGCAGCAATAGGCTGCGGTACTGTAACTGTCTGTGGTGCATTCTGTGGCTGAGGAATCTGTGAAACTTGCTCTTGTCTCGGCGGACGTGGCCTTTCTTTAGTCTTACCAGTAGCTATGTTGTGTTTCAGAACTGCACACTCATTTATAAAATGACCTGGCTGTTTACAATAATTGCAGTTCCCTTTAACGGGAGCTGCAGGATGACTGGCTTGATTCGGACCCCTCTTCTGACTGTCTTGAGGAACAGATTGTGCAACTAGTACTTTCATTTTCGTGTCTTTCATACGTTTTCTCTCGTGTTCTTGCTCTTCCCTGATTCTATTCTGGTGGTACTGGAGCATCTGGAGCATCTGGGACGGAGTATTTGCTTGCCAGGTACTTTCGACTTTCAGAACTCGGTTTTTAATTGGTGGACTTGAATTCTCGACTAATTTGGTAACGAAAAGGTGAGGGTATGACTCACTACTTGTCTTGAGACCACTGTTGATACTAAAGCACTTTTCAAACCTAGAATAAAAATCACTAATATCTTCATCTTGTTTCTGTTTACAGGCTGAGATTGCATCCCAGTCTTCTTTTCTCGTTGTTAATAATCTGGGTAAAACTTGAATTAATAATTCTGGTAATTCTTTACATTTCTCTCCAAGACCAGTACCTGGTACACGTATCTTATCTTCTGCTTCTAGGACTGCCCAATCTATCTTTTTCTCTCCCACCTCCCATTCTTTTTCCTTTAGCTTTTCATACACCCCTGCGGGTAGCAGAACCTTTAACATTTTAATGATATCTGGGTAAGTGTATTCTCCCATACGGAGCATGTCTTTTAATTCTCTATGGAACCCTGCTGGATCTTTGTCATGACAGGGAATTAATTTCTTCATTTCGAGGAGTTCCATCTTTGTAATTGGAGTGTATACAAACACTCGCTGCATTTCGCCACCCGCTCCTCTGACTGGGTGGACTTCTCGTAACGGATTCTGTCTGTCTATGTAGAATGATTTACTTTCTGGGGGTGAGACATGAACAAAATGCGGGTTCAAGAATGTTCTATATTTGTGGCGCTGTTCTAGAATGACACTAATTAAATCGGTACCTAGACCTCTCCATTTGTACTGGAGTAACTCGTTCAGGATATCATGTAACGGGCCTGGATCAGAATGTTGACCCTCATACAGAGTAATGAGGTGCTGAATCATATACATACCCACCAGTCGCTGCTCGGCTGGGGGCAATTTCAGAAACATTTGTGCCACTATTTCGTCTGGAAAAGTGGTAGAATCAGTAATCCATCTGACTGCTGATCGGACTAGTTCCTGTTCATGCATAGTACTTAACTCACTATAACCGATTCGTGATTTCAGAATGTGATCGGTAGCTTGAAATACTTGTTCTAGGGAACCTTGTTCCGGTGCTGTATAATGGAAAATAGACTTGTGTTCTAGACGTAAATGGCGATCTGGAAATCTAGGTTTTCCTACATACGCTATTCTGGCAGTATTCTCGTCGTCTTCCTCTTCAGGATCAGAGGTACTTTCTTTCTCGCTTACTTGTGCTGCTTTACGCTGTTCGTGTATCTTTATTATCTCTCTACGGATTTTCTTGTACATACTTTCCATGGCACCAATGGTATTGTGCTTTCCTTCGGCTATATTATCACTCCACTTTGTCAGAGTTTTCATTTCTTCCGGGTCTTTAGACGGGTAATCCTGTTCTCTTATTAGACAGTTAATTAAGAACTTTAATATCATGCGCTGAATCTCGGCTTTCCTTTGAGACATGGCATCACTAATACTTTGTGGGTCATCCCCTGTACGGATGAAACGATATATCCTGTCTAGATCTTCTTTCATATTCGGCAGGGTGACTAGATACTCGGTCACTCTCCTTACGCGTACAGAATATAAAACCATATTAAACTCGCCTGGAACTGGGTCATAGACACATTCGCCAAGGGTTTGCCTGATCTCTGCAACAGACTTATTACTTTTAGGAGTACGCTGTGATGCTTGAGCATGTAATTCGAGTGCTGATAAACGCTTGTATGGCGGCGGAGTTTGAGGAAGACCTCCTCCTGCGGCCCCTAAACTAGAATCATCAACTGATGCTTTTCGTCCTGGCAGGGTCGGTAATTGTAACGTGGGCTGGACTTGTATGGCGGGCTGACCCGGGGGGGCTGTTAAGGGCACCCCGGTGTCTGGAGGAGCAGGAATTACCTGATTTACAGGGACTGGCGGAGCGCGAACAGGATTTGCATATTCGGGGACTGTGTCGTCCAGATAGGACGAAATAAAAATATCAGCTGCGGTCGGTTTGTGACGTAGCTTGGTCGGAACTAATGGTGGCGGGAAATTACTGGATGCCTCTGGGGTCGCTTTTGGCAAGCCTTCGGCAAGAAGAGGATACATACCCTTAATGAGGGCATTCCTCTGTCTGTCTGATTGCTCAGTTCTAACTCGTTCACCTATCTCGATTAATTCTCTTTCTTGGGCTCGTTCTTGGGATTCTCTACTTAGTTCTGACTTTCTGATTTCTTTTTCGGTTCTTTTATGAGCTTCTTTACGCCATAACTCGATGGCGTCTTTCTGTGATTGTCTGGCTTTCTTTTTCCATAATGCTTCTTCTACTCGCATGATGCATTCGGCATCCCATGTACCCGATACGGGCCATCTATACTTTTCTTCTAACTGTTTGGTATACTCTACCCATAAATCTAGATACAATATGGCACTTATGCCATGTTTCTGATACATAAAGTGACCTGGACTGTCCCTGGGCGGGACGGGAACTGCTGCTTCCAGCAGACCCTTTCTAGTTTTTAACTGACGTAATTTTGAGAAGAGCGGCATGACTGGACTATAATCTGGACATAATACAATACACAATGAAAACACGAAATCACGTCGCACTCATACCACAACATTAAAATACATGAAGAACATTATGAATAACAGTTCGAACAGAATACCACCTGAAAATACTTGAAATTTCTCGAGAACAGAACTGACTAGAACAGAAACTAGATGCACTGCTGAAACAGTACGAAACTTACCGGTCTCTTTAAAGAGACACGTCAGGACCCGCATCCACCGAAGTGGACACTTCGTTTGTGGGACTGTGTACCACCAACCCACAGACCAGAGTCAATTAAATTGACCCTGTCTAGATACCACCCCAGTAACGGTACTCACCGGGCAGCAAGAACGGAAGGCCTCGGACTGGACTGGACTGCTACGACGACGAACTTCGGACTTCGGACTTCAGTTACGGGTGGACCTCCGGATACCTCGGACCTTGGACTCTTGGCTTGGGCTCTGGTCGGGACTCGCCGCGTTCCTCCACCGTCTCGTCTGGATGCTGGACCGCCTCCTCCGTCTCCTCCGTGGGCCTGAGGGATACTTGAGCAGAAATATCTGCCACTGCGCAGAAGAGTTCCGTCACGACTGCAGAGGGTCAGGGGGTCGGCGTGGCTTCACCGACGCGTGGGGAAAGGGCAAGTCCCTATTCGGGCGCCATTATGTGGTAAATAAATAAATAATACCCTATTTTTGACTAGACATATATCATAACAGATAGCTCAATAAATAAGAGTCAAGATTCGAGGTAGTAGGAGTTTTTGCAGGTTTAATACAGCATAAGGACAGGAACAGGACAACCTGCATAGGAATAGGATGACAGGGCCCAGCAGCTGCTGGGGCTGGATCTGGGATGAGCGCGCTCGCTTTTAATAACAATACATGAGCATATATACATAACGCAAACACATAGCATTACATTGCAGTAGGCGTAGCAGTGGGTGGAGCAGAAGGCGTGACGCGTAGCAGTCGCGAAAGATAAGAGTGAAAAGAAGGTGTAACTCAGACATGTGATGCAAACGTAACAGAATATGTCATAAATGGGCGGAAACATAGGAGGGGGCTACCTAAGGAGCCGGGACCTCTAACCTGGTGGTGCGCGCAAACTGGCAATGACGTGTTACGAGGAGAAGCTGGGGGCTATGAACTCTGTGCTAGGAGCAGAGACTAAAGTCTGGAGGGTCGGAGCGACATGTACCTAAACCCTATCTAGTATCTGATGTTTAGGGAACATGTTGATATAAACCAGAAGTCATGAGGGGAAAAGCTAACTGACTCTAAGACTGGAGCATGCATTTATTCTACATATAGTGCGTGATGAAGAATATTAAATGACCATTAAATACAGTATTTCTCTTAACATGGAGCCGCATAGGCTAGACAATGACGGAAACTATTGATGCAGTTCAGTAGCTTAGGAATGCAGAGAAGGAGGACTGAACTGATAACTGGAATCATAACATATTCTTGGCAGACTCAGAGACTGAGCCAAGCTGCACCGGGCACTGCGAGGCAGGAAGTAAGTGAAGGGTCGAGGATACAGGTGGGGGCTGTATCGCTCCTCAGCGAGGCTTCAGGAGACAGGAGCTGAATCTGATGTCCGGGCCCTGTTGAGGCCTGGAAACGGGGACTTTATAATGAAATAACGTGCACACTGAGAAACGTGGCAACGTAGCTTTACATAGGCCTGATATTCGTAGTATTCACGAGGACTGGAAACTGGCATACTAGAGGAGGACACAACTGTAATTGCGTCTTGAATCGGGCATGGGGAATAACATATGCATATCGGTCATGCACACATAACATATGATGGATGACACGTAGGGACACAGAACATGACAAAATTTACTTTTCCACAGTTCCTGGGTATTTGCCTTGGTTGGTTCCTGGATCGCCTTTGCAGTTAGCATTCTACTTATTTAGTATATAGGTTTGTCTCACCCTGGAGGCCAGTATATATTTGTGCTACATACCTGATTGCTTTGAAGTATTCTTATGTTTAAACACTGCAAGCGGACAGTAGCCCTCTAAAGAGTGCAGCATCCACACCTTTATATCCCCAAAGAAAAGTGTATTGCACAATATATATTATGTGGCATGCACTACACTATGTGCAACCTCTGCCCAAAGGATGCTACCCTCATCAAGGGAAAAAATGTAGAGCCTCATAACCAAGGGTGCACCACATTCAACATAGTCATGATTATTGCAATAAACACCAATTAGCCATGAAGGTTTTTATAAATCCAAAGAATATCCATCCTTTATTTAGCAGTGTGAGAGCCAGCCAACGAATTTCGTCCAAATAAATTGGACTTCTTCAGGGCTGTAATTCAATAAATATGCAACATATATAAACACTTATATAACAAAAATAGGCAGTGGCAACATATAAACATACATTAACTTACAGCAACACATACGATTTATACAATTACACAAAAAGACAGTAGATAAGCAGGCAAAATATGCAATAAAAATACATGGTTTAAACTCCAATCACCATGTGTTTCATGTGCAAAAGAAAAAGACAAAAGATAAACAACACGCCCTATACCGTGACAGTCTTTATCAAGAAATCAGTGTTTAAAGAGGCTTAAAACGATGAAACTCGTCCCAAAGTTCAACTAATATTGGTTAGTCGCATGCGGATGCATTTTTTTTCTCTCTCTTTTTTTGCTCTCATGTTTCTTATTTTTTGAGGGACAAAATGATCTCATTAATTCCCTAGATATAGAACCCAGCATACAGAATATGAAAGGGGAGATACATGCGAAAGCCGTATATATGAAGGGAACATAGGGGAAAAGGGTAGCTAGAAGCAGGGACAAGACAAGACCATTAATACCTAACAATTTTAAAAAGAGCAAAACATTCATCCAATTATATTTGAAAGACTGTAAGTCAAGCATCTGTTTGTATAAAACAGTAAAGGTTTCATGATAATATACTTAATGGAAAGGGAGATAAAAGATGCAAAAAGCAAACCAAATATATATTAATTAACATGTAAAATCTCCATCCACCTCAAGGAGAAAGTGGGGATGTGTATTCTAATTCCTGAAGCTGCACAATAAATATCCATACAGAGCCGAACTGAAAGTAACTCAATCTAGTTACCTAGAAGTTATGATCCACTTAACTGAGGGTTGTGTATTTCGAAAGATCTCTTAACATCTAAGCATCATTATATAGAGTCACAATGTGAGAGGCACCTGCGAAATTTGAGAAAGACATGAGTTACTCACGGGTCTCGCTATTCTAAGTGCGTTTACATAGTAGGGCATTTTGGCCCAAAACTCAAGAGCTCACAAAATATATTATACTAACAATCATGTCCTCGAGGACGAGCAACTATCTACATCGTCGTCCAAACATCCCAACCAAAAGGGTCAAATGCCTGCAAACCATGGTGCATTGTAATGTACGTCAATATCTCCCAGTTTGTTTGGTATCAATAAACAACACTCGTGTGGCTTAAAAAAACTTACTTCTATTGGTGCCCGCGGAAAATGCTCACAGGTTATAGTCCTTCACGTTTTCCGCATGCAGTCCAGGTCAACCAGTCTGAGCTAACCGATCTAGTGTTCGTCCGTTTGTCACAGCACAACCAAGTGACATATGCGTCACTTGACAGCGGAACGTGTTCGGTGTTGAAAACACCGCAAATTTGTATGGCCCATGGTGGCCAAGTTGTTTCCTATCTTTTATCTCCCGTTCCATTAGATATATTATCATGATAGCTCTATTTCATATAAACAGATGACTGACTTACAGTCATACAAATGTAATTGGATGAACGTTTTGCTCATTTTACAATTGTTATGTATTGAATATCTTGTCTTGTACCTACTTCTATATACCCTTTTCCCAATATCTTCCCTTCGCATATACGGCTTCCGTATATACCTCACCCTTTATAATCTCTATGCTGGCTTCTATATTTAGGGAATGAATAAGATTTTTTTTGTCCCTCAAAAATAAGAAACATGAGAGTAAAAAAGAGATAGAGAATAAAATGCATCCGCATATGACTTACATATATTAGTGGAACTTTGGGACGAGTTTCACTGGTTTTTAAACCACATTCAACACGGATTTCTTGATTTAGACTGTCAAGTTACAGGGTGTATTATTTATCTTATGTCTTTCCTTATGCACATTAACCATATGGTGATTGGAGTTTAAGCCATATATTTTCTTTGCATAGTTTGTCTGCTTAGCTACTATTTTTTGAGCAATTGTGTAAATTGTTTGTGTTGCTGTATGTCAATGTATGTTATATAACTGTTTAGATATGTTGCATATTTATTGAATTACAGCTCTGAAGAAGTCCAATTCATTTGGATGTAACACGTTGGCTGGCTCTCACACTGCTAAAAAGAAGCTTTAATAAAAGATGAATACTCTTTTGATTTATATAAACCATCATGGCTAATTGCTGTTTTTTGTAATAATCATGTGTTAAATTTGATGCACCCTTGGTTATGAAGTTCTCTATTCTTATGTTTATTATTGACAACTCAGGATAGGAGTTATAGTGATTGGGTTGTGTTAATAAATAAACCTATTTTTCATAAACACTGTCTTTCTTTGTCATCTAATCTGCACTAGTGATTAAATTAGGTAAAGTAAGCTGCTTTACACTCCTTCAAGATAAGCCTGAAGTCTGCTCTCCCCATTTGGGAGCATTAAGGTTATCAAAGACCACTAAAAACACCATTATGGTTGCGTGGATTAGTGCATCACTCATTTAAGTGTACACCAAATACAAAGCCAGGCTTCTACAAGGGTGCTCCCCTGCAATCCACTATTGCAGCTTGAAGTAATTGCAACCATTTCACAATGTTAGCCTACGGGAAGAGCGAACCTCATAGGTAGTGAATATCCACATGGGTATTACTCACTACCTGGGCAGGGAACACACAGGTGTACCTGCCCTGCCTTTCACGTACCACTTGCTTCACCAATTAAGATGTACCCGTGGGATGCGCTATTGGTAGTGAAAGGTTCTCTCGGGATAGCAAGGGATTTAAAAAGGCCAGCCTGAGCAGTACAGCAATAGCACATACACTAATTTGCAATGGTAGGCTGAACCCATGTTCAAGAATATTATTGATGCAGGCAAACCAGCCTGCAATGGCAGGCTGGACACATGTTTTCAAACATCAAAGGTACTAGTGTGCACACCGGCCTGCAAGGGCAGGTGACACATGTTTAGGCCCATCATTGGTGAAAGAACGCAGACCGGCCTGCAATTTCCGCCTAGACACATTTAGAAGTGAATCATTGGTGCCAGTGTGCCCACCTGCCTGCAATGGCAGGCTGGTGACATGCTTCACAAACATCAGGTAAGCACCACTTCCCAACATGGGTAGGAAGAGTGCGTTCACCTTCACATTACATTTACCATTGGAAAGTGGCCCAGGCCCTAAAGTCACAGCAAGCAAATCGACAAAACCTGGGAGTTATCTCATGGGGAGAGCCTACCCCCTAGGTAGGGAAAACCCACATGCAGGTTTAGCTACCTTGCCACTCACCCACCCGAGCTTCACCCGTCAAGACTTACCCTGTTGCACCCCTGAAATATGTATGTGTGCACATGTGGTGTACATACATGCCGTAAGGGCATGTGTGTGCACCACATGGCACTTTGAAAAATGCAAAAAAGTACATTTTTCAAAGAAATCGCAATTACCAACTTGAAGTTGGTGGTAATTTGTGATTCCTTAAGGCCAAATTGCACTTTTTCTGTGCTTCATACATTGCATTTAAGGAATCGCAATTTGCGATTCCTTAAATGCAATCGCAAAATAGAGAATCTCAAATTTTGTGATTCTCTAATATAAATACCATTTCCAGTTCGCAAACGGGCTGATTCTGAGAATCGGCCCATTTGAGAATGGGAAAAGAGATTGATACACATGCCCCCTTGTTACCAAATTGCAATTTGGGTTTGTGATTTGGTATTTTAAAGGGACATCTAGGGTATCCCTTCCAAATGCCTATTCACATTGGTATGTTCAAATTGCCTAATATTATACTGACAACTCGAAGGACATTGTAACCTATTCGCAAATGGGAAGTGTTCTCCAAAGGACCAGTCTCCCTTTGAGAATGTAAAGAAATATATTTTTTAAGAGCAGGCAGTGGCCCCACAGATGACTGCCTACTCCTAAAAACATTACAAACACAACAGTGATGGACAGAATGTGGATCAATGTCACACATTCACCCCAGTCCAAAGATCTGGGCCCAAATCCATCGTTTTTCCACTCCACACCACCCTGGGTTAGACAATGGCGATATGCAAATCAGCGCTGACCCTGTGCCCCATGGGAACAGTCCAGTCCGAACTACAAAAGCCATGTCCTTCCCAGAACGGAAACAAGCATCCGAGGACCGGCCCGGTTTCGAGGTAACACCTCTCATCAGCCCGGCTAACTTGATTCCAGTGGTGTGGAGTGCCTGGGACCCACGTCTGAGCATCCCCAGTACACTTAGAGCGGTAATTACAAACACTACAGTGATGGACAGAATGTGGATCAATGTCACACATTCACCCCAGTCCAAAGATCTGGGCCCAAATCCATCGTTTTTCCACTCCACACCACCCTGGGTTAGACAATGGCGATATGCAAATCAGCGCTGACCCTGTGCCCCATGGGAACAGTCCAGTCCAAACTACAAAAGCCATGTCCTTCCCAGAACGGAAACAAGCATCCGAGGACCGGCCCGGTTTCGAGGTAACACCTCTCATCAGCCCGGCTAGCTTGATTCCAGTAGTGTGGAGTGCCTGGGACCCACGTCTGAGCATCCCCAGTACACTTAGAGCGGTAATTACAAACACAACAGTGATGGACAGAATGTGGATCAATGTCACACATTCACCCCAGTCCAAAGATCTGGGCCCAAATCCATCGTTTTTCCACTCCACACCACCCTGGGTTAGACAATGGCAATATGCAAATCAGCGCTGACCCTGTGCCCCATGGGAACAGTCCAGTCCGAACTACAAAAGCCATGTCCTTCCCAGAACGGAAACAAGCATCCGAGGACCGGCCCGGTTTCGAGGTAACACCTCTCATCAGCCCGGCTAGCTTGATTCCAGTGGTGTGGAGTGCCTGGGACCCACGTCTGAGCATCCCCAGTACACTTAGAGCGGTAATTAAAAACACAACAGTGATGGACAGAATGTGGATCAATGTCACACATTCACCCCAGTCCAAAGATCTGGGCCCAAATCCATCGTTTTTCCACTCCACACCACCCTGGGTTAGACAATGGCGATATGCAAATCAGCGCTGACCCTGTGCCCCATGGGAACAGTCCAGTCCGAACTACAAAAGCCATGTCCTTCCCAGAACGGAAACAAGCATCCGAGGACCGGACCGGTTTCGAGGTAACACCTCTCATCAGCCCGGCTAGCTTGATTCCAGTGGTGTGGAGTGCCTGGGACCCACGTCTGAGCATCCCCAGTACACTTAGAGCGGTAATTACAAACACAACAGTGATGGACAGAATGTGGATCAATGTCACACATTCACCCCAGTCCAAAGATCTGGGCCCAAATCCATCGTTTTTCCACTCCACACCACCCTGGGTTAGACAATGGCGATATGCAAATCAGCGCTGACCCTGTGCCCCATGGGAACAGTCCAGTCCGAACTACAAAAGCCATGTCCTTCCCAGAACGGAAACAAGCATCCGAGGACCGGCCCGGTTTCGAGGTAACACCTCTCATCAGCCCGGCTAGCTTGATTCCAGTGGTGTGGAGTGCCTGGGACCCACGTCTGAGCATCCCCAGTACACTTAGAGCGGTAATTACAAACACAACAGTGATGGACAGAATGTGGATCAATGTCATACATTCACCCCAGTCCAAAGATCTGGGCCCAAATCCATCGTTTTTCCACTCCACACCACCCTGGGTTAGACAATGGCGATATGCAAATCAGCGCTGACCCTGTGCCCCATGGGAACAGTCCAGTCCGAACTACAAAAGCCATGTCCTTCCCTGAACGGAAACAAGCATCCGAGGACCGGCCCGGTTTCGAGGTAACACCTCTCATCAGCCCGGCTAGCTTGATTCCAGTGGTGTGGAGTGCCTGGGACCCACGTCTGAGCATCCCCAGTACACTTAGAGCGGTAATTACAAACACAACAGTGATGGACAGAATGTGGATCAATGTCACACATTCACCCCAGTCCAAAGATCTGGGCCCAAATCCATCGTTTTTCCACTCCACACCACCCTGGGTTAGACAATGGCGATATGCAAATCAGCGCTGACCCTGTGCCCCATGGGAACAGTCCAGTCCGAACTACAAAAGCCATGTCCTTCCCAGAACGGAAACAAGCATCCGAGGACCGGCCCGGTTTCGAGGTAACACCTCTCATCAGCCCGGCAAGCTTGATTCCAGTGGTGTGGAGTGCCTGGGACCCACGTCTGAGCATCCCCAGTACACTTAGAGCGGTAATTACAAACACAACAGTGATGGACAGAATGTGGATCAATGTCACACATTCACCCCAGTCCAAAGATCTGGGCCCAAATCCATCGTTTTCCACTCCACACCACCCTGGGTTAGACAGTGGTGATATGCAAATCAGCGCTGACCCTGTGCTCCATGGGAACAGTCCAGTCCGAACTACAAAAGCCATGTCCTTCCCAGAACGGAAACAAGCATCCGAGGACCGGCCCGGTTTCGAGGTAACACCTCTCATCAGCCTGGCTAGCTTGATTCCAGTGGTATGGAGTGCCTGGGACCCACGTCTGAGCATCCCCAGTACACTTAGAGCGGTAATTACAAACACAACAGTGATGGACAGAATGTGGATCAATGTCACACATTCACCCCAGTCCAAAGATCTGGGCCCAAATCCATCGTTTTTCCACTCCACACCACCCTGGGTTAGACAATGGCGATATGCAAATCAGCGCTGACCCTGTGCCCCATGGGAACAGTCCAGTCCGAACTACAAAAGCCATGTCCTTCCCAGAACGGAAACAAGCATCATATCGCCATTGTCTAACCCAGGGTGGTGTGGAGTGGAAAAACGATGGATTTGGGCCCAGATCTTTGTACTGGGGTGAATGTGTGACATTGATCCACATTCTGTCCATCATTGTTGTGTTTGCAGTTACCGCTCTAAGTGTACTGGGGATGCTCAGACGTGAGTCCCAGGCACTCCACACCACTGGAATCAAGCTAGCCGGGCTGAAGAGAGGTGTAACCTCGAAACCGGGCCGGTCCTCGGATGCTTGTTTCCGTTCTGGGAAGGACATGGCTTTTGTAGTTCGGACTGGACTGTTCCCATGGGGCACAGGGTCAGCGCTGATTTGCATATCGCCATTGTCTAACCCAGGGTGGTGTGGAGTGGAAAAACGATGGATTTGGGCCCAGATCTTTGGAATGGGGTGAATGTGTGACATTGATCCACATTCTGTCCATCATTGTTGTGTTTGCAGTTACCGCTCTAAGTGTACTGGGGATGCTCAGACGTGAGTCCCAGGCACTCCACACCACTGGAATCAAGCTAGCCGGGCTGAAGAGAGGTGTTACCTCGAAACCGGGCCGGTCCTCGGATGCTTGTTTCCGTTCTGGGAAGGACATGGCTTTTGTAGTTCGGACTGGACTGTTCCCATGGGGCACAGGGTCAGCGCTGATTTGCATATCGCCATTGTCTAACCCCGGGTGGTGTGGAGTGGAAAAACGATGGATTTGGGCCCAGATCTTTGGACTGGGGTGAATGTGTGACATTGATCCACATTCTGTCCATCATTGTTGTGTTTGCAGTTACCGCTCTAAGTGTACTGGGGATGCTCAGACGTGAGTCCCAGGCACTCCACACCACTGGAATCAAGCTAGCCGTGCTGAAGAGAGGTGTTACCTCGAAACCGGGCCGGTCCTCGGATGCTTGTTTCCATTCTGGGAAGGACATGGCTTTTGTAGTTCGGACTGGACTGTTCCCATGGGGCACAGGGTCAGCGTTGATTTGCATATCGCCATTGTCTAACCCAGGGTGGTGTGGAGTGGAAAAACGATGGATTTGGGCCCAGATCTTTGGACTGGGGTGAATGTTTGACATTGATCCACATTCTGTCCATCATTGTTGTGTTTGCAGTTACCGCTCTAAGTGTACTGGGGATGCTCAGACGTGAGTCCCAGGCACTCCACACCACTGGAATCAAGCTAGCCGGGCTGAAGAGAGGTGTTACCTCGAAACCGGGCCGGTCCTCGGATGCTTGTTTCCGTTCTGGGAAGGACATGGCTTTTGTAGTTCGGACTGGACTGTTCCCATGGGGCACAGGGTCAGCGCTGATTTGCATATCGCCATTGTCTAACCCAGGGTGGTGTGGAGTGGAAAAACGATGGATTTGGGCCCAGATCTTTGGACTGGGGTGAATGTGTGACATTGATCCACATTCTGTCCATCATTGTTGTGTTTGCAGTTACCGCTCTAAGTGTACTGGGGATGCTCAGACGTGAGTCCCAGGCACTCCACACCACTGGAATCAAGCTAGCCGGGCTGAAGAGAGGTGTTACCTCGAAACCGGGCCGGTCCTCGGATGCTTGTTTCTGTTCTGGGAAGGACATGGCTTTTGTAGTTCGGACTGGACTGTTCCCATGGGGCACAGGGTCAGCGCTGATTTGCATATCGCCATTGTCTAACCCAGGGTGGTGTGGAGTGAAAAAACGATGGATTTGGGCCCAGATCTTTGGACTGGGGTGAATGTGTGACATTGATCCACATTCTGTCCATCATTGTTGTGTTTGCAGTTACCGCTCTAAGTGTACTGGGGATGCTCAGACGTGAGTCCCAGGCACTCCACACCACTGGAATCAAGCTAGCCGGGCTGAAGAGAGGTGTTACCTCGAAACCGGGCCGGTCCTCGGATGCTTGTTTCCGTTCTGGGAAGGACATGGCTTTTGTAGATCGGACTGGACTGTTCCCATGGGGCACAGGGTCAGCGCTGATTTGCATATCGCCATTGTCTAACCCAGGGTGGTGCGGAGTGGAAAAACGATGGATTTGGGCCCAGATCTTTGGACTGGGGTGAATGTGTGACATTGATCCACATTCTGTCCATCATTGTTGTGTTTGCAGTTACCGCTCTAAGTGTACTGGGGATGCTCAGACGTGAGTCCCAGGCACTCCACACCACTGGAATCAAGCTAGCCGGGCTGAAGAGAGGTGTTACCTCGAAACCGGGCCGGTCCTCGGATGCTTGTTTCCGTTCTGGGAAGGACATGGCTTTTGTAGTTCGGACTGGACTGTTCCCATGGGGCACAGGGTCAGCGCTGATTTGCATATCGCCATTGTCTAACCCAGGGTGGTGTGGAGTGGAAAAACGATGGATTTGGGCCCAGATCTTTGGACTGGGGGGAATGTGTGACATTGATCCACATTCTGTCCATCATTGTTGTGTTTGCAGTTACCGCTCTAAGTGTACTGGGGATGCTCAGACGTGAGTCCCAGGCACTCCACACCACTGGAATCAAGCTAGCCGGGCTGACGAGAGGTGTTACCTCGAAACCGGGCCGGTCCTCGGATGCTTGTTTCCGTTCTGGGAAGGACATGGCTTTTGTAGTTCGGACTGGACTGTTCCCATGGGGCACAGGGTCAGCGCTGATTTGCATATCGCCATTGTCTAACCCAGGGTGGTGTGGAGTGGAAAAACGATGGATTTGGGCCCAGATCTTTGGACTGGGGTGAATGTGTGACATTGATCCACATTCTGTCCATCATTGTTGTGTTTGCAGTTACCGCTCTAAGTGTACTGGGGATGCTCAGACGTGAGTCCCAGGCACTCCACACCACTGGAATCAAGCTAGCCGGGCTGAAGAGAGGTGTTACCTCAAAACCGGGCCGGTCCTCGGATGCTTGTTTCCGTTCTGGGAAGGACATGGCTTTTGTAGTTCGGACTGGACTGTTCCCATGGGGCACAGGGTCAGCGCTGATTTGCATATCGCCATTGTCTAACCCAGGGTGGTGTGGAGTGAAAAAACGATGGATTTGGGCCCAGATCTTTGGACTGGGGTGAATGTGTGACATTGATCCACATTCTGTCCATCATTGTTGTGTTTGCAGTTACCGCTCTAAGTGTACTGGGGATGCTCAGACGTGAGTCCCAGGCACTCCACACCACTGGAATCAAGCTAGCCGGGCTGAAGAGAGGTATTACCTCGAAACCGGGCCGGTCCTCGGATGCTTGTTTCCGTTCTGGGAATGACATGGCTTTTGTAGTTCGGACTGGACTGTTCCCATGGGGCACAGGGTCAGCGCTGATTTGCATATCGCCATTTTCTAACCCAGGGTGGTGCGGAGTGGAAAAACGATGGATTTGGGCCCAGATCTTTGGACTGGGGTGAATGTGTGACATTGATCCACATTCTGTCCATCATAGTTGTGTTTGCAGTTACCGCTCTAAGTGTACTGGGGATGCTCAGACGTGAGTCCCAGGCACTCCACACCACTGGAATCAAGCTAGCCAGGCTGAAGAGAGGTGTTACCTCGAAACCGGGCCGGTCCTCGGATGCTTGTTTCCGTTCTGGGAAGGACATGGCTTTTGTAGTTCGGACTGGACTGTTCCCATGGGGCACAGGGTCAGCGCTGATTTGCATATCGCCATTGTCTAACCCAGGGTGGTGTGGAGTGGAAAAACGATGGATTTGGGCCCAGATCTTTGGACTGGGGTGAATGTGTGACATTGATCCACATTCTGTCCATCATTGTTGTGTTTGCAGGTACCGCTCTAAGTGTACTGGGGATGCTCAGACGTGAGTCCCAGGCACTCCACACCACTGGAATCAAGCTAGCCGGGCTGAAGAGAGGTGTTACCTCGAAACCGGGCCGGTCCTCGGATGCTTGTTTCCGTTCTGGGAAGGACATGGCTTTTGTAGTTCGGACTGGACTGTTCCCATGGGGCACAGGGTCAGCGCTGATTTGCATATCGCCATTGTCTAACCCAGGGTGGTGTGGAGTGGAAAAACGATGGATTTGGGCCCAGATCTTTGGACTGGGGTGAATGTGTGACACTGATCCACATTCTGTCCATCATTGTTGTGTTTGCAGTTACCGCTCTAAGTGTACTGGGGATGCTCAGACGTGAGTCCCAGGCACTCCACACCACTGGAATCAAGCTAGCCGGGCTGAAGAGAGGTGTTACCTCGAAACCGGGCCGGTCCTCGGATGCTTGTTTCCGTTCTGGGAAGGACATGGCTTTTGTAGTTCGGACTGGACTTTTCCCATGGGGCACAGGGTCAGCGCTGATTTGCATATCGCCATTGTCTAACCCAGGGTGGTGTGGAGTGGAAAAACGATGGATTTGGGCCCAGATCTTTGGACTGGGGTGAATGTGTGACATTGATCCACATTCTGTCCATCAATGTTGTGTTTGCAGTTACTCCTAAAAACATGACATTTCACAGTTGAATTTCTTTTTTTAAGTGCATCCCCATTCCCTTAAAGGAAAATGGGCAACATTAAAGATTGTGACCTACCTTATTAATATTCATGGGGAACTTTGATTTGCAATCCCACTAGGAATCGCTTTTTTTAAATAATTTGTTAGTACACTAGAAGTTGTGATTTCCAAATTTGGGAATCACAATTCACAATTCCTAATTTTAATACATCTGGGCCTAAATTGTTTACTGCCACAACCCGCAACCAGATCTTTCCAGCCAGTAATTAGTATATAGCTCCCAAAATGTATTCTTATTGTTCAAGCCACAGCAGCTCACATTATTTTTACACACTTGGGGCCAATTTTATCAAGATGTCATGCAACGTAATGCAGCAAGTCATCTTGCTGAGCAGCACAGCGCTGCATTCCTGCCCTTTCCCAGCACTGGCACACTTTTGGCTGCCCATCCCCAATGCAGGCACCCTTGCGTCAACCTCATCCAAAACAATGAGCTAGATATTATCATCCTCACAGAAACATGGCTAAATCCTTCTTCCACCCCCATCCTTGATATCCTAGTACCCGCTAGTCACAACATCATCCGTCTAGTCAGAACAACTAAACAGGGTGGTGTGCTAGCTTGCATACACCGGAGCACACTATCTGTCTCCCACATGGAGACCCCTACCTCACTTATAGTTGAATACCTTTGCCTCAACATCTCTAGTAACCAAATCCCAGTATGCAAACTTCATACTTTCTACCACCCTCCTGGCGATAACTTCTTCTTCATTGAACAACCAATAGAAATTATCTCTTCCAATGATCACCCATCAGTATCTCAAATCTACCTTGGTGATTTCAACCTTCATTGGTCTAAACCTAATGACCAAGCGGTGATCTATATCAGAGGCATTCCTATCTGATCTGGACCTTATCCAAATCTCTGCCTGGCCAACTCACAACAAAGAAGAAATTCTGGACCTCATTTTTTCAAAAGGTAATACCATCACATTGGAGGACATTACCCAGTGTGATTGGTCCGACCATTACAGCATCTTCTTCTTTATCAATATGGACAGACTGTCCAGCTATTGAATGTAAAAATGCTTTGTCTTCCCAAAATGACATGACTGATGTACATGATCTCACTGTCTTCTATAACTCCACTATCTCTGGTATCATGGATTCAATAGCTCCTCTACAGCAAAAAAAAGCCTCCTCCAAATTCTCCATACCATGGTTCAACAACAACCTAAACTCTGAACGCCGCAACCTAAAGGCTGCTGAAAGTCTATGGAGATTCAAACCTTCTGTTTATCATCTAAAATTCCTAAGATCGGTTAGGAGTTCTTACAATAAAAAAATCAAGATGACTAAGATCGATTGCTTCGGAGCCCAGCTTAGTCAAGCTTCAAATTGCCGCAAATTTCTGGGGGAAATTGTCAAACAGCAATCAGCAAAGCACCCAATCACTTTGAATCAACAGACAATTCACCTTCATGCAACGATCTGGCTATATTCTTTATGGAAAAAAGTAAACTCATCAGTCTTGATCTTGAATCTAAGAGGGTCCTACTTACATCATCTGAGAGTACAGCTGATCCAGCCCTCTCTGAGAGTCTAAAGACACTTGGTATCAGCACCAATAACATGACCACCTGGAGCTCCTTTTCTCCCCTCAGTGGAAACAACATCTACAAAACTCTGCTGAACATTAACACCTCTAATCACTTCAGCGACCCATTGCCTCCGTCTTTCTTCAAAGATATCAAGGTTGTCCTTATCCTCCTTTGGACAAAGATTCTCAACTCCTCCATATCTCAAGGCAAGATCCAGAATGTCTAAAAGCAGCTCAGGTTTCATCCATTCTTAAAACACCTGATGCAGACAGTTCTGACTTCAACAACTTTTGCCCCATCTCCAACATCCCTACTCGGGCGAAGCTCCTAGAAACATGCGTTCAATTGCTACTCTGCTTGCACATTGAGACTTTCAATCTCTTGGATCAACATCAATCTGGGTTTATGAGTGGTCATAGTACCGAATCCGTGCTCCTTCACATCATGGATGACATCCTAAAAATGTTAGACCATAACGAATCCTGCCTAGGAATCCTCCTTGCTCTTTCCTCTGCATTCAACACGGTTTATCACGATATCCTCTAAGCCATTCTGGAACACAGGATGGGCTTTTCCGGTCGGGTACTGCAATGGGTTGCTTGCTTCCTTCACAATAGATCCCAAAGAGTTAAGGTGAACCATACACTATCCTAACCATCTACGGTCTCCTTGGGCATCCCGCACGGGTCTGTACTCTCTCCCATACTCTTTAATATTTTCCTGGAACCGCTAGCGAACACTCTTAAATCCATGAATATTCTTTTTCATGTGTATGCGAATGATGTGCAACTTCACCTGAAAATCAATTCTTCTGAAGACTTCATCTCACTCAATTCCTCCTGGATGATTACGCAGAACTGGCTAACTGAGAACCATCTCCTGATCAACACAGCCAAAACAGAATTCCTTCTCATTTCCCCTCCTAAGCACACCCCCAGGATTGACCTCTGGATGAAGCACCTCACTACCTTCAACTGCTCCCCTCTTATCATTGACTCAGCGAAATCTCTTGGAATCACCCTAGACTCGCACTTGAACATGAAGAAAAACATTAGTAAGATGTGTAAGGGTGCACACTACCAAGTGAGGCTTCTTAGAAACCTAAAACCATTCCTCCCTCAAGAGGACTACAAGCAGGTGATTAAAGCGCTTGTCCTGCTGAGGCTAGACAATGGTAGCGTAATGCTGTGTGGCCTCCCAAACATTCCTTGGCCCTGCTCAGGGCTTCGTTGAATGCAGCTGCCAGACTGATCACTGATACAAAAAGATTTTCACATCTACCCAGCCATAAGATCTCTAAAGTGGTTACCCTACGAAGCTAGAATACAACTAAAGATTGCCTGACTGACGCTCAAAGCCCTCCACTTCAAAACCCCTGCTTACCTAGCTCAAAAACTAGAACTATCCAGTGAGAGCAGACCATCATGAAGTGGAAATTCTATACTGCTGAAACCTCAGACCTTTCGCAAAAAGAGAACAAGGCTCTGAGCCTTTCCTGGCTCGGCACCGAAGATCTGGAACTCGCTCCCTCTAGAAATCCCCTACACGGCTCCTTTCAAACATGAAGTAAAAACAATCCTAATGAACAGGTTCCTGCCTTAAATGACCATTGGTCATCTGTTTTCTACATGTTTTTTTTTCTTTCTGGCCTAACAACTGTAATACCCAGTATTGTCTACCTTACCGTACCAAGTAATGTTTAGGCACATCCTTGTACATTTCTAATAGCTCATTATGTTATCCTCCCTTACGCCCTCTACAATGTTCCCCTTTTACTTTCCAATATTGTGAAATGCTCTGATACCCTTCGGGGTCTTGTTCACGCTATACAAAACCTTTCAAATAGATATCAAATAGATAAACAAAAAGGAGCAATAAATATATTTCTCCTCGTTGCTCCTTGTTAGAATTTGGGTTACTGGTTTACTGGGGTGTGAGCCCTGGTCAAGCAGCAACCACAGTCCTTGTCAGGGTGAGGCACAAGCAAAGCCCAAATTAACCTGTGCTCAACCTCCTGGTTGCTTGGCACAGAGCAGTCAGGCTTAACTTAGAGGCTATGTGTAAAGTATTTGAGCAACAGTTCAAATATTAAACCAGTGGCAACACCACAAAATCTTTCCTAAACCAGGTTAGAAAAATAGAGCTTAATTTAATCAATAAAACTAGATCAAAACAACAAAAATCCAATCAATAGAACACACATTTTCAATTTTTAAAGAATAAACTGAAGTGTAGCACCAAAAAGCTTAAAGTGCCAACTGCAGCTATCTGGTTATGCTGGGCCAGGTCAAAGTCAGAGGTTCTGGCAGCCCACATTCATATACAGTCCCAGATAAGCCTGCTGAAGACTTATGTTCTCAGTTTTTGGGCCAAGGGTCCCATTCGTGGGGAAAATATTCTCCATAAATAACGAGAGTATCACAGGCTGTGGCCGTCAAGGCATGAAGAGTAGGCCTGGTCTCGTGGAAGGTTTACCTGGAGCTTCGCTGTGTCAGTTCTCAACAGCATCGATGCTAGCTGTGCGAGGAGATGGACTGGCGGCGGATCATGATGAATTCCGGGGAAAGTGGCGCTGTTTCAGTGCAAATGGGCCCATTAGCGGTTGTGATAGGCCCAAAGTTTGAATTAAGAGCATGTTGAGCCATACCAGGGGTCTAGGGAACTGATGAGCATCGCAGGAACTCTCATAAGACAAGTACAGGAGCTATTGGAGAACCTTATATGTCCATGAGGCTCATTACAAGAGGCTAGCAGACTAGCCATTTGAGTCACTCTGGTGGCCTTCTTTCAAGTTGAAGTTTGCAGGTTCATTTCATCTTCCCCAGGCATGAGGGAAGCAGGCCAGCACAACAAGGCATCAGCTCTTTCAGAGTGGCAGCTCAGCTGCGTTGCAGTCCTTGTAGCAGCACAGATGTCCTTATTTCTGGCAGAGTATGCACAGGTACAGAAGTGCACTGAAGAGTTGCTGTCTGAAGCCCGTCTTTTATATCCTGGTGCCATGGTTCTGGAAAGTGAGAGAAGCATCTCAAGAGTGCATTTGAAATACATGTGATTCCCTACCTCCCCTGCCCTGGCTCCAAGCTGGCTGAAATGATAATGCTGGATCATCAGGCCCTTTTGTGTAAAGGTAGGACAAAGCCTATGCAAGTGAAATGGGGCTGTGTCTAGATACTCCCTCCTATTCTGATTGTGATGGTGCATCCAATCACACCTAGGATCCCATTGTGTGTGGCTGGCTAGGAGTCAGCTACACCCAGTCATGTGACTCATAAAGGCTGCAGGCACCAAATGGCTAAGGCAAGAAAATGACAACTTTCTCAAAGTAGCAGGTTCAGAATTTTAATTTAAAACCCGACTTCACCATAAACTTGGATTCCAGAGATACCAAGCATGAACTGGTCACAGTCTCACTTACACCTGAATAGGCTGTGTCCTGTCAATGCACAATGGTCTGCATACCCCCTCTGTAGTGAGTCTGAAGCCAGGACAAGGAGGGTAGACATGTCTCCCATTCTTCAAAGGCACCACTGGGTATAAATACCGGACCCAGTCACCACCACTTCATTACATTTCTGGACCTGAAGAAACTCTGCCAGGAAGAAGGACTGCTGTGCTGTTGAAGAGTCTGCCACTATGCTAGATTGCTACTCTGCTGGACTCCTACTTTGCTGTGCTGACCTGCTGCCCTATTGTCTGTGTGTGGCAAGGACTGTGCAAGCATCTCTGAACCCAGAACCTGAGTGACTCAAAGAGCCGGTTGGCTTGCCTCATGATCTGAAGCCTCAGGGGCAAAACAGGCTTCCAATAACCTTGCAGCTCTGCACTCTGCCATCTGTGAGTCTACCCTGCCAGGTGGTGTTGCTTCAGTCGTAGACCCTTTTAAGTGGGCCTAAGGTGCTTACCAGAGGAACTAACACTTCTTCTCTGATGAGCAGTGTATCCTCTGGCTCAACTCATGCACCTATTCAGCTCAGCGGTGCATCCTCGAGCAGAACTGATGCATCACCACTGCTTTGTGGATTGGGACTTGCATCTTTCGTTGACATCAGTCTCTGTCTTGCAGCTTCACCGTTCTTTGTAACTGACACATCACCTCAGCTGCGTTCGGCATCCTCAAAGTCCAGACTTTTCATTGCAAAACCTGTTGATGGGATCCTCAATGATGATGCACCAGACTTCGCAGCGTTGCTGCATCTCAGAACCTAAGCATTGCTTTAACTGCACAACGTTTCTTGCCTCAGGTCCAAGCAATGCTCTGCAACCATGATTTATGGTACTTTGTTCAGCAAGCCAAACTTGGTCCCTGTAGCCGTCCTGCAGTCGATCACGGTCAGCCTGCACTAGTGACTATGTCCCTGATTGACGTGACCAGCTATTTCTTGTTGGTGCTCTGTGTTTGTTGGTGTGATTTTATACATACATCTTTCAAACTCAATACCCCTGGTTTTACTGTTTGGTGTTTTCTAATTTTTGGTCTTGTGTTATTGATTAAAATGTACTCTATTTTTCTAAACCTGATGTGGAGTTTTCACTGTCCCACTGTTCGTAGTGTTGCACAAATAATTTGCACATTGCCTTTAAGCTAATCCTGGCTGTTTGACTTGACAAGCTATCAGAGGGTGAGCACCGTTTGTTTGGGGGTTTGCTTGTCCCTTACTGTGACTAGGATTGCGATTGCTACTTGACCGGGCCCCCCACAACCCAGTCAACCAACAGCCCAATTTCGAACATTTGCTCTCCTGATTACTTAAGTATACATAGCAATCCTTTGTGCTTTTTGAAGCTAAGACTGCCCTCTACAAATGCCCAAAATATTAATAAAAAAAACATAGGTGCTTATTTATGAGAGGCCTGTGCCACTGTTGCATCACTAGTTTTGAAGCAACAGTGGCAGAGGTAGTACTCTATATTCCCAAATTAGTCATAATAGCTCTGGTACATGAACCCAAGCCACACAAACACTTTTGCCAGCTCCCTTACACAATAGAAGTGCCATTGTGAAGCTGGGAGTTGTGACAAGACCCCCTCACCTCCACCCCACCCCACCATATAGGCAGCACAGGAGAAGGGAGCGAGGGCCAGATGTATCAAAGGGTTTTACCCATTCTGTGTCTATGGGAAAATGTGTTCATACATATGGCCCTGAGTTTTTTGTTAGCTGACTTCCATCATTGACCTCAGGGAGGATGAGGTCATCATATACTACCAATTATTATTATTATTATTATTAATTGTGTTTTATTAAGCGCAAACAACCCGAAGGCCTCGTAGCGCTGTGTAAAGTCAGACTAAAGAAAACTGAACAGAAACAGTAAAAAGCAGGTTTTTAGATGAAAAGGAAAGTTTTCAGTTCCTTCCGAAATTTCAGAAGGTCAGGTTCACTGCGGAGGGTAGTGGGCAGGGAATTCCAGGCTTTTGCGGCATTCCAAGAAAAGGAGCGCCCCCCCCCCATCTGGTGCGTCTGATTTTATTGACGGTGGCCAGGAAAGCTGTGCTAGAACGTAAGGCTCTATGGGGGAGGTAGGGAGTTGCTAAGGCACAGATCATTGTTGGTGCAGTCTTCCTCATGGCCTTGTGCATAATGCACATAGATTTGAACAGTATTCTGGCCTTAACGGGAAGCCAATGCAGTTTCCTCAAAGCCGCTGTTCCTGATTCCCGCTGACTGAGGCCCAATAAAAGACGGGCTGCAGCGTTTTGGGTCACCTGAAACTTCCTTATTGTGGAGGCAGATGCCCCCAGATATAAGGAATTCCCAAGGTCCAAACGGGACAGGATAATGGCTTGTACCATTATTCTTCGGGCTTGGGCAGGGAGAAGTGGTAGCACTTTCCTAAGCATTCGCATAAGGCCAAAACAAGTGGCAGACAGAATGGTTGCTTGCTGAGTGAAGCTTAGGTTTGCGTCTAGCCAAATGCCCAAACATTTTATATCGGGCTTTGGTTGGGGCGGAGGGCCCATGCAAGGGGGCCAGTCCGTCAGAGGACTAGGAATAGTTGGATTGCCTAAAATCATGAGCTCTGTTTTCTCGCCATTTAGTTTCAAATGCGAGGCAGCCATCCATTGTGCAACTGCTACCAAGCAGTTGCTAAGATTCGAAAGGGAGGGATCGGATTGGTTCATGGACACAACTAATTGTGTATCATCGGCATAGGTCACTATGTCTATGCCGAATGAATACACTATGTCAGCAAGAGGTTGCATATAAATATTAAAAAGGGTGGGGCTCAGGGCAGAGCCCTGAGGCACCCCTTGATCTAGGGGCCAAATTTTTGAGTGGGTATTGCCCTCTACAACCTTAAAGGAGCGATTCTCCAGAAAAGACTGAAGCCAGTCCATGGCCTTCCCTGAGATTCCTATTTGGCCAAGGCGGTGGAGGAGGATGCTGGTATTAACAGTGTCGAAGGCGGCACTAAGGTCAAGCAGCATAATTGCTGTAGTGCCGCCTTGATCCATCTCTTTCCTGGCCAGCTCAGTTACTGCCAAAAGAGCAGCCTCAGTTCCCAATTTGGGACGGAAACCTGCTTGAGAGTCATGAAGCAAGTGATTATTTTCTAGGAATTGAGTAATGGAGGCATTAATGTGTTTCTCTAGTAGTTTGCTGACCCATGGAAGTAGTGAAATAGGTCGATAGTTGGCCATATTTTCAGGGTCCAAGGTTGGTTTTTTCAATAGTGCTCTGACTTGGGCACGCTTCCAGGCAGTAGGCACTGAACCTGTAGTAATGGAGGTGTTTAAAATATTAAGGATAACAGGTTTAATGGTATCCTTAATCTTTATTAGTTGACAAGGGGGGGCAGGATCAGTGGGAGATCCAGATTTAATTTTCCGCATGAGGGCATCAAGGGAATCATCTTTTAGCAAAGGGAACTCATCCAATTTGTGGGTCAAGGTGTGTGGAGGGAAAGTTCCTTCGTCCTGGGCCAAATTAGGTGGGTCAAAAGCGGAGGCAATGTACTGTATTTTCTTATGAAAATATTCAGCCTGACTATCACAGCGAGCCTGAGCTTTGCTGGGGTCAATGGGAATCGGGGGGGTGTCGATTAGAGATTTTGCTATCTGGAAAATTTCTCTAGGTGAGTTGGAGGCAGTGGTAATTATTTCTTCGAAGTACGAAGCTTTAGTACATCTGATTTCTGTTTGTAGTTTTTGATAGCTTCATGATGAATAGTTTTATCTGTATTGCTACGGGAGTCCCTCCAATTTCTCTCAAGCTTCCTACACACTCTTTTTAATTCTTTGAGATGGGGAGTGTACCATGGTGAAACCCTCGATTTGGTCTTTTCTTTAAGAGTTTTTATGGGTGCAACATCGTCTAGGGCTGTACGCATCCAGTTGGTATAGTTATCATACTGTGACGCAGGATCTGTCTCAGTTTGGGAAAGAGTGGAAGAGAGAGAATTAATCCATTGATCCGTGGATATTTTAGTCCAGTCTCTCCCATGAAGGACGACGCGTTGGGGAGCCTGGGACGATGTAGCTGGCAACCACTGTATAGGTATCAGGTAGTGGTCCGTCCATGTGAGGGGCAGGGGAATCCCTCCCTCGAGTCTGTGGTCGTTACTAAAAACCCCATCTAGAAGATGGCCTTTTTCGTGTGTGGGTTCAAAACCCTTCTGTGTAATCTGGAGAGCCGCCAGATTATCTAGAAACGACTTGGCAGTTAAATTGTTAGGGTCATGTAGATGAATATTGATGTCTCCTAATAAGGAAAAGTAGGGTCTACTGACCACTGACTCTGCCATTTTAGATTGGAGCGAGTCCAAAAACTCTCCCATTTGATTAGGGGGGCGATAGACTAGGACGCCAGAGAATGAGGCTGTGGGAGAAAAATCCAGAGTGAAGTACATACTCTCATAGTTTGATATTGTGGCAGGGCTAGTCCTACAATGATAGTGATTTTTAAAGAGTATGCCCACGCCTCCTCCTCTACCCTCCGGTCTATCCACCCTCTGAAGTATGTATCCCAGTTGCAAAAGGAAGGTAATGTCCGGGTCAGACGCATCTTTAAGCCACGTCTCTGTCAAGAATATTGCATCAGGGCTGGTTTCCTCTAAGAGAAGTGACATTTGAATTGCATGTTTGGTTAGTGAGCGGCAGTTTAGGAGAAACATTTTATAGGATTTGGCAGTATGCACTTTCCCCTCCTGGCTGGTAAGTAAAAACTTACAGTGGGAACATGTACCAGTAGTGGTACTAGGATGAACTGAGTGCCAACAGATATCTTCCATAGGTGGCATTAGATTTTTTAATAAAATGGAGTCATACCGTATAGGTGTGCTGCCTTCTGTACCAAAATGATCAGGGGGGGTGGCCCTGGTCCCGTCCGGTCGCGGACGGGCGCAGACGGGCTTGCCTTTGGCGGGGCTGTTGTTTTTATCCACTGTGAGGGGATGGAGGAGGGTGGGAGAAGAGATCATCTAGACCGCCCGCCTTCCCCTACCCAAGATGGCGACTCAAGTGAAGTCAGTGCCTAGCGCCTGACAACAGCGGCGCTCTGTGATCTAGGCAGGTGAGGGAGCAGCCTTGGGCGACGCGAGTCTCGCACCAAGGTAGAGGCTAAATTAAAAGCTGTCAATTAAAATATTTACAATTTTTAAGAGCACGTTATTAGTAATCAATAACAACAGAGAGTCACTTACAAAAGAGCAAGAGCGCTAAAGAGCCCCCGGCTTCCGCCTCAGGGGTGAAGGTGAAGTATGACTAGTACCACGCGTGAGCGGAGATGCACCCTTTTGTATCCTGGGAGGGCGGGAGAAGTGATCATCTAGACCGCCCGCCTTCCCCTACCCAAGATGGCGACTCAAGTGAAGTCAGTGCCTAGCGCCTGACAACAGCGGCGCTCTGTGATCTAGGCAGGTGAGGGAGCAGCCTTGGGCGACGCGAGTCTCGCACCAAGGTAGAGGCTAAATTAAAAGCTGTCAATTAAAATATTTACAATTTTTAAGAGCACGTTATTAGTAATCAATAACAACAGAGAGTCACTTACAAAAGAGCAAGAGCGCTAAAGAGCCCCCGGCTTCCGCCTCAGGGGTGAAGGTGAAGTATGACTAGTACCACGCGTGAGCGGAGATGCACCCTTTTGTATCCTGGGAGGGCGGGAGAAGTGATCATCTAGACCGCCCGCCTTCCCCTACCCAAGATGGCGACTCAAGTGAAGTCAGTGCCTAGCGCCTGACAACAGCGGCGCTCTGTGATCTAGGCAGGTGAGGGAGCAACCTTGGGCGACGCGAGTCTCGCACCAAGGTAGAGGCTACATTAAAAGCTGTCAATTAAAATATTTACAATTTTTAAGAGCACGTTATTAGTAATCAATAACAACAGAGAGTCACTTACATAAGAGCAAGAGCGCTAAAGAGCCCCCGGCTTCCGCCTATGGGGTGAAGGTGAAGTATGACTAGTACGGAGGGAGTCCATAATAGAACTACTGAACCAGATAGCAACAAGCCCCCAGCTAATGACTGCCAGGCCCAACAATATCCTGCAGGTCAAGCAGATGGCTGTCCTTCACATGCTGGCATCTGGTTTATTCCCGATCACAGCTGCCAGACTGGCTGGAATACCACTGTCATTTCTTTCTGCCTTCCTGCACTCTGTCCTGGATGCCTTCATCTCTGCCTCCTCTTCCCCAAGACAAAACAATAGCAGCTGGACACTAAGCAAGCTTTATGTGCAATTGCTGGGTTCCCACATGTGCTAGAAGCCATGAATTGCAAACATGGGCAACTGATACTCTTTGCTGCAACATCACACCTGTACCTGAACTAAAAGTAAATCTATTCTATTAAAGTACAGGCCATCGTAGACCATGGGGGGAGTTTACCAGTGTGTTGGCAAAATACCCAAGGAGTGAGCATGATGCCTACATTTTCAGACACTGCATCATCATCACGGGCTTTATGAATGGGTGATATGTGAATGGCCTACTAGTTGGTAAGCAAATCAGAAGTACATAACAGAACTACTTACAGTAACAAATGCTTGACAAATGAGTCATCTCTTTATCTGTTGATGAAGATAGTGCCATATGTATGATGGGTGTGCCTCATATATGCACCATGCATCATGGTACAGGAGTAAAGCAAATTCCCAAGTCACAACAGTCTCTTCACACATACAGTGAGTGCATATCAATTGGATGATCATCTCTAAATACCCATCACAGTAAGCAACTGGAGGAACATGAACGTTAGGATATAAAAGTGTACAATGTATCAGGCTTTGCTCAACATAAGCTATTACACAAATACCTGGAAGGGACAAGTGTAAACCTGTGGCCAACTGTACTAGTAACACATTATGAGAATTACTGTGAGAAAATAGTTTGGGTTATTCAGTACACACAGCACACATGCGGGAAACAACCATTACAACGCAGTCATTATAACGCACTACCTTTACAACGCAGTCATTAAAACGCAACATCCTTTAGGTCGCATGCCATTACAACGCATGTCACTACAACATATGCCATTACAATGCATGTCACTACAACGCATGCCATTACAATGCATTATAAGGTAAGTAATGTAAAATAGTAATTTTTACCCTTACACTATGCAACATTTACCCTACTGTTGCACTCACTGGAGTGGGAAAATAATTTTTACCCCTACACTATCCAACACTTACCCTACAGTTGCTCTCACTGGAGTGGGAATAGTGAGAATAGTATTTTTTAGCAATACACTATCCAACACTACTGTTGCCCTAAAGGTATTATGCATGTCATGGTATGCTTTGTAATGGTATGCATTGTAATGGAATGCTTTGTAAGTGTATTTTCTAAAAATGCATTGTGATGGCATGCTTTGTATAATCATGCATTGTAATGGATGTTGTGATGTAAAAAACACGTTGTAACGGTATGTGTTGCAAAAGTTTGCGTTGTAACGTGTCCTATTCCTTCCTTGCATCTCTTCAGCATGCTCTTCCTCAACATTTCTAGGTACCATTACTTCGTTTGGAACAAGAATACAATTTTTGATCTTATAACATCGTCCAGATTCATCATCTGCATGCTCTAATGTGTTGTCTTGGAAGTAGCCTATTTCATAAAGAAAGGCTCAATACTAGAAGCATGTATCCATTCACCACTAAACACTTTGCAAAAGTTACTTCTATTAACAAACCTTGTCTTTTAGTTCTGTCTTCTCATAGTCAGCACTATTTTTTCAGTGTCTTCATTCGGTTTAAAGCTATGATAACTAGTTTCCTCTTCAGAGTAAATGCCTTATCAATTATACCTTTAACATATTCCTATTGCCTGATTGCCAATGTTCCTATTTTATACTTCTTCATAGATGCTAGCAAGTTGTGAATTACTCTAGTGCGGTACATCCTACCATGATTTTCTTGAACTGCCTCTGCCTTCTGCCTTCTGCTTAAAGTCTTTCCTTTTTCAATGACGTGTTACTTTTTACATTAGAGACTTTGGTGCTTTAGGACTCAGTGCTTACGTTTTCTTTTTCTTTATTTCTTTTTGTATTTTCTCCAGTTATGCACAAACAATTTTAAGAAACATCTTGGTGCTATTACCAGTAATCCTATTCACTTTCACCATCTTTTCTGCATTTTGCCCCTTTTGTTTCTCAGTTCTTAGGAGACGTTCTATTTCCTGTTGCTTCTTTCTTCACTGTCTTTTTGTTGGTGTGGTAATTCTGTGTAGATAACTAGATATTGATGTCCGAAAACAATAATAGAAAAGCACATTCGTAATTTAATTGTATAGTGTCACATTACATATTTTACATATTTAAAAATGTTGCTTACTTGAGGATATATAACTCAGGCAATATTCAGACTACATGTGTTCACTTTTAATTATGTAGCACCCATCTTTATAATTACAGGCACACAACTTTACTGCTCAGTTATATGTATGGTTGCTCATACAGCTACTCCCAAGCACAATTACTCAACCACAGAGTTACTCACGCACCCTCTCACTCACCTGTATACCTACTTACACATACATTATCCTAAAGGAGTATACCTTCTCCGCTAACTACACCTTGTTCGGGGGACAGCCATATGTTGTAGATGAGTAGCATAAAACTTGACAAGGGCATTATATGTTAGACTTGAGTGTGTCATTTTTTTTCACTTTTTTGTGAAGACCTTGTGAGTCCTTATCAGGACCTGATATTTTATGAGTATGCAACTTTGTTTGTAAATGATTGTCTGTCTTTGTGATATCTGTGGTCCTCTAAATGTGTCCGTAAAATATTGAGTTATTTAAGTGTGTTAACGGCTTCTATCAGCACAGGATACATATCAGTGGTGCTTGTCAGTGTGAGTGAATCTTTGTGTGCTTCTCTAACTACCACACTACGTGTTTCAGTGTCTTTCTACTTTTCTATTTAGGTATCTCGGATTTAAGTCTGGGTGTAGGCTATATGTGTAATTGGACACATAGGTTTGTATGAGTACATATAGCTCCCTAGAACACCCAAGTGCACCTCTTACTTTATAAGTGATTACCTCCCTGTGCCATGACCTAGCTACAGCCTACCTTACTGTTTAAATAAATGTAGTACAAGAACAGTCTCCACCTTGTGTCCCACTTTAAAGTTATAAAACAATACTACCAGTAAAACGATCTTCCCAAGCACAGATATACCAGGTGTGAGACATAATGCAAGGGCTGTTTCTCTGCATAGTACACTTGAAAGTGTCTGTTCTTTAGCAGATCTCAATGAGTGTTTCAGTTGCTATCTGCTGTGGTGATTCCATGTGTAAGTAAACCTTTTACTAAATCATTGTCTCTCTTTATGTAATAAATGATTTTCTGAATGTGTCTGTAAAGGTTTGCATAGATTGCCTCCTGGATGTACTTGTGAGTATTGGGTTACTTAAGTGTGTGACAAACTGCCTTCATTACCCCAAAATACACATCAGTTGTACCTGTCTGTATGAGTGAATCTTTGCGTGCTTCTCTAACTACCTCACTAGGGGCCTTCTTTATGAAGGTCTTGCGCCGCCGGTGCGTCACTTTTAAAATGGAAAAAAGTGATGTACCAGTGGCGCAAGACCTTCATAAATGAGGCCCTAGGTGTTTCAGTGTCTGTCTGCTTTTCTACGTAGCTATATCAGATTTAGATCTGGATGTATGCTGGCTTCATAATTGGGCACATGGGTTTCTTGAGTGCATACAGCTTACTGAAACATCACAGTGCATCTTTTCAGTTTTAAGGGAGAAGTTCCCTGCGCTATGGCCTAGCTACAGTCTACCTCGCTCTTCAGTTTGGTTTAAGAGAAATGTACACCTTGTGGATCAGTTTTAAATGAAAAGACAGCCTTACCGCTAAACCTCCATGCATAGATCAATTCAGATTCATAATTCATATACAGCTCTCGTGCATAAATTCCACTTTCAAAACCGACTGTATTCATCTTCCACAATGGAATAAATAAGACTACAACTCCCACAATTCAAATAAAAACATTAGTTATAAGCAGCACATCATATATACTCATATAAATCTTTGACATTATATACTACAAAATAACATATACGTTTAACCATGTGGGCAGTTCTTTCTCCTGCCACTTCCAGGATGCAATAAAACAATACAAGTACAAGATTGACCTCAATGGAAACACATTCTAAACTAACTTGGCAGACATCTGATCTGTACCTGAGACAAACTATGTCTCACTAACATATTACTAGATATATTAAAAACTTTTTAATTTGATTTATATATCATTCTTACTTTTTTTAAATAATTATATATATTTCAAAACTTTTTTATCACAATATGACATCATTATATACTTTAATATTCATTTTTTTCACTTACAAAATATTTGAATTCACATACCTGAAAATTGAGTTTGTTGGTAAAATCGCTTTTTTTTCTTAGTAGGTAGATGCAATATTCTTAATGTTTATAAAAACTTAGCACAAGAGTTTCACACCACTCTCATACAAATCAACCATGAAGGGCAACCTTCTGAACTTTCCATTGGCTGATACTGCAAAAGTTAACAAATAAAAACATTGCTTTCATATTTCAGTCATGTAACTACATTTCTGAATGGTTACAGTCTAGTAACCCTTTCATTTTGCATTGAAGGTAGCCCCAAATGCATGCTTTGTGGATTTGAGGGTTTCTAGTTGGCACAGGTAGGTACTTGTGACAAATAGAGGCCCTTGCCTCTAGTCCGGGTAAGGCGGTACACTCCTAAAATAACCCCTGCTTACCCCCTTGGTAGCTTGGCACGAGCAGACAGGCTTATCTCAGAGGTATCTCAGAGGCAATGTGTAAAGCATTTGTGAACACATACAGTAATCAAGTGGCAACACTACAGATGGACACCACACAATTGTATTTTAAAAATAAGTATTCTTTATGTAGACTTATCACAAGACCACAATCAACAAAAATCCAACATATTATACTTAAGATGGTAGTTTTAGCTTAGTTTTCTTTAGTTCTTAAAATGTGACACTTTGAGTCAATGTACCTTAAGATGCGACACACAGGACAACAAAAGTGTTGCAACTATGGAAATGTGGCAAAGATCCGGTGCAAAGAAATAAAGATGGCGCTTTCTCCTTCATGCGACATGCTTCCTGGTGAGGCGGTGGCATCTGCGGTGACGTCAATCCTCTCCTGCTTGACACGATGCGAGTCACGACAGGCCATGCAACACACTGCCCAGAGATGCAGCAGTGTCTGTGGCGACGTCGATCCTCTCTCCTGGTGTTGCGAGTTACTTCCACAATGATGCGAGCTGCGACAGGCCGTGTGACATTCTTCCCAGGGATGCGGCGGCATCTGCGGCGACGTCGATCCTCTTCTCCAGCGATGAGCCGAGACAGGCTCTGCGACACGCTTCTTGGAGATGCGGTGGCATCTGAAGCAACGTCGATCCTCTATTACTGCGACACGCTTCCCTGTGATGTCATGGCGTCTGCAGCGACGTCGATCCTCTCCTCTGGCGATGCGAGCGCTTCGTGCTGCAAAGCGGGCAGTTCTGCGACAAGCTTCTCGATATTGAGTCGCGCTTCCAGTTCCTTGCGACACGCAAGTCCTCAAAAAGTCCAACACAACTGTAGACACTTCAGGAGATCTCTGGAGGAGCTGGTAGGTGAAGTTTGTTGTCCCTGAGACTTCAGCAGGAGGAAAGCTCTGTTCCAAGACCTTGTAGATCCTAACACAAGTAGATGAAAGTACACACAAAGTTCCTCTCTCCTTTCTTTGGCAGTCAGGCAACTACTGCAGGCCAATCCCCTGAGCATCACTTCAGCTTAAGGATAGTCTCTCCTCAGTTTCTTCAGGTTCCTCTCCTCAACGAATGTTTCTTCTTGAAGTCCAAAAGTGATCTAATTTCTTGGGATCAGGGTCCCAATATTTATACCCTAAAATCCTTTGTCCTCTGAGGGCAGAGGGGCTTTTGCCTAGTCCAAACCAGTTCTGAAACACTCTGTTTACATGACTCCTTCTTTCCTTTCACAGGGCTGGGCAGAAACAACAGACGCCCCACAGGAGGTAGAGCCAGAATTGTGGACGAAAGGTACAGCCCTGGAGCACTCTGTTGATATGACTTCTCTCCTCTCACAGTGCAGGGCAGAGAGATCAGACACACCACAGGGGGTGGAGCCAGCACTGTGGGGGGCAGGCACAGTCCTATTCAGGTCCCAATTGCAACTCCTCCCTCCCATATAGATGCAGATCTCTCTATTCACCACTGTCACTCAAACTCTATACAAGAAATTCACAACCTAGCAGAGGCAGGCTTGGATAGTTAGACAATAAAATAACTACTTTCTAGAAGTGGTATTTTCAAACACAGAATGTTAAAACCAACTTCACTAAAAGATGTATTTTATTATTCTGAGTTGAGGCATACTAAACTCGAATTTCTACCATGAGTCAGTTAGGATTATAAGATGTACTAATTTAACTGCCCATTCTGGCCTATGGAGAACAGGTAGACTTGCAATAGTGAAAAATAAAGATGGCTGTAATTCTCTATTAGGACATGCCACACACACCAGGGTATGTCCTACCTTATACTTACATTGCACCCTGCCCTTGGGCTTACCATAGGGGTGTCTGATATGAAGAAAAGGTAAGGTTTAGGGACTGGCAAGTGGGTGCACTTGCCTAGTCAACATGGCAGTACCAGACGGCACACAGGCTCTGCAATGCCAGGCCTTAGACACATTTTACAAGGCTGCTTCTGTGGGTGACACAACCAGTGCTGCAAGCTTACCAGCAGCATTTGGATTTACAAGCCCTGGGCACACTCAGTGCACTGTACTAGGGTCTGACAAGTAAACCAAACAAGCCAATCATTGAAGTCACTAATCCATAAACCAATTTACAATAGGGAGAGCATATGCAATTTAGCACTGATCAGCATTGGTAAAATGCCCAGAGTCATAAAACAGCCTACAGCAGGTAAAAAGAAAATAGTGGAGGAAGGCAAAAAGTTCAGGGATGACCCTGCAAAAAGGGCCAAGTCCAACAATGCCTTTGTGTCAACACTCGCAATGTAATTGTGATCATCGCGCTAAAGTCGTGAAAAAAACTAGAGTCGGAAACCCGACTTCCATTAATACTTTTAGATCTCTGTCACTGTGCTACACTTTCTTGGAACATCCTCACTAGGTAATCTTGCCCACCTTATAAAACAATGAATATAAACCTCTCTAATTTTGAAAAATTAATACCTGTTTCTTTAACACGCTTCCCCCAATACTCCTTCTGCAGATTCTCTATAGAAACCCACTAGAACCAGTAGGTCACACATTCATAACACATTCCAGAAGGACCATACTAGTTGCAATTTAAACTACAGCAGGTGTGACTTACTGGACATACTGTAAAGCATATTCAACTCTGTGTTTACATTTTGTTCTATTTTCCAGAGCCAATGAAACATCTACTTACTAATCATTTCCAAACACACCTACTTTTATTCACCTGTATATTCCCTTCATCCAATAGAAATTCAAGTTTTCTTCAAACCACCAGCACAAAGGCATTTTAACTGTCTTTCATAGTACCAACTGTCATCTTGAGCTGAAGATCTCTCCTGTGTGCTACTCCTCCTTCCAACAAAATTCTTAGAGTGTGGATTGTGGGCCACAGCTCTGTCTATTGGGCTAAAGAGGCTGCACAAAACAAAGGTATTAACAGGGACTTGGGCTTGCCAAATATAGAGATTAGTTGGTTTGGTCAATAGCTACTGCCTTTAGTTAAAACCATTGTGGATTTCTAAGCTCCTCACCTCATGATTGTGCACTGTGGTGGCGATAAACTAGGCACATTCACTGGGGTAGGGCTGGAATTCCTAATGAAGGATACCTTTGCAGAACTGATGTCGCTTTTTCCTCACTCTGTCTTGGTGAACTTTAACGTATGCCAAAGACAGAAATGTAAATGGTCAAATCAATTCTGTCCACAGATTGAAAAAGTCACAAGACATGTTAATAAAACGTTGTCTTCTTTCCTCAGAGACCATAATTTGGGCTCAATCTATAACAACATTCGGGGTTTTTACATGCATGCAATGCATAGAAGTGACTGAGTTCATTTTAAAGAAGAAGGGAGGGTGTTACTAAACAACCTGAAACTCTGCATACAGTCTTATCTGTAGCTGTCTTATACACACTCTCAACACAAACGCTCTTGCCAGACCCACCCAAGAGGCCAACCTTTTGTTCATTTTCATGTCAAACTATTTCATTTTTAGAATTTTGTAAATTCGGGACACCGCGAAGATCGCAATCACGTCACGTAATCACAAAACAAAAGCAGAAATTCAAACACCACCACAATATTCAAATACTTTAACTTAAAGAATTAATGCTAACTATTGCAATATTTTCATTACTAACTTAAAACAAACATTTGTACACATATAATTGTAGTTTGTTTCTTCCCGTTTTTATGATGAAGCCGAGTGTTGCGATGACTCTGGTAACCGCGACGATTATGCCTTTTTTTTTGGGTGTGCAAAACACATTTATGCACACATTGTATAATATTTTATACACTTGGGCCTTTAAAAAATGTCAGGCGGACTTTTGTCTGCCCAACACCGTATTGGCATGGGAACTGCCTGACCATTGGTCTGCGGTTCAACATACCCAATTGCAATGCATCTGCACATGGTGTGGTTGCAAACTCCCATTTCACTATAAGAGCTTGTGCTGCCGCCGTAAACCGGCGGCAGCACAATCTCCCATAAAAAAATGGGAGTTTGTGTGAATCCCTGCACTATGTGGCAGGCACTTCACGCTGCAGGCCACATGGTACAGGTTTCACAGCGGGCATAATAGGTGCCCCCTCAGCCCTGAACCGGGGCTGCAGTGTGATGGGGGCCCTGCTAGGGGCCCCCAATTCCACTTTCTGACAGGCTTTGCGTATCAGAAAGTCTAACATGGAAAGCCTGTCGGAAACTGACATCGTAATTCCAACAACGTAAAAGCTGTCCATTGGTATTATGTGCCGGCCTCTGACTGGCTGACGGGCTCCTTGAGCTTATTGGAATCCAGCTGGAAATGACTGGCTGGTTTCAGTTTCGACCGTCTGCATTGTAATGCGCCGATCGAAACTGAAACCGTTTTGGGTTAGGAAAGCCTGCTACCTGTGGTCGGAGGCTTTCGGAGCCTTATCGTAATCGGGCCCTAGGGGTTTAATACTGCACTATTGAAGTAATATTTTTGTAGAGAGTCAAATACATAAAAACAACTGTTTAAACAGATTTTTAGTTTTCGCTGTAAGGTATGTTGCAAAATGACAAACAAATTCAGACATTAAATAGCCACCACCACATACAAAACATTTAAATGCAAAATGGCTTTTAAACAGCACACTAAACACATTGGTATCTAATTGAATTTACAGCTCTCTTAATATCTCTGTAACACAGTGCATAACCTTTTCAGTGTAATCTATGACTGCATGCATCACTTTATCAGTAAGCCCCTCATTCAGTGTATATATGCATTGAGTGGATCTGGTGCAACTGCAACACCCATCACAAAAAATTTTGCAAGATTGGAAAAGAAGAAGCACAACAAGGGAAATCCAGTAAGCCTTCTCCTGCTGTTCCCAGGGAACCTGGGACAAGAATGTAGCCCATCACCCTATCTGCTTCTTTTCTGCATGCAAATGAAAAATGTTCCCTTTCCTCAGCACAATACTGGACAATACTACCCTCCGCTTACTATACATGCAAACCCTTGTGTGCTAACATGCAAACTCCATCTCATGTTATTGTTTGCCATCTTGTACTCTCCTCACATACACTGCTGTGCTGCGTTCTCTGCAGTTCAACCCTCTTGGAACCCCACTTAGTATCCGGCTTGTTCCAAAAGTGGTACATGGGTATTCATGTAACCACACATGGGTTTCGACACAATTCCCATTCTGCTTCCAGTGGGCAGGGATTCGAGAACCAACTATGCATCCCAGAAGCTGGAATAAAAGAGGAGAAATGTTAAAAGTCCCAATATGTTTCAAGTTTTGTAAGTGTACTGCACAAGGTTTCCCTGGTGCAAATGTATGTTTAACAGAACACACATACCCATGATCTATGGTGCATGGCAGCTTAAAGTGTTCCATTATTCCCTTTGATGCAATGCAGAGTAGAAACTTTGGCCGCTGTTTGAAAATTTTGTGAATCTGCCTTGTAGTGTCAATGGCATCCACTGCTCTTGTAGTTTTACCTTATTCAAAGACTGTTTGTGACCAATTGTGAATTATTTGCTCAGTTGCTGTGAATTGAATGATTGTATTAGCAGCATATGGACATTTGCTTTGAGTGCAACTTGAAAACAAGAAAGTCCAAATATTATTGCTACTAATAAAGTGTTTTAGGATTCTGTTCTACTTTAGTTTAAAATTATGATGAGGATGACTCATAGAGTTCAAAGCACGCCATATGGAAATAAGCATTCTTTTGGTTTCATGAAAGAATGAAACATGCTGTTGGTAACATCAGACTACATTTATGAAGGCGAGATGCAGGAAGGGTTATGAATTTTAGCAACAAATGTTAAACATACTCCATTTTTATGTGCATCAAAATTAAGTGTTACATTTCTCAATGTCTAAAGATTAGCTTGTGTTAATAAATGTGGGGGCAGATTTATGATGCCCTTGCGCCTCCTTGCGCCGCAATTGCGTCACAAAATGTGACGCAACGGCGGCGCAAACAATGCGCCCTATTTACAACGTGACGCATCTAAGAGATGCTTCACGTTGGAAAGCCCTGCGCCATAAGGAGGCGTCCTGCGCAGGGGGGGGGGGGCGTTCCTGCGCAGGAACGCCTCCTAAAAGTGGCTGAGTGATATCTATGAGATTTCACTCAGTCACTTTCTACGTCAATTCCTTACGCCTGCTTGAATCAGGCATAAGGGTGACGCAACATGCATTGAATAGGAGGCTCCTGTGCATTGCAGGAGTCATGTCGCACTTGCGACATGACTCCTGCAATGCGCCGTCCGTACGCCGAGAGATGCGTCACGCATCCTCACTGCCTTGCACCATGGTGCGCCGCATCATAAATGCGGCACACCATGCGTGGCGGAGCAGTGTCGCACTGTGGCGCATGTTAACTGGCGCATCCCAGTTAACATAAATCTGCCCCGTGATGGCTTGTGAATTCTTTGTGTCCCATAATGCTTTGCAGGGCCTTTGGTTGGGATTGTTTTTTGCCAAGAACTGTGCTTGGGGTGGTCCTAAAATGATGGGATCACCACTGAAGTTCAACAAAATTTGCTTTTTGTTTATGCTCTTTGAGTTCAAGGCATCTGCTTGGTGCTCCCCCTATTTTAGGGGGGACCCCAAAAGTCATCGGCTCTCTCATTAACTAATGTTTTCATTGTAAAAGTTCATTTTTGTGTATTGGTTATATGCTGTTAAGCATGTAAAATTGCTTTTTCAAAGCATCTGAGAATATTGTTCATTTAGATGCTACAGCTACATGATTAAGCACAGTTTTGATACTGTACTACATGCAATTTGCGAATTAGTACAAATTTTGTATGCTCCATTAGCTTAGCGAAGTTTTAAGCCCAGGGTTATTTAGCACTTAACAATCAGAATAGTAAACCATAGCAGTCCAACCTGACTCCAGGAGGTTCTCTGAGCTAATAAAACTCATCAACAATTGTCCAATTTGTGACTTATCTTTGAAGAACCAAAATTACTTTAATACATGCAACTAAATACAAGCAGCATCAGCAGACCCTAACCCATGAAACAGCAATATCCACTATCTGTGCCTTTAGTAAACCATATCCAAAGGTTATAAGACATAATACCGATAATACCGACAAACACAATTTTGATTTACAATATATTTTCCAAGAATATATAGTTGACCAAAATATTGTCATCCTGTGCATAAAGAAGAAAAACACACATATTGACACTATATCGCTATATAAAAAATATACGAAATCGCCAATATTGATAACATTAACATCAGTAAATAAAATATTGTTACACCAATATATATATATATATATATATATATATATATATATATATATATATATATATATATATATATATATATTACCTACTGGCGGTCGCCAGTAGGTATATATAGTTAGGATTTGTTCTCTATGGGATTTTCTGAAAATTCTATGTCGAATAACTTTGGCGTTTGAGGACGGAATTGGCTGAAATTTTCAGGAAAATGGAACATTTTGTTTCTGAGCAGCCCCTAAAAATTTGGGGGGGTTTCGTCAAGGGGGGGCCGAGAAAAAAGGGGGGTCCCAAAACGCGTTTTCCCCATGCAATTTTCCATAGGGCGGTTGGCCTCACTTTTATCTCGAACGGCTGAATAGATTTCCACGAAACTTGGGGAAATTGTAGGGACTGGTAGCCCGATGTGCCTTTGCTAGGTCTCAATATATGTGCTCCAGTGGATTTTGAGAAATGAACGTTAAAAAAATATATATCTGTAAGCGCGCTCCGGGCAGCGCCCCGGTTCGCGTACCTGACGCGTAACGGAACTTCGCGAAGCGAAGCTGATTGGCTCTCCGGTGTCTGTCAACATTCTAAACAGTCCGGAGCGGCCAAGAGAAGGCCAAAACAAAGGGGTAAATGACCATAAGGGGGCATAGCAGATCCTCCCTGACCCCGTAGGTTTGATGTGGAGGCTTTAAAAGGGCCCCGCGGGGGGAAGAAAAAAAAATCTTTTTTTTTGCGTGGGGAGCGCCCGGTACGCGCACCGGGAAGCGGTCCGGGGAGCGTACTATAAGGAAAAAAGAATGATAGACTTTTTAAATATTTTTGTGATTCTTTTTCCAAATTTAACAGAACATTTAACAACACATTGTCGGAAATGTCCTCATTTTCAATCAGCGAATCTACTGCATCTACACATTGAACTAATTCATGGTCCCGTGATTCATCCATGAAATCTGAGTCATCATTGTCCTCAATATCTTTTTCTGTGTTGTTCTCCAGAACAATTTTGAAGGAAATATTCTGCTCTCCTTCCATTTTCTTGCTGTAATTTGCATAAAAAATAAATATATCAGTAGAGATAGGGCACTGTTGGGTTTAAGTTCAGACAGGTACTTGTGAGTTTATAACAGAGAAGTAATCTATGGGCACTGTATGGTTTCAGGCGTGAAGTAGTACTATTAAAAAGTGCCTGTGAAGAAGCCTAAGTAAATTCATTATTATACCACAGAAACCTAAATCAATCCATAATTATAATAAACAAGCCTTTCTCAATGTCTAACTCTTACAGAGGGACAGTATATAACTATCTAAAAATGTTTTCCCAAATTAATTTAAAGTGCATGACATAGTTCTCCTTTCAAATTTACAAAATAACATCTTACCTTTTAAAAACAAGTTTAAGTTGTCAGTGAAAATGCTCTTGCAATGTACTTCAGGAAGTAGTAGTCAAAATGGCTGTGTTTCTCTCTCTTTCTTTATATATATTCAGGTACATAACCAATCAAATGTCAGGTAAAAAAAGTAGAAAATGAAAGTAACATTTTAATTGGTTGTCAATTCCAACAATTCAGATGTGTTTTGTGAAGTAATTTACCTCAGGGTATTTAGAGAGGTCTACAGGCTAAATGGCTAAATGGAATTCCAACCAAATTTGTGAAAATGGTAGGGATTGGTATGTAGTATGAGCTAATCTATATTTGGTGAAAGTGTCTCCAGTGTTTTTTCTGTATATTACTTTCCCACCTTTTTTGAGCGAGCGCTTCCCGGTGCGCGCCCCGGTACGCGAACCGGCAGCATTACGGGAGTCCTCCATTTTGTGTTTCGGTAGATTTGAGATACAAGATTGAGGGCAAATAATGTTGAGAATGGGTAGAAGGGGGCACGGTTAACGTATCCTGACCCCCTAGGTTTTCTGAGGGTGGCTGAGGAGGCCCATATGTGCGGAAAAAAAACATTTTTTTTTCAAATTTTTGCACGGTTAGCGTCCGGTGCGCGTACCGGGTAGCGCTCCGGGGAGCGTACTTTGGTGAAAATTAGTGAAAAAAGTTAGAGTAAAACAATAATTGTGAGTGATCAGATGTAGGGTAGCTCTGAAAAGAGCTTTTGGGTCCTGTGGCTGATTTAGGTACCTACAAGTAAGTACCAATGCACAGTCTTAAATTCAGGATGAAAATTCTGTTCCCCTCATCTGAGAAGTGAACTCCATCTCTTCTGTAGATATCTTGCATGTAGTAACGCAAGTTATTGTTGTAGATGGAGTCCATTCCATGGTCTCTCATGTAAGCTGAAACAGACTTATTTACATGCTTCCTCGATTTCTCAATTTGTGGACAAAATTGGTTGGACCACCTCCATTTCTGTCTTTGGCATATATTTGAATATATCAAGGCAGTTTGAGGAAAAAGTGCCATTAATTGGTCAAAGGTGTCTTTTAAAAGCATTTCCAGACCTACCCCAGTCAAAGTGCCCAAGTCATTTCCTCCACAGTGCACAATTAACAGGTCAGGTTTTGGCAAATGCAAAAAGGTTTTCACCAATGGTATCAATTGGTGACATCTTAATCCACTGTGGCCAATCCAGTTGTTTTCCACATTTTGTAAATTGAGGTTGTGTAAATTTCTGTTATCAGTGGATATAACTATGTCCAACAATCCAGACAGAAAACATGGTGAGAGGAGGTTCTGCTGCAGTCAGATGAAGTGTGGGAATGAAATGGCAGTTGGAACAGTAGGAGTATGTAATGAAAACAACTGTGGAGTTTCTGTGGTAATTAATCAGTAGCAGTGATTGGTGGATTTTGATTGCTGAAAACAGAAAGTTAGGGTGCATGGATGAGTTCTTTGAAAGATGTAATTTGAATGGTCAAGAAAAAATCATTTTATGAAAGATTCCACTGGATACGCAGGTGTACTGAGAGTTCAGAGTTCAATTAAAACATTGTTGTGTGAACTTGCAAACATGAGAGGTCTTTCAGGAGGTGGTTGCTATGGAAAAAAGGCAGAAAGGGCAGAAGGGGGAAGGGTGTTGATTTGAAAAAAGTGAGGGAAGAGTTTTGATTGGGTGACATGAGAGATATGTGTGATGAATTACAGCATTTCTGTGCCATTGTTGGTTGCAGCCTCTGGAGTGCATACCTTTTGCTCTGCTGAAGACAAATTGGTGTGTGTCTGAGACTGGTTTGAAACTCAAAAAGTATTTGCTAAGGTGAGAAAAGATTCATTTAATTTAGATAGAGAATAGTATGCTTTAGGGAGAAAATTATGAAGAAAGTTGTGTATTTAAAATGTTGCTTTGTTTCATAGGTTGCTTGGGGCATATTTACAAGGCCTTTGAGTCCCTTTGATATTATTTTTCCCATTTTAATTTAAGACATTTCCCCGTGGTGCAAGGTCCTTGTAAATACGCCCCCATGTGTGCTTGCCAAATTTAGATTTTGTTTCTTTGAGTTACATAGCCATGTTAAAAGTGATGCAAAAATGGTTTAAGGGCCTTCAAAATACGCTTTCATGTGTGTTAGGGCATTTTAAGTCACTTCCCCATGAATGTAGTTGAATAACTGCTTTACTTGATGTGTTTAAAAACGTTTATTGAAGTCATTTAAGTTTCTTGATATGTACTGCTAGAGTTTCACAGGCTGCTTGGGGCATATTTAAAAGGCCTTTGAGTCCCTTTGATGTTATTTTCCCCATTTTAATTTAAGTCATTTCCCCGTGGTGCAAGGTCCTTGTAAATACGCCCCCATGTGTGCTTGGCAAATTTAGATTTTGTTTCTTTGAGTTACATAGCCATGTTAAAAGTGATGGAAAAATGGTGCAAGGGCCTTCAAAATACGCTTTCATGTGTGTTAGGGCATTTTAAGTCACTTCCCCATGAATGTAGTTGAATAACTGCTTTAATTGATGTGTTTAAAAACGTTTATTGAAGTCATTTAAGTTTCTTGATATGTACTGCTAGAGTTTCATAGGCTGCTTGGGGCATATTTACAAGGCCTTTGAGTCCCTTTGATGTTATTTTCCCCATTTTAATTTAAGTAATTTCCCCGTGGTGCAAGGTCCTTGTAAATACGCCCCCATGTGTGCTTGGCAAATTTAGATTTTGTTTCTTTGAGTTACATAGCCATGTTAAAAGTGATGGAAAAATGGTGCAAGGGCCTGCAAAATACGCTTTCATGTGTGTTAGGGCATTTTAAGTCACTTCCCCTTGAATGTAGTTGAATAAGTGCTTTAGTTGATGTGTTTAAAAACATTTATTGAAGTCATTTAAGTTTCTTGATATGTACTGCTAAAGTTTCATAGGCTACTTGGGGCATATTTACAAGGCCTTTGAGTCCCTTTGATGTTATTTTCCCCATTTTAATTTAAGTCATTTCCCCGTGGTGCAAGGTCCTTGTAAATACGCCCCCATGTGTGCTTGGCAAATTTAGATTTTGTTTCTTTGAGTTACATAGCCATGTTAAAAGTGATGGAAAAATGGTGCAAGGGCCTTCAAAATACGCTTTCATGTGTGTTAGGGCATTTTAAGTCACTTCCCCTTGAATGTAGTTGAATAACTGCTTTACTTGATGTGTTTAAAAACGTTTATTGAAGTCATTTAAGTTTCTTGATATGTACTGCTAGAGTTTCATAGGCTGCTTGGGGCATATTTAAAAGGCCTTTGAGTCCCTTTGATGTTATTTTCCCCATTTTAATTTAAGTTATTTCCCCGTGGTGTAAGGTCCTTGTAAATACGCCCCCATGTGTGCTTGGCTAATTTAAGTACTGATAGGATGTGCTTCTACATAGGACCTGTGTTGTGTTTTCAAATTAAGACCAGAAAATCGTTTTTTTTTTTTTAAAAAAACGCTTTTCACATTTATGAGAAGGTCATATTGGTGTCTGCTTCTTTAAATAAATATTGAACTGAGAAATATTAAACTGAGGCTTCTGTAAGTGTCAAAGGAGGTGAGTAATGTACATTGCTCTGTTGCATACAGTCCTCATCCTCTGCGTACTCTTGGATATGCTAGACTAAATCTGCTCAATGAGATAACTAAGCTGAGGAAACACAGGTGATGTGATTGTGAATTGAGCATAAATATTTGCACGTTTTTCAATTACATCACCTGTGTTTCCTAACATTACGAATCACATTGTGCAGATGAGGTTTAGGCCTGTCCAGGGAGATAGAGGACGTCTGGCCTTTGTTCAAGAGTGTAGTGGACATGACTCACTTTATTGGTAGGCCTGCACATGTATTATCTCCTATGTACTCTTCAACAAGCCTAAATTTCATCTGCAACACTGAGTAGGCCTCACCTCAAACAAATCTCTGGATAGGCCACACCTTATCGTCATCGTGAATCAATCATTTAAAATGTTAGGGGCAGATTTATGATGGCCGTGCGCCTCTTTTGTGCCGCTGTTGCGTCACTTTTGTGATGCAGCAGTGATGCAAAAGATGCACCATGTTGCAAGACAGGCCTCACTTCATCTCCAACAAGATACCGTCAGTTTAAAATGTAAACATTTAGGACTGTGTAGGGGGCATGGAGAAGCTGAATCTTCTGTAAATGTCAAAATTGTTGCATACAGTGCTGAACTTCTGCGTAGTCTTTGATATGTTAGTTTCCATCTGCACAATGAGATACCTAAGCAAAGGAAACACAGGTTATGTGATTCTGAAATGAGGAAAATAAATTCAACATTTTTCAATTACATCACCTGTGTTTCCTAACATTATGAATCACATTGTGCAGATGAGGTTTAGGCCTGTCCAGGGACACAGAAGAGGTCTGGCCTTTGTTCAAGAGTGAAGTGGACATGACTCACTTCATTGGTAGGCCAGCACATGTATTATCTCCTCTGTACTCTTCAACAAGCCTAAATTTCATCTGCAACCCTGAGTAGGCCTCACCTCAAACAAACCTTTGGATAGGCCACACCTTATCGTCATCCTGAATCAATCATTTAAAATGTTAGGGGCAGATTTATGATGGCCGTGCGCCTCTTTTGTGCCGCTGTTGCGTCACTTTTGTGATGCAGCAGTGATGCAAAAGATGCACCATGTTGCAAGACAGGCCTCACTTCATCTCCAACAAGATACCGTCAGTTTAAACTGTAAACATTTAGGACTGTGTAGGGGGCATGGAGAAGCTGAATCTTCTGTAAATGTCAAAATTGTTGCATACAGTGCTCAACTTCTGCGTAGTCTTTGATATGTTAGTTTCCATCTGCACAATGAGATACCTAAGCAAAGGAAACACAGGTTATGTGATTCTGAAATAAGGAAAAGAAATTCCACATTTTTCAATTACATATCCTGTGTTTCCTAACTTTACGAATCACATTGTGCAGATGAGGTTTAGGCCTGTCCACGGACACAGAAGAGGTCTGACCTTTGTTCAAGAGTGCAATGGACATGATTCACTTCATTGGTAGGCCTGCACATGTATTATCTCCTCTGTACTCTTCAACAAGCCTAAATTCCATCTGCAGTGAAATGTATGGGGTTGTTCCTACGGTGGCCCTGTAATTCAATTATGTAAATACATCTGTAAATCTCCCAAACAGGTGACAAAAACGAGATATGTACTGGAATTATTCAAAAACATATGAAATTTTCTTTTCTTCTTTTTTTCAATTCATATAAATACCGTTATCAATCAGAGATCACAACAAGAATATATCAGTTTATATCAAAAAGTCAGAAGTAATACAGTTAAATCATTCATATAAGCAACAAAAATAATGTGTAAAAATTACCCCTTGGTAACAACCATATCCATCAACATACTCACGTGCTCACAATCATACCACAATCAAACCTCATACTAAGATGAAGAAAGGAACTGAATTTGGGATTAGCAGAATGACAATGCTAAAAGTGTGGGCCACACGGTGTAACTTTTGGCCCTCGCAGCAGGTCTACGCGCGTTTCGGCAGCATTAGGCCACCTTCATCAGGACCTCTTTCATCGTAATTGTGCAGATACCAGGGGATCAATGGCACCGAATGTGGTGCAGTCACAAAAAACGTCTTCAATAAGTATCAGAGGGCGGGACATCCTATGTTTCCTAAAAATGACTTTTGAAACGCTGATCAGCGTGCCAAGGTGATGATCAAATACTCAATTTCACAGCTAACTCCTTGGTGCTTGTAGTCAAGAGGAAGCTAAGACACGGACGGTCAGCGGGGAATCTGAATTAAATTATTCCATAATTTAGATATGCGAGGAAGGTCCCGTATATAAATAAAATTGCTTCAAAGTCCAGTGACCCTTATCAACTGAGCAGTTACGACGTGGACCCGCACCGTTTGCAAATTCTTCCCGCAGACGTGCGCCTCTTTTGCGCCGCTGTTGCGTCACTTTTGTGATGCAGCAGTGATGCAAAAGATGCACCATGTTGCAAGATAGGCCTTACTTCATCTGCAACAAGATACTGTTAGTTTAAAATGTATATATTTAGGACTGTGTAGGGGGCATGGAGAAGCTGAATCTTCTGTAAATGTCAAAATTGTTGTATACAGTGCTCAACTTCTGCGTACTCTTTGATATGCTAGACTCCATCTGCACAATGAGATACCTAAGCAAAGGAAACACAGGTGATGTGATTGTGAAATGAGGAAAAGAAATTCCACATTTTTCAATTACATCACCTGTGTTTCCTAACTTTACGAATCACATTGTGCAGATGAGATTTAGGCCTGTCCACGGACACAGAAGAGGTCTGACCTTTGTTCAAGAGTGCAGTGGACATGATTCACTTCATTGGTAGGCCTGCAAATGTATTATCTCCTCTGTACTCTTCAACAAGCCTAAATTCCATCTGCAACCCTGAGTAGGCCTCACCTCAAACAAACCTCTGGATAGTCCACACCTTATCGTCATCCTGAATCAATCATTTAAAATGTTAGGGGCAGATTTATGATGGCCGTGCGCCTCTTTTGCGCCGCTGTTGCGTCACTTTTGTGATGCAGCAGTGATGCAAAAGATGCACCATGTTGCAAGATAGGCCTCACTTCATCTCCAACAAGATACCGTCAGTTTAAACTGTAAACATTTAGGACTGTGTAGGGGGCATGGAGAAGCTGAATCTTCTGTAAATGTCAAAATTGTTGCATACAGTGCTCAACTTCTGCATACTCTTTGATATGCTAGACACCATCTGCACAATGAGATACCTAAGCAAAGGAAACACAGGTGATGTGATTGTGAAATGAGGAAAAGAAATTCCACATTTTTCAATTACATCACCTGTGTTTCCTAACATCACGAATCACATTGTGCAGATGAGGTTTAGGCCTGTTCACGGACACAGAAGAGGTCTGACCTTTGTTCAAGAGTGCAGTGGACATGACTCACTTCATTGGTATCATTGAAAACAATGGGGTAAACCCAATAAGTCAAAGGACCTTGGGTAATAGTATATATAAGAAAATGGTCCTAGACAGAAATTCAAACCGTCAATTAATGTGAATCTTAATCTTCCACAAAGCAGATTGGATCTGAGACCAAACGGAGATATATTGCTTGCATATTATGCTATAAATGCAATGTAACCAACACCACAAAAAAAAAACACATTTGTATCGCAATTTTATTTACACATTCATAAAAAGAGAAAGGGATAGAAAAGGGTGCTCAAGTGGTAAGGAAAGGAAATCAAAACACAAGATTTAAGGCAATTCTGTACAACATGAGAACAATTTGAATTGCACAAACAAAGCCTAACCATACACTTCTATATACATTATTTCACAAGGGAAAGGGAAAATAATGGTATTGGCTTTAAAATTAAATAATAAAAAGGGGGGCGTAATCGTCGACGTTTCGACCCTGGCGCAATACGGGGAATTCACATCCTCTGCTGTGGGTCTTCTTCAGGACGTGTGGGGGGGGGGATAGGAGCACCACAATTATTTTTGTCGTGGTGTGTCAGGCCAGGTCTATTGGGTGGGCCACCTCTGACTGGTGCGTCTGTTGTGTTTCAATTAAAACGGATGATATAATTTGATGGCAAGATGAATTGTTCCTGGTCTGTTGACACGGTCGCCGTAATGTCAGTTGTTCAGGAAGGAAGCGCTGTTATAGGGACCTTATGTCCTTTCAATCGATGTTTTAATACTTCGAGGAGTTCTTTTAAACAATGAAAATCCACACTCCGGCCGGTTCAGTTTACGCGGTCTTGCAAGGCACGTCCCGTCTCTCTCTAAGAGGAAACCACGTGGTTGTCAACAGACCAGGAACAATTCATCTTGCCATCAAATTATATCATCCGTTCCAATTGAAACACAATGGACGCACCAGTCAGAGGTGGCCCACCCAATAGACCTGGCCTGACACACCACGACAAAAATAATTGTGGTGCTCCTATCCCCCCCCCACGTTCTGAAGAAGACCCGCAGCAGAGGTCGTGAATTCCCCGTATTGCGCCAGGGTCGAAACGTCGACGATTACGCCCCCCTTTTTATAATTTAATTTTAAAGCCGATACCATTATTTTCCCTTTCCCTTGTGAAATAATGTATATAGAAGTGTATGGTTAGGCTTTGTTTGTGCAATTCAAATTGTTCTCATGTTGTACAGAATTACCTTAAATCTTGTGTTTTGATTTCCTTTCCTTACCACTTGAGCACCCTTTTCTATCCCTTTCTCTTTTTATGAATGTGTAAATAAAATTGCGATACAAATGTGTGTTTTTTTTTGTGGTGTTGGTTACATTGCATTTATAGCATAATATGCAAGCAATATATCTCCGTTTGGTCTCAGATCCAATCTGCTTTGTGGAAGATTAAGATTCACATTAATTGACGGTCTGAATTTCTGTCTAGGACCATTTTCTTATATTCACTTCATTGGTAGGCCTGCACATGTATTATCTCCTCTGTACTCTTCAACAAGCCTAAATTTCATCTGCAACCCTGAGTAGGCCTCACCTCAAACAAACCTCTGGATAGTCCACACCTTATCGTCATCCTGAATCAATCATTTAAAATGTTAGGGGCAGATTTATGATGGCCGTGCGCCTCTTTTGCGCCGCTGTTGCGTCCCTTTTGTGATGCAGCAGTGATGCAAAAGATGCACCATGTTGCAAGATAGGCCTCACTTCATCTCCAACAAGATACCGTCAGTTTAAACTGTAAACATTTTGGACTGTGTAGGGGGCATGGAGAAGCTGAATCTTCTGTAAATGTCAAAATTGTTGCATACAGTGCTCAACTTCTGCATACTCTTTGATATGCTAGACACCATCTGCACAATGAGATACCTAAGCAAAGGAAACACAGGTGATGTGATTGTGAAATGAGGAAAAGAAATTCCACATTTTTCAATTACATCACCTGTGTTTCCTAACATCACGAATCACATTGTGCAGATGAGGTTTAGGCCTGTTCACGGACACAGAAGAGGTCTGACCTTTGTTCAAGAGTGCAGTGGACATGACTCACTTCATTGGTATCATTGAAAACAATGGGGTAAACCCAATAAGTCAAAGGACCTTGGGTAATAGTATATATAAGAAAATGGTCCTAGACAGAAATTCAAACCGTCAATTAATGTGAATCTTAATCTTCCACAAAGCAGATTGGATCTGAGACCAAACGGAGATATATTGCTTGCATATTATGCTATAAATGCAATGTAACCAACACCACAAAAAAAAACACATTTGTATCGCAATTTTATTTACACATTCATAAAAAGAGAAAGGGATAGAAAAGGGTGCTCAAGTGGTAAGGAAAGGAAATCAAAACACAAGATTTAAGGCAATTCTGTACAACATGAGAACAATTTGAATTGCACAAACAAAGCCTAACCATACACTTCTATATACATTATTTCACAAGGGAAAGGGAAAATAATGGTATTGGCTTTAAAATTAAATAATAAAAAGGGGGGCGTAATCGTCGACGTTTCGACCCTGGCGCAATACGGGGAATTCACAACCTCTGCTGTGGGTCTTCTTCAGGACGTGTGGGGGGGGGGATAGGAGCACCACAATTATTTTTGTCGTGGTGTGTCAGGCCAGGTCTATTGGGTGGGCCACCTCTGACTTGTGCGTCCGTTGTGTTTCAATTAAAACGGATGATATAATTTGATGGCAAGATGAATTGTTCCTGGTCTGTTGACACGGTCGCCGTAATGTCAGTTGTTCAGGAAGGAAGCGCTGTTATAGGGACCTTATGTCCTTTCAATCGATGTTTTAATACTTCGAGGAGTTCTTTTAAACAATGAAAATCCACACTCCGGCCGGTTCAGTTTACGCGGTCTTGCAAGGCACGTCCCGTCTCTCTCTAAGAGGAAACCACGTGGTTGTCAACAGACCAGGAACAATTCATCTTGCCATCAAATTATATCATATGTTCCAATTGAAACACAATGGACGCACCAGTCAGAGGTGGCCCACCCAATAGACCTGGCCTGACACACCACGACAAAAATAATTGTGGTGCTCCTATCCCCCCCCACGTTCTGAAGAAGACCCGCAGCAGAGGTCGTGAATTCCCCGTATTGCGCCAGGGTCGAAACGTCGACGATTACGCCCCCCTTTTTATAATTTAATTTTAAAGCCGATACCATTATTTTCCCTTTCCCTTGTGAAATAATGTATATAGAAGTGTATGGTTAGGCTTTGTTTGTGCAATTCAAATTGTTCTCATGTTGTACAGAATTACCTTAAATCTTGTGTTTTGATTTCCTTTCCTTACCACTTGAGCACCCTTTTCTATCCCTTTCTCTTTTTATGAATGTGTAAATAAAATTGCGAAACAAATGTGTGTTTTTTTTTGTGGTGTTGGTTACATTGCATTTATAGCATAATATGCAAGCAATATATCTCCGTTTGGTCTCAGATCCAATCTGCTTTGTGGAAGATTAAGATTCACATTAATTGACGGTCTGAATTTCTGTCTAGGACCATTTTCTTATATTCACTTCATTGGTAGGCCTGCACATGTATTATCTCCTCTGTACTCTTCAACAAGCCTAAATTTCATCTGCAACCCTGAGTAGGCCTCACCTCAAACAAACCTCTGGATAGTCCACACCTTATCGTCATCCTGAATCAATCATTTAAAATGTTAGGGGCAGATTTATGATGGCCGTGCGCCTCTTTTGCGCCGCTGTTGCGTCCCTTTTGTGATGCAGCAGTGATGCAAAAGATGCACCATGTTGCAAGATAGGCCTCACTTCATCTCCAACAAGATACCGTCAGTTTAAACTGTAAACATTTTGGACTGTGTAGGGGGCATGGAGAAGCTGAATCTTCTGTAAATGTCAAAATTGTTGCATACAGTGCTCAACTTCTGCATAATCTTTGATATGCTAGACACCATCTGCACAATGAGATACCTAAGCAAAGGAAACACAGGTGATGTGATTGTGAAATGAGGAAAAGAAATTCCACATTTTTCAATTACATCACCTGTGTTTCCTAACATTACGAATCACATTGTGCAGATGAGGTTTATGCCTGTTCACGGACACAGAAGAGGTCTGACCTTTGTTCAAGAGTGCAGTGGACATGACTCACTTCATTGGTATCATTGAAAACAATGGGGTAAACCCAATAAGTCAAAGGACCTTGGGTAATAGTATATATAAGAAAATGGACCTAGACAGAAATTCAAACCGTCAATTAATGAGAATCTTAATCTTCCACCAAGCAGATTGGATCTGAGACCAAACGGAGATATATTGCTTGCATATTATGCTATAAATGCAATGTAACCAACACCACAAAAAAAAACACATTTGTATCGCAATTTTATTTACACATTCATAAAAAGAGAAAGGGATAGAAAAGGGTGCTCAAGTGGTAAGGAAAGGAAATCAAAACACAAGATTTAAGGTAATTCTGTACAACATGAGAACAATTTGAATTGCACAAACAAAGCCTAACCATACACTTCTATATACATTATTTCACAAGGGAAAGGGAAAATAATGGTATCGGCTTTAAAATTAAATTATAAAAAGGGGGGCGTAATCGTCGACGTTTCGACCCTGGCGCAATACGGGGAATTCACAACCTCTGCTGTGGGTCTTCTTCAGGACGTGTGGGGGGGGATAGGAGCACCACAATTATTTTTGTCGTGGTGTGTCAGGCCAGGTCTATTGGGTGGGCCACCTCTGACTGGTGCGTCCGTTGTGTTTCAATTAAAACGGATGATATAATTTGATGGCAAGATGAATTGTTCCTGGTCTGTTGACACGGTCGCCGTAATGTCAGTTGTTCAGGAAGGGAGCGCTGTTATAGGGACCTTATGTCCTTTCAATCGATGTTTTAATACTTCGAGGAGTTCTTTTAAACAATGAAAATCCACACTCCGGCCGGTTCAGTTTACACGGTCTTGCAAGGCACGTCCCGTCTCTCTCTAAGAGGAAACCACGTGGTTGTCAACAGACCACGAACAATTCATCTTGCCATCAAATTATATCATCCGTTCCAATTGAAACACAACGGACGCACCAGTCAGAGGTGGCCCACCCAATAGACCTGTCCTGACACACCACGACAAAAATAATTGTGGTGCTCCTATCCCCCCCCACGTTCTGAAGAAGACGCGCAGCAGAGGTCGTGAATTCCCCGTATTGCGCCAGGGTCGAAACGTCGACGATTACGCCCCCCTTTTTATAATTTAATTTTAAAGCCGATACCATTTTTTTCCCTTTCCCTTGTGAAATAATGTATATAGAAGTGTATGGTTAGGCTTTGTTTGTGCAATTCAAATTGTTCTCATGTTGTACAGAATTACCTTAAATCTTGTGTTTTGATTTCCTTTCCTTACCACTTGAGCACCCTTTTCTATCCCTTTCTCTTTTTATGAATGTGTAAATAAAATTGCGATACAAATGTGTGGTTTTTTTTGTGGTGTTAGTTACATTGCATTTATAGCATAATATGCAAGCAATATATCTCCGTTTGGTCTCAGATCCAATCTGCTTTGTGGAAGATTAAGATTCACATTAATTGACGGTTTGAATTTCTGTCTAGGACCATTTTCTTATATTCACTTCATTGGTAGGCCTGCACATGTATTATCTCCTCTGTACTCTTCAACAAGCCTAAATTTCATCTGCAACCCTGAGTAGGCCTCACCTCAAACAAACCTCTGGATAGGCCACACCTTATCCTTATCCTGAATCAATCATTTAAAATGTTAGGGACAGATTTATGATAGCCGTGTGCCTCTTTTGCGCCGCTATGCGTCACTTTTGTGACGCAGCGGCGGTGCAAAAGATTTGCTATGTTGCGACATATTTACAACTTGATGCATCTAGGCAGATGTGTCATGCTGTAAAGTCCTGTGCCACATGAAACCTGCGTCAGATTTCATGTGAGCGTTTTGTTGTAGGGTGGGCAGTCATTTGCATGAAAGCCCTGTAAAACTAACACAGTAAAATTAAGAAGATTTCACTGAGTCACATTTATGGCATTGCTGAATCAAATCCTTACGCCTGTTTGAAACAGGCATAAGGAGTGATGCACCATGCAATGTGTGGCTTGCCCCTGTGCATTGCAGTAGATATGTCGCGCTTACGATGTGATTCCTGCAATGCGCCGTTTTTGTGGAACAGATGCGTGACGCATCTGTGCTGTTTTTGCTCAATGGTGCTCTGCATTGTAAATGCAGCACATCATGGGTGGCAAAGCAGTGGCGCACGTTAACTGGTGCATCCCTGGGGATGCACCAGTTAACATAAATCTGCTCCTTTAAATTTAAGTATTAGCAGGGGACACAGTGTTGGTGAGGCTTATTCAAGGTTAAGAAGAGATGAGTCCTGTTCACTGAAAAATTGGACATAGGCCTCACCTCCTCAGCATCGCTGGACATGGTTAAATAATATCTGCAAAATGTTACTCTTGTTAAACAATTTTACAATTATAGTCTCTGAGATTTGTCTTTTACTCTGCAACATCTCATTGTTGTTCTCTTTCTTTAAAGATAACGACAACATCAAGCATGAGTGATAATGAGCAATCTGTTGATCTCTATATTATCATTGAAATTGTGATTGAAACATCAGTGGAAGTAGATCCCTTGGATGATTTAAATCCTGAGGATGATGAAGAACATGATGAGGATGCCGATTTGTCAGAATTGTATGACATAGGGTGGGAAGCTGACCTGCTCGAGCCTATGGAACTATAAACAGTTATTTTTAAAAGTTACTGGAAATGAAAAGTAACCATGTTAACCGTTTCATTTAAAATTAAACACATCTTCAAAAACAGCTTGTGTGAAGTGTCTTTAATAAAATAGGGAAATATGCAGATAAAAATTAGTTCAGATTCACATATAAAAGAGCAAAGGTCAAATGTAGAAGCATTCTATTTCTTTGCTACTATTTGTGAGTACTAAATTTGCCAATGCACTAAAAATTATTATATATGAAAAATTGAGAAGTAGTGTGTTAATTTTTTGACGACTGTTATTGATTTACTGTTTGGTAATAGTGGTTAATAACATTTTTTATTATATTTTACCACAGATTCAACTGCAGATCATTTCAAAAGTACAATATGCCATCTAAACAACGAAGCCGAAAGGCTACAAAACGTCAAAGACAGCAGATTACTAAATGCTTGCAGCAGTCCTCTACAATAAAAACTCGTCAAGTCACCAAGAAAGCTCCGGGTAAGACAACAAAATCATTCCTAAGAAACATTTGTAGAAAAAAAGTATTACTACAGAATATGTTTTAGTCCAGAAAAAGAGAGCCAATTTAAACGGAAAGGAAAGGCTAATCAAAAATGTTACTGCTAGAGTAGGAGATAAGTCTGTGCATGGTAGTAGAAGGAAAAATCAGTTATGTTATGTTATGTTATGTTATGTTATACATTTATTTTTATAGCGCACGGCTACTCCAAAGGAGTGTCCCGGCGCTTTATCGAGGCAGCTCAAAATAAAAAACATAACAACATACAGCGAACAACTGAAACAAAGAAAAAATAGTAGAGATAATAAAGGTTAAAAAGCCAGGTCTTCAGGCTCTTCCTGAAGTGAAGCAGATTAGAGGAGGACCGTAGGGCCAAAGGCAGTGTGTTCCACAACTGAGGGGCCCTCAGACTAAAGGAGCGCCCCCCAGTGCGTGCCTTCCTAATTCGAGGAACAACGGCCAAGAACAGAGATTCCGAGCGCAAAGATCTGGCCGGGCGGTAAAAGGTGAGCCTGCGTTGAAGTACTTCGCGCCCACGCCAAAAAGCGCTTTATGCGCCAACGTCAGAACTTTAAACATAATACGCTTCCGGATGGGCAGCCAATGGAGCGACTGCAACAAACCGGAGGCTCCTACTCGCCTATGAAGGCCGAAAATAGCGCGAGCTGCAGCGTTCTGCACAACCTGCAGCCGCTGAACAAGATAGTCCGGCAGACCACTGTACAGGACATTAGCGTAGTCCAATCTGGAACCAACTAAGGCCTGCACAGTGATCTTTCTGTGCTCTTCTGAGAGCAGAGGCAAAAACTTCCGGAGCATCTTGAGTAGTCCAAAACAAGTGCCCGTTAGGCCACGAACATGTGGCACCAGTGTCAGGCTGTTGTCCATCTTTACACCCAGATTCTTTGCCACCAACGATGCCAGGGCAGGGGGACACATATCTGTGGGCCACCAGGCCCGCCAATCGGGGCCGAGAGAGCAGCCGAAGAACAACACCTCCGATTTATCTGAATTGGCCTTGAGGCCATTCGCCTGGAACCAACTGAAGACTGACTCCAAGCAGCCCCGGATGTTCTCCTTATCGAAAGCCTGATCTTTCCCACACGTGAAAAGCAGCTGCGTGTCATCGGCGTAGGAAACGATCTGGGCCCCAGAAGACTCCACCAGTGCCGCCAAAGGTGTCATAAAGATGTTAAAGAGAGTCGGGCTCAACACAGATCCCTGCGGAACACCGACTCCCAATGGCGGCATCTCGGCGGAGCTCGGAGAGGCCCAGACCGTTTGTCGGCGGCCCTCCAGGAAAGATGAAAACCAATCCAACACCGTCCCCCTCAGACCGATGTCATAGAGTCTGGCGAGAAGCATCTCGTGGGGGACGGTGTCAAAGGCCGCCGACAGATCGAGCATGACAAGCATGGCGCGACCTCCAGAGTCCAGTGTCTCCCTAATGATCTCTGACACCTCCAACAGTGCCGTCTCTGTACTTAAATTAGGGCGGAAACCGGACTGTGAAGGGTGTAGCAGATCACTGGACTCAAGAAAGCTGGAAAGAACGCCGTGCACATGCTTCTCCGTGATCTTGGCCAACTCCGGGAGGAGGGAGATCGGCCTATAATTGGCCAAAACCTCAGGATCCAGCCCAGGCTTCTTGAGGAGGGGGATCACCATCGCCCTTTTCCAGGGCAATGGAACCTGCCCCTCCCTCAGAGACAAATTCACAAGTGGGTTGACCACGGGGTTGACCACAGTTGCCATCTTAGCCAAAAATTTAGCCGGGCAGGGATCTAATGGCGAACCCGACTTAAGATTGTCCAGAAGCGCCAAGGAAGCATCGATGGAAATAGGTGGGAACTCTGCGAGGACCACAGCCTGCGAAGGCCGCCACACCGGTCCCGCCACCACACTAACATGCACCTCGGCTGAGCCCACTGCGAAAGAGTCCTGGATGGACTTAATCTTATCCGTGAAAAATCTGGCCAGGTCACAGACCCACAACTCAGATGGAACCCCTTGGGGCAGGTTGGATCTGGGGGCCATCAACTCCCTAACTACAGCAAAGATCTCCTTGCATGAGTTTGAGGCGGCCTCAATTCTCCTGGCCAAGAAAACCTTTTTTTCACGGAGAATGTCGCAGTGGTAAGCTTTAACCATTGACCAATAAGCCACTCTGGCCTCCAGATCATAGTGGAGGCGCCACGCCCTTTCTGCCACCTTGCAGTGGGGGCGAGTGGCCAACAGTGCCTTGGTAAACCAAGGGGCCGAAACCCTCTTGATGTTATTTCTCGGGGCCATAACGGGGGCCAGATCATTAAGCCTCTCCGTCAGCCACCCCTGTAGGGACTCAACGTCCTGCTCCAAGTTGTCCGATAGAGAGCACGGGTGGTCCACAGCCGCCTGATTTAACATCTCAGGCGTGACTCTGTGCAGAGCCCTCCGCGCCGTGTCATGCTGTCTCGGCACACTACAAGGGGGTTTCTTACTGGCTAATATCGAGAATCTGGCCAACCTATGGTCAGTCCAAAGCACCGGAAGGAGCTCGATATCCAAGAGAGGGATAGAAGAGAAGACCTGGTCCAAGGTGTGTCCTTTATCATGAGTGGGACCTGTGAGACAGGGGACAAGGCCCAGAGAAGCCGTAATATCCTGCAGTTTGTTGGCATCCGAATCACCGGCGACATCCATATGGAAGTTAAAGTCTCCTGCCAGAAGACAGTGCTGCGCACTCAAGACCAGCCCGGCAGTGGCAACCTGGAGGTCGTCGAAAAAAGATCCAACTGGGCAAGGGGATCTATACACCAACAGCCCTTTCAGGGCTTGTTGCGGGGACAGTCTGATGGTAAAAGCAAGAGATTCAGATCCTGCGATAGCGTCAAGAGGGAGAATAGAGCAGGAAACTGCTTTATTCACTACCACCGCTACCCCACCACCCCTGCCTTTGGCTCTATCTTGCCGGAAGATATTATAATCCGGGGGAATCGCTGCCATGATGTCCAGATTAGACAGCTCCCACAACCAGGTTTCGGTCAGCAGCAGGCAGAGTGGCTTTTCTCTCACAAGGAGATCAAAGATCTCCAGAGCATGCTTGCCTACCGATCTAGTGTTGAGCAGTAGGAAAAGATGTCTCACTCGATCCTCACCACTCCCTTGTGAGGAGACGGGGGCATAATTTGGCACCCAGCCACAACCCGGGCAGAGCCGCTTACCCCTATAACGGCCCGGGAACACGGATCGGCAGGCACAGGGACGTTTTTGCAATGCGCAAAGTTCCCTAGCAGAATAACAAATCATCCTGCCCAAGAACAGAATACCATCAGAACCTACCGCCGCTCCGCCGCCTCCGGGACGCTGACGGGCGCAGACGGGCAGGACTCTGGCAAGACTCAGGCAAAGCGAAGGCCGACCCGCTACGCGATCCCGCTACGCTCTGGGGACTGGTTTAAATAGTGCCTCCAGGTGAGGGGCAAAGCGCACCACCCGGACACTCAAGATGGCGTTCAAAGAGCGTCAATGCCCTTCCCAAGATGGCGGCCGTTAAACAAACTCGGAAGACCCCCAACCAACCCAGAACCGGGTCCGCTCGAGCAGCGGTGCTTCACAATTAGTGTGCAGGTGAGGGGAGAGCCCAGTAAATACCTCTATTTAAAAGCAGGGTCAAGAAAACAAAAACGAACAAAAATAAAAAACAGGAGTTTTAAAAGCAAACAGCCTCACCGCGCAGCGCAGTAGACTATAATGAGCTGCCAGCACCTGAGCGCTGAGACCTATCAAGGTCTGACACTAAAAGGACCGCCTTAAATAGTGCCTCCAGGTGAGGGGCAAAGCGCACCACCAGGACACTCAAGATGGCGCTCAAAGAGCGTCAATGCCCTTCCCAAGATGGCGGCCGTTAAACAAACTCGGAAGACCCCCAACCACCCCAGAACCGGGTCCGCTCGAGCAGCGGTGCTTCACAATTAGTGTGCAGGTGAGGGGAGAGCCCAGTAAATAACTCTATTTAAAAGCAGGGTCAAGAAAACAAAAACGAACAAAAATAAAAAACAGGAGTTTTAAAAGCAAACAGCCTCACCGCGCAGCGCAGTAGACTATAATGAGCTGCCAGCACCTGAGCGCTGAGACCTATCAAGGTCTGACACTAAAAGGACCGCCTTAAATAGTGCCTCCAGGTGAGTGGCAAAGCGTACCACCAGGACACTCAAGATGGCGCTCAAAGAGCGTCAATGCCCTTCCCAAGATGGCGGCCGTTAAACAAACTCGGAAGACCCCCAACCACCCCAGAACCGGGTCCGCTCGAGCAGCGGTGCTTCACAATTAGTGTGCAGGTGAGGGGAGAGCCCAGTAAATACCTCTATTTAAAAGCAGGGTCAAGAAAACAAAAACAAACAAAAATAAAAAACAGGGGTTTTAAAAGCAAACAGCCTCACCGCGCAGCGCAGTAGACTATAATGAGCTGCCAGCACCTGAGTGCTGAGACCTATCAAGGTCTGACACTAAAAGGACCGTTTAGGGACATTCGTAGACGAATGTTCCGCAACAGGATAATTGGCAATTTGTTAAAAAATATTAAGAAAGGTCAACAGAAAGTGGTTTTTTTATAAGAGAAAATAGAAAGTTGAGAAAATTATTGATCAGGCATTCGAAATTAAGCGAAAGTTATTTATTTTGATAATCAATAGAATTAGGAAACTAAACAAGACAATTTATGATTTCAAAACAAATAGTAGATGGAAGAGAACAGTTAATCGTAGTAATTTTTGTGAAGTTTTTTCAGGAGAATGGATGCATAGTTCAAGTTGTGAGGCATTGTTTAATGAGGAGAGTTATTTCCAGGATAATGATTTGGTGCATGCAGTTGACACCAGTGGTCGAGCTTATGAGGTGAAAGATGGTTATCCAGTTGAAAAAGAAAAACTTGTGACAACAGAGGCAGAAGAGGTGTTAGGTAATGAGGTTTTAGGAAGACGTCCTAAGGGACCAGTGTATACCTGGAAGTGTAGTAGTATTTGCAGTGTGCGACAGGATTCTATCAATTTGCTTTGTGATTTTTTACGGACATTTAATAAGAAAACTTTAAAACAGAAAATGAAGTTGTTGCAAGAATTAGATCCTTGCAGAGTGAGAGAAGTGACAGGTTTGCATGGTCATTCACTGGCTTGTCTTTCCAGGAGAGTATGCCAGAGTGTTTTTCATCATTTCAGGATGCTAGCAGTGCATCATAATAAAGTGAGGAAATTAGTTAGAATGTTGTATTATGCTAAGAGTCCAGCAATTATGCTTAAACAATTATGCACTGCTCTTTTGCATGGTTCTGAAGTAGATGTGAAGAATATTTGTGAAGAAATTGAGTTTTGTTACTTTGCAAGTAAAGAGGAGAATGTTGAAATTGACCCAGAAGAAGAAGGTAATGTGGAAGATAGTGTACAGGTTTCCAGTACAGATAATTTTCAGAAAGAAATTGCCACGTTTCAGGTGAAATCAAGTGAGAGGCCTAATTTCACTTGTGTGTGTTGTCGACGCACTTATTATAAGAATCAGACTAAGTTAGTGGATTTATATGCGAAAAGTGAAAGGGAAAATATTAGTGAATGGAAGGATTTCACAACATACTTGATGGTAGAAAATTGTTTTGATTTGGGATCGGATCAACGTGTGTGTACTTATTGTTGTAACAAATTAAATCAAAACCGGATGCCTGCTAGAGCGGTTCATAATAATCTGGAATTGGTTGAGATTCCTTCTGAATTGAAGGATTTAAATACTTATGAATCTTTTTTGATTCAAAGTATCCATCCCTTTCAGGCTATTGTACGAATGGAGCCAAAGACAGGGAAATTGCCTCCATCAGATTTACAGAGAGGATTAAAGGGAAGAGTTGTTTATTTGCCTCTAGATTTGAAGAAAAACATTAATACAATTGGAGTAGAGAAAGTGGAAAAGGAACCTCTGGTTATCTTAGTTAATGGGGTTCCGACAAAGAGTAAGAAAATCTGGCAAGATTTAGTGGATGTTAGGAAAGTCAAAAAGGCAACATTGTATTTGAAGAAAAACAATAAGTACTACAAGAATGTATATGTTGCAGAAGAGGAAGTAAGTGCAGAAGAGGAAGTAAGTGAAGAAGAGGATAGCGATTTGTGTGCTGGTCAAATTGAGAAAGTAGAAGCCTCTAAAAATGAAGAAATATATGAACATTATAGTGTTCATCCTTTGCATTCCAAGGAAGTCATGGGGAATGCTATTGAGTTGTTTCAAATGAAACAAGCCAAAGGAAGTCCCATTAGTGTTTGGGAGGAAAGTTTGGAAGCTCGGTGTTTCCCACAGCTATTTCCAACAGGTCGAGGAGGAAGATATGATGAGCGACCTGATCAAATTCCTGCTTCTGAATACCGGACTTTACGATTGTATGCAGAAGATCCTAGGTTTCGTCAATGCATTCCCTATTTGTTTCATCTACTGTTTGAAAGCGATCTGTCTGGACTGTCATATGCAGTGAACCACATCTTGAAAAGTGGTGTACACATGCAAAATATCTCGGCAAGGGACTTTTTGGATAAAGTCAATGTCAATGTGCAGGACAGTATTTTGGATTCTCACCTGATTAATCTCATGGCGTGTCAGCGTGGTACTAATAAGTACTGGTACCATCGTCATGGTGATTTAAAATGTATGCTGAGAAACTTAGGAACTCCCACATGGTTCCTCACTCTCAGCTGTGCCGAGTATGGCTGGGAAGACTTACTTGAATTTCTACGAGAGGCAAATGGAAACATTGAAAATATCGAATTCAAGACACCCGGAGAACTGTGCTCTTTGGATCCAGTGAATGTATGCAGGTACTTCAATCATAGATTTGAAGCTATGATGTCTTTCATCATGAACAAGAAAAATCCACCTCTTGGAGAGGTGTTGGATTTCTTCTGGAGAAAGGAGTACCAAGCAAGAGGTGCTCCTCATATACATATGCTGCTGTGGGTCAAAGATGCACCCAAATTTGGAACAGATCCGGATGACTTAGTGATGAGTTTCATAGAACAGTATTCTACTTGTGCTGTTCCAAAGGCAAAGGAAGACAAAAGCCTAGGAGAACAAGTTTTACGCTTCCAAAGCCATCGTTGTGGAAAGTACTGTCGGCTAAATTCAGAAACAAGGACAAGTTCTACACAAAATGTCGTTTCGCCTTTCCACGACCGGTGATTTCTAAAGGAAGAGTGAACAGTTTGATGTCTTCGCTGCGACATAATGTGATGAAGAAATCACCCAAAAATACCTACAATTTGAAAAGGAACGAAGAGTCCAAGTACATCAACGACTACAACCCAGTGATTTTGTCCATGTGGAATGCTAACATGGATATACAGTTTGTGGCTGATAACTGTATGGCTGTGGCTTGGTATGTGACATCTTACATCACCAAAAAAGAAAAGACAGAATTGAAGGATATGTGGGAGGACATTTCCCATGAAAAGAGCCTCAGTAAGAAGTTGTACAGTTTCAGTCTGAAGATGTTGTCGTATTTGGGCGAGTCTTGGTCTTGCTGCAACACGTAATCGAGTTCTGAAACCTGTACAGGAAATTGAGTATTTGGCGGAAAAGGAGCCAAACAGTACAGATATTTTAAAGACCAACATGTTGGATACATATTATCCAAATAGAAGCAGTCACCTCGAGAATGTTTGTCTGTATGAGGTTCTACAAAATTACATATTCAAGAGGAACATCAAAGAAGATATTGATAAAGGAGTGTATGCTGTAATTGGAAGTGAGGGATGTGTGGTCAAGCAAAGAAAATGCCACTTGGTAAACCATCGAAAATTGAGTGGCGAATCTCCTGAAAGAAAAGAGTTTTTCTATTTAGCACTTTTGCAACTTTTCAAGCCTTGGCGTGCAGAAGAGGAACTGCTTGGAGATTTCCTCTGTTACGAAGACTCTTTCAATGCCGCCAAGGAGACCATAGAATGGCCTGTTTTTCCCAAATATCTAGAAATGTTGAATGCGGAAATCGAGCAGGAAGCAACGATTGCAGCCAAGATTGCTAGAGACAGTTCTCAGGACAGTCAGAGTTCTGTTTCATTGAGTCAGGATCCACTAGGAGGACCAGTTATCGAAAATGAAGCTGCCACTGCCATGATTGAAGTGGAAAGAGCCATGGCACATGCTCAGGAGGATGCGGTTAACTTAGAAGACTTGGAAAGACAACTCCTACGTTGAGCAGAGGAAAATATATGACGAAGTTACCAACCAAATCGATCATAGATTAAGTCATGAGAAGAAAGAGTGTTCATGTACGTCGTTGAAGCCTGTCCGACTGTACGTGAGTGGAGAAGCGGGAACTGGAAAAAGTTTCCTCATTAAAGCAATTTCATGTTATTTGCAGAAAAGGACTGAGTCATCGCTGTCTTGTGTTGTCACCGCTCCAACTGGACTGGCAGCACATAACATTAAAGGTATTACTTTGCATCGTCTACTGATGCTGCCAGTGGAGCATGATAACAAATTACAATACCACAAGTTATCTGAATTTGAATTTGAATTTTGAATTTAAAAAACATTTGTACAGCGCACTTTTACCCAGCGGTTTCATGGCGCTATTTGTGTTGCAGTGAGCGGCAGCAGTAGGAGGAGGTTAGACAGAGTAAGCTTGCGTAAAAAGGAAGGTTTTAAGATCCTTCCGGAACTGAGGGTAGGAGGGCGAAGTGCGGACGGAAACAGGATGGGAGTTCCAGAATACAAGGACAGCGAACTTCGCTCCACCAGCTCTCTGTTTTTTAAATCGGGGAGTAACTAGGAGGGCCTTATGAGAAGAGTGTAACTCTCTGCCTGGGAGATAGGGCATGACAGCAGAGCATATGAATTTAGGGGCAGTGCCTGACCTGGCCTGAAAAGTGAGGCAGCCGAGTTTGAAGAGGGCGCGCTCTCGCACCGGCAGCCAGTGTAATGCTTTAAGCAGTGGGCTAGCCCGATGATATTTGGGAAGGCCATGAATCAGGCGAGCAGCCTGATTCTGAACCAGCTGCAAGCGGTGGATTGCGTAGGCGGGGGCCCCGTTGCAAATTACGTTACCGTAATCGATGAGGGACAGTACCATGGCCAGCACAATAATTTTCAAAGCAGGGAGGGAAAAAAAACGAGAAACTTTCCTGATTGTTCTTAGGGAGAAGAAACAGGAGGAAACAACTGAACCAATTTGAGCATGGATAGAGAGTTGTGAGTCTAAAAGAATCCCAAGGGTTTTAACTTTAGGCACAGGGGAAGGAGGGGCACCAAGTGAAGGAGGCCAAAAGGAAGGGGACCATGGACTGCAACCACCTCCGGTCAAAACCAGCTCGGTCTTGTCTGGATTGAGTTTGAGGTGGTTGCAGTTCATCCAATCCTGGATAAATGTCATGACTGACTGAACATTCTGGGCAGATGAGGGAGAGTGGGAAAGGTTGAAGATTAGCTGGAGGTCATCGGCGTAATTGAACACCGTGACCTCCAGCTGCTGTAATATAAAAATAAGGGGGTAGATGTATAAATTAAATAAGAGGGGGGAAAGTGACGAGCCCTGAGGGACCCCGCACTCTACCTTGCGGGAGGCCGCGGTAAAGCCAGCCAGGTGGACCGCTTGGGTTCTCCCGGCAAGGAATGACTCAAGCCACGAGAAGGCCATGCCCTCTATGCCCGCCGCCCTGACACGGCTAAGGAGGATGGAGTGGTCCACCGTGTCAAAAGCGGCGGACAGATCTAAGAGAATCAGGGCTTGTGGTACATTAGTATCAATACCTTCCCGTAGCCTGTCCATTACCGAGATCACCACCTTCTCCGTAGAGTGCAGGGGCCTAAACCCAGCTTGGCAGGGGGAGAGGCAATGATTTGCCTCTACGTGGGCACTCAGAGTGATCGTAACATGAGTCTCAAGGACTTTTGCTAGGTAGGGCAAGAGGGAAATCGGGCGTTAGTTGGAAGGGGTAGATGAGTCAGTGCCAGTTTTTTTTATAATTGGAACGACAGCCGCTGATTTATGTAAACTGGGAACGGTGCCATATGTAAGGGAATCATTGAGGAGGGTCAGGGGCGGGTTAGGGCAGACTAAATAGATTTCCCTAAGGACATGAGCCGGGGCGAAATCTAGGGGGGGGCCTGATTTGACTCGAACCAACAGCGGGGGGAGGGAGTCCTTGGTTAACAATGAGAAGGTAGTCAGTTTGGGAACCGTGGGGGGTGGGGAGGGATTGACAAATGTAGGGGAGGGGGAGGGAATGTTAAGTTTGATTTTTGCGACCTTGGTAATGAAAAACTCATTGAGTGAGTTACAGAGGGACTGGGAGGGGGGGATGGTTGCCGTGGCTCTGCCAGATGAAGCTAGTTCGTGGACAGTAGAGAATATTTCCTTCGAATAAGACTCTGCTGCCATTACCCTACTCGTGTAGTACTCAGTTTTAGCATCAAGGATGCCCTTTTTATAGACTTGTAGCACGGACAAGTAGACTGACTTTTGCTCGGGGCTGTAAGTTCTTCTCCAGACTCGCTCGGCCCTCCGTGCAGCCAATTTCATTTCTTTTAAATCTGAAGTGAACCAGCGATTGGCGGCGTGGGCTCGCTTGACTGTGAGTCGCCTTAGGGGGGCAAATTCATCGCCTGCCGAGGTCAGCCAGTTGTCGATGGCGGCCAGCTGTGAGGTAGATGTGAGGTCAGATAGCTCAGGGCTGGTTTCGGCCAAGGTCGAGCAGAGGGAAGGCATGTCGGTTTTGCCCCACTTCCTAACCCAGGTGTTCTTGGGGAGTTGGAGTTTAGTCAGAGGGGCTAAAGCGAGGGAGAAGGTGTTAATGGAGTGATCCGACCAGGGACAGGGAGCTATTGTAGGGGATGTGGACGGGATGTTTAGTACCCAGATTTGATCTAGCACATGGCCATGCGTATGAGTCGGACTATGGACAAGTGGTAAAAAATTTAGGCTGGTCATGAGGTTAGTGAACTCCCTGGATTGGAGACTCTCGGCAGGATCATTAGGCCAGAAGTTAAAGTCCCCCAAGACTAATACTGATGAATTGTTAATCACCAGGGTAGCCAAGAGGGTCTGAATACCAGGGAGAAAAGAAGGGGTAGGCTGAGGAGGACGGTAGATTAAAACAAAGGTAAGAGGGACCTGATGTGAGGTCGAGCGGGCTAGAAGGTAATCTACATCAGGGATAGGGGGGGAAGGGAGGATCTGAAAAATAAAATTGGTATGAGCTATAAGGGCCACTCCTCCGCCTCGCCTGCCATCTGAGCGGTCCGCTAGAATGGCCGAGTATGTAGGTGGTAAGGCGGCCAGCACATTAGGCAGGGAGTCATCCTTGAACCAGGTTTCTGTCAAAAATAAGAGGTCTGGTGCATGGGAATCGATATAATCAAAGAGTTCATACTGATGTGTAACCGCGGATCTGGTGTTTAGAAGTGTAGCAGAAGTGCTGAATATCGGGTCAGGGGGAGCTAACAATGGTAAGGGAGCTGGGAGGGTCATGTTAGGGGACAGAGCTAAAGAGGCTACTATCCCAGGGGGAGATCGGGGAGGGCTAGAGGACAGACCTAGATGCTCCAGGCAGGCGACTGTGTGGGGGTCGATAGCCCCGGGGACCCAATAGGAGCAGAGCTGAGAGGGTGAGTACGTGAGAAAACGGACAGCGTCCAGTGCCCCTAGCCCCGGCAGGCCGCGGACGGGCGCAGACGGGCTTAACTCAGGCGCAACTCCGGCGCGCCTACGGCGCGCCCACTGCGCTGATGCATAAGGGCCGTTTAAATAGGGGCGGAGCAAGGGTGGAGTGTCAGGGATAGCCTATGGTGAAGGCAAGCCCAAACAATGATGGCGCCCGTTACTGCTGGGAACCCACGATCGAATCAGCCCCCAGCCGGCTTCTCACCTTTGGAAGGAAGAACTCAGGTTAGTAACCTGCATAACTTTGAAGTACAAGGTTAGACAATTTTAAAAACAATGCAGGGATAAGACCGCCGCCGCTATTAGTCAGCGGGGCAAAATGCAGGGATAAGTTACAAATAGCGCTCTCAGCAAACGCAAGCCAGCCCACTGCCACCGGGCTGCTAGCAAATACTGGAGAGGGCAATGTCGCGCTCCTAAATAGGGGCGGAGCAAGGGTAGAGTGTCAGGGATAGCCTATGGTGAAGGCAAGCCCAAACAAAGATGGCGCCCGTTACTGCTGGGAACCCACGATCGAATCAGCCCCCAGCCGGCTTCTCACCTTTGGAAGGAAGAACTCAGGTTAGTAACCTGCATAACTTTGAAGTACAAGGTTAGCCAATTTTAAAAACAATGCAGGGATAAGACCGCCGCCGCTATTAGTCCGCGGGGCAAAATGCAGGGATAAGTTACAAATAGTGCTCTCAGCAAACGCAAGCCAGCCCACTGCCACCGGGCTGCTAGCAAACACTGGAGAGGGCAAGGTCGCGCTCCTAAATAGGGGCGGAGCAAGGGTGGAGTGTCAGGGATAGCCTATGGTGAAGGCAAGCCCAAACAAAGATGGCGCCCGTTACTGCTGGGAACCCACGATCGAATCAGCCCCCAGCCGGCTTCTCACCTTTGGAAGGAAGAACTCAGGTTAGTAACCTGCATAACTTTGAAGTACAAGGTTAGACAATTTTAAAAACAATGCAGGGATAAGACCGCCGCCGCTATTAGTCAGCGGGGCAAAATGCAGGGATAAGTTACAAATAGCGCTCTCAGCAAACGCAAGCCAGCCCACTGCCACCGGGCTGCTAGCAAACACTGGAGAGGGCAAGGTCGCGCTCCGAAATAGGGGCGGAGCAAGGGTGGAGTGTCAGGGATAGCCTATGGTGAAGGCAAGCCCAAACAAAGATGGCGCCCGTTACTGCTGGGAACCCACGATCGAATCAGCCCCCAGCCGGCTTCTCACCTTTGGAAGGAAGAACTCAGGTTAGTAACCTGCATAACTTTGAAGTACAAGGAGATGCTTGTTGTGAAGTTTCAAGAGTCTTGAGGAAAATGAAACTTCTTATCATTGACGAAGTAAGCATGGTTTCCAATGTCATGCTTGCCTTTGTGCATTTGAGAATGCAAGAAGTTCTCAAAACAGAGTATGATGTGTTATTTGGTGGCAAACACATCATTGTTTTCGGTGATCTTCTGCAGCTGACACCAGTGAAAGGACAACCTGTGTTCAAAATGCTCACGCATGAAGTTACCAGGAAGTGCCTAGGGAGCATTGGCAATGTTAATATATGGTTAAACTTCAATTATGCTGAACTGCGTGAAAATATGCGTCAAGCGAAGGATGAAGATTATAAGAATATTCTACAAGATGTTAGAATCGGAAAAGTGACCGAGCATGGGAAAGAAGCTTTACATGCACGATTACTATCAAATTTGTATCCAGAAGAAGACGTTGTGCCTGAGAATATTTTTCGGAAAATTACTGAGAAGAAATCTGGAATATGTTTGATGCCAACTCTTGCAGAATGTGCCATCTTCAACAACAAAATGTTGAATTTAGAAAACCAAGAGATTTTGAAACTGGAAGCTATTGACAGAATAGAGCATATGGGAGCAACAATTATTTTGTCTGAGAATTTGAAATCAAAATTGCATTCTTTAGAGAAGACTATATCTAAAACTGCTGGTTTTGAAAAGACTCTGAATGTGTGCTTAAATTGCCGTATAATTTTAAGAAGGAATTTACATGTTGAAAGAGGTCTGGTAAATGGATCAATGGGTAATGTTGTTGATTTTGAGAAATACAGAAATAGAGATGGAATTGAATTTTTTAAAATTTAATTTGATGGCATTGAGGAAGTACAGCTAATTGGTTGTTGCTCTGCTAGGTTTTTACTTGTAAAAGACTTATATGTTCGCCGTAAGCAGTTTCCTGTTTGCTTGGCATATGCGGTGACAATCCATAAATCGCAAGGTTTAAGTGTAGACTGTGCATTGGTGAATATTGGCAGTTCTGTGTTCAAGGAAGGTATGGCATATGTGGCATTGTCACGAGTGAGAACTTTATCGGGATTGTACTTGATTGAGTGTGATGTCACAAACATTTGTGCGGATCTAGATTGTGTTAAGGAATACAATAGGTTAAGAAGAGAGTATGCACCACATTTGCCTCAATATCCTTTGTTTGAGAAACGTGTGGTAGACCGGAAACGAAGAAATGTGACCAATAGTAGGGAGGTTGTAGCAAAAAGACGAAAAGTCGATGAACCCAAAATTATAAGCAGAAAAAAAATGGATTCTGTTAAAGATGTTGTTGGTTTTCAATTTGAAAATAGTTCTGGTGTCAACTGCTATGCTAATGTTGTGGTTAATGTTGTCTTTTCTCTAGAAACTTTAAAAGAAGAGATTGTGGTCAATTCGGATCAAAGATTTTGCAGTTTGTTGAATTCTGTGTTAGAGAAATGTAGCACTGATAGAACAAAAATAGAAAGTGTGTCTGAAATTCGAAATCTGTTAGACAAATGTTCAGGTCAAACGCAATTCTCTCAAAATATTCAGCAAGATTGTCAGGAGTTTTTAATGTATATGCTTGATGTATTGCAAGATGAAGGTGTAGATGTAGATCACCTGTTTGGCCTTTCTTATCAATGGCAGCATGACTGCGAGAACTGTAGGGTATCAAGTACTACTAGTAGACTAAATTTATATATTTAACTTTGCCAGACAGTAAATCAGTGTCCTTTTAAAAGCTAGTAAAAGCAGCCGATCACAACATGGAGTGTAGCCAATGTAAGTCTGAAATGTTGTCCACATTATTTATACGAACATATGGCCAGTATGTCATTTTAATGTTCCAACGATGTAGGCCTGATGGAACAAAATTGACAACTTTAATTAAAATTTTTGTGGCTTCGCAGTTGTCAATATCAGGAAGGACTTTTGTCACTGCAGCAATTATATATCATGACGGTCCTACAACAACATCAGGACATTACACAGCTTATTTGAAGTCTAGAAACGGCTGGTCATTCTGTAATGATTCTGTTTTAACTTTAAAAAAAAAATTGCCTTTTGACCTTAAAAATTCTTACCTGGTGTTTTTACAACCAAACTTTTAGGGAAAGAATCTCGGGATTTGCTCTGAGGAATTTCAAGAGGTTCTAATGGCTCCTACACTATTTGGCCTTGAGGATAAGTGTAGTACAGAGTCAAAAGGTATTTTTCAGTTTTAAGTAGTTCCTGAAAAAAAAGAAGGTTTTCTTACAGAAAGTGGTGGGCACGGATTAGTTAAAGGACAACATAGTATTTCCCAAAGCAAACGGTGTTCTTACCATAACACTTGACGTCATGGAAAAATAACTGCACTTTGAATGAGTTCAGAAAAACTGTTTCTTTTAATAAGCTAATTCAAGCAGCCAATCAAAACATGGAGTAGAGGTAATGTAAGTCTGCAATGCTGTCGACATATTTTGAAAAAACTTTTGGTTATAATGTCATTTAAATTTCCAACTATATAAACCTGATGAAAATAAGTTTTCAACTTTAATTACAAATGTTATGGCTACACTGTCGTTGATTTTAGGAAGAACATTTCTAACTGCAGCTATTATATGACATGATGGTCCTTTGACAACATCCACTTATTACACATCTTATTCAAAATGTAAAAAAAGCTGATGTTCCGGAAATAATTCAGATTGCACTATGAAACAATGTTGCCTTTTTAATTAAAAATATTCTTACTTTCTGTTTTCAGAAGAAAGAATTTAGGGTAGGTAACTGGCCTACAATGATTTTAGGAGTTGATATAATTTTATGTACTGTTTTAAATTGCTTTGTGATTAAAAGTGATGTAGAGAATTAAATAATTGTAGTAGTCATAGAGGTAGTGTAAGTCTGCTTCATAGTATGCAGTATCAGTGTCATAGGAAATGTGGAACATGAGTGAGCAAGAAGGGTGAGATATTACTAGTACAGGATTGTGAAAGTGATCTTGAACGTTTTCTTTCTGAAAGTTGCGGAAAAAGAAAATGACGGGATTTGCTTAGAAGAATTCCAGGAGTTATAAATGGCTCTTACACGATTTGGCCTTGAGGAGAAGTGCGGTAGAGAGCGAGAAGTCATTTATTGTATGTAACATATTTGTCAAAACCATTGAGCTTTTCTTTCAGAAAGTGGTGGGCTGAAAAGAATAACAGCACAACAGAGTATAAGCTGTTCATAGGACATCCTTCGACGTCATGGAAAGTAAGTTACTTTTGAGAAGTTCTGATTTCTGATTGGTTATGTTATATGGGTTTTTTAAACACAATCATTTTGATTGTGTTTTTTTCCCCCGCTGTTATATGATGAATACCTTCAAGTCACTGTTTTTAGTGAAATTTGATATATTCTGAGAACAGCAAAAATAAACCATTTAACATGTATAATTAATTCTGTATTTTTTGTATTTATGATATACATTTAGAACTGTGTAGGAGGCATGGAGAAACTGAGGCTTCTGTAAGTGTCAAGGGAGGTGAGTAATGTACATTGCTCTGTTGCATACAGTCCTCACCTTCTGCGTACTCTTGGATATGCTAGACTACATCTGTACAATGAGATACTTAAGCTGAGGAAATACAGGTGATGTGATTGTTAAATGAGCAAAAATATTTGCACGTTTTTCAATTATATCACCTGTGTTTCCTAACATTACGAATGACATTGTGCAGATGAGGTTTAGGCCTGTCCAGGGAGACAGAGGAGGTCTGGCCTTTGTTCAAGAGTGCAGTGAACATGACTCACTTCGTTGGTAGGCTTGCACATGTATTATCTCCTCTGTACTCTTCAACAAGCCTAAATTTAATCTGTAACTCTGAGTAGACCTCACCTCAAACAAATCTCTGGATAGGCCACACCTTATCGGCATCCTGAAACAATCATTTAAAATGTTAGGGGCAGTTTTATGATGGCCGTGCACCTCTTTTGCGCTGCCGTTGTGTCACTTTTGTGACACAGCAGCAGTGCAAAAGATGCACCATGTTGCAAGATAGGCCTCACTTCATCTGCAACAAGATACTGTTAGTTTAAAATGTATATATTTAGGACTGTTTAGGGGGCATGGAGAAGCAGAGGCTTCTGTAAGTGTCAAAGTTGTTGCATACAGTGGTCACCTTCTGCGTAGTCTTTCATATGCTAGACTACATCTGCACAATGAGATACCTAAGCAAAGGAAACACAAGTGATGTGATTGTGGAATAAACAAAAAAAATTGAACGTTTTTCAATTACATTACCTGTGTTTCCTAACATTATGAATCACATTGTGTAGATGCCTCACTCAGTCTGTATCTGACACTCTTTCCTTCACTTCCTCTGTCTCCTCTCTCCCTCACTCTCTTTTCCTTATTCACCCTTTCCTTATATAGTTTACCTTACTCAGTTTCTTTTAGTAGCTTTCACAACTTCAATTTAGTTTTCTCTTCTATCCTTCTTTTCTGTCATTGAAAGTATCTTCTTTTTTTTTCTCTTAGTAATTTACTCTATTTCAATTTCTATTTGTCTCTGACTGTCTATCACCGTTTCTTTCTCTTTTTTTCTGCATGTTTATCTCTAACTTTATTTCTTTGTAAAATTGGATGATTGTCAATCTTTTCCCTTGTCTTTTCAAATTTTTAAATAAATGTTTTAATATTTTTCAAATTTTTGTTGTTTCTTTCACAGATTGAAAGTATAAAAATAACAAGTGACTAAGTTAACGACAATTATAAGGTAAATGTTTTGTACTCTTTTCGTTACATTTCTATCACATTTAACTTCTATTAGTTCCACTGCTTCATTTCTTTAACCCTCAGTTTCCTGCCTTTGCTAATTCCCTCATTCCTTTCTCTATTACTTACTTACTCTACTCCTTCCACTCTTTTTCTCAGTCCCTCTGTTCTCATAGTTCCTCACTCCTGTTCACTCACTCCGTCTCTATTACTCTCACTGTCTCTGACTGATCACTCTTTCACTACTTGTTCATTATGCTTTCTCCCTGTAGTTCAAGCACACTAAGGGGCATATTATCAACACAGGCGATAAAATTATCGCTGCTTTTATCGGCAGAAAACTGCCGCAAAAGCGGCTTTAGCCGCAGTTTTCTGCTGCAAAAGCGGGTTTAGCGTCAGATTTCTGCCGATAAAAGCAGCGATAATTTTATCGCTTGTGTTGATAATATGCCCCTATGTTATTTACATTTCTTTGCTGTTTCAATCATTCCTTTTCTGTCACTTCTTCTTTTCTGCTTTCGGTTTTTTCTCTCTGTTATTCCACATGTTTTAACCTTAGTCACTATCATACATCTTGTTTTATTCCTATTTACTTTTGCTCACTGTTTTCTTAACACTTTCCCTCATGATTGTTCTTTTAGTCCGGTTCTATCCCTACTTCTCATTCCACATCCTTTACTATTTTTCTTCTTATTTTGAACATTCACTCACATTCTCTAAGAAACTCTTGTTTATTATTCTTCTACTCTCCTTTTTTTCTTTCACTTCCTTATCTATTTTGTTTTTCACAATTATACCCTCTTCCATCTTTTCTTCGGTAAATAGATCTATTAAACAGTATCTCTCTGTTACTCCCTCTAGCTGTCTTTCTTTTAACATTACTCTCTGTTTCCTTCCCTTATACTTACTCTTCTTTTTTTTTGAATTTTTTTTTTTGGTTGGCTTCCGGTTCGCGTACCGGCGCGCGAACCGGGAAGCGAATCAAAAGAAATAGAGGTTGCCAGAGTGCTAAACATTCTAGCAATTTTTTATAAAGGGGAGGTAGTTCTGAAAAGAACTTTTTTTAAAATTATTTTTGTTGTTTTATATTTTTTTTATTATTTTTCTGAACATTTTTTTACTTTTTTTGTATTTTCTGAACGATTTTATATTTTTTTTGTTTTTTTGGGGGGTGGAGAAACGAAAATGATTCATTATAAAGGGCTCAACAGGAGCAACAAAAAAAAAAGATAATTTATTTTCTGGGGCGTTTTGGACAATCATGATTGTCGATACCTCTGTTGATGAGAGTGATGCCACTTTCCCTGTAGCATATCAATTGGCCACAATAAACGCAGACTTGTTTGATACTCCCAAACTTCATTTGTATATTTGGGACCGTCTCCCTCGCCTCTGGTCCCGTCACTGCCTCTACATTTGATCTTCTGGCCACAGGAGGGGGGTTATCCTGCAGGTCACGTAATTGTGCATTACTATAATTATTAGGGTGCCACCTCTGCATATGGCGATGCATGGTGTAATTGCCATAGCTATATTTTTTATCTGTCCCTCTGGACAGATCTTTCTTGCAGATAAGGCAAGTTACATAGCGGGCATTCACTTTCTTTTGGCCCTGGGGAAATGAATTAAATTGCCATATAAAATTTTCCTTTATATGAGAAATTCTTGGTTCTTCAGGCAAAAAATGCCTCTCCCCTTGCGTCTGTTCCTCTTCTTCCTCTTCTTCCTCCTCTTGTTGAATGATAATCTGAGGAGGTGGTCCTCTCTTCCTAGGAGGTGGTGGTGGTGGTGGGGGTGCACCAGCTGCAGCTACAAGACTTCCCATTTCTAAGTAATGAAAAAAGGTCTTCCTCTCACAAAGTTGAAAGTCAGAGTGAGGAAACAAGGAGGGGTTTTCATCATTTGGGAAAAAAATAATTCTAAACCAATGAAAAGTGTTATTTTTAGGTCACACGACCTAGCCTTACATCATTAGGAAACCAAAAGTGAAATGAACCAATGAAAACTTTTAATAACAAGTTATATGACCTGTTACGCTTACGTTACGCGCTGCGCGCCACGCCCCGGATCGCTTCCGGGGCGCTGCGCTTCGCGCCTCGGTTCGCGCTCCGGAGCACTTCCGGGTGCGCTAATGCGGCGCGTCATATGACACATTACGCGAGAACGCCATACGTCGCGATTACGCGACGTGTCACGATGTTGTTTTCTAACACGGCAGTTGCGCAAATGGAATGTTTACCGGTTTGCGGACCGGGTCGCGGCACCAATTTGAGCTAACGGGAAGCGACCCGGTTCGCGGACCGGGAGCCAAACAAAAAAAAATAATAAAAAGAAATACATAAAAAATTTGTATTAAAAACATATAAAATATATTTTTCGAATTAAAGAAGAATACATTTTAAAGCTTTTGATATTTGCTATTAAAAAACCATTGAAATTCACTGAAAAAACCATAGGTTATAGACCATATATAGTTAGGAATTAGCATTTACAAAACCTTGAAAATTCACTGAAAAAACCATAGGTTATAGATCATATATAGTTAGGAATTAGCATTTACAAAACCTTATTTTACTCACACAAAACCATTGAAATTCGCATATATAGTTAGTTGTACTAACTATATATCGCGCACCCGCAATCCACTGCTGATCATGTCACATATTACATCATTCATGACATGGTCAGTGACATCACTGATGACATCACTGATGACATCTCAAATGACATCACTGATGACATCACTGATGACATCTCAAATGACATCACTGATGACATCACTGATGACATTACTGAGCACATCACTGATGACATTATTCATGTGATAATACGATGAACCTCTTCAGACTCTAATATAACCTTAGATAAACTCAGTGTAAACAGACACTCACAGACTGTCACTCATCCATGGAGTTACTCACACACCTAGTCAGTCATGCAAAGAATCAATCACACCTCCATTTTCTCAACTATACAGTTATACACACCTTACTTATTCAAACATATACTAACACATATTTACTCTCTTATACAATCCCTGAAACAATTTCAGAATGATCCATACAGCCACTCACACATTCACTAGCTCTTATGCACAGTTATTTATATATGTCAACTCTCACATGTACTGTGTTTTACATATGTACTTACTTTGACATGTAGCACTGAGATATCCATTCACTCACCAATACACTCATGCACACAGTCAACCGCCCATACAGCTGTTTCCACATGCACTTTTGAACCCATACATCTAGTGAATCAACTGCTCACACATCTATGCACAGAGTCATACACCTCCCAGCCACCCACACACACACTCAGTCTCCCATACAAATACTTGGGCAACCAATCAATAACCCATATAGTTACTCATATAGCTACTGATCAACACATGCAGCAGTTTACAGAACAACAGACATAATGATGCACAAATTAAGACACTTTAGTCACTAACCCATGCACTCAGTGAGACACATTTAATCACTCATTCATACAGTCAGTCATGCACCTACTAAATCCTTCATCCAGACACTTATACATCCACTCATTCTTCAATATGTAAGACATATTTTAACTTTACAGAAATACACAGTCACTGGATGTTATCATCAGTGATGTCATCAGTGATGTCGTTTGAGATGTCATCAGTGATGTCATCAGTGATGTCACTGACCATGTCATGAATGATGTAATATGTGACATGATCAGCAGTGGATTGCGGGTGCGCGATATATAGTTAGTACAACTAACTATATATGCGAATTTCAATGGTTTTGTGTGAGTAAAATAAGGTTTTATAAATGCTAATTCCTAACTATATATGGTCTATAACCTATGGTTTTTTCAGTGAATTTTCTAGGGTTTGTAAATGCTAATTCCTAACTATATATGGTCTATAACCTATGGTTTTTTCAGTGAATATATATATATATATAAAATAAGTGAAACACTGAAAACAAAAATAGTGCCCACGATATTATAGAATAATGTAAATTAATAAACAAATTAAAATAAGGTGATCACCAAAAGAAAATATTCAATCCCACAAAATGACATAGCATCACTAAATAAATAATATAACATACAACTAAATTTGAATGAACCTCTCAGTGGGCAAGATGGCGACCGTGGCGTGGGCTGTGTGAGCAGCTCTCTCCCCCTTCTCCGTGAAAATCCGGAAAGCCGTCCGCGTGAAGGGTTTTTACCGCTTACATATTGGGAGAGATAAAGGTGAATATAAGGGCGAAAGCGATGAAAAACGACCCCGTTCTAGGCTGAGTAAAAAGCGTACTTTGTGGAGCGGAGCTAGCAAGGTAGCTACAAGGCAGCAAAGAGGTTAAACAGAAGCGGGACGATGGATCCCGCCGGCATATGAAACACCTGAGTCGGCCTCGTTGCTTAGAAATGGCATAGGAGAGATTGCAGCTCTGTTACAAAGGTCGTACCGAGTATCGGAGCTGATTGACTGCACTGAGAACGTCGGCAAATGCCTGAGTCAGAGAACATTAGCTAAGAAGGCTTAAAGCTGAAGAAAGTGATTATTGGCGGAAAATTCCAAGCTTTGCTGCAACGCCGTATGACTGAATCACAACTTGACGGAGCTCACGGTTAACACTGGGGTGCGGGATACTGATGCAGGTCGGCTGCCCCTTTGCTCGCAGACGGTCTTTTCTTTGGCGACTCCCTGCTCTTTTCTGGGGGATCCAGCATCCTGTGGTAGGCGGCAGTGGCGGTGCCGTGACGCGAAAGAAAATGCCACTCAAAACGATGAAAGTACAAACCACGGTTTTAACCCGTAGTGCAAAGAACGGCAACCAGCGCACTACAGGACTGGAAATGGGAAAGACTGCTGAGGCTGTTGCAGCTGTCGAGATTAGCGAAACCGAACCCGTTGCATCGGATAGTATCAGAGGTGAGAGTGAGAGTGCTCAGGTGTGTTCTTCAAAGCCTTTACAGAAAAACATTGTTGAGTCTAAGAATACTGCCCTTTCACGTGTACCCTCACAAAATTTGGTAGCAATGTTCGAGCGGCAGAATGCGAAGAACTCTGGGTTGCAAGCTGTCACAGAAGGAACACTTCCTGCGGGCGCATTAGTTACGAATAGTATGCCGGTTGGTGTAACTGTAGATGTCTCGGTTCCAGCTAATACTGTTACAACTATACCTATGCAGGTAAATGATATTGATATTTCGAAGGATCCACGGATAAATGAAAGTGAGCTGAAAAGTGCCCCTACTATTAATATCACTGATCCAAACATTGATGAGAATGGTGTTATGGGAGACGTAGTTTCGACTGAAGTAATTTCTATCCCAGTAACTGCTCAGATCCAGCCTCAGACCCAGGCAAACTGTAATGACAATAGGCTGGAAGAGTTTCAGTTAGAAAACGGGATGTCTGACGTAGCTGGCCAGGTAATGAGCAAAAGCCATGAGGTTGGGGAAAAGTTTTATTCCATGTCGGATCACTCATCAGACTAGAGCACAAATGTTAGTGGAGACTGGCTGGATTCTTGTGAGGGAAGCTCTTCACCGTAGGACTTGAGGATAAGTTTGACCTCTCCGAATTTAAGCACCGTGACAGTCAAGAAGCATATGAAGAGAGCCCACCAGCCCCTGGCTGGTAAAGGATGTGATTCTGTCGTCAAGCTTAAAGATAAGAGTAAAGATAAGAGTAAGGAAAGGGTAACAGAGCCTCTGGATCCTAATGTGAATGACACAGACAGAAATATTTCACAAGAGATAACATTAGCAACCATATATGAAACTATGATGAAACACAGGGAAGAAAGTAAGGATGAGAATTTACGAACACGGGCTACTTGTTGTAAAGTGAAAAATGCTGTAAGGAAGGTAATTAAGAACTGCGCTGAGACGGCAGCCAGGGTAACAGAAACGGAGGCTAGAATCTCCGTGTTGGAAGACGAGCTGGGTGCCCAGAAAGCGGAATTAGACTTGGTTAAGGCGCACAGGGATGATCTCAGCCATAAACTTATGGAATTGGAAAATCATAGCCATCGTAACAATTTGCGTTTTTTGGGGGTTCCAGAGGAGAAAGAGGGCTCTGATACACGGAAATTCGTGGCCGAACTGTTACAGGAGGCTTTTCCCGAATGAACAACATGGGACTGGGCAAAAGAAATCCAAAGGGCGCATCGCTTCCCGTTTATAAAGAAACAACCTCGACAGGCAGAAGAAATCCTTCCACGCGCTATTCTAGTTTGCTTTAATAACTTTTTGGCCTGGGAAGATATCTTTGTTCGTGCTCGCCCCAATAAGAAAGCCTTGGCTAAAGGCTGCAGCTTCTTTGTAAGACCTGACTTTTGTGCAGCAACGGTGTCTAAATGTTGGCACCTTCGCCAATTGATGCCAGAATTTCAGAGCAAAGGGGCTGCGGTATATCTGCAGAATCCAGCCAAGCTCAAGTTGTTGTACAAAGGGCAAACACTTTTTTTGTCTCTGAGGTCAAGGCCAAAGAATACTTGGAAACTATTTAGTAGTAGGTTAAGAGGGTAATGATTAATGATTAATGAGTTATATATTAGGAATGAACCATGTCTCTTATATGCCTCTTCTGTTCTCTATTTTTTCTTCTTTACCTTTCTACCTTGTCTTTTTTTAGTAGAGACTACTTCGTTGGACATGGATATAGCATTTCCGGATGGACTCGGAGGGAGGGGGGCACGGTACCCCATATTATGCAGGGACTGTTGGTCCCTGGGCCACATGTGTGGGGGGGGTTCAAGGGCGGGGGATGGGGATCTCAGGGAGGGAGTTGGAGGGTGGGATGGGGTGTGGTGGTGGGAGAGTGAAAAGACAGCATCAGAATGCAAGCAATTAAGATGAATAAGAGTCATGTTTATTTTGAAATGTTTCTAGTCTGGAGAGTGGAGGATGTATCATTCAAGGTTGTGAAGTTAGGGGTGAATTTTTATGATGGATAAGAAAATTAAAATATGCACGTTGAACATATGTGGCTTGAATAATGTTAAAAAGCAACAAGTGTTGGCAAAAATCGTACAAATATTGCAAATCGATATACTATGTCTGCAAGAGACTCATGTACCATGGCTAAAAAGGGATATTTTGAAGAATTTGGGTATGCAATTGGTAGTTTGCTCTAGGCAAACCGGGGTAAAAAGAGGGGTTGCTATATTGATGAAACATGGATTAGGTATTTGTAGTAATTCTGCTGCAGATAAATGGGGCCGCTGGGCAATAGGAATGGTAAAGATCGATCTCAGCACGTTTACTTTGTGTAATATTTATGGGCCGAATTTGGACGATGCGGAATTGTTCAACTTTATCAATGTGGAATTGGCCCAATGGCCGCAACCCGTGGTACTATGTGGAGATCTGAATATAAATATTCCTGCAGACTTAAATATTAGATCGAATCATAGGTATATAGGAAGAAAGACACTAGTATACGGTGCCCTACGGGGTTTAATGGTTGAACAAGGCCTTTTTGATGTATGGAATGTCTTATATTCTGAAAGTCCCGGATATACTTTTTTTGCTGCCCCACATACTAAGTTTGTCCGTTTAGATTATTTTCTTATTTCTACTGTTGTGTTAACTAAGGCTAACATAGCCATATATCCGAAAGTGGTCTCTGATCACAATCCAGTGATTTTAGAATTAACCATTTTTTTTAAATATGTTTTTATTGCAGGTAATAGACAAGTCTCATGTTATCACAGATTACAGTTTCAATTCTAGTGGTCACGACGTGTTAATCTTCTGGTAGCTCATTACACAGCCCATTAGCCCACATACCGGAGGCCGGGCGGCGTGTTTCGAGTAAAATTAAAGGGCGTAAAGCAATAGACCACCGTGGCCATCTAGCAGGATAACCTCATGCCTGCTTTTTCTTTTAAAACAACCCTTCCAACATAAAGCCCCCCACCCCCCCAACAACCGGCATTGTATTGTTAATTTAAGGAACGATCATGATGTACTAAAATGCCTTAGTATAGCTTGTAATACCCATCCCCTCCACAATCTTAAGGTACTCTTACCAGTTGCTTATGTCTAATAGGAACTCCCCATCTCAGTGTTAGGTGTCTCTGCTCCCCTGTTGTTCTTCAGAAGTTCCTCACTACTGCTGTGATGTCGTATATTATGCCGTGGAGGGTAAACCTATAGCGTATTCCAGGGGCGCTGATGCGCTGGGTACAGCTCTTAGTGTTCTTGATGTGGCCTCCCACCCCCCCTCCCCTTCCCGTTGTCCCACCACTTCTATACGTTCTCTCAGGTTGCTTTTCTAATGCTACGTACCAGGAGTGTCACATGTTTTGGGGTGTAATGTACCCTGGGTGCGTTGTTGGGGCTCCCTTTCAATATCCTGTCCCACTTCCTCGTCTTGTGTCTCTAAATCTGTTAGGGCCTGCACTAATATCTCCCATGCCGTCGCTGCAGATAATGCTCTATCATCCTGTCGCCTATGCGCCATCTGATATCTAAGGGAGCTTTCGCAGGTAGCCCATTTCAGGAATTCGCTCATCCAGCGTCTAAATGAGGGACCAGCTCTTGCCTTCCAATGTCGAGTAATTTCTCGTTTGGCTAATATAAGACCCATGTCTATGAACTTGCTGGTGTTCTTGTGCTTGGGGGTGTGAGGAAACCAGTGTAGGATTCCAATAGCCATGTCAAACTGCAGGTGTCTCCCTGTTACCTCGTTCAACACATCCCCTATCATCTTCCAATAATCTTCCAACATTGGACAAGTCCATAGCATGTGGTCTAATTCTACTGCCTCTCTAGTACATCTCGGACAAGCTGCTTCATGCACTCCAAAATATTTACGGATCTTCTCTGCTGTTAAATACGCTCTATGCAATAAAAAAAAGTGTACTAGTTGGAAACGCGCGTTCCTAGTACTCTTGGGGGCTCGCCGCATTATCTGCACCTAGGCTGTCTCCGGGATCTCTTTACCTATGAATACTTCCCATTTGTTTTTCAACCCAGTCAAAGGTGGTAGGTTTTCTCGTAGCATTCTGCCGTAAAGGCATGTGACCGCTTTGTAGGTGCCCGCTGCCATCATAGTATACTGGCAGGCCATATTCGTTGTGGGCTCCATCAATCCCCCCTGCCAGTGTGCCTGCATTGCCCTAGTGACCGCGGCATGTAATAAGAAATCTCCTCTTGGTAGGTCAAATCTTTCCTGGAGCGTCTGGTATGGCAGTAGTGCCCCATCCTCGTATAAATCTCCTATGACCTGCAGTCCTGCCTCCTCCCAAACCAGCAGTTGCGACCAGTCGCCTCCATGCGGCACCGCCATCACCATTCCAATCGGAATTTCCGGCGCGTATGGGTGGCGCACTCTCGCAAGGCGTTGGGATCTGTTCCAACAAAGTCGGAGCGTTCGTTCCTCTATAGTTAGGTCTCGCAAGTTCAGTTTCTGCTGTAACGTTATATAAGCCAGGATGTGTCGCTGAATGCCTCTCTCTCTCTCCTGTTCTGTGCCTCTGAACACTCTCGCCACCTCTTGCGTAAAGAGCTGCAACTGTGCTGCTAGATAATAGAGTTCGAAGTTCGGGACTGCAAGTCCCCCTCTCATCCTTCGGTCTAAGGAGTGTATTTTGGGCGACTCTGCATCTCCCTGGGCCCCAAAGATATGAATAGATATGTGATTTCAACGCTTTGAACAAGGAACAGGGTATTCACACAGGCAGCGTGCGGAAGTAGTATAAGAGTCTCGGCAGGGCTACCATTTTCAATAGGGAGATCCGGCCCATCAATGATAGAGGAAGGTTCGCCCAAAAGGCCATACTATTTTTCAATGCTCGTATACAGCGACCTACATTACCCTCCAACATGTCCGCCGGTGTGTGGTATATGTATACCCCAAGGTATTTCAAGCAGGCAGGTTCCCAGTTTATCAACGGGTGTCCATCTGGCCTAGGCTCTCCCTGCCGAACAGGAAACATACACGTCTTGGACCAATTGACTTTTAGACCTGAAAGTTCCCCAAAGCGTTGCAACAGTCTTTCCGCCCCAGTCAGGGCCTCTCCCGCATTTTCGAGGAATAGCAATAGGTCATCCGCATATAGGGATATAAGGTGTCTCCCATCTCTGCTGTCCAACCCTCTAAAAAAACTACCAGTCCTGACCGCACTGGCTAAAGGTTCCATTGCGAGTGCAAATAAGAGGGGAGAACAGCGAGCAGCCCTGTCTTGTCCCGCGCGTTACCTGGTATTGGGGTGATATCAATCTTCCCACTCGTACCCTCGCCGAGGTATATAATACTCTTGTCCAATTTATATAGTCTTCTCCCAGCCCGAAGCGTTGCAGGACATTATATAGGTAGTCCCACTCCAGGCTATCGAAGGCTTTCTCTATGTCTACGGAGAGGATCAATGGTACTTGCGCTTCGGATTTGTCAGCACTCATGAGGCGTATGAGTCTTCGAATATTCGAGGTGATGTTCCGCTGAGGGATGAAGCCCGACTGGTCAGCATGGACCAGCGAGGTCATGCATGGCAGCAATCGGGCTGCCAATATACTACTGAGAATTTTGTAATCCGTCGTTAACATGGACAATGGTCTATATGAAGCCCTATCGCTGCTCTCCCTCCCCGGCTTCAGCAATGGAACCACCAGTGCTTCCCTCATTGAGTGGGGTAAGTAGCCCCTTTCTTTGGCCTCCTTATATACCTCCAGTAGCCTGGGTGCTATCAGGTCTACATATTTGCTATAAAATTCTACCGGCAGTCCATCCAGACCCGGTGTTTTATTACGAGCCATGCGTTTTATAGCTCCTCGAATTTCGGATAGCTCTATGTACTTTCCTAGGTCCTCTGTCTGATCTTGGTCTACTTGCGGGAGATCCAGCTCATCTAAAAAGGCATCTAGAGCTGGGTCTCCATTTGCTATCATACTTTTGTAAAGTTTCTCGTAGTATCGTGTAAAGCTCTGTAGTATTTCGCTCTGCGTGTGCACTATAGTTCCCTCGTCGTACCCCAAAGCCAGGAAGGGGGACTGTCGTCTTGTGGGGTTGGCCAGCCATGCCAGCAGCGTGCTCGCCTTATCCCCTTCAGAATGCACCCTCGACGAGTAGGTCTTGTAATCAAAGCTACGGAGCCGTTCCACTTCAACAGCCACTGCTTCCCGAGCAGCTCCGACCCGCACTTGGAGCTCAGGGTGCCCGGGTCTCGCTATTTCTTTTTCTCGGAGGTTGTTCTCCGCTTTAGTTAGGTCTCCTAGGAGGACTTTACGTACTCCCATCTGCTTCCCAATACAGAGCCCCCTAATTACGACTTTGAAGGCATCCCATTCTGTTGCCCTGGTCGTGGTGGTGCCAGCATTGTCCGCAAAGTATTGCGTAATTCCTTCCTCCAACATCGCGCGAAAGAGCGGGTCATCCAGGGTATCTGGGAGTAACTTCCATGTGGGAATACACAATGTCTCAGACATCCAGTCTAAGGTGACCAATAAGGGATAATGGTCTGATATGGTCCTGGCGAGATACTCAGCTCTTATCACTGCTGGCATCACCAGTGGGGAGCACAGCATTGCATCCAACCGGACATGTAGCTCATGTACACTAGAGAAGTAGGAGTAATCCCGATCAGCCGGGTGTCGTACATGCCAGGCGTCCTTCAGATTCCAGCGTTCCTGCCATTCTAGTCTGCCCTTAGCTAACCTGTGAACCGGGGAGTCATTTAACGGTGGATGGGATCTGTCCAATGAAACATCCGTCACCGAATTAAAATCTCCTCCAACCACCATGAGGAGGGTATCAGTGGATCGTGTTCCAGCCCTTATGTTCACTGGGTACAGTGCGAGTAATGGAGGTCGGGGCACAGCGCTTGCCCTCCTGTCCCCTGATGCGGTGTTTCAATGGGATTCTGGCCGGTAATCCACCCCGCTCAATCCCAGCGATCCCTGTGCAATGCCGGCTCTCCTTCCACTGTGTCTGCGCATATATGAGGATACATTCCTACTACTGGGCGGTTCGTTGTGCCCTGGCTTCAGCCCCTGTTCGGCAGCGCTGCTCTGTCTCCCCCGCCCATCACAGGATACCGTCCTCCAGCTCCCCCCAGGCCTCTTCTCTCCCGGCCCAGTCTCACCGCCCATCGCTCGTTTCCTTTCGGTCCTCCCGCTCTCAGGCTCGGCGCCGGGGGGGGGCGCTCCACTCTCCCTTCTCTCTGTGCCGATTACCCTCTTTCTCCATGCGGCATATGAGCTTTCCTCTGCCGAGTCTTGCCGGAGCTCCGCTCGCTTGCGCTAGTCACCGTCCTTCAGGGTCCGATCAGCTCCCAGGAGCCTTTTTGTCTTTGTGCTGGTCAGAGTGTCTCTCCGTCCTAATTCCTTCGTCCAGCAGTATTCGGGCTATTTTGACCATGCCAGCCAGCGCCGCTGTAGCCCTGGTCTTCTCCCTTGAAACAGTGACCTTTTCGTCGCGGTTCTCCGCTTTGCAATCAGGATAAGTGCGGGATCAGGTGCTGAGCTCCGAGCTCACGCAGCCATTCCCGTCGGCACCCAAGCCACGCCCCCTGATTTTAGAATTAACCATGGAGGCGGTCCAGAGGGCTCCCCCACGGACATGGACTTTTGATAGGAAGCTATTGGGCGATGAGGACTATTGTCAAGTAATGCTTAAACATATACATGAATCTTTTGATTTAAATAAAGGTACGGCTTCCCAGGAGGTAGTATGGGATACATTCAAATCTGTAGTCCGTGGGGAAACTCTCAGTTTCTCTAAATTTAAATACAAGAAATGGATGATTAAATGTCAACATGATTTTGCTGAGGTTGTTTTGAAAGAACATAATCTAGCTGATGTAATATCTCAGGGTGGAGATGCAGAATTAATTCAAAAGGCTCAGAAAGACCTTACAATTATGAGGACTTCGGCCTATGCTAACATTGCAGAACAGATTGCGGAGAAATACACACAACACAAGGAAGAGGCATATGAGTATAGTGAAAATACTGGGAGATTTCTGGCAAAGAGGCTGAGGGAGAAGGCCGTGTATAACGACATAGTAAAAATCATAGATATGAACGGGAGAATACAAGAGTTGAAATCAGGGATACTTTATGCATTTCATGAATTTTATTAATCATTATACAGCGAGTTGGAAGTGGGTAGGACTGGGGAGGAGGAGTCAGAATGTCTTTGCCCTCTAGTAACCAATACTTTGACAGAATACCATTGGGCAATTTTATCCACAACACCGGACTGGGTTGAAGTAGAAACTGCACTTCTGGGTTTAGCACAGGGGAAAGCGATGGGTCCTGATAGTATCCCTTTAGAATTCTATAGGACATCCCGGAACGCTATCCAGAAGGAATTGTTGGAAGTCTGCCAACAGGCTTTTCTCAGTCGGGCACCGGACTCATGGTCTCAGGCCACAATAGTTATTTTTAAAAAGAAAGGGAAGAATGCAATGGACATGGGCTCATATCGGCCTATTTCATTATTGAATGCAGACAATAAGATCTACTAAAAAATTCTTGCTAACAGGCTTAATGATTTGATTTCTGGACTAGTGTCACCCTGCCAACATGGGTTTATTCAACGTAGAGATACTACAGACCACATTCGCAGAATAATATCTATCCTGGATTGGGCTCAGAGTAGTAATTCACCCGTCGGAGTGGCCCTGTTGGATGCCGAAAAGGCATTCAACAGGGTCACATGGCGGTTTTTATGGGCAGTTTTGGCTTGGAAGGGGTTTCCCTCTGAGTTTATAAAAGCAATACAAATGCTGTATATTCATCCAACAGCGGTAATCCAGGTAGGGGGCGAGGCCTCTAAGCAGGTTGTGATAGCAAGGGGGACAAGACAAGGGTGTCCCTGCTCCCTGCTCTTGTTTGCGCTATATATCGACCCCTTTATTACTGCGATGGAGGCAGATAGCATCATCAACCCGGTTCAGATAAGAACACAATGTCATAAAGTATATGCCTATGCGGACGATATTGCCGTGGTTACTGCTAACATTGCAGAGGCGCTACCTCAAAATATTCAGGCGACCGAAGCCTTTGGGCTCTGTTCCGGGTATAAATTAAACGTTGCAAAAACTCAGGTGATTCATTCACCTGTTGGCCGACCAGCGAATATTGCTTTTGATTCAAAGGTAACATACTTAGGCATAAAGATTACATCAAACGTTGAGGATATATTTGCTAAAAATCTCGACCCGATTATCTCCTCATCTAATAAAACACTGCAAAGAATTAATAATCTTCATCTCTCCTTGTTTGGCTGTAGCAATGTCATTAAAATGCTAATTTTTCCTAAAATTTTATATGTTTTCCTGGCTATCCGTTTTTTAATACCCGCGGCCTTCTTTTCTCGCATAGAGAGAATGTGTTCAAGGTTCCTTTGGAGTTACCATCGCGCACGGCGTGCCATGAATAGATGTATTCTGCCCCAAGATAGAGGAGGTTGGGGGATCCCTGATTTCCAATTATATAATTGGATCTCAATTTTACAACATATGGGGGTGTTACTGTTACCTATAGATCCAACTCCTGATTTCGCGGCTCCCTCAATTTATGAGATGCTCTTGGGGCAAGAATCTAAGCAGTGTATAAATCGCATTATCGAGCCCAGCTACTTCAAAAAAACTAGGTTTAAGCCGGTGCTAGCCGCATACGTAATATGGAGGAAAACGAAAAAGAGGTTGGGCATCGGCCCGAATTTGAATATTTATACCCCGCTCCAGAATTGTACTCTGTTATCTACAATTTTTATTGACCCCGTTATGAAAAGATGGTACAGTTTGGGAATCTGCTCCCTAGGGGATTTATTTTTGGGATCACAATTTATTTCTTTTGAAAATCTACGATGTAAATATAACGTACCTCGAGGGGACTTTTTCAAATACTTGCAGCTGCGTAGCTACTGTGAGCAGAAAAAAAATCAAAATGCAATTATTTTACAGAAAATTGAGATCATTGAGCTACTTAAGTCCAGATGTAAAATGCGCCCCCTTTATCATTTATTCTTGAATAAAGTTAAAGATGATCTAGTATTCCATGAGAAAAATGGGTTAACAAACTCGGCATTGAAGGGGTCAATTTGACTAGAAGCATTGAAATTGCAATTAATGTATTGTTTAATGGCCCTCTGAAGAGCCAGCATTATATGGCAATCTTTGAGCTCTATTACACTCCGGGGAAACTGGCAAAATGGAATACTGGCCGGGGAACTACCTGCAATCGTTATGGACAGTACGCTGCTGACGCTGCTCACATGTTTTTTAACTGCCCTAAACTTAGCAACTTCATAAAGGAAATTCAGACCTTTATCTCGGGCAGTCTGGGTATTTCAGTGCAGCTTACTGCGACAATGGTAATCTTTGGATGGCAATGAAATGTGTTGTCGGTTGTCAAGGAGGGTTTGATATTTATATGTATGGCCTTGTATCGCCTGTGTATTACATCACAATGGCTAGATACTAATCCTCCAACCTTTGTCAATTGGCAAACCAGGCTGCTTTCGACATATCGCTTGGAGATGGCGCTCTATAGAACAAAGGGTATTCGAAAAAAAAGGCAAGGAAGCCAGTTATGGGAACCGATTGCTACCAGGTTGGGATCTTAGTATTGGCTAATGTGACTATTTGTATAAATACATGACAAGATTTAGTGACTATATTAATTTGAATGATTTAGGACTTTATATTTCTATTTGTGCTGGCTGCTCTATTTTGGTATGCTTATACACCTTTATATTTATTGCAGTTGATGTATTTAAACTGTATCTTGTGTATTCTGTGTGCTGACAAAAAATTTCTATAAAAAAAATAATTTGAATGAACCTATTCATTAAAAAAAGTAATTATAAACCAAGCTACATACGCTGCCATACAACCTTCAATCAAATTACAACACACTAAAATGAATATCAACTATAAAAAAGAATAATCAAAGCATCAATAGTTAATTAAAAATAGCTGTACAATATAAACAGATAAAGATGCAAATATAAATATCTCTGAAAATAAACCTTTGAAATCAAAACACACCAATCAATTACATTAACCATAAAAAAGTAACCAATAGGACCCTTCACCTAATGAATACAAAAAACGAAACACTGCCAGATTTCCAATACAAAAGCGAGAAGCAACATTTAATAAAACGAAATACCGACCACTATAAGTGAGTAAAATAAGCTAACATAATGCAGCATTGTTCAGTGGCATCCCTGCTTACCTAGTCAAACGCCTGCAAATTATTCAGAACGCGGCTGTCCGTCTATTATTTAACATCCCTAGATGGAAGAGCGTTCGCGCTGAGATGCGCACACTCCACTGGCTCCCTGTTGCACAACGCATCCGGTTTAAATCTTTGGTCCTGGCGTTTCGTGCTACCCATAATCTTGGCCCCCAGTATCTGAGAAGAAGATTCACTAGCTATGTCCCGGCACGCACCCTGAGATCTTCTACTTTGTTTAAACTGTCCCTGCCCCGCTTTAAACGTGCCAGACTTGGCGGCCAGTCGATCTCGGTGGTGGTGGCTCGCGCTTGGAATGCACTTCCCTTTCATCTGCGCTCCACACCGACAGTAGATGCCTTCAAAAAACATTTGAAAACACATCTGTTTAATAGTGTAATCTAAGATTCCTTCCCATGCTCTGCTATCTGCTTTTATTTTTCCCCCGCGCCAGGATACTCTCCAGTAACGGAGCGCGTTATAAAATGGTTTATACTTATACTTATACTTATACTTAACATGACTTTAATAAGATTGCTTTCACCTTAATTTAAACAAAATGACTATAACCTAAATTTAAGGTATAGCTCCAAACTTTATTTTTCACTTCAAAAGAAAAGCGTGACCCTTGATATCAACAACACCAACCAAATAAACCTTAACCTCAACAAAGACACATTACAAGTAAAACTAATAAAAAGTATATCAAACACCAATCCCTAGAACTTAAAAAATATATATATTTGCCTTTTTTATTATTATGCACACAAAAAAAGAGATTACAGTTCAATGCACCATGACGGAGTTATTACAACAATATTTGTGAAAGAATAATCCATACTGGGTCCACATACCAATTACAAGAATAAAAAGTCCACATTTGTAAAGCGCACAATCACCCGTAAGGGTCTCTAGGCGCTGGGGGCCGTCGGGAAGATTAAGCGAGCTATTGCCCAGAGTCACATGGTGCTGGGCTAACCTGCCGCCGGAGCCGGGGATCGAACCGTGGTCCCCAGATTCCAGCGTCAGTCGCCCTGGCCGCGGCGCCACACCTCTCCCTTAGAATAGATACAATCAAAGTTAAAATGCTTCTCACACCCCTCAAGACTTCCCAAAAAAATACCCACTTGATGGAACCTGTCGGATAACATAGTTTACCCAATTTCTGCATGTTAAAAACCAAGCAGTTTGATACAATACCTATCCTTAAATATAAGCTTAACCCACACCAGTGGAAACAATACCCGCAGGTTGTGTTGTTGGGGGAGAAAAGCTGGTTCTTAGGAGGTATGTTTTCAGGGGATGCGAATATCATTTGGCCTGGAAGTCGGAGTCTGCAAAGTATCAAACACTTCACAATTAGTATTTCAGTACGTGAGGCTTGCCAGCAAGGCCTTGGTCATGGGGATAACCAGCTACCCCGTGAATCGCAATTTCCCTCTTTGATAGAAGTAAGGCAATTGCTGTGAATTTCTGCAATTTAATCAGGAACTAATATACATGACCGAATAGCGCAGCCTCTGGAAGAGGTGCAATCTCCTGACCTTTCATGTGCATTAAGATCCCATGAATAGACCTCCAGTATTCTCCTATTTTTACGCAGTTCCATGTCATGTGTGCGAAGTCGGCCTGGGGGGGGCCGACATTTTAGGCAGCAATGTGACCTATCTGGGTCTATGGAGCTGATATTAGCTAGCAACATGTATGTCCTTCACATAAAGGTAAATAATTATTATATCACATGAAATATACACAGCCGCGATCCGTGCAGGTAACATTGGTGGGGCGGTGGGGCCTTGTAAGGGGGGATTCCGAGGGACGATGCAGAGGGAAAATAATTATGCTACTGATTGTCATGGGAGGGCCACAAATGTTAAATATATTGTGAATAATGTTAGAGAACACAATCACTCCCTAAATGTAACAGAGATAGAAGTAAGATATGTTTCCTAAGATCTTAGAGAAGCAAGCACTAACTCTCAGGAAGGCACAAGAATCATAAAAAAAAACATACTGATCTGAGGTCATGAGCATATTACCCCAGCTCCCTCCTGTCCTCGTCCAATTCCTAAATTAAGTAGAGATGACCATCTCTGCAACAGAAAAAAAAGAACAGGAGCATGCTGCAAAACCCAACCCATTCCCTCCCACTGGGAGTACATAAGCAGTACCATCCCACCATGCAGCATGTTCTTTTTTTCTGTCTTCCGACAGGATGGGACGTGTTTGGACTGACCTGCTGGGATTCTTCACTGGATGTCTCGTCCTGGCTGGTGGGATGTCCTCGTTGTCCTCTTTCCATGTCCTCTTGACCTGCCGGGCTTGCCAAGAACCACGTTGATTGGCGCCTGATCCTTTGCGGCTGTGGCGCCGTTCCTCCCGGTCTCTACCGGGTTGCAGTGTGCGTCTCCCTGTGGCTTGGTCGCAATGGGGATGTTTGGCGGGTCCTGAGGCTCTGCTGGGCGATGCACCTTGGCTCACTGCCTGGTGTTTGGTGTCCTGCCAGCCTCCTCTAATTCCTGGCACCCCTGCTGTTTATTTGGGATGTTGCTGGGGTGGGTCTGGCTGTGGCCTCGGAGGCTGTTTTCGGCGCGTGCCTCTGCCCGACGCTGGTTTCCTAGATGGCGGTTGGGCTGGCTATTGGGGGGGAATGAGCTTGTGGTGCCCTCTTCCTGCCCCCTTGATGATTTTAATGCACATCCAGCTGTTGTCTGGGTTTGACTCTGCCTACCTCTCTTTCTCCAGGGACCCCGGACCGTGCACTGGATTTGCGGTTGAATCCGACTTGGGTTGCGTTGGTCACATGAGTTCTCCCTACAGCCTTGGGGTTGCGGTTGGCTTTGCCTCGGGTCTGAGGCTCTGGCCTTTCCCCTTTGGGGGCTTGTCTTTGGGCCTTGCGGTCCCTGTGTTTGGCCTCCTGTTCGCTTGTGCTTGTGGGCCGCTGGTGCACCTCTTTGCTTGTTTTTTTGGGCTTTGTGCTGTGGGACCCTTGGTTGCTTTGGGGTCCTCTTTTGGTCCCTGCTTGGGTCATTTCCTGGCCACTCGTTCTCTTGGGCTCTTGGGGTTCTTTCTGCCTCTTGGTGCCCGGTGGTTCTGGCCCTGGTGTTCTCGGTCCTGGACTGGTCTTCTGTCCTTTCCTTCCTGTGCCATTCCTTTGTGGCTGGCTGTTGCGCTGGGGCCTTTGTGTGAGTTGTCTAATGTGGGCTGCTGGGCTCCCTGCCTGTCTTCCTGCTGCTTCTCCTCTCTGGGTGGTCTGGCTGATATTGACTGCTGTGCCTTTTCCTGTGCCCCTTCTTGGTTGGGGTATTTTTGCCTCCCCTTCCAGGACCTGGTGGCGCCGTGTTGGGGGCCTCCTGGCTGGCAGGCTTGCCGGTTTTTCCGGCTGGCTTCTTGGGCATTTGTGGGTCACCTGCGGGGTTGGGCTGTTGGCCTCCTTGTTTGTCTTTCCTGTTTTGCCCTTTTGCAGCTCTGCTTGGGGTTTAATTCGGTGGTTCCTTGGTTTCCTCCTTTTTCCTTCTGGCGTTTGGGACCAATCTTGGTTGGTGGAGTTCCTCCTTCCTGGTTCTGGGGTTTGGTTTCCCCGGTTCCGTGTTCGGCCTCTGTTGTTGTCATTCTTGGTTGTGCTCTGATTTTGACCAGGTCTGCTTCGGGTTGTGCTTCTTTGCTCTCCCAGGCCTCTGTTGGGCTTGTATACGGGAAGGGGGTTTACCCAACTATAGTCACTGGGACCTGGGCTAGCTACGTATTAAGAGGAAGGGGTCCCAGCCTAAATGAACAAACGATTAGAAACAATAAATAGTGAAATCACACAAAAATGAATCCATCCCCACTGTTTTAATCACAATGGGGGTACATATTGAATATATCACATTTGAACAATCCACACGTGGTTGAACAGTGCCCCAGGAAGGGAGGGGGGGTGTGTGAGATCATGTGAGGATAATGTGACGGGGAAGGAGATTGAGTGACAGAACAATCAATCAATTGAAAACATTAAATACAAAGAGTTACATATTATGTACAGGACAAAGGACAAAAAAGTTCAGATTATATATCTAAATGCGTCATACTCCGTGGAGTTCAATTAATGAACAATTAGGGCATGAAGTTGACTTTCAAAGGCAGGTGGTTGTCGACGTTTTGACCCTCAGAAATGCGCAGGTATTAATACTATCCTTGCAATGGGGTCTTCATCAGGACGTGTAACGGGGCAGGCAACCTATTCAATGTATACAAATTAGAATTACTATTATTAATTTGAACTGTGGAATTATTCCATCAAATTGCAGAAAACGAAAAATGGCACACTGATCCAAACATGGATTAGTAACGGGGGGAACCTTCGATTTAGATTAAGAACAGAATGTGCTTCGGGCATTTAATGGCGCCATTATGTGAGAGAGAGTTAATTAAGAGCACGAGTGATTTATTGGATCAAGGCGTGAGTTTTATCAGGCCAGTGATTTGCAACAATATTTAAAATTAGAGTGACCCATAACAAGAGCGATTGGGCAGAGGAAAAGAGTCACGCGATGGCAATTGTGGCAGGAAAATACCAACAAGGAAATCACAAACTATATAGAGGGATAGCCGTCATTACATGTATCGTTATTGGTCAGGAGTCGAATTATTGGAAGAGACTTGTCGCTGTGTCTGTGAAAGAACACAGATAGTGGGTCACAACCGCGACTCATTATCAGAATTATATTAGCGCACACTAACCGCGAACAGAATCTCAATCGGGCACAGTAGGGGGGAGAATGACTTACCCAGTCAGTGCGTTCAAGACCCGTTTGCCAATGAGGAATAATTAGTCCAGAGGACTGATAGTCATGCGATGTCTGTTAATCAAGATAGAGAGGGGCATTTAGTGACGACAAAGGTTGGTAGGACATATTTACTGAGTATTGGTGCAACGGTCCACAGAGTGCACTTACCCGGCGCCGAATGAATCAGACAGTGTACCGTTCACGCTCGCAATGGCGAGTCGAGGTTCCGGATTCATTAAGTTGCCATGGGGACTGGGTCACATGGTGAGACGCATCCGCATGGAGATGGAGGAAAGACTCCGTTTGTGTTCCATGGTAGTCTTAATAGCTTGTATGATCGTCATATATTTAAAAAAGGGGGGGGACAAAAGTCCCTTCATTTAATTGTGATTAGTAAAGGTGCCGTTCGGCCGAATTACCACACGATAAATGGGTGTCTGTTGACTCGAGTGGGGTCACGGAACTGGGAAGAAAATTTGTCATACGTGTAAATTACAAAGTTCAGGTGCCCTGATAACCGGCTTAGTTGGTATTAATGTACCGATATGAAATTGGATATTTACAGAAGGTGTCATCATCTAATGTGAGTAGAAATAGCCACGTGCCCTAAGTCAATTGGTACTGGCCACATGTAATTAATGAAGAACATATATAGAGATAACATATATAGAGATACCACTGCTTGCCGCGAAGGCGTACCTTTCGCATGAGGGTGTAGGTCAAAGATGAGGCATAACATACCAGGATTTACATAGACTGATAGGCGCTATGATGCAGCTACAGAGTTGATGCGACGTACCTCTCGCATGAGGGTATAGGCCACAACACGCAACACATCAATACAGCGAAGGCGTACCTCTCACATGAGGGCAAAGGCCAGAGATGAAGCATAATTTAACAGAATTTACATAGACTAATAAGTGCTATGATGCAACCACAGAGTTGATGCGACGTACCTCTCGCATGAGGGTATAGGCCACAACACTACATTGTATGATAGATAGACGCTTAAGACAGAGTAGCCAATTGCGAAAAGGAGCTATCTTGCTCGTTGAGACCAGTTTCAATAGAATCATAGAAAAACATCCACTTTAGCTCACGTGTATTTAAGATATTGGAGATGTTCCCACCCCGGGGTCCCAGGAAAACTTTTTCAATTACCACCCATCTGAGGCTGTCTGGGGGATGTGATGCCAATGTAAAATGTTCAACCAGGGGAGCACCCTGTACCTGGCATCTGATTCTGCTCATATGCTGTAGTATTCTCACTTTACCCTTTTGTTGTGTCTGGCCTATGTATATCAATTGGCAGGGGCAAATAATCGCATAGATGATGTTAAAGGAATTGCAATTGGTATGTGTCTTTTGCCGGATTTGCTGGTGGCGATAATGGAATTCCTTCGTTTGGATAGTGGTGTCGCAGGCCTTGCAGTTGCCACATTTGGAGTGGCCAATCACAGGAGGTAAGTTCCATAGAGTGGTGATAGTGGGGTCATCAGGGGTCGCTAGGAAGGAGCGCACCACAAGGTCTTTGACGCTCTTCGCTTTCTTGAAAGCGTGTAAAGGTGTGGCAGGTTGATCGATGTCGTCCGATATTAAATCCCAGTGGTGATTGATTATACGTTTGATTTTGTTACTCTTAGTGTTAAAAGTGGTAACACAAACGATCCTGGTTTCTGGTTGGTCCTTGTTGTCCTTGGGAGACAGTAGTTCATCACGTGGGTAAAACCATGCTCTTTTTCGGGATTTCTTGATCAATCGTCTAGGGTATCCTCTTTGTGTTAATCGATTGGAGAGTTCCTCGGATTCTGTGAAATAATCATCTTTGTTCGAGCAATTCCGACGGATTCGTAGGAATTGCCCGAAGGGCAGGTTGTCACGGAGGGTTCTTGGGTGGTGACTCTGGTAATGTAATAGCGAGTTCCTCTCTGCCGGTTTTCGATAGAGTGTCGTTAGTAACCTTCCTGAATTCTCATAAATGGTCAGGTCAAGGAAGTTTATCGTATGATTATCAGATTGAATAGTGAATTTTAGAAATTCAGATTGAAGATTAAGCCAGGTAAAGAAAGACAATAATCCTTCTGAGTTGCCATTCCAAATTAAAAGAAAATCGTCGATGTACCGCATCCAGAGACCGAGCTGATCTCTGAATGGATTGACTTGGTTAAGTATTGTGTCTTCCTCAAAAGCAGCCATGTAAAGAATGGCCACATCGGGGGCAAAAGGAGCGCCCATCGCTACTCCCGACGTTTGAACATAGAATTTATTTCTGACAGAAAAAAGTTTTTTGTCATGGCTATCCGCAGTAGAGCCACAATGAATTCCGTGGGCACTTGCACCGGCGCCGGTCGGTGTTGTAGACAGCGTGTTATTACAGTTAGTGCTTCTTGTTGTGGGATGCACGTGTAGAGCGATACCACGTCGCATGTAGCCAAACTTTGGTGTTGTGGATCAAAGGCTGAATTCTCAATAATATTGATCGTGTGCATAGTGTCCCGCAAGTAGGCAGGAGTGGCTTCAGCCAGTGGTTTTAGGAAGAAATCAATATATTTGCCCAGGGGCTCAAGGATAGAGCCGCACCCCGACACGATAGGTCGACCCGGAGGGTTCTCTATATTTTTATGAATCTTAGGTATAGTGTAGATTGTTGCCAGCCGAGGATGTTTTTGATTCAAAAATTGGAATTCAGTTGGAGACAAGAAACCCTGATCAAGTCCGGCTTAGGTTATTTCTAGGATTTCCAGAGCAATGGCTGTAGATGGATCGGACCGCAGTAGTTGGTAACTAACTCCATCATTTAGTTGGCGAAGGATCTCAGACTCATAGGAGCATACGTCTTGGACCACGATTGCACCGCCTTTATCCGCGGGTTTGATCACAACTTGGTCATTGTGGGCAAGTGACTGTAGTGCCATCTTTTCCTTCCTACTGGTGTTATACTTGACGAACGATTTAGTATTCAACAGTTGTTGTACATCTCGCCAAACCACCGCTTCGTAAGCCAGAATCTTGTGTGACATTGTGCTGTTGTATGGAACGAAGGTGGAGGGAAGTTTTAAACCGGTCAGTGAAGGTTGGGCCCGTGGTTCAGAGTTACGGAAGAAATATTTAAGCCTGATCTTGCGGAAAAACTGGAAAAGCTCTGCGCGGATGGTGAAATTGTCCGGGTTGTTGGTGGGGACGTATGTTAACCCTTTGCCCAATACTTTTACTTCATCATCACTCAGCCTGTGTTTAGATATGTTGACAACGGGACACATGGTCCTGGATGGTGCTCCTCCCAATAGTTTCAGTTGGAAGTGCCCGGCTACTGTATCTACCACCTGTAGGTTTTGTTGCGAGTTATTCGTTCTCCGTGTTGTTCCGGCTGGAATTGTACCTGCTTCTGGGGTTGTCCACGGCCTCCATCCCAATTGCTTGTATTCTGTTGGGGCCCACGTTGTTGACCTCGTTGCCAGTTGTTGCCTCTGCCTCGTGAAGGACGCCATGTCGCTTGACGTTGCCCTAAAAAAGGATTGTATTGTTGTTGCTGTTGGTAGTATCCGTAGTCTGGGTAATTGTACTGATAGCTGGGGCCGGGTTGTTCCTGTTCTCCCTCTGAGCTATAGGATGAGTCAGAGAAAGTTTGATAGTTCCGTCTTCCCCTGTATGTCCCTCGTCCCCGGTTGGTGAACCGCCCCTGATTATCCTGGCGGAAATAATCTTCCTGTAAATATGGATAAGTCTTTTTCTTATCGTACAGCCGTATATCGCGGGCTAATTTCTCCAGTTTACGGTTCTGGGTAGTCAGGTCGAAGTCTTTCAGAGAAGCCTCAAGGTTAGTTAGGGTTTCCTTGGCGCTGGCAAAGTTGGCATCAGCTGCTATTTCGGCTTTCAAGGTCTTAATTTCATCAGCGATCAGTCGGACTTGTTCAGTAGCTGTCTCCACGCCCAGGACCATCCAATGACGGGAGAAATTGTTGGCGACGTGGCTGAACCCTTCTTTAAATTTTGGCACCTCTACGAAAATGGCCAGTTCGATCTTGATTTGTAGCCCCACCGGAATAATATTTTCTTTGAGATACCTTGTCAATAGGTGACCATGCCATCTAGTGCGGACCAGTTTCTTCTCCAACCGCTCAAGACGGGAAATTTTGTCCTTTAATGTAAAGTCAATAGTTGGAATATTAGTTGAGATGAAGAAATTGTCAGGATTTTCTAAAAGTCTGTCGATATAGTCCTCAGAGTATGAAAGAAGTTCCCTTTCTAACATTGTGTGCTGAGGCCAACTTAATTGGAAAGAAAACAAACCTCGCAGACCAGCGTCTGCTCGAAGTAGTATACGGGAAGGGGGTTTACCCAACTATAGTCACTGGGACCTGGGCTAGCTACGTATCAAGCGGAAGGGGTCCAAGCCTAAATGAACAAACGATTAGAAACAATAAATAGTGAAATCACACAAAAATGAATCCATCCACACTGTTTTAATCACAATGGGGGTACATATTGAATATATCACATTTGAACAATCCACACGTGGTTGAACAGTGCCCCAGGAAGGGAGGGGGGGTGTGTGAGATCATGTGAGGATAATGTGACGGGGAAGGAGATTGAGTGACAGAACAATCAATCAATTGAAAACATTAAATACAAAGAGTTACATGTTATGTACAGGACAAAGGACAAAAAAGTTCAGATTATATATCCAAATGCGTCATACTCCGTGGAGTTCAATTAATGAACAGTTAGGGCATGAAGCTGACTTTCAAAGGCAGGTGGTTGTCGACGTTTCGACCCTCAGAAATGCGCAGGTATTAATACTATCCTTGCAATGGGGTCTTCATCAGGACGTGTAACGGGGCAGGCAACCTATTCAATGTATACAAATTAGAATTACTATTATTAATTTGAACTGTGGAATTATTCCATCAAATTGCAGAAAACGAAAAATGGCACAATGATCCAATTATGGATTAGTAACGGGGGGAACCTTCGATTTAGATTAAGAACAGAATGTGCTTCGGGCATTTAATGGCGCCATTATGTGAGAGAGAGTTAATTAAGAGCACGAGTGATTTATTGGATCAAGGCGTGAGTTTTATCAGGCCAGTGATTTGCAACAATATTTAAAACTAGAGTGACCCATAACAAGAGCGATTGGGCAGAGGAAAAGAGTCACGCGATGGCAATTGTGGCAGGAAAATACCAACAAGGAAATCACAAACTATATAGAGGGATAGCCGTCATTACCTGTATCGTTATTGGTCAGGAGTCGAATTATTGGAAGAGACTTGTAGCGGTGTCTGTGAAAGAACACAGATAGTGGGTCACAACCGCAACTCATTATCAGAATTATATTAGCGCACACTAACCGCGAACAGAATCTGGCACAGTAGGGGGGAGAATGACTTACCCAGTCAGTGCGTTTAAGACGCGTTTGCCAATGAGGAATAATTAGTCCAGAGGACTGATAGTAATGCGATGTCTGTTAATCAAGATAGAGAGGGGCATTTAGTGACGACAAAGGTTGGTAGGACATATTTACTGAGTATTGGTGCAACGGTCCACAGAGTGCACTTACCCGGCGCCAAATGAATCAGACAGTGTACCGTTCACGCTCGCAATGGCGAGTCGAGGTTCCGGATTCATTAAGTTGCCATGGGGACTGGGTCACATGGTGAGACGCATCCGCATGGAGATGGAGGAAAGACTCCGTTTGTGTTCCATGGTAGTCTTAATAGCTTGTATGATCGTCATATATTTAAAAAAGGGGGGGGACAAAAGTCCCTTCATTTAATTGTGATTAGTAAAGGTGCCGTTCGGCCGAATTACCACACGATAAATGGGTGTCTGTTGACTCGAGTGGGGTCACGGAACTGGGAAGAAAATTTGTCATACGTGTAAATTACAAAGTTCAGGTGCCCTGATAACCGGCTTAGTTGGTATTAATGTACCGATATGAAATTGGATATTTACAGAAGGTGTCATCATCTAATGTGAGTAGAAATAGCCACGTGCCCTAAGTCAATTGGTACTGGCCACATGTAATTAATGAAGAACATATATAGAGATAACATATATAGAGATACCACTGCTTGCCGCGAAGGCGTACCTTTCGCATGAGGGTGTAGGTCAAAGATGAGGCATAACATACCAGGATTTACATAGACTGATAGGCGCTATGATGCAGCTACAGAGTTGATGCGACGTACCTCTCGCATGAGGGTATAGGCCACAACACGCAACACATCAATACAGCGAAGGCGTACCTCTCACATGAGGGCAAAGGCCAGAGATGAAGCATAATTTAACAGAATTTACATAGACTAATAAGTGCTATGATGCAACCACAGAGTTGATGCGACGTACCTCTCGCATGAGGGTATAGGCCACAACACTACATTGTATGATAGATAGACGCTTAAGACAGAGTAGCCAATTGCGAAAAGGAGCTATCTTGCTCGTTGAGACCAGTTTCAATAGAATCATAGAAAAACATCCACTTTAGCTCACGTGTATTTAAGATATTGGAGATGTTCCCACCCCGGGGTCCCAGGAAAACTTTTTCAATTACCACCCATCTGAGGCTGTCTGGGGGATGTGATGCCAATGTAAAATGTTCAACCAGGGGAGCACCCTGTACCTGGCATCTGATTCTGCTCATATGCTGTAGTATTCTCACTTTACCCTTTTGTTGTGTCTGGCCTATGTATATCAATTGGCAGGGGCAAATAATCGCATAGATGATGTTAAAGGAATTGCAATTGGTATGTGTCTTTTGCCGGATTTGCTGGTGGCGATAATGGAATTCCTTCGTTTGGATAGTGGTGTCGCAGGCCTTGCAGTTGCCACATTTGGAGTGGCCAATCACAGGAGGTAAGTTCCATAGAGTGGTGATAGTGGGGTCATCAGGGGTCGCTAGGAAGGAGCGCACCACAAGGTCTTTGACGCTCTTCGCTTTCTTGAAAGCGTGTAAAGGTGTGGCAGGTTGATCGATGTCGTCCGATATTAAATCCCAGTGGTGATTGATTATACGTTTGATTTTGTTACTCTTAGTGTTAAAAGTGGTAACACAAACGATCCTGGTTTCTGGTTGGTCCTTGTTGTCCTTGGGAGACAGTAGTTCATCACGTGGGTAAAACCATGCTCTTTTTCGGGATTTCTTGATCAATCGTCTAGGGTATCCTCTTTGTGTTAATCGATTGGAGAGTTCCTCGGATTCTGTGAAATAATCATCTTTGTTCGAGCAATTCCGACGGATTCGTAGGAATTGCCCGAAGGGCAGGTTGTCACGGAGGGTTCTTGGGTGGTGACTCTGGTAATGTAATAGCGAGTTCCTCTCTGCCGGTTTTCGATAGAGTGTCGTTAGTAACCTTCCTGAATTCTCATAAATGGTCAGGTCAAGGAAGTTTATCGTATGATTATCAGATTGAATAGTGAATTTTAGAAATTCAGATTGAAGATTAAGCCAGGTAAAGAAAGACAATAATCCTTCTGAGTTGCCATTCCAAATTAAAAGAAAATCGTCGATGTACCGCATCCAGAGACCGAGCTGATCTCTGAATGGATTGACTTGGTTAAGTATTGTGTCTTCCTCAAAAGCAGCCATGTAAAGAATGGCCACATCGGGGGCAAAAGGAGCGCCCATCGCTACTCCCGACGTTTGAACATAGAATTTATTTCTGACAGAAAAAAGTTTTTTGTCATGGCTATCCGCAGTAGAGCCACAATGAATTCCGTGGGCACTTGCACCGGCGCCGGTCGGTGTTGTAGACAGCGTGTTATTACAGTTAGTGCTTCTTGTTGTGGGATGCACGTGTAGAGCGATACCACGTCGCATGTAGCCAAACTTTGGTGTTGTGGATCAAAGGCTGAATTCTCAATAATATTGATCGTGTGCATAGTGTCCCGCAAGTAGGCAGGAGTGGCTTCAGCCAGTGGTTTTAGGAAGAAATCAATATATTTGCCCAGGGGCTCAAGGATAGAGCCGCACCCCGACACGATAGGTCGACCCGGAGGGTTCTCTATATTTTTATGAATCTTAGGTATAGTGTAGATTGTTGCCAGCCGAGGATGTTTTTGATTCAAAAATTGGAATTCAGTTGGAGACAAGAAACCCTGATCAAGTCCGGCTTAGGTTATTTCTAGGATTTCCAGAGCAATGGCTGTAGATGGATCGGACCGCAGTAGTTGGTAACTAACTCCATCATTTAGTTGGCGAAGGATCTCAGACTCATAGGAGCATACGTCTTGGACCACGATTGCACCGCCTTTATCCGCGGGTTTGATCACAACTTGGTCATTGTGGGCAAGTGACTGTAGTGCCATCTTTTCCTTCCTACTGGTGTTATACTTGACGAACGATTTAGTATTCAACAGTTGTTGTACATCTCGCCAAACCACCGCTTCGTAAGCCAGAATCTTGTGTGACATTGTGCTGTTGTATGGAACGAAGGTGGAGGGAAGTTTTAAACCGGTCAGTGAAGGTTGGGCCCGTGGTTCAGAGTTACGGAAGAAATATTTAAGCCTGATCTTGCGGAAAAACTGGAAAAGCTCTGCGCGGATGGTGAAATTGTCCGGGTTGTTGGTGGGGACGTATGTTAACCCTTTGCCCAATACTTTTACTTCATCATCACTCAGCCTGTGTTTAGATATGTTGACAACGGGACACATGGTCCTGGATGGTGCTCCTCCCAATAGTTTCAGTTGGAAGTGCCCGGCTACTGTATCTACCACCTGTAGGTTTTGTTGCGAGTTATTCGTTCTCCGTGTTGTTCCGGCTGGAATTGTACCTGCTTCTGGGGTTGTCCACGGCCTCCATCCCAATTGCTTGTATTCTGTTGGGGCCCACGTTGTTGACCTCGTTGCCAGTTGTTGCCTCTGCCTCGTGAAGGACGCCATGTCGCTTGACGTTGCCCTAAAAAAGGATTGTATTGTTGTTGCTGTTGGTAGTATCCGTAGTCTGGGTAATTGTACTGATAGCTGGGGCCGGGTTGTTCCTGTTCTCCCTCTGAGCTATAGGATGAGTCAGAGAAAGTTTGATAGTTCCGTCTTCCCCTGTATGTCCCTCGTCCCCGGTTGGTGAACCGCCCCTGATTATCCTGGCGGAAATAATCTTCCTGTAAATATGGATAAGTCTTTTTCTTATCGTACAGCCGTATATCGCGGGCTAATTTTTCCAGTTTACGGTTCTGGGTAGTCAGGTCGAAGTCTTTCAGAGAAGCCTCAAGGTTAGTTAGGGTTTCCTTGGCGCTGGCAAAGTTGGCATCAGCTGCTATTTCGGCTTTCAAGGTCTTAATTTCATCAGCGATCAGTCGGACTTGTTCAGTAGCTGTCTCCACGCCCAGGACCATCCAATGACGGGAGAAATTGTTGGCGACGTGGCTGAACCCTTCTTTAAATTTTGGCACCTCTACGAAAATGGCCAGTTCGATCTTGATTTGTAGCCCCACCGGAATAATATTTTCTTTGAGATACCTTGTCAATAGGTGACCATGCCATCTAGTGCGGACCAGTTTCTTCTCCAACCGCTCAAGACGGGAAATTTTGTCCTTTAATGTAAAGTCAATAGTTGGAATATTAGTTGAGATGAAGAAATTGTCAGGATTTTCTAAAAGTCTGTCGATATAGTCCTCAGAGTATGAAAGAAGTTCCCTTTCTAACATTGTGTGCTGAGGCCAACTTAATTGGAAAGAAAACAAACCTCGCAGACCAGCGTCTGCTCGAAGTAGTATACGGGAAGGGGGTTTACCCAACTATAGTCACTGGGACCTGGGCTAGCTACGTATCAAGCGGAAGGGGTCCCAGCCTAAATGAACAAACGATTAGAAACAATAAATAGTGAAATCACACAAAAATGAATCCATCCACACTGTTTTAATCACAATGGGGGTACATATTGAATATATCACATTTGAACAATCCACACGTGGTTGAACAGTGCCCCAGGAAGGGAGGGGGGGTGTGTGAGATCATGTGAGGATAATGTGACGGGGAAGGAGATTGAGTGACAGAACAATCAATCAATTGAAAACATTAAATACAAAGAGTTACATGTTATGTACAGGACAAAGGACAAAAAAGTTCAGATTATATATCCAAATGCGTCATACTCCGTGGAGTTCAATTAATGAACAGTTAGGGCATGAAGCTGACTTTCAAAGGCAGGTGGTTGTCGACGTTTCGACCCTCAGAAATGCGCAGGTATTAATACTATCCTTGCAATGGGGTCTTCATCAGGACGTGTAACGGGGCAGGCAACCTATTCAATGTATACAAATTAGAATTACTATTATTAATTTGAACTGTGGAATTATTCCATCAAATTGCAGAAAACGAAAAATGGCACAATGATCCAATTATGGATTAGTAACGGGGGGAACCTTCGATTTAGATTAAGAACAGAATGTGCTTCGGGCATTTAATGGCGCCATTATGTGAGAGAGAGTTAATTAAGAGCACGAGTGATTTATTGGATCAAGGCGTGAGTTTTATCAGGCCAGTGATTTGCAACAATATTTAAAACTAGAGTGACCCATAACAAGAGCGATTGGGCAGAGGAAAAGAGTCACGCGATGGCAATTGTGGCAGGAAAATACCAACAAGGAAATCACAAACTATATAGAGGGATAGCCGTCATTACCTGTATCGTTATTGGTCAGGAGTCGAATTATTGGAAGAGACTTGTAGCGGTGTCTGTGAAAGAACACAGATAGTGGGTCACAACCGCAACTCATTATCAGAATTATATTAGCGCACACTAACCGCGAACAGAATCTGGCACAGTAGGGGGGAGAATGACTTACCCAGTCAGTGCGTTTAAGACGCGTTTGCCAATGAGGAATAATTAGTCCAGAGGACTGATAGTAATGCGATGTCTGTTAATCAAGATAGAGAGGGGCATTTAGTGACGACAAAGGTTGGTAGGACATATTTACTGAGTATTGGTGCAACGGTCCACAGAGTGCACTTACCCGGCGCCAAATGAATCAGACAGTGTACCGTTCACGCTCGCAATGGCGAGTCGAGGTTCCGGATTCATTAAGTTGCCATGGGGACTGGGTCACATGGTGAGACGCATCCGCATGGAGATGGAGGAAAGACTCAGTTTGTGTTCCATGGTAGTCTTAATAGATTGTATGATCGTCATATATTTAAAAAAGGGGGTGGGTCCCTTCATTTAATTGTGATTAGTAAAGGTGCCGTTCGGCCGAATTACCACACGATAAATGGGTGTCTGTTGACTCGAGTGGGGTCACGGAACTGGGAAGAAAATTTGTCATACGTATAAATTACAAAGTTCAGGTGCCCTGATAACCGGCTTAGTTGGTATTAAGGTCCCGATATGAAATTGGATATTTACAGAAGGTGTCATCATCTAATGTGAGTAGCAATAGCCACGTGCCCTAAGTCAATTGGTACTGGCCACATGTAATTAATGAAGAACATATATAGAGATAACATATATAGAGATACCACTGCTTGCCGCGAAGGCGTACCTTTCGCATGAGGGTGTAGGTCAAAGATGAGGCATAACATACCAGGATTTACATAGACTGATAGGGGCTATGATGCAGCTACAGAGTTGATGCGACGTACCTCTCGCATGAGGGTATAGGCCACAACACGCAACACATCATGTATCTCATTAAATTAGTACTGATTAGACAAAAGATGTCCAAGTTTAGTAATACAAAATGATCCAAATAAGACAAAAACAACTTTATATTTGGATTCTGGGAGCACTAAGGGCCATATGTAGGTAATCCAAATTTACCGATTCTAAAATACACAATTGTACCGATTTGGTATTTCAGAATCGGTAAATGGTATGTAGGTATTGATTCGGTAAATTTTACCGAATCGGTAAAATTCGGTAAATACCGATTCGGTAATTTCCGATTTAGTAATTCCCATTCATTCCTATGGCCCATAGGAATGAATGGGTATTACCGATTTGGTAAATACCGAATCGTTAATAGGGGGAAGACTTACAAGGGTGGCAGGGGGTCACTTTGACACCATGTTGCACCCCTGAAAATTGCATGGGTGCGCATGTGGCAGACATTCATGCCCTAAGGGCATGTATGTCTGCCACGTGGCCTTTTTGGAAAAGCACAAATTTGCTTTTTCAAAGTTTTCGATATTTACCACCAACTTCTAGTTGGTGGTAAATACCGAATCCTTAACTCGCAAATGCACTCACTTGAGTGCTCCCTACATTAAGGATTTGGTAATTTACCAAATCAGTATTTTAAGGAAACGGGAATTAATCGATTCCTTAAATTACCGATTCGGTAAATTACCGAATCCTTCAATTTGGCCCCTACATCTCAAATGCCCAATACCGGTCGGTAACGGCCGAAATTCTGTAATTTCAGCCGTTACCGACCGTTATTGGGCTACCTACATATGGCCCTAGGTTGGCTAAAAATCAACGACTCAGACCTTTGCTCTGTAGCTGAATCAGAAGACATAGTAAAACACAATTTACAGCTGTAGCGCACAGAGAAACCATCACAAGTTCCATTATACTGAACATATGATGTTGCAGTAAGTTTGGGAATATAATTAAAATAATTTTAGTTTTAGCTAAACCCTATCACCGCAATGCTGTCTTTGCACAAATGCCAAGTGCAACCAGAATAAAGTCTTCCTTGCTGAGCCTACACATATGAACACATAAGACTGTCACAAAATAGGGCAATACAGTAGCTGCTCAGGAGACTGGGTAAACTTAAACACGGTTCGACTCTTGCAGGAGAAAATGTACAGGTGGTTTCTACCAACCAACAAACAGAAATTTATTAAAATTGTGCATTTACAAACAATTTGTTATACGCATATTTATTTTTCATGAACAAGCATATATATTTATTAGACATATTCCATGTAAGGTTTGGGTCAGAAAAGCAGCAATAATGATATTGTGCAATGCATTCCTGAATGGACAAAGCCCACTAGTGGTCTATTTTGAGAATACAGGACACTGTTGATTGATGAAGAGGTCTTTATTGAAGAAATAGCGTAAAAAACCCCAGTGGGCAACCTCTCAGCTCCTCAGCCAAGCTTCACTGCTAGACTCTTCAATTCAGATTCTAGCAGTAGAACCTTGTTGCTAGGAGATGGTAAAGCACAGATGGACTGTCATTAAAACACAACACGTATCCTCTTCTAAAGAAACAACAATTTCATTACAATCATACGATTAGTTATTAATAAATGAAATTGATAACGGAAAGAAAATATTAATTGCACAAATAATCTTCCAATTACTTTGATCTAATTTTAAGGCTAAATGCACAAATAATCTTCCAATCTCTTTGGTCTCATTTTAAGGCAATCACTGGGAACCCTTTAATAGACATCAGTGGAACAATTTCAATCACCAATATTTTTCTGTAACCAATGCTTTACTTCGGCATCATTGCACTTGACAGCTCTACAAATGTTCCACCACCTTCCATCAGATACTTTGATTACATTACCGTCAACTTTTATAATCTTCCTTGGTTCAGATAACTTTGAACTCCCTTTCTTCACAATATTACCAGAATACAATCTCACAAAATCACCTTCAGCAAACACTCTATTATTTTTCCAAATGTTGCTATTATGTCTCAGTTGATAAGAATATTGATATCTTGCAACTCTTGACTGTACATCTTCTTCCTTTATATCTTTCTTACTACTCCTACCCATCCACTCTGGCACAGCTACAGTACAAGGCACTCTCCCTTTTAAGAAGACAAAAAGGAGTTTCTCCTATCACAGAGTGTGGAGTGGTTCTATAATTCCATAACATTTTCCTAACTTGTGCTCTCCAACACATATTCATTGATATGGCCAATTGAACATTCTCTCCCAAAACTTGGCTGAAACGTTCAACTAGACCATTTCCCCTGGGATGATATACTGGGGTTCTCAAATGTTTGATACCCCACCTCTTGAGAAAATCAGTGAATTCTTGAGGCATGAACTGTGGCCCATTATCTGTTAAAATGTCAGCAAGGCAACCTTCCCTCCTAAATACGTCTTCACAAAATGCAATCACATTGCTGACAAATCCAACCTCCGGCCATTTTGAATAATAATCAATGATCACAAAAGCATACTTTTCAGATTCTCCAAAATCTTCAAATGGCCCACATATATCAATGGCATGTCTCTCCTATGCCTTTTCAGGAAATTTCATATGTGTTATAGGTGAATCCCTTAATACACGTAATTTATCGCTACATGTAAAGGATATGCATTCTCTTACACACCTCTCTATATCTTCATCCATATTTGGCCACCAAAATGCCATTCTAGCTTTTCTTTTGACTGCAGACATTCCTCCATTACCTTCATGCAAAAATTCTATCAACTTAACTCTCAATTGTTTAGCTACAACTAGCTTGTCACACCTTCTTATTACTCCATTTACAACAGATAATTCTCCCATTACATTTCTGTACATTGATATTTCACTGGCCAACTTCCATCCATATGCTGCAGGCAAAATTTTGATTACGTTCACCAAAATGGGATCAACAGAAATAGCTTCCTTCCACTCTTCTTCACTTATGAGCTGACACAGATCCTCAATGTTTGCTATCATCCAATCTATCTCTACGCAAGAATTTTCCATTTTGTCTTTCACAGGTAAAGGCGATAAACAATCCACATTTACATTATTCACTCCTGGTACATATTTTAGAACAAATGAAAAATGTTGTAACGATATATCCACCTTGCAATGCGTGGGGTAGCTCTACTCGCACCTACAGCAGTAAAAATGTCAAGCAAAGGCCTATGATCAGTGCGAAGTTCAAATCTTGTTCCCCAAACATAAACACGAAAATGTTGTACTCCCCACCAACAGGCTAGAGCTTCCTTTTCAATGATGAAATATGACATTCATCACCTCTTAATGTACGAGATGCGAAAGCAATAACTCTCTCCTTGCCATCACGCTCTTGCATAAGTACAGCTCCTAGTCCATAACCACTAGCATATGTTACAATTATACATTTGTCTTGAGGATTTTTAAGCTGTTGCAGTAGCTACAGCCTTCTTTACAGCTTCAAATGCTACTTGACAATCCCTTGATCATTGAAAATGTACTCCCTTCTTCATGAATTCTTGCATTGGATGTACAATTTCAGGAAACTGATGAACAAATTTAGCGTAATACTCTGCTAAACCGAGAAACGATCTTAACTGATTTTATCCTGCGGTGCTGGAGCTTTTTTCTAGGTCTTCTACCAGATTTAACTTTGGTTTAATACCATTGTAAGACAAAGTATTTCCTAAATAATCCACTTCCATTCGACAAAATTTACATTTTAACAAACTAATATTGAGCCCTACTGCTTCTAGTTTAGTAAGTACTTTTCTCAAAATATCATCATGGCTATTTTCATCCTCACCCCATATTAGGATGTCATCATGAAATACTAATACATATCCTTCAAGATCTTCTGCATATTTCTTTGAAATACGCCTGATGCCGATGCTAGACCAGATGGTATTCTGATGAATTGAAATGCCCCTTCAGGCATAATAAAAGATGTTTAGTGCTTGGATTTGGGCTGTACACGTACCTGATGATAGGCACTTGATAAATCTAATGTAGTAAAATATTTTTTACCAGCAACTAAGCATGGGCGGATCTAGTGGATCTCGCGTACGCGAATTTGCGGATTTACGGATTCGCAATCCGCGAAGATACACGAACTCTCGCGGATTTTCCCGTTTTTTGTGTTGGCGCGCGTTCGCGCCGATTTTGGGACAATTTCGCAATTGCGAACTTACTTTTCGGCTCGCAACGGCCGCGACTATGTTGTTTCTACGTCTGGTTTATCATCACAGGTTCACAGCACCCTCTGTTTCACCACTGCTACCCTCTGGGACACCCATGCCACCCTCTGGTACATCCTCACTGCCACCCATTAGGTTTGTTTATCACTGTAGTTTATGGGGGGGTGAAAAAAGCAAGCACACCTCCCCTACTGTAACTGCCATGAATTAATTTGGGGTTGATTAATGTGTCAGTTATTTAGAAAGTTCCAGTCTGGCTGGCACCTGCTTCCTTCCTTATCTGTAATTTGCTTTCTGTTGCAGTGAATTTTTTTTTCACAGGACCTTTATGGTCTACTTGTAGCTATTCTATGAGCCTGCTGTTTGGGTCATAGCAGGGTCATAGAATAGTTGCAAACTCTGGAGGGGCCCCTCAGGAAGCACTACAGTGAATGTTACAAATGTTAAGTTTGAACTTTTGCACCTGCTCATTGCTTTCAGTTTAGCAAAAATTGTTTTTTCTGCAATTTCGCGCGTTTTTTGGGGCGCGAATCCGTGCGAGATCGATTTCGGAAGCCGCGAATGCTTGCGAATACACTAATTTTTTTTTGCGAAGTGTATGTTCGCGTGATTTTGTGCGTGTTCGCGAGGCGCTTGTAGCTATACGTTTGCCAAGTTACCCTAGCGGTCGTACACGGGCGCGGCCATCTTGTTTGCGTGACGTAATTCCGTTTCCGGCCGCTATGTGTAATCTCGCAAAGTGTGCTGCTCGCTAGTACAATTTTGCGCGTGCTCGCGAGGAAAATCTCGCGCGAACTTACCCACGCGGTCGGGAACGGGCGCGGCCATCTTGTTTCTCATTCATTGCTATGGTTCTGGGCATGCTTTCTGTATCCTCTCTGAATCTCTGCCATCCTTTGCTTGTTTGAAGTTTATTTGATCTATTTTACTTATTAATCTATCCCTCTATTTTTCTAGCTCTATATTTTTGTGTTTTCTGCTGCTTTTAGTTACTTTTAAACTACTTTTTTAAACTCTTTTCTTTTCTTCTTCACTATTCTATTTCTTCTTTATCATTTAACTTTATTTCTGCCCAGACCATGGTAAAGGGAGCCGGGAAGCACCCTGAGAAGGGGAAGGGTCCCGCACCCCGTGACCGGCTCCCGTGCGGGCGTTTGAGGGGGGAGCAAGTGGTGCCACGGGAGATCTTTAGCGCGGAGGAGGTAGCCGCACTCATCTTCCACGTCCAGCGCCGCCTCCCCAAGACGATCCTGGGAGGCGGTAAGATCGCAGCCGGCTATGGCATCCGGGAGCGCCGGAAGCGGTGGGAGAAGGTGTGCCGGGCCATGTTTAAGCTCTCTGGGGTACGGCGCACATATAACCAGGCCACCCACCGCTGGACATATGTCATGGACCGGGAGCGGGACTTGCTGGACGCGCTCGGCGTAGAGGTCCCCGGGCTTGGTGAGTAGTAGTAGCTATTCATCACTACTCTGTTTTATCCGGCTCTGTCATTTGCAAATCTTTGTTCTTTACCAAGAGCAATAATGCTGCCGATTACATTGTAGGTAAATTATATTTCAAAATCTTCTATGCATTTCAGGTGCACTGCTCTCCTTCTCAGTAGCCTTGCTTGCTACTATGCTTATTTGTTTTGTATTTTGTGTTCATTTCATTGGCCTGAGAAATTATGTATGAGTGTAGTGTAAAGATAAGAACTGCGTAATGCTAGACACTAAGGGTCATATTTTCAATTACCGGCGCATCCCTGCAAAGTAGCAGGGGTGCGGCAGTAATTGTGTGCCATGCCACCACCACCCATTGGCCCAAAATGTCACAGAAGCCTTATGCATCTGTGCCGTAAAGGCGGCGCATTGCTGGAGTTGCGTGCCAACGATGGCGCAGCTCCAGCAATGCTCTGGGGTACCCTATCTCCCCAATGCTGCATCAAGCCGTACGTCGGCTTCAAGCGCGCAGGGTTTGAGTCATGCATCATTGTCCTAAAAGTGACTGATTGACATCTTGTAGATTTCCCTCAGCCACTTTTAGGATTCGTTCCTGCACAGGTACGCCCTCCCTTGCGCCGGAACGCCCCCTGATGGCGCAGGGCTTTACAACGTGATGCATATATACGCCGCACCAACACCATGGCGAGTCTTTTGTTCTGCCGCTGCGTCACAAAAGTCATGCAACAATGGAGGAAAATGAGACGCAAGGGACTTCTAAATCAGCCCCAACAGACTGAAGTCCAGTCCTTCCTTTAGACACATGGCTATAAGAAGAAATAGTGGCGGTGGTCGGTGGATTGATAGTTTGAGTATTCACTGATCTGCAAGCAGGATGGACTTTGTCTGTCACTTCGCGTGCTGCGGACTGCTGCCTGCCAGGCCTAGGCAAACCTCTTTAGTAGTCTGTTTATTGAGTTACATAGGAACTTTCTAAGTCAACGGTCCGCAAATCAGGCAATACGAATAACGTAGTATACCACATGAGATAGATCCCGTGGAATAGTTGTCTATCTATTTGCTATTTCTCCAAAATATTTTGTTATCGTTCTTTTGAAATGTTTGATTTGGTTGACAAATCTCATCCATGTTTTCTGGTCTTTCTTTCTTTCATGTTGTACATCAGCTCCCCCCGAGGGCAAGAGGACACAGGAGGAGGGTGCTGTTCAGGAGGATGCAGGCCAGGATCGGGCAGGCGAGGGCTCCTTTGCTGGCCCCAGTAAGTTTAAATTTTATTAAAGAGTACCTATTTTTTCCTAGCGTTCCTCATTCGATTTTTTCTAAATCGTCTTTGATCTTCTTGTAGACTGGATATAAATTCTTATCCTGCCTCGAATATGACTCCATGTGGTATTACTAGATTATTCTTATTAGTCTGTCTGTGTAGCTAATTAAGATTGGACATTTGGCAATTCTATTGTACTCCCATTCTATTCAGCAATAGCTCTATGCACTGTCTCCTTACTGACTAGATAGTGTGGCAGAGTCATTTAGCTCCCGAAGTCACCGATGATTGATCCCCAATGATCTCTAGATTATCGTACGCAGGACAAGAGTACGGAGTCACAGTCAAGAAGTGTCAGAGGCACTCATGCTTGCAAAAATTCCAAAACCTTTAGCTCATCCACTCTAGTCTGGAGGACCAAAAACCACAGAGTCTATTTAAGTTTAAAAGCTTTATTAAAAGTAAACACATTTATTAAAATCTACTTTGTCATAAAACTATTTAACTGAAAACGGAAAAGTGCTTAGTGCTGACGATTAATTGGACACATCTCTTGTGGTCGAGCCGAGCTCTCACCTGGTTTGAACTTGATCCTGGTCGTGTTCTTAGGAGTCAAGCTTCTGTCTGTTAGGAGAAAAAGTGGTGCGTGTTAAAAATAAAAAGCAAGCATTCATCAGTTGTGCATAAAAGTGCAGCAAGACAACAGCCTTCCCTGGAAAAAGGGACATTTTTACTTTAGAGTAGACAGTCACAAATTATTACATTGTATTCTGTTTTTTTAACATTTCTTTATTACTCCTAGACCAAATATTATATAGTAGTGAGTGGTGTATTCTAACATTCTTAAATGTACTTTGTAGGTGGAACATCTGGTGACGGGGCCAGCGCGGAGGTGGCGGTGTTGGGCGAGGACTCGGAGGACTCTGGGGAGGAGGCGGTGCAAGAGCCGGCAGACGGTCCTGTGGGGGTTCGCACGGTGGTGGCGGGAACAGGTAAGCTATATATTCCTTACTTATTGAGATTGAAGACTGCATAGTGTGCTTTCTGCACGGGTGTATTACAAATCAACCAGGTAGTAGCCTCCTCGAAATGTACTTCGACTTAGCTGTGAAGTTTTTGGTGAGAAGAATCCCAATAAGTTCTTAGATGAACGTGATGGATGGGATGAACGAAAAGCGAAAGAAGGGTGTAAGTAAGTGGGACGCGAAATTGTATGATGGCTGGCAAAGAAGAACGATATGTGTTTGCTTGGCCCCCGAGGTGGCTGGGAAGGAAAGAATATGGTATGGTGCATGGCTGGGTCAATGATGAAGCAAGGATGGGTGGAAGGACAGCAGCCTGGGTGGGTGAAACAGAAACTGTATGTGTGCGTATACTTTGAATGAATGGATGCCTGGAGCATGGTATTCTCTGACTCTTAGATAGCACATGTGTATCTAGAGAGAATAGATGGTCGCTGGATGAACTAAGTGTTACCTTGAAGAGCATGTACCACCGCACCCGCACGTCCGTTCCAGTGTAGGGAAGGCAAGGAAAAGAAATTGTAAATGTGTCCAATACTACCATGAATAGTAGCAGTACTTTGTATTGCAACTGCAAGCACAGCATATATCTGGTTATTACGGTGGACACTCCGTACCTCTCTTAATAACTTTAGTTTAGTTGTAGTACATCATTCATGTGTGGGTGTATCACTGTTCACTCAATATTAAGCAAAGCACCTAAAGTCATCCCATATGTCATCAAATACGTCCCATGTGAAGTGATAGATAATCAAATTATTTAGCTTCTTCATTTTCCTTTTCTAGTACTCATTTGCACTGTAGGGTGAAAGGTAAATTAATTAAGCAGTAGCCCTTGTAACAGAGTATTCTCAGTGCCACCCGTAATAGAAAAGTAATAGCTTCACCACCTGCATGTACTGGACCGGTACAGTAACGCAAGTCTGTCTCACTCATCATGGTGTGCAACTGTTTTTCTCGGGTGCAAGTTCACTGTGCTGCCATTCTGCCGGCTTGCATAAGATAACGTACCAATTTTCCTAAACAAGAGAGAAGAAGAAGAATAAGACTGGTGTACTGTCATAGTCGACTGTAATGGAAGTCCATAGTGGTCGTAGAATTTGTTCATTAAACTACCACTAATGTTAGAGCAAGGATGCAGAAGTGGGAGGTTACATAGATACTGTCCTCAATAGTTATGTACTGTGCTTTCAATTTGCTACTTGTACTGTGACCCAACTTTCGGCTCAATCACTTTGTGTATTAATGCTAAGGAGCATTGGTTACAGACTATGTCTTTCTTTCTTCATATAGTTGCTCCTTCCAAATCGACATCACGGAGGGAGCAGGCTCGAATGGCCCGGCAACAGAGGCTGGATGCCACTGTCGCCGAATATCGGCGGCTGGTGGCCCTGGAGGAGGAGGAGGACACGCAGTCGACCGGTGCAACAACAACATCCTCGACTGGGACAGCTGCATCCTCCTCCGTGACCCCACGGGACGCCAGCATGCGCAGTGCTCCAGCGGGACTGAGCCGGGCTAACAAAGCCAACCGCCACCGCCAAGCAACAGAAAGACCAGCTGCCCCCCACAGGAGCTGCAAGGCACGCCAACGCCGCCTAGGAGTCCGAATGTCCTACCTGGAGCAGGAGGTCCAGAACTATAAGAACTTGGTGGAGGGCCTCCGCTTCGAGCTTGCCACCCTCCGCAAGGAGTATGATGCCCATGCCGCAAAATGCACCAGCACCCTCCAGTAGTGGAGTGTCCCTTGCCCTTTTTTTAGAGACTTTTGGGGGGTGGGATTTGGGAGTTGGGTTCTTTTTGGGACTTTTCAAAGACAATCGTTGGGGTTAGGGTGGGTCTTGAGGGAGATTATTTTGTTAGGGCTACATAAATATACATTTTTAAACTTTATCTGACCATACCTGTTTTTTACTGCTTTTCAGTCTGGTGGGTGGGGGACGGGGGTGTAACAGTAAGTTTGTTTTCCTGAACAGTCGTAGGACTTTAGTAGTACTACCGTCAATCTCTCGTCTAGTCCTAAATAATACTCCATTATACTACCTCCCACCAAACGCTTATCTTACCTGTAATTTGTGTTAGAATTTAGGGCTAGGCCCAGGGCTGGCTCCACGTGAAATGGGGATTAACGTTGGCAATCCTGGGCGGGTGAAATTTCCTCATTGCGGTGGTACTAGTGGTGTGACACAGTGGCAGTTGCATGCCTATGGAAAAAAAGAAAACTAAACCTGGTTTGTCCTTACTGTAGCATTACAACGGTTACGGTACGATCGAGAATATAGCAGGTGACAGTACACTAGAACAGTGCCATAATGTAGCCTAACAAATGGTAAAGTATTTGCTTGCAAGTATAACTAGTACTTGCGTTGAATTTATTTGACATTGGCTCCTACTACTAGAAGATATAGTACTGAAGCTGAGTAAGTCTAGAAGATATCCTCGTATTCCTTCACCAGCCTGTTGCTATGACCTTATCCTCCCCAGCAAGTATGTGGAATTATTGATGTCATTTTAGTCAGACATCAAGCAAAACAACACAGCCCGGGGGAAGAGGGTTAGGGTTTGGAAAATGGATGGGAATGGGGGTTTCTTTTGGGGTAGGTTTTGTTGAGAGAAGAAAAAAAAAGCACAGCCTGGACAAACAATAATTGAAGATAAAGAAATCTTTGGGTACAAACTAAAGCTAAGCACATGCAGTCACACTCATAGAAGAAAACAATGGATACTGTATCTGTATTCTGTATGTTGTTGGAGTTGTCCTGTTGAATTTGGTAAGTAAGTTGCATGCAGCAAACAATTCCTCTTATTAGCGGCACTCCTCCATTCCAGCTGACGCTTCGTCCATCAATGTTGGTGACCACTGACAGAAGACACCCTGTCCACTGCCTGCCTGGCGGATGTTGACTGAAACCCGGCCTGTAATTATTGAACGGAAAACAGGAATTGCTATTACAATACCACTGATAAATAAATAAAAGGTATGCACGCTGTGTGGTGCAAAAAGTCACACTTTGATTTCCCTAATAGACAGTAGAATATTTTTGAAATTGCGTGCTCTGTCTGAGTCACCTTTTTAAGGATAAATAAGTATGGCCAAAATATTATAGCGGATCTTTCCCCTCAAGGTAGGTGTACTGTAAACTGTGTTTTAGAACAAAATTTGACCTTCCCAGCAATGCTCCCACCAAGACCCTTACTAAAGCCAGTCGCAAAAATGTAGAAGACCCCCAATCAGATCTCCAAAAACGATGCCTAGCAGAAAAATGGAGACAAAACGTACTTTGAAAGTAACAGTAGGCCCAAATACAGACCGTGGATTGTATTCAAACCACTTGCAAGCAAGCAAAAGTATCCATAGCCAGCATCGCTCCAACAGTGCTCTAAAACCCCAGAACTGCGTTGCAATAGAACACCCCGAAACACATGCAATCCTGCTGCTAGGGCTAACCCTAACAAACCCTAACTTACAAAAAGTGCCAAAACTGGTGTTTCCTTATGGATTTTGTCCAAAACACTTCTATCCGGTATTAGACCTTCCCAGGAATGCCCCAGGCAAGACCCGCCAACCCACCCGCAAAAAACCACGCGACAACACCCCCAAACAGCGAAAAAGCTAAATCTCATACTTACAATATCTCTCGGCCTTCGGTCCAAACGCGCTGTGCAGCTACTACCAGCTAGGTCATCATCAATCATCATAACTCCTGTTTTCCACCACGGATTTCCTGAAAAGCAAATGCAATCAAGATTAGACTGTCGCAGCAGTGCTTCGACAGAGACCCCGGCCGCAACCCACCCACGAACAGCAGGAAGCCCCCCAAAATGCTACATTGAGCAAGATGTCAGAAGAAATAGCAAAAAAAAGGCTTTTCCTTAAGGATTTTGTCCAAAACACTTCTATCCGGCATTAGACCTTCCCAGGAATGCCCCAGGAATGCCCCAGCCAAGACCCGCCAACCCACCCGCAAAAAACCACGCGACAACACCCCCAAACAGCGAAAAAGCTAAATCTCATACTTACAATATCTCTCGGCCTTCGGTCCAAACGCGCTGTGCAGCTAGGTCATCATCAATCATCATAACTCCTGTTTTCCACCACGGATTTCCTGAAAAGCAAATGCAATCAAGATTAGACTGTCGCAGCAGTGCTCCCAGACCCCAAAACTCACCCACAAACACCCAGAACCCCGCCAAAGAGCACCTCAAAGGCAAGCAAGTCAGCAAAAACGGCAAGAAATTTCCACCTCATATTTGGTCCAAAACACTTTTATCCATTATTAGAGCTTCACAGCAATGGGCCCAAATCCGTCAACTCACCCGCAAAGAAGTAGAACACCCCCACAAGTGCTGAGTCTTTCTTCATTGGGCGTAATCCAGCACTCTGCTTTGAGGGAAATCGCAGTCTGGAGGAGGAGGATAGAGGAGCATGTTCTTCAGAACTTGTGAACCTGAGGAATGTAGACTGCGGCACCTTCAAATCAATAAGCAAACAAGTGAAGACAGTTCTGCTGATGGTCTTGTTTTTGGGATTAGGTGATTAAAGTTTGAATTAAATTAACTGTGCAAAACAAAGAAAGAGAGACACACAGGAATAAAAGTGAATAAGGACGAAAAAGAAAGTTATTGATTCATTGTCTCATTTTCAGGGCTCGGTGTCAGGGAATAAGAAGAAGATTTCGTCCTCATACTCTGCGAATTCAGGCAGGATGAGGTCAGTGCCACTGAACAGAGAACAAATCCCCTCATCTACGTTGCCGTCCTCCTCGTCTTCATGCGGCGTGCTTTCTCGTACTTTGTAATCTGGTGGTATGAGGTGCTGATTCATCTTGATCATTGTCAGCCGCTCCACATTTTGGGGCGAGAGGCGGCTCCGTTTGGGAGTTACAATGCCACCAGCAGCACTGAAAACACGTTCAGAAGACACACTTGCGAGTGGGCAAGACAAATAGTTTATAGCCAGGTTGGAGAGCTCTGGCCACAATTGTTTTTTCCCATGCCAATACTGCAATGGCTCATCATTAAGAAAGACCTCTGTTGAGTCATTCAGATAGTCCTGCACCATCGACTCAAGGTCATCAACGGTTCCTCCACTTTGCTTACTTTTTGCTGTGCCTGTGACATTTTTTCGAGAACCATACCCCATCAAACTTAGCCAATCCTCCTCCGCAGCCACTGTTAGTGTTGTCATTGTGTGTGGTGCAGATGATCCACTTGCCGGTGTCTTTAACGGCTGAGAGGTCACTTGTGCCCCAGCCACAGGTGCAGAAGTGGATTCTTGTGACTGGGGATGGCCTGCTGATGCTAATGCTGATGTACTGTCTTCTCCTTCAATAACCTGCCGTTCTTTTTCAAACCTCTTGGCTGACCAGGCTAACCAATGTTTGTACTTCTGAACATCTGCATCAGCAAAAGGAAAGAATGCTTCGCCTGCCAGCGCCTTTTTGTAGCGTGGATCCAGAATAGTAGCACAAATGTAATGCTGTTCTGACTTGATCTTTTGAAGACGTTCATCACCACGTAGGCGCTCTAATAATTTCTCAGACAAAATAAAATGGTCTTTTTTTTCCCATCTTTTTCAAACTCAGAAGACACCGCCATCAGTTGGTGCTCCAGCATGCACAACAATGGGATAGCTTTTCCCAAATTACAGTCCTCCTGGCTGACTGCACGCGTGAAGAACTCAAAAGGACGAAGCATGTCTGTCAGGCTTTTAACTATGTCCCATTGCGCCGCACCCATCCGCATGTCCTCCTTCTGAGATGTACCCTCTGTGAAGAAATAGTGATCGAGTACCGTATACTGCTCATACAGACGCTCAAGCATGTAGACGGTTGAGTTCCAACATGTTGCCACCTCCTGGATGAGTGCTTTCACTGGTATTCGACTTTGAAGTAGCAGCCTCCTCAGATGCTTCCGGGCCTTAAAAGAATGGCTGAAATGGTTGCACATTTTGCGGCAGGTGGCCATTACCGCGAACGCTGCACTGTCTCTATCACTCAAGAATTTTTGAACTACCAGGTTGATACAGTGCGCCAAACACGGCACTCTAAAATAGTGACCCAGCGCCATGGCCTTAACTACATTGGCGCCATTATCCGTGGAAACATAACCAATCTGGCGTTTTTTTGGGGATAGCATTTTCAAGACCTTTTTGTCAAACTCGTCCAAAATGTTTTGGGATGTGTGACTTTTCTCCAAGCCAAACATGGCTAGTGTTGCATGTTTCCGAGCAGCTTTGAAAACTTTGTCCGGGTCAACACCTGCGTTTAGCTTTGCTTTAACACCTGAAAAAGAGACCCAGTGTGCAGTGATGCACATGTAATCAGCGCCTGCGCCACTGGTCCACATGTCTGTTGTCAGATGTATTGTGTGAACAGCACTCTTCTGCAAAGCTGCCCCAATCGCCTCCAGCACATCTTCATGTAGTGCTGGAACTGCAACTCTGGCAAAATAGAACCGGCTAGGAACCTTCCATTTAGGGCAGAGCGTTGCAACTAATTCTAGAAAACCTACCGCTTCTACAAAAGAAAAAGGGAGAAGGTCCACAGCTAGCATTTTAGCCAGCTTAGTGTTATACAGACGCGTCAGTGGGTGGTTGCGTTCATATGGCACGTCTGAAGTAAGCATTGTTCTAATGTTGCCCTGGACCAAGCATTTACGGGCTGATAATGACTTCGTTGACCCAATTTTGCTCGCTGGTGAACTTTTGTGCGTTGGTGTCTCACTCGCTCCAACACTCTTAGTGTGCCTCACATTGGGTGTGCTGCTGACATGGGTACTGGGTGTAAGGGAAGTGTTTGACACGTCTTCTTCCTCCTCGTCATCATCAGATGCAACATCAACGTTTCCTTGAATTCGGCCTTTCTTGATCGCATCTAGGTGCGCAAACCATTGGACAGTGTGCTGTCTCCTAAGATGACCTCTCTGGCCTCCGGTACCATAGTTGGTACCTGGCTTACCATGACTAACTGCAAGCTTACAAAGGGTACAAATGGCAAACTTTGGATTTTTTTGACAAACAGTAAAGAAGTCCCAAACTGGGGACTTGAAGTGTCTGTGGGACCTGGAGGAGGCGGCGATACTGGTGGTGGTGGTCATGAAGCTAATGCCAGATGAAGTGGAGGATCTGGATTGCCCAACTTTTAGTACGTTGTGCACTTTCACCGCCACTAATTAAGGTCGAGGTGGATGGAGGTCTCTTCTTGCCAGAAAGAAATATGGAAGCGGGACGAGTTGGTGTACTACTTAACTCCAATGATTGTGGTGTTTCCACTGCCTCCTCATCGACAACATCATCATCATCACGCTCAACAGCTCTTCGGGCTAGGGTCAAAATGTCTGTTTGCTGCATGCCCGCTGGGGCTGCAGTGACCTTTATGATGACTGGGTCGTCGTTGGCAGAGTCTTCATCAGCAGCAGTATCCGCCACTTCTTGTTGAGCCTCATCACACTCCATAACTCTGAGACTTTGGACGAGCTTCTTTTTACGCTTAACTACCTTTGTCGGATCATGGTGTGCCTCACTCTCAGACGGCAGTGGTGCTGGTTCCCAAGTTTGATCCGTATCATCAGAAGGAGGTGTGCTTGAAGAAGATGTAGACACCACCCTTGATCTCTTCCTTGCTAGGGGTGTGGAAGACAATGAAGGATCATCAGGAGGAGTGGCTTCCTCAAATGATACCTCGCCTTGATTGTCGATTTCCTGATGTGCCCCTACTTCGGGAGGAACAACTATTGTGGGCACTTGTGACCCTCCATGCACCTCTGCTTGCGCATCTCCTTGCGCTGCCTCTCCTTCCACATGTACTTGGGCTTGTACTTGAACATGTGATTGTTGTTGCGGCTGTGGTTGTTCAACACTCGTCAGATGAGCTACAACAACCTGTGTTGATTGAGGGACATTGCTGCTGCTTTCTTGCGATGAGCCAACATCACTGGTCGATGGTGATTGAAGAACTATACTGGCTGCCTCTGCAGCACTCAAGGGCTTGGACTTAAGTTGGTGTGGTGGTGGTGGTGGCACTGAGCCCAATGGAGCGGGGGTGCTGCTGCCAGCTTGGTCCCCAGCAGATCCCGCTGCTGCTGCAGGCATACTTTTTTTTTTACTCCCAAAAAAAGGGGCGGGTGGCACACCAGTCTCCTTGGTAACTTGCTTCTTCTGCTCCTTACTGGCACCTTTCTTGCTAGAGGAGCTACGGGTTACTTTTTTTGGGGCCATCTTCTTCAGAGCAGGTCAGAACAGCAGGCAGCAGTTGCACGAGTTGCAGAATTGTCTGTGTCCAGACGTGACGTCGCGTGACGTTATGCTGCACACACACACCGCTGCAGGACTTCTTCCTGGCACTGGTGGTTCTCTTGAGTCTTGTGCACCTAAAAGCAATGGAAGACAGAGGAACATCAGTTCAGTTATACACCCCAAAAAATCGACAAAACACAGAAAAATGAGCACAATCCCATGCCATCCATGATGTTTATATTGAAGACACCCCACAGAAAGACTAGGGCCATGCAAGTATGCAACACTCACTACCCCTGGGCATAATGGATGAAAAGTAGGCAAAATAAGTGCAGGCCTCAGACACTGCCTCTCTTCAAAATGGCCCCTTACACCCCAAGCACATGTTGCCTGTACCAGCCAGGACTCAAGATGGCCACCACCACCACCCACATGGCCACAGTCCACATCAACAGTACACCCCCAAAAAACAGAAAACCAGCCAGAAATCACCACAATCCAATGCCATCCATGATGTTTACATTAAAGAGAGTGAGACCACACTACAGGCACACTCAGTCCATGCACCACTACCCCTTGGCAAAAGGCCCCACCAGCAGCCCCAAAAAAACGACAAAAAACAATAAAATCAGCGCAATCCCAGCCCATCCATGGCCTCAATGGTGTTTAAATTCAAGAAGACACCCCTCAGAAACACTAGGCCCATGCAACACTCACTACCCCTGGGCATAATGGATGAAAAGTAGGCAAAATAAGTGCAGGCCTCAGACACTGCCTCTCTTCAAAATGGCCCCTTACACCCCAAGCACATGTTGCCTGTACCAGCCAGGACTCACGATGGCCACCACCACCACCCACATGGCCACAGTCCACATCAACAGTACACCCCCAAAAAACAGAAAACAAGCCAGAAATCACCACAATCCAATGCCATCCATGATGTTTACATTAAAGAGAGTGAGACCACACTACAGGCACACTCAGTCCATGCACCACTACCCCTTGGCAAAAGGCCCCACCAGCAGCCCCAAAAAAACGACAAAAAACAATAAAATCAGCACAATCCCAGCCCATCCATGGCCTCAATGGTGTTTAAATTCAAGAAGACACCCCTCAGAAACTCTAGGCCCATGCAACACTCACTACCCCTGGGCATAATGGATGAAAAGTAGGCAAAATAAGTGCAGGCCTCAGACACTGCCTCTCTTCAAAATGGCCCCTTACACCCCAAGCACATGTTGCCTGTACCAGCCAGGACTCAAGATGGCCACCACCACCACCCACATGGCCACAGTCCACATCAACAGTACACCCCCAAAAAACAGAAAACCAGCCAGAAATCACCACAATCCAATGCCATCCATGATGTTTACATTAAAGAGAGTGAGACCACACTACAGGCACACTCAGTCCATGCACCACTACCCCTTGGCAAAAGGCCCCACCAGCAGCCCCAAAAAAACGACAAAAAACAATAAAATCAGCACAATCCCAGCCCATCCATGGCCTCAATGGTGTTTCAATTCAAGAAGACACCCCTCAGAAACACTAGGCCCATGCAACACTCACTACCCCTGGGCATAATGGATGAAAAGTAGGCAAAATAAGTGCAGGCCTCAGACACTGCCTCTCTTCAAAATGGCCCCTTACACCCCAAGCACATGTTGCCTGTACCAGCCAGGACTCAAGATGGCCACCACCACCACCCACATGGCCACAGTCCACAGTCCACATCAACAGTACACCCCCAAAAAACAGAAAACCAGCCAGAAATCACCACAATCCAATGCCATCCATGATGTTTACATTAAAGAGAGTGAGACCACACTACAGGCACACTCAGTCCATGCACCACTACCACTTGGCAAAAGGCCAAACCAGCAGCCCCAAAAAAACGACAAAAAACAATAAAATCAGCACAATCCCAGCCCATCCATGGCCTCAATGGTGTTTAAATTCAAGAAGACACCCCTCAGAAACACTAGGCCCATGCAACACTCACTACCCCTGGGCATAATGGATGAAAAGTAGGCAAAATAAGTGCAGGCCTCAGACACTGCCTCTCTTCAAAATGGCCCCTTACACCCCAAGCACATGTTGCCTGTACCAGCCAGGACTCAAGATGGCCACCACCACCACCCACATGGCCACAGTCCACATCAACAGTACACCCCCAAAAAACAGAAAACAAGCCAGAAATCACCACAATCCAATGCCATCCATGATGTTTACATTAAAGAGAGTGAGACCACACTACAGGCACACTCAGTCCATGCACCACTACCAGTTGTATCATGCACCCCTAACCAACCCTGGTCCTACTGGATACTGTGGCTACCAACAATATAATGTATTTAATGTTCTGAAAAAGTTCCAAAATTGTACTTGCAGCAACTGTAATGCCCCAAACAAACTTACTTGTGAAAGTTGATTTCTAATCCAAAAGTGATCCAAAGACAGTCAAAAAGGCCTCAAATCCAAATATCCAGCAGCACCCACAAAAAGTAATCCTTCCAGCTCCAGATCCAAATGAAAGTGACCAGGAGATGGACAAAGCATTGGGAGGAGCCTGCTGGACAGGAACAGGAAGTTGGAGACTGTGGGGCACTTCCTTCCTCCCCCCCCCAAAAATGGACTCCTTGCAAAAAAAAAGGCCATGCAAATGTCAGCCTGAGGAGTGATTCTGATAAAAATCATAATTTTCTGAAGGTTTATCCTGTTTGCTGGTGATTTTCTTGTGCAGAATTGCAAAATCTCTATTTCGCGAGTGCGAGATTGTTCCTTTCCGCCGCAACTACGTGTTCGCAATTGCGAACTCTCGCGAGGTATGCTGTGCAAGGTGGCAAGCCGCGATTACGTATTCGCGGGCGCCAAACTCCCGCGGGATCACGCAGCAAGATCCAAAATGGCGCGGCACTCGCTAAATATGATTGAGAAAAACAACTCGGCAAATGCTTAATGACGGAAAGTGAACGCCGTGCACCGCGCCGCAACCAAGCAAAAAATCCGCCGCAAGCGGATTCACGGATTTTCGACAAATTCGCGAGAGTTCGCGGATTGCGAATTTGCCGAAAATCCGAAAAATCCGCGATCGGAGCGGATTTTACGCCCATGCTTACCAGCAACACTAGATAACATTTCATTTATACGAGGTACAGGATACCTGTCAACACAAATACATTCATTCAAGTCTCTCAAATTCACACACATATGGATGTTGTCATTGGGTTTGTGTGCAATAACACTAGGACATAACCAATCAGAAACCTCTATATGTTCTATTATTTTCTCCTTGCATAATCTCTGTAGTTCATCTCTCAGCTTTCCTCTTAGAGCCATAGGAACATTACGTACCTTGTGTACTTTCGGTCTGGCATCTTTCATCAATACAATCTGATGTTCAAATCCTTTAAGACATCCTAGTTCCTTCTTAAATAAATTAGGAAAATCCTTAACCCATTTGTTGTTGTCAAGAACATCCGTCAACAACACCTGTGGCGGATGATTTGGATTGAGAATGATACCCAATTTTTCTGTTCTTTCCATTCCAACAAACACTTTCCAGTTTCAACCACACATTTTTGCTATAGAATTCTGTGTTTTAAATTTCACATTTGCGTTGAAATACCCCAAAACTGGAAGTTTCATACCACAATACCCTTGTGGTTCTACATCAGTAGGAATTAGTATAATGGAACCTAAATCTTGATATTTTTGATTGTCTATTAAAGTAAAAGGTGAACAAGAATCTGCCCACATCTGTATTACCTTACTATTGATAGTTATCATACATTTGGGAGGAACATGCACTTCTGATTGCTCACAATGCAGGGTCTTCGCATCTACAACAACAATTACTTCAATATCAAAATAATCCTCTACCTGTACATCATCTGTTGAATACATTACCATGAAATTATCTATAGTGTTAACTGATTTATTTTGTTTTTGAAATTCATTCGCTTTGCACACCCTTGAAAAATGACCTATTCTCCTGCATTTATAACAACGGCTCTTAGCAGCAGGACAATGAATAGCATCAGTCTATAGCTTCCGCATCTATAACAAGACATTCTATACATATCAACTTGTTTTCTCACCACATTTTTGTCGTTTTCACTATCTGTCTTCACAACCATATTGAGATTAGAACTCAATGCAGACACCTTACTAGGATCTGCATCATATTTAGAATTATTTTCAACTAAATCTTTTATGCATTGTGAAGTATTTTCAATACGTTTAGCAATTTCAATTGACTTGTCTAAAGTAGGATCTTTAAAATCTAATAATCTCCCTTGGATTTTCTTATTATTGGTCCTGTTTATGAGTTTGTCCCTAATATTTTCATCCCTTAAATCTTTAAACTTACATGTTATTGCAAATCTTCTTAAGACATCCACACACCATGTTAAATTTTTTCTCCTTGTTTTTGGGAAAGTGAAAAAAATGTATGCCTTTCTACAACTAAACTTACTTTTTTTCAAAGATGTCAGCTGATGCTGATAAGGCACTTTCATACAAATCCACCCCATCATCATCTGATGAATCATCTACATTTCCAGTAGTAGGCGGAAAATTAGGAAAAGTGCTTAAAACTTTCCTTCTTTCTACACCTAAATTAACTGTAAAAATAGCTAATTTCCTCTTGGCAATAAATACATCACCCCAATTGCCTCCAAATACATGACAAAAGCCTCCCTCCAATCCTCCCATTCCATGCAGGGAGGACCTGGATCCTGTAGAAATGTAGGTGGAGGAGAAATGGACTGTGTAGCCATCACAATTTTAAATTGTTATGGTCACACATAAACTAAAATATAAGTTAAATTCCTATATTGGCAATATATGTCTTCACACAATAATAATGTTGAATGTGAAAGTTAAAAGTTCATACTCGGCGTGATGTAAATCTTGCTTTGGAATTCATTAAACAGTCAGTTTGGTTCATCACGCATAGAGCTGAATATCCACTCATCGGCGATTTCCTTGAAATGTTCTTAAAAGTTTCAGTAACACTCACCAGACGCTTCTTCAGTCTCCCGTTAAACCCTTTGCAACCTCAGGAAATTAAAAACAATCATATGAAACATGAAGAAAAATTGAGATGGCGACACACATGTCTTGTACAGGTCACTGAGTCATGTCAGGTCACAGCGTGTGTATGTCGTAATGCAAGATGTAATATGTTTATGTTGTTTTGTTGCCGAGCATCCTGCTTCCCAGCAACCTCAGAATATGTATTGACGTTTTCCTGTCGGATGTCGCATCACGTCTTCTTTACACCAATTGCAGCATTCTTCTTCGCAAACTCCGCGCTCGATCCACAGGATTCTTCTATGCAGTAGTTTGTTGCCAGGCTACAAACGGCTTAGATTGCAGCCTTCTTCTTCACGAACTCCGAGCTCGAATTTCAGGGTTCTTCCATGCAGCAGGTCATTGCCAGGATAAAAGTGGTCCACTCCAAGGTAATGTTTACCTTGAACAGCAACTGCCTCCTCATAGGTACACCATAGATTTTAGATTAACATCCGTACCTCTCAATCAGACGAATTTTCTTCAGACGTAGCAAAATATCTATTCGAATAGCAATGACCTGGTTGGGGGTTGTACAAACAAGTAGTATTTTCAAAGAAATCCTCATCTGTCCGTGACTTCTTCAAGACCAAACACTGTCCTCCATGGTTGTGCATCCCATCCTCGTCGCCATTTTTGCAAATACAGGACACTGTGGATTGATGAAGAGGTCTTTATTGAAGAAATAGCGTAACGACCACCAGAGGCCAACCTCTTAGCTCCTCAGCCAAGCTTTACAGCTGGACTCTTCAATCCAGATTCCAACAGTAGAACCTTGTTGTTAGGAGATGGTAAGATCACAGATGGAATGTCATTAAACACAACATTCTAGACACTAATCAATTATAATATAGGACTCTATTTGGTAAGCTCTTCAATAGGTTTTAATGGGAGATCTAATTGTAAAGGGAGAAGAGGGGTACTCTGGCCAAGATTCGTCAAGGACCACATACATTTATTCTCTTCCATCCCTAAGTTTGCAACATCAAAGTGACCCCAGAGTTGAGCTCCATAAAGAGCAGCGTTATTTACTTGAACTTTCTAAGTTAATTAGCAAACCCTAAAAATGGGCAATGCCCTGTGCTTTATGAGGCAGGAATGTATTGCAATTTGTGGCACAATGAGTTAGTGTCAGCTAACCTAATCCCAAACTAGTCTAGTGTATTAACTCTCTCAAGATAGTTCCCCCCAGGGGCATTGTCCCCCTAAACATTTTCAGGCCAAAGAAAAACATAAACTTAGGGTCAATAAAAACATACATTTTGTCTTCTGGGCATTATATTCCAGCCCGTTCACAAAAAAACAGACACGCTCTTGAGTAGGGTTTGGAGTCCTTTTGGGTATTTGGAAATGAGCATGCAAAAAGTAAGACCAGGACCCTCTCTCCAGCTAGCCTGGGGGCACCATTTTTGCAGTTGGATGGAAAACTAATGCAGTTAATATTAACTAAAAGAAATAAGGCTGGTGCTAGAACACAACTTTGGCTGATGCCTTTGTCAATATTAATTTTGCCTGCAAGTTCCCCTTCTATGCCCCACCTGACTTGGGCAAAATTATTTTCATGGAGGCACACTATTATCTTTAAAAGATCTGGAGGAACTTCCAATTTAGTGAGGACTTGCCATGGCTTCTTTCTCGTCACAAGGACAAATGCAGCTCCAGGGTTGTCAAAGGCAGCTTATAGATGCCCATTGTCAATGTCTACTGTCCTCTATTTAATCAAAGAAACTCTAAAAACCTAATCAACAGTTGTTTTCCTTAATCCAGTCATTCAATTTTTCTAGCACTTGTTTGGCAAAATAATATTTGGATGCTACCCAGAAGACTAATGGGGCAATCATTTTTGGCAGGTTTCTCCAACCCTCTTTAAAGATAGGAACAATCTTAGCTCCTTTCCACCAAGGGAAGGTTGGAGCCTGGCAAAGGGTTCATTTTACCAGGTGGAAATGGCAGATTAAACTGCACACACAAACAATGCAGTGGTATGCCTGACATGTGTCAAGTTCCGGTGAGGAACGAACCAACTGCCCGCATACATCAACATAGCTAGAAGGCCGCTAGCGGAACTACATTTCCCAAGACCTCCGCACAAAGAACTACTATTCCCAGATGGCCTAGCGCGGAGCATGCGCAGGCCTCTTATCACAATAACGGAAGGCGGAAACAACAACCGGCATCGGATATTCAGCGTCCGTACGAGACTGTACTCCACGAAGCTCCTAAGGTGAGATACAGTTCACAGGATTCCTTTTTGGTTATTTGTTGCGAACAAGGGATTGTTCAGCAAGGTGAGCGGATGCTCCCTCTCGACAGGAGATCCCGGTTCCAGTTTGGCTTGGAGCATATTTCTTGCGTGGTCGAAGTCGGGCTGTGTGGGAAGGACTCCCACCGGAGCTCGTTAAAACTTTGCTTTCCGGTCATTGCACGAAGGCTTAGTAAGGGATATATGACGGTACAACGCGTACCGTCACAACGCATACCTTTACAACGCGGCCGTGACAACGCAAGTCGTTACCACGACTTGCGTTGGGGGGGCGCGGATTTCGAATAGTTTAATTTACTATTCTAACACCAGTCCCCGTGGACCCTAGGGAAGGTGTTAGGATAGTAAATTAACTATTTTGAGACCTTGAGCGCCCTCCAGCGCAAGTCGTGGTAACGACTTGCGTTGTCACAGCCGCGGTGTAAAGGTACCGCGTTGTGAAAACATCGTTGTAAACGATGTTTACCCTTAGTAAGTGTGGAAGGAACGAGTGGCATTGTCGGCCACTGCTTAGCACAGTGCCCTCCGCTGGGGAGTGTCGGACCGACACTCATGCGGGGGATGGTAAGACCAGGGGACATTTTCTGAGGAAACTTATCTAGCCTTAAATTAGAACTCGAGTGGCATTATCGGCCACTGCTTAGCACAGTGCCCTCCGTTGGGGAGTGCCGGGACCGGCATTCATGCGGAGGATGGTTCAATCATTGATTTATATACCTTCTTTAGTTAGGTTACGTTGGGTGTCTTTAACCCTGTAACTGACTTTTCTTTGAACTTCCTTTTGTAATACCAGGTTATTTTTATTGCTTTCATTAAACCTGTTGGCTTCTTCAAAGGGTCTCTTGTACTTTGATAAGTCCGTATGTGCTAATATTGTACATATAGTGGTTTCCTGAAAAAGATCCGATCCGGAGGGTTCCAGGGATTACAACATGTTGAAAAGGACTACCAAAGTGTATGGCACAATCAGTGCTGCAGACCTACTAGCATTTAATTTACATGCCCTGTGTATCACATTACAATGGAATTACAGGTAAGTTAAATATGCCAATTGGAGCTAAGCCACATTTGCCATATGTAATAGAGAGAGCACAACCACTTTAGCACTGGTTAGCAGTGGTAAAGTGCACAGAGTCCTAAGGCCAGCAAAAACGAAGTCAGCAAAAACAGGAGCTTGGAAGGCAAAATTTGGAGACAACTACATCAATTATATCAGGTCCAACACCAGGGGGGACATCTACTAAGCTTTTGCGCCGTGTTTGCGTTACAAAAGTGATGTAAAATGACACAAAATCTTTTTTGTTGTAATTTACTTTCCAGCGCTAAATTTGTTTAGCGCTGGAAATGATGTAAAGTAATGCAAAGCAGTGCATTGTGCTGCTTCGCGTTACTTTGCTTCATGTGGGGCATACCAAGGGTGATGCATGGGCGTTCCAATGCAACCACCCAAGGTTTCGTACGCTAAACCCAATTTACTAAAAACAGTAGATTGGGTTTAGCATGAGAACACTGCGCTCTTTTCAACTAGGTGCAAGGAAGGAGAAACTATCCGACTTTGCATGCTTACTGCACTGTGCAGCACGCATAAAAAGTGGGAAAAGCTTTCCCTTGTGTCGAGCATATTATTTTGTACAGGAAGTGTACCCTTCGTGTACAAAACCTATGCTACACTCATGCACACACCCTAGCGCTACATCGCTGAGGAGTGTGCATGGGGCATTGCTGCTGAAATCAGCACCGGCGCAAGGGAAAAGGGAGGAGAGAGCCATATCTTAAAAAATATGGTGCTCTCATGCTCCCTCCCTGTCACGCAACGCAGCGCAACCTCACGGGGGGCTGCTTTGCATTGTGCAAATTTTTGTAAGAGAAATTTATATGTTTGTCCAAGGAGTCCATTTTCAAGAGAACGAGAATGGATATTTTCACAAGAATAGATTGTTGTCTCAGTATCCATGAACTGTACGTACATCTTGCTGTATACTACAGTATGCTTACTTAGGGGCTTAGCAAAAGAGTAGTCTGTACAATAAATACCACCATTCTTCATGTTTTTCAGATTTAAAATTAGAACCAGTGTGAAATCTGCAAATAAAACACATTTGTATCCATAAGGTGTCCTTAGTACATCCATTTTGGTTGAAAACATTTATTTCATGAATTTGTGTTTCTAGAAATCTATTAGCATAATTTGGTTAATCGCGCACTTTTGTCTGCATATGACAGCCGTGATTTATTTGACGCAAGCAAGAAATGCAATATAGACAGATGGCGTGTACTGTTACATTAGAACTCTATTCATAGAAGTGATTTACAATATTTGTTTCTAAGTAGGGGAACAGAAAGTCTTAATTTCCTGAACGTGAAACAGTATATAGAGATCTTGAGTTTCCAATCTGGTGTGTCAGCAGGAAGTCATTGATTTTCCATAAAAACTATAGATTCCTTTTAGCTGATGTGTGAAACTAAGGTCTATATTTACTGGAAAAGGGAACAAGGAAGATAGGCCCTAATAAAAGACAACATACCATCATTGGTGAGCAATAATTAATATTCTTTTTCTACGCCTTTAACAAGAGCACATAGGCAGTGCATCGAACATTCGGGGTTAAGAATGTGTGACTACTATAACGTGACTTTCAATTCTTTTGTTTGCTGTTGGGGACGTGTCACAACACTCAGTTTTTTTTGTTTTGTTGTATGCTTTCAACTCAAACTTAATTGAACAAACCTTTGGATTTTATTTCGACTCTGAAAGACATCTGGATTTTCTTCCCCTGTGCTAGTGACTACATAATCAATTGTACGAAGTGTTTGGTCAACTAGAGTAGATTCTGTATGCCCACTTTGAAGTTCAGAAACTCCCTCCACTCAGAGCTCCTGTCCCCAAACTCTCTATGCATGGACTTCTGTCTTAAGCCACATCCAGCTCCAAGTTTTTTGGCACAATTACCCGAGGGCCTCACTAATGGTATTTTGGCATAGGGCAGAACATCAAGACACCAAAGGGCAGGAATGCACTGTATTTAAGCAATACAGTGCATTCCTGTTCTTTCTCCCTGTGCAGGTTCTGTTTCAGCAGCCTAGCACCAACGTAGGTTCTCTTGCACCATTGGGCATGGGTGACTCCATTCCAGACAGGATTGTTTTTGTGCAGGAATGGGCATGTTCCTATGCAAAAAAAATCCTAAGAGCCATGTTCCTATTTCTATTTGTGATGCAAAATGCAGCAAATATGGAAAGACGAAATAACGAGGAGAAATAAACATTTTTCTCCTTGTTACTCCTCACCTCAGAAGACATACGGAGTTGACGCTTCCCTGCGTTTATATCACTTTGTAAATCTGTTTCAGCATCAAATTCTATGGGTGTTGCGTTGGAAAACCCACAGCACCAGCCAGAGTAAGACTATGCAGCAATTTGCACTGCGATGCCTCACTCATGATTTATGAGGCCACTAAAAGCCATGCAGTGCATTTTTGTGTAGCTTCATAAATCTTTATGAGGGTCCTGCGTCACACATGTACCACCTTACGTGGTGCAAAAGTGACTAAGGGCTCTCATAAACATGTGGACATCAATGATGTGGACTGGGGACAACATCAGAACTCTGTCCAGGCTTTGTGCATTGGCCTTCGAGTGCAGGTTGTGGACAACTGCTAATTCCTGTGCTAGCTTTTCATTTACATAAAACCACAGCGCAAACCTTTGATTATAAACAGGCCTTTGGTGGTACAGAGGGGCAAAATTGCTTTGGGTATTTGATTGGTCATGCTCTGTGTCCAGGCCTTGTGACCTTATCCTATCAGGAGGAAAGTTGGACTTTTGCCTGTTCCCTGCATTCAGTCTTTTTCCACACAAAAAAAAGAAAACAACTGCATATCGCTTTAGCAATGTGCAGCAGGCTGTAGGCACAGCATTCTGCACCTTCTACCCTCTTTTAAGTTCCTATTTATGCACCCATATTGCTTTTCTTTAAGGTCAAAATTGTTCTTGAACTTTAAATGTCACTATGTTCAGAGGATGTCAATGATCAACAGCATTAGTTCTTTAACAGTTTAAATATTCAATGCCATATTAAGACCACAATCAATTTAAATAGCATGATCAGGTCTCATTCTGACTTTCGATCCTAACACCCATGTAGCATTTATTTTTCAATTGCTCAAGTCTGCTAGACCATTTGCTTTTTTTAAAGATAACATATGTGTCTAATCCCATATGCTGTGCATTATTTCTGCTTTTGCGCCCCATTCAATGCATATTTTTCTGTGTGTTTCTATTACCATTTATGTATATTTTAAAATGCATGATTTTATTTTCATTTCATTTATGTTTACTCATAGTATAACAATGCTTTCCTGTAGGTTAATAATCTAGCAATGATTTTGTATGTCATATATTCATATATTATAATATTTAAAGAACAGACCAGTATTCGTATACAAATGTGTAAGGGAACTTACATATTTCTATTTCTACCCTGCATCAAGAATTGTGAGGCTTGCTTTTCACAAAACAATGTTGGAGAAATATTGTATAAGGTGCAAGCGAGATCCCCTGGGGAAGAACGGAGCTTCAGACATTGCAGACGGAGTACGTATCTGGCAGTAGTCTGTATCAGTGTTGCACACCGGTGCTTGTTGACACTAGCTATGTCATTCTCAAGAACATCAATATAACATGAATGCAGATTGGCCTTGTTCATCTGAGCAGGCTGCAGACTGGCAAAACACTGAGGGCCTAATTACGATCTTGGGCGGACTGGCACGCCTTCAGTGGCAGTCCATCTGCCCGTCAGTCCTTCGGTCCGACCAATACATTATGATGCAGGCGGTCGGACCCTTGTTGGACGAGGGGCAGGCCATTACCTCTGACAGGATCTACTGGTCCCGATGGGGCAGCGTTCGGAATCTCGATCCCTAATTACGATATCCCTTTCCGACAGCCTTTTCATGGTGGTCCGACCGACAGCCTTTTCATGGTGGTCCGACCGACAGCCTTTTATGGTGGTCCGACCGCCATGAAAAGGCTGTCGGTAAGTGACTTTAGGAGCCCCAAACTGGGTCTTGTCCCTCATGGGCCATTGTAAAGTAGCCCTGGGTGCACATGTAGTACCCCCTTGGACATTCATGCACCATCTGCCATGTACAACATGGTGAATGGCACACAGTGCATGGGTGTGTAAAAAGCGCTCTTTAACACTGTTGCTTGTGCTGCACCCCTTTTCTTTGGCCACAGCACAAGCTGCAGTGTTAAAGAGTCCTTTCGGACTGCCAGCATGGCGGTACTATCATAATTGGGTGGTCGGACTGCAGACTGCTTGTCGGGTGTTCTCCTGAACGCCGCGATTGTGGTTGGTGGTTTGACCGCCCGTAAATGTAATCATGGCCTGAATTATGACCACATATCAGTGATACAGGCTGTTTAGGAAGCTCCTATACTTGCCTCATTTTTGGTCCCAATATACACATTAGCTAGAGCTAGCAATGAAGGGATCCTATCAATATTTCATCTAAAGTTTGCCAAGCCACATACTATGCAAATAGGTTGCCAATATATATTGTTTTTAGCTACACTGTCATTAGTTTACAGACCGTAATGTGTATATATGCAATTGCATCAATAGATATACTCTGCACTGAAACAGGGCTTTAACATTTAAACAGTTTCTTGTAGGTGTGCATCTTGCACACAGGTATTCTTTGCCTTATAAAAAGAAAGTATATTTTCATACTGTGGCCCTGTGTTGCCCTTCTGTTCCTTTTGCAACAATGAACATGACTCAAGGACAGCTATCAGCTGACATGGATCTCCATCTCTTGAATATATGCGCTGGACAAACACTATAGTTGCAAACATCTGTTGGGTTGGCTCACTCACATTTAAAATGAGTTCACCAGTACAGCTATCAGGGGCCTTGGGCCTCCATCTCCTGTATTTCAATGCAGGAAAATGAGAACCAAGACAGTAGTTCCATCTGACAATAAAGAAGTTATCAGATGCCCCTGTCTTCCCTTATGAATGCTGGTGAAGAAGTGCCTGTGTGCTTGTTATAGAAGATCGGGGCTGAAGAATGCTGCCACAGTTTGTAGGAAAAAGGAAGGGGAACTTTGGCTCCCTATCTTCTATCTCAGGCCAAAGAGGTAGGGTGATTGGTCTCTTCCAGGAGTTTTGAAAAAGGGCAGTTCAACAGGGAACTTGTACCACACATTTTCTCTGTGACCCTTGTCGTAAATATTAGAATAGTAGAACATGTTTCTGCCTCACCAACTCGTTCGCAATATTCTTTTGCAGATCCAGAGACTAATGGGGAAATCTTTTCTCTCTGAACTATGTGGTAAACCAGGGGGATTGCATAGTGGGGAGACCACACTACTGCTCAATCCCCCTGGACAAGGGCCACATAATTTGCATTTGAGTGAGGGACACTGGCAGTCATTTAAATTCTTTTTGGGAAAACAAATAGCTAACAAACAAGACAGCTGGTTAGGAAAGTAATTTACCTAATATATAGACTCATCAGCATTCTATATAATCACAAATGAATTCAAAAGTTTCAAATCAAAGTACTAAATTTTAATTAATTGTACAGAATTCAATCAAACAAGAAATATTATAAAACACAATAAAAAAGGGGAGTTAATACACATGTATACAACACAACAAGAATGCTGATGAGTCTATATATTAGGTAAATTACTTTCCTAACCAGCTGTCTTGTTTGTTAGCTATTTGTTTTCCCAAAGCGTTTATCCCTGTCGTCTGGAGTTCCTATTCCAAAACAGGGGGTCCTTGTTATTTTGCACCAAAAAGTCATTTAAATTCTCCAATCAAATCCGGAGCATAAAATCAACTGTCTCAATTGATGTTAACCTAGTTAGGGGATGGTATTTGGTCTTTTCTAAGTTGCAGACAGAACCAAGGCTAATGAGAGTTTTACTGTCAGTGTGTCTGAAATGCATGTGTAAGTCATTGTCCTCCATGAAATCACATCACAGCTGGAAAACAGGCTAGAAGACTCAGACGTAGCTCCTGCTGCACCTTGAGGGGCATATTATCAAGGACAGGCGATACATTATCGCCGCTTTTATCGGCAGGAAACTGCCGATAAAGAGGCGATAATGGCCTTGATAATATGCTCTATGAATTCCAATCGAAGCCCATGTTAGATGTGAACACATCTAGGGCTAATTCAGAAGGAAGTCACAGGCGACATAGATTTTGTTCTGGAAAGCTTTAGATCGTAAAGGTATGAGCCACTCTCCGGGGAAGAAAGTAGCTGATAAAGAACATTTTATTGGTAAACTGCACATGAGGCAGCCAGAGAAAGACAATCAATGTTTTATTAAAGGAAGGGTAAAAGCAAAGTTATAAAGGTTATCCATAAAAGATATAAAATACGACTTAAAATACCCTGAAAAGTTTCTTTTACTTAATAAGATGTGTGCCATGAGAATGGCTTTCCTGCTTTCCCTCAACCAAAGTTAGAGAACAATACACTTTTAAAATGACACTGTTTAAGTGTGTGTCCACACTATCAGCACGTGACTTAATCTCATGCTACCGTTCTTTTAAATGTAGGTTCGCACCTAAATTTTACGTTAGATTTAAGTACTGTGCATCTATAAAGGCTTTCCAACAGCCGGCTGCCATAGAAAGTGTTAGGTTTGGCATTCCATTTGTGAAAAACTGGATACATTTTCCTTTTGCACTTTAATGTCTAATCTGGAGTCTGACTTGGCTGTATGCCAGCTCGTGTCAGAGGCTTTGTGTCCCATGTGAGAGCTGGATGCTCTGTCGCAGGCTCTCCTATGGGATTTGATATTAATGTAGCTTGAAGATTTCTTTGTGCATTTTATGGCTTAATTTTATTAAAAGCCATTTTGCTATGCTGGTTATATATATCAGGTCTTTCTCCAAGGTAGTATTCAATTGCCTTCATTCCGTCTTTATGGCTAATACTCGTATATAGAGATGTAATGTCCATAGTAATTAATAAATAATCTTTGTGCCCCTCAAAGTTATTCATTTTAGCCAAAAAGTCACCGGTATCTTTCAGGGAAGAGGGCAATTTCTGGACAATGTCCTGCAGAAAATGATCTATATATTGGGAGGCATCTTCTGTTAAACTGTTCATTGCCGAGATGATAGGACGACCTGGAGGTTTCTTTGCAATTTTATGTAATTTAGGTATAAAGTAAAGTACCGGTATAGTTGGTGTATTGTTTTTTAAAAACAGATATTCCTCTTTACTCAAAAGTCCCAATCCTTTCCAGGCCGTTAATTTTGTATAGAACTTTTCATATTTTGTTTTTAGCATAGTCTGGTCACAACGGCAATAGTCCTCCTTATCTGTGAGCTGTTTTTGAGCTTCATTGATGTAATCCGATTTGCTCCAGATTACCAAGTTGCCCCCTTTATTCGCATTGCTTATTACAATTTCCTTGTTGCTGGATAGTTTGCTCATCAATTGTTGATATTTGATTTCTAGTTTATTTTTATTTTTATTTTTTTATTTGTTTATTCTGTAGTTTAGCTGTTTCAGTTCCTTGATTAGTTGTTCATGATAGACATCTATCCCATCTCTTGGCATTATCGGGACAAAGGTTGACTGGGGGGGCTTTGAACATTAATTAATTAATTAATTAATTAATTAATTAATTAATTAATTAATTAATTAATTATGTGCTTATATAGCGCTGGAATCACTCCCGAAGGGGTACCTCCGCGCTTCGACCGCTGCGAAACCCTTCCTGGCTTCCCTGAGAGATGGTCCCTTAATGGGTATCTCCAGGGTGAGACCAGGCATCCCCGGCGGTCTGGTGGGGCCGTTAGTGAAGATGAGGCAAGCTAGTGCCCAGAGTTGCCGAGTGTGATCGCTGATCAGAGTGGGCACCGAGGCGAGAGAATTATCGAGTCCGCTGACCCTGGTCCAGAAACCTGCCGCGTCGGGAATCGAACCCTGGTCCCGGGCCGTCCTCTGCTCTTGGGTCTGCCGCCTCTAACCAGTGAGCCACACTACTCCACTCAACATTAGACCATCTACCTACGCTGACCATCTCCCAGGCTGACAGGCGTGTCGCTGCTGGTGGCGGAGCCCCTGCGGGTGTTCCGCGCCGGTCTCCCTCCGCCGTTGTTCTCTGAGCAGCCGCCGAGAGGGGGGGACAGAGAGGGTGAAAAAAACTACCCTTCCCAGCTGCCCCGTGACCCAGGACCAGACGCGAGGGATCAGAGAGCGCGCCTGCTGGCGCATAAAAGTGAACAGCCCCATCGGTGGAGCGGGGAGCTTTGAACATTAGACCATCTACCTACGCTGACCATCTCCCAGGCTGACAGGCGTGTCGCTGCTGGTGGCGGAGCCCCTGAGGGTGTTCCGCGCCGGTCTCCCTCCGCTGTTGTTCTCTGAGCAGCCGCCGAGAGGGGGGGACCGAGAGGGTGAAAAAAACTACCCTTCCCAGCTGCCCCGTGACCCAGGACCAGACGCGCGGGATCAGAGAGCGCGCCTGCTGGCGCATAAAAGTGAACAGCCCCATCGGTGGAGCGGGGGGCTTTGAACATTAGACCATCTACCTACGCTGACCATCTCCCAGGCTGACAGGCGTGTCGCTGCTGGTGGCGGAGCCCCTGCGGGTGTTCCGCGCCGGTCTCCCTCCGCCGTTGTTCTCTGAGCAGCCGCCGAGAGGGGGGGACCGAGAGGGTGAAAAAAACTACCCTTCCCAGCTGCCCCGTGACCCAGGACCAGACGCGCGGGATTAGAGAGCGTGCCTGCTGGTGCATAAAAGTGAACAGCCCCATCGGTGGAGCGGGGGGCTTTGAACATTAGACCATCTACCTACGCTGACCATCTCCCAGGCTGACAGGCGTGTCGCTGCTGGTGGCGGAGCCCCTGCGGGTGTTCCGCGCCGGTCTCCCTCCGCCTTTGTTCTCTGAGCAGCCGCCGAGAGGGGGGGACCGAGAGGGTGAAAAAAACTACCCTTCCCAGCTGCCCCGTGACCCAGGACCAGACGCGCGGGATCAGAGAGCGCGCCTGCTGGCGCATAAAAGTGAACAGCCCCATCCGCGTCGCGGGAGCGCCGGGTGAAGCCCGGGTAAAGGGCGGGCCCTCTACGGCCCTCCAAGGCCAAACGAGGCCGGGCTGGGCCATACCATCAACATCTGCTTCACCGCAACAACCGGTAACACCCAAGGTACTGTCTGCGATATTAGGTCCTGTTCTGTGGTGGTATTGTTCCGGTATTGCACTACGCCCCTTACAATTACTGTAACTCGATTTTGCGAAATTTGCCGATTTACCCCCAAAATATTAGGAGGGGGACCAAAAACAATAACATGCCTACGCTGAGATCTAAGACTAGGCAGAAAGTCAAGTCGCCGCTGCCACAGCCCTTACCAACTTTAACGGCGATAGACAAAATGTTGCAGCAAACTATTGGGGCTGTGGCAACTGCTATTGAAAACACCGAAAGGCGGCTCTCGATAGCGCCTACAGTTGCCACTCATGATACTGAGGAGGGTCCCGTGGTAACAATAACAGACGATCCTGATACAAGTTTTTTGTTAACATCTTCCTATGCAGAGCTCCCATGTGCCCAGGCAACCACAGAAACACCAAGAAATACAATCAGAAATGCTGTTTTTGCTAACCCAGAGGAGATATCTTTGTCTAGTCCCTTAACTAGAAACCCAGGTAAAACTGCCCCGAGATCTAGAAAGAACACTGCCCCAAAACTTAATAACAAAAAGGGGGGGGAGAGATAATTCTAAGACCAACCATAATCTGGTGACCCCAATGCCCACTACTTCATCTGGCATACCCTGTTGGGTAGCCAATATGGTGTCAGATCTTAAGGCAGGATTGGAGGAGACCATCAGTGCGCACCTCAAGCCCTTGATGTCCAAACTTGACAGATTAACTTCTCTAATAAATAACAAGGTGATAGGCTCAGTCAAACCAGTGACACAAGTGATAACCCCAACACTATGTATTCAGTACTCAGGTAGTCGAGGGGCAGAAAAGATCACACATAAGGGCAAGGTAGTGTCAGATAATAATTCTGTAAACCAAAAAAATAGTGCTGCCTTACTAAGTGGATCAGCAGGTAAGACATGTGTTCCCCCACCTCCCGGTGTTAATGGTAATGCTGGGCAGGTATGTAACAATCAAGGGAATAGCTCACTGCCACCTGGTAAGGACACTGCATGTAATACCCTAAAGGATATCCCTAAGGAGACCCCTAGTCAAGTAAAGACTACCACCCCAACAGTGCCAGCTAGGGTAAAAACGGGAGTACGCTTCCGATCATTTAACTTACCACCTGAAGCATTACCCTATGTAGTCGTGCTAACAGGTGTGCCGCCACTAAAGGAAGGCAAAAGAGAAAATGAAGTGGAGTTGAGGAATAAATGCATACAGTGGCTAAGAGCCAACAGGCCATTACCCTCACACATCTCTGGGGAAATATTGTCTGCAAGAAGGGGGCAATGGATTGGAAATGGAGTAAAAACTATTGCTGGGGATGTCATTGCTATAAACTTCAGGGATACCCAGATATGCAACTCCCCGATGTTGGGACTGCAAACTAACATATCCCCCCCCACAGAGACCTACATATCTAAATAGGGGTCAGACGAATAGGGCTCTGCACCAGGTGCAGCTAAATAGAGCAGACAATTGGCAGACTCCATGGCAGGCATTACCCTCCTATGATCCTGCACTTGCAATGCATGTACACTGGAACAGGTTCTGTGCTCTGGATAATGTCGATTGACCCGAGGGGAACAAAATGTGTCCACTTCAGACTAGGAGGGACAGTTTAGAGAAAGATTCACGATGGCTAGGGTGCTTGCCGCTTACACTTAAGAAACAGTTAGCTCTGTTGTGGTACCTACTCACAAATCTTTAGCAGTTGACTTGAATGACATACAAAGGATTGGGCATGTAGCTGAGTCAAGGGTAGGAATTATACTAGATAAGTTGGATACCCCGGCTGTAGTAGGGGAGGTTACAGATAGGAGTCCCCTGGGGGCTGGGGCAAATCAGTTAGTGACACAGTCTGGAATAAGAGCAGGGGTGGCTGCTAAATATATCATACAGGAATGGAGAGACTTTATAACTAGGTTTCATATTATTTGCCTCCAGGAGACCTGGGCTGCCGAACCTGAACAATATATACTAGAAGGGTTCAAAAGTTTCGTGGTTCCCGCAGTAAGGGCCCCATCTGGAAGAGCTATTGGTGGTCTTATAACATATGTAGATCTTCGCATCCAGGGGACCTGGTCAAATTTGAGCTGGGATTCAACAAACATGCAAGCGATAGGCTTTCGCCATAAGGGCCTAAAAATTACACTGAATAACTGGTACAATGCGGTGGGCTCAAATGGCAGAAATAACACCATGAAAGAACTGGACGATCGTCTCAAAATTAGGTAATCTGTTAACAAATCCACAGGGTCCCCATATATCATTCTAGCGGGAGACTTTAACTGCCACTTGTGTGAAAAATTAAGACCAATAAATAAGGACTGGTCACGTTGTCCGGAGGAAAAAGGACCACATTTTGCTCACACCTCAGAGGGCAGGGAAATGGAGAACCTTATAAAAGGGCATAATCTTTCATTTACAATGGATTTAATAACGATCGGCAACGTGAGGGAACCTAATGCAACGTATAAAGGAAGGGGCTTTCATTCCTTTATAGACTATGTTATGATGTCTCCAACACTTAAAAAATGGACCAGAAACTTTGAAATTGCATTTAGCCCTTTCAGTGATCACAACCCGCTGGTCTTTTCTTTAAAATACATGAACCTCAGAACAGTAGAAGATGTACCCGATGCCACAGAACAGGCAACGGCACAAGGGAGAAGACTTAAATGGGCCAAGGTTAATGGAGATTCATTCTACTTCAATCTTGTAACGAAAGGTCAAAAACAACTAAATGACTGCCTAGATGAAAATAAGAGCGGCGAAACTGTGGGTAGGGCTTTTGAAGAAATCGCCCAACTCGTGGATACCCTAATTTAAATCCTCCACAGGAGCTAAACCGTCTCATATGCCACGCTGGTTTGATCACGATTGCACCAAGGCTCTGAAAGATCTGAAAAAATGCCTTGCTGGTCTGCCAAAGGATAAAGTTAAAATAGCGGCCAGCAGATCCCATTACAAAAAACTCTGAAAGTGCGTAAAAGATCTTTACAAAAGCGAGCCTGGGAGGACCTAAGGGAAGCAGCAGAGAGAGGTGATCTCACGGCATTTTGGAGAGTTATTAACGACCCATGTTTCAAAGATCCGAGGGGGCCAGATATAGTGAATACAATTCTCCCCGAACAATGGTACAATCATTATCTAAGCCTGTACAATTATACTGGGATGGTCTTGCAAGAGGAAGGCGCAAAAATAGCAGTATCCGTAAGCTTAGACTTTTCGTTGGGAAAAGTAAAATCAGCAATTCAATGGCTTTCAAAAAACAAAGCGCCAGGCCCTGATGGCATCCCCCCTGACCTTTATTTGAGCAATATTGACTTGTGGGCACCCATCCTTACTAGGGTCTTAAACGAGGCAGTAGTGGCAGGACTGCCTCGCTCTTGGTCCTCGGCAGTCATCGTCCCAATCTATAAGAAGGGCAGCCGGGACGACCCCCAATGCTATCGTCCTATATCATTAATAGATGTAACGGCCAAGGTTTTGGGACGGGCGATTTTAAATCGTATACAAATTTGGGCTGAGGACAACCACATTTTAACAGATGTACAATATGGGTTCAGAGAGGGGAGATCCACAACAGATCAATGCCTAAACTTGTACCTCCTCACTGCTAAATATACTATTGCTGCCAAAGAACCATCCACATGGGTTTCATGGATCTCTCAGCTGCCTTCGATCGTGTCAACAGACAGAAGCTATGGGCCCTGATGATCTCCCTGGGGGTGGATCAAGGGCTAGTTGACACATTGAAGGCACTACATTGGGAGACCACAGCTTCTGTCCGCTATAACAAAGAAGGAATGAAGACAGAGCCCTTTCCTTGTACAAGTGGTGTCCGGCAGGGCTGTATATTAGCTCCCTTTTTATTTTCATTGTATATCAATAACTTGGACCAAGAACTTTTGAAGCTGGGAGTAGACTCCCCCCAAATAGGTCAGCGTTAGGTACCCGTCCTCTTGTATGCGGACGACGCAGTGTTGCTAGCCCGCACTCCATTGGGTTTACAAAAGCTAATTGATGGTTTCGTTAAATTCATGAATTCGTTGGATCTCTCAGCTAACCTGGATAAGTCCTTTGTCATGTCCACAGGTACTAATACAAAAAAAGACTTTTTACATAGTATAGGACAACATAAACTAGGAAGAGTTAAGTCCTTTTCTTATCTAGGTGTGCTTTTCGACGAGAAACTGGAATTTAGAAACCTGGTTCAAAAACACGCAGTTAAAATGGTGACCTCAACGGGTGCCATAATGGCATACGGGAGGAGACTAGGAAAATGGTCGCCGGAACAGATCCTGAACTTATATAGAGCGGTCTCCTGCTCCAAAGTGTCATACGGTGCAGAAGTTTGGGGCTGTAAAGTCAACCATGTGCACCAGATACAAACTGAGGAAAATACATTTTTTAAAAGTCTACTAAAGGTCCCACAGAGCACCTCCTCATACATAACACACATGGAATTGGGCGAGCCATATATTGAAGACAGAATTATGGTCCGACCCATCCTGGCCTGGATAAAGATCTAGACTAACCCAGAGGCTGGTCTCAGTAGACAGATCATCAAGGATTGCCTGAGCCGGGATAGAGGGGGACAGATCCCGTGGCTCAAATATGTAAGAGATACTTTGGAAGGAATTGGTTGCAAGAATCTGTTCTCTGAGCCGGAGTCCATGACAAACTCGAATAAAATTTTGGCAAAAAAACTCTTCACGGTTTGGGCATCCACCAGAAGAACCCACGTTGAAACCAGGAAAACATCCGTTGTGGTCTATAGTCTACTAAAAACAACGCCTGGAATGGAACCATACCTAGCGGTGATGCACAATGCGCAGGAAAGATTCTATATGACTAGGTTCCGATTGAATCTTCTTCACCATTTATTGGCTGTTCCTGCAGGCTTCACACGCTCGGTAGAGTTGAAGGGTACCTGCGGCTGCGACACTAGGTCTCCGCAGGATACCCTTCACTTTTTCCTATTATGTCCTTTTTATTCAGTTCCCAGACGGAAGTTTTTAGTAAGGATCTTGAAAAACAATAAATTGAGACATGCTAAGGCAGCCCTCCTTTTTTTGCAAAAAGCCTCAGACCCATATACGCTACTCTGTATTATAAGTTTTATTAAGGTGGCCATGAGTTTAAGGAAGACCAGGGAAATATCGGCCCACATCAATCCATAGACTAAATCAATGTCTTTATTAAATTCCTATTGACGTTTTAGACTTATTTTTATTGTTCTTAAAATGTTATTTTAAAAATTCCTTTTAAATACTGTATGTATGTATTTTTATGCTCTTTAATGGTATCTTTTTAAGTACCGAATAAAGATATTTGAATTTGAATTTGACTGGGGTTTGAATTTTGTATTGTGTGCCACCTTGCTCACATTGATTTCCCTTATATCTTGTGGTTCTGTTGTAACACAGATTTTCAAATCTTGTAGTAGTGTCATATCTTGGCTAGTAAAGTTATAGCATGCTGTTGCTTCCACCGATGGAGATGAGACTATAGGTGTGATATTTTCAACTTGTTCAGCATTTCCTTGTAACAGGTGATACTTCTTTAACTTTAGTTTCCTTATGCCTCTGTAAATGTGCAATTTTTCTTGGGGGCATAGTCAAAGGAGCTTTCTGGTGCAAAAGACAGACCCAGTGATAGTAACTGTAGTTTAGCTGTTTTTAAAGTTTCACTTGACAGATTTTTTACTGTGATGGTAGTATTCTCAGATTGTTGCACCATTTCTTGTCTATTTATTTCCGATTCCACCGTCGCGTTTGATAATGCCTGGTGGTTTCTCCTTTTCCTTGCCCTTCTCCTTTGTCGGCGTTTGAGGGTGTTATTTTTACTGGTTGTTTTGTTGCTTGTCTTTTTGGACGTAGGGTTTGTTTTTGTTCCTCTACTAAAAAATCCAGTTCTTCAACTAGTGATATTGTAGTTGGTACTCTCCCCTCTCTTGTGTCTTCTGTTTCACTCTCTACTGCCAAACTTAGGTCTGAGGCTGATGATTCACCTGGTTTAGACCTCTGGTTGCCCTTATTTGTATTTTTGACACTCCCCTAAATTTGGATATCTTCATACTTTCATATTTTTTGGCAAAAGTGAAGATTCCGCCACATTCATAATCAGCCCTGTCTCGGTGATACTTATATGTTTTCCGTTCTCTTATTTTGTCCTCCTCTTTTTTTAGGCGAGATGTCATTTCTTTTCTTAGTTTATTTTCTTCTTCACTCTGTCCCATTGCCTTGATGTCCTCATTCAAACCATCAATTTGCACTTGCAGCTTTTGACGATCTGTTTCCGCATATTTGACCAAAATTATCATAAATTTTCTGGACGATTCCAAGTTTGTTTCCGCCCATTCTTTCAGCATAAGCGGATTGGGCGTCTCATCGCTTGGCACAATTAATATGCGCAGCCCCCTCGGCACACGATTCACATTCAAATAGCGTTGGAGGGACGTGCCCTCCCACCATTTACTCTGCTCATTCTTACTTAATTTTTCCAAGGTGTGAAATTTATCCCGGAGTGTGCTATTGTTTGCACCACTAGGTCCATTCTGGACTTTGTGGTTTATTGACGGCGAGATCGTGTCATCAAATATTTTCGCCACAGCTGCCTCTCGATCTATATAAGATATCCATACCACATATCCGAGGCACATTTGGACCACCACCCCACCGGGACTTTTATTTAACAACGGAGGGGGGCCGTGCATGCCTCCCTCCTGGGGCTTTGAACGTGAAGGGTGAGGGGCCAGCTCCCAATATGCCCCAGGTCGCCCAATCCAGGACATAGCTGTTTTCTTTTGCTTGGTGGAAGCTGGCATCTTCCACCAAGCAAAAGCAAACACTCCGCTTCCAGCAGGCAGGAGCTGTCAAAGTGCTCCCACTCGCTGGAAACAGAGATTTCATCTCTTTCCTGGCCTGCAGACATGCAGGAAGAGAACGAGATGAAACTATTGCTCCTGCATGCAGGGAGCTGAATTTCCAGCAGTTCCCTGTATGTAGCAGCAACGCCGGTTCTCGCAGGAGGCAGAGATCTGGCTCTGACAGCAGGGTTCTTGAGGCCCCCTATGGTCCCCAACAGTGGTCCATGGGTGCCCTGGGTATGCTCCAGGGCACCCAGGAAGTGGTGGCCCGGCCTCGGCCTGATATCAGCTTGAAGGGGGGGGGACGGTGCATACCCCGATTAAATAAATATATATATGTGTAGATGAAGTAATAATATAAAAAAGCACTAATTCCAGAAGGCCCATAAGGGTATAAAGGACAGACACACGCATTAGAAATTGAAAACAAATTACCGTGAACATGGTCATAATGTGAAATGCATTGGTGGCGTACCAAAAGAGAATGTCCACTCGGAAAGCGCCTTCACAGGTAGATAGCTTTTCCTTTTAATGTAGGTGCAGCCAGCAAACAAATCAGCAGGAGATCCCAAATAAAAAGCCTAACGCGTTTCGGGCAGACACGCCCTTGGTCACAGGCTACAGCACGCAATTTCAACAGTCATTGTTAGGCAGTCACTTATTTATTTCTAAGCGATGCCCCACCCCCTAAAAGGGCTCCTCGGCATCATTGTATCTCCAAGTGGCGCTCATCTTACCCTAGTGGGTCTTCGTATTTGTTGCAGATATATATATATAGATGGGGATTTTGGCCATTTTCCCATTTAATTAAGTCTGGGCCCCTGGGTCATTCTGGCCATAATGTCTAATTCACAGAAATTAAACCTCAGCAGGAATCATTTACACAAATAAACATAGCAGGTGCCCCAGTAGAAGCTACACTTCTGTAAAGGACATATGATCCTAACTCCTGGGTGTGGTGAAGGTATAGCAAGTGTGTTTTCATGACATTTTCATATTGAAAAACAATATAAAATACATCTCGGAGGTGAATGCTTCGTTGATCTATTGGCGTGCAATCTGTATATGAATGTGACAAGTGGGTTATTTCTTGTCCTTTACTAGTGACAGTAGAGTACATGGTTCTCCCTTTAAATGACTACAATCATGGAAATGTGCAAATCTCTCTGAAGCATTGATTGTTTGCCCCCCCACCCCTTAGTAGCATGAGAGGGTCTTAGTACCTTTTTCAGAGATGATGGACAGTTTCACAAGTGGCCCTATTCCTGCTGATTTTGGTAAGGGGTTTTTGTTGCTGAGGAATATGAGGACATTTCCACCAAATAAAGGAGCACTTACTTCATATAGGTAAGAGTAGGGACCCTTGTTTGGTGGAGATTTACCTCTTTGTACTCTTTTTTGTCTTCTTTATAGGAAGAATCATGTTATGAAAAATTTCTGGATAAAGACGCACAAGGAACAATGTTTTTTTCTTGTGCTCCATTACGCAGCTGTAATGCAGAAGACGTACTGGATACTTACTAAAGGAGATAGCATTTAGTAATTAATCAGTAAAAAAGTACTCAAATTGGGTAGATATTTTGTGAAACACTGTGGACTCTTTTTACCTAAAGGGGCAGGTGTAGTTGGTTGTGGGGCGGTTACTGACACATGTACACAGACACTTAGGCGCTTACACACTCACTTTCAGATCCACAGAGACACTGATATACCCCCTCACCAACCCATTCAGAAACTCACAAACCCACTCACAGACCCACTCACACACCCACTAACAGACCTACTCAGACACTCTCACACATACTCATAGACTCACTGTGACTCTTGTGTACCCACTCAAAGATGCACTCATACACTCACACCCAGTCACAGACCAACTGAAGCACTCATTCACCCACTCACAGAACCACACAGACACTTTCATAGACACTCAAAGACCCATTCAGACACTCATGCCCCTCTCACAGACCACTCAGACACTCATGTACCCACTTACAGACCTACTCATACTGTCTCACACCCACTCGCAGACCCACTCAGAGACTCACCCACCCACTCATAGACCCACTGAGACACTCTTGTACTCACTGACAGACTGACTCACACACACACACATGGATGCATTCATAAACTGACTTAGACATTCTCATACAACAGACCCACTGAGACACCCACTGAAACAATCATACACCACTTAACCCCTTGGGCACGGCCGCGATTCTGCGCCTGTGCGGTCGTTTTAATGAGTGGGCGGGTTCATGACGGCCCCCAGCCGTCATCAGCACATGCCCACTGTAATGCATGACGGCTGGGGGCCGTCATCAGCATGGAAGGGGTTAAACACCCACTCAGACACTCACGTACACACTCACAGACCCACTAAGACACTCACAAACCCACTCAGTTGTGCAGCCACTCCCAGGCCCACTTAGATACTCACTCATACTCACTCACCTACTGTGATACTCACACACCTACTGAAATACTCATGCACTATACCATTAAAACTAGAAATTCACAGAAAACATGGCTGCAGGGGCATTATAGTTAGAAAATAGAATTTCTAAAAAACGTATACATTCACTGCAAAAAGGTTACAATGAGTTACCTATAACTTACACTCCTGTGATTCACTGCTTATGATCTTACATATTACATCACTCATGACATGGTCAGTTACATCACTGATGATATCCCATATGGCATCATCCTCAGAACCACTCACACACCCATTCACACCCACAAAAGAACCTCTCAAACAACTCGTCCCTCACAACTCCTCATATACCCATTCACAGACACATACCAGTACTCACAAAACCAATCACTCATCCATAGAGCCACTCACATATCCACTCACTCTTAAAGCCACTCACACACCCACTAATTCACAGTCACTCATGCACCCACTTTTACCAATACAGCAACTCACACATCCAGTCATACAGACATACAAACACTTACACACACACACACTCATACACCCTTACACCCACTCAATCACCCATACAGAAACCCACAGAGCCACTCACTCACCCATACAGGTACTCACACACCCACATTCGCACCCATACAACCACTCACACACCCTTCAGATGCTCTCCACAGGAGGGAGCCCGAGAGTCACTGAACGCCAGATCGCCATTTTCACCGAACGAGATGGGACGGGAGCAGCCGTCTCCACCCGTCTCCGCTCGCCGAGTCCGTTGCGGACCTACGGGACCTACGGGACCTAAGGACCTACGGGACCCTGGACTCAAGGAAAAAGGAAAAGAGTCAGGGAAGGAACAGCGTAGCAGGAGCAGCGGAGCGGTCCGGCTTTGATCCGCCTGCCAGCCCGACTATAAGGTCTGTCAGGCTATACAGCGCTCCGTGAGCAGGAGCAGGACGGGGCACCGCGGCAGCAGGCAGGTCATAGGCAGGTGTGAGCGCACAAAGCGCTGAGAAAACAACTCCGCCTCCGCCACTGCTACCGCCACCACATCCCCACTGCCCTCACGAGACTCCAGCAAGGCACAGGAACAAGGAGCCACAAGGAGCCACAGGTGGGCGTGAGCGCTACCCCAAGCACCGAGATACCAAACTTAGCCCCGGTTGCTGAAGCGCTGTAGGCAGGTGTGAGCGGTGACTCCCAAGAGCTGCGATAACAACACCGCTACAGCGGAGGGGGAGCCTGCTTTGCTTCCTTTGTTTTGCTCCATTTGGCTTTGTTCTGCCTTGAGCGGCTCGGTCACCAACAAGCCGAGCTAGAAGCCAAAATCTGAGAAACTGAGGAAGGGTCCCGGGGAGAGTGAGAGAGAGAATTAGTGGTGGCGCCGGAGCAGGAGCCGGAGGACAAGAGTACTCATCCAGTCGTCCACCGGTGAGTCATAACCAAGGCAGCCAGACAGTAAGCACCAGCTAGGGGCTGGGGGGGTGGAGCACACGTAGAACATGCAGAGTGAGATCAAGAGCAAGAGCAAAGCTTCAACTCCCCACACACTGCTGTGCTGACCCGTACTGACCCTTATTGGACCACGCCTAGACGCCGAGTCCATAGTACCCATCACCAAGGATCAGAGGGAGCAGGGGGGCAAAGAGCGGAAAGAAGAGGGCCTCGAGCGCTAACCGGGGAAAAATGAGATCAGGGAGAACACGACACTCGGTGGAAAACAAAAAGCCCCCAAAAAACTCAAAGAAGTCAAACGCAGTAGACAAACCTTCAGGGGACAAGTCCAGTCCAAGGGAGAGGTTGGTCTCAGCGCCAACCCCCGAAATGACATCAAACCTCACAAGAAAGTCGGGACTCCTAAAATTCTTTTATCTAAAGGACCCTATTGCTGCAATTTATGCGCCAACAGCTGAGGCCAGCAACTTTCCAAACCCGATTTCCCCAATCAACGCTCTTTCCACTCCGGATAAAAACCCGCCTAACACGATCGATGATCAACAAGGGCCAAATCCCTGTCCACAATCCAAGGGCTCTACACGTAAGGGAAATTCAGTGACCGTTACTGCACAAGTACATCATCCAAACCCCTACTTAGGGGAAAAAGACCCCGCAGAAACCCCAAAGTACACCGTGGCTGATGCCATCATAAAGGATTGCAGTCGGAATATAAATAACAGCACAACACTCACCGAACTGGTTGAAGTAATGGAACCCAATGGCCCGATAAGGCCTAACGAGGGACCGGCAAACCACAGCAATTCATATTCAGTATCCCCATGTGATGGAGATCCATGGTAAAAACCGATGTTTCTATCGAATGACTCTGAATTGGAAGAACTGACGGAAAGAATATCTATGTACCTAGATACTCAAGGCAGAGCACTACGAACCGAGCCAAGTCTAAAAAATCAGTACCCGAGTCCAGGTCTTGCGATGTCCACCCCACGAGGCCCAGCAGAAAAAAGAAATCATCATAACCTCACCATAAATGACAGTAATAACATGCCAATAAATGATCTTCACGTAAACCAAACTGCACCAATAACTATTTCGTCGGGCAGCTCGATGGACACAGACACCAAAGATCCAAACAAGAAAAAGGAGATCAGTCGTCTACATGGATCAGGACCTTATTAAGCTCCTTAGATCAAGCCATAAAAGTCCTGAACTACCAATCAAATAAAATGGAGGTGCAGATTGACCTCATCACCTTAGTGGCGGGTCACATCGCGGGCATAAACTCAAAGATGGATGCACTTTCTTCACTATTAACAAACCAGGGGAAATTTGATGCGCAAACAGGCCCCGACAAACAACAGTCTTGTTGCAGTTGTGGTCTTATAATTGAAAAATTAGCAAGTTTGCCAGCCATCCTGACGGACATTTTAGGGGAGGTAAGACACCCCCACAATCCGGCGGAAAAAAACTTAAATCTTACTCCGGAAAGATCACACTCCCCCCACAGGTCAAGCACAAAGGAGCACTCAAGCAGCAACCAGAAAAAGGATTCAGAATACCACCAGAGGGAAGCGGGCCAGAAAGATCAGCACAAGATCAGGAAATAACACTGCTCTCTCAAAAATCCTCTAAAGAGGAAATAATAGCAACCAAGAGACAAAAGAAAAAGGCCAGGAAAGCCAGACTAAAGTATAAACAGCAACAAAACACAGAACTAGGCAACTTATTTCCGATCTTTAAAGCAATCTCCACCCAGGATTCCAAGTCCTCTTCACCGACAACGCCGCAAGATGCCAAGGAGGGACTAAATCAGCCGTCTGAAAATCTAGACATCCAAACCCCCTTGAGGGAAGGAGATTCAAGGCAGAGAGTGACAACAATACCCGTTAACCAATCTTGCTCAACAAATTTCACACCAGTTACAGCCCACAGTGGTCACAGAGAAATAAGTTCAGTCCCAACGAAAGACCACAACCCAAGGCAAGGATCTACCGAGCCTACACATATCTTTGATAACGGAGGCCCCGAGCAAATAAAGCCCAGACAAGCCACGGGAGAAAACCCTGGCACACACCGTGTCAACAACTACGGTCTGATTTCCACTAGGACACAGCTCAGCCCTTTGAAACTGGTAACACCTTCAAAAGAAAATCCAGGAGAAACTCCAGGACTAAAGTCAAATACTGTACTTGCCCGCATGTGCGTTACCATTTCGGAAAATGAGCGCACCTGCGCCCTACTCCAACCGCGGTAAAATCCTTTTCCAATCGAGCAGCACAATCCAGGACAAAATCAAAGCACAACAAACTTGAGGAAGTCAGCGAATACGGATCAGGAACAAGAACCCCCCTCTAAAAAAAGCAAGTTTAACGAATCCACGAAGCCTCAACTGATCAAAACAGGCTTCCTGCAAGGCTCCAACGAACTCCTTCATCTCCCCGAATCTCCACACAATAAGCTAACTTTTATCCCAGAATACCCATCAGAGGGGCCACAGGATGCCCTAAACCGAGGCAACTTGCTAAAACTGTTCAGCGAAACAGAGCCTAAGTGAGATAACATCACAGGACCTTCTGGTAGTCGAATTTAAAAGAACCCCATATAACACAGACTCCGAAGCCACCGTCACAACTTGGGCCTCAAAGGCCATCGCTGATAAGATATTCTCCACAAAAGACCAGCTAGAAACATGGGGAATATCGATTGTACGAAACACACGCCCAAGATATCCATTTCCATTACAAAAAAGCACCCGCAATGAAACAAAGGGCAACGGAAAAAAATGCTCCACGTTCTCCTGTCTACAAGGAGCACGTGCCATCTCACCAGCTGTAGTAAGTTCAACGGATGGGGCAACCTTGAAAGTAACCAAGCAACCAATCTGTCAGCACGGGCGGGGCAAAATGGATTGGTCCTGGGTCCCCATGGTTCTGAGTAATAAGGGTCCCTAACACGGAGAAATACTTTTCAATGACTCCATGTAGGAGGGAGGTAACACAGAGTGTTAAAAAATCAACAAATCTCTCAGTTTGCTCATGGAATGTACATGGCTTCCAAGAAATGGAGCTGGACCACGACACACGAGTCTTTTTTTCCCAACAAGACGTAATACTGATTCAGGAGTCATGGAAACTAGCACCTACAGTAATACCAGGTTTCAAGGCTCACCACATCCTGGCAGAAAGACACTCAAACTTTGGGCACCCCCGGGGAGGTCTATCAACTCACATAACCCAAAAATATAACTGGACATCGGAAGCACTGGACGTAGGTCTTAATTGGGTGCAAGTGACCAGAATCACAGGATCTCTGACTGCTGGGCCCAAACAGTGGCAAATCATAATCCTCAACGTTTAAGTCCAGCCGGAACGGAAGTCACACCAAGAAAAACAAACAAGCCTAACGTCATTGATAAAACTGATGTAAAAAACCCATTCAGGATGTTCATTACTAATCTCTGGGGACTTTAACTGCGACCTAATCGGCAAAAACAGGGCAAAAGGAATCCTGCCACCACTCAAAGGAGGTCTTAGGCTAGCCTCCGACCTAAGAGACTTAGGTCTAATGATTCTGAACGGCAATATGAGGGGGGACAGGCCGGCAGGTATTACGTACCTGAGTGAAAGGGCCCACTCAATAATAGATGTGTAAAAAACAAGGACCCCCTGGGTAGTGTTTATAGAGAACTCCTAGGGCAGAGTAAACCAAATATATGTAAAAAAATCCTAGGCAGACTGAATGTTAGACAACAGGATATAGGACCCAATTATGACTAGGAACAGGCGTGTAAAAAACATATAAGTAATCATATGTGCAAGACAGACAGGTTTTTAATATACACAATAAAAATCATACATAAAACTAACATAATTCAATTTATATGACATTATACAGTTAAAATTATAAAATGCAATGAATACATATACTAGCACAATATACACAGTAACAACCAATGGTTAAAAAGACACCATAAATAATTGTTGCAAGGTGTCCAGAACTTAATGAAGAAGAAATAACTCGACGCGCGTTTCGGCGAAAACGCCTTCTTCAGGAGCTGAAATGATATGATGTATCTTATGCAGAGGTTGATTCAAGTTCGCAAAATGTAGTGATATGAAATCTTTTCACTGGATATGAAATGGCTGAAAGATATAATAATAGTAAGCCGTTTTCCGTAATACTAAAGATTTACGCCCATATGTTTGTCATTTTGTAGATCCTATGATCGTATTATTCGTATTTCGCCGACATTCTGTGACCATATGAATTGTGAAAACATGGCATCCTAGGATATTAACCGTCTAAGGTATACATTTCATCTATTAGCGTCGCAATTATTTAAGAGTTGCAGTCTCTAGATAATATTCGCATTGGCGCTATTATTATATCTTTCAGCCGTTTCATATCCAGTGAAAAGATTTCATATCACTACATTTTGCGAACTTGAATCAACCTCTGCATAAGATACATCATATAATTTTATAAAGGTACCATGATAATTGTTTACTATATGTTTCGCTTTTAGGGGGGGAAGAATATAATCTTTCTCTCCCTACATTAAACTTACAGTATCTTCACAGTTAATTTAATATATATATTTTTCTAGTCTATCTGAAATCGCAATGTACATATAGAGATAGGAACTAACACATATTTTTGCATCAATTAGGCAACGTGTTGTTCATTGAATTCATCGTAAACTTTAGTATTATTTGTTATGTTTCATAAATTGGCAATTATATATTGTATAAATTCTAAATAATATGTTATATATATATATATATATATATGTTTCATAGATACATGGTTTACCTGTCCGCTACATGAGATTATCATCCTTTGAATTGGTTGGTTGCTGTCTATCCATGTAAGTTTGTTTTTGCCAATGTATGCAAATATCAATGCATTCGAACTTATATTCTTTTTAAAACAATAATGAGATTCTATTGTGTTACTCATAGTCCTTGAATGTGAATCCTAGAGTACTATTCAATCATTTAAAAGAAATATATACATCATAGCATTAGTTAATGTAGGAATACTAGACCCTGTCATGTTAGGTTTGTGGCCATGAGATATACAACCCGTGTTGAAATTATATGTATTCTGTGTTGATGTAACTGTATTATTTAATAGATGCAAGCTGCTATAGTATTATAGTTTATACATTTTTCTTTTTTATATGTAATTACAGATTTTTAATTGTGGCTCCTGAAGAAGGCGTTTTCGCCGAAACGCGCGTCGAGTTATTTCTTCTTCATTAAGCCCTGGACACCTTGCAACAATTATTTACGGTGTCTTTTTAACCATTGGTTGTTACTGTGTATATTGTGCTAGTATATGTATTCATTGCATTTTATAATTTTAACTGTATAATGTCATATGAATTGAATTATGTTAGTTTTATGTATGATTTTTATTGTGTATATTAAAAACCTGTCTGTCTTGCACATATGATTACTTATATATTTTTTACATGCCTGTTCCTAGTCATAATTGGGTCCTATATCCTGTTGTCTAACATTCAGTCTGCCTAGGATTTTTTTACATATACCCACTCAATAATAGACTATACAATAGTAAGCGACGACCTAGTTCCAGGCATTGAGACTTTCCAAATTGCCCAACGGCCAGAAAGTGACCATTTCCCCCAAATAACTTCCTTAAATACTGCGCTCACTCTGGCACCGAAAATGTCATGTCTACTTCATCAAGTATCCAAATTCAACCTAAAAAATGAAAATGGCGAGGAGAAGGGCTGCAAAAAATTCAGACCGCCGTCACAGCTTGAAAATTCGAGTTAGGGTTGCAAAAAGAGGAAGATCTTGTAAAAAATTGGGAGCAATTGGTCATGGACCTTCTCCATAAATTTCCAGCAACATCAGGGATACAGAGCAAGTCTACCCTCAAAAAGGAGCCCTGGTTTAACAACGAACTAAGAACAAAAAAAAGAAGGGTAGCTAAAGAGGTCCGAGCCCTAGCACGGCAAAAAAGATTGGGGCTACAAATAAATAAGGGAGATCTGATTGAAGCCAGAAGCGCTTAAAGGAAATCACTAAACACCGCAAAATTTGCCTTTAAGGAAAAGCAATGGAATAAACTCCTAAGTGCAGGAAAACACCCTAACAGTCGAGACTTTTGGGGTATCATTAATGATCCAAATAAAGGATCAAAACTCCACCCGGAAGCAGGAGTAGGAGCCGACTCCTGGTCCCAACATGTACAATCCCTTTACTGCACAACAACAGCAGGTCCCTCGAACAACATACGGTTAACAAATTTAAGCGAGGAGGATCAGATGGGAATTAACATCATAGGTACAGAAGGACCAGGGATGAAGGAGGGTTCAAAAGAGGAGTCGGTATTCCCGGAATTAACCACTAGAGGGGAACTCTGTAAAATAATTACAAGACTAAAGGCTGAGGGAGCAGCAGGCCCGAACGGGCTGCCCAACGCCATCTTTAAACATGACCCGGAATTCTGGGCAGAAACCCTAACGCCACTTTTCAATCAAATTTATCACGACGCCCAGGTACCCGCATCTTGGAAGGGTAATGTCATTCACCCAATATTTAAACATGGCAACCACCGCAACCCAACTAACTATAGGCTTATATCTTTGATAGATGTAGAAGCAAAGCTTTACACCTCCTGCATCCTCTTAAACCTGCAAGACTGGATCGAAGAATCAAACAGAATGGTTCCAGACAGACTTTAGGCGGAAAATGGAAACAATCACCAACTTAACTTGCCTGTCACTATTAACGGACAGAATTGCAGCAAAGGGTTGTGGAAAAGTAAATTTTGCCATGTTGTATGTGCCTACGTGTTCCCCATCTTATGTTATATGTGCATGATCGAGATGCATGTATTCCCCTCTGATCGATTAAAGACGCAATTACAGTTGTGTCCATCTCTAGTATGCCAGTTTCCAGTCCTCGTGAAAACAACGAATATTAGGCCTATGTAAACTTACGTTGCCACCTCTCACAGTGTGCACGTTAATTCATTGAATAGTCCCCGTTCCTAGGCCTCAAAAGGGCCCGGACACCAGATTCAGCTCCTGTCTCCTGAACCCTCTCCAAGGAGCGATACAGCCCCACCTGCATCCCTGACCCTTAGCTTACTTCATGCCTCGCAGTGCCCGGCCCGGCCTGGCTCTGCCTCCCAGTCTGCCAAGATTATGTTATGTTTCTAGTTATCAGTCCAGCCCTCCTTCTCTGCATTCCTAAGCTACTGCATCGCATCAATAGTTTCCGTCATGGTCTAGCCTTTATGTCTCCATGTAAGAGAAATACTGTATTAATATTCATAGAATATTCCTCGCACACGCAATACATGTAGAATTATGCATGCACCAGCCTTAGTGTCTATTAGCCTTTGCCCTGATAACTTTTGGATTCTATCAACATGTACTCTAAACACCAGATACCAGATATGCCTTGGGTACATGTCGCTCTGACACACCACTTTAGTCTCCTCTTCTAGCGCATAAGTCATAGCCCCCAGTTCTCCCTGGTAACACGTCATTGCTCGTTTGCGCGCACCACTAGGTTAGAGGTCCCAGCTGCTCAGGTAGCCCTCTCCATGTTTCCGCCCCGTTTATGACATATTCTGTTACGTTTACATCACATGTCTATGTATACGCCCTGTACACGCCTTCTTGTTACACCATGTTGCCCTTATCTTTCGCGACTGCTACGAGTCACGCCTACTGCTACGCCTATTGTATTGAATGTAATGTATTTGTTTAAGTATATATACTGTGCACCCATATTAAAAGTTGCCAATTAGCCCGCCTGATTCCCAGATCCTGCCCCCGGCAGCTGCCTTCATTCCTTTCCCGTACAGGCTGTCCTGTTCCTGTCCTTTATGCCTGATTAAAGCCTGTCGACTCAAGATACCTCGAATCCTGACTCTTATTTATTGAGCTACCTGTTTTATTGATTATATTAAAAAATAGTACCGGTAATTAATTATTTATTTACCACATAATGGCGCCCGAATAGGGACTTGCCCTTTCCCCACGCGCCGGAGAAGCCACGCAGGCCCCCTGATCCTCTGCAGCCGTGACGGAACCATACCGTGCACGTGCAGATATTTCTGCTTCAAGTATCCCTCAGGCCCACAGAGGAGACGGAGGTTGCGGTCCAGCATCCAGACGAGGCGGTGAGGATCGCGGCGAGTCCCGACAAGAGCCCAAGCCGAGAGTCCAAGGTCCGAGGTATCCGGAGGCCCACCTGTAACTGAAGTCCGAAGTTCGTAGTCCGTCGTCGTAGCAGTCCAGTCCAGTCCGAGGCCTTCCGTTCTTGCTGCCCGGTGAGTACCGTTGCTGGGGTAGTATCTAGACAGGGTCAAATTAATTTGTCTCTGGTCCGTGGGTTTGGGTACGCAGATCCAACACGAAGTGTTCACCTAGGTGGACGCGGGTCCTGACGTGTCTCTTTATGGGACCGGTAAGTTTCGTGCTGTTTTAGCAGTGCATCTAGTCATTCTAGTAAGTTCTGTTCTCGAGAAATTCATGTGTTCTGTCCGAACTGTTATTTTAAATGTTATTCCATGTGTTTTCAATGTCGTGGTATGAGTGATTTGTTTTTCCAGTTATTATTGTGTTTATCGTGTATTGTATTGTGTCCAGACTCCAGCCTAAAGAATGCCTCTATTCTCAAAGTTACGTCAGTTAAAAACTAGAAAAGGGTTGCTCGAGGAAGCAGTTCCTGTCCCGCCTAGGGACAGTCCAGGTCATTTTATGTATCATAAGCATGGCTTAAGTGCCATATTATATCTAGACTTATGGGTGGATTACACCAAGGAATTAGAAGAGAAATATAGATGGCCCGTATCAGGTACGTGGGATGCCGATTGCATCATACGAGAAGAAGAAGCATTATGGAAAAAGAAATCCAGACAGTCCCAGAAAGATGCCATCGAGTTATGGCGCTAAGAATCTCATAGAAGAACGGAAAAAGAAATCAGAAAAGCAGAATTAAGTAGGGAATCCTCAGAAAGAGCCCAAGAAAGGGAATTGATTGAAGTAGGTGAACGAGTTAAAGCCGAACAGTCAGACAGACAGAGAAATGCCCTTATTAAGGGTATGTATCCTCTTCTTGCCGAGGGCTTGTCGAAAGCAACCCCGGAAGCACCATGTAATTTTCCGCCGCCATTAGTTCCGATTAAGCTACGTCACAAACCGACTGCAGCTGATATTTTTCTCTCGTCCTATTTGGACGACACAGTCCCAGCCTATGCAAATCCTGTTCCGCCAGCTCCCGTAAATAATGTAATTCCTGTTCCTCCAGTTACCGGGGCACCCGTTACAGCACCTGTTACGGTACCCCCGGTCCAGCCTACAGTACATGTACCCGCTACATCAGTCACTCTCCCAGCACGTACAGTACCCGTTGACGATTCTAGTCTAGGGGCCACGGGGGGTAGTCCTCCTGGAACCCCGCCTCAACCCAGACGTATAACGTTACTCGAGCTACATGAACGAGCGTTACAGCGTTCGCCCAAACTTCAGTCAGTTGCAGATATCAAGCGAGCCCTTACCGAATGCCGTTATGATCCAGTCCCAGGCGATGATGATATGGTCCTGTATTCATTACGTGTAAGACGGGTGACCGAATATTTGGACACCCTACCGAATATGAAAGGTTATCTAGACAGAATATATCATTTCATCCGTACAGGAGTAGATCCAGAAAGTATTGGCGACGCCATGGTACAAAGGAAAGTCGAGATTCAGCTCATGCTTTTAAAGTTTCTAATTAATTGTTTAATAAGGGAACAAGATTATCCGGATAAAGATCCAGAAGAAATGAAAGTCCTGACCAGGTGGAGTGACCATATAGCCGAGGGAAGACACAAGACACAGAACAGTATAGAGAGTATGTACAAGAAAATCCGTAGGGAAATAATAAAGTTACACGAGAAACGAGAAGCAGCACAAGTAACCGAGAAAGAAGACAACTTTGATACCGAAGAGGTAGACGACGAGAATCCCTCCAGAATAGCGTATGTAGGTAGAACTAGACTTCCCGACCGACATTCACGCCTAGATCACAAGAAAGTTTTCCCTCCTCCAGCACCAGAACAAGGTTCTCTTGAGCAAGTATTTCAAGCTACCGATCACATTCCGAAATCACGAATCGGTTATTGTGAACTTAGTACCATGCATGAACAAGAACTAGCCCGATCAGCAGTCCGATGGACTACTGATTCTACCACTTTTCCAGACGAAATAGTGGCACAAATGTTTCTGAAACTGCCCCCAGCCGAGCAGCGACTGGTGGGTATGTATATGATCCAGCACCTCATTACACTGTATGAGGGACAGCATTCTGATCCAGGTCCGTTACATGATGTTCTGAACGAGTTACTCCAGTATAGATGGAGAGGTCTAGGTACCGATTTAATTAGTATCATCCTAGGACAGCGCCACAAATATCGAACGTTTCTGAATCCGCATTTTGTTCATGTCCCACCTCCAGAAAGTAAATCATTTTACATAGATAGACAGCATCCGTTACGAGAAGTACACCCAGTTAGGACAGCGGGTGGTGATCTAGAACGAGTATTTGTTTACACCCCTGTCACAAAGATGGAACTCTTAGAGATGAAAAAGTTAATTCCCTGTCTCGACAAAGATCCAGCAGGGTTCCATCGAGAATTAAAAGACATGCTCCGTATGGGAGAATACACGTATCCTGATATCATTAAAATGTTAAAGGTCCTGTTGCCCGCAGGGGTATATGAAAAACTCAAGGAAAAAGAATGGGAGGTGGGAGAGAAAAAGATAGATTGGACAGCTCTAGAAGCTGAAGATATTTCACGAGTACCAGGTACCGGTCTTGGGGGTAAAGTTAAAGAATTGCCCGAGTTATTGATACAGGTTTTGCCAAGGTTACTAGCCACGAAAAAGGAAGATTGGGATGCAATCTCAGCTTGTAAACAGAAACAGGATGAAGACACTAGTGATTTTTATTCTGGATTCGAAAAATGTTTTATTATTAACAGTGGTCTGAAAACAAGTAGTGAATCGTACCCTCATCTTTTTGTTACCAAACTAGTCGAGAATTCAAGTCCACAAGTTAAAAATCGAGTATTGAAAGTCGAAAGTAGTTGGCAAGCTAATACTCCGTCACAAATGTTACAAATGCTCCAGTATCACCAGAATAGAATCAGGGAAGAGCAAGAACACGAAAGAAGACGTATGAAAGACACGAAAATGAAAGTATTAGTTGCACAATCTGTTCCACAAGACAGTCAGAAGAGGGGTCCGAATCAAGCCAGTCATCCTGCAGCTCCCGTTAAAGGGACTTGCAATTACTGTAAACAGCCAGGTCATTTTATAAACGAGTGTGCAGTTCTGAAACACAACATTGCTACTGGTAAGACTAAAGAAAGACCACGTCCGCCTAGACAAGAACAAGTTCCACAGACTTCTCAGCCACCACAGAATGCACAACAGACAGTTCCAGCACCGCAGCCTATCGCTGCAACACAACACGTTACACAGCAGATGTACCAGTACGCACAGTCAGAGTATCCAGATTATCAGCCGTATTCATGAAACAGCCTAGAGAGGGAGGCAGGCTTGCCTCTCATCGAGATACCTGTAGATCAAGAGGGTCCCTATGTACACAGTCAAGTATTAGGGAAAGACAGAAAGTTTTTGATTGATACAGGGGCAAGTAGGACTACTATCAGTCATGACGAGGTTCCAGGGGCTCCGCTCTCAGGCTCTAAAAATGTTTCCCTTGGATTTTCAGGAAAGCCAATTGTTAATGAAATTTCGAAACCAGTTACTCTAGAAGTTGGTCCATTGTCCCGAACTACTAATTTGTTACTCACAAAGTCTTGTCCAGAAAATTTGTTAGGCATTAAGACACTAAAAGAATTAGGTGCAGTAATTTGCTGCTCCCCAGAAGGGGTCCGATTGTTCCTGAGAGACTTTAAAGGTCATTATGTATTACGTGATTTTGATCCGAGATTATTGAATGTACCACAGCATTTATGGGCGCAAGGTCCAACTGATGTAGGTTGTATGCATATCACACCCCATCGTGTGACTCTCAAACAAGGTATAGTTTTGCCACGAATCAGACAGTACAGATTGCCACCTGAGGCTGTAGCAGCCTTATCCAAAATTATTGACGAGCTTATTGCTCAAGGAGTGGTTGTAGAAACTGACTCCAATGTATGTAATTCTCCTATCATTCCAGTTCTGAAACGTACTGATCCAAATGCACCTCCAGTATATCGATTAGTGATTGACCTTCGAGAGCTTAATAAATGTATCATACCTCAGTACCCAGTAGTCCCAGATATTTCATCCCTCCTGACAGCCATTGATTCTGAAGCTACATTTTTCACAGTTATCGATCTCAAGAACGCATTTTTCAGTGTCCCCATTCATCCAGACAGCCAGTACCTTTTCGGTTTTTGTTTAAATGGAAGGAGCTATAAATTCACACGAGCTCCTCAAGGTTTCACAGAAAGTCCTAGTATTTACAGTCAAGCACTTAAGAGACAACTAGACAATATCCGCATGCCAACTGACACTGCCCTGCTCCAGTATGTCGATGATCTACTGATCACAGCCCGTTCTGAACGTGACTGCGAGCGTGCGTCACTCACGGTTCTATATTTTCTGGCCGAGCAGGGGCACAAGGTGTCCCCTTCCAAATTACAATTCTGTGTCCAGCAAGTGGTCTACTTAGGACACTTACTGTCCAAGTGGGGTAGGCAGTTGACACCAGACCGTATCCAGTTAATAGCGAGTCTTCCACAGCCCAAGACACAGAAGGAGGTACGAGCTTTTATTGGCCTCACTTCTTACTGCAGACAATGGATTCCTCAGTATGCATTTCTAGCCAAGCCACTGATACAGTTAACGACACAGGAGGCAGCCGTATCGACTGTCCTCCCTTGGACCCAGGAACATACACTTGTTTTTAATGAATTAAAGAAAGCCTTATGCCAAGCACCTGTTCTAGCAACACCGAACTACAGTAAGCCTTTTACACTTTTTGTCACAGAACGTGATGGTACTGCATTATCTGTTCTCACACAAGATCAAGCAGGACAGTACAAGCCCTGTGCTTATTTTTCTAGCACATTAGATCCAGTAGCCCAGGCTCTGCCTGCGTGCCTCAAGTCAGTTGCAGCCACAGCTCTAGCTATCAGACAAAGTGATTCCATAGTGTTAGGACACTCCCTGACAGTACAAGTTCCACACTCCGTGGAAGTTCTTTTAAACCGAACACAGACTCAGCACTTGACCATTGCACGTTTAACAGGTTATGAACTGACACTGTTCCAGCCACACATAGAAATCAGACGCTGCAACATTCTAAATCCTGCTACACTGTTACCGTCAGTTACTTCAAATCCTGCCACACATGACTGTGTGGAAGTTGTTAACACTATGACAAAGCCAAGACAAGACCTGACAGACATTGCATTACCTAATCCCGACCTGACACTTTATGTGGATGGTTCATGTATGAGAACAAGTACAGGAGAACTAGTAGCCGCGTATGCAGTGACTACTGAAACTGAAGTTATAGAAACACATCGTATTGACACCCTGTCTGCTCAAGCAGCAGAGCTAGTAGCTCTGACCCAAGCCTGCATACGTGCCAAGAACCTGAAAGTAAACATATATACAGATTCACGTTACGCATTCGGAGTCGTACACGACTTTGGAGTGCTCTGGCAGGAGAGAGGTTTCATGACCTCTCATGGAACCAAGATCCAGCATGGTCTCCTCATCCAAGCTCTGTTAGATGCAATACATTCACCGACAGCTATCGCTATCATGAAGTGCAAGGCACATACGAAAGTTACTGACATCATTTCCCAAGGTAACGATCTAGCAGATCGAACAGCCAAGCTTACAGCTCAGACCCCAGACATTCCAGCTAACACGACACAGACACTCACTCCAGATCAGACTACTTGTATGACAGTTAAGGACCCTACACAAGATGTCATAGACATACAGTTACATGCTACTCCCGTAGAAATCAAGAAATGGTCCGAACAAGGAGGGGTCCAGACCGATCAAGGATGGTTGACGAAGGGAAAAGCCACATGGTTTCTCCCCGACTCTATGGTTCAAGTCATTATTAATACCGCACATAGTCCAGCACATCTAGGAGAAAAAGCTATGTTAGACAGTATTCAGAACCTTTGGTTCAACAAGCATTTACGAGCTGCAGCCAAGCAGAAAGTCCGTACCTGTATGATATGTTGTCAGTTCAATCCAGGGAAAAGTGTCCCGGTGGAACAAGGTGGATTCCAACCTCCTGACCACCCTTTTGAAGTCCTCCAGATGGATTATATTCAGATGGAGCGATGTCGAGGTTTCAAGTATGTCCTCGTAGTTGTATGCGCTTTGTCCAGGTGGACAGAAGCATATCCAGTTCCAGATTACACAGCTGCGACCACTGCCAGGCAGTTGGTTCGTGAGTTCTTTCCCCGCTATGGACTCCCTAGGGTCGTGTATTCTGATAACGGCCAGCCATTCTCATCTGAGCTTATGAAACATGTTTCCCTTCTGTTAGGGTACCAGTGGAAGTTCCATTGTGTGCGCCATCCTGAAGCAGCCGGTCTCGTAGAGAGACATAATCAGACGTTGAAAATACGCAGTGCAAAAGTATGTAAAGAAAAAGGTGTAGACTGGCTAGTAGCTCTGCCAGTTGCTTTATTCTATATGAGGATGGTTGCACATTCCAGATCAGGTCTGTCCCCGTATGAGGTCGTATTCGGCCGCCCCCCAAACATGTGGGGTACACCTAGACCCCGCAGTATTACAGATGTTTCCAGTAATATGCTGACAGATTACCTAGCTTCCTTGATGTCTGCCCTACACTCTTGTCGTTCACAGGTTGCCGCCGCATTTCCAGACAACACCGAGGTGAAACCGCATGAAATCGTTCCCGGTGATCTTGTGTTCGTCCGAAATTTTGATCATTCAAGTCCGCTGGAGCCCCGCTGGAAGGAGCCTCGCATGGTTTTGCTAACCACAAGGACCGCCGTAAAACTTGAAGGCAGGAAGGGGTGGGTCCACCTCAGCCATATAAAGAAGTTCCATGGATTACGAGAAAAGACTTTTGCTAAGGACTGCCTTATTCCTAAAGACTGCCTAAAAACAGACTCTGAACTCAAAGTTCCCCTGTTAGAGAAAACTCCGCAACAGGAGTATAAAGAGAAACTCAGGTCTAGTAAAATAAGTCAGCCAGTTTAATTGTCTAAGTCCCTCTCGGGTGAAACGGTTAGACAGGTTCCTGACATGTATGAGATAGACCCCCACAGTGAGAGAGTTAGTCAAAACTCTAAAAGATGTATTATTGTTCTAAGTTTCTTGTCATTTTTGAGTCTTATGGTTACCTGCACAAGTTATGCTTTACATTTATGTTTTCCAATTTCACATGTACATATGTTTTCTAATGCTACAGTAGAGCACACATTTAGTGATCTGCCTTCTCACGAGCTATCTTATCGTCTTGCTATGCGCAATAACACATTCATTCGAATATTACACTATTCACACCAGACCAGCAATGCCACTAATTGTTGGGTGTGTGGTCAACTCCCCCCTTTCCAGACACCGAAGGGAGTTCTGCCACTCTTTCCTTATCCGTTTTCACATAATGGTTCATGTGGAGCATGGTCCACGTTAACATCATCTTCCAATGATATGTCCCTTCTGAATAGAACATGTTTTCCAGACAAGCAAGGTCTCTCCCATAGAATAGGGTTAGATCTAGAAAATGAAGTATATGATTTAGGTAATTATTCCTCGAATTTCATGGTCCTGAATGTTCAGTCTGATACTACTCCAGATTTGCCTGCTATTTCAGTACTACCAGTCAAAGGCGAATTATGTGTCAGAAAGAATGGTTCCGCACATGTAGGACATAGTGATTGTACTACTACTGTCGAGTATAGTGACAGTGGGAAATCTATCTTCAAAGCCTCCCGTCATTCTTATTTTGTTTGTGGTCAGACCGCATATGTTCGTCTGCCCCTCGATTGGGATGGAACATGTTATATTGCCTTCCTACTGCCACCAGTTTTTCTAGCCCCATCCGATTATCACAGAAACACACATCTAGTACACGTTAGATATAGAAGGGAGATCGAGTCCCCAATTGTCGATCAAACTGAAACTACTCTAGAACAGTATACAGACTTCAACAAAGGTTTCTTCTTCTTTATAGGACCTATCCAGAATAGTAAGTTAATACGTAGGTTAACCAGAACCCTTGAAGCCGTAGTGAATGAGACTACTTCTGCTCTAGGTAACTTAACTGAAGAGCAATCTGCTATGAGATTTGTCGTGCTCCAAAATCGTCTCGTTCTTGACGTCATCCTGGCCGATAGAGGAGGAGCATGTAGAGTCATCGGATCTAGTTGCTGCATTTTCATTCCTAATAACGCGCCGTCTGTTTATTCAGCTATAACCAGACTTCATAAAATTGCCCATCAGTTACACCAGAATCCAGGCACCTGGACATGGTCCGGTTGGCTCTGGAGTATTATATCTGCCTGGGGATGGAAAGTATTGTCATTCCTAGGTATTGCAGTAATGATCATATTCAGTTGCTGCCTCTGTATACAATGTGGCCCTGCGATTTGCGGCATGTGCGCTACCTCTTGTATTCCTAGCCCTAAATCCCGTTCCAAGACAAATCGAGACGAGCAAATGATGCTATATGAAATGATAGATGGTATCATGAATATTGATGTTTCCTGATGGAAACGTAGGGCACAAGGAGGGAATGTGGAAAAGTAAATTTTGCCATGTTGTATGTGCCTACGTGTTCCCCATCTTATGTTATATGTGCATGATCGAGATGCGTGTATTCCCCTCTGATCGATTAAAGACGCAATTACAGTTGTGTCCATCTCTAGTATGCCAGTTTCCAGTCCTCGTGAAAACAACGAATATTAGGCCTATGTAAACTTACGTTGCCACCTCTCACAGTGTGCACGTTAATTCATTGAATAGTCCCCGTTCCTAGGCCTCAAAAGGGCCCGGACACCAGATTCAGCTCCTGTCTCCTGAACCCTCTCCAAGGAGCGATACAGCCCCACCTGCATCCCTGACCCTTAGCTTACTTCATGCCTCGCAGTGCCCGGCCCGGCCTGGCTCTGCCTCCCAGTCTGCCAAGATTATGTTATGTTTCTAGTTATCAGTCCAGCCCTCCTTCTCTGCATTCCTAAGCTACTGCATCGCATCAATAGTTTCCGTCATGGTCTAGCCTTTATGTCTCCATGTAAGAGAAATACTGTATTAATATTCATAGAATATTCCTCGCACACGCAATACATGTAGAATTATGCATGCACCAGCCTTAGTGTCTATTAGCCTTTGCCCTGATAACTTTTGGATTCTATCAACATGTACTCTAAACACCAGATACCAGATATGCCTTGGGTACATGTCGCTCTGACACACCACTTTAGTCTCCTCTTCTAGCGCATAAGTCATAGCCCCCAGTTCTCCCTGGTAACACGTCATTGCTCGTTTGCGCGCACCACTAGGTTAGAGGTCCCAGCTGCTCAGGTAGCCCCCTCCATGTTTCCGCCCCGTTTATGACATATTCTGTTACGTTTACATCACATGTCTATGTATACGCCCTGTACACGCCTTCTTGTTACACCATTTTGCCTTTATCTTTCGCGACTGCTACGAGTCACGCCTACTGCTACGCCTATTGTATTGAATGTAATGTATTTGTTTAAGTATATATACTGTGCACCCATATTAAAAGTTGCCAATTAGCCCGCCTGATTCCCAGATCCTGCCCCCGGCAGCTGCCTTCATTCCTTTCCCGTACAGGCTGTCCTGTTCCTGTCCTTTATGCCTGATTAAAGCCTGTCGACTCAAGATACCTCGAATCCTGACTCTTATTTATTGAGCTACCTGTTTTATTGATTATATTAAAAAATAGTACCGGTAATTAATTATTTATTTACCACAGGGTGCACGGTTGTATGCCTGTTTCGTCGATATTAAATCGGCCTTCGACAGAGTTAACCGAGAGCGTATATGGGGTAAACCACAGTATTGGGGGATGCCAATTAAACTACTAAAGGCAATAAAAGTTCTATACCAAGACACTTGGGCAAAGGTGAAATTGGGAAATGAAGCTCATACCACGAGGAACATACCAACGTACCAGGGCCTGAAACAAGGTTGCATTTTAGCACCCACCCTTTTTAATCTTTTCCTTTCCGATCTGGCAACAGTGCTGGAGACAGACGAAGTTCACCCACCATCTTTGGCAAATCATCGAATTCCTTGCCTGCACTATGCAGATGACATAGTACTGCTGAGTAAAACCCCAGTTGGTCTACAAAGAGCTTTAAATATACTGGCAGCGTACTTAAAACAATAGGGTCTGGACCTAAATAAACTAAAGTGGTCCGTTTAGTAGACCCAAAAAAACTAAGATACACATGGACGGTGAACGGGACAAAGGTAAATGAACAAGGGTCGTACAAATACCTCGGAAATATAATATCCCAGGGTGCTAAACAAACGCACCACATAACTGCAATTCGCGCAAAAGCCCAAAGCCTAATTTTCGCTTACCATCTTTTAAAAACAAAAATGGACTGTCCCAATTACAAACATCTTTTGAAAGTCATGTCGGCACAAATTTTACCATCCCTGTCTTACGGTCTTGTTACCTGGTGTGGTAAGGAAATAGATCTACTAAATGATCTCCAAACAAAAATTTATAAAGCAGTTTTTAACCTTCCAAGGTGTGCTTCAGCCGCTCAAGATAGGCTGGAATTCGGTCTGCAAAACCAGAAATACAGGAGCATGAGCGGCTTCGTAAAACTGTGTTACAAACTTAGATCTGCAGTCCCGGATTCAGTGGATTGGTTAAACTGGGAAGACATAAAAAAATCATGGAGAGAAGGGAACCCCGTGTACTTGGGGAAACTATCTGAAAACCTGCGTAAAAGAGCTGGAGTTGGAAGCCGCTTGGGAATCCTTGATGGACAAAGTAAGCATAAGTAAATTGGCCAATAAGGCAGCAAGGATGAAATCTTTCCAAGAAGACAAAGGGACACTTTTAAAACGGCGACACGGCTGGACCATAATCAATTCCTTCAAAGCAGGATTACCACACGCGTACTTATCCTCCCATTTTAACGAGCACATAAAAAGAGCCTTTACAGACTACAGGATGGGTATGCACATTTCAAAGGATTTATTACCATCCTGGAAAGGCAATTACCAGACCGAGAGAAGTAGACTATGTGGCTACAAAACAGAATCACTAGCTCATTTTTTGTGTGTCTGTCCGGCTCTTCTGGCACAACGGCAACGATTATTAAAACATATTTGCAATGAGCTAAACATCCGCACCTGCAGACAAGCATTAACTTGCTGGCTGGGAGGGAGTTCAATCATTATGGCTTGTCGGGGAACAAAGTTCCTGGCAGAAGTGAACAAATGTCTGAGTCAAGTAGAACAAGGACAGGGTTAAGAAGCGGGACACCAATGCTGCCTTGATTCTAATGACAGGAAAAGCCCGCACAAACACGCAAAAACACTAAGATATTCCAAGACAGCGGGAGTATCCCCGGAAGAAACTTTTAATACACTGTTCTACACCATTTTAACAAAGGAGGAGACTTAACTTTTTAGTATACATATTTACATTTTGTACTATAAAGTTATCATGTGAAAATTGTAATGATTTTAATTAATTATGCAATAAACCTTTTTGACCTTTGACCTTGACCACTCACTCACCCTGAAGGACTGGACTTTTTAACAGTACCAGCGGTGCCAGGGAACAACACCTATAACCTTCATGGGATACCTGTTTCGGCGCACAAACTACAGAGACACGGGACACTTCCTTCGGCGTCAAAGATTCAAGGTTTATTTACTGCAGGGAACACAGAAGTCACAACAAGTACAACACGTGCAACTTGGGGAGACTGCTTCAAATTGGTTCTGTGGATCGCTCCTTTTATACAAAATTAACTCATAGGACAACATGGTACACAAAAGTTTACAACCTGGTTCCCATAATTATCCCTCAGAGGGGTCGCTTTGGTCACTTTGGTACACATAAGGTCCGGAACATAAGTGCGGAAACATTTGGCGGTTCCCAACTGTAAAAACCCATCTTCCCAACATTAGTGAATTCCAATCGGCAGTAAAACAGATCGAAATAGGGACAAAGACAGGTGCAGAGGGAGATGGAGACAGTGGGGAAATCGAAAAGGGTGTAAAAGGGGAGGTATCGGGAAACACGAGATACAGGCATCAAAGGGACGTGCCTAATGAGATGCACGGCTGAGACAATAAAACGGACGGCAAGATGAGCCTCGAGCGGGGCCATCTGCCTTACAGTATCATCCCCCTCATCGTAAAAGATATTTACAAAGTACATGTGTCTTCCACAAATATCCTGAGAGTCCCAGGGTGACGAAGCGGACAGTGTCCGTTCGCTGGCTACTTGAGGGCAAGAGACAAAATGGATGCCGTATCTAAGATGGAACCCGTGGGTACAGATGAAAAACCCACATATCAAACGAACGGTTTAAGTTAGCACAGCGAAACTGCGCACACTTACTAAACTCGTCATTTGCGGTTCTTAGATACCAGACTCGACCATATTCGTGCGAGTCGAAAACATCACTTAAAATTGTCACGGAACCTCAGACGCTCCTTTTGCCCTCATGTAGGCAAACACTAGTCGGAATCATATTCGATATTCATCAGACCCTCGAGATGTTGCTGTAGCATAGCTCTGTCCAACCGAGACCCTTTGGTAACAGGTGGCTGTCTCATACACGTTGTAGCACAGAGGCCACATAAGGCAGGACCGCACTGCACGCAAAGGCAACACGTGAACAGGAACACTACAACGACTCCAATGATCGTCAGAATTTTCCAACCCCAAGTCGACATCAGGCCCCAAAACCATCCAAGTAGCGTCCAATCCCCTACATCCACGTGTATGGATTCGGAGATCTTATGCAACTTCGAGATGGCTTGATAGACAGTCGGAGCGTTATCAGGAATGAAAATACAGCAGCTCGAATGGATCACCTTACATACCCCACCTCGATCTGCTAAGATCACATCTAAAACCATACGGTTTTGTAACGTCATAAGTCTATCCGCCTGAAGTTCTGTGGTGATATTACCAAGGGCACTGGCAGTAATATTAGCTGTCGATTCTACCACTCGAGTCAACTGTCTCAGGTTCCTACTATTAACCATAGGTCCCCAAAATGGGAGGAAACCCTTGAAAAAGTCTCCTGCCTCTTGACCGGCAGTATCCTCTTCGCTAATTACGCCTCTCACAACTCTAGTTTTGTGATAATCTGCATCTACAGTAAATGTCGGAGGCAACAAGTTTGCGATAAAACATGAGCCCATGAAGTCAGAGGGCAACCATGCATACGCACGATCATGACAAATAAAGTATGTACCCTTGGCAGCCAAAAACACAGGGGACGAGACCATTGGCAAAATATAATTTTCAGTGCAAGCACTCTCTCCAAGTCGGGCTTTCGATCTACGGCCGCGACCTATTAAACAAAAATTGCCAGTGTGGGGTACGACCCATATCGGAGGCGAGCTTTTAAGCTGTTTTTCACCAGTGAACACACTATATTCGCCTCTACTTAGGACCCTATAGGCTTGTACCTCTTCTTCAGGGATAAGCGAGGGATCATAGATATCGCTATCTAAATCCTCTATTGCTATAGACAAAGATTTTTGGTACGAGGTAGGACCAGAGTAGGGGGAACGTGGTTCTCGAATGGGGTGGAAACCCAGTGCGCTTCGAAACATTGTTTGAAATGCTCGAGCAGACCCTTGGGAGCTATACGGTAACACCAGATATGGAATTCCCTTATCCGTAGTATGTGGCATCAACCCACACACCCAACAATTAGTAGTGTTAACCACTAACTGATGCTGATGAAGGAGCTGAATAAAGGAATTGTTGCGGAATTCTGCACGTCTAGCCTGCACGTGTTCAGGTAAGATGTGAAAAGAATGAGGAGAAACAGTGGAGGTGAGTTTAAAGTCAGGGGTAGGAGTAGGTATGATAGAGGGCAAGAAGTAAGACATTGTGTAATACACTCCACCCGCCAATAACGCAGAAACAGTCACAAACAGTACGAATATTTGGAACACACAACATTTGGTACGACTGAGTTGCTGCAGCTTGAATCTTTGTGCTTGAGCTCTTTCCAAGTCCATCAGCTTTGAAAATGCCATTTCCTATGACCGTCCGCAACGTTTCTTGACGCACTTCGTTCTGTGTAGCAATAGTCAATTCCTAGGAGTTCCCAGGAACCGACGGTCTTTAACCTAGCGTCAAGACCTACTAACCAGGAGGAAGTACACGCGCGGCCCTACGGCCTTTATTTCACATATATATATATATGAAAACAATGTCTCTCAGCTGTGGAAACAAAAATGTAAGGAACAAAGCTCAATGAATATGTACGAAATAATTACAATAGAATGAGTGTTCAAACTGATCATGGAAAACGGGATAATGCATTTGTCAAGGGACAGAACGGGGTTTTTTATTAGTCTTTAGTGCTGGATCTCAAAAAATATCGGGTTTTCCCAGGACGTGTCTGTTCGTTAAACAAAAGATCCGTTGAAGGGACAACGCCCTGTTGATCAGCTGAATGTTCTGGTCTTGAGTCTTCTGATGACAAGTGTTCAATAATGCCTTTTTGCTGCACTGAGGATTCTCCGACAGGTTGTGCGTCGCTGAAAGGTACAAACGCCGGCAATCCTTCGGTTTCAGTTGATGCAATGCCTTTCCTTACCCATAAGTCTGCTGGCAACGGAATGGGGACTTTCTTGGTATGGGTGGCATGCACCCAATTTTGCCGCCCCTCAAGACGAACTGCAGTTCTCGTGGCAAGGAGGACCTGATAGGGTCCAGTGAACCTGGGATCCAAATTGTTCTTGCGTGAAAAATTTCGCGTTACCACCCAATCTCCGGGCTGGAGCTGGTGGCCTGGACCCTCCGTCTGTGTCGGCAATGCTTCGTGAACCTGTTGGTGAATTAACCTCAGTTTAGCAGTCAAGTCATGAAGATAATCGATCAACATTGGATACTCAAGATCACAAAAGGCACCCGGTCTAGGGACCCCCCAAACATTGGCAGGACGACCGAACACTATTTCATAGGGACTGAGCCCTACTCGGGAGTGTACAGTTGCCCTTGTTGACAGTAATGCTAAGGGTAAAGCGTCAGGCCACGAAAGACCTGTCGTAGCCTGAATCTTTGCTAGTTTTAGTTTAAGGGTGCCATTGTACCCTTCAACCAAACCGGCTGACTGAGGATGATTGGCACTATGAAATTTCTGTACAATCCCTAACCCGCGACACACACTCTTCATCACGCTCCCAACAAACTCACTTCCGTTGTCTGACCACACAACCCGAGGCATTCCGTAGCGGGAAAAATACTCTTTGAGTAAAATTTTTGCCGTGGATAAAGCCGTATTATCCTTAAGGGGGTAGGCCTCGATCCACCTAGAAAATGCACACACCACAACCAGCACATACTTCAAATTATTACATCTCTCCATGTGGATAAAGTCCAACTGGATAACTTCGAAAGGGTACGCAGGAGGGGCAAAATGGCCAGGTGGAGTGGGAGTGCCCTTACCAGGATTGTGCATCAAACACACCATACAATTCTTAACCAAGCGTTCAGCACATTTCGTAATACCATCATTCTTCCACACAGGAAACAGCAATTTACAGATACCTTTCGCGCTAATATGTGCTAACCCATGTGTCATAGTCACAACAGCCAGCACATATGCATCAGGCAACATCCATCTTTTCTGTTCCGATAAGTCAGTCCAACAACCATTCGCATCCAACTTTCCCGTACTTTCTTTCCACTTCGCCTTTTCAGTCTCGGTGGCCTCATTCTGAATTGCTTTCACACTCTCGATAGTGTTCTCACACATACTTGATTCTGCAGGCCACCTAACCGAACTCGTCACATACATTCGAGTGCTAAGGTTCCGGGCAGTCTCCTTAGCAGTCTCATCCGCAAACGCATTACCACGACCAACATCATCCGTCACCTTACGATGCGCACTACATTTAACAATTGCCACTTGCTTAGGCAACGTAAGTGCATCCAAAAGATCATTTACAAGCTGTCCATGTTGAATCTTCGTACCATGTGACGTAAGGAATCCTCTCTCTCTCCACAGTCGTCCAAAACTATGTGCCACACCAAACGCATACTGGCTATCTGTAAACACATTCACCCGTTTATCCTTAGACAACACACACGCTCTCGTCAAAGCAATTAACTCAGCAGCCTGAGCCGAATTCTGACTTAATCTTGCACTTTCCACAATTGTTCTCAATGTAACTACAGCATACGCAGTCGTCACATCACCGTTCGGTAACTTGAAACAAGAACCATCCACATACAAAGTACCATCGGGATCTGTCAATGGAGTATCTTTTAGGTCAATGCGACCCTTAGTTTCCTCTTCAGTTTTGAGATAGCAGTCATGTACTGCTTCACCACTTGATTCTGCGTCGATCGGCAGCAATGTTGCTGGATTCAACACATTACATCGTTTTATCCGTATATGACTGGCCAGCAACGTCAACTCATATCCAGACAATCTTGCGCTCGTCAGATGTTGAGTTTTCGTTCGGTTCAATAGAGTGTCGACTGCATGCGGAACCATTACCGTGAGCATATTATCCATGACTAGACCTGCGGACTGTCGAATGGACGTCGCAGCTGCCGCTGTTGCCCTTAAGCAACTTGGCAAAGCTCTTGCTACTGGGTCTAAAGTCGAAGAAAAATAGGCACATGGGCGTTGCTTACCACCAAAAGACTGTGTCAAAACACTCAACGCGCAACCATCCCTCTCGTGAACGTATAGTGTAAACGGCTTACTGTAGTCAGGGGTACCCAACACAGGAGCCGAACACAACGCATCACGCAATTCCGAAAAACTTTTCTGACATTCTTCAGACCAGGGTACTGGGGATGAAACATCTTTACATGTAAGAGCTATCAATGGTTTCGCCAACAATGAAAAATTTGGAATCCATTGTCTGCAGTAGGACGTAATACCTAAAAAGGCACGAACATCTCTTTGGGTTTTTGGCACAGTCATTCGGGAAATCGCTGCAATTCTCTCTGGGGTCAACCTTCTCCCTTCTTTTGACAATAAGTGACCTAGATAGGTAACTTCTTGACAACAATACTGTAGCTTTGAAGGCGATACCTTGTGGTGCAAGTCATGTAGATAGTGCAATAATGATACTGTAGCCGTTTTGCAAATGGCCTCCGTATCAGCTGCCACTAAAAGATCGTCAACGTATTGAATCAAAGCTGCACCTTTAGGCAATACAAAGGCATCAAGCTGACCTTTAAGTGCTTGGCTGTAGATTGACGGACTCTCACAGTAGCCCTGTGGAGCGCGTTTTAGCCTAAAACTGCGACCTCCTAATGAGAATCCGAACAGGTCTCTGCGTTCCTCTGCAATCGGGATGCTAAAGAAAGCATTCTTTAGATCGATCACTGTGAACCAGGAGGCAGATGCTGGAATCATTGTTAATAAGGCTGTAATGTCAGGGACCACAGGAAATTGCGGAACCACTATTTTGTTTACCTCTCTCAAATCTATTACAAAACGATACACAGGAGGTTTAGTTGGGTCAGTTCGTTTCAGAATTGGTAATACAGGGCTATTGCACACGTTTCCACGCGTTTCTTCAACAACACCTTTTCCAATGAGATCATGAACGATTGCTAACAGCGCTCGTTCGCCCTCAAGAGAAATACGATATTGAGGTAAACGCGGTAATCGCGCATTTTGTTTCAATTGAATCTCATAGGGTGGAATGTCTAACAGGCCCACGTCATTGGGACCTGTGGCCCATAGAGACGCAGGGAGGGAACTCAATTCCGATGGGAATTTATCAACCGATAAATACATGGGAGAGATCACTCTCCGTCCCAATGTAAGTTCCACTCCTTCGGGGGAACAATACAATGTTGCATATAATCGTTTCAACAAATCCAGACCCAAAAGATTTTCACCACAACCTGTAGATAGAATCAGTGGAGCGGTTAGCTCACAAGGTCCAATCATAAGAGGCAAAGGATTAGAGACTGGGTTACTAACAGGGGCGCCAGAGAATCCAACGGAAACATTCGTTAAGCCAGACAAAGGTGCGCCAGGGAGTTTTGAATGCATGATGGAACTTTTCGTCGCACCAGTGTCTAACAGAAAAGGCTCAACTACACCCGATGTAGCCACTGCAACGTAAGGCCCACTCTGATCGACCGGAACTGACACTACTCCCTCTCTTTGTCGTTGGCTGTCCTAGTAATGGCTACGTAATAGTCATCCACATTATACTGTGCAGATCGAACTGACCCCGCATTTCGCTGGTCAAAGTAATTATTTGCATCTGATTGATTTTGATAACGATCACTCTGATTGTGGGATGAACCACGACCTCTACCACGTGGTGCCTGTTGAGGACCACCACCACGGTTTCCACGTGTCGACACACCATTCAGGCGGTCCCGTAAGGCAAGACAATCATATTTTAGGTGTCCCTCTTTCCTACAATATGCGCACTGATTATACCCAAGTGAAGATCTGGAATCAAAGTTGTCAGAGCGCGGCTGTGTCCTATCGGGCTGTGCTCGCGGTCGATACTGCTGTTGTGCATCATTTTGGTTTGATCGTGGAGGGTATGCTTGTTGCAACAAAACCTTTGTTTTGAGTTCTTTCGTTTTCTTTTCTACACGATCACTTTCTTCCTTTTCCCTATTCTCATAATACTGAGCCGTTGCTAGTATTTGCGCAGGGGTTGAAACTGCCCACGCACTTTCTGAATTTTTTAATTTGTTGCATAGCTCAGGCAGCAAATTTGACACAAATTTGTCAACGAATAACCGCTGACCTCCCTCAGCGCCCATGTCCTGGCCGCTGTGGTCGACAAATGCTTCCTCAAACCTTGTAAAGAAATCCGAGACACTCTCGTCTTTCTTTTGCTTACAAGCTGATAACTTATCCCAGTTCACCTTCATCGCTGGCATGAGAGTTTTCATGAGCGTAATGATTTTCTGAGGTAAATCCAAGATCAACTGTTCAGGTTTGGCCCCACCAACTTGTAATGCATCAGCTGCTAGAAGTGCAGCCCAATCACCCCCTAATTCAGCTGCGTGATTGGCTTGACGAATTTTAGCCCAAACTGGTTGCGGTACAACATTGCCAAACAACATGTCGATGTCGGCAATATTCATAATAGAAGCTTCTATCAGTTGTGATAACTCCTTATAATAACCAGCCGGATTTTTACGCGGATCGGGTAAGGATTGCTTCACTTGCAAAACTTCCGATCGTTTCCATGGAAGATGTATCCACACCCTTCGAAAATGTGGTAAAACCGCAGGGTTAGCTTGCGGATCTCCAGGCACCCACAGTGGCGGGACTTCTCTCATGGGATACTGACCAGGAACCGCTTTCCAGTTCTCAGTGGTATCATCTAATGTCACCCGAGAATGTGCTGTGGATCTGAATGCTAATAAGCGTTCCACTGCACGTCGTACATCGTCTCCTATAATCATACCGTTCGAAAAGTGACTTTGAAGTTCAATTATGTCGGACGGTACATCATCTACATCATTATTGTACCATTCTTCCCTCAAAAAGTTACACATTTCCTCAAATACGAATCTCTGTGTAGGCTCATTAAACTGAGTAAACGTATCAAAGACTACCCGCGGAGTGTAATTAGCAGGATGTCTTATCCACCTATGTGCCATTGTTACTAACGTCTCTTTCTCCCTACCACTAGGGATCTGACTCCGTCTCTGAGGAGTGTCAGATGAATCAGACGAAAATAACGGACCAGAAAGAGGTGAATAAAGGGTAGCAACAGAGTTAGGAACACGCTTACGAACAGAAGGAGAAAGAAAAACAGGGGCAACAACACTAGAGGTGAAGGAAGGCATAGTAGGAACGGACAAGGTAGTTGGAGTAGCAGAAACAACAGTCTGCAAAGGTACAGGTACGGGAGCAGTAGGAACGAGGACAGGTGGTGGAACAAACGTAGGGTTAACAGCGGGCTGGCCCGCAGCCGCTGGAGCAACAAGAGGAACAACAGGAGGAGCTATAGGAGGAACTACAGGAGCAGTAGCACCCTGTACATAAGGAGGTGGTGATTTCATCAAGTATGATAACAAGGAATCCTCCTTCAAATCTTCTTCTTTCTTTTCTAGATTATTCGGTAAAACTGGGTAACATTTATCTATTTTCATGTGATGCAATCTAGTAGCGATTTCCATATCTTTTTCTTCTTTGTCTTGTCTACATTCTTTTATAGCTTGCATTACAGGAACGAACTCTTGCTTTTTATCTTTTTTAAGTTGTTTGATTTCTTTCTGTTTGGCCTCTTTACGCCATATCCGAAAGGAATCAAACATAGCTGGCCTAGCTTTCTTTAAAAATAATTTAGCCTCAAGATTATCTAAAATCGAAAGTTCAAAAGTTCCGTGTGGTGGCCATCTAAGGTCACCGTCTTTCTTTGTATAGCGGATCCAGTAATCATTATATATTATAGGACCCACCCCATGTCGACTATAAAGATCATGTATCGGAGTTCCAACTGGAGGTATCGGACATGAGTCCTCCAACCGGGAATCCATTGCGCAACATTTGAAAATATGAAACAAATCACTATGGCTAGGCATCGTGCACACTAACCTAGTATCAAACTTCAAGGATTACCGAAGCAATAAAACCTCGTGTAAGTCAAAACCCTCGGTTTTTGGCAATTGCAACTGTCAAATAATACTAAGGACCAATACTAAGAACCACAAATGCAATGGAACCATGCAACACAACAAAGCCTTAAGGCTATTACAAAGCTCGGAGAGCTAACCACAAAGCCCGAGGAGGCTATTACAAAGCTCAGTGAGCTATTACCACAAAGCCTTAAAGGCTAACCACAAAGCTTTCAAAAAAGCTAGAACAACCACTAAGGACTGGGAGCGACCCACAAATACTTAACTCAGAACTTCAATGGCGTCACCAGGAAGGCCCGTCTATCGTCTCGCTTGTACATAAGGTCTACGCCGGGCGTCGAAGACAGGTCGACAGTCAGGGCATCGGTCCGTTGCAGCCGTCAGGAGGCGGGAATCTTCGCAGGGAAAAACTTCGGGCCACTTATTTCGACAACAGGATCGATGAAGCGGGGTGCACCTTCCCTCGGAGATTTCACACGAAGTTCCTCACGATCATCAGGCTTTGGACCGGACCGGTACCGCTGAAGTCGCCCCACGTTGGGCGCCAACTGAAGGACTGGACTTTTTAACAGTACCAGCGGTGCCAGGGAACAACACCTATAACCTTCATGGGATACCTGTTTCGGCGCACAAACTACAGAGACACGGGACACTTCCTTCGGCGTCAAAGATTCAAGGTTTATTTACTGCAGGGAACACAGAAGTCACAACAAGTACAACACGTGCAACTTGGGGAGACTGCTTCAAATTGGTTCTGTGGATCGCTCCTTTTATACAAAATTAACTCATAGGACAACATGGTACACAAAAGTTTACAACCTGGTTCCCATAATTATCCCTCAGAGGGGTCGCTTTGGTCACTTTGGTACACATAAGGTCCGGAACATAAGTGCGGAAACATTTGGCGGTTCCCAACTGTAAAAACCCATCTTCCCAACATTAGTGAATTCCAATCGGCAGTAAAACAGATCGAAATAGGGACAAAGACAGGTGCAGAGGGAGATGGAGACAGTGGGGAAATCGAAAAGGGTGTAAAAGGGGAGGTATCGGGAAACACGAGATACAGGCATCAAAGGGACGTGCCTAATGAGATGCACGGCTGAGACAATAAACCGGACGGCAAGATGAGCCTCGAGCGGGGCCATCTGCCTTACAGTATCATCCCCCTCATCGTAAAAGATATTTACAAAGTACATGTGTCTTCCACAAATATCCTGAGAGTCCCAGGGTGACGAAGCGGACAGTGTCCGTTCGCTGGCTACTTGAGGGCAAGAGACAAAATGGATGCCGTATCTAAGATGGAACCCGTGGGTACAGATGAAAAACCCACATATCAAACGAACGGTTTAAGTTAGCACAGCGAAACTGCGCACACTTACTAAACTCGTCATTTGCGGTTCTTAGATACCAGACTCGACCATATTCGTGCGAGTCGAAAACATCACTTAAAATTGTCACGGAACCTCAACCCTTACATCCACTAACACATACATTCACTGTCTTATACAGCCACTCACATCCACTCACTTATCTATATACATTCAAATATTCACCCATATAGCCACTCACACACCCACTCCCTCACCTATATAGTCACTCACACACCCACTCAGTCACCCACTCAAAGACTCATTTCTGACTTTAATTTAGCCTCTTCTGATTGTTTCTGATCTCTTTTATGCCTCTTTCTGCTCGTTGCTGATCTCTATTTGACCTCTTTCTGCTCATTGCTGACCTTCAGTGTGTCTCTTTCTGCTTGCTTCTGACTTTTATTTTTCCTCCTTCTGCTCATTTCTCATTTCTATTTTGCCTCTTTCTATGCATTTTCTGACGTTTATTTTGCCTCTTCATGCTTGTTTCTGATCTTTATTTTGCCTCTTTCTGCTCGTTTCTGAGCTCTATTTTGCTTCTTTCTGCTTCTTTCTGACCTTTATTTTGCCTCTGTCTGCTCATTGCGGTCCTTTATTTTGCTTCTTTCTGCTCATTTCTAGTCACTATTTTGCCTGTTTATGCTCATTTCTGATGTCTATTATGCCTCTTTGCTCCTGTCTTACCTTTATCTTGACTCTTTCTACTCGTTTTTCACCTTTATCTTGCCTCTTTATGCTTATTGCTAATGTTTATTCTGCTTCTTTCTGCTCATTTATGAACTTTATTCTGCCTCTTGCTGCTAGTTTCTGACCTTTATTCTGCCACTTTCTGATGTTCATTATGCTTCTTTCTGCTGGTTTCTCATCTTTATTATACTTCTTTCTGCTCTTTTCTCACATTTATAGCAAAAGAAGGGAGCAGTGGGCCGAATTCACACCTTACACTAAAGTACACACTATAGTGGGCATACAATAATCAATAAATGTACAAAACAAATTTACTTGGTATGGTGCTTTAATGGTTATCCCACACCCTACTACCACAGGAGTGAGTTCACATTGGACCAAAGACTCAATGTGTCAATATACCAGAAAGGAAAACCACAGCACTCTATGCCTAATCGGCAAGAAACAAGTAAGGTCCAAAGTAGTAAGGACTTATGTTAAATAGAAAAGTATTTCTTTAATAAGGGAAAATCGTAGTGTGTGTGTTTCTCAGTACATTCTTGTTTTACAAATTATTTTTTTCAGTTTTCAATGTATTGATGACAGCCATGACTCTGCACTATATCTAGCTATAAATGCAAGTCCCCTTGTCTGACACATGTTTCATCATGCAGTGATTTTTTTAGGCTGTGTAAAATTAATAAAAACAATTTTAAACACATTATTCTTTTCAAATAATCAGTAAAGAAAACATAGGCCGACACAAGACTCTTTAACTCGGGATTGGTGCCTAGTTTTAGCCTTTAAGGGGGATGGGTGAGAAGCGAGAGAATGTTATAAAAATTATCTCATGGAATGTGAATCCTTTGGGTACGGGGAAGATGAGAGATTATACTGCAATATCTAAAAGACTGCCCGGTCCAGATTATTATTGTGCAGGAAATTCACTTAACGGAGAAAGAGGGTTTGGAGTTTTTCAAGGGTAAAAAATGGATCACCCAAGTAGTATGTACAGCGCAATCAGTCGTAACAAAGGGGGTGGCAGTTCTAATTAAAAAAGCGGCACAAATTTGTATAGAGGGCCACACCTCAGATAAAGCTGAAAGATGGCTCATGGCCAAACAGAAGATTCTAGGCCTTGGCGGGATATTACAGTTCAAATCTGAATGATATTTCTCCCTTAGGGGAACTACTGGCCAAACTACTTAATTCTTCAGACCCAATTATTATGGCAGGGGATCTTAATGTTGTTCTAGATTGAACCCTAGATAGATCGTCCCATAGTAGGGCACTGGTAAATCCCAAAATTGCATGCTTCGTTAAACAAATGATTGGCAGTTGGGCCTATGCAACATATGGTGACAGAGGACATGGGCACAAATGGGGTTCACTTTCTACAACAAAAAATATAGACACCAGTTGAGGATTGATTACTTCCTAATATATAGCAGTATGAAGGATTGCGTACAGCAAATTGATCATGTGGGGGTTCATCTGTCAGATCATTTGGCAATGATACTTTGATTGAAGATACGTGAGGGAGACACCCAATCTAGATGGACCTTGGACCGTATGATCCTGTGGGAGGAGGGAGTTATAGAGGTATTATGTAGGGAGACAGAAGAGTTCAACTGGGGCTCGGCTGTGACTGGAGTGACCTGGGAAGCATATATGGTCTTTTAAGGGGAAGACTAGGTGCATTAGCTGTGTAAAAATGGCGGCGATATCATAAAGAAGTGTCAGCATTGGAAGAGTTGGGCCATTTTTTAGAATGGGACCTGATTGACCCTAGGGTAGATGAAGGGGCTCGGGAATGATTGTTACAGGAAATAACAGAAGTAAAAGCCAAATTGACTATAATCTTACAGGACAGGGTTAGGAAAAGGTGAAAAGTCAGCCGGCTGGCCCATTTTACATACAGTGAGGGATATAGCAAGCTGCTGGCTTGAAAAGCCAAAAAAGAATCAGGTGAGGAACAGGATAAATCAAGTCATCAACGATCAGACAGGGGCCTTAATTGGAGACAACAAAGGGATCGAGCAAGCCTTTCATAGCTATTACAGTAAAGTTTACCAGGAAGAGCTAAGAGCCACAGAAGAAGAGGCAATGTCATGGTTAGGGCAAGGCTGGGCTGATCCCCTTCCACCAGAAAATAGTAGACAGCTGAATGGGGAAATAAATATGAGGGAAGTAGAACAGGCAGTAGGACAGGGCAAGATTGGGAGGGCTCCTGGAATCGATGGCCTGCCCCATGAAGTCTACAAAGTTTTGGCGAATATATTTACCCCTATTTTAGCAAAAGTCTTTAATGACCTGTTTGTTGATGGGTCTGAAATGCCAGTTTCATGGAAGGACGCTACCATTATGCTAAGTTTGAAACCAGGAAAGTGCCCACAAAATTGTGATTCCGGCCAATATCGCTTTTAAATTGCGATTATAAGATCTTTGTAGAAAATGTTTGGATGATAGGGTCAATGGGTCAATGGCTGAGCTGGTGCATGAAGATCAAAAAGGTTTAATACATGGAAGATCATTGAAGGAGTTGATATACATTAATTGGCTCTATAGCTCTAGCAACTGTATATGAGCTCCTGCTTGCGGCTGTGGCACTGGATGCCACCAAGGCTTTTGACCGGGTCAACTGGGCCTACCTACAAGGTGTGGTGAGATCCTTAAACCTTGGAACAGATTTCTGTAGGGCTCTGGCGAGATCTTATGCAGCACCAGAAGATAGAGTTTTGGTCAATGGCTCCTTGACTGACCCTGTTGATATTACAAGAGGTACAAGGCAGGGTTGCCCCTTATCACCGCTCTTATTCAATCTTTACATCTAACCCCTGGCCAGAAAAATTAGGGAAGACCCAAATATCGTACCATTTCAATATGATGGCTGGAGCAAGAAATTAGGCCTATATGCTGACGACATACTCATTTATACAACCCACCTACAAAATACCTTCAGTCGTTTAATGACCCTGACGGCAGACTTTGGAAAGATCCTAGGTTATGACATCAACAAGGATAAGCCGGAGATTATGACCTGGAACTTGGAGGCAGGAGATGATACTAGTAGAGGTGAAATGAGATACTTGGGAGTCATGATATCACAGGATATTAACAAACTAACCAGAGTAAACTTTGAAAAAGTTTAGAAAGAGGTTGGTGTACTTCTGAAAATGTGATCTCATCTTCCGCTCATCTTATTCGGACGTGTACATTTAGTAAAAACGATAGTCCTCCACAAGTTCACTTTTCTTTTCGACACAATTCCCCTGCCCTTTAAGAAGGAATGGCTTAAAAGATGCAAAGTCAGATTAGCAGCTTTATTTGGTCATGCAAAGGTCCAAGGATAGCATAGAAGAAATTGAGAAGGAGGATGGAAAATGGAGGTTTAGGCTTGCCAGATTTGCTTTTTTACTGATGGGCCTTTTTAATGAAGAATGGGAGAATGCTGCTAAATAGACCCATATCCTCTGAGATCGGGAGATTGTTGGCTATGATGTTGAGGCAGGTGGAAGGGGGAGAATTTGGCTGAATGTTTAAATACGTAGATCCCAAGTACTTCAAAAAGGTCAGGCTAAGGATCTTGGAGTGGCTGACTGAGACTTGGTATAAGATCAAAAACGTTTTAAAAATAGCATACCATAGCTTACTGGCACCTATCTGGGACTCTCCCAGTTCCCTAGGATGGACAAAAGATGCATTGGCAGCTCTATTATTAGAGGCAGTTATTACACGACGGGAGTATATAATCCAGGATGGTCAACTGATTACATGAGAAATGTGTAAACAAAAATCAGACCACAAGGTCTCCAGATTCAAATACCTACAAATGCATAGTTGGTATCAAGCTGCTGGTACAACAGGGGAAAGAAACAAGCTGGAGGACCGAATTATGCTAGGGATAGTGGTCAAGAAGGAACTTGCGGTGATCTACTGGTTGAGGGTCGAATTGGAGGATGGTGCCTTTACTCTGCCGATGGAACTGTGGGGAAGATGCTTGCCAGAGACATCGCTGGAACACCAATGTCAAGTATCTATGTCTATGTTGTCTAAAATAGTTAAACCTGCATACCTGAGGAGAAATCATCTTTTTACCATTCACAGAGCCTACAGGACCCCGCAGAGATTATCAAAGTTTGGGAAAGGAGGCAAAGTAGCCTTCCCGAAATGGGGTAGTAAGAGGGAGGACGATGTACACATGTTTGTGGATAGTCCAGAGATCCAGACATTCTGGAAGGACGTGAGTAAGGCTCTGTCTAGTATGTTGGGAATCGAGATCAAGGTAAGCATCTTGCTTGTTATCTTTGGATTTGTGGACTCTCTGGTAAAAACTACAAAGAACCAGACAAGGTTAATTTTTTACTCCATATTATTGGCACGTAGAGAGATATGTAAACAATGGGTGGTCTCTGCCCCTCCCAGATTTGATGACTGGATACTTTTTGTTAAGCATATAGCCAGTTTGGACATGTCGGAGTTCAGAAAACACGATTTCTGGCTTCCCATGCTTAGTTGGTGTGAGGAACAAGTTAAAGAAGATATAGGGGTCCAATGATTAAGCCTACTCCACCTCATCTGGCACTTTTGTTTCTTCTTTTTCTCTTCTCTAAATAAACAGGAGAGAATGGAAGGATAAAGAGTGAAATTGAAGAAGAGGGCGGTTATAACTGAGGGCAGCAAAGTGAGAAACCCATCAAAAATCTTCTTCTTTTCTTTCCGCAAAAAAATGACAGGATACCCCTTCAATGGTGCAAGTGGAATGGTGTTAAGAGGCAAATTAGGTCAAATAAATTATTTAAAAATAAGCCTCTATATGAAAGTTACTTATTTTCCAAATGTATAGTTTTACACGCAGTGTGGAGAAAGGCTAGACTTTTAGCCATGATCTGGCTAATGAAATGTGATAAGTAACGCAAGTAGTAGATAAGGAACGTGGTGGGTGTATTTCTATCATGTGATAAAAAAGCAAAGTCCTGAAAGATGAAGAAACATTGTGCACGATTGTAAAAAATGAAGTGAAAACATGCACAGACTGGGTGCCCATGCGTGTGAAGGAGATAGATTTGAATGTCCAACGTTAAACGGTATTAGGATTCCTGGCACTGGGAGAGTATGATGAAAAATTCGCAACAAGTCTATATTCTGTTTCAAAGTATCACTTCCAAGGGGACCATGTGCTTCTCAAGTTGCCAAAGGCTAGTTCTGTAAGAGAAGAGAAGGGCAGTACCAAATAAAGTATAATGCATAATGCAATTTCATTCAGTTCACTTTATTTAGTACTATGCAGCAACCAGAATGTTGTAAAATAATCCGTAATGTAATGATAGCACTACTATTTTCAATCAAGTACTATGGGAAAGGCTGCTTATAATCCAAAGCGTCAAAAGCTTAATGGTTTATTTTAATACACACAGTGAAATAAAATATGAACTATTATAATTTCTCTAAATATCTCTATTGATTGGGTATGTCTACTTATCATACTGTCATATGTGATTACACTGAGCATCTAGAACTTGTAATCTTTTGCCACATCTTGATTTCTGCCACATCTCGATTTCTCAAATGGAGTCCCCTTTTTTGGGAGTTGATTAGAGCTAAGTAGCACTGTAACACCCAACAGTCTTATGAGAAGGATAGGATGATGAAAAGATTTGGAAAGAGTGGTTACCGGCCCAGAGTTTTACAGGCAGTGGATATAAAGGTAACAAAACTCCAAAGATCTACATTGCTGATTAAAAAACCCAAAAACATCGAAGGTGAAAATCAAGTGAGGCTGATCACCACGTACAGCACGTAATAAGCTTCCATTAGGTTTGCTTTTAATAAACATTGGTACTTGATCAGGAATGACCCAGCAATAGCCCCATCCTAATTTCTAAATTGCGAGTCGCAAATTATTTGCGACTCGCCTATAGGATTTGTAGCTGTCCCTGGGCCATTTTGCATGCGCATGCAATTTAGTGTCATACATCTAGCCCTTAGTATCTTGTGAATGGTTTGCATTTGCATTTCCATACTGATTTGCAATTTGGAAGAAATGCCTCTTTTATGATCCCCTTCAAAATTGTGATTTGGTATTAGCAGCACAACCCATTTTATGAGTCACAAAAACGTACCCACATTATAAAATAGGTTTTGTACATACCAAATAGGAATTTTATGGTTGCAAATCTAGTGATTTTGTGAATTGCTCACTTTACAACTGCAAAATTCCTTAGCACATCTAGCCCAATTTCTCAAAAAATGCCAAGTATAATAATGGATCAGAGCATTGAGGTAGCGCACAAGCAAACAAGTTAACCAGTATAAAATTCTGCTATCAAGAGGCCCCTCTCTCTCTCTCGCTCTCTATCTGTGTGAGAGGTTTGCATTGCCGTATATTGCAATGAGGATTGGTAAAGGGACAGAGTATTCAGAGCATAGCTGGATCACACCATCCACTGCACTAGTTGATCCCTGTATTTTCCATAATCTCATCAGCCCCCGTTACTTACAACCACAAACCCTGCTCCTGTAAAGGACCCTTAGAACTCACCCTTTAACTCCAGTCCCTGTTCATCCCACCTCTGGGGCAAGAAGGAAGGTTCTGGAATAAATCCGGGACACATTAGCAGAAAGATTCATTCTGGGAAGAAGTACTCAGTGCAGAATAGCGTTAGAGGGACAAGATAACTAAATAAAAGATTAAGGTGAAAGGGGCAAGAGGGAGTAAGGAGAAGGGACGTAGGGGCCAAGTAAAAAGTGTGTCAAAAGGGTTTGCAAATTGGTGAATGTGGTAAGAAGGAGATCCCTCATAATGTATGAAGCTGCAAGGGGATATTGGGGAAAGATGGAAGACTTTCCAGTAAAAAGAGCTACTTATGTTCAATGAAAATGATGCCAAGCTAATATCAAATATTTTGATAGGGACAGCATTGGACAAGTTCACATTGATGGCCGCTCTATGCACGATTTGCCAGCAAGTTCACATTGACGGCCATCCTTTGCACGATTACCAGCAGAGATCACCATATGCGGCTGGCAGGCGCTCCAGTAGAAATGTGAAGAAGCTTTATCAATCTGCAATGTTTTTACATGGGTAATGACACAACAGCCAGGTTGTATGACGTTACAACACATACTTTTATAGCGCATACCTTTACAACGCATTTGTTACAATGCAACATCCATTACAACGCGTTCCATTACAACGCATGCCATTACAACGAATTTTTAAAAACTACCTTTACAAGGCATTCTATTACAACGCACACTAACTTTACAACGCATACCATTACAACGCATGATATTACATTGCATGTATGGTAAGTATTGGATAGTGTAGGGGTAAAAATTACTATTCTAAGTCCAGGGGGTGCAACAGTAGGGTGAGTGTTGGATAGTGTAGGGGTAAAAATTACTATTCTAACTCCAGGGGGTGCAACAGTAGGGTAATTTTTGGATGGTAATGGTATGCGTTGTACTGGTATGCGTTGTAATGACTGTGTTGTAATGCCATGCGTTGTAGTGGTATGCGTTGTAGTGTCATGCGCTGTAATGGTTGCGTTGTAATGGTAGTGCATTGTAAAAGTTGCGTTGTAAAGGTTGTTTCCCCAACAGCCATAGCTGCAATGCCCCTGTCATTAAGGTTATACAATTAGTATTAATTCTCGACAACTACTAAGCTTAAATATGTTTTGGGAATTAAACCATATTTGTTGAAACATCTACTAAAGACTTCTGAAAACGCGTGCATGTTACTCTTGAATAATTAGTCTTGAAATTTGGTAAAATGAATTTAAGAAGCAAATGCTGCTATTTTAGTAAGCTGGGTTGCTAAGAGAGAAGCTACTTACAGGTAGCTGGGTCCGTATTACGCATTGTCTCTGTTTACCCAAGGGGCACCTTTTAAAAGGTGCACCCGGCGCAAACAATGACAATGCGCCCTATTACAATTTATGCATTGACTGAAGGGCAGCACATTAAAGGGAAAACATGGAGCGGCTGCTTGCTGACACTCAATGTTTTCACAGTGCAGGTGGGACCCGTTTGCACTTTTAAAGGGGATTAGAGATCCTCTTGCAGGGGAATGCAGTCAGTGACTGCACCCGCCTTCAAGGGGATGTCTGGGGGGTCCATAGGACCCCTTTTCTCTCCTCCAGAGGGCTGGAGGCACACTATAGAAGGTGGTACACTGTGAGTGTGCCCCCAGAGAGCGTATTTGTCTCTGTGCCTACATCTGTAATACAGCACGGGCGCAGAGGCAAAGGAATTCCCTCATTTGCATGGGACACGTCCCGATCCAAATGAAGGAATGGCCACTTGTGATAGCGCTGCCACTTTATGTGCACCAGCGCTATCAGTATTACTGAAGGGGGACGCTCTAGTGTCTGTGCCCTCTTCTGTAATAGCAAAGTGCCATGGGGCAGACAAAGCAGGTGCAAACGCCCTTCGTGCCCCTGGGACACTTATTGTAATATGGCCCCTAGAGCGCTTACCAGTATGCCTGAGCTACTTGCTACAGAATCCTACAGAAGGAAACTCACCTTCATGTTGTTTTGGTACTTTTTTTTAGGCCACAATGTATTTCTATTTTGATCATTCTGAAATTCAACCATCCCCTGGGACTGTATTAAGGACATTGTGCCCGATTATGGCGAATACGCTGCCCCCAGGGCAGCCACAAACATCATGCTTACCCCAGGGTAGTGTATGCATGTCAAAGCACTGAGCGGCTGCTTGCAACTGACCTATGTTTTCACAGTGTAATATGGCTCTGAGTATAAAACTGGCATAGTCATTAAAGGCGTGAACTGCCTCATTCCCATTGCAACTTAACTGCCAACATGCCAAACATCACCAGGGCCAGACTGACTACCGGGCGTTTTGGAATTCTGCTGAGCTGGGGGCTGATTTCACTGTGGTGGGGGGCTGATTTCGTTCATGGAGACCTGCGTGTACTTCAAAATAATTAAAGCAAAACGAATTTTGTTCAGTACACGCAGGTCCCCATCAACAAAATCAGCCCACAGCTCAGCAGCATTCCAAAACGCCCATTAGCCAGTCCGGCCCTGAATATCACACCGCTTTTGCAGAGGCGTCTTAAGGTTCGGGCTTAGTGGGCAATTGCCCAGGGCCCCCATCTTCCAAGGGGTCCCTGAGAAAGTGAACCTTGTCTATATTTGACCTCTAACTATTCACTTTCTGTACTTAAATCTCTCTCACTCTCTGCCTACTACTTCTGTCATCCTGTTACAGTTATACATACAAGTTAGTATTGTTTGGCATCATGCAGGCTTGCATTACCAAGAAATGAGTAATACAATTCAAATTTGTTCCCTATAGGTGGCCCAAATTAAGGGGCTCATTATGATCGCGGATGGACTTGAGTCCGTCCGCGACCATAGAGTAGGAGGGAACCTCCGCATGGCCTGCGGAGTTCCCTCCTGTCCAATTAGGATGTGACCGCCACCCTGGCGGTCACATCCTCTATTTTTAACATTGCGGCGGGTGCGGCTTCAAGCTGCACCCACTGCAATTTTAAAAATGCATACATTGCATTTGTATGCAGAAAGCGGCAGGCACCGCGCGGTGCCTGCCGATTACTGCATACAAATGCAGGGGGGTACCATAGGTACCCCCATGTGCTCCACCCACCCCCCCCTTCACCCAGGGGGCCTGCAACGGGCCCCCGCAGTGAAGCTCAGTATGCTTTTCGACGGCGGAAAACCCGCCGTGGAAAAGCATCTCTTTTACGCCATCCTAATATGGCTGGCGGTGTCTGATAGACACCGCCACCATATTAGAGATTTTCCGCCGCGGTTGTAAGCCAACCGCGGCGGAAAAGCTGCGGACGGAAACCGGGACCCACCAGCCATCCTAATGTGGCGGTGGGTCTTTGGTGGGTCCGCTGCGGTTTTTCCGTATCCTCCAGGCCGGCGGTGGCTTCCGCCGGCCCGGAGGATGTGGAAAAACCGCTATCCTAATGAGGCCCTATGTCTTGCACAGGGCCTCCAAAATACCTTATATGGCAATGAGCTTTAGTAACAATTATTTTCTGCAAGAATGTGAAGGCTTGATGGCAAGAAAATGTTTTCTTTTTTTGCTGAAGCAATATTTTTACTAGCCAAATGTATCTAAAACAAATGCACAACCAATGTTATTTGGCCTCTTTAGAACAAGCAATATTGTATGGAAGAAGTGAGGGGTGGATTTCACATGTGGCACACCAACAAACTAACATTTGTGATGGTGTGGGGAAAAGGCAATTTAGTATTTCAGCTGGTGTCTGCCAGAGACATTTTCTGTATTATTGGCAAAAAAATTATTTGATTTTGCAAAGAATCATGGTCCCTTCGGATCTGCTCTATTTTATTTAAAAGCACCATATTGTGTCAGCGAAGGGCTGTGAGTTTCTGTTCATTCTCTTGCTGATTGACTGAAATACATACAATGTAGCATGTAGCCAGGAAACCGAAGATGTGAAAGCTTAAATAACCGTGCTCGGTCGGAACCTGCTTTGCCGCTAGCCCAGAACTGAAAACGTTCTGCCGAAATCTGATAGAAATCAGTGATTATTTTAAAAATACATAACCTTGCGTTTCATTGCAGATACTTTAAAAAGCTGAGGCAGTGCACATTCTACGAATGAAAGACCCATTTTTCTTGATTGAGCATCTACTTTGTTTGAAATAAATCATTTCACTTGGCACCTGATTCCTGAATACATATTTTATGAGAATAAAGTTGTGCGCGCAGCTTCCACAGGCACAGCACAGCATACCCATTACGGTACCAGAATAGAATTTGCCAAGCGCCAATTTTATTTTTCGCTTCTTCAAGGTAACATCACCACAAATAAAATCCGCATAACCACAGCGGCTTGAGTTGTCACTTTATATTATCTCTTTCATAAACTGTAGTCTCTACATTGAAGTTATATCACCCCTTTGCTCTCTTTGCAACAGCATAAACTCCTGTTGACGACATATGTAGTCCGCACAAACACAGGTGATGCGTTTCCTACTGGCATGAAAGGGAGTTGCCAGCTTGGGCATCCGTCGGCAGGCAGCAAGCACACATTTTCTGTAATCATTGGCAGCTGGTGGATTCGTAAGTGTGTGGCGTTCAGAGTTGTACACGTGAGTGACCGAGCGTGTTGAATGAAACATGGGGGTTTTATGGCATTCTCCTGCTGTGAGAAAATGCATAAAGCAAATGGTTCATTGTACTGGAAAAACTTCAAGAAAGCTGGCTAGATACAAGCCAACATATACCAGAAGGCAGAATACCAAAATAATGTTATTGCATATGTGGCCTACAAAGCCCAAGCAAACCACATTCCAACACAACCAGAGCACAATGCAAGGCCTATAGAATACGTTTCTCAAGCGGTTAAGGACGAGAAGAGTGGAGACAGAGAATGTGTCAATAAAGAGGATCGCATGAAAGGTCAGATGCATGACTGGCAGGTTGTCATGTGTAACACCGTCAGACAAGACTGCGACTCTCAGTCTAGCTTTGATCATTCTTAAGGATGCATGACGGTGTCACATTATTTATTATTAATATTCAATTTGTAGCGCTCACAGCAACTCCGAAGAGTGTCCCAGCGCGAGCCTGAGAAGAGGTTGAAAGTTAAATGACAAATTAAAAGAGAAAGGTTTTGAGCGTTTTCCTAAAAGTCACAAGATCTTGAATGCTACATAGGACCTGCGGGAGGTTATTCCATGCCGGAGCAGCTTTCCAAAAAATGGAGGTATCGAAAAACTTTTGTTGATTGCACCGGGAGTCTGAGCAAGCAGTTGTGAGGAGGAGCACAACTGTCTCCCAGGGACATAACAGGAGAATCTCCTCTGTAGATAGGTGGGCCCCCGGCCGTAGAGAGCACTGTGGGCGATAGTCAAGATTTAAAATTTTTATCGAGCCTCCACCGGAAGCCAATACAAAGAACGCAGATGAGAGCGCACACTGCTCCTTCTGGAAAGACCCGGCAGGAGCCTGGCAGCAGAGTTTTGCACTATCTAAAGTTTATTCAAAAGATAGCTCGGGATGCCAGCGTACAACGCATTAGCATAATCCAAGCAGGAGAGGATCAGAGTGTGAACAACAGTTTCCTTAGCCGACTAAGGGAGAAGAGGAAGAAACTTCCTCAATGTTTTCAGGATGCCAAAACAGGTCCCGGCCAGCTTCTTGACCTGGATTGAAAAGGTCAGGTTCATCTCAAACCATACCCACAGATTCTTAGCATAGCCTACCTTTGTACTAGGCAGAGGGGAGCCTGGGGGCCAAAGTTTCTCTCTAAAGTTTGTCAGGAATTTGGCATACAGAAGTATCTCAGATTTCTCCTCGTGCATGAGCAAGCCAGTGAAAAACGGAAGAAAGACAATGTTGAGCAGAGGAGACCAAATCATCGTCCTTTCCCCAGGTGAAAAGGAGCTGGGTGTCATCAGCATAGGCCATCACCTTAGCCCCTAATGTTGCCGCTAAATAAACTAGCGGGTGACATAGATGTTAAACAGGAGGGGGCTAAGGGATGACCCCTGCGGGACGGTCGTAGCCATAAGCTGGGGAGCAGAGGCACATGGTGGAAGCCAGACCTGCTGCGAACGACCATCAAGAAAAGACCTGATCCAGCCCAAAGCTGACCCCGATATACCAATCTCCGAGAGACGGTCAAGAAGCAAGGAGTGGGGCACCGTATCGAATGCCGCAGAGAAGTCTAGCATAACCAGAGCCACCCTCCCGACGGCATTCAAGCAATCCCAGATAACCTCTGACACCTCCAAAAGCGCTGACTCCATGCTATACGAACAACAGGATGTGGGAGCACATCGCTGACCTCTCAGGCAAGGTTCGCCCCTGGCATTCTGGGAAATACAGGCTCTTGTAGCTCCCTCCAATATTTTTGAGTGTTTTGCCAAGGTTAGCGCAGATAGTGCTGATCTCTAGACATGTGTTTCTGGTTTATTAACGGTCATCAGTAGAGAATACAGTCTTGTATTTTGGGGTTTGCTGAGTAGGCTGCCAAACATTATATCAGGTCCAGTACCTCTCACTGGCGCGCAGGTGCTTCATCCACGAGCTTGTCAGCTCAATGACTCACAGGAGTACAATACGAAGTTCGGAATCCAGACTGAGCCGGATGGAGCAGACCCATGGCTTCGACATACTCGGTAAGCTGATTAGTAACCACCTTCTCACATACCTTGGACAAACTAGGCAGGAGAGAGATAGGGCGGTAATTTCCAAGAGCCAATCGTTCCAAGGAGGGCTTCTTAAAGAGGGGAAGGATTTTAGCTAGCTTCCAGATAGCCAGAACCAGAGTGTCCTGAAGAGAGGTATTAATGATCTTATTGACTTCATGATTGATGATGTCAGCAGCTGAAGCCAAGAGTCTGGCCGCACAGGGGTCCAAGGGTGAGCCCGATTTTAAGCCTTTCAGAATTTTGAGAGTGCTAGGCAAATCCACTGGCAGAAAGGCTGGCAGAAAATGGGAAGAGCCAACTGGAGGCAATGGGGGAGGAGAGGCCATGGATGGAGTAAGCCAAGATGAAAGAGCAGTCTGAATGCCGCAAATCTTTTCCAAAAAGAACTTGGCAAGAGTATTTCACCAAGGCTCAGAGACTGCGGAGTCGGGGACAGAAAACTCTGCACAATAGAAAACATTTCTTTAGCGTTGTTATTGGCCTAGTGGATACGCGATGCAAAGTACCAACCTTTTGATAGATCTATAGCGGTCTAATAGCTTTTTTGTTTAATTCTGAGTGCATGTTTTGCAGCAGAGCAATAGCCGCTGGACCACCACGCCCTCTCCAATATCTTACACTCATGTTTCAAGACTTTGAGCTCAGGCGAAAACCGGTGTTTCGAGGGAGACTGACTGGTGAGCTTGGGCCGGCGCGATGAAGATAGCGCTGCCACTGAGTCAGAGATCCATTCAGTAAATCCTAACACACTCCCCTCCCGATCTTGCTGAGGAGATGGCCGAGAGGCAGTGAAAGTGCTATTAAACCGCAAAGGATCAATTTTGCCAAATGTTGGAGGACGGTGGCACCGGGCTGGCAAAGTAGGCTGGGGAACTTCCCAGGAAAAATTAGTAAGGAAATTATCTGACCAGGAGATGGGAAGGGGCTTGACTACCTGGATGGGGAAATTAGAACAAAAAGGATGCAAGATGTGGCTCCCTTGGTGTGTAGGGTGGCTGACCCATTGGGAAAGTTGAGCCAATTGGAGAGAATCAAGAAAGTCGATGGAATCCCTTGCCTCACATTGATCAAGGTGAAGATTCACTTCTCCTTAAACCAAGTAGTGTGTGAAGTGAAGTGCTCGCTTAACAACAGCATCCCCACATGCTTTAAGGAAAGCAGTAGCAGGTCCGGGGGAAAGGTAGATGAGGGACCTACCTAATGTAACGTGAGCGGAGATGTCGATGGTAAAGTCTAAAGCCTCACACTCGGTCCAAGAGTTAGAGACCTCACTTTTGAGAACCCATTTATCCTCATAGAGGATAGCCAAACCACCTCTCCTACCAACTGGGTGGTCAACGTGACAAAGCAGGGGTAACTAGAGCAACAACTGGATTAGAGGACGAATCCAACCAGGTTTCGGTGTTGAATAATAAGTACATAGAATTATCAGAAACCAGGTTAAAAACATTGATATGATGTTTCCTGAGTGATCTAGCATTAATAAGTGCAGCCCTAATGCACATGCGAGGGGTCCCAACAAAATTGCTTGAGACATCGCAAAATGAGGTATCTAGTGTCGGCACAAAACCACAGGTTCTAAATTACAATGGGCAACTTGCACCTGAACAGTGGCCTCCCCCAAGTCCCTGCTCACATTATCACACTGTGACCTCATGCAGAGAGGCACCAACACCTGAAAGGCTGCTAAGTCCCAGCTCTATTAATATTCTGCAGTTCCTATCAGAGAGATGACAATCACTCACAAAGTGTGCAGACACAAAGCTCAGCTCCCATTATCAAAGAATACTCTGTGCTTGCCAAACTGTGTGCCCCCCACCATTCAAAGCAGAGGTTGGCTTTGATGTGTACTTATAAATGGAGAAGCGGTCTGTCTCAGCTTTCCCCACTCGCTCAAAATGTAGTCCAGTGGGACAGGTTCTTCTATATGTGTCATTTATGACCATACAGCAATGTTGGTCTTTCAGTTCTATTCCTGAGGCCGTCCCGCCCTCCTTGTTTCTGTTGATGGTGATTGGTTTGTGTTTTTCATCTTGAGTTTCTTTGTCATTCCCAGGATGTGTGGATAAAGCACATCCCCCTTTATGCATGCTTGGCCAGGTAGACAGCATCATATTGGGGGAAGTATCCGAATTTGCTAGGTAATAGGTTGATGCTGGATCAGGTCAACATGTTCCACAACCTGGTGGTCCAAATGAATCCGAGGGGTCTCTTCAGGACCAGTGAGTGTAGTACGGACCCTAGTATGAGTCCTAAATAAACGGTGTAGGGATGTTATTTATTCTAGTGGAACAGCATCAGGTCAGAAAAGTACCTTAAAAATGCTTCCCCTGAAATATAACATGATCCAACCTGGAGAAAAGGAAAAGGAAGGGGGAGGGAAAACAGTTGTGCAAATGAAAACAAATTGCTGATGAGGGTGCTCGTGATGAATAATCACCCTTCCGTATCATTGTTATGTGCGCTGTGTACTTTTCTTAATAAGTACCATACAAAGTTTTTGATGTACAGAGAGCTCGCAATTGTGAATATCAATATGATGAGGATTGCCATATTTACACAATCAACTTGTTATACAAAACACAACCCATTGACATTTCGGACTTGACAGCACAACATATGTAAGCCATTGTATTTATAAAACGTCAGACATTCCTAGTAAGATATATACATAGGTTGAGTAGCAAGCATTTTTTACCCCCACACTTAGGCCTATGTGTGCCTTAGGTCTAGGCAGAGGATAGCGTGCACTGCAGTGTACCTAGAATTGTAAACAAACAGGAGCCGCTGTTAAGGACTCCCCAGTTGCATTATTCATATGTTACCGGTATTGGTGTAGCATGGTTGTGCTCACAGTCTGATGCGCGTGGTTACTCGTTTGACCTTCCACTTACCCTGCCTTCCTGGAAGTCGAGGTTACATGGTGCACGCAATGTTTTATAAGCCTCTTCGTCATTGCAAAACAGTCTGAGTGGGCGGGGTCTATGACCCGAAAGCTGTCCAGCATGGGTGGAAGTTGAAAGCTAGCCTGGGTTTTGGAGACAGTGATGACTTTCTAGGGTGGCCATCTTGGAGTAGAGTGAATGTGTGGATCATGGAGGAGTCACCATTATTCAGAGTGTATCTCAATGATGTGATCAACTACAATCAGAGTTCTGTTACGTTGACCGCTATGAAGTAGTTCTCTATTGGGTTACTGTTTGTGAAATCATGGCGGGAGCTAGGGTATATATTGTGTTTTTACTGCTTATCAAGTATCCAGTCATCCAATTGGTATGTGCAATACTGTGATGGGCGGGGTATAGTGAATAGCTAAGCGGCCACCTTGAAGGAAAGTTCAGTTGCTCTGCTGTCGTATTCCTTTAGACTGTTGCAATTTCAGCAGATACACAGAAACTAGCCAAAAGGAGATTGTCCCAAAGTGCTTTTGGATGGTAGCTCTCATAGAGAAGTAAGCTGCTTCTATCCGTTGGTTTCTTGTAGTTAATAGTCATCAGTTACCATCACTTCTGAAAATCAAGAGATCTAAAAACAGTTCTGATTTTTCATAGATGGTGCTCGTGAATTTGAGATAGTGGTTGAGTACATTAACCGATGTGCAAAAGCCTTCGCAAGTTTCACATTTCCATGCCATAAAATCAGTATATCATCGATGAAGCGCCGCCATATTCTGATACTCCTATGGTGAGGATTGTCCTCTCCTGTAAGGTGTCCTTCATCAAAGGCTAACAAAGAAAAACCAAAGGGGATGATGGACGGAGCGTTGACAATACAAACACTCAGCCCCAGTCAACTGATCTGGGTTTAATCCATCACTGCTCACTCCGCCACCCCAGTTCAGACATGGCAATATGCAAATCAGTCTGACCCTGTACCTCATGGGAACAGTCCAGCCCGAACTGCCAAGCCATGTCTTCCCTGGACCGGAATCAAGCTTCCCAGGACCAGTTTCTGGCATTACAGCCGTATTCAGCCGGGCTTGCTTGAATCCAGTGGCAAAGTGAGCAAGGGACTCACGTTTGAGCATACCCTGCCAACTTAGGGCGAACAAAGAAAAACCAAAGGGGATGATGGATGGAGCGTTGACAATACAAACACTCACCCCCAGTCAACTGATCTGGGTTTAATCCATCAGCGTTCTTTAGCTCACTCCGCCACCCCAGTTCAGACATGGCCATATGCGGTAAACAACCTTTACAACGAAACTTTTACAACGCACTACCATTACAACGCAAACCATTACAACGCAAACCATTACAACGCATTGCGCTGGGGGGCGCTCTAGGATAGGGAATACGTTTAATTTACTATCCAACACCTTCCCTAGTGTCCACAGGGACCGGAGTTGGAATAGTAAATTAAACTATTCACTATCCAACACCCAAAAGCACTATGCGTTGTAATGGATTGCGATGTAAAAACCACGTTGTAAAGGCAGGCGTTGTAATAGCCTGCGTTGTAACATCATACATCCGCCATATGCAAATCAGTCTGACCCTGTGCCTTCCGGGTCATAGACCCCAGCCACAGGGACTGGTTTGCAGTGACAAAGGGGTTTATAAACATTTTGTGAACCATGGAGCCCCGACTACCAGAAAGGCTGGGCTTGGGGTAGGTCGATCTCATAGCGACGCGCATCAGATTGTGAGTACAACCATGCTACACCAATACCAGTAACATGTGAATAATGCAACTGTGGAGTTCTTAAGAGTCCTGGGGCATATTATCAAGCAGGGCGTTAAAAATTAGTGCAGATTTAGCGGCAGAAAACTGCCGCTAAAGTGGCGATAATGGGCTTGATAATATGACCTTGTGAATTTCAATAGAAACCCATGTTCTGGTGTCACATTGGGCTTCTATTGGAATTCTCCACGGCATATTATCAAGCCCATTATCGCCGCTTTAGCTGCAGTTTTCTGCCACTAAAACAGCGATAATTTTAACACCCTGCTTGATAATATGCCCCCTGTTTGTTTACAATTCTAGCTACACTGCCGTGCCTGCGGTCCTCTGCCTAGACCTAAGGTGCACGTAGGCCGAACTGTGAGGGTAAGAAATGCAGGCTACTCAACTTGTGTATATGTCTCAATAGAGATGTCTGAAATTTTATAAATACAATGGCTTACATGTGTTGTGCTGTCTAGTCCAAAATGTCATTACTCAGTTGTTTGTGTGTTGTGTTTTGTACTACATGCTGATTGTGTAAATATGTAAATCCTCATCATGTTGAGATTCACAGTTGCGAGAACTATGTGAGAGTGCTGAGTGGTATGTGGCCGTGCTATTTTCTTAGCGCAAACTATATCCCCTCTGGAGATTCCCACTTCAGGACCTCGGCAGGATCCATCTGGTTGCCTCAACCACAGTACTTCTGTCTGGCTGGACAACAGCAGTACCTCCAATTGTAAAAGAACAGTTTATTTCCTAAAGTTCACAAGTTCAACGTTCAAGGCACAATCATGGATATTCATTTGTAAGTTTGAACTGAGAGACAAGGTATGTCCAATTTCGAAGTAACTCCACTCCACAGTCTCATGTTAATAATTCATTCTTGATTACATAAGTTAAGATTACACAAGCTGACTCATTATAAAATTCATAAAGTGCGTGCAGGGTTCAAACTTATCGTAACAAATAAGCTCAGGCCGAGACCTCAGTTAAAACATCTGCCTCAAAGTACACATGAATAGCACATAGAAAACAGAAGAATAAAATGGTAGAAATTGGGTTTCTGGTTGTCAGAGTTATGTAACCTGCCCAAGCTTGAACAACAGCTAGTCAGCGTAATCCTGTGGTCACCCGCAGGCAGATGTAACTTAAGAGGCAATAGTTAAAGCATTTGTGCCACACTTCAAACAGTTACACAACGAAAACTCCACAAAAAGACACCACAATAGTGTAGACACATAGATTTTGATTTCATGAATAAAACAAGACGAAAATAAAATAAATTCAACAAGTATAAGTCAAGGTAGGAATTTTGAAAGATTAAAAAGGAAAAATAGTGCTTAGAAGCAAAAGCATCAATGGGGATATCTAGTTATGCTGGACTGCGGCAAGTCTGGAGTTCAGGCACACTGCAATGGAATGCAAGCTGGACACAGGAGTCACGAAAAGCCTGCTGAACAAAAGTAACTTGAACCTGGTTGTAAGAATGAGATGCAGGGTGCAGCTGAGCGATACGTTAGTGTCCACCCCACAGTCGAGGTGATGCATCACATTTATCCAAGCAACGATGGAGATGCACCAGTTCTGAAGATGAAATGCCGGGTCTGAGATGCATTGGTTCCAAAGCCAAAGCACTGGTTTTCTTTATGCAGTTGAGGGGATGCATTGATCAGCTCTCCTGCAGTGCCAGTGATGCTGTAGTTCAAATGCGTTGGTTCAAATGGCAGTGAGCTGGTTTCAAGTACAATGCATTGGTTTTGTTCCCGCAACAGCAGTACTGCAGTGATTTTGCTCTTGTAGCAGAAGATGCTTTGTTTCCACTGGAACAAGCACCTGAATAAACTTCCAATGGACCACACAGATTTTGATATCCCTGAGTCCTAAAACAGGAGTCAAGCCAGCATGCCCTTGGTGATCGCTCTGGGTTTAAGTAAAAGAGTCCAGTTCTTCCTCAGCAGGGCAGCGGGTAGCAAGCTATGGGGCAGCACAGCAGAAATCCAGCTAGTTCAGAGAAGCAGTCAGCAGAGTAGTTTATTAAATTAGCACAGTTAATTAAAACCATTGCAGTAAAATGTCATCATCGCGCTGTTACCACGTTAAAAGCAGAAACAAAGAAAACCATCAAATTTAAGTTCATATACATATTACTGGGGAGGCAGTTTTGTAGTTACTATTATAATCACGTGACTGGTTTCCAGAGCCAAGGATAAAATAATTTGGTACAGGGATATTAGGACAGGGGGCGAAAAAAGTCTGCGATATATTTTTTGGGGGGGAGAAAATGGAAGGGCGGGGGCAGGAAGGGGTAAAAAACAGATTGCCCAAGAGTCTCACATAATTTCTAGCCCATGCAAGCACTTGAATCTGTAGGGAAGTAAAGCAGAGGGCCATTGCCTCCCAACATGTTCTGGTGCCCCTTTTTAAATATAAAGGTTTTAAAAGAAGTCTTCTTGAAGTGCCAAGGGCGGGACAACAGCACAGAAGATGCAACCATGAGTCAGACCTGTAGTTGCACAGTCTGCTGGCCCCCTCCTCACTTGATGGAGCCCATCGGTTGAAGGCAGTGGAGCGCAAACCTAAGAGACGCATGAACATTATATTCCTTCAGGCCACTGCGTTCAGACTTTCCAGGAGGTAAAATTGAGGTATCCCAGGGAGGAATGAGTTATTCAAGGGAAGAAGGATCCTTGTTGTTTTTGGGACCTGGATGTCTATCTGGTGGGAAATTTGTCAAACCTGCCGTGATTGCCCTTTTCCAGACTGTGTATGGAATAGTGTCTGTGTTTAGTAATGATTTGTCGTTTTGTAGCGTTCTTATGGCCTTTACAATTTGACCATTCCACGGATTCCCAGAGCAGGCAAGAGTTTCTTTTAATCTGGCTTTAAGGGTGTTGTCTATGGCTTTTAATATCCTTATAAAATGTTTAAGGGTAACAGCCTCACAGAAAATAGATTGTTTTTGGAATCCCAGCTCCAGTCGTAGTCTTGCTCTGTGGATGTAATTCAGGAGATGAAAGATTTTTTTATAAATGGAAACCTGGGACTGGTCGAGACTGGCCGAGCATGTGCCAGGAAAGGCCTGATGCCCATTACTTAAGGCGGGGAGAAGAGTGGCTTTAATCACCTTCAGAATGGGGTCAGCAGAAGAACTACTCAGGGACTAGTTGAGTCGGGTCAGGCTGTATGTTATTGCTCCAGCTCTAATTTTAAGGCGGCCAAGAGGACTGATGATCTGGAAGACTCGCTAAACCAGACTCCCAAGTAATTGTACTTTGATGTTGTTTTGATCTTCGCAACAGCCAAAGATCAAGACCTTGGTCTTATCCTTATTCATTTTTAGAGCGTTAGCAGTATTATGTTTGTGGAACGTGCTCAAGGCTCTTTGGAAGACAGATTTTGCCTGGTCCATTATAACAATATCATCAGTCCAGCAGGAAAGACTGCTGTGTTTCTTCACAGGTGTCTAGTTTTAAGAAAAGTCTGTGTTTGGTAGTTTTCCCTAGATGGCCACCAAGCTGGGGACAAAAAACATAAGTGACTCCCTTAAAAAAACTGGTTGTTTTGTGATAGATAATTTTTATATATCCACAATATGTTTGTGACCCTTCACTGTCACAGGCACGTGGCACACCCACACACGTGAGATACTGTTTTTATTGAGAGACCTGCAGAAACACGGGGTAGTAAGATATTTGTGTCGGCCCGTTGAACCCACAACTTTCCCATGCACAAATGTAAGGAAAATTTGATTTTTGTTTAGCTAAATTTGAGGTATGTGGGAAATTCTGGGTAGGAAAACGTTGGGGGATCCACACAAATCACACCTCCCTAAACTCCCCAGATGTCTAGTGTTCAGAAATCTCTGGGTTTAGTAGGTTTCTCTAGATGGCCGGCAAGCCCGGGACAAAAAAACGCTGGTGACTCAATTGTCGTTTTGTGATAGAACATTTTGATGTCTCCACAATATGTTTTGGGCCCTTACCTGTTGCAGGATAATAGCTCACCCACACAAGTGAGGTTCCATTTTTATTGGGAGACTTGGGGACATGCTGTTTGGTCGGAAATTTGTGTAAACTCAGTAATGCCACAACTTTCCCATACAGAAATGTGAGGACATTGTTTTAGCTAAATTTGAGGTTTGCAGGGGATTCTTGGTTGGAAAACAGTGGGGGGTCCATGGAATCTGCACCTCTTTGGACTCCTCGGGTTTCTGGTTTGCATAAATGTCTTGGTTTGGTAGGTTTCCCTAGATGGCCGCCGAGACCAAAAACGCAGGTGACTCCCTTGCAAATGCATGTTGTTCGTGGCAGATTTTTTCAATGTCTCCACAAAACATTTTGGGCCCGCCCCTGTCGCAGGCACTCGGCACACCCACACAAGTGAGGTACTAATTTAATTGGGAGACATGGGGGATGCTGTTTGGTAATAAATTTGCGTCGCCCAATGATTGCAGAACTTTCCCACATAGAAATGTGAGAAAAATGTGATTTCTTTAGCTACATTTGACGTTTGCCGGGGATTCTGGGAGGGAATCATTGGGGGATCCACGCAAGCGACACCACCCTGGCGTCACCTGTGTGTGCAATTGTTTGGAATCAATGGGTTTTGTAGGTTTCCCTAGATGGCCACCGAGCCCAGGATCAAAACGCAGGTGCCTTCCTTGCAAAACCATGTGGTTTTAGTGATAGATAATGTTGATATTTCCACAATATGTTTTGGGCCTTTCCCTGTCACAGGCACTTGGACCACCCACACAAGTGAGGTAGCATTTTTAACAGGAGACCTGGAGGAACACTAGGTTGTAGGAATTCAAATTAGTGGTTTTGTTCTGATTCTGGATGCACTAATGCAAGAAAACTGTGAGACTTTACTCACATTTTGAGGTTTGAAGGGCACTGTGGGTAAGAAAACTTGTTGGGATCCACAAAAGACACACCACCCTATACTCCCATGGGTTTTTAGTTTATGAAAGTATCTAGAATTGGTAGATTTTCCCAAGAGAAAATGTACATCTTGCTGCCCATCTAACTATTCCACAAGCATGCATACATGCTGGTCTGATGAGTGAATGTTCAGATTCAGAGTGGAAACTGTTATTAACGAGATTTCACAAAAATTAAATGCATTGTTAATAATTGAAAGTTTGAAAACCTGAACCAATGACTCAGAGCTCATGAGATGTAAAGCTGTAGCAAGGCACCAACCTCTTTACAGGCTATTCACACACCACCAGCTGTGGACCAAGCAAATTACAACACTCACATCAACAGATGTAGCCATTCAAGGGCCAATCACTTTCATACACCCACATGACTGACACAGCAATCAAACCGGCAGGTGGTTGACGGAGTGTGTGCACTGGTGTTTGGCTAGCAGTATTTGTAGCGACAAGCAGCAAGTCCCTAATTCTATACTGCCAGTCAAATGCCAGTCCATGCACACTGCCAGCCAAACACCACTCAATGCACACAGCCAGCCAAACACCAGTCCATGCTCACCACCAGCCGCATGCCATTCAACGCACACCGCCAGCCAAATGCATGTCCAAGCACACCGCCATCACATTTTTTATACAAACAAGAAAACACAAACCAAATGGAAATGGATACAAAATAATAACTACAAACACAACAGCTCTAACTAAATACATCACACTAATGACCGTGAAATATGAAAAAAAATATAAAACTATACAGACCAGTCAAAATTCTGTTGCGTGTATTACAATTAACACACTGTGGGCACACACAGTCCAGACAAAGGCAATCGGGGTTATACATACAAATCTCCTTCCGGAATGCTCATTGAAAACATAATCTACCTTTATTTACCGGGAAAGGTGTCTTTGACCATGGGAGAAATGTGATCAGGAAAGGAAAGATCTTTCAATCTTACCACATCCTCCACCACTCCTTCTATAGGAACTCTTCCATATTCCACTACAAGGCTGCCTATCAGAGACTGCTGATACGGAACTAATGTCATCGTTGACTCTGGAGAACAATATTTGAATACAACAAAAGCATTGAAGTATACTAAAAGGAATAATTTGATAGCCAACTTTTTTGTATCTTGGTTAATGTCATCCACTGCTCCACCAGTGGCACACTCTAAATATGATGTAACATAGAATGTTGATGGATGAAATTCACAGTTGGAGAAGGGCTGAGCGCCTTGATGGCTGCTTCTGGTGGGGCTGAATACTACTTTATTACTGATCCGGTAACTAACCTGAATAAATCATCTTGAATCACACCTACCTGCGTGGACCAGATCACTACATATTTTATGGCGACGAGGATGGGATATAGGTTATGTTTGTCTGTTTCTTCAGATGCTTGGTTGCTTTCTTTGTCTCTCCTTTTGCCTTGTTTCTCTCTAGTTCTCTCCTATCTAATTTGTTCTGCCAGCTTCTACATCTGATTCCATATTTCTCTTTTTCTGTTCTCTTTCTGGAAGAAAGGAGGATATGTAGTATCTTGGTTAATGTCATCCACTGCTCCACCAGTGGAACACTCTAGATATGACGTAACATAGAATGTTGATGGATGAAATCCACAGTTGGAGAAGGGCTGAGCGCCTTAATGGCTGCTCCTAGTGGGGCTGAATACTACTGTATTACTAATCCTGTAACTAACCTGAATAAATCATCTTGAATCACAACTACCTGCGCGGACCAGATCACTACAAACTTCTTATACCAAACATTTGCCTCATAAACAGCAGTGTAACGTTCCAACCTCTGATCTACTCTATCTACACCACCCATATCCTAATTGTAGCGCAAAATGCACAGGGTTTTGGGCATTTCAACAGCTTGACCCAAGTCACAGGTGAAACACTTTCATCATGGATAGTAGTCAACATGTAGATAACTCTCTTGTCAGAAAATTTCACAGCATGAAGTTCATCACTACTCAAGGCACTTCATTGTACCATCTCAAGTTTTTAGAAACAAGCTCCTTTTGTAACTTTTACAGTTACAGCGGATTTTACCACAAGCAATAGTGCCCATTTTGAACAACTACCTGAACAATTGCACATCAGTGTAAAAGTTATCTAGGTATAAATAGTGACCTTTGTTAAAAAGCACTCTACCAAGTTCCTACACAATTTTCTCTGTAACTCCAAAAGTGAATGGAGAAACAATGGGTCAATACTGGAATCCCTACCAGTGTACACCATGAAATTAGAGACATATCTAGTTCTACTCTTCGACAGCATGTACACCTCAATTCCATAATGTGTCCACTTGCTAGTAATGTACTGCCTAAAAAACAATCAGCCCTTGAACATGATCAAAGACTCATCCACAGCTATTTTGTTATGTGAAAATCTCTGAAAACTGATCTACAAAGTGATCAAGGGCAGGCTGAACCTTAAATAGACGTTCATAATCAGGGTGATCTAGTGGCAACGCTAAAGTATTATCAACAAAATGTAGCATCTGAAGAAGAAGCTAATACCAATTAGGACACATGGTTGCAGGAAATATAGCTGTTGCAATCAAGGGACTAGTAGACAAATGTGAAGAAGTCAACAGCATCCTTATCAGGCCCATCAAAAAAGTGAAACCCAAGAACTTCTTCAACTAATCCTAGTTTGTGGGAGTCCCCCAGGTAGCTCTAGAGTGGGGCTTACATCTGGCATGGTTGCCAATACTGTTCGATGCAAAAAGAACTATTGATGGACAGAATGGAGAACAATGTCATACATTCACCCCAGTACAGAGATTTGTCCTAAATCCATCATTTTTTGCTCACCATGTCATTCCAGTTTGGACCCAAACATATGCAAATCAGTCTTGACCCTGCACCCAATGGGAACAGTCCAGCCCGAACTTCCAAGCCAGGTCCTCCCTGGACTGGAAACAAGCATCCTAGCACCGCTTTGGGGCTTTCAGCCCTCATCAGCAAGGATAGCTTGACTCCAGTGTCATGGAGAGCACGGGACCCACGTCTGGGCATACCCATCCCACTCGTGGTGACAAATAAAAAAAAACACTTGATGGACAGAATGCAGAACAATGTCATACATTCACCCCAGTACAGAGATCCGTGACTAAATCCATTGTTTTTTTGCTCACCATGCCATTCCAGTTTAGATCCAAACCATATGCAAATCAATCTTGACCCTGCGCCCAATGGGAACAGTCCAGCCCAAACTGCCAGGCCAGGTCCTCCATGGATTTGAAACAAGCATCCTAGCACCGGTGTGAGGTTTTAAGCCCTCATCAGCAAGGATAGCTTGACTCCAGTGTCATGGAGAGCACAGGAACCACGTCTGGGAATACCCATCCCACTCGGGGTGACAAATTCAAAAAGAACAATAGATGGACAGAATGCAGAACAATGTCATACATTCACCGCAGTGCAGAGATGTGGGCCTAAATCCATTGTTTAATTGCGCACCTGCCGATCCCATTTGGACACAGCCATATGCAAATCAGTCTTGACCCTGCGCCCAATGGGAACAACCCAGCCTGAATTGCCAGGCCAGGTCCTATCAGGACTGGAAACAAGCATCCTAGGACCAGTTTTGGGTTTTCAGCCCTCATCAGTCAGGATAGCTTGACTCCAGTAGGCATGAAGAGCACAGGACCCAAGTCTGGGCATACCCATCCCATTCAGGGTGACAAATGCAAAAACAACAATTGATGGACAGAATGGAGAACAATGTCATACATTTACCCCAGTAGAGAGATCTGGGCCTAACTACAATGTTTTTTTGGTCACCATGCCATTCTATTTTGGACCCAGCCACATGCAAATCGGTCTTGACCCTACGCCCAATGGGAACAGTCCAGCCGGAACTGCCAGGCCAGGTCCTCCCAGGACTGGAAACAAGCATACTAGGACCAGTTTCGGGCTTCCAGCCCTCATCAGCCAGGATAGATTGACTCCAGTGGCATGGAGAGCATGGGACCCACGCTTGGGCATACCGGTCCCACTCGGTTGACAAATGCAAAAAGAACAATTGATGCACAGAATGCAGAACAATATCATACATTCACTCCAGTACAGAGATGTGGGCCTAACTACAATGTTTTTTTGGTCACCATGCCATTCTATTTTGGACCCAGCCACATGCAAATCAATCTTGACCCTGCGCACAATGGGAACAGCCCATCCCGAACTGCCAGGCCACTTCCTCCTTGGACTGGAAATCTGTCGGAGACTGGAAAACATCTGGCACAGCGAGAAATCGGCAGACAGCCGCGCAGCCCTCAAAGACGCCATCCGCAGTCACCACCACCTCATCAGGACCACCAAGAAGGCTTCCTTCAAAGACCGCCTCGACAACAACGCACACAATAGCAAGGAGCTCTTCAACATCGTGAAGGAACTCTCAAACCCATCTCATGCACCAACAACAGCCCGCCGTCACAAGCCCTGTGCGACGCCCTCGTGCCTTCTTCCACCGCAAGATCACCGACATCCACGACAGCTTCAATTCTCGGACGAAACCCACCAACCCCACCAAGCCGGACCCACCGATCCCCACCGACCACGAACGCCTCACCGCATGGTACAGAGTGACCACCGAAGACACCGTCAATACCATGAGCACCATACACTAAGGCGCCCCTTCCGACCCCCTTCCACACCACGTTGTCAACAAGGCCGACAGCTCCGTCGCACCCCACCTGTGTAACATCATCAACCTCTCCTTCGAGACCGCGACTTTCCCTGAGAGCTGGAAACACGCCGAGATCAACGCCCTATTGAAGAAACCCAAGGCGGACCCGAGCGACCTCAAGAGCTTCCGGCCCATCTCCCTGCTTCTGTTCCTGGCAAAGGTCATTGAAAAGATCGTCAACACCCAACTCACCCGATACTTGGAAGACAACAGCATCCTCGATCCCTCACAGTCAGGTTTCCTCAAGAACCACAGTACCGAGACCGCCCTCATCACTGCCACAGACGACATCAGAATCCTACTCGACAACGGTGAGACAGCAGCTCTCATACTCCTGGACCTCTCCGCCGCCTTTGACACCGTCTGCCATCACTTGCTACGCACACGCCTCCACGACGCAGGGATCCCGTCAAGGCCCTGGACAGGATCACCCCCTTCCTCTCCGACAGATCCTAAAGAGTCCGCCTCCTCCGTTCCACTCAGGAGTCACCAAGACCATCTGCGACGTCCCGCAAGGATCATCCCTCAGCCTGACACTTTTCAACATCTACATGGCACCACTCGCTCGCATCGCCAGACTTCACGACCTCAACATAATCTCCTACGCCGACGACACCCAGTTGATCCTCTCCCTCACCAAGGACCCCCTCACAGCCAAAGCCAACCTCCACTGTGGTATGAAGGCCGTCGCCGACTGGATGGAAGAGAGCTGGCTCAAACTGAACACGGACAAGACGGAAATCCTCATCCTCGGGTCCAACCCCTCAGCCTGGGACGACTCCTGGTGGCCCACATCTCTGGGCACCGCTCCCACGCCAACCAACCATGTACGCAACCTGGGAGTCATCCTCGACTCGAAGCTCACCATGTCCAACCAAATCAACGCAGTCTCCTCAACCTGCTTCTACACCCTCCGCATGCTCCGCAAGATCTACAGATGGATCCCTAAAGACACATGAAAAACCGTAACCCACGCCCTCATTAGCAGCAGACTCAACTACGGCAAGCCCTCTACTCCGAAGCCCCGTCCAAGCTCATCAGCAGACCTGCACTGGCTCCCCGTCGACAGAAGAATCACCTTCAAACTCCTGACCCATGCACACAAAGCACTCCACAATACCGGCCCAGAATACCTCAACAACCCACTATCATTCTACGTACCCAACAGGAAACTCCGCTCCACCGACCTCTCACTGACCGCCGTCCCACGCATTCACAGAGCCACTTCCGGGGGAAGGTCCTTCTCCCACCGCCCTGCCAAGCCATGGAACTGCCTCCCCCTCCTACTACGTCAGACAGAAGACCCACAGACCTTCAGGAGACTACTCAAGACCTGACTCTTCGACCACTAGCTGTAGCCACCCCCCCCCCCAGCGCCTTGGGACCCTCGTGAGTGAGTAGTGTGCTTTATAAATTCTCTGATTGATTGATTGATTGAAGCATCCTAACACCGGTTTGGGGCTTTCAGGCCTCATCAGCAAGGATAGCTTGACTCCAGCGGCATGGAGAGCCCACGACCTACTTCTGGGCATATCCATCCCACTCGGGGGGACAAATGCAAAAAGAACAATTGATGGACAGAATGCTGAACAATGTCATACATTCACCCCAGTACAGAGATCTCGGACTAAATCCATCGTTTTTTTGCTCAGCTGCCATTCCAGTTTGGACTCAGCCATATGCAAATCAGTCATGACTCTGCACCCAGAATGCTTCATTAAACCCAGATCCTTGTGACTAGGGGTGAATGTTTGCATTGTCCAGCATTCCATGCATCAATTGTTTCTATTGCATATGGCACCCTAGGAGGTAAAGGTATGCCCAGACGTGTGTGCCATGCTCAATACACCACTGGTTTCAAGCTAGCCTGGCTGATGAAGGATGATGCCATGAAACTGGTCCCTGGATGCTTGTTTCTGGTCCAGGGAGGACCTGACATGGCAGTTCGGGGTGGACATGTTCCCACAAGGAACAGGGTTAAGAGTGATTTGCCTATGGCTGGGTCCAAACTGGGATGGTGTGGTGAGCAAAGGATTGATGGATTAAACACAGATCCCTGTGACTGCGTGTGGATGTTTGCATTGTCCAGCATTCCATCCAACAACTGTTTCTTTTGCCAATACTGTTCAGCATACAAATTGGCCTGCTCCACTATCTCATCATAAATAATACTGTTCATAAACAACTGAAAGAAAATTGCAGACAAAAAGTTTTCAGTATCCACTCTACACACTTCAACCCCACTAAAGGCAGGCAACACGGCTGCACCATGTTTGGATCAACTCAGAGTCCAGCAATTCCAATGGGATGCCTTTGAGCCCCAGGATGCAATTCAGATGCCACTTGCTGAACTACTAGCACATCAGTGTGTTCTTCTAAAAGCAGCACTTCATCTTCACTGAGAGTGGCTTGATCATCAGATGATTCCTCTATGGCGGAAAATTCATCCTCTCTGACAGAAAATTCAATGCCAAATCCTGGCCTTCCTCGTCTGCCTCAGATTCAGATCAGCCTCATAATCATGGGCAGAAGGAGACTAGAAAAGCATAAGACAACCTGCTGAGCGGTCATCCTGTAGCAAGTCATAATCCTTACTAAGAAAGTAACTTGGCAAACAAGTAAAAACTACCCAACACTATTAAATAAGTAATAAGCAAAGTGTGGCATTATCTAACGGAAAGTAAAAATACTGGGATATAGTAAAATATATAAGGAAAAGTCAACCAATACAAAGCACAGAAAGACATATCTACTCTAGAGCAATACCACTCACTTGCTAGAGACAGCAACACTGAGAATCAACTGCACTTACTCTGCACAGACACAGCAAGTACTAAAGAAGTCCCACTGGAAAGAAACAGAAAAAAAACTGCATTATACACAAGGCAGTAAATAAAGTGCACAAATCAATATGTCTCTTTGAAAAACAATCACATTAAAAGCTAAACAAAACAAATTATGCAAACAGGTGAAGGATACACATTAGATGAAACGAATATGAAATGAGTAGCTTACCAACCACAATTCCACAAACTGCAGATCTGCCAAAGCTGCATCTGCAAACAGGAATCACCAACAAGACAAAGATTACGATTGGCTGTACAATAAAATTACATAATTAAAACACAAATAAAAATGATAGCAAAATATCAAAAGAAGATCATCCTAAAAATGCCACATCTGCCCTCAGGGGAGGGCAGCAGAAAAATAACTATGGGCCCACGAGGAGAATGAGCTTTCCCCAAGGGGTCGCTACCCTTCAAAGCATAACTCCCTGGTGTCTAGTGGGTTTTTGCCCCCACAAAGGGCAGATCAACATACAAATGGCCGATCTGCCCTCTGGAGGAGGATGCAAAAACTCCCTCACTTCCAGTTGGTTTTCGAACCCCCAGAAGAATCAGTTCTGGGAGGCAAAAAATGGATGAAATATGGCCCCCCAGGAGCAACCCTTGCCTAAGGCATCGCTCTCCCAACAACATATCCCAGCAATATATAAAGAAAATCCCTGGTGTGCAGTGACGTGGACCAGGAATCCACTTTCTACAGATCCTTGGGGAAGTCCTTTCCCCCTGTGTTTGTATTCCTAAAAGAACCCACCCTGGAGAAGGTCTCAACCAAAATGGCCCCTCTCCCTGGATGCGTAGGAAGCATTTGGTTTCCAGTGTGTCCCTGGTTGCACTTGATGACCTCAGCATGCCAACATCATCAGATCACTCAGGGGGGTTGGGGGTGGCAGCAGAAGCCATCCCACGTGGAGGCCAATTAATTGCTTTCACCATGGGCTGGTGCCTGGGAGTAATGGATACGTCCTTGGCATAGGAAAACCACGGCTGAGGCATCCATGGCACTCAAGGGTTTAGGAGAAGTAATTCCATCATCCATCATTCCCAATAATTTTTTTAGTATGTCCATGAAAAGGAAGGATAAGAAGGCAAGGGATAGAAGAAAACTAAAATTGTGATAGGGAATAATTTGATAGCTGACATAGTGACTAAAAGAGGGAGGGGTAACAGGAAAAAAATATGGGAATGCAAAAGGAAAAGCAATGAATTATGAGAGATAAGCAGACACTAAAATTGATGATCGGGAGATAATAAAAAAAACAAAAAAGGAATATACAGGAGGCCATGCTCCATAAGAAAGAGGAGGTATTAATCAATGTAAAATAATAATTAGGTAAATTAACATGATTGACCATCACTGAATACACCAACAGGAAGGTAAACTGGTGGCAATGGGGGCCCCTTTTCCCTGGTTTTCTTGTATAGTCCTGAAAGGAGGACAGAAGACGGCACTATTGTAGTCAGTATAGCAAGAACATGATAAGAAATAGCTAACATAGAAAACCTCTATTTTAGAAAAAAGTTCTGCCACCCTACATCCCTCTAATATATGTTTTCTGTCGAAGAAATACACACAAATGCTAGTTCTTTTTTCTCACCTTCATACATTTTCATTGTCTTCACACTAAACTGATCTGCAAAGTAACTGAACGTACTCACAGAGATGGTGACTATACTGTGACAGAGGGCTTATTGAAGATCCACACCATCGAACCGGACTTGAAATCCACTCCTGACAAGCTCCCTGACATGTCTCACTAGTTTATCTTGAACAGCTGTCCCTGCCTGACACAGTCTAAAGAAACCTTAATTCAACCCTTTTTAGTTTGAAGAAAACCTTATATAATGGTGCAGGAGGAACACGCCCTGAGGCCAAAGCCCATGTTGGGGAGGAGGGGGGCAGTGGGACTCTGTATTGTTTTAATAAAAGAAAAATGCTGGTTTTATTGCAGCTACCACAAAGATACCACAGCACATAGCAAGACCATCTGAGGTACAACGGTACCACTGTAGTACTTGCAGTATTGTGTTACCAAAATGTAATTTAAAAAAGAGGTTGGCCATGCTGTAGTGGGTTGGGCTCAGGGCCTGACCACAGGAGAGGCCTTGCACCGAGCCCAGCATGCATAGGTGGCCCACAGAAGTTTGGGAGCGGGCCCTGGCCACAGGCTAGGTCCTGAAACCAAGCCCCCTGCATACAGTTGATTGAAATACCAACACAAAATAAATTTGTATAAAAAAATAAGAAACAAAATACCATGTTTTAATAGATAAAATATATAAGACAAATTCAAAATATGTAATAAAAAATAAAAAATTGGCAAACTAAAAAGGGTAAATAAAAGATGCTGGAGATAAGCCGTGTACAGTTGTATTGCCCAATTGACGAAGGTATTACATGTGCTGAATTTAGAATATGATCTACAGATCCCTAGAAATTTACTGAAAAATGTCTAAAAAGTATTATAGTTGGGAATTTTAACAATGCTTGAGACAACCCATGAAATTCACTGAACAAAACCAAGGTTAAAGTGATGTTATAGTTAGGTGGTGAAATGAGATAAGAACTAACGTTAAAAAACGAAAAACACTGAGCACACAAAGGTTACTTACATTTATGCGAAAGAAAGGCTGATGAAGCGCTTGGAAGGATGGTCTGAAGTCTTTGGGTGATGCACTATGCCTAGGACCTTCAAAGAAATATGTAAACTGGACATCCCACAAAGACCTAGAATTCTCAACATGATTGAAAATGGCAGTGAAAATGTTGAAGATATCAAAGATTTCCGTTTGGTCCAGAAGATACTCAGTTACCTTCAAGTCTCTCTGTAATGTTTTTCTTCCTATCTTCAACACTTTGGACAACATTGGCATACTCAGTATATTTTTTAAGACAAAATCAACACTATCTCTCAAACCTTTCTTATAGTGCCACAGAACACCAATCCCAGCTTCCTCTATTGTTCCTCTGTGAATAAGTTAATAGGATTCAACCAAATATTGCAAGTTGATCTATCCAATCTCTTTTCCTCCATAAAGTCAGAATCTCCTTTAGATCCTTGTCCCCTAGATCTTTCAGTCAACTTGCTTGTTCTCTTTATTACATCCTTAGATCTGGCAGTGGTTTCTGAAGTTTGAAAGTCAGCTCTCATAATAACTTTACTTAAAAACTAGCTTGTGTAATGTGCATCCCATTTCCATCCCATTTGCATTTTCACTACCATTCTGTATTAAGGTTCTTGAGACAGAAACCAACAGGCAGATCCCCCAATTTCTTGAGCTATTCAAGATTTAGTTTGAAACCCAATCAGATTTTTGTGCAGCCCATATCACTGAAAACACACTGGTTTTGGTCTTGGGTGATCTCTAAACACTGGCAGATAAAAAAACAATCCTCTGTGCTATCAATTTTGGACCTGTCATCTGCTTTTGACACAGTCTCATATTCGATATTTTCTGATCTGGCTGATTTTCAGCAGTCTCTGTCTGACCTTTCCAATCAAAATGCAAACAGCAAGCAAATTGAGTGTCTCAGGGCCCAATGACAGGTATATATTTTTCAACGTTCATACTAACCCCTTGGCATAACATATCCACTACTTTGGACTACAATTATTGAGCTATGCTGATGACAATCGGATACCATTTACCACAATGACAGTGTCCAGCAAACATCTCAGAAATGTAGTTTTTTTTGTCTCATGTTATCAGTTGGATGTCACACAGTTCCCTCAGACATAACTGTAGTATCCTGCATTTGTTATTGTTATGCCATTTACACCTCCTGTTCAGCCAGTGTGTTTGTGTTGTGTGCTGCATGGAATTTTGGAGTGATGATGTGCTTCAGAATGTTGGGAGCCTGTGAGGTGAAGTAGCAGGCAGGCTACTCCTGGTGGGGCTGCTCTACAGAACTTGTAACTTACTGCAATAAAACATCTTGAATTATTTCCTACCTGCTTGGACTTCTTTCCTACAATAATACCGGCTCACAGTTCTCTTGAAACCTTTTATTTGGGCTTCGCCCTGACGCTAGGTCCATCTGTCAGCAATCTTGTTTTTTTCATCAGTCAAGACCTCTCTCTACTCACGCACATCAAAAAATATGCCTGGCTCCAATCTGTTTTCTTCTGTTTAGGTTATCATGTAAAACTCTCCCTTTCACCTTCTCTCTTCTCTTCTAGTTGTTTTGCCATACACCATTCTGAGCACTGAGCAGGATGGACTGCGGTAATTCCCTTTTTCTGAGCTCAGCAATGAATCTACATATTTGGTGGCTGAAACAGCTATAGAACACAGATGCACAACTTGCCTTAGCGCTTCCCAGTGGCTCTTCAACTAATAAAGCAGCAGACATCCTCTAATTGCTTCCTAAAGCCAATAAGGAACGAGATGTGGAAGTTGAGCCAGGAGGGGATTCTTTGATTACACATTGCTAATCTTCATGAATGCAATGTTCATCTCCTCATTCTATTACTTACTCCTTCCCCCTGCTTTTTCGTTTAGAGTTGTCTTTGACTGGACATTGGGGGCATAGTATTAACTTACTAATAATCTTTGCACCCATCCTTTGAGGGCATTTAGACCTCTCAAGGGATGGATGGCCCACTTGCCTGAAAATACAGAGCAGCACCTCTACTGCTGTCCCAAATTTTGAACCACATGTCGTAAGTAGGGATGTGCAAAATGTGTGTAATTCCCTTTTGTGTAATTCTGAGAAATTTGGGAAAATTAAATGAGATTATTCAAAATTACAAGTAAAGGAAATTTTCCATTTAGCACCTAGTCCAATTTGAACTCAAGGACGGATTTTGCTCTGAAGAAATAGTGCAAAGTCGCCAGCACTGTGATCAACAGTTGTTCGTGTTCATTTCATTGGCGGCACCTGTGCTTCCGCAAAAGGGTTTTCACCCGACCAGACTTGCATTATCCCACATAGGATAATGGAAAATGAGCAATTTTCCATGGCAAACGTAATTTGAAATGTCTGGAATTGTTCAAGATTATAACAGAGTAATGAAAATTTCGCCCAGGCCTAGTGATAACTAGTACAGTTTGCTCATGAACAGTAGACAGCTTTTTTCCTAATGTCAGTGTGGTTTGTACCCGGTGGGGTGTATGCTAGTGCATTTTAAGGGTGCGAGTTCCCCTAGTTTTACTGAAAATCTGTATTTAAAATAGAGCTCATAGTTTTTAAGAATTCAGATTTACTTTGAGAAAGTACATTTTCAGGCAAACAATTTTTTCGAACTAATTAGCCCTTTCTATAATATTTGTTTTACCAGTTTTAAATGTGTTTTAGACATCTACATTACAAAGCTCGTGTAACAGTACCTAAAAAGAGCACCCCATTCGTAGGTGAACTACATCAACTAATGGTTTTCCTTCTCCACCCTACATGAGATGTTTTCTATCACTGAGTTTAGGGACTGTAAAATGTAAAAGTGTTCGAATTTTCAAGGCATCAAATTAATAACTTACACCTGGTATTATATAGACATTTTAGTCACATCAGTATAAATAGTTTATTTTTTAGTAACATGCAATGTTGTTTATGTCCTCAGCTGGTATTAGGCCAGAAAATATTTTACCGAAACGAATTTATTAGGAAAAAGTTATGTGTAATCTTTCTGAGAAATATATTTTTACCTGTCTACAGGGTGTGTAAACATTATCTTGCCTCAGTCGACAGAAAGAATAAACAGTTTTGATCATGTAGCGCAGTAAATAACAACAGGGCTTTTCACTCTTGCATGTGAGAGTTTTTTGTCCAAAACAGATAAATTCTCAGATGGCGTACATAAAGACGTATATTTTGTTATGATTCATTCATATGCCCCTAATGATAAACTGCGAGGCATCCGGTCAACAGCCATACAGAATTAGGTAGACAACACATCGGAATTCTCTTGGGAAAACTAAACAGGTTCACAACTAATATCAGTATCTCATAACACCCAATACTAAATGAGATAGAGGCACACAATCCTTACATACAAAATTAAAGCAAATGGACCCTAATTGGCAATTATAATACACACAAAATGTAAACAAAATATATATATTTATTAAAAACAAGATTCTTGTTCCAAAAAATCATAAATTAATCCAATTCATAACAATACATTAAAAATAACAGAATCACAAAAGTATGGATAATGAGAGACAGAAAGAAGTGCAAACTGTTAATCACATCATGTTTGAGTTGTTCCACATTGAATTCATTCCTTTCATTTGACCATCAATCATATAATCTATTGGGCATGAACATGTTCACTATGCGGGAGAATCATGTGTAGTGATTCGCATCCACCATTCCGTGATGACTCTTATTTCTTCCTGGAATCCCTAGTATTCTCAGTCTGTCTAAAGGTCACTACACTGATAAAATAGGTTCCTTGACTTTGTGGGAGCCGCATGTGTGACTGTTACTGTTGTATCTGATATATTTTGCTGATGGAATGGCCACATTATACTTTGGAGGACATTTCAATTTGTCCCTTTGTTTCTCGTATATCATCAGCTTGTTTCTACTGTGAGCATAACTGAGATTAACTTGCCTTCCAATGATATCTGCTGGACCTTTCTTTATTCAGTGAGTTTGTTGCAAGGGATTTAACATAGAGGGATAGTCAGTGTGGATGGTTTAAAGGGAGACACTTCTTGAAATTCTAATTGGTATTTTCTTGTTTCTTCATACAACATACCTGCCTGGTACCAAAGGGGGTACCCTGAAATATGTTGTGCTGAGTGTGACTGTTTCTTCCTCCAGTGTGGTCCTCTGTCAAGTATGGTCCTCTGATTTCCTCCTACTTTCTCCCTGAGGGTAGTTACCAACCGCACTTATGTTTTCTATTTAGCAGTGTGTTGAAACCGGTTCCGGGTGAGACTGGTTGGGTCATCTCCACTCAATCAATTGGGCATACTAAGATTAGTGGGAACTTGACACTATCATCAAGGTGCATATATGTGGTGCTATATATAGTCAAACTTTGCTTACCTATAGAAACTTACCATCACAATATTTGTGTCCACCATATTCTTGACACAATATTTTTACCACAATATTTCTGTGTCTGATGTTCTGTCTAAATACAAATTTTTGTTAGCAATCAAGGCCTGATTCAAAACGTTTTTCCGTATGGTCTTTAGTCTCCAAAGAGGCCGATAAGAATGAAAATTGACGACCATCTTCATCTGTTTTTGCTTCTCAACAGTGCCTTGTCTAAGACTGGTAATCAATAAAGGGGCATATGTGCAAAGCATTTTTGGTGTCACAAAATCTCAGAATTGGGCCTTTTCTGACTGGAAAAATGCCTTTTCATATGTACAAAGCACGAATCATGATTCAGTAACAAGCTGTCGAATTGCTATTTGTGTTTGCAACTCGGTAATTAGAAGTAGCGTGTTTGGCACCAAATGGCAACCGGATTATGGCTGCAAAACGTTCATTTGTTACCAGCGCGTCAGCAGAGGTGGTAACCATTAAGAAATGGGAAGGGATCCCAAAGTGACCCCTTTCCCTTTGTGAATGTTTAAAATAAAAATTTTAAGAACAGGTCCCACGGACCACTGCCTACTCTTCTAAAATGAAAATTATCAGTTTCATTTTATTTTTTCCAATGTGCCAATGTGTCCTATTTTCCTTTAAGGAAAACAGGCAGCATTTAGAAGAACAGATTGCTTTGTTAAAAAGCAGTGACAGATATGGTGGTCTGCTGACCCCAGCAGGTCACCATCTCTGTGATGGCTGTAATTCCTAGTGGGCAACACAATCCCACCTACCTCATTGATATTCATGAGATAAGTCAATGTGCGAGCCTATTAGGAACCGTTATTTATTAAATTATCCTTTTTTACATTAGAAATTGAGATATCCCAACTTTGATTCGGTAAGAGTCACAATTAGGAAACTGCAATCCTTATATTCTGCAGATATGGCCAAAAATATTCTGTACATGAATGACAAAACATATACGTTCAAAAGATAGGATTGTGTACTGTAACAATCACTAAGCCTTGCAGAGGTGGCCGTAAATAGTCACCACAGAATCTTAGTTGCTAGCATCTTTTCTAGCTAATTTCTTTTGGTCTCGATGCACACTCTGCCCAGGCACGTCTGATGTCTCTGACATTCGTTTCCAGACTACTTCATGAGTGTCATTAGGAGGCTCACAGCTTCCTCATTTATAAACCCTGCATCGATACAACTGTGCTGATGCATCGCAATTTTTTAGGTGCCCGTATCAATATTGCTACACTTTTCTGACACTTGACTGTACCATTACTTACATTACTGATTGCATTACCTATATGTGCCATGATTTGGGAACGTGAGCAAGGCCTTAGGGCATATTGCTATTATACCATGGTTTGCGTTCTTTTTCTTTACTTTTCTAGGTCAACAATGTGCATCGTTATTAGAATAATGTTCAGTGGTTGCAGAATTGCTAATGGTTTAAGGGCATGTTAGACTTCTTTATTTATTTTCACATGCATAGAAGTAGAATGCAATTGTTCAGCCAGGCATGAATGTAAATGGAAGCAGAACACTGCAAATGCAAACATTATTGTCGAATATAATATCGCATTCACAAAGCAGCATTATTCTGTAAATGGTTCCAAATGCACAACAATTTCACATACAACCATCACTGCATTGGCAATTGCTGTTGGGAAGAAAGTCTGTCGTGTATGAGAGTTAGCAAACTCGATCAGCTAGCGTTCTCGTAATCATTCCTTTGAGGACCTTTTGTACATGTTAATGAGTTCCTATTCTAGGGGAAATGTACTAGTGTGGTCACTTTTTATGTTTAACAAGTTCAGTGTCCTCTTGATTATTGAAATGCCACAAAGATGCTCTAGAGCAAGATCTAGTTGTGCATACAAAGAATAAGTGCTTTCATGGCCCATCAGATGTCTGCAGAACTTTTCAAAAATTAATGTAATAGTTAACTTCAGCGGTGTAGTTTAGTCAGTGAGATTTTGGGGTGTAATCTCAAATTACCCAACTACAAAGACAGTGGGCCACAGGATAAATGGTTGAGGTAACCAAGGTTCGGATGGGCTGTTCCCATGACTGATTTGCACTAGGTTGCCGCTGGGATTGATTTAGAGTTAGGTGAAAAAGTAAACATTTGCAATGGCAATATACTACTCTCTCCCCCAAAACTCAATGTCTACTGATCTTGAGTCCGGACAGACCATAAGGAGCTACAGGCTTTAGGTAACTGCATTTTAAAGTCATTCATACAAAGAGCATATTTTTTATTACTGTAAGTTGGTCTTTTATCATTTTGCTCTTGTTTGCACAGATACATATTGGATTGTTCTCCTACAAATTGTGTGGTGTCCCTTTGTGGCGTTGTCACTGTATTACTGTGTGTTATCTGCAAATACTCTACACATTGCCTCTGAAATAAGCCTGACTGATCGTGCCAAGCTCCCAAGGGGTAGAGCTGGGGTTATTTTAGAAGTGTATCCTCATTTTCCTGACTAGAAGGAAGGGTCCCTATTTGAAAAAAGGTGCAAACCATTGCCAACTAGAGACCCCCATTTCTAACAGTCATTAGTTTTTATTTTTCATAAACAAACCGCTTCAGGATTTAGTTTAAAAAAACAACAACATTGAAAAATCAGTCATCATGTTTGATGGAAGCATTCATAAAAAGTTTCCTACATTGAAAAGAACCGACTTCACAGCAGTTCCTGCCAATATACTGAAATATTTTTGGAGCTGGTGGACATCTCTAAATTTGGAAGGTGAAGTAAAGGCAGAAAAGTCTTCTGCCAGTGTCTCTGCTCACAGTCCGTCTGCCAAACCCCAAATCAGGCCCTCTGTCTACAGTGTCACAGTGTGCAAAAAATTATGTTTTGTAATGCTCGCCAAGAGATTACCAGTGGTTACATTCAGGCATTCGTTCAATCTCCTTTTGGATGTTTCATTGCCAGTATTATAGCTGGAAACCAGAAACTGGTATAAACTTTCAACCCTACTACTGCCATTGTTTGTGAATTCTAAAAAGTAGTAATGAGCAGACAGGCTTATCTCAGAGGCCGTGTGTAAAGCATTTGTGAACACATATGTAATACAGTGAAAACACTACAAATGAACACCACACCAGTTTAGAAAAATAAGTAATCTTTACTAGACTTAACACAAGACCAAACAACAAAAATCCACAATACTGTAATAAAAATAAGACTTAGAAATGGTAGAAATAGCTTAGTTCACTTTAGATTGTAAAAGCGACAATTTACTCTCAAAGTACCTGGGAAGGTGTAATGCATAAAAAACAAAAGGGTTGCAGGGAAGGTGATGCGCCGTTCTTTACACACAGGGGAGTGGATGCATTGGTTATTCACTACTGCGCAGGGGAGTTGAGGCTCGCTTCCTTATTGTGTGGGGAGTCGACTTGGCGGTTTCCAACTGCGATTCGATGCGATGACGCTCCGGTGCAATGCTACACAATGGTGTCTTGGTTACGGTTCATCAACGTAGATGCGATGTGTACACGCCCGACGGCCGTGCAGTGACTCTGTGAACTTCTGAGCTGTGACAGGCCCTGTGAGACACTTCTCTGGTGATGAAATGACGGCCTCTGCAGTGGTGGCATGCTTCTCCGGTGATGCGACGCTCTACGGTGATGCGATGCCAACAGCACCAGCGGCGGCACGCTTACTTGGCGATGCGACAACTGCTGGGGCGGCGACATGCTTCTTCTTGTTGAGTCACGCTAGCAGCTCCCAGTGACACGCAGTCTCTTAGAAAGCCCAGCAAAATGGGAAACATCCTTTACAACGCAACTATAACAACGCACTACCATTACAACTAAACTATTACAACGCAGGATCCATTACAACGCATGCCATTACAACACATGCCCTTACAACGCAGCTGCTATTACAACGCATGCCATTACAACGTAAGTATGGGTAAGTATTTAATTTAATTTTAACCCCTACACCATCCAACACTTACTCTACAATTACACCCCCCTGGAGTTAGAATAGTAATTTTAACCCCTACACTATCCAACACTTACACTACTATTACGCCCCCCTGGAGTTAGAATAGTAATTCTAACCCCTAAACTATCCATCACTTACACTACTATTGCATTCCCATTAATTAAAAAAATAATACTTAGCCATACTTACGTTGTAATGGCATGCAGTGTAATAGCAGCTACGTTGTAATGGCATGTGCTGTAATGGCATGCGTTGTAATGGATTCTGCATTGTAAAAGTTTCATTGTAATGGTATGCGTTGTGAAAGTATGCGTTGTAACATCATACATCCCAGCAAAACAGCAGGCACTTCAATTCCCAGCAAGGCAATTCAGGGGGGGAGATGGTGGTGAAGTCTTGTATCCATGAGACTTCAGGCAGGAGGCAAGCACTGTCCAATCCCTTGGAGATTCTTATTCAAGATGATGAAAGCACACTCAGTCCTTTTTCTCCTTTCTTTGGAATGAAGCAATCACTGCAGGCCAACCTCCAAATAGCACAGGGGTAGTCTCCTCCTTCAGTCTCCTGGTTCTTCTCCTCAGCAAAGGTTTGTGTTGATTCCCAGAAGTGATCTAAAGTTCTGGAGTCTGTGTCCCCCTTTTTATACACACAAATCCTTTGTCTCTGAAGGCAGAGAGTGTCTGTACCTAGTCCAAACCAGTTCAGGGTGCACTCTGCCAGTGCACAACTTCTTCCTTTGTCAGTGTGGACCAGGGTCATGAGACGCACCAGGGGAGGTGGAGCCAGCATTGTGGAAGGCAGGCACAGCCCTATTCAGGCCCAGGTGCTTCTCCTCCCACCACTCCCCATGCAGATATGTCTATTCAGCCTAGTGCTGACTCACCCTGATTCCTCGAGCCACCCCAGCCCCTGTCACTGACAAACCAGACATGGAATACACAAAACTAGCAGAGGCAGGCAGGATGGTTAGGCAAGAAAATACCAACTTTCTAAAAGTGGTATTTCAAACACAGAATATTAATCCCAACTTCACTAAAAGATGTAGTTTTTCTACCATGTTCCCTTGGTCAGTTAGGAATATAAGATGTTATAATCAAACTGCCCATTCTGGCTTATGGGAACAGGTAGCCTTTCAATAGTGAAAAACGAAATTGGCTGTAATTCACTATCAGGACACGCCACACACATCAGGGCATGTCTTACCTTTCACATACAATGCACCCGGCCCATATGGGTACCTTCGGCCTACCTTAGGGGTGGCTATCATGTAGAAAAGGAAAGGTTTGGGGACTGGCAAGTGTATACACCGGTCAAGTCGAAATGGCAGTCCCAGACTGCACACAGGCTCTGCGATGGCAGTTCTGAGCCATAGGCGACTAGCTGCTCTGGTGGGTGGAACAATCAGTGCTGCAAGCCCACCAGCAGCATTTGATTTACAGGACTGGGCACACTCGCTGCACTGTACTAGAGTCTGACAAGTAAACCAAATAAGCCAATCAAGGAGTCACTAATGCATTACTCTCATTTACAATAGGGAGCACTTGTACTTTGGCACTGAATGGAACAGGCAAAGTGCCCAAAGCATCTAGAACAGGAAAAACATAGGAGGCAACAACAAAAGAATGGGAGGGAGACCCACGCCAATGGTGCCAAGTCTAACAGGCAGCTATAATTAGATCTTACAGTTTCAAAATCTCATCATATGCAGATGATACTCAAAGAAGGACATCACAAGAATTATTTTTGCGGAATGTATCTCAAGAGTAGCTAAATGGATACAACATAACTGTCTAAAACTCAATAGAGAAAAGATGGAATTCACTTTCTTTTGAAAAAACTCCACCAACTTATGGTAACCCACAGAGCAAGGTAATCTCTCCACATTGGCTGAGTCAGCAAAAGACTAGACTTAACCTTTGACCCAAATGCTCAATTTCTCTCCACATATTAACACAGGTATGGCCCTCTGCATAATTATCTTAAGATCCTGCCTTGTCTATGAAATAACTCAGGGAAGACTGTGATCCCAACATTAATTGCCTTGCGTTTGAAATATGAAACCTGCAATATCTCATACAATGTCTTCAAATGGTTCAGAAAACTTTATCCAAGGCTTTATTTAATCTTTCCAATTGTTCACGCTGACTATCTAAATGCAAAATGATTATGTTCAAGGTCATGTGCCTGATACACAAAACATATTTAGGCCCACTTTACATTCAGAGAAAACATAAACCCAGAAGTGCCCTTCGATCTGCCAATCTTCATCTTCTGCTTATTGCCAACATTAGACAGGCCAAACAAGGAGGAAAGTCTTTCTTCTTTCTAATAAATAAGCTGTGGAATTATCTTCCTCATTAGATTAGGAACACACAAAATCACAACTGCTTTATCCATTCTCAGTCCACCAGTAAGCTAGGTACTTAACACCAGCACACCTGGAGGTAATTTGTGCTCTAGAAATAATACTTCATTCATTCATTCATACATTCATGTTTTCATTCTCCTGAGGACTTCGACTAACATCATTGTCTGTAGTGTGGGTGTAAACTGTCTATTACGAAATCCCTCTTGGTTATACTTATATGCATGGCAGACGACTGCAATTAATAATGTTTTTTTGTTGTTATTGCTGAGAGCATCACCATCAACCCGTAGGTAAGATGATGGTTTGCTGCTGCTCTAAAGCTTAGAAACATGACTAGAAAGGGTGCTGATATTGTAGTAGTAGTAGTAGTAGTAGTAGTCAGGGCCGGACTGGGAACCAAAACCGGCCCTGGCAAAGTGCTCGGCTGGCCCCCCCTTACACCCTCAACCCCCTTCCTCGGGGGTTGGGGGTGCCGCCGAGCTCTTTGACAGGGACGGTTTTCCGCCGATTTTGTTACAGGGCCGATTTGCTATGCTGCAAAAACGACGCTGTCACAAAAATGGCCCCAGGGGCCCAAACCGGCCTGCACCTGTGCGGCGCACCGGGGGATTGCCCGGTGCCCGCTACGGCCAGTCCGGCCCTGGTAGTAGTAGTAGTAGCGGCAGCAGCTGTATAGTAATAGTAGTGCATTTGTTTGATAAAATGCCTATCCGGTAAAACAAACCTTTCACAATATACAATAGTTTTAAAATGTGCTTTACAAACATATACATGCATCAGATTTCTCAGTCCCCATGACTCCTTATTCTACCTCAACCTATTAAAATTCATTTCTATACACCTATTACAGTCTTACCTCCTTTGAGGCTCATAACTCAATTTTTCATAAAATCAATAAAAAAATCTCATCAATTTAAAATATATTAGTACATTTTAACAATTCCTCACCACAGGCACTACTTCATTATTTTTCCGTATTTCCAGAGATGTAAGTACTGGTATTAAATTGGTCCTTCTTTCACTCATAAAATATCAAAGAAATGGATCAAATGTTGTAGGGATAAAGGTCCACATGCATCAACAATGCCGTTTGCGATTCCTTATTAGGGAAAAATAAGGATTCGCTAATAAGGAATAGCAAAAGGCTATGTATAAAGAAATCTCTAAAAAAATTGCGATTTCTTAATATTCCTTAATTGCGACTCACAAATTGAGAGTCGCATTTAAGGAATACCTCCCCATTCATTTCTATAGGTCTAGAGGCCCAAAGGGATTAATCGGAAGACATTCTCAATTTGCGATTCGCAATTAGTGAATCGCAAATTGAGAATGCAAATTCAAGGGTGCAGGCGTGTCCAAAGAACAGCAAAACAAACAAAAGAAACCTGGTCAGGATCGCTGTGAGTATGCCATGTTGAGTCTGAGACCATGAGTCCATTAATGACACTGTAGTGATATCACTGGGCTAGAAAAATTCCCATCAGCCCACCCATCTGGTGGTGTATCGTCACGTGGGAGATGTATCGTCAATCCAAATCTTCAAGCACCTAAGATTGATGCAAAGGAGGATTTCGAGGATTTCTAAGACCACTGTGATTCACTCGTGATGTCTAATGGGGTGCAGTGCGCGTGAGAAAGTGAGAATGTGTGATAAAATTGACTCGAAAGGACCAAAAATTCAATTTATTCAGTATGGTACTAAGGTCAAAACTAAAAACAATGCCTCAATAGTTTTAAATAATAACTAGCCCGAGGCATAGTGCATATTGGTCGACATGTTTCAGCTAGATATTATGACAAAGTCCAAGTACAGTGCCATAGTGTGGAGTAACTAGCCAGAGTCCCACCCCAGGTGTCTTACCTGTCTGTCGGTACCTCAATGCTGGCATCCGAGAGGGAGTGGAGGTAACCGACGGTCAGGCACGCTCGTCTATATATAGCAGGGTTAAATGGTAATGAGAGGCAGCTGTGTGAAAAACGCGCTAAATCTCGCGTTGTAGAAGTGCGCTATACTCCATGTACATGCGCGCTGAAGGAAACCAGCACGCTATACACTATGCCCATGCGCGCTGAAAACAGTCTCACAGTGTTAGCGTCGGCTGTGATCAAAGCTGTGCGCATGCGCAATGTGAAAACACTATTTCTTCACGCAAGCGCAAAGAAGATCCTTGTGTGAGCTCGTGCTAGACAGTATCCAGACTACACGCCTGCGCAGTTGGTGATAAGTATTATGCGCATGGGTACAGCAGATGACGGGCGTCATTACGAACCTCAAAGCAGCGAGGAACCAGCTAAATTGCATCTAAGAAGTATTAGCAAATCGTCATTGAAAAAATATATATATTACCAGTTTAAGTAGATAGAAATCACTACCATACAGTGGGGTATTGCAAAATATGCATCAAAAACTAAACTACACATATCTTTATATATAGATATATTTTTTTGAGTTTGGATGTAGAATCACTCTACACTTGTATACCACAGCAGGATACACTCGATACCATCAGGAGCTTGCTGTCGACAGAAGATCTCGACAGTATTACTCCGGTTAGTTTTATTCTAGCTTGCGCTGACCTGGCTATGAGGAAAAAAAAATTCAAATTTGAGGACCAACTGTTCCTCCAAATCTCTGGGACCTCGATGGGCAGTGTTTTCGCCCCGAGCCTCGCCAACCTATACATGCATCAATTTGAGCAACATCATGTCCTCGACCATAGCAACCCATATTTTGACCATCTGGTGCTATGGAAGAGGTATATTGATGATGTTCTGGTGGTTTGGCGAGGCTCTGTTACTGAGATTCAGGCTTTCCATCTATGGCTCAATGAACAAAATGAACATTTGAATTTCACGCTAGAGTATAGTCATGAGAGACTCTCTTTTCTAGATCTTTACATCTTTCCAGAATCTGGGGGACTCCAGAGTGAGCTCTTCACCAAACCAATGGCGAGGAACTCGCTGTTGCTCTTTGAGAGCCACCATCCTCGTTCCCTAGTGGATAATCTCCCAGTGGGGCAGTTTCTCCGACTTAGGAGGAATTGCTCCTCTAGAGAGTTGTTCAACAAACATGCCAATGTGTTGGCCAATCAATTACAAGACCGACGATATCCTCGCAACCTTGTTAAGAGAGCATGGAAACGTGCATCAAATAACAATCGTGAGGCACTGATTGAGAAACGGCCACCTAAACCACCTATGGAACGACTCACGTTTGTTAGCACTTACAATGCATTGTCCAACACCATGCAACGCACAGTCCGTAGACATTGGGGTATCCTCAATACTACCAGTGCCAACATCCCGAAACCCCTCTTTTCGTTTAAAAGAGCACCCAGTCTGAGGGACACCCTTGTCCACACCAGGCCTCGGACATCCGTCTGTGAAAAATCGGTCAGCTTGTGGGATCTTCCACCAGTTACCGGGCACTATCCGTGTGGATCTTGCAGTGCTTGTCCACAGACGGTCAAAACCAAAACAGTTGACATTGGTACAGGCAAAGTATGGACTCTTAGGAAACATACGAATTGTAATACTGACAATGTCATTTACATGATAATCTGCCCATGTTCTCTTAAATACATTGGCTACACCACCCGCAAGATTAAATTAAGAATTGGGGAACATAAGAGCACCATCAGGTGTCGAAAACAGGCTACTAAACTGACGAACCATTTCTTAGATGCAAGACACTCAGCCGAAGAGATAAAATGGCTAATTCTTGAGCAGCCGTTCATCCCTCCTCACATTAATGATATATCCAAGTTCCTATTTAGGAAAGAACAAAAATGGATTTTCCTTCTCAAAAGCCACATCCAGGGACTTAATGACGACATACCGTGGACATCATTATAACTATTCACAACTTTCTATGTCCGGGTATTTGTCCATGTAATTCTGAGAACTCTATCATTCAATTGTGAGTGAGAACCTGCGTATAACAAGTTTATAGAGCATATGACTGGTTTGATTGAACCTCACTAATGATATACTCTCTGTAAGACTTCCATCAAAGTATTACTATGTTGTCCAAACACATTGGGTGAATAATTTAATACAGATACCCTTTTGTTATCTATACACTTTTTTGGGTAAACAACTGTGTGTATCTTAATACACAGACAACTTGTTATTGACACCCACCCTATTGTTTGGTAGTTATTCCTATCTACTCTACCGGCAAAAAATATATATGTAAAAAAAATATATCTATATATAAAGATATGTGTATGTATAGTTTTTGATGCATATTTTGCAATACCCCACTGTATGGTAGTGATTTCTATCTACTTAAACTGGTAATATATATATTTTTTTAATGACAATTTGCTAATACTTCTTAGATGCAATTTAGCTGGTTCCTCGCTGCTTTGAGGTTCGTAATGACGCCCGTCATCTGCTGTACCCATGCGCATAATACTTATCACCAACTGCGCAGGCGTGTAGTCTGGATACTGTCTAGCGCGAGCTTACACAAGGAGCTGCTTTGCGCTTGCGTGAAGAAATAGTGTTTTCACATTACGCATGCGCACAGCTTTGATCACAGCCGATGCTAACACTGTGAGACTGTTTTCAGCGCGCATGGGCATAGTGTATAGCGTGCTGGTTTCCTTCAGCGCACATGTACATGGAGTATAGCGCACTTCTACAACGCGAGATTTAGCGCGTTTTTCACACAGCTGCCTCTCATTACCATTTAACCCTGCTATATATAGACGAGCGTGCCTGACCGTCGGTTACCTCCACTCCCTCTCGGATGCCAGCATTGAGGTACCGACGGACAGGTAAGATGCCTGGGGTGGGACTCTGGCTAGTTACTCCACACTATGACACTGTACTTGGACTTTGTCATAATATCCTTGTAACCATATAACACCTACTTGCTTGATTTTTCTAGAATTACTCTTCAGAATATTTTCCTTAAGCATAAATACCTATGCCATACTATGGTATTGTATCTGGACTTTGTCAGACATGCCCTTTCAAACACAAATACCTATTTGCTTGGGGTATTACAGACTTAGTCTTCAGAATATCCTCTTTAAACACTAATTTCTTTCTGTTTGGGGTGTTTTTTGACTTATACCATAAGTTTTTTCCCCCCAGTTCATCATAACCACCCTGCATAGCCATTGCCAGGTTTCTTTGAGGTTGAATCTCCTTTTTAAAGACTAGGTTTTGTCAGTAGAATATAGGTGAATAGTGACTAATTGCACTCAAGTACCCCTGATATTTTTCTGAGGTCTCTTGATTTTTCCTTTCTGACAGAGCGGGGCCTCCCTTTTCCCGAGTGGGTGACCGGGTGAGGTGAGGCATCATTCCACATAATGCTGGGTGAGTCTAGTTATTCTGTTAATTGACGGTGATTTTCATACACTTTTCCAGTAGGATTTTTAATAACTACTGTGTTGCGGCGAGAATTTCTCTACCGTACTGTGAGTGTGTCTGTTGTGTGTCTGTTCATCCTTGAGACTATTCTTCACACTAATTGAGTTGTACAATTCTCTATCTTGCTTTAGGATAGACGTTATGATTGGATTGCCACCAGTACACATCTGGGCTCAGAACAACTGGTAGGATGAATCCATTTTTGTTGTACAAATTCAACACTATAAGCACATTATTAATTTTGTAAATTTGCAGTCGCAGTATTTCACCGGGTCCTGAAGAAAGCTAGGACCATCTGTCCATCTAGCTGAAACATGTCGACCAATATGCACTATGCCTCGGGCTAGTTATTATTTAAAACTATTGAGGCATTGTTTTTAGTTTTGACCTTAGTACCATACTGAATAAATTGAATTTTTGGTCCTTTCGAGTCAATTTTATCACACATTCTCACTTTCTCACGCGCACTGCACCCCATTAGACATCACGAGTGAATCACTGTGGTCTTAGAAATCCTCGAAATCCTCCTTTGCATCAATCTTAGGTGCTTGAAGATTTGGATTGACGATACATCTCCCACGTGACGATACACCACCAGATGGGTGGGCTGATGGGAATTTTTCTAGCCCAGTGATATCACTACAGTGTCATTAATGGACTCATGGTCTCAGACTCAACATGGCATACTCACAGCGATCCTGACCAGGTTTCTTTTGTTTGTTTTGCTATTGTAAGGGCCTAAGTAGCCTTGGTCGTTAAATCATTGCCCTCTTTGACCCTCCCCCACTTCGTGTTTTTTAGTGTCCAAAGAACACCCTGTTGCACCCCTGAAATTGATCTGTGCACATATGTTGCGCACACACATGCTCTCAGGGCATGTGCATGCGCAACATGAAACTTTGAAAAATGCACAAAAGTGCATTTTTCAAAGTTTTAGCAAATTACCATGAAGTTGAACTTCATGGTAATTTACTACTCCTATTAGCGAAATCGCTAATTGTTTTACTTTGATGCATTGCATTTAGGAATCCCAATTTGGGATTCCTTAAATGCAATCGCAATTTAAATTGCCATTTTTGCATTTGGGATGATGCATCCCAAATGCAAAAATACTGGTCGCAAAGGGGCAGATTCTGAGAATCTGCCCGTTTGCGACCGGTTTTTACCTTGATGCATGTGGCCCAAAGTGCCTGATTTACAAAATCTACATTTGCTGTAATCATTTTCTGTCTTAGTTTCCCTCAACTTCTGCTCAATAAAAGCAGTTTCAGAGCTAACCATCTGGCATTTCTGTTTTGTAAATTCTTTAGATATGGTTCAACTTTTCCTTATTATTGAGGAAAATTCAAGAGGGCAGTTTGGCATCCGGTTTAAATGCAATTCATCTTGCCATGACTTTGAATTGGATTGCTGTCAATTGTGCTAATTATAAGGTTCTACTTTTTCATCTGTTGATGATCCGCATTTAGATCTGCATAACAAAAAATTACATAGCGAGGTAAAGAAAACCCACATATAAGAAGTAGTTACTACAATTTCAACAGATCGGGCTCCTATTTCTCCATCCTCAATCATTTCCTTCAAATTACAATATTCAAGGATCGATTCATCATGAACCTCTGCTATTTCTGACTACCAGCACAAGACACAAAACCGTTCTTAAAGGGAAGGGTGCAAGAACTTCAGGGCATGTCTATGGCCATTCCAATACCACTCTCTTAGAATCGTCTGCTTTACTTGCCAGGTAAGGTTTAGGAAGTACCTCTAAATATCCAGGCTTTTTAGGTTTCGCATGCACAGTGCTTGCGAAATCTCTTGCATTTAATATGTCTCAAAAGGGTGTTCTTATCAGTTCCCATAGCTGAATTACTGTGTTTATTCGCTTTTGTGGTGAATTTTTTTTGTTGTAAACTTGGCTGCACGTATTTACAATACTAAAGCTATTCACACTGTTTAAGCCCAATTCACTGTCATGATAAGAGCTATTCCAAGGGAAAAGGCAGACAGCTTGTAGCAGTATGCTTGAATGCTTGCTTTGTATTACTTAGTTGTGTAAAGCAGGTGCTTTAGCCTTAGAGCGTTTGTGGCACCTCCTATTCATGCCTCAGTTCCTCATTATTGGATTGATTTTTTCAACTTTATTTCATTATGATCAAATTCTAAATCTTGTAGCAAATACTGTGCATTAAAAATAAAGTTAATATGCAAGAGCTATGCTATAATTTACTACTAAACAAGCTGCCACAATTGCAGTTAGCTTGCAGGCAACAGAGTGATAATTTGAATGGTGCAGCAGGTGCAGTAGAACCAGCCCCAATAGTTATCATAACTCCTCCAAACACATAATAACGCTATATTTGACTACTAAACATGCAGTTACAATTGCAGTTACCCTGCAGTTAAAAGGGACTTGATTTGAATGGTGCAGCAGGTGCAGTGACTCTGAGGCCAAAAGCTCTAAGCACCCCACTAAATTCAGGATATTGCTACATTTTAATAGTTAAACAGGCAGTCACATGTTCAGTTATCTAGCAGGCACTAGGACCATGATTTCAATGGTGCTGGAGGTGCGGTGGCACTGGGGCCAAGCGTTGCCGGGACTCCTCTAAACACCAAATATTGGTGTGTTTAACTACAAATAAGCAGTTACAAGTGCAGTTACCTTGCAATCACTAGGGTCATGATTTCATTGGTGCAGCAGGTGCAGTGACACTAGGACCCAAAGCTCCTGGAACCACTCTAAAAACCAAATACTGCAATATTCTACTACTAAGCAGGCAGTCACATGTGAAGTTACCTTACAGGCATCATGATTTGAATAGTCCAGCAGGTGCAGTGGCCTACTCAACTGTTAAGATTTTCAACCCAGGCCCTGTTTGGTGTTCCTAGGTTTCAATTAACCCATGTGAAGGGTCATTCCTTTGCCTATCTGCGTCCAAAGCTCTGGAACTCATTGCCTGGCAACTTAGGGAACTGTAAATCATGTCTTACCTTCTGTAAGATGTTGAAAACCTGGCTATTCTGAATACGCACTGTGGGACAGCAAATCTGTGATCGCCTCGTGCCTTGGAAACCCCTTGGGGTAGTTGTGCGCTCTACAAGTTGCTGATAATAATACACTGACCTCACTTAGGTCAGTTTGACAAGTAGTATTAGGTGATGTCATTGAACTGAAAGTATGTTGTACACATATCTATCTCAGGATTTGGAGTAGGTGTGGACTGGCACTCATTTTTGCATGTCAATGTCAGACTTAATTTGGCAAATGTTGTGTACATTTGCAACTTGACCTAATATGTGTTTACATTTCCTCCCTAGATAACAAAAGACATGGTCAGGAGCTTTGCGGTTCAATGGGCACACTATGTCCATGTCCGTAGGATTGCCCATGGCTATTGACAAATGGATTGCATATGCGAGAAGGCAAAGGCAAGTACCACATGGGGATCAGGAACCAAGTCAGAGGCCTCTGTACTACTGCAAGTCTTAATCGGATTCTCTGTATTGCTGTGTTGAACCATTTCGATATTTTAGACACTGAAAGTGGGACTCAGAAAGTGAGATTACACCCAGTACAACACAGGTAGTCTCCTACTGTGGCATCCTGTGTGAAAGGAAGTGGGTAGGTATTGTTAATTTTACTTTTTATTACAGAATGTTGCTCTTTGTCTGCATTGTGACCTAAACTGTTGCATAGCCCTAACCCTAACACCCTTGCACCTTTGTGCAGGGTGGTCTGCATTGTTGCGTGGATTTTAAATGTGCAGAAAGTGACACCTGCCAGAACAACGTCCATCATTATTTGAATTTTCTTCTTGACTAGTGTGCCACATCATGCAGCTACCTTAGAAAAATCCAACAACAAAGATGTTGCTACATATATCTCCCATTTAACCGTTCACTGGGGAGGTGAAGCATTATTACAGGTTCACTGGTCTTCCACCTCTGCTAAACTTGTCTATGCAAATGATTTGTTATGTGGATTCACTCACACTCCACACGTGAGACCTCTCTGTGGCAGAGTAACATAAGTCATCTATTTTAGCCTGTAAAAAATTACTCAAAACATATTGATGTACACAAGTGGAGGCAAGGTGCACTTGCATGTCCTGGTCACTGTCCTTTATAGCATTGAGTTGTCCTTGTGCATCCAGTTGTGCCACCTCTTATGTTGCTTTGGATGGATCATCTAACTCTGACTGTGTCAAAGTGAGTGTAGATTGTGAAGCAGGGTAGTACACCAGAAAGTTAGTACGCCAGTGCAAGGAAGCAGAAAGGTTGGGCAGGCATGTGCCTAGTGAGCCAGGAGCTGGGAGTCAGGAGCTAGTAACCGTGAGACGGGTGCAACGCGTCTGGAATTTCAGCCAGAACACCAAGCCATTCCCCATGAGTATTCTGTTAGCGAGGAGGTGAGCCGAGCGATGCAGAAGCCCATCCTGCCCTCTTGCTGTTTGTTATCAATCCAGAGGTAGCCCTGTGGCTCACTTCTAGCATCTGTCTCCAGTGGCCACTTTGCTGTGCTCGTCCAGCATTCGCTTGAGTGTCCGGCCTTTGCATTGCTCACCAACTTTGCTTCACATTTCTTCACGAGGTTGCTTGATTGCTTTTGGCAAGTACATTCAAAGTGGGAAAAGGGGAGAAAGAGCGCAAAATAGATCCTGTTGATGAAGATGTGCATAAGGAGCACCCTGCTCCTTAAAGAAAGTGCAACAACTGCAGTTTAGAGCTAAAGCAATCCTGGGTAAAAGAAAACATGGGGAACTTCCATCTCATTAGTTCAGCAGTATAGCATTACTCTTAAGATCTTCCTCCACTTTGATTATTTTGACCATGGATGGCCATGTATTCCCCATGAAGGAATAAGAACGTACTATAAGGCAAAAAAAGGCTTGATTGTGTGATACAGGGGACATTATTTCACTCCTAGTCAAACAACAGCAATACCTCTATCATTAGGAAAATAATTCTACCCCAAATGATGGGGCCCACATGGAAGAGAATAAGGATGCAGTAGATAACAATAAGGAACAACTTAAGGCAGCTGATGAGACTGCTCAAAATCCCCAGAGGGAGGTTCAAAGAAAAGACAAGTCAAACAGTGAACTGCGTAGTAGAGACATGATCTATGTATGACAAGAGACAGACTATTTACTTTGGGGGTAGCAAATAAAACTACTGTAGCCTCTAGCTCCAGAAATCAAAATAGTGACCACCAATGCATTTGAGACTGCACAAAGAACTACAGTGGCAAAGGAGGAATCTTGGTATGAATTAATCAGAGTGACAAAGCACTGATTGACTGGGGCATTGTTGAGTCATTCCAGTCCCTTAAATTAGAGGTCCTTAACAAGGGGATTACATACATGTCTTCCTCAAATGTGAATGACAATGGAGACCCCCTGGAAAGATGGAAGAACATTATATTGAGGATAAGGAGCTCCTTAGTGCAATGAACCTATTTGACCCACCAATCCAAGATCAATTGCAGACACATACCACTGAATTGCCATATGACCCCGCAGCCAAAGGTGGGCGCCAAGGCAATAATACCCCGCCGATATGGTAGGATAGATGCCCAAAGTCCATTGCTAAACACAAGACCAGTTACCATTTGCAAATTACAGATAAGTACTTATAATTCCCACATTAATATCAATAATGGAATGGACGCAGAGTGAAATGCAATGGAATGATGCACCACTGTAGACAATACATTAAAAACTATGCGTCAAGCAGCCATAATGCAAGTAGATAAGTTAGATATACAAATATTTATTTTACAATATCTGTCAAATTACGTTAGAAATATCGATACCTACTAGGTAGATCCATTTTACTATGAAAATTGTCGGCCTTGCCAGGGATTATATCTGAATTGGCCAGAGAGTGCAAATCTTAAAACGACAACTCTGGGTCAAGAGCTACTACTGAGAAATTGGATACCAACAGTAGGGGGATACCTTGCCGAAATACTGAGTACTCACCTGAGCCTGGCCCAACAGAAAAACCCATGATAACACCAAGTACTCCTGTTCAATCACCCAGTGAGGTTGAAATCAGTCAATCGGTCGAAGGCCTCCTACGCTCAAATAGTTTGGAGTCTGCAATGAATAAGCTCTCAATGAAAAACAGAAATCGTTCATGGAAACTGAACAAAAAACTAAATTGACAAAATTTCGTATGAAAAACCTCAATAAAAATTTTTAAACAAAAACTTAATTATCAGAAAAAAATAAATGAATAAGATAAGAATATTCTATTTTTGAGCATCCCAGATTGGGAACAAGACAGTGAGCAAAAATTGAAGAAAAGAGTAGGCATTGTTAAACTGTGACATTACATCCACAACCTCTATTTGATTACCAAAAACAAGAATCTGGAAATAGAACTATTAACCATACAGATAACACAGTGCTTATAGCTGTGGAAGAAGTCCATCAAGTGAGTGTTCCAAAAAAGACAATTGCTGCTGCTTCTTAGAGTGAGGAAATCAATGCGGGGCTGAATATGTATGTCTCTGGAACAGAGGTCACTTCTAAACTTTCGCAATGGCTAAACAAGCAAATGGGGGGAAAATATATAATCCACAGATTATTAGGGAATTGCAAGTTATAGATCAGTTGACTGAAACCTCTCAACTCCTCACGAAGGTGTGCTTGGACCCACAGTCATTACAGATCGCAGGTACCAAAGACAAATTGCAATAAAATGCCTCTCAATTTCCTCTTATAACATCAAATTTACATACCAATCTAAATTACGCAGAAGCTAGGGACAGGTGTTAATGGATTGAGAGACCATACTCTGTGTAGCTTGCAAATGCCCATCACCATGCAGTCCAATCTGCAGGATGAGAGAGTAATCTGGCCCAGGAGGCTTCTAACATTCCAGATGGAGCCTGGTGTGGAAAGGTAAGCACGGGTGAAGCCCTGATCATATACATGCACAATCAGGAAGCAGAAAACTATGAGGCGTCGCTAATATTACACCCAGAATATACTTCTCGTGGGCATGAAGATGTTCTGAATAGACTTAACATACTTAAACTCCTTACAGGCAGGCTGGGCCTAGACAAGCTCACATAGAAAGATATTGAATATATTGTCTTTAAGCGGGAACAAAGGAGCACTTTATGGCGGCAACCAAAGCTTGTTTCGAGAAGTTGAGATAGCAAGATGGGTGTAGAGGAGTATCCCAAAACATTGTCACAATGGGTTATTGGTATTAGTAAATCGACAAAACTGAAATATCAATTGATTCTGGACAAAATATTCCCCTGGAAAAAGCAGAGAGAATCTGTCTTATGCTGTTCAAAAGGCAGGACTAGAGTCGATTCTGATCAAGAAAGATCTTGCAGACAATAGAAAAGGGTGTGCTTGCTAACACCGAGCTCAGAGTGAATGATGCTGCAACTCTGCTCTTGGAATGTTCATGGGCTAAAAAATCTTGCAACAAATATCAATGCGGTGGAGGATATCAAAACAATATGGTAGGCTTGCAAGAGACATGGCAGTTGGCTGCAACAAAATGGCAGAAGTATTTCAAATTCTTCACTCCTGCTGAACCATCTGTTAAAGGGGGTCATTCCTCCAGAGGTGTTTCAATCCTCATATGTAAATCTTTGGCGCTTGAGGTAAAGAAACTCGCAAGTGGTCTGGGCTCTTTCATCTTTGTTAAATTAGTTGTAACAAAATATGCACTTCATTAAAGCAATCCCAATTGTTAGTGGAAGCATTTACATAAGTCCAAAGCACCCAAAGAAAAGACTGTCTGGCAGGGAAAACATAAAGACATTAAGACAACAACATTGAGAAGTCATGTGGGTGCTGGCAGGGGACTTCAATATGTTTAATATAGTAAAAGCGGAACCCTTAATTTGGCTGCAGGAGAAAGACATTTCATGGCACATCCTGGAGATTGCCTTGGGGAACGTTAAGAAGGATAAGACAGTGGAAAAATGTGCCACCTCTCTCATTTTGCTGGGCTATAGATGTTTAAATGGCAGAAGTGCCTCGGGCCAACCCCCAGCTTGCATGTACATTGCAAAATCGAGCTTTTCCCTTATTGATTATATTTGAGTCTCCATGCATAAATACTTCCAGGTGAGCAACTTTCAAATGTAACCTAGTTTGATCAATGACCATGCAAGATTAACCTGTTCTCTTTCCACAATGGCTAGCAGGTTTCCACTAGTTAAAACAATCAGTGATCCGGAGGGTGAATGTGGACTTCACAGAATAAAATGGTCTCTTGTGCCAACAGCCATCAGAAAACAGAAACTGGAAAAATCTCTAACAACAGGAACAAGTAAGCTGATAGCATAACCTTTGTATTGGCCAAGTCTCACAGAGTGGCTACTCAAGCAAAAACTGAATACTCTTCTAAGAAAGGCCCCTACCGATAGTATTTACTCCTCAATAGTAGAGGAGATACGGAAGGCAATAAAGATCTATAGAACCAAGTTATGGGAAATACCCAGACAAAACAAGGTCAAACAGTGGATTGAACTCCATGACGCCTTCAAAAGAAAAATGTATTGCACATTTTGGATAGTAGTCCAGAAATCAACAAATGGAATTAGGCAGAATGTGGCACCCATTATACAAGCAACTGGTTTGGTAGATTATGTATCCAATCTGTACAATACACCAGCTGAAGGGACAGATATGGGCCCATTGACTGATGACAAATCTGGACACCACTGTGAAAACCTTGTGGAGTTGGGAAATAACATTGTTTGTACAGATAAGATCAAATTAATAATTGCTTCAATCTGTCTGGCGGTTGCTAGTTCAAGTTCAAGTTCAGACATTTGTATAGCGCACTACTCACCCAGAGGGTCTCAAGGCGCTTAGGTGAGGGTGGGTGCATTACTTATCGAAAAGCCAGGTTTTTAGCTGCTTTCTAAAGGAGAGGTAGTTCTGTGTAAGGCGGAGGTGAGTGGGGAGAGAGTTCCAGGTTTTGGCCGCTAAGTAGGAGAAAGATCTTCCTCCCATGGTGGATCTATTGATGCGTTGAATTGCCGCAAGGGCTTGATTGGATGAACGTAGTTGGCGGGTGGGTGTGTAGAAGGACAGTCGTTTGTTGAGGCATTCGGGTCCTAGGTCGTAGAGGGCTTGTGTGCGTGGGTGAGGAGACGGAACGTTACTCTCTTGTTGACGGGAAGCCAGTGGAGATCTTTCAGGTGACCGGAAATGTGGGCTTGACGGGGGATGTCGAGTATGAGTCTGGCTGAGGCGTTTTGGATGCGTTGTAGTTTTTTCTGTAGTTTGGCTTTGATTCCGGCGTAAAGGGTGTTTCCATAATCTAGTCGGCTAGTGACTAATGCGTGGGTGACTGTTTTTCTTTTTTCGGTGGGGATCCAGCGGAAGATTTTTTTGAGCATGCGTAGGATGTTGAAGCATGATGATGTCACGGCGTTGACTTGTCTGGTCATTGAGAGGGAGGAGTCTAGGATGAAGCCCAGGTTCCGAGCGTGATCTGTGGGTATGGGTGCTGTGCCCAGAGCCGGTGGCCACCATGAGTTGTCCCAAGCAGAGGGGGACGATCCTTAGATGAGGACTTCCGTTTTGTCTGAGTTTAGTTTTAAACGGCTGTTCTTCATCCATTCGGCTACTTCTTTCATTCCTTCGTGTAGACTGGATTTGGCGGTGTTGGGGTCTTTGGTGAGGAAGAGGATTAGCTGGGTGTCGTCAGCGTATGAGATGATGTTGAGGTCGTGTTGTCGTGCGATGGTTGCGAGGGGACTCATGTACAAGTTGAAGAGGGTTGGGCTGAGTGATGATCCTTGTGGTACGCCGCAGATGATTTCGGTGGCCTCTGATTTGAATGGGGGGAGGCGGACTCTTTGTGTTCTTCCATCGAGGAACGAGATGATCCAGTCCAAGGCTTTTCCTTGTATTCCTACGTTGCTGAGACGTTGTATGACGGTGTTATGACAGACTGTGTCGAAGGCGGCGGAGAGGTCAAGTAGGATGAGGGCAACTGATTCTCCGTTGTCCAGTAGCGTTCGGATGTCATCCGTAGCAGCGATGAGGGCGCCTTCGGTGCTGTGTTTGGCTCGAAAGCCGGACTGTGAGGGGTCGAGTGAATTGTTGGATTCAAGGAAGGCGGCAAGCTGGCGATTGACGGCTTTCTCGATGACTTTGGCCGGAAAGGGGAGGAGTGAGATGGGGCTGTAGTTCTTGAGTTCATAGAGGTCCGCTGTGGGTTTCTTCAGAAGGGCGCTGAGTTCGGCATGTTTCCAGCTTTCTGGGAAGGTAGCGGAGTTGAGGGAGCAGTTGATGACATCGCGGAGATGGGGTGCGATGATGGAGTCTGCTTTGTTGAAAATGTGGTGTGGGCATGGGTCAGTGGGTGAACCTGAATGGATAGAGTTCATCAGACGGATGGTATCTTCAGTAGTGATTGGGTTCCAGGCGCAGCGTTTGTGAGAGTGCAGTTTTGGATCAGAGATGGGTGGAGTGGGTTGTTCTTTGGATAGGTTTCCAAAGCTGTTATGAATGTCGATGATTTTGTTGTGGAAGAAAGAGGATAGGGAGTCGCAGAGGTCTTGGGAGGGAGTGATGTCGTTGGAGCCGGCGGTGGGGTTGGTAAATTCTTTGACGATGTTGAATAGTTCCTTGCTGTTTTGGGCGTTGTTGTCGAGTCGATCCTTGAATGCTGATTTTTTGGTGGATCTGATCAATTGGTGGTGTTTGCGGATGGCGTTTTTGAAGGAGGTCAAGTTGTTAGTCGTTGGGTTTTTTCTCCAGGTTTTCTCGAGGGTGCGACATAACTTCTTGGATTGCTTAAGGTCATCGTTGAACCAGGGGGCTTTTTTGTTACCTTGTTTGATCTGATGGTTTTTCAAGGGTGCTAATTCGTCAGCGCATTGGGTGATCCATTGTGTGAGTTTTGTGGCAGCTTGGTTTGGGTCCGATGATGTGGTGGGGGGGTTTTGGTTAAGCGATGTGAAGAGTTGGTCGGTGGGGATTTTGTTCCAGTTTCTTCGAGGAATAGGTTGTGGTGGGATGTGGGTCATGGTCTTTTTGTAGCTGAAGTGGACGCATCTGTGGTCCGTCCAATGGAGAGCTGTGGTGTGATTGAAGGAGATGTGTTTGCTGGAGGTGAAGATAGGGTCAAGCGTGTGTCCGGCGAGGTGGGTGGGGGTGTCAACAAGTTGTTTGAGTCCGAGATTGGCCAGGTTGTCTAGAAGGGTGGTGGTGTTGTTGTCGTATTTCTTTTCCAGGTGGAAGTTAAGGTCTCCCAGTACAATGTAGTTCTCGGAGGTGAGGGCATGTGGGCTGATGAAGTCAGTGATGTCTTCATTGAATTGTGTGCGGGTTCCTGGTGGTCTGTAGATGAGGGTGCCTCTAAGTGTGGTCTTGGGGTCAGTGTGGAGCTGGAAGTGAAGGTGTTCGGCGGTTGCGAGTTTTTCGTCGGAGTTGGTCGTGATTCGGAAGTGGTTTTTGTGGACGATGGCGATGCCTCCTCCTGTTTGGTTGGTGCGGTCCTTTCGGATGATCTTGTAGCCGTCCGGAATGGCTATGGCGATGTCGGGGGCTGAGGAGGCGTTCATCCAGGTTTCTGTATGGAAGGCGACGTCCGGTGAAGTAGTGTTGAGTAGGTCCCAGAGTTCAGTGGCATGTTTGTGGATCGATCGGGTGTTCAGCAGGATACACTTTAGGTGGTTCGAGACGGAGTTTTGTTTGGAGGGGGAGAATCTGGCATGGGTGCTGATGCAGGCGAACTTGCATGAGTGGCATGTGAATGGTCCGTGGGTAAGTCCAGGGGAAGCTACGCAGCATTGTGGAGAAAGTCCAGGATTAAGTGCGAGGAGAGTAGCGGCGTCATATGTTAAGTGAGTGGGGTGGGAATTGCTTACCTTTGGCGCACCTTTGGCGCGCATGGGGCGCGACCGCTGCGCGTGAACGCTGCGCGGGAAAGCATCTGTCATAAATGGATAGTGGGAGGGGAGGGGCGAGGGAATATCAGCTGGGAGGCCGTAGCGGGGCGGAGATCCGGGTAAGGGAGGCACCACAACAACAACAAAATGGCCGCAGGCCGAAAACGAAACCTGACTGGTACACAGACAACGCGATGTCAATGGCAGTGGCACATGTACATTCAAGCGCAAAATGTTTCTACAGGCAGCACAACAAATTTTCTATTCTTAAACAAGCGCTCTATGGCAATCTAGCGCAGAGGTCTGATTATGGTATGCAGTATAGTTTCAATGGAATCACGAAGCAAAAACAATGTGCAGCACGGCAATCTAGCGCTGCGATGTTGTCAAAGGCGAGGAGGCAGGCAATACTCTAGCGCTACGATACCACGTTTCTTGTGGGTCAGGGAGCTGGAGCTGCGTGTGGAGCGGCCGCTGCTGATGGGTTCAGAGCGGTCACAGCGCTACTAGCGGTGGAGCGGCCTTACACTATCAGTGGCAGGGAAGATCAGCTGGGAGGCGGTAGCGGGGGGGAGATCCAGGCAAGGGAGGCACCACAACAACAACAAAATGGCCGCAGGCCGAAAACAAAACCTGACTGGGACACAGACAACGCGATGTCAATGGCAGTGGCACATGTACATTCTCCGGTACCAAATAGAATCCACACCAGCATATTCAATCAACAATAGAAGAATGGGCCTCTTTATCAAGCTCCTTATTCTAGAAGTGCATAATGATGAATAATGTCCTGTTTAGTTGGAAACGTTCAATATTAAATCTGATACAGAAAAAAAGGCTCAACCAATCAGCCGGCTAACTTTAGGGTGATCACCCTACCCTCCTTGAGGTCGATGGTAAATGCTTCCCCAAAGCCCTTAGTGATGAACTTGATGAATTTTCTACCGCATAGGCACCAATTCCAATTACTCTGTCAGAGTTTAGACATGGCCATGGAACTGAGGACAGTGTGGTCATTCTCGCCTCTCTGATCGAGGTTGCAGCCATGAAATATGCTACTCCCCTCATGGTAGCATTCATCGAGTTTACCACATCTTTTTACAGAGTTGATAGATCAAGGCTCTACTGAAGCTACAGCATTGGGTGTATTCCTGTGAAACAATTAAAAGCTATTATGAGCTGTTACGGAAAGACCTGGGTGGAAGCTAGAATTTCTGCCAATAATTACAACGCAGAATACCTGGAGCATCACACATCAAAAACAGGGGTGCATATTAGGCCCACCTACTATTTAAACTGTATTTCATAGATATAAACAGTACACTAGCAACAGTGAGAGCCTTCCCACCCAAGTTTGCGGGCAATCACAATCAGTCCCTTCAGTATGCTGATGACACGATTATATTTGATCATATAGCTATCGGCTTCATGGAACGATCTTTGGATACCCTATCTCTGTACTGTACGGAAAATCATTAATCTGTTAATTTTTCAAAAATCATGGTCTGTGAAACTAAGATTATTAACAAATCCAACTTTATGATGGGGCATGTAACTCTACAGCAAGTATTAAGCATGAAGTATTTGGTCATCCATTTCAATTAGCTAGGCTTGCATCAAGCTCAGCTGTCAGCACATCCATGATTATGATCTTTCATATGGCCCAGACTTCACTGTCATTTCTTGAGCTATAAATGGCAAGTGTATGCCAACTTTATCCCATGGCTCGCTGATATTGAAGGACCACCTAGCCGCATAGCTGGATAAGGTCCAAACCCGATACTACAGACCTTTGCTCCAGGTGCCTGACACCATTCCCTCTTCTCCAACACCTCTGGACTTTGGCTTCTGTAATAATATATGAGCTCTGTTTGCAGATAACGTTGCAAAATTCTTTCGCATTTTTAATATTATGGCATGGAACAGTTTATTATAGTTCCTGCGGTTCAACGCTACTGCACAGTTCACTTAATTTGTTTGACAACTTATGGCACCAATATAAGTATACGCTGTTAACTGTAGAGTGCACTTTACTATTGTTTTTCCAGACGGCTTGCCCGGAATGTAAGATTCTAAAAACAAAACTAATTTTAACTGGTGATTATTTATCACTGTTTTTTGAATTGTTGAATGTCAAAAGGTTGCATGGTGGTCAAAATAAGAGCTATTTGAATATGGCACCACTGTCTTGTTGATCCATCCTGCAATTTTAAGATCTATGTATAACCCACTTTAGTAAGCTGTACTTAAACCATTGTGGTGAAATGCTTGAGCTGTTAGTTCATTATTCCATTTAGTCCAAAGTTTTGTTTATATTGGCATTTCAGAACCAATCATAGAGCTTTAATTATAATGCTCTTTATTGTACACAAGTTACTAAGGGCCTAATTTACGAGGCTCGTAGCAGCACTTTTGCACTGCCAGAAAGTCACTTTTAGATGCTCTGATGGAGCAATGTACCGCAGTATATTTACAAAGCCACTTTGAATGGCTTTTCATTGCCTTGTAAATATGTGTGCCTTTAATGCAGAACATTGCGTGAAAAAGGCGTTCCATGAATGTTGCTGTGGGTTTTCCAGCGTAACACCCATAGAATCTTAAGTATTCCCAGATTTACTTGGAATCTAAAACTGGGAATACGACAGATTCTAACGTCACCTAGTGGTGACCTTGGGAAGATACAACGAGGAGAAATATCCTTATCTCTCCTCATTTTTCCTCATCCTGCTGCACATTTAGAAAGAGGAAAACACCTTTTGTGATTTTTTTTTGGGAGAAAGCTGTTCCTTCAAAACCAATCATCCCTGCAATACAGACACCCTTGCACCATGGGGTAAGGGTGCCCGCATTGTTGCATTGCAGCCTATTGTGTGCCAGGAATGTGCTGTATCTCATATGGCACATTCCTAACCTTTTCTTTTGACGTAAGGCAGTGCAGCAAGATTCCTTGCAGCGCTGCCCCGCACCAAAACCTCATAATGAGGCCCTCAGAATGCAATTTTAAGATCTCTGTAAACACTCAATGTATAACGCACTTTAGCCAGATGCAATTAACTGCTGTGGTGGAATGGTTAAGCCGTTACATTCTTATTCCATTTTTTTGAAAGTTTTATATATATTGCAATTTTAGAACCAATTTAAAACCATTTAATTATAATGCACTTTATTGACCATAAGTGTTGAAATGGGTGAATATGATGTCAATGAATACCATGATATGTGCGGGCGGGGGCCGGGGTGGGAGTGCACCCAAGCCTGAAATGTTTCCCCCAGCCCCCTTCGGCCCCGGGCAACGCTGCCGCAATCCGGAAATGCTGCCCCAGCCCCCTTCTGCCCCAGGCAACGCTGGGGCGGGCTGCTAGTTTAAATATATTTTGACAAATTGTCATGGTTTAAAAATACCTTGAAACAATAATATATTTTATGTACTTACTACTTACTTACTTCTGTGACACTAGCACAATGCTAATCCATGAGGAGTATGGACATGACTATCTGACAAGTCATGGTTTTGTATTGTTGTTTATGTTTTTTTGTGAGCAGGGATGTTTTCACATTTGTAAATGATGTTGTAATCTTTACATTGAAACTGTGATGTTGACAATTGTTACAGTGTTGACCCCACACAACTCACACATCCCATTTATAGGTGGTAATTTTGTGTGTACCTTGTCAGATACTTCTCACTGTATGTCTATCAAAAAAATACATCTTATTGATATGGTCTGACATGACATTGATAAGGTATACATTGCTCATCAAAACATAGCAATAGGAATAATTGGTGTATGTGCACACACAAAGGCAGCATGCTAAATGAGGTAGAGCTCTCCTTCAGCTGCAAAAAAGTGGATTAGGATTTTAAACGTACACTTTATATGTAGACTTTTCAGAAAGAAAAAAAAACTCCTATGATTTTCACCTAGGATAATTTTTATTCTTGAATTATGGATCTTCACATTAAATCAACATTTAATCCTAAATTGTTAGGTTTTGTGCATAAAACAAATTCCTTTTTGGACACATCTAATGACATTTACATTTGAGGATTATGTTCATTTAGGAGGAAGGAATTGTCATTAGCAAAGGCAGTTTTTTTATAAACCACTAGTGGACAAAATAAACAACTGCTCAAACAAATAGTACTGTATTGGTTTTTCCAAAGATGGCGGCATGATGTTCTACACAAGGCATTTAGATAAACTGGCCAGGGGACACTCACAAATACCAGGCAGTTTTTCGATGGAAACAGGGGAACGCCACATCTTCTTCCTCCATGTTCTGCCTCCCCTGGAAATGGTGGTGTTTGATTGGCAGGAAGCTGAGTATTTTCACTAGCCTCATGGACATACATATATCAGAGTAGAAAATGTAACTCTTCTGTTCCCACCACCATTTGTGAGTATCAGTAAGACAGCATGGTAATCCTTGGCAAGCGTCGGCTGGTTTGCCAGCAAAGCAGTGATGTTATTATTGAGGGCACCCGTTCATGCAATGAAGGAGTCAAACTTGCACTAGAGGGACTGCGTGTTATTATGTTTGACCCCCAGCTGCCTGACAATTTCATTGGTGTATCAGCTGTAAAAAGCTGGTGTTTTGCCCTTCTGCATCACGACACCAGCAATGTAAGCTAGAGATTCATCAATCCCATGAAGCCTAGACTGGGTGTCTGTGATGGTCTTTGTTAACCCATTACAAGGGCTTAGACACCTATAGAGTCCTTCAAGAGTGTGCGCTATGGTCTCCATCCCCAACCGGAACTCATCAGCCATGCACTGCTAGACTCCAACTACTTGCAATTGAAAAACAACTTGGGGGTTCTCAAAGTCCTCAGCTGTGATGGTACAGCTGGATAGTCCATGTCCAGTGTGTGTAGGTTCATCTGGAGACCCTGCAACATTGTATTCTGTTGCCAAGACCAGGGGAGAAGGAGCAAAAGTGTCCAGGAGCTGTTGAAATGTATTGTCATCCAAGGGACCAGGATGGTATCACTAAGGAGGTGTTGTTTGTCCCTCTGGAAAGAAATAGAAATATGTTACAAAGAATCCATGATTGAATTTGACAAAAGTGATTATTGTAAGATTCAGACAGTGTATTTAATCACTTCCAATCACACAGGCATATGTGGAACATATGTTTCTAAAAGTAATAAGAACATGTTACACTATTGTTGCTTTTCACAATGCAATACCTTTACATTGTTCACACAATCTCAGTATTAATTAGGGGCCTGTTTGTTTATTTACACACAATACAATGCAGCTAGGCAGCATGCTGGTCTGCCCTGCCTGAATAAGTAAGTGCAGGAATGAAACACACCTTAAATATAAAAGTGCATTTCTGCTTTCTTTCTGCACTGATGAAAAATTGCTTCATAACACCACTGGTGAGGCCATTGCACCATCTAGCAAGGGTGCCTGCATTTGCTGTAGCCATCAGTTGGTGCCCGTGCAATAGCCAAGATCAGCCATACTTTGCTATTTCTCTCACAATGCTGCGCTCTTCCTTTCACACAGCACAACACACTAAGCGGCCTTGTTGCACTGTCTTGCATGCAATTTGTGCAATAATTTGCCCTAGGAAACATATTTGACACAGGTCCACACAACTCTACACAGCAAGCAACCTTGCTTCACTGCATGAAAGGGGAAAGGCATGTTACCATAAAATAAGATTTCTAGGAGAATCCTGTAATTCCCTAGCGCACACACACAGTCATCTCCTGATCCATCTCTGAAGTGGATAGCCACTGTCACACTTGCAAGTATGCACCAGCTCAAGCTCACTTCTTTCCCTCAGAACATAAGGAACTCATCTGCAGAGTCCTTGAAATCTCTTCACTCAGCCACACTCACCACCACCTGCTTTCACATAATTTTCAAGGTCAGACGCTTCTTCCGATAGCTTCCTCCTGACACCAGTAAGACCATTACCCAGGCCTTCATCACACATAGACTATACTACATCAATGCCCTCTACTTCAGCATCTCTGTACAGGTCCTACACAAGAGGCAAACCATTCAACACACCACTGCCAGACTATAACTCAGCCTACCTTACGGCACGCACATCACACCTCACCTCAGTAAAATACAATGCTTTTCCATTCAGACACATTGTCAGTTCAGGATGCTCAGCCTCACCTACAAGGCACTACAGCACTAGGGACTCACCTAGCTCACAAACAATCTACACTTCCACCAAACAATCATGGACCTCCACTCTGCAGCACTTGCCCTCATCTCCACCCTCAGTATCTATATGATCAAGAAAGGAGGTAGAGTGAACTCTTACATAGCAAGCTACACCTGTAAAAGCCTCATAAAGCACATCAGGACAGCTGCATCAAATATGGATTTGTGATAGTAACTGTACACCTGGATCTTCAAGTGATCCTACATTGCAGAACATGCACATACTCAGCATCTGGATACCCACACAGGTGACAGGTTGACCATCTGCAAAGCCACATTACGTTACATTCCACTTTTGGAAGACTAGCCCCAACACAGGCACATATGCATCATGGTGCAAGGGGGGCTGCTTTGGGGCAGGCGTATCTGCCAAGTTTCCAAGGTCCATGCTTAAAGTGCTGCTCTAGTCCAGGTTTTCTACTTTGGAATCTGAAACTCGTCGGCCTGTTTTGTGAAGGGATAAACGAAGCTACAAGCTCCAATATTGTACGGAAATACCTTGACTGGGGCTGCACATCATGCATGGACTTGTGAGACTTGGCAGGACTGGACTGGGTTGGTAAAATTGGTACTGCCCAAGGGAAAGACAGGTATATGAATGGGGAGTTAACATGAGAGGCGTTCCTGCCCTTTCCCTTTAACGCAGTGCAGCACCGAGCAGCACAGCAAAGTGTGTTGCTCTGTTGCCTACATGACAGTTTGTTAACATATGGTCCCTTGTTTTTAGTCACCCTGCGGTTCTTGCTGGTCCTCTACTTCAGCACTGTCCTGCCCTTCCACTCCAGCTACTAACTCTGTTGAAATGAGGGATTACACCTCCTCCTCCAATGGATCTAACTTCTCCTGGATTCAGGTCCTCATCCGGTCCTCATGGTTGCCTTAAGGTTCCTGGCCAGTTTTTCTTTGGGTCTGCGCTTGTAACTGTACCACCTCTTCCTGCACTCCAGGATAGTCCTCTTTGTTTGTGCTACACCATTGAATTTGTCCACTATGGTTTGCCAAATGGCCTTTTTCCTCCCTCATGGCAATTTTGAGGTGACAAATATTAGATGATATCTTTTTTGGCACCTCGCTTATTAGTATCTGATTCTTTTCCTCGCTGAAGTTAGACTTCCTCTTCTCCAGGGCTGCCGTGGAGTCTTCTCCATTGGGGCTGATACCCTCCTGGTTCCCTGAGGCTCTTTACATTCTTCTCAGTGTTGTGGATAGTGCTGCGTAGATTGCGTTGGTTTTTCAAATGCCCCTGCAATGCAAAGCACTCCTGTGTGAAGCAGTTCTGATTTGCGGCACATAGAGGTGCTTTACGACATGCAAATCAGCTTTGCATTACGCAGGGTGCACTTGCATTACGGCACCTTGCGCCATTTGTGACACCATTGCATCAGAATTAGGTGATACATCTTTGGTCCTTGTGCAAAGATGCAGCATAACAGAAATACAGCGCATCCTTAGGGCAAGGAAGTGCCACAACACAGTGCAGATTTTTCAGACACAACGCTGCGTTGCACAGTGTTGTATCAGTGCTGATAAATATGATCCCTAGGGCAGAAGTTTGCACACCTCTAGCAAGTCACATACTGATGAAATTGTTTTGACTTTCTCTGTTGAGTTCTAAGGTTTAGAAAATAATGCCTGGAAAGAATGAAGATAGTTAAAGTTATCTCTCAAAATCCCTAAAATGCGGATATGTGCCTGCTTTGTGCTGATTCACTCCTGTCAGTATATCAAGCTCAAACACCTGGCTGGATCCACATGAAGCAACACTTCACACATTATTCCGAAAATGAAAAGGTTACTTGTCCCCTAAGGTGAGAAACGTCTTTGACTAGAAGAGCGATCTATAAGGCATCTGTTTGTAATGAGATAAAAAGGTTAAACTTTCAGTGCATATCCGTTGGCCTAGTCTTTAGATCAACCGTTTATTTAACAGCCATTATTAATGGTTTCCCCAAAATATATTCTTGTTTTATTCATAAAGTAGGCTTTTAACCCAGGACTGGTAATGTTGGTTTAAAGGTGCATGCAAACCATTACTTATGTATGCATTCCTGCTCATGTTGTAGCTAAATTATAAGTAGAGAATTGCAGGCACTGATTGCATGCGGAAGCAAATGCAGCAGCGACGCTTGGCATATTTCTGATGATTTACTCTCTGTCTCCTGACCTATCGATCCACAGTGCTTCTAATGGGAAGGCCTGCTCTGTTCCCTCCATATTGCCAGGGCACTCCAGGTCTGCATTGCAGTGTTAAGTAACACGAGATCCTTTCCGGCGAACCAGGAACGTATTTAAGTTACAGAGACTATTTGTTACATTTTGTTAAAGAAATATAACTCTTATCTTCAATGACAATATTGCATTCTGTGATCATTAAGCTAACAAGAGAGAAGCAAATTAGAGCCCATAAAAATACGACTTTGACAAATAATCCTGCAAAACAGAGCAGTCAAGTTAAAAAAAAAAAAGATTTTTCTCTGCGGCTTCCCGGAATGCGCTGTTAGATAAACAAAATCAGGTCTAAGGGAAGGCAGCTCAATGTTACTTAGACAAGAACTAAGCAAGGATTTTCAGTACTCCAGGCAAAATAACATTGTACCTGCTGAAGTGCTCCATGAACACCGAAAAACCCACTTTTAGTTCTTTTTCATTATTTTGGCAACAACCCAGAAGGGGAAATTCCTTATCTTGCCTCATTGAAGCACCAGGCTTGAGCCAGTCACTCCAGGAGTTATTAACAAGGTTTGTAACATTGAGATTTTAAACATTAATTAGAACAGTGGACTGTTGGGAGCTCCATTGAAAACAATGGAGCGCTCCGGTCTTATAATGGCTGGTATAAGCCTGGAGCTCCAACATTCCAATGATTCTTTGTTCACAGCTCTAGCTGTGAACAAAGGCCTCAAGGACCCTGGGGGGATTCCAATCCCCTCACTCTCCCATAAGGCTGTGTTCTTTTTTGTTAGAACATTCTGCCTTCTAGTGGCAGAATATTCTAGTAGCCTTATAGTCCTTCGTAGCTGGGCTATACCGGCTATTAAAGTCCCTCTCCCTTGATAAAGGCCCTTGCCTTCGGCTCGGGGCCTTTAACGCTGGAGAGGGCCTTTAATAGCCGGTATAGCCCTCTACGGCGGGCTATAAGGCTATAATATGTTCCAAGAGTAAATGGCGGTTTGGAAAAGTGTCACTTCAACTGGGACGCAAGACATCTTCGATCAGCAAATGCTTGCACGCCAATACAATGTTCATGTAGTTATTGTACGCATACTTAGGCCATGACAAAAATGACAACACACAGTCAAGTAACCAATCACTTTTCAATTTTCCATATACACCGACAATATATTTTTAACTCTTTTGGGCCAAGTGTGTTTCATCTCATGGGCATGGTGCCCTTAAGACTTGCTCAGGGCTGAAAGGAATATGTAAACAATATAAATGTACTGTCCATTTATTTCTGTTATATAGTTAGTACAATTGCTTTATCATCATTTCCTGGTTCCAGCATTGAACAGAAGGCTTTAATAGGATGCGGAAAAATAGAGCCATGTACTTAAAATTGACAATCATTCAAGCTACCTGACTATCAGAGTTATTTAAGACTTTCAATCATGGTCCCAAAGAGCTAACTATTTTATGATCATTCAAACACCAAAAGAGTTCTAAAGGTTTATGTCAAACCACAATGAAGAGTACGATAGGGAAAAGAGGAAATGGTTTACCATGGTCAAAAATATAAATAACATAGGATAGCTGTGTGAGAAAGTAAATTGTAAGTCGGTGTGGATGGCAGTCTACCACAAGTAACAACATCACTATTCTTGTTAGGTCCAGTAGGGCCAGTAAAGGTTTCAGTAACTTAAGCCTGAGCTCAACCCCTGGTGGCTATGGCACAGAGCAGACAGGCTTAATGTAACATAATGACTAAAGCATTTAGAAGTGCCAAAACAAAGGAAACATCTAAAACACAACATAATAAAAATCTCTTTCCAGTTTTAAAACTAGAGAATAATTTAATGAGCAAAATAACACAAGACAACAAAAATCCAATAAGGAGAACTGGAAATATGTATATGTAAAGTTTAAATATAGTCCTTAAAAAGCATTAAATGGCAACTACAGTCCTTTGGTTGTGCTTGACTGGGACCTAGGTGCAAATGAAAGCTGACTGAGATGAAACGCGGGTGAGATTCTGAAACCGTGTTAATCCCACTCAGAAGGTTGACCTTACCTTTTGACTTAGGGCCAGATGTAGGACCATTCCGCATTGCACCAAGCAATTTGCGCTACATTTCGAGTCACAAATCACTAGTCACAATTTGGAATGTACAACAGTGTCAGAGACACTGATTGCGATTCCCATTGGGGTCGCAAAATGAGAGGCTCATGAATATTATTGAGCCACTCACAATTTGCAACCCCAATGGGAATGGCTAGCCCTCCCAGGGATGGTCGCCTGCTGGGCTCTGCAGACCTCCATTTCTGGGACTGCTTGTCAATAAAGCAGTTTTTATTTAATGCCGCCTGTTTTCCTTAAAGGAGAGAAAACACCAACCCTACTCTTTGCAGACGACACCCTCCTTTTGTCTAAAACTCCCTCTGGCCTCCAAAAGTTATTAGATAGATTCAGTTTGTTTTGTGATGAGAGGGGTCTTATTGTGAATTCTGCCAAAACCAAACTGATGGTGCTGTCCGCACAACAGAAAGCTAGGAAGACAAGCATAACCATAAATGGGGCTCCACTTGAGGTGGTGGAAGAGTTTGACTACCTGGGCGTCAGGATTAACAATCGAATCAGATGGCACTCCCATGTAGCCAAAATGCTTCTTAACCTCAAAAGAGGTTCTTGAGAAACCAGCGCCTATCCATTAGTAGACCAGTAGCCCTAGCACTGGCAGCATACAAAGGAAAGGCCGTAGCCTCTGCTGTCTATGGCTCTGAGCTGTGGGGTTGTGAGAATACTAGTGACCTGGTAAGGGCAGAAAACAAATTTGTGAGGGACTTGGTTGCTCTTCCGCTTTCCACACCCCTAAAACCCCTCTTTTTAGATATGGGCAAACACTCTATTGCAGATGTGGTGCGTCTTCACCCTTTGCTGTTCTGGGTGCACCTGCGAAGGACGCCAGAATTGGCAAATTATGCGCTGGTTCTGGATGAGCTTATTATTCTGAACGGGGCAAATAAGATACTGTGACTAACCAAACTAAAGCAGATGGTCTTGAAGCTAGGGTTGGGCCAATTTTGGACCTCCCAGTCCCCCCCTCACAAGCAAATAATCAAAAAAATATATTGGGACTGGGTACAGGAGAACGAAGCAAAGCATGTAAAATGGGGGACATTAACATCACAATTCATGGAATTTAAACCCTCGAAAAAACTCGAGCCCTTTCTAGATCTCATACAAACCCCAAGGGATAGGTCTCTCTTCTTAAAAATGAGATATGGAATCCTACCCTTGAATAAGTTCATTGGGGGGTGGAAAGGAAGGGGGGCCCATGCCCACTCCCTCAACTGTCCTGGGTGCCCTTGTACAAGTGAATCTCTTTCTCATTTCTTGTTCGCTTGTAGTGCATATAACAATCCAAGATCAAAATGGTTAAAACCGGTATGTAGAGAGTTGGGTGTGAGAGAGTGCAGAACTGCCCTGCGCATCTTATCATCGGATGTAACTTCCATGTTGGTTGTATGCGGGGTTGCTAAATATTTAGCCAGTGCTTGGTCCATCCGTACAAAACTCTTGATCAAAGACTAGAGCTAAGCTCGGGTTGCTAAAATGATTTGTACCCTCTGCTGCTAATGTACTATTGAATTCTCTGTTTTAACTGTAAATATCATGAAGTTTTATCTTTTTACTAAAAGGATTTTTTATCTTTTTTAAATATGTGTTTTAATGTTGTAATGTTTGTACTTTTATAATATGCAAATACCAAATAAAGTATAAAAGTAAAAAAAAAAAAAAAACGTTTTCTTTTCATTTTTTAAGGGCAGGTGGTGGTCCCTGGGACCACTGCCTGCCCGTAATTTTTTTTTTAGAGCAAGTCACAAAGGGGAAGGGGCCCCCTGGGAACCCCTTCCCTTTTACAACTCCATTACCACACTCTTAAACGAGGTGGTGAAATTGCCATTTACACATGGCTAGAGATTCGCTATTAGGAAGGGAAATCCTTTTTCTAATAGTGAGTCGCAAAAGACTATTTTGCGAGTCGCAATTCTTTGAGAGTCACAAAATAGTGTTTGTAAATGGCCATGTAGGTTTTTGTGTTAGCAAACCGGTCGCAAACCTGTTTGCACACTGTTGGTCTTGAACAAGAAATTGGTTCTGTTGGGTAAAACAGATTATTTGAACGTTGCTCCTAGATGCAAATGAAGAACAGCTCTCTGATACAAGGACTGGTGTTTAGTGAGAAATTAATGCCCAAAACACAAAAAGACAAAGTCATTAGGTTAAGATATTGTATTATACATATTAATACATAGTTGCTAATATACACATCCAAATTATTTCATTTATGGATTGTAAGTAAGTTTTATTATGTATAGTTAATTAAAACCAGTACAATCGTTACATTTAAAACAATTTCATAAAATGTGGTAAAAGGGTAGTCTGTGTAATCGTCCTTACCAAAGACCATACGGTGAGAGACCGAGGGTAGTTATCTAGCAGTGTACCCTGAGCCGGGGCAGCTCGGCATTTGTAGCCCAAAGTTCGTCCGTTAGGTTCCAGAACCAGTGGTTGCTGCAAGTTGTAGATTTGGTAGTCTTTGCTCTATAGTAGTCAAAAACTTGACGTATCTACAATTCAGTTTTGTGTTCGCAGGGTTCAAGCATGCAAGCACAGCCTGCCTTCGCGTGCTGGTCCCTATCTGCTTGAGCTGGTCCCTTAGTAGCTGTCGGCGGGCTTGTCGGAGCTCTTCGCAGAGACAGGTCAGGTGGAGTATGTCTCCTGTTGCTAGGTTGCAGAGCTGACATGCTTCATGGCCATTGCTCCTGAGCCATGGTGGTTGGTGCTCTCTGCTGGGCAGGATCCCTAATCTATATTTAAAAAACTTCAGTTTAGTGATTTTTGGATAGCCCTGGCTGAAATAAAGTTGTGGTGTCAGGGATTTATACGTATTTAAAGTCATCCACGCATGGTTTCTTTTGGAAAAAGCGGCTTTGTCCTCTGTTAGGGAAAGAGTTTTTACGTTCTTCCAAATCACTTTTTTAAACAGGTTGTGCCCCAGTTGCATGTCCCAAAGTGCGGATGCCTTGACAGCCCCCAATGCTGCCTTCAAGTAGGAGCATGCCTGAGATACATCCCTGATTTGTATATCTTGCCACAGCATCGCGTTTAAGGTGTCATTGGAGGCAGAGCGGAGTTTGTGGCAGCAGACAATGTAGGCTCCTTGTCTTGCAAGGTCTTGTTTTTTTAGGCCGAACTCCAGCCGTATTTGGGCAGGCCAGGTATAAGACGGGAGTGAGAACAGAGTTCTATATGCTTTTACCTGGATGTTATCTAGGTTCCTGGAGTCTCTTCCCCGTAGTGCCTCGCTGCCGTAGGAAATTGAGGGGAGCAATTTAGCCTGAATGACTTTTAAGTATGGTGTCAGGGTTGGCCCCGATAGTTGGTTTGTTAGATTTTTCAGTGTGATGGCGATCAAGGCCCCTCTTCTTTTGGTTTCCTCCATCTGCCTAACAAATGAACCGTCGGTGTCAAAGATAAGTCCCAAGTATTTATATTCGCGTGAAGACTCTATTTTTTGGCCGCCCAGAGTCCAGGACTTCTGGAGTTTGTTCCTGGTATTGATCGACATCGTGCGCGTTTTACTTAGATTGATTTTTAAGTTGTTTTCCATTGCGTAGCTGTACATTTCGATCAGCAAATTCTGGAGGCCAATATGTGTGTGACTGAGAAGTACCACATCATCCGCGTATAATAGATTAGTTAGGGTTTTTCCTCCCAGCCTCGGAGAGTGGGAGTTGCATGTGTCGAGTCGGCCTGATAAGTCTGCCATAAACAGGTTAAACAGAGTCGGGGCCAGCACGCACCCTTGTTTTAGCCCTTTTGTCGTGCAGACTTTGGAAGACAGATGGGTCCCGCTTCCCAGCTTCACCTGCACCCAGGTGTCATAGTGAAGTAACTTCAGCATATTTAAAAGCGGTTGAGGTATGCCCCATTGTGCATGTTTCGGCCACAGCATGCCTCTCTCGATGTTATCGAAGGCCGCGCTGAAATCGATATAGCACAAGTACAGCGGCAGTTTTTTTGTTTTAGCTCCGTCAATTAGCAGTGAGATAGCCAGGATGTTGGTGGTGGTTCTGGTTTTTTTCCGGAATCCTGTCTGGTTCCATGGTATAATCTGCTTTGAGTCCGCCCATGTCACAATCTCCTCTAAGATTATTCCAGCGAAGTATTTGGCCTCGTTATCAAGAAGGGCTATTAGACGGTAGTTGTCGGGGACCGTTTTGTCTCCCGTTTTGTGTATGGGGACAATCGTTGACCCTCTCCAGGAATCTGGGACTCTATTTAGGAGTCTGACTTCTGTGAATAAAGATTGTAGTATGGTGGCCCATTCTGTGTCTTTCTCCTTGAACAGGGCTGGCGGGATGCCATTAGGACCTGGAGCGCCTTCTTTCCTGCCCTTGCGAATCTGTTTTTTTATTAGGGCTATTTGCTGGGCCGCTGATGGTGCCGGGGTAACACTAGGTTGAAATTGATCTCCCGGGATTGTCGGCGTTGGCATGGTTGTTGCGGGTGCTTGCTCTGCGTTGGTACTTCTTTGTGCCCCTGTCTGTCCCAATGGATCGTTGAAATGACTGCCGAGGTAGTTAAGCCACTGATCTTCCCCAATGTGTGAACCGAGGTCCTTGTGGTCTGGGCATAGGATCTTGTTTACTGTTTGCCAAAAACGGGCACTGTTGTTGCTTTTGGAGTCGTATAAAAGTTTTGCCCAGCCTTCATTTTCTGCGTCTTTTTTTATTACCCATTTTGTGTGTTTGAGCTCAGCCCTTTGTTTTTTCAGTGTGGATCGTAATTGTTCGTTTTGGGGCGCTGCTCTTAGCCTCCGTAGGGATAGGTTTGCAGCTCTTTTTGTGAGCGTAGTTGTGTTCTTTGTCCTTTCTTTAGGCTGATACTGCTATGCTCTGTTTTATGGTTGCCTTTAGGAGCAGTCTTCCTTGCCAGTTTGTTTACCAGTGAATCTGTGTATTGCTCCCAGTGGGAAATGAGCCCAGCTGCATCTGATGTGTGTATGTTGTACAGTTGGAGGGCAGTTTCAGCCAAGGTGGTTGTGTTGGTTGGCGAGCATTTGATTTTCCTTTGGTTGATTGTATAAATCTCCCCCAGTGTGTTGTCTGGCCTGATTACCATTGGCGTTTTTGCTGTCAGCTGGCTTTCCTGAGGGCGGTGGTCACTTTCCCCCTGATCCCCCATTCTGAATTCCCGGATGTATGGAAATAATGCCAGGCTGGCGAAAGTGTAATCCAAGATGGAGCTGGCTCTATGAGAGTAGAAAGAAGCTACTGGAGGGGAGTCAGTCAGAAATCTGCCGTTTAGTGCCCGAAGATTTTGATGTTCTAAGTCTTGGAGAAAAGCGTTATTATGGCGCTTTCTCCAATTTGGAGGAGTACTTTGTGCTGGTATACTGTAGATTTTATTAAGAGCCAGAGCTTCGTCTTCTAATGATGAGCCAAGTAAGTTTTGGTTGAAGTCCCCCGACAGGAAGAGGGGTGGGTTCTCCAGTTGGGTGACGTGCTCCGCCAGTTGGTTCAAGATGTTCCTTGAGTCTTTGGCTCTGTTTTTGGGTTGAACATATGCATTTACAAAGCAGACTTCTTCCTCTTTGGTGCCCAGCTGTAGCTTAATCTTTACGGATAGGGTTGAGGATGTTAGTGGGGCCAGTTGGACCGCCGAGGATATTGAGGTGGTGGAGACATATGTCGCCAAACCTCCTGACTGATGACCAAATTTGTTGTTTCTGGCCGCCGGTGTTGAGAAGCAGGTGAAACCCGGGATGTGTTTTGTGCTTGAGAGCCAGGTTTCCTGCAGCATTACAATATCGAATTGGGAGATATACTTTATGAAATCCGGGTCATCCATTTTGGAGGTTAAGCCATTTATGTTCCAGGAACAGATGCCAAAAGCTGGCACCCTTCCTCTGATGTCTTCTCCCGTTCGGTGAGGGCGTCATACCTCTTCGGGGCATGTGAAAATCGTTCTGGACATTGTTCCTCTTACTAGTGCGTGATTTGAATGAGGTGCCTTCCTTGTGCTTACTTCTACCCATTCTCCCGTGGTGCGTAAGTACTTGTTTAGCGGGCTGTCTCGCTCGGAGTTGGCAGTGGTAAGTGTGCGAGGCTGCTGGTTCCTTGGGGCTGAGTTGCGCCTCCCTGTTGTGAACACTGGTTCCAAGCCAGTTGTCATTGACAGCCTATCCAGTGGTTGCTGCCAGATGCTGTTCTCCCTTTTTGTCGGTGATCTTCCCAACGCACCCCTTAGGACACTGCAGGGGTTTGCCTGTTGCCGCGCTGGTTCAAACTGTTTCTTCTGCGAAGTGGCGAGGGGTAGGCTGGTCTTTGTAGAGGAACGAGCTCAATACCCCAGTTCTTGAATTGAGCTGCTTCTGACATAATTAGGTCAACAACGTCACTGGAGGACCAAATCGTCTTAGTCACCTCCTGGCTGTTTGAGTTCAGAGCGGGCAGAAATTCAACCAAAAGTAGATCATTAGAGTTTATGCCCCCCAAGGTAGGGACGCATTTCATCAGTTTTAGAATGTTGCCTCTGTTCAGCACGTCCTGCTGCCCTTTCGATGTGTATTCCGGGTGGAAGATAAGAGTCTCAGTTAGTTGTGTTTTACTACCATCTGCCTTCCGTTTTGCATTTGCAGTATGGACGTAGGCTGCTGCGCCAAGATCGGGCGGAGCTTTGTGCATTGCTGGATTTCTGCCTTCACCTGGTGTGTTGGAACTGTAGGTTGGTGCTTTGGTTGGCGTTGGTTGTTTAAATGTTGTTTGCGTCTCTCGTGGCCAGATTGTCTTTGAGTGCTCAGATTGGCTGTGGGCAGAGTGAATAGTCACAGTTGTCATAAGTGTGGCCCTAGTTTGGTCGTCTTGCGATTGACTTGACGTGTGGCCTGTGGATGTTTCCTTTGCCCCCTCCTTGCTGATCAGTGGGATGTGTTTTTTGATTGATGCTGAGGTTGGATGGGCCTGGTTAGTGCGCTCGGCGGGAGCGGCCGTTCGGTATGAGGCTTCCCTGTTTGACGATATCAGGGCTGCCACTTGGCGTTCAGTAACCAGCTCCTGCTTTGCGAAAGATTCAGCGGACAGTGTGTGCTGGCTAGTACTTGTCGCCGTAGTTGTATGTGTGTCTAAAAGTGCAAAGGAGTTAGCAGCCGGTTGGACTTGGGGCCCTTGACCTTCCTGATGGAGCGGGCTGCTGATTGTATATTGCGGCTGGGTTGGGCTGGTAACTGCTGGGATTTCCCCTTCTGAGGGGTTGGCCGTGTTTGTGGTCTCCATGCGTTTTCCATTAGTGCCAGAGAAGATAGGAAAAAGTTTTGTTGTAGTTGTCGACAGATTTTGCTTGCGCCCTTTTCTTTTTTGTTGTCGTCGTTGTTTTGCATTAAGTTTTTTTGGGGACTCCGATCTCTTCCGGGTGGTTTCCTCATTTGCAGGGGATTCCTGGCCAATTGAGCTTGTGTCAGACGGTTTGCTGCTGATTTTACCTTCTGCAAAGTTAGTAGGGCCCATTTCTTTGGGGGCTTTGCCTCTGTGCAGTGACTTTATGTCCCCTATTAGGTCGGTTAGCATTGAGGGCAGTGTAGCTAATTTGTCTACTGCCTGATTGCAATTGCAGCTTAAGTAGGTATTTGTTTGTGCTCTTTGTATCAGAGTGTTCAAATTGCCTAGCTTGTCGTCAATCCCTGCAGTGAAGACTGCCAGTGTGTTAAGGAGGTTGAGTTGAAGATCCATTTTGTCCGATTGATATTGTAGGGCTTCTACGGCTAGCTGAATTGTGTTTAGAAGGGAGATCCAGGCTCCGGTGTTGTGATCTTTTCCCTGCTCTCTCTCATTATCAGATTGAGAATTTGCAATTGGGACAGTATTGGTGATGTTGTTGTCAGCCAAAGGGGAGTTGAGGAAAAACGAGTCTTTGTGGTCTAGATTGTTGGTTGTTAACCTGTCCTCTCGCCCTTGAGCATTCGGGTAAAGCGGTGTAGCCCTACAATCAGCTTCCCGGCTGGAATTGTGTTGACTGGAATTGTGTTGGCAGAATGCCGCACTGAATGCCGCGCTGTACAAGAAACTTGGTGCTGAGGCATGGTTGCCCAGTTCTTTAAGTGATGAGGCACCTGTGCCAGCCGAGTGGGCTTTAATGGGAGTGCTATGGTTGGGGCTCCTAGTGTGTCCGCCCTGGTGTGGTTGGATATCCCTGGGGGTGGCCGAGGTTTGTATCTTAGTCGTTGTTGGAGGCTGTAGACCAGCCCCTGCTTCCCCCGTACTTGAACAACTGTCTTGGGGGTCCGGGTTGTTGAGTTTGTCTTCTTCTTTTGTCTCCGAAGTGGGTTTTGGGCTAATTGTGATCTCTTCCGGTAGCGGTATTGGAGTGCAGCTGGCTAAGTGAGCAGGTGGTGGCTGCTGTTTGCAGATCGAGTCAGGGGAATTTCCTAGTACAGATGAGTACACTAGGGGCTCGAGTGATGCGCTTGCACTTGTAGACCTGTGCTTTGGGGTGCCACTTTGATGAGGATCTACCGCGGATGTTCCCTGGACCAAGGTGCTTGTGGTGCTTGTGATAGTGTCGCGCGGTGGTACACATTTTCCCAGCAGCGGTAAAGGTGACAGCGGGGATTGCAATCCCTGGAGATGCTTGTTGCTCGAGAAAAAGGCTGAAACCCGGCACCGTCAGCCTCTCTGATACTTGGTCTTCTCTCTTCCTGTAGACTGTTCCTTCCCCCCTTGTCTTGAGAAAGACCCGCCGTGACCACCTACAGGGGCACAACAGGGTCGAAACGTCGACGAATCCACAGGTTCAGAACCACCAGGATTCCCACAGACACCATAGGAATCCTTGGCTGAGAACCAACTACTTTCTGACCAAACTCGAACGTTATTTGTATATACACTTGTACAGATTCATGTCCCTACACTGTATATATTATCACGTTCACTGAGCACTTTTTCACAAAAAGTCACTTATTTGTATGATGGTCTTGTTATGTACTCAAACTAAATCCATGAATGAAATAATTTGGATGTGTATATTAGCAACTATGTATTAATATGTATAATACAATATCTTGACCTAATGACTATGTCTTTTTGTGTTGGAGTTCTGGACTTTTTGGTTCTGTCCAGAGGTGTCAGGGATAACACCCGAAGACCCCGGAGTTCTACCTGTCTCGGTGCACAAACAAACAGAAACACGGGCTTCTCGATGGTGGCGTCAAAGACCAAAGGTTTATTACTGCAGGGACACAGAAGTCACAGAAACTGCACAGGGGCAGTGTCTAGGAACCTGTTCAATTTGTACAAAGAGGGTTGTTCCTTATATACTAAATATTCTGCTCGGGGCAAATTCTTTACATGTTACCACAGTTCTAAACATTCGTGTCTTAAACAATAAATATTTGGCGTTGCACAGGAATCGTCAACAGTATCTGATGTCAAAACATTACGAATGAGGGGTTCCTACTATTCCATCATAATCCCATGTCAATTTCTCATTCAAGACCCGGACCGCCTCATCGTAAATTTCGTTACCTCCCCCTAATAAAGGCCCAGAAGGAAAGGAGCAGAGCCAGGTGCAGAAGATAGAAAGACAGGATAAGAGATGTTTGTGGGTCGTAAATGGGCACGGTTACCAGCTTCGGCCGCCTAATCATGATCAGGCCAACGAACACAAGAACCAGTATAGCAGGACTGGCCTCAGGCTGGGGAGGCAGTTCTTGCCGGGTCATGCTGCCACAGCGTTGCTGGCCTAAGGTGCACGTGTCACTAGCAAGGTGAATCGCCGGCTAAAGCCTACGTGTCCTTAATTGAAAAGAGGTCATTGCGTGTCCATTGACTATGTGAGGGCAAGGAATACAAAATGGCTTCCGTGTTCTAAGATGGATGCCATGGGTAGAACAGAAATGTGTTTGTAACTGGAGTGCTCTTGCTCGTAGCATAGCGAAAACACCAGGATATACTAAATGGATCATTTGCGGTTCACTGATACCAAAATTATGTATTTACGACAATGTTAAAAACACGAGTAAAATCGTCACGGAACCTCAGTGTTTTGGGCATTAATTTCTCACTAAACACTATTCCTTGTATCAGAGAGCTGTTCTTCATTTGTATCTAGGAGCAAAGTTCAAATAATCTGTCTTACCCAACAGAACCAATTTCTTGTTTAACTACTCAATACCCAGGTTCTGAGGGACACCGGGTCACCCCCTTTTTTGTAAATCACTGTTGGACTTGGGCCTTTTTGCAGGGTCATCCCTGAACTTTTTGCCTTCCTCCCCTATTTTGTCGGACCTGTTGTTGGTTTTATGACTCTGGGCACTTTACCACTGCTGATCAGTGCTAAAGTGCATATGCTCTCCCTATTGTAAATTGATGTATGAATTAGTGATTCCATGATTGGCTGGTTTGGTTTACTTGTCAGACCCTAGTACAGTGCACCAGGAGTGCCAAGGGCTGGTAATCCAAATGCTGCTGCTGGGCTTGCAGCACTGATTGTGCCACCCACAGAAGCGGCCTGTAACAGTGTGTCCAAGGTCTGCCCTTGCAGAGCCTGTGTGCAGTCTGGTACTACCATGCTGACTGGGCAAGTACACCCACTTGTCAGTTCCTAAACCTTCCTTTTTCTTCATATCAGACACCCCTATGGTAGGCCCAAGGGCAGGGTGCATTGTAAGTATAAGTTAGGATATGCACTGGTGTGTGTGGCACGTCCTAATAGTGAATTACAGCCATTTTCGTTTTTCACTACTGAAAGGCTACCTGTTCTCCATAGGCCAGAATGGACAGTTAGATTATTAAATTTTATGATCCTAACTGACTCAGGAAACATGGTAGAAATTCGAGTTTAGTATGCCTGAACTCAGAATGATAAAATACATATTTTAGTGAAGTTGGGTTTAACATTCTGTGTTTGAAAATACCACTTTTAGAAAGTAGGTATTTTCTTGTCTAATCTTCCAAGCCTGCCTCTGCTAGGTTGTGTATTCCTTGTCTGGAGTTTGAGTGGCAGGGCTGGGGGATTCCAGGAGACAGGATAAGTCTGCCCAGTGGTGAATAGAAAGATCTGCATCTACGTGGGAGGGAGGAGTTGCACCTGGGACCTGAAAAGGACTGTGTCTGCCCCCCACCATGATGGCTCCACCCCCTGTGGTGCGCCTGATGTCTCTTCCCTGCACTGTGAATGAAGAGAAGGAATCATGTCAACAAAGTGCTCCAGGACTCAGCTTTCCCTCCACTATGCTGGCTCCACCTCCTGTGGGGCGTCTGATGTTTCTGCCCTGCACTGTTTAAGGAAAAAAGGAGTCATGTAAACAGAGTGATCCAGAACTGGTTTGGACTAGTCAAAGGCCCCTCTGCCCTCAGAGGACAAAGGATTTTGGGGTATAAATATTGGGACCCTGATCCCAAGAAATTAGATCACTTTTGGACTACAAGAAGAAACCTTTGCTGAGGAGAGGAACCTGAAGAAACTGAGGAGAGACTATCCCTAAGCTGAATTGCTGCGTGGGGGATTGGCCTGCAGTGGTTTCCTGGCTGCCAAAGAAAGGAGAAATCACTTTTTGTGCTTTTATTTCAACTTGTGAAGGATCTCCAAGGACTTGGAACAGAGCTTGCCTCCTGCTGAAGTTTTGGGGACAACAGACTTCAGATCTCAGCTCAACAGAGTTCTTTGGAAGTGCCTGCTGCTGTTTTGGGGCCTTCTGAGGGACTGCGTGTCGCAAGGAGCTGGAAGCGTGAATCAAGAGTAAGAAGCGCGTCGCTGTCACTGCCATCCCAATTGCGAAAAAGGTGTCGCTGCTGTAGCTGATGCATTGCACTGCATCGAGAGAAGCGTCTCGCAACGAAGAGGAAGCGTGTCGCCATCGCTGCTGCGGCTGTCGAATCTTGTATGTTGCCGCTGTAATTGTTGCACTGCACCGCATCGAGGGAAGTGTTGAGCAACGAGGAAGAAGCGTGTCGCAGTCGCTGCTGCTGCCGTTGCATTGTGGATGTCGCCGCTGTAGCTGTCGCACTGCACTGCATCAAGGAAAGCGCCTCACACCCACGGAGAAGTGTGCCGCCGTCGGAGCTGCTGCCGTCGCATCTTGGATGTCGCAGCTGTCATTGTCGTATTGCGCGGATGCGTCTCGCAAACGTTGGAGAAGACTGCCGCAGCCGAGGCTGTTGCCGTCGCATCGCTGAACAAGGCTGCAGTTGACGCATTGAACCAAGACTACTCACATCATCGGAAAAGCGTGCCGCATCTGGAAGATCTTCACGTCTTTATTTCTTTGCACCGGAACTTTGCCGTATTTCCATCGCTGCACACTTTTGTTGGGGAAGCGTCATGCCTCGTGAGGTACATTGACTTAAAGTGTTGCATCTTAAGAACTGAACTGATCTAAACTAAAACTACCATTTTAAGTATTATGGATTTTTGTCGTTTGTGGTCTTGTGTTAAGTCTATAAAAAGAATACTTATTTTTAATATACAACTGTGTGGTGTCCATCTGTAGTGTTGTCAATGGGTTACTGTATGTGGTCACAAATGCTTTACACACTGCCTCTGAGATAAGCCTGTCTGCTCGTGCCAAGCTACCAAGGGGGTGAGCAGGGGTTATTTTAGGAGTGTACCCCCTTACCCTGACTAGAGGCATGGGTCCCTATTTGTCACAAGCACCTACCTGTGCCAACTAGAGACCCCCAAATCTAACACACACACAAAACTGGTTGTACCTCTGGCCCCTAATCTCTGAAATGGAAGTCAAAAATCCTCAGTGGGGCAAGGCAGCAGGCTGCAGCTGAGAAGGGCCCAATGAGGCTAGATAGCCATTAAATGAGATCCCGTGGAACTGATGATTGTTGGTGAGAAAGCTCATAGTAGGAGAAATTAAAATATCTCTCCGAAGGAAGGTCCCTCACTGCCTGGATACTTTTGGTGCTTTCAGTCGGTGAAGACGTCTAAGTTTGGTATTAGCCACTTTTTGGAGTTCAGATTTCCAGAGCAGTGCAAGGATGCAAACTGTAACCAAACAGAGCTCCACATGGCCCCATACCTCTCTGCGATGTCACGCTGGAATGGATTTGCTGATGTGGAAAAGGTCAGTGTTGGAAGGAGTACATTTTAATACAGCCAGGGTCCCAGGACCTCAAGACCAACACTTGGGGGTCAAGAGTCACTCCAGCAGAAGCCACCAGTATGGTCCATGGCAGGCCCATTTGGAAGTGGTCAGCTGGGCTCTTCAGGAAAAGGGCTTCTAGCAGCTTCTTGTGTCCCTGTGGCTTAAAAGGTCAGCCTAATGACCTTTTATTAGACTACTTTGTCCTGGGTACAAGGTGGAGCAGATTCAGCTTTTAAGGTATCCTCACCGTCTTAACAGCAGGTGTAGTACTTTCTCTTTCTTACACAAGTCCTGAAGTGTTCTTAAGTGAGTGCCCAGGGGTACCACATCTATGCTTGGCATAAGCCTGTGGGTGGGGGTGACTCCTGTACTGCCTTAAACATTTAGGGTAAAGTTTTCAGTGGTATCCCTACTACATTGTGCAACTGCTCCTGTGTGCCCTACTGCAATGTATCCCACAATGCTCCTCTCTACCTGATCTAACAAGACGGAATTGTTCCTCCCTCTTTCAGAGCTCCTGAGCCATCCTCAGAGGTGTGGCCAAGAAAATGAGCAACCCTTCATCTGTGATCATTCAAAACTGGAGCAGTTCCTCTCCCACTTGGATTGTTGCCTGATTAATCATAAGGACAAAGGAGGGAGTAGGTCCATGTGTTAGATACATATGCCTGTGACAGTGTAGACCTCTTTGAAGTAAATTTCATTTGTGAGCACAGTCCAGATGGCGCTCCTGCCACATGAACAGAACACCTTCCCACAGCCAAGGCCTTCATCTCAGGTCTGGGAGCAACTTCACAACTCATCAAGAGGACTATTCAGCTCCAGGGTGTCAGTTTTAAGCTCTTGCTAATGTGCCTCTCGAGGCTAGAGACGTGGAAGAAATGGATGTCTAACAGTACATCTTCTAAAATATTTATTTAATATCAGATTTTACCAGTGACTTGGGTTCTATAATAAATATTTTAAAAAGTCCAAGAATTAATTTTGTACCAGTTCCCTAGGCGTACAAAGCATTATTAATTGTATTATGGTATCCCCATGATTTCCCATGGAGCATTTACCCTGTTATAGTAAAAATAGCTTTTGGGGCCTTGTATGTTTAACATTAAACTTTTTATATGTCCTACTTTTAAATACCATGCACCCTGCCTTATCGGTATTATTGCCTAATTAGGGGTGACATATCCATAATACAAAGTAGGGTTTAGGCCTGTCAAACGGGGTTATTTTTGCAGGTTGAATCTGCAGCTTTAAAACTGCATAGACAGGCTACAGAAGTAGGCATGGAGTCAGGCTTGCACTGTCACTGTGGTGGATGGCACAAAGGATGCAGCAGTCCACAAGTGTCACTAAACATATAGGGTATACTTTGAACCATATACTTGGAACTTTTAGGTAAGTTAAATATGGCAATTAGAAGCATTCAAATTTAAACATGCTTCAGGGGTTAGATCACATGCACTGGGGTCTAGTTAATAGAGTACTAGAGTATAAAGTCAAAACAACAGATGTTTCAGCCCAATCAATTGGCTCTTCGTGTACAAAGAGTCATTTACCTACTGTTTATAAAGCAATTAACGGATTCAAAGCAACAAAACAACCATAATCTTTATATGAAGTGGGCATAAGGTAGCAGTATGGAGTGTTACATCTGGTTCTCTATGGTTGCCTGTATTCTGTTTTTTCTGCCAGATGTTTTTGTATAGGACCAAGTGCATCACCTCTACTATAGAGACTAAAACTAAATGCAAAAACCAGGAGCTGCCATTCTTCTAGTATGATGAGTTCAAGGTGGAGTAATAGTATTAATGAAGTATTATAACAAGCTTCACTCTATCCAGGGGAAGAATACATCTCCCACTCAGTACAGGCTGAGTTACAGTGAGTAAGCATGTTCATGCTTAAGATAGAAAGAAGGCCATCATTACCAATTTCACATGGTAAGGCATTTTGATCATAGACATAACACAATATCCTCACCCGCCATTCAACTTTGCATTGTCTGTAACAGCCTTCTTCCCTATTATTAAGCCTAAAACTAAGCCAGCCAGCACTTTGCTTATTTGTTCTAAAATAGTAAGCACATAATATAATATTAAAAGTCCAATGATATTGAGTCTGTGCATCAGGTTGTTGAATTACGATTCAAAAATGGCTTTTTTCTACACATAATTTGTGATGAAAAACACTTCAAAAATGTTTTGTGAGTCAGCCCTGCATAAGTTATCGTTCCAGTAAAAATCAGTGGAATAGTTTGTGAAAGCATTTCACATTTATCAAAGCCAACTGGACTAGTGAGTATTTTTACTGTTAGTAATTGGGTTACTGGTTGACTGGAGTGTAAGCCTTGGTCAAGCAGCAACCATAATCCTAGTTGGGGTAAGGCACATGCAAACACCAAATTAACCAGTACTCCACCCCCTGCTGGCTTGGCACAGAGGACTAAGGCTTAATATGGAGGCAATGTGTAAAGTATTTCTGCAGTATTTCAAATGGTCGACAGTGAAACACAACACAAAAGATCCCATACAAGATTAGATAAATAGAACTTAATTCAATAAATAACCAATACAGCTTAAAGTCAATCAGTAGAACTGGAGTCATTAATTTATAAAGAATAAACTGAAAAAGCACCTAGAAGCTAGAGTGTGAACCGCTAGATTAGATCAAAGTCCAAAGTTCAGGCCAGCCGTGACGGAACATTCGTTACGTACAGTCACAGATTAGTCCTGATGAAGTTTTACCTTATCTAATTTTGTACCAAGAGTCCCCTTTGCGCTGGAGAGGGCCATGAGGAACCAAGAGAGCATAGCGGTCAGTAGTCAAAGAAGGCTAGTATGTCATGGAAGGTCGGTCTGGAACTTCACTTTGGCGGTCCTCTGCGGGCTGTCAATGCTGCTGTGTGATGAGACTTGCAGTGCAAATCCAGTGCAAATGGGTCTGTTTGCTGTCTCGAAGAGCCCAAAAGCATGATTTCAAGAATACTAGAGCCACCACAAGGGGCCAGGACCTGAAAGGCACCACTTGGGGGTTAAGAACTCTCTGAAGATGAGCCCAGGAGTTGTTGGGGAGCATTTTTATATCTCTGGGGGTCAGATCAGGAGGTAAGCAGACTAGCCCTTTGAGTCACTCTGGAGTCCTGGGTTCAAGATGGAGTAGCAGTGCCGGTTCATCTTCCCCAGGAAAGAGTGAAGAAGACAGCAGGGCAGCAGTTCCCTTAGAGCAGCTGTCCAACATAGTGACAGCCATTTTAGCAGCACAGCAGTCCTTCTCACAGAGTATCCACAGATCCAGAAGTGTACTGAAGATTTTGTTTCTGAGGTCCCTCTTTTACATAAAGTTGTGCCTTTGAAGGGAGGAGAAACATCTAGCAGTATGTCTTTGAAGTGGTTATATGACAGAACCATGCCTGCAATTACCACACATGCCTTTACTACACTGTCAATATAACACATACATCATTACCCTGCTGGCATTTACAACATACTTTTTTACATCGCATATCCCTTTACCATACATGTCTTTACCACAAAATGTTCATAGTAAAAGCATATACATGCTCCAAATTTGTCATGGGTAGTGATGGCCGGGTTCTTTCTCAACCCAGAGCTGAGGGGCTGTGCAATGTACCGGGCAGATATGCTTTGTGAGCGACCTCATATCCAAATTAGTGCAGATGCCACATTTTTCTGTACTTAGCAGCACAGATGCTTTTCCCTGTTTGGTGTATTCTAGCATGTTCTTCTACAGCAACTAGGGCTCTCACTTTGCAAATCAGGACAGCAAAACTTGACACAGAATGTGGATTAGATTTATACACATTCTGATAGAAAAGCAGCAGTTATGCAAGACTGAACGTCTGGATCCTAGACCTTCTTAAATGCACCTGACTGCAGATCCTTACGATGTTCAGTGATATATTCTCGAACAAACTATTGGTTGAGATGCCCCCAGGTTTGCGGGGGAGAGCTGGACAATCAACTCTTACAACATGTGAATCTGATGTGTGCCATTCAGAGAATGATTCCAATTTTTTCCTAAAGGTTATCACATCCCTCATGTCAGCAGAAGAGGCTGTGTTGAAGAAGTCTGTTCTAATTTAAAGTAATATCATCCTGATTTTACCGGGAAGTTGGTGAAAGTCATGTTCCTTAAAGCAACAGCATCCTGATGTTCACCGTATTGAAGAGGTTGCTAGGCAACTCGTTAGACTGAGCGAAGACTTCCAGTGGACATTCTATCCTTTTGTTTGTTGCACGTGCACTACCAGGACATCTTAGGAAGGAGCTCTTAATGCGTTTCATTGAATGCGGAGTGGTTACCACAGATATACCTAAACATGTACCACACATATGCCTTTATCATTTATGCCTTTAGAATGAAACTCGTTGTAATGGCATGCATGGTAAACGCATATTCGTGGTAAAGGCATGAATGCTTAAGGCATAATAATCATTAAATTCCTATTCGTAAAGCATAAACATATCACCCCCTTAAGGCTTTCGAAGCCCTGGGGGCCATTGGAGTGATTCATTGAGCTATTGCCCAGAGTCACAAGATGCTGAGCTGAGCTGCCTCTGGCGCAAGGGATCCAACCGTGAACCCCGCACTCTGCCATTGGCTTACAAGAGGAGGGCACTCTCTCTGCACCATGCAGAACTCCTCCCTGTTGAGACTCCCTTCCTGCTGCCAGTTGGCCAGCTCAGGTAGTATCCCCAGGTGCGCAACATCCTCCCCTGTAAGCTCCAGGGCGTCCCCTTGAGGTTCAGCTTCCTCCCATACCATGGGGGTTTCAGCAGGGGGTTTATCCCTAACATTGTCCTTCTTTTATTTGGCAGGTACCTGGGCTATTATTCCAGATGGTGTGCTCAAGGTCATTGTCTAGCAGACAGTTGACCCGCATGGACAGACTCCAAACTACCCTCAAGGTTCCTGAGACCTTCCCACACCCAAAAGGGAACTAGAGCCACAGGACGGTGACTCAAATGGTTGTCCGCAACTTGGTGGAATGTGTTAGGTACTACCTGCTCTGAGGTCACCTGTCAGAACTAGTATATTTTGTTGGGTTCCTCAGGAGCTGTACCCTCCAGCAACGCCCACCTTCCAACAGCTTTGATTCAAAGCTTAATTGCACTGAAGATCAAATAAGCAAGTCGGGGGGAAGGGATTTGGGAATGGTACTGTGGGGAGGCAGACCTGGAACGAGGCGTTGTCTTCAGTTAACTTCCTGATATACCATATGCACTCTTGGATTAAACTAGCCTAGATAAGTAACAATCATATACCTGTAAAGGAAAGAAGATTACATACAGAACAGTTGCCACTCTCTCTTAATTGATTCACAAGGAATGGAATTGCTGTTTCAATATTCCCTAAAATAAAAGGTAACAATATGGACCCCATCATTAGTCTAGTTATTGCAAAAAACCTATGCTCCAGAGCGAATCAAACATACATATAAAGAGCCAATTGGCTTCTGTTACACCTTTCCTTCTCCAATTATGATTAGCAAGTAACACTGTTAAAATCACAGTGCTAATTTCCACAAGCTTTTATAAATGTGCAACTGGTGTTATAATGTGCCAATATGCACTATGCAAATGTCATTCTCATAAACAGAAGTTCAAGAAAGCGTCTCAGCGCGCTATGCTGCCAATTCCAATGAGCAAAAGCCGAAGAACGCGCTACAGCGCGATGTCCCAATGTACCATATAGCAATGCTCAAGAAAGCGCTTCAGCACGATGTACTCAAACCCAAGATTCAAATGTTCCAAAACGCGCATCAGCGCGATGTGCCAGATTTCTCATTCGTGTACAATATAGAGCTTTATGTAAATGCCAATATACCAATGTCCAAAAACACGCTTCAGCTCTATGTGTCATTATTCCTTAAACAAATGCCCTAGAAAAAATGCAAACATCAGTATATGGCCGCCTTGTACAACATGGAACTATCCTACCTGCTGGTGTTCAAAGAAAGGATCTAGAACCTGCATTAAGTTGACAAGAAGCTTCTAACTGCAACCGGAGCTCTGCTGCTGGTGTTCATTAGAGTTCTCAATAACCGGCAAAGAGAACTGTGTGTGGCCCCTATTTATAGGCCTTCTCAAGAAAGTTCCAGAGTCTACTGGAGCTGAGAAGGGCCAAAATGCCTTAGGTAGCAGACTATGAGTTGGAAGTCTGCAATAACCATTGACACCAACAAGTGACAATGCAAAACAACAAGCACAGATAAAACCAATAAAACAAACATTGGTAAAAACAAGCACTAGTAAAAATAAATAGCAAATATCAAAATACATTGATTGACAGAATCATGATAGTCCAAATAAGCACTGGTAAAAGCAATAGCAAATATGAAAAGAAAACAAGTACTTGCAAAAACAATAGCAAATATGAAAGACCGTTTATTTATTTATTTATTTATTTTGGAGTTTTCTATAGCGCTAGCCAGACCTGAAGGTATTGGTGCTCTTTACAACATTTGTCGAATAACAGTTGAGTAAACAAAGAGTGGAACAGTAAACACATTGTTCAAAGATGGATCATTGATCAGTATAAGTCACTTAGCAATCGAAGGTAGAGTAGTAGTGGAGGTGGTAATAGTCAGGGAGAGTAATGTGCGGGCAAGAGTAAGATGCTGTAAGGAGTTGTTCTGATTGTAGTAGCTGGATCCTCAGTTAATTGCGGATCAGCAATTCTAGGACCTTTGTCATTTTGTGAGAGCTCGATTGAGGAAGAGCACTTTGAACTGGCTTTTGAATTCTTTGAAGGAAGGGTTTGTCCTGACATGTATGGAGAAGGCATTCCAAATTCTGTGTGCATTTCCAGAGAAAGACCGAGATAAGGTCTTTTGTTTACGGGTTTTCGGGGGGATGAGTTGCATAGTGTTGGTGCTCCTGAGATTTCTTGTCTGTCCCGCTTTGCTGAGTTTGGCGGCTAGATAGGTGGATTTACCAGTGTGCAGAGCTTTGTGGGTGAGACAGGCAGTTCTGAAGTTAGCACGCAAATCTATTGGGAGCCAGTTGAGCTCTTTGAGAGCGGCTGAGATGTGTTTATATTTCTTCACTCCCATCACCATTCTGGCTGCTGCATTTAGGGTGGATCAAAGAGGAGCAAGGTGTAGCTTAGCCGTGCCTGTGAGGGTCGCGTTCCCATAGTTTAATCTGGATAGCACAAGGGATTGCTTGACTTGCTTAAAGTCTTTTGGAGGGATGAAGGGTTTGATCTTATTTAGTAGTTTTAAGTTGATGAAGGCACATCTTGCAGTGTTCTTGATGTGTTTGACCATGTCAAGGTTGGGGTCTCAAGTTAATCACAGTGACTTCAGGGAGTCTGCCGGGATGAGAGTGCAGTTGAGCCCATCAATAGACTTTAACCATTCCGTGATTCAGGGGGTCTGCTCTTTGTTGGCTACGAGGAGAATTTCAGTTTTATCTTGGATGAGTTTCAGATGGTTTTGGGACAGCCATTTCTGGGCCTCTTTATGGTAACATTGAGTCGTTGCATGTCCGCTATGGTGGAGGTTTTGAGGTAGATCTAGGTGTCGTCAGCGTAGAGGTGGAAGGGAATGTTGGCTTTTTTGAGGATGATGGTGAGTGGCTCCCTGTAAATGTTGAACAGAGATTGACAGAATCATGACACACCAGATAACATCTGGCAGTCCTCATTTTGGCTCAATTGATGGTTACCCATGACCGGTATTTCCCAGTGTTACTAATCATGTGCGTTCTCTGCACCATCTCTCCATCACCCAGGGACACTAGGGTAACCTCTTCAATGTTCCTCCCACTAACTGGGAAAATCTCCTCCATAAGTGCTACTCTAACCAACCCTAGTGACCCGCCCACCAGTGGGGCGATGTGCCCGCTTGGGACAATTGGAATTTCCCCTGAAGTGCCCTTCATGTTGGCACTCATAGCTCTTGAGGCGTGCCTTCCCTGAGGACTAACAGCCAGAAACCATCTCTCCTTTTTCTCATTGTGAGATTTGTGATTCATTGAATGGAACTATTTTGGGCCCTTTTGAGAACTTGTTTTTATGTTTGTCACCTGCTTCCTTCTCATTGGGACCTGCCCACCATTATGTTGATTCCTCCCCAGATACCGTCTTACGGACCCTGGTACTGAACCAGTAGTCACCTGCTTAGCAAGCTCCCTGGGGTCAGTGAGCTCCTTATGAATTAAGTGTTGATGTGGCTCTGGAAAGCAATTATTGAACATGTGCTCGCTTGCAAACAGATCATACAGAGCTTTGTAATCATTTACCTCCCCGTTCTTCAACCAACCACCCAATGCCTTGCAAACGGACACCGTGAAATCCACCAAGACTGCTGAGATAGCTTCTGGCTGGTCCTGAACCTCTGCCTGTTCATCTCTGCAGTAAGGGTATTGTTCCTGACAAGGCGTTCCTTCATGTACTATACCTCATTTCCTTCTTCTTTAAGGCCAGTATGGTGTCACTCCCCTCGCTAGGGTTATGGCTCCACAGATTAGCCCCCCAATCCCTCTCAGGGAACTTGTTCTTCTGTAAGGTATTCTCATAAGCTTCAAACATCTTGTCAATATTGTCCTGCAACAAAGTCAGGCACCAGACCTTCAGAGATATGGACCCTCTTGTCTCCAGAGGGCACTGAAGAAATGCTTCCACCATCACTTATGGACCCAGCCTGTCTTGCCTTGATGTCCAGCTCTGTATGGCTCCTCTCATAAGACAAATGATCCAAAGCAATTCTTTCTTCCTCGCCAATTTCCTATCCTCTGTGACCAGTTTCATTTGTTCTGCTTCTATGGTCAGTCTCTTTTCCTCCTTCTTGAGTTTAGCCATCTCCAGCCTGTACTCCCTCTCCACTTTCCTTTCCACCAGCACCTCTGGGGGCAGGTTGGGAGAGTACACACTGCTCCATGCACAGAAGGGGATATCCAATCATGGGAGTAGGGCACCCCCCAACAGATTGCAATCAAAGACCCTCCTGTAGGTCTTGCTATGATCCCTCCTCATCATTCTCTTTCTCCTGGTCCTTTTCTGTGACTGAAGACTGGTGAGGCTTTATCCAAGCTCTCAAGGCCATTTAGAGCTCCATCTTCTTAATGCTCCTTTTAGTGTGGCACCACTCTCTCCTGGTCTTGACCTGAGCCACCAATGTCAGAATTTACTGGTTGACTGAAGTGTGTGCCATGATCAAGCAACAACCACAATCCTAGTCAGGGCAAGGCACAAGCAAACCCCAAATTACCCTGGGGTCAACCCACTGGTAGCTTGGCACAAAGCAGTCAGGCTTAACTTAGACGAAATGTGTAAAGTATGTGTGCAACACTTAAAAAAGTAAAGCAGCGAAAACACCCTCAAAAAGATCCCACTACCAGTTAGTAAAATAGAGCTTAATTTATTAAATACCAAAACAACAAAACTCCTATCAGTAGAACCAAAGTTATGGATTTTCAAAGGTTAAACCGAAAAATTATGCCAAAGAGCATAATGCTCCAACAGTGACTATCTGGTCGCACAAGACGTTCAGTCCAACCGCAATTGAGAGTGGGTAAGATACAGTCTCAGATTAGTCCCACTGAAGTTTACCTTCTCACGAAGGCCAGCAAGAATGAATTCTGCAAAAACAGGAGGTCTGTGGCAAAAATGTTAGGGAGGAACCCAACCAAGGGTGCCAGGCCTAATAGTTATTGTCTAATAACATACTCATATGTTTTGCAAGTGTGAACATAATTCCTGCCCAGTAGCTCTTGGACTACAGTGAAAAATCTGAATATGTTTACTTTACTTTCTAGACTGCACTGTGCGAAACTGAGAGAACAGATAATAGCCACTTGGTTGCCTGCTCCCTTCACAATCCGGGTTTGGTGCAAAGGGCCTCCATATGTAGGTTTGTATTCAAGGACTGAACACACCTGGCAGTAACCATTATGCCACCTGCATAGACTAAGTGAACCACTCTTCCATACCTCTCTGAGGTGTTAGGCAGCTAATCTATGCAGGCATATGCAGAGGCATAGTAAAAGACAGCTACTAGCTCATGCTGGTATCCAGACTAAGGATGTTAAAAAATTGCATAGTAATTTTACTTGCAAGCCTGTGAAGCTGTTTTTTTTAAATTTGGAATTAGTTTCAAAGTATAAAAAAATCAATCAATCAGTACATTTGTAGAGCATGCTATTCACCTGTGAGGGTCTCAAGGTGCCTAGGGGAGTGGGGATGCAGCTATTGAATGAAAAGCCAGGTCTTGAAAAGTCTCCTGAGGGTCAGGAGGTCCTGGGTTTGACGCAGGTGGATGGGGAGGGTGTTCCATGTCTTGGACGCGAGGTGGTAGAATGATCTGCTGCCAGTGGTCGTTGGGCAGATGCGTGGGATGGTGGCGAGGGCGCGGTCAGCGGAACGGAGCTGACAGTTCGGGTGCAGAAGGTCAGTCGTTCGTTGAGTTATGCTGGTCCATCGTTGTGTAGCCCTTTGTGAGCGTGTGTGAGGAGCTTGAAGGTGATCCTCTTGTTCACTGGGACCCAGTGCAAGTTTCTCAGGTGGGCGTGATGTGGCTGTTGCGGGGAATTTTGAGGCTGAGTCATGCAGAGGCGTTTTGTATGCCCTGGAGTAGTTTTTGGAGTTTGGCCATGGTTCCCGCATAGAAGGCATTGCCGTAGTCCAGCCTACTGCTGATGAGGGCTCGGGTGACTGTTCTTCTGGTTTTGGTGGGGATCCATCTGTATATCTTGCGGAGCATGCAGAGGGTGTTGAAGCAGGAGGAAGAGACAGCGTTGACTTGCTGGGTCATGGAGAGTGTTGAGTCCAGGATGAACCCCAGGTTACGTTCGTGGTCATCATTAGTGGCCAGTAGTAGGAGTTAGGAAGTGATGCAGCGGAAAGCTGGGCAAATATTTTCCTTATCTTTATACACATATTACATATATCGCACGTCTTGATCTATTTCCTCTCTCAATCAATCAATCAATCATAGCATTTATATAGCGCACTACTCACCCGGAGGGTCTCAAGGCGCTGGGGGGAGGGGGTCCGCTACTGGTCGAACAGCCAGGTCTTGAGCTGCTTCCTGAAGGCAAGGTGGTCTTGGGTCAGGCGGAGGTGGGTCGGAAGGGAGTTCCAAGTCTTGGCGGCCAGGTAGGAGAAGGACCTTCCTCCTGTGGTGGCTCTTCGGATGCGGGGGACGGCGGCGAGGGCGTGGCTGGTCGATCGGAGCTGGCGTGTGGGAGCGTAGAAGTTGAGGCGGCTGTTGAGGTATCCTGGGCCTTGGTTGTGTAGGGCTTTGTGTGCGTGGGTGAGGAGGCGGAAGGTGATTCTCTTGTTGACCGGAAGCCAGTGCAGGTCTCTCAGGTGTCCGGAGATGTGGCTGCGGCGGGAGATGTCCAGGATGAGTCGTGCTGAGGTGTTCTGGATCCGCTGGAGTCTCTTCTGGAGTTTGGCGGTGGTTCCGGCGTAGAGGGAGTTGCCGTAGTCCAGACGGCTGGTGACGAGGGCCTGGGTGACCGTCTTCCTGGTCTCGGTGGGGATCCATCGGAAGATCTTACGTAGCATGCGCAGGATGTTGAAGCACGACGAGGAGACGGCGTTGACTTGTCTGGTCATGGAGAGGGATGAGTCCAGGATGAAGCCCAGGTTGTGTGCGTGCTCTGTGGGTTTGGGTGCGCTGCCCAGGGCGGGGGGCCACCAGGAGTCGTCCCAGGCGAAGGGTGCAGATCCCAGGATGAGGACTTCCGTCTTGTCCGAGTTCAGTTTCAGGCGGCTGTCCTTCATCCACTTGGCAACGTCTGTCATCCCTTCGTGTAGGTTGGCTCTGGCGGTGGCGGGGTCTTTGGTGAGGGAGAGGATCAGCTGGGTGTCGTCGGCGTAGGAGATGATGTTGAGGTTGTGCTGGTGTGCGATGGCTGCGAGGGGGCTCATGTAGACGTTGAAGAGTGTTGGGCTGAGCGAGGAGCCTTGAGGAACGCTGCAGATGACTTCGGTGGCCTCTGATCTTAACGGGGGGAGGCGGACTCTCTGTGTCCTTCCGGCGAGGAAGGAGATGATCCACTCCAGTGCCTTCTCCTGGATTCCGACGTTGCTGAGGCGCTGTACTAGGGTACGGTGGCAGACAGTGTCGAAGGCCGCGGAGAGGTCCAGGAGGATGAGGGCCGCTGTTTCTCCGTTGTCGAGCAGGGCTCGGATGTCATCGGTGGCTGCGATCAGGGCGGTCTCGGTGCTGTGGTTGGCCCGGAAGCCAGACTGCGAGGGGTCGAGGGATCCGTTCGTCTCGAGGAAGGCGGCCAGTTGCTTGTTGACGGTCTTCTCGATGACTTTTGCTGGAAACGGAAGCAGCGAGATGGGGCGGTAGTTCTTGAGGTCGGTGGGGTCGGCTGATGGCTTCTTAAGTAGGGCGCTGAGTTCGGCGTGCTTCCAGCTCTCCGGGAAGGTAGCGGTGTTGAAGGAGGTGTTGATGATGTCCTGCAGGTGGGGTGCGATGACAGCGCCGGCCTTGTTGAAGACGTGGTGAGGGCAGGGGTCTGTCGGGGATCCGGAGTTGATGGAGTTCATTGTGTTGACGGTGTCTTCGGTGCTGATCAGGGTCCAGGTGCGGAGGGTGGTTGTGGGGGTGGGTGGTTCGCTCGTGGCGTGCGTCGGTTGAGTGGTGAAGTTTTTGTGTATGTCTGCGATCTTGTTGTGGAAGTAGGAGGCGAGGGAGTTGCAGAGGTCTTGCGAAGGGGTGATGTCGTTGTTTCCGGGGTTGGAGAGCTCTTTCACGATGTTGAAGAGTTCTTTGCTGTTGTGTGCGTTGTTGTCTAGTCGTTCCTTGAAGGCGGTTTTCTTAGTGGCGTGGATCAGTTGGTGGTGTTTTCGGGTGGCGAGCTTGAGGGCAGTCATGTTGTCCGGTGTTGGGTCTCTGCGCCAGGTTTTCTCGAGTGCTCTGCAGTTCTTCTTGGAGCTCTTGAGTTCGTCGTTAAACCATGGTGCTTTCTTGCTGCCGGGTCTGTTCGGTGGGGTTTTCAGAGGGGCAAGGTCGTCTGCGCAGTCGCTGATCCATTTCGTGAGGTTGGTGGCCGCTTGGCTGGGGTTCGTTGTGCTGGTGGGAGGAAACTTGCTCAGGGAGGTAGCGAGCTGGTCTGCGGTGATCTTGTTCCAGCTTCTGCGGGGAACCTGTTGCTGGTGATGGTGGAGCGTGGTCCTTCTGAAGCTGAAGTGGACGCAGCTGTGGTCCGTCCAGTGGAGTCCCGTGGCGTGGCTGAAGGCGATGTCCTTGCTGGAGGAGAAGATCGGGTCGAGTGTGTGTCCGGCGTAGTGGGTGGGGGTGGTCACCAGTTGCTTGAGTCCGAGGTTGGAGAGGTTGTCCAGCAGCGTGGTGGTGTTGCGGTCGCTGTTGTTCTCCAGGTGGAAGTTGAGGTCCCGAGGAGGATGTAGTCGGCGGAGGGGAGGGCGTGCGGGCTGATGAAGTCAGCGATGTCTTCGCTGAATTGTGTGCGTGGTCTCGGGGGTCTGTAGATGAGAGTGCCTCTGAGGGTGGTCTTGGGGTTGACGTGGATCTGGAAGTGCAGTTGTTCGGTGGGTGCGAGGGTATCGTCGGTGTCGGTCGTGATGCGGATGGTGTTCCTGTGGATGATGGCGATGCCTCCTCCGGTCTGGTTGACGCGGTCCCTCCGGATGATCTTGTAGCCGTCCGGGATGGCGATGGCGATGTCGGGCGCTGAGGAGGCGTTCATCCAGGTTTCGGTGAGGAAGGCGACGTCTGGGGCTGTGGTGTCGAGCAGGTTCCAGAACTCGATGGCGTGTCTGTGGACGGAGCGGGTGTTGAGCAGGATGCACTTCAGGTGGGTGCTGCTGGACTTCGGCTTGGTGGGTGCTGGTGTAGCGTGGGTCCGGTTGCAGGTGAACTTGCAGGAGTGGCAGCTGAAGGGTCCGTGGGTACGTCTCGGTGTGGCTCGGTAGCAGGCCGGGGTTCGGCCGGTGTTGAGTGCGTTGAGGTCGGTGGCGTCGTAGGTCCGTTGGGTCGGCTTCCGTTGGTGGGGGCCAGGGGTCCTGGCCCTGGGCGCGGTCCAGGCGCGGACGGGCGCAGACGGGCTTACCTTTGGCGTGCCTTCGGCGCACAATCGGCGCGCCCGCTGCGCGTCAACGCTGCGCGTATGCACGGTCGCCATTATTGGCGAAGTGGGAGGGAGGGCGGAGCAGCTGAAATGTGGGAGCGGGGAGGGCACAGAAGGTAAGGGGGCGTGGCCGCACACAGGCGGCGGGAAGCGGGGAGCGGGAAGCGGGTGGGGGGTACAGAGAGCGGCACTAACAAAGCAGGCAAAATAGGGGAAATAAAGGCACAGAACAGAGATGCAAAACTAACAGGCAGCACAAAGTGAGGAAAACACACGCAAATTACTAACTAAGCGAAACGCTAAACAGGCAGCACAAAATAATGCAAACACACGCGAATTATGATGGCGGGGGGCAGGGTCGACGGGGCGAGCTCAGCGAGGCTGAGGACAGTAGCGAGGGAACGCACACGCTACAGCTGGTGGCCGTGCGGCGCGGGGGTGTCCTGAGGTCAGGTCACACTCACCTGAGCTGCACGGTCGCCATTTATGGCCAAGTGGGAGGGAGGGCGGAGCAGCTGGGAGGTGGGAGCGGGGAGGGCACAGAAGGTAAGGGGGCGTGGCCGCACGCAGGTGGCGGGAAGCGGGGAGCGGGAAGCGGGTGGGGGCACAGAGAGCGGCGCTAACAAAGCAGGCAAAATAGGGGAAATAAAGGCACAGAACAGAGATGCAAAACTAACAGGCAGCACAAAGTGAGGAAAACACACGCAAATTACTAACTAAGCGAAACGCTAAACAGGCAGCACAAAATAATGCAAACACACGCGAATTATGACGGCGGGGGGCGGGGTCGACGGGGCGGGCTCAGCGAGGCTGAGGACAGTAGCGAGGGAACGCACACGCTACAGCTGGTGGCCGTGCTGCGCGGGGGTGTCCTGAGGTCAGTAACACTGGGCCCGTAACACAACAATGAACTACCATTGGTCCTCCAATGGATCTTTTCATGAACTAACAGGGACTTGGATATTCAGAGTACGTGAGGCAATTCCTTATGAGGACCTGGAATAAGAAAATCCCAAATTCATGCTAATAACATTCGACTATTTCTTTAGACACCAATGATATGACTTACGACAAGAAGGTTCAAACTATAATGACTCAAATATGATGAAGTTTGCTCATATAAACCATTTATCTAAGCCTCAATTTGAAAAGTCAAGAACATAAATCATATTTCATAATCAGATTTAATAAGGAATCATTCAGTGCAATTAGTCACACAATGCCATACAAGACAGCGTAAGAACACAGCAGCAGACCAAGGTAAAGCACATTCACTCACTTAGTTTCTTAATCACTACTTCGAGTGCGACAACTTCCTGCACCTGCTGCTGGAAGGTGCCAATTTAACAATAAGAATTAAGGACAAAAGGAAGGTGCACTCATAAACAATCAAGAGAGGTGAGTTATTTTTAAGATTCTTCTTTTTATTAGATAACAACAGCGGTACACAGCCAACGCGTTTCATTCCCCAGTGCCACGGGAACTTCGTCAGGGCTAATAATATGATGTGAGGACTTCCTGTAGTCAGACCAAAGAAAGGTTGATGTCCGTACGTTTGTAGGGGAAGGTGTCATGCAAAAAGCACATACATCGTCCCAGGAAGTAGACGGTAGCCCTATCGGTATCGAGAAAGGGAACTAGGTAGGCTCAAGCAGATGAGTACAGTGCGGATCATATCAATAACACGACATAGGGTCCCAATTGGGTCGGCATAAAGTTTCTGTAAAGTGACCAGTCGGTACATCCATAATACGAAGCCGACGTGGTTAGTAGCACAAATCTCCAACGACGATGCCATACAGATACAAGATACACATTTGGTGGTTACCTAGGGAAAGAAGAGAGAGAGATCATGGGAAAAATCAAGTTACAGCATCTAGGTTATATATACCCAAATATGCAGAGTTAAAGCGCAATGAGTCATAGGAATGAGTCCATAAACTCTTCAGCTGCAGAGTTATACCTGCACACTTTACCAGCCGGCAAAGTACAGGTTTGATTCAGTTCAGAAAGTTCAGTTCAAATGGGTTTGCATAGGAAAGAAAATCAGAGTGCAGTCTGACGACATGCCAGGCAGGAAAATTCAAGATGACAACCAGCCCCAACTCCTCCTCCAAAGAGGCAATGATACTTCCAAAAGTTAGCAGTCTATGCTCACAAAGTATCCTTTCCATCATACAATATGGTTTCCATTGGTTATCCCCAGTGGGCTGGTCATCGTGTGATCAATACCTCACCAAGAAATCCAGAAGCATTAAGTAATCCTTTTGCGAGATCATCAGTTTCAACAACTTTATATTTTCATTGTTTCCTCGAAAGTAGGAAAATTCACTTTGATCACTGTCTGTCCATTCCCCGACGCTCTCTCTGGGCTTGCATTGTATTGATACATTTCTGTCAAAAGTGTTGCTGAATCAAAACAGAATCTATTGTTTGTGAGCATAAAAAAGAAACTTTATGAAAAGTTCTCACAGCATCTGAAAATTACTACTTCAGCTAGATTCTTCTTTTCAAACAATGAAAAAAAGCATTTAAGGCCTACTTGAAAACCTGCTCAATCACCATCATGCTATGATTAATATAAAAACGCATTAAAATGAATAATTCAGTTTTCTTAGCTAATTCACTCATTATTCTTTTCTTCAGAAGTTACGTTAACATTAGGTACTATGAAAAAAAATGTCAAACGTTATGTATTTTCAAACAATAGACTGCAAAGCGTGGCTAGGTTACACCTTGCGCAATCCAATATTCAAGTAACAAAATAATCAAATGTCATAACAGATTGCTCCAGGGAACAAAAAGGCAACGGCAACCCACGTCCCCAAAAAAATCCTCTGAGTAAAACACAGTGCATAAGCAATAAACAAGGTATTGTTCCTGAGCAAAAGACAGATAAGAAGTTAGAATCGATCAATTCGTAAATAAACAGTCCAGATGTGTATCCAGATTTTGGAGATTCAAAAAACAAATTCTCTTTTATTTTACTTTTTTCTTTTGTTCGCATCACAATTGCAGAGATTTCAAACAGGGATTCTTTTTGATGAGTTGATTAACATCAACAATAATGCAGCCAAGCAGCCGACGCGTGTTACGTCTCGGGGAACAATCACCCGATGACTTCATCAGGGTAAATACAAATATTCGCGAAAGAATTCACCACATTCCAAGTACAGCCTGTCTGTGGTCCTATACAACATTGGGCTAAAAATAATTATATTTTCTCATATAAGTCACGTATCCTTCAGTTGTTCGTCATAATATATGGCCAAATTTCTCTTTCGGACTATTAGTAAGGTCCAGGCCAAAAGAGATATATTCAATTCAGGTCACGGAGAGTACTCCCGTCGTCATCTTCGGTATTCAAAAAGTAAGTATGTATTTTCAAACAGATTAATATATGTGTCACTTTGTTATACACATTTGTATCACTCAATACTAAAGTAAAACTTCAATACTAAAGTAACATTTCAAATCTTCATATGGTCAACCATTGAAATACTAAGCATTTTAACTGTTTTCAAGTGTCCATTACATCAGCATTAATTTAATGTGTCACTTTTATTATTCATCAGCAGCACATTTTCTAGATTAACTCTGTTTAGATTCTTAATCCTGTGATTACATTGCATAAGCAAATAACTTTTTATTGCTCTTTAATTACGTCTTTAGCATTTACACATTACAAAACACTTCTGCATGCTTTTACGGCAGGAGAAAATCTCGGGGCTTATTTACAAGGACCCTGCGCCACTTTGGAGTAATTTTTAACATGGGCAAAGTGACGCAAAAGTGACGCAATATGCTTGTAAATCTGCCCCCCCCCCCCCCACGGTTTTTCATCTTCAACCATTTTACCCATATTTGTTGTTGAACATCTCATTTGATGGAAGAAATGATAGAGGGAATTATCATTAAACTTTTACGCTCCAACAGAAGCATTCCTAGTGCCACAGGGGACAGGCGTTTGACTAGTGACATATGACAGACATTCTCTGATCTGGATGGTTTCATGTGTTAACCATAAAAATACCCTGCACAAAACGGTTAAGACCATTTGTTTCATCGAACAATACTTGACAAACATATCTTCAAGAACGTTTTTCACCAAGTTGATGAAACCAACTTGGTAAAAGCATTTGTGGAAAAAAAATGGAGTTGCACACTGAACCTCAGAAACGCTCTGCCTTGTTTTCTTTTTAAGAGGGGGTTCCTGCCACCTTTCTCTCCCTTTATAACTACACAGCGCATTCCTTCAACCCCACCGTATTCACTATTCTCATCTTTGACTCTTCTTAACTTTGTTTCCCTGCCTTCTTTCGCTTTGTTATGATATCTTTTTTTTGTAATATCTGGGCTGCACTAGATGTAACAGAAATACTACTGCAAACCGCACTCTCCTTTTTTTCTTAACTTTCCTTCTTACGATTTCTTTATTATAGAGAGTTGAAACAATAATTTTTAATTCCCGTATTTAATCCTGGGACCAATTTAAATTTTTCAGTAAGCAATCCATTTCCGTGGAAAGGATATATTTTATTATAACATTTTTCCATTATAAAGATTCCTCAGCCTGATTTCATCTGACTGACTTTCTTCATTTTAATAATTGGTCAAAGTGATGGAATTCAGCTCATGACACACTCCAGAGTGAATCTTGAACTTCCAATTCTGTCTTCCACTTTAATAGACAAACTACACAACATTGCACTGTAAGTTTCAAACCTTCCTCTCTCTACCTATAATAACCGATCGGGAAGAATACAATGGCTCCTCAGTGGTACCACAAGATTGCCTGCCTTAGGATAATCTGTGAAAGAGACATACTGCAGGAGAAACTCCTGCCCAACAGCTGCAGTGGGACAGTTTACAGTCACTTTGGGCAAAGATGAGAGGGAAGTTTCTACCTTTGCTGGACATCATGGCTTTAAGCATGGCATTGTTATCGGCATGCACACTATAATCCAATAGATGGAGTCTGGTGGGTACAGACCTATGTGTGCTGATAAAATAATGTCCACTTTAATTATCAACACACACGAGATTTTCTCACTTAGAAGAATGATTTGCTTTTGACACAATTAAAGAACAAAGCGCTTGTTCATAATGTCAACCTCCTGTAGTACTCTGTGAAGTACTCCTAGAATTAACCCCAAATTATCCAAAAAGGAAATAAAATGGGACTATTCAGGGAGTCTTCATATCCGTTTAATGCAAACAACAAGAACGGTGCCCTCTTACCACTAATACTAATAATGAGTTGGATGTTATTGGCCGATCCACAAAGGCATGTAAAAGTTTACTCCTGTAGTACTAAATCCCATGCTCATAAATGTTTTGTGAATTTTTCCTGAACATTGTATCTTTTACCTAACTATTGATACTGAAATAGACTTCATACAGAATACAAAAAGATAAAGGGTAACATGTCACGATAAATGAATCCAGATTATTACATCCTGCTCTTTCATAGAAATAAATGTATACTTGGACATGTATGGTGTCTAGTTGTACATTTTCTGTCGAATTAAGTAATGGAACACATGAACTTTCTTCTATTTGTGGAATTGTATCACTATTAGGCCAATTGTCTAATCTTCAACTCATGTACATGAAGTTGAATATTCGGCTTTAAAAATGGCATTAGAGGCAATGATCTTTTTTAAGAAGAGATATTTTAAATTAATATCCTAAATGTTTGCATTCTGCAGTACATAGCATTGATTCCCTCTGCCAGCACTGATGAAACGGTTCCAGCACTGACCACAATGCCATTTATAAAATATTTTAAAAATATCTGTGTCCCATAAGGTTCACTTACCAATATGTTCCTACATATTTACAGTAGGAACCAAGAGGCACACGAAGACAACCTTTCGTTATTTCTCCCAGTTGCTTCTAAGGGTGTGACTGAAAACTGCATTTTTGTAGTTCGCAAAGTAGTTCAACAGCAGCACTGTCAAAATCAAGTACTAACCTGATTTTCTTAGTGGAGGTGATAGAACTCCACTTTACGCGCATGCATTGTTTTAGTTTTAAGTTGCTGTGTAACAGATGAAGGGGAGGAAGGAGAACACAGAAACAACTCCTTATTGGTATGACTACCGATTCAGTGATTCTTAAAGGTATAGATGGAGTAATAATGCTAAGTGATGCCCCACTGAACAAAGGTACCACTAGAGATTTGCTTTAAGCCTTCTATTTTGAAAGTCTGATGTAGATGGCTTCTCTAACATAATACATCTATGTACTATACATGGCTTTCATCTTATCTAAAGAAGATCTACATTTCTATGTCAACAGACTCCTTTTTGTTATACCTCAGCCTATATTATCAAGTTAGACATTTACAATATGTACCCTCAATTAACTGCTTTGACTCCCTGAGCTATTTAAACAACCCCACTATGCCCTGTGCCTTGTTATACACTGTAGAAAGGCAGACTTTGATCACATTTTGTTTAGTCACTGCAGCACATTGACTAAATTCCTCAGCAAATTGTTTAATGTACCATAATCCTTAAGTAGGGTTCCCAACTATAACAAAAAAATACATTGTGTAACCTCACATGATATATTATTTCAATAGTTTTTTTTCAAAGTGACACCTCACGTGGTACATTATTTTGCTAATTTTTCTTTCACAGTGACACCAATGTTAATATAGGAGGCCTGATTATTTGCTAGGCAGAATTCCAGGAAGAAATTCAAGACCGTCAAGATTACTGTTATCACCAGGTATCTCCTTTAGACATTCTACCTATTATGAGTTAAATCATTCGGAATGAGGAATATCTGTGTTTATACAGAATTATTGGCCTCATTTAGCTTTTAGCTGGCAGTATATGTGTGCAGGAGCTTCTGTGTTTAAGAAACTGCACTTTAACACTGGTACCCAGAGCTAAAGTGATTGTGCTCTCTCCTTCAAACATGGTAAAACTGGACTACATCTAACTGGCACATTTAATTTACATGTAAGTGCCTAGTAAATGGTACTGCATGTCCACAGGGCATTTAAATAAATGATGCTGGTGGGCAGCAACACTCATTGTACCACCCACTAAAGTAGGACTGTAAAACATTTTTCAGGCGTGCCACTGTAGCCTGTGTGTGCAGTTTTAAACTGCCATTTAGACCTGGCAAAATAAACCTTTTTGCCAGGCCTAAATCCCACTGTTGTACTTGGCCTTTTTTGCAGGATCATCCCTAAATTTTTTGCCTTTCCTCTACCCTTTTTCTGACATAGTGTTGGTGGTTCTAGGACTCTGGCACTTTATCACTGCTGTCCAGTGTAAAGTGTGTGTGCTCTCTGTGATAAATATTGTAAGATTGGTCTACACCTATTTGGCCTATTTATTTTACCTGTCAGTCCATTTTAAAGAGGTATCTCATATACCCAGGTCTGGTTAACTAAATGCTACTGGTGGGCGTGCAGCGTTGATTGCGCCATACACCAAAGTAGACTTTCAACCCTATCCCAGGACTCTGCCATTGCAGGGCCAGTGCGAGCAGTGTTACCGCCGCTGTGACATGGCACCTAAAGTGTGTGCAATGTCTGTGACCCCCCTTTACTACATGTCAGTCACCCCTAAGGTAGGCCCTAGCTAGCCCTATGGGCAGGGTGCATTGTAAGTAAAAGGTAGGACAAGTATATTAATTGTGTGACATGTCCTGGTAGTGACAATCAGCCATTTGTGGTTTCTCACTACTGTGAGGCTGCTCTCCCATAGGAATGCATTGGGGATTCCCTGATTAGTGTTTCAATGGTAATTCCTGATGTGAGAGGAGCAGTGTGGTCAAGTTTTGTATATTTGGAATAGTGATAATAAGTGCTATGCAGTGGTGTGTGCAGATTTGTTATAACTATTTTAGAAATGCCACTTTTAGAAGTTTCTGTGTGCTATGTGTCTGCCTGCCTGATGTGAATTCCATGTCTGGATTTTGAGTGACAGGGGTTGGTGAGGTGTTTGTGACTCCTGGAGGGGCAGGGTGAGTCAGTGCTAGGCTGAATGGGACATCTGCATTTGGAGAAGTGGGAGGAGAAGTCCCTGGTCTCTGAATAGGTCTGTACCTAGCCTGTACAATGCTGGCTCTGCCCCCTGTGGTGTGTCTGATCACTGAGCCCAACCTGACAAAGAGTAAGTGAAGCCATGTAAACAGAGTACTCCAAAACCCCCAGAACCAGTTTGGACTGGTTCCCCCAAGCTCTGTGCAAGCGCAGACAAAGGAAAAATGTAATATGAATATAGGGGATGTGACCCAATGAAAATGCTGTACTTTTCCCTGTGCTTGGGGACGTGCTGCTGCTGGGCCCCAGGAGAAACCACCACAAGGGACTGCCTCCCTGTTGGAGGGCCCTGTGTGCTGGCCTGCCTGGACCCAGCTGTGTCCCCTGACCTTTAAGAACTTTAGGTCCTTGTGAGCTCTATATCTTGATTGCCAAAGGAAAGAGAGGAGCGTGTATGCTTTGCAGCACTGGGCTGCCAGTGCGTCCCGAGGGGATCTCAGCGTGGGGATTTCCCTGCACAGAGTGGGGAGCGGGTGCCCACCCCACATTGGCTGTTTATTGAGCAGGAGCCCAACCCACAATTGCAGCTACATTGGAGACGATATTATTGGAGGGAGCCCACCCTGCTTTTGCTTTTATTTACAGTGGGAGCCCAGCCCGAGTTTTGAGTGAAGAGTGGGTGCCCACCCCACATGAGTGTTTTATATTTTGGCTGGAGCCCATCCCGTACTTTGCCCTGCAGAGAATCGCCGGGACGCTGCCAAAGACGACCCGGAAGCCAGGCAGCCTTGCCTGGTTGTGGGCGGGGCCTGCACCCTCTCACACGTCCGGAGCCTCACGGGCTCCAGGTCGAAGTTTTTGTTCCAGGAAGGGGGACCGGATGAAGTGAGGAGAGGGAAGTGTAGCCGATTGCTGAGCGGGGCTCCTGTGAGTCGGAGAGAGCCCCGCGGTTGCCAGAGAAGTCGGAGTGGTGCCAGCTCCATTCTGGCCATACCCGCCTCTAAAAGAGAAGTTAGTCTCCCGCAGGAAGGACCGGAAGAAGCCCCAGGGAGCCCAGGTGAGAAAGGCTCCCTGAGGCACATAGACGCTGCCTGGAGCCACAGGGAAGCTCCCTGGAGCCCTGAGGGGCCCGTGGTCATTGGGCCTGTTTGGTTTGGCCTCACAGCTGTACCACCGTTGCGGGCAGGTGCACCAAGGGGGCACTTTTGTTTTTAAGAGTCCCGGAGTAGGGCTCAGGCTGCACAGTGGTGCTAGGCCTTTTCCACAGCTGCACCGCAGCAGCGCTGGCAGCTGCAACATTGGGCACATTTGTTAGAAAGTCCCAGTGGGGACCCATAAAGCACAGTAGTGCCAGCACCATTCTTGTCTTTGGGGGTATTTTGTTTATAACGAGAAGAAAGGGGTGAGTGGCACTCCTGCCCTGCCCCAGCGCATTGCACCCCTTTGCTGTGGCTGGTTCGGCAGCCCCACGGCTAATTGAGAATCCCTATCTACAAGCCCTGACGTTTCTGGACAGAGGGCACCTTTGGGCCCAGTGGAAGGCCAGTTGACCTGGGTTCAGTGTTATGATGGTGATAGGGCGCAAGGCCCTAATGTGAGTTATGCTTCTGATGTTTATGCAAACTGTGGTTTAGGCAAATGTTTATGCTTATGAGGTTTGCGCCTAATGTGTCTTATGTCTAATGTGATTTATTCCATACTGTGTTTATGCTGCTGATTATGCCTGATCTAATAGGATTTATGCATCATGTGCTTATATTGCTAAGGTGATATCATGCTGCGCACAGTATTTTACCAGTAGTAACTGGTTGTGTTTTCTGTGCATTATTTACTACTTGTTACTGCAGCTCTCAAAAAGGTGCTGACAGTGGTCCGATTGGCCCTGCCAGGTGTATATAATTCCCGGTAAATATTGCCTAGTGCCAGTTGGCACAGTGCATATGTGTGGTTATGATTCCAATTTGTTTTGAAAATTACAAAGGCTATTTTTTATATAACCTTGTGTGGAGTTTCTTTTGTGGTGTGCCTAGTGTGTTGCTGCTGTGCGTGTGTGTTGTGCAAACGCTTTACACATTGCCTCTGGGATAAGCCTGACTGCTCGTGCCAAGCTACCAAGAGGGTGAGCAGGGGTTATCTACAGCGTGTAACTCCCTTGCGCTGACTAAAGTGGTGGATTCTGCCTGGCTTAGGCGCAAGCCCTAGCCAACCATAAATCCCATTTCTAACAGCCACCCTTAAGGTGGGCCTAAAGGCTCATAGGCCAGAGTATTTAAAAAGTAGGACATGAGGACTTAGGTTTTCTATTTCCTGGCTGTGAAAACCTCCAAAGTGGTTTTTCACTGTTGTAAGGCCCATTTCTCAGAATTGACTAACACTGGGTTACCATATTACATTTAATAGGCGATAACCACAGCTGGGAGCAGATGGAAAGATACTGTTTGCCCTCAAATTAATTGTAATTCTAAATCCTTTTTATTGGGAAAGCCACTTTTAGAAAGTTGAGAATAGAAACCGCCTATTGCAATCAGGAAAGTAGTTAACCCACTCTGTTACTTAACCACTTTGAATTAGTGATGTGTGCACCAGTAGAGGAGGAGCCACCCAAACCTCCTGATTCAAATGAACGTCAAGAAACCAAGGACCTAGTCCCGGCCTGCGTGTGCACTACTAAAAACTCCCAAAGAGTGATAACTTAAACACTGCAAACAATAATATAAATGTCCATGTTCTACGAAATTCCGTCTTTAAGATGAAGCAAACAGACTCCGCCTTTAGCTCATCAAATTCATATTTATTCAAAAAGCGAAGCAATCAACTTTCCTCCAAGCAATGATAAATTCATCCCAGTGCATTTCGAGCTTAAAACAATAGCCCTTCATCAGGGAAATCTGTGAACAACAATACATGTGTGAAAATGCATTCAACATATGAATAGTTACATGAATTACAACCAACGTGTGTCAATCCAGCTAAAAAAAACAACAAAAAAAACAAATTACATGCTAAGATGACTGAAAACTTGTAAGACCATCATAAAGTCCAGAACTCATGTGGTAAAGAAGAAAATGTGCATCAACATCACATACCAAGCTTCACATTCTCGGCCTATTACTGATTATACAAGTTTGTAGTACAAGAACCAAAGTGAAGTGCTGCTTCTGGTGCCTCCGAAACACCCCAGCTCCAGAAGTGCATCTGTGGTAAATATTACCAATGTGAGCAGTGTGACTTGCCAGAAAGAGATCTCCTGAATAATGTGCGTATAGAAAGGCGCATACCTTCTCATAAGCAATCCTACTAAAGAGTCAGGCCTCTGTCCGCGGGTACTCCGGTCTGTTATAGAAAAGACCCGATATCAATGGACAGTGCTGATAAACTTCTATAACAAGGAAAACCAAAGCAAACTAACCGCTTAACGGTTAAGTGAGTAAAACAGTGAGCCAGTTGACAATTCAAATATAGTCATTTGTGTGTTGTACTATACTTTTTCAAGAACTGTGGTGTATTCTTAAATTATTTTACCCTGTGAAAAATTCTGATCCTCTGCTGAGATTTGAAGAACCATGTTTGAGAGACAACAATTTTCTCTCATGGTTATGTTCACACTATCTTCCTCAGTCATGTTAGAACAAAGTCTGATATTTTGAGAAAAACTTATACTTCCAACATCGACAGCAGTCTTTCAGTTTATTCCCCAATGTTCTCAAAGTGAGAAGGGGGAATAGAATGGTCCCAGTCCCGTACTAACCGTATTATTGAGTACAGTATGCATGGATAATTTGCCCTGGACAGGGGGTGACCCCCATCTCACTAGTGAGCTTAGAATATCCGAGGTTTGTCAGGACAAATTAAGGGTTTGGTAGTCCAATGGTGGGAATAATTTCTAGACGCAATTTTTTTACATAACTGCGCAAAAAGTGTTCTTTTATATACAGTTGCCAGAACTCCTATTTAGGAGACTAGCCTGAAGTGACAGCCAACACGTGTTTTGCTCCTTACATGGCCATCTGGCCTGGGACTTCCTCAGGGCGTAAAGTCTCTGCAATCGGAGTAATACGCCGATTGCAGAGACTTTCCACCCCAAGGCTTACACGCCGATTGATAGCGATTTTTCCAAGAAATTCGGACACCTTTGACTTTAGACAGATCAACATACAATTTACGCCCTGAGGAAGCCACAGGCCAGATGGCCATGTAAGGGGGCGAAACACGTGTTGGCTGTCACTTTAGGCTAGTCTCCTAAATAGGAGTTCTTGCAACTGTATATAAAAGAACAATGCATATATAAAAAAATTGCGTCTGGAAATTATTCCCACCATTGGACTACCAAACCCTCAATTTGTCCTGACAACCCTTGGATTTTCCCCACTAACATTCTGCAATAATGACAAAAGTGCTGCACATCTGAACACCATCTTGATAGAATTAAACTGGAAAACGGAAAACATTTCCTACATAGTTTACTGCAGTAAATGAAGAAATGAGTGATTTTCACAGACATATTGGTCAGTGCTCTAGAATGCTAAAAACAGAACACATTTCCAATACGTTCTCAAATATCTTCCTCATCCATGACATGCAGAGTGAAATATATACTTCCAACACCAGCAGTAGCCTGCCAGTAAGCTCTCTAGTATTCAACTTCAACATCACCGCAGCTTCCAATGAACAACACAAGTACTAACATTTTCTTTTCAACACAAAAGTGAGGCACTCCTTAACACCATTGAATTTAAAGCCTTTCCTTAGGTAGGATTAAAAGAGCATCGAGATGCTAATGCAGGTATGAAACCAGTGGGTTATCAATGCAAGGGAAGGTATTCATAAACTGTGTTGCTCTGCCACATATATATCCAACATATACTGAGCCTGAGTAGCAATCCATTCGGCAGCAGTTGGAACCGATGCAGTGAGGGCCTAAGGCTGAGACACAGCAGTAATCTTACCTGCTTTTAGTTTTAGGCTGAATATCCCATCCACCCCTAAAGCAAGGCTTAATGTCCACATCCTTTCTAGAAATCTCCTAATACACATGTATGCCAATCCAGTGGTGACACCACATTTCTTCAACACATTATGGGCATTCACAGTTAGCAGTGGAGGATCGCCTGTGATACATACAAAAGGAATCTACTTAGGATGAATGCTGACTGATTCCAATATTCACAATGGCCTCATCACATCTGGAAACACAGTGTACTTGCAAAAAGCAAGGTCATATCATGTCAATTAAAAGTGAATACTGCTTAATCAATCCATGGGTTTACTGGTAATGAAGTCATGTTTGGTAACTCAACATAGTGATAATCCCATAAGTGAGACCAAAAGTGGAATTCCACGCGGCTCTCCTCTCCTTGGCGAGCATATAGTTATCTGCTGCGATCTAGCACAGGAAATCATTTGGCATTAGAGTCGAGAAAGTACATATTGGTTTTTTTTAATGTGAGAGGAGTGCAAATTTAGGAAGTTAATCTGACAGGCAATATGAGAGACAGATCGCGATCTATGCCTAAACTGTGTCTGAGCCCCTACCCTGTCTGAACAGAGAGACCAACAGAGGCAAATAGATTTAACTATGTGCATCTTTGCCTCGCCTGTGATCTCTTTTACTGAGAAGCTAAATAATCCCCAATAAAATGCATTAAGTGCTGTGTGGAACAGTCTAACTAAATTAAAAAAAACGGTTTAAATAAAAATCCAAATCATAGATAACTCATAAGTTACAACTATGAAAAAATAATTAAAGGAACACACAAAATATAGGAAAAAAATATTTCTATTGTGAGATCCTAAAATGTCAAATATCAATCAACAAAAGAGTCTGATATCAAGCTGTCTAGATGATGCAAGAGTTCTTAGAAATATTGAACAAAGAGCATCAGGCCTCACAGAGGTTGGCAGGCCTGAGCCAATGCCAGTTTCTTAATCATGCTCATTGTTTATGTCTGGAAATGTTACAGACTTCTCAGAATTCTTTCCCATTTGGTATTTGTGCCTCTCAAGAGCTTTTTCTAATGAATTCATTCTAATTAGCAGTGGTTTTAGTGGGGTGGGTCTCCCTCAATTTTAGCCTTTAAAGTCCCAGTTTATTGGAGTTTCTTCAAACAGATAGCATTCTTCTTTTTCTGAGCCTCTTCAGCTTCCCATCTCCTGAGGCATAGGATAACAAGCTACACCACAGCCGGCACAATTGCACAATGGACTATTTGTCTCTAAATGTCTAAACATGGTCAACCAAGCTATTCTAGGATGTCACCCACTTACAAGAGTAAGTCCCAACAGCATCATTTCAGATTAGCCATTGGAAGAACTCCCCATGTTTTCCTTCAGCTGGCAAAGCAGTATTTTGTATTCACTAACAGCAAGAAAGGCAGCCTCTTTCTCGTTTTTCCCCCAGCCTTTTCTGATGCAAGTTGACTAATATATGGGATTTTGATGATAATTCTGAAATGGTATAGTACGAAAATGCTCCTTTTTCCATGATCGTTCCTGTTTCTATGGATGGATGCAGCTTGTTTTTGACTCTGTGCACAAGGATTCTCCTAAATACGCCCCAATGCATGTGGTCCGACACTTAAAACATGTTAAAATTGGCTATACTCCTAATTGCATATTCAATTTACCAATTAATTCCTTTTTTATGGTACCAAGTAGTTCCAGGGCTTGTAAGTTAAATGTTACCAATATACTACAGCACATATTGTGTCACCACTAAAATGACAATATAAGCTTGTCTCCTGGCATGCCACTGCAGCCGCTGTTGCAGTTTTAAACATAGCAACCTGGCAAAACCAACTTTCTGCCAGGCCTTAACCTTTCTTTCTTAATACATGTAAGTGGCCTCTAAAGTTAGTACTAAATGCCCGTAGTGCAGGGTACATGATATTTCAAAGTAGGATATATACATTTTGGGGCATATTTATGAGAGGCTTGTATAATGTTTGTGCCATGCAAAGTAGTACATGTGTAACATCAGCCTCTAAGTTAGATTTTCAAAGCTAAGTAAAGTCTCTTTGTGTGGCTTTGAATGGTAAAAAAATCTGGAGTATGAGAACGCAGCCAAAAATCGCTGAGTTGCCCTACTCTGCGGAAGAGAGGCGTACCATGGGCAATGCAGTGGGTGTTCCCATGGAACTCCTATGATTCTTAACGCATTCCCAGATTTACAAGGACTAGCAAACCGGGGAATTCGCCAAAATCTTACGCCTCCTCAGGTGAAGCATAATGAGGAGGCGTTTCTTTATTTCCCCTCACTATATCCCCTCACTATATCCTTATTCTATGTGTACTGCATTTTGCAGTACACATAGAAAGAGTAAAAAGCCTCTCAGGATTGCTTTGTGCAGGAAGGTGCCCCTTCCTGAACAGGACCAATCCTGCATGCAATGGAGGCAACTTTTCACCACGGTAAAAGTGAGTCTGCATTGGCGCTAAGCTGCCAAAATGGCACCAGCACAAGGCGAAAGGACAAGCATGTGCCATATTGGATAAATACGGTGCCTTCCTGCCCTTGCCCAGTGATCAGTGATGCATGGCAATGCAGCAAGGTGACTTGCTATACTGCCCTGCGCCATTAATTTCATAAATATTCCCCCTTATGATAGTCACATTTTCTATTACTATTTTGGAAATGTCAGTTTTAGTTAACTGTAATTTGCTGCCTAGGCTGGATTCACAAAAGGTCCTTGAATTCCACGATTCCAACTCCATTTACTACACAAACCGTGGGAGCTAGCACCAACCATGGCCAATCACAGCACTTAGGAGGGACCAAGGAGACCTCTTCGACCAATCCATTGCCTCTGTGGAAAGTTCAGGAGGTGGAGATGTCACCGGGAGAGCCAACAGAAACTGGAGTCCACAAATTAGTTATTGAGTGGGCCCGCCATGCAGCAAAGGTCACGGGCAGGCAGAAACAAACGAACACTGAGAGTCTGGCAGCCGATGTGGGAACGGCAGAGGAGTGGAAAGCTGGGTGGACACTCGAGGGAATCGGAGTTGAGGCAGAAGCATAGTGAATGGAGCCAGAGGGTGTCAAGAAGATAGGAGGCCACTAACAGCACAAATAATCCTGCCACACTCCTGAAGAAGCGAGGCTTTCCCAGGTACAGGTTCATATCCTGGGCCATTACAGGAGTAGGGAGAGGGAGGTAGAGAATCAGAGCACCAACCTCTCCATACTCCAGTTGGGTCTTTCTGAGCTACTTTTACAAGCCACAAAATTCATTGAGACTAATTCCCCCTTTACTGGTATTCTATGTGGCGCCCACTTGGTAAAGGGAGCTCTATTTGATGGCATGTAAGCACTACGGAAACCCACGCACAATCCATAACCCTGGTATCCTTTATACCATTATAGAAAATCTGCACCTTTTGTCTTCTTCTGAGGGGCATCCTCCAGATTGGTGGAGCTGACTTTCTCCATTCAAAAGAAAGAGGAACTGACTTCTTCAAAGCACCAAGATTTTCCCTCTGACCTCCATAAAGCTACAGTGACTAAATAAATTACATCTGATTGAAAATGTGTCACTGATGGTGGGGATAGGACTTCAGACTCCAGTTCTCCCTGTGGCAGGAAGCCGCCAACGATAGCCCAAGCTCCAAGAGGACCCTACTTATTCCTGCGGGACCTCCCGTGGGCCAGTCTGTTCCTGTCCATGGGCGTTCGAGGCTGGGCAGTGCCTGCCCTCTTTTATTCATTTTTCTTCCCCCTGCTGTCTACCTGGTGAGTGTTTGTGTCCTATGCGGACAGTTGATAAGCGGGAAAGGAGTACCACCACCACCAACAGTATGTTGGAAAGGGCAATGGGAATTGTGGCAATGGAAATTACATTGACAGAAAGGAGGTGATCCTTGGATTGTGGGTTAAATCAAGGTTCACGACTGTCATAAACACCTCTGCCTGTGGGTTCTCCTGTACTATATCTAGTCAATGATTTGCTGCAACAGGAGATTCCACCCATTTTGGAGGAAACAAGAGTAGGCAAAATTGGTAACCATTCACCACCCTCAAATTCTGGCAGCTCTAGAAGTACTTTACCTACTTTATCTAATCGGGAGCCAGCCATTAAGAAGAAAAAGCATGCTACAAAGTCAGCAAAGGGTCCTGGGACAAGGAGTAGTAAATCCACATGCCTGGGGCAGTTGACCAATTGGTGTTTCATACTGACCTTATCACAATCAACACATACTGTAGACAATTAGGGCTCAATTGTCTAGTATTGAGGAAACATCGGCTTGATATTTTACCAAGAATATCTGTGCTTAGTTAGTTAGATAGGTTTTAAATATATAGTGCGCAACAGATACCCAAAAAGGGTTTCCCGGCGCATAGGACGGGTCAGGGATGGGAGCCATGAAGTAATAGAGTCGTTATTTGTCAAATAACCAAGGTTTCAAAGGTTTGTAAAACTGTATGTAATTAGTATCGTTTCGGAGGGTTGTGGGTAAAGAATTCCAAGTGGCGGGACCAAAGTAGGCAAAAGACCTACCGCCCATCCGGGCAAGTTTGAATTTGGGAACAACAAACCTTCCTTGAGTAGCGGAGGGGAAAATAGGGGCTGACTAAGTATTGAAGATAGATTGTTATCTGTGTCCGCACTCAATTAATTCTCAATCGCTCAAAAAAATTCTTATCTATGCCCAAACGGATCACTCATTTGACATTTTAGCCTCTTCTAATAGCACTGTCACTACAATTCAGGAGAAACTCATGGTGTCTGCTGGCTCAAGAACATGTAATGTGAAAGAAAGAAGATCCCTTGGGGTAAATCCTATGTAAGATAGACCTCAATGTTCACACTTCACACACTCATGTATATTTCATATCCACACCTACTTCCATTGGACCATATATAAAAGGGAAAGCAACAAAGTAAATAACAAATATATATCACATGTATTTATTATATGTTTGTATACAAAATATTATAATTAAAAAATACAATAATTCATACAATTAATAGCACAAAAATAATATCTTTAAAAAAAAAACTGAGATGTAAACACATTAAAAATCAATCTCTCTAAGCATGAAAGCACCACGAGTAAAACACTAGCAGCTAGACAGGAAAATTGGTCTTAATATTCTACACCTCCGTCATGACACAGTATTACAAGCCTGGGAATATGCCATCTACAATTAGCCTTCTTTCACCAGTGCTAAAAGACCGGATAGTGTATCAAAATATAGCGTTGACACGTTTCGATGTTTTTTTGTCTTATTAGTCCATTTTTAACAAGACCTCTATTGTGTGCACCCTTTCTTATGTCGGAGGTTTTCATGCATTCACCTATAATGAGATATGGTCAATGTTATCTTTATTCTCTAGCAACACATGGTAGAATACATCTGAGACCCCATTGAAACCCCCGATGTCCCTAAAGTAAACAGGAAAGTTATTCTTTCATTTACTAGTTATTAAATAAACCAAGTGTAAACTCAGCAGAAATAATCTGACAGATGGTCTAGTTATTCCACCCAAACATGATCCTGCCCAGTTGGGAGGTAAACCTAATTAAGCCTAATCATAACACTGTCTCTGCCTTTCCTTACAAGGACAAACTGCATTTACCTCCAGCCTCATGCCCATATGTTTTAGTTCTTGCTGTTCTCCCCCCCACTTAAGGAGCCCCAGAAAGAACAATGGCCAGAGCTTCGTGAAAAATGTCTCGGAAGCATAAATGCTTTAACATTTCACTTTTTAATGAAATCTTGATGGCCAGAAGGGTAGGTTGGCTAGGATATTCTAGGAAGGACAATGGATGAGACTGCATCATTATAAACTTCAGTAGATCAGCTACAGTAAGTATCTGCTAGGCTTGACATATGTTCTCCCATTAGGCTACTTTTATAAGCCAACTGGGCAGGAAATCTTCTCTGAGAGTGCTATTTTAAATAATCCTAGACCTGAGTTTGACTTTGAAAATGCTCCGTCAAGAATTATTGAACCATGTCTGACTGAGGGACAAAAAGAACAAAATATCCATAAAGTCCGAATTAAGACCTCATTTCCAACCTCAAGTCTTATGCAAGATTATCCCTTCTGATCCTCTCTCCCCTCCAATCAACATTTTTTAGAACAATAGGGACAATAGGTGTACAAAGCTGTCTGAACCTGATACGTGTCCAAAATTGTGTATTTTAAGTTGGAAAGTGGCTGTCTTTGCATGAAAATTATTGTTACCCAAGTGGGTAATGTTTATTAAAACCATTTGACATTCTACTGTTCCAGGAAACCTGGCTAGTGGACACTATTTATGTTGATGGCTTTCAATCAACCAGGGGATTGGAAGCGCGCTACTCACCCGTGAGGGTCTCAAGGTGCTGAGGGTGGTCCGCAGATCTGTTCAGCCGAAGAGCCATGTTTTGAGAGTCTTCCTGAAGGTGTTCAGGGAGGGGGCACATCTGATGTCTGCAAGGAGCGCATTCCAGGTTTTGGCCGCAATGTGAGAGAAGGATCTTCCACCTGCTCTGGCTCTGTGGATGCGCGGGGTTTCGGCCAGTGCGAGGTTGGAATATCGGAGGTTTCTTTTGGGTACATGGGAGTTGATTCTGTTGTTGAGGTATTTGCTTCCAGTGTTGTGTAGGCATTTGTAGGCATGGATGAGACTTTTGAAGGTGACTCTTTTCTTCATGGGGAGCCAGTGGAGCGTTTGTAGGTGTTGGCTAATATGTTCGTGCAGGGGAATGCAGCGGCTGAGTCTGGCAGCATTGTTCAGTATCGTCTGGAGTTTGTAGAGTAGGGAATTGTTTATGCCGGCGTAGAGTGTCTTTCCATAGTTCAGTCTGCTGGTGATGAGTGTGAGGGTGACTGTCTTCCTTGACTCAGGGGGGATCCAATTGAAGGTCTTGCGGAGGATGTTGAAGCAGCTAAAGATGGTGGCGTTGACTTAAGGGTTAATGTTGAGGGATGAGTTGAGTATGATGCTGAGGTTTCTAGCGTGGTCTGAGGGGGTAGGTGGGCTTCCGAGGGTGGTCAGCCGCCTCGTGTTGTCCCATGCTGAAGGGGTGGTTCAGAGGACGAGGACTTCTGTCTTCTCAGCGTTGAGTTTTAGGCAGCTGTTGGTCATTCGGACTGCGATGTCCTGCATTCCTTTCTGTAAGTTGAGTCTGGAGGTGGTGTGGTCTTTGGTGAGAGAGAGGATGATCTGGCTGTCGTCAGCGTAGGTTACGATGTTGAGGTACATTTGAGTTCAATTGGAAGAGAACAGATTTTAAAGAAAGGCCCTTATGGCCCTTATTTTAGTTTCTACTTACATTTTGTCATAGAGAAACATGTATCCCATACATCGAGGATTACATAAAGTCCTGACCGCCATTTTTATGGCTGGCCATTTGGAAAAAAAAGCTTGTTTAAACAGGAACTTCATTAACAATTGCATTGGTTGTGAGGAGGAGATTGAAATTACATGGTTAGCTGGTGTAGGATCCATATTATGCTCCATCAGTATTGAAAGGATTTTTGATGACCTACTTAACAACTTAAATATTAAAGTAAAACAGTTCTTGCAAGCACTATATGACCAGGCAATTTCCAATAATCTGCATAAGGCAAACATGAAGGAGAGCATGTCAAATTACATGTTACTTGCCCCCTCAGATAACATGACAATGTACTTAACTAGAGTGAGAGGCAAGTGGGAAAGAAGCCTTCTATTTTGGTATAGGGCTGGTTAAGTGAAATATCAGTAATGTTTCCAGCTGGGTTTTAATATTCATTTGGATTTTACTCCATGTCCCTGTGATGGCAACTCATGACAGTAAATGTTACATTTTATGTTTTTTTGTGGGTTTATCTTATTTATTCCAAACATTTTCCGGTCCCTTTTTTGAAGAAACGAGGAGTCAGGCACTTACTAGAGGCATGTGAATTGTTTCTTCACCTGAAAGATGAAGCTGAGACAATTTGTTTGGGTGCCTTTTTGAAAGCTGCTCTGAGAGCACTTTGCTCCATGAATACAGCACAGCTCTGATGCATGATTTTGCACTTCATGTATGTTTGAAGGTTCTTGATCTCTAAACTGTTTTGTTCATTATACATCATATTTATGCATGTTTATCGTTTTTAATGTAATGAATTGGATGCATTTTTATTGTTGCACTTTCATGAAGTATTTATGATGCTGCCTAAGCCAAAGGATGTTTATGCCAGTGTCCAGTGTCACAGGACCCAGGCAGTGGGCAAAGACCTTGGCTGTGGATGTGTTCCTCCTATTTTGGCGGGTGGCCTGGGGGCTGGGCCCAACTCCTTTCTAAGATTCAAAGGATGCCTTCCATGACTCTGGCAAATGTACCTCACCCCCATGCCTGCCTCCTCTATTTCCTCCTAGCCATCCAGGCTCCAATCCCAGTGGGAGAGCAGCTCCCCCAGAACTGGGTTTGAGTGGGAAGAGGGGAGGGTTTGCTCATTTCCCTTGCCATACATCGAGGGGCACTGGAGCTCTGCACAAGGGATACAAGGTTCTGTCATCTTCAATTAAGGGAGAGAGTTGCACTGTTGGATTGTTTGTATTAGGGCACATAGGAACCACTGCTAAAGAGAGGATGGATGCCCCAGCCAATTTGTTTTTCTATTGGTCAGGGAGAGGCCAGTAATCCTTTCTTCTAGAGAATAGTGTTAGGCAACTTTTTCAGGACACTACTGGGCCTTTGGAAGACAGTAGAAGGACTGAGCCTGCTGTTAAAATCTGTGGAGAGAACCCATAGTCTGCGTCAGCTCCCACTCTTGGATAGAAAAGTGTTCTCCAAATGACAGTGGCTGATCTCGTAGTAAGCTGCAGCTACACAGAAGCTTCAAGAATACCACTTTCCTGAAGGACCCCACCTGACTAGCTTAATCTGGACCCTGCTTGTGGGTTGTGTTGCAGTAAGTCCTAACTCCCAAGTACTGATCCTGACTCCTGGAACGCTTGGCTGGTATTAAAATGTATTTCTCCTACCCAAACTGCAAAAGCTGGGATTCCAAAACCTTTTGCCGAGGTTTTCTCTGAAGAACTGGTAGGAGACCAGGATCATCATTGTTCCAAAGCCATTAAAGTTGAACAACTGGTTGGATCCAACTTGTGGGTCTGCTCTGCTAAATGAGATCTGACTTCCAGAAAGTTTTTAAGTCTTAACAGAGTGCTTCAGGGAGAACCACCAAGAAGTTGAAGCAGATCAACATCGAGGCCTTTCTGGCCACAAACTCCAGATTTCCTTTAGGTCATCGCTCTAGTCTTGACACTGCCTTGCTTGCCCGGTCACGTTCACCCGGCTACATAAGGAACTGATGAAGCCACCGCGCAATAGCACGTTCAGCAGGCGCGCCGCTGGCTTGCCAAAGGCGCTCCTAATGCACCCTGTCTGCACCGGTCCGTGCCCAGCCAGGACCAGGGACCAGGACCCCTGTCGGTTTAACCATCAAAAAATATACCTACACTACAAAAGAACTTAATAGTTATTGAGGAACCTCAACAAGTAAGTGCTACATTCTATGCCACCAGATGGCTTTACTAAGGACTGCCAATTCTGTCATTTTAAATTCTGCCATGTGTTGAAAACTCCTTCAGACTCGCCTACTAAAGAGGTTTTTAGAATGTTGCTTCTGAACTGTCATTCATTACCTAAACACGCAGTAGAAATTCATCTACTGTTAGAAGAAGAAAACCCTGATATTTTATTTTTGACAGACATGGCTGAATGCAGATGCTGGCCCTGCTATTGTTCAAGCCAGATGCTGGCCCTGCTATTGTTCAAGCCCTACCCCCGGGCTATGCAATACAGAGGCTTGATAGGGAAATAGGGAGAGGAGGTGGAATAGCTATTATCAACAAAGATACATGTAGTTGCCACACCACCTTGAATTCTCTACAAGAATGTGAAAGTCTTTTTTTCACTATCGGTATATCCCATGTCAGCACTTTCTCAGGTATTTTAGTGTACTGCGCCCCAGGACCCTTACGCAAATTTTGCGAAGTGCTTTCTGATACTGTAGCGGGACTGGCTAGCTCTCTCCCCAACTTTACCCTTCTTGGGGATATCAATTTACAATTGAAGGGCTAGTTAGTAGGTCTACCCACAGTAAAGGCCATCTACCGGACCCTATTTTTTCTAATATTCCCAGTCTACTGGTCAAGGATCCCATTCCATTACCCTGGTCTGACCACTCTCTTATCCCACTTATATGGTCAGCGCAAGACAGTCCCATTCCGGCTGAGAAAAGCATCAGGCATATACGTGTGTGGGCAAAAGTGTCCACCAAATCTTGGATAACTATTTTGGAAGACACTATTCCCACCATAGACTGCAATCCAGTAACTGCTAATGATGAACTCAATAGATGGTTAGAGTCGTCACTTAACATTATTCTGCCAAAGAAACGCACTCACAATAAATCGGGAGCCAATCACAATCTCTGGTATACGCCCAAACTGCGGGAATTTAGGCAGTCTAGTAAGAAGCTAGAGAGGAATTGGAGGAAAGATCCTACAGATGCTAATAGAATTAAATATAGACTTGGATTAAGGACCTATAAGCTTAAAATAAAATCAGCCAAATCCCTTTACTATGAAAAAAGAATTACTTCAGCAGCAAATTGCTCTCGTGAAATTTTATAGATTGCTAAATCACTTTTAACTCCTCCTGCGCCCCCCATTGTTATTGACGATATCCCTTTAAGCTGTAATTCAAGTGCAGAATTTTTTAATGACAAAATACAAACGATTTACAAGTCTTTCCCTGTAGCGACAACTCCACACACATTACCTTCATCTACCTCTTCCACCCATCTGATGGAAGCTATCCCCCTATTGAATTTGATCTCACTTCAGGGGATTTTGGCCAACTGAAATCTGGAGCACCTACTGATGCCGCCCCCCTAGCATTTTAAACTAGTTTCTGAGACTGTAGTACCTGTGATCTTAGAAGTGATCAACACTTTTTTTAGAAAAGTGACTAGTACCTCCCCTTTGGATTCAGGCTATAGCTAGAGCTCTTTTAAAAAAACCTACCCTTGATCCCGAGGTGCTAGCAAACTACGGCCCGATTTCTTTACTCCCAGTAATAGGAAAAATTACAGAGAAGTACGTAAATTCCACAATCTTAACCTTTCTAGAAAACAATAATGTTTTCACCCCACACAGACAGGGTTTAGATCTCAGCAAGGCACTGAGACTGCACTTGTGACAATGGTAGAAGAACTAAGGAAAATTCTGGATGGAGGAGGCTGCGCTGCACTCATTTTGCTTGATCTCAGCGCAGCCTTTGATACGGTTGATCACCAGTTACTAATTCAAAGACTCCAGAAGGTTGAAATTGCTGGCTCAGCAGAAAAGTGGCTACAATCCTTTTTCAGAGGATCGCTCCTTTGTAATATTTGAAGAGGAATTTACCTCAAAGCCAATGCCTCTTAGGTGTGGGGTTCCTCAGGGCTCATCCCTGAGCCACACTCTATTTAACGTTTACATGAGTTCCCTGGCGGACATAGTAACACCATTTGGCATCCAGATCATCAAATATGCTGACGATACACAGTTAGTGGTGTCGCTCAGCCAAGGTGACAACTCAGCCTCAGGCTTGGCATTATGCTTTGAAATAGTCTCTTGGTGGATGGATAGCTCATGACTTAAACTTACTGGAGCTAAGACAGAACTGATGCTCCTGGGTAGCCATACCACACAGTGTATAGACCCCTTTTGGCCTAATTGTCTTGGCCAACCCACCTCCCCTAAAGTCCAAATTAAGAGCTTCGGAGTGTGGGTGGATCACATCCTGGATTTTAAGGAGCAAACACGCAAGGTGTTAGCTTGCTGGTATGGGATTTTAAGAATGCTCAGAAAGTCCCTCCCCTTGCTTCCTTTTTCTGCTAGAAGAGTGCTGGTCCAGGCACTAATCCTGTCCCTCCTGGACTATGCTAACACTCTATACCTAGGAGCTCCCCTCTCTACTATCAAAAAGCTGCAGATTGTGCAAAATTGTGCTGCACGTCTGCTCACTAATTCTCCAAAACGTACTTCAGCCAAACCTGTGCTTACCGCGCTCCACTGGCTACCGATCCAAGAAAGAATGTGTGTATAAGGCGATGTGTATTACTCACAAGGCCTTATTAGGTAAAGGCCCATGTATCATTAGATCTATCATTCAGCCTTATCACCCCTCTAGGTCGTTAAGATCTGACAACAAGTAGTTGGCAGCAATTCCTAAAATAAGGAAAGCTTTGCATATAATGCTGCAAAACTGTGGAACCATTTAACCCTCTGGATTCGCCTTGAACCGAACTATCTGACCTGTCGCACGCTTCTTAAGACCTTTTCATTTCCTTAACTTCTCTCGAACTCGAAGCGGCCTGCATTAGCGCTGGGATGTCCTCGGGTAGCCATGCGCTCTAGAAATGTCATTCATTCATTCATTCCCCTTCCTGGCAACTTATATCCAGGACAAAGAACCAGTCTAACGCTTCCAGTTGCCTTTGGTTGCCACTCTGCAGTTTTGGTGCTATTTTTAATGAAACTTTTAAAATGATATCTCCGGTCCCCCTTATTGGATTTTTATTCCATATGTGTCAGTTTCTTCATCAATATATTCTCAATTTGTTTCTCTCTAAATTGGGATCCTTATTGTGTTTTTTCACATCATTTTACTGTCTTGGTACTTCTAAATGCTTTACACATTTTCTTTAAGTTAAGCCTGTCTACACTGTGCCGAAAGTACCAGCAGTGGAGCTCAAGTTTAAATTACTGAAACATTTATAGGATCTAACAAGAATAGTGCCATTATTACATTTAATGAACTACCATCCAACCTAAGTAATAATCCTCTTTCTCTCAGTCATTGCTACCACTTACAAACTACTAACTTTTCATACAGTGTCCCCAATCCAACGTTCATTAACACATGATGTAGTTCCTAATTTTTCTGAAATGGAGATAGGGATTTTTAAAACGCTAAAGCAAAAAGTAGCAAAGAATGGCAAAGTGTTATAATCAGAGTCAAAGGTCTTGGTAGAACCTAGGCAATTTCAGGCAGACTATGACGAAGAGGGGATCAGATATGGCTGACGGGCCACATTGATTTGTGTGTTTACCATGGGAATTTGTTACCTGTATGGTTCTCAAAGTCTAGCAGAGAGACAAGGTAAGATTCTGAAGCCAGTGAGGATCACTCAACGTTAGATACATTTTCTCCAGGCTCTCACTGAAGCTTTAAGATCTGGTACCAAAAGCCCACAGTATGACTAAGCAAGATTTACTATTTGCTGAGTTCTTATCACTACTAGGATGCATTCTTTACCTTGCCGTGGTCCCATTGCTTGATTTGCACTTGATCACTTTTGTGGTTCTTTAAGGACAATGGAGGGGTCACTCCCAAGTCAGTATTGCATCAATAAAGAAGCTTGATCAGTGTCTTTGCTGCATCAATCAATATCTTTAACAATGCATGCGGTTAATAAAACACATCAGCCAACACGTTTCGTTCAAAGAATGAACTTCATGAGGGCAATATGGTTGAAGGATGAATGAGCGATTTGAAACCTGTAATGTCAATCACGGCGTGTCAGCTCGGCTGTACAGGTAGCTGACACGCCGTGATTGACATTACAGATTCCACTTTCCCGCCCCCTTATCAAGTAGGCACCCTTCCAGCCAAAATGCAGGGGAGACCAATCACTACCTTGATGAGCTTCCCTGCTTTGGGCGATAGAACCTAGACCTGGCCTGCAACTGCAGGGGCATATTCCAGTTCTACGCCAATCTAAACCCATTTCAATTCCTCTGTCCATACTCTCAGTGTTCACCAAGCTAATCCATGGAGAAGCCTTCTCCTCATCTGTGGACACCACCTGTGCAGCATCTAACCTAAACTTGTTCACAGGTGTGTCCTAACAGACAGACAGCAAGACACTGTGGCCACAGACAGTAGTCAGGGATGAGACCCAGGCCTTATGCCTCTCAGGGCTCTCGAACATCTGTGGCGTCAGAGAGCGGGGGGCAGCAGCCCCAGGTGCTTGGCACCCTTTGTCCACTTTCCCTCCTGTCAGGTCAGGTATTACATCCTGGCACTGACCCACCAGCCCCAGGCCTGTACCTGATGGCTGGACAAGAGACTGGGGTGGCCTCTCCCAATCAATCAATCAATCGATAAACACTTGTAAGGCGCGCTACTCACCCGTGAGGGTCTCAAGGCGCTGAAGGGGGGTGCCTGCTATTGTTCGAATAACCAGGTCTTGAGGTGTTTCCTGAAGGTTAGATAGTCCTGGGTCAGTCGTAGGTGTGCGGGGAGGGAGTTCCAAGTCTTGGCTGCTAGGTAGGAGAACGATCTTCCTCCGGTGGTGGTTCTGCAAATCCGTGGGACGCTGGCGAGGGCGAGGCTGGTGGAGCGGAGCTCGTGGGTGGGAGTGTAGAACGAGAGGCGGCTGTTGAGGTATTCGGGCCCATGTTGTGGAGCGCTTTGTGTGCGTGGGTGAGCAGCCTGAACGTGATCCTCTTGCTGACGGGGAGCTAGTGCAGGTTCCTCAGGTGGGCGGATATGTGACTGTGGTGAGGGATGTCGAGGACGAGTCGTGCGGTGGCGTTCTGTATGCGGTGAAGGCGTTTCTGAAGTTTGGCTTTGGTTCTTGCATACAGGGCGTTTCCGTAGTCCAGTCGGCTGGTGACGAGGGCCTGGGTGACCGTCTTTCTGGTTTCGGTGGGGATCCACCGGAAGGTCTTTCGGAGCATGCTCAGGGTGTTAAAGCATGAGGATGAGACTGCGTTGACTTGACTTTAGCCGGGAAGGGGAGAAGAGAGATGGGGCGGAAGTTCCTGAGGTCTTTGGGGTCCGCTGTTGGTTTCTTCAGAAGGGCGTTGATTTCTGCATGTTTCCAGCTTCCCGGGAAGGTGGCTGACGTGAAGGAGCTGTTAATGACGTTCCAGAGGTGGGGTGCGATGATGGTGTCAGCTTTGTTGAAGATATGGTGAGGGCATGGGTCGGAGGGGGAGCCGGAGTGGATGGTGTTCATGACGCGGGTGGTATCTTCAGTGCTGATGGGGGTCCATACGTTGAGGCTAGTGGTGGGGGTTGTTGGTTTGGTGGCTGGAGGTGGAGTCTGGGGTCTGAAACTGTCGTGTATATCTGCGATCTTGCGGTGGAAGAATGTGGCGAGGTAGTTGCAGAGGTCTTGCGACGGTGTGATGTCGTTGTTGCTGGCGCTGGGGTTGGAGAGCTCTTTGACCATGCTGAAGAGTTCCTTGCTGTTGTGGGCGTTGTTGTCCAGATGCTCTTTGAACGATGTCCTTTTGGTGGTGCGGATCATCTGGTGGTATTCATGGGTGGCGCTCTTGAGGGCTGTCATGTTTTCTGATGTCCGTTTGTGGCGCCAGGCTATTTCAAGGGTTCGGCATGATTCCTTTGCGATTTTGAGGGTGTCTGTGAACCATGCGGTTTTTCTGTTGTTAGTCTTGCCTGGGGGTTTCTTCAGAGGGGCGAGGTCATCGGCGCAGTTGGTGATCCATTGTGCGAGATTGTGTGCTGCGTCGTTGGTGTCGGGGGTGTCGACAGGTGGGTTCTGGCTCAGTGATGTGGTCAGTTGGTCTGTGGTGACTTTGTTCCAGCATATGTGGGGGATCTGTAGTGTCTGGTGGTGGGAGGTGGTCTTCTTGAAGGTGAAGTGGATGCAGCTGTGGTCGGTGGAGTGGCTGAAGGAGACTTGGTTGATGGCGGAGAAGATGGGGTCGATCGTGTGGCCAGCGAGGTGGGTGGTGTCTACCAGTTGCTTGAGTCCAAGGTTGGCGAAGTTGTTGAGCAGGGTGGTGGTGTTGTTGTCGTTGTTATTCTCCAGATGGAAGTTCAGGTCCCCTAGGAGGAGGTACTCTGGTGAGGCTAGAGCTTGCGGGCTGATAAAGTCGGTGATGGTTTCGCTGAATTGTGTCCGTGGGCCCGGGGGTCTGTAGATGAGTGTTCCTCTGAGGGTGGTCTGGGGGGATCTGGAAGTGTAGGTGTTCGGCAGTGGTGAGTGTGTCTTCGGCATTGGTCATGACGCTGATGGAGTTCCTGTAGATGATGGCGATTCCTTCTCCAGTTTGGTTGATGCGGTCCTTCCGGGTGATCTTGTAGCCGTCCGGTATGGCTATGGCGATGTCGGGGACCGAGGAGGCGTTCATCCAGGTTTCCGTGAGGAAGGCGACGTCCGGTGCTGTTGTGTCAAGGAGTTCCCAAAGTTCGAAAGGCCCTGAAAGAAAAGTCAAAATGCTCCAGCAGGCCAATGTTAAAGCCTATATAAGAAGATGAACTCCATTAGGTTGTATATCTACTTGACACAAGCTCACTGAAATGAATTTTCTTCTACAAAGAAGCTCTAAGTAGGATAAACCTCATCTTCAAACCAGTGACACTGTGTCTTGGCCAGAACGGCTTGGATGTTTTGTCCAAGTCCTCTGGCAGCTGGAATTATCACAGCTTTTTAGAGGTTGTAGGAGAGGTCCAGTTAGACACAGCCACAGATTCCAGGCCTTCAGGGAGAGCACTTACGGGTCAAGTCTCACTCCAATTGAGGGCACCAGCAGGGCACAAGTTAAGGTCCAGTTGTGGGTCCTTGCAGTTGGGACCATAAGCATAAGACTTGTAACTGCACACAGTTTTTGCTATAGCCCATTACCCTTGCCCATCTACTGATCAGTCCCACATACCCATTTTGTGTGCAAAAATGAGCAACAACTTTAATTGAAATTAAGTATATATATATATATGTAGATATGTAGATATATATATATTCACTGAAAAAACCATAGGTTATACACCATATATAGTTAGGAATTAGCATTTAAAAAACCTTATTTTACTCACACAAAACCATTGAAATTCCATATATAGTTAGTTGTACTAACTATATATCGCGCACCCGCAATCCACTGCTGATCATGTCACATATTACATCATTCATGACATGGTCAGTGACATCACTGATGACATCACTGATGACATCTCAAATGACATCACTGATGACATCACTGATGACATCTCAAATGACATCACTGATGACATCACTGATGACAACATCCAGTGACTGTATGTTTCTGTAAAGTTAAAATATGTCTTACATATTGAAGAATGAGTGGATGTAGAAGTGTCTGAACAAAGGATTTAGTAGGTGCATGACTGACTGTATGAGTGAGTGATTAAATGTGTCTCACTGAGTGCATGGGTTAGTGACTAAACTGTCTTAATTTGTGCATCATTATGTCTGTTGTTCTGTAAACTGCTGCATGTGTTGATCAGTAGCTATATGATTAACTATATGGGTTATTGATTGGTTGCCCAAGTATTTGTATGGGAGACTGAGAGTGTGTATGGGTGGCTGGGAGGTGTATGACTCTCTGCATAGATGTATGGGTTCAAAAGTTCATGTGGAAACAGCTGTATGGGTGGTTGACTGTGTGCATGACTGTATTGGTGAGTGAATAGATATCTCAGTGCTACATGTCAAAGTAAGTACATATGTAAAATACAGTACATGTGAGAGTTGACATATATAAATAACTGTGCATAAGAGCCAGTGAATGTGTGAGTGGCTGTATGGATCATTGTGAACTTGTATCCAGGATTGTATAAGTGAGTAAATATGTTTTAGTATATGTTTGAATAAGTAAGGTGTGTTTAACTGTATAGTTAAGGAAATGGAGGTGTGATTGATTGTTTGCATGACTGACTAGGTGTGTGTGTAACTTCATGGATGAGTGACAATCTGCGAGTCTGTGTTTACACTGAGTGTATCTAAGGTTATATTAGAGTCTGAAGAGGTTCATCGTATTATCACATGAATGATGTCATCAGTGATGTGATCAGTAATGTCAAATGAGATGTCATCAGTGATGTCATTTGATATGTCATTTGAGATGTTATCAGTGATGTCATCAGTGATGTCATTAGTGATGTCATCAGTGATGTCATTTGAGATGTCATCAGTGATGTCATCAGTGATGTCATTTGAGATGTCATCAGTGATGTCATCAGTGATGTCATTTGAGATGTCATCAGTGATGTCATCAGTGATGTCATTTGAGATGTCATCAGTGATGTCATCAGTGATGTCACTGACCATGTCATGAATGATGTAATATGTGACATGATCAGCAGTGGATTGCGGGTGCGCGATATATAGTTAGTACAACTAACTATATATGGAATTTCAATGGTTTTGTGTGAGTAAAATAAGGTTTTTTAAATGCTAATTCCTAACTATATATGGTCTATAACCTATGGTTTTTTCAGTGAATTTCATTGGTTTTTTAAAAGCTAATATCTATAGCTGTAAAATGTATTCTTCTTTAAATCCAAAAATATATTTTATATGTTTATTAATAATTTTTTTTAAATATTTTTTTTGTTTCGCTCCCGGTCCGCGAACCGGGAAGCTTCCCGTTAGCTCAATTTGATGCCGCGACCCGGTCCGCGAACCGGTAAGAAATCAACATAGTGACGGTATCGCGTTGCCGCGTAATGCGTCTTATGACGTACTGCGTTAGCGCACCCGGAAGTGTCCCGGGGCGCGGACCGAGGCGCGAAGCTCAGCGACCCGGAAGCTAAACGGGGCGCGTACCGCAGCGCGTAACATGAGCGTGAGAGGTCATGTGACTTGTTAATAAAACTTTTCATTGGTTCATTTCACTTTTGGTTTCATAATGATGTAAGGCTAGGTCAGGTGACCTAAAAATAACACTTTTCATTGGTTGAGAAGTATTGTTTTTCCCAAATGATGAAAACCCCTCCTTCTTTCCTCACTCTGACTTTCATCATTGTGAGAGGAAGACCTTTACTACTATATGAGAAATGGCTTCATTGGTAGCTTCAGCTGGTGGACCCCCACCACCACCACCACCTCCTCATGGGAAGAGAGGACCACCTCCCCAGGTCATGACCAACACTGAGGAGGAAGAGGAAGAAATGGATGAGGAGGGAGAAGAACCACAGTTCTTAGAAGAGGTGCCCCGGGTTTCCAGAAAGAAAGCCAGTTTCATCTGGCAGTTTTATTCGATCCCTCGTGGCCAAAAAAAAGTCAATGCGAGGTATGTCACCTGCCTCATATGCAAAGAACAATTATCCAGAGGGACGGACAAGAAATATAGTTACAGAAATCACACAATGCACAGGCACATGACAAGGAAGCATCCGCTCAATTACAGCCGGGCGGAAATAAGGGATATGCAGGACAATCCAAGACCAACTCCTGTGGCCAGACCAAGAATACCAATTTCATTAACACCAGAAGAGGCACGGGAAACTGTGCCAAATATACAAGAAAATTTTGGCCACATGATACACTCTTGTATGCACTGTCGTGCGTTGTTAGCGTGTGGCAACATGAGCATCAATGCACTCAACCTGGCGTATGAACACCATGATTGCCCTAACCGCCCCCAGTAATTTTTTTTTTGCTCCTGTTGAGCCCTTTTCAACGCCTGTTTTTTGTTGTTTCCCCCCCCCAAAAAAAAAACAAAAAAAATATAAAATCGTTCAAAAAATACAAAAAAAACAAAAAATACAAAAAAATACAAAAAAAATATAAAACAACAAAAATATTTAAAAAAAAGTTCTTTTCAGAACTACCTTCCCTTTCAAAAAAAATTGCTAGAATGTTTAGCACTCTGGCAAGCTCTATTTCTTTTGGTTCGCTCCCGGGTTAGCTTCCCGGTACGCGGACCGGGAGCTAACCAAAAAAAAAAAAAAAAAAAAAAAGAGTAAGTATAAGGAAAGTAAACAGAGAGTGATGTTAAAAGAAAGACAGCTATAGGGAGTAAAGAAGAGATACTGTTTAATAGATCTATTTACCGAAGAAAAGACGGAAGAGGGTATAATTGTGAAAAACAAAATAGATAACGAAGTGAAAGAAAAAAAAAGAGAGTATAACATTAACAAAGAAGAGTTTCTTGGAGAATGTGAGTGAATGTTCAAAATAAGATTAAAACATGAGGAATAACAGAGAGAAAAAATAGAAAACAGAAAACAAAAAAGAACAGAAAAAGATTATTTGAAACAGCAAAGAAATGTAAGTAACATAGAGCCATATCATCAACATAGGCAATAAAAGTTTTGCAGCTTTTATTGGCAGAAATGTGTCGCTAAAGCTGCTTTTGCGGCAGAAAACTGCCGCTAAAACCACTTTTGCACCAGTTTTCTGCCAATAAAAAGAGCAATAATTTTATTGGCTGTGTTCATAATATGCCCCTTAGTGTGCTTCAACTACACAGAGAAAGCATTATGAACAAGTAGTGATAGAGTGATCAGTCAAAGACACTAAGAGTAATAGAGACGGAGTGAGTGAACAAGAGTGAGGAACTATGAGAAGAGAGGGACTGAGAAAAAGAGTGGAAGGAGTTGAGTAAGTAGGTAATAGAGAAAGGAATGAGGGAAGTAGCAAAGGCAGGAAACTGAGGGTTAAAGAAATGAAGCAGTGGAACTAATAGTAGGTGAATGTGATAGAAATGTAACGAAAAGAGTACAAAGCATTTACCTTATAATTGTCGTTAAATTACTCACTTTTTGTTTTTATACTTTCAATCTGTGAAAGAGAGAACAAACATTTCAAAAATATTAAAACATGTATTTAAAAATTACAAAAGACAAGGGAAAAGATTGAAGGACAAACAGTTTTTCAACAACTTTGACACTTACAGAAGCTTCTGCTTCTCCAGGCCCCCTACACAGTCCTAAAGATATACATTTTAAACTAACAGTATCTTGATGCAGATGAAGTGAGGCCTATCTTAAAACATGGTGCATCTTTTGCATTGTTGTTGTCTCAGAAAAGTGTCGCAAGACACTAAAATTTTAAATAATTGCTTCAGGATGCCAATAAGATGTGTCCTATCCAGAGGTTTGTTTGAGGTGAGGCCTACTCAGGGTTGCAGATGAAAGTTCGAGTTGTTGAAGAGAATAGAGGACATAATACATGTGAAGGTCTACCAATGAAGTGAGTCATGTCCACTGCACTCTTGAACAAAGTCCAAACCTCCTATGTTTCCCTGGACAGACCTAAACTTGATCTGCACAATGTGATTCGTAATGATAGGAAACACCGGTGATGTAATTGAAATACGTGCAATTTATTTTGCTCATTTCACAATCACATCACTTGTGTTTCCTTTGCTTAGGTATCTCATTGTGCAGATGTAGTCTAGCATATGAAAGAATACGCAGAAGTGCAGCACTGCATGCAACAACTTTGACACTTACAGAAGCCTCACCTTCTCCATACCTCCTACACAGTTCTACATATACATCATAAATGCAAACAGTACAGAATTAATTATACATGTTAAATGGTTTATTTTTGCTGTTCTCAGAATGTATCAAAATTCACTAAAAACAGTGACTTGAAGGTATTCATCATATAACAGCGGGGAAAAAAAAACACAATCAAAATGATTGTGTTTAAAAAACCCAAACAACATAAGAAATCAGAATTCAGAACTCCTTAAAGTTAACTTACTTTCCATGACGTCAAAGGATGTCCTATGAACAGCTTACACTCTTTTGTGCTGCTATTACTTTCAGCCCGCCACTTTCTGAAAGAAAATCTCCATCGTTTTTAAAAACATGTTACATGCAATAAATGACTTCTTGCTCTCTACCACAAGTTTCCACAAGGCCAAATCTTGTCAGACCCATTTATAACTCTTGGATTTCTTGTAAGCCAATCCCGTCATTTGCCATTTCCGCAACTTTCAGAATTAAAATGTTGAAGATCATTTTCACAATCCTGGAATAGTAATATCTTCCCCTTCTTGCTCAGTCATGTTCTACATTTCCTATGACACTGATACTGCTTACTATGAAGCAGACTTACACTAACTCTATGACTACTACAATTATTTAATTCTCTACATCACTTTCAATCACAAAGCAATGTAAAACAGTAGACAGCGTTGCAGACTTACATTCCCTCTACTCTATGTTTTGATTGGCTGCTTCAATTAGCTTATAAAAAGAAATAGTTTTTCTGAACTCATTCAAAGTGCACTTATTTCTCCATGACGTCCAGTCTTATGGTTAGAAGTTATGTCTCTGAACTACACTTATCCTCAAGGCCAAATTGTGTAGGAGCCATTAGAACTTTTTGAAATTCCACAGAGCACATCCCAAGATTATTTCCCTAAAATTTTGGTTTTAAAAACACCAGGTAAGAGTTTTTAAGGTCATACGGCAATTTTTTTGTGAAAATTAAAACAGAATCGTTGCAGAATGACCAGCCATTTCTAGACTTTAAATAAGCTGTGTAATGTCCTGATGTTATTGAAGGGCCGTCATGATATATAATTGCTGCAGTTACAAAAGTCCTTCCTGATATTGACAACTGCGAAGCTACAAAATTTTTAATTAAAGTTGTCAATTTTGTTCCATCAGGCCTACATCGTTGGAACATTAAAATGACATACTGGCCATATGTTCGTATAAATAATGTGGACATCATTTCAGATTTACATTGGCTACACTCCATGTTGTGATCAGCTGCTTTTACTAGCTTATTAAAGGAGACTGATTTACTGTCTGGCAAAGTTAAACATATAAATCTTTCTGAGTCTACACTAGTAGTACTTGATACCATACAGTTCTCGCAGTCATGCTGCCATTGATAAGAAAGCCCAAACAGCTGATCTACATCTACACCTTCAGCATGCAATACATCAAGCATATACATTAAAAACTCCTGACAATCTTGCTGAATATTTTGAGAGAATTGTGTTTGGCCTGAACATCTGTCTAACAGATTTCGAATTTCAGACACACTTTCTATGTTTCTTCTATCAGTGCTACATTTCTCTAACACAGAATTTAACAAACTGCAAAATCTTTGATCAGAATTGACCACAATCTCTTCTTTTACATTTTCTAGAGAAAACAAAACATTAACCACTACATTAGCATAGCAGTTGACACCAGAACTGTTTTCAAATTGAAAACCAACAACATCTTCAACAGAATCCTTTTTGTTTCTGCTTGTAATTTTAGGTTCATCGACTTTTCGTCTTTTTGCTACAACCTCCCCAGTATTGGTCACATTTCTTCGTTTCCGGCCTACCACACGTTTCTCAAACAAAGGATACTGAGGCAAATGTGGCGCATACTCTCTTCTTAACCTATTGTATTCCTTAACACAATCTAGATCCGCACAAATGTTTGTGACATCACACTCAATCAAGTACAATCCCGATAAAGTTCTAACTCGTGACAATGCCACATATGCCATACCCTCCTTGAACACAGAACTGCCAATATTCACCAATGCACTGTCTACACTTAAACCTTGCGATTTATGGATTGTCACCGCATATGCCAAGCAAACAGGAAACTGCTTACGGCGAACATATAAGTCTTTTACAAGCAAAAATCTAGCAGAGCAACGACCAATTAGCTGTACTTCCTCAATGCCATCAAATTTAATTTTTAAAAATTCAATTCCATCTTTATTTCTGTATTTTACAAAATCAACAACATTACCCAATGATCCATTTACCAGACCTCTTTCAACATGTAAATTCCTTCTTAAAATTATACGGCAGTTCAAGCACACATTCAGAGTCTTTTCAAAACCTGCAGTTTTAGATATACTCTTCTCTAATGAATCCAATTTTGTTTTCAGATTCTCAGACAAAATAATTGTTGATCCCATATGCTCTACTCTGTCAATAGCTTCCAGTTTCACAATCTCTTGCTTTTCTAAATGCAACATTTTGTTGTTGAATTTGGCACATTCTGCAAGAGTTGGCATCAAACATATTCCAGATTTCTTATCAGTAATTTTCTGAAAAATATTCTCAGGCACAACATCTTGTTCTGGATATAAATTTGATAGTAATCGTGCATGTAAAGCTTCTTTCCCATGCTCGGTCACTTTTCCAATTCTAACATCTTGTAGAATAGTCTTGTAAACTTCATCCTTCGCCTGACGCATATTTTCATGCAGTTCAGCATAATTGAAGTTTAACCATATATTGACGTTGCCAATGCTGCCTAGGCACTTCCTGGTATCTTCATGCGTGAGCATTTTGAACACAGGTTGCCCTTTCACTGGTGTCAGCTGCAGAAGATCTCCGAAAACAATGATGTGTTTGCCACCAAATAACACATCATACTCTGTTTTGAGAACTTCTTGCATTCTCAAATGCACAAAGGCAAGCATGACATTGGAAACCATGCTTACTTCGTCAATGATAAGAAGTTTCATTTTCCTCAAGATTCTTGAAACTTCAAAACAAGCATCTCCAGATAGCTTGTGATATTGTAATTTGTTGTCATGCTCCACTGGCAGCATCAGTAAACGATGTAAAGTAATCCCTTTAATGTTATGTGCTGCCAGTCCAGTTGGAGCGGTGACAACACAAGACAGCGATGACTCTGTCCTTTCCTGCAAATAGCATGAAATTGCTTTAATGAGGAAACTTTTTCCAGTTCCCGCTTCTCCACTCACGTACAGTCGGACAGGCTTCAACGACGTACATGAGCACTCTTTCTTGTCATGACTTAATCCATGATCAATTTGCATGGTAACTTCGTCATATATTTTCCTCTGCTCAACGTTGAGTTGTCTTTCCAACTCTTCTAAGTTAACCGCATCCTCCTGAGCATGTGCCATGGCTCTTTCCACTTCATTCATGGCAGTGGCAGCTTCATTTTCGATAACAGGTCTTCCTAGTGGATCCTGACTCAATGAAGCAGAACTCTGACTGTCCTGAGAACTGTCTCTGGCAATCTCGGCTGCAATCGTTGCTTCCTGCTCAATTTCCGCATTCTACATATTTGGGAAAAGCAGGACATTCTATGGTCTCCTTGGCGGCATTGAAAGAGTCTTCGTAACAGAGGAAATCTCCAAGCAGTTCCTCTTCTGCACGCCAAGGCTTGAAAAGTTGCAAAAGTGCTAAATAGAAAAACTCCTTTTTTTCAGGAGATTCGCCACTCAATTTTCGATGGTTTACCAAGTGGCATTTTCTTTGCTTGACCAGACATCCCTCACTTCCTATTACAGCATACACTCCTTTCTCAGTATCTTCTTTGATGTTCCTCTTGAATATGTAATTTTGAAGAACCTCATACAGACAAACATTGTCGAGGTGACTGCTTCTATTTGGATAATATGTATCCAACATGTTGGTCTTCAAAATGTCGGTACTGTTTGGCTCCTTTTCCGCCAAATACTCAATTTCCCGCACAGGTTTCAGAACTCGATTACGCGTTGCAGCAAGACCAAGACTCGCCCAAACGATACTCCTGGACTTGGCATAGAGACTTGCTGAAGACAACCGGTCAGAGCATTCGTAAGCTCCAATTTCTCGATGCGACAACATCTTCAGACTGAAACTGTACAACTTCTTGCTGAGGCTCTTTTCATGGGAAATGTCCTCCCACATATCCTTCAATTCTGTCTTCTCTTTTTTGGTGATGTAAGACGTCACATACCGAGCCACAGCCATACAGTTATCAGCCACAAACTGTATATCCATGTTAGCATTCCACATGGACAAAATCACCGGGTTGTAGTCGTTGATGTACTTGGACTCTTCGTTCCTCTTCAAATTGTATGTGTTTTTAGGTGATTTCTTCATGACATTATGTCGCAGCGAAGACATCAAACTGTTTACTCTTCCTTTAGAAATCACCGGTCGTGGAAAGCCGAAACGACATTTGGTGTAGAACTTGTCCTTGTTTCGGAATTTACGACGGCAGTACTTTCCACATCGATGGCTTTGGAAACGCAGAACTTTTTCTCTTAGGCTTTTCTTCTCCTTTGCGTTTGGAACAGCACACGTAGAATACTGTTGGATGAAACTCATCACTGAGTCTTCTGGATCCGTTCCAAATTTAGGTGCATCCTTGATCCACAGCAACATATGTATATGAGGAGCACCTCTTGCTTGGTACTCCTTTCTCCAGAAGAAATCCAACACCTCTCCAAGAGGTGGATTCTTCTTATTCATGATGAAAGACATCATAGCTTCAAATCTATGATTGAAGTACCTACATACATTGACTGGATCCAAAGAGCACAGTTCTCCGGGTCTTGAATTCGATGTTATCTACGTTAGCATTTGCCTCTCGTAGAAATTCAAGTAAGTCTTCCCAGCCATACTCGGCACAGCTCAGAGTGAGGAACCATGTGGGAGTACCTAAGTTCCTCAGCATACATTTTAAATCACCATGACGACGGTACCAGTACTCATTAGTACCACGCTGACACGCCATGAGATTAATCAGGTGAGAATCCAAAATACTGTCTTGGACATTGACTTTATCCATAAAGTCACTTGCCGAGATGTTTTGCATGTGTATACCACTTTTCAAGATGTGGTTCACTGCATATGACAGTCCAGACAGATCGCTTTCAAACAGGAGATGAAACAAATAGGGAATGCATTGTCGAAACCTAGCATCTCCTGCATACAATCGCAAAGTCCGGTATTCAGAAGCAGGAATTTGATGAGGTCGCTCATCATATCTTCCTCCCTGACCTGTTGGAAAAAGCTGTGGGAAACACCGAGCTTCCAAACTTTCCTCCCAAACACTAATGGGACTCCCTTTGGCTTGTTTCATTTGAAACAACTCAATAGCATTCCCCATGACTTCCTTGGAATGCAAAGGATGAACACTATAATGTTCATATATTTCTTCACTAGTAGAGGGTTCTACTTTCTCAATTTGACCAGCACACAAATTGCTATCCTCTTCCTCACTTACTTCCTCTTCTGCAACATATACATTCTTATAGTATTTATTATTTTTTTTCAAATACAATGTTGCCTTTTTAACTTTCCTAACATCTACTAAATCTTGCCATATTTTCTTATTCTTTGTCGGAACCCCATTAACTAAGATAACCAGAGGTTCCTCTTCCACTTTTTCTACTCCAATTGTGTTAATGTTTTTCTTCAAATCTAGAGGCAAATAAACAACTCTTCCCTTTAATCCTCTCTGTAAATCTGATGGAGGCAATTTCCCTGTCTTTGGCTCCATTCTTACAATAGCCTGAAAGGGATGGATACTTTGAATCAAAATAGATTCATAAGTATTTAAATCCTTCAATTCAGAAGGAATCTCAACCAATTCCAGATTATTATGAACTGCTCTAGCAGGCATCTGGTTTTGATTTAATTTGCAACAACAATAAGTACACACACATTGATCGAATCCCAAATCAAAACAATTTTCTACCATCAAGTATGTTGCAAAATCCTTCCATTCACTATTATTTTCCCTTTCACTTTTTGCATATAAATCCACTAACTTAGTCTGATTCTTATAATAAGTGCGTCGACAACACACACAAGTGAAATTAGGCCTCTCACTTGATTTCACCTGAAACGTCGCAATTTCCCTCTGGAAATTATCTGTACTGGAAACCTGTACACTATCTTCCACATTACCCTCTTCTTCTGGGTCAATTTCAACATTCTCCTCTTTACTTCCAAAGTAACAAAACTCAATTTCTTCACATATGTTCTTCACATCTATTTCAGAACCATGCAAAAGAGCAGCGCATAATTGTTTAAGCATAATTGCTGGACTCTTAGCATAATACAACATTCTAACTAATTTCCTCACTTTATTATGATGCACTGCTAGCATCCTGAAATGATGAAAAACACTCTGGCATACTCTCCTGGAAAGACAAGCCAGTGAATGACCATGCAAACCTGTCACTTCTCTCACTCTGCAAGGATCTAATTCTTGCAACAACCTTATTTTCTGCTTCAAACTTTTCTTATTAAATGACCGTACAAAATCACAAAGCAAATTGATGGAATCCTGTCGCACACTACAAATACTACTACACTTCCAGGTGTACACAGGACCCTTAGCACGTCTTCCTAAAACCTCATTACCTAACACCTCTTCTGTCTCTGTTGTCACAAGTTTTTCTTTTTCAACTGGACAACCATCTTTCACTTCATAAGCACGACCACTGGTGTCAACTGCATGCACCAAATCATTATCCTGGAAATAACTCTCCTCATTAAAAAATGCCTCACAGCTTGAACTATGCATCCATTCTCCAGAAAAAACTTCACAAAAATTACTACGATTAACTATTCTCTTGCATCTACTATTTCTTTTGAAATCATAAATTGCCTTGTTTAGCTTCCTAATTCTATTGATTATCAAAATAAATAACTTACGTTTAATTTCAAATGCCTGATCAATAACTTTCTCAACTTTTTTTTTTCTCTTATAAAAAACCAGTTTCTGTTGACCTTTCTTAATATTTTTTAACAAATTGCCAATTATCCTGTTGCGGAACATTCGTTTACGAATGTCCCTAAACTGTTGTTTCCTTCTACTATCATGCACAGAGTTATCTCTTGCTCTAGCAGTAACATTTTTGATTGGCCTTTCCTTTCCATTTGATTTGCTTCTCTTTTTATGGACTGAAACATTGTCTGTAGTAATATTTTTTTTACTACACATATTTCTTATGAAATATTTTGTGCTCTTACCCGGTGCTTTCTTCGTGACTTGACAAATCTTTTTGTTAGAGGACTGCTGCTTATTTTGTTTCACCTGCTGTCTTTGACGTTTTGCAGCCTTTCTCTGTCTTTCTATTGTTGGCATGGTGAAATCTTGAAATGATCTGCAGTTGAATCTGTGGTAAAATATAATAAAAAATGTTATTAACCATTATTACCAAACAGTAAATCAATAACAGTGATCAAAAACTTAACACACTACTTGACATTTTAAATAGAAGATTTTTTAGTCCTTGGCAAATTTACAATACAGAAATAGCAGAAAAGAAATGACATTTATATTTATGTTACCTGTGCTATTTTATATGTGAATCTGATCTAATTTTATGAACATATTTTAATATTTTATTGAAGACACTACACATAACCTGTTTTTGAAGGTGTCTTTATTTTTAAATTAAACGATTTACATTTTTACTTTTTATTAATTATACATTTTAAAAATAAATGTTTATATTTCCATAGGCTCAAGCAGGTCAGCTTCCCACCCTATGTCATATAATTCGGACAAATCTGCATCCTCATCACGCTCTTCTTCATCCTCAGGATTTAAATCATCCAATGGATCAACATCCACTGATGTTTCAATTACAAGTTCAATGATGAGGTCAAAATCAACTGATTGCAGATTGTCGCTCATGTTGATGTTGTCTTTATCTTTAAAGAAAGATAACAACAATGAGATGTTGCAGAGTAAGAGACAAATCTCAGAGATTATAATAGTAAAATTGTTTAACAAGAGTAATATTTTGCAGCTATTATCTAGCCATGTCCAGCAATGCTGATCAGGTGAAGACTATGTCTAATTTTTCAGTGAACAGGACTCATCTCTTCTTAACCTTGGATAAGCCTCACCGACTCTGTGTGTCCTGCACATACTTAAATGTAAAGGGGCAGATTTATGTTAAATGGCACATCCCCAGGCATGCACCAGTTAACGTGCACCGCTGCTCTGCCACCCATGGTGTGCCGTATTTACAATCAGATAGGAGAAAGCTGCGTCAAAACCCTGCGCCTGCTTTAAGCAGGCATAGGTCTTGACGCAACATTGTGGAGATGGGGCACCCCTGAGCCTTGCTTGAGCTGCATCGCACTTGCGATACAACTCCAGCAATCACTACCTTTACAGCACAGATACATCACGCATCTGTGCCATTTTTGCCCCATGATGCCCCGCATTGTAAATGCAGCACACCATGGGTGGCGGAACAGCGGCGCAGGATGACTGACACATCCCTGGTGATGCACCAGTCATCATAAATCTATCCCTAAGCTTCTTATCTTGTTACAGATGAACCGCCATATGTACCATCAAACTATTTTGCATTTCCTAAATAGCGAATTTTAAGAAATAAATAGCAATTCTTTACCATTCCTAATTTGCAATGAGCAAATTCCTAATTGCAAGTTACCCATTCATTTCCATGGGCTAGGAGGCTCATAGGAATGAAGGTTGCAATTTGCGATTAGCAATTACCTCATCACAAAATAGGAATTTTTTCAAGGGTGCAGGGGTATCTCAAGAACACCCTGCTGCACCCCTGAAAAAGAAAATTGGGGGCATATGGCACACATACATGCCCTAAGGACATGTATTGGCGTCATATGGCACCTTTTGTTTTTTGGAAAAAAATGCTTTTTGAAAAGAATTCGCAAATTACCACAAACTAGAAGTTGGTGGTAGTTTCCAAATCCTTAATGTCATTTTTTACATATTTTTTGTTTGATACATTGCATTTAAGGAATCGCAAAATTTGCAAATCCTTCAGTGCAATCGCAAAATAAGGAATAGCAAATTTTGAATTAAGGACATTTTAAGTCATTTCCACATGTGCAGTGTTTTCAAATTATGATTTGAAAATCGTTTTTGGGGAAAAGTAATGGTTTGCAAATTTATGACAAGGACATAATGGTGTATGCTTCTCTATAAGGCATTTCAGTGTCTCTGATGTCATTTTTCCCATATTACATTATAAGACCTTTCCCCATGGAGCACATTCCTTGTACATATGCTCCCACCTGTGCATGGTGAATTTAGATTTTGACTGTTTGAGTCAAATAGCCATGTTAAAAGTGACCCAAAAAAATTGCAAACGCTTTAAAAAAACACATTCATGTGTCTTAAGGACATTTTAAGTCATTTCCCCATGGACAGTGTTTTGTAAGTGGCGCAAAAGAGGCATACACCTATCATAAATCTGTCCCTAGCATTTTAAATGATTAATTCAGGATGACGATAAGATGTGGCCTATCCAGAGGTTTGTTTAAGGTGAGGCCTACTCAGGATTGCAGATTAAAGTTACGCTTGATGAAGAATACAGAGGACATAATACATGTAAAGGCCTACCAATGAAGTAAGTGATTTGCACTTTATTTCGCCAGTCATCATAAATGTATCCCTAAGCTTCTTATCTTGTTACAGATGAACCACCATATGTACCATCAAACTATTTTGCATTTCCTAAATAGCGAATTTTAAGGAATAAATAGCAATTCTTTACCATTCCTAATTTGCAATGAGCAATTTGCTAATTGCAAATTACCCATTCATTTCCATGGGCTAGGAGGCTCATAGGAATGAAGGTGCAATTTGCGATTAGCAATTAGCTCATCACAAAATAGGAATTTTTCCAAGGGTGCAGGGGTGTCTCAAGAACACCCTGCTGCACCCCCTGAAAAAGAAATTTGGGGGCATATGGCGCACATACATGCCCTAAGGGCATGTATGGGCGTCATATGGCACCTTTTGTTTTTTGGAAAAAAAGCTTTTTGAAAAGAATTCACAAATTACCACCAACTAGAAGTTGGTGGTAGTTTCCAAATCCTTAATGTCATTTTTTTACATATTTTTTGTTTGATACATTGCATTTAAGTAATCGCAAAATTTGCAAATCCTTCAGTGCAATCGCAAAATAAGGAATAGCAAATTTTGCTATTCCTTATTTTGCATCAAACTTGTTTGATACATACCATTTGTCTAATTAGCATTCGCAAAGGCCGAAATTCGCAGAATTTTGATCTTTGCGAATGCTAATTAGCTTGATACATATGGCCCCAAGTGAGGCCTGTCTTGCAACATGGTGCATCTTTTGCATCACTGCTGCATCGGTTTCATGTGGTACGTTTTTTTTACACCATGACATATCTGCCTAAATGCATCAATTTGTAATTTTGTCGCCTCATAGCAAATCTTTTGCACCGCCGCTGCATCATAAAAGTGACGCACAGTGGCGCAAAAGAGGCATACACCTATCATAAATTTGTCCCTAGCATTTTAAATGATTAATCCAGGATGACGATAAGGTGTGGCCTATCCAGAGGTTTGTTTAAGGTGAGGCCTCCTCAGGATTGCAGATTAAAGTTACGCTTGATGAAGAATACAGAAGAGATAATACATGTAAAGGCCTACCAATGAAGTAAGTGATTTGCACTTTATTTTGCCAGTCATCATAAATGTATCCCTAAGCTTCTTATCTTGTTACAGATGAACCACCATATGTACCATCAAACTATTTTGCATTTCCTAAATAGCGAATTTTAAGGAATAAATAGCAATTCTTTACCATTCCTAATTTGCAATGAGCTAATTGCTAATTGCAAATTACCCATTCATTTCCATGGGCTAGGAGGCTCATAGGAATGAAGGTTGCAATTTGCGATTAGCAATTAGCTCATCAGAAAATAGGAATTTTTTCAAGGGTGCAGGGGTATCTCAAGAACACCCTGCTGCACCCCTGAAAAAGAAAATTGGGGGCATATGGCACACATACATGCCCTAAGGACATGTATTGGCGTCATATGGCACCTTTTGTTTTTTGGAAAAAAATGCTTTTTGAAAAGAATTCGCAAATTACCACAAACTAGAAGTTGGTGGTAGTTTCCAAATCCTTAATGTCATTTTTTACATATTTTTTGTTTGATACATTGCATTTAAGGAATCGCAAAATTTGCAAATCCTTCAGTGCAATCGCAAAATAAGGAATAGCAAATTTTGAATTAAGGACATTTTAAGTCATTTCCACATGTGCAGTGTTTTCAAATTATGATTTGAAAATCGTTTTTGGGGAAAAGTAATGGTTTGCAAATTTATGACAAGGACATAATGGTGTATGCTTCTCTATAAGGCATTTCAGTGTCTCTGATGTCATTTTTCCCATATTACATTATAAGACCTTTCCTCATGGAGCACATTCCTTGTAAATATGCTCCCACCTGTGCATGGTGAATTTAGATTTTGACTGTTTGAGTCACATAGCCATGTTAAAAGTGACCCAAAAAAATTGCAAACGCTTTAAAAAAACACATTCATGTGTCTTAAGGACATTTTAAGTCATTTCCCCATGGACAGTGTTTTGTAAGTGGCGCAAAAGAGGCATACACCTATCATAAATCTGTCCCTAGCATTTTAAATGATTAATTCAGGATGACGATAATATGTGGCCTATCCAGAGGTTTGTTTAAGGTGAGGCCTACTCAGGATTGCAGATTAAAGTTACGCTTGATGAAGAATACAGAGGACATAATACATGTAAAGCTCTACCAATGAAGTAAGTGATGTCCACTTCATTGCGCCAGTCATCATAAATGTATCCCTAAGCTTCTTATCTTGTTAGACATCAACCGCCATATGTATCATATAACTATTTTGCATTTCCAAAATAGCGAATTTTAAGGAATAAATAGCGATTCTTTACCATTCCAAATTTGCGATGAGCAAATTGCTAATTGCAAATTACCCATTCATTTCCATGCGCCAGGATGCCCATATGAAAGAAGGTGCAATTTGCGATTAGCAATTAGCTCATCGCAAATTAGGAATTTTTCCAAAGGTGCAGGGGTGTCTCAATAACACCCTGCTGCACCCCTGAAAAAGAAATTTGGGGGCATATGGCGCACATAAAGTTTAACAACATTCCTTTACCTCAAAAACGATTTTCAATTCATAATTTGAAAACACTGCCCACAGGGAAATTACTTAAAATGTCCTTAAGACACATGAAAGTGTTTTTTATTGCCTTTCCAGCATGGTTGGGTCACTTTTAACATGGCTATGTAACACAAACATTTAAAATCTAAATTTGCCATGCACAGGTGGGAGCATATTTACAAGCAATTTGCGCCACAGAGAAAGGTCTTACATTAAAATGGGAAAAATAACATCAGGGACAGTCAATTGCCTTATAAAGAAGCATACACCATTATGTCCTTGTCATAAATTTAAAAACAATTCCTTTTCCCCAAAAACGATTTTCAAATCATAATTTCAAAACACTGCACATGGGAAGATTACTTAAAATTTCCTTAAGACACATAAAAGCGTTTTTTAATTGCCTTTGCAGCATGTTTGTATCACTTTTAACATGGCTATGTAACACAAACATTCAAAATCTAAATTTTCCATGCACAGGTGGGAGCATATTTACAAGCAATTTGCGCCACATAATTCATAATTTTCTCCTTAAAGCACACTATTCTCTATCTAAATTAAAGAAATATTTTCTCACCTTAGCAAATACTTTGAGTTTGAAAACAGTCTCAGAAACACACCAATTTGTCTTCAGCAGAGCAAAAGGTATGCACTCCAGAGTCTGCAGCTATCAAAAGCACAGAAATGCTGTAATTCTTCACACATATCTCTCATGTCACCCAATCAAAACTCTTCCCTCACTTTTTTTCAAATGAAAACCCTTCCCCCCTCTGCCCTTTCTGCCTTTTCTGCATGGCAACCACCTCTTGGAAGACTTCTGGTGTTTGCAAGTTCACACAACAATGTTGCAATTGAACTCTGAACTCTCAGTGCACCTGCATATCCAGTGCATTCTTTCATTTAATGATTTTTTATTGACCATTCAAAATACATCTTTCAAATAACTCATCCGTGCACCCTAACTTTCTGTTTTCAGCAATCAAAATCCACCAATCACTGTTACTGCTTCATGAACACAGAAACTCCACAGTTTTTTTCATTTTAAACTCTCATTTTTTCAACTGCCATTTCATTGCCACACTTCATCTGACTGCAGGAGAACCTTCTCTCACCATGTTTTCTGTCTGGATTGTTGGACATAGTTATATTCACTGGGCTCAAAGGTACGCTGAAAACAGGAATTTACCTAACCTCAATTTACAAGATGTGGAAATTAAGTGGTTTGGCCACAGAGGATTAAAATGTCACCAATTGTAACCATTGGTGAAAACCTTTATGCATTTGCCCAAACCTGACCTGTTAATTGTGCACTGTGGAGGTAATGACTTGGGCACTTTGACTGGTGTAGGTCTGGAAATGCTTTTAAAGGACACCTTTGAGCAATTAATGGCACTTTTTCCTCAGACTGCCTTGGTATATTCAAATATATGCCAAAGACAGAAATGGAGGTGGTCAAACCAATTTTGTCCACAAATTGAGAAGTCGAGGAAGCATGTAAACAAATCTGTTTCAGCTTACATGAGAGACCATGGAATGGGCTCCCTGTACAACAATAACTTGCGTTACTACATGCAAGATATCTACAGAGGAGATGGAGTTCACTTCTCAGATGAGGGCAACAGAATTTTCACTCTGAATTTAAGAATGTGCATTGGTACCTACTTATAAGTACCTAAATGTACCATAAACCCAAAAGCTCTTCTCAGAGCTACCCTACATCTGATCACTCACAATTGTTATTTTTCCTCTAACTTTTTTCACTAATTTTCAACAAAGTACGCTCCCTGGGACGCTACCCGGTACGCGAACCGGGAGCTAACCTCGCGAAATTTAAAAAAAAAATAATAATTTTCGCACATATAAGCCTCCTCAGCCACCCTCACAAAACCTAGGGGGTCAAGATAAGTCTACCGTGCCCCCTTCTACCCATTCTGAACATTATTTGCCCTCCATTTTGTATCTTAATTCGACCGAAACACAAAATGGTGGACTCCCGTAACGCTTAAGGTTCGCGAACCGGGGCGCTCAACGGTTCGCGTACCGGGTCGCTCCCTGGGAAGCGCACCATCAAAAAAGGTGGGAAAGTAGTTCACAGAAAAGCCACTGAAGACAATTTCACCAAATATAGATTAGCTCATACTACATACCAATCCCTACCATTTTCACAAATTTGATTGGAATTCCATTTAGCCATTTAGCCTGTAGACCTCTCTAAATACCGTGAGGTAAATTACTTCACAAAACACATCTGAAGTGTTGGAATTGACAACCAATTAATATGTTACTTTCATTTTCTACTTTTTTTACCTGACATTTTATTGGTTATATACCTGAATATATATAAAGGAAGAGAAGAAAACACAGCCATTTTGACTACTACTTCTTGGTGTACATTTCAATAGGATTTTCACTAATTCCTTCAACTTCTTTCTAAAGGTAAGTTTTTATTTTTAAAACTGAAGTATATTGTGCACTATAAGTTAATATGGTAAACTTTTTCTGATAGTTATATACTATCCCTCTGTAGTAGTTATAGATTTAGATAGACTTCTCTGTTATAGTTATGGATGGAGTTAGGCTTCTCTTGTATAATTATGAATTTACTTACGTTAAATCACATACACTTTTTTATATTCCTACTTCCACTCTGATACTATACACTGCCCAAAGATAAATTCACTGATAAAAACTGCCTATCTAAAATTAATCCCAACAGTGCCCTATCTCTACTAATATATATTTTTTAAATCTAAATTTCAGGCAAAATGGAAGGCGAACAGAAAGTTGAATTTCAAATTGTCCTGCAAGAGAGCAGCCAAGAAATCATTGATGAAAATGATATTGAATTTTTCGATGAAACTTTAGACAAAAACTACTGCAATGTGTACAAGCAGTAGATAACCTCCTTGAAAATGAGGACATTTTACACCCTCAGAGACTACAATGTATATTCAATGATAATTATGAAATTTCTGACAATGAAATGTTAGAAAGTTTAATAAATTATGAAACACAATCACAATAAAAAAAAATGCTTAAAAAATAAAGAAAATAAAAAATAATCAACAAAACCAACAATCAATTAACATACAGCATTTGAAAAGTCTATCATTCATTTTTCATTGTAGTACGCTGCCTAGAACGCTTCCCGGTTCGCGGACCGGGCGCTACCCACGCAAAAAAACAAAAAAAAAATTATTTTTTTTTGCCCCGCGGGGCCCTTTTAAAGCCTCCACATTAAACCTAGGGGGTCAGGGAGGATCTACTATGCCCCCTTATGGTTATTTCCCCCTTTGTTTTGGCCTCCTCTTGTCTCTCAATCCTACCGAGAGACAAGATGGCGGCCGCTCCGGACTGTTTAGAATGTTGACAGACACCGGAGAGCCAATCAGCTTCGCTACGCGAAGTTCCGGTACACTTAAGGTCCGCGGACCGGAGCGCTGCCTGGAGCGCGCTTACAGATATATATCTTTTTTTAAACGTTAATTTCTCAAAATCCACTGGAGCACATATATTGAGACCTACAAAAGGCACATCGGGCTACCAGTCCCTACAATTTTGCCAAGTTTCATGCAAATCCATTCAGCCGTTCGGCCTAAAAGTGAGGCCAACCGCCCTATGGAAAACTCAATGTTAAAAACACGTTTTGGGACCCCCTTTTTTCTGGGCCCCCCCTTGACGAAACCCCCCCAAATTTTCAAGGGCTGCTCCGAAACAAAATGTTCCATTTTCCAGAAAATTTCAGCCAATTCCGTCCACAAACGCAAAAGTTATTAGACATAGAATTTTCAAAAATCCCATAGGGAAAAAATCCTAACTATATATACCTACTGGCGACCGCCAGTAGGTAATATATATATATATATATATATTCACGAAATCCCCTTTTCTTTTATCGAAAAAGGAAGGACAAGCCACACCAGCCAAGTACGTGTAGTTTTGGTTTATTTCGGGCAAAAAATGACGCGTTTCGAGCTCACGGGCTCTTGGTCACATGACCATCACATATGTTGCTTCACTGATATAACAATTCATGTCATGGTAAAGGAAGAAAGACTCAGTGTTATCAACGTTATTCACAAAGAGTAAATCCATGTGCAAAATATAAATACCATTTAAATCAAAAGTACAGGTGCACAACTTCCTGGTGTTTGGTGCAATACATTGTTGGGTGTAACAATATTCAAAAAAAGTTTTCAAAAGAAGTTTTTTTTTGAAAAAATAGATGTTTGCATAACGGTGTAGTACCATAATATTGCAAAGTAAGAGAAGGAATTTGTTTAAGAAAAAACGTGAGGAAAACAAGTTTGAAAAATAATAAAGAAGGCGAAATTGAGGCAGATTAGTATAGTAGCGAATAATCAGGGGGGAGGGAAGAGGGTAGGAAAGAGAATGACAGAATCAATTTGGGTATATATATATATATATATATATACATTTGCACACAAATTCCTCCCACAGAGGAATGATGAATGACGCACTCGCAGGAAAAGTATTTCGCAAACTCTTCTTTATTTCATCAGTAAAGCAACTCCCAGGTCAGCAAATAACCGACACGTTTCGTTATCTCCTGAAAACTTGCTCACGGTTACAAACTAACATCATTATTAGTTTCAATCATCCAATAAAAACACTTTACATTACATCATGTGACTCATGATGTCATTCTAGTGTTGTTAACTAAACAGAGGATTCTGGTCTTTGTAGTCAGAATGGTAATACATGTGTGTAAATATAGGTCAGCGCCTAACTTTAGAATACTTTCTAATATTCCTATTGGATTGCAAGCTTTTAATTCATTTATATTCCTTACATTACATTGATTCCTGAGATTGTATGGTTATTTTAATGTTTATTAGTCTTGTTTTAAAATCACATTTATTTTTAATTCCATTATTTAATAATTATAGTATTATTTATCGTGTCTCAACAATTTTTGTGAGACCACCATAGAAAAGACTGTTTAAACCAACCCTCCAGTGGGTCCCAAATCATGGTAAACTGATCATTTATTTGGTAATTCCCCATTCATCTGCTATTCTGCACATGTGCTCATTGTATTTGTTATTTCTGTGAATATATTTGAAAGCCCTCCAGTGGGCATACTCTAGTTATAGTACTATCTTATTCTAGTTAAGTAGCCATGACAAGCTCTTTTTAACAAATTATCATTTACTTGGATTCTTTTTAAAACACTGACAATTTATGATTTGTGGTCTCTTCCAAGGCAATCTAACAACTGAACTGAACCCGGAAGGTTAGGAAGAATTTTTGTTACTAGTACCATGTATGCACCAACATTTTTTTTCTCCATATTCCCCATAAAACAAACAGGAGAGTTTAGCCAACACAAAACGAAATTAGATTTCTTCAAAGATGTACATATAATTCCTCACTTTGGTTGAGACCCCATGGAGTAAAGGTTCGAAAGTTTAAGATTTGTCGAGATTCTCTCTTTCTCAATTTCTTTTCCCGATCTCCATCCCTCTCACTGGTAGAGATCGTTTCAAGAGCATAAAAGCGCAAAGCTTTCCAATCACCACCATGATTTGCTTCATGTGCTTTGCAACTGCGTTGCTCCTGTCACAGTTTACAGTTGCTCGTACATGCTCGAGTATTCTTTTTTTCAACTCGCATTTTGTGCTGCCGATGTATTTTAATGCACACGGGCATTCAATTACATATACGACATACTGGCTCTTACATGTAATCAGCTCTTTGATCTGCCATTTTTTGTTGCTCGGCAATGCTACCATAGTTGTATTCTTGGCGATTTGACAGACTTTACACGTTTGACATTTGATAAAGCATTTGGTTTTTAGCCATCGTGTTCCATTCTTTTTTCCACATTTTTGGTGATTGCTATGTATCAATTTGTCTCTTAAATTTTGTGCACGGCGGTAGGTGACATTAGGATGTTTACCAATAATTTTCCCAGCCGTGGGGTCAAGTTGTAATAACTTCCAATTCTTTCTTAAGATTTTAACAATAGCCACGTTGTCTAATTCTCCCGATTGTTTTCTGGCTATGTTCCTTCCATTCTTTCTCTTCAGAGCAAATCCGATGGAGTCTCAGGAATTCCCCATATGGGATGTTCTCAATCACTGTTGTTTTATGAAAACTATTTTCATGCAAAGTGGCATTTGTCGATGTCTTTTTCCTGTGGAGAGTGTTTTCTATTTTGTTTTTGGCGATGTAAATTTCTGTATCCAGAAAGATGACTCTCTCACCACTGATAGAATATGTGAATTTGAAATTCACCACAGCTGAGTTTAAGATTTTAAAATACTCCTCAAATTCCTTTTCTGTACCATCCCACACGATTAAAAGGTCGTCAATATATCTTAACCACTTTGTCATCTTATTGTCAAATCTGTCGTTATTGGGGTGCCATGCAATTTGTTGTTCCCACCACCCCATGGTGAGGCACGCATATTCTGGGCTGAAAGAAAACCCCATAGTACATCCTTTGACTTGCTGATAGATTTCTTCTCCAAATATATATATGCATAAAAATAGTTCAACCTATATGTGGGTTTGATCCATCGAAACACAAATCCGAATTAGTGTCATTTCTCCAGTGGTCTTTCTGATGCCATCTATGAGTCAACCATAAATTATACGTTGAGGCACACAAACTGTCACTCCGCCTTTGTGACTATAGAACATACAGACTGACATGCCTTTTTGTGCATTGGTGTGGGTTCACAGCTCGACACACCTTCTTTAATTATTAAAAAAGTTGTCCTCAAGCAAAACCACACCATCAAACAGGTTCTCTCGTGGTTTATTCCAATGACAGCAAACTCAGCAATTACTTCAGAAAATTGTACTTCAGGCATAACGCGTTTCGCGCTTCCTGCCCTTGATCACAGGCCAGTGTATGATGGAACTGCAAGAGTGTGTCACAACAGTGATTACCATGTTGAATAGTAATCCCGCCCTCATGTCGGCCTCCAATGAGTTGCAAAGCATACTGGTAATCATAGTCACCCTATATGTGGGCTTGATCCATCGAAACACAAATTCCAAACAGTGTCATTGCCTCAGTGGGCCTTCCGATGCCATCTAGAGTCAGCCATAAATTATATGCTGAGGTCCACAAACTGTCGCTCCTTCTTTGTGACCACAAAACATAGTCACACGGACCTGCCTTTTCGTGCAGAGGTGTGGGTTCACTGCTGGATACACCATCTTTAATTATAAAAAATAAATTGTCCTCGAACAAAACTTCCTTCTTAAACAGATTCTCTTGTGCTATATTCCAAGAGCAGCAAACTCAGAAATTACATCAGAAAATTATTCTTCAGGACTAACGCATTTCGGGCTCCCTACCTTTGGTCAAAGGCCAGTATGTGATGGAAAAGCAGGAGTGTGTCACAACAGTGATTACCTTGTTAAATAGTAATCGCGTCCTCAAGTGGGCCTCCAATGAGTTGCAAAGCATATTGGTAATTGTAGTCCTGCATACAAATAGTTTCCCTGTATGTGGGTTTAATCCTTCGAAACACAAATCCCAAACAGTGTCACTGCCAAAGTGGGCCTTCTGATGTCATCTATGAGCCAGCCATAAATTATGCATTGAGGTCCACAAACTGTCACTGCATCTTTGTGACCACAGAACATAGTCACACGCACCTGCCTTTTTGTATAGTGATGCGGGTTCATGGCTGGACACACCGTCTTTAAATATAAAAAAGGTGTCCTTAAATAAAACCGCACTCCCAAACAGAACTGAACTTTATTTAAAAGGTATTGACGTGTCTGCAATCATGCTGCTGCCTCACTATGCTTTGCCTGCGATCAAGGACTGTCTAGTCCAAAACGTGTTAGACTGTATGAATGTAATTCACTGTAAGTTCCTGCTTGTGCTGTTTTCCGATAAAGAAGAAAGCCTTTTGGTAGTACGAATTTGTTGAGGGCAGCATTTTCATTGCAAATATTACAGCTGGTCCAGCTGTGCAGATGCACCACTGCGTAAATCAGCGGGCCCTGTGACTTTGACAATTCTTCAGTATTGGAGCAATCTGCTTTGGTGTAATTTTCAGCAACGTTTGGAATGGAACATTGTTTTCGCCTACTGGAGGGTTTTTTGAATTGATTGCACAAAGATGGCAGACCCACTGGGGGTAAACTGCATGGTGTGGGACTACCTTTACCAGCATGCACTGGCATACTTATGTGGAGGCCCACCGGGGTGTATTTTAATTTTAAAATGTATTGAGTGTCTGTAATCCTGCTGCTGCCTCACTATGCTTTGCCTGTGATCAAGGACTGTCGTGTATGAAACGTGGTAGGCTGTATGAATGTAATTCAATGAAAGTTCCTGCTTGTGCTGTTTTCAAATAAAGAAGCAGGCCTTTTGTGAGTGTGTCTTTGTCGAGGGCAACCTTTTCCTTGCAAATATTAGACCCGTCCAGCTATGGAGTTGCACCACCAAGGTAGTCAGCAGGCCCTGTGACTTTGACAATTATTCATTATGGGAGCAAGTGGATTTGCTATAATTTTCAGCAAGTTTTGGAATGCAACATTGTTTTAGCCCACTGGGGAATTTTATGATTTTTTGTGAATGTATTGTACAGAGATGGCAGATCCACTGGGGGTAAACTGCATGGTGCAGGACTACCTTAACCAGCATGCACTGGCATATTCATGTGGGGTGAAACTTCATGTAAAAGGTTTTCAGGTATCTGGAGTCATGCTGCTGCCTCACTATGCTTGCTTGTGATCAAGGACTGTATTGTCTGAAACGTGTTAGGCTGTATGGATGTCATTCAATGGAAGTTCCTGATTGTGCTGTTTCCAATAAAGAAGCAATCCTTTTGAGAGTATATATATATACACATGTGTGTGTAAACACTGAAAAAAACATAGTTTGAAGGGTCGTTATAGTTACGGTCAGATTTCACTCATACAAAACCCGTGAAATTCTGCAGGTATATTTAGTCAAGCTAACTACAACTCACGCCCCCGCAATGCACTGTTTATGACCTGAAATATTACATCACTCATGACATGGTCAGAGACTTCCCTGATGGCATCACTCATGACATCTCAAATGACATCACAGATGACATCATCCAGTGACTGTGACTGTTTTAAAACATTTATGAGTGTTAAATATATATGTATATATATATATATTCACTGAAAAAACCATAGGTTTAACACTCGTTATAGTTAGGAATTAGCATTTATAAAACCTTTGAAATTCACTGAAAAACCATAGGTCTCACACCAGTTATAGTTAACTGAACATTTTACTCATACAAAACCATTGAAATTCCCACATTATAGTTAGTTGGACTCACTATAACTCGCACGCCCGCAATCCACTGCTGATGATGTCACATATTACATCATTCATGACATGGTCAGTGATATCACTGATGACATTGTAAATGACATCACTGATGACATGATATGTAAAACATATTTGAATTCCAATCGAAGCTCATGTTAGATGTGAAGGACATCTAACATGAGCTTCGATTGGAATCCCATAGAGCATATTATCAAACCCATTATCGCCACTTTAGCGACATTTTTCTGCCGATAAAGTGGCGATAATTTTGTCCCCCAGGCTTGATATTATGGCCCAGAGTGCGTAGTGTACAGCAGCTTCTCTGTAAAATCTATAATTACCTCCGAGCAGTGACAACAGATTTGTTACAACAGTCTGACAAACAGATCCACAACCTTATTACGCCACTTTTGAGTCACTTTTAACATGGGTAAAGTGGCGCAAGGAGCTAGTAAATATATGTCTAACTTTTCAAGAAAAAATCTCAACTCCAGACTCTGCGACACAGTTTTAATGTTGTTTTCTCTCTCTCACTCTCTGTGACATCATTTCTCTTTCTCTCTTAAACTTAGACACTGCTGTCTCCTTGGACGTGTAGAAGAACAGCCGCAATGAAGTTGTGAAGTCTACTTCCTTATGAGTTTGGCCGCAAGGTTCATACAACGGTAAGCACAGAGGCCTAGATCTACAAATCCTTCATAGGAATGCATTAGAAATAATTCGGCATAACAGGCATTAGTAACGCAGTAGGCACTTCCCTATAGACACCACTTGAATGCGGCACTATAACAAGTAAAATGTACCAGGTACACTGCACTCTTAAAACTGTAGTGTAACTTTTATTCATGATAGTAGAGAGGACCATATTATCAAACCTTGGCAAAAAAAATTATCGCCACTTTATCGGCAGCAAACTGCCGCTAAAGTGGCCATAATAGGTTTGATAATATGCTCTATTGAATTCCAATCGAAGCTCATGTTAGATGTGTAGGACATCTAACATGAACTTCGATTCAAATTCCATAGAGCATATTATCAAACCCATTATCACCACTTTAGCGACACTTTCCTGCCGCTAAAGCGGCGATAATGGGCTTGAGAATATGCCCTTGTGAATTCCCATAGTAGCTCAGGTTAACACCACAACCTGGACTGCTATGGGAATTCACAACACCATATTATCAAGCCCATTATCGCCGCTTTAGCTGCAGTTTCCTGCCGCTGAAACGGCGATAATTTTATCGCCGTTCTTGATAATATGCCCCGTAATGCTTCAGCTCATTTACTCACATCTACATAATTCGAATGTCTAATTTTCTTTTTTCTTTTGCAGATTACCAATCGGACATCTTTTGGAATCCAGTTCACAATTTGTTTATAACATTGTTTAAGTTATTTTTCCAGTTCTAATATATTTATAATTGAGTTTTGTTTATATTTATTGTTTAATAAAAGTTATTAAAAAAAACTACATACTTCTTTTATTTTTTGGGGAGGGGTATGAGGGCCCACAATAAAAATAATGCTGAAATACTATAGTAAGATATTCAAGACTAGGATTGAAAACTACTGAGTTCTAACTAACAGATATAATAAAAACAACAGTGAGAAACTAATAAAATGGCGGTGTACGGAGTACGTAATCAACATTTGGCGCCTCGGCACTACCTTTCAAATAAATATATAAAAAATATGACTATTAATACTGTACAAAAGTACAGCAGCAGATGACACACACGAACCGGAAAAAGAAAGCGACAGATTTACTAACTGATATAAAGAAAGGTTTGCTTGTTGAACTTGAAGAAAAAGAAAACATGGGCTTCGAAACGACGCTGAGCATACGAAGAGAGTACAACTGCCACACCAAAAAAAAGGAAAGCTTTACATACTATAATAGAAATGAAGAAGCATATTATCAACAAAAGGTGATACGTTATCGCCGCTTTTATCGACAGGAAACTGTGGATAAAGCGGTGCTAATGTGCTTGATAATAGGCCCTTGTAACTTCCCATAGCAGCCCAGGTTCTGGTGTTAACCTGGGCTCCTATGGTTATTCACAAGGGCATATCATCAAGCCAATTATCGCCACTTTATCGGTAGTTTCCTGCCGATAAAAGCGGCGATAATGTATCGCCTTTTGTTGATAATATGGCTCATTGCTCTTTTTTCGACCAGTAAACTTACGTGCATATTATCAAGGACTGGTTTTAAAATTATCGCTGTTTTATTGGCAGGAAACTGCCGATAAAACGGCGATAATGAGCTTGATAATATGGCCTTGTTATTTCCCATAGAAGCCCATGTTAACACCAGAACATAGGTTTCTATAGCAATTAACAAGGATGTATTATCAAGACCAACCTCCCAACATTAATAAAAAAATCTTTAGACAATGCAGGTACCCGCAGCTGGAAGGTCATTTTATATATCACAGCCCCGAAAAGGTGGTGTTCCCCGCGACGTGTACGGGCAGAGAGAGAGAGAGAGCGCTCAAAACATATATATTTTTAAAAAGACCCATTGGTGCTGCTCAGCAAGACTGCGGGGAGTAGGGCTGTAACCCACCCACATACTTCAAAATTAAAACCAGAGGAGTACCGTTCCCCAGTGCTCGGGGCACCTTACAATCCCCCATTATGCAGAAAAATTGCCCCCGTAATTTCCCCCCCCGGGACCTAATGAATAAAACGGACTTCTACTTTGTTTTCACCTTTTCCACCATGTAAAAGTACTGCACGAGTACCTCGAAATTTTTTATTTAAAAAAAAAAAACTGAGCCTAAAGATCCATATACCACCCCCTGACCAAGACTATAGGCTCAGAATGTTTCCACCCTGCCCAGTTTCCTTATTTCTCAACTTTGTTTTACGGTTTTCTTCTGACTCTGCTCTCCCGACAAACAACATGGCTGCCAACACTTCCTGGTTTGGAGTATTGACAGCCAATCAGCATACAGCTCCTGCTCATAATTCTACGTATTTCCATACGCGTACGATGCAATTTTCCTTTAAAAAACTAAAATAGAGCCTAAACATCCATGTACGAACCCCTGAGCAAGCCTAGAGGGTCAGAATGTCTCTAACCTTCCCCCTTCCCTTATTTCTGAACTTTGTTTTACTGTTTTCTTGTGACTCGGTTCTAGCAAGGCACAAGATGGCCGCCAACTGGTTTCGAGTGTTGACAGACAGTGCACAGCCAATCAGCATGCAGCTCACGCTCGTAATTGAACAGATTTCAGTATGCGTGCTGAACTCCGTCTCTAGATATCGCTATGATTTTACTTTCAATTTTCTCAGGAACTACTGAACGAATTTACACCATTTAACAAAAACGACAATCTGCGAACAGAACTCTACCTCTCTGCCAAATTTTATGTAATTCCGTTCAGCCGTTCGGGCTGTAGCCCTGGCTAAAGGTCCCTATGGAAAATTGCATGGCGAAAATACATTTTGGGACCCCCCTTTTTTCTCGGCCCCCACTTGACGAATCATGCCCAAACTTTATGGGAAGGAGCAGAACCAAGCAGGCCATTTTCCTTGAGAAATTCACAAAGATCTGTCCACCGGCGCCAAAGTTATTCCAAATAGAATGTTGTGGATTTCCTATGGAAACTAGGTCCTAACTATAACTACCTACTGGCGACCGCCAGTAGGTAATATATATATATATATATACCCAAGTAAAACAGGAAGCTCTGCAAGAACTTGCAAAAAAGTGTGAAATCATTTGTATTCAAGAGACCAGGCTCTGTGGTGAACCTCCGGTAGTGGAAGGGTTCAAACAAATTGGAAGGGTTCAAACAAATTTACATCCAGCAGAAAAATCTACCTCTTGCCGCCCGGCCAGTGGCTTGCTGACTTTGATTTCAACATGTTTACTAACTACGGTTTTTCAGATACCCGTGACGTCTAAGTGGCTCTTGGCTTGTAAAATCCAAACATCATTTGCTGATAAAAAATATGAAAATATGCTGATACTAAATATGTATATGCAGTGGAGTTCACGGAAGGAATATGGGGACGAACTGTTATATTTTAAGACTGATATGGATACACTGTGTGATAAGTATGGAAATGATTTGATGTTGTTACTGGGAGATTTTAATCACAAATTAAACCCAAATTGTCTGATCAGTGGTATACAGAAATTCTAGAGGCTTGTGAAGTAAAAAAAGCCGAATTTCTGGAAATTAAAATATCGACTGATGCGGCCAACCTGGGCAACTTCTTAGCGACAAAAAGTTTATTTTGTCACATGGGAGGACAACTCAGGATTGTCCTGCAAAGAAAACTTTTAAATATGGGACACAAAATTGCCCGATAGATTATATTTTTATGTTGGCTTGGAATTTTGAGTTGATAAAAGATTTTAGGATTGACCCCGCGGAATGTAGTGATCATAAAATGTTAAAATTAGAGCTTGTAATCGCCCAACATTTAGCATGTGATATAGTTATCCCCCAAGAGATGGACTATCCAAAGCGGATAACCACTCGGTTAACTGAAAAATATATCGAGAGGTTAACTAGTCTGCAGCAAAAGGTGCAACTAGGTTGCGTGTGCGGCCAAAATTAACCTTGGTATGTTGAGAAAATAACGCAAGTAGTGAAAAGCATAAGTGTAGAATCAAGGTATGATGTAAGCGCCAATAAGAATAATGGAAGGTCACAAGCAATGCGAGGAACCTGGTTTAACCAGGAGTGCTTACTAAAGAAAAGAGAAGTTAGGTGAGAAGAACGTAGCCTACGGAAAGAATTTGTGCAAGCAAGGGAAGAAAACGTAGTAAAAATAAAGAGGGAATATACCGCACTAATCCGCAATGCTAAAAGGACCTATAAAGAAATGTGTTGGGGAAAATTATTGGAAGCAATCGAAGCTAAGAACACACGGCAGTTCTGGAAGTTAATCTAGTCAGCAACGGGATCTTCGGTTGCTCCGATGATTTGCGTAGTGGAAGAGGGGGCTTGGGCAGAGTATATACAACAACTATACGCCCCTGGCAGCGGGACTGGAAATGAAGCATCTGGGGACTGGTGAGGCCTAGTAGAGGATCTAAAACAAGAATGCTCAAAAACAAATGTGCTTAGTACAATAAGGACACTGAATCTAACCAGAGCTGCAGGCCCAGACAATTTACCAGCCCTGATATTAAATTCAAACCAGACTTGGTGGGCGGAATTCTACGCAAAAATGTTTGCCTTAATCTTAGACCAAGGGACCCTCCCCCCAAACTGGAAGGGAGCCAAAATAAGACCGCTACATAAGAAAGTGGATATACATGCCCCGAAGAATTATAAGCTAATCAACCTATTGGATATAGGAGAAGAAAATGTCTCTAAAATAATCCTTAGTAAGGTAAAAGCTTGGGTGGAACACAGATCTATCATTCCGATTGAACAAGGTGGCTTCAAAGAAGGCCACTCCACGATAGATCATTGTTTTGCACTGTGGGCATTGGCCAAGAAATCGATGGAACAAAACGGCAAATTATTTTGCTGTTTCGTCGATTTCCGGACAGCGTTTGACACAGTGGATCGAAACAGCCTTTGGGAAGTACTAGAAAACTATGGAATGCCACAGGGTATATTGAACATCTTAAAAGAATTACATAGGGGCAATTGGACCCAGGTCATTGGAGACATAAAGGGCTCATTAACCCATAAAATTCCAGTAAAGAACGGTTTGAGACAAGGGTGCGTTTTGGCACCCTTGCTTTTTTCAATCTTCTTGGCAGATCTCCCAGCGGCCTTGGAAGTTGAAAAAAGTGCAAGCCCACGAATGAATAGTAATAAAGTGTCATGTCTCTTATATGCCGATGACCTTGTGATCTTGTATTGAACAGAAATGGGCCTCCAAAGGAAACTAAATGTGTTCAAAAAGTACTGTGATAAAAAGCTCTTAACCGTGAATATGGAGAAAACAAAGATCCTATGTTTTGGAAAGAGGGTAAACAATTTTAATTGGTTTTTAGGACAGGATAAATTAGACGTAGTAGGTGAATATAAATACTTAGGCCTTTAGTTTAATAGCTCACTTAAGTGGAATACCCACTTAGAGGCACAAACGGCAAAGGCTTATTCATCGGTCTGTGGTCTGAAAAAATTTAACAAAGATTACGGTGATATGTCACACAGACCGCTTTTAAAGGCTTTTGAGGTTATGATCCCCCCACAAGTGCTTTATGGAGCAGAGGTGCTTTACCTGAGTGGTTAAAGAGGATGGGACCGGGAAGAAGGTAAAATTCTGAAAATTTTGCTGTCCCTACCAAATAGCTCCATAATTCAAGCTATTAGAATGGAGGTGGGATTGACATCATGGGATGTAAAGTCTCAAATGTCTTTAATAAGATTTTGGAACCGACAGGAGATTGGTGGTGATGAGAAGGTTTCAATTTGGTGTAGAGAGGAAATTCGAGTAAGCAGCTTACGCTGGGCACGAGACGTGAAGAAAACCCTCCAGACGGTAGCCGCGCACTTGAAATTGAGCCTCTCCCCACCATTGTAGAATATAGTCTGTACTAAAAAAATGCTTAGAGACCAAGGGCTTGAATACTTCAGATCACAAGACATGGACTATCTGAGGCTAAACAAAAAATTGGTGAATTGGGTAAAGAATGAATGGGAAAAGGAGGCCCGGTTCCCATACCTGGATTTACTGCCCAGTAGATGGCTAAGACACAAAATCCTGAAGGTTCGGGTGGGCCTAAATCCATGGAAGATTGAAAGAAAAATAAGAGTGGCCCTGATCCAACCGGACGGAACTTGTAAATGTGGTCTAGGAGTAAGAAATTATATTTTACATATACTGTTTGATTGAACATGGATTTTAGCAATTCAGAAAGTCTTCTTACGTCCAACTTTTTTAAAATATGAGGCGACCTCTCATGCTGACGTCATTAACCTCCTTACAGAAATGCCATTTTTGGACATTACAATCGCGTTGGGGAAATTTCTGAAAGCGACAAGAGAATATGTAATGGAGGTAACAAAGGAGAGTGGGAGAGTTTAAAATTGTAGAGTACCCCAATTTTATGCTTTATGGTTTTACAAGTGTTGTAAATGTGTAAAACGTAATGTGGTTTTAAATATTTATTACTATGTGTGATCCATTGTTCTATGTATGGTTTATAGACTATTGTCTAAATAAACTTTGTTATCAATCAAACTCTGGCGCTGGTTGAGGAATTTGTGTGTCATTTTCCAAAATTTTGGCCAGCTCTGCTCTGCTCCTTCCCTGAAAGTTTCGGGGGGATTTGTGACGTGGGGGCTGAGAAAAAAGGGGGGTCCCAAAACGTGTTTTCCCCGTGTTAATTTCCATAGGACGTTTTGACAAGGCTACAGCCCGAACCGCTGAATGGAATTACGCCAAACTTTGCAAAATTGTAGGGACTGGTACGCAGATGTGCCTTTGCTATATTTGGTGAAAATTGCTCCAGTGTTTTTTTCGAAAATTAACTTCAAAAACACATATATATCTATAGGCGCGCTCCGAGCGCTCACCGGTATGCATACCGGGGAGCGCACACGGCACGCTATGGGAGTGTGCGAGCGGAAAGCTGATTTGCTGTCGACATTCTAAACAGTCCGGAGAGTCCGCCATCTTGTGTCTCGGTAGAATCGAGACACAAGAGTTGACAAAAAAAGGGGGAAATGATTAAAAGGGGGCAGGGTAGACACCCCCTGACCCCCTAGGTTTTCTGAGGGGGGCCTAGAAGGACCCTGAAGGGCAAAAAAACTTTTTTTTTTGTAATTTTCACGGGGTAAGCGCTGTGTGCGTTCCCATGTACGCTCACCAGTACGCGCACCCAGAGCGTACCACAGGGAAAAACATTGAAAGAAAAAAGTGTAAAATACGAATTTGGATTGCTTAGAGGTAGGGTAGCTCTAAAAAGAGCTGTTGTGTTATGTGGGTGATTTTAGTACCTACAAGTAGGTACTGATGCAGAGTCTAAAATTCACTTCAATACAATCACTTCGCTACTACCTCATAAATTAAGAAATAAAAATGAATATTATGTCAGCTAATTTTTAATTTGTAAATATTAATTTATTGTTCAGAATTTTCATAATTTAATAGAACTTGTAGCATGTCCTCATCTGGAATTTCCTCTTCAATCATATGATCAGGAATGTCCTCATTATAAGTGTGCCATGATGATTGTTGGAATTCTATTGTATCCAATCATTCGATTAATTCTTCGTCAAGAGATTCATCCCAAAAATTATTTATGTCATCTCCTCCTTGAGATAAAATGGTGCTGTCGATATCCGTGACATTTTGAATTTTAAAAAAGGTAGTTCAAATTTCAAAAGAAATTTCCTTTGTCTCCTCATTCTGATTCATTTTAATTTCACATTTCTTGCTGTAAATTGCAGAAAAAAGTAATCACTTTCAGTTATTGTTTTTAGTAATACATAATATAAAAGTAGCTTAATCAAGTATTTAGTTCTCTAAAATTAATTGGGCAGTGTATAGTATCAGGCAGGAACTAGAAATATAAAGCACTGCATGTGATGAAGCATATCTTAATCCATAATTATAACAGAATGACTGTAAATAGCTAACAGAAAACATTTTCCAAATTATCTTAAAGTGTACAACATAGTTTCTCTTACAAATTAACAACTCACCTTTTTGAAAGTAGGAGAAGAGTTAGTACTGTGTAAATCAAACTCCAGAAATTGAGCACCCAAAATTCCTCTCAAAAGTACCTCAGACAGGAGTATCACAAAATGGCCGTGTTTTCCTCTCATTTAAGATATATACATAACCAATCATACTTCATCACACACAAATTCAAAATGAAAGTAACATTTTGATTGGTTCTAAATTTCAATACTTTCAAATGTGTTTTCCCCATGTAATTTTCTATAGGACATTTAGACACAGCTACAGCTCGAATGGCTAAATGTAAGTACACCAAACTTGGTAAAATGATAGGCACTGGTACGTAGTAGGGCCTTTTCCATATTTGTTTGAAATTGCTCCAGTGGTTTTTATGAAAAGCAAATTGAAAAACACACATATATATCTGTAGGCGCGCTCCGAGCGCTCACCCGTACGCGTACCGGGGAGCGCACCCGGCGCGCCACGGAAGTGCGCGAGCTGAAAGCTGATTGGCTCTCGGGTGTCTATCAACATTGCAAACAGTCCGGAGAGTCCGCCATCTTGTGTCTCGGTAGAATAGAGACACAAGAGGTGATATTAAAAAGTGGGAAATGATTAAAGGGGGCGGGGGACACACCCCCTGACCCCCTAGATTTTCTGAGGGGGGCCTAGAAGAACCCTGAAGGGCAAAAAAACTATTTTTCTTTTTTAAATGTTCGTGGGGTGAGCGCTGGGTGCGTTTCAAGGTGCGCTCTCCGGTATGCGCACCCTGAGCGCACCACGGGGAAAAACAGTGTAAAAAATTAGAGTAAAAAAAAAATAATATTCACCCTGATCCATTTAAAATCAAACTTGACTCACAGTGTGATCCTAGGCACATGACCAGGATGTTACATGTAATCTACCATGTCTGTCTCTGCATGCAATATGTGTGTGTCAGCTCATACAATTTCACTGTCTCTACTGGCAAAAATAGACCACATATATATAAGCAACACATAACATTCCTCGTTCATTTCAAAGGCACACCCTGGATCTTGATTGCACAGCTTAGAGCCTATTTCTGAAGTAAGAGGCCTAACACAGACACTGCCTAAGATTCCCTAGTAGAACATATACTAAAGCCAAACTGACTTTAAAAAAACATCTACTTCCATATTTTTAAAGACATCCACTAAGCATATTATTCACCCAGATCCATTTAAAATCAAGCTTGACTCACAGTGTGATCTTAGGCACATGACCAGGATGTTACATGTAATCTACCATGTCTGTCTCTGCATGCAATATGTGTGTCTCTGGTCATACTATTTCACTGTCTCTACTGGCAAAAAACAGACCACATATATATAAGCAAGACATAACATTCCTCGTTCATTTCAAAGGCACACCCTGGATCTTGATTGCACAGCTTAGAGCCTATTTCTGAAGTAAGAGACCTAACACAGACACTGCCTAAGATTCCCTACTAGAACATATACTAAAGCCCAACTGACTTTACAAATACATGTATTTCCATACTTTAAACACATCAACTAAGCAAATTATTGACCCAGATCCATTTAAAATCAAGCTTGACTCACAGTGTGATCTTAGGCACATGACCAGGATGTTACATGTAATCTACCATGTCTGTCTCTGCATGCAATATGTGTGTCTCTGGTCATACTATTTCACTGTCTCTACTGGCAAAAAACAGACCACATATATATAAACAAAGACATAACATTCCTCGTTCATTTCAAAGGCACACCCTGGATCTTGATTGCACAGCTTAGAGCCTATTTCTGAAGTAAGAGACCTAACACAGACACTGCCTAAGATTCCCTACTAGAACATATACTAAAGCCCAACTGACTTTACAAATACATGTATTTCCATACTTTAAACACATCAACTAAGCAAATTATTGACCCAGATCCATTTAAAATCAAGCTTGACTCACAGTGTGATCTTAGGCACATGACCAGGATGTTACATGTAATCTACCATGTCTGTCTCTGCATGCAATATGTGTGTGTCTGCTCATACTATTTCACTGTCTCTACTGGCAAAAAACAGACCACATATAAATAAGCAACACATAACATTCCTCGTTCATTTCAAAGGCACACCCTGGATCTTGATTGCACAGCTTAGAGCCTATTTCTGAAGTAAGAGGCCTAACACAGACACTGCCTAAGATTCCCTACTAGAACATATACTAAAGCCCAACTGACTTTAAAAAAACATGTACTTCCATATTTTTTAATACATCAACTAAGCGTATTATTCACCCTGATCCATTTAAAATCAAGCTTGACTCACAGTGTGATCTTAGGCACATGAGACACATTTCATGACACACACACAAAGAGACAAATGACACACAGAAAAAGAGAGATTATGCATGTGCAAAGTGACATGAGACACAGACACAGAGTACCCTTTAAGCTAAGAGAGGCAAACTTTTAGAAGGTACAAGTGACATTATTGAAAAATGTGAAAATGTAATTCCTTATTTCAAACAGACACTCAGTGTGAACCTTGACCAAAATTTAAAAGCCAGACATTTTACCAGAAAACATTTTCCATAGTAAATCGTTTTTTACACAAAGCACAACCCATTTAAATGACCACTACAAAACAAAGCAGAAACCTAACTAATTTCCAAAATACATTTCCAATATGCACCATTCAATTTTTAAACAGCATTACAAAAAAACATGACACACAATACTGGAATTAAGAAGCACAACATGCTTCTTAATCTCCCCCATAGTACATACAGCAGTCTATCTTTATTAAAAGAATCATTACTCACCTTTAAAAATGCTTTGGAAGATGGAGAACAGTGTCAGTCACACACACCAGATTTTCTTAAGCAGAATCTCTGAATAATGCTTCTGTCACTGGAGCCTTTCAATAATGGCACAGATTCCCTCTCATTTCAGATCCATATTCTTTTTTTTTTCAGAACAAAATTTTATTAGATTTTGTAAGCTGACAGAATACAGGAAATAAATCACCGCTCCCTAGGAATCAGAGAGGCAGTGTGCTCATAACAAGATCATGTTCAAATACATTCAGTCAACATTTCCCCGTGTCCCACCCTCCGGCATCCCACCCGGTACCCTTCCCCCGCCCCGCATGGTGTCTACAGTGTCCATCAAGAGGAGTCTAATAATCATAATAACTGCATGTGTACCAATTCACCCAGAACCAGTCAAGGCGCGGTCCCCGTCAGTGGCCCGAGGCGCCGGGGGGTCCAGCAGAAGGCCCCTGTAATCTGCCCATTTCTTCCAGACCTTAAAATGTTTTGTAGGGCACCCCCTGGCCTCAAATATTGGGCGTTCCAATCCCATGGAATAGTCCAAGCCCCGTTTCCACACTTCCAGCAACGGGGCTCTAGGAGCATTCCAGGCCCTGGCTATATCTCTTTTGGCCACGACGAGGCCTAAGGTAAGGAAATGACGTTTGTATACATTCCCCCCCACTTGTTCCATAACGTGCAGGAGACCCAACTTTGGTGAGCGGGGAAGCTCCCAGCCCAGTACCTCCTCCAGGCAATCCCACACTCCGGTCCAGAATCTCTGCAGCCTCACACACTCCCACACCTTATGAATAAAGGAGCCCATCTCACTTCCACATCTCAGGCACTCCGGGGAGGCTATCAGCCCCGCCTTCCACAGTCACTCCCTCGTAAAATACGCCCTGTGTAGGTACTTAAATTGAATAAAGCGCAAGCGCACCGCAAGCGCAGCTCCCCTGGGGGCCTCCAGGGCTTCTCTCCAGTACTCTTCCTCCAAACACCCCACATCACCCTCCCAGACCAGCCGCAGTTTATCAAGGGAAGGGGAACAGTGGGTGACTAGCGTCTGATATATGGTAGATATTTTTTTGGTTTCCAATTCCCCCATAAAAACTTTTGCCTCCAGGGGGCTGAACTCCGGTAGAGAAGTCAAGTCCGCTATAGCGGGGGTCAGGGCGTGTCGGAGCTGTAGGTATCGACAAAATTGGGATTGGGGCATGTCATACTCGTCCCGCAGAGCCTGAAAGGATTTAAGGACCGAGCCCTTCATGATGTGGCCCAGCGCCGAGATGCCGATAGCGTCCCAGCCATCGAAGCCACGCATGGAAGCCAGCGCCGGCAATCTCCCATTACGCCACAGCGGGGTCTCCCCCGTCAGTCTGTTCCACCATCCCATGCGCCGGAGCGCCTCGCGCCACACCCGGAACACTGTCTGTGTGACCGCTGGGAGTCGTTTCCAGAGGGCCGCCGAGTATAAGACTGTATGGAGCGTGTGCGGGTCCATCAGGTATCTCTCCAGGGCATAGGTCGGATCGCCACGATCCCCGTACCACCATTCGCTGAGGACCAGCAGGTGTGACGCTTGGTAGTAAGACTGGACGTCTGATGTAGCCAGCCCCCTACAGTACGTCGAGAGGAAGCAGGTACGGAGCGCCACCCTCACTGCTCCCCCGTCCACAAGAACCGACCCAATGCCGAGTCCACCTGTCTAAACCACTGCGGTGAAATAGGATACGGGTGATTCTGAAGCTGGTACAGGATACGGGGCAGAGCTACCATCTTAAAGATGGCCGAGCGTCCATAAACATTGAGGGGCATCCTGGACCATATTTGCATATCCGATCGTATTTTATCCCACACGGGTAGCACATTGCGGGTCCACGAGACTCCCGGCATATCTGTCAAAAAGACCCCGAGATATTTCAGGCTTCCCGCCGCCTCCTGAAGGGCTGACGCCCAAGGACCCAGGGCTTCACCATCTCCTAGGACAAACAATTTCAATTTCTGCACATTTAGCGTGAGACCGGACACCTCGCCGAAGATACGCGTTATATCCAGGACCCTAGGACCAGATCTGTTCAGGTCCGTAAGAAAGAAAAGGACATCGTCCGCATAGAGCGCGATTCTGTCGGACGGACCCCCCACCCATTCCACCCCACGCAGCTGTGCATCCATTCTCACCCAAGCCGCTAGCGGCTCCATTGCCAGAGCAAACAGGTAGGGTGAGAGAGGGCATCCCTGCCGGGTACCTCGGCCTATCAGAAATGAGCCGGACACTGCTCCCGCTACCCTCACCACCGCTGTCAAATCTGTATAAAGTAAATGGATGTAGGACAGGAAACGCGGGTCTAGGTTGAGGTGGAGAAGGAGTGCCCGAAGATATGGCCAGCTCAGGGAGTCGAACGCCCTATCTATATCCGCTAGCAAAAGGGCCGCCGGGATGCCCGCCGCCCGTGCCGTCTCCACCACCAACTGTGCGTGTCGGATGTTATGTCTTGTCGCTCTATGGGGCATAAAGCCGGCCTGGTCAGGATGGACCAAGTCCGTAATGTAGGGGAGAAGGCGTTTCGCTAAGGCCTTAGCCAAGACCTTTGCTTCAAAGTTAAGCAATGAGATCGGACGATACGACTCAGGGTGATCCGGCGGCCTCCCCGGCTTGCAAAAGACGACCATCTCTGAGTGTCGCCAGTCCGCCGGCAGACACCCACAGTCCCTGGCCGCCTCCAGAGCCTTCCTGTAGCGCATCCCTAGTTGAAGATGAAACGTTTTCATAAATTCGCATGGGAAGCCGTTAGGCCCAGGAGCCTTGCCAGCGTTCAGCTCACCCAGAGCCTCCCCCAGCTCCTCAGCCGACAACGGGAGGTCCAATCGGGCACGATCGTCGTTCGAGAGCGCCCGGGGCGGGAGATCCGCTAGGAATTTGTCGATCTCCTCCGCCGGGAGGGACTCCCGGGGGGCGTATTGTGTCGCGTAGTATTGCGCAAAGGTCTCGGCCAGGACCTCCGGGGCCGTTACCGGGCCACCCAGTTCGTCCCGGAGTCCCGGCAGGGGCGGGGCCTGAAAGGTACCCTGGCACAGCCTGTAGAGCATTGTGCTGGATTTTTCCCCCCATTGACAAATTCTACTCTGCGTAGCTAGCCAATCTTGGCGGGCCTCATCTAACAATAATGAGGTATATAGCTGCTGATGATAGAGTAACTGCCCCACTGCATCGCCGCTCCCTCCCGAAGTGCTCTCCGCTTCTCGGCTACGAACCCGACCCGCCGCTTCCGTAATGGCCAACCTGCGGGCCTTACGGTCCGCTGCGCACCACGCAATGTCTACTCCGCGAAGCACCGGTTTCAGGGCCTCCCACAGGGTCATGGCGTCTGTATCCGGGCCATCATTCTCGGTCAAGTAATGCGCTATTGCCTCCCTCATGTGCGACTGATAGTCATCGCGCTGTAGGTGCCACGTGGAGAGGCGCCAACGAAACGGCTGTCACCTCGCACCCAACAGCAGCGTCAAATAAATCGGGGAGTGATCCGACAGGCCCCTCGGAAGTATGGAGGTAGAGCCCATCCTCCCTATCCAGGGCTGGGGGACAAAGAAGTAATCGAGGCGAGAGAAGGATTTATGGACTGCAGAGACAAACGTGAATTCACGACTACATGCATGCTGGTATCGCCAAGCATCCATCCAACCCATCCCCTGCACCATTCTGCTCAGTTTCGCGGTGGTCTCAGGCAACTGACCCCCCCCGGGCCTACAACGGTCCAACCTCCCATTCATCACATCATTCCAGTCGCCGCCCACGATTGTCAACACATGTGGGATTTCGGCCCAGACATCAAACAGTCGTTCTATCAGGGCTTCTTGCAGCGGGGGTGGAGCATAGACACGGCCGAACACCATGGGCTCATCACCCACCATTCCCTTGACCAATGCAAACCTACCATGCGCATCCAGCCATTGTGTCTCGTGTGTATATTGTACTCTGCGGTGTATCAAAATTGCAACCCCTCTGGACCCCCTCGCAAAGCCAGCATGGAACACCTGGTCATATCCATATCTACGCAGGCTAAGGGTTTTGGTGCCCATAAGGTGCGTTTCTTGAAGGAGCAATACGTCCACCTTTTCTTTCTTCCCCATTCGTAACACCGCACCCCTCTTAATTTTGTCGAGCACCCCTCTCACATTCCAGCTTAAAATGCGTAGTGAAGCGCGTGGGGGCTCCATCCTCTGTCCATCAGTCGCCATCAGTAGGCCAGAGCTTCAATCTGTCGGGCATCAGAGGCCACACACATACACATACCATCCTCCCGGCTCCCATATACACCGTGCATAGACTAAACCTACCCATCCCCTCAACACCTCCCCAACCCCCCCACCCCAACCTACCCCCCCGCTAACCCCCCCACCTCAAACTGTGCCAACAACCCCCGTCCAACCCCCCACCCCATACCTCAGCAACCTTGAAGTACCTGTCGCGGTGCAGGCGATCCCGAACCTCCAACGGGAGGCCGGAGACACACTACGCCAATGGATCCCTCCCAACTACCCACTAGGCGTCGAACAACCCCCACCCAACGCATGGGAACGAATTCCGGGAGAAGGCCCGCACTCTCTCGAGCATCTCCCGACCCATGTTCCACCCATAAACAGACATTCATATAGTAACAGTACAAGTGGCATGTCCGTAATCAGCATCTACCCCCCTCCCACCGCCATGATGCCTCCTCGGCCCCTCGGGCCCGTAACAGTAGCTAAGTACAATGCGGCACAGGGTCTCAAGACTTCGAGGGGGAAGAGTCCATCGCTTCAACTTCCTCCACCGATTCCTCCTGGGGAGGCGGGCGCTTCTGGGAGCGCGACCTCCAGTTGCTCCTGCTGCATGATCTGCGAGGCGTCTTCTTAGGTTCCGTCGTGGATGACGAGTCCGAGCCCCGTCTCGGAGGGGTATGCACTCTAACACGCACTGTTTCATCAGTCCACTCAAAGAGGTCCTCCGGAGAGTTAAAAAATTGAGTGCGAGATTGAAACACCACTCTCAACCGGGCCGGATAGAGCAGGGCATAGGGGACTTTCAATTCTCGTAGGCGTACTTTCGCTGCAGTGAAGGATTGCCGTTGCTGTTGGACCAGTCTGGTGTAGTCCGGGAAAATTAGGATTTTGTGGTTTTCAAACATGAGAGGGTCCTTGGCGCGGGCCTGTCGCAAAATCGTGTCTCTGTCGTGATAGTTAAGCAGTTTGGCTATCACAGCGCGGGGACGAGCCCCGGTAGGCGGCTTCGGGATAAGAGCACGATGCGCCCGCTCTATGACGAAGCAGCGCGAAAAGGAGTCCGGCGGAAGCCAACTCTCTAGCCACTGAGTCAAGAATGCCTCCATGTTTCCCTTCTCACAGTCCTCCGGAAAGCCCACAAAGCGTAAGTTATTCCTCCTGGCCCGCCCTTCCGCGTCTTCCACCCGCAGCGCCAGACCCTTTTGGATCCCCTCCATGGCAGCTACCTTCTTCTTGAGGATCACTACGTCGTCTTCCACCTCCGTGATCCTGGTCTCAGTTTCCGTGATACGGGCAACCGCGTTGCATAGATCCTGTCGAAGCAGGGTAACATCGGCTCCGACCGCCCCTATCTTTGCGTCCAGCATGTCCCTCGATTGCGTGATCGCCGCCATCAATGCCGCATTATCTGGTCCTGAGCCCTGGTGACCACCAGGGGCCCCGGCGCCCCCACTCGGCCCCGCGAATTTATCCATCGTGCCCTGCTTCGAAGAGCCCCCGCTGTTGCCTCCTCTAGTCATGGCGCTCACGGAGCCCTCGACAGTCCGCCAGGGAGACCGGGACGGCCCCAACTGTCCACGCAGAGTTCAAGGATTAGCACCCCCAGCCAGTCCGGCGTGGTCCGCGGCACCACTTAGATCTCGCCAATGTCACGATGCCCAAAGAGGTGCACCTCGCCGCCACAGACCCAAGAGTCAATCCAGCGCAGCAGGGCCACGTGGTAGAGACAGTGTGCAGGATGTGTCAAAGCCCCTTGTCCCACAGGCCACCGACTGCAGCTCAGTCCTCTCACCGCACCACCCGGAGCAGAGGCCAAGGCGCTCGCCAAATATCCCCCTGACGCTCGTAAGGGCTGCCTCACCCAGCTAGTGTCACCCACCGCTGTCCGGTACAACCGCCGTCGCAGCCGCACACCGCCGAAGGAGGCAGAGGGCAGTACGCCAGAGCTCCTGAACCACCGTCGGGTCGTCCCCTTCAGCCCCCGTGGACAGCCACACACTGTAGGGCAGATTCGGGTCGGGGCAACGCAGGATTAATTAAGGATATCCAGCGGCGGGACGGAGCTCGTTCAAGCCACGTCCGCCATGCTCGCCGTCTTGGCCACGCCCCTCAGATCCATATTCTTGTACATAACCAATCAACATTCTTCCCACACAAATTCAAAACCAAACTGCACATTTTAATTGGTTGTACATTTCAACACTTTGAAACTCACATAATATTCACCCATCACCCCAGTGCTCATTCAGCCTGTTACCATGGTAACTCCCACCTAACCCAGCAAACAGTTCAAAAGTTCATCATAGAATGTTGCAAAAGAATCCAGCAAGGGTGTTTGACCTCTCAATGTACTAGCTAATCATGTGCAATATTTCTTTAAATGACCTTTTCTCAACCATTAAAATGACATCTTACAAAAAAAAAGCATACACCCTAATTTTCAGTGCTGAATTTTAAGAAAGCACCAATCATTTCTTGTTTTTCAACTGCACTGAATCTCAACCACTTTTTTTCATAATTCCTACTTACAACAGCCATTTCATTTCCACAACTCATCTGAATAGAAGCACATCTACCTTCAAGATGCCAAAAGTCTGGTTTGTGGGTCATAGCTTTGTCTACTGGAGTGAAAAATTTGCAAGTAACAGAGGTATTTACAACCTTGATTTACCAAATGTGGACATTGTGTGGATTGGACAGAGAGGATTAAGAAGTCACCAATTAATACCATTGATACAATTCTTTATGCATCTACCACACCCTGACCTCATAATTGTGCACTGTGGTGGCAATGACTTGGGCACTTTGACTGGGGTTGGCCCGGAAATGCTTTTAAAGGACATCTTTGGGCAATTGATGTCACTTTTTCCAAAAACTGCATTGGTATTTTCTAATATATGCCAAAGGCAAAAATGGAACTGGTCCAACCAATTTTGTCCACAGATTGAGAAAGCAAGGAAACATATAAATACATCTGTTTATGCTTTCCTCAGAGACTATGGTATGGGCTCCATATACCACAACAACTTGCATTACAACATGCAAGGCATCTATAGGAGAGATGGTGTACATTTTACAGATGAGGGAAATAGAGTCTTCCAATTGAATTTGAGACTTTGCATTGGTACCTACTTGTATGTACAAAAAACACCCACATAACACAACAGCTCTTTTCAGAGCTACTCTACCTCTAAGCACTCTAAATTATTTGTTTACTCTAATTTTTTACACTGTTTTTCCCTGTGGTGCGCTCAGGGTGCGCATACAGGAGAGCGCACCTGGAAATGCACCCAGCGCTCACCCCGTGAAAATTTCAGAAAAACAAATATAGTTTTTTTGCCCTTCAGGGTTCTTCTAGGCCCCCTTCAGAAAACCTAGGGGGTCAGGGGGTGTCTACCCTGCCCCCTTTAATCATTTCCCACTTTTTAATATCACCTCTTGTGTCTCGATTCTACCGAGACACAAGATGGCGGACTCTCTGGACTGTTTGCAATGTTGACAGACACCCGAGAGCCAATCAGCTTTCAGCTCGCGCACTTCCGTGGCGCGCCGGGTGCGCTCCCCGGTACGCGTACCGGTGAGCGCTCGGAGCGTGCCTACAGATATGTATGTGTGTTTTTCAAGTTGCTTTTCATAAAAACCACTGGAGCAATTTCAAACACATATGGAAAAGACCCTACTACGTACCAGTGCCTATCATTTGATCAAGTTTGGTGTACTTACATTCAGCCATTCGAGCTGTAGCCGTGTCTAAATGTCCTATAGAAAATTGCATGGGGAAAACACATTTGAAAGTATTGAAATTTAGAACCAATCAAAATGTTACTTTCATTTTGAATTTGTGTGTGATGAAGTATGATTGGTTATGTATATATCTTAAATGAGAGGAAAACACGGCCATTTTGTGATACTCCTGTCTGAGGTACTTTTGAGAGGAATTTTGGGTGCTCAATTTCTGGAGTTTGATTTAATCAGTACTAACTCTTCTCCTACTTTCAAAAAGGTGAGTTTTTAATTTGTAAGAGAAACTATGTTGTACACTTCAAGATAATTTGGAAAATGTTTTCTGTTAGTTATTTACAGTCATTCTGTTATAATTATGGATTAAGATATGCTTCATCACATGCAGTGCTTTATATTTCTAGTTCCTACCTGATACTATACACTGCCCAATTAATTTTAAAGAACTAAATACTTGATTAAGCTACTTTTATATTATGTATTACTAAAAACAATAAATGAAAGTGATGACTTTTTTCTGCAATTTACAGCAAGAAATTTGAAATTAAAATGAATCAGAATGAGGAGACCAAGGAAATTTCTTTTGAAATGTCAACTACATTTTTTGAAATTCAAAATGTCACGGATATCGACAGCACCATTTTATCACAAGGAGGAGATGACATAAATAATTTTTCGGATGAATCTCTTGACGAAGAATTAATTGAATGTTTGGATAAATAGAATTCCAACAATCATCATGGCACACTTAGAATCAGGACATTCCTGATCATATGATTGAAGAGGAAATTCCAGATGAGGACATGCTACAAGTTCTATTAAAATATGAAAATTCTGAACAATAAATTAATATTTACAAATTAAAAATTAGTTGACATATTATTCATTTTTATTTCTAATTTATGAGGTAGTAGCGAAGTGATTGTATTGAAGTGAATTTTAGACTCTGCATCGTTACCTACTTGTAGGTACTAAAATCACCCACATAACACAACAGCTCTTTTTAGAGCTACCCTACCTCTAAGCAATCCAAATTCGTATTATACACTATTTTCTTTCAATGTTTTTCCCTGTGGTACGCTCTGGGTGCGCATACCGGTGAGCGTACATGGGAAAGCACACAGCGCTTACCCCGCGAAAATTACAACAACAAAAAAACTTTTTGTTGCCCTTCAGGGTCCTTCTAGGCCCCCCTCAGAAAACCTAGGGGGTCAGGGGGTGTCTACCCTGCCCCCTTTTAATCATTTCCCCCTTTTTTTGTCAACTCTTGTGTCTCGATTCTACCGAGAAACAAGATGGCGGACTCTCCTGACTGTTTAGAATGTCGACAGTGAATCAGCTTTCCGCTCGCGCACTCCCGTAGCGCGCCGGGTGCGCTCCTCGGTACGCGTACCGGTGAGCGCTCGGAGCGCGCCTATAGATATATATGTGTTTTTGAAGTTAATTTTCGAAAAAAAACACTGGAGCAATTTTCACCAAATATAGCAAAGGCACATCTGCGTATCAGTCCCTACAATTTTGCAAAGTTTGGCGTAATTCCATTCAGCGGTTCGGGCTGTAGCCTTGTCAGAACGTCCTATGGAAATTAACATGGGGAAAACACGTTTTGGGACCCCCCCCTTTTTTCTCAACCCCCACTTCACGAATCCCCCCCGAAACTTTCAGGGAAGGAGCGGAGCAAAGCTGGCCAAAATTTTGGAAAATTACACACAAATTCCTCAACCGGCGCCAGAGTTATTCCCAATAGAATGTTGCGGATTTCCTATGGTAGCTAGGTCCTAACTATAACTACCTACTGGCGACCGAATTTGTGTGGGAAGATATTTCTTTGGTTATCTACAAGAATATGTGTGTAAAATGAGAGGGAAGCTATGTCATTCCAGTGACTGGTGCACAATTGAGAGATTTTGCTTAAGAAAATCTGGTGTGTGATTGACACTTTTCTAAAACTACAAAAGCATTTTTAAAGGTGAGTTGTTAATTTGTAAGGGGATCTATGTTGCGTACTTTAAAATAATAAGAAAAATGTGTTCTAATGTGGAAACAGAAGTTTATTTGCATAGAGTCTGATTCTGAATGTGTCTGCTTTGGCAAAAACATTGTCATAGAAGCATTTGGTATGTTAATGTTTTTGAGGAGATATTTTTTGCAGTACAGTGCTGTTGTTAAAAATGTAGAGTGTGTACATGAAGTGGTCTAACCACTTACACACATGTATATCAGGGTTAGAATTCTCAGATAGTCTCCTTGCAGTCTAGTAAACATTCTGGGTGTGCTGCACAAATGCCATAGAAAATCTTTCAGTAGCATGTGGCAGAATAATTTGCTTAGTTGATGTGTTTAAAAATATGGGAATACATGTACTCAAGGAGTGAGTCAGGCTTTAGGACATGTAGTGCTAGAAAGTTCTATGCAGCATGTGTGTCAGGCCTCTTCATTCCCAAATAGTCTCCATGCTGTGTAATAGAGATCCTGGGTGTGCTGTAGAAATGCCATAGCAACCCTGAAACACCATCCCTAGCAAAACCTGCTAAACTCTTTCAACACTATTGCCCTGCTTCAAATCCAGAATCCCCATCCTCAGCGAATGCCCCTATAATGTTGAAACACCACTGCACTGCCTTAAACCCTGAAACAGCACTCCCTGCATGATCTCCTACACTGCCCGAACGCTGCTGCTGTGCCTTAAAGTCTGAAAGAACACCTCCTGCTATACCCCCTACACTGGTTGAATACTAGTGTAATTTTCTAAACCCTGAAACAACACTCCCAGCAAGACCCCCTTTCACTGTAGTAATCATTTTACTGAATTGCAAGGGATACTGTCATGTGTCTAAGATCACACTGTGAGTTAGTATTCATTTCAGAAAATTGCGGCAGAATAATTTGCTTAGTTGATGTGTTTAAAAATATGGGAATGCATGTACTCATGGAGTGAGTCAGGCTTTAAGACATGTAGTGCTAGAAAGTTCTATGCAGCATGTGTGTCAGGCCTCTTAATTCCCAAATAGTCTCCATGCTGTGTAATAGAGATCCTGGGTGTGCTGTAGAAATGCCATAGCAACTCTCTCTGTAGCATGTAGTAATCATTTCATTGAATTTTCATTTCTACATTCTCAGTCCCACCTTGACCCCTACACTGCCTGAACAGCACCGCACTGTCTTAAACCCTGAAACACCATCCCTAGCAAAACCTGCTAAACTCTTTCAACACTACTGCACTGCTTTAAATCCAGAATCACCATCCTCAGCGAATGCCCCTATAATGTTGAAACACCACTGCACTGCCCTAAACCCTGAAACAGCACTCCCTGCTGAGGTACTGGGTTTTTAAGAACCGGCACAGAACCGGTAACCCAGCGGTGCCAGGGGATCACCACCCAGAGACCTCGGGTTCTCCTGAGTCAGACCTACAGAAACTCGGAGTCTTCTAGGTGAAGTCAAAGATTAGTTTATTGGCTGCAACCAAGGTAACAGGGTCCTAGAAGTATAATACGAGTATATTCTCAGGAGACTGCACACTTTCACGAAGTCAGGCTTCTCTTCTTATACGTAATTTTCAGCCTTGGGCAAAACATTCCTAGGATTCGTGGTATTTCATTTATAGTTACTGATTACAAAAGAAAAGCAGAGTCATGATGACATGTACATATTTCACGTCGTGCTGCCCATAACAAATCATCCGGCAAGGCCCAACATTTCATCAGATATCGCTGGACCCCTAATAAAAACGGTCACCTCCCCATCATAAAGTAAGTGAAGAAAAGGAGTGGAGAAAGATGTGAGCGAGATATGGCAGGTGTGCGTGCTGAAATGGTTTTATGGCTGGTTGAGTCTAGATGCTATCTTGCTCGGCCACTGGGAGGGAACTGACCTAACGAGTTCGGCCTGGGGCAATGGTTCTAACTTGTACTGGGGTCAGGGAGAAGTCGATTAAGGAGTATGTGTCCTTGTGGAATCAAATTCAACTGGATTAAGGCCTATGAAAAGGGCAACATGTAGCTAAGGGTTTTAGAATGTAAATGACGATTTCGAGGTGAAATCGTCACTCGAATATGCCGAAAATTCATGTACTTGATGTACTCGTCATTCTCGGTCTTTTGATACCAAATTCGTCCTATTTCGACAAAGTTTTTATTCTCGAGTCCAGTACTATTATATGAATCCAGATTTTTCAGAACCACAGACCCTCCTTTTGCCCTTACATAGGCAATTAATCTATCCTTATGTTAATCTGAGTCCAGATCTATATTCCTAAAGTCATTGAGATGTTGCCGCAACATCATTCTAGTGCTGAGTTAATTTCTTGACACAGGCTTCCTTACACATGATGTAGCACAGAGGCCACATATTGCAGGAGCACTCTGTATGCATAGACAGAACAGGAAAAGAATGGCTAAGACCATCCCAATGACCATCAGAATTTTCCATCCCCAGGCAGATATCAGTTCCCAGAACCATCCCATTAACGACCAATCTCCTTTAACCACATGAATAGATTCGGAAATCTTATGTAGTTTGGAGATGGCCCCGTACACTGTCGGAGCATTATCTGGAATAAAAATGCAACAACTGGACTGGATCAATTTGCATACTCCACCTCGGTCCGCAAGTATTACATCCAAAGCGACCCGGTTCTGAAGGGTCATAAGTCGATCCGACTGGAGCTCAGCAGTCAGGTTACTAAGGGCACCAGCAGTTTCAATCACGGTGGATTCAACTACCCTTGTCAATTGCCTTATGTTTCTGCTGTTAGCCATGGCTCCCCAGAACGGCAGAAGACCCATTGCAAAGTCACCAAATTCTTGACCTGCAGTGTCTTCTTTACTCAAAACACCTCTAACTACCCTTGTCCGATGGTAATCCGCCGCTGCTGTGTAGGTGGGAGGTAACAGGAATGAAACAAAACATGAGCCCGAGAAGTCAGGGGGCAACCATGTATAGGCTCTATCATGGCAGATGAAATAAGTACCCTTAGCGGCTAAAAAGGCAGGGGAAGTCTGAGATCCAAAAACATACGTTTCTGTACAGACACTCTTCCCTAACTGAGCTCTGGGATTCCTACCAATACCTTGCAGACACAGGTGACCTTGATGCGGTACGATCCAGATAGGGGACGATCTTTTGGCTTGCTGTTTCTCACTTAATGTAGTGCCATATCCGGTCACATTCCAACCTACGTATGCAAGTATCTCATCATCCGGGGTATCTTCGTAAGAAGTTACTTCCTTGATCATGTCAACTATACCTTTGACTAGGGCGCTAGTCTTGAGGTTGTCTTTTACAGAACGTAGGGGTTGGATTTATCGTGCATATATGAACATTGTCCTATATGCCCATACTGACCCATTGCGACTAAATGGCAGGACCAAATAGGGGATACCTCTATCCGTGGTGTGGGGCATGAGACCACACACCCAACAGTTAGTTGTGTTCATTACAAGTTGGTGTTGGTGTAATAACTGAACGAAGGAGTTATTGATGAATTCTAATCTCCTATTTGATTCGTGGTCAGGCAAAGGGTGGAAAGAATGAAAGGAAACAGTAGGAGGAGGTATGGGTGATGTAGTGGGCGCAAATGTCACATGAAGAGAGAATAAAACATAGCTTATCAAGAAGACCATTACGCTGAATAGCATAAAAATACACACTATTATAAAATTTTTCTTCGTCATCGTGCTCAAAAGTCTCTGCTTAAAGTTCATTTGTTTGGCAGGCCTCTCCACATCAGGAAACTCCATCCTCTCTAAGGTGCTGCCTGCGGTGGTAGGTTGTTTCTGCTAAAGGATGCTTCCGTCAGTCTAGGGCAGCTCCCTTGGACCAACCGGAACCAGCGACCTAACGTCGTCAGCAGCACCCAAAAGTCTTTAATCAACCGCGACCCTAGCAGCGGAACCCGGATGGCGGTTCGAGAAAAACAAAAATAAGCAAGTTACCTAGATGGGAGACTCTGCACTTTCAAAAATAGGATTTGGGGAAAAACACATTTTTTTATTAGTCCACAGGTTTTTCTCTCGGATCATAAAATAAATCACTTTTTACTTTAGTCTGTTTTTCTTGGTCGCAAATTGTAGCGTCTTTTCCCGGGTACTGTCTGGTCCAGAAATAGTAGTTCAGGTTCCACAGAGTTCAATTGTTCTGGTGGTGGCGCAGTTTCTTGAAAAATGTTCCCACTTTCACAATCAGGATTGGCTTCTTTTACACGTTCATAAGTTGTGCGCTCTGAGTCAGTGCCTCCTTTCCGGACCCATTGGTCATGTGGCAGAGGGAAGGGTATCTTCTTACAATGGATCCCGTGGACCCAATTGGCCTTCCCCTCCACCCTAACAGCCGACCTTGTAGACAGGAGGACGAGGTGAGGCCCGGTCCATCTGGGCTGGTCGTTTCTTGTCCTCTGGAAGTTTCGGACAAGCACCCAGGAACCGGGGTCAATGGAGTGACCCGGTGTCTCAGAGACCGGAGGCAAGGTGTTGTGGACCTGTTGATATAAAACACGCAATTTAGCCGTCAATTCATACAAATAGTCAAGCAAAATGGGGTGTTGCAGCTCGCTAAACTTCGTGGGCCTAGGCACTCCCCATATGTTGGCTGGCCGACCAAAGATTATTTCATAGGGGCTGAGTTTCATTCGCAAATGCACAGTCATTCTGGTGGATAGGAGTGCTAAGGGTAGAGCCATTTAAGACCTGTGCTCGCTTGGATTTTGGCCAATTTAAGTTTAAGCGTGCCATTGTAACATTCCACTAATCCAGCTGATTGGGGGTGATTTGCAGCGTGGAACCTCTGCCTAATGCCTAGCCCTTCACACACTCTTTTCATCACACAGCCCACAAATTCACTTCCGTTGTCAGACCAGACCATTCTAGGCATTCCGAACCTGGGGAAGAACTCTTTCACAAGGGCTTTCGCTGTGGACAAGGCAGTATTGTCCCTTAGGGGATAGGCTTCTACCCATTTTGAGAAGGCACAAACAACCACGAGCACGTATTTTAAGTTGTTGCACCTCTCCATATGTATGAAATCTAGCTGCAAAACCTCGAACGGATACGTAGGAGGTGCAAAATGACCAGCTGGAGTTGGGGTTCCCCTACCAGGAATGTGCTTCAGACATACCATGCAATTCTTGACAACATTCTCTGCACACTTGGGAATCCCTGAATTCTTCCACACTGGGGCCAACAACTCGCAAATCCCTTTCGCGCTGATATGGGCCATTCCATGAGCCATTGTAACCACTGCAGGCACATATGCATCGGGTAACAACCATCTCTGTTGCTCTGTCGATTCGATCCAACAACCATTTGCATCCATTCTCCCTGTACTTTCTCTCCACATGCTTAACTCTTTCTCCGTGGCCTCAGCTTGGATGGACTTCACACTTTCTATCGTGTCTTCACATATTCCAACATCACCAGTCCATCTTTCTGGGCTCGCAACATACATTCGGCTCATCACATTCTTTGCAGTTTCCTTAGCAGTTTCATCAGCGAATGCATTTCCACGACCAACATCATCAGTCACTTTCTTGTGAGCACTACATTTCACGATCGCTACTTTCAGGGGCAACGTCAGTGATTCAAGAAGCTCATTCACCAACTGACCATGCTGAATCTTAGCTCCATGCGAAGTCAGGAACCCACGTTCTCTCAACAATCGTCCAAAACTGTGAGCCACTCCAGAAGCATACTGGCTGTCGGTATAGACAGTCACTTTCATTCCTTTAGATAACACACATGCTCTCGTCAGTGCCACGAGTTCAGCGGCTTGAGCTGAACCATGTGGTATTCGTGCAGTTTCAATGACTGTGTGCAAAGTTGTGACAGCATATGCTGTAGTCACGTTACCATTTGGGAGTTTAAAACATGAACCATCCACCCATAATGTACCATCACATTCAGCAAGAGGAGTGTCGAACAAATCAACTCTCCCTTTCGTCTCTTCCTCTGTTCTAAGGAAACAGTCGTGCTGTTCTGAAGCATCCGATTCCTCTGCAATTGGTAACAATGTGGCTATGTTCAAGGTACTGCACCTTTTTATGTGCACATGGCTCGCTAGTAGTGTCAATTCATAACTGGACAGTCGAGCACTAGTTAAGTGCTGTGTCTTGGTCCTATTTAACAACGTGTCTACTGCATGCGGGACCATCACGATTAGTGTATTATTCATTACTAGACCTGCAGACTGTCGAATAGAAACAGCTGCTGCTGCTGTGGCCCTTAAACAACTTGGCAATGCTCGTGCTACCGGATCCAAAGTTGACGAAAAATAGGCGCATGGCCGCTGTCTATCTCCGTATAACTGAGTCAGCACAGACAATGCACAGCCCTCCTTCTCGTGGACATATAATGTGAAAGGCTTACTGTAGTTGGGGTTACCTAACACAGGGGCCGAACATAATGCTGTGCGTAATTCGAGAAAACTTTTCTGACACTCATCAGACCAAGGAATGGGATTGGGTGTATTTGTACACGTTAGTGCCAATAAGGGTTTGGCTAATAACGAAAAATTTGGAATCCACTGTCTACAGTACGATGTAATGCCCAAGAAAGCGCGTACTTCTCTCTGCGTTCTTGGCACATTCAATTTCGCTATTGCCTGAATTCTTTCTGGGGTCAGTTTCCTTCCCTCCTTCGATAAGAGATGACCTACGTAGGTCACTTCTTGTCGGCAATATTGAAGCTTGGAAAGTGACACCTTGTGATGCAGATCACATAGATGACGCAGTAATGTCAACGTGGCCATTTTACAGATTTTCTCAGTATCCGCAGCGATGAGCAAATCGTCCACGTACTGTACGAGAGTGGCACCTTTGGGCAAAACCATTGTGTCAAGCTGACTTTTCAGAGCTTGACTGTATATTGAGGGGCTTTCACAGTAGCCTTGAGGGGCGCGTTTAAAGCGGAAGCTGCGACCTCCTAAACTAAAGGAAAAAATATCCCTGCTTTTCTCAGCAATCGGGATACTGAAGAAAGCATTCTTCAGATCAATCACCGAAAACCAAGAGGCAGAGACTGGAACCATAGTCAATAATGTTGTAATGTCGGGGACAACTGGGAATTGTGGCACCACTATCTTATTTACTTCTCTAAGATCAATCACGAATCTATACACAGGTGGCTGAGAAGGGTCAGTTCGTTTTAAAACAGGCAGAACAGGACTATTGCAAACATTGCCTCGTGTTTCTTCAATTACGTCTTTTTCAATCAATTCGTAAACAATCGCTAGCAAAGCTTTTTCGCCCTCATTGGATATTCTGTATTGGGGAATTCGTGGCATTTTGACATTCGACTTCAATGTTACAACATATGGTGGAATTTCTAAAAGACCTACATCATTCGGACCAGTAGCCCAAAGAATATCTGGGAGAAGTGCCAATTCTGCTGGAAGTGCATTTCTCGACAAATACATGGGAGAAACCACTTTCTGACCTAAAGTAAGTTGTACTCCTGAGGGAGAACAGTACAAAGTCGCATACAATCTTTTTAGCAAATCCAATCCTAGCAAATTTTCACCACAACCTGTTGTCAAAATAAGGGGTGCTTCGAATTCACAAGGACCAACAGAAAGAGATAAAGGGTCAGAAATCGGATTTCTAACCGGGGCGCCAGAAAAACCTACGGAAACGTTCATTTCGCCAGACAAAGGTGCGCCAGGGAGTTTGGAGTGCATAATAGAACTCTTTGTAGCACCAGTATCCAACAGAAAAGGTTCTGACACACCCGATGTAATCACCTCAACGTAAGGTCCACTCTGATCTACTGGAACTGAAACAACTCCCTCTCCTTGTCTAAGGCTGTCCTAGCAATCATTATTCTCCCACTGCTCATTTTCTGTGTAATACTCATCAACGTAGTATTGGGCTGTCCTGTCAGATACGTTATTTTGCTGGTCAAACCTGTTCATAGAGTTTTGTGGTGGAAGGGGACGTGCGTCCTGAGGGGCGTTTCCACGCTCTCTACCTCTAGGCGCTTGCTGACTGCCACGACCTCTTACGCTAGAAATTCCATTTGCACGTTGTGGTAGGGCAGGACAGTTATATTTGTAATGACCCTCTTGTTTGCAATATAAACACTGGTTGGGACCTACGCGGTTTTGATTGTGATCGAATCTTTGCAAGTTTCTCTGATATTGTTGAGGCTGCTGAAAAGTGTTCTGGTAGTGATTCTGACCATTATTATTTTGATTACCACCACCACGTGGCAGATAGGCTTGCTGTAGCAAAACCTTCATTTTGAGTTCTCTAGTTTTCTTTTCTACTTTATCTTTCTCATCTTTGTCTCTATTCTCGTAGTACTGTGCGGTAGCTAATATCTGGGCTGAAGATGAGACTGCCCAATAACTTTCCGAATCTTTTAATTTCCTACACAAATCTGGAAGCAGATTGTGCACAAATTTATCGACAAACAGTCTCTGACCACCTTCTGTGGTCATATCTTGACCGCTGTGGTCAATGAATGTTTCTTCAAATCTGGTGAAGAAATCTGAAACAGTTTCTTCTTTCTTTTGCTTGCATGCAGATAACTTATCCCAATTTACGCGTATTGCAGGCATTATCGTTTTCATGTAATCTACTATTTTACCAGGTAGTTCCGCTATCAGAGGCTCAGGCTTGGCACCACCAACTTGTCGTGCATCTGCAGCAGTAATATTAGCCCACGTGTCACCTAATTCCTGGTCATGATCTACATGACGAATTTTTCCCCATAAAGGCTGTGGAACAACGCTCCCGAATAACATATCGATATCGGCCAAATTCATTATACATGACCCAGCAGTTTGCGACAATTCTTTATAGTACCCTGCAGGATTTTTACGCGGATCTGGTAATGTTTGTTTAAGTGCTAAAACTTCAGCTCGCTTCCATTGGACATGTACCCATACACGGTGAAAGTGTGGCAGGACAGGTGGGACAGCTGTCGCGTCACCCTCCCTCCACTGTGGGGGAACCTCTCTCATAGGGTATTGTCGTGCCTTTTTCCTACTAGATGCACTAGATTCCGATGGTGACCCAGAACTGCTTCCATTACTTCGATATGAAAATAACATTTCAACTGCTTTTTCCACATCGGGACCTACAATCATACCCTCTCCAAATTTAAATCGTACACGACACATCTCTTGTGGGATGCATTCTTGATCATTGTCTTCTAAATCTTCGCCAAGAAAGACGCACATCTGTTCGAACACATATCTCTGTGTCGCTGCTTCCCATTGGTGGAAGACTTCCATGACAGACTGTACATCATATTTTGCAGTGTCCAGGACCCATTTTCCGAGCTAAACTATTCAGGGAATCTCTCTCTTGATAATCAGGCAGTTGACTTCGCAACTGTCTTCTTCCTATGTTAGGGGTCGTAGCAGGCGACCCGAAAAGAGGTAAAAGAAGATTAGTAACAGTGCTGGCCATTTTCTGCCGAATGGAAGGTGAAACTGAAGGACAAACAGATGAACAAACGGGGTGAGGTAAGGCGGGGGTAGAGATGGCAGAAGAGGTATCAGGAATAATAGATGTGGTACTAGGCAAAATCATAGAGAGGGCATTAGGAGATGTAGAAAGTACAGTAGGCAAAATCGTAGAAAACACAGATGAAACAGAAGTGGTCAGTGGGCCTGGAGGAGGCTGCACCGAAGAAGTAGGAGCCAGCTGAAGAGCAGCTGGTGGGTGCTGTGGAAGAGCCGGAGGCGCAGCTTGTGCAACTAAAGGTTGCGGGGGTGCTGTGGCATTCTGCGCATAGGGGGGTGGTGAAGTTAATAATTGCGACATTAATGGGTCTTTTTCACGCTCTTTTCCTGTCCCTTGCTGAAAAGACGGCAAAACTGGATAACACTTGTCTATTGCCATTTTACGTTGCCTGTGCAACTGCTCATTTATCTGCTCTTCCTCATTATCTTTAAACTGCACGGCAGCTTGCATTACTGAAAGTCCCCCTTCTCTCTTATTTTTCTTAGCTAATTTAATTTCTTTTTGTTTGGCTTCTTTGTGCCATAAGCGGAAAGAGTCAAACATCGCCGGCCGGGCTTTCTTTTTGAAGAGTTTAACTTCAAGGTTGTCTAAGATTTCAGAATCGAAGCTACCATATTGGGGCCATTTTAAAACACCATCTTTCCTAGTGTATTTAATCCATACCTCGTTGTAAACGATGGGGCCTACCCCATGTTTAACGTATAGTTCGTAAGTTGGAGTTCCAACTGGAGGAACCGGACATGAGTCCTCCAATCGGGAGTCCCTATTATTACTACCAAAACAAAACCAATTCCCGAGTCTAAGACTAGGCATCCTCGCTCTCTAGTCTAGTTCCAAAACTTCAAAGGATTTATCGATTACGATATTTCTCGTGAATACACGAGTCCTTCGGTTATGGTGCTTGCAAGAACCAATAAAAACCTTTTGTATCTCCAAGATACCACAAAGTAAGTCCAACTAAGGACTGGGAGACGCTCCACTTATACTTAACTGAAAATATCGATGGCGTCACCAGAAGACTCGTCTCAGCGTTTCGCTCTACCGAAAATTTCAAGGGTCCAACATCAGGGCGATAGCCAGGGCAGCAGTCCTTGTAGCCGTCGGGAAGCGGGGAACCTGGCAGCAAAGACCTTCGGACCACGTCGACATGCAGGGGTCGATGAGGTGGTGGGCCCTCCTCTGGAATTTCCACACGAAGCTCCTCAGGATCTTCAGGCTGACCGGTACCACTGGAATCGCCCCAAACGCTGGGCGCCAACTGAGGTACTGGGTTTTTAAGAACCGGTAACCCAGCGGTGCCAGGGGATCAACACCCAGAGACCTCGGGTTCTCCTGAGTCAGACCTACAGAAACTCGGAGTCTTCTAGGTGAAGTCAAAGATTAGTTTATTGGCTGCAACCAAGGTAACAGGGTCCTAGAAGTATAATACGAGTATATTCTCAGGAGACTGCACACTTTCACGAAGTCAGGCTTCTCTTCTTATACGTAATTTTCAGCCTTGGGCAAAACATTCCTAGGATTCGTGGTATTTCATTTATAGTTACTGATTACAGAAGAAAAGCAGAGTAATGATGACATGTACATATTTCACGTCGTGCTGCCCATAACAAATCATCCGGCAAGGCCCAACATTTCATCAGATATCGCTGGACCCCTAATAAAAACGGTCACCTCCCCATCATAAAGTAAGTGAAGAAAAGGAGTGGAGAAAGATGTGAGCGAGATATGGCAGGTGTGCGCGCTGAAATGGTTTTATGGCTGGTTGAGCCTAGATGCTATCTTGCTCGGCCACTGGGAGGGAACTGACCTAACGAGTTCGGCCTGGGGCAATGGTTCTAACTTGTACTGGGGTCAGGGAGAAGTCGATTAAGGAGTATGTGTCCTTGTGGAATCAAATTCAACTGGATTAAGGCCTATGAAAAGGGCAACATGTAGCTAAGGGTTTTAGAATGTAAATGACGATTTCGAGGTGAAATCGTCACTCGAATACGCCGAAAATACATGTACTTGATGTACTCGTCATTCTCGGTCTTTTGATACCAAATTCGTCCTATTTCGACGAAGTTTTTATTCTCGAGTCCAGTACTATTATATGAATCCAGATTTTTCAGAACCACACTGCATGATCTCCTACTGTGCTCGAACACTGCTGCTGTGCCTTAAACGCTCAAAGAACACCTCCTGCTATACCCCCTACACTAGGTGAATACTACTGTAGTTTTCTAAACCCTGAAACAACACTCCCAGCAAGACCCCCTTTCACTGTGGTAATCATTTTACTGAATTGCAAGGGATACTGTCATGTGTCTACGATCACACTGTGAGTTAGTATTCATTTCAGTAAATTATGGCAGAATAATTTGCTTAGTTGATGTGTTTAAAAATATGGGAATACATGTACTCATGGAGTGAGTCAGGCTTTAGGACATGTAGTGCTCGAAAGTTCAATGCAGCATGTGTGTCAGGCCTCTTAATTCCCAAATAGTCTCCATGCTGTGTAATAGAGATCCTGGGTGTGCTGTAGAAATGCCATAGCAACTCTCTCTGTAGCATGTAGTAATCATTTCAGTGAATTTTAATTTCTACATTCTCAGTCCCACCTTGACCCCCTACACTGCCTGAACAGCACTGCACTGTCCTAAACTCTGATACACCATCCCTAGCAAACCTGCTAAACTCTTTCAACACTACTGCACTGCTTTAAATCCAGAGTCACCATCCTCAGCGAATGCCCCTATAATGTTGAAACACCACTGCACTGCCCTAAACCCTGAAACAGCACTCCCTGCATGATCTCCTACAGTGCCCGAAAACTGCTGCTGTGTCTTAAAGTCTGAAAGAACACCTCCTGCTATACCCCCTACACTGGGTGAATATTAGTATAGTTTTCTAAACCCTGAAACAGCACTCCCAGCAAGATTCCCTTTCACTGTAGTAATCATTTTACTGAATTGCAAGGGATATTGTCATGTGTCTAAGATCACAGTGTGAGTCAGTATTCATTTCAGAAGATTGTGGCAGAATAAATTGCTTTGTTGATGTGTTTAAAAATATGGGAATACATGTACTCATGAAGTGAGTCAGGCTTTAGGACATGTAGTGCTAGAAAGTTCTATGCAGCATGTGTGTCAGGCCTCTTATTTCCCAAATAGTCTCCATGCTGTGTAATAGAGATCCCGGGTGTGCTGTAGAAATGCCATAGCAACTCTCTCTGTAGCATGTAGTAACCATTTCAGTGAATTTTAATTTCTACATTGTCAGTCCCACCTTGAACCCCTACACTGCCTGAACAGCACTGCACTGTCCTAAACCCTGATACACCATCCCTAGCAAAACCTGCTAAACTCTTTCAACACTACTGCACTGCTGTAAACCCTGAAACATCATTTTCAGCAAATGCCCCTATAATGTTCAAACATCACTGCACTGTCCAAAAGCCTGAAACAGCACTCCCTGCATGATCTCCTACACTGCCCAAACACTGCTTCGCCTTAAAATTACTTATGGAGTGAACCAGACTTTACAACATATAGTGCTTCTAATTGCTATGTAGTATGCCAGTACTGGTCTATAATTGTAAAAAAAAAGAATGTAACATGTTTTTTACTTCACAACAGATTTTAATTATCTACAGAAAGAAAAAACAATATGCCGTCAAAGAGTGAGAAAAGAAAAAGATATAAATAGTACGAGATTTATCTAATGAGCAATGTGTGGAAAAAACAAAGAAAGCTCCTGGTAAGTCAACAAAGGATTTTATAAGGAAAATAACACGAAGTAAAAAAAGTGTGGAGAATCAGAGAAAAAAATGTATCTGTAACTACAAAGAAAAACCCGAAAAAAAAGAAAAATGATGGCAAACTATGTGGTAAAGATATTGTGTATAGTAATAGACAAAAAAATCAGTTTGTTGAAATTCGCAAGAGAATGTTTTATAACAGAGTTGTTTTAAATTTATTAAAAAATATAAAGAATTGTAAAAGAAAAATAGCTTTTTATAAGAAAAAAAACATATTGAGACAATTGTTAAGAAGGCTTTTGAATTTAAAAAAAAGTTGTTGTTTTTAGTAATCAGTAGGATTCGAACACTAGATAAGCCAATCAATGATATGAAGGCCAAAAGTAAGTGGAAAAGACTAATTAATAAAACTAATTTTTGTAATGTTTTTTCTGGAGAATGGAAACATAGTTCAAGTTGTGAGCCGTTTTTTAATGAAGAGAGTTACCTTCAGAGTAATGATTTGTTGCATGCAGTTGACACCAGTGCTCGAGCTTATGAGAATAGTTGTCCGATTGAAAAAGGGAAAATTGTCCCTAGAAATGTAGAAGAGGTGTTAGCTGATGAAGTTTTAGGGAGACGTCCTAAGGCTCCAGTGTACACTTGGAATTGTAGTAGTATTTGTAGTGTACGACAGGATTCAATTGATTTTTTTCACAATTTCTTACGTAAGTATAGTAAGAAAAGTGTTAAACAAAAGATTAAGATGTTGCAAGAATTAGATCCTTGCAAAGTGAGAGAAAAAAACGGGTTTGCAAGGTCATTCTCTGGCTTGTCTTTCTAAAAAAGTATGTCAGAGTGTTTTTCACCATTTCAGGATGTTAGCAGCACATCATACTCAAGTGAGGAAATTAGTGAGAAGGTTGTATTATGCACAAAGTGCAGCACTTAAGCTAAAACAGTTAAACAGTGCTCTTTTCCATGGATCTGTATTAGATGTAATCAATATTTGTGAAGAAATTGAGGTTAGTTACTTTGGACCTAAAGAAGACAGTGCAGACACAGATACATTAATAGAAGGAAATGTGGAAGAAAATGTACAGAATTTTAGTACAGAAAGTTTTGAGCAAGAAATTACAAGGTTTAAGGTCATTTCAGGTGAAAAGCCAAACTTTTCTTGTATTTGTTGTAGACGAATTTATTAGTTAGGTTAGGTTAGTTGATCTATATTTAAAAAGTGAAAAGGAGAATAATAATGAGTGGAAGGAATTTGCAACTTATTTGTTGGTAGAGAATTGTTTTGATTTCGGTTCTGATCAATGTATTTGTAAATATTGTTATAACAAATTAAATGAAAACAAAATGCCTGCTAGAGCTGTACATAATAATCTTGAGTTGGTAAATATTCCTTCTGAACTGATGGATTTAAATACTTATGAGTCTATTCTTAGTCTATTCTTATTCAATGTGTGCATCCATTTCAGGCTATTGTTCGTATGGAGCCTAACACAGGGAAATTGCCTCCTTCAGATTTACAGAGAGGATTAAAGGGAAGAGTTGTATATTTGCCCCTAGATTTAAAGAAAAATATCGAAACAATTGGTTTCGAAAATGTGGAAGACGAACCTCTAGTTATTTTAGTTAATGGCGTTCCTACGAAGAGTAAGAAAATCTGGCAAGAATTAGTGGATGTTAGGAAAGTGAAAAAGGCAACGTTGTATTTAGTAAACAATAATCAATACTATAAAAATGTATATGTAGGAGAAGAGGAAACAACTGTGGAAGTGTACAGTGATTTGTCAACTGCACAAATTGAAAAAGTGGATGTGTCCAGAACTGAAGAAATTTATGAACATTATAGTGTGCATCCACTTCACTCTAAAGAAGTTATGGCGAATACTATTGAGTTATTCCAAATGAAAGAAGCGAAAGGAAGTCCCATTAGTGTATGGGAAGAAAGCTTGGAAGCTCGTTGTTTCCCTCAGTTATTTCCAACAGGCAAAGGTGGAAGATATGATGAACGACCTGTGCAGATTTCTGCATCTGAATACCGGACATCAAGATTATATGCAGAAGATCTAAGGTTTTGCCAATGTATTCCATATTTGTTTCATCTTCTGTTTGAGAGTGACTTGTCTGGACTTTCTTATGCAGTGAACCATATACTAAAAAGGAGAGTACATCTGCAAAATGTTTCGGCAAAGGACTTTATGGATAAAGTCCAAAAGAAAGATACTGTTTTGGAATCACAGCTTATTAATCTCATGGCATGTCAGCGTGTTACTAATGAGTATTGGTACCGTCGTCATGGGGAATTGAAATGTATGCTAAGAAACTTAGGAACTCCTACATGGTTCCTTACTCTAAGCTGTGCACAGTATGCTTGGGAAGATTTACTTCAATTTCTTCGAGAGGCAAATGAAAACATAGAAAATATAGAATACAAGTCACCTGGAGAACTGTGCTCTTTGGATCCAGTTAATGTATGCAGGTATTTCAATCATAGATTTTAAGCTATGATGTCTTTTATCACAAACAAAAAAAATCCTCCTCTTGGAGAGGTTCTGGATTTCTTTTGGCGAAAGGAGTATCAAGCAAGAGGTGCTCCTCACATACATATGCTGCTATGGATCAAAGATGCCCCCAAATTTGGAACAGATTCAGATGACACAGTGATGAGTTTTATTGAACAATATTCTACATGTGCTGTACCAAAAAGTACAGAACAAAAGAATTTAAGACATCAAGTCTTACGGTTTCAAACCCATCGTTGTGGAAAATACTTTCGTCGAAAGTACAAATCTAAGGATAGGTTTTACACAAAATGTCGTTTGGATTTCTACATCCAGTAATATCAAAAGGAAGAGTGAGCAATTTTATGTCATCTTTGCGACATACTGTCACAAGAAAGTCACCGAAAAATACCTACAACTTAAGAAGAAATGAAGTGTCAAAATACATAAATGACTATAACCCAGTCATTTTGTTCATGTGGAATGCTAACATGGATATTCAATATGTTGCAGACAACTCCATTGCTGTGGCTCGATATGTAACGTCTTATATTACTAAATCTGAAAGGACGGAACTAAAGGAAATGTGGGAAGAAATTCCTCATGAAAAGAGCCTAAGTAAGAAATTGTACAGCTATAGTTTGAAGATGTTGTCTCATCGAGAAATCGGAGCATATGAATGTTCAGATCGCTTATCATCTGCAAGTCTATACTCCAAATCTAGAACAATCATTTGGGTGAGTTTAGGTCTTGCAAGAACACGAAACCAAGTTTTGAAATCTGTAGAAGAAATTGAGTATTTAGCAGAGAGAGATATTTTGAAGACAAATATGTTGGATACATATTATCCAAATAGAAGTAATCATCTTGAGAACGTTTGTCTCTATGAAGTACTGCAAAGCTACACTTTTAAGAGGAATATTACAGAAGATATCAATAAAAGAGTATATGTATTCCATATTTGTTTCATTTTCTGTTTGAGAGTGACTTGTCTAGATTTTCTTATGCAGTGAACCATATACTAAAAAGTGGAGTATATCTGCAAAATGTTTCGGCAAAGGACTTTATGGATAAAGTCCAAAAGAAAGATACTGTTTTGGAATTACAGCTTATTAATCTCATGGCATGTCAGCGTGGCACTAATGAGTATTGGTAGCGTTGTCATGGGGAATTGAAATGTATGCTAAGAAACTTAGGAACTCCTACATGGTTCCTTACTCTAAGCTGTGCAGAGTATGCTTGGGAAGATTTACTTCAATTTCTACGAGAGGCAAATGCAAACATAGAAAATATAGAATACAAGACACCTGGAGAACTGTGCTCTTTGGATCCAGTTAATGTATGCAGGTATTTCAATCATAGATTTTAAGCTATGATGTCTTTTATCACAAACAAAACAAATCCTCCTCTTGGAGAGGTTCTGGATTTCTTTTGGAGGAAGGAGTATCAAGCAAGAGGTGCTCCTCACATACATATGCTGCTATGGATCAAAGATGCCCCCAAATTTGGAACAGATTCAGATGACACAGTGATGAGTTTTATTGAACGATATTCTACATGTGCTGTACCAAAAAGTACAGAAAAAAAGAATTTAAGACATCAAGTCTTACGGTTTAAAACCCATCGTTGTGGAAGATATTGTCGTCGAAAGTACAAATCTAAGGATAGGTTTTACACAAAATGTCGTTTTGGATCTCTACGTCCAGTAATATCAAAAGGAAGAGTGAACAATTTTATATCATCTTTGCGATATACTGTCACAAGAAATTGTACAGCTATACTTTGAAGATGTTGTCTCATCGAGAAATCGGAGCATATGAATGTTCAGATCGCTTATCATCTGCAAGTCTATACTCCAAATCTAGAACAATCATTTGGGTGAGTTTAGGTCTTGCAAGAACACAAAACCACGTTTTGAAATCTGTAGAAGAAATTGAGTATTTAGCAGAGACTCTAACCCAGTCATTTTGTTCATGTGGAATGCTAACATGGATATTCAATATGTTGCAGACAACTCCATTGCTGTGGCTCGATATGTAATGTCTTATATTACTAAATTTGAAAAGACAGAACTAAAGGAAATGTGAGAAAAGACTAATTAATAAAACTAATTTTTGTAATGTTTTTTCTGGAGAATGGAAACATAGTTCAAGTTGTGAGCCGTTTTTTATTGAAGAGAGTTACCTTCAGAGTAATGATTTGTTGCATGCAGTTGACACCAGTGCTCGAGCTTATGAGAATAGTTGTCCGATTGAAAAAGGGAAAATTGTCCCTAGAAATGTAGAAGAGGTGTTAGCTGATGAAGTTTTAGGGAGACGTCCTAAGGCTCCAGTGTACACTTGGAATTGTAGTAGTATTTGTAGTGTACGACAGGATTCAATTGATTTTTTTCACAATTTCTTACGTAAGTATAGTAAGAAACGTGTTAAACAAAAGATTATTATGTTGCAAGAATTAGATCCTTGCAAAGTGAGAGAAAAAACGGGTTTGCAAAGTCATTCTCTGGCTTGTCTTTCTAAAAAAGTATGTCAGAGTGTTTTTCACCATTTCAGGATGTTAGCAGCACATCATACTCAAGTGAGGAAATTAGTGAGAAGGTTGTATTATGCACAAAGTGCAGCACTTAAGCTAAAACAGTTAAACAGTGCTCTTTTGCATGGATCTGTATTAGATGTAATCAATATTTGTGAAGAAATTGAGGTTAGTTACTTTGGACCTAAAGAAAACAGTGCAGAAACATATACATTAATAGAAGGAAATGTGGAAGAAAATGTACAGATTTTTAGTACAGAAAGTTTTGAGCAAGAAATTACAAGGTTTAAGGTCATTTCAGGTGAAAAGCCAAACTTTTCTTGTATTTGTTGTAGACGAATTCATTAGTTAGGTTAGGTTAGTTGATCTATATTTAAAAAGTGAAAAGGAGAATAATAATGAGTGGAAGGAATTTGCAACTTATTTGTTGGTAGAGAATTGTTTTGATTTCGGTTCCGATCAACGTATTTGTAAATATTGTTATAACAAATTAAATGAAAACAAAATGCCTGCTAGAGCTGTACATAATTATCTTGAGTTGGTAAATATTCCTTCTGAACTGATGGATTTAAATACTTATTAGTCTATTCTTAGACTATTCTTATTCAATGTGTGCATCCATTTCAGGCTATTATCCGTATGGAGCCTAACACAGGGAAATTGCCTCCTTCAGATTTACAGAGAGGATTAAAGGGAAGAGTTGTATATTTGCCCCTAGATTTAAAGAAAAATATTGAAACAATTGGTGTAGAAAATGTGGAAGAGGAACCTCTAGTTATTTTAGTTAATGGCATTCCTACGAAGAGTAGGAAAATCTGGCAAGAATTAGTGGATGTTAGGAAAGTGAAAAAGGCAACGTTGTATTTGGTAAAACATAATCAATACTATACAAATGTGTATGGAGGAGAAGAGGAAACAACTGTAGAAAAGGAGAGTGATTTGCCAACTGCATAAATTGAAAAAGTGGATGTGTCCAGAACTGAAGAAATGTATGAACATTATAGTGTGCATCCACTTCACTCTAAAGAAGTGATGGGAGATACTATTGAGTTATTTCAAATGAAAGAAGCAAAAGGAAGTTCCATTAGTGTATGGGAAGAAAGCTTGGAAGCTTGTTGTTTCCCTCAGTTATGTCCAACAGGCAAAGGTGGAAAATATGATGAACGACCTGTGCAGATTTCTGCATCTGAATACCGGACATCAAGATTATATGCAGAAGATCTAAGGTTTCGCCAATGTATTCCATATTTGTTTCATCTTCTGTTTGAGAGTGACTTGTCTGGACTTTCTTATGCAGTGAACCATATACTAAAAAGGAGAGTGCATCTGCAAAATGTTTCGGCAAAGGACTTTATGGATAAAGTCCAAAAGAAAGATACTGTTTTGGAATCACAGCTTATTAATCTCATGGCATGTCAGCGTGTTACTAATGAGTATTGGTACCGTCGTCATGGGGAATTGAAATGTATGCTAAGAAAGTTAGGAACTCCTACATGGTTCCTTACTCTAAGCTGTGCAGAGTATGCTTGGGAAGATTTACTTCAATTTCTTCGAGAGGCAAATGCAAACATAGAAAATATAGAATACAAGACACCTGGAGAACTGTGCTCTTTGGATCCAGTTAATGTATACAGGTATTTCAATCATAGATTTTAAGCTATGATGTCTTTTATCTCAAACAAAAAAAACTCTCCTCTTGGAGAGGTTCTGGATTTCTTTTGGAGAAACGAGTATCAAGCAAGAGGTGCTCCTCACATACATATGCTGCTATGGATCAAAGATGCCCCCAAATTTGGAACAGATTCAGATGACACAGTGATGAGTTTTATTGAACAATATTCTACATGTGCTGTACCAAAAAGTACAGAACAAAATAATTTAAGACATCAAGTCTTCCGGTTTCAAACCCATCGTTGTGGAAAATACTTTCGTCGAAAGTACAAATCTAAGGATTGGTTTTACACAAAATGTTGTTTTGGATTTCTACATCCAGTAATATCAAAAGGAAGAGGGAACAATTTTATGTCATCTTTGCGACATACTGTCACAAGAAAGTCACCGAAAAATACCTACAACTTAAGAAGAAATGAAGTGTCAAAATACATAAATGACTATAACCCAGTCATTTTGTTCATGTGGAATGCTAACATGGATATTCAATTTGTTGCAGACAACTCCATTGCTGTGGCTCGATATGTAACGTCTTATATTACTAAATCTGAAAAGACGGAACTAAAGGAAATGTGGGAAGAAATTCCTCATGAAAAGAGCCTAAGTAAGAAATTGTACAGCTATAGTTTGAAGATGTTGTTTCATCGAGAAATCGGAGCATATGAATGTTCAGATCGCTTATCATCTGCAAGTATATACTCCAAATCTAGAACAATCATTTGGGTGAGTTTAGGTCTTGCAAGAACACGAAACCAAGTTTTGAAATCTGTAGAAGAAAATGAGTATTTAGCAGAGAGAGAACCAGACAGTACAGATATTTTGAAGACAAATATGTTGGATACATATTATCCAAATAGAAGTAATCATCTTGAGAACGTTTGTCTCTATGAAGTACTGCAAAGCTATACTTTTTAGAGGAATATTACAGAAGATATCAATAAAAGAGTATATGTATTCCATATTTGTTTCATCTTCTGTTTGAGAGTGACTTGTCTAGATTTTCCTATGCAGTGAACTATATACTAAAAAGTGGAGTACATCTGCAAAATGTTTCGGCAAAGGACTTTATGGATAAAGTCCAAAAGAAAGATACTGTTTTGGAATTACAGCTTATTAATCTCATGGCATGTCAGCGTGGTACTAATGAGTATTGGTAAAGTTGTCATGGGGAATTGAAATGTATGCTAAGAAACTTAGGAACTACTACATGGTTCCTTACTTTAGGCTGTGCAGAGTATGCTTGGGAAGATTTACATCAATTTCTTCAAGAGGCAAATGCAAACATAGAAAATATAGAATACAAGACACCTGGAGAACTGTGCTCTTTGGATCCAGTTAATGTATGCAGGTATTCCAATCATAGATTTTAAGCTATGATGTCTTTTATCACAAACAAAAAAAATCCTCCTCTTGGAGAGGTTCTGGATTTCTTTTGGAGGAAGGAGTATCAAGCAAGAGGTGCTCCTCACATACATATGCTGCTATGGATCAAAGATGCCCCCAAATTTGGAACAGATTGAGATGACACAGTGATGAGTTTTATTGAACAATATTCTACATGTGCTGTACCAAAAAGTACAGAAAAAAAGAATTTAAGACATCAAGTCTTACGGTTTCAAACCCATTGTTGTGGAAAATATTGTCGTAGAAAGTACAAATCTAAGGATAGGTTGTACACAAAATGTCGTTTTGGATTTCTACGTCCAGTAATATCAAAAGCAAGAGTGAACAATTTTATATCATCTTTGCGATATACTTTCACAAGAAAGTCACCGAAAAATACCTACAACTTAAGAAGAAATGAAGAGTCAAAATACATAAATGACTATAACCGAGTCATTTTGTTCATGTGGAATGCTAACATGGATATTCAATATGTTGCGGACAACTCCATTGCTGTGGCTCGATATGTAATGTCTTATATTACTAAATCTGAAAAGACGGAACTAAAGGAAATGTGAGAAGAAATTTCTGATGAAAAGAGCCTAAGTAAGAAATTGTACAGCTATAGTTTGAAAATGTTGTCTCATCGCGAAATCGGAGCATATGAATGTTCAGATCGCTTATCATCTGCAAGTCTATACTCCAAATCTAGAACAATCATTTGGGTGAGTTTAGGTCTTGCAAGAAAATGAAACCAAGTTTTGAAATCTGTAGAAGAAATTGAGTATTTAGCAGAGAGAGAACCAGACAGTACAGATATTTTGAAGACAAACATGTTGGATACATACTATCCAAATAGAAGTAATCATCTTGAGAACGTTTGTCTCTATGAAGTACTGCAAAGCTATACTTTTAAGAAGAATATTACAGAAGATATCAATAAAAGAGTATATGTATTCCATATTTGTTTCATCTTCTGTTTGAGAGTGACTTGTCTGAACTTTCTTATGCAGTGAACCATATACTAAAAAGTGGAGTACTTCTGCAAAATGTTTCGGCAAAGGACTTTATGGATAAAGTCTAAAAGAAAGATACTGTTTCGGAATCACAGCTTATTATTCTCATGGCATGTCAGCGTGGTACTAATGAGTATTGGTACCGTTGTCATGGGGAATTGAAATGTATGCTAAGAAACTTAGGAACTCCTACATGGTGCTTACTCTAAGCTGTGCAGAGTATGCTTGGAAAGATTTACTTCAATTTCTTCGAAATGCAAATGCAAACATAGAAAATATAGAATACAAGACACCTGGAGAACTGTGTTCTTTGGATCCAGTTAATGTATGCAGGTATTTCAATCATAGATTTTAAGCTATGATGTCTTTTTATCTCAAACAAAAAAAATTCTCCTCTTGGAGAGGTTCTGGATTTCTTTTGGAGAAACGAGTATCAAGCAAGAGGTGCTCCTCACATACATATGCTGCTATGGATCAAAGATGCCCCCAAATTTGGAACAGATTCAGATGACAAAGTGATGAGTTTTATTGAACAATATACTACATGTGCTGTACCAAAAAGTACTTAACAAAAGAATTTAAGACATCAAGTCTTACGGTTTCAAACCCATCGTTGTGGAAAATGCTGTCGTCGAAAGTACAAATCTAAGGATAGGTTTTACACAAAATGTCGTTTTGGATTTCTACGTCCAGTAATATCAAAAGGAAGAGTGAACAATTTTATGTCATCTTTGCGACATACTGTCACAAGAAAGTCACCGAAAAATACCTACAACTTAAGAAGAAATGAAGAGTCAAAATGCATAAATAACTATGCTGTGATTGGATCTAAAGGATGTTTAGTGAAACAAAGAAAAGGACATTTGATTAATCAGCGAAAACTGAGTTATGAAACTCCTGACAAAAGGGAATTTTACTATTTAGCTCTTTTGCAACTCTTTAAGCCATGGCGAACAGAACAGGAACTACTTGGAGATTTTGACAGTTATGAAGATTCATTTAACGCAACTAAAAATACTATAAAATGTCCTGTTTTTACTAATTATCTGAAAATGTTGATCGACGAAATACAGCAAGAAGCTACAATTGCAGCAGAGATTGCTAGAGACAGTTCTCAAGACAGTCAAAGTACAGCTTTGTTGAGTCAGGATCCACTAGGAGAATCAATTATCCAAAATGAAGCAGCAACTGCCATGGATGAGGTGGAAACAGCAATGCAACCAGCTCAAGAGGATGTAATAAACTTAGAAGAATTGGAAAAACAACTAAATGTTGAGCAAAAACAAATATATGATCAAGTGACAGAACAGACTGAGCATGGTTTATATCATGAGAAAAAAGAGTGCTCATGTACGTCATTTAAACCTGTCCGACTGTACGTTAGTGGAGAAGCAGGAACTGTAAAAAGTTTTCTATTTAAAGGAATTGCAACTTATCTACAGAAATGAACAGAGTCATCACTCTCTTGTGGTGTTACTGCTCCAACTAGGTTGGCAGCACATAACATTAAAGGGATTACTTTACATCGTTTATTGATGCTGCCAATAGAGCATGGACATAAATTAGAATACCACAAGCTATCTGGAGAAGCTTGTTGTGAAGTTTCTAGAGTTTTGAAAAAATGAAACTTCTCATTATTGATGAGGTAAGCATAGAATCAAAGTTAATGCTTGCCTTTGTGCATTTAAGAATGCAACAAATCCTTAAAACAGAGTATGATGTGTTATTTGGAGTCAAACACGTCATAGTTTTTGGAGATCTACTACAATTAACTCCTGCGAAAGGACAACCAGTATTTAAAACAGTTACACATGAAGACACCAGAAGGTGCCTGGGAAGCATTGGAAATGTTAATATTTGGTCATATTTCAAATATTCAGAACTCATTACAAATATGCGACAGGCAAAGGACGCTGATTATAAAAGTATTTTTGAAGATATAAGAATTGGAAAAGTGAGTGAACATGGCAAAGAAGCTTTACAGGCACGATTGCTTACAAATTTGTTTCCAAACGAAAATATTCTCCCAGAGAATATATATAGAAAAATTGTAGAAAACAAATCAGTGATATGCTTGATGCCAACTCTGCAAGAATGTTCAATATTCAATGAAAAAATGTTAAAGTTAGAAAATAAAGAAATTATAAAACTGGAAGCTATTGATAGAATAGAGCATGAAGGAGCTACTATTATTTTGTCAGAAAAGTTGAAGTCAAAATTGGATTCTTTAGAGAAATCAATATCTAAAACTGCTGGTTTAGAAAAGAATCTATATGCATGTATAAATTGTCGGATAATTTTACAACGTAATTTACATGTGGAAAGAGGTTTAGTAAATGGAGCAATGGGTAATGTTGTTGATTTTGTGAATTACCCAAATAGAGATGACATTGAATTTTTGAACATCAAATTTGATGAAATAGAAGAAGTACAACAATTGAGTCGTTGTTCAGCTCGATTTTTGCTTGTAAAATAATTATATGTCCGCTGAAAATAGTTTCCTGTTTGTTTGGCATATGCGGTGACTATTCATAAATCTAAAGGTTTAAGTGTAGATAGTGCTTTGGTGAATATTGAAAGTACTGTGTTTAAAGAGGGTATGGCATATGTTGCTTTATCTCGAGTCAGAAATGTATCTGGATTATACTTGATTGATTTTGATGAGACAAAGATTAGTTCAGATGTAAATTGTGTAAAAGAGTATTATAGGTTAAGAAGAGAACATGCTCCCAATTTACCTCAATATCCAGTATTTGAAAAGTGTGTGGTAAGTCGAAAAAGAAGATATGAGAAAAATAGTAGCGAGGTTGCAGAGAAAAGAAAAAAACTAGATGAACCAGTGATAGTAACCAAAAAGAAAAAGGATTTTATTGAAGAGGTTGTTGGTTTTCAGTTTGAAAACAGTTCTTGTGTCAACTGCTATGCTAATGTAGCGGTTAATTTTGTTTTTTTCTTGAAAATTTACTACAACAAATTGTTAAAAATCGGGACAAAAGATTTTGTTGTTTGTTGAATTCTGTGTTTGAGAAATGTAGTAGTGATAAAACTAAAATAGAAAGTGTTTCTGATATTCGAAATGTTCTAGACATATGTTCTGGTTTAAGATTGTCAGGAAATTCTAATGTATATGCTTGTTGTATTGCAAGATGAAGGTATATATATTGAAAATCTTTTTGGCCTTTCTTATAAATGGCAACATGACTGTGACAATTGTTCGTTTTCAAGTAGTACTAAAATAGACACTGAAAGATTTATATATTTGACTTTACCAGACTGCAAATCAGTGTCTTTTAATAACCTAGTTAGAGAAGCAAATCAAAACATGGTCTGTACCTAATGTAACTCACAGATGTTATCAACATTATTTATACAAAGATATGGACAGCATGTAATTTTAATGCTGCAACGATGCAGACCTGATGGAAGAAAACTGACAACTTTAATAAAAAAATTGTGGCTTCTCAACTATCAATATCAGGAAGAACTTTTGTAACTGTAGCAATTATTTTCCATGATGGTCCTTCTACAACATCAGGACATTACACAGTTTATTTAAAATGTACAAAAGGCTGGACTCATTGTAATGATACTCAATTGATTTTTAAACAATGTTTGCCTTATGACTTATTAAATTCTTACCCAGTGTTTTTACAACCAAAAGTTTAGGGAAAATAATTGGCCTGGGAAAATTACTGCTGTCAAGAAAGGGTAGTCTGGTGTTGAAAAGTACTTTGTGAGTGAGGGTGATGAGGTTCAAAAATTCTTGTAGTTGACGTAGAGTGAGTAAGTGTATCAGATAGTGGGTGATGTTGCTATCACAGGGGATGTTGATCATCAGTGAGGCAGAGGTGTTTTAGATTTGTTGTAGTTGTTGGAGATGTTGGTGACATTTTTATTCCCTTGTGGAGGTTTCTTTTAATAGTATACAGCTCCTTGGTAAGATGAAGGATGAGCAGAGTGTCATCGGTATACCAGATGATGTTGAGATTCTGATAGCATAATAGTTGTTTAAGGTTCTATGTACATGATAAATAGCATCGGGTGGAAGTATAACCATTGTTAGATGGTACAAAAGATGTTGGTGCTTTTGATTCAGAAGGTTGGAAAACGGACGCTTAAGAGTACTATTAAGTATCTTCCAAACTAAGGATTTCACACATACTATTTGGCCATGAGGAATAGTTTTTGAAACAAAAAATGACTATTTCGGGTAAATGTTGTTAGCATATCTTTGTACATAACTTTATTTAGAGTGTATAAAAAAGAAGTAATTATGTTTTGTTACTTTGTGATTGTTGGAGATATTCCATATTTACGTAAGAAATTGCTGTTCGAAAAAAACAGTTAAGATATGTTTTTTCTAATTGTTACATTCTTTTTTTTTTTTCCTGTTTTTTTAGACACATCTTTACTGTTTTTATTGACAGAAACCTTGTTGACACCAGAAGTAGAAGTAGAGGTGATTGAAGATTCAGTTTGTTCTGAAAGAGCCTTAGAACTCCTATCTGAAAGCTCAGCTTTTTTTTTTTGCTTTTTTTTTAAAACCTTTATTTAGCAATAAAGAAAATACAATTACAGGCCTACAACCCCCTGGGCCGGCCAGTGACATATCAGAAAAGCAGTATAGCATTACACAGCTCATCAGCCGACAACCGAGGGTCCGGCAGCAATGGTACACTATATTGGTCAAATCTATAACGATAGGATACGGAAAGGTTTCATTTTTAAAACAAGCAAACAAAAACATCTAAGAAAAAGAGGAAAACGAGGCTGTGTCCTAAATTGTTGTGTCTGTTCCATACGATACGGGGAGAGGCAATCAGAGGCAATATGGAAAAGCAGGAGAACCTCCAGGAGATAAAGGAGGGGGTGGGGAGAGGGGGATCCAGAGCCAGAAACAGATCAATAATGTGATACAGGAGGGAGCCGAAACGTACAGTCAAGGGGAACAAGGAGCGTCAGGGGGATCAATAAAGGGGGGATCACATATCTCCCCTCCGGTATGAATTCCATTGGTCCCATATCCTATCCCATTTTTTGGGCCTGCCACGGGAGACATAAACAATCTTCTATCTAAACATGCACCAGTCCATATTTTCTTCCCATTTGGAGACTGATGGTGCCCTCGGAGATCCCCACAACTGTGCAATGTCCCTTTTCGCAACCATGTTTCCCAGCGTGACCCACCGAGTCTGAGCGACAGTGCAATCATTCCGTTCCCATATATTCAATAAACAGCGCCTGGCTTCAGGTAGCAACTCAACATTCGTCACCCCACTCATCACCGCATGCACTCTAGTCCAGTAAGACACAACTTCCGGACATTCCCATACGATGTGGAGGAAGGTAGCAAGCATACCACAGCCACGTCGACACAGTCCATCCTCAGAAAAACCCATACACATCAGTCGCGGACCCGTGACATAGACGCGGTGCAGAATCTTCAGCTGAACGAGTCGCAAACGGGCCGGAATCGCGACCTCTTTGGGAGAGGATATCGCAGCCTGCCAATCCTCATCATCCAGTTCCAGCCCATCGTTAGTCCAGGTACCACGAAGCTGAACAAGCAAGTCTGATTGAGCATTGATAAGTTTTTTATAAATAAGGGAGATAGTGCTGTCTGGAATATGGTCGTCCAGCACCCTGTCTTCCAGAGGGGAGCTCTCCGGAATGTCAGAACCGGCCGGAAAAACCGACCCAATGGCATGACGAACCTGGAGGTATCGAAAATATTCCGAGTCATTCAAACTGTATTCCTGTTTCAATTCAGCCAAGGTCTTGACTCTATTCTTAACCCAGAGGTCACCTACCTTGCTGATTCCGATGAAGTCCCACCTATCGAAACCCTTTGACGTCCACAATTCACCAAGCCTCTCTGTGGCAAACAGAGGGGTCGCCCTGGTCAGCTTATCTGCCCATCCAGTAGCCGCGGTGGCGCTGCCCCACACCCGCACAGCCACTTCAGTGGGTCCCGTCAAATTCTTCCTAGCGCCCCGAGAGTAGAGAGCCCTGTAGTAATCTCCCCCGGGTAACAACCACCGGTCCATCTCGAATGCAGGATTCGGGACTGGACCGTACATGGCATGGTTCACAGCGCTCAGTTGAGATGCCCAGTAGTATCTCCTTATATCAGGTAACGCTATGCCCCCATCGTACCAGGGCAGCGTAAGCTTAGCCAACGCAATACGGGGTCGGCCAGCCCAAACTAGCTTTCTCTGGAGGCACTCGATTTCACGAAAGTAGCTAGCCGGCACTAGATCAAGTGTGTTTTGTACGGCATACAAAAAACGGGGGAGAGACATCATTTTGAACAGGGCCGCCCGTCCCAGGGGGGACAAGGGTAGACCACACCATGCAGCGACGTCCGACCGAAGCCGGGCGAGTGGAAGCAACAAGTTACGCTCATAGCGTATCACAGGGTCAAGCAAAATATAGATCCCTAAATACTTAAAGCCCGCACTAGAAACCGGGATCGGGCATACTCGGGGCAGAGAAAGAGGATCACCGGTCAGCGGGAAGATACACGACTTGGACCAATTAATAACAAACCCGGAGTTACGTCCAAAGGAACTGAAAACATCAAAGAGTACTCCTAGCGACTTACGGGGGGACGTCAGGTACAATAAAATATCATCGGCATACAATGATATACGATCTTCGAAGTCGGGGGACCACCGAATACCCTTTAGTGAAGGCTCCCAACGGAGCCAGGCGGCAAGGGGTTCGAGCGCAAGTGCGAACAATAGCGGTGACAAAGGACATCCCTGCCTCGTGCCTCGCCCAAGAACGAAGGGCTCCGAGGCTCTACCATTAATCACAACCTGCGCCAACGGCTGCTCATACAGGAGTTTAACCCATGCGATAAATTTCGGACCAAAACCGAATTTGGCAAGAGTAGCCCATAAATACGGCCACTCAACCGTATCAAAGGCCATCGAGGCATCGAGAGAAACCAAGATGGCCGGCTCGCTGAAAGACCCCGCCCTCGCAATGACGCCGTGAAGACGACGAAGATTGAGCGCAGTGTTGCGTTGGGGGATAAAACCAGACTGATCAGGGTGAACCAACTCGCTAATCACCGTGACCAGTCGGTTTGCCAAAAGTTTTGCCAATATCTTGGGTTCAGCATTCAAAAGTGAGATCGGGCAATACGATGAACAGCGCTCGCGGGGTTTGCCATCTTTATGCATAACCACAATAGAGGCCAGCCTCTGGTCCCTGGGAAGAAATCCAAGGTCTTGCGATGCCGCAAACATACGAAGCAGATACGGCGCCAATTTATCCGGGCATAGCTTGTATAACTCAACCGGTATACCGTTGGGACCAGAGGCCTTCCCTGAGCGAAGGGAGCGGATAGCGAGCGCAACCTCATCAATGGAAAAATCAGCCTCCATGAACACCCCTTCCGACTCCGAGAGACTTGGCAACTCAAGATCACGAAGCAGCAAGTGCGAGTCCTCCTCCGGCATGCTCAAAACCGGCGCATATACAACCCGAAAGTGCTGGGCAAAAACCTCAACTATCTCAACCGGGTCCACGACTCGCGTCCCATCAACTTTCTCAACTACAGGCACAACACGATTCATTCTGTCTCGCCTATCCAGCCAAGCAATCAACTTCCCCGCTTTATCACCCACATCATACAGACGCCCCTGCTGCACACGATTCATTGCCTCAGCCGAGTCAGTCACCAAGGCCCTGTAATCAGATTGCTTCAGAGCCAAGACATGCAATTTCTCGGGCGTAACCCCAGCTTCCAACCGTTCCTCCAATACGGCAATCTCAGACTCCAAGTTCACCGCCTCCTCTCACCAGCAACCAAAGACAGGGTTTGACCACGGATCACAGTTTTATAAGCCTCCCATAGGGAGACCGGGGAGGACACCGATCCCTCATTTTCAGTAAAGTAAAAGTTCATACACTTGACCACCTCAGATCTGATTTTGGGGTTCTGAAAATGCCACGGATTGATCGGGGCAAGCCGACCCCCAGCCCCCAGATGTATATCGATATGAAGCCACAGCGGGGAATGATCTGAAATTCCTCTAGCCAAATGCTTGATTTCACGCACCGAGACCAACTGCACCACCGGCACGAGGATATAATCAAGTCTCGAGAGACTACCATGGGCTCCCGAGTGGAAAGTATACTGAAGCCGGCCAGGGTGCAGTTGTCTCCAACAGTCCGCCAACCCAAAGGCGTCCAAGAATTTCCCTAGCCATAGCTGCGATGTAGGGAGGAGCCTGGGGGCGCTACGATCACTCTCCCCATTCACCACAGAATTAAAGTCTCCACCCACCACTAGCAAGCCATCGGGCAAACCCAGAATCACCTCACCCAAGTCGGTGAAGGTAGTAGACTGCAGGCCAGGCGGAACATAAATAGACAGTATGGAAATCAACTTCCCTTCCCATCTCCCCATAATAGCTGCGTAACGGCCTCTATCGTCCAACACCGTGTCATCTATCTCCAGGGGGAGGGAGTTCCTAACCAGGATACCAACCCCCCTCGATCCAGAGGTGAAGCCGGAATGAGCCACCAGACGGTAACCTTGCCTGTTCAGTGCATGACATGTATTGCCCACCAAGTGGGTCTCCTGGAGCAAGACCACATCCGGGGAACATCTCTTCAAGTATTGTAGCACAATTCCACGTTTTATCCTGTCCCCAAGACCATTAACATTCCAGCTCAACACCCTAAGTCCCCTACCCCCCATCCCAAAAGAGAGCGGACCGCTCTCCCCACCCCGAAACAGCCACATGATAGCAAATGTAAAACAAAGCACAGCCTAGAAACAAACAAAGAGAAAAGAGCCCCCCCACCACCCCCAGTGAACCCATCAAACTCAAACCTCCCTCCCTGCACCCCTGCGGTAGACCTAAAACCCACCCCAACTTGCAGTGTGCCTGTCGCCCCATTAAACTAACCTACACAAAGAGAGAAAAGTCCCCAGAGGAGGTAGATCCCCTAAACCCCCCCACCCCCGGGCAGTCACACCATAACAGAACATAGTCTCTGAGCCACTGCCATAGAATCAGGCTCGCCGATGTAGACTCACTGCTCCTGGTCCTCCAAACCTCCTTCAGCGCCTCTCGAGTTCTACGGGCCCTCATGGCGCGTCGATAAAGTGTCCAACCAGTCACTAACCACCTCAGTTCTCTGAGGCGCCTCTTCACGCCCGTGAAGCCCATTCGTTGTTTCTGGACTACCTGTGTGAAGTCCGGGTAAAAACTGATCGATACGTTCTCAAATTTGGTGGGTCCATTCGTTCGTGAAGCTTGCAGGATAGCGTCTCTGTCACGGAAATTGAAGAGCAAGGCAATTATGGGCCGCGGAGTGGCTCCCAACTTCGGCTTACCACCCGGGACACGATGAGCTCGCTCCACAGCAAAGAATTTACTTAGTCCTTTTGGTGCCAAATGTTACAGCACAAGGTCCTCCACCAGGATATCAAAAGGCAAATCAGCAGAGTTCTCCGGGACACCCACGATGCGGACGTTATTGCGTCTGGCCCGGCCCTCGAAATCTTCCAGCCGATTAGCGAACAGATCACAAGTAGTCCGAAGATTGCGGACTGTGGTCTGGAGATCCGAGACATCCGTGGTCAAACTAGCAGTCTTGATATCAAGGGATTTGACACGCTCGTTGGTTTTCCCCAGGTCCGCTCTGATGAGGGTGACATCAATCGCCACCGTATCTATCTTGGCCGCCAAGGTTTCATATTGCTGGCCCATGGTGGATTGGACACTCGCAATAGCGCCCATAATGTCCTTTAGAGTTGGCTCCTCGCTTTCAGGAGTACCCTCACCAGTTTCCTCCAGGGCACCACTCGACCCGCCCGGGGAGCCCCTAGGCCGAGTAAATCGATCGATGGTCTGAGATTGGGCGATCCCCCCTCGGGACGGGCCTCTAGTGGTGCGCCTCTCGACGACTGCCCTGCCCGCCATGACGGGCAATGAGCTCCAACAGGATCTGTAGGATTCAGACAAAACGATCTCCGTCTCGGCAAGCTCGGAACGGCGAGAGGATAGGGACACAGCGCTGGCTGAAGGTTGGCAACGAGAACAGAGCTGGAGCGCCGATCGGCGACTGGGCGTTCACAACAGCGACCAAAAACGAAACCGAAAGTACACCAGGGGCAGAGGGCGTGGCTCATCAGCCGTTGTTGTTCAATTGTCACCTGGGTACCTCGGAGACTCAAGCCCCCGGCTGGCAACGATGTAGGCCTCGGATTCCAGAGTGCAGTAAGTCCGACATCCGGCGGCCAAAACGATTTTTGAAAAGGACGTGGGCATCAGCAGGGCATCAATAAAAAGTACCCGTCGTCATAATCAGGATCATTCGCAGGATAATCGCGGGAGGAGGAAAGGGTCGCGGGAGCCCTTAGCTCACGCGTCCATCTTGGAATCGCGCGAAGCTCCTCCCCTAATTGTTACATTCTTAATGAAAATGTTGAATGGGTTTTTTAAAGACAATCATATTGATTGTCTTTTTTTTTGCCCGCTGTTATATGATGAGTACTATTGAACTCACTGTTTTCAGTGAAATTCAATATATTCTGAGAACAGCAAAATAAAATACATAACATACTGTACAAATTATTTTGTATTGTGAAATATATATTATAACTACATTTTTTCTTCTCTTCCCCAGATATTATATTTATAAAAAATATATTATTAACTTTTCATTACTTATAAGGTAAGTATGACAAACAAAAAATACTTTCTCATCACTCTCTTACTTCTCTTTCCCTTTTTTACTTTCTTCACTCTGTCTCTTACTCCACTTCCTTTGCTCATCTTACTCCCCTTCCCTCACTCTATTTACTCCCCTTAATTCACGTTTACACTCCTTCTCTCACCATCAGTACCCTTCCCACAAGCTCACTTACCTTCTCCTGCTCCCTCTTTCCTCTCTGTGTCCCTCACTTCTCTTTTCTTTCTTCCTCCATCACTACCCTTCTTTTGCTCTATCCCTCACTCTTTTCTCCCTGCCCCTCACCCTTTTTCCTTCACATCATCTCTCACTCACTTTTAGTCACTCCCCTTCTCTTATTCCCTCACTTCCTTTTGCTCACTCCCCTTCCTTTATTCCCTCCCTCACTTCCCTTTCCTCCATCCGTCTCTAAGTTTCTTCCTCTGTCTCAGTCACTATAACTGCCTCACTCCTCACAGTCCCTCACTCTCCCTCTCTTTCTCTCACTGTCTCCCTCTCTCTCCACCAATCTTCCTTTTCTTTCCTCTCTCTTTCCATAAATTCTTCTCTCTCACTTGCTACTTTTTCCTCTATCTTAATATACTTCTTTTTCCCTCACTCCCTTTCCCCTACCCTCATATCCCTTCCCTCACTGTCACTGCCCTTCACTCAATATCACTCCTCTTCCTCTAATTCATATTCTCATCACTCCCATTCCCTTACTCCTGCTCCCATTCCCTCACTCCCCCTCACTCTCTTCCCCCCACTCCATCCATCAGTCCCCTTCCTTTACTCCCCATTCCTCATTCACTTTTGCTAACTCCCATTCCTTTAGTCCCTCACTCCCCTTCACTCCATTTCTCTCTCCCTCTCTCCCTCTATCTCCCTCAGTCTAAACCGCCTTACTCCCTCTCAGTCACTCGCTCTCCCTCTCTTTCTCTCTCACTCTCTCCCTCTCTCTCTACCTCACCCTTCCTGTCGTTCCCTTTCTGTTTCCTTCACTCTTACTTTATCCCTCAGTCCCCTTTCTTCTCTCTTAAGCTTCTTCCTTCTCTCTCATTCCCCTTTCATCACCCTCATACCCCTTCTCTCACTGTTACTGCCTTTCACTCACCCTCAGTACTTTTCCCTCACTCACCTTCCCACACTCCCCTTCCTTCACTCCTCTTTCATCACTCCCTCACTCCATCTCACTTACTCCCCTTCGTTCACTCCCTCCCTCACTTTTTGTTCATCCATTTTTCTCTACCTGTCTCCCTCTGTCTCACTCACTCTAACTGCCTCACTCCTTCTCAGTTCCTTGCTCTCCCTCTCTCTCACTCTGTCCCTCTCTCTCCCTTACCCTTAATCTCCTTTCCTCTCTCTTTCTATCACTCCTCCTCTCTTCCTCACTCCCTTTCCCTCTCTCTTAATTTTCTTCCTTCTCCCTCATTCACCTTCCCTCACCCTCATACTCCTTCCCTAACTGTAACTGCCCTTCACTCACCGTCACTCCCCTTCCCCCTCTCCACTTCCTCCGATCTGTATCTCTCACTCCTTCACTTTCCCGCTCCCTTTTCCTCACTCCCCGTCTTGCTCTCCTTCTCTCACTCCATTCCTTACTCCCCTTCCCATACTCCCCTTCCCTAACTCCCTCCATCCCCTCATTCCCCTTCTGTATCCTTCACTCCCATTCTCTCACTTTTCCTTACCCCTCTTTTCTCATCCTCATACCCCTTCCCTCACTGTCACTCCACTTCCCTTTCCTTCACTCTCCTTACTCTGCTCTACTTCCCCCTCTCTGTCCCTTACTCCCCTTCTGTATCTCTATCCCCCACTTCCTTCCTCTCACACCCCCCCTCACTCTCCTTTCCTTACTGCCATTCCTTTACTCTTTCACTTTCCTTACCTCACTCCCCTACCTTTAGTCCCCTTCTTTCAGTCACTCTTTCACTCCCCTTTCCTCACTCACCATAATCCCATTTCCTCACTCATTCCCTCAGTCTCTTCCTCCCCTTCATTCAGTCATTTCAGTCATTCATTTATACATTACACATTCATTCAAAAAAAGTATGAGACAGTATATAAGAAATATAGCTCTTCTTGGAGAAGTGAAGTTAGTTCTTAGAAGAACTGTTTTTTGTCTTTTTTTTGTTTTCATTTTTTTGTGATTTTTTGAACAATGTTATATTTTTTGGGGGTTTTCTGAAACAAAAAATAAATCAGGTAACCAGAAACTGCTCAACATGAACAGGAACAAAAATAATAAAAGAAAAAAATTAACGGCGGGAGCATTTGTGCTGCCTGATCTTTGCCACGATTAAGTCTATGCTTTGTTCTCCGTAGCATAATATTTTGTTGCAGTAGTTGCAGCGTGTGTGTACATCTGAAAAATCCGGCCGGATATCTAAAGCAGATGCAGAAGGAGATGCTCCAGCAGAAGAGGTGCTGGGGACAGCAGCTGGAGCATTGTCTCTAAGGGCTTGAGTTGATGCCCGAGCAAAGTTATTTGGATGCAGATTTTTAACATGCCGAATCATTGTAGCAAGGCTAAAAGAATAATGCTTCGTGGCATCACCTCTTGAAAGTACGCTTCTACAGATTTTGCATGTAACTATGGAAGCATTAACCTTCTTCTGCCCCTCTGGATAGGTAAAAAACTTCCAAATAAACAATTCTTTGGTCTTCTTTGGAGGTGTCTGCTCAGGAACAAAGTCCACATCTGAATCAGATGAAGATTCCTGTGGCTGCTGTTGTTCTCCCAAGGACGTAAAAGAGTTTGTGAGGGAAGTGGGTGGGGTTTTTGAAGATTTGGAAAAGAAACTACTATAAGCCAATCAAAAGTGTTGTTTTCAAGTCACATGACTTTACGAGCGCGCAAGGTGCCCGCACGCATGCACGCACGGTTTTCGCACGTCGCATATGAATGACGTTTTACCCGATTTTCGTAAATGCTTTTAAAGCTAATATACGGTTATAAAAAGTCAAAAATACTAGATTTTACAGTTATGTCACAGAATGTCTTGGGTTATTATGTACATTACATTTACAGAAATTACTTTTTGGAATGAAAAAGTTTTCACGGGGTGCAAACACCTTGCGCGCATGCGTGCGAACTCCGTGCGTGCATGCGTACGAACACCGTACGAACACCGTGCGCGCATGCGTACGAAAACCGTGCGCGCACCTTAAAAAACACCCAAAAATAAATAAATAAGACCAGAATTATTTAAAAAATCTAAAATTAGTACATAATAATACATAAATCAAAATTAAAATTGTAATATTGATAAAAATATAGAACATTTGTATAATAACATCAAAAAAACAATAATTGATACATTTTAAAATTAGCATTTAAAAAACCTTTGAAATTCACTGAAAAAACCATAAGTTTCACACCAGTTATAGTTAGCTGGACATTTTACTCATACAAAACCATTGAAATTCCCCCGTTATAGTTAGTTGTACTCACTATAACTCGCTCGCCCGCAATCCACTGCTGATGATGTCACATATTACATCATTCATGACATGGTCAGTGACATCACTGATGACATCACTGATGACATCTCAAATGACATCACTGATGACATCACTGATTACATCATCAGGTCAATGAGGTTTGCTTTGATATTTAAATATGTATTATAAATACACTACTTTGCATTGGTGGTGATAAAATATTTCTCTCTATGGTACATCTCCATTAAACTTTAAAAAAAGGCAGTGTATGTGACAGTTATATCTAATTAAGTGTTGTTGGACTTGGCCCTTAGGGCAGGTTCACCCCTAATCTTTTTGCTTTTATTTGTGACCCAGTGTTAGTGATTTTTGGGTCTTGGCGCACTTTTTCCCTCTGCCCCAGAGTAAAGTGCGTGCGTGTAGTATGGCTGGCCTGCCCTCCCATAGGAATGCATGGGGAATGTGTGTGTCCGTGTTAGTTCCTGATGTGTGGGGCTCGAGTTTGGTATGTGTGAACTCGTGAGAATGAATGCTGCGCAATGGTATGTGCGGCTTGTATGTGTCTAGAAGGGAAGTGCTACTTCTGGACATTGATGTATGTGTGCAGTGAGGGTGCTGGAGCGTGATTGGCTGGAGCTGGCTGGCATGCCAGGCTCCAGGAAGTCCGGATGGGTCTGCCCGGTGGTGAGTGTGAGATCAGCATGAGTGATGTGTGGGAGGAGTGCACCTGGGTCCTTGATGGGCTAGGGTTTTCCCCACACAATGCTGGCTCCACCCCCCTGTGGTTTGTCTAACGACCCAAGCCTCCCCAGTGAATGAAAGGGGTGGTTGGGCCATCAAGGGTACTCCCAAGCCAGCTGCAACTGGTTTCCCCCCCACCCTGCACCCTGAAACAAAGGATTTCACAGTATAAGAAGGGGCTGTGTCCCCTTACAATTTGTTCTACTTTTGGATCCTTGCTAGAGGGGGCTGTTGCTGCTGCTGGGGCCAGGAGGACCGCCACTTGGATTGTCTCCCTGCCTGGAGACCCAGTGTGCTGGCTCTGGCCCAGCCTTGCCCCCCTGCCTGCCTCCAGACCTTGCTGGAGCTTTTCTTTTGCCCCTAGCGCTGAAGAGCTCTTCCTTGGTGCTGCCTAGCGCTGGGAGCGCTTTATCTTTCCTGCTAGCGCTTCGAGCGCTTTATTCGTATTCTCAGCGCTGGGAGCGCTTTCCCCCTTTGCTCATAGCGCTTGGGAGCGCATTTTGGTGCAGCCGGTGCCCACCCGGCATTTGCCGAATCTGCGGCGCATCACGAGTGCCTACCTCGCTTTATATTTATCTTGGACGCCGGTGCCCACCCGGCATTGCCCCAGTTTATTTTAGTATTGACAAGCCGGTGCCCACCCGGCATTGGCCGCCCGTGATCACCGCCGCAGCCCAGGAGCATAAGAAACCGTTGCCGGGCCGCTGCCTAGTGCGACCCGGACGTCCCGCCTCCTGACCCCCAGGGCCGCGCTGCCATTGGCGGCCCCAGCGGAAGCCAGGCGGAGGGCAGCGAGACAAGGCCAGGCGGGAGACGCAGGAAGCAGCCTGCAGCGTCTCTGCGAGGCTCCCGAGTGAAGGGGAGCCCCGCCCGCAGCCCCTGCAGCGCCGACCAGAGAGGAGCAGCGCGAGAGGAGCCGGCAGTGTTCCTGCCCCCGCAGCACCAGCGAAGTACCGGTGAGTGCGGGGACAGGGTCCTTTGTGTTTGTTGAGAGCGGCCCCGGTTGGCAGCGGGCCGCTCCCACGAGTCCCCCCTGGTTGTGTGAAAGCCCCGAGAGGCTCGAAGGGCGCCTAGTGGTTTCGAGCCCAGAGAGGCTCGTGTGACATTGGCCGTTGCTCCTGAGTCCCCCGTGAGGGACTCCAACGAAGCCCACCATTGTGATTAGGAGCCCCGAGGCTCCTGGGGGCAATCTGTATTTCGAGCCCCGAGAGGCTCCATGCCCACAGCGATTTTGAGAGCCCTGAGAGAGGCTCTGGGGCATTTTCATTGTTTAGAGCGCAGAAGCTCTATAGTGCCAGCAGATTGATTTTGCGAGCCCAGAGAAGGCTCACAGCGCCCACATTTGTTCTAGAGCCCCAGAGAGGCTCTTGGGCGCCATTCCTTGTTCTTGAGCCCACGAGGCTCCAATGTTTGCCTAGCTGTGATTTACAACTGTCCAGCACTTAGTGGACTGTTGCTACGTTTAGGCCTTGTGTTCTGTGCTGCCTGCGCAGCCTTCCCTGACATTGAGACTCAGGGCATTTCAGCCCTTTCGAGGCTAGTTGGCCTGAGGGACAATTCTAGTGTGTGCTACATGCACCCTGCGCAATTTATGAGTTACTGCTTATGTGATTCCTGCGCAAATGTTCTACCTGCACCTCTGAATGTGTTTTAATGTTTCATGTGCGATTGTTTGTTATTACCTTTGCTAAAAGTGACCTGCTTAGGTGATTCTTTATGGTTTTATTCCCCTTTGCTAAAAGTGACCTGCTTAGAGGATTGTTTGATATTACCTTTGCTAAAAGTGACCTGCTTAGGTAATTGTTTATGTTTTTATTCCCCTTTGCTAAAAGTGACCTGCTTAGAGGATTGTTTGATATTACCTTTGCTAAAGGTGACCTGCTTAGGTAATAGGTTTTCCTTCCATAGGTCCTGATGATAAGGTCCTAGTTCCCTGCGTGATTTTCCTACAGTGTTTAGGGTGGCGTAGGAGGTATTTTCCCTTTACCAGTAGTTACTGGTTGTATGCTACATTTACTATTTCTGTGTTACAGTCATTATATGTTTATGTGCTAAGTGTTATACCTACAAGTATTATTTCTAAAAAGTGCATACCCCTGACAGTGGTCCAGGTGGCCCTGTCCTGTACATAATCCCTTGTAAATCTTGCCCGTGCCTGTTGGCACATTGTAAAGTGTGTGTGTGTTATCTAATGTGTTTTTATTATTATAATACAAAGGCTATTTTTGATATAACCTTGTGTGGAGTTTCCTTTGTGGTGGGCCTAGGGTGTTGTCGCTGGGGTGCGTGCGCGAATACTTAACTCATACCGCCTCCAAGTTTAGCCTTGCTGCTCGCGCCACGTTACCTAGAGTGTGAGCAGGGGTTGCCTTGGTGTGTGACTCCCTTTCCCTGACTTGGAAGTGGTGATCTCTGACTGACGTTGGCGCAAGCCTTGGCCAGCCAGAGATCCCGTTTCTAACATTGGCGGCAAGCGGTGAGGATAAGGATTTGTGTTTGCGCTGTACCACAGTGGCGACAGGCCACACTACAAAGCTCTACAGTTTTAGATAACCGCATTTTGGGGATTATTGTTTTTTAGGGAAGTTCAGTTTTGCTTCTACTGAAAGGTGTCATTTTGTATTTTGTCCAGTACCCTGTTCCCCGCCCTGCTCCCAGAGTTTGGTACCTGTGTCACTTGTGGTCAGGTTGAGAAAATCAGGGGTGGTAGAAACTGCCTTACCGGTCCGAGGGGAGGGTTGTGTGTGAATGAGTGTTGTGTTACACTGGACAGTGGAGTGCAAGTTCTCTGAGATAGGAATCTTGCTGAATTGTGTTAATTGGATACTCCTGTTTAGCTCAGACCCCCAGGTTCCCTGTGTCAAACTTTTCTTGAGAACGTCCGCCAAAATGGAGACTACTTTTGATTTCTGTGATCTGTTTAGATACAGTATGTTGGAGTTGGTCAGATTCTGTGAAGAGAGAGACATAGGGGTGGATGAGTCAGATACTCAGTCAGAACTTAGGAGCAGCCTGATCCTATGGCAATAGGGTCAGTGGGATCTTGAGCGCAGTGAGAGAGATAGGGCCCGGGCCGCATGCCATGAGGGTGGTGAGTCTGTGGAGAGCCCTGAAGAATGTGAGTTGTATGATGATGACAGTGGATGGATATCAGCAGATAGTGAGGATCCCATAGGTAGGGAGTCCCTTGCTGAGCCCAGTGTCAGTATCAGCGCCCCATCCCTTGTCCTGTCCCCAGAGAAGTGGTTAGATAGGAGGGAAGAGCGGGAGCATCAGCTAGCGATGGAACAGCTCAGGTTGGAGCACGCCAAGCTAGAGGCTGAAAGGGCCTTGTTCCGGGAGAAGGTAACCCTAGAGGGTACGTTATCCCCTGAGTGCAGTTGTGGTTTTCTGGATTCCCCAGGGAGGGTTGAATCCAGTGGTGGCAGCTATTTAAGTGTTAGTGTAGACAGTCCCACTCCCAGTTTCCCGAGTGTGGTGCCTGTTTCCCCAGAGGAGGAGAACAGGTTGAAATTCAGGAACCTTAGGAAACTATCTCACCAGTCTTGGGAAGAGTTTGTGGATGAATGTCAAGATGCACTGTCTGATTGGCTAGAGGTTCACATGGGAACTGAGTTCACCAAGCTATTTGATCTGGTTCTAAGAGAGCAGGTGCTCAATAGTTGTTTGCCAGGGTTGCGCCAACACCTGTTGGAATATGGGTTGACTGATCCAGACACCCTCGCTGAGGAAGCAGAGCGCTGGGACAGTGCGAGAGGTTCTTTGGAGTCACTAGTGAGTGATTCCAACAATAGTGGGTCAGGTGTCTTCCAGCCCAGTGTGGTGGAGGAGGGTGAGAGTAGCCCAGCTAGGTCCCAGGTTAGTGAGGAGGGTGTAGGGGCTGACTGCCTGTCTCAGTGGAGCGGGAGTGAGTGTGTGACCGAGAGTCCCCAGATGCCCGAAGCCCTGTCACAGAGCCTGGATGGTTTCTTTAGGGAACACCAGGATGGGAACCTAAGCTTGCCTGTTAGTTCACTTGAGGGAGATCTCCTAGTGTGTAGAGGACCTGGAGCATCTGTAAGCGGAGCTTCTATGGTTCTAGAGTCTGGCAGTACCGCTCCAGTCGGGAGGGTACAGGAGTCCAGCGAAAGGAGTGATTGGGGGATAGTATGTGAGTCCCCAGAAGTCCTGGAGTGCCAGGCATTGGTTCCACCAAAGGTTTTAGACCAGAGGTTGGAAGGCCAGGTTCAGGATCAGCCTGACCTGAAGGGTGGGACTACTGTAATCAGTGTCCTGACCAGTTCTTCTTCCAGATGTACCGCCCCCCTTGGGAGGGAGCAGGACTCTGGAAGGGGGTGCAGAGGATGGGAGCGCCCACCTCTGACCCCGGTGCAACCTGAGGGGTTAAACCCTAGGTTGGGAGAATGTTGTTTAGAGGGGACCCCTCCCAGGAGGAGGAGGAACCCTAGAAGAAGAGGTAGGGGGAGGAGAGCCTTCCCTGAGACTCCTGGTCCGCCTGAGGTTGTAGACCCTAGGTTGGAGAACCAGTGGCAGTCTAGCCCTGTCTTGCAGACAGGAAGGGTGGAGAGTGGCTATTATGTGCCAGGGGTTACTACCCCCCACTTTGTGAGTAGGCAGGATCCAGTGGTACCTGGGTGGCCTAGGGCCTGGTCCTGGCAGAGGGCAGCTGGAGAGTATCAGTGGGGTACCCCAGTTAGTCCCTACAGTAGTTTTAGAAGGAACCCTAGGGGTTCACCGTGGCGTAAAACAGGAGGGTGTCCCTGCAGTTGCGGGCCCGCGTCCGTGTTTTATCGCCCCAAGCAGGGAAGCCCATCACGGTGGTGATTGGTCTGCCCTGCGTTTTGGCTGGAAGGGGGTCGTGTTGGACTTGGCCCTTAGGGCAGGTTCACCCCTAATCTTTTTGCTTTTATTTGTGACCCAGTGTTAGTGATTTTTGGGTCTTGGCGCACTTTTTCCCTGTGCCCCAGAGTAAAGTGCGTGCGTGTAGTATGGCTGGCCTGCCCTCCCATAGGAATGCATGGGAAATGTGTGTGTCCGTGTTAGTTCCTGATGTGTGGGGAGTGCAGGCTCGAGTTTGGTATGTGTGAACTCGTGAGAATGAATGCTGCACAATGGTATGTGCGGCTTGTATGTGTCTAGAAGGGAAGTGCTACTTCTGGACATTGATGTATGTGTGCAGTGAGGGTGCTGGAGCGTGATTGGCTGGAGCTGGCTCGCATGCCAGGCTCCAGGAAGTCTGGATGGGTCTGCCCGGTGGTGAGTGTGAGATCAGCATGAGTGATGTGTGGGAGGAGTGCACCTGGGTCCTTGATGGGCTGGGGTTTTCCCCACACAATGCTGGCTCCACCCCCCTGTGGTTTGTCTAACGACCCAAGCCTCCCCAGTGAATTAAAGGGGTGGTTGGGCCATCAAGGGTACTCCCAAGCCAGCTGCAACTGGTTTCCCCCCACCCTGCACCCTGAAACAAAGGATTTCACAGTATAAGAAGGGGCTGTGTCCCCTTGCAATTTGTTCTACTTTTGGATCCTTGCCAGAGTGGGCTGTTGCTGCTGCTGGGGCCAGGAGGACCGCCTCTTGGATTGTCTCCCTGCCTGGAGACCCAGTGTGCTGGCTCTGGCCCAGCCTTGCCCCCCTGCCTGCCTCCAGACCTTGCTGGAGCTTTTCTTTTGCCCCTAGCGCTGAAGAGCGCTTCCTTGGTGCTGCCTAGCGCTGGGAGCGCTTTATCTTTCCTGCTAGCGCTTCGAGCGCTTTATTCGTATTCTCAGCGCTGGGAGTGCTTTCCCCCTTTGCTCATAGCGCTTGGGAGTGCTTTTTGGTGCAGCCGGTGCCCACCCGGCATTTGCCCAAATTTGCGGCGCATCGCGAGTGCCTACCTCGCTTTATATTTATCTTGGACGCCGGTGCCCACCCGGCATTGCCCCGGTTTATTTTAGTATTGACAAGCCGGTGCCCACCCGGCATTGGCCGCCCGTGATCACCGCTGCAGCCCAGGAGCATTAGAAACCGTTGCCGGGCCGCTGCTTAGTGTGACCCGGAAGTCCCGCCTCCTGACCCCCAGGGCCGCGCTGCCATTGGCGGCCCCAGCGGAAGCCAGGCGGAGGGCAGCGAGACAAGGCCAGGCGGGAGACGCAGGAAGCAGCCTGCAGCATCTCTGCGAGGCTCCCGAGTGAAGGGGAGCCCCGCCCGCGGCCCCTGCAGCGCCGACCAGAGAGGAGAAGCGCGAGAGGAGCCGGCAGTGTTCCTGCCCCCGCAGCACCAGCGAAGTACCGGTGAGTGCGGGGACAGGGTCCTTTGTGGTTGTTGAGAGCGGCCCCGGTTGGCAGCGGGCCGCTCCCACGTGTCCCCCCTGGTTGTGTGAAAGCCCCGAGAGGCTCGAAGGGCGCCTAGTGGTTTCGAGCCCAGAGAGGCTCGTGTGACATTGGCCGTTGCTCCTGAGTCCCCCGTGAGGGACTCCAACGAAGCCCACCATTGTGATTAGGAGCCCCGAGGCTCCTGGGGGCAATCTGTATTTCAAGCCCCGAGAGGCTCCATGCCCACAGCGATTTTGAGAGCCCTGAGAGAGGCTCTGGGGCATTTTCATTGTTTAGAGCGCAGAAGCTCTATAGTGCCAGCAGATTGATTTTGCGAGCCCAGAGAAGGCTCACAGCGCCCACATTTGTTCTAGAGCCCCAGAGAGGCTTTTGGGTGCCATTCCTTGTTCTTGAGCCCACGAGGCTCCAATGTTTGCCTAGCTGTGATTTACAACTGTCCAGCACTTAGTGGACATTTGCTACGTTTAGGCCTTGTGTTCTGTGCTGCCTGCGCAGCCTTCCCTGACATTGAGACTCAGGGCATTTCAGCCCTTTCGAGGCCAGTTGGCCTGAGGGACAATTCTAGTGTGTGCTACATGCACCCTGCGCAATTTATGAGTTACTGCTTATGTGATTCCTGCGCAAATGTTCTACCTGCACCTCTGAATGTGTTTTAATGTTTCATGTGTGATTGTTTGTTATTACCTTTGCTAAAAGTGACCTGCTTAGATGATTCTTTATGTTTTTATTCCCCTTTGCTAAAAGTGACCTGCTTAGAGGATTGTTTGATATTACCTTTGCTAAAAGTGACCTGCTTAGGTAATTGTTTATGTTTTTATTCCCCTTTGCTAAAAGTGACCTGCTTAGAGGATTGTTTGATATTACCTTTGCTAAAAGTGACCTGCTTAGGTAATAGGTTTTCCTTCCATAGGTCCTGATGATAAGGTCCTAGTTCCCTGCGTGATTTTCCTACAGTGTTTAGGGTGGCGTAGGAGGTATTTTCCCTTTACCAGTAGTTACTGGTTGTATGCTACATTTACTATTTCTGTGTTACAGTCATTATATGTTTATGTGCTAAGTGTTATACCTACAAGTATTATTTCAAAAAAGTGCATACCCCTGACAGTGGTCCAGGTGGCCCTGTCCTGTACATAATCCCTTGTAAATCTTGCCCATGCCTGTTGGCACATTGTGAAGTGTGTGTGTGTTATCTAATGTGTTTTTATTATTATAATACAAAGGCTATTTTTGATACAACCTTGTGTGGAGTTTCCTTTGTGGTGGGCCTAGGGTGTTGTCGCTGGGGTGCATGCGCGAATACGTAACTCATACCGCCTCCAAGTTTAGCCTTGCTGCTCGCGCCACGTTACCTAGAGGGTGAGCAGGGGTTGCCTTGGTGTGTGACTCCCTTGCCCTGACTTGGAAGTGGTGGTCTCTGACTGACGTTGGCGCAAGCCTTGGCCAGCCAGAGATCCCGTTTCTAACAAGTGTGCTTAAGACTTAGTGATTGTATGAGTCAGTATATGGATAACTATATACTTGAAATAGTGATTTTATAACACACTAAGTGTGAGTTACTATTTATACAAATAGATGAAGGGGTGTTTGTATAAGTGTGTAGATGAGTGAATGTAAGTTTAATCAATTGTTTGCATAAGTCAGAATGTTGTCCTTATAAGTGAATACAATGTGTGCTGGTGTGTAAGTTGAAATATGCGTATACGTATATTTGATAGTGTTCTGTTAATTATTCACTGAATATAACTCTGAATCTATAGGTAAGTGATTAGATGTGTGTATAGATCTATGAATCACTGAGTGGGTGTTTAGAAATTACTGTTGGTGTGTCAATGGTTTCAAATATGGCACTTTGTATTTTACAGTGAGTGAAGAAATATTGTACTAGTGTGTGATGAGATGTCACATGGATGATGTCATCAGTGATGTCATCAGTGATGTCATTTGCGATGTCATCAGTTCCTGAGAAAATCATCAGTAAAATCATAAGTATATCTTGAGGAGCTTACCAGACGCGTACAGTACACATACCTGTACACGTACTGTAAGCGTACGTACGCGTACCTTTCCAAGCTCGAGCTGCATGCTCATTGGCTGTCAACTGTCTGTCAACACTCCAAACCAGGAAGTGTTGGCAGCCATCTTGTGCCTCGGTTGACTGAGGCACAGGAAAACAGGGAAACAAAGGTGAAAACGTAGACAAGGGGGCAGGGTAGAAACACCCTGAGCCCCTAGGCCTGCTCAGGGGGTCCCACAAGGACCCCAAAATCACGGGGCACGCGTACGTGAAAAAAAACAGTCTGCTTTTTTTAAAATTAGCCCCTGGGGGGACCAAATCCCAGTGGCATAATGAAAAAGAAGTGGGGGGGGCAATCCCCCCACACTGACCGCCACCCCCTCCTGGCACATACGGGAGGTTCCTGGTGGGCTAGTTGGCCCCCAGGGACCCCCAGTATGCAAGGGGAATTAGTTTCCCCTCTGCAAATGCGCCAGGGGGCTGCGTTGCAGAGAGGTGTAAAGAGGGGCATGGCCTCATTACATCTCTCTGCAATGCACCCCCTGACGCATACTGGATAAATAAAAAAAAAAAAGGTACAATTTCAATCTTTTTTTTTAAAATTATTTTTCAAATTATATAAAAATATCTATTGTAATTTAAAAAATAAAATATCTAAAAATAAATAATTGAAAATAATGTAGTAAATCAGTATAAAAAAATAACAATTAATACATATAAAAATGATCATTTACAAAACCTTTCAAATTCACTGAAAAAACCATAGGTTTCAGCCACGTTATAGTTAGGAATTAGCATTTAAAAAACTTGGAAATTCACTGAAAAAAACATTGGTTTCAGCCACGTTATTGTTAGGAATTAGCATTTAAAAAACCTTAGAAATTCACTGAAAAAACCATAGGTTTCACACACGTTTAATTAGGAATTAGCATTTAAAAAACCTTAGAAATTCACTAAAAAACCATAGGTTTCACACATGTCATAGTTAGCTGGACATTTCACTCATACAAAACCATTGAAATTCCCCTGTTGTAGTTAGTTCAGCTAACTATAACTCGCACGCCCGCAATGCACTGCAAATGACGTCACATATTACATCACTCATGACATGGTCAGTGACATCACTCATGACATCACTGATGACATCTCAAATGACGTGTATTGGTAAATCAGTGGATTTATGAGTGCCTGTATGAATGATTCAGTAGGTGTGTGACTGACCGTATAAGTGAGTGATTAGGTGTTTCAGTGAATTTATCAGTGAGTTACCGGTTGTGTGAATGTTTGTATCAGTTGGTGTGTAAGTGGCTATATGGGTGTCTGAGTGGGTACATGAGTGGCTGTATGGGTAATTGATTGGTTGTCTGAGTACCTGTATGAGTGTCTGAGTGTCTGTGTGGGTGGGTAAGGGGGTATGTGACTGCCTGCATGGATGAGTGAGTGGGTGTTTCAGTGGCTGTATGGGTTAGTGAGTGTGTATGTGAAAGGTCAGTATAGGTGAGTGAGTGTGTGATGACTGTTTGGGTGAGTGAGTGGATGTGTCAGTGGTATATGGGTGAGTAACTGGTTTTGTGAATGGCAGTATAGGTGAGGATGGGGTATGTGAGTGTCTGTAGGGGTGAGTGAGTGAATGTGAGAGTCTGTGCATGTGTCACTGACTGCATAGGGGGGTGAGTATGTATTAATGTCTGTCTGAGTAAGTGAGTGTGTGTGCAACGGTATGTGTGAGTAAGTGGTTGTGTTATTGCCTACATGTGTGAGTGAGTAGGTATGTGAGTAGCTCTATGAGTGACTGACCCAGTATGTGAGTGGTTATATGGGTATAAGAGTGGATACATCAGTGGCTGCATTAGTGAGTGAGTGGGTATATGAGTGGCTGTATGATGGAGTGAGTGGATGTGTGTGTAGATCTATGAATCAGTGAGTGGGTGTGTAAGTACTGGTATGGGCCTTTGAATTGGTTTGTGAATGGTTGTGCGGGAGTGGGTGCATGAAAGGATGTATAGGGGTGTGCATGGGTGTGTTAGTGATTCTGTGGATGATATCATCAGTGATGTCCTTTGAGATGTCATCAGTGATGTCACTGACCATATCATGAGTTATGTAATATGTGAGGTCATAAGCAGTGCTATACAGGGTTGTGAGTTATAGCTAGCCCAACTACCTATAACTGCTGAACTTCACTGTTTTTTGTTAGATTTGGGGGTCTCTAGTAGGCACAAGTAGGTACTTGTGACAAATAGAGACCCTTGCCTCTAGTCAGGGTAAGGGGGTACCCTCCTAAAATAACCCCTGGTCACCCCCTTGGTAGCTTGGCACGATCGGACAGGCTTATCTCAGAGGCAGTGTGTAAAGCATTTGTGAACACATACAGTAATCAAGTGACAACACTACGGATGGACACCACACAAGTTGTCTATTAAAAATAGGTATTCTTTATATAGATTTAACACAGGACCACAAACAACAAAAATCCACAAAACTGTTCTAAAAATGGTGGAATTATCATAGTTCTCTTTAGATCTTAAAATTCAACACTTTGAGTCAATGTACCTTAAGATGCGTAACGCTTCTACAATGAATGTGTTGCAGGGATGGTGATGCGGTAGTTCCTTACACTCAAAGACGGTGATGCGTTGAAGATACGGTGCAAAGAAACAAATATGGTGCTTCCTTCGTGATGTGACATGCTCCTCCGAAGTTCGAGATATCTCGACTCAATGCGTCAGCTGCAGTGGAAACACCCTTGTTCCTCGATGCGATGACAGTGGCTTTGGCGGCGACACTCTTCTCCGACGATGCGAGACGCTTCCGCTCGATGCGACAACTGCAGCGGCGACACCCTTGTTCGGTGATGCGACAGCTGCGGCTGCGACGGCGACACGGTTCTTCTTCGTGAGTCGTGCTTCCAGACTCAGACGTCTCCAAAACAGCTGCAGGAACTTCCAAATAACTCTTTGGGAGCTGGTGGTTGAAGTCTGTTGTCCCCGAGACTGCAACAGTAGTCAAGCTCTGCTCTCAAGCCCTTGGAGATCCTTCACAAGTTGTATAAAGCACACAAAGTTCCTTTCTCCTTTCATTGGCAGTCAGGCAGCCACTGCAGGCCAATCCCCCAAGCAGCACTTCAGCTTAGGAATAGTCTCTCCTCAATTTCTTCAGGTTCCTCTCCTCAGCAAAGGTTTCTTCTTGTTTTCCAAAAGTGATCTAAATTCTTGGGATCAGGGGGCCAATACTTATGCCCCAAAATCCTTTGTCCTCTGAGGGGCCTTTGCCCAGTCCAAACCAGTTCTGGTCAGTCCTGGAGCACTCTGTTTACATGACTCCTTCTTTCCTTTCACAGTGCAGGGCAGAGACATCAGACACACCACTGGAGGTGGAGCCAGCATTTTGGAGGGAAGGCACAGTCCTATTTAGGTCCCAGGTGCAACTTATCCCTCCCATCTAGATGCAGATCTCTCTTTTCACCACTGGGCTGACTCATCCCATCTCCTGGAATCATCCAGCCCCTGTCACTCAAACTCCAGACAAGGAATACACAACCTGGTAGAGGCAGGCTTAAATAGTTAGACAAGAAAAAACCTACTTTCTAAAAGTGGAATTTTCAAACACAGAATGTTAAAAACAACTTCACTAAAAGATGTATTTTATCATTCTGAGTTCAGGCATATTAAACTTGAATTTCTACCTAGTTCCCTGAGTCAGTTAGGATTCCATAATGTAATAATATAACTGCCCATGTTGGCTTATGGGAATGGGTAGCCTTGCAATGGTGAAAAACTAAAATGGCTGTACTTCACTATTAGAACATGTCACACACATCAGGGATTGTCCTACCTTATACTTTCAATGCACCCTGCCCTTGGGCCTGCCATAAGGGTGAGTGATTTGAAGAAAAGGGAAGGTTTAGGGACTGCAAGTGGGTGCACTTGCAAAGTCAACATGGCAGCACCAGTCTGCACACAGGCTCTGCAATGGCAGACCTGAGACACATTTTACAAGGCTGCTTCTGTGGATGACACAACCAGTGCTGCAAGCCCACTAGCAGCATTTGGTTTACAAGCCCTGGGCACATTCAGAGTACTGTACTAGGGTCTGACAAGTAAGCCAAATCAGCCAATCATGACGTCACTAATCCATACATCAATTTACAATAGGGAGAGCATATGCACTTTAGCACTGATCAGCAGTGGTAAAGTGCCCAGAGTCATAAAACAGCCACAAATAGGTCAGAAAAAATAGAGGAGGAAGGCAAAAAGTTCGGGGATGACCCTGCAAAAAGGGCCAAGTCCACAAATTTTGTACGAGTGACATCTGAGCTAACTATAATGTCCCTGTAACCTTTGTTTCTTTCAGTGAATTTCTAAGGTTTTTTAAGTTGTAGTCGTGTTTGCAGTGTGGTGGATAAAGGTTGCAGGATTCTGACCAGCTCTCAGGAAACCCACTGTGTAGGACACACAGGAGGTACCAAGAAGGCTTCTTGTCAACCAAGGCCTATCAGGAGTAAAGTGGACTTCATCCCTCAAACAGCAGTGTGCCATGAACCACATTTCTAGAGTGGTGCAGAAAGGGGGCATGACCTCCGAAGACCTCTTAGCAATTCTACAGTATGGGACTTACTAGAGGTAACAGGTGGTGGAGTTGGCTGCCAAGGATGTCCATGGGGCAAACAACACCCCATGTTACCAGCAGTGAGTCCCACATAGCACGACTGCAGAGAGGTTGTCAGAGGCCACACCCCCTTTCTCCACCATTCTGCAGACACACCTTCTGGCACACTACGAGTTGGGGATGAAGTTCCCTTGGCTCTGAGGGTCCTTGGGGACCAACTACCTCTCCTGTTTCGTCTAGTAAGTCCTACACAGCAGAATTGCGGAGAGGTTTTTGGTGGCCATGCCGCCTTTCCCCACCACTCAGCAAACACGTTTTGGTGCACTACTAATGCAGAAAAGTGATGTCACTGACCATGTCAGGAGTGATGTAATATGTGGGGTCATAAGCAGTGCATTGTGGGGGCATGAGTTATAGTTAGCTCAGGTAACTATAACAGCTGAATTTCACTGGTTTTGTATGAGGGAAATCTGAGCCTGACTATAACATACCTGAAGTCTTTTGTGTTTTCTGTGAATTTCTAACGTTTTTTAAATTCTATTTCCTAACTATAATGTCCCTGTAATTTTTTTAGTGAATTTCTAAGGTTTTTCCAAATCTATTTTGAAATTATAACGTCCCTGTAACCTTTGTTTTTTTACGTGAATATGTGTTTTTGGCGTGATTCTTTGTTGGCAGAAGGATTGATTGTTCCATCTTCAGCCCCATTTTTGTAACATCCATACCTGCCCTCACTGTTTCTTTGGTGTATGAATATTTGACCATCTGTTATTCATTTGGTGGCGTCTATGTACCAACAGTTTATGTTTGAAAGATAAGTGGTACGATATTTCCCCTGAGTGCATGGTTAGGAGAGTGAAAGTGATATGGTGTGTGTGGGACCCGGCCTGTGTAATGTCTTCTATGTCTTTGTATTTTCATGCTTGAAATTTAAGCACATGAATTTTTCATTTTTTTTTATATTAAGTGTTAACTTATTCAATTTTCTATATGATAAATGAAGAACAAAATAAACAATCAACAAAAAATAAAAAGAATTAATTCTATATAAAAAAAAGTGATGGTCTGGCTCTGATTAGTAAGTTGGTTGCTCTGATATCATGCTAGGATCCTGGTCTAGGACCTTACCTGAAGATTTTGGCAGGGTAGCTTTTTCTTTAGTTTGTTTCTTACCCCATTTTCCTGCCGTCTAAAAGAATCCCTGGGGGAGCCTCCTTCTATTTTGTTGTTCCTCTAGTAAGTCCTACACAGCAGGATTGCGGAGAGGTTTTTGGTGGCCATGCTGCCTTTCTCCACCACTCGGCAAACACGTTTTGGTGCACTACTAATGCAGAAAAGTGATGTCACTGACCATGTCAGGAGTGATGTAATATGTGGGGTCATAAGCAGTGCATTGCGGGGGCATAAGTTATAGTTAGCTAAGGTAACTTTAACTGCTGAATTTCTATTTCCTAACTATAATGTCCCTGTAATTTTTGGAGTGAATTTCTAAGGTTTTTCCAAATCTATTTCGAAATTAGGTGAATATATATGTTTTTTTTAACTGGTAGTTGCATTTGCAGAGTGGTGGAGAAAGAGGGCAGGGCCTCCAACCAGCTCTCATGAATCCCGCTTTAAGGGACTTCCTAGAGGTAACAAGAGGGCTTCTTCCCCAACCAGCAGTACACCAGGAGGTGTGTTTGCAGAGTGGTAGAGAAAAGAGACTTGGCTTCCGAAGACTTCTCAGCAATCCCGCTATGTGGGACTTACCAGAGGTAACATGAGTGCTTGTTGGCCCCCAAGGACCCTCTGCAACCAAGGGGACTTCTTCCCCGGACCAGCAGTGTGCCAAGTGGTAGAGAAAGGGGACAGGGCCTCCTGTGACTTGCGAGTTCTTTGTTTTTAAATTATTTTAGGGGAGGAGGCTGAGTGGCCCCCATTCCCTGGACCACTTATGGCCCCCATCCATTGGGGCCTGGTCTTTTGTTTTTAAATATATTAAAGCGAGGGGTGGTGAGTAGCCCCACTACCCTGGTTCATTTCAGCCCAGTGGACCCCATCCCTCAGGACTCGCCCCTTTTTTAAGTAAAAAAAATCAATAATAATGGTAGGGAGCCAATCAGCCCCCTCTGCGGGGCAAATTTAGGCCACAGAGACATCACCCCCCGGTGCCTGGCCTCTGTTGTGGGTTACCCTAGTCCACACTAATAATAACAATTGAAGCCCTGGGAGGTGGTAGCCCCTGGGGTTGCAGGGAGGGGTCCATGTACTCACCTGTATTTTTACTTGTAAAGCCCTGCTTGGGAAGGTGACGGTCCCCCCTGGCTAAGGGAGGTTCTGAGAGGCCTCCCCAATTAATAATTAGAGAAGCCCATTGGAGGTGGTGGTCACCAGGGTGCAGGGGTGCAGTGCAGGCACCCCAGAATAATTTAAATAAAAAATCCCAGTATTTGGTGGTCCTAGGAGGTCGGTTAAATCCTAGGATTGGAGCCCCATGCACCCCTCCTTTATTTTTCAGAGCCCCTGGGATTTGGTCCCCCAGGGAGCTTCCTGTAAAAGAAACACAGGAGCCTGTGCTGTTTTTTACCTTTAATGTTGCCACAAATCCATGGATCCACCCGTGAATCACTGCAAAATTGAAATAAAATCTCTTTTTAATGCATGGCAGGGTCTCTGTGGGGACCCACCACACCATATCTAGGGGGTCAGGGTATTGCTACCCTGCTTCCTTTTCTTTATTTTTTTACTTTTTTAGTGGGATTTGGCTTCAAACCGAGTCCCAAGATGGCTGCCAACAAGAGTCTCAAGATGGCGGCCAACACCTCCTGGTTTCTCGCCTCCTGAGATATCAATATTTGTTAAAATTACATTGCTCTAAAAAGTCTGAACGGATTTACATCAAATCACAAAAAGCACACTTTGTCGACCAACATCTAGCTTTCTGGCAAATTTGGTGCAATTCCTTTCAGTGGTTCAGGATGTAGTCATGTTCCAAAAATTAAAAATCCCCATGGACTTAAAAAGGGACCCCTCTTTTTCCTGGAACCCAAGCTTGACAGATCACCCCGAAACTCACAACAAAGCAACTGAACCAAAAGCGGGAAGCTGTTTTTCAAATTTTATGAAGATTCGTCAAGCGGCACCAAAGTTATTGACAATACAAAAAATGCTTTTCCTATGAAAACTTTGGTCCTAACTATAACTATCTACTGGCTATCACCGGTAGGTAATATATAACTTTTGGAGTCTCAACCAGCACGCTTCTTTCTCAGTTTTAAAATAAGAACACTCCCTATCAACCAGGAGGACACCAGAAAATTTAGGTGAAAATCAGTATTGAGAAGATTGAACATATTAAGAGCTACAGTGGCAATAAGGTGTACTACTTCGAGAATGTTGCAAGACAATTTATTCATATTTTATCTTATCTAAGTACAGCAAAGGTTTCTTAATTAAACAATAAAAAATTAGGATATAGATACTGACATCATCTATGACTTTATACAAGCTATTCAATTATAATGATCTGGTAAGTCCAAGGGGGGCAGTGCCATTTGCAACTAATGTTATAAAATGTTCACATATCAATCATTCTGTTATGTTGAAAATAATCTGAGTGTTGGTTTAGGACTGGGTATACCACTCTCATAGAACTCTATTTAAATAGCCATACTTTTTGGAAAAAAGGAAAGCCAGCAAATGAGCAATGATCTAACCAGCCTACTTCTTTAATCAATGCTGATCTCACAATATATTCTAAGTATAATAGTTCCGAGTAATAGCATCTTTGATGAGTCCGTAACACCATGGATTTATACCTGGGTGAGATAAAAGCACATACATCAAAGCTCAAAAAATCATATAAAGATCAATGCAGGTCTAGTGACTCATATCATGAACTCGACCAATCTGTACTGACCTTGACCCACAAACTGGCTGAAATTATGTGATCCTGGGTACATATTTTATTTCACTGAGCTGCTTTTTTCTTCACATAAGAGCACCTTTAAATGTATAAATATGTGAGTTGAGCAAATAACTCTTGTTTGATTTAATAGACTAAACATTTAATACATATAATACAAATCTAGCCCTCATAAAGGGTAAGCATGAAAACCGACTTGCCTCCTAGTTCACTAAAAGCATTTTTATCAAGGCAGGACAGGAATATTTCTCAGTTTCTGTTTAAAAGACACTCGCTTTTTATACATATATTACTGCATGAAATGGTAGTGCATTGTCATTTGCAATCAACAGATTTTCCATTGAAATGGCCACAAAACCTCCTACTGTCATGCAGTTTTACTGATAAAACTCTATAGTGCACAAACGTTTGGAAATCGGGTTTGCACTTCACTAAATAAAGTGTTCTCATTTGTTTTGATCCTCTAACCATCCTTGTTTCCATCACAATTCTGAATTACAGAAAGAAATGTATATTACTAACTGCTGACATATATTGAAATATTTGTACTGTTTATTTACAAGCTATTTAAATGTTCTGTGTGAGAAAAAACACTGACAACTTTCAGTCTTTCTGTTCACAATTGTCAGAGAGTTCCTTTTGCAAAATCCTCCAACTACAGTCAGTGAAAGAAAAGTATACACCAGTCTCCCTTGTAAAATAGGCAGCAATTTGTAAAAAGACATAAACTGGTATTTGACCTCCCTCTTTTAACAGACAGAAAATGTGTCAAGTTATAAACAAGATTTGGAGCATCATTATTGTTCATTCACTTTCGGAATAGACAGAACACCTGCTCTTTCCCGGCGCCCCAGAAGAGAAATGGAGGTCATAAAAACAGCTCACCCTAATAATATCTGACCTCCAGTAGATTTTTTGAGACCTGTTTATTTCATTATTTGATGAAGCTAAAACTCTGCATAGGTCCACCAGTATGACCTGTCACAATGCGGACAAAGCATTTGATAGGATTTATTGACCTTTCTTTGAAACTTAAGGAAACCCTGAATACAGCAAAAACACATTTCTTCACGAACAGGTGTTATATGCAAATCCCTTTGCTAGGGTTTTTGTGATGGGTGGGACTTTTCATGTTTTTTTCGTTAATTGTGGTACTTATTAAGGATGCCTTATCTCACTCCAGTTGAACTTCAACTTTTGTTTGTCTCTTAGTACCAAACATTAAAAGCAAGAGGTGATTTTCCTTGCTTCCGTTAAGGCGTAAGGCATTCTTCATCTTCATTAGCCAATATATGTAATGTGTTTCTTACTCCAGAGAACTTTTTTCTTACTTTTCCATTTTTTAAGGTTTGTGATGTTTCCCAGTTGAAAATTCCCTTCATTCCCGCAACGTATTTTCTGCACATTGCAGCATAATCTTCATTGTATTTTGAGCTACTTTTAAATACTCGAGCCAAAATGAAAAATGTGTGCAAACTTTTTCTTTGCTAGTTCACTTTTTGCAATTCTTCAATGTTCAGTGGCAACCGTATTCAGTATTGCTCTCTGCAAATAGCCATATGCAACTTAAATTAGGACACAAATCATGATTTCCAGGCTAATGTGGGATTGAATAAAACAATGTGGCTACTTTCCGCACCAATAGACGCAACAGTGATCCAACAACAGAGCAATAAGGCTACAACTATATAGGACCACATTATAATATGTTGATGGCAAAAGAGTAATATAGCAGAACAATATACAACATAACACAGCACAACACAATACAACACAACAATTGTAGCACAACATACTAGCATACTAACACAGTAAAACACCACACCACCAAACAAATACAAAATAAACAGAGCAGCGTACCATCAAGACAACTAAATGTCAGCACAAAAAAACAAACAGTACTGTAATGTAAACACAATAACAAACTAAATGACTCCATTAAATCAATACACACCAGTACAGCAATGTATCTGTTTTGTGTTTTCTATTGTATTAGATTGCGTTGTCGTTTGTGAATATTTTGTTGCAGTGTTGTTGTTTTATGCTGTTATTGTTTATGACTGTTGATACATTGTTGTCTTATTCTATATTTTTTGTCATATCTGTGGCGGTATTGCATTGATGTATTGTTTTTGTAGCAGTATATTTTACATGGTTTACATTTGGTATTAGGTTCGTGTAGTTATAATTGTATTTTGGTCTGTTTTTGTTTTGCTTGGCAATTTATTGTATTGTTTGAGCTGTATGACTGGCATTCCTCTGCTATTTTTGGTTATTTGATTTGGGCTGTCATTTGTTAGGTTGGGTTGTGCTCATTTTGCGAGCTGCGTTGTATTTTTTTGTGCAGTGATTTTTTTGCATTTACTTCTGCTAATTTGAACTGAACAAGCTGCCAGTTAAACACAACTCCTTTAACAATGTAAACGAATGAGAAAGGTCAATTCAGACAGATTGATTATTAATATAGGAATGTTTACAATGCATTTTATTAAAATGGGGAGGCTGAACTGCACAGTTGAATTGGCAAATTATTGCAGATTTTAGGACCAAAGCACCTAAGACAGTGTTCTTAATAGTCCAACTGCTTAAAGTGAGGGACATGTAGGAGGAGGAGAAATATCTGGGGCCTATTCACAAAGGCATGTAAGAGTCCCTGAAATAGTCATCTTTTAGACTTCTTTTATTTACATCTAAATGTGTTTGTGCATTTCGTCTAAAATAGCTTAAATTTAAATAAAATGAGAATATGTAAACAGAATATTAATATATTATGTAGACCAAATAGAAATGGCCATGCTTTCCTTGCACATGTACTAATATGGAGTTTGTCGAGAAATGTAAGTGCCCCTTTAGTTCTACTTTTCATGGTAATTTATGATTTTGTGTTTGATTCCTTTGGGCATGAAGGTCTTTGAGTATTGTAGTGACAGAATTGTTCCGTTAAACAGAATGGCATGTGCCCAATAATTTATTTAGCAAACACCAGCTCTTACAAAAGGACTCTTTTGTGGATGAAAAGCCAGTAGAGAAGGATATGTGCTGCAACCCCTTGACCATTTCAACAGCAGAGTACTGAATCTCCTTTCCCATGTCTAGAGTATAAGGCGGAAAACGAAGATGAAAAGGGATCCAGAAAGTGCACCAGTTTGTGCTCTGAAAGATTACACTAGACTTGGGGTGCAGGAGTGGCAGTGTCCACCAGTGTCCACCAGCTTGGTTGGCTATAGTGCACTGGCCCAATGATATCTGTTTTTGCCAATAAGTAGATGCTCCATTTTACATCAATAAATGTAAGAAAATGATGGACCATTTAATAACGGATGACTGACAAACAGGAACTCAGATTTGGGGTTGTGCTCATGGCCTGTTTATTTATCTAGGCACTCTATTGGATGTTGTTGACACAAATGATAAAAATATATTTTTGTTGACAAAAATAAGACATAACAATCTTCAAAAATATCCTCTCACACTGGGCAGAGCTTGCAGCTTGAGTCCAGGGAAGAATCCTGCCGAACCCCGCTTTGAATTGTTACACTCTGTCAGCCAACTGAAAAATAGAAAGAGGTTAGGATTAATCTTTTAAAGAGTTAGGTTGAATTAAAATTGTGCAGAAATTACAGACTTTGCTAGACTCTGAATCAAAATTGTATGCTCCAAAAATATCAAATCATGGGGCACATTACAACTGAATAACTCCTGTTTTGTCTCTGTCAGAATATTAATATATTATGTAGACCAAATAGAAATGGCAATGCTCTCCTTGCACGTGTACTAATAGGGAGTTTGTCGAGAAATGTAAGTGCCCCTTTAGTTCTACTTTTCATGGTAATTTATGATTTTGTGTTTGATCCCTTTAGGCATGAAGGTCTTTGAGTATTGTAGTGACAGAATTGTTCCTTAAAACAGAATGGCATGTGCCCAATAATTTATTTACAAACACCAGCTCTTACAAAAGGACTCTTTTGTGGATGAAAAGCCAGTAGAGAAGGATATGTGCTGCAACCCCTTGACTATTTGAACATCAGAGTACTGAATCTCCTTTCCCATGTCTAGAGTATAAGGTGGAAAACTAAGATGAAAAGGAATCCAGAAAGTCCACCAGTTTGTGCTCTGAAAGATTACACTAGACTTGGGGTGCAGGAGTAGTACAAAAGGGGGTGGTGATGGACGGAGCATTTGAATCAATCAAACACTCACACCCAGTCAAAAGATCTGGGTTTAATCCATCACCGTTCTTTAGCCCACTCTGCCACCCCAGTTCAGACATGGCTATATGCAAATCAGTCTGACCCTGTGCCTCATGGGAACAGTCCAGCCCGAACTGCCAAGCCATGTCTTCCCTGGACTGGAAACAAGCTTCCGAGGACGGGTTTCTGGCTTTCCAGCCGTCTTCAGCCCGGCTTGCTTGAATCCAGTGGCAAAGTGAGCAAGAGACTAACGTCTGAGCATACCCTGCCACACTTATGGCGGCCAAAAGCAGTACAAAAGGGGGTGGTGATGGACGGAGCATCTGAATCAATCAAACACTCACACCCAGTCAAAAGATCTGGGTTTAATCCATCACCGTTCTTTAGCCCACTCTGCCACCCCAGTTCAGACATGGCTATATGCAAATCAGTCTGACCCTGTGCCTCATGGGAACAGTCCAGCCCGAACTGCCAAGCCATGTCTTCCCTGGAACGAAAACAAGCTTCCGAGGACGGGTTTCTGGCATTCCAGCCGTCTTCAGCCCGGCTTGCTTGAATCCAGTGGCAAAGTGAGCAAGGGACTCACGTCTGAGCATACCCTGCCACACTTATGGCGGCCAAAAGCAGTACAAAAGGGGGTGGTGATGGACGGAGCATCTGAATCAATCAAACACTCACACCCAGTCAAAAGATCTGGGTTTAATCCATCACCGTTCTTTAGCCCACTCTGCCACCCCAGTTCAGACATGGCTATATGCAAATCAGTCTGACCCTGTGCCTCATGGGAACAGTCCAGCCCGAACTGCCAAGCCATGTCTTCCCTGGACCGGAAATAAGCTTCCGAGGACCGGTTTCTGGCATTCCAGCCGTCTTCAGCCCGGCTTGCTTGAATCCAGTGGCAAAGTGAGCAAGGGACTCACGTATGAGCATACCCTGCCACACTTATGGCGGCCAAAAGCAGTACAAAAGGGAGTGGTGATGGACAGAGCATCTGAATCAATTAAACACTCACACCCAGTCAAAAGATCTGGGTTTAATCCATCACCGTTCTTTATCCCACTCTGCCACCCCAGTTCAGACATGGCTATATGCTAATCAGTCTGACCCTGTGCCTCATGGGAACAGTCCAGCCCGAACTGCCAAGCCATGTCTTCCCTGGACCGGAAACAAGCTTCCGAGGACCGGTTTCTGGCATTCCAGCCGTCTTCAGCCCGGCTTGCTTCAATCCAGTGGCAAAGTGAGCAAGGGACTCACGTCTGAGCATACCCTGCCACACTTATGGCGGCCAAAAGCAGTACAAAAGGGGGTGGTGATGGACGGAGCATCTGAATCAATCAAACACTCACACCCAGTCAAAAGATCTGGGTTTAATCCATCACCGTTCTTTAGCCCACTCTGCCACCCCAGTTCAGACATGGCTATATGCAAATCAGTCTGACCCTGTGCCTCATGGGAACAGTCCAGCCCGAACTGCCAAGCCATGTCTTCCCTGGACCGGAAACAAGCTTCCGATGACCGGTTTCTTGCATTCCAGCCGTCTTCCGCCCGGCTTGCTTGAATCCAGTGGCAAAGTGAGCAAGGGACTCATGTCTGAGCATACCCTGCCACACTTATGGCGGCCAAAAGCAGTACAAAAGGGGGTGGTGATGGACAGAGCATCTGAATCAATCAAACACTCACACCCAGTCAAAAGATCTGGGTTTAATCCATCACCGTTCTTTAGCCCACTCTGCCACCCCAGTTCAGACATGGCTATATGCAAATCAGTCTGACCCTGTGCCTCATCGGAACAGTCCAGCCCGAACTGCCAAGCCATGTCTTCCCTGGACCGGAAACAAGCTTCCGAGGACCGGTTTCTGGCATTCCAGCCGTCTTCAGCCCGGCTTGCTTGAATCCAGTGGCAAAGTGAGCAAGGGACTTACGTCTGAGCATACCCTGCCACACTTATGGCGGCCAAAAGCAGTACAAAAGGGGGTGGTGATGGACGGAGCATCTGAATCAATCAAACACTCACACCCAGTCAAAAGATCTGGGTTTAATCCATCACCGTTCTTTAGCCCACTCTGCCACCCCAGTTCAGACATGGCTATATGCAAATCAGTCTGAACCTGTGCCTCATGGGAACAGTCCAGCCCGAACTGCCAAGCCATGTCTTCCCTGGACCGGAAACAAGCTTCCGAGGACCGGTTTCTGGCATTCCAGCCGTCTTCAGCCCGGCTTGCTTGAATCCAGTGGCAAAGTGAGCAAGGGACTCACGTCTGAACATACCCTGCCACACTTATGGCGGCCAAAAAGATCTGGGTTTAATCCATCACCGTTCTTTAGCCAACTCTGCCACCCCAGTTCAGACATGGCTATATGCAAATCAGTCTGACCCTGTGCCTCATGGGAACAGTCCAGCCCGAACTGCCAAGCCATGTCTTCCCTGGACCGGAAACAAGCTTCCGAGGACCGGTTTCTGGCCTTCCAGCCGTCTTCAGCCCGGCTTGCTTGAATCCAGTGGCAAAGTGAGCAAGGGACTCATGTCTGAGCATACCCTGCCACACTTATGGCGGCCAAAAGCAGTACAAAAGGGGGTGGTGAAGGACGGAGCATCTGAATCAATCAAACACTCACACCCAGTCAAAAGATCTGTAAAGATAAGTGTGGCAGGGTATGCTCAGACGTGAGTCCCTTGCTCACTTTGTCACTGGATTCAAGCAAGCCGGGCTGAAGATGGTTGTAATGCCAGAAACCGATCCTGTTCCGGTCCAGGGAAGGCATGGCTTGGCAGTTCGGGCTGGACTGTTCCCATGAGGCACAGGGTCAGACTGATTAGCATATAGCCATGTCTGAACTGGGGTGGCAGAGTGGGCTAAAGAACGGTGATGGATTAAACCCAGATCCTTTGACTGGGTGTGAGTGTTTGATTGGTTCAGATGCTCCGTCCATTACCACCCCCTTTTGTACCGCTTTTGGCCGCCATAAGTGTGGCAGGGTATGCTCAGACTTGAGTCCCTTGCTCACTTTGCCACTGGATTCAAGCAAGCCGGGCTGAAGACGGCTGTAATGCCAGAAACCGGTCCTCGGAAGCTTGTTTCCGGTCCAGGGAAGGCATGGCTTGGCAGTTCGGGCTGGACTGTTCCCATAAGGCACAGGGTCAGACTGATTTGCATATAGCCATGTCTGAACTGGGGTGGCAGAGTGGGCTAAAGAACGGTGATGGATTAAACCCAGATCCTTTGACTGGGTGTGGGTGTTTGATTGGTTCAGATGCTCCGTCCATTACCACCCCCTTTTGTACCGCTTTTGGCCGCCATAAGTGTGGCAGGGTATGCTCAGACGTGAGTCCCTTGCTCACTTTGCCACTGGACTCAAGCAAGCTGGGCTGAAGACGGTTGTAATGCGAGAAACCGGTCCTCGGAGGCTTGTTTCCGGTCCAGGGAAGGCATGGCTTGGCAGTTCGGGCTGGACTGTTCCCATGAGGCACAGGGTCAGACTGATTTGCATATAGCCATGTCTGAACTGGGGTGGCAGAGTGGGCTAAAGAACGTGATGGATTAAACCCAGATCCTTTGACTGGGTGTGGGTGTTTGATTGGTTCAGATGCTCCGTCCATTACCACCCCCTTTTGTACCACTTTTTGCCGCCATAAGTGTGGCAGGGTATGCTCAGACGTGAGTCCCTTGCTCACTTTGCCACTGGACTCAAGCAAGCTGGGCTGAAGACGGTTGTAATGCCAGAAACCGGTCCTCGGAGGCTTGTTTCCGGTCCAGGGAAGGCATGGCTTGGCAGTTCGGGCTGGACTGTTCCCATGATGCACAGGGTCAGACTGATTTGCATATAGCCATGTCTGAACTGGGGTGGCAGAGTGGGCTAAAGAACGGTGATGGATTAAACCCAGATCCTTTGACTGGGTGTGGGTGTTTGATTGGTTCAGATGCTCCGTCCATTACCACCCCCTTTTGTACCGCTTTTGGCCGCCATAAGTGTGGCAGGGTATGCTCAGACGTGAGTCCCTTGCTCACTTTGCCACTGGATTCAAGCAAGCCGGGCTGAAGACGGCTGTAATGCCAGAAACCGGTCCTCGGAAGCTTGTTTCCGGTCCAGGGAAGGCATGGCTTGGCAGTTCGGGCTGGACTGTTCCCATAAGGCACAGGGTCAGACTGATTTGCATATAGCCATGTCTGAACTGGGGTGGGAGAGTGGGCTAAAGAACGGTGATGGATTAAACCCAGATCCTTTGACAGGGTGTGGGTGTTTGATTGGTTCAGATGCTCCGTCCATTACCACCCCCTTTTGTACCGCTTTTTGCCGCCATAAGTGTGGCAGGGTATGCTCAGACGTGAGTCCCTTGCTCACTTTGCCACTGGACTCAAGCAAGCTGGGCTGAAGACGGTTGTAATGCCAGAAACCGGTCCTCGGAGGCTTGTTTCCGGTCCAGGGAAGGCATGGCTTGGCAGTTCGGGCTGGACTGTTCCCATGAGGCACAGGGTCAGACTGATTTGCATATAGCCATGTCTGAACTGGGGTGGCAGAGTGGGCTAAAGAACGGTGATGGATTAAACCCAGATCCTTTGACTGGGTGTGAGTGTTTGATTGGTTCAGATGCTCCGTCCATTACCACCCCCTTTTGTACCGGTTTTGGCCGCCATAAGTGTGGCAGGGTATGCTCAGACGTGAGTCCCTTGCTCACTTTGCCACTGGATTCAAGCAAGCCGGGCTGAAGACGGCTGTAATGCCAGAAACCGGTCCTCGGAAGCTTGTTTCCGGTCCAGGGAAGGCATGGCTTGGCAGTTCGGGCTGGACTGTTCCCATAAGGCACAGGGTCAGACTGATTTGCATATAGCCATGTCTGAACTGGGGTGGCAGAGTGGGCTAAAGAACGGTGATGGATTAAACCCAGATCCTTTGACTGGGTGTGGGTGTTTGATTGGTTCAGATGCTCCGTCCATTACCACCCCCTTTTGTACCGCTTTTGGCCGCCATAAGTGTGGCAGGGTATGCTCAGACGTGAGTCCCTTGCTCACTTTGCCACTGGACTCAAGCAAGCTGGGCTGAAGACGGTTGTAATGCCAGAAACCGGTCCTCGGAGGCTTGTTTCCGGTCCAGGGAAGGCATGGCTTGGCAGTTCGGGCTGGACTGTTCCCATGAGGCACAGGGTCAGACTGATTTGCATATAGCCATGTCTGAACTGGGGTGGCAGAGTGGGCTAAAGAACGGTGATGGATTAAACCCAGATCCTTTGACTGGGTGTGAGTGTTTGATTGGTTCAGATGCTCCGTCCATTACCACCCCCTTTTGTACCGCTGTTGGCCGCCATAAGTGTGGCAGGGTATGCTCAGACGTGAGTCCCTTGCTCACTTTGCCACTGGATTCAAGCAAGCCGGGCTGAAGACGGCTGTAATGCCAGAAACCGGTCCTCGGAAGCTTGTTTCCGGTCCAGGGAAGGCATGGCTTGGCAGTTCGGGCTGGACTGTTCCCATAAGGCACAGGGTCAGACTGATTTGCATATAGCCATGTCTGAACTGGGGTGGCAGAGTGGGCTAAAGAACGGTGATGGATTAAACCCAGATCCTTTGACTGGGTGTGGGTGTTTGATTGGTTCAGATGCTCCGTCCATTACCACCCCCTTTTGTACCGCTTTTGGCCGCCATAAGTGTGGCAGGGTATGCTCAGACGTGAGTCCCTTGCTCACTTTGCCACTGGACTCAAGCAAGCTGGGCTGAAGACGGTTGTAATGCCAGAAACCGGTCCTCGGAGGCTTGTTTCCGGTCCAGGGAAGGCATGGCTTGGCAGTTCGGGCTGCACTGTTCCCATGAGGCACAGGGTTAGACTGATTTGCATATAGCCATGTCTGAACTGGGGTGGCAGAGTGGGCTAAAGAACGGTGATGGATTAAACCCAGATCCTTTGACTGGGTGTGGGTGTTTGATTGGTTCAGATGCTCCGTCCATTACCACCCCCTTTTGTACCGCTTTTTGCCGCCATAAGTGTGGCAGGGTATGCTCAGACGTGAGTCCCTTGCTCACTTTGCCACTGGACTGAAGCAAGCTGGGCTGAAGACGGTTGTAATGCCAGAAACCGGTCCTCGGAGGCTTGTTTCCGGTCCAGGGAAGGCATGGCTTGGCAGTTCGGGCTGGACTGTTCCCATGAGGCACAGGGTGAGACTGATTTGCATATAGCCATGTCTGAACTGGGGTGGCAGAGTGGGCTAAAGAACGGTGATGGCTTAAACCCAGATCCTTTGACTGGGTGTGAGTGTTTGATTGGTTCAGATGCTCCGTCCATTACCACCCCCTTTTGTACCGCTTTTGGCCGCCATAAGTGTGGCAGGGTATGCTCAGACGTGAGTCCCTTGCTCACTTTGCCACTGGATTCAAGCAAGCCGGGCTGAAGACGGCTGTAATGCCAGAAACCGGTCCTCGGAAGCTTGCTTCCGGTCCAGGGAAGGCATGGCTTGGCATTTCGGGCTGGACTGTTCCCATGAGGCACAGGGTCAGACTGATTTGCATATAGCCATGTCTGAACTGTGGTGGCAGAGTGGGCTAAAGAACGGTGATGGATTAAACCCAGATCCTTTGACTGGGTGTGGGTGTTTGATTGGTTCCGATGCTCCGTCCATTACCACCCCCTTTTGTGCCGCTTTTGGCCGCCATAAGTGTGGCAGGGTATGCTCAGACGTGAGTCCCTTGCTCACTTTGCCACTGGACTCAAGCAAGCTGGGCTGAAGACGGTTGTAATGCCAGAAACCGGTCCTCGGAGGCTTGTTTCCGGTCCAGGGAAGGCATGGCTTGGCAGTTCGGGCTGGACTGTTCCCATGAGGCACAGGGTCAGACTGATTTGCATATAGCCATGTCTGAACTGGGGTGGCAGAGTGGGCTAAAGAACGGTGATGGATTAAACCCAGATCCTTTGACTGGGTGTGAGTGTTTGATTGGTTCAGATGCTCCGTCCATTACCACCCCCTTTTGTACCGCTTTTGGCCGCCATAAGTGTGGCAGGGTATGCTCAGACGTGAGTCCCTTGCTCACTTTGCCACTGGATTCAAGCAAGCCGGGCTGAAGACGGCTGTAATGCCAGAAACCGGTCCTCGGAAGCTTGCTTCCGGTCCAGGGAAGGCATGGCTTGGCATTTCGGGCTGGACTGTTCCCATGAGGCACAGGGTCAGACTGATTTGTATATAGCCATGTCTGAACTGGGGTGGCAGAGTGGGCTAAAGAACGGTGATGGAATAAACTCAGATCCTTTGACTGGGTGTGAGTGTTTGATTGGTTCAGATGCTTCGTCCATTACCACCCCCTTTTGTACCGCTTTTGGCCGCCATAAGTGTGGCAGGGTATGCTCAGACGTGAGTCCCTTGCTCACTTTGCCACTGGATTCAAGCAAGCTGGGCTGAAGACGGCTGTAATGCCAGAAACCGGTCCTCGGAAGCTTGTTTCCGGTCCAGGGAAGGCATGGCTTGGCAGTTCGGGCTGGACTGTTCCCATGAGGCACAGGGTCAGACTGATTTGCATATAGCCATGTCTGAACTGGGGTGGCAGAGTGGGCTAAAGAACGGCGATAGATTAAACCGAGATCCTTTGACTGGGTGTGAGTGTTTGATTGGTTCAGATGCTCCGTCCATTACCACCCCCTTTTGTACCGCTTTTGGCCACCATAAGTGTGGCAGGGTATGCTCAGACGTGAGTCCCTTGCTCACTTTGCCACTGGATTCAAGCAAGCCGGGCTGAAGACGGCTGTAATGCCAGAAACCGGTCCTCGGAAGCTTGTTTCCGGTCCAGGGAAGGCATGGCTTGGCAGTTCGGGCTGGACTGTTCCCATGAGGCACAGGGTCAGACTGATTTGCATATAGCCATGTCTGAACTGTGGTGGCAGAGTGGGCTAAAGAACGGTGATGGATTAAACCCAGATCCTTTGACTGGGTGTGAGTGTTTGATTGGTTTAGATGCTCCGTCCATTACCACCCCCTTTTGTACCGCTTGGGTTGCAGGAGTGGCAGTGTCCACCAGCTTGGTTGGCTATAGTGCACTGGCCCAATGATATCTGTTTTTGCCAATAAGTAGATGCTCCATTTTACATCAATAAATGTAGGAAAATGATGGGCCATTTAATAACGGATGACTGACAAACAGGAACTCAGATTTGGGGTTGTGCTCATGGCCTGTTTATTTATCTAGGCACTCTATTGGATGTTGTTGACACAAATGATAAAAATATATTTTTGTTGACAAAAATAAGACATAACAATCATCAAAAATATCCTCTCACACTGGGCAGAGCTTGCAGCTTGGGTCCAGGGAAGAATCCTGCCGAACCCCGCTTTGAATTGTAACACTCTGTCGTGTGTGACAATTGATTTAAAATTGTTTTACATTGCACATTGCCGTGAAGCTTCCCTTTTAACCTTGTGTGTGACAATTGATTTAAAAAATTGTTTTTACATTGCACTTAGCACTTTTGCACAATTGATAGCTAATTTGCACTGTTCCTATCCGACACCCCATTCCTGGTCCGCCGCGGGAAGTCCCGTTAGATGCGGAGAGAGATACGGGTCGTCTAGAATATCGCCGCCATCTTAGGAGTGGTGGGAGTGCAGGGACGCGCTCTAGCACCCTCAGGGCCATGAGCATACATAGGCAGGACTCGGCGAAGGCGCTTCATTACTTAGAAGCCAGTGGAGCGGCTAACGCTTATTCTTAACCCCCGCATTTACGCTGCCAGAGGCTATCAGCTGTTTTTACAAAACTGTGATACTGTGTGTAACTGCGTGAAGCCCCCCTTTTAAACTTGTGTGTGACAATTGATTTAAAAAATGTTTTACATTGTACATTGCCGTGAAGCTTCTCTTTTAACCTCGTGTGTGACAATTGATTTAAAAATTGTTTTACATTTCACATTGCCGTGAAGCTTCCCTTTTAACCTCGTGTGTGACAATTGATTTAAGATTGTTTTACATTGCACATTGCCGTGAAGCTTCCCTTTTAACCTCGTGTGTGACAATTGATTAAAAAAATTGTTTTTACATTGCACTTAGCACTTTTGCACAATTGATAGCTAATTTGCACTGTTCCTATCTGACACCCTATCCCTGGTCCGCCGCGGGAAGTCCCGTTAGATGCGGAGGGAGATACGGGTCGTCTAGAATATCGTCGCCATCTTAGGAGTGGTGGGAGTGCAGGGACGCGCTTTAGCACTCTCAGGGCCACGAGGCTACATAGGCAGGACTCGGCAAAGGCGCTTCATTACTTAGAAGCCAGTGGAGCACTAACGCTTATTCTTAACCCCCACATTTACGCTGCCAGAGGCTATCAGCTGTTTTTACAAAACTGTGATACTGTGTGTAACTGCGTGAAGCCCCCCTTTTAAACTTGTGTGTGACAATTGATTTAAAAATTGTTTTACATTGCACATTGCCGTGAAGCTTCCCTTTTAACCTCGTGTGTGACAATTGATTTAAAAATTGTTTTACATTTCACATTGCCGTGAAGCTTCCCATTTAACCTCGTTTGTGACAATTGATTTAAAATTGTTTTACATTGCACATTGCCGTGAAGCTTCCCTTTTAACCTCGTGTGTGACAATTGATTTAAAAAATTGTTTGTACATTGCACTTAGCACTTTTGCACAATTGATAGCTAATTTGCACTGTTCCTATCCGACACCCCATTCCTGGTCCGCCGCGGGAAGTCCCGTTAGATGCGGAGGGAGATACGGGTCGTCTAGAATATGGCCGCCATCTTAGGAGTGGTGGGAGTGCAGGAACGCGCTCTAGCACTCTCAGGGCCACGAGCCTACAGAGCACTATGCACTACCGGAAGCGCAGCCGACGATCGCAGCGACTCGCGCTTAGCGCTGGAATCTATGCCCATTCTCATGGGCTGCGCTACTCCAAATCTGAACTGTGCAGGCTGGACCAGCGTTGCTGTGATCACCCTGTAAGAGTCAATTTTGGTGATACCCGTGTAACCCCCAGATGTCCCTTTTGCGGCTTTCAAGCACTCACTAACCCCCCTATCATCTCACACAATATGACAGACCTCCCTCCGGCTATAAAGGAGTGTACTGTTCTAAACAACCACCTGCAGGTTACTATTCAGAATAATTGCTCAAAATCTGCGATTAACAGAAACAGAATTCTGAAATGCATGCTGCTGAACACAAGGTCCATGCCTAAGCATAAGCATGAGATTGAAGCTCTGATCACTGATCATGAGGCCGATCTTTTGTTCCTCACAGAGACATGGGCATCCAACGTCTCTGGTCCTGATTGTAACACTGATATTCCTGAAGGTTACTCTGTGGAATGCGTCAATAGAACAGAAACTGTGGGTGGGGGAATTGCGATAATCTATAAATCGCATCTTAAACTGCTTGCTTGCCCCCAACAGGACTTAGAGGCCGAAGCTATGACCTTTAAAATTAAAGAGAATAATTGTCTGATTTTTGAAGGACTGCTCATGTACCGTCCCCCCGGACCGAGAGGTCCTTTTATCAGAGCACTACATACTTTTTTAGAAACAACGTTTGACTCAGTAACTTATTCTATTCTGGGTGATTTTAAATATCATCTTGAGGCGAATAACGACTCGGACTCAGCCACTCTACTTGACAATCTCCTCAGCTTCGGCATGAAGCAGTTAGTTGATAGGACTACACACTCAGCAGGGCATACCCTTGACGGGATTTTTACCAATAGTGATCGCATTAAGATTACGTCGATTCTTTCTGTACCTTGGTCGGACCATAGCACTATCTTTTTCAATCTGCAATTGAAAAACCCTGTAAATCAGCGTAGAAACTTCATGCCCCCTGAAAAAACCCGTCCTTGGAAAAAGCTTGAACCAAACTCCTTAGCTAAAGCACTGGCCAGCAACCCCCCGGACTTTGAATGTGGAAATAGCGAGAACGGGGCAACTGACTTCCATAATTGGATCAATGAGGCGGTGAACGAGCTGGCCCCAATAGAAGTAAAAAACCTAGAAAATGGTCCGCCACTGCTCAATGGTACACGGCAGAGGTGAAAGCAATTGAAAATAAATGTTGACGATTGGAGCGGATGTGGCGCTCAGATTACAGTCAGAAAAACAAACTTGAATACACAAAAGTCCTACAGGAGTATAAACAAATAATTGTCCATGATAAATCAACATATTTTACGAATAAAATCCCAAACTCTTCTAACTCCTCCAGGGAACTATTCAAAACTGTAGCTCATTTAGTAAAAAGCCCCCGAGACACAGTCTTTAGTCCAGATCAGAACTTTGTGAATGGTATTGCCACTTTTTTTCAAACTAAAGTGCAAATAGTGTACGATGAGCTCAGCACTATGGTATCAGATAAAACCATTAATAATGTCACACATTCCACCATGACCACCTCCTGCTTCTCTAGCTTTCCTCTACTAGAGAAGAAGCAAGTATGCGATCTATTCATCCAGATGAAATCCGGCTCCCCTCTTGATCCTTGCCCCCCCTATGTATTACATATGGTTCCGGAGAGTATCGCAAATGTACTGACACCCCTGCTAAATAAGATCATTAATCTAGGTGAATTCTCCAAAAGTTGGAAGATGGCCTGTATCAGACCCATTCTCAAGAAGGATACCCTTGATCCTTCTGAACCTAAGCACTACCGTCCCATATCCTGCCTGCCTCTACCAGCTAAGATCTTGGAAAAGGCCATGAATCAGGAAATTATGAGACATGTGGATGAAAAGAAGTTGTTAGATCCATCACAACACGGTTTTAGACCGCTTCATTCCACAGAATCCGCTCTCATCATGGCCACGGAAAAAATACGCAAGACTATGGACGAGGGTGGTCGAACGGCCCTGATTTTATTAGACCTTACAGCGGCCTTCGACACTGTAAACCACTCTGTCCTGCTAAAAAGATTAACTACCTTAGGATTCACCGGTACTGCTCTGGCCCTTGTCACCTCTTTCTTAGACAACAAGTGCTCTGGAATGGTTTACAATCAACTGAATTCTCCCTTCCCGGTGGGGTCCCACAGGGCTCGGCACTGTCACCTTCGTTATTCAACTTATATTTTACTCCCTTAGCAGCCTTGATTAGATCTTATGGCCTGCATTTGGTGTCTTACGCCGATGACACTCAAATTGTAGTGTCAATTTCTCAATCCATCGAAGCCACGGCAGAACGTTTCAGGAACTGCCTCGCTGGGGTGAAAAATTGGATGAGCCACAACTTTCTCAGGTTAAACACGGATAAAACCGAAATTATAGAGTTTGGTCATAAACCGTCTATCTGGAGTGATTTATGGTGGCCTCCTGAGGCAGGGTCTTGCCCTATCCCTGTAGATAAGGTCAGGAACCTTCGTTTTCTACTAGATAAGGATCTCTCATGTAAGGCTCAGATTAATCAGGTGACATCGGCCTGCTTCTACAGTATCAAGGTGCTCAGAAAAATCTTACCCTACATCCCGATCACGTTAAGAAAGACGGTGATGGGAGCCCTTGTAATGTCCCGGGTAGACTATTGTAACTCACTCTACCTGGGAGTAGGAGAGAAACAACTAACCAAACTGCAGGCAATTCAGAATGCAGCGGCTAGGGTTCTGCTGAACCTCCCCAAATGTCACCCTACGTCCAAAGCCATTCGGGAGCTTCACTGGCTCCCGGTTAGGCGCTGTATTCAGTTTAAGGTTCTTTGTCTGGTACATAGGTCCTTACATGGAAAGGGACCTGATGACTTCATCAAACTTCTGCCTCGTTACGTACCGTCTCGAACTCTGAGGTCAGCCAATCAGGACCTAGTGTGTCAGCCTAGAACTAGCAGAGCCCGATGGGGAGGTAAATAATTTTCCCATCAAGCGGCAAAACTATGGAACTCGCTGCCCCCCATGTTACGAGCTCAAAAATCTAAACTGAGCTTCAGGAAGGCCTTAAAAACCTGGCTCTTCACCCAGACCTAACTGCTCCATTGCATTTCTCTGTACTACAGCGCCAAGACGCCACGGCATTCGTGCGCTTTATAAGCACTTCAGTCAGTCAGTCAGTCAGTCAACTGAAAAATAGAAAGAGGTTGGGATTAATCTTTTAAAGAGTTAGGTTGAATTAAAATTGTGCAGAAATTACAGCCTTTGCTAGATTCTGAATCAAAATTGTATGCTCCAAAAATATCAAATCCTGGGGCACATTACAACTGAATAACTCCTGTTTTGTCTCTGTCGTCCTGGATTAGCTTATGTTTTTTGCTGTGGTGTTGTTTTGTGCTGGCTGATTGTGTTGCTTTGTGGTTGTGTTGGCTATGTGGTGTGGTGTGCAGCACATTGTACTCAGACTTTGCTAACAGTTTGATATGAATATTGTTCTGCAGGCGCTTGTGGTGCCCTGTGCGAGAATCATTTTTGGCGCCCCCACACCTCATGACTGCATCCTCAGATTCTCTCACTACCACCGGGCAAAAGTGCCCTTCATCTTTCCAATCACAAGTTATTGGTAAACACACCACCGGCCTGAGGTTAGCGCCCCCTCCATGAGTCTGCGCCCAGTGCAGCAGCACCAGTTGCACTGCCCTAAAGCTAGCCCAGTTGTTCTGTGATTTTTTGGCTCTATTCTGCTGTTTCCTGGTATATTTGTGTTGTTCTTTTATGTTATGCTGCATTGCTGTGTGTTTGTTTTGTAGTTCAATGGTCCAAACTTTCAAACCCCGGTTGAACAGCCGACATTTTCCTCTGTCAAAGGTGATAACATAATGTGACTGCTGTTCTACAACCTTTTATGACTACCATCAGCATAAAGCCATGCTGTTGAACATGCCTTAAGGTTGCACTTAGCAAGCTCACTTTATGTGACCCTGCCCCATTATTGAAACCCTGTTCAAGCTGAGACTCAACAGGGAGAGCTGGGTCAGGAATTCTTAAATAATAAAGCATATTTTATCTGGTAGGCATATGGTATTTTACATGTTTAAGGTCATAAAGCAGATTTACTAAATCAGTACGCAGCGCAGTGTAGCAGCGGAAAAATGGTGGGCTGCATGCAAAGGAGAGAGTGGGAGAGCGCCATATTTACAGAAATATGGCACTCTCCTCCCTTCTCTCTAGTGCTGATGCAGAAATGTGCTGTTGTGCGCCACATACACTCCTTTGTACCATAGTGCAAGGGTGGTGCTGTGAATCAAGCACAGGTTGATACCCTTCAGTGCAAAATGCTATGCATAGGATAACTTTAAATCTTTTCTTACTTTGTATGTGTGCTGTACAGGTCAGCACACATTCAAAGTCTGAAAAGAAAGGAGAAATGAAATTACTTATCTGTAATACCACCTGGTGGAAATTGGTGCTATTTTCTGGCACAACACCCTGCCTATTTTTTAAGTAAATAGGTTTTTGCATCAGAAACCTTGGGTGGTTGCACGGGCACGCCCATGCACCATCCTTAAAAAGCCTCCTTGGCACTAAGTAATTCAAATCAGCGCTATGCACTGCTTTGCACAAGTTTTGCACTGGAAAGTCAATTGGTAAAAAAGATTTTCTGTCAATATGCGGCACTTTTGTGATGCAAACACAGTACTACAATTGAGTAAATATACCCTCAAGAAAAAAAGGTATTTTAACCAATGACTGACAACTAACTTTTCCCTCGTGCTGATAACAAAAGAGCACAGATCCAATAAAAAAAAAATATATGCCTATCAGGCAAATCACACAAATCAATGCAATTTTAACACATAGTGGGCTGGACAATAAAACACTTTTGTCTGTAACTATTACGTGTTCTTGGTGGTAAGCAAGACTGTGCTTGGTTCAAACAAGTTTTACAACCATATTACAAAACCAGATTTTTGGTGTTACAGCATGAACAAATGTGTGGTGCAATCTGCATCATACATGGAAATAGGAATATGCCTCTAAGGATTGTTTTTATGCAGAAAAATAATCCTTTCTATAATGCCAGCATGGTGCGCTAGCTCTAGGCTGCACAGAGTTCATCAACGCTGGGAGAGAGCGGAAGTATACAATATCCTAAAAGATATCACACATTCCTGTTGTCTCACGTTTACCCATGTGTTGCTTTAAGTTGCCTTGCTGCATTGCGTGAAAGAAAAGTACATTTGGTTCCACATACATGGACATTATTACCGACACTAATAATGACTACACCCAATATTTCTGTATTTTGGTATAGTAAGCCTTCGAGAAAGTTACATATAATTTAGCATCTTTTGATTTACAGTTCATTCAATAGATCCTCGCTTAGCAGTAATTTAACTTTTCAAGTTTTCATTGAAATATAGATAATGCAGAATACCAAGACAAAGCCTGAAGAAATACACCCATTCAATAGTTTTTCTGCTGAGGCACAGTATCAATTTAAACAGGAGTCCAGAATAAAGTAAGCCAAACATACAGTGGATTGAAAATGTCATTTTGCTATCACAGTGCAGAACGTCATCCTTCTGTCTGCTTCACAACCATTTCTGCCTTAGCAAAGAACTGGTTCGCTTTTGACTAATCTATTTTTTTAGAGACCGAGTTTATACATTAGATGAAAGTATTGATTATACTAGAACACATGCTGCGAACACCAATAACACGGCAGCTTGTGATTGTATTGTAATACTTATAATGATGTATGTGTACTTATTACAGTTTCTCTAACAACAGATGAGCAAGTTATGTTCACAAGAGTTATGAGCCAGATGTGCCATTTTGTGTTTGCAAAAAATTCATAAAATTGGAGTGTCTGCATCTATAAAAGGGCATTTTGGAGTTCACGAAATCAATTTTGGGACTCAGTAAATGATTACTAAATCACAAAATGGTTTTAGAAAGGAATACCATACCACAAATTTAAAGGGCATTTAGGAGGCACACCTTCCAAATAGAGAATCAGTATGTCTTGTACCAAATCCTTGCTGCGGATGTACTGTTTTTGCAAAAAAAAAGGGTCTACTTTTACTTTAACTCTGTACTGAGGGCTAATCTGTGAAGGAGAGGTACTGCTTGAAATGAGACAATGTCCCAAGTGGATCCCTGCCTGAAGTCTGACCCAGGATGATGATCCCCACCCACTATACAATTCTACAGCAGTAGGGACCAGATGTAGATAAATGTCATTTACCGATTCTAAAATACCGAATTTTACCGATTCTGTACTTTAGAATCAGTAAATGATATGTAGCTAATGATTCGGTAAATGTTACCGAATCGGTAAAATTCGGTAAATACCGATTCGGTATTCCCCATTCATTCCAATGGGCCTGGAGGCCCATAGGAATGAATGAGAATTACCGATTCGGTAAATACTGAATCGGTAATAGGGGGTAGACCTACAAGGGTGGCAGGGTGTCATATTGACACCCTGTTGCACCCCTGTATAGTGCATGGGTGCACATGTGGCACACATACATGGCTGCCACACGGCACGGTTAAAAAAAGCACAACATTTCTTTTTTTAAGGTTTTCGATATTTACCACCAACTATTAGTTGGTGGTAAATACTGAATCCTTAATGCAAATAAGCACTCTTAATTGTGCCTGCTACATATCATCTACCGATTCGGTAAATACCGAATCGGTAACATCCGATTCGGTATTTACCGATTCGTATTTACCGAATCAGTATTTTTTGGCCTCCTACATCACAAATTCCCAATACCGGTCGGCAATGGCCGAAATTCGGTAATTTCGGCCGTTACCGACCTGTATTGGGCGACCTACATCTGGCCCTAGACTTCTTGTTGCATACCATAGGCCCAGCCTCATTGGCATACCCTGGGTATATAGTTTTCAGTCTGTTTAGGTTTGGTAGGTTTCCCTGGATGGAGGCCGAATCCGGGCCCAAATTCTGAATTATATACAGTACCAAATTGTGTCAACATTTATGGTGAAAATTTGATTTTGCCAAATTGTGTTTTGGGGACTTTTGTGTTGCAGGTGCCAAACCACATAGATGAGGTAGGGTTTTTATTGGGAGAAGCATGGAAATGCTGCATGGTACGAGTGTTGTGGCTCCTCAATGAATCTGGAACCTCCCCTCACAGAAATATGAGGAAAATGTTTGACTTTAGCCAGTTTATGAGAGTTGTGGAACATTTTGGGAAAGAAACAATAATGGAAACCACCTAAGTCACACCACCCTGGACTCCTATCTGTGTTTAGATTTCAGAAATCTTTGCATTTGGTAGTTTGTCCTAGGTGATGGCCAAGCCAGGCCCCAAATTCCACAGCTGTATCAGCTTTCATGGCAAAACTTTAATGTCTCCACATTGCATTTGGGGCTTTTCCTTTTATGGATGATAGGCCCAACCACACAAGAGGGGTACTATTTTATCAGGAGTATTGTGGGTGTTGGAAAGCGGCTTATTAGTGGTATTTATCTACCACTTACGATAAAGCCATTAACACAATATAGGGCTCAGAATGGGTCTTAGAAAATTATTCCCATGCTCAACCCTTGGTAGCTTGGCTGCGAGCAGGCAGACTTAACTTTAGAGACAGGTATGTAAATCATTTAAAAACACCAATTCAGTAAATAATCAAGACACAACATACAATAAAAAAAACACCAATTTAGGCAAATAGGAAACATTTCTATCTATAAAATGACACCAAAACTAAAAATCCACTTTAGGGAAGAAGAGATATGATGTTTTAATGATTAAACACGTTCTAATGCTAAGAAACCAATTGTGCCACTTCTGGAAATTTGGTAGCGTCTGACAAAGACAAAGTCAAAGTTTGAGGGCAACCGCAATGGAGCCCTGGGCTGATACACTAAGTGGGAGGCCCGTCAAGATTTTACCTTTAAACTTAGATACTTTTCTGATAGATTTTGCATGAGACATTCTGTAGCCTCATCCAGCAGGCTGAATTCAGTGAGGTTTCAAAGGATTGCTCTTCTGTGGGAGTCAGGTGACCTTCTGGAAATTTTTCACAAAAGTTCACCAAACTTTCCCAACCTTCTGGAACTTCTTCCTCAAGTTCCTCTTGATGTTCCAAAATTTCCAATGCACAATCCATGGGTCTGGAATCTCCAAAATGGTCCTTGAAAGTTTGGAACCACAGTTCCCACAATGAACCTGGACAATGGCCATAAACGTCCACTGGATACACTCCAGGCAGTGTTCTCTTGGATGGGTTGATGCAGGTGAGCTCTGTTAACCTTCAGCTTGCAGGGAGTCCACTTGTTATTCCTCTTGAAACAAGGCACATCCAAAGGGTTGTAGTTCCAGATAATGCAGCAGGCTCAATCTTTTCAGAGTGCAGGGCCTGATGGTGCAAATCAAACTTCCAGCATGGACCCTTCTTATGTAGTTTCAAGCAGCAGATATAAGAGGCTCTGCCCCTCTCAGAAACGTATTCAAAGTGCTCTGGGTCAAGCAGGAGGACACTCCTGTCCAATGAGATGCAGGGCAACATCCCAGAGTATGACCACATCCTCCAATGTGTGGCACTGTAGTCTCCCAGAGAGTACCATTTTTCCAAAGTTTAACATGGCTGATTTTCCAGAAGAGAGACAAGAGACGGTTGAGCAAACTTTCAGGATGGTACATCTCCATACTGTCCTCCCCCTTGCATCTGCTCAGTCCTTCCTTAATCTGCCATTTGGCTGGGTTCAAAGAGTAGGGATGTAAATGAAACTGGCTTCACCTGCCTGTCTCTGCCTTCTATTAAAGATCATTGTTTATGCCCCTCCCCCTGCTTTGCCATTCCTATGTAGCAGAAACATGCACTTCCAGAATGGTTCTCTAACCCCAGGGGCTACTTATCACATAATCAAAGCAGTCTGGTGAATGCACTTAACTCTGATATTCGGGACAGATCACTGCAAGGCTGAATGTTGGCTTACAGACAAGAACGTCTTATAACTTCTGCTTTGTACATTTTAGGACACATTCAAAAATAGCATATTGTTGGATTTATCTATACCATTATAGGAAGTCCTTGAATTATATTTTTATGACATCCTAGATGCTAATACCTTCTTGCAATGTTAACCTATGTGGCTGGGGATCTGCAATGGTGAAACTGAACTGGGCAATTTCTCCAACATCAGGTAAAACATCTTTTATAAGGACTATGCCCATTTCTACAGAACCACACACCTCTGGGATACCTAGGGAGACCTTAGGGGTTCTGAATATGAAACCATATTGCAGATCATCACTCCACAGTGCTCCTAGCACAAAAGTTGATTTAAGAAAGCTCTTTAATACAATCTGGGAGTGAAATGTGCAATTTCACTATACCCAAGGCATATAAATGTGCTTCATACGGGTCCTCATAAACACCTGACCCTGCTCCTGTAAGTTCTGCAATATCTGACAGCTCTGGCAGTGATGGAGTCCCTCCCTCAGAGGCCAGTTCCTTCTCATCAAGGTTAGATTTTGTCTGCACCGCTGGAGTCCACTGAGCTGGTTCACCAACACCAGTACCTTTGTCCTTGGATGCTTGACCCTATGTTCCAGGGTCCAAGTATCTAGCCTTTTTATTCTGGATAGTCTGTGACCTAGTCACAACACATACCCACTCAGGAAGCTCCAATATTTTCATATGGAGACCCCTCCCCACTTCTGACCACTCAGATGCTTCAAAATCATTGTCTAGTAGAAGAGGCATGGCCACGCAAGCGAGTAAGATGGCCGCTTGTGGCTGAAGCTCCATCAACCGCCTCAGCTTTTCGGCATTATCCCCAATGCACGATACGGCAAATAGCCCATACTGCACAGTGCTGCACGAGGTGGGCTGACTCTGTGGCATCATCGAGACACGGCACCTGGTGGAGGGAGAGGCGGAGCGGCTGCTGGCGGCGACTTGGGCTTTCCCGCGCGAGCAGGCTGGAGGGCGAAGAAACGGAAGAAAGTGGTTTGAGGTGAGTGGGGGCCCATCTCTGGGGTGAGAAGGCCGGGCGCGAGGCGGCAGCGGTGAACCACCCTCTAATCAGCAATCAGCTCTACTAGGGTGCGGCCGCATATGGCTGCACCCGATCCTCGGTGCATTCACCTGCCATTTCCCTGAGGCCACAGCTGGGACAGGGCCCGCGGTGTTGGCCCATCACACGACGCAGCCGGCCCAGTGACACGGTTCCTTCTCCCCTCTGCCCAGCAATCGGCAAGACAGAGCGCCTCCGGGCCACCACCTGGCCCCAAGGACATAGGCAGCCCACTTTCACCTGTGCTGTTCTCTAATCTTGCGCAGCGTAGGCCCTTGCTTCATTCTGCCTCTTGATCCCGGCCTTGACATCTACACCAGGCCCGCCTGCTGACCTCCAGCCCGCCTTCTTTTTCTGTGGAGTGGAGACCTGGGCCGGGTCACTAACATTTATATGGGCACATTGCCCACACATCAGCCTGGTGGGATACAAGAACCTAAGCTCAAGGCCCTATCGACAACCGGCTCTCCTGAGGCCTGCTGCAGGGATGAAATGGCCTGGAGGGCGAACTGAGATGTGCCTGCTTCGCCGATCTGGACATTTGTTATTTGATTGTGCATTGCCTGTTGCCCATAACATGTCAATCCTCGCTGCCTAGAGCCAGCCGCAGATCAAGTCCTTTGCACCCCGATCCCCGGCATTACACCCCACACTACTGGATTCTCACATTGGACTGATCCGACACTCCCATTGTCCTTGGACGTGCTTTGCTTCTCCACGGCTGCACTTGCACAGCAGCACCGCAGCATAGGCCGTAAAGGCCCCAAACAGAAGACCCTTCCTTTTGAAAAGCTCACAGACAGGGCTCCTGAGGAAGGCTCCAACATGACGGAGAGCGCACAGGGTGCGGACCATGCGAACGACCTCCCCGCTCTGTCCATGTCAATGCTGCAGGAGATGAGGGCTGGCTTTAAATCCCTAGACAGGCGATTTGACATGCTGGCCAAGAGTTTGACAGACGCCTGGATGTGGCGGAGACTCGCATCTCGGATATTGAAGATGCTACTGCTCAGTCCCTAAAATGTTTATAACACTACAAGCGCATCCTTAAGGAGGTGGCGTTCAAGAATGAAGACCTTGAAGTGCGAAGCAAGCGCAATAACATTCGCATATTGGGAGTTCCAGAAACCACCGCCACTGGCTGCATGGACCTGTTTGTTGAGACTCTGTTGTCTGACCTGTTTGGGAGAGAGTCCTTCATCCCTGGGTTTATGATAGAGCGTGCGCACCGATCCCTGTGGCCATGGCCTAATCCAGGTTACTCCCAGACCCATTATTGCATGCATCTTGAACTTTCAGGACAGCAACACTGCGCTGTGCCTCGCAAGAGAGTGTGGGAACACCACTTGGCAGGGCTCAAAACTATCCCTTTACCCGAACTTCACTGTCATGGTACAGGATGCACGCAATAAATATATTGGGGTCAAGGCCACCCTCAGAAACTTGGGTTTAAAATAGAGCATGTTGTACCCCACCAGGCTGAGGGTCGATGTGGGGGGCCGGGCTTGCATTTGTAAAAATCCTACTGATGTACAAGAGTTCTATCATGCGTACAAACAAAAAAACAACCATATGGACCAGGAGGAGGGAGAACCCCCACACAGTGGATTGCATGCAAGTGTTGAACTCTTTTCTGGTTCTGGCACTGGCTGACTCTGCTGCATTGGCCCTTCTTCATTATTGTATAATTGCACTGGGATAAAGTTCTTCATACTTCTGCAATGTGACACATAGCTGGTCGACTGATGTGGCGTTGCCACCCCTCATGGCGTATACCTTTGGGTTTGTTCTTTCTCTTACGAATGTACTGTTCTAGGGGTTTCTCACTTCAGGGTAAAGTCACTTGGTACTTCACGTTCTATTTTCTGTTATGGTTCTGCCTCACTTTAGAAGTAGTGACATTGGGTGAGGGGTCACTTCTCATTGCATAAACATCTTTCTTTGTTTGAAGAAATGGTCACTGTCACAGCTTGTCCTTATTTGCGGCTGCTTGAATGTGATATGCTAGACATTTACATCTGATGGCTCGATTGAGTAACGTTGATGGTCCCTCTGGATTGTCCTTGATGTCATGGAATGTCAGGAGACTTAATGATAATAACAAGAGGCGGCAGGTTGTTCACTATTTACTAAGACACCGGGTGGATATTGCTTATTTACAGGAAACTCATCTACCCAAGTCAGCCTAGGCCTGCTTTGCACCAGCTGGGGAGCGCACAGGTATTTTGCTACAGTAGTTACGCCAGGGGCACAACCATCCTTATCCATAAAAGGGTCCCTTTCTGCATCAGCACCATGGTGGTAGACAATGAGGGCAGATGCATAATTATCAAGGGATCGCTCATTGGACATAACACAGCGCTGATGTGTGTATATGGCCCAAAAACTGATTCCCCCAACTTTTTCCATTCATTACATGCCTAGTTAGCGAGGTTAGAGCCTTGCTTCCTATTGGTAGGGAGGATTTTAACTTACTCCTTACCCCCAGCTTAGACAGCACCTCCGCATCTCTAGACACCAAACCTCAAGCACGCTGTACTCTGTTAGATCTTTGTGAACAGCTATCGCTGCTAGATATATGGTGCTTGTGCAATCCCGCTCTCACAAGTTATACACACTATTCCGGCCAACACAACACCTGGAGTAAAATAGACTACTGGTTGGTTTCCCCTGGCATTGCCAGTTGGTTTCGGTCTCATGTGACACTACCGAGGACGTATTCTGACCACTCTCCAATACAGCTACAACAGAGGGTTCCTCTGCCTGAGGGAATTGAGCAGCAATGGTGGTTCCTGACCCGTTCCCTCTATGATGATCTTTTCAATGTAGAAGTGCACAAAGCCATTGAAGTCTACTTCACCATTAATATTGGTTCAGTTGACACATGGGCGGTCTTATGGGAGGGCTTCAAAGCTTACATCAGGGGTGTCTGCATCGTCAAACATGCCGGAGTGCTTAACCCCTTCAGTGCTAATGACAAGGGTAACTCGTCATGGAGTTTCCATTGATTTCAATGGAAATTACATGGGAGTGTTGGGCATGGCTTAGCATCCAAGTGGTTAAAGATCTACGAAACACACACAAACGCATTGAGCGCAAACTAGCAGACTTTGATACTGCAATGCTTCATGTACCAGACCCGGATGCGGCGGGTCAGCGCTTGGCCCTTTTGGTTTAATTTCGGGAGAATGTTGACCGTGAGCTATTATATTTGGGCAAGTATCAGACCACCAGGTGGTATGGAGAGGGTGAGCAACCAGGTAGGGTGCTTGCACAGATGCTCCGGCCCCCATACTGTAGAGCTTACATCACAGAACTGTGCTCTTCCACTAATCAGACTCTCACCTCCACCTCAGAGATTCGTGACAAATTCTTGGATTATTTCACAGCTCTTTACACTACTAAAGCAGAGAGTGACCCATCGGCCCAGGAAGCCTATCTGTCAGAGATTGCACTGATATATCTAAAAAAACATGCAAAACTTCTTAGCCAAACTACATCTGAAGTTGATGTCCTCAGCGCCATTGATACCCTCCGCTGCTCTTCAGCCCCTGGATTAGATGGCTTTATAGGGGACTTTTACAAGGCATAAAAGGACCTACTAGTGCCACAGTTGATAGAGGTTTATGCCGAAGCCCTCGAGAAACAGATCCTTCCCCCCACCGTCCGAGACGCAGTCATCATTCTCCTTCCCAATCCCGGCAAAGACCCTTTCCTATGTGGATCCTACAGACCTCTATCTTTCTTAAATTTAGATTATAAAATCTTAATCAAGATCATCGCCAACCGCCTATCCCAGTTGATGGAGTTCATCATATCACCGGCCCGATCAGGCTTCGTCCCCCACCGTTCCACCTCATTAAATCTCAGAACACTCTTTTCTGTTATCCACAGAATCAACCCGGATGTCCCCGCCGCCGCGATCCTATTAGATGCAGAAAAAGCTTTTGATTCCGTGGAATGGCCCTTCTTTATCTCGGTTATGCGCCGCATGGGTATGCCAGTGAGGTTTATAGCCACCACCGCATTGCTATACAGCTGGCCCAGGGTGAGACTTCACCTGAACGGCACGCTATCCCAACCCTTTGCAGTCTCCCAAGGCACAGGACAGGGCTGCCCACTGTCCCACCTATTGTTTATCCTGGCTATGGATCCGTTAATTCGCCATTTCCAGGAACAACATTTGCAGAGAGGCTTGCACTTCAACACTGGCCCCCTTCTAGTCTCGCTCATTGCATATGACACCATTCTTTATGTTAGAGATCCACAGGTAAATTTAGAGCCGCTCATTTGAGAAATACTCATATTCGGCCACGTTTCGGGCCTAGGCATAAATTGGCACATGTTGGTGTTCTTTCCTCTAACGACCAGCACAGTTCCGTGGGCATGCGAATTCCCTCTTGAATGGTGCAAGGACTCGGTTAAATATCTGGTAATCCATATCCACCTGGACTCTTCCCAGATCCTCCTTATGAATTATGGACAAACAGTCTGCACCCTAGAAGCACAAGTAGAACGGTAGCTGTGTTTACCACTGTCAATTGCCGGCAGGGACGTGATACTTAAGATGGTAGTACTCGCTACATGTTTATATCTTTTTAACAATATTTCCATACCCCTTACACACGTTTATTTTTAACATTGCACACACACTTCATCAGGCTGGTTTGGGGACGCATGCGGGCAAGATTCCGCTGGCAGGTGCTCACTCTCCCGTATGACAGGGGGTGATATGGCTTCCCGGATCTACAATTGTATTATTTGGTGGCCCAATGCTGCTACGCTTACACATTGTTCCATCTGGACGCCAGGATCCCATTTCTCCTCCCGGAGGTGGACTTTGCCCTGCTGGAACCGCTGTGGACTTTCTTGCACAAGGGTGTTCCCAGAGACCCTAATGACATACAGTCTACAGCACCAGCTCGTCCTGGTATAAGCTAAAGCGGGTCACCAGCGCCACCGCGTTATATTCCTCTGCACTACCCCTCCCCAACACCTCCAAAATGGAGATTTGTACCAGGAGGGGCATATCTTCTCAGAGTCGGACTATGCCTTTTTCCTAGATATCTCCAGGTTCGTTCTAGGCTGCTTCCATTCGGCTCTGCGTGCCACACTACCTAATTATCCCATTGAACCTGACCTATTCACGCCACTTATATTGATTATCGAAAGCGGGACGGGTGCTCATCCAATTTCTAAACTATAAAAAGCATGTGCTAGCATGAGGCCGGTGGACGATGACAAGGTCTGCAAAGCATGGGATCATGACTTGGGCTGCCCCATTACTGATAAGCAGTGGACGAAGTGTTGTGAAGGAACAAAGGAAGTCTCTCTTAATAGTAGGCATAAACTTTTCAATTTCAAATTCTTACGTCGCACTTAGTTTACCCCCGCCAAAGCACATAGACTGGATCCATCCCGACCACATAACTGCCAGAAATGCGCCGTACCCAACACGGATTTTGCACACTTCACATGGACATGTCCCAAGCCGCTGGCCAACTAGGCCAACTGGGAGCAGGTACACAGCCATGACTAACTTGTCCCTTATTCCTACACCCGGAAGTGGCTTTACTGGGTTATAAAGTAACGATGTAAAATATTAAGTGCAATGAGAAATGTACTGTTTTTCTGATCTTTTGTCTTATAAAAAAACCTCAATAAACAAATGTAAACAAAAAAAAAATACAGTTAACTTTCCCAGAAAGATCAGAAGATTTGCATCCCTCGGACTGCTGCTGGCCAAAAGGGAAATAGCTGTACTATGGGGCCGTAGATCGGTTCCCACTCTGCAGAGTTGGTTACGCAGCCTGGCCTACTGTAATTCTAACTGCAAGGTTTATGCATGCATTATGCCTAGCTCATCCAGCCCTAAAGATATATGGGGCCCTATCGATCCAATGAAGAGACTTTGCGGCAGACCACAAACTCCCAACTGGAGCAGGACATAGTCCCGTAGGGTGACGGGTCTCATCCTTTGGATAATGTGATACTGGATTATAGGGCTCCCCATTAATGCAACCAATCTAAACACTGTTTGGCTTTATATGTATGATGTGTCGGGGGATCCAAGACAGTTGCGATTACCAAATGGCGCCTAAAGGGTAAAATGGGATTCAGTGAGAGGCTTGTGATGATAATGGTCTGCAAAGTGTGATACTCTGATGCATAGTGCCTTGTTGATCTTACAGTGCTACAAGCTGCTGTCTATATTACTATTTTCGTGATGCGGTATTTGACAGCAAACCACCATTCATGTATATCCTAATATGTAACAAAAATAAAGTTAAAAAGCACATTTTTGCCCAGTAAACAATGGACTGGCAGTACAGGAGACACAGCTGCCTCCATGGAACCTGTCCGCCTTCCTATTCCAAATCCACCACAGCCATAGCATGGAGCTTGGTAGTGCAGTCTGTAAGAAGTTGACCTGGTATATGCTGTCCACTATTCTAGTGGGCATCTTGCACCAGTCCAAATGACCCTTATTGATGGTAGGTTTAAAGACAACCTATATAGAACGCTATCCTAGTGGTAGCTGTGGAGAGCAGCCTTCAGGCTAAGTCTTGGAGGAATGTAAAGCAGCTTGGTTTACCAGTCTATAATCTCATGAATTACCAAATGAAAACAGACCTACACGAGGTATATAGATAAAATATAAGTTTTGATTTTAAACACATCCCTCTAGTCTCTTTATGAAGCTGGATGCAAAAGTACATCTAGTAAACTTAAGTAGCACACTGTAAATTAGCACAATATACGTTGAACCCTAGGGGCATACAAAAACATATATTAAGAAAGTGGTATAAGAATCACAACTGACATAGATACAAGGCCTACAGCCTTTAGAACAGCTGAGACCACCAGGAACCACCCAAGGTAGTGACACAGGGACCCACGGGGGACACGTGCAGTGTCTAAACACAGCCGCGAATCACCATTAACTTCCATGGGGAAAGTCGCAGTTGGAATTTTAAAGAAAAAGGACACTTAGAAGAGGGCTTGGAGCAAACCCCTTTAGAACTAGAAGATTCTAGAGTCAACACCGAAGGGATCACTGGAGTACCCGAGTTACCTCACCCAGGGAAGCAGGGTGCATAGGTGTCTTTTGGTGTGGGTTTCGTCATTGATTTCAATGGTGAGTTGCTGCAAAAGTGCTGCTGACAACCAAGTGGAAAGTGTCCGGGTGGATACAAGGGAGGATCAGAGCTGTGAAGAACCTGAAAGCAATGGGGACAGAGTCTGGGTCCCTAGCCACTGACCAGGAAAGTGCCCACCGATGTCGGGTGATTTCAGGTGAAGGTGAAGCTTGACCAGGAGGTGTCGACGATTACCAGGTGCTGGACTTAAGCTGTCCCACAAAGGATGTCGAGTGCTGTGGTGTAGGTTTCCTGATTTGACCCAACAAGCCTTGGCAACAGCAACCCACACTGAAACCAGAGATTGGCTTTGGTGCAGACCAGCAAGGTCTGATGGAATCACCCCTTGGTGGGGAGTCAAGGCACATCCGGAGCAACCAATGAAAGCCCAAGGAAAAGAAGAATTACCTTCATGGGGACCCACCACTCAACGGCACCGGAATCGCAAAGAGGCCTTGGGAGGAAAAGCTAGAAGCAGGCTCACGGAACACTCGTTGAGTGTAGGCCCACAATTGTTGGTGCAGATGGTGCTCGGGGCTTGGACTACAAGTAGCCCAATGCACAACTTCGGGAAAGTTTGGGAAGTAGATGCACTAGCAAATGTGCACGGTGTCCAGGAGTTCCGGTCCCACAGCACTTGTGAGGGCTGCGGGTCTCAGCTTTGCTGGGATCTTGTGTCAGCCTCTGGGAATTCTGGAAGTCCATTATCCTGAGTCGTAAATCCATTGGGATCCAGCGGGAGCCTTGAAAATGCAGACCGGCAAGATGCTTCTTTAGTGCCTGTTTGAACAGGGGAGTCACTCCTTGACCCCAAGGGACAATCTTCTGTCTTCTGGTTGTGTAGAATGTTCCAGGATATATGTTACATGGTTTCATCGAGGTGGGACTAATACTGTACAGAAACCTCAATATGCAGAAACACATCAGCACCGCAACAAAAGGAGCAAACTTTCAGATAAATACGTTGAGAAAGCTGAAACCTTTCCTACCGGAAAATAACTTCAAACTGGCAATATAAGCCCTAGTCATCCCAAGAGCGGATTATAGGAGTGTCTCCCTCTGCAGCCTACCCAAAGCCACAACAGCCCGCTAAGAACTTCAATCAATGCCGCAGCGAGACTTATCACTGGCTCAAAAGTAAGCTCCCACATATACCATGACCTAAAATCCCTCAATTGGCTACCTTTTGAAGCCAGAATTCGTTTGAAAATAGCATGTATGACACATAAAACCATTCATCCCAATGCACCCTGATATCTGGCACAGAAACTGGTGCCCTCATGTGGTGTCGGATCTTCAAGAAGTGCCAAAAACCTGCTTCTGAAACCACAAAGATTCAACAAGAAGAAAACACACACACAAACCTTTTCAGGGATAGTGCCCAGAATCTCGAATGCTCCACTCCCAGAAACTAGACTTATTCCCTCTACTGCATCTCTCAAAAAAGATGTGAAAGCGCTTCTCATGGCAAAATGCACGTGAACCTGGATCACTGTTAATATATGACCCAACGTATCTTCGATATGGAACTTTAGAATGCCTACTGTCCACCCAGATATCCCAATTGTTGTAATTACATGATGCGTGCTATTTTGTGATCAGTTTGCTATGTACCATATAACTATGTACCTCCGAGATTATGTATATTCTATCATTTACTTGCATTGAACCCCATGTCATGTACATGTATCAGGTAACTACGACACTCTGAAACCCCCAAAGGTCTTGTTCGTGCTGTATAAAACTCTCAAAATAAGTAAATAAATAGGTAACCTGGTGACAATCACCAGGTAGCAACATTTCTTGAGGCATTAGCTTTTCCAGGACCATATATATACTAACCCCGGTGTCTCTGATAGCTTCCACCTGAGCACCATTAACTTTAGACCACTGCCTTTACTTGTCCATGTTTGGAGGTAAGGCAGCAAGGGTTGCAATATTCACCTCAACCAGGGACACTAAGGTTGCTTCCACCACCTGTCTACCCCTCTCTGGGGCACCACTCTCCACTTCCACACTTACGCTGGCAATCCCAGAGGATTGCCCCTTACCAAGGGTTTTCATGGTGCAAACTGCATCTCCCTTTTTGTGCCCTGACAGGTTACAGTCAAAGCACTTTCTCACTAATGAGGGATCCCAGAACCTACCATTCTTTCCTGATGTCCCTTCCCTTTGAATTTGGGTAGGCTCGAGCCCTCCCTCCTTGTTCAGTTTTTTATGCATCTTTGAAGGACTCCTTCAGTTTTTGGCCTTCTTTTTCCTAGGCTTTCCCCAGGGGAGGTACCTGTCCTCCTTTATTCTGGTAATCCCTTGGGGCTGTTTGGAAACCCAGGTTCTCACCCACTCATCAGCTGCCTTGAATAGGTCTATAGGGCGAGACAGCTTTGAGTCCATTAGGTACTGGCGTAACTTCTCTTCAACACAATGATGCAAAATGTGTTCTCGAACAATTTTGTCCAAATCTAAATAATGGAGTAAAACAATTTTGTCCAAATTCACAAAAACAAACTCAAACATTTTATTCTAAGGCAATTTAGAGGATTTTTAAAATCTTAATTCATTTTACTGAAGGGTACACTTTTTAAACACAAGTCCTCATCCAGACCGCTGAACACCAAATATTGGAATGCGGATTATTAGTAGTGGTCATTATTTATCTACCACTGGAAATAAGGCACCAACACAATATAGGACTCAGAATAGGTCTCAGAAAATGACTTCCATGCTTAACCCTTGGTAGCTTTGCTGCAAACAGGCAGGCTTAACTTCAGAGACACGTATGTAAATGATTTAAAAACACCAATTCAGTAAATAATTAAGACACAACACACAATAAAAACCCAACACCAATTTATAAAAATAGGAAATACTGTTATCTTTAAAATGACACCAAAACAAAAGAAGATCCACTGTAGCGTACCAGAAATATACATTTTCTAAAGAAGAAAAACTCACTAGTGCTTAGTAAACAATAGTGTCACTTCTCAACATTTGTTCGCCTCTGACCAGGACAAAGTCAGAGTTTGAGGCCAATACGCGATGGAGCCCTGGTCAGATACCACTAAGTGGGAGGTCAAGATTTAACCTTCACACTTAGAAACTTTTCTGGAGGATTTCTCACAAGGCGCCCGATGTAGGTGGTCCATTACCGGTCGGTAAACCCGAAATTCTGTAAATTTCAGGCTTACCAACCGGTATTGAGCCATTTCTGATGTAGGGGATGATTCGGTAAATACCGAATTGGTATTTACCGATTCATTATTTACCAAATCATTATTTACCGATTCGGTATTTACAGAATCAGTAAATGGCATGTAGGAAGCACTTTTAAGAGTGCTTATGTGCTGTAAGGATTCGTTATTTACCACCAACTATTAGTTGGTGGTAAATACGGAATACCTTTGAAAATGCAAATCTGTGCATTTTCAACAGTGCCATGTGGCAGACATACATGTTTATGTTTATGTTTATGTTTATTCAATTTGTAATGCGCACAAATACCCGAGGGTGTCTCGGCCCAGAGGATTTAGACAATTAACCGAAAAGAAAAATGAATTTATTGATCAAAAAGCCATGTTTTCAGCTGTTTTCGGAAAATTAACATGGTTGGACTGGTTTTAATACAAAGAGGAAGGGAGTTCCATAATCTTGCCGTAGCTACCAGAAAGCGTCTGTCTCCCCAGGCAACTGTTCTGGTGTGGGGGAGGGGCAGAAGAAAGTTGGATGCCGAACGGAGAGACCTGCTAGGGGTGTAAATCCTGAAGGCATTTATAAAAGATTAAGGGCCTGAGTTATGTATTGCCTTGTATGCAATACAGAGGGCCTTGAATTTTATACGGCTTCTAACTCTAAGCCAGTGAAGTTGACGTATGGCAGCTGCAACAGATTGATATTTGGGGATGGAAAGAAGTACCCTGGCCGCTGCATTTTGGACTAATTGTAGTTTATCCACAACCTGCTGTTGGGCATTTAGCAGGAGGGCGTTGCAATAGTCCAGTTTCGAAAATATCAATGTGGAAATCAATATCATTCCTGCAGCTAGGGGTAAAAAAGGAAGTCGTTTTTTGATTGTCCTGAGGGTAAAAAAAGAAGCTGAGGTCACATTGTTGACATGATGGATAAAAGTTAGTTTGGTGTCGAACGTGACCCCCAGGTTCCTGACCTTGGCAACCGGTACTGGTGGGGGGCCGAGTTCAATGGGCCACCAGATGTCAGACCACACCGGGGACAGGTTGCCAAAGGTCATCACCTCAGTTTTGTTCGAATTTAATTTAAGGCAGATCCCCAACATCCAGGAACCTATGGCTAATAAAGCCTCCTGAAATCTTGAGGCAACTGCCAAACCATTCTTATGGACTGCCAACACCAATTGGGTGTCGTCTGCATAGGTGGTCAGATTCAGTCCATATGTTTTTATGACCCTCGCCAAGTCCGACACATAGATGTTGAATAGTGTCGGACTTAGCGAGGATCCCTGGGGTAATCCACAGGGTAATGTGGAGATGGGCGAGTAAAAAGCACCAAGTTTCACAGCTTGGGAACGGTTGGCCATAAAGGAAGCTATTAGGTCTCTGGCTCGATGATTAACCCACAATGCTGAGACACGGTCGATCAAGATGGAGTGATCGACCGTGTCAAAGGCGGCGGAGAGATCGAGCAGAATGAGCGCAGCTGCCCAATTATGATCTAAAATAGCTCTGATCTCATCAGCCGCCTTTATCAGCGCTGTTTCCGTCCCATGGTTCCTTCTGAAACCAAATTGGGTATCATCCAGCAAGTGATGTTGTTCAATGAAGTCAGACAGTTGGTAATTCATAATTGCTTCACAGATTTTTGCTGGGAAGGGAAGAGCGGCTATGGGTCTATAACTAGCTGGTTCTAAAGGGTCCAGAGAAGGTTTTTTCAACAAAGGTTTAATTATGGTTTTCTTCCAGATCTTAGGGTACTCGCCTGTAAGGAACATAGAATTACAAATCTTGGTAAGAGGGAGTGTAATAAGTTCACTGAGTTGATTAAGTACCGATGAAGGGCACGGGTCCAGGGGTGAACCTGAGGTAGTGGTGACAATGTATTTGTTAATTGTTTCCGCAGGAACAGGGTGAAATAAAGAAAAAGTAGGACCAGTGACAAGATTTGAGATGGGTTGAGAATCAGAGCCTTTGGATTGAACTAACGAAGTAAAGGTGGCATAGATGCTAGTGACTTTGCTGGAGAAATAGTCAGCTAGGGAGTTACAAAGGTCTTGGGATGGCTCAACTACAGGGACAGAAGGAGGGTTAGATAACAGATTGACTATTTGAAACAGTTTCCTAGAGGAATTTTGTGCGGACTCTATTTGAGATAGGTAGTACGCCCTTTTTTGAGAGATTATGGCACGTTTGTAAATGGCTATGGCAGCTTTATAAGTTTGTTTGTCGTGCAGATTATAATGTCTTTGCCAATGTCTCTCGAGTTTCCTGCAGTGCTGCCTCTGCAGTCTAAGTTCCTCAGAAAACCAACCCGCAGATTTAGTAGAACGGTTTGGAAAGATGACTTTAGAGGGAGTCGCTAAATGGAGTGCGTTCACAAGCCATTCATGGAATTTGGCAGATGATTGATCTGGATCAGCAGGAATCTCGAAGTGGGGCGTTGTAAGTAATTGGGTAAGCAAGGGGAGGTCCAAATTTCTCCAATCGCAAATACTCTGTGAGGTTTTAGATTTCAAATGTGCTGGATTCGGGCTGTATGCTTTGATACTAAAGATGGCCGCATAATGGTCTGACCAAGTCTGAGGTAGCACCTTAGTAAATGAAATAGCAGGATTATTAGTAAATAGTCCGTCCAAAGTGTGGCCAGCTTGATTTGTCGGAACTGTAACTAGTTGGTGTAATCCTAATACTTCTAAATCTGCAATGAGCTGGATGGTGTCTCTGTCCACGGGAGATTCAAGATGAAAATTAAAATCTCCCAGGACTGTATAGTCCGATGAGTCTACGCACGTTTGTACAATTTCGGCAAGATTGGAGAGAAACTGAGTGCGTGTGCCTGGTGGCCGATAGAGGAGACAGCCCCTAAAAACTTGGTTGGTGTTAAGTGTGATGGAAAATGTAAGGGTCTCACTGCTCAAGGTTGGAGTAGAATCAGTTTTTAAACAAAACTTGGCTTTATGGACTATGGCAAGTCCCCCACCCCTGCCTACGGGTCTGTCCATTTTGAATACTAGAAAGCCCTCGGGGGTGGCGGAGCAAAAATCTGGTCCAGAAGCAGCATCTCCCCAAGTTTCTGTAACAAACAGAATATCTAGATTTAAATTAGTGATTAATTCTCGAATTTCCAGACTGTGCCTTGGTAGAGATCGAGCGTTAATGAGGGCCACTGTGTAAGGAGGCCTAGGTTCTGTACAAGAGGTCTGAGTGGATGGGGGGGGATCACGGAGTGAAAATAAACATATAGGACAAGAAATGCTAGAAGGCATAAGTAGTGACACACACGACAAAGGAGGGCAATGATGTGAAGAGACACCTACATTGAGTCTTTTTAGCTGGTCAGCGGAATACTGGATACGAGGGGATCGTGGAAGACAAGAGTATCGGCCAGGGGGTGTGGCCCTGGGCCCGGTTCCGGCGCGGACGGGCGCAGACGGGCTTGCCTTAAGCGCGCCATCGGCGCGCTCTCGGCGCGCCCGCTGCGCTCGTCCGCTGCGCTTCCGCTGGGGCATGGAGTTTAAGTAGGCGAGGAGGCGAGCAGCTAGACTGCTAACCTCTCAGCCCAGGCGTCTGATGTAGCCCTTCCCAGTATGGCGGTCTATCCCTCCACAACAAGCCGAATGATCGGTGGTGGAACGGGGATCGCGCCTCTGGGAGCCCAACACTCATGCACATTCAATTTAGTATTCAAATCAAAGTGCTAACATAATTATGGTGCAGAAATAAAAATAAAAACCAAACGTTTTTTAAAAACCGCTAGGCGCCCTCTACAAGGAGCATCCGTCGGCGGAATCGTTTTAAAAAGGCTGGTTATGGTAAGAGGCGCACTAATAACAGCATAAGTCCGTAATTCCTTCGCATTTCAGGTTAAATAAATCCCTTAGGGCATGCATGTGTGCCACATGTGCACACAAGCACTATTTAGGGGTGCAACAGGGTGTCAATGTGACACCCTGCCACCCTTGAATGTTTCCCTATTTTACCGAATCAGTATTTACCGATTCGGTAATTCATATTCATACCTATGGGCCTCCAGGCTCATAGGAATGAATGGGAATTACCGAATCGGTAAATACCGATTCGGTAATTACCGAATCTTACCGATTCGGTAATACTTACCGAATAAATACCTACATCCCATTTACCGATTCAAAAATACCGAATCAGTAAAATTAGGTATTTTAGAATCGGCGAAATCTTCATTACCTACATCTGGCCCCAGATGTTGTGAAGCCTCCTCAGCAGGATCGATCAGTGAAGGTTAACCGGATTTCCTTTATGTTAGGTTGCAGGCAAATAAAGCTATGTTAAGAGCAGAGAAATGTCCACTTTTTGAAAGTGGCATTTCCAAAATAGTAATGTCAAATCCAACTTTAAACTGAAGAGGATTTAGCATTACCATTCATAAGATATGAAACATGATTTAGCTACAACTTTCTAATCAGAAATGACAGCTTTAAAATGTTTAAATCAATTTGCACTGCTAGCTTTTGAGAGGAGTAGACCTCACAATAGTGAAAAACAAATGTAGTTGTTTGTGACTACCAGGACATGCACAACTTAAAAATAAGTTTCCTACCTTTTACTTACACAGCACCCTGCCCTTTGGGCTACCTGGGGTCTACCTTAGGGATTACCTATGTCTAATAAATGGGGAGTAGAAGTCTTGGCTAGTGGGTTTTATTGCCAAGTGGAAGTGGCAGCAAACTGCACACACAGGACTTGCAATTGCAGGCCTGAGACAAGTTTGAAAGGATACTTGTGTGGGTGCACAGCCAGTGCTGCAGGCACGCTAGTAGTATTTAGATCCCAGGCCCTTGATACATGGTGTACCACTTCACAAGGGACTTATAAGTATTAGTACACTTAATATTCCAGTCAGATGTATGCCAGTGTCACCACGTGGTAGGGGAAACGCATGCACACTTTAGCCAACAGAAAGATACAGCAAAAAGTGGAGGTAAGCAGCTAAAATTTGGGGGAAGACTATGCTAAGCATGACAGGTCTGATACATATGTATTCTAAAATCGCTATAAAATGGTCCTGAAAAATTACAATCCCAATAAGAGTCGACATGGAAAGAGTTGGATTAAAAGAGTTCATCACATGATTAAAGTGAACTAATCACAACATTATGGCTGAATAAGTGTTGTGGTTGCTCTAACACCATCTCTTGAAAATAATTGTGCCACGGGTTCATTTTAACTCTTTCTTTCGATCTCACTCACCATGTTCCATTGCGTGGGTTAGCGATAGTGCCCATCACCTTGATTGAGACTGTTCCCCATCTTCAGTACCCCACAACTCTCTTAGTCTGAAGGTGAACTCACCTGTTTAGTTCTACAACAAAACGACGAGCAGGCCTGATGATGACGCAATACCTCCCTAGGGTAGGTGAGGGCTCAGCATTTAGAATAATGTTCATCCTAGGACATGCTAACAAAACACCTGATATGACTGACAGGATCTTAGAGTAATGGTTGCCTTTTCAGAATCGTCATATGACGACTTCATATTAATACCAGGACGGTTTTATTTATTGTCATGAGTAGACGGCTATATCAAATTTTAATTACGCAGGGATATTCACCATGCTTGTACAACGTGTCAGAAAACTGTCAGATCGTGTGTTTGCACAACAAGTCGAAGCATTCGTTACTTACCCTAAAGGAATATTACATTAGTTGCATTGGAACGTCGTTCAGCTCAGGAAAAAATGCACAATAGATACGTCGATATGAAGAAAAATAACACGTACAGCAATGATAAAAAACATGTTATTGGATATTTTCAATTGCATATTGAAGCCACGTCTGGGCAGGTAATTTTTAGTCCTCCCGTGAAACATTCTCCTAAGGGCAGAATGGAATAAATTGATGAAAAATATTTTATTAGACGTAGGTCGTGAAACTGCCATGTTCCTCGGCTGAGTATAATAGTAAACTGACACACTGTAAACCCTGAAGTCCTGCGACGCTCTGCTGTGGTGAGATTGGGCGTGGAAGCGCGTGTTTCCAACGAGAGCTAATTTACATTGCCGCAGCGTCCCTCACAGCGGCGTCTCCTCAGACGCGTCTTTAGAAGTGTCACATTTCAGGCTGCAAAAGCGAACTCGTTGAAATGTTCCCCTTCGGTGCTTTTTACAGAGCAGCGGGAGGATGCTAACGCACGGGCCAGGCATGTGGTGCAGCGTTTCCTCTCGTTGTATGCCTGCACATGTAAATTTTGCATTCAGGGTGTGTTTTGCCACGCAGAAACGTCAACTGTTTGAGACCAACGAAAGTATTTATCAATTCAGCGGCACAGAATGTGGACAAACCATGTTGTGTCATAGAAATGGCAGGTGGCAAAGATGAACGACAAAAAAAAGCCTTATCCTCAGGAAATACTACATAAAAGCAGACAAGTTAAATAATATAGGGGCATATTACCAAGCAATAGTGATAATTATCGCTATTGCTTGGTTAGAGACAAAACTTTACCGCTGAGCTGCGGCAATTTTTATCGCAGATAAACCTTGGTATTACCAAGGTTTATCGCAAATGCGATAAAAAACGGCCGCAATGCATGAGTATCGCTGAAAAGTCAGCGATATTCATGCATTACCGAGCTAATGCTCTTAGCCATGTCATCCACCTCCCATTGGATAACATGGCTAAGAACTGCTCAGGGCAGGTGTTAGCTTTTGGAGATTTGCGCGCTTAGCGCGAATATCGCCAAAAGTTGGTAATAGGAGATAGCGATGTTAGCGACTGTTTCCAGTCGCTAACATCTTGGCACGCCTACTTTGCATGTCATTAGTGATAAATATCACTGACATGCAAAGTGGGGCCCAAGATGGTCGCTATCTCCTACTAGCTGTCGCTAACTGGTGTTAGCGACAGCTAGGTAATAAGGAGATCATTTTATCTCCGCTTTCTTGGCTTTTAAAGCCAAAAAAGCGGAGATAAACCCCCTTGATAATATGCCCCATAATTTCTACACTACTTTATGGTAAACTCATGTTTCTGTAATGTTTTAATCTTCATTGGGGTGGGGGTTTTCTTACCACTAGCTCTATCTGAGACATACAGCTTTCTCTACTGGGCGAATAAAATTGTTTTTTTGTCTGGGTATTTGCAGAAATGCATTTCAAAAAGGTCAAATAATCCTTAGACACTCCAATCCCCCGCATGCAAATTAGTGTTGTTCCTCCGGGGCCAAATGTGTGAGTAGCTGGTGCGCATCCAAACTCAATTTCTGCAAAGCTTCTGCAGTATGAGCCAGCTTGGGCCATACCATCATGGGTTAGAGAAAATGCCAATTTTTTAATGGTCATTGCAATTTAGTGCTAAATTGTATTGCTCCTTTTTGGACTCTAAATGCTGGGACACTGATGTCAAGTGTATGTACTCTGGCACTAAAACATGTAAACATTAGCTAATATTTGATTGGCTTATCTACTTTTCCTATAAGGATATAGTTTATGGTGTAGAGAGTACAGCGATGGCATTGAAAGTTAAATGTTACCTGTAGACTTCAGCACTTATTGTGCCATCCGCTAGAATTACAATGAAATCATGGCTTCATCAGTTGTTAATTTGTAAAACAATGATTGCCGGTACCCAAAGTTTAGTTCAGAATTTCGTGCCCAGTGCTATTAAATGTAAGCACGCCAAATACCAAGGCATGACCTTAAATTCACCTCAACTCCCTGAAATCCACTACTAGACACTGCCTGCCCAGTTATCTCACTTTTCCGGTCCTTGCTTTATTCCCTTGTGAAGCTTTTTAATTCGTTCTCTTCCTCCTTCTTTCCTGTTTGTGTTATTTTGCCTCTCTTACTCTAGATCTGACTCCAATCAGGAAAAATAGTTGAAGGTCCCCCATCCTAGTGCCGGTGGTCCCTATCAGCAACCGATGGTTCAAAATAGGCACTGGGCTTCAGGCCTAATAATGTAGCATGACTACTGCAGTTTAAACCTGCAGTCAGACTTCTCAAGTCCTTTTATGAATTGAAAAAAACTTCCTTTTAAATATTAATACGTCACCTCAGTGTAGGCACGGTGCATTGTATTTAAAAGTGGGACATATAGAAAGTTTATTTTAACACGTCTCTGCAGTGACAAGCCTCCAAAAGCTTTTTTCACTGTGGAAGCCTCTGGGTGGGATTCATATGAGACAACTTTGGTACAGATTACGTGCTTTTTCCGGTTTGGGACCTCACAGAAAAAAATGTTTCAACAACTATTTTGAGAATGTATTAAAAATCCAGTCTAATGTTAAAGTAGATATTTTCTTAATATTTAGGATATGTAGCTTTCACCTAAACTGACCAGCGATCCAAATATGCAAACAGCAGGCCTTAGGAGCAGCCCTCAGTGATGTGGAGCTCTGTGGTCACAAGGATATGGCAACCACGGCCGGTAGTAGGTGTAACTGCAAGGCGGTGACGTGGGGAGGGACTGGGTGGGGGGTAGTAATGTATGGAGTACGGACTTTAACAGGTAAGTAAACATTTAAATAAATAAAATGAATTTTGTTGCGCGCACTGCATCACATTTGGTGATGCAGTGCACACAACGAAATTACACCTACCACCGGCCGCGGCTGGGATATGGCCAAATTGGTAATTCTGGAAAACCGATTTCTACACCAACTGACGGGATTACCAATCAGTACACCTCTGCTTCCTCTTAGGCATAATATGGGGCACAGGCCAATTTCTGAGGGGGTGGGAGTGAGACTATTCCTGTACTGGAGACATATCTGGATAACACCTTAGCTCAACTCCCATTGTGAGGTGCTGAAGGAAGTCCTAGGTATATCTGGTTCAGGAAGTGTTCCCTGGATCAAGTATATTGGAGAGACCCTGGGAAAAATGAGGTATGGGAACTTGTGGGATGTTCCACAGTCATCTTCAGTAATCAATAAATCAGTTTTAAAGGGAAAATATAGACAGTACAAAATGTGTCAATTACAGGCTCAAACCGCTTTTAGCATCTTGACTGCCTCTTTCTTTGTGATAAAAGATATATTTAAATTAGCGAAGTTCCTTCATAAGATCGAGCCTCCACTAGGCAGGAAGCTGTATCTTCAGTATCAGTACATTGCCGCTTGTCCGTTTCACTACTAAAAGGCCTAGCGCACCTGAGCCAGACATGTTCCTTTGTCCCTTCTGTGGGACAATTAAGGAAACAGAAGAGCATGTTTTGTTCTTTGTCTAGACTGACTGAATGGAAGGCGAACATGACTAGTTCCATCTTTTCGGAACATAATTGTCAGGAAACATACAGAGACCCTTTGTATTCTAAAATCGGATGTGAGGCAAAGTGTGGCTTTTGCTGTATCTCTATCTGCAAAAGGAACAAATGATGGACAGAATGCTGAACAATGCAAACATTCAGTGCAGTCACAATGATCTGGCTTTAATCCATTGTTGTTTTGCTCACCACACCACCCCAGTTTGGACCCAACCATATGCAAATCAGTCTTGAGCATGTTACTCTTGGCTGGGTCCAAACTGGAGTGGAGTGGTGAGCAAAAGAACAATGGATTAAACTCAGATGTATTTGACTGGGAGTGAATGGTTGCATTGTTCAGCATTCCATCCATCATTTGTCCCTCACACCCAATCAACCCACTTTCCTCCCTGCTCCCTCCACCCTCACTAAGATTCGCACTGACCCTCCTATAATCCACACCACTTCCCCCTCGCGCCACTGCGCTACTCTCCACCTTTCCACTGGTGACTACACTGAAAATCTGCCATTCATCGGTCCGGATCTCCTCTCGCCCCAGGACACCACACAATTATCAACTCGTCCCCACCTTAATAAAGACCTGGCTACGTACATGATAACCCCAACACCTAACCCCAGACTAGATGAGATATTACTATCTCTACAACAAATCAAAGAAGACATCCAATCCTTCATGACCTGATCCTGCAACAACCCAAGTCACACGCGAAACTATCTCATCAGCAACTCCATCGCTCCTTGATACAGAAGCGCCCTAGATGGAAAACAATTCCTTACCCCAATGCTTCATCCCGATCAGAAGTAAAAAATACTGTATCATGTAAAGATCTAACTTCCCTACTCCGCTCCTACGAGTCCCAGACCCCACCACCTAATGTTGCACAAACGGACAACACACAGAAATTCTCCTTAATCCAATCCATCCCTCCCAATGCATCTAAAGTTTCAAGTCACATACCCAGAGGCATTTTTGAAAACAACCTCAATAGAGTACCCATATTACCTGACACTAACCCTGCTCCTATCAAGCTCCCGCTAAAATGTATCCTACTAAACTGTAGATCAGCAGTACGACATGCCACCAATATAGCTGACCTCATACTAGCCAATGAGCCTGAACTATTAATTTTTACGGAAACTGGCTAAATGAATCATCCACGCCCATCCTAGACATACTAGTTCCCCCAAACTACCACATCACAAGATTAGATCAAATTGACAGGCCAGGGGAGGGGGGTATTGCCTGCATACATCAGACTAACCTCTCTGTGAAATGTGTAACCTCCCCGTCTCTTGCTTCTTGTGAATATCTATGTCTAGACGTCACTAACAATAACAAATCAATTTGCTCATTACACTCATTCTACCATCCTCCTGGAAACAACTCTTCCTTCATTGAACACGTAATGGATCTCCTAACCACAAATGTCGGGCTACAGATCATTCAGATATTCTTGAGGGATTTCAATCTCCACTGGGATGACCCAGACAACCCAGAGGTCAACAGCTTCAAAACGCTCCTATCCAACCTGAACTTGTCCCAAATCTGTGACAGCCCCACCCAATGAAAAAGGTTCAACCCTCGATCTTATAATTTCCAAAGCAGACTACACCCAGCTGGAATCGATTCTCCCCTGTGACTGGTCTGACCACCACATCATCACTTTCATATCAAGGTAGCAGTTAAACCACTCTCTGTCCAACCCATGCGAACGAAAATCTGGAAGAAAAACCTAAAAAAAGTCAATCCTGTCTCTCTCGCAACGTTTAGACCTATCCTCATGCCAGTACTGGATGGATTAAATGATGTACATAATCTGACTAATCACTAGTTTGACTCCATGAACATGTTATTAGTCAAACTAGCTCCCCTACAATTGAAAAGAGTCGCCACAAAAGACACACAACCCTGGTATGATGGCAGGCTAAATAAAGGCAGAAGTTCACTAAGAGCAATCGAACGACAATGGTGAGCCTCACCATCCCCCAATCCACCTCAAACTACTGAGAAGCACAAGAAACACCTATTTAAGAAAAATTAGATGATCAAAAGTGGACTTCAACAGTAAACAATTAGATCAAGCCAAACATCATCCCAAAAGACTATTCGAAATAATCAAATCCCAATCAAAGGGGGTCTCCCACTCCCCCCAAACCAATCCAGAAACACTCCCCAATTGCGAGGAATTTGCTTCCTTTTTCACAACGAAAACAGAAAACATAAAGATAGACCTATTTAATGTGCCACTATCGCACTCCGACTCACCCACAATCTCTTCACTGCCCCTGCTCAGGACACAGCTCAGTGGTACCGCTAAGCTAGCCCACAAAAACAACGCCCCTGGACCAACTTCATTTTCTACAGTGAAGAAAATATACTAAAGACACTCACAGCTTTGAACCCTTCCAATCACTTCACAGCCCCTCTCCCAGCAAACCACTTAAAAGACTTCATTCCAATGCTAGTTCCTCTATGGACCAGGATCATAAACACCTCCCTTATGCAAGGAATGATCCCAGACTACCTCAAAGCTGGTCAGGTATCCCCCGTCTTAAAGAAACCCTCAGCGGACCCATCAGACTTGAACAACTATCGCCCACTATCCAACATCCCTACCCAGGCCAAACTACTCAAAAAATGTGTGCACATGCAGCTCTGCAACCACATAGACCACTTCAACCTGCTCGATCAATTCCAATCAGATTTTCGTACAGGACACAGTACCGAATCAGCCATGACACACATATTGCATGATGCACTAAAAATATTGGATCAGAACAAAGCCTGCTTACTCATCTTGCTTGACCTAACCTCAGCTTTCGACACGTCAAACATGACAACTTTCTAGACCTCCTGAAACATGGAATGGGTCTATCTGGAATGGTTTTAAACTGGTGTACTTCTTTCCTCCAAAACAGAACACAAAGACTCAAGATCAATCAATCCTTATCCAAGCCCCGGCCAGTCATCTTAGGAGTGCCCCAGGGATCCTCCCTCTCTCTGACACTCTTCAATCTGTTTATGGAACCACTCACCAATCTTCTCAACTTCGTAAATGTCCACTACCACATGTACGCAGATGACACGCAACTCTACATTAAGGTCCACTCTCTTGAAGACATCATGTCCCTCAACTCTACCCTACAAAAAACGCAGACCTGGTTGGCCAATAACCACTTAAAACTAAACACCCTCAAAACAGAATTCCTCTGTAATCGCCCCACCCACCCAAACAATCATCATCCGTGAATGGATGAAGTATCTAACAGCACTCGATGGTCAACCTATCATCATTGATTCTGCTAAATCATTAGGAATTACTCTTGATTATAAGCTAAATATGAAGAAGCACATCAGCACTGCAACTAAAGGAGCACATTTTCACATGATTACATTAAGAAGACTGAAGCCCTTCATACCCGCAAATGACTTTAAACAGGCAGTTCAGACTCTTATAACTCCCAAAGTGGAATACAGGAGTGTCACTCTCTGCGGCCTTCCCAGAGCATTGACAGCCACTCTTATAGTGTAAATCAATGCAGCAGCGAGACTCATCACAGGCTCCAAAAGAAACAGTCATATCTCCCCTGACCTTCGTGCACTCACTAGGCTTCCTTTAGAGGCCAGAATCCATCTGAAAATTGCCTTTATGACACAAAAGGCATTATGAAAAGATCCAATTTCCAGTCAATTTGATGAAAGATACATTGCTTTTTTGGAGAGTAAAGGTAGATACCTCCAGCACAGCTTCACAGCTCACAGACTAACTCCTATAATCAAAAGCAAACATTCCATCCTAGCAACATGACTAACATTCTAATGATGACATGCAGAAGTATCAACTCTACACATCTCCTTACTTAATATATATTAAACAAAAATGTATTCAATTTTACACATGAAAATAAACTTAAATGGATATAATAACATTTCCATCTTTACATTCCAAAAATATCAATTTTCAGAAACATGTACTGGAGCACAACATTTACATATGTTTCCAGTACTCCAGGCTGATCCATCAGAAAGAATACCAACATTTCTTTTTACAGACTTCACTTGTATCGGTGCAGAAAATTTGCTACCCCTTTGTAGTTACACCACAACGTTTTACGGTCACCCAGTCACCAATTTGAAATTCAATTTCTTTCACACCCTTCTTTTCATTATAATACTTAGCAGACTCAGTTTGCATTTTAAATACTTTATCTTCGACCGCACTTCTGTCAACCCACACACAATCTTTCACTTTCAACCAACCACACACCTCTTTGACACCAGGTTCATCTCCTTTCAAAGATATAAATGGAGAAACTCCTGTTATCGAATGCGGTGTTATTCAATAGGATCACAACAATTTTTTCAATTCTTCATGCCATGATAATCCATTAGCTAGGGACAACTGGATATTGTCCATAACTAGTCGGTTAATTCTTTCCACCAAACCATTGGCTTGTGGCCTAAACAAAGCAACTCTCTCATGAATAATCCCAAATTTAGAAAGAAATTCCTGCATTTCTCTCGACACCAGCTGAACACCATTATCTGACACAAGTGTCTTAGGTATCCCTTCATTCATAAACACTCTTTCCATAAAATCAACAACCTTTTGAGTATTTATAAATTATCTGCTCTCTACTACAAACCACTTGGAATGGTAGTCAACAATGACCATCAAAAAACCTACTGCGAGAACCAAGCTTAGCAATTGGCCCGGGAAAATCAACTGCCACTCTTTCCCATGGACTTTTAGGAAAAGATGTACACACCAGTGGAGGTTGCCTTATAACTTTTGTTTTATCCACTTGAGCACAAGCATACCTTTCTCTTAATGCATCTTCAATCTCTCTATCCATTCCAGGCCACCAATACGACTGTCGAACCCTTCTCTTAGTCATGTTTCTGCCTAAGTGTCCCTCATGAACAATATTTATAATTTTCCCTTTCAAACTTACTGGTGGTACAAATTGATATCTTCTCAACAATTTTCCTTCACATACACTCAATTCGGCCTCAACATGGTAGAAACTGCTGAGTTTAACATCTTCAATATTGTTTTGATGCCACCCATGAGAAGCACAAGTAATCACTTCTTGCAGAAGTTCAGCAGTTGACATTGCCCTTGTCCATTCTTCCTTGCTAAAAGCACGTTCAACTCTTTTAACATCATGTACTACATCAAGCATGTCATCCATAATATTTTCCACACCCTCAATTGGCATCCTTGATAGATAGTCCACTTCCACATTCTTGAGACCCTTAACTTATTCAACAACAAATTTGAAATCGAGAACAGATAAAATCCATCTTGAAATTCTGGGGGTAACATTTCCTTCTAGCCCTCTACCTCCTTTGAAAAGATGAACTAACGGTGTATGATCAGTTCGTACATTAAAAGGAAGACCCCATACAAAGTACTTAAAGTGCTTGACCCCCCAACAACACGCTAAGGCTTCCTTCTCTTTTACAGAATATGATAATTCTGTATCTCGTAATCTTCTGGAAGCAAATCCAATGATCTTTTCCTCACCATTGCTCTACTGAGTCAAAACAGCTCCAAACCTACTGCACTTGCATCAGTTGTAACAAATGTTCAATCCTTAACGTTAGAAAGGCCAAGAGTAGAATCACTAATGATACTTTTTTTATATTGTTGAATGCCTTATCACAACCACCATTCCAAGAAAAGATAAGTCCTTTATTCATCAGCAACCTCAATGGTTCAACAATTTCTGTAAAACCTTTGACAAATTTTTAGCAATATTCCGCAAGTCCTAAGAATGACTTAAGTTGATCCTTATTTTTTGGGATGGGAGAGTCTCTGACTGAAGCAATGATACATTTTTTAGACTTAATACCATCTTTGCAAATTTCATGTCCAAGATTTGTTACACTATCCTTTTCCAACTGACCTTTATCTTTCTTTACAGTCAATCCATTGTCATCCATCCTTTTCAACACCTCATTCAGAATCGTATCATGGTGCACATTATCTTTCCCCACAATCAAGACATCATCCTGAAAGCATAAAACATCATTCATGTCTCCAAAAATCTTTTCCATGACTCTCTGAAATACCGCAGAGGCCGTAGGTAAACCAAAAGGCATCCTACAATGGATTAGCGCTGGGATACCCTCGGGTGACTACGCGCTCTATAAATTTTTTTAATAATAATAATGTCTAAATGCCCCTAATGGCGTAACAAAAGAGGTAAGATGTCTCGACCTACTTTCCAAATCTATCTGATGATACGCTGAAGACATGTCTATTACACTGAAAACAGTACCACCTCCCATAGCTGTAAGCATTTCCGGAATATTTGGCAAAGGTTTACCTATCCACCCAAATATTCCTGTTTAAATCACGCAAGTCCACCCACAAACACATTTTGTTCCCATCTTTTGGTGCTACGACAATCGGAGCCAACCATTCAGAGGCCTCAACTGGTTCAATAGTTCCTTGAGCAAGAAGCTTTTTGAGTTCACATTGCAATGGCTCTCTCATTAGATGGGGAACATTTCTAACCTTGTGTACCACTGGAACAGCATTTTTCTTTAAAATAATTTTGTGTGAGAAGTCCTTCAATTTTTCAAAATCATCAGAGAATACTCTTGAGAACTTCTCAAATAAGTCATTTTGATAGACAGAATTAACATAATGCACGACAGTAGACATAACAGGTTCTTCAGCATTAAGGTTGAGGATAATATTTAAATCTTTTTGATGACGCCAACCCAACAAATTTGAACCCTGTTTAGTCAAATACACTCTTCCATAAACCTTTTTTCCTTTAAAAGATATTATCATCCATTTGAGTCCAATTATGTCAATGGTTTTTCCCCCATACCCGACAGCTCTAATGTCAGGCTTACTCCATGAGTTCTCATCACAAAACACAACCTGGGGGTCTAAAAGGGAGCTAATTAGTAATCCCTACGTCCACTCTACTCCTATAAAAGTGAGCAAGTGTATTAAGTACTAGAACTAGCTTAGTACCTTAAATAGAAATGGAAATACAACCTCACAGATCTATGATCCACTGCGATTGCTTGAATAGACCCATACAGAGAGAAAGGATTTCCATCAACATGTTGTGTAGATCAAGTCTTTATCATTTGGTCATCCTGATCTGGCTGGTGTGTCTCTTGATCATTAAGACCATTCCATGCCTCAGACTCGTCGGGGTCAAACCCTCAATCAATGTGACGACCATAGAGCTATGATCTAGATGGGAAATAGTGCAGTGTGAAAAGGAAAAAGTGGTATAGATTAAAAAAGGATAGAGAAACAATAAGAGCAAACTTTAATCGGCATTGTTCTCTCCCTCATTAAAACCAAGCAAGTGAGGCAGTTTGAACCAAATAACTGCTTCTCAAAAGGCCAACATGTTTCAACCCAACTGGACTAGTTCCAAGGGCTTTCGTCAGGGCCACAGTTCTAAATACTCGCTACTGTATTTCAAAAGTGCAACAAAAAAGGATATTGGTGTGCAAACAAAGATAAATGCTCCTCTGTATCAACTTGGCGTGTCGTCCATCTGTGTGGAACAAACAACACAGAAATGAATCATAAAGGAGGAAGTAAAACCATAACTAACATCCTAACAGTGATTTCAAACATTCAATCGTACTCACCCACATTGTACAGGGAGTGTGCCTCACCTCTCCTGGAACCTAGCTCAGGAAAAGAAGGAGGTCCCGCTCTACAAAAGGTAAGGAGGGGGTGTAAGTGAAGAGGAATAGGAAGACTGACTTGTACTATCCTGAACTCTACAGCTGCACCCACCCTCACTGAATCCAAACCTCTTGGGTCTCTCCCTGACATACTGCATTTTGCAATGGCCGAAATTAGCGGATTAGCCTATGATGATGCCATGTATCAATCAATTCTGGATAGCATGCCAAGCATTTTGGATGCTATTCCTGCCCCAGCAGTGGCAACCATTGATGACTGGACGAAGGTTTTAACCTTGAAGAAATCTCACTCACGCACCATGGTGCACGGCTTAGTAATGGCGGAGTATATGAGAGCTAGCTGTGCCCCACCGGGCCTGATAGTGTCTAATGCTCCACGGTTATTTTTGACGGATAAAATTTTCCTCAAAGATTGGTCTCTTATTGCATGGCGGTGCACCCGCGATTGGCTGATTTTAATCATCAGTACAGCCAAGCGGGTGGCTGACCAATTTCTTGTCGAAATTCAAGTTTCAGAGGCAGGGATTAGAGCTACAGTAACACAGGCTCTATTTAAAAAACAACCGGAGGAATCTAACAAAACGAGTTTAGGGCACCGATTCTACTGGCGAAGATTGACAAATTTAAGAAGGATCTCTCTAAATTCAAGTTTGAAACTGTATACCCATATACCAGTGATTCCTACAAAGCACCTGAATTTAGAAACAACGGCAAGAGGTATGGTTCCAACTATTCTGGTTCCAGCTCGGGTTCTGAGAGTGATCCAGACCCTAACAATTTTCCGCCACCTACATGGAGGGGGAGAGGCCGTTCCCAAAGATCCCAGAACTATAGGGGCCAGAATCCAGGTCAATTCCAACCATGGTGGCCACCAACACCTTGGGGACATATGGCACCTCCACAATACCCTTTTCCTATGAATCCGGGCCCTTTTCCTGGCTACCAATCAAACTATGGTAATCAGTCTTTTTTAGCGTCTGGCCCACGACGCCCCAGAGGAAAAAGAAGAAATGCACAGGCCCAAGTACATTGGAAAGATCCAACAGGGCCCCATGCAGGCACCCGGAGCCAGGCCAGGAGAAACCCTGCTCAGACAGAGAACGAACAACATCTAGTTTAGTGGTTAATCTGAGCCACAAAGTCCTCACAGAACAGGAAGAAACTGTTCTTAACAAAGGATTAGGATTTGTGATCACCACCGCTGGGGACCCTTTTCAGATTCATGTTGAACTGGCTCAGTTTTTCCGTAAACTTAGATTACACTATTTCTTCCACAACCAAGACATTACAGAAACAACTACTATTGATGAGAATACGGGTCTTATGAAGAAATTAACCTTCCAACCTTTTATCCACCAGGTACCTTCTCAGGTAGCGACATTTGAGCAGGCTGTGAAAGATGACATTCACAGATTACTGAGTTCCCCCAGGAATGATTTCAAAAACCTATCCAGGGCCGAAAATCAAGCACTCCAAGCTTTAATACGGGACTGCTCAATCACAATCAAGCCCGCGGATAAGTGGGGCTCGATAGTAATTCAAGACACTGTAGACTTCAGAGACGAGTGTCTACGACAATTACATGTCGAAACATCATATGAGCTACTCACCACAGATCCTACAGAGAGACTGTCTTTGGAGATTAATACTCTGATAGAAGAAGCCTTAAGTGAAGGCTGGATTACGAACCACAAAGCTAAGTTTTTGGCCACTGCTCACCCCTCAATGCCCTACTTTTACACTTTGCCTAAAGTGCACAAGGTCCAGAGACCACCTCCTGGAAGGCCAATAATATCTGGCCAAGGCTCCCTTCTTGAGCCACTATCGGCATTTGTGGACTATTTTCTCAGACCCATTGTTGAGAGAATGCCCACGTACTTGAAGGACACGACCGATGTCCTAAGAGCTCTACCTGACATTGAGTACAACAAGGAGACAGACTATCTGGTCTCGTTCGACGAAGAGTCGCTGTACACGTTGATTCCGCAAGACGAGACCTTAGACACTATCAGGGTCTTTTATCATGTCTCTGGCTAAGCTAGCCATGAAAGACAATTTCTTCAGATTTGAGGACAACATCTTTCTCCAGAACTCTGGGACCAGTATGGGCAGCATTTTCGCCCCCAGCCTGGCGAATCTGTATGTCCATACTTTCGAACAGCAGCACATTCTCACCACATCTAATCCCTTCCGCCCCTATATTAGGTGGTGGAAGAGATATATATATAGATGATATTCTTGTGATCTGGAGAGGTGATCATGAGTCCATTTGTCTGTTTCATCAATGGCTTAACATGCAGAACCAGTATCTACGCTTTACAGTTGAGCTGAACAAAGAAAGGATTTCTTTCCTGGATTTGTCCATTTACGCCACTGATACGGGTCTTGAAAGCGAACTTTTCCGGAAGCCCATGGCCATGAACTCCCTTTTATTGTATGGGAGTCAACATCCAAAAGCCCTTAGAGATAATTTTCCGTATGGGCAATTTCTTAGAGTGAGACGAAATTGTTCAGTCAAAGAAACTTTTTCAAAACATGCAGAATTACTAAGCCAGCAGCTGATCCAGAGACAATATCCGAAACAGTTAGTTAAACGCTCGCTGAAACGAGCAACTAACAACAACCGCCTCGCACTACTCAACTTCTAGGTAGCTAAACCACCTTTGGAACGTATCACCTTCGTGAGTACATTTAACACAAGGTCCAATCATATACAACGCATTGTCAAACGCCACTGGAGAATTCTAAATGCGAGCAATGATAAAATTGAATTTCCTTTGTTCGCCTTTAAGAGGGCGACAAACCTCAGGGACAGGTTGGTCCACACCCGTCCTAAGGATACACCCAAAAGGCCCGTTGGTACCCTCTGGGACCTTCCAGCTGTGACAGGGCATCATCCTTGTGGGTCCTGTTCAGTCTGCCCTCAGACGTCACGTATGGTAGAACTAGACATAGGGACGGATCGACCGTGGGTGCTTAAACAATTTACAAACTGCAACAGCACCAATTTGATTTATCAAATGACTTTCCCATGTAATAGGAAATATGTGGGTATGACGACTCGAAAGGTTCGAATCAGAATGCAAGAACACAAGAGCCTGTTTTGCTGCAAAAAAACTGTGTCCAAGTTGACTAAACATTTCTTGGAACTTAACCATTCTGAGTCAGACTTCATTTGGACTGTCCTGGACAAACCCCATATTCCATCCCATGTGAGTGATATATCGCATTTTTTGTTCTTGAAAGAGCAAAAATGGATATTTAAATTGTCTACTGACATCCTGGGATTGAATGATGAAATACCCTGGGTAGCTCTAAATTGAATACATCAGCCTCCCCCCTCTTTGTCTGACTGTGAGGTATGAAGGTGTTTCTACTGATGTTCAAGTGAATCATCTATTCTGTCAAGGGTATTTCAATATGTCTCTTCTTTATTTGTAATACTAAGGACCAGAACTGGGACCAGTTATTTGATGAGGCTATCTATCAAGGGACCGTTACGATACTTTAAGTACGCTGTTGTTTTATAATGTAAATGACTTGTAACCTCTATGCAAAATAAAGAACAACATTTGCATTTTGAGTATGAAACATGTGTACATTAGAGTGATTGTTCTTTGGACTAGGGCTTTATTGTCTTATTGCTGTGTGGCAATTTCTTTTTTGATGTGGACTATTTTCTGTTTTAAAAAAACTACGCCCACAAGACGGTCGACGTCACTTGGTAGTCCCGGTTTGACATCTCGCGAGACTTCGCTAGTAAACGATCCGTGGACATTTTCAAAATACTTATACTAATTGAACTAGGAGGTCGATACCAGTCTCGGTTTATTATAATGAAGCATACATACATCCGAGGCAGTGTCCTGTGCTTTAGGGCTCAGTTGCTGGGTGACAACTTCATTTTGCGGTGTTTTCATCCATTGAACTACACCCAAACGACGGATGACGTCATTCGGTAGTCCCGGTCCAACCTCTCGCGGGACTACGCTATCAAACTAATCAGAAAGATTTTTTTAATATTTACACCGACCATGCTGCGAAGTTGATACTGATCTTGGCTTTTTAATATTACCACCTGAGCAGCGACATTGGAGGTTAAACGGCCCGACAACATTCGACATCGATGTTGGCATGTCCGCCTATTTCCGGTTTGCTCCAGTACTTGTTCAGCCATACATGACTGGGTTTTGCGGGGTCGCGACGGACAGGTCAGTTTACAGAAGCAAAAGGTTTACTAACCATGATTGCATTGGGCAGTATCAGTACTAATGTCTGTCTAATCAGCATCTAAATGACAGTGAGAGCCTTCCTTTCTTTTCAAAGGTATGGGACTTCACTACTTAAACTGGTAGTTGTTTTGAGAGAGGCACAGTGGGAACTCAGGTGGGCCTTTAAACCTGGTCGGTCCTTGTTTTTTCTGAAACTTTTTAACTGTCCTCCAAGAGGTTTGGATTCAGTGAGGGTGGGCGCAGCTGTAGAGTTCAGGATAGTACAAGTCAGTCTTCCTATTCCTCTTCACTTACACCCCCTCCTTACCTTTTGTAGAGCGGGACCTCCTTCTTTTCCTGAGCTAGGTTCCAGGAGAGGTGAGGCACACTCCCTGTACAATGTGGGTGAGTACGATTGAATGTTTGAAATCACTGTTAGGATGTTAGTTATGGTTTTACTTCCTCCTTTATGATTCATTTCTGTGTTGTTTGTTCCACACAGATGGACGACACGCCAAGTTGATACAGAGGAGCATTTATCTTTGTTTGCACACCGATATCCTTTTTTGTTGCACTTTTGAAATACAGTAGCGAGTATTTAGAACTGTGGCCCAGACGAAAGCCCTTGGAACTAGTCCAGTTGGGTTGAAACATGTTGTCCTTTTGAGAAGCAGTTATTTGGTTCAAACTGCCTCACTTGCTTGGTTTTAATGAGGGAGAGAACAATGCCGATTAAAGTTTGCTCTTATTGTTTCTCTATCCTTTTTTAATCTATACCACTTTTTCCTTTTCACACTGCACTATTTCCCATCTAGATCATAGCTCTATGGTCGTCACAGTGATTGAGGGTTGGACCCCGACGAGTCTGAGGCATGGTATGGTCTTAATGATCAAGAGACACACCAGCCAGATCAGGATGACCAAATGATAAAGACTTGATCTACACAATATGTTGATGGAAATCCTTTTTCTCTGTATGGGTCTATTCAAGCAATCGCAGTGGATCATAGATCTGTGAGGTTGTATTTCCATTTCTATTTTAGGTACTAAGCTAGTTCTAGTACTTTTATAGGAGTAGAGTGGACGTAGGGATTACTAATTAGCTCCCTTTTAGACCCCCAGGTTGTGTTTTGTGATGAGATAGCTGGTTAGGGGATTTCATCCTGGTAGTTGGTCTTTAAATATTTCCCTGTGACCCTTTTTTCACCACATGTTATTTAAATTACTCCATGAGTTAGCATCAGATTTATCTTTCCACATTTCACAATACATTTCCATGGATAACAAAGTGTAAAGACTGCCCGAATCTACAAGCAAATTAACATCATACGAATCTAATTTTATGATGCAATGAGGTTTGGTTAATAATGAAGTAATCACCCTAACTACATCACAATCCAAAATTGAGTGATCGCAAAGCGATTCTAAATCATTACTGTACACCTGATCGTACTCAGCAGTGTCGTTGTAACCATCAATACATAACATAAGCTCTCGCATATCATCAGAAACATCACTCACTCCATGTACTTGGTTTGATTGAGTTTGTCCTGATTGGATTTTGGTTCTACATGCCTTAGCTAGCTGTCCCCTTTTACCACAAATCCTAAAAAGTGTATTTCTTGCAGCACACTTGGGACTAGAAGCAACGTGACCTGGTGCCCCACAACGGTAACATTTAACAATTCTTGTGTCAAATTTTGACATATAATTATTACCAACAAATCCATCAGACTTGACAGTATTTTTTATAGGTTGTTTAACTAACTTATTTTCATCAATATAAGCTTGTATTTCAGAACTCTTATTACTCTGATCCTTAGTTAATGGATCACTGCAAACTTCCATTTCTTTAATTCACATTTGGGTATGTTCTAACCCTTTAGCGATTTGAATTGCTTCCTCAAGAGACGGATCTTTAATAAGTAATTTCTCTTGTATTCTCTTATTGTTAGTGCACCTTACTATTTGATCTCAAATAAGAGAATCAGCTAAGTTTTTAAATTGGCATGTAAGTGATAAACCTCTCAGCACAGCAACATAGGTGCCAATATCCTCATTAATGTTTTGCTTGAAACTAAAAAACGTATGCCTCTCAGGGACCACATTCACTTTAATGGTAAAACGCAATTCTACTATTTTTCATTAACATCTCATATAAATGAATGGGTTGACCATCCCCTGTTCCCATAGAAATCTCAGTTAAATCTTCATACAATCGACGTCCCTCAACTCCAAGATGATGGAGTAATGTGGCTTGCTTCCATATGGGTCCATATTTATCTGCTCCTATGGCCAAAATATAAGTGAGAAATAATGTTTTCCAATCTTCTCACAGAATTGCTGGATCACCAGGAGTAGGTAGAAAACTTGGAGGAGCAGACAACGATTGATCACCCATACTGATAAAAAATATAATTATAATGAAAATATAGATCCAATGTCAGTTAAGAAAATAACAAGTCAAAACAATAAGTTAATATAAAAAGATAAAATAATAGTTTGAAATAACAAACCAGAAAGTTGATGGACTTTATTCTTCTGAAATCACTGGTCCACTTATACTGCTTTTCAATTCCAAATGTTCACAATTTGAAGAAAATAGCACGTCTTCCAGTACTACATGTTTCCCACAACTGTAGAAAATTCATGTTGTAGTTTTCTCTCCTTATTTCTGTTGCTTTCAAAATTGCGATCGGTTTTCAATACAGTCTTGTAAACAAGTCTTTTCAATGAAGCATTTCCCAATCTCTTGAAATGGCCGCCAATTAAAACCTTCAGGGTGTTTTCGGAAGGAATTAGAGCATATTTTAAAGAACATCAAGCATGTTCGTCATCAAAAACAATTGGACAACTCTCTCCTGTAAATAGAGCTTGTGTTCCAATATGGCCGCCAATAAGAACATTCAGGCTGTTTTCGGCAGGAATTAGAGCATGTTTTCCAACATGGGCGCCAACAAAAACATTGAGATTGTTTGCGGGAGGAATTAGAGCACAGAGTAGGTAAATGTTTGTCACAGTGTTTACCTTCAAATAATCTTCAACATTTCCCTGTGGAAAATTCGTTTAAAGCGTAAAATGAAATTTCAATCAGATGATTTTCAGACTTTCAGTTCTTAAAAATACAATCAAAAATTATGCTCAGCGTATGCTCAGATTGCTCAGTTAGATCAAGCTCAATTTCAGTTCAGCTTCAGTTCAGCAACAGATTAATACATACACTTCAGCTACGGTTTAATACATGCAGTCTTGAAATGATGATAAAACAGGTAACATTTGTCTAAGCCCCTGTATTAAAACATTCAGGCTTAGATTTAAACAATCTTAAGAAGAATATTAAAGGAATTTAATCTTCCTTTCTTTAATAGAGAGTCAAAATGACACAATTTTGAATTAAATCTTGTCAAGCGTGTGTTTCCATCCAATAGAATTTTACTCACAGCATATCCAGAAGCAAGTTGCTCTGGATATATTCCAATTGCTTCATAAATCTCCAATAAGTCCATAAATCCAGGGGTGGAGGTATCAAAGTATCAATGTCTCTGTCCCCTGCACAGAGAAGACCACCTCGTCGCCAATGAAAAGATCCTATTTCCAGTCAATTTGATGAAAGATAAATTGCTTTATTGGAGAGTAAAGGTAGATACCTCCAGCACAGCTTCACAGCTCACAGACTAACTCCTATAATCAAAGCTAACATTCCATCCTAGCAACATGACTAACATTCTAATGATGACATGCAGAAGTATGAACTCTACACATTACATCACAAAACCTGGAGATACTTAGTGGAGAAATTGATCCTGTCGAGTGGGAACAGAACCACTAGAAGCTCCCATAATCTTCTACTGAAATTACCACGTTTTACCAAGAAGAAAACATATAACCGTACCTTCTCAGGAATGGCTCCCAGGATCTGGAATGCCCTGCCCCCAGAAACAAGACTGAACCCATCCACGGCATCGTTCAAAAAAGAAGTGAAATCGATTCTCTTGGCTAAATTTACTTGAACTGTTTCATACATTCCTTTAGAATCTGCAAATATGTAATAGCTACCACTAATCTATTTAGTGAACCTATAGTATTTTTAGTTCTATGCATGTGTATTCTACCTATATTGGACCTGTAAAGCGCACTGTATGTTATCTATATCTGCCCTGCAAAGCGCTCTGATACCCGAAATACAAAACCTTAAAAAAAATGAAAAATGTGTTCCTTTTGCTTTTGCACTCCTTATCGGTTGGCCTCAACTTTCGCCTTTCCCTGATCTTGCATGACCAGATACCCACGGTTGCCACGTTGATCTTTTAAGCGCTGTGGGGGTCGCTTAATGAATATGTAACACAGCAAGTCACCTTGCTGTGCTGCGCTGCATGCAGGGAAAGGACAGGAATGCCCTATAGTTATGTCAATACAGAGCATTCCTGCCTTTTCCCCTGCACTGGTGCCGTTTTTGCAGTCTAGTGTCAACGCATGCACCCTTGCACCATGGTGCAAGGTTGCCTATGTTACATGCAGGATTATTCTTGTGTGGGAAGTGGCAAAACAGGTCATAAATATGGCCCTGTTTTTTTTCTATTTTTCTTAATTGGTTTCAGATTTTTGTTGCCCACCCTGGCAAGGATTGTTGCCTGAATGGGGTGACTAACCATGACTATTTAACTAAGAACTCAGGGGCTTATTTACAAGCCCCTTGCGCCGCCCGTACATCACTTTTCCCATTTTAAAAATGATGCAAAAGTGGCACAAGGGGCCTGTAAATAAGCCCCTCAATTTCTTACAGGTGTAATTTGCAAATCTTCAAAAATCTTTCTGAAAAAAAGTTCATACACCTCACCTCCTCTCAAATACTATGTAGTAACATTATTGTGTGGAAAAGTTCAGCCTATGTTACCAAAAGTGGGTCATTAATTTGCAAAAGGACTACTCTTACCAACTTATTAAACACCCAGATTAGTTCTCATGTCAGCTATAAGATCAAATCGACTCAAACCCTAGTGGCTGAAGGCAGTTCCCCAGAAAGATGTGTGTGATGGCAAAGCTGCACCAACAATTATAATGTAGAAAAATTACAGCCCAATACAATTCCCAAACCAATTTAGAGCAATGTAATAAGCAACGACCCACTAACAACAAAAAAATAAACTAGATAAGGCCAGTGCCAGAGTTAAAGAAATGTAAACTTATGTTACAGTTTCAAGAAACACAATCCTCCAATGTAGATAATCAGTTTATGGTTATGTAAGACTTGAGTATAATTGTAGGTCAAATGCAAGGCAGCAGAAGTCAGAAAAGTGTAGCTGGTTGCAGCAGTCAAAGTATTTGCCTTTTGTTCTTTTTCTGGAGTTCCAGTTCCTCCAGTTGGGTGTGGTCAGAAGTTAAAACTGGTGAGTGTCCCTTGAAGTTTAATGCACCTGCCACAGAAGTAGCTTAAAGACTCCAGAGGAAAACCAGGGGGTATTTGGACAAGATATTGAGTTTTAAATATCGAGTTACTGCAATATCTGAAAAAAATATTGTGATACAAAAATATCATGATGCAGAAATATTGCTCTTAAGAATATCAATTTTTCAGGTAAGTATTATAGTTGTCAATGGCATATTGTTTTTTGTTATTATCATTTTCAATAATATAATTGTAACAAATAGTTTTTCAATTGCCTAATGTGTTCTGGTTCATATATTAATGTTATGTTATTATTGTTTGTATAACTGTTAATAATATTTTTAAATATAGTTTGCATTTTATGTGATTTATAATTTTTACATTAATTGCTAATATTAATTGATAGTGTTGTAGTGGGTTGCTATGTTTGTAAGGCTATTTGGTGGGACAGTCATTAGGTATAATTGAATAACACTTAAGTAGAGATGTATTAATAATCGATTATAAATTATGTAAATTGTGTAATAATTGTATTTCTTAACTTATATATTAGGTGTGGGCTGTTGGGTTTGTAGGGCTACCGGTGGAAAGTTAATTAAATAATAATTAATTAGCAGTTAAATATTAATTTATTAATATTTATTTAATTGATAATTAATTATATTCATTGTGTGATACTTATTTAGTGAAGTTATATTTTAAATGTGGGCTGGTAGGTTTGTGGGGGTATATTGTGGAAGTTAATTAAGTACTAAATAAATATAAATCATTGTAATTGATCATTATTCATTCAAATGTTTAATAATCATGTAAATTGTTGAATTGTTTTATATAAATCATTTTTTGATAAATCAATTTTATTTTATTTTATTTATTTTATATGCTTATAAAGCGCCAGACTAGACCCCCGAAGGGGTATCTCCGCGCTATAACTGCAGGTGGAAAGAGAGTAAAAGAAAGTGTCCAGGGATGGGAAGACAATTAATAGCTGGGAAACAAAGGGGTTTTTAGGTTTTTTCTAAATGCCATGTGATTGGTGATTGACCTCAGTCCGAGCGGCAATGAGTTCCATAAGATAGGTCCGGTGTGGGCCAGTGCACGGCCACCTTGTCTGGTTTTCTTAATTCTAGGTGTTTTGAGTAGTAGCTGGTCACTGGAACGCAAGGAGCGTCCTGGGATGTAGGGCTGAAAGATGTCTATGAAATACTTAGGGCCCATCCCCATTAGACTCTTGTGTATTGTGCACAGAGTCTTAAACTGAACTCGCTTCTTCACAGGAAGCCAGTGAAGCTGAGACAGTAGGGGGCAGGATGGCGTCCTGGGAGGAGCATTCATGACGATCCTTGCGGCTGTATTTTGAATGACCTGCAATTTCTTGATTTGCTCCTCATTGGCTCCTTGGAGCAATCCATTGCAATAGTCGATCCTACTAATAACAAGAGCCTGCACCAAAGTTTTCCTATGGTGATCCGGGAGATAGGGAAAGACACGTCTTAGCATCCCTATAGCCCGGAAGCAGGTGCCGGCTACTTGATTGACATGGTCCTTGAAAATGAGTTGTTGGTCAAATAAAACTCCCAAGTTCTTGACCTTACTTTTTGGGGTGGGAACAGGACCAAGTTCCAGAGGCCACCAGTCAGATGACCAGTGTGTCATCGCTTGACCGAACAACACAACTTCGGTTTTCCCGACATTGCACTGCAGACAATTAGATGACATCCAGTCTGCAATGGCTCTCATCCCCTCTGCAAAAGATCTTTTTATTGCAGGTGTAAGAGTTTTAAAGGGAAAAAGAAGTTGGGTGTCGTCAGCGTAGGATACAGGGGTGAACCCGAAAGATCTTGCTAGGTTGGCAAGGGGGGCCACATATATGTTGAAAAGTGTGGGGCTCAGACAGGAGCCCTGTGGCACCCCCTTATTGAGCTCCCGATGGGTGGACTTGTGGGAGCCTAGCCTAACCTCTTGGGAACGCCCGGACAGGAAACTCTCCAACCATGCCAAAGCCTCTCCCTCTATTCCCACCTCCTTCAGGCGATGGAGAAGCACCTTGTGAGACACCGTATCAAAAGCGGCGGAAAGGTCCAACAGCACCAGAATCATAGAGCAACCATCATCCAGTGCCATTTTGATGTTATTGGTCACTGTTTGAAGTGCTGATTCTGTGCTGTGGTTTGGCCTGAACCCAGATTGGGAGTGGTCCAGGCCTTCCGTCGCTTCAAGGTGTTGCGAGAGATAGGTGTTCACGTGCTTCTCCGTGATCTTGCCTAGGTAAGGTAGGAGGGAGATGGGACGTAGGTTGGATAGGTCTGTCCAGGGGGATGATGCCTTCTTTCTTATCGGGTTCACCACTGCCTTTTTCCAATCTGCCGGAACTTGGCCTGTTCTGAGGGAGATGTTTACCATTTCAAGAATATGGGGACCTAATAATGGGATCAAAGGACCGACCATTCTAGCTGGTACAAGGTCATTGGGGGATCCTGTTTTGATATGAGTACAGAGAGTAAGAAGCTCTGTATGAGTAATGGAGGGGAAAAACGTCAAGGAGGTTTTATTGTCTGAAACGGGAGTTGCGGTGGGGCCGATTTTAGTTTGATTTTTGCTGGAATTGTTGGCAACTAATATCTTTTCGTAGATGATGTTAATTTTATCCTCGAATAACAGCGAGACTTTGTTGCACAAATCCTGTGAAAAGTCGTCTGAACTTTCACACGCCGTAGGTTTTATAAAATTTTGTAGGATATTAAAAAGTTCTTTAGGGCTGTTACCTGCTTCTGCTATTTGTTGTGTCAATTGTAGTTTCCTCGCTGACTTAATGTTTTTGTAGTATTCTGATTGGGCCTTTAGGAAAATCAAACGATTTTTTTCAGTTTTGGTTTTTCTCCAGGCTTTCTCAAAACGTCTACATTTTTGTTTCTCTGCTCTCAGTTCTTTTGTATACCATTTTTCTTGTTTTGATACTGGGTGTTGTTTGTGTCTTTTTAAAGGAGCAATGGTATCAATGGTTTTTTTGATAGATTCATTCAGCTTGGCTAAAGCAGTGTCTACTGTATCGGATTGCAAAAAAATAGGATCTGTCCATGCCTCTTGAGCCGTGTTGACATTAACTTTGTGCCATTGACGTCTCCAAGAGGGGGGGAGGGGACATTCTTTATGGGTCTCGCAGGAGTTGGTAGAGTAAATTCCAACAAAGAGTGGTCAGTCCATGATATACTAGTAGCCAAGGAACAGTTTATTTTAGTAGAGTTAGAGAAAATAAGATCGAGCATGTGTCCTCCTATATGAGTAGGTCCATGATTTTTTAATTCCAAGCCCAGATTCAATAAATCTGTAATTAGAGCCGTGGATTCGGTCAACATTGGCTGGTCAACGTGTATATTAAAATCACCTAGAAGCAAAAAATCTTCTTTTGATTTTATATGTGGAGCTAAGATTTCTTGAAGAGTGAGTGCAAAATTAGGATCTGCTCCCGGGGGTCGATAGACCAGGGCCCCTTTCCAGGTGAAATGGTTAGTTAGGTGAAATTTAAAAAGCAGGGTTTCTAATTGTGCGTTTGAGTGTTGTTCAATAATTGTACAATGTATATGATCCCTATATATAATCGCTAAACCGCCTCCGGTTTTAATATCTCTGTCAAGGTGTTTAATCTTATACCCAGAGGGAATCCCCATTGCAATGGCTGTAACAGTGTGGGGTTTTAGCCAGGTTTCCACAAGGAAACATATGTCCGGTTGGATAGAATGTATTAAGTCCCAGACCTGATGCTGATGTTTAGGTAAGGAACGTACGTTTAATAGAAAGCTTTTCAAACCCTTGACTAAGGTATGACGGTCTGAGGGAGACACATTGTTGTTAGATAGATGTCGACATTCAGGGCAGGAGTAGGCAGCCTCAATGCGATGCCAAGGTATAACTGTGCTACAACATGTAGTAGGTCTAAGGCTGCGTAAAAATAGGGATGAATATAAAAGGGGTTGGGAATTCTTACTGGTGACGGTTTGTGAGGAAGGATCAGGGTCCATCGCCCCTCGCCCCGTCCTGTCGCGGACGGGCGCAGACGGGCTTTTCTTCGGCGCTTCTTAGGCGCGCTCGAAGGCGCCCCCTGCGCGCAACCGCTGCGCGCTTGTAGGAAGGGCGTGGCTAAATAGCCCGGAGTGAGGCAGCCACTAGAGCGCTGACCTCAGCTCCGGGAACCGGAAGTGCTGTCTGCCTGGCTCTTGCCTGTCCGCCCTCCGCACAACGGCACTGCTGCCGGGTCGGACCGAGGCGGGCAGGCGGTAATATCGAGCCCAGGAGATAGAGGGAGAGAAAGCTATTGATTTGTATATTGCACGAGTCTGCCCCTAATTAAAATACAATTTAAAATGGTTCTAAGAAAAAATGGTTCCGCTTGTATAGCGCTTGTTATAGCGCTTCTCGCAGCCCCCTAATATTACCAGCTTTGCTTCCACTGAACGACACTCTCGAGCACAGCAGCGGGTCTGGGAGAAGCTGCCACCGTCTCCCTACCGCGTTGGCCCGGGGGTCAGGACGGCCTAAATAGCCCGGAGTGAGGCAGCCACTAGAGCGCTGACCTCAGCTCCGGGAACCGGAAGTGCTGTCTGCCTGGCTCTTGCCTGTCCGCCCTCCGCACAACGGCACTGCTGCCGGGTCGGACCGAGGCGGGCAGGCGGTAATATCGAGCCCAGGAGATAGAGGGAGAGAAAGCTATTGATTTGTATATTGCACGAGTCTGCCCCTAATTAAAATACAATTTAAAATGGTTCTAAGAAAAAATGGTTCCGCTTGTATAGCGCTTGTTATAGCGCTTCTCGCAGCCCCCTAATATTACCAGCTTTGCTTCCACTGAACGACACTCTCGAGCACAGCAGCGGGTCTGGGAGAAGCTGCCACCGTCTCCCTACCGCGTTGGCCCGGGGGTCAGGACGGCCTAAATAGCCCGGAGTGAGGCAGCCACTAGAGCGCTGACCTCAGCTCCGGGAACCGGAAGTGCTGTCTGCCTGGCTCTTGCCTGTCCGCCCTCCGCACAACGGCACTGCTGCCGGGTCGGACCGAGGCGGGCAGGCGGTAATATCGAGCCCAGGAGATAGAGGGAGAGAAAGCTATTGATTTGTATATTGCACGAGTCTGCCCCTAATTAAAATACAATTTAAAATGGTTCTAAGAAAAAATGGTTCCGCTTGTATAGCGCTTGTTATAGCGCTTCTCGCAGCCCCCTAATATTACCAGCTTTGCTTCCACTGAACGACACTCTCGAGCACAGCAGCGGGTCTGGGAGAAGCTGCCACCGTCTCCCTACCGCGTTGGCCCGGGGGTCAGGACGGCCTAAATAGCCCGGAGTGAGGCAGCCACTAGAGCGCTGACCTCAGCTCCGGGAACCGGAAGTGCTGTCTGCCTGGCTCTTGCCTGTCCGCCCTCCGCACAACGGCACTGCTGCCGGGTCGGACCGAGGCGGGCAGGCGGTAATATCGAGCCCAGGAGATAGAGGGAGAGAAAGCTATTGATTTGTATATTGCACGAGTCTGCCCCTAATTAAAATACAATTTAAAATGGTTCTAAGAAAAAATGGTTCCGCTTGTATAGCGCTTGTTATAGCGCTTCTCGCAGCCCCCTAATATTACCAGCTTTGCTTCCACTGAACGACACTCTCGAGCACAGCAGCGGGTCTGGGAGAAGCTGCCACCGTCTCCCTACCCAATGATGTTCCTATTATTTATTTAAGAGTTTTATATAGCGCTGACCAGACCCGAAGGTATCGGTGCGCTTTACATCATGGTTACTCGTAAGATACATAGACATACTGGTATGTACAATCGTTCCAGACGTATCATAATAATATCGTCTAGAGCGCACAATCACACTTGCAGGGTATGTTATCACAATAGTATGTACACAGCTTCGACGTCAGAGAGAGCACAGCGACTCGTGACAGGATTGGCCTGGGGGGGGCATGGGGGATAGTGAGGTAGAGTTCCTAATGTCAAAGTGTCTTGTGAGCAGTCATAGCTATCCATACGAGAGAGATCGTTTGAGGAAGAGTTCTTTGAGCTGCCTTTTGAATTGTAGGTAGGAGGGGTTGGTCCTGATGTTGACTGGTATGGAGTTCCAGATTTTGGGAGCATTTCCTGCGAAGGATCGGGATGCGGTTCCTTTTTTGCGAGTTCTTGGAGGGATAAGGAGTAGGGTGTTGGTACTCCTTAGGCTTCTTGTCTGACCTGCCTACTGGAGTTTGGCTGCCAAGTAGGCGGGTTTGCCTGTGTGCAGCACTTTGTGTGTGAGAAAGGCAGTTCTGAAGTCCTCCCGCATTTCAATTGGGAGCCATTTGAGCTCTCTGATTGCAGGGGAGATGTGTTCATATTTCTTTGCTCCGGTGACCAATCTGGCTGCTGCGTTAAGAGTTGGTCTGAGAGGAGCTAGGTGCGGTTTAGCTGATCCTGTGAGGGTTGCAATCCTCTAGTCCATTCTGGACAGCACCGGGGATTGACTAGCTTCTTTGAGGTCGTGCTGAAGGATGAAGGTTTTTATTTTGTTGAGTAGTTTCAGGATGAGGAAGGCATTTTTTGCGGTGTTCTTGATGTGTTTCATCATGTCTAATTTGGGTTCCATGGTGATTCCTAGAAATTTTGCACAGTCGGCTAAAGTAAGGTTGTAGTTGAGCGCATTGATTGCTTTTAGCCATTTGTTTTTTTTCCTCATCATTGGAGATTAGGAGGATTTCTGTCTTGCCTTGATTGAGTTTTAGGTGGTTGCATGATAGCCAGTGTTGGAGTCTCTGGATGTCTTCAATAGAGGAGGTTTCCATTTAGATCTGGGTATCATCTGCATAGAGGTGGAAGGGAATGTTGTTTATTTTGTGTATGGTGGTGAGGGGTTCCATGTATATGTTGATAGTTGCTAGGATAGTACTGATCCTTGGGGGACACCCCTACTAACTAGGAGTGGGTTTGAAGAGAAGGTTTTGATTTTATAGTTTGGGTGCGGTTCTGTAGAAAAGAGGTGATCCATTGTAGTACCATCTGTTCAGATCCAGCCCTTTATTGAAGTGCCTTGATGAGTAGTTTATGGTCAACCGTAACAAAGGCTGCTGAGAGGTCCAGGAGTATGAGTAGGCAACAGTGGCCAGTATCAAGAGATTTGTGCATATCATCTATTATGTTTAGGATCGCTGTCTCTGTACAGCATCCTTTTCTGAAGCCTGATTGGTGAGTGTCAAGGAAGTTGGTGTTGTCTAGGTGTTGGGTGAGTTGGAGGAGAACATATCTTTCCAGGATTTTCTCAAGGAGAGGGAGGTTGGAGACGGATCTGAAGTTGGTTCGATCGTTTGAGTCCGCGTCCATTTTTTTTCAGTAGAGGTGTGACTTGGCCGTTTTTGACACAGTCCGGCATGACTTCAGTACTCAAGGAGCTATTAATGATCTTGGTCTAGTGCAGGGCTAGTGAGAGTTTGAGTTATTTTTCCAGTTGGGCCGGTATGGAATCCAGGATGTGTGCTGAGGGTTTGGAGGTGGAAATCATTTTGATGACCTCTGCTTCAGAGATGGGGTTGAAAGAGTTCCATAGGTAAGGGGGGTTCTTGAGTGTGGGATCATCTTTTGTCTCTGTGTGCTAATTGCTGTTAGGGCAACTGCTTTGTACGTTCAAGGAGAGTTCTATCTTGGTGATTTTGTTGTTGAAAAAATTGTCAAAGTTGTCACAAAGTTCTTTGGAGGACAGAACTTGAGTCGAATGGGGCTTGGAGGTTTGTTGTCTGATAATATTGAAAAGTTCACTTGGTCTATTTTTGCGTTGCCAAAGACATTGCGAAAGAAGGACGCTTGTAAGATTGAGGGTGTTTTTCTTTGCCAGAGTCTTTCTGTCGCTCTTAGTTCTCTTATTTGGGAGTTAAGGTCTGTGTTGAACCACAGTCTGGATGGTGTGCTTCTGACTCTTTTCAGTTTCAGGGGTGCTATTTGGACCATAATGGTAATCATAGTAGAGTTGTAGTCGGAGGTGAGTTCTGTTGTTGAGAGCTCATCTGAGTTGTTGGGGAGGAGGGAGCTTACCCTAGCTTCCTGGTCTGCAAGGGGAATCTGACTTAGATTTCTTGCCCAGCGTGGGCGGTCTTTCGTTCGGGCTGGGATAGGATCCTTTGGTTCATGTGAAACAGAATGAGATGGTGGGCGGCCCAGTCATCAGGCAGGGTGTGGTCGATGGAGACTGTGTCTACTTCAGTGATGATGGCCTTGTGGATTGAGCCCCTGTTGTAGGTTTTCTCTGTGCAATGTTGGGTGAGGTTGTAGTTGCTTAGGAGATTGTTTAGGGTTTTGATTAACGTGATGTTTTCCTCATTCTAGTGAAGATTGAGGTCACCTAAGATAATGATATTAGAGTCACGAATAGAGCATTGAGTAATCAGGTTGGCGAGGTGCTCACCGAAAGAGAAGGTGTTTTCTGGTGGGTGGTATATGAGGTGGCAGAGTAGTGATCTGTTGTCGTTCATCGTAATACTGGCAATAAGACATCTGAAGGAGTTAGACTTGAGGGCATCTTTTTCTGTCACGAAAATGTTCTTATATATGATTGCTGTCTTTGTGGATGATTGCGAAGCCTGGGGGCACAAGCATGTCCATGTTTGGGGGAGAGAACTCATTTAGCCAGGTTTTGGTGATGAACATAATATCTATTTAGTGTGTAAGGATAGTCTCTGCCAGTTCTTTTGCATGTTTGGTGTCCGACCTGTGGTTTATGAGCATGCAGTTGTTGATGGAGCCTTTATTCTTAAGATTCTTCGTAAGCAGTCCCTTGGGATGATGGCGAGGAAGGCTGGGGGTCTAGGGAGGGAGCGGTTTCTTCTGAATTCTGTGACAACCTGGATCTTGGAGCTAGAGGTGACAAAAGTGTAAGTGTCATATGAGGCAGCCAGATTCATCGCTTCACTTGCGGACATTGTGGCTTTAGTTCTTTGCGGTCTCTGTTTTGGGTTCGGGAGGGGATTTTAGTCCATCTGGGCCAGTAGGACTTGTGCGGTCTTGAGTGATTCGAGTTGGAGACTGAGGGTGCCAAAAAAGAGAGTTGGATGGGTTTACGGGGTGTGGTGAGGTTCAGTAAGATTTCAGAGAGGCCCAATATTACCGTTTCAAGATGGCTTTCCAGCAGGGTAAGCCTCTGGGTCGTCACTCTGGTGGAGTGCGGGGGGCGTTCATGGAGTTCGATGAGGTTCTTGTTCTGTTGGGTCTATAAGTTCGGTTCTGGTCATGGTTGTGGTCAAGCTGAGTCTTGGGAGGCCTGGTGTGCTTGGTGTCAGTAGCTGTGGCTGTCGGGTAAGGGTGAGGCTGGGCTTTAGGAGTTGGCTCTTGGTGTTGGAGTTACATAAGTTATCCCAGTGTGTAGTCCTGTGTCTGTGGTGTGTGAGGTCTCATTGAGGTTCCAGCTGCCCTCTCTTTTGTGTTGGTGGGGAGAGGGATTTAGGAATCAGTGGCTGCAAACTAGGTTTGTTTGTTGTTCGTTGAGGGTGGTGGCTTAGGGAAGGAGGGGGTTGCTGTTGTTACAGGTCCTGGGCACCAGGTACACTAGGTGAGCCCTGGACCTGTAAATCAAATGCTACTAGTGGGCCTGCATCACTGAATGTGCCACCCACAAGAGTAGGCCTATAAACAAGTTTCAGTCCTGCCACTGCAGTGTCTGTGACTACAGTTTTAAACTGCCATTTTGACCTGGCAAGTGCACCACTTGTTGTGTAGTTCCTATAAACCTATATAGGATCTGCAAGTTTAGACAACATTGACTGTGGGATTGATGTCCCGACTGATTCCAGACACCCCCACCGAGTATGTTCGCCTGTATACCAGCTGGCTCACAGTGCCACTAGAAACCCCTCTTACCAAGGAAAGAATAATTGTTGGCAACTATCAAACATGACAACTCTGTCCCATCAAGGATCGTGGAAATAGTGCAATATCTTTCTTTCAGTCACTCATGCTCACTTTATCTCAGAGGGATACACAAAATAAATGCTGAGGACATTTTCAATAAGCATTTATTGAACCAGCATCGTTCTAGTCTAAATTAGGTGTGTTCAAACAACCATAAGACAGAAACTGATCTAAATGATTGAAACCACCAAAAGAGTAAAAGGATGGTAGCTAAGATAATGAATACAAGCAAGTATATAAAATACATGACAGAAATAAATACGTACTTCTATGATGCAACCCTAGACAGTTGTACATAAGCGTACCTAGCATGTATGTAGGTGTGCAGCCAAGAATCCATTTAGGATACAGTCAACCCCATTACCTGAAGTGAGAGACTGTGGGACCCCGTCTTGGTCTTGAGATGGATACCCCGCGAGGGATGTCAGATCACTGCAAGCTGGAGTGTCTGCGTGCAGGAACCTCAGCGTCTCACGTCAGTGTGTCAGCTTGGAAGTCCTTTTTCTCCTCTCCCTGCCTCAGCAAAGATATGGTGTTTATATACCCAAAGTAGTACCTTCAGGAAATCTACCTTGCTGTGTCATGTTGGACTTAGAATGACGGAAGGAATAACCCTTATAATTAGTTATTATGCAGGAGATGGTAGTCCTGCTGAGTTTCCAAGAATCCTCATGCATAATGGTGTGTCTAGTTTTCAGGGAAAACCTCACGTCCTGTTAGCAGTAATTTAACTAGGTAAAAGGTCAGTCCCAAGAACTGTTATGTAGTAAAATGGCAGGTGAAATATAGGTGAGAGTTTAGGCTGCTACCTGAGCCTATATTAGGGTACCTGTATGAAGCATAACATAACAGGCTTGCCGTGCCCAAACCTTCCCTTTTACTACATGTAAGTCACCTCTAAGGTAGGCCCAAGGCAGCCCTATTGGTAGGGTGCAGTGTATTTAAAAGGTAGGACATGTATTGGCGTGTTCAACATGTCCTAATAGCGGAATACTGATAATTTCGTTTTCCCCAATTGCGAGGACTATCTCTCATATTGAGTAACATGAAGATTACCATGAAATACGTGTATTTCCCATTGGGAGCAGATAGAGATTTGGAGTTTAAGGTCTCTGAACTCACAATTTAAAGGCACATCTCTTGGTGAAGTAGGTCTTTAAATTGCCTGTTTGAAAATACCACTTTTAGAAAGTGGGCATTTTCTTGCATAACCATTCTGTGTATCTGCCTGTCTGTAGAATACACATCTGGGTTAGCTGACAGTGGGCTCTAGAGCATTCACTCTAGACACTCACACAAAGGAAGCTGCGGTGTGCTTTGCATATCCTGATGGCCCATCACCAGATTACTGGGCCTTTCTGAGCATGAATGGTGGGAGGAGTAGTCACTGACACCTGAATAGGGCTGTGCCTGTCCTCACACAAAGCTGTCTCCACACCCCTGTAGTGTGTCTGAGCCAGGTTAGAGAAATGCAGGATTGTGCGCCCTGCAAAGACTTTCCTTTGACGTTTACCTACTTCAAAGTCAGAAGGGGGTATAAGTATAGGACTGCCGACACTCCAAAATCAGAACACTCCTCCACCTCCCCTGCACAGCAGTAAGGAACTGATGCATCTCCTACCCTGCCAGTAAGAAACCGATGCATCACCTCCCTTGTGTAGTAAGGAAGTAACATATTTCTTTGCTTTTCCGGCTCCTCACCTCCCGAGCGCTTTGCATTGTCTTTGATTTCTGACACATTTAAGGTACTAAAACGAATGCATCCATTGATTTCTATGGCCTAAACGTTCTTAATCTTTTTAAAGTTATATTTTGACTTGTGTATGTTGGATTTTTGTCATTTTGGTCTTGGTTTATTTGGATAATATTGCCTATTTTTCTAAACTGATGTGGACTCTTTCTGTAGTGTTTTCACAGTGTCTCTGTGTGTGTGTGTACAAGTACTTTACACATTCCCTCTGAGATAAGCCTCACTACTCATGCCGAGTTACCAAGGGGGTGAGCACTGGTTATTTTAGCTGGGGTTCTCCCTTATCTTTTCACTCTATTGCGAGGAAAAGCTGTCATTAGACAAAACATAGAGCTCTCCAGCAAGTATAATAATGACCAGTTACTTTATTGCTGTTCACATCCCTTGACAATTACTAAACGTGGATGAGCTCACTAGTAACTGGATGAACTTGCCTCTGAACACCAAGGCCCATCCATACCACAAGGCAATCAATGAAAATATTTATAACAGCCCTCCCAAGACCAAATTGGTCAAGTCACCCAGGAGGCTGGCCAAAAGAATTGCCCAGGGCCGTCATAGGAGGCACTTTTGTGCTACAAATTATAGGCGGCCCTCAATAAGTGCTTGGACTTTGTCTGTGGGTGCTGACGTTTTAGTAAAGTTTGTGCACAAAGGTGGAAAATCAACCAGTTTTTGCACAAATCTCACCTATTCATGTATGAAATTGCCCAATATGCCAGCACTGCTCCATGAGTCAATATTTTCATTAGATACTTCAAACCACATGAAATGCAGACATAAAACCAAATCCTAATGGGTGCTGCACTCCCAGTCATAAGGAAAAAGCAACAGCCTTGGAAATGCTGAAAAAAATAAGGAACATCCTAGTTTCTCTGACCTTGCAGACTGAGGGTAGGTTTTTAAAAAGTAAAAAACGGTGATGCTGTGCTCCTGCAGTCCCTACACACACTTGTATCTTTATTGGTGGTGCCTTGTCTTCTTGGGGATACTACAAGAAGGTATAAGTTATGTAGATGAGCCCTACTGGGTATTCTGCGCACTCCCTCATGGAGATCAGTAAATGTTTAAGTAGCATCTCTCCCACTGACATGGGTGGAGGTGAGCATTTCCTTTTTGTTTTTATTTCTTGGGGATGCCTGATCCCAACCGGGCACTGCTCATTCCTTTATACGTTGGGGGCAGATGATATGCCTACCTTCAACTTCCTGGCCAGCTTCCCGCCAGGCCTGCAGTCTTCTGTGCTGCCAGTGTGGGAGCTGGCAGATCTTCTTCTCTGCTCACTCAAGCTTGCAAGGAGTTAGTTAATGGTGACGATACCGCTCCCCTCAGACAGGCCCAACACCCTTAGGGAAATGCAGCAGCAGTTGATGCCAGGGCCCAAAGATGGTGTCCTGGGCCCCCATAACACAAAAACACAGACTGGGTGTTTACCCTAGAGATGAGCATAAATGAAAGATGTTTCAGTACATTGGTGCCATAGAGACAAACAATAAATGGGTTCCATCCGTTCTGAGCCATTCGCAGTAGCAATAAAACGGGAATAACTGTTGAAAAAATATAGTTCAGAATCTTCAAAGTTGAGTTGGAAAAGTTAAAATTAAAAAATAGAGTGGATATAACACCCCATGCGATTCAGTAGCAATCTACAAAGGTGTGCTGTTTTACAAAATCCAACGAAGAGATATCACCATTAGTGCTAAATGGATGTAGGCTTAAATCATTAGCCTACGCGGATGACGTGGCTATCTTGACTCCAGAACCCTCAGTTGCCATTAGGGCAATTGAAGCAGAAGCTGTGAGGTTTGGTCAGTTCTCCGGATATAGTTTGAATACCACTAAAACACAAATAGTTAAAAATCAATGGGTAAGTTGTAATGATGACAGAGTGACAAATATGGCAACCTACTTAGGGGTACAAATGACAGCAGAAGTAAGTAAAATTGTGGAAAAGAATATGGATCCTGTGATTGTTCAAATGAAAAAAGATCTGGAAAGAATGAACAATTTACACCTGTCGTTAGTTGGATGTACAAATATAATCAAAATGATGATTTTACCCAAATTTTTGTATGTGTTCAGGGCTGTACCTTTGCTGATTGAAGCTAGCTGGTTTAATGGTATAGAGGCTATATGTAATAGGTTTATATGGGCCCAAGGTAAAACTCGGAGAGCCTATAGGTACATGACACTTTCCAGAGAAAAAGGAGGATGGGGGGCACCAGATTTTCGTTTATATTACATGGCTACTGTGCTGCAATACATTCAAGGTCTTATTGGAGGAAACTCTGATGATGTAAGGCTGCAGAAGATGTCTACAGAGGTTTATGCTGTCGCGCTTGGGGCAAATACTGAGAACTGTTTTCTAAAATGTATTGACTATAGTTACTTTAAGAGGACTAAGTTCAAAACTGTAAAAGCGGCAGTGACAATCTGGAATGCATTCTTAAAGAAACTAAAGATTGGGAGGTATAACAGGTATGTTTTACTATTTAACAACAGGTCACTCCCTAAGGAAATCTTTGCGGATCACACTATGGCAGAGTGGGCTTTAAGGGGGGTTACGCAAATTGGAGATCTATACCTACAGGATGGCTTTAAGCAATTCTCAGAACTAAGAGATACATATGGTTTAGATAATAGGGGATTTTTCAAATATCTACAGGTTAGAAGCTTCCTGAACAACAAAGTTGGAGGACCAGCAGGCTTTAATAAAATAGAAATAATGGAGAAAATAAAATTGATGGGGGACTGCTCTATCAAATCCTTTTATGCAGTATTGGTGGAAAATAAGCAGGATGACTTAGTTAAATTTAGCAAGAAATGGGAGGATAAACTGGGAATTGACAGTAATTCGTTTTATGATTCTTTGAATTTGGGTTGTACGATACTATGTGCTGCCCCGCTGCAATCACAGCATTATAAAACATTGTATTCTTTGTACTTTACGCCAGCAAAGATCGCAAAATGGGGAGGGAATCAAGGAATCAATTGTCCCAGATGTAATGAGCTGGAAGCAGATAGCGTACATATTTTTGCATCATGCCCCCAATTACGAACATTGATTAGTGAGATTGAGGGTTTTTTGGCAAGATCACTGGATATTGAGTTATCCCTTACGCCGGTTTGGATCATGCTAGGGGTGAATAATGAAGAGCAGGTTTACTATGCTGAATTTCTGTTTGTAATAATGGCTGTCTATAGGCTCACAATAGCTAGGGCTTGGTTAGATAAAAGTCCTCCGAGCTTCCAAACCTGGCTGGCAAATACTCTGTATGCATATAATATAGAGGAAAAAATTTATGCTCGAAAGGGGAGAAGTGGAAGACGATTGGGGAGAAGAATTTGGGAGCCAATATGTAAATGGAAAGAGAGGCAAAGAAGGAGTAATTAGGGGAGGGGGCGGGAATATGCTGATGGTATCGTCTTTATTACTGCTTTCGGTTTCCAGCTCTTTGACTTCTTGGGTTTACTTTGGAGTTTGTTTCTTATTATAGCTGAACTGGTAAGCTTTATTGTATAATTTGTATGTTGGGTTTTTTTTTTGTTTTTTTTAAGGCTGGAGTTTAAATAATGCAAAATAATACAGTAATGGACAAAATTGTGATATATGTAATGCTCATAATGATATGTTGTAACGAAGAAAAATAAATAAAATTTATTAAAAAATAAAAAAAAAAAAAAAAAAAAATCCAACGAAGATGACAGCAAAAACTACAATCACGAGAAGAGAATTAGAAGGATGTATGACGTTACAACGCATACTTTTACTCCGCATACCATTACAACGCGGTATTTACAACGAATACCGTTACAACGCATAGCGCTTTGGGGTGCTGGATAGTGGTAAGTATAATTTACTATTCTAACTCCAGTCCCCGTGGACCCTAGGGAAGGTGTTGGATAGTAAATTAAACTTACCTCTTATCCTAGAGCGCCCCCCAGCGCAATGCGTTGTAATGTCATGCGTTGTAATGCCCGCGTTGTAATGGTAGTGCGGAGTAAAAGTTGCGTCGTAACGGGTGTATACCGAATTAGAATGACTGCATTTTATTCAGATGCCTTTTTCTGGACACACCATGAGATGATATTGGTTTTTAATTTTTGATGTGTATACTTTGAATGATACACTTCTCAAACATGCCATTGAAGAGTAGAACAGTTGATCCATTTGATAATGATATATGGAGATATAGAAAGCATGTTCTAAGCGAAACCTTTTATCCCCTTTATTTTGGGTTCATGGTTGATGCTTGCTAGAGTGGGGCCTCATTGACTGGAGCTGGTGCCGGGTGAGGTGAGGTCTAGTCCTCATATTCTATGGGTGAGCATTTGAGTTTTCATATTAGTTATATTATCTTTTCCTGCATAGAGCTGACCTAGAGATGTGAATTATTTGATTAAGTTGTTTGAATGTGTTGTCACTGAGGGTGTAACTTTTCGTTTTTTACAGACATCCTATACATTTTGTAGATACAGAGGATCAGCATAAAACAACAAGTGTTGTATTTGGCCCAATCTGTATGTATATTTAAACTATTTTTCATGTTATAAGTAATTTAGTAGCAAATAAACTTATAGTGAGGTCCTGAAGAAAGCCGAGGATAATTGTCCTATTGGCTGAAACATGTCGACCGCTTAGAATCAGTGAGCTGCTATATTTTTCTGCACTGGTTTTACTTGGAAATGCAATTGATGTTTCAATTGATGCTTAGAATCAGTGAGCTGCTATATTTTTCTGTACTGGTTTTACTTTGAAATGCAATTGATGTTTCAGAAAGGTTCTTTTTCTCTTGCAAATCCTATTTTAATTACGCACTTTATATGTGCACTGCACTTTTTTCATTGGAAATGTCCCTGGGGGTCAGATACAAATTCTAACCTTCTTCTGCGCTCTCTTTTTCCTCTGGAAGACCCAATAGAGGATAGGATTTACCCAATAATCCTCTATGATCAAGAGGACTGATGGGAGGTTGGTTGGAAACCTAAATGATGACAATGATCACTTTGGTGTGTGATGGGATTCCAATAATCCTGAAAGGTCAGTTCCTTTTGTAATTTCTTTTGATCCTTTTTGGTGACACTCAGTTTGAGAGTTTTGGCGCACATTGTCTTATATCAATAATTCACATATTTGGATAAGCAGCTAGCATAATAGACTACGGATTATACATATCTTTTTGTGACAAATAGAATAGGGGGATTTAATCCGTTTTGAGTCTATAAAATTCCTCCGGAACCTCTTGTTGTGTTTTTGTTCACAGATGTAGGTCACCATCTTTTGCAGGTCTCTGATGAGGGTCAGACTGATTTGCATATGGCCATGTCTGAACTGGGGTGGCAGAGTGGGCTAAAGAACGGTGATGGATTAAACCCAGATCTGTTGACTGGTTGTGAGTGTTTGATTGGTTCAGATGCTCCGTCCATCACCACCCCCTTTTGTACCACGGTCTCTGATGAGGGAGCAGCATCCTGCCCAATGAACCATCACACACTACCATGAACATATCAGATGTGATTCCAAACACCTAGTAATCACAAAAACAAAGGTGAGAGGGTAGTTTGTGGGTGGTCATGATCATATAGAAACTATCTGGGCATGTTACCTGCATCTTTAGCAAATATAACTAGATCCACCAATGAACCATGAAATTGAGCCACAGCAGATTAGGGACTTACAGTGGAAGAAGGTTAGGATGGAAACAAGCAAAGCTTACCAAAATAGTCAGTTGGATTACTTTTGGCTAACAGACCAAGTTAGAGAATTTAGAATGGCATCTGTTGTCTACAAGAGACATGTGCTATGGCATAATTTAGCATTAAAAGATACATCACACATCATACTTCAGCAAGAAAAACATGCACCTTGTTGACCTTTGGACAGTTTAGTCACCTGAATGTCCTCAAGGCTGCAAAGATCTGTGCACTTCCTTACTGTACCAAACATGACTTCAAATATATTACACACTAGATTGGGAGGAGAGTGCCCATGGAGGGAATTATTGACATAGTAAATGTTTAGGGAAGAGTGACAGAGCTAAGATCATTCTATATGCTCTTACAGAACTGATCTTAAAGATTAAAACTGACTGCAGAGCATTGCTCAAACACAGAATTTGGTGATTTTAATATCTCTTTAGGGAATGATAACCAATGCAGCGTAATCGCTGAAAAGTACTCCTCACTCAGGTGGGGTCCTAGAAGCGATCATGATGTTGAACAATAGAAGTAAGAATCTACATAAACATTTTATATCTATGTGGCTGACTTGTTGATGAATACACCACATCTGATGTGCTGGCAAATATGACGTTTAGAGAGTACACAAAAGCTCATCCCTCATAGAATATATCCAGATAGATATTGAAGCTTCAGAAACAGTATTGCATATGCAGGTAATTCTACAACTGACCTTGTACATAATGCCCTCATAGACACATTTAAGCTTGCTAAGTATTAGGGCGAGTTATTGAGGTTGATGAATCAATACATCATTGTGTCCCTGTTGTTGTCCCAAAAATGAAATTTGGTTCATCCCAGCATCTTGGGACCTTTATGGATGAGTAGTCACGCCTTTCAAGCCACCTGATTGATTGATCCTAGTTTGATAGAATTGATAACAGCATTTGAGGTTGAGATGGTGCTATAAACAACGGATAGGTGTAAAAAAGGATGGGATGCAATTAAAATAGGGGAGGATGTCAGTCGAAATGCTCCAGAAAAGAACTTGTGAAATATTTGGTCACACATTTCATGGGCCTACAACTCTGCGAAAAGAACCAGAGTACATATATTGAGACACAGGAGAGGGTAGCACATTTTATGAAGCTCTTTGTTCCAACTACAATTAAAACCGAATTCCAACAAAATAAAAATAGGTACCTCACACTGCACGCAGGGAATAATGGCATAGTCATTACAACTGTGAATGTGGAAAGTGTCATCGCTATCAACATCTCAATAAAGTCCCTTGTACGTACCTTATTACAATAGATATGCTTAAAACTGTGCCCTTGTTATGGCTCCAGTTTTTACAAAACTATTTAATTGTATTCTGTGATCTGGTGTCACCTCTGAGTCATGGCGAACTGCTATGAATGTGCCGAATCATAAAAAGGCGTCACAAACAAACCCATCCAATTATTGGTCCATATCACTTTCATCTGCAGCAGGTAAGATCTACGAATGTGTTTTCTTTAATCAAAATACAAAGAATGGGAGACTACAAAAGATATTCTACCTGACAATCAAGCAGGCTTCAGAAAGGGCTTCGTGAGAATTGTAGAAGGTAAAGCGACTGTATTTAATTTGCACTAAATGTGTAAAACAAAGAGGCGCCCTTTGGATGTAACAATCATTAACCTCAAATCAGTATTGATTTTCAAACACTCCACTCTGATTCACCCACACGAGTGTGTTATGGCCCAAGTGGAGAGACTACTGACAGTGTTCCTGTACTCACATGGGTGTACAGGGGTGTGTACAAGCTCCCCTGCCTGTTTCGTGATTCTTGTATGCTGTTGGCTCATACCTAGAGAACATGAACCTGGTCAAACAAAAACTCTGCAGCAAAAGAAAACCTGCACTGCTTTTGTATCTGACGCAATTCTGCTTACATTGACTGAGCTATCAATCCACAAACACAAAGAAGAGCTTTGTAGAATACTACACAGAAAAGCACTTAGAAAAAATGGAGGTCATGATAATGAAAATCAAGGCAGCCTTAAGGAGCTCATTTTCGTTAACAAAGAATCATAGTAGTTGCATCGGTACCCTTGCCCCACAACCCTCCACCCAAATGATACACAGACAAGTATGTTTGGGAATAAAAAGTTGCAGGTTTATTTGTGGTACAAATAACAGAGCGGGTTAACCGACAGGCGACCCCTCCACCCCGCAACCCCTTGTTGCAGGGCGCCTGAAGTAGAGCCAAAGAAGCAGACACTAGTGGCCCTGGCCACGTGTCGACCGGGGAGGCAAGCCTCCCCCGGTGGACCTATCGTCCACCTGCCCCGCCCACCTCTGAACAAGGGAGAGTCAACTCACACCTTGCCCAGCTAGGAGGGGCGTTATTAGCAAACCCCCCGGTTGCTCAGGTTTACAACCGCCCTAAGGACTAACGGGGTGCCGTTGAACCAAGTCCCCAAGAAGGGCCCCTTGGCTATGTATGACTCAGTATTGTGCCTCTCGCACTGTGGCTTCAGGTCCTGTTCCTGCGCCTGTCCTGTATGGGGGTCGCCTTCTCTTTTCCCACAGCCCTGGGCGTGGCACCCGCTGCGCCCAGAGCCCCCACTACCTAGCCTTTTAGTTAGCTTTTTATCTGCATCCGGATGTTTCTAGCGCTTCCCAGTTGCGCATGGATGCGTTTACGCGCATGCGAGCAACCTCTCGTGTTCCTGGTAACTCGCCCCTTTCCATATGGGGCCAGGAGTCACCAGACCATCAGAGGCACGTGATCCCAGTTCACTGCTCAGTGCGCTGAGTCCGGTGCGCGGCAGCGGTCTACCCTCTTTCACCGGCATGCCTCAACTTAAATTTGAAAGGGGGCTGAAACTAAGACAAGGGATTGGGGCGGGGGGGTGGGGCACCCCGCCTGTCCAGTTATAACTGGCCTTGTTATGTTTCCTAACCCAAAGCCCTTGAAGCATGAAAAAACGGCCTTCTAAATTGCTGACACCCATGCCAAGGCTAAAACTCTCCAAGTTGCATGGGGCCTCGCTGTATCATCTCACCTCTGCTGCGGATAACCATCTGTGCTAAGAGCCTTGATGATTGGATATCAAGGTCGTCCCCCAGTCCCACTTGGTTGCATGAATTCATTGCAAAGAGGCTCAGCCGCCTACTTAAATGGAGAACTCCAACGTCAACTGCAATCCGTTTATTTCTTCTAACTAGCCAGCGTCTGTGGCGCCCTAGGTCTGCGGCAACCCTTCGTTGCCAGGTACCTAAAGTTTTAGCCAAAGAAACACCCGCAGCCATAGTCCGGTGTAGAACCTGAGAGGATAACTCCTCCCCCCGGTGGACCTATCAGGCATTCCCCCACCGGGCGGAGCTCTATATGGCAAGCCCCCGGATGCTCAGGTTTACAACCGCCCTAAGGACACCTGTCCCGCAGCTCTCCTAATGATGAGTCCCTTGAGGGTGCTGCTCTGCCTACACGGGGCCAATAGATCACTCACCCAGGAGCTCTGGCAGGGTTGGGCTACCAACATCCTATAGCTTAACTAGTTTACTGTGTACCTGAGCATCCCGTCAGGGCTAATGTAAGTTGGTGGTTGTTCCCCCAATTGGCACGCAGGTAAAGTATTATGTAATCTCACCCTGTCCTCAAGGTGTGATCTAGGGCAGCAAGGGTATGAAACCCATAATTGACTTTGAGCTTAGAGGTAATTCGCCTCAATTATCGCATGGAAGCTGTCTGGGATGCTCGGGTGGTTCTATGTGAACCGGGGAATGTGCTTTCTATTGTATTGACCCGGACCGTGTCCTGCCTCTAGCATTCTGGGTAAATCTTATAATAAATCTGTTATCCGTCAGTGCGCCAAGTGATAGGACCTTTCTGTGCGACATTACTAGAGGAAACTGAATCTGTTGTGTCTTTTGCGTTGCTTTCGCTTTAACGGAAGTTTACCCCCAGATCATATAGATGTCTTCTGGTCTATATTGTTTGCAGATCAGGGCACCGTGAGGTGTGCCTGCAAAATCTGACATGACTACCGCGACTCTGTTAGGCTGTTAATACTGCGTTGCTCTTAGTAACGGAGACACTACCAGGATCCCTGCAATTTGGCCCGGTAAACCCGGAGATCTTTACATTCCCAGACATAACGTTGGGAGTGCCTTAATTCACCCAAGTTCACTGTTGATACCTGTTGGCAGAGAAAGAGTCGAGCATGTATACATCAACGCTCACGAATAGAGTCAGTATACGTGGACCATTGCATGGACGGAATAACTTATATACCATGCCAGCTACTGATGCCCATTATAATGCATCACAACATATGACCGAAAGCGGAAACACCATTATATATAACTTAGCTAAAGCAAGTGTAGAAGTATACACAGCATAAAAGGAATGATCACTATTCTAAAATAAATTGCTTATAAACCCGCCCTTGTCAAATTTACCACTGCACAGCACTACAACTAACAGATACAACTGTTAAACGGCCCGATGAACTCAGTTCATCAGCATCGCTATGATGAAGGTACAGGCAGGTGCTGCAGGGATTTCAACTGTACGGCGATACTGCATACATGGGAGCAGAAGATGGTGATTATGTGATCTAACTTACTGACTGCATCCGAGGCAAAGTAACGTGCGACAGGAAGGGAAGTTCTGAAGTGTTCAATTACTTAATTCATTAGAAAAGAACATAAGGCAATGTGCACGTGTGATGACACGGCAGCCCTAAGTATAATACTTACAACCAGTTTGAGTCACAATGATATACCCCTCAATGTCGGTGGTGGAGTCAAACTCCTCGAGGTGCAGCGGAGTACACATCTCCGGCCTGTGGCGGCATCTCCGCAAAGGCATGGGAGCGCCCCCCCATGGCTGGCAGTAACTGACAATAACCCAATGACATCACCTGCTGCTGCAGCTTGGCAGGCAGGCGGGGGAGGGCAGCTCACAGATGAGATGAGGAGAAGTCATTCGCCCACTCCACGGGGTGGGGAACCCATCCAGGCCCCTACTGCGTGTTCGAGCCCCGAACAAGCACAAAGGGATTGTAGCATTGCGAGTGGCGATGAGGTACCAGGTGCTTCCTGCTTCCTGATCGGGCTAAGACAGACGACAGAGGAAGACGCGAGGGAGACGCGGCTATAAGGGTAGTTTGCTGTTCACAGCAGTGCAAGGACTTCCATGTGCAAGCCCTTGAGCGAGAGTAGAGGCCGCACCTCATGCCAGCCCCAACCCCAACTCAAGTTCACGCGCTATCTCGTGCCGTAAACTATGACGTCGCGACTGGAGATCATCATGGAGCAGCCGCATCACTGCTGTTCGGGAAAAATTTAGAAACATTTCTCATATATTTGGAAGTGTGCCACCGTCAGTTGTGATGTGCCAATATTACTTTAACTAACAAGATGTGCATTAAAACCCAAAGGCACCCCGCACATTAATCGGTACTATTCCCCAGCCCGTTCAACGTTATGATATTTGAAAATTGGAATAAAAGTGTGGTCATTCGTTACCGCATTTTTATTTGTCACTGTAGACCTCCTGATGGAGACCTAACGCCTAAACGGATTCAAGGTCATTGCATTTCTTGAAGCACGTGCATCCAACCCGGGGGGTTTTCCGACTGGGTGCATGCAATTCAAGCAGCGGACCTCGTGCACCGCGAGAATCAAAACACCGCTCAAGTTCCGCTGTGGGTCCTCTGAGGACACGTGGAAACTACTGAGATAAATTGTGCGTTCATTCCAATCTGTAATGAGATTCCATCTTGTCTATGGGCGGGATGTGCAGGTATAGTTAAATACAATCTTTATAGCTAGCAAAGTCCAGAGTGGATTCCTACTCTGACGGGCCTAATTAAAAGTATCTGTTTTGAGGAGCTCGTTCCATAACGTCTCCCTCTGCAAACATGAATGGCCGCACCAGCCGATCCCTTGATACATTATGTAATATTGTACATCTTTGCAGCCCAGAAGAAGTCGAGGGGTGCTTCCCAGGACGAACGTATGTTGAATGGCAAACTTTTCGGCTTAAAGAGGAACACTACAATTACAACTGCACTTTCTTTGCATAATATATGCCCTCTTGAGTTCTGTGAAAATTTACGTATCATGTCGCCATAAGCACTGTAATTTTGCGTGTGCATGGCTTGCAGTGGCAGTAGTTGCCCATGAATATGTAAGGCCAGATGAAGTAATGTGTCCTTCCTGATAGCAGGAGATGTTAGGGGCCTAATCTGCATAGACCATTGAGTCTCTTTAAAGTTAACCAGGGGTTGCAGTAGCTACCCCTACTGATGAAGTCAATTTGGTACATTCAGGAGGTGAAGCTGCTACCACCAGCCTACTCTTTCGTTCTACCTGCACCGCTCCTGATATCCGTGGTCTCGGGGCTTGATCCCAACGGATATCATTCTTTGAAGATGCCTGTTCGAGGCCTATGTTGGCATCCAAATCTTAATAGCAGTGAGCAGCAACTTGTGTATTTGGCTGATTCATGGTATTATAGTTGACATACTACATAATGTATGCATGCTACTAACTTCTTTAAAAGCAATTTCGCCAATCTTGAGGACCAAAACAAGTTCCCATTGGGTAAATGAGAAACCACTCCAGTCTCGCTCACTTATACACCGACATTTGAGCCTGAGTTTACCAACTGGAGTTGGCTGTGCTCGAACTCCCAACCTTTCGGTTAGTAACCGATGCTGAAAAGACGGCGTCACAGAGGCTGATAATTAAGCCGATAGAAATTAATCTCCTTTCTCAATCCCCTTTCTCGTGTGAGTTCAAACGGGCCCTGCAATTGACGCCTCTGCCAGTGAAACTTCGGGGTTTTTGGTCGCATGTTTGCCATGAACCTTTGCATTTACCTCGGTGTGTATTCCAGTGGTTACGACACTTTTCACTGTAAGCGTTAAAAGTTGATTCACTGTCTATGTTGCAAAATAAATTCTTATCATGCAAATCCCCCTCTTATTCGCGTGTCCTCTTGATGCGCAACCTAAATTGATCGTCGCAAGGCTAATAACAGCTCCCGAAACTTCTCGCCCCCTCGTGACCGTCTGCTCCACGAAGAGTGCAACGACCTGAACTAATCCGAGGCTAAAATGGGGGAGGAGGCTCAGTCCCCCGATACAGTCGCAGCCAGGACACCGGGGGGTGGCACCAAAGGGGGCCTTATCTTTAAATGCGAGTTGGTGGCCCAGCCAGCTCAGCGCTCTTCCACGTCTTCAAGTAAACATGGATCCTTAGCCCGCCGCACAGGCGTGGTGGGGGGGGTCGCCGAGCCCACGAGGAAGGGCTACGGCATGGATGCCTGGGAATGCGGGCACAGTGCTGTCAGGATGCTAAGCAGCCGCTGTCTGCGGTCCCCAACCTTGCCCTCCCCCACCCCTGTCCTGCTCCTCTACCTCTAACAGACACGCCCTCCAGTAGCAGGCATGTGCAAAGCAAAATTGCACGCCCACTGCTTGCGGCGTGTTGATGTTAAACAGCTGCATGTGTATAGTTACCACGGAATTGTTGTCGTTCTCACTAAAGTTGAACGGTGACAAAACGGAGGTCCTGGTCTTCGGCAAAGACCAGGGTATGTGGTCAGGTGAGTGGTGGCCCTCATCGTTAGGCATCTGCCCCACACCCACCGAATCTGCTAGGAACCTAGGCGTCATTTTTGACACTCGGCTCTCCATGGAGCTTCAGGTCAATAGGACAGTGGCCACCTGTTGGGGGGTCATTGGAATTCTGAAAAGAATTGCTCACTATCTGTCCCCACAGGCACGCAAACAGGTTGTGGTTGCCCTTGTTGGCTCAAGGCTTGATTATTGCAACTCTCTCTATGCCGGGGCCAACAAGGGTATTCTACAACGCCTGCAGGTGATTCAAAACGCCGCGGCACGTTTTGTTTTGGCCCTCCCATGGCGGACCTCTGCAACCTTGGCAAGGAAGAGTCTCCACTGGTTGCCCATCCCTTCCAGAGTGTCGTTTAAGCTTCTTTGCCTTACCTACAGCGCCCTGAGGGCAGGCCCGAATGATGCTTTGGGGTCTTTGTTAACTAGGTATGTCCCAAATAGATGCCTCCGCTCTCTCGAGCTTAACCAACTGGTAGTCCCGCGCGCCAGGATGGCGAGATGGGGGAGCAAAGCCTTCTCCATTCTTGCACCACAACTGTGGAATGCTCTCCCCTTAGAGATAAAATCACAGCCTTCACTGGATCTCTTCAGGAAGGCATTGAAAACTTGGTGCTTCATTAAAGCCTACCAGTGAGCTCCTGGTTTCTGTTTGCCGTCAGCTAGTTTTGGAGTTAGGCGCCTTGACGCCCATTGGGCATAGTTGCGCGGAGATAAATAACATTTCATTCATTCATTCATTCATTCAGTTTATCGACCTCAGGAGGATGAAAGTGAATTGGACCTGCCGCAGTTCGAAGCGGTGAACCAAATTCGTGGAGTGGAGGTAGAAGCAGTCCAGGGAGAACTAGGGGGTGGCGGTCATCTAAGGGGCTGGGACTCGTATCTGGCTTGTCCGGAGCGAGGCTGTGCTACCTGGAGCCTGATGCCCCCTGACCAGATGGTGCCCCTGACCAGATGACCACAGTCAGACCAGCGCGGTCCCATCTCCAGACCCACGCTGATTTGCTGACCACCGCGAAACCACAGAGACGCACACAGCTGCCCATCTGAGCCCCACGCCCCCAGGAGCAGTGAGAGTCAGGACACGGACCTCCCCAACGTTTGGCTTTTAGTTTTGCTGCCTTTCCCCCGGCACACCGAGGGTGCCATTTGCGAAGCGCCGAGACGCCCCGCCCCTCCCCTGAGTGGGAGCAGAGACTGCGGCAACCCCAGCGAGGAGCAGCAGTAGCCGGAGCTGTCCCAGCAGTGAGAGTCAGGACACGGACCTCACCAACGTTTGGCTTTAGTTTTGCTGCCTTTCCCCCGGCACACCGAGGGTGCCATTTGCGAAGCACCGAGACGCCCCGCCCCTCCTCCTGAGTGGGAGCAGAGACTGAGGCAACACCAGCGAGGAGCAGCAGGAGCTGTACCAGCCCATGCACACAACCCCCGCTTGGCAAAGCGCACTGCAGCGCCGCTGTTTGCCCTGACAACGCTGCTAAAAGGGGGGGGGGTTGTCTCGCCGCCCGTGACTCCCCGACGATGCTGGCCCTTCAAATGCGGCCGGTGGCGGCGGACCCCACACGGAGATCAGCGCATATGTAAATCGCCCCCGTTGATCAAGTCGACAAATTTGGCGGCGGTTTGCGACCCATTGTATTTGCAGCCAGTGGCGGGTAATTCATCGAGGCCACTCTACCCTTCTCGTCGCGCGCATCACCACCACCATATTTATGTTGATGGCTTGATGGCGGCGGCGGGACCCAGACGGTGAAATCAACAAATTTGGCGGCCGTTTGCAAGACCATTGTATATGCAGCCAGTGGCGGGTAATTGATCGAGGCCACTCTACCCTTCTCGTCGCGCGCATCACCACCACCATATTTTTCGTTAATGGCTTGATGGCGGCGGCGGGACCCAGACGGCGGATAACCCTTCTGACTGGTTGCGCGCCTCAACATTACCATATTGAAGTTGATGGTGGCGACGGGCCCCACACGGCGGAAAAACATTGCAACTGATCGCGCGCCTCAACACCACCATATCTAGTAGGTGGCGGCGGCGTTCCCACACGGCGATCAGCATGCGGGCCCCCACCCCACGACCCAGGCCACAGAGAACTCCCACAAACAATGGCGACCGGTCATCATTGAAATTGATGACGGCGGCGGAGCCCACACGGCGAGCAGCATGAGGCCCGCGTGATCTAACTGCAGTTCGCCCTGTACTGTTGCAGCGGGGCAAACCTTTCCGTTATTGTACATGCGCCTCACCAACACCAATCTGATTTCGGTGACGGAGGCGGGCCCCACGCGGTGATTTTGGTGGCGGGCCCCACGCGGCGGAGCATATGGCCCCCCTGACGACCCCCCGCCACTTAGAACTCGCAACAACAAATGCGACCGGCCACAAAGTGGGATCCGAACCCACGCCTCCAGAGTAAACCATGCCCTGAACGCAGCGCCTTAGACCACTCGGCCATCCTCACCTACCAGAACTCGCACATACAAAACTGCCTCAACATTGCGACTGGCACACGATGATCGCATCGTTATTAAATGCACCGAACGATCACCGCCAATAAATACTCGTCTCGAGTTGACCTCCGCCCTACACTCGGCTACGACTGGTCGCGTGCGTCCTAAGACGCTACTCTTGTTTACTAAATCTATATTCCCACGCGGACAATGGCGGCGGACCCACACGACGCTCCCCGCCACTGCCTCGCCTTTAAACCCGCCACTGCCCCGCCTTAAAACAGGTCAACCCATTTACTCGACACATCCCCTTCCCAATGGCGCCATAACTCGCCGCCCGTACCCACGCACGCAAACGCCTTAGTCCCCACAATACCAAACTCGGATCAAAGGCTCCCCCGTGGTAAACCACGGAGCCCTGTCGACTCGGATATACCGAGGACGGGGCTCAGGGGGGGAGGCGTAGATGATCCCTTACCTCCTTGGAGGGGAGTAAAATTGCGGGCCTCGCGTCCGGCGTCGTGGGGGGAAGTGAGGGAGAGGAGGGGGCTCGGGGCCTGAGACTAGGCTGGCGAGGACAGCCAGGAGCGACCGACGGGGACAAGGGGCAGCAGCAAAGAGGGCGCCAAGGAGGAAGTGCGCCCCATATCAGTACAGCCAAAAGGGGGGGGTGGCCTGGATGTCCGGCCCCGCCCACCCACCCTCCCCAAGGCGGGCCTGCGGTTCCCTGCTCACTACTACGGGGTTTGCCCTCCTATGGGGTCCCCTGCAGGGACCGCGGGCCTCCCGCATTAGAACAGGTGAGCAATGCGAGTATCTGGTTGTTCGCTTTGTAAGTTGATCTTGGAGAAACAGAGAAAAGGCTGTGGCCTCTTTGAGGCAAGCTATGGCTGCTGTCACAAGATGCAAACACAAGATTGGGAGTCAATCTCTGAGCTCCCTGCTGGCATGTCTATAGATCTCGGGCAGTAGCTGCGACTTTCTCTGGAACTGAAGTGTGGGGCTACAAAGATGCCTCCAAAATACAGAAAACATAGAACAGACTTTTAGGATCATTGGGCCATATGTACAAACAAGCATTTGCAATGCAATAGGTTTCGCATTTGCGAGTTCATTGGCACTATAACACGTAAATGAAGGAGATTGTCATTTACAATGCCAATAGCTCAAACTATCGCAACTGGAGACCTATTGCATTGCAAATGCTTGTTTTTATTTGGTGTCACTTTTATTTTGGTGTCCTGTCTGACTCTGATGTTTCCTGTTAATGTGACACAGGATTGTGATATTATCACATAGTTCAGGAGGGGCCAGACCTCACTACTTTAGTTGCTCGGTGCATCTCAAACTCTTAAAATAAAAAAATAAATAAAAAAGCATTAAAAACAGTATAACTGATAGTGGTTTTTAAATGCTCCCACCAATTTATAAATAGTAAGTTTGTTCCACTTAAATCCATATGAAATTGATCCGCAATTATTTTTAGATAAAGAAATGTTTGATATATTTAATTTAAGTTATAACTACCAGATTTCCATTTAAAATGGTAGTTTGTGACCTCGACGTGATTTGAACACGCAACCTTCTCATCTGGAGTCAGACGCGCTACCGTTGCGCCACGAAGTCAGCTGTTCGTTCATCACGAGGATGTTTAATATGTGAGTGCGAAGCTCAGTGATGAAATGCACTATGGTGACGATCGTTTGCTTTTGAAGCATTGGAAGGATAACTCAAACTCCTGTTTTTTATGCACTTCTACCTTTTCGTCACATCCATAAACTTGCTTTGCTATTGACGCTGCTATAGTATGACACTGTCCAAGTGTGAGAGACTGTGAAAACACACAACTCTTCTTGCAGCGCGCAAGAGCAGACATTTGTCACGCTGTTCAGCCGAGATCCCATCAGCTCAGCTGACAGAGTTGCACTCCTGGAGGACACCGAGGCAGAGCTCCGCGCCTCGGACTGTAAGTGCCCGTAGCTTTGTTTTGGTGTTGCCCTCTTTCCCTGTCACTAGATTAGCGGGTGTGTCACGCATGAGCCCAAGTGCAGGGACGATTCGGGAGAAAATTGTGACAATGATCATCACTCAGCTACCCCGAAACAGTGGCAGGCAATGCCGCAACCCATTAAATCAGGGGGAGACCGGAAGTCCCGGCATCGATGTACAGTGGTGGAGGGGGCTGAAAAAAGGAGTAGGCTGGGAGAGGCGATATCAGCAGCCTCTGGGTGTGCGCAGCCTGTCTTTTCCTGCGGTGGGGGCTCTGAGGGTGAAGATAGGTGCCCAGGTACTGCGGGGGCGTTCTAGGCAGCTGGCCGATATCAGCAGCCTCTGGGGCTCGAGGAGCACAACGAGGGGGGGGGCGGCGGAAGAGCAGCACAACCTTTCTCCAGCGGCGGTCGGGGGAAATGGCAAAACAAAAGCGCCGAAAAAAAAATAAATAAGTAAACGCCCACCTCCGAATGACGACGAAAAAGGGGCGGGACTTAAAAAAAGAGGCAGAAACGCCCACGGTTCGCATCAAGGCGGGGAAACTAGTAATTGACACACATCTCTTCCAATGGCTAGCCTCTATTTACGAAGCTAGCCAATGGAAGAGAGGTGAAATAAAAAGCCCCACTGTTGAAATCATTAAATCTTCGGCTCCGCCCCCAGCTTCGCTGAGGGACGATAGCCTCGACCTAAAAAGTGGCAGAGTGAGGCATTAGCCGTCATGGCTTAACGCCTCACTCCGCCAGTCCAGAAACGCATGGATGTACCATATTTACAAAAATATGGTGCAGCCTTGTATTGCCACCTGTGCTGGCGCTAAATTTAGCAGCTTAGCCCCAACGCAGACACCCTGGCACCATAGTGCAAGGGTGTCTGCATGCAGGAGAAGATTGTTTATGTGCAGGAAGGGGCACCTTCCTGCACATAAACAATCTTTAAATGCCATTTTGTCACTTCTATGTGTGCTGCTTAATGTAGCACACATAGAAGTTACAAATTGTCTTTTTTTTTAAAGATTGTTTATGTGCAGGAAGGGACACCTTCATACGCATTAACAATCCAATGCGCTTTGCTTTTTCCATGTGTGCTGCACAAGGCAGCACACATGGAAAAAGCCAAAATGAAGAGAAATAAAGCATTTCTCCACGGTTCGTCAAGTTAATACCATGTTTTCCATGGTCTTAATTTTGACACTGCCTCCTATTGATGCCCCCCTAGTCAATAGGCCCACTGTTCACCACTTTCATGCTAAGCATAACCTGAAAAGGGGCCATATTTACAAGGCTGCATTAAGTGGCTTAACGCTGCCTTTTAAATCAGACAAAGCCCCGACTGCCACAGGATCCTCGAAAAAAGGGACATTCCCGTGGTGATGGGGGCTTGTTCATATGCCCCGTTGTTATTTATCATTGAGGCCTGGCACTCCCCTGAATGCCTTTTATTTGGAATTGTGCATTAAATCAAGTGTCCATATCCTAACTCTTGCTCCAGTTTTAGACTGGATTCGACCACATAAGATCGCACATGCGAACATATACCTGCACTCGTTGAGAGAGGTAAATACCCCAAACAATACTTGAAGTGCCTTAGTGGGATCATGTGCCGTTTGTTTTAAAGTTGCTTGATGTTGAAACTACGCACAAAATACTTCATTCTTAACTGCAGCACAGTCAAAAGAGTGACAGAGATGTAAAAATAGAGTAACATATTCGATTCCGTGAATATTTTCTCAATGATCCATGAATGACCCAGAAAAATAAAGAAAAAAACGGACTTTGAATTATATCTGTATTATATGTATCCAGAGCAAGAAGCGCATTGTATGTCAATTTTCGCCTGGATAGATTCCCACTGAAAAGCCCTTACAGCTTAATGGAAATAGAATACCAGTGATGAATAATGAGATTGTTTGCCCCAAGACCTCAACGGCTCATCTGAAATGCATCTTCCTCTACATGATGATCATGGTATAACAAATTATGCTTGTTGGAACTGGCCCTTTTTGCAGGGTTATCCCCAAACTTTTTGCTTCTTCCTCCCTTATTTTTCCTGACCCGTGGCTGTTGGCAATAGGACTCTGCGCACGTTACCACTGCTGATCAGTGCTAAAGTGCATATGCTCTCTGTGTAAATTGTTATTATGATTGGATATACATGATTGGCATATTTGTATCACCATGAAGTCCCTAGTAAAGTGCACTGAGTGTGCCAGGGCTGGTGATGACAAATGCTACTAGTGGGCCTACAGCACTGATTGTGCCACCCACATGAGTAGCCGTAAAATGGTGTCTCAGGCCTGCCACCACAGTGCCTGTGTGCAGTCTGTGAACTGCCATGTCCTCCTGGTCAGTGTCCCCACTGACCAGTCCTAACCCTTCCCTTTTTGTGCACATTGATCACCCCTATGGAAGGCCCAAGGAACCCACCCTGGGCAGGGTGCAGTGTATGTGAAAGGTAGAGCATGTACTAGTGCAGGTGAAATGCTCTGGTAGTGAATGGCAGCCATTTTCGTTTTTCACTATTGTAAGGCTATCTTGCTCCATAGATTAACATGGGGGATGCTGGCTACAGTGGCTACCAGCATTTCTTCTCATAGGAACAAGATAGGACATAAGAGTCTAGTTTCCCTGAACTCAGAATTTAATAACACGTATTTTAGGAAAGGTTGTTTTTAAATCCTGTGTTTGAGAACAGCACTTTTAGAAAGTTGCTGTTCTCTTGTCTGACCCTTCTGCGTGCCTTGGCCTGTTTGGGTATTGACTGTCTGGTTTGAGAGTGACACGGGCTGAGGATTCCCCAGGAGGATGGCTGAGTCAGCCCTAGGCTGAATGACTGCATCTGCAACTTGAGTGGTGGGAGGAGTTAGCACCTGGGCCTGAATAGGGCTGTGCCTGCCTTCCACAATGCTGGCTCCACCTCCTGCTGGGTGGCTGACGACCCTGCCCCTCACTCTGAAAGGAGAGGAGAAGAAAGTGCTCAAGAAACACCAAGAACTGGTTCAGACCGTGCTCAGGGCCCACTTTCACAAAGAGAACAAAAACTTTTAGGAGTATAAGTACAGGACCCCTGACAACAGAAAATTAGATCATCTTGGAATCAAGAAGGAACATCTGCCAAGGAGAAAGCTGAAACAGAAGACAATCTTCATTGTCCAGCTGTTGCTCTGCTGGATTGCCCTGCTGTTGCTTTGCTGCCAAGGAGAGGGGAACGACTGTGCTTTGTGCTGTGTCCCCTTGCTTGAATGAATCTCCAAGGGCCAGAGAAGAGCTGGCTCCCTGTTCTGAAGTCCCAGGAACAAAATGACTCCACCCCCCGCTTCCACTGAGCTCTACTGAGAGAGTTCTGTCCTTCCTGGAGTGCTTTCCCCTGTGCGGTGCCTCTGGAAGTTGTACCTGTGTTGGGAAGCTGGAAACTAAGCTTGAGAGACTTTGCTACAGAAAAGTTATCGCATCGCTCGCTGCGGAGCGCATCCCTGACAGTGCGAGGAAATTCCCGCCGCTACGAAGGTCGAGATTGTCGCAGCGCCTGTTGCCGCTGTCAGAGCCGTCACATCCTTTGTTTGCGGGACGCACCCGATCGGTGCGGGAAGTCGAACATCGCTGCGAGTGTCGTCGCAGAGCCTGTCGTGCTGGGTGAGATCGCCGCACCGCCTGCTTACGGACTGCATCACGTCGCTGCGAGAGTCATCGCCGAAGCCAACGCATCAAGGAGCTGCATGAGAGAAGATCACCGCTGGCCCGCGCATCTTCGCCCCGGAGATCGTCGCACCTCCAAAGATCGTCGCATTGTGCCTTTGCGAGAACAACCTTCCTACGGAACCCACACACCGGAATCCATACAAGTGGCCTTCCTCCCCATACAGACCGGATTCGTCGCAACACGCCCGCTGCTGCAGCGGGGCTGTCGCAAACGCCTCCCCAGGGTCTCAGGAGCAACGCATCGCTTGTTTTCCACCGCACCAGCTTCTGCTTTCGGAACTTTGTCGCAACTAAAGGTACTGTGAGCTAAACGTGATGCAACTGTGAACTTTTTCACGTGACTGTGGATTATTTTATCGCAACCTAAAGAATTTTAACGCAACCTGAAGAATTTTTATCGCAACCTTAAGAACTCTTTTGAAACCATATTCTTGAACTGTGTATGTTGGATTTTTGTCGTTTTGGTCTTGAGTAGTTTAGATTAAATATCTTTCTTTTTCTAAAACTGTTGTGGAGTCAGTTTGTGGTGTTTTCACTGTGTTACTGTGAGTGTTGGTACAAATACTTTACACATTGCCTCTGGTGAGCATAGACTGCTCATGCCAAGCTACCTAGAGGGTGAGCAGGGGTTATCTCAGAGGGTTTCCTCCTTACCCTGACTAGAAGCAAGGGTCCCTATTTGGACAGTGGTACCTACCCCTGCCAACTAGAGACCCCCAATTCTAACATTGTTGGGCAGCGGTGGGAAATTGAACTTGTATTTGTACTAGACCCACAGTGATTGGTGTACATCACTAGTGAGTGCAGACCACTACGCAACCACATACTGTTTGTTTTTCCTGGTGTTCTCCTGGAAGTATTTTTTTGGGCATACTGAGACTCTGGCTAGTGTTGCACCTGTGAAGTCCTGGCAAAATGGAAGTCAACTTTTTCCACCTGTATATCTACACAGTGGAGGAGATAAAAGCCGTTTGCAAAGAGAGGGGGCTGCCTGTGGAGACAGGTTTCACAAGGGGGGATCTTGAAGCATGCCTGTATTCCCATGAGGTCAGAATTTGGGAAGCAACACTAACAGATGATTCTGAGGAGGAGGACTTCTCTGGCAGTGAGGGAGAGAAAGATGAGTGGTTCCTTGCTGCTTGCAAAGGTGCAGAGAATTAGACCGGGAAAGCAAGGAGGGTGAGATCCGGTGGGCCTTAGCCCAGAAAGAAGAAAAACGTGTAGCTCAAGAAGTGAGCTTTGCTGAGTTGGAGGTGGAGTCCAGCTCAGATGGTGGCAGCATGGTTATGATAGCTAGTGCTGAGAGACAGGTACAAACACCCAGAGATGTGGCGCCTGACTTGAGGGAGGGCGTCGACATACACCAGAGGGTTCAGGTTTATGATGTAGTTCCAGTGGAGTGCAGTGTCCTTGAAGTGGATTGGGGGTCTGGCACAGGGGACCATATTCCTAGTAATGGGAGGGACACTCTAGTGATTCTAGATGAGAGGTACAGGGAGAGGGGTTCCCCCATGGTAGAAACCTTGGTGTGTGTGTGTGTGAAGACGAGCCAGAAGAGTGTGGGTTGTGTGACAGGGACAGTCAGATACTGTCTTATCAGTCTCAGGAGAGTGGTGTGGGATACTTGTGTGAGGCATTGGAGGGTGAGGCAAAGGGTAGCTTGGTGAACAACTGTGGGGGGCTGTGTGATTCATTTGTTGGAGAGCATATTTTAAGTCCCTGTTTTCCAGAGCTATGCCAACACCCGGTGGAGTGTGAGTTCTCTGATCCCAGAGAGCTTGTGTTGGAGGCAGACCCCTTGGTGAATTCCAGAGAGTCTGAGGAGGCATTGGGGAGTGATTCCAAAAGGAGTGGCTTAGATATCTTCCAGACCTGTGAGGTGGAAGAGGTTCAGTGTAGCCCGGTTAGGTCCCAGTGTAGTGGGAGGGGTGTAGGGGCTCATGTCCGGTCTCAGTGGAGAAGGAATGAGCGTGGGACGGTGTGTCTCACGGTGCCCGAAACCCGGTCTCAGGGCCTGGAGGGTTCCTTCAGGGAACACCAGGTTGGGGACCTGGACTGTACTTGTAGGCCATTTGAGGAAGATCTCCTAGTGTCTGTTGAATGGGGAGTGCCTGTAAACAGGCCTCCATCAGCTCTGGTGTCTGGCAGTGCCACTCCAGTTGGGAGGGTGCAGAAGTCCAGACTGAGGGGTGAGAGGGGGAAGGAGTCCCCAGTGGGAGAACCAGTGGGTCAGGGACCAGTCACAAGGGCTGAGTAGCCAGTGAGTGACCATGGTGACCTCACTTCTGTCCTGGGGGATCTTCCCGCGCTGTCAGGTGGACAGGGGTCAGGAGATCTGCACCAGGCAGACTGTCACAGGACACATGAGTTGTGTGTCACCCTCAAGGGGGTACTCTGTGAGTCCCCAGAAGTCCTGTTGTGCCAGGCAAGTGCACAACCGCAGGTGTTGGTCCCTGGGTTGGGAGGCCAGGTTCAGGATCTGCCTGACCTGGAAAGAAGGACATCTGTAACCAGTGCCCTGACCAAGATGGATCCCAGGGGTACCCCTCCAGTAGGGAGGGTGCAGCGCTCTGGAAGGGGGTGCAGAGGGAGGGAGTCCTCGCCTTTGTCCCCGGTACAACCTGAGGGGTTAAACCCTAGGTTGGGAGACCAGTTGCTGGAGGAAGGTCCTGCACTGGTAGGAAAGTTGTGTTCTTGGTGGTCTTGGTGGACAGGGTTGCCCCTGGAAGGAGGGCAGGAGTCTTACCCGGGGGTGGACTGGGCCACACCGTTGTGTTGACCAGATGGGTACTGTGTACCAGTGTGGGCATATCTGGGAGTGAGGTCCTGGTGCACCAGGCAAGTGTTCCATCGCAGGGATTGGTCCCTGGGTGGGGATGCCAGGTTCAGGTGTTGTCAGACCTGGAGGCTTTGGAGCCTAGGTTTGAGGGCCAGGTCCGGGGTGTCCCCCCTGACCTGGAATACCAGTTGCAGGATAGAACCCCTGAACTGGTGGGTGACTGGTGCAGGACACCTGCCACAGGTGCCCTGACTATTCTAGCAGGGGGTACCGCTCCAGGTTGGAGGGTACAGAGCCCCAAGGAAGAGGAGGACCGGGTGTGGAGAAGCCCACCTCAGCCTCCTGTCCAGCCGCTGGATACAGGTCCGGGACTGGTAGGTCAGTGCCAGGACGTTAGACCTGACCTGACAAGAGAGGGTGTGGACAAAGGGTGCAAAGCACCTGGTGCTACTGCCCCCCACCCTCTGATGCCACAGAGGTTTGAGAGCCCTGAGAGGCATATGGCCTGGGTCTAATCCCTGATCACTGGCAGTGGTCACTGTGGCTTGCTGTCTGTCTGTCGGGACACACCTGTGAGCAAGTTAAGTTTAGGTACTGCACAGATGGTGTCCACAGGTGAGGAGAAGGGTTCCACATGGATTGGCATGGTGGACCCTGAGAGTATGGATAGAGTGATTGAACTGGGTTTAGGACGGCGTAGAACAGGACTGCCCTGCTGTGTGGGCCAGTTTGTGTGTTCTATCGCCTTAAGCAGGGAATACCATTAAGGTATCGTTTGGTCTACCCTGGCTGTAGGCTGGAAGGGGGTTGTGTTGGAACTGGCCCATTTTGCTGGGTTATCCCCAAACTTTTTGCTTCTTCCTCCCTTATTTTTCCTAATCCGTGGCTGTTGGCAATAGGACTCTGCGCACTTTACCACTGCTGATCAGTGCTAAAGTGCATATGCTCTCTGTGTAAATTGTCATTATGATTGGATATACACGATTGGCATATTTGTATCACCATGAAGTCCCTAGTAAAGTGCACTGGGTGTGCCAGGGCTGGTGATGACAAATGCTACTAGTGAGCCTGCAGCACTGATTGTGCCACCCACATGAGTAGCCCTAAAATGGTGTCTCAGGCCTGCCACCACAGTGCCTGTGTGCAGTGTGTGAACTGCCATGTCCTCCTGGTCAGTGTCCCCACTGACCAGGCCTAACCCTTCCCTTTTTGTGCACATTGGTCACCCCTATGGAAGGCCCAAGGACCCCCCCCCCCCCCCTGGGCAGGGTGCATTGTATGTGAAAGGTAGAGCATGTACTAGTGCAGGTGACATGCTCTGGTAGTGAATGGCAGCCATTTTCATTTTTCACTATTGTAAGGCTATCTTGCTCCATAGATTAACATGGGGGATGCTGGCTACAGTGGCTACCAGCATTTCTTCTCATAGGAACAAGATAGAACATAAGAGTCTAGTTTCCCTGAACTCAGAATTTAATAACACATATTTTAGGAAAGGTTGTTTTTAAATCCTGTGTTTGAGAACAGCACTTTTAGAAAGTTGCTGTTCTCTTGTCTGACCCTTCTGTGTGCATTGGCCTGTTTGTGTAATGACTGTCTGGTTTGAGAGTGACAGGGGCTGGGGATTCCCCAGGAGGCTGGCTGAGTCAGCCCTAGGCTGAATGACTGCATCTGTAACTTAAGTGGTGGGAGGAGTTAGCACCTGGGCCTGAATTGGGCTGTGCCTGCCTTCCACAATGCTGGCTCCACCTCCTGCTGGGCGGCTGATGACCCTGCCCCTCACTCTGAAAGGAATGGAGAAGCCAGGAAAACAAAGTGCTCAAGAAACACCCAGAACTGGTTCAGACCGGGCTCAGGGCCCACTTGCACAAAGAGAACAAAGACTTTTAGGGGTATAAGTACAGGACCCCTGACAACAGAAAATTAGATCATCCTGGAAACAAGAAGGTACCTCTGCCAAGGAGAAAGCTGAAACTGAAGAAGGAAGATTGTCCAGCTGTTGCTCTGCTGGATTTCCCTGCTGTTGCTTTGCTGCCAAGGAGAGAGGAAGGACTGTGCTTTGTGCTGTGTCCCCTTGCTTGAAGGAATCTCCAAGGGCCAGAGAAGAGCTGGCTCCCTGTTCTGAAGTCCCAGGAACAAAAGGACTTCACCCCCAGCTTCCCCTGAGCTCTACTAAGAGAGGTCTGTACTTCCTGGAGTGCTTGGCCCCTGTGCGGTGCCTCTGGAAGTTGTACCTGTGTTGGGAAGCTGGAAACTAAGCTTGAGAGACTTTGCTACAGAAATGTTATCGCTTCGCTCGCTGCGGAGCGCATCCCTGACAGTGCGAGGTAATTCTCGCAGCTACGAAGGTCGAGATCGTCGCAGCGCCTGTTGCCGCTGTCAGAGCCGTCGCATCCTTCGTTTGCGGGATGCACCGGATCGGTGCGGGAAGTCGAACATCGCTGCGAGTGTCGTCGCAGAGCCAGTCGACAGTGGGTGAGATCGCCGCACCGCCTGCTTACGGACTGCATCACGGCGCTGCGAGAGTAATCGCCGAAGCCAACGCATCGAGGAGTTGCGAGAGAGAAGATCACCGCTGGCCCACGCATCGTCGCCCCGGAGATCGGCGCACCTCCAAAGATCGTCGCATCGTGCCTTTGCGAGAACAAACTTCCTATGGAACTTACGCACCGGAATCCATACAAGTGGCCTTCCTCCCCATACAGACCGGATTCGTCACAACACGCCCGCTGCTGCAGAGGGGCTGTCGCAAACGCCTCCCCAGGGTCTCAGGAGCTACGCATCGCTTGTTTTCCACCGCAATAGCTTCTGCTTTTAGAACGTTGTCTCAACTAAAGGTACTGTGAGCTAAACGTTACGCTACTGTGAACTTTTCACGTGGCTGTGGATCATTTTATCGCAACCTAAAGAATTTTAACGCAACCTGAAGAATTTTTATCGCAACCTTAATAACTCTTTCGAAACCATATTCTTGAACTGTGTATGTTGGATTTTTGTCGTTTTGGTCTTGTGTAGTTTAGAATAAATATCTTCATTTTTCTAAAAATGTTGTGGAGTCAGTTTGTGGTGTTTTCACTGTGTTACTGTGAGTGTTGGTACAAATACTTTACACATTGCCTCTGGTTAGCCTAGACTGCTCGTGCCAAGCTACCTAGAGGGTGAGCAGGGGTTATCTCAGAGGGTTTCCTCCTTACCCTGATTCGAAGCAAGGGTCCCTATTTGGACAGTGGTACCTACCCCTGCCAACTAGAGACCCCAAATTCTAACAATGCTGATGCTCTAACATTGTGCTCCGGGACAAATCACACCAAGCCACGCTGGTGCTTCCTGTACATCGTCTGCTAGGATTGTGACACACAAATATAGGAATAAGTCTAAGTTGGATTGATTTAAAGTGCTTGCGTTGGCTCCGGTGATCCAGTGAAATATTATTGCACTATTTATTCTAGGACAGTTGCTTAGCAATGCAATTTACCTTGGGCCTCCTATGCAAAAGTAGATAAAACTTAAATAACCTTAAATTAAATATTATCTGGGAATCTTGTACTAGGTAAAAATCACCATTGTACCCAGGAAATGGAGGAAGTGAAGAATGGATGGAACCTGTTCCAAGAAGGAAGGAGTGCAATGCTGTACAGAGCCAAGGGAGGCTATTGGTTCCCTACCTCAGCTGAGCCACAAAATCAAGACAGCAGTCTTCTGAAATAAAGCAACAAGGAAACAAAGGGAGTTGAGTAGTGATATAGGACAACACCAGAGCAGCAATGATAATTAGCAACAACAGAGGAAAATCCATTAAAATTGAAATTGCTAAGATTAAACTGTTAAAGCTACAAAGGAAAGTGATGATCCAAGGATAGCATCTGTGGGAACCAGTGAGTTAACTCTTTACTCCAGAAAATCTGCTCAGAGCCTTCTTGAATTAGCAATGGGAAGAGACCCATGCCCCTATTCAATGACAGAGTACTGACGTCAAGATTGACAAACACGAGGAATTTTATTGTCTCCATTTTTCCTAAATTCAATGTGCCAGAGCCCAGAGATGTCTTGCACGTTAGGAGAAGGCTCTACAAAGATGTCTAAAATTTGTCATAAGTATCCAAATTGAGAAATGATCACAGTAGGGAGATAGGACCCTCATATGCATGTGATGAACACATCTCATTGATTACCTGTAAAAAACAAATTCCCTACAGGAAAGAAGGGAAACGTTGTAGTCTACCATCTGAACGACCTCCTATGCACTTCCACTGAACACTATGGCAGCTACATCAAAGACTGTATCCATGTTCCACTGTTTTTTGGAAAGGGGTTGGGGGGTAAAATGGTGTTTTCAGGGAAGATATAGGGAACTGATAATGTATATTGTGGCACTTAAATTCAGCAACTGTGACTTGAAATAGATCTGTACCAATTGTCATTTTGTGTAGTGACCACGGTAATGCATTAATTCCTTGCCTGATTAACCAATAAAAACTGTTTTGAGAAAGAAAAAAGAAAAATTCCCTGAGGAGTTCACTGTCAAGTTTAAGTACTGTCACAGCAAAGAAAAGTTTTAGGCAATCATTATTTCCTTCGTTTTGCACACAAGGGAGTGATTTGTTGGGAGACTGTTAGACATTGGATTTCTGGTTGGCTGAGGGTTGCGCCAAAGGCAGGCAGAAACTACCACTCTAGTTAGGGCAAGGAAGTTGAACTCCAAAGATAACCCCTGCTCACCTCCTTGGCAACGTGACACGAGCAGTAAGGCTGATCCCGGAGGCAATGTGTAAAGCATTTGCGCACACACCCACCAGCAACAACATCCCAGGCCCCCCACAAAAGGAACTCCACACAAGGTTATATCAAAAATAGCCTTTGTATTGTCCAAACACATCAGATAGTAATCACACCATATACATTGTGCCAACTGGCACGGGCAATATTTACAACGGATTCTGTACACCTGACAGGGCCACATGGACCACTGTCAGGATCATCACAAAGTGAAAGCGGAGCTCTCCCGATCCCTGGGAGCCCCGCCAGACAGCATCCTTGTTAACCCGGTCCCCCATCTCGGGACCGGGACTCAGAGTGGAGCCTGCGAAACTTGGCGGCTTCTCCCCGGCCGGGGAGGAGCGGAGGTGGAGCCCGCAAGGTTCCGGCTCGCATTGCCGGCTCCGCCCATAGCCAGGCGGCAGACCTAACGTCTTCTTCCGGCGCTTCTCCCGGGCTGTGGCGGTGAGACTCGGGTCACAAAATGAGGGGTAGGCTCCCTCGCAATGAAAAGTAAATAGCAGGGTGGGCGCCCGCGGGGATAAACAGTTAAATAAGCCGGGTGGCACCAGTTTTTAGAGAAAAGTCGGTAAGCAGCCATAAGCGGGGTGGGCACCCGCGCTGCAACAATGAATGCGGGCAATATGCAGGGTAGGCTCCTGCCTGTAAATAACAAAATAAGAGAGGTATGCACCCGCGCTGCAATTGGCAAAGACAGCAATGAGGGGTAGGCTCCCTCAATAACAGGGCAAGCTAAAATAAAGTGCTTCCCAGGCGCTAGGGGACACAGAGACCACCAGGCCCCCAAGGAATGACCCCTCAAGAAAGAAAAGGGCCCAGCAACAAGCAGGGCATCACAGGACAAGGCTTCCAGGGCAAGGGAAGTCTCCGAGCCATCCTCCGGCCTGGCAGAAGGGTTCCCAGAAAGAAGTCCTCCAGCAATCCAGGGGCTGGGCAGGGCCCAGGGAGGCAGGCCTTCCCCTGGGCCCCAGAAGCAGCACGCCCCTGGTAGATTCAAGTCAGGAAACAAGAACAGTTTACATGAGGTCACAGCCTCTTTTTATACAGACATTTCCTTTGTCTCCAAAGGTACAGGCAAGGGGCGAACCAGATGCAACTGGTTCTTGAGCACTTTGTTTTGCTCAGCCTCTCTCCCTATTCACAGGACAGGCCAGGGACATCAGACACACCACAGGGGGTTGAGCCAGCATTGTGGAGGGAAGGCCCAGCCGAATTCAGGTCCCAGGTGCACTCCTCCCTCCCATCAACATGCAGATCTCTCCATTCACCACCAGGGCAGACCCATACTGACTCCTGGAGCCAGGCACACCAGCCAGCTCGAGCCAATCAAAAGCCGGACAGTCAATTCACATTCACTGCACAGACAGGCCAACTTCTAGAAGTGGCACTTATTTATTTATTTATTTATTTATAATTACATTTATTAAGCGCGCAGCTACCCGGAGGTTTCCCGGCGCTAAGGCAGACTAAATGGTAAGAAAAAGTGGGAGAAATAATGAACCATAGGGTTAAGTGTTGAAAAGCCAGGTTTTAATTCCCTTACGGAAAGTAAGGAAGCAGAATTCGGAGCGCAACAGTTGAGGTAGGGCGTTCCATAAGGAAGGGGCCAGCAGGGCAAACGAGCGTCCACCCATTTTGGCTCTGTTGGTGCGTGGAATCATGAACTTATTCTGCGTGGAAGACCTGAGTGTCCGGGGGGGAATGTATTGCTGCACTAGGGCAGACAGATAGTGAGGGGCCTTACCAGTCATGATTTTATGCATATAGCAGAGTGCTTTAAACTTAACTCTGTTCTCAATACGCAACAAGTGCAATTTCCGCATATGGGGAGTAACCGAGGATCTAGCAGGGAGGTGACAGATAAGGCGAACTGCCATATTCTGCACCACCTGGTACTTCCTGGTAACCTCCTTGGCGGCGCCCAAGAGAAGGATGTTCCCATAGTCCAGGCGGGAGATGACAAGAGCCTGGACTACGGTCCTCAAGGTGTCCGCAGGCAGCATCCACGTGATTTTTCTCAGCCACCTGATGATGGTGGTACAGGTGGCGGAGACTTTCACAGCGTGTTGCTTGAAGGTTAGCTGGTTATCGAAAAGAACCCCAAGATTGCGGGCAGACTCTGATGGAGTGGGTAAAGGACCCATCTCCGATGGCCAATGGTGTGGGCCCCAGAGTGAAGTGTCTGGGCCAAACAAGAGAAGTTCTGTCTTGTCCCCATTTAATTTTAGCTTGTGCTTCAGCATCCAATCCGATATTTGTTTCAGCCCGGATTGAAGAGAAGACGAGGGGAGATTTTTATTGGTGGAAAGGGAGTAGATGACTTGAGTGTCATCAGCATACGAGTAAATTGTGAGGCCTGCCTGTTCCGCTAAAAAAGCAAGCGGCCTCACATACAGGTTAAAGAAAAGGGGACTAAGAATGGACCCTTGGGGAACACCGTGAGTGGAGGGGAGAATAGAAGAAACAGAGGTGGAGGAAAAGACTTGGAACGTGCGGTCAGAAAGAAAATTAGCAATCCAGGCCAGGGCGGGACCACCGACGCCAACTATCTCCAACGTGGACAATAAGATGGAATGGGAGACGGTGTCGAAGGCGGCACTCAAGTCAAGCAGAATGAGTGCCACCGTCTCCCCATTATCCACTTGGCGTCTGATGGTCTCTGACACGCCAAGGAGGGTGGTTTCCGTGGAAAAACCCGCCCGGAACCCGGATTGGGAACCATGAAGAAAATTGGAAGATTCAACAAAGGAATTAAGCAAAGAATTCACATGTTTCTCCAAAATCTTGGAAAAGCAAGGGAGCAGAGAAATAGGGCGAAAATTGGAGGGGTTATTTGGGTCTGCATTTGCCTTTTTTAATAGTGGGACCACCTTTGCGTGTTTCCATTCGTTTGGAACGATCGCTTCTGTCAGGGAAGCATTCAAGACATCTAGGATAATGTGGAGGGATGCTGGGTCCAGGGAGCGCAAAACTTGCGGGGGCATGGGGTCCAGGGGGGAGCCAGATTTGATGTCTTGAAGATATTTATTTAGAAGCGCAGGGGAAATAGGATCCCAAGCAAGAAGTGGGGAGGAAGTGGGCAGTGGACCGGGGATGATATCAGGCGGAAAGTTACATAGGTCTTGAACGGAGTGAATGGGGGAGGCAGGAGTAGAATTAAAAATGGCATAAATCTTATCAATTTTTGCAAGAAAAAAATTGGCTAAGGCATTACACTGAACAGTGTCTAGACAGGGATCCTTAGGAATCGAGGAAGCACCCGAGAGCTCCTTGACTATTTTGAACAGGGCTTTAGGTCTATTTTGCGCTGTAAGAATGGTGCTGTTCGCAAAGTCAGCTCTGGCGGTGTCACAGGCCGCATGATAAGTTTTGAGGGCGGACTTGTATTCAATTTTATGGGAAGGGTCATAGTTGGAACGCCATATGCGCTCCAATTTTTTACAGTTGGATTTTTCAGGCCGGAGGGAGTCGTTAAACCAGGGAGCAGGGGGATGATGAATTTGAGATTTGTTATTTTGGGTCGGAAGACAGGAATCCAGGGCGGTGGTTAACCATGATGTAACAGCAGGGAGCTCTTTGATAGTAATCTTGGGGACCGTAGGTTTGGAGTTGACAAGAAGAGAATTTAATTTATTCAAATCAAGACGTTTCCAGTTTCTACTGGCTTTGTGAGGAAGGTCGGGCCCAGAGGAATCAGCCACAGACGTTTTGATAGCAAAATTAACAATAAAATGGTCAGACCAGAGGACAGGAGTAGAAGAAAGATAGGAAATGCCAGTTAGATTAGAAAAGATGGGATCTAAAAGATTGCCGGCCTTATGAGTAGGGTCGGAGTTGTGAAGATGTAAATCTAATGCTTCAAGATCCTGTCGGAGACGTTTAGCAATAACACAAGAGGACGAGTTGAAGTGAATATTTAGATCACCAAGAATCGTAAAGTTGGTAGACTGTACTAAGAACGGGGCAACAAGATCAGGGAATGCAGCAGCCCAGCTGCTAGCAGAGCCTGGTGGACGGTAAATCAGGGTGCCCGTTAATGTGAATTGAGGAGAGAGAGAGAGTTTGAACAGACCAGCTTCGCAATTGGGAAAGTCAAGATCTTCCCACTTGCAAGAGAATTCTCTCTTGAAGATGATAGCAATTCCCCCACCATCTTTGAGTACTCGGTTTCGCCCAACATAGGTGTAATTATTGGGGAGAGCCATGGCTATATCAGGGCCAGAGCTATCATTTAACCAAGTTTCGGTGATAAACATGGCAGCGGGGCTAGCATTCTCCAAGAGGTCAAAGATGTCTCTCTTATGTTTTGAGAGAGACCGGCAGTTGATACTAATGAAACTAAAGGCAGGGGAGGAATTGTGAAGGGGGGGAGTGGGGGTACACCTAGGGACCGGAAAATTCCAAAACGTGGATGACCTACTATCTGTGCATGATTTGAGGGAATCCAAAGTGAGAGAACAGAGAGGGCAGGAAATGGGCGCATTTTGGCAGTTCAAGACAGAGTGAGAGGGGCAAAATGATCCCCGCATCTGCAGTAGGGCAGTACGTGAATAGGACGTAGGAGTATAGACAGGGGGGTTGGGCCCAGGGCCCGTGCTGGCGCGGACGGGCGCAGACGGGCAGGACTTTGGCACGACTTCGGCGCGAAGTCGGCGCTCCCGCTGCGCTCGTCCGCTGCGCTTCCGCCATTGTGTCATGAAATACCCTGGGGGAGAAATCCACTAGACCGCTGACCTGCCAATTGGACAGCAGGGCGGAAGTGGGGATGGAGGGCGGAAGTGAGTGTGCTCGTGAGGCCACCGCCGCTGCAAACGGCACAAGCCGTGGCGGATCGGTGCCGGGAGCGAGGAGCAGAAGGATTAATCAGGAACAGTAAAAAACGTTGCGCCAAAGGTGGCGATTAAAATACACACAAAGCGCCAGAGGTGGCGATCAACTAGTCACGTTGCGCCTAGACACATTAAATCTGCACACATCATCGAATGCCGCATTCAATCTCACGAGTCCGCACATACCAAACTCGACCCTGCACTCCCCACACATCAGGACCTACCATGGACACACATATCCCCCATGCATTTCTATGGGAGGGCAGGCCAATCTCACACACGCACTCAGAGAGAGCACGCACTTTACACTGGGATACAGTGTCAAAGTGCACAAAGACCAGAACTCACTTACTTAGCTAACATTAATAGGCAAAAAGCTCAGGGGTGAACCTGCCAGAAGGGCCAAGTCCAACAGAGACATTCAAAATCATCAGGTTAAGGAGAATACGCTCTCAGGATTCTGTGGAAGACAACAACAATCCTTGGCTGGAAGGTATCAAGCGACAAATACGAGATCCATTTACTATTTTAGAAAGCAAGCAATATTGGCCCTGGAAGAACTGTGGATTGCAGTGCTATGGGAGATTCCGATTATATAAACATTACAAAATGCATAGTTGCTCAAAAATGGGTCAATTATTACTATATTGAAAGACATCTTTCCAAAGAAGAAATTAAAGGGGAAATGTCCTAATTCTTTTTGTTAAAGAGTAGATCTAAGGTCTGCATGAAATTCATATCAGGATGATGACTCGTCAACCTTAAAATACAATGCCCATTGGGTTTCAACTGTGAAATATGACATTCTGCTGAGAGAGCACTATTGAAATCCATGTAAAACCTTTGGGTTGTTTTGGGGAAGTTAAGGCATTGCTCTCCATTAGGATATGAAAGAATAGGACAACTCCTAGGAGTAGAACTTTAGAGTGAGAATGCTTTGGTGCAGTAATCTTGAAACCTAGTCATGTGGGTGTAGAAGATGGGGAATTAAAAAGCATGAATGGGTTTGAAACAGAGAAACCAGCAGGAGGAGCCTTAATATATACCTTGAAGGTGACCAACACCTATTATCTGTTTCACAGCCTCTGGTTACAAAGGAACTATAAACTAAACAAATTTCTTTAATGATGGTCTGGCTGGCTAAGCAAATAAAGGAAAATCAGTATTCCCTAGGAGTTAGGGATGCAAACATTCCTGCAGAAGAAAAAGAAGCGGCATATTGGTTTGATATGGCAAACATTATCATTTACTGCCACAAAAAGAAATACGCTGCAATTCCTGAAAAAGATTTCAGAAGGGCTAGGTGGATTCAGTTATGACCCAAAGGCAAATATCACCAAAGAAGACTTCTTCATCTTTTTTCGCATAAATCTTTATTACTTATGAAATGATAATAAGGGCAGTGATAGCAGACAAAAAGTCAGTCCTTCTAAGCCTAGTGTGGAATGGAAGGCACACTGATAGAGTGACAAGAAGATGATCTTGAAGGCAATAATTGGCTTGACAAAGAGAAAGGCTCAAAGACCAATATGATCAAGCCTAAGCTTTTCAAACATTTGATGTGCTCCATTGCTCGCAAACAGAAATGCAGAAATTGTTTATTCTCAAAACTGCCCACCCTTCTGGGTAAATAGTATCATAATCTCTCTGTAGAAATAAATATGAGCCAAAATAAAGTAAGTCTATTTTTTATCCTCAATAATACATTCAAGTTCTTCTCCAAAATGATCCACAAAACGTTAAAACAGTGGTTTGAAAAGCAGAATATTTTGAACAAGATGACTTTCTTCCCTACCTACCTGCACCAGATTTGGTCTGCATTTGTTGTTTGCATTCGTCCCAAACAGAGCTTGCTAAAATCAATGCTACATTATATTTTTTTATTTTACATCAATGTGTGATATGGATATAGATCTGGAAGACACGGGGATTAGCAAAGATATACTTGCAAACATCAAATTATGTTTTGCTGCTATCGCCTCAAACATCAGGCTAAGCCAAATTGGTAAATTGAGTGGACCATTTCCAACCACTTAAAGAGTGAAGTATGGGTGTTTTCCGACCCCATGCTCTTCCCTTAAACACAAATGACCTCTACAAAGAGGTGTTGTCTGCAACTCAGATAACCTTTAAGTTTGAGCACTGCTGTATGCAGAGGATTCAAACTCAATTGGTTATACACTAGAAGGGTTACGAGCCCAGCTCTAAGCTATTGTAAAGCATTGCAAGATATATGGGTAGAAAACAAACACAACTAGAACAAGGACAATGTTCTTTGGGAAGCACTGCCAAAAACGAAGGCAGCTCTGTCCAGAGAGTGCAGAAGTGTAGGGAGTTCACACCTTTTTGTACCTAGGCATTATGTAGAGATTTGAGTTGATTGGAGTTGATGAAAACATGCTAGAGAGATCTGAAGCTCATTACATAATGCAATTCTTCATTTCATCAGGGTCATGATAAATATTTTTCTACATTGATGATGTGGTGCAGGCTAAGGTAGGGAGACTGAGAGATGATATTGTTGGGCTATGGGACCCGGACAAAATGTGCAGAACAGAACTGGGTCTTAGGAAAGGGAAATCAATTTTTTGAACAAGCTACTGAGACACTTTCAAACAACACATACTGACATTTTATCTTAGTTACAACACTATTAAGAACAGACTTAGAATGATCCCTAGTAAAAGTGCAGTGGAGCCTTTAGCAGTATCATTTAATTGACTGATCCACAAGGCGTGGAGAGAACACAAAAGCTTGTCTGCGGTAATTACATTTACATATGCCTAATCAACAGAAGCTGGAATCTTCAATAAAGAAATCAGCCATATTTGACAAAACTGGGCCTGGTATCAACATAAGACACATCTTTGATGATAAACAAGAAATATGTGGCCTAGGGCCAAATGTGGATCCTTCAGGCAGTAGACAAATATGACATAATTTCCTAGATTGATAGGCGTAGTCAATACATCCTTGATCCCCTAACCGCTTTTGATGACATTAGGTAACCCACATGAGCGAAGACACTTCCCTCTCACCAGGAGTGGCAGTCTTACTATCAGCCCTGTCATGGTAAAGAGAAAGTGGGTATTAGAAGATAAGAGCATGCGTGGCCAGTGAGAAGATCTTTATACCTTTGTGCTGCAATGCGCGCTAACTTGGGAATATGGGAAATCCTATTTCAATGGTCATTGCATGAGAAAGACTAGAGACTGACATAACGGTTCTACTTTACATTTGAGTGGTATTTCGGATGCAACTTATCACACGATGGCACAAAATTTAGCAAAAAGGTAGACAGAAAAAACAAAAGGCTATATTTTCTACACAGTACTGAGTTTATGACGGAGTTTGCCTGGATTACAATTATAGTTTATGTTTTTGCATAGCCATAGAACAAGCAGCTCTAGAGATAGGTGTACAATTTGTTTTACCAAACTTTTTTCATCATTTTGATTACAAATGGCGGTGGTAAGTCAATAAGTTGACAAACACAGGTCAAATGTTAGGATATTTTGTATTTCTTTGCCTGGGTATTCAGGTAATGCTGTACTATGGTTTATGTCACACTAGTAATATTCACCAGAAGAAAGGGACGTCATACTTCTATTCAAGGTAAGGACAGTTAAAATACCGAGGATTCTTATCCCTTGCATAATGGATACAAAATTCCTATGCTTGTAATAATATATTAATGTAGTACAGAACTGTATTTTACAAAAACGTTTCCTTTTTAAGTCTCATCTACCAGATAGCCTTTATCTGTCTGTGGGAAACATGCCTCTTATGGACAATACCAAACAAAAAATACAGTGGGCTACGAACCCACCCATTTCAAACCATGGACTGACATCATTGTCACTCTTATTTGCTGGCTTCTTTTTCAATTGTTTGCCTTCCCCTTCTTGTGCTTGCACCTCCCCTAGAATATAGCCTCATTAAAATAATTTTGATTGTTGATTGACTACCTTGTATCTATACTGTTGTCTTGGACACTTCGTATTGCTTTCTCCTTAGCCCACTTGTTCTCTCCCTCTGTGCTACTGTTCCTGTAGTATGTTCTCCCTCCTTCGCCTACTTCCTCTCTTGTGTGTGTGCTGCTGTTCCCATGAGATGCAAAAAACAATTCTCCTACACTTATATTTCAAAAATTAATATAAATCAAATTCATACTAACATATTTAATAACCATTACTCGAGCATCAACAAAGAATTTTTAAACTCACGGTAATCAATACTTTGTTTTAGACTAAAGAAGTGCAACAACCAAGGTATACTTCACCAATAATTTATTCTCATATCATAAGGTGAATAGTAGATACATTGGCTATATCAATGTAGGTGAAGTAGGTAAGGTAGGTTTTAAGAGTAAATTGGATGTGTTGTTTATATTTGTTTAAATCTATTTCATTTGTATTTTCAACTTTCTGTTGCAAAAAGGCAGTATTCTGGAAGCATTGAACGAAACTACATGGAATAAATGTATCCACATTTTCCTTGTGTCCAACTGTGCCACTGGGATGCATTTATGTTAGTGCTGCTCTTCCTCTGTGTGAAAGCAAGTGACTGTAATAAAGTATGAGTACACTGCAGTTCCTACTTGTATTTGCTGTGCTGTTAATCAATCTTTGTCTGCTCATTAATGGTCACTCCAAAGTACACTTCTAGGCTGAGAATGACTGCTTCGCACTCATCCCAGACTATGTTGATATTGGTGGCAAAGCAATTCTTGTCCGGTAACACATGCCTTTTTACCTGCACTAATGTAAGGACTTTGTCCTTTGGTACTCCTGTGCAAATGTCTGTGTAGTCTACATTATATAGAAGTCCCTTTACGATCCTTGTGAGATGAACATGCATTGGTAGTATATGTGTTTATTACGAGTGTTCCACGGTATCAAAAGTGAACTATGGTGGAAATTATGCTATGTGAGGTGTATTTGTAAAGCACACACTCAACTGTGAGTGTATCCTGGCACTGATTCAGTGTGTGTGCCTAAGTCTGCCTGTGGTAGGTTTGTTAAGAAAAAATTCTGGGGCTTCAGTTTCTTGTGGCATAAGAGAAGAGAGCAGGAAACTCTGACATGGAGTGGGAGGTCATTCCATGCTTTAGAAGTGATGTAAGATAATGCCCTTCCTTTTGAATTGATTCTCTGTATGATATGTGTGAATAGAAGCCCTACAGAGTATCTGGGTAGTTGGTGGAAGGAGATGCAATCATTGAGGAAGGAGGTACCTGAGATGTGTAGTGCCTTGAATGTGTATGTGAGAAGTTTGAGTTGATCATGTTTGTGTATCAGGAGCCAATGTAGTACCCTGAGCAGTGGTTTAATTGCATTTAGTGTGGGAGGTTGAGAATGGGACTGCCTGCCGAGTGTTGAATGGTTTGTAGTCTTCTCGTAGGATGACTTCATGACAATGGCACAAAGCTTTAAATTGACACCTTTCTTGAACAGGGAGACAATGAAGTTTCCTTAGATACATGGACATTTTATCTAATTTGCCACAGCTGAAAACCTGTCTAGTTGCTGATTTCTGAATTAGTTGTAATTTATATATCACATCTCTTGGAATATCAACATATTGCACATTACAGTTGTCCAGCCTGCTTAAAATCAAAGTTTGAATCAAAGGTTGTCCGGACTGTTGAGGGAGGAAAAGGAGAATCGTTTTAAGTTTCTTCATGATTATTAAGTATGGGCCGAAAATTCGTTCCGCTCGTTGAATTTGGGATTTTCCGCAATTTCGCGATCCGCGAATCTCGGGAAATTGAGGAAAAATCCGTGAATCCGCGAGTGGTACGAATTTTTTCCTGGAAGCACTTATAGGCTTACATCAGGTGCCCAAGTTGAAGCTAATTTCTTTGTAACCATTTACTAAATGGTTACAAAAAAATTAACTTAAACTTGGGCACCTGCTGTAACCCTGTAAGTGCTTCCTGAGGGGCGCCTCCAGAGTTCGTTGCCTACTTGCAACTATTCTCTGACCCTGCTCTGACCCTCGAAGCAGGGTCAGAGAATAGTTGCAAGTATGGCACAATGCTCCTGTCACAAAAATTAAACCGCAACAGGAAGCACTTACAGATAAGGAAGCAGGTGCCGGACTTGATGCTCAAATTCAGTAACACATTAATCAGCCCCAAATTAATTTGTCTCGTTTGAGGCTGGTTGGGTAGGTGTGCTTTCTCCCTATAATCTACAGTGGTGAACCAGAGGGTGCTGTGATGAACCAGAAGGTGCAGTGGTGAACCAGAGGGTGGGAGTGGTGAACCAGAGGGTGGCAGTGGTGAACCAGAGGGTGGCAGTGGTGAACCAGAGGGTGGCAATGGTGAACCAGAGGGTGGCAGTGATGAACCAGAGGGTGGCAGTGGTGAATCAGAGGGTGCTGTGATGAACGAGAGGGTGGCAGTGATGAACCAGAGGGTGACAGTGATGAACCAGAGGGTGGCAGTGGTGAACCAGAGGGTGCTGTGATGAACCAGAGGGTGGCAGTGATGAACCAGAGGGTGACAGTGATGAACCAGAGGGTGGCAGTGGTGAACCAGAGGGTGGCAGTGGTGAACCAGAGGGTGCTTTGATGAACCCGAGGGTGGCAGTGATGAACCAGAGGGTGGCAGTGGTGAACCATAGGGTGGCAGTGGTGAACCAGAGGGTGGCAGTGCTGAACCAGAGGGTGGCAGTGATGAACCAGAGGGTGCAGTGGTGAACCAGGGAGTGACAGTGGTGAACCAGAGGGTGGCAGTGGTGACCCAGAGGGTGGCAGTGATGAACCAGAAGGTGGCAGTGATGAACCAGGGGGTGGCAGTGGTGAACCAGAGGGTGGCAGTGATGAACCAGAGGGTGACAGTGATGAACCAGAGGGTGGCAGTGGTGAACCAGAGGGTGGCAGTGATGAACCAGAGGGTGGCAGTGATGAACCAGAGGATGGCGCTGCTAAACTGCCCGGGAGCCCTGTGGTTGTGAGCCCCCGCGCTACTGAACTGTCCCGGGGCCCAGTGGGTGTGAGCCGCCGTGCTGCTGAACTGCCCCGGAGCCCTCTCAGTGTGAAAATCATTCATGCTCAATTGCCTGGAAGCCCTCTGGGTGTGAGCACACATTGTGCTAAGTGCCCCCCTGCCCCCAGTACAGATATACCCGTACCGCACATCACCATTATGCTCTTGCACCATGAAGTCTGGTGTCTGGATCTGGATGCTCCTGATCCGTGTAGGTAGTACCACCATCTGGTGCAGTCAAAATGTAAAGTCATAACTTGCTACACAGCACCTTACAGATAAGGAAGCAGGTGCCGGACTTGATGCTCAAATTCAGTAACACATTAATCAGCCCCAAATTAATTTGTCTCGTTGAGACTGATTGGGTAGGTGTGCTTTCTCCCTATAATCTACAGTGGTGACCCAGAGGGTGCTGTGATGAACCAGAAGGTGCAGTGGTGAACCAGAGGGTGGGAGTGGTGAACCAGAGGGTGGCAGTGGTGAACCAGAGGGTGGCAGTGGTGAACCAGAGGGTGGCAATGGTGAACCAGAGGGTGGCAGTGATGAACCAGAGGGTGGCAGTGGTGAATCAGAGGGTGCTGTGATGAACCAGAGGGTGGCAGTGATGAACCAGAGGGTGACAGTGATGAACCAGAGGGTGGCAGTGGTGAACCAGAGGGTGCTGTGATGAACCAGAGGGTGGCAGTGATGAACCAGAGGGTGACAGTGATGAACCAGAGGGTGGCAGTGGTGAACCAGAGGGTGGCAGTGGTGAACCAGAGGGTGCTTTGATGAACCCGAGGGTGGCAGTGATGAACCAGAGGGTGGCAGTGGTGAACCATAGGGTGGCAGTGGTGAACCAGAGGGTGGCAGTGCTGAACCAGAGGGTGGCAGTGATGAACCAGAGGGTGCAGTGGTGAACCAGGGAGTGACAGTGGTGAACCAGAGGGTGGCAGTGGTGACCCAGTGGGTGGCAGTGATGAACCAGAAGGTGGCAGTGATGAACCAGGGGGTGGCAGTGGTGAACCAGAGGGTGGCAGTGATGAACCAGAGGGTGACAGTGATGAACCAGAGGGTGGCAGTGGTGAACCAGAGGGTGGCAGTGATGAACCAGAGGGTGGCAGTGATGAACCAGAGGATGGCGCTGCTAAACTGCCCGGGAGCCCTGTGGGTGTGCGCCCCCGTGCTGCTGAGCTGCCCAGTGGTTGTGAGCCCCCGCACTACTGAACTGTCCCGGGGCCCAGTGGGTGTGAGCCGCCGTGCTGCTGAACTGCCCCGGAGCCCTCTCAGTGTGAAAATCATTCGTGCTCAATTGCCTGGAAGCCCTCTGGGTGTGAGCACACATTGTGCTAAGTGCCCCCTGCCCCCAGTACAGATATACCCGTACCGCACATCACCATTATGCTCTTGCACCATGAAGTCTGGTGTCTGGATCTGGATGCTCCTGATCCGTGTAGGTAGTACCACCATCTGGTGCAGTCAAAATGTAAAGTCATAACTTGCTACACAGCACCAATAAACACGTGTCCCCCCTGGCACCGGTATGCGCATGTACCAGGCGTGCAGCACCCGCATGGCACTGCACCCTACTGCCCAGCGCCAGCATATGTCTGTACGGGGCAGTTTAGTATGAGATGGGACATTGTCCAGCAGCAGCAGCTGCATGCGCCTGAACCCACTGAGCAGGATCAGAATGGCTTCGTACCAACACGCGCAGCAGAGCTATCTTGGAAATCTGAAGGATTCTGGGGTCCTGTGGCAAACGTATTTTTGCATCCATGAGTTTCCCGAGCTCCATCCCCCTGTAGCTCCTGTGACCAGGAGGCTGTTTTTTCCTCATCTGCTGCTCTACTCAGTCTCTGACCCTTTATAAACAAGATGCATGTGAACTTGCATAGAAGCCCCGCCCGTTTGGCCCCGTCCACCACACACTAGCGGTATGAAACGTCTTCCCGCCCGTCCCCACTATAATGGCCAGCTCACTCAAGGGGCTTGGCGCCTTTTGGCGTGCTGGCAAAGTTACAGGCACACGTGGTCACATATTTGTGGAAATGGCAAATCTGTGAGTTCACGGGAAAATTCGTCGGGAACTCGCGAATTTTTTTTGCCTTTTCGCGGTCCGCGAATTAGCACATTTCGCCCATACTTAATGATTATGAAACAGGTAGGTGTAAGTTTAGTATCAAATACAACACATAAATTGTGAGGGGTTGTTGCCTAGGCCCTAATGATTGAGGCCACCAGGCAGAGAACCAACAGGATGAATCGCAAAACACCAATATTTCTGTTTTTTGCAAATTTAGTTAGAGAGAAATGGCAGTTGCCAAAGGCAATTTTTAAATTGGTCTTGTAGTTGGCTCCGATTCCCTTCCATTCTGATTATTACTTGTGTGTACGTTGCATACCCACAAATATGTAAAAATAAAAGAGGCAAGCACATCACCAGAAGGAGGGACATAATATTGAGAAAATGGGAATAAGTAAGGATCTCATGAAGAGACTATTAATTAATATGCACTCAAAATAGGACAGACATGACATCCATCACTGTTTGCTTCATGTGCCACATCCACAAAACACCAAATCCATCAACACATTTTCTTTTCTTTAGTGAAAGACATCCATACTCATCTCTCTCTGTTGCATCCCCTGGCTGGAAAATGATCATTTTCTGCTCACTGATGGTAATCCATATGAACTTCTGGACTGGTGGAAACTGGAATCACTTGTGGCTCTCTTCTCTGGAATTCTGCAGAAACAAAATGACAAGGCAGAAGATACACTTCCCTGTGATAGGCTTGTATTATGAAAAGGCCAGGCATTTATATGTTTCAGACCTGCCCTATCAGTCTCCAGAATGGCATATATACTGGAACTTTGGACAGAGCAACCTGATTCCTGTGACAACTTGTCGCTTTTACACTGTGAAAAAGAGGAGCAGGATCCTGGGGTAAAAGAAGCTACATGTGGCCACTGGATCACCACTGGAATATGTGCAGAATCATGTCCGACTGCCAATTTTACGAAAGAATTTTACATAAGAAAACAGAAGTCTAGCTGATCTGGAAATAAGACAAGAGAGAAAAATCACCAAAGTCATGGAGCTATAGACATGTTTGTAAGGATGTTCACTGGTAAGCTTGCACCATGCCCAACAGTCTTCATGCCAGTAGAGTATTCATTTTTCTCTGCTCATGTCCAAATATTTGTTTTGGGGTTATTTGCCTTCAAACCCCTAGAATAAATATGTTCCTTGTGACTGAAGATAACCATTATGTTTTCAGAATCATTTTAGAACCACCTATCAAGTGCTTACAGTTTTGATGTTATCCTTGTTTCCAATTGTAACTGGTTATTTATTTTAAGGTCATGTTGAAGGAGGGCATTTACTAAATTGGGTGACACGCTTCTTATTTTATAGTGTACTTTTGCAAAAAACAATTATTCTATCTTTGCAACTGAAAACTGGGATACCACATCAATTGAGGTGTTAAGTTTTTCACCAGAAGGAAAGTCAGGAAAATGGATGGCTAGACATGAAGGGGCATATTTACTAGGGCATTGTGTCATGCTTGCACCATGGAATGTGGTACATACAAGACTCAAACCCCCACGTCATATTTATAAAGCCATGGAAATTCACTTTATATGGCTTTGAATGGCTTCATAAATATGAAGTGTTACAGCTTAAGTATTGATGATACACTTTCAGATATAACCTCAACTACCCTACTGAAACCATATGGCTAGGATGTTTACTCAGGTACAATTCTTGACCACAGATGTAACAGGGAAAGGTCCATCGGAGGACCTTTCCCTGTTATAGTGAGGGGTGAGGAAACAGGATGTCCAACTGTCAGCTACCCAATGAGGACCATCAATTGGTAGGCAACTCATTGATTGTTAATCAAGTTCAGGTAAATTTGTCTTAAATCCATGCTATAGAAATAAAGTATGGTGTTTGATAGATCGAACCTCCTAAAGAAGTTTATCCTAACTAGAATCATGCAAACCAAAAGCTCTGCTGTGGCTACACAGACCAATAGCAGAATCAACACAGGCTCTACGGAAAGAACATTAAACATAATGAGACAACTTGAGAGAATTTCGTCCTTGTATTAAAGATCCAAAATGAATGCATATAAGTAACATTTTAAGATGTTCAGTCAAAAATCTAACAGTTCAAAATATAAAATCACACATCTAGTTGAAGTAATCTATCCCTAAATAAAATAATCTATAAGAGGATGGTTTTTACTCAATAATACAATTTATATCATCAAAAAAGCAAGAGTTAGTTCTCAAAAGTTCTCTTAGCATGGGAAAGGGGGTCAAGTTAAAGTCCAATAGGGGCAAAGTCCAGGGGAATGGGCAAGGGGAAATGGAGAATATATCAGGGAAGTTCAATACTGGTATCTCAATAAACTGCTTCAAATCTTCCGACAGGCAAGTTTATAAGCAAGGGCAAAGAGGCAGAATAAAGAAGGATTAGCGGGCAGGTAGGAGGCAAGGGAAATAGTCAAAAGGCAGACTAAACTTAGACGTAAGCTCTCCTCAAAAGGTGCAAAAAGCGTCTTTTCACTCCTCCACCTGAATGGTGAAGTTTTACAGTACACGTTTGTCATCATGACATCAATAGTAGGTCCTCAATGGTCTGATCTTCATGTGATCATCTTTCCATCCTTCCAGGTACAAAATCTTACTCAGGAATATTTCCCTACACGTGTCATGAGAAATGAATGCCCTTCCATTCTCACAGCTTAGTTGACAAAGAGTTTGTTCATCTTGGTAATTTTTATGAATGTAGGGTAAAAAGCAGTCTTTGTTTTAAAAAAGAATGTTGTTTGAACCAAGAATAAATAAAGCAACATTTTAAGAAATGTATCAAAGCTCAATGCACAAGATCAATTATTAAAAAATGCAGAGGGTTTTGAAATAAAGTGGCCTAAGGAGAAAAAGCATCTGAATGTTTTTAAATTCAACATTCATTTTTTTACATAATAAACTCCTAATTAAGTTTAAGCATAATAAAATAAATCACACATATCATATATATTTTTTTTGTAAAATTGTCAGTATTGATTACAAGGAAATGATCAAGTTGGAGTATGGCCTACTGCCACTATTTCAAAAAAGTAGCAACAGGTATATTCATTCTAAAAATCATTAAAATAAAATTTATCTCGAACACATATGTTCTTCATAATATTAGGCACTTATACTGAAAATGTCAGATCTTTAATATGTTTAATTCGTGAATTGCACCAAAGTCGAGTTTGTTAGGATACTCGACAATGAAGTCAATAACAATGCTCAGTTATCATCAAATTCTATGACATCTCTTCTTAATTATATAAGGTAATCAGGTACAAAACCATCTTAAATTCACTAATTGATTAATCCTTCTGTTTCTACCTAGTCAAGCACGCTTTCATGGTGCTGGTACATCAGCTTCCAATCGTGTGCAAAGTGCACATTTACTTTTATTGCTGAGAATCATTTAAAGTGTCTTGAAAAGCAAGGTCAGATTTTGTGCTGTATCAAGCGAAATGCAACACAGCGCAAACAGCTGAAGTTGCATTACTCTTCTTGACGAAGGCATTTCATGGGCATTGCAGTGGGTGTTCCCATGTAAATCCCATGGTTTTTGACATATTCTCAGATTTACTAAACCTGGCACACCTGGAAATGAGTCAAAAAGATACGCCTCCCTACGTGAGCCATAATGACGAGAAATATCTTTATTTCTCCTTGTTTTTCCTCTGCTTCTCAGGATTATTATTGTGCAGTAAGGTGCCCCTGCCTGCTCAACAACAATCATGCTTACAAATCAGGCACCCTTGCACCATGATGCAAGGGTGCCTGCGTTGGCGCTAGGCTGCTGAAACGGCGACAGCACAGGGGGTAAGTACAGGGATGCATCACATTGGATAGTTACACTGCATTGCTGCCCTTTCCCTGTGACGCAGGGCAGTGCAGCAAACTAACTTGCTGTGCTGCCCAGTGCCAAAATTCTGGTTAATATGCCCAAAGTGTCAAAATTGCTATCTTGAATCATTTTAGTCCAGCACTTCTTCTGTGTCAGTGACAAGAATTTTAAAATTAGTCTGTAAAAACTTTAGATTTAGGCCTATGAGTTCCCCATGTGTAGTTCCTTAAAATATATTGGACCTAGGGCTGCATGTAAAAACACTACCCTAATTCTTATGGGTTGTAGCTTAGGCCCAGAATGTTTTCCATGTGTCTGAAATTTGTAACTACTCTTTATATTTTTGTGTAAAGAAGCATTACATTTTTCTTTAAAGATACTGCACTGCTTGAAAAGGAAGTTAATTGGGTTGTATTTGCTGTTTCATACTGTATCTTAGGGTCACCTTTAGAAGCTGGCAGGTCCCTCAGCCAACGAACATCCACCACAATTAAATATTGCCCACTGCCTACTGGGAATCTCTTTGCTGAAAGTGCATCTAGTAGGGTGTCACACGCATAGGTGTGCATAGCTGAATACTGAATATGCCACAATGTGGTTGCGACCTACAAAATGGTTAACGTCAGTCAGATGAGCACAGGTTAAAGAGAAATTTGCAAAATAGGGAAAACCCATTTTCTTGAACAAATTAAGGAAAAAATTGCAAGCAATTCAATTTCAACAGAAATATCCAGTGAGGAAAAGTAGACAGGAAAAGTGGAAAGGTGAGAGGTGATAGGTGGGGGTAAGAGAACAGTAATTTGTGTATATGCTGGAGATGAGGTTCTAGGGAATGGAAATGGGGCAGAGCTAATAGGGTATGGGTGGGGAATGGTAGTCAGGGACAGAGGTAAAAAATAAAAGATGATGTAGAGGTACTCCGATATTAGCAGAGGCACTATTACATAGTTATGAATACATATATTAGGTTTTAACGGGAGCTAAAAGGGTTTAGGTAGGGAGGAGTTGTTAGGGTACATGCAGGGTTAGAGGAACTAGGATATTACTATGCAAATACACTACGTTTTAGAAGAAATATTAGGGGCTTATTTCTAAACCCCTCGCGCCACCGGTGCATCACTTTTTGTGATGCAACCGTGATGCAGGACCCTGACCAAATTTAACAGGCAGCACTGAGCCTCTTATTTTGGCTTAATGCTGCCTTGTAACTATTGTTACATTTAACACCATTTTCGATGTGAAAGGGGCCTGCAATGGGTGTTGCTGTGGGCGTTCCCATAAACATCAATTGCTTTTTGACATTGCCCAAGATTTACAAGACATCGTAACTCTGAGGCAGCGCCAAAAACAAATGCCTCCCCAGGGGAGGCATAAGGGAGGCAATACAAGGAGAAATATTACTATTTGTCCTTGTTTTTTCTTTTTCTATGTGTTCTGCAGAATGCAGCACACATAGAAAGAGGAATAAGCCTCTTGTGATTGTTAATCCATATTGTCATCCCCGCAAAGCAGGCACCCTTGCACCACAGTGCAAAAGTGCCTGAATTGGCGTACAGCAACCCATCGTGCGTCAGCGCAGGGGAAAAGGTCAGGAATGGACCGTATCTGATAGATAGTGCACATTCCTGCCCTTTACTTTTGCAGTACGGCAGTGCTGCAAGAAGACCTGCGGCGCTGCCCTATGGCAAATATTCACCAATGAGGGCCATATTTGTATAGGTTGGAGGGGCACTATGGTATAGATGGGGTTAAGAATACTGAGGTATAAGCAGATGTACTACATTGAAGTAAAGATACTAGCGTATTGGCTGGGGCATAATTACTGGGGTGACCGATAGGGATTCTACTCTTTGATCTGGCACAGCTCCCCTGGGTAGGTATTTATCTTTCTGCTCAACTTGAAAAAGTGAATAAAAGTGGATCTCTGCCTCCTCTTAAACACATGTTTGTTTTGTACATTCACAGAGGGAGGGGGGCAGGGGTTGGTAAAATGTCTATGTTTGCAACAGGATTTCAGTCTCAAAAGACCGATACACATGATACCGTTTTGGTATTTGGAAGGTACTCCCCTTCCAGATACAGAATCTGTATTCATTTCTAAATCCATTTAACGACTCCGAAAAAGTTTCCAAATTGCTAAATGCATTTCTAAACATATTTAGTGATTCTGAGGGGTAGCAAATGCTAAAACCCTTTGTACAACAGGCTCATGGGTCCCAACATTTCACTCCGTAGCCATGAACTCTGTAGTGGCCAAGAGCTCCTGTTTGCCATGCTGCTGTGCAATTTCTGATGGGCAGCACAGTCAAGTATGTGTGTGTGTGTGTGTGTGAGTGCATGCGTGCGTGCATGGGTGTGTGTGTGTGTGTGTGTGTGTGGGTGTGTGAGTTCGGTCACGATCTGGTGGAGTCCAATGTTGTGGAGGTCCAATGTTGTGGATGTGCTGCTGGGGTCTATTGGTTGTCGAGGTGGAGGTTAAGGTCTCCCAGTAGGATGTAGTTGGTGGACGCGATGGCATTCGGGAGATGATGTCCGTGATGGAGTTGGCAAAAAGTCCACAGGGTACAGGGGGTCGGTAGATGAGGGCTCCTCGGAGGGTGGAGGTTGGGCTGGCCAGTATATTGAAGTGAAGGTGTTCCATCAGGTCTCTGGGTTCGTCGGGGATTGTGCTCAGGTTGAGAGTGGATTTGTGGACGATGGCGATTCCTCCTCCCGGGCGGGTGGGGCAGTCCTATAGATTACACTGAGCTACTTAAACTGTCCTTTTGATTAGAATAAAGAGTTATACATGTTACATTAGTTTTCAGATGAGTGTTCAACATTTTCATCATGTTCGACACCATATGAATCTATGAATATTGTCAATGAGAAGCTTCAGGTATTACCTACTGTGGTTTCTACCTGTTGTTTAACAAACCATTCCAATTGTACAGTGCGGTAACAATATTTTTTTTGCTCTCTTTGTTGGTGAGCATGCATTTATACTGCATTACCCCAAAACAAGATAGACGGGTGTGGTAGAGACTAAAACCTGAACACACAGCTTCAGTCTAGAATATACTCAGTCAGCTGAACATGCAAAGTGAAGACGCCAGTTTTGAGCACCAACTAGTAAGTTCAATTTTTATTATCAAAGCACTGCAATTATTTTCAAACAAAGTGTCACAACATGTACAGAAAACATAACATAAAAATCATCCATATCATTCTTACTGTTACAAGAAACCTGTAAGTTAGAATAACAGCAAAACAGTGAGATGACAAGATGTACTCAGAGTAAGAATGCAACATATAATTATTTAACTTTAAAACTGCAAAATATAATATAGAAGTGAAACGAATCAATCTGTCAAACCATATCAAAGTGCTTTTTAAAGTGAAGCTAAGAGAAAAAAACAAATACATGTACAAGCTCGCAGAGTTCTCAAATCCACACTGAAATCAACCATAAAAATCTCAGAAGGCATTATGCTATTGACTAAAAAGCGAGGCGGTGTCAGACCTGACAGTTTAATAGAGAGGGGACTGCAGGCTCTATAACCCAGAGAAAAAGTGTAGTGTCACATTTATTTGCCTTGTGTTCATATGAGAAGCATTCTGCATATCTTCTACATTTGTGTATCCACAAGGGTGAACCAAAGGGGGACCACAGGCAAATACTTCTACAACCTTCCATGCTTAGACATGCTATGATTAAATAATGTATACTACTGGTCATCAGCATTGCTTGGCTTTTGGTGACCTACATTTTCACTGGATGACCAGCTAGTCATTTTGTGTTTAACTCCTGGGAGTTCTCCAACCACATCAATGAACTTACATTTTATTGCACTGTACTACGACAATTCATCACTAGGTCTATGCACATTGCTAGGTTTCACCTGCAGAGTGATGTGCTTGTGAAACCCTTTGTATATATACAACTTAAAAGGGGCTACATCCTGCCCTCACTTTTCTTTGGTTGATGTGCTTACCATTTCCTTATCCTCTATTTCTATTGGCTTAGCATGCTGTTTCCTATTGTTGTTCTGTGTATTTCTCTTATTAGTCTTCTATACCTCAAGTACTGTTATCATCCACTTTGGGGGACTTATTTTAAACTTTTTGCCAGCACAGCGCTTGTGCTGTGCTTATTTTTTATGTCTCGACCTACGCGGCGCGCATGCGCTGCATAGAAAAAAGACCTTTTGGAATGGATTCGCTTTTCGCCCTAAAAACGTGCACACGTTGCATTGCTTTCAATGGCAACGTGTGCACGTTTGGTGATTCCCTTGCGGGAGCGAGCTTTGCCTCCATATGTTTGTAATTAACTTGCAAACATATGGTACCCCTGCTCGCTCCTGCAAGGGAAACGCTCTGCGAGTCTTTTTTTCTACTTTGTTTTTTTTCTAACTTTGAAGCTGAGCACAGCGCCGCTTCACAGACACCGCACTCGGTTTATTGATATATTTCTTTACTTTAGCACTGAGCACAGCGCCCACTTCAAGGACACCATGCTCAGTGTTGAAGTTAAGAAATATATCATGAAACCGAGCACGGTGTCCATGAAGCGGCGCAGCACTCAGTTTTAAATTAAGCTTTTGCAATACAATCGGACCGATTACATTGCAAATGCTTGTTTTATTAGCCGCTCTGCTTGTCCTAATTGGCTACTGAGGCTGAAACAATTTTATTAGATTTTGCTTTGTCTCATCATTAGTATCATTTCTTTTTGCTTAAAATAATGGAGGGGCTGCAGTGCCAGGAGATCCTCAAGATTGGTGGAGGCCATTAGAAAGTGATTTGCTAAGAGTGTAGGCGAAGGGAAACGCTCTACCCGCTCTGTACTCTTCTGCAGTGCCCTGTTTGCTTCCATTCTTTCAGTGTTTTTTACAGGAGAGTCGAAGACAGAAAAACGCCGGCTCTGACAGAATTTATTCTGGGGAGCTGTACATACACATCGATCCGAGCCCGAGGGGATACAGGCAGAATGCAGAGCTTGATAAAAGTATATTAAAAAATATAAGCCTTTCCTGTTCATCTGTAGGCAGGAGGAAAACAAGAGCCTTTCGTTTTCTGCAGTGCTAGCTCGGGCTGACCTTAAAATATCGGGGTTTTGCAGCCAGTTATCCGGGAGCATTTGAGGGGTTGGGGGGAAGGGGCGACTTCTTCTGGAGGTGCCACTGACATCCATGAGAAACATTCCCAGGGCTCACTGTGGCTAGCTGGGGGGACGTTACTGGCTGCAAAGTCCAACCGAGTGCCTCCTGCTTGGAAACATCGGTTAGAAGGAATGCGTCACCATGCATCTACTTACCAGTCTTCATTAACTCAGAACTGCAACATGTCATTTCAAACCTTCCTGTGCAACTCACTTTGCACTGGTTGCGCCTATAGGCACGGTTCTCGTATCTCACATCTACCACGTCACTGCAAGAGGAGGGAAGACAGATATGTTTTGTCTGAGGGAGTACCTGTAGAATAGACAGGTTTATGTGTGTTGTGCTCTTCTTTTTATGTTTTGATACAGGTAGGTTATGTTATGTTATGTTCTGTCATGTTATGTATTGTATGTTAAGTTAGCTATGTATAGTATGGTATAGTATGGTTTGGTATGGTATGGTATGTTATGTTAGCCAATATCCAACTCCTACATTGCCCGTGGCGTGTCTGTCTTTTGTTTCCGTTATTCCACCCAACCACCCCCTCACACTATACTGCTTTAAAAAAAAAGGTATTTACTTTTTTGCAGTTTTAATAGCGCAAATGCGACCGAAGGTATCAGAGTGCTTTACATGACCACCAGTTGCATTACAGACGGACAGATTCTATTTTCAGGTAGGGGAGATTAAGTGATGTGTACAGAATTACAGGATGCTGGTGCCGACACTGAGATTTGAATCTGGTTACTCAGCTTCGAGGTATGTTGCCCTGGCAGTTACACCACATCCGACCTCCTGTTCCTGCTTGTTCCTCCTCCTCATGTGGTCACTCCTTCTAGGCACGCCTCGCTCAGTATTTCTCCCTTCCCATGTCCCGCCCTCCTCAGTTTGTCCTTCTTCCCTCCTCCTCAGGCCGTCCCTCCTTCTAGCCCCTCCTCGTTTAGTCTTTATCCCCTCACTTGATCCCTTCCTCCTCTCCGATTCATCCATTTCCTCTCCTCCGGTCCAGCTCCTGCCCACAATACCGCATGCCTCTCATCCTGGCCAGAGGAGCCCTGATTCTGCATATCCTGCTCCGTGGATGGTCTGCGCTTGCCGGTTATGGCTCCTTCATTCTGATTTTGGATAAGCCATCTCCTTTCTCCGGAGGACCTGCTCGCGCGGGTCTGGCTCTGGTGCCGTTTTCAGGAGCTCCTCTCCTTGACCTAGTCACCCACTTCTTGACCCACTGAACCAGCCTCCATACACACTGCACTGGACTGCTCTTTCCCTGAGCAGGTTTAGGGCCCAGGTCTCGCTCCTGTAGAGCTACTCTCCCTTAGCCAGGTCTGATTCTTCTAAAGCTGCTCTCCCTAGTCTCCATCTTCTGTTGTTGTCCCCCTCCCCCACCCGGTTCTGGTGTTGGATACCTGTCCCCCTAACGTGCTTCCTGCCCAAGGGTCCCTTATACCCCAGCTTTTCTGTTCTGGCAGGCTCCCTCCAGCCTGCTCACACAGCTTAGAGCACAACCTGCCCCTGTTTTTATAAATACCTGTAATGGCCTAATTGCATAATAATTCACAGATCTGGCCTCCTGCTGGATTTGTATTATCCACAATCACTGTGATAACGGTGCAAATACTAATTTGATGACTACATGTACCAGAGTGCACCGGGGGCATGTTACTTCCAAAACCTGTGAGCATAACTGGCTTCTTCAGAGGGAGGTGCACTCAGCCATAATTCTGCCTTGGCTCTGCTTTGTGACACAAATAACACAAATTCTGGGAGTTGGTGCTAAGTTTAACCTTGTGTTCATCCACAGCGGCCTGGAGGGCAGATATTGGTTGCTGTCCAGTTGTCCATCTATACAGTCAACAGCTGGGAAAGACACTTGACAACAGATTATCTCCCTTCACTTCCAGCAACGAATAAACATTATTTCTCTTGGGTGTGTTTGGAGGGGCAAAGCAGGAATGATCCATTTTAATTATACAACATGTGCTGTTGCATTAACACATGCCCATCACGCTGCACAATTTCCTGTTGGCTGTTTATCTTTGTGGGACATGCTTGCCACATTGCTGCTTCTGTACACCTTACACTCAAGGCAGGGGAAGGCGACTGTAAAGGCGAGACCTATTGGCTATGACAATGCTTGTTAATTGCTTGCATTTCCATTAGGAGGCTTAAAGGTTTTCTATCGCAGTTTGGTCCCATCCGGTGTCTTTCATGCGTTTCTCTTCTTTTTGATTTACTCCATGCTGTAACTTTCATTTTTTCTTCCACGAGGCTTGGAATGCATTGTTCTCCAATCCTCACTTTCAGCTCTGAACCCTACCCCAGGGTTTTACATGTGGTAGCGCTAAAGAGACACTTGATGAAGAAATGCTGCCCAGGGATTGGTACTCACAGAGACCGCTTGAGCAGGTACTTGTTTTACTAGTAATTTTGCAGTTGGCATTGTCTTATGCCCAAACTGCCCTCGGGCTTAACGTTTTCTAGAATATATGGCAGGTACATTTACTTACACTGTATTCTTGGAATGCTGGTCTGATGATTAACACAACGGCAAGCAGCGGCTTTCTGTTGGCTTACACTGGGAGGAGCGGTTTATCAGGCCAGAGTGGCTACTTGGGCACTGCGTGTTTTTGAAGGGCTCCCTGCTTGTGGTCAGAGTGCCTGCTGGGTGCTGCATGTTTTTGAACGGCTCTCTGCATAGTTGCAGCTTGCATTTGTCATAGGCTATATGATTTCTTTCATAAACTTGCGGAACGGGTTTATGGAAATGTAGCTGCATACGGGATTAAGACAAGAAGCACTAATGAATATCTTTTTTTAAATTCACGCATGGCTGTCACACACTGAATTTCGATTGCGCATCAGACTAATGAGGTGCATGCTTTGATATTCATGCTTCTTTTCGACACTTGCATGGTGGAGTTTTAACACACTTTAATCGACATGTTGCACATCTGTCTTTCTCAATAAACAAGATATAACACTTGAACAGAATTGTATTTACTTATATTGTAAAACTGCTCATCAAACTACAATTTACAACAAAAAGCAGATTAATATTATTCACATAGATGAAACCTAATGCATTTACCAGTGCTTGTTTAATCTGTCATAATTAAATTTATATCCCAATTTTGGGCCTGCCTAAAGTTCAAGAAGCTTTGCTGTTCATATTTCACTTATGCTTACCACATAGATTTGTCTTTGGACAGATTGTTTGTGTTGAAATGTGAAGTCGTGTGTGCTAGGTGTGCTTCAATGCCAACTTTGCTTACAGAAACTAGACCGTGGCCCGTCGCATGGAAAGTTATGCGAGATTATGTATACTCATAAACAGCTGGTAAAATTATGGGAAATATTGCACAAGTCGCTTCCACCTTCGAGTACTATGACCTGTATTTCTCACCTAAGTTATGAGTGCCATGCGAGAAAAGAATCTGAAACTTCGCCTACCTGGACTCAGGGCTAGCATGTCCCCTTTGAACCCAACATTGTGCACAGTGCTTTGGAAGGAACACCAAATTATCTGTAGCCTATTTCAAGGCGTAATCTATCATTAATAATTGAATTGCTTCAAAACCTATGACTATGTGGAGTCTACTCACCAATATCCATGATAAATAATTAATTGAATTGCTTCAAAACCTATGACTGTGGAGTCACCTCACCAATCGTAACCACTTTTTTGATTGAAGCATGAACAAACATTCACTGTGTTGCCATTCTTGTTGACTTGATCATGTCTGGCAATTGTATCCTTTTATAAAATAGATGCAAAAGATGGGTTGAAGGTGGCATTGGTTAGCATTTAAAGTAGGTTTTTAATTGAATTTCTAGTTTGTGATCAGATGGTAGTCTCAAAGCTGCTGCAAATTCACTATGCGATTACATGTCACAATATCAAGCATTGTTTCAATGTTTTATTTCAAACACCTTCAACTGATGCTGCAGAGTCATAAATGCTATAAGTTATGTTTTTGATGTCAAGAAATATGACTATAATTTCAATATTTATAATGCACCATCCCCTGAAAATGAGTTTTTCAGCATCTGCAAGAACGGAGAAAAGCCAAGTCATGCAATCTGTCTCTGCATCATTACCATTTTGACTATTTTCTCACAAAAAAGAATCTGTGAACAGAAAGCAGTAGGACAGATGTCTCCTCCCTCATCTCCTTTTCTGCGTCCAGTGCTTTGCAAAGAGCCTCTGATGAGCTGCCATATGTATATTTTAAGCTAATATGCCACTTTGTCCGCTGACCAATTTCTATTGGTGGTAAAGCAAATTCTACTTTGAACAAAATATTATGCCGAGCGGGAAGCAGCAACTTTAAACATTGGGTCCACTCCGCAAACTTTACCACAGCGAATAAAGCAACTGCATTGGCAGCTCCCTTCACAGCAGAGAGATACCGCTAGGCAGGCATGAGAATACAGATATGGTGGGTGGTCCTCTCTAAAAGCAGAGGACATCCCTACCAGAGAATCACCAGGTGAAAATTGTAAGAATACATTTTCTATTTAGTGCAAGGCTTGTGACAGTTGCTAGGCCTCGCCGTCCTGAGCCGGAAAAAGAGACAACAATGTCCCAAAAGCACAGGCAGAGAGCTCCAAGCAACCACCCTATTTTATCAATACAAGCGTACTCTTTGCAATCTGACTGTCCCAAGAATGTCTGCCAGAGAGGCGAAGTCCTACATAGCCTAAATCTGTAACTCCCAATATCCTCATCCGCCAATCTTTTTTCCATGTAAAGCGCCTGTACGGGTGGAAGGCCATGAACTTGGTTTTGCTGGTGTTAATATCTAGATCATGACTAAGGCAAAACAGTTTAAACTTAGCTAGTAGGGTTTCTATTCCACTTGGTGTTTTTGAGACTAGCAAGGTGCCATCTGCACACAATAAGGCTGGTGTTTTCATCCAACCTAGAACTGGGGAATCATTTTCCTAATTCAAGAGAAAGTCTACACAGCGATTTATGAAGAGAAGGAATAGTTTTGGGGCCAGAATACTCTAATGCTGAACCCCCTTGGTGACCTTTATCTGGTCGGATAGTTCCTCATTTGATTCTTATCTACTCAGGTGTAATTATCAGTGCGCAGATGCACTATAATATCCATAAGGGGAAATGGGAGACTTTGCTCACTTAGGATGCAACAGAGCTTTGCCCCGGGGACCATATGAAAGACCACCTTTAAGTTGACAAATTCCACGTGGAGGCTAAACCTGTTAATATCTACCACTTTCCATCTCATAAGTTGGAAACTGAAAATGGGGTCCACTGTAGAGTGTAACCCTTCTTGGAATTGCAATAGAATATTATAGTCTTCAATATACAGTAAGAGACGGTCTAAAATGTGATAACAGAAAACTTTCTGAGCGCATCAATTAGGTTTGCTGGTCGATACTTTGCTGGATCATATATTAGGCCCTTCTAGTGTAAGAGAACAATCTCTGCTCCTTTTCAAGTAGCTTGGATTTGGGTTCCAGTCATGATAGCATTGGCTAAACAATTTAAATAAGGTGCCCGAGTAGCGGGCTCTGACTCAAAAAGATCTGCTGGGATCTTGTCGGTTCCGGGAGCTTCACCAGCTTTCAGCCACCTGATAGCACATTTAGGGCCTTATTTATGAAGGCCTTGCGCCGCCGGTGCGTCACTTTTAACATGGGAAAAAGTGACGCACCGGCGGCGCAAGGCCTTCATAAATAAGGCCCTTAGTTTCCACCAGGGAGAAAAAATAACCTGGGTCATTAGTAGGTTCAAGTGGGGTGTTAGACCTGTCCATTTTTGCAGGTTTTTCCCCTATAATTTTGCCTTTTGCCTCCTATTTTACTGACCCTGTTTTTGTTGACTATACGACTCTGGGCACTTTATCACCTTTTCACATCGCATATTTGATTTACTGGTACGCCATAGCAAAGTACACTGCGTCTGCCAGGACCTGTAATCCAATGCTACTTGTGGGCTTGCAGCACTGGTTGTGCCACCTACATGAGTAGTCCTGTAAATGTGTCTCAGACCTGCCACTTCAGTGTCTGCGTGCACAGTTTTAAACTACCATGTTGACCTGGCAAGATAAGTGGACCCACTTATCAGGCTACACTTTTGCACGCTACACTTTTGCATGCAAAAACGTGCACTCGTTGCATTGCTTTCAATGGAAACAGGTGCACGTTTGGCGATTCCCTTGTGGGGGCGAGCAGCAGCGCTATATGTTAGAAATTATCTGCCTTGCTGCTCGCTCCCCTAAGGGAAACCGGCGCATCCCCCTTCCCCTCCCCCTGCTGCCACGGGAGGCACCTGTGCGCTTGTTATTCCTTTGTATGGTTGCTGTAATTAATTCTAGGGCACTTCTGTTTCCACGGTCAATCGTGAACTCTTCATAGTCGCTTTGTGAATATCTTGCTTTAAATCCTCAGCCCCGCCATCCAGATCGCAGAACAGAAGGTCAGTTTCCTAGACAGCTACGCCTTCTCTTTATCACTCATTAGCATCGAATGAGCCTGCTCGGATCAACGCAACGCAGTTGTTGCCCGCACCAAGAAATCCTAAACAGTAACCTGCTTAGCTACTTTTGAAAGCACTGATTGGCTTAGCCGACCTTGTTTTACCATGGCTACTCCACAGCACACACAAAAGGCTAAATAGATTAATATCATCTGTGTAGAGTTTTACCAGATTTGATATGCGCCCCTTCCCCCGCAGATACCACTTCCACTACGGGCATGACAAGGGATCTGTTCCTTAGATTAAAGTGTTTACAATATGTCTGAATTGAGGTATAAATCGGGTCGCTCAGAAAGAGGCAAAATCCTACTCATGAATTTCCAGACACCATAAGGCTCATGTCCCCAAAGGCCATGAGGAACACAGACTATCTGAGCACAAGGACACACGGAGGACAACCCCCTTCGAAGCACATGAAGTTACCGGCCCACGGGAAGGGAGCGCAGATACGTGTCCGGTGTCCCGTCCATGTCCCTTGGGACAAATACATGTAATTCCGGTTTGCCACCTGCACATTCTGTGCAGCTAAAATATATTAGGCTAACGAAAATTTATTCCAATTAACTCTTCTATATAAATATGTATGAAGCTAGCACTGCACATGATGAAGTCCATTCTGTCAGAGCAAAATAAAATTACACAAGAACTTGAAAATGAATGTGAAAGAAAACATACGGAAGGTGCACTCGTTGTGAAGTCAAGACGCAAGTATCAAAGTCTGTTTCAAAATTACTTCTTTTTATTTGAATTATTCTTTAAAACTGGCACACAGCCAATGCGTTTCGTTCCCGATTTTTGCCAGAGGGAACTTCGTCAGGGCTGTAATTTCATAGGCAAGACATGACTTTAGAACGACATTAACCAACATATAACAAACATTTAAAAACATTTAAAAAGACATTTAAAAAGACATTTACAGAAACACCTTAAGATTAGTAATGACAAACGGCCCACAGGTTCATACATTTCAGCAACTCCTATCTGCAAAATACAACAGAAATAGACAATCAAAACCCCAGTTGAATATACAGATACCCCACATGTAATGTGCATATATCTAACACATCGATCTATCTACAGCTCACAAAAAAAGGGACAGTATGAATATCATAAACTATCAATAACAGTGCATATGTCTAATACATGAATCTATACACAGCTTTACAGAAAAATACGGTTTAAATATCCTAAACTATCAATACCGTGGAACAGCACCCTATTCTAGCAGCTGTGAAAAGTGGACAACTCTATGCAATAAAATGCAATATCCATTGCATAAGTTCTAGTTCACCCTATATGTGGTCATGTAAATAACCCCCTCTCTTTAAGGCCATAGCCTAGTTATAAACTAAGGAGTAAATAGGAACCTAGAAAAAAATGATACAATTGAAATGGTAATCGATTTGTCCACAAGGGACTCCAGGTGAGTAGAAAACTAAAGAGAAGAACTACAAATGAGTAGAAAACAGCCAAATTGAAAAATTACAAGAGAATGGACAAGTCTCACCTCTTATGTGTAAGGCTGAACGGTGGCAATAACAGGTACTCCGAATCTAGTTGAACCTCAAATGGAGGAAATAGCATCTGTAACAATATGTTTAGGTAAGTCTATGATGAAAGAGAGAATAATAAAGGCAATTTAACAACGGTAGACCGGTAATAATTTCCGACGCTTTGCCAAAACATATATCGAATCCATCAAAGTGCAACTAAATGTATTCCTTGGCACAAAATAAATGCTGTGTATTTAGCCACTAATGGTGGGAGGAAGCTAAAATGAAGTAAATAGGTATTTTGTATATAAACCCCCATTCTAATAGAAAAAGACTCACCTAGTACTTAAAGGGTCAAAGGAAGGAGGAAATCCAAAAGGCGCGGTTCGGTAAAGCGACTATTTTCAAATAACGAGATACAGCATGTATTGTTAAAAGAGAAAGGACCAGTATTACCCCAACTACAGATGCAAATATGCATCTCAAAATGACAAACCTCATGCAAGTATCTATCAATAGCAAGACCAAATCCCATCTTGTAGCCTTTCCAAATGGGGAAACCCGGGATTGTACATTAAATTTAACATGTAAAATAAGGTGGGAAGAAGAAAATCTCATAAAACACCCGTGCATGCAAAACAAGAGAGTCCACTGTTCTTATAGTAACTGAGCAAAGAAATGGGAAGGAAACAGGCATAAACATAGTTTAGGTGTAAGCATTGTAAGGGGAGGACCAACTGACCAAACCCCTACTAAATCCTGATCCCCAGGGGCTGTCTCGGATGCAAGACCATGATGTATGCCCGCAACCAGGCTCATACTACATTAAAAGCGAATCCTGATCCTAAGGGACTGTCTCAGAAAGAAGACCCTGACGCGTACCCACAACAAGAAAGAAAAGTCCGGGGATGCTAAATACTAAAAATAAGGGCCTCTCCTCTCACCTGGAAAGAAGAACCGGAGCAAAGATATTAGGCCTGGTCGCAAGATTTCAATGCACATTATGTGGCAACAGTACTGGGGGCCCGAGCAGAACTCTGTGTAGTTATTTTAGAAAGAACAGGATTTCATGGTACTGCCAGTGAAACTGCCGGGTTTGTAGGTAGCAATGCCTGAGACATAATAGTCCACTGGACGAGTTATTTGGGGAAGGTTGTGTGCCTTTAACGTGAACAAGCCATTTACAATGGACGGATGTGCAAATTGTAGCTTAATGCAGTCCAAGTTATTGCCTACGGAGGAAGTTGCATTGCCCTGGTAATGTCTGAATGGATTACACTATAGCATTTCTGGACATCTTCTGATCCAATATACAACTTTATTGGTCAGAAATGTCTCATTCACCCTAACTTGTGCCTGTAATCTAGGCACTCCAGTCATAAAAATAGTCCCAATGTGAGTGAAAGTGTCAATGTTTTGGCATTCTTTTGAGACATTATCTCTTATGAGCTCTCCAGTCCTACCCTAGTCTCTGATGTAGTCTTAGACTCACTGCATAGCCTGCCGATGGAGTCATTTTACAAGCTGGCTTCTAAAATTAAATCGGGCTCGCCGGATTATCCCCTAAGGCCTACTCAGTTTAGGGAATCCGCTGCTGTCTGCCTCCCCTCAGTGTGCCATCTTATCAATCTTTCTCTCGCCTCGGGTGCTGTTCCTACTAAGTGGAAACAGACGGTTGTGACACCTATTCTTAAAAAGGCGACTCTGGACCCCTCCAAACTTGAGAGTTATCGTCCGATTTCTCTCCTTCCCTGGGCCGCCAAAATTGTGGAGGCCCATGTGAATGGGGTGTTGTCCGAACATCTTGCAAGGGCCTGCATTCTGGACCCTTCCCAGAATGGGTTCCATGCTGGTCACAGTACGGAAACTGCCCTGCTCTCGATGACGGAACATCTTCGTTCTGTGCTCGACTCTGGTCAGACTGCGGCACTAGTACTACTCGACCTTAGTGCCGCGTTTGACACGGTCTCGCACAGAATTTTACTCCAACGTCTTCGTGAAGCGGGGGTTGAGGGCACAGCCCTTGACTGGTTCCGTTCCTTCCTTGCTGATAGGACCTTCAAGGTTGCCACTCCGCCGTTTGCGTCCAATCTATATCCCCTGGAACTGGGTGTGCCGCAGGGTTTGTCTTTGCGCCCCACATTATTTCATCTATATGTGAGGCAGCTGGCTGCTGTCGTCAAGCAATGGGGTATGACTATGGTCTCCTATGCTGACGACATGCAGCTGGCGGTCGCCTTGAGTGGGGAATCCGACCTTGATGCCCCCAGATTTCGGGATGGACTCTTGGCAGTGGCTAGCTGGATGAATTCCAACTGTCTCCAGCTTAATGCCAAAAAAACGGAGGTCATGATAGTGGGCAAGCGAACGGATCTTTGGGGTTACATGTGGTGGCCCCCTGAGCTACGTACAACTCCTATTCCAGTCTCCGAGGTCAAAAACTTGGGGGTTTGGTTAGATCCAGCCCTCAGTTTTTGTGGCCATACAAAGAAAGTAGCGGCCACCTGTTTTGGCATCCTAAGAGGGTTGAGACCTATTTTGAAGTTCTTTGACGCCTCGACTAGGCAGCTGGTTATACAAGCATCCATACTATCCCGGCTTGATTACGCCAGCTCACTACTATTGGGGGCCAACCAGGCTGAAATTGCCCGGATGCAATGTATTCAGAACGCTGCAGCCAGAGCCCTGGTGGGACTACCTAGGTTCTGTTCTGCTGAGAGTACCATCCGCTCCCTACACTGGCTGCCTATAGCACAGAGGATTCACTTTAAGACCTTGTGCCTCTCTTTCAAGATCCTCAAGATGGCCTCTCCCCAGATTCTTGACAATCTTGTGAGGCCTTATGTGCCCTCGTGCCCTCTGTGATCTCTGGGCCAAAACCTGGTTATTGTCTCACGGTTTAGACTATGTAGAGCGGGAGGTCGCTCCTTCCGGGTCTTGGCTGCAAAACTGTGGAACTCTCTTCCACCTCATATTCGTGAAATTGATGAGCTGCTGAAATTTAGGAGGGCTATCAAAATGCATCTGTTCCCTCATAGTTCTTAGGTTCCTGCTCTCTGCGCCTCCGCCCTGTACTGCTGTGTTGTGTCTGGGTACTCTTCCTGAAGCGCCGGGACGCCCCTTGGCTGGGGCAGCTGTGCGCTATAGAAGTGTTATTAACATAACATAACATAACATTCCGTAGGTGTGGTGTAGACAAACTAGAGCCTATAGGGGTATTATTACCAGCTATAGTGAGTCTTGGACACAGTGGAAAGTTCTATGCTGGGCATTGGGTTATTCGTCCTAGAAATTTTCCCTTGGGTGGGAACCAGGTGGGCAGTATGCAAATACGATTTTGTCGATGGGGATGGATCTCAGTTACAGCCGATGAAGGTGGGGGGAGAGCACGCCTCTGCAGTATTTTTGAAGAGGTCTTCCTTGTTCACTGTTTTTAATCTTACCCCTCGCACCCTTGAATAAAGTTCTGTTTCTGGGTACAGAGGGGGTAATTTTAATTCACTCACTCAGTTTCTTTACCCACATACCCGCCCTCACAATTGCGGTGTTGCTCCTAAAAAGATCGCCAACAAAGAACCCCTTCGTAGAGCCCATGGGGGACAGGAGCGCCACCCCCACGAGGAGCAAAATGCCCGATGATGAAGCCTGAACCCTGCATGGGTGTGTGAGGGCACTTTTTTCTAAAGGAGGAATTCCCCCCACCTTACTCGGTATCCAACCACCATTGTGAGTAACATTCACCCACTTTTAGCTACCAAACTGGTCTGCTTCTCTCTTTCTTATCCAATTAGAAACAGTTGTCCCCTAGTGATTACTAGGCAAATCTCACTGCCAACGAACGGCTTGAGGTTAAGATGTAGTTCACTCTCCAGGAGAATGGAAAATAAACTCCCAGCAGACTATGGTTCAGGCACAATGGGTATTACTGTCTGGTAGGTTCCAGCCATATGACAAGCCTGTGCTTTTCGATCGATCCTTTCTTGCGTTCTCAATTAGGTGGAAAAGTGAATCGCCAAGTCAATAGTAGTGGTAAAAAGGCCAGCAAGTGCTCAAAACTCAAATAAGAGAAGTTCTAGCAACCAGAGCACTCCCAGTTATATCTCCTCTAGAATTGGGCACGCTAACAACATTTGCTTGAATGAACGAAAGCAAAAGGAGTAAGAGACTTGCAGCTAGATTCATGAAGCCAATTTGCGATCGCAATAGCTGCGAATTCGCAATTGCGATCGCAATTTGACGGAAAGGAATTCAAGAAACAGAAAATACCAAAAAAGTGAATTCGCAAAAAAAATTGCAACTCCGCAAATAAATTCGCAGAATCCTGGAGGATGAGCATTAGCGAATCGGAAATAGCGAAAACCCATCGATTCTGCAAATTAAATTGCGAAGTCGCAAAACAGTCGCAATCGCCATTCATGAAAACTCGCTAATTGCGAAATATGAGAAAATCGCAAATAGCGACGCGCAAATTAAGAAGAACTCAAATCAGGTGGTAACCAGTAAGGAATTTTTTTTTTCTTCAAAACACGGTTAACTCACTCCCAACTGGTGCAGGGCTGGCCAAACACATTTAAGGACATGCAGCTGGAGCCTGGGGGTTCCCACAATGCCTGGACTCTACATGCTGGTGAGGCGGTGAAGGCTGCAGCGAGCTGCACGGAACAGATGGAGGATACAGGAGCGGATATTCCGCCAGCGGGTCACCCTTCTGGGCCAAACCAGGGAGCAAATCTATGCTAACTACCGCCTGAGTGGGGCTATGATAATCAAGCTCATCCAGGACCTAGACCCCCTGATGCAGCACCCAACAAGGAGGACCAATGCCGTGCCCACACATGTGCAGGTATTGTGCTGCCTGCACCTCCTGGCCTCCGGAAGCTTCCAGGGGATGGCCGCTGTTGCAGGAGGGATATCTCAGCCCACCATGTGTCGCTGCCTAAGGAGTTTCCTGGAGGCTATGCTGACCCGGCTACACCACTATATATCATTCCCCACCAGCCAAAAGGACCTCAATGAGACCAAGCTGCAATTTTACAATGTTGCTCAATTCCCCCACGTCATAGGATGTATTGACTGCAAGCACATCCACATTTGCCCACCGGCAGAAATGGAGTACATGCACCGCAACCGAAAAAGCTACTACTCCCTCAACATCCAGATGGTGTGCAATGCAAAAACATTCATCACGGACATTGTGGCACAGTATCCGGGGAACACACATGACTCCTTCATCTTCAGGCACAGCGGCATCCACACATGACTGGCGAGGGGAGACTTTGGGGAAGGTCACCTACTAGGTAAGTACACATACCCCAAAATTGTACACTGTGATCATGTAGTTGCGCAGAACAGGCACTCACCCTCTGCTCCTTTCATTCAGGTGACAGCGGCTACGCTCTCCGTGAGTACCTCCTCACCCCATACCTCAACCCTGCAACATCACAGCAATGGCGATTTAATGCATCACACATTCGCACAAGGAATTGTATTGAGAGGACATTTGGCCTGTTGAAAAGCAGGTTCCGCATACTGCACAAGACAGGTGGGGCCATGAAATACAATCCTGAGGTCTGCTGCCGCATCGTGGCCGTGTGTGCAATCCTTCACAACATTGCTACCAAGCACAGGATCCCTGTTGACATCTCTGGCAGTGAGTCTGAAGGGAACCAACGCCCACCTGCACATGCGCGTCATGCACGAGGGGAAAATCCTGCTGAAGGACACAGACGGCGCAATCAAATCACAATGAACTGTTTCTAGTGCACCCACTCCCCTCACCCAACACTTCACTCATGCATGACACAGGAAATAATGACATGAGTCTGATGTATTATCATAGAATAAATATTATTGTTGGTTGCACAATAATATGGCATTTTTGCAAACTGTAACATTAGAGGAGTATTGCTTCATACTACTCGATGTTTTGTATTGGGCATGCTTATGTCAGCAGCATGTCCCTGCCCTATGCACATCAATGTCATTGGCGCCTCCGGCGCGCGGCTCCCAGTCACCTCTCGGGCTCTTCCTCCGGCTGAGCACGTGATGCCGCAGTGGGCCTGCTGCTGCGTCATGGAACACTACCCTGTGACGAAGCCAGGCTGCTGTGAGTAGATGTCCCCTCACTTGTGTCATCCCCTCCTGCATGGCCATGGCCATTTGGCTGTAGCGCCTGAACAGCAGTGGTTACCTGCTCCAGTGCACGTGCCACGTCCTGATTGCATTGGACCATCTGGAGTTGCATGGTCAGAGACCTACGGGCCAGCTGGGAAGTGGCGTTGCCAATTACATAATTGGAGCGCATGTACGCCGTGAGGCGTGTGAGGAGCTGGCGGTGGCGGCGGCGGCAGAGGTTTCACTGCCTAGCCATGGCCGCAGTGTTTTCCACCATAGCTGTGGTCATCCGGTCCATCCGGTCGGACAGATGGGCAATATTCCTGCCTGTATTGTGCAGCTGCAGGTGTATAGCTGCAAGGTGTCGTGCCTGTAATTGGTGCACGCGCAGCATGCGGTACTCTATTGAGAGCCCTGGCACACGCACAGTCATCCCCCTCCTGGCAGTGCGTGATGTATTTTGCCACCGCTCCCTGACCTGCCTGCTGGGCTGGGTGGGCTCAGTAGGTGTGCGTTGTGTCGCTGGTCTTGCAGCTGCTGGGATTGCCGATGCCACTGGCATGGGTCTCACTGCTGACGATGGTGGTGCACCTGTTGTAGCTGGCCTTGCAGGTGGTAGTACGCCTGCTGGCACTGGTGCTTGGGCAGATGGAGCTGGTAGTGTGGATGTATCTTCCTCCCCCTCAGGATCCTCTTGTGTCTCATCAATTTGCAGCACATCACTTTCGCTGCTGGTGTTATCAGCGCCACCTGTGATGGAAAGTGGACGTTGATTAATTACATGTATCTTTGACATGTGAGGTTGCTACATGCATGCTGGCTAACATTCCCTGACTGGCTGTTGCATTGAGTACATTAGTACATGTCTGGCTGCATGGGAATTTTTGTACATTGTGGTCAGACTACATGTCCCACAATGCTATAGGGATATTCTGGTGTGCATGTGCTGCATGACTGGGGTTTATTATGAGTAGCTATAGGGTCATGGCCATTGTTAGGGGACAGGGTCGCAGTCGCATGGCACTTACCTTGCCTGTCTTGCGTGATCGGGATGAGTACAGGCGTGTTACCCCCACGCATGCCTCAGGTTGCAATGTGTCCTCCACACGATCCTCCAATGGGGTGTTGGGAGGGACTGTAGCCTCTCCCCCTCCTGTTGCAAGGCGCTCACCCAGCCTCTCAGCCACCCTCTCCTTGGCACGACCTCGGAGGTCGTACCACCACTTTTTCAGTTTGTCTATTGATCTCTGTGTTACTCCAACAGAGTTCACTTTTGCGCGGATGCGCAACCACAGTCGCCGTTTATCGGCCTCTGGCACCCTCCTGGAGTCCGTGCCAAAAAGTTTGTTATGGTCTTTACAGACTCCATCGATTAGATATTCCAGCTCCTGTTCGGAGAATTTCAATTTGCGCTTTCTCCCTGTGTCACTGGGCCCTGGTACTTCCTGTGACATAGCTGCAGCCTGCAGTATCCAAAAGCAAAAACTGGAGGTGGTTGGAGTGGAGCTCTGAGCTGTGCTGCTTCCAAATCTGCCTCAGTATTCTGAATGTGGGTGGGAACAGCCTGCTTCCTGGTTGTGATGTCATCACAGCGCTCGAAATGCGACTTCCCGTTTTTGCGATCTCGCTATTAGCGAGATCGCAATTTGCGATCTCGCTCTTTCAACACGGAATTTGACCGTTTTTGTGAATTTTCTGAGATTTCAGGATAATCGCTATCGGCTTTTGCGGCCGATTGCGAGTCGCTATATTTTTTCGCAGATTTACATGAATCCCATTATGCGACTTCTAAATTGCGATTCGGTAATAATCGCAATTTGGAATTTTCATGAATCTGGCAGCAAGTGAAGGTTATTCCTCCGTTAATAAAGGACTTACTAAGCTGAAATAGAACACAATAAGAGAGTCAAAGAATTAGTTGTTCTGGCATTGCATTTTATGATCAGCACAGGATGTGGCAGCAAATGCAGCTTGTGACCTTAGGACTGTCTACAACAAGGCACAACACAAATGCATATTTTATGTATTTAGCCAAGCAAGGGAGGTAGGTATCATTATCAAATATTCTTAACTTTCCCAGTGACTTTGTTCCTACCCACATTTCTTTCACATACGGCTTTAAAAGGCGTGTCTGCTGCACAGTTTTCCATTAATAGAGGAGCCCACGAGGGCCATCAAGTCAACAATAAATACAATTAGCAAGCCAGGGGGATTACTGTCTCAGAATGCAGTTTGGAGTTTACAAGGCCACACATAGCAAATGAGGTGGCCTGGGTTTGCAGTCTTTCTTTCTCATTTGAATGAATCAAAGTAATAGACATAATAACAAGAACTCGTAAATGGAAGACTGGATAGCAAATGTGGTGTTATGTCAGCGCCGTGGTATCTGCAATTCTAGCATATTTTTTTAACATGGCTAATACATTTTCGTTTTATCAATAATGTTCACTGTTGCTATTTCCTTGTAGCTGCACATCACCTGAATAAGAAAAGCATAAGGCTTGAGTAGAAGGGAATCTCACAGATCAACAGCAACTGAATATCCTTTGTTTATTTATTGATCTTATAGCCAATAGATTTATGAATATTATTCAAGGGACATTAAAGTTTGGTGAGAGCCCCAGCCCCTGCTCCGCACAACAGATATTCTCTGCAAATGTGAACTTCAACCTTCTCTGACCTACGGTCTCTGCAGCATGATGCCTAAAAGCTGATCAAATCCTTTCTATATGTGGCCAGAAGCTGCATGCCTGTCTTGGCTGGCAATGTGATTTGTATTCGAATGTGAGGACAATTCGGTAGGTTCTCTGCAGTGACTGTCCAACTCACTGAAATATCATACAAGCGAACCACCCGTGGGAAACTTCACTGGACTTTCAAGAGACCCATGCTTTGTGTGCCACCTTAGTAATCTTTGGGATTTTTAACTAACTTAATTTGGCATTATTTGAACATGTATGGTGATCAACAGGCTGAGATTAGCAAAAGGTGTGAAACACAGGAAGTAGAACAAGCTGGTACCAGGCTATCTTTGTTTTGTTTGTGATGTATTTATTCCCTATAGATGAGAAAAGTGTCCTAGCTGAATCCAAGTACCTTAAAATTAGTTAAAAATTGGGGTTGGAATCCACCTAGATTCATGTATTTGAACTAAGCTTGTTCTGTTTGTTGCATGTTGCTGTTAGCAAGTAGCAAGCATTTTGTTTGCCGAGCGAAAGCCTTAAGTAGGTGCTGGACATCCAGAAACTGATGACCTGTAGGCAGTGTAAGAAGCACCGGATGTTTGGAGCAAATGAGACTTTTGAATATTGTAATTTGTCTTCAGCATTTTAGTGAACTTTAATGTTCTATCAAAGTTGAGACCCAATGGGCTACAAATACTGCTTGACGTTTTTTTTAAAATTAATTTCTATAATGCAGCATAACAATCTGACAAATTTCTCACATAATGTCAGTAGATTTACATCACTGTTTTCATTTTAAAGCATCCCAATGCTCGCCTCAAATATTTGCATGATGTGTATCTAATGTTTACCTAAGTTGACATAATTCTCAATGACCATTATCAGCTCAAAGTCAAAGTCAAAAAGTTTATTTGTATTGGTACTCAACAGAGGACCACAAAAAAGTTATTCACATTTTACATGTATAAAAATGCAACTGTATTAATACAAGGATAAAAATAGTTTAAAAAATTTGTACAGATTGTAGCAAACAAATTCATTCAAAGGTTGATTACACAAAACTAAAAGTTCTCTCCCCTTTGTAATTCTACAGGAGCGGAATATAGGATCAAGGTATCTCGTACGAGCTAAGATTACTTTATGATTAGGACACACGAGTAGTAAATGCTCTATAGTCTGGTCTCCCCCTGCACACAATGAGCATAGTGGAGATCCACCTGAAAGCCATCTTGAGGTATATGCCAATACTGGTAGAATGCCCAATCGGAACATACTAATCGTTCTCCTTACACCGTGTGTCAAGGTGAACCCAATATAAGGCCGACTTTGCTTGTATTCAAGTGCATCCACAAACGGCTTGTAGGTGGCTAATTTGTTGCAGTGTAAGCAGTCCAATTCATAGCTCAGTTTAGGGGTAAAATATTTTAAGAACAATTTTAGTTGTGTCGGCGACCAAGTAAGCAGCATTTCTGTGTTAATTTGTGCCAATTGGAATGCTACGGACAAGTTTTCCAAAAAGATTTGTTTTTTAGACTCTACCCCAAAAGACTCTTTTTGCAACACTGACCTAAGAGTGTTCTCCTTCGCATGTAACAGGTTGTAGGCCCACCTGATTACATTGGCGATCGCTATGGCATAAGAGCTTGTGATTGATAGTTCTAATCTCAGTGCCTGAACAGGTACAGCATCAGAAACTTTCATGATCCTTCTTAGAACTTTCCCTTCTTTTCAATCCATGAAAACCCATTGCTTTATGGGGATATACTCCGTCGCATAAGATAGTACAGGTGGTATTTTTACTCTGTATGTGCTTAACAGTGCAGACAAATGTCTATTCCCTGTTGCACTGTAAAGTCTCAAGAGAGCCGAGACGTGTATATCAGTTTTCCTTTGTAAGTTTAATACCTGTGTTGAATTTGTCAAGTTTTTGGAGAGGATCCTTCCGAGATAGGGATAATTATCTACCTCTTCTATTTTATCTCCACCAATCTTCCAGATATACTTGGCACTTTGTTTTCTTCCCGAAAAGGCTATCACTTTAGTTTTCTGTATATTCGGTACTAGATAATTTTCCTTTGAGTATTTATACAGAATGTCCAATGATGCTTGCAGTCCAAAAGGGGTAAGATCTAGTAATACTATGTCATCGGCATAGAGTAGTGAGATTATGCTTTGCTGGGCTATCTTCGGAGGTAAACTAGAGCCAAATTGCAGTTGGTGAGGCAAGTTACTTAAGTAGAGGGAAAATAGGAGCGGGGCTAAAAGGCACCCTTGTTTTAATCCGTTTTCTGTTTTGATTCTTTTTGTAAGTCCTTTTTCTCCCCCCATCTGGACTTGACACCAAGTATTGGTATGTAGGCTTATTATTACTTGTAGCAGTTGTTCTTGGATTCCAAGCCTCCTTAATTTTTCCCATAATGTTGGTCAATCTACCCGATCGAATGCCGTTGAGTAGTCGATGAATGCAGCATAAACCACCTGGGCTTTTCGAGTAATGTATTTGTCAAGGATCACCTGGATAACTGCGATATTATCTGTTACCGAATGCTTAGGCCTAAAGCCTGCTTGACACATGGGTATCAGACCCAACGAAAAGGCCCATTCTTTCAGGCGGTCTAATACCTCTGCTGCAAACACTTTTCCCACAGCATCCATGAGTGCGATTTGTCGGTAGTTTCCGGCTTGGATTCTGCTTCCCTTCTTATGGATTGGGATAATAATGCTCCCCTGCCAAGATTTTGGTACATGACCGCTCTCGAAGATATAGTTAAAAAGAGGGCATAACAACTTACTCCATTCCTTCGGGGCGACTTGTAACGCCTTAATTGGAATCTGATCCGGGCCAGAGGCTCCTGTAGTTCTCGCTTTGCGTATGTTGAGTTCAACCGAGATGGCTGTAGTTTGTAATAAAGAACTCTTATCTTTTTCTTCATTCATGACCTTACTACTTACTTTTAGTTTTATTAAATTTGCTTTGTAGAGATCTGAGAGATATAGTTCCCAGTCGTTCGGAGGGACCGGGATGGATTGTAATTTCTTCTTTGTTCCAGTTATTTTTGCGATTAAGGACCAATATTTACGTTGATTGTATTTACTTGCAGCAATCTGAATGTCGACCCAATTTCGATCTTCTAAAGCTCTTTTTTCCTTTTGATTCTCACGCCTCAATTGGTTTTTCAATCTGTTTATTTCCTTCTTTATAGTAGGCGAAAAATTCATATATTGGGCGCGTATAAGTTTATTTAATTTTTTCTTTACTTCAGAATTCTTAGAGGTACATACATTTTTTCCTCCCTTCTTTTTAACATTACCTTTTGCACCCAGTGATACCATACTTTGTATGAGGTTTTTAAAATCCTTAATTATAGATTCAAAGTTTTCTATTGGATTTTTAGAGAATCTTTTCGCTAAAAGCTTAGAATGATCGATCTTTGTCATGATTTTATCCAGGGTCGAGGAATTCCAGAAGATGAGTCTCTGTTCGCTTTTTATCATGACAGTACTTTCATGATATATAATATGGCTTGGTTGGGAAGATTTAGGTATCCAATCTGTTGTTAGTTGCATAAGTGCATGATCACTCTCTTGACAGAAGTGGTTAGACAGATACGAAGCGGTATCCAGCAGATCCATGCTGCTTATGATGTAATCTATGATGGATAGAGTCCCGTAACCTCGTCTGGTATACTTTGCTGGGATATCCCCCTCAACAGTGCCATTCAGTATTAGTCCATTTAGATGAGTTATTGCTGATATTAACAATTTGCCTCTTTTGTCGGTTAGTATACCCTCAGGGAATTGAGGGGTTATAGTTTCCTGACCTTCTTCTACAAATAGTTTTGCCCACCTGTTGATTTCGGAATTGGAGATTTTACTATTAAAATCGCCTGCAATTATAAAAGATGAATAAGAATAATTTTCCATTATATGCATAATCTTTTCCATTATATCTAGGAATATAATATCATATTTTTTCCCAGGGGGAGCATAGACATTAAAAAGTAAAATTGCCTGTGTTGGAGCAGTGCTAAGTTTTTTTACGAAGATTTGAATGCACTGCAAATTTTCAGATTTCGTAACTATTGTTTCCTATGCCCACAGATAATCCTCCCTCAATAAAATGGCCAGGCCACCTTTGGCATGTCCTCGTTTGGTGGATATTGCTAGATTTTCATATACATAATACCCTTTAAAAGTGAAAGATACAGTTTCCCATGTTTCTTGTAGAAGCAGTATGTCTGGCGGATTTCTCATGACCATGGACAGTTTGTTTTTAGTTCTGCCTGCGATGTTCCAAGATATAATTCTTAATCCCGTGCTAAACAGAATGTTGTTTGATGTTAAGGTTTTTGTTGCTATTCAGAGTCTCGGAGACCCAAGCCCAAGACTCAATAGTAGTGTTCTCTTCAGGTTCCTTGACAGGTTTGTACCAAACTGCCCTATGACCTTTATTCACCAGAATTTTTAGATTATCATGCCCTGTGGAGTGGGTTCCTGGATTTATGGTGTCACGATCTTCAGTCATACCATTATTTCACTGGTATTTATTAACTTGTGAGTTGGAGATAGCCCGTAGTTGGGCATTATACCCATTGGAGGTATTATAAGCCTTTGATTCTGCAATTTCCAATACATCATATCCATGTTTGTGGAGTATCTCTTTCTCATTGAGTATTATGCCTGGAAGAACCGTTGACCAAAAAGTTACCGTTGACAGTTTATTATTCTCTTTTTTGTGGAAGGTCACAAGATCAATTTCATTACTAGTCATTGTATGTAAAGATCTTATGTGACGTAATAAATTTATAATCCTTCCTCTATTGAGTGGAGCCGAATCAGTAGGAAAGAGTTCCTCAATTTGAAGAGTTTTAGAGGGAGGCCCTTCCCCCTTTTTATAGTAACTATTATTTTCTTCTAAGAGATTGTTATTACTTTGATCTGATTGCATAAAATGTCTGGTAGGAACATACTCTTTTACTGTCGGATCCAAGTAAGACACCATATTTTCAGGAGTTTTTACTGATTGCACTTTTTTCAACGTTTTGGGACTCTGTTGTGGCGTCACGTTGTACTTCTTCAGAATTACGTAAAATAACAGATTTTTGAAATTTTTATTTACGGTTTTTCCGTTTTTGGATCCTTCTTTCCGGTTTTCTCCTCCTTCTTTTCCCAACTACTATGTTATTTTCCTGTTTCTTAGTGGTTAGCGTTTCTCCATTTTCTTCGCTCAATATGTTACTGGTGTTTATTCTTGTTTCCTGAGTTTCAGATGAGTTTGTATTAGTAAGCTTGTTCGTTCCATTGGTCTTTGTGAATATTGAGAAATGTTTTATTTTTTGTTGATGTTTTTCTTTAAATAATTTTTTCAAAGAATATATCATTGAGTCATTGGGATTATCGATTTTGTGGTTTTCTTGTGTTTGGATATCTACAGTTTGGGTACCAAAGTCACGCATACTTTTCTCTTGAGTGTTTTTAAGAACTTGTAATATGTCATGTTGGTCATGATTGGTTTTAAGTAACATATTGATTTTGTCTGCTTCATAGGAATCTTTTTTCTTTTTTTCTTCTACCAAATGCTTTAAGATTCCTATTTGGACGTCCAAAGTTTGGTCGGAGTTTTCAAGAATGTTTCCGAGAAATGAGAGAACTGATTCCAATATCTCTTGTAGAGAGAATAGAGCTTTAGACACTGGAGGAGCCATATCAGCAGTATTGTTGTTATTTTTGAGATTGAAGGGGTCCATGGAGAGTTCAAGCAAAGCGATAGGTGAGGAGGTATTTAACTGAATACTGTTATTTGTTTCTGGATCTGTTTTCTCTATCGCTATATTTTGTTTGCTGATATTTGTATCGTCGAGTAACATTACACTCCCTCTGCTTTTTATAGGTGTTACGGTTTCCAGATTGGTAGTTTCATGATCTGAGAAAAGAAGATCTTTCGGGGTACTTGATAATTTGTTGCTTAGGTCTAATTCCAGACATTCCTCTTTGAGTTGTAGACTAGGTTTCGTTGGAGTAGTTTCAATGTCCCCAATGGAATCTGTTACACTAAGTTTTATTTCTTTACTTAGCGATTGTAGATCTGGATTCTCTTTGGGCAAGAGTGCAGAAAAATAAGCACTAATTGCTGGTGTATGGGTTAAACGACCTTGTTTTATAGCTTTATCAGTGGAATTTCGTACAGCATTTTCAGTACCCATTCTTTTCATGTATACTGTCCGAGATCTCAATTTCCTAAAACCCATTTATTTACAGATCGTCGTTAAGATTTATATGTCTCTTGTAGCGTCGCAGTTATCGTTGAGGATATTACTATTGTAGATAGATCCCCAGTAAACTCACGGGAGAAAAATGAGAACACATGCAACTGCAAATATTTTGCAAAATAAAGGCTAAGTGAAGACTAGAATCCGAGAAAAAGGAAACCAAAGAGGGGGGGCCCGTCCCGTCCTCGGTCGTCCACGGACGGCCACAGACGGCCCGCCCTTTGCCCGGGCTTAGCCCAGCGTCCCGCTAAGCGTCGCGCTAAGCGTCAGGTGAATGTATTTATAGGAGGAGCTAGGGGCGGGAAGAGACTCCAGGTGCGCTCTGTTGGTCATGCGCTGCAGCCTGGGTCTCGCAGTCCCAGCCCCTGTGGTAGAACAGCCTCACAAGCGCTTCCAAATCCTTCCTGGTCCCTTGGGTCAGCAAACAAGCAGGGAAGCAGTCAAATGCTCAGACAACACGAAGGCAAAGTACAGCTACGAGCGGCAACCGCGAAGCGGGGGCCGCGAGCTGTTAGAGAGGTGGGCAGCCAATCACAGGCCGCTCTAAAGCAAACAGCCAATCAGTGGGGAGCAGGGGCGGGAAGAGACTCCAGGTGCGCTCTGTTGGTCATGCGCTGCAGCCTGGGTCTCGCAGTCCCAGCCCCTGTGGTAGAACAGCCTCACAAGCGCTTCCAAATCCTTCCTGGTCCCTTGGGTCAGCAAACAAGCAGGGAAGCAGTCAAATGCTCAGACAACACGAAGGCAAAGTACAGCTACGAGCCGCGAGCTGTTAGAGAGGTGGGCAGCCAATCACAGGCCGCTCTAAAGCAAACAGCCAATCAGTGGGGAGCAGGGGCGGGAAGAGACTCCAGGTGCGCTCTGTTGGTCATGCGCTGCAGCCTGGGTCTCGCAGTCCCAGCCCCTGTGGTAGAACAGCCTCACAAGCGCTTCCAAATCCTTCCTGGTCCCTTGGGTCAGCAAACAAGCAGGGAAGCAGTCAAATGCTCAGACAACACGAAGGCAAAGTACAGCTACGAGCGGCACCCGCGAAGCGGGGGCCGCGAGCTGTTAGAGAGGTGGGCAGCCAATCACAGGCCGCTCTAAAGCAAACAGCCAATCAGTGGGGAGCAGGGGCGGGAAGAGACTCCAGGTGCGCTCTGTTGGTCATGCGCTGCAGCCTGGGTCTCGCAGTCCCAGCCCCTGTGGTAGAACAGCCTCACAAGCGCTTCCAAATCCTTCCTGGTCCCTTGGGTCAGCAAACAAGCAGGGAAGCAGTCAAATGCTCAGACAACACGAAGGCAAAGTACAGCTACGAGCGGCCATTATCAGCTCATAGTGGAAGTCAGTAGAGTCTATATCCTAGGTCAAACTGATAAAATTAATTTGTGGGTTCCAGTTCGGTGCCTTTGGCTTTCTAATTTCAACTTTGGTTTCAATTCAGGAAGTAAATCATACAATAAATCTTAATCAGTTGATATGTATGTGAAGGGAACATGTCAAAGATAAAGATACCAGAACACACCACATAGTATACTTTTATCCTACGTGCATTCAGCGCTAGTTCCATATGTCTCCAACGATTTCTAATAGAGATTCTAAAAGTGTTGTCACAACAAAAAAAGTCCCAAATTAATGATCGTAGCTGTAGAGGTAATCCAAATTTGATATTTTATTTCCTTATACAAAACAGCAGCCGACACGCGTTTTGCCCTCCTGGGCTTCTTCAAGGCTGCAAATTACATATAAAAACATATTTACAACAATTCATTGTACAATCATTAAAAACACAACTCAACATTTTAAAACCAATGCTCCAGTGAATTATGATTCTAATAATAAGGCCACCAATCACAAGAAAGTGGGATGTGCGAATCACTGTTGGTAGGTCCAAAAACCCCACAGTATCAAACCATGCACTTCACAAAAACTAAAAGAAAGGAAGAAAAAAGATCCAATGCCACCACATATCTAGAACACCATGTGCCTAATTATATATGTGATATATACATGCAGGTTGTATCTATCCCAACCAGTATGTGGTGGTAAGGTAAAAAACCAAGAGAACCTCATATTAGATAAACACACGGGAAGGGGCAGGATACACTGGATATGTAGTGTTTACTGTGTTTCTTAGTCATCCTTGCTTGTAAACATCGCTAAGATTACGTCCATTGGTCTTCTATGGATTTTTTCCGAAGGCCTCTCTTTTACTCTATTTGTAATATAGCCCCCTCTGTTAGTGCCTATTTCTCCACATCTCTTTTCCATCTATTTATTTATTTATCTATACAGCGCATTCATCCGTATGGATATAATGGTGCAAAAGAGAGTGCAACCTAAGTGGGAGGGGAGTACTGAAAGAAAGTCTCTAAGATACAGATCAAATCCTAGGAAACAGATGGGTTTTCAATTTCTTCCTGAATACCAGGTAGTCAACAATAAGCCGAAGCCGAAGTTCTAGTGGTAATTCATTCCAGTGAGTTGCTGCTAGATGTGAAAAGGATTGTCCTGTGCTGTGGACTACCTGTCGATCGCTTACGCATTGCTATAGCTCTTCTAGCAAGGATTAAGGCTAGGTCGATCCAACCCCTTTTTGTATGCACATATTGCACCAACAGACACATTGCTTCCAAATGTAGGTTATCCCGTCTTACTGTTTATGTCATGACTGCAACATCCTCCCTCCAAGAATAGGCAACTATAAGGCAGCTACAGACCATGTTCAGGAAGTCAGCATCATTCCGTGAACACTGTGGGCATTCCTTATCAGTGGTGCCTATGATTGTATTCAGTTTCTGCGGTATAAGATGAGTGGCATGCAAAAGATTTCAATCTAGTATCGCTGTATACTTTATGAGGGTGCTCAAGCACCAAGTCCTGTTACTGATCTCAAAGCAGTCTATTATGCCCTCCACAGAGCTGGATCATAAGGTAGCCAATGAATTGATACTCATGGACAGTTGTGTGCGGTATAGCTATGATATGAGTTTATGTCCCCTACCATAGGTGTGGAGGACCTGCATGGTATTATACATTCACGGCTCTAGACCTTTTTTCCCCCACAGCAGTCGGATCGCTTGTGTCACTGCTCTGTATGTCAGGAACTGAGATCCCTCTAAGACATCTTCTTATAACGTGGATGCCAAGCTCCTAAATGTTTCTTCTGCATAACAATAACCCACTGTTTTAATTCCAGAGACTACCGATTCTGTCATTCACTCTGCTGTGAAATACCCCCGTTGTGCAGTTAATAGGCCTTCTAGTGATGTTGCTGGTGCATAAACTGGTCATTGTCTCACCTTCTAAAGTGAATTTTCCAGCATCCAATATCATTTGAAGGACTGTAGGTGAACACATTATTCACATTTGTTCTCCCAACAGTTGTGCCACAATGTGAAGGAATACATGTCAGAGAAAAAGGATGTTTGGTGTTGTGGATGTGCTGTCAGATATTCTGTATTGTATTCTTCTTCGAAGAAATATTTGATGGTTTTGCACTTATCTGTGGAGTGTGGGTTTGAAAGAATAAGGATGGGGGCCGATACAGTGGCTAATTGTTTAATGAGTGCTCTGCTTCTATTGGAAGCATCATTGTGTTATTGGTATAGTACTTCACTCGTGTGATGAGTTGTCTGGAGGGACTTTAGGAGCATGATGTAATGAGCGGTTCTGTTTTTATTCCATGTTCTTGCCTGTCTAAGGAAGGAGAGTTTATTGTTGACCAGGTCTTAGATACAGCAGGATGCTGAAGGGTGTTGTTTGTTCTTTCATATGGCTTTCAGAGACATTTTGGAGCATTTTGGAAGGATGTTGACATTAGACAAGGATGTGGCAGAACGAGAGAAGAGTTTTAGATTGTGTTTGGAGCAGTATTCAATGTGTTGGCTGAATGCCAGTGCATGCAAATACTGCAGGGTGGTAAAAATAGTTATGTATAGAAATTTCTTGCAATGTGTGCCATTCCATCATGATGATAAAAACAAATTGTACGTGCAGGTCTCATGTAGAATCTAGATTATCACTATGGCTACATGTCACTGTAATTCACAGCATTCAAGTGAATAGCGATGCCCAACTTATCGAAGATGTAGCCAATGTTTGTTGCACCAGAATAACTCACAAACACATTTGTGAAATAGCTCCTGGAATCAAAGAAAGCTTGCACATTGGACATGGGTCCGGGGTACTGAGTGCTCCAGACATCTATAAGAAAATTTGCAACAGCAATGGTAGAAAAATGCAGTGCCGTATATTACCTGTCTTGCTATAACAGCAGCCAAGTGATAAATAACTACATGTAGCTTTTTCTTTTTTTAACAGAGTTTTATATTGCGCGAACTTGACCCGAATCGGGCATCACAGCGCTTTCCATAGCACCAGTTGCATTACATGAGGACACATTCATTTTTTTGTTAGGCACAGGGAGATTAAGTGAATTGTCCAGAATCACAGGATGTTCAGTGTTATTGCTGAGACTCGAAACCAGTTTCCCAGCTGCGAGGTCGACCGCCCTAGCCGTTAGGCCGACACTGCTCCCCTTGATTCATTATAGAACCTTGTACAAGTGCCTTCTGTGGTTTTGCTTTCAAACACCAAAGCAATGATGAATCTAATCAAAAGGGGCAAGATGGCCACCGGGTAGGAGCTCCTGGTTAGAGCTCCGAGTGCTGGGGGTTCCAATTCTGGATTAAATCCCTGTTAGCACCTGAGCATCTTCGAGGACTCTTACTATAACAAGTAACTGGATGCAAGTAACTGGATGCAAGATATTTTATGTACCTGTTTTGAAGACGGCTGCTGCCCAGGCGCTGATCATCGTGCGTGCTGCCTGGAGATCGGCTGCTGCTGTTGGGCGGACGGCTGCTGTGCCTGCGCTGGACTTCGGAGGCGTTGGAGGCCGGGATCGTCGGGAGACTGAAGGAGGGCCCCTGTGTCTGCACCGGACCTGTGCTGGTTTCCACTGGGGACCCGTGCACCGCTGGACATCGTGGGAGCTACCGGTGATCGGCTGCTGGACGGAGGGCTGCTGCTCGGGCGCTACACACTGGCCTTGGACATCTATGCAGCCGGAGTCTGGGATCGCCTGGAGGTCGGAGAGCACTCGGGGCCACACCGGTCCTGGGGTGGCCCTGTTGGGAGTTCCGCACCGCCACAGCCAAACAGTGAGTGTCTGGCTACCCACGGGAGGGCTCCTGACCGTCTGAGGGCCTGCCCGTTACCACCGGAGCGATCCTGAGGGGCGTGAGCCGCGGGAGGGATCCCGGGACTGCTCCGGACTGGGTAGTTTCGCGCTGCTGGTCCCGACTGGTATCGCGGGCGCTGTGCGGCCCATGGGAGGGCCCCTGGCTGTGTGCTTTCCTGCCCACCGACATCGGAGCGCTCCTGCGGTGGCGGATCTGACCGGGAGCTGCACGCCTGCATACGCACATCGCCTGTGGCGGAGCGGGTGGCGCCGTCGGGCGCGGTTGGAGGGCACCGGGAGCGCAGGCGATTGGATCCACCGGAGCCGGCTCCTTTTCACCGCGGACGCCCCCTCCCGCCCCCCTCGCAGGCAACGAGGTAGCTGGCTCCGCGGAGCTTGACTGGAGCGCACCCCCCGGTGACCTCCCTCCCTTCTACATCGACTGCAGGCGCGAGCCTGTTGAAGGGACGTCCTCTGACCCCTCTCCCTCGACAGCTGCAGCACAACTCACGGAGGCATCGGCCATTCCTGGCGCCCCCACCCCTGCCGCCGCCGGGACGTGGCGAAGACGGAGCCGCAGTGGTTTGCAAGGGTGCCTCGAGCGGCGCCACAGCCCTAAAGGTGTGTGTTCATAACCTCTTAACTCCTTCACCATATTACATATGTATGCCGGTTTTTCCCTACCGGTTTCCCCCTTCGCTACTGGGATGACTCAAATCAAAATTTCCCCTAACAAAGGGTTTATTGTCGACGTGGCAGAGTCTCTCTTTTGACCAAAATGGCAGGGGCTATAAACTAGAGTAATAAATCGCCCCTCTGCCCACAGTCGACCATGAGGCTGCATACCAACACGGTCAGGGGTCACCTGCACTGAGATAAGGCTCCTTCCTCCTCTCTCATCTTCACCAAGCAGCAACATGGATGCAGCAACATAGAAGATGGACCAACCGGACCTGCCCATTAATAGAAAGGGAAACTGGGCTCGCTAACCCAACAACAGCAACAGACAAAGGACTTATACTCCTGCCTCTCTATGCTCTTTTTGGCGGCCATCTTAGATCAGACTAGTACACCACTGCGGTGGCCATCTTAGACTAGTCAGTTCTCCTCATCAACTCACATCTATAGCTATATTGTTTGTCTCCCCTATAATCTCTCCACGCTTCCCGCCCTATAACCGCGTCCAAACCTATAGCTAGCTTTTATTTCTCTCCTCTATTCTCTCCATGCCCCCGCCCTATAACCACGTCCACCCACCCACACACTCCACCCCCCCCACCCTGCCTTTCCACCTTTTCTACCTACACCTCTTCCATCATGGAACGCATGGGCAATCATACATACAAGATTAACTATCCATCCGAGCTCACCAAAAAAAAGGCCAAAATCTTCAAACACAACTTCCTGAAGGCCCACCCCGAAACACCATTTGTGGACACCTACTTCTCGGTAAATAATGGGGCCACGAGCACTGATATCATCTTCTACACCCTACGCAGAGCACAGTGGAGGAAAGTGCTCCTCGCCACCCTCACCATCTCCACTTCTAGAAAAACCGCTCATGGCTTAACACTCTCCACTACACCATCCCAACTTTCCCCGGGCAGAGCGACCATCTCCATCTATAACAACGGGATTATCCTATTCCAATCCACAGATAGAAACCTTGACCTACTCGACAATCTGTTCCCCACCTTCCTAAATCATATCTCCAACGGGCGGTCCGCCACGCCTAACACCATGGGTTACACAACACCCCCTAACTCCAAGCGTCAGTACTCCTTGCCTAAACCATCACAGCAAAGGAGCATTCCACACCTCTCCCCTCTGACCAGTGCGGTAATCAGTCACCCACTCGACCACACCTCCCAAATTGCCCCTGGCACTGGCGTAGATCACACCCCCTCGCACATTCCCCATACCCCCACCCTCCTCACCCCCACCTCACGACTCCTGTGAACGTCGCAGATCCCACTGCAATCAATCTCCCATCCGATCTCACCTCCCCACACCCCTCAGGCACTGGCGAATATCACCCCGCTGCACACATCCCCTATACCCCCACCCGCCTTACCCCCCATCCCACACCTCACACGAGTTTCGCAGAACCCACCTCCACCGCACTGAGCATATTTCCCACGCACCGCGACACAACCAACTCTCACCCTTTCTCCCCCCCACTCCCACTCCCCACCATCCCACCCTACCGGCCAGATTCACGGAACACACCACCTCCCTCAACACAACCCCTTATCCTCTATCCCCCCCCACCCCTAGCCCCCACCATCCTACCGTCATTCCTTCCTTCTCCAGCCTACATTCATCCCTCATCTCACCTGCCCCTCCCTCCCCCAGCGCCACCACATCCGCTACCAACCTCCCCCTGTCATCATCCACGCCACCCATGCCCCTTACTCACAAACTCTCTCATCCATCGATTGCTACCCCACCTACTACGGCCGCAGAGCCCTTTACCCCACCTACTACGACCACAGAGCCATCTACCATCGCGTGCACAGCCCGCCCCATTCGATCCAGTGCACACCCCATTGCCTCACTCAATCACTCACCCACTGTTCTCACTCCCACTCCCAATACCATCCCCAATCCAACTCTGGACATGATCATATCCACCCTCCAACAGGTCATAGAAGATCTTCAATCCATCAAAGAACTTCTTTTCACACACCCCAGACACCCCCTACCCTCCAATTCTGCGCCCAACAAGTATACCACTCACCCCTCAAACATCCTCACTCATCGATCCCCGCGCTGGCCCTCTATCCCCGACCGCAAGGCCACCGGCCGCCCCCGTCGCACCCTACACCCCCTCTCTGACCGAGACTTGCACACTTTACTCCGCTCATATGGCCCAGGCCCCACAAAACTCCCACCCACCACACACCTTCCCATACCCACGATTCTCACAAATCCCCTCAGGCCCCCCACGCGGAGCAATAGAAGCGCCGTCCCCTGTAATCTCAGAAAAGTCCCCCTCTCCCTCGAACACTCTCCCACTCTCCTCACCCCTAGACTAAAGTGTATCCTGCTCAACTGCAGATCGGCCCCGAGACACTCCTCCGGCATCGCAGATCTCATCTTATCAATGGACCTCGATCTAGCCATTCTGACTGAAACGTGGCTAACTGAAGCCTCCACACCTATAATGGACATACTAGTCCCCCCCAACTATCACATTATTAGACTCGACAGAAATGGCAAGACGGGCGGGGGAATCGCATGCATCTACAGGAACAACCTCGCTATCACTGTAGGTCCCTCCCCCTCCCTCTCCTCCTGCGAACTCATCTGCCTCGATATTACTAGCGAGGGCAAACATGTGTGCTCCCTTCATGTTATCTACCACCCTCCCAGAGACAACCTCACCTTCTCCCAACAACTCATGGACACGATATCCACCAACGCCGGTCGACAGATCAATCAAATCTACTTGGGAGACTTCAACCTCCACTGGAACGACCAGAAAGACGCGGTGGTGAATAGCCTTAAGACGTTCCTTAACGCGCTTGACCTCACCCAAATATGCAACCGTCCAACACATGAAAAAGGCTCTATCCTTGACCTTATCATCGCCAAAGAAGACGCTACCCAGCTGGAGGCAATCAAACCCTGTGACTGGTCAGACCACCACATCATCACCTTCTTCATCAACGAAAAGGTCAAACTTAACCAGGCTCAACCTGCCAAATCCAAGATCTGGAAGAGGGATTTGAGGAATCTTAACCCAAACTCCTTGCCTGCCCACACAGGCAGTCTCCTTCTTCCCCCGACGGGCGTCTCTGATGTGCACTCACTGAGCGACTTCTACCTAGACAATATGTCTGCAATAATCAATGAAGCCGCACCCCTGCAAATGAAGAGAGTCGCCACCAAGAACTCGAACCCATGGTATGATGGTAGACTCAATGAAGACAGACGTGCTATGCGCATGGCAGAGCGCATGTGGAGAGCTGACCCCTCAGCACTGCACCTTCGAGCGCTTAAGAGTAAAAGAAACGCTTACTTCAGAAAAATAAAACGCTCGAAATCAGTCTTCTTTAGTCAACAGCTGGATCAAGCAAAAAACCGACCAAGAAAACTGTTCGAGTTAGTAAAAACCCAAACCAAGACGCAACCTCTGCAACCTAACAGCTCAACAAAGGCCATTCCAAGTTGCGAAGACTTTTCTGCTTTCTTCAAGCAAAAGACAGACAATATAAGAAGTGATCTCCTCAAGGATGTAAGCCGATACTCCTGCTCCATATGCATAACAAACACTCAACCAAAAAACAACGCCTCATGGTCGTCCTTCGACACCTATACTGAAGAATCAATTCACAAGCTGCTCGGCACCTTGAAACCCGCCAATCACCTCACAGACCCCCTACCTGCCAACGCTGTTAAAGCCCTCACCCCCCTGGTCCTCCCACTTTGGACCAAAATCATCAACTGTTCCTTGCAACAAGGACTCATCCCAGACTCCCTCAAGATAGGGCAAGTCACGCCTATACTCAAGAAACCCACAGCTGACCTGGCCGACCTAAACAATTACCGACCTATCACCAATATCCCCACTCTGGCCAAATTGCTAGAAAAATGTGTACAACTCCAACTGACAAAACACATTGAGCAGTTTGACCTCCTCAACCCTCACCAATCTGGATTCAGAGCAAAACATAGCACGGAATCGGCTATGACTCACATAATTGATGACGCCCTCCAAATCCTTGATCACAATGAGTCCTGCCTCCTCATCCTCCTCGACCTCTCCTCAGCATTTGATACGGTCAAACACGAGAATCTACTGGAGCTGTTAAACACCAGAATGGGCATATCCGGGACTGTGCTCAAATGGTTCACCTCCTTTCTGCACAACAGGTCTCAAAAGTTCAAGATCAACAACGCATTGTCCTCGCCTGTACCCGTAACACTAGGAGTCCCGCAAGGCTCCTCCCTATCCCCCACATTGTTCAACCTCGTCATGGAACCACTCACCACCTTGCTTCAAGCATCAAATGTACACTTCCATATGTACGCTGATGACACTCAGCTCTACCTCAAGCTTCAATCCCCTGAAGACATCAAACTTTTGAATGCCACACTAAGAAACACCCAAGCATGGCTGGCCGACAATCACCTTAAACTAAATGCTCTGAAAACTGAGTTCCTTCTGATCTCACCCCCTGCGAAAAAGGCCATCACCCAAACCTGGCTCAATCATCTAACCGCTCTAAATGTCCAGCCCACCATCGTGGACTCGGCGAAATCCCTTGGCATCACACTTGACTCCAATCTCGACATGCAGCAGCATATCAGCAAAGCAGCTAAGGGAGCCAACTTCCAAATCAACACGTTGAGAAAACTCAAACCCTTCCTACCACCCAAAGACTTCCGAATTGTTGTACAAGCCCTAGTCATTCCTCGCATAGACTACGGTATTGTGGCTCTCAGCGGGCTCCCCCTAACAACAACGGCGCCCCTACGAGCCTCCTTGAACGCGGCCGCGAGACTCATCACTGGTTCAAGAAAACACTCGCATATATCCCCCGACTTAAAAGCCCTGAACTGGCTGCCTTTTGAAGCCAGAGTTCAGCTGAAAATTGCCTGTATGACGCATTCGGCCTTACACCACAAGTCACCCAACTACCTCACTCACAAGCTGACTATATCAGGAGGCTCAAGATCCAACAGAAGCACAAAGAATCTCCTCCTGAAACCTCGTCGATTCGGGAAGGAAAAAACATACAAACGCTCCTTCTCAGGGATGGCTCCTAGGATCTGGAATGCACTCCCGCCAGAAACTAGGCTTATCCCCTCCTCTGTACTCTTCAAGAAAGAGGTAAAAGCCATCCTTATGGCTAAGTTCACCTGACCTCTCTTTGGTTCAGCTCACCTCTATTGCTACTGGAACAATGACAGTACATGGCTCCTATATTATCGGCTACCTGAATGCTTAACTATGTTAGACTCTTTTATGGCTGCTACTGGACCAAATTCACTGCACGGATGCTATATTATTGGTTTCCTGATTGTTTATTAAGGCTGTACACTATGACTTGAGTGCTTTACTAACTTGCATTCCACTCACTACTGCCTACTATGCTTTCAATAGTGTGTTTACTCACCCTCTGGGGTGCTATAATCTTATTCGAGTCGACATTACACGGCTCCTATATTATTGCTTATTGATTGTTATTATTGTGCATACGCTTGTGCGATTTCTACCCTAATTAGCAAATCACTCCCTATCGAATTCTATACTGTTTTCAACAGGTTGTCTATCCTACCTACTGTTTCTGTAAAGCGCTCTGATATCTGCAAAGATCTTGTTCGCGCTATATAAAACTTTAAAATAAATAAATAAATAATGCTGCAGGGACAAAGAGATGGCATCCTGGAGCATTACTTTGAGTATGTATGAGAATCCAATTAGGTTTTCCAGTTACTATAATTTTACCAGACAGCATACTTGGTGAGCTGCTAACATACTTTGCATTTATCTCTACCTATTTCGTTAATGTATGCCTGTTAGACCTGTCATGCTTAGGGTGGCCTTCCTCCCACTTTTTGCCTGCTTACCTCCACTTTTTGCTGTATATTTTTGTTGTTACTGAAAGCAAATGATGGACGGAAGGCTGACAATGCAAACATTCTCCCCCAGTCAAAAGATCTGGGTTAAATCCTTCATTCTTTTGCCCACTATGCCACCCCAGTTTTGACCCAGCCATGTGCAAATCAGTCTTGACCCTGTGCCCCATGGGAACAGTCCAGAATGAACTGCCAGGCCAGGTCCTCCCTGGACCGGAAACAAGCATCCTGGGACCGGTTTCAGGGTACGTCCCCCTTCTTTAGCCAGGCTAGCTTGAATCCAGTGGCAAAGTGAACAAGGGATCCACATCTGGGGATACCCATCCTACTTAAGGTGAAAAGTGTTACAGCAAACAAATGATGGACGGAATGCTGACAATTCAGATATTCTCCCCCAGTCAAAAGATCTGGTTTAAATCCATCGCTCTTTTTCCCACTACGTCACCCAAGTTTGGACCCAGCCATATGCACATTGCTGTATCTTTTTGTTGGGCACTTGACGCCGAGCACTTTACCACTACTAACCAGTGCTAAAGTACGTGTGCTTCTCCCATAAACATTGTGACATTGGTGTATACCTGATTGGCATATTTAGTTTACTCATAAGTCCCTTGTAAAGTGGTCCACCACATACCCAGGGCCTTTAATCTAAATGCTACGATTGGGCTTAGATCACTGATTGTGCCATCCACACAAGTACTCTTTCAAACCTGTCTCAGGTTTGCTATTGCAAGGCCTGTGTGGGTAGTTTACTGCCAATTCGATTTGACATTTAAAACCACTTGCCAAGCGTTAAACTCCCCTGCTATTACAGATAGGTCACCACTAAAGTAGGCCTGAGGTAGCCCTATGGCAGGGTGCAGAGTGACTAAGAAGTAGGACATGTACTTTTAGGTTTTACATGTCCTGCTAGTCACAAACATCTAAATTCGTTATTCACTACTGTGAGGGCTACTCTTATAGGCTAGCATTAGGAATTCCTTAAAACACTTTAAAGCTATAATTCCTGATTAGAAAGGAGAGGCTAAATCATGTTTCATATCTTTGGAATAGTAATAATACATTCTTCTTTAGTGATAAAGTTAGATTTTACATTACTATTTTAGAAATGCCACTTTTAGAAAGTGGACAATTTTCTGCTGTTAACTTTGCTCTGTCTGCCTGCAGCCTCTCTCCGATGTGCATCTGGGCTGGATGACAGCTACACTTTGTGCATTCCCTCTAGACAGCCACAAATGCATTCTGATGGGTCTTCCTGGGCAGGAAGAAATAGGAGGGGGCTGAAAGTTACACTGCAATAGGTGGTTTCCTGTCCACACACAAAGCACTGATGTACCTCTCACAGATAGCCTGGCAGACAGTACTGGGTGGAAAGGGATCTTTATGCACATCAGGGAGCTCATTTGAAGTCACCCCTTACATCATAAGCACTGATAGGCATAAGTACTGGGGCTCCGACCCTACCAACACCGTACACTACTGGACCTGGGAAGCACTCAGCTGTAGTAAAGACTGACTGTTCTGATGAACTGCTTCTCTTCTTTGCTGAGCTGCCCTGCTGCCTGCTGATATTTGCTCTGCTGAGGACAAGGTCTGGGCCCATCTCACTGGAACCCAGAGTGACTCCAAGGGCTTGCTGACTTGCCTCCTGTCTTCTGAAGTACCAGGTACACAAAAGACTTCCTGCAATCAAGTTGGTGCTGCTGGACTGTGAGCCCTATTCTTGCCTGAGGTGCCCCCTCCAGTCCTGGACCTCAGAAGAGGGTTCTGCAGCTGTTTACTACAAAAAGCGATGCATCATCACCACTGCAGTAGTTGGAACCAACACATCGCTTTTCAACGCAGAGGCAGTTAGATATAATAGTTTCACAGCCGGCGCGGCCCTATGACGATGCTCTGTGTGGCTCAATGACAATGAAGTGTCTTCTTCTCTACTGAGCTTGATGACGATGTGGAACACCCTAGTGCAGGTCGAAGATGACGCAGCAGGCTCTCAATGTCAACATGTGCTCCATCCAGTGTATTCCTTCAGCAGGACCCTCCATTGCGGTTGGCCTAAACTTTGGATTTGTCCCTCATGACTTCAAGTAACCTTTTGACAGCTAGTGACTTCTAAGCACTATTTTTGCTTTTACTCTCAACTTCTACTCATTTTGGCTTTGTTTTACTCAGATAAACATGCTCTACTTTTCTAAACCTGTTGGAGTCTTTTTGTGGTGTTTTCTTTGGGTTACTGTGTGTTTATTGCACAAATACTTTACAAATTGCCTCTTAATTCAGGCCTAACTGCTCTGTGCCAAGCTACCAGAGGGTGAGCACAGGTAAATTCAAAGGAAGTATCTAGCTTACCCGGACTAGGATTGTGGTCCCCCTGGACTATATTTACAAAAACTGCAGCTAACTAACATTAGTGTTAGATAGCAGAGTTTTCCCTATCACCAAAAACTATCGCCCTGTTAGCCATGTATTTACAATACGTCGCTACATAGCAATAGTAACAGCAAGCTGCGGTCAAAAGTGTCGCTAACACTAGCATCAAGGCAATAAAACTCTAGGGGCAAATATAGCCTATAAGTCAACCACCAATGAAAAATAGGAAATAAAACCAATGGAATGCAGAATGGAGCAGCCAGGGCCAAGTGCAGCATGAATCAACAGCCTCCCGAATCCCTCAACAGCCAGTTTGACCAGCCACAGTCTTAGTGGAAGAGGAATTGCAGATTCAGGGCTACAGTTATGAAACAAGGCGCATCGATGTGAAAAACTAGTGATGCATTACTTTTCTTAGCGCCCTCCTTGCAACACCAAGGCAGCCAAAACCTTAAAAGTGGGGACAGTCCACGGAGGCCTCACTGGGCCTGCGTCTGTGACCTGGAGTGGGAGGCAGAGGTGCTGTGGAGTTGCTGGGCCATGGCAGTAGACATTGAGGGGTCGGTGGTGATAAAGTCTGGCAGGTCGCATGGAGACATGTTGCTCACCTGCGTGAGAAGACCGCCTGGATCCCATTGGAGCTGTGAATGGTAGAGGTGCTCCTGCACACCAACGTAGGGAGGTCTGCATCACACACCAGGCGCCACCACTACACCGAGGTGCACTGAGGAGATTAACAATGGTGGGCCACGCCTCTCTGCATCGCAGGCTGGAGGATGTTGCACTGGCCAGAAGCTGTGGAGGGTGAGGTCCCTGAGCTGCACTAAACTTGTGTGGTGAGAGCTCTACAATTTCACGCCTAAGGGAGCCCTGTTGCATCACCTGCATGGGGAGGTTCCCCAGTGGACTTGGCAGTGACTGCAGTACCCAGGCTTGTGAAAAACTGCATGGTTGAGGTTCCTTCTTACTGAGTCACAGATTTGGACAGAGTGCAGCGCATTGAACCCTGGTGTCAATATCCAGCTGAGGAGAAGGTGGGACACATAGGAAGGAGGACCAGGGGTGAGTTGGACCCAGTCCTAGTGCCTGCAGGTGATGCACACCATGCCCTGAGCAATCCCTGTGCTGCGGCTGACCTACATCACAGAGAATCTGGTCGCCACTGTTAGATCAGAAGAGGCAATCGAGTGGGGCTGCCTTTCATTGCCCCCTGTTTTGTTTGCTTTTGGGTGCACTGGGGACTATCCCATAGTGCACTTCTTCTTCCCACAGCGCTGTGCTGTATTGTTGCTGCTGCTGCTGTCCCCATCACCTGCGGCTGGTTCCTCTCACCCAGAGGTTAGGTATTAGAGCAACTCCTCCTGCCTGCGACTCATCCCTGGTGGTTCAGTTGTAGACCATCACTCCTCTGAAGCTTGACTGCCATCCTGTCCCCCTTTTCTGCTGTTCCTGTTTATTTTTCTGCTCTTCTCTGTTGCTTTTCTACCTTTGTAATTTTTTATAATCTTTACTTTGTTTGGCTTTGTTTTTCCTGTGCTTTTTTGCAGTTTCTTTTTCCCTATCCTCTCCTTTGTTGCAGCTGCAATCACCTGCATCCCTCCCTACAGTGTCCTTTTGCGCATTTCCCACCTCCCACCTGTACAGCCCTGTGCAGCACTATTTAATGGTGGATGTTGTGCAGTCATGTACAGCGGGTGTGCCACTGGTGCACTGAAGGCAAGTCAAAGGCAAGCCCATCTGCGTCCATCCGCCTCTGTACCATGCCCTGCACCAGGGACCCTGCCTCTCGGACACTCCACCACTACAACGCCAGCACTTTCCTCGCCCACAACCCTGGATGTCACACTGATAGAGCGCGCGAGGCCACCCGACCAATAGTTTTCGCCGTTTCCGGCTTCAGGGCCCATATACTTTTCAAATCACCATATACATCGATCAGGTGACTTCACGAGCTCTATCAAGTTGGTGTGTGTGTGTTCCCTGCTACCAATTTTCGGTGCACCCGACTTACCATCCACCGATGCGGGTGCCTAATGACCACAATGAATCAGGGAGCTAGCTGTAAAGGAAAGGCAGCAAAATACAAACCCAACCAATAACATTCAAATACTGTTTAAATGACCACGGACAACTGGAAGTTTTAAAATGTTTATCTAAAGTTCATTATTTTCTTGCATGAGGTACAATAAAACAAGGCAATCAATAACCAAGATAACGTAAATCACATAAGCATAAAGAAATAATGACAGAGTAATCTTCAAAGTACTAATAAAATGTAATGAGAAAAGATACTATGCAAGTCAGTATTATCTAAACAGGGATAGCCTAAGTGTGAGTGACTATAGGAGAGCTTATAATGAATAACACGCTTCACTTAAGGTGAAGGGGCCTTTGAACAATCTAGGCAACGAAGTTCTAGACCATATCAGGAAATGACACACTGCTATGCAAAATATAATTTCTAACAAATGAGAAGACATAGGAATAAACTTATGGAAAAATATAAATGACTTTCAATAGTTGCAGAAAGGCATGGAAAATATCACATATGCAATGTTGAACTTTATTAAAGCAAAAGTTAGAAATTCAGAAGGTGCAAGAATTTCAAGAGGTTCAGAGCAATATTTACCTAGAAAGGTGTGGAAACCAAACCCTGGCCACGGGTCAGTTAAGGACAGGAAACCCTCAAGGAAGGATACCCCTCAAAGGACAGCAGGTGCAGAATGGACACCCAGGACAGGACAGGATACCCTCGGAATAGGAATCAGGACAGGACCCTCAGGACAGGACAGCAAACCCTCAGGACAGGACCCTCTTCAGGACAGGACCGGAACCCACAGTTCGGAAGCAACGCCTGCGCTCCACCCGCTCTGCAGCTATCGATCAAGACCCCGATTGGGTCAGCGAACTCCCAGCTAAGTGCCTTGCCAGCACTTTAAGGTTCAGTAGAACCTCAGTCTATGGTCAAATTCGGACAGAGTGCTTCGCAGCGCTCTGTATCTTCAGTCACCTATTGAGTGCGTTGGGTCAGTGACAGGTCAGCTAAAACCAGACAAGTCGGACGGTTCACTAGGTGAACCCAGGGTAGATATACAGTTTGGGGACAGTGTACCACCCCCCAATGTTGCAAAGTGTCAGAATCCCTCAATTTCGATTGGTCCTAAGGTAGGATTTGGGTAACACACCAATCACAATACACGATTTGAAGCCTTCATTAACATATTTGGGTACCGCCTAGCAGGTTTGGGGTTCCCAGGAGAAACTGTGCAGAAACACAATGACAATTTAACATTGTATCATATGAGGAGCAACATTCGCTGTTCTCGCAGGGCAGAGGTGACTTTCTCAGGAGCATCTCGCCCATCACTGCCAACTGGCTATGTTCCATCAGCCAAGGTCCCTCGTGCTGCCGAATGTCGCACAGGCGCAGAAGGGACCTCCAATATGGCTCTCCTCTCACTCAGACCCCCATTTCCCGCGGTACATGAAAAGTAAGCGAAAACAAATTAATACATAATAATGTCATTATGAAAACACATCACAGGGTTTGTACTTTTAACTCATCATCAAGAAATAAACTTATTGCATCTAAATGTTAGCTACATGGATACAGATACAAGAGCAGTGGCACGAGCAGTACCACATGATAAGCACAGCTATGAATTACGCATGCGCATAACTTTCCCTCCACTTCTGCAGACGCGTCAGGACACGTGAGTGTGGCTGACGCATGCGCAGTAACTAAAATACAAGCGGCAGCCATTTTTAGGGACACGGATTAATTCATTAGAAATACACATAGGCAAGCTTCGGGAACTTTGCCTAAACAAAATAAATGTTAGTAAAACATACACTTTTGTTACCTTATTACACATAAACGAGGTTCTTGATTTCGGCAAGCCGCAAAATATGCGAAGCTTTGCTTCATCAATCCCCTCTTTGATGATATCTACTATCATCACAAATTATAATGGAACCAGATGCCAACTTTCTTTCACACTTTATAAAGTTCTATTTCTTCCAGCAACCGTTCTAACTTTTCTCTTTCAGTTTTAGCAGGGTGAGAAGTCTTCACCTTTTTGTATATCTGATCATTCACTTCCTCTAATTCAATCTCATCCACACTTCGTTTCACTCCTCTTGCATTTACCTCGTGCTTTTTGGTGCGCTTGCGGTATTTACAGCATAAAAAAATGGAAAGTATAATAAGACCTATAATACCAATTGGCATCAGAATTTTGAATAATAAGCTTTTACCTATGCTAGCAAGCCAATGACCTACATTTGAGAGACCATCTACCAGTCTCTTCCAGGCACTATCAACCTCGAGTGGTTTGAGTTCCTTTGCCAAATTAGTAAGGTTTTTCACATATCTTTTGATCTGCACACTTTTATCCGGAATATAAGTGCAACAATGTTGCGCCTTCAACATCCGGCAGACTCCGCCCTCTTTCGCTAATAAGGTGTCAAGAGCAAGTCGATTTTGTAAAACCATTGATCTGATCGCAACCATTTCGGTATTGACCAGCAGAAATCCATGAGCTGTTTCAGTAGACAGCACATCTACTATAGTAGACAATTTGCAAATTCTGTGAGTATTCAGAACCACTCCCACTCCAGGTATCAGTGCACTGAAAATACTACCCATAATTTCACCTATACTCTCTCTTTTACTACGCACTAAGCCATTAGTAACTTCATTGCTTCCAGCTTTTCCATTCACATGGTATATTTTCGGGAAAACAATGCCAAAGTAGCAGCTTCCATACCAGTGATCCGGCAATTTGAAATAAGCCTTGTCCCCACAAATGTAATAAATTCCAGGAAACACAGGCTCTGACCCATTTTTGAAACCCCAACCTCCAATTACCTTGTAATTATGTTCGCATTCACTGGAACCAATGAAAACATTATTATAATAGCTAGTCTTCTCGCGGTGAAGACACAGCTTGCCTTTCTTTTCAAAATCCAGCAACAGAGCAGGACCCGCTCCACCAGATGAGGTGCCTTCCATGTTTTCTGCCCACTTTGGCTTTTTCTGACTTTCGTCATTAGCCTTCTTCTGAATTTTAATTCTCCTTTTCTCTGCCATGTTCAGGAACATCTTTTCCTGCTCACGCAAAGAACAAGTCAAGTTATCTCTGTGTGCGTCTGCTATGTCAATGTTACCTATAGTCAGAAAGTAGTCTCCCATATATCTTATGGTGTCAGTTTTGGTATGTACAGGATTCAAGTTCCCACGTATAGGAAGTTCAGAAAAAATCACGTCATTGTTAGAGTAATAATACTGTAACGGTCCCCTTTTGTAAAATAAACTAGCTAAAATGCTACAGGAAATTCCATATGTCAATGGCAGATGATGGTATGTCACGCCTTCAGCCACCGAAGTAGGTAGCTTCATGCAGACATAGCAATCTTCAATTTCCATAGTCTCTACATAGTGTATTAACAAATTTGCGAAAACATTTAAATGTGTCCTGTTCTTCATTCCATGATAATGTAGTCCTCCCTCATCTGATGCTTCTAAGTCTCGTTTAGTTTGTCTCAATGCTCTCTCATGTCTTTCTACACTCTGTGTTGTTAGCTCCTCATTGTCAGTATTTACAACTTCAGTAGGGACAATGTTAGTATCTTTACTTACAGCAAAGGGAATGAAAATTGTTAATCCTATCCAGATAACTATCAGTACTACTACACTACATATACACACCTTGCAACACGTTTTGAAACGGCTGCAACTAGGTCTACCATTCACTGTTGAATCAGACATTTTGGGCTCTGAAGGAGTCTCTCGAACCCCTCTTTTTGGCTTTACACACTTAGCTTACTTTGTGCAAATTCACGGTGGTTCGTCTTCCTCTTCAGCTGAGTACTCTGGGACAGGCTCCCCGTCGCTCACGTCAGTTATATCAAGATCTTCAAGTTCCTCCAAAACCAGTGTCCATTCAGGAGATTTGTACTTTTTGTTTTGTCTTTTTATTCGCTCACTCCTTCTTTTGGAAGAGTCTTCTTCTTGCTCTGCTATCCGAGCACTTCTTCTTGCCTCTGCACGTTTTTCTTCCACTGTCTTTATCCTAAGTCTCAATCTTTTTACAAACCTAGGCTCAAGGTTGTTTCTTTTCTTTAGTCTCTTAGTCGGTACTTGGACTTCACTTTCTTTTCTTATTTTCTTGTTCTCTCTATCTTGTGGTAATTCTTCTCCACTTTCTTCTCCTACTTCCCTTATCTGGCTAGTTCCAGGGCTAGCATCAAATTCTTCTGCCTGGTTGCTAATCTGGCCTTGTTCAGGAATATTTTGTTTTTGGCTTTCGATTGTCTTTATTTCTGTTTCTGTTTCCTGAACCCGTTCTCCTAACCCTCTCTGATCCTGTTCAAGCACTTCGATCTCTTGATTTTCTTCTGCTCGAACTATCACTCTATTTCTAATCTCTCCCTTATCTGCATCAGGTGTTCGCGGTGGTGTATCGAATATCTGCTCGGTCCCTGTCTGACCTTCTCCTTCCTCAGTTTTGATTTGAATCTCAAGCGGCTGAGCTTCTTCGCCTGTGCCTTGCTTTTCCTGACTAGTCCACTCTCTACCTTCACTAAGTTGTTCTCTTGTTCTGATAGGATCTTCGGTCAGATCAATCATCGGTATCCATTCTTCTGGCCATATGCTTGGCAGCTCGTCTTCAGCTACTCCTGGCTCAGTTTCCTGGACCTCTTCAGCAGGCTGGATTCTTGGCAGTTCGTAGTCAACTACTCCTGGGCCAACGTCTGCTGTTCCTGCAACCTGACTGGTGCTGGGCTGCTCGTTGTCAGTTGCTTCTGGTCTGGCTCCTTCAGGGTCCTATGCTGGTTGCCCTTCTTCTTCAAATCCTCTGTCTGGCAATACCTTCTGGGTGTGTCCAGCGTGGATCCACTGAGGAACACCTGCGACCTTCACTGCAGTGGTTGTCACCAGGATTACTTGGCGTTTCTTTCCCCACCTTGGTGCCAGACAGCTTGATCGAGTGTGCTTCTTTATTTTGACCCAATCTCCTGGAACCAAGCTGTGGAGAGGAGTCGTTGGATTGAGGATGCCGTCGTCTCCAATCTGGCGAGAGATAGAACGCACTTGGTCACCCAATCTTCTGCAGTATTCAAGCACCAAATCATCAGTAATACTCAACAGTTTGCTTCCTGGCACCCATGCTTGTCTCATCACTCTTCCCATAATGATTTCATGGGGACTTAGGCCTGTCTTGCGGTCTGGAACACTTCTCAGTCCCATCAGGACCAGGGGTAGGGCCTTCACCCAGGTCATGCCAGTAGCATCTGTCAGCTTTGCTAGTCTGTTTTTGATAGTTCCATTTACTTGTTCCACTATTCCAGAAGCCTCTGGGTGGTATGCACAATGGAGTTTCTGCCTTATTCCAAAGGCCTTACAGAGTTCAGCCAGTATGTCATTCTGGAAATGTCCACCCTTATCTGATTCAATAATGCATGGTATTCCGAACCTAGGTATCAGTTCTTTTAGTAAACACTTCGCTACTGTCAGTGCGTCACTTTGAGGAGTAGGGTAAGCTTCTACCCATTTTGAAAATACGCAAACAATGACAAGGACATATCGTTTCCCTTCACAACGGGGCATGGTGATGAAATCAACCTGTATCCTTATAAAGGGACCCCCTGATCTCCCAATCTTGCTCAGTTCAACCATTGTCCTCTTGCCTGGGTTCATCTGTTGACATGACAGGCACCTCTGGCAAAGGGACTCTGCTACCTTCCTGAACTTTTTACTGTACCAAGTCTGTTGAAATACCAGAATCATGGCATCCCTACCAATGTGTGATCCTTCATGTATTAATCTAGCCATTGTGCCAAGCAAGTGTCGGGGTAACACAGGCATACCAGTTGGGCCCAAGATGACACCATCCACACGTCTCGGTCTACACCCATCCTCCTTCCATTTCTCTCTTTCTTGCCAAGGAGCCGACTCCTGCCACTCTCTCACCTCATCCCATGTAGGCACTTCCTCAAACACCTGAAGCTGGCAGCTGGTTCCTGGCCCCCCTCGTTTTGGATTTACAATATACCGATCTTTGGCACACCATTGAGCCACTCGATCAGCATAATCGTTTCCCAGTGATACTCTGTCCATGCTCCTTTGATGAGCAGTACATTTTACCACTGCCAGTTCTTTGGGCAACTGGATGGCCTCTAAAAGGTCATGAACAACTTTTGCATTCCGAATGGGAGTACCTGAGGAAGTCATGAATTCCCTCTGTAGCCATAATTGGCCAAAGTCATGCACAACGCCATAACAGTACTGACTGTCAGTATACACTGTTATGCGTAAGTCCTTCCCAATTTTGCAAGCCTTTATCATGGCTATCAATTCGGCTACTTGTGCAGACTTGATGTTATATAGGTAACCTGCTTGTTCAATTTTTGTGAAAGACACTACTGCATAAGCAGCACTCAAGCCTCCTAATTCATGTCTTAGACAGGAACCATCCACGAATAGTTCTTTATCATGCTCAGGCAATGGTACTTCTTTTATGTCTGGGCGTGGCTTAGTACTGAACTCTGTCAGGTCAATACAATCATGTTCATCATCATCCCCACTTTCTATTTCCAATGGGTCGGGGAGTAAGGTGGCAGGGTTCAGAATACCGCACCTAACAATGCTCACATTTGCTGCACCCACAAGAATCCTCTCGTATTTAGTCAGCCGACTAGGGGTGAGATACTGTGTTTTAGTTCTGGTCAATAGAATTACCACTCCATGTGAAACATACACGGTCACAGGATGTCCCATGACAATGGACTCACTCTGTTCCAGACTTGCACAGGTAGCAGCTACCGCTTTCAGACAGCCTGGTAACCCAGCAGCTACTGGGTCCAATGTGGCAGAGAAATAAGCCACCGGCCTTCTGGTCGTGCCATGTTCTTGAGTCAGGACAGACAATGCGCAATTATCGCGAGTGTCACAGAAAAGGGCAAACTCTTTGGAATAATCTGGCATTCCCAACGCAGGGGCTGTACACAGACAGTTCTTCAATCTTGTGAAAGCCATTAGACTTTCATCGTCCCACTGTACAACATCTGGCATTCCTCTCGTGGTCATTTTTATCAAGGGCCTGGCTAAGGCTGCAAATCCCAGAATCCACTGCCTGCAGTACCCTAATACACCCAGGAACATTCTGACATCTTTTTGAGTGCGGGGCAACTGCATTTTTTGAATTATTCTCACTCTTTCTGATGTGACTTTTCTGACACCCTTTTCTATTTGATGTCCCAGATATTTTACAGATTTCGCACAGAACTGTAGTTTGTCAGGGGCTACTTTATGCCCTTTCTCACACAGATGATTTAAGAGGGCAATGGTGTCAACTACACAGTCCCTGTGACTTTTAGACGCCAGTAGAAGGTCGTCTATGTACTGTACTAACACAGAGTTCCCAGGTAAGATCAAAGTCTCTAGACATTTTTTCAAGATCTGATTAAAGATAGAGGGGCTCTCTGTATACCCTTGAGGGACCCGATTCCAACAATACACGTGACCCTCGAAGGCAAATGAGAAAAGAAATTTGCTGTCGGGGTGCAGGGGTATCGAAAAGAATGCATGACATAAATCAATCACAGTGAACCACTCAGCATCCCAAGGAATCTGGTACAATATCACTGCAGGGTTCGGGACAATAGGGCAGCAAGGAACTACAATTTTGTTAACCTTTCTCAGGTCCTGCACTACCCTATACTTGCCACTAGGCTTTTTGATGCCCATAATCGGTGAGTTGCATGGGCTGCTCATCACTTCCTGTATGATGTCTCCTTCTAATAATTTTTGTATTTCCAAAGTGACACCTGCTTTCACTTCAGCATTCATTCGGTAGGGCCTAGTGTTAGGATATACTGCATTGTCCTTGATGGCTATCTGTATGGGGTCCACATCTTTCATCAACCCCACATCCTTTCCAGTGAAATCCCACACCTCTGGCTTTACGGCTTCCTGTAGTTCTTGGGGCAAGTCCTGCAGGGTCAATCTTTTAATTTCTGAGTCAGGTCTAAGCAACAATAATTTATAAATGCCATCTTCATCTGGGGTCTGTATTTCAACACCTTTTGGTGTGCAAAAGATGGTACAGTTCATTTTGCACAGCAAATCACGACCCAGTAGATTCACTGGACTGGTGTCACAGACGACAAATCTATGCATCTGTTTAAAATTTCCAATTGAAATCTCCATTGGTTCGGTAACAGGAGTACTAATCAATTGATTAGATACACCCACTACTTGGATATTTTCTCCCGAGAGGGGTAGGTTTGGAACGTCCACTGTTCTTACAGTAGAACGGGTAGCGCCAGTGTCCAACAGAAAGGTGACATCATTTCCGTCAACCTTTCCTTCAATATATGGTCCAGACTGGTCTACCGGCAAGGAAGCGCCAAGTACGCACTCCTCGTCCTCCCCTCTCAGGCCCCGTCAGTCCTGATCATTACAAAGGAAGGTATCATTCAGCAGATACTGCGAAGTTGCTGTATTTCTGTTCTCCCCGCTTTCCCAAACCTCTATCTCTTCATTTTCTGCCTGTCTTCCCCTGTATACCTGCTTGGGTGCTCGAGGCACCTGAACTGTTTTTACCTGGGGTTGAGTCTTTCTTGGTCTTTCTTTCTGCGTCTGTGGAGTTAAATCAGGAGTTTTTTCATTAATATCTACTAATTGGGGACACTCGTTTCGCCAGTGTCCAATTTCGCCGCACTGATGGCAGGGAAATTTCTTCATAGCCTCTTCCCTGCTAAATTTGGGCCGGGGCTTTCCTCCACCCCCTCCCCCAGGACTTTTGTTCTCAGCATTTTTAACCATGTTACTCAATTGTTTTTCCTGCTGTTCTGCGAGCTTCACCTGAGCCCACATCACCTTTTCCTTGAGGGCCTTTTTCTTTTCTGCCATCTCGTCCTCGCAGTACTTAGCGTACCGCAGGACCTCATCCATTTTCTTAGTATGCCAACAGATTTTATTATCTTTTATCCACTGACAAAATTTCAGGTCTTAAACCATTTACAAACCTGTAAATAAAGTGCGTCATATCCTTCAGGTCGATGTTATCAATACCACTGTATGTTTTAAATACCTGCAATAACCTCTCATAGAAGGAGTGCACTGTCTCGTCCCTTTCTTGTGTTGTTCTATCTATTTTTGTCCAATCAGTTTCTTTTGCGGGCACCTTTTCTTTCAAGTGCTGAATTACCTGCTCATATTTTCGCATGACATCCTTCGATGGCTCCCCAGTTTCCTTGTTTCTGGGATACTCCTCACTGGGCCAGTCTATGGCTATTTTACACTGGGTCCATAAATCTACTGGAACCACAATGTCGAAAAACCCATCCAGGTCTTTCCACAGACATTTCTGTACCTTCACGAACCTCTCCACTTGCCTGTACCAGTCAACTGGTTTCTCTCGTAATTTTGGAAAATCGTTCGTGAAGGACACAATATCCTGCCTAGACCAGGGGACATGCACATATTTCCCTCCTGGAACTTCGCGCATGGGGCATAACTGCTCAGGTTTTTCTACCTCTCTTAAAGCAAACTCGGGAGTCACTTGTCGGGAGCGAACCTCTTCCCTCTTTTTCGCCCACCTGCTTCTCCATTTTTCCACATCTCCCCATTTCTGCAGTACCCCCATTAATTCTTTAATCTGCAACTTCTTCCCTGCCACATTCAGGTGTTCTATATCTTTGTCTGAGAAGTCTGCTCTGTACGGTTTCTGTAAGGGCTTGGATTTTGAGATATCTACTCCCATACTAACTGCTGTTTCGGTCAGTTTTTCGTGGAGCACTCTGGTGTTCCTTGTAAAGCTTTTACATATGAACGACAATTCTTCTTCAGAGTAGGTATTCAATCGATCCAACCCCACATTTCCTGCCATTAATTCTTCTATTTCGACCCTCAGCTTGTAGAGGTCTAAAGGTTTTGTTTGCGGAGTCTGCTTCTCTAATTCACGACTCCAACTCTCAATTTCATCCGGAGTTACCAGAGAGACATTCCTAGTACCTGTTGCTGTCTCTAATTTAATTTCTTTTGTATTAAAAGGGTTATGCCTCTGCTGTATTCCCTTTCCAGTCTGTTTGTTTGGTAATTCCAAGAACGCAACTTCAGACTCGCACTCACTGGACTGATCATCTATGATGATCGGTTCCTGTCTCGGGGTTGCCATGACTGGGGTCATAACTGGAGTAATCGGATTTCCCTGACCATTTCCGTAAAACGGGACCACCGGTCCAATAGTTACTGGAATAGTCAATGCCTCAGGACTGGTATTTAACTGGGAAATTTTCTGAATTATTTCTGTCCTTTGTCTAGCTAGAACCTCTTGCTCCTTTTCCACTAGTACCCTTCTTAAAGTTGTGTCATGTAATATCTGTGGGGTCAACGGAGGAGTAAAACTCGGGGCAGTAGGATGCGTTTCACTTGGTCCTCCCCCATAATTTGGTTTCGGGAATAAAGTTCCAGTATTAAAGGACCTGCGCTCTTCCCCATATGGAGGTTGAACAAAAGGCAGTCCTGAATTCGATGGTTTCTCTTCGCTTTCATACAAGGGTCTGGGAAAAAAGATTTTCGTACGTGAATATTTTTCTTCCTGGCTTGCGGGCACTTTGGGATATATATCCCTTGTTTCCGTCGGTTCGGGTTTTTCAGGATAGGGCAATACTTGACCACCCCCTCCCAGTCCCAGGGACCTGTCTTCTTCCTTTAGGAAGTGGCGTCGGGGAACATCTCCTACACTGGAAGGTCGGGTTCCCTCATTGTAAGGTGGCGGACTCCGGGTACAGATGTCATCTAGCAATTCATCATCTGATTCCCCCAGGGCCCCCCAATGCTTACATTTTTCAGTACTTTTCTCACCCGCTCCAATGTTATGACATGCCGGCATCATGGGAAACAGACCCTCAACAATCATGCTCTGTCTCCACTGTTTCATCCTTTTATCCCTGGACTCCTGTTTCTGCCTGGGGTACCACTTGGTCAAACCCTTGTCCATTCGGGGTCTTTCTCTTTCAAAAGCCTCAATCTCCCATTCCTCTAATGCCTCATACTGCGTTAGTCTCGGTCTGGGATGCAGTTCATTCATTCGGGTTCTTAAATTAAATAAGATCCTACCATTGAAAGTACCATCTAACGGAAAAGCCAATACTCCGTCATCTTTTGTGTATTTCACCCAATTCTCCAACCACACACAGGTATTGTACCCTCGGTCAAACATCATGAATGAGGCGGGAGTATTGGGTGCTGGGACAAGAACACCTTCTCTAGATTTAATCGGTTTGTCCGTTTTAAAATAATTTTTCACCTTACTTACAAGGGACATTTTTCTCTTGGTTCCGTACATAATATCGTATCTGTTAGCCTTCCACTGATCCCTTTCAAACCCTAAATGCCTTGGATCAGGTCGAGTCTCTGTAGTCCGCGAGTGCCACATACGACTTCTGCGCTAACTTTGTTTACAAACTACCTCCAATCAGAACGCGCTTCAGAAAATTCGTGCAACCAATGGGTGCGCGACACAAAATAAGCTCCGCCAATGGGTGCGCGGCCCCTTCGTGAGACAGTTCCCACGCTCCGGCGCTCACCCCTCCTTTACAATTTCAGCTCCGCTACCCGCCCGCTGCTTCTACCAATCCCAGCGCGGCACAGAGTGACGTCAGAGACGCTTCGCGACTGACTCCCTCCCTTCACAAGGTAACGGAAACTTTCTTTCTTTTAAAGTGCTCAGTGCTTGGTTATTTTACAACAAATACACATTCGCCACAGTGCTCAAGTGTCTAGACAGAGAAAGAATTCTTTTACTGCAAGTAAACTACTTCCATTTACTTTTCACGCGCTGCGGGCAGATCTCTTCCGCCTACCCTTCACTCTAGCATCGGTGAACCTGTTATTCCCCTAAACTCATCCACTTCTTTCCGGGATATATTCCGAGTTTAAGGTTTCTCAGCGGACCCCTCTGCTTTCACGCTAGCTCCGAGGAACCTGCTACTCTTCCGATGTGACCCTTACTAGGTTACGCCACTATGGGAATTTTGCCAATGAACCCCGTTACTGTCATTTATTCACACATGTATTCAGAAAACCCTAGTTAGTGCTTCCCGGTTATCCTAACCTGCACCTAACTTTCCTCGAACCTGTGACCTCAGGACAATGGATTCTATTCACCACTTGCCCTTTCAATTCCCCGGGGAGTTCGGACAACACTTAACGATTCGATTTACAAATGCATGGATTAGTACATATAACAATATAAGAACAAGAATAATGACAATACAAAAATTCATGAATTTCAGCAGCGTATTCATAAGAGAGTGATCAGTTCCCTCAGAACAGCCGCTCTTATAGCAGCATTAATATAATAGCAGCTTCCGACTTAACTAGTCCAACTAATCCCTGCCTTACTCTCAACTAGTCCCTAACCATCCTCTGCTACCAGAAAACTGATAGAGCGCGCGAGGCCACCCGACCAATAGTTTTCGCCGTTTCCGGCTTCAGGGCCCATATACTTTTCAAATCACCATATACATCGATCAGGTGACTTCACGAGCTCTATCAAGTTGGTGTGTGTGTGTTCCCTGCTACCAATTTTCGGTGCACCCGACTTACCATCCACCGATGCGGGTGCCTAATGACCACAATGAATCAGGGAGCTAGCTGTAAAGGAAAGGCAGCAAAATACAAACCCAACCAATAACATTCAAATACTGTTTAAATGACCACGGACAACTGGAAGTTTTAAAATGTTTATCTAAAGTTCATTATTTTCTTGCATGAGGTACAATAAAACAAGGCAATCAATAACCAAGATAACGTAAATCACATAAGCATAAAGAAATAATGACAGAGTAATCATCAAAGTACTAATAAAATGTAATGAGAAAAGATACTATGCAAGTCAGTATTATCTAAACAGGGATAGCCTAAGTGTGAGTGACTATAGGAGAGCTTATAATGAATAACACGCTTCACTTAAGGTGAAGGGGCCTTTGAACAATCTAGGCAACGAAGTTCTAGACCATATCAGGAAATGACACACTGCTATGCAAAATATAATTTCTAACAAATGAGAAGACATAGGAATAAACTTATGGAAAAATATAAATGACTTTCAATAGTTACAGAAAAGCATGGAAAATATCACATATGCAATGTTGAACTTTATTAAAGCAAAAGTTAGAAATTCAGAAGGTGCAAGAATTTCAAGAGGTTCAGAGCAATATTTACCTAGAAAGGTGTGGAAACCAAACCCTGGCCACGGGTCAGTTAAGGACAGGAAACCCTCAAGGAAGGATACCCCTCAAAGGACAGCAGGTGCAGAATGGACACCCAGGACAGGACAGGATACCCTCGGAATAGGAATCAGGACAGGACCCTCAGGACAGGACAGCAAACCCTCAGGACAGGACCCTCTTCAGGACAGGACCGGAACCCACAGTTCGGAAGCAACGCCTGCGCTCCACCCGCTCTGCAGCTATCGATCAAGACCCCGATTGGGTCAGCGAACTCCCAGCTAAGTGCCTTGCCAGCACTTTAAGGTTCAGTAGAACCTCAGTCTATGGTCAAATTCGGACAGAGTGCTTCGCAGCGCTCTGTATCTTCAGTCACCTATTGAGTGCGTTGGGTCAGTGACAGGTCAGCTAAAACCAGACAAGTCGGACGGTTCACTAGGTGAACCCAGGGTAGATATACAGTTTGGGGACAGTGTACCACCCCCCAATGTTGCAAAGTGTCAGAATCCCTCAATTTCGATTGGTCCTAAGGTAGGATTTGGGTAACACACCAATCACAATACACGATTTGAAGCCTTCATTAACATATTTGGGTACCGCCTAGCAGGTTTGGGGTTCCCAGGAGAAACTGTGCAGAAACACAATGACAATTTAACATTGTATCATATGAGGAGCAACATTCGCTGTTCTCGCAGGGCAGAGGTGACTTTCTCAGGAGCATCTCGCCCATCACTGCCAACTGGCTATGTTCCATCAGCCAAGGTCCCTCGTGCTGCCGAATGTCGCACAGGCGCAGAAGGGACCTCCAATATGGCTCTCCTCTCACTCAGACCCCCATTTCCCGCGGTACATGAAAAGTAAGCGAAAACAAATTAATACATAATAATGTCATTATGAAAACACATCACAGGGTTTGTACTTTTAACTCATCATCAAGAAATAAACTTATTGCATCTAAATGTTAGCTACATGGATACAGATACAAGAGCAGTGGCACGAGCAGTACCACATGATAAGCACAGCTATGAATTACGCATGCGCATAACTTTCCCTCCACTTCTGCAGACGCGTCAGGACACGTGAGTGTGGCTGACGCATGCGCAGTAACTAAAATACAAGCGGCAGCCATTTTTAGGGACACGGATTAATTCATTAGAAATACACATAGGCAAGCTTCGGGAACTTTGCCTAAACAAAATAAATGTTAGTAAAACATACACTTTTGTTACCTTATTACACATAAACGAGGTTCTTGATTTCGGCAAGCCGCAAAATATGCGAAGCTTTGCTTCATCAACACCACCTGCCATATAGCATCACCAATGAATACCGATGCACCCTGCCCTATGCCGAAACTACAAACGCACTTCCTGCCACATGAGCAGACCAGCCCCAACACCTGAAAGAAGCGGAAGATAAGTCTTAAGAAGATAAAAGGGTCCAGTTCCATGATATCTTCGCCCATATAAGGGACTCTCTTGGTTGAGAATAAAAGCCAGCAAGATGAGGGATTTTATTTCCAGTATTGTTCCTCAAATGCAGGAGATTTGCCCCATCATTCTGTTATCAAGGACATATTACTGAAAGAATCGAAAGATCCAGATAAATCCTCTATTATTTGTTTTTTCTAAACAAGAGCTACCTCTCAAAAGACTCAGATTTGGAATTCCTCCAAACTCCAAAGGTAAATGCTACTTTGGCTTTAATGGCTTCTACAACAAATCTGGTGGATGCAACATGCATGGAGGTAGTGTCTAAAAAGGTTTACTCCTCTCTTAAGGGGTCAAATGCTGTATCTTATTTTGTGAATCAGGCTAACACTTAAGCAGCCTATGCCGCACAGATCATTCTGAAGGATTTTTTCTTTTTTATTCTGTTTTTATTAACCCCTTCCACGCTCATGATGAGCTGGGCTCGTCATGAGGTAGCCTCCTCGCACGCTCATGACGAGCCCAGCTCGTCATGAAACATGGGAATGATCAAATCCCAGCACAGGAGGGGAAAATGCATAGCATCGATCTGGTTAATACATCGCGAACAAAGGTACAATCACTTTGTTCATATTACATACTTAGCACAGTGACAAGGTCTTTATATCAACCCCTGATGAAGTGTACATACATCATGTACCCCCACCAGGCCCAGAGAGAGGCATGTATCATGATTAAATCAAGCACTTGGATTTGTATCTGACAAGTCAACCAGTTGGTTCATCAGCAAATATGTGGTAAAAGGCGCCCATATGTCCTTAGGCCTAGGCGCCACTGGGAGTACCGCAGCGCAACACGCTAGTTGATCTTTACAGTACGCTATGTCAGTTAACCAGTGATCAAATTTTGGTGCCCTTCTGACGCCCCAATTTTGTGCTACCTTACGCTTTGCCAGTAATAGCGTAATCACCACCGGTTTCTGACATTATGGTTGCAGTTCTGAGACCAGCCCCAACAGACATACTTGTGGAGTACATGCCATGGATTACATGTGCACTGCATGGGGAGGAAAGAACACGTGGCACACTATTGAAAAAGTGAAAGGCGGCAGGATTAAGTGATTTGCCCAGAAACATCGGCTACCAAGGCAAGTTATTCGACGTATAAGAGTTTGAAACCGTGCTAAAATACACTATTGCCGAAAACATTACTTTTGCAATGCATGGGGCACGTGACGCACTACTTACACGAGAAAAACTACATCGCATTAACTTGAACAGCACATAGCAGGTTGCCTTACTTACCTTACACACTTCTACCTAGTATATGCCTTTACCATGCATTATAATGGGTTGTGTGGTACAGGCATATGCGTAGTAAAAGATTGCGTTGTAATGGTAGGTTGTGGTAAGTGGACTAGCATAGTAATACCAGTGTTGTAATGGCACACGTGGTATTAGTATGCATTGAAACATCATACATTCAATCTGTGGGTTGTGTTTATATAGTACTAACAAATATGCCACAGGGCTCAAAAAAATTATTTCAACACCAGCCCAGTGTGTTTCCATGAGTGATCATCTATTATTTATTGAATATCTAAAATATACATTTATGCTATGATAGTGACCTCATTCCAGTAGTTAAACATTCATATGGTTCACAGCTACCTTCCTCTCCACTGATCCTCAAAAGATGCTAATTACACAGAAAGTATTCAGGTACTTTATGACTTTTTAAAATAGCACGCACCTGCAAAACGTCAAATCAGTAAGTTGTTTGCCACTCAATGTTTAAATCATGTGTCGGAATCTGTACATTTCACAAAAGTCAATATTGTTGGCACCATTTTCACAAGCCAGACATTTGGAAAGAAGGTTCGCTAGCTGCAGCACTTGCAACCATCCACCCACAGACCCTTCAAGATGTTCTCTCCTGCTCGAGTTCAGCCATCTGGAGCCTTCAAAGCAATGTGCTCCAAGATAATAAGTAGTAAATGTTGTGATACTTTATTAAAAAACGAAGGTGATAAAATTGACACTTGAGAGCTTTAATGTACATGATATGTTGCACCTGTTCTGGCACTGGCATCTCCAGCAGCACTCCTCCCTTAGCATTTCAAAAGTTGTCTCACAATCTTGAAGAGCATGTTTACACATCTGAAAGTGGCGAGGCTTGTGATTTTTGTCAGTAGAAATACAGGGCCATATTTATGGTCTAGTCACGCAGTGCAGCACAGAAAGTCACCTTGCTGTGCTACACTGTGTGACAGGGAAAGGGCAGGAATGCACCTGATTTAACTCAATATGGAGCATTCCTGCCTTTTCCCCTGTTGGCTGCCAAGCACTAGTGCAGGAACGCTTGCAACATAGTACAAGGGTGCTTGCGCTGTAAGGAGAATTGCTTTTGTGCATGAAAGGGCACCCTACTGCACAAAAACAATCTCCTGAGGCCTTTTCCCCATTCTGCAGCACACATAGAAATAGGAAAAAAGGAGTAGGAATAAACATATTTCTCCTTGCTATGTCTCACCTGGGGAGGCATAGGTTTTTGGCACAATTCCAGGTCTAACAATTCTGGTAAATCTGGGAATGCATCTAAGTCAATGTATGTTGCATGGGAACACTCACATAATGCTCATGGAAATGCCTCCCGATTTGCTCTGCCTTGCATTACTCAAGATTTATGAAGCCACTCAGGGCCATGCAAGGTGGCCTTGCCTGGCTTCATAAATCTCATTTTTAATTTGCGTCCCTCTTCCAATACGCTCCGTGGTGCAAGAGCAATGCAAAGAGGCTTGTAAATATGACCCTCAGCATGAGAGGACTACAAGTGTAAATACTGATTCTTCACCCTCCAAACTGTTTTTGTTTTTTGATTTTTATAACTGGGCTACATAGTGTAGTGTTTTGCAAGTTAGAAATGATGGAATCCTTTGGGCTCCGGATAGACCCCATAGAACGGTGATGTAAGTGTTAGAGCAGAATGCAATAAAGCCTGGTTGACAATGTTGAGTTTGTAGTCACAAAGAGAACAATAAAGGTGTGTAATGCTAAGCTCCATGTGTGGAGTAGTCATTGATGGGTAACAAGGATGGGGAGGACACTACAACTGGTGACGATTTTGCCCAAGGTTCTTTATTTATTCCGCTCCATTCCCCTGAAAGTGACAAAAGTTAGGCTACAAAACTTACAGTCAATTTGTGGTAAATTTATCTGGCGTCCAGGGAAGCCTAGGCGGGCGATGCGCTACATGACTTTACCTTTAGAGAGAGGGGGTCTAGCAGTCCCGGATTTTGTTTTGTATTACTATGTTTGTTTTCTGTTGAAAATGCGTTGGATGCTTACGGGGGAAGCGCCCAGCAGTATTGCGAACTCGCCCTCTATTTTTGAAATTGTAATGGGTTCCATTGCTACGCAATGCCTATTCAGTGAAGTGGATGGAAGTTATAATAAGCACACACGGTTCAAGGTCTTAATCAGTGCCTTTAATGTATGGAGACGAATCCGAGTATCTATTAAAATGGGAAAAATGCCGTATTATACACCCTTGCATGCAGTGAAGTTGTTACCAGGAGTATGTCTGGACAATATTGCTTCCGCTTGGAGGAAGAAGGGTATTACAATTTTAGGTAACTTCTATTCGGAGGAAGGGGCATGCAAATCTTTTGATGAGTTGGTTCTACAGTACGGTATTCCCAGGACACATTTTTTTAAATATTTGTAGATAAGGGATTTTTTACAGCGGGTTATTTTCATTAGGTTACCCCATCTCTTAGTGGAATAAATTAGGTGTCAATGCAGAATAGGAGAAGTTTATCAATTATTACTTGCTGAGCATTTGGACGACCTCGAAAAGTATAGGGTTAAATGGAATAGGGATCTGGGGGAGTCTGAAATCAACCTTGAGAAACTTATCGCATTATCTAGGGATGTATTGATATCTGCAAACCTGAGGGCGCAATTTTTTAAATCTCTCCTTGATTTATATTATACTCCCGCACGTATGGCTAAGTGGGGGACCAAATTTGATGGTAAATGTTTCCGTTGTCAAGAGGATAATGCAGACAGTGTACATATTTTTTTTAAATGTAAAAAGCTGTTTAGATTTATAGCAGATATAGAGAATTTCTTATCTTTAGTTATTAAAGCAAGGATTACTATTACTCCCGCAATGGTGGTTATTGGGATGGGACCTGAGAGTAATAGGGATAACCCTTTATATGAATATAGACACTTTGGTTTTTTTTCATTGACGGTTGCACGTTTATGCATCGCCTCTGAATGGCTGCAGAAAGATCCACCTGTTGGCGGGCAAAAATGTACAATTATTGTAAAATAGAATGGGGTTTGTTTTCTGTGAAAGGGTTGAGGAAGCATAAGATTGGGTGGAGTATATGGGGAGTCTTTAGGGAATACCTTGGTGATTGAGATTGTATTGGACTTATGTTTATATATTGGATTGATGTTTTTTCTTTTTCTTTATTGTGAAGGTAATGGTAATGGATGTGTATAACTCGTGCTCTGTCTTTATGTTTTTTTTGTACCAAACCTGCTGCTCTGAATGAATAAATAAAAAAATAAAAACTGGGCTACATAGTGTAGTGTTTTGCGAGTTAGAAATGATGGAATCCTTTGGGCTTCGGATAGACCCCATAGAACTGTGATGTAAGTGTTAGAGCAGAATGCAATAAAGCCTGGTTGAGAATGTTGAGTTCGTTGTCACAAAGAGAACAATAAAGGTGTGTAATGCTAAGCTCCATGTGTGGAGTAGTCATTGATGGGTAACAAGGATGGGGAGGACACTATAACTGGTGACGAATTATGGGACAAATAACCCAAAGAGTAACAGTCCTCTGCTCAAGAGTTTACACCTTTCTAAGCAAACTGCTCATATGTACCCTGTGTGTTGTAGTTGAAAGATGGAGCCAACACTTAACGCATGTGGAGTCCAAGCGCAGCTCCAGCAGCAGTAAAGAATTTGAAGATAAGAGAAATATTGCAAAGAAATCTGAGTTTTGATGACAGAGAAGCTGCTGGTCAGACCGTTCATACAGGTACCAAGCTACTATACAACAAAACGTCAAATGTAATAGGGAACATTGAAGCTGAAGACAGATACAATCAGGTTTTCAAAGAGCAGCTATTGATAGTCACAAATTGCAAGGTAACATTAAAATTAGAAAGTGGCGAAGACAAAGAGCACGCAAAGTGCCACCAAAGGATCAAACAGTTATTTACTCACCAGAACCTCAGTAAAGTGAGCAGGTATGACCACAGTGCCAGGTGCCACAACCGAGAACAAGCACAGCGGTTGTGCTTGACAAGTGTGCTACAATCACCACAATCTCCGATATCTTCGGAATACTCACAGGTGTTTATGAAGGCGAAGATTGAGGCTGTCGTTCTGAAAGTCATTAAGAATGATCCAGAGGCCAGCACATCTCAAGGCCTTAGAGATGGCTCCCACAATTGGGTTCAAGATGAATAGCTAAGGGAGCTGTAGAGCGCTCCACCCTCAACGTCCGTCCCTCCCATAAAGGGCTACCATCATGCCACTTTCTGGAAACCACCACCACTGTACGATACCACCAAAAAGCTAAATATTGGCGGTAGATGGACTGCTAGAAGAGAGACATTTGATGATTTCATTGATGCCCTTATAGAGACTGATAACAAAGAGATTACCTCAAAAATATTGCTGGTGATGGTGTAAAATAAGTCATAAAGAAAATGCTGCGAAAAGAAGTCACATGTTGTAAGATTGAAGAAGTGTTCAATATCAAGTTTAATCCAATGCAGTATGTTGATTAGGAATGATACATCCTCAAGCATGAATGCCAAAAAGTTTGTGAAACTATTGACAAATTTGTGGAAAGACTCGATACACTCATCATACATTATAAGTTCAATTAATTTAATGATTAAAAAGATAAGCATCTAAGAGTTATTGACGGGTTGCTTGTCAGATGCATTCAGAAGATGAATGCTGAGAATAACTCCTAGTCTAGAGCAAGTGTTAATGGCTGTCAGAGCTGAAGAGAGTGCTGGTAGACAAACTATAGACATGGAGGTCGGATGTGTCCAGAATAAATCTGGCATGAGTGTGAAAAGTAAGCCAAAACAAAAGACTGAAGGACATAAGGTGATGTCTACCCATACATAGAAGTTGATTTTTAGGCTTGGATTTTCTTTTCCACGCAAAGGTCAATGTTTAACCATTGGACAGATAGGAAAAGGCTGTAGGAAGGAGAGCCATTTTGTGATGGTTTGCTGAGCAAAGCAAAATATATTGCAACCCAGCGCAAAGACAAAATAGCCTCCAGTTCATTCCAGATGCAACTTTCGATGCACACGCCCAAGGCCAAGCAGCTACATCAGTTTGTATAAATTGGCATTGAGCGAGGTTGATCATCCTCTTAATTACTGTCAAACAGTTCTTCTGTATCAGTATCACGTGAAAGTGATGAAAATGCATGCACATTATGGTTTTGCCGCTTGTGAAGAAAAATGGCAAAGAAAGATAAAAAAATATCAAAACACCAAATTCATTCAAACTGAAAGTAAATGGTTGTTCAATACCTTTCATTGTCGAAGGTGGTGTATCGCTAAACATCCTGCTTGAGGAGATATACAATGAACTATCTCCATTGCTGCAACTTAAGCCATCGAAAGCCAAAGAGTATAGATGGGCTGCATTAACAACCCTAAAAAGTAAAGATTCATTTGTACCTATCTATAGGGGAACAATATGCAAATCCTAAACCTTTTTCCAGTAGTTTTACTTCAGTATGGGACAATTCTCGCTTAGAAAGATTGATTATGGGTGCTTTCTTTATTGTTCCCAATTCTTCTGGCTACGTGTGCGTGGACGTTGAAGGAATTGAGGCTGAGAGTTGTAATTGCCTCTCCCTCTTCCTCTCCCTCTCGGTTGGCCAAAATGTTGGTGGCGCTGTTCCAATAAAGACAAACTCTGTTTGTTGAAACCAGTCGTTGTGTCTCTTTCTTTGTCCCATACTGAAGTAAAACTACTGGAAAAAGGTTTAGGATTTGCATATTGTTCCCCTACAGATAGGTACTCAAAGTTTTTTTCGAAAAATTAGGCTCAATGCCTTCTTTGAGGGCAAAATCAAGCAACCTAGTTCTAATAAATCAGGCCTTAAACCTAAATGTTCTTGGAATCCACAATTTGAAGATAAACATATTTTCAACAACATGGCACCCTTCTATGAGAACATTTCAGCGTGGTCAAGATATATTGACGACGTGTTTTTCATTTGGACAGGAACATCAGAGACTCTCACAGCATTTATAGATTGGTTAAACCTTGGAGACATTAATTTAAAACTCACCACAGGGACACAGAAAGATGTGAGTTCTTAGATATAACTATTAAACACACTGATGGCACTTTGAGCGTTGAAATAAACACCAAACCAACCGACAGGAACACGATGCTCCATTGCAAAAGCAACCACCCGCCATGCCAGAAGGACAATATTCCTTTCGAGCAATTTCTAAGACTCAAAAGAAATTGCACATCTTTAAAAGATTTTGAGAAACATGCTGATGTCCTTAGACTAAAATTTCTAGAAAGAGGCTACCCCGAACGTCTTGTCCGCCATGCCTATAAACGAGCCAGGTATTTTAACAGAGATAATCTGTTCTCAAACAAAGAAAAGGATAAAATAGAACAACAACCCCTAATTTTTGTCACTAACTACAGCTCTATCAGCAATAAAATTAGGAACATAATAAACAGAAATTGGCACTTAATAACTAATAACAAACAAGAGAAATTACCAAAACCAAGGTTCTCGTATAGAAGAAATTGTACCATAAGAAATAACTTGGTACATAGATATAGAGAACTAAAAAGAAATCTACAGCCAAGTATAAATAGTGCACCCCTACCAACAGGAACTTTCCCTTGCCAAGGGTGCGTGAACTGTGACTTTATCATTAAAGGTAACTGCATCTCTCATAATAATGTCATCATCAAAATTAAAAGCTTTATTAATTGCAGGACGACGAATTTGATTTATTTAATCAAATGCCCATGTAACCTTATATATGTAGACGAGACATGTAGAGAAGTACGCATTAGAATGAATGAGCAGAGATCTGCGATTAGAACGCAGAAACAAGGTGCTTCAGTAACCGAACACTGGAAAGAGGCAGGACATACAATTAATGATTTTAAATGGTGTGGCCTGGAAATTGTGGAATTAAATATGAGAGGCGGTGACATTAACAGCAAAAGAAAGAAGCGCAAACAATACTATATGTCACGCCTCAATAGTGTAAGATCTGGCATGAATAGCAAAGAAGATTGGGAACGTATAATATAGTCTTCACTGTCTCTTGCAAATGTATTGCTGAACATATAGATTTGCTCTAGCCTGGGACCCTGTATTCCAACACCCAGGGACAGCATCCCAAGTAGACAGCTAGACCTTATATTCCATGTGTCATAGAGCATATGCCCCTCTATTTTGCCGGTCTAGCTCTGTATTCAATATAAATTATTTCTGATAGTTATACGAGAATCAGCGATCATTGATACCATCTAATTTAACAACGTAATGATCCATAAATAGGAATCAATTCTGTTACATATACTGCAGCCTAATGGGTTCTCCCAGGATAGCGAGGATTTCGATGTTGGCACTTCACTTCCCAATGTGCTCATAACCGTATTGCGCTTATATTACATAATTGTATTCTTTCTATATTCTCTTCGCAACATGTATACTGATTATTTGAGGCTAACAAAGTCTGCTTGTCTGCGTATATTTACAGATAACAATTTGTTCATATTGCGCGTATCACTCGCGATGAATAAAGTTTTTGGTAAAGGAAGAAAAGAGTAATAGACTGTGTCGCGCAATTTGTTGCGCGTCAACTTATGGGCGGCCCTTCCACATGTGACGCTCACATTGATATCCAATAGGCTGATGGGTTCCATTTAATAGTAGACCCTGTCAGCCAATCGTATGCCCTCTATTGAACACAAGGGTTTTTGACGATAGACGCTACATCGGAATCATTTGGAGCAGGGAGGTCGGACATACTTGTTCAGGTGAGCCACGAGATATCGTCCTCGGTTTATCTAGACTGTGGTGGACTGCAGAGTTTTCCGATAACCGAAAGACACAGTGCTCAAACGTATATGGGGCCCGAACTTTCCTGCCTTTGAAATCTGTCATCTACATCGGTGTTTGACACCGTATACATTTTAAGCCCAACTTAAATCTAATTTCGATTGACATTTTGAATAAATCTTTTTAAATAAACTCGTTTATTTGGACATGCGTAGATAGCTCATTTCCAATACAATGCTTCGTAGGCATTATTAACACCACAAATAACACTGTATATTTCCCTCCCGTTTATGGGGTTTTGAACAATGCATTGAAAACACACTGTTAGCGCCCAAGAGATGTGATGTATGCTTTGTCTCGTGAGCTCAGAAAAGGCACGATACACCGTTGCCTATTGATAACTCGTTTTTTCTTTTTGATTGTTTTTAAGAAAATATATCCAGTTGGGAGGAATCTTCCCCTTACATATATGGCCACCAAACCATGCAGGATTGATACTGCACCCGAGGCATTATAAAACTTATCAATATTGCCTTTCCTTTCGCCTATTTTAGGTGAGTCGACTGCGAACATTTTTATTTTTCTATTTCCGTTAGGCCAATAGACATAGGGCCATATGTATCAAGCTAATTAGCATTCGCAAAGGCCGAAAATCTGCGAATTTCGGCCTTTTGCGAATGCTAATTTGACAAATGGTATGTATCAAACATATTTGATGCAAAATAAGGAATAGCAAAATTTGCAATTCCTTATTTTGCGATTGCACTTTAGGGAATCACAAATTTTGCGATTCCTTAAATGCAATGTATCAAACAAAAAATATTCAAAAAATGTCATTAAGGATTCGCAAATTACCACCAACTTCTAGTTGGTGGTAATTTGCGAATTCTTTTCAAAAATCATTTTTCCAAAAAACAAAAGGTGCCATATGACGCCCATACATGCCCTTAGGGCATGTATGTGCGCCATATTCACCCAAATGTCTTTTTCAGGGGTGCAACAGGGTGTTCTTGAGACACCCCTGCACCCTTGAAAAAATTCCTAATTTGCGATTAGCTAATTGCTAATCGCAAATTGCCCCTTCATTCCTATGGGCCTCCTGGCCCATAGAAATGATTGGGTAATTTGCGATTAGCAATTTGCTAATCACAAATTAGGAATGGTAAGGAATCGCTATTAAATAGCGATTTTGTACATACATACCGTTTTGCGAATTCCAAATAGCGATTCCTTAAAATTCGCTATTTGGTATTCGCAAAACGGAAGTATGATACATATGGCCCATAGTGTCATATTAAACTGAGACTCTTTTTAATTGTTTCTCTAGCTTCAAGGACAAAAAACCTGAACTAACGATCGGTGGCTCCTTTGATCATCCGTGTAGACCCCCCCTATCGCATTTTAAGGTAAATAGGTCTAGACAACAAAAGTGTGGAGCAACTATTAAATATGGACATAAAAAAGATATTGCTACTAAGCCTCCAATTGTATCTTTTTTATTGAAGGTAAATTATCAGTACCTAACAGGATCCATATACCTACATATGATCTACGGTACCTTCAAGGACCCAGTAAGGAGAATAAGCATCTCCCTAATTGTGCTAAGCCAAAGGTATGATTGTAACATATATTTAGATACTGTGTAGCTATAGACGCTTTGTAAGATTGTGTATATTGTCTGGACATCCCGCACTAAGCAGGGGAACCTCTACAGCTTAGATATAAACACGAGATACTCGAAAAGAGAAGCACCATGTAATATCGTAGACAATAAAAAAAGATGCATGTATTGATAATGTGATTACATCGCAAAATGATGCTCTAAATGTATAGTTATATTAATGTATTGTAGTAATAATAGTGCCAATGACATAACTGCGATAACAATGACTGTTCACTTTATTGTGTGGGAGAATATTTATGTGTTTTTGTTAATTTAGAACTGTCCTGAAGAAGGTGTTTTTAACTTCAAATAAACCGAAACGCTGCGTCGACAACTGCTTCTTGTTTTAGCTCATCATACAGTTTCAATACTGTTTTTTATTCCTGTTTTTATTTTGTGTTGATGCTTCATGCACATGATAACTGTATTTATGGCAAATGTATAAATATATCTAATAAATATGTATGACATTTTCTTACAATAATTTGTGACAGTCTTTTTGTTTACCACCATTTACCTCTTATATCATTGTTTCTCTTTCTTCTTATCATGGTCATTGTGACTTGTTACAAAGAGAAGTCTTGTGTTGTGATTTAGTGAATTCTAGTGAACTCTAGAGTATGTGGTCTGGGCTACATTTCGTAGTCTATCTCTTGTGATACATTGGGAATTTGTGTATTTTTATGACAGTACCAGACTGCACACAGGCTCTGCAATGGCAGAACTTAGACTCATTTTACAAGGCTGCTTCTGTGGGTGGCACAACTAGTGCTGCATGCCCACCAGCAGCATTTGGATTTACACGCCCTGGGCACACTCAGTGCACTGTACAGGGGGTTTGACAAGTAAACCAAATAGCCAAACATGGAACCACTGATTAATACATCAATTTACAATAGGGAGCACTTGCACTGTGGCACCGAATAGCAGTGGCACAGTGCCCAAATCATCTAATACCAGCAAAAACACATGAGGCAACAGCAAAAATGGAAGGGAGACCCATGCCAATTGTGCAAGGTCTAACACCTGCACTCCACAGCACAATCAACACTTCGCAGAGGTGGTGCAGCTGTTCCTCCCAAGTGGCACTGAAAACTGCGATGTCATCCAGGTAGGCGGCACTGAAATCCTCCAGCCCAGCCAACACATGGTTGACCAACCTCTGAAAGGTGGTAGGGGCATTCTTCAAGCCAAAGAGAATCAGCCGGAGTTGGTAGTGCACCTCTGGCATTGAGAATGCTGATCTCTCCTTTGCCCCATCAGTTGAGACAATCTGACAGTACCTAGACGTTAAGTCAAACGTGCTGAGGTACCAGGCAGCTCCCAACCGATCGATGAGCTCATCAGCTCTGGGGATGGGGTGCGCATCAGTCCTGGTGACCAAATTGAGCCCTCGGTACTCCATATAGAACCGGAGTTCTGGTGTGTCACCGGGTGCGGCAGCCTTTAGCACCAAGACCACTGGGCTGGCAGAAAGCCTGATTGAGGGCTCAATCACCCCTAGCTCTAGCATCTTGGAGATCTCCTCCTTGATGCAAGCCTTGACCCTGTCAGTCACTCTGAAAATGTTGTTCTTTAATGGAGTACTCTCCCCCGTGTCAAATTCATGGACACACCACTGAGTGACACCAGTGGTCAGGGAGAACAGAGCAGCAAACTGTCCCAACATTTGGGGACAGTCACTCTGCTGTTCAGGAGTAAGGGCGGGGGAGAGTGAAACACCGTCCACTGACCCACCGTGCTCCTTTGTAGGAGGTACGGAAGAGGCTCAGTCTCTTCTTCCATCCCAGTATCTGTTGCTAGCAGCATGCCACCTTCGGACCTCTCCAAGTGGGGCTTCAGGTGTTTCACAGGCTGGACCCGCAAAGGGTTCCTTGGAGAATGCAAGCCCACCAAGTAGGTGACATTACTCTTGCGTTCCACTACCTCAAGTGGCCCAGTCCACTTATCCAGGGGCGCGGAAGACTCCACTGGGGCCATGACCCATACTTTCTGTCCAGGCTGAAACTTGTTCAGAGTGGCATTCTGATCATACTAACGTTTAATTTCCACCTGGCTGGCTTCCAGATTCACCTGAGCGAGTTTTCTGAATAGCTTAGTCTGGTTTCTGAAGGCCAGCATGTAACTATATACATCCTGGGGAGGATTACCGGGAGCTTTCTCCCAGCCTTCATTCACCAGCCTTAAAGGTCCAATTATAGGAGCTCAAGGGGGCTGAACTCTAAGGACTTCTGCAGTACCTTTCTGTAAGCAAACAAAAGGCATGGCAAGAGGACGTCCCACTTATATCTCATAGGTTTACCTAGACCCATAATCGTGCCCTTCAGTGTCCGGTTGAATCTCTCTACCAGCCCATTACCTTGGGGGTGGTAAGGAGTGGTAAACTTGTATGTAACACTGCACTCCTGCAACAAGAACTTCATATTCTTGGATATGAAGTTGGTTTTTACGGTCGGACACCACCTCTCTGGGGATCCCCACTCAAGAGAAAATCCCCATCAATGCACGACCCACCACGAGGGCCATCACAGTCCGGAGATGGATGGCTTCTGGGTACTGGATGGCATGGTCCACCAAAACCAGGATGAATCTGTTGCCCATGGCTATCTTGTAATCCAGCGGCCCCACAATGTCAATGCCCACTCTTTCAAAGGGGATGCTGACCAGAGCGAAAGGTTGGAGAGGAGCCTTACACTTAATTCCACTCTTGCCACTTGCATAGCAAGTCTGGCAAGACCTACCATGAGTATCAGAGTGCTTAGGCATTTGGGGCCAGTAAAAGGTCTTGTCTTGCCCCAAATGTCCTGCAAAAGGCAGATGAGCCAGACCTAGTAAGTAGGCTCTGAAGCACTGGGGTACCACCAGCACACTGGCTGACCCAGGCTCAGCAACCTTAGGCTCGCTATATAGGAGACCATTCTCCCAGTATGTCCAATGTGATCCAGACTGATCACCTGCTGCCTGGTTTGCAGCCTGCTGCCACAAACCAATAAGAGCAGGGCGCATCTGCTGCTTCTGGCAGAATTCTTCCCTGGAGGGGCCTCCTTACTGCTGCCAGTGGGTGAGCTCAGGCATGTTCCCAGTTCAGTCACTTCTTCCCCTGTAAGCTCCAGGGCGTCCCTCTCAAGGTTTGCCTCCTCCTGGGCCGTGGGAACTTCAGGGGCCAGATTTCTGTGCCCCCTGCCTCTTCTATTTCTGGCAGGCAGCTGGGCAACTCTTTGTCGTGCCTGTAGCCATGCATATAGTCGTGGTTGGCAAAATACCACGGAAGATGGTTGGCAAAAGGACGGAAGGTCCGGCGGCATGCATGCGCCTGAAATAACGCATGCGCAGTACGATACTATTTAAGCCCGCCTCGCGGCCTCGGAAGTGCTTCGCGTTAGTTTTCTGAATTCGTTCCGGGTAACGGTGAAGGCGTCCGAGGAGGTGTAGGCGTTGTGAGTGGCATTTGCGGTTGCGAGGCATTGTCTGGTGCTATATCTATGGTCTGTGAGTACTGTCGGGTTCTGTCCGACTTTCTAGTTTTCTTTGACTCTGCCGACGCTAGTATTTTGTCTAGTGTTCCGATCTTCTTTCCATTTGCCTTGTTGTTCGGGGCTGGTTTGATATCCTGAGCTGGTTGGTTGGAAAGTCTGTGCTACAGATTAGTGTAGCTTTTTTGTTTGTCTGTCGTTTATATTCTTTTTAGTGGGTTATCAGGGACTCTGAGAATCATTATAAATGCTAAATAAAAGCATTTATTGAATACTCTCCATGGTTGTTTTACAAGGTTTGTGATAGTCCAAACAAACCTTTCAGGAGAGCGTTTTTTACCTTGCTGATTGCACTTACAAAGTTCGAGTTCAGTCCTACTAAGGTGAGCTTTTCACTACTTAAGAGAGATTCAAATATACCTTACTGGCATCAGCATAATATCTTTTTGTCCTCTATTTGTAGAATCTTAAAATCACTACCCCGAAACCCACATGTGCATTATTCAGACATCAGAGGGAAACCTTAATGCTAAAGTTCTCCTTGATTCAGGTATCTTTATAGTCACTCTATATGATAAGTCCCCATAGAGCAAAGGGAGGGTCTGATATTAATTAATTGTGTTCTCTTTACACAGCTGCCCTGTTTTCCTGAAGTGCAGAATTCCTGATCTCGCTGAAGACTGCTGAAACCTTGTTTTCTCCCTATAATCCTTGTTTTGTTTCCCTGTTTCCCCCTGGTCACCATTCACTGTGTTGGAATTGTAAATAAAACATGTTGGTGATAGGGTGAAGGTGTGGAATTCTCTTCTGGATAAGTGGCTCGCCTGAGACAACAGACAGAAGCATTACAGAACGCGAAGCCTTCTATATATTTGTCTCCTGAGCGACATGGAACACACCCTTACGGATTTGGCCACCATGATAGGGAATCTCCAAAGGGAGACCCAAGCTCTATCAAAAAGATTAGATACATTGCATAGAGAACGAGAGAGCGGAGGAGGGGCTAGTGCTAGTACGGCTACTTCTGCAGTTCAAGTAGTAACCCCGCAGTCCATTCCTTTAGCCCCACCTGAACGCTTTTATGGCGATTCTGCTAAATGTGCAGCATTCCTCACACAATGTCAGTTGCATTTTGTATGTAAAGCAGCTTGCTTTCCTAACAACCAAGCAAAAGTGGCGTTCGTCATTTCCTACTTGGGAGGTTCAGCTGCCAATTGGACCATACCTCTTATAGAAAAAGATGATCCTTTGTTATTGAATTATGAGGCCTTTAAAAGAGATATCCGCAAACTATTTGATAAGCATACTTTCACACATGCTGCAGACACCGAGTTACTCAATCTTAAGCAAGGCTCAAAAGACATAACCACCTATATATCTACATTTAATAGACTCGTTGCTGAAGCTGAGTGGCCCACGGAAAAACGGAGTGCTCTTTTTTACAAAGGGTTGTGTGAAGAGCTTAAAGACGCCTTAGCACATGTGGTGGATCCCCCTGAGAACTGTACAGAGCTAATTGATTTAATTGTAAAATTAGATCATAGATTAGGGGAGAGAAAAAAAGACAGAATCAGGTTGGACTATACCAGAATAGGATATCGAGAAAAGAAAGCAGAGATCGAGATTAAGACCGATGAGAGCGAGCCTATGCAGACAGGTAGTATTAAAGGACCATTAAGTGAATCCAAAAAACCGAGGAGAAGGGATAACAAGTTATGTTTATATTGTGGGAAAGCAGGACATTTCTTAAGAGACTGTCCAGTGAAACCCAAACAGTTCCGTAAGGCGGAAAACTAGAAGACCCGAGGCTAAAAGAGACTGCGTCATCGGGTCTTTCCAAACATATGGTCTCATCCCTGTTGACACGTACGGGCCACTTCTTTGTCACAGCACAACTCTATTGGAACAACTCTACTATCAATATATCTATTATGATAGACTCAGGGGCCTCTGGTAACTTCCTAGATAAGCAATGGGCCAAGGACAATGCCATACCTGTGGTAAACAAAGAAGTGCAAGAAGAGGTCTTTACTATAGATGGGAGTACTCTTAAATCAGGACCCATCACTCATGCTACCATTCCTTTGACACTATGTATTTCTACCCACTGGGAAGTGCTAGCATTTGATTTAATTCAGTCACCCCAATTCCCTGTAGTCCTAGGACTTCCCTGGTTACGAAGTCATAAACCGTGTATTGATTGGCAACAATCTCAATTATTTTTCTCATCCGAGTGTTGTAAGAACCACTTAAAAGAAGTCAACTCCATGGCTGAAACAAACGTTGTGTGTACCACACATCCATCAGAAAATCATCATGTGAAATTCAATGCAAACCCGGTTCTCCCTTGGGTGGATTCTTGACATCAGATGAACCCGATACTATATTGCCTCCTGAATATAATTCTTTTCAAACTGTCTTTGATAAGGAACAAGCTACTACTCTACCCCCTCACAGGGTATACGATTGCCGTATTGATCTACAACCAGGGGCACGTATACCTACCAGTAGAGTTTATTCCTTAACGGAAAAAGAACATTTATATTTGAGAGAATATCTTGATACCATGCTTGAACTAGGTTTTATCCGTGCATCCAGATCTCCTGCTTCCTCTGCGCTCTTCTTCATACCTAAACGGGAAGGAGGATTAAGATGTTGCATAGACTATAGATCACTCAATGCTATTACAATTAAGAATAAATACCCCCTACCACTCATCTCCTCTTTATTAGATCAGATTAAAGACGCCAAATGGTTTACAAAACTTGACTTACGGGGTGCCTATCATCTTGTTAGAGGTAAAGATGGAGATGAGTGGAAAACCGCTTTCCGTACCAAATTCGGTTTAAATGAATACCTTGTGATGCCCTTTGGGCTATGTAATGCCCCCTCCGCATTCCAGTATTTTATCAATGAGGTACTGAAAGAACTCCTCGATAAATGCGTAATTGCATATATTGATGATTTACTCATCTTCTCAAAGACTCCAGAAGAGCACATCCTTCATGTACAATCAGTATTAAGCAAACTACAGGCTAATAAATTGTTCTGTAAGTTGGACAAGTGCTTTTTTCATAGACGTCAAGTAGCCTTTTTAGGGTAATTAGTTTCTGCCCAAGGCTTGCAAATGGATCCCCAGAAGGTTACAGCTGTCTTGAAATGGCCTCCTCCTACAAACATTAAAGAAGTCCAGCGATTCATTGGTTTTTTGAATTTTTATAGAAGATCGAGTAATCATTTTTCAGATGTAGTCACTCCCATAACCAAACTACTTTGTAAAGGCGTTCCTTTCCAATGGTCCAAAGAAGCAAATGCTGCTTTTGAACAGCTGAAAACCGCTTTCATCCAAGCACCTATATTGAGACACCCTGACCCAAGGAGTCCTTTTGTAGTAGAAGTAGATGCATCCCAAGTGACAGTTGGGGGAGTATTATCTCAAGCAGACGCTGGCACTGGTGAATTACATCCCATTGCCTATTATTCCCATAAGCTTTCACCAGCTGAAATTAATTATGCTGTAGGCGAAAGAGAACTCCTTGCCATAAAGAAAGTTTTAGAGGAGTGACGACTATATCTGTTAGGTGCTCACCATACTGTAACAGTCCTGACCGACCATCGTAATCTACAGTATCTTAAGACAGCCAGAGATTTATCCATGAGACAGTTATGCTGGACCCAGTTCTTTAGCGAATATGACTTTGTCATCCATTTCAGAGCAGGCAAAAAGAATGGAAAGGTCGATGCCTTATCACGTATTGGATTTGAACCTCCCCTTAAGGTGGAAGAACCCCCTGCTATCATTAGTCCTCACAGGGTTATAGGCGCTCTTGTAGTGGAAGAACAATTCTTACAACAAATAAGAGATGCCCAACAAGATCCCTCCATGCGACAATTAGTGAGTCCACACACAGCTCAGATTAGGGAGGGGTTGCAGCACGTTCAAGGAGGAATAGTTATTCCAACGGTGCCTCTTCAGCAACAAGTACAAGATTGGTGTCCCACTCAGGGAATTGCAGGACATCCGGGTTACAAGAGAACACTTGAATTAGTAAGAAGGTACTGATGGTGGCCTCAGTTGGCTAGTGATGTTTCATGCTATGTACGTACCTGCCACATATGTGTACAAGAAAAGGCTTCCCATAGAGGAAAAGTGGGGTTATTACAACCGATACCCACTCCCCCTGAACCATGGCATACGGTGTTGATGGACTTTATTGTCGAGCTACCTCGCGCCAAGAATGGGAATACTACCCTTCTTGTTGTAGTAGATATGTTTACCAAACGGCACATTTCATTCCTTTGACAGGTCTTCCTTTATCTAGTGTCCTGGCCACGGTGTTTCTACATAACATTGTACGATTGCATGGTCTTCCCTCTGTATTGATCACAGACAGAGGAACACAGTTTGTATCCAAATTCTGGAAGCAACTATGTTCAACATTACACATAGATATGCGGCTGTCATCCAGTCATCATCCTCAGACGGATGGACAGACCGAACGAGTGAACCAATGTTTCGAACAGTTCCTTCGATGCCAAACGCTACAAACACAGTCCGAGTGGGATGAGTTGGTATGGATTGATCATCATTTTTCCACCCTGTATACCCCTTTTTATGGATCTCACGGTTTCCATCCCAGAGTATTGCCCCTGTCTCTGACTCCTTCCTGCAATACCCCTGCCGTAGCAGACTTGGTTAATCACTTACAGACAGTACACTCAAAGATACATCACAATTTGGATCAAGCTAAATTGGAATACAATAAAAAGGCAGATGCTCAAAGGAAACCTGAACCTGACTATAAGATAGGAGATAAAGTATGGCTATCTACTAAATATCTAGCCCTAAAAGGTTCCTGTAAGTTCAAACCCAAGTATGTGGGCCCCTTTGTCATTTGCAAAATAGTGAATTCTGTTGCCTTAAAACTGACAAGTCAGAGATTTGTATAGCGCGCTACTCACCCAGAGGGTCTCAAGTCGCTTAAGGGAAAGGGTTCCGTATTGATCGAATAACCAGGTCTTGAGTTGCTTCCTGAAGGAGAGGTGGTTCTGGGTAGGGAGTTCCAGGTCATGGCCGCCAGGTATGAGAAGGATCTTCCTCCCATGGTGGCTTTTCGGATGCGTGGGATCACGGCGAGGGCTATGTTGGACGAACGTCGTTGGCGGGTGGGGGTGTAAAAGGTTAGGAGATTGTTGAGGTAGCTGGGTCCTAGATTGTGGAGGGCTTTGTGTGCGTGAGTGAGGAGACGGAACGTGATTCTCTTGTTGATAGGGAGCCAGTGCAGGTCTCTCAGGTGTTCTGATATGTGGTTATGTCGAGGTATGTCCAGGATGAGTCGGACGGAGGCGTTCTGAATGCGTTGAAGTCTTTTCTGCAATTTGGCTGTGGTTCCGGTGTAGAGGGTGTTACCGTAGTCTAGTCGGCTGGTGACAAGTGCTTGAGTGACCATTTTCCTAGTTTCGGTGGGGATCCATCGGAAGATCTTACGGAGCATGCGTAGGATGTTGAAACATGATGATGAGACGGCGTTGACTTGTTTGGTCATGGAGAGGGAGGAGTCTAGGATGAATCCTTAGTTGCGTGCATGGTCCGTTGGTTTGGGTGCGCTGCCTAGGGCCGGGGGCCACCATGAGTCGTCCCAGGCAGAGGGGGATATTCCTAGGATGAGGACTTCTGTCTTGTCCGAGTTCAGTTTTAGGCGGCTGTTCTTCATCCATTCGGCTACGTCTTTCATCCCATCGTGTAGGTTGGTTTTTGGCGGTGGTAGGGTCTTTGGTGAGGGAGAGGATCAGTTGAGTGTCGTCAGCGTAGGAGGTGATGTTTAGGTTGTGTTGGCGTGGGATGGATGCGAGGGGGCTCATGTAGACGTTGAAGAGGGTGGGGCTGAGCGAAGATCCTTGTGGTACTCCGCAGATGACTTCGGTGGCCTTTGATCCGAAGGGGGGGAGACGGACTCTTTGTTTTCTTCCGGTGAGGAACGAGATGATCCAGTCCAGTGCCTTATCTTGTAATCCAACGTTCCTGAGGCGTTGTACTAGGGTATGGTGGCATACCGTGTCGAACGCTGCGGAAAGATCCAGGAGGATGAGGGCCACTGTTTCCCCATTGTCGAGCAGTGTCCGGATGTCGTCTGTAGCTGCGATGAGGGCGGTCTCGGTGCTGTGTTTAGCTCGGAAGCCGGACTGTGAGGGGTCAAGGGAGCCGTTGGACTGAAGGAAGGCGGCGAGCTGGTTGTTGACGGTCTTCTCAATGACTATGGCAGGGAACGGGAGGAGAGAGATGGGGCGGTAGTTCTTGAGTTCGGTGGGGTCAGCAGAAGGTTTCTTTAGGAGGGCGCTGAGTTCGGCGTGCTTCCAGCTTTCCGGGAAGGTAGCGGTGTTGAAGGAGCAGTTGATGATATCTCGGAGCTGGGGTGCGATGACGGAGTCGGCCTTATTGAAGATGTGGTGAGGGCAAGGGTCGGTTGGAGATCCAGAGTGGATGGAGTTCATCGTGCGGATGGTATCTTCGGTGCTGATTGGGGTCCAGGCGCGGAGGGTGGTGGTAGGGGGCTTCAGTTCAGAGGTAGGGGGAGAGGATAGGTCTTTGAAGCTGTTATGTATGTCTGCGATCTTGCTGTGGAAGAACGAGGCTAGAGAATCGCATAGATCTTGAGAGGGAGTGATGTCGTTGTTGCCGGCGCTGGGATTGTTGAGCTCGTTGACGATGCTGAAGAGTTCTTTGCTGTTGTGGGCGTTGTTGTCTAGTCGGTCTTTAAATGCCGACTTCTTAGTGGTGCGAATCAGCTGGTGGTGTTTGCGGGTGGCGTTCTTGAAGGTGGTCATGTTGTCTGAGGATGGGTTTTTCCTCCAGGTTTTCTCGAGGGTGCGGCTGTTCTTTTTGGAGTTCTTGAGGTCGTCATTGAACCAGGAGGCTCTTTTGTTTCCTGGTTTATTGGGACGGTTTTTCAGGGGTGCTAGTTCGTCAGCGCAGTGGGTTATCCATTGTGCGAGATTGAAGGCTGCTTGATTTGGGTCCATAGATCTGGCGGGAGGGTTTTGGTTCAGTGATGTGGTGAGATGGTGGAGGGTCATTTTGTTCCAGTTTCTGCGGGGAACCTGTTGCAGGTGGTGGTGGATCGTTGTCTTTCTGAAGCTGAAGTGGACGCAGCTATGGTCTGTCCAGTGGAGTCCTGTGGTGTGATTAAAGGAGATGTGTTTGCTGGAAGAGAAGATTGGGTCGAGCGTGTGTCCGGCGTAGTAGGTGGGGGTGTTCACCAGTTGTTTGAGTCCGAGATTGGCGAGGTTATCAAACAGGGTGGTGGTGTTGTTGTCGTTGTTATTCTCCAGGTGAAAGTTGAGGTCTCCTAGGAGAATGTAGTTCTCGGAAAGAAGGGCGTGAGGGCTGATAAGGTCAGTGATGTCTTCGCAGAATTGTGTGCGGGGTCCTGGGGGTCTGTAGATGAGGGTGCCTCTGAGTGTTGTTTTGGGGTCGGTGTGTATCTGGAAGCGGAGGTGTTTGGTGGTTGTTAGGGTGTCGTCGGAGCTGGTCGAGACGCGGATGGTGTTCTTGTGGACGATCGCGATACCTCCTCCTGTTTTGTTGATGCGGTCTCTTCGGATGATCTTGTATCCGTCCGGGATGGCTATGGCGATGTGGGGTGCTGATGAGGCGTTCATCCAGGTTTCCGTGAGAAAGGCGACGTCTGGAGTTGTGGTGTCGAGTAGGTTCCATAGTTCAATGGCGTGTCTGTGGACCGAGCGGGTGTAGAGCAGGATGCACTTCAGGTGGTTGTTGTTGGAACTCTGTTTGGTGTTTGAGGTTGTAGTGTGGGTCCTGATGCAGCAGAACTTGCAGGATTGGCAGGTGAAGGGTCAATGGGTACGGCCTGGTGCAGCTCGGTGGCACTCGGGGAGTCTACCGTGTTAAGGGCAGTGAGGGTTGAGGAGTCATATGTTCTGCGGGGTGGATGTCCATTGCGGGGGCCAGGGGTTCTGGCACTGGGCGCGGTCCAGGCGCGGTCCAGGCGCGGACGGGCGTAGACGGGCTTACCTTTGGCGCGCCTTTGGCGCGCATAGGGCGCGCCTGCTGTGTGTGAACGCTGTGCGTTTGCCACTCTGCCATAAGTGGAGAATGGAGGGGGGCGGGGCGAGGGAGGAGCAGCTGGGAGGCGGGAGCGGGGTGGCGAGTGGGGAGGGGAGGAGCGGTGATGCAGGAGGGAACGGGGGTTGGGCAGAGCGGCGGCAGGGAGCGGGGTGGAGGGGCGCAGGGCACGACAACAGGGATACAATAACAGAAACCGAAACCGGAGGGGCACAGCGCACAGCGGTGGCGGCAGCAATCACGGGGCACTACGAGAGCAATGCAGACAATGCAACAATTACGATACTGGGCAATGTTGACACAAAAACAATACTGCACGATACCAGATCCTTTGGCGAGCTCAGGGGCACAGCAGCTCAGGGGCACACCAGAGGCAAAGCGGGCAGCGGAGGCGGCAGCTCTCTGGGGTCAGGCACGAGGCGGGTGGAGTGACCGGCTCTGACGGGTCGGGTCACAGCTCCCCGTCTCGCTGGAACAGACCTAAGGATACTAGTGGGAGGGAGGAGCAGCTGGGAGGCGGGAGCGTGGTGGCGAGTGGGGAGGGGAGGAGCGGTGATGCAGGAGGGAACGGGGGTTGGGCAGTGCGGCGGCAGGGAGCGGGGTGGAGGGGTGCAGGGCACGACAACAGGGATACAATAACAGAAACAGAAACCGGAGGGGCACAGCGGGCAGCGGTGGCGGCAGCAATCACGGGGCACTACGAGAGCAATGCAGACAATGCAACAATTACGATACTGGGCAATGTTGACACAAATACAATACTGCATGATACCAGATCCTTTGGCGAGCTCAGGGGCACAGCAGCTCAGGGGCACACCAGATGCAAAGCGGGCAGCGGAGGCGGCAGCACTCTGGGGTGAGGCACGAGGCCGGTGAAGCGACCGACTCGGACCAGGTCAGGTCGGGTCACAGCTCCCCGTCTCGCTGGAACAGACCTAAGGATACTAGTGGGAGGGAGGAGCAGCTGGGAGGCGGGAGCGGGGTGGCGAGTGGGGAGGGGAGGAGCGGTGATGCAGGAGGGAACGGGGGTTGGGCAGAGTGGCGACAGGGAGCGGAGTGGAGGGGCGCAAGGCACGACAACAGGGATACAATAACAGAAACCGAAACCAAAGGGGCACAGTGGGCAGCGGTGGCGGCAGCAATCACGGGGCACTACGAGAGCAATGCAGACAATGCAACAATTACGATACTGGGCAATGTTGACACAAATACAATACTGCACGATACCAGATCCTTTGGCGAGCTCAGGGGCACAGCAGCTCAGGGGCACACCAGAGGCAAAGCGGGCAGCGGAGGCGGCAGCACTCTGGGGTCAGGCACGAGGCGGGTGGAGCGACCGGCTCTGACCAGGTCAGGTCGGGTCACTACCTCAATCTATGAAAATACACCCAGTATTCCACGTCTCCCTTCTCAAACCTGTAGAACCTGGTACTCGTCACCCTGCTGTCCCTGTTCCCACACTGGTTGATGACAATGAAGAATACGAAGTAGGTGCTATAGTTGATTCTAGGAGGGTGAGACGTCGCCTTCAATACTTGATTCATTGGAAAGGCTATGGTATCGAGGAACGTTCTTGGGAACCTGCTGGACAAGTGTATGCCCCACGTCTAGTTAGGGCTTTTCATAGACGTTATCCTCACAAGCCCAAACCTGTGGGGGGTCTTGTAGGGGGGGGTGTTCTGTCGTGCCTGTAGCCATGCATATAGTCGTGGTTGGCAAAATACCACTGAAGATGGTTGGCAAAAGGCCGAAGGTCCGGCGGCACGAATGCGCCTGAAATAACGCATGCGCAGTAAGATACTATTTAAGCCCGCCTCGCGGCCTCGGAAGTGCTTCGCGTTCGAGTTAGTTTCCTGCATTCGTTCCGGGTCACGGTGAAGACGTCTGAGGAGGTGTAGGCGTTGTGAGTGGCATTTGCGGTTGCGAGGCATCGTCTGGTGCTATATCTATAGTCTGTGAGTACTGTTGGGTTCTGTCCGACTTCCTAGTTTTCTTTGACTCTGCCAATCTTCTTTCCATTTGCCTTGTTGTTCGGGGCTGGTTTTTTATCCTGAGCCGGTTGGTTGGAAAGTCTGTGCTACAGATTAGTGTAGCTTTTTTGTTTGTCTGTCGTTTATATTCTATTTAGTGGGTTCTCAGGGACTCTGAGAATCATTATAAATGCTAAATAAAATCATTTATTGAATACGCTCCATGGTTGTTTTACAAGGTTTGTGATAGTCCAACAAACCTTTCAGGAGAGGGTTTTTTACCTTGCTGATTGCACTTACAAAGTTCGAGTTCAGTCCTACTAAGGTGAGCTTTTCACTACTTAAGAGAGATTCAAATATACCTTACTGGCACCAGCATAATATCTTTGAGTCCTCTATTTGTAGAATCTTACAATCACTACCCCGAAACTCACATGTGCATTATTCAGACATCAGAGGGAAACCTTTATGCTTAAAGTTCTCCTTGATTCATGTATCTTTATAGTCACTCTATATGATAAGTCCCCATAGAGCAAAGGGAGGGTTTGATATTAATTAATTGTGTTCTCTTTACACAGCTGCCCTGTTTTCCTGAAGTGCAGAAGTCCTGATCTCGCCGAAGATCCGTGACGCTCCTGAGACAACAGACAGAAGCATTACACTCCTTAATGCTCCAGGTCCTCTTGAATGCCCTTACCGGCTGCCATTGATCTATTGCTCACACATGCACACTCAGGCAGACCCAACATCTCCAAATGAGACCTCCGCTCCACCTTCTCCCAAGGGGAGCTCTCCAAATCATTGCCTAGCAGACAGTCAACAGGCATGGCTTTCCTCGTAGCTACTTTCAAGGCACCTGAGGAACCCACCACTCCAAGGGAACCTGTGCCACTTTACAGAGGCACTCTGAATTGTCTGTGGCAACTACTGGGAAGAATGTGTTGGGGACCACCTGCTCTTCAGACACCAGCCAAAAACTGACAGCTGTCACACTGGCTCAGGTGTCTCTCAGACACTCCTAACTATGGCTATTGATGGTCACCCACTGCCTGTACTTTTTAGTGTTATCAGGCAGATGAGCTCTTGGGACCATCTCACTGTCTCCTAAAGAGACCAGGGACATTTTTGTGGGACCCCACCCATCTTGGGCACCCATCTCCTCCCCCAAAGCTACACTGGTTGTCTGCCGGGGGGGTGCACCAGTGGGTGTGGTGGTAACATTTTTGGGAGACCTAGGATTCCCTTGAAAGTGGCCCACCTGACCCCAACCATAACAAGCCTTGGAACCCCTCTGAACAGGCTTACCTGTCGGGATCCATGGCTTCTTCTGAGTGGGAGGCTGGGAACCATTACCTTATTACACTTGGGGATTACTTTGGGGCCCTTTCTGGAACTGTTTCTGTTTACCCTTGTCCCCCCATTCTTCTTCTGGGGACCCTACTCACCCTTGGCGGAGTCTAACACACAGCTCTTTTGGACCCTGGTGCTGACCCAGCGATCCGCCTCCACAGCAAGCTTTCTGGGATCAGTCAGCTTACTGTCAATCAGGTGCTGGCATAGCTCTGGAAAACAATTATCTGACAAGTGCTCCCATGCAACCAAATCATAGAGTCCCTGCAAATAATTCACCTTGCTACCCTTCACACAACCATCCCGTGCTCTGCAAAAGTAGGACACATACAACACCCAGCTACTTGACTTCAGCTTCTTACAGTTTCTACATTTCTGCCTATAAAGCTCTTGGGCCATACCTGGCTATCAAGGCTTCCTTCATGGGGGTATAGGACATCTGATCCTCAGTGGGCAAAGCTAGCCATGTCTCCCTTCCTTCACTGATGAAGCGGCCCCACAACCCAGCTCCACAATCTCTCTCAGGGAACCAGTGGGACCTCACAGCTAATTCATAGCCCTTAAACCACTGCCGATAGTCCTCATGCTTCATGAAACCTTTGATAACATCTTTAGGAATATATACCTTTCCTTCCCCAGGCACCAATGGTGTGTTGCCACCAGAGGGATTGATCTCTAAACTCTTCGCCTTCAGGTTCAACTCCCTCAACCCTCTCTCATGCTCTAAAGCATCCTCTTTTCCTCCATGGCCAAATTCTGCATTTCCAACTCCAACTTCTTATATTCTATGTCAACCTCCTTCCCAGCCTAAGCTTAGCAAGTTCCCTCTCATGCACCCTATCGTTCTCTCTGTCCTCCAGCTCCCCTGGAGACAGACCCCTTTGAGAAATATGGCTGCCAGCCACGGAAGGTACCTACCCTCCTGGCAGATTCAATGGCCCCTCCTGATGCTCATCCAAATTCTCTGCCTCCACCAGAGGCTCCTCATCCTCCCCACTGGCATTTCTGGATTCAAACCAGTCCCTCAGCGCCTTTTGGTATTCATCCTTCCTGGTGAGGCTTTTCACAGAGACTTTACATTTCTTGCAGATAGCTTTCAGTTGAGACACAGTGTAGGTTTCCACCCTATCTTCCTCAAATTCGATATCAATGGATGCAATAGATGCTGGCTTGGCCATGATGACAAAATTGGCAGTTCTTTACTTTGCAGAAAAACAATCCAAAGTAAAAGGTTCAGTAAAAGTATGTGGTCATGTAATGGTCTGCACTATGGCAGTAGTGTACACCAATCACTGTATGTCAATCACAAATGCAAGTCCAGGGTCCTCACCATTGACCACCAAAGTTAGAAATAGGGTCTCTATTCGGCAGAGATAGGTACCTTTGTCCAAATAGGGGCCCTTGCTTCTAGTCAGGTTAAGGGGGATACACTCCTAAAATAACCCCTGCTCACCGCCTTAGTAGCTTGGCACAAGCAGACATGCTTATCTCAGAGGCAGTGTGTAAAGCATTTGTGAAGACATACAGTAATACAGTGAAAACACTACAAATGGATACCACACCAGTTTTGAAAAATAGCAAATCTTTATCGAAACCAACAAGATCAAATACGATAAACATCCAACATACAATACTCTGGAAAAATAGTACTTGTGCAAAATAACCTTTAAATTGCAGGAAAATCAATAAAACACAGTTCTTCTGACTCAGTAGCTCCTGCTGTGGCTACTGCAATACTGTATATGACAGAGTCTAACAATTACAGCCGACAGACTTGGACACAGTACCTTTCTTGTTGTGACCAACACGTCGGTGCGAGTCAGTCAGGGCAAACGTCACGGACGTGTTGTGAAGCGAAGCGTTGCGGCAGGTGGTGTCCTCATGCTCAGGTGCAGGCAGCAGTTTGTTGACGGAGTGGAAGAGACCAAGGCTTGTGTTGAAGGGTGAGATGGTGCTTACTGCAGTGCTGGCAAGTCACAGTGCAAAGATGGAGCCGAGCAATGTTCAGGTCGGGCAGCGACAGAGTCGGTAACTTCCTTGCAGCATGAAGAGAACCGTTGTGGAGTGCGGTGCCCTCAGGATGTGGTGCAAACAGCAGCTCATTGATGGAGACGGTGAGACCAGGGTTGTGCTGCAAAGTGAAGCGTTACTCTCTGCGGTGCTTTCAGGACAGGGAATCCTGCGACAAACTCGAGTTGGTTACCTTTTCTTCCGCGGAGACAATCAGAGATGGTGCCCTCAGACGGTGAACAACACTTACAACGCAACTTTTACATCGCAGAGCCTTTACAACGCAACCATTACAACACAAACTATTACAACGCATTGCTCTGGGGGCCGCTCTAGGATAGGGAATAGGTTAATTTACTATCCAATAACCTTCCCTAGTGTCCACGGGGACTGGAGTTGGAATAGTAAATTAAACTATTCACTATCCAGCACCCCAAAGCACTATGCGTTGTAATGGACTTCGTTGTAATACTTACGTTGTAAAGGCATGCGATGTAAATGCATGCGTTGTAATGTCATACATCCCCCACAGACACAGTGGGGTCTTCGCTGTTCCTGAGACCTCTAGAACAGGGTGCAAGCTCAGTTCAAGCCCTTGGAGATCTTCTCTTCAAGCAGGGGAGACAGCGCAAAGAGCAAAGTCATTGTTCCTTTCTTTGGCAGCAAGTAGCCACTGCAGGCCAACCCCAGACAGCAAACAGCAGGGGCAGTATTCCTCCTCAGCTGCTCTGGCTCTTCTCCTTGGCAAAGTTTCCGCTTGAATTCCCAGAAGTCATCTAAACATCTGGGCCCCTCTTTTTATACACACAAATCATTTGTTCTCTGAATGTAGCCAAAACCAGTTCTGTTCTCACTGGTGCAGCTTCCTGGCAGTAGTTGGAGACAGAATTGTTGAAGGCAGAGCAGGTCCATTCAGATGAAAGGAAATCTCCTCACCCTACTCTAAATGCAGCCCCAGTCTATTCAGCCCAGCCCTGACTCATCAGACTTCTAGAGCCACTGCCCCTCTCCAGCCGCTGTCATCAAAAAGCCAGACATGCAATACACAAACCTAGCAGAGACACACTGGATGGTTATGCAATAAAATACCTTCTAAAAGTGGTATTTTCAAGCACAGAATGTAAACATCTCCCTCACTAAAAGATGTACTTTAACATTCTGAGTTCATTCATACTAAACTTTATTTTCCTACCTTGTTCCCAGGGCCAGTTATATTTATAAGATATTATAAACAAACTCCCCATTCTATCCTATGGGAAAATATAGCCTTGCAATAGTGAAAAACGAAATTGGCAGTAATTCACTATCAGGACATGCCACACACACCAGGGATGTCCTACCTTAACCATACACTGCACCCTTCTCACAGGGGTACCATGGGCCTACCTTAGGGGTGCCCGACATGTCCGAAAAGGGAAGGTTAGGGCCTGGCAAGTGGGTGCACTTGCCAAGTCGACATGGCTGTACCAGACTGCACACAGGCTCTGCAATGGCAGGCCAGAGTTACATTTACAGGCTGCCTGTGTGGGTAGCACAATCCGTGCTTCAAGCCGACTAGCAGCATTTGATTTACAGGTTCCAGGCACACACGGTGCACTGTACTTTGGATTGACTAGTAAATCAAATAGCCATTCATGGAAACACCAATCCATAACAGTAATTTACAAAGGGAGCACTTGCACTTTGACACTGAATAGCAGTGGCAAAGTGCCCAAAGCATCCAGACCAGCAAAATGGAGTCCAACACACAGCAAAAACACAGGAGGTAAAGGCACAAAATGCAGGGGAGACACACGCCAATGGTGCCAGGTCTAAGAGTCATCCTAAGCCATATCATTGTATTAGTAAATTTAAATGAAGCTGCTGAAAAGAGTGCATTAGTTGAAACTGCTATAAATACATCCAGGTGGGTATTGGATAGTTAAAATTCTTGTTGCTGGAAAAGAAAGAATATTATGCAGAGCAAGAAAATGCTAGGGGAAAAAATATGTAGCCATGATCAGGTATACCCATTTTGGAAGAAGCTATCAAGGAACTTTGCTGATGACATCGAGGCATGGGTAAAAAGAATCCAGGTTTAGAAGTGAAAGATACCATTAGTGCAGATTTTGAAGGGATGTGCCAGCAGAGTTTGCTGTAGATCTTAGAAAACTCAAGAGTTTTAAATATTGAATTGTGTTGAAAACGAGAACCAAACAGGGGTGCCAATAACTGCAGTGGAACAATTATAGAACAATTGTATGCTGTTTGTGAAGTAAATTCAGCTTCGCCGACAGAGTCGGTGGATTTTTGGCAACTCCGCATTATGCATGTAGAGCAAAGTTGCGGCCAAATTCTGACAACCGCCGGGTGGCAGAGTTGTTGCTTGCACATGGCTTGCCAACAGAATGTCTGCATGCTCAAGTGAGAATTGTCAATTCCTAGTGAAATTTGTGGGTGCTAAGAGGGCACCCAGCAAGATTTTCTCAATGCAGGTGGTTGTGGGCAGTCACGACTATATGCAGGAAGAAAAAAGCTCCCAGCAATAAAAATCAACATGATCAGCGGGATGTGCCAGTTTCAGCCCAGTCATAGAACTCCACAGAATCTCACTGAGTTTTCATGTAACTGCGGAATTACACAAGTGAATCCCTAAGAATAACATCCTAGAACCAATGACAAAAGAACAGTTGTCCCTAGTTGTGATATCCTACAAACTTGAAAAATAGGATTGAACACGCATTTGATAGAGGTCAACATATGCAAATAGGTGATTCAGCATGTATTTCCAATGGAAGTGGAAGGAGATTGAAGGAACTTCACAGCATTATAAGAACATTGTGAGAGAATTTAGACTTGGAGAATGCTATCTGGATGTGCTGGGAGGTCCAGTTTAGTGAAGCGGATAAAGGCAGGTAAACGATTAGTAGAGACACAAAAACATTTTTTTTCCAAATTGATAGTTTGAAATTGACAAATAATGAAGAAAAACATGATTAGTTGTTACATATGGTACATTTGACATTGAAAGAGTAGAAAACACAGATCAGCTAAGAGTTTTCTTGGGCTACTAGAATAATACATCATGTTTGTTACTCATGTAGCTGGGGAAAAAAAGATTGACATGCCAAGTTTATTGATGAACTGAAATGCAGCAGATGGAATGACAAATGCCAATTCTCTTTATAGAAATAATGAAGTGCTGCCCCAATTGAACATGTGAACAAACTTAAATGGAAGATGATTATTATGGTGGATACCAGTATGATATAAATAGGCCAATTTTAATAAATGTCAGATTGACCAAAAAAATAGCATTGAACGGGCTTCATGGACTTTGAAAATACGGAAATGTGATATTCATGTGTAGCATATAAAAGAGTTATGTATCTGGGGATGTAACCATTAGCGCAGGTGAATGAGCCAATGCCAGGAAAAAATTCACACAAAGGGTTGCAGGTTTCAAGGATACAGTTATAAGATATAATATGCTGGAGGTTTAGTGAATTTATTAGTGGATTACGTTTTCATAAACTCTATATAATTGTATATAAATGATTCAAATGTTGATAGAAAGTCATCCTTTTGCCCTGTTTACCCTTATTTTTTGTTGAATGATATTGATGGTAACTGACTCTGACTGTACCCTGGGCTCTGCTTACCCATGGCTCGTGCTATGTTTATAAAGGTACACGTAATAGGGTACACTTGGTGATGACAGACCCATCCCAGTAGATATTAGGATCAGGGGATGCAATCTACCTAGCAGTCGCAAGCATATAACAGGGCATGGACGTTTAGAGGCCCAGCATGTGTGCACTGGTGAGTGACTACTGTCAGTTTAAAGGTAGCCTGGTTTTGCAGAATGTCTTTAAAAGAAAATTGTATGCAGTCTCTGTGTCAGTGGTATGTGTCCTGTATAAGTGATACTCTACCTTATTTGTACATATTAGACACCCCCAAGGTCTCCCGTAGGTGTCCAGGGGTGGGGCCATGTAACTGTAAGCAGGGACCTTATAAACAATGTTTTATATGCCCCGGTGAGCGGCAAAAAGTGCATATTTCATGTTTCTCCATGTAGATACTTAGCTCTATAGGCTAACATTGTAATATTTTATTTAGGACAAACTATTGCTAGGAAAAGATAAATATCATTCAAAGACTTAAAAGATTGGTATTGATAAATTCAACAACTTGCCAATGTTGATTGGTCAGCCTTAACAGGCTTAGCTAGATGACTCTGCTTAGGTGATAAGTGGCCTGGCTGGAGCGTAGGTTATCTGTTGAGAGAGCTCTAAAGCAGCAAAGAGTAGGTCATAAAGTGGGAGCTATGTAAAACAAACTGAGCTCAAAAACAGAGCAGATCAGTGAGGAATGCCAGGCGTACCTACCCCCACATCTGTGCCCCCAGCAAGATGGCAGGCTTAGTTCTGGAATTTGCAGAGTTCAGGGGAAGAAGAGCTAATGGAAAGAAGTCACACTGTGGGCATGTTTAGCCAGCTCTTTCTCCTCTGGAGAGAAATCATCCATGATGAATTTTGGAAGTGCAGTGCTTTGTGGGACAAGAATATGCCACTTTTGAGGAAGTTGCCATCCTATTGGACGGAGATGCCCCTCTGCTTGTCACCGCAGAACACTGAATAAATATGAGAGAGCTGCGTAGTCTCTCAGTTCTGCTGCCTGAGGCTACAAGGAAAAGGACTATCCTGCTAGAATATGGATCTGCACCCAAAGGCCTGCACTCTAAATGACTGAGCTTGCTGCACAATGTGGTACTACAGCCCTGGGGTTTGTGCCTTGCTTCAAGAAGGATTGAATATATATATATATATATATATATATATATATATATATATATATATATATATATATATATATATATATATTAACAATTATTAATACATGACAAAACAATATTATGTTTTCATTTTATTGTTTTTTTTAACTGGAGTAAATTATTGTTTGCAATTTTATTTATTTACATTGCTTACATTTAAAATTGCGTTAATAGTACTGTATCGTTTTTTTCTACGTGTAAAATGAATATATTAAAATAATGTAGATTAATATTCAATATAAAATTTTCTTACATGCAGTTTAGCACAGGGAGATCTCTGACACTGGGGTGGAGAACTCCCTGTGTTAAAGCAAGGAGAAAATGTTAAATAGCCTATTAAACTTGAAAAGACTAGTAAATATATTTTTATGTTAAATGTTAACGCAATTTAATGGAAGATACCCAGATAGGCCAACCAGAGAGGTCACATTTCTAGCATTTGAGAATTTGTAGACAAATTAAAGTGCAAAGAGATAGCTCAGGGTGGTGAATATAAATGTGCTGGTTTATAGATGGCGTTGTACTCATGGAACGATGACTGGATTCACTTATTATTTGATACCTCATCAACATCATTCTGGACTGGAAATGATCTTGATTTCACAGACTCTATCATACTATGTTTAAATTTTTTATAAAAGTTCAGTTAGTTTGGGCAAGTCTAATTGATGGACTTTTGATCACTCTCTTCTGCATAATACTTTGTAATGTGAATATATGGAAACTATTTAGCATATTTAAAAAAAAGAAAATCATGTTTCCCCTTCCTCTGTTAGGGTATGGGAAACAATGAATGGTATGCTATTTGCAAGAATACCATGTTGCATAGACAGGAGGATCGTATCTTGATTGTGCCCATGCGGATGCATTCTTGGAAGAAACCTGATGAGCAGACTGAAGAGATATATCAGAGACTTCTACAAATCAAAAGTAGGCTTGTCAGTAATTTGGAATGAGATACTTAAGCATCTTATTACTCAAAGCTTAGCACTTAAAACTGTGAGGATATGGGCTGCCTACTGCTTTGCAGATTAGGGAAACAACAAACAAGAATAACATTCAGTCTGTTAGAGATGCAATAATAAATTGCATAAGGAGCCCGATAAGATTATGCATGTTTTCCAAGTGTCCTTTAGTTAGCTATATGGGGAAACAATGATAGCTTCCGAGGATGTTATTAATCACTATATTACTTTGCGTGCATGTACTACTGTGGATCCTCATAAATACTCTTTATATTGGCCGATATCTTTAATTAACTTTGATGCCAATGTTTATGCAAAATCTTTTGCAAATACTATTGCTCCTAGGCTTGCAGGCTAGGTCGAAAGCATGCAGCATGGGTATGTTACACATCACAACATTACAATGGCTAATGTTCTGGTGGTTCCTGCGATGATGATTATGGTGGATACAGAAAAGGCATTCGATAGCGTCTCTTAGCCATCCTTATAGGAAATATTGACAGTTATGGAGTCTGGAACCAAAAAGTTGTCAAGAATTTGGTGTCTTTATTCTAGTCTATCTGCCTAAAGAGTTTGCTTAAGTTCGGTAACCAATAAAGTTGCTATACAAAGAGGAATGTGTCATGGGGACCTCTTTGTCTGTTAGTATTCACACTTTTTCTTGAGCCATATTTGCATCATTTAAGAAATTCAGAACAGATTTTTCCACTCAATCTCAAGTGTGCATCTTTTAGCCTTGTGGGCTTTGCTGACGATGTGGTGGTATTTTCATCTGACTCACCAGCAGCTTGTTTGGCTTCTGAAAAAAAGCTACCTAATTTGGGGTACTGCTTGGATACAAACTTAATATGGCTAAAATACTAATATTGTAATCAAACTATACCTGAGGGGCACGAGCGTTATGTAAATTCAAACTTATATTTTAGATTTCAGATATCTCCAGAGATTAAAGATATTGTATTATTGAATTATGATGTACTAGTCTATAAGTCTAGGCAAGTTTTCAAACAATAGAATAGAAAACGATTAGGTCTCATTGGCTGGTGCAACCTAATTAAAATGCTGATTTTTCCCCCAAAAAATATTTTTAAGAGGTATACCAATCTATTTAAGTGTGGCTTTCTTTTGCAAGGTTTTTACTGGTAGAGGGTGTTTGAGGAAATTGCTAAGGTAATTCAGAGGCCGATATATATGCTAGTCCCTAATACGTCACCTTTGGTACTTCAGCGATGGTTCCCACAACGTTTAGTGATATTGTGTTTTTATGATCACTGCTAAGATATATGTAGTGTGGTTTTGACTTGGACAAAATCCTCCATCAGCTGCCAGTTGGTCGAAAAAATTATAAATATTATTGGCCTACAGTTATTTTGTGTTTTGGGAAAGCCGGAAAAAAAGTCATTCGTGACCAATTAGTACTCCAGTCTTGTTGGGAAGGCCTTTATATATACAAGTGATTGTTGGATCTGGGGATTGGGGCCGAAAAAAAAACTAGGATTTGATTGGATTAAAGTAAGGTTGAGACTCACTTTATTACTCTTCAATTTCCTTTTTTGTACAATAGTGTTTCTAGTTGCATTGATTGGTTACTATTTCTTACAATCAGTCTGATGTACCATCCATGTTTAAATTAAAATAAATAAATATTAGGCTGGAAAATGGAGGCCCTTGACCATAAGATCGATACTGTGACGGTCGAGGTTGGGCTAATAAGAGCAGATCTCAATAAGGCGAGCGAGAAGGTGAAGTCGCTTGAGATCAAAACCGCTAGTCTGGTCGATGATGTACATCTTCTGCAACAAGAGGTTCGTGATCTCAAAGCATCGAGGGCTCAGACTGATCGGAAATCGAACGTATTTGAAGGGAGAACTCGACGCAATAATATCCGCTTACTGGGGGTGCCTGAGCGGTCAGAGGGGCCCACACCGGACCTGTTTGTGGAAAACATCATTCTCAAGCATCTGCAGCCAAAGGGCCTTAGTAACTTTTTCACGATTGAACCTGCCCATAGAGTTCCCGGGGGGAGGCCTTGTGCCGGGGCTCCTCCTCGTCCTATGATTGCAAGGGTTCTTAACTTTCGAGACCGTGATGCTATATTGCAGGCGGCCCGCTCCGGGCTCCCGTTAAAATTTGAGAATGTGACGCTGTCCTTCTATCCGGACTTTACACAAACTGTACAGAAACAGAGGCAAGGATTCCTTGCAGTGAAGAAGAGACTGCGAGACAAAGGCATGAAGTATGCTATGATGTTCCCGGCCCGGCTGCGAGTGGAACACAATGGCAGGACAGTGTTCTTTGATAACCCCCCTTGAAGTGAGATTCACACATATAGAAACACAGCTCCTGGAAATTGAAAAAAGTATTTTAAACTTGGCAACTATTACCATGCAGAACAATAAATTAACCTGCCCGCATGGAACTCCGCCCCTCATAGTACCACCCACCCCTGCAATCCCAGCTGTTGCTAACTCACTGGCCCCTGTGAAGGTTAAGATTCTGGGACCAACCAATGCTATCCCACTTCCCTCCCCCACTGTACCCCTATCTGCCAGCTCCACTGCCATTTCTAAGGCTAAACCACTAAACACTAAACACTAACGATCTGATTAATAGAGTAATGATGACCACCAACCAACCGGCGGCTGAAAATTCATCACCACCCTCATCAGCCACGCCAGGCCCAAAGAAACTAACCTCGATAGGCCAGCTAAATTCGAGGCAAAATGACCAGAATCCTAACCATCTTTCTTCTCAGAGAGCTAGTACTAATTATATACGCTCAAGGGGTTATGTAGATCTTCCCCCAGAGGTTAGCTCCTACGTTGTGGTGCTGACAGGGGTTACAGAACTGACGTATAACCAGCAGGAAAACTTTGTTTCTTTAAAGAACAAGGTGATCCACTGGTTGGACGTCAACAAGCCAATACCCACCCACCTAAGGAGCAAAATCCTTATGGTGCGCAGGGTACCATGGGTAGGCACCACGCAAAAGTCCAGCAGTGGCGATTGCGTGATTGTCTCCTTTGAGGATCCAAATACTGCGCACGCCATCTACTCCTGGATCAACCATAGCTCAAATTCAATAATAGTAGCCAGACTCCTCACTTATTTTTACCCACCCCGCCCCAATTCAAACCAGGGGGGGAACTGGAGAAGGATTCCGGAGAGAAACTGTACATGGGGAGGGCAAAGTAACTACTGGCGGATACACTCGGTGGCTGGAACGGGGTACCGATTTCCAATAGATACGGGTGTCTTGAGGAGGTGGATTGACGTCCACATTTGCCAATTATCGTACCCTCAACACCCATTCCAATAAGCTGTCAGTCCCATACAATGGGTCAATCATTAACTCTCAATACATTAAATGTACACACGGGTGGTCTAATTCCTCCTTTATCACCAAACCAGTCGGAGGCTCACAAATTTAGAGTAGGGCAAGGTAGGCGTGATAACAGCCTACCAAAGACATTAAAAACTGAATCCCATACGATTGACAAAGACAGCTCTCCCACATTATATAGCCCTAAACTGAATAGCGTCCTATTGGACATTCCCCCACCTAAACAACAAGGCAAACTCCTCGTACAAGAATGCTCTCAGCCACCAGCCACCAATAGCATATTAAAGGATCCGGGAGTAATTTCCATTCTATCCTGGAATGTCGCAGGGTTAGCCAACAAAGTAGACACACCTGATTGGGGGGAACTCATTGAAGGGTACGATGTATGTCTTTTTCAAGAGACTTGGGCTAGAGGAAAATATTCCCGGCCGGGTTTTGCCAATTTTGACACCCAAGCTAAATGGGGAGGAAAGGGCCGACCTTCAGGAGGACTCTCGATCTGGGTCGGGTCCCACTTGGGTTGCAGGGCCACACAATTGGAAACCAACTCTCTGGACTTCCAGTGTGTCTCCCTTGAATGGCCAGGCGGAGGAAAAGTAACACTGATCAACATATACTCAAGACCAGTGGGGGTTGCAGCTACCTCGGGACCAGTCGAGGATTTAGCACAGTTTCTTGATTCCCTTAATCTTTGTTCCCCAGTAATTGTAGGTGGAGACTTTAATCAGCAGTATGAGCCGCTTCCTGAGCACCTGGAGGGTATATCTAGTGAAGAGGATGAATTGTGGAACATCCCCACCCTGACAGACCCATTGGTCAGGGCTTGGTCCCCACTTGCCACTCAAATAATGTCCCTCACGCTTAGTCACTCGCTGAGGGCTTGTAATGGCCGGATTAAAGGTGATATCCCGCCTAAAAATACTTTTAATAGACAGGGTTATGAGTCACGAATTGACTACATAATGGTCTCTACTAAGTACTGGGGGGAAGTGAGGGATTTTTGCGTGATTCCCAGATTCGACAGCGACCGCAATTTGCTTTCACTGAAATTTGAGCTACAGGGCCGACAAATAGATAAGGTTGATGATAATTCTACATCACAGGTAGACCTTGTACTATCTAGCAATAGGCGCAGAATCAAATGGGCCAAATTGCTGGAAAACCAAAGTAACATCGGGAGACTTTATGCTTTAGTCGTCCCCGCCCTGGAAAAGGTTGAGCGCTGCATGCATCTCTCAGCTAGTGAAACTGAATTCGATTCAACAGGTAATTGTGGGGTATTCAATCCCCCCTCATACAAGCCAGCACATATGAGCGAACTCGGTGTTATTCACTCCGAGTTATGCACTAACCTCGCAGAGGTGCTGAACCCAGTGGCCAAGCCTTATAAGTCCAAGCAGAAAAGAGCCACTTGGTTCAGCGCTTCCTGTGGGGCAGCAAAAGCTGCACTGTTGAAATCACTTAAAGCGCGAGATAATACAAGTGTAATCAGGGAGAAACGATTAGCCTATAAATCAGTCCTTCATGCTGCCAAAATAGATTGGGATGAGGTGAATTGGTCTAAAATGACAGCTGCCCTTGCAAGTCGTGATTCACGGACTTTCTGGCAGATTGTCAGGCACGGCTCAGTTGAACCACTTGTAGCAGTAGAGGCCAATATAGCACCCTCTGTCTGGGAGGAACATTTTAAAAATCTATACAAATCGCATAGTAGCGATCACGTGACTAGCGAATCCGTCGAGGTGTCATACTCCTCCAACAACAGTGCAACTGACATGGATGGATTTAGCGAGGAGGAAATCACCATGGCAATTGCGTCCCTGGCTGCTGGTAAGGCGCCGGGCCTGAATAGGCTCCCAGGCGACCTTTACAAACACGAACCAAAGATATGGGCTCCTTATCTTAGGGTGCTATTTAACTCTATTTTGAAAGGTATGCCAATCCCCCAGACTTGGCCGGGGGCTGAGATAGTCCCAATTTTTAAGAAGGGGTCTCCTCTGCTCCCGGCCAATTACAGGCCCATTAGCTTGATTGATGTGTCCCAAAAACTTTTCGCAAAACTGCTGTTAAATCACCTACACGAGTGGATCAGGGACTTTAACATCCTGAGCCCCTTTCAGGCAGGTTTCAGGGAGAAGGTCTCTACCATTGACCAGGTCTTTCGGCTTGTCCTCATCTATTGGAAAACGGTGCAGTTGGAGGGTGGCAGCCTCTATACTGTATTCGTGGACCTGAGGGCAGCGTTCGACCTGGTCCCTTGGAACAAGCTGTGGGAGGTCCTTGCCAAACTGGGGGTTCCTGAAGGTTTGCTGAAAATGCTAATCCGCCTCCACAGCAGTAATTTCGCCCAGGTGAGATGTGGCAGGATGGGTGCATTGTCCGAGAGGTTCCCCGTTGGCAGGGGGGTAAGACAGGGTTGTGTGCTCGCACCGACCCTGTTTTGCCTCTATGTCAACGGGGTTATCTCCCACTTAGAGGGGGTACCCAATTCTGATGCCCCAAAACTAGCCGCCGAAAGGGTGCCAGCCATCATGTTTGCCGACGACACTCTGTTGTTATCAAAGTCGGCAACGGGTATCCAGCGCATCCTAGATGGCTTAGTGGATTTCTGTGAGGCCCATGGATTGGAAATTAACGCCATTAAAACAAAATTCATGGTCCTCAACCCCCCACAGAAATTCCATTTCAGCCCCAGCATTGCACACAACAGGCTTGAGAGAGTGAAAACCTTCGAATATCTGGGCATTGTGCTAAATGACAAATTAACCTGGAATACGCACCTGGAGAAGGTCTTACTCAAACTGACCCAACATTCGGGGGGCATCATGAAGCTTTTGGCAAATAATAAATCCACAATCAGGCCCATCGGTCCTCCAATGCAGATTTACAAATCCCAGGCTAAGGGGGCTGCCATCTACAGGTCTGAACTCTGGGGCCATGTTGGAACATCAGCCCTCCTGAAAGTGGAAAACAAATTCATCCGAAAACTTGTTGGACTACCACCTAGTACTCCTCTTGTTCCCCTCAGGATGGATTTAGGCTCATGTCCGTTAGATGAAGTTTTGGCCCTCCGCCCGCTGGCCTTCTGGCGCAGACTATGGACAACTCCAGAATTGGCCAGTTACAGACAAGGACTCCAGGAGGTCCTTGCTATCCCGGGTGCTGGAAAAATCAAATGGCTCAATTTCATCAAATTGGAACTGGAAGGGTTGGGATTTTCCAAAATGTGGTCTGATCCCCTGCCTAGTGCCTACGTGTCAACTCATCTCCAAAAAAGAGCTAGCTAAGACATACCGTGATAGCAAATTATCCCTGCTTTTCAATCAATGTAAACTTGGGACTTTGACAGACTCCTTCATGTCCTTTAAGGCCAACTATAACTTTGAACCAAATCTGGATAAAGTCTACCCTTCTCTACTTAGGAAATTATACCTACAGTGGAGACATGGGTCCCTCCCTATCAGAACATTTACAACTAAATGGGGTGACGACGCAAGCAGTACCTGCCCAGCATGTAGAACCACGGATGAAACTGAACTTCACATCCTCTTTTTCTGCCCCGTCTACCGAGAGATCCGCAAGTATTGGATTGTTCCTTTATGTAGGAATCTGGGCTTTGCAAAGTGTATGGCCGCTTTTAGAGTCCTAAAAACTGATTTGACCGACTACATTGTGTTTGCGGTGGCTAAGTACCTGGGTGCTCTCTGGTCCATTAGAAGGAAATGTCTTGGGGCTGGCAACTGACTTTTCTGCATACAGGTTATCCCAGTGCAATTTGGGATTTTCTAAAAGTTGATTTTATTAATTTTATAACTTCCTGTATAAATTTTTTATCAAAACCAGTTTTAAAATGTATGTTACAAACGTCTTTTATGGTAAAATTTTTACCGAAATAAAGATATTTTTGAAAGATAACCCAGAGGTAGCGGCGGACTGGTTGGACAATACTTGTGCGGCCGAAGCTGAGGCCCAAAACAAAGATGCGTCGGAGGAGCAGTAATCGTTCGGGTAGTATTTTGTGGTGGTGGGGTGAAGTAACGATAAAACATTATAACGTCTGTCAGTAACATTTTGTATAGGGGTTAGTCCGTAAAGATGTGCTGCTGGGGCTGGGGGGGCGAGTTTGGCTTGAGGTCCTCCTCCATTTACTACGTTTAGTTAGCTGTAGAGTAGTTTTGGGGCAAAAGGCACACTGCAAGTTGGGGATGCGCGCTAGCTGCAGGCAGGGGTGCAGGGTGGGGGGTGGAGAAACGGGATGTTCGTGGAGTTATGAAAATTTGCTTTTGTGTACAATGATTGTATTATTGCCGATAGTTGTTTGTTTTTGTTGTGTTTTACAAGCATCGAGAGACTTAGATAGGAGTTACCACCAGGATGGCGTCTGTTAAGCGAGGTACGGGGATTACCGCACTCAGCTGGAATGTTAATGGGTTGGGTGACAAGATAAAGCGAGGAATGGTCAACGAATTGGTTGGGAGACATGCGCCGGATGTCGTATTTTTACAGGAAACGCATCTTGTTGGGAATCGTTGTATGGCGCTGCATAGGGGAGGGTATAAAATGGTCGCGCATGCTGGATTCACCTCGGGATCCAGAGGGGTGGGGATCTTAATGAGAAAGTCCTTTCCAATGACGATTCAGGCCACCTGGACAGAATGCCGTGGTAGATATATCGGGGTGTCTGGGCTGTGGGAGGGAAGAACATTGACTCTATTGTCTGTATATGTCCGGCCAGCCCTCTGTACTGAGACCTTCAGAGATCTGTCTAGGATTTTTCTGACTCTGCCCCTTGGGATTTTACTAATTGGGGGCGATTTCAATGCAGTTATCAATGGTGAGATGGATAGATTTCCTCCCCGGGTGTTGCCGCCTTCTGGCCGATGGTTGAGTGATTTTGTGGAAACAACTGGATTGATTGATGGTTGGAGGTTACGGAATCCGCTTGGGTACACTTCACCCACTCTTCGGCCGCCCATGGCTCGCTCTCTAGAATAGATTACGTCCTAGTCCCCGTGTCACAGTCGGATGGAGTTAGGGAGGTGCGACACCTGGGTAGAGGGATCTCTGATCACTCGCCAGTCTGGATTTGCATAGAAACGGGTCAAGAAGACGTGGGTAGAGTGGCCCCCATAAACTCGTGGCATTTGAAGGCCATAAAGAAATAGATTGGCAAAGCTAAGGATCGATATTTTAAATCTAATAAAGGGACAGCAGAATCGGGAATTATCCTGTGGGAGGCGTATAAGGTGGTGATCCGGGAAAAAGAAATAAAAGTCGATCGGAGGTGGACAGAGTTGAGACGGAATTGACGAGACTGGAGGGGGAGGAGTTGTCTACTGAGGCGTCGGAGAGGAGTCAGATACTGAAACTACTTAGGGACGAATACAAGAGCTTGGCAAGGGGGAAGGCAAAGGAGCAGGGCGCAAACACCCAAAGTAGGATCAATGAACATGGGGATAAGGCGGGGAAGTTGATAGCCTGGCTCGAAAAGGGGGAGAGGTCAACTAAACTGGTGCCGGAACTGCACACAGATGAACTGGGTAAAATCACGGACCCTCAAGAAATTGCGGACGTGTTCTCATCTTACTATAATCGGGTTTATACAGCAGCGAACACTTACACTGAGAATGAGAATGCAGATATGTTGCGAGATATTCAAATGCCGTCGCTGTCCGAGGAAGACCGGAAATTCTTAGATTCTCCCCTGACTGACGATGAGGTCGCTCAGGCAGTTAGAGGGGTGAAGTCGGGTAAAGCCACCGGCCCTAACGAGATTCCCATTGAGCTATACAAACCAAATGCCAACAAGTTAGCACCTTTCCTGCGTGATATGTTTCAGGAGAGCAGGGAGGAAGGCCGTCTTCCATATGACCAGTACTGAAGAAAGGGGTCCCAGTAATGAGCAACAATTTTAAACAATTAAATAATAGTAAGGAAACTCAATTAGCCTGCATTGTTGTTTATTCACAATGTAGGTATATGCTAATTATCATCAGTTTAAATACAAAATCACCAAATATTGGTAGTGCCCCTGGAAGGGAGGGAAGTGGTATATTGCAAGGTGGTGTAGGTATAGGATAGTGACAATATATAAAAAACGGCCAAGTGGCCTCCCTGTACTATGTATCAAACTTCAAACATAGACACAACAAAAGACCATTGGTTCAATAGATCATTAAGTATTAATCATGCTCCACATATCACATTGAATGACCAGATCGTGGGGTGAAGCTGAACACACATAAAAGCTGTCGACGTTTCGACCCTCTAGTAATTGCAGGCGTTAAATATATCCTTGCATCGGGGTCTTCATCAGGACGGGGGCGCGGCAGGCAACCTATTTGGTGAACAATGAGTTTACATTAAAGTCTAGTGCTTGAGTCAAAGATTTTTAATTAAATGAGCACACTAAAATGGTATACAAGACATACCCGAGGTTGCTCGTCTCCAAGATGGATGAGGATGAGGACGCTCCCAAAGGAAGAATTACTTCAGGTCCTATAATGGAGGGGATATTGATTAAGAACCTAACAATGAAGATATCCAACAATTGGAAGTAAAGAAAAAATGCACTCACATAAAATGATGATGTAAGGCAGCCATCAGGTCTGAGAAGGAAAGGAGAGGCGGCACATCATTAGTAAGGGGCTGCCACCAAGAAGGGGGGGGTGGGTTGGGGTTGTGGAAGGCAGGATCGCCTAAGTGGGAAGGGATGACTTACAAAAATTGCTGCTGTATGCGCCTATCAGGTCCGCCAGGGGTCGGGCTGATTGCGTTGGTGCCAATGTGCGTTCTCGCGTCGTAGAGAAATTCACCGTCTGTGGGTTAAAGACGGGAATTAGATAACCACATGATTGAGACAAGGCGTCAATAGCGGTTCCAGCAGTGACATGATTATAATTCACCTATTGGGAGCAGAGTTAATCCGTCTCAATGCCGACTCCAGTGCAACAATGGCGATCGGCTGTTTTCTGTTAGGCGGGTGGCCAAGGAAACATGAACACGTGACCTCTGACGGTCCGTGCAATGATGGAAGAAAGACTGACTGAAGCTGGAGCTCCGGACTTAATAGTCATACGTCAAATGACAAATCGCCTAGTTACAATGGCGAATACGTTATAAATCAATGTAATTCACAATGGTTAAAGGACAGTGCATGTGTAAAGTACATAGATTGCCCCTCTTTCAAAAGAACAAAAACAATAAAATCCCTAGACCGTTTTTGATATATTTTGTGAATTTTCTGTCGCGACAAGCAGTGTCTCTTAAAGCTAAACCTAATAGCCCAGTCACTATCGATAATATTACCTTTTTTGTACGCTCGGACTTGAGTAAGGGCACAATGGATCGACGCTGGGAGCTCCGCAAATTGATTGACTCTTTCAAAGCTATAGGCTGCATGGTTTATCTACAGGAACCTGCCCGCCTTAAAGTTATTAGAAATGGCCAGTCATCATTTTTCACTGAATCGGAAGAGGCGATCCTAGCTCTAGAGAAATTTACAAGAGAGCAAGACAAATGAAATAATATTGATATTAACAGGACATGATCCTGATTATTTGAATATTTAGAAACGATTTGAATTTACATTGCCAAATGGAGGCACGCTTCGGTTGAAACTTTGCTTTTTTTTTTTCTTTTTCTTTTCACACTCTTTACATCTTTTTTCTCTCTCCTTTTTCTTTTACTCTAACGCTTTCCTTTTTTTTTGATGAATCTATGACTTTAGTTTGGAAGCGGAAGTGGCAGTCTCCATGCTCATCACTTCACTGTGCTGCCCCCCCAGCGGCAGCAAGGGATAGAGGGGTGCTCCCCCCTTAGGGACCTGAAGGTGAGAGGGCAGGTGGGAGGGGTCAGGTCTCTGGTGTGGGTGGGGATTAAAAGGGGGGAAAAATTTTATTGCAGGAATAGAATATGGTCAGAAACGGAAATTAAAGATTTTGAGTTTTTCTATATCAAGCAATATACTATGCGGAGGAGGTCGAGAAATACAAGTACAAGCTATGTCTTTTCTTAGATGTTTGGTGTGGAATGTTGCTGGGCTCAATAATAAATGTAAGAGGAGATTGGTACAAGAAGAAATTAACATGTATAAACCACATATGGCATTCATTTCTGAAACTCATATTGGATTTCAAGATCGTAAGCTCTTATCGCAAATGGGCTATGACCTTGTCGTTTGTTCAACCTTAGGGGCATCAATTCGGGGTGTAGCTATTCTGAAACAAAAATGGTTAAGAATGAATGTCATTAAAACTGCAGCTGATGCCAAGGGGAGGTGGGCAATAGCACAGCTGCAATTTGATCAAAAATGCTATGTATTTTGTATTGTCTATGGACCCAATATAGATGAACCCAAACTTTATGAGCAATTGAATATTGAATTACTCGACTGGGAAGGCGAACTGTTGATACTGGGGGATTTTAATTGCGTCATGAATTATAAAATAGATTCTACAAGTAAAGGAAATAGAACTAGGATGGGTAAAGTTAGGACAGCTATAATAGAACTGGCCAGGATTCATAATTTGAAAGATGCTTGGCGTATTAAACATCCCACCATAGCTGGCTTTACATACTATTCGGCTCCACATAAAGCCTGCTCTAGAATCGACATGATATGGGCAACAGACAATATTCTGGAGAACTGTGACATAGAACTTTGCCCTAAAGTTACTTCCTATCACAATCCGATATTGTTTGAATTTAAAATTTTGCATAGTAAACAAACCTCCCGACAGTTTACATTCCCTAGATATCTACTAACAGACTCTAAATTTATTCTTGGTATTAAAAGTCACATAAAGGAATTCATATTATTGAACATTAACTCAACAACTGTTAATTTTGTATGGGATGCGTGTAAATGTAGCATTAGAGGCTATGTACAACAATACATTTTAAGGGACAACGCTAAAAAACGTGGCGTAGAAAAATTCAATTACATCTAATATTCGACTTGTTGAACAACAACTGTCTAATGCTATAATACAGGGCAAAACTAATATCGAAGAGCTAGGTTTAGGATTAGTGTCATTGAGGGCGGCATTAAAGAAAACCCTTAGGGAAAAATTCAGTTCCAAAATACACAAATATAAGTTGGCACAGTACGAAGGGGGAGACAGAATTGGTAAAATTCTGGCTTACAAGATAGCTGATAAAAAGGCTAAAACTACTATAAAAATAATAAAAGGGCTAGACTCTAAGGAATACAGAAATTCGGAGCAGATTTTAGACCAATTCGACAAATATTACTGCCACCTCTATACTCCAGAAAATTCACCTACTTCAGAAGAAATTAGACTTTATTTAGAGAAACACACACCCGGGAGATTAGATGTAGACGCAATCAGACAACTTGGCTCCAAAATTACAACTGAAGAAATAGGGAAAGCTATACAAGCACTGCCTCTAGGTAAGGCTGCGGGAGAAGATTGCTTGCCTATAAAGATCTATAAGATCTGTGAAAAGGAATTACTTCCTCTCTTCCAGCGGGTGATAGACTCTATGGGGGAAACAGGAAGTGCTCCTATATCATGGCAAACTGCCAAAATAGTCTTCTTTTTAAACAAAAACAAGCCACCGGCGGAACAGGGATCATATAGGCCAATCTCATTAATCAATACTGATGCAAAAGTGTTTGCCAATGTTTTGGCAAATCGCCTTGCTCCTATTATGCCAGATTTGGTCAATTGCCAACAACATGGGTTTGTGGTGGGGGGAGACACCACTACCCATATCAATACTGCTGTTACAGCTTTCGACGTCGCCGCGGTTACTCTCGCCCCACTCGGAATGGTCATGTTAGATGCAGAGAAAGCATTCGACCGAGTGGGGTGGGAGTATCTATGGGCAACGCTGAGTGCATTTGGTATACAGGGGCAATATCTGGGTTGGGTTCACTCTCTATATGAATCACCAACGGCAATAGCTAGTTATTTAGGAGCCAATTCTGCTAAATTCTCAATCAAAAGGGGGACTAGGCAGGGGTGTCCTTTATCACCCCTGTTATTTGCTTTGGCTTTGGAGCCATTTTTAAATGCACTAACAGCTCAGGATAATATAATTCCAATAGAGCATGGAGGCAAGAGCTTGAAAATCACAGCCTTTGCTGATGATATAGCTATATACACTACCGAATTAGTTTTGGCCATCCCTAAGATAATTGAGGAAGCTAGCGAATTTGGTGTTATATCGGGGTATAAGTTAAATGTGAGTAAAACTCAAGTAATTGCTAATTATAAGCCTACACAACCGATATTAGGGCTTTGCCCAAATGCTATTTATTAAGGAGTTAAACTCACCGCCGATATAGAGAAAATCATAGCACTGAACTATGACCCTCTACTCAAAGAGAATACTGCTACTCTTAAAAACTGGCATAAGATACCACTTAGTTTGGTAGGACGTATAAATGTAATCAAAATGAAGATTGTACCGAAAATTTTGTATTTATTTAGGTCTATCCCCATGCAATTGAATAATTTATATATTAAGAGAATAGAGAGTATATGTAGCAGCTATATTTGGGGCTATAAACAAGCCCGAAGGTCAATGACCGCATTGAAACTTTCAATCGAAAAGGGAGGATTAAATTTTCCGGATCTCAAAATCAATTTTTTTGCTACCTTTATCCAACGTATACGCAGTCTCCTGTCCAAGGAAGGTTCCCTATTTTTCCATCAATTTATGTTGGGATCACAAAGTAATCAGTTTCTATTTTGTGTGCATGACCCCAATTACTACAAGAGGGTCAAATTTAAGACCGCAAGAGATATCAAAAGAATTTGGGATCAAATTATGAGCACTGACAAAATCCCATTTTTCAATGCTGAGCTACAAATCTGGGGGAATCCAGGGATGCCAGGCATATTTTCTGATGGCACCTGCGCACAATGGATAGATCATGGTATAAATACTTTAGGCGATTTATATGGACCGGATGGCCTTTTGAGATTAAGTACACTAAAAACACTGTATAAAATTAACGATGCTATGTATTTTAAATATATACAGATACAAGACTTTTTGGTTAATAAAATGAAAATTGGGAGAGTAGAACATTCAGATACTCTACAATGTATTTATTCTAGCTATACTAAATCACTTATTAGCAAGAGCTACGCTTGTCTTAATAAAGGCAGAACAGGGGATTGTGCGAAAATGGCGGACAAATGGACCAACGGATTAGGAGTTAATATCAGCTCCAACCAGATTGCAGGATCACTCATACAAATAAATCGAGTGGTTCAATCTTCAAATTTGAGGCTACAATTTTATAGAACGGTTACTCAAATCTACTATACACCTCAAAGAATTGCTAGCTGGACCTTTGGAAATATTTCTAATGAGCCTACTAAATGTTTAAAATGCAATATGGAAGCTGCTGGTATAGAACATATGCTTTACCAGTGTCCGAAGCTCATAACATTCTGGCAAGGAATAACAGAGGCTCTTAATAGTAGACACATAACAATACCCGCTCTTTTGGCACACTTGATACTGTTAGATATACAAGATATTAATTGTAACTATAAAGACCTGATATCTAATGTTTTTGCTTGCGCTAGGTTGGTCATTGCGCGGACTTGGATCTCGTAGGAACCTCCTAGTGTTATGGAATGGTGGTACCTTATTCATGAAATACATACAACGGTGCTATCACTGGCTAAACTTAGGGGCCCTAAGGCATTAAAAGGGAGGGAAAAAATATGGGGAACGTTTATGAGTTAAACATGTAATCGCTTTGAGAAACCAGCACATTAGCACTACTGTTATGATTTAGATACTTGTGAATATTTATACTGTAATCCTCTGCTTGTATTTCAATGATAATTCTATGTACAGATACTTATGTAATGATGTATGCAGGACAAAATATGACTTCTTTTTTTCTTTTTTTCTATTCTTTTTGCTTTTTCTTGCAATAAATAAAAATATTGCAAAATTAATTAAAAATCTTTGACTCAAGCACTAGACTTTAATGTAACCTCATTGTTCACCAAATAGGTTGCCTGTCCCGCCCCCGTCCTGATGAAGACCCCGATGCAAGGATATATTTAACGCCTGCAATTACTAGAGGGTCGAAACGTCGACAGCTTTTATGTGTATTCAGCTTCACCCCACAATCTGGTCATTCAATGTGATATGTGGAGCATGATTAATACTTAATGATCTATTGAACCAATGGTCTTTTGTTGTATCTATGTTTGAAGTTTGATACATAGTACAGTGAGGCCACTAGGCCGGTTTTTATATATTGTCACTATCCTATACCTACACCACCTTGCACTATACCACTTCCCTCCTTTCCAGGAGCACTACCAATATTTTGTGATTTTGTATTTAAACTGATGATAATTAGCATATACCTACATTGTGAATAAACAACAATGCAGGCTAATTGAGTTTCCTTACTATTATTTAATTGTTTAAAATTGTTGCTCATTACTGGGACCCCTTTATTCAGTACGTACGTTACCCAGGTCCCAGTGACTTCGTTTGGGTGAACCCCTTTCTATACCTCTGTCTTCCATATGACCAACGTATAGCCAACATAGTGGTTATTCATAAGGAGGGTAGGCCCCGGGAGATCTGCTGCTCCTACCGACCGATTTCGCTACTCAACGCAGAGCCTAAAATCCTGGCCAAATTGCTGGCTAATAGATTGGTTAAAGTCATAACGACCCTGATACATCCAGACCAGTCGGGCTTCATGCCTCGCTGGAATACAGCATTGAATATACGGAGACTCCACGGAATTTTGGCTAGTGCGTCTTATATTCATGAGCCAGCAGCCATTTTGTCATTAGATGCCGCGATGGCCTTTGACAGAGTGGAGTGGCCATATCTGCTCTATTTGACTAACCCCCGTGCTTCCCTGATTGCATTCTTGGACATCCTCTCAATATTTGGGAGATATTCGGGATTCGCAATTAATTGGACGAAGTCGGTTCTCTTCGCTCTCAGCGGAGACCCACCCACTGTCCCGAGTACATGCTCCCTGCGGATAGAGACAGAGGGCATTCGATATCTGGGGATGTACATAACACTGGGCCCTACACTGCGATACGATAATAATCTAGGTCCCCCACTGGCCCAGCTCCGACAGGATGTGGATAAATGGAAAGAGTTGCCTCTTTCTCTACTGGGACGTGCCACATTGTTCAAAATGATGGCGCTTCCCAGATTTATATATGTACTGCAGAATAGTATGGACCCGGTGCCTCCCTCATACTTCAGAGAGATAGAGTCGCTCCAGCGACGGCTTCTTTGGGAGGGCAGGCCAAGGATTTAATTTTCCAAACTTACATTGCCCTGGTATGACAGGGGGATTGGCTTGCCGGATCTCCTTAAATATTACTGGGCCTCCCATCTCGCATCGATTAACCATGCAGTGTATGGATCTCCCCTTGACCCCGGATTCGCACTGGACAGGGGCCAGATGCCCGGACGGGATTATATGAGAGCTTTATACGCCAAACCGGGCGGGGTTCCTCTCATTGGACTGGCGGCGCATGCGGTTGGGATATGGCACACAGCTAATCGACATCTTAAGTGAGCTGGAAAGATTACATTGGCCACCCCCCTGTGGAGCTCGGAGGCTCTGGGGAATCTGTGGAGATTGAAGGGCTTGGACCGGTAGGATCTCATCGGGATCTCGCGAGTTCAAGATGTTTGGGGGAGAGCCGGGGTCCTTTCATTCGAGGCGATGCAGCGAAATTACCAATTAAATGAGACTGAAAAATTTAGATATCTCCAAATGAGACACGCTTTAACGGCCGCCATCCCCCGGGGTTCCGAGCCGCCTGAGGCTTCCCCTCTGGAAGACAGAATATTAGATGGACACCTCCCAACCAAAACCATAACACTGATATACAGAAAACGAATTAATCATACGGAGGATCTGTTGGTGGTGCTTAGAGGGCAGTGGAGCGCGGATGGTTTGGTCATTGATGATGAGGACTGGAGAGAGGCTGTGTCATCTCCCAGGATAGTGGCTATCCCCATGAGGTTGAGATTAGTGCAATTTAAAATCCTACACAGATGCTATATGACTGGTCCAAGATTGGTGCAAATGGGTCTGGCTGAAGATGAAAGGTGTCGAAGAGGATGTGGAGAGATAGGATCATTCCTACATATATTGTGGCACTGTCCCGAAATATAGCAATACTGGGTCAAGATCCATGAGAAGTTACGTGAGGTGTTGGGAGTGGATGTGCATGTAGAGGCCAGACGTTGTCTTCTGAATGTTTGGGAACCCTCTGACCTCACTATACACGGGAAACAGTGGGTGACTCTGGCATGCATGATTGCAAAACGTAACATCGCACAATTATGGGGTGCTACTCAGGTGCCTCAAATAGGGAAATGGATGGAAGACCTTGACTGGAACATGTTTAGAGAAAGATCGGTGTGCGTGGTTAGGGGTCGTCCGGGGAAGTGGGGGAAGATCTGGGGTCCATGAAACAGTTACAGAGGAGCTATTTGTCCCCCCCCCCCAGTGTACAGACCGAAGTTGAAATGTTGGAGTCCCTGTAGTCACATTTATCATTAGCAATGAATACTGTCTTGTTTGGTAACACATAAATAATGTATATATTTCTGCTTATGCATCAAAGTGTACGGTCACCAGATGCTTGTTTTATTGTTCTTGTTTTTGTTTATAAATAAAATGATATTTAAAATAAATAAATAGTAACTTAATAAACAAATAATAAACAAAAATGACTGCTTGTGCATCAGACATGGTTCTATGATGATCAATTCATCCTGCAACACAGTGTGCATCGGATTCTTTCTTGTGAATAGAAGCTTCAGTTTTATGATGCTCTGCACAGAACAGGTTGAAATACACTGTGTATAATATATGCTTCACCATGCAGTGCACATGAACATAATACAATGTTTTTGTTCACATGCTGGTGTTCAAAAATCACTTTGCTAGTACTACATCTGATTTTAGTTACCGGTTGGTAAAATTCTGGAACAAACCTAGTGTTTTCATTTCAGTCATCTAGGGTCGCGTTGCAGCAGTAGGACATGGTGCCTGAGGGTAAAGCTGGGGACCAGGGCGCAGATTTACTAACATTTTGCATCATGGTTACACCCATTTTTTGGTGCTAGTGGAGATTTACAAAGTTATGCAACAGAGAATTTGGGATGTATGACATTACAAAGCACGGTTTTACCACGCATGCCTTTACATCGCAGTTTTTACAACGCATGCTGTTACAACGCATAGCGTTAAGGGGTGCTGGATAGTGAATAGTTTAATTTACTATTCCAACTCCAGTCCCCGTGGATAGTAGGGAAGATGTTGGATAGTAAATTAAATCTATTCCCTATCCTAGAGCGCCCCCCAGCGCTATGCGTTGTAACAACATGCGTTGTAATAGTTGCGTCGTGAAGGCACTGCGTGGTAAAAGTTGCGTTGGAAAGGTTGTTCCCCGAGAATTTGTGTTGCCTTGCATGCCTTGGTAAAGAAACTAATGCAACGCATCACGATGCACTGCATTACACTCAGTCGGGCATGCATTACGCGTTCGCATGCATCCACACATGTATTTTGACACAAACACAGATTTACTAAAGTCAGTGAGCTTGGATTTGTGCCAAAATTGTGCTTTTACCCGACCGAGGCATAATGAGGAAAGGTTTCTTGATTTATTCTAGCTGCTTTCTCTTTACTTGTGTACCAGCACTATGAGAGAGCAGAAAGGCACCATATCTCAGTAGATATAGCACATTTCTGCTCTCCTTCTTTCACACAATGCAAGAGGGCAGAGTGCCTCCTGCATCGTGCTCTGTTGTATTGTGACAAAGGTTAGTCAATCTGTGTTGTGAGATCCTAGAGCAGGCAGACCACACTTACTATTAAATTATATGCATTATTAATTACACCTGGTTGCATGTTTCTGAAGCTGAGACCCACAGTTGTCCAGGGGCATAAGGAAAGTTGAGGGGGCCCCCCTGCAAGGTACACGAAAGGTCCCCCACTCCAGATTTAATCTGGAGCTCTCAAGCCTGAGTACTGTGCTGAGGGGGCCACCCAGCAGCTCGCGGCCCCCTGCACTCCTGGGGCTGCGGAGGACTGTGTTATCCCGCTGAGTTGTGCCACAGAGTCATCCCTTCTGCCCCAGAAATGGCTTCCCCACTTGGAATACAATGCAGTCTGGGGAGTCCAGAGTCGTAGTAGCCAGCTCGGCTGGGGTTGTGGAGCCAAAGTGGGTCCTGTATCTTGTGGGTTAATGGGGAGATACTTAGGGCATTCAAACCAAGAGCAGGGTGAAACCTGGAGCAGAGGATCCTGAATCTTCAGAACCAAGGGGTAGGTGCTGGAGTTTCAGATGTGCTGATATCAAGAGGAAATGAGACACCTCGAAAAGAAGTATGGGAATGGTGAAAGAAAGTCAGACTTCTAATGTAGAAGAATACACGTGAGGCACCCGAGGAAAGAGAATCTTATGGTTCTTGCGTTTCCCCTGTACTTACTTAGCTCATCCAGTCTGGCTTTTTATTTGCACTCTGGGATTTGAAGTCCCAGACTTCAGGCTCCAGGCTGCAGTGGGATTTGGGCTGGTTGACCTACTCATATGTGCCACTGGATGCCTGATATCGCTGACTCACGGAGGTGAAAGTGACACCTAGAAAAGCAAAGAACTTAAACACCCTTGGAAGAGGAAATGTGATATGGGATTACAAAGTAGCAGGGAGAACCCCCTTACGGGAGAGGTATAATAGTGAGCAAGACACCTGAAGAGTGGATGGAAAGGGCCTCCTATACAGGAGGATCATAAATCATTCAGAGGTGCACTGGTTGTTATTGTTAAGCTTTGCTGGTTGTGTTACACTGCTCTCCTGTGATTATGTTGTTCTTGCTTGCTGTACTGCGTTAAAAGGAAAACTTTTTTTTGCTGAACCGCTGTTCTGACAATTCCTGTTGGTTATATTACCAGCCTAGAGTGGGTTATTGCTACAATGGTTTCAGCGCGTGTTCCTCTTTACCAATGCATTCAATAGTGCGGTTACAAGATTGCCAAGAGCCCTAACACAAGCAGGGAAAATTGGCCTCCCGTCCCTTGGTTTAGAATTAATAAAGCAGCTGTAATTGGGATGTATTGCGCCCCTCACATCCATGGACCCAGTGCCACTACACATGCTGCACTAATCTTTGCTACAGCATTGCCCAGTACTAAATATGTGTAGCTGGATTAGAACTTTCAACAGGACCTTCAGTTTACATTCATTACAGCATGGCACAAGTTTGCTTTGCTGTGATTACCCTGGTTTAATATTTAATTAGCGCCGTGATTTTTTTCCCTTGAAGTGCTGCTGGTTTCAATAACTGCACTGTTCTCCCCTGCAGTAATAACATTAGTTTCATAGGTAATTAGGACACTGAATTTTACTTCCAATGACTGCCCCAAATTCATTGGCTGTATTAGTTTCCTTTGCAGTAACAGATGTAGTGTTACTGATTTGCATAGCAGTGGTGGTTTGATGACATTACCTGGTTTGCCTTGCAGTAATATACTGGTTTCTTTTCAGTGATAACAATTGTGTCATTGCTTTTACTGGCAATTAAAGGACATAGTTTTATGTGTTTGACTGGTTTGTATTGCAGCACCAACCCTGGTATCACTGGTTTACCTAGCAGTGACAGCCTGGTGTGGGCTGTACTGGTTTTCCCTTGATGTCATTGGGTTCATTGCCTACACTGGATTACCACCTTTGCAGTGGATGACCCTTTTTTCATTGCCTGCTCTTATTTCCATTTCACTGCCCGCACTGGTTTCTCTTGAAGTGATGTACCCTTACTTCATGGTCTGCACTGGTGTCCTTGGAGAAATCACCCGTGCTCCAGACTGTGAAGGCTTTGCCTTCAGTGGCAACTCTGGTCTTATTGCCAGCAGTGAATTCTGTTGCAGTGACACATTTCTTTTATTGTCCGGACTCAGTTGGCTTGCAGTGATCATAGTAGTTTCACTGCTTGTGTTGGTTCCATCACCTTCAGTGGTGGTTGCCCTGGCAATGATTTTCCTGGTTGAATTGTCTGCAGTGATTCCTCTTACAGTGATGGGTCTGGTTTAATTGGCTGCTCTTGTTTACCCTGCAGCGTTGGGACTGGTTTCCATTGCACCCGTTTCATTGCCCACACTGGTGGTCCTGCAGTGATGATCCTGGTTTAATGACCTGCATTGGTTTGCCTTACATTGCTGGGTCTGGTTTTACTGGAAGCACTGAATTAATGACCCTGGTTTCTTTTCCTGCCCTCAATTATCTTGCTCTGATTCGTCCCATTCACCGGTTTCTCTTGCAACAAAGGCACTGGTTTAATTTCCTGTAATAATTTCCTTTGCAGTGAAGGCACTGGTTTCATAGTTTGTACTGATTTCTCTTGCAATAATGACCCTTGTTTCTTACAGGCACTGGCTTGAAAAGTCCCTGATGTTTTGCGTGTTTGGAGTGCATACACACATGGAGGCTCTACATTGCATATGTTTTTGCCCCTGAAGCGCATAGTTATATTCTGCAACTATATTGTAAATACCTAGAACCAAAGGATATGGTTCCACTATACGTTGTGACAGCCATGTTTCCCCTCCATGCTCCGACAATACATCCAGCCATATACTAATAATGCATCCAAAAATCAGTAGCACATAAACAGAAATAAAATCCCAATCCATAGGTATATTAGCTCTCCACCAACATAGCTATCAAACAGTTAATTGAAAAGTCGATAATGCTTTATAAGCCTAGACACTTGGAACATCCCTCCCCTCTGTAACACAAAGAAATATATCACAGCAACATGCGAAGCACACTTTGATGACCCGTTCATGCATAGTTTGGTCCAGCGTTAATCCATTCCCTAAGGGGATAACCTGAAAAAAACATAATTGCGAAGGTTATTTGGAAGACATCTTGCACACTGTAATAGCTGCGACTGTTAGGTTTAAGGAAGAGAGAGAGAGAGAGAGAAGAGAGAGAGAGAGAGAGAAGGAGAGGCCTGGCTAACAAAAATGTGGTTGTGTTTTTTAAGTCTAAATACTCTTTTCAACAGTAGACATTTTTATTATTTTTCACAGTGGGTCGTCTAGTATTTTCAAGTACCTGTTAGACAAAATATTGTGGGACTTAGCATCGTTTTGTCCTTCTATTAGACGTGGTAATAAATACATTTAATATAAGGTCATTCTAATTAAAAATAGGAATGTGTATTCTTTCACGACCACATAAAATGTGCTATGAACACTTTTATATCTCCTTAACGCTGTAAGGATCTTTCATAAATAGTTGTTGTTACTGAAAAATGCGTTTATGGTTTAAACACGGGCAATATGTAGAACCTGTATTCACAAAATTGTTAACGGAGATGCTAGGCGTTCAGATAAACTGTGAGCGAAAATAAAGAAGTGATATCCTGAGAATATGAAGATATTAAACCCCCTGAGGAATGTGCTATGACCATGTTGCACCCGTTTTCTCAGAATTGTACGCATTAAAGACGAGTCTTGTTCAAATATCATTGCATGTGCTTTATTGTTTTCCGTCTCACCGACCCAAAGTGAATAATTTACAAATCCATCAAAATGTTTTTCTTTTTATGATACAGTAGTAACCACTGAAAAACATATACGGGGTATCTAATATTCATATATTATACATTCCATACAGAGTCATTGCCAGTTCATATTTCCCTTATGTGCTTTGCTTGGATGCGAACAGCCCAGTCTTCATCACACGCCTGCACATTTGTCTGTCCGAGTGAGAGGCACTGTCGGGTTAATAATCTACAAGGCTGAATTCTTATGTTCCTCGCTGGCCATCTGTTGTTGCCAGAATGCAGACGTTTTCAAAGAACAAGAAATGACTTTGGTAGTCCAATCTTTTCGCTAACTTTCAATTCGTATTTTAGAAAGGGAGACATGATATCGGTTTCATCACCTGAGTGCATATACACACCATTAACTTCCGGGTCGTTCTGAATGAAAGTGAAAGTACACGTCACTAGTCATCGTTTATCGTCGGCAGTTCGGCTTCCTCTTACTGATCGTTCAGAGGTATCATTTGCCATGGGTGTATAGCTCTTGAAACACGTTTTGTCGAGGTTTTCCAACAATGTCATCTCATTTGCCCATATTTAAAGAGCAGTGACTTACTCACCGCCAGAGTACCAGAAGTTGGAAAAACCTGTCAGTGAGCTGGAGAAAGTTGGTCTTGTAGCCACCCTTTCGTGTGCTTCAGGTCTTTGCAGGGTACAAAGGGGGGCTGAGGTGAGTGATCCAACTCTTGTGATGTCATGACATCTGTTGTGCTCCTGCATCCAGAGAGACGTTTGAAGGGGATGCTTTGTTGAACTTCCTTGTTACCTATTGCCCTGAGAAATAAAAACAAAGAACAGTATTACAAAAACAGTGCTAGCACATGTAAAACAGTCAGTGTGCATGAAATATATTTGATATCATGGCCATGTGTTTCATACATGCGTATTAATGACTTTTAATCAAAGGGCAGCTAAAAGGGTATTGCATTTCTTCTTCCTTAACAGGTACAACGTTGGAAATGTTTCAAAATGATTAACAGTAGCAAATCGTTCATTGACAAAATAATACATTTTTGTGGAGTGTAGTATACAGTTCTCCATGTCAATAGCTGCTTCTGATAAAAAAAATTACCTATTGCAAACCTATGTGATACAGCTATTCCGAGTATTTCATTCCAAAGCACTTTGAAAATGAGAGCAAATAAATTGAACTGATTAGCTAAATAAAAAATCGAACATTTGATTGATGTTTCTGCTGAAAACGTGAATTCCTTTGAAAACGTGTGCCACTTTGAAATTTGGCTCACACTGTCATTACCCTGCAGAATGTTCTTTCATGCTGTCAATGATACTCTGTTAAAAAATTCACTGCAACTTCTTTCCACATTTACATAAGGTAATTTTGTAACTCTCCATTCCTTTGGGTATAAAGGTTGAGCTATCGCAGTTGTTCAATGTTCAGATGAGCTCTCTAGACAGCTCTAACAAGGAAGTGATTTGACAAAATCTGGTTGATGCTAATACTTCCCACTTCTCCACTTCCACCACTGAGGCCCTCCCTATCTATAAACAGTTCCACTTGTACCACATACGTGATTACAGGAGTACATGGTGCCTGCCCGCATCTTAGAACATTATACTACTGATTATCTTGCCAAAGAATATTTAATATTTAAAAGAGGACTACTGTGGACAGGATATTGAGGTACAAAATTTAACATTTGAAATTTAAAAAGGAAAGTGCATAAACCAAAGTATAGATTTACTATTCCTAACTATACATATACGTATTTTAAAGATCTATCTATCACCAAGATACATATAGGTGTAGATATATATAGGAAATCTGTATTTACTTACCTTTCAAAATTTAGCATTTGATAATTTGTACTCGATATTTGCGTGCCTTGATATTCTGGATTTAATATTGAGGATGCACACCATCTTGGAACGCAAACCCCACCCATCATGCAATATTTGTATCCATCAGTGGTGCACCAAAATGCCTAATGCTGATTTTTTAAACCCTGTGCTGCTCCGTGGCTGAAAGGACACATCATGGCACATTATAAAACAGTTAACTTAATAATGTATTTCAGTCAGTCACTGCAGGGAGTGCCAATTAACACATTTCCTACACACTTATTGTTGCAATAAATGAAGACCATCTTAGCAATATTCCTGTTGGCATTTGATGGTAAATTACATCTGATTAGCATTCTCACCAGAGTCCAAAACCTCCAATGGGAGATTTCCTTACAATATCAATTGAGTAAAAAACGCCAGGAAAAGAAAGGTGAGCATCTAGCCAATGAACTGGAGTATATAGGCATGAGGGCACTGAATGACAGAATGATTGATTATACTCTACCCCATATCACGCACCTAGAATCAAGTTTGCAATCCATTATCGATTTAACTTTGTCTGTGTAAATCTATTTCCTCTGCTAAAGGAGTTTGAAATAGATGCTACCCTGGACAGTGAGCATTTACCTCAAGTTAGAGAATGTTGTTTAGCTGTAACACAACATCCCTACGGCTTAAAACATTGAGTCTTTTCATTCTGTGAGCTATAAGAAAAACTATATATACTCTGAACTATATTATGTATTCTGTGGCCTATAAAAATGCACAGATCTAACAATAAAACAGACCAAAAAGAGCAGAAGAAATTTTAAGTGAATGCTAGAGTAATTAAGTGAACTGGTTCAACAGTGGGAGGCGTTTTGCTTAAAGTTAATTGCACAAACTAATAAAGTGGAAGAAGGCACTATCAACAAGCAATCCGTATGTCAAGTGCAAGGCAGAACGAAAGTCTCGCCTGCCTGTAGGCAGTCAAAACAGAAATTAAACCAAGCACTGCGAGCCTTCAGGAAGCATCCATCTCCGACCGCTATCTTGAGCAGCTAAGAACAACTAAAAAAGAGTATAAGAAATGGAAGGAGAGGAGACTCCAAATAGATTCCTAGTTGTCTAAGCTACTTCACAGTAAACAAAATAACAAAACATTTCTGGAAAACAATAAATGAAATCGCAAGGCCAACTTGCATCACAAACAACTCTGTGCTTACTGAAAACATTTGGGTCACCTATCTAACAGAAGTGTGCGTCAGTCAACCTCCCGCTACAGAAGCTACCCTCCAAAATTGGCCAAATATGATGGCACTATCTAGCTAAAAACCCAACCCAAGTGCAACCTCAGCAGGATCTAATTCATTGTACAGTTCCTGCGACTCTGGGGAACTCACACTTACATCGGATCAAATAGAATGCCTCATGTCATTTACAAAGAAAATACCCAGTCTTGGGCTGACAAATTTACTACCGCTGAGCCTGTTCCAGGCGAGGTCGCCCCCACTCCGCTGATCCTGCCCGCTGACCACCTGAGCTGCCCTGACAAGCTGTCCTGCTGCCTCGCTGCTACCTCCTGCTACCTGCCCACTCTGCTGCCTCGTGGTTGCCCTCGCCGCCGCTCCTCCTGCCGCCTTTGTCTCTTCCCTTCTTGGGTTGCCCTTGACCCGCTGCTTGTCTTTTTCTGCTGCCTCCCGTTTTCTCCCCCTTCTGCTGCCCTCCCCCTTCCTTTGAGACCGCTCCCGGCCGCCGGACGCCCCAGCCGCCGCCGAGCCGTCCTCAGTCCCCCTTCCCGCCACTGACCTACGCCGACTCCGCCCCCCTAATGCCCATTGGCCGCCCACGCTCCCGCCACCCAGCTGACCCGCCCTACCGGCTCCTTACTTATGACGCCCCCAGAGCGACCGAGCAGCAGACGCGCGCAGCGGGAGCACCGAATGAGCGCCGAAGGTGCGCCAAAGGTAAGCCCGTCTGCGCCCGTCCGCGCCTGGCCCGCGCCCAGCGCCCGGACCCCTGTCTCCCGCAGTCACCAGCCCACCCGCCGGACCTACGCCGCCACCGAACTCAACGCACTCAACGCCGGCCGACTCCCGGGCTGCTACCGAGCCACCCCGAGACGCAACCACGGACCCTTCTGCTGCAACTCCTGCAAGTTCACCTGCACCCGGACCTGCACCACTCCAGCAGTGCCCAAGACCTCGACAAGCAACAGCAGCAGCCACCTGAAGTGCATCCGCTCAACACCCGCTCCGTCCACAGACATGCCGTCGTGCTCTGGAACCTGCTCGACACCACAGCCCCGGACGTCGCCTTCCTCACGGAAACCTGGATGAACGCCTCCTCAGCACCCGACATCGCCATCGCCACCCCGGACGGCTTCAAGATCATCCGGAGGGACCGCGTCAACCAGACAGGAGGAGGCATCGCCATCATCCACAGGAACTCCATCCGCATCACGACCAACACCGACGACACCCTCGCACCCGCCGAGCACCTGCACTTCCAGATCCACATCAACCCCAAGACCACCCTCAGAGGCACCCTCATCTACAGACCCCCGGGACCACGCACACAATTCAGCGAGGACATCGCCGACTTCGTCAGCCCGCATGCCCTCCCCTCCGCTGACTACATCCTCCTCGGGGACCTCAACTTCCACCTGGAGAACAACAACGACCGCAACACCACCACCCTTCTGTACAACCTCGCTAACCTCGGACTCAAGCAACTGGTGACCACCCCCACCCACTACGCCGGACACACACTCGACCCCGTCTTCTCATCCAGCAAGGACATCGCCTTCAGCCACGCCACCGGACTCCACTGGACGGACCACAGCTGCGTCCACTTCAGCTTCAAAAGGACCACGATCCACCACCAACAGCAACAGGTTGCACGCAGAAACTGGAACAAGATCACAGCCGACCAGCTCGCGACTTCCCTGAGCAAGAACCCACCCACCAGCGCAACGAACCCCAGCCAAGCGGCCACCAACCTCACGAAGTGGATCAGCGACTGCGCAGACTACCTCGCCCCTCTGAGGACCCTGCCTAGCAGACCCGGCAGCAAGAAAGCCCCATGGTTCACCGACGAACTCAAGAGCTCCAAGAAGGACTGCAGAGCCCTTGAGAAAGCCTGGCGCAGAGACCCAACACCGGACAACATGACTGCCCTCAAGCTCGCCACCCGAAAACACCACCAACTGATCCACACCACCAAGAAAACTGCATTCAAGGAACGACTGGACAACACCGCACACAACAGCAAGGAACTCTTCAACATCGTCAAAGAGCTCTCCAACCCCAACGCCAGAAACAACGACATCACCCCTTCGCAAGACCTCTGCAACTCACTCGCCTCCTACTTCCACAACAAGATCGCGGACATACACAACGGCTTCAGCACTCAACCGACGCACGCCACGACCGAACCACCGCCCCCCACCACCACCCTCCGCGCCTGGACCCCGATCAGCACCGAAGACACCATCCGCACGATGAATTCCATCCACTCCGGATCTCCGACCGACCCCTGCCCTCACCACGTCTTCAACAAGGCCGACGCTGTCATCGCACCCCACCTGCGGGACACCATCAACACTTCCTTCAATACCGCTACCTTCCCGGAGAGCTGGAAGCACGCCGAACTCAGCGCCCTACTAAAGAAGCCATCAGCCGACCCCACCGACCTCAAGAACTACCGACCCATCTCACTGCTCCCGTTTCCCACAAAAGTCATAGAGAAGACCGTCAACAAGCAGCTGGCCGCCTTCCTCGAGACGAACGGATCCCTCGACCTCTCGCAATCCGGCTTCCGGGCCAACCACAGCACCGAGACCGCCCTGATCGCAGCAACCGATGACATCCGAGCCCTGCTCGACAACAGAGAAACAGCGGCCCTCATCCTCCTAGACCTCTCCGTGGCCTTCGACACTGTCTGCCACCGTACCCTAGTACAGCGCCTCAGCAACGTCGGAATCCAGGAGAAGGCACTGGAGTGGATCACCTCCTTCCTCGCCGGAAGGACACAGAGAGTCCGCCTCCCCCCGTTCAGATCAGAAGCCACCGAAGTCATCTGCTCGCTCAGCCCAACCCTCTTCAACGTCTACATGAGTCCCCTCGCAGCCATCGCACGCCAGCACAACGTCAACATCATCTCCTACGCGGACGACACCCAGCTGATCCTCTCCCTCACCAACGACCCCGCCACCGCCAGAGCCAACCTACACGAAGGGATGAAAGAGGTAGCCAAATGGATGAAGAACAGCCGCCTGAAACTGAACTCGGACAAGACGGAAGTCCTCATCCTGGGCTCCTCACCCTCCGCCTGGGACGACTCCTGGTGGCCCCCCACCCTAGGCAGCGCACCCAAACCAACAGACCACGCACGAAACCTGGGCTTCATCCTGGACTCCTCCCTCTCCATGACCAGACAAGTCAACGCCGTCTCCTCGTCGTGCTTCAACATCCTACGCATGCTACGCAAGATCTTCCGGTGGATCCCCACCGAGACAAGGAAGACGGTCACCCAGGCCCTCGTCACCAGCCGACTGGACTACGGCAACGCCCTCTACGCCGGAACCACCGCCAAACTCCAGAAGAGACTCCAGCGGATCCAGAACGCCTCGGCACGACTCATCCTGGACATCCCCCGTCGCAACCACATCTCCGGACACCTGAGAGACCTGCACTGGCTCCCGGTCAACAAGAGAATCACCTTCCGTCTCCTCACCCATGCACACAAAGCCCTGCACAACCAAGGCCCAGGATACCTCAACAGCCGCCTCAACTTCTACGCTCCCAAACGCCAGATTCGATCGACCGGCCACGCCCTCGCCGCCGTCCCCCGCATCCGAAGAGCCACCACAGGGGGAAGGTCCTTCTCCTACCTCGCCGCCAAGACTTCGAACTCCCTCCCGACCCACCTCCCCGGACCCAGGACCACCTCGCCTTCAGGAAGCAGCTCAAGACCTGGCTGTTCGAGCAGTAGCAGACCCCCCCCCCTAGCGCCTTGAGACCCTCCGGGTGAGTAGTGCGCTATACAAATGCTTTGATTGATTGATTGATTGACCCCATTTAACCATGTTTCCCCCTCAGATTCAATGTCAGACAGCTGACGTCCCTATTTGTACAGTTGAAGATAGGTCCAAACCTAAAAACTGCTGCCTAATAGCTTTATTGGATGTGGAGGCAAAGTATTTTATGGCAGCTCTACAGGCTGAACTAACCTCTTGGTACAAATAACATAATTCCACTAAATCAAACAGAGTTTAGGAGGGGATCGGGGATAACAACGAATATCTTGGAATTGGCGCTCACAAATGACAAATTGAAAAAACTCAAGCATCCCCATCATCTATGTTTTGTTGATTTCAAGTCTGCTTTTCATTGCGTTGATCGTGGGAAACTATTGTCAAAGTTTGCCAAATGGGACATTTCTCCATCTCTTTTGTATATTAACACTTGGATTCGAATAAAAATAGGCAATGGAACTCAAGTCTCAAGGAAAAGATTGACCTTGAAAGGACCTTAAGCAGTGCTGTTTCCTAGCACCATTTCTCTTCAACCTTTTTCGAGCAGACCAAACAATGTCTCTTAATCAGATCAATAGCTATCACCCATCTTTGTCCACTGCATCCCAGTCACCTTCTTTATGCAGATGCCATGTTCTTTTGTAGTCTATCCAAGGACTTGAGCACCTTATGGAAGCACTTTTTCAATATGCCCATGAAGACATGTTGCACATTAATAGAAAAATGAACAAAGCTATGGCAATCTCTTCTAGCAACAATCATTTCCATAATTTCTTCACTAAAGGGGCAGCATCTGGAGCATGTTGATGTTTATAAATATTTGGGGATCTTGAGTGACAATAAAGGAACCGCTTCATCTCATAATATAAGAAAGGGAAATGCATTGACATACACCTTCCTCACCCTATATAACAACCTTAATGGTTGAACAAGCTTGCCAATGTTGACAGTTAAGGCTACAAAGCTTTTTTCAACTCTTACCTATGCAGCGAGCCTCTGCGAGGTCGAGATACCATCTTGCTTAAAGAAATTATAACTAAAACACATTGACAAGTTTTCAAGATCCAAAGAACTGCATCAATGGCACAGATCCGTTTGGTATTTGGCCTCACAAAACAAACTACTGTAAGACAATGTAAAGACCAAAGCTTCAGTGGCAGGCTGATGATTTTGCACCTCGTGCCTGTTTCATCAAATCAAGAGTCCTGTGCACTGAGAGCCCGGCATCAACCGTTCCATGGTACCTCTGTGTCCCAGATCCTGAAAGTGCCATTACGAGTGGGCGTGCGCCAAGCAATAGAAGTCCAAGGCAATCTTGTAGTGTATAAAGTCTTTCTTTTTAATAAATATTCTCAGATAAAATGACAGATTCAGCTCAACCAACGCGTTTCGTTCTCCTCAGAGAACTTCATCAGGGCTGAAATTCACATGTAAAGACACCAAATCAAAATGCAAAAAAATATATAAAAAACAATTCAACATCTTTAGTCAAAAAGTACAGGACTTGAACAGAAAACACTAATAAACATGTAAATATACATAAAGAAACACTAATAATAATAATAATAATAAAACCATTTCTAAAGCGCCTGGTTACACTCAGCACAGTGTGTCCCCGCGCTATGATTGCTGTCAACCCCCTAAGTAGCTGTTAACACAAGGCTAAGAGACAATGCAAATTCTAGCTGAAGATAATTAAGTATGTGGAAAAAGGTAGGTTTTAAGTTTAAGGCGGAATCTCAATTCTGATGGTTCCATACGGAGTTCAATGGGAAGCTCATTCCAGTATTTACCCACCAAGTACCTGAATGAGCGGCCTCCCATTCTAGCCTTATGGATGCGAGGTACCCTGAACAGCATAGTTCTCAACGATCTCAACACTAAATTTGAGACACTAATATTAAGAAAAGTGATGGGACCAAAAAACACCCCCTAAAAATGACATCTAAACGTCTTAGCACACATAATCAAAGTATCAATTCAAAACCTATAGCAATTGTAACACAAAAGTTGTGATTGTAATGGTGATACATGACCCCTCTCATTTATAAACGCTCTATTATGAACGAGAAAGTATAAAGAATCCTAATGTCATAGGTATAGAGACTGAGTGCAAAGACAAAGCAAGAAAGGCTAAGCCTTCCATGCTTGTTACTCAAGAGAGAGCCATGGGTTGTCAGAGTAACCCACAACTGAGATCTTACCTATAAAAAATCTCTTGGCAAAACCTTGATAACAGCAAGTAGATAGGGTTCCGAAGTAAGTGCTCCATTGTATTGTTCTGGACACAAAGGGGCTAAAGGGTGCCCGAAGCCAAAGATCGGCTAAATAAACACAGGGGGCCTAGTCAGTTAGCAAGAGGTATTGAAATTAGTGCTTAGATCTCCAGTAGAAAGCGCACAGGGACCATTGCCTTACCGTTGGTACTGCAAAGCGAATCCTCAACAGAACACTGGTAAGGTCCAGAGTAATAGCTCCAGGGTATTTATTGTGCTGAAGATAAAAGGGAATTTCCAGGGCCAGGTGATGCCCAAACAGTTGAAATATAAAAGTGGAACAAAAAGGGGTCCATGTATAGTGGTAGTATCTAATGCACATAACTGAGAGTCCGATAGGAAGTCTATAGGTAAATACTGTAGGGAAGACTGAGAATAAAACGAAACGCGGTGGAGAAGGTGGCAGCCATGGAGTAAACAGGGGCAGCCCAAATGACTTGTATTGGCACATTTAAACTTACACAAAGCGAGGCAGGATCTTGAATTCTCCTATCTTAATTCAGAATATAGAAGTGCTGTGCCCATCTGTGATGCAGCTAATTATGTTTTCCACTGAACTTTTAATTTACCGTTGTTCTATACTTCAGATGATTGTGCAGAATGTATTGACTTACTCTGGGAATGTTTCTGTATGGCTGTCCTATTTCTAATATATAACGGGGTTTTACAAATAAACGCTAATACCTGTAGGTGGGGAAATTCTAATTCTAATAGGTATGATTCATATTGTAAACTGTGTGATCTGAAACAAAAGGAAGATGAGGCCCATATCCTTTTTTTTTGCCCATTGTATAGATTTCAATGTACAAAATGGATCAAACCCCTTTGTAAAAACTTGGGCATACGTTCATACAAAGAGGCAGAAAGACTACTTAGATCTTCGTCTATTCGCCTGATAATCTTTGGAGTCAGTCGATTCCTCCATAGCATCTGCTTGATAAGAAAAAAGCATGGTCTTAAAACATAGACACAAAGTTTCTTTTTAACACTGGCTTTTTAATTATTTATAGACTGTATATAGCTGTTTTTATAGTAGGTCTGTAAAACTCCTTAAGGTGAAAATCTAATGCAAAGGTGAAAATGCAATGCGATGTATTATGATTTGTACATAACTCAGTATGAATTGTAAATGACTTGTCTTGGTCTGGGGATTGTATATCCGTTCATCCTGTATTTTTATTACATATGTAACCTTGTTTTCGTTTTTAAGAATCATGTTAATATGCATTTTATATGTGTTGGCTTCATGGCAAAAAGTCGAATAAAGCTTACAACAACAACAATATATTACCTAGGATTCTCTGACCTCATGGCAGGTCTGGAATGAGCAAATAAATTTAACTTGAATGAAGTTTGTACTCAGACTTGGGCTTAGTCTCTTGGGGCCAGATGTACAACCCGTAAATTTGTGAGCGCAAATTGTGTCGCATTTGCGACTAGCAGTTTGCGACTCACAAATTGGGATGCACAACAGTGTCTGAGAGACTGTTTGGTTTGCGATTCCCAATGGGTTCGCAAATTGCATGCCTCATGCATATTAAGGAGGCAAGCCAAATTTGCGACATCATTGGGAATGGCTGGCACTCCCACGGATGGTGGCCTGCTGGGGTCAGCAGACCACCATGTCTGGGACTGCTTTCAAATAAAGCAGATTTTTTTAAATGCAGACCATTTTCCTTAACAGAAAAGGGATGCATCTAAAAAAAAAAGAAACTTTTCACTTTCATTTCTTAAGGGCAGGCAGTGGTCCCTTGGACCACTGCCTGCCCTTAAAAAATATTTTGAGAGCCACTCACAAAGCGGAATCTGTGAAGGGTGGTAAAACGTGACTGTTTTGTGGTTGCAAAACAGTCATACATAGCTTAAGGAATCACTATTAGGAAGGGACGCCTTTGGAATGTCCCTTCCTAATAGCGAGTCGCTAATCGTATTTTGCGAGTCAGTAATAGGTTACCGGCTCGCAAAGTAAGGTTTGTACTAACTACTACCCTTTTTAGCGGTTGTGAACAATCCTATTTTCAATTTGCAACCGCCAAATAGGATTAGTACATGGGCCAGAGATTTTTTGCGGCGCAAATGGGTCAGTACATTTGGCCCCAGAATTCGTATCTTTGCTTTTCTCTCAGATTATTCAGATTAGATCTAAGTAAGTGAACTTTGTAACTCTTAGAAACAATTCTGCCTCCACTAATCTTATCACAGGCCCTTATCACTATTCAAGGGCAACCAATGCATTCCTGAAATGCAGAGGAATCATTGAGTAGACTTGTTTTTCATCACTGGCAAACACAAATCAATTAATATTCTTTATTCTGGAAGTCAAACCACCTAACTGATATTGCAAACGAAGACAACTCACACTGAATTGTTTGCAGTCATCCAGTAAACGTATCTAATTTACATTGTCAAAACATATCTCTGGATCCAATTCGAGTAAAACATGCCCAGTTTATGAATTTTTAATGACATATATTATGTCTATCAATTGTACTATGCTATGTGAGCTTTTCTTTTCTTTTGGAAAGCCTGTCTGATCTTCCTTTATCACTTCAGTGACTAATGTTTTAAGTTTACATGGTAATATGTTTGGTTTGTATTTTAACATAGTTGTCTATATCATGTAGGCACAAACCTCACAGGGCCTCCATTGTTGAATATGTATACAATCAACTGAGACTAATGCTGCTCACTGGGGCAGGAATCAAATGATAGTTCATATTCAGTACACCCATTTACCACCCACTAACATGCTAATTGTGTATGAGTAAGCTGACTGCAACTATACAAATACTTCAACAGTCTAGGCCAGGGGTCTTCAAACTGTGGGGCGCGACCCCCAGGGGGGGCGTGGAGTGTTACAAAGGGGGTCGCGCATTCCCAGTCAAACTTCTTCCCAGGCCCATAGAATTACAAGGGCTTCAGCCCCCCTCTTCCTCCTCTGTGTCTCAGCCTGGGCTGCTGCAGTGCAGCTCGAGCTGCTGTGGGCTGGGCAGTGTCTGGAGTCTTATATCCGGCACACCAGAGTTTTTGACAGGTGTTACAGACCATTTGCATATTTACATGCCTTTGTAAGCTGGTTACAGAGGCTTTGTTTTTTTTCTGGTTCCAGTACCCCCTGGGCCCCCACTCTGCCTATTCCTTACATTTAAACAGTTTTTCCAAGCAGTAGCTATGAATAAAACTCCAGGAAGTTAAGAATGTCACAGGTGAACAACAAATGAAATTAACCAAGAACAGAAAAGACATTCATACATCTTAAAAGGTTTTTTTCTGTACACCAAGGGGCGGATTTACAAGCCGCTGGCGGCACTTTTGCGTCACTTTTCCCATGTTAACAGTGATGCAAAAGTGGCGCAAGGGGCTTGTAAATCTGCCCTAAAATGTTTTTCACTTTTGCCAATTAATATTATAAGAATAATTTATCTTATAAAAACATTATATACAGGTTCCATTACATCTCGGCAGTCTTGAGAATTTGGTCCTGTGGATGTGCTGGAGTTGTAAACATTTTAAAGAACTTTAGAGCAGATCTCTGTCCTTTGCCTGCGCTGGCACACAAGCTTCAGCCATGCGTCGGAACAGGCACCCTTGCACCATGGTGCAAGGATGCCTGCGTCGTGGGGAGATTTTTCAAAAACAATCACTACAGACATTTTCCTCTTTCAATGCATGCTGTAGAATGCCGCACGCATTAAAAGAGGAAAAAATTAGGAGAAATAAAAATATTTCTCCTCATTGCGCCTCGCTACGCCGCCTCTAGGTTGGGGGAGCATTTACATGTATCTCCAGATTTACGATTTCTTGTAAATATGGAGATGTATCTTGTTCAATGGATGTTGCGTGGGAACACCCACAGCAACCCCCATGGAACTCCCCTTCCACGCACAGTGCTGCATGTGAAGGGGCCATATTTACAAGGAGAGGAAAAGGCTCGCAGGATGGCTTTTCATCTCCTTGTAAATATGGAGGGGCCCCCTGCGCCACCAATACGTCACAAAAAGTGATGTAGTGGTGGCGCAGGGGGCTTGTAAATCTGCCCCTGAGTATGTAGGTTTAGGGAACCGTTTGTTAATGAGGGGGTCTTACACCTGAAAATGTCGACAGGGGGTCTCGGCATCCAAAAGTTTGAAGACCTCTGGTCTAGGCTGACGATCAGTGATCTCATATTCTTTATAAACGAACACTGTAATCACCAAATTCCTATCCATTACAATCTTCCAATTTAGGAGGTGTATATATCTCCTTCCCACCATAGAAAGGAATTTACTTCTTCCCTTGCATGAATATTTCTCTAACCTTTTTACAGGGTGGAGAGTGATAAAAATACATGTTGTGAACACCTTGAAACCTGTATGTTTAAGGGTGTTTACAATTCTCCAGGGCATTCCGCCACTTAAATATGTACTCATCACCTACAAGAATAGATAGATTCCCACACAAATCGTTTTGTGAGTAAACCCATTTACAAGTGTAAAGCTAGCATTTCTGACTAGTAAGTGAATTGTGCAGTCGTAAATTAAGCTATTCATGCTTGTAAGTCTGAGTTACATGCCCAAATAACTTCAGGAAGGCTGTTGAATACTAAACACACACTCTGTTTCAGTGTTTGGAGTTCATAATCAAATAGCAACACTGATCAACAGCCTCACTTTAATTTCTTGGTATTTGGACGAAATACGGTAGAAAAATATTGTGTGGACAAAATATTCTGTCAAAAATATCAAAGACTAAGGGGCTCATTACGATGGCAGACCGACTTCAGTCTGCCCACCATCGTCTCCTATTTGGGACCGCCCACCAACCATGCGACAGTCCCACAATAGAAATTACGATGTGACCACCCCCATGGCAGTTACATTACCCATCATTAACATCGCGATGGATGCTGCTGGCTGCCGCACCCGCCGCAATGTTAAAAAGGGATGTTTTACATATCCCTGTACTACGTGACAGGCACCATGCGGTGCCTGTCACTTGGTACAGGGATATGTTGGGGGGCACCACAGGTGCCCCCCAACACCCACGGGAATTGGACAGGGGGAGGGGGACCCAATATGGGTCCCCAGTGTCCATTCCTGCCAGCCTTTTCATGGCGGTTGAACCAGCATGGAAAGGCAGGCAGGGATGGATATCATAATCTGTCTGGCAGTGTTTACCAGCCACCGTCACCATTCTAGGTATTGCGAGCGGTCCGTTTGGCGGTTGGAATCTAACCAAATGTCGGGACCATCGGCAGTCAGATTTTCTGACCACCACCGATCCGACTGCCATCATAATGTGGTGGTCTGATCCGACCTTAGACTAGGCAGGGGTACCACCACCGACGGGCTGACGGTGGCGGCCTTCCCGCGAACAAAATGAGCTCCTAAATTACGGTTAAGGTAAGTTTGAATGGATAAGCAAAGTTTTTCTATACTTAACTCCACATATATGTATGTACATTCTCTCTCTATATATACATATCTCTCTTCAAGATACACATATGTGGAGTTGAGAATCGAAAATCTGTACTTACCTATTTGCACTTACCTTGTCAATATTTTGGTCCTCAATATTTTCCGAACGCTGTTTTGTCCACACAATATTTTTGTCATGACAATCAAGAAAGATTGTGCAGGAGAGATATTTCAGCCAGGTTACATAAATTGAAATGCAAAATCACAAACCACTTAATATAGAAAAAAAATCTATTATTTGACATCCAGCACACCAGAAATATAATTGCTTCAAAATACAGTGCTGCAATAAAATGAACATTATAGAATAATGGGGTAAACCAAGTGTCGTCACCAGACCTGGGTGCAATACGGGAATGAAAAATTTGGTCTGTGACCAGTTATAAAGGAGATTACATCTCAGTCTGTCTGAGTGGTGTTGAAAATTAAATCAACAGTGATAATTAATATCATACAAGGAAACACTTATTATTATGCAAAAATTATAATCAATGTAAACAACATCATATTGGAAAACAAATACGTCCCACTAAATTAAGCATACAATAAATGTCACAAAGGGAAAGAAAAGTGCCAAAATTCAGTCATTTACAGTATATTTTTTTTATATACTAAAGGTTAATCTTCGACTCCAATCAAGAAAAACAAGATTGCTATGGATGTTTGTAACCCTGTGTGTTTTAATCGCATTATCTGTCTCTTCATACTGAGGCACTTGGCACCTTTCACTCATACTATTCTGTGAAGCTTGACACAGTGGTTACTGGAAAAAGGTTGCCCTTTCGTTGTGGCTGCTCGGGTTGGAGAGAGCTTCAGTGCGCATGATGGTTTTGCCGATCTGAGACGGCCAGCCAAACTATCATGAACACTGAAAACTGTGCACCTACCACTCCCTCTGTGCCTGTCATTCCCCAAGCCCAGCCCTCAAGACTCCCTGGCATGGAAAAAATAAAACAATATGAAACTTGCTTTATTATCATTTCATTTTTCATGTTTTTCACCTGCCACACTAATAATTTATAAAGCAGTGACACACATTATATATTCCCGTCCAATTGTGATAACTCATCAGATCAATCCTGTGGCATTTTGGATGAAGTTGACTTGTATCTTGAAGATTCATTCTATCTTTTATTCATCCCAACTGAAGCCATGTGTTTCTGATCATTATGATCAGCTACCATCCTGTGGTGGTACACGGACCAGCAGAATATGAGGTTCAAGAAATTTGTGATTCCCGCAAATTTCAAGACTAGCTTTAATTTATTTGTGATACACTTGAAAGATTATCCGTGTGATGACATTTTTACAGAAAATGCTTCTCCAGTTAATGCTCTCCAGTTAATGCTCAATTTACTCTTTTGTTTCAAAGGCACTATAATATTCTCAGAGCTTCAGCAATGGGGCATATTGTTACATCTGTTCCAAGATCTATTGAATCATCATGAATGTAGACCTTCCTAATGTCTTGTCCGTGCCAGTTACTGACAGTTAACGCTCAAAGTTTGCATGGTGACAGAATCACAAGTGTTCTTCAAATAAAGGTATTCACCACGTAGGCCAAGTAAAGAGGTCAAACCAAATCTCCCCATCATTTTCAGTATTAAGACAATATCTGACACTCACATAATAACATTGTAACAGAGCGTAACAAAGAACATTGCAGTCATCCTACCCAAAATTCACTATTGTCTGTTAAATTCACTTTTAAGCACACTGAAAAAGTCGAGGTAAGAAACCTGGTAAAAAAAGATCATAAAGTATAAACTACCTGCAAAGCTTTGCATTTTTGCATTTTCCATACATTAACCCTACGCAACTTAAATGTATCCATGGTGCTACCATGTGTGTTGCTGTATGACATAAAGGAGACGAAATGCACCAGAGGTGATCTCCTATGACACATTTCATTCAAACAAAACAGGTTCTTTCAGCCCGTTTCCACTTTTTTCCTTCTTAAATAATGTCAGAAGAATAGTTATGTTCTGGCACTGACAAAATAGGAAGCAGAACCAAGCAATGTTATTTACTGCTTGTATTGAACAGATACTGGTCTTATTGCCATAGGGAATGGGAAGCCTTACAGGATGGTGTCTTTATCAGTCAGTATTTCTATGGTGCTAGATACACCTTCCTTACTCTTGGAGAAAAAGTACAAAAATATTTGTTTTCCGATGTCGTGTTTCTGATGTGTGAACATAATGTAGTGTGTAAAACTCCCAAGAGTCTGTTCTGCCAGACTGTTCACTAAAAGCGCTGACATTTTATGCCTTACTCATAATACGCAGTGTTATTTGACATTCAAGGAAGTAAACACATGGTGTGTAGCCATGGTTGAGTTGGCTTGCAAAATTCCCATCATTTTTTAAACAGTCTCAAATGGAAGAAGTGGATACGTGCCAACCGTGTACTTGCAACAGTGAACAGAGTTATAAGTTATAAAAGCAAAATGGTAACATCTGTCTAACATAATGCAAATATCCTCTCCTGATGTGATGCAAGAATTCTTTTTGTAAGGATCTTTAATAAATCTCATTAAGAAGATAACACACTAAATGGTAGTGTAAGAGCAGTACTCCAAACTTCAGCAGTGATATTGATTACTGAGCAAGAGGAAACAAACAATAATTGACGAAGGTGTACCTTAGTGCATTTCAGAAAATGGATTGACCAACACCTACAGAGAAGTACGTATTTCAGTGCTGGGCAAAGTGTTTCTTTTAAGAAACATACTAAAATAGGTGCTCTTAAAGAAGGACAGCTATCCATTTTCAAAATAGGTAATAATTAGGACGTCACAGTTGTGAAGTATCTTTATTTATAAGAAAATGTAGTCCCGAAAATGGTCTCAATATGTTGCAGACAGAATCAGTGCTTTGTGTCACTGTAGAAGGATAATGCCAAAGGGTGAGGTATTTTCCATGTCACAGAGCACAGATGGGACTAGCATACCCCCCCTTTTACATGTGGTAGAGGTTATTTTTTCCTTATAATACATGTTGCCACAATGAATAGTGAAGTACAGGAAATCCAAAACGTGGTGAAATGAAGAAGTGAGAATAAGTTTAAACTGTACTTACAAGTCTAAAAAAAAAAAGCTAGAAAACACTGTTGATGGTAAATGTGCTTGTAGAAGAAAGACGATATTAGAGGCAAGCTTAATTGTGAAATGCACTGAAAATCCAAGAAACTAGAGCGTAGCAAATAAATATGTATATTCCAACGTTGTGCGTAAATAACAAAACGCGTTTTTTGAAATTGAATGCAGGAGTGCTGAAACGAAGTACTTCCAAGATGGCGGCACGCATAGGGTACATCACACGTAAGTGTAAAGATACATGAGTGACGTTAGGTGAAGTGACGAGAGAACTTGAGAATGGAGAGGAGAATGGAGAAGGAACGCTCAAGGAAAATAACGCAAATTAGCCAACTCTTTCCCTACTGTTGCACTCTCTGGAGTGGGAATAGTCATTTTAACCCCTACGCTATCCAACGCTTTCCCTACTGTTGCACTCTCTGGAGTGGGAATAGTATTTTTTCCCCCTACGCTATCCAACTCTTTCCCTACTGTTGCACTCTCTGGAGTGGGAATAGTAATTTTAACCCCTACGCTATCCAACGCTTTCCCTACTGTTGCACTCTCTGGAGTGGGAATAGTAAATTTTACCTCTACGCTATCCTACGCTTTCCCTACTGTTGCACTCTCTGGAGTGGGAATAGTCATTTTTACCCCTATGCTATCCAACCTTTTCCCTACTGTTGCACTCTCTGGAGTGGGAAGAGTAATTTTTACCCCTACGCTATCCAACGCTTTCCATACTGTTGCACTCTCTGGAGTGGGAATAGTAAATTTTACCTCTACGCTATCCTACGCTTTCCCTACTGTTGCACTCTCTGGAGTGGGAATAGTCATTTTTACCCCTATGCTATCCAACCTTTTCCCTACTGTTGCACTCTCTGGAGTGGGAAGAGTAATTTTTACCCCTACGCTATCCAACGCTTTCCATACTGTTGCACTCTCTGGAGTGGGAATAGTTATTTTTACCCCTACGCTATCCAACGCTTTCCCTACTGTTGCACTCGCTGGAGTGGGAATAGTAATTTTTACCCCTACGCTATCCAACGCTTTCCCTACTGTTGCACTCTCTGGAGTGGGAATAGTAATTTTTACCCCTACGCTATCCAACGCTTTCCCTACTGTTGCACTCTCTGGAGTGGGAATAGTAATTTTTACCCCTACGCTATCCAACGCTTTCCCTACTGTTGCACTCGCTGGAGTGGGAATAGTAATTTTTACCCCTACGCTATCCAACGCTTTCTCTTCTTTTGCACTCACTGGAGTCGTTACAGTAAATTTAAACCTCTTGCTATCCTACGGTTAAAATATTGTATATGTTTTGTTAATAATATGTATGTATATATATATATATGTATTAAAAATAAATTATTTTTTTAAAGTTATATTAATTATTTTTTAATGTTACGTTTATTTAAGTATTTTAAAAAAAGTTAAAAATAATTTATCTATTATTATATTACTTTTAAATTACTTTTAAGACATTTAAAACATTCGATATTTTGACAGTCTATATTTTTTACACTCGATATTTTGGAGTCGATATTTTTGTACTTACCTGTTTGAAGATAGGAAGTCGATATTTTGTAGTCGATATTTTGACCTCGATATTTTGTCATCTCGATATTGTGACTGTCGATATTCTGTCAGTGATCCGTTAATGAGTGGGATTCTTTACATGTTGCCCTTATCCATGATGAGAGTCCTTTTTGTGTGGAAAAGAAACAATGGGGAGAAGACTATTTGGAAGAAAATTATTTAGTGTCCCTTATTTCTCTCATTCGTCAAGGTTGGCCAGAAAAATCCAAGGTAACTTTGAGTCTTAAACCATTTTGGGAGGTAAGAAACGAGTTATCTATTACTGACAGTACTGTTTTTTGTGGTGATAAAGCTATTCCTCCCATGTCATTGAGAGACTCTATTTTAAAATTATGTCATGAAGATCACTGTGGCATAGTAAAAACCAAACAGAATGCCAACAAATTGTACTGGTAGCCAGGAATTGACCTTAATGCTGAAAGAATCGTACGAGATTGTGTTATTCGTGCTAACTCTGACAAAGCACATAAAACTTTGACGACCTGACATGTGTGAACCCATCATACCTGATGGTCTCTGGCATACAGTTGCAATAGATACCATGGGTCCTATTGGTAACACTCCCAAATATATAATATCCATGATTGATATTTTTTCGAGATGGCCAACCATTGTCATCGTGGACAAAGTTGATTTGCCTCTGTTTTACAATTCATTCACAGGGTTTTCATTGAAGAAGATCTTCCTGTTCAAATTATTAGCGATAATGGAGTAAAATTTTTGGCCAAATTACAAAAACTTACTTTGAAAGAGTAGGCGTAAAACATAGGACCACCTCATTGTATAATCCCAGTAGGAATGGTATGTGCGAGAGATTCAACAGGTTACTGAAAAATGCAATTGAAATCGCTGTCATGAAAGGGGCTAATTGGGAACTTCAAGTGTATAAATCTGTTTGGAACCAATGGTCAGGAAGCTTTAAAAATGTCACCTTTTGAACTTATGAGAGGCCAAATTGCCAGAACTAAATGTAATCCTGATTGGGTACTCAAAAGTTCTGGTCTTGATATTTGCATGAATTCTGTAAAAAATAATATTCTTGAAAAACATTTACAATATAAAGGCATTTTTGATGATAAATTTGGTTCAGGTTTGGTTGACATTAAAGCTGGAGTGTGGGTTAAAGTTAAAAAACCTTGGAAAGTTCGAAAAGGTGAATTTCAATTTTCTGATCCTATGTTAGTCAAGAAAGTTTTACATAATGCCATCATTTTAAGTGATGGTAAGGTTTGGAATATCAGAAAGATAGCTATATTCAGAGGGAAAGACAATTTTGCAACTCCTACTTCTCCATTGCCTTTTGGAACTTTTGATGAAGTTAACGGTCAAACCATTTCTTCAGATTTTGGTATGTCTAATGCTCAGGCAGATTGCATTCGCAATTCCAGTTTTGAACAAATTGTTGAGGGGGACCGAGGTGGTGGTATGCGGGAAAAAGAGCCATATTCCACATGGTAAATTATCGTCACCCCTCAACCGTAACCCTGCATGCTGTCACAACACGGTCGTAACAACGTTATGTGTTGTGACAACGCACACCATTACCCTGCAAGTCATTACAACAACTTGCAGAGGGGGAAGAAGGTGTTGGAGTTAAAATCAAACACCTTCCCTACAGTCTGCACAGACAGGAGTTGGAATAGTACATTTTACTATTCCAACATCCAGCGCCCCCCCTCCGCAAGTCGTTCTTACGACTTGCGGGGTAATGGTATGCGTTGTCACATTGCAGACGTTGTTACGACCGGGTTGTGACAGCATGCGGGGTAATCGTATGCGGGAAAAAGAGCCATATTCTTGCTACACACCATGTCCTACCTGTCAACCCCTTTTGAGATGCTTAGTATCATGTTCTTTGCAAGTGTGGAAAGTACATGTATTTAGACTGTTAAAATGCATGTTGCCATCATGAATATTAAAGGGTGCATGTGAAACAACGTAATCCTAATCCCTCTCAAAACTAGCTGTTGTTTAGAATATGTGGTGCCTTTCTTTCAATTAATTCCATCACTGCGCTATGCATACTTCCAGAAATGCATCCTCAGCCCATGCTGAATGTGAATTTCCAGTAAAAAATGTTCTAAAGCAAGAGACCTGAAAAGCTTGTTCTCCGTTTTTTTAACAGCAATTGTTAGCCTGCTTAATGATTGGCCTTTCACAATATTTTCTGGCTCTCGAAGCTGCATTGTGATTTTGCAGCTCAAATGTAATAAGTTATTGTAATAGGGTTGCCATGTATCACAGTGATGTTTTTCAGGAGGGGTTTGGGGTGACATCAACTAGACAATGGGAGTGAATCTCGAGCTGTCTATGATGTCACTAAGAACTGAGGTAAAAAAACATCCCAGAAATTCACTTTTTGCCTATCTATAATTGCATATTATATGTGAACTCCAAAATCATCTGCCTCTTGTTTTAACTTCTTCTCATGGGCAAGCACGTAATGGGACTGCCATACATAACATGGCCTCTATTAATTTTCACAAATGTAAAACAGAAATACCTGGCCTCCTGTCACTTACCCACCCCACTCTCAGTGCCTTCATTTCCTTCTGTTACCTTTTACCCCCTTTTGTACCGCTTTTACCCTACAATCACATCACACATGAAGGAGTTCCACCAACTCCCCTTCATAAACAGGCACAAATCAAGCTCCTCACCCACACTTTCAAGGCACCAAATAACACTGGCCCAGCATACTTCAACAATGGCATCTGCTTTTACAAACCTTCCAGACAGCTGTGCTCCTTGATTTCCAGCGCTGCTCTAATATGCTCTGTGGGTGCCCTGCTGGAGAAGGCTGGAATTATTTTATGGTATAGCAACAGTGGATACAGCTTTTGTTTACAACTACCTGTTACTACATCATAACAGTGAGTTACCATGTTTAGAGTCTGCCATTAATGCTAGTGGCTCACAGTTGGAGACATATTTAGTATAAATTTATCATGCTGAAGGCCTAGTTCATTTATATGGTCCAGGAAGTACTAGATAACTTGCAATTTCAGTTTTTAAGGTTGCATGCCACAGTGTTGTGGTCACAAATCGATCTACAAAAATAGTGTATCCAAAATATCAACCATCAATATAGCATATCAGCAAGGGATGGGTACAAAGGGAAATATTGATTTATATTAACATTGACTTACCTTGAAAATATATTGGTAGGAAATAGTGTGCATGTGGTACAGTAGTAGGTTGTTATTTTGACTGTGATGGTATCTTCCCCACCCTTCATACATTTTGTGGGGGGGTTTCCCCTTAAGCTATTGTCACATACTTCTACACCCTCCCACCAAACGATCTTTAAATGTTGGTCAGTCCTCTCTTTTTTGATAGACATTTGGATTCATTTACATTTTGACTTAGTGGGAGATTTGTTATATACTGGCATGTTTCCAGCTCTGATGATCGTGTTGCTTCCCAGACTTGCTTAGAGGAGTTTCAACTCTGGGAATCTGATGACAGAGCCTCAGCTGTCCAAAAGTTGACCTGCACCAATGAGTCACAGTGGTGGTTGCCCCAACCTATTTATGGCAAAGTAATACAGATTACCCCTCGCTAGGTCTCTCCATCAAGGTCCCAGGCAAGGAAGATTGTGTAAATGTGCATGATACACTGGGAGCAAACTACAACACGGCCACTGATTTTTTTTTTGACAATCGAATACCTGCACTGGGAGTTTCTCTCAGCAGAGCAAAGGAATGAAAAGTGGGCAAAAAACATGATTCCCAATTTCAAATTCAGGTCTGCCACACTACAGCCACCACATCAGCATATGCACGGCAGGCATAGCGGGTGCTGCAATGCAGTCCTGGAATTCTAGATATAGAGGCTATTCCTCAACTCGGAGGGTAGTGGAAATGCCTCCTTCAACTTATCAAGATGGCGAGTCACTTGCCAAAGCTAATTGAGCCTCTTGTTAATCCTTAAGATCATCATAATCAAAGTAACATGCGGTTTGTACTTTATTGCTTATATACAAGTTAATCAGGTAAGTAACTTTCAAAAAGACCTGTTGGTATGAATGTACTGTAACCCTATGATCGAATTCTGCTTTCTTTTGCTGAACTCTAGTATTGAACTATCTAAACATTAAAACATTAAATATTTCACTTTTTATTGCTGGGAAGCATTGAAGTCACAACTACCCTGCACTAATGAAACCAAAGAGACAGTTTTATTCAGGGATTTTATCCTATGTATTTTACTGAGATTAATGAATAGTTAAAAGAAGTATACTGTTACCTCATGCATGCTCAGTATGGTCATCAACAGCAAACTTGGCATCACTACTCAAGTCAACACTGTCACCTCCTCATGCTGCCATAAACCCTGAAGATGCTGGGGAACATTTGCAAGTGACTCCCTATCAGCACACGGAAAACTGTCATTCACGCCCTTGTCACAAGCAAACTGAGCTATGGGAATACCCTCTATGCTTGGATCAACAAACAACTCGCCAGAAGGCTGTAGACCATACAGAACTCTGCAGCGAGAATCACTCTCTACCTTTTACCCTACAATCACATCACACAAGAAGGAGTTCCACCAATTCCCCTTCATAAACAAGCACAAATCAAGCTCCTCACCCACACTTTCAAGGCACTAAATAACACTGGCCCAGCATACCTCAACAATGGCATCTGCTTTTACAAACCTTCCAGACAGCTCTGCTTATCCAGACTCCTACCTGCACTCATCCTACATATATGGAAAACCAGATCCCATAGTTCAGGCGTCTGCTACATTGCTCCTAAAGTGAGAAACAACATGCTGGTACACATAAGAGCCTCTTCCGAAATGATTGAATTCTGCAAGAAGTTGAAGACCTGGCTTTTATGTAGCCCCACTAGGCCCTAGGTTAGGGTAGACTCACAACTCATCAGCACCAGAATAGCCTCCTGGGTGATTGTGAAATCTACAAATCTGCATACCGTAACATAGCATAGCATAACATACCATGCACAGATGAAAGTAATTACACTATAATAGATCCATACAGAACATCAAAGAAGGGTAAGGATGGGGCAGAGAATATGTGCTGTGTAATAAGTCTGGGAAAATAAGCCTGAAAATGCACAGCTCTCACAAAAATGGGTGCAAGAATTAGGGATTATTCTTAACCTTTCCCACTCATATATGGCATTCACAGTTTGGAATCATTAGAAAGTGCCCTGAGGTAAAGGATAGAATTGGACACAGGTCATGAGTAAGGTACCCAAAGCTGGTGGATACCCTATGGAAGCACAGACCAGAAATCCATGAGCTACCAGCACAATTTTATGAGAAGCATAATCACATAGACTTCAGAAAACCACAGTGCAGCCTCTTTTGGAGTCAATTCATAATATGTTTGCCTGAGTGGAGGACATTTTGAAAGACATTTTTATTAGATATTTATGTCTATCCTATAAGGACCAGTCCACCAGCCGTATCAAGGATCCATGATGGTGCCGCTTAGAAGTCAATTTGTCAGATAATACATTGCTGGCAGGCACAAGTTACTAGATTTCCTTTATCTGAAATATTCAGAGAATATTCCATGCACTTCAAAGAAATCATTTGAAATGATATCAACAGTCATTTCTCATATGTTTTATATAGCTGTTCCAAATATTCCTCCACATGTGTAAATTAGACCGTCTCAAATTGTACCACTGCTTGATACATTATTTCAACTTTAATAGAATGCTTAGAATAGTTAATTTCTTTGTTGTCTTGCAAATCCAATGTTGAGCATTGTACTCAAGTACAGAAAGAATAGAAGACAAACGTTTCAAGCAGTAACTATGGCAGAATTCAAATATTTCACCTTAGTTTGTAAACTATGGGGTATATTTGAACAAAGTGAAGGAGCGTGGTGTTAGCCTCCTTGGCTTAACGCCACGCTCTGCCACTTCTGAAACTCAAGCTGCACCATATTTACAAGAATATAGTGCAGCCCTGCGTTTTCCCTTGCACTTGCACTAAATTTAGCAGCCTAGCGCCAACACAGGCTCCCTTGCACCATAGTTTAAGGGTGTCTGAGTTGAGGGGAAGATTTTTTATGTGATGGAAGGTATCCCTTCCTGCACATAAACAATCTTTAAATGGTGTTTTGTCATTTCTATGTTTGCTCCTTACTGCAGCTCACATAGAAGTTACAAAATGTCATTAAAAAAAATATTGTTTATATGCATGAAGGGTCATCTTCCTGCACATAAACAATCAATGGCCTTTTGCTGTTTTTATGTGTGCTGTACAAATCAGTACACATGAAAACAGCAAAACCAAGGAGAAATAAAGCATTTCTCCTTGTTTTGCCTGTTTAAGACCAGGTTTTCCCTGGTCTTTATTTTGGTGCTGCCTCCTATTTACGCTGCCCTTGTAAATAGGGGACAGCATCAAAATCAATGGGTGTTGCAGTGGAACGCCCACCGCAACACCCATAGCCCCCCCCTTTCACGCTAAGTACAGCATGAAAGGGTGCCTTATTCACAAGGCAGCATTAAGCCACGTTATGTGACCTATAGCTGCCTTGTAAATAAGGAAAAGCACATATCGCCACAGGAACATCACTAAAAATGACGTTCCTGTGGTGTTAGGGGCTTGTAAATATGCTGTCGATTTCACCAATGTTTATCCTTCCTTAGCTTCATAGCGGTGTTGCACCTTTTTTCAGTGAAAACTCTTAATAGTTTGGCCCATCTACAATAACTGAGACAATGTTTAATTGAATTGAAATGGAGTAATATTATGCATGATTTGGGTTTCCCTGCATGACATATGGGTCCTTATTACAGGTTGTGCTGAACAGGGTACGAAATAAAGAAAGACTAGTACATTAAATTACCCTAAGCATCACCAGGTGTGGAAAATACCCTCTATTTCAGGTTTTTAACTTGAAAAAGGAGACATAACATGAACAACTGCTGTTTTACTCACAGAATAACACGCGTTACATCCTCTTTCGTAGGCCTTTTCCCCGTGACAAATCTCAGCACCTTTGACCAGCAAGGGTTTGAAAATTATTACACAAAATTGAATTTTGACCTACATTTGTAATCCGGGACCTAGCGTACCAGTCATCCTATACCGTGAAGTAGTATTAGCAAATGCACACTTGCGGAACGCATTAGAACATACCTGAACATTCACCACACTGTACTGTTTTTATGTGGCTGAGCAATCTGGTAGGGTTTACACTCGCACCATCATTGACACTACATTGAGGGTTGTTAAATTCATCTATCTAAGCAACCTTGATCTCAGAACTACAGAGGTGACCACAACAAAGATGACCTCTATCTTGACTGTAACATTTAATGAAAGAGAATTAGTCTAAGTAAGAATGAGAGTTAATTAAAAAAAATATATATATATTAAAATAAACGTTGATGCACTGACCTACTTAATCCAATGAATTAGACTTCACTTAAAGGTCTGGGAAGTATAATTATTTGATTTATATAAAAAAAATACACCATCAAAGATTTAGGGTTAAAAGTATAAGATTTGGGTTAAGAATAGCTGATTACAACATGTTTAGTTGTAATTAGATACGGTTTAAGTTAGTATTGGGGTACATTTTGAAGTAAATGCCGAACCATCATCCATCATCAGTCCTCTTGATTCTTTGTTTCCTTGCAAAGCTGCAAGTCACATGAGATAATGAGGGATTACTGTGATTAAAGGGACATAGACCCTTAAGTATCAACTTATTTCTCATTAGACAAAGAATGGATAAAACCTTCAGGTACATCACACAGATATTGTGCTAATCACATTGAGGCAAATGACTGGTTCTTAGAAGCAAAAAATCCTTACCAGGGGACTCAGAGTGGATTACTAGAGTGGATATAATTAGCTCAAACTTTTGATAGCTTTTCCCGAACAAAGGAATGGGATGATGTCATGGAGGTAATAAAGTCAATAAATGAAGGAAATAGTCCAGGTTAGCTCTTTGACTGTCCATGTTAACTAGCATGAGCTGCAGAGTGGAGGCAGACTACAAGCCCCAGGATTCCAAGTGGAAGGGAGCTGCCAAAGCCAACAGTCAGAATCCAGACGCATGTGATAATTATCCGACCGGAGGTCCCACAGCATGGGGATTCCAAGCAGCAGGGTGTCACCGATGCGAGAACTCAGCACCCGGAGGTGTGTGATACAAATCAGGCCTGGGGAACCCACAGCGCGAGGTAACTAGCATGAGCTGCAGAGTGCGGCATACTCCAAGCCCCAGGATTTGAAACGGAAGGGAGCTGCCGAAGCCAACAGTTAGAATCCAGACGCATGTGATAATTATCCGACCGGAGGTCCCACAGCACATGGTAACTCGCTTGAGCTGCAGAGTGAGGGCGGACTCCAAGCAGCAGGATTCCAGGTGGCAAGAAGATGCCGATGTCAGTGTCTGGAGGCACATGATAAAAATCAGACTGAAAGTCCTGCATGGTGGAATGAACACAGGTCATGCCCGGGGCGTGGGCCGGGTGAAAACCGGGTGAAGAGTGGGCCCGTCTGCGCCTGTCCACTGTTGGAAGATGTTGGGCCTGGTCTCTTGGTTCCTGGCCTTGGAAACATTAATCTGCGTGCTCTTTTATTCTGTGGACCCGGAAGAAGAAGGATAGGTCTAAAACAAAAATCTTGTCATCAACTGAATCCTCCCGTAACCAGCACTAAACTATCTTTTCATTACATATTTATTGAGGATGGGGAAAGGAAAAGGGACTCACCAAACTGCGGATATAAAAAGGGGAGTGGTTCCGCCTAATTCAATTAAAAGTTAACTTTGATCTGTCATGGGTGTCATTGAGACTGAGATTGATAGGGTTGAGGCAAGGATGGATTTTGCTATAAAATATTCTGTTCTTTCAGGACTCAAGTCTACAACTATGGACCTAACAGAACCCATGCAGACATAGTCTATTAGGCAGACTTCTCATGAGCATTCACTTAATATGTATCCTCCTGTCCCACCTAATGATATTGTCTCTACCTCCACCTCTCTTCCCCTTAATCCATGCGTTGGACAGGACTCATAAGTCCTGACAACGCTTGAAATTATATCCCAGGCAAAGAGTCCCCCCTGCAAGAAAAGCCGGCAATAGGCGGTTTGATCACATATGTGAAGTCTAGGCAATCTAAACTCAATCCCTCATCCACTTTAAATCAAGGCCCAAGAGAAAAATACCAATGCGGGAAAAAAAGGATATTAAGAAACTTTTCCTAGATGATTATGGCTGAAAAAAACTGACCAAAGCTATTTGGGAAGATTGGACCACCTTGGTAATCAGTTTAAGTTTATAGCACAATCCTGTTCTGTGGTTATCAAAAAATAGCCATCCTGGAGAAACAAAATATGACAGTATCTCCATAAGTCAGGAGAAGTTTATGAACAAAGTGGTCTTTGTTGACAAACAAAGGAAGGTTCAAAGTGATCAGAAAGCAAAAGAGTGGACATCAGACCTAACCCGGCCAAACTCACAAGAAGTAGAAATCAGATGTTTGCAATTTCTTCCGTCAGAGAGAGCCACAGTAGGCACTACACAGCCTATATCAAGGCAGAAGAGCCAGTTAGCAGCAGGTTGATGGATAACCCTTAACAGGGATGTGAGGGCTGGAAGCAGCCCCACTCGACTTGAGGTGAAGGGCATTCGACTCCATATTCCTCCATAGTGTACAGCCTATCTAATTGTCCTGGAGAACATCCCTAAATTAGATCAAGCGCAAAATTAGTCACATACAGCTTTAGCGAATAAAGTATCCTTCTGGTTAAGAAAGAATTCTGGCTGGTTAAGTGACCTATATAACGAAATTATCACCACAAGAAGAGTCTAATGGCTTGGCCCATTCTCAAAAACAACACAAGGACACTGCATAATTATACATTTTATAAAAAAGCAGCCTTATTGGTGCTCTATTGAGACATGTTCACAACAAAACCACCTCTTCAGAGGGTATTAGAGCTCTGCCTTTAGGCTGATTTTATCATCCAATATCTTTTATGGCCTCAGTCTCTCAAGAAGAGCCCATGCAGTTAGGCCCCAGGATGGTTAAAGCCAATTAAATCACCTCCCTACATCCAATAGATTTGAGAAATTGTCAGCACTGGGAACTCAAGAGTGACAGCCACAATCACAGTTAGAAAGAGAAGTAAAATCCACTCAAAAATACCTTTCAGTACGTTATGAATTTCAGGTCTACTCAGGCAAAGATTTTAAGCATTATCTCATGGAATGTGTTGAGACTCGAAGTTAGAAATCCAGACTGGAGAATGTTTGTAGAAGAACACACTATAATTTGTTTTTAAGAGACTTGTCTCACATACCCACCTCACATTGATGGGTATGCCTCTTATTTGGTTCCAGCCATTCCTTCAAAGTCAGGGTGGGCAAAAGGAGGCCACTTTTATCCCGATAGCTCTTGAAGACATTAAGATAAAAGAACCTACTTCAACACCTTATTATCACTTGTTACTAATAACTCTCTCAATGTCTTTTGATGTGTTGTTGATCAATCTTTGTTATAATATATTTGATTCTATGGAAACCAAGGTCATAGACGGGCTGGAGGATGATGGAAACCAAGGCCATAGACCGGCTGGAGGATGTTTTATGTGAGACTCAATATGGCGCAGGAAAGGAACTTCAAATTATCTGGATAGGAAAGTTTAATATACAAGTATGTGAGCTCAATGCGTCAACGGTATGTGGTATCTGTGATGAAGTGGATCAGTCCTTCACAAATTTTAAGCACACCCTTTATGGGGACTCCCTGAATAGAGTTGTTATATCTAAAGATTTGATATTTGTACAGTATATGATCCCAGCCTATGTGGGGACAAGCTCAAATTCGAAAATTAATTCCCAAAAACCTTCTGTTACTCTTAAAAGGGTGCAAAATGTTGTTTATATTTTTAAGTGACCATAACCCTATATCACTGTCCCTGGATATAATTTGGGGGAAACATCCATGAAATAAACCACAATATAAGGTTCAGTATAATAAGAATAGGGGTGTGAACATCAAGTGGGAGAAAATTGATAAGGAGGATGTTTTGACAAATCTTATGCTAAATAAGTGGGAACAAATTGACGTAAGCCCTAAAAGATGATGCCAATCTGGTGGAGATCATACACACTATCACCTCTTTAAATAGATATAGAGAAACTAAATTAACAATAGGCCACTGGACAGCAACTGATACTCCCAGATCAATCAATCAGTCAGGGGTTTTGTAGCGCACACTACTAATCTGCATGGGTCTCAAGGCGCTAGGGAGGGGGCGGTGTGCAGCTCCATTAGGGTCATTTGAAAAGCCAGGTCTTGAAGTCCATTCTGAATTGTTGCAATATCAGGCTCCATCGGAGGTGAAGGGGGAGTTTGTTCCAGGTTGTGGCTGCGAGGTAGGAGAAGGATATTCCACCAGCTCTGGTCCTGTAGAATGGAGGTACGGTGGCTAGGGCGAGGTCAGCTGAGCTGAGGTTTCTCTTGGGGGCGCAGGAGATACTGATGTTGAGGTATGGTAGCCCGGTGGTTGTGGAGGGCTTTGTAGGTGTGTGTGAGCAGCTTGAAGGTTATTTTCTTTTCTACTGTGAGCCAGTGGAGGTCACAAAGGTGTTGAGTGAGGTGGTCATGTCATGGGATTTTGAGGATAAGTGTGACTGTGGCATTCTGGATGGTCTGGAGTTTGCGGAGGAGGTTTTTGTTGATTCCGGTGTAGAGATCGTTGCTGTAATCTTCTGGTGATGAGTGCATGGGTGACGATTTCCATGGAGTCGGGGGGTTCCACTTGCCCATCTTGCGAAGTATGCGGATGGTGTTGAAGCAAGTGGATAATACAGCATTGATCTGGAAGTTCATGGTGAATGAAGAGTTGAGTATGATGCTGAGGTTGCATGTGTGGTCCGTGAGGGTGGGTGGGGTTCCGAGGGTGGGAGGGCCACCAGGTGTTGTCCCATGCAGAGGGTATGGAGCCAAGGATGAGGACTTCTGTTTTCTCAGAGTGGAGCTTTAGGCAGCTGTTACACATCCACGACGGCTTTCATTCCTTCTTGGAAGCTGTGCCTGGTGATGTTGGGTTCCTTGATGAGGGAGAAAATGAGCTGAGGGTCATCGGCGTAGGAGTCGATGATGAGACTTTGGTTTCTGATGATGGTTACAAGGGGGCCCATGTAGATGTTGAAGAGTGTGAGGCTGAGGGAGGATCCTTGGGGTACTCCACTTCTGATCTCTGTCGGTTTTGAGAGGAAGAGCAGGAGTCTTATTCTCTGTGTTCTGCCTGAAAGGGAGGAGCGTGCCCAGTCCAAGACCTTTCCTTGGATGCCTGCGTTGTGGAGTCTGGTGGCTAGCGCGCGGTGGGAGACAATGTTGAAGGCTGCTGATAGAACTAGGAGGATGAGGGCTGATGTGTGGCCTTGGTCGAGGAGAGCCTGGATGTCGTCGGTGGCGGGGAGGAGGGCGGTCACGGTGCTGTGGTAGCTGCAGAATCTGGACTGAGAGGTGTCTAGAATGCTGTAGGTGTCTATGAAGTGTGCTAGCTAGCTGGGTGTTTACGGACATTTCAATGACTTTGACAGCAAAAGGAAGCAGTGAAATTGGGCTTGAAATTCTTGAGGTCTCTTGGGACTCCGGAGGGCTTCTTTAGGGGAGGGTTGACTTCAGCGTTCTTCCAGTTTTTGGGGAATGTGGCTGTGTCAAGGGAGCAGTTGATGGTATTGTGTAGCTCGGGTACGATGGCAGGGGAGGCCTTGTGGAAGATGTGCGGTGGGCAGGGGGCAGAAGGTGCTCTGGAGTGGATGCTATTTATTGTCTTTCAGGTGTCTTCTTTGGTGAGAGGGCTCCAGTTGGGAAGGGTCTGTTGGGTGGGTCATGGGGGTTGGGAGTTGATGCGGTGCCATGGTCTTGTTCATTGAAGTTGTCTAAGAGCATCTTGATCTTGAGGTGGAAGAAGGAGCTGAATTTGTTGCAGAGGTCTTGGGAGGGAGGGATGTCGGTTGTTTTGCTGTTGGATTTGGCAAATTCCTGAATAATGGCAAAGAGTTCCTTGGAGTTTTGGACGTTGGTGACGATTCTGTCTTGGATTTAGTTTTTCTTTGCTGATTTGATGAGTTGGTGGTGTGCTGTGAAGGCTGTTTTGTGGGAGATGCATGCTTCAGGGGTACAACTGTTACTCCACGTCTTCTCTAGTTGTCAGAAGGAGCGCTTGGATTCTCAGAGTTCCGTGTTGAACCAGTTGGCTTTCTTGTTGTTGCATCTCCTGGTGTTCTGAAGTGGGGCGAGAGTGTTGGCGCAGTTGGTGATCCATTGGTGGATGTTATTTGCCACTGTGTTGGCATCTGTTGCAGTAAGAGGTGGAGTGCAGGTAAGGGCAGAGGTGAGCAGTTCTTCAGAGACTTTGTTCCAGCTTCTGCATGGGAGGTGGCATGTGGGCTTGGGTGCAGTGGGTTTCGTAAAGAAAAACTAATCCAGCGGTGGTTGGTCGGGAGCAGTTCTCTGATGTGGCTGAAGCTGATGTTGTTTTCTTCGGCGAAGATGGGGTCGAATGTGTGTCCTGGGGTGGAGGGGGTGGAGTTAAGTTGTTTCAGTCCTATGTTGATGAGGTTCTCCAGGAGGACAGGGTGCGGGATTGCTGTGATTGTCCAGGTGGAAACTCAGGTCTCCCAGTAGTATGTAGTTTGTAGAGGCGAGGGTGTGGGGTGCGATGTTGCCACAGGGGCACCAGCGGCCGGGAGTGCAGGAAGAGGGAGTGGGAAGGGCAAGAGGAAAATAGAGAGAAGAGAGACAGAAAGTGAACAGGCCAAGAGAAAGAGACACAAAAGGGCAAAGAAGTCAGAGAGGCAAAAAGAGAGAAAAAAGACAAGGAAACAGAGGCACAATAGAGAAAAAAGGCCTAGAGAAAGAGACAAAAGCGAGAGAAAAAAGGCAAAGAAACAGCAGCACTATAAGAGAAAAAGAACAGTGAGAAAGAGGCAAGAATGAGAGCAAAAGCCAGACACAAATAGTGACACAAAGCAGAGCGCACTTGCAGAAGAGCAGGGTGCTCTTCCACTATAGCACTAGAGATGTGGTGCAGGCAGGAGCCAGCGGTAGAGGAGGGCCTTGAACACCTAACTAATGGGCTCAAGCTGGCGCTAAGGGAGCTGCGCGGGGGAGAGCAGTGACTCCGACCAAATGGTTTAGTAATGCTTGCTCTGCGGTTCATAGATTGTTGAAGCATGCTCTAAGCTCATGCCCGAGGGACAGAGAGGGAGCAGCAAAGGCTAGGAAAGCCTACAAAGAAATAAGGGCAAAAAGGAAGTTGGAACTAAAGGAAAAGGCCTGGGAAGATTTAAAAACTGCATATATGGTGAAAGTTCCATGAGCTTTTTGGCAGGTTACTGGGGGGTGGGGGGGTGAATCAACCAAGCTAGAGAAAAGTGTACCAGTTGGGGAGTGGGTAAACCATTTTTGTTATATCCCTCCAGAGCCTCAACTTGGCATCAGAAGCCCCTTCTGACACGAATACAGCCCTGGCTTTAAGCCATTCAATCAAGGTTGCAGATGTTGTTATAGCCACAGAGAGCAGTCCCTCAGAAAAACCCCTGGGGTCCAAAAAAGTTCCAATGGTTCTCTATGAACAGTTAATGTCATAAGAAGTGGAATAGTAGGACCCCTACTTAAGACCTGGCAGGAAGCCATTTTTGTGCCAATTTTTAAAAAAGGGGTAAGATCAACCATGCTGCTACCATCCTATCTTCCTTATTGACAGCACAGTAAAAATACTGGGCAGGGTTATTCTCGCTAAATTGGAACTCTGGGCATTAGTGACTCAAGTGCTGTCGGATCTCCAATTTGGATTTCACCCAGGGGTAGGAACAATAGAACAGCCCCATATTCTTTCCTTAATAGTCCGAAAATGTACAAAGGCGCAAAAAGGCTGTGCCCATCTCGCCTTTATGGATTAAACATGTCCCTTTGATTCAGTGGACTGATCAAAATTATGGCCATTTATGGCAAAGTTGGTGATTGAAGGAGAGATTATCGTGTTGCTCACTAGATTATATAATAAAACATCAGTAAGACTCCGTTATAGTAGGAATAGTGACCTAGCATTAGAATTTCCCTCAACTGTTGGGGTCAGACATGGGTGCGTGTTGCCCCCATTCCTCTTGTTACTGTATATATATGGCCAAGGGGAGTATTTGTGTAAGAGGGGGAAGAATATCTCAAGGGCCGACCGATGCTAAATACTGGTGCTCCTAAATGTCTATAATGCTGGTCTCATAGCGAGAACAGCAAATGGACTCCAATCACTGCTTGATGCTTTTAATGAATCAACCAAGCTAGAGAAAATTGTACCAGTTGGGGAGTGGGTAAACCATTTTTGTTATATCCCTCCAGAGCCTCAACTTGCCATCAGAAGCCCCTTCTGACACGAATACAGCCCTGGCTTTAAGCCATTCAATCAAGGTTGCAGATGTTGTTATAGCCACAGAGAGCAGTCCCTCAGAAAAACCCCTGGGGTCCAAAAAAGTTCCAATGGTTCTCTATGAACAGTTAATGTCATAAGAAGTGGAATAGTAGGACCCCTACTTAAGACCTGGCAGGAAGCCATTTTTGTGCCAATTTTTAAAAAAGGGGTAAGAGTCAACCATGCTGCTACCTTCCTATCTTCCTTATTGACAGCACAGTAAAAATACTGGGTAGGGTTATTCTCGCTAAATTGGAACTCTGGGCATTAGTGACTAAGTATGAGCGCAAACAGTTGAGGGAAATTCTAATGCTAGGTCACCATTCCTACTATAACGGAGTCTTACTGATGTTTTATTATAAAGCCTAGTGAGCAACACGATAATCTCTCCTTCAATCACCAACTTTGCCATAAATGGCCATAATTTTGAACAGTCCACTGAATCAAAGGGACATGTTTAATCCATAAAGGCGAGATGGGCACAGCCTTTTTGCGCCTTTGTACATTTTCGGACTATTAAGGAAAGATTATGGGGCTGTTCTATTGTTCCTACCCCTGGGTGAAATCCAAATTGGAGATCCGACAGCACTTGAGTCACTAATAAGCATGGGCGGATTTTGCGGATCCACGATTCACGGATTTGCGTATTCACGGATCGTGGATCCGCAAAATCCACGGATTTTGCGGATCGGTGGATTTGGGGCGGGGCTTCCATGCGAGGACGATCGTGCCAGAATGAACCCTGCCCTTCATATTTATTCAAGAAGACGCCACCGTTTTGTGCCATACCTCTACTCAACTGGAGTACTTTCTACTGGATAATCAGTAAGTGCTACCTCGTTGGGTAAATGTATAGTGCTTTTACTACACTACAGCTACCTAAAGTGCCAGAGAGTTGTCTACAGCGACCAGGTGTGTGTTACTATGCAATCGCGCCGAAGGGCGCAGGGGTCCCTTGAGTGAGCTATCATAGTGGGTAAATGGCTGGAAGACGGTGCACACCACGAGTGTGTGGGCAGGGCCAAACGGACGGGGCTTCCATGCGAGTGCACATGCCTCTTGTGTGTATAAAAGGTCAGAGACCGATCAGAGCAGCAGATGAAGATACAGAAGCTCCTGGCCACAGGAACAGCACGAGGATTGCGCTCGTGAAAGTCAAGGATGCAAAGGCCTCTGTCCAGCATCACAGCTGATTTTCGATGGTATATTTGGGAAGAAGGCACATCTGCCCAGCCTTGACAACGCTCACGATTGTTTTTTGGGCCGATGAATGAGTCACTGAATTTAAGCTTCAACTAGGGCACATGATTAATTGATATCTGTAAGTGCTTGCGGTTGAGGTTTAATTTTTGTGCCAGGACCGTCGTGCCAGAATGAACCCTACCCTTCATATTTATTCAAGAAGACGCCACCGTTTTGTGCCTGCGCTCGAGCACCTGCTTTATTTTATCTATTAGAGCTTCCTGTTGAAGCTAATTTAGTAACTATTTTAGGATGGCGCTGGCAGCTTGCCGGCGCCATCGTAAATTAGTTACAACAGGCCAGCAAGGCTTGAACTTTTGCCCCCGAACTTAAGGAATCGCAATTTACCACCAACTTGGTGGTAATTTGCGATTTCTTTGAAAAATGCACTCCAATGTGAAGCACATACATGCCCTTAGGGCATGTATGTGCACCGCATGTGCACCCATGCTTACATCAGGGGTGCAACAGGGTGTCCTTTTCGCAAATTGAGAATGTCTTCTCATTTATTCCTGTGGGCCTCTAGGCTCATAGGAATGAATTGGGAGGTATTCCTTAATTGCGAATCACAATTTGAGATTCGCAATTAAGGAATATGTAGGATTCGAAAAATTTATTGCAAATCCTACATACATAGCATTTTGCGATTCTCAAATAGCGATTCGCAAAAAATCGCTATTTGAGAATCCCAAATGAGGATTTTGATACATATGGCCCTAGGTCATAAGCCAATAAAGGGATTGCTCTCTGTATTTAAACATTTGTTGTTTCCTTTGGTGCCGGTGTCTTGGGATATATAAATTGCAATACTTTTCAAAAATAAACAAAAAACCCAAATTCATAATTAGTTTTCTGCCAGTGCCCAAAAGTACCTCTGTATTTTTCTGTCATGAGGAAGTTCGGCTGGGTTTCATAGACAAATATATAAAATTATAACCCCTACTGTTATGGGCAAGAAAAATCAGAAAACCCATTTTTGCAGAGGAGCACTGAGAGATTGTATAAATTTAGACAATTTCCTCGAGATTCCGTGGCTCAGGTATATAAAAACTAACTTTTTAAAGATGGACACTCCTGGGTATTTGTCCAAACCAGATACCCTTATTAATGTTTCTCCTGATAGAAAGATAATCACTTTTTTACCATCATTTTCAGATACATCGCCCTGGGGAAAATCTTCCTGGAAGGGTAGAGTTATCTAATCAAGAACAGCCCACACTTTATCTACAGTTAAGCCTAAATGAGAGGCAAACTTTCTTCTGACCACGTTACGTCTTAAAACAATACATTTCTGGCAGCGTTTCCTATTCAAGGGTCATTACTCGCCCCTTGGATTGAGTAACATATCAAAGCACTAAGCACTTTCTTTTATTGTGCACACTCTATACTTCCCAAAGAAGACAATTTCTTTGTCCGTTATTATTAGCACAGAAAATTAGAACCCATGAGATTTATTATCCTTAGGCAACACAGATATTATACATGCTGTTTTAAATTATATTTTAACTGTAATTAGGATATGCAGTAAATATTAGATGTGCTCTGTGTTTTCTTTTTATCGGATGTAAAATGCATTTATTTATGATTTTATGATTTTAAATGCAAATGTATTGGATTTTGTGCAAACTTTTATGGTTCAAATAGAGCCGATTAGACTACTTTTGGCTGACTTACTAAATATCTGCACACTCCTCTTTGAGGCACATTCTACACAGTTTGCACTGATCTAAAAATATTCAAGAGGCACATCCCTTGTTATCAGTGTTTCATGTCCTTGACATGCACGTATATAATAATGGTGTATTGCATACTCGTTTTTTTTACATGTATGTCACATTAGAGGAGCCTAGATACTATCGAGAAAAAAGTGAATACTGTCAGATTGCCAAACTGCTCAATGTGTTAAAGAGTTGATCATCCAGAAGTGTTATGCTAAAACCTACAAGCGTATAACTCAGTAAGAGATATAATCACTCTACATAATGAATAAACATTGGAGATATAGAACTGAAAATGAGATACAAATATTTTCTTGGTCTTCACTGGGTATGAAAAGGAGAAAAGTGAATTTGAAGTTGCCCGTAGGTGTGACATAAAAAACAAAGTGACAGCTCTTTTCCATTTGTGCACCAGGATCCAGAATTACATCTCTGTTTTCTTTAGGACCACCCCAGCCCTGTTGCAGAAACAAAGATTCACCTATTTATAGAAGATGACATCACAATAATGTAACAACAACATTCTCAGAACCCAATGGTTGACAGTATCTTTGACCCTGCATTGCTCCCTGGTGCCTTTTGGATAGGTTTTGGCTATGTCATTACAGCATGCATATGCACATATAGTCATACATACACAGACAAAGTTTTTTGGTCTGCTGGAAAAGGGTTTTTATTTCAAAGAACATATGTTCTATATGGTGAGAATAAGCTTGACAGAACAAGTACATTGCAAATCACAGCTTTGTGGTTTGTCTCCAGATTTTAGGCATAACTTTATTCTTTGGTGAGAATAGCCACACATGTGTATATGATGACAGAAACCAGTGAAATTCTGGTTACTTAAATGTATCACTTTATTTGTCAATGTGATATAATGTATGAAAATACAAAATTGTTAACCTAGACTATTGGATCTATGTTGCAGGTATATTAATATATATCACCAGTGACGGTTGCCAGTGGGTAGTTATAGTTAGGTCACCTGTTCCATAGGACAAAATGTTTTTGTGTTGTTAACCTCTTCAGCGCGGCGCGGATTCTCTCGCTGTGCTGAAGGTTCTATTGGGCCTATGGACTCATGACAGAATGGTTCCGTCATGAGCACAGGCCAACCGACGCTCATGACGGAACCTTTCCATCATGAGCATCGAAGGGGTTAATAACTTTGTCCCTATTTGATGAATCTCCCTGAACATTTCCAAAAAGGTGCTCCTTTTTAGCCAGTTTGTGCATGGAACGTTTTGGGATGATTTATCAAACAGTGGCCAAGAAAAAGGGGGTTGGTCCCAAAACATTAAATCCTCATCCATTTTGCATATACTTCTTTAAAAATTACTACAACAAAGAACGTTAAATGGAATTTCACCAAATTTGGCAGGAAGCTAGAACTTAGCCAGATTTTGTGATATTGTGTAAATCGATTGAGTAGTTTTTTAAATTAGGGGTCAAATATATTTGAATATCTGGACTCTTGTGGTCATGAGAAGCTCAAGAGACTCTTGCAGGAATACCAATTTAATAATTGAGCATTCTTATTGACCCAGGGAGCTTTATTTCCCTTAGGTCAATTTGCTCCAGTGGGAGTCCAACTCCTGTGGGAGCAAGCGATGTGATTGGCTGCCCGCAACATGAGAAAAAGGTTGCAGGAAGCCATTACAGGACTCAGGACTTAGTTCCCGGTCCTGAAGTAAATAAAATAAATATTATAAGGGGGAAGGGTAGGGATACACTGCCACCCGAAGCCCCATGAGGCAACCCAGAGGCCAATAAAAAAATCTCAATTTTTGTTCTAATACCGCTGTCTCGAGTGGGACCCCCCTCCAAAAAATGGCAGCCAGGGCCCCATTCTTCAATAAAAGGCCCCATGATGGGAAACCCTCGGCCACATTGGGAGGTAGGTGCGTAACCCCCTCTCCAAGCCATTATAGTCCCTGGTGAGCCACCCACCTGAGCCAACATTTCTGGAAAACAGGAGGGGCCAAGCCTTCAAAGGCCCAAGACCCCATCCCCAGGGTTGTTTAACTGCTAATAAGTGAGAGGAAAGTGTGCGGCCCGCACCCTGAATCATTAAATGGCCCTGGGACCCCATCCCCAAAGGCCAATGCACTCGCAGTGTCCAGCGGAGCCCACCCTTTGGACACAGCAGTGTCCCTGGCTGCACGAGCAGGGAAACTTGTGTTTTCTTCTGCCTGGTTGGAGCAATATTCAATCTCCCACCACACTGGAGCAAACACAAAGTCTGCTCCCAGTGGGCTGTAGTTTTGAAAATATTAAATGATACACTCAGCGAAGATTGAAGTCCTCATCTTGGGCATCACCCCCTCCATGTGTGATGACTTCTGATGGCCTGCAAATCGAGGACCCCCACCCACACCCACAGACCACGCAAGAAATCTCAGCATCATCTTGGACTCCTCGCTCACCATGAACCACCAGTTCAATGCCGTATCATCATCTTGCTTCCGCCTGTTCAGAAAGATCTTCAAGTGGATCCCCACTGAGTCCAGAAAGACGGTCACCCACACACTCATCAGCAGCAGACTCGACTACGGCAACGCGCTTTATGCTGGCATCACCCAGAAACTCCTCAAGAAACTGCAAAGCATCCAGAACGCCTCCACTAGACTCATCCTCAACATCCACCACCCAGCCACATCACCACCCACCTGAGAGACCTCTACTCGCTCCCAGTCAACAAAAAGATCACCTTGAAGCTCCTCACACATGACTACAAAGCCCGTTCCGACACTAGAACTGCATACATCAACCACCGCCTCGCATTCCACGCACCCACCAGAGACCTCTGCTCTTCTCAACTGGCCGTAGCCTCCATCCCACGTATCGGCAAGACCATGGTTGGGGGAAGTTCCTTCTCTTTTCTCCCAGCAAAGACCTGGAACACCCTGCCTCTCTCCCTAAGACAATCACCATCACTGCCCCAATTCAAGAAGGCTCTCAAGACCTGGCTCTTCGACTGAATCACAGTGTCTTGCGACAGATCTGCAGCCATCTACCCCCCCCAACGCCTTGACACCCTTACAGGTGAGTAGTCACCCTTTACAGGCCACTTGATTGATTGATTGATTGATTGATTCCCAGTGGGAGGGAGCACCCTTTTGATCTGTTTCCCTGACTGCACTGATGGAGGCAGGGATACAGATCAAGAAATTGCTCCTGCATGAAGGGAGCAGCATAAATAGCTGCTCACGGTGGGCAGGAGCAATGTGGGCTCCCACAGTATGGGGGGGCCCGTTGGGGTCACAGGAGCCTTAGGGCTTTCCACACGGTCTGCCCTGAAAATGGCTCTGGAAGTGGGCCATGCAGCCCCGCCCCTTTAAGTTAAATAACAGCCCTGGGGTCTGAGTTCCCTTACAAAAGGCCCTGGGGTATGGGGTCCCCAGGGCCTAAAAATGCTTGGGTATGGGGCTAATTTGGAAGCCTTCCCCTTTAAAAAGGAAGTGGGGCATAGCATCCTCAGGACCTAATGAGGCTTGGGGAGAAGAGCATGTGGCCCCTCTCACATTTAAAATACTTAAGGCCCTACTCGATGTGTCCCCAGGGCCCAATGAGGTTTGGGGATGGGGGCCACGGAAGCCCTTCCCTTTAAAAACGGCCTTGGTGATGGGGTCCGTAGGGTCTACAAGGCCACAGGGGACCAACGATATGCCCCCCTCCTCTTTAATTAAAGCACCCTGGGAGATGTTATGGTCTGTTATGTTATGTTTTGTTATTGGGTTTTATAACGCGTGCAGCTCCTCCTGGGAGTGTCCTGGCGCAAGTTAAGAAGAAATTAAAACAGAAAAGTTTTGAGCTGTTTCTGACATTGCCCCAGTTCCTGGATGCAGCGCAGCAAAAAGGGCAAGGAATTCCAAGCTGTGGCTGCCCTCAAGGCAATGGATCTGCCCCTAATCTTTGAAGGCGCACACGAGGCACCTGTGCAAGCAGCTGAGATGATGATCTCAAATGTCTGGCAGGCGTGTAGAAAGCAAAGCGCTTCCTGAGGTATATCGGTCCTTCAACGTACAAAGCACGATGTGCTATGACTAAGGGTGGGCGTAGTTCGCGAAGTAGCGCTACACATAGCTACGCAAAGTGCACTTTGCACTACACGAACTATTGAGTAGCACCACGCGAACTGCATAGTAGCATGTTCGCACTGTGCAAGATGTCGTTTTCAATTATTGCACAGTGCGGACAAGCATCCAGCACTGTGCAATCATTGAAAATGGCATCTTGCACTGTGCTAGCTGCACTTTTCTGCCGCTCGAGTAGATTTTTACTCGAGCTGCAGCTTTCTGAACGCGGACTGGTAGTTTCTCATCGCGAGTGGTCGCGAGCATGCGCGACCACTCGCAATGAGAAACCTGAACTCCCCGCTTTGAGAATCTCGCCGGGAGGTTTATTTTCCATGCTCGCGATCGGCAACTTGATGTTGCTGATTGCAAACAAGGAAAAAGTCTTGCGAGGATGTCATTTTGCTTGCTCGCATTTACCAACTTGACGTTGAGGACCGCGAGCAAGCAAAATGACCGCTGCACTGCGCTACGCATGTTTGCACTGTGCTACATGAAGTTCACGTAGCGTAGTGCTTTGCCCAGAGTTAGCTATGACCAGGGCCTTCAACTTAACACATTTCATACGCAGAGGATGCTTGACGCTCTTTCTAGTGGGAATGTTGAGCACCAGCCTAGCCGCTGCATTCTGGACCACCTGCAATTTATTAAGAATGTAGTCAGGAAGGTCCAGATACAGCCCACTGGCATAGTCTACTCGAGAAAGGATCAGAGCCCGAGTCACTGTTTGCTTCGCTGTCCTTGGTAGCAGTGGAAGGAATTTCTTGAGGGATTTTAAAATCCCAATGCAACTCCCAGCCAATTTTTTAATCTGGGCCGAGAAGGACAACTGCTCGTCGAACCAGACGCCCAGATTCTGAACTGGTAGTCCAGAAGAAGATGGCATAGGATAGTCAGACGGCCAGAGAGATTCCCTAAACTGGGGGGAAATTTTCCATAAAGAAGGATTTCGGACTTTTCATTACATTTTAGTTGGGCGGTCAGAGCCATTGGAAAACAGCAGTCAGATACTCTTTCGCCTTCAAGGTAGAAAACTCAGATTTACCCCAGGTGAATAGAAGTTGGGTGTCATCGGTGTAAGCAACGATCATGGCACCTCGCTCTTTCGCTAATTGGATCAGAGGAGTGACGTAGATATTAAAGAGAAGGGGGCTCAAAGAGGACCTCTGCGGCACTCCAGTGGACACAGATTGGGGTGGAGACGAGAAAGGCGGGTAGCCAGACCTGTTGCGAACGCCACTCAAGGAAGGATTTCAGCCACCTCCAGGCCAGCCCCGAGATACCTATGTCCACCAACCGAGCCAAAAGCAGTGCATGGGGAACGTATCAAAACCGGCCGACAAATCCAGCATCCAGTTTGTGCCCCTTCCACCTTATAACTGGGGGTACTTAACTGTTAAAGAACATGTTCACGGGTTGCCATATGGTCCCTTGCTGATTCCACTGTGGGTATGACCTAGTAATGTAATGTAACACAAAGGGTATCCTGGCGCTTTGACCAAAACACTACCTACATGTGACATGCTTTACACAGCCCTTGGGAAAAGATGACTTTTAAGATCCTTTTTGAAAGACAGCAAGTCCTGCCTGCTCCTCAAAGACAGCGGTAAGGAATTCCAAAGTTTGGCGGTCGTAAAGCTGAAAGAGCGGCCGCCCATCCTCACCCTTTTTATCCTAGGAACTATCACTAAGAATGCCGAAGAAGACCTCAGAGTTCTAGCGGCTGAGTACCAGGAAAAGAGATCTTGCAACATCACTGGACCCAAACCGTGCAGAGCTCTGAAGACCAGGCAGGAAGCCTTAAAACAGATCCGTTGCTGAACAGGCAACCAGTGAAGATCCGAAAGTGCAAGGGAAGAGGAAGCAGAACGTGGACGGGAAAGGGCCAGCTCAGCTGCCATATTCTGTACCCGCTGCAGCTTCAAGACCAAGATATTAGGGGCCCCTAGAAGCAGTGCGTTACAGTAGTCTAACCTACTGAGGATGATACTGCGCACTACTTCAATCCTTGCTGAGGGTGGAAGTAGTGGAAGAATTTTCCTTAATGTACGGAGCAATAGCATGCATGTTGCAGTGGTTTTGTTGACAAAAGCGTCCAACTGAAGGCTGGGCCCAAACATTACACCCAGGTTACGCGCGGACTCTGCAGCCGCCACAGTGCCTAGAATGGAAGTAGGCCAAAACTCCTCAGGTAGAGGACGAGGCAGCCGTTCGAAAGAACAATGGAGAACCAACAGTTTTCGATCCATTAAATTGGAGCGAATTCTGGCGCAGCCAGTCCGCCGTAGAGGTCATGCAACGATGAAATGTTTCCCTAGAAACCGCATCCCCGCCTTCAAAAGAAAAAAGAAGTTGAGTGTCATCGGCATAGTTGATGACCGATAGGCCTCTACATCCGATTTTTCCATGTGTGCCCCTGCCTCATGGTCACCCATACCATGGGGGTACTTTCTTTGATGACCCTGTGGTACAAAACCTTGACGAAGGACCATGTTCACTGAGTGAGAAAAATTATAGAAATTACTGCATTCAATGTTGTAGGCGGGCAGTTGTCCGGTAGCCTACGTACGGGGAACAGAATTACTCAACGTCTCTTCCAAAATGAATGCCCCAATATGTACAGCTTTTATTTGTATCAAACCCCTCACAGTCACCAAACCTACATTGGGAAATTAAGATGATATGAGTGGAAAAGTAGGTTTTGTAAACAGTTTTTACTATATGGAGAGCGTTTACTCCATACTCCACTATTTGCAGACAATAAAATTCTCATGAGAAATAAAAAGTATCTACTAAGAACTGTAAATATTCTAAGTAACGCATCCAAAAACATTGTTTATTTGATATAACCAAGTTCTGAAGGTGCTAAAGATTTTGGGCCTTATTATGAGTTTGATGGTGGGGGAGAGAGACCGCCCCTCACTCCAGAACCACTAAACCTGTGTTTGAACTGCTCGGCAGGTTTGACACCCAATCAGACACACACCTACTCAAAACTCCACACAGTCATGCATCCATTCACAGACCCAGTCAGACACTCATGCACTGATTCACAGACCCACTCAGCAGACACTCAAACATCCCCTCACATTCCCACTCAGACACTGATGCACCCACTCAAAGATCCACTCACACTGACATACCCAACGCACAGGCATACTCAGACACTAACACACCCACTCACAGACCCACTCAAACACTCATACACCTAATGGCACACCCACTCAGATACTCAGGCACCCACTCACAGACCCACTAAGAAACTCATACACCTGTGCACCGACCCATTCAGACAATCTCATACCCACTAACAGACCCACCCAGACACTCACATACCTATGCAGGCAGACACACACCTACCCACAGGCCCACACCAACTTAGACACTCTCATATCAACTCACAGAATCATTCAGACACACCAACTCACAGACCCACTCAGATACTCATGCACCCACTCAAAGACCGATTCAACAATTCAAACACCTATTCAGACACGCACACAAACTCACAGAATCATTCAGAAACTGACACACCCACTGACAGACCCACTCAGATACTCATGCACCTACTCACCGACCCACTAAGGCACCCTCACACCCACTAACAGACCCAGTAAGATACTCATCTATCTACTCATAGATCCACACAGACAGTGACCCATCTATTCACAAACCCAAACTGACACTCATGCACCCGCCTATAGTCCCACTCAGATGGTCACACACCCATTCAAATACCCATTCACCGTCCAGCTCACAGACCCTCTCACACCCACTTACAAACTGTTGGACCTGGCCCTTTTTGCAGGGTTGTTCTCAAATGTTTTGCCTCCCTACTGTATTTGTTCTGACCTGTTTTTGGTCTAATTGGTCTACACCTGTTTGGCATATTTAATTTACCTGTAAGCCTGTTTTACAGTGGTATCCTATAAACGCAGGGCCTGTAAATTAAATAATACTAGTGAGCCTGCAGCACTCCTTGCACCACCCACAGAAGTGGCCTTTCAAACCTGTCTCAGGCGACTGTGGGGCCTGCATGCACAGTTTACTGCCACAATGACTTGCCATTTAAAGTTACTTGACAAGTCTGGAACTCTCCTTTTACCACATATATGTCGCCCCTAAGGTATGCCCTAAGTAGCCTAAAGGCAAGGTGCTGTGTAAGAAAAAGGTAGGATATGTGCCTTTGTTGTGTGGCATGTCCTGGTAGTGACAAACCAAATGTTTGGTTTGTCACTGCTGTGAGGCTGCTCCTCTCATAAGTTTGCATTGGGAATTCCCTGATATGTGTTTCATTGGTAATTCATGATATGAAAAGAGTAGCGTTGTCATGTTTGGTATGTTTGGAATAGTGGTGATAAATCCTGTTTATTGGTGAAAGGAGATATTTTATAATTTTTTTAGAAATGGCACTTTCAGAATGTGGGCGTTTCTGTGTGCGTGGGACTTTTGGTGCTTTGTAGCCTGACTCCAATCAGGTTTAGACTGACAGGGTCCTGTTTGTCCACTCACTTTAGACAGTCACAAAGGGAGCTGAGGTGGGCCCGTATATACTGACGGGTCTTCCTGAGTTAGAGCCGTGGGAGGAGTTATCACTTGCACCAGATTAGGGCTGTGCCTGTCCTCTCACAATCCTGTCTCTGCATCCCTGAAGTGTGTTTGGAGCAAGAGCTGGAGATTGAATGGAGGAGCTGTGCACTTCTGAAGTTTCTTTAAAGTTACCTCCACATCAAAGACATTATGAGTATAAGTACAGGAGCTCTGACCTCATGACTATAGGCACTGAGTGGACTTGTAACCAGAGCCTGCCGGCTCTACATACTGCACATTTCCAGAAGGAACTGTTATGCTGCCAGGAAGAACCACCATTGTGTTTACTTGCTTCATGCTTACAAGAAAGACTGCCACTTTGAATCAAAGACCCTGCTGCTTGTTCTCTGCTATCATGCTCCCCAGTTGTTTTCCAGGAACTGGGTGGCTTGTCGGCCTCCCTGCTATCTTGAGACCTTTAAGGAAGCACTTGAGCCAGTGTGAGCCGAGTGGTTTTGACCTTTGCTGCATGAGCTGTGTGTCAGGTGCGTGCTGAGCGATTTCTGTGTTGTCCAATCTGCAATGACGAGAACTTTTTTCTGTAGCCTAAGATGATGTTAGGGAAGCGCTCCCTCGTGTAAAGGAGGGTGTATATGGTGGGCATTCCCCTGCTGGCCCATTTTGAAGGGCAGGCACTATGAGGGAAGTTCTTTGGTGACAGCCCGCTTCGACCAAGGATTCCAGTCTTGCTAGCAAAGAAGCTAGCATGCCGGTGTGTATCCCAGCCCCGCCTGCTTCTTGAAGGGTCCTGCCCCAGCATGTCCATGTCATGACAGGCCCCAGGTGCGAGGCTTGCCCGGGATCCTGAGCAGCACCATTTACTTTGGATCTTCATTAACAGCACTCAGAGAGGCCCAAGAGGGTCCCAGACACCTGCAACACAGAGTGGCTTTGCTTTATCTAGCAAGGATGTGGGGATCCGCAATCGGCAGTTGCCCAATGCGTTCACAAGCAGCTACCTTATTAAGTTGCCTACGGGGAACCCAGAGAGGTCTCCATGCTAGAAGCTACAGTTTGTGCCCCTTCCAACTTATAACTGGGGGTACTTAACTGTTAAACAACGTGTTCACGGGTAGCCATATGGTCCCTTGCTGATTCCACTGTGGGGATGACCTAGCGAGCCCTCCCCACCTGGTTTTTCCATGTGTGCCCCTGCCTCATGGTCACGCATACCCTGGGGGCACTTTCTTTGATGACCCTGTGGTGCAAAACCTTGATGAAGGACCCTGTTTACTGAGTGAGAAAAATCATAGAAATTACTGCATTCCATGTTGTAGGTGGGCAGGTGTCGGGTAGCCTACATACAGGGAACAGAAGTACAGTATACCATGTAATAGGAGTGCAGGTTCCTGCTTCTTGTATGTTTATGGCATGGCTTTGTGGTTTCTGTGCTAAGGCGGACCAATGGTGATTGATGTGTTTTCATTTGAACCCAGCTGATTCATCTTCAACCCTGATGTTATGATGTGTGGTGTTTCATGTATTGCAATGAGAGGATAATGAGTTTAATTTCAGGATCTGCATAATATGTACAGTGAGGGTGTTTTTATGATGTGTGAAACATAACTGTCTTTATCTTATTGCACTAACTGTGATGTTAGTAGGCAGACAAAATATCGAGTTTTAAATATCGACATACAATAATGTCGATGTTTAAATATCGAAGGGACATAATATAGAAGATAAGTTATATTGATATGTTTAATATCGATGTTAGTAATATCTATGTTACTAATATCGATGTTACTAATATCGATGTTAGTAATATCGATGTTACTAATATGTATGATTAGTAATTTGTATGATTTTTATGTATATTATGTATTTAATGATTATTTATGTAATTTAAGTACATTTTGTATTTTAGTACTGTAGCGGGTTCTTGGTTTATAGGGGAATAGGGTGGGACGTAATTTAATTATAGTAAATTCATTAATAATTATTAGGAATTATAAATTAATTTTAATTAATTGGTAATTAGTTGTTATTAATTGGTAATTAATTTTAATTAATTGATTAATTGATAATTATGTTCTGTAGCGGGTTAAGGGTTTATAGGGGAATAGGGTGGGAAGTAATTTCATTATACTAAATTAATTATTCATTTTTAGGAAATATAAATTAATTTTAATTATTTGGTATTTAATTTTTATAAATTGATAATTAATTTAAATTAATTGATTAATTGATAATTATGTTCTTTAGTGGGTTATGGGTTTATAAGGGAATAGGGTTGGAAGTAATTTAAATGTAATTAAGTTGGAGTTGGAATAGTAATTTTTACCCCTACGCTATCCAACACTTTCCCTACTGTTGCACTCTCTGGAGTGGGAATACAAATTTTTAACCGTACGCTATCCAACACTTTCCCTACTGTTGCACTCTCTGGAGTGGGAATAGTAATTTTTACCCTTACGCTATCCAACACTTTCCCTACTGTTGCACTCTCTGGAGTGGGAATAGTAATTTTTACTCCTACGCTATCCAACACTTTCCCTACTGTTGCACTCTCTGGAGTGGGAATAGCAATTTTTACCCCTACGCTATCCAACACTTTCCCTACTGTTGCACTCTCTGGTGTGGGAATAGTCATTTTTACCCCTACGCTATCCAACACTTTCCCTACTGTTGCACTCTCTGGAGTTCAAATAGAAATTTTTACTCCTACGCTGTCCAACACTTTCCCTACTGTTGCACTCTCTGGAATGGGAAAAGTAATTTTTACCCCTACGCTATCCAACACATTTCCTACTGTTGCACTCTCTGGAGTGGGAATAGTCATTTTTACTCCTACGCTATCCAACACTTTCCCTACTGTTGCACTCTCTGGAGTTGGAATAGTAATTTTTACCCCTACGCTATCCAACACTTTCCCTAATGTTGCACTGTCTGGAGTGGGAATAGTAATTTTTACCCCTACACCATCCAACTCTTCCCCTACTGTTGCACTCTCTGGAGTGGGAATAGTAATTTTTACCCCTAAGCTATTCAACACTTTCCCTACTGTTGCACTCTCTGGAGTGGGAATAGTAATTTTTACTTACTTTTTTAAATTTGTTTTACATTTTTATTAATTTGTATTTTTATTATTATTTTATGTGTATACATTTATTTGTAAATTATAATATTTGTATTTATTTATAAGTTATTACAATCATTTTTTAAAGTTAGTATCAAGGAAGTATATGCTATGTATTATATTTATATAATTAAGTATTTTTTTAACTACATTATGTATTATTTATTAATTTTAAATATTATAACATATTTTTAACAATGTTTATTACATTTATAAGTATTTTATTTATATTACATATTTTTTCAATTAAAAAAAAGATCTTTTTTTATAACAATATTTTTGACATGAATAATTTTGTTTCTATATTTTTGTACTTACCTTCTTAGAGATAGCATGTCGATATTTTTGGTACCGATATTTTTTATGCGATATTTTTGTTGCGATATTTTTGTAGGTAGATATTTTTGTAAACGATATTTTGTCAGAGATTCGTGATGTTATGACAATTGCCTATCTGGCAAAGTGATTTATGGTTTAATTTGTTGTATGAATTTGTTGTGAAACGCTCCAATACCCTCGGATTAGGCTAGCGCTATATAAAACTCCTTAATAAATAAATAAATAATTCATGTTTGGTCCATGTTTGATATACAATATATGAGATATTTTTAAACAATATTTTGTGGAATCACTTTTGCGGTGTGTGTGTGTTGTGCAAACACTTTACACATTACCTCTGGGATAAGTCGGACTGCTCAACCAAGTTACAAAGGAGGTGAGCGGGGTCTATCTTGGGTGTGTAACTCCCTTACCCAGACTTGAGTGGTGGGTTCTACTTGGACAGTGTGCATACAACTGCCAACTAGAGACCTCCATTTCTAACACAGACCAACTCATTCACTCATATACCCACTCACACACCCACATAGCTAGTCAAGCACACACGCACAGACTGACTCAAACACTCATGCACCCATTCACAGAAATACTCAGACACTCACACATACAGTCAGATACACAGTCAGTCCAACAGTTGTGAATCTTATATGTGTTCCTGTGTATTAAATGTATGCTTTTGTTTTGTGGATTCACAACAGATTTGTAAATTCAAATAAGGGGTGACTCTTAGAAGAGCATTTTTGTTTATTTTGTGTAGGATATACTTATATTTCCGAAGAGTCAACCAAACCAGCTATGTTTGAATTTGAAGCTAGTATGCTGCTTGTGTTGTGTTTTGACAGTCACGCATACACTCACTGACACATTCAGCAACTTCTGTACCCACTCACATACCTACTCAGAATCTCACACACCCACTCACAGACCCACTCACTCACACTCCACTCGGACATTCACACACATACTCTGAGACCCACTCACACACTTATACCTACTAAAATACCCACTAAGACACTCATACGCCCATCACAGACCCCATAAGACACTCACACACCCATTCATAGACCCACACAGGCATTCACACACCCACTCATACACACAGACACTTCTGCACCCACTCACAGACTCACTCAGACACTCACACACCCATTCACATAACCATTCACACACACACTTCTGCACCCACTCACAGACCCACTCTGACACTCACATACCCATCACATACCCATGTAGACATTTGTGCACTGACTCACAGACACACTCAGACACTCATGCACCTGCTCACAGACCCACTCAAACCCTCTTGCACCCACCCACAGACTCACTCAGATACTTATGTACCCACTCACAAACCCACTCAGACACTCACGCATCCAGTCAGATACACTGTCAGTCAGACAGTCGCAAATATTATATGTGTTCCTGTGTATTGAATATGTGCTTTTGTTTAGTGGATTCGTGACAGATTCATGAAGGGATCCAAAAACAGAACTGACAGACCCCAGACTACCCCCAACTGTCTCTCCAGTTTTTCTAAAACTTCGAGACGATCATCACGGTCTCAACTCAAGGATCCATCTGGGAACAACCAGTTAGATGACCTATTCTGTACAGTTGAACATTTGCTAACTATTGTATATGATTTACATGTTGTGAAGCGCTCTGATACCTTTTGGTGTAGCTAGCGCTATACAAAACTACTGAAATAAACTAAATAAAAATTTAAAAAAAGAAAATGTACCAGTGATTGAGAAAAGTTGTTGCTTTTAGAAGAGCATTAGATCATGTACTGAGAAAGATACAATTACAACTAAAATTGTCCAACAATTTCTTATTTTTGTTATTCATTCCATGGTCAAAACATTTGATTGAATTCCTCTTTGTTGTTTTCAATCATCAACTTGATACATAGGGCCATATGTAGGTAGCTAAATAACAGTCTGTAACAGCCGAAAATCTGTACATTTTCCGTTACCGACCAGTATTTAGGCATTTGAGATGTAGGAGGCCAAAAATAAGGATTCGGTAATTATGAATCGGTAAATACCGATTCATCATTACCGAATTCTAAATTACAGAATCGGTATTTACAGATTTCTTATTTACCGAATTGGTAAATAAGAAACGGTAAAAATGAGAAAAGAGATGTAGGTAAATTCGGAAATACCGAATTTCATGAAATTCGGTATTTAAGAGTCGGTAATTAACACTGACTGAAAGTAGGTGGTAATCAGCTACAGTGTATATAAGCAATCCCAAAATGCTACAGTGTGATCACCATTGCGGCTTTCTATGTGATAGCAAGGCGTCTACGTCTACAGGCAGCAGGAGTGAGGATCTGGAGACGGGAGGAGCGCATTTACAGACAGCGCATCACACTCTTCCAACAGACTGAGGCCGAGATCCATGAAAGTTACAGGCTACACCCCCACACCATCCTGGACTTGCACCCACTCCTGGAGCACCCAACACCAAGGGCGCACGCCATACCACCACATGTGCAGGTGCTCTGTAGCCCACACCTACTTGCATCTGGCAGTTACCAGGGAGTGATTGCTGCGGTAGGCTGGGTGTCTCAGAGTTGCCTGTCCCGTTTCTTCAGAAAGTTCTTGGATGCCATGATGCAGAGAATGCATCACTTCATTAGCTTCCCAAACACACAGGCAGAACTGCTGAAAACCAAGACAGACTTTTACCAGATGGCATAGTTCCCGCACTTCATAGGGTGTATTGATGGTACACACATTCCAATCTGCCCACCTGCAGCCACTGAGTATATCTACAGGAACAGAAAGTCCACCCACTCCATAAATGTGCAGGTGATCTGCGATGCTGGCAACATAATCACCGTCATTGTGGCCAAATTTCCTGGGAGCACCCACGACTCATACATCTTCCAGAATAGTGGGATCTACACAGGCCTGGCTGCGGGAGAATTTGGGGAAGGATACCTGCTAGGTAAATCACTGTGACACACCCTGATAGATAATGCAGCTGAATGTGTTTTTGTGTATGTAACTAATGGCACTCTCTTTTCCACCTAGGCAATAGCGCATATGCTGTGCGGTCATTTGTCCTCACTCCCTAGCTAAACCCATCTACCCCGAGTAAGAGACGTTTCAATGTGGCACACAAATCAACATGCAAAGTTGTGGAGCCCACCATTGGACTATTGAAAAGCAGGTTCCGCTGCTGCCACAAAAGCGAAGATGCACATCAGTACACACCCATCATCTGCTGCAAAATCATTGCAACCTGAGCTATGCTGCACTACCTTGCCACAAAGAAATGTACAGAAGTTGACCTAACTAATTTTGAGGACAATGATGATGAACTTGCACAGCCAGAGCCCAACGTAGGAGGAGTAGCGCCAGCAACAGATGGGAGACTAAGACGGGCAGAGATCACACGCAACTATTTTTAAGTAAGTAAGGAGACACAACCTGTTGTTCTATGTAGATGACATCGTTTTATTATCTGGGTACTACGCCACAACACAAACGGCCAAACTTGCAAGTCCAATTTGTGACATCCTTTGATGAAAGTCATGGGTTACGTCACCCAATTCAGTTCTGAACATGCAGGATGCATCAGCGTCTGCGGCCATGCACAACAGTGCTGGATGCCATCAGCTGGCTGTCCTCACTGGCTTTAGATCCAGTGCCATCCCCATGCCATCTGCTGCTCCTCTGGGTATCTGTTACAGGGGGTAAGGCTGCTCCGACTGGCCGTCTCCTCGCTGTCCCCAACTTACACAGCAACAGTTGTGGCAGACTGTGTTGTCAGCAGCACTTCAAGTGCACTGGTTACCCTTACCAGCCCCCTCGAGACATCAGTGCTGCAGTGGGCCTGCCCCTCCTGCATGGCCACGGAGCGCCTGCAGAGCAGAGATGTGGCAGTTGCTAGGCGGTTCACTGCCCTTGTATGGCGTTCCAACTTCTGCCTCTCCATGCGCCGTGTTAGCCTGTCCTCATCCATCTTGCTGCACAGCAGCATCATTGACTGGGACATGTCCCGCTTGCCCTCAGCCATCTCCTTCATTCCCTCAGCCATTGATCTAATGCCCTTATCAATGTTGCGCATGTTGTCATTTAGGCGCTTCATTTGGCGCTGGACTGACTAGATTGCCTTGCCTTGTAGGAGCTGCACCTTCACCATGTTCGCCTCCAGCCCTCCAAAGACACCATAGCTTTCACCCTGTGGATGTGGACTGCTCTCACGAGCCCTGCAGCAGCGTCTGGCACCTGTGGGTGCTCCCACGGCAGTGGACAGCAATCCAGCATTGCAGCCATCCAGGGGCACTGTAGATGTTTCCTCGAGTCTTCTGAGGAGGACTCAAACTCCTGCAGTCTGCTAACTGCATGCTTCCTAGGTCTAACCACTGCAGGTGGTGTTGCTGCTGGTGAGGCTGGCTGTGGTGATGAGGCTGGCTGTGGTGGTGAGGCTGGCTGTGTAGGTGTTGTGTGCCCTGCACTTGTACTGGCCTTCTCAGTGATGTCCTTCCGAGGTGCCCTCTCTCCCTTGTCCTGAGCTGTCCTGCGCAATGTCTCACCTGTGGACAGAAATTGTACATTAGCTCAGTGTTCCTGCAGCCCTGCATTGCAATTGTGAAAGATTTGCAGGTAAAGTTCAGGCAGTGGCTCTGTTTCTCTCCTCTGCACTCACAGCCTCTCCCAAAGGTTCAGATTGTGTGCACCTGCCTGGGTGTGGCCACTTTCTGGTTGGGAGGGGTGGTGGTTAAACAGGATTGGCTGATTCCTCAATTGCTGTTCTTTTGAATTTGGGATTCAGTAATATTTACCGATTCGGTATTTACTGATTCGGGAATATTGATCGGTATTGTTGAATCGGGAAATATTTACAGAATTTTTCTGATTGGGTAATGTTTACCGAATTATTACGTACATAGGAAATACCAATTCCTAAATACAGATTCAGTAAAATTCGGTATTTAGGAATCGATATTTCAAAATTACCTACATATGGCCCATAGTCTTCTTTAATAGAAACAAAGAAATACAGTCAAGCCAACACGTGTTTTTTTAAAACAATTTGCTTCTTCAGGGCTTAAAATACACCAACAGTTAAATGAGTAATAGATTCATGTTTTTAAGGCATCAATACCAACATTCAGTATTCCTTCCGGTATTTTTCCAATAATCGTAAAGGCTGTAGCTTCCCTCCAATGAAAAACTGTGATCTACCCGAGCCTTTGTGTTTAGATGATAACTACACATAAAAAAGTTATTAAGGAACACTCTATTGCCTATGTCAAAGCATAAATTGTTGTATATGGAGCCCATATTGTGGTATCTGAGGGCTGCAGAAACAGTGTTATTGACATGTTTCCTTGCTTTGTCTATCGGTGGACAGATTCTACCACAGATGAATTTGAAGCTAGTATGCTGTGTATAGAATGTGTTAGAACTTTTGATAGTCACGCATCCACTCATTGACCCACTCAGAAACTTCTGTACCTGCTATGTGCCCACTCAAACAATCATGCACTGAGTCATAAACCCATTCAGATATTGTTAGTGAATGGATATGTGAATGGGTGTATGAGTGTCTGAATGGGTGTGAGTGGATGCATGAGTGTCTGAGTGGGTCTGTAAGTAGTGGTTTGAGTTTCTAAGTGGCCCTGTAAGTGAATGTGTGAGTCTCTGAGTGGGTCTGTTATTGGTTGCATGAGTGTCTGAGTGGGTATGTGAGTGTGTGTGAGTCTCTGAGTGGGTCTAGGAGTGGGTGCATGAGTGCTTGAATGGATCTGTGAGTGGGTGCATGAGTGCTTGAGTGGGTCTGTCAATGGGTCCGTGAGTCTCTGAGCAGGTCTGTCAGTGGGTGCTTGAGTGTGTGAGTGGGTCTGTGAGTGAGTGCATCAGTGTATGAGTGGGTCTGTGAGTGGGTACAAGAGTGTGTTAGTGGGTCTGTAAGGGGGTACATAGTAAAAAAGAATGAGGGCACATAGTACCTGGGGGACCCCCACCTCCCTAGGCCATTATTTTATCAATGATGAGGGTTCATGTGGGCCCCACTACTGGGGCTTTATGATACACTGGGAACCACCACCTCCCTGGGGCCAAAGATATATCTGAAACTGGGAGTGGAGCCGCATGGCATACCTTACAAAGCAGGTTTTAGTCCTGGGGACCCTATACCCTGTGGACCGGCCACAATTCAATGGGGGAGGGGCATGTGTTCCCCTTTCCTGGCTGGATTTTGGCCCCAGGGACTCCATCCCCTACAACCCGGCCACAATTCAAGGTGGAGGGGACTGCACTGTCTTCCCTCTATGAGCTGAGTTTGGCCCTAGGACCCCATCCCCTGGTGCGTGGCCCTGTCATGCTGGGTGCCCTTGCCCGATCCAGGGTACCCGGTATTCTATGTTGGGGACCGTGGGGGAGCCTGAATTCCACTGCCGTCCCCACCAGCTACCTGCCTCCTGCAGGAGCCAGCATTGCTTCAACACATAGGGAGCTACAAGAATTGCAGCTCTCAGCATGTGAGAGCAATCATGCCATCTGTTTCCCTGCCTGCATGATAGTGGGCAAGGAAAGAGACAAAAACTCTGCTCCCAGTAAGTGGGAGCAGTTTGACAGCTCCCGCTTGCTGGAAGCGGAGTTTGTGAGGGTGGACACTGCAGGAGATAGCAGGAGCTGGCCCTGGAGGGTTGGTGGTCCCCACGGCCATAATTGGCTGCAGGATGGGGGTCATGAACCCACATGATTCAGTAAGTTTATTCCAATAGGTGCACATTAAGGTTAGAAAATGATAGATTCTTTTAGAAGATTCATAATGTTCTTTAATATTCAGATTTGCACTATATCAACCAGTATTTGTCCGGGAACTTTAAATAATGCAGCTATGAAGGTAAACACTGTGTGGTGAACCTAAAGGATCTCATTCCAAGCATATATTCCCCTTTTTTCAACTCACAAAATACCTGGCCGAATATTTTGCAGTATCCTGCGTTTTGCAGATTGAAACATTCACATTCTGAGGTGAAGAACTCAGAATCTGAATGTAATACCACATCTAGCAAACACTCCTCTGATTATTGCTAATTAGTAGTTGTAGTGTGAGCTTCCCAAATAATGAACAAGTCACAAAGACGTTCTAAATGTTTTCAAACTAGAACATTTTAATAAAATATCCAGTGCATTCTCATTTTGGAGTATATATTTTTTCGTATGCAGACGTGTCCATACAAAACCTTTCCATGAAGCTCTCTGCCATGAAGTGCATCAACCTCCGCGCATTCACACGGTGTCCCTTTAAGAATGTGTAAACTGCCTCTTTTTAATTTGCTCACAAAAAATGGAGCAGTTTGATGTCCTGGGTTGTAAAGGAATAGGAATAGGAACAACAGCAAGGAGAAATGTAAAATGTAAATGCCTCCAAAGAGACTGAAAGGTGTCTCCTAGAGGGGGATTGTAAATAGGGTAATGTTGAGGCTTCTTGCTGGTCTAAAAATGTACCGATGTTCGTCAGGGCCGCGCTCAGGGTCTGGCCTGCAGAATGCAAGTGCAAACACATGAAGAGCATGACTTGTGCCACACTCTCAGTGACTCTGCTTGGGCATTGCTGGCCTTCCTTTGAATGATGAACATCACAGGTACTCCTGTGATATCTGGTACAATGCTCTTGTATTAGATGGAATTTGATTGTAGACCAACATCTTTTGAAGGTACTCCTTCCTGAAATCAAAATCAATTTGGGATCTTTTAGAATATTAATGGATGCATAGTATAACTAAGCATCTAAAAACGTTGCAATCACAGAGAAGAAGATCCTCTGTGTAGCACAATGCTCTGACTTTCAGATCTCCAAGAACAGGCTTAAAAAAATGCACAAATTCAATTAAACGAATTGTAATGTATGTAGGTTATAAAAAGTGTCAGAGCACAAACACATCTTTGTTTAACCCCGGAATAAATGGCTAGCCAGGGAAAATAACTATGGGGCAGCACACCCACATATGTGAATACAGCATTTATACCATATGCATAAAACTAGAGGAACTCCTAATAGTGCAGGTATTTTCTTCAGCAACGCCCAGTAAAGATGATAAAACACGTCTCAGAAGTCAATAAATGCACAGTTGTGTGGCACAGAACCAGTTCTAATACCCGACTTGCGATATGCACCAAGGCCATTTAATCATGCACAGTTAAGAACCCTTTGTAAAAGCTAATAAAAGTATTGAATATATATGTGATTTTCTCTGGTCCAATTATGTATTTCAGTAAGGGCTATTTTAGAAAATGCATTGACTGGAGGGAAACAATTTGAAGTAAATCATCCCATGAATTATCAGTGTATTCTTTTCTTAAAGATTGGAGGGAAAAGCGCTCCCATGCATTCAACAGTTAAAATATCACTTTAAACGCGGGGATCAAAATAGCTGACCACAAACAACCATATGGGTTGTTCCTCCATTATGGCGGAGGGGTGTCGCTTTGCCTGCTGCGAGTGCAGCAGCCACACACATGAATAAAATGGTATTTATTACCATTTTATTAATGTGTCCCAGGCTCGCTCTGTTACAGCGTGATGGCAGGGGGTGGGGCTGATCAGTGCAATTTCACTATTAACGCAGCCCCCTGCCAGTGCAGTCCACAGGTCAGATTGGCCGGCTACCTACCGCCTACCAATCTGACCTGCCCACTTCAGAGCATGTAATTTGAAGGCTGAGAAACAGCCAAGGGATTGGAGCCTCAGGCCCCCATCCTCAAAATGAGCACTGGGTTACTCTGCTGCAACCAATCCAGGATTGGTTGATTTCACGTTGTACTGAGCTTGAAGTACTTCCCTTTCTGACCAAGTTAGTGCCCTTAGGAAGAAGGAGACGACATCCAAAGCCTGCACTGCAGCAAGGACAGAGAAAAGAGCGTTGGGCTGCAGTTTGTTTATGTTTATTTGTTTTCCCTCCCTCCTCCCCACCTCCCCATCGTCCCCCCATCCTCTCGCCCCACCACTCCGCCCCCACACCAGCCACTACCGTAAGCAGTTGTTGTGAGGTCAAACAGTTGCTCGTTAGTGACCGGATTTTTGATAGCTTCCATAGCCAACTGTTGAAGAACAGAAAAGAAACGTGCATTGTATTCATCCACAGTAATGTTACTTACTACTCTATGATCCCTAAGCAAATGAGACACCACTCCAAAAACCTTTTCATTTTCTGCATAACACAGCATTAAGTATTCATTCGTATTTCTTCAAATGTTCATTCCAAGTTTAATTAGAGTCTTTAAATGTAGCTTTGAGTTTTTAATAAATCTGTTTGTAAACTAGCTATATTATGACCCATTTTCATCAATGTCTCGGTAGCAATATTCTACATATTCACCCTTTTAGGCACACTGAAAATGAGCTATTTGAATCACACAATTTTCAGTCAAGTGCCAAAACCAAGATTTGAAAAGAGGTCTTAAAGTCAGCTACTTAATCGATAGACCACACACACAAAATATGTGACAAGTAGAGGCCAAAGCTTTAGATGGAAAAGAAAAGCATAAATGTGAGTACATAATATATACATCTACAAGTGAACAAATGGTAATAAAATAGCCCAAATAGTATGAAGCGGACCCTCCCCATCCAAAATAAAAACAAAGGTGTGCCCTGGGACGTGCACCACACAACTTCTAGAAATAATGGAGTACTATCAAATTTCCATATTTGTTTTTGTTTCTTTGACCCTATTTTAACCATAAGTAAGCGCGAAGCAGCTGAACGAACACAGAGACCTGTGGGATTTTGGTTCCACTTGCTAAAGAGTGACGAATTCCTACTTTTTCAGGACATTGAGGCAAGTACTGACTAAGCATGTGAGAATTATAAGTGAAAACAATGCATGTAAAAATATAAATATCAATATCCCTAATTTTCTTTCAATATTATGTATAATTGCATGCCTTTAAAAAGGAGAAGGGGTATTTATCTCCTGGCCAGAGAACATTAGGAGGTAGGCATATATATTCTCCTTTTTCACCCCTCCTCCCCCCAATTCCTTCTATTTTGTTGACATTTTGGAGAACCCAAGACTGAAGAACGACTTTTTATCTTTAGATTTTCTCTTTTCACAACCCATATTTCCATTTAGTGGTTTTGACCTATTCCAAAAGGGATTACCACAAGGGTGTGCACCTTCTTTAATCATATTAAAAATTTACATTTTCTTAGCTCTTTATTCAGCCGTTTCTAGTATAAGCATCTTCTTTCAGATCAATTGTAAGCCATGCCTTTCTCTGGAAGAATTGGTATAATCAATGGTGATGGAAGAGAGAGGGACCCTGTGCACCATTGAGTCAACAGACCTTTTAAAGCCTCATTGAGAACAAATCGGTATGAACTACTCGACATTGAAGTAAGTGCTCTGTTCCTTTGAGTACCCTTGAAAAAAAGGTTAGACAGAGAAGAGGGAAATTGCCCAATTCCAATCATTGCATGGGGAAGGCATATCACTTTTGTCTGAACTATTTCAAAAACAATTCAACTGCAGAAAAAGATTCAATTTACAGAACAATGGGGCATATTAGCAAGAAGCTTGTTAAAATTATCACCGTTTTAGCGGCAGGAAACTGCCGCTAAAACAGCGATAATGGGCTTGCTAATATGCAATATAGAATTACAATATAAGCCCAGGTTAGATGTCCTGCATATCTAACCTGGGCTTCGATTGGAATTCTATAACGCATATTAGCATGCCCATTATCGCCGTTTTAGCGGCAGTTTCATGCGCCTAAAACTGCGATAATTTTAACGAGCTTCTTTCTAATATGCCCCAATGTTTTTTAGAGTTTTGTATAGCGAAAACTCGACCCGAAGGTATGAGAGTGCTTTACATGAGCACCAGTTACGTTACAGACGGACACATTCATTGTTGGTAGGCACAGGAAGATTAAGTGATTTGCCCAGAATCACAGGATATTAATCGTCCCCGCTGAGACTCGAACCCAGTTCCCCAGTTTCGAGGTCGACCGCCCTCTTCCATAAACGTTTACAATGTTTAAGGCTTGATTGAGGTCATGTACAGAATGTAGCGCCTCAGGCACAATAGAGAGTTTTGTGACTCGCTGAATGCAGGAGTTGATGTAGCTTGTGTGCAAAATAGTCATTATTCACCTTTTATTTCACCTCAACCTGTTCAACAACTTCTTCAGATCGTGAATGAAAAAGGTCAATATAATCGAACAAACTCTTCTCAATTAAGATAAGAAAGCTCATATGCAAACTCCAGCGGCTGCTTCGACAATAAGTCTGCAATTGCCTCACATTACTATGGAGTCACCACCTCCGCATCAATAAAGGAAATCTTGGGGCATATGTACAAAGAAGTGGCGGAGCATTTAGTTATCCTCCTTGGCTTAATAACACTCTCTGCCACTTCTGAAATTACCATCGCGCTGGGGCTAAGTTTAGCAGCCTAGCGCCAATGCAGGTACCCTTGCACCATAGTACAAGGGTATCTATGTTCAGGGGAAGATTGTTTATGTACAGGAATTTCGCCCTTCCTGCACATAAACAATCTTTAAATGCTGCTTTGTAACTTCTATGTGTGCTGCATAATACAGCACACACAGACGTTGAAAAAAGGCATTTAAAAAAAAGATTGTGCACATAAAAAATCATTGGACTTTTGCTATTTTCATTTGTGCTGCACAACACAGCACACATGAAAACAGCAAAAACGTGCGGAAATGAAATATTTCTTCTTGTTGCGCCATGGTAAGACCAGGTTTTCCTTGGTCTTAATTCTGGTGGTGTTTCCTATTTACACCTCCCTTGTAAGTAGGAGGCAGTGTCATAATCAAAGGGTATTGCGGTGGAACGCCCACAGCAACACCTATTGCCCTCCCCTTTCATGCTAAGCATAGCGTGAAAGGGGGCCTTATTTACAAGGAAGTGTTAAGCCACGTTAAATGGTTTAATGCTGCCTTGTAAATAAGGTGAAGCGCCTTTCACCACAGGAACGTTCTAAAAAGTGATGCTCCCATGGTGGTAGGGGCTTGTACGTATGCCCCCTTGTTTATCTAAATTTGTAAATCATCCTGCTCCTACTACTTCTATAGAGTTCCTTCATCCAGTGTCTCACTCACATACTTAACATTGAGAGAGGTTTCTGTGACCTACAAACGCCCGACTAAAATGTCCCTAATGCAACATACTTAAATTTGTAATGTTATCTGTCACTTTATATAAATATTTTCTTGATGAATTCTATGATGCACAGTGGTTAGAACTACAGAGAGAGATCAATAAGAGACCAAGAAGTCAGAAAAAGAGGGAGATTACCAGCTATGGTCCACCATCAAAAGCATTACACTTAGGTGAGATCCAGCTTGACAAGTCTTAATGAGATTGCTACTGTGAGTGTTGCGTAACTCTCAACAGATTTTTACCTTGGCAGAAAGATAGGAGGAACTGCTCGTGTTTTCCTCTTTATCAGTCATATAGTAGACTTTGAGATTGTTGCAGACTGTAGTGAGAAACAGGTGAATGTTCTAATGTTTTTCTGAAAAACTGGCAGGCAGGATATTTCCTTCATTGAGATGAAATACAACTAGGACTGTTCAGGATGGTCTGTGTCAGAAATGACGGTTTTTACTTTGTTAGGTTGCTGTCTCTTGTGGAATTCAAGGGATGTGCTGCAGTTGTGGTATTAGGCCATTAAATGTATCCAAGTTTCTTGCCTGCATACTTCATTGTAGATGTCACAGGAGATTAACCACAAAACCTGCCTACACAGAGGGCTGAGCTTCAGTACTTATTCAATCATCACTGCCTGGTCGGTGGTGAGGAAGTCTTTCAGCGGATTGATATCAGTTAAGGATTAAAAATAATTTGGGCGGAGTTGGGTGCCTTTCACATTTTGCTAAAGCATAGCATTTTGTAGGATCTGTCTACCTTGTTCGGGCAATAAAGACAAGCTGGTACCCAAGACAGTGAAACATTCAAAAGAGAACTGAACTCAAAACACACACAGAACTTAAAATGAACCAACAGATAATAATAATACAAATACATGCAGCCAGCTATGCCCCCTGGACATATCTCACAAATGACCCTCAGAGCCTGCTCTTCGAGAAAGCCATAATCATTTTGCAATTCTCAGCACCACAGCCCGAATTATTTATATTTATATTTTAGATGAATTGAGGCCCATATGTAATATTGTAATATCCTATAGACACAGCATGGGAAACCGGTTAGAGCCATATGTGCAAACCTTTTTTGCGGTCAGAACGGTCCCAATAGGGCCCTATCTGACAACAAAAATGATTTTTCTTATATACAAAACAAATTGCAATTCAGCAACACGTTACTGAATCGCAATTTGAAATTGCACGTACATACCACTTCAGTATTTGGAAGTGGCGTGTTAAGAATGTCCGTGGGCCAATAGACCACTGCCTACACTTAAAAAATTTACCTAAAATGTTTCTTTTTATTTTTGAACATGCATCCTGTTTTCCTGCAAAACAGTAACACGTTAATTGTAATGTGATTGCTTTCACATTAGGACAAAGTGCGGTCAACTGCCCTGTCCTCGGAGGTAAAGTTTCAGAACCACAGATGACATAGCACTGGGAAATTAACACCTCCTCATCCATCTTATTTTTAAGCAACTTTATAGTTTTTATGTCACTGTAAAAAGCTATTCATCTTCACCTTTTCTCAATACTTAGCCCATGAAAACAATATTTGCTTCAGTGGTACAATAAATGCCACATGATAGAGACCTATGGGGTCTGTAATAGTTACTGACCAAAAACAATAAGTCACATAAGGCAAGGAGTCATCGTGCTAGAATTCTAAGGGTCAGATGTATGTGAATGTTTTGCAACAGATTTTCGGTTGCAAAACATTGGCATTTTACCACCTGCTTCAAGTAGGTGGTAACCCATTTGCAAAGTGGAAGGGGTCCCACGGCCCACTGCCTATTCTTAAAAAAAGAAAAGAAAACATTTCTTTTTTCTTTTTGAAACACATAACAGGATTCATTAAAAAAAACTGAAACTTTGCTTTATTGAAAAGAAATCACGACATGGCGGTCTGATTGACCCCATTAGACCACCATCCCTGTGATTTTTGCAATTCCCAATAGTTTGCAAATCAAGACCTGCTTCATGGATATTAATGAGCTGGGTCTATTTGCAACCCACTTGGAATTGCAAAATGTGTCAGACACATTTGTACATTGTTGTTTGTGATTATTACCTACTTACATCTGTCCTTAAGTCTCTTTACACTCTACTGTCTTCATTCTTTGCAAACAAATGTATAAATATTACACACCCTTGGCACATTCATAGGCAATAAAGTGAATCTTTGTTTAATACCATGTCTTCTTGCCCACTGTTTTAAGATCACAAAAGACTGAGGAGGAATGCCCATTCTAAGGTAAGGCAGTGTTAAGGAGCTGATAAGTGGCTATTTAGGAGGCAGTATGGTATCCATCAGAGGTACGCTGGATTGCTCCTCCAAGAGGCATTCTTGCAGCCATGCAGAGAGCAGATCAGGTGTGTTGCGGCGGAGGAAGTGATTCAATGAAGTGATGTTTTGTCTAGATCACCTAAAACATTTATACCAGCACTGGTTGGGAGAACAATATTATATATTGCATTTGTTTTCAGAATAAGCTAGAGATGATGCCACAAATGACACCATCAGTGATGTCATTTATAATACCAGAAGATGTCATATGTGTAGTCATGAGCAATGTACGTTGGGCATTGGAGTACAGGTTGCCTAGATATCTCAACTTCCAAATTGCAAGGGTTTTTATGTTTTGTGCCATAAAAACTGTGTCTTAATAAACCCATTTTTGTTGGTAATGTCCTCTCCCGTGTCCTAATATAATTCTAATTCTACCTGACCCTTGGTTAAGTAAATTTCAACGTTTATTTTTTTATGTACATCTTCCCTATGGTCATAGAGCTCTAGAAGCAAACCATTTGGCATTTTGTAGTTTGTTCTGGATCTTAAGTGTGGGTTTCAGTAACTTCTTGCACCAAATTGCCTATACACAGCTTTTGGGGATTTGATGGGTGCAGGGTACGACATTTGGCCATATCATCTCTCAGTCTTATAACCAACACTGTCATGTAGTTTCTACTAATCAGTAGGAACTGTGCATTTGTGGATAACATAAACTTTAGGGTGGTGCCAGTCTGATTCTGTGCACTCCCCCAAGATACATTGTTCCTTAGACCAGCTAACACACAGTACCACCATAAGCCTCCCTAAACCTAGACAGGGACTGTGATGACAGACCTAGAATCTTTTGCTAACACACTTTTGCTCTCTTTTGCTCAGAGAAAGACACAAAGAATACACAAAGGCACATGTTCATTGTTTATGGACCCAAAGTGAATCTTTTATAGTAAATATGTGCTGCAATGATCAATAGACAGAAGCATACAAAAGTTATAATAAGTGTCAGGACAGTGAACAGAACAAAAAGTTCCATCATGGTGCTGAGACAAGGTCTGTATGCAAGCATATGAAATAATATAAGAATCTGATGTACTCTTACTATGCAGACCCCAACCTATGTGTCTAGGGTGTATGTGTATTGTCTGCCAATAAACCCCCTTACTGGATGATCGAACCCCACTACCTGGTGTGTAATAATGTAGGACCCCGTCTTGGTCACAAACTGGACACCCGTCACAGAGATGTCAGTCAACTGCTCGGTGACAGTTTCATCTTATAGAGACCTCTCAAATTCAGCAGAAGGGCCTCCTCCAATTATACCGGGAAACCAATGTTTGTATGTAGAAAAAGGCATCCTTGCCTTGGGGCGAGATTGTAATCAGGCTAACATTGTTTGTACTCTACAGATAGCTGTGTAGCCATATTAACGTAAATAACAAACACATTTGCACAAGGTACATGTAGGCCTTATACACCATGCCAAGGCAACATGATAGTGTTCTTGCGAAGTTGATTCATGTAAGCAAGGTCGATATTTCCAGGAAACTAACCGTAAGTGTCACAAATGCAAATGTGTATCCAAAGTCTATGTGACAAGTGAAGGCAACATGTAAAAATGGCCTCATTTCATATTAGGCCTAACCAGGAAACATGACAACTGTTGACCATGCATGATTTTCAGCCATCCATACTGTTCTTTGTGCCCTTCGTGTGGCCTCTGGATATGTTAAACCAAACTATTCCTCTTCTCTTAACGTCACTGGACATGGGTCATGTGACCCGAACTCTGCACATAATGGGGCAGATTTATGAAGGCCTTGCGCCGCCGGTGCGTCACTTTTTCCCATGTTAAAAATGACGCACCGGCGGCGCAAGGCCTTCATAAATCTGCCCCAATGTATTTAGTTTGCCTATGCCCTACACCCAGCCCATGTGTCCTCAGTGTTATGTGACAAGTCCCGAGCACTTGTGCATCTGAAAAAAGTGAACATTGCAATTAGCCATTTAGGGTGTCTATTGAGTTCTGGATGTTCGTACCCCACTATCATGACTTATACCATATATTTCTTCCCCTGGACTGCATCTGCAAAGCTATAAACTGCATACATAATTTCCTTTTGTGTTTGTCTAGCCAGGTCCATCTCCCACTCCTTGCACTTGCAGGTTTGCTTGTTAAAATGTTATGGTTTGCTCATTGGACAATGTACACAAGTTGAAGCGTTCAGTCATTTCCCCATACTTTGCACCTCCACATGCTGCATAACGCATTTCGGCTCACAAACCATTACTAGCCACTGTTTATATTCTAAAAGACAATGTCTCACTCATCATACACAATTACTCCATGAATTACTTCACTGATGAAATTATCAATTGGCTGCACATTTTAGGAAGGAATGAAAGTGGAAAGCGGAAAAACATACAAAAATAAACTGTTAATTATACCCTGTCATGCATTACCATTGAATATGATTGGATATCATATGATTATCATCTGAATACAACCTATGAATAATGCCTTGCTAACATACACAATAATTTGCCAAATGAACAATTCAGTTAAAATCTGACATGATAAACTGAGTAACCAATTGCCACCCTGTTATGCCACACCCCTTGACCCAAACTTCAGTCCATGACAGAATAGAATTCGAATTTGAGATGGTACTCCATTGCAACACTGACAGAGTACCCTCACAGACAAATTCAAGGTCTGTCTACCCAACTTAGAAGCAGGTGGATCATAAGTATCCATGGGGGACCCTATTCTGGCTCATTTGCTGACATAGTCCTACCATGGCCTGATGCAGTACCAGCCGTTGTTAGTTAGCCATTCACCCCCCAATGGGATGGGCAATGGGATGACTTTTGCTGTCTGTCACAGCCAGGAAAAAACAATGGCCCCCAATAACATGGAAAAAAACTCCCATTTCGAAGGGTCATTTGTTTTTCATGTCTCAAAAACAACCTCTTGTTTAATTGAAAAACGTTGAAAAGTTTGTGCCAAAGCCAGGCAGAAACCCCCACTCTAGTCAGGGCAAGGGAGTTACACGCCAAAGATAACCCCTGCTCACCCCCTTGGTAGCTTGGCACGAGCAGTCAGGCTTATCCCGGAGGCAATGTGTAAAGCGTTTGCGCAACACACACACACACAGCAGCAAAACACTAGACACACCACAAAAAGGAACTCCACACAAGGTTCTATATAAAAATAGCCTTTGTATTACCATAAACACATTCGATCATAATCACATAGATACACTGTGCCAACTGGCACTGGGCAGTATTTACATGGGATTATTTACACCAGACAGGGCCACGGGGCCACTGTCAGAATCAGCACTTAGTAAAAGTAGCACAAAATAACAATTGTAGAACACAACCAGTAACCACTGGTAAAAGTTAGGGACACCCTATGCAATACTAATCACCTTAGGTATAGATCACGCAGGGAAACATAAACACACTAGTATAAACTATACTAGGCAAAACAACCTCCTAAGCGTAAAAACACAGTTAGAGGTATGACAGGCATAAAGGCATTGCACATTACGCATAAATCACATTAGGCATAAACAGTGTACCCCCAAGCAAGGGCACAACACATGAAGACTGTCCCCGAGGCCAACTGGCGAAAGCATCAAAGAAAAAGAGCAGCCTAAATGTAGCAGCTGCCCACTAATTGCTGGGCAGCTGTGAAGGCGAAAAATGCAGGCACTCGCTGGAACAATGACGCTGGGCTCAGGGCCCTCCTTTGGGGCCCCCCACGAGTGTAGCCTCCTTGGCACCACTGTGCCCTTGTGAAGCCCCACTCCTGGACTTCTCAACCTAAATGCCCCCAAAAGAGATGTTGCAGCTGCCTACTGTCAGGTGGGGCAGCTGGTGAAAATGGCACTTGCACCCACGGGTTGTCAGAGCGCCTCTCTGTGACTCTAAAGTAAAACAATATCCCCCACGTAGCAGTTGCCCGCTACGGTGGTGCAACTGAAGGCCAGAAAGGTACTGGCACGTTGAAGTCCCCTCTGGGACTCAGAACTAAACAAAATGAACTGCCAGAACATTGCAGCGTCTCGCAACTGCCGTGCCGCTGTGAAGCCCCCCCTCCTCTGGGACTTCCAAACTATGTCAAATTATGCAGCCTCCCAATTGGCCCCACTCACCGGGTCTGTCTGGCTTGGGGCTCTCTCACTCAGCAGGCAGGACCTGCAGGCCTCCTACCGGGGCTGCGGGAGCCCTGATTCCAGGATCCCTTCGGTTAGGCACACGTCTCGGGGCTCTCGCTCACTGCACGGGAGCCCTGCCAGCCACCGCGGCACTCCTCCTCCCCTTAGCTGAGGCCGGCTGCCTCTTTCACACCGCGGGACTTGACCAGCTGCACGCGCTTCACCCGGTCCCCCTTCCTTGGGACCGGGACTTTGTTTGGGAGCACGTGAGGCTCCGGGTCATTTCCGCCTCATCACACGGCCCGCCCACAACCAGGCAGGTTCACCTGGATTCCGGGTCGTGACAGCAGCGGTGGGCTGCAGCGGTGATTCCTCTTCGGTCTTGGCGGTGATGCGGGGTGGGCACCTGCTTGTCCTTTAAGTAATCAAGGCGGGGTAGGCACCTGATAGTAAGCACCAAGTCCCTGGCGGGGTGGGCATCTGCTGGGGATATCACAAACCAACGATGGTACAAAGTCCCTGGCGGGGTGGGCACCCGCTAGGGATATAAAAACGGCAAATCTGTGGGGTGGGCACCCGCGCCGGAGTCATCAGATTGCGGGGTAGGCACCCGCTCGGTTTAAATGAACATCAGCACGGCGGCCATAATGCAGGGCAGGCACCTGCTTGAGGAGGTCAAAAATAGGTGGACATGCTGCAGGATGGGCACCTGCAAGGAAAGGGCCACGGGGGGAATCCCACACGGTGCAGCTTCGTGCTGCAGGCCCCCAGCAGTCCTCCTCCACCCCTAGATGCACTTGGCAGAAAAGTCCAAGGAAAGTCTTGTAGAAGGTAGGGGCAAAGGCTGGGCCCAGGGGCCAGCTCACAAGGCCCTCCAGCAGGGAGGCAGTCCCCAGTGGTGCTTCCTCCTGGTGCCCAGCACCAGGCCCCCTCAAGCCAGGATCAGAGAGAACATTTTACCTGGGGTCACAGCCCCTTTTTAAACACTTTTTCCTTGGTCTCAGGCTGCAAGGCAAAGGGAAAAATCAGATGCAACTGGTTCGTGAGCACTTTGTTGTGCTCAGCCCATCTCCCTATTCACAGGACAGGCTGGGGATATCAGACACACCACAGGGGGCGGAGCCAGTATTGTGGAGGGAAGGCCCAGCCTTATTCAGGGCCCAGGTGCAACTCCTCCCTCCCATCTCCATGCAGATCTCCCCATTCACCACCGGGCAGACCCATCCTGACTCCTGGAGCCAAGCACGCCAGCCAGCTCCTGTCACTCACAAGCTAGACAGGCAATCCACATTCACTGCACACAGACTTGCCAACTTCTAGAAGTGGCACTTCTCCACTAGACACATTAAATTTGCGCACACCGTCGCGCAGCATTTGCTCTCACGAGTTCGCACATACCAAACTCGCCCTTGCACTCCTCTCACATCAGAAACTACCATGGACACACATATCCCCAATGCATTCCTATGGGAGGGCAGGCCAATCTCACCACATGCACACAGAGTGCGCACGCACTTTACACTGGGACACAGTGTTAAAGTGCGCAGAAGCCAAAAACAACTAACACCAGGTCACTTTTATAAGCAAAAAGTTTTAGGGGGGAACCTGCCAAAAGGGTCAAGTCCAACAGAAGTCTTCATGTTTGATGGAGCCAACCCTCAAACCTTCACAACACTGACGTGTATCACTATGACAGGGGTTTCTGCCAATGTTCAAATTTGTCTGCAGCCCTGATGGGCAACTCTAGATGGTTTCTTGGGGTTGTGGGAGCAATGTCTTTCACCATTCTCACAGAGTACCCATTGCCTGTGAAATCTAAATCAGCCCCTAAATCTTCCAGAGGACAGGGAAGAAAGCAATTAGTTATACATCGGCAACTATCACAGTAAGGGACTCACCTGCCAGAGCCAAGCCCGCTGGTCTGAGCTGTCTTGCAAACACTCATTCCCCTGGAGGTGAGGGGACTGGTGTCTTTCCCTGGGCTGCAAGCATGACATGTTCTTGCTCATAGCAGGCACTAGGAGTAACTGGAAGTGGAAGGTTTGCTATTTTCAAAGGAAGAAGGCAGAAGTGAGATTGAGGGAAAGGATTTGCTTCCCAATCCAGTATGGCATTGATGGGAAGTCTGGTATAGCCTCATGTTCCGCTGCTTTATAAAGGAGGAGTTTTCTCCCACATCCTTTTGCCACAAAGCCTCAGATGTTCTTTATGATGGGCTTCACTTCCTGTTCTCTGGTTCACCAGGGATGTTCCAGCTTTGCTTTAGTCCTTGCTCCAGTCCTGCTGATGTCCTTGCTGCAGTCCTCCTCTAGTCCTTGACCCAGTACTGCGATATTACTTGCTGCAGTAAAGCTTTAGTCCTTGCTACAGTCCTGCTCCATTACTAGCTTCAGACCTGCTATGAACATTGCTCAATTCCTGCTCCAATTGTTGAACTAGCCCTGCTCCAGTTCTGTTCCAGTCCTTGCACCAGTCCTGCTCCAGCCCTTGCACCAATCCTGCTCTGGTCTGGAGCTCCAGTCTGCTGCTCCAGGTTCCAACTCCAAGACCCAGCTCCAGTGTTCATCTATAATCATTCTAAAAGCCCCCACTCTCTTTACTAGCCATTATTCCTCTCTGGGGATCATTCCTGTGCAAACTTTTTTTTAGAGTATTACATTACGCGAACTAGACCCGAAGATATTTGGTATCAGACAGTGCTTAATTTGTAAAATATTAAGTGTAGGTGCTCTAATTTTTTGGGAGTACACACCCACTTCCCTAGACTTGCCCACTTCATTCTGTGGCCCCATCCACTTCCTTTATCGCTCTACGCACATCCTCAAGCCTCAACACATCAGAGCCACTTCCTCACTCCTTAAGTTACGCAAGAAGCTTAAGATACATAAGCAACTACATACCTGCCCAAGTGCCTAGATACCCTCTTGGGTGATTAGTGCATTATACAACTCAATATAACATAGTATAATATAAAATATCGAAAGCCTGTGACAATAACCTAAAACTGAGCTCAAATTAGAGAATGTGTGTAAATCTCAAAATTCATCTTTAGGAAAGGTCATTTGAGCACTTGATGCAGTTTTACAAACTAAAGAGAATGGAAGGGATAAAAGAAGGAATATATTACAGAAAACAGCAACAAATGCAGGCAGGAAAGGGAGGACTGCAATGAGGAAATAAAAAAATAATGGATGAAAGAAGAAGGAAATAAGAAAAAAATGTGAAAGGAAGAAAGGAAGGGATAGAGGGAGAAAGGAAGTGAACGATGTACAATGGATGAATTGAAAGAAGAAAGGAAAAGATGAAGAAATGCTGATGGAAGGGTTGAGGATAAGAAAGGAAGACATTAAGGAAGGGATGAAGGAAGGAGCCGGAAAAAAAGAAAGTAAGGAACGAAGTGAGGAAGAAGAGAGAAATGCACCAAGGGAGGAAGGACGGATGGGGAATGAATGAGGGTGTAAGGACAAACACAACAATGATGGACAGAATGTGGATCAATGTCACACATTCACCCCAGTCAAAAGATCTGGGCCCAAATCCATCGTTTTTCCACTCCACACCACCCTGGGTTAGACAATGGCGATATGCAAATCAGCGCTGACCCTGTGCCCCATGGGAACAGTCCAGTCCGAACTACAAAAGCCATGTCCTTCCCAGAACGGAAACAAGCATCCGAGGACCGGCCCGGTTTCGAGGTAACACCTCTCATCAGCCCGGCTAGCTTGCTTCCAGTCCCAGTCAGCCGGTCCTCGGATGCTTGATTCCGTTCTGGGAAGGACATGGCTTTTGTAGTTCGGACTGGACTGTTCCCATGGGGCACAGGGTCAGCGCTGATTTGCATATCGCCATTGTCTAACCCAGGGTGGTGTGGAGTGGAAAAACGATGGATTTGGGCCCAGATCTTTGGACTGGGGTGAATGTGTGACATTGATCCACATTCTGTCCATCACTGTTGTGTTTGCAATTACCGCTCTAAGTGTACTGGGGATGCTCAGACGTGAGTCCCAGGCACTCCACACCACTGGAGTCAAGCTAGCCGGGCTGATGAGAGGTGTTACCTCGAAACCGGGCCGGTCCTCGGATGCTTGATTCCGTTCTGGGAAGGACATGGCTTTTGTAGTTCGGACTGGACTGTTCCCATGGGGCACAGGGTCAGCGCTGATTTGCATATCGCCATTGTCTAACCCAGGGTGGTGTGGAGTGGAAAAACGATGGATTTGGGCCCAGATCTTTGGACTGGGGTGAATGTGTGACATTGATCCACATTCTGTCCATCACTGTTGTGTTTGCAATTGAGGGTGTAAGGAAGCAAGAATGGAAAGAGGAAAGGCGGCATGGCTGGAGGTGCTGAGGAAAAAAGATAGGAAAGGAAAAAGATGGGTCAAAGGAAATAAAGTAGGTCATGGGAATGGATACGAGTATGAAAAGTACTGGGTCAAGGTGGGACCGATGGAACAATGACAATGTAATATTCAAAAGAAATTAAAAAAACAAAAGATTAAAATACATTTCTGTGTCCTTATCACACCATGTGTGTTTGTAAAGCACATACTCACCAGAGCAAGACTTAACACCTAATTAAAAATGTTATTCAAACTCAATGGCACAAATTTTTTGAACCGCAGAATGATTAAAGACTGAGTGCCACACCATTATTTAAATTTAATGCCAAGATCAAAGTGGGATGGGAGGAGCTGAGGAACCCCACACGGCAGAGGTTTTACTTGCTTTTTCCGCAAGATTCCCTGTTGACATAAGCGCAGGCATTGGTGGCTTAATTAGAAGGCAATGTTATTTGTTCCTATTGTCTCCCCCTTGTCGTTTGTGGTTCGTTTTCATGACGAATCAACTCGGCTGGAGAAGATCCAAGGTTTGAGGTAAGAGTACAGGTAAGTGTGGCGAAGTAAATACAGGCCACCACCAAACACATAAAGGGGGAGATAAATCGAAATCAGGCCAACCAGAATGCTGACCAGCCAGCACTATGGGCCCAGCAGCCTTTCTAACTCAAAAATACTCTGGGTATCCAAAACCACTACAACTCCCCTTTGACACCACTTTGACACCCTTTCCGTGCTGTAGCCACAATCACAGCCCCCTCTGCCTTCGCTAGCACCTTGTCTAACAGCCTGAAACCCCGCCCACTAAGTACCACCGTGCACCACACCTCACAATGCCTGACTCAACAGGGTCTCGCATGCACCCTTATACCTATAATTTCTTTTGTGGAATCCGCTCCATTACTCTGTGATATGACCTCAGCAGTGGCCGTCCCAGATGAGGGAAACTGGTAGCCGGCAGCAGTGGGCGTGCTCTTGGTAGCAGACTCCTCCGTGCACCAATGCGCTCCCAAGATACTCCCGACCCCACCCCACTACTCACAGTGGAGAGGTCCCCACCTACTCCTAAAAGAAGCAAGGACGCTGGGAAAGCAGCAGCCAAGCCTTGAACCATAACGGCTTAGCTCGAGTTAGCAAGTTTAAGAGGCTAGGTGGACTGGAGCTAATCTCTTTTAAGGAGCAAAGGCAGGGGGCAGCGGAGACCAGAAGGCTGTAATCCTAAATGCCAATGCCAAATAACAGAAGGCAAGGTGGACAGCTTGAAGGCTTCGGGCACAAGGAGAAATGGGAGCATGGAAAAAGCTGCTGGGCTGAGTGGGGATGCTGGAATCACTGGGACGTGCGTGCACTCTCACACCTTCCATCAACCTAGGTCAGGACGACTGATCGGTGATCGTGTATATGCAGTGCTGGGGGCCCTGGCCGGGGGTGTTAGCGCTGGGGAATTACAAGGCTGACGGCCCGCGAATTCCATCAGAAATTAAAAATACCTGGCAGACTCACAAACAGTGAGCTCTTATTCAGCCAGCCAGTTATTTTCTCGTTTCCATTTCCCCCAAATTTTAATGAAGCCTGAAAATCGCTGGGCCTGGGCAAACACAGTCTGTTGTTGTAGTACTAGCAGCACTGCTGCAGGTAAAGTTAGTACCGGTGCCCCCAGTACCGTACTTCGTCGTTACCTGTGGGAGTAGGCCGGCCAGCAGGGACTCGGGGCACGAAGACGACACACTGGCTTCGCCAGCGGGCCTGCACTGCCTTTAATACCTGATTAGGCAGTACTAGCACTACAGGCTAGGCTGATAGATGCTGCCAGCTGCCCTCAACACGCCACTGGCCGACTTGGCGTTGGCGATGACTCTCGCTGCGGCCATAGCTGCCAAGGTTTCAGATTGCTTATGTGTGACATTTTCATAATTTCAGTGTAATTATGAGTGACATTCAACGACTATGAGTGACACTTTTTTTGCAAGCAAAATCAAGCAATGAAGATAAAGGAAACATATACATATTAGAAATGATACCCATTTCTGCAATAGGAAACTGTAAGAACATCTTAAAACTGCTGTGAAGCACCAGAAATGGAAGTGCCCTAGAATGTGAGAGAGGCCCCATCGTAGAGCCTGAGCCAGCCTCACTGACAATGAACTCCACATTGTGCAGATTGCGGACAGTGAGTGCAATGTTGAGCTCAGCTCAGGTGCTGTAACTTTACTTATAGGGCAGGCTGCTGGCTCAGGAAGTTAGATAAAATATATCTGTGACACTCACTCCCCCCACTATTACCAACTGTCTCTCCTGTGCAGTCACCACAGACTGTATCAAAGACAGCTTGTTCTATTCCGCGCCAGTACTGCCCCTCAGATAGAAGTGCTGCTTAGAAATACCCAGTGGAATAAAAGGCCTTACCAGCCCTGACTACTACAAGATATGTTTTGTATGTTTCCATTGCCATCCTGTTTGGTGGGTTACCCTAGTTACTGTCCTGTGGGGTGTACTGTTTCAACAGTATACCCGATAGAATTAAAACATTAAAAAAAACACAAATACAAAAAGGCCTCTCAAGCAACAACAAACACACTTGCAATTACAATACCAGTGAAACTAAAAGGGCACCACAGCTATATTATGTTGTAAATGGTAGCAGTGAGCAGGTCTAATGCTAAATAAAATACAATCATGCCTCCTGACTCTTAATAAGCAGCAATACTCACTCTGTGCTCAGGTGAGCATTCTACACGTGTCTTTCACCAACTTTCAAATAAAAAAACAACTGCCTGACATGGCCATCATTACTTTTCCAAATTATTCCCTCAGGTATGAAATGAGCTAAGCCTGACAGAAGCAGCGGGGCTGTCGAATATCTTGTCTTTCTGCTTGCCTTCTGCATAACGTAGCCATCACTTCCCGAAATATGCAGTGGAACAAACCTTGGTGTTACAATAACCCCAGTCATTTTAAGGAATCAAATTAAATTCACGTTGCTTTACAGTGGGCCCTAAATAAAAGCAATACAGTGAAGATTCAAAGTGAGTCCCGAGTATAGAAAACTGTATCGTGAAGCACGGAAAAATAGGCTATCGGAGTTGAAGGACAACGCTTGGAAGGACCTTATTGAGGCTGCCGAGTCCAAAGATAGCATGACATTTTGGGCTGCAGTTTCCTTGCCAACAAAATAGACAAACCTACCATTGAGTTGGCAATAGAAGAACAGACTTGGACAGCCTTATTTTCTAAAGTATATGCAAGACAGGAGCCTAACGAGGAAGCAGAGAGACCTGAAATAGTGAACGCAGAACAGCCCTTCCTACATATTAAACTGGGTATCTCACTCCAGGATTTCATAGCCGCTGTTAAAGCAAGTATGAGTGGCAAAGCCGCTGGCCAGACGGGATACCAATTGACCTATATAAGTCTAACCTGGAGGTATGGCGCCCCATTTTAACAAGAGTGTTACAAGCATGTTGTGAAAGAGGTTTTATTACCCCGCGTCTTACGGCCTGATATCCTTGTTGGATTCTTTGATGAAGGTGCCGGGCAGGATTGTCCTAGAAAGATTACAGGGATGGACCAAAAAAATTGCATTTTAAGTGATGTCCAATATGGTTTTAGGGCTGGTTTAGGTACTAACGAGCAGATTTTGAATTTAAGTATTTTAATTGGTAAATATACTATGGCCAAAGTAGGGAATTTTTATTTGGCCTTTGTAGCTCTTTCAGCGGTTTTTGATTGTGTAGTTCATGAGAAATTATGGGGTATTTTAAATGAACTGATAGTTGACCCTGTTTTAATTCATATTTTTCAAGACAGTTTTATACTGGAGCTGCTGCAAAGGTCTATCGCCTCATTCAAAATCGAACGAGGTGTAAGGTAGGGTTGCGTATTGGCACCACTCCTTTTCTCTTTAGACACCAACGCTTTAGAACAGGAGTTGGTGCCACATACTAGGGATCCTCCATCTGTAATCTCCCCCCCAATAACACCCCTCCTTTATGCTAATGATGCCGTCCTCATGTCCCGTACTCAAACAGGACTACAAAGGGCCCTTTCTTTTTATACTAGTTTTATGGATAACCTTGGCCTAAAATTAAACGCCGCCAAGAAAAGCTTTAAGATGTCATGTGGGACAACTAGAAACAAGATTAGAAGCTTTCAGCCAGGGGGGAAATAAGGTGGAGACCATCCCCACATTCAGTTGTCTGGGCGTGCTTTTTGATAGATCTGGCTCTTGGGCGCCAGTAGTGAAGGCTCGGTCCTTACTGTTTATGAAGGCCATTGCAGCCCTTTTTAACTTCTCTAAAAAATTGGGGAAAAGGCCTCCAGAAATGTTATTAAAAATATATATCGAGCCAAGTGCGTGAGTATAGCAATTTAGTGGGCAGGAATCTGGGGATTCCAAGACTGTACCATCATTCAGAGTACGGAAAATACCTTTCTGAGGTCCCTTTTATATGTTCCAAATAGTGCTCCTGTTTTTAATTGCCATTCCGAGCTGGGTGTTACATATATTTCTGACCTGATCAAGACACAGCCAGTGTTGTTATGGCATATAATTTGGACCCCAGAGAATGCTGGACTCAACAGGGAAATAATAAGGGACTCAATGAGATTAGATAATGTTCATAACATTTTATGGCTGAAATATGTTGAAAACTTTATGCAGGATATTGGTCTCCCAGAGTATTTTATCACGCCCGATAGTATGAACTTTATAAAACGAAAAGATTTTTAAAAAATTGTTATGGCTTACCAAGAAGAAAATAGGCTAGCATCTGAGTTGAATAAACCTATGGTAATCTGTCACCAACTGACCATTACGACCATTAATATTCAACCATATTTGATGTGGGTTCAGGGTGGCTACGACAGATATCTTTTGACCAGATTTAGGTTTGGGACTTTTCACCACCTGGTTTCGTACCCAACCATAAATGATTGGTCAAGAGAACTATGTGAATGTCCCTGTGATGAGGTATCTAGACAAAGTACAATACATGTAGTTTTATTCTGTAAGTTGTATACGAATGAGAGGCTTAGATGGTTAAAACCACTTTTAAAATAGAGAGGATGGAGAAAATGCTGCCCAGCTTTCATACATTTACAGATGTTAGAAAGTTATTATTGTATTGGGTCTATGGTGGGCTTCCTAAAGAACGTATTGAGGATAAGGAAAGCAGTTAATCTTTGAACTATAGGTAACGTGCTTTGAAATGTCTACCTAAGGGACCCATATTATTTGTCTAAATATTTTATGAATATTCTAGAATTCTCCAAATGTTAGATGCCCATAAATTTGTATTTTTAATGTAATATACAATAATGTATTGTCTTTTTGTATATGTTGCTTTTATGATTTTAAATCTTCAAAATTGAATAAAGCTCGTTTTGATTTGATTTGAGTCCCGAACTTACCTGGCATTGTGGTGTGGTGCTTCTGTTCTGGGTGCCACACAGCTGTCCTGCTTTGAGACCGTCAGGGCAGGCAGGACCGGAAGGTCCTTCTCTGTCATGTCAGGAGTGGTGAAGACTTGTGAGAACTGTCTGTGGTGAGTTGGGCTCAGCTCGACATGTGGCAGACAGAACAGGGGGGATGGAACAGGAACGGTCTGCTGAAAAAGAGATATCCTGGGGCTGGTGCAGCAGCTTGTGGGCCAACAGAGAAGCAAAGTAATTTTTAGAGACAGCACCGGAAAAGTATGCCCACTCGGACCACCAAGGGTGCGAGAAGCCCAATTTGTTAGGCTGAGAAAATGTTAAATGCAAGTTGGAACAGCCATTTAGAACATTTAGCTATGGAGTGCACCGGATGCCTGGAATAATAAGAAATGTTACAAAATAACAAACAGTGCAGCCCGCCGATTCCACTTACGCCGGGCCTGGTGGGAACTTCCTACTGTTTTACACGAAGCATATAAAACGGGAAAGGAGGCCCGAGTCCAGACACGGGCCTGCAGGCGGCTGATCGCGCTGCCACTGAAAAATGATTCAATTTGTAGATTTGCACTCGCCTGGCTCTGAGTCTCACAGTGACACGGTCACTTACGTGAAAAAAACAAGAAAAGAGAGGTCAGATCAAACACTTGATCAATCTAAGCGTAATCTATATAGACCACAATTCAAGGAGTCAACACAAGATTATCACATCCGATTTGGGTGATAAAGAAAGCCCTCACACACTGACCTAGTCAGTGTCATGCTTCATCATCGGGCCCCACCGAAAGAGGCCGAATGCGGTCTATATAGATTACGCTTAGATTGATCAAGTGTTTGATCTGACCTCTCTTTTCTTGTTTTTGCATAACTAACCGGGGACTAAGAGAGTGCCTCATTCTCCCTACCTCTCCCTTTGTTGTTAAATATTATAGCAGCGCACAGCTGTGAGAGCCTCTTTTACTACCGGCAAGATAATCCCTTTCATTGCTGGGTTTTTAAAGATTTACTCCTTTGCCTCACTTATACTACTTTCACCATGGCGAACATGGGCCTGACATATTCCGAATCAGAGATAGAGGAACTGATGTCGGACACATCGATATTTGCAGATCCCCAAATATCACAGGCAATAGCTAATACCACTGAATGGGAAAATCTCACAGAGAAAAAAAGAGAGCATATCCGCACTATTCTCCATGGGACTATTCTCAAACAATATCTGATGTCAAACTCTGCACCCAAAGGGTTGCTAGTTACGAATACCCCTCGCATCTTCCTCAATGATGCCACCTTCCGCAAAGATTGGGCCATGATCGCTTGGCATTGTACACGCGACTGGCTAGTCTTAATTATCAAAACAGCGCTAAGACTCTCTGAAGCACTGATGGTGGAGATTACAGAAACTGAAAGAAACTTTAAAACCACAATCACTGGTTTTAAAAAATGGTTGGACGAACTTAACAAGGAACTGAACGAGTACAGAGATAATTTGATGCAGTCAAAAGCAACCAAATTACAAAAAGATCAAAAAAAGTTTGAGTTTGAAAAGGTGTATCCTTATTCAGCTCCTACTTTCACTCCCCCCACTCGAAACAACATGAAATCTGACCAATCTGATGATGAATCCTCTAACAGCAGTGGATCGAGCAATAGCTCATTTAAGCAAACAAAGGGAAGAGGGAATCGTGGAAATAGAAACGCAAGGGGCAGACAAGGGTACCAGGGTCAACATCAGCAATGGCAACCACCTCAAATGATGATGGGCCATAATCCCTTTGCCTTCCACCAACCTCAGTTCCCTTTCATGGGCTGGAATCCAGGTTTTATGCCCCCACCAAACTTCCAGAACCAACAAAGGCAGCCTTTTTTAGAGAGCGGCCGGAGAGGAAGGGGAAAGCGGAGAGGCAACAGCCGAGTCACCTGGGAGGAGGACGACTCTGTAGCGAGTCACACTCGCAGCAACCAACAACCAGGAACGAGCGGGATGTAAGCCTAGTGACCAACCTTTCTACCAGAGTACTAACACCCACTGAAGTACAGGTGCTTGAGAGAGGCCTGGGCTTTGTTCCTAAAGCTAGACCTGACAAGTTCAAGCTCCACTGTGAACTTGCCAGCTTTTTCCGAAAACTGAAACTGAAAGCTTTTTTTGAAGGAAAGGATGACCCGAACGAGGCTACAAGAAAAGGTGATACAGGTTTGAGACCAAGTTCAACCTTCACCCCTCCTCCTCACACCACACCTGCAGCGATTACTACCTTCGAGCAGGCTGTGTTTAAAGACCTAGAGTCCTGTGAAAACCCCGTGGTTTTCGGTAACTTCAGCACTGCTGAGTACCAAGCACTGCAACAACTGCAAAATGACAGTACGATCACCATTAAGCCGGCCGATAAAGGTGGGGGCATTGTTATCCAAGACACTGCTGACTACGAGAAAACATGCTACCAACTGCTTGGGGACACCCGGAACTACACCCCACTAACAATAGACCCCACTGCAGTCCTCACCAGTAGGATCACTACCCTTGTTCAACATGCAGAGGAAGAAGAACATGTGTCTAAAAATGAGGCGGCGTTTCTGAGGAATTCCAAACATGTAATTCCATATTTTTACACATTACCAAAAATGCACAAAAACAGACTTCCTCCACCAGGCCGCCCCATTGTCTCGGGTATTGGTTCTCTCCTTGAGCCCCTATCCGAGTTCTGTGACTACTTCCTGAAACCTTTGGTGCAGTCCACTCCAACTTACCTTAAGGATACCAAAAGTCTCCTACGCCTACTATCAGATGTAACCTTCCCTGAAAATTCAGTCACTCTCGTTACCCTGGACGTTGAAAGTTTGTACACTAGTATCCCCCAGGACGATACGATCAGAGTCCTGGGAGAATCACTAGACTCCACCGAATGGGATTATCAAACACCTAAAGCCTTCATCATTGAGTGTGCAACAATTGCCCTTAAAGATAATTACTTCTCTTTTAAAGACAAGCTTTATCTTCAATGCTCAGGTACCAGCATGGGCAGCATTTTTGCTCCAAGTGTGGCGGGGTTGTATGTAGCAGATTTTGAGGCTAAATACATCCTACCCACCTCCCAATCTTTTTCATCTTCAATGCTCCTGTGGAAGCGCTACATAGATGACATCTTGTTACTATGGACTGGGAATGACACCGATCTCGATCTATTCCTCAACTGGATTAACACTCTAGACCGGAACCTGCGGTTTACAAACACCAAGAGTAGATCTGAGATTGTCTTCCTTGATGTTGAGATCTCGGTGCAAGGAACTGGCCTTAGGACTAAGACACATCATAAGCCTACTGCAAAAAACAACCTCCTAGAGTTCAGTAGCTTTCATCCGCGCCCTTTGAAGGAAAACCTCCCCTATGGGCAATTTTTGAGACTTAGGCGCAATTGCACCTCCCTTTCGGACTTCAAAAAACAGTCCCTAAGCCTCACTGGGAAATTGAAAGACAGAGGATATCCTGCACCTATCCTGAGCAAAGGTTTCAAGAGAGCGAGGAACCAACCAAGAGAGGCACTACTAGAGGAGAAAGTCATCAACCAGAGAACAATGCCCCTCACGTGTGTGACAACATACAGCAGTTTGTCTAACATGATGAAAAAATCCATCAATAAACATTGGAATATTCTGACCTCTTACAGGGAGAATTGGGAGAAACCTCTTTTCTCTTTTAAAAAAGGTCGTAGTCTAAAAGACGCTCTGGTGCACACCCGTCCTAAAGAAAAAGTCTCTGACCCCACACCGACAGTCACCAGCGCTTGGGGTATGCCCAAAGTTGTGGGGCATTTCCCGTGCTCCAATTGTAGTGTCTGCCACCTGACAGAGGCAACTAAAACTCTTTCACTTGAAGCAGGCAAAGTATGGACCCAAAGGGAACATACTAACTGTAACACCATGAATGTGGTGTATTTGATCACGTGTCCATGCCAGCTACGGTATGTTGGCATGACAACGCGCAGAATAAAACAACGCATCTGCGAGCATCGGAGCAATGTCCGATGCAAAAAACTAACCACTAAATTGAGCCGCCATTTTTTGGACAGTAACCATACTACGAATGACATGAGGTGGACGGTAATCGAAGAAGTGAAGGGTACAACCAACATTACCAGTAGACTTTTTGAAAAGGAGCAACGTTGGGTGTATCGTTTGGGCACCAACGTCAATGGGCTTAACGATGATATTCCGTGGAGCTCAGTATTATCTTGAAATAAGTTTCACTATCTCTGGTATACCATTCCAACCATTACTGGGTATTTTTCTGCCTGCCTATAAACAGTCATTCCGTTTTCCTGTGATTCACACTAATGACTAGCCATGCTCACACAGATCAGTCCTTACCATTAGTTTATGCTCCCAGGTACAGCCTATTGCCTCCAATATAGATTAATTTTTATTAATTTTATTAATACTGAAAGAATGACAAGCAGCTTCAGCTCTGTGTCTACTAATACTTATGGCATTAGCACTAGCGCTACTGCGCTACTCGTCCCTAATAGCCCAGCCGACTTTCAAGCCTCGTTCTACACAAGACTAGGTGGGCGTGGACGTCTCCAGCCGACATTCAAGCCTCGCTCTGATCAAGACGGGGCCCTCCGAGGTGGGCGTGTGCGTTCCAAGCCTCTTTCTCGGCTAGACACGCCCACCCGGAAACAGGTCGCACACGCGACCTTTCTGTTTAAAAACAGGTTTACCGGCCCCGTCTTTCTATCCTCGGGGTCCGGATTTGAGGCCACAACCAGGTTTATCAGCGGGTCGAGAGCGCTGAGGGCGTGAGTAACCACGAAACCAAGACCGCTGCTCCTTCTGCCAATAGAGCTAAGTATCTGCTCGTGTACAGGCTTTGCAATTGTACCATTTCTCTACTTTTAGGATGTGCCAGGTCACTCCGACCCCCTCCCGAGACCCATGGTGCTAGTAGCGCCCCTTTTGAAAGTGAGAGTTATACCTTCTATTACCAACTTGAGGGGCACAGACCTTTAGGTCCATTGATCCCTTCATAAGGAGTACACGCATTCGCGTTTTTAATCTCCCATTTTTAATCGTTTGTCTTGTAAATAGCACACCTCTAGCACATCACTTCCCAGAGCTATTTGCTATCATCCTCTAGGGGCTATTTGGATGGTGCATAAAATCTATGTTTACTTTGGGAACACCACTTGAGCCACACATCATGGAGCACTATGACTACTCAGGAAGGCTCATATTAACAATGTTCATGTTTGTCTTCTGTTTGTCTGTGTTTTTTCACTTTACAGGTGCAGTGACACTCCAAATTTACGGAGTATTTTTTTGGAATCGAGTATTTTACTCTTCCAATATTTTTATGCACTTTTTTCACTCTTTATTTTCACTTTCACGTCCCCAGGTCAGGGTGGGTGATTAGAGAGCCCACACCGCCGGGGTATAGTCCTGAAGAATGCCACGGTAATATACCACCCTTATGGCTGAAACATGTTGACTAAAAGAAACTGAGTATATTCTGTATTTTACCAATCTTGAACCTTGGCATGTAAATACAGACACGTAATACTCTTTACTTTGTGCCTCAGGGATCATTTATTAAAAAAAAAAATTTCGATACCCTTTTTTTAGGCACTTTTAATATTTCACTGTAAACAAGAGCACGCCCTCCACACACAAAACCAGCTCCGCAGTCTTTCTGGCGTCGTAGCACACCGAAGAGGCATTCGGCCTCTTTCGGTGGGGCCCGATGATGAAGCATGACACTGACTAGGTCAGTGTGTGAGGGCTTTCTTTATCACCCAAATCGGATGTGATAATCTTGTGTTGACTCCTTGAATTGTGGTCTATATAGATTACGCTTAGATTGATCAAGTGTTTGATCTGACCTCTCTTTTCTTGTTTTTGTATAAATGGCCTTATCCAGTAATTAACATCAGTAGTAGTCATTGGCAGTGATGAACATAAATACCTTCAGTCAAAAATGGCCATCAATCAATCCAAGCTGTAGTAAGCCTTAATAATTGTCAATCAAATAGCATTTGTATAGTGCAGCACGGTCACCCCTAGTAGTATCTGGGCACTGAGGGTGCCAGGTCTCCATCAAAAAGTCAAGTCGAGTTTCTTTTCGAAGTCCATCAAAGAGGGTGCAGTTTGGAGGTTAAGGGGCAGGGCATTGCAGGTCTAGGCGGCAATATAGGAGAAGGTGTGCCCCCTGCTGCAGCTGCAACCAAGGCAGGGGTGTCTGCAAGGGCAAGAGAAGAGGATCGCAGGTGTCTTGCGGATAGGTGGAAGTGCATTCGATAGTTGATGTACGATGGTCTTTGATTGTGTAGAACTTTGTAGGCATGCATGAGGATCTTGAACTGGCATCTCTTCTGGATGGAGAGTCACTGGAGGTTTCTGAGGTAGGGGTGATGTGGGTCTGTTTGAGGAGGTCTGGGATGAGTCTGGCTGCTGCATTCTGTATGGTCTGGAGTCTTTTGAGGATCTAGGAGGAGATGCCTGAGTAGAGAGCTCCGCCATGATCAAGGTGGCTGGTGACAAGGGCCTGGATAAGGTTTTCTCTGGTGTTTACTGCGATCCATCTGAAGATTTTGTAGAGCAAGCAAAGGGTGTGGAAGCAGGAGGAAGTGACTTTGTTGACTTGCCATTTCATGGCTAGTTTGCTGTCGAGCATGATGCCAAGGCTGTGCGCATGCTCTGTGCTTGTGGGAGTTGGTCCAAGTTCTGCTGACCACCAGCTCTGGTACCAAGCAGAGGTGCTGTTTCCGAAGATCAGTACGTCTGTCTTGTTGGAATTGAGTTTGAGGCAGTTGTCTCTCATTCATTTGGCTCTGTTGGTCATAGCGCACCGGCAATTGGTTTTGGCACTGGAGTGGTCCTCAGTGAGCGAGAGAATACGTTGAATGTCGTCAGCATAGTAGATATCGTTGAGTCCGTGAGATCTGATGATGTCTGCAAGTGGGTCATATAGGATTAGAACAGGGTGGGGCTGAAGGAAGATCCTTGGGGTTTGCCACATATGCTGTATTTGGGTTCGGAGGTGAACTGAGTTAGCCGGATGCTCTGAGTGCATCCTTGGAGGAAGGAGGCAATCCAATTTTGCTGTATGCTGAAGTTGTTGAGCCTGTCATTGTTGGTGGGGTGGGAGACAATGTTAAAAGCTACAGAAAGGTCGAGAAGGATCAGGGCTGCAGTTTCACTATGGTCTAGGAGGGACCTGATGCTGTCTGTGGCAGCGATCAACGAGGTCTTGGTGCTGTGATTGGCATGAAATCCTGATTGTGAGGTGTCAAGTTGGTGGTTTTGTTCCAGGTGTTTCAGCGAGTTGTAGATGGATATTTTTTTTGACTATTTTGGCCAGGTAGGGAAGGCGGGAAATTGGTCGAAGCATTTTGAGTTTGCTAGGGTCGGTGGAGGGTTTCTTTAGGAGGGGTCTGACCTCTGCGTGTTTCCAGCTGTCAGGGACGGTTGATGTGGAGGCGGAGGTGTTGATGATGCAGGTTACTTTAGTGCTGGTTGAGATAGTTCTGAGGTTGAAGAGATGGGTGGGTTAGGGGTTGGTGGGCACCCCAGAGTGGATGGAAGACATAATGGCTGTGGTGGTCTGACTGGTGAAAGGAGGCCAGGTGGTGATGATTCAGATGGTGTGCATTGGTCAGTCAAGGATGTTGAGGTTGAGTTCCGTGGGTTGAGGGTGAAATTGTTGTAGATGGAAGAGATCTTGGTGTGGAAGTATTCTGAGAGGGAGTCATAGAGTTCTTGGGAGGGATGCATGGTGTTCTCTGTAGCTGGCAGGTTGGAGAATTCCTTGACTATTTTGAAGAGTTCCTTCAGGTGATTTACTGATGTGTCAATGTGGGCTGTGATGTCTGATTTATTCGCTTCCTTGATGCATAGGTGGTAGTTGCTGAGGGCTGTTTTGCGAGCGGTTCTGTCGTACGGGTTCCTTGTGGTGCGCCAAAGTTTCTCAATTCAATAGTCATTGTGCTTGATGGTTCTGAGCTCTGAGGTGTATCAGCTGGCCTGTTTAGAGGTTTTGTTGTTTTTTTGTTGGTTTTTATTGGGACGACTCTGTTGGTGCAGTTGGTGATCCATATGGAGACGTTTTGGGTGACATGGTCACTGTCTGATGACACTTCAGGTTGGGAGGAGCTGAGGGCCTGTGCCCACTGTGTCTCAGTTACCTTGCTCCAGCTGCAGTGGGGGTAACTATGATGCTTAGAGGAGGCGTGCTGAGCATCGGAGATGGTAAAGTGAACAATGGCATGGTCAATCCAGGTGATTTCTGTGATTCTGTTGCTGGCGGAGAAGAGGGATTTGGGTGTTTGGCCGGCTTTGTCCGTGGGTTGGGTGACCAGTTGAGTGAGGCCAATATTCTTCATCTATTCAAGAAGAGTGAAATTGTATTCATTTGTATTGAAATTACAATAATATAATCAACTGTTACACAAGGGTGTACAGAGAATTCACACTGTGTGTGATATATTTTATTGTATGCTTCCCCTTGCATATAATCTCTTTATTCATCACTCTGTTTTCCTTTTCCAGGCCAATTATCAGTCTCCATCATCATGGGCCCTACTTCAGTATAGATCCTAGCACCTAAGGTACTCAGAAATCACACTGCGTAGGGCAGCTTAGTAAAGATTCTGTGCCTGGTTGTGTCAACCAGAAAGAGCAGAGCAGTATCATTGCACTAAGATGTAGGGCTGTTCTGCTTTCTCCCTGGTCTGATGCACTCAATACAGCCGTGGACAAATGCAGATGCTTTGCCCTAGTTCAAGGTTGTCTTACAATATCTCAAGCATAGTTTTTGTGCAGGAAGGGTTCTCTTTCATCTCAATAACTATGTTTTATGACTTTTTCCACATTGTTAGTGTGCTGTTCAATATAGCACACACTCAAAATGGGAATAACGAGTAGGAAGGAAAACTATTTTCCTCATTACACCTGCCTCGAGGAGGCACAAGATTTTGGCACATATCCCTGTCTAAAACTCTTTGTAGATAGTGATTTGCATCAAACCCTATGGGTGGCTGCATGGGAATGCCTACGCGACATTCATGTAACGCTCCCATGACACAAAGTAATGCAAAGTAATGCATCACAGGGTACAGCATTTTTTTTGGGTTACAATCCAATGCAAATTATTATTTGCTTGGATTGTAATTCCCGCCTGAAGACTTTGTGGCATGTTTGCATTAAAATTGTAAAGCAACACTGACGCAAAGCATATGTAAATCTGGGAGCTAATCTTTTTCTGGTGGTTGATATACACCACACCTTCTTAACCTATCCACCAAGGATGTCTCAACAAAGGGAGAGATATAAAGGATGGTTTCCAGTGGGATCTTCATTGTTTGGACATGCTTGATCTGAAATGGTATAGTGCCAAAATTATTGGGTCTCTAACTCTGTTGTGTGCGATTATAGATTCCGAATGAATTTCCTGATTCATGACCTTATATAGGTACAATTTGCGTTGCCCTTATATAGGCATAGAAATCCAGTTCTTATTGAGGCATAACCCATGCTACCCAAATATAGGCATGGCTACTTCCATCCGTTCATCTGCATCACAACGATTTCTTGGAAAACCAGGCTCTTAGGCAGAAGGGACTTCCCCTAGCCTGGATATTGATTTCTCCAAGAAACTCATTAGTATGTATGAATAACTATTCCTTAGGGGTTTATCCATGACGTTCATATGCCCAACTTTACGTCAAAGCTGGCATTCCTAAACACCTTCAAGGTATAAATATACCTTCACTTGCTATAGCAAAGCATGGTGTGGTTCCGTGCAGTTCGACTACCTACTTGCCCGACGCAGCTCGCTACAGCAAGTGCCGGAGGAAGCCTACTCTCCAGCTGACACACTGACAAAGAAGCTGTTATCCTCCTGCCGAGAATCCAGCTCCAGTGTTTCTGACTCCCCTTGTGGGGTGTTGGGAAATCGAGTCCCGAGACAGAGATACCAACCTCTTTCATTCGGAAGGTATGGAGCTGATTAAAACCTAGAGAAACCTTTGGCAATTCTGGCAGAAATAAAAACTTATTTTAAGCAGCACCTACTTCTTCCCTGATACTAGACCTAGTTTAGATACATTGGGGTAGGTGTATTTTAGAAGCACCACTTGAGTATTTTAGCCTGTGTTATTTATGTATGTATTTTTAAATGTCATAGCAACAGACAATGCTTTTACAGTATTAATTTATATTACTGTTCTCGCTGTACACATTATACTTTGCATTCTGTCTAACGATTGTAGCAGTTCATCTCTCCTGCATGAGAAAGAAGACTGTTCATTAAATCCCTTTTATTGAAACGCCTGTCTCTCTATTTCGGTGCAACTCTGTAGAAACGAAGCATGCACGATTGACTGAGTAAAATTGTTATCTATTGTTTCCACGACTCTGAAGATATTTGTTCCAGTCCTAGAAAAACAAAGTTGTCATGTTTATGCGGTTGTCAGAAACTAATCCCTTCTAGTTTATTCGAGAAAGTTTCTGGTGACCTCTGAGTTAGTCGGCACACACAATGCGCAGAGCCTTTTGGGAATATAGGAACTACACTTCAACTCCTCTGAACTTTTCTCCTCTTAGTTACTGTAAGTAGCCTCTGAAATCATCCCATCCTTTTCTTTTCCGCTTTCTGGTCCTCATTTTTTAGTGCTCTAAAGCGGTCAGTCTCATTTGTGCTGTCAGGTATCAGGATATTCCCTGGCACCTATAATGGCCCTTAAGTGGTTTTCAAATTCCTGCCTATTGCTGATCACTATTAGAACACGGTTGGACATATTAATCCCAAATTCACTCCTCGACAAACCGCGTGGTTTACTTCTATGAGTGGCTCCCGTGAACCTATAAATAACTATTTTTCTAGAGTCACTACAATTCTGCTCACGGTGCGCCTCGGGACTCATGCATGGATTCTGTCCCCTCACCGTCCTGGGGCATATTTTATCTTAAGCCTTCTAAGTCACAGCATTTCCACTCTTGAGTAGGGGAAAGATTTACAAGCTCCTTGGGCCACTTTTGCGTATTTTTTTAACATGGGAAACGTGACGCAAAGTGGCGCAAGGGGCCTGTAAATCTGCACCTAGATTCTTGCAAGAATAGCAATTCACATATTTCCTCGGTCACAGTATCTCTGTTTCTAGATGGACCCCGAGGACCCAAGTAAGAATGGTGTATTTCATGCCTCCAGAATCACACCAACTCTGCTCCTAAGTGGACCATGATATATTCCCCTAATAGTATACCCCTTTCTAATCTTATCTTAAATGGTGCAATTCAGATGTAAGGTTCTAGAATCGCCTGCTCAGCTATTGTTAAAGTTTGCATGTTTAGATTAGTACTGGCTTTTTATCATGTGGATGAGATGTCTATTTGGATGTCTATTGAAATAAAAGCCAGCAGATCGTATCCAGAGTATTCAGCATGGCGACGAAGATGGGCTACAAACCCAAGCGTAACCCTATTGACCTTGGTAAATATAGTCTTCATTGATCACATCCTTCTCTAAAGAAGGTTGCAAACCTGCATCTAAACATCAAGTAAATTAAATTGGGAGCTCCCTATTGGAAAACATACCAAATACAGATGTCAAAGATATTAAGTATGATTAGTATATTTAAGCACGACTATACGTCTATCACTATTCTTATTCACTTCAAGCTTAATGATAGCTTCAAGCTCACTGTGACGTGTCTGTAATACATATTTAGTCCCACATTGACCTCCTTATGTAAAGTCCACACCATAAGCCATGCACAGCAAACAGAAAAGCTGTGTTTTGAACCACCCAGAAAGCACTTTAGTGCATGATAAAAGATGAGAAAATGCTACGCAGGTCGTACAATACTATACAATGAAATTACCCATGCATTAAGGGGTCTTAATGGACCTAAGCACTAATAAGAATCAAAGGCTCAAGGCCGTGTAACTTGACATTTCTAAGCAACAGAATCCCAAGCAGTAATGCGCTGCAATGGCCTTAGTGGCTGTAATATGGCTATAGGCATCAATCAGTATCAAGCAGTAATACATCTCAATAGTCACAGATAATAATGAGCTTGAATGACCGTGTAGCGATGAAAAGAAAGGAGCATTGTGGGATATTTTTCAGAACCGAAACAGCAGTAAGAGGTTACTAGGGTCAGATTATAATCATTAGAGCCTTTAGCTTTAGTTTAATTTAGTTTCAGCTTACAGTTGGACATAAAAATAAGCACCATGTGCACTCCTTTAGAACTTGTTTCTCAAGGAAGCAAAGGGAAGCAGTCCAAGACTTGCTAAGGGAGGTGATATGGGGAAGGGGGTCATAACTTATTTAGGCAAATAACATGAATACATAATGTATTGCTCAGTCTGTGCTTTTACATGAAAAGAAAAAGTACTTTTTGTACAGCATACAGCGAAATACCATACATCTAAAATGTAACTTGCAAAATATGATATTACCTCTGGGGAGACAGTATTATTTGGGACTTACTCTAGATTTGTACAGGTATTAGCCAGAAGTATGGGAGCAATATCAGGTGTCCTAATGCCTGTAAAGGTGGTGGTGGTACAATCGCCTTTCACTTTATTCATAAGGCAGTAGATGCGTAAAAGAAAAACAGGTTCGTAAATTGCTACAAAACATCGTTACATATAACAACAGTTTCAGGTAGTTAGTTACTGGGGATACACGAGTAACAAAGGTATGGATCAGGTGTGGGGAAGAAAAAACAGTCAGGGGGTAGAGAGATTTCGGGGTGGGAGGGAAGGAATGGAAGAGGAAGAATAAAGAGTGTGGGAGGGGGAAGGGAACAAAACAAGGCGACTAGAAAAGAAACTGTGTCTGAAAATCAGGAGGGTAGGGGGCCGGTCCAAGAGGGGAACCAAAGCCAATCTCCTCAATAGTTGCGTAAGGCAACTCCACCGGTCATCGGCCAGACGTTGCTCAGTTGCTGCTGTACATCAGAGGGTTGAAGTATCAGCCTCGGGGATGTCATAAAAAAAGGTTTCAAAGAGAGCGCCTATCATGGTATGCTGTGCTGAGTTACCAGCGATAATGGTAACAATCCCAAACCTCCGCTGTGTATGAATCCCATAACACTGTGGACTCTCTCAGGAAGGTATCTGAGACTCAAGGGCATAAATGCAGGATCCCTCCCAACAAGGGGAGAAGGAGTGCTTCGGCAAGGGGCACCAAAGAGGAGGCCAATAAAGGCAATTTCCCACTACGTGTGAATCCCTTAACACTGTGGACTCTCTTAGAGGGGAATCTGAGACTCCGGGGCAAAAATGCTAGATCCCTCTCCAGCAATCATCTCTGGTCACCTTACACAATGCTTCACTAACCAGGTATGGGGAGATCACAGTGCTCCACATAAGGGTTAGTGAATGCGGCAGGGTGACTAGGGTCACAAAAACTCACTGTGAGGCCTCACATTGTAGATTATTTGCTGAGATATAGATGGGAAATGTCCAATTTTCTTGTACTACTCCTTAAAGCATTCTTCTATTCAGCCATTCCATAAAGCAGGGAACCTCCATGTACTTCTCTCTAGGAGTTACATAGCTCTTACCCCAAAAGTTGGTTCAAAACAGTTTCCTCTAACAGAACGTGGAAATGTAAGTTTCCTCTTCTTGCACCTGGAAAGAAGAATTGGTAGTTAGTGACCCCAACTGTGTAGATCAGATGCCTATCATTCTCTCCACTGGTGTGATACCCCTTGCACTATGGCATAATGAATTGTTTTTATGCCACCTGTTTTTGAAGGTAGTGCCTAAGCAATCTACAGATGCAAAACTGAGAATATTTTAAGGCTGGTCATGACTTTTGTGTATTCCTCCCAGTCTGGTTACACTACGGTCTATGCCTTCTAGTGTAAGCACAAAGGAGGGATGAGCTGAGCAATTCTTATCCAGTAGTTCCAGAACAAAAGTTCAAAATCAATCAATCAATCATGGGTTTGTTAAGTGCAACTACTCACCCTTAAGGGTCTCAAGGTGCTGGGAGGGGGGTTGGAGGTGCAACGTCCTGTCCAGCAAGGAGGAGGTCTATCGAAGAGCCATGTTTTGAGTCTCTTGTGAAGTTGGGGAGTGATGCTGTCTGTCTGAGGTGAAGTTACAGGCTCTGGCCACGAGGGAGGAGCAGAGCGTCCTGCCCATCTGTACGACCTGGTGTGAGGGACAACAGCGTAGGAGAGCTGGACTGATCGTAGGGTCCTTTGGGGTGCGTGGAATGTGAGTCGGCTATTCAGGTATGCTGGTCCGGTGTTGTGGAGGGCTTTGTGTGCGTGAGTGAGAATCTTGAAGGGGATTCTTACCTCGATGGGGAGCCAGTGGAGTGTGTGCAGGTGCTGGGTGATGTGGCAGTGTCCTGGGAGGTTGAGGATTAGTCTGGGGGCGGCGTTCTGGATGTTTTGAAGTTTGGCGGTGAGGTTGGGGGTGAGGTTTTTGTTGATTCCGGCATAGAGTGCGTTGTCATAGTCAAGTCTGCCAGTGACGGGGGCGTGTGTGACGGTCTTTCTATGTTCAAGGGGGATCCATTTAAAGGTCTGGTGTAGGAGGTGGAGAGTGTGGAAGCAGAAGGATGCAATTTTGAGTTCGGAGTCCAGGAAGATTGCGAGATTGCGTGCATGGTCTGTGGGGTGGGCGGGCTTCCGAGGGCGGGGGCCACCAGTTGTCGTTCCAGGCATCGGGGTGTGAGAGAGAGAAATATCCTCACCTCCCACCTGTGAACCTATTAGGGTAACAGTTCTGGAGAAAAATGGAGCAGGAAGGGGTGATGGGTGCCCCTACTCTTCAAAGTGCCCTTTGCCTCCTATTCTCCACTTTTTAGAATTTGATCCATTTTAAAGGACCTCACGAATACTTAAATAAACCTTGAAATTCACATAGCTGTCTGGTGGGCTCCTCTGAACTTCCATCTTATATACAATTCCCATGGAGGTGATTCAAAATTAGTCCTTAAGCTTCAGCAGTCAAACACAGCACATATGATCCACACTTTATCTTGTACAGATGCATATGTTAAACATACATACAAAATCCAGGCCTTACATGAATGGAGTGAAGGACACATTTTTAGCATACCGGTAGATAATTTTAAACAATGTTAGAGGCAACTTTCCCAGTGCAGTCACCAAGTAAAATGGCCTGTCCAGCAGGTATCAGTTGTTGCTGTGGACAATGTAAGTCCTCTAAAGACAGATGACTAAACAGTAGTCACACGCAGACAAGGTGAGCACACATTGAGTGTCCTTCCTGACCACATGAGGACTGCTTCCTCAAACAATGGAAGTGTATTGCATACATTCCTGTGGCTGAAGGGTGGGGGCCTGGGCATTGCATTAACTAGCATTGAGAAGAGGCTTCTCTTTCATTTTCTATAAGGAAAGTGTTAATAAAGAACTGATAACAATTTCTTTCTGAGCAGTGACATTTTTCCAGATGGAACAGTTTTTTAGAACTGAATTTATGTAGTTGAAGCTGACGAAGTTTCCTGGGAGGGGCAGGCCTTTAGTCTGAAACAGAACCCACAGTGGTTCAGAGTCCTTAGAAAATGGATCCACTTCCTCTGTCTGGAAAGTGTGTCAGAAGTTACATTTTTGGCTCAAAATAAAGTTCTGAGGGCATCTCTGCTCATCCCTTGGTAGCTATGGCACAAGCAATAGGCATTTCCTAGAGAAGTGTATGCTAGGTTTAGGTAGTACCAACACTTAAAAAAATCACAGCACAATAAAGCATGCAAATGAGCAAAAAGCATCAAGATGAACAAAATAGGTAATGGGCAAGTTTTCAAATATTAGGGAAAAAGTGCCACGAAAACGTAAAGAGGCAGTCAGAAGTTAATGTTCATAATTGACAGGATTTAGGAAGGATTTCAGGTATATTGTCATTGAGTTGCGGCTGGATAAACCAAGCAGGGTGTCCTGGTCAAATATTTTACCATCTTTTTAGGGACGCCTTAACCGTCCACTGGGGAAATATTCAAGACATTGGTGAAGTTAATTAGACCCCATAAGAACTTCCAATGTATAGCACATGTTTTAAAGGAGAAGGAACTACTCTTTACTACAGTTTAGAAGAGCAAATATCTGAAAAGCTTGCAAAAAAGGTTTGAGGAAAAAGATGAAAAATATTGGGTGAGCATGCAGACAAATACAGGTTTGCTGCATTATGTATAATAGTGGGATGTAAACCATAAATTTCTTTCTAATGCCAAGTTATGTTTCACTAAGGAAGGGATTGTGCGCTAGAATACTCGAAGAGCTGTTGTGTAACCAGGGTTCTGTATATCATACCAGTCTCTGAGATGTGAGTGAACAGCATCCATAGCCTTCAGTTTCTGGAGAAGCTGGTGGCCAACCTAAAGTGTCTAGAAGCCTACTTGCTGAAAGAGGGAAGGAGTGTTTCTGGCCTGCAGGAAGAGAGACTGTCCAGGAGATGAAGCCCAGTGAGTTCATAATGTGGGAAGCACCCAAGGAAAGCCTACCACCACAAAGAGCAAAGCCAGCAGTGACATACTCAGAGTCCCCTACCCAATTTTACAGTTTTGCCTGGGAATATACCCTAAGCCCAAAGAACTGGTGCTGCCAATGTCATGAAAAAGAGCATTGTTGCTTCCAAAAGGAAAGCCCTTAATGGACTACAAGCAGCAACTGTCAAATACATGAGTTAGCCTGGAGCTTGCAGTTGTTGAGCCTGAACACTTGCCTGCACCACTCCAGGGAGGCCACCACTGCTGAAGATGAGTGCCTCTGCACAGGCTTACGAAGCCAACTTTAATCATTGGTCCCTTTTTGAATATGAGGTCATGAGGTCATCAGAATGGATGCGGTCTTTGGGTCTAGATACTCCCTTCTATTAGGGGGCGTGGTTCTTGGACTCTTGCAATGGACTACAATGTAACTCAAAAGTCATACATTGATTGATGGAGTATTTGTACATGTTCTATTGGCTAACACTGCCACATACACACTGTACGTTGTCAGGATTTTTTCCTAAAACTGTGCAAAATGCTAAAAATGTTAATAAAAAGATTTAAACTAAAAAATAAGGTAATCAGTACTAAAACATGCATAAGAGCCCGCCGCATGGACTTGATACATTTTTGGTTGAGGGATAAGAGGGATGAAAGTCTTTGAACTGAGTTATATCATTGATCGGGTGAGTATGTGAAGTAAAGCTGCAACAGTGCCGAATCGATGCCTAGGAATTGGCAATCATGGGATATCAGCTTTTGTGGCAGGAGAGAATACAGGAAAGGAGTTGTAACACTTTACAGAGAACTGTAACTCAGGGTACAACTGTGTAATTACATTCCAATTGAACTGTCATCATTTAGTTTTGCAGCATAGTGCTGTTCTGTCTTTCTTTTGCCTGGAGATAACTACTGGGTTTGACTATACGTTATGGTGTCTGTTATTTCCTGAGGAGTTGCGAGCTCTTGCCCTCAACATTATTTCCCTGAGAAGCCTTTGGCTGATTAACCTTGTTATTCTGAACCTTAGGTATAGAAAGAGTTGAACTTGACCCAGTTTGCAGAGTTGTAGAAGGACGGACGTTAGGACACGAGTGGCAAACGATCTCAACCACCACATTGAGGCAAAGTAACCCTGACCTTTCCTCCCTGTGCCCTGCCCAAATTGGTGCCTGACAGCCAGTACACAGACCAGGGGAAGTGGGCATGTGGGCGCAACTGTGGAGGTCATCTGGTCAATGCACTTTGAATGTTTTACACCTGTGAAGTAGTTGTCCATGGTCCCTGATATATAAACTATTAGTTATGGTGTGATAATTCTAATCCAAGAATGGCCTGTAACCTTGGAATAAGGCCATGTGAGGGAAAATCCACTATACACCCTCATAAAGAGTTTGCTACAAATTTGGTGAAAGGATATTAGGGAGCATGTACTAATCAATAATTCCATTTTGTATCCTGGCACCAAAATCCGTAGATTATATAATGTGTCCCCTAAACCGGGAATAACCCGTGCCCCAGGAACATAAGATCCTGGTTGGTTTCTCCATGGCTCGTGGTGGGTGCAGAGTTTTGCACGGTCCGGGTAGGACAAGATTAGGCTAGTGGGATTGTTGTGTGCACAAAGGTAGGTCTGGGGCTGTGCAGTGCTCCTGCCTGCAATCCTTCCATATTCATGCATCGGTCCTGGGATTATTTGGGCTGGATACACCATTTTTTGTATTGGTCCAGAGTGGTATCATGTTCTGGATCAATAATGGCAGGAATATAGGTTGACAGTAGTGGGGTGATTACCTGCCAAGTCAATTGTGAATGATTTTTGATTTTATTTTACATTTCTGATTAAGTGGTCAGCCAATGAATAACAACCTTTATGGGTATTGGTGATGCTAGACAGAGTACAGTCAGAGTTAAGGAATTAATTCATCGTTTTTGAAGATTATTTTGGCTAAATATGTTGCTTCTCATATACAAAAAATTTAGCTAGAAGCCTTTACTTTCCTAAGGATTACTTTGTGAAATTTATAGTGGCATTGCATACTTTTGTGTGACACTATTTTTTCTTAAATTGTGTTTTTGCGATTCCATTTTTTTGTCATTTTTCTTTTGTGTTAAACTTGCTACTATTTTGCTAGAGTCACTGTTGATGAGAGTTATTGAGTGGAATCGTCCTATAAAAGTTGGATAAGGTAGAAAAAATGTAAATGTTAGATTGACATCATTTGCTCATGGGCAAAGAGGCAGCCAGTTCAGTTAGGCAGTACTTGAGATTGACTTTCCTCTAAGGCTTAAATATGGGTCTACTGTTGCAGGCGGTTTGTCCAATCAGTTATGCAGGGACGTTGATGTTCAGATGAAGCATTTGGTGGACAGTCCTTTGATTAGTGCTAGTAAGAATACAAATGTATTAAGAGTACCCTAGCAATGACTGTAGGGCTTGAGGCTAGCTGATTGCTGCTAAAATATTCTAGATACGAAGGAAGGTTGCAGCCTGGAGTTAAGTTCTCTCATAATGCATTATCGACCCATCGCTTTAATACCTGTCAGAGCTAAGAACATGAAAAGCATTGTGGCTAGTCAAGTGTCTTCCTATATGGAAAGTCTATTGATATTTGATACTTCAATCAACTTGTCTAGCCCACTTATTGTCTCCCAAACAGAGCTCAACATTATTTCCTGAATCTATAGTTGATTCTCTTGCTCATATCTCATTTATATGTTAACCCTATCTTAACTGATTCAAATCTCTGACTGTAACTTTTATTCCTTTATGGATGACATTCAAATTAATTTCTGCCTCACCAACTCTAATGTTCTTCCTGATGGATTAAGCAAGTGTCTTTGAATGGTCAAAAAAGGATACAAGTTAAAAAAGGATGGACAACTCCTTGCTCAAAATAAACGTGTTTGAAAAAGAGATCATGGTGGGGGAAAATCCGTCTGTTCGGTTCCATCTTGTTGGCCTTCCTCTATACTGAAATCATATGTAACCAATCTTGAAGTGAGACTTGATTCCAAACTTAAAAAGGATACTCAATATTCATCTGTGGCATCTCAATTTGCTTTTTATCTTCATAAACTGAGATCCATTTCCCCCCTCTTCTATAAAGACAGTGCGAAACCACAGCTGCTGCTATTATTGTGTCTATGCATGCACTTATGCAATGCCACCAATGCTTTGTATTTCTAAGAAGCTATCAACAAAATTGAGTTATGTTATGTTATATGATTTTATAAAGCACTTAAATACCAATGAGGTGTCTTGGCGCTAGCTGGGTTAGCTACCAAAGCAGTGACTGCTGCAGCTGGATGATTAATGCAGAGTGAAAAACCATGTTTTGAGAGCCTTCCTGAAGGCTAAAAGATTGGGTATGGATTTAATGGAAAGAGGAAGAGTGTTCCAGCCCTTAGACACTCCTAATATAAATCTACGGGTGCCCCAATTAACTCGTCTAAAACGAGGAACCCGATCTCACTGAGAGTCTTGTTTAGATGAAGCTGAGTGTAGAGAATTTGATGAGACATAGATAGAAAAATCTGATCTCCAGAAGGCAGGTCTGTGGAAGGCAGGTCCCTGACCATGTAAGGCTTTATAGACTAAGCATAGAGATTTGAAAATTATTCTGGCACTGACTATGAGCCAATGATGCTGTTGAATGGGTGAGGATGCAGTATATTTGAGAAGCTATAAATGAACTCTAGCAGCTACATTTTGAAGGGTTCAAAGTGTGTTCTGCAACTTCTTGATTAATTTTAAAGTAAGGAAAGTGGCAGATGAGACAGTATTTGCCTGAGCAGTATAGGTTAAATCAATATTCATTTTAACTACAAGATTTCTTACCGATTTGACTAGTGATGGAAGGGGACCTAATTCAGATGGCCACCAGTTATGGGCCCAGAAGGAGGGTTGTGTTCCAAAAAGTAGCACCTCTGTTTTGGTGGAATTTAATTGAAGACAGTTGGATAACATCCAAAGGGGGCTGCTCTCATACAGTCACAGAAGTTAGGGGCCATATATTGTTGCTCCTGGGAAAGTGAGACAACAATTTGTGTGTCGCCTGCGTATGTTGTTAAGGTTAAACCGAAGGAATGGATCAGATCTGTTAGTGGCGTAACTTAAGGATAAAAAAGTGGTGGGCTAAGCGAGGATACCTGTGGGACCCCGCATGCAGAAGAAAAGGATGGTGATGTCAAATCTCCGAGATGCACTGATTGCTTTCGATCAGTTAGAAAAGACTCGAGCAGCTTCCAAGCAGTCCCGGACACCCCACATGTGTTCAGGCGGCCAGCAAAAGCCCATAATGTACTGTATCAAAGGCCACTGAGAGATCCATCAAAATCAGGGCGGCACTATTTCCTTGGTTGAGTGTTGCCCTGATCGCCTCGGGGGACTTGAGAAGAGTGGTTTCAGTGCTGTGCACCAACTGAAAACTGAACTGGGTGGCATCCAGAAGCGTATTGTTTTGAATATGTTCTATCAATTGTGCATTCAAAAGCTTATCACTAATCTTTGCCGGTAGTGGGAGGCCAGCTATGGGTCGGTAGTTAGTGGGTTCTAATGGATTTAGCAACGTTTTTTTTAGAAGTGGGTGGATAGAGACTCCTAAAACCTTTTCGCAAAAAGTGTCGCCAACAAATTACAGAAGGCTTTAGATGAAATGTTGGGAGTAGAATGGCTGAGAGAGGCTGCTGCTTCGATTTTAGATGTGTTACATGTAGTTTTAATTTTACGAAGCAAGAATTTGGGGTGTGCCAGATAGCTCTTATGGTTTGTTTTTTCTGGGTCATCATAATGAGTTCTCTATCGCTTTTCCTGCTATCTGCAGGTCTGCTTTAAAAACCTAAAGTCTTCAGAAAACCAAGGAGCAGGGATGTGATGTTGCTCTATTTGGATTTTTTGGGGAGCAAGAAAAGAGGCTGAGTTAAGCCAGGAGTTGTAGTTAGACATGGCTATGTTATTGTTTGGAGAGGTAGGAGGTTCAGACATGCCTTGTTTTTTTGGCTAAGTGAACAATAACTTCTTTGAATTACTTTTGATATTTCACTGCGGCCGGAGGCTCAGCCCTCCCATTGGTTAGTCAACTCCGGCAGTATGACTGCAATCCCCCTATTGGCTTTGGACGTATGTGATGCGAGGATCAGGCATTGCCTGACCCGCGCTTTGGGACCCCCACATGGTCCTGAACCACGCCCTACCGCGGGTCGTGGTTGTATTGGCTGCCAACGAGGTCACACCCACAGCCAGGCATGTGCCTGACCATTCTTGCACGCTTACTGCACAGACACCAGATCTTGATCACAGGCTATGCGACACTGGTTACAACGCTCTGAGCAGGCCAGGCAAAAAGACTGCATTCATCCTCCGGCGAATTTGGGACACTAGATCCCACAAATGAGCAGGCACTTTCACTAATTACGGTGCAATTGCCGTCACATGCCCAATTAAGAGCACTATTTAAACCATGTTCACTCCTCGCTCAGTCACCACCTGGGAGGGCAGAAGGATAAGGTTAGGTGCTACCACGGAAGATGCACCTTGAGGCAGTAAGGGAATGCATGCAGGTTTTGGTGAATGTGTGTGCGTTTGGAAAGGAGCATATATTTGCTTTATGCTGTAAGAAATTGCATATAATGTGTACCATGGCTACTACTGTTTTTTAATTGTCCAGAGTCTAACTACAGGGATCTTCCCTCCATCTTCCTCCCATGGAGCAAGTAGGTTGTGTTTCTAGGGTACGGTGTGAGAGATATTGTCTCACATATTATGTATCTTCATTTCAGTGTGTGTACAGATGAATGTCACGTGTTTCACACATATAGCCACCCACCTTAATATATGTGTAGATGGTCCTGGATGATTCTATTTAAGTGTCGGAGCCTACTACTTATGGTACTCTTGTTAATATTTTTTTGTTTTACAGGCTTACTGAGAGCCCTCTGTGGTGGAGTGAGACGTAGGTCACCCCACCTAGTGGTACCTTCTCACAACGAAGTTGGTAAGAATGAAGCCCACTTGCTATAGGTCCTGATGAATGCCACCGACCCTTCTGGGTCACTGGGCAGAAACATGTTGACCCTCTTTACTACGGTGAGGGGATAATAAATTTCCCACTTCACTGTTCCACTTTTTTAATACCATACAGCTGCCTACTCTATTAAAATTGAATTTGGTAACTGCAATGTTTTTTTTAAATTCACTCACTTTCCATGGGCCCCCACTTAGTTTAGAAGTGCATCCCTGTCGTCAGGTGAATGTTCACCCTCTATCAAACTGAGTTTCTAGAGGGTGAGGACTGCCGATCATTACGCATGACACCCGGTGGTGTATGAAGCCAGTCCTTCACTTTTTGTGAGATGTCCACACTAACAATTTACCCCTGGAATACCTTTGGTCACTTTACTGGGAGCGGCCCTATTTGTGTTGAACATTGTTTGGAGAGGACCTAGGAGTGGTGGAATCCAAAAGCTCTGCAAGCACTGATTGTTTTACTTTGTGCCATGCACGTGAGAAAGTGCCAGATGGTTGGGCTGGAAAAGGTGATTTTACAGTAATGTCAAAACAACAGTGTGATGATCCGACCAAGCAAGAGGAAAGGTTTTAACATTTCCTAGGGAGCGATTGTTAAAAAAATAATTTTGTGAGGGGGTTGTGACCAGTGCTCAAGTCCAAATGAGGACATGTTAGCAAGAAGGTGTGCTGTATCTTTCTCATTGGGATTATCTAAGTGAAAATTAAAATCTCCAATGAAAGTTAATTGTTTTTGTAAGATGTCAGCCTCAAGAAGGCTGCTACAATCCTGCGTACTGGCGGCTCGAGGTTTAGGAGGATGGTAAGAAACTAATCCTTTGAATGTTTGAGAGGGTGATAATAAAAGTTACAGAGAGAGGTTGGAACAAGAGTAAAATATATGATGAAGTCAGAGGGGTAAATGATAGCAATCCTGCATCCCCATTTACCCTGGCGGTCGTGCATACAAATGAAAAAACCAGGGGGAAGTCTGGGCAATATGCCCGGGGTGGAAAATTTGTCTGTCAAGTTTCTGTTATAAATAAGAACCAAGGTGTGTAAGCTTCAATAAAGTATTCCACACTGTGTTTGACTAATGAGACAGCATTTATGAGGGCTCATAGCCCAAGCTTATAGAGAGTGAGAGGTGTGGGTTAATAGTGGTCATTTTCCACCAAGATAGGAGCTACATTTAATTTTGAGTCAGTGGGTGGCAATGAGTGGTGCAAATAAGCTAAGAAGCAACATATCAAGCTCTGAGGGGGAACAACTAAAGGTTATTGTGTGGGTTCGAAGGTTAAGACCACTGTGCTTCAGCCAAGCCTACTTGCTCTGATATGCATTGGCTTCTGGTAAGTAATATACCCTTCTTATCTGTTTGGCTTTAAATCTATCTTTGGTACATCATTCAATTTTCTGAAAACTGATTACATACACTGCTTTAATCATTGCTCTTCATTTTAAAATCTTCTTGTTATTGCTTAATTTAATATATCCACATTTAGCAAACACTCCTTTTCAGTACTTCTCCTAAGCCTTAGAATGTGCTGCCAGGTAACCTAAAGCGGATGCCACCTCACTTTCTTTTCAGGAAGAAACTTTAATCTTTTTTCTGTTTTACTTAGCATTCTCATTTGTTCTAGAAATTCACCTAAAGGGTTTCAGTTGGTGTGTGAGGGGTATTTTACAAAACACTGAGTGTCCCCCACTTCCGTGGTCTACACTCTCCCTGTCCACTGTGAGTAGGATTCCTTTTGTTTGATTATAAATACTAAACATAACAAAACAGAGGGAGGGATTAGTACATGTGATTTGTGCACGTTTCATGCTTTCAGTGATGATTAGAAGGTTTTTGTGATGAGGAGAAGGTCTGATTGAAATTATATATAACGTTATGGACTTGGAGTCAGTTCCTGTCAAAGGATTAAGCAATAATTAGGATGCAGGATAGATTGTTATTAGCAGTATTGGGGGGGGTTGATTATTCTACTTAGCAAGGCAACAAATTGAAGGCCACTCTCAACAGGAAAGAAACCGAGGATATGACTAAGGAGGGCAGACAGTCCAAAAATGACAAATAGAGAATGATAGCTACTCTAATCAAGATGGCAATAGAAGATGTGAGGAAAATGCAGAACAAAATTATTTTGACTGCTCCAGAATGTAAACAAGAAATGTGACAGTGTTGCAAAAGATAGAAGATACGGAAAGGAGTACTAGAAGATTGTTAGGCTATTGGTTAGTAGGTGAGGTTAGTGGAGAGGTCAGTCAGGATGTCAGTGGTAGGGGTAAGTAAAGTGGATTCAGAAAGCAGTAGAAAAAGCTTTGGAAATTGGGGTATGCACAGGGAATTACAAGCCATGTATCTGGCTTTTCTGTATTGCTTTGTGATAAGGCATGGTTATGAAAAGAAGTTTGGGAACAGTATGAATGCATGGTAAAATCTTTATAATGCGAAACACGATAGATTTATGTAAATGTAAATGTAGTTGAGCTTATATAGCGCACAGCTACCCGCAGTGGGTTTCCCGGCGCTTGCTTAGGGAACCCTTCCTGGTATTCCCCTGTGAGATAGCAGGGTATCCACAAGGTGAAAGTCAGGCATCCCGCCGCAAGGGGCCGTTGTGGAGATTAAGCAAGCTATTGCCCAGAATCGCAGAGTGTGAACCCGAGAGTCAAGGAGGCACCGGGGCGAGAATTATCGAGTCCGTGGAATTTTTAGCCCAAGACCCCGCCGAGGCGGGGAATTGAACCCTGGTCCAGGACCGATCTCAGCTTCCAGGTCTGCTGCCTCTAACCCCTGAGCCACACTTCTCCACTAGCCACACTTCTCCACTATGAGAAGTGAAAGATGATATATTGAATAATAGGAGAGAAGGAAATATTAGCAATGGCATAAAAGAGAAGATGGGCAGACTCATTAGAAAAGGTAACTCTATAGGAGATTATAGCCAATAAGTTTCCATTAGAGAGGGAGTAGGACTTTGGAGTAGTGTTGAACGTATTCAGGCAGAAGAGACTGAGTCGTGAGGAGGGAGCTATATGGAATACTAAAGGTATGACAGAGAAATGGGTGTTGTTACAACCGAAAGAAACTGTTTGTCAGGTCAATTATATCTATGAATGTACGGTGTCAACAGACAAACAGTGCTTCATTCAAGTGATGTGTATACAAATAAGAGAGAAATTGGGCTTGCTAATGCAAAATTGTTGCGCAACCATTTTCAAAATTTGCCAATGGTATAGGTTCTGGTAGCAACCATGCTGAGCAAAATGATATTTACTGACATGTCATAGGCAACAATGCAAAATATATTTACAATTTTGCAATTAGTACTTTGCAAAAACGTAAAAAGATAGTTGCATAAATAACTGGTGCTAACATCAAGCAAGTGAATGGGGCCAAATTAAAATACCTTCAACAATTTGTATAAAGATAACTTCCAATACCAAACCATTCTATATGGTCTGGCCAATACTACTGGCAACTTAATGTCTGGAGCATCTATGCATGATAGGCAGATAAAGGCACTGTAAGAAAAGCAGTACAAATGTTTGGATAGTCATGTGATTAGTCAGTGTCTTTGACGAATAGAGTAAGTCTTATTTTCAGTCACATCATAGTGCCCAGACACAGTTAATTATATTGTAGTATGTGTTTCTGTAGGTAGAGGTAAACGATTCAGGACGCAGTTGGAGACAAACTCCACTGGTGTAGAAAAAAGATAAAGTGTAGAGCAGAGTAGAGTAGAGCAGGGTCAGAGTCAGTAGCACGTCGGGTTGAAGACTCAGAGGTCACCAGAGCAAGGCACAGTCATCTTTCCTGCCTATATTGATGGCTTTCCTGAATATATTCAAGGCTGGTGAGGTTGAATTGAAGTACGTGCAGTGTGTGGCCAAAGTTTTTCAGCTTTACCCTACCCGCCTGCCAAGTCAATATCTCTGAATTGCTGCAGAAATTGGGTACAGTCAGGTGCATTTAAAGTTGTTGCTCTTGGAAGGCTGGACTGCAGCATGGTCACTAGCATGTTAGATGATTGCTTAAAAGAGGGTGTGAGGTGTCAAGCAAGAATGTTAAACCCTGTGTATCGCTGAGAGTAAAAGGGGTGGAATTTTCATTTATTATAGTGGCTCATGAATTTGTGGGGAAGCTTCAAACCACCTCTCAGTGTACTGAACAGTTGCTAATTGACACAGATTTCCTTGTTTGGCTTCCGGAAGCTCTGCCATCCCCTGGAATGTTTGCTTCTACGTAGGGTGTAATAACCCACATTAACTATGCATAAAAATCATAAACAGGAAACACAGACAATCCAGAGATAAGGTGAATTAATACCAAGGCACAATTTATTATTTTTAAATTTGCCATTCAAAAATACAATTGTCCAATATATAAATTAAAAATGCCTAAGTTAATGCTGGAGCATTATGACACATACATTCATGCACTCATATTTACCTCATCTTGGAATGTTTTTTTTTATTGAGAAAAATATTCAAATATGGCAATCTTATACTTAGTCATGTGCGTGTCGTGACAGTTGGGTGGAACATTTTGGCATTTTCAATTTATAGTTTCAACACACCAGCAGAATTGTTTAACTGTAAATTAAAAATGTGCATGCATATGCCTATATAGTCTCATTTTTTAGAAAAAAAAGTTCCAATATTGCATATTACAACATGACCTCAGGAGAGAAAATGCATGGGCATGCAGCAAGATGCACCTATGAAATGTGACATATTATATTTAAGATTCCATCACGGCTAATGTGATTTTAGAAATGGAAATATAGACAATAAAAACAAAAAAACCCACTAAGGGGCCTATTCCGATGTCGGACGGAGCTAAGTCCGTCCGACATCAGGCAGGAGCTGAAACCAACCGACCTACTGTCCTCGGTTACAGCCCTGCTAGTACGACCGGAAAGCATGCTTGAAATGTAGACAGCAGCGGTGCAGTTCATACCTGTGACCGGCACTCCAATCAAACGGAGGGGCACCACAGGTGCCCCCAGGCCACCATTTGGCAGCCTCACACACATGGGGGCCCTACTGGGGGCCCCAGAGACAGCTTCCGACTGCCTTTTCGTGCCCGACAGACCGGCACAAAAAGGAAGTGAAAAGCTGCCATCGTTCTCCCTCATTCGCAAAGTGGCGACCTGGGGAGTACTGGAGGATTTCCGGACTGCGGACAGGCTCTCCGAGTCTATCATCCGCAATCCGGAAATCCGAGTCGGATTCCTTCCCGGCCGAGCCCATCGGAATGGCTCGGTCGGAAGGAATCCGGCCGGCACTGACCGATTCGGTTGGAGGGGCTCCGAACATGGTTCGGAGCCCTTCCGGCCGAAATCGGAATCAGCCCCTAATTGCACAGAATTTTCAAATTAAAAAGAAGTGAGTGTCCCAGCAGCAATTTGCACCCTTGAGGCCCCTCAGAAAAATAACTGCTAGCAAAATAGTGCAGAGCTCTGGAAAACTGGGGAGCAACAAACGAGAGAGAAGAGGCACATAATATAAAGAAAATGCAGAGCCAGAGACTCTAAAGAAATTACATGGTAAAAATGACACTACATTTAAAAAATAGGGAGCAATACTTGGGAGCAATGGACAACATGGAGTGAAAGCAGAAAGAGAAAGTGGTGGGTGAGATGTGGCGGAAAGATGTTGCTCAGCAAGAGAACACGAAAAACTTGTTCTTCAATAGTGTGCTGAAAGAAAACAAAAAATATAGCTCCTCAAGTCAGCAGTGGAGCAATACAACTCATCCGAAAGCAACAATTCTCAGGAGGCAAAATAATAAAAGTATAGGGAGGAAAACCGTTGAATAATCGTGATTAAGATGCTGCCCAAAAGCCCACTCTATTGTGCTGTAAAAAACAAATCTTCAAAAACAGACAGCTAACGCTGTAACTAGATGAGAATTTGAAATGACTGTGGATAATGTGCACATAGTAAGTTGATGCTAACTTTTATATTTGGATGGCGCACTCACGTGCACTCAGTTCTGAACTGTGCAGTTTGGCGGCATTATATTTACTTCTGATAGTCAGTAACTATCTGCTATCTTTTCTCAACTAAGAATTTCTTGATGATTTTGATTCAGATCTTTCGTGACAATATCTTGATGAGCGTTCACTAGGAAAGTAGCTTTTCTTATCAAGTTCAAACCTCTGTTCATATTTCTTCCTGACCGTTTAGCATTCCTATACAGGTAATCTGTGTTTAATATTTGAAGTCTATCTTTTCTGGTCATCAGAATATTTGGGACTGATGTTAAAAGTAATTTTGCACTCACAAAAGTCAAATTTGACCCTTTGTGACTGCAAAATGGCTTTTTTAAATGTACAAAATCCAAAATCGAATTGCAATTTGGGATTCAGAGTTAAAAAATATATTTAATATTTGGAAGGGGTGTTTAAAGGAAGTCTCTTCCACATACCGATTTTTTTTACTTATAAAATAATGTTGTGCAACCATAATTCAGTCACAAACATGAATATTTTATCACCAATCAAAATTGGTGGTAACCATTCAGAAAGAGGAAGGGATCCCCTACCTCTTTATGAATGTCGACAAAAGAAATTCTTAGGAGCTGCTAGTGGCCCTCTTCCTGCACTTTTTTTTTAAGTACTCCTTTTCTTCATTAAATGCATCCAATATTCTTTTAAATACATCGTTTTCTTTGGGAATCAGACTCATGTTGGGCTGCAGAACCTCACAGGCCATCATGCCTGTGACTTTAACCAATGGTAGTGGGGCACATTTTGCAACCTACATCATGCATATCAATGAGTTAAGACGAATTGCGACCCCCTATGAATCAAACTTTTGTGAACCAACCTATTACGACATAGGCAGAACCTAGAAATATGTAGGCAGAACCAACATAATACCAATGCATTCGGTAGAAGTTGGTTTGCAAATTGCCCCAAATTCCACTAAATCCTTTAGGTAGATTTTATCAGATTCCTAATAAGATATTGCAAATTGCCAATCATTATTGTATGCAATATACATCATACCCTAAATTTCTTAACTGTTTTGCATTGCACATGCTGATTTCTGCATCCTCCAGAGCCCAGGTTTAAACTTTGATTATGACGAGACTACTTAAAACGTAGACAAACGTGTACTAGAATGTCTTTGGCTTATCTCTCTTTAGATCCGATTGACAAAGACATTGGCACATGTCTCCTCTGCATACACATTGCTTTTGGCTCAATTGAAAGTTGAATTTTATAACCAAAAGGTGACTTTGTGGTTGTTAAGAGATTACTACTGCAGTGTGGTGTAGTATCACGCATTAATTTCCACACAAAAAATGTGTTTTTCCAGTGGAGGAAAAAAACATTCAATACATTCTTCTGAAGGCATTTTCGCAAGCACCCTTGTAGTCTATAAAACTGGGACATGTGACTTTGCATGAATGAACGTGAATTTCGCAAAATATTTCCTATCTTAGCTTTCCTGAACTTCCCCAAAAATATTTATGCATTCCAAATGTCCCAAATCTGCACTCCTTTCTGAGAGCAGAGCAGCTAACGCTGATGTGCAATTATTTCTGAGCATCAAACTCTTTATGTATAGCTGAGTGTGGGTGGAGATGAAGCTTAGTAAAATAAACAGAGGTTTTATGTTCTCCGAAGTCCAAGGAAATTCTCAGTTATGGACAATCAGGACACACCTAAAGCTATCAATGGAGTTAAATTTGCTTCACAAGCACTGGCAGAATGTCAATGATGTTGTCGTTCAATCCTACCTTCGTGAAATTTGTCATCTGTCATTAATTTAGCTTCCTACATAATTATATACTAATTAATGTCTATGCCTAATAAGACACATTTACAATTAGAAGAAAAGGAACATAAGAAATGTGTTTTACATACTTCCAATATTCTAACTTGATACATAGGGTTGAGAAATCATACAAATTTATAAAAATGTTTTCGAAAGGTGATGTGCAGCACCCATGAACTTGACAATTCAACTGATTTTAAAGGAGCGGCTGCATAGCAGGGGCGATGCAGATTTTTCTGAACAGTATTGTCAGTATCATTAGCCTTGTGCACTTTTGGGGATTTTCAGTTCATCAGGTTCATTCTGTTTCTTACCTCCCTGATAGCTGACTTTATGCGTGTTGTTGTCTCAATTACTTACCGGTAATTGCATTACCCTGAGTTCTACTCCTTCACTGCCATTACTTACGCATTGAGACATCCCTGCCTCTTGGACCTTCGCACACGCCGCCGCTATGGACCGAGCAGAACAGCCCTGAACCCACTAAGGAGTAAGCTGCCCCGCCACCTTGCACGCCAAAGGACCACAAGACCGAACCCAATTACTCAAAGAAGGAGTAGAAGGACACAAACCCCGACACATTGGCCCAAAACCAACAAAAAGCGAAGCAGAGAGACGGAAGGAGCGACCCGCCCCAAATAGACCAGGAGAGCCCCCCCGAACATCCAAAGAGTGCAGCCGCACCCCAGACTCCGATGACGGGGAATCAAAACAAAAAAGGAGGAAGGACCAACTCTTGACCCAAGCGGAACCGAGAAACCACCTCAGGACGAAAGGAAAGTATCGGATTCAAAACGATCCAGTCCTCAAAAACCCGATAAAAAGGGGCTTAGGAAGAGAGAGCACCCAGCTCACCCAGGCGGGGAGCAGAGGAAATAGCAACCAAAAAGAAGGACATGAAGGACAAAAGGCGCAGGGCCACAAAAGCAAGGGTTCAAAGGGAGGGGACAACAAAGGCGTCCAAGACCAGAGACAGATCCCAGGAGGGAAAAAGCTGCTGAGGGGTGGAAAGAACACAACCCAAACCCCCAAAAAGGCGACCAACCAACACATCAGGATCTGAGAGAGTGCCCCAAGAGCTCTGAAACGCCCGAATCGCAGTTCACTACAAACAAAGGGAGAAACCAGCAAGCCCAAGGCAGAACCTCCCTGGAAAAACAGCATCAACTCAAACAAAGAAGAGGAAGCAGGGACCAAACCCATGTCAGTACACCACCGACTGAAAGAATGCCAGAGCCCCAGGTAAGACTTGTCGGGCACCGGGCGCCCAGCCACCAGCAGAGAAGAGGACAAGCCAGCCCGGAACCCCATTATGTAGCAGACCCAAGCATCCAACCACCAGGCCGCCAAGTGCATCTTGGCCAGAACATTCTGCCGCAACACAGTGAATACCAAAGGGGACGGAGACAGGCAGCAACCACTCCACCCCCGACCCCATCTCCACCGGGCGAGGAAACTTGGAGGCACGAGGTCAAGAACCACCACCAGAACCACCGGAGCCCCCAAGGATCGGATCCTCAGAAAGAAGCAGAGAAGAAGAGGGAAGGGAGGAAAGGCATACAGAAGCCCACAAGGCCAAGGGCAGGAGAATGCAATTGCCGCCCAGGCCGAACCCTCCGGGCCATGGGAGACAAACTGGGCCACCTCGGCAACACACACAGGCAAATAGATCCACCACCAGAACACACCATCAGTTCCACAAACAACTACTGACGGAGGCAGAACTCCACAGAGGACGGGATGGCCTCGCTGAGAGCATCCACTAGGGAATAGAACACCCCCGAAAAAGAACAGCAGAGAGTGCCACCATATGAGACACCGCCCCTATGAACAAAAGCAATGCCACCAGAGCCAGAGACGAGGACCTGGTCCCTCCCTGCCAGAGCACGTAAGCCATGGCAGCGACGTGCTCCGTCCTGACTAGAACATCGGAGCCCAGCTGAAACCAAGAAACGGTTAACAGAGCCAACGGACCTCCTCCAACTCCCTACAAATTGATGACTACCTTCCCAGTGAGGGTTCGAAGAACCCCCAGCCAGGCCTCCCATCCCGAGAGGCTGGCAACCGCGGCTACCACCACAGGAGCCGGAGGAGAGAGAGAGACACCTCACAGCAGATGATCCCGAACCATCCACCAACACAGAGCCGTCCTGATCCGAGGGGACACCGGAATCAGAGAAGTGAGGGGGAAGCAACGGGGAGACCAATGTGCCAGAACATGAGTCATCAGTGTGAGCAAACGAAACCGGGTCCATGGAACCAAAAAGGCCATGGTCGCCATGACCCCCCTGCACCCGGAGCCAACGAGCTGCCACCTGAACCGAACCGGACAGAAGAGACCGGATGCGAGAATGAAACCTGTCCACCCGAGCCTCGGGCAGAGAGACCACCCCCAAATCAGTGCGAAACTGACCCCCAACGAAGAGACTATATTGGGATGGAACAAGGAACAACTTGCCCATATAGATAAGAAAGCCGTGCCCCCTCAAAATGGCTAGAACCACCGCTGTGTGACTGAGAGCAAGTGGAAAGAGGGAGCTGAACCAACCAACCTTCCAGGCAAGGATGGATAAAGAACCCCCGGGCGAGGACACAGGCCACCATCGGAGCCAGAAGCATGGGGAAGACCCACAGAGCGGACTTCAGCCTGAATGGCACAACCACTAACCGGAAGAGGGAGTCGCCAATTGCAAAACTCAAAACCTTCTGATGCACCCAAGTCACTGGAACAGGAGGACAGGCGTCCTGCAGATCGACAGACGCCACGAAGTCCAGGACCCCCATCAAGGTAAGGATGGACTGCAAAGTCACCATCTCGAAATGAACGGTCCGAACCCAACCATTCACCCCCTAGAGGACCAGAACTGGCTGGAACCCCCGACAACTTCCATACCAGAAACAAAATGGAATAACAACCCAGACCCCGCTCCACAAGGGTGACCGGTACGAACGCCTCCAGCGCTAGAAGAAATCTAACCCCCTCTAGAAGAGCCAACAACTTTGCCGAGGACCTAGGGACAGGCGCACGGATGGAGTCCCAACGGGATGGAACAGCGACTAAGTCGAAAAGACAACCTCTCCCAACAATAGTACGCCAACGGCCTGAAAAGGATCGGAGGACCACCGGGAAGACCCTAGGAAGAAGAAGAGAAAGGAGATGGAATGCAGAAGTGGCGAGAGAGAGAAGCCGACGACTCGCCCTGCAAGGCAGCGCAAGTCCATGGTCCTCGAAGGCATCTGTGTTCCAACAGGCCAACTACACACCAAAAAGCATCAAGCCAACAAAGGAGATCTCAAGGAGAGAGGACTACTCCGAAGAAACCGCCCTCCAGTCACGCATCCACAGGGACCCAGGAGCCCGGACCAAGGAACCAGAAGCCACAGCAGAAGAACGAAGCACATCCAAAGAGACGCCAGCCAGGAGTATGGCCTGCTGCACCATATGGACAAGCAAGCCTGAGCAGTCAGTTGCCCCATGAATAGCCGTGGCATGCCACCTAAAGACAGACACCAATGACTGCACCGCAGAAGACGAATAAACGCCAGCCATGACAGAGTGAGGAAGAGAGACCTACCCTCCAAGGGAGTACAGTTACTGCTGGAACCCACATGAACATGCATCCATGAGAGGGCATAGCGAGCACGGGGGCCCAACACACAGCGCAAATACGTCATCGACCCCTCAAGAGCAGAGAAAGGCAAAAAACCCCAAGCATTCCCTAAAGGGTCAGAGAATATCAGGAACCTCTACCCGACGAATAAACTGCAGGGAAGAGGTAGAAGCCCTGGCAGCTCCCGAAGAATAGGAGCCCTCAGAGGGTGAGTCCACCTAAACCACCGCATAACGAGAAGACTAGCGCTTAGCAGGGACCCCGGCTCTCAGAGCGCGAGCCACAGCAGCCTCAAACATGTCTTGTTAGTACCTCAGAAGTCAGCGTCCGCAAGCACGCGTCGCCAGAACGAAACACCCACCAGCAGTACAGTAGAGAGAACATTATCAACATAGCTGTCCGACAGCGGCTGCGCCTCCTGAACACATGAAGGAATTGAGAGCATACCGGGTGATGACACTCTGTAAGGTGCCCCCTCTCTTCGCGTTGTGACTGCTTGAGTGGCAAGGCGTGGGGGGGATCGAACCCATGGGCTACAGTCGGGACAGACTGAGCAGAGTTCAGTTGCCAATCCAGGTTGCCGAGCGAACGCAGATCGGGTCCTGATCTAAACAGGGAGCTGAATAACCGGGAGGTACAGAAATGAGGCAAAGAGGATTAAAAAACATATCCCAAACTAGAAAACCCACAATAAAGGATAAAAATCGGCCTCACAAGAGGCCCTTAATGTAATCAGGACTAGCCAGCCGAGAATCCCTGCCGACCCCATCGCTGCCGCTTTCCCTTCCGGCCTCCAACCCAGAAAGACAGTCCCAGCCACACAGGTCCGGCGACTCCGTCTGCCGGACCCCGCCCGCTCTGCCGCCAAGAGCGCACCGCTACTCCAGACGCGGAAAGAGAAGGCATTGCGCTTCCCAGGCCAGCACCGCCAGGCCCTGCAGGTAGAGAACAACGAGGGAGAGGACCTCCCACGAAGAATCCAAACAAAAAACTTCAGAAGAAGACTGCAGCACAGCAAACGGCCAGCGCGTGGTACGAACAGGTGAGGCAAGAAAAAAAAAGGAGGTTTGTCGGGGCGGGGGCTACTTATAGTCCCCGCGTGATAAATCATGTGGTATGGGTGTCTGGTGAGGCAGGGATGCCTCAATGTGTAAGGAATGGAAGTGAGAGAGGGATGAGGAGGTAATGTGCAGGTGTCCATGCTGGTAGATGTTGCCACTGTCGTGCTGGAGTTAATACTGTGGTAAACAAGAATGTAAAGAAGTTGGAGAAAGAGAGATAGAACATATACAAGCCTTATAAAAGATAGAATATATAAAAGCCTTCTAAAAACTTAATTAGAGTGTATATAATGAAGATTCTCCATCCTAATAAAATGTACATCATTCTGCAAAATAAATACCCTACTATCGTGTTTCAAACCCTGCCATAACTTTTCGTAAATCAACATCCTTGAGACATTGTCATACACATCTATTCAAAGAAAAAGGGGAACAAAACTTGGCTACAAACAATAATAGGCTTTAACAAATGTGGGAAGTTTAAGGCCTGTAAAAACTGCTATGATCACAAAGAATGCAAATTACCCAAAGGAGTTAAAAGTAGTCAGCACCATCTTTCTAGTGTGTAAATGCATATTGGAACGTATCAGAACTGTGTGAAAGGGTGATTCCTCATATACAGTGGCCCGCCACCATAAATAACTTTATGATGGAAATGTTGAAGGCATTTGTTTCTATGGTATTGAGTGGGTTGTACTCAACCAGAGTGGCAGTGACTGAGAAAAGATTATGAGAAGACTTGAATCAAAGTATATAATGTATCTTAAGAGGAGACATCCTTACATACTTAACATGAACAAAGAATTGCTGGTACACATTGGTTGAGATGGCATGCGAGCCATCAATGTACATGTTATCTGTTGACACAACTTTCTCTCCTTTCCTGGTGAATCTCACGCCCTTAGGACAACATCCATTTGAGCAATGGAAAGTATCCAATCTATTGATGCTTATCAATTGTGATACTGATGGAGCAAGAATTCGCACATAAAGCGACTTGCTTGAACTCATGAACCTCAAATATCCCTAATAGTATTAATCAACTTGTTTGTCTTATTCATTTTCCATTTATTCTGACATTTTGGGTGTCCCAGAGACGCTTGCCTATGTGTTTACTAATCCTAATACGCTTGCTACTAAGATGGCTGCTGCCATGCGGGAATTTCTACTGCGCATGCGTCGGTCATACCGATGTGACGTGACGTACTCGCAGTTCTGGTGGGAAACCTTTTGCACTTGCGCAGTAGAGATAAATTGGCTGCTTTGTGTTCTCACATGTCTGAAGCTTGCAGCGATGCTTTTGCTATGCTGTTCGTTCTGCATTAATCACTAAAGCTATAGTTATTATAAAAGTAATGGGAGTAGAATAGTGATTCATGGTATACAGTGCATTTATTTTTTCCATGTTCTAAAACTGTTCTTTTCCATTTCATGGTACATTACGAAATATGGCCTGATGTCCCCTGCTGTACTCCATTTTGCTTGAAACTGAGTCTGCGCGAGATCTGCAAGCCTCTACAGCAGTGACCTTTAAATCCTTGCCAGATGGGTATTCCAGCCAAGATGTGCATGGGAAGATGAACTCTCACCTAGCAAAATAGACTGGACTGTGCTGAAGTTTCTACATTGTATACAATGTTAAAGTCACCATTGTTAGGTGTAAAGCATATGTCATGAGAACATGAAATTCGATGGGCGGGTATGAAAGATTCAAATGAGGGGCTTGAGAAAGTCAAATCCTAGGAGGTGTGACGACCTGTCCTTTCTTTTGCCCAATCGAAATTGGGGATCCTTACACTTGCAACATTTGGGGGGTGGAACACTGACCTGAAAACAGTATAACTAGCCTAGATTAAGCTAGAGAATTTGTCCGACTTGTCCGAATAGCTGACCTGTCACTGACCCTATGCTCTCAATAGCTGATCGAGAAACAGAGGTGCTGCGGAGCACTCTGTCAGACAGACTCACAGACCCATTCGGGGTTTTGAGAACCTTAAGTGCTGGCGAAGCACTTTGCTGGGGAATTCGAGAAACCCAATTGGGGTTTTGACTGATAGCTGCAGAGAGGGCGTAGCGCAGGCGTTGCAACTGAACTGCGGGTGCTGGTCTTACCTTGATGGTCCTGTCCTGATCCAAATCTGGTTTTCCTGTCCTAGGTTTCCATTCTGCACTTGCTGGCCTACTGGCGACTGTATTCCTTGGGGTTCCTACTGTCCTTAACCGACCTGTGGCCAGGGTTGATCTCCACACTGTTCTAGGTAAATATAAATCTGTGCGGGAAATACACTACGTCCTTTCTTGCTTTCTGAAACTGCTAAAATTCTTATTTACACCTTGTTCCTTTTCTTACCCTCCCTGTGCTGACCAATAATAAAGTTTTACACTTTTGCTGTTTTATTAGCATGTTCCATTTTCTCCCCATCCTTTAAGGAAGTTGTGAAATACTGCTCATGAACTATAGATGTTCCTTTTCTTTACCCTCCTTATAGCCGAATTAAAGTGATTGCTCTGAATCATTAGCGTGTTCCATTTTTACCTTCCCTATAGACAAATTAAGTTTCTTTTGCCTTACCCACCTTCGAAGGGTATTCAAACTGTGACATTCTAGCATGTTCCTTATCTTTCCCATCCTTTAGACACACCACACCAAGTCTAAATTCCTGAAAATGTCATACTAGCATGTTCCCTGTTCTTACCTTCCCTTTACAGTTCTAAATGGTTGGCATAATCTTTTTCCTGCATGGTTACACGATTTTCATGATTTTGGTCATTGATAGTTTACTCACTGTGAATTTCATGCTTTCTACTTTTGATGAAGACTAGATAAAGGTTTTCAACACTTCCTGAGTCTGTGGTTATTATAAAGAGTAACAAATATTATAAATGTTATTGTATTTTGGTGACTGCTTATCTTTTTCAGCTAGCTCCCTGATCCATTGTGATCATAGGTACCCGTAACGAGTATTGGTAAGTCGGGTACATTGGAAATAAATAGGAAGAACTGGGTTACTAGTAGTAGAGTGTAGGTTACCCGATTATATTTGGTATGGTGAATTAAAATGTATGGGCCCAAGTGTGCATATTGTAAAATTATTAGTGGGGTGACCTGCGCACTCTATCAATACATGAAGGAGGATTTCAAATTGATTCAATACAGACAACCTACACCGACTTGGGTTTGACTGAGATGTTTGAAGGTTTTTGTTGCCCTGCATTATTGTGGGTCATCCCACCCATCCACATGGTTTAGTGCAATTCCTTGACATGATTGTAGCCTCCTGCCAGTTGAAGACCTGGCTATTTGACTGATCCAGAGCTGCACCCCTCCCCCCCCAAGCGCCTTGAGACCCTCACTGGTGAGTAGCGCTTTAAAACCCCTGATTGATTGATTGATTGGTTTCACTTCAATTGGCACTATGTGTGACAATGTAGTCAACATAATAATTATAGAAAGTTGCATAGTATTTTACGATGTGATTTTACTTCTTTCACCTGCTCACTATTGTGTTTTTATTATCATCGTAATGTTTGATAGACATGCAATAGTCTGCTTTTTATCTTAATGAGATTTTTTTACTTGAATACTTGAAATATCGAATGTGGCCACATACATTACTGAATTACTGTATATTTACTAGGAAATATGAGACAGCGTTTATTTATTCACTAATTTGAATAGAAGCGTGTGAATTGAGACAATAACGTTAGTGTGTTAGTTATGTTTATGCACATTGGACAACAGCCTTGAAACGGTGACAGCCTTCTCTACATATTCTCCTAGAAGCCGAAAGAAATAAAGATTGATGGCTGATCTTAGTGTATTTCGCATATATGCAGACGTTCATTTTAGACCACAATTAATGCTTGTGTTCTCATTTGATATTTTCTTTTTGACTGTCGGGCCAACAGTCAGACTGTCATTCAGCCACATTACTCCTATGAGCTGTGATACTGTCAAAAAAGGAATTTTGTGAATTCCTAACATTGTTTCTAGCTTTACAACAATGCTTGCTTGTTATTGGCCAGTGTGCTCATACTCAGGAAGGATGAAGCAGCTGCATTACGGAAGAAAAAACTGAAAGCTGGTGGGAGCAGCAAACAATATGTAAACAACATGCAGACATGTGTCAGTCCTCTTTCTTTCATCTCGCCATCCCACGTCACTTCCACTTCTTCATTCACATACAAACCGGCGACCAAGGAATTCTGGGTTTGTGATAAAGATACTCCAGGAAGGTCAACCTATAACGTGGTAGAAACGGAATTGATTTTCTTCTGAACGTGTTTTAAATGCCATCGATTTTAAAGGAAATCGATCACACACGGATTGAAGAGGTGATCAGTATACCATCTCTGAAAAAACACACCCTTCAAGGAATCAATCTAATTGCATCAGAGCTGCAACCTCAACCAGTAAAACACGTAATCGAAGCATATTTGCATTGATTAGACACAGTTTTGTCTATTGTTGCGTTTCACTTTGTGTATACGCATTTTTGGTGTCTGTAATCGCTTCCGAGAATGTGTCCAGGTGCAGAACTCTCTGTAAACATTCACTAATGTGGGCAAACGAGTACACGTACCGTAAACACCAAGCACTCTTGTGACTTGATGTTTTTCCTGAGTAAATACACACGTTTGATTTTTAATTCTCAGTGAGGCTTCGGCGAACGCTGATAATGCACTTCACCTTCATTCATTCTATAAAGAGGAAGGATTGTAACAGAATGGATTCATCCCTAATTATCTAAAATTGTTTTTATCAAACAATGTCATGAAGCAACCACTGGCTTTCTGTGAACTTTCCTAAAATGTTATTTTTTTGACAATTTTGATACAAACATCACTGGGCTTTTTTAAATATAAATCACTGTGCACATTTCCTAACCTGTAATGAGTTTTGAACAAAATAATATATTTTACCAGCATCTTCTGGATCTAGTGGATCTTTAGTGCCTAGTTTCTTGTGGGTGCATTCGTTTCAGGTTATATGAAGAGCTATTCAAATGTTGCATTTAACTTTAATGGTGCCTTATGGCGATACTAGTGAATGACCAAATAAGTAAGATAATTGTCAGTTTATAATATTATTATAGTATGTTTGGCTCCTCTACAAGAGTATAATTAATCTCCCTGTATTTTCCGTAGTTATATTATCAATTTGTGATATAGCCCACTATGGGTTCATAGGGGCCTATTTCTAAAGGCAAGCTTACACATGAGAAAATCTAGGGGCATATTCACAAGAAGCTATCGCCAAATTAACCGCACTTTATCGCAGCCAAAGTCGCGATAAATTTACCACTCTATTAAACAAACTGGTGCTAACAGCCAACAGCACCAGTTTACCCTCGATAGCAGCCGCAAAAATTATCGCCACAAAGGATCTCCGCAACTATCGCTTGTGAAATGCAGAGTATGCGCTCCCATGCCAAAAGCTGCAACAACACGACATCTTAACATTCACAATGACTTGCCAGATCAGCGATAAGAACACAAAACCAGCGATAGGGCATGTTAGTAGCAGGAAATTAACACCTCCTCTTACCTGGAGTTAAATCTGACCACAGTCTGCACCACAAAAGGGAGCACAGCCCAGAGCCACACATGAAGAACAACAGATGCCCCATAGCAATTGAACATGCAGTACGGACACCCAAGAGGGCCACAACGCCCACCAGCACCACACCAAGGCCCCCAACACCCCGCGGGCCCACCCTCAACCCCAGACTAAGAAACTGCACACCAAGACCACAAATCCCAAAACAAATATTTTACCTGATGTCGCACAAGCAGAAAAATCAATATACATGCGTGGTCAGAAAATGGAGAATCAGTGATCCAGCAATGCAATCACCAACACAAAAACCATACAAACAAAAGCCAAAACAACCATTCGGATGAGTCCTCGCGTGTCCTCACTGGACAATCCGTAGGAGACAGCCTGGAAGACTAAATCCAATAGAAGAAGGTGTGCCATGCACCCAAAAAAGGCAAGAGAGGGAGAGAGCGAGGGAGAGAGACAGAGTGAGATTGCACAAGCAGCGCAAGGCCTTGCAGGGCACCTGGCACCACATGCCAACTTATGTGTTTATCGCCGTCCATACACCATGAGCCCAAGGCTGTGTCCCAATCTCACCGCCAAAGCCACATCACATTCCAAAAACGCAAGCAGTAGTCAGACACACATCAGGGATGAAAGCTTCATTGTTCCAATGTAGAAGGCAGAAGGACAACTGCGCCTCTGACCTTGGTCCAGAACGCGCCTGGAACACCCTGAGAGAGATGCCATGATGGCAGATGGGGATGACTCCCACAACACGCATTGCGCAAATGAACTATCTGACTTATACACAACCCACACACAGAAGACCCTGACTGAGGTATCCCAGCATGGGATGCCCTTGACACTCACGGAAACAGCAACCTGTTGATAATTGGCCCTTTTTGCAGGGTTATCCCCATACTTTTAGCTTCTTCCTTCCTTGTTTTTCCTGACCCGAGGTTGTTGGCAATAGGACTCTGGTGGGCACTTTACCACTGCTGATCAGTGCTAAAGTGCATATGTTCTCTGTTTACATTGTTATTGTGATTGGTTATCCATGATTGGCATATTTGTTTGACCAGTAAGTCCCTAGTAGAGTGCACCAAGTGTGCCAGGGTTGGTGATTCAAATGCTGCTGGTGGGTCTGCACACTGATTGTGCCACCCGCATGAGTAGCCCTAAAATGGTGTCTCAGGCCTGCCACCACAGTGCCTGTGTGCAGTTGCTAACAGCCAAACTGACCTGACCAGTGTCCCCACTGGCCAGGCCTAACCCTTCCCTTTCTGTGCACATTGGACACCCCTATGGAAGGCCCAAGGTACCCCCCTGGCCAGGGTGCAGTGCATGTGAAAGGTAGAGCATGTACTAATGTAGGTGACATGCTCTGATAGTGAAATACTGCCAATTTCGTTTTTCACTATTGAAAGGCTATCTTGCCCATATGCTATAATGGGCAATGCTGTGTGTAATGTTTACCTGCATATCTTCCCATAGGAGCAAGATAGAAAATTAAAGTTTGGAATTCTTGAACTCAGAATTTAATAACACATCTTTTAGGAAAGATGTTTTTTGAATCCTGTGTTTGAAAACAGCACTTTTAGAAAGTGGCTGCTTTCTTGTCTGCCCTTTCTGTATGCCTTGGCCTGTTTGTGAATTCACTGTCTGGTTTGTGAGTGACAAGGGCTGGGTTGGCTCCAAGGAGCTGAGTGAGTCAGCCCTAGGCTGAATAGCTCCATCTGCATCTTGAGTGGTGGGAGGAGATACCACCTGGGAATGAAAAGGGCTGTGCCTGCCTTCCACAATACTGGCTCCACCTCCTGCTGGCTGACAACCCTGCCCCTCTCTCTGAAAGGAAAGAAGGAGTCAGGAAAACAAAGTGCTCCAGGACTGACTAGAACTGGTTTGGACTAGGCCAAGGCCTCTCTGCCCTCAGAGAACAAAAAGAAAATTGGTATAAAAAGGGCTACCCATACATCAGAAAATTAGAACTTCCTGGAATTAAGAAGGAACCTCTGTCAAGGAGAAAGCTGGAAGACTGAAGAGGAAGGGCTGTCCTGCTGTGTGTTTGTGGGCTGACCTGCAGTTGCTTTTCTGCCAAGGAGAGGGGAAGGACTTTGCTGTTGCTGTGTCCCCTTGCTTGAAGAGATCTCCAAGGGCCTGAAAAGAGCTGGCCTCCTGTTAGGAAGTCCCTAGAACAAAAGGACTTCACCCCCAGCTTCCCCCCCTGAACTCTGCTGTTGAGTTCTGCCCTTCCTAGAGTGACTGAGCCAGTTGTGGGGCCTCTGGAAGTGGTTGCCTGCTGTTTGGGGCGCTGGAAAAGAAGAAGAACAGAAGATCTACAATTTGCAAGCATCGCTTGCTTGGGGAGAGCATCGTGGACTGGGCGAGAAAATTCCTGTCTCAGCGAAGATGGTTGCAGCGCCTGTTGCCACTGCAAGAACCGAAGCATCGTCCGCTTGCAGAGCGCATTGCCCCAGTGCGGGAAGATTCCTGTTGCTGTGAGTATCGTCGCAGAGCCTGTCGTTGCTGTGAGAAACCGTTGCATCACTTGCTTGCTGATCGCATCCCGTCGCTGTGAACATTGCCGCAGAGTCAACGCATCGATGGGTCGCAAGAGGAGAAGATCAACACTGCGACGCGCATCGTCACCGCACCGAAAATCGTCGCCGTCCCGAAGATCATCGCATCGTGCCTGGGCTAAAAGTGATGCAACTGTGGATTATTTTGACGCAAACCCTAGAACTCTTTAAAAATCGTATTCTTGAACTGTGTTTGTTGGAATGTTGTCATTTTGGTCTTGTGTAGTTTAGATAAAGATACTTTATTTTTTCTAAACTGGTGTGGAGTCCATTTGTGGTGTTTTCACTGTGTTACTGTGAGTGTTGGTACTAATGCTTTGCACATTGCCTTTGATAAGCCTGTCTGCTTGTGCCAAGCTACCAAGGGGGTGAGCAGGGGTTATCTAAAGAATCTATCCCCCTTTCCCTGACTAGAAGCAAGGGTCCCTATTTGGACAGTGGTACCTACCTCTGCCAACTAGAGACTCCCAGATCTACCATTGGTGGTCAGCCGTGAGGATTTGAACTTGTATTTGTACTTGACCCACAGTAATTTGTATACATCACTAGTCTAGTGCAGACCACTATGCAACCACATACTGTTTGTTTTGTTTCCTGGTGTCCTCCTGGAAGTATTGTTTTGGGATACTAGGGCTATGGCTAGTGTTGCTCCTGTGAAGTCTTGCCAAAATGGAAGTCAACTTCTTCCACCTGTATATCTACACAGTGGAGGAGATAAAAATCTTTTGCTAAGGGAGGGGGCTGGCTGTGGAGAGAGGGTCCACAAGGAGGGATCTTGAGGCACGCCTGTATTCCTATGAGGTCAGAATTTGGCAAACAACACTAACAGACGATTCTGAGGAGGAGGACTTCTCTGACAGTGAAGGAGAGAGAAGTGAATGGCTCCTTGCTGCTGAGCGAAGGAACAAAGAATTACACCGGGAAATCAAGAAGGCTGAGATCCGGTGGGTCTTAGCCCAGAAAGAAGAACAACATGTAGCTCTAGAGGTGAGCTTTGCTGAGTTGGAGGTGGAGTCCAGCTCAGATGGTGGCAGCAAGATTGTAGTTTCTAGTGGTGAGAGAAAGGTACAAACACCTAGAGATGCAGCGCCTGACTTGAAGGAGGGGGTTGACATACACCAGGGGGTTCAGGTTTATGAGGTAGCTCCAGTGGTGTGCAGTGTCCCTGAAGTAGATTGGGGACTGACACAGGGGATCATATTCCTAGTGATGGGAGGGACGCTCTACTGACTCTAGATGAGAGGTGCAGGGAGAGCGGTTCCCCCATGGTAGAAACCTTGGTGTGTGAGTGTGGACACTGCCCAGAAGAGTGTGGGTTGAGTGACAGAGACAGTCAGATACTGTCTTGCCAGTCTCAGGAGAGTGGTGTGGGGTATGTGTGCGAGGCACTAGAGGGTGAGGCAAAGGGTAGCTTGGTTAACAACTGTGTGGGGCTGTGTGATTCATTTGTTGGAGAGCATATTTTAAGTCCCTATTTTCCAGAGCTATGCCAACACCCGGTGGAGTGTGAGTTCTCTGATTCCAGAGAGCTTGCATTGGAGGCAGACCTCTTGGTGGATTCCAGAGGGTCTGAAGAGGCATTTGGGAGTGATCCCAAAAGGAGTGGTGCAGATATCTTCCAGACCTGTGAGGTGGAAGAGGTTCCGAATAGCCCAACTAGGTCCCAGTGTAGTGGGAGGGGCGTAGGGGCTCATATCCTGTCTGAGCGGGGAAGGAGTGAGTGTGGGACTGTGTGTCCCAAGGTGCCCTGAAACCCAGTCTCAGGGCCTGGAAAGTTCCTGGAGGGAACACTAGGTTGTGGGCCTAGAGGTTGGTAGTAGGCCATTTGAGGAGGATCTCCTAGTGGCTGGTGAACGGGGAGTGCCTGTAACCAGGCCTCCATCAGTTCTGGTGTCTGGTAGTGCCACTCCAGTTGGGAGGGTGCAGAAGTCCAGACTGAGGGGCGAGAGGGGGAAGGAGTCCCCAGTGAGAGAACCAGTGGGTCAGGGGCCAGCCAGAAGAGCTGATTCACGGGGAGTTACCATGGTGACCTCAATTCTGTCCTGGGGAATCTTCCCGTGCTGTAGGATGGACAGGGGTCGGGAGATCGGCGCCAGGCAGACTGTCAAATGACACCTGAGTTGTATGTCACCCTGAGGGGGGCATATGTGCTCCCAATGAAGTCCTGGTGCGCAGGGCAAGTGCACAATCGCAGGTACTGGTCCCTGGGTTGGGAGGCCAGGTTCAGGATCTGCCTGACCTGGAGGGAAGGATATCTGTAAGCAGTGTCCTGACCTATTTTGCTTCCAGGGGTGCCATCCCAGTTGGGGTGTGCAGCCCTCTGGAAGGGGGAGCAGAGGGAGGGAGTCCTCACCTTTGACCCCGGGGCAACCCGAGGGTTTAGACCCTAGGTTGGGAGACCAGTTGCTGGAAAGAGGTCCTGAACTGGTGGGAGGGTTGTGTTCTAAGGGTGGCTCTCCTGGGAGGAGAGGGCAGGACCCCAGAAGAAAAGGTAGGGGGAGGAGAGCCTCACCCGTGACCTCTGGTCAGCCTGAGGGTACAGACCCTGGGCTGGCGGGCCAGTGTCAGGATGCCCTTCCTGACTTGGCAAGAGGGAGAGTGGAGGAACGGTGCCAAGCACCTGGGGCTACTTCCCCCCACTCTCTGACGCCACAGAGGTTAGAGAGGCCTGACAAGCATTAGGCCTGGCTCTCATCACTGACAGCTGTCAGTGGCCCTTGTGGCTGGTTGTCCTCGTTAACAGGGTTGCCCCTGGAAGGGGGGCAGGAGTCACACCCTGGGGGTGGACTGGGCCATACTGTTGAGTTGGCGAGGTGGGTACTGTGGGAGTCCTCAGAAGTCCTGGTGTGCCAGACAAGTGTTCAACCACAGGGGTTGGTCCCTAGGTTCGGATGCCAGGTTCAGGTGTTGCCTGACATGGAGGGAGAGACGTCTGTAAGCAGTGTACCTTTCAGTTTGTCTTCTAGGGGTACTGCTCCAAGTGGGAGGGTGCAGAACTCTGGAAGTGTAGTGTAGTTCCTATATTCCCAATATGCTCTGCGCATTCGAATAATATAGCCTATAGATTTGACGTAGGACTTAGGTCGACTAGGTCTCTTTCAAATATATTAAACTTAATTGTGCGTGCCAGCTAGCTCAGAGGTCACTAGAAACTTTCTCAGATAAACAAGAAAGGATTAGTTTCTGACAACTGCATAAACATGACAACTTTGTTTCCCCAGGAATTAAACTGAACTTCAGAGTCGTGGAAACAATAGATAGATATTTTACTCAGTCAATCGTGCATGCTTCGTTTCATCAGAGGTGCAGAGAAATAGAGAGACGGGCGTTTTCAATAAAAGGGTTTATTGAACAGTCTTCTTTCTCAAGCAAGTAAAGTGAACTGCTACAATCGTAATACTGGTTGCAAAGTATAATGCGTATAGTAAGAAGAGTGTTATAAAATAATACTGTAAAAGCATTGTATGGTTCATAGACCATAGATAAATACATAAATAAATAACAAAGCTAAAAAGTACTCAACTGGTGCTTCTAAAATACGCTTACCCCAATGTACCTAACCTAAGGCTAGTACGAGGGAAGAAGTGAGGTGTAGCATAGGTTTAATTTTCTTTGCCAAGAATCTAACCAAGATTTCTCTTAGGGTCTAATCAGCTCCGTGCCTTGATTTTAGAATGAAGGAGGTCAGTTATCTCTGCCTCGGGACTCGATTTCCCAACACCCCGCGAGGGGAGCTTGGAAACACCGGAGCTAGATTCTCAGCGAGAGAAAGGCAGCCTCTCTGTCAGTGCGTCAGCTGGAGGGTCTGCTTCCTTCGGCACTTGCTGTAGCGAGCTGTGTCGGTCAAGTAGATAGTCGAGCTGCTCCGAACCACCGTATGTTTGCTAGGGCATGTGTAGGCATATTTATACCTTGAAGGTGCCTAGTTTGACGTAAAGTCGGACATAATAACGTCATCAAAGAACCCCAAGGAAATGGTAGTTCTTTGAAAACGTTGTGGATACCCAACCGGGGTATAGGAAGTTGATAGAAATAAAATACACGCATAAGCATTTTGGATTTATCTTTTGCATCGATTTCTTGAAAATGAACTTTTGAAATTTACAATCATTGATGAAATAAAATTAATGATTGACTAACAATAACGTTTTGTTTCTATCAACTTCCTATACCCTGGTTGGGTATCCACAACGCTGTGCGCAGGGGGACAATTCCTATCAGGATTTGCTTGTGTGATTCTTCTTCCAAACGCCCTGTGGTTCAGAGAGCCAAGCCCCAGCAGCACGGGACAGCTTCTTAATTTTTCAACCTTTACTGGTGCGTGTCTTACCTCTATTTTTTAGTTCTTTGAAAACGCCATGATTTCTAGGACAAATCAATATTCAAGTAAGGGGATATCCCTGACTGCTGAAGCCAAGTTTTCCAAGAAACCTTTGTGGCTTTTTGGAATTAGTGGAAGAAGCCACGCATGTATTTGGGCTGGATGGGTTAGGTCTAAATATGGGTATGATTTCTATGCTTATATAAGGGCAATGTGAATTATAGCTATATAAGCGCATGAATCGATAATTCTCGCTCGGATCCTAAAACGCCATACAACAGAAGGGGGTGCAAAGGGAGGGAGTCCTCACCCCTGACCCCGATTCACCTGGAGGATTTAGAGCCTAGATTGGAAGGCCCGGTCCGGAGTGTCCCCCCTGACCTGGAATCCCAGTTCCAGGATAGAACCCCTGAACTGGTGGGTGAATGGTACAGGACACCTGCCACAGGTGCCCTGACTATTCTAGATGGGGTTACCGCTCCAGGTGGGAGGGTACAGATCCCCAAGGAAGGGGAGGACCGGTTGTGGGGAAGCTCACCCCAGCCTCCTGTCCAGCCGCCGGATACAGGCACGGGACTGGTGGGTCAGTGGGTCAGTGCCAGGATGTCAAACTGACCTGACAGGAGGGAGAGTGGACAAAGGGTGCCAAGCACCTGTGTCTACTGCCCCTCACCCTCTGACGCCACAGGGGTTTGAGAGCCCTGAGAGGTATAAGGCCTGGGTCTCATTCCTCAACACTGTCAGAGGCTACTGTGGCTTGCTCTCTGTCTGTTGGGACACACCTGTGAACAAATTAAGGTTAGGTGCTGCACGGGTGGTGTCCACAGAAGAGGAGAAGGTTTCCACATGGATTGGCTTGGTGGACCCTGAGAGTATGGATAGAGGGATCCAACTGGGTTCAGGAAGGCGTAGAACAGGAATAGTCCCCTGCTGTTTCAGCCAGTTGCCCTGTTCTATCGCCTGAAGCAGGGAATCCCATCGAGGTATCATTGGTCTACCCTGGCTTTAGGCTGGTAGGGGGTTGTGTTGGATATGGCCCTTTTTACAGGGTTATACCCAAACTTTTTGCATCTTCCTTCCTTGTTTTTCCTGACCCGTGGTTATTGGCAATAGGACTCTGGGCACTTTACCACTGCTGATCAGTGCTAAAGTGCATATGCTCTCTGTATAAATTGTTATTGTGAGTGGTTATCCATGATTGGCATATTTGTTTGACCAGTACGTCCCTAGTAGAGTGCACTAAGTGTGCCAGGGCTGGTGATTCAAATGCTACTAGAGGGCCTGCAGCACTGATTGTGCCACCCACATAAGTAGCCATAAAATGGTGTCTCAGGCCTGCCACCGCAGTTCCTGTGTGCAGTCGCTAACTGCCATGCTGACCTCATCAGTGTACCCACTGGCCAGGCATAATGCTTTCCTTTCTGTGCACATTGGACACCCCTATGAAATGCCCAATGTACCCCCTGGGCAGGGTGCAGTGCATGTGAAAGGTAGAGCATGTACTAATGTTGGTGTCATGCTCTGATAGTGAAATATTGCCAATTTCATTTTCACTATTGAAAAGTGATCTTGCCCATAGGCTTTAACGGGGAATGCTGTGTATAATGTTTACCTGCATATCTTCCCATAGGAGCAAGATAGAAAGTTAAAGTCTGGTATCCATGAACTCAGAATATAATAACATATGTTTTAGGAAAGATAGTTTTTAAATCCTGGTTTTGAAAACAGCACTTTTAGAAAGGCTCCAAGGAGCTGAGTGAGTCAGTCCTAGGCTGAATAGCGCCATCTGCATCTTGAGTGGTGGAAGGAGATAGTACCTGGGCCTGAATAGGGCTGTGCCTGCCTTCCACAATGCTGGCTCCACCTTCTGCTGGGCTGCTGATGACCCTGCCAGTCTCTCTCAAAGGAAAGAAGGAGTCAGGAAAACAAAGTGCTCCAGGACTGACCAGAACAGGTTTGGACTAGGCCAAGGCCTCTCTGCCCTCAGGGAACAAAGAGCAAATTGGTATAAAAAGGGCCACCCAGACTTCAGAAAATTAGATCATCCTGGAATCAAGAAGGAACCTCTGCCAAGGAGAAAGCTGGAAGACTAAAAAGGAAGGACTGTCCTGCTGTGTGTTTGTGGGCTGACCTGCAGTTGCTTTTCTGCCAAGGAGAGGGGAAGGACTTTGCTGTTGCTGTGTCCCCTTGCTTGAAAAGATCTAGAGCTGGCCGAGAAGAGCTGGACTAGGAATAAAAGGACTTCACCCCCAGATTACCCCCTGAACTCTGCTGTGTGAGTTCTGCCCTTCCTAGAGTGCCTGAGCCAGTTGTGGGGCCTCTGGAAGTTGTTGCCTGCTGTTTGGGGAGCTGGAAAAGGTGTTCCCATGGGTGCCATGGGGATTATAAATAGTGAAATAGTACAAGGAGAAGAGCAATTGGCAGCTACTAGGATGGCCCTGAACGTTGCTCAAAGGGAGGCCAAGCTAACTCCAGAGGTTTGTGTCTGTGAAAATAGTTCTGGCTCCGGGGTTGAAGATAAAGAACAAGAATTGAGGAATTGTAGCACAAAGGGTACAAGCCCATAGGATAATAATTCCATCATCCCTAAATTAGACTCTCAAATTAACCTGTTCGGTGCTCATGACAAGGTCAGCTCGTCATGCATTACACTGGAGCTGTGCTAATGACGAGTTGACCTTGTCGTGAACCATAGGATTTTAGGATTTTCAGCACAGGAGGGGAAAACCTCTAGCAGTCAAGGTGTTAAAATGGGCCCCTGTGTATTAACCACTCCCCTGGAAATATCCATGCCATCGCATATACCTGTTCTGGCTTCGCTACCTGTCAAAACGTGCAAACAGTATATAGCACCTGTGAAAACTAGTCTATAGGGAATAGGAATAGGACACAGGGATTCAATGCCAGACATGTAAGGTATCGATAACCTTTTAAAAAAACTACACAGGAAAACCAACATAATCGAAAGCCGTGTATTGACTGAAATTAAATCAGTGCAAAAAGACATTACTCAACTAATGGAATTGACTGCAGATTTACGGCTACAGAATGTCCCTAAAGTATGCCTGAAAAGTACTCCCAGCAAGAATTTTGTGAAGAAATTACCACCATATCAAAGCCACGTTATTAAAATTGAGATGGCTGATAATGACAAGTTACCTGGAAAACAAACAGAGGGAACATTTGGAATATCTAGACTATGCCCCGCTGTTAAAGGGACAAATGGTGGTCCACGTAGTTGTTTCAATTGTAAATTAGCAATTGATGGCTATCAACAGCCTAGGAAGCATAAGGGTGTTTTTTTTGTTTGCCACCCCCAGGCTACTCTCTATGTTATTGTTTTGAAGAATGTTCCCAAATTGCCGGATAATTATTCTTTGGGATCACCGAAAAATTGTGTGATGCATGGCTCTCTATTAATACCTGTTGTAGCACTGGCCACTTATCTGAGGAAATAATAATGCATAGAAGAGTGAGTTGGGTGGGTAATATGGATAAGTTTTGCAAAGAGGACTGCATTGTTGTAAATTTCCGCCACCCTAAAATCGAGGGTTATCTCTTAGAAGAAGTACTAGCAAGGCAACGTTGGCCAAGTGATTGTCCAAGTGCAGCTAATATTGTGGTACCCTCGTGGGTATTTCTACAGACGTTATACCGAGCAATGTCATCCACCTACTAGAGTTCATAGCAGCGTTGTTAATGAAATGATACCATCTATGGCAAACAGGTTTGATCCTCTAAGAAGCTGTAGCGATATCGATTCACTGAATGGTAATGTAGTACAAACAGTCGATAATATCCCTAAGTGTAGTATTTTGAGTACTCGAACAGAAATAGAAGAAGCGCCCTTCCTGAATGAAGGTAATCATCCAACCCCCTGTACTTGCACCAAGTTAGTGCCTGCTGAAGTCACGCAATTGGGTGCATCAATTGACCCCATATTTCCTAGTGGCATTGACGGCACTGATCCAGTCAGTTGTTTACCGACTGGATCGCTGTAAATGATGTTGTGGAATATTGCAGGGGCTAAAAATAAACTGCATGGCACATTATGGCTTAATACCATACACAATTGTACTTTGATTTTAATGCAGGAAACATGGCTGACAGAACCGTTTTTTGTTATTGGCTTTAAAACCATTTATACTAAAGTGACCCCATCTAATGCTGGGAGAGCGAGTGGAGGTTTAGCAGTGTTAATATCATTGAACTCCCCATTGACCCTAGAGAAAACCTTTCTTAATTCACAGTACTTCCAGTTCCTACTCTTCAGTGTTAAGGGAAAGCAAAATATTGTAGTGATTAATTTCTATAATATCTTTAATAATATGAGATCTGAGATTATTGCATCCCTGGAGAAAAAGCTGGATAATCTTTTGAAGAGGTTGGGGGATGATTATATATTAATATGGGGGCGATTTTAATAGTGAATTATGTACATTTTCGATAAGGGACCAATGTGGACATAATGATAATATGGATGAATATATTGTTCATTTTCCACACAATTCCTATGGTGAGACTATTAATCATGTTATGTATAAATATAACTTAAAAGTTATGAAGTTGGGGGCCCATGATGGAGTTCATTGTGAATATACATAAGAGGGGATTAGGTCTTCCTCATGTATTGATCATTTTTTAATCTCAAGGACCAGTATGCCTTTTGTTAATGAATGTTTTATATAGTATGGTTTACTTAGTGATCATCACCCTCTTTTTCTAATGTTGAATTCCAGTCTATATTAGACTGCAAAGGCATGTGGCTCTGCAGCTGCTACTAGAACACAAGGTGAACATGGGATTTCAATTAAGTGGACTGGTGTCAAGTGGACTGGTGTCAACCCTATAACTTTCATGGAATATATGGTTGTAAAAAAGAACAATTATATAAAAGTCTGTTTGGACGATTCTTCCAGTAATATTAACACCGTTATGGCTTTTCAGAGTATTTCTGGAGAAAATAAAAAAGATTTCAAATTACAAAATAAGAATAATAAATACAATAGGGATTATTGCCCATGCTAGTTTAAGCAGCAATGCTCTAAATTGAATAGAGACTTAAAGAAAGTCTTAAAAGTTAAACCTAGAAATGGGGAAAAATGAGTACTCTTCGGAAACTTTATAAACAAGCCCTACAGGCAAGAAAACCAGAAATTAGGGAGATTGCATGGGATAACTTAGTCCAAGCTGCTGAGACAAAGAACTCTATTTTATTTTGGAAAACTATAGATCAACCTTTCTTTAAAGATACTACACCAGCTAGGATTGACACAGTAGTAACACGAGAAGACTGGCTAATCCATTTTGAAAGTATTTTTAATCTAACTAAACAAACCACCAATATGGATGGAAATCTTAACATCATCTTATTAAACATTAGTAAGATAGAATCAATTGGTGTTGATGAGATTAAAATTGCCATACATAATAGTGCATGAGTTAAGGCTGCTAGCCCAGACGCGGTTCCGATTGCTTTGTACACGAGGCCTGTGCACACGTAATCATAGTCTGCAGAGCAAATTCGTAGATTAAGGATGAGTACACTCCACTACCAGATAGCATTTCCTTTTGCAACTTTTATAGGGATTTTTGGAAATCAACTTTATATCCATTTTTTATTGGTAATAGATTGTACTCCTACAAAACCGCTTTTAATCAAATTTGCCTTCAGGAAAACGTGTCAATGTGTAATGCGCATATTGAGAGATAAAACTATGTTTATTTAGACCATAGTCTTTAACTAATACATAAAACATGATTAGGATCCACGTAGTGATAACATTATTAGTTCTATAAAGAATAAATAAGCAATTTAACTTACAGAGGAAAAAATGTAACCCCCTGAGACAATCATAATTCATTTAACACAGTTTATAAAAGTCTAAATCCATAAAATTTGCGTTAATGGAACAACACTAAAAGCATTTAAAATCAATGCCCCTCCTTTAACTTCTCTCTTACAAAGTCTTTTGTTTTCCCAATGCAATTGTAATATCTAGAGATGGCATATCCGTAAGTAGACAAACTGCTTGGGCATGTGAGTTGACCTTGTATTTTAAGAATATTTGACATAAAAATAATTGCTGTATGACTAAAATCAGTGTGTAATCAAGCAATATATGCAAAGTATCATTTCTTATTCCAAGCCCGCATTTACAAATACCATCTGATTGCATCAATACTGCCTTTATTTGTCCTTCTGTCTTCCAAGGATTAATCTAAAAAATCATGAGTATTCCCTGGGTTTTTTAGTATTTAAAGGGACACAGTGTCCCTATCTGAGGAGAAGGATATTGTCATACACATATTCACACATTCTTACCCATGTTTATGAAATTACTATAGTCTAGTAATAGAACCACAAAGATATCTAATAATTCAGCATAGACCAGTAACTAAGGTTATATGGACTATTTATTTTGTTAAAAAAGAGGGCAATAGGATTATATACTTCGACCTGACAGAATTCAGGTCCGTATTCATAGATTAATAGGAAACACAGGTATGTCCTAAGTAAAATTAAAATTATATATTTTTTACCAATCATATATGAATAGGACTAGGATAACTTTAATACAAATGTGTCCATTGGTCCTTGTTGATTTAAAAAGTCATATGAGGAGAATCCCGCAAAGGCTCTGATTAAGAACATATTCTCCTCAGATAGGGACACTGTGTCCCTTTAAATACTAAAAACCCAGGGAATACTCATGATTTTTTAGCTTACTCTACCCAGTTCCCTTGGGTCCAGAGGGTACTCTCTTTCGTTTGTCAGCAATTCCAAGGATTAATACCAACACGAACACTTAGAATTTCGTGTCTTCACCCTTAATTGGGCAGAATATCCAAATATGGGAACCAAGTTTTATTTTCCCATAAGCTCTTTAGCCACTTGACCGATTTTTTCACACTCATAAAATTTAGATCTTGCGATCTTGAGTATGAGAGACCTTGGTCTCTAAGCATTCTCTTTGTAAAATCTACTTCAAGGGTTGGCTGCGAAAGTCTCACCTTAAGGTGCACTGCTATATTCTGGAGGATTCTTCTTACATGTGGAGAAGTGTGGCTCAATGGTTAGAGCGGCAGACCCTGATGCAGAGGTCTGGCCCGGGATCAGGGTTCAATTCCTGCCTTGGCTGGTCTCGGCGGATCTTGGGCTCATAATTCCTCGGACCTGATTTCTCGCCTCGGTGCCTACTCTAAGCATGGGTCCCACGCTGCAACTCTGGGCAATAGCTTGCTTAGTATCCACAATGGCCCCCTACAGTGCTAGGGATGCCTGGTCGCACCCTGGGGATGTCCAGGAGTGGACATTTCACGGGGAAAAACCAGGAAGGGTTCCCCAGCGGTATGAGTACAGCTCCAGGACACTCAGGAGTATCAGTGCGCTTTACAAGTATGTCTTCATTTACATTTACATCCTTTGCCCAACCAAGGCTACTTGTTTGAATGTCCTCTGTGCACCAAATTGAGACCTTCTGCTGAAAATGTTCAAAGGAGGATCCATGTTGGAAAATTAACTTCAATATTGCTGCATTTTAGGATGAATTGATATTTTTCTTTATAGAATGCTTTTTTTGATATATTATTATATACTGAATAAAGCTTGTTTGACTTGATTTTCGATGGTTCTCTTCACCTTTGCAGGGGTGTACTGACAGGGTCAGTGTTACCTGGTGTGGTGGGCTAACCCCCATGTCCAATGTAACTCCATTATTTTGACAGGTATTCAAGGATTCTCTGTATGAAAACTATGGCCCAGTAGCTATTCAGTCAAGGTAGTAAAATGAAACACCAAATGGGAATGAAAGTGCTTTAGCTTCAGTTAATGTTCCAATTTTTCAGAGCACACAATGAAATGTTACTGAATGTTGATTGTTATTTACATTGACAATCTGTCAAATTGCTTTCATTGCTTCACAACTTTGGGAGCCTTATACAAAGCTGAAGAATGACAACTCCAGGATGCCAGTTGACAGTGAATACTAATAACCGGCTGTTGCAACAATTTTCTTTTTGAAAGGAGTGCACATCCACAGTATCTCATTTTAACAAAGAGACTGAAATTGAACCATTTTCATTCACAATTCGTGTTGTATTTCATTACCTGAACTGAAGAATTTCAGCTCACCCCGCCAAAAAAAACAAAAAAGATGAATGGCTTACCCACCCTGAGTGCTCTGAAAAGATCTGCACATCTCAAACTATGCTGCACCCTAAAGAACCTTGGTAGCCTCTCTGCCTTTACTATAAAACCCTTTATGTCATTATCATGGTAGTGTGAGAGCAAATTGTCACCTACAGACTAAACATGATTTCAGGTTTCACAGTAAAAAGGTCATGCATCCAGCACCAGGACCATCATGTTTAAGGCAGATCATTATTCCAGCAGGTATGTTTGCTTATTGAGCACTAAGAAACCCTTGGTCTCTAATCTCCATTTTTTTGTCCCAGGGCCTCTTCTAAAATTAATATCTTATTTAATGTCCACCTTCTCAGATGCAGCCTTCCAGGCAAACACAGCTTTAGACATACCGAAGATTGGTCTGACAATAAGGCTGAGGAGTGGGCCATTGACTCCACATAATCTAAGAGAAAATAATCAATTCTTGAGTGGTGCCCATATTTTTTATTATAATAGGTGAACCCTTTTAATGTATGTTTCTGCTTTTGCTAGATATCCACTAAATTCAGGTCTTTCATTACATCTCTTAATCTGTGGAGAATTTTATGGGAATTCATGTATTTCTCTCTTGAGGTCCTATCCAATTCTTGATTTAAAGCTATATTGAAATCTCCTTCACCTAACAGGGGTATGGAATTTCTAACAAATGTTGTTGCTAAATCCCTAGTGAGGTGGGATTCTCTCAGTTTGGGCTGTAATATAGTGTGCATGTTAGATTTGTAGCGTTTATCAACACTGTAGACACTAACTATCTTCTGATGTTAAGTGTGGCACAGTGGCATAGCTAGACCATGTGGTGCCTGTGGCAGTCCCTGCATTTGCCACCCAAGGGCACAGCATGTAAGAGCTGGGGTGGGAGTGCTGGTGATTCCTGCGGAACCGCAGCCACCGGTAATAGCGTGGTGCTAGCAATTTTCGCAGTGGCCGCAGCCACAGCCGCACATAAGAGGGGTGGGGGCGCAGGCGATTCCCGCAACAGCCACAGATAGGAGAAGGGGAGTCCACTGCCCCCAAAACTCGTGCTGCCCGGTGCAGACCACCCCTCCCCACCATCGTCCCATGCTACACCACTGGTATGGCATACTTAATGAGTTTGATCCAAAAAGGTTTTCTGATCACGATAGCACCCCCTTTGTGTTCCCAAACTGCTCAGAAGATATAACATCCTCTACACAACTAAGGGCCAGATGTTTGACCATTTTTTGCGGTCGCAAATGGAAAATCGGACTGTTCACGACCCCTAAAAATGGTTGCAGCCTGTACAAACCCTATTTTGCGAGCCAGTAACCTATTACCAACTCACAAAATAGGGTTTGTGAGTCACTATTAGAAAGGGACAAGCCAAGGGCGTCCCTTCCATCTACTTCAAGTAGGTTGTAAACAAGTCACAAACAGGAAGAACTCCCCAGGGGACCCCAACCTCTTAATGAATGCATGCAAAAATACCCTGCGGACCCCTCCATGCCCTTAAAAAAATGAATAGAAACTTTGAATTTTTTACTTTAAAATGCATCCTGTTTTCAGGGGTTGGTCACTCGACTTTGGGGAATATACGTATATCTCCACCAGATGGTTTTGCTCTCTGCCCTGCTCCATTATTCTGAAAACGTATTTAAGTGATGGGAATGGGCTAACTGCCATTTTCTCTGCTCTCTTTTTAGCTGAGCTACTACTTGTCTACCTCAAGCCAGGGGTTGATTTCTTAGCTGGTCCCACCTTGATAAGTGCTGTGCCTAGATTTCAATCCTTCTTTGGGGACTGCTTCTCTTCTTTCTGGACCAGAATACAATGAGTATCTATTTCTGTCTACCCCCAGGGTCGACTAGCATCTCATTGGGTTTGAGGGGTTATATCTCATATTTCTAGAAGAGTCTTTCTGGTTAATGCGTGTTCAGTAATCCAGTAATTTTCGCTGCCCTAACCCCAGCTGCAGCAATCTGGTATCCTTACTGCTTCCTGCTGTGACCCCCGCTCCCCCATGAGCATCAGAAATATAAAAAAAATACCTGGGGGGGCAGGGGCTCCTTTTTAAACATTTACAAAGTAGTGCCACAGCTTCCCTTCTCCTTTTCGGGAGTCTGCAGCGTCTCACGGAAGCCAGCTTCTCTTCCCTGCCTCCAATGTGCTGCTCACACTGGATTAACTCCTCCCACACTGACCCCGAAAGAGACACGTACCGCCGCAGCAGGGACACGCTGTAGTACAACACCCGCTGTACTCCAACGGAGCCTCAGAACTGATTGGTGTCCGCCGGCATCCAGAAACTCAGTTGTAGGGCTCAAAGTACAAAAGTAAAACTTTTTCTTTTTGAAAACCTCCTTAGACCCTAATATTTAATAAGGGTGTTTGCATCATGTAGTGTAAACCATAGTAACAAAGGTATTGATTTCTCCTAGTTCGCTCTTTGTGTGGCCATCCCTTGCTGCAGAGCTCTCCCGACCAGTGTTAGCCTGCCGCCGTGTTCCTCCCCATTTACCGTAACAAGTATTTTTACCCTAAAACGTATGTCCTCCAAATGAAAGGAGCTGCTTCAGATGGAATGAATGTAGTGCCACACCAAGCCAGCAAAGGAAAACTACCATCACTTCTATGAGTTCTTGAAATAAACTCCTAAATGAGGGGTCCATTCCACCATCCCAATAACAAACGTCTGTGATTTTCTTCTTGCGCCTGGGAGGCATTTCAAAGTGTTTTTGTCTGGGACTATGTTTGTGTTAAAGGTGGCCATGGAAAGAAGGCAGTATACAAAAAATTGCCCCCTTCCCAATTGACTTTTAGTGAGGAACCAAATAAAACTTAATCAAATCTGGTCCGGTATATTTATTTTTACCTGTTACTTATATTATTTCATACAAAAATTATTTCAAAATAGCAAGAAAAAAATACACAGTACTAACAATTATTCACAATACATTACAAAATTACAAACTACCATAAGACATGTTGCAAAAAGTTAACCAATACAAATAACATTAATGTTGCATCCAATAAATCAAACAAATTTGCAATGCCACAATTTCACATTACATTAGACCATTTTGTTCATCAAAGTTTGATAACATGGAAAGAGGATTGCTTTATCACAAGAGCGAAACAATACATATGTCATTATTATTTTAGACCACACTAGATGTTTTAATTGGCTCTTGCTGAATATGCAAGAGCCAATTAAAACATCTAGTGTGGTCTAAAATAATAATGACATATGTATTGTTTCGCTCTTGTGATAAAGCAATCCTCTTTCCATGTTATCAAACTTTGATGAACAAAATGGTCTAATGTAATGTGAAATTGTGGCATTGCAAATTTGTTTGATTTATTGGATGCAACATTAATGTTATTTGTATTGGTTAACTTTTTGCAACATGTCTTATGGTAGTTTGTAATTTTGTAATGTATTGTGAATAATTGTTAGTACTGTGTATTTTTTTCTTGCTATTTTGAAATAATTTTTGTATGAAATAATATAAGTAACAGGTAAAAATAAATATACCGGACCAGATTTGATTAAGTTTTATTTGGTTCCTCACTAAAAGTCAATTGGGAAGGGGGCAATTTTTTGTATACTAGTATAATAGGGTCCAGCCCTCCCCCAGCCCCAACAAGGACCTAACTCCTTTTTGTGTACATGGAAAGAAGGCAAGCCAGAGGAATAGTTCTTAGTTGCAAAGCCCTTATGGCGCCATATCTGTCAGCATCAGGTCTGCAGAGAATGTGATCCTCAGCTGGTGGAGGTCCACCCATGGGAACACTTTGTTGCCCACATGCTAAATGAGGTGTGCACTAGAATGTGGGTGCAACAGTGATCCACCTAGTGGCCACCTTTGAAACTGCCCCTAAATGTGGAAGGCGTCTGCCTTTAGTACACTTTCTTTTCATGTGCCTATTTATATATAAAATAATATAGAATGGGATCAATTCCAGACAAGAAGACTCAGTTTAAGATTTTCAGCAATGAGGAGAAGGGTAATGTGACAGAAACATCATATAACACCAAAACACAAGCACATTAAACTGTACATTTACCCAATAAAAAGTTAATTTTGTGAATTTATGAGTAATGACATATTGGAAGACTATGGTCCTGAGCTTCATTTGGGCAGTAATTGAGCATTCTCTCATTTCCAGAGGAAATGACAAATATAGTTGGTAAGTCACCTGAAGAATGTCCTCTGCATGGGGAAATCACAGAGAAAAATATGGAAGAAGTGTCCAATATATGGTAATGGGAAACTCTTTGATTACATGAGGAAGTGGTAAATCAAGTGGCTACTGCATTGAAGGAATTTCCTCCTCTACTCAGGTAATTTTGTGGGAGAAAATTCCACTAGTCGATTCTTTCTTGCGGAGAGGCGGATGCGGATGCCCTATATATCGGAGATTTGAATATCCCGATATTGTTACTTAAGGTACAATAAGGAAAGAAACACTGGTCGTTTATGGACAACAGAATTATTTGTCTGCTACATTTAAAGCGTTATCAAGAGCACATTCAGGGCAGCATTCTTTAACCTATGAAACAAACAAATAAATGTGAACACTGACTTTTAAAGGGCATCTTACTAGGATCCTGATGTGACCATGGTGTACTTTTAAGTTGAAAGTTCATATGTGTGAGGTATTTATTACTAACATTTAAGCTGTGATCCAACTAATGGCTGAATGGAGGAGGAGATAGTGATTGAAGTCCCTCTGTCACCAAATCCATTGTTTGGATATTTCTGATGTTATGATTTCCGGACACGTCTTTTATGAAAGCCTGAAGAAGGTGGCTTGGACCACTCTTTGCAACAGAAACGCGTTGCCTTTGGTCATTTTTGTCTATTTGTTATATTTTTGTGTTAAGTTTTTTTATATGTTTGTAAGCATACAATATGCCTTTCAACTGTGATTTGGAAATCAATGCTGATTAAATGTTTCACTGTGATAAACGGATTTGTTCAATGTGCTACATAGCAAGGAGAACATTTTTTTTTAAATATATGAGATTGTATTTACTATGTGATTGTGGATCTGTAAGTCAATGCTTTGCACTGACATTTTCAATGTACATAAAATACTGTTTTACATTGGGCAGCTATTCAGCAAATAACGCATTTTTATACTGTCCCTTGGCAATTGCTATGATTTCTAAATGAGGTAGTTGTGAGAGAAACGTGAGTATTCGGGTATGCTATTGAGGAGTCCCAAAGGGAATTTTCTTTGACTTGGTGTCATTATTGTGTCCTCTCCATTTGGTGAGGAGGCCCACTCTCCCTTTTGTTGGTATACTGTAAGACTTTCGGCAACCACCCAACTATAAATGGCATTGCTGCAGTCGGGGGACGACTTCTTAACAGAGAGCGATGCTCGATATATGCCTTCAATAGATAAGGCACCATATGTATAATGTAGTCAAATGATGATAGATGAAACAGTAATTGTGATTAAACAGGTAACGGAGTTGCAATAGATCGGAGAATGCACACACAAGATGTTCAACTCAAACTCCTACAAGAATAAGCCACCAACATGACTTCATAAATGTAGGAAACAGGCCTAAGGTGGAAACTTTTCAAAGTCAAGTGAGTTAAAATTATTCTACAGATATAAACAGGTTTTATAAGTTAGGCTCAAATTTGGACGCTGGTTTTGAGCAGCTGCGGGTGCTATGTGTATAAGCATAACTAAATAACGGTTCATTTAAAAATATTAAAACCTTACAGATCCAGATTTACTAAGATTTTGCATTAGGGTTGTTACAAGTTTTGTGGCTTGGCCCTCACACAAAATCCATTTTGGCATTTACTAAGCCATGCAAGTCGATTTGTGTGCCTTTGCGTAAATAAGTAAATACAAAGTAACGCAGTGCAGTACATGGCAGTGCCTTGTGTTAATTTGAGTTGAGTAGGTGTTACATATGTTGTGCGTTTGTATTCCAGTGCTTTCACACATGTATTTTGAGCAAACCCAGATTTACAAACACGTGTAAGTCTGGGTTTGTTCCAAAATGGTACACCTACCCGACAGGGGCACAACAAGGAGAAACATCTTCTTTCATCCTTGTTACTTTCTCGTTCCATGTGTACTGAATTCTGCAGCACACACAGAAAGTGTGATATCCCTCCAAGGATTGCTTTTGTGCAGGAAGATATTCCATCCTGCACAAAACAATCCTGACTGTAACGCAGACAGCTTTGCATAATGGCACAATGGTACCTGCGTTGGTGCTAGGTAGCCACAAGTGCACCAGCACAAAGCAGGAGCTGAACAGCGCTATATCTGGGTAAATATGGCACTGTTAAACACCCTTTCCTGTCCATGCAGTACAGCACAGCGACTTGCCTTTCTGCGCTGCATTGCACAAACCATTAGTAAATATGCTCTTAGTAACAATTTAAAAATAAAACAAAAATCAAGATTTGCTAAGATGTTTAAAGGATATAAGCAAAAAACAAAAGGCACCTTAAAACAATGGGGGGTGATAACCCAGTGTTAATCATTAAGGAAGATGAGAAAACATTTGAGAATATGAAAGACCCCATTTGGAAGTTAATGGGGTACAAGGGAAACAATCCAGTGAGGGCCTTCTTATAGCCTAGATGGAGTTAGGGTAGGAATAGGAATTATCTTCTGTCTTGGAAGAGTGCCTGGGTCGAAAATAGAGAAAATGCTAAATTCAGAAGCAACTGACATAAAGAAACAGTGAAGTAGATGCACAGATAGATAGGAAGTGGTGCTATACAGAAAGATTTAAATTAATTTCACATTGGATTTTTTCACAAGAATGAGTGAAGACGTAGTTCCACATTCTCAAACAAGGCCTCAACACAAGCTGTGGGAGTCAAATAGTGAATGGGAAGGAGTACAGACAGCTCACCATAATTACTTAAGAGATTTAACAAGAGATGAGTGACAGACAGAATCCCTTCCTATTTCCCTGAGCCTTTGAGATCCTGCAGGCAAACGAGAGTACAACAAAAATGTGAAATCCAGGACACGTGTGCATAAACCTAAAGTATACCCCACAACCGGGAAGCTCTCGAGTGGCGTCATTTTTCTAAGACAGTTTCTTCAATTTAGAGAAGATACAGTTCAGTCAACTACAATAATTGGTGATAGACCCAAGATTAGAAATGGTGGATTGCTCATAATTATAGGAAAATCCGAACAAACGAAGTGACTTAAACAATATTTTTATGTGTATCATAAACAGCTTTCTTTTAATATGGATTTCGAGATGAGGGTGAGCTTGGTTTTATTCCTCACCACCACTGTTAAGGACTGCACCTAGCTGAGAGTTTGAGTGAAGTTGGCATTCTGGAGATGGGAAGCTCTAGCTAAGCAAAGGGATTTATTCAGAATACGGTTCAATACTGGGTTGGCAGGTCAAATCATATTCAGTTTTGATCTGGAGTATTTTGCATGTATTAAATGGTTGAAAAGAGCAAACAATTGTTTTTACCAAACATTATAACAGATGGAATTCTTCTGGACTCGTCCTACCTAGTCAGCCATCTTGGTGTGGGTTATCTCTTCTAAAGAGCTACAGGAATTTTACAGATGGGTCTGGATTTCGAAAGTTTTTTTCAGGAATGTCACTTTTGATTTAATCTCATTTACTAAACTCTAGATCCAAAAGGATAGTTAAGTGTCATTCGTCTGAAGTAGAGGTGCTTTCTGCAGCATAGTTGAGTGAGATCAGTACAGCCTCTGAGATGATTGACGTAATTTTGATTGATAAACTAACTTTCATGAAAACTCTCTACTCCTTGATAAGGTGGATCTTTCAGTTAAAATGTATGTCTTGGGTTTCCTGCTAGAATGTCACAGATTACTGGTTTCAGGACCAAGCCTTGGCCTCTTAAAGGCCTAAATTCCTGCTACGTACCTCCTATTGGATTATATAGCCCGTTTATTTTTAAAAGTCTACATTTAAAACCTTGTCTCTTATGGTCTTGCAGGACCTATGCTAATGATTACATATCCCAGAAATGTCTTAATATACATCACTCTAAAACAAACCACATTTCCTATTTTGTGACCAAGGCCCTGATTTAGATATCGGCCAGTTGGTTCACCATGGGGATGGATTAAATTACTCTGCCCCCATGGTGGAGAGGTCGCCCACCTGATTTATAAATGATCGTCAAGCAGGCAGTCATTTATAAAGGCATTGGCATGAACGGCCATCACAGCGGTTCCTGTCAATGTATTTTACTGTTTGCTGCAGGGCTGCGTCAGAAGGTATTGTAGATGGTGACACCACACTTGTATTTGTTCCATGCCCTAAAATACAGAATTACTGGTCTCAGGTTTTTAGGGAGATTAGCAGTCTACTTGAAACTAGCATTCTAACAGTCTTTCACTTAAGGATCATAATTACTTCGTTATTGTAACATACTTTGTATTGCTAGATCGTGGCTTCACCCTGCTCCCCCCCCCATGGCAAAGCAATGGTGGAAGGAAATGATTTTGTATGTGGTCTATAAATATCTCTTTTGCAAACTAACTGTGGCAGGCGAGTTATGAGAGAGGTTTGGGATCCTCATCTTTATTGGTTGCGCTATTTAATTGCTAAACACCCATCTGATGGGTAATGGTCTATGCATCCCTTGCTTTTTTAATGATATACTTCATTATTTATATTTAGGAATGTCATATACTGTTAAACAGCAAATATGAACATGCAAATCATATTGCTCATACTGGTCGATAAGTTGATATTGCTTAAAACAATCTTACTTTTCTAATGTATATATTAATGGCATTTTAATATGAACATTAATATTTTTAATATAGTTTATTTATTTTATGTATTTATTACTGTGCCCTTTAATGGTCATATGGCCGAATGAAGTTAAATTGGAATCTCTACTGTTATACATTTTTCTAATTAAAAATGAAGCACGCTAACAGGTTGGTTGCAATCAGTGAGCACACCACATTTCGGGCTAACTTTCATTTGTGCTTAAAAGAGCATTGCAAGTTGGGTTCAAATTGCACCGGTCACGAGTGTTTCCTCCAGTGATTTGTGCAATTTAAAGTGTGAATTTCAGGACAAATGCCATAAAATGTCAGTTGTCCCCTGTTGTAATTGATTAACTCAAGCACATGACATTTTGCACACATTTCCCGATTCTGAGCGGTCAGACTTGAAAACGGGGGCAAATTGCAAACCCACTCATTAGTGCCCCTGCGCAATCGCTTATTAGTGGCTAGGCAATTTGCATCAGCATTTTGCAGGTCTAAAGTTTCGGGCTTTTTTCTCATCAGCATTTTGCAGGTCTAAAGTATTCGGGCTCTTAGAAGGCAGAGGAACGCACAAGGCTTGGATGGGATATATGAGGAAGGCACCAGAATACAAAGCTACACTGCGCATTTTACAGAGTTTTGATTTATTGCAGACTTCTGTGCTAAGTGGCATAATGGACACTTATATGTCGTCGATCCAATGAGAAAGCCATGATGCATTGAAAGTATAAGGAGTGCAAACCAACTTGCTTTGGAGTTTATCATATGATGTTCACTGACAAACCTGAAAAGGATGCGCTACTTTGTCAAAAGGGCAGCTTTCCTGGCTTTAGCTGTCAAACGATATAACCTTGGACAATATTTCAGTATCTCATTGCTGAAGAACAGAGTAATTGCCTGTTTCCACGATGGCAGCAATGTAATTTACTGGCAGCACTTAAAGATATTTGCTATCTAACATGGCAAAACAGAAAAGTAAACATAACTACTCATAGAGAAAGCACATATGTTTTTGACGTTCATACAGAAGAACAAATAGAATGATACATTGCTTTCGTTGTAAGCAAAATTATATTTTTAAGATCTAATTAATAAGGTCAAATCCTTCTTTTCATATTTAGTCAAGGACAATATGAGGAAATAGTCACCTAAACAGGCAGTGCAACAAACAACAAAGTGACAGATGTGTCAATCTCTGCACTGGCAATTGCTTGGTGGAGGATTTCAGTCAATTGTGCTGGATTGTTCCCATTGGAACAGGTCCAAGCCTGATGTGCTTATGAAACCTGGTCTCTGTCTAGAGACGCAAATTGTGCATTGGCCCATTTCATTTTCTGTGATAAGAACTTGCTATGCATGACAGGAGATTCCTTCATTGAGAACATGCATCACACTAAATTCTTTCACTTGCAAGGGGTGTGTTCACCTGAAACTGAGGTAACTAAGGTATGCTAAAAGCGGCTGCAACTTTCACCCATATCCTTGATTGTTGGACGTGACCCAATTGGTATGGTTCTCTGCCAAATTTTGCCTTCAATCTTCCTGTTTTTGGTGATTTTGTTTTTGCTGGCCGTCGGACTCTGCACACTTTACCACTGTTTACCAGTACTAAAATGCTTGTGCTCTCTCCCTAAATCATGGTAACATTGGCTTCCACCTACTTGGCACATTTAATTTACTTGTACATCCCTAGTAAAGGGGTAAAACATGTACCCAGTGCATCTATGTTAAATGCTACAAGTGAGTCTGCAGCACGTATTGTGCCACTCTCTTAAGTAGCCCTGTCAAAAATTTCACTGGCCCGCCATCACAGCCTGTGTATGCAGTTTTAAACTGCTATTGCGACCTGGCAAAAAAACTTTTTACAGCAACCTTCTTTTTTAATACATTTAAGTCATCTCTAGGATGGGTCCTAAACAGCCCGGAGGGCAGGGTGCAGTGTATTTAAACGATGGACATGTACTTTAAAGTTTAACATGTCTGGGTTGTGAAAAACACTTGCGTTTGTTTTTCTCTACTGCACGGGGCTACCTATCTCATAGAATAACATTGGGTTACATTCTAACATTTAATTAGTGATAACTTTCAATTGGGATCAGGCAGGAATGTCAAGTGTAGCGTCTAAAGAATTTAATTTGAAACCCTCTTTAATGGTGAAGTCAGATTTTAAGACACAAATCTGAAAATGCCACTTTTAGAAATTTGCCATTTTCTTGTCCCAATCATTTGATGCCTGTATCCTGGGTCGCATGAATAGGTGTAGCTGGCAGTGGGTGTTTGTGTATTACTCCCAGACAGTAAGAAAAAGGGGGAATAGGTATTGGCAAAATGCACCATCCCTAACTTGATAAGGGGCAAAGCTGTCACCTACCACATTTGCACATCACAAAGGGTTTCACACTAGCCATTTCTGCCCTCAGACAATCTGGGGCCAGGGCAAGGAGGCAGGACATTCCACACAACTCTGTAGGGGAAAACTTCAAATGTTTCTCCTACTTCAAAATGGACACCAGGTATAAATAGTGAATCCTCAGACCCTACTCTTGAGTACACACCTGGGCATGTGGAAGACTCAGAAGAAAGACTGCTGTGCTGCTCTACTGCATGTAGGACTGCTACTTTGCTGCCCTGAGTGAGAAGGACAGGACCTGCATCTTGAGCCCAGGACTACCAAAGTGACTGCAGAAGCTAGTTGGCTGGTCTCCCAATCAAATCCTCAGGGGCAAAAAAAGGATCCAACCAGCGTGGTCCCTGTGATTGAACTCTGCTTCCTCTGAGTCTTGTCCCCCAAATGGCGCCACCTAGACTAGGAGGTGGGCTTGATGCTGCTCTACTAGCAGAGCTGTGGTCTTTTGAGCAGAACCGATGCTACACTATGCAACTTCTCACAGCTCTGCATCACAAGTGCTGCTGCACGATGTATTCCCAACGCATGACCCCACAGCTCTTCGGAACCACAGCTGCATGATGCTTCCTCAATGAGGGACCTTGCATCATACCTTTGCAACTCCTCAGAACCACCACTGCATGAAGCATCCTCAATGCGGGATCTCACAAACCTCTGCAATCCGGATTTAAGGTCCTCTCTTAAGTGGGTGTTGCCATTCTTGGCATGGTTACCCCTGTCTTTTTGCCTCTGCCACCTGTGTTTTTTAGTCAGATCAAATCAGGTATTTGTTAAGCGCGACTACTCACCGGTAAGGGTTTCAAGGCCCTGCGGGGTCACAGGTTCCAGTCCATCAAGGAGGAGGTCTGTCGAAGAGCCAAGTTTTGAGGTTTCTTGAGAAGATCGGGAGTGATGTTATCTGTCTGAGGCGGAGCGCAAGGTCATTCCAGGCTCTGGCTGCACAGAAGGAGAAGGAGCGGCCTCCCAATCTGGTCTTTCCTGTTGCGGGGGACCATGGCGTAGGAGAGCCGAGCTTATCATAGGGACCTCTGAGGTGCGTGGGATTTGAGTCAGCTGTTCAGGTATGCTGGTCCGGTGTCCTGGAGGGCCTTGTGAGCATGGGTTAGCATCTTGAAGGTGACTCTAGCTTCAATCGGGAGCCAGTGGAGTGTGCACAGGTGCTGGGAGATGTGGCAGTGTCTTGGCAGGTTGAGGACCAGTCTTGCGGCAGCGTTTTGGATATTCTTTAACTTGGGGATGAGGTTTTTGTTTATTCCGACATAGAGTACGTTGCCATAGTTGAGCCTGTTGGTGACCAGGGCATGAGTGACGGTCTTTCTGTGTTTGAGGGGGATCCATTTGAAGGTCGTATGTAGGAGGCAGAGGGTGTGGAAGCAGGAGTACGAGACAGAGTTGATCTGACGGTCCATTTTGAGCTCTGAGTCCAGGATGATTCCCAGGTTGCGTGCGTGGTTTGTGGGAGTGGGCGGGCTTCCGATGGTGGGGGGCCACCAGGTGTCGGTCCACGACAGTATGTGCAACCACACTCACAGCAACCCACTGGTGACACCACAATGGACTCCACACGAGTTTGATAAAACAAGTATAAACTTTATATAAAAAGATACACGATCAGACCACAAAATACAAAAGCCAACATATAATAAAGGGTAATATTTGTTCCGGCAGGCTGGTAGGTTCAAATCCCAACCACAGCTTTGCACATACTATGCTGGTCATAATGCTAGAATCACACACGTTGCAATGTATAAACAATAGTGAACTGCGTAACAATACAATCCTGTGCTTGGCCAAGGAGAAATAATACAATGCGTAACAATACACACCAGTACATTGCAATGGAAGAAATAATGCATTGCTTACCGCTACAATCATGTACTGTGCAATGAAGGAATAAGGCAATGTGTCACACCCCAATCACACACTTTGCAATGAAGAAATAATGCAATGCGCACCGCTACAATCATGTACTTTGCAATTAAATAATAATGCAATGCGTAGCTAAAATCATGTACTTTGCAATGAAGGACTAATGCAATGCGGGCCGCTACAATCCTGTGATTTGCAATGGACAAATAATGCAATGCATAGCGCTACAATTGTGTACTTTGTTATGCAGAAATAATGTCAGACGTCATAAGACAGTCGGGCAGTTCGTTAGCAGCAATATTGGCAAAGTGTATTACGACAAACAGCCTCTTTGATAACAGATGCCCCCCACATGTATCAACGATGACATAAAGTACAGCTTCTTACTCTGGCCCAAGTACTGCCACTACTTTGGTCAGTACGGGCCCCATTCTTAGCTGAAGCCAAGGCTCATGTCACCAGAAGGAATGAGAGGCTGAGAGAGTGTGCCTCCGAGCCCGCACCCCAACCAGGTAGTGATCCACGTGACCTGGGGGCGCAACCACACTCTCCTCTCATCCTTCAGCGAACTGGGACTTCCGTGCACAACTTTCTCAATGGGCCTAAGCGGCTCGGCCTAGCAGCTCAGCTCCTCTGGGGCTGCCGGTCCGGGCAGCGACTGTTAGGAAGGCCTCAGGCGGCCGCAGGGCACATGAACCCCAGGCCCCGAGATTTCTTTACTCTGGGTGCACATTCACCACCGCACCCTCTAGGTCTCCTCTTGCACAAAGCCACACTCACAACGCTAATGGGACTTCACGTTAACTCCGAGTGCACGTTCACCAGGCACTCCTTCCTGCGGTCTCAGTTGTCACCAGGACACACACACGCGCTGCAGAGACTCGCTTTCTTTTGGTGCACACGATGATCAGCCGATCACCTCCACAGTCCCAGGTTGCACCAAAGCAGGCACCCTGCTTCACTGGGACTTACTCCAACTCCGGTGCCCCGATATTCAGGCACTCTTCGCCGATGCCTTTGACCACACCACACCACGACACGCTCACCGTGTCCGAGCCTCACTTCTCTTCCGGTGCACTTGATGACCAGGCACTGTTCACCAGTGCCTCCGGTGCACCCCGACACGCACCCTGCATGTCCGATACTCACTCCACTTCCGATGCACATGTTGACCAGGTGCTCCTCACCAACGCCTCCTGTGCACCACGACACGTACCCTGGGCATGTCTGAGACTCCATTCACCTCCGATGCACACTCTGACCAGGTGCTCTTCACCATCACCTGCGGTGCACCACGACACGCACCCTGCGCGTCCGAGTCTCACTTCACCTCCGATGCACACGCTGACCAGGTACTCTTCACCCACGCCTGGGTTGCACCATTTCACAAACCCAGCGCGTCCGAGACTTTCTTCACCTCCGATGCACACGTTGACCAACTCCTCCCTCTCCAGATGCAGGTCAGCCTGGTGCCATCTCAACCCCTCACTGGGTGAAGACCTCCCCCAGCTCCTCTCACCTCTCAGATCCAGACAGTCAATCCACATTCAGCAGAGACACGCAGAAATGTTTAAAGCACAAAACTCAGCCACTTTCCAAAAGAGTGGGTTCTGAACACACAGTGACAAAACCACTTTCATAGAAAGATGTGTTATGACACTGTGAGTTCATACATACTAAACTTCACCTCTCCATTTTAAACATATGGGAAACTAGGCTAACAAACACAATACCTAGCCTCCCCCATTCAGTCCTATGGGCAGGATGGCCTTTCACCAGTTAAAAAGGAAATGGAGTGTTTTTCACTGTCAGGACATAGCACACACCTCAGTATATGTCCTGCCTTTTCCTTACACTGCACCCTGCCATGGGGTTATCCGGGACCTACCACAGTGGTGCCCATTGTGTACGCAAAAGGGAAAGTAAGGCCTGACAAGTGGTTGTACTTGTCATGACAACGTGCTAACTTAGCAAACTGCACACATGCCCTACACTGCAGGCCTGAGTTCCCTTCTCTGCGCACCTTTGCATTACTAGCCCTGGCACACACAGTGCACATCACTAGGGACTTTACCAGTAAGGCAAACATACCAATCATGGCCAACCAATTACCATTACACTTTACATAGGCAACACTTGTACTTTGACATTGATCAGCAGTGGCAAAGTAATCAAAGCATCTAAAGTGGCAATTCTATGTCAGGAAAACGGTCTAGGGGAAAAGCAAAAAGTTGAGGGAACTTTAGCCTAAAGGGCCAAGTCCTACACCTTCTCTCTTCCAAACAGCCCAATTTTCTCCCCACAGGAGGAAATAAAATAACCGACTTCGTCTACTCTCCATTTCGCTCAATATTTCACTCAACCTTACATTAATTGGTGAAATATTCAAGTTCAGTATTTATCTTGAGGAAATAAAGAGAATACATTTCAAAGTCCACAGTTTTAGAGCAAATAGTGGGTCTTTGATCACACTAAAAAAACAGTCGCCAATTAGCATCAGGCTTCACACAGTAGTATACATTAAAAATTCATATTAACTAATTCATAGACACTGATTAATAACTTACTCAATATATTTAGTAAACCTGTAAGATTATTCTGCATCATTTGCATTTAAACACTTTTGAAACTCACCACGATAGGAGCAAATTCTGTGTTTAATTAGCATTGATTTAAGCCGACTTTTCCATTCGGCATTAAAAGCTCTGATTTGCATATTACGTATTTCCAACACGCAGCAAAGGCCCTTTTTTTCCTACTTTCCCAAGGTTGCAATATCTGAAGAAAATTAAATGGAAGATGGAGGGACGTGATTTTAATGCTCACAAGCATTGGCTGGGAAACCTGTGGCGACAATGCCTAAATTCTAATCTCCTCTGAGTTTGGCTTGAATGTGAGAAGTAACCAATTATGGTATAATGCAAGACCATTAGTCTATTACTCCCGCAGAATATTAGCCCTGTGTGGACTAACATTTAGCGGTTATATAAGAATGTGAGTAATAACAGATATGTATTGTAAATTGCATGATGATGTAATGCACTCCCCACCACTTGTGTGGGATTTACTTCCACAGAGTGATAGACGAATTTCTGGTAACCTTCCATGGTAATATTTGAAGCAGAAAAATAAATGAATTGCTTAGAATTTTAGAAGATGGTGTAATGCATGTCCAGTATCATTCTGAAAGGCGGGCCTACTACCACATAAAGGGTTTATTTATGCGCCGCCTGAGCATCACTTTTTGTAACACTCCGGCAGCGCAGATTAAAAAATCATATCTTTGAGGCAGCGCAAAGCCACCATGCATGACTTTGGAAGGCCTTTTAGATATGGAGTAAGGCAAGGCAGCGCAAATCGCTGTGTTGCCTTACTTTGTGTTCTGAAGGCATTCCATGGGTGTTGCAGTGGGTTTTCCCATTCACACCCATGGATTTTGATGTTGCCCCAGATTTACAACATCATGTAAACCTACGGAAGCGCCAAATCCTTATGCTTGCCAAGATGAGGCATAAAGAGGAGAAAGTTTTGTATTTCTCCTAGTTTTTTCTTCTTTCTATGTGTGCTGCATGTTGCAGAGGATAACACTTCTTAGGATTGTTTCCTGCCAACAACACAGGCACCCTTGCACTATTATGCAAGGCTGCTTGCATTGGTGTAGGCAGATGAAACTGCGCATGTGCAGGCAGAAAGGACACAAATGCACTGTATTGCATAAATACAGTGCATTCCTGCCCTTTCACTTTGGCGTAGGGCAGCGCAGCAAGGTCACTTAAATAAGGGCCATACTTTGTAACTCAGTCTAAAAAAAAGTTATGATTCTACTGGGGAGATTAACAACTTTTTCTAAATCTGAAAGTTTGACTGAGACTACAAATCTAAGGTAAAAGGACATTTACATGGATAATCTATGCTAGATTTTATGAACTCCTGCTCCCACTTGTGAACTGAGATTCTCACTGGAAGCATTTTTATAGTGTTCAATTATGTCAGTTGAAGTTTCAAGCATGTTGCACAATAGCACTTTTTTAGTAGATTTTCCCCCCACAGAGAAATCTCCGCCCATTAAAAGGAATTATGTCCCTTTCAAACCATTGGAAATGGATTCACTCCTGGCATGTTAGGAGTACATTTCTAACTGTTTCTGGGGAATGATCAGAGAGACATTTGAAAAGGGCCACACTCCACAGCTTACATGGGTTTCATACTACACAAAATACTAGGGGAGCAACACAGGCCTCTGTAGCCCATGTGGTGCTGGGGACCCTTCACAGGGTCCCAAATTCACCTAGGGCCAGTGAATATCTGTGATATGTGGGAGACTTAGGGGCCTCTCATCAAACGCTGCGGGGGTAAGGGGTGGGCTGCCATTTTACTTTACACCACTGCACAGTACTGCATGATTGTTTTGTAGTGTTCTGTGGCATTACAAAGATATACATCTGTGAGGTTACCTTTTGCAACTAACTGGAAACTGGCTAGTCCAGCCCTTTTGTAACTTTACAGTTTTAGGAGTGAAAATGGATTTGTGAAATGGCCTATTGTGAAAGCATGCACATCTGGCTTCAAGCTGCATGAAGAAATAAACTAAGTGTGTGAAAAAGGTAATACCAATTCCTGTGAACCACCATTTCGCCAACTAATAGCTCGACTTCCGGAGGTCGAAATTCTATATGACCTGGGTCAATAAAACCTACATGCAGGGATTGTATGCCAGACACTTCCCCATTCAAAGTACTCTAAGGAGGCAAGAAATAGGGTTGTTTTAGAGTAAGATGAAATTGAAACAAGTGCAGGGGAAAAATATACTCCTGACACCCAGAGCAGTTTTGGAGGGGGTTGGATTTAGTGAGGCGGCAGGTGCTGCAGCAGCCCCAGACCTGGAAGCAGTTCAGAAACTGTAGACAATAAGGCATTTCAATCAGGTTTTCTACACAGTATTAGCTGTTTGTTGAAATTTGGTGAAAGGTTAATCAGATTCAATGAGAGCCCAAATTCTAACAAACCACTGCAGATTCCTTTGTCATGTATATTTAAGTTTACTTTTTGTGGTTTTAAAAAGATGACATTGACCAAGAAACTTTAGTCACTCCTGTGATCAGGCTCTGTTGGGGATGAAAGAAGTAAAGAATGAAACAAAACCAATGCACTTAATTTTACCCTGGTATGCTTGCGTGGCTAAAACCACTCTAATGATGACGGTCTCTTTTAAATATTTCCATTTTTTAATAATACTGATATTCTCATAAATATTAATTTAAGAATATTAAATCACAATGTACCAATGAAACACGTTTTTACCAAAAAGGTTTCCCTCCCACAAACACACACTCCCTACTAAAAGTTGTTTTCTAATTCACGCTTGTTCAGTAACATCAAGAATTGTACAATCCCTATAATATTACCCATCACCATAGTCAGAAAACACTGCCCACAAGTCCGTGTGTGGGTGAGTCCGATGTATGCACTGACACAATGCAAGCTGTACTCTGAGCCTGCCAGTCTGCACGTTTATTTTACCTCACCTCCTCGGCCTCGCTTAAGTAACCAGTAAGGCGGTGTTTATAAAGTGTCTGTCTCCGGGAAGTGGTTTGCAAAAAAAGGGCTGATTGATTGGTAAGTGAGTCTTTTGCTTTAAATGTCAGGTATGTGAAGCTCAGCATTTCAGACAAATTACAAAGTGTTATCATGTTTTTTTTTGCTGGAAGAGGGTCTCTGGGTGCCTTTGGCAAATATCGATGGCGCTCAGAGACCCTGCTATTGATTGTGGTAATGCTGCTCATAGTACAGGCAGGCTCTAGGTTTTCTGCTGATAATGCTTTCCTTATCATGTTCAATCCCTTGAAGATCAATTGCAGACTGACATCAGTGACTTTTCTCAGGGGAACCCATTCCAGACCTGAGTGCTCTGCGTTTGCAAAGTGATGATGGCAGCAGCAGAGCACAGGCCTTCATCACCATCACTGATAAATAAAAGGGAAGAGCACACCCAGTCTGATAATGCAAAGGGAAAACCAGCGCCTATTGATGTGTAATTCAACTTTACAACTTAACTCTCGAGTTTACCTTCATTCATTAGAGCGCAAAGAGTTTTAAAAGTAGATGCCAGCAGGGTCGGCCAAGGACAGAAAAAGTGGCCCCATAAGTGAATCAAATAGCTAAAAAATAAAGAACAATGCTTGCAAAATGGGGAACAACTAACATTTAAAGACAGGCTGTACGGGTGTTTTGCAAGTTATGGGCTGCATGGATTTGAGCTTGCTGCAGGCAATGTTGGGTTTTAATATTAGGGGAATCAACTCTAAAAACTGGCCAAAGCAGACATTAAAATAGGTCAATAAACAGGGCAACACCCCGATTTGATGGACCAGGCTATTGGGCACTGTCTGATTACTCTGTAGATCAGCCAGACCCTAAATGCCATCTACTCAACCAGATTTATTGTTAAAATTAGTATGAGACTCTGAATATTATTCTTTTGAATCTTATTAAATATTTAGCACTGAAATGAGAGAATGTGGTATGTTCGGTAGCATATGTAGTGTTATTTGAGACATATTTATGCATGTTTTTCACAAGTTCCCCTGGTGATAAAACGTAAAGCCAGTGCATTTAAGATACAAAGCCTCATTTATGAGTTTTTGCCGTGGGGCAGCACTGCAGGCCTTCCTGCTGCGTTGCTGTACAGCAAAAGAAAAGGGCAGGAATGTGCTGTATCTATCAGATACAGTGCATTGCTGTCCTTTTCTCAGTGTTGGCGCGCAATGGGCTGCCGTGCACCAACGCAGGAACCTTTGTACCATGGTGCAGGGTGCCAGCGTTGCAGGGATGATTATTTTTGTGCAGGACGGGAAACCTCCCTGCACAAAACCAATCACAAGAGGTTTTTTCCTCTTTCTATGTCTGAGGCTGAGTAGGCCATCCCTGGGCTGAATAGCTCCATCTGCATCTAGAGTGGGGAGAGGGGGGTAGCACCTGGGCCTGAATAGGGCTGTGCCTGCCTTCACAATGCTCGCTCCACCTAATGCTGGGTGAATGACGACCCTGCCCCTCTCTCTGAAAGGAAAGGAGAGGCCAGGAAAACAAAGTGCTCAAGGAACAACCAGAACTGGTTCAGACCGGGCCCAGAGCCCTTCTGCACAGTGGGAACAAAGACTTTTAAGGGTATAAGTAAAGGACCCCAGACTACAAAAAATTAGATCATCCTGGAATCAAGAAGGAACCTCTGCCAAGGAGAAAGCTGGAAGACTGAAGAGGAAGGACTGTCCTGCTGTGTGTTTGAGGGCTGACCTGCAGTTACTTTGCTGCCAAGGAGAGGGGAAGGACTTTGCTTTGTGCTGTGTCCCCTTGCTTGAAGAGTTTTCCAAGGGCCTGAGTAGAGCTGGCTCCGTGTTAGGAAGTCCCAGGAACAAAAGGGCTTTACCCCCAGCTTCCGCCTGAACTCTACTGAGAGAGTTCTGTCCTACCTAGAGTGCTTGGGCCAGTTGTGGTGCCTCTGGAAGCTGCACCTGCTGTTTGGGTAGCTGGAAAAGAAGAAACTAAGGGCCAGATGTAGGTGGCTCATTACCGGTCGGTAACGGCCGAAATTAAAGAATTTCGGCCGTTACCGACCGGTAATGGGCTTTTCTTATGTAGGGGGCCGAAATTAAGGATTCAGTAATTTACTGAATCGGTAATTTAAGGAATCGGTAAGATACCGATTTCTTAAATACCGATTCGGTAAATTACCCGAATTCCTAATGTAGGGAGCACTTAAATGAGTGCTTATCCCATGTTAGGATTCGTTATTTACCACCAACTACAAGTTGGTGGTAAATAACGAAACCCCCCCAACAAGCAATTTAATGCAAATTGCTTCAGTGCCATGTTGCAGACATACATGCCCTTAGGGCATATATGTCTGCAACATGTGCACCCATAAACAATTGAGGGGTGCAACAGGGTGTTAAAGGGACACCCTCCCACCCTTCAATGTTTTCCCCCTTTTACCGAATCGGTATTTACCGATTCGGTAATTGCCATTCATTCCTATGGGCCTCCAGGCCCATAGGAATGAATGGAAATTACCGAATCGGTAAATACCAATTTGGTGAATACCTAATATTAACGATTCGGTAATTTTTACCGATTTTTTAGCTACATAGCATTTACCGATTCGTAAATACCAAATTGGTAAAATTCGGTATTTACGAATACGTAAATACTATTTACCTACATGAGGCCCTAAGTCTTTCTGCAAAGTTTTATGCATCGCTCGCTTGTGGAGTGCATCCCCGTCAGTGCGAGGAAACTCCTACCGCCGCAAAGATTGAGATTGTCGCAGCGCCTGTTGCCGCTGCAAGAACCGATGCATCCTTTGCTTGCGGACTCATCACGCAGGTGCGGGAAAAGTACTATCGCTGCGAGTATCATCGCAGAGCCTGTCGTCACTGGGTGGATCGTCGCACCGCTTGCTTGCGGACGGCATCACGGCACTGCGAGAGTCGTTGCAGAGCCATCGCATCGAGAGGCCGTGAGAGGAGAAGATCAACGCTGCGCTGCGCATCGCCACCGCACCTGAGATCGTCGCCGACCCGCAGCTCGTTGCATCGTACCTTTGCGAGAAGCTTCCTATGAAACCTGCGCACTGGATTCCATACAAGGTATCGCATCCCTCCCCATACAGACCGGAGCCACCGCAACACGCCCGCTGCATACAGCGGGGTTATCGTATCGCCTCCCCACGGTCTCAGGAGTGACGCAACGCTTGTTTTCCACCGCTGCAGCTTTTACTTGGAACTTTTGTCGTATCTAAATGTACTTTTGGCTAAAAAGTGACGCAACTGTGGATTATTTTAACCCAACCTTAAGAACTCTTTTGAAACCATGTTCTTGAACTGTGTATGTTGGATTTTTGTTGTTCTGGTCTTGTATAGTTTAGAGTAAATACTTCTATTTTTCTAAACTGGTGTGGTGTCCATTTGTGGTGTTTTCACTGTGTTACTGAGAGTGTTGGTACAAATACTTTACACATTGCCTTTGATAAGCCTGTCTGCTCGTGCCAAGCTACCAAGGGGGTGAGCAGGGGTTATCTAAAGAGTGTATCCCCCTTACCCTGACTAGAGACCAGGGTCCCTATTTGTCACAAATACCTACCTGTGCCAACTAGAGACACCAAATTCTAACACTCTACACTATAATTCCAGAATCTTAAATCATGCACAGAATACTGAGGAGGCACTTGTTCAACAGTACAGAAAACAGTTTTTGTATTTGTTAGGGGAATGGAGTTCTAAACAAACGTACCAATCCAATCCAATGCAAAATGCATCAGGTCTTTCCCTAAGACGATAAAATGGCTCCCCATTCGACACCATGCTTTACAAAGAAAGAAGACTAGACTCTCAGCTCCAAATGTGTCCAGTTGGCACTGAAACACTATTTTGACATGACCATCCTCTCACTCTTCTACTGAAGTCCTCTATTTTAACTATCAAACCATACATCTTACTCCTCCTTAAACCAGCATCCCATTTTGACCAATCTTTATTTTATTTCCCTTGCCTCTTAACGTAAAACGTTTACCACTATGTGCTATATAAAATGTTGAAGGTCTCCAGGTTTAACATTTGGCACAAAAAACAGACATTGAAAGTGCTTGAAGAAAATGCAATTATTTATTTGTTAAGCGTTTTATATAGCACAAACTAGACCCGAGACATCGGATATCAGAGCGCTATACATGTGCACCAGTTTTGTTACAGGTGAACACATGACTTGTTGGTAGGCACAGGGAGATTAAGTGATTTGCCCAGAATCACAGGAGTGTTGTTGCCGAGGCTCAAACCCAGTTTTTCAGGTCTGAGGTTGATCCCTCTAGCCGTAAGGCTGTATCCTCCCCATAAGACTTTTATAAAACTGAAGACTCTTACTACTCTTACTCTTTTACTAATTACGACTCTCTCTGTTTCTTCTCTAATTGTCAGTGACTAAATAACAATGTGTAGGCTGTACCATTAAGTGCACTGACTCCGGAAAAGCCATATTACGGTAAGTCCCCGGGCGAACAATAGGTGTTGCGCATGCTTCTAGGGGCTTGGGGCACTTTGGTATCACAGAAGGGGCCATAAATGCTTCTGCATCCGCTTGTATAATACTGACCATGTTGGTGCACACTGAGGCTAAGCAAGCTATTGCCCAGAGTTGCAGCGTGGGGCCCGTGATTAGAATAGGCACCGAGGCGAGAATTAACAGGTACGAGGAAATTGAGCCCAAGACCCCGCCGAGGCGGGAATCGAACCCTGGTCCCTGGCCAGAACTCTGCATCAGGGTCTGCCGCTCTTAACCATTGAGCCACACTCCTCCTCCAGTTATCTCTGGCTGCACCCATCTGCGAAAGGGGCTCCCTAACTACCGTTCAAATGCTGGCCATTTACTGCCTAAACAATGAAAGACAGATCCGCTGCTTCAAAAAGCCTTTCTCTAATGTGTTGTCCCCATGTAGACTTGTGATCACACCTGCACTGGTGCATTTACTGTCATGGGGCACACTGGCTCAGTGCCATGACGCACCCAAAGACAGTGCACCCTATACGGAAAGCCAGCCGTGTTCATCTGTGATGAGACTTAAGCCTTTTATTGCTAGGTGCTGAAACAAGTCTTTAACAACAGCTTTTTGCTATCTATACTTGCAGTAATCAAAGGCTCGCATACCTTCTGTTGAATCTCCATCTCTTCACAGACTGTGAATCTCCTGTAGCTTCCTGGGTGTGAATGTATTTTGAAACTGTACTGCGAAGTTGTGAATTTCACAGCCTTCGTGCATTCCTTTTTATTGTGCTTTCTAAACCTCTTCATTCTATTATCATTCTACTTGCCCTGTTTTTGCTCAGTTTTAGAATCACCCTCTAATATATGTTCAGCTCAGCGTGTGTTAAAACCTTTAGAAAAGGTCAAAATCAATGGCTGGTTATGTCAAAGAATTAAGCTTATTACTTAAAGAGGAGAACATTTTTACAGATTGTCAAAAAATTGCTTGACTCTAACAGGCATATAGTAAGTAAGTTAAACCAGCCAACAGTTCCAACAGTTATAAAAACATCCAGACTCAAGGGTTTAAAGGGGCCACTTGCAGAAATGACAGAAGTCAAACACGAAACTGATGCTAAGAATGGGAAGGCTGTATTCTACTGTGTACAGTGTGGTACCATCATGTAAAGTTAGATGGGAATAGCCTAACTTTATTCCCCAGTGTAGCAAATGTAATCCTGAGTAAAACGTTAAATGATTTAGTTATTCAAAGCTGTGACTGAAAATCTCCCCTTCCCTAGTATCATGGATAGTACACGTGCTTATTTTTTTTCCCTATACATAGGTGGTCAATCCTGTGCAACGTATTTGGCATGTATCTTGGGTTTGGGGTTGGCACTCTACTTAAAAGATGCACCTCTTCCTAATGTAAATCTGTCTGTCACTATGACATTTACTTTTCATGAACTCCTTCAAAGGTGATGCCTGGCATTGTGTTGATATGCCAATTGTGAAAACGTAAGAGAAAGGTTGTAACACAGTATGTTATCCATTGAGAGGGGCAGACTAAGCCTATTCTTTGAAAGAGGAGGAACAGAATTAGTGCTTAATTTGAGCTGGTGGTTTCCGGGGCTTAGCACCAGCACTTAATTGGCAAAACCGCACTAATAACAGTCTGCCAAATCTTGGCGCTGCTTAATCTTATTTAGACATGAGTGGAACAACAGTTGTTTATAAGTACAATATACTTTTAAATTGCTAATACCCACCTCTGCAGCCATTCCTTTAGCTTTAGGGAAATGGAATAATCTGAACTGTCGCATAATCTGAACTGCCGCTCTTGTAGGCAAGAGTGATGGTTAGTAGTCACTAGAAAAACGAGCAGTGCATAAATTGCGATATATACTAACGTATCACCTTTCTCATATTTTCTGGTTTTGAATCAGTGGCTTCCAATATGAAGCAACATTGCTTCACTTTCTTTGGCCATCCTATTCAATGGTAATATACATTTAGCAAATGATGTTAGTCTGAGTGTGCTTTTTGGTGGAGTTGTAGATCTCTCTAACTGTTGACTGCATCAAGAGGTAAAAGTGTTCCCATATCAATGATTTTGTCCTCAGATTTGAGCGTTTTGAGATCTGAATATTAAATCTGTATTGATTTTGAATCTTCTCAGCCGATTATGTGGGCTGATAACTAGTCAAAGTATTTCTCCATATTTTAGGCCTCACCTACAGACAGCTTTTAGCTGTCTGCTACCAAAGAACTATTGTGTTCATTACCAACACTAACAGTTTGATTTGGGTGATTTAATGGTTATTTTCTTGTCAATATCATTTGATTTCCTTCTTATTTAGCGAATTTCCTTCTTCTTGTGCTTGAACCCCTACTGATGCATTCCTCATCACATCTCTGCCTTCCACTGCACTCTTCATGTTGCTTGCCCAGCTCCACTGTTTCTTCTTCTTCAAACCATCCACCCTCAGTTTCTTTGTTGCTCCAACCTCCTCACAACCACTCTGCTGCGTTGAGTTGATCTTAAGCTCCCACCCGTGGTTTCTATGCTTGCAAGCCCCTCATGCATAACCTCCATTTATTTTTTCAGTTTAATTTGCAATCTGCTCCAAGGCTACTTGTTTCTTTAAAAACACTTTGATTCACTTGATATATTTATTTTAAAAATGTTCTCCTCCAAGATGTGTGTACACCATTTTGGAAGTGTAAATTAAAAACATTTTAAAGATTGCTATGCCAGTGGATTTGAATCTAAAAGTTAGTTTTGCATTTTGTTCTGCAGAACTCCCACATCAAGCATAGACACTGCAGGAAACACCAAAATGTCCTTCTAGACAAAAATTGTTCATAAGAAATAGAGAAGGGAATGTATCCGACTAGGTAGCTTTCACCTACCTCACACATGATGGACCGTAAATGTTAAATGACAGTTGCCTCTATCAATTCTCACCATCAAAAGTGATTTACAATATTTTTTTGATGAAAACATGAAACACTGGTTAAGTTGAAAAACATGAGATTTCATACTGCATTGTAAAAGCATGAAGAAGTGTTTCCGCCAGGGGTTTTCCACTGAAACTACTCTGCTAGGAGTCACGGAAAACCTTCGGCATCTCTTAGATAGAGGAGATACAGCCGCGCTGATCCTGCGCGACCTCAACGCAGCTTTTGATTCCATTTCCCATACCATACTTATAAAATCTCTTTCTGCCATGGGTATCGGTGGCCTGGCCCTGGGCTGGCTGACATCCTTTCTTGCCCACCGGACTTTCCAAATTTTTTCCAACACTGCTACATCTAATATTTATGCTTCCCCTTACGGTGTCCCTCAGGGCTCTATTCTTAGTCCCCTTCTATTTAATCTATATGTCACGCCTTTAGCCCATATTGCGGAACAAGACGGTCTAAACTTATTTACATACGCCGATGACTCCCAGATTGTCTTTTCCCTATCCCATTCGGATCCAGCCTCCATCTCCCTTCTCCAATCAGGCTTAAAGAACATATCAAATTGGATGAACAAAAATCTGCTCAAACTGAACGGAGGAAAAAACTAAGTCTTAGTCCTCGGTAAACAACATGACCTTTGGAGCTCTAAGCATTGGCCTTCAGAGATGGGCGCCCTCCCTCCCATCTGAACACGTATGTAACCTAGGGGTTATCATTGACAATGGCCTTACCATGCAGTGTCAAGTAAACAAGGTGGCAGCCACCTGTTTTACCATTCTGCGTTGGTTAAAAAAATAATTATCTGGATGCTGCCGCCCGACACCCAAAAGTCCGTTGTCAACGCACTGATAACCTCTAGGTTGGATTACGAAATGTCCTCTACCTAGGGGCCACCAAGGCAGTTATCAGATGCCTTCAACTTGTCCAAAATGCCACTGTGAGATCGCTTTGCAATAGCTGCAGATTCGACCACATCACTGGGCACCTGCGTGATCTTCACTGGCTCAGAGTGGAGAGCCGGGTCAAGTTCAAAACCCTGAGCTACATGCATAAAATAAAGTGGGGAACTGCCCGCCTTTACCTTCAATCTCTGGTCCACTCTTACATCCCTGCACGCTGTCTCCGATATTCATCTCAAGGACTTTTTTATGTGCCCAAGTACAGACTCGCCAGAATGGGCGGAAGGTCCTTTTCCTTCTTAGGCCCGAAACTATGGAACTCCCTCCCATGCAACATCCGTTCTGAGACTAGATACTTCCATTTCCGTAGGGCCATAAAGACGTGGCTCTTTAACCAATAAAGCCCCAGTACATGGTATTTTCGAGTAATTTGCACATTGTCTTTCAGCGCCGGGAAACCTTTCTTGGGTAGCTGTCACGCTCTACAAACTCAACAAATAAATAAATAATAAATAAGTGTTTGAAACAGGGAAATGTGAAAACATAAACAAAAAGAGAAACAATGGCTATTTACCTATCCGTGAAATCACATGTATGAGAAGTTAAACTTAATTAACATAGAAAGTGTGCTGACGATAACTTTTAAAAAGGTTCAAAATGAAATAACGTCTGCATAATAAAGCACCTAAAATGGATAAAATGCTTAATTTAGAAATAGTTGATAGTATGTAAACCTGTAGTTTATTCTAACGTTACGTGATAAAAATGTGAACCTCAGAATGATATGTTAATACTTGCTTTGAAAATGATACCCATGCAAAGATTTTTTAGTAGTGCCTAATATTGATATATAGCCTTTAAAGAAGACGAATGATTGCATTGATTAAGAAAATTGAAATACTTATATTAAAGTGTGCTTTTTTAAAAATATTAACAAGGTAATGATTTAGCAAAATGTCATGTAGGCATCAGATGTTTTTCTCTTTTTCCTGCTCAAAAGGCAGAATCTAACTGACATATTCACTGTAGACCCTTTGAGAACTTTTCGTGAAGATTCTTTTCTGAAATTTACAACAATGGAATCACTTTTGATTTAGCAACACATTTGGCAGAAATGTATCATTACTTTTGCAAACCCAGACCGAACACCTGTGATCAGAAAGGAAAATGAAGTTTCTTACTTCGGAGGAAGGAATGGAAATAAAATATAATTGGAACCTAATGAATTTGCAAAAGGATTACTTCATGCTTCCGTATTGATCACACCATGAGCTGCCCACCTTGAACAACCAATGGAAATCATATGGGATGATGGAAAAGTTACTATGTGGGTATCAACTGTAAACTTTCAGAAGCATAATTGCCCCTTTGAGTGGAAGTCGGGCTGTCTGGCATTTTCCATTTTTCCCTGTCTGGCATGCTGTCGGACTGACCTCTGATTTTCCCTTAATGCCAAATCCTTGAACTGAACTTTCCTGATTGTTCTGGAACCTTCATTTTGCCAGCTGGTAAAGCTGAGCAGGGAATAACCTTTGGGATGAAGGGTTAACTGACTCCTTTCTGTGACATGCTGTGCTTCAGTACTGACCTATTCTGATCTCTATCGAAGCAGGACAATATCTCTTTCACATTTGGTTTGTATAATCTACAAGCCTAGTCTCGGGTTTTCTCTCTTTCTAGGCAATCAGCAAATGTTCTTAGTGAATCTGTGTTATATTGTGTGGCTATTCGTACTTATTAACTGCTATTAATTCTGATTACGAAATGTGATTTCATGTTCTGATTATTCAAATTGAGGCTTTATGTAAATGTTTTCAACGAACAATCATTAATGTATGTGTATCCTTTTTGAGGTTAAAATAATTTTTCTCTTAAGGTATGTGCATTGATGCAACTGTGTATTGGTGCTGAAATAGGCATGCATTTGAAATTTCTTAATGCCAGGTCCTCATAAGATAAATTGCTTTATGTTCTCTAAATATCCAAGTCTCTGTTAGCGCAACAAAATGTTCCATTGGTGGACCATAGGTTGATGTGATATGTTTATGGGCCCGTTGGTGTTGATGATTTGAAATATTATAATGTGATTACAATTTGGTAAGCTTTCCGCTGCATCACACACATCTGTTCCTGCCAATCACACAACGCAACAAGCTTTAAGCTAAACACCCATATCTCCCCTGCTCAAGACAATTTATCACAGCCATCTCTACAATATTATAACAAACTGCTCTAAAAGTATTTTATTGATAATTCCAAGTGGAGAATTACTCACAGCACATCACCCTATGCTGACCATTGTCCTTTTCTATTTATGAAGACAGTGGCTCTTCTCCTCAAACATCCCTACATCAAAGAGCCTTCAGGTGGTTTTTCTTCATACTTCATAATGGTGACCTAGAATGGTACCTGTTTGCCCCTTCCTTTATTGTTCTACTCATCTGTTAGCCTCCCTCAACTCACTTATTTACCCTCAGTACATGGAGACTCGTTCCTGATGCAGCTCTATCCCAGTTCAATTTGAATATTCCCACACTGGTATGAATTTAATCCTTGTGCAAATGGGGAATAAACTACCATGGAGTTTTTAATCCTCATTGTAAACTTCCTAGAACTTTGACATGATCCAATGAGTGTGCCTGCCTGTTGTTGTGCTGATTCTTTTGATATTGTGCTGTGTACTGGTGTAGTGTAGTGTAGTGTAGTGTCTGTGTATAACTACCAGCTCCTCTTCCATCCACCAGCCTCTCCCACTGTACATTATGTACGGATAGTTGCTTTTATATCGCCTATTGCCTACCCAATCAATACTAATTTAATGTTGTCCCCTGTTGTAAATGGAGTTTCTGGTTGGCTAAGGCATTCACCTAAGCCAGGCAGAATCAACCACTTTAGTCAGGGCAAGTGTGTTACACACCAAAGATAACATAAGCACCCCCTGGTAGCTTGGCCGAGAGCAGTCAGGCTTCCCCCGAATAGATGCAATGTGTTAAGTGTTTACACAAGACACTCACACTGATAACACAATGAATAGACCACAAGAGAGACTCCACACAAAATTATTTAACACTATATAGTATATTGTACATAAAACATGGACCATAAGATTTTGATCATAAATTATGTGTCTATATAGTAATCACTGGTTATTTTGCTAATGCAAAGCAAAACAACTTATATCATAATATTAGTGCATTGTTAAAGCATGGAATGCAGCTAGATTCGGAAGTAAAAACACATTAATCAGGACATGATTGTAAGTATTGTAACTTGATTTGGAGGCAAAGAACACAAATAACCAGGTATCACAAATAGTACCCAGATCATCTGAAGTACCTTTGTACCAATCAGCTCACAAAGGTCCAACAGTAGGGTTATGGTCGACCTGGGAGCCTGGATGAAAAGGTGGGGTGTAGGATGAGAGTGGAGCAGAGGACACCTGTGGGCCCACTACATGCATATGGTAATTTGAGGAGCGCTGTATGGCACTGCTCGGATGACTCAGGTCTAATTCACGTAGGATAAAAAACACAAAGAATGGGGAGTTAAGTTGTGGCGTGAGGCATTGCTGCCAGAGAAACCATTGTTGGTAAGATCACAGTGTACCCCATACAAGCTGTGCTAGCAAGTGTGCAACCAAAAATGCTCTTCCTGCATATATGGGGCACAGTAAACACTCCACACACACTTGGTGCCACATGACAAAGTGAAAAATGCAGCTCTCATCATGCACTAATTTGTCCAAAGCAGGGAAAATAAAGCGCTCATTACACTGGTGTAGGAAGTCCCAAACACACACTAGAAAGTTTACAGGAATCCTCCTGAACCCCTAAGAAACCCCTCACAAGAACTGGGGAATGGAGGGCAACCCCACAAGTCCCTGGAGAGCACTAGAAAACACAAAAGCAGCATGACACCAGGCAGCACAGTAACAGGTCGCAGAGTGACAGTCCCTCTTGCAGTTCAGCACAAAGCAAGCAGCAGCCCAACACAGCAAAGCAATTAGGAAAGTGGAAGGCCCTCCTGGTAGCACAGCAGTTCCTTCTGGCAATGTGCAGAATGTAGAGCCAGCAGCATCTGGTTACAAGTCCCATACAGTGTCTAAAAGTATTGTGTCACAGCCCCTGTACTCATAGTCAAAATGTATTTGATGTAGAAGTGACTTCAAATGAAATCTTAGATGTGCACAGCACCCTCTTTCAATCACTGCCCTGCCTTCAGACAACAGTAGGGGTAAATCAGCCCTTTGTGGGAGGGCAGGACATAACCTATACAAATACAAGTGCACCCGCCTCCCTCTCTCCTGGCCCAGGAAGACTTTCATTTTGAAGATGAATGCTAATGTTTCTCCTGTCATACCCATCCCTTTCTGTGTTGTGGGTACCTGGAAAGTATGCATAAAGTGTAACTGCCAATCTGCCCTAGATGTGGATTTGAGTTATAAGCACAGAGAAATGCCCACTTTCTGAAAGTGCAATTTCTAAAATAGTAATGCAAAATCCACCTACACCAGCAAGCAGGATTTATCTCCACTATTGCAAACATTTCAAACATGGCAATGCTACTAATTTCAGATCAGGAGTTACCACTTAAACGCATTTAAGGGAATTCCCAATGCTATCCTATGAGAAAAGTAGGCCTCATAGTGTTGATAAACCAAGTAGGCAGTTTGCCACTACCACGACAAGCCACACAATAAAGGCACACATCCTACCTTTTAACCGCACAGCACCCTGCCCATATTGCTACCTAGGGTCTACCTTAGGGGTGGCCTATATGTAGGAAAAGGGAAGTTTAATACTTGGAGTAAAGTCTAACTCAATGTGGCAATAAATTGCGTACACAGGCTCTGCAGTGCATTTTGAAAGGCTACTTCTGTGGGAGGCGCATTCAGCGCTGCAGGCCCACTAGTAGCATTTATGTTACAGGCCATGATTATATTGGATACCACAGTACAAGGGACTTACAAGTACATTAAGTAAACCAAAGAGGTGTAAACCCGTCATACCATGTTTAAAGGAGAGAGCACAAGCCAACACAAAGAGGTACAGAAAAATATGAGGAAGAATGCAAAGCTTTTTGTGATAACCCTGCAAATAGGGCCAGGGCCAACCTGGTTTACTTTTCAGTCAGAGTGACCAGACAAAGTGTTCACTTCTCTATGGCACTAGGGAACTTCTTCATCGTTCAACATCAAATACCGAACAAATCCCAAATTATTTCTGAGCACTACAACTACAATGAAATTTCATTCTGATCGTTCACACTTCAGTGGACATTTATACCCAAACACTGTTTCAGGGGAAAGGAAAAAAAACTAGATGCAGCAACCATTGTGAATTATCTAACAAGATATATTTCCTTAGTCAATGCATGCTCATGCTCTTATGGGAGCTCACAATTAAACTGTTAGAAAAGTTCTGTTCAACATCTATATATTCCTTTTCTTTACATAGATTATAGTGTTTAGTTACAAATCCACATTTTACAGGTCAAGGGGCAGGGGAATGAGATAGCATCAACACATGTTTAGACCTCATGCACCACTAGATACAATGCCTGGATTGTGCAAAAAGAGTGACCTTGTACTGGGAGATGAGTGTGGATGTGAGGGGGTTTTGAGTAATTTCCTTGCACCTAGCATTCAAACTTGGGCATCTGCAGCCACATAACAGTAAACGCCATGATCAAGGGAATCGACATAAAGCTATCCATGGGGAGGAAAATACATCTCATTAATCAAAACTGTCAATATAGCTGACAGGTACCCTACTAATGACAAAACTTTTTCCTTACAGAGTCATTGTTGGAAATTAGGTTACTTGTTGACTGGGTTGGGATCCCTGGTCAAGCAGCAACCACAATCCTGTCAGGGTAAGGCAAAAGCAAACCCCAAATTAATCTGTGCTCACCCCCTGGTAGCTTGGCACAGAGCAGTCAGGCTTAACTCAGAGGCAATGTATAAAGTATTTTGTGCATCCCTTCAAACCGTAAAAGAGCAAAAACACCACAATAAAGTATCCCATTTAATTAAAAAAAACAAGAGAAAAAAACATAAATCCAATCAGTAGAAATGAAGTTATGAATTTTGAAAAAATACATTACAATATAGCACCTGAAAGCGTAAATGGACAACTCCAGCTATGACTGGGTCAAAGTCAAATGTTCAGGCTGACCGTGATAGAGTGTGGGTCGGATACGGACCTTAGATTAGTACCGCTGAAGGATTACCTTCTCAAGTTTTGTGCCAGGAGTCCCATTCGCATTGAAGAAGATAGTGCAGAGCAAAGAAAGCATCACTGGAGGATGAAGGCATGGCGCAAAAATCAAACTGGGTTTTGTGGAAAGGCAGGCTGGTGCTTTGCGCTGATGGATCACCATGAGTGGTTGATGATGCTGTGCAAAGAGACAAGCTGGCAAAATCTTGCGGTGATTTGCATTGCAAGAGGCATGGTTCCAGTACAAAGAGCCCAAAAGCTTACATTAAGTGCACACAGACCTACACCAAGGGTCCAGGACCTGAGGGGCACCTCTTTGTGGTCAGGAGCCCATACAAGATGGGTCCAGGAGCTGTGGGGAGCCTCTTCTGTCCCTGACGCTCAGATCAGACTAGCCCTTTGAGTCACTCTGGCTCCTGGTTTCAAATTTGGTTGCCGGTCCAGTTCTTCTTCCCCAGGCAAGAGGGTAGCAGGCAGCAGGTCAGCATAGCAAGACAGCAGCCCCATCAGCATATCAGTCCAAAAGAGTAGCAGTCCTTTCAGTAGCAAAACAGTCATTCTTTCTGGCAGAGTATCCACAGGGCCATACATTTTCTGAAGTGGTGGTGTCTGAGTTCCATCTTTTATAAACTATAAATGGTTCTTAAAGATGAGAGAGGCTTCTAGACAGTGTATTTGAAATGCATGGGACTCCCGAGAACCCCTGCCCTGGCTCTGAGCTCACTGAAGTGAAAATACAGGGTTGTTAAGCCCCTTGTGTAGCCAGGATACAACCTATTCAAGTGTAAGTGAGGTTGGGCCCAGTTCCTCCCTCCCATCCTGCCAATGAAGACTTATCCAGTCAAACCTAAACTCTCATTCTGTGCGGCTGTCTAGGAGGAATACAGAAATCCCAGGTGCCACCTACGCCCAGACATGTGACCAGAAATGCGGCAGGCACCAAATGGCTAAGGCAAGAAAATTCCAACATTTTAAAAGTGGTATTTTCAGAACTGTAGCGTAAAATCTGCCTTCACCATCAGTGGGAAATTGGCCTTGCAATAGTGAAAAACGAATTTAAGAGTTCTCCATTACCAGGACATTTAAAACTTAAAAGTACATGTCTCACTTTTCATGCTGTCCATGATGCAGTATAAGTGGGATATATATTTGATTGGCTCTTACAGAGTCATTTACGCTACTTTTAGCACTAACTCAAAGTTAGTGCATCCTTTATCCCATTTTTGGGCCATTCTAAATATACTCCCTTGGAGAAAAGCAGAAAAATGGCCAAAATGTTGCAATTTGGGGGTATTATTCCACACTGGGAAAATGTGCTGTGTAAAAAAAGAGTCTGTTTTTTTCATGAAAATGGCATCACAAAGGGTTTGCTGTGCAAGATCACTGTCTTCTCAGCTTTCAGAAACAGAGCTGTAAAAACCACCTTGCCATTTTTTGCAATTATCTTGGTGATGATTGATATTTCTGATTTTTGTGGTTTCTACAACTTGCAATTTGTAGGGGAGGCATGTATAAAATCCATGGGTGAACCCAGAGAGCTATACATTTCTGAAAACTAGATAACATTCTGTATTCAGCAGCAAGTGGTCATTTAAAATGAATGCTAATGGTTTTCCAGAAGAAACTAATCATTAAAATTAAACGATAATGAATGTAAGTAGAAACAATTAGAAATAGGTCACACAAGTTTCAAATGCAATGTATTGCACTGAAGGCCGATCTACAAAATTAATATACAGCCACATTTGTCTTATTCTTCAGGTCTAAGAGATATATTTTATTAGTCGGTTGTAAAAAGAAAATGAAGCCGTCGCAATCTGAGGCTTTATAATGATTTTTCATTGTGTTTGAACCTGCATCAATTCATAAGGTAAAATCTAAAGAATAAAAAATAATTATGAAGGAAAGCATTGAAGGTCTGAAATGTGCCTAAGAATCTGCGTTTAGGAATAGGTTACCCTTAATATCAGGTGATTTTCAAGGTGTTTTAGAAAATGTGCACTCTTGTTTTGTCAGAAACATAATTATATTCGAGAATAGAAAAACTATTCCTATTATTCTACATGTCCTCACTTCTCTCATATAAATTGGAACTCACTTGTATAGGTGAACTCATCACCTGCATCAAGAAAGTTCCCAAAATGAAACTTGAAAACAACAAGGCTTTTTCCTTTGAATTTTAATCAGTCAGGGGATTTCAGAAGCTAAGGCACCAAGGGAAAGCTCCCAACTCCAGATATTTCTGAAAACTAGACACCAGAGTGAGTCCAGAGCGATTTGCCTTGCAGGAATGAGAATGTTTTTTTTGTTTTTTTGTTTTAACCTGAAAAGCCCAGCAAACATCAACCGTCTGCTGAAAGCAAGAAAAGGTTCCAGGATCTGTGGGAACTGAAAAAAGTCCTACCACCCAGTGTTCTGACATTTCACCTAATAAAAACATTACTGCACTTGTGTGGTATGGTATCTAATATACAACAACAACTGATCAAACATTGGCCTAGTTGAAGTCAATCTAGTATCAGTGTGATCTTCAAAAGTTTATAGTTTTGGTCCATTGCTGTGGCTACACTTAGTCGATCCACACACTTGCGGGAAGTTTAGGAATGCAGGAAGGTAAGAGTTTCACAATATACCCAAGAGTTTGGTCACATAAAACTTGAGAAATATGTATTTTTTTACCCATAATTTCACTTTAGCACAAAATTCCGGGAAACAAAATGTTCTCTGATCTAAGCAAGCCACACCACTGTGGATTCCCCTCTGTCACTAGTTTTCATAAATGACAAAGGTTGGTAGGGTTTACCGGGCAATGGTCAATCCCAAGTGAAATCTTGCAAGTATCCCCCCTTTTGAGTTGAGTTGAGTTGAGTTGAGTTGAAAAACTCCTAGCTCCTATGACATTTCAGGAAAGTATTGAAAATGTGGCTCTTGTAACCCAGATGCCACATTGTATCTAGCCTGTTTCACTTGCTGCCCTCACTCATTGCAGCACCAAGACACGTTCTGACTCTCTTAAGAAGGAAAGATTTTCTTATTTTATATTTTTTTATTGGAACATGATCAGGTCCATACATACATACTTGCATAAAAGCATAAAAAAACATTGGAAACATGATTTTTATACACAGTCCACCAAATATGTTTAATAAAAAATCCCATCTAATATAATTAATTTTTCTCATTTCACATAAAGAGAAACCTTTTATCCCAAAATCTCCCATAACTTTAAAGATTTCCTATATGACCCAAATCTTAAAGCGTATTTTTTTACCGACTCCTTAACCAGCCGCGGTCGGTAGTGGGATGACCTGCAGGGCGGTGACGTGGGGAGGGAGAGGGGCAGGGTGGGGGGTTGTAATGTATGGATTATGGAGTTTTACAGGTAAGTAACATATAAATAAATAAAACTCATTTCGTTGCGTGTACTTCATCACTGTTAGAACTGGGATTTCTAGTTGGCTAAGGCTTGCGCCAAAGCCAGGCAGAAACCACCACTCTAGTCCGGGCAAGGGAGTTACACGCCAAAGATAACCCCTGCTCACCCTCTTGGTAGCTTGGCACGAGCAGACAGGCTTATCCCGGAGGCAATGTGTAAAGCGTTTGCGCAAAACACACACAGCAGCAACACACTAGGCACACCACAAAAAGGAACTCCACACAAGGTTATATATAAAAATAGTCTTTGTATTACCATAAACACATTAGATCATAATCACACAATTACACTGTGACAACTGGCACTGGGCAGTATTTACAGGGGGTTATATACACAGGACAGGGCCACATGGGCCACCGTCAGGATCAGCACTTAGTAGAAATTGCACTTAGAGTAACTGTAGCACACAATAACAATTATAGAACACAACCAGTAACCACTGGTAAAAGGTAGGTACACAGTACGCAATACTAATTACCATAGGCATAGATCACACAGGGACACATAAACTCACTAGTATAAACTATACTAGGCAAAACAACATCCTAGGCATGAAAACACATTTAGAGGTATCACATGCATAAAGACATTGCACATTATGCATAACTCACATTAGGCCTAACCGGTATAAATACAGTATGCAATCTCCTCACTAGTCTAAACACATTAGGCCCTACCTCCTAAGTATAACTCACATTTTGGGGCGTAAATCACAGTGAAGTACAATCTCACTAACGCCAACCTCCATAGGTAAAACCATCTCTGAGGGATCAACACAGTGTGCGTAAAACGTACTAGATGTATTATATTTCCTAGCACCACATTTAAAGCACATATCAATCACATTAGGGCCTTGCGCCCTTTACCTCTACCAGTGCCCCAGGCCAACTGGCCATCAAGAAGGGGCTCAAATGCCCTATGTCCAGAATGTCAGGGCGCGCTGCCAATGCAGCGCCAATCAGGGGTGCGCCACCTTCGCAAACCTAAACGTTGCAGCTGCCCACTACTTGCTGGGCAGCTGAGGACAAGGACAGGGCCTAAACGCTGTAGCTGGCACAAAGTGCTGCTCAGCTGGGGAAAGCCTGGCACCTCTATGCCACCTCTGTGATTATCTCCTGCATTGTGCCTCACGGGGAGCCATCTGGCTCTAACAATAGTGGGGCTAAACTGGGGAGCATTGGAGCCCTCTTGCTCTGAAATCAACTGTGCCCCCGGAGCCCACTGGCTCCTTAGATTATCAAATATGGCCCGGACGTTGGAGACACGCATTGACTCTGGAAAACAATGGCCCAACCGTTGGAGCCACCTAGGCTCTGTAATCATAGTGCGGGAACTGGGGTAACACGGACCCCTGAGGACCCCACTGAGCCCCTTTTAAATAAATTTGCCCCCTCTGTGGAGCCACGAAGGCCCTAGACAAATAATGCTGGAGCCAGCACGGGCTCTAAATTACTTATGTCCCACTGAAGCCACACGAGGGCTCGAGAGATAATGGGGCCCAAATGTGGGAGCCACTCAGGCTCAGGAAACTAGTGGGGGGCGGTGGAGCCACCTAGGCTCCTTAAACGAACATGCCCCCTGTCGTTGAGTTGGAGCGGCTCGCTGCCATCTGGGGCCGCTCTACATGCCGCCGCCACCACCACACTGTGCCTCGATCAGGCACTGACCCCCAAGAACCCCCGACAAACCGGGTCTCTTCCAATGCGGGACTCCTCACTTCTGGGCAACTGTTGGGGCCGCCCTCTGTTGAGCGGGGCTGCCCTGAAGATCAGCACCGGCTATGTCTCCCGCCTAGCCCTCACTCACCGGGGCTGACGGGGGACTCCTTCACTCAGGCGGCAGCAGTACTTCTCCTGCGGGGCTCCGCTTCATTCCTGGGAGCCCTGCACTGCCGTGGGCGGCCTCGGCCGCCATTTCTGCTTCACCCGGGCCCCATCCTGGGACCCGGGCTTCCTGCCATTCTCCTTTCACTGCACAGTCCAGCGCAGGGTGGGCTCCCATCTAGATTCTTTTTAGAGACGCACCTCCCCGGGCTCCCATCGACTCACGGGAGCACCACACTGGCACTTCACCGCTTCCCGTCCCTCCGCGGCGTCACTTTCATTTCCGCCCCGTGGCCCCGCCCACAACCAGGCAGGCTGCGGGTTGTGGATGCAATCGGGGGCTTCAATTGAGGGGCAGGCTCCCTCGGGATTTAAAACCACAAAGCAGGGTGGGCTCTTGCGGAACCACTGGTACCAGAAACGGGGTGGGCACCCAAAGCTAAATTCAAATAAGCGGGGTGGCACCCGCACTCATGGCATGACGGGGAATCCCCCCAGGCGAGCAGCATTTTGCTGCACACAGAAGGCCAGGAGCGTTTCCCTCGAGGAAAACTACAGCGCTCTGCCCATAGATAAAAAATAAAGAGTCCACGAGGCGATGGGGGGCACAGAGACCACCAGGCCCCCAAGGAAGGACCCTTATAGCAAAAAAAAAAGGGTCCCAGCAACAAGGTCCTCCAGCATCCAGAACATCCAGGGGCTGGGCAGGGCCCAGGGAGGCAAGCTTTCCCCTGGGCCCCAGCAGCAGCACGCCCCTGGTAGTTTCAAGTTGGAAAAACAAGAACCTTTTTCATGGGGTCACAGACCCTTTTTATACACATAAATCCTTTGTTTCCAAAGGTGCAGGCAAGGGGCGAACCAGATGCAACTGGTTCTGGAGCATTTTGTTTTGCTCAGCCCCTCTGCCTATTCACAGGGTGTGTCAGGGGCATCAGACACACCACAGGGAGTGGAGCCAGCATTGTGGAGGGAAGGCCCAGCCCTATTCAGGTCCCAGGTGCACTCCTCCCTTCCATCAACATGCAGATCTCTCCATTCACCACCGGGGCAGACCCATCCTGACTCCTGGAGCCAGGCGCACCAGCCTGCTCCAGCCAATCACAAGGCAGACAGTCAATTCACATTTACTGCACAGACATGACAACTTCTAGAAGTGGCACTTCCACACTAGACACAATAAATCCGCGCACATCATCGCGCAGCATTTAATCACACGAGTTTTCACATACCAAACTTGATCCTGCACTCCCCACACATCAGGAACTACCATGGTCACACTTATTCCCCATGAATTCCTATGGTAGGGCTGGCCACTCTCACCACACATACACAGAGAGCGCACGCACTTTACACTGAACCACAGGGAAAAGTGCGCAGAGGCCTAAAATCACCAACACCAGGTTACAGAAACAGGCTAGGCAAATAGAAAAAGTTTGGGGTGAACCTGCCAAAAGGGCCAAGTCCAACAATCACCAAATGCGATGCAGTGCGCACAACGAAATTTGTTTTATTCTAGATAGATTAAAGGGATGGCGGGGTACATGTTTGTTGGGGATCTCAAGCAGGCTTAATTCCTGTGTTATTTTATCACCACATGCATTGATATCTGGATGATAGCCACAATTTGGGACAAATCTAGATTTACATCTGAGGCCAGTATCACGGTTGGAACTTTCACTGATATCTAAATCATCCAGGATTACACGCATGTCAGTTGTCCCATCATTTTCAATAGAATGTAATGTTTGAACCTCACTTGTTTCACCAATCGCTCTATGTACTGATAGTGTAACAGACACATTTACGAAACGTGTACAGGTCAATGTGGACATCTGCCGGGTCCCCTGACTGTGTAGGACAATACCCTTTTTCAAAATATTCCTTTCATGTTCATCAAGTTATCTGCCTGATAAGTTAATGGTCTGTAGTTCCATCTGCATGGGTGAACTTTATGGCAAGCTAGTGGTACCACCCATGGTGCTCACCCCTGTTTGGTTTGTGTTGGTGGCAGCAAGGGCTGCTGTCCTAGGTCTTTTTTGGTTGAAGTAGAATAGAGTGACTGTCTATCTTTCCTTTGCCGCCTTGACCTCCCACCTCTCCTTGTCTTTTTTGGCCCTCTTTGTGGTGTCTGTCTCCTAAGCGCAATCTCTCCAATTCCTTCAAGAAATTGAGGCACAACTCATGCAAACAACTTATCCTGCCAGTCCCTGGCCCCATTCTCCCTAAGAAAGAAAGATTGAAGGTACACACATTAATCTGTTGCCCGGGGGAGAAAGAATGTTGGGGCACAAAGGGTGAGGTTAGAGACTGATGCAAGAACGAGCCACCCACATCCAATTCTTTACTTTTAAAAAATACAGTGCTTGCATTGCAGTGTGCTTTCTGCCCTGCTCCTATCCATGATGGCAGACTGCAAATAAATCATCCAATTTACTCCTAAGAAATACCCCTTTGATTCCAGGAGAAGGGGGTGGGGGCTAAGGCCAGGCACTGACAGATCTCATCCCTGAAATAAAAAAACAATGAACCCTATTATTTTTCTTGTGCTGACAGTCCTGGTATCTAGCGCTCACTGTCCCCTTGTAAAGGGCAGATTTGGGGTAAATTGCCAGTCTGCCCCTCAGGGGAGGCATAATGATTGTTTAGCCTCTAGAGTGGAGGCAGTCCCCTGTTAACATGATGACTTGCCCTCACCCCTTCTTTTTAAGAAAGGAAAGCCTATTGTATGTGCAGTGTATTGTGAGATTTCATCACTGAACCCTTTTGACTCCTAACAGACTCCATAGAGCTGTGAAGTAGGTGTCAAAGTACGATGCCAAGAAAGCTTGTTTTGGAATGTTGGGTTCACAATTACATGCAACAGAAAAAAGACATGTAATACTAAGATCTGTGTGTAGCTTAGTCATTGGCAGGTACCCAGCGGTGGGGATTGTGGTACAGTAGGTACCTAGCTTGCTTACTGTTCCCATGGAAAGGATGGACTGGGGTTAATCCAAAATCACACTCCACAGCTTATCCAAAAATATAGTAAGGACTCTTAGTAAGAGGTGGCAGTTGGGCATGCCTTGGGGCAATCATCCCCAAAGAAACCAACCCTGATGGGTAGTCTGTGGATTGCTACATAAGGTCCACACTCTTATGGTGATTCCTGAGTACGGTTTTATTATCAGGAGTTCCACTGGGAAGGGGAAATTATCTTCTTTCAAACTATAAGTTTCAATTCATATTGGTGCTTGACTGTAAGCTGTGTTCCTGAATCACTCTATAGCAGCTGCACCCCATGGGCTGCACGACTTTCAGTTTTACGAATGTTGACGTTAACCCACATGGCATACAGCTCCTCACTGATAAAAGTCTAGGGCTGTATTGGAAACTTTTCCCTTGCAGATTGAGTAGGTGAGCATAAAAGAGAATTTTCATGGAGTGAGTTCCATAGGGATTCCCTATCCTTCATGATCAAGGAGGTAGAGCATAGGACGTGAACATCACATCCTCCAAATATAAGGGATTAAGGCAAAAATCTGAGGGCACTTACTGGTTTTTACAGTAAGTCTAAGAATTAGAGAAAATTAACATTCACAAGCTATCTCGATAGAGGCAGAACAGCGATGTCTTACCTTACATTTTGTACATTTTCTTTATAAGCTATAGGAGTGTCAGCCAGCTTCAAAGTGTTTTTTCTGCTAACAAGAGTTGTAACAATAGCCCCCACAGCACCAGTGGTGCAGGGGAGGGGGCCCTAAGCTCCAGGGGTCCCCCTCTGGCACTGTGCACAGACAAGCCTGAGAGCTCCTGATTGGATCCAGAGCGTGGGGGCCCCCTCCTTGCGCTCTGCAGTGGGTTCCGCATAAGTTTCACTACTGTATAAAACAGCACATCTATGAGTAAAATACCAACAAGTGGGTACTTGGGGACACTATCATGCATTTACCGAAATGATTCGCGGTTTATTTCTAGTGATGAAATTCAACAATTTTTCTCCCCTGTGTTGATTACCAGTTTGTATTATGAAGCAGAAAAACTGCTGACCTTACCTATTTTAGTAAGTGAGGATTCTGTCGCAATTGCACCACTGCCCAATTCAATGCATATGGAGAGGATGGCTTTCCAACCGAGTAACATAAAAAAAATCTATAGCTCTATCTCCTTTCTTAAATGTTCTGTTTAACAATATTTTTCAAAAGTCTCAATTCCACCCTCATTTTACAAAGACAGACTGATAAGCTTTCTGAAACAGAATAAAACTGAACCTAACCCTGACTCTTATCACGCAATTAATTTATTCTGTTGAGACTTTAAAATAGTGGCTACCAGTTTAGATAATAGCATGTTAAAACTCTCCAGATACTTAATTTACAAAGACCACAGCGGGTTTATTTCCCAGTAGATATTTATCTTCAGTGCATATTACTTGGCTGAGTCAAATTACTTTCAAATATAAAGATTGCAGTTACTTGATGTGGAGTTTTTTTCCTTGTGAGTTCGACATGTGTGTGTACTTACAGCCTTTTATTTTCTGTACACTGCAAATGATTGGTAGTCTCTCTGTATGAGAATTAAAAAGCACCTACTTTACAAATGATGCTCCAATTGATGCAGTTCCAATGACAGGGGAATCTAAAAGTGGTGTCTAATGTCACTAGTTCTGATAGGTAGGGTGGGCGGAATTTGCGATGCGAAAATGTCAAAAATCTCCGCAAACACGCGGAAATATCGCGAAGACGCAGACTTTTTTCCCGCCCGTTCGCGGTATTTTCTGCGTGATCGCGTTGGAAATGTCGTGTTCGCGTCCTCATGCTCTCGCTCGCGTTGCAGAATGACGTGTTCGGATTCTCTTCTCTCGCTCCTTGTCGCGTTCAATATGATGTGTTCACGTCCTCACGCTCTCGCTCGCGGTGGAGAATGATGTGTTTCAGTTCTCATACTCTCGCGGTGCATGATCGCGAGACAAATGACGTGATCGCGGGCGCAATCTCTCACGAGATAGAGCAAAATGGCTACCAACAATCCAATATCTCGTGGAGCACGCGACCGGATCGGGAAAACTTGTCGGCGAATGTGGGTATCCAAGTAAGGCGATCGCGCCCACGAGAACAAATTTTTACAGCACGAACATGAAAAAAAATTCCGGTTCGCTGCGGATCGTGGAAATGTTGCCATTTTCGCACTCTCCGCGGAACGCGAAAATGTCAAATTATCGCAATTTCCGCGAGCGGAACGGAATTTGACGCCCTGGCCTACTGATAGGTCTAATCATAGAACCACATGCACTACTGATTTAGAGGTCAAATACGATCTCACGACCTACAGCTGATACCTCTGTTATTAATTTGTATGCAAATGACAATGTCCTTTGTATGAAAGCATATCCAGCAATTGTTGAAGAAACAGTTTTTAGAGATATGTAGGATTTAAAAAAAATCTAATTAAAAACTTTTGCTATTTATTAGGTTTGAAACAAGAGGAGCTCCCAAAGAGATATGTAGAGGTTAACTTATGTGAGGTTCCAGCAGATGTTTACTGCTAGAACTCTCCACCATCATTGACCTCTCTTGTAGAACATTGGAAAAGTATGCGCCTAATGATTATGGTTCAGAAAAGGGAGTGGTGATGAACAGAGTGCCTGAATTAAGCAGACCACTCTTACCCAGTCCAAAGATCAGGGCTTGATCCATCACCGTTTTTTAGCTCACTGCGCCATCCCAGCTCAGAACTTGGCTATGTGCAAATTAGTCCGTTCCTGTCCCAGTGCATGATGGGAACAGGGCAAACCAAACTACCAAGCCAATTCTTATACTGGGAAGGAAACAAGCTTCCGGGGACCGGTTTCTGCCATTTCAGGCGTCGTCGGCCTGGCTTGCTTGAATCCTGATGGTGCAATGAGCAAGGGACTCACATCTGAGTATACCCTTCCACGCTTATGGTGGACAAAATGATTCAGAAAAGGGGGTGGTGATGATTATGGGCCACATGGTACTTATTAAATTGTCTATTCTCTAACTTTTTCTATTTTTCTTTTTTTTTGAGCCCATGTTTTCTACTCATGCATTTTTTCAAGAAAGTTCAAAGTATTTTTTTTTGTTTTGTTTGAGAACTAAATTACCACTTTTCACTCTTAAGGTCATTGGAATACTAACACCTCAGTGTAATGTGAAGTAATGTCCCTTTTGTTTTTACTACATGGACCTTTTTTATTAGTCAGAATATTTTGATGCCTTTGACAGCACGTTCAATTTTAATAATCAAAGGTACGTTCAGATTTATTCATCTATTCTGAACTGAACCTATGTTCTATATTATACGCCGTCCGTGTGCCAGTTCCCTTTGGCTGCCCTAGTGCTCAGTGTTGCTTCTGCTTCACGAACTGTTTTCCATACCAGCCCTTCCATCTGTTACAATACTGTTCAAATTGCTGTTTTATTTGTTTGTTGCAATAGTGTTTTTTCAGCCCTTACGTCTGTCTGTCACTATTACTTTACTATTTTATTTGGTGTCATTCTTTGTCCGCTATATTGTTGCCTTGTCTGTGCCTGGTTACTCTGTAGCATCTTCTGCTTTCTTTTACTTTGTGAGCCGGCCTGCCTCTCCCCACGCTTTCTGCCATCCACCACATCTCACCTCCCACTTCCTGCTTCCAAGCGCCCCTCTCCCCTCCCAGTACCTACTTAATGGAGGCTGTGCAGTGGGTGCACCATCGGCACTGCCAGGACCAGCAAAGGTAAGCCCATCTGTGCCCTACCATGCCTGGTCCACACCCAGCAGCAGAAACCCTGGTTCTCCCACCACCCACAGCTACACCAACACCAAGCTTATAACTTTGGACTACAGACCCTACAACAACAACTGCTGCTGCACCTCTCCATATGCACCGGTGGGACCATTAACTTGCGGCCACAGCCTCTTCTTGTGCAACACCAGAGGACCAAGACAGGCAACCACTTTCTTCACGTCAACCATGACTGCACCTGACCAAGTACACTGCCTCCTACTCAACCCCCAATTACTCTGCAAACAGGTCACCAAGATCTTTGACACCATCACCTCTCTCACCCCCAACGTCGTCTTCCTCACTGTGACTTGACTCATCCCTACATCTGCACCCAACATCACCAGGGTCACGCTCTACAGCTACAAGATAGCACTCTGGGACTGCATCAACAAATGTTAATGAGACTGCCATCATCCACAAAGAACCCATCCAAGGCACCACTACCTGGAACACCTCAACTTCCAATTCACAATAGACAGCAAAACCACCATCAGAGGCAGCCTTGCCTGCAGACCTCTTGGACCACATCACCGCTTCTGTGACACCATCCCCAAATTCATCGCTCCACAAGCCATTGACACCAAACACTACATCTTCCTCGGAAACCTAAACTTTCACCTCAACGTGCACAACAATGCCAAAAGCTTGAAAGCATGAACAACATTGGCCTCATCCAGCCAATCACCAAACCAATACAAATCTAGAAACACACGCTGGACACTATCTTCACAGCCAGCAGCAGAGTTAAGTAGAGCCATGGCACTGACCTCACTTGGACAGACCACATAAGCGTCCACTTCAACTTCACTGCATCCACAGCGATGCCAACAGACCACCCAGCACCTCACACCGCAGCTAGAACAAAGTATTTGAAAGCCAATGGAACACCACCCTCAAAAACTCCCACCCTGATACCGCTACCAGCCTTGTAAAGACTGTCAAGAACTTCGTCACTTGGAACTCTGACTGCACTGACAGAATCACCTCCATCAAACCTACCAAACTCAAGAAATCCACCAAATATGCCAGGTGGTACACCCCAGTACTCCCCAAAAGTGAGAACTGCAAAATTCAAATGCAAGCAACTAGAAAGCAGATGGCACACCAGCAAGGAGCCCATCAACCGGACAACCTTCAAGACATCGAATAACCAGTACCATGACTCCTGAAAGAGACTAGAAGGACTGCCTTAGCCAACCACATTGAAGCCAGCTCCAACCACAGCAAAGAACTATTTAGCATTGTCAAAGAGTTCTAGAACCCCTCAGCGTCATAAAAACACCATCACAAGAACTCTGCAACACCCTTACAGACTTCTTTGATGACAAGATCTCCACCATCTACAAAAACTTCAAACCCCAGCATGCCGATGATGACCTTCTCAGCCTCCTCGCTCTATTAGTCGCAACCACTGACCACTGGATCACCGCTTGGGATCAGCTCACCTTGCAGAGTACAACTTACATCCTACTCTCCATCCACTCAGGAGCACCCACGGACCCATGTCCCCACCACATGTTCAACCTTGGCAACAAGACCATCAGCAACAAACTCGCAGCCACCTTCAACACATCCATCACCTCAGCCACCTTCCCAGATGAATGGAAATGCTCTGATGTCAAATCCCTCCTCAAGAAACCATCCACCCACCTTGATGAGCTCAAAAACTACTGGTCCATCTCCCTGGTTCCCTTCCTCACCAATGTTCTCAAAAAGGCAATCAACCGCCAAGTCACAGAATACCTCAAGAACAATAATCTTCTAGACGCACCCTCATCCTTATTCTGCACAAACTATAGCACCGAAACAGCCCTGATTGCAGTCAGAACCCTACTAGACAGGGGAGAAGTGGCTTCCCTTATCCTCCTCGACCTCTCAGCGGCCTACAATACAATGCCACACCACACCCTGATTAAGAGGCTTCATCAGATTGCAAAACAAAAGGATGCCTCAAATGGATCGCATCCTTCATCACCCGGAGAACACAGAGGATCTGGCTTCCGCCATTTACTTCAAAACCCAAGAACATCATCTGCGGCTTTCCTCAAGGCTCATCCCTCGGCTCTACTCTGTTCAACATTTACATGCCCCCCCTGGCCAAGACCATCAGAAAACAAGGACTGAACTTTATCACCTATGCACACAACAACCAGCTCATCCTCTCTCTATCCGAAGACCTTCCACAGCGAGGGCCAACATCCACCAGTGCATGACCAGCGTCACTGACTGGATGAAAAACAGCTGCCTCAAACTCAACATGGACAAGACTGAAGTACTGATCTCCGGAACAACACCTCCCCGTGGAATGGCACCTGGTGGCCTTCTGAAATGGGACCTTCGCCCACTCCCACAGACCACACTCAGAACCTCAGCATCATCTTGGACATCAAATGCACCATGAAAAGTCAGATCGACGCAGTCTCCGCCACCTGGTTTCTCACTCTGCCCATGCTTCTAAAAATCTTCAAATGGCCCCCAGGCTCCACCAGGGGCACTATTATTCCAGATCCTGTCACCAGCTTCTTGGAATACTGCAACACACTATACATATGAATTAGTATACACCTCCTGAAGAGACTGCAGATCATTCAGAACTCAGTGGCCAGACTCATCCTTGACCTACCCAGACCAACCCACATCACTCACCTGAAGAAATTCCACTTGCTCCTGTCCACAAGAGATGTCAATTCAAGATTCTGACTTATGACTACAAAGCCCTGCACAACCAAGGACCAGCATACATCAACCATCGCCAGAGCTTCCAGAACGCTCCAGACACCTGTGATCTGCCTCCCTCTCCCTCTCTCACTCACAATGCATCCGATGGAGTAACAGTGGAGGACGCTCCTTCTCCTACCTTGCCGTTAAGTCCTGGAATGAGCCTACCACCTCATCCTCTCTTCAGGAGTTCAGAAGGGGACGCAAGACCTGGCTGTTCAACTGATGACAGCCAATCAACCTGGATCTTAGCACCTAGATATCCTCGAGGTTGATTATCTGCTATTTATAAATCCTGTTTGATTGATCGATCACTCCAATATCAGTTAAAATCAAGAGTTTGGTTAAGTTAATGGAGTATTTTAACCCGTTATTTAAGGCCACCATTGATTAGAGTCACCATTTCACCTCACCGGAGTGCTGTCACCCGAGACTGCTCTCCAGTGGTTCTGGATTAGCTGGAGGGCTCAGAGTTTGTGTTTATTGCAATGTTGCTAGCACACTCTCTTAGAACGGCAAATTGGTAATCATATAGAACGCCAGAATTTCTAGGTTGGCAGAGAAAATTAGAAAACAGATTTTTTAACAACTGTTTTATAAACGTAATTGTTAAAAACACTGATAAAAATAGTAAAAGGTATAATTAATTTTGGGGACAAGAATCTAACGTTGCAACATTTGTACTCTTGTAATACCAGTAGATGAAAATGTCGGTTCTTTTAACTTATAGTTATCGATATACAGAAGGTACACAGAAAATTCGATAGTGTTTAAGGGGTCTGTCTCTTAAGTGTCGTTATTTTTATTGCAATTTTTATATTTATTGACGTGCATTTGAATTTTGAAAAGAATGCATAAATCAAAATAACATATATTAGCATTTTAATTCTATTGTATTTCGTTAGTCCGGAGTTAACTAATTAAAAAGAAAATTAGAAGATCAAAAACAGGAAAATTAGTAGTTTGAGAAGAATCAGCAGCATCAGTGGGATGAGCATGATGGTTCGCCTGGCAAAACACTCTTTGCTGGCACGCATATCTGAAAGCAGCAGAAAACGATGATTTCCAATAAACGCGGGATGTCAAAGAAACAGGAATATCTCACGCTATGATAATAAAATATAGACGTGCAATAAGAAGCGGTGAGGCTCTGACATTTGGAGCAGAATAATTTCTCCTCGGTTTTCAGATGTGTTGTTCAGTTGGAGCACTTGGCTGGTGCTTGCACTGTCATCGCTCATTTCACGTCTGAGTTCTCCAAATGATTTTAGTGTGTTTTACAAGTAGGCCATGAGTTTTCAGTCAGCTGGACTGAAGAGAACATGCCCTTCCCCATCTCATTAGATTATGTGATGAAGGACACTGCTTTCAGGAAATCTCTATAGAATGTAAGTGCTGACTCCATTACGTCATTTATTCTTGCCTGAGGAGATGGCACTGCAGATCATATTTTCCAGTAGCTCAAGGAGTTTTCTGTAAGTTGATGTACAGTTTATTAAATGGTCCCATTTTTCATGACTTATAAGCAACTTGCAATGACTGTTAAAGTCAATTTTCAGAAAACTCCGCACGTTGGATTAACTTTAACTGCAAGGAAAGGAATGCGTTTAAATGTGTAAGGAAGGCTGTTTATGCTTGACCCTGTCGAATGAGCTGACTAAACAGAGTTTTCAAATATATCTAAATTCAGAGTCGAGAACATCTTTTTTTCAAATGCAATAAACATTATGCAGTGTGTCATGTCACCAAAAAGTTCTAGAAATACTGACAGCTGGGCTGATTACACAAATAAGAACGGGGTGTGGTTTAGTGGCTAATATCTGACAGGGGGATATGGAATCATGTGTTCGAGTCTAGGATTTTCAACGTCCAAAATATGCTTTGTTATTCACATTTTTTAAAGTTAATATGCTTCACATTGTTCACATATGTAGAAGTCCTTGCAAACAAAAAGCAGCTATATAGTGAACTGTTCCAATTACATACCCCGAAATCATGCTTTGTGAAATCCGTTGCTCACAAAAAGATCTGTGAAATAGGCACAAGAGGTTATTTTTGCATGGTGTTTATTTGATACCTGGTGGTAAGCATCACTGGTTGGTACACATACAACCAATGGAAGATCGGGACTCTCTCACTGTTTTAGGTACAATAGCCAAACGCTAGATTGTATTGCTATGTCCGAGATAATAGGGCAATCCCTATCTGATGAAGGGCAATGAGAAAGAAAATAGATTGTGCGCCTAAAATAACTTGCCCCTGCAATCATTTCAGGAAGATACATGCATTACAAATCCACCCATGTAGTAAATAATGAAATGCTTTGAAAGGTTTGTCTGAAAGCGATTCCACTATACTGCATAACCTGAACAGGCCGAGCGCTAGAATAGCACGGGCCAACCTTATGGAGGTCGAGCCTGTCCCCGGGGGAAAGGAGGAAGAGGAGCACTCCCACCTCCTCCATTTTCACTCAGTAGGCCGGTTACGGCGGGGCGTGAACCGGAAGCACAAAGTGCTTCCGGTTCACACGGACACAGACCAGCGGGCCAGACCAGTTTAGACTGGCCAGTGCCCCCCTGTTAACAGGGGGGTGTGGGGAGCAGAACATTCTCTTATTCTTACGCTCCCCACAGGCACAGCACCCGGCAGTTCAGGGCCACTATCCATGTGGCACATGCACAGCATGCCCTCAGACAAAAAAGACCCTTACAGTGGACATAGGGACTAGCAGAACTTGGGTCCTTAAAAAACACACAAACTGCAATAGCGAGAGGGTCATTTACCTAATTACGTGCCCGTGCTCCCTACGATATGTAGGTATTACTACAAGGAAAGTAAAGATAAGAATAAATGAGCACAAGAGCACAATTAGGTGCAACAAACAAGCCACCCGCCTGACCAGCCATTTTTTTAAATATGAAACACAAAGCAGAAGAGATGAGCTGGGTAGTTTTGAAACAACCTTTTGTCCCCCAACTTGTGAATGATGTCACGCGTTACCTCTTTTTGAAGGAACAGAAATGGATCCTAAAACTTAAATGTGACTTAGAGGGTTTGAATGATGAAATCCCATGGGCTACGATATGAACTCCCCATCTGGGAACAACAATCTGTTCCGAGTGATAACTGATAGGATTTTGAGTAGCTCCAGCATTTCCTAGCACTACCAGTTCCTGACAGTTGAACCCAATATGCTGTCAGCCAGGCATGTCAGGTCCACACACCTAGATACAACCTGTAGGTGTACAGACGGTGTCTTAGTACTATTGTTTGGTTTCGATTGGGTTTGACATTCCATCTGATACTAGGACGTTCCCTTTGTTCCTGCTTAGGTCTTACGATATAATTCTCAAGAGGCGTGGTGGGTTTCCACACCTGGACATAGTGGATAAGCAACCCTTGTGCTTCTACATGCACCACCACAGGGCATGGTGTAATCCCACTTGGGCTGTGTAGCATAGAGTGCCATTTAGAGGTTGAAATTGAAATCAGAATCATATCTGGCTAAGCGGTTTTTGAAAAATGCTCATATAATACATGTTGGGGGCCGTAGGAAATGAATCCCAAAGGGGTAGGAACTTATAACATGTACATCTTTGCGTACCTGATTATAAGGCACATGGTATCTTTGACGCAAAGGCTAAGTCAGACCGTTACCCAGGATGAAATATGATTTATACATTTTTGTCTGATTGAGTAGCCTGTAAAGAACGCATAAATAACAAGACAAAAGTCATATAAGCCTGCTCCTTACTCTGTACTCTGTACCGCACGGTTGGGCGGTTTCAACTGTGCGCGAATTTAACGACTAGGGGGAGCGTGCATCCGTGCTCTCTCGATGGAAACTGTATTTCAGCGCTCACAATATGACAGATGATTTGCAATTGACCCCTTCAGAATTAGACCTAATGGACTAAAAATGGCCACTCCTCATGTTTCCGCTTCCTGTGTATATTTCACTCATGCACAATTTCACTTAGAGAGGTCCCTCCTTGGTCTGCTATTGTAAAATACGGGGCGTCTCTATATAAACATTTCCGGGACCGTCTACGCATTGGCGCATGCATACCGGTCATATTGACACACGTCTCGACCTGAAGAGGCCTCTCTCCGGTCCGCCTCTGATGCATGCGGGCTGGCTCGATACAGGCACAATGCTGGGGCCGCTTGCGCATGCGCAAATAGAATTGGGGTGGCTCCACTCTGGTTCGCAAGTAGCGCATGCGTATTGGGTGCACTTTTGTGAATACTCGAGTTTGCTTCAGCGTTTCACCCATGCGCAGACGTTCAATCTTGTTCCCTATCTGGTCCATTATTCCTAATAGGCAATGAGGAAGGATACAAAGGGTTTGGATTGGCCGACGCCAGACATAAAGGCAGCCTTCCTGCTCCTGTCAGGTAACTCCCCCTCGGCTCAGGATCAGTCAGGGGTACCGACGGACAGGTAAGGCTGCTCTTCAGGCGGGTCTTGTCCATCTTGTGCATCCTTAACTCAAAAACGACTTAAAAAATGACTAATCCTGTAATTTAATCTCTTGGTATAAAGTTTCTTTTTGACTATTAAGAACTTTTAGAAAGTTATTTTGTTGCAAATACCTTGAGTAAAGTCATAGAATAACTTTACACTATGTGTATATATATGTATTTATTGGTCTTTAGTATAACACATCATTGAGACCTGCTAGCTATGACAGTGGCTTTACCTACAGATATTGAAGGATGTATATTGAGCACATCATCATTAAACTGATTGACTCCAGATGGATTAGACACTAAGGGCCAGATGTAGCTAAAACTTATTTACCGATTCTTAATTACCGAATTTTACCGATTCGGTAATTAAGAATCGGTAAATAAGAAGTGGGGGTATGTAGGAACATCCAGATGTTCCATTTACCGAATCGTTAAGAATCGGTATTTACCGATTCGGTAAATACCGACCGGTAATGCTCCATTCATTCCTATGGGCTTTGAAGCCCATAGGAATGAATGGGGCATTACCGGTCGGTATTTACCGATTCGGTAAATACCGATTTTGACAAGGGTGCAGGGAGTGTCACTTTGACACCCTCTAGCACCCCCACAAAAGGTTCGGGGGCCATATGGCAGGCAGACCTGCCCTAAGGGCAGGTCTGCCTGTCATATGGCACAGGTGTGCATGCACACATGTGCATGCACACCTGAATCGGTATTTTAACATCAAATACAATTTGATGGTAAAATACCGATTTTGTAGGCCTTGTGGGACTCAGAAGAGTCCCACCTACATATCAATTTTACCGATTCGGTAAATATACCGGTCGGTAAATTTACCGACCGGTTATATTTACTGAATCGGTAAAATTACCGATTTTCCCTGTTTACCTGCCCCTACATATCAAATGCCAAATACCGGTCGGTAACGGCCGAATTCGGCCGTTACCGACCGGTAAAACCCTACCTACATCTGGCCCTAAGTGTTATGGTCAGATGAAAAGGCCTGTGAAGTACTGCCTTTTTAAAGTCTCAAATTGGAACCAAGGTTTCTAGCTGAAAAGCTGGTTGGAAAATTGGGTGGGGTGAGACTGTACTAGCCCTCTACTATTTTTATCCACCCTTAGAGCGGGGCCTCCCTCCCTGAGCAGTGGCCAGGAGAGGCGAGGCTTACTCCCTTGAAATTTGGGGTGAGTAAACAAATTCTTATCCATGCTATTGATCATAATGACAAAACCCAATTGTGGTTATGTATGTGGCAAGAATATAACTGTGAGCTTGAGATTTACCTGTTTGTTGTTTGTACTTGTGTATCTTTCTAGGATGGAATCCCTTTGTTTTTGAACACGCATCCCACATAGCGGAAATCTACGCATGGTAGGATGTACTGTATCTTTTTTCACATTGATATATTTTCTTTTGCAGTAGTGTAGTCCCGGTCCTGACGAAAGCCAGGTAGGTCACTTTTATCCTACGAAGGCTGAAACATGTAGACCTTTTCTAATCATTTGACGACAGTTATTTTTTCAAACTGTCCACACTCTGTTTTTAACTTTGACACCATAATATCTCTTGAATAAAATGTAGCTTGCATTATGGTAGCCAATTTTACATTACACATTTTCTTTCACTCTCTTTTCACTGCAAACACCCATCCCACACCACAGAATGTGTATTCAATGGTATGATCCATCACCGGTGGTTGTTGGACTAGTGCAGCACACGATATTACAAAGTGTGTTGCACTAACTCGGACCATCTTTTTACACCTCCCAGATGATGAAGCTCTGCCATTGGGTGGCCTGATGGGATTCATTTCCTCTTCTTTTTTAACACAATTTCTTGGGTATCATTTAGCTCACCTTTGTTTTGCTCAGTATGACTGACAGACCAGTGACATTTGATTAAGTTTTGGTAGAGCACCCGGGCCACAAGCGGCCCGTAATTTTGTTTCTCTTTTGTTCCCTCTGCAGGTTGCAGTCTGGGGAGCGAGAAACTGGTCTCTGCAGCGCGCGAGTTGTGGAAGAGCTTTGTCTCAGTGAGGAGCGGACAACGGCAAACGGAGGAGGATTCCAGCAGGAGTCCCCGCGGCATGGTGGGCAGCCTTTTAGCAACGTTGGAGCAGCATCGTCGCTGTCACCCCCGTGGCACATCGGTTTGACCTACGAAAGGCTGCATATGCACAGTGACGGTGGATAATTGGGTAAAACTTCCCCGGGCATGCTTTGCACGTGTGAGCTGATTGTTGCCTCAGTAGATTAGAAGTGTGGTGCTCATAACGCCATGGTTGTGGGTTCTATCCCCATGGTGAGCACAATTTGTTAATTTGGGCTATTTACTGGTAGCGGTCGAGGGGCGAATGATAAATGCTCCCGCAGCGTTTTAATTAGTGGGGCGAATGATAAATGCTCCCGCAGCGTTATTTATTATCGCGCCGGTTGTGGATATCTAGGCCTCCATGTTGAGAGGTGGTAAGTTCCCCGGGTAGGTTTTGCCCGTTCTTCGCGATTCACGTTTTAACTGCAATGGTGAAATATTGCTTTTTCCCCGTAGTAACTAGAGGTTCCAGTGAGATTCAGACCTTTCATTCATGCATACAAGGCCTTCACTTCTATCAACATCCACCCCTTTGTGATCCGACTGTTAGCGGTCTGTTAATATAACATTAGGTTGGTATGAAGTATATAATTGTATCAATTTAATATGGGCATTGGTCTAACCATCCGCACCTCGGTGTGCCGATGGTGCAGATTTTACTTTTGTTAGGGAGTGAGCTCCAGTGGCGCAATGGGTTTGCGCGCAGTATTTGTACAGCAGTACTTGCTCTGAGCCATGCCGGGTTGGAGTTTAAGGCACAGGGCGTAGGGGGGGCCCGGTGGAAAGTATCTGTCCGATAAGCTGTGCCCCCTGCGCAAGCCGACTCCGGCGTAATTTCGCATATTTTGCTGGGATCAGGAGGCTGCCAGTTATTGACCTTGTCGTAGGCTCTAGAGGGGACATGCAGAAAGTGTATATGCATTGTTAGATTTACAGTAGGAGTGTCATGTGTATTAGAGTTAAGATTAGCCATGTGACATCATCGGCCTAACAATGTATCTGGCCTTTCTGCATAATTATAAATAATGTTAATAAATGTTTTTTAATTTTGTAATAAATACAGCTGGGGGGGTTACTCCCCCTAATCCAAAAATTCCAAAATTGGTGTGGTCTCAATACTTGACTGGAAGGAGGGAGGGAGACCCCATCCGGGCAGGGGCTGGCCCTAGGTAACAAAGGTAAAAAAGGGGACTTGGGGGAGTACCAGGCCATATGAACAGGCCGAGCGCTAGAATAGCGCGCGCCAGCTTTATGGCGGTCGAGCCGGTTCCCGGAGGAAAGGAGGAGGGAGGAGCACTCCCACCTCCCCGATTTTCACTCAGTAGGCCGGTTACGGCGGGGCGTGAACCGGAAGCACTTTAGTGCTTCCGGTTCACACGGACACAGACCAGCGGGCCAGACCAGTTTAGACTGGCCAGTGCCCCCCCTGTTAAAAGGGGGTGTGGGGAGCAGAACATTCTCTTGTTCTTACGCTCCCCACAGGCACAGCACCCGGGCCACCAGCGGCCCGTAATTTAGTTTTCCCACCCACCATCCCCTAAGGCAGGTAATTTAAATGCGTTGGTCAGGAATGTATTTTGATGTTTCTCTAAAAAAGTTTTATCACAGGTGTCTCGGGTGATAGCATTAGTGTAAGCTTGATGAGTAGGTACCGGTTAATGATGTCTGTCTGTAATCGGTTTACTATGTTCATTTACATTTTTATTGCAGGTATCTCAGGAGATCGAAGTAATGTAAATTGGATATGTTTGCTTTGTTCTTTTACTTCATTACAGGTATCCCAGGAGATAGTCATTGTGAATGCGATGTTTTGGTGAATTTATAATTAAAGTGTCAATAGGTGTAAACTTGTCAAGAACAGGATCGGTTGGTACAGAGTTATCTAATTGAAGTACGTAATGTTGAATAAATGTCAGAACATGTTATTTGATATCAGGTACAAATGTCGTATTTAGTTGTATGTCTCCGGGCAGGCGGTAAGGTCATGAGTGGTAAGCATAGTCTTCGGTCCTTAGCGGTGAAACATTTAACACCAGGGGCAGTGACAGCCAATAGGTATGCTGTCAGGGTGCGGGGGCCGGGGGAGTCTTTCTTCCCAGTGGGCCTGTGGCCACCCCCGCATGTGCATGCGCATCAGGGTGCAAGTATGCAGAGTTTCTGCAGCCCCCGTTATGGAGTTTAAGGCACAGGGCGTAGGGGGGGCCCGGTGGAAAGTATCTGTCTGATAAGCTGTACCCCCTGCGCAAGCCGACTCCGGCGTAATTCCGCGTATTTTGCTGGGATCAGGAGGCTGCCAGTTATTGACCTTGCCGTAGGCTCTAGAGAGGACACGCAGAAAGTGTATATATACATTGTTAGATTTACAGTAGGAGTGTCATGTGTATTAGAGTTAAGGTTAGCCATGTGACATCATCAGCCTAACAATGTATCTGACCTTTCTGTGTAATTATAAATAATGTTAATAAATGTTTTTTAATTTTGTAATGAATACGGCCGGGGAGGGTTACTCCCCCTTAATCCAAAAATTCCAAAATTGGTGTGTTCTCAATACATGACTGGAAGGAGGGAGGGAGACTTATCCGGGCAGGGGCTGACCGTAGGTAACAAAGGTAAAAAAGGGGACTTGGGGGAGTACCAGGCCATATGGCACGTGACATACAGGTGATGAACTAAACAGTGCACCCCTCACCCAGTTAAGAAATATGCTCTTCTCTGCTTTGGCAATGGACAGAATGCTTTTGTAAAATCTGAAATGTGGGTGATCTTGGCTAACAACACATCTTCAAAAGCGGACTAGAAATGCATCACACAATTGCAGAGGAGGGATCCAACCATCAGTAATCCCAGCATTTAACACAACATCAATTTCACTTCATTGAATGATCCTCCATGTGCAAACCTACAAACGCATACATCTATTGTGCAATCCAAAGTGCTTAGGGACCAAGAAATTGACAGAGAAGTACTACACAAAAGCAGGTAACATAATTTGAGTCAATAATACAATGAGGACACTCACAACTTTGTGAATACAATTTATTTGTAGTAAGTGAAAGGAGGAATCATTTCTATTGTTTCAAAAAGGTACATTTTATGATTATGCTCATGGAAGAGGCTAAATTAGGAACTGTAAATGAGGGCCAATAGGTAAAAGGGTTATTTGCTAGCAAACACTCTGTTAGATTAACCGATCAATTAGATACATTTCTTTATAGATGTATTTTTGTCAATAGAGGATGTTTCTGTCAACACAGTTAAACATTCAGGATGGGGCAAAACTGTGAATTGAAGATAATAGTTCCCTTCATATGGTAACTTTCCTTGAATGTCTTCTGTGGTTTGAAGAGGAGAACCTTGTGAACAATCTGGAGGTGATGTGTCAGAAGTAGGTATATCTTTCATGGAAATCATGGTGTACTTTTAGGAGCATTTGTTTATGTTTTTCTGTCATAGAAAGATTATTGATTGAAGAGAATAGTGCACAGGCATCATCCAGAAATACTAGTCTGTCAATGCATGGAGTAACATTCAGCCCAACTTGAATAAGTCAGCCATTTGCCAGGCAGTGGCGGCCCTCATCAATTGTAAGAGGTGGAGCCCGGATTTGTGGATTGCAGAGTATGGTGTGCACAAATTCAAAACCTTTTCGAAGAGGTTGGTACCCATCTGTCTGTCTAGAGCTTAGTTACAGTGGTTGTGGCTGGCCTGCTCCAAAAAACAATGAACTACTAGGAAAAGGGTAGTTCTCAATATGTGGAAAATGAAGAATCAACAAAAATTGCAGGTTTCCAAGAGAAAGCAGCATGGCTTTCAGGATGCCAACGTGTAATATCACCTAAGTGTGAATGGTGATAGAACTTACATACTCACACACTCACCTGCCCACATATGTTTCACAATTAATTCATTGCCTGTTTCAGAAATCTGTCTGCCTTAACTGTATATGTTCTGTGAGGGATGAATGTTTGTACTAGCCTGCCCTCCTACGTGTGTTCTCTGGGAAAGGAAGAGTGCACTTGCTGATAAAACTACTGCTATGCTGTACCTGTTCTCCGAGGAAGCAAAGTTTGCACTGCTATTGCCTGATTTGTATCTGTCCTATGATAGCAAAGCTTGCACTGCTTTGCTCTATCTGTCCTTGTCCTCTGAAGGAAGGAATCTGAAGGAATCCGAAACTGTTCTATGTAAAAGGGGCAATTCCGCTGCCGAAGCTAAATCTTGCAAAAAAACAAATGATTAATTGAAATCACTTGTATGGTATGTGGGTATGAGACCAAAAGATGTCTTGGAGGACTACTCCAAAGACCCTGCTGTCAATCCTGATTTACCAGCTTGACCACATTCTGTAACCCTGAGCAATAACGTTTCTTCACTGTGCCTCCTTTTGATCATCACATTTTAAAGAACCTTGAAATAATACAGTTCAGAATGTGCACTTCAAAAAATACTCTTTTGTATAACCTTTATCAGACCTGGCATCCTTGGTGTGGTTTTCCCTGACGTTTTGCCTTTTGATCTACAGTTTTTGCTGACTTTGAATCTGCTGGCATTAGGAATCTGAACACGTCACCACTGCTAACCAGTGCTAAAGTGTATGTGCTCTTTACTTCAAACTTGTTTACATTGATTTATCCACAATAGGCATATTTGATTAACTTATGAGTCCCTAGTAAAGTGCACTACATCTGCCCAGGACCTGTAAATTAAATGCTACTAGTAGGCCTGCAACGCTGATTGTGCCACCCACTGAAGAAGCCCTTTTAGCATGTCTGAGACCTGCCACTGCAGAGCCTGAGTGTGCAGTTGTAAACTGCCATTTCAACCTGACATGTTATCCTACTTCCCATGCCCTAACCTTCCTTTTCATTACATATAGGTCACCCCTAAGGCAGGGCAGGGACAGCCCATGGGCAGAGTTCAGTGTATTTAAAAAGTAGGACATATTCTTTCAGTTTTTACAGGTCCTGGTGGTAAAATTCTCTTACATTCATTTTTCAGGACTGCAAGGCCTCTCTCTCCCATATGAGGACATTGGGTTGCCTTATTACATTTCATAAGTAAAATGTCCGATTGAGAAGAGATGGGACCCTCACAATTGGTGATTCTGGAATCACAATTTAAAAACACAACTTATGGTGAAGTTGGTTTTTAAATTGCAATTCTGAAAATGCCACCTTTAGAAAGTTAGCATTTTCATACTGTATTAATTTGATGCCTTCTGCCTTTCTCTGGAATACACTTCTGGGGTGGGTGACAGCTGGCTTTATGCATTCCCTATAAACAGCCACAAACAAAGGAAGGGTAGGTGTGACTTAGTAGTGATCCTCATGATGATGGGTCATCCAGAGCAGTATGGAGGGGAGGAGCTGACACCCGAAAGGGCTGTGGCCTGTCCCCACATAAAGGGTTGAATACAACCCTGTTGTGAGTCTGTAGCCAAGGCAGGAACGGGAGAGTCTTTTGCACTTCAAATGCATCTCTTTGGATTCTTCCTACTTCCAAGGCCTGACCGAGTATAAGTACTGGACCTCTGGCACCACCAAATCATAACACTTCTGGAACTGATAACATTCTACCTTGAAGAAGGACTTCTGTGCTGCCAGGAGGAACCCCCACTTTGCTTCTTCTTGCCTGGGAGTGAAATGGACTGGGCCTGCATCTCTATATCTGAGAATCAAAGTATCTCCAAGGGCTTTCTGGCTTGTCTTCTGTTTCTGAAGTCTCAAGGATATCAAAGACCTGTAACCTGAAACCAGCACCTGGACTCTGTCTACTGTCAGTCCAGGTTTTCCAAGTGGTGCCAGTGGTGCAACCCAGAAAATCCATCCATCAATGACATTGCACCGATCGGAATTGGTTCATTTGATACAACACCAACGCATTCCTGCTGCTGCATGAACCGTGGGCACCACATCGCCAACTCCGCGATGCATCGTCCCCCTGTTCCCGATGCATTTCCGACTTCCTGCTGCTCCCATTGCCTACAGCCCAGCATTTCAGCAAAGACGCACTACCCCAAGGTTCCTCATATATTGACTTTCGACGCATCTTTGACTTTGAGCAGCTCAGAACTGATGCTTCGCCTACATCTGTGGGATCAACAGCAACGTATCGCCTCTTATACTCCACGCATTGCTCTGGACATTGACACATCCAAGGTACTGTTCAGTAGGCCAAGGCTGGTTCCTGTATCTGACCCACGCCCTCTGGCATTTGGCCTGAACTTTTGAATTTGCCTTGGTCAAGATTGACCAGATAGCCCTGGTTGATGCTATTTGCTTCTAAGCACTACAGAACAGTTTGTTTTAAAAAAATTACTATCTTGAATTCTACTATTGGATTTTATATTTCATTTGATCTTATTTTACTCATAAAAACATTGACTATTTTTATAAACTGGTGGGGAATCCTTATGTGGTGTTTTCGCTGTGTTACTGTGTGATGTGTGCACAAATAATTTACACATTGCCTCTTAGTTAAGCCTGACTGCTCTGTGCCAAGCTACCAGAAGGTGAGCATAGGTTAATTTAGAGTGTGTTACTGACTTACCCTGCCTAGGATTGTGTTTCCTGCTTGGACAGGGTGCATATCTCTGCCAATGAAAAATCGAATTCCTAACAATGTTGCTCTATGTTTATCAGCAATCAATGCCTTAAATAGGAAGCACAAGGCAATTGATTTGCCCCTAGTAAAAGCATTGTATAGGAGGCACAAGTCAACTGATATGCCGCTTAGGTCACTAATACAGTTGTCATCAAAGCAGGATGTGGAAGAATATGATACCTATGCAGAATATAGATTGTGCAATGTCTCTTGAGGAAACCTCCTTTGAATCCTGTCTTTCCTGCCTGAACAAACGGTGTGATCCTAGGCATTTAACTTTCTTCACTGGGTCTCCTTTTCTATGATCATCACGTTTGAGAGCACCTTGAAATGAGTCCATTCAGAAAGTACAAAATCCAAAATCCCTCTTGTACATGGTTTAACAGACCATAATGGTGTTTGCATCTTTAAAAATAAAGACTTATATATTCAAAATAAACTTACCTCTAAAGTCATTAATATAATTGGCAGAAGTGGTGTGGTTCACTAACTCTAGTAATATTCATTCAGTACAGTCATATCATCTAGTGTGCTAAAGTGAAAGAATCGTAAATACGCTCTCTTTAATTTAAAAGTTCATGCCTAGCTGTAAAGTGTCAGATGTGTCTCTGGAACCAAGCTGTACCCGGCTGATGAGCCCATACCTTGGGTGAAACCGGTCCTGTTCCTGTTCAGGGAGACCCTAGCTTGGCAGTTCGGGCTGGACTGCGCCTATTGGTGCAGGGTCAAGACTGATTTGAATATAGCTGGGTTCACTTTAATGAGTAACACTTCCCGAGCAGAACTGATGCATTTCCTCTGCTGGACCTTGCATCCTTGAGCAGAGCCAGTGCATCATTGCTGCTGAATGGATTGGACCCATTGCAAATCACGCATCTCCTCCGCAGTCCTTGGAACCAACACATTGCCCAAACAGCGTGGCACATCCACATCCCAGGTCCTTGTATCTTTCATTGACAGCAGCCCAGACTCCATATCACAGCCTCACAGCTCCTCAGAACCGATGTACCCCCCGCGGTGCACGTATCCCCAGACTTCGCATCGCAAGCCCTGTCAACGGAATCCTCAATGGCGATACAACAGGACCTCACACCGCAGCCTCGCCGCATCTCTGAACTGATGCATTGCTTCAAATGTGTTATGCATCTTCTACAAGAATCCACACAAAGTTCTGAAACCAGGATTGAGAGCAGTCTCTTCAGCAGGCCTAACTAGGACCCTGTAGCTGACCCGTGCTTCATCACACTCAGCCTGAACTTGTGACTTTGTCCCGGTCCCGAATGACTAGATATCCTCAGTTGTCACTTTGTGCTTTTTGGTGCTATGTTCACTAAAACTTTAAAATTCAATATCTCTGGTTCTACTGATTAGATTGTTGTTGTTTTGTTCTCCTTTTATTTATTAAAAATGACTCTATTTTGCTAAGTCTGATATGGGGTCCTTTTGTGGTGTCAGATCATACACGTTGCCACAATCCTGCCACTAAAAATGGCTCTTAACATATGCTGGTAGGCCTATTACACGAGACAGGAGTGGGTCAAAACTGTAATGATCTGGAGACTACATTTAATATACATTACAATACAATAGTAAGTAGTACACCTGACATTAATACATAGGGATAGATTAGTGAATAGTTATGGGGAGAATGCTTATGATAATTTATTAGATGCGTACATCTGGATTATGTGTATAAGGAATTATATTGCGTGCACTTTTCTCTCTTCTTCTGCAGAAGAAGTATATTCAAATAAAATTGCAACATTGAAAATGTGAACACTTTTTCAATATATTATTGGGGATTAAAAGAAGTATTCCAATATTTGAACAGTCGTTTGGTGTACATTTGTTTTTGTATTTTTGTGTATTGAGAACAGAATGACATTTGTGAGAAATCTGAATGATCAGAGCAATATTAGAGAAAATAGTGAGACAAATTTAGACATTTTATTGTGCATCCGAGATTAAGAATGGAGCATGAGAAAAAGGGTGAATTATGGATGGTACATCATAAACCTATAGGGGTTAGGACAATGGAGTTTGTAGGAAAGTGAGTTAGAAAGGAGTTATGTACTTATTGGTGAATTTCTGGGAGGTGAAAAGACAAGACTTGAACAAATTTATTATGGCCTATTTAAACCTGCCCTGTAACTGGGTGAGGAGGTGCTATTTGATTTTGGTATTCCCAGGTGTTTATTATGTGAATTAGATGAGTGATGCTGTTGGTTTAAAGAGAATGAAATGAGGATGTGGACCTAATACAGTCAGTCACAATCAAAGTCACAATGTATGAACATCCCTATGAATGAACAGCCTGATGATGTTCTGTAAGTTTGCCGGCGTCAGTGGTGGAAGTGTGCAGCAGCTTCCTAAGAAACATTTTGGGCACACGTCATTATTTGTATGACAAAGTAAGCACTGTGTTATGCAGTATATTTTGCCTATGTAGTTGCGTGGTCCAGCAGTCACTGAGCATATGGCTACAATTCATTTCCACTAGTTATTGGAAATGTTGAGTGAACAAAGTACATATTCGATGTAGGCTCATGAGTATAACTAAGCATGCTAAAATTACACAAAGAGAGACAGACAAATGCTTAATTCAGCTGTTCACAAGAAATGTTACAAAATGTATATGAACTAGTTGTTGCCACTCTATTGCAAATGTTGTTGGCACAGGTCCTTGCACCTTTTGCTAACTATAACCATTTGCTTCCTCTTTGCGGGTGTAGAGGCGTCATTACCATGTTTACATGCTCAAGATACAAAGATGATATTTTATAACTTAACATCATTGATCATTTTCTCCTACTGTGTCTTGGTGTGCAAGTGATTCGTGTAACCAGTCTTATGCAGTTTTACAGCCTGAACATGTGCATTTTATATAACTTCTTAAGCTCAGTTAGGGCAGAGCAGCTTGTGATTCTATCCATCTTCACTTTCGGGACTATATTCCTGGATGGAAGTCTCCAAGGTTCAGCTTAAAAATTGACAGTGCAGTATATAAAGGATAGGGTCAGATGTGGGTTTATAGCTGTACATCTGCAGCAATGGCTGAAGAGGGTTTTTGAACATATATGCTCTCCCAGGTCTGTGGAAACAAAGGCAACTATTTATGATGGATATGACTTACACAATATCAAGCAAAATCATCAGTGGAAGAGAGAATGAATGGTGTGTCTATCTGATCAGGATGAGTTCAAGGATCCTTCAACCGGAAATCCCCTCCAATCACTCAAGCACACCCAGCCACCTATTTAGTGGCATTGGTAAGAAATGTACAACTTTGGTTAGATCATAAAGTGCCATGGTAATCAGAGGTAGGGTAGTCAGTAGTTGTTTGCAGAACTGCAAAATAGGAGCAATGTGCTTCAATCTTCAGAGTCCTCACAATGCTCTCACTTTTTTTTTAAAGTATTTTATTGATTTTCAACCCAAACATAACCCCCCGTACAAGGCTCATCAGCAATAGGGGCACTTTACTGGATACATTGCATAAAGTCATTGTCTGCAGTTGGGCTTAGTTTATACCAAAATCAGCATCACAGTAAACTTCTCAGCCTCTTCTTCTTTCCCAGTATCACCACCATTACATGCATCCAATACACCCAACGATATAATGGGAGCCCAACTTGATGCTCCCGGAATCATTTGCCTCTTCCTCCCCCCTCCTGCCTAACCGCTTTCACCGGTGTGATCTCAGTATTCTAAACCAGGATGTGCAATTATCATCATCATGCTAGGGTGCGCCAGTTTCCCAATGCGTTTGGGTCGCTTTACAATCCCTGCCGTGGCCGACCTCGCTTCCTTTCCCCAACAGCCACCCCAGGCCTATCTAAATTCTGCGTTTTTCAACATTTCCCTGAGAAGCCTCCAAAGCGTCAGAGTCAGAGTCCGGTTCTGGCAATGTCAGTAGTGACACCGGAGCTTCTTATGCCTGTGCAGTTTCCATCGCCTTTTCATTATTCGCTCTTCTTGCCTGTTGGAGCCTGACCATACTCTCACTAGCCACACAGCTCATGAATTCCGCCTTCCTTCGCTCTACACTAGGGCCCTGTTTGGATTTATACTTTCTCGTTAGTTCTCGTTAGTTCCCGTTTGACCAGCAGCAACTCCAGATGAATGAATTTGCTTGTTACCTTAGTCCGTTCTGTATGAGGAAACCAGTGCAGTAAGCATGATCCCATGTTGGGTTCTATCTGTCTATCCGTCATCCTGTATAGGACCTCAACCACCTCGTCCCAGTATGTTCTGAGCTGTGGACAGCTCCACATCATATGCTGGAAGTCTGCGGCATTCAAATGACATCTAGGGCAACATGCTGAATCCACATTAAAGTATTTATTTATCTGCTCTGGGGTTAGGTATGCTCTGCGTATAATATAGAAATGGATACGTTGGAATCTAGCATTCTGCGTACCCTTCCATGCTCTTTCCACTAATTTAGCCCAAGTCGATTCAGGTATATCTTTGCCCAGGTCCGTCTCCCATTTTCCTCGCAGCTGAGCTAGTGGCTGAAGCCCCTCCTCAACCATTCGCCAATATAGGCACGTTACTGCCTGTACCGTTCCTGCTGCCATTACTACATATTGGCATGTCAGGGATGTTTGTGATTCAAGCAGCCCTTCCCCCCAGTATTTCTGAATCACTGACACCAGAGCAGCATGCAGCATGAAGTCACCCCTGGGCAAGCCGTACCTGTCCTGTAGTGCCTGATAAGGCAAGAGAGCGCCCTCCTCATACATATCTGCAACCCCAGTCCTTCCCACTTCACCAGTGCCGACCATTCTCCTCCGTGCGGAAAGGCCGTACACATTCCAAGAGGCATCTCCGGTGGGTATGGGTGAATGATACCCACCCTACACATGCTTCTATTTCAACCTGCTCTAAGCGCTTTCTCTTCAATGTATCAACCCGCAACCGCTAGTCCAAGAACACAAAGGACAACACATGTCATGGAAACCATTGGTCCTCCGGATAAGCCGGTCCCCTGAACTCCCAAGCAGCCGCCTGCGTGAGCCACTGCAGCTGGGCCACCAAATAGTACAGTTCAAAGTCCGGGACTGCCCAACACCCCTCTGCTCTAGGCCTCATCATCATGGTCAGAGCCACCCGCCTCCTGTCACTCCCCCTCAGAAATCCCCCTATCATAGTTCTGAGGCTTGGGATCCAAATAGGCAGCGTCCTAAAATAATACAATAGTCTAGGTAGTGCCACCATCTTCAGAAGCGCTACCCTTCCTGCCACTAAAAGTGGCAGAGTTCTCCAGAATGTCATGCTTCCCTTGATCCCTCGCACTGCTCTATTTACATTGCCCTCCAAAAGATCCGCTTGCTCGTGATATATGTTAGTTCCCAGATATGGCAGGCCGCAGGGCTCCCATCTTATTCCATTCAGTTTGTCAGGGGTCCCCAGTGCTCGACGCACCGGGAACAGGCTAGTCTTCTCCCAGTTCACGCTCAGCCCCGATGCCGCACCAAATGCCTGCAACAGCGCCATTGTTCCCGTTAAGTCCTCGCCTGGGCTCGCCAGAAACATCAGCAGGTCATCAGTGTAGAGCGATATATAATGCATGTCTCCCCGCTTCTCCAGCCCAGTATAATGCCTTCCCGATCTAGCTCGAACAGCCAGGGGCTCAATCGCCAGCACAAACAACAGTGGAGAAAGCGAACAACCCTTTTGTGTCCCTCGTCCCACCATGCAGGGTGCTGACACCGTCCCCCGTCCGCACCTGGGCCATTGCTGAGTTATATAGTATTTGAGTCCACCTCACGAACTCCTCCTCCAATCCCATCTTGTGCATAACCTGAAAGAGAAAGGGCCATTCTAGGCTATCAAACGCCTTCCCTATGTCCACCTAGAGAATCAAAGCAGATAGTACCAGGTCTTGGCAGTTCTCCAGAATTCGCAGTAGCCGTCTCACATTAATAGATGTATTACTCTTAGGTATGAAACCCGATTGATCTTGATGTATCAATTGCGACATGTATGGGAGTAGGCGGGACGCTAATATCCTGCTCAAGATTTTGGAATCAGTGGTCAACATCGACAGCAGGCAATATGCCTTCATATCTGTTACCTCCCTTCCAGGCTTCAGGAGGGAGATAATGATAGCCTCCCTAGTGGTCTTAGTCAGCCTCCCTACTTTATGTGCCTCCCGATATATCATTTTCAACCTCGGAACCAAGCAATCTGCATATTTGGAGTAAAATTCTATAGGGAGGCCCTCCACCCCAGGTTTCTTGTTACGGGCCATATGTTTGATCGCGCTCCTAATCTCTCCCACCATGATCTCACTTCCCAGGAAATCCCCCTGCTCCTTGCTCAAGCTTGGTTGAGCCACCTCCGTCAAATATTCCCTTATGTCGTCAGGCCCTGAGTCAGCTGGCTACTGTAGAGCCCAGTCTAATACTCTAGGAACAAGCCGTTTAACCCCGATTGTGTGTTCACCACCTCCCCTGAGGAAGATACGAGGCCCACTATTGGCCCTACCCGGAAGATCGGATTAGCCAACCACCCCAGTAGCGGACTCGATTTGTCCCCCTCTGCGTGCATCCTTGCTCTGTTATTCTTATAATCAAAGGAGCGCAGTCTCTCCACCTGAACCGCCACTGCCTCTCTTGCGTCCGAGAGCCCGACCTGCACCCCGCGGTCCCAGGTCGGTCCTTCTCCGCGTCCCGCAACTGGCCTTCTGCTTTCTCTCAGTCAGTCAAAATCGTTTTCCTTACTCCCGTCATCTTGCTAATACATATATCCCTGGTCACAACTTTAAACGCATCCCACTCAATTGCCGTTGACGTCGCCGTCCCCTCGTTCTCCTCAAAGTATTGTGCAATGCTCATCCCCAGCTCCTCCACAAAGACCGTATCTTCCAGTGCCTCCGGCCTGAGCTGCCAGGTCAGTATGGCCGCCCTCTCTTGACTCCACTTTAGCCGCACTAGCAACGGGTTGTGGTCTGATATCGTTCTCGCCAGCGACTCACTACCCGTCACCTTGGAGTGAACAGCAGGGGTGCATAGTATTCAATCTAACCGCACATGCAGGTCGTGGAGGCCGGAGTAATAAGAATAATCCCTCTCTTCCAAATGCTGGGCACGCCATGTTTTGACCAGCCCCCGTTTGCTTGCCAGGCGCCTCTTGCCTTGGAAATCCTTGGAAATCCTATGCACTGATGCACCAGAGAGCGGGGGTGGGATCTGTCTCGCTCCACATCAGTTATTGAGTTAAATTCTCCCCCATTATTGTCGCAGTAGTTAGATATGACACTAGGCTCCCCGACAATCTCTCAAAAAAGGAAGGTTGGTCTACATTGGGGCATACACACTGCATAAGGTTACATCCACTCCATTGAGCCGCCCCATTATCACTACGAATAATCCCTTCGGGTCAAGCAAGTGCTGTATTGGCTGAAAAGGAACCCCCGCTCTAACCCACACCAAGGCACCCCTGGCAAACGCAGAGTAGGTCGTGTAAAATAATTGCCTCCTCCTTCTCTTTTTCAAAGTCGCTCCTTCAGTTCGGTTAAGATGTGTTTCTTGAAGGAGAGCTATATTCACCCCTCGTCGCACCAGGTAAGCATGCACCGTGTGTCGCCTTTGCATTGAATGAAGCCCCGCACATTCCAGGTTATACATTTCAAATCATTTAACGTTCCCATTGGTCAAGCATTTCCCCCTTCGCACCCATCCCACTTCTAAGAGCACACCGGTGTCATTAACTGCCTAAAACCTCGACCCCAACCCTCCCCATCTCCCTCCCCCAGAACAGGCTCTACAACATTAGAACCCATCCAAACTATTGCTCAAATACACACACTAAGCTCCTAAGGAGCTACACCCACACAAACTTACGGGAGGTAAGCCCTAAGCTTCGGAGAGTCGGCCACCTAGTTGTCTGCTTTCCTGCCCTCAACCCCCTTATTACTGATCCTGCCCCTTCCGGGGCCGTGCATCTACGAGGCCTCTTCTACATATGTTCCACTGCCCTCCCTTACTCCTTATCTCTGAATAACCAGTGATCGGCAAACCAAGTCCTTGGCTAGCTCCCCCTCCCTGACCCCCACAGTACTCTAATCATGTCCAGCCAGAGTCTATGTCACCCATAAACGATCTCTTACGCCGTCCCAGCTGTCACATGGGGTAGCCTCTGGCTTCCGACATCCAACTGTTCATCGTCCTCTTCCAAGGACCCCCCTTCTGATTCCGTCCTTTCTGGATGTGGTCCTCCTCTGTCTCACTAAATAGCTGTGACGGCCTGCAAAGTGGCTGTGCACTGCTTCTCTGTTTGTGTCTCCATCGGCCTCTGGGTCGCCGAGTGATGACGCCAGTCGCGCCTCGGTCTGCGCCGCCACGGCCCCGTCTCACCTGCATTCACGCCACTCCCCGCTTCACCAATTCCTTCTTTATACATCTCCATCCAGTACCAGGCCTCCTCAGGGCTGTCGTGGAACGACGACTTGTCATCCATCGTTATCTTCAGGCGCGCAAGAAAGATCAGGGAGTATTAAATGCCCTTGTCTCGAAGTGCCCTTTTAACTGCCACAAACGATACTCTGCAGCGCTGTACCTCAAGCGTTTAATCCGGGAACAATGTCACCTTACTGTTTTCCACTGTGTATAGCCTCGCTATCCTGGCCTGGTTCAACAGGAGATCTCTGTCCTTGTAGTGAAGCAGCCTGGCTACCATTGGCCTCGGCGGCCTCCGTGGGGCCAACGGTTTGGCAGGCACCCTGTGGACTCTCTCCAAAGTGAAGAAGGACGTCAGTCCAGTTGGCGTGACAGTCACCTTTAGCCATTCCTCCAGATATTCCACCATGTTGGGTCCTTCCACCCCTTCAGGTAGTCCCACCACCCAGATGTTGTTTCTTCTATTCCTCCCTTCTGCATCCTCCGCTCGCCTCCCCAGGATCCGTAGCCTATTTTGAAAATCGGTCATCTGCGCCATCGCCTTTTGAGCCAGTCCCAGGACTTCTATGGCTACTTCCGTCTGTTTCACCCTGTTCGGCAAACTTGGCATGGTCCGCTCGGAGCAGTCCCAGACCTAGCATCACATGCCCGATGTCCTTTTGCAAGGCTTCCCCAGTGTCCGAAATGGCTTGCAGTATTTGATTAACCTGTTGCTGGAGTATCCCCTCTGGGCATTGTTGCGGTCCCTCTCGTGCCTCCGTGGCAGCCGTGTCGTCCTCCTGTTCCGCTTGCGCCACCCCTTGCTTCCCTCTTGGTTTCCCCATGTCCTCTCAGGTCTCAATAACCTTCAGATCATCAGGCTCTTCCTGCAGGACCCATCAAGGACGTCTTCTTGGCCCACCCGTCCTTGCCTCCCCTCAGTCTCACCCCTGCAAGTGGACTGCACTCAGGGTGGGTATCAAAATCTCCCTATTCCAATAGATGGATCCACTCCAAGCCAGCAAACTCCTACCACAGTGCTCCTTTTGTCATCCTTGGCCACTCCGCCACTTCAGTGCTCACTGCTACCAGGTTCGCAGCATGGCCTCGTAGTAGTGTCAGCTGCGTGGGTGCTTCCCATGCAACACAGTGCCAATGCCTTGGTCGCCTCCTGCTGAGGTCGGGCCCCAGCGATTCCAGACATTTCAACACCAGCTTTTCGTGCTGTCTCCGCCCTGCCAAGCCCTACCAGTCTGTGGGATTTCCCTGTCCCCCAGTCAATGGTTAGGAGCAGGCGAACTTCTTGATACCACATCTCCACCGTGTTGCTGGCGCCCCCAGAGTAATTCCCTGCCTGGGTCTTCGCACTGCTCCTATACCTTGCAGCCACTATCCTCCTCTGCCTTCCATCCCATGCAGCCCCAAGGCGCCAATTCCTGCTCAGCCCCGCTGTCCCCCAAGCAGTCACCGCAATGCCATCCGCTCCTTGTGCCTGATAACAGCAGGGCCGCACCTGTACTCTGTGTGCAGACTTCCCAGCCAGCATCTGCAATGGGCCCGCTCACTGCAAGCTCCAGTACACGGCCCCAGTCAGACAAAGAAATCTTGCTTTATTCCTTCACCGGGGCCGTCTCAGTCTCTTCAGGTGGCCTTCTCAGTTGCAGCTGCTCTGGTGCTGCAGTCCAGTCTCAGGCAGGTGTCTCCACGCGCATCTCCACAGCTCCCAGAGGCCGCCGATCCCGCTCCTAGGGTAGAGGAGGGCCCGCTCACCACTATTCTCGCTCCGTGTCGCCCCAATGCACAGTTCTACACTGCAGACCTCCTCCAGTCGCGCCAGTCACTCGGTAGCGGCGCAGACCTCCCGGACCCGCCCGCTGCTCTAGATCTCCACCGCCACAGCTATCCACCAGGTCACGCATGCCGCCATCTTGCATCCTCACGGCCGGCAGGCTCTGCTGGACACCAAGTTCCTAAACGGCGAAGATCCCTCGCTTCACTCCACAACACTTGTGTCGGGTTCCCACGCGTGAAGTCTGTCCACTCCGGCAGTCCCCGCCGATCTCCTCAGTCCAAACCTCCGCCATGGTCAGCAGAATCATGGAGCCCTTGCACCGCCATCTTGGGGCCGAAACTCGGTCCCCTTCTAGGTGGCAGTTCACCCTATCATGCTGCTACCAAGTCCACTCTTCGGGCTGCCGAGTCCACCAGGTACTCTCCCCTTTCGCTCCAGAGATTCGTGGGCTTAACTTTGTGCCCCTATTCAGGATAAACGGCAGGGGTCGCGTGGGGCCCTGTGCACTCGCGTCCACTCTCAGCTGCCTCGTGGCCACGCCCCGTGGATGTGTCTCCTCACAATGCTCTCACCTTCTCCACTGGTCTCGGGAAGAAATGCCAAGATTTTTTCTGCCATGGAAAGTGGTAACATTCAAATCCTAAACCTGACAATCATTTAGAATACTGTCCTAATTACATGACATTCGCAACATTGGAGGGAAATGGTCTGTCAAGCCAAGAAAACTAAAACTTCCAAATCATATGCTTTCAATTAAGCAAACCACAGCCACCTAAAATATCAGAGGTATCTACTAAGTAAGGAAAATGATTTACGTTAATTATGCATTCACTTAACTATTGTTAGGAGGCACCAAACAGACCCAAGGTAATTGGAGACACACACACTATATGAACATCTACATCAATATTTTGTATCCCATGTATTGTCTCCAAACATTATTGATTATGATGTTCACATATTACAAAACACTAGCCATCGTAGGAATTCATTATGTTACTCTCACTGCACTGCATACTGGCTGCAGCACCAAACTCCTTAGAGCATGATTTTTCAGACTCAGATCAGACGTGTCATACTCTGTATAAAAATACTTGTTAGGCAGTCTTTTGCTCCTGTGCAAAGTGGCTTGCAGATCATCCTAGGTGCCCATAAAACACTGCTACCCTGTACATGATGGCCAGGTAACTGATGTGCTGAATTCTGAAATGTACTGCCATAATTGTGGTAGGCCACTTTTACCTCTGTGAACAGAGTTCATGTGCTGTGACATCACTGCCTCTTTTTGTAAGTGATCATTGAATATCTGTCTTGAAGATTTAGAAAAGCAGAATAGCATATTTCCATTTTACTATTTGAAACTGAAACCTCTATATCCAGTCTGGTGAAAAGCCCAGAAAGTCAAGCTGAAAATCTATGAGTGGATCATGGCTTGATTTGTGACACTGAAGCTCTTGAAATCTTAATACCAGATGTCCAGCATTTACAGAGGATTCCCACAAAATGCATACAGCCTGCTGGAAACTAAGTCTGGCACTGCTTTCAGGTTTGACAAAGATGGTGATTTTTCATCTGTAATATTTTGTTTGACCTCACAGTAGAGGTATCTGGCTTTGTGGATGGAACACAAATGAGATACAGCCACCACTTTGGTCTCAGGCAGGTATTGTAACTAACATAGTTTCTGCCCTTGAAGTTAAAATCATTCAGCGGGACATCCTTAACTTTGCTTTATATGTTGGCATGTTCTGGATCTCCTATTTCTAACCTTTTCCTTTTTTCATTTTCCATTAGTCCCTGGGTTTATAAAGCAACATTGCGACCAACTATTTACTTTGGAGTGTTTTTTTAGTTACTGTGTTTCCACCATTGGTTGTGAACCATTTATTGTCACCGGCATGAGTTGTCAACTGTTTTGCCATATCTTTGTTTTCTCAGTGATTTTTAAGTAACTAAATATTTTCATTGGTTCCTTTTGGTTGGAATATTATATCTAAATTATTACTCTTCACTGGTGAGATTTTAAACATGTTTTTTTCATTTTGGGCCTCTGATCCATTTTGCTTTATGTATTTTACTTTTCTTATTAAAGTATAGTCGGTCTGTTTTGGGTGATTGTGGGCATGGAATAATTTTTATTTTTTAATTGAAATGTTTGATGTTTGCTTGCTACTAAACTTACATGCATTTTCTATGAGGTCTGCCTTGTAAATTGGGCCAAGCGTCCTAATGTAAGCATGGCTTACCAGTTACCTTCAATGAATCCTGTTTGCTTAGGGGTATTTCACTATTGTTCATTGGCCAACAGGATAGTCTCTCAAAACTGTGCTCCAAATCCTTGAAAGGATTGTCACTTAAAGGGGCAGTATTTAATTGAAATTGTATGTTTTGCATTTAATATAACTCAGACATAGCTTTGGTGAGGACTTTTCAGAAAAATCTTCTTTGCAGATTTATCATCTCAAATATGAAATGCTTTGCATAACATTATAACCTGTTATGGTGGCTCAGTGAACTAATGCATCCACTGCATGGGCCTGAGTTCGACCTCATGGTCACAGATTCAAATCCCGGCGGGTCCACTGAGCCTTTCATCTATCTGAGGTCAATAAAATGAGTACCATTGATTTGGGTAACAATAAACATCTGTTATTCGGTGCCAAGAGACCCCTTTGGCGTGAACGTGCACATTACAAATATACATGGCATGTTGTAACCTGTTCATGTGTAGGGGCAGAGGATTGAAGGTCTACCTGGAAAACAGAAAATAGATTGTGACAGATGTCTGGCTTGAAAACAGACTTCGATTGTTCCCCATGTGATATTTTTAAAATGAACACGCCAGAAATACGTGAAATACCTCATATGTATGAGTTAAGATTTCCGGGAGACAGTCGCAGACCGTGTAGGTACACGGAGGGGAGCCGCGTGCGCTAAAAAATACGCCGCGTGAAGACATCCCACGCTGTCATTCCTGTAGCGGCGCATCCATGTCCCTGTTGAAGTCTTCTCATACATCCCTACCAAGTGTGTAGTGTGGTGTTGACGGATAATTTCCGTGTACTTTCACTGTATATATTTTTTTTTCACACTTAGAGCCTCTCGGGAGGGTGCGCCTTAGCGCGCGCACACCACCGGAGGACTTTTATGTAGGTCCTGAAGAAAGCTGAGCGACACGCTAGTAACAGCTGAAACATGTCGACCAATTTATGCCTTTGAATCAGGATTCCGGTTCCTTAATTTAGAACCTGGGGAGTCCGCTCACTTTGTTTTTAATCAATGCGGGGTGGCCATTATTAAAAAAAATTCTAAAGGCACAACCCTTGCATTTAAAAAAAAAAAAAATTGACACATCTGCACAATCACAATTAGTCACCTCACAATTTGGGCACTGTTGCACTCACCACATCCTGCTCCGCTGTAACCAGGCGTCGTAGCACGCTGGGGAGACATTCGGTCACCCTAGCGGGGACCCGATGATGAAGCATGTCACCAACTAGTGGTGAGTGAGGGTCCTTCTAAGAAGTAGGGTCCCCTCCCCCCACCCATGACTGGGTGACCAATAAGCCCCCAGACTCTTCTCCAAGTTGGGAATAGTCTTCTAGGTACAATCTGGGACTTTGAGACCACCCCGCTGTGTGCTCTACACGCGTGTGAGCATTGATCACGCGTGCGACGCACAGCGGAGTTTGTTTTTAACAAACCTCACAAATATCACATTTAATATTTTTTTTGCACCACAGTCACTCCTTTGTTGTTTATTATATATTGAACCGGGGCACAGGAGTGTCTTCGCCCTACCTCTCTTGTTGATATGAATGAGTTAAGAATATCCCAAGTTTACAGCAATTCTCTTTCAAACTGTAAATTAGTTAGTTTTCAAATGTTATTCGTCCCTTTGCCTGGAGAAATTACATTTATTAAATTGCAGGACGATTTCTCTCAAAAATTATTTTCCATTTAAATAAACTTTACATTGACACTTTGTAGTGTCAGACTTTTATTGGATCTATAGGCCCTTCTCCGCCTTCACCTCCTTTTATATATCATATTTCCCTGTCCTTCAGTAAGCATGTTATTGTAATTAGTAGAAAAACAAAGTCCTCACGTCCAAATGAATACGTTTGGGTTTGTTGCGTGAAATGCTCAGATACAGCACTGACCCAGTGAACATTAACATAATTTTATGTAAAGTCTCCAGTTGACAAGGCTTTAATACGCAACATGTAATTGAAATCTTCTTTAGCGAAAGTGTGAGTTTTTTAGACCACAAGGTCAGCCAGAGTCATCACAGCATTAACATCTGCTTGGAGAAGAATGAAAGGAACCACAGCGGATTCCATGTCTAAGTGGATAAAGAAGTGCTACAGGAGTATCCTGAAGATAGAATGGGTTTCTAATATATGCCTTAAACGTATAATGAGATGACTCCGGAGCTCGCAAACAAGCCTGAAAAAGGTGTGTTGCCCTGTATGAGCCCTCCTTTAATGACGAACCACGTAAAAATGCTGGTCTAATGAGCTCATCCCAGTAAAATAGCTAAACTATGGTGAACCAGCTTGATCCTAAGACATATGCATCCTATACAATAAATGTTACTAAGTTGAAAGGGTAGAATTCTGAAAGGAATTCAATCCAGGGCACCAAGATAATGAAGGCTTGGGCAACCTTAAGATACATCAGCAAACTTCCCCAACCCTAATAGCCCAACTACCAAGTTCTATATGTGTTGTATTTTCTAATCAAGCTTGGATATCCAATATAGCAAGATTTGACATAATCAAGTCTCGTTAAATGCTTTAGCTGCGAATACCATGGCACATAAAGATTACTTGCACGTGGGAGGGGCACAATTCCCATATAAGCAAATAAGAGAGTGGGTCCCACAGCTCATCCTTCCATAGAATCATGATCTCGTTCTTACTAGCATTGAGTTTTAAAAAGTGTCTTCTCATCTACATTTGGATAACCATAAGTCAGGCTAAGAACATTGATCGCACTGCTTGGAAGGGCCAGTGGAGCCTCAAAATAAGCTCTGTGTCACCTAACTAAGAGATAACGGACCTGATTCAGAAAAGGCTGACAAACTTTTGTATAAGTTTACGTTTAATTAGAAATTCACAAACCTGCATTTTAATACTAAGTTTAAAAGCAGTGGCAGCTAGTAGGTAATAATGGTGGCGGGACTGGGGGTTGAAAATATAAAAAAAACACACTTACTTTTTCCGACTGACACATCTCTCCTCTGCTTCTCTGCTGTTCCTGACTCCAGTCCGGAAGGAACTGCAGGAAGCAACCGCACAAACATAATGCTGCAATGCAGCGTTGTGATTGGTCTGAGTGCCGTGGATCGGTGCTCTGATCAGGACAGTGAGCCCGGGCATATTCCCTACCAGCCTGGTGGTGAATATGCAAAGTGCTCATGAATGCTTGGCCGGCCACAATGGCCAGCCAAGCAGTCATGCCCACTTAGTGGGCATAGTCCACTCCTCCTCCCTGTGCCACCAGCCCGCCCGCCATAACCCAGCCCCGCAGCAACCAAAAATAAAAAGATAATACGTTCAGTTATTATCATTTTATTTTCCCCACTTTCACTTATCTATGTGCAGTGGGGCGACTCTCATCAGCCTTAGCGGAAGAAACGCCACTGTATCCAAGTGCAGCGACTATGCAGCCAAGGTGGAAAACTCTGCACATAAAAATATATGATAATGCCTATCTTTTTATGTGCAGAGTTCTCCGCCCCGCCTGTGGAGTCTCTGCACTCATAAATTTACTATTAAAATGCCATTTTGTGAACTCAAAAAGAAATATAAACTTACACAAAAGTGTAAATTAACCTTTGTGAATCAGGCCCAATATCCACACGAAAGTATCTATTCAAGCCTACATATAGCTTAGATAGATATCACAAAGAATTGTGAACGTAAGAACACCAAAGGTAGAGTACAAATTAGTAAGACTGGCTTAGCCTTGAAGGGGCAGATATCAAAGAACTGTGTCCATAATATGAGAATTATGGTAGGACTGTGCCCTACATTCCTACTGTTGCTAAGCATTGGTCAGCATACCATGGTCCACTCTTTCAAATATAGGAATCCTCCTGAGTAACCCACATCAAAGCGCATCCTCAAGTCTTCCAACACACTGATCAGTACAGTCTCCATGTGGAAGAAAACTAAAGCTTCAAGTTTCAGTTGAGTCTCAAAATGTATTTATTAAAAGATCTGTGAATCACTTAAAAATATAGCAGGTTGATCCCCTTACATCAGCCAAGAAGTTGAGCTCTCTGAGGTGAGGTGACGAATACATTTATACTCTATTAGAGACGCTTCTAGAATTTGTCAAATGTCTGAGAGGTATTGCTACAATGACAAGCTGGTGCAGGGCGATCTCAAGAGGACAAGAGCGGAACACCTTCAAAAGTATCAACATAAGAGCAAAGCTTCCGCAGAAGCAATAGTTCAGAATATCACTATTCAGGTGCCAGGGGCGCTCTGCAGCTCAATTCTGAGACAGGAAAATTCAGTTAACCGTTTTAGCAAAATCAGGAACATATGGCAGTTATAGGCTACATAGGCTAAGCATTGCACAAGGCAATTTGCATTCAAATCACATCAGTAGCCAACCAAGGACAAAAGTCCATCTGAGGTAAGTCAATAAATTCACGTGTCTCAGGATGGTGGGAGACCCAAGTGGGAATCGCCTGGAAAAGGGAACTCGGTCAAAGAAAGTGCTCAGGTGCAGTTTAATCAGCAGAGGCTTTCTCGTTCCCTCTTTCCATTGAGGTGGGACCACTTATCCATAGAAGGATATATTGAGCTGGATAGTTAAGGTCAATACAACCTACAAGCAGGAAGGTCTAACCTTGGGGTAGTCTTAAAAATATTTGTCCTCAAAGAGTCCACGAGACAGGTCTAAGTGAGAAGCCGAGGATTTCAATACATGCCTTCTGACAATCTGAAACTGAGTACTGCCCTTTGGTAGGGATTGTATGCTTCTTGAACCTCCGAGTTGCATATATATGCCCTGTAGGGCTGGGGAGACTGCAGCAGCCCACACAGTCTCAGCATGGAAGGGCACGGGTTGGCTGGCCACTGGATAAATAAAGTCAAAACCTATCCCCCGGCTGGCACATCCAATATTTGAAACACCAGCACAATTCTGGTGCAATGCTCCCTAAATTATGATGGCAAAGAAATAAAAGAAAATATGCTCTGGAGGAAGCCTAATGATATTTCCACAGCCAGTCACTGCCAAAATAAACAGTGTTGCAAAGAAAACAATAGTCTCCCAGATGCGCACAACTGAAAATATTTTAAGGGTGCAGAATGCTTTATATTTTCAAGTTCCCTCCATAATCTGTCCAAGAAAATCCCTTCAATAATAAAACGAGCAGAGACAGTATTGAAACTGCGGCAGCATGTTACTGTGCGCTCTTTGCTGTAATGATCAGTATGGGAAGCTACAAAGGAACGCTGTAACCAGTTTGTCAAAATATTTTGGGAAACATTTATCTGATTTTCAAAGAGATCGCAGCATGGAAGCAGCAGTGCCATCGATGCAGAAGAATGTCTGCCTGCCTTTGATGGTGAGAAATTCGGGTGTTAATATTATTCCTGGCATTGTTTTCTACTCTTTTCTCTGTAATCTGAACTGTATGGTAGAATAATCTGTAATAAATATGCTCCGAAAAGAAAGGACGTATCCAAAGCTTAGAAAGATCATGTGAAAGTGGAACTGATCAAACGCCCCCTCGCCCCGCCTTAGCAAGTGCTGTCTTCTGCAGAGCTCTGTGCAGCAGCTATCCACTGATTCTAGTCACATCCTCTGATACCTGCTGCATTCTCGAGCATGCTTTGATCAGCAAAATTCAGAGATACGAATAAATAAACTGTGAGAGAGGTGCTAATTTGAAGCATGGTGCTATTTCGCACAATAATGCATATTGCAAAGTTGTGCGATTGCATTCCATTTTTGTGCAGTCAGCTATGTTTATTTGATGGAGAAGGAATTAATATGTAGGTACAAAATATTAATACTGATTTATGTCGTCACAAAACCGCTCCGGCAATGCTGGACAGACGTTGCCTATCCGTGGCAGGTGCCATATTGTGGAAAAGTAATCTTGCTCTTATATCATGTTGCTCATTGTAGTGGTGGAAAACAAATACGTGGACTCATTTAGAATTCCATGGCAGAATCAGGAAGTAATCATTGCTATTAAATTGGGCAAACGACATATGGGGGTCACCACTGCCAGACAGCCAAATCCATCAGTAAATCGGAGTAGATAATCCTTCTTACTTCTTAGCCACTAAAATAACATTTCAGATTATTTTCCAGCTTTTCTCAAACGCCAAAACCTTAGTTTTGCTTATATGTATTTTTAATTTGTTCGCTCAGTTGTAGGTATCCAGATTACTCAAGACACGTGGCGGACCTAAACCGATCCAATCTAACACCAGCGTTTCATGAGTATGTTTCGAACCTTGAATGCAAACTGACCTAATTTGTAGGATACACGACCTGGACTTGGCAAAAGCTGAACAAAGGTCTGCAGTATTCAGGTATGAAGGCAGAGATTGAAGTGCACACCTTTGCTAAAGAACAGTTTTGGTGTGATGGTAATCAGATGCCAATTGGCTTGTCTCAAGTGTCATCCTGATTCACGTTCTTGAGTATAGAAACCGAATGACTCAATGTAAGTTAGATGGTGCTCTCCCAGGCCTGCAATTGCGTCCATAAAAGGCATTTGTCCAGTTAATCAAAAGCTAATGTTGTCCAAAAAAGCAAGAGTTTTCTTTGCAGATGCAGACAAATTGTTGGGCCATGATCTAAACTGAATACACAGAGGTGTGCAGTTCCTATTGAAGGTAAAGATAAAGACATGAGGCTCTTGCTCCTGATGGATCCGATCCCCTGACTTGATTCATCAGACACTTCCGACCTTGCGTCCTCTTTTTCTTCTCCTTCAATAGGAACTGCATAACTCTGTGTACACATGTATCCCTGGGTGCTTGTGTGCTGGACCTTTCTTTGCTGCTTGTCCCTCCTTTTGTAAATTGCCATGAATTAAACTGCCATAATATTATCAATATTGCCAAATTGCTATCTTTAATGTGGAAATCCATGCCTTAATTGTGCCAGATAAAAAACAAGAGTAGGCTTTAGACTCAAAGTCAAGAAGCTTAATCAAACTGAAATTTAAGTGAGCCTCTTGATTGCCCTCCTTAAAGAGGGAATATATCACCAATCACTACCAAGAACTTGTGAGGGATGTAGATTGAAATCATCAAATAAATAAAGGAATAATTCAAAGTTCGCAGTATTTGGGTTCTGACATAAATAAAAGAAAATGACAGGCTAGTATGCTTTGACACTACTAAGGATCTGAAACTTTAATTTTCAGTACCTCTTCCAATTTTCTACTCATGTGTATTCATTAAAGTTCTTCATAGAGTGACTTGTGAAAAAAGCAATCTTGGGACCAGGCACAATTTTCACCCGATCATAATTGAAGTTAGCCACAAGCCCTATTTTTGATTAGCCACGCAAGTTAAGGCCAAAAATATTGGCAGCACCATGAGTCAATTTGAAGATGTATTTGAAAAATGGCAGCATTGTGAAGAGATTTTACAATCTGCATGTCAGTGTACCAGGGCATACTGCCCTTACTTTCAAAGAACAGTGTTTGAGCAGCAAAAACGTATCTAAATATAGCACTTAATGCTGTAACTAGTTTGTTTGCAGGAGATAGGCTTCTCTAAATTTCTTGCTTAAAGATATCAGTTTGTCACTGGGATTTTGCATGGGGACATTTAGTTGGGGCACAATTTGACCACAATTCTTCGTTTTTACATATTTAAAATGCATATTTGTATTGACATTGAACTGTTTTAAATTGTGAATATTTACAATTGTAAGAGAGAGGGAAAAATACTGAATGGTGCAGTCTCACATTGTTGGGTCTTACCTACAAACAGCTGTTGTTTACAGTGCATTACCTATATTTAGAGGGGGCTTTGGGTTAGCCACTTGCACATGATTAGATAGCTTTGTTGTCTATGTCACATGGCTGCTTCTGATTCAATGGCTTTCCTCGCTATTCTTGAGTTTGTCTCACCCAGGAGCGTTTCAGACTCACAGTGTTATGATTGAATAATGTACCGTTCCGCGGCTGATGTTAAACCTTGCTTCTAGTGAATGGTATGGACTATTTTTTTCCCAGTCACAATGCTCTACTTCCTCCTCTAAAAACCTTATGGGGCAGATTTATGAAGGCCTTGCGCCGCCGGTGCATCACTTTTTCCCATGTTAAAAATGACGCACCGGCGGCGCAAGGCCTTAATAAATCTGCCCCTATGTTTCTGCTTTGCTACCACCCAAACACCATTCTCTTACTACCCCATCTCCAATGTTTTTTAATCTATTTTTTTTAATTTGTCCCACTGTCAACGAGTGTCCATATTAAAAGAGTACTTGACCATTTGAGAGTGGACAGAGCTAGGCTGTGGCAGAAGCTCCATAACAGGGGTATTTCATCCATCCTGTTAAGAGCTCCAATGGGCCTATGTATAAAGAAATGGGCTAACGTTAAAGTCACATCCAACTGAGTAATGTCAAAAAAGATCTTGACAAATCAAGGGATAAAGCAGAGGTGGATTCTGGCACCCCTTTTATTCATTTTATATTTGGCAGATATAGTTAGCACCCTGGCCAAAATAAGAGCGATCCCGCCAAAGCTCGCAGGACACCATCTCCATTGTTTACAGTATGCACATGACACAATCATATTTGACCATGCGGTTGTCAGTTTGTAATGAGCCCTAGATGCCTTGACCATTTATTGTAATGAAAATAAGATTTTAATTTATTCCTCAAAATAAAATAAAATGGTTTGCAGAATTAAAAGGTTTATCTCTCTCCCTTAATATCAGTTTCTCAAAATTGTTAAAAAATATGGGAGGACCGGATTTAACAGCAATCTGCCGTGTCATTGCCGCTAAGGATATACCAAAAACCCTGACCTACGGTGTGTTGTTATTCAAGGTTCGTCTTACTACTAGCTTGGACAAAGACCAATGTCGGTTAAATGGAAGATTATTCCAGCTGCCAGACGCCACTCCATCATCTCAAATCCAACTTGGATTCACAGAAAAGTTGCACCTTAAATCTTCCTCCATACCTTTGTGCTAAAATACTTGTTAAGAATGTAAATTAAAAATATTTTGCTGATGATTGGCATGACTTGGAACTGATGGCCCATTCAGATCTGTGTGCAACCTTCTATCAGTCCATTGGGAAGGCATCATACCTATCCAGCCCTCTGAGTCTCACTCAGAAAAGAGACCTTATGAGGCTGAGGTGTGGAATAATACATTTAAAGGCCTCTAAGTATAGGCATCTGAAAGGGTCTGTCGCCTTCAACTGCAGACTGTGTGACTATAAGCAAGATTCTTGGTCACACATAGTGTGCCTTTACAGTGGATTGAAGGCCTTAAGGTGCTTTTGTCTGAAACCAATATTTTTTGGCTTAGGAATAAGGTTGTGTAATAGAGCGATAAACATGTTTAAATGGGAATAATGCTCAGTTAACATCTAGGTTTTTGACGTTTTTGAATGGTACAGATTATTAATAAGAGTGTTTCTTTTGGATTTTGCAATATTATTTCTTGCCATCTGCACTTTATTAATTTGCTTTTAAAACACGCTGACTTTTGATCTCATTTTTAGACATGTATGCCCCTTTATCTATAACTTTTGCAAATAGTGGTTCAGTTATTGTAATTCCTTACTAAATGGACTTTGTATGGCTGTCACTGAGTTCCAGTCGGCTGTTAAAACGTTCCTTAGGGAAAGTAGCTTAAGAACTTATTTACCTTAGATGCATCTCCAATATTGTGGCTCCAAATTAAAGTTTACTCAGTCTGATGATCAAAATAGCAGAATTATGCCTCTTCTATGATGAAACTTGTTAGAAATGGGGGTCTCTAGTTGGCAGAGGTAGGTACCGTTGTCCAAGTAGAGACCTTTCTTCCTACTCAGGGGAAGTGGGATACACTTCTAAAATAACTCCTGCTCACCCCCTTGGTAGCTTGGCACAAGCAGACAGGCTTTTCTCAGAGGCAGTGTGTAAAGCATTTGTGAACACATACAATATTACAATGAAAACACTACAAATAGACACCACACCAGTTTAGAAAAATAAGTAATCTCTATCTAAACCAAAACAAGGCCAAATGAGAAAAATCCAACATACAATACTCTTAAAAACTGTTACTGTGCAAAATACTATTAAATTGTAGGAAAAACGTGAACATACAGTTCCTCCGACTCTCAATCAATCAATCAATTTATAAAGCGAGCTACATACCCGTGAGTGTCTCAAGGCGCTGGAGGGGAGGGGGTGCCGCTACTGATCGAAGAGCCAGGTCTTGAGGAGTTTTCTGAAGGCCAGCAGGTCCTGAGTCTGTCGTAGGCTGGTGGGGAGGGCGTCGAGGTAGGAGAAGGATCTGCCGCCGCCGGTGGTTTTCCGGATACGAGGGACAGTGGCGAGGGCGAGGTTGGCTCAGCGGAGACTTCTGGTGGGGATGTGGAAGCTGAGTCGGTTTTTGAGGTATGTAGGTCCGGTGTTGTGTAGGGCATTGTGTGCCTGGATGAGGAGTTTGAAGGTGATCCTCTTGTTGACGGGAAGCCAGTGTAGGCATCTCAGGTGGGGTGTGATGTGGCTGCGTTGGGGGACGTTGAGGATCAGTCGTGCCGAGGCGTTCTGGATTCGTTGTAGTCGTCTCAGGAGCTTGGTTGTTGTTCCTGTGTAGAGGGCATTCCCGTAGTCAAGTCTGCTGGTGATGAGGGCCTGGGTGACGGTTTTCCTCGTGTCGGGGGGGGGGGGGGGATCCATTTGAAGATCCTGCGGAGCATGCGGAGGGTGTTGAAGCAGGACGTGGAGACGGCGTTGACTTGCCTGGTCATGGAGAGGGTGGAGTCGAGGATGACCCCCAGGTTGCGTGCGTGGTCTGTGGGCTTCGGGGCTGTGCCTAGCGATGTGGGCCACCAAGAGTCGTCCCAGGCTGATGGGGTGGGTCCGAGAAGGAGGACATCCGTCTTGTCTGAGTTCACCTTCAGTCTGCTGTCCTTCATCCAGTCTGCTACGGCCTTCATTCCTCTGTGAAGGTTGGCTTTGGCGGTGTGGGGGTCTTTGGAGAGGGATATGATCAACTGGGTGTCGTCGGCGTAGGAGATGATGTTGAGGTTATGTTGTCGTGCGCCGTTGGTGAGCGGTGCCATGTAGATATTGAACAGCGTCGGGCAGAGGAAGGATCCCTGTGGGACGGCGCAGGTGATCTCAGTGGATTTCGAGCGGAAGGGTGGGAGGCGGATGCTCTGGGTTCTCCCGGAGAGGAAGGATGTGGTCCAGGCCAGGGCCTTCTCTTGAATTCCGGCGTCGAGTAGTCGTGCTGATAGGGTGTGGTGGCAGACTGCTGATAGGTCCAGGAGGATGAGGGCGGCTGTTTCTCCTTTGTCCATCAGGATCCTGATGTCGTCAGTGGCGGCGATGAGGGCGGTCTCGGTGCTGTGGTTGCTGCGAAAACCGGATTGGGAAGGGTCCAGGATGTTGTTGTCTTCGAGGTAGCGGGTTAGCTGTTTGTTGACGATCTTCTCTGTCACTTTTGCCGGGAACGGGAGCAGGGAGATGGGCCGGAAGTTCTTGAGGTCCTTGGGGTCCGCATTGGGCTTTTTCAGAAGGGCGTTGATCTTGGCGTGCTTCCAGCTTTCCGGGAAGGTTGCTGTCTCGAAGAAACTGTTGATTGTCTTTCGGAGGTGGGGCCCGATGGATGTGCTGGCTTTGTTGAAGACGTGGTGAGGGCAGGGGTTGGATGAGGATCCGAAGTGGATGGAGTTCAATGTTTTGACGGTGTCTTCGTCGCTGACGTTGGACCAGGCGGTCAGGCGGCTGGTGCGGGTGGTGGTCGCAGGGGTGGTGGCCTTGGTGGTGGGTGCGGGGGTGTTGGAGTTGAAGCTGTCGGGGATGTCGGTGATCTTGCGGTGAAAGAAGGTGGCCAGGGAGTCGCACGGGTCTTGTGATGGTGGGATGTCGTGGGTGTTGGAGCTGGGGTTGGAGAGTTCTTTCACAATGCTGAAGAGCTCCTTGGTGTTGTGTGCATTGTTGTCTAAGCGGTCCTTAAAGGCAGTCCTCTTGGCGGTCCTGATGAGTTGGTGGTGGATGTATGACGTTACAACGCATGCTTTTACCACGCATGCTGTTACAACGCGGTTTGGGGTGCTGGATAGTGAATAGTTTCATTTACTATTCCAACTCCAGTCCCCGTGGACACTAGGGAAGGTGTTGAATAGTAAATTAAATCTATTCCCTATCCTAGAGCGCCCCCCAGCGCAATGCGTTGTAATGGTTTTCGTTGTAAAACCTGCGTTGTAATAGCAGTGTGTGGTAAAAGTTGCGTTGTAAAGGATGTTTCCCGTTGGTGGTGTCTGTGGGTGGCGCTCTTGTGGGCTGTGTGGCTGTCAGGTGTTCAGTCATGGAGCCATTTCTTCTTCAGCTTCCGACATGTGCGCTTGGAGGTCCGGAGGTCTTCGGTGAATCAGGCGGCTTTCTTGTTGGTGTGGTTGGTTGTGGAGGTCTTAAGTGGAGCGAGGGTGTTGGCGCAGCCGTTGATCCACTGTTTGAGGTTGGTCGCGGCGGTGTCTGGGTCGGTGGGGTCGGCGGGTGGTCTCAGGGCGAGGGTGGTAGTCAGTTGGTCCTTGGTGACCTTGCCCCAGCAGCGGCGTGGCAGCTGTTGGGTGCGGTGGTGTGTGGTGGGTTTCCTGAAGGTGAAGTGGACGCATCTTTGGTCGGTCCAGTGGGGTTCGGTGGTGTGGTTGAAGGAGATGTAGGGGCTTCTGGAGAAGATGGGGTCCAGCGTGTGTCCAGCGGCGTGGGTGTGTGTCGTCACGAGCTGTTTTAGTCCGAGGTTGGCGAGGTTGTCGATCAGGGCGGTGGAGTTGGTGTCGTTGTTGTTCTCGAGGTCCCCGAGGAGGATGTAGTCCATGGAGGCGAGGGCGTGGGTTCTGATGAGGTCGGTGATGGTGTTGCTGAACTGAGGTCATGCTCCAAGAGGTCTGTAGACGAGTGTTCCTCTGAGGGTTGTGTTGGGGTCGGTGTGGATCTGGAAGTGCATGTGCTCGGCGGTGGTGAAGGTGTCGTTGGTGTTGGTTGAGATTCTCATGGTGTCTTTGTGGATGATGGTGATTCCCCCTCCAACTCCTTTGGCGCGGTCTCTGCGGGAGATCTTGTAGCCCTGTGGGATGGCTATGGCGATGTCTGGTGCTGAGGTGGCGTTCAGCCAGGTCTCCATTAGGAAGGCGACGTCAGGGGCGGTAGAGTCTAGGAGGTCCCAGAGTTCGATGGCGTGTTTGCGGGCGGAGTGGGTGTTGAGGAGGATGCAGCGGAGGTGGTTGGGTTCTCTGGTAAGTGGTTTGGTGGGCTGGATGCTGGTGAATCTGCAGCTCTGGCAGGCAAAGGGCCCTTGGGTGCGCTTCGGGGTGGCCCGGTAGCAGGGATCGTCTTGTCCGGTGATGAGTGCGTGGAGGGTGCTGGAATCGTAGTGCAGTCTGGCGTTGCGGGGGGCGCGGGGTCCAGGGGTTCTGGCGGTTGGCGCGGTCCAGGCGCGGACAGGCGCAGATGGGTTTGCCTTTGGCACGCCAGCGGCGCGGCCGCTGTGCGGCCGCCATAAGAGGTGAAGTGGGAGGGAGGAGCAGCTGGGAGGCGGGAGCGAGGCGGCCAATGGGCGAGGGCAGGGGAACAGAAGGAAAAAGGGGGCAGGGCCGTGGGGGAGCAGCGGTGTGAAGCGGGGAGCTGGTGGGCAGAGAGGGCAAGGGCGCAAAAGGAGCACCTCAAAAAACAAATACAAATGCAAAAATACAGTACACAGCAGAGAAAAGGATGGCAGAACAGAGGGGGAAAAAGAGAACAGATAGCAGTTACCAGGGGCGAACCCTCGGTAGCGGTGTAGCAGAGGGGCAGAGACTCGGCGATCAGGAGGAGCTGTGCGGCGTGGGGAGTGACCTGGGGTCAGGTCACACTCACCTTCGCTGCGCGGCCTCCAAAAGAGGCCAAGTCGGAGGGAGGAGCAGCTGGGAGGCGGGAGAGGGCGGCCAATGGGCGAGGGCAGGGGAACAGAAGGAAAAAGGGGGCAAGGCCGCGGGGGAGCAGCAGCGGGAAGCGGGGAGCGTGGGGGGGCACAGAGGGCAGGGGCACAAAAGGAGCGCCTCAAAAAACAAATACAAATGCAAAAATACAGTACACAGCAGAGAAAAGGATGGCAGAACAGAGGGAAAAAAGAGCACAGATAGCAGTTACCAGGGGCGAACCCTCGGTAGCGGCGGAGCAGAGGGGCAGAGACTCGGCGATCAGGAGGAGCCGTGTGGCGTGGGGAGTGACCTGGGGACTCTGTAGCTCCTTTGGGGCTACCGCGATACTGAATACAACAGAGTCTACCAATTCCAGCAAACCATGTAGTAATCTATACTTGTTTTGTAGAATGTTCCTCGGTTTGGAACCTCACTGTGTGAGAGTTCTGTACCGAGCGTTGGAGTGTTGTCAGTTGGTGTTTGCTGTCGCCTCTGCTGCTCTGACTTGTTGGTCCAGTTGATGATTAATTAAACATTGTGTTCAACTTACCTGGCTCCTTCCTTTTCTTTAAGACATGGTTTTTGGTGATAAGGATGGGATCCTGGGACCAGTGAACAGGTCCTTGTTTTAAGAGACAACCCAGATCTCGAAGATATTGTCAATAAATGTCCTCTCATATTTTCTGGCGAGCTTGGGAAGATCAAGGACTATCAGCATAAAATTATAGTGAAAGATGGCGCAAGACCCATCAAGCACAAGCTTAGGAATGTTCCCTTTAGTGTTAGGCAAGATCTGGAGAATGAACTTAATTCCCTGTGCGCAAAAGGGATAATAGAGCCTATTGACTCCTCCCTGTGGTTATCCCCTTTGGTAGTTGCACGTGAACAGAATGGAGAATTAAGGGTTTGTATTGACCTCCGTTGTTTAAAGAAGGAGATCTGGGTGGATTCCCATCCTCTTACGAACATTAATGAACTTTTGGCAGGTTTGAAGGATGCAAATAAAATGTCTACGTTTTTACTTCACTTCTGCCTACGGTAGGTAGAGTTAGCTCCTAAATTTAGACATCTCACTGCATTTGTCTCCCCTTTTAGCACTTATCAGTACGTCTGCATGCCGTTTGGCCTTGTGTCAGCCGCATCTGTTTTTCAGCGGTTGATGAACAACATGCTAAAGGGTATTAATAAGTTATCTGTTTTTCAAGATGATGTTTTCGTTTTTGCACCCAACAGAGTTGCCCATGACACCAGTATTCAAGAAGTGTTATCTAGGTTCCAGTCCAATGATTTGGTGCTGTGTAGAGACAAAAGTGTTTTCATTACCAGAGACGTTGAATACTTGGGGTACTTAGTTACTGAACAGGGATTCCCCCTAAGTCTAGTCTTGTAGATTCAATAATCAAATCAAAGGCTCCCTCTGACAAAGCTAGCCTCAAGTCTTATCTTGGGCTCTGTGAATTATATTCACCTTTTGTACAAGATTTCGCAAGTAAGTTGAGGCCTCTTTCACAAATGCTTATGAAGGGAGTTGCATTTGAGTGGCATGATGAATGTCAAAACGTGTTTGAGTGGGTGAAGCAACAAGGAGTGTCTCCTAAAGTTTTAAAGCAATATGATCCTTCTCTGCCTTGCACTTTCACAGTGGATGCTAGCAATTTTGCAGTGAGGACTGTTTTGTGTGAAAACAAAGGTAGAGAGGTTAGGTGTTATCTCCTGCTGAGAAATAGTATTCCATTATTGAGAAATAACTATTGGCATGCTGGTGGGCGGTGACGACATTCCGGAATTTAATTTGGGGGAGAAGGTTTTGCCTCCAAACTGACCACAAGCGTTTAGCTTTTATTCTGAGTGGGAAGAATGAAAGAGGTTTCACTCACTGCATTGCACGTTTGTCTTCTAAACTCGTACAATTTGATTTTTGTGCTGAGTACATTCCTGGAAGCAAGAATGGATGTGTAGATTACCTTTCGCGTTCTTCTGACGTAGTAGAAGATGAGCAAGTCTTGAGTGAGGAGGACAAGGAGGAGTTCATTGTTGCGGCTGTGGATCTTCCACAGTTGTGTGCAGTTTTTGTGTGTGAATGACGTCAGGTTCTTAGTGCTGATGTTTCCTTGGCTATGGTCATGAAGTATGTGGAAATGGGGTGGCCTAGGGAGAGGAATCAGAGTTTTGTGTTTAAAACATATCTTCAAGTGGTGGATGAATTGTCCTTTTAGGATGGTTTGTTGATAAGAGCTGGCAAGCTTGTCCCTCCTCTTTGTTTGAGAGCTGCTTTAATTAGGCATGCTCATGATGGGCATTTGAAAGCTACTATGACTAAAAAAGGGACCGTCTCTCCATTTGGTGACCCTCCATGGATAGGGAAGTGGATGAAATTGCCAAGTCATATGTGATTTTTTCTAGCTTTGATAAGACTGCCAAGTTGCGCATGCCCCCCTTTCTCCAATTGAGTTGCCCTCTGCACCTTGGGTGAAGTTGGGGCTTGATATTGTTGTTCCTTTTTATGCACTAGATGCATCTTCAAGGTTTGTGTTGGTCCTGATGGGCTATTATTCCAAGTGGCCAAAAGTCAAGTTTGTGAGGGAGGTGACCTCAAGGACTGTAGTTGAATTTTTAAATGAAATTTTTTTGAAGTAAGGTTCCCTGAGTTTCTTGTGACTATTAATGGTGCCCAGTTTGTTGATAGTGAGGTCGAGGAGTTTCTTCACATTTGTGGAATCAAGCACCTCAAACGTTCACTGCATCACCCTCAAACCAATGGTTTAGTTGAGAGCATGAACAGGGTGTTGGGGGAGTGCATAGAGTGGGCACTTGCTAACAGATGTGTCATTGCTAATTCTGTAACAAACATGCTTGGTTTTATCGTACAACTCCACATTCAACCACTGGTGTCTCACCTTTCGAGTTGTTACGTGGTCGGAGAGCCACCACTACTTTTTGTCGGGAAACAGCGTTTACAATGCTGTTGTTATCAAGCAGGTAGCTAACAACGTGGTTGTTACAACGACCACGTTGTTACCACGCATGGCTTTACATCGCAAGTCATCTCTATGACTTGCGCTAGGTGGCTTGCAACACCAGGGAATGTGTTGGATTTTAAGTTTTAATATTTTAACATTTAAAAATGTTTTCAGTTTCCACCAACAACCTCTGAAGCGCCACCTACCGTGCTCCCAATTATTGCGAGTTAAAAGGATAGTATCGCAACCAGACCAGCTTGAAGAAGCCACTGCATCAATGATCAAAAGGTTTGAAGAAATACACTACCCTGAAGATATACTGAGAGAAGCAAAACAGAGAATCACTTTAAAAACCAGAGAAGAACTTCTCAACAAGAAAACCCTTCCGAAAAAAAATGAACGGATGGTAGTGGTGTCTAAATATTCCACTTCTAGTGCTTCGTTTAAAAAATTGATCTTAAGATACTGGCCAATGCTAGAGTCTGAACCAGATTTTAATGGCATTTTCAACAACAAACAACTTTTTGCCTACGAAAGAAGCAAGAATATTATAGATATTTTATTGACAACTTCACCGACCCAAGCACATGTAACACATAAGGGAACCAAACTATGTTACAATTGCAAAAACTATCATAACATAATTCCGGGCAAAACTGTCATACACCCTAGGAAAGGTTACAAAATTAAACTACATAGCACAGCCACTTGTGATAGCACTAATGTCATATGCATGTTGAAATGCCCAGTGGCTTAGTATATGTAGGCAAAACACAACACAAAATCAAAGTCCGATGGAATGAACATAAGTCCAATATTAGGACACACAACTTAAAATCAGGTGTTGCCACACATTTTCAGTCAAACGACCATAATGTAAGTCAACTCAGATTACTTGTACTGGAAAACGTAATACCTAGAGTAGGTTGTGACACCTCAAAATTGTTGTTTCAGAGAGAACTGTATTGGATAAAAGTTCTGGGCTTTATTCAACCAAATGGGCTTAATGATCATTTAGAATATAGTTGCTTTCTTTAAATGTTCTATAAATCTGCATCTATTTTTAATTTGATATATGTTTAATAGCACATGTGTCTTTATTACATTTATGTCCATCATTAACCCGCACGCGATCACACCAACATTCGGGAGAAGAATATAGAGCGTTGACTAGCCGTCTGAGATAGGTAAGTGAACAACATTTAGAATAATAGATTTTTATGTTTTATCACTGTTCACGCTTCTCCTCGGTTCACGATCTCAAAGATTCGTGTCTTTTTTAAAACGAGATGTCAGCATGCGTTTAACTTTGATTCATGTGTTTCACTTTAACTCTTTCAAACGTTAAAGGAACGTGATTGCTCCTTGGAGGTCATTACAGTATGCTGATACACACTATCCACAGATCGAGACCGCGATCACCCATTTTTGGATAATTCACTATGTAACGTGATTGAACGAGTCACACTTCCGTTTTATTTATTTCTACATGTTGTTCCTTGCTGTTGCGCTAACTGGAGTAGGAATAGTAATTTATACTATTCCTAAGTCAAGCGCGCCATCTTTCGCAAGTCGTAGAAACAACTCGCAATGTAAAGCCACGCGTGGTAACCACGCGGTCGTTGTAACAACTGCTTTGTAACCACCCGTGGTATTTGATTGCTGTGTAACGTAACGTCATATATTCCTTTTTGTCCAAGCTGGATGAGCAAGTGGGTCAAGGGTAGAAAGTGGTCTGATGTCTGTGTGAGGAGTTGTGTAAGTATGACTCAAGATAAGCAGAAGATGTACTTTGATTGCAAGAAGAATGTGGAAGAGATGGAAATTGTCATTAGTGACTGTGTTACTGAGAAGAAACCTGTCCATGTGAGGAAGAGTTTTCCAAGTTTGGTCCTTCTGTTAGAGTTGTGGACGTTTTTAAAAAAAACTTTATTTACCATTTTCATGTTTCCAAACAACATATGTAACACTTACTCAATGCAGCGGACACGTCAGTAGAAATGGAATGGCAATCTTACGCTTGTAAAATATACATTAAGAGCAGTAAAATAGAAATGGATATGACCAACCCGAGGGAGAAATATATCAAGGGACACACACTGGTGCAAATATTCGAGGAACAGCTTAACCTTCTCATGTACCTGTATATATTACAGACATATCAAAATTATCAGCCCACCCCGATGGGGACGATCCCATCATGTGACTCTAAGGATACAGCTAGGTTTTCCCCCAGGAAATAGTTCCTTAATGGACACCATATATCTTTTGGTCGTGCCATCGGGGGAGAATAAATCAGAGTTAGTGTTGCAATATATAAGACTATTCACCCAGGCTTTAGTTGTTGGGACCAGTTTACTGCCCCATCGCAGTGTCAAATCTAGTTTGGCTAGCAACGGGGCTATGGCAACGAATCTGCTGACTTTTTTCGGGATATTCTGTACATAGCCCAAGAGTTCCACTTCAGGTCAAGGATCAAACTTGAGGTTAACCATTTTGGACAATAGTAAGTACACTGACTTCCAGTAGTCTCCCAATTTAATACATGTCCATGTCATATGGGCGAAATCTGCATGATGTGTACCTCATTTTGAACATAAGTGTAAAAGAGTTGTGGAAGTTAAGGGCGATTCTGTGAATCTTGTGAACGGACAGTGGTGCAATAAGTGTTTTCTCATGAAATGCCGTATTTTTGGTGAAGGTTCTGATAGCGTAGGTGGTGAGAGGAGTTTTGCTTGGGCAGGCCAGCCTGGCTTGAGAGTGAGACACAGTTCTCGGGTTAGGAAACTTCCTTCCCATTACAGAGTCTGATGTGTTATCTTTAGAAGCTCTTTTGCTTCAGATACTGATGTTTTTATTTGTATGTGCATTGCAGTGTTTTCTTTATCTCTCTTTTCCTTTACAGGTTCGGTTAGCTCACTTTGTGCTTTAGCTTTCTCTCGTTTTCCCCTTTTCTCAATTTTTCATTCCTTTTGCATATGTTTCTTTTTATTGTAGAGACCCATTTAGTAATCTATGCTTGTCTTGTAGAATGTTCCTGGGTTTGGAGCCTCACTGTGTGAGAGTTCCGTACCAAGTGTTGGAGCGGTGTCAGTTGGTATTTGCTGTCACCTCTGCTGCTCTGCCTTGTTGGTCCAGTTGATGATTAATTAAACGTCGTGTTCAGCTTACCTGGCACCTTCCTTTTCTTCACGACACACGTCAATACCTTTTAGCAAAAGCGTCAACAGTCTTGTAGACAGTCCCTTTTGTTGTTGCAGCCGACACGATGGTACAAGCCGGTCTGGGGCAACCATCGTGGTTGCGATGTGAGATGGAAGAGTTGCAGCGTGCGGTGTCCTCACGGCTTGGTGCAGGCAGCGGCTAATTGATGGAGTTGGTGAGACCAAGGCTTGCGTTGCGGAGTGAGACAGTGCTCGATGCGGTGCTGACAGGTCACAATGTGGCGACGGAGCCTGTCGATGTTCGAGTCGGGCAGCGACAAAGTCGATGATGTCCGGACAGCGTGTAGTGAAGCATTGCGGAGTGCGATGCCCGCAGGACACGGTGCAAGCAGCGGCTCTTTGATGGAGTCTGTGAGACAAGGGTTGCATTGGTAAATGAGGCGGTATTCTCTACGGTGCCTGCAAGACACGGATCCTGCAACGGACTCGATAATAGAGTCGGTTAACCTTTTCTTCTCCAGGCAACTGAAACCAGCAGTTCCAGAGACAGTGCCCAGAAGATTGGTGAGGACTTTGATGTTCCTGAGACCTTGTGAACAGGGGGCAAGCTCAGTTCAAGCCCTTGGCGCTCTTCCTCAATCAAGAGACACAGCAAAGTCCTTTCTCCTTTCCTTGGCAGCAAGTAGCCACTGCAGGCCAACCTCAGACAGCAAACAGCACAGGGGTAGTATTCCTCATCAGCTTCTCTGGCTCTTCTCCTTGATTCCAAGAATTGATCGAAAGTTCTGTGGTCTGGGCCCCAATATTTATACTACAAAATCCTTTGTTCTCTGGTGGCAGAGAAGCCCTGTGCTTGGTCAAGACTGGTTCTGTCCTCTCTGGTGCAGCTTCCTAGCATGAGGTGGAGACAGCATTGTCCTTGGCAGACCAGGCCCATTCAGGTAAAAGGAAATCTCATCCCCCTACTCTAAATACAGCGCAGGTCTATTCCGCCCAGCCGTGACTGATCAGGCTCTCTAGAGCCACTGCTCCTCCCCAGCACCTGTCTTCCAAAAGCCAGACATGCAATACACAAACCAGGCAGAGGCACACTAGATGGCTAAGCAAGAAAATACCTACTTTCTAAAAGTGGTATTTTCAAACACAGAATGTAAAAACCACCCTCACTAAAAGATGCATTTTAACATTCTGAGTTCAGGGATATCAAACTTTAGTTTCCTACCTTGTTCCCATAGGTAGTTATGTTTATAAGATGTCATTAACCAACTCCCAATTTCATCCTATGTGAACAGGTAGCCTTGCAACAGTGAAAAACGAAATTGGAAGTAATTTCACTATCAGGACATGCCACACACACACCAGGACACGCCCTATCTTTCACATACACTGCACCCTGACCAAAGGGGTAACTTGGGCCTACCTTAGGGATGAAAAAAAATGTAGTAAAGGGTAAGGTTAGGGCTTGGCAAGTGGGTACACTTGCCAAGTTCACATGGCAGTACTAGACTGCAAACAGGCCCTGCAATGGCAGGCCAGAGTTAAATTCTTAGGCTGCTTATGTGGGTGGACAATCAGTGCTGCAGCCCACTAGCAGTATTTGATTTACAGGCCCTGGGCACTGAACTAGGGACTTACTAGTAAATCAAATCGGCCAATCATGGAAACACCAATCCATAACAACAATTGCAAAGGTAGCACTTGCACGTTGGCACTGCCCAAAGAATCTAGACCATCAACAATGAAGCCCAACATACAGCAAAGACACAGGAGGCAAAGGAAACAAGCATTGGAAATGCAATAGGTCTCGCAGCATTAGAGTTTGTGCTTTTAGAATTGTTTATGGTTTTTTTTTTTAAATCTTTAGCATTTTTGTTTCCTGTAGGCAATGCCACATAAATACAAAATGTGTCATTTACAATACCAAAGTTGAGAAACCAAAAGCGAAGCGAAACCACGTGACAAGGAGGAATGCAGCTATTAAGCCCCTGTACGGAGAGAGTGGCGCGCTGCATAAATGCTCTATAGCATATCATACATATTAGCCGTATTATTTTATATTTTAATATGTTTTGGTCATGAGCGTACCGGCAAACACCGGGTGAAATTAAGCCCCTGAATGAAGAGACTCTCTCACCACACAACTGCCATATAGCATACCGCGAGCACCTTCTGTTAAAACAACTTTGAGAGGGAAGTTTGAGGCATTCTTCGAGTTCATTTTTGTGCTCAGGACAACATTTTTATGACTGCTGTTCTAAAATGCGGTACACGACTCTACTGTGTATTATTATTTAATAAACTTGGCCAAAAACAGTGACGAAAAAGGTTATTTGGGGACTGCTTTCAATTACAACAAGCATTTCAAAGAAAAGCCGGGCGGAAATCAATTAGTAACAGGATACTAGGTTAACCAAGGGCGGCAGCATCTGGAAAGGCCATGCATTTCATGCATCTCCGAGACAGGCCGGGCCCCGCTGCCGGGCATTCACTCAGGACACGTTAAGTGAGGCCGGCCGGTGAAGGGTACAAGCGTCCTGGCAGGGCCGGACTGACAGCACATCTTTCAGTGCCACAACGGAGCAAGGTCTAAACACCTCTCCTGTACACCTTACAAATCAGAAGCCAGAGAAAGGGTGCACTTTTACATATATGTCGTATGTTTATATTTAGCAACCCGGAAGCGTGCGGTTAAAATAAATAAACTCGCGCACAATGGCCGGTGCACCGATACAAGGGTGGGCGCCTTTATTTACCGCCCACCGGCTGTTTATATTCCATCAGCACTTCTGAAAACAGCAGAGTAACAACGGGTTGCAATTGGAATATATCTCGGGTGCGAAACATTTATAGAAAAATTTAAACAATGCCGATAAAAACACCTGAAAATGTTTGTTCTGAGAGAGTCGATGAGATGTAGAACCGTCTACGAAAAAAGCGTGATTTGGTCAAGTGAATAAACAACAATTTACTTGTGGTGCCGCGTCCCATTCTCCTCAGAAAATGGAATTTATTATGTATGTGGGGACTGAAGTTAACTGCGCAAGAGTTCCTTTAAAACAGCCTCTCTGCTTCCCCCGAGCCCGGCGACGGGTCCAAAAAACACACACAAAACCCGCCAGTAATTCATGTACCTCCGGGCGATGCCTCCGACAACTTGCAGCTGCACCGGGGCATTGTTAGTTACGTGGATGAAATATCTCCTCGGCGGCCTCTCGCCCGCGAGTGACAGCAGAGAGGGGTTTAACAGCGACAATAAGGGCAGATCTGGGTTTACGTTTCGCTCTCTACCTGTCTCTCCCTCCTGCGGGTATTAATGGAAATGATAAATTCTTTAGCCTGGAAGCAGCGCGTCCTCTGTACCAGCCGGGCACGATTATAAAGGAAATCCGGCTAATTAATGCTTTCGAATGCCTCGAGTAAAACCCCCGTTAATATCCCTAGCGCTCTGCGGCCACCTCGAAGCGCCTTTTAATAAATCCTAAGGGGGGGTCGCTATATCTAAAAAGACCGAGGGCAGTGAGAGAGGAGAGTGGACAGAGCATCTAAGGAGCGACTGTGTAGCACAGATGGAGGGTAGTTATCTTAGAAGAGGTTGTTCTAGGGTATGCAGGGCAGAAGAAAGGATAACAAGGTGCTACCAGATGGTTACAAAAGATAAGATTTAGAAAACAGTGTTTGAAGCAGCCGAAAAGGACTGGAGGGCATGTGTTGAAGCCGGCTGTTTATACTTGCGTTGGGGTGTGAGACGAGGAGGGAGGGGAAGGGGGGGGGTGGCCTCGCCACCTCAGAGCACTGAGCCGGTAACACTTTGCTGCTGAGTTAGGAGCTAGCCCTCCACCAGAGCACTGCGGAGCTCAGAGTGCACTGGGGTAACGTTCACCTCTCAGCCTTAAGAGAAGAGCTGTATACCTTTGCTGCTGAGCACCCCGGGGTGGAGAACAGTTCAGAGCTAAATGCTGTGCACCAGCCCCTGACCACGGGCTGTGAACGGGCAGGCACTGGGTCCCGGTCCCAAAACAACTCAGCTCCGCAGAGCAATGCAGGCCGTGAAGTGCTTAGAAGTTAGCACTTAGCGCCAGGCTAAGTAACGGCTCCGCAGCAATGGCGGGTGGGGGGCTGCTTGTCACTTAGAACCAGGGGACAGAGCAGTACTGACTGACAGGCAGAGGGTGGCTCCAGTTTATACAGAGTCCTACACAGATGTGAAAGCCACTAAACTTAAATTAAATGAAAGTGTGCGCCATGCTCGCGCTATTTACATGAAAGCATCCTAAACCTCCAGGCAGAAGGTTTATACAGAGTCACACACAGATGTGAAAGTCGAACGTTTTTTTATTATACAGTTAATGCCATACAAAGCTGACTCTGCTAATAAAAAGTCAAGGCAAAACCGTTATCATTGCTACATACCATTTCTTTATATAAATAGAGACAAGACGGAGGGAAGAGAGGGGAGGGGGGAGGAGAAATGCGACACGGCGGGAAGGGGCAGGCAGGATGACTCAGGGGAGGGGGCGGAGCGGGGCAGAGCGGCATGTGGGTGTGAAGAAGCCGGGCCTTTGAAGTGAAGCTAAGCTTCACTTCAAAGGTGTCGGAGGAATGCGGGCGGCTGTGCACGCGCTTTTAAGCTCAATGCACATGCGCATTGAGCTTAAAAGTCACGGGCACTGCAAGGAATCGCCACGATTCCTTGCAAGTTAGATAAAGAGTCGATGAGCCCCTATAGTCTCGCTTGCTCGATGCGCATGCGCATCGACAGGCGAGACCTAAAAATACAGGGGGGAGACCCACGCCAATGGTGCCAGGTCTAACAAAACTGTATCCTGTTTTTATATATATATTGGTAAATTGTTATTGTTTTCAATAACTGAAAAAATATAATGTGCATTCTTAACCTAAGATGGTTGCATTTACGGTGGGCATTTAGGAATGGGTTTTGTTCTCTTCACCAAATCTCATTCAAAGAAAAACATAGCAGATGTGCTGATATCTAATAACACCAGCTTTGAATTGCTTTTGTTAAAACATGACAAAATACATTCAAAGATAGTCAATGTTGACGCATGTACATTTCTGAGCGATATAAAAAAATAAAGGAATTGACAAGGCAATAAGATGCACAAGCTGAGACCTATTACCTTCACCAATGCAAGTTTTTTATTTGTATTACATGTTTGAAGTACAACTCAAGTTTCTCGCTGCAAGAGCAACCATTTACCTAACAGGCACCAACGTCTCCTCTGTATTTTAGGTTTTAATCGACAGTAATGCATAAATCATTCATCCTTGTAAATGATTTTCGTATACCCAAGTGATCTGAAGTTACTACAAGAAGACATGCCAGCACCCTATAAAACATCTCAGCTGTCTTTAGAATGAACCAATTGTACATTAATAGTCTTCCAACTTATAAAATAGTTTATTTTCCCAGATGCAATACTTAGAGGAACAAGGGAACAGTTAATTTATCTTTAAAGTCATGTCTCAGTAGTATTTTCCATTCAAAAACATTTTCTATGGAATCTCTGCAGTTCCTGAGGTTTAACGGATGAATGGCCACCGCCGAGCTTTAAACGCCTTTTGTCCAACATTTTTCAGTGTCTGCGGTGAAACGCTTAAAGATTCCATTCAGCAGAAAAATAAATGTTTCATATCTAAACTGAATATATTTCCTTTTGTCTTGGAACTAGGCTGAGCTATAGCACTTAGTGACTGATGCATCAAACTATTTATCAGTATTAAACAGCATGCTTTTTAGAGTTTCCATTGGCCGAGACTTTAATGTGAAAGCCCTTATTGAATGATTCACTGGATAAACTTCATTAGACAACCCAGTCCTGAGAGCAACAAAGACACACGTCAACTAGTTTGTCATCATTATCGTATGAACCATATATCTGATTGGCCACACAATACTGAAGCAGTAGAGTTTATGCAGAAAATGCTTGTTTGCCATGGAAAACAGAAACATCTGGCTATACGATTATGCTGCACTCTGTCCAGAGTACTACAGTGGGCAAAAAATGATGGTTTGGAATGATACCCAGAGCCTCCACTAGTCACCTTTCGTGCATTTTCAATACAATTTTTGCAGACACATGATTGTTTTCTTTACTCTGAGTTATATGTTAGCATATATGTCAGCATAACAATGAACAAATATGCAAGAATAGGTAGTATGTCATTTCTTCCAGGAAACATCACGTGTGCGCCGGACCAATCAAGATCCCCTTGAGAATTGTATATTATAAGACTCCTGCCGCCCACACTCTTCCTCACCTCGTTTCCTACTTTAGCCCCCTGTGGCGTATTCTGAAAAAATAAGGGATTCAGTGATATTACCTGTAGAGCCATGCTAATTACTAAAAAGGTGCTATTTACCACAGCATAATTTATTTTTTCCCATCTCATTTTGCGTTCAGCAGTATTGTTTTGTGGTAGCAGAACTCTATGAATTGGTAATGAAAATACTAAGGGCGAGATGTAGGAAGCCTAATACCGGTCGGTAACGGCCGAAATGACCGAATTTCGGCCGTTACCGTCTGGTATTAGGCATTTGAGATGTAGGGGCCTAATTTAAGGATTCGGTCATTTACTGAATCGCTAATTTAAGGAATCGGTAAATTACCGAATTCGTAAATACTGATTCTGTATATTACCGAATCCTTAATGTAGGAAGCACTCAAGTGAGTGCTTTTCACTTGTAAGGATTCGTTATTTACCGCCAACTACAAGTTGGTGGTAAATAATGAAAACGTTTAAAAAAGCAATTTTGTGCTTTTTTAACAGTGCCATGTGGCAGACATACATGCGGGCATGTATGTGTGCCACATGTGCACCCATGCACTGTCAAGGGGTGCAACAGGGTGTCAATGTGACACCCTGCCACCCTTGTAGGTCTTCCCCCTCTTACCGATTCGGAATTTACCGATTCGGTATTCCCCATTCGTTCCTATGGGCCTCCAGATTCGGTATTTACAGAATTTTATCGATTCGGTAAAAATTACCGAATGAATACCTACATACCATTTACCCATTCTAAAATACCGAATCGGTAAAATTCAGTATTTTAGAATCAGTAAATGGTATTTAGCTACATCTGGCCCTAAGATTCTTTTTTTTGCTGATACCATACAGCACTCACTACATTTGGCATAAATAATCTGTGTAGCAGATTCCATTTTTTGGAACCATATGGATTGTTATTTTATGATTTTAGCTATTTACATCTCCTTAAGGCGCACACAGCTGTAGCCTAGCTAAGGGACAATTGCAGTATAATATTCAAACATAGCATACTGTTGGAATACAGGTATCTTAGCCATTAAGTATAAATGTGCAGAGTGTCTTTTTTCAATTACATAAAACCATTTCATTTTGTAATACACAATTTATGCAATGTGGTTTTATGACACCTAATGTGTGTGTGTGTGTGTATGTGCGTGCATGTGTGTGTATACATGCACATACAGCTTATTATAGGGACCATTATTACCCTATAATACATTAGAATAGCTAAATTAGTAGCATCGAATCCACTAGAAATTAGAAGACAATATTCATAAGGTTCCTGCTAAAGAAATGCCATATCCCAAGCTCCACCTTCTCTGTTTGGCACCACCATTAGTGCTAGAACAGAGCTGACACACTTCTGTCTCAACCTACTACAAAGATAACCTATCTGAAACAATTTTAATGTCAGCACAATTCTATATATGTGTGAAGAAGCTGCTAGGCTGCTTTTTTGGATTTAGCCCTTTTTGTAGAGTCAATCCCAGACTTTTTGCTTTCACTCCTATTTTGTCTCAATTTGTTTTTGTTGGTGTTAGGACTCTGTGCACTTTACCACTGCTAACCAATGCTAAAGTGCTTGTGCTCTCTGCTCTAATAGAGTATCATTGGTTTATTCCCAATCAGCATATTTAATTTACACATAAGTCCCTAGTAGGGTGGCATACATTTGCACAGGGCCTGTAAATTAAATGCTACTAGTGAGTCTGCAACACGGATTGTGCCCCCCCCCAGCTAAGTAGGCCTTTGCAGACTGTGTGTGTAGTTTTAAACTGCCATTTTCACCTAGCAAAGAAAACCTTTTGCCAGGGCTAAACCTTTCTTTTTAATACATATGCACAACTGCTAGAGTAGGCCCTGGACAACCCAGATATCAGGGTGCAATGTATTTAAAACGTAGGACATGTGCTTTTAAGTTTTACATGTCCTGGTAGTGAAAAACTCTTGCATTCATTTTTCAATACTGCAAGGCCTACCTCTCCCATAGGACAATGGTGAAGTTACCTTATTATATGTTATAAGTGTAATTTCCAAATGCATGCAGATGTTGAAACTAGGTTCGAGTCCCATCATCAGCTCAACATCCTGTGATTTTGGGCAAATCACGTAATCTCCCCATGCCTTAATGTATCCTTGTGTAACGTAAATGGTGCTCATGTAAAGCGCTACCTTCGGGTCGAGTTTGCGCTATATAAGTTTGCAAAACAAATGTGACTTTGACATTCGAAATTACAGAAACAATGATGGTATATTGGACTCATGATAAAGGTTAAACTTTGATACGTGGTTACATTTTCATAGCCCAGGCATATGTCGCATTCTAGTGATTTCAACAAAGATTTGCTTGCCTACAATGTAAAAATGTACACAGCTTATAAACGTACACGAAGTTCCATGCATGTGAGGGTGTTAAATCCAGTTGAGTTGAGAAGGAATTATTAGGGAATTGGTAATTCATTGTCCAATTCCCGTGCTAGTTCTCCATGCCTCTCAGATTTTCCCCTAGAGGTTTCAGCAGCTTTCAAAAGCTGTTTATCTCTATGGGGCCAGTACCTCCTGCTATCAGCCCCTTTAGAGATTCTTTGAAACTCAGATTAGAGGCCCTGATAGTGCCTTAACAATAAGATGCAGAAAATCAAGACACATCTTTGCTATACCTAGTGTGAAACTAAGCACCAATGTGTATACTGTGTTATAAAAAGACAGACAAAAATGTACATCTATGTTTACTGGTCAAGATTTCAAGATTGTGGCTTAACTGGGCAAAATGAATAGCTCAAGTTGTCTTAAAATAAATGAAATAGGGAGGGAGGGATGGAGGGAGGAAGGAAGGTAGGAAGAAAGAAACGAAGGAAGGGGGGGAGGGAGTTAGTTAGTTCTAGCTGCTTCCCACTTGTGGAAAGAGGAGGTAAGGCAAAGGGCAAGACTGAGGCTGTAAGGCCTTAACTATTAAAGACTTGCTTACCCCTGAAGTTGTGAATGCTGCCACATCATCAATAAACCGGTAGGGGAAGCGATAATGGTAAAATTAGATGATTCTTTTAAAATCATTTCAACAACAGACTTGATCTTGGTTGCCACGGTAACAGTATTTTCCTAGCTGAAAGTTTATTCAGAATGAGCCCACTGAGATTTTCCCATCATTGCTGCGGATGAGGATGCTCATGCTACCTGATGTATGTAACACAACAGGAGGCTGCAGTCTTGAATGGATGAAGTTGGATCACTGGGTGTGGTTCACGTAGTTTTTTTTTAATTTATCAGTCGCTTGCACTTCACAGATCCATGTTCAGTTTGATGATGTAATGGTGTGTGCTTGTAAGGCAAAGTGTACACACATTATGCATGTGTAAGTCATGGATCAGAAGTGGTGTGGCAGGGTAGTGGTTGCAGAGTAGTTTTGGACATTCGAGATAAGTTAAGTTAACATGATCAAGGTGCCGTTAGAAACAGGTTTTGCAAGGCGTACGTAGGAAAGGGTAGTATGCCGGAGAATATATTTCTTGTGGAAAAAGATTTAACGAAAAGAAACAGCGAGTCTGGTATTTTTTCCTACCCTATAAATTACTACGTTTCTTGTAGGAAAACGCATGGACTGCACAAATCTCTTGTGACTAGTCTTATGCACATTTAACATGAAGACTAAACATGCATAAGTTTGAAAGCAATGCTGGTGACCTTTCAATCAATATAAAGGAAGCGTACGGGTAAACTGCACATTTTGTTATTTACAAGCATTTAGGGGCATATTAACAAGGGCTTTAGCTCCTTTTTTTGGCTTTAAAAGCCAAAGAAGCGGAGATAAAAATATTGCCCTATGAACAACAGGGTGCTAACATGCAAAATCTCATGTTAGAACCCTTTTTCACTACGCTTCTCTTTGCATCTCTAATGAGATACAAAGTGGGCGTTCCAGTGCAAAATATTAGGAAAAAAGTCACTAAGCGACATTTCTCCTATTATCAAGCTTCACGCTAACCCTGTTAGAGACAAAAAAAGCAGCGCTAACCACGATTAACGCTTCTTTTTTATGTCTGCTAATTTTCAGATTTAGCCATGTAATCCAACGGGAGGTGGATTACATGGCTAAGTCCACCATGGGCTATCAACAAGGATATCCCTATCCTTGTAGTTTTATCAATGCATTACCAGCGATAAACTCCCAAAATGCCGCTATCGCTGGATTTTTTATCACCTAGGCGGTTAGCGTTGTTAATAATGAGATAACCAGGCGATAATATCCAGCGATAGCGGGGGTTAAAAAAATTGACACTAAGCGCCATTAGCTTTAATTTTCCCTGTTCCTTGATAATATGCCCCCAAGTGCCTACTGAACACCAACTCTTTGCACACATGGTCGCTAGCCACATATGTGTTCATAACAAAATGAGCTTTCAAATGCAACACTGTGTACTACTATTCATTGGCGGTCACTATTTGTGCATGCACTTATCGTACACCATGACTCGAGTGAACATTGTCGCTGTGTGGTACACATACAATACCAACAACCACTGTGTAACCAGGTCATGTCAGCAATGATAGGATATTGCATTTATTTATGACGTATGGATTTGTATAAGCAAATGTAAATGTCTGTACGGCACATATACCACCATGGCCATGGGTGCAGTGCTGGGTAGGGATAACTAGAAAGAAAACAGCAGACAAGGATCTATTTTGATGGTTGGGGGCCGGATGACAGAACATTTGGACTAGTAGGTGAAGGCAGTCCTGGGTGCAACCACCTTTTACCACCGTAGTATGAAAGCAGGTTTCTGGAGGTGCTTATGTGTGGCAGGTATATTTGAGTATATTTTGGACTACATTTTTGTATGATGTCTTCAATTTGCACTGATGTGTTTTATGCTACATTATTGTGTGTTGTTCTTTTATACTATGGTTGTTGCGTTACGCTCTTTGCTTGCTGTTTTGTTTTTGTGCCCTAATATGGTTGTATCGTGTGGTCATGTAACTTACCGCTTGTTATTGTGTTATGCTATGTAGTTACTTTAGATGTGTCAACAAATGCTCCTGGAAATCAACCCAAAAAGCAGCACATGAGTTTAAGATTCATGTGACAAGTTGTTCAAACTTGCGTGGGTTGACGGTGCAGCCGACAGACCCTCCCACCTCCCGCTGGTATTTAAATCACGCTTTTACTCCTCGCGCGTTGTTCAGACTTGCACTCTGCACTTTCAACTCCTGAGGCGGAAGCCGGGAGTAGTTGTTTTTAACTTTAAAACTGTAAATTGTGCTTTTAACTATCACTTGCCTTCACTTACCCTCCTCCTCCTCCCCTCCTCTCCACTCTGGTCCCTGCACAGCCGATCTTGGGGCTGCAGCAGGGGATCAGGCATTGCGACTTCAGCCGCCATCTTGGAGGGAGGGAGTCGTGGGTTGGCGGTGCAGCCGACAGACCCTCCCACCTCCTTATAGTATAAGATGCCTCCCATATCCCGGCCGCGCAGCCGGCGCGCCGGCGGCCGAAGGCGCGCCAAAGGCAAGCTCATCTGCGCCCGGCCGAGACCGGCCGGGGCCCGGGGCCAACCATAATGCCCAAATCATCTCCTATTCGTCAGCCCAACTTCGGACCTACCAGGGCGACTGGCATATTAGTCTTTCCACCCAGACTTGCATTAGTCGCCTTGGAATCTCCTCACGGACCCTGACCCCTGCGGATTCCCCTACATTCATAGGGCGCCCTCTACCGCTTCCGGTAACTCCTCCTCCTGTTCAAGCTAGCGCCATGCTATTAAATACCCGTTCGGCGGTAAAGCACCAACTTGAGTTGCTTAATCTCCTTACCTCCGCCAAACCAGATTTCCTATTTCTAACCGAAACTTGGTACTCTTCCGATTCGTCACCAGATGTCCTGGCTACCCTTCCTAATTCCTATTATGCCCTCCGGGCTGACCGGCCGGACGGGAAAGCAGGTGGCGGTGTGGCCCTGATCATCCACTCCAAGTTCCAGTTTCAACTTCTGTCCTATCCTTGCATTCCCTCAGTTGACTTTTTGGTCACCCGTTCAATTAATCTCACGGTCCCCCTAACCTGCCTCCTTTTAAACCGCCCCCCTCAGAATATGCCTCACTTCATCACAGCCGTACAGAACTTGCTGGCCACCCTGGTGGTCAACAACTCCTCTGTACTCATTCTGGGAGATTTTAATTTCTGGCACCACGACCCCCGGGAAGATCTCACATCCAAAGATTTCACCGAATCCCTTGGCTGCCTCAATTTTACACCCCTGATTCACTTCCCCACTCACTCTGGTGGTCATATTCTTGATCAAATCTGGGTTGCCAATATTTCCACCTCGGCTCCGTCCATTTCCCCTTGCATTTGGTCTGACCATTCACTTATATCCTTCTCCTTTGACTTAAGGGCTGTCAATACATTTTCCCCTCCTAAAAATATGTGGCTCCGTAACTGAAGCCGTGCGGACATGTCTACCCTGTGCGCCTCCCTTGCGGCTTCATCCCCTTACTTAGCTGACTCTCTCCCGGATTCTCAGGCATAAATTCTCAAAAATTGGCTTTCGCCCGCCTGCGACTTAATCGCCCCTCCAAACCTAGTCAGATCCTGCCGCTCCCACCAGGCCAACAGATGGTTCACTGAAGACCTCAAAATTCTTAAACTTTCTTTAAGACGAGCCCAGTGCCATTGGAGACGTAGGTACTGTCCCACCCTCAAGTCCCAATACTCCGCTCTTCTTCGTAGCTATAAATTGGCTATTCTGATAGCAAAAACCAAGTATTTTTCAGCCAAAGTATTCTTAGCCAGTAATAAACCTAAGGAGATCTTCTCTATTGTCCACAACCTGGCAGCTTCAGATAGAGTACAACCCAAACCAGTCCCTTCCCAATCCCTCTGTAACTCACTCAACTCTTACTTTATTGAGAAGATAGCCACCATCAGACACAACATTCCCCAGCCCTCCAGTTCTTTCACTCGCCCCCCTCCCGCCGCTCCGTCTGTCTTTCTCGACAATTTCTCTCCTCTCTCAGAAGAGACCTTCCTTGGTCTTCTAAGGAAAGTTAAATCCGGGTCCCCATTGGACTGCTGTCCTGCCCGCATACTTAAGGAGGTCTTTTCTCACTGCCCTGGTCCTCCACTTACACTTCTTAATGCATCTATTCAGCAGGGTATTGTCCCGGCAGTTTTCAAATCAGCTACTATCACACCCATTCTAAAAAAACCTGGGATTGATCCTTCCTCCCTCCCAAATTTTCGTCCTATTTCCCTCCTCCCATTCCTAGGAAAGATTCTTGAGAGTCGTATTACCTCCTGCCTCTCAAACTTTATTGAGGACAATCACCTTTTAGCCTCCCACCAGGCCGGCTTCCGTCCAGTTCACTTGACGGAATCCGTGGTCCTCTCAGTCTTGGATGAGCTTAGGCAATGTGCGGACTCCAACTCTTCTCAGGCCTTGGTTCTCCTTGACCTGTCCGCCGCCTTCGACACGGTCGACCATTCCATCCTCCTCGACCGTGTCGGAGGCGCCGGTATTCGGGGATCCACCCTGGCCTGGCTCACCTCTTTCCTAGGAGATCGGACACAGGCCGTCCATCTGAATGGTTTTTCAGCTCCTCCCTGTCCGGTCACCTGTGGTGTCCCTCAGGGTTCTGCCCTTTCTCCTCTTCTTTTATCCTTTATAATCACCCTCCTATTTCGGCCCTTCAAAACATGGAGGTGTCAGTGTATAATTACGCTGACGACCTCCAGCTCATCTTCAATCTTTCCCCCTCTGACGATTCCAGGTCTAACTTCTGTTCTATCCTCACCTTTATATTTGACTGGATGAATTTCAACCAATTGAAATTAAATCCGGACAAAACGGAGCTCGTACTCACCGGTAGTCTCCCCAGCCCTTGGTCTTCTGCTTTTTGGCCCCCAGCCCTCGGTCCCCCTCCCTCCCCTTCTGCTAAAGCTAAAACCCTGGGTATCCTAGTCAGTGAAGATCTGACTATGCACCCTCAGATCAGTGCTGTCGTCTCATCCTGCTTTCTATCCCTACGCATCATCCGCAAAATCTCCCGTTTCTTTTCTGTTGAGGCTCTTAAGCTCATTGTCATGGCCATGATTGTCTCCCGCCTGGACTATGGCAAAGGGCTTCTTGTAGGGATTCCGGCATACGAGCTCCGGCGCCTCCAGCTCATTCAGAATCAGGCGGCCCGCCTGATATACCAACTCCCTTAGTATCTCCGCGTCACTCCCCTTCTCAAATCCCTTCACTGGCTCCCCATCTCCCAACGTTCCCTTTTCAAACTGGGTTGTCTTACTTTTATGGCCCTTGCAGGCACTGCCCCCGAATTTCTTAATTCTAAAATTCAGCCCTATCTCCCTACAAGAAACCTCCGTTCCTCTACCCAAGTTCGCCTGGTCGTCCCTCGTTTTAAAAGAAAAAAACATGGTGGCCTCCGGTTCTCTACCCTTGCCCCCACTTTCTGGAATGCCCACCCCCTTTCCGTTAGGACCTTAACCAACTACATGGAGTTCCGGAAAGCCCTCAAAACTCATCTCTTCTCTTTAGCCTTCCCTTCGTAATAACTGGCCTTCTTCCCCCCCTATTTTTTCTTTTCTCTGTTTCAAATCTGAACATAGCGCCATGAAACCGCCTGGTGTTAGTGCGCTCTATAAATGTTTTTAATTTCAATTTCAAGTACTATTTCCTATTATGTAAGGTGGTAAAATAGCCCTGCTCTAGCGCTTACATTATTTTAGACAATAGTCAGTTCAAAACTGTGACACAGACTATTTTTAGGTCTTGGCTAGACAGCCTATGCACTGTCTCTTCGAGAGATATTGTTTACAATCACTGGACTTACAGACCAGCCGGGCATGGACCAAGTACTTGTGTCCATCCATTTCTCAATTTTTGGAACTACTTTTTTAGTTGTGTTCAATCACTTCATATGATTGCTTGTGTATTCAATTGCTCATTTCCCCTCACACCCACACCCCCATCTGTGTTGTGTTTTAATTGCTATTTATTGGGCAAGCTTTAATAGTTCCTCCCTTTCTGTAAATGTCAGCTTAAGCTGGAATATATTCATTTGATATTTGAATATTTAGAGGATTATCGTACTGGATATTGTGAGCACGGTTGTATTTGCCTCATGTGTGTGTGTGCATCCTTGGGTACTTCTGGCACTTCGGCTGTCAGATATTTCCGCTCCTCTTCTTTGGTGGGGGTTTTATGGTATACATTGTGCAGTTCTCTGTATTATTAAGGCACTATGCTATATGTTTACATTTAAAGGCATTTATAGGTACGTTTTTGCACCTGTGTGTGCAGAGAACATGTGTACTAATTTCATACATGTTGTCGAAGGTAATGTTTACTAGGTTCTTTATAAGGCTGTCGTAATTCACAATTTATTTCCTGCCTTAAAAATTCCTTGGGGCGTTAATCGGTGTTTTTGTTGGGGGGAGGGGAGCAGTGCACCTCCACAGAGGGGCTTTTGTCTCTGTCCAAGCTCTCCTGTTTCCCCAAAATTCCCTTTCTACTGTTCAATTTACATTTTAGCCAGAAAGTGCAGTGCTGCAACACCCCAGTTAACCTAAGCTGGTCGATTTAACATGAACATTGCAAGACTTTATATATGCTGTGAGATGGTAACTGAGCTCAGCACTTTACCCAGCTGATTTACCGCCTACCTTAGAGGGAGGACATGTAACCCCCCTGCAGACGGTAGACAAGGGCGCAGCAGCAGGGCGCGAGAGCGAGAGCGAGCCAGGGATAAGGGCATTGAGTGATCAGGGGTGTTTGGTTTCGAAGGGCCCAATTGAGAAAGAGGGGCATGCGTAAAAGGCAACCAGGACAATCAGTCCACAACTTTGTCACCATGATGGTCCCCAAATGCACGTCGCAACACCTTAGCCAAGCAGCAAATGCACGTCATGACATTTCATTTGACGTCGGAGCTGGGGTGTTCTTAATATAATAATTTAATAATTACTGTGTTACACGTCCTCTAGAAGGAATCGGTGGACTGAATATACTCTGGCTAAATGCAAGGCTGATTTGCACTGTGATAACAAGCCACGTGGGTTCATAGTTGGAACTCGAAGTTAAGTGATACATTTTAGTTTGTATGTATCAGAATTCACATATTTTGGCAGTTGATCTTGAGCTTGTATACCAGGTCAGGGCATACCACGCTAGTAAAGTTGTAGTCCTGTACACTTCTATAACATACTCTAACATTTGTGTTTGGAGGTGCTCGTTCACCCTGATACGCCTCTGGGCACTAGAATGCTGAGGTTGGTTGTTGCCCAACTCAGGGCTCAGTCAGGCGACCTCAGAACGATTGGCACACTGTACTAAGAGTATACGTTTCCTTCCAAAGGGCCGTGGGTTTGATTCTGGTAACAAATATAAGCAGTCTTCAGACTGAAGTGCTGGCCGGGGAAGATCAGCCTCTCTGCTGCTGTTTCAATGATATGGGATAGTAAATTATTGCTTGATATCACCGACAGCTGGGCAGTAAGTTAAAGAAGGTACACGGGGAAGTTGGTCAATGGAATCCCGAACTGGCTCAAAGTCCGCTAAAAGGATTCACAGTTGAAGGGAGTTAAGGGGCTGTTGTGTCACAGCCATAGATAGCTGAAGGGCTCTGGCGAGGTGGGGACAGCACAAAGGGATAGCAGAGGGAGTGCTGGGTGGCGATTGGTCAGCGTGGTTTGTAACAACCAATCGACGAGGGGCCCCTGGGTGCACCACAAGGTTAGAAGGGCAAGGGGCCCCCCTAAGAGTCATATGCCTTCAGAGGGAATGACGTGCAGGGATTGGTCAGCTCGGCTTGAAATGACCAATCGGTTGTCGGCCCCTTGGGTGGACCACAAGGTTAACAGGGCATGGGGGCTCCAAGGGTCATGTGCCTTCACCTCTGGGAATTATGCATGATGACAGGGTTCATCTGTCCAGTGGACCCTAGACAGCCATAGTCCTTTAGACAGTACTTGGGCTGGGGAGGCTCAGGCAGACCTGTGAGGTACATGCAGCAAACTCCTAATGAGGGGCAGTGACGAGAGTGGGCAGGTGTTGATTGGGCAGCGGGGTTTGAAGCAACCAATTGGGGGGCCTGGGGTGTGCCACAAAATAAAAAGGGCGTGCGGCCCCCCTTCCAAGAGTCACATGGCTTTTGCCTCTGGTGGGTTGGTTTTCTCAGAGATTACACAGGTGACAAGGTGAGCGGCAGGCTCCTCCTGAATGTAGTTGGATCACTCAACTGTGGGTCATACTAGTCGTCAGGGAGCTATCATGGTCGGGAAACCACCCCAAGCGTGTCGGAGTGTTACAAGGTTTAACAATAAATATCTTCACATAAGGACGTCAAATGGCAATTGCCTGAACAAGGTCCTTGGGATGCCTTACAGCTGAGACTCTTGAGAAAAGTGCAATTGCCCGAACAAGGTCCTTGGGATGCCTTACGGCAGCATATCTTGAGACAAGTGCCCGGACAAGGTCCTTGAGATGGCACAGCAGGGATACTTGAGGGCAGAGAATATTGTAATAAATGGTCAGCGCTGTGAGGACACTGCACTTGCACCACAGGCATGGCCATGGGGCCATGAACACCAGACATTCACTAGCACATTGAAACCTCGAAGACGCGACACGCTGTACCAAGTAAGTTGTAGAAGTAGAGTTGTCACAGAATTTGGAGAGTGATTTATGACAATCTTGAAGAGACATCATGTCAGAACGGATGATGCATTGCAGGATTTGGCAAAGTTTTAGTTATTAATATACAATAAGTATAGAATGTACACTCTATAGCCTGTTACTTAAAATGCCACATGTTGTTGTTCAGATAAGCCTGAAATTAGTATGTCATTGACCTATACCATCATAACAAGTGTGTACTAACTTTTGATGTGAATAAACTGCAGCCGTTCTAACACCACAGAAGGTCTTGGTGTACATAATTGATGGGAAAGAAGGACCAGCGGGAGGGTTCGTGAGTTGCTCACACAGCTGGGGGTGGGGGAGTTAGTCATGCCCGTAGTAAATAGGAACAACACTTATGCTGAATTTCTGTTTGAAATGGCAACATGGGTGCAAAGAGGTCACAAGAAAGAGGTTGATTTTCAATCTTTTCTACAGCGTTTTCCTCCTAATATATTGTCGTCCGATGCATGTCAGTATCTTGACCCCCATCTTTGTTGCTTCTTTAACCTTCTTACCCACGCTCCATCCATATTATTTCACCCCCGTCCCCATCCCTTTCTTCTTTACCCCCAAAACCCCTAGTTTGTGTTTGACACCCACGTCATAGCACTTTTTTCCATGACTGAGTCATGCTGAACCGCAGATGTGCTGAACATGGCTAAAAGACATTTACACATTGCAACGCCAATAGCTCTCTCATTGCCAAAACCTATTAGCTTTTGACAATGCTTGTTTTAATTAGCACTTGCAAAGCTCATTTTATGTCATAATGTCCATTTTAACTGCTCTGAGTGAGGCATAAAAATTATTTAGTGCTTTTTAGAAATATGTGTGCTCTTTTAGCAAACTGAAAGGACATTGTTTTATGTTTCATTTGTGCTCTGCTGGGCAACATTTTATAACAAAACGGATGTTTCTGTTTTGTTATATTGTGTAAAGAAATCTTCAGAATAGTTTTCCTTAAAAGAAAATATCTTGAGCCCGTGATCCAGACAATGATAGGGCAAATCCACATTTGAGCTTTTTGCAGTTTTTTTGTTTTACTCTGTCTGGTGCATCCAATTAAACAGCGCTGTAAAAACTGAGATGTTGATTTACTTTCAAGTTCAGTAATTTGTGGAAAAACAACGTTGTGCAGCACAGATGAAAGTATGTAATGTTAATTATGAAATTAATAAAAAGGGATCAACTGCAAGGGAGGGCTCTGGAATGCATGATGTGCATAGCTGAACCTGCTTCAGAATTTCTGAAACAAAAGACAGCACCTGTTTACCCCTTGCACGTTCAGATATAAACAAACTCTGAAGTATCCATCGTCAATATGATGAAGACAAAGCTACCAAGGCCATGTTTCTCAAACGACTCTCTCTGAGAGCTATAAACATGCTTAAGATACGATGTTTTATAACACAGATGCCTAACTGAACAAGTCCTATGTGTCTCTTATTTTTTTTATTAAGGATATTCCCTTCAATTCTTAAAGCTTTTCTAATCCTAGGGAATGCAAAAACAGAGTTATAGAATTATTTTTCCTTGAATCCCAGTGACAAACATAACCCAAGCTTCAATAGTGATCTAACAAAAAGGTACTTCGTTCTCCGATATATCTTTATCCAGATACAGTCTGTTTAATAAGAACATTCTGTTAATATTATAGGGCTTCTATTCAGTCCTCTGAATTTGACATAACCTAACCGTGGCCCAGTTAAACCAACTTTGTATTGCTACATTAAATCCCAAAGTTACATTGAACTGCCAATGGACGTTGTTCATTATTAGTTCTAGGGATGACTTTGAAAGTAGATCAATGTGAAAACGAGTAGGTAGTTTGCAGACAAAAATATAATGCAAGGTGTCTTCTCAATATGGTGACAAATTGGCCAATTTGACAGGAATATCAGGTTTAGTCTACCAAATCCAAGCTCTTAAAGGTATCATCTATAGTTAAGGTAACATTAAGTCACCCAGGTAATCATTTCTATTTTTTTGGAAACAACTTTAGAGACCCGTAAGGAAAATCAACCAAAGCAACATTCTCACAATTGATGTTAATGAAATTTATATTCAAATTAAAATCTCTGCCCTTACCAAAAATTGTATTGGGATATTATTTATGTAATCAAGCACCACAGCAATGCATCGTTCAAAGGTGAGTGTGTCCATACTTTTGAATATCAAACTTTCAAAGTCAGAGCTGCACTTTCTACTGGTCAGTTCTAAAATCTCACAGCCTTACTTTTAGTAATTTCTTTAACTATTTATTATGAATGTTTTCAGAACACAAATCGCCAAATATCCCCTGGGTCCCTCAGAATCATGTTCGTGCAAGGCAAATTAAAATTAGCACTGCAACCATTAAGGCACAATTTCCAATGAACCCACGTGTCTTGCAAGTAGATTATATTATAAACTGGTGACAATTAACCATATTCTGTATTAGAAATTCAAGCCTCTGGTCTGAATATACTCCAAGATGGACTTTTTAAAGTGTCCACACTAGTGTCAGAGAGTGATTTGTGAAGGAGTCACCCCATGTGCTAGTTAACTGCCCCCTGAGGTAGAGCTTAACGTGTGAACAAGGAAGAACAATTATAGGCATGGTCACTTTTGCTATTTGCTCTGTTGTATTTATGAATTTGAATTTGAATTTTAAAATATTTGTAGAGCGCTCTTATACCGGAACGGTTTCATGGCGCTAGATAGCTATGGATCAGCGGAGACGGAGAGGAGGGCTAGGCTGCTACAGATCTGGAGAACAAGAAGGTCTTCAGTTGCTTGCGAAATTCCAGATAGGAAGGTGACGTCCTAAGAGCAAATGGGAGTGAGTTCCAGAAGGATGGAGCCAGCACTGCAAATCTGCCCCCCCCGGACTTCTGTTTCCTGAAGCGTGGAACTGACAAGAGTGCCAGATGAGTGGAACGAAGTTCTCTGGAAGGGAGATAGGGGGAGATGGCTTCGCACAGGAAGACGGGGGCGGTCCCTGATCTAGCCTGATAGGTGATGCAGCCCAGCTTAAAAAGGGCCCTCTCCCTCACTGGAAGCCAGTGAAGGGACTGCAGCAAGGGGGTCGTGTGGTTGAACCTGGGGAGCCCATAAATCAGGCGAGCCGCCTGATTTTGAATCAGTTGGAGTCGGCGGATCAGGTAAGCCGGCGCACCATTGTAAATGACATTCCCATAGTCGAGGCGCGAGAGCACCATGGCCATGAGAATGAGTTTGAGTGCAGCGGCAGAAAAGAAACGGGAAACCCTCCGGATAATCCGGAGGGAAAAAAAGCAAGCAGACACAACTGAACTGGTCTGCGTATGGAGGGTGAGCAGGGGGTTGATGAAGATGCCTAGAGTTTTGACTTTGGGGACTGGAAGGGGGGGAGGGCCAAGTGAAGGAGGCCAGAAGCAAGGGGACCAGGGACTGCAACCACCCCCCATCAGGACCAATTCGGTCTTGTCCGGATTTAATTTGAGGTGGTTGCAGTTCATCCACCCTTGGATAAAAAGCATAACCTTCTGGAAATTGGAAGACGAAGAGGGGGAGGAGGAAAGGTTGAAAATAAGTTGGAGGTCATCGGCGTAGTTAAACACCGAGACCTCCATCTGCTGTAAAGAAAAAATGAGGGGTGAGATGTATAAATTAAATAACAGGGGGGACAGGGAAGAGCCTTGTGGGACTCCGCAGGTCACCCTCCTAAGAGGGGCCGTGAAGTTAGCAAGGTGAACAGCCTGCTCCCTGTCCGTCAAAAAGGAACGGAGCCAGGCAAAGGCCGTGCCCCCGATGCCCGCCGCTTGGACACGGGTCAACAAGATGTCATGGTCCACCGTGTCGAACGCGGCGGACAGATCTAACAGGACTAGGGCCTGTGGTCGGCCAGTATCAATGCCCTCCCTTAGTTGGTCCATCACCGACACAACTACCTTCTCGGTCGAGTGCAGCGGGCGAAAACCCGCCTGGCGGGCGGAGAGGCAGCCCGTGGATTCTACAAAGGAGCTCAGAGACCTGGTGATATGAGCCTCTGAGACCTTTGCGAGGTAAGGAAGGAGGGAGATAGGGCAGTAGTTGGAGGGCAAGGAAGGATCAGCCCCCGCCTTTTTCAAGATAGGGATGATGACTGCCGACTTGTGGGCGAAGGGGACAATGCCAGTGCTGAGGGAGTGATTGATAAAGGTAAGAGGAGGAGAATAGCAGTTAGAGAAGAGCTCTTTTAGAACAAATGCAGGGCCAATGTCCTGAGGGGAGCCCGATTTGATCCGGGCCAGGAGGGGAAGCAGGGAGTCTCGAGTGAGGGGAGGAAACTGAGTGAATGAGGGAGTAGGGGGAGTAAGGGGAGCAGCGGATGGTGCCAGGGATGAGGGGGGGATGTTGGCCTTAATGAGGGCAATCTTCTCGAAGAAAAAGGAATTAAGGGAATTACAAAGGGTTTGGGATGGGGGGATTTTAGGAGTCGCCCTATCGGAAGCAGCAAGCTCGTGGACGGTGGTAAAAATCTCCTTTGGTTGGTTTTCTGCTGTCAGGATTCTGCCAGAAAAGTACTCCATTTTGGCTTTTAATATGTCGCGTTTATAGTCTTTCAAAGACAAGCAGTAGTTGGCTTTGAGAAGAGGGCAATAGGTACGGCGCCAGGCGCGTTCGGCTCTACGAGTCGCAAGCTTTTTGTCCCTTAAAGCGGGAGTAAACCATCAGTTGGCCGCATGGGCGCGTTTAATGGTCACTCTCTTAAGGGGAACGATGGAATTACACGCCTTTAGCAGCCAGTTGTTTATGGCAGAGAGCTGGGTGGGGAGGGGTAGGTCATTGAGCTCCGGGCTGGTTGCCGCAAGGGAGGAGCAGACCGCAGGGAGGACTGCCTTATCCCACTTTCTGGCCCAGATATTTTTGGGCAAGGGGGGTTTGGGCGGCCGTCCGAGGTCGGCAGTGAAAGAGATGAGGGAGTGATCTGACCAGGAACACGGAGAGATGATTGGGAGGTCCATAGGAATATTAAAGGACCAAATTTAACTTATCAGAAACAAGTCTTAAATTGACAGCATTCACTTAAACATGAACATGTTATTATAGCTTGAAAAGTTCTAAGTGGGACGTATTGCGGTTAGCAGTAACAACCCCACATTTTTCTGTAACTTATTAAGGTGTTCCTCATCATTTTAAAAGGGAATGGGCTACAAATTAGATAGAGCATCTCAAAAGTTTACTAATCCTCATTCTCAAAAATACTAACCATATACAGTAAAGGGGTTTGACCTTTGGGTGGAACAACGTAATCTGTGTGTACTTCCTACATTAGATCCTTTCTGGGTATTGTATTCTATTAGGTCAATATCAAAGCCCGATAGGTCAATGGCACTTGCAGTACAGTGAAAGGGGCCACCACCATGTACGTGAAAGAGTCCCTGGCATCCAAACTCTAAATTAGGCCATAAGTCTCATAGGAAACTTTAATGTGTATATATTTAAGTGAATCTAAAGGTGAAGAAGAAACAACTCACCACAAGTGAAGGTAGATGGCAATGATCAACCACCTCACTTAGGAAACTATCCTATGATGCATTAAGAAATATCGGAGTATACCAATTTAAGACATCAAATATAGGCTAGTTCTATTTTTCTAACAAAAAATGCCAGTACACTAAGAGAAAGAAAACGCAATCTTTTTTCATTTTTCAATTTTTTTTGTCTTTAAATATTTTTATATGACAAGGCTCTAGTAAATTCCTTTGTGCCCCCAGTTGTGCTTGCAATTATGTTATCTTGGGATGTGCCACCCATGATGCTTCCTTCCTTTTCGCCTTGACATGCAGTTATGTTTGCTGTATCAACATCTTGAGCCTCACCATCCATATCAAGATTTGGAAGGATAATGGGGAAAAGGAGCAAAGATCAATGTTAATATATAGAGGTTCTATCTGATTTCTGTGACTTTTACTTTTTTGTTATATTGATTTGTTTCAAACAATGATTTAGCTCTCAGGCTGAGTTTAAGCATGTGCACCAACAACTTCAATGTTTCTGGAATTGTAATCAACTTATCTACAACATATGAACAATGGTTTCAAATACATATAAATATTTTTCAGTTTTGAGTAGCTGGTATCACACCATAATGTTCACTAAGTCAACTTGAATGGCTAGTTTACCAGATAGCCAGAAGGCGTTTGTGCTGCAGCTGACATTGAGTGATTTAGTGTGTCTATCAGTTTACATTGAAGGGCACAGCATACCCACAACCTGCAGCTGATTTCTGAATTCCATTGTACCTGTTAGTAGTAAGGTTTTTTGGCAAAAGGTTCCACTTTATCAGATGGAAAAACTTTAAACAAGCAGTTCGTTGGACTAAGGTTCCTAACATAATTATCTTATCTAGCAAAATATTCTCAAGCATGCTGAGCTTTTTAAAAGCTGAAAGAATTTTGTGCAGGGAAAGTATCTGGATTATTAATGTTGCCATAGGAGGGAGAGAACGTAGCCTGTCTTTTAAAATCTACAACCACTATGCCACAAGCAGGCACCAAAGGGGTTGGATTGGATGGAGTAGGTGCAGTCAAGCTGCTAGGTACTTTTATTTAAATCATCATTGGGAAAACAATTTTTTGCCTGAAAATATTTTCCCTTTAAAGGTGGTAAATTATTAACACAGTTACTATCTGTATTGTTGCGACTTCAAAGGTTGAAATGGGTATTATCTTAGAAATGCATCTTAAAAAACAATCTAGAAAAGATTAATGTAATGTGCCGTTTTTGTCTGGCAGTTTGATGGCACAACAGCTATTCACTTTGTGCACTTCGTGCCATCGTTGCGCCTATCTGGCATTTACCTATTTATAATAGTGGTGAGTCTGAGAGAGATAATGTAAAGTGAGGTGAGAGGTGTAAATGTTCACTTTGGGGTCCATTATAATAGTAGGCGGATCACCTGCCACCCGCCTCCCAATTCCCTGGCCATATTACGATGGCGGGGGGACCCCGGCGGACGGAAAGACCATCTGCCAGTTTTCCACCCGTCGACGAGTCGACCGGGCGGAAAATTTATTTATTTTTATTTATTTATTTTGCGTACTTGTATAGCGCTGTACTGTCACCCAAAGGGCATCCTGGCGCTTTGAAAAGAAAAGGGGCTGTGTATGGTGGCGGTGTCTGCAAGGTGCGAGGTGCATCCACGGCATTGTGGCGGGCGGTGCTGTGAGCACCGCCTGCCACAATGTTGTAGATGGGGTATACCACCGTGGAGGTGCCTTCCTAATTGCCAGTGTGGGACCGCCGCACCACTGGCGGCCGGTCCCAGCACCTCTAGGGTGGCGGGTGGACGAAAGTCCGCCCGCCATCCTAATAGACCCCTTTGTGTTTAAACTGGGATGTATTTACAATCAAGTGGGAGGATATTATGAAACCTCTGTGTGTGGGTTGTATGTGATTTCATAGAAAAAAGATTATGTGGCATACCATTACTGAGAAACCATTATATCAAAGCAGTTTAATGGAACTTTTCTGAATGAATGGTAGTTACCTTTTCATAGAAACCAATTAATCAAATGTCTTTTTATTCAAAATTGGCTTTTGAATGCTTACTTTTTAAGTGTAAATGCAATGGTTGCAGGTCTTAGTTTCAGAAAAAGATTTGTTGGAACTGGCCCTTCTTGCAGGGTCATCCCCAAACTTTTTGCTTCTTCCTCCCTTATTTTTCCTGACCTGTGGCTGTTGGCAATAGGACTCTGGGCACCTTACCACTGCTGATCAGTGCTAAAGTGCATATGCTCTCTGTGTAAATTGAGATTGTAATTGGTTATCCCTGATTGGCATATTTGTCTCACCAAGAAGTCCCTAGTAAAGTGTACTGAGTGTGCTAGGGCTGGTAATACAAATGCTACTAGTGGGCCTGCAGCACTGATTGTGCCACCCACATGAGTAGCCCTAAAATGGTGTCTCAGGCCTGCCACCGCAGTGCTTGTGTGCAGTCTGTGAACTGCCATGTCCTCCTGGTCAGTGTCCCCACAGACCTTCCCTTTTTGTGCACATTGGCCACCCCTATGGAAGGCCCAGGGTACCCCCCTGGGCAGGGTGCAGTGTATATAAAAGGTAGAGCATGTACTGGTGCAGGTCACATGCTCTGGTAGTGATTTACAGCCATTTTCGTTTTTCACTGCTGTAAGGCTATCTTGCTTCATAGGCTAACATAGGGGATGCTGGCTACAGTGGCTACCAGCATTTCTTCTCATAGGAACAAGATAGGACATAAGTATCTAGTATCCCTGAACTCAGAATCTAATAACACATCTTTTAGGAAAGGTTGTTTTTAAATCCTGTGTTTGAGAACAGCACTTTTAGAAAGCTGCTGTTCTCGTGTCTGACCCTTCTGTGTGCCTTGGCCTGTTTGTGTATTGACTGTCTGGTTTGAGAGTGATAGGGGCTGGGGATTCCCCAGGAGGCTGGCTGAGTCAGCCCTAGGCTGAATGACTGCATTTGCAACGCGAGTGGTGGGAGGAGTTAGCACCTGGGCTTGAATAGGACTGTGCCTGCCTTCCACAATGCTGGCTCCACCTCCTGCTGGGCGGCTGACGACCCTGCCCCATACTCTGAAAGGAAAGGAGAAGCCAGGTAAACAAAGTGCTCAAGCAACCCCCAGAACTGGTTCAGACCGCGCTCAGGGCCCACTTGCACAAAGAGAACAAAGACTTTTAGGGGTATAAGTACAGGACCCATGAGAACAAAAAATTAGATCATCCTGGAATCAAGAAGCAACCTCTGCTGAGGAGAAAGCTGACTCTGAAGAAGGAAGACTGTCCTGCTGTTGCTCTGCTACACTGACCTGCTGTTTCTTTGCTGCCAAGGAGAGGGGAAGGACTTTGCTAGTGTGCTGTGTCCCCTGTCTTGAAGGAATCTCCAAGGGCCTGAGAAGAGCTGGCTCCCTGTTCTGAAGTCCCTGGAACAAAAGGACTTCACCCCCAGCTTCCCTGAACTCTGCTGAGAGAGTTCTGTCCTTCCTAGAGTGCTTTATACAGTTGTGGGGCCTCTGGAAGTTGTACCTGTGCTGGGAAGCTTGAAACTAAGCTTGAGAGACTTTTGCATTTGAAAAGTGTCGCATCGCTCGCTTGCGGACCGCATCCCCGAAAGTGCAAGAAGATTCACGCCACTACGAAGGTCGAGATCGTCGCAGCGTCTGTTGCCGCTGCCAGAGACGTCGCATCCTTTGTTTGCGGGACGCACCAGACCGGTGCGGGAAAGTCGAACATCGCTGCGAGTGTCGTCGCAGAGCCTGTCGTCACTGGGTGAGATCGCCGCACCGCTTGCTTGCATACCGCATTACGTCGCTGCGATCATCGTCGCAGTGCCATCGCATCGAGGAGCTGCGAGAGAGAGGATCACTGCTGGATCGCGCATCGTCGCCCCGGCGATCGTCGCAGCCCCTACGAGATCGTCGCATCGTACCTTTGCGAGAACAAACTTCCTACGGAACCTACGCACCGGAATCCATATAAGTGGCCTTCCTCCCCATACAGACCGGATTTGTCGCAACACGCCTGCTGCTGCAGCAGGGTTGTCGCATCGCCTCCCCAGGGTCTCAGGTGCAACGCATCACTTGTTTTCCACCGCACCAGCTTCTGCTTTTGGAACTTTGTCGCAACTAAAAGTACTGTGAGCCAAACGTGACGCAACTGTGAACTTTTCACGTAACTGTAGATTATTTTATCGCAACCTAAAGAATTTTATCGCAACCTGAGGAATTTTTATCGCAACCTTAAGAACTCTTTTGAAACCATATTCTTGAACTGTGTATGTTGGACTTTTGTCGTTTTGGTCTTGTGTAGTTTAGATTAAATACCTTTATTTTTCTAAACTGTTGTGGAGTCAGGTTGTGGTGTTTTCACTGTGTTACTGTGAGTGTTGGCACAAATACTTTACACGTTGCCTCTGGTTAGCCTAGACTGCTCGTGCCAAGCTACCTAGAGGGTGAGCAGGGGTTAACTCATAGGGTTTCCTCCTTACCCTGACTAGAAGCAAGGGTCCCTATTTGGACAGTGGTACCTACCTCTGCCAACTAGAGACCCCCAGTTCTAACAAGATTTGTCAGAGATATTCATTTCAATGCTCTACTGTCCCTTCTAACTTTTGTCCCATCTCCTTGCTTCCTTTCTTGGGCAAGGTGTTAGAGAGACATGTAACTCATTGTTTGAGTTCCTTTATTGAAGCCTCCAATCATCTGGACCCTTATCAGGCTGGTTTTCGGCCTACTCACTGGACAGAATCAGTTATCCTCTCGGTCTTGGATGATTTAAGAGTGAGCGCTGATCATGGTTCTTCCCAGGCTCTGATACTTCTGGATTTATCAGCGGCATTTGACACGGTCGACCACTCTCTTTTGGTCGACTGTGTCAGATGCGCTGGCATCTCTGATGTTGCCCTAAGTTGGGTCTCTTCGTTTTTGGAGAACCGCCAACAGGCGGTCCGGCTGTCCCCTTTTTCTTCTCCTCCCCGAGCGGTAACCTGCGGTGTTCCTCAGGGCTCCGCTCTTTCTCCTATCCTTTTTAATCTTTACATTTTTCCTTTAATTTATGCTTTGCGTCATCAGGAGGTCACAGTGTTTAATTACGCTGATGATCTGCAACTTATTTTTACCCTTACCGCTTCCCCTGATTCTGTTTCCCATTTTCAGAACATTATGATTTTCATCCAGGATTGGATGTGCACGAACCATCTAAAGCTAAATCCCAACAAGACGCAGCTCGTCTTGATCGGAGGCTCGCCCAATCCTTGGTGCTCCAACTTTTGGCCTCCTTCTCTTGGACCTGCTCCCTCTGTGTCTAAATCTGTGAAAAGCTTGGGCATTAATATTAGTGATGACCTGTCGATGCACACCCAGATCAGCATGATTGTTTCTTCTTGCTTTCTATCTCTCCGTACTATTCAGAAAGTTTCCCGTTTTTTACCATTGACGCTTTGAAGTCTATCCTCCTGTCCCGTGTCATCTCTAAGGTGGATTATGCCAATTCCCTGTATATTGGCATCCCTGCCTATGAATTGCGCTGACTCCAGCTCATTTAAAACCAGGCTGCTAGGCTGATTTATAGTCGGTCTAGATTCCACCATGCTCTTCCGCTTCTTAGGTAATTGCATTGGTTGCCGGTTACTCATAGATGCCAATTTAAATTAGGATGTCTCATTTTTAAATCTCTGGCGGGCTTAGCTCCCCATTATATGGCATCCAGGCTCCTAACTTATACTCCTACTAGAAACTTACGATCTTCGTCAAAAAACCTTTTGGTTGTTCCTCGCTTTGTCAGGAAGAAATATGGGGGGTTGTGTTTCTCCTTCTTGGCGCCCAGGTTTTGGAATGCCCTTCCTGACAACCTTCGATTTTCTCCATCATATTTGGAATTCCGCAAAGGTTTGAAGACTTGGTTATTCATCAGAGCGTTTGAGGTCTAAGTTGTTATTTATGTGAACTGCACGGTATTAGCGCCATGAAACCTTTTTGGTATACGTGCGCTTTACAAATTTCCCCAACTTCAACTTCAACTTCAACTTCAGGGAACATTATTTTACTTTTATATATTTTACATTGTCCAACAATTACTGAAATGCTTTTAATTCGCTCAACAATCACTCAACAATCACCACCCGTAAACATAATCCATCGATGACCACTCACAATCCCTACACACATTGCTGAAGCCTAAGATACTTTATACCCCAAAGAACCACCATCCCTGAACCATAAAATCACTCATTACCTCTAACTCTACCTATTCCTGTACTCTAAAAACTCTTTCTACGTATTAACTCCACCCATCCCACACCCCTCAAAACACCTTAACCCACCCAAAAGTCACCCATCTCTGAACCCTAAAAACCTCACCGCCCTTAAACACCAGCCCTCCACAATCTATAAGAACTCCTCATCACCCTAAACGACTCACACCTGAACCCTAAAAAACCCTCTCTACATCTAAACTACACCCATCCCTGAATATTTAAAACCTCTCGCTACCCTAAACTCAACCCATCCTTGACCCTAAATATTCTTCTCTACCCATAATTGAACCTTTAAAAACCTCACCAACCCTAACCTTTGTCCATGAATGAACCCTAAAAACCCTAAACACCCTTATACTCTGCCCATCCCTGAAATCTCAAAAATCCTTACACATGTAAACATCACTCATCCGACAACCCTAAAAGAGTGTTACCAAAACTACACTTTACCTTCTCCGAACCTTAAAAAACCCTTCCCATGCCCAAACTCCAATTATTCGTGACCTTTAAAAAACCTTTGTCACTCTAAACATTTCCTATCCATGAAACCAGACCGGAGAGTAGTCTGAAACTTCACCAAAGTTTAATGTCCTCATGGATTTTTCCTTAAAATTATCTTTTCATTAAAATGTTTTCTTTCATTTTTGTTTTCTTTTGTATATCCTTGAAATTGTTTTTTCATGATTTGGTTTCCTCCAATATGGTTTCTCAGCTCTCAATTTCCATTACTTTACATACATAGCTGTGGGTGAGGTTAATTGGTAGGTAGGATCAAACACTGGAGGTGGACCTGTTGACTTCGCAGGGAGAGGAAATTTCTAATGTGAGCAAGACTCTGTCTAAGACTGAAATACTTAATTGTGATATCCAGTCGCTAGACGTGCATACAAGCAGACCCTCCGAAGTAGACAGGAAGATCTGAAAAACGCAGCTTGGGAATCCCTGATAAAGGCAAGTGCCTTACGGGATAATATTTCTTTCTGGAAAGAAATAAATGCCCCCTTCTTTTCGGATAGTAAGGTAGACTCACTGGAGATAGCCATAACGGAAGATGTCTGGGTTAACTATTTCACTTCCCTATATAAGAAAGATTTATTAGCACTGATCTCACAAGATGAGTTGGATGCTGGACAGGGGGTCTTTCCACCGATTCATGGTAATTTCCCACTAAATGTAATGTTTACCCCTACAGAGGTGGAACAAGCAATCTGCCAGAGTGCTAGTTTAAAGGCCCCTGGACCTGATGGAGTTCCCATTGATCTGTTCAAGGGGAACGTAGATCTATGGGCTCCTTTACTGGCAAATGTAATGAATGCTTACACCAAAATAGGTTTTCCAGATACATGGCACGAAGCAATAGTCATCCCAATATTTAAAAAAGGGGACAGGCAAGACCCAAAATGCTATCGTCCCATTTCCCTGCTAGACAATTTGATGAAAGTCGCAGGTAGGGTGTTGCTAACCAAACTACAAAGCTGGTCCAAGAGTAATGGAATACTCTTGAAATTCCAATACGGATTTAAGTCCGGTTTAGGAACTGTAGAGCAGGGTCTAAACCTGGCCCTAATAACGAATAAATATATTGGAGCAAAAAAAGGGAACTTGTTCCTAACATTCGTTGACCTAACTTCGGCCTTTGATTGCCTAGATCATAGAATGCTATGGAAAACCCTGGCCACAATGGGGATAGATAAAAACATTTTAATTTTTATCCAGGAATTGTACAGGGATGCAGGCGCCACGGTGAGATTTGGCAAAACGGCGAGCGAACGAGAAAATTCCCAATAGAAAAGGGTGTTCGACAAGGCTGCATCCTCGCGCCATTCCTATTTAATTTATACATTAACGAAGTAGCAGCCTCTTTAAATGACCTGGAAGTGGATTACCCTAAAATAAACGGCCTCTCAGTCCCATTATTGTTATACGCTGATGATGCGGAGATCATGGCCCGCACACAGCGGGGTCTCCAGAAGGCACTAACGGGTTTTTCAACCTTCATGAGCACTAGAGGCTTAAAAATAAATGTGGGGAAAACCTTTACAATGTCATGCACTACCAGGAAAAACATCCCAGACTGCAAAACCTTCGTCAATGATACAAAGATAGCTATGACTAAAACGTTTTCTTATCTGGGTATTATTTTTAATAATAGGGGCACATGGTCCTCAGCAATCTCCTCCCGGAACCTGGCGTTTGCCCGCACGATTGGGGCGGTCAAACAATTTGCTAAAAGACTGGGCGGGAAACCTGTAGATATATTACTTAAGATCTATGCAGCGAAATGTGTGTCTACAGCCGTTTATGGGGCTGGGATCTGGGGATTGGCAGATAGCACCCAAATACAAAGGGTGGAAAATGCCTTTTTGAGGTACCTTTTAGCAGTCCCGCGTTCCACATCTACTACCATATGCCATAATGAACTTGACAGAGCCCATATCAGTGATCTGATAAAGATAGCGCCAGTCATGCTGTGGTACAAGATTTGGACGTGCGAGGACACGACCTTTAACAGGGAAGTAATTTATGATTGCCTGGACCAAGCCGAGGGCTTTAAGCAGCCATGGCTGGCCTATGTTAAGAAATTTCTGTATTCTATTGGCCAACCAGATCTTTATTCAAACCCAACATCATGCACACAAATAACAAAAAAAGCTTTAAAAGGGATATGCCTTGGTTTATTGGAGGAGAGGAGATATTATTTAGATGGGAATAAATCTACCATTGTAGCCCATCGTCAGATTCTCCATGACCGAGGCCTTCACCCCTATCTGGCGCCAACCTTCTCGAGTTATCATAGAATGCTTTTGTCACGAATGAGGACGGAATCTTTTTTTAGGCTAATAATGTTCCCAGCCCCAAATGACTGGTCTGTGAAGTTAATAAATTGCCCGTGTGATGGCTTAGCCACCCAGTCTAATATACACTGTATCTTTTTCTGTGAGTATTACCAGTGGGGGAGGAAAAAATACTTGCTACCACTGTTAAAGACATGGGGTTTGAGAAGCTGTAAATCTGCCCTGCTTAGATTGTACTTGCTCCAAGACGAGATTACCATCGTAGCGATGATAAAATTTTTGTCGTTCATTATAAAATGCAGAGGGACCATGCGCAACGACTAGGAGCTTGAGGTTAAACGAGTATTATCCTGTGCATAATAACACCAAATAATACACAAATATGAAATATTCATCTCAAGCGATGTATTAACCTAAATGAACCCACCCGTTGAATTTAATGAATTTTTATGAATATGTTTTAATGGATTTTAAGACTTGGTTATTTGTTTGTTGAAATGAAATGTCTATTTTAATAACGAATTTTAATTGAGTACGTTTTTAACGTGCTTCTTGCCCTGTCTGTATTATGCATTTATGTTTGCTTTTATGGTTTTTTTGTTAAATGCCGAATAAAGCTATCTTTGAATTGAATCGAATTGAATTGATATCCAGTCTTTTTTGCCAATCCTCGGTCCCCTCTTTTAGAGTTACTACTCTTCTTTCTTGAGAAAGGTACTTGATGAAATCAGCATTATCCTTCCAAACTCCATTTCTTTTTGATGGCATCTCCATCATTCACTACTCCACACTGCAAGCATTATATGGCTTATATTCCACTGCACATTGTCTTTCAATATTCCTACCATTTCTCTTATTCTTTGTCTTATTTTTATTTTAGCAATTTAAGACCTCTGTTTTATTTTTAATGACTGTAACAGTTGGGTTGTTTTATTTGCATAGTATTTTGTGAAATCTTTGTTTTCTTTCACCACCTAAGTATTAATGACTCTGGAGCCATTCATTGCACCTTAACCTCCCTCGTTTTCATTGTGCCTTCAGCATGTCATGATTGTTTACTTTGCACACTGTTTGTTTATAACCCTAAACTAGGGCTTTTAAGTTATATAGCACTATATAACCTCCATAGTTTTCTTCCAAACACCTTTATTTTCCTCTCACAGGACTGTCATCTGAATGTTAAGGGCTACTGTTACCCGTTATATTTAATTTTTGGAAGCAATTGAAGTATGGCACCCTTTTTGTGATACTACAATGAAAGCCTTCAATTGCTTCAATCCCTGCAGTGTATGGGGATCAGTTGCAAGATGAAATTATTATGTGATATGTCAGGTTTGGCTTACCATGTAACCCTAGCACAAAGCACAAAGATGGACCCAGGGTACTCTCTCTTACACCTTAAATCAGTCCTCATAGAGTGGCAAAAAGCAGACAGGCTACTAAAACGAACATATTAAGCATTTCACATCACCAGCATGGACGTTAAGTAATTGACCCGACTCCAGAGAAATTCGGCACCAATTCATAAAAATAGCTCTGATATATATATATTTAGACATCAAAACAAAATCAATACATATAGAATAAACAGAGTTATCAATTTAAAAGCATTTAATAAATCAGTACTTTACAATGTACAAAATCATTATTGTTTGGGATAATTGGAAAACACATATATGCAATTAGTTACTTAGAGAGTGACTTCAACTGAACTCACTTGGGGTTAAGGTCTTCGGTCCCTTGATCAGTTCACAACAGCTAGCAGAGTTTTACCTGGCTCAGGGTAGCTAGTTTTAGAGGTGCAGTTTAGTTATCACACGTAGCTGTCAATCAGGCTTGCAGTCTTTAAATAGTTACCTTCGCAAATAGGGTTAAGGTCTTCGGTCCCTTGATCAGTTCACAACAGCTAGCAGAATTTTACCTGGCTCAGGGTAGCTAGTTTTAGAGGTGCAGTTTAGTTGTCACACGTAGCTGTCAATCAGGCTTGCAGTCTTTAAATAGTTACCTTCGCAAATAGTTACTTGCTGGTTGTATTGAGCAAAAACCTTTGTAACTTAAGCAAGAAGCTGACCCTGAACCAGGAGTCTCCAGTCAGTTCGAATCTACCTGGCTTGGTGGACTTGTTGCTGAGGTGCTCTTGGCTATTCTTGGTGCTGAATGGATCTGCAGCCAGAGGTGCTGGCAGATATGCCAAGAGAAGGTGAAAACAAATGCAGGATCTTTACGATCAAGCCACAGGAGTAGTTGGTCATTTGTGCAGTTGGAGCTCTCCTCTTAAAGAATCGAGTAAAACAGGTAGTAGTCCGATTCACCACCAGCAACCTTGGTACCTGTAAGCACTGCGGTTGAGAAAATCTTCTTCCAGAGGATCATGGGAATGGTGTAGGAAGCTGAGCCATGTTGAGGGTTGGGACTACAGTAACCAGAAGCCTTCTGCCCAGTGACTTTGAGTGGCCATGCCGTAGACTCGGTGGACAGTACTTCAAGGTGTTGAATTTAGTGGTTTGTGCTTTCAGACTGCAGGGGACTAGTTTCTCCAGCCCAAGGAAATTGTTGTGTAGTAGGAAGTTTGCAGAGGGTGTCACCTTACTTTTGGAACCAGTCTCTTGCCTTGGTTGAGTCACAACCCAGCTGGTGTAGGGTGGCTGCCACAGGTTCATAGTTTAGCGCCAATCTTTGTGGAGTCCTTCCTTGTCGTAGAAACGGGTCTCTTCTTGATATTAATTCGCAAGTAAGGTTCTGGAGCCTGGGGCGCCCCTTAAATTCTGGATTAAGGGGATGTTAGTGGGTGTGAGGACTAGCAGCCAATAGGCATCTTGTCCTGTGACTAATCCGGCCCAGTAGTGACTATATTCGGTGGAATATGCCACTAAAACGAATTAGAACCTGCTTCTGCTTTTTAGCTTAAATTCAAGCTGTCCAACACCATCCTCAATTGTACACCTCAGCTATGGCACCCTAGAGGTGTGGTCATCCTTGGGGAGGTGCATGAACCCTGCATAGCTAATATCCCACCAGCCCACAAAAAAACATTGTGTGGGGCAGGGGGGGTCTTTGTCCTCGAGAAGGGGACAAGTTCCTTTGGCCCATGGTTTCTTGGAAGACGTTGAGGCTCACTTCCATGATGATCCATTCACTAGCCATCCTGTGTGGGTGGAGATGTCACTATCTGCACACACAGGTCTTTGTCTCTGGCCTCTGGGAGTGGCACACGCTTCCCAGTACCAGGTCAGACTTCTGTCTTGGTGGCAAACCCTCGGAAAAGCCCACCAAGGCACAGGAATACTGTGTTAACATGGTGGGCACTGTCTAAAGTCCCATCTAGGTGCATGCTGGTTAAACTTCAATGCCACCATATTGTCAGGAGTTTAAAAGCATGGTGATTGATATCAAACTAGAAAAAAATTGCCTGTTCCATAATGGAGTTGGACATCTGGGGTATTTCCAGTGTCCTGCTCTTTTTATCATATGGAGGATCTGTCACTTGTGGTACAAGTACGTTTAGAATTCTACCAAAGAGCTATATATGCTTGCACCTATATTTTCACACATATAACATAATGAACCCTAACCTGGGCAATACGAGGCCTACCAAAGTGATGAATGACATACATTAAACTTCATCGAGGTGACCCTGTCACACATGGTGTGTCCTGGGTTGAACTCTCGCAGCCAAGCTGCTCATGCAGTGCTGACATGGAAGACCTGCAACCTTGGTTTCACTCGGGTCACTCAGGGTGACACAATAAGTGATGCAGCATTGGTGCCCCTTTCACATCCCTGCCCTGGTTCCACTATTATCATATGATTGGGACTTACAGAGGAGTAACAGCACTTGCCAATTGGGTTTACCAATTCACATTTACTTTCCCTTCTAATAATGGGAATGGCTCAGTGGATGACACCATTAGTGGTCACTGTTTCGTTTTGAAGCTATGATGATCATGAAATTATTTACATTAGGGAATATGGTTAAGAAATTATCTGAAATTAACAAAACACTTTGAGTCACCTAGAAGGTGAAAATTACTAATTCCTTTTGTAAGCGAGAAACACAGAAATAAAGAATGTACTAAGAAAAAGCTACAACTCTCTCAATCTGTCAGACTGTGGCAGTAAATACAACGTAACCAGTATTGCAAGAGTACCCTCATAAAAACAATTTTATACAGGCAAGCGGGAATCCAATACACTGAGGCTGATACCTTGAAATAAGAACTTGTTCTCTACACCACCAACAAAGAAGCACATCTGGAATTTTTTCACGAAGAGATTGACCACATTTCCCAGCACTCATGGTGCAGGGGCCCTATGGTACGCCATGATGTCACATGCCGTCATCTTTGATGAACAAGGGAAAACGAACGTTCACAATATAGTGAAGATGAAGAAGTCAAAGACAGGACGGTAAAACAGGATTAAATCAACACTGCTTCTCAGCCCCCGCCAAGAAGAAGAAAACAAGGAAGTCACCCCAATCAATCTGCCTGCCAGCATGTAAGAATGCAGGGGACTGAAACTTGTATGAAGACATATGCCCTATCACAAAATGTAATTAAACTAAAGCAGGCTCGCCCAGAGCAAAGTAAGTCCCTTTTTTTTAAGCTTTCTGCCCTATGAAAAGTTGTGGGGTTGTTTATGGCATCATAAAGGAATCCAATTACTTTTTTTTATTCTTTTACTGAAGACAGAGAAAAACCCACAATCTTCTCTGTATAGGTGAGATCACCTGGTTGGTCGACACAGGATAATGGATATTTGATATAAGAATATAAAGGAACATTCCCTAACCGACCCTAATGTTCTACTTTTATTTCCTTACAGCATTAATGAAGCATTGACTGAATGATATGGTTTATCAATATTTTTAAACATGTCTCAGTAATACACTGGGGCTCAAATCCTCGAAGGTTTAGCGTTGGGTTAGCGTTACGTTTGTAACACAAATCACCACTTTGCATTAATTTGCGCCAAGGGGGCATTAGAGGTGGGTATCCATGCTACCACCAATGCTTTTACAAGCGAAACACTTTTCTCAAACATCGGTAGAAATAATTTAGCCCCAAAAACTTACACCACTGAAAAGTAAGCGTTAAACGGAGTAAATGTTTCATTTCGCCATGCTTTTCCGACTTTGCATGCTACTTCTCTGTGCAGCACACATACAAAGTAGGAAAAGTTTTTTCACATACCTAAGCATAGTATTTTGTACAGGAAGGAGACCCTTCCTGTACAAAACCTTTGGTAGACTCACGCACACACCTTAGCTCTCTGACGCTAAGGTGTGTGCATGGCACCTCAATAGCTGAAATCAGAGCTGGCACTAGGGAGAGGGGAGAAGAGAGCTGTTTCTATATGAACATTGCGCTCTCCTGCTCCCTCATTCTCACACAGCGCAGCATCTTTGGGTGCTGCGCTGCATTGCCTGTCAGCTTTCAGCATCTGGACCTTGAGGTGCAGAATATTCACATAGATCCTTTCTTCGTCCTGACTTTTGAAGTCAATGAATTTTGATTAAATGATTAGGCCTTCTATATAATTAGCAACCTGTCGTTATATGGAGCTTATGGTCCTCTCAATGTGCTGAAAGTAGAAACCTGGAATCAAACTCCGGCACTGCTCATGTTCGCTCAGGATCACTGACATAATATAGAATACCAAAATATAGACTTACCTAAATATCGATGAAAAAGTATAGAATACAAAAATATCGAATTCCTATCTACAAACAGGTAAGTACAATAATATTGAACCAAAAATATCGTTGTAAAAAATATAGTTAGTCAAAATATCGATTTTTTTTAATGTCTTAAAATTAATTGAAAATTAATGAAATAATAGATATAATTAACTTAAAGATACTTAAAATACTTAAATAACCTTAAAATGAATAAATAATTAATTTAAGTTAAAAAAACATACAATTTTATATATATATATATATATATATATATATATATATATATATATATATATATATATATATATATATTAACGTAATATTAATAAAAAATATACAATATTTTTACCGGAGGATAGCGGGAGGGTAAAATGTACTATTACCACTCTAGTGAGTGCAACAATAGGGAAAGCGTTGGATAGCGTAGGGGTAAAAATGACTACCCACTCCAGTGAGTGCAACAGTAGGAAAAGCGTTGGATAGCGGGAGGGAACAAATTACTATTTCACTCCAGAGAGTGCAACAGTAGGGAAAGCGTTGGATAGCGTAGGGGCAAAAACTGACTATTCCCACTCCAGAGAGTGCAACAGTAGAGAAAGCGTTGGATAGAGTAGGGGTAACAATTACTATTCGAACTCCAGAGAGTGCAACAGTAGGGAAAGCGTTGGATAGCGTAGGGGTAAAAAATACTATTCCCACTCCAGAGAGTGCAACAGTAGAGAAAGCGTTGGATAGCGGGAGGGTTAACATTACTATTCCCACTCCGCTGAGTGCAACAGTAGGGAAAGCATTGGATAGCGTAGGGGTAAAAATTACTATTCCCACTCAAGAGAGTGCAACAGTAGAGAAAGCGTTGGATAGCGTTGGGATAAAAATTACTACTCCCACTCCAGAGAGTGCAACAGTAGGGAAAGCGTTGGATAGCGTAGGGGTAAAATTTACTATTCCCACTCCAGAGAGTGCAACAGTAGGAAAAGCGTTGGATAGCAGGAGGGTAAAAATTACTATTCCCACTCCAGTGAGTGCAACAGTAGGGAAAGCGTTGGATAGGGGGAGGGTAACAATTACTATTCCCACTCCAAAGAGTGCAACAGTAGAGAAAGAGTTGGATAGCATAGAGGTAAAAATTACTATTCCCACTCCAGAGAGTGCAACAGTAGGGAAAGCGTTGGATAGTGTAGGGGTAAAAATTACCATTTCCACTCCAGAGAGTGCAACAGTAGAGAAAGCATTGGATAGCGTAGAGGTAAAAATTACTATTCCAACTCCAGAGAGTACAACAGTAGGGAAAGCATTGGATAGCGTAGGGGTAAAAAATACTATTCCCACTCCAGAGAGTGCAACAGTAGGGAAAGCGTTGGATAGCGGGAGGGTAAACATTACTATTCCCACTCCATTGAGTGCAACAGTGGGGAAAGCGTTGGATAGCGTAGGGGTAAAAATTACTATTCCCACTCCAGAGAGTGCAACAGTAGAGAAAGCGTTGGATAGCGTTGGGATAAAAATTACTATTCCCACTCCAGAGAGTGCAACAGTAGGGAAAGCGTTGGATAGCGTAGGGCTAAAAAATACTATTCCCACTCCAGAGAGTGCAACAGCAGGGAAAGCGTTGGATAACGGGAGCGTAAAAATTACTATTCCCACTCCAGTGAGTGCAACTGTAGGGAAAGTGTTGGATAGGGGGAGGGTAAGAATTACTATTCCCACTCCAAAGACTGCAACAGTAGAGAAAGCGTTGGATAGTGTAGAGGTACAAATTACTATTCCTGCTCCAGAGAGTGCAACAGTAGGGAAAGCGTTCGATAGCGAAAGGGGTAAAAATTACTATTACCTCTCCACAGAGTGCAACAGTAGGGAAAGCGTTGGATAGTGAGTGGGTAAAAAGTTACTATTCACACTCCAGTGAGTGCAACAGTAGGGAAAGCGTTGGATAGGGGGAGGGTAAGAATTACTATTCCCACTCCAGTGAGTGCAACAGTAGGGAAAGCGTTGGATAGCGTAGGGGTAAAAATTACTATTCCCACTCCAGTGAGTGCAACAGTAGGAAAAGCGTTGGATAGCGGGAGGGTAAAAATTACTATTCCCACTCCAGAGAGTGCAACAGTAGGGAAAGCGTTGGATAGCATAGGGGTAAAAATTACTATTCCCACTCAAGTAAGTGCAACAGTAGGGCAAGCGTTGGATAGCGTAGGGGTAAAAATTACTATTCCCACTCCAGTGAGTTCAACAGTAGGGAAAACGTTAGATAGCGTAGGGGTAAAACTTACTATTCCCACTCCAGTGAGTTTAACAGTAGGGAAAGTAATGAGTTAATATAATAATACAAATAAATTAAATATCAATACTAATAAAACATTAATTCAAATTATTTACCAATTTAATATTATGTAATAATTAATTAATTAAAAATACAAATAAATATTAGTTATTAAAAATCAATTACCTATTCATAATTAATTAACAACTAATTAATTTTCAATAATAAAAACTAATTATTAATACAAATTAATACCAATTAATAATTAATTAACAGTAAATAATGATCAATACACAAAAAGTATTTTTAATATGCAATTAATTACAATTACAATACTTCCCACCCTATTCCCCTATAAACCCACAACCTGTTACGGAAAACAAATTAATACAATTATCATAGTTAACAAAGAATGAATTATTAAAAATGAATTACCAATTAATAAAAATTAATTACAATTAAAAATGTATTAACAATAAATTAAAAATCAATACCAATAAATTATTTAAAAATATTTACTTAATTACATTTAAATTACTTCCCACCCTATTCTACTATAAACCCAGAACCCACAACGGAAAATAAATTAATAAAATTAACATAATTATCAATTAATGAATTAATAAAAATGAATTACCAATTAATAAAAATTGTTTACCAATTAAAAAATAATTAACAATGAATACCAATAAATAAATACAAATACTTAATTAATTACAATTAAATTACTTCCCACCCTATTCCCCTATAAACCCCCAACCCACTACAGAACTAAAAAGCAAAATTAAATTAAAAATAATTAATAATTGTTAAAAATTAATATTTAATTTAATATAATTTAATTACTTCCCACCCTATTCCCCTATAAACCACCAACCCGCTACAGAATTAAATTACGCAAAAATCAAATAACATAAAATTCATTACTTAAAAAAAATTAAACATACATTAGAAAATAATATACACTTTTCACACATATACTAACATACAAAACACTTTAAAAAATTCGATTTTATTAAAAATTCGATATATTTTAATGCCTATATTATATACTTCGATATTTTGACTTCGATATTTTGACAATCGATATTACTTACCTTCAATTCGATATTTTCAAGCACTATATTGTGTCCATTCGATATTTTGTCCATTCTATATTTTTACTTCGATATTATGTCCATTCTATATTTTTGCTTCGATATTATGTCTTGTTACCGTTCGCTCATATGGGACTTCAATCAATAACGGACTCAGCTTCCGTATTTACGTGTTAACAATAAATGCAATGACAAAGAAGCAAAGACGTTTATATATAAGTTATGAGCTGATGATATGTTTCTAAGTAAACACAATTTGCGTTTTTAATTTATGATGCCTGTACCTTTAAATGTTATATGTTGAATCTTTAGTAAGGATAATGCTCATGTCCATGTTGACACTGTTAGAAAATACTTATTTTTTTTAAAAGAAATATAATGTCAACATGCTACTACTATTCATGAGGAGAATAATTAAAACACTTATTAGACTTTATGTGGTAGGCCTGATGGTACCTTGTACCCACTGTATAAGAAATGAGAGACTATTCAACTGCTGTAACTCTACCCCAAACTCGTTGGCATGTGGATAAATATGTATTAAAGTATGAACTAAAACGACATATATCATGCATTATCAGAAGTATCCTGCTTCCACCTTGACTGTGTTGTATGCTGTTGAATACGCATTCATAAATATATACATTGAAAAAAAGCAAGTCAACAGTTCAAATAAAGTCTGCATGTTGAGTGCATGGATACCTTTGATTTACATTTGCAGTAGACGCGAGCAATTTTTATGATAATTGTTGAATTGGGACGTACCTCTCTATCCATAAAAGGAAGCCCCCCATTCCCCCCAGTATATGACTCCAATAATGATCAACCTAGCCCCCTTCTTTCTGGGAGAATCATTTCTGGCCTTTTAAGCAACAGCTCTCGGGACTCCGTATGTTTTGTTAATCACCAGATTGCATTACAGCATGGCTATCAGTCAGGGAAAGCTGTTGTTTGGAAATCCAACGACTTGCATCACAGCTCCTAAGGATGGAATTATAGGCAGACCTAGTCCTGGGTAGACCACATATGGAATATCAATGCAAAAGGGTGAATTAGGTCACCGAGCACATCATTGAAAATGAAATGACTGTAATGAGCATTAAGTACCTCAGATCCAAGATTGTTAAAGTCTGTACCTGTATAATGTATGTACTATCTTCACCTCCAATAACTTTTCAGGCCTCTTGAATAGATTGAGATACCTTCCTGGAAGCCTTTTCAACTGCTCCCTCGCATTACATGTTGGAAGGTGACTTCAGCTGAAGGCCCCTTCTGGTTTTCCACATATTAGCCCACATCTAATGCAAAGGCATGCATTTATATTGAGGGCTGGCTCAAGATTTCTGGCTGGCATAGAATATCTCACTGAACCTCTCCATAGGTGGTAGCTAGAAGTACATACATGCATGCATAAAGGAAATAAATATACTTAAACTATCAACTAGTCTGTTTATCTTAACCTCTCCTTAACAAAAAATAAATAAAATAGTGAGTTTGTTCACTTTTGCAAAGCTTTTCCATGAGGATAACTACTTGACTTCACTTCCATTGTCCACAGACGCCTGCACACTTAGGTCCATTTTTGCATTTGCAAAGCTCCTTGAGTCTTTAAGACAACTTTAATTGAAGTGGATCCCCTATGTGCCGACCGATGTTACTATAGACACCTGGATGTAACTAGAAAGACCCATGTGTAAGCTTGGGGATCTATTCTACCTACATGGAATCTAGATCACATTCAGAGGTCTAGGTATACTTATACGATGTTAGCACCGATTACGAGGATAAGGCTGGACGTGCTGACAGTCACTTAGGCCACCTAGGAGAGTTTCAGTTTGCCCACATGGATTCCTGAACAGATATGCTGTTCAGTTTATATCACCTTCTCTGGGATGTCTGAAGTTATCAGTTTTTTGCTTGTGCCCTTTCGAGAGGTGATCGCACCAGGCAGTTCAAGCCGGACTGCTCCTATTGGAGGTGGACCAAGTCTGAATTGCATATAGGTGGTCCCCATCTGGATTGCGCAGAGAAACAAACTCCTGGAATGAGTTCCTATTAATTGCCACTGGCTGAGATGGATTCAAGCCGTCCACCTCCCACTTTGTTTTTGTGTTGCTAAGTCAGGATATATGTTCTCCGACCTGCCTGTCCATTCATAAATTTCCCTTCAGTCGTACAGACATTGAGGGCTTTTCATGTAACCGTGTTTGCGTTCCCTTTCTATCCCTTTTATATTTAAGAATTTTTAAATGTGAAAATAAGTGGAGTTGCTTGAAATGTATGTTACTGATATTATATGGAGCTGCTCCCCCGTTACGTGTGGTCCCCAATTATATGGAGGAAGACCCCTTTCCCAGCCCTGCCTCGCACAGTTCACCTGCGGCAACAGTTCTGTTGATGAATTGCCCTCAGCAGCCCCCGCCCCCTGCCTGTGTTATGTTTTTTTCTCATTTCTGACTTGACTTTAGGGTGGGGCTGTTTTCCCTCCCTGCATTAGGGTCCATGGCTCCTTGTGCCTGTGCTATGTTTTTTTTTCTCATTTCTGACTCTAGGATAAGGGTTTTTTTCCCTCACTGCATTAGGGTCCATGGCTCCTTGTGCCTGTGTAATGTTTTTCTCATTTCTGACTCTAGGGTGGGGGCTGTTTCCCCTCTCTGCATTAGGGTCCATGGCTCCTTGTACCTGTGTAATGTTTTTCTCATTTCTGACTCTAGGGTGGGGGCTGTTTTCCCTCCCTGCATTAGGGTCCATGGCTCCTTGTGCCTGTGCTATGTTTTTTTTCTCATTTCTGACTCTAGGATAAGGGCTTTTTCCCTCACTGCATTAGGGTCCATGGCTCCTTGTGCCTGTGTTATGTTTTCTTCTCGTTTCTGACTCTAGGGTGGGGGCTGTTTCCCCTCTCTGCATTAGGGTCCATGGCTCCTTGTGCCTGTGCTATGTTTTTTTTCTCATTTCTGACTCTAGGGTGGGGGCTGTTTTCCCTCCCTGCATTAGGGCTCACAGCTGCTACAGCTCTTGCTGATTCCTTCCTGTACTTTTGCTCTTTCTTCTAACATCGGCCCACCCCCTCCTCTCTGCCTGCGGCCTTTCTGTCTCTGCCTGCCACCCACACAGCGCATCTTCGCGATCATAAAACAAAAATGCTTCAGAACCAAAAAATGAGTGTGTTTGTAGCATCTTTTAATTTTTTATTTGTGCTCACATCTCCAATAATTGCCCAATGTATGTGCATTAAAGGAAGAAGACTGTTGTATGATATTGAACTATAGTTTACGGCAAGGTTTTGTGGACTTCTGATGCGCCAGGGGTTGGTTTTCAGATCCCGCTTGATTTACAAAATGTCAAGTGTCAGTAAAAAGAAGCACAGGGAAAACCAACAGCAGATAGAAATTCACCAAATGTATACACGAAATTAATTCTGAAAACAGACCAACGTGGAAGCGAAAGAGATACGCAATGCAAGCAGAAATGCGGACACTCCTTTCTAACCTGTCCCCTTACGACCCCGATGAACTTATAAAACATACCATCCAGCTGCTCGGTGATAAGAAAGGATGTTGACATTCACCCCGATAAGCACCGTCACGTGGTTAGGCTTTTGCAATGTGTTTATCTGAGATGGATTTTACTGAGTGAACTGTCAGGCACCTCTGCAAGATGGTTTCAGAAGCTGCAGCCTTAGAGCCCATTGCTCTCAATTTACCCCTGGGCTCTCCTGGGGTAAGTAACACAAATGAAGTATTTTATTGGGGCAAGACAAAGGACGCCAAAAATGAAGTAAATTGAGCAAAGGTGAAAATGTCTCACATTTTCAAAATTATTGTACAACGGTCTCTCGTTTATGAAAGCACATTAGGCGCGGGCATCAGCACTGATGATACCTGGAAATATTTCTGAATTCTGCTTTTGTCGAAATAAACCCCAGTCCACGATGAATAGAGAATGACTACATTTTTAAAATAGGCGCGCAAATGACATGTCAATACCAAGGGAGAAGTGTGGCTCACTGGTTAGAGCGACCGTCTCTGCTGGAGAGGTCTGGCCCGGGACCAGGTTTCAATTCCTTTTGTGGCAGGGTCTTGGGCTCAATGTCCTCGGACCCGATAATTCTCTCATCTCGGTGCCAACACTAATCATGGGTCCCACTCTGCAACTCTGGGCAATAGCTTGCTTAATCTCCACACCGGCTCTAACGTTAGGATGCCTGGCTTCATCACAGGCCAGGATGGGTTCCTCAGTGGCACAGCGCAGGGACACACTGGCTAAGTGTAACCAGGCGCTTTATAAACTCAGGATTATTATTTATTATTTTATTATTATTAAGGACCCAAAGGAAATCCTTTACGTCCTGTACTCGTACCCTCCTACAGACGGGAGAAACGCAGGCCCCTGAGCCCCTACTATGCAAGGGGGGGCAACCCTTCGGGGGAGGGGCAGATCTGACCTAGGAACATACACATCTGTGAAATAAGGGACCCTCTTTGCATTCTGCAGGGGACTACTCATTTTCATTTCGCCAATCTCTACTGACTTGGCAGTATTGTGGAGGAGTATTGGGCACCACCTTTAGGTAGGGTTCGGTTGTAATCTTTTAAGTTGCAAAGCTTTGGCCTTCCAAGCTTTGCACCCCACCAGCGGCGTGATATGAGATCACACTGCATACAAAAATGGAGACAGTGGCAGCTGCATAAGGGCCTACAGTTCTCGGAATTGTGCAAGGCTTCCGGAGAGCCCGTTCTTTTTGCATAGCTGGCCACCTGCTTGCTGATCTTTTCGATGTTATGATGTGATTCTGTAATGAAGACGCCGCGCCGTCCGATGCCTGGAACTTTTAATAAAAAATGCACCGTGAGCACTATTCCCAGCGTGATCATTTCCTGTATGTAACTGAACCTCCAGTGGAAAGAAAAAATGCATCTGTCTTTTCAAGCGCACAGAGCATTAGAGACATTTTACCTTAAGCTGCAAGAACACAATACATTAACCTTTTAAGAGGGCCCATAGGCAGAGCAGGGAATTAATACGCTGCGCATTTTGTTTCTTTTCTGGCTTGTACAAGCAGGCGGGGTATGTGTTGACTTTGCATCTTTCACTTCTGACAAGCCATTCATTATTGTGCATTAGCCTCTCCTTCCCAGGCCTTACATGGCTGATCATTTCAGCATCCATCCACTGATGTCAGCCATTAGCTAACATTATTTTTGCCTTCGACCATCTCCTAGGAGTGAAAAACAGTTTATTCAATCCTGTGCATTGCAATCTCCTTGAACCAACCTCTGTCGTTAACACGTACGTTCCCTGCGGTAACTTACAGTCTACTTTCAGATAAACCCTACAGACGATTATGGGGTTGATTAATAATACACCGCATCAAATAAACTTACTTCCTGTGATCTAACATGTTGTGTTTATATCCAGGACAAGGGAGAAACAATCCATGGTTTATTATTCTGGTACACAAAAATGCATGATCCAAGCATAATGTACCTTGATTTTTGTGTCACGCTGCCTCCTGCCACATTGCTAATTGAAGCCGCCGCACCGTGCCACATTGCTAATTGTAGCCAGTCTAGATTTAAGGAAATTCACATATTGTGACTGTTAGACCTGCCATCCTTGGAGTGGTTTCCCCTGTCTTTTTGCTTCTGCGTCCTGTATTTTTGACTATATGCTGGACTTTGTTTTTGCTGGTTTCTGAACTCTGGACATTTCAGCACTGCTGATCAGTGCTAAAGTGCATGTGCTCCCTTTGTAAATTGTGATTATGTTTGGTTATCCATGATTGGCATGTATAATTTACTGGTAAGCCCCTAGTAAAGTGCACTGAGTGTGCCTAGGGTTTATACATCAAATGCTGCTAGTGGGCCTGCAGCACTGATTCTGCTACCCACGAGTAGCCCTGCCAAACTGTCTCAGGCCTGCCACTGCAGTGTCGGCAAGTGCAGTTTTACACTGCCATGTCGACCTGGCAAGTGCACCGCCTTGCCAGGCCCAAGCCTTCCCTTTTACTACATGTAAGGCACCCCTAAGGTAGACCCAAGGTAGCCCCATGGGTAGGGTGGAGTGTATGGGAAAGGTAGAACATGTACTGGTGTGTTTTACATGTTCCGATAGTGAAATACTGCAAATTTAATTTTTCACTATTGCAAGGACTATTCCTCCCATGGGGTATCATTGGAGCTGCCTTGTAACATCTTACAAGTGCAACTTTCAATTGGTAAGAGCTAGAGATTTGGAGTTTGAGTTCCTTGAACTCAGAATTTAAAAACACATCTTTCTTTGAAGGAGGTATTTAGATTCTGTGTTTGAAAATGGCACTTTTAGAAAAAGGGCATTTTCTTTTTTTAGCATTCTGTGCCTCTGCCTGTCTGTGAAATCCACATCTGGGTTAGACCGACAGTTTGGCTGTTTGGGCAGTCACTCTAGACAGTCACACAAAGGGAGGTGAGGTGTGCCCTGCATATCCTGATTTTTTTTTTAAACGTTCTTTTTATTGGATTTTTTGTTCAAACATATTGCATCAACAGTATAATCACATATAATCGTTGGTACATAGTGGTTACATTCACAATTATGGGTCGTTTAAGCACTTCAGTTTCATGTACATTATATCAAAGGATACCAGTTGGTTCTACATCGTTTTGGAGACAAAATAACAGCTCTCATTACAAGCAGCGGGCTCCCCGTTCCGATGCACATAAACAGCTCATCAACATCAAGGCTCCCCATGCCATATGCATATTTCCTATGAACAAGTACTGTGCACATTCTGTATTCATTGTCTCGTCCCTTCTCCATTACATTCACGCCACTTATGCCTTTGACCTATTAGCGCGGGGGGTGGTCATGCTTGGCTGCTCTGGGGCTCGTGGATGTGCCAGTAAGTAGCACGTCAAGGGGTCCCAGGTGTCCCTGGGATGAGAGACACATGGCAGCAGTTCAGCATATGCTGCAAGGCGTTCCTGGCAAGTCACCAAATTGGTTCTCCAATCATTAAGTTTGGGTGCCCGTCCCCTCTCCCAGCGGCAGGCCACTCGTCTCTTTGCCATTAGTAGTGCAAAGGTCACATATTTACGGTGTACCGCCTGCAGTGGTTTAACATAGCCTAGCAGAGCCATCAATGGGGTGGGCATTAGTCGTTCATTGATCATTAATGTCAATGCGCCAAACACTTGCATCCAATACACATTCACTCCTGGGCATTCCCATGCTAGATGCAAAAACCCTGCCCCAGGGGCATGACATCTATCGCACCTGTCTGAGTCCCTTAGTCGGTACCTGAATAGCCTAGCTGGGGTGTAGTATACTCTATGCAGGAACTTATAGTGTAGAATGCGGAGCCTGCTGCTGGCCGACACCCTTTCAGTCTGTAAACAGCAAAATCCCAGTGGTCATCCATCACTTCAATCACCAGTTCTTCACTCCAGCGAGCACGGGAAGCCGTGGCCGGCAGGTCTCTCTGTGTGTGCACTGCTCTATAAAGTAGCGAGACCAGGCCCTTGGTGTCACATTCTGCAGCAGCACTTGCAGCGGCGCCAAACTCTGCAGTTCAGCTAGGAAGTCCGGGGTGAGAGATCGTATCCCCTGCCTCAAACGAGTATAAAGAAACAAGTCAAGTGGGGTGTGCTGTTTTCCCTGCAACACTTGCTCTGCCGTGCGAAAACGCCCATCCTGATACAGATGCCCCAAGTACGAATGTTAGTGCGCTCTCTAAATTTATGGAATATTGTTTCTTGAAGAAGGGGCAAGTTTGGGTGATAGGTAAGTGGCAACAACGGGGAGTATAGCAAAGTGGCGTTCAGCATGCGTCTGATCCGTTGCCATGCTGTGATTGTGCATGTGACAGTGGTAGTCATACGCTCCCTGGGGCTAGTCACTTTGTATAGTGCACCATCAATTGGGACGGGATGCGCCAGCCAGTGCTCAGCCGCAACCTGAGGCATGTACCGTGGCTGCGCCATCCAGAACCATGCATAGTGAGCCTGCGCGCAATTATAATAAAGTTCAAAGTTTAGGATCCCCTTTGTGAGTATGGTCGTATAAGGACATTCCACTGCAATCTCGGTTGTTTGCTGCCCCACACTAGGCGTGTCATTTCCGACCTTAGTGTCTTAAAGAAGAAAGCCCCCGGGAAATATGGAATATTTAAAAAAGGTAGAGCAGTTGGGGGAGCACCACCATTTTAATTAGTGATGCTCTTCCCGCCATTGAGAGGGGTAACGCAATCCAGCAAGACACACACTCCTTTATGCGGGTTATTGCAGTGCCATAGTTTATCCTCATAAGTTCCTCCCTGTCCCTGGTCACTCGGATCCCCAAATAACGCAGTTCATCAGCGCACCATTCCAGTGGATAATCTAGCGGGAAAGGAGTTGTAGCAGCCGTCAGTGGAAATATGCTCGATTTACCCGAGTTCATCTGAATCCTCGATAACTTCCCAAACACTATGAACTCTTTAAGGATCGGATTCAAATTCTGCTGTGGATCACGTATGTACAGGGTGATATCATCAGCATATAACGATATAAGTATTTGTCGCATATTACAACGTAGTTCCTTTTCCTTGAGATGGTGTCTCAATTTTACCGCAAATGGCTGTACCGCTATGGTGAACAGCAAGGGGGAAAGCGGGCACCCCTGCCGGGTACCCCTGTTAATTTGAAATGTCTGAGATGTGCACCCATTTATATGCACCCTAGCGACCGGCGCCTGATATAATAGCCTGATCCATGCTAGAAAGAGAGGTGGAAACCCAATAGCGACATCACCCCAAAGATGTAGTACCATTCGATTGAATCAAAAGCCTTAGTGGCATCCAAGAATACTGCGGCTAGGGATAGGTCAGGCGAGACATTGTTTAGTATGGCAAAGAGGGTTCTCAAGTTGTGGGATGTGTCCCTCCCAGGGACAAAACCCGATTGGTCTGGCAGTATCAAATTTTCCATCAGGAGGCTAAATCGGTTTGCAACTACTTTAGCTAAAATCTTGGAATCACAATTGAAGAGAGACAATGGTCTATATGAGTCACAGTGCTGGGGCGTCTTCCCTGGCTTAAGTATTGAAATTATTAGTGCCTCCCGCATGGATGCAGGAAGAACTGCCACCTTCAGTGATTCCTCATATACCTCTCGCAGGATGGGGGCCATCAGTATGTTTTGTAGAATTCCACCAGAATTCTATCCGTCCCTGTTGCCTTCTCTGACTGCATACCCATGATGGCTTTGCGGATTTCATCTACCTCGAACGGTGCAGACAGAAAGGTACGTTGGACGTCGTTCAGCCAAGCTAGTGAAACGTCCCCCAGGTAGCTGTCTAAATCCAAGACATCCTTCTGTTGTGAGGAGTAAAACGTGAGTAATGTTGCGTAAAGGCACTTAAAATGTTAGCTGTGTCACGACACACCATCCCATCTAGATCTTCAAGTTCTTTGACATAGCAGGAGTAGCGAGGCCGTCAGACTATCTATGCTAAGGCCCTTCCCCGCCTCTCCCCCTCTCCATAACATCTGGCTATCCTGTATTTTCCTCTAAATCGAGCCTCCCTCTGTGCTGTGTCCATATATTCCGTGAGTGTTTCCCAAAATTGCGCCTGAACAGAGTTGTTCGGGCCCGCAGCCATCTCCGTCTCCAATGCTTTAAGCCTGGCCTCTAGTCTGCGTAGCACGTTGGTGATATCCTTGAGTACCCCTGCCCCCTTTGATATACAAAAACCACGTAGTGTGACCTAAAATGCCTCCCATATAATTTCCACCGTGTCCACTGTTACCCTGTTGCGTACAAAAAAATCGTGGACCTCCTCCCTTAATTCTTCCTGAAAGACCGTAACTAATAAGCTAGGGGCATACATTCGCCAGACCCTACGTGGCGTTTCAAATTCAGCGCAAGAGAGAGCAAGCGCTACCGGTGCGTGATCCGAATACGTCCAGGCTAAGTGCTGCACATGGTTGACCGCAGGGCCCAGTCCCCTGGACAGGAGCCAATAGTCTAATCTCGCCCACATTGCTGCTTGTGCCATGTAGTGTGTCCCGTCCCGCATCTGCGGGTGCAAATGTCTCCACGCATCTGCCAACTGATAGGTGATTATAGTGTCCTGTAGTACTTCGCGCGCTCTAGTGTAATGGTGCGGGGCCGGGTGCGATCTGTCCAAGCTTGGATTGTTTGTTACCTTAAAATCGCCACCCCATATGATGTGACCAGACCCTACTTCAAATATTTTAGCCCACGGCGAGGTGTAGAAATCCGGAGCATCAACATTCGGCCCATAACAGCAGGCTAAGATTATGGAAATAGTCCCCAGTCTTCCCCATGCCAAACAATAGCGACTGTGTGGGTCACAAGCCTCACCCGCTATGTGGAATGGTACTCGTTTTTATCTGAGTATCGCTGTTCCCGTCGCATAGGAGGAGTATGAGGAGAAGACTCTATGCTCTGCCCATTTACAAGCAAAGTTGTGTGACGTCAGGGGAGTGAAATGCGTCTTCTGTAGCATTGCTATGTGTGCTCTATGCCTGTCTAAGTATACCAATGTTTGTCACCTCTTCCTGGGATCCCCCAATCCTCTGACATTCCAAGTTATAACATTCAGTGCCTCTACCTCTGCCTCAGCCATTTTATTCCCTGTCTATCATCCGTTCACATGCGACCCATTGTGTGTTGCTTCGCCCATGCACCTTATTACATGATGACATCTGAAACTGCTCCTGATGCACTAGTACAACCATTATAGTGAGCCCAACAGTTACATTTATCGCACATTCTTGATGCATAAACCGTATGCAGTGTATCGAACATGACTCTCCTGCACCACCCCCTCCCACTGAAGCAGCCCCAACTTGCCAGTAATAGACTCCCTCCCCCCACCCCTGCCAGCACCCCAAATGAGAAAAAACACAATAACCAATGCAACACTACAAGTCCCGCTTACCTCATGTAGTGTACAGTCCCGCGGGGATACCCAATGGGGGTCATTTCTAGGTGGCATCACAGAAACCCCTATCCATTGAGCCCTCCGGAGATGGAACCACCGGGCTCGAAAGGGGGTGAGGGTTCCCGGTGTATGATAGGTATGGCGTCTAGCCTTGCCACCACCCCGTACTCCCCATACAATACCAGTGATTACTCCAGCAGTGACGATGAGGGTATGTTTCACTGTGAGTCGTCTTCAGTGCCCGCCGACGCAGACTGTTGCGTAGCCACCATGGCGTCGTCAGGTTGACATGTGCGTTTCACATGTTTGAGGGATTCCTCTACTTGTTGCGGTTTGATAAACAATCTTTGTTTGCCCTGATGCGTAATCCGGAGCCGCGCCGGGTATAGTAATGCATAATCAATTTACGCTTTCCTCAATTTATTTTTAACATCTAGGAACTTGCGCCTCTCCTCCTGAACTATGGTAAAGTCTGGATAGATGGAGAATGTGTTCCCATCATGGGACAGGGTCTGCTTGCTTCTTGCTGCACGTAAGGCCACATCACAGTCCCTATAATTCAAAAGTCTCGCTATGATGAGTCGTGAGTTGGTACCGGGGGGCGGTCGCGACCCGAGAGATCTGTGGGCCCGCTCCACAATGAACTGGTTCGAGAAGGATTTGGCCCCTACAGCTGTCAGCAGCATTTTCCCTACGTACTCTTCCATTTTTCCTGTATTTGTGGATTCCGGGATTCCGATTATGCGTATCATATTGCGCCTACTGCGCGCTACCAAATCCTTGTTCTTGGAGGCTATGACTTTTAGTAGTTTGTCCATTTGGGCAATTTGCGTGGTGTGCCTGAAAGTCATGTCCTCCGAGTCAGAAATTCGCCTTTACATTTCCTTGATTCTATCTTCGTGGCCCTCCATACGTGATGACATACGATCAACTTTATCCACTATGGTGGCGAAGCCCTGCCGGACTACTTGCAGTATGCTCTGTACGTTGTTAGCTTGTGTTGTAGTCTCCCCCTCCGTCCAGGTCGCGATCCTCTTGCACGCCACGTGCACTATGTTTCACTTCTAAATTTTATTTCGGCTGCCATGTGTCCGGCTTCCCCAAGGTGACACACTGGCGGGGAACGTATGCAAGCCGAGTCCTGCACACCCTCACCACAGCTCCTCGTGGTCTTGTTCAGTCTATCTCGCCTAAATCGCCTACCTGTTCAGTGTCTATGTAAGGGCCCTCAGTCATATAGGGCCACGCCCCCTGTTGTTGCTCGAGCTCAGGCTAATCTGTGTGGCCCTTCCAAGTCAGGCTTGTATCTGGCTCTCCAACCTCCGTGTGTCTCTCCCAGTCGTCTCACACTCAGTGGCTCCAGGGCAAGGCAGCACAGCAATGATGTGGTCAGCTCATAACACTTCTGTCGCCCGTGCATTTACTCATGCCTTCTACCTTAAGTGGGGGGGGGTTAGAGCCCTGGGGCATCTATACATGGTGTGATGCTATGTTTTCATGGGAAGACTATTTGGCGATCCCTCCAGTGTTGCAGGGATTCTGCTCAGTCACAGAAATGTGCACAGATACTCAGGACCTTAGTGAATTAGGGTGTACCAAAAACTCACCTTAGTACCCAAAATTGCCTACCAGACTAGCATCAGTTTCTCATTAGCTCTTCGTCCTATAGCAAAGTCACCAATGATTAGACAACCCAGAACATGTGACTTAGGATACCTCAGGTAAGGTGGGAAAACATGAGCACTCTTTCATTATACTCTCATACCAGTCCAGAACAGGGAGTAAAGGGAGACACGAGCACGTTTAAAATGTTTATGTTAACGCCGTGATCTCAGGTGCAGCATCTTAGCTAATACAAGCAGACATATGATAAGAAATAAGATTGTCAGCATAGTTACTAATCCATAAAATACAAAGGGAGAAAGCATCTGATAATGCTAAACGGATAAAGGTTAAATATAAACCTATATTTCGCCCTCCCTAGCTAGTAGGTTATTTTATAACTAAAGAAGGTCTCTTAGACTTGCATAGGCGACCCCATAACTTAGAGATTAGCAGGAGTGAATCACATTGAGTTCAGCACAAGCTCTCAGCATACGAATGTTCTCCAAGTGTGTTCAATCATGCCTACACAGTGTATTATTAAAGGTACCAGTATCTGAGCTGTCCACAGCTGCATATATGTTATGTCTAGAACGTGTGCTGATCAGTTCGAACAACAGCAACAGTGTTGATATAACCTTGAAGGCCTCTGCACTTACAGTTCAGACTAAGCTTACAAAGCATGTCTAGCAATGTAGAAAAACAAGTTATTCTCATGTGAAGCAAAACTCTCAGTCTAACTCGTAACAATATCTAATGTGTGTGCCGTGTGCAATAGAAAGCAACATGTAAAATGGTGTTTAAACTTCTAATAAGCTCATGCTAACTTAACACTGTATAAATGCAAGGCTCAGCCCCACTACACCCTCCCTTGATCGGAGCACGGATAAGAAATGTGGGCAAAGCAGGAACGCAGAGTTCAAGTTTGAGAGATAGAATCAAGTTCAAATTTGCCATAATGGAAGAACGGGAGCAAACTCCGAATTTTGAAATAACTCCAAATTAGTAATTACTTTTGGGCACAGTAAAGCCAATAGGCCTAAAAATAAAAATTGTAAAAAACTGATGTCCAACATGTGACTCCAGTCGTGTATAAGAGAGAGCAGGAAATGCACCTCACTCCAATAGTGTATATGCACAGTACGTTGTAACAGCCTCCAACAGGAAGTCATTGTTCTCATCTGAAAACATTTCAGCCATTCAATTTAGTAACGGGAATGAACATACATGTTCCTCAAGAACTGGAGCCTCTAGTACCATCAGAGGACAACTCGGATTTACTTCAATATAACTTAGTGCCAAAAATTCATGCGCGCTGCAAAAATATTTCAACGTCCCAAGACTCCATGCATCTCTGCAAAGGCCATAATCCCCTCCCCATTAGTAGAGGAGTCCCACAAGGGTCAGTACTCTCCCCGCAACTTTTCAACATCTACATGGAGCCCCTCACATCAATTCTAAGGAACTCCAACATCCCCTTCCACCTCTACGCGGACGACACACAACTCTATCTGGAAACCACATCGATCGCAGACATTCACAGACTGAATGGCACACTAACGGAGGTTCAACATTGGCTCTCATCCAACCACCTCAAACTCAATGAAGAAAAAACAGAAGTGCTCCTCATCTCGAATAAAGATGAAAATTCCCAAATAGTAGAATGGCTCAAAGCCTTAAAAGCCCTAAATGTTCCTCTTGTGCCTACAGACTCTGTAAAATCCCTAGGGATCACTCTTGACCCCAAACTGGACATGAAAGAACACATCTCAAAAACTGCCAAAAAGTGCATTCCTTAACCCCTTCGCTGCGGGGGTTAATCCCCTGCTGTGCTGGGGGGAGGGGGGCGCGCACAGCGCCCCTATGCTCATGACGAGCTGAGCCCGTCATGAGCTACGGCGCTCTGGTGCTCATGACGCACAGGTGTATTACCTCCCGTGGAACGCTCAGCACAGGAGGGTAATTCTCCCCGCACCTGAGCGATCCACGGCGCATGACGAGCTGAGCTCATCATGAGCACCGGAGCGCCGTGGCTCATGACGAGCTCAGCTCGTCATGATCCTCGAAGAGGTTAACCTGAAACTTTTCTACCACTGACCACTGTGCCTCTCGAGGCCGGGTTACCCCCCTCACTCGCCTGCTGCCCTGCTAGCCAGCCTCCTTGCCCTGCCTGCCTGCCTGCCGCCTGCCTACCGCCACCGCCGCCCCCCCAGCACCCCCGAGCGGCCCAGCCACAGCGGAGCCGGCCGCTCGCCACTTTTCCCGCCGCTGGCCCCTGCGGCCCCGCCCACCACCGGCCCATTGGCCCGGACGCTCGCCCAGCCCAGCAGACCCGCCCTCCCGTCCCCCTTCTTATGACGCCCCCTGAGCGACCACGCAGCGGACGCGCGCAGCGGGAGCACCGATTGAGCGCCGAAGGTGCACCAAAGGTAAGCCCGTCTGCGCCCGTCCGCGCCTGGACCGCGCCCAGCGCCAGGACCCCTGGCCCTCGCAGACCCCAGCCCACCCGCCGGACGTACGACGCCGCCACCCTCAACGCACTCAACGCCGGCCGAACCCCTGGATGCTACCGAGCCACCCCGAGACGCACCCACGGACCCTTCATCTGCCAGGCCTGCAAGTTCTCCTGCATCCGGACCTGCACTGCACCAGCATCCACCAAGCAGAACACCAGCAACGTCCCAAGACTCCATGCATCTCTGCAAAGGCCATAATCCCCTCCCCATTAGTAGAGGAGTCCCACAAGGGTCAGTACTCTCCCCGCAACTTTTCAACATCTACATGGAGCCCCTCACATCAATTCTAAGGAACTCCAACATCCCCTTCCACCTCTACGCGGACGACACACAACTCTATCTGGAAACCACATCGATCGCAGACATTCACAGACTGAATGGCACACTAACGGAGGTTCAACATTGGCTCTCATCCAACCACCTCAAACTCAATGAAGAAAAAACAGAAGTGCTCCTCATCTCGAATAAAGATGAAAATTCCCAAATAGTAGAATGGCTCAAAGCCTTAAAAGCCCTAAATGTTCCTCTTGTGCCTACAGACTCTGTAAAATCCCTAGGGATCACTCTTGACCCCAAACTGGACATGAAAGAACACATCTCAAAAACTGCCAAAAAGTGCATTCCTTAACCCCTTCGCTGCGGGGTTTAATCCCCTGCTGTGCTGGGGGGAGGGGGGTGCGCACAGCGCCCCTATGCTCATGACGAGCTGAGCCCGTCATGAGCTATGGCGCTCTGGTGCTCATGACGCACAGGTGTATTACCTCCCGTGGAACGCTCAGCACAGGAGGGTAATTCTCCCCGCACCTGAGCGATCCACGGCGCATGACGAGCTGAGCTCGTCATGAGCACCGGAGCGCCGTGGCTCATGACGAGCTCAGCTCGTCATGATCCTCGAAGAGGTTAACCTGAAACTTTTCTACCACTGACCACTGTGCCTCTCGAGGCCGGGTTACCCCCCTCACTCGCCTGCTGCCCTGCTAGCCAGCCTCCTTGCCCTGCCTGCCTGCCTGCCGCCTGCCTGCCGCCACCGCCGCCCCCCCAGCACCCCCGAGCGGCCCAGCCACAGCGGAGCCGGCCGCTCGCCACTTTTCCCGCCGCTTGCCCCTGCGGCCCCGCCCACCACCGGCCCATTGGCCCGGACGCTTGCCCAGCCCAGCAGACCCGCCCTCCCGTCCCCCTTCTTATGACGCCCCCTGAGCGACCACGCAGCGGACGCGCGCAGCGGGAGCACCGATTGAGCGCCGAAGGTGTGCCAAAGGTAAGCCCGTCTGCGCCCGTCCGCGCCTGGACCGCGCCCAGCGCCAGGACCCCTGGCCCTCGCAGACCCCAGCCCACCCGCCGGACGTACGACGCCGCCACCCTCAACGCACTCAACGCCGGCCGAACCCCTGGATGCTACCGAGCCACCCCGAGACGCACCCACGGACCCTTCATCTGCCAGGCCTGCAAGTTCTCCTGCATCCGGACCTGCACTGCACCAGCGTCCACCAAGCAGAACACCAGCAGCAACCACCTGAAGTGCATCCTGCTCAACACCCGCTCCGTCCACAGACACGCCATCGAGCTCTGGAACCTGCTCGACACCACAGACCCAGACGTCGCCTTCCTCACGGAAACCTGGATGAACGCCTCCTCAGCGCCCGACATCGCCATCGCCATCCCGGACGGCTACAAGATCATCCGGAGGGACCGCGTCAACCAGACAGGAGGAGGCATCGCCATCATCCACAGGAACACCATCCGCATCACGACCAACACCGATGACACCATCGCACCCGCCGAACACCTGCACTTCCAGATCCACGTCAACCCCAAGACCACCCTCAGAGGCACCCTCATCTACAGACCCCCGGGACCACGCACACAATTCAGCGAGGACATCGCCGACTTCATCAGGCCGCTCGCCCTCCCCTCAGCCGACTACATCCTCCTCGGGGACCTCAGCTTCCACCTGGAGAACAACAACGACCGCAACACCACCACCCTGCTGGACAACCTCGCAAACCTGGGACTCAAGCAGCTGGTGACCACCCCCACCCACTACGCCGGACACACACTCGACCCGATCTTCTCTTCCAGCAAGGACATCGCCTTCAGCCACGCCACGGGACTCCCATGGACGGACCACAGCTGCGTCCACTTCAGCTTCAGAAGGACCACGCTCCACCATCACCAGCAACAGGCTCCCCGCAGAAGCTGGAACAAGATCACTGCAGACCAGCTCACTACGTCCTTGAGCAAGAACCCTCCCACCAGCACAACGAACCCCAGTCAAGCAGCCACCAACCTCACGAAATGGATCAGCGACTGCGCAGACGAACTCGCCCCGCTGAAGACCCCGCCGAGCAGACCCGGCAGCAAGAAAGCCCCATGGTTCAACGACGAACTCAAGAGCTCCAAGAAGAACTGCAGAGCACTCGAGAAAACCTGGCGCACAGACCCAACACCGGACAACATGACTGCCCTCAAGCTCGCCACCCGAAAACACCACCAGCTGATCCGCGCCACCAAGAAAACTGCATTCAAGGAACGACTGGACAACAACGCACACAACAGCAAGGAACTCTTCAACATCGTGAAAGAGCTCTCCAACCCCAACGCCGGAAACAATGACATCACCCCTTCGCAAGACCTCTGCAACTCCCTCGCCTCCTACTTCCACAACAAGATCGCGGACATACACAACAGCTTCAGCACTCAACCAACGCACGCCACGACCGAACCACCGCCCCCCACCACCACCCTCCGCGCCTGGACCCCGATCAGCACCGAAGACACCATCCGCACGATGAACTCCATCCACTCCGGATCTCCGACAGACCCCTGCCCTCACCACGTCTTCAACAAGGCCGACGCTGTCATCGCACCCCACCTGCGGGACATCATCAACACCTCCTTCGACATCGCCACCTTCCCGGAGAGCTGGAAGCACGCCGAACTCAGCGCTCTACTCAAGAAACCATCAGCAGACCCTACCGACCTCAAGAATTACCGCCCCATCTCGCTGCTCCCGTTTCCGGCCAAAGTCATCGAGAAGACCGTCAACAAGCAACTGGCCGCCTTCCTCGAGACGAACGGCTCCCTCGACCTCTCGCAGTCTGGCTTCCGGGCCAACCACAGCACCGAGACCGCCCTGATCGCAGCCACAGACGACATCCGAGCCCTGCTCGACAACGGAGAAACAGCGGCCCTCATCCTCCTGGACCTCTCCGCGGCCTTCGACACTGTCTGCCACCGCACCCTAGTACAGCGCCTCAGCAACGTCGGAATCCAGGAGAAGGCACTGGAGTGGATCACCTCCTTCCTCACCGGAAGGACACAGAGAGTCCGCCTCCCCCCGTTCAGATCGGAGGCCACCGAAGTCATCTGCGGCGTTCCTCAAGGCTCCTCGCTCAGCCCAACTCTCTTCAACGTCTACATGAGCCCCCTCGCAGCCATCGCACGCCAGCACAACCTGAACATCATCTCCTACGCCGACGACACCCAGCTGATCCTCTCCCTCACTAACGACCCCGCCACCGCCAGAGCCAACCTGCACGAAGGGATGACAGAAGTAGCCAAATGGATGTCGAACAGCCGCCTGAAACTGAACTCAGACAAGACGGAAGTCCTCATCCTGGGATCCTCACCCTCCGCCTGGGACGACTCCTGGTGGCCCCCCGCCCTGGGCAGCGCACCCAAACCAACTGACCACGCACGCAACCTTGGCTTCATCCTGGACTCCTCCCTCTCCATGACCAGACAAGTCAACGCCGTCTCCTCGTCGTGCTTCCACATCCTGCGAATGCTACGCAAGATCTTCCGATGGATCCCCACCGAGACCAGGAAGACGGTCACCCAGGCCCTCGTCACCAGCCGTCTGGACTACGGCAACTCCCTCTACGCCGGAACCACCGCCAAACTCCAGAAGAGACTCCAGCGGATCCAGAACACCTCAGCACGACTCATCCTGGACATCCCCCGCCGCAGCCACATCTCCGGACACCTGAGAGACCTGCACTGGCTCCCGGTCAACAAGAGAATCACCTTCCGGCTCCTCACCCACGCACACAAAGCCTTACACAACCAAGGACCAGGATACCTCAACAGCCGCCTCAACTTCTACGCTCCCACGCGCCAGCTTCGATCGACCAGCCACGCCCTCGCCGCCGTCCCCCGCATCCGAAGAGCCACCACAGGAGGAAGGTCCTTCTCCTACCTGGCCGCCAAGACTTGGAACTCACTTCCGACCCACCTCCGCCTGACCCAGGACCACCTCGCCTTCAGGAAGCAGCTCAAGACCTGGCTATTCGAGCAGTAGCGAACCCCCCCCCCAGCGCCTTGAGACCCTCCGGGTGAGTAGTGCGCTATACAAATGCTCTGATTGATTGATTGAAACTTTTCTACAAACAAAAACCCTTCCTCCCCTCAAAAGATCTGAAACAGGCCACTCAGGCACTGGTGCTCTCCAGAATTGACTATGGCATCGCAGCTCTGACTGGAATAGCCAAATCTCACCTGGGACCTCTGACCACTACCCTCAACGCTGCAGCAAGAATGGTCACGGGAACAAAGAAATACGAGCACATCTCCCCGGCACTCAAGGATCTGAAGTGGCTCCCTATTGACCAACGAGCCAGCTTCCGTACAGCTTGCCTCACACACAAAGCCCTGCATACAGGCAAACCAGAATATCTGGCCACCAAACTCAAAAGGGCCGGTCAGTCTAGGAACCTCAGAAGCTCCAACATGCTCCTACTCATCCCTCTGAAATCACAAAAACACAAAACCTCAAATAAATCCTTTGCGGGTTATGCTCCCAAGATATGGAACTCCATCCCCCCACATCAGAATGACCGCCTCCTTCCCAAAATTCAAGATGCTCCTCAAAGCTCTCTTCCTTGAGCGCCCTGGATCGTAACGAGAACCCCACGTTTGACTTTGAAAGACCACTATCTTTATGATCCCAGAGCCGGATGATTCGCTCCCGATCTCTGCCCTGTAGTGCGCTCATGTTGTTATTGTGCAGACTTTTACTTCCCGCCTGTGCTCCCTGTTCGTGTTTACCATCCACACTATCTTTTCGGTGCTTATTTGTATTTGCTGAGAAGCGCTCTGATACCCTCGGGTCCAACTAGCGCTATACAAAACTTCAATAAATAAATAAATTTAAAAAAGTTGATCATAATCTGCGTTAGGATTCACTGTACTGCAGAGACACAAATCCAGAGCCCATTCGATAGCGCAGCTCAGGCAATGAAAGAAAGGCTGGACGCATGTGAAGAAGGAAAATCAAAACGATAATCCATAAGCTGCACTCAATGTAGTCAGAGGCAGAGCTCCATAGAAATTAAGCATTCGGTTGCAGAGCAGCAAAAGCCGGGGCAAATTGTCTTGTGGCACAGGATGTGCATCCATTCTGAAATAAACAAAGTAATAGAAGTACTCCTGCAACCAGAGCAAGCATTAAGGGAAATCCACCAAAGAGGCTGGAGAAAATCGAATGAAACAATGGCGGGAACACACCAAATATAGGGGCCGATTAGGATGGCGGACGGATTGTCGCTGCCGGGCTGGCGGTAGCCACCGCTGGCTTGGCGGGGGCAATCCGTCCGACATCTTCACTGAAATGACCTCCCGCGGTGGACAGGAAGACCGTCCGCCGCTTTTCCGCCGCGGTCGTCTTCCGACCGTGGCGGAAAAGGTCTAATATGGTGGCGGTGTCTATCAGACACCGCCAACCATATTAGGATGGGCTTTGGGGAATGCCTTTCCATGGTGGCAATGCATACGGTCTTTGCTTTGGGGGCCCGTTTGGGGTTGGGTGTGCACATTGGGGAGGTACCCCCCTGCGTTTCAAAGTACAACATGGCAGGCACCGCGCGGTGCCTGTCCTGTTGTGCTTTGAAACGCACAACATGCATTTTTAGCATTACGGCGGGCGGTGCTAAAAGCATCGCCAGTCGCAATGTTAAAAGTGCGGGATGCACCCACCACTGTGGCATGTGCATCCTATTTGGACGCACGGGACCTCCGCCATTATGGCAGACGGTCCCTTGCCACGACAGGATGGCGGACGGACAAAGTCCGTCCGCCATCCTAATCGGCCCCATAGTTTGGAAAGAAGTCACAAGGCACCTACTAACAACTTTAAAAAAGTGAGCCAGCCCTGTGGTCAAAGAAGCATTAAAGAGAGTGTGAATTAACTCCCCGAAATGCTGGGGCAGATCTGTATTTAATAAAGCATGTACTTCTGTGCGGGTGTTTGCCACGTGAAGGACAAATGTTTCACGGGCAGATGTAAGAGCGACCTCCTGCTGGGACAAAAGAGCTCTTATTCAACTCATCTTGTTGAACTCTGCTTTCAAGGTCGGAATCGACGGCCAGATGGAAACATCCAGCTTCACATGTGGAGGAGGAAACATTACGCTTTTACAACAAACTACAGGTTTGGAGACCGTAACGATGTAAGGAATTCCAGCCAGCATCCCACAACAATCTTCATTATTTAAAATTTTTTAAATAAATAGCAACCTTTTGCTTGTAATGTGAATGTGGGTGTGATAGCAGGCGTCGGTGTACCTTTTAAGACACAGGTCAAATTAGGTGCATTTTGATACACAAGCCATGCAATTGGATATTCCTACACACTAACGAGTGATCAGGTGTTGTTGTGCAATCTTCACCATTCAAATAAACCTCTTTTCCCTCCCTCAGGCATCAATAGGTAAATGGTAGCGACCAAGCTTCATGGAGATAAGCGGTACCCAGAGGTTCATACCTGCCAATAGCATAGTACTTCATGCAAGCTTCGAACTTGAACAGAGGGAAAGGTAATGTTATTAGCCCATGAACGAGCCACACAGCAGAATTTGTCTCAGCAATTGAAAACGTCAAAGGTTCTAACTTTTCAATATGCAACATAGAAAAAGTTGCACCTTTCATAGACATAAATTGCTGTTTGTCAGTCAAATTGAAAGGGGCGAACAATGAGGACGTGTTCATGTACTCCCAAGGTATTTTCCCTGTCTTCAGCGTTTGTAAAGTTCATGCAAACTGCATAATGGAACGCAGTTCATTTTGTCCATGGAAAAGCAGCTTCAATCTGGGACAGTTTCTAAGCTTCATTGTAAATAGCATATATCCACCTTTTGGATCTACCAGAAGCAGGGCCCATGACAAAGTCATTCAGATCAACATTGTCAGTCAATTTAGCCAAATGAGCTTAACTGAAGCTAAAGTGGAGTGTTTGAGCCAATTCTGACACAGCTTGCCTACGGAATAGGTAGTTACAGAATGGTCACTCTCAAAACGGGGATCCACCCTAACCTGTATGTAGCCAGGGGCTAAACCCGGAAAAGATGTTGGCAAGAATCAACACTTCTGTGCCACAACAACCAACCCTTAGGATCCAAACTGGATATGTTAAAGTAGAATTCAGCAACAGGGTCTGTAATTCTCTGATAGAAATACTAGTATTATTATCACAACCAGAGTACTCTTACCATTCTGGAAAAGAAGGAGCATTTAATTTTGTTGTTGTAGCCAATCCAAAGCAGGTGGTTTGTGAAATAGTCGAATTCAAAAACAACATATGGTTCGGGATGAGACATGCACAATGCAAAGCCTCTGTGCCTTGCACTTGTCAACTTTTAGAACCCCAAACAGATTTAAGATCAAGTGTATCTTTCCACAGTTCATAGCTCTCAATAGCCAATTGGTCAAGAAAGGACTTGGAATATAAAAAATGTGGGTGCGTAAGTCTAACTTTGGAAGAGGACTTTTCGGTCATCTTAAAATAAAATGCATTAGGATTTGACTGATTGAAATCAGTAAAATAAGTGAATCTCTTTAAAAGAGAATTTGAGCTGCCTTCCGCAGGAGCGGGGCAATGTTCCCATTGCGTATAATTAACCACATTCCTCCTTGTGTTTGCCTTATGCAGGTAGTGATTGTCATAGTGTTAATACCAGAATAAATCACCATATTTTGCTGAATCTAAATATAAATCCTCAGCATCAAAAGCAGCAAAATATTTCAAATCTGAAAACAAAGCCTCTACGGCTTGAACATACCAATCATCAGAGCGTATATTTTGTTTAACCACATCCCCCAAAGAAACTCTTAGTATGTTAGGGACATGTATAACCTTTGTGGGACCGTGAATCTGAAATTTAACAGCATCCCACACAATCCCATCTAAGACGGGCCAAGCAGTAATGTTTACAAAACTCAGGTCCCTCTTCAATCTGTGTGATGAGGAATGGGGTGCCAATGTTCCATTAAGATGTCGAATAGCAGTCCTCTCTTCAACATAGTGTCCATTCACAAGACGGAAAAAATACACCACAAAGCCAATTGACATAAACGTTAAAATTGAAAAAAGCACCAACCAAATGTAAGTCCAACGAGGAATTAAAAAATGTTTTTTAAACCATGTTGCAAAAACAGAAAGTTTTGGGACCTTGCTGTGGTAGAGTTAGTGTAAAATGAAAATCTGGACTCAGTGGCCAAACAGGTTTGTAAATCGGGCATCGATAAGTCTGTGGGGTAAGTATACTCAGTATCATCAAGTTGAGCATCAGGTGGGGTATTCAATAAAGGACTTGAAATTGCAGGCATCTCGAAGGCAACGTCAGGGCTGTTGTTAGGAGCCAGAACTAAAACAAATTTCTCAGTATTGATGGACTGGAGACTGCAGGTGTTATACTAAGAAGAATCGGCCACTCTGTGTAATTTGACATTGTCAATGGAGATGTACCTTTTTTCCTTTTGACCTGAGAGTTGAGGTAAAATGACTGTTCTTGTGCCCTGCATGCCAAGTACAGCAACTGGAGCTCGATATGAGGGACCAAATTCTTTCTTGTTCTCGATCTTCTCTTGGACCAGTTCTCCAACTCGGGGTAGCCAGCCAACTACTGGAATCTGCAACGCAGCTTCAGATGTGGAGGGCAAATGTTCCTTTGCAAGACTGTCTCTCGTCTCTTGTAGATTCTGTAAAACATTACAATGTTCATCTACTTCAAAGGGGGCAGCAGCTGCCGCATGGTCTAGACCTTCAAGGTCCGGGACAAACATTTTGTTACCAAAGAGCATCTCGTATGGGATCCGCCCACCCAGAGACCTTCTAGGGAGATTATTAAGTGTACACTGTACGCTATTGAGGTGGGCTAGCCAGTTCCGACCGGTACCTAAAACCCTAGCTGTCAATGATTGCTTTAAGTCATGGTCATCCGCTCCACAACACTATTAACCTCCGGTTTGTATGGAGATGACATTTTGACTTGGACCCTCAATGAACTCATAGCATCCTTGTACGCCTAAGAGGCGAACGCTGGACCCTGGTCCGAATGGAAGGTGCCACACGCAAAAATTCCCACAAAGACATGCAAATCTCTTATGACAGTTCATGAATCAGCACTTCGGTGGGGCCACACCCATACAAAGCGCGTGAAAGAATCAACTGCAACTAAGATGTACTTATACGCAGTATCTGAAAAAAAAGGACCGCAGTTATCCAAATAAACACAACCAAGTGGTTTATTTGAAATGTACAACTGTGTGTGGGGTGGACGCGTAGCAGTCATAGGCTTGATCTGCTGACAAACTCAAATTGAAGGACATATTCATGCGTCTGTTTATACTGTCCCCGCCACCAAAAATGCTGTTGTAGCTGAGATAAAGAAGCCAAAGCGCCCGCATGTGCGGACGCAACACCCGTGGGCAGCTGTAATCAGCGCTGACCTGCGGTCCGCGTTGTGTCACCAACATCTAGTATTTTCACATAAGGAACTTTATCAGGACTTAAATGATAAGAATACTTTGAAGGAAATCCAGTAGGATATTTACTTCCCTTCTCAGTAGCGGCAATTGCTGCCAAGTTGTCATCAGCAATCTTATTTGTGGAACGTGGAACTGCTGCAACCAAATATGTCGAAACTGCTGTTTTCGCGGCCTCATCGGCCAAACTATTGCCAACAATGTGAACTCCCACACGCTGATGACCAAGAGTATTAATTACATACACGAGTGGCAGTTGCTCTTTAAGTTCAGCCACTCGAACCCATTTCATTTTATGTTTTATTGTGCTACCTTTGGAGTCATGATAGTCATTTTTAGAGTCCAAAAGAACAGATTGTCATTGTAAGACTGGACACAGTAGTAAGAGTCACTCACAATAAGAGTAGTCACACCAGGGTCAGCGTACTCCAATGTAAGCATCAGAGCACGGAGCTGCGCTAACTGGGCGGTACAGTCCCCTAATGTCTGTGTATGCACGACATCGGACTTGAATTCTCCATTCACCATGGTACCAACTACAATAGCGCAAGCTGAGACGTAGGCGTGCTTAGACCCATGCGCAACTTGCGCAGAACCGTCAGTGTAAATGATACAATGGAAATCCTCAAAAGGGCGCATAGTCAAAGGGGCGAGATGAACGAATTCCTACTGCAAGAACTCCTGCGACCATAAGGAGGCATCAAAAATGAATGTGACATCCAGAGACGTCAATGATGTCGCCCATTGTATCCACCGTGGGTGCAAAGCTTTAGAATTAGGTACACTGGCTTTCGTCACTGCCTCCAAGGCAGGATAACGGGTAACAACCAACATGCATTTTCCCTGCGACAGTGCGCGCTCCTTCAGAATCACCATTTGCACTGCTGTCAAAACATTTTCCACAGTGGAAAACCGCATTTCAGCTGAAGTGTACAAGTGTGACTTGTAAGCGATAGGTACTGTGTCACCTTCGTTAATAGTAAGGTATGTGAAACCCACCGCCCCAGGGTCGATCCTTATCACCAGGTTGGTGTGGATATCAAGAGTCAGCAAGAATTTAGATTCCAGAAGATCAGCCTGCAAAGATTGCAAAATGGCTGAATGTTCAGGAGCCAGCACGATTTGGTAAAAGTTGGTTGTATCAAAGCATATAATGGCTTGATACGCTGGGCATATTCGGGAATATAAGTACGCCTAAAATTCAAAAATCCCAGCAAAGATTGTAATTTTTTCAGTGTTGTTGGAGAGTGCAGTTTTGCGCATTTCTCCAAGAAGTGAGGAGTCAATCCCCGACCTTCATTGTTGAGCTCATAGCCCAGGAACAACACTGTGTACTCTGCAATGTGAGACTTTGCAAAGTTACATTTGTAACCGAAGGCCACAAAATTGCAAATTATGCGGTCAACGGGGCACAGATGTGCCCATATCTCGTCGTCTGTGAGATAAATGTCATCCACATACGAATACGCACCTGGGTCGATTCTCTCTAAAAGAGAAACTATACGGGCAACAAACACACCTGGACTATTCTTATAGCTATTGCTAAACATTTGAATTTTTTCTGTGTGGTACAACTGGTGAAAGCGGTCCATTGACTACTTAAATCAGAAAGATTGTGGGCAAAAAAAACACTGGATATGTCAAGTGTGGTTTTATACCTTTTACGCACAAGACCATCCACCAAGGCAGATCCGTGGGTATTCTGTACTGCACAGGTACGGCAATGCGAGTTTAGATGCCGGTTATCCAATACTAAATGGTAAGAACCGTCAAGCTTGGTTACAGTAAAAAGAGGGTTATTCATAGGAGACACACAAGTTTCAATTACACCTTGATATTCCAATTGTTCAAGGATTTCTGCGACCGCAGCTTTCGCTTCACGCCGCATGGGATATTGAGGTTGAGGCTGTGGCATAGACCGCAAGGGAATCTCATGTTGGGGAGAATTTATCCCAACCACAGTAAGTACGGTACAAAGCAGGAGCAAGGGCCTTAGCCCACTCTTCTGCAAAATACAGCTCATGCTCCTTTGACACCGTGTGCTCGAAACTAGGGAGGAGTACCTCCTCCCCTCTCGGAGCTTCGAGAACGAAAGGTGGGGGCCAGTCAGCCCCTGCTAACAAAATGTCGTATCTAGTTGTAAGATTTTCCCAAAGTACCCCTTTTATGGTATGTTGTATGTCGCCTTCAATCAAAAGGTCGATTTCAAATAACCTATCAGGGGGAGCTACTCTAGTATAAGCTGTCTCAAAAACACCGAATTTGTCAGTCGCTGTCACCTTTAGTAGTGGACGCAGAGCCTCTCACTCTATGGTAATCTCCGCCGCGCTGTCCAACAGCGTCAGTGCCCACATCTGATTCCAAAGCTGCGTTCTCACTATCTGTGGCATATCTCTCTGTTAAAGCAGCAACTTTCTTTTTCTGAAACTGGGGTCTTTTCTGTGAAGAATCGTCTTGCTTGCCTTTTCCGTCTTTTGGGCGGAGTTGGTCGCGACTCTGCTGGCCACACCTGCCTCTGCCGCCGCCTCCACCACCGGATGATGAGGCTAATGTGTCCTGTAAAGAACGTGGAGAACGTTGATCAGGAACCTTAAAACGATCAGGTGACTTAATCGTAGCGCAGTTGCACAAATCATAAGAGCGCTCAGAAGACGCCGGCACTGGTGACACGGGACGGGACTCCCGTTTCTGTTGTTATTTTCCCTGTTTCTTGTTCCAATTTTGCTTTGGAGCTTTGGATTGATCGTCTTTTTCAGACTTCGACCCCTGAGTCTGTTTTTTATCTTTAGCAGAAAAGGGCTTGACACCTAAATTATTACGGCCTATGGTCTTATAAGCCGCCGTAATAATACTCAGTAACTGACGGGGTTTATCGGCATCGGGGACTTCGCGCAAGGCATTAGACACCTGGAAGTTCACCGCATCTCCCTTTATGTTAGAAAGGACGAGATCGGAAACTACATCAAATGCACCAACGAGTCTCATTCACAATTCAACCGCAGCCTCAGGTCCGTGTTCATCCTGAACATGTTTAATGACAGCCAGTGCCGAAGCACCTCGTGTACACTGCTGCAAAGATTCTACCCCATGACTCTCAGTCACCGGCTTCCAGTACCAAGTCCTTGGGCAAACTAATTGTAAGAATTCTATGTTTTTCTATGGGACTCGAAATAGGAAAAACTTCTTTCAGCTGGTAAAATTTCTCGGCAAGCCAGAAAGGCATATCATCCTTATCCTGGGGACGCTTGCCCATAACCGCATTGACCATGACGGGACTAAGCTTCATCCCGCTCGGTCCAGCTGGGAGCGCTGCAACACCAGGGGCCCACCCTGGAAATTGCGGGTAATATATTTAACCAAAGCCCTAATAACTCCAATTGCGGAGGTATATAGGAGACTCAACTCAGCAACGAGGGCTGCCCCCGCATGAGGATGCGAGGCAAATCCAGCCAAAACAGGCCAAGAAGCGCCTGGAATGGACAAAGGACCTAATCTAATCGCCGTTAAACTGTGGGGAAGGGCGCCATTAAACCAAACACGGTGCTGTCATGCAGAAATCGAAATTTCCTGTGTCCTATAAGGAAGGTATTCCAAAGGCACGGCTGGGTGAGTGTAAGTGTGAAACACCTGAGGAGCTGCATCCACAGCAGGAAATGTCACCCATGAGTAGAAAATCTCAAACGGGTAAGCTATCTCAGCACTCACCACTAAAATAACAGCCATGCCCTCCAAGGTGACATTATAAGCCTGCAAATGATTGCGGACCCCAATGCGACTATGCTGCGGTATGTCAATGTCACCCATAATGACACAGACAGGATAGGTACAATGCAAAGCAATATAGCACAACTGGGTAGTAATTCAAAAGGAAACCATTTTGAAAGATTCTAGCTTGAAAAGACCCATGTAACTATAGGTAGGTTTATCCATCACCACTGTTAACCGGAAACAATAGGGGAGGGGTTTGAAGACTGATATAAGCACTACTCAAGCGTCATGAAATAAGACCAACACTGTTAGGGCACCATGTTCCAGGGATTCTGCTCAGTCACCGAACTGTGCACAGAGACTCAGGACCTCAGTGAATTAGGGTGCACCTTAGTACCCATAATCCCCTACCAGATTAGCATCAGTGTCTCATTAGCTCTTCGTCCTATAGCAAAGTCACCAATGATTAGACAACCCAGAACATGCGACTTAGGATACCTCAGGTAAGGTGGGAAACATGAGCACTCTTTCGTTATACTCTCATACCAGTCCAGAAAAGGGAGTAAAGGGAGACACGAGTAAGTTTAAAATGTTTATTTTAACGCTGTGATCTCAGGTGCAGCATCTTAGCTAATACAAGCAGACATATGATAAGAAAGAAGATTGTCAGCATAGTTACTATTCCATAAAATACAAAGGGAGAAAGCATATTATAATGCTAAATGGAAACAGGTTAAATATGAACCTATATTTCACCCTCCCTTGCTAGTAGGTTATTTTATAACTAAAGAAGGTCTCTTAGGCTTGCATAGGCGACCCCATACCTCAGAGATTAGCAGGAGTGAATCACATCGAGTTCAGCACAAGCTCTCAGCATACAAATGTTCTCCAAGTGTGTTCAATCATGCCTACACAGTGCATTATTAAAGGCGCCAGTATCTGAGCTGTCCACAGCTGCATATATGTTATGTCTAGAATGTGCGCTGATCAGTTCAAGCAACAGCACTCACTGTTCAGACTAAGCTTACAAAGCAAGTCTAGCAATGTAGAAAAACAAGTTATTCTCATGTTAAGCAAAACTCTCAGTCTAACTCGAAACAATATCTAACCCGTGTGCTGTGTGCAAAAGAAAGCAAAAGGTAAAATGGTGTTTAAACTTCTAATAAGTTCATGCTAACTTAACACTGTGTAAATGCAAGGCTCAGCCCCACTTTACCAGCAGTGTGCGTCTTCAGGGTTACCAGGAGTGCTGTCCGGCTAGCCTCTGCTTAACCTGAAGGTGGAAAAGCCGCAGAGGGGCTATGACCTGGTCGGTCTCAAGTGGTCAGCTTGGGGGGGGGGGCACAAGGCGCTCAGCACCTGTACCCCTTCCTCACCGCAGTCGTGTGTGCAGGCGATGGCTGTTCTTCCCAGCGGCACCAACAGCACTCAAGCAGGCCGCTCCGGGAGGAGGAGGCCTCCGCAGCAGGTGCCCTCCTGCGGATCCCCGAAGCTACCTCACAGTCAAGCGCACCTCAGAGCCCCCGCTCCCCTGTTGACGCGCCCTCAGCGTGGGTCTCCTCTCACGCCTGCTTTTCTCACTTTCAGCAGTGCCACCCGGCTCCTCTTGCCGCCGCTGCTCGTTGGTGCCGCCTCAGTTCGCAAACCCTCGCCACTTGCCTCTGTCCTCCTACAATATCAGCCGCCGTCTCCTGCTGGTGTGTCCCGAGGGCTGTCTCCGCCGAGCCCCGATTGGTCATGGGCAGCACGGAGGGATCAGGGCCGCCACTCCCGCCTGCTCCGTCTGCGCCGTCTCTTCAGGCCTAGACGGTCGCAGTGCAGCCTCGGCCTCTGGGGGTACCTGGGCTCCCAGCAGCGCCGCACTCTAAGCCACGCCACACCTCGGGCAGATCTTCCGCTCGTCACAACAAGACCCAACCACACCAAAATTTTAGTGAGTCTGCCGGGGGTGTTTCTCCATCCGTTAACCAATTTTCAGACGTCAGCTGGGATTTGAAGCAGGATAAATGATAGGATCAATGTTCCGGGCTGCAGGAGCCTCACACTAGTGCGGCCATCTTGCTAGTGCGCCACCTAGCGCCCCCCCTGCATATTCTGATTGCCCATCACCAGGCTGATGGACCTTCCTGCGCTAAAGTGGTGAGAGGAGTTGTCACTGACACCTGAATACGGCTGTGTCTGTCCTCTCACAATGCTGTCTCCACCCCCCGGGAGTGTGCATGGAGCCAGGACAGGGCAAGGCAGAGGCCAAAAAGGGGTATAAGTATTGTACCTGTAACCCCACATCTTGAGAACACTTCTGGATCAAGAGGAGGTTCTGCCAAGAAGAAGAAGAGCTGGAGTAGCTGTAGGAGTAGAATTGCTACTTTGCGTGTTGCTGTGTTCTGTTGGCCTGCTGCTTACTGCTTCTGTCTTGGGAAGAGGAAGGACTGGACTGTACCCTCTATCCTGCTTATCAAGGTTTTCCAAGGGATTGTGTGTGCTTACCTGCTGTTGGAAGCCTCAGAGCCATAAAAGACTACATCCACAACCCTTTGACTCCTCTGCTGGGAATTCTGACATGCAAAGTGGTGCCAATTCAAGTTCTGGGCCTTTGGTGGTGGCTTTGCTGCAGAAAGAAGAAGAAAAGCCATGCTATGACCCTCTACACCTGTTTTGCCTGCTGCAAGCTTGCTGTGAAGATGAAAAAACAACACATCATGGTTCTGAGGCTGAAGGATCAACGCAGTGCCTGTTCACGGCTGGGAGAATCAAGGCCTCACCTGTTTCACGTGGCTCCAAGTTCACCACAGCGTGAGTCTGTTCCTCCAATGTCTGAAACACCTGCTTCGACTCCAACACTGGCACAGCTGTGTGGCTGAAAAACCATTGCAGTGCCTGTTTGTGGCTTGGAGCATCGACCCCAGTCTGTCCGGATTTTCCATGCATCGCACCTGTGCGCTAAGTTTACAGCACATCGCCCCACAGAAAGGAACCACTTTCAGAATTCAACACATTACTTCTCCTCTCAGTAAGGAATCGCCACTGCACTTCTGAATGCAAAATAACTGATGCTTCTATTCCCCTGAGACTCCAGAATCAACGCATCGCTGTGTTTTCTGACATCTTCCTCCTTTGTGGCTGTTTTTCATGCATTTTGACACATCAGAGGTACTTTGAGCTAAAACCAACGCATCCATAGAGTTCTATGGACAGAATTGCTTAAATCTTCAAAAAGTGATTTCTTGAGTTGTGTATGTTGGATTTTGTTGCTTTGGTCTTGTTTTGTTTAGCTAAACATTGGTTAGTTTTACAGACTAGTGTGGTGTCTATTTGAAGTGTTTTCACTATGTTACTGTGTGTTTTAGGTACAATGCTTTACACATTGCCTCTGAGAAAATCCTGACTACTCATGCCAAGCTACCAAGGAAGTGAGCAGGGGTTATCTTGGGTGAGCAACTTCCTTACCCTGGTTAAAGGAAGGGTCCCTACTTGGACAGGGTAGATACCACTGCCAACTAGAAACCCCCATTTCTAACAGTGTTTTAAAATAACATTTGAATGTTCGGTAGCTGTTAAGGGTTTAGCAGGTGTGGAATGCTGGGGTGAGAACGTTTGTGCGCTGGGAAACTAGCCAAAAACGTGGCACATAATTGTGCCTGCAGAATTTACAAAGTTGCATTGGCTGAAAGACTGTACAAATTGAAGGCGATTGTGTACGTGATGAAACGTTCATTTTGAGCTGATGATGTTCTACCCCAGACCTTGTCAAGTACCTTCCCACTCAGATAATTTTAGGTTAATGTCCTCATTACGTAATGATAGTCTTTATTACACCCAACTCTGTTCAAGGCTTTTTTGTCACATTCCTTATATTGTCTCCCTTACTAGAGGACAGGTTTCAATCTCTCCTGGATTACCTACTGCTTGATACTTAATTTATTGTCGGGTGAGTTCTGGGTTTTTTGGGGCGCAATAAGAAAAAGCGCAAAAAAAACTCACTTCAGTAAAATAAATTTGCTTTTCATATATGATTAATGGATTGGCTACTTCCTTATGACAGATTACCTAATTATATAAACACTGTAAAAAAATGAAGAGTGAAGGTCGTATTTGCAAGTATTCCTCCGCAGTAAAAAAATAATTCCCAGCACAGACAAATAACAAAATCAACTCTCACTTACTCCTCCCCCCAAAAAACCGCTGGCTCATAGATCCCAGGTTCAGTTTCAGGGGAAAGTGTAAAGAGCAGGATGTGTCTCTGTATGCCTCTTATGATCTGTTGAAACTGAATGAATGTACAACCATTTTGCTATTACCGGGCAGTGGGTCAAAGTTCTGGGGAATGTGCATCTTCAGGGCAGCAGAGGTGTTGCTGATGATGGGTCAGCTAATTTACTTTTTTTTTTTTATTATTTATAGTTTTCTAAGGCACATTTCCTTATATTGTGCAGTACCATTTGTATTTGACATCATCAAGTGCATGGCAGTAACAAAGAAAGAATCATCTTAAGGATTTTCGGGCCCCGGGCAAGACATATTTTGAAGGCCCTTGTACAGGAACAACTTTAAATTTGAATACCCATGTCCTGCTAGTTCAAGCCTGCATGATGTCAAACAATACTAAAATATATGTTAAAAGTTTAACAAGATCGCACAAAAAGTTGGAATATGTCTTGCCATAAGATGGCACTGGATAGAGAGACAGACGTAGAGATAGGCAGAGAGGTTTAGATAGAGAAATATAATAGAGAGGTCAAATACAAAGTTCGCTTTCTCAGGGGGCGCCTTGGAAGGTGGGGGCCCTGGGCAATTGCCCAGATTATCCATGCTTTAAAACGTCAATGAGCAAATCATTTTACATTAGTCTCACATTATTTCCGCACCTCCGCTAGCCTCTGCGTTGCGTCGAGGCCTCCAAAGCTACGTAGACTTATCCTGTCAGCTCAGAGGGGGCGGATTCCATCAGGCGCATGTCAACACACTAGGCCAATACCAGGCCTATAGTATTCTGAGGATGGATATGAAAAATGCAATATCTTCAACGTATGTAGACGTAACGATAAAAAGAATACATCTATATTTCCTTTATAAAATGACCTTCAAAGCAAGGTGGTAGTTAGCATATTGGCCACAATATTTTCCCAGGTTGATGTCTTTGACCACTGTAGTCTGGCATATAACTTGAGGTGGGCAGTGCAGGTCATTATGCTGTGTATCGCCCCATCCTATTAGAAGCTTTACTGGGTGTGGGAACACAACTGGTGAAAAGGTACGGAGTTTATGTGTGTGACTGAATTGAACATTACAGGTGGAAATAGGTTTGGTGACTCCAGGTCCTACACATTTTCCTTGATCCTAGGGCTAGTGCATTTTCTGAGAGAAAGAGTTGCAACCTGCTCCATTATTTCATTCAGTGAGTGGCTAGGGCCTGAGCTTTCCTGTCTAGAAGTTATTTTTATGGATGGCTATGATAATGTTTGGCGAGCATCAGAAATATTTTTTATTTTCTTTAACTTTTCAGGAGTTTTCAACTAGAGACTCTTAAATGAACTTGCTGAGTCATCCTGCATAGTTCTAAAGTCCATAAATTCTATCTCAAGTAGTAAGGGCTCAATTCTTGTCTTGGGTCCTTTTGATGGCAATGTAGGTGGCAAACCACACACAATTGTGCAAATGCATTTGACAGAGGTGAAACCGAGTTACTCTTCTGAGATCTGTCATAATACTGAGACTATAATTCTCTCCACTAATGGAAGGGTGTATGGGCAATTAATAACCAATGTGTAATTCTTTCAAGAATGTTAATCACAGGATTTCCACATTGTGCTTCATGCAAGGTTCTGAGAGACTGCCTTCAACTGATCTTAAGATTGATAGATGTTTTGAAAAATATATTTCTTGAATGTTGAAACTTCTTCATTTTACTAGGTACTAAACAACATGTATAATTTGTTCATGCAGATCACATCTTGTGTCAAGGTTATCCAGAGTTTTGCTAGACTGCAAGATCAGTGATACCAGAGAACTTGTGAGGGCAGCTGACTGGTGGGATAGCAGAGAGCTGGCAGAACTAATCGTAGAGGTGGTCACACTAATAGTGTAGCAGAGTTCCCGGAAATTAACCCAGATCGAGCAGTAAATGCAGGAAATAAAACGTTTTTCAAAGGTCCTTAAAATCGGAATATGGGATTTGAGTCACATGACACTTAAAGGTAGGAAAGTGTTAATCAAGCTGTCCAAAACCTTTGATGGCTCTTAGATTAATGGGTGTGTTTTGACTTCTTTCAATCAAGGCACGAGAGAGTGATTGTCACTTGCATCAAGATGTTACTGTCATCGCTGTTCTGTCTTACTGCACCTTTCTAAAGTGCAGCAATCCAAATAAAGACAGAGGTTGTCTAAAATAGTCCGTTATTGGGCCAGCTAAACTATTTAATGAATTAAATATGAAATTTAGAAATTAGGTTTATAACTGCCAGAAGAATGTACAGAGCTTACTCCAAATTATTTAACAAATCATCTAACAGTTGTCAGGTAGGCCTAAACCACCCTGCTAATAATGGAGCTTATGTACACCAAACGTGTAATGATTGGACCTCATTGTTCATTGTTTGTCCTTCGTTTATCTTTACCTCTTCACCTCCTCATTGTATTATATAATTGTTTATATTTGTGTACATGCTATAGTGTGCTTAATTTCAATATATGGCCTGCGGCAGTGTTCTTGTCTGGTGTGTTGAGAATGCTACTGCCAGGTAGTTGCAGAATGGGAGACACTGGACAAGGGCACACTCCCGTTGGCTCCTTTTGTAATTAGGAATAAACTCCAAAGACATACATATATATATTGTTCCAGAATCATCATTTACACAACTTTGCACATGGCGACGAGCTATATGATAGGAACTCACCAATTTTGTGCATTTCCCCTGAATTTCTTGGTGCACAGGAGAGTGGCGGCATATTCCACCAGGTGGTTTGCTTTAAGGATATTTGTGGATTGACAGCGGAAGCTTATCAGGAAGTCTAGTGTGGGGTAATTTTTGCCAATTTTTCTGGTTGAGTAAGTTGCGCAGTGGCAGACTGGTCTCTCGCGCTCTAACCGAGTGGGCGTCCTTTGGATAAGATGTCGGGCTCCTTCAACTTGTCACATGACCTACTCCTACATGCATGGCAGCCATCTTAGATTGGCCTTTTTTTCACATTGTTTGACATTAAAAGAGAGGCATTTCCAAATAAAAGCTTGTGAATTTCATTCACTGAGTCAACTATTTTCACAGACTGCCCTGGTGTTCATCTGCAGTGTGGCAGATTTGGTGCCTATCTCTACAAGGATTCTTATAGATTGCTTTGGCATTTCTCTGCCTATGTGGTAGGTTCTTGGACTTTTGTTCTTTTGCCTTGACTGAAGTGTTGCTTTTTCATAACATGGCTACTTCACAGCAAATTGTTCGGCTTGCATCATTTTTACCAGCACCAGAGCAACTGAAGATATTATGGAAAATTTAGTTTCCATCTTATGAGAATTTTGTATTGGCAGTTGATGTGGAAAAATATTTGCCAAAAAGGAAATTAGCACTATTCTGCGGTTATTTAGGCTTTGAAGGTCAAGACATTCTTGACAATCTACCCATGGTAAATCCTCCTTCTGGAGATGGATGGAATGTGTACACAGATGCATTTCAAAGACTGTGTAAGAAATTCTTGGAACAAACTAGCATCATGTTGGAACACTTTAGTTTTCTGAAGAGGCAGCAGGAATTAGATGAAACCGTTGAAGAATACATATCAGCACAAAAGGACTTGGCATCTAATTGCAATTTTGGTAACAGCAATAGATACTTATATAGGAGACCAATTTGTGTACAGTAGCAATAAAAAAAGAATACAAGAGCATATTCTGAGTTGTAGGGACCCATCACTTATTGAGTAGATAGATATGGCGTACGGAATTGAATGAACGATAGTTTCACCTTAATGTATTTTGAATGATTCTTCCAGTTATTCTACAGTTAATTTGGTACATGATGAAGAATCAATCAATGCTCTTTCATTTAAAAATAGGGTTATAACACCTCTACAAAAGAGGTCCGTTACAGTGTGTTTCAGATGTGGTTCACGCTCACATTTGAGTGAGTAATCGTCCCACTTGTCCAGCTCTTGGTAAAAAGGTGTTAAGTGCCGTACACTAGGTCATTTTCAATCTGTATGCAGAGGGAAAAGTATTGTGCAAGTGAGCAATGCACTGTTGAATGAAGTCCAAGTCAAGCATTAATGAATGCATGGTGAATGCTTGCAGAATGAATTCCAAAAATTAATTTTACCTATTGTTACGGGTGTAACATCTCACTTGGATCACAAAATAGAAGGACCTTTTCACCAGGTTCTGCTGGGTGATTTGATTCTGAACATGATGGCAGATTCTGGTGTCACTGTTACCAAAATTTCTGATCAACTATTCACACAACATTGGTCCTCTAAGGTAGTGCTTCAACAAACTGATATTATTCCCAAAGCGTATGGAGATAATGGTATTGATATGTTGTTTTTTTCCAAGAGAATTTAACGTGTTTGGGTAGACACGTTAACACAAACGTTTATGTGGTAAAAAAGGGCAAACATATTGTAGGGTGGCAGGATCTAGCTTGAATGGGGTTTAAACTTATTCCAGGTTCAGAAAATCCTGTGCAATTGAATGAATTACATGTGACAGATTTAGGAAATATTGGTGAACATTTACAAAAGGTTTTAAGAAGTTTTCCAGAGGCGTTTGGAGCTAAGGTTGATAAAAACACTATTTTAAACATGTTATAAAGCTTATAAAGCTTATAAAGCTTATAAAGCTTAAACTGAATGCCATTCCAAGTGCTCATAAGGCCAAATCACTACTAGTAAGTGTAAGGGATGATCTCTAGCAATTTTTAGACAAATTAGGTTGTGAAGTTGTGATCATGTCAACAAATTCCTCAGAGTGCGTGAATCCCATTGTTATAGTGCGCAAGAAATGTGAGGATATTCCTTTATGTGCGGACTCAATAAAAACATTGTGGATCACTGCCACCCACTCCACAAAATTCAGGCTCTACTTGACAGTATTGGGGGTTCCAAATATTACAGTCTCTTGAATTTAAGGTTTGAATACCACCAAATCTACTTGAGCCCCCCAACATATGATCTTACCACCCTTGTGACCCCTTTTTGGGCATACACATTCCTAAGATTACCTTTTGGCTTATTAGCCTCAGTGGCCACTGTTTTCCAGAAATTAATTAATCACATTCTTGGAGAAACTGTTAGTGCACAGGCCCATCAGGCCGATGTCTTTATATTTTCAAAAACAGAATTGAAAATACGACAATTTTAAAACAGATGCTAACCATCTTTAAAGAAGAATGACTCACTATAGGGTGTGATGAATGTATATTTTTTACTGACAATCTTGACTATTTGGGTCACACCATCAAATCTTCAGGAATTAAGCCAATATTTTACTCACTCAGGCAAATTCAGACATGCCCTCCCCTAAGGACAAGGATACTCTAAGGTTGTTTCTGGGCATGAGCGAGTATTATTCTAGGTTTGTTTCTGGTTATGCTTTGGTGGTTCAACTGCTGCACTCTTTACTTTACAAAGGTGTTCCTATTAATAGGCACACTGATGTCAATGATGCATTTCAGGAAGTGACTACGGCAATTCTCAATTCCCTTGTATTGTCATCTTACATTTCTGGACATAAATATTATCGTTTCGTTGATTCTAGCCAACATGGTCTGGGTGCAGTTCTATGTCAATGAATTTCAGGCATTGTGCATACTATTGGTTTTGCATCCAGAAGCCAAAAGGAAGCAGAGTCTCATTACAATTCAATAGAAAGAGAAGCTCTTGCCTATATTCTAGGTTTGTTTCTGTTTATGCTTTGGTGGTTCAACTGCTGGGCTCTTTACTTTACAAAGGTGTTCCTATTAATAGGCAAACTGATGTCAATGATGCATTTCAGGAAGTGACTACGGCAATTCTCAAATCCCTTGTATTGTCATCTTACATTTCTGGACATAAATATTATCTTATCGTTGATTCTAGCCAACATGGTCTGGGTGCAGTTCTATGTCAATGAATTTCAGGCATTGTGCATACTATTGGTTTTGCATCCAGAAGCCAAAAGGAAGCAGAGTCTCATTACAATTCAATAGAAAGAGAAGCTCTTGCCTATATTCTAGGTTTGTTTCTGGTTATGCTTTGGTGGTTCAACTGTTGGGCTCTTTACTTTACAAAGGTGTTCCTATTAATAGGCAAACTGATGTCAATGATGCATTTCAGGAAGTGACTATGGCAATTCTCAATTCCCTTGTATTGTCATCTTACATTTCTGGACATAAATATTATCTTATCGTTGATCTAGCCAACATGGTCTGGGTGCAGTTCTATGTCAATGAATTTCAGGCATTGTGCATACTATTGGTTTTGCATCCAGAAGCCAAAAGGAAGCAGAGTCTCATTACAATTCAATAGAAAGAGACGCTCTTGCCTGTTCCTGTGCTGTGGAACAAACAAGAAAATTCCTCTGGGGAACACCGTTTGAAATTTTCACAGATCATAAACAGTTATTACATCTGTTAAATCTCAATGGAACAGGCAAGGGTTCTGAAAGACTGTCTTGGTTATATGAATATCATTTTGAAATCAGATACATTACTAGAGGTCAGAATGTCAGGACGTATTGTCTCTCCAGATTACCTTTGCAAAACTCTGTAGTGGATGACCTGCAGGATGATGTAGAATATGTTGTGCCTAGTGTTGAAGATATGTTTGAGTCTCAATGTATAATATGCTACCTGGAGTGGTTGGATGCTTCGAAAAAAGATGAAGTTCTTCAAACTGCATGAACCTAACAGGTAAAGGTTGGCCCACAGAGCGGTCACTTCCAGCTCCCCTAAATCATTTGCTCAGTTATCTATTGAGTCGTCAATAAGTAAAGAGGTCCTTATGCATGCTCATATATACATTCCACCGCTTTCCCTGTGCAACAACCTCCTTGAGGCTGCTCATGAAGGACATCAAGGGGTTAGTGGCACATGCAGAAATTTAAAACAACACTTTTGGTGGTGTTTTATGGACAATAATGTTTCGCAATTGGTCAATAAATGTCAAACATGTCTCCTATCTGATAAACAGTGGAGAACCACTCATACTCTGTTACATGTAGTACTCGTTCCTGATTTGGCTTGGATCAAATTGGTTCCAGACTCTGCTGGTCCATTTGATCTCTTGCCTTCTAATAAAAAATATCTCATGGTCTTAGTGGATGATTATTCTAAGTGGGTTCAATTAGAATTTATCTCTACTTCTAACACCTCATCTGTGATTACATTTTTAAACAGAATCTTCAACTCTGAGGGCAATCCCAAAGAATTGGTAACAGATAATGAGACTCATTTTGTTTCATCTCAAATGACTGCGTTTCTTTAATCATTTCATGTCAAACTTCTTAGAGTTGCTCTTTATTCTCCTTCATTCAGTGGACTTGATGAGCATATGAAAAGGTTCATGAAGGAGGGGATACAAACAGCTTTAGCCAAAAATGTAACTGTAGAAGACTTTTTGCATAGGACATTTTGGTGTTACTTGATTATCCCACATGCTACTACTGGCATCTCACTCTTTGGTCTCTTAAGAAAAAGAAAGCCCAGGGTAAATATGTGTCCAGACTAGGTAAATTCTCAAAGAAAAGAAATCTGACTTGTTGTGCATGTAGTGACAGACAGAAAATGTTTAGTTTCACTCCTCACCGTCAAAAGATTCAGAAAGAGTATTATGAATCTAAACACAAGGAGAGAGATCAAGTCTTTGTTTTTGGTGATTGGGTGATGGTCAAAAGCCCTGTCAGGGTTAAAAAAGGGGCTTCAGTGTTTTCACCACCTGTCCAGGTTTTTAAAATTTCAAAAGGCTCACTCTTTTTGGATAAAAAGGGGTGGGGTAGCAGGAAATCAATAGTCAAGCTTACAACTGATCAGGTAAGTAGGTTTTTGTCAAACAAAAATGTACTTGTGAATGATGCAGATGATTTTTCACATTTGTTATGTGATACACTTTCAACTAAGGACAAGAATAGTGTCTCTGTTACCTCTGACTTGCACTCACAACTAATTTCAACTTCTTGTGATTTGGTGGATGAACAAGAAATTCACCCTAGTCATACTGAAGTCACTACAGGTACATTACAAGATTCGCTGAATAATAGTACTCCTATAGAGATGGTTGATTCTGTTTCCAGGATATCACGTAATAAGTCTTTACCAGTAAAGTAGAAAGATTTTTATCTTTATTAGTTTGTTGTTTTAAAAAAAGAAAATATGTTTTAATGATTGGACATTTTTGTTTTTCCTTTGTTTATCTTTACCTCTTCCCCTCCTCATTGTATTATGAAATTGTTTATATTTGTGTACCATGTGCATGCTACAGTGTGTTTACTTTCAATATATGGCCCGCAATGCGTTCTTGTCTAGTGTGCCGAGAATGCTCCTACCAGACAGTTGCAGACTGTGAGACAGTGGACAAAGACGCTCTCTTTTGGGCTCCAGTTATACTTTATAATAAACTCAGAAGACATACAGATATATATTGTTCCAGTATCATCATTTACGCTACTTTACAAAGCGTGTACTCTCGTATGGCAACAAATCCGAATTAACAAAGGAACCAGCCTCACAACTTCCTTAAATATTTAGGTTTGTTCACTGTATACCCTTTATTAGGTTTGAATATAGTAGAACAAAGCTAGATGTGTTGAAGTAGATAGTTACACACATTCAATTCTTTCAGTGTGCATAGATATCGTGTATAGCTCCATTTTAAGGACACAGGAGTAAACAATAAAAAACAAACCATGAACACAAAACGAGCCAATCTATTAACTAATCAAGCCTAGGACAGTTTTTAATGAGTCTACCACTGATGATGGAGAGTACCGCTGGGTAGGGGAGGAGAGCAGGGGGGCAGAGGGACCCTGAAAAACACAGAGGGTATCACATTGTCGAACTCCGAATATGCCTGTAATCAGTCTTCCTCTTAGCCATGTGTTGTCTGTTACCGATCTTGATTCCAACATAGTTGTCGTGTTTAGTTCCCTTACGTGATATATAACATTGTGAACACACGTTCACAGTACTTTAGTGTCTGAATTGGCCTCTGTCTGTGTGAGGAAATTGTCCTAAAGTTTGTATCTAGATACATAGCCCCCAGGACCTAACAGCACATCCAATTAAACCAGCTCCCATTTGTCCATATCTTTGATCCAGTTCCTAAGGGTTCTTGGCCAACGCCGCCTTCCAGGTCTTTGCTCTGCGCCGCTTGGCACAGTGCTAGGTTAATTAATTTCCTGGTGTGCTTACCCACAGTACACATTGTTTCAAATCACTGGGAATCAGCTGCCCAGAGAAATCTGACACAACTCCCAGCACTTCTTCCCACTATTTCTCAATTATGGGGCAGCACCACACCATGTGTATAACATACACCTCTGTGATCAGGCACCTGGGGCAGTTCATCCAATGTGCTTGGGTGCCAGGTACGTGTGATGAAAATAATTAAATTGGGTGTATCTCATCCATGAGTTCATAGATACTAGCTTCATACTCCTGAGACACCTCCCTCAATCACTAAATGACAACTCTTTGCTCAGCCGCGCCTCCCACAACTCCTTCAAACTCCACAGCTGTTCCCCCTCTTGTTCTAACAGTGTGTTATAAAGGCATATAATCATATGTTTAGCTGTGATGTAAGCACTACCTGCAAAAGTGGTAAAGGTTTTGATGTAAGAAACTGGGTTACTGGTTGAGGGGGTGGAACCCTTCTCAAGGAGCAACCCCAATTTGTCTCGGGGTGAAGTCACAAGCAAACACTAAATTAACCTCTTTTCTGCCCTGAGGGAGCTTGGCACAGAGCAGTAAGGCTCAACTTATGTGTAAAGTATGTGTGCAACACTTCAAATAGTAACACAGTAAAAACACTCCACAAAAGAATCCCTCACCTAAGAAAGCAAAGTTTAATAAGTAAAAAACGACCAGAATGACAAAAATCCAAATAGTTGAACCAGAAAAAGTGTAGAAGAATTTAGTGCCAAAAAGCATAAAGCTCCAGCTCAGGATATCTGGTCATGCTAGACCGTGTGAGAGGCTCACTTTCAGGCCGACCGCGATAGACCTCAGGTGCCCGCGTGCAACAATGTCCCCGTAGCACGCTTTATAACATGTAAAGTGTGCACAGGCATCTGAGGTCCTTCGCGCCGCCGCTTTTAAAATGCTTGCGGCGTGAAAACGGTCAGACTGTGTGGCTTTTTGTAAGTAATCATGTTAATCGCAGCGCCTGTCATGCGCTGCATTTAACATGATTACTTTAACAAAGGCACACAATCTGCCCTGCAGTTGTGCCCTATTAACAAATAAAAGGCAGTAAGTCTACTAGCACGTCATTCTTGTAGACCTGCTGCATTTCATTTGTGAATAGAGAGGGGCAGATTGTGTTGTGGGCTCAGCTGGGCAGTGTTTGGAGTCTTATCACCGGCAAGCCCAGGTTTTCTTCTTGAGAAGGAAAAAAGGGCTGGTTTGCAGTACGGGAACGTTTCAACCTTTGCACATACCAGCTGTAACAGGCATATGTCTTCAATGTTGATTCAAACATAGTCTAGGACAGAACATAGAAGGTATGCATGTTGTGTTTATAGGTACATAATATAGTTTTTGTAAATGTCGTTGTAAGTAATGTCTGGCTCGGCTCTATCAATTGTATGCCTACTTGACTTCTTGTAGAAAGCACATTTTCTAATCCACAAGAGGCCTAACAGATGCAGTGTGAAGCAGGCGAAGAAGGCGCACGGTTAGCAGTCACATATTCAACCCGTATGTCGCACACTTGACTCCACAGCGATAGGCTTCTTCACCATTCCATCAAGTCATACTTGTCCAGCGCACATGAATATGATCCCGTATCATTCCCTGTAATTGCCCCTCAGTCACTCAGAACTTACCACCTGGTTGCCTTTGACAGTGGGGGCTATCGCTTCTTCTGAACTGCTTGGTCAGGGCATCAACGGGCCTACTCCAGCCTTTAGCTACTATGGTTCTGCCCCCTCTTGCATCGCTCACGTGAACGCTCACCCACTGCCTAGCCCCACCCGCATTTAGTGAAAGTTACGATTCTGACTCAAGTTTGTTTTACTTGGAGGGAGCAGTCAGTAGAAAACTGAAATAAGTGCAAAGGAGTTAAAGTCAGTCAGTGAAAATCAATCAGTCAGTATTAGTGCATGATTACTAGCGCTCCTGAGGACCCGCAATTCTGCATGACTTTGCATTTCAGTTCAGTGATGCGGACCACCACACTGAAATGTGTTAGTCTAAGGCCTGATGCGTGGTGCTTGGCAGGGCTGAGACTTTAGAGACGATTTAAGGCCTGTCCAAAGTGGGCTCAGGCCCAGGCCCTTGACCATATCCTTTAAGGGGAGCCTCCTGATAGTCTTGCGGTGATGACCTTGAATAATTACTAATCTGATTGTTTTTAGTACTATTATTCCTTAATTTATTTTTAAGGTGGGTGATGTGTGAGAGTCTATTAAAGTCATTCTGCAAGAGAAATGATTATTTTTCATGCAACATCCATAAAAAGGTTTCTTTTAGTTCACAATAGGACCAAATATATGAGAAAAGGTAGTGTGTCACAGATATTATTTGCAGTAATATTAGTGAACTGCTGATGTGCAATAATATTGATAACACACATCACTATACCTGAACATTAGATGTAAACACATTTAGAATTCGGACAATTGAGCCTGTATACTGTCAGTGACCTAGCCTAAAAGGGCAAACAAGAGCTGAAATGAAATCATAAATTCAGACCTGTTCTGAACAGGGCCCCCCAAAAAAGGTTTGGCCACAGATCCCCAAAATCCTTAAGATGCCCCTGGTAGACTTGCTGCATTTATTTGGTTAATACGGCTTAGCTGCGCGGCCAGGGGTGTGTGGCTCTAGGGGGGTGTGACCGGTGCCACTGTACCGGGTGCAGACTTCGGGGTGTGGGTGGGGGGAACGCCGTGTTTGAAGGTATAGTATTGTTTTAATAGCACCTGCTGCGATGTTCCTTGACTCCAACAATTTTCATGCAATAATAAATATGCCAAGATAACTCGGTGAGTTTTCTCCAGTGGAACTTTTAAGGTAGAGCATAGGGTTAATATGCCTGCTGCAAAGAATGTGCACCATGCAGATCTCAAGTGCCTGGCTGTCTCACGGTGGTACCTATAAAAAAAGGCACTGAAATTGGAACGCCAAAGCAAATTCCTGCAGGGCATGGACTGCGAAGTCCATGCCCTGCAGGAACTTGGGGTGCATGCACACAGGGGGGCATAACGTGCTCCCCTGCATGTATCCCCACTATGCGATCTTGTATAGGCTCCCAACATTTCCCCATCCTATTAACAGAGCTCTAGGTGAGAATCTTTAGTGAAATCTTATATTGGTACCACCGTTGGAGTACTGTGTTTTTGTAAAGCCGAAGTGTACTTGTCTGTGTAACAAATTCATGTCATGGTGTGTGTATGTAAATTGCAAACCTGCCTTAAGAGCCTTCATGTGGAGCTGTATGTGTGGAATGCACCGTATTTGCATGTTTTAAGCAAAAGTTTGGAGTGAAGTTTCCACTGATATTTGTCGCTGCAACCATATGCGCAGCCCGTTTCTTGGCGCCCAAAGCAGTGGCTGCAGTGTACAGAGTCCTTACACTGCCACACACAGAGGAAAAAAATTAGAGGGAACACTTAAAACCCTAAACATTGAAGAGCGACACAAAGATCAGTGATTGAGGTGCAGGATGCTGATGGCAAAGTGAAAAGACCCAATTGGCATCAAGGGTGGGCATTGCTGAAGCCTTGCATTGGCAGTTGCCTTCTTGAGTGGTTGATGCTGCAGTGTGAAGAGTACGGCTGACAGAACATCTTGATGATTTGCTGTGAGTTTGCGAAGAGCCCAATAGCTTGATTTGGTTCCCTTGAGCCAAACCAAGAGTCCAGGGCTTTAGACGCACCACTTGGGGGTCAGACACTCACTGCAGCTGGGTCCAGGGTTGGTGCAGGATGTTGGGGACAGTCACGGCCGGTAGTAGGTGTAACTGCAGGGTGGTGATGTGGGGAGGGGGAGGGGCAGGGTGGGGGTAGTAATGTATGGATTATGGACTTTAACAGGTAAGTAAACATATAAATAAATAAAACAAATTTCGTTGCGAGCAGTGCATCGCATTTGGTGATGCAGTGCACACAAAGAAATTTGTTTTATTTATTTGTATGTTTACTTACCTGTTAAAGTCCATAATCCATACATTACTACCCCCCACCCTGCCCCTCCTCCTCCTTTCAAAGATTAACCGAACACGGTTTTGAAACTTTGGAATCCGAGTCATACACGCGCGGCATTTGACCCATCTGGTCCGAACACGGGAGAAAAGTTTGTTAACCTTCCACGCGGTGCTTCTGCACTGCTGGGGGATTGGATCTAAGTGCGAGATAACAGCGTTTTCTGCAGTAATTGTTGGGCAGTCGCATTCTACCATGGTTTTACCCATTACTGGCATTTCTGAAAGACTTGGGCATCGATTCTTCTGTTATACAGAGTCGGTGATATTTACTCAGCCTGGTTGCCCCTGACGAAGGGACGCCATTGTCCCGAAATGCATTGGGCTGTTTCTAAAACCTATTGATTACAATATGTTTGTTGATGATGATTAATATGCAATGATTGCATGATTTTGTTTTCTTTATGTCATTTCTCTAAAGTATTGAATATTATCTATGCTTTGTTCACACAACGCTGTATCAATTTGTGTTCACTTAAAAAACCTAATGCTTTACATGCATGAAATAATTGCTGAATTTTGCATTATTATTTGATTATTGTTAGAAAAGGTCAATAGGGTCCGGTAGGACCATTTATGCACAGTGCAGAGGGTTTACTGCCGGGTAGGTCAGTATATTATTTTTCCTTAATACATACGCTTGTCAAGACAGCAAGCGGCATACTGCAGCACCATTGTGTTTATATTGTTAAATTAGGTTATATATAGCTAACACATTAGAAAAGGTGTGCGCTTCCACCCCCTATACTTGCAGCATAGAGTGTGTTGCCATATTCCAGCGAGCTGGTGATGAGGGCTGGAGTGATGGTTTTCCAAGTGTTGACTGGGAGCCATATGAAGATTTTTCGGAGCATGCACAGGGTGTGAAAGCAGGGGGAGGCAACAGCTCTGATCAGGATTTTCACTTAAAGTTTGCTGTCCAGATTGATGGCACGGTTGTGGGCATGGTCTGTCAGAGTGGATGTGGGTCCGAGTTTGGAGGGCCACCCGGTCTGGTTCCATGGGGAGGTGTTGTTCCCAAAAATCAGCACCTCCGCCTTATCCATGTTAAGCTTCAGGCAGTTGGTCTTCATCCAGTCAGAGACACTTGTCCTTCAGTTGTGGAAGTTGGTCCATAGAGGTGTTTTTCTTTTTCAGCGTGAGAGGATGAGCAGGTTGGTGCCAGCGTAGGATATGATGTTGAGGCCATGGCTCCTGACGATGTTGACCAGGGGCAAAATGTACACGTTGGGGCTGAGGGATGCCGCAGATGATGCTCTTGGACTCTGACGTGAAGGGTGGTACACAGATTCGCTGGGTTCATCTGGTAAGGAAGAATGTAATCCAGTTGAGGGTGTCTCCCTGGTTCCTGATGTAGAGTCTCTTGATGAGGGTGTGGTGGGATACATTATTGAACACTGCTGAGAGGTCATGGAGGATCAGAGCTGTGGTATCTCCTCAGTCAGGGATGGTCCTGATGTCATTGGTTGGCAGCGGTCAAGGGGGTCTCAGTGCTGTGGTTCACGCTGAAACCTGTTTGGGATTTGTCCAGCAGGGTGTTGCTCTCCAGCTCTTCCTAACCCATGGTGAAGTCGGATTTTAAATTACAATTCTGAGAAATACCACTTTACATAGTTTTCTATCTAAGACAAGGGCAACCCTATTCACATGGAACCAGTGCATATAGTAGACTTGAAAAATAATGGTTCATGTGGATAATCCAATAATAAATAATATTTTTGTTGGCACAGTGTAAGAAAAAAGTACTGACATAGAACGCCAAGAGAGAACCTTAATACAGACAATAATAAACACAACCAAACACTTTTTTTATTTTTTTTTATTTGTCCTCATTAGCCACGTAGTCGATCCAGGGGCGCTCCAACCACGAGACCCGATTGCCTCTGTATCACCAAGAGACCAGAAAGTGATCTCCTAATACACAGGGAGGCAGACAGGATGTCTCAGGCAATGAAGAACCCTCCACGAACTATCTCCATTCGGGCCATTTATTGGCAGGTAGTCCGACAGCAATATGGCATGGGGTGCCTCCCATTGGACAAGGAGATTTGGGCCTAATCATCAGACCCGGGGGAAAAAAAAACAAAAAAAACAACAACAAAAAAACCCGGGTTAGCTAATTATTCCATCTCCACTCAATCAAGAAGTCCCAGAATCTCACAGAACGAGGACTGCATATTCTAGCTAGATCTACCTTTGATGTTGCATATAGTGAGGACAGCCACTCTGCATGTGTCGGGGAGTTCGTACTAACCCAGTTTTTACAGATTTCTCTTCTTGCTAGTAGAATAGCATAGTATAGAAATTCTCTTTCTAATCCCTTAATGTTCTCGTTTAGACCAAAGATCATTAAAGACCATGAAAGTGGGATAGAGATTCTGAGAATTGATTCGAGTGAAATTTTGATTTCTTGCCAATAAGTAGCGATGTTCGGACACGCCCAAAACATATGTAGGTCTGAGGCTGCTGGGAAAGAGCATTTACTGCAGCATTTCCCGGGTTGGAATTTCGAGAGTTTCTTGGGGGAGTAATACGCCCAATGTAATGTAAAGAATTGATTGCGCCTCAGCCATGCTGGCTTTATGATTTTGTAGAGAAGGGTAAAGGATTCTACCCATCTGTCCTCTGCCTGGAGTTCTCCCTCTCCTCCCCACAGTTTTACCGGAAGGTTGAGCTCGCCCTCTCCATCATCTATGATGTTCCAATAGTAGAGTCCAACTTCCTTGCCTCCCGCGGGTTTCTCCACTAAGTTGTTTTCTAGGGAGCTGCATTCACCCATTGCTGTTTTTTTCTTAGTTTGAGTTCGCAGCCAGCTGGCCAGTTGTATATATACAAGCCATGAGAGTGATGTTGTTACCCTGACCTTGAATGTTTCCCATTTCATGAGGGATCCTTCTACCACTAACTCCCCCCACCGTGTTATACCTGCGTCCAGTAGGACCATTTTGACTGTCTCAGTATATTGCGGTGAGAACCCAGGTAACTCCCAAATCGGTGCGTAGTTAGAGAAATCCCAGCCTTGGATTTGATTTGTGTCCATTCTTTTATGGGGCCCAGTAGTGACTTTAGCCTAACTTTTTTAAAGAATTTCTGATGGCCGAACTTAAACAAGAAGCCATTCAATGGAAGGTCCGAACCTGATAGCATTGCCTTAAACATATTGCCATTTGCATTGTCTAACGGAATCTTAAGTAGCATCCTGGAGTGAGTCAGATGGAACGCCCAAGCGTAGCATTCCAGGTCTGGCAAGGCGAGCCCCCCCTTTTCTCTTCTCCTTCTTAGTTTCTTCCACGCCAGTCTGCTTGACTTGTAACCCCAGATAAATGAGTTAATATTTTGTTGGCATTTTGTAAGTTGTTTGGTTTCAAAAGTTAGTGGGATGGTATTAAAAATGAATGTATATTTGGGGAGAATGCTCATTTTAACCAGACTGGTTCTCCCATAAATGGTGAGCGGGAGAAAGGACCAGGATTTCATCAAGATTTTAGATTCACGGGAAATCCGGTCTAAGTTATTTTGAGCCAGAAGATTTAAATCTTTGGTGATTGTTATTCCCAGGTATCTCATTGAGGGTTTTACCGGAAGTTGAAAATTTGTAATATTCCAGGCCATTATTTCTGTCTTTCCGGCGTTTATTTCATATCCAGAGAGTTTCCCAAATTCCTCCGCCTTCTTTATAACAGTTGGAAATGCCAGGGCCGGGTCCGTTGTGTAGATGAGGATGTAGTCAGCATATAGTCCAACTTTCTTCTCCCATCCAGAAAAAGAGAAGTGCGGGATGTTAGTATCTTCTCTTATGGACTGAACGAATGGCTCCATGTACAAATTGAAAAGGAGGGGGAGAGGGGGCACCCCTGCCTTGTCCCTCTGCTAATTTTAAATGGGTTTGTTCGCGAGCCATTGACTAACAGACAGGCTCTAGGGTTTTTATGTAGTAGGCCTATCGCTCTGCAAAATTTAGGACCAAGTTGAAATTTATCCATTGTTGCATTTAGATAGGACCAATTGACTCTATCAAAAGCTTTTGTAGCGTCAAGTGCCAATGGTTGCGAGGGGTAGAGAAAAAGTTGAGGCAATGTCAATGGCTCCCACAAAGTCATATGTTAAATCAGCCAGTTGTCGGCCTCTAATAAACCCCTTTTGATCGTGATGGATAATTGATCCAATCTCGCTACCCAATCGTGCGGCCAAAATTGACGCAAAGATTTTATAATCACTATTGAGAAGCGAGATTGGACGATATGATCCACACTCTGCTGGGTCTTTACCTGCTTTTAAAATTAGGGCTATATTTGCTTCTCCCCAGGAGCTAGGTGGTGTCTCGCCCCTTATTAATATATTATTAAATAGGATCGTTAGAACTGGGGTGAGGGTAGAGTTAAGTACCCGGTATAATTCCCCCGGAAGACCGTCCGGTCCAGAAGCCTTTCCCTGTTTTAGCTGTTTAATACCATTTTCAACTTCTGACTCTGTTATTTCTTTATCAAGGTTTTCCCTTTGGGGCCTGTTTAGCTTCTGGAGAGTTACCTTATCCAGCCATTCCAAACTTTCCTCAGAATTAGTATTGATCTCTTCTGTGTAGATGTTTCGAAAAAACTCACTGAAGGCTTCACCGATGTCAAAATCAGTCTTCCTATTGACCGTTTCTCCAGTCACTCTCACTTCTTTAATATAATTTCTAGTCTGGTCGGCTTTTATTTTCCAGGCTAGCAATTTCCCAGCAGATTCGCCGTATTCAAAGTGCGAGAGTTTACTGGCCTGCCATAGTTTATTCAGTCTCTCTTGCAATAGCGTTTCTAATTTACCTTTTAATTCTCTTTTCTCCTCTTGATTAGCTGAGGGAACTTGATTTGCCGACTCCAAGCAATTCAATTCTTGCTCTATTGTTAAGATCTCCTCTCTGTATTTCTTTTTCCTATAAGAAGCCCTGTTAGTAATACAGCCCCTTATATAGGCTTTCCAGGCCTCCCATACACTTACCAGAGAGGCAGAGCCTATATTCCACTCTAGAAAGGAGGCGGTTTAAGATATGAGGTGTTCTCTTTCCTCTTCCTCTAATAATATTGTTCGGTCGAAGGACCATGATGCATGAATAGGTTCCTGCTCTAGTATTAGCGAGAAGAGGATAGCTGAGTGGTCTGATAGATGCTGAGGTAGATTTATTAGATTTTTAATATGGTCTTTTAGAGAGAGGCTAAACAAGGCATAATCAATTCGCGATTTATGTTTGTACTTATAATTATGTAAGGAGACTCCCATGGTTTTCCCGGCTCTTTGCCTCCAAAGATCGTTTAGCCCCAGGTTTGACATGCAGCTCTGGAGCGTATCCCTCATATTATTTTGCACTTAAGCCCTGGAACTGGGAGATTTATCCAATTTTGGATCTAGCACTAGGTTGAAATCTCCCATCCATATTATAGGGTCCGAGCTGGTAATCAGATGGTTCTGTAATATGTTTAGATAAGAGGAGTCATCCTGATTAGGGCCGTAATAACTAACAAGAGAAAGGCACCTTGATCCTAGTTGGACATTAGCTATCAGCCATCTACCGCTCGCATCCGTTTTCCAGTCCGCGATCTGAGCCCTTACTCCCTTTTTGAAAATAATGGCAGTCCCACGAATACTGGCGTTGTGGTCTGTACTTATAAATTTGTCCACCCATTTAAATTTTTTTAGTACGTCCGTAATCTCCTGTTTATTTAGATGTGTCTCCTGGATCGCCATGATCTGAGCGGGTGAGTCTCTAAGGTAGTGCATGATTTTATGTCTTCTCGCCCTTACTCGCAGACCATTAACGTTCCAGGATAAAAATCTAATATCTATCATTTAATTTTGCCATCCAACTGCTCTACTGCTGTCCTGCTGGTTATCTGCCTATCATTTTCTGTTTTAGCCAAACATTTATTGTATCGCACCTTTGGATCAATGTTTTGTGAGGATTTAAGATTTAGCATATGAGGGCCTTTTTTTTGTGCTTTTCCCCCCCTCCCACCCCTGGAAACCCCCCCCAACTTACTCTGGCTAGATGTCTTGCCAGTTTATCGTCCCCCGACGTGCTCCTGTCTGGTGCCCTCGTTATCTCATTTATCGGTCAATATACTCAATATTATATAGGTGATGAGTATTTGATTCTATTTTATGTTAAATATGTTGTTATTATTAATCTCCCTTAGATTACAAAAAGTGCCGAGTGATGGGGCATAGATCGTAGAAAGAGTTGGTCTTGATCGGGTCTTCTTATCAAAGATGATTTAAGGGAGAAGGGAGGAAGAGATCCGATAGTGGGATTTTTTTTAATTTTTTGTTTTCCTTCCTTTTCTTTTCCCTTTTTTTTATTCCTTCTTTTCTCTCATCCTTCCTTTCTTTCTTTTTCCTTTTTTCTTTCCCCTCTTTCCCTTTTTCCCCTTCATTTTACTTTAGCAGTTAACTTTCTTATTTTTTCCTCTTTTTTTTTACCCCCTCTTTTTTTTTTCCCCGTCGAATACTCATTTACTTCTCCCTTTTTATAGTGTTTTTTTTCTCCTTTTTCTTTAATGCTTTATCTGTTTTATTATATTTTCCTTGACCCAGTTTTAACCCTATTTTATCTATTTTATACATTTGTTTCCCCCATCCCTTTCCTATCCTTCCCTTTTTTTCCCTTCCCTTCCCTTCCTTTTTTTTTTTTTTTTTTAAATCATGGATCATGGGTTCTACCTCTCCTTAACTCCGCTCCTTTTCTTCATATTTTTTTCTTTATTTTTTGCTAGCTACTACTAGGTGTCAAGGGGTTTTTGCAGATTCACTGATGGAGGCTAGTAGCTCATCCGCCTCGAGAGGAGACTTGATGTTGTACATTTTGTTATTGAACATTATCTTCAAGAAGGCGGGGAATCGCATCTGTACAGTAGCTCCCAGTCCTCTAAACTTCTCCATCCGCTGACCGAGTTCCCATTGCCTATCCAATGTAGTTTTGGATAGGTCCGATCTAACTTCGAAGGGGAAGTCTGAAGTTTTCAGGGTCTTGATTTTAAGTGCTAAATTCAGTATCCTTTCCTTCAATGTATATGTTAGAAAGTTTACCAGAATCTTTCTAGGTTTGACTCTGCTAGGGTTGAGACGGAAGGGATCACGGTGTACCCTCTGTATGTCAGACTCCAGTTCTGACACAGACTCCTCCAAATTAAGGGAGTCCTTAAGTATGGTTGCCACAAAGTTCTTGATATCCCCTCCCTCTTTCCCCTCCGGGATTTTTAGCAACCTCAGGTTGTTTCTTCTTGAAAAATTTTCAAGGGACTCAACCCTTTCTTTAACTGCCACTCCCTCTCTCCTTAGAGTCAAGATCTTAGCTTCTGCATGATCCAGTTTTGCTTTGAGTTCGCCAACAGTATTCTCTAGGCTCCCAGTTCTCAGAAAGAGCCCGTCTACTTTGGTCTCCAGATTCTCACACATAGTCCGGATCTCAGTCTGATTTTGTCTTGATTCCTCAAAGCATTTTTTTGACTCCTCAAACCCGTTCCTAATCTTCCTCCTCATACTAAGAAGTATATGTTGGAGGGTGTTATCGCCATCATCTTCTTCATTGCCCCCTGAGCATAGATCTGGGTCTTTTGCTGCGCTTCCTGTCTCATCTAGGTTAGCAACTGGGTGGTCTACTGGGGCGTCATATTTGTAGCCTGCTTCGCTACATCGCCCATCTTTTTACCACCTGCCTGCTCCACCGTCACCGTTGCCTCCACTGCTGTCTCCCCGAGGTTGCTCAGAACAAGTGACGAATCAGAAACTTCAATTGGGGTAAGTGTGTTTTGCGTATTATACAGTCTTTGAGATTCTTGAGATACTTGATTTATGTTAAGAACCTGAGGCAGGACCTTAAAGTAGGACTTCAGTGAGGGTGTAATCTGGGTGGCTTTGATCTTTTTGGAGTTGCACTTATTCTGACTCTCCTTATGGGGTAGTTCCTTCGGGCTAGTGTACAGTGGCTGATGTCTCTTGCCTCTTCTCGGCGCTCTTGGGGCCAGAGATTTTGTTGATTCTAGCTCAGTTTCTGTCTCTGACTCTGTGACAGTTTGTTTCTCAGGGCTTCTTTCAAGTTCTTGCGACTGGCCTATATCCCCAATTTCCGCAGAGCCACCTAGATCTTTATCCTTGTTACTCCCTTTCCCTTTCCCCTTCGCCTTTCGTTTCCCCAGGTTTCCAGCGGTAGATCCCTTCTTTGCTCCTAAATTCTTTTGCTGAGGCAGTACTTTGCTGTTTTCCTGGGCAGGAGCTACACAGGGGAAAATTTGCAAATTTCCCTTAAAACTAAACAGATTTGGAGTAGGGACTGGGTGAAAACCTTTTCCAATATTCTGCCCAAAACTAGAGTCCTGATTATCAACAATACCTGAATCTAGTATGGGGCGTTTTTCTCCCTTCAACTGGCTCCCTCCCTGGTGAACCTCCTTACCACACCATGTATTCGCTGCTGGCGAGGTTGCTCTCCTCGAAGAAACGCGGTGTGTGGCAGCCCTCCGACTTCTTCGCTGCTCCACGGCTGCCTCTCTCCAGCGGTAGGGCGCAGGAAGGAGAACCCGCCCCCAACACATCAGCTGCTCCGGCCGCGGCATTCTGGTGTATGCCGGCGTCTCTGGGCTGCCGACCACGGAGCTACCAAGCCGCCGATCCACCGATCAGCAGCGGAGTTTCCTCGCACCGCTCTGATTCCGTCTCCTACAAGCCGCCAGAAGTCTGCTTAAACAGGTACACTACGACCGATGAGTTTACTTAGTCGGTCTGGGCATCTCAGCTAGAGACTCCGTCGGGACGACCGCGCTGCACTAGCTAGCGGCCGCCATGTTTTTCCAATAATAAATAATATTTTTGTCGGCACAGTGTAAGAAAAAAGTACTGACATAGAACGCCAAGAGAGAACCTTAATACAGACAATAATAAACACAACCAAACACTTGTTTTGCAATAAAATTAATACATGTATTGTAAATCATGTAAACCATACTCAGTGTCCCCAGTGAAGAAAGAACCAACAAAACAAGGGAACAGAAGATTTTGTTTCATAAATTGAAGTTTCTTTACACATACTGAGGACACTGAACACGGGTTCCAAGATGTACAATACAGTCATTATTATTTTGTGTTACAAAATAAGTGTTTGGTTGCGTTTATTATCGTCTATATTAAGGTTTTCTCTTGGCACGCAATGCATGTGTTTATTTTTGCCATCGTGCCTACAACAATAATATTTATTATTGCATTGTCCACGTGAACCATTGTTTTTCTAGTCTTCTTTTAGATAGTTGGCATTACCTTGATTTAGCCATTTGATGTTTGTAGCCCGTCTCTGACCTCATGACTGGGTGCAGTTGGCAGTTGGGCTTTACCTATTCCTTCTATAAAGCCACATACAATCGGAGCCTAGGTGAGTCACAATGGGCCATTTCTAACATGATGGCAGAGGGGAACTGGGCACAGCCTCCCTTAAACCTGAATAGGCTCTGTCCAGTTCACAAACAAAGGGCTGAATCCCCCCCCCCCCATTGTGAGTCTGGAGCCTGGGCACGTAGGCAGGACCTCTGTGCAGTTGAAAGGCATGTCTTTGAAGTCTTCACCACTTCAAAGGCACTGCAGGGTATAAGTACTGGTCCTCAGACAACATAATGTCCGTACACCTCTGGGCCTGTGGATACTCTGCCAGAAAGAAAGACATCTGGACTCTTTCTCTGCTGTGCTGATCTGCTGCCTGCTGCACTCGTGCCTGGGTGAGAAGGACCTGAGTCTCATTACACCAGAACCCTGAGTGACCCCAAAGAATAGTTGGCTGACCACCTGATTGGACGCCTAAGGGACATAACAGGCTTCCAATGCTTGCACCTGGGCTCTGCCATCTGTGCTTCTAATCTGCCAAGTGGAGCTATCCCAGTCCGGACCACTTGGAAGCAAGCGTAACAGAACCAACACATCTTCTCTGCTGAGCGATGCATCCTCGAGCAAAACCGGTGCATTCCTTTTGGTTGAGCAGCGCATCCCTAGCAGAATCGACACATTGCTGCTTCTGCGTGGATTTGACCCATCGCAAAAGACTCACATCGCCGCCTCCTCACGCATCTTGAGACTGACAATACATCTACAGAACTGCCGCTGCACAACACTTTTCCCTGTGCAAGCTCATTGCTTCCCTCCTTGAGGGCAACCTCAACAATGACGACAAAATGCTGCATCACAGCTTCACTACTCATCAGAACTGATGCATCACCTCGGCTGCACCTCGCATCCTCGACACCGGACTTCACATTGCAAGTCCCATCGACAGGGTCCTTGATGTCACCGCATCAGCACCGCAACACTGCTTCACCGCCTCTTGGGACCGACACATTCTCTCTGCTGTGCAACACACCTTAGAAGTGGATTTATGTAATGCTCCACAACCTGGACCTACAATACTTTGTTCCTAATTGAGTCACTGTAGCCAGCTTGTGGTCCATCAGGGCCAGCCTGAACTTGAGAATTTGTCTCAGTCTAGAATGACGAGATGTCCCCAATAGCACTATTTTTCACTATAAACTTTAAAAATCTATGACTTTGGTTCCACTGATTTTAGTTTTGTAGTTTTGGTCTTGTTTTATGTATTAAATTCGGAACGATTTTAGTAACCTGGTGTGGAATCATTTTGTGTTGTGTATTCACTGTTTTACTCTTTTGAAGTGTTGCAGAAATACTTAACACAAAACCTCTAAGATAAGTTAAGCCTGACTGATATGTGCCATGCTACCTGAGGGTGAGTACAGGTTAATTTAGAGTTTCTAGCACTTAATCGGAGTAGCATTCTGACTGCTACTTGACCCGGGCTTACACCTCAGTCAACCAGTAACCCAATTTCTCACAGCCACTTTCAGTAGGTTGTGGTCTCCCTATGTACTCTTTGTTTGCAGACAGTGTGAGTACCCTCTTGGGTATGCCCTCACGTCCTGTGTCTCCATGTCCTATGGAGTCACCATCCATCTCTGGGCCATCAAAGCTGCACTGCTGTATAATAGAGCTCATAATTGTTGGTACCAAATTTGCCTTGGTCCAGAGGTGCAGAGACTTTTTTGAGTGCTACGCAGCAACGGCCCTCCCCCTAGATTTCAGAAGTGAGCATGGAGCGCAATTCTTTGAAGTACAGTTCCTCCAGTAACACCAACAATTGTATGATAAAAAACAGTAGTTGGGGAAGTATCAGCATATTTGTGATTGCCAATCATCCCATCATCGGGACCAGCAGCATTCTCCAGAACAGCAGGGATTGTAGTGCTGAGGCGCTTGCTCTTCCAAGTTACCATCTAAGAGGTGCTGCTCCTTGTGAAAGATATGGACTCCCAAAAACTTGACAGTTGTGAATTCCATTTGAAGCCTCTCTGTTGAGAAGCAAGGCTGTGGTATCTCCAGTCATTTTAATAGTGGAAACAGACAAGACTTGCCCCAGTTTACTCTTATTTCTGAAGCTGCACCAAAATTGCAGAGTGCAAGATAGTACTTTGAAATGCTGCTTTGTGAATAATGATTAAGGCTTCATCCGCAATAGGGAGATGATATGTCAGTTGCTACCAACGGAAATTCCTCATGTGGTACCATGTGTTCTCTGGAGGCAGGCCAGGGGTTTCATTGCTAATGCAAAGCTGATGGGAGAAATATGGCACCCCTGCCTGGTGCCCGCTGCATGTCAAATGCAGATTTTGTCCAGTGTGCACAGTTGCTCGCATCTCGGTGCACAGGAGCTGTAACCAATGCCGAAATCCAAGGGCCAATTCTGTAGATCTCAGGGCCTTCATCATGTCCAACTTTTCCAACGCATGGAACGCCTCCTCAATGTCAAGAGAAGTGACCTAGTTGTCGACCTGGTTACCCCTGGACCGGTCCATGACTCAAAAAACTGACTGAGGTTCAGAATGTATTCCAACCTGGTATGAAGCCATTTTGTTCCTGTTGTATCATAGTCAGGGCTATGGGCAGCAAACAATTTGCTAGCACCTTCCAGAGTAACTTGTAATGTAAATTTAGCAGTGATAAGGGGCAATAAAACTGCAACATTAAGGGGTCCCTACCGGGCTTAGGAATGACCACAATCAATGCACCTTCATTGAGGTTGGGAGTTTCCTGGTCGCTCTCACCCCATGGTACATATGTAACAATGTAGGAGTTAGGTCTGGGTCGGACGTGGCATAGACCTCCATCAGGAAGCCATCTAGACACATGCTTTTGCCCCTTGCCATTCGTGTGATGGCTATTTGGATCTCTTGAGTTATGATCAGTTACTCTCATTTCTGCTTTTGGAGTGCACTGACAGTTGGAAGGTGAAGGCTTGTACTTTGGTGTTGTCTCAAATTGGGTAGAGTAATGTGTTTATTGTACAGTTAATTAAAACCTTTACAAAAGTTGTCCCTCTCTTCTAAACAGTAAAACATCAATTTAAAAGGCTGATAGCCACAGTTAAGAGCATACATTAAAATTACAGAAGAGATCCACTCCCCCAGCCTTGGTGACCAATAGTCCTGTTTCTTCATCTTAGGGTAGAGGGATAGTGTGCTGCCTGGTAGGAGTGCATTACCTTTTTAATTGCAGCCTGGGTGTGGGCTATCTCTCCCTCCCAGGTAGAGATCGCTCCTCTCAGTACCCTAGGACTCTCCGAGAGCAGTAGCCAGGCCAACAGATGCCCTGCCATATACGCCTCCACTTGCTGTTTTGAAATCCTACTTTGGTAATCTACGTGTCTCATTTTACCCTGAAGGGCTTAGCATTCTGCCGTTACTGCCTTTACTGTGTTGGTTGTTGTGTAACATGACCCTCGGAAAGAGGAAAGAGCATGTGTAACCTGTCTTCCATCTCATAAAGCTCATCACTCAAACTACTTTGTACCCCATGTGTGGTCTTGATACACAGACTCCTCCGTACCACCTTAAAGGCAACCCACTTGACCACAGTGTCTATTGAAGTGCCCTCATTTTCCTCGAAGTATCTGGCTATGTGCTCCACAACGTTCAACCAGAACACCACATCCTGAAGTGCCTCATGGTGCAGTTTCCATTTGAGAACTCGCAGTTACACCCAACCCCAGGTGAATGTCAATTTAAGTGGACAGTGGTCCGACAGCCTTTGACCAAGGTATTTCACATTCATCACCCTCTCTGCCCTCACTGTGTTGCAATAAAATGTGTCTATACATGTATATAATTAATATCGAGGGAACATCACCATCTTAACCAATTCTACACTAGCTAAGTTATCACAAACAACAGAAAAATGACAAAAAACACACCATTATATCAGACTCCTAAGTACTCTGTCGACATTCAGAGTACACTTCTTTGATGGCATGTGTCTTTAACTCGATGTGCAATCTGTATGCCTGAATATTTGAGACAATTCACCAACATCTTGAGTCCTCACACATGAAGACTGCTCAATACCTCATACCACTAATGATCCATCAGGAGTAATCTGAACTTATGCTAGATCATGGAGAAGGTTGAAAATAAACCAAAAGTTTCCAGGAGGTATTGATTCTAAGGCATACCAAAAATAGATTAAAGTGTCATCAAAGTGCTTTTACGTATCCTGATACTACACTGAGCCATGTAAATTCGAAGCATTAAAGGCTCAAACAACAGAATGAAGAGCAAAGAGGGCAGTGAACACTCTGGTCTTGTGCCCCACTCCAAATTCCAGCTATCTAAGTTTCATGTTTTTATTTTTTTGGCTGCGGGGAGAATAGTGGAGGTTTACGACAACCTAAGAAGGAGGAGCACACATTTGTTAAATCACAACTACAGTTCAAAGGTAAACTGACAATCAACTCTGTTCAGTGCCCTTTTAATGTCTAGGGACATGTACCAGTCCTTAAGTTAGGAGTTGTATTTCTACTTGGTCACATGAAATGGGGATATTAGTTGAGATGGGGAAGGGCCCCACTCAATTAATAAATGTGATCCTTTCTAGGGTGAACTGCAAAAGACCCTAAATAAACCTGTGCTTAACCCTCTGGTATTCTTGCACTAAAGCAGACAGGCCTAGCCTAGAGGCATTGTGTAAAATATGTATGCAGCATTCAAACAGTAATAAAGTGAAAACACAATACAAGAAAAATCACAAACCAATTTAGGAGAATAGAGTAAGTTTTAATAAATAAAATGTCCCCAAAACAACAAAAACCCAAAAAGCATAACGGGGGTTATGATTTTTTAAATACCTACATTTTAAAAACCATGTACTCTGCCCAGTAAGCCTTTAGGGCCTTCCTTAGGGGTGGCTTATAAGTATTAAAAAGGAAGGTTTGGGCCTTGGAAAAAGGTTTATTTTTCTTGGTTGAAATGGCAATTTATAACTAGACTACAGGGATGTGGCCTGGACTGCAAAGATGGCGGGCACAACTTCATGAGCTCCCACACCCACTGTTCCCTAACTGCCCATTACGGGTGCTGTCGTGCCCTACATGCATCACTAACAACCGCTAAAATTCTCCGAAGGTGGTGGGAGAACCAGGAGTTGCATTTGGTTGCCCGGGGGCTCGAGAAGACAAAAGCATGGCCGCAGCCTGTGGTGCTGCTCTCCCAATCTGAAAGGCTTACCTTGAATGTCGTGCCTGGTGAGACTCATGGCTTCCCGTTTCCCACATGAGGTTTGGATTGTGAGCTCTGGCTGGGAAGACCGATGGTGGAACATCTGCTTGGATCGCCAGATCCGATGCTTCTCTGACCAGCACCGATCCGATAACAGAGAATGATTAGTGTTGCACATCTACTCCCCAAGATACAGTGAATCAGTGAGAGGGGTACTCTGAGATCATGTCTCCCTCACTGGGTGTGGCAGGCATTACACTGAAAATCCAGGCCACTGCTGGTATGACCCCCCCCAGGGCCCACATACCATATGAGAGAGGAGGCCCAGGACTGGGCAGTTGGGGGAGACTGGGCCCAGTTATTTCCTAGCAACGCTGAATGTATCTAGTCCACTGCTGTTGCCTGGTCTTTCTGAGATCTGACCCATCAGGGTCACTTGAATGGCACATTGTGCACATTGGGGCCCATGTACCTGGAGCGCCGGGGAGCCTGAAGAGTGGGAAGACTGATTAATCCTGCGTGCCCTGTACTGGGGGTCCCCTCTCATACCATTCAGATACAGAGAAACACCTCTTGCTATTCTGCGCACGGGATGGCTGCTACTGCCTAGCGACTGGTGGGGTTGGCCTGGTGCCGATTACTCGTACTTCCCCGGACCCAGCTCCAGGCTTGCCTCATCACACAACCCTCCAGTTCTTGAGTCACTTGCACATCACTGCCGTATCATGTTATTTGGTGAACTGCTCCACAGAACCCCGTGGCCCGACTTGACCGTCTCAATATGGGCTAGGACAAAAGCACAGTGGGTCAAGCTAAATTGGATAAATATAATGTGCCGATAGGGAGACCAAAGGGGACTTCATTCAGCAGCCCTGGGGCCGCAGCTCCACCACAGGGCAATAATACAGGGCAATAATACATTTCAGATTTTACAAGCCATTCATAACTCCAAGACACTGCTGGAAACGAGGGTAGATGTGAACCTACTTCACCAAGATCTTTGCAAACTTTTGAGAGGGTCTCGGAGGCTGTTGAAAGGATCTCGTTCCTGGAGGGCAATGTGAAGCATCTCTCCTCTAAACTCTCCTCGTTATTCTTAGGTGCTAAATCCCTCCAGGACCAGGCCAAAGATGCCAAAAACAGGGCAGCTGAAAGAAACTTTGTTTCAAAGGCTTCCTCGAGGGTTGGGATGGATAGACTTCAAAGGGATTTCTTGAACAATAGATTCGATCCTGGATAGACCCAAAAACATCTCTCCTTTATAATGGTGTGAAAGCACCACTCCCTGGCTCAGAAGCCTCCCCCAAGGTCCCCACCAACACTGATGATAGCGTGGTTCCTAAAGTATAAAGACCGGGATGCAGATTCTCCTGTCCACCCGAATCACAAAGGACCTCTCATTCCAGTTTGAGTGTGTTTTTATCTTCACAGACTACACCCACTGGGTTCAAACGCAGCATAAATCCTTCGACCTAGTCAAGCTCAAACTGTGAGCTATGCATTTACCCTACATGCTCCTCTATCCTGCTAAGCTGTGGATGAACCCATCTTCTTCAATCCTCCAAAAGAGATATGGACACGGCTTACAGAGCAGCGTCCTCTCACACCTAATGGACCATTTCCATAGGAATCCTCTGAGGCGTCCTACAAGTCAGATCGAGGCCCTGGAAGGTCACGGGGCAGGTGCCATTGGAAGCGGTCACACCATTGATGAGTGGGGAGACAGAGAGTGGACTTAGCCATGAAATCCGAGGGAGAAAGGGGCCGGCAGCCAATGGGCACCGCCCAAGCAACCCTGGAAAAACAAAAATCTTCCTATGGACCAAAATTCGGGCTGACTAGGCACATTGAAGTTTTGACACTATTGGCATGCCAGAACCACTACATCCTACAAGTATATTGTTAACCACTATGGAGAACAATGGGGGGGTTTCAACCTGCCTGGATACTCCTACCCCTCATAGTTCCTTAGTTAGTTCTACACAGTTGGGAATGAGCGGCAGATGCTTCTTGGGTGGGAAGCATAGGGTGGGAGGAGTTGGGGGATAGGGATGTTATTTTGAATGTTTACTGTTGGTTTTAAAGGTCCTGCTTCACAATTTATCCAGTGTTGCAAACTTTAATGATCCCAGTCCCATTGCGGAGTGGCCACCACTGCCACTCCTTTTGTTGGTCCTCCTCCAAGGAATGTATGATGGTATTCTGCATGTGTTTAGGATGCATGAACTCTGAACATTGTTTTTTGCACAAACGCATCTTTAGGACGCATTTCTTCAGCACGCAAGTCATTTTAATGGATGTTGGAATAGTTTAATTTACTACTAGTCTGCACAACAGTAGGTAAGGTGTTGGACTTTAAATCCAACACCTTCCCACCCTTAAAGCAAGTTGTTACGTGTTTGTTCTGTTGCCGACGCTGTGTTGGCACAGCTTGATTCCGGCTTTGTCCAAAAGCACGATTCCCCCTCCAGGGCTGATGGGGTAGCAAATAGGGAGGGCCAAATGCCATTTTTTCTTGCCACCTTCAGGACTCAGTCTCTGACAATGATGACATGGAATGTCAACAGAATCCTTGATTGCATTAAATGGCACAGCAGGTTCCTCTTTTTAAAATGCTACAAACCAAGGATAGTCCTTGTACAGGAAGTCCACCTACAGGGTTAGAACTGCCACTTTCTGGCTCGCAGGGGATACAATAGGATATTTTACGCAGGACATACTAGGCAATTATGGAGGTTGCTGTCCTCCTGCATGAATGATGGCCGTTGGCTGTCAGCAAGGTCAGAGATGACCCCTTAGGACATTCTATAATACTTGGGGGCACATTGCATGGCATTACACACAGTATACACCAGACACCCTACACCAGACCAAGCTGAAGATCCTTAAGACGTTGGGGGTGGCGCTTCCCCAGGGAGTAACGATAATTGGGGGAGACTTTTATAATATCATGGCGCATTGGGACCGGTGTGGTCCACAAAGCAGCACCACCAGATGTAGCAGAGGTTTGGAAGACTGGTTGTAGGGACTCGGACTGGGTGTCACTTGGTGGGTGTGCTATCCCGAAGCCATGGGATATACTCACCTTTCCCCTGCCCATGGGTCCAGGTCTGCATAGATTTTTTTTCCTTCCTGTGGATGACCTCCTACGCAGTTCAGGGATTTCCAATTTTGCCCCGGAGACTGTCAGATTGTGCCTCAGTCCTTCTTCGTTATGACAGAACCCCCACTGATATACATCCAAGCGTTTGTTCGGCACCATATATATAAATAAATCAGCTGAAAAGTATTTTCTGTCTCCTGTGTGTCTTGCGGCACATCAAGTAGCTTGCTATGAAGAACTAAAGAGGGCTAAATGTTTACACTAGTCATAAAAGTACTTTCCCCATGAAGAAAAATAAACGCTTCTCTGTTTATGGCTGTTGCAGATTTCACTGTCTGCATTCTCTGTGCACAATTGGATTGTCACCAATGTCTGCTATTGCGGTAATTATTGGGCCAACTTTTGCTTGCAGGAATTGCGGGTTGCCATAGAACTCCATGATCAATGCACGCCAAAGTTGCTCTTTATTACATTCTCTCTATCACTCTAGTGGCAACTGGACTGTGGCTTTCCCTAATGTTTTTTCCTTTCAGCCCCAATAAAAGGTTTAAAATAGTTACTCGATAAGCCAGGCGAGGGTTAGAGAATGCGGCTGCCCAATATGATTATTTCCCAGGCACCAGAGGAGCCCAATGTATAATGATACAAAGACTCGAGGAGTGTGGGGGTGGCGCAGACAACTGGTCCTTTGTGTGTGAGCAGCATTTCCAGAAAGGGTAAACAAACATGATTTGAGACAGGGCAACTACAAGCATAGCAGGAGGGAAGGCATCAGTAAGCAATGGAAAGGTACGGGAGGGAAGGGGGCAACATGAGGAAAAACAAGGCTTTGCCCCACAGAAATGATTCGTGGGAGATCCGTGCGGTGCGCCAGCAAACGTCGCCTCCCCACTTAAAAACTAGCTCTGCAATCTTGTCAAAAGGGAGTCCTTCTATTCTGTCTAGGTCAGAAGCCCTTTTGGCGGAAGTTAAACAGCCCAACTTGGAGTCACATTTTTCTGCGAAGTCACCACGCCCACCTCTTTATGAAGCCATGTATGAATATGTAGAAGCACCGTAGGGTGGGTGCATTGTCATTTTTTTTTTATTCTCCTGATCAAATATTTATAAAAAACATTGCACAGCAGGGAGAGGGCTGAGCCGTACGTGATGGCAATGAGCAAGGGGTGAGGATGCCGGGGATGCAGCCCCAGAACCCCGCGATGGAGGCTGTGGTGCAGGGCATCCATGGAGTGAGAGTCATGAGGTATTGGGAATGGGTTCAAGCCGGGAAGCCCGCTCTCGAGACTTCACAGTCCTTGCTGTGTTGATGACCAGCTGTTGGGCACCTTGCTGATAATCAAAGGCGAGATGGTGAAACATGAAAGCGGCGCCATGCTGACAATACCAGCTCTGGTGTTAAGAGCTCAAACACACAGTATAATCCTAAACAACCTCAAAAGAAGAAACACAAGCGATCGTATTAATCCTTTTACAAACACAAAACAAGTGCAGCAGGGGGAGGGGATAGAGGAGGGAGCCTGGGCCTGTTTCCCTTGCGGGAACGAGCGAGTTAATTACAAACATATGGTTTGAAAGCTCACTCCCGCAAGGGAATCGCCAGACGTGCATGCGTTGCCATTTTTAAGCAATGCAACACGTGCACGTTTTTGCCCCCAGAGCTGTGCCGATGGCTAAAGGTCTCTTTCCTATGCAGCGCATGTGCACAGCGTAGGCGAGACCTAAAAAGGGCGTCTTAATCTTATTACTGCTTTGTGGGCTGCAAGACCAACATAGGTGTCACTTACTAATGTTTATAAGTAAGGTTTTCTCCTATCAAAAAAGAGTTAATTTGACAGGTTGGGCTGCAGGTTTAAAACTGCAGTAGCCAAGCTACAGTTGTTGGCCTGGAGTCATGTTTTCATGGTCACACTGGTGGATGGCACAGTAGTGCTGTGGTCTGCAGGTGATATTAAACTTTCCCTGTCATGGGTGTCTTTTCGACAACAAATGCTGAAGCCTTATATGAAAGGTAAATATGCTGCTTGGTAGTTAGTCAGTTTTACCATGTCATAGGGATGAGAGCACATGCTGTGGGCCTGTATAGGAATGTTGCAGGGGATAGAGTCAAAACACCAGCAGCATCAGTCCACAACAAAAGGGGGTTACCATGCAAAAACATGCACTTTCTCACAGTCTCTATTTGATGGATAGTCAAATATCCTGGGGTTCAGTGGGCCGTATTTGATTTAACATGAGCATAGTCCTGTCATTATTATTGATATTGTCAGATTGAAGAGATCTGTCAAGGATATGTGTCAATAGCAATGTTCCCATAGCACACCACAATCTGCATGACCTGACACACTCTACAAATAGCCTAGCTACAGCAGAGGAAAAATATGGTTTTGCAGCTTTGGGTCATAGATTGAGCACATTATGAATTTCCAGACCACAGTGTCCGCTAAGAGGACATATCTGCCCCCCAGGTCCTACGAATACTCCCCAGCAGCGACTTCTTGAAAAACATGTCAATCTCATAAGTCGTGTGGCTTAACTGTGCATAGCATATCATTTGCAAAGCTAGAGAGAATTGAAATCTGCTTACCAACTCTCTCACTCATCATCTTCTCAGCATATGAGCCTATAATTGTAAAAATACATTTGTTTTCTGGAGTGCAATATTCATAGACTAGGTTATCCTATAACTGAAAATGTTCACCTGGTTTTACACAGTAAAGATTCTGAGCTGTGGTGGAAAGGGTTGCAAATGAAGTGATGCAGCAGATGTCAGGAGTTAATATACAGAAGGGTGGGGAAAAGAGTAAATAAGCTACAAAGTACATGGCTATTTTAACTTATGCAAATGGCTTACTGCCATAATCAGAATCACAAGTAGGTTTCCAAGTAAATCAGTACATATCAAGGGTACAAAACTATATTGTCAAGGGGATAGGAGTCTCGTAGGATACTGGATGATTTGAGAGTGGTAATGGAAACAAGGAGGTCACTATTTGGTATAGGAACTTTGAACATGTGTATAGGTCTTCCAGATGAATTGCCTGTCAACATCGGTACATTTGTTGAAATGAGTTGGAAACATTGAAGGTAATGGCTGATGAGGGTAGCCGCACAGTGGATATTTAAGTTATGTGAGATAATATCATGTTATAAAGTGAACAACTTCTGGCTCCAAAAAGATGTGAAAGGAATGCAAGATCATTAAGCAGACACAAGCATCCACTCATGAGACAAACAATAGGGTTGAGGTGCTCAGTATAGTGTATATAGGAGAGTAGGCCATGAGTTGTGCCAGTGTGAGAAAAGGCAGTGCAGAAGGAAGTCTTGTGATGGGACTGGGAAGGTGGCTTTTTGGGTGAAGTGAGTGACTCTACACCCATACTAAAATTTTGCAATTGGCTGCTAATAACAGTTTAACCTGCAAAAGCCTGACAGGTGATAGCAGCTGAAAACCCCTAGATGAAATCTCAATGGAGAATGAGATATTACTATTGGAATCAGGTATGCTATTATCGATTCCATCTGTAATTCCTCATTTTTCAATTGAACGTCAAGGTTCCACATTTAGTCCTTGGGGTGGCGTAGTTATTTACTGAGTACATTATTTTGGGCTCTCAGAATGAGGCAATTAGGGACAATAGGAGAGGACTAGTATTCTCAGATGTATTTAAATGCACTATCTGGGATACCTATGTGTAACGTTCCTTGGGGCAAGATATTGTAGAGTCCCAATTGTGATGTTGGATTTCTGAGCGCAGTACAAGTCACGGTGGAGACTTTCTTTCTCCTTCTGAGTGTAAATGACAGTATCCTTTAACCAGTAAGGCTGTTTGGATGTGACTTCCCTTTTGATGTGTCTATGTTGAATGTCTCCACCAGTTTGAGAAATTGTATAAACTGCAAGAAACTGAGAATTCATGGGTCTTGCAGTCTGTTCGTATTATAAGTCTTGCTGGTTCTAGCAAGCCAAAAATTATAGATCATCAATTAAATATGGATTATTCATAAATAATAAGTGGTACAGCCACATTTCTTGTCTTTTTTCTATACCTTTCTGAGTTGTTGATGGCCCTTTCAAATTACAACAGCAGAGAAAAATGTATTTGTATATGGTACTAGAGGGCAGTCAGTCACTAATAACCACATTCTCCCAGCAGCTTCCAAAAGATTCCTATGGATCACAGTCAGGCTGGTAAACCGTTAAGACAATTGAAGTCTATTAGACAACATCCTTGGTGCGGTATTCTGCCAAACCTTCACTCCTTTGGTTTGCTGAACTAGTTTTTGTTGGTATTTGGGCTCTGTGGATATTGTCTCTGCTAACCAGTGCTAAAGTGCTTCTGCGCTCTCCTTAAAACATGGTAACATTGGACAGCACCTCAATGACACATTTAATTTATTTGTAACTCACTAGTAAATGGAACTAATTGTACCCATGCATGTAAACTAAATGCTACTAGTGAACATGTTTCAGACCTGTCACTGCAGTCTTGTATGCAGTTTTAAACTGCCATTCTGACCGGGCTAAATCACTCTTTTACCAGGCATATCCTTTCCTTATTAATCTTTATAAGTCACCCCTAACGTAGGGCCAAAAGGGTCAGAAGCGGGGTGCTTTGTGTTTAAAAAGTAGGCTTACGTTTTACACGTCCTGACAGTACTAAAACTCCCAAAGCGATTTTTCACTGTTGTAAGGCGTATCTCTCACATGGACTAACACTGTGATACCTGATTTCAGTTAATATGTACTAACTTCAGATTGGGAGCATATAGAGAAATATTGTTTACACTCAATTGAATTGTAATTTAAAATCCTCTTTAATGGTAAAGTCGCATTTTGAAAATAACACTTTCAGAAAGTTGTCATTTTTCTACTTAAGGTTTCTAGGGCCTTTCTATGAGATTGCAGCTGCCTGGGTATGCCATTTGTTACACCATCACAAATGTGTATCAGTCCCAGACAGTGAACAACAGGACCTGAGTATAGCTGGGATAGTGTCTTTGTGGCAGGATGACTGAAGAGGAGCTGTCATCTGCCCTCATTACATTTCAGAGGTTCTTGCCCACAGAGCACAACAAGAAAGTTGACATTAGACCTACTCTTGCCTTTGTCCCCTTAGATGGTTTTGAGCCAAGGCTAGGGAAATGGAAATAACTGACCAGAACCAGTATTCGGGTAAGCCATGGAATGTTTCCACACAAAAGATGGCACTAGATATAAAAATTAGACATCCAGAACGCTCCTAGATGTGTGGATGATTCAGAACAAAGACTGTGCTTTCGCCAGAATGCCTTCCTTGCTTGTGAAAGCACTGCCTTATTTTCTGAAGAAGGAAGATTGGGCCTTCTTGGCTTGATCCCAGGAGACCCAGTGTGACTCCAAGGGTTAGTTAGATGGCTTCCTTTGTGAACTACAGGGACACAACAAGATTCCAGAGACCATGCCTGCAACTGCCTAGCTAACTTGCACCAGGATGTTCCTGGACCTGACTGAACTCTGCTGCTGCCCTCTTCTGGAGTGATACTTTACACGTTGCATCTAAGTCAAGTCTGACTTCATTTGTGCCAGATTAGCAGAGGGTTAAGCGCAGCTTAATTTAGGGACTTTGCTTGTTCACCCTGACAAAGATTGTAGTTGCGACTTGTGTGGGGCTTCCACCCTCCTCAAATAATTATGCAATTTTTTACATTGTTTTTCAGTGGTGGGATCAGGTTTTTGTGTTTTTGCAGAGTCACTCAGTCATGTGTGTAAAACTAAAAATCCATAAAATAATCTAACATCAGAATGTATTTATTTTTTAATTCTCTTTGATTGGATGCGCTCTTTTTCTACAAATGTATTTCTGTTTCACTTTTGTACCTGTCATACTAGCTTGCAAGCACAGAGATGGTTTTCAGCAACCTTAAAAAATACACTGTGGCAGATCTGAAAGGGTTTTGCAAGGAAATGGCTAACAATGGGAACGAGTTTCAAGAAAAAGGAGCTCCACATAGCCCTCAGAGCCTGGGAGGATGCTCATCAGTTGCAATCTAAAACATAGAAACTGAAGGGGGATTAGGATGTTGTGGGGGAGGAGGAGGAGGAAACAGAGGAGGAGGAAGACATCTTCCTAAACATGACCCAAAAGGAGAGAGGAGGGCCCACGGGTGTGAGGTCCCCTACCCAATCCAGAGCAGGGAGCAGTATGTCTTCCCTCAACCTGCCCCCTGAGGACATGAAGGACAGGAGAGTTGTAAGAAAGCTGAAACTACAGCTGACTAAGCTGAAAGTGATTGCAGTTGAGGAAAAACAGACGCAGCCTGTAAGGAGACTGCTGGAAAGAGGGCTTTAGAAGAGAGAAAGCATGAGGCAGAGATATCCTTAGCCAAGGAGAAGGCTGGGGCAGAGAGTGCCCTGGAGGAGAGGAAACCTGCTTTGGAGCAGAATAAGATTGTACTGGCATAGGAAGTAAGTCTGAAGAAACTGTACCTGAAAGCCAAGAAACTCACAGAGTCCAGAGAGAAGTGCAGCAGTGATGCTCAGTGTCTAATGGAGATAAAAGGGCCCACATATCCAAGGATCTGATGCCTAACTTTGTGATGGACATGATATGGGCAGGTGATTTGACGCCTAAGAGGTAGCTCTGGGGATGCATGGGGGCCTGAGGAGGATTGGGACACCAGCCTCTGGAGGCATTTATTTACTGATGAAATGGATTCACTACTGGACCTAGGAAAGGGTGACAGGATGATGTTCCCACTCATGAAGGACATGTCAAAGTTGAAGTTTAGAGGAAGCAACACCCTCCTGGTGGGCAGATCCCAGGAATGATGAGTGTAATGCTTGGAGATATGGTTGCGCCAGTTAGTGTGATGGGGGATGCACAGATCCCTGGTGACCCCAGTGGATAGAGAGATGGCACCAAAGGCTCATGTACCTACTAACAGTAAGATGGATAAGCAGTGGGCCACCATCAATGGGCGGTGGGTGGAGACTCTGTGAGCCACAGGAGCTAGTATGTTCACTTTACGGTGTCAGATGGTGTCCCCAGAGCAGGTGATTCCCATTTGTAATCCAGAAGATTGTCACACCTGACAGACACAAGAGTCACTAACCTATGGTTCTGGTTACCTATGAATGCAGGAGTGTCATCTGGGGCAGGTCAAGACATTTGCAAGGCTGGTGACCCACTTCTATTGGCCCTGTATGAGAACAAGCTCAGATGCATTCTACAAGTACTGTCCTACCTGTTGGGCCAATGGGAATCAGGGGAAAAGCAGATGGCTCCCCTGATTCCTCTTGCTGTCATGGGTCCCCGTTTGGGAGGGTGGGCATCAATATTATTGGGTTCCAGAGCCAGTGGACCATGCCACTCAGTATCCAGAGGCCATACCTCTGAGGGCAAGTATGTTGCTTGCAATGGCCAGGGCACCAAAAGGGATATTTACATGGGTGAGCTTCCCCAAGGAGGTGGTGTCTGACCAGGTCACCAACTTCATGTCAGCATACCTGAAGTCAATGTCAGACAAGGTTGGCAGTCCAAGTTATTCACACCCCTCCATACTCTGACAAATATGCTTGTTGAGAGGTTCAACAGGATTCTCACAGGAATAAACATTGGCTTATTTGAACCCTTGAGGTTCTCTTGCCATTCCTTGTTTTCATACCAGGCGGTGTCACAGAAGGGAGTATGGTTCAGTCCCATTGAACTTCTGTATGGCCACCCAATCAGAGGTACTCTTAGCCTTGCAAAGAAAGGGTGGGAGCAAACTCCTAAGAAACTCCCCCAGAATGGAGTTAGCTACATGTCAGCCCTCAGTACTGATCCTGTGAAGCACTTTTGGAAGAAGGCCTCTGAGAACCTGGAATCCAGGCAGGAAGTCATGAAACTCTGGCATGACCAGAAGGCCACTCTGGTAGATTTTCAACCTAGTCAGAAAGTGTGGATGATGGAGTAAATGGAACCCAAGCCTTGTAGGGCTAGTGGACTGGGCCCTATGAGGTAAAGGAATGCAAGGGGAAGGGCACCTACCTTGTGGACCTCAAGGTTCCCAGGAACCCTTTAAGGGTCCTGCATGTCAATCGCCTCAAACCCCGCTTCGGGAGGCCCAAAGTAACCATGCTCCTGGAGAAAGATTATGTTGTAGAGGAAGACAGCAAACCTCTCCCCGACCTCCTGTCTTCCAAGGAGCAAGATCGGTCAGTGGAAGGTGTTGTACTCTCCTCTACCCTGATCTCAGAACAACAGAGGGACTATATCCATTGGCTGAGGCTGTTTGCCTTTCTCTTCTCACTTACCAAGGACTCACCATTTTATTTACCACAATATTCATACCGGGGACAGCATGACTTTTAAAAATAAAAAGTTCTAGCTGTCTGATAAAGTGGGAGTCAGCATCAAGGAAGATGTGTCCAAGATAATGTAGCTGGAGGTGATTGAGCACTCCAACAGCCCTTGGTCCAGGTCAGTGGTTCTGGTACCCAAGCCCTCCTCAACTGTTGCCACCTCAAAGCTCCATTTTTGTGAGGATAATAGAGGGCTCAACTCAGTCACCAAGACTGATACTCACTCATCCCCTGATCTGATTAACTCTTTGACCGGTTTAGAGCTGCCAAGTTTCTGACCTACAGTGTGAGCTACATAGACAGAATAAGCTTCCAGAGGCCTCCATGCAACTGCCCAGCTGAACTGCACAATGTAGTTAGCAGTTGATGTTTGTGTTGATCTTTGTGCACAATAGAGAGCTTGGGTGTGCCTGGATGGGTCAACACTGGCAGGATGGGGCTTAAGCTGAGCTGTGGATAGCCCTGCTTACACCTGAATAGGCTATATCTTGCATTCACACAAAGGATTGCATAACCCCTGTAGTTCGTCTGGAACCAGAGCAGAGAAGGCAGGAAACTTGAGCATTCAAAGAAGGTCCCAGATATAAATATTGGACCTCAGATATCAACTTTTCAGATCACTACTAGACCTGTGGACTCTGCCAGGAAGAAGGATTCCCCAGCTGTGCAGTCTGCCCTACTGACCTGCTTTGCTGCCCAAGGATGACTAAGCTGCCCAAGGAGTACACGAGGACTCTTCTGCTGTGAGCTGCCCTGCTGAAACTAGCCTGCCTGTGTTTCCCAGGACTCAAAGATCTCCAACCGTCAGTTATATTGTATCCCTGTGTATCAAGACATAGGGACACAACAGGCTACACTGCGCCACGCATCTTCGATGCAGGACCGCTCATCGCATCAACATCTTTGCAACCTTGATCCAGCATGATGCATCTGACACAGATTTTCTAACCTTGGCCTCCGAGCTCTGCTGCAGGACCACACAGCACCTAAGTGACTCCGCCATCCTGACTCGTCACAAAACATCTAAACTCCGTCAACTGTCCAGCTCGACACAGCTCAACGCCTCTCAACTCAAGTCAATGCAAGTTTCACCGGAAGCTGACCCAGCATGCCACACCTCGACCTGAGCACCAATGCATTACTACACAAGGCTTCGTAAGCTCCAGTGGCTTCTCTGACGATGACCCCGGTCCTTGCACCACAAGCTCCTGTTGACGATCACTGACTTCGCTGCTTGACACATCTTGGTGCAGAACCTTGCATCTCAAGCACCATGTTGATGGTTTCTTGACACTAGCCAGCACAACTCAACAAAAGGACTTTGCCTTGCTCTGCAACCAGGATTTAAGGTACTCTTGTTCAATGGGCCTAACTGGGTCCCTGTAGGCGGCCCAGGCTGCATCACGGTCAGCCTGAACTTGTTACTTTGACCCAGTCCACCGTGTCCAGATAACAAAAGATGATGCTTTGTGATTCTTAGCATTATTTCTACTTAAATCTTTAAAGTTGCCTATATTCAATTCTGCTGATTGGATTTTTGTCATTTTGGACTTGATTTATTTATTCCAAATATGTGCAGGAATTTTCTTGTGGCATGTTTCACGGTATTACTGTTTCAAGTGCTGCGCACATGCTTTACACATTGCCTCTATGTTAAGCCTGACTGCTCTGTACCAAGCTACCAGATACACAGATTAATTTGGAGTTTGCTTGTGACTTCTCCTTGGCAAGGATTATGGTTGCTACTTGAGTAGGGTTCCACCACCCTCAACCAATAACCCTGTTTCTTGCAAGGACCATAAAAGTTAATATGGTTTAGATACAAAAGCTATTTTTCCTACAATGTATATTGTAAGGCTTATACCCTCTTGTAAAAATTGATTCAGCTGATGGTATATTATTAGCATATGGATGAAACATTTAAGATCACATATGCGCTAATGTGTGCACCCTGTGGTATAAGGCAAAGTAGCTATCTTTGGTTTAGTCACAGGGAATTTTATTTTCAACTCATGCAGCATAGAAGCTTTACTAGCTACCTTGCTTATTATGTTCTTAACTTTCTTGGTAGGGTCACAGTACCTTTGAGGCAAATCCTTAGACTGAGCATCAAAATCTGAAGTATGAGGAGGTGGAAGAAATCTTAGCATGGCTTCTGTCTGCAATTAGTGATCATTGGCTTAACCTATTGAAGCAGCTGACATGCTGCACTAGTGTCAGGCAGTTTAGCTTGTCCAATAATGAAGTTTCTGGATTTGTGCCATCACACAACTTCTTTTTTTTTGTTTTGTTTTTGGTAAACCTTTATTGTACGTAAAGCAGTTACAATCACGGGCAAGCAAATCAATAAAGCCATCAGCATGCAACATTCCGTCTTCCAATTGCCCTATTGTATCTCAGGATAGTGACCGTACCATAACGATACCAGGATGAAAGAGGTTTCTTTTTAAAAGTTTCTAGAGATTACAGGATCAATGCCAAGCGATCGTTTCGGGACCTACAGCTGGCCATCAGAATGCGTAACGGTAACCAGCATAACAATTAAAGTGGGAGTGAAGGGCGAAGTAAACAATACAAAGTGCCATCATTACAATCACTATATTTATTTATTTATTTATTTATTTATTTTATGCGATTTTTAGAGCGCGCAAATACCCCCAGGGGTGTCTCGGCGCTATGATAACAGAACTCTCATTAAATTAAAAGATTCAGTTTAAGAATAACCATGTTTTGAGCTTTTTCCTGAAGTTGATCAGGGTAGGGGCTGTTTTTATTTCAAGAGGAAGAGTATTCCAAAGCTTGGCAGTGGCGGTGGTAAAACATCTGTCTCCCCAGTTAGCTTTCCTTGTCCGTGGAACCTTTAGTAGATGCGCAGTGGAGGAGCGCAAGGTTCTTGAGTATTCAGGTGGGCTGAATGCTGTTTTTAGGTATAGTGGTCCCAGATTATTGATAGCTTTGTAAGCAATGCACAAAGCTTTGAATTTGGTCCGATTTCTCACTGGGAGCCAGTGAAGCTGTCTGACAGACGGGGAATGGATGAAAACTTGGGGATGTTCAGTAAGGTTCGGGCTGCGGCGTTTTGAACCGTCTGCAGTTTGTTGATGACCTTTTCTTGGGCGTTTAGAAGGAGGGCGTTACAATAGTCTGTTCTCGAAAAGACCAGAGTACTGACGAGAGTTTTTCCCGCGGAGGAAGGAAGGTATGGAATTAATTTTTTTATCCTCTTTAGGGTGTGGAGAGATGAAGAAACCACAGAGTTGGCGTGTTGTTGGAATGTCAATCTGTCGTCGAATATGATGCCCAAATTGCGCACCTTAGACACTGGTTGGGGGGGTGGTCCCATCTCAGGTGGCCACCATTGGGGGGACCAGGTGGGCTCTAGTTTCCCGAATGTCATCACCTCCGTCTTATCGGAATTCAGTTTGAGACAGTTTGATGACATCCAGGAACCTATCGCCCTTATTCCCTCTTGGAGGTTGGCGGCGACCTTTGTACCATCGTTATGCACCGATAGCACCAATTGAGTGTCGTCCGCGTAGGTTGTGAGGGCTATTCCATAGGATTTTATGACCCTCGCTAAGTCCGACACATATATATTGAAAAGTGTCGGACTCAGCGAGGAGCCCTGGGGTACTCCGCTTGGGAGAGAGAAAGTCTGGGAGGTGTAATTTCCCATCTTCACTGTCTGAGGGCGGTCTGCCAAAAATGAGGCAAGCAGTGTTTTAGCTTGTTTTTTTATTCCTATAGCTGAGACACGGTCGATCAAAGTGACATGATCGACCGTGTCAAAAGCTGCTGAGAGGTCCAGAAGTATTAATATTGCAGCTCCTCCCTTGTCCATTGCAACTCTTATCTCATCGGCTGCTTTTAAAAGTGCTGTCTCTGTGCCATGACCCTGTCTGAACCCGAACTGGGTGTCGTCTAGCAAATTATTTTGGTTTATGAATTTAGAAATTTGTGAGTTCATGATTTTTTCAAAAATTTTGGCAGGGAAAGGGAGACAGGCAATTGGTCTGTAACTGGCCGGAAGGGAAGGATCTAAAGTGGGTTTTTTCAGAAGAGGTTTGATTATGGCCTCCTTCCAAACATATGGGTAAACGCCAGATGAAAACATTGCATTGCAGATGGTGGTAAGAGCGGGAGAGATGGCTTCCGGGATAAGATTAAGAACAGCAGCGGGGCAGGGATCGGCTGGTGACCCTGATTTGGTCCGGGCGACCAAAAGTTCGATGTTTTCCTGCGAAGTAGCTTCAAAGATTGAAAAGGTAGGTGCCTGAATGGGGGAAATTTTCTTGGGCGAAAAGGAGGAAGGGGAGTGGGAAAAAGTGGTGAAGATGGCTCTGACTTTGTCTTCAAAGTAAGTGGCTATTGAGTCTGAGAGCAACTGTGATCCATCAGTTGGTGGTGCAGGCGGCTCCGACAAACGGGTAACTGTCTGGAATAATTCTCTTGTGGAGTTTTTGGCTTTATTGATTTGAGATGTGTAGAAAATAGTTTAACCGTACGTGATAAACCGATGCCCCACCCCACAAAAACTGAGTACACTACAGGAACCCTGTGAAACGATAACGCAGAAAAGAATAAAGAAAAAGGGCCATAGAACCAAGGAGGAAACAAGAAGACAGAAAGATCCCCCCCCTCCAACCCTCACCCTGCACCCCTGCAGAAGGCCATGGCCTACCCCCCAGCAGTGTGCCCATCGCCCTAAATGGAAACCCGAAATTTAGGAAGACAAAAGAGAAAGAAAGTGGAGGAGGAGAGAGAATTATTATACTGGCCCCCAGCCACCGCACCCATCCGATCCCCAGCCCTTCAAATCGGCACCCGGGCGACCATCATTTCAATCAACAGAAGGCAGATCCCACACAGTCACCAGGAAATCAAACTCCAGCAATCCAGGACACGATCTCAACCCTGTCCCGTGCGATCTAATGCACCAACGGAGTCCAACCACAGTCGACCCATGCCCATAACGAGTGTTGCGAGGGAACGGAGCCTCAAATCTAGCCCAGACTGCAGTCCACACACAAGGAGGTGACACATCAGAACACAAACACAGTCATCAGCGTGGCAGTCCAACAATCCCAATATCGCTCCGAAGCGTATCTTCCAGGTCGCATGCACAATATCCGGGAGGGAGAGGAGAAACAAAATGTCCGACAGCAACTGAGGCAGCACTAGGGTCTTCGGGAGCACAGCGTAGAACGATACTGCCCCCTCTGGATCCAGTGTTAGTCCTACCGAGCAGTCCGAACATCCGGAAGCCTGCGCACAAGTTACCACACGAACCGGGACCTCCGATGTTGCAATGTTCACAGGGGCAACCATCTCGCTCCTCACGGGCACAGAACCAGACAAGTCGTCGTGAGCCTGAAGATTGTCTGGTATCGAAAGTCCCAAGGCAGACACCATGGCATCCAATTTATTCCCCAATGCTTGGGTGACACGTTCCAGGGTGGAGTGTAAGGCACCAAGAGCCGCTAGAAGGTCACGACACGGTAATCCAACTCCATGTGCCAACACTTCCACGCTCCTCATTTCCATACACTTCCCTCCTTGCTGCAAGCCAGCACTTCGGGTGTTACACTCCACATTATCGATTTGGTCAGCAAGCCGCTCCACTAACGTGGGGGACCGAGCCTCAAACAAAGGCACTTCAGGCACCATAGTACTGCAGCAATTTTGTAAGGGCAGCATCAATAAATGCCCAATTGGCAGCATCCGGTGCGAGCCATCCGTGAAAGGGAGCAGTTCATGTGAAAATTCGGGAGCAGCCCGCCAAAAGCGGGCCGGGCGGCCAACAGCGTCCGATCGGCTCACTTGCAATTAGGCCCATAATTACACAAGCCCTCTCAATCACCACGCCGGGCATACCCCGATCCGCACCGCTAGTTGTGCTAGCTGTCCTCGGCAAGAAGCAGGCCGATCATCTCGTTGCTCCAGCTGACCGACTCCTCCCCCGCACGGGTGACCGCTGTTGTTCACTCAGTACCCGGCCCCGTCTATAACGCACAGTCCCGGTTCCAACGCCCTTGCAGGCCGCCAGATGCAAATGGATGTTTCTCCGGGTGTATGGCTGGGAGAGATCTCGGGATCACGCGACCTGTGACCGGGCGTCCTCACCGACGCGGGAATGTGAAATAGGTCCAGGATCAAGTACAGGATATCCAGGCGGGAGGAGAAGGGCCGCGGAGCCGAGGTCTCAGGCGGCCATCACAGTCGCTGTCTTGGCTCCTCCCCCATCACACAACTTCTTGCTCTATCAGAAGCTAAACATATCTACCTCGTTGTCTGCAACCCCATTCCAGCTTTTGATTGTGTGGAAGCGTGTGGGCCTGTCACGGTTTTCCTGCAGACAAAGGGAGAGTTGGAAATCATAAGCCTGTCCCAAATAAGTGTTTGTGCATAGCAGCCTGAGTGTCTGTTTGTGTGCTGGAGAGGACATGTGTATGTCTGTGTGATGCTCTGTGTATGGGAGCCTGAAACTGTGTATGTATGTATGTTTGTTTGTTTGTATACCTGAGTACATGTATATATGTCCGTGCATGCTCTTTGGAAGCTTCTGAAAGGTATTCGGCTCAAGGTCTGGAGCTGGAGAGTGGTGTGGTCTTCGAGGCACCCCGCCACTTCCAAACTCCACCAGACTCCACTATAGTGCTGCAAGGAGCCTAGGTGACACTTGGGAGAACAGCCATGTGTATTAGGTGCACAAACATAAGATTAAACTGGGTCCAGTTTTCGGCATTTCTGTTGCTGAAACTTCCATTTGAGCTAAGTGAGGTATTCTAACACTGTTAAAGTGCTCATCCACTGGATAAAGCATATCCTGGAAGTTATGATTAGATAATTTATGAAGGCAGGTGTCAGCATGTACAGGCATATTGTCAGATTCTTATAAAGCTTAAGTTTATAGAGTTATAGAGCACAGCGTATTCCCCATGAGGGTATCAAGGTGCTGTCCATATGCACAGGAAGATTAATTGATTTGCCCAGAATCACAGGATGTTGTGCAGATGCCGAGACATGAACTTGGGTTTCCCGCTCCCAAATCGGCAGTTCTATCTTCTGCGCCTCCCATTAATGCACATACACGATACCTTGCTGCAAGAGGAAGAGAACCTGGATAGAGAGCACAGTCCTTAGTTGCAGGAGAAGGCCTATGACTGCAAGGGCTAGCCTCAGTTAATTGAAGTCTAGATGATGAGAGTCTGAGATACTGAAAACTTATCACCTCAGCATGGAGATATTTCAGTTCATCATGTCTTCCAGTGGTGATGCTCCTGAGCCTTACATAGCCATGCAGATTTCTATACTATACTGGAAAGAGTATTCCAATACTGCAATAATGTGTCATAATCAAATTCATTCAGTTGGCATGGGACACAGGCCAGCATACCCCAAATGCAGACTCAAACCATATTCACAAGACTGATTATGGTTAAGTTGAACATCAACTGCCAGAGAGTCAATACAGTTAAGGCCACATTTTAAGCCATATAATGGTTCTAAATGTGATAGGGCCAACATACTGCTCACGGTAAACAACGTTTACCCCGAAACTATCTCCCCGCATGGAATCACAACGCGGTCCTTACCACGACCGCGTTGTGATTCCACATACCATTACTCCGCAAGTCGGAACAACGACTTGCAGGGGGGGAGGTGTTGGATTTAAAATCCAACACCTTCCCTAGTGTCCTCACTGACTGGAGTTGGAATAGTACATTATACTATTCCAACATCCAGGGCCCCACCTCTGCAAGCCGTTGTTCCGACTTGCGGAGTAATGGTATGCGGAATCACAACGCGGTCGTGTTAATGACCTCGTTGTGATTCCCTGCGGGGAGAAAGACTGCGGGGTAAAGAGACATATTCACTGCTCACACGTCATAGTGGTCCTTCTTGGTGGCAGCATACCAGCAGTATCATTTGGAGACAAGAGGGTCCACATTCCCAAAAGTCTGGTATCTGACTTTGTTGTGGAGAATGAGATTGACAAGCAGTTTAAAGCTTATGAGGTGGCTTTGCAGATGCATGGGATCTCTGAGGAGGATTAGGGGGGGCTAGCCTCTAGAAACACATCCCAAGTGAGGGGAGAGACAGCGGACCGGCCCTAGATAGTGGGGATATGATGAGTTATCCCATGATGAAGGAAACTCCAGCCACAAAATATGGCCTCAGCCCTGAGAAGTACAAGCAGAAGTTTGAGGACAGCTATATACTGGACCAGCAGCCCTGGGTGGATTGTGTGGACTCCTTTTGCAGGGCACTGGATGGTTGGGTGAAGGTCAGTGAAGTGAATGATTATCGGGGGCTGTACAATCTGATTGTGAAAGAGCACGTTTTCATTCTTTATTTTGCAGATCTGCACCAACACCTTATTGACAGTAAGCTTACTGACCTCAGGGAGCTTCCTAAGGGGGCGGACTCCTGGTTCAGCCCCGTGGTCCATAAGAAAGTATCTGAAGGGATCCCTTCAAAGGTGGACAGGGGCCCCAGCAGAAAAAGGAATGTGTAGACAAACATAAACACAGGGATTCCTCTAAAGGTCCTCAAACTAGCTCTAAGGGGTTGGACTGCCTATCCCTCCCTGAAGAGAAGAAGACATGGTTCCCTGATAGTATGACCTCATGGAAGGCACCCCATAGGTTCTATAAGTGGCAACAGGTTGGTCACTACAAGGAGGATGCCACCTGCCTCTAAGCAGGCAAAGTCCCCCACTGGTGGGCTGACACAGGGGTTGGTTAGTCTAGCATTTGGGGAGAAGATTGCCCCAGATACTTTGGGGGAAAGAAGGAGATTACCCTAGTGCCCTTGGTGGTAGAGAGATGGAGAAGAGAACACACATGCCTAGTAACACTAGGAAATATAGGCAGTGGGTCACCATTAATGAGCACAGGGTGGAGGCTCTGAGATACACTGGAGCCAGCATGACAACAGTCCGATATCATCTGGTGACCTCAGAGCAGGTAGTTCATAATGTATTACACCAAGTTGTTGCGGGCGACAACCATGAGAGCCTCTACCCAGTGGCTATGGTTCCTTTTGAATGTGGGAGGTCTCAGGTTCATCTAGTGTAGCTGTGGGACTGTACATGCCTGTGGATTGTCTTCTTGAGAATGACCTAAAGCATATCATCTGGAAGGAGGCAGAACTCAGGTTGCACTTAGAGATGTAGTTAGGGCGTCCTGAGTATGTGTTCATGACCACACAGTCCATGGCCCTTCAAGAGGGTAGTCTGGAGGATCTGGAGCAGGAAAAATGGCCCAGGTGCCTACCATAAAAATGATGGGCAAGGGCTGCTGGAACCCGCTCCTAAAACTTCCACAGTCCCGTAGGAAGCAAAGCTCTGAAGATGATGCCCCAGACCCTACAGGGGGTGACATAGCTGCTCTGTGGAACGGGACCTACCTGAGCTAACCAATTGTCAGGAGGAGGGGGGTCCTACCAGGGAGGAGTTCTGCAAGGTGCAGATGGAGTTCCTTACCCTTGAGGGTCAGCAGCGACAGCCTTAGACCCAGGCAGCTGGCAACACCTCTTATGATCACATGATTTACTGAAAGAATGGTATCCTATATAGTTATCCTAAGGTTCCTGAGCCTGATGCAACCCATCTGTTGGTGGGCCCCAGTACTACAGGACCATCATACTGGAGCTGGCTCATTATGTACCCTTGGCAGGTCTTCTAGGGCTGGACAAGACTTTTGAAAGGTGTGTTAACCACTTTTATTGGCCCTGGATGAGGATGGCCTTAGATGCATTCTAAAGGTCCCACCTGCCAGGACAGTGGCACTTCATGTGGGAAGCCAAGGCTCCCCTGAACACATTCCCTGCCGTTGGCACTCATTTTGAATGGGTGGTGTGAGAAATTGACCTGGCATATGCTGTCCACTATTCTAGTGGGCACCTTGCACCAGTCCATATGACCCTTATTGATGGTAGTTTAAAGACAAGCTTAATAGACAGCTATCCTAGTGGTAGCTGTGGAGAGCAGCCTTCAGGCTAAGTCTTGGAGGAATGTAAAGCAGCTTGCTTTACCAGTCTATAATCTTGTGAACGACCAAATGAAAAAAGAACCACACAAGGTATATATATAAAATATATGTAATTATCCTAAACGCATCCCTCTAGCCCCTTTATGAGGCTTGAGGCAAAAGTACATTCAGTAAACTTAATATCACACAGAAAATTAGCACAATATACATTGAGCCCTAAGGGCGTACCAAACCATATATTAAGAAAGTGGTATAAGAACCACGACTTGCATAGACACAAGGCCTAGAGCCTCTAGAACGGTTGGCGCCACCAGGAACCACCCACGGTAGTGATACAGGGGACCCACGAGGGACGCGTGCAGTGTGTGAACACAGCCGCGAATCACCGTTAACTTCTATGGGGAAAGTCGCGGTTTGGAATTTTAAAGATAAAGGACACTTAGAAGAGGACTTGAAGCAAACCCCTTTAGAACTAGGGTGTTCTAGAGCCAGCACCCATGGGAGCACCAGGTGTACGCGAGTTACCTCACCCAGGGAAGCCGGGTGCATAGGTGTCTTTTGGTGTCGGGTTTCGTCGTCGTTTTCAATTGCGATCTGTTGTAAAGTGCTGCTGGCATCCAAGTGGAAAGTGTCCAGTGTGATCCAAGCCTGGATCAAAGATTAGAAGAACCTGAAAGGAGAGGGTACAGAGTCTGGGTCACTTGCCAGTGACTAGGAGCATTATAGTTGAATGCCCACCGATGTCGGGTGATTTCAGGTGAAGAAGGTGAAGCTTGACTTTACAGCCACGAGGCCCAGGAGGTGTCGAAGATGACCAGGATCTGGATTTGAGCTATCCCACAAAGGATGTCGAGTGCTGTGGTGTCGGTTTCCAGATTAGACCCAACAAGCCTTGGCAACAGCAACCCATGCAGGAATCAAAGAAATGCTTCAGTGCAATGGGACTCACCACGTGATGGAAAGTCAGGGCACATTTGGAGCAACCAGGGAAGTCCAAGGAAAAGTAGAGTTTGCTTTGAGGGGACCCACCAGTCAACAGACCAGGGATCGCAAAGGAGCCTCAAGCGGAAATGCAAGAAGTGGGCTCACAGAATACTCGTGGAGTGTAGGCCCACAATCTTTGGTGCGGATGGTCCTCGGGGCTTGAGTTACAAGTAACCCAAAGCACAACTTCAGGAAAGCTTGGGAAGTTAATGCACTTAGCAATGTGCATGGTGTCCAGGGGTTCCAGTTCCACGTCACTCGTGAGGGCTGCGGGTCTCAGCTTTGCTGGGGACTCGTGTCAGCCTCTGAGAAGTCTGGAAATCCTCTTCCTGTAATGCAATTACTTCAGAGTCCGGCGGGCGCTTCAGAGATGCAGACCGGCAAATGCTTTGTTAGTGCCTGCTTGAGCAGGGGAGTCACTCCTTGACCCCAAGGGAGAGTCTTCCATCCTCTAGCCTTTAGTAGAGTGTCGAAGTTCCAGGTTTCAGTGTCAGAGTTTCATCCAGGTGTTATCTAAAGTCTTGTTGCCAGAGGTCCCTTACTTATACTAAGAAAAAGGGTTGGACATACTCTGGGGACCCACCTATAAGAGGGTCTGGAAAAAAGGGGTGGTTACACCCATTTCCTTTGTCCAATTTTGTGCAAGAGCAGGGGCTGGTAGCCCATGCAACCGGTTTAAACTGGGTTATGCTTAAGGACACCAAATGTGCCCCCAGTGCAGACTTTCAAAGCACTCCTGGCGTGCACCCACCCAGCCTAATACACAAAGCCTGTCTGGGAGGTGGTTACACCTCCCTGTGACAGGAAACCTATTGTCCAGGCATCCCCTGACGGAGTTTTGTCCAGCAGCAGGAGGTCAGACCCGTGTCTGTAGCTGCAGAATCCATTTTGTGATGCCATGCCTCTTTTAAACGATTACCGTTTAGACCAGTGTGTACATGTCTCTCCCTCTAGAAGGGTGGAATTCTACCCTAGCCACTAGGACTGGCAGGGGTAGGATTCCAAAGTGTTTGACACCAAACACGGCATGTTTTCACGCAGCCATTCCAAAGTTAGCATTTACAGTGAGGTTATAATGCACTTGAGTATATGGTCTGGCTGCATCACAGAACAGCCTCAGAGAATAGGCTCTGAATGCTGCAGAGGGTCCTGCTCATGCATGGGCACCCTCTCACACAAAACCAAGCACTCTTCCTTTAGGATTGATATAAGGCCTGCCATAGGAGTGACTGATAGGTTTAGATGTGTCAGTGATTAAAGGTAGATATAGGTAACCTATATCTTAGTAAGGGGTGCATGCGCCACCTTACCCAGGCTGTAGTAGCAGTCCTGTGGTGCCATTTTGGAAGGCTTCCCAGGGGTAGCATAATACATGCTTCAGCCCTGGTAGGTCTCTGGGGTACCTATGCCCTTAGTACCTGGTGTACCATATAGCAGGGACTCACAAGGGTACCCCAGTAACCAATCTGGAGTGTACCTAAAGTACATGCAATCAATTTAGAGAGGAAGCAGCTTGGCTGGGGTCCTGGATAGCCGGGCCCCAGCCAGACTAAAGTTGAAAAACAGTGAAACACCAGCAAAAGGTGGGGGTAACCATTGTAAGCAGATCCTACTCTCCTACACGTGGGCATCAACATTGTTGTGCCTCTGGCAACAGGTTCATCCTGGTCTTTGTGGACCATGCCACCCAGTGGCTATACCTCTGAGATCAGTGACTGAGCCTGCATTGGACAGCTTAATGAGAAGTTTCTGCAAAACATCTGTAATGCCAAATGCCAAAGGATCGTGACAGAGAGAGCATCGCTCCTTCTTTCCTTCCTGGTTCCCAGAGCTGACCCCCTGAGTCTGGGCCCATGCTTCTGAAGCAAATGAGCTGGGCTCCTAGGCCACGATCTCGCTCACTCTCTTGGTGAAGCCGCCCAGGCGAGTGCGCCTGCCGACAGTCGGCAGCCGCTGAGTGTGCGCCACAGGCAGCCTGCGGAGGTGCCCCAGTTAGTTCCGGGTGTGGCCTGCAGTCACCGGGTCAGCCCCACTTACCCCACTGCATCCCGGGCCACTGTGGAATGGAGGGGGAGAAGAGGAAGCTTCTGGGCAAATTAGCCCACATCGACTGCCTCCATTGATTGCCTCATTGATTGCTGACACCTAATATCAGCAAAAACACACCGTCTTCCAGGAGAGACGAGAGGGTGATGGCAACAAAACTGCAGTGGTGCCATTGGTCGTCTGTTGGCTGCTGAGTCATCATTACCCCCGCAGGGAGAAGATAGAAAGATTCAGGACCTGACATAATCGCATCTCCTACAAAAAAGTGCACTCCAGCTGCTGCAGCAGCAGCCTGAGCTGGTTCCGGTGCGACCCAGTGGGGCGTGACTCGGCCCAGACGCAATCAGCCGGGGTTGGTGGCCAGGAAGTGCTGCTGCGACCTGCCTCCCCCCTTCTTGTACAGACCAATTTTGGACTGCCCCCTGTGGACCATGCCTCAGCCGCAGCCACAATTGGACCACCTCCAAATCTGACCACCTCTAAAGTCTGCTCGTCAAGCAGCATACTATTTGGATTACAGTTTTTATTACTGCTTCACTAACCCCGCTGGTTAACTGAGGGGGGCAAGACTCCAAAAGAAAAATCCCTTGCACCTTGTGGCCACCAGATGGGTTCTAAACCAAGGCTCTGTCCACTGATATTTGAAAGCTTTACAGTTCACAATATAAATTAAAAGCTACACGTAGAACTGAACTTAGGGTGGAAGGAAGAAGTGAAATCCCATCAGAAGCCGAATTGTCAGAAAGAAAAAACACCTTTTAATGATATCTAAGGGCTTAAAAACACCAAAAACAAAAGACAAAAATCCTTTTGGTAATAGAGTGCAGCCTTTGGTCATTGAACATTGAAACAGGCACTAAGATTTTAGAGGAGCTCTGTATCCCTCACTCAAGTTAAACAAAGAGATCCGATGGGTACTAACAGAAATGACAGGGCAGTAAATGCCCCTAGAATGAGCAGTGATGATCCATCATCCCCGTACCATATAACAAGGAGTGACAAACTCCAACTGGATGCACAGTTAAATCAACCTCTAGAAGAATTGATCACCTGGAGGAGCCCAATCCCAAATGATACGGAGGTCATGGTTGACTCAGAGGCATGTCCCACTCAAAAACAACTCATCTCGGATCAACTTGAAAATCCAGGAGATCTAAAGATGATGTTATATCCCGAGTACATTTCACAAGGGAGGTGGGACATTATTAACAGAGGAAACATCCTGAAGGTCTGCTCAAACATGCCAGGTTTATAGAAAATAAAAACTACAGACATTGAGAGTGTGGCATACCTTGCCCCAGAACCCGAGGACATAACAAGACAACAGAAGTAACTTTCTCCAATCAGGCTATGGCAAGTGCCCTAGGGAAAAAAAAAATTGGAAGAAATAAAACCACAAGAGAGAGAGAATAGTAGCAACATAACATAATCTGCAACAGGCACCATCCTGCACGGCACTAGAGAAGGACTGAGAACAAGGCAGTGGACAGAACGTATGATACAAATCACAATGGACATAGAAGGAGGCAAACGGCAATGCCTGGCAAAGGGGAAGAACACCAAAGACAGGTCCTGGCTACTGCAGGCCCTAAACACCCCTCCCTAACCCACCAGGGTACACCTTCGACAAGAATAATCTAATTTCCATTCGAAAAATCTGCTCTTGAAATATTCGGAGTTTAGCAGACGGGGAAGACAAAAGGGATATGCACTACAACTCCTGACGAGATACGATATCATTGCATTGCAAGAAACGTGGGCCCTGCGTTCAACACCATGGCTGGAATATAATTTTTATGAATCAAATGCAACAGCCTCACAAATTGGGGGCCGCGCCTCGGGAGGGGTGGCGGTTTATGTCAAAAACTATTAGGCCATACAGGTATCACTACTATGCAGTGGGAAACGGTGATGACATATTCCTCAAGGCAAGGTTCTTACAAACAAATACGTTTAGCCAGGATCAAAACACCATGACCTTAAGTTGCATCTATCTTCATCCATTTAGAACTAAACTAGAAGCAACGCTAAGCAGAATGCTACCACTAAAAAGCGACCTCTACTCTCAGTGCCCAGATGATCGATGGATAATAATGGGAGATTTCAATGATAATCTAATGGAATCAGACCTAAACTCCTCTCTGATAGTATTAGACAACTACACCTGGTCCATCCCAGATATAAGCAGTCAGTACCAACGAAACGACAACCATGGTTTAAAATTGTCATCCTATTTTAACCAACTAGGGGCCCGATGTAGGACACCAAATACCGGTCGGTAACGGGCGATTTCGGCCGTTACCAACCGATATTTGGCGTTAGAGATGTAGGGGGCCTAAACTCTACCGATTCGGTAAATTTACCGATTCAGTAAAATACCGAATTGGTAAATTTACCGAATCGGTAAATCTAGATGTAGGTGGCACTGAAAACAGTGCCACAGGCCCTTAAGAATTCGTTATTTAACATGAAATACTATTTTTTGGTAAATAACGAATTCCTATATACATGCTCATCTGTGCATGTACACCTGTGCCATGTGGCACACGCACACAAGCCAGAATCAGGGGTGCAACAGGGTGTCAAAGTGACACCCTGTCCCCCTTGACAATTCGGTAATTTTACTGAATTGGTATTTACCGATTCGGTAATTGACATTGATTCCTATGGGCCTCGGTAATTGCCATTGATTCCTATGGGCCTCAAGGCCCATAGGAATCAATGGCAAATACCGAATCGGTAAATACCGGTTTGGTAATTACCGAATCATACCGATTCGGTAAAATATACTGAATTATTTTCTACATCTCATTTACCGAATCTAGAATACCGAATCGGTAAAATTAGGTATTCTAGAGTTGGTAAATGAGATTTACCTAGATCGGGCTCTAGGTCTTCAAATCCCAAATGGAAGATCAGCCACCGACTTGCCAGCAGCTTATACTCACTCTTCATACTCTGGACTGTCCACACTGGATTACAACTGGGTTTCGATTGCCTACTTGCACGCAACTCAAGAATTTGTTGTAACTTCATCAGTGGTAAGCGACCACGCAATCATCGCCTGTGATATCCTATCTCCACAATTCCACCTGCCAAAAATCTCATTGATCTGTGAGGATAAAAATTTGGAACTAATAAAAAAATAAGGCAGTCGACAGAACATCAAGGAATGATTAACAAAGCAGTGAAATCTCTCTTGAACAAAGAAACCCTGGAAAATGGCAAATTATCCATTCAAAAATCCTGGGGACCCCTACTGAAAGAAATAGGAGAAAAATTAACCACCGAGATGAAGCCAAGAATTTACAAATTATCCCCAGAAGATTATTGCTTTATGAAACAAAAACAATCAATGGTGATAATAAAACTCAAATTAAAAAACATCATGCGCAAAACTACCAACAACACTTTTGAACATAGATCATGACAGGCAAAGGTTTCAGCAACTCATCGGATTTATAGGAAAGCAAGATTCTCCTACAGGAGAATGATGGAAGAAAAATACTGGGAGAAAGCACATGAAATAATATAAACACAAGACAAAAGCCATTTTGGAACTGGATGAATAATTGCTTTAGATCAAACCAGCGACCTACAACAACTAACATTTCGGCCATAGCCTAGAAAACCACATGGAAGCCCCCTATGTCGAGTCATCTTGTGATAATGGCTCAAACTCTAATATGAGGGATATTAACAACACATCAACGATCACAAAGTCACAAGATCGATCCAATGACAAAAAAAAAATAACCCCTGCCGTAGTTATGCACCTTATCAAAACAATGCTATCTGGAGAGGCACCTGGCCCAAATGACATCCTGTCCATGGTGTACAAAACGATGGCATGGAAATGGGCCACAATTATGGGGCTCTTATTCTGGGAGTATAGGTCGGGAGGAAGAATACCTGAGTCATTGAGGGGTTCCGTCTCGGTAACAATAGATAAAAAAAGCTCACAATCCAACCCTGAAAACTACCAGATGATCGAACTCCTAGACATAGACAGGAAGTGCTAAACCAGCACACTATTACAAGAACTGATGGCTTGGGCATAAGCACACAAATTGATCCTGTGTACACAAACAGGCTTCCAAAAGAGATCCCAGATCAAAGGTAACTTGGTTTGCATGTCCCACCTGATCGAGACTACACTTGCAAAAAATGGGAGGGCTCTGTATCTAGCATACATCGATTTCCAAACAGCTTTCAACAGTGTGCGCCGCCCGAGATTGTGAATGAAAATAAATAACTGCGCATTGACAACACACTATTAAAACCACTGGTTGACTTATACTCGGAAACACGGGTAAAGATTGGGGTCTCCTCTGGCTAGTCCACTACCCAAAAATAAAAACCAACAAGCGACTAAAGCAAGGATGTATGCTGGCCTGATTCTCTTTAACCTGTACTTGGCAGATTTACCTAACTGTCTGGCTGACGCCCAAGCTTTTCAACTCCAACTTGCTAGAACTATTATCCAATTGTTGCAATATGCAGATGACACAATATTGCTCTACCAAACTCTGATTGTGCTACAGCGGCTGTTGACTGCATTGCACTATACTGCAAAGTAAACAATTTGAAAATAAACACGGAAGAAACAAAGGCGATGATTATCTCCAGCCAAAAAAAGAGGAGAGGCTCATGGCATGTTGACGGAAAACCTATTGAGATGGTTACTGCATACAAGTACTTGGGAGAATGGATCCACCATAAAGGAAGGCAGTCTACTCACATCACCGCAATGCAAGGAATGGCACAATCACTAGAGGGGGCTTTCTATAGAGAAAGAAAAGGCATGAGTTCACCAGATCTTCCCCCCCTAATTCGAGCAATGGGGCAACATTCTTACCATCAGTGGCCCATGGTGCAATAGCCTTTAAAGACAAAATGTCACCAGGATTGCACAGAGCTCAGTCAGCTTGCTTCCGTAGAGTTTTTTTTCTGCCAATTTTTACCTCCCATGCACAAATCTGTACGGAATTGGATTTGACATCTCAAAAGTGGATATTAAAAGCCAGGTGCATAACCTTTTGCCTGAATGCCAAACAAGCACGGGATCAAAAGATAAAGAAGTACATCTGGTTAAGGATAGGCAACCCAGGGTCAACCTGGCATGAATTTTTAACACTGGAAGCTCGAAAAATATGGCCTGCCCCCATACGCATAGCTACAGCAGCAAAATATTCAATCAAACAAGCAAAGATAATGTCGGCAGACAGTGATGCACTCACTTTGAAAAATCTAAGTCATGGAAGTTGGGCGTCCAAACCTTTATAACAGTGGGGATCTGCTGCAGTACTTGTCCTGTCTCTTGAAGCCAATTATGAAGTGCCAACTAATAAGACTATGATTTGGCTTGATTCCACTATTGGCACACAAGTATGTCCGAGAGAACAATTAAATCGTAGCCACAGAGGCTGAACATGTGGGGGAGAAGAGGAATCATTAATTCACAAATTGTGAATCTGTGAGAAACTGCACACCTTGAGAATTTACTGACTTCGCCTTATCTGGTGTATTTTAAATGTGCAGACATGCCGAGAAGCTCTGGTACAGTGCATAAAAGGCGACTCAATGCAATGGCAGCACGCTTCATGAAATTTTTGACAGCTGTAAAAGCCATCCCAGACTTTGACAACCACACAGAACTATAATGCACAATGCTGAGTCAATCGCTTTCATCTTTATGTCTGCAAAACTCATAAATTGGTGCCTAAAATGTTACCTTTAGAATAACAGGATGACAAACTGTCACATATCATTTATACTTTTGGAAATATGCATTTTATACTTGATTTTAACTTATTTTGATTGAAATGATTTTAATTAATTGTGCAATAAAAATAACTATCTATCTACTGATGGGGATCTTTGGCCACATGGGGTTCCCCAAAGAGGTTGTATCTGACCGAGGTACTAACTTCATGGTGTCATACATGAAGTCCATGTGGAAGGAGTGTGGGTAACCTACAGGTTCTCTACTCTTTATCACTCCCAATCTAACAGGTTTGTTGAGAGGTTCAATACAACCCTAAAAGGATTGATAATGGGACTGTCAAAGCCCTTGAAGTGGAAATAGGACATTCTCCTGCCATGCCTTTTTTTGCCTACAGATGGTACCTCAGAAGAGGGTTGGCTTCAGCTCTTTTAAACATCTGTATGGGCACCCTGAGAGAGGACCTGGCAGTCTGGTGAAGGAGAGCTCTCAAGAAGGCTCTCAAAGTTGTGGTCAGCTATATGCTGATATTTCAGACCCAGATAAAGCACTTCTGAAAGAAAGCCAAAGAGAATCTAGAAGCCAGCCAGGAATTCATGAAACAGTTGCATGACCACAAAGTCCCTCTGGTTGAGTTTCAGCTTCTCCAAAAAGTGTTGATTATCGAGTACGTGGAGCCCAGGGCCCTGCAAGACCACTGGCCTGAGCCATTTGCGCTTAAAGAGTGCAAGAGTAAGGTCACCTACTGGTGGGCCTCAAGACTTCCAGGAAGCCTTTAAGGGTTTTGCATGACAATTGCCTCAAACCTCACTTCGAGAGGTCAAAGGTAACCATGCTCCTGTTCCAGGGTGATGGAGTGGAGGAGGAGATCTCCTTTCTTCAAAGGAGCACGATGGGTCAGTGGAGGGTGACAGCTTTTTCCCTACGCTGACCCTAGAGCAACAGAAAGTCCTCTGCCGGCTGGTGCCTGAAACCCTCTTGGCTGGGTAGGAAGGGCTGGGCCTGCATCTGTTAAATCATGGACCACCAGAGTCACTCCAGGGGCTAGTTGGCTGGCCTCCCGACTTGCGCCTCATGGACAAAAGCTCCAACAAACCTGTCTGTAGCACCTGGACCCTGCCATCTATGAGTCCACCTTGCCACAGGTGCCACCCCGCTCCTGGAGCCTTGGAGGTGGACCTTAGGTGCTCCGCCAGCCTCTGTAAATCTATCTGAACCAATGCATCACCTCTGCTGTGCAGTACAACTTTGAACAGTACTGAAACATCGCTGTCACTGTGTGTGTCACCCCCATCACAAACACGTAGAGGGGTGGAGAGGAAAGAATCACATGTAACGAAGCGTACAAGCAGTGACACAATTATGTACTTGGAAAAACTGCCCTCGCTCACACACAAATGTGTGTGACATGCTTCATCATCGGGTCTGCTGCAACGCCCAGGCGTAGCCACGCACAGGGCGGAGCATAGGGAGGGGGAACATAAAACACAAGGACAAAATACAACACAAGAATAGGAGTGACAACAGTGTTCACAACAGAATGTGTCAGTCCAAGACTGGGTACAGTGATAGAACAAAAAGTGCAGTCAGAATGGTGAGATTAAAACTGGCTCGTGGATACCTAATTTGCCTTTATTACTAGGCTCCAAGGTCAGGATTAAAACTAAGTTACGGATGGTGGTGTTAAAGAAGGTAATTAGGAACCCTTAACACCTCTCCTCCACTGCTAAAGTCAACATGTTTCGACCTAAGCGTGCCCTCAAATAGTCGGTCACATCGGTCTTCTTCAGGACGTCTGGCTGTCCCAGTCTCATACAGTAACCCCCCTTACCTTAATCTGGTGCTAAAGAGGTACTAGTAGATTTATCAATCACTTAGGTCCATGTGGAGGGAATTCCGCCAACACGGAAGACATATACGAGCTTATTATGTGATTAAACTCGAAATGACGTCTGGGGGGTGGAGTTCCAAGGAATTCAACTGTTCCGACGGATAGCTCCATCACTAATTGTGCCGCGGCGTCTTTGAGAGGGGCACAAGTAGTGATGGACCTCTACGTGTATATTATATTCACTTTAGGGGGTTCGGGGTGGCAGAGTAGTGTGTTGACCCTCTCCCCTCCCTTATGTGAGAGAACCCCCCTCACAAGGACCTGTATCGGTTGCAGCCCATCGCCTTATCAGGGCCACTGCTGCATGACGCATCCTCAGTGCAGACCCGTGTATCCCTCATCAACTGCAACCTCAATGACATTGCCGGAGTCCACATTACAGCATCACAGCTGTTCAGGCCAGACACATTGGCCTAACTGTGTGACCCATCCACAAAACTGGACTTTGAATCTAAAGACCTCATTGATGTTATCCTCGATAGCGATGCAGGATACTCGCATCACTACCTTGCCACATCTCTGAACCAAAGCTTTGCTTCGGCTAAGCAAAGCATCTTCAACTTTGCAACGTTCCACAAACAGGATTTAAGTTCCTTTATTCAGCGGGCTTAACTGGGCCCCTGTAGCTGGCTGGAGCTAGTGAATTTGTCCTGGTGTGGCACAAACAGATATACTCAGTTGTCACTTTGTGTTTTTGGCACTATTTTCACTGAAATCTGTGCTTCCCAAAGAATTAAACCCCATCTCTCATTTTTCCCATGTAGTCAGTAGCAACTGCCTGGAGAGAATGAACATAGTTTGCAACCATAGCAGCCTTAAGCAAGAAATATACCATTTTGCATACAAGATGGTATATTTCTGACTCTCACAACTGGTATAAGACATTTATGAGTATATAACATATAAATACCACGGAAAAAGACTGAAAATGCAGCATATTTTGCTTAGAATAATTATTGCATGGGTATATCCTATGTTCAACCCCTGCTGATACCCACTTGGGAAGCAAAGCAGTTATGTTATCATTCCAGCCCTAAAGCTGAAGAATAGGGGCCATGCTTTTCATGTTCCATAAGTAATCTTGAATAAACTCCCCTAAATAATAATCCTGATAATCTGAAACACTGCTTTTCTTGCTCTCAGCCCGTAATCTGTCTGTTTCCGCTTTCACCTGTAATACATGCTTTTCTTGCTTTCCACATGCGGCAGTCTGTATTTCTCTTACCAAAAACCTATCTATTTGGCCCACACTTTCCAATGATTTTTTTACAACCAGGGGATAGAAAGGCCCTTGTCGCAAGCCAGCCAATAACTGACTATGCTCTCTGTAAGGTCTGTGCTCCAAATGGATAGCCCAAGGGTGGCCGGTTGACTCTGGATAGAGTTGCTTGGATAGTCTATGCCCAGCTCCCTGTGGCAAATGAAATGGGAGGAAGATGCTGGGGCTGATACTGACCTTCTCAGGAAGCTATTCTCCTCCCTCTGGAGATTTGTAGGAGCATCCAATCCCCATACGACTGCTTGTACAGCCTTAAGACAATACAAAACTCAGACCAATAAACTAAAATGGTCAATAAAAGAGCACAAGAAGATGCACTCTGGGCTAAGTTACACACTGTCCTGAGATGTAACAATAGTGCAAGGTTTTGGGCCTTGGTGAATCAACTTTTTCAATCTGGCCACAGCAGCATTGACTCTTACATCACTGTAGCCACATGGGCACAATATGTAAAAGACCACTTCAAACACCTAACAACTGACAGCTCCCAGATGGATCTTAGGGAAACGGCAGCTGCAACGTTAACAGATGGACCATGTGAGGTCTACGTAGAGAACATCAAAAATCAAATAACCAAAGGGCGAAGGGAAGACGCTCCAGGCCCTAACAGCATCCCTCTGGTGGTGTTCAAACATGACTCAGCTTTCTGGGCAGAAGCCTTAGCACCAGTGTTTGAACACATTAGAGGCACAGGCATTATTCCCACTTCATGGAGATGTTCAATCATATCTCCAATTTTCAAGGGGGGAGTCAGATCTCTTTCAGTCAATTATCGATTAATCATTTTTATTGGTAATACCACCAAATACTTTGCCGGAACTGTGCCCAAAGAGCTATCAGCAGGGGCTTCCAGCTATGCTATCACACCCTACAATCAGACAGGGCTCTCAAAATCATCTCGCATGATCAGAAATATTTTGGCAATTTATTTCCTAATGGATGCTGCCCATGTTACAAACACATCCTTATTCTTCTGCTGCTTTGACTTAAAAGCAGCCTTTGACTGCATCGACCGGGGACGGCTGTGGCACAAGTTAGCAAGCTTGAAAATATCACAAAGCCTGCTGAGCATGCTCATCATGCTCCATAGTGACACATGGGTGTGGGTCAAGAAAGGTACAGGAACCCACCTCTCCTGAACCACTGCAACCACCTGTGGATTAAAACAGGGGGCGTCTTGGCACTGAGTCTCTTCAATCTCTTTTTGGCTTCCCTGATACAGCAACTACAATCCTGTAATTACCACACTAAATTAGCCGGCAAGGCGATATCCAGCTTCATCTATGTTGACAACGTGGTATTGGTCAGCTGCATCTAAGTGGGGTTGCAACGGCTGTTAGACAACATGAAGGCTTACTCCCTGGCCAACGGTCTGACCATCAAACTCGGCAAAACAAAAACCATGGCACACAATAGTAAGAAAACACAGGCATGTTTTGGGGTGAGACCCGTGTTAGTATAGAATTGTTCATGTTTGCGCATTGCCCTATGTAAGTTATCTTTCGCTGCACCATTTTTTTCACAGGCGCCAGTTTAAACTGTTTGGAACTGATCTCGTACAAAATCTGTTAAATGCGCCCCTGAGAGTTTAGTTTTTTAAATTTCTTTCCTATTCAAGCAATGAATACACTGTTCCTATTAGCACATACTTTTCTCACCAGATAGAGGCCCTCTCACCCTTGTCTGGTGGCGGGGTCCTGACGGAATGACCTTGGACCATCAAACTTTGTGTAAGATAGGAGTGCTGAACCGTTTTATCTGTATTACTCTGTTTAGCTGCACCTGCCTGAAAAATTCCAATGTTGGCGTGTTTTAGCCCAGTTACGAAATGTACATAATGTATCTTTATGCTTGTCAATTTCAGTCCTCTCTGCAGCACTCCTAGCGACTGGGCAGACCGGGCTCCGCTCTGAGTGTATATGAATAAACAGTTATTGGTTTGTATTCTCTACTGTCTGACTGACTCTTCATTTGGTAGGGAAGGCTGAGAGGTGGTCATTAGTGACCCGGGCGACCCTAATTGGGACACTTCCTTCACCCGGCTTGAAAGCACAGATGAGTAAAAATACTTCAGGGTCATTATTGACAAGAACGGCACTTTTACGGCCCGAAAGGAGGCGATACAAAGGAAAGGTGTGGCGTAACACTTAAAAATCGAAAGAAAAAATTGTCCGGACCTTCCTTGATGCCCCTTCTCGAAACAGTGTAAGCAAAACTCCTGCTGAGGTTCACCAATACGAGGGAATCTCTAAGATGCCAGGACATGAGTAACTGAGACACTACAATGGTTCATGCTTAAAGAATAATTTTTTCACTGCTACATTACACTTCACTGGTACAGATTAGGTTAAAATTCTGTCTGATGAAACAGGTCCGGTGCATTTTTAACATGTTGGAACAAGATTCGGAAAGCAGAACCAGACATTTTGAACCACATGTTATGGAAAAAGTTACAGGGCCGTGACACGTAGCCAGCGAGAGTTTACCTGCAAGAATCACTCGACCTCATAGGCCTCACACAACTTTGGGATATGTCAATTAGCCACCAGGTATTCAAGTGACTGGTTCTGAAGATCCTCAAAACTCGCTCTGTTATTAAAGACAAGACCAAGCTATCAAATAGAGCTCATGGGTGGACGACGCTCAACCACTCCAGAACTTTTTGCTCTCCAAAAATACTTCACCACTGGGTACCCAGACACAGGGTTGGACTGGGATTAAAAATTGGCCTGGGCCCGCAAAAATAAATAGTGGCCCCCATGTGCATATTGCCTATCCCCAAAACAGTGCTTTGGCAATGTTTAATGTTTTATAAAAAGAAGGGGGGTCTCTGACAGAGGCATGTTTTCTTAACTTGACTTAGATTTGTTTTTTTAAATGCACGGATTAGTTCACACTGGTGAAACACACCCGCAAACAAGTGAGGCCAATTTTTAACAGGGTTGTGCCTAGCCCAGCGAGAGAAAGGGAGTAACACCTCTGCCCATTGATAAAAGGGAGGTAATGGATGCGCATCTGCCTCCAGAAAGACCACTCAGGCACCCACTGCCCGCTCGCGTCATCCGAACAACAGGGACCCCACCCAAATTGAACCCCCAGGCCACCCAAAAAAAAGCAGCCCACAGCTGGAACTTGAATACCGCCCCCTCGGTCATTGCCCGAGTACCTGCCTTATTAATCCAACTCTGCCCAGACACCATTAAGTTGTAGGTTTTAGGATATCAGCCTTACATGGAAGCCTTCCTGACGCCATCCGTTTGGGTGGGTCTGGGAAGGAGGACCTCCTACATCTAGTCTGCACCTGTAAAGCAGTATTGTGGTGAAATGAGCCAGCTACTAACAAGGGCTTTCAACCAAAGGGAAATTCACTCAAGAAGGCAGGCAGTGCTGGCCTGCTTTGACCCAGGGGATAGCTAGCTGAACTGTTGCTTCGTTAAATTCTTGCTGAAGGCTGTGAAAAGTCAACTTGCCACTTAGGGACCACGGAGAAACCACTTTCCACAATAAAAACAATGTAATATAACTCAGTCTGTACATTCTGTATCTGTACTTTGTAAATTATTTATTTAGGAAATTGTGCTGCCAACTAATCAGGCAATATTGAGACAAAAGCTGGACATGGATTTTTAAAAGTCTTATTTAATAACAAATTGTTATTTTTAATATGTATTTAAACACTAAATTTTAAATAATAGGTTTTATGTCTTATGGTGCAACACTACATAAGAAACAAATTACCTATGCCTCTAGTGACTTCACAACACTTATTCATATGAAGTAAGATGAACGCAAACTAATAAGTTTACCTTAGCAGTAATTTCTCTGTACCCTGGGAGCTTGCTGATGAGGCGGACCACTATGCCAGGACCAGAATCCTCAAGAAGATATTTGGGGGGACTCCCAAAAAGGTTGAAAGGGTTCCCAACAGAAAAAGTAGGTAGGAGATAAAAATAGGGGAGAGTTCTCTCAAGGCCCCCCAGAAAGGTTCTCAGTGGAAATTGCCCCGGCCCCAATCTGAACAGAAAAAGAGATTTGTTGACAAGTACACTGGTAAATATGTCCCCAAGTAATATGACTGTTACCAGTTTGGGCACACCAAGGGTGATGCCAAGTGACACAAGAGGGTGCAGCCCCCAGTGGTGGGCATACCCTTGGGGAGGAGATGGCTGCATTTAGTGTGATAGAGACATCTTAGGTTACCCTAGTGCCCCTGTGTGATGGCCAGTTGGTACCCAAAGCCTTCATGCCTTCAAATACTTAAAAGTACAGGCAGTGGGCCACCAGCAATGGAAAGAGCTTTGATGAATAGAGGTTTCATCTGGTGTCCTCGGAGTAGGTGTCCTCAGAGTAGGTGATACCCAGTACCAACTGTCAGGTTTTAGTGTCACACAACCGGGCGAGCCAGTACCCTGTTGTTCTGATTTACACTGAATGGGGGGGAGAGTCTGATTGGGAATGATCTGGAGCATACTGCCTGGCAGGAAGTGGAGCTCAGGTCACACCTGGACATTTTGGGGTTACCTGAGTGAGTCTGTGAGACCACAAGGCCCATGCCTGCTCAACAGGGTAGTCAAGAAAGCCTGGATACTGGAAGAATCGCTCAGGTTGTTGCCAAGAAAGGGAAGGGCAAGCAGCATGGGAAAACAGCCCCTGAAAATCTCACTGTACGGATGTATGGGGTGCCACAGGAGCCCACCCTGGAGCCTACAAGGGATGACATTGTCTCCCATTGAGACCTACCTAAGCTTGCTTTTTTGGCAAGCTGAAGGTGAGCCCACCAGAGAGAAGGTATGTAAGACACAGAAGGAGTAACCAACCCTGGAGGGCATGAGGTACCAGACTGAAGCCTAGGCAGCTGGGGATACCTCTGGAGATCACCTCATTTATTGGGAGAATGAACTTTTGTATAGTTAGTCTAAGGCACCTGTGCATCGGGTAACACTTATGTTGACAGTCCCTTGATGCCTTTCCACTGGGGCTGGCTCAAGAATTTTCACTGGCAGGACATGTGGGGAAAGACAATAACTTTGTCAGGAGTGTTTCTAACTTTTATTGTCCCGGAGGAGGATAGTTTCACATACCTTCAGCAGGACCTGTCTCACCTGCCAGGCCAGTAGAAAAACAAGGAAAAAGCTGAAGGCTCGCCTGAGTCTCTTACCTGTATTTGGCACCCCCTTGCATCTACATTGTTGGAGCCTTGGACCCCACAACTGCTTTAGGCAAAAGGTTTACCATGGTCTTAGTAAACCATGCCACTGGATGCCCAAAATCAATCCCTCGGAGGGATGTGACTGAACCTCCAGTGGGGAAGGAACTGATGGGGAATTTTACCTGGGTAAGTTTCCCCGAAGAATTAGGGCCTGACAGGGGCACCTATTTCATGTCGGCATACATGAAGTCCATGTGGAAGAAGTGTGGTGTAGCCTACAAGTTTTCCAACTCCTATTGTCTCCAAATGTAATGGGCTTACTGAAAGGTTCAACAAGACATTGAAAGGCATGATTATGGACCTACCTGAGCCCATAATGCATAAGTGGGATGTCCTATTGTCATTTCTGCTTATTGCCCACAGGTAGGTGCAACTGAAGTGGTTGGGATCAGCCCATTTGAACTTCTGTAGGGTCATTCTGTTAGGGGACCTCTCAGTCTCATGAAGGAGGGTTGGGAGCAAGCTCCCACAAAGCCTCCCAGGAGGTGGTTAGCTACCTGCTCGCCCTCAGACACCTGGTGGCCAAGTTCTGGAAGAAGGCTTCTGGGAACTTGGAGGCTATTCAGGAATTCATGAAACTCTGATATGACCATAAGACCTCTCTGGTGGAGGTTCAATCTGGCCAGAAAGTGTGTGTGATGAAACTAGAGAACCCCATGGCTGTCCAATGAAATTGATCTGGGCCCTTTGAGGTGATTGAGAGGAAGGAGGAGGCCTCCTAGTTGGTGGACATTAAGACCCCCAGAAACCCCTTAAGGTTACTTCAAATCACTCGTCTCAAGCCCCACTATGAGAGGTCAGCATTCACTACCCCAGAAGGTGACTTTAAATTTAGAGTGATGCCCTTTGGGTTGAAGAATGCCCCTGCCACCTTAGCTGGGGGGCATTCAGTGCTGCTTATATAGGCAACATAGGCAACATAGCTGTCTTTACTAGTAGCGGGAGGGATCACCTTCTTTACCTGTAAGAAGTACTTCGGGCCGTGCTACTGATAGGTAAGAAGCTGATTAGACCCTAAGAGAATTCTTGGATTAGATTCTTGGCAAAAGAATACTGAAACTAAGCTACACCTCACTTACTTCTTCCCTTGTACTAGACCTAGGTTAGGTACACCGGGGTAGGCGTATTTTAGAAGCACCAGTTGAGTACTTTTAGTCATTATTTATCACTGTATGTATTTTATGGCTTAGAAACTATATATTGCTTTCACAGTATTATTTTATAATACTCTTCGTACTGTACGCATTGTACTTTACAGCAAGTATTACGATTGCAGCAGTTCATATCTTATGCTTGAGAAAGAAGACTGTTCAATAAATATATTTTATTGAAAAAGCCCGTCTCTCTATTTCTCTGCACCTCTGGTGAAACGAAGCATGCACAATTGACTGAGTGAAATAACTATCTATTGTTTCCGCGACTCTAGAGATATATTTCTTATTCTTGGGGAACAAAGTTGTCATGTTTTAAGTGGTTGTCAGAAACTAATCCCTTCTTGTTCTTTCAAGAAAGTTTCTAGTGACCTCTGAGCTAGCTGGCACACACACAATTAAGTCTAGTATATTCAGTGGAGACCTAGTCAACTTCAGTCCTACGTCTAAACTACAGGATACACTATTCCAATGCGCAGAGCCTATTGGAAATATAGAAACTACACCACACCTATTTACTGAATATACTAGCCTTAATTGTGTGAGGCCTGACTATTAAGGCTGTTAGTGCCAGATAGGGCAGGGCTCTGTGGTGTACTTGAGACATCTTGTGGGTGGGGGTAAGGTGTAGCCCCTCCAAGGTAAAATAGTTCCTATCTTATCCAGGGAGCCCCAAGATAGAAATGGGGGCTTTCCTGGGCCTCACTGGTCACTACAGGATGTTTGTCAAGGAATATGGCATGATTGCTGCCACCTTGACTGAAACAGCCCAAAAATGTGATCTGGAAAAAGTCTTGTCAGAATGCCTTTGACACCCTCAAGCACTCCATTTGCACAACCTATGTGCTCAAGGCCCCTAGCTGTTCCCAGGAATTCATTGTGCCAAAAAATGCTCCAGAGCATTGCATGAGGCTGTCTTAGCACAGCTAATTGAGGAGGGCTTAGACCAACCTTTAGTTTTCATCTATAGGACGCTACTTCCCTGGGAACAGAGGTGGAGTGTTATTGAGAGGGATACCTGTGCTGTGGGTTGGGCACTGAAGAAGCTGAGGCCATACATGTTTGGTACTCACTTATGGGTTCAGGCAGACCACATGCCCCTCAGATGGATTATGCAAATGAGGAGTGAAAGTCCAAAACTGTTCAGGTGGTCGATCTCCCTACAGGGAATGGACTTTATGGTGGAACACCAGCCTTGGTCAGACCACTCCAGTGCTGATGGTCCGTCCAGGTTCGTCCTCCTTAGTGATGAGAAATCCCAGGCGGTTGAGTAGTTGTTTTCAATTTCAAGTTGAGGGACATGTGTTAGACATGTCATCCTTAGGGTGGTCTTCCCACAAACGTTTTGCCTTTACCCCCCACTTTTTGCTTCAATTCATTTTTATTGGCTCTGGGACTCTGTGTACCAGTGCTTGTGCTCTTTCCCTTAAACATGGTATAATAGGCTTACGTCTGATAGGCATATTTAATTTACTTGAAAGTAGACCCTTAAAACATGTCTGCTAATGAAGCATGAATACAGTTTTGAACTGTCAATTTGACTTGCCAACGTAACCCCCTGCCAAGCCTTAAACCCCCCCCTTTTATTCCATATAAGTCACCTCTAAGGTAGGCCCTAAGAAGCTCATAGTGCTAACTGCATTGTAGTGATAAGGTTTGACATATATTCTTGAGTTTCACATGGCCTGGTAGTGAAAAAAAACTCCTAAATTAATGTTCACTACTTTAAGGACTACCTTTCCCATAGGATACAATTTGGGGTGGGAGATTCCACTTCTCCAGTGGAGTGGAGAGGCAGAGTTTTTTCTTGTGTATGGCTCATCAATGGTAAGTTGGTGAGTGCAAGAAAAAATTGGCATGTCTTAGCGAGGTTTGCGGGTGCTAGGAGGGCACCAGGTAAGATTTTCCCAATGCGTAAGGTCGGTACTATTCAAGGTTAGAAAGTTACCGATTGAGTAGCTAATCTACTCGAGCAGCAGCAAAGAAGTGCCCTACGGCATGCCATGTGGTGCAGTTTGTGCAGAATTTGTACTGAATAAGCTTGACTTTCAGATTTCCGCCTGTTTGCGAAACTCTGTGGAATCTTGCAAAGTTTTCATGTAATTCCATGGATTTTCATGGAGAGAAACTCCATGGGTTCTGTCCACACCAGATAACATTTGTTTGCCTTATTACATTTAATAAGTGTTAACTTTTGGTTGGGATCAGCTGAACATTTCATGAATCGTGTTTAATAAAAATCATCTTAATGGTAAATGGTAAAGTTGGATGTTAACTAACAACTTTGAAAAGGCCACTTTTAGAAAGCTGGCATTTTCCTGCACTATTTATATGGAGCCTGCAGCCTGATGCTGGGTCACATAACTGGTTGCATTTGGCAGTTGGACTTTGTTTATTCTTCCTAGACAGCCAAACTGAAGTATTAAGTGTGCCTGTGTGAGCCCTGAACTGGCAGGATGGTGGTGGGAGCTGGCCACAGTCCCACTTGCAACTAAATAGGCTATGCTCTGTCTTCACACAAATGACTTGTCACCAATATATTGTTAATACGGACAGTCTGGAGCCAGGGCAGGGGAAGCGGGAAACATAGAGCACTACTAAGGGAATTTTTCTACCAACTTTTCTTTCTTTAGAGAAGGCACCGGTGAAAGAAATAAGACCCTCAGACCCACTCTCCAGTAGACCTCTGGTCATGAAGATACTACAATAGAAGAAGGACTACTGTGAAGTTTTGCTGCCAGAAGCACTGCTACCCTGCTGCCTTATTAATCTGCTGCATTGCTGCCTACTTCCTGAGAAGGAAGACTAGACCTGTGCACTTCATCCCAGGCTGATGTGATTTCAAGGGTCAGCCGGCTGATGTCCTGTGCTGAGCTACAGGTACATAACAATCTCCTCAGCCCTCTCTAGATCTGCCCAGCTGACCTGCTGCCTGGACCTGCTGCTTTGATCTGCAAATGCACCTGCCTGTGCCCTGCTGGCCTCTGCTGGAGTGAGTTCATGATCCCCAAAGGGTGCCCCTCAGGTCTTGGATCCCAAGATAAGGAGAAGTTTTCAGCTCATGGTGACTGTGAACATGTCTGTTCCCGACAAGATCTTTCAACGCATGCCGCCACCAATTCAAAGCCCTGGTGTGTCCGAATCTCCGTGTCACAGTGACCAGCAGTGAAGCCCGGCAACACTAAATCTGCACTTCATGCTACAACATGGCCAGCCAGAGGTGACTGCCAACATGAATCTCCAGCAACAACCATCTGCATTGCTCCACGGGATCTTCATGCTGCAGACCATCTGCAAAGCCTGGCCTGATCTTTACGCTATATCGATGACAATCTGTGATGGTCTCTTTGCCCCTGTTGGCCTCCTCCACCATGAACTCTACACTTTGAAGGTAACTCTTTCAGCAGGGCTAACCGGGTCCCTGTATCTGGCCTGCACTCCGTTGTGGTCGACCTGAACTTGTATGTTTCACCTGGTCCTGCACAAGTAAAACGCCTTCACTGGTGCATTGTGCTTTTTGATAGTATAAATTGCATATCTCTGGTTCTACTGATTGGATTTTTGTCGTTTTAATGTTAAAGAATTTACTAAAATGTGCTCTGCTCTTCTAAATTTGAGTGGGATTTTTTTGTGTTGTGTTTTCACATTATTACTGTTTGTGTGCTGCATATATACTTTACATTTTGCCTCTAAATTAATATTAACTGCTTTTATGCCAAGTTACCAGAGGGTTAAGCACATGTTAATTTAGTGACTTTTGTAGTTCACTCCGACAGCGATTGTGACTGCTATTTGAGCGAGGTTAACAACCCTTTCAACCAACAACCCCATTTCTCTCACTTGTCAAATGTATGGGTCATAGCAGAAATCCTTGGTAATAATTACCACCCTCAAATTTGTAAAGTTGAGGACAAAACATTTTTGTTCAATCATCAATAAAAAAAATCACACATTTGCATATACAAAGCCATCTGTCTTTCTCAAAGGTACAGTATATATATTTTTTCGAAGTGCTTTCTTAATGTCATGTTCATAGGATATAAGAACTCAATGAAATGAAAGCAGAAAGTGTCAAGAGACCATATAAATGGTTTACGTGCACTTTTGAATTGCAAGTTGATGTAGCACACTTCATGTACCTTAACCAACCTTTTGGCTAACTCAAATATTTAGAACAGTGTCCAGTGTCAGGTTTGTTTAAGGCTTCTACCATCTCACTTGATTACCTGCCTGCCAAAGAATGCTCTATTACTTACCGGTAATCTTCATTATTCTGGGTCCCGTTGTCCTCGTCCTATTTATAACAAAGTGGAGATAGCCAGCCCACAAGGAGTAAATAAGCAGTACTTACCCAGAATTCCGCCTGAACAAACAAGCCCCCAAAAGGAAGGCCAGCTGGCCGGGAGGAAGGGTTGGGCGTATGAATGGGACGAGAACAACAGGACCTGGAATAATGAAGATAACCTGTAAGTAATAGAGCATTACCCCCAGGTCCCTCCTGTCCTTGTCCCATTCATAGCAAAGTGGAGAATACCTTAGCAGAAAAGCCAGATCTCCAAAAAAAACAGGAGCCAACCCTCGAAACTACACCAAAGGCAGCACCCACAGGAAAGCAAAAAGACAGAATCACCGGAAACCCCAAGCAGAGCACCCAGACAGGAGGGTACCCCACCAAAGCCGGGACGCACCCATCAAAATAACGGGAGACCAGCAAGATGATGAGGCGGATAAACAGCAGAGGCCAACCAGCACACAGCAGGAGCACCCAGCAGCGAACAAAGGAAGGGGAGAGCATAGATACAAAAACCAACCAAGGCAGCCAAGAACAAAAACAGCGAGGAGGCCACCCAAAGGAGAAGCCCAAAGGCCCACCAGGCCATCAAGCCAGAACCGGGCAATAGGAACAAAACCATGGACCGGAACCAAGGAAACAGACAGTAAGCGACAGTAAGGAGGCAGCCAACCAGAATACAGAGAACCCAAACAAACCGAAAAGGAGGCACTGGAAAGAGAACCCACAGGAAAAGCTGCCGAAGGGAAAAGACCCCTAAGCAACCAACATCCTGACCTGAATTGGGCCAGAGAAAAACAAAGCCCCAGCAAGAGAAGATCAAGAGCGCCCACAGGACAAAAAGGCAGAAAAGCCCACCAAGGGCAGGACCAACCAGACCTAACCAGAATGGGAGGGAAGCAATAGTCAGGCCCAAGCCACCCCCCCCCCCCAACCAGAATGGCCCAGCCCCAGAGAGCCCAGAGGACAAAGCCCCCGGAATCCACAGAAGAGCACCAGGCCCCCGGAAAAAAAGCCAGAACCAACCACCAGATCTGCAGCCCAGAAGCCAAAACAGAGCCCAGGGATATGTCAAGAGGGAAAGCCAAGGCACTGGTGAAAACACGAACAAACACCTGGAAAGCCACCTAAAAAAGGCCACAGGAGCCAGAAGGGAGCAGGCCTGGCAGAGACCAGAACCCAGAAGGCCCAAACACAGCCCCCAAAACAAGGCCCCAAACAGAACCAGGTCCCGCCAGGAAAAGCCAGAGCATGAAGAACTGACCAAGCAAACCCCCAAGGACAATGAGACCAGGGGAACCAAAAGGAAAAGGGAGAACAAGAGGGAGTCCCCAACCCAAAGAACACAGCCCTTGCAGAACACCCCAACTGCAAACCCAGGGTGACGGGAGCAGGAAGCCACAGTCCCAGAGTAGGGACACACCAACCACCAGAGAAGAGGCACACATGCCCCCAAAGGAACAGACAGCTGACCAAGCGACCCAGAGAACCCAAGACCAGAGCAAGGAAACCCCATTCAAGCCAACACCAGCAGCCAGAAACCAGAAACGTCGAAAGAGCAGACCAGCCAGAAATGCCCCCAAAAAAGACCAGGCAGAAGCTGGCCGACAACAGACAGGCCAGAAAAGACCGGGATCCAAAGAACACCCAAAACCAGCCCAGCCACAGAGGCAACAGAAGCCAGAGTGGAAGCCAAGCAGAAGGCATACCAAACCCCATAGCCCAGCCTGCACCAAGGGAGGGTAGAACCAGAGGAAAACCCCCCAGTGAAGAAAGCAGGCAACAGAGGACCAAGCAGACGGGGAACCAGAGCAGAGGCCAAGCCACCCGCCTGAACAGAAGGACCCGACGGCCCAACCAGAGGAGGGCCGAAGAGGGGAAGGCCCCAGCAGAGCACCGCAAAGCAAAGGAAAGATGGGCGCAGAGACCCCCAGCACTGAACCGTTGGATCACAGAGGACCAAAACCCAAAACAGGGCAACAGCCCAAAGGCCCGGACCAACAAGAGCCGAGAACACATCAGCCAGACCCAAAGCCAAACTGTGATCACAGCCAAAGCCTCAGAACCAGACGAGAGCCCAGCACACATGGAGGACACCGAGCCGTCACTACCCCACATGGGAACAGAGACCCGAAGAGGCCACAGCAAAGAAAGAGCCGCCAGCAGGCCAAAAGGACACAACCAGAAGGCAGAGAGCAAATGGCCCGGGGACAACAGCACCGGCGACGCAGGTAGAAGGACAACTGACCAGAGGAAGCCCACCGCACCAGGAACACCCAGGTGGACCCTGATACAGGCACAAACCAGGACAAACCCAGCTGGACAGAGAACAGATGAGACCAGGCACAGTCAGGAAGGGAAGGCCGCAGGCCACAAGCCCCTCCCCAAAAATAGCAACAGACCCCCGGGGAACCAGCAGCCACGCCCGCAGGAGCTACAGAGGCAAGACCAACAGCACCGGAACCCCACACCCTCAGGGGGAGGGGGGCACATCGCCGACAGACACCCACAGCGGGAGCAGGTGAGCAGGGAAGACAGGAAGACAGAAGTGGGTGACAGGTAAAGACAGGCTCAGCCGGAGCCAAGAGGCCACAACGACAGGAAAAATGCAAGGACCAGAACCCAACAGCAGAGGGACCAGCCACCCAACAGGCAAAGACAGACTCAGGGTGAACGCCTGGCAAAGAAACATGCCAGATCCTGCAGATAACACCACAGCACAGCCAGCCCCAACCCAGACCTAACCCAGCTCCCACCAGGCAGCCAAGGAGTGCCGCAAGGGAGCAACGAGCAACACCGAGCAAACAGTACCATAAGACCCATGTGGACACCCCACCATGCCGCAACTAGGCACAAAAGCGAACAGCGACAGGCAAAACTAGGCAGACATCCACCCGGCACCAGCCAGGCCCGACCCTGCCACAACAAGGACCAGAAAGAGCAGGCGGTTACATGGTGGAAGCATCAGAACCGCAAAGAGGAAGAAGAGCCTGCGATAACAAGAAGGTAGCGCCGGAGGACCAAGCAGAAGCAGCCACAAGCCTGGAGCGACCGGAGCACAGCCCCGGGACCGCCACCCACACAGGGCAAAATAAAGAAGAAGACCCCCAGCGATGCAGCACAGGGGACTCAACAGGGCAACGGAAGGACCAGAGACCCCAACAACTGCAGGACAGCTCCAATGCGAAAGGACCGCAAGCCACAAGAAAGGCCAACGAAGGAGGATTGGCAGGCTAACGGGGGAAAGCCACAGCCCAACCCCGGCCAAGGAGAAGAACCAGCACAAGGCAGGGACAAGCACCCCCCACCAGCGAACCAAGCCAGAGGAAAACGCCGCAGGCCGGCACAAGCCAAGGAGTCTGGGAGAAAGCACAGGAGCACCCAGACCACAAAGTGGGGACCCGCTTGGAGAAGAACTCAATCAATCAATCAATCAAAGACATTTATAGAGCGCACTACTTACCCGGAGGGTCTCAAGGCGCTTGGGGGGGGGGGGGGTGCTGCTACTGCTCGAACAGCCAGGTCTTGAGCTTCTTCCTGAAGGAGAGGTGGTCTTGGGTCAGGCGCAGGTCGGACGGGAGGGAGTTCCAGGTCTTGGCGGCCAGGTAGGAGAAGGACCTTCCTCCTGTTGTCGTTCATCGGATGCGGGGGACGGCGGCGAGGGCGTGACTGGCTGATCGTAGATGGCGTTTGGGAGCGTAGAAGTTGATGCGGTTGTTGAGGTAGCTCGGGCCTTGATCGTGTAGGGCTTTGTGTGCGTGGGTGAGGAGGCGGAAGGTGATTCTTTTGTTGACGGGGAGCCAATGCAGGTCTCTCAGATGTCCGGAGATGTGGCTGTGTCGTGGGATGTCGAGGATGAGTCTGGCTGAGGTGTTCTGGATCCGCTGGAGTCTCTTCTGGAGCTTGGCGGTGGTTCCGGCGTAGAGGGCGTTGCCGTAGTCCAGTCGGCTGGTGACGAGGGCCTGGGTGACCGTCTTCCTGGTCTCGGTGGGGATCCACCGAAAGATCTTCCGTAGCATGCGCAGGATGTTGAAGCATGACGAGGAGACGGCGTTGACTTGTTTGGTCATGGAGAGGGAGGAGTCCAGGATGAAGCCCAGGTTGCGTGCGTGGTCTGTCGGTTTGGGTGCGGTGCCCAGGGCGGGGGGCCACCAGGAGTCGTCCCAGGCGGAGGGTGAGGCGCCCAGGATGAGGACTTCCGTCTTGTCTGAGTTCAGTTTCAGGCGGCTGGTCGTCATCCACTCGGCTACGTCTTTCATCCCTTCGTGAAGGTTGGCTCTGGCGGCGGCGGGGTCGTTGGTCAGGGAAAGGATCAGCTGGGTGTCGTCAGCGTAGGAGATGATGTTGAGGTTGTGTTGGCGTGCGATGGCCGCGAGGGGGCTCATGTAGACCCAGGCTGCCAACCAAGAAGCCTTACAGGACCCCACAGGGACGCAAGAGGCCACAGAGGCACCAGAGCAGGCAAGGCACATGGAAACGCCAAGCAGCAGCGGGGACCAGCATGGACCTAAGAGTACCGGAGGCGGAAAGGCAGAAGGACCAGGACACCCCAACCACACCGGCAAGAGAGGCAGATCCAAAAATGTAGACCCTGCGCCACTGCACCCACCGAGAACCAGCAGAAGACAGAAGGCGGAGCCAAGCTGTCATAGATAGCACCACAACAAAACCGGCCCAACGGGCAAGAACGGACAGGACCAGCCACCCAAAAGCTACAGGACGCAGCCACTGAGCCCCAGCACCCGGCACCTCGCAAGTGCAAGCAGCAACAAGAGCAGAAAGGCAAGAGAAACAAAGCCTGCCGAAGCCAACAAAAGCGCTGCCAACGAAGACAAGTGAAAGCCAACAGCACCCAGGACACACAGGCTACAGTGGAACACAAGCAGCAGAATCCAAAACACGCAGACACAAGAGCCTGTGACCTCAACCACAAGGCCAGTTGAAAAACTGTCCAAGCACTCCGCCCAACTGGGACCGGTGGCCACCAAAGACACAACTGGCACTGAATTCATGGGGCAGGGCTATAGAAGCACCTGAGCCACCCACATGTGCTTCCCAGAAAGAGCGACCACAGGAAGGAGAAAATGCAGCAGGGTGATGCAGCAAAGATCTGCGAGCAAGCCTGTCATGCGGCGTACACCAGCTGAATGCCATGGAACTGGCTCAAGAGAACTGCGTGCGGGTGGACTAGGGGAGGCCAAGCAGTGGAAACATCCACTGTTGGAGGACCCCATGGCCAGATGCAGAGCGCTGCGACTTGCACGGTCAAAACCCGAAACCGGGACCGACGCAGTACGCCACCAGGCCACTCACAACAGTGGTGAGATGAGGGAAACAGGCAAAAACCGCCATAACCACCAACAGAGCTCCAAGGCACAGCAAATGGCCAGTGAAACAATCCTCCATGCAGAAAACACTGTAAATGCAGACAAACTTAAAAAGGCACCGCAACACGGAACTCACCCGAGGGGAGGGAACACCACAATAAACAAGGCCCCCCACCTCTACAGCCAGCCCAGGGCATCCACCAGATCTACGCCAGGGCTGGGAAGGCCAGGAGACAGCAAGTGAGGCACGTCTTCCACCTGGCCAGGTCACAGGAAGACATGCACACAACCCAGAAGCAACCGGGAAGCTACGCACCAGCCGCAAAGGGCCTGCCGGCCAGTAACCCCTGCAAGCCAGGAGGCAGACCAGGAAACCCCCCGCCCACACAGCCAGTCAGCTGGGCGGGGGGATGAGAGAAGAAACGCCACTCCAGCCCAGCAGGAGCAGCACCAGCACCACGTCCATTCTGTCGAGAGACAGAAAAAAAGAACAGGTGGAATGCTGGGTAAGTACTGCTTATGTACTCCCAGTGGGAGGGCAGGGTGAGGGTCCCAGCATTCCTCCATCTTTTTTTCTGTCAGTAGATGGGTTATCTCCACTTTGTTATGAATGGGATGAGGACAGTCGGGACCTGGGGGTAATGATACTGTTTTGCCCTGTGTGCCCGATTCACAGAGGTAAAATAAGACGAAAGTTTAACTTTACGTCTTTCGGTATTCACGAAGGGCTTTTAATACTCCTAAATGTCTCTATATGAAACATCCAAAGCTGACCTTAATAGATCATGTAGCAAACGTAACTTGGCTTTTTGGGATCTGTTGAAGAAGTGGAGATAGTATTCCGGGTTTTTTTTTTTCCCGGTTCCTTGATTATGCCATGAATACTCCTTGGACCGGGTCTAGCCTCGTTACGATATTGGTTCTACAGGTTGAAATATACCTAGATGGAGTCAGCGCAAGGCCCTCTTGATTTGGGACCTCTCTGCCACCAATATAACAACTCGTGTCCTGGCACAAGAGAAAGGAAAAAAGGCCCCGCTCTAAAGCCAAGGACTCGCAAGGTGGTTGGTATCTCCCATATTGAGGGTAAGACAAATAAGGACAAAAGAAAAAAAAAATAATAATAAATAAATACTCCTAAATGGCCTTTGTGAATACCGAAAGTCGTAAACTTAAACTTTTGGTATTCAGAAAGAATATTTACGAGTAGTAAATGCCCTTTGTGAATACCAAAAGTCATAGACTTTCGTCTCAGTTTAACATTGTGAATCGGGCCCAGTGAGTATAGTACATGCAGATCAATGAAATCCATGCATTTTAGTCTCTGAAAAATATTACAATAATAATTGACATTTAATACAACATTAAATTAGGACATTTGAGATCCACAAAAAGACTATGTTTTAAACGCACCCTCTGCACACTATTTTTCCATTCATTTTTGTACTTTTGACTCATCTGAAACGCAAATGGTGTGCTTTATTGTCATCACTAAATGCTGTTTGGGTTGTATATTACATACCATGAGAGACAAATGTATTTAGTTTTATGGTTTTGTGTTTACCGAACCAAAACTAACTTTTAACTGTTTTTTTAAAGTTAATTTCTCTTTGTGTATGATAGACTGCATTGACCTACCATGTAACCATTCTGCACTGTGCATGGCCTTCAGCCAAAGGTAGCAGCAGTTGCAGGCACAATCATGGGCATCTTACAAGGACGTCCACCAACCCTGGTCTTATTTAGTTAACAGTTTTACACAGTGTACGGGCATCAAAAAGGTATAGGCGTGCTTTTCAAAGAACATTACCTACAACATTGGTTCAAGCACTGAATTACTAATGAAGAAACAAGAGGATGTGAGTTAAAAAAGTGGGAACACTGGAATGTGTTGAGAGGAGATAGAATAAATAGAGGCAGGTTGAAACTAGTGGAAAGTGGGGGCCAAAAGAGGTGAACTCAAGGAGAAGGTGAAGAGAAGGGCATGAAAGTGAGTGCGTAAAAGCAAAGAGGAAGGAAGGAAAGAATGATTAGGGGGAAGAGGATGACGGTAGAGTAGGAGGCGTGGGGATAGGGACAGGGAGAATGGGAGAAGGGCAGAGACACAGCAGGTAAAATCAAGTGGCAAGGGAGTCGGATGAGGAAGAGAAGTAGCATTTTAACACAATGTATGAAGGAAGTGGTGTGCTTGATCAAGTGCTGCAAATTAAATGGTGGGGAACGAGGGAAAGCAGGTGAGTGAGGAACAGGGCAAATAATGTGAACAAGTTGCAAGAGAAGAAAACTACCAAAAGTGGCTATGATGAAGGCAATTTGTGGAAGAAGGAGAGAGAATAAAGTAACCCAAATAATCCGTTTAAGAGTGGAAGAGTCTACATTACATCAAAGTGAATGGATCAAATGCAGTGTAACCAGGTGTGTCTTTAGGGGAAGGCAGAATGATTCCATCATTTCCATGGAGAAACATAAAAGAGAGGAAGCTCCAGAGAATGACTGATGCAGACTATCAAATGTTCATAATAAGGAGATGTGCAATAAAGGCTTTATTTACTTTTGAGCTTTCTCAAGTATTCTGGTATGGTGTTGACTTTGCATGGACTGCTTACTAGGCTAGACACCCCAGCTGAAAATTCATTCTGGCATTGGTAGGTAGTCATTGAAGGTGAATTAGGATTGGAGACATGTGGTTACATTTCTTTAATGAGGACAAAAGTCTGACTGTGACCTATGAGACAAATATGAGTGGCAAAAGTTCAGAGTGTATGATCGTTGCCAGGATAGCCCTATCAAAGGCCAGCAGTGAAATAATTATAGCTTGTGATTCTATTTTTATGAAGTCAATTTGCAGGAACAGGTTAATTTATTTCAGATTCTGCAAGTAATACTTAGCCAATCTAGTAATTTTGTCTCTACGAGATATCATAGAAAGAGAGATGTCCAGTGTTACTCCAAGGGATGAGACTGTTGGTGAAACAAAGGAGGAGAATTTGATAATATTTAGATGCTGCAGCAGGTCAGTTTTAAAAAAAGTTTAAAGCTTAGAAGAGAACAAGGTGAATTGTTTTGATTGCTTTATATATTTTGTCAATGAAAATCAAGGTCTTAAAGAAATGGTGCCCTCTTCTGAATAGAAAATGGAAGTTGTATGATTAGGTGTTGAAATCAAGTTCAAATTTTTACCCTTGCTAATGCATCATATTTTCGTTTATATACTCCCATTCTCTATGCATGTTTGTTTTCTTCCTTGGGGTGGGCTACCTCTCAACGTGCCTATCATTTGTTGTGCAATTTTATTCTCCTGGGACCAAATTTCCAATTTCGTCAACATTCATGTTTTTCAAGATGGTGGAAAAAATCTGGCCGATTCATTAGCCAATCACATGTCTCGACCATTTCAAATGTGTTCGGCAGTATTTTGAATTTCATACGCCCTGATTTTAACCACTAATATATGCAAACGTTTTACCCCCTAAAGCCCTTTTTTCACCTTTTTCTAATTCTAATTTCAAAAGAGCTACTAAACAGATTGATACTAACTCATGCAAAGCAAGCTTGCTGGGTAATTTTCTAAATTCATAGTAATTTTGGCATTAATTTGTTTGCAGTTTTCGCTAAAGTTTTTTTGTAAGAGCTAAAATGTAAATGCAATTTTTTTGACTCCCTGTTCAAGACAGAACTGCAAAACAAATAGAAGACTAAGCTAGTACCAAATTTTGCACTGATCCGTTGATGGGTACCCGTATTATAGGCAAATCATAAAATAACTTTAAACTAACACACAACACACACACACTCGTATCGTTTTTCGCCAGGAAGTGGGAATGTCTGGATCTGTAGTTATGGTAAAGTTGCAATTAACATTTAAAGATTGGAAGAACACTTTATCGTGCATCACTAATATCTTTGGCCCTGTTTGCCAAAGCACATAGAAACTTTTTATAAAAGTATAAAGTATAGGTATGTATATATGTATTTTCTTTTCGCAGCACGTTGGGAAACGCCAATCCCATCTAAGCATGCCTTAGAAGAACTCTGTTGCTGTAGAACTTTTTCCGTAAAATATTTCACATTCATTTTTGTGTTGAATCTCTTCCTCTGTATCAGTCAGTCCATTTGGAATTTAGGTCACGTTTAGACAAAGCGCTACAAAGAACAATTCAGGCACAATTACTCAAGGAATGGTAAGACAATACAGTAATGTACAAGCATTCAGAAATGTATGACTCCTACTTCATGAAATTCAAAAATCTGTTTAGAAAAGACAAAAGTAATGGATTTCATTTTGAGACTTTATGTTTGAGTTTCCTTTGTATGATTGATTAAGTATATTTTACTGGTGGGATCTTATGTTGTGTGAGAGCTTGGGGAATATTTAATTTGTTGATTTTCACAGGTTAGGCTCCAGTCCACATTTATTTTCTAAGGCACCCTTGTGGCTCATGTAGGCAAGTATAAAGTCAACAAGTTTATAAGTTCTCAAATGTATTCTTTGCTGTGATGGATTGACATTTTTGTCCAGTATCATGTGAAAAAACCCTCTCTATTGTATGGCCTACACATGCAAAGTTAAAACCAGGATCACTACCTATATTATCTATCAAGTCTTTCCCTTAAATAACAAAATGAGGAGCGCTCAAGGTAAGCTCAAGCAACTGACTGCTGAATTAGCAGACAAAGATGCGACAGCGGTTGAAAAATGTATTTTCTTGTATTATCTATATATGCATATCGACTAAAGATAAACCAATTCCAACTTCGAATTAGTACTTCTTTAAAAACCTATTCAAAAAACGTTCCCTAAAAAACCCTCAATCTATGCAGCATATTTATTTCCTTAATTCAACCAAACCATGTTACTCTATCATGCTCCTGCAGAGAAATCAGCTGTAACAGAGGTGGCAGGGAGGAAATATGTGTCTACAGGTAGGCGAGACTGTCTGCACTAAGAGGAAATAATACATCATGCACATAGAAAGGTGTACGTTCAGCAAAATGTAACATTACAATCCTGACAGCAGATATTTTGAGTATACTTATAGAACGTGGTCTTAACTATTTTATTTTAAATTAGTTGAATATGTCTTTTGGTTCCAATCCAAGATACTTTAGTAAAAAGCCTGGGCGAATTCCCCCCCAATTGGCCCACAAACATTAGCTGATTTTCTTGGGAAAATTCAAGCCTCCAACAAATATTTACACAATAGTGTGCATTCCCAAACCCGCCATGTAGTTACAGTGGGATTGTGTAATACTTTTCATTTTTGTCATTTTTAGAAATATAAAAGTCCTAACTTGGAAGGTAAGTCCCAACATGGCATTGTAGCACTTTTTAAAATATAATCTTGTACGGGTGGGCTGGAACTCAAATGCAAGGGATGATTTTTTTATTAAAAATACTCTTCTCTAGAGTGAATATACTTTTTCTAGAGAGGGAGGCTTTCAAGACAAAGGGCCTGATTTAGGGTGTGGCTGATAGGTCACTCCTTCACAAACGTGATGGATATCCCATCCGCCACATTAGAAGTGCATTATATCCAATGCCATTCACAATGCGGTGAACAGGATATCTGTCGCGTTTGTGATGGAGCAACACATCTGCCATACTTGAAATTACGCCCAAAGCATCTTTAATGTCTGCAGCTGATCCAACATAAAGAACCCTCATTGCATGCCTCTGCTGAGTCTAGTCCATCCATCCACATGGCTCGTTACTACACCTTTTCCAAGAATTACAGAGTTAGTCTTCTAAATATTTAGTGGATTTGACTGAATATCCATGTGCTTTGAAGGTTATGCAAGCTAATTCAGCCAAGGAAAACATAGCCACAATCCATCATAAAATGGTTAATTTTAATTTTAATATTTCAACCAAAATAGTTTGTAACCCTTGTAAAACATGTATTATTTTACATAGGAGATCGGTCTAGTATGCTGAAGTTTGTGGTAATGTATCAAGTACATCTGATAATTTCACTAATGATTGTTTTTCTGTGCACTGTCACAGTGGCCAAACATACTCTTTCGACAAACATCAAGCTCATGTTAAATTGAAAAACGAGGATTAATGGTGGCTGATATAGCTGTGCTTAAAAACTCAACAATGATTTTCCTGTTTTGGATTATCTTTAGTATTAGAGAAAACTGTAGAATATTTGATCATACCTTCATACCAGCAATTCCTTAAGTAGACAGATTTAAATATCCATTTGAAACATTATTTATGTGAACACTGTCTGGGTATACGTATTGAATATTTTATTTTACACAACATAACAACACATAATTGTTGTTTTGTACAGCCATTTGCCTAAAAACAAAGGCGATACAATTGTCACCGAAAAGAAATATACAGTCTGATCATTTAAAAAATATGAGTTTTCTCATTTCTTCCAGAAGTGAATTGTTTTGTAAGCTAGAAGGGAATTGTATTTCCCATATGAAAGGCATTTTCTGAGAAAACCTTCTTATTTCTGCTACTGCAGAACCAGGAAGCCAGTCCTAGAATAGGAGAAGGCACCGGTGCAGTGTCACACGGTTCTCACAATTATATCTTTGAATGTTGCCTTCTTTTTTTTAATATAAAAAATGTGAAATACTTGGCTTATACATAACCCTGCATATACAAGCCATAAACCAACAGTACAAGACTGGAATTCCAAATTCCAATTTTCTAGGACAGTGTTCTCAAACAATGATTTCCCTCCCCCATATTTAAAAAAAGAAAATCAAGTCACACAGTGCTTTCCAATATCCACTCAGAACTTGAGAAAGTCGCTTTTCCACTATCCATATCAGAATTGTCTGACTGAATAAGCATTCCATTCATAGACATGCTCCTTTTAGACCACAATCCACCCGTGTTCTGTGAGTTAACATAACAGTGGTATTCCATAAATTCTCCATTGAGGGAGTACCTGCGTTTCGCTCGGGAGGACTCCGCCGGCAATGTGAGGAACTTACTTGGCTTTGATTGTGCTCGTTTATATTGGGACACCTCTTTGACAGAAGCAGGAGGATGGCTAGATAACTGCAGTGCAGTCGAGTTATTTCTGTTAGTATTTTGAGAATCAACATTTGTGGTGGCATCGTTCTGTGCTTCGTTGATTGACTTTTGCCCAGTCTTTCGCTTCTGCTTTTGAGATGCAGATGTGTTAGAGGTCCAGGTATGAGGCAAAGCCGAGGTAGTGATCGACGAGCTCTGACTCGAGCATGAGTCTGACATGGGTCCCACATTGTCATTTGGAACTTTGCAGCACTGGGTGCTCTCCTCGGGTGCCACAGCCTGTTTTGAACCAGACTGAGCCATTGATCCACCACAACCTTGGCTCTGAGCACCATTCGTTTGTGAGTACACATTGCTGACCTTGGTGACTTTGTGGTGTCCATTGTTGTTGCAAACTTTGTAGCGGATCATTAGGATAATGATGAAAACCAACACAGATGCAACAATGATTCCACCAATTATAATGATCATAGTCCCTCCCAAAAACTGAGATTGCATGAAGTGGCAGCGGACGTAATCCTGATCTGTGGTGAACTGGATGCAGCCAACAACCCTTGTGGCGGTCAGAGAGGTGATGCCATCATCGTAGATCGCCAGAACACATAAGTCATACACAGTTCCAGCTGCCAAGTTATTCACCAGAAACGTTTTGCTTGTCGGAGGTATCATTCTAGGAAACAAAACAAGTATTTTATTAAGTTCTTCAGGGATATTCCTTAATGGAGCTCAAAGATATCAAGATCATATTAACACATGGCATGTCTGATGCTTGTACATTGTATCTGCAGTACATCTTAGTGTCCACTTTCAAAACCAATATGCTTAATCAATCATTGGTTATTTTAATCTGTCTTTGATAAATATGTTTAATAGATATATAGCATATCAAAATGGAGGAAAATAGGTTGTCCAAGCAATGCCACCAACAGAGAACAGAACAACCTTAATGGCTTCCAGTTAAGCAGCAACAAACGACAAACAAACACTTTAGCTGGTTGGCAAGCATGCTGCTTTTTCCACTCATTTGTAAATTCTAATGAGATGCCTGCATACTCTACTCTAAAAAGAATTAATGTTTGGAAGAATAGTTACATTTCTACCCTAAAGACAAACCCAAATTACATTATGTCTGCCAGTTCTACCTTGAACAGTATTTTCCTGCAGACCTTTATGTGGAATCGAGAAGTGTTTGTAGCAGAAAATCACCAAGAGTCTTATTGCCATGCAAAGGTTAGGCATTTCTGTGAACAGGTACATTTTCCACCTATTCATAATCTAGATAAAATCAAACTGTGATGTTAATGAGAAAGTCACCTATCGCAAAACGTAGTTATTTCTTTTGTCATACCCTGGTTTAAATGTTTATGTAAATAAGATATTGTTTTGCTGAGGCTTATTGTGAGAATTCAATATTTCTTCCTTGTATGTTTTTTTCCTGATGAAATATAGTTAGAAAACACCACCTTATGCCTCCACGCTCAAAGATTGTACATCACATTGTTATTATGTTTACAGTCTCACAGTTTAAGAAGATTCAAGATGTTGTGAGCTGGAAACACATAAAAAGTAAAAACAAGATTTTTTTTATCACAGTATTATGATCTTGAAACTGTTTCGCAGTGCCTAGAAATCAATGGATTATTAGTGCACTGTATAAATGTCCTGAGTCATTAATTCAGCTGTAGCTGGTGCAAATTTGACTCTTAAGAGAGACAGAATCACACACTCTAAAACGGCAGGTGTCATGTTCTCGTGAATATCCCACGATATTCTACTTGTTTTACTAACACTATCAATCTTCCACATAGTATAGTAAATGGAATTAACTGCAAATTCTCTCGTTCATGCACACCCCATCTTGTGCAATGCAAACCAGACCCATTTATATTTTAAGTTTGCATTTTGAAAACCTGAACACTTGTAAATCTCTGGTACCATATTAAACAAAGACAAACATAACCCGTTTTACTAATGCCTTTAAAACCTTTTTTTTTAAACGAACAAAGAATCTTTTGAAAGCCACATTGCTTTTTGTGCTTATTTTATTTGACAAAAAAGCCAATATTACAGCTAAAGGACAGAACAGGCACCAAACTACTTGAACCCACACCTGCACCCAAACCCCCATGTGGTGCCTTTACAGTCCTGGACTCCTCGGTGGGAATGTTGAATTGTGCCTAGACATCGAAAATCCAAAATTTGGGAGTTTCTGAGAACTGAGACAAGACCAGGACCAACCTACTCATATATCCATCCTAGGTGCTTTGCCAGTCAACCTGAGTTTGTGGCAGCTTCCACTAAGTTCTTATTTACAATAGCTGTCCTTCGGTAAAGGAGTATCGGGCCTCCAGGAACTTTTGTCTGCTCCAGCCTCCAACTTTCTCCCCCTAGAAATGTTTTACTTCCAAAAAAGAGACAAAGGGGCCGATTATTATGACGATGTGACTGCCACTGACAGCCTGTCAGTGGCGGTCCCACTGCCATCGGAACCATATTATCCACCTGCAATATTTCAATGGTGGGCAGATGGTTGGCAGTCGGCAAGATCGACCGCCACGCATCCGATGGGCTCCTTGAGTTTGCCGGTACGGCGGAGGGGGTTGTATTCCCTACCATGGTGGCGGTGCCTACCAAACACCACCATAGGGATTACAAGACCCTTTCCGTATGCCTTTTCAATGGGGTTAACCCACCATGAAAAGGCAGGCGGAAAGGGACTTTGGGGGCCCGTAGTGGGCCCTCCATCCCCCCTGGCTCTCCGATATGGGCACTGGGATATGTAGGGGGGCACCATAGGTGCCCCCCTACATATCCCTGTACCTTGTGGAAGGCACCGCTGTGACAGAGTAACCCATCTGCTGAAATTTAAATCAGGCCCTAAGTCTGAATGTAGAAATCTGAAATCTTCACCGCGACTTCCTCCAGTGGCTCCCCAACGGCAACCTGCTTGGTCACAGCCTGCAGCCTTGACTTGCTGGACTTTACCTTCTGTGAAGATTTTCTTAAAAATTTCTACTAAGTTCGAAGGCAGGAGCTGACCGGTCCCAATCCACTTCTTGTATTGGACCCGACCTCCATCGCGGTCTTTGACCTAAACTTGCATGACAAGATGTCCAGGATTGGTGCTTTCATCTTTTAATTGCTAGTTTTCACCTTTAACTTTAAAAATTCATGAATCCCGTTCTATTAATTGGCTTTTTGTTATTTTGGTGTCAAATAATTTATGAAACTTTACTCTATTTTCTTAAGTTGGTGTGAGATTTTTTGGGTGTTGTGTATTCACTTTATTACTGTTTGTGTACTGCAAGTTAAGCATGACTGCTTTTGTGCCAATCTAGCAGAAGGTTAACCACAGGTTAACTTGGTGACCTGTGTGGTAAATTCTGGCAGAGACTGTGGCTGTTGCTTGAAAAGCTGTCACCTGCCATTTAACCAATAACAAAATTTCTCACAACAACTAAAGGAAATATTCATGTTTAATGCTATTATTTAAAACATATTTTGGATTCTGAGTAGGGGGCACAATGCTGACAACTTACCTTCACTTCTGTTGTAAGGTGGGTCGTGGGGAGGGGTAGGTAGACATGTAACAACAGCAATAAGGTCACCAAAACAGTACTGGGTCCACCAAAAGGGTCTATATAAATTAGTCACTTGCTCAACCCTTGGTAGCTGACAGGAGCAATAAGGCTTAACTTAGGAGACAGGCATGTTAAGCATCTAAAAACATTAGTACAGTATAAACATAAGACACAACACACTGAGAAATCCCACACCAATTCATAAAAAGTAGGACATATGCTTATCTTTAAAATGACAACAAAATCATCAGAATCCAATGTAGGGAGCCGGAGATTGAATTTATAAAGACTAAATATGTTCTAGTGCTTACAAACCAATAGCAAGGATCAACAAAGGGCCTTGACTCTACTCAGTAAGGCTGAGTCAATATCAAATACAACACAAGAGATGCCACTACTAAAACTCACTTATGAATTATTCCATCAACGGAACCCAAGCTGATTTGTCAAAGGCAGCAAGAAACATTTATTTCTCAGGAATTTTATTTATTCAAATGTTTGCTTATTTTTCAAAAGATATATGAAAATACAAACAGATAATACATGACATAAATATAACACAGACAAAATTAGGTTAAATTCTTCATCCCTAGCACAACTTCTCATAAAACACACCACACATATCCCAGCTTTTCTTTCATCCAATCATTCATTCTTGAAACATACCCACCTAAAGACACTCAAAAAATTCAACAGTGGGCCACTGTTCTCCTTGGACCGAGGAGCACACAAAGTAAGCCCATTTAACAATCTTTACAGGGATTGTTTCATGTGACTTAGCTCAGACGGGGTACAGGTTGATTTGATTTTTTAGAGACACTTAGGATAGACAAGGATTAGAACAGTCTATCGCGTTTTGGAGAAAGGTAGGGAGCTGCTGTGCCGGTGAGGTGTTGGGATACCGCTGTTTATTTGGTGGTTTAAAGATCAGAATAGTAAGAGTATGTATTTTTCTTCTTTTTTAGATTGGGTTGGTCCTGAGGAGAACCCTGCCAATTAATAGGGTTCGAAACGCATCGACCTTACGCAATGTGTAGTCAATTTGATTTTTGTACAATTAAGTTGCTGTCCAAAATGTTTCATATACAGATACAATTATATTGATGATCTTTTGGAGACTGTTTTCCGTTCAACTGGTGTTGGATTATTTTGTATAGGAGGCTACACGCGTACAGCTCTTGGGTGGGTCGAACAATTGGTGAATAGTGGCCCACTGTTGAATGTGTTTAGCTGGGTATGTTTCAGGAATGAATGATTGGATGAAAGAAAAGCTGGGATATGTGTGTTGTCTTTTATGAGAAGTTGTGCTAGGGATGAAGAATTTAACCTAGTTTTGCATGTGTTATATTTATGTCATGTATTATCTGTTTTTATTTTCATATATCTTTTGAAAATAAGCATAAATTTGAATAATAAAAATTCCTGAGAAATAAATGTTTCTTGGTGCCTTTGACAAATCAGCTTGGGTTCCGTTGATGGAATAATTCATAAGTGAGTTTCAGTACTGGCATCTGTTGTGTTGTATTAGAAACCAATAGCACCACTTCTGGACATCTGCTTGCACTTGACCAGGACAAAGTCAAAGTTTCAGTCCAACCACAATGGAGCCCTGCTTGGATAATCCACGTGGGAGGCTTCGATCAAAAGTTTACCTTAACACTTAGAAACTTTTCAGGAGCTTCTTCTGACAGGCGCCCTCGATGCTCTCAACCAGTCAGGATTCTTTGAGGTTCACTGGCTTGACTTTCTGTGAGCTCCCAGTCACACCCTGGAGGACGACCCTCCATAGCTCTTCAGTGGGACGAACCTGGAATCCAGGCCGTGGTTAAAGGTGGCCAGCATTGGCTCTCACAGACAAGTTTGTCACCCTGTGGTGCTTTTTCCAAAAAGTTTACCAAACTTTCCCAAACTTCTGGAGGTTCTTCCAGAAGGTCTCCTGGTGAGTTCCGTGGCTCTACAACACTAATCCAAGGGTCTAGAAACTCCTAGATGGTCCTTGTCAGGTCTGGACTTCAATTCCTACAATGCACATTGTCAACTCCCTTAAAACTCCACTGGACGCACTCCAAATGTGGGGCTATGGCTGGAGAAGGGTCGGTTAGGCTCGGTTAACCTGTAGCTGCAGGAAGTCCACTCCTTACTCCTTCTTGAAGCAAGGCAAAACCCTCAGAGTTGTATCCCCAGACAGTGCAGCAGGTGCAGTCTTCACCAGCCAGGCTCTTGGATGCAGATCAGGATTTCAGCAGGACAATCTTCCTTCTTTTTGTAGTTTCAGGTGGCAGAACTGAGATGCTCTGCAACTCTCACATATGTATCCACTCTTCTCTGGCAACAAGCCTGGGTGCACCCCTGTCCAATGAGGTGTAGGGCAACACCCCAAAGCATGACAACTTCCTCCAAAATGTGGCATAGTCTTGCCCCAGAAAGCACTATTCTCTCAAAACCCACTATGGCTGAAATTCCAGCAGAGCAGCAAGAGCTAACTAAACCAAACTCAGAATATGGCTTATTTCCATAAACCTATTCCAATCACATCTGTGAATTCCTTCCTTAAGCCTCCCATCTGGCAGGGAGAGTGGCTGGCCCTGGCAAACAGACTTGCTTGACCTGATCTTCCTTTGAAGCTGATGCTTTATGGCCAACCCCCCAGCTCTGGCAGTCCAGTTCCCCAAAGGGCTATCTCCATCAGATAGCCTCCACCTGGTCAGGCCACTCTGGGCTGACCAATCAAGAAAGAGTGGTAGAGGCTAGATTTTGGCTTACAGAAAAGAAAGTCTTATACCTTCTTTTCTGTACAAGTTATGATAAAATCAGCAAGGCCAAGTTGCAGGATTTATCATTACTATTCTGTTCAGCCTTTGAATGATATTTCATACTTTCCTAGCAATAATTATGCATCCATAAAATATTGGCATGTTAGCCTATGAGGCAAGCTATCTTCAATGGACAAATGAAATGTGGAAATGTTTCCTCACCAGGGTTTATAAAAACCTATTTTATAAAACCCTGCTAATAATTACAGGAACTTCCACCCCTGGAACTTATAGGGGAGACCCGGGGGGCTCCTAATATACAAACACATTTTTGGTTATAACTTCACAGTGGTCACAGCACCAGCATCAACTTTGTAGTGAATTTCCTACAATGGGGAACAATAGAATGAGCAGCTTTCACTTACCTGGGCTGATAAAACATGTTGTATAGGGACCCTGCTTATAGTTATAAGACTCCCCACCACTGTAACACCTAGAGGAGACCCTAGCAGGACCCACAATGTAAGAATACGGTAGAATATCACTTTTAAAGGGCCTATGCCTCCAAAGTCGAGTTTGCAATGAATTTTACTTTTGAAAACAGTGATGCAACACAGGGCTGGTTTTAAAATGACTTCAGGCTATCAGTAGTGCACACATGCAAGTGAAACAAAGGCTTCTGGCCTCTCAGCGCCACGCCATATTATATAATAAGGCTTTCTAGGTAGTTTTTATCCCCCTGCCCTTTAATCTACTAGGGACTGTTGGGTGGGTCAAACCAATAATAAGTGTACCTCAATGTATATGTTTGTGTTTAACATAGCACTGGCCCTGTGCCAGACTAGCACAGTCCAGGACATCAGTCAGAGTGAGCTGCCACCAGTTCCATTCAGGATACAAAATCAGGGTGAGCAGGCCAAAAAGAGTGACTTTCTAACAACATGGAAAAGGAAGACTTGGAGGCCTATTCAAACAGATATTTGTAGTAAGTAAAGTAGCACTCCTGTCGTACTCTTTGACGTACTCTCACATGCCTTTGTGAATTTGCCCGCAAAATATCTAAAATGAGAATACAATGGGGATAGTCAGGCTGGGAATACAGCAAACACGCAAACGGTGATGGGAGAAATGCTTTCAATAGTCTAATCACTGGCATGTAAGAGCATGTAAAACGATGCTCCTATTTTCTGCACTCGTAAATGCTTTTTGACTCTTCCCTTAAGAGTTTTTGCTAATTAAAATGAGAGAATAAAGGATAAGTACTTTCCAACCCATATCTTTATAAAGACACCCATGGACCAAGATCTACACTTCCTCAGAACTGCTAACCCCATTAAGAGTATGGATGCAATAGAAATTGAGCAAAAATCTATAAAAAGTAAATTCCTGTATTTTGGCTCAAAGTTTATATGGCTCCCATATCCCTCACCAAGATGAAGCCTCTGGGACAAGCCAATCTTGCTGATACATAAACAAGAAAATTGAAACTCATGACTTTGGCCACTCTTCTTCCATTTTGCGTTATTATTCCTCAAAAACAGGCTTTTTTATTTGTATTATTTTAGGCCAAATGATTCATGTTGCATAGGACTATATGATAGAACACGGCACCATAAATGTAGAGGAGTGGTCGCAAAGATATTAAGACCTTTGCTGTTTAGAGTATGCGGTGGTTACATTTTGTAGCTCCTATTTCTATAACCAAAGTATTGCATGATCGTGGCCCACAATTTGTGCCATATGCTCTTGCTTCACCCTACATGAGGGAACCAATCAGCTTGTCCTCCTCCTTTCTTATACTACTTACACTCAAAGCTCTGAACTGCGCTGTCAATCAGATCAAATCAAGAGCAAATTTTTATTCTAGAGATTCTCTAAATTTTCTTCTTACGGGAAAGATACATGTTTCTTGATATTAGCATTGTTTCATTAAATGAGGATGTTGTTAATGATTGAGAATAGAAACTGTACAATGTTGAATCAGTGCCCATTACCCATGGAGAGTTCTGAGTGAGCTTCACCTTAACTAAGGAGAATCATCAGAAGGCTGACAATGTAAACTTGAAGTGGTATCACATAAGCATCTTAGCACATCTTAGGACTATAAACATTGAAATAATGATCAGAAACATGTTTACTTACGACATTAGAATGGGCTCACTCTTGATGCCCAAAGTATTAGGTATGTCTCAGCACAAAAACTCATTCCACCTCTGCATTTGAAGAGCTACTTTGAATAATACTTCAGAAACTTTATGATCCTTACCCATTAAACACAAGATCTGTGTCCTTGATCACTGACATTGCAAGCGTATGGAAGACCTGCCCATCGGTTACACCACCTACAATATAGCCTGCTTAGCAATTCGGATGGGTAAGAGCACTGTTAGGTATATTGACACCATTTCCAACATTGGTACTCCTACATATACACGAACAGACAGAAAAGGAACGCACATTCTTCACCACTGTTAAACCAGATGACAATGAGGTACACATCAAAATCCACCCTTAGCACCAATAAAAATGGATAGCAAACCACAGCTCATCACACTCTCAACAGTAGGTGGCGAACATAAGACATTATTTCTCAAAGCAACATGCATGTGGCTACCGCACAACCTGCAGACAACAGATATGGTGACCGAGATCTCGTGGCCAACAGGAGTGAGTATACAGGAGGAGCCAGACAAAAAAAGCAAAGAAAGACTGAGTTACAGAGACCCATGGGTATGATAGCACTATGAAGCTAAGGGTAAGAACACACAGACAACATTGTGGTGCTACTGCGATGGTAGGGTTGAGCGCACTATATGTCAAAGAATACGAAGACACAGACACAATGGGGCTACAGAAATCCAAGATTCTCAAAACACTGTGATACAAAGCTACACAGACCATGGGGGTCATTATGAGACTGGATCCCCATAGTGCACCCACCTGTATAATAACCTACCACCAGGTTCTCGGCAACACCGAACAGTGCTATGGAAATGACCTATAACATGCTAAATAAAAAATGCATAATGTAAAACGTGTGATAAGGAGTACAATGTAAATACGATCCCAATAACCTCACAAAGTGTGGCTCCCCAAAAAAGGTAACTTGTATTTTCTGGCATCATCATGTTTTTGTCAGTACCTAGTTAGACCTATGTGATTTTAAGACATCTCAACGTGTGATATTGAGTTGCAGAATCTGGTGAATAATTGTGTCATCCATATTCTTCAGACAAACATAAGGAACTAGTTTGTCACATTTACATTTCTTAATGCAGTAGTGTGAAGCAAAGATGGGCTGTTCCACTCATTTAAAAAAGTGCATTTCTAGGGAATTGTGTCTAATATAGGCATAGGAGGACCATATAATTTCCAGATTTTTAAGATAAGCACACTTTAAATGTGCCCAAACATTATTTACATAGAAATACTCAAATTTGATTTGAATTTGGCTTTCGTTGACTTTAGACACCCCTTGTGCAGGGCATTAAACAAAATTGTGGAAGAAATCAATGATTCAGGTTTTAAGATTAATGTAGACAAAAGTTACCAAAACGAACTATATAAATATATGTTAAGTACCACGCGCAGGTGACGTTTTTTTAAAAAAAAAATCGATCTCTGTGCAAAGCCCAGTAGTGATGTTACATAAATGTATGTTTTTTTCCCGTTGGGTGCATTTTAAAACTCACTCGGAACGGAAAAGTTAAAAATATGAAGATATTTCGCATCAAACAAGGTCCCACTTCATATACATTGCCAAAGTGGGCATTTAACAAACTGCATCCTCAAAGCAGAGATCTTCGTTGTACTGATGGCTGGACATGTTTGCATTAGCCTTTGCCCCAAGTGATCAGAGAACAATCCACTGGTAAGTTACCGCAAATGCGAACTCCCCGGTTGGCTTTTGCCAATATCTTTTCACACTGCACTTCCAATTCAAATTCCAATGCTACATAAATAGCCCAGTTACTAGTGAACAATTAGTCAATCGCCATTTCTAATGCTCGCCATCCCGCCCGAGTAAGGAACCTACATTTTGTGCAGATTTAATTTCATATTGCAAAGGTTTCTGCTTATGTCATCTAAGGATTCTCTGTCTCACTAATTTTCCTGACCATGTCGAACACTGAATCTGATTTGGTAAATTATTTTGGTTTTCAGCGTTTCAAACGACAGTTTGCAAGTGTTGGAGTCTGCTTTGCTACAAACTATGAATACATTAAACACGTGTTAATAATAATATTCCTCCGGGACCTCCCTTTATGCTGTCCTTTACATCCGCACATCCGGCTGTGAAACACCCGGGCTGGCTCTGCAGCGATATTAATAGTGCCCGCAGTTTCCAATGACAGGTCACTAATTGCATTGCTTGGCGGCGCAGAACTCCCCGCAAAGAGCCCCTGCTTCCGAAATCATTGGTGACAAATTGGTTTTGAAAGGTGTGACTGTTACATTAGCTGACTTCAGAATAAATCCACTTAGCACCTACAACACCTCTGTGTACAGCAAGCTGATTGGCAGTTAGCCTAAACACCGCCGATAACATTAAAGCGTCTTAACTGTAGCGCCCCCATAAACATTTTCAGCCGTGCACTTGGGAGCATGCAATTTTCGACGCCGGAGAACGTAACAGTTAAACACTGTTCAAGTTGTATAACTTTACAATCCTCTTGCCTGCAAATTCACCTCAGAGGATTAAAGGGCGGTTAGGATTTTCTATAATAGTGCCATTTAAGCCGTGCAAAGCCCCTATATATAGTCTGACAATTGAATTACTGTAGTATAGAAGCTTCTGCCACAAGTTCTTAAGTGCATTTAAAAAGCAGAGAAAATAATTGTGCGATACTGGCCTCCCACCTTTTTAAGTTAAGGAAATATATATATATTACCTACTGGCGGTCGCCAGTAGGTATATATAGTTAGGATTTTTTCTCTATGGGATTTTTGAAAATTCTATGTCTAATAACTTTGGCGTTTGTGGACGGAATTGGCTGAAATTTTCAGGAAAATGGCACATTTTGTTTCTGAGCAGCCCTTGAAAATTTGGGGGGGGTTCGTCAAGGGGGGGCCGAGAAAAAAGGGGGGTCCCAAAACGTGTTTTTAACATTGAGTTTTCCATAGGGCGGTTGGCCTCACTTTTAGCCCGAACGGCTGAATGGATTTGCACGAAACTTGGCAAAATTGTAGGGACTGGTAGCCCGATGTGCCTTTTGTAGGTCTCAATATATGTGCTCCAGTGGATTTTGAGAAATTAACGTTTAAAAAAAGATATATATCTGTAACAGCGGACCGGGCAGCGTCCCAGGACGCGTACTTTTCGCGCAACGGAGCTTTGTGAAGCGAAGCTGATTGGTTCTCTGGCGTCTGTCAACATTCCAAAAAGTCCGTAGCGGCCGCCATCTTGTCTCTCGGTAGGATCGAGAGACAAGAGGAGGCCAAAACAAAGGGGAAAATAACCATAAGGGGGCATAGTAGATCCTCGCTGACCCCCTAGGTTTGATGTGGAGGTTTTAAAAGGGTCCCGCGGGGCAAAAAAAAATAATAATAATAATAATCGAACGGCTGAATGGATTTGCACGAAACTTGGCAAAATATTAGGGACTGGTAGCCCGATGTGCCTTTGCTAGGTCTCAATATATGTGCTCCAGTGGATTTTGAGAAATTAACGTTCAAAAAAAGATATATATCTGTAACAGCGCTCCGCTTCGCGTAACGGAGGTTTGCGAAGCTGATTGGTCATTCTGTCACTGGGCTATAGTTGGGCTACATCTGGCTGATATTTGGGCTACATTTGTTTTTTTTGTGTCTGGCGGCCATCTTTGGGCTACATTGGGCTACATTGGGCTTCATTGGGCTACATTGGGCTACATTTGGGCTCCAACATATATATAGGCCAATGTAGCCCAATATATATTTTTCAAAGTTAATTTTCGTAAAAACCACTGGAGCATATATCTTGAGACATAGCAAAGGCACATCGGGCTACCAGTCCCTACAATTTTGCCAAGTTTCGTGGAAATCCATTCAGCCGTTCGAGCTAAAAGTGAGTCCAACCGCCCTATGGAAATGAAGGAAATGAATGGGTAATTTGTAATTAGCAAATAGCTAATCGCAAACTAGGAATGGTAAAGAATCGCTATTTATTCCTTAAAGTTCGCTATTTAGGAAATGCAAAAAACTTTGATGATGCATATGGCGGTTCATCTCTAACAAGATAAGAAGCATAGGGATAGATTTATGATGACTGGCGCATCACCAGGGATGTGTTAGTCTTTCTGTGCCGCTGTTCCGTCATCTATGGTGTGCTGCATTTACAATGCGGCGCATCATGGGGCAAAAACAGCACAGATGCGTGATGTATCTGTGCCGTAAAGGTGGCGCATTGCTGGAGTTGTATCGCAAGTGTGATGAAGCTCCAGCAAGGGTCGGGGGTGCCCCTGTCGCAGGGTTTCTGTTCTCACACAGAACTGTGGACAGAGGATTGGAACCTCGGCGAATTAGGGTGTCCCAAAACTCACGTTAGTAATCAAAAACCCCTTAGCAAGCTAGGTACAGTGTCACATTGGATATAACAAACTCTCAATGTTTAGACAATCCAGAATATGAACTTATAGTACCTCAGGATACGTGGAACTCATGAACAGTCGGTCGTTATATATTTCTTAGAAACCAGAACATGGAGTTAAGAAGAACACATGTGTATTTGAAATGTTTATTTACTAATGCCGTCTTCTCAGGCGTAGTATCTTAGATAATACAAGTACACATATTATCAGTAGCAAAATTACCAGCATAGTTACTAGTACATAAAAAGCGAATGGTGATAGTATGTTAACATGCTGTAAATGAATAAGAGTTAGCAACACTTATAAGCAGCCGCGGGCCGTCGAGGGAGTTACGGTGAGGCAGGGAGGCGGGGAGGGGGAGAAGCAGGATGGAGAATACAAGTACACATATTATCAGTAGCAAAATTACCAGCATAGTTACTAGTACATAAAAAGCGAATGGTGATAGTATGTTAACATGCTGTAAATGAATAAGAGTTAGCAACACTTATAAGCAGCCGCGGGCCGTGGAGGGAGTTACGGTGGGGCAGGGAGGCGGGGAGGGGGAGGGGCAGGGTGGAGAGGGCTCCACCCTGCTTCTCCCCCTCCCTGCCTCACCGTAACTCCCTCCACGGCCCGCGGCTGCTTATATCTCACCCTCCCTAATACACATATTATATTATTTGCTAAGAAGGTCTCTTTGTGTTGGTTTAGGGCGTGCCCATACTTTAGTGTCTTAGATTTGAAGGAATCACATCAGCATACACCAGCTCTCTCTTCATGTGAACCGCATCAAGTGTTGTGTATGTGTGTTCGGCAAAGCAATATAAAACCCGCCTCATGCCCAGAATTGGCAGAAGTTGCACTTATGTTATGAGTATGAAGTCGTGGAGATCAGACCTCATAACAATTCTGTATCGTGTTGTTCTTGAAACTTTAGCACTCGCTGTACAGATATAGTTTAACAAGCAAAGCAGATAGTAGAGCAATAACATATTATTCTCATGTAAACCACGATGAACTACTAGGTTGAAAGCTAAAGCAACAACTAAGTGTCGTGTGCAGAAGTTGCAAAAAAGGAAAAATGGCGTTTAAACCGGTAATGAGCCCATGCTAACTTAACACGGTGTAAAGATATCCAGGACCTAGATCACACCTCCCCATGATCCGGAAACGAACTGAATAAGATAATAGAAGTGCCATCTCATGAGAGCAGATTGCAAGTTTATATGTGGACGGTCCGCAAGGTAAAGCATTAAAAACTAGGAAAATTTAATGCTAAAGAAAAATAAAACAGCCAAGTACTTTATCGAGTCTTAAGCCAATAGGCAAGGTAAATAATAAAAACTTGACAAATAAGTCAATGAATTGTCAATGAAATGCTAGTACTCAGCATATCAAACATGAAAAAGGTCTATGACATAACTGTGTATGCAAAATAAGCTGCAACAGCCTCCAATAGGAAGTCACCGTCTTCATCCGAAAACAGTTCAGCCATCCAATTTAAAAGCGGAAAAGAACATACGTGCTCTCCCAGCACCGGATCCTCTATCACCATCAGAGGACAGCTCGGTGGGTTTTCAAGAAAGCTCTGTTCCAAGAAAGACTGTGCTGCCGCCAGTAAATTCCAGGGACCAATTAGTCCATGCATCAATGCCACAGCCATAATCCTTTCGCCAGGACAAACCAACTCGTGAGTAATGATAGGAGTCATCAGCTGATTAAAGTCGACGTCAGGAGAAACCGGTCCGCAGAGACACAAATCAATGGCCCAATCGAAATCACAGGTCAGGCAGTGAAATACAGGCTGGACACAGGTGAAGTAGGAGAATCGAAAAGATAATCCATATGCCGTGCTTAATATCGCCAACGGCATTGTGCCATAATATTCTAGCATGCGATTGCGGAACAGTGTCAGCAGCTGCAGGGCGGGAGGTTGCATAGGAGGGAAATCCATATTTAAAAATGTAAAAAAGCACAAGAGCGTCCGCTGGTAATGCAAGTAAAAATGGCAATCCACGAAGCAGAGTGGAGAAAATAGAATGAAAGAAAGCAGGGATGACTCCAAAGATTTTCTCAAATGAAGTCACGAGACCACTGGTAACAACTTTAAAAAAGTGCGCCAGGGCCTTTGTGGAGGATGCGTTAAAGATAGTCCGAACCATCTTGTTGAAATTGAAAGGCAAATCTGAATTGAAAAGGGTCTGCACCTCTGTACGGGTGTTCGCTATGTGAAGCACGAAAGTTTCACGGGCCGAACTCAAGGCCACCTCTCTCTGAGACAAAAGAGCTCTTATTCTTGCCATGCCGTTGAAATCTGCTCCCAAGGTTGGTATTTGTGGCCAGATTGAAAACTCCCTATGTTCATGTGTGGGAGGAAATAGAACATTTCTGCAGCAAATAACCCGTTCACTTACTGTTACGATAAAAGGAATACTTTTAATTAACCCAGAACAATCTTCATTATTGAGCATCAAATAACTACCATTTTCCAACAACTTGAACGTGGGGATGATAGCAGGAACTGGCGTGCCTTGCAACACGCAAGCCATATTTGGTCGGTGTTTGTTGCATGAACCGTGTAACTGTATGTGCCTACACATTAGTGAATGATCTGGCGTCTCAGTGCATTCCTCTCCATTCAGATAAACTTCTTGATCATCTTTGAAACATCTGTATGTGTATGGAAGCGACCAGACCTCATGAAGAAAAGCACTACCTAAAGGTTCATAACGACCTATTGGTATATATTTCATACAATTTGAAAACTTATATAAAGCAAAAGGCAGCGTTATTAAACCGTGGATAAGGCACGTTGTCAAAAAACCCGCAATCCTCTGCTGATGATGTCACTGAGCATGTCATGAATGATGTAATATGTGACATCATCAGCAGTGGATTACGGGTAATAGTATCTCTAGTTTACTCCCCTATAGCTGTCTTTCTTTTAACATAAGTCTCTGTTTCCTTCCCTTATACTTACTGTTTTTGGTTCGCTTCCGGTTCGCGTACCGGCGAGCGAACTGGGAAGCGAACTAAGAGAAATAGAGGTTGGCACAGTTCCAAATATTGTACCAATTTTTTAATAACGGGGAGGTAGTTCTGAAAAGAACTTTTTTTTTAATTGTTTTTGTTGTTTTATATTTTTTTTATTATTTTTCGGAACATTTTTTTACTTTTTTTGAATTTTTCTGAACAGTTTTATATTTTTTGGGGTTTTTCTTGGAGGGGGCAATGAAAACGATTCATTGTAAAGGGCTCAACAGGAGCAACAAAACAAAAAAAAAGTATTTATTATTTTGGGCGTTTCGTACAAACTTGCATATGATAGTCAATAGCTCTGTTGATCAGAGTGATGCTTCTTTCTCCGTAGCAAATGAATCCATCGCAAAATACGCAGATGTGTTTTACTTCACCAAATCTCATTTGTATATTTGGCACCATCTCCCTGCCCTCTGGTCCCGTTACTTCCGGTACAACAGATCTTCTGGCCATAATAGGGAGATTATCTAGGTCGTTCCGAAACTGTGCAGCACTGTAGTTGTTAGGATGCCACCTAGTCATATGGCGATGCATTGTGTAGTTTCCGAAACTGTATTTTTTCTCGGTTCCTCTGGACAGTCTATCTTGACATATAAGGCAAGTTACGTATCTTGCATTTACTTTTTTCTGACCTTTGGGAATTTTAAAAAATTGCCAAATGAAGTTTTCTTTCCGGTGAGACGTCCTGGGTTCCTCAGGCAAAAACTGCCTCTCTTCCTGCTCTTCCTCGTCTTCCTCTTCTTCCTCTTCTTGCTGAATTATAACTTGAGCAGGTGGTCCACTCTTCCTTGGATGTGGTGGAGGTGGTGGGGAAGCACCAGCTGAAGCTACTAAAGAAGCCATTGCTCAGTGATCACAAAGGGTCTTTCTCTCACAATGATGAAAGTCAGAGTGAGGAAAGAAGGAGGGATTTTCATCATTTGGGAAAAACAAGAGTTCTCAACCAATGAAAAGTGTTCATTTTAGATTATATGACCTAGTCTTACATCATTAGGAAACCAAAAGTGAAATGAACCAATGAAAAGTGTTATTACCAAGTCACATGACCTGCTGTGTTTACGTTAAGCGCTTTGCAGGGCCTCCCGGTTTGCTTCCAGAAACCTGCGCTTTGCGACTCGCTTCGCGTACCAGTTCACTAACGTAGCACGTCATATGACGTATCACGCGACAACGGGAGGCGTCACGATGTTGTTTTCTAACGCGGCACTTGCGGTGAAGAAACGTTTACCGGCTCGCGGTCTATTTCGCGGCATCAAGGTCAGCTAACGGGAAGGTTCCCGATTCGCGAAGCGGGAACGAAGAAAAAAAAATATTTAAAAAAAAATTATTCATAAACATATAAAATATATTTTTGGATTTAAAGAAGAATACATTTTACAGCTACAGATATTAGCTGTTAAAAAACCAATGAAATTCACTGAAAAAACCATAGGTTATAGACCATATATAGGGGCCGATTAGGATGGCGGTTTTTCCGCATCCTCCGGGCCGGCGGAAGTGTCCGCCGGCCTGGAGGATGCGGAAAAACCGCGGCGGAGACTCCAAAGACCCACCGCCAAATTAGGATGGCTGGTGGGTCTGGAATTCCGTCCGCCGCTTTTCCGCCGCGGTCGGAGCCGACCGCGGCGGAAAAGCCATAACATGGCAGGCGGTGTCTATGAGACACCGTCCGCCATATTATGATGTGTGTGTAAATATGCTTTTCCACGGCGGCATTGCCGCCATGGAAAAGCATACGGACCTTCACTTCGGGGGCCCGTTGCGGGCCCCCTGGGTGAAGGGGTGGTGGTGAGTGCACATGGGGGGTACCTATGGTACCCCCCTGCATTTGCGTGCACAATGCAGCAGGCACCGCGCGGTGCCTGCCGCTTTGTGCACGGAAATGCTGTGCATGCATTTTTTACATTGGGGCGGGTGCAGCTTGAAGCTGCACCCGCCGCAATGTTAGAGATAGAGGATGTGACCGCCACCCTGGCGGTCACATCCTAATCAGATCGGAGGGAACGCCGCAGCCCATGCGGACGTTCCCTCCTCCTCAGGGGTCGCGGACGGACTCAAGTCCGTCCGCGATCCTAATCGACCCCTTAGTTAGGAATTAGCATTTACAAAACCTTGAAAATTCACTGAAAAAACCATAGGTTATAGACCATATATAGTTAGGAATTAGCATTTAAAAAACCCATGCACTCAGTGAGACACATTTAATCACTCACTCATACATTCAGTCATGCACCTACTAAATCCTTCGTCCAGACACTTATACATCTACTCATTCTTCAATATGTAAAACATATTTAAACTTTACAGAAACACACAGTCACTGGATGATGTCATCAGTGATCTCATCAGTGATGTCATTTGAGATGTCATCAGTGATGTCATCAGTGATGTCACTGACCATGTCATGAATGATGTAATATGTGACATGATCAGCAGTGGATTGCGGGTGCGCGATATATAGTTAGTGCAACTAACTATATATGGAATTTCAATGGTTTTGTGTGAGTAAAATAAGGTTTTTTAAATGCTAATTCCTAACTATATATGGTCTATAACCTATGGTTTTTTCAGTGAATTTTCAAGGTTTTGTAAATGCTAATTCCTAACTATATATGGTCTATAACCTATGGTTTTTTCAGTGAATTTCATTGGTTTTTTAACAGCTAATATCTGTAGCTGTAAAATGTATTCTTCTTTAAATCCAAAAATATATTTTATATGTTTATGAATAATTTTTTTTTAAAATATTTTTTTTTCTTCGTTCCCGCTTCGCGAATCGGGAACCTTCCCGTTAGCTGACCTTGATGCCGCGAAATAGACCGCGAGCCGGTAAACGTTTCTTTACCGCAAGTGCCGCGTTAGAAAACAACATCGTGACGTCTCCCGTCCGCATGACGTTTCACGTTGTCGCGTGATACGTCATATGACGTGCTACGTTAGCGAACTGGTACGCGAAGCGAGTCGCAAAGCGCAGGTTTCTGGAAGCAAACCGGGAGGCCCTGCAAAGCGCTTAACGTAAACACAGCAGGTCATGTGACTTGGTAATAACACTTTTCATTGGTTCATTTCACTTTTGGTTTCCTAATGATGTAAGACTAGGTCATATAATCTAAAATGAACACTTTTCATTGGTTGAGAACTCTTGTTTTTCCCAAATGATGAAAATCCCTCCTTCTTTCCTCACTCTGACTTTCATCATTGTGAGAGAAAGACCCTTTGTGATCACTGAGCAATGGCTTCTTTAGTAGCTTCAGCTGGTGCTTCCCCACCACCTCCACCACATCCAAGGAAGAGTGGACCACCTGCTCAAGTTATAATTCAGCAAGAAGAGGAAGAAGAGGAAGACGAGGAAGAGCAGGAAGAGAGGCAGTTTTTGCCTGAGGAACCCAGGACGTCTCACCGGAAAGAAAACTTCATTTGGCAATTTTTTAAAATTCCCAAAGGTCAGAAAAAAGTAAATGCAAGATACGTAACTTGCCTTATATGTCAAGATAGACTGTCCAGAGGAACCGAGAAAAAATACAGTTTCGGAAAGTACACAATGCATCGCCATATGACTAGGTGGCATCCTAACAACTACAGTGCTGCACAGTTTCGGAACGACCTAGATAATCTCCCTATTATGGCCAGAAGATCTGTTGTACCGGAAGTAACGGGACCAGAGGGCAGGGAGATGGTGCCAAATATACAAATGAGATTTGGTGAAGTAAAACACATCTGCGTATTTTGCGATGGATTCATTTGCTACGGAGAAAGAAGCATCACTCTGATCAACAGAGCTATTGACTATCATATGCAAGTTTGTACGAAACGCCCAAAATAATAAATACTTTTTTTTTGTTTTGTTGCTCCTGTTGAGCCCTTTACAATGAATCGTTTTCATTGCCCCCTCCAAGAAAAACCCCAAAAAATATAAAACTGTTCAGAAAAATTCAAAAAAAGTAAAAAAATGTTCCGAAAAATAATAAAAAAAATATAAAACAACAAAAACAATAAAAAAAAAAGTTATTTTCAGAACTACCTCCCCGTTATTAAAAAATTGGTACAATATTTGGAACTGTGCCAACCTCTATTTCTCTTAGTTCGCTTCCCAGTTCGCTCGCCGGTACGCGAACCGGAAGCGAACCAAAAACAGAAAGTATAAGGGAAGGAAACAGAGACTTATGTTAAAAGAAAGACAGCTATAGGGGAGTAAACTAGAGATACTATTACCCGTAATCCACTGCTGATGATGTCACATATTACATCATTCGTGACATGCTCAGTGACATCATCAGCAGAGGATTGCGGGTTTTTTGACAACGTGCCTTATCCACGGTTTAATAACGCTGCCTTTTGCTTTATATAAGTTTTCAAATTGTATGAAATATATACCAATAGGTCGTTATGAACCTTTAGGTAGTGCTTTTCTTCATGAGGTCTGGTCACTTCCATACACATACAGATGTTTCAAAGATGATCAAGAAGTTTATCTGAATGGAGAGGAATGCACTGAGACGCCAGATCATTCACTAATGTGTAGGCACATACAGTTACACGGTTCATGCAACAAACACCGACCAAATATGGCTTGCGTGTTGCAAGGCACGCCAGTTCCTGCTATCATCCCCACGTTCAAGTTGTTGGAAAATGGTAGTTATTTGATGCTCAATAATGAAGATTGTTCTGGGTTAATTAAAAGTATTCCTTTTATCGTAACAGTAAGTGAACGGGTTATTTGCTGCAGAAATGTTCTATTTCCTCCCACACATGAAAATAGGGAGTTTTCAATCTGGCCACAAATACCAACCTTGGGAGCAGATTTCAACGGCATGGCAAGTTTAAGAGCTCTTTTGTCTCAGAGAGAGGTGGCCTTGAGTTCGGCCCGTGAAACTTTCGTGCTTCACATAGCGAACACCCGTACAGAGGTGCAGACCCTTTTCAATTCAGATTTGCCTTTCAATTTCAGCAAGATGGTTCGGACTATCTTTAACGCATCCTCCACAAAGGCCCTGGCGCACTTTTTTAAAGTTGTTACCAGTGGTCTCGTGACTTCATTTGAGAAAATCTTTGGAGTCATCCCTGCTTTCTTTCATTCTATTTTCTCCACTCTGCTTCGTGGATTGCCATTTTTACTTGCATTACCAGCGGACGCTCTTGTGCTTTTTTACATTTTTAAATATGGATTTCCCTCCTATGCAACCTCCCGCCCTGCAGCTGCTGACACTGTTCCGCAATCGCATGCTAGAATATTATGGCACAATGCCGTTGGCGATATTAAGCACGGCATATGGATTATCTTTTCGATTCTCCTACTTCACCTGTGTCCAGCCTGTATTTCACTGCCTGACCTGTGATTTCGATTGGGCCATTGATTTGTGTCTCTGCGGACCGGTTTCTCCTGACGTCGACTTTAATCAGCTGATGACTCCTATCATTACTCACGAGTTGGTTTGTCCTGGCGAAAGGATTATGGCTGTGGCATTGTTGCATGGACTAATTGGTCCCTGGAATTTACTGGCGGCAGCACAGTCTTTCTTGGAACAGAGCTTTCTTGAAAACCCACCGAGCTGTCCTCTGATGGTGATAGAGGATCCGGTGCTGGGAGAGCACGTATGTTCTTTTCCGCTTTTAAATTGGATGGCTGAACTGTTTTCGGATGAAGTTGGTGACTTCCTATTGGAGGCTGTTGCAGCTTATTTTGCATACACAGTTATGTCATAGACCTTTTTCATGTTTGATATGCTGAGTACTAGCATTTCATTGACAATTCATTGACTTATTTGTCAAGTTTTTATTATTTACCTTGCCTATTGGCTTAAGACTCGATAAAGTACTTGGCTGTTTTATTTTTCTTTAGCATTAAATTTTCCTAGTTTTTAATGCTTTACCTTGCGGACCGTCCACATATAAACTTGCAATCTGCTCTCATGAGATGGCACTTCTATTATCTTATTCAGTTCGTTTCCGGATCATGGGGAGGTGTCATCTAGGTCCTGGATATCTTTACACCGTGTTAAGTTAGCATGGGCTCATTACCGGTTTAAACGCCATTTTTCCTTTTTTGCAACTTCTGCACACGACACTTAGTTGTTGCTTTAGCTTTCAACCTAGTAGTTCATCGTGGTTTACATGAGAATAATATGTTATTGCTCTACTATCTGCTTTGCTTGTTAAACTATATCTGTACAGCGAGTGCTAAAGTTTCAAGAACAACACGATACAGAATTGTTATGAGGTCTGATCTCCACGACTTCATACTCATAACATAAGTGCAACTTCTGCCAATTCTGGGCATGAGGCGGGTTTTATATTGCTTTGCCGAACACACATACACAACACTTGATGCGGTTCACATGAAGAGAGAGCTGGTGTATGCTGATGTGATTCCTTCAAATCTAAGACACTAAAGTATGGGCACGCCCTAAACCAACACAAAGAGACCTTCTTAGCAAATAATATAATATGTGTATTAGGGAGGGTGAGATATAAGCAGCCGCGGGCCGTGGAGGGAGTTACGGTGAGGCAGGGAGGGGGAGAAGCAGGGTGGAGCCCTCTCCACCCTGCCCCTCCCCCTCCCCGCCTCCCTGCCCCACCGTAACTCCCTCCACGGCCCGCGGCTGCTTATAAGTGTTGCTAACTCTTATTCATTTACAGCATGTTAACATACTATCACCATTCGCTTTTTATGTACTAGTAACTATGCTGGTAATTTTGCTACTGATAATATGTGTACTTGTATTCTCCACCCTGCTTCTCCCCCTCCCCGCCTCCCTGCCTCACCGTAACTCCCTCCACGGCCCGCGGCTGCTTATAAGTGTTGCTAACTCTTATTCATTTACAGCATGTTAACATACTATCACCATTCGCTTTTTATGTACTAGTAACTATGCTGGTAATTTTGCTACTGATAATATGTGTACTTGTATTATCTAAGATACTACGCCTGAGAAGACGGCATTAGTAAATAAACATTTCAAATACACATGTGTTCTTCTTAACTCCATGTTCTGGTTTCTAAGAAATATATAACGACCGACTGTTCATGAGTTCCACGTATCCTGAGGTACTATAAGTTCATATTCTGGATTGTCTAAACATTGAGAGTTTGTTATATCCAATGTGACGCTGTACCTAGCTTGCTAAGGGTTTTTGATTACTAACGTGAGTTTTGGGACACCCTAATTCGCCGAGGTTCCAATCCTCTGTCCACAGTTCTGTGTGAGAACAGAAACCCTGCGACAGGGGCACCCCCGACCCTTGCTGGAGCTTCATCACACTTGCGATACAACTCCAGCAATGCGCCACCTTTACGGCACAGATACATCACGCATCTGTGCTGTTTTTGCCCCATGATGCGCCGCATTGTAAATGCAGCACACCATAGGTGACGGAACAGCGGCACAGAATGACTAACACATCCCTGGTGATGCGCCAGTCATCATAAATCTATCCCTATGCTTCTTATCTTGTTAGAGATGAACCGCAATATGTATCATCAAAGTTTTTTGCATTTCCTAAATAGCGAACTTTAAGGAATAAATAGCGATTCTTTACCATTCCTAGTTTGCGATTAGCTATTTGCTAATTACAAATTACCCATTCATTTCCTTCATTTCCATAGGGCGGTTGGACTCACTTTTAGCTCGAACGGCTGAATGGATTTCCACGAAACTTGGCAAAATTGTAGGGACTGGTAGCCCGATGTGCCTTTGCTATGTCTCAAGATATATGCTCCAGTGGTTTTTACGAAAATTAACTTTGAAAAATATATATTGGGCTACATTGGCCTATATATATGTTGGAGCCCAAATGTAGCCCAATGTAGCCCAATGAAGCCCAATGTAGCCCAAAGATGGCCGCCAGACACAAAAAAAACAAATGTAGCCCAAATATCAGCCAGATGTAGCCCAACTATAGCCCAGTGACAGAATGACCAATCAGCTTCGCAAACCTCCGTTACGCGAAGCGGAGCGCTGTTACAGATATATATCTTTTTTTGAACGTTAATTTCTCAAAATCCACGGGAGCACATATATTGAGACCTAGAAAAGGCACATCGGGCTACCAGTCCCTAATATTTTGCCAAGTTTCGTGCAAATCCATTCAGCCGTTCGATTATTATTATTATTTTTTTTTTTTGCCCCGCGGGGCCCTTTTAAAACCTCCACATCAAACCTAGGGGGTCAGCGAGGATCTACTATGCCCCCTTATGGTTATTTCCCCCTTTGTTTTGGCCTCCTCTTGTCTCTCGATCCTACCGAGAGACAAGATGGCGGCTGCTACGGACTTTTTGGAATGTTGACAGATGCCAGAGAGCCAATCAGCTTCGCTTCACAAAGCTCCGTTGCGCGAAAAGTACGCGTCCTGGGACGCTGCCCGGTCCGCTGTTACAGATATATATCTTTTTTTAAACGTTAATTTCTCAAAATCCACTGGAGCACATATATTGAGACCTACAAAAGGCACATCGGGCTACCAGTCCCTACAATTTTGCCAAGTTTCGAAACAAATCCATTCAGCCGTTCGGGCTAAAAGTGAGGCCAACCGCCCTATGGAAAACTCAATGTTAAAAACACGTTTTGGGACCCCCCTTTTTTCTCGTCCCCCCCTTGACGAACCCCCCCCAAATTTTCAAGGGCTGCTCAGAAACAAAATGTGCCATTTTCCTGAAAATTTCAGCCAATTCCGTCCACAAACGCCAAAGTTATTAGACATAGAATTTTCAAAAATCCCATAGAGAAAAAATCCTAACTATATATACCTACTGGCGACCGCCAGTAGGTAATATATATATATTTCATATATATTTGTATTTGCTTTTACATAGGATACAATCACAGCCACTGTTACAGGGTTAGCCCCGCTTGGGTAATAGTCATTTACATATTAGAGTACATATAGCTAGCCCCTTTAGATTGTCTTTTGAGAGAGAAAGAGATGTAAGAGGAAAGGATAGACTAATGAGTGGTGAAGCAGAAGAGGATAGGACAGACAAGAGAGAGATATAGTCACTGCATATCAACATTGGGATCAGCTGTGCAAACTGCATTACATTAGGCGCTATACATAACATGTGCATCAGCTATACATATTACGTTGCAACTGACAAACTTTCTGCGTTTTTTAGTCCAAATAAAAGACATATAGGTGATTGGGAAGAATCTACCTTACCGGTAAACGAGGGAGTCGTCGTACGTGCCATTGTACTGTATTTGGAACATGCGGATGCCAGGGATGTTTCTTTGAAAATTGAATTTTATTAGTGCGGTAGACGAGGTTGCTTCGGCCACAACAACTCTCTTATCCTGACTGATTTTAGTCTCCCCATTGCTGCTGCTTGCGTTGGATCCAGATTTGGTGGAGGTGGAGATATCTGAAGACCCAGGGTCAGGCTCGTGGATATGGTTTGTGCTGTTGATAAGGTGTGGAAGTTTGATTATATGGAGGTCAACGGTCTGTGTGGCTTCCCCAGCAGGATTAGAAGCGATGCAGGAAAATGCGCCAGTGTCTTTGACAGTTGTAATAAGGATGTCCAGGGTTCCGTTGTCGTACACAAGAGACCGTGTTCCATTCGAAAGTATCTTTCCATCAGGGGAAATCCAGTGAATTTCCGGCTCTGGGTCACCTCTGGCCTTGCATCTCAATGTCGCTCTTTGACCCTCGAGAACTCTTAGTTCATGCGTGTGTCTGGTGATAAGCGGTGGTTCACAGAGAAATTCCTCCTCCGTTATCGACCAAAAGTAACGCCCAGTTAAAAGAGGAGGAGAAGCACATGTCTCAAGGTCATCTTGTCTTTCAAGGCGACGTAGCCAGAGGAGTTCACAATTGCAATGCAACGGGTTTCCCCCAAAGCTCAGTGCAAATGTAGATGGGTTCATGATTCCAGAGGTGGCTAAATCCTGGGCTCGCTGAAAGAGGGGATCTGGCGGCAGCTTCTGCAGTTTGTTAGATGTCACGTCTAACCTGTTGAGTTTGTGGAGGTGTGAGAATGTACCTTTAGGGACGTTGTCAATCATATTGTGATCTAAGCTGAGAGTATGCAAGCTAACCATTTTCTCAACAGCATCCCATGGTATAGTTTCCAGATTATTGTAGGACAAGTCAAGCTCCTCTAGAGCTAAAACATCATCAAAGGCCGTTGATGAGATCAAAGTGAGTTGGTTATTGTTGAGTATCAAATGGTGAAGGTTTGAAAGTCCACTGAACATCTCATTTGTGATCTTATTTAATCGATTGCTGTTCAAATGCAAAGCTCTCAAGTTACGCAAGTCAGAAAATGCATGGGGCGTGATGTAACTGATGGTGTTCCGCGATAATGTTAGATCCACCAAGCTTGTCATGTTGGCAAAATCTTTCCTTTTGATACTTGTCACAAAATTATCTGCCAGGCGCAGTTCCACAGTTCTTCGATTAATATTTGGTGGAACAAACAAAAGCCCTTTTTTGTCACAAAGGGTTGCAAGGTTAGGAGACAAATTTTGACAGGCACAACGTTTCGGACAGACGTCAGCTTTCACAGCCATGCCAATCAGCAGGAGATAATAAAGCAGTTTTTCCATTGTAGATCAGGTTTGAGTGTCTGCAAGAAAACACAGATAAACAGTGTTAATATACCTGCTTTATCATTGACAGAAAAAAGTGAAACATCACAATTTCCACTCTACAAGTTACGCATGAAGAGAAAAAGGTAGGAAGATGATTAGATACAAGATTACTTTAATTCATTATTTAATCATGACTGAATAAATCAGAATGTCATTTAGCAATTTAAATTATGCAAATTTGAATATTATTAGTCACATTTATTTCACGCTACAAGGTTCACATACTGATGAACATTATTGAATAAAGCACATTTCCTACGATTTCTGGTGATATTCTTCATATACATTTTTCAAAATTCACGTTATTTCAGTACTGCACTTCACAGCAGTAAACCAATAACACAGGTCACAGAAAAAAAGAATATGAATATATATTGGGTTTATATTCCAATTCACTAGTGTTTTTGCTTGGGGTTATATGCCCCTGTAGGAATTAAAATTACAGTAACATCACAGCATCTATGATACTTAGCGAGCTTTCTCTTCTACCCGTGTGTGCGGTTTGTAACTTCTGACAGTTTATATTGTCTTTAAGTCACATGGAGTTCTCAAACTGTGAGTCTTGCAATGAACAGCAATACCCTGGCTTTGTGCCTAAGGTTGTGGGATGAACCTGTTTTCCTCCACATGTTGATTCACGGTGACATCCTGCAGTGATCCCCTGTATGTAAGCAATGCCTTGTTGTGTACCACTATCCAATTTTAGGTGTCTAAATTCATAGCGGCCTGTTGACTATTGGCCTGACCATGTATATTATGTTCAGAGACTCAGGACAGAGGGTGCACCTTCATTGTTTATTTATTCACTTTTTTGGTTTTGTGTAATATTTCTGAATGTTATGTGCAGTCATCATCGGTGTAACCCTTTGTCAACATTAATATGCATGAATTAAAATAAAGTACATTGAGAACATTGCTACTATGCCTAAGCTTGGGTTACCATTAACTGTTCACAATCATTCATCATAATAGAAAACTGGTCTTTGCAAGCCCATCCCTCACTTCTGGTTTTCATTAGTTTCAGAAAATCTGCTGGGAACTGTTAGACTTGGCTTTTTCAGTAGGTTTATTTCCCGACTTTTTTGATTTTTGGCCCCTGTTTTTGTTGGTTTTAGGACTCTGGACACTTTTCTAATCAGTGTTAACGTGCTTTTGCTCTCCCTGTAAATTGTGTTTATGGATTGGTGTTTCCATGATTGGCTTTTTTGATTTACTGCCCAGATCCTAGTACAGTGCACAGTGTGTGCCCAGGGCCTGTAAATCAAAGGCTGCTAGTGGGTTTGCAGCACTGATGATGCCACCCACACAAGCAGCCTTGCAAAAGGTTCTCAGATCTGCCATTGCAGTATCTTTGTGCAGTTCAGTACTGCCATGTCAACCTGGCAAGTGTACCCACTTTCCAGGCCCGAACCTTCCCTTTTCTTACATGCGGGTCACCCCTAAGATAGGTCTAAGGTCCCCTGTGGGCAGGTTGCAGTTTATGTAAAAGGTAGGACATGTCCTTATGTGTGTGGCATGTCCTGATAGTGAGATACTGTCAATTTCGTCCCATAGGATAGAAGTAAGAGTTTACTAATACCATCTTATAAGTATAACTGCCCATGGGACCAAGATAGGAAAGTGGAGTTTGGTATGCCTGAAATCAAATATAAAGATGCATCTTTTAGTAAGGATGACTTTTATATGCTGGGTTTGAAAATACCACTTTTAGAAAGTTGGTATTTTCTTGCTTAGCCATCCAATGTGCCTCTGCTAGATTTGTATATTGACTGTCTGGATGTGGAGCGACAGGGACCGGGAATGTTCATTCTATTCAGACAGCCACTTGGGGGTGAGGTGTGTCCTACCTTTCCAGGGTGAGTCAGTGCTGGGCTGAATACACCTAAGCTGTATTTAGAGTAGGGGAGGATATTTCCTCTCACTTGAATCGGCCTGGTCAGCCTTCCACGATGCTGTCTCACCCTCCTGCCGGCAAGCTGCACCAGAGAGGACAGAACTGGTTTTGGTTAGCAAAAGCTTCTCTGATACAAGCGAACAAAGAGAAATGGACAATAAATAAAAAATGGGGGCCCGACCACAGACATCTAGATTACTTCTGGAATTCAAGAGGAACCTCTGCCAAGGAGAAGAGCTGGGAAAACTGAACAAGAAGAATTTCCCCTTTGCTGTGCTGTCTGGGGTTGGCCTGCAGTGTCTGTTTCTGCCAAGGAGAGGATAAAGACTTTGCTGTGTGCTGTGTCTCCTGCTTGAGGAAGATCTCCAAGGGCTTGAAGTAGAGCCTGCCGTGCATCGATCTCCAAAGTCTGAGATAATTGCACTGATTCCGATGCAGGCCCTGCTGTGCGGCATAAAGACCCAACGCATCATGGGAACATGGCTGGAGACAGCAACGCAGCTCCGTTGTTGCCGCCGCATCAAGAAACAAAGTATCTCCGATTCCCACACATCTCACCAGGGCGCCATGTCTACAATATCGCCGGGGCTGCAGTAAGAAAATGACCCGTCACCTGCTCGCAAAATAACAAACCAACACATCACTTCCCCTTCAGTAAGGAATCAATGCATCACCTCCCCTGCGTGGCAGTAAGACACTGACGCATCACCTCCCCTGAAGTAAGGAACTGATGCATCACTTTCACTGGGCCTAAGGAACTGAGGCATCACCTTCCCTGCGGCTGTTTTTGTTTGTGACTCTGACGCATCCAAGGTACTTTGTGTTGAAAGTATCGCAACTATAGTTTGCTATGGACAGAACTGTTTCTCCCTTTTAGAAGTCATATTTTGATTACTGTATTGTGGATTTTTGTCATTTTGGTCTTGTTTGGTTTAGATAAAGATTACAGATTTTTCTAAACTGGTGTGGTGTCCATTTGTAGCGTTTTCACTATATTACTGTATGTGAGCACACAGGCTTTACACACTGCCTCTGAGATAAGGCTGCCTGCTCGTGCCAAGCCAAGTGTATCCCCCTTACCCTGACTAGGAAGAAGGGGCCCTACTTCAACAAAGGTGCAAACCATTGCCATCTAGAGACCTCATTTTCCAACAGGATCAACACAGATACATGAGAAAACTGACCACAGCCTGACTGTTTGTGCCTTTGCAATTTTGAGATTCACTGGGAAATGATTTTCAACATCTCTTGTAAAAAACCTTGAACTACCCAACAGCTCCTTGATGATTTTCTGGACTTGGACCTGTGTGCAATCTTGCTGCTGAAGTGCATCTTGATTGTGGTGCTTCATCCCAGCACAACAGCTCCTTTGATGCTCTGATTGCCTGCCTTGTTGCTGGCTTTGCCAGAATGGAAGCCCAATACCATTTGGAAAAAGTTCTGAGAATACGAAGAGAGCCTGAGACACAAGACAATCTCAAAGAAAAAGATGTTTTAAAACAGCAGCACAGCCAGTCGCATCCTCACTACAAGACAGATATGGGTTACCCGAGAGACTGACTGTTGAAAGTGCATAATAAGAGACTGCTCTCGGCATCATTTGTTTCATTTTTGTCAATTTCTTAGCTCCCATTGGTGCAGCACTGTGGATAAACCAGCACCCACTTGACTGCGCGGTTAGCCAGATCAGGGAACCATTTTGTTTTTTTTATGAGCTTTATATACTCCTGGGTTGTTGGTTGCATCTCTTTCAACACTCCTGAGGTCAGTGATCATCCACCATAACCCCTTTACAATCAGTGAAGCCTTCATAACAATAAAGTTTGATCTCATACATAATATGTTGTTCAGCCAAGGAACTGGGTCTCAGTACTGCAATGTCCTTACACCCTCTTTCTGCTGCACAGTCAACCCCCTTGACATTTCACTTCTCATTGAGAGATCACTTGATCATGTGAACATTACAGTTTGATATTTAGTATTATGTTTAATGGTAAGATTGGTGCTTAGTTTTCTGTATTTCGATAATGTTCCAGTGTTTATACTATAAAAAGATATCGAAAAATGTACTAAAGGTATTGTAGCAAACCTTTGTTGGGCATTTAATACTTTATTGCTACTGTCCTAACTGTTTACCACTGTTCCTAAACGCATCCACATATATCTTGAAATGCAAACAGGCATCTGCCCAGAGAAGTAATGCCACTTGACTGAGACCCACTTTCTGTTGCAGATGTGGTCTTCTGAGTGCTTTGACAAGGAACCCTTAACTTCTCATCTGTGGAGAGCTCATTGACCCCTTTAGCTGCATTCTTTGGAGAGCAGGGCCTACAGGCTGCTAGGTTAGGATTACAATATGGTAGCAAATATTCAATGTACTTGTAGAAAAGAAATGCAACCCGAAAAACTTTTCTGCAGATTTTTCCCCATAGTGATTATTATACAATGACATTAAAAGCTGTACAGGCTTAAAGCTTTCAAATGCATAATATAGGCAAATAACTCATACCTTCTATTCATCAGTCACTGAAATTGACGATTGTTGAGACTTCATGGTTATACGTCTAAAGTTCAGATTACTTACTTCCAATTTGCGTTAGTACTCATCTGGTTTGCCCTCTTAAACGATGTACAGTAAACTGTACAGTAACTGCATTTTCTAAATGTTTACCCCAAACTCCAATAATAGCTATATGGTAGGATTAAAGCCCAGACCATTGACCCTATTAACTATCAAGCAGACCTAAAGACAGGTCAAAGTCAACATCATTTGGTGAGATGAAGAGGTTCACGGAATGTGATGTGGAAGGTTAGGAATGTTAGTGCTTAAGGGCACAACTTAGAGTTTGAGAGATGGAGTAAATACATCCAGGGTGGTGGAGGAACTTACGTCTGCTGATCAGTGCACAACAATAGATATCATAAGTGTTGTAAATAGGGCCAATACGCCATTGAGATATGAGTATGTTCTTCCTTAATCAGCCCACTAAGAGAAGTGACCTATCCCTTGCCAGCCTCCGAACCAACTGCCCACCCATTCAAAAGCCAACACTCAGAACAGAACCTTTGCATCAAGATTCTGTTCTAATATTACGAATACAACACATCTTTCCTGTTGGACTTGACCCTTTTTGCAGGGTCATCCCCAAACTTTTTGCCTTCCTCCTAGCCTTTTTCCTGACATGGTGTTGGTGGTTTTAGGACTCTGGGCACTTTTGCACTGTTTAACAAAGTGCGTGTGATCTCTGCCAACCATAGGCTAACATTGGAATCCCCCCTTATGTGATAACTCCGAAATGGAACAAAATAAGTATGTTATGTTTGGTATGTGTGGAATAGAAATAATAAATGCTGCACAATCGTGTGCGCAGATTTATTTTCACTATTTTAGGAATGCCACTTTTAGAAGTTGCCATTTCTGTGTGCTGTGTGCCTGCCTGCCTGATGTGTATTGCATGTCTGGTTCTAGAAGTGAGTGTGGGTGGCTCCAGGGAGGGCAGGGTGGATCAGTGTCAGGCTGAATAGGAGATCTGCAATTTAAATAGTGGTAGGAGAAGTCCCCTGTCCCTTAATAGATTTGTGCCTGCCTTGTACAATGCTAGCTCCGCCTCCCTCTGGTGTCTCTGATTACCAAGCCGCACTCACCGAGGGAGGTTAGCGTGGTAAGCAAAGTGCTCTACACTCTTCCAAAACCAGTTGAGACCGGTTCCCCAAAAGACCCTTCCAGAAGCTTCTGCCCCCTTCTAGTGGCAGGGCAGAAGGGTTTGTAAATACAGGGACTGTGACCCCATGAGGGTGTTGTGCTTGTGCTTACTTTGACTGGAGGGGACACATTGCCAGAAAGAACCGCCGTGGGACCCAGCTGCTGGCTCCTAGGGGTCCCTATGTGCTGGCCTGCCTCTGTCCAGCTCTGCCCCTCTACACTTCTGGTTACACCACTGGATCAAGAAGAAGCTCTGCTGGAGTAAAGACTGCTGCACCAGGAGGATTGTCACTATCTACTGAGGCTGACTGCTCCCAGGAACTGCTGCCCCAAGCTAGCTGAGTTGCCCTGCCTGCCTGCTGATCTTGTCCTGCCAGAGGGAAACCAAAGATATCACCTCCAGAGTGTCTCCACAACAAGACTAACAAATCCCCTGGTCACTGGGGGGATCACATGAACCACAAGACTGCCCAAACTGTCCCTGTAACACTGTGCACAAGGGTATCTGCACCTCATTGGGAGACCTGCATGTAGAACTGCATTATTTAATAATGCTGTAGGGAAAATGCTGTGTATGCCAAAACCACTGCTGCCGGCCCGAGATCTACACATCGCACAGTGTATGCCAGTTACGCCAGCCCAGGTGTCTGCAGGTGCTGTGTGCCCATGACCTGGAAGTGCTGGAAGGGAAGCGCTGTTTGCTGAAGTCACCGCTGTTGTCCCGGGCACCTATCTGCGCTGCAGAGGAAAACGCTGTGTGCCCGTAATCACTGCTGCTGGCCCAGGCACCCAACCGCATTATAACCCAAAGTGCTGTTTGCACCAAAAAATCATGGCCGCCTGCCCGGGAGCACCGTGAGGAATCCCCAGCGATGTCAGGAGAGCACCGCGCTGGGATTGGTGCTGGAGGGAGGTGTCACCTAGCGACCAGGACTCCGCCGAGATGCGTCTTCGCTGATGAAGGAGAGGAGCTGAGCTCACCCCTGTGCGGGCTGGCCCGCCCTCCATGCACCGTCGTCCCGAAGCAGGAAGCCCCGAAGACAGAAGGAACCTTGAGCCGGTATTGGCCTCGTCCTTCTCTCCCCAGGTACAAGCTCTGAATTGCGCGCTGGGTTGCTGTGCCTAGGCGTTGCCTTGGGCGGGCTGCAGGACGGAGGCTGTGGTGAAGTATCCCTTCGGTGGGACTGCCCTGGACTGCGTCAAGCCCATACCGGGCCCCCAAGGACTGTCGAAGTTTGAAATTGCACATCAGGGGCACATCAGCATTGAGCACAGCAGTTTTTTGGCAGTAGCATTTGGCTGTAAGTACGAGGTGGGGGCATATTGGCATTGAGCGCCCAATTTTGGTGGCAGCATTTTGGATGTTAAGCGCCCCACTTGGCCTGAACCCGATCATACAGCCAGAGGGGTCCTGCGCACTAGGGATAGTGCCAGCCTTAAAAGACCTCCAATATTCAAAGCCCGCAACTTGTTTCCCATGACATTCCCCACGCCTGGGACAGGGGTCATTCCCACTATACCTGAGACTGAACTGATAATTACACAATTGTTTGCCTGAAGCAACTGCCAGTGTCTGCTTTCTCTAGCTGCGCTGTAAATACAATATTACATTTGATAATTGTTTGCTGCATTTTAATCTTGGCAGCCTAGTGCCAATGCAGGCACCCTTAAACCATGATGCAAGTGTAACTGTATTGTAGGCTAGGCTGGATTGTTTTGTGTAGGAAGGGCACCTTCCTGCACAAAAACAATTGATAGAGGCATTTCCCCCTTCCAATGTGTGATGCAGAATGCAGCACACATAGAAAGAGGAAAAAAGTCATAGAAATAAAGATATGATAATAATAAAAATAACTGAGTTTGTAAAGCGCACGGTACCTCAACAGATGTGTCCCAGCACTGAATTGCAGAATCGCAGTGAGGGGTAACCAAGGGGTCAATCTACGGCAGGTTAAAGAGTCAGGTTTTAAGAGCCTTCCTAATGGCCTGTTCTGACTCTATCATGTGGAGGTGAAGGGGCATAGCATTCCAGAGTTTTGCAATTTTCACCGTGAATGCTCTGCCCCTATCCTGGTCTTAAGGAAGCAGGAAACCCTCAGCAGATACAGGTTGGTTGATCTCAGAGACCGGACTTGCTGATGGATTTGTAATCTCTGCCTCAGATAAACCGGGCCTTGGTCTCTGGTGGCTCTGTAGGCCAAAGTGAGACCCTTGAACTCAAACCTCCTAATGACAGGAAGCCTATGGAGGTGCCGCAGATGCGGGGAAATATGACGTCTCACTAGGAAAGGCAAATCTCTTTTCCGCATTCCTGTGTTTACCAGGTTTGGTAAATCTGAAAATGAGTCAAAAACCATGGGATTTACATGGGAACACCCACTGCAAAACCCATGAAACACCTTCCTTTTGCAGAGTAAGGCAACACAGTGATTTACTCGGGGTTGCCTTACTCAAGATTTATGATGCCATTCAAAGCCAGGCAATGTGGCTTGGTGTGGCTTCATAAATCTGACTTAGAGGCTTACGTCACGCATGTAAAACATTACGTGGTGCAAACATGATGCAAGCCTCTCAATTGTATGCCCCCAAGGGAATAACAAATGAGCCAGTGGCTGAAGGGGCTGGACCCAGAAGTCCCTTGGGAGTATATTTATTAGGGGCTTGCGCTTGCACCATGCCACATCTGAACCAGGCAAATGTTTTTGGTGGTGTCCAACGTGATACATGCAAGTGGTGCCTTGTGTGCAACTGCCATGACTATAGTCCCAATCAATCATGGGACAATTCCTGCATATAGCTCCCCTTCAAAAAACCCTTCTGAACTGCAAGAATGATCCCTCCCATCGCCATTAGATTTGAGAACAGCTTGTAATCACAATTAAAGAGGGATGTAGGTCTATAAGATTGGCACGAAGTGTGGTCCTTATCTGGCCTTCGGATCAGAGTAACACTGGTCTCCTCCCAAGATTTAGGGAGAGGCGCACATTCTTCTGTGATCCCCCGAATTATCATGAAAAATAATCTGACTGCCTCTACACACTGTGCCCACTTCTCAATTTTCATATGCCATAAATTAATATTATACAATTATAATGTCTTAAGATTTCAAATACAAAAAACACAAGTAATTCAAATAAGTGTATGCATATTATGTCGTTATTAAAAAAAACAAAGGCACATCCAGTTTGAATTACCAAGCAGAAAGGGATATGAAAATAAATGTTGTTTGTTTTTTTCAGCCCTCCAAGTGCTCACCCTATCCTCACTTGAATACAACACTGCATTAATTCATAATTCATCATTCTACTTTGTAAAAAGCTCTGTGCCTCCACCTCTGACAGAATTCCTTTATTGGACTATAAATGCACCAATTAAAACGACTTGCCTTACTTTTGCTTAGCTTTGAACTCATGGGAGATTAGTTCTTTCCTGGTATAATTTATGGGGCATTGAATAAACACTGTGTATGCACTTTTTGGCAGACGAATCTTTGTTCAATTACTTCTTTGAACTGTGAGCAAAATGTAACGACAGCATTCGAACTGCAGAAATTAGAAAAGGTGCTTTACTTGTAATCAATGAATGACATTTCATTAGTCATTAAAATAGAATATATTTACCAACTCTACTGTCAAGGGAAAGTAGATGCATAATTCTTATGTTAAGAAGTTCTCAAAAGATATTTTTATGTCTAATGAAAAAAAATATTTTGCCGCTGACACTTGCTAAATGTAGGGTGATACATGATACGGCTATCAATAATGGATTCTCCTTTCTGTGTCTTTCTACTAGAGTAAATGGTAAAGCTGTGGTCAGTCGAGCAGATACGTTACAAAAAAAAATAATTATTATGAAAAATTAGGGGGCAGATTTAAGAAGCCAGGGACCACTTTCTGATTCTATTCCGTGCACTGATTTTCAAAGAAATTGTCAGAGCAGGTGATAAATGTATTTGGGTGCCTGTGGACTGGGCAGACGATGCGGAAGAGCAGAGTAGCAGGTAGAGAAAGCGGGAAACATCATTAACAACGAAGGCAGTACTACGCGTAACGTTTACAACGAGGCACTTACCACGTAAACGTCTTTCCAACGCGTATGCCTTCAACGATCGTATTTACCACGAAAAAAAAAACGAAGGATTAAAAAGGGGGGTTGGGGGGGGTCTCCCCCCCCATAAAAAAACGATCCCGCCGTGCCGAAAAAAACAGTGTCATAAGAGAGGAAGCGGAATAAACTTCCGCTTCCTCTTTATGACGTAAGAACGACGTGGCAAAGAAGATGAGGGGAAAACGAATTCCGTGGTAACGCATGCGTGGAAAAGGCATGCGTTGCAACGGAATTCGTGGTAACAACATATAACCAGAGAAAGCAAAGGGTCGGGAATTGTTTGTCTAGCAAAGGAATATTGCATGTTCTCACTGCTCAAAAATAGGGACAAAACCAGGCTTAGGTCCTGCTGCAGTGAAAGTATCATGTAGATTTTCCTGCTGGAATTACCAGACAGAACAGTTGTGTTTGTTTCTCACACATCTCGTAAAACAGGATGAGGATAAAGCAAACATGTCGAAATGTTACAGACCGAAATTAACATATAAAAAGCATGTCTTAATTTTGCTCCATATAACTTGCAATTGGAGCTAAAGTGGCGACCACAGCGTGGTGTTTCTGAACTGTGCTGCTGTAGCTCATTGCATTAACTTGCAGAATTAATAGGTGTATGGACGGACTGGTGATGCTGGGCACCGGGTGATCTCCCAGTAGGTCGGAAGAGTGGGGGCTGCTTTTGTCACAGGGGATCGGTTTTGTTACAGAGGCACGATTGTTTTTGGCAAAATCAGCCGCCAGTAACACAAGCATTGGCATAGCCAATAGGTCTCGCTTTTGGGACCTCATAAGTGATTAGCCATGCAACACTTGATGTTGTTTAAATAAGGATATTGTGCTGGATAACTAAACACTTATAATGTTCCAAAGGCAAGACCTATGGGCTATGCATTGTGGGGGCCTTATAAGTTTTTAGGTAGAGCTATTGGCTATAATAATGTTTCTAAGCTGTGCTGTAGAGAAGTGTGGCGGCTGAGAAGTTGTAATTAAAAAGTGTAAGAAGCACTGAGTGATGCTGTGGTGTTGTTGAGTGATGCTGTGCTGGCCCTGAATTATGCAGTGGTGGTGTTGAGTGATGCTGTGCTGTCCCTGAGTGATGCTGTGGTGGCCCTGAGTGATGCTGTGGTGTTCAGGAGTGATGTTGTGGTGGTGCTGAGTGATGCTGTGACTAGACACCGGACAAGATGTCACGAATCACAAGGGAAAAGGGCTCAAAATGCTGGGGATCTGTGATATTCATATGTTTGTGAGCTGCACAACACTCCAAAACTACTGGAAGGAGGTAAGTGAAGTAATACTGCATATTCTGCAGCAGAAAGTGGAAGTAAGCTCACATATGGTTCTCTATGGCATCGACAGCCAATTAAACAAGTCAATATGAGCCAACTTGAAATAGCTCATTTTTTATTTAATGTTTGTCACTAGGAGAGAAAACATGGCTATCATGAACTCCTCCTTCTGCAAGAAATGTATGGCCTCCGTAGATAAAACTTTCCAAGCTGGACAGAGAAAGTCGTCGAAGTGAAATATTTAAAATGGAGAGAACATCAGTCCAATGAGTAACCAAGTGAAGCTGGTACAGCTACAGTAAGGGAGTAGCCTGCTAAGCAGCATCCAGCAGAACTATGTACATATGAGTCGGTGCCCCGGCACGGTTTTCATCTGACGAGGAGGGCAAAAGAAAACAAAAAGAGAGAGAAGAATTCAGAAATCAAGGCTTAATCCAAGCAGGCAGTTTACAATCAGATGTATTATTTAGAGGAAACAAACAAAGACCTTCTGAGGATCATACATAGATCTACTGAATGGACTTTTATTTAATTCCAGGGCGGCTTGATGGATTGCCCGATGGACGAGAACAAGAGACTTTATGCTATGTGTACAAATCTAACTGTCCATTTATGCGCATTCATGTTCTGGGAGCTGGGGACAGACAAACCATCTGTCACTGCAGAGAACAATATACATAAACATATTTAAAAATAAACCAGACCCCAAATAGGCTTATGTACTGTATGACTCCCTACCACCATAGTGCCTACAGTGGCTACTATGGGAAACCAGAGTGTCTCACTCCTAGTAAAGGAGCCCAGCTGGATTAATTGTGCAAGGTGTTCATTCATGTGGCACAAGTGTGGATGCCACAATCTGAACACATCAGAGAGTGTCGAGATGTATACATTGGCAGTGCTCCGTCGCAATTACTCAGGTCCCAGACCTTTAATGGATATTGAACAAATTCAATCAGAAGCCTGCGTCCATTACAGCTTTCTTCTTTGAGGGTTGCTGGTTCAATCTTATTTAGGGTATCCAACTGGCATGGGTGCAAATTCAGGACGGTCAGCGTAAAATTTCAGGACAAAGGGTCAAAATTCAGGACAAAAATTCAGGACAGAAGGTCAAAATTCAGGACAAAAATTTGGGACAAAACATAAGTTTTACAGACATATCAGAGGAGGTGGCACAATCATATATATATAAGTAAATAGACAACCAAAATAAATACAAGTCAAAATAAGTTTATATAAGGTTGCGCCAATTGTGCACTTCACAGTTTTTCAGTATGCGTGCAGCTTTGCAAAGCGACATCGGGCCCTTTCTGCAATCAAGATTTGTGCTGGTAACAAAAAACATTAATAAATAGTGTTTTTGTATGTGTATGTTGAAATCTGTCTTTTAAATGTACAGTGAAAACGCTGTTAGTTATTCGATTTTTATTTTCTCCAGCATGGCGCCAAGATAAAAGCAGAATGCTTTGCACTAGTCCCATGAAGGAGAAGGCACCCCACATGCTGCCACTACAATTGGGCCCATTGTCATTCTAAAGTGCTAATCAGCTGTAGTCTCAGAATGACAATGGGCCAGTCCACAGTCGGTGCCAGGTCCGGGAGGGGCCTCTGCAGGCAGCCTCTACAGATTGAAAGATAAAAGCAAGAGACCTGAGTGAAATCTTTTAAACTCACGGGGCCTCTCGCACGTGAAACAGCATTCCTTACTAAAATTTCCTATTTCGATTTTAGTATGATGCCTGTAAGGCGTCCGTAATTTGAGATCCTCAAATTACGGACGCCTTACAGGCGTCATACTAAAATTACGGACGGTCCATTAAATTTACGGACGGTTGGTCAGCCTAATCTTATTTCAGAGAGGTGTGCGTGCCCTAAAGAGGAGAGGAGATGGTCTATGATACAGCTCCTAATCACGGTCTGTAGCGTGGATAAGGTGGGTTTGCCCCAAATAGCAAACATCTTCAAATATTAGCGACACCATTCCAACATCGTACGTGCTTTACAAGCTACAACTGGATTATTACTGCCTCATGAAATCCCTAAATATATATGCGCGTGAGACTTTGTAAACTCATTAAAAGATGCTCACCTCTGCATCGGGCCAGCACAAGACTCTAGATTTGAAACGAGGATCTGTAAAAATTCCAGCTGGGGATTCAATGCAAGTTATGGTGACGTACAAATCTTTTTTAGGGCAAAAGAGTCAAATATGTTCATCCTTCATAGGAAAAGCTATATGTTGATGTGGAGGTAAAGAAATGGGATTCAGTCAGCACCACAACTTCGGATTTAAAATTGGCTAAAGTGTACGGTGGAGCAATTCACTGGGATCATGATGAGGGTACTTACGAGGCGCTGAATGGGCATTTCAGCACAGGAAATGGTGCCCATTGAGGCTACAATAAGGTTGTAAAGGTTGTGTCGGCTCCCCACGAGGTGAAGCCTGGAAAGGGCGAGGAGCCAAATGGGAAGACAGCTGACACCGGATCTTAATGACAAACGCCTTCGAGGGTGCGTGTTTATTATCCCAGGCATCACCATATGTCTAAGTAGAAACACTTGCACGTCACGCTTTAGACAAACTGTATTGTATTGAAAATGCATTTATATAGCGCTTGCGACCCCTGACGAGGCAAACCCTTTTTTCTGGTAAAACCGTCTTCTGTGAAGGTTTAATAGCCGACAAAATGCTTTTGCAACCTAAAATATGAAAAACTGATTATTTTGGCACTTAAAACAGAGTTGTTTTTTTACTTATTTATTTCTTTGTAGTACAATTGCTCAGAATGAGGTATTGGTTGTTACAAGTAAGGCAGCAATGCAGCCTGTGTCCAATCCATAGTGGTAAGTTGAAAGTTATCTTTTAGGGATGCTTGGATCCTGAAAAGTAAGTAATGCAACTGGTGCTATGTAAAGTGCTCTGATACCTGATTTGGGTCACGTTCGCGCTATGTAAAACTCTGAAATAACTAAATTAAGAAAGGACTGAGCATGTCTATTATTTTAGCCAATTAGAGTCCGTAATGGCCTCTGTAAAATAAAAATAAAAAAGTAAGGAAGGCCAAAAGACACGACCTGAACTTGCCATATGCCTCGGGACACGTTATGAAGAATACTCTCAGACATTACTACTTCTTTGTTTTATTATTATTAAATTTCTCTCCAGGTGCTGTATGACTACCATACCTATAATATAAAAAGCGAAACTAAAAATCACGCCTTGCTATGATGGATACCACTTTCCTGTTCCTGCCTTTCCAGCCAAAATCGCCACAGCCAGTTGTGTTAATCAAACCATTTTAATGGATGGACACAGAGACTACAACATCCAGAGTGCAACTGGTTGTCGCACCATCGCCAAGTACTGGAAACACAAGAACCTCTGAGGTGCTTTTATTACACAGTAGCAGTCAGCATATATCTAGCATTCTGCTCCTTTCTATAGGCCTGCTGAAAAAAGGCACTTGTTTCTGCCAGAAGTCACTACACGTGTGAAGATTGTACATCAATTAAGATTGGTATAGTTGGATTTTGTTTTCATTTTCATGTAGAGATAATGCTGTTAGTTCCGGCTCTCAGACAAAATGTATGTGCTGCTGTGATGTTTGTCATTTGGAAAAGTTCCTTTTAACATGGGGTGACCACTTGAACGGAGGCAACTTCTTGAAAGCGACAGTAAAAATTGGGTTAAAAGCAAGACCGCGTAACCGCCAGCTTGTGGCTGAAGAAAGCCTTTGTCAGCACTTCAAAAAGCCAGTTACTTATTGTCTCGCTAGAACAGCACATGCGCTGGCACTAGAGAGACCTAAAAAATCAGAAGGCCACCGTGTCAGTTTCTGCACTCTGACCTAAGCGGGGAAAAATCACCACTGGCGGACGCAAAGTCACTGTTGGACTTAGCAGTGTGTGTGCACGTATGTATGACACTTTCTGCGCCACCACCCACCTTATGGAGGCAGTGTGCACAGCATCAGAAACCGTCCAGGAGCGCCAATGACAGTGAGTGTTAAGGGCGCAAGTCAGACCAATGATCTGCGGCCCCTCCCCAAGTTTGTCTGCTGACATGGCAGCATAGTGCGCAGTGTGCCCCCTAGTCAGTCAGAGACTGACCTAGGAGAAACAAGCAGCATTATTAGTCTGCACAGACCTCCATAGTATTAAGCGTAACTAACTGTTTTCAAAAGCATTTTAAAACCATGCGAACCATTTTCGTACATTCCTTAGGCAAATGTATTCAAATACGCAATCCAGCATCCTGCAGGCATGGAGCCAGTCACTTAGTGTGCTATGAACTAACTAAGCACACATACACACATGCATGCAGGTAGATAGGGAACATGTGGATGGCATGCCCTTGTAGTTTCTGGTACATATACATGTCTGTTTGGTATGGACATCGTCTTGCATGGCAGAGCATTGAGGGCAGCACGGAGCCACATACATGTGGTTGTAAATTAATCCCCTGTCCAATGTTTGGTAATGAGTGAAGTTTGAACAAATGGGTGGAATACACCTTACGCATGATTTTCCTCTGTTCCATGTTTGAGGGTGAGTGGTACGTATTTATCTTTGATTGCATCGAATAATCTCTTTCCATGTCCTAGAACAGAACAATGTTCCTAAGTATCTTTTGTTGTGTCAGTCACAGGTCTATCAGGAAACCCAGTACCTTTGAGAAAATGGCAGATCAACACTGAGCAGGTGCTGAAATGAAACTCTCCTTAAGATATATATATAAATGGCATCCTTTGAGTGCAAATCCAACTATAAAAATAGTAGCAGTAGAAGCTGTAATATTGGTGGTAATGGCAGTAATGGAAGCAGAGGCAGCACAGGTAGCAAAATCAATAAAAGTAGAAGCTTTGATAATACTAGAGATAGTAATAATAGTATTAGCAGTGAGAAGAGTAATAGAATTGGCAGCCAAAATGTTAGCAGAAGCAGTAATGGTAATATAAAAACTAGCAAAAATAGCTGTAGTAGAAATAGTAATAGCAATAGCAGAGTAAGTAATAGTATACCTTACAGTGGTATTCACCTATATTCTTTCTCTTCAATAGTTCCCATTGAGCATTAAATAATTCCCTCTCTCTTGCATTTTTAGTAACTTTATTGAGTATTCTCCATCTTTAATGTTTTTTTTAACAGGTCCTCTTAACTCTGAGAAACTGCCTGAAAAAAAGACTGTCTCTCAGATTGCACAGAAGCTACCCTAGTGCTATTTTAGGGATGTTTCTGATAAAAATATACCTCAATCACCTCAAATGTTTCATCCTCAGTGTTATTTTTATATAGGAATTTTTAATTAAATGCAGACATGATTTAATCAATCTCACTAAATGTATCTCCCTCAAACCTGTTAACGATGTAAATGATGCCTTCAAATATCATTTGGTAGGCAAAACTAATAGTTTTAAAAATGCATCAAGGAATTTTCACCAGATAAATGAAGTATTCTCATCCAGATGTCATAGGCTTAGCAGAGGCTTTTTCAAAGCTCTTGTGTGCCTTTGGTAACAGAGAGCAAATTGAAATTTGAGTTCAGTTGTTTTAAGAAATTCATATTCTTTTTTGCCTTCTTCATCTTTCCTTCATCCCTTCGTCCAGTCTGGTTTTCAGGCGAAGTTATCAATGCTTGGGAAAGAGTGGTTAAATATTTTTTTCTTTCAGTGTTGTCTCCATCTTTAAATATTATTTCAGGATTATTCTTGAGTGATGAAAAAGTTTTATACTGATCCTGTCTGATCTTCTGTACTTGCATGGTGCTTCAAGATGATAAATTACTGAATTATGTTTTTCCATAATGTAATCAATAGTGGTGATGAAGATTACAGGATGGAATTAAAGATGTTGACTTGCTCCCAAAAGCCACATTTTTATTTTAGATCCTGATTTTCAGAATCTTGGAAGGATACCCTACCATTCAATTTGTGAAAAAGCCATGGGATTACTATGTAAGATTGAAAAAAATCAGAGTATTTAGAAAAAAAGAGACTCAGAAAATGACATCACAAGATATGACAGATTGCAACAAGTGACCATGGGCCACTGACTCAGGTCATTAAAAAATGGCATACATTTGAACAAATATCACTCAGAGTAGTATGAACCTAACAGATGTCTTCTCAATCAAACACACCAATTACAATGCTCATGTCTTGCTAAGCCTTGACTAACTAATGAGTATACCTGCAGGAGTGAAAGCATTACATTACTCATCAAAGAGAATAACTTAATATTTTATCATTAAATCATCTACTGGTTTGGTATAGTGCCTTTATAAAATCTTCTTGCACATTAAGGGGCATATGTATAATGGTTTTATGTCACCCTTGCCCCACACAAGGGGGTGCAGGCACAATGCAAAACCTAAGTTGGATTTTTCAAGCCACGCATTGTGTGTCCCTGCATGGAATGATAAACCAGGAATTAACGTAATGCATAACAAATCACTGCATTGCATTACCTTGCCACAGGGAGGCATTCCATAGGTGGAGTGTGCGTGTTCCCACATGTCCACCCAAGGAGTTTGCAGCAGTCGCAGCTTTACCATTACTGATAAACCTGGAAGTGTGTCTCCGGGTGAGATGTAATGAGGGCAAATATATTTATTTCGTCTTCTGTTTATCTCTTCCTATGTGTGCTGAATTGTATAGCACTCAACGAAAGAGGAAAAAGCCTCAGAGGGTTGGTTTTGTTCAGGGAGGTGTCCTTTTGTGCACAAAAAACAATCCTGTCTGCAACGCTGGCTTCCTTGCACCTAGGTGCAATGTTGCTTGCGTTGGCACTAAGCAGCCAAAATGGTGTAAACGCAAGAAAAGGACAGTAAGGCATCATTTACCGTTAAATATGGTGCTTTCCTTCCCCTTTCCTACCATGCAGCACAGCAAGGTGGTGCACAGCATGAACGTTTATTAAATCTGCCCCAAAATATTTTTTAAGGTTATTTTTATTACATGCTCACCCATTTCGTTGGCCAAAGCATGGAAGGCCTAGTACTGCATAAGGATCTGAATCTGTGGACAGCAGGCCTCACGTATTAGTCAGCAACTATGGGGGATATGTTCAAGAAAGTGGTGGAGTGAAGCATTAGTCATCATGGCTTAACGTCTCACTCAGCCACTTCAGAAAGGCAAGGCTGCACCATATCTACAAGGATATTGTTCAGCCTTGCGTTTCCCCCGCGCTGGTGCTACAATTAGCAGTGTAGCACCAATGCAGGCACCCTTGCACCATAGTACAAGGGTGTCGGCGTGTAGAGGAAAGATTGTTTATGTACATGAAGGTCCCCCTTCCTGTACATAAACAATGTTTAAATGCCATTTTGTCACTTCTATGTGTGCTGCTTAATGCAGCACACATGAAAGTCGCAAAATGGCATTGATTTTTTATAGATTGTTTATGTACAGGAAAGGAGACCTTCTTGTACATAAGCAATTCAATAACTGTTTAGGACTTCATTTGTACAAGAACTAATTATGTTCCCTGCGAGATAGAACATTAGATCATCATATAAACATACCCATTCCCAATAAAGTAAGGGACTGGTGGTTCAAGATACCACAATAGGATATGGTTGTCTACTGTTCTAGTCCCTACCCACATATTTTATTTACGGCTTGATTCTGGCTTGGCAGAAAGTATTATTCTGTCTCTACCCAGGGCCGGACTGGGAAGCCAAATCAGCCTTGGCAATTTTCTCGGACCATCCCCTGCCTGGCTCTGGGAGGCTGGAAACGCGTGCTTACTGCTTTTGTTACTTGGGGCCGATATTGCAGTGCAGCTGCAAAACCAGCCCCAACCCTTCCAGCGAGATGTGGTGCAGAATATACTGCTTACAAGATATACACAAAACTAAGGCTGCTCTTGGCAGACACTTACTGAGGAGTGAAAGGGAAAATATATCAGAACATTTATGACTGCTTGATGGGTTTATGACATGGAATTACTGTTCTGGTTGCGTCTAGACACCTCAGCCCTTCCTTCATCCTGCCAAATATATTCTGATCTAGACCTGACACAGGCCCAAGCAGCTGCACCAAGAGATGCTTTCTATTTTTTTGTTTACATGCACATGGCCTCTACTCTTTGCAGAGTTTCGCATGGACCGTCCACACCTATGCTCCTCTGAAAATGTGCCCTTTGTACATTGTGTCTTGCTTTTCAGCTAAGAAACCATGCCACAAATGTCCATGCAAAATAAATACATAAAAAACATTTTCAGCATGCCCAAATGTCCAAGTTCACTTCCACTCCAATAGAAATGCTAGTTGCAAAGAAAAGAACAAAGACATATGAAGCCACTATTGACACCCATGTTGCAAGCAATTGCAAAGCTGTAAGCAAACACAACAAGCCTCTGCGCTTTAGGTCAAATGTTGGTGATTGGCAAATAAATCAAAATGTTTTGTTCTCATGCATGCTATGAACTTCAATTGTAGAAAGCAATAAAAGATACAAGACTAGAGCTTGAGAAGGCCAAGCAAAATAAATGTTTAAGTTTGAGCTCCTAGCAACTGAGCTATCTTTCTGTTTCCCCCATATAATCTTTAAACTTTAAATAGTCACCTTGAACTTCGAAAATGTACTTTGCTGAGATAGCAGATCAAGCCAGCTTTTGAACATTTCGTAGCTCTTTAAATAACCCAATAAAAACCCTTCTAAATTATTGAAGTCACTCTGATAGCACAGCATTTAGAATACTTGCACATTCAATCCAATTACAATTAGACCCAGCCATTCCTATTGATTTCCCTTTTTGAAGCCTACTAGAGCCTGGTGCAGGTACTTTGTGTTCTTCCAGCAATTAAACACCCACCATGTGTACCATGAAACAAAGGCGCGCGAAGCAGCCGCATTAGGGGCGTCCGGGGCAGCCTAAGCTAATTCATCTGATGAAACAATGTTCCCCTAGTTCCAAAGGACACATAATGCTTCTCCAAGAACACGGACAACAACTTCAGTGTCCTCGCAAAGCACTAAAATGTATCGGATTGTACAGTAAAAAAAGATCTATTTAATAATTCAAAAGACTAATTGGTGGATTCCTGGCTTGCAACAATAAACATGAGAACACAAATAATGAGCAACAGACTACATGCACTACAACTTCCTTATTTGTGTTGCTGTTTTAATTAAAGTTTCATGGCCAATTTTGTCAATTATTTTATTCAAATGCTAATGTATGCAGCTTAATTATAGCTGCTACTTCCCTGAAAAAAGTCACATGCCATTGTATGGCCTAATTAAACACCCTTTTAAATAGAATTATTGCAAAATGTAGCCTTGCCTTTTCCAGCTAATGGGTTTTATTTTCGTGCTGTACAATTAAGGGCTAGCTAGTTAAGAGATGTTCAACACCAGCAAAGGTTGTACAACTCACTCGACCCATCAACTGGGTGTTACTCCGCATTTTATGAAGCATATGATTAAATATATTTCAAATAAAACTTCATTTAAATTGCCAAATTGCTTACTCCCGATAGTTTCAATATTGGTGATAGTATAATTTGTGATTAGTAGTGGTATGCATAGCAGTACTAGTGGCTGGCTGAAATAGCCATAGTAGTCAAGCTAGTAGAAGTTCTAGTACCAATAGTAGTGGCATCAGTTCTGGAAGTAAATTAGCACTGGAATCCCTAATATCAAAAGTTGTAGCAGTAGTAGTAATCACAGAAACTGTGGTAGTAGCAAAAATGGGAAAATTGATACTAGTGAAATTAGTCATAGCAAAAATGAAACAATTTATGGAAAAGTTTTTTTTTTATTGAGCAGAAACATAATAAGAACCATTCATCATCAAAAACTCTGTTTCACAATGAATATAGCTATTTATACTTCATCAAATCAAATGGTTCCTATTGAACAAGTGACACAAGCATTTTAAACATACAGGGGCAGATTTATGTTGCCTGACGCATCTCTGCAAATCAGCAGATATGCGCCAGGAAAGATGCGACACGCAAGTTTATCCCTGGCCACCCATGATGCGCACCATGGCGCAGGAATAAACAGATGCATGTCGCATCTAGGGTGTAAAGTTGGCGCAGTACTGAAGTTGTGTTGCATGCGGCACGCAACTCCAGCACTTTTCCAACTTGCCCCATCTGTAACATGGTGTGTGAAGCCTTACGCCTGCTTCAAGCAGGCGCAGGGTTTTGACGCAGCAGCGTTGGTAAAGGGACTCAGTGAAATCTTGTAGATTTCACTGAGTCACTTTTCATGGGCGTTCCTGCGACGGAACACCCCCTCTGCTTGGAAACGCCCACATGAAACCTGACGCAGGTTTCATGTGGCACAGGGCTTTACAACGTGACGCATCTCCCAGATGCGTCACGTTGTAAATACCCCGCACCATGGTGCATCTTTTGCGCCGCAGCTGCGCCACAAAAGTGACGCAACGGCGGCGTAAAAGAGGCACAAGGGGCTTGTAAATCTGCCCCTTCATCCTTTGATGACATGGTAACACCAGAGATTCAGCCTAAACCAAGTGCAAATAGTAAAGTACTGTGCATTCTTGTCCTTTAAAGTGCCTAATCAACTTATAATATAAGAATTACCCAAATATTATACTGAATCTATTAAAGTGCTGCCATTCATATTCCACTCTTTATCCGTTAGTATATGATAAATTATTGAGCAATTAACTAGCCCTAAAGTGCAGTTAAGAACCCCCAAATCCCAAAAACTAAAGCATCAGCACTGTCCATTCCACTTATACATGATCACAATATTAATTTCATCTTTATACATACTGCTATTTATACATACTGATCTAATTGATAAAATTTAAATTTCCTATTCTTGCGATAGTATGTTCATTATTACATCTTATCCTGAGGTAATAATCCTTATGGAAAAGTGAAATGTAAAATAGCTCTTCATACTAAAGTGCTGTGCATTTAACTCACCTAAAGTGCTTCTCTTAACTATTTCCCAATAAAACTTATTTTTGTAACCCAATACCCAAATTCTACTCAAGTCTTCCTCCTTACCATGTCTGAAAATGAATAAGCAAAATGTTATCAATTAAGTGCAAAACATCCAACAAATTCAACTGATATCGTAGTTATAAAATCTAGCTTAAGTCAACTACTGGACTTTCTACTTCATCCATATGCTTCCAGAAAGCTGAAATTCTTTTAATAGCAACTACCCTTTTTGCGTAAGCTTCCTTAAATGTGTTAGTTCAAATCATTTTATTATGCCAGTTTAAATAGACCGAGTGAACAAAACTGGTTGCCAGTACTGTGCAACAAATTGAACTATCTCACATAAATGGGCTAGCAATCGCTCATCTAGACAGACCACTCTTTCAGTCAATATTCTTGTGAAAATATATCAATTTATTAAATTCTTAATTTTTTTATTTCAAAATTCATGACTTATTTTGCATTTTTGTATTTTAATTCTGTTTTCGATCTACATTGGGCTCAGTAAACATTCAAGGGATATGATACAGTGGAGGAGGGAAATTTAAATGCTTATCTCTAGGGAAAAAATATCACAAAGACATAACACATTGTGATAGACAACATAAATTGACATGGAATTTAAATAGACCAGCACTTTAGTTTTCCTTCAATTCTGAAGAATTAGGGACCGTGCCACTAGAGAGGATATTGCTATGAATGCTTCCTCTCCATTGGAAATTGGAAAATTTTTGCTCTGCTTTACTACACCAAAGAGGGCTGTTTCCGCCTCTGGTTTTAGCTTTCTCTCTAGGCCATATCTAAGGACGGAAAACACTTTCTCCCAAAACTGGGCTAAGACTGAGCAGTTAAAAAAAATATGGATCCCCCCCCCCCCAACCCAATTGATGGCAACAAAAGCATCTATTCTATATTTCTGAATGCTTTTGATGTAATACTCTTGAAGTATAGCAAGACATCCAGCGTGATCAAAATGACATTCTTTTAAACTTTGCCACACAAAATTTTGTTTGCAAACGCCGAAATTCGCAGAATTTCTGCGTTTGAGATTGCCATTCAGGTAAGTGGGATGTAACAGCCTCGCAAAATAAGAAATCGCAAAATAGCGATTCCCTATTTTGCGATTGTATTTAAGGAATCGCAAATTGCGATTCCTTAAATGCAATGTAAGAGGCACAGAAAATGTGCAATTTGGCAATAAGGAATCTCAAATTACTACCAACTTCAAGTTGGTGGTAATTTGCAATTTCTTTGAAAAATTCACGTTTTTTGAATTTTTTAAAGTGACATGTGCACACATGTACATTTCAGGGGTGCAACAGGGTGTCCTTTTGGCACCCTGGCACCCTTGAATTTGCATTCGCAATTTGCGATTCTCTAATTGAGAATCGCAAATTGTGAATATCTCCCCATCCATTCCTGAAAGGGGAGGTATTTCTTAATTGCGAATAACAATTTGCGATTCGCAATTAAGGAATATGTAGGATTTGCAAAATTATTTGCGAATCCTACATACATAGCATTTTGCGATTCTCAAATAGAGATTCACAAAAAATCGCAATTTGAAAATCGCAAAATTACTTTTTGATACATATGGCCCCTAATGCCTTATTGCCATGGTGCGAAATCCCCTGCCACTCAAGAACTGAAAAAATGCAGAGTTTATTGGGTAATTTTATCTAAAAAGCTTGTTACTATAGAGCATTCCCTTTGACTCCGTAAAAGTCTCTACCAATTTCCAACCCCCCTTGGCTTAGTTCGAAAGAGGGCAGCCAGTACGGATACTGAGACGAAACTAGACAGGGGCAATAATTTTTCAGCAGTTGCATAATCTGAAAATACCCTAAAACAATGACCTTGCACCACACTCCACACTAAGCCTAGATCTCCTGCCAGTTGAAATACCCCCCTGCTATAAAATGACCGAGTTCCTTTAAGCCCTTACTTTCCCAAAACCTTATCTGGCTATTCTGAATATGAAGGCCCAAGCTTTTACATTCTGCAAGCTTCAAGTATTCACATCCAGTTGCATGAGTCTTCATAGAATAAAATACCCGTAATCTGACCCCATTCTCCTGTATTGTCTTAAAGCCAGAATCTGGGATTTTACTTCCTGCACCATTTATCAAATGAGCAATTATATCCAAAAAAGTAGCTTCATAATAAGTACGAACTTGGGGGAGTGCAATCCCCGCTTAACTGGTGTCGAGTTGAAGCACTGACAATTTTACCCTTGATGCCTTCTTACTCCAAATAAATTGGCAAACAAATTCTTCTAATTCTTTAAAATACAACATATTAATTCTTATCAGGACATTTGTAAAAAGAAAAATGAATAATGGTAAAATAGATATTTTTTTAAGAGCAACATGTCCAATTAATGTAAGCAGAAGTGTCCATCTATCTATTAAATTTCTAATCTTAATAACCATTGTTCCAAAATTCAATTTAAAGAGTTCCTCATAGCGATTTGTAACACATATCCCAAAGATCTGCTCACCTCAAATGTCTGCTTTTCTTTTACTCATTTCAGATTGGCTTGATTGGTATTTTACCAATTCAAAGCTGTAATACTGTGCCTGGAGTGGTAAATGGCTTTTTGTCATTTTACAACTCTGCAAGGACAGCACTGTGCTAATCCTTGTGTCTGGGCAAAGCTATACCGCTCTGAAGAGCTCTAATTAGAGCGGAACACTGTGTCAGGGGTTGCTTTGACTCATTTCTTGTTGACTTGATTGGTCTTTTACCAATTCAAAGATGTAATACTCTGCCTGGAGTGGTAAATGGCTTTTGTCATTTTACAGCTCGGCAAGGACAGCACTGTGCTAATCCTATGCTTAAAGACATTGCTGTAGAAATGGCAAAAGACTTTGTCCTTTTCTATCTCGGCGTGGTGGCACTATGCTAATCCTATGCTTAAAGACTTTGATTGAAAAGCAGACATTTGAGGTGAGCAGATCCAGAGTGTTGCTGGTGTTGGGAGTGCTCAATACAGGAGCTGCTTTCCACCTAAACTTGAGAACTACCCAGAGGTCTCTGCTTCTTTTTTTCATAATGTATTCATTACTTTATCGAGGAACACAAGTTACTGGATGAATCGCAGTTCGGCTTCCGACAATACCATGGAACAGAGACCGCCCTGGTTAAAGCGGCGGACGATATTAGATCTATCCGGGATCTGGGAGGAACAGCAGTCCTGATACTGCTGGACCTATCTGCGGCCTTCGACACGGTCGACCATGTCACCTTGGTCGATCGTGTCAAAAACATGGGCATCCTACATAACGCCAAGAAACTTCTTGCTTCTTTTCTTGCGAATAGATCCCAGGTCGTCACCATTGGACCCTTTGAATCATCCTCCTTGTCACTGCCATGTGGAGTTCCCCAAGGCTCATCCCTTAGTCCGACACTATTAAACATTTATGTGTCGGACCTTGCCAAAGTCATTCGGGCGCATGGGATGAGCCTCACATCTTATGCAGATGACACCCAGTTGGTCCTCGCAGTTAGGAAGGATGGGCACAAAACTGCCAACGATTTCAATCAGGGTATGCAGGCAATAGGGAATTGGATGGCCTCCAATTGCCTGAAATTAAATTCCGATAAATCGGAAGTTGTCATTTTTGGCAATTTAACCCCGGAATGGTCCTCCCTCTGGTGGCCATTATCTATAGGCCAGCCTCCGGCTCCAGTTAGCAAAGTAAGGAATCTGGGAGTCATGTTTGATAACCGCCTCAATTTTCTACCTCATGCAAACCAGATCTCATCTTCGGCGTTCCACAAATTAAGGCTCATAAAAAAAATCTTGCCATCTCTACCCGAGAATGCCGGAAAAACCTTGGTGAGCTCCCTGGTTTTGTCTACATTAGACTATTGTAACGCTCTGTTTTTAGGTGCCCAAGAAAGAGTGTTACAAAAAATGCAAATTATTCAAAATGCAGCTGCCAGGCTTCTTGGGCGTATCCCTAAACACCAATCTGCGTCAGAAACCATTAGACAGTTGCACTGGCTGCCTGTGAGGAAGAGAATTAAGTTCAAGGCCCTTTGCCTAGTATATAAGGCTCTACACAATGTCGGACCTGCATTCTTTACTCAAAATCTCATCCCCTACAGTCCCTCCAGAACGCTACGCTCATCCAGTTCACATGAACTGGTGGTACCACGCACCAAATCTGTCTCATGGGGAGACAGAAGATTTCTTGTAGCTGCGCCTAAACTTTGGAACACCTTATCACACTCGATCAAAACAAGTACCTCCCTCTGGTCTTTTCGTAAGCAACTCAAGACCTGGCTTTTTAATCAATAAATTTTAGCTTCTCTATTGGTTAAACATTGCAGAGACTCTTAGCGCCGAGATGCCCAAGGGCCTTCGTTCGCGCTTTATAAGTGTTTTAAGAAATAAATAAATAATAAATAAATATACCTGAAAGGGTATTTTATATATATATATAATCTTCAAGATGGGAGATCCGAGATTCCGCTTCTTGCATTCTGACCAGAAAGCTGCTGACTACCTCTTGGGTTTTCGACAGACGATGATGTAGCGATGCTATCTCACTTGCTTTTGTAATTTTAAGCTCGCGTATCTCGTCCAGAATAAGATTTAACATGGTTTTAATATCATTTTGGATGACACGCCCTTCATCTTGCGGGATTTCTAGCATCTGTTTTTCTTTGGATTCGTCTGATATTTGCTGAGCCTGATCTTGATGTCCCACCTCCTTCTGATGTTCTAGGGATCGATGAGCCCCTTTTTTCTCTCCATTGTACTCTGAGGCAGAATAATAGATTGACCGCTTGGTGACAGACTTGCTTGCATATTCCGGGTGGGCCCTTGTTCTTGAACTTGTGCTAGAGTTGCTGAAGTTAAGGATATTTTAGGTTTCATAAATAATGGATATTCCTTAGACTTTTCTTTGGTCAGGCTAGAAGAGCCTTCCTGTGAGCCCTCTTGATTCGGCCTCTCATCTATGTTTTCTATTGCCGAGCTACCTTTGTTAGAAACATCCGCTTTTCTGGTCAAACCAGTTAGAGCCGGGGGTTGCACCTCAGAGCCAGCTTCTTCTGTCGAACTTCCCTGCTGAGTAGTTTCCAGCCATTGACCGCCAGCTTTAACCCCCACTCAGTGCTCCGCCATATCCTCCTCTGAACTCAGGGGGGTTGATATTGGGGCTGACCCTAGATGAGATTTCTCTTGCTACCACTGAAGCTATCTTCTTATGAGCTGTTTGAGATTTTGATTTAAGGCCCACAGTGGAGCCATCACATTAGAGATTTTATTTAGTCCTATTGGCAATTTCTACCCTAAATTTGAGGTGGCAGAAAAAAAAAAAGTTTTAATGAAAAGAGACTGCAGTGTATTTTCCTGATGAGGGAGGTGGCAGTCCCAGTAGCATGAGAACATGCAAGGTTATGTGTACGTTTCTTCTCCTTCCACTTTCTCAGTGGGCCATCAAACTCAGCCACTCAACGAGCATGACAATACCAGGATTCAGCAGTCAAAAGAACACCCTTGTGAGACTCCCAAAAAACAAAAAGAACACGCTGCTAAAATAAATCCAATATCCTTCCGAGATTAGCTGTTGCACAACATCATAAATAGTAGCGCCAGTACCTGAAAGTCGAAATAGGTTTTGGCGCAGCGGCAGCGCCTGCCAAATACGATTCTCCGCCAGTTTTTAGCCTTCTTCAGAGGGTGTCCCCAACAACTCTGGATTCTCTGTCCATGCAACACTTCCATGAACTGCTCCTTCGCTGCCAAGCTGGAAACACAGCTCCATTCACCACTGGCGAATATTATCCATTCTTATCATCGCAGCAGAAAGATGACTCTCGGATGACTGCAAACCCAACTCGGCTCACTCTTGGCATCCGCTGCTTCCTTCAGTGTTTCTACACATCCCTTCAATATTCCGGAATTTGGAAGCAACACTAAGTAGGAAGAATGTGGCGGGGTGGAGAGGCCCACTAGCGGCAGACCATACATGATGGTCTGACCGCCCTCATCTGTATCCAGTAGTAGCAATATAAATATTAGTAGGAGTACGGCAGGAGTATGTGTAGTAGCAGTAAACGTTATATTTAGTAGTAGAAATAATAACATTAATAGTAATACAGTAGTATTAGTAGAAACAGCAGCAGTACTGTTATTAGTAAAACTGGAGTTGTCCGTAGTAGTTGGAGAATTTTTATTAGATTTTAATAACAGTTTGATGCTTATCCAAGACATTCCTTATTGACACATGCAATCAAAACAAGTCTTAAGACCTGCACGAAAGAAAATGGATGCCTCATCACTCTAATGTAAAGGGAATGCCCACAATATTACAAATCGCCCCTTATCTCCATACCATCTACAGTGTCCCATTGCTCCCACGCAAGGACTGTACAGTGGAAATAGGGGAAACAACATTTTCAACACAGTCAGTACATCACACTACGTTTACAAAGCAGTCATTTCATTGCAATATCTTTTACATAGCATGTCATCACAACACAGCCATTACTTTGCATGTCACTACAATGCATGTCATTGCAACGCATGTCACTACAACACAGGCATTACATCGTAAGTCAATACAATGCATACCATTACAACGCATAGTACCCTTACACTATCCAACACTTACCCTACTGTTGCACTCACTGGAGTTAGAATAGTAATTTTTACCCCTACACTATCCAACACTTACCCTACTGTTGCACTCACTGGAGTAAGAACAGTAATTTTTACGCCTACACTATCCAACACTTACCCTACTGTTGCACTCACTTGGGTTAGAATAGTAATTATTACCCCTATACTATCCAACACTTAAATGCAATGTAATTGTATTTATTGTAATGGTATACATTGTAAAGGTATAATGCGATGTAATGGAATGTGTTGTAAAGGTAGTTTCTGAAAATGCTATGTAATGGCATGCAATGTAATAGAATGCGTTGTAAAGGATGTTGCGATGTAAAAACTGCATTGTAAATGTATGCATTGTAACGGCATACATTCTGGAAGTACAGTTTCGCAGAATTGGCCACCTAACAAAGCATGGGAATCCATAGTTGCAGGCCTCTAGGCCAATCTCATCGCCTTGATCACCGTGGATGCCCCCTCTGAGGTAATGTCCATGCAGTGCATCTGCAACAAGTAAGAAGCACATACCAGCGCTCAAGTGGTTAATCGTTTGTTCATCTGCAAGCAGATCAAAGATGTGCTCGATAAGCAGTCTGCTGCGGAAATTAATGACATTCTGATGGCTCTTAATAACAAGCCGAGGTCACGTGAGGAGATAATGAAATGGAAATTACTGCCTGGAATTAATCCAATCAGTAGTGGAATGAAATACTGCATGCATCAAAAATAAAGTCAAGCCATAGGACGCTGTTGGTATTTTTAATAATGAGAATCACTCAGTTTTGTATTTGTTGAGAAAGCTTTCTGGACGGGGATAAAGGAACAAAGGCTGTACTGAAAATGATTCAAGTCATAGGAAAACACTGATAATACAGTGAGTGATCAGGGAGGAAAGGGAATTGATAACAGAAAACAGTGCCACTCAATTGCAAAGGCGATTTCCAAGCCTAGCACTGGCTCACATCCGGAAGAATGCACATCGCAAGAGATGATCTAAAAACAATTTTTTATCAGTTCCTATTAAATGCATTTTCAAGTTTTGATCTTCAACATAGCATTCATGCGTTTCCAACAGTAAGTGCACCAACTTTGGAGTGCGTCGTAGTTACCCGAGCGTGTATCTTTCTCACTAGACTTTTCCGTTTCACGTGTGCGCACTGCTAGGCTTAACCAAGGTTCAACTCAGTGGGCATGTGTGAACATATGTAAATTCACGTTCCACGCATCTGTACATGCCTTACTTACAAATGAAATGTTAAAATGTGAGTGACTGCTGAAACAGTATAGAAGGAAGCGTCAGTTAACTAAGGAGGGTGTCCGAACTAAGGAATTGTTAGGGGAAACATCTTTTATGAGCAAAAAAAACATTTCTTGATTTGAAAAGTAGTCTTATTCTTACCCAAATAAACACATTTCCGATGGTGTGTTAAATCAAATGCTCAAGTTATTAGCTAGTACTTTATTTGTAAATCTCGTTCACTTAAAGCTGTTCTTGAAGTTGTAAATAACACCTGTATTGGTATAGAGGCTTAGTCATTACCAAAAGGTGTAACTTAAGAACAGGCAATAAAGTATGCCTGCCACAAATAATTCTATCAAATCAGATTCTATGGGCCTCATTTATGAGGTTTTGCCGTAGGGAAGCGCAGCAGGCCTTCCTGCTGCGCTTCCCTACGGCAAAAGAAAAGAGCAGGAATGCGCCGTATCTATAAGATATGGCACATTCCTGTCCTTTTCCCCTGCGCCGGCGCACATTGGGCTGCCGAGCGCCAATGCAGGCACCTTTGCACAATGGTGCAAGGGTGCCTGCCTTGCGGGGATGAATATTTTTGTACAGGAAGGGAGACATTTCTGTACAAAAATAATCACAAGAGGCTTTTCCTCTTTCTATCTATGCTGCAGAACGCAGCACACATAGAAAAAGGAACAATCATTTGCAATGCAATAGGTCTCGAATTACCAACATTTGGAGCTATTGGCATTGTAAATGACAAACCATTTATCTATGTGTTGGTTTTGAAAATGTACGCTACTTTGAGCATTGACATTGCAAATAACAATGCCTTTTATTTTTGTTTTCGTTTAAAAAAAATAAATAAAAGGCTTTGTCATTTACAATGGCAATAGCTTAAACTCACGTAAATGTGAGACCTATTGCATTGTAAATGCTTTTTGATATCAGTACCAACTCTGCTACATTTAAAAAAAAAACTAAAGACACACATCTTCAAAGAGCACCTCTGCTGACCTGGCAGTGCACACATTTGACCCAATTCACTGTTCTGTTGCTCTTGAGCTAAGTTTGCGCTATACAACTACCAGCACATAAATACATACATCCAAGGAAGTGAAAAGAACAGTTCTGTGTGTCCCGTTTTGCATCACAAGCAATCAGTAGCAAAAAGCATTGTACGGATGGCCATTGTAATATGGAATCATGCCGCTTAGTTGTGACACTGTATTATTTATTTGCAAGTATACTCATATAGCAATATTATTTTTGGGCCTTCGCCGCGTCTTCAGAAAACCCAATCTGGTGTGTGACGGCTGATGGAAAGTTTGTGGGGCGGGTGGGAAGGTCTGTGTGAAGGTTATGGGTGTATGTGGGAAAGGTCTACTTGTTAAGAATCTGTGGCCTGTGCTTATGAGTGCTGTGCTTTTTATATGTGAGGTGTGTAGTGGAATGTAGAAAAGTGTGTTGGTGTGTGTAAACGTTGTGAGGGTTTTCCCATAGGATGTGTGTGGTATGTGCAAAAGAAGTCTGTGTGAAATGTGTCACTCTTATGTGACATGGGTCTGTATGTGTGTAAGAGGCATGTGGGTCTAGGTGGAATGTGGGGTGTGTGTGTATAGTGTTGGCCTATGTGTGCGAATGTTTTTGTGGTACGGACAAGCTGTAAATGTTTAGGTATCTGCCTGTGATTTTGACATACAAAAAGAGGGGACAAACTGCCGAGAAACAAAAACAGAGGAGAATGCAGGAATTTAAGGAATTTAAAGGGGGTGGGTGTATGTTTGGAGAAGGAGGGACTCTGAAGACCGTGTTGGTAAAATTGTTATGGCGTGAACAGGGTCATTTCCTTTCCACGCACTGGTTGCGCCGTGGGGGTCGTGGTGTCCCGGGTGCTACCCATGCTGCAAGCTTCCACCCGACCTTTGGCTGTGAGGTATCAGGGAAGGCTCTGCCCATCTCAGTCTTGTTGCACCAACCTGAGGAAAGTATGCAGGGGACAATATGAGAGGACAGTGGAAGAAAGGGAGAGAAACATAAACATGCACTCAACCAGGGGATGTCAGACATTAATGCACTGGCCCGGGAAAGGTGGCTTGGAATTATTGGGGTAGATAGGGGGAGAGCACCGTCCTGCCCTAAGTTCTTTTGGGCAGTCTCTACCTCCTGTATTTTGTTGAACGGATAGGCTGGGTTGTAAGCACTATATAAATACAATTATAACAGCATGGAAACAATCAACATATGGAGCAGCATGCTACCCTTTCTGTGAAAGCGTCCCAACATTGAGTCAGCGGTACGAAGCGCTACATAAATGCATTCTCAATGCAATACCATTTCACCTATTATCGCACCCCTTCTGTTTTACATTTGAGAAAACAAGGCTCAAGATTAAAATGCCCACATTTACCACAAAATGCTTCGCATTGCCTAGTCTCGAGACGCGGAAAGGACTTATCCGGACCTCGGCTGAAAAGTAATTGCACTGAGGGGGGGTGGCTTGCTCATAAGTACAGTCACACCTACTGGCAAAGAAACCTGTCATTTACAGTGATGGGAAGCGTAAGTCCAGGGCAGCAGGCGCAATGTAATAAACACTGCTCACATTAACAAACAAAAGAGTCATACTTACTGCACAAGCCGCATGCACATCAAATTTTTAGCGCATGCGTATACCTACTGGCAATGGAAACATGACATTTACAGTGGTGGGAAGCAGTAAGTCCAGGGCGGCAGGTGCTATGTAATGAACACTGCTCACATTAACAACGGAGCTGCGAAAGAGCCATACTTACTGCACAAGCCACACGCACCTCAAACTTTTGGTCCATGCGTATAATCATTATGTCAGGTAGCGCGCGCATGTTAACGCGCACTATTTTAAATACGCTGTGTAAGCGTAAGGAGGCTGTAGGTAGGCTGTGCTGCTTCCAGAACAACCGAAAAATACCTATCGGGTGTAGGCCCAATAACAAGCCTGCTAACAAAAAAACAGCAAAATGTAACTAATGGCAAGCGGTGACATATTACCAAGTAATAGGTGGAGTTTCCCCTCACATATAGATTACCAGATGTCTCGGAGAGACAGCGCAGGCGCGCTGCCTAGCCGAGACCTAAAAACGAGGAGAAATAAAGATATTTCTCCCCGTCGCACCTCCCTCACGCCTCCCCTGGGTAGGCGAAGCTTTCAGCACTGCCTCAAATTTACGATTTCTCGTAAATCTGGGGCAGTGTCACAGGGCCATGGATGTTGCTGCGAACGCCCCCAGCAACACCCATTGCACGCCCCTTTAACGCAGAACACTGCCTGAAAGGGACTGATATTTATCAGGCAGCATTGAGCCAAAAAATGTGGCTTAGTGCTGCCTGATAAATATCACACAGGCTTCTGCGCCACGGAACGTCACAAAAAGTGACGTTTCAATGGCGCAAGGGGCCTCATAAATGAGGCCCTATATTTACAGGCACCCAGTTGTCGCTTCAAACCTTTGACATCCCGCTCCTGTAGGTAGTCGTGCTGCTCATCATCATGCTAACAGCAGAAACACACTGAGCAGGAGCTGTGACTGTAGTAAGTACCTCACGCTTCATTGCACTTTCGCCGAAAGGTTAAAAGGTGTATTGTAATCACCAGTAACAGTGAATCGTTTGCCAAATGACATGCTTCTGCACTGATCCTGGAGCGAGTAAAGGTCAAACAACATTCCTCCACAGCTGACCGTAAATCACTCAGCTATAATCGATCCCTCCAGCGTCCACAGACGCTAACAAAGAAGACTGAGCTGTTCATTTTTGTCAACTTACATCACAAAGTTAGAGGCCTGATCTCTTCTAAAACGTGTTTAATTTAATTTTGGAGAACATATTTTGCAAAGTTTGGTGGCTCTGATACTCCATTACAAACATGGTTTATATCCCTTCTTGTAATGCGGCAGATGGGATGTCTGCCACGTTTAGATGGATTATCCTGTCGGATAAAATGTAAGTAAGGACCAGAGTGCTCTCGAGCAACGGTGATCAGTGTTTAATGAGTGATGCACAGACTTGTGAGTTAAAAAACGGTTGAAACATAACATTGGTTTAAAATTTAAATTTGTAGTATATAATGCAAAATCTGTGCCATTGCACATCAGCAGGATCTGATATATTAAAAAATGTATTGTAGCATCCTGCAGCGGTGTTTCTCTTGTGCATCGCAGTGGACGCTGCACCTGACAAAGAAATGGTCTATTTCACTGATTGGTCAAAATATGTTAGGATATCTACATCCCTTTCAGAGGGACGTAATGGCTGGCATTAGCGTTAATGTGGTCATTCTCTGCATTCAACATAGTTGAAATCCCTAAACCATGCTGAAAATCAAGGGAGGGACTTCACCAGCCCATATACTGACAGCAAGGCCTGGCTACATATACAAGGGTAGTGTGAGTAGCACGTGCCATTTCTATCGAAAATTGGCATTTAACTACATTTAAAAAGATAAATCTCAGAATAGCTTAATCCACATTCAAACCAAAATATGTTTCCATATTATATTGTTAATATCACAAGTTGATTCTGCTATTTATATCTGAAGATATGAAGCAAGCACTTGATTAAGGGCCTGGTTTAGATATTGGCAGGACTTGGCCCGCTGCTGCTTTTTTCGGCGATCTTCCCACCCACTATCTTGGCAGTCCGGCGCTCGATTTATATGTTGGTTGCCACTAGATCGAAGACAGACACAGCCCACTGCCTACCAGAATCTGTCTCCAGCGTTGATGGCATCAGAGGCAGAAGCTGCTGACGGAGGGAGTCCTGCCAAAATTGGAGCCATCCAGATTACAATGTGGATTTCTGCCAAGGCATCTAAGGCAGAGAAGCCTTCATGCTCAAGTTGGCAAAATGGAAGAAAAAGAGGTGAAAACCTTGTTTGGCGTCCCACCATCAATTCCATCTTGAGCGCCATTGTCCAGGTTCGTCTACTTCCAAAATCCAGAACTTTACTTCACCATGTTTTCTCCTACATCCTACATGTAGCTTTCTAACTTTCAAAGTCTTAGGAGCACCATTCCATATTGCAAGACTACTCCTACTTGCCAAAATGTAATCTTGCAGATTTTCCATGGATGCAAAAAAATCAGCCGAAGTAAATCATGTAGCTATATGGGTTGCAAAGCAAAACATTTTTATTCCATACAAAATACTTTTTGTTTGAGCGAAACATCTTCCATAAACAAAGGATACAAATGAGAATGCTTCCTTTCCTTTTCTGCTCTGGAAAGACAATTACTTCTGAATTTACCAAGTATATCTATGTTTGTTTCTAGAGTGGAAATCTCTTAAGAAACTATTTTTTAAGACACACATAGGCCAGTCTGTATTGTATTTATGAAGGCCTAATATTGCCTTGATCTCAATTACTGAGCTATTGGGAGTTTATGTTTTATCTTTTATAGGCCGAGCCTTGACAGCGCTTGCGCTGTCTTCAAGAACTGTTGTATCTCTTCTATGGACATTTGACACACCCACTGTTAGAAGGTGGTTCTGACACTAGGGGCCATCCAATTCCAATTTCAATCTTTATTTCGATCTAGTTAGATCATAAAAGATATGTATACAATTTAAAATCAACATACAATCAATAATGAGTAAAACAAAAATCATCTGTACATTTCATTTTTCATAAATCAGTAGCTGACTTAATAAGACGAGTGCGGATGTGCCACATCGCTGTTAGGAATTTTGCCACCGCAAACACAACCGGGGGTGATAAATTCGTCTTTAAGAATCTGTACGCTGAAAGATGGTCACCAAATCCTAGGCTTTTTAAAAATGGGATAAGCCAACACCTCCTAGCTCTGTGGTAGGTTTTACACAAAAATATGAAATGCAAGTCATTTTCCTGAGGATGTGTGCATGCCGGGCACTGTTCTGTGGGCGAGGGCTGCCCCCAATGTTTAGTAAAAGCCCTGAGGGGAAGTGTACCATAGCGCCACTGCAGAAACAGTTTCCTGGTCAGGACGAGACTAATGCCGTCAAGGACAAGCTCTAGGTAATATGAGTCTTTAAATTTAATGAATAAGTCAGTGAGGGACCCCTCCGGTATGCTTTCTACTGTTACATATACATTTCGCTCATAGAAATCCCTTAACAGGAGTTTACGTGGGATCCTAAAGCATGCGTTTCCCGGATCTAACCATAGTTCTGGTCTTCCTAGGCTCTCACTAGGGGCCTTCCAGATTTTTTGCTTTTTGAGCACCTAATTGTTGAGCTTTTACTGTGGGGGAGCCTCATAATCTGGGACTCATCCACAGTGAACTCATAATGAAGGAGTTAGCATAGAGATTTTACTGGTGTCCCCCTGGCTTGACTAGGCCGCTGCGCAGCAGCTGGAGTATAAAGGCACTGGGCTGGTTACATGCCGACACATGGGTACATGCGTGTGCACACTTGTAGGGGCTGCGCAGGGGAGATTCCTAGCGTGCGCAGTCTAGGAGCAGGTACAAATTGAATGGTGTGGCAGGACCTATGCAGAATTGGGTGGTGACATGGAATAGGCTGTATACACTGGAAAGAAACATGCCAGGGCAAGTCAGCGTGTTTTACTGGGTCCATGGCTAAAATGACTTCCACAAGGCCTACAGATTCCAAACACGCACTAAAGTCCATTGTAGTGTAGGTGAAAATAAGTATTCTGCAGAGTCCAAAGTCTCAGACTGCTCTGCAACGCTACCCTCTGAAAGTCAGGCGCTACAATTGGGTTTTTGGTTCCCAGTGAAGGACAAATGTAGTCATGTTATTTGTGCAGGCCTCACAGATGCTGCCTTGTTTTCCAACACCCACCAATTGCCATTAGTTGTTATCCGTGTCTTTTAAAAATGCCTGCTTGTTATTGGTGCATTTGTTTGAATGCCCCTCCCTGGCGATTTCCTTAAGAGAATGTTTTGTTTGGCCATCACACTGTACAGGCTGTGATGGTCCCTCCTCCATCCTCCAGTCATGTTTCTCACCACATGAAGAGGCTACCACATAGACAGTGTTGTTTTTTGTGAAACTAACATTAACTTAATAACAAGCTGCAAGCAAGCGTTACAATTTCTTGAACCTAATTTGTAAACTTGAGTTAAAGTATTTTTTTACGGTCAAGGTAGCTATATGAGAATACTAAACTGTATGTAAGTAGTTAGAATTCCATTGCTACTTTAATAAATAAACATAATTTTAAAAGGCCATTATCAAACTGATAGTTGTATGAAGTTTGGGATTTAAATTATATTATTCAGTGGATTTGTCAGTGATTGGCTGAAACACTGTATCTTCAAGATGGCTAGAATAAAATAAAGATTCCCTTGGGGTTAATTCACATCAAATCACATTCAATCCTCAACGAAATATACTCCTTACACACTAACAGGCACATGCATCAATGTTGGCTTTTGCGATTCCTTAATTGCGATTTTTAAGGAATCACAATTAAGGAATCACAAAAGCCTATTCATGTAGAAATCGCTTAAAAAATAGCGATTTCTAAACATTCCTTAATTGCGACTCGCAAATTGCAAATCGCAATTAAGGAACACCTCCCCATTCATCCCTATGGGCCTAGAGGCCCATAGAATTGAATAGGAAGACCTTCTCAATTTTTGATTCTCGATTAGAGAATCGCAAATTGAGAATGCAATTTCAAGGGTGCAAGGGTGTCAAAAGGACACCCTGTTGCACCCCTGAAATTGATCTGTGCACATATGTTGCGCACACACATGCCTTAAGGGCATGTGTATGCGCAACATGAAACTTTGAAAAATGCACAAAAGTGAATTTTTCAAAGTTTTGCAAATTACCATGAAGTTGGTAATTTGCCATTTTTTTTACTTTCATGCATTGCATTTAAGGAATCTCAATTTGGGATTCCTTAAATGCAATCGCAATTTAAGGAATCTCAATTTAGAGATTCCTTAAATTGAGATTTTTGCATTTGGGATGATGCATCCCAAATGCAAACATACCGGTCGCAAAGGGGCAGATTCTGAGAATCTGCCCGTTTGCGACAGGTTTTTAGCTTGATGCATGTGGCTTTTAGTACCAAAGAAGGATAACCATCCCCCTCTTTGGTACTTAGGGCCCGATGTAGGTGGCCATTACCGGTCAGTAACGGCCGAATTCGGCCGTTACCGACCGGTAAATGGGTCATTGAGATGTAGGGGGCTATATTTTGCAGAATCGGTAAATTTACCGATTTGGTAAATTTACAGATTCTGTAAAATACCGAATCGGTAATTTTACCGATTCGGAAAATCCTGATGTAGGTAGCACTGTTTCCAGTGCTACAGGCCTTTTAGATTCGGTATTTTACCACCCAATCCAATCAGGTGGTGAAATACCAAATCCAGGTGTGCATGAACATCTGTGCATGCACACCTGTGCCATGTGACACACAGACATGCCCTTCTTTGGCACACATGCCCGTCTTTGGGGTGCTAGAGGGTGTCAAAGTGACACCCCCTGCACCCTTGCAAAATTCGGTATTTACAGATTCGGTAAATACCGAATCGGTAATGCCCATTGATTCCTATGGGCTTCAATGCCCATAGGAATCAATGGGCATTACCGATTTGGTATTTACCGAATCGGTAAATACCGAATCCTTCCGATTCGGTAATTGTAAAAATACAATTACCTACATCTGCCCTCCTCTTTTTTACCACTTCTTAAATACCGATTCGGTATGAATCGGTATTTAAGAAGTGGTAAAAAAGATTTACCTACATCGGGCCGTAAGTGTCTAATGAGTATATTTCATTGAGGATTGAATGTGATTTGATGTGAATTAACTCCAAGGGAATCTTTATTTTATTCTGACTGTTTTGCTACCCTGTCCCTTGGACCGTTGGGCAATTACCTCTATTTTTTCGTATCTTCAAGATGGCTGCCATTTCAGATACGCAAAACTCCTAATGGATGTCTTTTCAATGTCTACCTCTTTGCCTTTCCCAAGAATATAGAGAACTGTGTGCTCTAGTACTACAATATGACCGGCTGTTGACAACCTGAGTTCCAGACAGAAGACCATGCTGGCGGGAGGCTGCTGTGGAGTTGCTTTTCTTGGAAACATTCAAATACTAGAGCAACGAGGTATGCACAGGGAAATCAGAGAGCAGGGACTGGAGAGGAGGCTGTGCAGGCGGTGGCAGAGGTGGCAGTAAGCAGTAATGGCTGCTTTCTTTGTAGATGGACTATGACAATGCAGAGATGAATACAGCCTGGATATTTAAATTAAACAGGGTCTTACACCCTTTACATTGTAATATTTGGCGGGTGCTTATTAGATGCTCCCAAGATGAGTTTCGTTTGGTATCTCCTATGGTGTTGCTGTTGTTTTCATGTGCTTGCCCAGAACCATACATTCATCCTTCCCTCCTCAAGGTGCTATACTTCACCCAAAGGTGCAAGCACTGTGGCAACTGTAACAGGTTGGAATTAAACCTGCCCTTGGGCCCAAACACAGTGTTTCTGCGCTAAGTAATTTATGCAGAAGATACAGGCTAGTGGTGGTCCTCTGAAGCAGCAGAAGGTGACCTTTGGCAGTACCTGGGCCCTGATTTGGGAGAAGTGTGGCTCACTGGTTAGAGGAGGCAGACCCTGAAGCAGAGGTCAGACCCGGGACCAGGGTTCAATTCCTGACGCGGCAGGGTCTTGAGCCCAAATATCCACGGACTCGATAATTCTCGTTTCGGTGCCTACTCTAATCACGGGTTCACACTCTGCAGCTCTGGGCATTAGCTTGCTTAATCTCCACTACGGCCCCCCCGCGGTGGGATGCCTGGCTTTCACCTTGGGGATGCCCAGTACGGGTATCTCACAGGGAAAAAAAGCCAGGACGGGTTCCCAAGGCAAGCGCTGAGATGCCTACGGGTAATCGAGCGCTATATAAGAATGCATAATAATAATAATAATAATTTAAAGTGAATACCCAGCGAGCCTGTCACAGCGTACACATGCCCTTCTAATCCTCTTGGTAAGGAGTAAGTGGCACTTACGCATGCCTATTTTATCCATTTAGAGATGTTTATTCTCTCAAACATAGGTAAGTGCACTATGCCTGCACACACATGTGTCACTTCCTCAGCGACGAGTAAGCGCAGCGTTGTGTATGCCCATCTCATTTTCCCAGGTAGGAGTAAGTGCCATCTGCACATGCCTGTTTGTCGCCCTTAGAGAAGGGTAAGTGCAGTGTGCTGCTGTTTTCAACTCTCGCTCCACATCTGACAGGCGGGTGGAAGTAAAAGGGCGCAGGGGTGCTTATGAAGTCACACACAGTTGCCTTTTAAGTACATGTTTTTATTTGAGTGATCAGTGCCCATAAATCGATGGGGACGTTGCAGTGATGTATACTACCGGAAGGTTTAAATTAAAAGGGGTCTCAAACCTTTTAGAATTTGTTATCTTTGTGTAAGCTTCAATTAAAGCCCAGATCTAAACACCCCTTTATCTGCACAAGTTTTCTCTCTCTCCCTCACAAATTTCCACGGTCTCACTATTTCCACATGCCTTCTGACTCCTTCGTTTGTTTTCCAGGCGTAGTTGCTTCCAGGTGTTCTCTCACCCTCTCAAGTGCTCACACTTGGTAGATCTATCTCCACATGCCCTCTGTTCTCTCTATCTTTAGTTTAGCCACTCATACAGTCTGTTTCTCCAGGTATCTGTTTTTCCCATAATCACACCCTTCTGCATAGTTCTATTATGCAAATCCAATACACACCACACACCATTCCACAACTAACATTTCTAATACAACCCACATATTTCCACTCCAAACCACATCCATTCACTACACTACAAACCAAAAAGCATAAGTAAAAAACATTGTCATTTACAACATCAATAACTCTAACTTTTAAAAATGCAAGACCTATTGCATTGACAACGCTTGTTTCCTATTAATTTTCCATGGCTGAGTTGCTCCGAATAGAAATGTCTCATGGGAACAATGAATCCGAATGTTTGTTGCTTGTGCCACACAAACAAGTGTCATCCAGACTTACAGAGTAGTCAGAAAATAGTTGTCAGAGATGTTTTTGCCAGATCATTATCACTCAAGAAAGAATGGTTAGAAAGGCGACCTCATGAAGAAAACCATCACAAGCTTTCTGGTTTTCACTCAGATAGATACCTTGAACAGTGCATGTGTAAAACTCAAATCTCTAACAGGTATTATTGGTGCCAGACACGAAAAATTCAAATTCATCCAAAGCTACGCCAAAAACTTTGTTTTACTCGGGCTCTGCTTCATTTCGCATACTCAAAACATATAACTTCCTTTTCCCGCCTAACCTTATACCTGCATTGGTGGAAGATCCACCATACTGGTGGATTTGCACCATCATAGGTGAACTTTAAATGGTCGTACTAGGCCTGATGGGCAAACTACGTATAACTTTCGGATTGGCAACTGCTCTAGTATTATTGATTATGTACTTGCAAATATTAAAGCATGGTTATTAGTATATAGCATGAAGTGAACACTAGCTTAGAAAGAGTTGAATAATCCATAATGACATACTTATCACTGTATACATGTTGTGACTCACCCTCCGTTAACAACAGCTTCCTCTGGTAACCAAAGGATTTATTAGGTGGAAACCCACAAATTATCCACACGTAGCCCCGAAAATAATGTGAGTGCTAGAGAAATATGTGTAGGCACTGACCAAATAAAAGCACACAGGGGACCGAAGAAAATTAGCAGGACGTGCACTTGCCGTTGCCTTTGATTGGTCGGTTGAGAAACTTGCACCATATTTTGTCACCACACGGCAGGGCAGGCCAATATTTAAGGCATATATCAACCTAAATTGGTTTGAGGAGGATGGAACTCTTCAGAAACAGGGACTAAAAGGAGCACTAACAGCAAGATATACCAAACCCAATGGCGAGGGACTCCTGAATGTCAGCAAAGCACAGTATAAGAAATGTATAGACCTTAAAAAGAAGCAAGCCTAAATAAGAGGTAATAGGAAGCCATAACTCAGCACGTTTAGTAGCCATCTGTGGAGGGAAAACAAAAGCAGTATCTAATCTATGGTTATGACATACGTTATACCACCATGCCTTAAATGTAATACTTGACGTAGATTTCCAATTAACCGTGATCTGTTGAAATGCAACTGCTATTAATAAATCAACAATTCGAACACGAAGATCAGTATGGTCCCAACAAGGAGAGAGGCTACCTAGAAAAACATGAGTGTATGAAAATGGAATGGTGGTCGAAAATATCACATTGAGTTGAGCCCATACTTGTAACCAGAAGGCATGAACATTCTTGCAAAGGAACAACATGTGAAACAGGGTAGCATTCGGGGAAGCACATGACCAAACACGTATCTGGTGTAGTGGGAAAACGTTTATGAAGGGTGGAGGGAGTATGGAGTAGACGGTTATAGATAAAAAAAAGGGATTGCGTGAGGGAGGCAGCTCTGGAGGATTTGCGAAGCTTCAACCAAATCTTATCCCAAATGGAAATGGGCCAAGAGAAGGAGAGGTCAGTCTCCCACTGTTCCTCTACCTTGGTTTTGAGTCTAGGGAGAGTGCGTGTACGAAGATGTTTATATAGGAGTGCAGCTTTTGGAGAGGTAAGTAAAGTAGAATGAAGGTGGGTTAGAGGATCAGGAGAGGATGTAGGAGGACGTGAAGGGGGAAGGGTATCGTATGTGGCCATGACTGATGCTTTAAGTAGAAGATATTGGGGAAGAGAAGAGAGAGGTAAGTGAAAAAGGTGACGGAGAGTATGAAAAGATAAGAAGACAGAGTTGGAAAACAATTGTGAGACCCTTAGTTCGCCAAGATTTCCAAAGAATGGGCCTACCTCGAATCAAAAGTTCCTAAACCCCCTTGATACCCTTCCCATTTCTTCATGTTCACTTACTCCATTTACTGCATTGTTATATTTGCATTTTCTTCTATTGCATATTTACTGTATTTTGCATTCCTGCTTCTCCATGATTCGTTTTTATACTATGTATTGTTTATTTTCCATTGTATTGCTCCTGTATCTTTTTATTAATCTGTCATCGTATGATTCCTCTTCCCCTTTACCCCTTTTTATTTTTTATTTTCCCTACAGTACTTGTCCATATTCTGTACCCTTACCATGCATTTATTTCAATAAAACTTTTTGAACTCAAAAAAAAAAAAAAAAAGAAAAAAAAAAAAAAAAAAAAAAGAAGCAAGCCTGCTAGAGAGCATGAAAAGCCATAACAACTGCACAGCAAGACAACAATACCAAAACGTCCTGGGAACTTGTCACGTGGGGATTTAAGTCTGCACACAATTACCTACATTTAGGTTTGGGAACCAAAGCGTGTCAAAGGTATTTCAGTCTAATCTCAGCAGAAGAAAGAGAAGTCTGCTCTAGACATCTCTGTTGTAGAGGTGGCTGCTGCCATCACAAGCAAAACATGTAAAAATATGACAGGACCTAATCAAGACCCATACATATTGATTGAATGCTCTCATTTGGGCTCCAATCTTGTTTACTATGTTTAATGCACCTATTAAAAGTGGCTATGTACACAGATCTTAATGATCAGAAACAATCATCACTTTATGTATAAAAGTAAATTACCATGATTCGTCCTATGAGGAGCCTCCTAAATTGCTGAGTGGCATACGAGAAATCTACGGCAGTGTCTTAATTATATCCAGCACTTTAGAGACTGAAATAAATGCCTCAGCAGCCCACGGGCCATATTCAGGAAATTACTGAGTGTATCTGAACAGGCTATAAGGCTGTATCTCACTTGTGTAAAATATTCCCAGCTAAAGAAGCACCTATGTTTAAGAGATTTATTAATCTAAAGTTGGCCTTCAGCTCTGTAAAGAAAAGTCTGTGGTGGCATGCCTCACCATAAAGGGATGGCAGAAAAGAGGAGCGAGGGCTCGTAGTGCTAAAACAAACCTACAATGGCCAGGGATAGATTTGGAAGAGCAGGTGAATGTTCTAAACAATTCCCAATAAATACCCTGATGTGCCACTGATTTGTAATAGCTTGCTCGTAATGGATATGGTGGCATGGTTAGTGGATTTAAACCTAGATATAACCCAAATCGTGGCAGTTAGACAGATGAAATCCTAATCACTGACGATTTGATGCTATTGTCTCCAACATATAACTCAATGCATCATCTATTGAAGGGATTTGAAGCTGAATGTTGAAATCAATCATTAATTTTCCAAGAGAGCATTTAGTGTTCTGATCCAAACAGGGTATTTGAAACACACCTTTTTTATCAGGGGTAAACTGTTGACAGGGTAGATTGGATTGATTATCTTTGTATCAGATTAGACTGACAGCTGTCCTACTCCTACCAAAATCAGAAACCATATGTATATTAAGGCAGAACGTGAGTACTGTCTTTCAATTTAAGGGGAAAACAGCTGCAATAAAAACAGTGTGATTACCCAGGTTTACATCATGAAAGAAGTTGTGGGTTGTTGGTTTTATGTCTGATTTACAAAAACAATTGAAAATGAATTGTACACAATCTATAGTGTTAAGATTTTAATTTGGCATGCCTGATATAATGGACAAGATTTTTTAATGATCTGTTTTATTTTGGATCATGCTCAAAAAGAATTCATGCACAAATACTACTTCAGATTGCAGTAAGAATTTAAGGCCACGGACAATTTTAAGAAGTGTTTTGCTATGTGACAATGAAGAGGATCTTAAAATGGATTGAGTGTAAGGATTTGTGAGCTAATTCTTCATGAATAAATTAGCTAACAACCAAACTCAATAAGAAAAGATATTGACAAGCCAAACAAGATGTGATTATTTGTTGTAGAATTGGCCCATTATTATTTGGCTATCATTTAAACAATTTCCAGAGTGACTTTGACTCATATCTTGATGTGACCTGGTCAGAAATCCGAAGTGCATGCTATGTGAACTTATACTATGGGTGTTTCCTGTATGAAACAACCTAAAAAAAACAAAGATCCTTTCTGTGATTGCTGATTTGGTGGAATTAAAATAATCGCACATTTTAAGCTTTTTTTGCACGAAACAGAAATATGTAGGTAAAGATTATTACTTTTGCTCAGGGCTCACAGTATTTTAACTACTAAGGAAGCTATGGCATCATGCTATGGGACAGATTCACCAACGATTTACTGTTTAGTAAATTTGTCTATCTGATTAGGTAGTAATTGCTGCGTTTACCTTATTGATCTTTGTGTCTTTACAACACTTGGCATGACTTAGGCACAGTGAGTTTTGTTTGCTACGATTTCTATCTATTATATGTGCTTTTGCTGAGATATTAAAACAATGTATTGCATGATTATTCCTTCTTCTGTGAATCGTGATGTAGAATGTTGAATCACAATTGGCTTGCCTTGTATATTCGGAGTGAGCAGAACCCTCTGAATCCATCAAACATGCATTATACTGTGATTACATTTGTGATACAAAGAAATAGTGTACCAAACGGGATATATGAATTTCATTTACCTAAAGTACTGCGCCATGTGTTGTGCAATGGTGGCTTTAATAATGGCTGCAAACAGTTTGTTTGGAAATTGAATCTGGTTTGCAACAAAGTGGCTCCCAACATCACATTTGAAATGTACTCAAGTTGCTAGTTGACTACTGAAGCCACCATCAATTCCCAGTGAAATATTTGGAAAAATATCTATTGGATATAATTTAAAGAAGTATCACAAGATATGAGAGGTGCCCTTACAAACGTAGGGGATAGGGTTAGTTGCAAAAAGACAAAATGGTGTTCCCAACGTGACTTTTAGATTTCCTTGCACGCTAGACACTTTCCTTTTCACTCCTCAATCATACACACACTAAGTTACTGAACCCATTCACATGTGACAATGTTTACTTTTGTTACTGTTATATTATATAAAAATATTATTACAATCTTAAAAGCAATGTGATTACAATTGAAAATGGGGCCTTGTCTTTTCTGGTGTTGGCCACCAGTTTCTAATGACTGTATAAATAAGATTCATACACCAATACATAGATAAAAACACATTAAGTCATACAAATCACGCAAATAAATACATATTCAAATCTGGCCTAGAGCATCCCAAATATAAAAACATGTAGTTGTTGATGCAGCGTTTCGGTGGATGATATTCGATAAAAAACACCTTTTTCAGGACTCTAACTTTGTAACAACAATCATCTGTTTGATTGTTAACCAGAGGAAGCACATAGATACCAAAAGTCACTTTGGGGATGCATTGCAATTCTTCCTAAGGAGGCTTCTTTACACCCTAAGAGTTCTTCTGTGTTCTTTCAAACTCCCACTCTCACTGTGTTATGTAGAGAGGTACTCTGTTTAATTAATATCCTTCCACTGTTCTTGTTTCCCTTTCCGAACATCAATGGTGCTTTTGTTGTCCAATTTATTCCACTGGTGGCTCTTCTCTATTTAAACTAAGAGCCAGATAATAGAATTCTCAAACTCTTTACTGATCCTCAGTAGCGGCTTCTTGAGGGAATGTTGCGGGGGGGAGGGGGAGGGGCAGGGTGGGGGGTAGTAAACTCCAGCATACGGCTAAACGGAGATAAATATAGAAAGAAAGAAAGAAAATGAATTACATTGCGCACGCTGCAATGCCAAAGCAAGCGCAATGTCATTCATTTTATTTCTTTCTTTATTTATTTATTTACTTGCCTTCGTTCAGCCGTATGCTGGAATTTACTACCCCCCACCATGCCCCTCCCCCGCCCCACAGCACTCACTCGAGAAGCCACTACTGCTGCTCCTGTCAGCAAGATCGGGCATTCTGTTTCCTTGTTTGAGAGCCAGTGTGCAAGGGAATCTAAGAGTCACGTGGGGAGACACCATTTTGTCTTTTTATAATCCAAAGAAGCGCAGTATATTCTTTTCCCAGACTGTAACAGTGATTGTTGCCAGACCCTTGATTGCGGACCCCGCATGAATGTTGTTTGTCAAAAAAAAAATTGGAGCAATTATTTCCATGTCAGAAAACCAATAGCTGGATCTGTGCCGGTACTACCTGCCAGATTATTGCATCTTTGTGGCAACACATCATTTCACTTTTCCAGCTATAACGATGTCTGCACACTTCCAAATGCCAAATGTGCCTTCAGACTTAGCTCTTTCCCATGTACCAATGTCGTAAATGTGTGGGTATTCTTAAAACAGGCCCTTTCCGCTGGTTTTTAAGTTGTCACCAAGGATTGCAAAATTCACATGCATGAATGCAGAAGTTTTAAATAACCCCTGCAAAATATGGGTTCATAATTGAAATATGGCGAAGATGTGTTCTTCCTTGTTTAAACAGTTCTTCAAATATTTTCTTAGATTCCATGAAGAACTCTACATATTTCCAACGAGATTGCAACTCCCGAGAAAATCTTTTCATATTTGAAATGACTGATACCAAAGGTATCGGACATTTCAGGATGTGGAATTACCTAAGTATTCTGGGATGTTCCCTATGTAGTGGGATATTTTTGGGGAAATTTGCGATTTCCTATGGTAATTCCTGACGTCAGGGCTTTTCCTATAAACATAATCCTTCAGATTTGACCTGATCAATGTACCTCTGCACACACCCAAGATAAATACGGTAAATATCTGCAAAAAACTCAGCATTACTTAGAGTTTCTAATTAGGGAAAATACTCACTTTATTGCCCAAATAGGAAATTCCAGGTAAATAGAAATGCAGTTGATGTTCTATAAATTTAAAAGTGCCTTCCATTTTCTTTTATCTCATTCAATTGGTAGTACTTAGTTATATGAACTTTGTACTGATTTCCACTATAGAAGAAAAGTGACTGTGTACCAGAAAAATATAACAATGCTCAATCTGGACTGATGATACATAGTTAACGGTGGATGAGCCCCGATAGCAAAGAAATTAAAATTATGGAGGGGACCAGAGACCAGGAAATGTCAGAATCCTGTGGACATACATATTTTGTTACAAAAATATTGTAGCCTAAGTATTTATAAATAACATGTTGTCAATGTAAGTATTTACAAGTGAGGAAAGATTTAATATTCTAAAATTCTCATCCACATATCTCAAATATATTTATATAGAGTTAATGTAGATAAACGTGGAGTTAAGCATAGCAAACTTATTCTTACCTATATATACTTCCTTGATAATACCTTGGTAGTTACAATATTTTGTAGCACAATACTTTTTCTTCAATATTCTGGTACTACACTCGAGGGGGAAAATGATGTAGAAGTGAGCACTTAAACCTGAGTGAACATAATCACGCAGCTATTCCTTTTGCCCTGAAGAGATTAGTTTCAGTGTTAATGATAAGCTTTTAATTAAGCGAACCAGTGCTGATTAATGGAAGCTGACTGCAATTAAATTTACATTTTATGTACTAAAACACGCTGCCTACAATTCTTCCAAAAATTACCATTGTACATTTTTTTGACGAGCACTGGCCAGCATTTCTAAGCAGTTGGTCCTGTTCCTGTAGAGGGAATAAGAGGTGCCAACCAATTTCTAAACACTCCCAGTTTAGGCCACCGGTTTGTTGTATGATAGTTTGGGAGGGGTGAAATCCATGCCTATGCCCCCTTTGTAACGTTCTTATAGAAAGTAGGACAACATTTATGATGCATACCGGGAGAAGTATGAGTTCAATCATTTAATTAGCAAACCAACAATGGACACTTTGGAATTTCTATTTTCTAGCTGTGTATAATAATTTATTCCACTTCTCCAATGAACAGTGCATGTTATTATGTGACTGATCTATCATACTTTCTTGCATTTTGAAGGTGGTGCTAATGCAATAAGAAGCAGTGACAAAAAGAGTAATAAAATGTACTGTTTGTCTTCTCCCTTCCTGTTGTGCTGAATTTGATTTTGTTGGCCCTAGGATACTGTGCACTTTACCACTGCTAACCAATGCTAGAGTGTTTGTGCCTACTCCCTAGAATATGGTAAAATTAGCTTACACCTGTTTGGAATATGCAATTTACTTAAAAGTACCTGCTAAGTACTGTTGGACCTGGCCCACTCTGCAGGGTCCCACCAAACCTTTTGCCTTTACACTCCAATTTATGATGAATTTCTTTTTATTGGCCTAAAGACTTTGTACTTTATCCCTTTCCCCAGTGCTAAAAATGATTTTGTTCTCTCCACATCATAGAATTGTCTTACATTCAATTGGCCTGTTTAATGTACTTATAAATCCTTAGTAAAATGGCACGACATGTGCCCAGGGCCTGTAAACGTAATGTTAGTAGATGGATTGCAGCACTGATTGTGCCACTCACTAATGTAGCCCTTTAAACATGTCTAGGGCAGCCTGTGTTCCAATTTAAACTGCCATTTTGACCTTTCAAAATAAACCTTTTGCCAGGGCCAAACCTTCCTTTTCAATACACATAAGTCACCCCCACAGTAGACTCTGGACAGCCCAGAGTAGAGGGTGCAGTTTATTTAAAAAGTTTGACATGTACTTTTAGGTTTTACATGTCCCTGAAGTGAAGCACTCTTAAATTCTTTTTAACTACTGAAAGGCCTACCTTCCCCTTTGGATAACATTAGAGGTACCTTATTACAGTTAATAGGATGTAACTTCCAAATGAAAACAGGTGAACAGTTCATGTTTGTGTCTTTGGAATTGTAATGAAAAATCCTGTCTTATGGTAAAGACGGATTTTAAATTACAATTTTCAAAATGCCACTTTCATAAGGTGTGATGAGTAAGTGTGCCTACAAGGGATTTACTTATTTATACACTATTAGACATTCAATAGGCAAGCAATGGTGGCAATCTCTATCTAGTAGCTCACATTTAATCAATTAGAAGTTAAATTGACTTATTTCAATTAGAATAAATCTGCTACAAAAAGTCTTACATGGGTATATATATTTCAATAAAGTGAATTTATAATAAGAAGATATTTCAAAGGGTACAAAAGACGAGTAAAAAAATCTACATAAAACAACACATAGCAACTGAGGATTTCCACATATTTTGATGTTACAGATATATATATATATATATATATATATATATATATATATATATATATATATATATATATAGTCACTACAAAACCACAGGTTTGAGGGACGTTATAGTTAGTTGAACATTTGACTCTCATAAAACAAGAGAAATTCACCTGTTATAGTTAGTTGTGCTAACTATAACTCGCACACCCGCAATGCACTGCTGATGACATCACATATTACATCACGAATGACATGGCCAGTGACAGCACTGATGACATGACTGATGACATCTCAAATGACATCACTGATGACATCACTCATGACATCATCCAGTAAATGTGTGTTTCTGTGAAGATTAAATCTGTTTAATATATATATATATATATATGCCAAGGTGTATTGAAAAATGAATAGATTTACAAGTGCCTAAAGGGATTATTTCGTAGGTGTGTGACTGACTGTATGAGTGAGTGATTGAACATGTCTTACTGAATGCACGGGTTAGTTATTAAACTGTGTGAAAGTCTGTATTAGTCTCTCAGTTGGTGTGTAAGCAACTGCATGGGTTGTTGAATAGCTACATGAGTGTTTATATAGGATATTGATTTGTTGTCTGAGTATCTGTATGGGTCCCTAAGTGTCTGTGTGGGTGGGTGCATGGGGGGTATATGAGTCTGTGCATAGATTTCTAAGTGGGTGATTCAGTGATTGTATGGATTAAAAAGTGCATTTGGGAAGCACCGTATGGGTGAGTTACTGTGTGTTTTGACGTGTTGGTGAGTGAATGAATGTCTCAGTGGTATATCTGTGACTACATATGTTTTAAAGCAGTATATGTGAGTGTTGGAGTATATAAATGAGTATACGTGAGACTAAGCTAATTGAAGAGTGCATGTATAAGTAAGTGTCTGCTTCTATCAGTGATTGTATATGACAGTAAATATGTGTTAGTATATGTATGAATAAGTGATGTGGTATGCCTAAAAATAACGAAGTTGGTGTGTATACCTGTATACATGAGTAAATGGGTATGTGATTGATTCTTTGCTTTACTGACTAGGTCTGTGTGTGAGTAACTCTAAGGATGAGTGGCAGAGTGTGACTACATGTATAGATGTATGAGTGCATATTATAGTCCTGTATTGATGTGTAACTACAAGTATACATGACTGGATGTGTGTGTAAAGCTAGGAAAGAGTGAGTGGTATGTAGTATATGGCATTCTTGTGTATATGGTTTCAAAAATAGTACTCAGCATTTTAGAATGGGTGTATCAAAGTTTATATTACAGCATCAGTATGTGCATCAGATTGTCACGAGGATGAAGTCATGAGTGATGTCATGAGTGATGTCATTTGAGATGTCATCAGTGATGTCCTCAGGGATGTCACTGACCATGTCACGATTGATGTAATATGTGACGTCATCAGCAGTGCATTGCAGGCGTGCGAGTTGTAGTTAGCTCAACTAACTATAACAGGTGAAATTTTCTGGTTTTATAAGAGGTTTTTTAAATGCTAATTCCTAACTATAACGTCTGTAAAACCTATACTTGTTTAGTGAATTTCAAAGGTTTTTAAATGTTTATTTCGTATTTTACTGTTTATAAAACCTTTATTATTTTTTTATTTTTTTATATTTTGGAACTCTATTATACTTATTTTTTTACCTTTAAAAATGATGTAATGTTTTATATCTTCACCCAAAAATATGTATATATATTTTTTTTAGAAAACCACGCAAATCCTATCCGCCATATTGCTAAACTCGTAAATGATGCGCATTTCGTATCCGACGGGTTTGTGGCACCGCGTCCCGCGTAACATCATATATGCATGAAGCCACTCCAGCTGAATTGTGAGCACTGTTGCCCGTAGTGCTCACACAACAATGACAGCAGGTGAGCAGAGTGGCCTGGGTGCACAGGGTCTCCAATTGAGCGCGGTGCGGCGGGAGAGGTGGGTGCATCAGCTTTGCTGCGCAGGTGCAAACAAGTGATGTTGCCGTGCGTAATGATGTGATCTCTGACTTGATTCAGTCTCATCTCTGTCTCATTTTAAAGACCTGCTGGACCATACTCTAGGCCTGAACCAGCAGGCAGCGCTGCACTACAGACACGTGGCATTGGCTTTCAGGACACTGTAGTGAGCTTGATACTAAGTGTACATGCACACAACCTTCCGCCACTGCATTACACGCACACAATATGCTTCTACCATGCGCTCTGTTCCTTTCTATGTAAATGTTTGTATAACATTATTATTTAACCTTGTGAATTCTCGTGCACTCCAACTCCTCTTTGAACCACGATCGTACTTCAAAAACAAAGGATGCACTCAACTCCTGTTTTCTATCAAGCTTGAAATAAACCTTCATTTACCTCCAGACGTTTTCACCATTAAATTATTTCTCCCTTTGCAGACACTGAATTAATTGGCTCAATATGGGCGAAGCGGGAGGTCACCCGGCGATGATGCCATGGGCATTCTGACGCCTTCCATCGTGGTATCAAGACACCGTCCCCAACCGGAGACCTGCTCTCCTACCATACAAACGTTTGTACCCCGGACTCGCAGCTTGCATCAACTTGTCGTGGGACACACCTGTGATGGCAGGTGAGCAGTGAAACCTCGGTGTGCAGGAGCTAGAATTGAGCACAGTGCAGGGGAAGGGACAGGGATGCACCACCCTGGGTGTACAGGTGCATGCAAGCGATTTTCCCATGGCTAATAATGTAGGACTATATTATCAAACAGCGGCGATAACAGTATTGCCGCTTTAGCAGCAGGAAACTGCCGCTAAAGTGGCGATAAGGGGCTTGATAATATGCCCTTGTGAATTCCCATAGAAGCCCAGGTTCACACCAGAACCTGGGCTTCTATGGGAATTCACAAGGGCATATTATCAATCACCTTATTACTGCTTTAGCGGCAGTTTCCTGCCGCTAAAGCGCCGATAATCTTTTTGCCGTTCCTTCATAATGTGGCCCCTAATCTCTGGCCTCATATGTTTAATTTTCAGGACTTGCTGCACCACACTCTTTCTCGCGGACCCCAGCATCCTAGACAAATGGGTGGCGGGAGGGTAAACACTAAGCGATGGGTGCAGTAGGCCGACGCTCTGTCTCCTCCTCCCTCTCTTCTTTGACTCTCCTTCATCTTCTCCCTTCCACTTACTCTCCCTCCCTCCCATTCTCACTATTTTCCTTTCATTCCGACTACCTTTCTTTACCTCTTCCATATAGCAAACATACTTATGTTTCTTTTTTGTCTGGCAGGTTTTCTATGCTGCATCCCAGTTTTTTTATATTATACTGTTTCTTCTATTAAAGTTCAATTTCTATTTATTTGTGTTTTAATAAAGGTTACTTTTTTCTCAAATAAATAACTGAGTGTATAGGTCTTCTTTTTCTGACAACACTTGTCTATTATTTATTGTGAAAATCATCTGTTTATAGAAGAATATGAGGGCAAACCGTTATAACGCCTTAACCGCAATGTTTTTTCCGCCGTGGTGTGGGTGCTCTAAAGGGTGGGCAGGGCTACATCGGCCGTTGGCCGTTGGCAGCACTGGGGAGGGGGGGCTCCCATCGGCCAACGGCCAATGGGAGCACGGAAGGGGTTAATATTACAGTGCACCTACCAAACATAATCTAACTGACTATTACACAAATGAAGCCTGGGTAATTGTACAACTGCAAGAGTTATATGAGTGTATCACTTTATAACACCATGAGTACTGCCCGTGTGATTACAGAACCAATAAGGCACTGCCTAGGACCACCGAGGCTTCGTGGACTGCCGAGGCCCACCCTGCATATTTAAGTAAAGCCCCGTAGTGTGGCGATCCCTGGACTTCAGTTGGCCTCTAACACCCCAAACAATTAGTAAACAATACCCGGGAAGGAGGTGCTCCCCTAGGCTGCAAAACGTCTCTGTGCCCTTTCGCACCTAATTTACATGTGATATTAAGATCCCCAGTCCTACAGAGACCTTGCAAAATAATAATTGGATTGGCCACAGAACATTTCCCACCAGGGGCCTCATATAAATGAACGAGTGAAATCCTGCTTTTTTGTTTTTTTCTCTCCATTTTTACCATCAGCATTCCCTCTATTAAAGCGATACTAGATTTTCTCCTCTCGCTTCAACTAGTCAAACAAGGGTTTGCTATCACAGGGTGGAAGCCATGCACCCACCCTCTAATAGCAAACATAAATGTCCCGCGGATGCACACCCCGGGACATTGTATGACCTGCGCCTGGGAGGTGACCCTCCCTAGGACCATGATGCATTTGTTAGTATAAACGCATACTAACACTACTTACACACGTGTAGAACAGCGACCAGAATGTAGTGAAGAAGCAGAGGAACCGCAAAATCTAAAAATAAAAATCCTACCAGAAGTTGGATGATATAGTTCAATGAGCTGACGACCCTGGGATGAGTAGAAACAGCTACACGAAGAAAACAGGTCTACAGCACAACGCAAGCATTTTTGAAATATTGGTGAGTGCTGCCTTTTTTTTAACCTTCTCCCGCTCGTCGTCAAATTTATGTAGTGAAGAGGCAGACAGCAGTGCATCCAATAAGTAGATTTATTACAAGAAAACAAGACACCTGAAACAGCCACCAACAGGAGCAGACAACAAAGTAACCGTCTTCTCCTGCACCATGTACAAACTCCTCAAGGTTCCTCTCATGACAGCCCTACATTCTAACATTACATACTTAGATTCTAGTAGAATTACATACTAACATTCTACTATGACTTACATTGAAATACTACACAGAGCACATGACTTAACAGCAATGAGCTCATGATTCCATCCATGAGTCTTGAGACCGGTAGGGGTGAGTAGTTCGCTTCCCACTCCCTGTATTGTATAAATGCAAACTAACACTACTTCCACAGGTATGCTACAGCGCCCAGAGCACATCACTTTACAGCAATAGGCTCACGAATTAGGCTCACGATTTTATTCCCGAGTCTTCAGACCAGTAGGGGTGAGTAGTTCGCTTCCCACTCCCTGTATACCTTAAACGCATACTAACACTAGTTACACAATTATACTACAGCAGCTAGTATCCTACAGTGCCCAGAGCCCATCAATTTACACCAATCAGCTTGGTTTCATCCCCGACTCTTCACACCTGTAGGCGTGACTACTTCGCTTCCCACTTCCAGTATAGTATAAGCGCATGGTACCGGTCAGTAGTTCGCTTCCCACTCCGTGTATGGTATAAACGCCTACTAACACTACTTCCATATGTATACTATAGCACCCAGAGCCCATCCCTTTACAGCAATTACCTTGGTTTCATCCTCAACTCTTCACAACGGTAGGCGTGAGTACTTTGCTTCCCGCTTCCGGTATACTATAAACACACAGTAGCGGTCAGTAGTTTGTTTCCCACTCCCTGCATGGTATAAACGCCTACTAACACTACTTGCACACATATGCTACAAAGAACAGACCACATTACTTTACAGCAATGACCTCACGGTTTAGGCTCTCGGTTTCATACCCGAGTATAGCAACATATCATATCAGCACCATGTCACTCTGAGCAACACCACACTTTCAGACCGGTAATAGTAACTACTTCACTTCGCACTCCCCCACAGAGGTTACAATGCTCCTACCCTCCTTTCCAACTTTTTTCGCCCTTTTTTCCCCTTACTCGCTTCAACAGAATCACAAAAAGGCCACCAAGACTTCCTTGTTGCAACCGCTCGCAGCCAATAAGCATCAAGCTCCTGCTGGTAATGTCTCAATCAGATGGCAGAATTCCTAAATATCGATATCTGTAAATTTTATATTTCTCGAAAATTACTGATCGGATTTACACCAAATAAATAAAAGTGTTCTTTCTACACCAACACCCTTCTCCCTGCCAAATATGGGGTCATTCTGATCACCCGTTCGACCTGTAGCCTTCTCTAAAGATTCCAATGGAAATTAACATGGAGAAAACATGTTTTAGGACCCCCCTTTTATCTTGGCCCCCCCTAGCAAATCACCCCCAAACTTTCAACATAGGAGCCGATATCAACAAAAAATTAGTTTGCAAAATTTCATGAAGATTCATCAAATGCCAAAGTTATAAGCAAAACTAAAAATATTCTTCCTATGTAAACTCGGTCCTAACTCTATAACTACCTACTGGCAACCCCCAGTACATAATAAAAACAAATTAGATTAGTTCCTTGATTCTTTTAGCTTTCGAAAACTTCTCTTGATGACTGTCTAATTTTCCATATAAACAGTTTTCTTAATATTCAAGTACACATAGAAGTCAGAAATGCAACGTATTCTATCAACACACTTTCTAGAACATTCTACAACACGTGGAGGTTAAAAGTTCATCAATTTTTTAAAACCTAATGATATTTTTTTGCAACATTTTCTCCAACATTTAACTGCATGTGCAGGTTAAAATGTCACAATTGTTTTAAGCTCAAACACTGCATTTCAAATGAAAGTAGCAGGTGTGGTTGAGTTGATCAAATGTTATCCTATCATATGTACTCCACATTCAAACTGCTTTTGCTTAACCAATCACAAAGATGGTTTTCCACAAAACGAATGTGCACCCTACTTTTAAAAAACAATGCTTTTCATCTCCCAATCAGGTACCGTTTTGTATGTAAAAATAAATTTGTTCCCCATCTTTAAACATATCTCTTATTCTACGAAGGAACTGCATGAGCTACAGACATCATTCCATACCTTCCAGCCATACCTTCAAAATGCTTGTGTGGATCGTAGGACATATCTATGTTTTCTGGTGCAAGAGGTATGCACAACAGAGACTATTGACTTAGACCTCGGTTTACAAAATATGGGCATTAAATGGTTTGGACAGAGAAGACCAAAGTGGCAACAATTGTTACCTTTGGTTAAAACATGTTTGCATCTCCAACACCTTGACCTCGTGATTGTGCACTGTGGTGGAAACGACCTAGGCACATTGACTGGGGTAGGTTTGGAAATGCTTACAATTGATGTTACTTTTGCCTCAAACTGTCTTTGTATATTCCAATATATGCCAAAGACAGAAGTGGAAATGGTCTAAACAATTTTGTCCTCAGATTGAAAAATCTCTGAAAAAAGTCAACAAAGCTGTCTCTGCATACCTCAGAGACCACAAAATGGGGTCCATATACAACAACAATATACGTTGTGATATGGCGGATATGTACAGGAGTGATGGAGTACACTTCACAGATCAGGGAAAGCGAGTTTTCCTGAATAACTTGAAGCTGTGCATCTGTACATATATGTACCTCCAACTAATGAACACAAGGGCTCTTTTTACAGCCACCCTATAACTTTCAACTTAGGCCCGATATTTTAGGGCCAGATAACGGCAACTCCCAGACCTTCGCCAAAATGTATTCTCCACACAGCTGTAGCGCAGCGGCCAGACCATCTCACTTTGCAGCACAAACCTCTCGCTTTGATCACCAGCTCTACTGACCCATTGGAGTCAGTAGTTTGCTCTTTACAAATACCGTATTGATTTACCTTCAAACTCCCTATACAACACCACCTAAGCACCATATACAAGTTGGACAGGTGTGGCACAGCGCCCAGAGCACATGACTTCACAGCACAACAGACACAGTTTAGGCTCAATGTTTCATCCACGAGTCCAGCAGCAGCTCAATTTAACAGCATGACACTCTAGACAATACCTCACTTAATTTCTGTACCCTGCACTTTCAGACCGGTAGGGGTCAATAGTTCAACGTCTTTACCCCGAGTCCGTCAGCAGCGCAGCTTATGCCCCCAGCTCAATCAGACCAGTAGGAGTGAGTATTTAGCACTTCACAAATACCGAAATTGATTTGATACGTGCAAATCTACCTTCGCACTCCCTCTATAACACCCCCTAAGCCCCATACACAAGCTACAATGTTCAAAACAAAGTTCATCCAAGTAGCTATAACTACATGCTCACACTACTTGGACAGATATTGCACAGCGCCTAGAGCACATGACTTCACAGCATATAACACAGTTTGTGCTCACGCTTTTATCCCCGAGTCCGGCAGCAGCTCAGCTTAGGAGCATGAGATTTTGGACTCTAGACTCTAGACTCTAGACAGTACCTCACATATTTTCCGTACCCCAGGATTTTCAGACCAATACAGGTCTGTAGTTCGCCCTAGTAGGTATAAACACATGCTGACACAACTTCCACAGTTGTAGTGCAGCGGCCATGGCACATGACTTCGCAGCATAAGACACAATTTGGGCTCACGCTTTAATCACCGACTCCCGCACTAGCTCACCTTAGCACCATCAGACTCTAGGCAATACCTCACTTAATTTCCATAGCCCACCACTTTCACACCAGTAGGGGTGAACACTAAGCTTTGCACCTCCTCTATAGCACACCCTAAACACCCCACAGAGGTTACAGTACTCACAAAATGGTAGTCAACACTTCCTAGTTGCAACCGCTCGCAGCCAATCAGCAGCAAATTTCTGCTCGTAACGCCTCAGCCAATCAGATGGCAGCATTCCCAAATATCGATATCTGTACAATTCGATATTTCTCAAAAACTACTGAACAGATTTACACCAAATAAACAAAAGCATGCTTTCTAGACCAAGACCCTTCTCCCTGCCAAATTTGGGGTAATTCCATTCACCCGTTCAACCTGTAGCCTTGTATAAAGTTTCCTATGGAAATTAATATGGAGAAAACACGTTCTGGGATCCCCTTTTTTCTCTGCCCCCCCCTTGACGAATCACCTCCAAACTGTCAACATAGGAGTTGATACCAACAAAGAATTTGTTTTTAAAATTTCGGAAAGATTTGTCAATTGCCGCCAAAGTTATTGGGAATAGAATGTTGCGATATTCCCATGGTAACTAGGTCCTAACTATAACTACCTACTGGCGACCGCCAATAGGAACTATATATATATATATTTATATATATATATATATATACACACACACACATGTAACACTAATAGAACTGAATCACTAGATGCCACTAAAATCATGAATCCATCGTTAATAATTAAGATACCCTGGAAACCTCCTCTCCCTTACAATATGACATACCAGCACTTCAGGAGCATTTTGAGCCTTAGGAGCATTTCGATGTACCACAACTTCAGGAGCATTCCCAACACCTCCACTCCCACATCCCTAAGTCACCCACAAATTTGCACCATCATCCATCAAATAACCACACACATCCCTCTGAAAGTCTCGCACCTGACCCCTACAAAGACTGGGGACCCCTTTACCCAAACTCTCATGGTGTGAATTCCACACACTTCCATCCTCAAGTCTTACACAGCACCCGCTAACACCTTCCTCAAAGGATCCGGTCAGCGATGTGCTCCCTTCTCCACCAAGCCTGGTTTCCTCACTCACACATACTGGCCTACCAAAATATCAGGAATTTTCTTGCCCATATTGAGCTGGTCTTTGACCAAGGTTTGATATTTCTCCACTTTACCCTTCTTCCTAAGATCAACCACTGACTCACATTCCTCTCCATTCTTAAGTCTCAACCACCATGGTACAAGTTTTGAACAAGATTTCCTCCCTCTTAATACTTCAAAGGGTGTTCTGCCTGTTACGGAGTGCGGAGTAATCCTGTATGATAACAATATACTCTGAACAGCTTTCTTCCATGACAACCCAGCCTTGAGTGCCAATTGTCTAGCCTCTTTGACCACCCTATTGAGTCTCTCAACTTACCCATTACTTTCGGGATGATACAATGAAACCCTCTCATGCTTCATACATACCACATCTTTCCCAAAACAATTACATTTTACTAGACATGAGCTGTACACCCTTATCCGAAACCAATGTTTCAAGTACACCTTCCCTGGAAAACAATCCTCCATAAAATCAATATCCACCTCTGTGGTCACGCTACGTACTATGAGTGTTTTTGACCACTTAGTCTAATAATAAATAAGGACAATATCATACGCTTTCTTAAATCGCAACGTGGTGAATGGCCCCATAAAATCAATACCAACTTTCTCTCATGGCCCATCCGGTAAATTTGTTGTTTGTAAAGGAACCACAATAGATTTAGTCACCTTATCACTCGACTGACATGCACTGCACTCTCTAACTCAACGGTCTACCCTTCCATCCAATCCAGCCTAGTGCTTGACATTCCCCCATGACCATCATGACCCAATTGGACAATGCATTCATACATTCCCATAGGAGGTACAATCCTATATTCCCTCTAAATAATACCATTGCACACAGACAATTCCTCTTTTACTTTCCAAAATGTACAATAGTCTCCTTATAGCTGGTGTTCTAATGGCCAGCCAGTTACAATAAATTCCTAAAACTAAACTAAAAGCACTTCATCTTTCCCCATTTCATTAATCCCTAACACCTCTGACAATTCCAACCTACTTTCAATGTCGCTTTCCTTACCACATGTCACATCTTCATATGTGTATGCCATTTCCCATTCATCCTCATCATTCCTATGTGTGTCACATGATTCCAGTGGAACCCATTATAGCCCATCAGCAATACAATTGTTCTTCCCTGGAATATGTACAAATCAAGATGGCCCATTTGAAACTTTGAAGCTAACCGTGCTAAATGCAGTGTAAGATTTTTTGCACCCCCTCGTTTTAAAATATTAACTAAGGATTTATGATCTGTACACATTTTAAATTCCTTTCCCCAAATGTACATTCTGTATCGTTCCACCGCCTATGTTGCAGCAAGTAATTCTTTTTCTATACCAGAATAAATTATTTCTGTTTGTGTAAGGGTGTGTACTGCATACGCTATGCATTCATTACCATCATTCTTCTGGGATAATACTACTCCAACCTCATAACCACTGGCATTCAATGATATTGTGCAATCTACACCCATTACAAATTATTTTAAGCATGGTGCTCTTATAACATAATTCTTAACGTTTGCAAACTCTTCTCTGTGCACTTCTTTCCAACAAAATGTTACTTTTTTATTTTAGTAAGAACCATAAATTCTCCACCTTTGATGCATAATCCTCCACAAAATGGGTATAAAAGTCCATCAGCCCCAAAAAAGACATCAATTATGCCTTTCGTTTGGGTTCCACTTGCCAAGCATTAAGCCCAGAAGTGATTCCTTTCATAAGGTAGCCAGTGCTCAAAAGGTGAATTTTGCTAACTCACATGCATCAAATATCGGTCAACTGATTCTTTTTTATGTAATAAGAACTAACTAAATTTCCATTTATTTTTTGGGGGGTGGTGGGTAGGAGAACTACTGAACAACATATTTAGGACATTGCCAAAGACGATTGCCAGTTCCAGGGTTGGTAGATCTGCATGAATGCGTTTTTTTCAAAAAGAGTACAAAGCTATCCTTTCTACTGCCAAAAAAATCATAAGCTGGCTCTATGCCTGTGAAGTGCAATTCATCGTTCGACTTTATTTGGTAGGACACCATGCACATGATTCCAAAGGAGAGTGTCCCACAGCACCAGCTTATTATCAGGTACTAATGACTTAGAAATTTGGCAGTACTATACTTGGCCCTTTGCACTGGTTCAGATGTTATTAAGGGTTGGCATTTACCCACTAAAACAGCAGGTTGCAATAAACGGTGTAAAATTGTGATTGAACTATAATTAATGTGTACACTTGAAGGATTGGAATTGTACCCAAATCATTTGATGCCTCCATAACTTGCTTTTATGAAAACAAATCTTAAACGTTTCGTATTATGTTAATTCAGTATGATGGCGCCCGCTGTGTGTTATATTTTACTCTACATGCTTTTCTACTCAATTTTCCTTATATATTTGGTCTTATTGATGAAATTATGCATGAAAATACTGGACAAAAAAATAATGCATTTGCACCCAGGACTGTTATGATGTGGTAAATATTTACTTTTTCTTTTATCTTATCAGTCACAAATAAGATCCATTAATGTAAGAGATCAAAGCAGTTAGTAGCCATCTGTATGGCAGTAGGACTTCCTCTTATTAAACCAAACTTACTATCTTGTGCTGGATGAAGTAACAGCGAGACAACAGCAGCCTATAGATAAGAAATCGCCTTTAATATTATGGAATATTGTGGGGGACCTTGTTAGCAGTAGGCACACACCCTGCCCTCCACAGATTTCCTGAGTACTCTCAGTGATTTAATATAAAACTTTTGCAGCGGCCTTCCTTTTGGTAGAAAAGCATCAAAAAAGCCCAACAATCCTAGCCTCAACATGTTCTTACCAGAGCCCGGCCTTTTCAATCAAGTCCTGTTTATCTCCAGCCACTTGAAGGAAGGTGTCTTGTGGGCCTTCTGGGATCTTCACAACATTCACCCAACACCACCTTTTACTCATGCACCTTAGATTTTCTCAATAGAACTGGTAGAATTGGTGTCACACCAAATCATCCTCCTAAGGTACTGCTATTTTTCTCCTGCTCGTAAAAGAGAAGCTGCATTTCTTCAGCAGTTCCCGCGATCCACGAAATGCAGATGCAGTCAAACTGTACTTTGATCAAGGTAGTACCAGGATCAGACTGGGACAAAAAATAAATAGGCCTGGGCACCAAAATAAAAGTGGCACCATCAGTAAACCAGAGAGATAAAACACTGACCCACATTTGCAAATCAGACCAGTTATGAACTTTTGAAGACACTTAGTATTTTTGTTTGACACAGGCAATGTTTGTGATAATATCATGAAAATCAACAGTAAACACTGCCCCACCTTGTCTTAATACAGGCCCACAAACTGCTAAAAATAGTCCCAACACTGATCTATCAGAACAGCCCACCAGTCACTGCCTGATTGCTTTATATGCCATTCCAACCCTGGGTAGTACTAACGGCAAAGGCAAGAAAGGACAAGTGACTGTTGCAGGCTTGTGGCATTCATTCCCTGCAGGATGCCCAGGCGGAAGCTAACAACCATCACAATCCACTCTTTTTACAGTTACTTCTGCATCCATATGCAAGATCAACAACAGTTCCAAACAAACTTCAAAGATTGCCACACTGCACTGTGTGGTGAAAAAGGACAATAGAAGCATGTCTAACCAAGGATACAATGATCTCTGAGAATAACACAAAAGGATATCACACTTATTAAACAGATGATAATGGCCTTGTTCTACAATGATCCATGAATACGGCTTACGGCTAGAGCGGTCAACCTCAAAGCTGGTGAACTAGGTTTGAGTCTCGGCAACGAAGCTCAACATCCTGTGATTCTAGGCAAATCACTTAATCTCCCCGTGACTAACAAAAAACCCAATGTGCCCAACTATGTTTCTGAAATAATACCGCAGTAAGCATCTGGCATACCTTATATTTGCACCGTGAAAGACATTGGCAATTCAGCATATAAATAATTTATCTTCTTCTCAAATAAATATTTTGGAAAAGATATTCTGAGCAAAATTGATGCCAATCATTGGCAGATCAGCCAGACACTTGTGCATACACCCAGATCCTACTTTCTATGCCACATGAACTCGAATATCAGGTCTTGTGCAACATGAAATAATGGTGCTCATAGTACAATGATATGGATCATCTTTCTCGTGCTGGGAATTTTCACACCACAGCAGAGAAAAATTATCAAAATTTTGGAAAATACCCAAAATACCTTTTAGCAATTATTTTCTTGGTCCATCAATTACTACTCCATTCAACCTCCACCCTCTAGCAATATCAATGTCCTGTAAGACTTTCGTTTAGCTGAATAGCAAATGTCAAATCGCCGTTTTTCAGGCTGCAGAATATATTTTTCACGATCTGTTCAATGTAATTGTACCATTCTATATGTCATTAGGCCTCCAAAATCTTTCTCATTTTTTTAAACCATAACTGAACACTGTCTGCTAAAATCATAATTCCTACAAGCATATTGACATTAGACAAACATGTCAACAAGGCAGCTGGAAGCTGTTTCAGTCTGATTAGAACTTTTCTGAACATTTTTCCGATGTTCTCTCTGGAGGCCAGAATGCTGATAGTTCGGAGTACTATCCTCAGCAGATTGGATTACTGCAATGCTCTGTTATTAGACTCCCCACAATATCTGATTGAGAGATTGCAGAGAATACAGACTATGGCTGCAAAAATAGCATTACGGAGATCACACCGTTATTCTGCTTCCCCAGCACTCTCAGATCTGCACTGGTTTCCAGTGTCACAGATAATATAATTTAAGGCACTGTGCATAATGTTTAAGACCTTGCATGGACATGGACCCGAATCTTTGCAGGAAAAATTTACCTGGTATGCCCCCCCCCCCGAACGCTTCGTTCCTCATAGGCTAATCTGATGAGGGTGCATAGAGTCAAGAATTTTAAATCAGGAGTCAGGGCCATCTGCACGGCAGCCCCCGTCTCTAGAATAAACCTCCATCTGATATCAGACAAACAGATAATATCTTGCAGTTCAGACAAAGGTTAAAGGGCTGGCTTTACACCCGGATATGCTCTCTGGCATCCTGCTAACTCCCTCAGGGCAGGGGATACAGTCATTTCCGCACTCAGCTAACATCTTATCACAGCGCCAGGTTACCCGTAGGATGTCAGCCGCGCTTTATAGGAAATGATAATAATAATAATATTAGTCCTTAAATCACTCACAGCCTCATCCACTGAATTCCCACAACTTTCGTCCCACACACAAATACGTTTTAAATCAGTGTTTCATTCAACAACTCAAATCTACATGCAACTCTCTGCACAAGATACGTGCAAATGCATTGTCATTCAAGTAGTCCTCAAATGCATCTGGACTCATGCTTGAAACAGTTTTAGCCCAGGACAGACCTCTTTAATTCAAAACCGCACATAAGGAGAAATTGGTCCAGTGCTCTAAATTTTTCCCATTCTTTAAAAGGTGGACAAACTTAAATGTTCCTGTTGCTTGCTCACTATTGGTTGTGTTCAGCACCCACCCATTCGGCTACTCCTCCAACATGCCACCAGAGTCTAAAGCTCAGCTTCAATGCCATTTGGGTGCACCTAAATGTCCCAAAGATAACACATATCCTGGAAGCGGGACTTCATGCCATACCCCATTCCTTGCCATACCATAGATCAGTGTTTTACATACTGTGGGTTTGCGAGTCCAAGCAATAAAAAAATATATATCTTTAAATTCTGTATTCATATTGTCACAATTGCTGCACTTCAAAGAAAGAGATCAAATTTCAGACTTTGTCTTCTGACAAATTGCTTCTTATGTTCTTTTAGCATGGGGTTTGGGGTTTACCAACTCCTCTCATTTTTCCATCAGAGAAACACAAGTGAAGAACATAACAATCTTGCTGGGGTTCAGGGATTGTAAAAGGAAAGGATCTAGAATTACATTTTTGTAACACACAACAACATGTAAATACCTGTAAACGAACTGTACACATTCAGCAATTAAGAAAGCAAAAACTAAGCACATCTGTTTTGTGATTTTAAAATATGAAGGAAACATAGGGGCTGATTAGGATTGTGGTGAATCCGCATCCTCCGGGCCAGCGGAAGCCACCGCTGGCCCGGAGGATGCGGATTCATCGCTGCGGTGCCTACAAAGACCCCCCCGCCAGATTAGGATGGCTGGGGTGTCATCGGCAGACGGGAAGACCGTCCGCCACTTTTCTGCCGCAGTCGCCTTCCGACCGTGGTGGAAAATCTCTAATATGGTGGCGGTGTCTATCAGACACCGCCAGCCATATTAGAATGGGCACAAAACATGCTTTTTCCGCAGCAGCTTTTCTGCCGTGGAAAAGCATGTGGTCTTTGTTGTTTGGGGGCCCATTGCGGGCCCCCAGGATGTCGGGGGTGGGGGTGCACATGGGGGATACCTATGGTACCCCCCAGCATTTACATGCACAAAGCGGCAGGCACCGCGCGGTGCCTGCCGCTTTGTGCATGTAATTGTTAAACATGCATTTTTAACCTTGCACCTGCCGCAAGGTTAAAGATACGGGATGTGACCGCCAGGGTGGCGGTCACATCCTAATTGCACTGGAGGGACCGCCGCTGCCCCTGCGGACGGTCCCTCCACCTCGGGGGTGGCGAACGGACCCAGGTCCGCCCGCCATCCTAATAGGCCCCTTAGTCTGTAATAGTATCAAAGCAAATCAAGTCACTTTACTTGGTGATGCACAAATGATAAATACTCACTGAAACCCAATTCCCACACACTATCATCAAAATAGTTTTAGCAGTAAAACTGTATGTCATTGCAAATCAAATTTAGTGGCCATTCAAATGGAAAATGTGCTGTCTGTAAATGACAGTTAGCTATGATGCTTTAGTTACATAAAACAATTGCCTGCCCCATGTCCATTAAAGCTAGGTGGATCGTGAAAGTTTGTCATTCTAAAAAGTGGATTGTGTTTCTAAAATGTTTGGGAAGCACTGTTATTGGTACTTACAATTTACTACATTTTGCAAACTTATAATGGTCTTCCAACCTATATGGGTCGGCTGTAATATTTTTTATTGTCACTCTTCATTTACTATTGGCCCTTGTATTATTCCGGCCAGGAGCCAGGAAATAACACCAGCAATTCCCTCATACTTTCTTGAAGTGGAGCACCAAGGTAGATAGCCTTAGATAATGATCATAAGATGAGTGTGACAAAAAAAACTGTTTGCAATATCCCCCCACTTTTTGCCCCCATTTTGAGTACTAGAAGCTGTTTTTCTCACTCCAAATGTACCCTGGGCTCGGCTAACCTGGCCCAGGGCATGTGCTCTGTTTACATGGTAATTAGGTGTAATTACAATTGGTACTGATTACCTACCGCAAAGTCCTGAGTATATGGTCGGTCAACTAGATTTAGTGGTCCAGTAGATTTAATGCACCAATGCGTGCACTACTGTGGTGCCTGCTGTCATTTTAAAAGCTAGTCCTGCATTGCAGGCTGCTTTTAAACTTACATTATATGCAAATTCTACTTTGGAAATAAAGGTGATTCCAAAGTCTTAAACAACCTTATTTATACATATGAGTCACCACTAAGGTCTCCCCTAGGATCCCAGGGGTAGAGTGTCTTGTAACTATAAGGAGGAACAATATAAAATATATTTTATATGCCCTGGTGAGGGAGAAAACAGCCAATTTTGTTTTTCCCAATTATAGCACAGTGGCTTCTTAGGCTAACATGGGAATAATGTACTTCAAAGTATCAAAATGATAGAATAAATCAAAAAACTTGCCACAGTTAGACTTATTATAGCTAGCAAAGAAAAGAGTGTATTGAACTTTCTTTTCTGTAAGCAAAAATTCAGCCTTCGGGCAGACCTGCTCTGATTGGTCAGCCTCTGTCAGGCTCAGCCAACTTGTCTTAATGAGATGCGAAATGGTCTGACTAGAGACACAGGATTTCCTGTGGGATGAGAACTGCAAGCTGCGCAGCAAAATGCAGGATGGGATGGAGTGGCCAAACTGGTCTTCAAAGATGGAATGACAGTTTAGGGCCACACAGGCTCACCCCCACATCCTGCACCCCCCAGCCAGACAGGAGCCCTAGTGATTCGATTAGTGGAGGGGCTGGAAGGGGCGTTTTAGGGAAACATGGCCAACCAGGGGTTTGCTTTAGCCAGATCTAGCCCATCAGGAGAGAATTTCTCCATTTGGATTTTGGAACAATAGTGCGTTCTGTGTCAAGAATATGTAACACTTTGGAGGAAGTGGTCATTCACCTGGATGGCGCTCTGCATCCTATCAGTCAGGGGTGCCCCCGGCTTGGTGCCCAGGAACTGTGAATAAATATGGGATAGTTGTTCAGCATATTCCTGCCTGAAACTACAATGAGAAGAAGGACTGCCCTGCTGGAACCTGACCTGCACCCCAAAGGATAACACTCTGAATGACTGCACCTGCTACACACTTTGGAACTACAGCCCTGTTGACTTTGCCTTGCTTTGAAAAGTGAAGGAGAAGATGCCCTGAAAGCAACAGGTTAAAAGAGCTCCATCTGCATCATATCCAGCAAGACAGAACCAGCTGACCACCTTCAGATGGACTTTAAAAGAGTTAGCCTGATGAATTGTGGGACATGTAGTCCCAACATCCCACGGCGCAACTCAGAGCTTCTGGAACCTTGGATTGGTGTTGTGGACCCTCAAATCCCCAAAAGAAACATCCGGAGATGAACGACTGTCTGCTGGACCCTTGCACTGCATAAGAGAGGGCTGCACTCCTAAGGGCTGCACCTGCTGCACTCACAAGGCTTCATAACAAAAAACCTTTACCTGTCTCAAAGGATAAGGAGTGGACTCCCTGATCAACAACTTGTAAAAAGGTGCTGGTAGAACTACCTGCAACATCAACAATGAGGGCAACTGCTGCTGACAAACTTCACCTAGATTTTACTTGGATCAGCCAGCTGAATGGTGGGAGTTGTCGTCCCAGATCCCAAGAAGCAAAACAGAGCTTCTGAACCCTCGACTGGTGCTGTGGGTCCCTTTCCCTCATCAATAAACACTTTTGGAAGTAGGTGTAAAAGTGTTACATTATGGCCGACCTGGACTCTTTACTTTGTCCTGGTCCAGTGTGATCTTTTTTAATCCTTTGAGTGCTATTTGGTTCTAAATGCTAGTTTTCCTTTTTATCTTTACACATTCATATCTTTCGTTCTCTACATTGGATTTTTTTTTTTTGGTGTCTTTTTAAAGATACAAAATTGGTGTTGGAATTGTTTTGTATGTTATGCCTTTCTTATTTAATATATTGGTGTTTTAAATGCTTTACACACCTGTCTCCTAAGCTAAGCTACCCACTTGCCAGATACCAAGGGTTGGGCAAAGGGAATAATTTATTGAGACCTTGACTGGACCTTATATTTTGTTTGTGGCCTTATTACTATTGCTAGATACCTACCTACACATAGTAAAAAACCACTTTCCAACAATGAGCATGATTGTGGTGGTGATATGTGCACTATATAAGTGTATGTGTGTGGGATGATCATACCTTTCTGCTTTGCAAACAAAACAAAGATCAACTATGCCCTTTATCAAAAAAAAATACTAATAAATTTACGTTCCTCTTTATTGCTTTGATTTTTTGAATACGTTTAATGCAGAGTTCAATGGATTTCTTACAGCCCAATTACAATTATTTCTGTTAAAATTTGACACTAAATTTTTATATTTACAAAGAACATGAACTTCTTTCCCACTTACACTTAATAGGTATTTGGTGTAATTTTTTGGCGCAACTCCAACTGTGCTGTCTCTAAGGCAGATCAGTTTGAAAATAATTGAGACCAATGGCAGTGACGCGTTAAGATCCATGTTATATGCATCTCTCTAGGAATACCTGAAATGTTAGACATTCATGTGCAATATGTGGAAGAAGAGGCATTTAATGTTGAAGCCATCCAATTTTTACAGAAATTGCGCTGCACATTTCTTATAAAACTGAGAAAACGTTTTCCTTTTCAACACCAGTAAAGTCATAAAAGCATTCTAATCGCATTGCAAAATTTAGAAAAAATAAAAATCTTTTTTTGCAAATCCGCTGTAGCAAATCTATTATACAGCCATGTTGTTAGAAATTGGGTCTCCTGAGGTTTGCACCCTGTTCAAGTAGGGATCACAATTCTAGTCAGGGTAAGCGAGAAAGCTAGAAACACACTTTAAATTAACCTATGCTGACCCTCTGGTAGCTTGGCACAGAGAAGGCAGGCTTAACGTATTCATTGCACCCACATTCAGTGGTATTTATGCCCCCTCTATAAAGTTCAAGTGGTGCCACCTGCACAGTAAAATACAGAGTGGCTCATTAAAATAGCCACTCCATATTTCTCTGAATGCACTTCCCCTACAGCAACCCTGAGTACATGGCTGCCCTCAGAGCAGCCCATTTATTCTAATCTGGTGTACTGTTCATTTTTGCCTCCTTCCTCCCTGTTTAACATGAAAAGTACACCTGATATATAATACAGGCCCAGGTGAGTTATCATACATCTTTGGATCTTCTTTAAGTTTATTGTCAGTAAGAATTGAGTGGATGTAATTTCTTGAGATTGGGGCTACCTGGGACAACGAGAGTATGTCAGCTAGGCCAGTGAAAGTGTGTGCGGCATGTCAATCATGTCAGTGAAAGGCTGCAGATTAGATTGACATGCATGCCCTCTCCTGTTAGTATAAGAAAAAGATAAACCTTGAGTATTTATCTGATCTTCATGGCATGGCCTCTCCTTGTCCCTGTGAAGCCATAGAGGTACCTGGGGCAATGTTAACATGCCAAAATGGCTCATAATGAGAACTAAAGGTCATACAGGACAGAGTAGGGAGGCACACATGTGCTGGATTGCCCCTACTCATGTATAATTAGCTGCTATATGTGACTGCAATTTCTTATTACTGGTGTGTTCTGACATTTGGCATGAGAATACAATGCAGTCGTTCTTAACCTGTGGTCCGGGACTTCTGGGGGTCTGAAACACCTACTCAGGGGTTCCGCCACTGCTTCGAAAATGTAATCAAATTAACAGATTAATAAAGTGTATATAAATAAAGAAGCAACATTTAAAAATGAAAATTATAACATTTCAAACTATACAGATTGATTGCCTGATCTAAACATAATAGCTCAGTTATGTTGTGTGGAAGGTGAGATTTTGTTATCTGGTGCACCCTGGTCTTCATTCATTGTTGTTCACATAATTTCCTTTTACTTTGAGAAAGTGATGAATGGAAGAACGTTATCCCCCATCTCTTTATTTCAATTCACAGATTCTCCTCTTCTAACCTACTTATCTTCTTTACTGTGTTTCCCATACTGATCTATAAAAAAGAAGAAATGTTATAAACCGAACACCACCCACATCACTAATGACATACATCATTATCAATAGGAAAAACATGTAGGAGAGGGTGGAATAATGGTTTCACCTTTGCCCTTAACAGAATACAGACTGTTCATTAAGATAATTGGAAAATTTGTATTCATTCTCAAGACCAGACGTGATCATTATGCCTGTTCAAATTTAACTTGCTGCTAATGATCCAACACAGTACAAGTTTTAGAATGTAATCATTTTAGACTTGTGCTCCCCTGATCAGCCTTTGGAATCACCTTGCATCAATTCAAATACAACCCAAAAACAAAGGTGTCCAAGCTTACTTTCTCCACATTTCACCCCTCAGACCTACCTATAGTAAAAAGCTACTGGAGCATTAGGCTCCCTGAATCAAAACTACAACCAACTATTAATGTGCTGTCTGAACACCTAGGAACCTCTTGTACACTCTTTAAAATATGCACCACACATAATCTAGTATGCTTGTGTAAACCTGGCTAGAAAACCACTTTAGTGTTAGAGACTATTCATCCACAGATGTCAATAACAAAGTTAGCAAGATTTACCATCACTATTCAAAGCATCTGACACTTTCATGCAGATTAAATTAAGGAACATAACTAGCGTATTGAACAAACACTTCAGGGAAAGCTCCCCATAATTGAGCCTGCTATAAATAGAGAAAACAGCTTGAATATATGCCTTGGGCAAGGTTACCTCGTTTAAGTGAATTACTTATGAGGTTGACACAATAGATATACCGTAGGGAAAAATGTGGTTATGCTTTGAAATTGATATTCCTACTTTGATTTGTAATTTTAGACAGCTAGACATTAAATAAGGAACATTATATGTAAGCAAGTCTGCATGGATGCATACACATATGTATTTGGTATTCTTGTAGCATGGACATAGCCAAAAAGCAAATACGTAATTAAGTTTAAGAGTCTCTTCGAACTACAACATTGTGACCTTCCAATACAACACATATATTTATTCAATGAAAAACCAAAGGTTACTGGGATATTATAGTTAGGCACAGGTTTCACGCATACAAAACCAATGTAATTCAACAGTTATAGTTAGCTGTGCTAACTATGACTCATGCCCCCCTAATGCACTGCTTATGACCTCACATATTACATCACTAATGAAACGGTCAGTGTCATTACTGATGACATCTCAAATGACATCACTGATGACATCGTCCAGTGACTGTGAGTGTTTTAGGAAAGTTTGAGTGTTAAAATATATACCAATGTGTATTGGCAAATAAGTGGGTGAAAGAGTGCTTGCATGGATGATTCAGTGGGAGTGTGACTAATTGTATAAGTGAGTGATTAGGTGTCTCAGTGATATTATGGGTGAGGGACTGGTTGTGTGATTGTTTGTATTATTCTCTCATTTGATGTCTAAAGTGGCTGTATGGGTGTGTGTGTGGGTATGAGAGTGAATGTATGTGTGAGTGATTGGTTGTCTGAGTACCTGTAGTGTACCTGAGTGTCTACATGGGTGGGTGAGTGGGTGTGTGACTGCCTATATGGATTTGTAAGTAAGTGAGTCAGTGGCTTTATGAGTTAGTGAGTATGTGTGTGAGGGGCTTATGGGTGAATGAGTGTGTATGGCTGTGTGGGGGAGTGAGCGGATGTGTCAGTGGCAAATGGGTGAGTAACTGGGTATGTGAAAGGTAGTGTAGGTGAGTGATGGGGTATATGAGTGACTGTATGGCTGAGTGAGTGAATGTGAGACTGTATGGGTGAGTGTGTGCTTATGTCAGTGACTGCATAGGTGAGTGAGTATGCGTTAGTATCTATATGAGTAAATAAGTTGGTCTGGGTGTAACTGTATGGGTGAGTAAATGACTGTGTTGTTGTATCGGTGAATGGGTAGGTGTGTGAGTAGTTCTATGGGTGACTATGGGTGACTGACTCAGTGTGTGAATGGCTGTATGGGTGTAAAAGTGGATATGTCAGTGGCTGTATTAATGAGTGGTGAGTGAATGGGTGTAGGAGTGCCTGTATGATTGAGTGTGTGGATGTGTGTGTAGATCTATGAATCACTGAGTGGGTGTGTAAATACTGATAAGGGTCTATGAATGGATTTGTGAATGGTGTGGAAGTGGGTATATAAAAGGTTCTATGATGTGTGAGTGGGTGCATTAGGGAATTTGTGGATGATGTCATGAATGATGTCATCAGTTATGTCATTTGGGATGTCAACAGTGATGTCATCAGTGAAGTCACTGATCATGTCATGAGTGATGTAACATGTGAGGCCATAAGCTGTGCATTGCAGGGGCACGAGATATAACAACTGAATTTCACTGATTTTGAACACGTGAAACCTGAGCCTAATTATAACGCCCCTGAAACCTTGTTTTTTTCAGTGAATTTCCACTTTAAAAAAAAACCATTCCATTTATTCCATGTCATGAGTGAAGTAACGTGCCGTCATAGGATGTGCAGTGCGGGGGCTCGAGTTATAGTTAGCTGAGCTAACTATAACTTCTGAATTTCATTGGTTTTGTACAAGTGAAACCTAAGGCTAACTATAGTGTCCCGGTAACCTTTGTTTTTTTCAGTTAATTTCTAAGGTTTATCTAAATTCTAATTCCTAACTATAACATCCCTGTAACCTTTAGTGTTTTTAAGTGAATTTCTATGTTTTTTAAAGTAGTAATGGCATTTGCACAGTGGTGGAGAAAGTAGGCGGTGCCTCTGAGCAGCTCCCAGGCACCCCGCTGTGTAGGACTTACAGAAAGTACCAGTAGGGCTTCTTGGCCCCAAAGCTCCCTCAGGAGTAAAGTGGACTCAATCCCCCAACCAGTATTGCACCAGAAGGTGCATTTGTAGAGTGATGGTGAAGAGGGCATGGCTTCCGGTGACTTGCCAGAGGCTTTTTAATTTGTTTTCAAGAGAGTGGGACTGTGGGGCCACCCTCCCTGGGACAATTTCGTCCCTGTGGACCCCATCCCCTGCAGCCTGGCCTTTTCATTTTTTAATTTATAGGAAGGGGGCCAAGGGAGCAGTGCTATTGCCAAGCCATAGTAAACTGCACTGTCCCGGGAGTGGGTACCCCAAGCCATTGCTGGAGCAGGCCTTAGGGGGTGGTGGTCCCCAGGGCCATCTACTGCTCCAAACATTTTGCCCCAGGGAGTTAATGGCCTCTGGATCAGGGTTCCGCAATAGACCCCCTTAATTATTCCATTTTGCCCTGGGGAGGTGGTGGCCCCTAGGGCTGTGGCGCGACCACATGGCCCTCCCTTTTAAACAAAAAATAAGCCCTGGGGAGGCAGAGGCCCCCAGGGCTTCAGGAGAGGCCATACGTTCCTCCCTCTCTTTAGAAAAACAGCAAGCCCCGGAGAGGTGGTGGTCCCCATGGCATTTGGAAGCCCTAGGAGTGGGGCGTATGCCCCCCTCCAATTACTGTAAACTTCCCCCAGGACCTGGCTCACCCAGGGGCTAATTATTAACAAAGTTCCAAAGACTGTGTTTCATTTTAAAAAAAATGTTGGCAGAAATCGTGGATCCAGCGTGTCTCCTGTCGAAAGCATTTTGAAAAAAAATCTATTTTAGCACTGCAGGGTCCCTGTTGGGCCTCCCCTCGAGGCCCTGGGGTCAGAGTGTTTCTACCCTGCCCCCCTTTTTTTTATGTCTTTTCCTATGACTTGGTTCAACCAAGTCCCAAGATGACTGCCAACACTTCCTGGTTTGAAGTGTTGGCAGCCCATCAGATCTCAGAACCAGATCGTGAGAGGATGCGGATCCACCGCTTTCCTATATAAAAGACTGGAAATTTCTTTAAATAACTCTGAAACTACTGCAAAGATGTACACCAAATCCCGAAAATGCACTTCTTGGACCAACATCTACCTTCCAGCCAAATGTGGTGTAATTCCATTCTGCAGTTCGGGCTGCAGCAATGTCTGAAGGTCCTATGGGAATTAACATGGGGAAAACTTGCTTTTAAGCACCCCTGGAACTGCGCCAAAGTTACTAGCAAATGAAAAAATGCTCTTCCTATGGAAACTAGGTTCTAACTATTACTATCTTCTGGCAAATGCCAGTAGGTAGTTTATTTTACTATTTAACTTTTACCTCATGCAGCATGCTACCATTTAGCTAATATAAATGGCTATACCAGTGATGGGTATACGCAGGTAAGACACCTTTGTGTGAGGGTAGTTTCATCAGGGTACTGAGACATTTAGACAAATAAGGCATTACCTAGTTGACATGTTATGTGATGATTGCGTTATTATTGGTATTGTACCAAACATTCTCCACAGTAAATGAATATGATTATGAAAAATTGTAAAGTTTATAATATCAATTGCATCAACCAATATCTAAATTATGGCTATGTAAGCCCTAGATGCCAGGGAAAGCCTCCACCAAACAGATCTGCGTTTGATTACTTGGTGAGGGATTTGAATCCCAAATCTTTCACTGTTCTGAGGATGAGAAAATTAGCACTGTTCTTTAAGATAAGGCTAAACATCGGCAGAATTGCACTGGTCTATACAGAAATCAGGCAGCACCTGATGGGCTAGCCTGGTAGAACACTGTGTGGGCTGGTTTTTTAGCAGTCTTCGGCTGGTTTCATGGCCAGGTGTGCCAGGTTTTATTGTTGATTTCCATGGTATCACCACTTTTTTAGCAGTCGGCTTTGTTAATGGGGGCCTCATTTATTTTGGTGCCTGGGCTTATTTTTTGTCCCAGTCCAACCCTGAACATCAATTATCTGTCATTGAAGCCAATAGATTTATAAGCATACACTCTACAAATACTTCTGATGTGTTATAAAAGGATTTCTTAAAGCCCAATTGAGTTATTGTAAACGTACAGGCACAGGTTGCAATTTGGAGCAGGAATCAGGTGGATTTCTTCAGTATTTTCAGGTCGATGGCACAGGAACTGTCTGCATATGTTTGGTCCAATTCCATTGTGGTTGCTAATTGTTTTCATTTTTTTCCACTGCCACGTCACACATATAAGAAAAAACCTAAAAACACACACACACTTTGATACTGCTATGGTTGCTGAGGTGAGAGGAACTATTTTAGGTGGTTGTGAAAAAATAGCATTAGCTTTGCACAGTCACTGAGAGTGAAGGGATCACATTAATGAAGTGGGCTGATCCATTGTCCCGTGCTATATTCCGCGGTGTGTGAAAGAAAAATATTAATGATATTTTAACAGACCAGTGGATGAAATCCATTTACACAAAGGCCTGCTATGCTGCAATGTAAGTGTAGTATGCATAATTCCTTGTTGCTAAAACAAATGGCATGTTAATGTATTGCTAACCATAGCAATTCTAAGTGCTTAAGATTGATTCAGACAACCCCATTCATTTCTCTTTTTACAATCAATTTGTGTAACTTTTCTCAACAATGTGCGACCTAAATCAGTAATACAAAATACATAGGAAATGCCTGACACTCTCGTTTTTATTGTTGCTTGGAGAGGTAGCTAGCTAATGCTTTTCTTTCCAAATTCCTGGCTCCTGGCCAGACAGATTTTGCCATTCTGCTTCCATGGTTCTAGTCCTTATTGCTTATTTATACAATCTAGAATATCAGACTGAATCTTCGGGCAATGGTTGGGCATTCACTGAACAACATGCATGCCGTAGCAGTAACATTAAATATTTCCCACTAACACATGCTGCTTAGAACAACTATAGTAATAAACGCAGTTACACATTTAACATCACAGTGCAAAGGTCAGTTCAAGTTAATTACCACAACACATCAAAAGTGTGTTATTGCCTCACAGATTGCATCTAACAAATGCCTTTACAAGACGAAAATAACTCTCACAATAGTCAGGATACCTTTTGAATGGAATTTTACATTGCTGCCCATATATAACCTCTTTCGTACTAGTTTTGGTTTAACACCTTTGTTAAAACAAATACACACGAACAAATGCAATGGAATAAACCTTATATGCAGATGCACTGAATATGATATTTTGTTTTGTTTGAGCGGGTCATGGCACATGACCACACTCAACAATGGTAATAAATAGAATGTTGCACTCTATGCATCTGCATATATACTATATTCCACTTTCTAATCATGCTCTACGGAATTTGAGACTTTTTTTCAGACGTTGATGAAATATGAATCCGATAAGGAGCAGCCATCAACAGAGAGGCATCTGCAGTGGCACCGAGGCCCATGGGCACTCACTCACGTGCCTGTTTTACTTCCCACCAGTGGCAGGTGGTCATTGTTTCATGTAGCAGTAGATCCTAGGACACCCTTGGTGCACCACTTAACCAGATGTCTCGCCTTTTCGGAACCCAGATTGTGTCGGCAGTCTGCATGGACAAACATTGTAGGGTGAACTTGGCGGCACAGTCTGATCGGGTTTGTTAAACAGCGCTGCAGTGATTTTGAAACAATTGCGACATTTGATTATGGCACCTCTGGGTCGCTGTGTGGCAAAGAATAACTGGTCTGAACTATAGCGACGGTCCAAGTCCAATAAAACACAGACGTACTGAGAAAAATTGAACACAAATGCGAATGAAAAGCAGGTACTTTATTGTTCTCGAGCCCCAGCTGAACGCGCGTAAACCCGCACATCACCAGCAGCGAGCAGATGCTTTTTATCTTTTCTCTTTGCAGAAAATGGCCGTCTACTTTATCGACCTATTGTCCAAGGAAGCTGGCCTAAAATTTTCCATTTGACTTGCTGCAGTTTGATAATGAGCCTGGATTTCAGTCTGCTCTTTTGTGGCTGCCTATAATGCCCCAGAGATATGAACCAAGCACTTAAGCATTAAAGAGCATCTATACAATAAAGCCTGCATTCGAAGCAAGTCGAGGCTGATGACGCGGGGTATCCATTTCAATTAGGAAGTTGAAAGAGACGTACAAGGGGGTAGCAACGTCAGGATAAGGGTGCAGGACACAGACGCAAAACACAAGGCAACAATTTCATGTGAAAAAAAAACATGATATGAACTTAAAAAGCAGCACAGTCCAGAATCAGTAACGTGTGTGCTTTTGATCAACAATGCCTTGGCGCTAGAATAACCGCAGTGAGCATCTCTGCTTTCACACTTCATCCTGACTCCATTTTAACTACATAAAGCAACAAAAATACTTAACACCTTCAATGCACACGGATCGGTTGAATGTTCTTTGTTCCAAATATTATTTTCTGCGTTTTCGGACGGGTGATTAGACTTAAAATATAATAGAGCGAGAATACAATACCCACCGGTGGTAAAACTGCCCTGAATTAAACCTTTACATGAGCTGTGCCAACCATGAAATTATTCTGGTTCCGCAATGCGTGACTGAGGTGCTCTGCCTTAGTACATCATACTACTTGAAGGGCAGTACATCCACTATGCCACTACACACTGACTTTTCGCTCCAATGAGTTCAAAAAGGATCATGTCAGTTATCAGTCAACAAAATACAAAGAATGCGCTGGGTGATGACTTCGCTTCATCATTCGCCTCATAAAATTGAATTTTGGAGAGTTTCAAGAAAATGCAAAAACAATTCTCATATTCTGACCTTCTTCGAATTGGCAGCGATATTTTGAGTAGCAAGAGGCGTTTGCTTGGCCAGAAGGGCTTGAGAAGTTGTTTCTAATGGTCAGAGGTAAAGACCTGTAATTTTACTCCACTAGGCAGTGAAAATCATTCACATTTGCCCAGTGGGGCTGGGATTGTCAGATTGGGGGTGCTGCCATGAACGTTACACCTCTGAAGTCATTGGGATTGTGAAAAATTCAAGCATCACACATAAATAAACGAGTGTAGCAAATGTGCCACACCCATTCAGCAGGAGATTGGTAAGGGTGTGGTATGTAGCTGGGGTTGCATTTTGAAGCACTGGTGGCGAAGCACACTGTAATTTACATTCAGCACTCCATTGAAATGTTCACTACATTTTCATAGACATCCAGTTATACTGTTACAATGATATAGCGCAAAAACATATTGTGGTTATGTTATTGAAACTTCTATTGCGCGTGTATGCCCGTAGGTGTCTTGGCGCTTTCATGATCAGACATACTGCACTGAGGTGTAGCTAATTTCTGAAGTCGGGTTTCAGCGAATATTTATTATTTGTGCATCACCAAGTAAAGTGCCTTGATTCCCTGCCCAACCCTGTACCGAAGGTCAGGAATTTGGGAGTGGTTTTCGATGAAGATCTTAACTTTTCCGCGCATGCGAATCAGATAGCGGCAACAGCTTTTCATAAGCTAAAACCTATTAAAAAAATCATGCCGTTTCTACCCGACAGCGCAGGCAAAACTCTGGTCAGTACACTCGTACTATCATCACTCGATTACTGCAACGGCCTGTTTGCTAATGCTCAAGTTCGGGTTGTCAATAAAATGCAATCAGTACAAAACGCCGCGGCAAGATTGCTTTCCAGAACCCCCAAATTTAAACCTATCGCCCAAACTATTCGGAATTTCCAGTGGTTACCGATTAAAAATCGAATAAAATTCAAAACACTTTGCCTTGTATTCAAAGCTCTGCATAACTCAGGTCCGCAGTTTCTGAGGTATCAGCTTATACCATACCAGCCTTCAAGGCAACTGAGATCGGTGACTTTACATCAATTAACTGTTCCCCGCACAAAAACAGTTTCCTGGGGCGACAGACATTTCCCAGTTACGGCGGCCAGACTCTGTAACTCACTTCCACTGTCAATTAGATTAAGTCACTCCCTTCTCTCTTTCCGTAAGGATTTAAAGACCTGGCTGTTTAACCAGTAACCCTTAGGAATGACACCGAAGAGCCACGAGTCGAGTTTTCAGCGCCGAGACGCCCACAGGCATTCGTTCTCGCTTTACAAATCTCAAAAATAAATAAAGAAATAAATTTGTTTTAATCCTATTAAAATCTTTATTTCCATCTCATTTAAGAATTACCAACACTGTGCTTCATTTGTGCTTTCCTAATTGCTGATATAATTTGAAATATGTGTATAGTTAATTTACTGGTATTTTGTGTTTTAAAAAAATGACATCCTATAGCTATTCCTTTCACCCCCTGTACCTCAGCAGGATTGTCACCTAGATCACTTTCACAAAATCCCCTCCTTTTGCAGTCAGAGAAATAAAAGTACACACCAGTTTCTGAATAAGCAGCACTTTTTCAGAGAACATGGCCTGATATTTGACCTTTGGTTTGAATGGGCAGTAAATGTGACAAGATAAACCCACAATTTAAAGGCATCTTTATTGCTCACTCACCTTCTGAACCCTAGCGAGATTATTGATGAGGATACTGCAGCACCCCCACCCTTATTTACAGCGCCCAATCATTTGTCAAAGTTTGACAGAGTGCATTAGTGGCAAATGGACTGGTGTAGTGATGAGGGCAGTGAGCAGGGGTTAATCATCACTAATTATAGGGAAACCACTTAATATCTATCTGTCCAAAATATAAGCAATTGATTAACAACAAAGGATGGGTAATGCATCCCAAAAAATGTGTTTTCTCTCTTAAGGTGCTGGTTATGTGCTGTATGTGTGCAGCCGTTACAATTGCTAATTGCCTACCAGATTCTTGCAATACCCACCTCAATTCCTTATGACCCACAGCAAACTGCACCATAAAATGACACCACCTGGTCTTATTCCTCCATACCTTCTCCAGCAATTGCCTCAGTGCATACTCAGATCAAGAAATTCTGACTAACAAAGTTATTTCTAGATATGAATCCTCTGCTGGTAACACTTGAGTGTATAACAGCAGGAATCCACCTTGCATCTTGCACTATTGTTCAACAATGGCACTATATTGATGCACTTCCTATGCATATGGAGGACATATGCCACCTCGGACCAGGTTCTCCGTTGTAGCTAAGAGTTAGTCATCGGAAGATATAATGAGGGCTGCTCTCCAGCATGCCCTCCCAGGAATTACCTAAATAAACTATGATGACACTTTGGGGCATATTATCAAGTAAGGGCGTTACATTATCACCGCTTTTATCGGCAGGAAACTGCTGATAAAGCGGCGATAATGGGCTTGATAATATGCTCTATGATTTCCAATCGAAGCCCGTGTTAGATGTGAAGACATCTAACATGGGCTTCGATTGGAATTCATAGAGCATATTATCAAGCCCATTATCGCCGCTTTATCTGCAGTTTCCTGCCGATAAAAGCGGTGATAATGTAACGCCCTTACTTGATAATATGCCCCTTTGTTCTTTCCAATAATTGTTTTCAGGAAGACCAGTAATTTCATTGACCAGGATTGTTTCGTGAAATACTGCTGGATGATGCTGAAGTAGAATCAGATGAAACGTTTAGAAGTAGGTATTGCTAGTCCCAAGAGAGTGCTCTGATTTTTTAAGAGCTCAGCAAGCAAAGAACTATGAGAGAACTGTGGTGCCGCTTAGCCCCGGAACTAGATCAAACTAACGTAAAGCGTGTAGCAACTTAAATTTCGAGTGGTTTAGGATCATGTATCAATGGTATGCGAGTTCTCCTGTGAAAAACGTTTCTGGATTGAACAGCATGTCACATATATAGACTGGAATAGAGCAAAAGAAGAGGAAACTCTCCTGACTATTGAAAGAAAATATTTCGATTCCTGCAAGGGGAATGCTGAAGTATTGTCTACAAACCTTACACATCAACTTGAATCTATTTGCTCAGAATGTTGTTAAAGTTTCAGTTTTGTGATTTAGTTCACAAGGATCCATTCCTATAGCAAACGTCATAAAGTTGTATGCTTAGTAAAACATTAATGTTCAAATGTGAAGGGGTCCCAAGGACTAAGCTGCTGATCTGACCTTGAACAGCGGCTGCTGGAAGTGAAGGGAGCTTTTGAAACTCCACCAACAGGACTCAGTCTGTCATTATGCTCAGACTCTCCCATTACACATTTGTATCTAGCCTTTTTACCCGAACCTATTTAGCAGGAGGAAAATGGAAGTCAATAAACAAAAGAAAGCAACATCATAGTGTAAAAGGGTTGTGTGAGGAGTTTCCACTAAGAAATAGCACTGACTGCTATACATGTATAAAGTGTTTCAATGATTTACTTGTGCAGTAAGCACCTCTCCAATAGAGTGCTTCAGTGCCAGAGCCTTTAAGAAGGGTTGGGAAGTGTCTTCACAGAGTTAGATATTTGCTTCTACAGCTGTTTATTTTTTTTAAACAACATGTACTTTGCTAGGATGTATGTTTTCCTTGGAGCCTACTTGTGATAGATAATGACTACCTCACCACAGGGAAATTACACCTAGGATGACACCAGCAGATTTGGTAGTCAAGAAGAAAATGACCTATTCTCATAATCTTTATTTGGACACTTACCAAAGGAGCTCTCAATGTAACCTTGGTATCTGGTTAAAAGAGGTGTGAAGGAGACCAGGAGCAAAGAATCACTTACACACGAGTGCAAACAGTTGAAATGAAGATGCAGGTTCTCTCAGTCAAACCCACCACGTTCTGTCTTACAAGATGACTTTTAAGAGAATTTGACCCACTGATTCAAGCCAGGAGCTTGTCTCTGGTGAGATTGCTTCAGTTCTGAATGTCTTTGATGCTAGATTCAGCTAAATACTTCTTGTGAGCTTGGAAAACTCATAGTCCGATGAGTAACATCTGACAGCTGTGGCTCAACGTGGTTCTAATGGTTACATTGTAGAGCCACCTCCCGGTTTGAAGATGGAGGTTTGAGATACACAAACTCCAAACTGCATTCCTACTTCAGCCCAGTTCTTCAAGAAAATTTCAGATCAGCACCTTAGCGACTGAGTTCTTATAGATGAATTTGAGGAAGTGGTTACTTCCACAGGAAGCAAGTCTACAAGTGCCCTCTGAATATTTCAGGTACAATTGGGCTATCACCTAGTATGTATCATGACCAACCTAGTTACTACATACTTTGGACATTCAAAAACAGGTTCCAGATGAGATCACAGTAGTGCAGAGCTGTCTATTCACCCAAAGAAATAATCACCTTCTAGCCAATATTCTCAATATGCTAAGAATCCTAACATCAATCCTCACCATACTATGAATACAGATTCTCTCAGCTCCAAACACTAAATGCTTCTTGAGATATTTTCCACAAGAGGGAGACAATACTGGCCACAGAGCAAATACTTGGACCATTATATTTCTCATGGTCAAATTAGGATTTGCAAACCTGGAGAAGGCCCTTTCCAGCAAAATAAGAAAAGCAGAGTTGGTCAGTTTCCCCCACCGTTTTCCGTCAGTGCTGCAGGAACTTTGTCAACAATGTTATTCTTGAACACTCTTCAACCAATGTCACTTGCAGGAAAATGTCACCTTATTCCACGCTTAATAAACCTCCTTTCACCACAGTAGTACAGATACCTTGCCCTGGGAGAGTGAACCGTGACAATATATTTTTCACAGTTTCCCTTTTGTGAAAAATCCAATTTGGTGATTTGTCAATATAAATGGTGCAATTTTCTCCTATCCCATAACTACTGTTTTTACCAACTAGCATATACTAGTCTACTTTAAAGGCCATTTGTGCAGACAGGCACCTAAAGACTATTACCGTGGAGATATAGCTATTTCAAAGGAAGATGTCCAAATGAACATAAAAGCTTTTTTGTCACAGACAGTCTATTCCATCACAATCTGCCTTTTAATCCCCTGCCTTTGTCCAGGGTAGTCTTTACCTCTGGCATGGACTGTTGTCAGACTGACTGACTGAATGTTGTCATAACAAGGTCATAACGGCACTGTGCCTAAATTCTACAAAATATTTCTAAAACAGAAAGCATAATTGATAGTCCTAATCAGATCCAGCTTTTGAGGTGTCTGTGTCATGAAAAATATCTTCATCTTCATTAATTGTTACATCAATTATGGGTAAAAAGTCAAATTCTGTATTTAGGTATTAATGTAGACTCTCCTATATCGAAGATAAGCCGAAAGAGGCTAAATCATGCAGGATTGCATATTGAGGCATGTCTAGCACATTTAATTTCATATTTTATAGTCAAATCACTAAATCATATATAACTGGGCTGTGAAAGCTGTACTGCAACAGCAAACCTAGAATAATTTGGGTTTTATCAGTAGTTTTTAACTCTATTTATCAACCTAAATTCCTGCATTTATGTCATAGCAGCACTACAGTATGAAGGTCAGCACCGGAGGAGAAGGAAAAATAAATTTACTCAGAGCATAGAATGGCTGAGTTCCAAAAGTAAGGATGCAAAAAATGAAAGCAATTGTAGAATATTCCCTCCATTCCCTCCATTCCTCCATTCTCCATTCTCCATTCTCCATTCTCCATTCTCCATTCTCCATTCTCCATTCCTCCATTCTCTCCATTCCCGCTCTTCATGAAACCCTAGGAGATTTCCACTACGAAGCTAATCAGGAGATAGATGCGACCTACTCCTCTTTTACTACCTGGATTACTAAGGGCCTCGACACTCTCATCCCTGCCAAGCTGACTAAAGGACGCAACACACCCTCTAATCCATGGTATGACGATACCCTGAAAGCGTTGCGTAAGGATTGTAAAAAAGCCGAGCGCCAATGGAGGAAACACCTTGACAACCAGGATAAGGTTAAATACTTATCCAAGCTTAAAATCTATCACAAAGCCATTAGATCTTCCCGCGCCTCTTTCTATGCTAACAAAATCAGCTCCAATCCAAACCCATCTAAAGTGATCTTTAAACTAGTCAAAGAACTTCAAAATCCTAGGGCGCCACCTCCAAAAATTTCATCCAACGAACAGTGCGAGCAGTTAGCAGCATATTTCGTTGATAAGGTCCAAAAATTTATGCGACCTTTCTGCAGAACCCTTCTCACTCTGAAGAACTTAAGACACCTGCTTCCACCTTCATCCCTCTTACCCAAATCCCTGCTATCACGGCCGCTGACCTGACTAAACTATGCAAGAAAGTGAAGTCTGGCTCCCCAGCTGATCCTATGAGCCCCTCCCACTTCCTGGATTCAATTGATTTTTTTCTACCCCCCATGCTCAATATCCTCAATCTTTCCTTTACTTCTGGATCTGTACCCATAGCTTGGAAGCAAGCATGGGTTTCACCAATAATCAAAAAACCTGCCCTCGACCCTTCCAAACCGGAAAACTTCCGGCCAATTTCTCTCCTCCCCTGGATATCCAAGATAGCAGAGGCCCATGTCAATGGCATCCTCTCGAAACATGTGGACCGCCACGGAATCCTGGATCCTTCCCAAAATGGCTTTCGAGCGGGCCATAGCACTGAGTCTGCCTTATTAGCCACCACCGAAAATCTCCGGATGATCTTAGACTCCGGTCAAAGTGCTGCGCTGATTCTCTTAGATCTCAGCGCAGCCTTTGACACGGTATCCCATGACATTCTTTTGAAACGTCTGGAGATGGCCGGTGTGACGGGCCTCGCTTTGCTATGGTTCCAATCCTTTCTTAAGGACAGATCCTTCAAGGTGTCAGCCCCTCCATTTCTCTCTAAAACCCATCCCATAGCCCAAGGAGTCCCCCAGGGCTCAGCGCTGAGTCCCTCCCTCTTTAACTTATATGTTCAGCCACTTGCGGATGTGGCCAAAGAGTGGGGGCTCACGCTGGTCTCATACGCCGACGACACCCAATTGGTCGTCACCCTCTCGGAAAGCCCGTCCACCGCGGCATCCAAGTTTACAGAGGGTATGGCAGCGGTGGCACAATGGATGACGGACACTTACCTCCAACTTAATGCCGGGAAAACCGAGGTGCTCCTCCTTTGCCGTAACACCAGCCTATGGAACGAGCACTGGTGGCCGTCATCCTTGGGCACCATTCCACTCCCTAAAAACTGTGTAAAAAATTTGGGAGTCTGGATGAACGCTAAACTCAGCTTCCAGTCACATTCTAAAAAGGTGGCAGCCACCTGTACAGGTCTCCTAAGGAACCTCAGGCCTATACTTGGACTCTTTGATTCTAAGGCTCGCCAGCTAATTATCCAGGCAACCATCCTGTCACGCCTGGACTATGCTAACGTCCTCCTCCTGGGAGCAAACAAAGCAGAAACGGCTAGGTTTCAACAAATCCAGAACGCGGCGGCCAGAACGCTAGTTGGTCTCCCACGCAGATGCTCAGTCAGAGCTACCATCCGCAAACTCCACTGGCTGCCCGTGGAACACAGAGTTAAATTCAAAGCTCTTACCACGATCTTTAAAATCGTCAAACAGGGAAATCCCCCTCTGCTGCGAAACCTGGCCCGACCCTATGTCCCCGGCCGCGAACTGCGCTCCTCCAACCAACTTCTTCTGGCAGTCCCCAGAACTAGGCTCTGCCGCACTGGAGGGCGCTCCTTTAGCGTTCTCGGTCCCAAACTTTGGAACAATCTCCCCCTCAGTATCCGTTCCATAGACTGTCTCCCAGTCTTTCGTAAAGCTATCAAGACCCACCTTTTTCCAGCTGCCTAGGGCCCTCACCCTTCCCCCCCCCCCGCCACATAGGTGTGTGTCTGTCTCTCAGCGCCGGGACGCCCCATTGCTGGGGTAGCTGTTGCGCTTCACCAAACCTAGAAATTAGAAAATTAGAAATTAGAATATAGCAGAGGCATTCTTTAACAATGTAAATTTAACTTTCAACGGAATTACGGAATAAGGCCAAATATATTGACTCTTAGTAACAAAATTAACACTACCCATAATGTATCAAAAAGGTAATATCTGAAACAGATAGAAGACCCTAAAGACAAGAAGCTGGATGTGCTTATATATTCAAATGAATGTAGACCGCTTGAGCAGAAGAATAAAGCCAAATAATCGGTTAATGAAATTCGCCTGTCAAAAGTTGATTTTTTTGGATGCTTCCTATTTAGAATGGAACAACTTGACTAATCTTCTGCATAAAAGACATATGGGAGTGATAGTGACTGTGCAAAAGAAGTAAGCTAATCTCATTAAGAGAAATGTGAGTCCCAATTAATGCTGCAGCGACACATTTAAAAGTACCTGATGCATTTGGGTCTTTAAAGTTAGTAGAGCTGGTGGCCAAAATAACTATCAAGTTGAATATGGGCCTGATTTATTGTTTGGGGGACGGGATATCAGTCTTGTTTGTGATGGAGTATATTTAGCTGCCAAACTCTAAATCAGGTCTTAAATATTTGGATTCTGCTCTAAGGGATAACTGTCTCTAAATTTTAGAGGCTGGCCTACGTAAACAACAGTAAGGTTATGACTATTCTTCCTTGAAAACTCCACTGGTTAATTAAGAGATGCTGTTCAAATATGAGCAGGTAATTGGGCTATTACCCTTCATCCAGTTGAGGATTAATATTAAATGCATTTGATCAGGTGGACTTATCAGTTTGCCCTAATGAAAATGCATGAGTTTGATCTCTAATTTTTGATCTGATTGATTTATACAATGCATACCTTTGTTATTCTGTTTGCTGATAATATTCTGGATCTAATATTCTCCAAAATTACATATAGAAATAGTTTGTAGATGTAATAACGCTTTTAGTTTTGGAGATTAAACTTTTGAAAGCATTGCTACATTAAGATACTTCATATCCATTTCATTTTGTAAGCCATGTTATCCCTCTCTTTTAATGCAATATGTGGCTGGATATTGAATATTATTTCCCAGACAATGTTGTTGTGGCTGATTCATAAGATGGGAGAGAGTGTGGGACGTGGGATATAAAACAGATGTTTTCCTTGTGTGTGGCTGATTCTTGGCCTCAAGCTGTGTGCACGACCATGAGGCTGCAGCTAAATCCTTCCATAGGCAGCGTGACTTAATGTAATGAGAGTATCTGCAATGTTGATGGTTAGTCTATAGCTTAGTGTAATAAAAGATGGAGATTTATTTGAGAAAGACTGTCAGTAGGTACTGCTCTGAAGATGTGCAATCTGACCTGGGAGCACAGCCCTTATGGGAGGGTTTGGCCTTGCTTTCTTATCTCAAGGATGATGTGGCCCTTACATCACAGCAACATGAATGTCTTCAATGGTTTCATATAATACATGGTGGCTGCACTGTTGTTTTCTCTTTTCATTTTGACAGGATGGAAAGTAGTGCAATGGGTCTCCAAGATAGAACCTTCCATCCGGCCAGCTAAAGACAATACCACTTCTCAGTCGCTTGAGCACATCGATAGTGGGTCACGTTTGTGTTGAGGTGATGCCAAAGTAAACTAAACATCTAAAACAAGAAATAGTGAAGTACATGGTACCAAATACAAATCCTTACACCAATAAATGAGGGTAAAAACAAATAACTGTTGTGTAGCAATGGTGATGCGGATCACTGACAAAATATAGAATACAAAAATATAGAAGACAAAAATATCGAAGTAAAAACATAGAAAGCAAAAATATCGAAGTCATATCTACAAACAGGTAAGTACAAAAATATTGAAGCAAAAATATCGGAAAAAAATATATAGTTAGTCAAAATATCGAATTTATTTAAATGTCTTAAAAGTAATTACAATTAATGAATTAAAAGATACTTAAAAATACTTAAATAACTTTAAAATTATTAAATAATTAATTTAAGTTAAAAAAACATAAACATACAATTTGATTTTTTAACACATTTATATATATTAACCTAATATTAATTAAAAATATACAATATTTTTACTGTAGGATAGCGGGAGGGTAAAATTTACTATTGCCACTCCAGCAACTGCAACCGTAGGGTAAACGTTGGATAGCGTAGGGGTAAAAATTACTATTCCCACTCCAGAGAGTGCAACAGTAGGGAAAGCGTTGGATAGTTTAGGGCACAAATTACTATTCCCTCTTTCCAGAAGGTGCAACAGTAGGGAAAGCATTGGATAGCGTAGGGGTAAAAATTACTATTCCCACTCCAGAGGGAGCAACAGTAGGGAAAGCGTTGGATAGCGCAGGGGTAAAAATTACTAGTCCCACTCCAGAGAGTGCAACAGTAGGGAAAGCATTGGATAGCATAGGGGTAAAAATTTCTATTCCCACTCCAGAGAGTGCAACAGTAGGGAAAGCGTTGGATAACGGGAGGGGTACAAATTATTATTCCCACTCCAGAGAGTTCAACAGTATGAAAAGTGTTGGATAGTGTAGGGCTAAAAATTACTATTCCCACTCCAGAGGGTGCAACAGTAGGGAAAGCGACGGATACTGTAGGGGTAAACATTACTTTTCCCTCTCTAGTGAGTTTAACAGTAGGGAAAGTAAACATTTAATATATTAATACAAATAAATTAAATATCAATACTAATAAAAAATTAACTAAAGTAAATTACAAATTTAAAATTATGTAATAACTAAACAATTAAAAATACAAATAAATATTAGTCATTAAAATTAATTTCCTATTATCACAAATTATTTACCAATTAACAATCAATTAACAATAAATAAAAAATCAATATCAATAAATAAATAAAAATGATTAATTGATTCACAAATAAATTACTTCCCACCCTATTCCCCAATAAACCCACAACCCGCAACGGAAAATAAATTAATACAATTAACACAATTATCAATTAATCAATTTATAAAAATTAATTACCAATTAAAAATTAATTACCAATTAAAAATTAATTAATTACAAATTATTAATTAATTAACAATTACTTCAAAATAAATACCAATAAATAAACTAACATATTTAATTAATTACCATTAAATTACTTCCCAACCTATTCCCATATAAACACACAACCCGCTTTGGAAAATAAATCAATAAAATTAACATAATTATCAATTAATCAATTAATAAAAATTAATTAACATTTGAAAATGAATTACCGATCAAAAATTAATTATTACAAATTAATATTTAATTAACAATTAATTCAAAATAAATACCAATAACTAAATTAACACATTTAATTAATTACAATTAAATTACTTCCCACCCTATTCCCTTATAAACCCACAACCCGCTACAGAAATAAATTACACAAAAATGAAATAACATAAATAAAAACACTTATAAAATGTCGATATTATTAAAAATTCAATATATCTTAATTACTATATTATATATTTCGATATTTTAACTTTCTATATTTTAAAAATAAAATCGATATTAAATTACTTACCTTCAAAACGATATTTTTCACCACTATATTCTGTCCATTCGATATTTTGTCCATTCTATATTTTTACTTCGATATTTGTGCCATTCTATATTTTTGAATCGATATTATGTCTGTATACCGGCTAGACCTGTGGACGTGGATATAAGTTGGAAGTGCCATAAGCTTTTCATCAGCTTTGGATGTTATTATCTCAATGCCTATTCTGGTGGTACATCCTGGAACTGGCAGTTAGACTAGACGGGATGGCGAATATTTGCCATTTCAACAGATAACCATTATTCAATATTGTGAGAAGCTGCTTCTTGTATAATAGGATCTGGAGAGTGGAAACTGCTATTCTTAGAACTGTTACGAATAACTTAGTACCCAGAGAGATTGTGGTGGGAAGAATAGTTTAGAGATTCAGATATTTCCTGCAACACTGCTGTGCTTGGAGAGTAAAATAACAACTCAAAAGGAAGTGAGATATGTGGATATTTTAGAAGTCAAGAGGCAATGAAGGAAAAAGGTAAATGTAACCTTGATTTTAAATTTTCAGATGTGTGGCATATGCAGTGCAAATCAAAACAAAGCTGAAAGGAAATTACTTTCACTTAGACATAGGGCATCATTTAGACCTGGGTGGTTGTGAGAGTTTTGTCAATTACTATTAGCCTCCTTTAGATGTGCAGCAGCACAGTGTTTCAGAAGATGGCCCCCTTCAGGCCCCACTACTACAATGACACTCTCTACGTGACATCTGCCAGAGACAATAGCTGCCATACTAAAGATTGCTTTCCAATGCCGTTCCCATATTTTTACCTGGGGACAGTCTCGGGCAGGAAAAACAATAAACCACTGCATTGGTGGACTAACATTGGAAAATAAAAGACATGCAGACTAGTCCACACTTGAACCATGGCATGGCAGCCCCGACTGCATTTGTTTTCAGCGATGTGGTGGCTCTTACCACATGGCCAGCTTTAGGGCGGAGCGATGGGTGCTCGGGCGGAGCGATGGATGCAGCCGCACATGGTGCCTACTTTAAGGGGGTGCTGTGTTTGGAAAAAACTTGGGGCCATATGTAGGTGGCCAAATACCGGTCGGTAACGGACGATTTCGGCCGTTACCGACCGGTATTTGTAGTTTCAGATGTAGGGGGCCAGAAAATTACAGATTCTGTAAATTTACCGAATCGGTAAATTTACCGAATCTGTAATTTACCGAATGGGTAAATGTACAGAATCTGTAATATGGGATGTAGGTGGCACTGAAAACAGTGCCACAGGCCCTTAGGAATTCGTTATTTACCATGAAATACTATTGCCTGGTAAATAACGAATTCCTGTGTACATGCACATCTGTGCATGTACACCTGTGCCATGTGACACACATACATGCCCTTCGGCCCATAGGAATCAATGGCAATTACCGAATCGGTAAATACCAATTCAGTAATTACTGAACCATAACAATTCGGTAATTGATACCGAATAATTACCTACATGCCATTTACCGATTTGTAAATACCGAATCGGTAAAATTCGGTATTTACGATTCGGTAAATGCCATTTACCTACTTAGGGGTTTAAAATCGTGCTGCAGAGTTCCACGTGTGACCAGGAATTTTCAGGTAACAATAATAACACCAAGATAACTCTGGTGATTGATGTTCTTCCTTGCGAGAGATAAATGTTGCCGTTTTATCCATCGAAAAGTAGCCAGAGGGTTTATGCACGTGCTACAAAGAACGTGCACCATGCAAATCACAAAACTCACCGTGAGTGAACTATGGGTAGCGCTAAAAATATTAATAACTCTGGTGAATAATGTTCTTCCTGGCAAGAGATCCTTACGTTGCTGATTTTATCCATCAAAAAGTAGCCAGAGGGTTAATGCACCTGGTGCAAAGAACGTGCACCATGTAAATCACAGAACTCACCGTGAGTGAACTATGGGTAGCGCAAAAAATATGAATAAATTAAATGTCTGTCAGAAAGGGACTATGGAGAGATGAGGGGCACTTTTAGGGAGTAATAGTCAGGGAATTCGTGGAGAAGGAGGTCATGTGGGGGTGGGTGGGCGAAAAAGACTGTCACACTGGGTGCCACCAGTGATAAAGTCGACCCTGACTCACCATGTCGATGAGAAGGATTTTAGCAAACAAAATCCCACCAGTCTGCAGCATAACTTTAAATGTGGCCAAACCGTAAATAGGACCCTTAGTAAAAAAAATGTTGAGCTAGCTGGAAAACACGTGCAATTTTATTGATATGGTCTGGGCCAAATGGAAGAAGAACCATCAAGCAACGTTGACTCAGCATGGAAAGGCATTCTTAAATCTATGACGAACTTGTGGCATACTGAGATAGTTGCTGTCCGTGTCATTGTGGATGCAACGACGTTTGCAGTGTATTCTACTCAATGCCAAGATAAAATCGTACTCATGTATTTATTTTTCCATACACTGAACTGTAAAGAACTATGGATCACTCAAATAAACTAAGCTTGCTTTGAGTTATAATTAACTGCATGTAGTTATGTGAAACGTGTTTACTAGGTTATATTCAAATATTTCGTTTCCTTTAAATGTTCTAAACCAGAAGGACCTAGAGAAATTAATTCATAGGGTAGTGCAATCAACATATTTCACTTACGGTCTCACCGTGAAACTAAAAGGTTCAAAACCGCGCAGATAATAAAAGAAACCAGACATTGATGATATTCCGTGGTGTCTTAGCAGGTAATAAAATGTCAGGGTAAATGGTGAAATATAGCATTCTATTGACATATTGGGGCATATTATCAAGGACCGGTGTTAAAATTATTGCCGTTTTATCGGCAGGAAACTGACGATAAAACGTCGATAATGGGCTTGATAATAAGCCCTTGTTAATTCCCATAGAAGCCCATGTTCTTGTTACAACCTGGGCTTCTATGGGAATTAACAAGGGCGTATTATCAAGCCCATTATCGCCGTTTTATCGGCATTTTCCTGCCGATAAAACGGCGATAATGTTAACACCGGTCCTTGATAATATGCCCCATTGTTTCTAGAAAATGTGACTGAATTGTAAAACATGCCATGCCATGGAAACAAACAGATATTTACAGAGATGAGTGATTTTATTTACAGCAGAGTTACTGAAATCAGTAGATAATGATTGGGGTCAAATAACAGGTTGAAAGATATGGAAGATTGATCTATGAAAAGGTATAATTTATTTCCTACGTCATCCACTTACCAATCAACAGTAAACAATGAATATGACCTTTGTGTTGTTTATACGGATATTTTCCAGGTTAGAGGTTGAAGGTGGGGGATGGGCAGGGTTGGATTGGGATTGAAAATCGGCCCAAGCAAGCAAAAAAAAAATCGGCCCACATTTGCGTAAACACTCCTCAAACCACTGCTTTGGCGTAATCTTCTAAAAAAAAACTTTAGGAGGGGAGGTAAAAAAAATGCATGCGTTAGTTTACAATGGTGAAAAAAGTGAGGCCACTTCTACTCAGGCCCCCTACCCCCGCTCAGTTTGTGCACACATTAATGGGCCGGCCAGCGAGACAAAGGGAGTGACACCTCTGCCTGTTGCTAAACGGAGGTAATGAGCGCCCATCTGCCTTTAGAAAGGCCACTCAGACACCCAGTGGGCCGCTGGCTGTATTCAAACAATATGCGCAAATGTTCCCCCCCCCCCCAGACTTCTCAAAAAAGCATCCCACAGCAGAACTCGGACACCGGCCCCTTGGGCATTGCCCGAATGCCCGCGTTACCAATCCGAGGCTGGGGATGGGGCGGGTCTGGTGCTATGGTGACTGAACGTCAGGTATTGGGGGAGGGTGTGGGCGGAGTCCTACGCCAGTGACTCTGAGGCCGGTAAGGTGGGAGAAAAGAAGAGGTTCAAGACTCTACAACTGAGTGCTACTGAATGGCAGAAGTCCCCCTCCTACCCCGCCCCCGGCCCTAGCAGCAGAAGGAATGTTTTCTTACTTCTGCGAAGATCTACTGAATCTAAACTTCAAGGCTTAAACGCATGAAGTCGTGAGGCGGAGGACTTCGAGCACCCTTAGTGAAGAGCATGGAAGCCCATATGAAGACAGGAGGCACAACCGAAGGGAAAACAGTGCAAGCCATTCAGTTTGAAGGCTAGACGTAATACAAATTTAATGTGGAACAAAAAACGTGTTTTTCACCACGCAGTTGCTAGGTTGTATCAGGTTTTGGCTGAGGCTATACATGGAAAACAAGGAAAGAATAGACATCAGATTTCCTGAAATGAAACACTACACTTGATGTTCCCGGCAGTGGGTCTGTCAAAACTGTATAACAGCATAATAATAATTGTTCGGATTTTCCATTATTTTGTAACCTTACTTTTTCAGGTGATGTTCAGCACTGTTGTTAGATTGGTTCTTCCTTTATTATTTTTCCCTTTTTCTATTCCCCTCCCCTCCCCACCCCTTTATTTTTCTATTTTAAAATAAATAAATAAACAGCTTCTCTATGATATATTGTTGACTTCACTTTTATGGATTATGCATACTCCATGATATTGTTACTTCTTTTTCTGTAGTTATTTTTCTCAATAAAGCTGCTTTACCTTAAAAAGAGAGTATAATATACTAGCCAGGAAGAATCATGAGAAGTGGAGTATTTCAAAGGGCTTCTGAAGCAATATTTCTGAAAGAAACGCCTAGGGAAGAGGGTGGTGGTATAGAAGCCTTAACAGTTTTAAGCCCGAAGTTACCCTCTCTTTACGCTCCTTCACTAATTATGGCAAATGAATGTACCCCCTTGCAACAAAATACGACGAAAATGGAAAGAAAATGCGCCTAGTACTCAGCAGGAGTCCTGACTTCCTATGAAGGTGCTAAATACAGGTGGTACCTCTGCTACACAATAGACGCCAATATAAATTGCTCCTCCAACTGATGGTGGGCACAAAAGTAGGGAAACCACTTGTATTTTCTTTGCATTTGAACTCATTCTTGCTACAGTGAGGGAGAGTGAACTGGGAAATAGAGTAACTTATGCACATATTTTTCCAACCTGTCCAGAATAGCACACATTATTCATGCACTAATTCTAAAACACATTTTTAGTCCGCGTTTCCTTACAAAGTCACTTCCACAAGAATTTCCCTCTTCCAATATTTACAACTGGCCTGTGCTTGGAAAACCGGCAAGAGCAGTATTTTTCACTGGGACATGCTCTGGTTTTCGTGTCTGCAACACATGTGCATTCCTGTTCTAGTGCAGGGAAGTCGGACCTTAACAAGCAAGGATAGTTGGGGGAAGAAATGTTCCTGCGCTGCATTTCAAACCTTGAGCAGCACCTCTGAGCTCCTTAGGGAATGCAGTATTAGTTTAATCGTAAAGTTAGATCCATTTTAAAGCCATTAATTGTCTATCTGCTTCCATGAGTGACTTTGGTGCCAGGACAGGTGCCATCTGACATCAGCCTCATGTCTTTGAAGTGTCTGATCTTCTGGGCATCAGTGCATCATAGAGAGTTTCTAAGTCGTGTGTTTGCTTTGCAATCATTGAACAAGTTGGAGATAGATTCATACATTACATAATATCGATTGCATAAAACTTTGACATGATTGTTAACGACAATATAATAATTCATGGAGGGATGAATGTCATTGGAAGGTGGTACCATCCTGAAATGTTCTTCTAAGGGATACAATGTGTTTGGACTTTGAAAATCTGCATTTAACTGTTACTGGCTGGAAAAGTGGGTCACCGATCGGCAAGAGAGTTAGAAGGTGAATCCTCAAGTATGTCCTCCTAGCTAAATGATCAGCACAAAAAGATACTCGAGAATTTTGTGGTCAGTACTGTTGCATTACAGTTCAGACTTAGGAAGATAGCGTCATAAAAAAATATTTTAGACATCGTCTCACCCTTAAGGTATCAAGGCATGCTTCATCTTTGGTGACCTTTCACACTGGGGTAGGAACAATGCCACTCCAGCAGACTCAACCGAGGAAAAAAGCCCTGGGAGTTCCTATAACTCTTGTTTCAGGACAAATTCTCAGGTCCTGTTTGAAGCAGATATGGTTAAAAAAGACCTAGGGATATACCCAAAGATTTCCTTTATTAGTGAGGGCCCCTGGTGCCGTTAAAAAATTGTCATATGATGAAATATAGTGATTCACCTGGCCATCTTGAATCCATACGTTACCAACATGTTTCAACCTATAACAAATGCCTAAAAGTTCTTAGGCCATCTTCAGGGTACAAGGATTCCCTAGTTATGGTATCCACTCAAACCATGGAAAAGAAAGAGAATTAATAAAACCCTACTGGTCCCTCACTTGGATGGGCTTGACACAAATTTATATTAAACTACAGGTATTGTGGTTCAGTATGGGCGGCAATCCTTCATAGTCACACATTCGTCAGATGGCAGTTGTTGCCACTGCACCTAGTCGGGGATCTACTCCACTGCTGAAACCCATAGGTCATCAAATATTGAGAAATCATTTCAATTCCAAAGTGTAAGCAGCTGGCAAACATATGAATCATCAAATTCTTAACCCCAATCCAGGCAATGATTATTGATCTAGATGTGGACGCCCATTAACGACTGGAAATTGTGGTTAATTGCACGTGATGGCCAATTGTTTACAGGCGTGCAACATCCTGTCTTCATTGACAGCAGACTAATGCCAGTCTGTACCTAGGCTCGCATTAAAGTGGCAATGGTGTACTAGATTTGTTAAGCACAATAGACGTATTGCTTTTATCGTGTTTATGTATTGCTAACGCATAGTATTTTTTCGTTTACTCTATTTAGAAATCTGCTATACATATTTGAATGATATATAAAATAATATAGAAAAACGTCCTGATCAATTTGCAAATGGGACTTCGCTTACTACACAGTATCTAAAATACGTAGTACTGACTTGGCTATTGAGCAGAAGTCAATGTAAAACTATTAGCTAAATGTCACAAAGGTATGGTAATTTATTGATGCAGAGATGCGTGTCTCTGAATTTAGAACTGTGGACATGTTTGAGGAAACTCGCAGGCATATTACCTTTGGCTTTTGAAGTGTGTGCACATAAAGATAGATGGCATTCTCATGCATTTTGAGTGTGCAGTTCTTTTACATTATGGGAAACATGGAATCCATAGAGTGTTCCGAAACGCTCGAAATTAATCTACAATATTTCTTTCTTAATCTATCTTCAAATGGAAAACGTTTTCCCACCTGAAGTTTGTCCTCCATTTTCCATCACATTCAGCAAAACTGACCCTTAAATCAAATTTACGACCCTAGAGATCAACCATCAGGGTCACGACAGGGTAAAATCTGCATTTCTAGCAGACATTCTGTGCTAGTAACTAATGCACAGATCTTTGTTAGCCAGGATCACATTTTGTACACAGAGGGGCCTATTAGGATGCAGGGCGAATCGCCCCCGTCGGGCCAGCGGTAGCCCCCGCCCGACTCGGCGGGCGCGATCTGCCCCCATCCTGCCATGATTAACCCCCGCCACATTAGGATGGCTGGGGGGTCCGTAGTGGGCGGAAAGACCGTCCACTGCTTTTCCGCCGGTCGACGCGTTGACCGGGTGGAAAACTGCCACAATATGGTGGCGGTGTCTGTAAGAAACCGCCAACCATATCAGGATGCCGGTGGAGAGCAGCCTTTCCATGGCAGTGCTGCTGCCATGGAAAGGCCTGCAGTTCTTGCTTTTGGGGGCCCGTAGCGGGCCCCCAGGATGTTGGGGGGATGGGGGGGTGCACATGGGCACCTATGGTATCCCCCTGCATTTGCATGCCCAAGGTGGCAGGAACCGCACAGTGCCCGTCACCTTGTGCATGCCAATGCACAACGTGCATTCCTAACATTGTGGCGGGCGGTGCTGTGAGCACTGCCAGCCACAATGCTGGGAATGCCACCACCGCGGTGGCATCCTAATTGCGGGTGCAGTGCCACCGCATCCCTGGCGGATGGTCCCGCATACCATTACGGTGGCAATCGTAATGGTACCCAGAGTCTTTCTGCAAAAAATGTTTTGCAAACAGAAACAATTGTACGAATCAGGACCTATAATTTTTCCATTGTTTCTGCCCTTGTTAGCCAAGTATGTGCTTTTTAAAAGAGTTTGTTTTATTATTAGAAAGTATACAGTGAAAGCAGTAAATTGAATTCAAGAGGTGCAGCAACCGAACATTTATTAAATTTGAAAGCTAAAGATATTTCTGTGATGTTTGTTATGGTTAAAACTACCTGAAGCAAACACCTGATTGAATTGAATTGCATGGCTCTACAGCTACGATTACGTGTTAAGTGTGTTAATGAAATTTAGATTCTGATATGGATTGTTTTTTTCTTTCGTTCAAATTAAATCTCATTTGGATTCAGATTGCTAATCAAGATGATACTTATCTCATTTATTTCTGAATTTGTAATTAAGCTGCGGTGGTTCGTGGCATTTTAATGGGTATGCCGCTTTTTTTTAGCAGTGCTCTTAAGTGTTTTGATGCATTATGTATAAATTGTTTCTCAAAAACATAATTTGTGCAATTCGGAACAAAACATGAACATAGATGAAATAAGAATGTAAATAGAATGAGAAGACTAGAAACACGCAAAGTTAATAGATGTTTGTGCAGCCCATTCTTTAATACAAATCTCAACATCACATAGACATTGGTGCCGCTACCTTAAGGGTGTGTTCCCTCATCATCATGGAAGCATGGCCCCATGTAAATAAAAGAAACACTTTGCCTGTGCTATAGTATGAGCACTGGCACAGAGGGAAAGTCTCAATCAGGGACTCACTGAATGTACACCACAAAGATGAGTCACAGCATATTATGTTATGTTGTAGCAATTTATTAAGAGCATGAATACCAGAGGTGTCTTGGGGCTAGCAGTCCTGAGCAAATCAACCTGAGCATCAAGTGGTCTCCTGAGGAAGACCACAGAAAAAGGGAAGAGAGAGTTCCATGGACTCCCTAGACAATCTCTTGCAGGTGGATTAAGTCACTCACTGCTTCCTCCTTCAAGAATATCTCTGCCCCTCTACACTGTGAGGAACGAATTGTCTTCTTCAAACAGCGGCTCAGGTTTTCAATAATGCATGGCCTTCAGGGCATCAGTGAGTTTGCAGAGAAAACACTTTATAACAATGCCTTTACCACACAATGCATTTAGCACATAGTATTTCCCATGCATGCCTTTACCACTCAGATGCCTTCACCATGCATTGTAAGTATTAGAAAGATACATAACGTGCAGGTAGTGGTAAGGAGTGTTAAGGGTAGTTCAAGATTTAGGGAAGGGTAGTGATAAAAGGCTGTATGGATAATTTTAGTGTTTAGGGGTGGGTAGTAGTAAAGGGAGATTTTATTGTTTAGTGTAGGTTAGTGTTAAATGGAGATAAGTGTCATTTTAGGAATTATAGGTGGCTATTGGTAAAAGATGGGAAGGGTTGTTTAAGGGTCTAGGGGTGGGTAGTGGTAAAGCGTGGTAAGGATTATTTTAGGGTTTAGGAGAGTGAAGTACGAAAGGCATGTTAGGGTAAGTTTAGGGTTTAGGAGTGGGCAGTGGCAAAAGGTGGTAGGTGTAAATTTAGGATTTTGGGGTGCGTAGAGGTAAAGGGTGTTAAGGGTACCACAGGGAAGACAGGAATAGTGCCCCCTGGCTGTAATATGCCTTATATGAACATTGCATAGTTTCTGATTACTGAAGTATACAAAAATCAATTAAATGCTTGAAATAATCACATCTATTGGTGGCATCCCAATGTATCATTATTTTACAAACCAGGCCACCTCAGTTTGGACCCTGCCATAAGCAAATCTGTATTGACCCTGCTCCAATGGGAACAGTCCAGCCTGAACTGCCATGCCAGGTCCTTCCTGAACTAGAACACAAGCAACTCTGGACTGGTTTCACTGCAGTTAAGGCTCATTAGCCAGTTACAGCTTGTTTCAGTGACGCAGAGTGCAATGCACCCACACCTTGGCCTACCCATCACACTTGGGGAGACGCACTAAAGTATAACACCATGAGGTGGCATGGTGTGCAACACAGTGATGAGCTGGAATGCAGCCCAAAGTGATTACCAGTGGCTAAAAATAATTCAAGCATTCACTTTTGTGTTTACTTTAGTCTCTGAATACAAAAAGAAATCAATTGTGGTGATGGCTTTGTTTTGAGTTTGGTTTGTGTTTTGGTAATTTGCACATTTTAAAAGACTGTTCAATTGATATGTCCACAGTGTCTGATGTATCTACGGAGTAATGATGAAATTAGCAACTCACTCCTTATTTGCAATTAATTACAACTCAGAAAATGGGAAGGCTAATTGCACATATTTACGGTACTAAAACGTATCAAATATCTTCTTTGTATGGCTTCATGCTTGGTAAAAATAAAATGATGTTAATCTGGGCACAGTCATTGACGTTCGCTGACACAATACACTCAATAAACAGGTGTGCACTTTAGGTCCACGATCATCAACAGGTCAGCATAGCTGCAGATTTGAATAGTATTGTTCGCAATAGTTGGATGGTTCTAGCCATGATGCTTCATTATTGCTTTAGCCTTTTCAAAAATCTCTGGCCCTATGCTTACATACATTCAATATCACATATCTGGATTCTAACTACACAGATCTTTAACTTACAGGTGATTTAGCTTGAGTGATTGCTGATGCAGTTTCTCTACAAACACCTTATGCCAGGTTAAAAGTAAAATTGTGGTTAAGGAGTGGTATCTGTGTAAGTTTATGAAATACCACCAGTCTAATGAGTTTGGTTTATCAGTAATATCAGGGGCTTCACTATAAATAGGGCGCACTGCTCCCTCTTTTCATAACAAGGTAGGCTGGGTGCAAACAAGAACAGTGTGCCTTACTCCAAATATTGTGCAGCCCCAAAGCTTATGCCCCAGGGGCACTGGATAAGTGAAAGGCAACAGGCAGTTTGAAGCAGCCGGTTTGCCTTATATTTTGTGGGTAGCACTGCGGCCTGCTTGTGGCCCTTCAAAGTCGCTCTAAACACATAGACCATTAACTCGATAAATATTCTTACGGCCTTGTGGGCCATATTATCAAGCAAGGGCGATACATTATCGCCGCTTTTATCGGCAGGAAACTGACGCCAAAGCGGGGATAATGGGCTTGATAATATGCCCTTGTGAATTCCCATAAAAGCCCAGGTTCTGGTGTTAACCTGGGCTTCTGAAGGGGACACACACGCATCTGCACCCCTTTGTGTAATACTTGACCCCCTTCTGTAATACAAAAAGTACCTCAGAGCTGCTGAATGCGAGCACACATGGACCGATTTCTTCACAGTGACTCGTGGCTGAGATATTAGCAGCTACATGAAAGGTCTATTTTAAAAACGTGAACCTATCTTCTTTTCACATTTTCCCCTCTAAATGTAGAACAATTATAAATGATGAATCTTCCTTCGAATACTGTTGGCATGAAGACAAGAGGGTAAAGAAAAACATTCTGGTATACTTTTCATCCTTGCCTCAAGGCCAGGATGTAATGTAGTTTGCACTGTTGAAATAACAAGGACTTTCTACTTTGAGCTGATGGTCTAGACTAATAAACGCACTGGGGCTCCAACCTGTGGTGTCTGCCTCTGTATGGAGTGTGTGAGGCACGGGGGATGAGGCATGCAAAAAAATACCTTCTTCGCTGCTGCACGTCTCTCCTCCGTCCTAACTCTCTGCCACCAGAAGCACCCTGGCTTATGGACTCCAGCCAATCACAATGCTGCAGCAGCAGCGTCGTAATTAGTCTGAGCGGCCGGTGCTACACAGCCTAGTGGATAACATGCCAAGTGCGCATGATTGTTTGAGCAGCACCAGAGGGCCGGCCAAGCCGTGATGCACACTTATGGAGGGACAGCAGATTACTCCTGCTGCCTCTAATGGCGGTGAGCCCAGCCCCATCCTGCCCGACCTGACTGGAGTCCTGCAAAGAAAATTAAAATGATAATAACTTCTAGTTATTATAATTTTCTTTTTAGTTTACACTGCTCAATGAGCAGTGTGGCAACAGTCCTCTGCCTTAGCGGAGGAGCCGCCACTTGCTGAAACACATAATCTAAACGTTGCCTCCATAATATGTACATTTCAGCATGGAACCAACAGAAAACCACAATCTACTAAAAACTTTCAGAGTGGAATGCAATGGAATAACCAACACTGAGAGAGTAAACTAATCTTTCTCAGATGCTTGCTATTCATGGCCAAGAAATAATTTGACCAGTTGTCTTTAATTACCCTGAGTGTACATAAACCAGGGGTGGCTCTCTACATTTTGAACAAGTGAAGCACTGAAGATGGGATTGCAGATCACCTGCTGAATGTGTGTTCAAAATCTTTTCAAAGAGTTTGCCACTCTTGAGCCTGTCTACAGTATATTTATTTGGGCTGTGGCTTTAGCTACACTTAGGTATTGGGTACTTCTCAATATAAAAGAATCACCATAAACAGCATGTCCCCAAGTGGCAGCAGCAGGACTTTAAGGATGCTGGTCATATCGCCTAAATGAAAATGGTGACAGAACTCACATATTCAATCTCTCATCCATTATACATAAGCAACAGTAACTTAGGCACCTGCTCCAGCAATATGTTTGTAACCTGTCACTCATTCCTTAACTGTTCATGTTCTGTGAGTGACAAAAGCTAGCACTAAACTACCTTGCTGAATCTGTTTGCCAGGGACCAGAAAATCAAACATTGCTGCCTTCTGTGAGAGAGAGAGACATTTGCTTTGCTACCTCCATGCTAAAGCTGTTCAATGAGGAAGAAAATGTTACACTGTGCAGCCTTATTAGTGTGTGTCTTGTGATTGGAAAAGCTTGTTTTACTGGTCCTCTGAAGATGGAAAGCTTACACTCTTTCTGTACAAATTGAAACTGCTCTATAAAGAACATTTTTGTGGCCATAACTATTTCATCAACTTACGAAAAAAATAAAGGTCATATTTGTTGGAAAATGGCCCTCTCTGAAGGGTCACCCCAAATGTTTTTCCTTCCTCTTCCTATTTTTCTGACCTTCTTTTTGTTGGCCTTAGGACTCTGAACACTTTATCACTGCTGCCCAGTGATAAATGCATCTGCTTCTCCCCTAAACATGGTTAGATTGGTTTATCCACAATTGTGATATGTAATTTATCTGTAAGTCCCTAATAGAGTGCACTATCTGTACCCAGGAGGGCCTTCACATTAAATGCTAATAGTGGGCCTGCAGCACTGAATTTGCCACCCACACAATGTAGCCCTTTAAACATTTCTCAGGTATGCCACTGCAGAGCCTGGTTATGAAGTTTACTGCCATTTCAACTAGGTAAAATACCTACATTCGTTTTTCATTATTGTGCGGCCTACCCCTCCTATAAGTTAACATTGGCAATTACTCATTACACTTTCAAGCAGTAATTTCTGATTGCAAAGGAGTTGCTCTATAATGTTTTATATCTTTGGAATATTAATGATAACTCCTCTTTACCTGTAAAGTTGAAATTAACATTACTATTTTAGAAATACCACTTTTAGAAAGTTGGTTTCCCTCTGCTCCTAAAGCTCTGTGTGCCTGCACCCTGTATCCAATACACGTCTTGGGTGGGTGAAAGTTTGACTTTGTGCGTTCCCTTTAGACAGCCACACACAAAGGAAGCTTAGGTGTGTCTGAGGGCCCATCTGTATCCTGATGGCTCATCCTGAGCAGAATGGGAGTAGCTGACACTTAGACCTGAAACGGCAGTGTCCTGTCACATAAAGGATTGATTACCCCCCTGTTGTGAGTCTGGAGCCAGGGCTGAAAAGAAAGGGTCTATGTGCACTTCAAAGGCCCTCCTTTGAAGTCAGCCCGACTGCAAAGGCACAACTGGGTATAAGTACTGGTCTTTGACCCCACCAAATCAGATGCTTCTAAATCTGTAAAGAAACTCTGTCAAAGGGACTGCTGTATTGCTACAAAGACTGTCAGTAAGCTGGACTAATACTCTGGAAGAAGTGATTTCTGCTGCACTACGCTGCTACCTGCTGCTTTCTGACCCTGTTGAGGAAGAGCTAGACTCTGCCTCGAACCTAGAGTGATCTCCTAGGGCTTGTTTGCTTGTCTCCTCTTACTCAAGACTAAGGGATATCAAGCTCTCATCAGCTGCTCCTGTGCCTGGTTGTGCCTAGCTACTTGCTCTAGTTGATCTGACCCATCTCCTGACTGCGTGTAGCAGAACCAATACATCGTCGCTGCTGCGGGAGCAGAATCAGCACATCACACTCGAGACCAGAGCATCGCCTTAAAGAACCGACGCATTTGAGCCAACGCCTAGCCGCTGGTTCAGTGTGGGAAGATCAACGCATGCCCTCAAATGCATAGAGAACCCCAGCACATTGTTTAAGGTACCAAAGTGTCTCAACTCATTGACTCATGACCACCACTGCATGAAAAATACGACCCATCACCTTGTCTGCAGGACTGAAACCGACACATTGCTTACAGCATCTCGCTGTTACGACCAGGATGTAAGATATTTTCTTCAGTAGGCCTTGCATTGCTCCTGTATCTGGCCCATGCTCCATGGCGGTCAGCCTGAACTCTTAACTTTGCCCCAATCTAGTGTGACCAGATAACCCCCATTGGTGCTTATTGCTTCTAAGCACTGCAGGAATGTTTAATTTTTAAAAATCCATCTCTTGACTTCTACTCATTGGATTCGTGTCATTGTGGTCTTGTTATGTTTATAAAAATCATATGTAATTTTTTCTAACTTGGTGTGGAGTCTTTTTGTGGTGTTTTTCTTGTGTTACTGTGTGTTGTACACATACTTTACACATTGCTTCTTAAGTTAGTCTTGTCTGCTCAGTGCTAAGCTACCAGAGTGTGAGCACAGAATAATTTATGGTGTGGAACTGACTTATCCCTGACAAGGAGTGTGATCCCTACTTTGACAGGGTGCATAACCCTGCCAACTAAAGACCAAATTTAATTTAATAATACTGAATGCACTTTTATAACATGCCCTATGAACCGGGGAATGATTTACAATATTTGATGGGAAATATCAAGACCTATAATCCTAAGAAGGGCAGTATCTGAGCACCAACACATGTTGACTAAATTGACCAAGTCTTCTGTTCTTAATCTTGTGGCTAAAATCATTTTAAGTCACCACTATGCCATTATGATACACGTCTGGCAGTTTACCAATCATAAATGTCAACATGTCAATGTGTGATGGTTCAACACCTTAATTGATTACATTACATTATAGTAATTCTACAAGAGATGTGGGTGTTTATTGCTGATTTATTTTACTATTTATAATTGTATTTTGGTTTACAGAGAGAATACATCATTTAACTCTTCTCACACCCTCTGTCAACTATCTGTGTAGTGCTTGTCATGTGTGTGTGAGAGAATTATGTGACGTTTCTACTACTACTGACATCTGTCCTTTATTTATTATTTGTGTCATGGACATTAGTGCTGCTCCTGTTCATGCCGTACCTTTGTTGTGTTGTGAAGCTCATACCACTCTCATCCAAATGTGACATTCTAGCCAACAGCACATTGCATGCTGTGTTTTAGCCCAATATCAAAAGATAAACCTTCCAACATTGGGTAAAGGTAAAATGTCAATCCCTGCCTAGTGCAGGGGCACCTCGCCACCCCAACTCTGAACTTTTATGCTGATTTCTCGGTCAGCCTGACTACTGGGGAATGCAGCCTGAAGGCATTGTGTCCTCCTGCTGGCTCCATCTAATTGGAACTGCTCACAAAGTATTAGAACTTCTCTCCATCTCTTTGTTATCAATTCTTCTACATGAGTGGAGTTTTGTACCTGTTGTTCGGTATACAAATAGACAGACTATGACTATTACATCCTTAATGTTTCTATGGTTATTCTTCCCATTTTATCATACAACTTTAAAAATCCACATCTCTTTTTTTTAAAGTTGTTTGATTCTGTTTGAACTTAGCACATCATTCTCCTGGGATCTGGGTGCTGCTGGTGCCATTGCTACCAGGGTCAGGAAGAGAGGCACAAATATGTGTGATGTGTCATAACCAGTCTGTTTATTAAGTTGGTAGAGGTAGCCAATTGTCAAATCAATAATTAATTTTCTGATGAATGGAAGACTTACAGTATACCAAAAGTTGCATTTTTCATTAGAATTCCAATAAGGAAATATTAGGTGAGAACACCTGCAGTGATACCAATAAGTGCACAGTCGACCAGTAATTATTCATGAAAACATGGTCTAGATCTGATCAAATGCCTTCCCTTAGTCTAAATCCTGTGAGGCCTGGGCAAAGGCTAAACTCTAACCCTGTGCGGTGAACTCCGCTTCGCTCGCAGAGTTTGCAGAGTTTCCCACACTCTGCATTACGCGGAGCTCGTGGAGTTCCAAAAAACTCTGCTTCACGGAGCAGAGTTGTCTTTCTCGCTCGCGTTCACAAACGTCAAGTTGGCGAGCATGAGCGAGGAAAATCCACCTCCCAGCGAGATTTTTCCTCATAGGGGGGTCAGGATTCTCATTGCGAGTGGTCGCGTATGCTTGCGACCACTCAGATTGAGAAACTGCCCATGTGCGTTGAGAAAGCTCCCACTCGAGTAAAAAATCTACTCGAGCGGCAGAAAAGGTAAGCTTGCGCTGTGCATGGTGCTATTCGCAATGATTGCACAGAGCGAACAAGCATCCGGCACTGTGTAATCACTGTGAACAGCATTTTTCTACTGTACTCCGCCGCTCGTGGAGGTCCGCGTAGTGCGACGGAGTTTTTTTGCACTTTGGGTAGCTTTGCGTAGTGCAACTTCGCGAACTAGGCCCAGGGTTACCTAACTCATCAGATATTAAGACCAGGTTACTGAGTGCAGAGCATCTACAAATATGACATATTGGGCCATATATACAATGAAAAGGAACTGTGATTTCCAAATAGCGACTCTATCTGAATCGCTATTTAGAAATTGCTATTCCTTATTTATGCAACTTTTTTTTCATATTTGCAAATCCTAGTGTGTCGCAAATTGACATACCTCATAAATATTAATGAGGTAGGTCACAGTTTGAAACCCATTAGGAATCGCAGCCATCACAGGGATGGTGGCCTGCTGAGGTCAGCAGACCACGATGTCTGTGATGGCCTTTTGATAAAGTTTTTTGTTTGTTGTTGAAATGCAGCCCATTTTTCTTAAAGGAAAATGGGATGTGTTACAACAACAAAAAATATTAAATGTTTTGTTTTCATTTATTAAGAGCAGGCAGTTGTCAGTGAGACCACTGCCTGCTCTTAAAAAATATTTCCACAACGTTCACAAAGTGAAAGGGGTCCCGTGGGGACTCCTTCCAATTTGCAAATGCATTACCACCAACTCTGAGTTGGTGGAAAAGTACAAATGTTTTGCAACCGCATTTCAATCATAAATCATTTAAGCATACCAGGGCGATTCAGTATTTGGAAGGCACACCCTAAACATGCTCCTTCCAAATATCAAATTGCAAAACCCAAATTGTGATTCCGTAACAAGTTACCGGATCACAATTGCTTTGTACATATGACCCCAATTTCCAAGCAATAGACTCTTGCATTGTCTTGTCATACATAATTGGTGTTTTGAACAAGTGTATTAGGCAGGAAATATGGCTGATAACCATTTCTGGTGAGGAGTATATTTTAGGAACATCCAAAAGGTCAACTTTATTGGGTACTGTGGTTCAGTATAATTTGCAAAGGTCATGGCCAGATTACAAAATCCTGTGACCAGTTCGCACAATTATTGGCTTGGAGAAGTACTGGATGAACAGGGGCGTGTCTCATTATGGCATCAACGGCCATGCCCTGCAATTGGAATCTACACGTCACTTCTCAAAGCTGTACCCATAAGGTCTGGGGCACATGGAATGGGTTCAGGGAACTGGCAAGGGCAAATTAAGTGCCATTGTCTGAGGTGCAGAGCAAAAGCCTGTGTGAAGGGTTCAGGTTGATGAGGACTAACTGCCAGACTAGCAGATGCCTGAAGTTCACACCCTTCACTTGGCATCCCACGAGCTGCTAAAATCATATTTTGTGGCTTCAGTGGAATGGACCTGGGGCATTTCTGACAAGCATAATCTAAGCTCTGTGCCTGTTGTGCTCAGCTGACGACCATGCATACTATGTGATTGGTCTTAAGGACTGGGAGCAGGCATGGCCTTTAGCCATGTGGAATGTCTTCATGATATTAATTCCAGTTTTGTTTTAGTTAACCATTAAGAATGCATGTACAGCAAATCATACGTAAGTGATTCAAAGTTCAAAATATTTATTTATGTTGTATAAGTTTACTTCTTCCAGACTGCTAATGTGTTTTTCCCATTCATTGGCGTGCAGGTCTTGGAATTTCTCAAGACTTTTCTTTAAATAGAAGAAGGTATTTTGTCATCAACTCATGTCATAAAAGTTTTCTTGTGTGTGACGCTCAATCTGTTGTTGCTGGTTCGCAATTTGATTTGGTCCAGTTGCTAGAGGGTTTGATGTTTTAGAACTGTGCCCTCAATTGTCTCCAATGGTCCTGTAGGGTGAAATCTTGGTTTCTTACTCGGTCAGGCTGGGGGTCAGAAAGCACAAAGTGACTGTGGTCCTGCTTTTGCTGTAGTCACATTCAACGGCTCAGTCACCTTGCATGAGCAGCAGCTCACCTTGCCTGAGCACGACCATATCCTTGCCTGAGCATGACTATATCCTGTGAGCATAAGGCATAGAGGCAGGCGGACTTGGTGCAGGAAAGATTTTAAAAAACTGTGCTCGAAGACTTCACTGAAATCAGGCATAACTTTCAAATCTTTGACATTAATTGAAATATCCCTATATTAAATCAGGTTAGTGTTGCGATGGGTGAATGCAATGCCAATGAATGTCATGATATGTGCAGGCCCGACAAAGGCAATATCAGTAAATGCAATGTGAACGTATGCCACAGGCTGTGCCCACATGCTCTTGTCAATGCAATGTCAAAGTGTACCATAATTTGTGCCCTCATAGCAGGGCCAACATCAGCAATAATGATACCAAAGTAAGTCATAATCCCTGCTCGCACCATAATATTATTGTTGCCAAATAAGAACAATGTCAATGTACGTTCAGACCAAAGCAAACATAACTTTGTCAACACCAGTAAGAATGATGACAAGATGACAACTTTATGCAGAATGTTGATAATGTCAATGCAAAGAATACAAGTGGCTGCCATATTTTCCTTAGGAGTTTCAATGAATTCACATCATTGCTATCGGACTCACCCAAGGTGACCTACCCATCAACCCTAAGTCAAAGATTCGTGGTCAGACAGATCCTGCAACCCATGCCCACGCTTATCGAGTCACATATACACTGGCCCACATTAGCTCTACCCAAGATCGAGATCTATCTGTGTGCTTATCAGATGCACACATGCGATTGTTTTATGACTAAGATGCTCTTTAAAAATGTAGAGAACATTTTATTGTACCTCATGAACTGCATAAATTGACAGCCAAATCTTTGTACATTGAGAGAATACGAGCAGGCACATTGTATCCAGGCTCTTCTGGCTTCAGAGTTTAATTAAACCAAATTGTTCCTACTTTGGCAAATGCCTCTTGTATTTTCATTCATTTAAACATTTAAATATCCGAGCAACATTACAATTGGTTTTAGCAATCAGACAAACACAACAGAGTTGTTGTTACAAAGTATTGTATTCAATCTTAAATCTAGCTCCAATAAAGTGCTTATGACCTGTCATATGAAGTGTTATTTACCATACTCTAGGATTTCATAAACAGCATCACATACCACTTTACTTCAGGCATCATCGATGAAGCCACTGTGATGATATGGGTTCACTACGATGAAGCCAGTCTGCTTGATGTAGTGTAGAATAAATAAAAAGTGCCTCTATTGCAATGGACTGTTGAGCACAGGACAGGAATGTTAACCCCAGCATCAAATGCTTGCTAGGAACATATGAATAGAAGATAAAGCAAACCCTGTGTGAAAGGATGCTGAGCAAATGATTATAAGGTCCTTTGAACGTGCCAAATGGACACACTTACCCAGTGTAGTCTTGTGGTATGGTTTATCAATGTAGTGCCTGGCCACATAGATTTCCATGTTGTAATATTGGGATAAGCATTGCAAGAGCTAAACTAGATGACATGATAGTGCAATATGCATACTAATAGCTGGAGTAGCAAAAACAATCTTCAATATTACAGGGAGAAAAATGGTTCCTGAAAATGTGCTTTTTTGTGTGCAGGTTTCAAATATCAAACTAACTGGCACGCTGAGAGCTTGGGCTGTATTACGAAATAAGGACTTTGATTGCTAATTTAAGAATGGTCTACTCCACTGGTTTGAACTGGCTCTTGTTTTAAATAGTTAAAGAGCTGGAAAAGTACTATTTTACCACCTTTGAAAATGGTAAATAGGTATTTGTCATGGATATTTTAAAGGCATTTGCTTTATTTGGATGGAAAAATAGCAACAATTGTTGAAATGCCTAAAATAAACAAAAGAACTGTTGTACCAGGCCCTCTTTGCAGGGTCATCTCATAACATTTTGCATTCACCACTCCTGTTTTCTGAACAAGTTTTTGTTGGCTTTTAGAACTCTGCACACTATACCACTGCTAAACAGTGGTAAAGTGCTTCTGCTGTTTCCTTTAAACATGGAAACAGTGGCTGATACACAATTGGTACATTTAATTTACTAATAAGTCCCTACTAAATTGGTATTATAGGTATGCAGGGCCTGTAAATGAAATGCTACTAGTGGGCCTGTAGTATTAATTGTGTCACCCAGTTGAGTAGCATTTTTATAAACATGTTTCAGGTCCACCATTGCAGACTGTATGCAGGTTTAAACTTTCATTTTGACCTGTCAAAGTAAACATTTTTGCCAGGTTTGAACCTTCCTTTTTAATACAAATATGTCACTCCTTGAGTAGACCCTTAACAACCCATAGGCACAAGGTGCAGTGTATTTAAAAAGGTGGGCATGCACTTTTAGGTTTTACATGTCCTTGCCCTGAAAATCGAACACCTTTGTTTTTCACTACTGTGAGGCTTATCTCTCCAATAGGATAACATTGGATGACCTTATCATATTTAAAAAGTGATGGCATTTGGTTGGAAGCAGGTTGGAATGTCTTGTATGATGTCTGAGGAATTTTTATTTAAAATGGTAAAGTCAGATTTTAAGTCACAATTCTGAAAATGCCACTTTTAGAAAGTTCCCATTTTCTTCTTCCAACCCTTTTGGTACCTATAGCCCGTTTCCTGGGTCACATGACTAGGTGTAGTTGGCCTTTATATGTTCTTGCCAGACAGCCACACAAGCCTGGGTGTTGCAAGGATGGGCCATCCAAAGCAGGGTGAGAAGCGGAGTTGGGCACAGCCCTACTTGCACTTCAAAGACAGTGCTTCAGTGCACACACAAAGAACTCACTAGCCTATTGTGACTGCAAACAGACTGGAACCAGTACAGTGAGGCAGAAAATTCCAAGCACCTCTGTGGTGGTAAAACTCCAGAAGCTTCTCTCATTTCAAAGCTAGCACCAGGTAAAACAATGGGACCTTCAGAGAACTCTTCAGATCTCTTCAAGACCTGCATAACAATCAGAAGGACAACTCTGCTGCCGCGCTGCAGGAAGGACTGATCTGCTGTTGGAAGGACTGCCCTATTGCCCTGCTGAAAGAAGGACTACCCTGCTGCCCCGAAAGGAAGACTGCACCTGCTCCTTGAAACTAGAACCACCAAAGTCACTCCAAGGGCTAGCTGACTGGCCTCTTGTTCTCAGGTACAGGTACATAATCAGCTCCAGAGAGATACCCTGCACCTGCCTAGCTGCCAAGACCACACTGGACCTTGCTGGGCCCTGCTGCTGGCCTCTGCTGGGGTGAGTCTTAATCCCCAAGAGATACCCCGCAGATCCTTAACCCTTGGCTGGCATCAGTGTATACCCCTCCAGGCCTAATTGTAGGTTTCCTCAGAACCGACGCAGCACATCACAACTCGATGAAGTGTGACGCAGTGTGACACAAGACTTCTCATCACAGCACCTAATCGATGGCCTTATCGAAGCAGATGCATTCAACGCAACTCTTCAAAACCTTCACAGCTCATCATTGGAACAGATGCAGCTTGATGCAGTACCTCACATTGTAGCCCTCGCAGCTCCTCCTCAGAATAGACGCAGAGCAACACAACTCCATGCAGGACCTCTCATTACAGCTCTCATGGCTCCTCATTGGAACCAACAAAGGGAAGCGCAATACTCCACATCATGTATATATGATACAAGTCTCAGTGGAACTTACCTGGTCACTGTGTATGCCCACACTGCATCACAGTCAGCCTGAAGTTGTAACTTTCTCCCAGTCAAGCATGACCAAATAACCACAGTTGGTGCGGTGACATTGCATAGCTCAATTTCTAGTGACTAGATTGTTGTTCTTTTGGTGTCAAATTATTTATTAAATTGGACTCCATTTTTTTGGTGTGGAATTTTCCTTGTCTTGTGTTTTCACTTTATTGCTTTTTGTGTGCTGCATACATACTTTACACATTGCCTTTAAGTTAAGCCTGACTCTTTTTGTGCCAAGCTACCAGAGGGTTAAGCACAGGTTAGTTTAGTGACTGTTTGTGGTTCACACTGACATAGATTGAGGTTGTTGCTTGAGAAGGGCTCACACCCACCCCAACCAACAAACCAATTAATCACAATGACATTACACAACAACATATTCAAAGCAACATAGCAACATAACAACACAAATAAAACATAACAAGGAAGAAGACAACAAAACATGAACACAACACAGCAACAACAGAACCATACAACAAGGTCAGATTTCAATAGTGCAGGACAAGAGAGCAACATCACAAAAAGCAACACATCACTGCCACAACAAAATACCATGCAACAAATGTTCAAGGACATTCTTGCCCTAAACTTTCCCCTCCACAAATTTGCTTTCATAATTGTTGGCTTTGGCCCTTTTGGCAGGTTCAGCCCGAAACGTTTTGGGTTCTCCTAGCCTTTTTCTGTAACTTAGTGTTGGTGATTTTAGGCCTCTGCGCACTTTAGCACTGTGGGCCAGTGTGAAGTGCGTGCGCTCTCTGTGTATGTGTGGTGAGACTGGCCTGCCCTCCCATAGGAATACATGCGGGAAGATGTGTGTCCCTGGTAGTTCCTGGTATGAGAGGTGTGCTGGGGCGAATTAAGTATGTGCAAACTCGTGGGAATAAATGCTGCGCAATGGTGTGCGCAGACTTATTGTGACTATAGGAGAAGTGCCACTTTTAGAAGTTGGCATTTCTGTGTGCAGTGTGTCTGCCTGCCTGATGTGAATTGCATGTCTGCATTGCGATTGACAGGGACTGGCTGGTGTGCTTGGCATCAGGAGCCAGGGTGGGTCTGCCCGGTGGTGAATAGGGAGATCTGCATGTAGATGGGAGGGAGGAGTTGCACTCAGGACCTGAATAGGGCTGTACCTTCCCTCCACAATTCTGGCTCCACCTCCTGTGGTGCGTCTGATGTCCCTGGCATGTCTTGTGAATAGAGGGGAGCTGAGCAAAACAAAGTGCTCCTGAACCAGTTGTATCTGGTTCTCCCCTTGCCCTACAGTTGTAGAATAAAGGAAAAATGCTGTATAAAAGCAGGAGCTGTGACCCCCTGAGGTTGTTCTCTTTTGGAATCCTGACAGATGGGGGCTTGCTGCTGTTGGGGCCCAGGAGGGACCGCCATGGGGGCTGCCTCCTTGCTTGAGTGCCCTGTGTGCTGGCCCCTGGGCCCTACATTGCCTCCCTGATGCCCAGGACTTCTTGGACCTTTTACTTTTACTTTTCCTTTGCCAAGGCTTGATGGGGCCTTCCAACGTCTGGGGAGTGCCCAGAGGAGGAGCAAGCAGGATTTGCAGTGCAGCGCTGCTGGAGTAGAGAGAGGGGGAATCCCCAGCTTAGGGATTCCCCCGAGATGCGAGCCTTGCTGGTGCCCACCCTGCTTATTTTGGTAATTAGAGCGGATGCCCACCCCCGTTATGGCCGATACTTATATGTTAATTGCGCGGGTGCCCACCCCGCAACTTTTCCGTTATTAGACGGACGGAAGCAAAAGTGCGGTCGAACACCGAGGAGAAGCCGGGCGGTGTGCGTGAGAGGAGAACGGTAGCCTACCCCACCTCCGCGAGTGCCGGTAGTAAGTCCCGAGGCTCCCTGGAGGGAAACCCGAGTGAAGAATGGGAGGCTGCAGCGCAGGACTTCCAGGAGAAAAGGGAAGCACCGCGCCGCGAAGGAAATGCTGCCGGTTCCCCCAGCAAGGCTCTTGTGAGTGTGAGAACCCCGCCCACCACCTGTGAAGAGACCCGGCCCCCGGGAGGGGGACCGGGTGGAGAGGAGAATGGAGCATCGCACCACAACAGCCGGTGAGTTGCGCTCCGCAGTGAGTCTGAGTGTTGGTGCCAGTTGGAAGGCACAGAGCATGAGCGGCCCCGTCTGGCAGCGGGCCGCTCCTCTGTGTGCCATGAGTTGCCCAGAGCCCGTGTGGCTCCCACGTTGGGCATTGTGGTGTCCCGAGCCCTGAGTGGCTCCAGCGACAGGGGGTATGTTTATTCCAGAGCGTAGATGGCTCGCACTATTGGCCATACATGTTTACAGGGCCAGAGGGGCCTGTATTCTTTCCCAGTGCTTGGGGACATGATTATTTTCAGAGCCTTGGTGGCTCCAACGATGGGCATATATATTTCTAGAGCCTAGGTGGCTCCAACAGGGGCACAGTTTATTCAGATCCCCAGCCAGGCCCAGAGGGCACAGATGTGACAGGGCCCATTTGTCCTATCCCCAGCTGCGCCACACCAGCGCAGGCAGCTACGACGTTTTTGGAGCAATTCTTGAGAAATTCCCTGAGAGGGACAAAAGTGGCACAAGAGGTGCCAGGCCTTCCTCATCGTTCCCAGCTGAGCAGCAATTAGTGCCAGCTGCATCGTTTAGGCCCTCACGTTATGATTCTCAGCTGCCCAGCAAGTAGTGCGCAGCTGCTACCTTTAGGTTTGCGCAGCGGCGCACTCTTGACTTACGCTGCATAGGCAGCAGCCCTGACTTTGTGGACATAGGGCATTTGAGCCCCCCTTTTTGAGATGGCCAGTTGGCCAGGGGGATGGTTAGATTTATAGGGCGCCAGGCCCTAATGTGATTTATGTGCTAATGTGATGTGGTGCTAGGAAATTTAATGCATTTAGTATGTTTTATGCACCCTGTTTTATACCTCTAAAATGTGGTTTATGTTTATGAAGTTGTTCTGCATATCATGGTTTATGCTAGTGAGATTATGTTTCACTGTGTGACTTTGCCCCTAATGTATGTTATACTTAGGAGGTTAGGGTCTAATGTATCTAGACTTGAGAGATGATTGCATAATGTGTTTATGCTGGTGAGGTTGGCGCAAAATTTAATTTGCGCCTCATGTGAGACTGGGCATAATGTAGTTTATTATACAGGCTGATGCTAAGTACAGTGATTACCAGTGGTTACTGGTTGTACGTTTATGATCTGTTTTACTTTTACCAAGTCCGCTTTGTGATGGTTCTGACAGTGGTCCATGTGGCCCTTTCATGTGTACATAATCCCTTGCAAATATTGCCCAGTGCCAGTTGGCACAGTCTATATTGTGTGATTACTATTCTAAATGTGTTTTGAGAATACAAAGGCTATTTTTGATATAACCTTTTTTGGTGTGCCTGGGATGTTGTTGCTGTTGTGTGCGTGCGCAAATGCTTTACACATGGCCTCCGGGATAAGCCTAACTGCTCGTTCCAAGCTACCAAGGGGGTGAGCAGGGGTTATCTTTGGCGTGTAACTCCCAAGCCCTGACTAGAGTTGTGGTTCTGCCTGGATTTGTTGCAAGCCTTAGCCAACCAGAAATCCCATTTCTAATAATAATGTAGTGGTTAACGGTGTTTGTGTTGTAAAAGAAGATACACAGTCCAGCTGTATAGTTGAGTAATCCTTTATTGTAGCTTGGTTGTAGGATAGATGAGTAGGATAAGATAGAAGGTATAGATGCAGCCCCACCAGGAGCAGGCTCCTAGCTGCTCAGCCTGGGTTGACCAACTGACACTCAAGCCACAGAGAAGTACTCAGGCATTCTATGATGTCATCATACATTCTAGCCAACCTGTGCAGTGAAAAGAACTAAGAAGTAGTTTACTACAGTTTGCACTAAGCACACCCGTAATTACCACCAAAACATTAATAGCGCCACTTAAAAACGTTCTGTGATCCAGCACCCAAATTCTTGCACCCATATTTCGAGGCCTGCCTTACCCGCATATTTTAAACAATGGCAGGCATGCTAGCAAGCAAGCAATTCTGACCGTGCATTCACTCCCACGAGACAATGGTTGAATGCACAAGGCCTGATGAAGTCAGCACGATTCTACTCTGTTTTTGTTTCGTAATTCTTTATTGAAAGTTAAAGAGGAACAAATCAATATAAGTAACTCACAGCTGTCTATTATCATTACAGGTGCATGTGTGCATTTGAGAATGAAAACTCTACTCTTTGTATTTGTGACCCGCCTAAAATTATTTTCATAGAGAGTACCTAATAGCATCTGCATTTGAATGCCTCTAAATACATTTCTAACTTTAAATAGTGTAATAACTGCAATACAAAATGGTCCTCCTCAAGTACATGGGATTGCAATACTGATACCCGATATTGGCTTCACGGTCCAGTAGCATGACCTGGTGTTGAGTTAGAATTGACCAGAAACAAGAAGGGTCTGACCTTTTTTCCTTCCACAATGTGCCTTATGTGGGTCATATTGTAACTCAGAGCATCTCCGAATTAGTGAATGAGCAACAGACAACAAAGCTCGGGAACACAGATCATTTCTTTTATGTCTCTGTTTCTGAGTTGTGCTGTCTGAGATCATACAGTAACTCATGGCCTTTCATAGTTATTGTCTGCACTGTAGACATTGCAATAAAAAAAAACACAAAGGCATAAGCCGGTACTGTGTATGGGCAACACTAAAACTGGATCCTGGTGCTTTCCTCTGCGGCAAAACTCTGACATCCTGCAGCATCCCCGCAAGCAGAGATACATGCAGGCCGCAGACTCGCTTTACGCCGCCTACAAGCACACATTTTGCAACAGGGCAAACACTGGTGGTTGTTTTGCAAAATACATACACACTGTAAATCCAGGATGCAAATTATAACGTGTGATTAAGCATTACTTTAAACATCCACGCTAGCAATGAGGAAAAATGCTTAAACGTAATTTCCTTAAAAATACAAAAGCATCGATGCTCTTTTCGTTCTCAATACCATACGCTTCATACAGGACTGACACGACTTGAAAGTGAAATGATCTGCTCAAGGTCATACAGTAGAGACTGTGCCTGAGCTGGGATTAGTGTTCATTACAGACGCTGCAAATCTCCTGATTATGAAGTTATTGCTTCAGAACCTGGATCCGAAAGCTGGCCTCCTGGATGGGGGTTACACTGCAATTTTTTTCGCAATCCCCACCAACGAGAAGGCAGCTGGAGGTAATCCGAATACACATTTTCTCCTCTCATCGAGGAGGATTTAGTGCATGAATAAAAACAGCATTTTGCCTCCCACTCCTCCCCTCTAAAATACCTATTTAGGTGTAAATTGGGCCAGCTCTCAGTTCATGAATTACTGTAAGCCATATAAAGCAGAAAAAATGGTATTAAGGACAGAAAAAGAACTGGGTCAGGCGGGCCTATCTCTGCCTTTCTATAGTCTCCTACAGAGTGTCCCTAAGGGAAAAACACGGCATACTCACACAACAGCCTGCAGAGAATCATTTCTGTCTTTTTCAGAAGCTAGTCATGTACTGAATAATGAATCTACTTTTTAGTCGAGCACAAATTATATGTACGATCTGAAGATTCTATTTTTTTTTAATTCAAAACAATTGTAAGCAATTCATGGCTTTTATCGGTCATTAAATTATGTATCTTTCCAGATAAACAACAATGGTTACTAATTTTATCCAGGTCAGTTGTTTGTTACTCAGACAACGCGCAGCATTAGAAATACAAGGAATATTTGAAGGACCGCTGCACATGATTTCTTGTAGCAGTCTTTTGTTTTTGTTCCTGAACACTTTCTACAAACAACTAAGGAAGCCAAGGGTCATATTTTCTAAATAACATGTACTTATTGGCTTGACAAACTCACTCCTCAAATATGAGGCTGTCTTTTCTAAGCCTGGAGGTTCAGATTCCGAGGCAGAACCCAAAGTTTGGGGTAGATGAGGGGGTAGAAACTTGCCAAGACCGCAGGTGCTGGTCCCGCCTACCACAGCGGTGGGCAGGTACCAACTACTCCAATTGGGATTGTCACTTCTGAGTCGCATGACTATGGTGATGGGGTCCTCCTGACTTCAGCAGACTCTCAACTCTGAATTCAAGCCCCGTGATATTAGTATTGACAAGCATTCATCTCATAATGCCCACACATGTTAATGGAGAAAATGTTATTTCTTACCCTAATCCTGGAGTCGAAATATTAAAATACTCTATTGCTCATGTAAATTAATAGAGCTGGAGAACATAAGGTTACAATACTACCAGAGGATAGTAATCATGTGTTGTTCACAAGTTGCACCTCTTGGCCATCCTTTCTGCATAAGCTACTGCACAAGATTTGCTTCTGCCTCGCCTGTAGCCCCACCACCAGCAATCATTTAGAAGTGGCTATTTGCATACCAGGGGCCTGATTCTCAAACTGTATTTTATGTCATGTAAAGTTGTAGTTGTGCAACTCACAAACTACAAAATGCAATTCACAAACCTACAGCTAGAGATCTCTGACACGCAAATAGAAAACACTCATTCACAAAAGAATAAAACCTTTGTAGTTCACAAAATGACCTTTTAAAGTTACCTAGGTTGTGAAAGCGTCAAAACAGTCTTAAATGTTCCCCAGTCCAGATTTGGAGTAAGTTAAGCACCACACATTTTTATTTATTTATTTTTTTAGTTTTTTATTTGATGCGTTTTTATATAGCGCGAACTTTACCCGAAGGTGTCAGAGCGCTTCACAATAGGAACAGAACTGATACATGAGGAGAACATTACAAAAGCAAACGTTAAGTTACATGAGGCAAAAATGACAATTGTGAGCAAACAAAATACAAGAGGTAGCAAACGGTGCATTACAGGAGGAAAAAGTGACATGTGTGCAGGTTACAACAGCGTACAAAGTACAAGTAGAGGTATATTTCTGCAATAAATGGCAGACACTCAAGCACAAGAACAAACCTTACGTAGGCAATGGTGGCACTTGTGCAAGTATCTAAAGCAAACAAAATGTAAGAGGTAGCACGCAGTGTGTTACAAGAGAAAAGTGACGTGTGCATGTTACAAACGAGTACCAAACACAGGTAGAAGGATAGTACTGCAATAGCTGGCAGAACACACTGGGAAGGCACTTCCATAGTCATGGAGAAAAGGATTCTCTATAATAGAGGGTCTTCCTTCAGATAACAGAGAGGGTGTGTATTGCATTTCGAAGTGTCTTTAACCCCTTCCACACTCATGACGAGCTGGGCTCGTCATGCAGTAGCCTGCTCACACGCTCATGACGAGCCCAGCTCGTCATGTATAATGGGTTTTTGCATATTCCAGCACAGGGCTGGAACTCATCGAGCATCGATGTGGTTAAAGGAGTAGAACTTTGAGGTCAGTTTTGAAGGCCTGGGAGGAGGTGGTGGTCCGGAGCTGAGGCGGAAGTGAGTTCCAGATTCTCACCGCGTTGCCTGAAAAGGATTGGGCCATCGATCTTTTCTTCTTGATTGTGGGAGGTTCAAGCAGTAAATTTTCCGCATTACCTGATGGTCTAGACCCTCCAGAGAGTTTCAGTTTATTGGCCAGGTAGCAAGGAGAGGAGGAGTGCAAGGCTTTGTGGGTGATACAGGCAGTCTTGTAGATAGCTCTTGCCTCGATGGGAAGCCAGCGGAGGGTGGATAGCATGGGTGTGATGTGGTCGCTTCCTTCTGCCCCATAAATGAAGCGAGCTGCTGAATGGATAATAGATTTAAGGGGGGACAGGTGGGATTTGGGGAGGCCAGAGTGAAGAGAATTACAGTAGTCCAGTCTGGAGAGGACCAGCGATTGGACCAGAGTTTTAAGGTCTTGCTCCAGGAAGAAGCGACAAATTCCCCAAAGAAGGCGCAGTTGGTATCGAGCAGACTTTGCAATGGAGTTGATGTGGGAGATTAGATTGAGTTTTTTGTTGAGTATGACACCCAGGGATGTTACGCTGTCAACAATGATGGGTTTATTGTTAAGTAGATTCAACTGATCCAACCATGTTTGTACCGTGGGAGGAGAGAGTGAGGAGGAGAGGAGGAGGAATTCAGTTTTGGAGGGATTCAGAATCAGTTGATGTGTTGACATCCAGTTTTGAATGGAGTCCAGAGTCGAAATTAGGACGGAGAGATCGTGAGAGGAGGCAACTTTGAGGTAGGTTTGAGTGTCATCTGCGTAGAGATGATAGTGGACCCTGGATTTACTGAGGAGATCTCCCAGTGGTTCTAAATAGAGATTGAACAGTGTGGGTGCAAGTATAGAGCCTTGAGGAACACCTTGACCTACCACCGAAGGAGGTGAAAGACTGTTTGCTATTTTGAGCATTTGAGATCTATCAGAGAGGAAGGAAGCTAACCATTTATGCACAGTGCCCTCTATGCCCATTCTCTGTTGAAGAGTGTTGAGGAGAGTGTTGTGATTGACAGTGTCAAAGGCTGCAGTAAGGTCAAGGAGAATTAGAAGACAAGACCCTCCCGAATCGAGTATCCGCAGCGCGTCATCAACCACTTGCAGCAGGACGGTTTCAGTGCTGCAGTTTTGGATAAAGCCGGACTGAAAATTGCCAAGAAAATCATTGTCCTCGATATGACGAGAGAGTTGTTTCGCTACACATCTTTCTGTGATCTTCGCAAGAAAGGGTAGGATAGTAATGGGGCGGAAGTTGTTGAGGTCATTCGCAGAGGGGTGTGACCTGCCCAGTTTTAAAGAGGACAGAAAGGGAGCCTTGACAGAGGGAGAGGTTGACTAGAGTGGTCCAATAGGGAAGAGAATGGGTATAGAAGTCGATGGCAATGGCACTAGGGATGGGGTCAAGAGAACGATTGTAGGGCTTCGTTTCGTGGATGCAGTTGAGGAGGGCATCTTCAGAGCCAAATGACCAGTGATTTGCGCTCCTCTGGAGGAATAGGATGAGGGACCTGCTCCACCAGTGATTTCACTTTTTCGTCGAAGAATACAGCGAAATCCGCTGTTTTCTTTGTAGAATCCTCCAGCTTGGAGGTTGGGGGAGAGCAGTTAGTATTCTTGATGGGATCAAATAGTTTTTTGGGTCTATTTTTGGATGAATCAAGGAGGGTTCTGAAGTGCGACGCTTTCCCAAGGAAGATGTGCTTGTGGTACTTGGATCTTTCTGAACGAAGCGTGGTCAAATTATCGGTGGAGGGCGCTTGCCTCCATTGTTTCTCCAGGAGTCTTGGGTGTTTCCTTTCTTCATAGAGGGATTTGTTGAACCAAGGTGCTGAGGGAATGGGCCTTTTCTTTTTTCTTTGGAGAGGAGCGACGTTATTGATTTCCACTGCAAGGACTGTGAGGCATTGGGAGGTGAGTTCCCCAACATCTAGGTTCGGGTCTAGTCTTGGAAGTGACAGCAAAGCTGAATCAAAGAGGGAAACGGTGTCAATATTTTTAGTGTCACGGAACTAGGAGGTAGCCCTCTTAGGTTGGCCAAGAGTCATAGAGTGTGCAAGGTGAAGAGAGAATGGGATGAGAAAGTTGTCAGACCAGTCTACATGAATAGGGGGTAGCGATAGAAAGCATGCCTGCTTTAGAAATAACAAGTTCCACGATTGCTCCCTTGGAGTGTGTTGATTCTGTGCTGTGTTGGATAAGATCGTTTGCAGAGAGGAAGGTGGCCAGCGAATTCGCGGACGAGTCTTGCGGTAAGCCCCAGTGAATATTGAAGTCACCCACGAAGGTCTGATTGTCACTTTGGGAGTATTGGTTGCTTATGAAGTCAGTGAGTTCCTCCATAAACACAGAGCCGCTGCCAGGTGGGCGGTAAATGGCATGGAATCTGAGGGGTGAGTGGTGGTGTAGTGCGGAAGAACCTGATAGGAAATGCCCTACGTTGAAGGGAGTTTCTAAAAATGACTGCAACACCTCCCCCAACTTTTTCAGTTCTGTCATTTCTAAAAATCGAATAGCCTGTGGGTAATAGGGGGTCAAGCAGAGAGTGAGAGGTGTCGTTGAACCAAGTCTCTGTGAGGAAGAGCATGTCAATATTGTGAAAGGTGATGGTATCGGAGTTTTCAAGTCTGTGTTTTCTTGCAGATCTGCAGTTGTGGAGCAAACAGCGCAGCTCTGTCATGGCTGTTTTGGTGATGGAAGCACCTGGGCTATGAAGAGTGATAGGGATATTATACTTAGATGGGGGGTGCACGGGCGGGTTTAGGTGGATGCTTGGCTCTGACTGAGGAGATGGTCGGAATAGTGTAGATAGTTGGGTTACTCGGAGATGCAGGTTGAGGACAGGTGGCGTTCAAGGGATTGTGTGGATTAACGATGGTTGCAGACTATGCTTGGCTATACTGGGGTGGGGGGGTGAGGGGCATCTCATGGGAAGGTGAGATTTTCCAAAGGAGTAGAGGTGTAAGGAAAAGTGGAGATCTTGGAGCTTAAAAGTGAAATGGTAGCTACAAGCTAGGAGATGGAGGTGATAAGAGAGCCTAGCTTAAGTTCCAGAGAGAGTAGGGCAGAGCAAGGAAGGTTGTGTGGCTCGATGGAAACAGTAGGGGGTGGAATTGGTGGTGAGGACAGGACAGGAGGAGGACAGGCGGAAAGTTGGGGTCTAGGGTTCATAGGTAGGGTTAAGTGGAGATTGAGAGCAGGAGTTGGTGTTTCAGAGGTGCAGGGCGGGTTGTCTTTGTTGGCGTTGCACGAGGGAAAGGAATTAAGGACAAATTTAGGGGGAGATGGGTGTGTCTCATGGCGGTGGGGTAGAAGGAGAGGGGAGGACTGTGTGGAATCATAGGTGAGTAGGAGGTTAGGGCGGGAAGGAGGGGGGGTGGTAGGAGAGGTCCTGTCAGCTCGGAGAGGTGGCTGTGAGGGAACAGGCAACTGGCCGAGTGAGGTGGGTTGGGAGAAAGGGAAGTTGCATAAAGGAAATGGTTGTGCTGGGCCCAAGGGAGGGAAATGGAAAGGGTTACCAAGGGGGGGGAGGGGGTAGCATAGCAATGCTGGAGGAGTGGGGGGAAGGAGAGAGATGCAATGGGTTTGTGGAGAAATTGGGGTAAATAGCAACGGGAGGAGGGGGTAGAGAATAGGGGGAGAGGGAGGAATAAGGGGAGCGTAATGAAAGTTAACTGGGGGAGAAGGTTGGAAGAGCGGTGGACTAAAAAGGGGGGTGGCAGGCAGGAATAGGTGGGAGGAGATGCGATTGGAGTACCGGGACGGTGCAGATTGGACGAGGCGCGAATTAGCTAGAGGTAAGGCTGAAGTGCCAAAGGGGGGTGTACTGTGAGGGGGGAGGAATGTGAGAGGAGGGCACAGGAGAGGGGGAGGGTTGATGGCCGATCTGTGCTTCTCGGGGGTGCAGCCTATTAGACTGTGGGGGGGTCAGGGGAGGAGAAAGGGAGAAATGGGTTGAGCTAGATGGAAAGTCAGGGGATGACCCGGTTGCAGAAGAGGGGAGTAGGGAGGGGAAGAGGTGGTCAAAGAGAGAGAGACAGGGGTCTTTTCCTTGGATCATGACAGTACCGTTGTTATAGAGCGATATAGTAAGGGAGCCATTGAAACACGCAGATGGGAAAATTTTTAGTTGCTTCCCAGGAGGGATAGAGGAGGAGGTGACATTAAGGGAATTATATAAGCTGGTGGACCAAGAGAGGGTGTTGTGAGTGAAGAAAATAGGATCGTTTTTGAGCCTCCCAAACCGGCCATTGTAGAATTGATCAACAAAAAGGGAATCAGGGAAACGTTCAATAGTGTTATGCTTCAATCATTTTACTGAAGCTTTCATCTGGTTGGGAGGATAAATGATTTTGTAGCAGTTGATTCCAGCCTTAACTCGAGTGGTGGCCATATTGGGACAAAGAGGAGGAGGAGGAGGAAGGGGGGGATAAGAGAAGGGTGTTACTAGGAAAGCCGTGGTGAGGAGAAGTAAAAGGACGTAGAGGGGGCACATATTCCAGACGTCGGGTGAAGATTGCTGAACTAATGTGCCATCCGGAAGGTGAGGTGTTTAGGCACATATTGCAAGCAGAAAAAGATGGGGGGCTTGGAAGTCTCTGTGGTTTAGCTGGTATTTGTTGGGCCCTTCATTTAGGTATACATGATGCCACCTGGCACTAGATGATATTTACAAAGGGAATTGTTTACATATGACAGGGCCAACTGGACCACTGTCAGAGCCATCACAAAGCAAATTTAGTGAAAGTAAAACAGATCATAAACGAACACCCAAATCACATTCGGCACCAACCGCATCGTACGCCTATAATCTCAACAGACTAATATTGGACCCTAACCTCCTGAGAATCACTAACATTAGGGGCATAGAGCACAGGGTGGAACAAAATCTCACTACCATAACCAAAATATGCACGACAACCTCGTCATCATGAAACCACCTTTAGGGGTACTCAGAACAGGGTGCGTAAATCATACTACTTGAAAAACATTTCATACTACAGGACAAATATTTCCTAGAGCCACAAAATCGTAATAAGGCCTGAAGCCCTGTATCCAGAATGTCAGCTGGCACTAAGTGCTGCACAGCTGTGAGGTAATAGGGCGAAGTAGAGCATCTCACTGTTAACTGAATCAGAACTGACCCCACCGATAGAGTGGCCTAAACGTTGCAGCTGGCACTACTTGCTGCACAGCTGTTAGTGGCCTAAACGGTGCAGCTGGCACTACTTGCTACAAACGGTGCACCTGCACTACTTGCTGCGCAGCTGTGAATGAGGGAAGGGCCGCCAGGGCACTCAAAGTGTCATTTTAGTAGATAGGAAGAAACGTTGCAGCTGCCCGTGCTGTTGCTGCACATAAACTATTGCCCGATGGTAATGGTTTATCAGCAGCACAAGGGCGATGTTAAGAGGAGAGTTCCTGAACCAGATCTGTAATGATTGTGTGCTACGTATTTAAGGTAGGGCAATGACATCCGTTCCACAACCGTTATGAACCTGCATGCGTTAGCTTTGCAAAGATCTGAAGATACTGTGCCACTATGTGGCATACTGTTAAAACCGCTCTGATCCCTTAATTTGGTCGGAATTCCCAATAGAAATATCTGAAAGAAGCCGCTCTGGGACAAAGGAAAAGACAGCCGGGAGATTATGCCACCCTTTTGACATCAGGCAAATAGACGCTGGCTTGCGTTCTGTTAACAAGCTACTCCAATCCCTGGTTGTTGTGTAGGTTCATCCGCGCTTGGCGAGGGTGCTAAGTAGCTACCACGCTTTAGGCTTCCGGGAGATGCAGAGTCTGCCTGCTGTGGTAGCGACTGGGCCTCTACCCTTGCTGTGACCACTTTTGCTTTAAGGCACTGCACTGCTGGGCTATGCGCTCAGGATGTCCTTATGTCTGCCATTTTGTAGTCAGGCAAGCATGTTTATACCGATTCGAACAACAAGGGGTGCACAGGTGACATTGCTTATGGTGTCAACAGCTCCGTTATAGATACATCAGGTGGCCGCTTACGTTGTTTGGTGAGTTGGAGTGCCGGTCCGAACCTTATCACAGGCTTTGTTTGGCAGGCGCCATTTTGCGATTCGGTTCTCGGTAAATGGCAGTTTTGGTTTCGATTTCGAGCTTCTGTTTCAGTTGCTCGAACTTAACTGTTTCAAGATCATGACTCTGACCGGGGGGGGGGGTGATTCCGCATAGAAAAGCAAGCCTTTGCTGGTCACCCGCTTGCTTCTGAAACAGTTTTTGCTGTGTATTTAACTACAGGATCACTTCAGGGGAGAGCCCAGCACCTCTGGATCGGCCCGCACTCTATGCGTGTGTAGGCTTAGGGGATGCTTTGCCCTCCCTGATGAAGCCTCTGATGTTGCAGAGAGCACACAGACCCTGGAGCGGGTCTCCGTCCACGGAAGGTGCCCCATTCCCAGGGCACACTCACCTCGCTGCCCTGATCGCGCTGGCAGAGCTGCCTCCACTGTGCCCGGCTCCGGCACACCGGTTCAGCGGCTCCACCTCCGGTGCCCCTGGGGCTGCAGCTCAACTGTCTGTGAGGAGCAGCCAGCCTTGGGCAGCCTTACACAGCCACACACAGTGGGGTTTGTGTGCCGAGCATTCCGGCCAAACTCTCTCCCCCGCCGTCCCCTGCAGGCCCGCGTGTCCGCGCCCCCGATACCCAGAGCCGTCCTCTGTCCCGGTGGCTGCCTCAGCACGGTAAGTGTGGCGAACCATTGGGACTGCAACACACTTCCATAGAATAAATGGTTAGTATTGATGATTACGTTAATGTATTTTAATTACTTTATAATTCAAACACACATTTAATTTGATGACTTAATGTGCTGATATTTGTTCTAATTAATTCCATGTCAATGTTAAACATTGTATATCATATCACATTTATATTGTACATTAAATGATTTTTTAAATGAATCATCATTACTACAATTCTTTATATTTTCCCATAAGTAAGTCACCACTCAAGTACCTCACGTCTGCAGAAAGAGGTGAAAATGTACTACTAGTAACTAATAGTAACTTGGCACTCATAGTAGTGGCTTTACAATCATAAATTCTGTTTAGAAGGCTCCACCGCCTCATTTAAGGGGGTGGAGGCATATACGGCTAGATTCAGTTGTAAACCTCCACTTGGATGTAGTGAATAGCAATGAAGTTACAACTGTATGGAAGTAGATCTAGTTATAAGTAAATATATGTTTATTTATATTTGTGAATCTAGTCATAGAAGCTTACTTTGCCTATTTCCTGTTTTGGTTTGTTTGAATCTCTTCATCATCAAACAATAATTGTTTCCTTAGGTTCACCTTTACAGATGCATGAAATACCCTGGCACACTGGGTGTATCTCAACGTCAGAATCCATTTCAGAGGGTAACTGGGCCCGCAGGGCCCAACAGTGGAGGTTGAGGTATTTGACTCCTTATGTCCAGGGGCCCAACCTACTATGGATCCTGAGCAACTTGGACAAGTACCCCTTTTGCTCTTGACTCTCAATGGTAGATGTGAACAATCACACTAAGGAAACCCTGGAAGGGGGGAGAATTGGATCAAGATTAGTGGACAAGGGCTCACAACTCAAAAAGAGTGCAGCAGCAGCAGCAGCAGCAATAAATCAATTTCAAGCCACATAGTCACTATTATAGAAAAGAGAAGTATTTTATTTTGAACTCTTTTCATTTAAATGAAGATTACGATATTCACACACAATAACACATTTCCCCCTTGAGGTCAGGACTCTGGTGTTTCAACGGCAAGTCTGTGTCCCACTCTCCTCAGAATGTGCCAGGGTTTGTTCCCATTTACTAGTGGTCATATCTAGGGAATGCTTAACTAGCAGGCCGTATATTAAGAGTCTGCAAAACAAATGAGCAGGGCCCCTTTTCCACCAAAGGGGTAGGGCACCAAATAGACTGTAGTCGAGAACAGATCCTCTTTAGGTATACTTCACACAACAGAGCCAAACCACTCTTCACATCCAAACTACCACCAGAGCATAACACCATCAAAGGTTAAATATATATATCCACAATATAGAAATATTTTATTAAAAACCTTCAAATATTTGTGAGCAAAAGATCATTGTACATCATTAAAAAAGATAAGAACATACACATAATTCAATCTTCACAATTGATCATAGGGAGAAATTGCTAGAAAAATACGTTCTAATCATGAAAAGGCTCAGACACTAGATCAAGATAATCTGTGAGACGTAAACAGTTTTATACATTTGATATTAGCAGTTTCACAAATGTCACCACAATCTACAGTATGCCTTTTAAAGGTATGCATCGACGCGTTTCGGTGGATGTCTGTGTTTAAAAAAACACCTTCCTCAGGACAAGATATAATCACTCCCACATGGACATATTAATCTGTAACCGTATGAGGATACACATCTAGTTGCCACTGCAGTGTATATTACTTGTGGGCCCAAGTACGGGGCCCACAAGTAATCCTTGGGGAATCCCCTTCGGATAAGGGAGTGAATATTTAGTGAAAATCCCAGTACTGATGATCTAGTAGAGCGACGTCAGTCCCTGCCGCCTTAAATTATATTGCACTTTTTTAGTCTGGCGTGTTTGTTGATAAAATGTCCAGTACTTATTTTTAAAAAAACAATATCTTCTCAGATTTCTTAAAAACAATCCTCTTTGTGGATTCAAGAGATGTAACCAATCGTGTTGCTTCTTATTCCACACAATACGGCCAAAATTGGGGCGGAAAACCTCTGAAGTCGATAAAATTAAGAGTACACTGTGACTCTTAAAGTCAAGTGAAAAGTGTCTCAGCGCCACAGTGCTTTCAGTAGCTGAGTTCCCAGGGACCCAGTAGGTCCATAACAAGTCTTTCCCACTCCAGCAGGAGTGAAGCGCGCAGTGTCTTAGTGTGCACCCAGTCTGTAGGCCCTCATAGCAGCTCTGGGCCTGACCTGGTGAGTCAACTGCATGCAGACTCAGCGTTTGCAGTCAGCAGAAGCAGGGTTTTTCTTTTAGCGGTCGTGATCCAGTATTGATAGAGAGGGGACTTACACTCTTCTTGCGGGGTACATATCCACACTACTAAAAGGGGGAGATTCTGATGCTCCTGTACTCAATCCTGAGGTAGGGTGCTACTGATTCCTCTGCATCCTCACTCGCTCTACAGGGTTGGGTCAGCCACAATCCTTATTGCTCCTTGTAACCTGCTGGTCACCACTGGTTACTGTTTGCGGGTTCCTGCCCGATCCACATGGCGCAAGAATTCCCAGTAGCATGTCCAGGCATATGGAGTTGCCACACAGATGACTCAAAAGGCTTTGGCACTTATCACACAGCATTCTTTTCCACAGCAGCCCTTCCTGACACAGGGTGTCACCGCAATGGAGCTGTTCAAGCCTCTGCTTTTACCACATGGCTAACATTTTGACGGCTAATTTATGGTGGCTCTCTCCTGGAATTTGGGGGTCACCAACTCAGTTATTCACACAGCCAATGACCCAATTGGCCTAGCACCTGTTCCCTCACATTTTGTACCGGGAGGCTACTTGACAGGGCTGACCACTGGACCTTGCTCCCTCAAATGCTCTCCTCTTCCTCCCAGGATTCACTGGTTTTGGCAAGGAGCCATGTACTGGTGCCTACAAAGGCATATATTTTATGCTGGTCAGTTGCTAATGGGAACGTTCAATAATTGCATACAACTGTAAAGTGTATTTACGATGTGTATCTCATTTTGATTTCAAAGTGTGTGTAATACAAAGACCAGTGTTTTATACATATGCTGTGGAGTCTTTTTGTGGTGTACGCAATTTGTTGCGAGGGTGGTGTTGTGCCAATACTTTACACCTGGACCCTGAGGAAAAGCCTGACTGCTCAGTGCCTAGCTAGCCAAGGGTGAGCACAGGTTATTGGACATTTATATCGTACTCATCATTTATAGAATGGTGGATTCTTACAGGCTTTGAAGCGTCCCAGGCAGCCAGAAACCGCTAGGTTTAACATATACAATTACAGGCACAGTTGCACTCAGTGCATGTAGCTAATTCACACAACATCCAGCACTGTCACCTCAATGTATTGTACCACCACAGGCACACATACACTTAGCACACACAATTACTTTGCGTGCACTGCCCAGCACTGTAGCCTTTATGTATTGTGCCATATGCAGATACACATACACGCAGCACGCATAATGCCCATGCATGAGCTGCACAACACTACACTCTTCATGTACTGAACTCTTCACAGGTACATATACACTCAGTACAGGAATTCATCATGCCCACACTTCACAGCACTACATCATTCATGTACTGCACTCCTCACATGTACACATACACCTGGCACATGCATGCACTGCACAGCACTGCCCTATTACTGTTTTGTATCCTTCCCAGGCAAACATACATCCAGCGCAGTCACTACTCCTGTGCTGCACAGCACTTCACATACAACTGATGCAGGCCCAACATTGAGATAAGCACACAGCAGCAGAACTTTAAAAAGTAAATGAGTCTGTAGGCCTCACTCCAGTGCCATGTTAAAAAGGACTTGTTCACTCCTGCTGCTCTTTACACGGTATGATGCTTCCACCGCACTCATGCTGCCTATCTTCTGGTGAAGGCAGTAGCCTTTAACCACTATGAGGTTAGCACTTTGGTGCCCCTTCTGGTCCAACAAGACTGCAATCCATGAGACAGGCCTAGAACATGGCACACACGTATGATCCGTATTTGCCAATGACATGAAAAACAGCATTAGGGATCCAGATATCAGTGATGTTAGGCACTCATGGCAGGGGTGCACGTCCATTACAATGAAGTGGACTTTTGCATCCCAGTAGTCAAGAAATATAGATTGTGTGAGTTCAGAGGCAGAATTTAGCAATGATTATAAGCAAAGCTTTTCAACCCAGTTAACACCTGCACAGGGTTTTGAGCAGGCACGCTTTCATTCAGTTTTTAATAAATGCATAGTAAAAAAAATGGAGGATGCTGGTTATGAAATAACTGGAAAAGCATGAAATTTTCCAGATATTGTACTTGATGTACGAGCAAGCTTTCTCAAAAAAGGTAGTAAAGTTACCTTGGTAAATAAGGCATGGAGCAAACAGTTTTTTTTTCAAACTGAATTTCGTCTCACAATAGATATTTGGAAAAGCAGGTCCAAGGCCTACCTTGCATTATGTAAGTCTTACTCTGCTTCTTTATCGCATATACAGAGGGGCTATGCAACAATAGCCAACAAATTGTTAGAAAATGAATTGTGGTACTAGTATCAGATTGAGATGTGCTTATCCCTCCTTCTCATTTGATTGCAGTGTAGATTGCCGGCTTGCACCCTCACTGCAGTATAGGCCCCCTTCTAGCAGCTACACATCCACTCCACTGCATCTGCTCTGTCAGCTGGGAGAAGTGGCAGGGTGGGGGGAGCCTTTAGCAGGGTCGGTGGCACCTCCAGTGATGAGAAGATGGTGTGCAATTTGTGTCACCCTTGTCTCTTCTTTTTAAATGGCTCTGGACGCCCTGTCACTGGAACCTCTGCCGCAATCCTGGTTGAGCTGCCTTCCCTGTCATGCCGCAAGCCCCTGCTGCTGTATCCCGCACTCACCTTCACAATTACCGCGGATAGCCCCAGGACTGCAAGTCCCAGGGGCATAGTGGGCCCGCGACTGGAGCCGCGCACCAACAGAGCGCCAAGCCGGTGCATAAAGCACGGGCAGGTCTCCTGCGGCGCAGGACGCGCGAGGGCTCGCCTGGGCGAAGCCTGGGCCAAGAGCGGGCCGTCCTTGCCCGTCATCGGCCCGTAGAGGCTGGGCTGGGCCACGGCTCTTGGCTGTTTGTCTCGACATCAATGCAGAAGGTACTGTACATATGATCTCCATGCTTGGAGTGAGAACTTATTAAAGAGTTCCTGCTCGTTCTGGACTTGAGTTGGACTAATTGGCAAAACTAATTGTTTTAATTTGCTTACTTTATAAGCAGCTTAGTATGGGGAAACGAAAAACATCAACTGATGTATAGTAAAACGGGGGAAGGGCCCTGCCTATCCTTATTAAATTATCTGACTGGTGCAATTGAAAAGCAAATTCTAAATTTAAAAAAGGCTATGAATCCAGACAAAAACAATAATACAGAGGGCCCCACTGTATCCACTAGCGAAAGGAATAACATTAACGTAATAATTGATCCTCAAGTGGAAAAGCCAAGCAGGATGGCGGACTTTGTCCGTCCGCCATCCTAATGGACCTCTAAGTTGGGAAAAAGTGCCAATAAAGTGTAAGGTTGACCCTGGTATAGGGGGCACAGTTTCTTCTGGCTCACATGAAATTGTAGTACACCAGGATAGATTAGAAGTTGATCTGGCATTGACCGCACAATGATGGACAACACCCGATGCCGAGTACAGAAGAAAGCCTGGTACCTAACATAGCTTTTAGAGGAAAGGGTAGATGTAATTTTATGTTTTGGAACGTAGCAGGTTTAAAATCTAAAGTAAGAAATATATTTTGTGGAATGAATTTATCCAGCAATATTATGTTTTTAGTGTACAGGAAACCTGGACGATGGAACCAATACATATTAATGGTTACAAAACCCTTCATACAACTGCTATAGCTTCCAAACATGGTAGAGCAAAAGGGGGGTTGTGCACATACGTTTCGAATATAGTTAATTTTGGAAAAATTGATATGGTGTCTGAGGATCGTTTTTACCAAATTATTAGATTAGTGGTAGATCTAAACTGCTTAGTAATACTTGTGAATTATTATAACAATGATCCCCATGATTTATTAGAAGGGGTTGTATTGCATTATGTAAGTCCTACTCTGCTTCTTTATCGCATATACAGATGGTCTATGCAACAATAGCCAACAAATTGTTAGAAAATGAATTGTGGTACTAGTATCAGATTGAGATGTGCTTATCCCTCTTTCTCATTTCGTTGCAGCGTAGATTGCTGGCTTGCACCCTCACTGCAGTAAAAGCCCACTTCTAGCAGCTACACATCCACTCCACTGCTCTGTCAGCTGGGAGAAGTGGCAGGGTGTGGGAAGCCTTTAGCAGGGTTGGTGGCACCTCCAGTGATGAGAAGATGGTGTGCAATTTGTGTCACCATTGTCTCTTCTGTTTAAATGGCTACGGAGACAATGATCAGAGGAAAGAAGTGAGTCGAGCATACTTCACTTTTTGGAAATTCTTCTGAGTAATCTTATTAGAATATTAGATATTTTTTTAAACTTCAATCAACCATAGTCCAACAGTGTTCTGTTCAGAGTGCGTGTAGCCATACAAATGGCATGGAGCCCCTAAACAGAGGCATTTTGAAAAAAAAGGCTGATATTCTAAAAAACCGGTGCACCGTTCTGTTCCACTTGCATTTTGTCTAAATCATTTCATGTTGTACCCCGACAATCTGAGCAGTTTTAGTGAAAGACTTTGAGATGTTTTGCTCACTGAACCCAGAATAATCATTATATGAGATTTTTATGAGATTTTTTTAGGATTTTAAGGATGTTTAGCCAACTTCATTTCATTCTCTGGCCCAGGTAGACTAGAGAGAAAAAGGGGTGAAAAGGGGAGAAACTAGCATTGATTTGCTAATAAGTTCCTAGTAAAGTGCACCAGGTGTGCCCAGGGCCTGCAAATCAGATGCTACTAGTGGGCCTGAAGCACTGATTGTGCAACCCACATGAGTAGCCCTGCAAACATGTCTTAAACCTGCCACTGCAGTGTCTGTGTGTGCAGTTTTAAACAGTCAATTCGACCTGGCAAGTGCACCCACTTGCCAGGCCCATACCTTCCCTTTTACTACATGTAAGTCACCCCTTAGATAGGCCCAAGGCAGCCCCATGGGCAGGGCGCAGTGCAAAAGGTGGGATGTGTACTGGTGTGGGTTACATGTCCTAATAGTAAAATACTGCTAATATTGTTTTTCACTATTGCAAGGACTATTTCTCCAACAGGGTAACATGGTGATTGCATTGAAATATTTTAATAAAACACTTCTGGATTAGGGACATTCAGCCAGGAAGAAGAGCTGGATGCTCTGGGTGGTACTGCCACTCTGCGTGCTGCTTTGTTGGGCTGGCCTGCTACCTACTACGTCTGTCTTGGTAGTAAAAGAAATGGACTTTGCTTCTGTATCCTGCTTCCAAGGGCTTCTGCATGTGTGCCTCCTGTTAAGAAGTCTCGGGCAATCAAAGATTTCACCTTCCAGTGTCTGGGCTCTTCTGCTGAGAATCCTGACTTAACAAGTGGTGCCAAATACAGTTCCTGGGCCCTTGAAAGTTCAGTTTGGCAATCGTAAGGACAAAATCCATTCATTGATTTCCAGTGCCTGTTTTCTAAACACCTCACAGCAAAAGATCAAGGCATCACTGCTCCCTGCCTGGAAGCATGGTTTCCAATCAGCTCATCGGCCACGGCTTTCACTGCAGGCCCTGGCTCACCATCAGCACATCAGAAAAGCCACTGCAGCATGAGTCCTGAGTAAGGTGTCACCGATGTCCGTGGCTCCAACTCTGACTCAGCACCTGCATGATGCAGAATTATTGATGCAGCACTTGCATCGCCGCTGTTGCATTGACGCAGCGTGTCTTGATTTTCGATGCATCATCCCTCGAAGCCGACTCTTCATCGACACTGCACCATTGTAAAGAACCGAGGCTGCATGTCCAGAAACCAACACATCACCTCCCCTGCCTAGCAGTAAGGAACCAATTCATTACCTCTCCTGCCAGTAAGGAACTGATGCATCACCTGTCTGTTTAGTAAAGAACCGGCGCATCATTTTCCTTTTCTGGTACCTAACCTACCCTATGCCTTGTACCATCTTTGATTTTTGACGCTATAAGGTCTTTGTGCTAAATCAAACGCATCCATTGATTTCTATAGACTTAATCTTGCTTAATCTTTGAAAAGTGATATTTTGACATGTGTAAGTTGGATTTGTGTAATTTTGGTCTTGTTTTATTCAGATGAATATTGGCAATGTTTCTAGCTGGTGTGGACTCTCATTTATAGGGTTTTCACTGTGTTACTGCTGTGTGTGTACAAATGCTTCACACATTACCTCTGAGATATGGCTGACTGCTCGTGCCAAGCTACCAAGGGATTGAGCATGGGTTATCTTAGCTGTGTGACTCCTTTACTCTGACTAGAGTAATGGTCCCTACTGCCAACTAGAGACGCCATTTCTAATATATACCATACGCCAATAAAGAAGATCACAAGATCTCAGAGTAGACACACAAATTAGTCACTGATTGGCAACATGTTTTCTAAACAGCAAGTCTTGGTTCTATGAATTGGGTATTATGGTCCTCAAAGTTCCTAGGGAAAGTATCATTTTACACTAAGTTACAAAAGAAACACACAAGGCCCAAACTTTCAACATGGGGTGGATACACTTAGAAATGTAGGCCTAAATGGAGCAAAACGCCCGAACACAGGTCTGGTGAAAAATACTCCCAATCTACCTGTCAATTGGCACCTGATCATGTTAGAAGTTGTCCTATTAGCTTACTAATTGACAGCGAAAATAAGTGTGGTGGCTAGAAAATTGGCTAGCACAATGTCTCTTACTATGTTTTCAAAAACACAGAGAGAATGTAACATCTTTAGAGTCCTTTAAAATATGTTCCTGGAATATTAATGCAATTCAAAAACTGTCTGTCATATTTATATAAATCTTGGAGGGAAAAAAAGAATAATTAAAATCTCTGTACAAAATGAGTTCAAATGTTAGGTTTGTCTACATATGGGCAGCTATCATTCTAAGGGACTAAAACACCAATTTGTTCTGACTTAATGAACAAGGGGACTGGGTGATAGCTGAGGATATGATTGGAACACCCCCCACCTTGCAGTCATCTCAAACACAGATATGACAGCTGGAGAAAGAAGTGTTGAATTTGATCAGTCTGAGCTTGCAGCCTCTCCCAAAGTATATGCCCCCAATCAGACTATTATATCTGCATATCACAGGCATTTTTGATTACACTTTGATCTCAACCAATCTTTTTATGACTGTTCTTGTTTTTAAAAAAAGTTCCTCGACTTGGCAATGACCACTTTCCACACTGCAAAGGTTTTACTCTCTAAATGAGACATTTTGCAGGCAGTCATGAATGAATTCGAAATTACATAGAAAATGGAATAAGTACAAAAGCCACAAGCCAGTGAGCTTATGTGGTCAAATCGTTTGGCTCAGCTATAAAATCTCTTTTAGGAAAACTGTTACTCAGCTGGCACCTTTAACTCTTTCCATCCTTCTAGTAGTAAAGTTAAGCACACTTGAAACTAAAAAGCAATGAAGCATGTATTAAATAAAGCCCTTAGAAAAAAAGAAAGAGCCATCAATGAGTCTACATTAATTCAGGAAGTGCTCGAAGCAAAGAACCGACATAAGATGACAATCTTGGATGCAACACGTGTAGTATAAGATAAACAATGGATAGAATTATTTGAAGTCAGCAAGGCCTGTGATGTTGAAAAGTTCTTGAACTATGTTACCCAATGCAAGAATTTAAGCAGATCTATTCTCTTTGAAAGACTAGTTAATCTATATTGAATCCCTGTATGTTTCTAACAACTGCTATGCTTTTTCATTTTCTTAAAGTTCAATGACCAATCATTCACTTGATATCACAATTATTAATGTCACTCAGAAAGAGTGTGCCCGGACAATATTCCATTCTAGTCACCTTATTTAGGGCAAATATCAATTTTTAGGTGAACTGGTTAGACTAACTACACTTTATGTACACTGCATTTAGACATGCTCAATGCCAGAGAGTTGGGGAGGTTCAATCTTATTGGCCATACATAAAAAGGGAATTATTTCGTCCTCAGCTAATTACAACATCAGACCTCTTTTAGATGTTTAGTGAAAATGCTGTGCTAAGAGTATTTTTTATAGAGTTAGGGGTCATTGGTGAGGTATAAAGGCTGATGTGGCTCTCTCTAGTTTGATACTTTGAAAAACCAACACCAAGGGCCTAATGATTTATGCAGCTTTCATTGATTTTATAACCACATTCGATAGTGTGGCTACTATGTTATGTTGTGGCATACATTGTATCATTGGATTATTTCAGCTCACTTCTCAGGGGTAAAAGTTAAACATGGACCTACAGCTGGTACTGACCTAGCACAAGACAGACCTGTTTGAAGTGATTCTTCTAAGAACATCCAAAAAAACAGCTGGTTTGTGCCAACGAGTTCAAGGTGCACAAAGGCAGAAGACAGTAGGATTAATGTTGGTGGTATTGCAGATGCTGAGAGATTGCCAGTTGTTAGACTTATTGCAACCATTCCTCTCATCACTCTTGGTGTGTTTAATGAGGATAATGCACACATTCCACCCGAACACTTTCAGGACAAGAGAAGGTTTCATGCTTCATTACATCAATATATGTAACAATGTAACTGTACACCTGTAGCTAGTTTAATAAAAACAAAGAAGTGAGTGATCCTCTCAAGAAAACATTGCAATTCTATATATGACATGGGACAAGCTGCTCAATTGCTATACTACACCACAGGCACGACTAGGACAATTAAACAAACACATTTCCTCCATTTTCATTACAATTGTAATATAACATTTTTGCTCAATCTTGGAACTTGTTTGTCCTAATATGGTCCCGGACATTTCGAGTCAAGCACTGAAAGCCATGCTACCCAGAGAGTTCATGAAATCTAGTATTGGCTAGCAGGATTGTAAGTCTCAACCACTGTAATAATATGATAGTGCCTGTCAATACTCCTTATTGAGTAGGAACAAAATTACCTATGGTCATCAAATGCTGACTATTAGTGTTGGAGTTTCATTTAAATAATCCAAAGAGTTGTATAGTACAACAGAGCCAGTATCCCCAGTATGAAAACAGCAGTCTAGTTTCTTTTGAAGACTAATTGTGGAGGCCCGTCCAACTACATCTGCTCGTTACTCAAACGAAGAGCCAGAATCCATATGCCAGATGAAAGACTTTCAGTTTTATCATCATTCCAAGAGAGCCTGATTTCTTTACAACAGTAGTGGGTTTTAGTTCAACAAGTGTGCAGTTCTCAGGAGCCAGAAGTGTACACCTCCACTGCAGACATATTTTACTACCAAACTGACCAACAATGGCCCTTTTTTGCTTATTCACATTAGAGCCCATAGCACCTTTGCTATGGCCAGCTACACATACAGATGAATGTCAGACATATAAATGAAATAGTATACACTATTCTGAGTGATCAAATCAGCGTAGAGATTTAAATGCATATTGAAGAGACGGAGGCAGGGTTGAAGCTTGAAAAACATCTACTAAAGATTTTGAGGAATAGAAACTGAAGATTAGTCTGCGCTTTTGTTTGCAGCTGACTGGCCACAAATAAGCAAGTTCCTGTTTTAACAAAGGTAAATGCATAAGAGTGGGCTTGAAGTCATCACTATCGTCCGACGACAGCAGATTTCTGCACGCCTAATTTCAAACTTTTCACCAGAGTGTGAGTGGCGTAACATAGGCCCCCCCACCCCCGCCGTGCGGGTGTGGGCCCAAGCTCCAGGGGGCCCCCTCAGCACATTACTCTGGCCGGAGAGCTTGTTATTGAGGCTGGAGTGGCTCCCTCCATGTGCCTTACAGGGGTCAGTTGTCCGCTGAAACATGGATGAATCTCCTTCTCGATTAAGGAATCACACTATTTGTATTTCATTAGTCTCATCATCATATTAAGGATTTTGGTAGTCATGAGCAAGACATTTTCGGGGGGCCTCTATTCGGAACAACTTTGAATTTTGTTTCCCATTTTCTGCTAACCTCAGACTTATGATCCCAAATATAATTGACTTATATGTAAAAGAATAAGGTGCAGAAATACACAGAAGTGAGCACGGTTGAAATGTCTCTTTCCCGGGTGCCCTTTAGAAGGTGGGGGTCCTGGGAAACTGTCCACTTTGTCCATGCGGTAAAACATCTCTGATTAGCGAAGTGTGCAAAACTACTGCGCATATGGTGATTGGTGACGTAATTTGTCGTCCATAAAGGTAAAAGAAAAAAACTGGTGAAGAGTTGGGGCCTGTTTTTGCACTACAAAAATAGATGTAGAAATATAGAGGATAGGCAGAAAAGAAGCAACATAGATCCTGTATGAAAATGACATGTTGAGCCACTTCTAGACAAAGCCCCTAAAGCTGACACGGTGTAGACATATCAGCAAGACTAAGTGGTCAATGGTGTCAAATGCAGCTGACAATTCCAATAAAATCATCCCGCAGCCCCCAGACACTGCTGCGTTGTATCACCGCAAATACAGCACATTAGTCGTGCAAGTGTAACAGAATGCTGTTTCTTGCAAAAACATCCAGAAAGTAGGTGTTCATCATAGCCTAAAGAGCAATTTACAGAAAATAAATGAATCCTTTAAGACCAACACTGTTTGCATTTTAACCTGCTTTAATCGTTGACTAGTTTTATCAAATGTTTTTCAGCATTTGTGTGCAGTTGTTCAATTTGTCATTTTTTACCTTAGGAACGTTACACTTCATGCAAAGAGAAACAGCCATCAGTTATAGCTTCTGTGCTGTGCATTTGTAAAAGTGGCCGAAAAGAGTAAGAAACTTTCTCGCAAGCTACCCATAGATTTGAGTGCCAGGCAAATCTTCAGGCGAGATAGTAAAACAGTAAGCACTCTCAAAGCGCTTGGGTTCATCTTGGTTTCAGTTTTGTTTCCATTCATGTATAGTGGGCTAAGAGTTGTTGTAAGTAATAATTATCGTCCCAAATGATAACTACAATAAAGGTGAGTTGACATTGTAGAGGAAATTATGTTGTGTCCTTCATTGCCTGTGACAAGTACGAAACTGTTGAATTTTAAAATTTGTTTTATTGCATTCATTGTTGAGTTTATCTAACGGGATATGACGCCGTCCCCAGACCCTTAACACCCTGAAATATCCCTTAATACCACCCTTCCCAGAACCATAAAAGCTCTTTGCTACCAATCCCTGAACTCTACCTATTCCTTATTATTCCTTAAAGCTACCCCGAACCCTGGCTGTAACAGAACAGCCAGAAAACTGAAAGAAGCCACTTTGAACCAAAAATGTTATTATATCGAGTGAGCAATGCAAGTAAACCTGGCCCGTCCTACAATGTATTCCTTTACCGTTACATCCACTCATCTATCCATCCATCATGCCACCCTTTCACCCAACCAACACCCTTCTCCATCCATTGATTCCATCTATTTAAATCTCATCCATCTATTCATGTCATCCATACTGGTAGACAGTATAGTTTAATAGCTCACTCGTCTATGCTAGGATGTTAACTTATCAACTGCATGTAACAATAGTGTCTCTCAGACAAAAGCAATGACCCACTGATCTATTTAAATTATATGCATTTTGTGATCAGCATGTTACAGATTATTTGCAGTAGGAATATGAACCCTCTGCGCTACCCTACCATAACTCAGAGCTTTTACTAGACAAACCTCCGATCTTTCTGTAGAAAGAAAAATAATTAGTTATTTTGACATTTTTATTGACGGCTGAAAATTGCTTGAGGCCAGGAGTGCTGGCACAAGGTGCTTTTAAGACTATTCTATACTGGCAAACACGACGCCTCCAACTGAAGTCAATGCCCGTTGCTATGTGTAAAGCACCGTAGAAGGGTCAGATGCACACCAACACACATGCTATGCATCCGTTTCTAGAGTAAATCAATGCACTTTTCTTAGTTTGCATCTGCTTCCACTAGGGGTTAGTTTCCTGCACAAAGTCTGATCAGTGTGTCAAACCTACAGGTGCTTAGGCTAGTCCTCTTCAGTAACATTCTCCTGAAAATCCAATCAGTAAAAGTCGAGATATTAATTTTTAAGGAGTACATGCAAACATAGTGCTTTAAAGTCAATAGTTCTAAAAGGTTTCTTGAAGTCATGAGGGACTGGGGTGGATCCAAAGTTTGGACCGACTGTGATAGAAACTCATGCAGGTCACACTGAAAAGTACCTTATATGGAACAAAGCATCGACACTGAGGGCATTATGTGTAGATCTTTGCCATACAGTTGGGACACTGCGTCATCATTGAGCTCCATTTAGATTCAGGCAATGCATCGTCGTCAAGCCGCGCAGAGTGTCGTCGTTGAGCCGCGCAGAATGTAGAACCACTGTCGCCAAACAGCCTCCTCATCAGTGATGCATCGGCTCAGACAGGTGCAAAGGTGACAATGTATCGATTTTGTAGCAAAACGGCTAAAGAGCCCACTTTTGAGGCCCACGACTGGAGGCGCACCTCAGGCAAGACTAGGACTCACAGAGTCCAGCAGCACCAGCACCAGCAGAATTGGAGGAAGTCTTTTATTATTATTCTGAGTTTTGTATAGCGCCTGGTTACCATTAGGCATCCCAGCGCTCACCAGAGAATGAAACTACCAGAATAGTGCGGAAGTTAAGCAGAGAACAAAAAAGTTTTTAAAAGTTTGCGGAACCGAAGAAGGCTAGCTTCCGAACGTAAATGTAGGGGAAGAGAGTTCCACAGGGTGGCCACGTTTATAGAAAACCTTCTGCCACCAGTTCTTGCCTTCTTCACCCTCCCTACCTGCAGAAGATGTTGATGGTCGGATCGGAGAGAGCGAGGGGCCTTATAAGGCTGAACCATCTCCCCCAGAATAGGTGGACCTACCCCCTGCAGGACTTTATGAGCGATACAGAGTGACTTAAACTTCACCCTGTCCCTCACAGGGAGCCAATGCAGCGCCTTCAGCGCGGGGCGAGCAGACTGATGTCTGGGGAGACCTGTCAAGAGCCTGGCGGCCGCATTCTGCACTTGCTGTAGTTTGTTCAAGGTGGCTTCTGGGGCACCCAGGAACAGCGCGTTGCTGAAATCCAGCCGCGAGATGATAAGCCCCTGGATGAGAAGTCTCCTAGTGGCCGCTGGAAGCAGAGGTAGGATCTTCCGAGCTGAGCGGAGCAGGCCAAAACACACGCCAGCAGTCTTTTGTATTTCTGAGACATCAGAAACAGAGGGCAAGCCAGCAAGCCCTTGATGTCACTCTGGGTTCAAGTGAGATGGGTCAAGTCCTTATCCTCAGCTGGAATAGGAGCAGTAGGCAGCAGGGCAGCTCATCAAAGCAGAGACACAATTCCTCACAACAGTCAGTCAAGGCAAAGTGGCAATCCTTACAGCACAGCAGTCTTAACTTCAGCAGAGGTCTTCCCAGGTCCAGTAGTGGACTGATTTGGTAGGGTCAGAGCCCCTGTACCTATACCCAAATGTGCCTTTGAAATGGGGAGTGACATCAAAAAAGCTAATTGAAGTGTGTAGGTCCCCTTTCCTCCCAGCCCTGTCTGCCAGGCTATCTGTAAGGGGTATCAGTCCTTTGTGTGGGGACACACCATTGACTATTCAGATGTACGTGTAAGCTCCCACTCTCCCTTCCTGCCCAGGAAGGCTATCAGAATACTGATGAATGAGGATGAGCACTCTATCACTATCACCTTTCCTGTGTTTGTGTTTGTCTAGAGGCAATGCACAAAGTGTAGCTGTCTCCCAGTCTAGACGTTTATTGGAGACAGGCTGCACGGACACAGTGCAAAGTTAAGAGCAGAGAAATATCACTTTCTAAAAGTGGAATTTCTAAAATAGTAATGTCAAATCCAACTATACCACTAACGAGGATTTATCATTACTATTTCAAAGATATGAACCATGATTTAGCTACTCCTTTCTAAGGGGAAGGTTGGAGACATGAATTAATCCATGGGGGCTATTGCTAACTACACCCACTAATTAGGTACTTGGTCCCCGGGTGTTATTTTATAGCTTTACAATCCTTCTGCATCTCTATGTTCTTATACGGAAGCAGGGTCTGGGGGTATACCGTGACCAACAAGATACAGATCACACAAAGTAAGTTCCTGAAATGAATTCTGAAGGTTCCTCAGGGTACCCTGTCATTTTCTGTAGACAAAGAATTAGGAGTTAATCATATACTTGACCTGGTGGCCACAAAGCCTTTGCTGTGTTGGGTGAAGATTTGGTCTAGCATTGAGGCAGATTTTAACCATCTTATCATCTTAGATTGCCTGTCACTAGACTACAGATTCTAAATCCCCTGGTTACGGTACAATAGAGCTTCAGACAGGGCAGATATTTTCCTCAAACACAACACAGTCAAGCCCCGGGATCTGACCATAGTAAAGGAGTAATTTTTAAATATACTATGGCTATCCATGAAAATAATGAGCTTATTAAACCAGCAGTGAGAAGGTCATGTTCGTTTAAAGTCAGTACTTAGCTTTCTATTTTAACAAGTTTTTCTGATAGAATTTTAATAACTTGTTTTAGATTTAATCAGCTCCATCACCTCCTGGCATCTCTGGCTGGCTTTCTTTTACATCCAGAGGAGACAGGCCCCTGTGGCTGCGACAATAGGTCTCCACAGGATACCCTACATTTTGTCATTTTATGTAAATATTTTACTCATCCCAGGAGATTGTTTCTTAAGCCCCTTTTAAATGCTATCAGAGTTAGAAACGCTCATGTTGCCTTTATGTATCTACAGCTTCTGCCCAATGACTACACAGTTCTTGCAGTCATGAATTTCTTAGATCCAGAAAATATAGATGTTCTTGATGACTGATTGGACATTGCAACTTTGCACAATATTTAGAATTCCTTTTACTGTAATGATGATGTGTTTTAGTGCTAATTTTTTTGTATCTTTTATGGTTGTGATTACTTCTGAATAAAGATTATATATATATATATACACATATACATATATATACCTTTGAAGAAGAAGAAACTGCCTTCGAAACTCGTCGGTATAAAGGGACGGAGCAGCTGTCACACGACATTGGCAGGCAGGCAGGACGCTTTCCATACCTCGAATAAAGGCATGAACCTAAATTTGGTGCAGTGTGCTGTTCAAGCAAGGGCAACTTGCGGAGCTGTGATATTGTGACGGGAGCAGTATATCTTTATGTCCAATACGAAAAGCTCTCAGATGAGCCTCGGCAAGCAGGGCCCCTCCTAAATCCTTTCTCTGTGCTCCACCGTGAGCGGCTCGGTTGGATACCTGCCAGGTGGCCCCCTGTCTTCTCGGGTGGTGAGCGTTTGACGGTTGGATACCTGCCAGGTGGCCCCGGTACTGTGACTTGCTGGTATTGTACTCATCGACCCCCCGGCCGAGGAATCGAAAAACATGCAATCTGCTGCCTCTGCTCGGCTGCGCAGTATGTCAGCGGACATGTTGAAATGCGCTTAGATTAAATGGCAATATCCTTTTAATGCACCTTAGAAAATGGTACCGGGGCTTAGATAAATGTCCTGCCCGGTACCGAGCACACTCCCCACTGATAATTCCGCAAGTCCTACCTGGGACTGAATGCCAGAAATCCGCTCCGGGGCACCGGTACAGGACACTTCTGACTTCTTTTCCCCAGGCAGTCAATAAACGGCTTCTCAGGGGCTTTAGAGGCTTACTCCTCACTGGAGACAATATTGCTCTGAAAGCTGGAAGGAATCCGGATCAGCTGCTTCCTGCCGCGTTTCCCTGCTTGGGGAGGGGTCTAACTCGTACCGTGGAAGCCTTTGGTACCGAGATATCCAGAGGATCGTCACACTGCGAGCTCGCGCTGCCAATTCCAAACAATGACGAAGAGCAGACCCTTTAATAGCTGGTGCAAAGTGCTTTTTATTCATTAGTGCCAGCATGTCCGCCATGACGCGTTTCGCCTCGAAAAGAAGCTTGATCACATGACATACTGCAAGCCAGGAAGGCAGACTTTTAAAGTGGCAGTGCAAAGTAGCAAGTTGTAAACATAGACGAAGTACTGTGCCAATATACGCAATGAAATAAATAAATAAATATGATCTCATGTGTAAACAAGGCATATAGCAGCATAGTGGGACACAATAAATATAAAACATGATTGTTATATCCAAAATAGACCAGTGTGTAGAAAATTCATATATATATATGTACTCCTTTCTAATCATGAATTACAGTTTAAAAGTGAATTAAGGAATTTCCAATGCTAGCCTTTCATAGGAGTAGGCATCACAGTACACATGTAGCTGTTTGTCACTACCTAGACATGTAAAACTCAAAAGTACATGTCCTACATTTTACTTACACAGCACCCTGCCTTTATGGTCTCTTAGGGCCTACCTTAGGGGTGACCTATGTGTAATAAAAGGGAAGTTTAAGGCTTGGCAAAGAGTTTTAAATGGTAAGTCAAAGTGGCAGTAAACTGCACACACAGGCCCTGCAAAGGTAGGCCAGAGACAGGTTTGAAAGATTACTGGTGTGGGTGGCACCACCAGTTCTGCAGGCTCACCAGTAGCATTTAGATGACATGCCCTGGGTATATGGTATACACTTTACAAGGGACTTATAAGTAAACTAAATATGCCAATCAAGTATACACCTATGTCACCATCTTTTAGGGGAGAAGAACATGCACTTTAGCACTGGCTAGCAGTGGTAAAGTGCTCAGAGTCCTAAGGCAAACAAAAGGATACAGCAAAAAGTGAAGGTAAGCAGGCAAATTGCTGGAGGACAAGTCTTATAAGAGCCCTTTGAAATGAGAAATGCACTTCCTATATTCGTAAGAGCCAATGTAAACATTGATATTCCAAGACTTTCATAACACTCTCATGATCTTCCAATCTTTTTGGCTAAAAGAATAGAAATTAGCTGTGCTTTCTGTTTTTTGTAAGGAGTCTCTTGACATGGGCCTTAGTCACTAGCATAGAACATATATTTTCAGAACATTCTGGAAACAATGACTCAGAATTACCTAGTTTAAAATGATAAAAGTTCCAGAAGTGGGGGGCTTGCTGAAAAAAAACCCACCACTTCTGGAGAAAAGTTTGAAGCAAGACATGATCAAATGGCCAAGTTCACTTCTGTGTTGATCTCTTGCACGACAGTAGTGGTAGCTATTCTCTTAAATATATTTAGTAGTCTAATTGTGCCAGAACCAGTAGATGATATGGCCTGATTCAAAGAGAATCCATCCTATTTAGTGAGCCAAGAAAGTTAACTTTTTGCAGAAAGAAATGTTATTTGCTAGACAGAATGAATCTTAAGGAGTCACAACACAGAATTCTGCACCTCCTGCAGCCTATGGATCTGATGTTGTAGTGTAGCTCCTATTTTCCCAATAGGCTCTGCGCATTGGAATAGTACCTACAGCAGTAAAGGCCTAGGCCAGACGTTAACTAGGTCTACTACTGTCGATACTAGACTTAATTTTTGGGTTTGCCAGCTAAGCTCAGAGTTCGCTAGAAACTTTCTCGAATGTTCAAGGAAGGATTAACTCCCCTGATTAGACAAGAAGGGATTTAGTTTCTGACAACCATAGAACATGACAACTTTGCTCTCCCCTAATCAAGAGTCAATCTCAAGAGTCGTGTGAGCACAAGGCAATTATTTTACTCAGTCAGTACGTGCATTCTTAGTCTCATCAGAATGTAGAGAAAAGGAAGAGACGGGCGTGTTCAATAAAAGGTGTTATTTATTGATCAGTCTCTTTTCTCGTACAAGAGAAATGGATCGATATTATTGCAATACTTATAGTTAAGTAAAGTGCATACATTAAAAGCAATAGTATAAAATAGTACTGTAAAAACATTGATATGGTTTCTGAGCCATATGATGTTTTAAAATGATTAAAATATATTTACATACACATATACATTTGACTAAACGTACTCAACTGGTGTTTCTAAATACGCCTACCCCGTGTACCTGACCTAAGTCTAATGCGTGGGCGGGAATAGAAAGTTACAGTTTAAGTTAAGTTTGTTTTTGCCAAGTGAATAACTAAAGAATTCTCTGTGAGGGGTTATTCAGTTCTGTACCTGGAATTTAGGATGGATGAGGAATGGTATCTCTTTCTCTGCTCTCGATATTCCAGGCTGCCTGCGAGGGCTGCCCAGAAGCGCCGGTGCTGGGTCTCTCGGCTTGAGATAGCAGCGCGTCTCTCAGCGCGTCAGGAAGGCGGGGCTGCTGCCAGCGGGGTCTGCTTCTGCTCTCGGCTTCGGCAAGTATGGCTGCTCCGTCTTGTCACCACGCGTGTGTTTGCATAGGGCAAGGTCGGCAATATTTATACCTTAAAGGTGCCGAGATTGACGTAAGGATGGACATAGGTACGTCAATAAAGATGTCATACGACTTGCTCGTTAGCACATTCTTTTGCAAAAGTTCTCTGTGAAATCAAAACAATGGCCGCACGGATTTTCCAGGTTGTCATAGGTTTGATTTGTTATGAGAACGTCGTATGCCTTATCAGGGGCTGGAGGAATGTCGCTTGTCTAATTAGATCTCAAGCGTTATGACCTAATCAGATAACACGTTCCTGTGCCGTAGTGTGACTGCGTCAGATAACGGTATCTGCATCATGGGGGTTTTCTTGCCTCATGGGCTGACTGTTAGTTAACTAGCTAGGTAGTTTAACCAGAATAGGGTCAGGAATAGGGGGATCGATTCAGAACCTATAGAAATACACGACACCCACTCTACGCTAACTATGGTCATATCTACTAATCTATGCATAGTATAACATAGTACAACATACTATAGAGTATAGTGTATACCTTACCACCCCAAAATACATAAATGCATTTCGAAATTTTCAAATATACTGAAAAATTGCAGTCATATATATTGTATGCACTTAAGCTATGAATTAAATGCAAAGATAAACACGCATTGTAATGCATTATTGCTTTTTGGTATATGAGAAATACACATGAAATGGCTCTTAATATAGCTATACAGAAAGGAAAGTCGAGACCATTTCATCACATAATAAAATTTTTGTGAACATACCAGCGGGCAGCTAAAGTCTATATAAAGTATCTAAAAATAGAAATCTTAGTTCTCTAGGAATAGTTTCTTACTTCAAGCAGAAGATCAGTGTCCCGGAAAAAATATATAGAAAAATATTTTATGGGCTTGCTGAAAAAAATTGCTGTCCGTGAACTGGATTGTAATTGTTCTTGTGACTTTATTTTTTAAAGTTGAAGGCCGAATTCAGGGAACGCCGTGTGCGAGTTTACTCAAAAGTCTCTATTTCTGTTCCGGAGAGAACATCATATCATTCAGGCTTTCGAAAAAACTGTCAACAGCTTCATGGGAAAGTTCCACTAAGTCGGAAATAGGGGTAACCATGCATTCATGCGCATGATTGTCTCCATTGACATTCTGATTTGCATTGCTGACAGAAGGTCGTACCTGTTCGATGTTGCTTTCATCTTGAACTTCACTACTCTTCAATCGTAGTGGTGAAGATTCCAGGAATGCCGTCATCAGAATTGGCAGCCTTTGAGGGCAGCACAGTGCGTGAACCTTGGTAGGAACCAACAGTGTATCTGCATCCACTGGCGCATCCGATTGTAGCGTCAGACAGGTGTCTAACACGCATTCTCCGCATAGCAGACACCTTAGTACAGGTAAAACACACCTTTGCCACATTGGTCGAAATGATAGAAACCAAGTCATGTTTAGGTCTCTAAGCCGGGAGAGTCCCAGGATTTTTGATATCCGGTCCCGGTATCCAATGGCTAGGATCGTATCTTCCATTGTCGCGAGAGTTTGATCTGTGACATGGGTTGCCATAACGAAAAATAAGGACTAGGAATAGGATTCCTGCAATTAGTCCCAGGATCAGGGGAAGTCCGCCAAAAATCGAATGGACGAAATCTGGAAAAATACCCAGTATGGCTTTGAATGGTGTTAATGCCATCGAAAATACTGTCTTAAATACCTTTGAGACCCCAGTGGTATCAAAAATATTTAAGATTTCGCTCAGGATTTCCGCGAAATGTACGGGGGAATTAGTCGATAATAATGTATGTATCTCTGCAGTCGTCCTTGCGACTTGTAGATCATATGTTTCTTTTGATGACGTGAGCCTTGTAGGCGTCTGTAGAAGCACTGTTTTCATTCTGCTTAAAGTATCTATTCGAATAGAAGTAATTTTCAAACCGGGCCATGCCCTTGCCTCCCTGTCTGGTAAGGAGCTGGGGAACAAAGAACGTCCACAGCACTTGACCTTCGCCGTCGTGGTGACGAGATAAGGAGTCCCGGGCATAAGACTACAACATCTGCGGTCTACAATAAGAATGTAACTCCCATTATAGAGTCTTTGAAAGAATGGTTCTATTTCAGTTGCAGGTGCGCCTTGCTGGTGACATGAAAGGTTGTATGAATTCCCTTCACAGGCTCCGTGCAAACTAATTCCGTTACACAGAAGCGTGCCGCTTAGTGACATAGCACAATTGTTGCCACTAAGAAACACTTTCTGTCCTTTATTACTGACACATGCATGTGAATAGGGCAGGTTCCAAGTTGTTTTAAGGTACCCCTTTCCCAATTTCTCGTACATGCCAGCCTGTATATATTTTTGGCAGTATTGAAACCTGAAGGTTGAGATTGGAATATTTATGATTCCGTGGATTATCCATTCACTGACAGGTCGTTCTGACATTGTCATCGGTAATCTTTCTAGTTTTTCAATGCTCAAGATTGTATAATCAGCACCCTTCTGCGCCATACCGATTTGTCTATCAGTAAGGTTAAAGATTTGGAATAGTGACGTTGTGTTGATTAAACGCCAAGGCACATAGCCTGAACGCAGATTTTGTAACGTCCAGCCAAGCTGTACAATAGAGCGCAATTGTGACTGACCATGTTGTAATAACAGTAAGTCTTGCGATAATATATCGATTGCTGAAGACACAATGCTGTCCAATGAAAAAATTCTGGAGGACAGAGTCATTAACCCATTGTCCACTACAGAAAGTGATTTTTCCAAATTAATACGATCAATTTCACGTATTCTCTCTGCTGTTTCAATTTGAGTAACCTTCCAGGCCTCATTGTATGCTGCATATACAGAGGCTGCTATGAAACGCTTTTGACGCTGTTTGCGTGGTCCCAGTATGAAATCACGCAAGTCAGCACCATCAGTAAGTAAAGTTAGGTGTTGCTTAATTTCAGGCAGTGTGGAAGACTGTAGCCATTGAAGGCATAATTTGCCCACACTGTAGGTTGTTATTATCCCTGGGTGATGTCTTTGGGGATATCTAGGGTCTGGCCTGGTCATTTTGAAACCCTGTGTTTTATTCAGGAATCTATCTTGACAGTGATTTGTATCTGTGGGCCAGATCAACCATTGTTTCCAATCAGGATGTGTTCTGTTTTGGTTAAGTATATGGTTTATGTCTATTTCTTCATCTGTTTCAGAGCTATTGCTAAACATTGTTGGCTTTGGAATAGACGGGTTATTTAAATCTTTGATTTTGGCTAAGCCAAGACAGGTGGTTTGTTGAACAGTGTCATTTAAAAATATCATTTGTTCTGGGATCATGCAGGCTCTAAACAAAGCTTCTATACCCTGTACTTGCCATTCTTTTGTACCCCAAACACTTTTCAAATCAACATTTTTGTCCCAATAATCAAATCCAAATGTATTCATTTTTTCAAAGAATGAATCTGAATATATCAATTTTGTGTTGGTTATCATGGTTTTCATCCCTGTCTTGTTTGACAATTTGTAATAAAATGTTTCAGCATTAGTTATGTTAAAACCTGAAAAATATGAATATTTGTCATAAACGGTTCTAGAGCTCCCTTTTGGAGGTGTAGCACAATGTTCCCATTGATTATAATTTAAAACATTTCTAGGTTGTGCAGATTTATGCAAGAAATGGTTACCATAATGGTTATAGCAATACATACTATCATAATTTGTAGAACCTTGCAAATAATCATGTTTTGTAAATTTAGCAGACATTACTAAGTCAGACATCATATTGTTTATACTTTCAAAGTCCCAATCATCAGCAAATGAGTTTGGTTTTGCAAAATCACTCAAGGAGATCTTGATTTGGTGTGGATATTTCAGGATCTCGACCGGACCATAAATTTCATAGTCAGTGTTGTCCCAGGCTACCCCACCAGGTATTGGAATTGCTGTGAAGTTGGCTGAAGAAAGTTCTGAAGAAAGTTCTCGTTTCTCGACGTGTGAAGATGTGTGTGGTTTGAGGACCAAGTTGATGTTCTGACTTGCTGTGTCCATTTTAGCATATTTTCCCTCAATGAAGCGTCCCAAGGTAAATACCATGATGAGCCAAAGTATGAGGATAAATGCACCAAAACCCACCCAAAATTCAATCCATGGAGTAACCAGATATGTTTCTTTCAGTTGTTTTAAAAGTTCCTTAGCTTTGTCTTTAAAGGATTTTGATGATGGCTGTGTCTTTTGTTCGCTGAAACCTTCAGAGGAATCATCGAAGTTGATGAAGTAACCAGATGCAGTTCTGTCAATTGTTCCAATTGGTTCAGGATTTTTGTTTCTTGCATTTTCACTTGGAACTTCATTGTAGATTGGTGTGTCTCTGCTAAATGTCTTTATTTGGGTTTTCAGAGGTCTGAGTTCTATTGCATTGTTGCATAGTCCTTGTTGTTCTTCTTTAGGCGTTTCGAATGTGATGAGCCTCTTTGTTAGGACCTCTGTACTGGTAGCAAACCTTGGTGTTCTGCTACTTATTGGGAGTCCACTTGGCCTACTGTTTGTTATCGGCCACATGTTGTGGTTTTACCAGGTCGATGGATACAACTCGGTTCTCCTTTTTTCCAGCAAGTGGCGGTAGTACAACTGATCTTGTCCCGTTGACAGACAAGACAGGAACTGCTTTTCTGTAAGAAGGCCCAAATTCCTTCTTTACCGCGATCTTCTCCCTGACTAGATCCCCGACTTTTGGAATCCAGACAGGTCTTGCTGGGACAGGTGGTGATTCTTCAGTGGTTGTTGGCTGTTGTTTCAACTGTATGTTGCTCAGGTCTTTTCTTGTTTTGTTTAAGTCCTGCAAAATAGCCAAACGGTCTTTGACATCAAAGGTTTTTTCTATTACCACTGAAGTCTGACTATCAAGGTCAGAGATCAACATCCTAGTTCCGAATAATAATTCGTACGGACTGAATCCCTTCAGAGAATTTCTTGGCAAGTTATTTAGACTACGTTGGACACTTATTAGATGTTTGACCCACCCAGCTCCCGAACCTAATATCCTTTCTATTATAGATTGCTTTCTGCCTTGGTTTTTTCTTTACACCATCCCATACCCTCAGGAAGGAAGTGAGAAGATTCCCGCTGGGCTGTGCTCATTTGGCCATGTTTCCCCCCAGGCTGGTTTGCCTGAGTGAAAGAAATGGTCGAACGTAGCATGCTCTTAGCGTATATGCCATTTAGACTCGCAAATCTTGTATAACAGTCCGGACGTCAGCCGAGTGCTGGTGATCTACATTATAAGTGGAACTAGCCTGTGTATGTTAATCGCAAGCCATTCTTTTTGTTGGTAATATTATCTGCCTTGATACGACGAGGTATTAAACTGCTTCTCTCCCCACTGCGATCTCTGTTGCAGTTTGGGCAGTTTTTTACAAACATGGTGTAGTGCAGGCTCATGCCTGGCCACCAGTACCGTGATTGTAATTCTTCCAGAGAATCTTTTAATTTAAGGTGTCTGAGACCCTCGCCCATGTGTGCGTCTGCGATTAACAGGTGTCTCCTGTCCATGTTTGGAATCACTCTATCCCCCACTCCAGGGATTCGAGCAAAAGGGACGGAGTTTGCATCGATTATGTATGTATAATTGAGTGGATAGTTGATCGGTAGTGCTGAGCAGTCGCCGTTTGATGACGTTTTCACTGCCAGCAATGTTTCACCGTCAATGTATTTTACTGTACGCTTTTTTCGATCTACGGGAGCCGATTTAGTGGCTGCCGCTGCGGCTGTTTCAGCCAATGAATTCCCTACAACGTGAACGCCATCACGTTGATGACTCAGTGAGTGAGTCACGTGAGTCTTTGGTAGTTCTTTCTTCAAAAGAGCTACTTGTTCCCAGAGAAGTCTCTGCTTTATTGGTGCATCTGTGTCATCTTTATAACCGTTCTGAATCCATGTCTGCAAATCCTTGTTATATGCTTTGACGCAGAAATATGAATCTGACACTATAAGCGTCGGGAATTCGCGATCCGCATTATCTAGCGCCATTTTCAAAGCTATTATTTCAGTTTGTAGTTCTGAATTAGTTTCTACTGAGTGTGATTTTGTTAATAGAGGTTTTAATATACCTCCGCGCCACACTTCTTTTGTGATCTCACATGTGGGATTGTATGCATGTTCTCCCCAAACGGAGGGTTGAGCATGTCCGTCTGTATAGATTACACAGGCGTAATGTCGTAGAGGTAGAATGTCGATTGGCAGAGGATACGTCTTTTCATATTTTAAATTTTTTAATTCTTCTAGTTCTGGATCAAAGTAGTAGTATACTTTGTCCGTTGTAATTGAATTCACCCATTGTATCCATTCTGGATCTAATGTTGTTGATGGTAAATTACACGGTGTTGTTAATGCCTCAAAGGCTGATTCAGCTGTTCTGACTGTGATATGTCTACCGTCAGCTATGTCTTTTTCTCTAGCTATTGCGGTTTGAACTGCTTGAACCATTTTTCCTTTGTTGCTGAATCTCTGTTCAGCTTTTGTGTACAAATGTGATTTGAATGTAATTGGTACCTTTTCTCCCTCATTAGAGGTCAGGTATGTGAATCCGCATTTCCCTGGGATTACTCGGATCACAAGGTTGCGTGTATTATCACGGGTTTCTAATTTTGTCTTAATTAGCATGTCTGTTTGTAAGGATCTCAAAATTTCTGTGTGTGTTTGAGTCCAACTGGATCTTTTAAAGTCTGGTTTAATTAGATCATAAAGGGGCTTGACCCTTTCTGCGTAATTTGCAATGTATGTTCTTCCGAAATTTAGGAAGCCTAGAATTGACTGTAGGTTTTTTAGTGTTTTAGGAGCTTGGATTACGGCACATTTCTCTAGGAAATTGTCTGCCAGGCTTTTGCCTTCACTTGATAACTCATATCCTAAGAATAGGACTGTCAGATGGGCAATTCTGGACTTTTTGAAGTTGAATTTGTAACCCTCTGCAGCGAAACCAAGTATTATGGTGTTCACTCTTTTCAAGTGAGTCTCCAAGTCATCATCTGTTAAGTAAATGTCATCGACATAAGATAATGCTTCATCATCATATAGTTGTAGTAATTCTGTTACTCTTGCTGAGAATACCCCCGGGCTGTTCTTGTACCCCTGGGCTAACCGACAGAATTGTTTTTGAGTGCCATTTACTGAGAAAGCTGTTAAATATCTGCTCTCTGGTGCTATGTTTTGACAAAAGAATCCATTGGAGATGTCCAAGGTTGTTTTGTATTTTTTGCGCACTATGTTATTCATTAGTGCAGCACTGTGTGAGTTTTGCACTGCAAAAGTTTTGCAACATGTGTTAAGGTGTCGGTAATCCAAAACTAGACGGTATGAATTGTCTCGTTTGGAGACCGGAAACAAAGGATTGTTCATTTGTGAGGTGCAAGTTTCAATCACCCCCTGGTATTCTAGCTGATCTAGTATTTCATTTACTTGTTTTTTAGCTTCTTGCTTAATTGGGTACTGCCTTTGTGCAGTTGGTTGTGATTTTAGCTGGATTTTGTGAGGAGGAGAGTCCTCATCCCATCCTACATGATTTTTGTATAAAGCAGGTGCTAAGGCCACTGCCCACTTTCTAGCAAGTGTGTATTTTTTATGAATCGGTATTTGATTCGAGAAGGCAGGCATAATTACTTCTTCGCCATGAGGGCACTCCCTGACAAACTCTGGTGGCCAGTCTTTTTCAGCTAGAAGGATGTCATAGCCCTTGGATAGGTTATCCCAAAATAGTCCCCTTATTTTCCTAGTCTTATCTCCCTCTATACGTAATGTTATCTCGTATATCTTGTGGGGTTTGCTAACTCTGGTATCTGCAGTTTCCACTTGAAGGTATTCATTCGTGTCCACTGTCTCCAGATGATTCATAAGGACTTTGCGAGCTATGCTCACCTCTGCTGCGCTGTCTAGCATTGTCTGAGCCCATTCTCCGTTTTTCAGTTGTGTCCTCAGTATTCTCGGCATTGTTAACTACCTTGATACTGGCTACCTTCTTTTTTGGAAATTGTGATTTCTTTTTCAGTTGAGCAGGTTCCTTGTCTTTGGACTTGGCGTGCTCTTCTGATCGTCCTCTTCTTTCCGATTTCTGCGAGGAATTCTGAAAAGATTGAGAGGGACGTGTATCAATGTCTTGATATCTATCAGGTTTTTTAATATTATCCCTATTTCTAAGGTTATATCTATTCCCAGAGGGGTCACTCTGGGGTGACCTTTGTCTCGGGTTTGGAGATTTCTCTCTTCGCCTAGGAGACCTTCCTCTGGACTGGAATTTCTTTTCTTTAGGATTGGATTGTTTGTTCCCATCCCAGTTCTTTTTTGGTGAATTATTATTATTATTAAAAAACATTTTTTCTGGACTTGTAGTCAGTTGCGGTTTTACCGGTATTCCACCTAGACTATCTCTGCCTAGTTCTTCATAGGATTTTTCTATGATTCTGGCAATTTCAGCTGGTTGGTCTGCTATATCTGTCTCTTTTAACCTCTGGCGGATCGCCACGTTTGCTGCTTCACCCTTTATGTTGGCTAGTAATATAGCCGAAACCTGTTTGAAGTCTTTTAGTAATTTCATACCAAGAGTTAAAGCAGGTTCTGGACCGTATTCATCTTGAATTTGTTTAAGCACATCTGGTATTACCGAAATGGATGGAACACCGTGCGTTTTTGTATAGATGGAAGCAAAGACTGTACCCCAAGTGTCACAGTCCTCAATGTGTGGTGCGATTCCCATTGGGAGACATATAGTCAGAATCCTGTGTTTTTCCAGCGGGGTGGTGTCAGGAAACACCGCCTCTATTTGGGTAATTTTCTGTGCCAACCAGAATGGTATCTGTTCCCGTTTAGCTGGAACTTTACCTAGGCAGGATTGGATGTTCTGTGGTGTAATTTTATTTGTGTTCCCCTGGTGAGGGGTCAGCTGTGGAAGTTTAATCGCTGGCTGAATTGTTGAAGTCCGCATTACATACTGAACTAATTGTCTGTGAATTTTTAGTAGTTGTTTTAGCTGTATTAACAGCTCTGCTGCAGGCATTCTTTCGATGTCTGGATGTGGTGTGTATCCGGCTAAGACCGGCCACGTTGCTCCTGGTCTTCCTAAAGGACCGAGCCTTGTAATGTGATTGTTATGTATTAGGGCGCCATCAAATAAGAGCAAATGCTCTTGGAATTTGAGTGGTACTTCCACCTCCTCGAAAGGAGTGTACGTTTCAGGAGGTTCCTCTACTTTGTAATAGTGGAAGTACTTTGTTACAGCATTTGCTGCTGGAAAATGTATCCATGTATAGTATACCTCTGTCTGCCGATATTCGTGTGCCTCAATTACGAATATGACTGTGCCACCTCTAGGTGTCAGTCCATTTTCTATAAGTTTTAAGGTTATAGATCTCCTTTTAATGACCGGAATGAGTATTATATCCGCGTCTGCTGCTTGCATGGTAGCATCAGCATCTGCTATTTCAGTAGCTAATCTAATTGCCTCTCTTTCTCCATCACTGTCTCCCATTTTACTGACAGGATGGTATTATTTTTATTTGCAGATCAGGTTTCTTTATGGAAACAGAGATTAGATGCACAATATTCTGGAACTGTTTTATCCTTCAACGTTGACTAGACCAAAAACCATACATAGGAGTTCCCTCCTGCGAGGTTTTGGAGGATATAATAACCTTTCACCCACTCCAGACGTCTTTGGAGTATTTGGGAAAAGGGGTCTGAGTGAGAAAGCACGACTGAGTTACTCTAAATGTCTTACGTTAGTTTTATCGCCCTTTCCAAACGCGTTGGGCGCCATGTAGTGTAGCTCCTATTTTCCCAATAGGCTCTGCGCATTGGAATAGTACCTACAGCAGTAAAGGCCTAGGCCAGACGTTAACTAGGTCTACTACTGTCGATACTAGACTTAATTTTTGGGTTTGCCAGCTAAGCTCAGAGTTCGCTAGAAACTTTCTCGAATGTTCAAGGAAGCATTAACTCCCCTGATTAGACAAGAAGGGATTTAGTTTCTGACAACCATAGAACATGACAACTTTGCTCTCCCCTAATCAAGAGTCAATCTCAAGAGTCGTGTGAGCACAAGGCAATTATTTTACTCAGTCAGTACGTGCATTCTTAGTCTCATCAGAATGTAGAGAAAAGGAAGAGACGGGCGTGTTCAATAAAAGGTGTTATTTATTGATCAGTCTCTTTTCTCGTACAAGAGAAATGGATCGATATTATTGCAATACTTATAGTTAAGTAAAGTGCATACATTAAAAGCAATAGTATAAAATAGTACTGTAAAAACATTGATATGGTTTCTGAGCCATATGATGTTTTAAAATGATTAAAATATATTTACATACACATATACATTTGACTAAACGTACTCAACTGGTGTTTCTAAATACGCCTACCCCGTGTACCTGACCTAAGTCTAATGCGTGGGCGGGAATAGAAAGTTACAGTTTAAGTTAAGTTTGTTTTTGCCAAGTGAATAACTAAAGAATTCTCTGTGAGGGGTTATTCAGTTCTGTACCTGGAATTTAGGATGGATGAGGAATGGTATCTCTTTCTCTGCTCTCGATATTCCAGGCTGCCTGCGAGGGCTGCCCAGAAGCGCCGGTGCTGGGTCTCTCGGCTTGAGATAGCAGCGCGTCTCTCAGCGCGTCAGGAAGGCGGGGCTGCTGCCAGCGGGGTCTGCTTCTGCTCTCGGCTTCGGCAAGTATGGCTGCTCCGTCTTGTCACCACGCGTGTGTTTGCATAGGGCAAGGTCGGCAATATTTATACCTTAAAGGTGCCGAGATTGACGTAAGGATGGACATAGGTACGTCAATAAAGATGTCATACGACTTGCTCGTTAGCACATTCTTTTGCAAAAGTTCTCTGTGAAATCAAAACAATGGCCGCACGGATTTTCCAGGTTGTCATAGGTTTGATTTGTTATGAGAACGTCGTATGCCTTATCAGGGGCTGGAGGAATGTCGCTTGTCTAATTAGATCTCAAGCGTTATGACCTAATCAGATAACACGTTCCTGTGCCGTAGTGTGACTGCGTCAGATAACGGTATCTGCATCATGGGGGTTTTCTTGCCTCATGGGCTGACTGTTAGTTAACTAGCTAGGTAGTTTAACCAGAATAGGGTCAGGAATAGGGGGATCGATTCAGAACCTATAGAAATACACGACAATGTGGTGGCAGAAATGCATATAACAAGGTAAATCAATGCAGCCACAAGTTGATGATGAGGTCTATAACCATGGATCTCTGCCCCATAGTCATTAAGGGAACAATTGGGCCTCCATTTCTGGCCATAATTATGGGGGATTTTTTCTATGTAAAAAATTATTTATTTATAGTTTATAGATATTAACTCGCATTCTCAGTGAAAACAGAACATTGTGATTGACTTTCCCTATTCACAATTTTACTTTATATTAATTATCTTCATAGATAATGTTTTGAAAAAAAATAATGTTGTATTTATTCTTTTTATTGTTTTAATGTTATTACTTACCTGCAATGTAATGTCTCATGCAATATAATGTCTCTTAATCCAGTGGCACTGAAAATGTATTGGTGATCTAATTAATTTCTATATAGTGCTTGTGAAGTAATGACCACAAGTCTTAAGCCTTTGATTTAGTATGGGTATACCTTGTGAGATGTTAGGGAATCACAAGTAATCCTCCAATATTTACTTGGTCTCATAGCATTAGAAATCATCCCATATGCAAAGATATCAATTAAAATTGGTGTATTCAGGTTCAAAATCAGTGATTCTGTAAAACAAACTTATATATTAGGCTGGGACTTCTGCAAAGAAAGGAGTTTTTTAGAAGATGTTTCTGAAGAGTTTTTTTCACATTGAAAATCATCAATTGATCTGAAGTGCAAATTGAAGCACAGTAAATTAGGACAATGCACAGTAGCAACAGTGGTTCTTCCTTTTGACACAGGAAACAATTATCACATGCCTTCTTGTACTGTATTATGGCCTTAGTATGGCATATGGTTTAATTTACTAGATAAAAATGTATTTCAAAGTCTCTAGGTTTTATTGTTGTTGTCTGTATAATCTAAGAGTTGTATAACATTAACAGAAATAAGACACTCTTACCAAGTCTACCTAAAATAATTTTGTACGGACCAGTTGTGAAATTTTAGGTGGTACAGGCTTGTTTTAATCATGCTTGGATCCTACTAGGTTGCAATAAAATTTCAGATTTTCTTAGAAATTACAAATAATCCCTAGGTACTCAATGGATACGCCTGGAAAGCTGCTGGTGATTCAGCTTACCCAAGACTACTCACATGCATAAACATTTACATTTTCAGAAATGTAGCAAACACAAATTTCAACATTTCATTAAGTATGAATGTCATGAAGCAGTGCTTCAGCACTAAGAAACAGTATTTTTTTTAATTTTTAAAATGGGTAATATATTTTCTCCATAGAAAAACAGATGTTCACTTCCTTTTCCAAGTCTGAAAATTATTTTATTGAATCCCCTTATACAAGGAAATCTGGCTGCGAATCTGTTTGCCAAATGTGCAAGCATAATGTTAGGTGTAAGTAAAAGCAGTGATCATCAAGAAACAAATCCTAAGGTACAGTCATATAGGATAAACATGTGCTTCATGCTTATAGTTAAAAATATACGATACAACTGTTAAAGGAGTTATTCTCTACAGTACGTAGATATTGTATGCTATTATGTGTTATACATCTTCCAGTAACACATTCAACAAGTGACATAAATGAAAACATAGATCAATAACTGAGGCTTAAGTGCCTACTACAACCAGATATAAGGACAACACGATCACATTGTTGTCCAATATTTTACATTGCATTTATCCTGATTTGAAAACATGTAAAAACATTACTGCAGCACAATGTAGAAATACTGATATTAAAATGTTAGTTATCCTGATTTGAAAACGTAGAAATCTACTGCAGCACAATGTAGGAATAGTGATATTTACATGTCAAACAGAAAATAAAATATTGAATTTGCATGCATGCATGAATGTATTGGTATGTTCTAAAGCAAGGGCCCGGTAAGGACGCACTGAAGCACTGTACAGAAGAGAGGTGAAGACTAGCCACAGGGGGATGTGGGAATATTCAAAATCATGTTCATTAGTACAGAAGGGTAGGTGAGCCTCCGGAGATGGGAAGATCTTTAACTAAGACTGGCAAGCTATTCTTTGAGGAAGTTGGTCTTTTATAAAGGATTGTTCTTCTAAAGGTCAGGTCCATCTTCTCTAATAACTCATATAACAATGATTTGTTCAACAATGTAATGCTGTTGCCCTAATATGTCAACGTAAACCTATACTTTGAGTTACTTAAAAAACATTTTACGTGCATAGAAGGAAAATGGGAATGAGGGCACATTCACAGTGTAACAATAAATCCAGAACAAACTTAATATGTTTTTACAGAGACATATATAAATGCCACCTACATATATATCATGCAAACAATGAACTAAGCACATCATCAGATATGTCTGCAGTTTCTAAGTGCTGTAAATCACGGGTATTACTTTTACCCACTCATGGTACTCAATGAATCAACCTGCAAGAGGATGGACTCTGAGTCGCCTTGCAAGAATTGGTTCTTGTGACAAGCTGATCGAGTGGCAAATATTCAACTAATCAAGCTTCCCCTCTGGCTAACAATCATGATCAGATGCATACAAAGTAAGCTGAACAGCCCAGATATTTGTAAGATCTACCAATAATTGTTTGAGTACCGAAAAGTCAATCAGCATAATGAAACAAAAATGGTATAACTTAGCAGTGTCATGGGGGTCAAACATATATAATAAGCAAAGTAAAGTATGAATTAACAGTACATTCAATTGTAAAATCGTTTAAGGTAACCTTGAGTCCTGATCTTTTTTTGGTTACAACTATCAAAAGTGAAGATGGCCCAATGCACTATTTTCCAAGCTTTCATATAAATATGACTTTATATCTTAGAGGAAATGAATAATAATACAGTTGCACTTTAAAAAGAATAAGCCACTATTAAGTGCACTTAAAAAGTATAAGCCGCTATTAAGCTGGATGTGGAGTACATTACCAAGACCACTCAGTGCCAGAAGTATAATGGTTATCATGTTGATGACAAAGAAATTGTTTGAGTAGACCAATTAATACAGATTGTACCTATTCAATCAAAGAATTAAAAATGTAAACTGTACTAAGGAGGAAATAATGTCAACATGACAAGATATAACGCTTTCCTATGATCATCAAATGAAACTTGCCGTGGATAATGGTGAGATAGCAACTGTTTGAATCACTTCGGGAGTTTTCTTCACTCTCTGTGGAATTTGTTTTTGTGACCCATGTATGATCAAGGTATTTCAAATGTGTAGTTATTCACGAATGCACATGTATTAACAACATTTTGTTCTCACAACAGTCAGAAGATAGAACAAATAATTATTAGCATAATTCATACATGATTAATATATAAGAAACCAACACACTCCTACTTTCTTCTCGGAAGTTCATTTATTCTTCCAGCATTCCTCATAACCATTTAGCACAGACTTTAAGCATATGCCCAGCATCACCACAATATAGATAAATCATCTTTCACTCAAAGGACTCTTCGCAGCTTCAACTTGAACAGGTTCCTCTTGAAACAACGAAAACCTTAGAAGTTAGAATGACTTCCTTCTCTGTCTCTCTTGTAATCTATGTTCAATCAACTGCACTAAATCTGTTTATTCAGTAAAAGAAGAACATTGAAAACCAATCAATCATCCTTAATTTATTTTTAAAAGGTGATTTAGGCTGCTAATTGATGAAAATGAGTCACACCAGTGAAAACATAAATTCCTCTTTTTATATATTACACAATGCTTACTCATGAGGATATTCCCAGTAGAGACCCTCATACGTATTTGTAAAAGCTTAAATGATGCGTAGGCCTGAATGAAATTGTACTTATACCAGTGCAATTGGTGTATTTTTAAAATTTTGTGTAACAAAATGTATGTGTGGTTACAGAGATTACACCATTACACCATGTCACATTTCAAAAATACAGTTAATGAAAAAATCAGATATAATACAATAAAAATTGGAATGGCTTAAACAAAACAAACGGGGAAACATGCTATAAAGATTAATTTTCTACATGATGAAATGCTAATTCAGGGGTAGTTTTGAGTAATAAACACAGCTTTTCCTAGTCAATGAGCAGATAAATAAATACAAATAATCAATTTGAAAAGCTACAGCCAACTTGCTTTTCATTTTTGTTTGTGTCTGTATTTTTCTTTGGTTTTCTATAATCTTTGCTGCAAAGTTTTTGTATCAGAAGCTTATACAGGGGCTTTAAAAGCACTCGTCATTTCTTCCAGTGTTAACAGCAAAAGAATTACTTTGTGTCTAAATATGCATATGTTTAGTTCTATTCTGATTAATGTTTAAAAGTGAGTACTTAGCTTACACATGACAGGATAATGTGAAATTCATTAGAAATACTGTGGACCACGTTCCAAACAATTGGCAAAAGTTTAAACATTCAATATTCATGCTCCTTAATATATTATTTTCATATTTTACTCGCAAGCTGATAATGTATATTCAACCAACCATATGCAAACTGACTACCAGCTGGGGCGATCTGTAGCATAATTGTTTTTCTAGATCGAATTGATATGTTTTAAAGTTCACAGCTATATAATTATATATGTAAATAGCCCCACATCTTAGGAGTTCTCATAAAATCTTGCGTCAGGGTTATACAATGTACATACCAGTGGCGTATCACAGCCCCCATAGCAACACGGTTTTGGGGAGCCATTTAAGCTCCAGGGGGCCCCCTCAGCAAGTACTCTGGCCGGTTAGCTCCTGATTGAGTCCGGAGGGGGCTCCTCCTTGTACCTTGCAGGGGGGCCTCCTCAGGTTCTATTACCCCACTGGTACAAACACCTACCCAAAAAATTCCCTTTGTGTTTTTGCAGTACAGAAAGAACACATTGGAATTTAAGAAGAGACTATTTAAAAGTGCTGATCTTTTTCATAATATTGAAATATCATGGTTGCCAATACAACATCCACTCATGCCACAGGGACTGTTCCCTTATTTATCTGGGTCCACAACACTTCAAGTAGGAGTATCCCCTTTACCTATGCATATTCTTCCATAAAAGACTTCCAATTAGGCTGTTGAATGGATGTTCTGAATAATTGTTACTAGTTAGGTGTCAGATGTCAGCACTTTCAAGAGTTATGTCAAAGGCATAGAGAGAACAAGGATGCCCTGTAATACCATTTGGGGTATGGTACATTAACATCCTGAACACAAAGTTGTATACTCTGTAGCAAACAGTATTCAAGCACTCGCCATAGAACAAAAAAAAAACACCAGTTACACCACAAAAACCATTCTACATGACAGTAATTGCATACATATTTGAGAAAAGTTAGATAAGTGAACAGAGGGAGAAAGAAATAGTGAGGTAGCATTTACAACTTGAGAGTGGTATTAGAGAAGTGGTTTCACATAGTCATTCTTCTTGCTCTGCGTGTGCCAGACAGCTTAATCCCAAGGACTTCAGTCCTATTTTGAGTGTCAAGGTATCCTGAGCTGTTCTTAGTTGTGTTGATGCACCTGAGAAACATTCCAAATATTCGCTGTTGCACCTAAGAACTTTTGGTCATGTAAATCTTGTGAGGAAGTACCCCTTTTTTCATGTGGTCACTCCCATATTTTGTAGGTTGATTCCGCTGTTTTTTTAACTTTCCACACTGCAACTGCTGCCCAGTCTAAAATATGTGCGTTGACCTCTATACACATGACAGAGTTGGCTAACTTGCAAATGGCATATCGAACATTTGGCTAAGGCCACAGTATTTTGTGTAGGATAATACACCAATGGCATGGAAAATTAAATGTTGCCTATGGATTGCAGATTGTCCTACATATTATGCAATCTGCTAAAAAGAAATCATGGATGAATTCAGACCCACACATGTAGCCAACTGCTGCAAATGTTTATAATTCAAACTTCAAGCAAATCTGTCAAAGTTAACATTTTTGACAGGAAAGAAGGCTATGTTTAAATATTGAATAAGTCACCTCAAGTAATTCTTAAAGCCCAGAAGGTATGATGCCTAATATTTAAAAGTGATGCATGCACAAAGTTTGTATTTTCACATTCCTTCAGTGACTATCCTCCAAACGTTATTTTCGTTGTAAAGGGTTGTAACTAATCCTATAAGAAAAACTAAACTGCACATAAATACTATTTTTGCTAATGTTTTGGAATAAGATACAGGAATGATTCTACCACTTTTCAAATATTTGTTAAAAACCCAGTTCAATGGTGAAATTAAAGTTTTGATAAATATACAGCAAATGTATATTTTAAGAAGCTTGGCCCACATGCATCATTGTTACATTTTGCACTTCCTAATTTGCGAAAAATAAGGAATCGCAAATTAAGAAGTGCAAAATGCTATGCATCATTATTTTCGGTATTCATTTGTGATTCGGTAAAAATCGCAATTTTTACCGAATCCCAAATGAATACCGAATTCTTAAGTTAATTTTCGCAATTCCCATTGATTCCTATGGGCCAAAAGGCCCATAGGAGTGAATGGGAAAGCATCAGCAAATTGCAAGTGGCACTTTGAAAATTTCATGGGTGCAGGGGGGGGTCCAAAGGACCCCCCCCTGCACCCCTGAAATGTATTTTTCGCATCATGTTTCACACACACATGTCCTAAGGACATGTGTGTGTGAAACATGAATGTTGAAAAAAAAACATTTTCAGCATTTTAAACACTTTTTCCAAATTTACCGAGTGGTTCAACCACTCGGTAAATTTGGCACCCTAATTGCGAATTTGCACTTGTAAAAGTAATGATGCATTGCTTTTAAGAAATCGCACATCTGCGACTTCTTAAAAGCACCCGCAATTTTAGAACTCGCAAAAATGTTACGAATTCTAAAATTGCTTCATGCATCCCAAAAAGCACTTTTGCATTCTCAAACGGCCGATTTTAAGGAATCGCACCGTTTGCGACTACAAAAATGCTTGATGCATGTGGGCCTTAGACACTGTCTGCCTTAAACTCCAGTGGACTAATTACCATTAGCCTGTCAGCAGCTGCCTCTGCTAGACTTTTGCAGGAAGGCCTGGGTGTAAGGTATGTGGCTCAGCTCATGGAGGGCAGCCATGGCAGGTTCAGGAACTTCATCAACTTTCAAGGGACTAGGGAGAGGCCTGCCTGTTGACATTTCGGTATAAAGGGAGACTTGGGGAAGAGATGCCGTTTGATTCCAGGTTACAGTATAAGCAGCTTGAAACCAGCCAAGTGGGGAGAGGGGCTAGTCCCAGAATCAGTCAAGTGTGGTATAAGAGTAGACAAATGCTTGTTTCTGTAGACATACCCCTGCCTGAGACACTAGCCCACTCCAAGAGCAGATGGGTTGTGGTATGCTGTATTCATCCTAGAAGAGTGCATTGTGGGATAGTTTGATGGGACAGCTCTCGATTGTACCCAGGGCAAAGAAGTGAACTCCAATGGTCATGAAGCTGACCTGCTCTTCAAGTTACAGGAGTTCAACAAGAGGCCTTTCCTGCAACTGTCTTGCTGGCTACTGGACCCACACTGGACTCTGTGACACAGTTTGTGGTTATTACCTTAGGTGGGCACCTACCTCCCATTTCTTACACCCATATTAAGCACTGCCTATAGAGGGATCACTTAACAATTATTCACAGATTTAACTTCCTGATTCAAAATCAAAATTATGTGAAAGCACACAAGGAGATTTGGACATCCTTTAGTACACACTTTTACTCTTTTTTCCAAGTCAAAATCCTTCCAAGAGTATGCCAAGCAAGTTGCACCAGACATACTTTTCTCATCGTACTTATAGAACTGTACGCACAGTGCACTTCTGAATTAGGAGATGCAAATGCAATCACAGCGTTTTATGCTTGAAGAAACGTCTTCATGTATACACTCACCATGGTACAAGGTGTTCCATTCTCACTCCCACACTGAAGGAGATTTTATCCTAAGCTTTGCAGAAGTAAGCCCCATGGTGGGAAAGGGTGGGGAGCATTTTGTGAAATCCTGCAAACTGACATGTTAGTGGGTGTTCACAAACTTATGAAGGAAACCATGCCTTGTTACGCTTACTTCCCCCCTTAGGCATGGTATTCATACCTATATAATTGCAGTTGTGGTGCGGAGTTAAACAGGTGTATAAGAATTGAAGCCTGTTTGGTATTCTACTTCTTTCAATACCTTGCTGTGTAAACACGACCATGTTCAGCAAGAAATGTACGTACATGGCATACAATACCCATGTGAATGGGACCTCATGTGAACTGTACCCTATCTGAGTAGTTTGTACTGCAGGAACAATGTTATCATTTATTTATATACATGTAATTCACATTTAATGTAATTGCTACATTCCTTTCGTCATTCACAGAATAAACGCATTACTTTTTCTCTCAGCATTGCACAAATTAAAAGCTGTAAATGAATATAATATTCAGAATGTTTCAACTCTGTTACCTTGTTTAGGAAACCATTTCATTGGTGTTCACATGGCCAGTGGTATATCTTATTTTGTCCCAAACTCTGACAGTTTTTGCAGCAAATCATGTAGATGCCGACAATCTGAAAAAAAATAAGAGTGAAATACTGACTTTAAAAAATCTGTCACTTAAAAGATAAGATTGTTGTCATTTTACACAATTCCCTTAAGATGAACCTTTTAACATAAGCCAATGTTTTCATAGCACAGATGTCTAAAAAAGCCTATGCAGTTTTGAAAGAAAGAATTCAGCTTAAACAGAGTTCTCATGCCTAATAATTCATTCTAACATCAAATACTGCATTCATCTCAAAATAGAATTCTTGCTAATGGCGGGCATATTCACCTTGGAATTATGACTCAATAATTGAACTCTGCTTTGCTTTCAGAAGACACATCATTTTTAAAGTCAATATTGTATAGTTATGGGCAATATTTGTTTGAAATGCATTTTTTTCATGCGCTTCAAATAGCTTAGTTTAAGTAACGCCAGTACAAATCCCACACAAGTGCTATTATTTTCATCTCTCTCTCTGAGCTGGCAAAGAACAGAGATGGCATCCATTTTGAAGCATTGGAATCCATTTCACAGCAATGTCTCACGACAGGGCTCACATAAAATTAAATGTTTAGCAATAACTATCTTGTAAAATTCAGATCGGTTTTCATTTTAAACTCCTCACTGCTATGAATTCACTGATGTCTTTGTGTGCTTGAGGGAAAACAACAAAATGTATTGAATATATTATAGCTTGACAATGAATAACCATGTATCTTAAAATGAAGGCATGATGCTAATTAATTGTTACAATAGTCTGCGCGTTCTAGCCCCCCCAGAAATAGCTCAGAGAGACTTAATTTTTTCAAAATTACTTTTTTCCGCATGAAAGAGCGCTAGATTTTGACACGAGTTTACGTTTCCTCATGATTTTTTGCAAAGGTTACCAGAGGGTATATTCTAGCCATCTGAAGGGCTGCAAGTAGCATCTGGCATTTATTGTTATTTTTGGACCTATATTGTAATCCAATCTTTGTCAATTTGCTGGAAATGGAGTGATTCTGATCAAAGCTTTTCATCTAGGCAGTAATTTATAAAAATGTAAGTAGCAACTTAAAATACAATATCACCTATCAAAACTCTCATTAATAATGTGCGGAGTTCCATTTGTGGCGGTCAGTGGGCTGGTGGTTTCTTCTGGCCGGTGCTGGAGGTCCCAGCCCCTGCGCTCTCGCCGGCTGGCATGAGTGCGAGTATAAATAAAGATGGGCAGAGCTGCGCAGTCTGTGCCTAACTGCTATACTGAGTGTCAGCGTGTAATTATTTGTTGCGCTAGCGAGGCCCTGCTGCGCGCACCATGGATGGGAGGGCAGCCCCCCGAATGCAACACTGGTGACGAGGTGCAACGCTTCTCTGTACTCCCCGCTGGGCAGCGCTGAAGCACTTCCGTGGACCAGGACATCACACTGCAAATAGACTGGAGTCAGCAGGTGTCCCCGCCCTAGCATCGCCCTTCCCAGCGTCCAGTACCCACACTGCATAGGGTGAGTCACGCATGCCACCAAAGCAGGTCAATCGTGTGCACAGTGAACCAGTCTGGCCTGCCCACACACCACGAGGCCGCACCTTAAGCCGACCACACACAGCCTGACGCCTCTACACCACTGCCCACCCCCGGGCCAATTACTTGAGCAAAGCACCATCGCTCCTGTGCCCAGCACCTCCCTCCTGCTGCCACCATGGGGGACCAGTATAATGCTGCACAGGCCCCAGTGCCAGTGACCACACAACACCCCCCTCAGGAGTCCTGCCTCCATTCAGTGAGTCAGCGGACCCTACCACAGCAGCTCCAAGGTGGCAGACCTGGCTTGGCCGCCTGGAGAACGATTTCATTGCTACCAGGGAGAATGATGGTACAGTGAAATGGTCACTACTGCTCCATTATGTGGGGGAGGAGATCTACCTACTGTTTAAGTATCTACCAGACACAGGGTCCCCGAGAACTACTAGTGGAGGAGTGTGGCTCAATGGTTAGAGCGGCAGACCCTGATGCAGACCCTGATGCAGACCCTGATGCAGAGTTCTGGCCAGGGACCAGGGTTCGATTCCCGCCACGGCGGGATCTTGGGCTCAATTTCCTTGGACCTGTTAATTCTCGCCTCGGTGCCTATTCTAATCACGGGCCCCACGCTGCAACTCTGGGCAATAGCTTGCTTAGCCTCCACACCGGCCCCAACAGCGCTAAGGATGCCTGGCTTCACCCTGGGGGTGCCCAGGAGTGGACACTTCACAGGGAAAGCCAGAAGGGGTTCCACAGCGGTATGAGTATTAGCGCCAGGAAACCGCATAGGCAACACCGCAAGGTGACCGTCTGGTGACAGTGCCCTCTATAAGTACCATGGCATTTACATTTACGCTGCAGCAGTCGCTGCCTTAAATGCACACTTTGACCCCCCGAATGAACCCAGACTTCAAGCATTTCCAGCTGAGCTAAGCCAAGCAAAGAGAGGATGAATCGGTAAACTTTTCAAGCGCGGCTCAGGGAACTTGCCAATACTAACCTCGTGGGTGATAGAGCCGCTGAAAAGATCAGAGCTCAACTGATTTTCGGAATACGCAGCAAAGTCCTGCGAGGCATCATACTCAGGCAGCCGAACATATCAATGAAGGACATCCTCGTACTAGCACGCTCTCACTACCTTTCAGCGGCACAGGCAGAAGAGATGGATATTGCGCTGGTGCGCGGTGCAGAAAAGTGTGTCGTCGTAAAGGCGGAAAGGACTGACGCAGTCAGAACAAGAGACAAGGCCCATAGGCCATGAGATTGCAGGCACCTGCCCCAAGGAACCACTGCGGGTACTGCGGTTATGAAGAACACCCCCCACAGTCCTGCCCAGCGCAAGGGAAGACATGTACTGACTGTGGCATGGCAAACCACTTTGCGTCAGTATGTGGCAAGAAGGTACAGTGCCAGGAAGGGAACCGACTCAAGCAAATGAGGCGGATGGTCTGCCAACTATCGTGTATCTCATTAGCATCACAGCCTGGAGGGAAGAGGAAAGAGCAAACAGTGTACCAGGAAAACGACTCTACGACGGAAGATGAAAGAGAGACATACCTAGTCTCATTCACCCGAGCCCTGAAAAGTAGGAGATGGCCTCAAACCTGATGCATGATACAGATTGCAGGGACAGAAGTCAATGCGGTAATTGACACCGAAACCTCAGTGACAGTAATGTGGATCCAGCAATGCAACAAGCTAAGGCCCAAGCCTGAACTCAGACAGTCAAATGCTCCAATCTTCGCATATGTTAGCAGCTCACCGTTACCTCCATGCCAGTGCGGTCCAAAGGCACAAGATCACCATTGATATCCATGCCATCAACCAGGAGGCAAACATGCTGCTAACCAGTCACGCAGCTGAAGACCTAGGACTGGTGACGTTCGGCAGGAGCAGACAAGCAGACCGGATGAAGGTACTGCTGAGACAATTTGAAGACCTGTTTAAGGGACTAGGAAGAATAAAGAGAGTCCCTATCCACCTACACATAGACCCGACCGTCTCGAAACTCGAAGATCAAGGGGTCATAGAGAAGGTATCCGGGCCCACTCCATAGCTATCACCCATGGTGATCCTGGAGAAACCTCACCAACCGGGGAAGATCAGACTCTGCATTGACATGCGACTTCCTAACAAGGCCATTCGGCACGAACGCCACATAATGCCAACCATGGATGACACTTTGGCTGATTTGAACAGATCCAGATGGTTTTCAAAGCTGGACCTGAATGCAGGTTATAACCAGTTAGCCCTAGCCAAAGACAGTCGCTGCATAATCACATTCAGCACTCACCTAGGTCTCCAGAGGTATAAATGGCTGAATTTTGGCATATCCTCTGCCACAGAAATATTTCAAAACGCAGTCAAGGAGATCCTGGTCAGGCTACCTGGCATACTGAACTTGAGCGATGATATCGTCATCCACTCGCAAATGGCGGAAGAACATTACCGGCATGTGAGGGCCACACTGAAGAAACTCTACGACCAAGGGGTCACCCTACAGAAAGAGAAGTGTACTGCTGTTCCAACCGAAAATAGAGTTATTCGGCTACACGTTCACACGGATGTATGACGGTACGACGTGTACCGTTACAACGCGTCCCTTTACGTCGCAGTTTTAACAACACAAGTCATTACAATGACTTGCGTTGGGGGGCGCTGATAGTGAATAGTTTAATTTACTATTCCAACACCAGTCCCCGGGGATAGTAGGGAAGGTGTTGGATAGTAAATGAAACTATATCCTATCCTAGAGCGCCCTCCAGCGAAAGTCGTTGTAACGACTTTCGTTGTTAAAGCTGCGTCGTAACGCAACCGCGTTGTAGCGGTTGCGTTGTAAAGGATGTTCCCCCATTCACACAAGAAGGTATACAGGTAGACCTTCGGAAATCCCAAGCCATCAATAACGCATCTGCCCCGCTCACCGTGGCGGAAGTCCACAGTTTCCTGGGGATGGCCACTTACTGTGGCTGCTTCATTGCAGATCTAGCCACCATCGCAGAACCCCTCCAAAACCTCACCCGGGCAGATGCCATGTGGCAGTGGGGTCCAACCGAAGAGACGGCATTTCAAGCTGTCAAGAATGCCCTCCTCGACCAAACCATGCTGGAATACTTCAACCCAGCAAAAAGGACAGATTTACTTGTAGACGCCAGCCCAATAGGCTTAGGAGCCATCTACAGTCAGGAACAAGAGCCCGGATGATGGTCCGTCCTAGCTTATGCCAGCAAAGCGCTATCCCTGACAGAATAGCGATACGCTCAAATTGAAAGAGAAGCCCGAGCAATCCACTGGGCCTGCAGACATTTCCACTTATACATGTACGGACACCCGTTTTACCGTTGTCACAGATCATCAACCCATAGTGACGCTGCTCAAGGGATCAGTACCTCACCCACCGCCACGCATCAAAAGGTGGGCCATTGGGTTCCAGCACTATGACATGGATGTAGCCTACCGGCCCTGTGCCAAGAACCCAGCCGAATTCCTGTAGAGACACCCAGTCAAGACCAGAGAGGGAAGTGAAGAACCAACGCCACAGAAGCACTGAAGCGTGTCCTTTTGCGTTGACACCCCAGTCATAATCAAAGTCCAGGACGCTGCACAAGGTGGGCAGTGGCATCAATTCTTACACTCCGCAAACTTGTGGTCAAGCCCGGAAAAAGAAAACCTGATGCACATGTGGAGACTCAGAAACGAGCTGAGCCTCACTCAAGGAGGCATTCTCATCAGAGGACCCTGCATCGTCATCCCTGTATCCCTGTAACTACAGGCAACTCAACTCACCCACAGAGGGCCCCAAGGAGTGAAAAAGATGAAGGCCCACATGTGGAAGAAGGTCTGGTTCCCAGGGATGGATACCTGGGTGGAGGAGACAGTCCGGAAATGCCCATCTTGTCAAGTGACGAGCGGGCCCGTGAGGCCAGCACCCTCTCACACAGAGGAACATGAGCAAAACCTCTGGTTATGTTATGTTATGTTATGTTAACTGAGCTTATATAGCTCGCAGCTGCCTCAGCGAAGAGACGTCCCGGCACTGACCTCGGATAAACATGGGGACTAAGAAACTGAACCGGTTGGCGCGAAAAACAGAACCAAGAGGAAAGGGAAGGGGCTAGACAGAGGGGAAAAGAAATGTTTTAATGGCTTTCCTGAAATCCATTAAGCAATCCGGGTTGTGGATCTGGAAGGGCAGGGAATTCCATAGCTTGGCTGCTAGACAGCGGAAGGATCGCCCCCGGGCTCGGAGACAGTTCACTCGAGGGACAATAACCAAGTGTTGTCCCATAGTGCGCAGCTGGCGACTCGGAACATAAGGTCCCAGCAGATTAGCCAGGAGCCTAGGAGACGCAAGCTTCAAGTTCTTAAAGGACAGACAGAGGACTTTAAATTCGATCCGCTTGGTCATGGGCAACCAATGTAGCTGCCGGATAGCATCGGTAGAGGAGCAGCTATGCGGATGCCCCAGCAGAGCTCTGGCAGCAGCATTTTGCACACAGTGTAAACGCGTAACCTCAGATTGATTCGCCCCTAAAAGGAGCGAGCTGGCATAGTCCAATCTGTATAAAATGGCAGATACGACAATCAGCTGATGGGTAGGAGGATCACAGAACCCCAACAAGGGCCTAAGTCCCCGAAGGAGACCAAAGCAGTTGCCAGCCATTCTCTTATTGTGGTCCTGGAAGCTGAGGGTAGAATCCATCCATACCCCCAGATTATTAACCACCATCTTAGAGGTGGGAGCACTACCAACAATAGTGGGCCACCATTGCTCACTAGAGAGACTCCTGTCCTTCCCCACCAGCTGCACCTCTGTTTTATTAGCGCTCAGCTGGAGGCAGTTGGTGGTCATCCACTCTGCGACGGAAGTCAGGTCACTCCTAAATTCAGAAGCATCCTGCCTGGACCCACTTGAGAGGGCACAACCAACTATGTATCATCGGCCTAAGAGACCATAGTGAGGCCCTTGTTCCTAGCCACCGTAGAAAGAGGTTGGACATACAAATTCAACAATAGTGGGCCACCATTGCTCACTCCAGAGACTCCTGTCCTTCCCTACCAGCTGCACCTCTGTTTTATTAGCGCTCAGCTGGAGGCAGTTGGTGGTCATCCACTCTGCGACGGCAGTCAGGTCACTCCTAAATTCAGAAGCATCCTGCCTGGACCCACTTGAGAGGGCACAACCAACTATGTATCATCGGCGTAAGAGACCATAGTGAGGCCCTTGTTCCTAGCCACCGTAGCAAGAGGTTGGACATACAAATTGAACAGTACAGGGCTCAGAGCTGAGCCCTGAGGAACACCCTGACTGATGGAATGGACACGGGAGAGAAACGGGGGGCAGACACTCGGAATGTTCTCCCTCGCAAGAAGGATCTTCCAGACGATGTAACAGAATCCCATGGGAAACTGTGCCAAACGCAGCACTGAGATCAAGCAAAATCAGTGCCGCCATGGGTCCAAAGTCAAGGATGGTCAGTAGATGCTCTGTCACAGCCAAGAGGGCAGTCTTGTACTGTGACCAAGACGGAAGACATTCTGAGAGGGATCCAGGGTGTCATTCATATTCAGGAACCCCGTTAAGATGTATTCACGTTAGCCTCAGCAATCTTAGCTACCCATGGAAGGAGGGATATGGGAAGGATATTTTCCAGTTTAGCCGGGTCCAGCAAAGTTTTTAAGTATAGGAGTCACCATCGCCATCTTCCAAAGCTCAGGGACCACAGCTGTGGAAAAGGATGTATTAACAGCCAGGCACAAAGGAGCCAGGAACACAGATAAAGAGACCCTAAACTGGGCAGGTTTTAAAGGATCAACCGGAGATCCAGATTTAAAGTTCCCACTCAGACGTACAAACTCTTCCTGCGTATTGATGGGGATAACCTCCAAAGAATGAAGAGGAGGCAGTCCATGAGGATCAACAGAGGGAGGAGGCACCAAAGGAAAAGACCTGTAAATGCTTTATACTTGATTACAAAGAAGGTCGCCATGTTTTTTCTAACTCTGAGGAAGTATTTTAAAAATACACTTGGCTGGGTTAGGGCTTAACTTGATCTCATTAGCAAAGTAAGCCACCTGGACGATGTATATGGTCCTATGGTAGCTCTTTATAGCGGCCAAGTAGCAACTTTTAGCCATGGGGGCCATAGTCCTTTCTCCATGCACGGTCTAATTTCATACACGATTTACGGAGTGTGGCCAGAGAAACATTATACCATGGACTCAAGTCCGATGCGAGAACTTGAGACCATTTGGCTGGGATGAGAGAATCCAGCGCTTGAACAATCCAGTGGTATAGAGATCTATAAAACACATCTTGATCACTGTACTGTTTAGGATGGTTTGCAGCAAGAAGAGTGTGGAAGTCCTCTAGCCTCAATTTGTTCCAAGGGCGTTTAAAGGAGGGCAGTTACCAGCCCTATTAGGGGGCTCGAAGGCAGGGAAAGACATGGAGGCCAGAAAGTGGTCCGACCATCCCACTGGCTTGGGTGTCCCAAACGAAGCGGAAAGAATATTAGAAAAAACGGGATCCAGCAAGTGGCTGGCTGTATGGGTGGGACTGGAAACCAATTGACTTAATTGGCAGGCCACCAGATCTCCAAGCAGGCTGCCAATTTCCATATCTTGCTGAAGATCGAAGTGTCTATTAAAATGCTGAAGTTAGCTGAAGACATTGCAAGCATGCAGATATCCTCCAGAAAGGGCAGATTTAAACTTCTTATGTTCACATATTCCTCTCTTTCTTAGTACTGAGGGAGGATCATGGTAGTAACAAATCCTATTAACCTTCACAAGTCGTCATGTCCCATGTCAGGTAACCACCTTCATCGAAGGGAAACCTTTAAAAACTGCCATAGATGGTACTTGCTTTGGAGCCTGCGTATTGTTTGAGACTCAAGAAAAGTGAAAAATGAGTGATGCCAAGAGATATTGAGAATACAATCAAAGCCTGATTACTTACAAGTAATCTTTATTACTGCTAGTCCTATTCATCCTTGTCATTAGTAGTGAAGTGAATTCCACCTCATTGAGATTGAAACCTCCAGGATATGCTGTATATTACATCCATGCCCATCCAACTGAGTGACATAAAAAGGCTGCCATTGCTTGAATCCTTCTAACATGTCAAGCTGAGAAGGACACAGTTCAGGGTGGGAAAGTGTTGCGTAATGACTAGGATGAGGACATAAAAGACTAGGGGCAATGAAGATTATCCCTAAATAATCAGGTCAACTGAGGCAAGTGCTACCCCTTTCAGCACTTGCTTCCCAGTGGTAGCATAGGTCAAGCTGTCCAAGGGTCTTCAAGAGGGAGGTAGGCTGGAGAGGTTGGCGTAAGGCATATAAAGGCTCAATACTCAATTTACACACTGTAATGGCAATAAGATGATTATCCCACCAAGTACAGCAAAAAACACAAAGGACGGTGGACTATTCCTCCTGCAACAGTCCCGCGCAACAATCCCAGACACCAACCGTCCTGTGGTGTCACTGTGTCCCAGATCCCAAAGGAATACTTAGATGGTGTGCTCAGGGAATTAGAATATCCAGGATATTGCTTCTGTGGTATTCCCAAAAATTCTTTATTGAAAATATTTCATAAATAACATGCAGTTCCTCAAACGCATTTTGTTCTCAATGAGAACTTCATCAGGGCTTCTCAGGGAAATACCCCTATCGAAGGAGATAAATCTATTTAGTTTTTATAAGCTGTAAGTATAGCTTCCACCCTGTACACTAAGAAGGATCCCAGTCAAAAGCAAGATTATCTTTTTCCGGCCTAAAAGATGCTCCTTAAGAGGTCACCCGTCAGATAATATCAATAGATCTAAGGACGTTCCTCAAATGTCTGGAACCGAGCTTCCTGGGTCTGATAGTTCCGGTAAAGCAAGAACGCATTCCAAGCCTAATGATGTTTGAGTCCAAGAAAATTCTTTCAATCTGTATCAAGTTTCAATGGAATTGGCTATGATCAATAAAGTTTCCATACAGGGGATATTCTCAGGTGTTGGTTCCTTACTCCAGTTGAGGTGATGCTTTGGTTCCTTACTACTGTGCAGGGGAGGTGATGTATCGGTTCCATACCGGAGAGGAGGTGATGTGTTGGTTTCTTACTGCCTGGGGAGGTGATACGTTGGTTTCTTCAGCGATTTGTCTGAAAAAGGTGCAGATGCCTCACACTTCTCTAAGTTGAGTTACTTTTCCAGCTACCAATGGCAAACAATCTCCAAAGGTCCAAAACAACAGCAGGCACCTCTTAGCATGTCAGAACTCCCAACAAGGAGTTCAGGGGAGCTTGGGGTGAATTATTTGTCTCTGAGACTTGAGAACAGGAAGCAAGAGCAGTTTCAAGCCATTGGAGATCTTCTCCAAGCTTGGGACACAGCAAAGTCATTTTCCCTTACTTTGGCAGAAAGTAGCCACTGCAGGCAAACCCCAGACAGCAAACAGCATAGGGGCAGTGTTCCTTCTCAGTTTCTCTGGCTCTTCTCCTTGGCAAAGGTTCCTCTTGATTTCCCAGAAGTGATCTAAAAGTCTGGGGTCTGGGCCCCTCTTTTTATGAAATAAATCTCTTTGTTCTCTCCTGGCGCAGGGCTCTGAGCCCAGTCCAAACCAGTTCTAGGGGGCACTTTGCAGATGCACAACAACCTCCATTGTCAGTGTGAGCCCTGGCTCCAGACAAACCACAGGGGGGGCAGAACCATCTTTGTGGAAAGCAGGCACAGCAGGTGCTACTCCTCCCACCACTCCAAATGCAGACAAGGCCTATTCAGCCTAGCGCTGACTCATCCAGACTCTCCAAAGCCAGACAGTCAATACACATCCTAGCGGAGGTGCCCTGGATGGCTAAACATGAAAATACATACTTTCTAAAGTGGTATTTTCAAACACAGAATGTACAAATCACCCTCAGTAAAAGATGCATTTTAACATTCTGTGTTCAGGCATGCTAAACTTTATATTCCTACCTTGTTCCCCGGGGGTAGTTAGGCTTGTAAGATGTTATAAGCAAACTCCCCATTCTATCCTATGGGAACAGGTAGCCTTGAAATAGTGAAAAACTGGCAGTATTTCACTATCAGGACACACACACTGTGGCATGTCCTACTTTTCAAATACACTGCACCCTGCCCACAGGGGTACCTTGGGCCTACCTTAGGGGTGACTAACATGTAACAAAATCGAAGGTTAGGGCCTGGCAAGTAGGTGCACATGCCAAGACGATATGGCAGTACTACACTGCACACAGTCACTGCAATGGCAGACCTGAGTTACATTTACAGGCAGCCTATGTGTGTGGCACAATCAGTGCTGCACGCCCACTAGCTTATTTACAACAAGGGGTGGTGATGGACAGAGTCTCTGAATTAAGCAGAGTACTCTCACCCAGTCAAGAGATCAGGGCTAGATCCAACACCGTTTTTTAGCTCATTGCACCATCCCAGTTTCAGAACCCGGCTGTATGCAAAATAGTCTGTCCCTGGCCCAGTGCATCATGGGAACAGGGCAGACCAGACTACAAAAGCCAATTCTTACACTGGGAAGGAAACAAGCTTCCGGGGACCGGTTTCTGCCATTTCAGGCGTCTTCGGCCCGGCTTGCTTGAATCCTGATGGTGCAATGAGCAAGGGACTCACATCTGAGTATACCCTTCCACGCTTAGGGTGGACAAAATTATTTACAACAAGGGGTGGTGATGGACAGAGTCTCTGAATTAAGCAGAGTACTCTCACCCAGTCAAGAGATCAGGGCTAGATCCAACACCGTTTTTTAGCTCATTGCACCATCCCAGTTTCAGAACCCGGCTGTATGCAAATTAGTCTGTCCCTGGCCCAGTGCATCATGGGAACAGGGCAGACCAGACTACAAAAGCCAATTCTTACACTGGGAAGGAAACAAGCTTCCGGGGACCGGTTTCTGCCATTTCAGGCGTCTTCTGCCCGGCTTGCTTGAATCCTGATGGTGCAATGAGCAAGCAGTTGATTTACAGGCCCTGGGTACACACCATGCACTATACTAGGGACTGACTAGTAAATCAAATCAGCCAATTATGGAAATACCAATCCAATCCAAACATAGAATTGACAGGGAGAGCATATGTACTTTAGTACTGATCAGCAGTGGTAAAGTTCCCAGAGTCATAAAACCGACACTTATTGCACATATATGACATGATCAGTTATTTCCAATCCTTTTCAAATATTGTGTAATACGTGACTGCTTCCCACCTATCAATGTTCCCAATCCTGTATTGCTTTTCTCCTTGTCATTTTATTTGCAAGCAAGAGTCCTTTCTTTAATCTGACACAAATGTAGGTAACCTCTTGAACCATTTCTATTATCGAAAGGATGATCTAATGGTTCTGCTGCCTGGCTTTTTGTACAATTATAGCATATATTCAGGTGAGCTGTTATCCTTTCCTCTTTTTGCACTGTTTTATCAACTTCACCAGTTTACCTATGATGTAGGTGCTATATGATACTACTCACCATGAACCTGGTCCACCCCTATTCAAATTAGTGATGAGTGTAGGAAAAATATGAGTTTGTCAGCTGATGTAACTTACAGAACCTTATACAGTCAATCCACTCATTAATTTGTTGCCCAACCTTAGCCATAAGACGTGCATAGTAGATCCTGATTAAATGCTGTTTATGGTAGCATAATCTAACCTAATTTCCTGCATTTCATATTATGATTGCTATGCGAATGATTGAGATTACACCATTACGCCACATCATGCAATTCTGGTAAAATTCCATCATAATAGCACTGTAAGAATGTGAACAAATTAAGCACGAGTGGCTGTTGTTTGCAACAGGTGGAATTTTGTGGTATTTTAACAAAGCATGCATCCTCAAGCCAAAAGTGGACCTGTAGAAATATTTCCCATGAAGAATTAGAGCAAAATTAAGAAGCTTGTTTGTTGCATTATAACACATAATTTTATGTCATTTGTTTTGGGACAGTTTGCCTAATTTTCACAAAGGAAATCAGGTGAATTTTGCCCAGGCCTTGTTCATAGTTCAAAGTTTGCTGTATATAGGGGCAGCACAAGGCCCATATACAGTAAATCTAGCTTACCTGTATTAGGTCACATGATAGTCTCTCTTTTCAGGAACACAGAGTTTGGCACAATCAAACTTTTAACTTTGGCACTTTTTTAGCATGATACCTATACAGTGAATATAAACCTGTATCATTTTTATAGTTGAAATGCTATTCTGTTTTTTCCGTGTGTCTAGTGAGGTTCGTGCATATTGCGGCTTTTAATGACATGATTGCTGACTAAATGTATTGAGACAAGTGCACTCCTTTTAGAGCTTCTGAGTCAAAGCCGCAAAGCATTAACTGCTTGAAAATCATCATTCTGACCCATTACTGAAGTTTAATTACCATTGCCACCTCAAGATATTATATTTAGGAATTGATATTTTATGATCATGCATTTCCTGTGTGATTATATTGCATACTCTCTATTTGACCGAGCACATGATAGAGAAATGCCTAGCTATGTAACTGCAACAATATAGTGTCAAATATTTTGATAAATGTACAAAGAAAATATAGGGGAAACAAAGTAATAATCCTTTCTAATGAATCCCTACTATCATCCTTAAAACAAAAGGATCATCGTCTGTACTCTTCTCCATATTTAGATTTGCTAGAAGATGTATCTGAATTAGGAGGATTTTGTGAAGAGACAGTCCACACTTCAAGCTCTGTTCATCATCTATGTCAGGGTTTACAACTGGAGGAACAGGCAGCAAATGGGTTAAAGATGCAGGGAATGCTCCAGGGAAATTTAAAAATCCTGGGTGTGGTTAATTTCAGAATCCTTCAGGTTTTCTGGAAGATATACAATCAGAACTGCAAACACTAAATAATTGTTTCCCAACTCCATTCTCAGCAGTTATCACCCTGTGTCATGATCACATAAAGGAAGGTGAGGAAATAATATATAGCCCCGAAGTGCTCGAAAGAGTGAAGCAAGTTACACTACCGTACCAAAACCACAATCAGATGTAATTAATGCAAATGAGGCAATTAATTTAGTTACATATATTTATATTTTGAGGAAAACCATGCTAGTGAGAACAAGACTGTACAATCATGGATCTATAAAATTACCATCCCATCCCATCACAATCACTCTCTAAACAGAGGTCAGAAACTGAAAAATTGTGGAATATCTACAAAAAATCTAAGCAAAACTAAGGGGTCGATTAGGAAGGCGGACGGACTTTGTCCGTCCGCCTTCCTAATCGACCCCTTAGTCTTCATCCTGTCTGGGGAAGGTACCGTCCGCCGCAAGGGCGGAGGAACCGTGCCCCCAATTAGGATGCACCCGCCACAGTGGCGGGTGCATCCTGCATTTTTAACATTGCGGCGGACGGTGCTTAAAGCACCGCCCCCCGCAATGCTAAAAAGGCATGCTGTCCGTTTCAAAGCACAACATGACAGGCACTGCGTTGTGCCTGCCATGTTGTATTTGGAAACGCATATAATTATCCTAAGAAACAGAATTATTTTAAGTAAAGTCTATGCCTATCCAAACAAAGGGCAATACTGAAAACAACTTTAGTAAAAACTTGGATCTCTACTTTGATATTTCTTGGAGGGTTAAACAAATTAAGAGACTACACCCATTGAAAAGAACCAAAAATCATTCAACTATTTAACTAATTTTGGATATTTCCAAATTAAACTTCAAATATATTAAATCAGTGGGGTTTATGGCTGCTGTGAGTGCAAGGGAGTTAACAAAAATATCCATCTTTTCTTCATTTATAAAAGTCTGATTATAAAATCATGGAACTCTATCAATCTACTTGGTCTAGAAATAAAAATGAAACCAGAATACAAAATAAACAATAACATTTGCAGGTAAAACCAGAATCAGCTATTAAAAAAAACACACAGGGATTGTGTCTGGTCAAGTGTTCTTTCAGGCAAATTATCCTACTTTTAGGCACTGATAGGAATAACAAAAAAACCGCTAGCTTGCTTTAAACCAAAGTAATCTTTGTATTGTAATTAATAGCGACATAGGAAGTGACTAAATGAAAACACCATACAGGAATCTTATCTCAATATGATGACTATTCTCTGTATTCACTGTGTAATAATGATGAATAAAATAAAGTGTTCTTGCACAGACTTGAATTGGTGAGTTGAAATGCTCATAGTTTTATTAGAATAATTGAAGAACATTATATGAGCGCAATAGTAAAACAGTTCCACAATTTAACACGCTCAAAGGAACATTGTGGGAGAGGCACACAGTAAAAGACTTTGTTTCACTTTGTGCGAATGGTGGTCATAACTCTATGGAAGACCCTCAAATGGTATATTGTCCATCATCTATACTAAAATTGCAAAGGGCTTGGTAGTGATGAATACAAATAGCTAGTATGTGCTGTAAATGTATTGTTATATCATGTCATATCATGTAATGTTATGGTCTCAGGATTTGTATGGCTTGCTGATCATCCTGGAGGATATCCAGGCAGAAAAAAGGAAGGAGCGAGTTTAATAATGTGTTGCTCTGCACCATAATAGAAATTGTCAAACCTCTGATATATGCATTAAATGCATCTCATCTATTAACAATTGAAGTCGAACCTTCAGAGTTAAAAGGAAAATAATTACATAGTGTGGGCAAAAGCTTTGGTTTATCTTTTCATTAAGGACAACATTGGTATTCATGTGCCATCGACCTTGAGATCGTTGAGATTGTTGAGTTGAGCTAGGTCGTAAAACACATTAAATGAGTTAAAAAAGTAATGGATACATTGATGGATAATTAATAAATAATATATAATAGAGTAGGATTCATGAGGATTAGAAAAAAAGTAAATTGGTTCTCTGCTGGATGATGTAAGTGCCAAATATCTACACATTTGGCAGTTCTAAAAAAGTATTATAGAGTGAAATAAGCCTTGGGAGGATAATATTTGGCTTGAGATGTTGTATTCAATCTGCGGTCATATATGAGGTTGCAATCGCCTCTAATAATAGGCGCAACATTTCCTAAATTCAGTAGTTCGATGTGAAAAGAGAGAAAAAGTTAGTGTCGTCTTTCGTTGGACCTTATACATTAATCAGGAGCAAAATGGTATTATCCATTTTAACTTTAACTAAACGTAACAACCATCTGAATCTGAACATTTGTTTAGTACTTAAAAATGTAATGTTTTTACAGAAAGAAAGTGACTCCATTTTTCTTGTTAGGCGCAGGAGAAGAAATAACAAAACCAGCCCATTTTTTGTTCAAGTAAGATAAAACTGTATCATATATTTGAGTCTCCTGAAGAAAACGAGATCAGCTTCAGGTCTTGCTGAATAAATAAGAACCTTAGTACGTTTAACAGGGTGTTGTTAACCTTTAACATTAAATGAAACAATTGTACTACCATAATATTATCCATTTTCACAGAAGAGTGAAGACAGTAAAGAAGAAAGAACCAAGTATACTAAGAGAACAAAAAGTAGCTCTAGCATTTAGTGAATTGAGGAAAAGGAAAGATGCTGAGAAACAGCAAAAAGACAACATATAAACATAAATAATACTCTAAAATCACACACACAAATCGCAAGAATGATCTGTGTGTATATAATGCCCTTATAAAGAAATTCAACTAATTAGGCCAGCTATAATGACTAGAAAATTATAGCATATGACTTAAGTATCAGTATTCAAAGGACTTGGAGAAACCATCTTTCCAAATTCTCATAGTAGACGGATCAAAGACGCCCTATTTAAAACCATACCTTCTCAGTCATAGCCTGTGGTCGGTAAACATTTTGCGGATTTTAACAGTTTCCTTGGCAAAGTCTTGAGGGAGGAAAATTATATAACCACTGACCATTAAAAATGGAATCTCTCTTGCTGCTTTCCATATAAACACTAAATGATGATGACACAGAACTTTAGAGTTCAATTGCCGAGGTTTGTTATGGCTAGTAATACCATGTGGGGGAATTCTGTACACTTTGTCAATCTTAAATTTTAATGGGAATTTTTCATGTAAAAGACCAGGAAACAAAGTTTCAAAGTACAGCCTGCAATCATTGCCTTCAACATTCTCCAGTAAATTAAAGGTTCACAAGTTATACTAATGATTACGGTTTTCTAAATCACATAATAACAATTTGTGCTGCAATAGCCATCAGACTGTCAATTTTTGATTCATTAGCCTGAATTTGTATTGCATTGTCACACACTTTTATAGAAAGATTAACCATGTCTTTGTGCATATTTTTAATTTCTGATGCTCAGTTTGAGAGTGAACTGCTTGTATTTCTTTTAGTAACTTGGATAAAGAAGGCTCATTAGAATACATAATTTTTGATTAAACTGGTGGAGAGAAAGTGGTCTGGTATCTTTAATATTTATACTATGAATATTCTTCCATTCCATAGTATATGGAATAGCATATTCCTTGTAGTAGCTCCGCCCTCCTGACAGGAATCTCGGAAGTACCTGGTATGTGACCCCGGTGAGAGGCTCGATGGGAGAAGCTCCTCAAGAAAACAAAACGAACTTTCAGCAACAAACCACCTTCGAAACGCTGGTTATGCCAAGACTCCACAACTTCAAAGAACTGGTAAGACTACCCAAAATGCTACTTCATTGTTGATAATAAAATGGGTGCCACAGTGAATTAGTGGGTGGCAGCCATCTTGTTTCACACAATCGTGCAACTCCCTACACTTTAATTTTTTAGTGTGAGATTACTATGTTGATTATCTTTTGTATAGCACTCCAATACCTTCACCGGTGTTCTGAGCATTTATTAAAAAACTGAACTCATACATTTCATGCGGATACTGCAGGTGGCTTAAGCAGACACAAAATGACACAAAATTAAAATAAACAGCTGAAATTTTGTCACAGTATAAGCAGCTTAAAATTGGTTACAGGTAAGATTGCATACAGGATATGATTGTGGCCTGTGTTGCACTTACTAAACCTAAGATCCAAAATAATAGTTATGATTTCATTAACAAAAACACTCACTTTGCATCAGATTTCCTATGTCACATACAGGATTTTCTGTGAGAAAGTGGACCATTAGTAGGGATGGATAGTAGTTCATTCCCGCTATTATGGTCACTAGTCTTGTTTGGGCCAGTAAAGGTTTCAGTAATTTAAACCTGAGTTCAGCCCTTGTTATCTGTGGCACAGAGCATACAGGCTGAACTTGAGAAAATGTATAAAGCATTTAGAAGTATCGAAAGAGTCAAAAGCTGAGAACACACCACAATAATATAAAAACTTTAGAGAATAATTAAAAACAAAATTGCTTCAAAATGACAAAGCCTTATTCTGAGTTTGGAAGTGCGGGAGCGGGACAGCCCCACTCCTGCATCATCAAACTCATGTTTGACCCGCCTGCCAGATTAGGAGTTTCTTCTGTCTGGCGGGCGGTTCTTTGATGTTCCCATGGCGAATGTCAAAATCAGTTCCTGCACGGCATGGACTTCTGCAGTCCATGCCGTACAGGTACTGAGGTGCATGCACACAGGGAGGCCCATGTTGTACACACCTGTGTGTATCCACATGTTGCAGAGGCATTTTGTTTCCTCACTGCCACACTTTTCATGGTGGTTGCACCGTCATCAAAAGTGTGGTGGTGAGGAAACTCATAAAAGGCTTGGTGTGGCTGCAGCGGCCCCGCCTAGCATATAGTGGTCTCAAGACCACCACAACACTGCCAGGGATAATGTATCCCTGGCAATTGTGGTGGTCCCAGGGGGGCTCGGCCACCCTGATCATAATTGGGTGGTCGGTGGACTGCCACCACCATCCCAGCGAGTCTGGCAGTCCGTGGACCGCCAGACTTATAATAAGCCCCTAAATAAAAAAATTTAAAGAAACGCAAAGTGACAACCACTTTCATCTGCTTATGGTTGACTGGTACCTAGACATGATCCAATGCTGACAACAATCAAGCCTTGGTCAAATACAGAAACCAGATCTGTCCCGGTTGGACGTTTTACCCTCTGACATGAAAGTTACAAATCTTCACTGGGACAAGGCAGCTGGTATGACTAGGAAGGGATCCATGAGTACAGCTAGCCATGAAATGAAATCCTGGTGAAGCAGTTGGCTTTTGGCGGGAAAGCTCAGAGAAGAAAAAAATTAAAATTCATGACTAAGGAAGTTCCCTCATCCGTTGGATTTGTTCAGCGCTTTCGCCAGTGAATATTTCCATGGTGAACTTAGTAACATTTATTGGAGTTTAGATTCGTCCAGCAGATGAGTGCTGCAAGATACAGTCAAACAGGCTCCACACGAACTTAACAAGTCAATCAGACGATGGTGCGTTGCTGCTGGGCCAAAGATTCAGGCTGCTCCTGCTCGGAGCATTTCCACAGTAGCAAATACATTTTAGAACGACATTGCTTAGAAGGCATCCACAAGAACGGATGCCTTCTAAGCAATGTCGTTCTAAAATGTTTTTGCTACTGTGGAAATGCTCCGAGCAGGAGCAGCCTGAATCTTTGGCCCAGCAGCAACGCACCATCGTCTGATTGACTTGTTAAGTTAGTTATGGTCCGCTGACGGTCTTTGGAGCCAAAAGGGTTTAAAGTCCCAGGTTTTGCTGGATGCTAGGAGAAGTACACATTTACATAGCCAGGGGTTCTAGTACCTCATGCATATTATTTGGTGGGGGGTCAAGACTCACCCCATCGAAAGCTATCAGCATGATGCAGGGCAGGTCCATATAGACCTGGCCATCTGGGTTCTTGAGAAAAAGGGCTTCTAGCAGTTTGTTGTGTCCTATAGATAAAGTGGATATCAGTCATCTGAGCCTTGGAGTCTGTTCTGAGTACAAGTGGGAGCAGGTCAAGCATTTGGTTTTCTCACAGGTCTCAACAGCAGGTATAGTCCTTCTTACATCTTCCACGTCCAGTAGTGCTCTCAGGAGGATGTCCAGGGGTGCCACATTTATGCTTGGCACTAGCCAGTGGATGAGGGTGACTCATGGCCCCTTCCTAATCAATAGTAAAAACTTTCCCAGGATTAACGCTACCCACTTTTCCAGCAGCTCCCATAATGCAAACAAACCCACAGTGCACCTCTCTACTTAAAACCAAGATTGAAGAACCTGGGGGCATGGCTTCGCGGCAAAACAGCATGGCCACCTGCTAGGGAATCTCTGAGGTCCCCTTTCCTGCCCCGCCAATCCGCCACACAGATCCGAATATTTAGGTGTCAGATTCTCGCACCGGAGATACAGCGGAGCTTCTCCCTGCAACCCCGATCCTGACGTCGGGGGCCGGAGATATATTGTCTGGCGTTTGAGGCCTCCAACTCTGCAGAAGCCGGGGCATCGTTGGGTGCGCCTGCTGACCCAGAAGCTGTGCTTACCGGTGAGGTCCCCTACCCCATCCCCGGAGGAACCGCAGATCGCTGCTGCGGACTCCCCAGCACCCGGCGGGTGCCCACGCTCAGGGACATTGCATTCTTCAGGTCCACGACCTGGGGCAACTGGCCGGGCCTACTGTGGTGGGACTGGACCCCCGGGGACCAGATCAAGAATTTCCAATTGACACTCCACAGAAAGGTACTTCTACGCCTGCAGTAACGGCCGCGCCAGATCCCTCAGCCCCACACCATCACGCATGTCTGGGCCTGGAGCTGAAACACTTGTCACCTGGGCCCCCACCATCGTGCACATCAAGGCCTGACACAATAATATCCACCACAACACAATTCACCTGAGACACTGCGCTCCCCATTGATTATCTAGGAGTGGCAGCTAGCCCCAGCGCGTGGTTTGCTGGTTTCACGTGCGGCCCCAAACCCAGAGACATTGCAGGCCCATGCTCCTCCCGACTACCTGGCCTCTGGTCCCTGGTCCTCCTAAACTGAGTGGACACTTGAGCATAGCACAAGGAGATCCAGGAAGAGTCGGTAACCGTGGGAAGGAACCAGACAACCTTGAGTCATAGCGGCTTTGCGGTACCCACCATTGGCTTGAAATCTACGCCCCAAGGGCCCCCGTCAAGTGACCTCTACTTGTGGTACCGTTTTCATGCCCTGATGCGACTGGTCTGACACCGACGGTCCTAACAAGCAGTGTGCAGCCAGCCTGCGGTGCGGGCAATGCCCTCATCATGCCCAACGCGAAGAGAACGATGATGACCCAGCAGAGCAGGCTGGACTGCTACACCTGTCAAAAGGAGGACTTGCCCAAGCAGAAGGGGCTTTGCGATAAACAGCAGAGTGGGGCAGAACATGATCCTACGGAACCCACGATGAAGGACTTAATGGCAGCTATCACTGGGGTGAGCACATCCATAGACACACTCTCCTCCGAGGTGACCCTGATTAGAGCTGATCTTACAAATTACAGGGAGAAAGTCAAGCAACTGGAGCTCACCCCCACCAGCCTCGTGGAAGACACCTCACAACTACAGACGGAAATTAGGGAACTCCAAGCTTTCCGTAGGTTTGCAGAAGACAAACTGGATGACTACAAGGGATGCTCGAGACGCAATAACATCCGCGTTCTCTGTGTGCTGGAGAAATCGGAGGGTCCCGCCACCAACCTGTTCACCGAAAACCTGATCACAATGAAACTGCAAGTGCCTATCCAAGTTATTTGTGGTTGAAAGAGCACACAGGGTGCCAGGGGGTCACCCCAAGCCAGGAGCCCCCCATCTTATACTGGCCCTGCTGCTAAACTATAGAGACAGAGACACTATTCTGCAGGCTGCTAGAGTTGCTCCTCAGCTTACAATAGACAACTCAGAAATGACTTTCTTCCCCGACTTCACCCAAGCTGGCCAGACGCATTGACGCTCAATCCTTGATGTCTAAAGAAGACAGCGTGAAAAAGGTCTCAAATACACCATGCTCTTCCCTGCACGTCTGCGGGTTGAGGCCGATGGGAAAACCCACTTCTTTGACCTACCAGAGGTTGCATCTGACTGGTTGGACAGCTGGAGGCCCTCCCCAGAAAAAAGTCTGAACGATCACTGAAAGGGACAACCTGTCATCAATGAACAAACTCTTGTTTGCTAAAAGCAGCCTGTTCTTCTCACATGCTGAACATCACTCACGGCCTCTGGTTGCTTGAAAACGTCGAACTGTAAGCGAGTATATAGAAGTACTGTCGAGTTTGTGTTCTAACTCACGATTACAAAATGCACCTGTAACTTAGTAATGGTAGGAAGGGGGACCATCAGGGCGCTAAAGCCCTCCCCCCATTTTCTTCATTTAGTGCATTGTTGGGCGACAGGCACTCTGCACTTGAGTATCATGGGCAGTTCTGATCCCAGACTGTAGGGGAGCAGGGTGGGGGGTTGTTGGGAGGGATTGTTTTTTCTTGTTTGATGTTTTTTGCATTATCTCGATAGTACAGTCCCAGTCTGTAACAAAAGAAGCTGCTATGCTCCAAAATTAAGAGATGTGTAGTATTGCAATATATAATGACATCATCACTGACATTGTATTGCTTCAGGAAACTCACCTTATTAGTAACACATGCAAGGCTATGCATAGATGGGGCTACTCAATGGTAGCACATGCAGGTTTTACGTCTAATTCCTGAGGGGTGTGCATCATGCAAAAAAAAGTCATTCTCCCTGTCAATTGAGTCCACCTATGTGGATGACTGTGGCAAATATGTCAGGATTACTGGCACCTGGGAGGGCCGAACCATTACCTTTATGTCGATATATACACCTCCAGGGTTACAAGCCACAACATTTTCTGACCTCAGCACTGTGCTGCTAGCGCTACCGGATGGGCACCTAGTGCTCGGCCGCACATGTAAAAGATATTCACGAGATACGACATCTTGCCAGGGGAATTTTCGACTATTCCCTCCATTGGGTCCATATTGTTCTCGATCACTCCCAGGTTGGACGGGTTGCCCCAATCAATCCTTGGTACCTCAAAAACCCCAAAAATAGGCAAAGACCTGATTAAATCCAATGACAGTTACTTCTTAGAGAAACAGTGGTCCGGGGCCAAGCTCTCTCCCTAATAGCAGGATCCAAAAAAGACAAATTTAAAGGCATCTCTGACGTAGAACAAGATATTTATCATCTTGAGCAAGACGTCAATTTTGGTCCCTCACCTGACGCCCTTCATACACTCCGCCTTCGCCAGGACAAATACAGGGATCTGGTCACTGACCGTGCCAAACTAATGGGGTAGGACAGACTGGGCCGACTTTATGACTGGGGGATAAGGCGGGGAAATTAACCGCCTGGTTAGGTAAAAAAGAGCATGCTAGTAGGCTTATTTCACAACTTAGGAGCGCTGACGGGTCCCCCATAACAGATCCCCAGGGCATATTCGACCAATTTGCAACACACTTTCACACAGTCTACAGTTCCATAGCGCCATACAACGAGGCGGACTCTTCGGAACTCATCCAAGATATCTCCCTCCCAGCGCTATCGGACGATGACCGAGCATTTATGGAGAGTGCCCCCACCAGTGACGAAATAGCAATCGCATTCCGAGCGCTTCATTCTGGCAAGGCCCTCGGCCCAAACGGTATCCCGATTGAGCTTTACAAGCTCCGCCCAGATAAACTGGCCCTATATCTCAAATCTATCTTTGAAGATAGCCTTGAACAGGGGTCACTGCCCCTAGACCAGAGAATCGCAACCATTGTCACAATTCACAAGGAAGGGAAATCCAAAACAGACTGCGCCTCCTACTGCCCAATTTCATTGCTTAATGCAGAACCTAAAATCCTAGCCAAAGTACTTGCAAATTGGCTAATTAAGATAATAGAGGACTTAGTACACCCGGATCCATTTGGATTTATGCCAAGGAGGATCACTCCTCTGAATCTGCGCAGAGTGCATGGGGTCTTGGGCAAGGGGCCGACCTTACGGGATAGATGCAGTCATAGTCTCCCTAGATGCCACTATGACTTTCGATACGATTGAATGGCCTTCCCTCTTCGCTGTGCTCACAAAGTTGGGATTTGGGCCGAATTTCAGCCGGTGGGTGCGCTTGCTGTACAGCACCCCTATGGCTCAAGTAGTTGTAAACAACAACAAATCAGAGACCTTCACACTGAGCCGAGGGACTGGTAAGGGATACCCCCTGTCTCCATTATTATTTGCATTGGCCCTCGATCCCCTCGCGGCATGGATCCGTAAGGACGTGATGATCCTTGGTCTACGGTGGTCGGCAGACTGGGAAGATCGTATCTCCTTGTTTGCGGAGGACATCCTCCTATACCTCACAACCCCCAAAAGATCCCTTATTGCTGTATTTGACATCTTAGCCATTTTTGGCAGATATTCCGGGTTTCGTATCAACTGGCAGAAATCTCTCCTATATGTCCTCTGTGGGGGCCCTCCCATGCTACCTCGAAACTGCCCCATACCGATATTCTCAGAAAGCTTTAAATACCTAGGTTTAGTTATTGTTCTTGACTGCTCACTCCGATATGCCCATAACCTTGCTCCCCCACTGAAAAGACTCAAACGTGATATCACAAACTGGAAATCACTTCCACTCTCTCTACTGGGCAAGGCGGCCCTTTTTAAAATGATTTCCCTGCCCTGCTTCCTTTATGTCCTACAAAACTCAGCTGACCCTGTACCAAATTCGTATTTTAAAGAAATAGAAGGGTCCAGCAGGACCTCCTCTTTGGGGTGGGTGACCGCGCATTGCTTTTCAAAAACTTACGCTCAGCTGGTGAGATGGAGGAATCGGATTGCCTGACATTAAAAAATACTTCTGGGCAGCACATCTTATAGTAATAAATAACAGCACCTATTGTCGGCCCAACGACCCGGGGTTCAATATGGACAGATGTCTCCTTCCAAACGGGACCTATACCCGAGCCCTATACTCAGTTAAAATGTGGCACTCGGCAACCAAATCACTAGGCTGGAACAATCGACTGCCTCTTGCCACACCTTTGCAGGACTCATAGTAGCTAGGGGACCTGGGTAACTCCAAAGGCTTTGACAAATGGGATCTAATTGGGACAAAAATTACGTGAAGCCCTTTGACACCCTCCAACGTCAATACGCTGTGGCAGATTCGGAGCGTTTTTGTTACCTGCAAGTTTGACACGCATCGCAAACAGCGTTGACCCATAGCTCCTCTCCACCTGAATTTTCTCCACTAGATGACAGGCTACTAGACAACCATTTACCTGAGAAAGCTATCTCCCTGACTTACAGAAAACTCATCAATAACATGGACGAACCCCTGCTGTCGCTGCGAGAAAATGGGCTGGCGATGGTATCGAATTAGATGATGAAAACTGGCAGGAAGCGGTCTCTTCCCCCAAAACTGTCCCCATCCCGGCACGCCTCCGCCTGGTGCAACTAAAGATTCTGCACAGAATTTATATTACAGGTCCCCAATTGATGCATATGGGCGGTCCGGCAGATGGGTCTTACTGGAGGGGGTGCACCCAAATGGGCACGTCCATGCACATAATATGGCACTGCGAACCAATCCAGGAATATTGGCATAAGATACACAAAGTATTGAGCGAAACACTGGAGGTCAAAATTAAGCCAGAAGTCCCTAGATGCCTCCTCAACATCTGGGAACCCACCGACCTTAGCACACATGCCACACAATGGGTCACATTGGGCTGCATGGTCTCTAATGAAACATAGCTCAAGTCTGGGGGGCATTGCATGTACCCACGGTCACGGATTGGAAAAAAGATCTTGATTGGTGTATGTTGAGGGAAAAGACAGGTTACGCAGCTCGGGGCAGCACCCGAAAATGGTCAAAGATCTGGGCTCCCTGGAATGATTTCTGTGGCAATATATATACTCCTACCTGTAATGTTGATTGTGATGATTCCCCCTAACTGGGATTTCCAATGCATTATCCTACTGTACCTGTATGTATTTTGTTTTCATTGTGCTCCCAATTATTGATGTATGTGGAACTGTACCTTTATGTCGAGTTTGTTTAATAAAACGTTTTACAAAAAAAAAAAACAGATTGAAGAACCTTTCTTCCTTTTTGCAGTGCTCCTGTGTCTAGGGAAATGAACAACACTTCCCCTAAGGTCACTTGAAACCAGTTCTGGAGGCAGCTCCTTTTTCACTGGGAATGGTGCCTTTCTGACTAGGTGAACAAAAGAGGGCCTGTCCCAGTGTCAGCTAACATTTGCCAGTGATAGGGTAGGCATTTTTAAAGTTAAAAATTTCTGGGCACAGCTCAGATGGTCATCCTGCCAGAGGAACAGAACACCTCCCCACACTAAATGCATTTGTTTCACCTCTGGGAGCATGCTCAAAACTCATCAAAGAAGTGGTTCACATCCTCAGCGACTGGTGGAAGCTCATGCAAATGGGCTTCTACAGGCTTCAGGCAGGGGAAAGGCAAATTCCTATACGTACCTATCCAAAATATTTATTACAAATTCAACTTTACCAGTGATATGTGTTTGTAATAAATATTGTAAAAAGTACACAAATAAACGTTGTGGTTGTTTCCCACTCAGGGATAACCTTAAATGTAACATTGCATCCCAATGCCTTTCTATAGGACAGATAAGAGTGCTACAGTGAAAATAGCTTTTAAGGTCTTCTCACTATAACAAAATGTGTACCATTTACTAATCTTAAAAACTTTGCACCCTGCATTAAGGCCAACTTAAGTGTGACTTAATATTATTTAAAGAAGGGTTAAGGCAAGTTTTGACAGTTCAAATTTGAAAATTTAAAAACTCCACAGACAGGCTAAAATTATATACTGTAGTGGGTGGCACAAAAGATGCTGCAGTCCACTACTGAAAATTAATTTACAGGCTCTGGATACACTTTGCACCATTTACTGGGGACTTATAGGAAAGTTAAATATGCCAATCAGGAGTGCATCTAATTTTAAAACTTTTTAGTCTTCAGAATGCATGCAGTGGGGACCGCTTATTAGCGCCACAAAGCACGGAGACAAAAAAACAACATTAATCTCTGGGGTGATCATGCAAAATAGACATTTTCCTACAATGACTTAGAAAAGAAAAACTATATGGATGATTTATCCAGGCCTATATTTTTCATAACTTTCTGCCTCATCAGTAGGACAAACTGTTGGTAACAATTCTACTGGCTTACAGTGAGTTAGTAATAACTTCACATATCTTAGGGATATGTTAAATTTGCCTTTGTGTAAATACTGAAACTTTTGGGAAAATTATGCAAAATGCAAATTCGTCATTGCAACTAAATTTTAGTGTGAAATGAGTCCTGCTTTTAATTATGGACACAAGGATGCATTTTGCGATAACATAAATAGTGCAAAAACACAATAGCTGCAAGCAGCAGCTGCTTGTGTTCTTGTTCTTTGCATTGTTCCCACTCTATCACACTTTAAATGTGCCATGAGCTGCAGTGTAATTATGGGGCATTGCATGAAGGTGTAATTTTGAGTAACAAGAACAACACAAAATTATGCAAATTAAGATGGCATCATTGACATTTCCTCCAGGCAAGATTTAAATGTTCCTCAGCATTAGTTTCATGGCTGAAAAAGGATGCAGAGAGGGTACAATTAATTTGTTTTAAAGAGCACACAGGGATTGGTGAGTCTTAGGAAACACACATAGTGAAGACATTTTCTATTTCTATTTCCTTTTTATTTTTTCCACAGCTGGTTTTAAGCAGTGTTTTCCCTCAAAAATATTGTATTCAGTATTCTCATTTGACACATCACAGTATGTGTCTGTTCTTAATGCAATAAAGCAACTAGTAGAATTGTCATTCTAATATGTTTATTATTTGGTATGTTCAAAACCATAGTATTACACTACAAAACATTCTGTATGTACAACTCATGTGCAAAATGAGAGAGGATGTAGGATATTTGCCCTGGGAACTCCTTAGCTATTTTAACCCACTTCTTAATACATAATTTTCACCCAATAATTTCTTGATCTCTTTACATCTGCTAATCATACTGATCCTGGTGGAAGATCACGTCATTCCCTCTATTCTACCTGGAAGTCTCAGTAACATGTCTCCTAATAAAATAACATTCTGATTTAATTCAGAACAGTTTTTAAACAACTTCAAACCTGTGTAAACTTGTCCCAAGGAAATAGCACCACACACCAGAGAGATCGTCTAGTTCAGTTTCATTTAAACCAAAAGAGGATTGATTTCTTCAAACATTCTTAGTGCCCTACTTTTTGCTCAGTGGCTTTGGTGTGTCATGAAAGGCCTGGTCATTCTGGCATGACTGAACATGCACATGAAACTGTCTTCAAACTGGTAAATAATTTGCTGATAATATGTTTAAAGGTTCAGGATAAATTCTGCACTTACAATGATATGATTACAGATATGTTTAATATCATGCCAGCATGGCAAGTCATTCATATCTCTATTATTTAAAGGTGATTACATTTCACTTTCATGGTTATATCTTGTGTTGAAACAGCAAACTGAATACAGGCATAATGAAGACTGTTTGTCATTTTGCATTGGATTGCCTGAACTCCTTGGTCACTTAAAAAAATTGGTTGGTTTGTAGAAGATTGATGGATGTATCAAATATACATTTTTCTTCAAAAATATCTAAAAATACATGTTTGTATCAACTTGGGGTTTAATAAGTAATTCATGTTCATTAATACCAAAACCTACAAAAAACAGTTTGTGTTGAGATATTTATCATGTGAAGCATTACCTGCACATTTCCAGTTCTTCTGACAACCACGTGGATACAAAAATTCCTCTTTCTTCCATTTGAATTTTCAGACTTCTTAATCACATATTCATTTGACTTTTCCGAGCATCACAGTTTTTTCCAGGGAAGTATGAGAGTTTCAGTCTAGTCATCTCTGTTTAAGGTGAAAGTTCTGGCTTGAATTTATTAAGGACATAGTTTTTCCTTGGCTATGCATTCTGTTCTTATAGGTTTCCTCCATCACCATATTTCAAAGCCGACTTAACTATTTTAAACTGTCTATATTATGGAAAAAATAGAATGATGGGAAATCCCTTGGAACCTGTTGGACTCTAATATTCTTTTATACACAAATACTTAGGTTCATGTTAAGTTAGGGGATGGTTTCAGTTTGACTCAGTGAATTAAAACCTTCAATGGCCTTAAACAAGGATGTGTGCTCACTCCATTCCAATTGAACATTTTTATGGCAGATCTGTATCAACATTTGGAGATCGTTAATGCCCATCCTCCCAAACTCGCTAATTGCCACTTAAAATACCTACGTGGATGACACAATACCTCTGAGTCAGACCCTTATAGGTTACAACAGCTAACTTCATCATTCGATTGATATATATCAATTAACTGTTTGGAATTGAGCATTAAGAAAACCAAATAATGGCCATAGGACCCACGATTTCTAAACTTCCAATCCGGCAAGCGAGAGGGAGGACTATTGAAGTTGTAAAGAGCTATCAATATTTGGGAATCCTATGTGATGATAAAGTTTCCTTTAAACGTCATTTCTAAGAGCTAAAACATCATCTTAAATTTTGCTTTTAAGACATTATATGATAATTTAAGGTGCCAATCATGAGAACATCTCCTTAAAGGTATGGGAGCCAAGTTGATTCCACCTAATGCGTATGGCTCACTTATCATTAAAGGGAAGGGTGCCAAATTAATAGATAAATTGTTAACAAAGACCATTAAGTCACTTTGTAGAATCCTTAAAGACATTGGCAACCTGAAATACGACTGGAATTTGGCTTTCAAAGACAAACCCTAGTGAGACAGGCTACATTTATTTTTAATGCATGCATTCCTTATCTCTATCAGCTGTAAACTATTTAACAAATAGCTGTTGGGATTATATAAAATATTCTGAGCGTGCTGGTGCCTTGATATTTCATCTAACGAAGTGCTTCAAGAGCTTTGATTTACAGTTGGGATTTCCAAAGGACAAAAATTATCTTGCATTTTGCTGATAAGGAAGCTCTAACTGCAAAGGAGCCAATAACGAATTTCTATTGGACAGTCTCCAAGTGGTCTAAAACACAGCTGCCCGCTTAATCCAACATTTGTTGACCAGATCTGCCTCTAGTCCCTTTCTGCGCTCACTCCATTGGCTTCCTGTGCATAAAAGAATTACTTACAAAGTGTGCTGTATAGTGCATAAAGTGCTAAACAGCAAAGGACCCAGATATCTAGTGGAGAAAATGAATCCTTACCGGCCAGGGAGGCTTCTAAGATTAATGATCAAGTCGCTACTTCAGGTACCAAGAATTAAGAAATCTCACTCTGGGGGCAGAGCTTTCCCATACCTGGCCCCTCACTACTGGAAAAAACGTCCTACTCACATAAGAGAGTGCACAGATTACCATATTTCAGAAAACCTCTTAAAACCAAACTATTCTAATTAGATGGCTGCCTGCTTGTTGGTCTCTGCTGCACTGAGATACCACTCGGGTTGATTCATGCGCATTTTAAGTTACTTATACATAAGACACGTGGACTGTGAGAAACTCCTTGGATAACTAGAAATCCAGTCCTATTTGTCCACTTATTTTCCAGAACTCCAAAATGGACACAACAATGTTCATCTAGCTGCTGTAGACTGTGTGGGTTCCCGCAAGAAACCTTATTGCACATTGTATGTGTTTGTCCTAACCTACTTAATGCGCACAGCATTCTTTTAAAGCCACTATTCCTAGAAGCAGGTGTGAGATCAGTTCCACAGGCTCTCATGGTATGTTTATCAGGAACTTCCATTCCGCTAATTTGCCAGTTTGTGAAGTTCTTGACTGTTGCAGACAGAATGTTTACAACCTTGTTATAGTGCCCTTGGCACTTTGTTATAGTCTTCTGTCCTTGATTGAGTAGGTAGAAAACCATCTCTTTCACTTAATGTCTGAAGAAATAGATAATCCTTAAGCACGTAAGTACTTGACGGTTCCAATGTTTTGTCAGTTTGTGAAGGTCTTGAATATTGCGGAAAGAATGTTTACATCTCCATCTCAAGCACCTGCCACTTTGATAGAGTCTTTCTGTCCTTAACTGAATAGGTAGAAAACCATCTCTCTCATGTAATGTCAGAAGAAATTGATTATTCTTAAACATTTAACGCCTTAACCGTGGTCAGATTTACGGTAGTGCGCTGAAGATTACGAAAACTCGCGGTTCATGACGAGCTCAGCTCGTCATGAGTGTACGAGAGGTGTACCTCATGACGAGCTGAGCTCGTCATGAGCGTCGAAGGGGTTAAGTCCTTAAGTAGTGCAGTATATTTTTACTATGCTGAATAGACCTTGTTGTAACAGCGAGTAAACAAAGAGGCGGATTACGGTGGCGGTGGGAGGAGCGTCCGACCACCATTGTTGCGGGAATGGGACCAACCGACAGGTAGTCAGTCATCCCACCTGCCAAATTAGGATCTGACCACTGTGAAGGCCCAGAAAAAGGCTGCAGCACAAGCTCCAATGTAAAGAGGCATGTTTTCAAACATCCCTGCACCCTGTGGCAGGCACCATGCGGAGCCTGCCACAAGATGTAGGGATGTTTAGGGAGGCATCAGGGCCTTCAGCGGAAGGGCATGGGGGACAGGGGCCCTGCTAGGGGCCCCAAAAAAAGCCTTTACCCCAGCCTTGAGTTAGCCACTGACTCTTTATATGCCGCTTGTGGTCACAATGTGGTGGTTGGGCTAACGTAGACTTGTGCCAGGAGCTTGTTTAGGGAGCAACATCTCAAATATAAGTGTGAACAGAAGCAGTTAGCAGGATAGAGAGAATTTAAAGAGCCTGGTGTTCTGTGTTTATCCATGCTAAAGCAAAGCAGCACCAGACTGAGTCTTTTTCGGTGGTGCAGCCTGGATTTTGTATCAGTGAGGTTGTAGTACTCATATGCTCCCTCATGTAAGCCACTGACTTTTTATGTGCCGCTTTTGGTAGCAATAAGGTAACTGGGCTGATGTAAACTGATACAAAGAGCTTGTTTAGAGAGCATGGTTCTCCGTAGATATTGTGACGTCAGTTAGGCGATTCATTTTCTGGCCTAGTCTGATCAGATATTTTATCAGGCTTCAGTTCAGCTGTATATCTGAACAGTTGAAACAAACCATAAATACTGGCATTCAGTGAAGTAACTCCCTTTGATTCATTGCTGATCTTAAAATGGTTGTACGATTATTCATATTTGCTTCACATATGCAGATTTTGTGGACCATGGTATCTGGAGATTTTCTGCAAAGTTGACAAACCTCTGCACTAGTCGTTCATTTTCAGGGTGGTAGATATTTGAGTGATGGTAACCAGCCCAAACGGGAAACAACCTTTACAACGCACTACCATTACAACAAAACTTTTACAACGCAACATCCATTACATCTCATGCCATTACAACGCAACCATTACAACGCATGACACTACAATGCATACCACTACAACGCATGTCATTACAACGCAGTCATTACAACGCATACCATTACAACGCATAACATTACCATCCAACACTTACCCTACTGTTGCACCACCTGGAGTTAGAATTGTAATTTTTACCCCTACACTATCCAACACTTACCCTACTGTTGCACCCCCTAGAGTTAGAATAGTAATTTTTACCCCTACACTATCCAATACTTACTAAAATGCAATGTAATGTTATGCGTTGTAATGGTAGGCGTTATAAAGGTAGTATGCGTTGTAATGGAATGCGTTGTAAAGGTAGTTTTTAAAAATTTGTTGTAATGGCATGCGTTGTAATGGAATGCGTTGTAATGGATGTTGCGTTGTAAAAAATGCGTTGTAAAGGTATGCGTTGTAAAAGTATGCTTTGTAACGTCATACATCTGCCCAAACAGTATTTCAGAAACTTTATTTTGGTCTAGGCTTCGAAGGATGTGCCCAGATACGGTTGAAGAGGTGTTGATCTACTTTTATTAAACTTCAATAGTGTGATATTTTTGTAATTGATGTTTAGTATAGGATATTTATGGTAAACAATATTTTGGTTACAATTTTATACTCCCATGTAGACTTGTCAAGCTGCCAACTCCACCTCATTTACCCCCATAAATGTCTTAAAAGAGCCGCGTCTAAAAAGAGCCGCAGTGACAGCTACACTTGTCACTGAATCGCAACACTAAAATCACGGAGGGAGAGGTCTACTTGTTCACCTATTGTCCTCCTGGCACCTCATCAGATAAATTCAAATACAATGCAAAAAAAACCTTCTACCAAATGCAGAACAAATACAACTTGCAAGTAGTGCCCCCTTTGCGTTTTCAAATTATATTGTTTGGTTAAGTGCGTTTACTAGAAAATAACAGTTCCAAGAAGAGATATTACATTTCAATATACCACCCAATTGGGTAATGGTGTGGTGAGCATACTGCTTCTTTGTCATGTAGTAAAGGTGTCCCCTGAAATGTCAAGTTGCACATTCCAAGAGACTGTGGAGTGTCTTTGTAACTTAAGAATAGACTTTCAGAGCCTGGTCAAGAGATCTGATACAAGAGTACTTATTTAACTCAGGATTGTCTGTTCTTTAGATTGGTGGTGAACATCATCCAGCAGTTTGATCAGTCATTTAAAAATATTTACTGAGTGGTGAGATTAGCTCATTTTAGTCAGTTTGAAGCTTCCTAGATTCATCCACCAGGTAATGAACTGTAACTGCTGAATTCTATTATTATTATTGGAGGTACAAATTTCCAGTCCTTTTCAAACACATTTCTTTTGAATTCTACCTCCAGCTCAATCTGCAGAGCTGATAATTTTTGAGGGGAGGCTGGAATTTGAGCTCAGGTCACTTAGCTAGGAATCACTAAACTGCTTGGCTTTCTTTGTAGGTCTTACAATACTCTATTCCTGCCCATCCAATTACACCTATATACACATATTCTTTCATAAGTCCTTATACTCTAAATCATACTCCTTTTTTTAAACTGCTACTTACTCTTATTCTGATACCTACATCTTGACCAGGACACTGCATAACCTTCTGTCCTCATACCTGCCCTATGCATGTGTGCAGTCACAATAGAATTCTCAAAACCATTGGCTACACCAATCATTGTTCCCATATGTTTGTATGTGTATTCTTAAAGAGCCATATTTACAAAACTGTACACAATTCTGCAAGAATAGGAGTGGGATATAAGAGGAGGTGACCATATACTGTTTTTCTAAAAGATATACAACCTGAAAGATATAGAAAAAGCATAATTAACATATCTACTCATAGAAATTCGACTACACAACTTTCACTCAGGCCCTTCAGAGCCTAAATATCTGCTCCTTAAATTTACCTGAAAACATGGGTAATTGAAATTAATGTTAACCATGATGCTCTACATTCTGGCCCACTTAAAGAATGATATTGTCAAAAAATAGTACAAAAAAGAAAATGATTCCATGAGGAAGCTCCACACCTTGAAGCACAGAGTTGGATCCTTTGATTAAATGCCTTTGAATGTGTTCAATTGAGCTCTATTTTGACATCTACAAGTTAGGCATTTGCCCATACTTTAGTACTGAAAGCATTCTACTAAACATCAGATATGAGATGCTCTCCTCTAGCAAGAGATTTAGACCAAGCCTGCACCTATTTACTTTTAGACCCCTCTGCAGAATTCAACAACTTCGATCTTAAAATATTCCTCAACTGTGGTCCTAGTCAGTACTTAAAAAGAGCCAGTGGATGCAGGAGAGGTCACTGGGTCTTGGTACTGGTACCTCAGCGGGACATATTTTTCATCATCAGACTTTGACCCAGAACAAAAAAGAGAAAGGCAAAAATTAGTAGGAACAGAAAGGATGGAAATCAATAATTAAGGAGATAGGATGAATGAAAAAAAAACCTGCAATAATGAGATAAAGGCACAGGGTGTAGTGTGGTGAAAGAAAAAGGCATGAGATGGAGAGAAAACTAGGCAGACTTGGTATTCGATTACCCCGACATTTGGCAGTCAAAGTGGTGTCTTTTGACAAAACCTTTGGGCTCTGGCACTTAGACCTTTCTAAATTAAGCATTGCCAGTTTACCCTTTATCTCTACCTTTTCCCTGTCAGATTCTTCAGATCTGACTTCAAATCCATTCATGAAGGGTCACAACATAGATGTTATCTTTGACAGAAACCGTCAACCCTCATTTTGACTCAGTTTTAAAAAGTACATTGAACTGCTTCTTTCCTTTTCTCAAGTGTTCCACAAAAATTCTCCTAAAGGCTGCTTTGGTCCTTGCTGTGATTTCATTTAAATTAGATTTCAGCAACAGTATCTTTACCAGCTCCCAGATGCCTACATTGACTACCTTTGAAAATGAGGCCACACTTTAAACCCTATGCAATGTACATAAACCTGTACAAGGGAAGGATAGTGGCAGTCTGCCTAAACCTTTCAGGCCTACCATCCTCCCAGGCATCTGAGAGCATCCTGGTCATACCTGGGTGCTTATCCTCATATTTTAAGACACAATAGCTATGACTTTTAATAAGATTGAGCCTCCACACCACTACTCACTTAAGAATAGTAAGCGCAACATTATGGAGGGGTAATTGATAGGCATCTGTATGCATAATAATTCTCTGATGCTCTACTTTTATGATCTGATGGGTCTGATGAGGGATTTGTGGCCTGGGTTATAATCATATGCCCCTCAGTTCCGCAATTGCTCAAAATTCTCCACATTTAGTGTGAGACAATCTATGCCACCTATGTCACTGGTACAAAGATCGCACTGCTTCTGGAATCAGAGTTCAACTCTTGTTCAACCTCTCATCGCCAAGTCAGACCTAACACTTTCTCTTTATCTACTCACTAGCAGCCCGTCCCGACGTTGTCCTGGTATGAAATAGAATGTGTGTAATGTGTGTATTTGGCAAAGGCAATTTATTTTAAAATCTCACGGTAGACAACATTTTTTGTTTCATTATAGGGATGGAGAAGGCCCAGTTGCAGCCCTGGTTGATGATAGCAGGCGCGTGTAATTGGTGTAGTGATTGCCGCCTGAGCCCGGATACAGCCCTGGTTGATGTTAGCAGGCACGTGTAATGTCATTGAATGAGAGAGTTATCAGCTGCGGGTAAATCCGTTTAATGAGAGAGTTGAGTGACAGCGAGTAGGAGAGGCTGCAGTAATTGTCCCCGCAGACACGCTCATTTGCGTGTTCTCCCACTTGAGGCCCAGATGCAGGCCTGTTTGATGTTAGCAGGCGCGTGTTCCCCCGCTTGAGGCCCAGCTGCAGCCCTGGTTGATGTTATCAGGCGCGTATAATTAGTGTACTGATCCGCCGCCTGAGCCCGGCTAGAGCCCTGGTTGATGGTAGCAGGCGCGTGTCATTTAGTTGAATGAGAGAGTTCAGTAACAGCGCGCAGGAGAGGCTGCAGTAACGTTAATTACCAGGCCTCCAGGTGAACGTGTTTGTTACGCCCCCAGCACAAGGCCACAGCAGACGATCTTCTGATTAATGTACGACCCACATGGCATGAAGGGCGGAACGTAGAACACGCCCCCAGTGTTTCTCACGCCCCCAGCGTGCCCCTTGATGCGGTGCAATTGTGTTCACATGGCATGAAGGCCGGACACACGCCCCCAGCGTTTCTCACGCCCCCAGTGACTCACGCCCCCAGCGTCTCATGCCCCCAGCATGCCCCTGGTGCTGCGCAGCAACGTAATTGGCGCTTGTATGTACGACTCACATGGCATGAAGGGCCGACACGTCGCCAGCGTTTGTCACGCACCCAGCGTTTGTCCCGCCCCCAGCACACGCCCACAGCCCATCGATGTGATGGCCGTACCACACACCCCCAGCGTTAGTCACGCCCCCAAGCCCACGCCCACAGCACAACGCAGACAAGCCCACAAGGGACTACTTTGCTGGCACGGTTCTTTTACCTTTTAAATGTATAGAGGAGTTGGCCTAACGGCTAAGGCGCTCGACCTCGGACCTGGGGATCTGGGTTCGAGACTTGGTAACGACGCCAAACATCCTGTGATTCTGGGCAAATCACTTAATCTCCCCGTGCCTAACAAAAATGAATGTGTCTCCTCATGTAACGTAACTGGTGCTATGTAAGGCGCTCCGATACCTGATTCAGTTTGGGACAAGTTTGCGCTATATAAAACTCTGCAAAAAATATATATATATATATGGTGGCCGTCTGCATAGCCAATGTCCTTCTGCTGCAACTGCCCTTTCCAACGCTGTATTGGGTGTTGTGATTGGTGCTGTGGTTACTGAGATTACCCGCCTCAAAGGTTTGGGCTCTCTCTTTATAATATTAGAATGGATCTGTTCGCTTGCCCATACCACATCCGTCCTTCTACCTCCTCTCCTTTCAAAAGACCATCGATCCCCTTGCCATTGTTCCTGCCTGCCCTTCTCTCTATGCAAAAGAATCTGCCTAGTCACTTCAAGCTCATCTTTTACACCTCTCTTGTGCTTTTTGTTCTTTTTAGCACACTTGCCTCATATTCTTACCACTTCCCCCTTTCTTTCCACTCACAATTTTAGGCGGGCATTCTGTCTAAACCCTTTTGACCCCTCACTCTCTGCTTCCATCTCACTCCTCACATTCAACCATGGGCATCGGAAGTGACGCATCAGTAATGCATCAGAAGTTATGCACTCTGCAGTGGGGATCAACGTGGATCAGCGGAACAGCACTGGTCCCAGAGCCGCCGTTAGATGCCGCCGAGAGCCATGAGTCGCTGTGTGGATGAAGAAGTTGTAGCAAAGGGTGGCACATGACGGCAGCAGTATTGACTTGCGAGTCCCTGATTGCAAGCACGTGTGCCATAACCCTCCACAAGTAGTGCAAGATCAAATATGCCTCGACATTCTTTGGAATCCATGGTAAAGTCGAGATCACTGATAACTGTTTTTGGCAGCTAAAGTAACCGAAAAAAAACATGAAATCAGGGAAGGTCTGTCACACGAAAAGCCAAGTAAACGTGCCACTCCACCCCAATTAGTAAAAAAACCTAACTGGTAAAAAGAGAGGTTTGTGTCTGCACCTACACCAGAACCAACATTCTTTAACTTCTGGGGGAAAAACATAAAACTGAAATGTTTCGTCTTACAAGATCCAATGGCTACAATATATACCACGCCGGATTAAGTACCTGGTCTACTTAGCCCCATTATTCATGATAAAACAGGCAAGGACAGTCCTCAGGCTCTAGGCTCACCCTAAGAAATGGTGCAAACAATCCAACCTTAAGTAAGCACGCGCATTCATTGAAACACACGACAGAGGTAATCCCAGGGAATTCTATCTCTCATCGGACTAACCTCCTGACATATTAATTCAGATAACTGAACAGGTGCTTGTAAGTGGGTCACCCCAGAGAACAATTAAGCACACAGCAAATAAAACATCCAATATTGCAGATCTACTACAAGTCCTGGAATAGAATACAGTTTGCCAAGAAGATAACCACTTCACAAGCCTAAAACATGGTCCCATTGCACCTCCCATCTCCAGCAAGCCACTTAGGCAAGAATTGGGACGCCTTTCTACATCCTAAAAACCAACCGCAATAGTAAACCATCAGATGGGAAACAAAAAGAAATTTAAAAAGTCAATCCCAAGCTAGATGGATACAGTGCTCATTTCCGATCACAATATAATCTGCAAGCGAAATTGAACTATCATCAGCAACAGGTCCGCATTTGTATCCCTCAGTTTAGGGGGGAAACCTTGCTAACTATATTACAACAATCCATCAATGTCCTGATGTTCAATCAGACAAACTCGACGTGCAGATCGACTTAATGAATTTGATGGTGGCACACATAAGCAGGGATCAACTCGAAGTTGGAATCACTAACAACAAAAAGCACAAAAGCACAAACTAGCGTCCCTAAGTTAAATCTCTCCGAAAATACCTGCGTATGCGTACAAATAATTGAAAAATTGCCCCCCTTCCAGATATTCTCACAGGAATATTACACACTTCAAGAACTACTCTTTAAAGGAACTCAATCGCCTCAATACATATGCATAGCTCGACCCCATAACGAGCTGGAGCTGTTAAGGCCACATATGAGATGGAAAGTGAAAGTGAGCCTAATATAGTTGAAATAGAAGGGGTCAAACTCACAGGTAAAATTCAGGATTCTCCTTCAACACCGCCCACTTCCAGCCCTCCTTTGGAGAGCTAATAAAAAGGCAACGAAGCGGGCAATGAAGGCCAGGCTCAAGTTTTCTAAACAAATGGAACCTGTAACCAAGCAAACATATCCAATCTTCGTTCAACAGTGCAAGTCAAGAATAGATAACACATGCATAAATGAATCAGTAGATGGCAAGAATGGCCCGGGGTCAATGGCTTCAGTTCTTTTAGTTAGGTTAAACAAATCACCACAAAAAAAGGCGTACATCAAAACAAATGGACCGGAGCACCCTAACAGATCAAGTTATAGTAACACACAGATGAGACAAAAAGGTGCCTCACAAAAGGTGCCTCACTCCTCCCCCTTCTACAAAAATTAGCATCGCCAAAATCTTTAAAGGCTACAGATAAAGGATAAATATCATTCATGTGGGGAGCAAGAAGTTTCTAACCTGAAGTACAACAAGCTCAACCCAAAACCTAACTTAAGACAGGCAAAGCCCGATACGATCCAAGCAAATGATAGAAGACAAGCAGGACTGCACATGGGTTCAAATGGCCCTAGAACCGCTGCAGACCTGACGTAGTACTGCAGCAAAAGGAATGTGATTCCTCTCAGGCCCAAATTACATAAAAAACATGGGATGTCCACGAATTTGGAGAAATGTGCCTAGATAATGAGACAATGACCTTCCTTCAAAACGTTGATTTAATATTATTAAAGAAACCTGGAACCGAACACCAGGACCAATAGTAGGTTATTAGGAGCACTATATACTGGAGGAAATAATCTCCAACTTGGGACATCCAAAGGGGGGTTTGTTTATGTATGTCTCCTCAAAATATATTTGGACCACTGAAGAACTTAACTCGGGAGAGAACTGGCTGCAAGTTTTGAAACTTGAAAGCAAAAGTAGCTCTTTAATAGGGCTTGTGCCGTTAACCTTCATACATGTATCTATATCTTTGGACAAAAAAAGAAAGAAAGGAAGATTGGCAAGCCTTGTAAACCTGAAAAAACTGCTGCAAAACTTGTATCAGCGTGCTCAAATCATCTCAGGGGATTTTAACATCAACTTTGTTAGGAGTAAATCTAACTAGAAAAAACAGCTGGAAGCACAAGTTTTAACAATTTTAAATGGAAAAACAAAGGTGGCTAGCCCAGCAGCAAATTTCATTTTTAAGTGGAACGAGCCAATCAAAGAGAGACTACACTTTTGTTAGTGAAGAGGTACTCCCCATGGTCAACTCCTTTGAAATGCACCCCCGCCCTGAAAGCGACCGCCTCCCCAAGTTCTGAAAATTAACCTCAAGCTGAAACTGACAAGCAAAACAGATGGTCGATCAGAAAAACCACAACGTTACAACTTAAAAAAACTGAAATGGGCAGAAACAACATAGACTAAATAATAGATGTCGTCTACAAGCATATACATAAATGAGGTATCTTGCGACGGTGAATGCACGGGTAGTTCTATGAAAGGCATTATTAACTAGATTTCCATTAAAAACTGTATTTTACCTGAGTTTTGGCAGGCAAAAAGCACCTGGGGCAGAAGGTGCGAACCCTGGTCTAACAAAGAATTGCATGAAGACAAAAGGAAAATAGCTAGAGAGATAAGAAGAGTGGCTGCAGCATCAAGTAAGGGCACAATAACAGAAAAATCCAAAATCTCAGTTAGGAGGAAAAAATATATGAAAGATCGCAGAGAGGCAAAAAAAAAAGTTGCACTGAAGAACGCTGGGGAAAATTACTCCGAACCAGTAAATTGCTAAATAGTAAGAGGTTCTGGGGTAAAATCAGCAGCCGGAAAATTCCAGGCAGATAACCATGATTGATGTGGAAGCAAAATGTTATGCCTTCTGTATCTTATCACATCCCCAAGCGTGAGTGGAGTAGAAATGTGTGATTCCAAAAACCCAAGCAGGATTCAGTTCAAACATGGGAACAACAAACCTAACAGTCTTGGCAATGCTAGCAGAAAAAGCAGTAAGAAGGAAATCCCGGTTGTTCGCCTGCTTCATAAATTTCAAATCAGCATTCGATACCACGAGACCATTTCTGGACAAAAGTGAAAGCATGGGTTATACTACAAAAATTGCTTGATGCGATAATTGCATTATACAGCGAAACATGGGCGCAAGTGAAACTAGGTGATAGCAGTCGAGTGACAGCCACAATTAATATCATTAACGGCTTGGAACAAGTTTGCATGCTGGGACCAAGTTTATTTCATCTACAGCTATTTGACGAATGTTGAGCGCCATTCACCCAAATTGGCAAACAAATCATTCACCTGTCTGCAATATGCAGATGACATAGTGATTCTGTGCCAAAGCCCGATTGGCCTGCAAAGAGTGATCAGCGTCTTTGTTAGCTACATCAAGTTGCAAGGATTGGAGATGAACCTAAGGTAAACCAAAGTGGTACGCCCGGTGGATACTCAGTTCAGAACATATACATAAAAGGTACATAAAAGGTTAACAGGTTAAGTCGACCTGCTCATATAAGTATTTGGGAATGAGCATGGGGAGTAAAATGTTGCTAACAGACCAAACAACGTGAATGAAAGCCCAATCATTAATATTTGCCTTCAAACTCCTAAAAAAGAAATTGAGTTGCCCTACACATAGCCTCTTGTTCACAGTAATGGCAGTACAGCTTCTACCCTCAATGAAATGTGGCTTGGAAATATGGCATGGCAAGGAAATGGACATCTTGAACGGGCTACAAACTAAGGCGTATAAAATTGTGTTCTGTCTCCCTAAAGCAGCCTCTCCAGCACAGGTTTGCCTGGAATTTGGTCTTCAAAATCAGAAATTCCCAAAAATACATTAATAAAACTGCACTGGAGACTTCGTGCCTCAGAAAGGGAACCACTAAATAACCAATGTTGGATAGCGATTGAAGCACAGATGGAGCAAAAAAAATCTAAGTAATGGGGCCCCCAATTGGGAAACGCATTACTTGAACTAGGAATCCAAGAAGCATGGGACAGCAAGATGGACAGAGCAGCAGTCAAAGGGCTAAGCAATGTCACAGCAACTAAACTGTCGCTATTAGAAGAAAAAAACATCCTGTTTAAACAGCGACATGCTTGGACTGTGATACATTCTTACACCAACTTGAGGCTGCAAGGATACATCTCAGCGTTCTCCATCCAGCAATAAAAAGGAATTTTACATTGTATCATCTAAGATCTCATGATTTAAAAGATCTGCTTCCAACATGAAAGGGCAGGTGAAGCAAGACACAAACTGCTGTTTAGGCGTCTACAGAATAGAATCAATTAATCACCTGATGGTTGCAAGCCCAACAGTTATGGACCTATGAAGTTACTTCTTAAACTAGTTTTCAGGAACTATACATCTGTACCTGTAGGCAAGCAGTTATCAACTGGATCGGAGGTGCATCCATCAAATTGGTATGATGAGGGGTAAAATTCTTCTCACGGATAAGCAAACTCCTCCAAAAAGAAGACCTACAACAGTAACTCTTTTTTAAGTGCAAACTAAATAACTGAGGGACTTAAATCCGGGAAAAGTATTGTTTTTATAAATTCTAATGAAATGTAGTGAATTATTCAGTAAATTGGGAATGAGTAATTTTATATTAGACAAGAATGCACATATAAATATAATTAAAAGTATTTTATGTTAAGGACTAACCAAATATTTTTTGTAACTTTTTGAAAGTGGAAATTTTATATATTGAAAAAATTTACATTTTAACACTATTGAAATGCACTTTATGGTTAGGAATAACCAAAAACAGGTTTTTTTTTTTACTTGACTGGACTCACATACAATCTTTCTCTGTTAAGCTTGCAATCTTCTACCCCTCAATTATAGCAATTATCCTAATCCACTCAAGGCTTTCAAACAGGAGTGATACTGCTTCATCTGAAGTACTCTCCAATTTTGAGCGCTGCAATTATATCAACTCTTCATTAGACCTCTCTATCAATTCTGCTGAACCTACCCTTTTTATCCAACATAAGATAACAGATGGTACAGAGTTATACCAACTTACTTTGAATAACTGCCACATAATGCAATTCACAAGCAGCCTCCTAGGGACGCTCCAAAGTGACATCGTGGATTATTTTCATTCACTTAGGCCTGTATGTAGAAGACATTATCTGTTATCTATGTGGATATAACCCAGAGTCACCACTCCTATCTTTAAAAGGCTTGAATGCCTTAAACCCAATGGTGCATGACTTCAATACCTTGACCCTTCTGAAGAGCTTTACAAGAAATGCAGGTACAGTAAATGGTTTGCCAAAGAGCTTTCTGCCCTCAACGTTTCAAGCTGGTAAACATGGAGTGCAAATGGGGGAAATGAAAAGCCCACTTAAATAAACAATGCTACTTATAGCAACTCCACATGTAGATACGAGTTTCTGTTTATCCAACTTCTCCTTTTTTCTCTTGACCACAGAAAGAGCGCTTCATGATAGTCTTGAATTTAGAAACTCACAGCGTGCCCTGACAGGGCTGTTCATTCACAAGAGCACCGCCCGTGAAACATTATACTACCCTCCTTCCTTGCCAGATGGATTTTCAGAGCAGGGCTATGGCCGAATTCTTGTGTTCCACTTGGAGCGAGTTCAAATTACATCTCTTCCAGTTTCCCTATACTCCCTTCAATGGGTTGTTGCAGTGGTCACTCAGGAGGCCAGCCTCGCCCTCTTCTGTTTACTCTTTGACCTTTGCCCCTTACCGAAATGATCGAGACATTTTGCCTTACCTGCTACAAATATACACACAATAAAGGCATTGACTCTAGAACCTATACTAATGTACTTTGGCCATGCATCTAGAATTAAATGATCAAGAACCATTGATAGAATAATTGACATTCTGGATAACACAGTTGGCATTGCCCTGCATCAGCAAATGGAGCTGGGTACACGCTACACCATAACCCCCTTCAACACTTTAGTGAATCTTGGAATCAACTTTGGCAGTGACCTCACCTTAGACAAACTCCGTAGCCACACCTTTCTTCAACCTTGTCATACTTCTTAGCAAAGCATTCCTTTCCCAGTATTGACACTTGAAGTGCAAGCCATCATAGCACTTTTACCTTCACGGTTGCACTATGCCAAAAGAGTGTACCTTGCGGCAAGTGAATATGGATGGGGGCACGTCATTCTCAATGCATACTGGTAGATTGTCGAACTTCTTACCAGTCGACTCCTACAAAAAATAAGTTCACATTTTCATCTGCAGAACTATAAAAAAGGTGTTTTTTCACCCCCCCACCACCCCCCTGAAAAAAAAAAACTTTTTGCTTCTTGCACCTCACTCTGCACACCCAGGAAGTAGTACTGGAGGACACCCCTGCTCCTTTCCTACGGGAAAGTCGTAGTCCACACTAGGTACCTTGCGGTCCAAGTTTGCGGAGAGGACCCTGTGATGAAGCATGTCCCCCTAGGGTGAGAGAGGGTTCTTCTCCAAACACAAGTAGTGTTCCTCATTTTTCTCTGTATTTCCTTATCCCCGTACATAGGGGCCGATTAGGATGGCGGACGGACTTGCGTCCGTCCGCAACCCCTGAGTAGGAAGGACCGTCCGCATGGGCAGCGGCGGTCCCTCCATGGCAATTAGGATGTGACCGCCACCCTGGCGGTCACATCCTGTATGTTTTACATTGCGGCGGGTGCTGCTTCAAGCAGCACCCGCCGCAATGTAAAAAACTAAAGCAGTGCATTTGCATGCACAAAGCGGCAGGCACCGCGCGGTGCCTGCCGCTTCGTGCACGCAAAGGCAGGGGGGTACCATAGGTACCCCCCATGTGCACCCCCCACGCAACCTTCACCCAGGGGGCCCGCAACGGGCCCCCAAAGTGAATGTCCGTATGCTTTTCCACGGCGGCAAAGCCGCCGCGGAAAAGCATTACTTTCCCTACATCCTAATATGGTTGGCGGTGTCTGATAGACACCGCCATCCATGTTAGTGCTTTTCCGCCGTGGTCGCCTTCCGACCGCGGCGGAAAAGCGGCGGACAGATTGTGAGACCCACCAGCCATCCTAATTTGGCGGTGGGTCTTTCAGGCCTCCTCGGCGGATTTCCCGCATACTCCGGGCCGGCGGTGGCTTCCGCCGGCCCGGAGTATGTGGAAAATCCGCCATCATAATGACCCCCTAAGTGTGAATTAGTTGATATATGTTTCTAGTACCTCTATGGCCATCCTTGTGTCCTTTCACACACATCCTATAAACTAGAACTGAAATACTTAGAAAAATCGATCACATCAAAATGTTGTACCATGCTATGCATAAATGAGTCACTCGTGTACCATCTAATGCATATTTCAGTGACACATGTATGACTAGGTGCAGTATTACATTATGCAAACCTAGCTATGGCCCTCATATATACCACATAACTCTTGCCACAAACAGCACCTTCTCCTCATTCACTGTCACTCCACTTCCCCTCCATGTACGCAAGCTCTAGCTTGCAATAGATTGTACAAGCTGCAGGATAACCGCACACCAGCGCTAGGAAGATACTGGCTGCTCTGCACTAAGCAAATACCAGATAAGAAAACAAATATTTGTTTCTTTTCCGAACAAGTTTGCATTCCTTTCTCTCCAGACCTGATATTGTCTCACAATTCTGCGGTACCACAATCTGCCGGTCGAAATATTGGCCTACTAATATATCATGAGCTTAATATTGACACCCAAAATATCATTAAGTTGAATTAATTCCAACTGATGACATTGCCAATATATTGGGAGTCAACATCACCATGTATATGCAGGTTGATATTTCGACTGTGATATTGTGACATATAAACTCTGGAAACATTGACCAGTGAATAAGCATCCACCATACGGAATTAAATTAATCCTAGAGGTCTCAAGGTGTGAATCATTATGCTGTGTTTCATTTCTAGAGCAGAGATACCTCATGTACATGTTTTGGCTTATTATTAGTCGCGCAAGTGATTGCAGCAAAACTAGAGCAGAATGTTGTGAAACCAATTACTTTGCTGCAGGAAATAAATCACGAAGTGACAAACAGCATGGAGACAAGAGATGTGTAATTACACAGGTGTATGGCTTTGACAGATGCTAAAAGTTTAAAATGTCTGTAGTGATGGAAGATATCTCAATGTGATAGGGATAAGAATTTCCAGAATCAGGATATTACCACGACCCAGAAAGCATGCATTCTCATTTTTACATTCTCTATCATCGTACAGTATAGTAAAGTCAAGTAAAATAAGCTGCAACAGCTTGAATTCGATCCATGTGGATTCAACCACAGCACAGAAATAGAAATTACACAAGCAAAAAAACATCAGTAGTACATTCACGTTGGATTCATGACAATGCCTTTGGAAATGGCACACCCGAGCTTGATTTTCCTTTTGCAGTACAAGTATTTAGTACATTGACAGAATTCTACACAATCCCTTTCAGATGCCGGTTTTGATTATTTATCAGCTACCTAAATGTTATTCACCATGTATTCCAGCCCAATGGGAGCAAACGTGGTCTTCGAAAAGGACAGAAGGCACGTGTTGAGCAACAGTGACGTAGTTAGACCTACTACACCAAGTGTGCGCCCCAGCGCAGGTAAGAGTGTGGGGAGGGGGGGATGGGGGGATGGGGGGGGGAGCAGCCGATGGACGGCTTGTTCCAGAGGAAGGTCTGGCGACCGTCTGATGACTTGTTCTCGGGGGCAGAGGGAATGTGTAAGTCGACAGACAGAACTTGCTCACCCCTGCCACACCCAAAAACAATGCCGCCGTGGGCGAACGCCCCTCCCTCCCTCACTCCCCCTTAGCTATGTCACTATTGGGCCAAATAAAAATTGAACATTCATAGATTTCATAACATTACAGTTTCTCTGGAATGCGAATCTGACTCATGAGAGACACATTTCCAGGAAGGGCGACCTACCTAAAAACAGAAGAATCCCAATTCAAGGAATGGTTCTAGGAGAATGCCTTCACGTTATGCACACCTACTTACAATCAATTTTCAGTAACTATTGTGGTAGTCAAACCTTTTATTGAAAAGTCCCCTTATCATTGGTTTATTGGTTATATTAAATGATGAGATGCGCAACATTGCAAAGTGCAATTACGTCCGGTGTACAAGTTTATGAACTGTGCGCTATAATAATAGGTCAGTTTGTAAAATTGCAATTTGAAGTGGGTCGTAATCAACCTACCTCATGAATAATAATGGCATAGGTCACAAACTACGACACCCTCAGATTGTTGGCTATCACATATCTGTGATTGTCTATAATAAAGTAAACTTTTCTTTAATGAAACCCACTTTTCTTATAGAAAATGGTGATTTGTTTTTAATACTTTATCTTTTTTTTTAAAGTTGATTTGAGAGTTAGCAGTGGACGGGAGAACTGTCTACTCTACAAAAAAGCATAATTTCACATTCACAAAGAGGTAAGTGTCCCAAATGGAACCTCTCGGTTTGTGAATGGCTTACCACTCAGTTTTAGAAGTCAATAATTTTTCGCAACTGAATTTCTGTAACAAAATATTCATACAATATAAACTGATCTAGTTTTTGGAAGAAACTTCTACAACACTCCCCTTCCAAATACCAAACTGGTATGGAATTGCAAATCCATTATAGGAGCTGGTAAAACTTTACTGGCTCTTAAAATGGGTTTAGTACACAGTACAAATGTTTATGCAGTTGCAAACAGCAATTCGTACTGTTGGCAACTATAAAATGTTTAATGCAATTAACCCCTGATTCAAAGTGTCATCAAGCAGTTAAACACCCAAAAAACATTCTGCAAACTGGTCGAATGGGAATGAGGACGTTTTAATTGTTAAGATTAGGCACAGGCAACATTGTAATTATGCTGACATACTTTGAATAATTTCATTTGATATTTGTTTCATGAAATTTGGGAAATTATACCATAATGCTACATTGCCTATTATGTGCTGTTCACTGGAAAATGTTACCAGAAGCACAAAGTGTCGCCAGACCCCGCTCTCCTGTGTAACTGAGACTTGCAGACTTTGACAAGTCTCCCTCCTAATCGGTGCTCCTGCCTCCATCACCATCCAGGTTCCTGCCAGTGTGACTGGTTTGCAGCCAACCAGCCGGCCGACATTTTCTTCAGTCTATGACACAAGTGCATCACAGTCCTCCTTCCTAGACCCATCGACAGACCGCCTGCCCGCCCACCCCCCAGGCGACGTAATGCTGGCCGCTCGGCGGCCGCTGCACTGCCGTGGCGGCAGCACGCTGAAGATGCGCCAAAGGTAAACCAGTCTGTGCTCGGCCGTGCTTTGACCACGCCCAGTGACAGACCACCTGGTCCATCGACCACCCACAGCTACTCTACCTCCACCCTTTGAGGAATGGACCCAGGACAACGCCACGCCCTCTGATGCATTCGCTTGCCCAGAGGTACCAGAGGAGCTTTCATCTGCCTCCACTTCAACTTCACATGTGACTCCATGGAACCATGGGCCCCTACAAAGACCAACCATCAGGGCAAGCTTCAATGCATGCTACTCAATGTCCACTCCCTTACCCAGGTGGCCATCCAACTCTGAGACACCATCACCACCAACAGCCTCGACATACTGTTCCTCACTGAGACCTTGCTCAACAACCTCTCAGCCCTGACATAGCCACCATCACTCCAACTGGCTACAAATTGCCCCACATGGACCGGCCAGGCAGATCCAGAGGAAGAATCACCATTATACACTAGGACACCATCAGGCTCCATACCTCTGATGACCGCCCTCTCCCGACATGGAACACCTCTACTTCAACCTTCACACCAATGCCAATTCAACCATCAGAGGCACCCTCGCCTACAGACCACCAGGACCCCAAACCCAATTCTGCAATACTATCTCTGAAATCATCACACCCCTCACCATGGAACCCAGGCATTACCTCTTCTGCAGTGACCTCAATCTCCACCTCCACCTCAAAGACAACACAGACACCAACTCGGTCACCCTGCTTGACTCCATGGACAACCTGGGCCTCAAACAGATCGTCACCAACCCCACACACATCTCTGGCCATTTTCAAATCTAGCGACACAATGCAGTTCAGCTACCAACCAAACTCACCTGGATGGACCACAGCATCATCCATTTCACCATCACTGTTGCCTGTCAGGCCATCGTCACCCTGCCCCCCACCACCCGCTGGAGCTGGAACACCATTACTGAATCCTCATGGATGACCACCCTGAACACCAACATGCTCCACACATCTGATGATGTTAATCAAGCTGCCACCCAGCTATCTGTATGAGCCACTACCAGATTCCATCACTCCCATAAGCACCCTCAGCAACAGAATATTCCAACAAGTACACCAACTGGTTCACCCCCTTACTCAAAGCTGAAAAACACATATGCAAACGACTAAAGGGATGCTGGTGCACCAGCAGAGACCACGTTGACCGCACAGCCTTCAAGGAGGCCCTCAAATCCTACCACCACACCATCAGAGTAGCAAAGAAAGCCACATTTGCCACCTTCCTCCATCAAAGCTATCCTTGACCGTGGCAGCCCTGATCCGCCTCAACCTGTCAGCAGCCTTCGACACCATCTACCACCACCTCCTCAACCAAAGACTTCAACACATTGGAATCTGTGGTTACGCCTTCAAGCTGCTATCCGTATTCCTCACTGGACACATCCTGTCATACGTCTCTGACCCCAAGAGCATCATCTGAGGCACACCCAAGGGCTCCTCACTTAGACCCACACTGTTCAACATTTACATGACGCCCCTGGTTTCCATAGCTCACAGCCATGGTCTCAACATCATGTCCTACACTGATGACACACAGTTCATACTCTACCACAACAAAGACACGAACAGCACCAGAGTAAAATCCCAGAATGGCAAAACTGTCATCGCTGACTGGATGAGAGTCAACTGCCTCAGACTTAACACCAACAGAATAGAAGTGCTCCTCTTCAAAAGACTCGCCTCACTGTGGGATTGCTCCTCGTGGCCCTCCCCCCTCGGATCATCAATGACCCACACCCACCCATGCCATCAACCTCAGAACCATACTTTACAGAAAGCTCTCCATGAGACGTCAGGTCAACTTGTTGGCCTCCACCTTCTTTAACACTCTTAGATTGCTCCACAAAATCATCAGATGGATCCCTACCGACATCAGAAAAAGGATCACTATCCCCTCTTCACCAGTCAACTTAACTACGGGAATGCTCTATATGCTGGAATCACCACCCTCCTCCTAAAGTACCTCAACACAATCCAGAACGTAGCAACTAGATTGATCCTGGACCTTCCAAATCTTCCCACATCACCTCCCACCTCTGTAGCCTACATTGGCTCCCCATCAAGAAGAGATTTCCTTCTTTATCTTATAAAGCACACTGCTTCAGCAAGGTAAGTCAATTTTATGTTGCACTCTCTTGATTTCTGCGGTGTTGAGCTTAGATGTTCACTCTGTTGAGTTGAACTGAGCATATTAACATGGATCTATGTTATATGATAATGGATGCATTTTTCAACAGGAGTCCCGAGAGCAGTACACCTTGGACCACTCATTTTTTAGAAGTGATGCCTCATGGGTATTTTGAGCCCTTGCTTTGTATGCCAGATCCATGTAAGCATTTCAAGATAGTCATTCCCTTATGTAAAGTCTAATTTGCATTAGCTGCATGTACAACAATCTAATGATGTAAATAGTCTGAAAATTGGACCTACATTGACTACACATGATGTGCATACAATCAGGCAAAAGATCTGTTGGGAACCCTTGAATGTCTCCATCAGACAGGGGCTAAAAATGTTAGTAAAGAATTTGGGCAAGGCATTTGCCTGTCATTTCACTCAAAAAGCCCCAAAAGCCAGAGCAATAGGAAAAAGTCTCCCACAATTTCAATTTATCAAAGAACGTTAAAAATGTCAATGGCTCTAAGACTCAGATATGCTTGTAATGAATGGCAAAGAATGACCTTCAGATCTAACCATTTGCCTAGAAGAGCATTAATTTGGGAGTGAGCTTTATAACAAAGGAATCCCAAAAATGCCCTCATTACAAACCAGTTGAAGGGGTATCCCCGGAAGGGGGGATATTTCTCAGATAAGGTAGTAAACAGGAGCTATCAACTCCTCAAAAACAGATAAAACGTACAAAAGAACCCTGAATTCTGGGTTTGCCTTGTTAATCCTATTCTATGGATTTTTACTTGTGATCACCATTAGCTCGTGGAGATATACTATCCAGAATAATTACTTCTGGCCACAGAATTTCCCTATAGAGTTAACAGGGAACTCGTAATGAGGCCTGTACGAAATTGAGGCATTAGTTAAGGAGGATGAGTTCCCACCTTAAATAATAACCCTAATCTTAGTCAGGGTGAACCTTCAAAATCACCACATTAACCTAAGCACAAAATCTGGATAGCTATGACACAAACAGACAAGCTTAACTTAGAGGAAATGTGTAAAGTATGTATGTAGTACTCAACCAGTAATAGAGTCAAAAACAACATAAGAAGAATCTCAAACCAATTTAGAAAAATGATTTATTTCAATAAATAAATTGAGACCAAAACAGCATTAATCCAGAGGTATGAGTTTTTAAAGCTTAAGGTTCAAAGTAGCGCCAAAAAAGCATTAAGTGGCAATTGTGGACATCTGGTTGGGCTTTAAGTGGAAGTTAAGGCCGAATGGGATGGAGCTCAGGTCGGGTACAGGAGCCACGTTCGACCCAGCCCACAGTTTTATCCTTTTACTTAGTCTCTGGAATGGAAGTCAAATATCTTCAGCGGGGCCATGCAGTTATCTATAACTCAGGAGGGTTCCATGTCATCATACAGCTACTTGACAAGGTCTCAATGAAGCTGTTTTGAAAGTTTTGATTAGGTTGGAAAATTTGAATAGCCATAAAAATGTCTATGAATACTGAATCAAGTGAGCCACAGTGCATCGTCCAATGTACTTGGAGCTGATATGTTTATATTGTAGCCTGCTGGGTATTCTTCTTTTTTTCGTCTCTCTTTGTTAAGGTTACAAAATTACTGTCTAGATTTCCATAGTATTGTTGTACAATTTGTAAATGTTTCCTTAGCAAACCCAGGCTTTCAATTGACTTTTCCCCTCCATGGCAATACAGAAATAGGGAATTAACGAGGTGAAACTAAAAATTCTCAGCACAGGTCACATTCAAGTTTTTAAAAACAAAGCAGCCGTATAAACAGCATCAATGCAAGTGACAAACTACAAACCCATGACATAGATCATGTTTGCCTATTTTGCAGCATACCGGCGTATTGAAAACAGAGAGCTTGCCACTAGGTAGAGACAATTTGCTTGGCATATTATCAATGAATGATGGCTCCTTTACCGGAACCCAAATTGCTTCCGTGACCACCACACGGCCCAGGAGAACTGGTAATAAGGGCTCGTCTTAACTGGCTATCTAGAGGTAAGAGTGCGTTACAGCAGGACATTAGGACAACCCAAGTGATACCCTACTGTTCAGCATTAGATGTAAGACACACCGGAGAAATTGGTCCTGATTTTGATTGGGTCAGATTTTTCCGACCCCTGATTAAACCCCTGTTTGCGCTGAGGTTGCAATTACAAGTTGAGTAGTATTTACTGCATCTGCACCATGTGCTTTAAATATATCACCCTTTATTAGGTTTTAACAGGGCAAACCTGCCGGAATTCGGCAAGGGAAAAGTGCATGGTATTTACCATAAAATGGAGATTTTGGTAGATTAGGAAATAGTAATAGGGGCTATTTATCGTATCCGATAAATAACGTACCCAAGGGTGTCTTCATTGATATGTAACTAGCAGCCAGTCCCGACGTTATCCGGGTATGAAGAGTTGAGTGGGTGACAGGTCGCGCTAGAGACGCTGCGCGTGTGGGAAAGTGCAGTCAGTTTCAAGGTCAGCGTGCCAGCAGGGCCACTTAGTCGCGTCAGCTGCCGCTTGAGGCCGGCTCCAGCCCTGGTTGATGTTGTGCGCCGTGTGTAAATTTGTTTATGCAGAGAGTTGAGTGACAGCGCGCAGGAGACGCTGCAGTTATTGTCCCCGCAGGCACGCTCAGTGGCGTGTGCCCCCGCTTGAGGCCAGGCTCCAGCGGCGACCGTATTACAATGCAAATTATGTGACCCTTGAAAGTTATTTCCCGGTATTATTATTTTTTTAGGACCCACATGGTGTGAAGGCAGGAACGTAACGGCAATTTAGTAAAGCACCGACGGCATTCGGCCCTAGTCTGTTTGACACGCTCCTAGGACAAGGCACACACTGCATTCGGCCCCAGTATGTGTGACACGCCCCCAGCACAACGTGCAGGCCCACAAGTGAGTAGAGCGAACGGTTACTTACCATGCCACCAGCTGAACGCAGACGCCCATTGAACGCATACGCCCAGGTGCGCGATTAGCATCATAATTTAGGAATGTGGCACGATTGTTGGCGGCCGATTGCCGCGCACATTGGTCACGGCCCTTGCTCCCATGTAATTCCGCAATTGCCACGCCCATTGTCGTTTGTCACGGCCCTTGCTCCCGCGCAATTGCGCAATTGGCGCGCCTCCAGCTGAACTCAGATGCCCATTGAACGGTCTTGCTCCCGTGCATTTCCGCACACATTGGCCACGCCTCTTGCTCCCATGCAATTCCGCAATTGCCGCGCCCATTATTTTTTGTCTTGCCCCCTGCTCCCGCGCAATTGCACAATTGCCGCGCCCATTGTCATTTGTCATGCCCCCAGCACACGCCTCGAGCCTTTGTCACGCCCCCAGCACACGCCCCCAGCACAATGCACACGTTCAAGGAACGCTTTTTGTTTGTCGTCATGCCGCGCCCCGCCCACGCCCACGCCCACAAGGGACTACTTTGCTGGCAAGGTTCTTTTACCTTCTAAATGTATATGGTGGCCATCTATATAGCCTATGTCCTTCTGCTGCAACTGCCCTTTCCAACGCTGTATTGGGTGTTGTGATTGGTGCTGTGGTTACTGAGATTACCCGCCTCAAAGGTTAGGGCTCTCTCTTTATAATATTAGTATAGATGATAAAAAGCATCGGAATTCCAACAAACTCAGAATCAGGGTCTTAGATTCTAAAATGGACAATATACTAAAGTAACCTATTTAAATATCCTCTTTCTTATTATAAGGAAAACATTTAAAGTCACACACTGCTTTTTAGATCACTTTAAGCAAATGTTAATGCTCTATCGCACCTATAAAAACCTTATTCTGAGGAGTCTGAAGCTATTTGGAAGGAATCTGGAGGCACGATTTGTGAGTGTTCAAGTGCCAACATAAATTTTTAGAGAACAGACAGCAAGCCAAGTTTGATTCCAAGTAGGGACCTGCCAGAGAGCAATCGAATTAACGACAATCTGCACCTTTGACAACAAATCTTTCAACATGAGACATTAAATTAATGGCGGAGAAATGTTTGTAGCCAAAAGAAAACAGTATAAATCAGTGTTCTCCCACGGCACATTTTCTCCAGATGCTGAACACCTCCAAGGCGCCAGTTATTTCTCTTCTGGCTGCAGATGAGTTCCCAGGGTCCTGTTTGGTATTGTCATACAGAATGATGTCTAATGACATAGAGTAACTTTTAAAGTTCCACGACTCGTGTGCAGCAACGCCGCACATTTTCCAGCTAATCTGATAGCTATTAAAATGTTTAATCATCGCAAACAGAGGCTATCTTAATTCAACGATTTAAGATTGATAGTCCCGTTGGGGGCCGTCTTCCAACATGATTGGCTCATAAGTGGCATCGTACAGCGTTTGTGATGTCAATGCCGTCCAAAAAGCTCTACTCCATGCACTTGCTTAATCTAACTCCAGTGTCTTTCTTCTTGAGGGGCGGGGATATGCTAATAAATGATCTTGCACACTGTTAATGAAAATATGCAGCATTAACCTATTTTTTTATATAGTTCCATACCCATCCAACATGGGCGGGCTGTTAGAGAAAAACATTTGTTTTTTGTACTGTTGTTACATAACAAGGGTCACTGTCTGTAGGCGCTCTACTAATTTCTTTTTAAAAGAAGGATATGGGGCTTGTGGAAACTGACCCTTTTTGTAGGGTTATCCCCAAACATTTTGCCTTCCTCCTGCATTTTTCACTGACCTGTTTTTGTTGGTTTTATGACTCTGGGCACTTTATCACTGCATGTGCTCTCTCTTGTAAATTTGGCAAAATCGATCTACACTTGTTTGGCACATTCAAGTTACCTGTAAGTCCCTTTTACAGTGGTATCCTATATACCCAGGGCCTGTAGATTAAATGCTACTAGTGGGCCTGCAGTGCTGCTTGTGCCACCCACAGAAGTAGCCTTTCAAACCTTTCAAACCTGTCTCAGGCCTCTGCCGCTGCAGGTCCATGGCACTTAAAGTGGTTGCCACATCTAAAACTCTCCTTTTACTACATATAGGTAACCGCTAAGGTAGGCCCTAGGTAGCCCTATGGGCAAGGTGCTTTGTGGGTAAAAGGTAGGGTATGTGCCTTAGCTGTGTGACATGTCCTGTTAGTAACAACAGCCTATTTGGTTTCTTACTGCTGTGAGGCTGCCCTCTCATAGGTTTGCATTGGCAATTCCCTGATATGCGCTTCAGTGGTAATTTCTGATAAAAAAGGGGAAGCGTGGCCATTTTTGGTATGTTTGGAACTGTAGTAATGAATCCTGCTTATTGGTGAAAGCGGATTTGTTATTACTATTTTAGAAATGCCACTTTTAGAAGTGGCCATTTCTGTGGGCTTATGATTCTTTGTTCCCTGCCTGGTTGTTTATTCAACGTCTGGATTAGACTGACAGGAGAAGGGGATGTGCATTCATTCTAGACAGTCACAAGTGGGGTTGAGGTGTGTCTTGCCGTTCCTGGGTGACTAAGTGCTGGGCTGAATATGCCTTTGCTGCATTTAGAGTGGTTGGAGGAGTTTCCCTTGCACCAGACTACGCCTGGTCTGCATTTAGAGTGGTGGGAGGAGTTTGTGTACATCTGAATAAGGATGTGCCTGACTGTCCCAATGCTGTCTCGCCCTCCTCTAGTGTATCTGGAGCCAGGGCTCGGGATTGAATGGGGGTGTTGTGAACTTCTGAAAGTTGTTTGAAGTGCCCACAGAATAAAGAATTTTAGACTATAAGTACAGGGGCTCTGACCCTATGATGAGAGACACTGGGTGGGACTTGTAACCAGTTGTCTCTACAGACTGCGCCAGGGAAAAAGCTTCTATGCTGCCAGGAGACACCGCCACCTGAGCTTTGCTTTGCTGTGTTGACCTGCTGGAATGGCTGCTTCTTTTTTTCCTGCAAGGCCCTGTGTGCTGGCCTGTTGTCTTCTTCCTACCTGTGTGCCCCAGTGATCTTCCAGGAGGGCTGTGTATGCCCCTTGTCCTTGCCATTAGAGCGCTGGGTGAGTGTGTTGTTCCCTCCTTGTGTGTGAGGAGTACTGCATTTCACGCCCCTCAACTGGCCCCTGAGAGCACGTGGTGAGCTCCCTGTTGTCTCCTCATGATTAGTGTGTGGAATGCTTTATGCATACATGAAGCGCATGGTGAGCGCTTCGGGCATCCTGATCAGAGCCTCCTTGAGGTGCTGTAGACTAGCGTGTGAGGAACGAAGCCTGAACATGGCCCCTGCTGGTTGCAGAAGCATTGCAGGAGCTGCAAAAGAACTCCCAGCTGCACGGCGGAGACCTCCCCTCTCAGTGGGTCCCGCCTGCCAGGAAAAGAAGCCAAGGGAGAGGGTGGAGGAGTTCCACTTGATCTGCTAGGGGCCCTCTCTCTACGGCCAGCCCCTAGGAACATGAGGGCAAGCAAGCAGAAACCCAGAGAGACTGGCCAGAGAGCGGTGAGTGCAAGGAGGGACCGGCGCATCCCACACCGAAGTCACTCTGCCTGGGCAGGGCAGCGGGAGGCCGGACGAGGTCGACTCAATAGAGGGGACAGCTCTGGCCGGACGAGGTCTCCTCACCAGAGGGGACAGCTCTGGCCACTGCAAGAACCCCTCAGTGTGGTTGCTGGATGCCCAGCTGCAACCCAGTCTGTCACAGAAGGAGGACTTGGCGAGGCCCTCCGCCTACTTGGCATACCAATGGGGGCACTATTTGGCACGACAGATGGAGGAAAACCTCGAGAAGGGGCCTGCGTGTTTTTTTTGTTGTTGGCAAGAATGCTGCGTTTGTTTCAGCAGCTGCTCTGCATCATCGTGGGCAGATGGCTGAGGGGAACACATACCTAGGGGCACAGTATCTTCTTGCAGAGAATGGGATGAGATTTTGACGGAGGCCCCTGGTGCTGAGTTCCCACATTACTATTGTTCCCCTAATAGGAGGGCCAGAGTGCCTGCACCCACATTAGGACATGGAATACACGATTATGGTGATTTCCTGGGGTTCATGTCTTGCTTGTTGTATTGAGTGATGTGTGGCAACCCTGACCAACCTACTGCATGTTATTCCCTGATGTGATGATTTATGTTGTGTATGCCTTACAATGGCAGCATAACGAGTAACATTTCAGAGTGTACATTATATGTGCACTAATGGTGTTATTTTTGTAACGTATGCAACCTATAAGTATTTACTGGATTGCACTAACTTGTAATGTTATGACAATTGCCTGGTTGGCCAAGTGACTAATGTGATTGTGGTCTAATGTGTTTTATGTACAATACAAAGAGTATTTTTATATAACATTCTGTGGAGTCTCTTTTTGTGGTGTGCCTAGTGTGTCAATGTTGAGTCTGTGTGGGTTGCGCAAACGCTTTACTCATTGCCTCTGGATAAGCCTGACTGCTCTGCCAAGCTACCACAGGGGTGAGCTGGGGCTATCTTGTGTTTGTAACTTCCTTACCCTGACTAGAGTCATAGGTTTTGGCTAGCCAATGAGAAATCCCATTTCTAACAGGACCCATGTACAACATTAAATAATTTATGGATAAGGGTTACTAAACAGAAAGCGTTTCACCTCAGGGTTCTAAATGACATCATAGACAACTTGAGCTTTGCTTTCCTTTCTTATTTGAAGTCCCTTAGAAAGAATGGGTGATACACATCAAAGCTAATCACGGTGATCCATCGGTATCTATATATATATATATATATATATATATGTATATATATATCCCATTCTAACCTGCAGAACTTGCAATGGGAAGGCACTGCCTCAATGAGGAAAAACCACACTGCACATTTTTTTTAGTTTTATGTAGCGCAAACTAGACCAGAAGATATCAGGTATCAGAGTGCTTTACATGAGCACCAGTTTTGTTACAGATGGACACATTCCTTTTTAGTAGGCGCGGGGGATTACGTGATTTGCTCGTAATCACAGGATGGTGAGCATCGATGCAGAAACTCAAACTCGATTCCCCAGCTTCAAGGTCTACCACTCTAGCCATAAGGCAGAAGTTCCTGGATGGCATTACTTCCCGTCATTATTACCTCACCCAAAATGAGGATCTATGTTTGATAATAAAAATAGCATGTTTTAAACTTTGATTCATAAGAACAACCCAAGTGGCACAAATTATCTGCCAAAATCTATTTCCCCATTAGCATCTTCTGACTTTTTTAGACCTGGATTTAGCCAAGACATTTTGTTTTCTCCAAAAGTATGTATATAATATGCTTACATAAAGGAGCATCCAGCCACCTTTCTTCATTCATTGGTCTGTTCTTGAATCATTCACATTTCGCTTTTGCCCACTACAACATACAGCTTGAGGCAGTGGGTTAGCCTACTTCAGCCACTGGCCAACTTTAGTTGAGTGACTACATTTAGCCCTTTCACAAGGAGCACATCTACACACAAGGTAGTTCCCTTCAGTGCCAGTGATTGTATTTTTATTTTATTATCTATTTAATGTTGCTTCATTTGAAGAGTCTAATATGATAGTAGGATGCTTTATACCAGATGAGAACACAGGGCACATTCCAGCTTTATTAGTTCCTATTTTGTGCCAATGCTGTTGTAAAGTCCTGTTGAAGTGGCCTTTGCTTATCGGATTGTAGCTTTTACACACCATAGCAGCAGCTCACAAGAACTCTGAATATAAACTAGTGAGGGTGCTCTATATTTGCGACCCTGTCTGTCTCATTCCTTCTTTGTGCCATTTTGCCTTCTTTCCTTCCTTCTTTGTTTCCTTTTTCTTTACATCTTTTCTTCTTTCTTTCTTTACTTCTTTTCTCTTCCTTTCTTTCCTTTTCATTCTTTCTTGCCTTTTTCTTTCAATCTTCTTTTCTCCTTCCTTACTTTCTTTCATCCTTTCCTTTTGTATTTTTCTCCTTTCTTTCTTATGTTTCTTTTTATGTATTGTCTGCATCTTTCTTTCTTTCTGTTATTTTCCTTTCCTTCTTTTTTCTATCCTTTTTTCTTTAATTTTTCCTTCTTGTCTTGCTCTTTTTCCTCTCACTTTTTTCCTTCTTTCCGTCTTACTTGCCTTCCTCTTTCTTTTGTTTATTCTTTCATTCTTCCTTTCCTTGTTCTGTTTCTTTCCTTCTTTTGTTCTTTCTCACCTTCCTCTTTCTTCCTTTCCTCTTTGTGCAGTATTTTGTTCATTCTTTTTTGCTCTTTTTTCGTTCATTCTTTCATTCATTTATTTTTTAACTCTTTCATTCATGCCTTCTTTCTCAAAGGTAAGAGATATTGGCTTTTTTAAGTCTGTTTTAGCCAACGACTATTGATTTCACTAAAACTATGTGTATAACATAGTTACATATAAGGGTTTTCAGCCAAATATCGTCATTTAGTCAGTGTTTCTGTCATTCACATTTTTCTTCCTCACACTCCAGCATGCATCAAGGGGCAATGTTACTTTCAAGGAAGCATGCACCTAAGAGTTCTAAGAAGAGGGAAACAGGGAGTAAAAATACTTATAACCTGTAAATGCAACAATTAGTCTGTATTGAGCATAAATGGCATAAATAAGGGAGGACAAAATGGCGGCGCTCAGTTACATTAAATGTACATGTAACCTGTACACACTTGTGCACATTAGTACTTGTGAGAAATAAAGTGAACAGAGCAAGTGACAAGTGAAGAATTATATACAGCAAGAAAATTGCTCAAGAAAAAGACATAAAGATATATTAAAGACTCTTGGTGGCTACCATACATTAGTACATTTTTTAGGAGTGCAATTAATTTCATAGAACCACAAAGGTAGAGCCAAGAATTGCGCTGAAGGGCCGTCGGCGTTTCGACCTGTACATAATTCAGGTCATCATCAAGGCCAGGTTACAAGTTTGTAGGAGTGCTTTGTAATGACCAGGGGAACAAGTCCGGCTGGGCCAAGGCACGAGATAACAAGGAACGGGAGAGTAAACTGATACCGAATGAAGCGTAGTCAAACAGGGGCAACTTGGTTGGATTAAGGGCACATCAGGTCAATAAATGTAGTATAGCCATGTAAGAGGCTTGGAGTAAAGACATCATAAGCAAGGTAAGCAATACTCCTGACTCACAACGGTTTGCCTGCCGTTCCTCAAGGATCTGAAAACTATTTCCAGACCTCTGCTTTTCTTCTACCAGCATCCCACACTTACAATTACTGGTAATGCTTACCTTGCTTATGACACCTTACGGATTTGGTATTTTAATATTAACTTAAGCTGACTGATTGACAGTTTGTTGAAGTGGGTCTGCTGTTGAGATTGCAATACATAAGCTACTCTGTGGCTTGCATCTGTGTTGTGTGTGTGTCTAATGTGGATAAATAAGAAATATATGAGATGTGCTTTTTAGGCATCAATGCTTAGCCAACTAAATGCCAACAGTGGAATTATGCTTTACTGGAACATTTCCTTAAAATATGAATTCATCAAACTTGCCCATAACTCACCATCTGCCACATAATGTGCAGATTTCTACTGCAAGAAATGTGTTTCTAGCTGAAAAGAACTAAAAGTTACTACAAAAATCACCACCTATGTTCATGTCTAGTGGAAGACCATTTACAAAAATTTACTAAATTGTAAGAATTCCTCATGATTACTGTCTTCAGGTGAAGTAATGAGGTAAACCTTTTATCTAGACAATGCTAATGTTTATTAAAATGGCAAAAAGCAAAATGGGATCAATTATCCATATATTTGCTCTTGCTTGTCACAAATAATGACTGCACCCTTCATAATGTGGTCCGTCATTGCTATATAATTTTTTGGGCTCCTACTATTTAGTTTGGAGTTACATTGGGAATGTGTGAGGGAGGTGTCCAGACCCACTGCATATATGTGATGCTGAGGCCACAGCAGCAAATGTCCTATGTCATGATATCTTCAGTCACTTTGTGCTTTATACCTGATAGCACTGCGAGTTTTAGCACATACTACAAGTCCCAGAATGCAATGTGCTACTGACTGAAAGGCCAGAAGACTGTGCTTGTCTCCTGCCCTTGACAAAGACTACTGGAATTATGCAATTGTGGGGCTGCAGCATTCTTCACATATTTACGGCTCTGCCCCATTTTCCACATAATCCATTCCCAGCTGCACAATCTGCAGTTGTTAACAAAACCAAATGTTGGCTCTAGCTCAAACAGTTAAAATGTTAACCTAAATCCAGCGGCATGTGTTGCTGCGCGCTGTTGCAGTGCAGTAAAAGACCCTTTGCAAAGGTTGACTGGTCATCGTTCTGTTGCATAATTCTATGTTTAGGTATTAAACTAGTAGGTATTAAACTAGTACTAATGAGGTGCAGCCTGTGTCCAGACAGTGTTACCAAGTGTAAAAATTACAATATATGATGTGATACTGTCAGGGAATGTGGTGCTTTATACTGCATAATTGGCCTTATCTTGCCACATAATTTAGTCAACCCTGCCACATCATTTTAGCTCTCTCCTGACGCATCATTCCAGTGGCCTCGCCCGAAACCCAACATGCACATTCTCTGCATTCTGGAGAGCCTCCACACATACTCAGATTACCACACGACCAGCTAATAACTTGCAGACCCAACCCACAAAACATCAATTCACCATCAAACTACATATTTCAACTCAACATCACAATTATACAATGCACCACATACATCCATTCCCCACCACCAAATTCTGCATCATGCCACCAAATTCTACAGCGCATCACATAATTAAACTCCACTACATACCACTTCAAAACACAAAATACCATTCCACATAATTACACTCCATAACACAGAACCTCACTTCACATACTTCCAGTACTCAATACCGCATAATTACTATCCTCAAAATTCCACTGCACACCATGCCACATAATTCCACTACACAAATCCAATCCACATCCCAAAATTCCACAACACATGATGTCGCAACTAACAATTGCAAAACAAACCATATAATTCCATTAGACGCCACATACATCCACTACACTCCATAATACATAGGTAAAATGCATTTACATTCAAAATACCAATAGCCCTAACTAGACCTAGGCAGTGAGCTCTGCTGAGTTTGCAGGGATTTCTGCACTCTGCGCTCTGCATAGCATGTGGAGATCCATTCACAGAGCTGAGTTTTTACCTTGCTATCGGTCGGCAACGTTGGTGAGAGTAAACAAGGAAAATCCACTGCTAGACTGCCTCCCAGCGAGATTTCACAACGCTGGCAGTTGAGGATGGTCAAGACCGCTTGCATTGAAAATCCTTCCTTTTGCGTTGAAGCTGATGCTTGAGCAGAACATCTACTCGAGCGGCAGAAAGAAGCTGTGTCCTCCTGCGCTGCATATGGTGCCATTTGTTCTGATTTTCCAGTGCACCAGGTGCTAAAAATCAGCGCAAACAACATCAGTTAACACACTCTGCAGCTTGCGGAACTCCACGTAGCATGGCAGAGTTTTTTGGTCACTGCGCGGAGTTCTGTTCAGCAGAACTCCGCCAAGGCCTAGCTCTAACTCTCTCAAATGCAAGACATATTGGCATTGTCAATGCTTGCTGCCTTCATCCAACGTTTTTGTTTAGATTGATGAGGGCTCTCCAGCTTCCCAAAAAACAACATTTTGCAAAAATCATGACAAAACAAAAAGGGAATTGCCTAAAGGCTTGTGGCCAACAATATAAGTGCCTGGCATCTTCTTTGGCCTGGTTTTTGTCACCGATTCAATGTTCAGTTTCTTTCTGGCCGTCAGTGCAAGAATATCTGCTGACAGCGTTGGCCTCTCTGTACCAGATGCATAATTTGTCCATTGCTGCCAAAGTGAGAAAATATGTATCGGGATTTGTGAACCTGTACTTTTGACCTTCACTTCTGACCATCTGGCATTATGTAGCAGTCCACGGAAATGACGGTGCAGTGGGTTTTCCTTGCAATGAGGCATTTTAAGTAGCTTAACATGACGTTTAATGATCTGGTTACATCATATGTTTTTTCACAACCTACTAAGATGAAATATATCACATTGAAAGGGTGATATGTGTACAGTCCAAAACGTCAAGTTTTCCAGACTTACATTATGTGGAACATGTGGGACTATTGCATACTTGGAATGCAACATAATATTATGCAACGTAGTAATATGTGATCTAAGGGTGTTTAAGGAGGTCGTAGAGAGACACCTGGTTCTTTGAGGAAGGGAGATGTGTCTATTACTACCTCTCTCACTACTGCAGCTTTCTTGGATTCAGGAGTCTTTGAAGTGGTTCTTTGGAAGTTCTGTTTGTCAGTGTACACTGCCAAAGAAGTTCAACTGCTTCTGATGTGCACTCAGCAGGGGAGAAAGCTGCTGCCTAGAGCTGCATGCAGCCATTTCCTGCATGCATAGTTTCATCTAACGTAAACACTGCGGCAGTGAGAAACATGCACTACCACAGGTTGGAGATCATCTAAGAAGCAAGTCTGGTATTCCGGTTCAGCGATATTAAGACATCCAGAGTGAGCAGTGGAGGCAGAGCCCATCCAAGTGTGAGTAACATCAGAAGGAGCAAGCTGGCAGACAGAGTTCACCGGTCAACGTGAAAGCTGAACGGAGAAGCGCATTCTTTACACTCGAGCACAGGAAAAACCAAGAAGGCATGCAGTGATACTGAAACAGAAATGATGAAACAGAGCTGAAAGCTACAAGGCATTTACTACCAGATGAGCGCAGTTTATGCAAAGAGTACCCATACAGATCCAAGAAGCTATTAGAAGCAAGCTAGGACAAGACGAAGTATCTTTGGACCTGGAAGAGGATATGGTTTTGAGGGCAGGAAAGTCCTACTCTGGAAAAGATCATCATAATCTAGTAGAGGGAATTCTATTATATGGGATTACTACTATACAGAGAAACAAAAGAATAATATGTTGTCCTGAGCCCAGGAAAGCGAAACTCAAAGAAAAGTCTCTAATCAAGGACGTGAGCATGCCAGATTTAGTCAAGCATAGACATTTTAGTTTGGTAAATTTGTACCAAATGTGGAATTCTTTTTCTCAACGTGGTAGGAAGAGCCCAAATTCTTCTGAATGTTAGTTTTTTTTTCAATGAGAAGAAGGAAAAGGTCCAGTAGAGAATGTGGGGCATCTAGGAGTTTAAGGGAGTGAGGGCAGACCTATAATTAATTGATGCCCCTTTGGTTAAGAAATCTTTGTTGCGTATTAACCAAACCATGGCAATCTCTTAAATTATTTAGCAGCCTATAAAGCATCAGAAAATGTATTATGCCCGCAATCAGCAGAAGTATTATGTGTGCGCATGTAACAGACACAAGGAAATAAACCGTGGCTACGAAATCAAAGGAACAAAACGCATGGAACATAAGAATGAATGTTACAGATATAAAACTAAATGCCACTTATCACATTTCATAAACTGCACGCCGAACAGAAGAAAACTATTTAAGAGTAGTGATGTGGTTTCTTCTGTGAGGATAGGGAAGAGGAAGGAATTATTGTTGACTGTTACAGTTGGTTGGAAAATCAATAAAGAAACAAAAACCTTGCTTCAGACACCTATTTGTTATTGAGTAAACATCTGATAACACTCCTGGACTGTAGAGAGGTTCCTCTACAGAAAACGTGTGGGTACTTCAATACAAAGTCACTATGTACACAATACAAATGTTTTTATTGACACATTTGTAAATTTGTGTACAGTGAACGTGTATGGAAAGTATAGGGTTTCACCCATTGAAGCTCCTAAACCAAGATGCAGTACGAAGGAAACAAAGTCGCAACGATTCAATAGTGAAAACTAAAATGGAACAACTTATGGACAGTGAAGGATGACGTCTTCTCCAACACGTGGGTACTTCTTGTTTCGCAAATTAGTTCACAAAACAAGCAAAAGGGTCGCCACAAGTTGTGAAGAAATAAGATCACCGAGCAGTGACACTCTGGTAAATACAACTTTCTCTGGCAAACATTCACAACCTTTTTTTGCCATTCTGGAGGTAAGTTTTAACACCACTCGGATTGCCCTTTATAAACCAACTGCTTCGAGAATTTCGAAATTTTATCTTTATTGTCAGACCACACGGTGTGATCACGAATCTATTTTAGCATAGCCTCGACAACTTCTTTCTTCTAGAACCTTAGGCAAAAATGCAAAATACTTAGGACAGAAATGTTCACAAAGGATGCAATTTTTACAATCAAGCTCTTGAACTGGCTAACATAAAGAGCAGCAACATATCTCCTCCTCAAGAGAGCAGTAGAGTGCTATTGAGAAGTAGAACTTGTGAGGCTAAACAGGAACAAAGTTATGGCCAGAATGGACGACCAATAACTGAAGCAATGGAAATGACTTTTAACTAATACATTTAGCAGGTCTTTGTGAACAATTTTGCGAAAGATTTCCTTTTATTTAGCAATCGAATAAAATGACACTAACGTACAACAAAAAAACAACATTCACAGGGAAACTGAGCATAAAAGAGTACAAGAAGAGGTCCAACAATGGCAACCCATGACACTGGGACAATACTCTTTCTGAAGGCAGATGTGAGTGTCTGTCTCCTTGGTATTGTAACAGAGCAAAAAATGACAATAAATATAGAAGCAGGGAAGATGGGAATGTTCTGAAAGCGAACGTAGACGTCATCCAGGAGGCAGTATGGAGGAAAACCTTAGCGTAGAAAGGGAAGGCATGCTGTGGTCCCTGATAGACTCAACAATTGAACGTGTACAGTGAGAAAAACTGGTACACACAGGGGCACAAAGATATCTGAATGTGCATCAAACAGAAATACATCAGCTAAATTGCATTTTATTTTCACAGGGCACCGATATAAAAAGGGATTACAAATGCCACTCATAGTACTCCTGGGAACAGTAAAGAAAATTGAGTATTATAGAAGACTACACCAGACGGTTCCATTGAGTTGGTGTGGATACAGAAATATGTGCGTAGACTGAATATCAAGGGATAAAATATCAAAAGGTAAGTATGTATAGATTTTGTATACCTAATCAGATATAAATACCTTGCTGATACATCCATTTTTTTAAGGTACATCGATGTGGAGATAAGAATAGTAAATCTATAATTAATTCCATGCACTTACCTTTTAATTGCTCGATATCTTGTCCCCTGTAGTAGTGTGCCACAATATTCTTGTACTCAATATTCAAGAGAATCACTGAGAAGTAACGCAAAGCATTGCTATGTCCGAATAGATTTAAACCCTCTAGAACCCCACAGACTTTCAAACAATGCTTTCTTCAATGGCAGCAAGTCTTCAAAAGTGCAGCCCCCACTAGCCTGTTCTTTATTGAACCACTCATTTGTAGGGGGGCAGTGTTCCCCCAATCACTCTTGCACCTTCCTAGTGACCCAGAGAAATACTGCTGGCCATCTCTGTTTCTGTACTTACACAGGCTTCTTTACACCCATCAATACTTTCAATGACACAGGCCATGATCTTGCTTGGCTCACCTCTCACCCTCTCTAACAAAAAGCAACCTCTCTGAAGCGATAAATATTCTTAGACATTTCAGTCTTTACATGATTATCGGGGTCTTAGAGATTGGCACTACCCAATTCTATGCTCACCCGTTAGTGCTTCATAGAGAATCCTCTAGTTTCCAAAACACATGGATGTTCAGCAAAGTAATTGAGCAAAATAATACAAATAATTGTGGCATTATTGATAATGTTTAAATGACATTCCTGAAAACAAACTAATTAATGATGAAACCAGTCTTTGATTTCTTGTCCTTATCCAAAACATATTAGCCCAAATGTGACCATTTGAGTTTATTAGATTGCCTCTAAGTTACATACCTCCGCTGAATAACAGAATTGTTTCAGATCAGCTACTGCACTTTGACATGGTCACAGTTTGGGCCATATTATCAAGAAAGGGCGGTACATTATCGTGTAACCTGGGCTTGTATGGGAATTCACAAGGGCATATTATCAAGCCCATTATCGCCGCTTTAGCGGCAGTTTCCTGCCGATAAAAGCGGAGATAATGTACCGCCCTTTCTTGATAATATTGCCCCTTGTCTCTATAATGATGTTCCCCAGTTGAGAAATTGGCAGATATGTCAGGCTCCGAGTGCCTATGGCCTTCAATGAAGATGTTTGCAGTAGTTAGCTCTGCCATGGAAAGTTGGGGAAGACTACCAACACCAAAGATATGTCTGTATCGGACTTAAATATCCTTTCCTGATTAAAATAAAAAGACTAGACCTTGTGATGAATGATGTAAAAGGCAAGAATTAGCATGCATTTTCTGTTGCATTTTTACAAAAATATACTACACATTATGAATCACATTAATACCTGTATTTGACTTCTATGCTATCAGCCCTTAATAAAGCAAAAGTTATATGATATACATCTGCAATCAATGCGAAATGAAGCATGTGTTTATAAAGGAAAAGTGTGCAGTCAAATAGATGAATATATGGCAAAATGAAATGGAAATAAGCCACAAAGAGTAGATCCAAAGAACCCGTCAATTGGAATGTGATTAAACATTTTACAATCTTTACAATCTTGTTTCCAGCCTGTTGCCATATCATGCTGCTTCTGCACGAAAAACCCCAGACGTTTAACTAATGGTAGCCACAAAGTTGTGTGGCCGCCTAACTCCAGGTGAATAAGGACGCTGTCTCTAGTCCTGAACTTCATCTACAAATCACTAAACCTACAAATCACTGAATTCAGGTGTTTAGTGGAAGCAAAACAAAAGGACAACATCCGGGCTTCATTAAGTTATCACAAAAAGCCATTGTGTCCGCCATGGCATGGATGGAAGTGGCGACTTCTCCAGAGGAACAGATACTAGTCATGTAACAGTACCTTGCACGTTTTAAAAATGTTTTCGTATTGCCAAAATGTTTTTAATCATCCTCAATATTCATAGTCTCGGCGACGCACGCATCAAATCAAATATAGCTTTATTCGATTTTTGTAGTGAAAAACCATAAAATGACAATAAAAAACATAATTATACATTTCTAGAGCAAACACAACTACATCTATTTCATCGTTATCCACATAATAACATTAAAATCAAACATTGATAATAATAAATATTATAAAAAACATTATAGGTCGCAATATAATATTATCACTTAATCTGAGCCTATAAAAATTATCCCCTTTGGTTTATACAATCTCATTGCTATTCTCAATGTCCACAGTTTTCTATTATGTCACCTTAGTTGATTCATGTGACACTTTCCCTGCATTGTATTTCTGGATCTTATTGCATTTTTTAGATAAGGCACCACCACGCTAATACATATCTCACTATCCATGCATTGCAGGCACATAAGGGCATTATTGCACTGTCTTAATCCAGAGTGTTTTAGAAAGGGAATTAGTATAACATTTACAAAAAAAGGTGACATGAATATTTGATTGTTTTGAGACGTTATCACAGGGACAGGGGGTTAAATCACACGACCAGTCATTAATCTCAGGGAAACTAACTAGTCTAAATATTATACCCAGTCGAAACCGGGTAGCCAGCATACGGTCAAAGCTTCCCCTCAATTGGTATAAGTAGAGCTGAATGCCCAGGCCTGTTTGCAACAAATAGTTGATCATAACAGACTGCTTCCCTCTCTCTAAAAACCATCTTTTGTCTTCCAGGTATATCATATATTCCTTTTTTAGTTGTTTCCTGGAGATTGATTTCAGGGTTTTGGGGTCATCAAAGTATTCGGGGTGTCCAATCTCAATGGCCAGAGCCCTGATACGGCTTTGCCAGGGAATACGTACAGCCCAGTCCATTTTCATACAATCCATAATGACTGTATGATTAAATATCGCCTCATCTGTCACCCAGAGCTTATGCCACAATAAAAGAGGAAAGTCCTTATAATATACTCTATATGGGACAGACCCAGCACAAGGTGGCAAATATAATTTGCTGTAGAGCTGGGTATCGCCAGTAGATATTTTAAGAAGGCATTCGCACTTTGCTGTATCCTCTTTGCACCCGCCCCGCCCCAGATGCTGGCACCATATACTGCTGTGGAGATGCATTTGGCTTTATAAATGGCTATCAGCTCAGGGATTGGCTTATTACCCAATTTGCCGGCAAAACTAGTTACCACCCCGATTGCTCTCAGCATCATTTGCTTTCTAGACCTTATTGAGCTCCCCCATCTACCTGTTCTCCTAAAAACGATTCCCAGGTACGAGAAGGTGTTAACACACTCCATTTTCTCTTTGTTGATAACAACCCTGCATTTCTTTTTAAAAGACTCCTTCCTGCATGTCATTCTAAAGGTTTTTTTAATATTTACCCTAAGACCCCTGCCCTGCATATTTACGACAAACTTTCTAATTGTTCTTTTTAGGCCATTTAGTGTCCTAGACATCAAAACTGCGTCATCCGCATATAATAGGATAGGTATGGGACAACCATCAATTACTTGGTAGTCATTTGGGTGCTCCACCAGATATTTTCCCACACTATTAATATAGAGGGTGAAAAGAAATGGGGCGAGAACGCACCTTTGTCTCACTCCTTTACTTATATTAAATCTTCTGGTGCACTCCCCCTCTTTCCCATACCTAACTTTTGCACCAGCATCCCTATATAACTCTTTTAAAAACAGCAGTATGCTATCATCGACACCAAAGTCCGTTAAAATGACCCACAATGTATCATGTATTACACAATCGAAAGCTGAACTGAGGTCAACGAATGTTAAAAATGTTACAACTTTTTGCCACTGTATGTTTATCAAAGATCAAACTCAAATTCAGGACCTGTTCAACTGTTCCTAGGCCTGCTCGGAAACCATATTGTAGCTTGGTTAACACTCCCCTCTCATCAGCCCAAGTTTGTAACTTATTCAGGATTACCCTTCCGGACACTTTTAGAAGGGAATCTAGCAGATAGATGAGTCGGTTACATAACGGGTCATTTCGATCACCTTTTTTAAAAATGGGGATAATTATAGAGTCCAACCAAGTAGCGATAAACCCACGATTCATACAATTCATTAGTACATTTGTTAAAAGCGGGGCCCATAGCTCAATATTATATTTGTAAATATCCACTGGTATGCCGTCTGGGCCAGGGGCTTTACCTCCCGCACTATCTTCAATGGCTTTTATCACTTCATCCAAGGTCAAGGTAATTTTTAATAGAAAGATATTGTCTTGCATACTCCCGTCAATTATCACTGGCCATGATTCACCTATTGCCTCACCTTCCACCTCTACAATTATTTTCGTATCTTCATTAGATTGGCTGTCATTGTAAAGACCCCTGAAATATTGCACCCACCTTTCCTCTTCTATTGCCACGTCGATTATGTCTCTTTGCACGCTTCATCAAATCAAAGTTTGAAAGACTCATGAATGTGAAGGATAGGCGCTAACAAGATGAAGAAAGCATAGAATGTGGTACAACTACTTCAGTCATTAAATGGCACGACCATGGCTTTAAGGCCAAAGCTTGTATTCTACGGCAGCGTCCATGTCTAATGTCCCCTCTGTAGTGGTCTCGCTCTCAACAGTCGTGGGGTTTTCAAACACAATCTCCAATTGCCTCACACATCCCTATTATCAGGACAGTAGCCACAGGGGCGTTTGAGAGCCAGGCCAGAACAAAATATTTTTGGGCCCCAAGATGACCGAGGCAACTGTCACAGTATCGAGGTGCGGGCGGGTATTCAGAAGGTAAATGATAAATGAAATTTTCTTTAGGTATTGTTTTAATCTTGATACTTTTACTAAGTGTTTTTGAAGAGAGGTTAAATGTCACGTTATGCCGTCAGACAATTTGTTGCTCATTCTTTTAACATGAAGACATTTACTTTTCTTTATTTGATTGCAAGGTGAGAGGATTTTGTAAAGTGAACTATGTGACAATCACTCTGTGCTACAGACAGTGCCACTGGAATTTGATGGCAGGTGAGGTCTAAATTACCCACAGGTCCCTCATGTCCTCATCCCATTCATGACATATGGAGATAACCATCTCCCATAAAGAACAAAAAGAATGCTGGGACCGTCTACTTCAGCCCTCCCACCGAAGTACTTAACCAGTACTTACCCAGCATTTGTTCTGTTCTTTTTTATGTCTGCAGACAGAATGAGATGAGGTGTGCTGTGATCTGTTTCTGCTGGGCAGGAATGGTAGTCTTCCATGTTTCTTTCCTTGGTGTGCCCATCTGACTGCTGGCCTCTTCACGATGATGCTTTATTGTGCCTCACGGTATGTAGAGCTTGCCAGGATTTGCTGATGTTGACAGATGGCCCTTTGCGACTGGTGAGCCGTGTCTACAGGGCATTTCTGGGTTGCGGGCCCGTGCCTTCCTTTTGGCTGGGCTGGGTGGAAGACGCATTGCGGTGGCATGTTTCAGCACCGTGGAGCTGAGCCTGAGTGTACTCCTGAGGTGCCTGGCTGCCGTTGAGGCCAAAGGCTGGGTCCCAGGCATGCTGGCATGCTGTTTGTGCCTGTGCTGGCTTGAGGGGGCATTTTCATGGCAGTATACAGTTAGTGGTTTGTGAGTCTGCCGGCTCCGATGGGTAAATACTGTATACAATTTTTCTGTCTCTCACATTGGGGGCCTCCACTTTGCCTATGACGCAGGACTGGTGTTTACTCCTTTTAGGTTTTGTTTGCCTGCATTATGCTGGGGGGCCATTCTTGAACTGCCCTAGCCGGCATTCCAGCTGGTCGGGGTTGTCCGCCGCTAGGGTACCAGGTCGTACTGAGTAGTGGGGGGACGGGACATGGATGGTGGCATTCCTTGGTTCTGTTTTGTGGCACAGGCTGGGTTGGAGGGCTTGAGTATTCTTCCTGCTTGTTGCCTTTTTCCCATAGGTGCTTCAGTTTCCAAACTTTTGTTGTGACAGAGTGGGTACGGTTCATTAGCTGTACCTCTAACAGCCTCTGTTCACCAGTGGTTGAGCAGTGGTTTGTCCTCAGGACTCGGCCTTTCTTAGGCATGTATTCCAATCTGGTTCAAGGGCTTTGGCTTCTGCAACCATTTTCTGTAGCTCGCTGTACATCTTTGTGCTTTTTGGGATGGACTGAGCCTTACGTTTAGGCTGTCCATTCTCAGCATGTGTCACCGGGTTATGGGTGCTTCCTGGCTTGGGGGCTTGCCTCCCAGGGGTACATTCTGTCTAAGCTTTTGTGGGCATTGGTACTTTGGAGATCACCTTTGGGTTTTTTGGCTTCTGTTCCTCTTCTTGCCATCATGTACGGCTTCAGCCTTGTCTTCCAGGCTGCTTTTTCCAGTGTGTTGGTTATGTCGCCTTGGTATCTGCTAGTTACGGTGTGCATTTCTCTCTGCCCTCAAGGGGTTGGAGTATTACTGGGAAGAGGTTGTTTGGTGCCCCTGTGTTGCTTGTTTCAAAGAGTGTATGGGCACTGTATTGGTAACTTCCTTGCTCCCATTTCTGGGGGAGGTTGTGCCGGCCATTTGGTGGGGGTCTCTATTCTTCCTGCCTTTTGGTCTGAGCTGGGCCATCTACGCCTGCTCCTTTATTTCCCTGGGCGCTTGATTGTAGCACTGCTGCTGGATTGGGTTTTACCTGCTGAGCACCTTCCTGTGGGTCTCTGGCTTGACCTTTTTTGGCCTCGGGTCACTGGCCTTGTTTTTTTGTGCTGTTGCTCTTTCTCCTGGGCTGAATTCTGACCTTCCTGTCTTGGCAGCGGACGTTTTGGTGGCCGGTGGAGGGTTCATCCTCCTGTCTCTACTGACTGGTCTCTAGCTCAGTCAGCTGGGTTTTCAGGTGACTCTGTGGACATTGGCAGTGTTGAGTTGCTGGCCACCCACTTGTCTGGTGTCCTTCCTGGTACCCATGCCCTTGTAGTTGAGGCGTTAAGTTGTTTGGGGTGGCTGGTTTGGGTTCTTCGCCCCTTGATCGCTTTGATTGTTCTTCTTGGTGCCCTGTTATGGCTGGCTATTTGCACGGTGCTGGTATTCCTGATGGTGTTTAGACTGGGGCTCTGAGGCCTGTGGCAGGCAGAGTATCCCATTGCTCTGGTGTGGTTATGGGCCTTTCTGTTGGCCCCTGTGAGGCTGGTGTTGGGCCTGATTAGGGTGATTCCTTTGTGTTGTCCTTTGGATGGTTGGCTTGTTGTTTGGTTGGGGGTTTCATCCTTTGATGTTTTGGCTGAATGGCCCATGTCCCATTGCTCATGTCCTAGTTGTTAGGTCAAGGGTGTGCTGTGGATGGTCGCTATTGGTGTTTTCAGTGTGTGGCTCATCTACGTCAGCCTCTGGGTTTGTCTTTTTCTGGTGGCTGATTGTCTACATTGAGTGGACTCCTGGGGTAGCGGATTGGGTTTTCTTCCTTGGTGGGTATTGTTTGGGGGCTGGGTCTTCCCTGGAGATCAGTTTGGTCTTTGTGTTCCCTTGGTCTTGTGGACTTAGGGATCTGCATCGCTCCCCCATAGTCCTCTCTGGTTTTTGGGTCCTGGTCTGGTTCGGTACAGTTTGGGGGCTTGTGGTGTTCGTCCCTTGGCGATGACATTACCTAGTCTTGGTTTGGGATCTTTTGTTGGCCCCTTTTTCTGGTGGGGTTTTGTGCTTTGTTGTGTTCCGGCCACTGGAAGTCCGCATGCCTTTTCTTCTCCAGGTGGGATGTCGTCTTCTGCTTGGGTTCTGGGACTCATCAGGACTACTTCCTTTCTGGGGCCGAGGTAGAGGCAGCTGTGGATTCATTGGATGGTTTTTCTGGTTGTTTGGGACCTATTTTTGTCTGCTATCTTAGTGAGTATCCCTGTCTTTGGGTTTCATGACCCAGGATCTTATTCTCCAGGTCCTGGTCAGTTAGCAATCATCCTGTGTATGCACTGATGGTCGGTGCTGGCCATTCTTGCCATGGATCATTTGGTGTCTGATGTGCACTTTTGGAGGCCTGGTCCTCCTCATGGTCTTTTCAGTGGCAGTGGAGACATCTGCGGTCTCTGGTGGCCGTGCATGTCAGGTTGGTGGGGAGTTAATTCTTGGTCGGCGATTCCTCCCTGCCTGGTTTTGTCTTTTTTAGACTTGTTTTCTGCCTCCTCATGCACATGTTCACCGGTTTTCTGTCTGCAGTTTGTGTGTGGGTATCAGAGATGTGGCTATGTTGTCCATTCTTTGGCTGGTCCTTTTGGTGTTTGCATTGGCCCAGGAGGCGGGACCATCCTGCCTTTTTGGGCGTGTCTGCTATGGGACTCCCTGGTGGTGATGTTGTTGGTCCCGTCATTGGCCATGAGGCTTTTAGTTTCCTGGTTGGAGTGTATGGCTTTTGTGGGAGCCCCTGCTTCCCCTTTGCTCTCCTCTGGGCTTTATTGGGGTTATTTTCAGCTTTGGTGTGTGTTGCTTCATTTGTCCCCTTCCGAGTTTTCTCTTTTGATTCTGCTGTAGTGTCTCTGGGAAGGGATGAGGAGTGCTGGGTGGTGGTGGCCTTAAGGACCCTGTAGACATTTTTTCAGGCTTTCCGTCCCCCTTGGTGTACTCGGCCTATTGTGGTTGTTCTGGTGGTGTGGTTGCTTTGCATTTTTTTCTGTTTTCCATCCTGTGGTGACATATCTGTTTTCCTTCAGGGGATTTGCCTTTCGGCTTGAAGTCTGTGGTGTCAGCCTCCTTTCAAGTGTTTGGAGTTGGTTGACATAACTTTTTTCACCTTCACAGTGGTTTTCTGGAGGAACTTCCTTCCACTCAGCAGATTGGGGTTTTGGGGGGCTCTGGTTGACAGGGTGCCCTACTTGATGTTTTTCTGTGGGTGGGTGGTTCTTGGGTTGGATGCCTCCTTTGTACCTGAGGTGGCTTCTCATTTCCATTTGTCTCAATGGTTGGTGTTACCGGCTCAGGTATTGGGTCCTGATTTTTTCAGTGCTTTGGCTTTGCCCCTGCTGGACATGTCCCAGGCTTTACTTGTTTTTCTGGCCATGCTGGGTCTTTCTTACATCTGTGGCCTTGTTTGGTTCTTTGGGTCCTCTTTCTGTGGGTGAGTGGGCCTCCTCAATGTCCTTCTGTTGAAGGGTGTAACAGGTGCTCCCTGTGGGCGAGTGGGCCTCCTCACTGTCCTTCTGTTGAAGGCTGTAACAGGTGCTTTCTTTGGCTTATTCCCTGACTGGTGCTCCAACTCCGGTGATGGTATGGGGATGTTTCCAGAGTGGGTTGACTGCCTCCTGGACTGTGTGGCGTGGGTGTCCTTCACTGCGGTTGTGTGGCAGAAAAGCGGGCTTCCTGTTATGCTTTATTGTTGACCTTTATTGCCTCCTGCTTGTTTTGGGTGGTGAGGTCATTTCTGGTTGGAACTGTTGCAGGCTGAGTGCTCCTACCTATTTTTTCCCTATGGTTCATCCGTTTAGTTCACTTTCTGAGCTGCCTTCTGTGTGGTGTCTTGTGTGTTATTTGTGAGTTTGGAAAGCCGGGTTTCTTCATATGTCATGAATGAGATGAGGACAGGAGGGACATGGGGTCTATGACCTATTACTTACCGGTAATCTTTATTACTCCTGGCTCCATTGTCCTCATCCCATGTGTCCCATTCATGACACACCTCCCTCCCTTCCGAACAGCCAACCTTCCAGTTGGTGGCTTGGTAGCTCAGAACGAATGATGGGTAAGTGCTGGTTAAGTATTCCCGGTGAGAGGGGTTCTGGGAAATGGTTATCTCCATACGTCATGAATGGGACAAGGACAACGGGGCCACGAGTAATGAAGATTACCAGTAAGTAACAAGGTATTCTGCTGCAATGTTGACAAATTTAGGGGGTCAAGGAAAAACACATTATGCAGCTTAATGCAGTAGATTTTGTAATAGTATTCCTTCAGTATTTCATAAAATTTCGTAAATACCAGTAAATAAACTGTACAAATATTTTAACCTCTCCCAACGGTTACAAAAGCACGCATGAGGTGCATTTTGTTCTGTAATTATGAAGTGTGAATTTAATAGGATCAAAATAAATGTTGCTGATGCACAAGTGATAACTATTGCACTGCATTGTACATTTGTATAGTGCTTACTACTTCTATGTGTGGCAATGAAATGTTTACCTACATGGGCAGCAAGATATGCAATATAGGGAGTTTTTTGTCAGAAGGGTGTTGTCTTTGTTTTGTCATCCAGTGTGGGATGTGTTTCCTTGTGGTGCATGATGACCACGGAGGTGGGGGTATCATGTTAAGAGATGCTGCTATGAGAGGCACAGAGGCACAGTGTATAGTTTCCTTGTACGCTGGCAGCTTTGAACAGTTCTGGGGGATCCATTATGATATTTCTTATGATTATAGTCTGTTTAGCTGGTTAGTGTAATAGGTTGTCTAATCAGAAATTTTGCATCAGATTTACTTACATTTCCCTCACATCAGCAAGGCACCTTTTTGCACTGCGTTGCGTGAAAGGCAGACAACAGAAATGCATCATATTTACAAAGATATGGCATATTTCTGTTGTCTCTTAGTGCTGGTGCACTGCGTGCTGCCTAGCACCAAGGCAGGTGCCCTTGCGCTATGGAGCAAGGGTGTCTGCATTACAGGTAGACTTGTTTTTGTGCAGGAAGGAACAACTTGCTGCACAAAAACAACTGTTAGAGGCATATTCCTCTTTCTGTGTGTGTTAATGCATCACCCATAGAATGGGAAAGTAACACAGAGAAATAAGGATATTTCTTCTTCTTACACCTCACTGGGGAAGGCATAGCATGTTGGTGCATTCTCAGGTTTACTAGCTTTAGTAAATCTGGAAATGCACCAAAATATGTGCTGTGAATGGATACACGAGAACATCCATGAGCCACCCATGGAATGCCTTCCCAATGTGAGGTAAAGCAAGGCAACACTATTGCTGTCTTGTGTTACTTTGTATTTACTAAACTACTTGAAGCCATGCAAAGTGGCTTTACATGGCTTTTTAAATATCAAATAATATTTTGCGTCTGGGCTGTGCCGCAAAAGTTATGCAACCCTGGCAGTGAATCTTAGTAAACCTGTCCCTTAGAGTATAGTTCTCTCAGAACTGGCATTGTTGGAGGGAAAGATAAGTGGAGAGTTCTGCTGAGATGTGCATTGTTGCATCATATCATATCTGCAAGCTATTGAGGATTGCAAAGAAAAGTCAAAAGTGTATCAATATTTGGGACCTGCAGTCCAGGATGAGGTTAAAGTCCTCTGACTGACTTGTTAGAGTGTGACAGATCTTGTCAGTTAATCCATGTGTGTTTATTTAGTCATTGATGGTTTATTGGATGTACAGTATTGGTGGTGGGCAACACTCTCAGCTTAAAGTCCTTAATTGAATGTCAGAGGTATAAATTGCAGTTGGCTGGTGACTGCTGAGCGTAATGGTTCTAGTATGGGTGTGTGTCAGAAATATTATGTATGAATTTACATAACTATATATTAACGCCGGCGAAGCTTAGGACCGTTCTCCCTACTTTATCTCCTCATCAAAAGTAGTTTGCTGTTTGGGTTGTTTCCAATATGTGGACATCAAGCTAAAGATTAAGCTTGAGGATGCAGCTGTCTTTCCAGGTTGTTTTGCCTGCATTGGATTTGTGTTGATGTAGTTGTCTCGAAATACCCATGTTATCTGAAATGTATATGCTCTTGTATGCTTTGAATGCTAGCTGCTAGTTAGTTCCAGAGCTTGGCAACTTGTACTCAGAAAGCAGTGCCTCTTATGGATTTCTTATTGTATGGTGGTATGATAAATGGTTCAAGCCTGAAGCGCAGTATCCTGATTTGTATGTATTGCTTGCATTTCGCTTGTAGTTATGGCCAGCCTTTTCCTGGAAGAATCTGTGAACAATGCAAAGTGCCTTGAACATTGCCCTTCTTGCTATTTTGCCAGTGGAGTGATTGCAAGACTGGAGTCTTGTGTTTTCTTGGGTGAAGGCAGAGAAGAAATCTTACAGCTGCACTTTGGATGAGCTGTATTTTGTGTAATATGAATGCAGGTGCACCACGCACTATGGGCTGTTAGCATAGTCAAGATTGGAGATTAAGCGTGAGAATACAGTTTGCAGTTTCTGTTGTGTTCGAGGTATGGGAAGATGTAATACAGTGTTTTCCGTTGCATGGAAGATACTTTCCTTTACGTTGGCATCATGTGGCAAGAAGTATAGGTCTGAGTACACAGTTGACCCAAGGTTGGTAACTTCTCTTGCTTTTTTTGGAGAGACCTCATGTTTCTTTGGCTATTTGTTGGTATACTGGTATTTTGTCATTGTCTGCAGATCATTTGCCGTATTTGCGGTATTTAGCTTTTACTGGTTATTCATCATCCATGTGTTTATGGCCTGAAGGCAGCCATAAAGTTTTAAATTGTAGAGGTCTCCAGACCATCCTATTTATAAAAATGATTTGGGTGTCATCTACATAGATGTAACAGATGAGGGTGAATGATTTGGTAAACAGGTTATGTAGTTATATAATAGTAGAGGGGGTATGATTGGCCTCTGTTGGATGCCACAGTGTTATGTGTTAGGAGCTGTTATGAAAGGTTGTATCAACACTAGTTCGCTGTCAAAGGTGAAGTACCAAGAAATGAATGCGTATTAGCTGAACTCCTTTCTCACTGTTTACTTTTGCTATGCCAAACAAGAATTTGCTGTGTGAAAAGATTGCATAACTGTGAAAGACATTGAGCCATGTTGTTGTTAAGGCAGCAATTTAAATGCCATTGCCTAATTCTGATACATAAGTGTTTGCCTTACAGATTCTGGAATTCTGGACTAAATGCCACAGCTACCCACATTGCCAGAGTTGGTCAATTTACAAGGCAACATCTCGATTTATTTTGTGTCCTAGTGGCCTTAGGGATCCTTTCGTTTCACGGGCAATAGCAGCAAACAAGTGGTGTTCTACTGTTATTGGGAGAAGTGTAGGAACACTCTGTAGTAGGACACTGTGTGATCCCATCAGAATTCATGAGCATGATCGCCTTTAATTTGTGCTTTGCTGTGTAACATCAGTGCGTACACCGTGCTGCACAATACAGCAGAATAAAAAATCAAACTTGGGACTAGTGGGAAGCAATTTCCTCACATGCCAACTTTGATTGTGGATGATCAATGGTTTTGGTTGGTTTTACGAGAAACATTTTCTTTTCCAGTACTGTGGATGACCCATTGAAGTCCACTGGACTGAAAAGTAGTGCGATGAACATAAAATGGTGGTTGTCTGCCCTAAAGCAGTTAAAACCCACCAAATCCATGCAGACTGATGTCCTGTTCAACAGAATTGACAACAAGTTGCAGGAATATGATGGCCACATTTCAATAACTTCTTTCTTCCATTATCTTAAATAACATCTCCACTTCCAGGAGGGCCCCAGGATAGTATGCACCTTGGACTAAGGAACATGAAAATCACAATGGTCAAAGAAAGGTGGCAGGTGCTGCTAATGGCCCTGTACCGCCTGGAGAATGTTTCCACTGTCATTGATGATCTATGGAGAACAGGGCTAGAGAGAAAATATAAAATATTTAGAAGTACAAGGAAGGTAGAAGAGATGCTGGAGAGAAGAAGTTCCAGAAAAGGATAGAAGGTTAAAAGAAAAAAAGAAAAGTTTATATAAAATGGAAGAGACAGTAGGACAGACAGGAATGAGAGGATAGATGAAGCAGCAAACAGAAAGGGATAGTGGAGAAAATGTTGAGAGAGGCAGCGGGGAAAAAAGTTGGGAAATTGATACTCAATAGGGAATGTAGAATAGAGCCTAAAGGATTAAATGTAGAACTAGGTACATTTAGAGAAATGGTGATTGGAGATTTTAAGTAAATTTTATAGCACATCATACACTGGCCAATACTCCTGGCACAATGTGATTTTAAAGCACAATTTTGCACTTTATTTTCTAAAGGGGAGCTTAGTGTAAGATCCAAAAATCACCTTCCATAGTGGTCTTTAAAATCCTGATAAGGTATAATCATTGTTACTTGATACACATTGCGTTTTTCAAATTGCTTAACAATGGCACACCCTTCTTATTTGTTATTAAATGCTCTTAGTGAGAAGTGCTGATGCTTTTCTTTTTAATGCATATCAGCTATATCTACATTTTCTAGTATACTTTCTGTAAAGTATAAACTACTTGCTGAGAAGTTTAAGTTGTACTAAGGAGATGATTTGACTTTCTAGTGAATATTTAAAAAAGGCAGTCCCTTAAATGTTTCATAACATGAAGCTTGACTTTAATCTGCACTTGCAGTAATGCAAAACAATCCTTCTGCAAGTAAATATTTTCTATTTTTAGTACACATGGCAGGCATCCATGCTTTCTACAGTTAACACTCAGAAAAGTCCATGCTCGTCTACACAATGTCAGCCACATATAGGGTATCACCTTGAGGGGCAAATGCCAGAAGTCTTCTGCATATGGAAGACTAAGGAATGTCCCCTAGTATCATCCAAGTATCCTCAGCCAGGCCATAGGTCTCAAATGGACCCTTCCAAGCTCACACAATCACCTATACTATACCATGCCTGCCTGCCTTGCTGAAAATTTTCTATGGAAGGTCTCCTTTTGTACAACACCTTTCAAAGAACCTGCCTGTATATATGAGGGTTGTATGTCAATGTCAGAGCCTGCTAAAAGTCCATGCAGTTTTTATTCGTCCTTAAATATAATTCATTTTTGTCACCACCTTCAAGTGAAATTCATTGTGGGACCTTGCCAACTTCCGCTGCAAAATGACATTTAAATTCTATTTAGTTTTCACCATTGTTGCATCCCGAAAATGTTTAAAACACACTGTTCACCACTAATTTCCCAAACGTTTTGATGGATATTCCCCAAGCAATCTGTAAAGTTATTTTAATTTAGTGGAGAGGTAAATTAAAATTTTACTTACAAACTTAGACAGAATTAGGAAACTTCCTATATTTACGTGAGGTAAGGTTTATTCTTTCGAGCCTTTCAGGTGTGATGAGTTCCTGATGCAGAATGTCCCAGGTGGAACGTCTTCTAGAAAAATAATTTTGAGTGTGGAGGTTGGACATCCACAACCAGAGGTAAAATGTGTGGCAGGGAAAGAGACTCTGACCTGAGTCCAGCTTTATTATTTTTTTTTTAAAAGAACAAAAACGGAACTTTCACAAAGCTTGAGTAGTGTAAAAAATTCACAAAGTTGTGAATCAGGCTACTTTACAATTTCATATCCTTCTACTTTAAATACCATCTATTTGAAGGATATAATGTTGGAGTATGAAAAGGTGATTTTGTGTGCTTTATTATCTACCTTAATAAAATCCATATATTCCTTCACAATATCAAATTGTGGTATTTCAGAATATCAAATCCAAAATATTGACAGGTAAGTATGTATTGTTTTTCTATACCTTACTTCACATATATGTACATACACAATATATAAATATTTTTGAGGTATTTAAGTGGAGGTCGTTATTTAGTAGTACAATCAGTATTTGGGAAAGACAGCTCTTATGGAGCACAGCTTTAATGTGTGGTCACAGCTGAGGACTATGCCCCCTAACAGGATACTTCTGAATATAGGCCAACTGTTACCTGCAAGTTGTCCATTCTTTAGAAAAGGAAATAAAATGTAATATTTAAAAGAAGCTATATGTTGCACAATATGGCCACTGTGGCATCACAAAACAATGAGCAGGTTACTTAACATCAAACCTAAATACCTGTTGAAGAAGTCTCAATAAAAACGTAGGCACCATTAAAAGAAACTGCACTGCCTCTTTCCAGTGGTGGCTGGCATGTCCAGAGGATAGTAGGGTGGGTGGCGCATAAAGAAAATATATTAAATTGAATAAAACACACTTACCTTACTGCAACAAGGGCAACGTCTTCAATCATCTTCTCTCCTCGAAGCAGATTCCTAAGCCAATCCTGGCCTGCTCTCATTCTGTTATTAAGCATGAGAGGAGCACCCAGATTGGAGAAAGTGGCCTGTCTCGGCATTCCACAGTGCTCTGGAGGCCTGCACTTACTCTCAAACCAGCTGTCCTAAGACAGCTGCGTTGAAAGGTTTAAAGTGTGCATGTCTGGCTGGCTGTTGGAAGACAGCCAGCCTAAGAGAAATGTGCAGTTTAAACAAGTGCATGGGCAGCCTCTGTCCAGCTACTGCTGCCATTCAGTAGGCCTCGCCCTGTCGGGATGCTACGTTCAGGACCAGCTGACGAAGAATAAAATGAATTATCTTCAACACCATTTTATTTTTCATCTCTGGCAGCATTTCAGGGGTGCAACACTCTCCCACTATAAAGGAGGAGCAACTTCTACTCCTTTTCTGCAGGACCATAAACATATGAATATTTTAAGGAATTGGGTTGTTCGTGATGCAAATCCTAAATGAGATTTACCAAGCCACGTAAAGCCACCTTGCATGGCAAAATGTGGCTTGGTAAATCTATTGTAATGCAAAGCAATACAAATTGTTGTCTAGTGTTACTCTGTGCCAGGGAGGCATGCTATGGCTAGAACATGCATCCACTTATGCATTCTGACATATTCCTAGATTTACCAACTCTAATAGACATGGATTTACCAACTCTAATAGACATGGAAATGCATAAGAATTGTACACCACTCCACCCGAAGTGCAACAGGAGAAATATGCTCCCTCTATCTAAGTGTGCTGAATTTTGCAGCACACTTAGAAATGGGAAAATTCCTCTGACAATTGTTTTTGTACAGGAAGTTGCACCTACCTGTAAAAAAACAATCCTTCCTACAACGCAGGAACCCATATCTTCATGGTGTAAGAGTGCTTGCATTGGTGATGGCCAGCAGTTTGTATGCCAGCGCCGACAGAGAGCAGGAATGTGCTGTATAATGTTAAATATGGTGGTTCCATGCATTGCATTGCATGAATTAATGATAAATATGCACCCAAATGCCTAAGGCAGGAAAGTCCCATCAAGTGGTATTTTCAAAATTGTAGTTTAAAATCCGACTTTACCATAAGTTAGGATACAGTTCCTAAGACACCAAACATAATAACTGGTTGCCTCCTCCCATCAGAAATTATATCTTATTAAATGTAATAAGATACCTCCCTAGTAGCCTACGGGAGAGGTAGACCTTGAAGTAGTGAAATCAAATGTAAGGGTTTTTCACTATCAGAATATGTTAAACTTAAAAGTACATGTCCAATCTTTTAAATACACTGCACCCTGCCCTCTGGGCTGCCAACGGCCTACCATTGGGGGGACATATTGGTATTAAAAGGAAAGGTTTAGGCCTGTCAAAAAGTCAAAATGGCAGTTCAATACTGCACGCACAGTCTGCAATTGCAGGCCTGAGTGAGACATGTTCAAGGTGGGTGGCACCATCAATGCTGCATGTCCACTAGTAGAATTATATTTACAGGCCTTGGGTACAGATAGTGTCACTTTACTAGGGACTTGCAAGTAAATCAGATGTGCCAGTTGGGCATGCGCCAATTCTGCCATGTGTTGAGGCGTGAGCACAAGCACTGGCTAGCAGTGGTAAAGTACACAGAGCCCAAAGCCAGCAAAAACGTAGTCATTAAAACAGGAGGTCTGAAGGTAAAAGGTTAGGGGTACAACCACGCCAAGGATGCTAAGTCTAACAATTATCAAGTCATTTCTCTTAAAATCATTCACTCAGTTGATTACCAATGAGCTACAGCACACATACTCACCTGCGCAAACAGGGATTTGCGCTGGGGTGGGAATACTTCAAGCCACTCATAATTAAGGTCTCATTGGTGTTTTGAGTTTGCAAGCGTTTCCAGCTTTTTTTGCATTGTGTCAGGTTCTGGAATATGAAGCTTTCATCAGCGTGTCAATGTGGGTTGTTGTCAAAGGTATACATTGTCTTCCCTACAGCCCGATACTTAAACAGCAGCTGGAGTCACAATACGTGAGAGTGTTTCTGATGGCAAACATGAAAGGGAAGGGATGTTATAGGAGCACACAACATTTCTTTTAATAAACTTCTAAGTATTAAACGGCTGAATTATTATAAAATTCTAAGAAAATAGGTCAGGGATTCGCATTATGTAAGAAAATAGAGAACAAATGCCTTAAATATCGCAACATAAATCCCTCTGGCAAGACAGCATTTAAAAGCACTCATCGCTTTATGTTGATACAATTTTATATCTGTTATATGTCCTTGTATTCTGGAGGTCCTGGCTCCATTTCCTCCTGTCATTGTTGCAATTGTTTTAAATATTGTTTTTATTACGAAGCGCTAATTAATCATCTGCATTGTGCAGTGTTTTTCCAGCTTGTATTATGTTGGATGGTGCTATTTCGCCCGCTTCTGGGTTTTTTTTGTTTCTTTTTTCAATAACCACCACTTTTCATGGGGAGTCTGGCCTTGATCGTGGCGCGACTGCTCAATCATTCTTTCTGTGAATAGAGTTACTAGACAGCTTGACTCTGCCCCCTTCTCTTAGCAGATAGTCCCTTATGTTAGCAAATACTGTCCATGTGCATGCAGCGGGCCGCTCCTGGCGCATCAAAGGCAAGTCCATTTACATCTTAGAAACACAAAATGCTTATCCATGCTGCATTTTCTTCCCTAAATGGGTTAAAATCCCTACATTTGTTTTTTTATGTGATGAATTTATTGCCTATAGATGGCATTTTATCAGCAGAACTGTTCCCAGAACTTCAGCCTGTAAAGCGACCCTCTGCTTTGTAACCTTTGCAAATAAAAATGATGAATCACAGAACTCTAGACTACCATTTACCAGTGAAACAGTTGATCATCTCTGCCCGCAACTCCTCCAAATGCCTCTTAGTCAACCATTCTACATTCTTGACAATATCTAGTTCACTGCTTAGTCTTTCATACTTTTATTTAGTTCCCTGTACAAAGGGCAAACTAATAGGCATTAAAGTAGCATTAGGACTGATTCAGTTGATTTTTGAACCTACTCACTTTTCTTGATCTTCCTAAACCTAGAAGCTAAAATCTGCTTCTCACTCCTCTGATTTGACGTGGCCATGTTGGTATTACTTTCATGGCACGCCATAAACCCCCGGTATTAATTATTCAAATGCCGTTGGGGCACAGTGCCAAACACAAATGGACCCCCTGCACGTATGACGCTCTACGTAGAGGGACAGTCACTGGAAGCGACATACTCCTGGTGCAATAACTTTCTAGAATCAGCCCTAGATCTTGTAGTCTCACTTACAATATCATGGTATAACTACACCAGACACCCTACCCCATGGTTTTTGGAGACTCTTAAAATAGCCAAATTACTCTGTAAAGAAACAGAAAGAGAATGGTGATCTGGCTAAGCCACTGACAAATACCAACATTATAAAAAAGATTTAAGAAACTACAAAAAATAAGTCCGACTTAATAAAGTCACTTTCTTTTCCTTGAAAATCGACAAAGCCTTGAAATATATCAAAGCCATTTTAAATAGTTTCCAATATAAATATCTGACAGCTTCAAATGTTGATACATCATTCTCAAAACCTATGCAATGAGCTCTCACTTTTTAATAACAATAAAATAATTAAAATCTCGGACTCCCTCTCTAAATGAGTCCAGTCCATGGATGTAAACTGCTCTACCAACTCGAGGAGCCACCCTCAATTTCTCCTCCTTGATTTCAAATCTCTGCAACTAGAAGGTTTAAAAAAGTTCAGACTATCACACCAGTCCTGGCTAATCTCAGCATTTAATCTTTGAATCAATGTAATGTTCCATTCAACTGAAAATAACTGATTCTTCTATCAAATAAATCTTCCCATCCACATGCCTCTGCAAGGCAGGTAGTAAGTAGTTCAGGTCTTGATTTCTTTTCTAGACTGGATCACTGTAATTCCTTCTATCTGGACATTGCAGCACATTTCCCCAGACTAGCGGTTTCAGAATATGACAGTATATTTCATCTTCAATCTACCTCACCGTTTGCCTATTTAATTTCATCTGCTTGGCTTACTCTGGCTTCTCAGTTCTCACCGCTAAGCATATCCTATTTATGACCCGCAGTATGGCTCATAGACCCTTTACAATCTTAGTCCTCGAGATCTTTGTGCCAAACTAGTTCCTTGCCCTCCTGCTAGAGTTCTTAGATCTGTTTCCCTCTTCTTGTTTCGGATCCCTCATTTTTCTATAAAAGAGTAGGAGGACAAGCAGTCACCCACCGCACCAGTGAACATAGGAACTTACGTCCTCAGATGCTTCGGCTCACCTCCAATCATCTAGCCTTCCAAAAGCTACGGCTTTACTCCTCTTAACTTTTGTGCCCTTGGCTCCCTACAGTCTAATCAGTGGTTTTGTGCTCCAAGATACCTTTATGGGTGATTGTTGTACAATATAAATTTTAAGACTATACAATGAAATCAATTATGAAAGATAATAATTCATGGTGCTTTTAGAGCATCTCCCTCTAAAATACATTATCACCATTGAAATGCTAACATCCTAAAAGTGCTACCTTCCATATTATGATCCGGATTTTACATACCATATGTAGCCTGTGCCACTTTCTGTTTCTTTCAATGTACTAAGCTGCCACTGCATTAATGGTGATACTCTGTTTCACTTTTACTGCGCATGGGGGTCGTACTTTTTATTAGTAGTCAGCATTGATTATCAAAGTTTCAAAGAAAGATATGTGCCAGTCCACAGTATTGTCAGACTTCTCTTTAGCATAATGCCAGGCTTGAGAAAATGTATTCATTTTATACTCGAGTACTGTAGATGCTTGATTCTCTTTTGTAAAATGAGCCACCGCAACTGTCTTGATTAGAAGTCCTGTTTACATTGTACGTTTTCTCATTAGCATGAGGTTGAGCTCTTGGGACGATCTCACAAAGTGAGCACTCAAGTGCTTTTGTAAGACATGGTCTCTGCCATAGTTTTGGACTGACTTGTGTCTTAAATAGTTAAAGAGCAGGAGCAGTGATATTTCACCACTTTAGACAGTGGTAAATGGTTACCTGTCATGGGTACTTTAAAGACCTATGCCATTTTAACCCCTTCCATGCATCTGCCGGCCAACGTCCGTCACAAGCATTACCTCCGTAGTGCTGCGCACGTCCGTTGGCAAACGCGGCCCCACCCACTGCGCTAAACTGCCGCACCGCGGCGGAATTGCCGCCGAAGTTAAGCGTTTAAGTTGCAAATGTAGAAAGATTTGTTGACATATCAGAAGCAAACAACAGACCATACCACAATAATATATAAAAAGCAACATAACAATAAAAAAATAAAACAGAGAGTAACACAACAACCACAGTATAAAATAGCTTCACTACACAGTAATGCAGCACAAAGAAGAACACATTAACACGGCAGCAAAATGCCACAGAACAAATAAGCCCTAACACGGTTGTCACTCATTACCACGTCCAGAAACCTGCATCAATCACTGCCTCAATTCACCTCCAAGGATATGAAATAGCACCAGTCAAAATGTTTTGTGATGTTGTCCCCTTTGCCAGAGAAGAACATCTTACACAGCAACATCCTTAGTAGCATCTTAAGCTCATTTTTCTTTAGGTAAAGTATTCCAAAAACACGTTTCTGGATTAACACCCATCATGTTCCCAAGGACTGCCTAGATTAAGATTTTCTCCCACAGCGCTTTCCTCTGTGAAGTAAAGAGTCACAGAGCATCATCTACCTACGTTATGGCGAACTTGAACCCACACTCCTCCAGACGAGAGGTGCTAATGCTCTCTCAAGGAGACTTCTAAGCAGCAGAAATTCGCTGCTCTGATGCGCAGAATATGAAATGCAGATTTTATTTTAAGTTTCCCCTCTAGCTATTTAGACATGATGAAAGTCGTATGTTAATACACTGCCCCCACTGCTTCTCCTGCACTTCATCTGATGAAACGCAATATTCTGATAAATATTAGTTCTTACATTGATCTCCAGCACGCACACTTGGCGGCTCTTGCTGCCCCATCGTCCTTCCCGTTTGTCCTGTTCACATGAAATGTATTTCGGATCCCAGTAGCATTTTCTTGATGTGTCCCATTTATCTAAGTGAGGGAAAGTCACAATCTGAGGTGGTGTATTTGATTTTATTATCTGCACTTCATCTGAAAGAGGCCCCAATTAGCACTGTAATATCAGCTATCTTCAAACGGCATTAGCTCCTATTTTTTTCCTTGCAGGATGTTTCCTGCTGATCTTTCAAGACATATGACTGTTTGCTAAAGCCTAGAAATATCAAGTGGTGTTTTTGTACTTTTTTCATACTCCTATCCCACCATAGTCAAATCAAGAATATTCTATCTTCCTTATGCTTCACACCTATTTGCATTTAGCACTCTCTCATTCAAGAAATCGCATATATCACAACGTTCTACTTCATCTTCTTCATAGTCCTAATATTCTGAAGGTTACCCACATTCTTACAATGTCACCTCAATGTCTCACTACTAAAAAATACAAAATATTTTAAGTGTCTCCTCTTCTCCCAGGGAAAAGAGTGGTAGAATCATCTTCCGCACAACTTCCTGTTTCTCCCCATGTAGTGGGTGTCTTGAGATGTTCCTACACATCTGTCCTTATGCCAGAGCAGGATCTGCCACTGAGTGGTCCAATAGATTTCTGATCCATACTTCGAGTCTGCTGGAGGAGACACTCCTTACATGTTAGGCTAGCTCAGAATATGCTATTATCACTTCTATACTTCATTTCCCAACCATTCATTGGATTATGAGAAAGTGCAGCTTCAATCAGGAAGCCTTAATGGGAGGAGACTAAGGAACAACAGGTCCACGGGTTATTCTGTTAGTATGTTGTGCTCATGAACCAAAAAGAAGAACCAATATTAGTAGCATCCTATGATACTGAATTGGAAAGTCATTTCATGCGTGCCTAAATTCAAGCAACAATGACAGCACAGAATGTAGCTGCAACCTATGAAATGGGAATATTGGCATAGATGATTTTATGAGAGATAGCCTCTCTTCCTTATTTTGTCACTTTGATCATGACGTTTATTATTTATTTTATCAGCTGTCAGGCGTTCAATAGTTAAAACTGTAATTAAAAGCATTTGGGAAGTACAAGGGTTTACTTCTTACAAAAACGTGCAATCCAATCAACATGACATTACAACCCAGCATCGCTCCTGGCTTTGGCTGCTGTCCAGGTTAATCCAATTTTCTCCACTCCAATTTCAATGGACTATGACGAAATGTGTAAACGATTTGGTAGCCATGTAAAACAGATGGTTGCATGAGGACACATCTCCCAAGCACCCAAGGAAGGTTACTAATCCAGTGACTAAGATAATAAGGGTGCCCGAAGAGGAAGCAAATTGTAAATATATTTTATAGGAAAACCTGGAAGTAGAGTTTCATCTCACAAAAACGCTGACGAGCCTATAGGAGCCTCTTCTTTTCTCCACAGAAACAGACATTTTGTTACTAACACACCACAAGATGGTTTAAGTAAAAACATCGTAAGGCAAATGTTGTAATGTACTATGTACTCAATGCACTCTTCCTACAGAAGTTCTCTGCCTTGCTGCTCAGCCTGTGATGAGGTCAGATAGAATGTTGAGTGTGTTTGTATTGGAAGGGAGAATCAGTTGGTGTGCATGGGCTGAGCAGCGAGGAGGTTGCTCCTGGTGGGGCACTTTAATGGATCTATCTAATATCTTGTAACCTGTAACCAAGAAGTGATTTTGTAAATAAAGCAGAGATCCTGTTCAACATTACTTGGTCTACGCAGTATTTATCGTTGTAACAGTAACCTTTGGGGAGGCAAAAAGACATAGGTACCAATGAAATATACACTCCTGTTCTAGAAATTATATTCAAATCACCAGACAGAACTAGGACTGTGGGTAAATGCTTCTTAGCTATACAGTTCAAGCCCTTGCAAGTGCTATCAACAAGAACTACAAACAAAAAAATGCACAATGTCTTTGTGATCAAGTTGTCATCTAAGGCCTCATTAGCACAGTAATCTCATACTGAATGTTTTTAACTAACTAATTTGATTTTTATTTAAGATATTTAATGATACTCCCTAGCCTCCATTTTAGATGCCTACAGCCTGCTACTAGTGCTTGGTTTACACTTAAAAGGCAAATTAATTACAGACACCTATGTTATAGTATTAAAACTACAGTTTCCAAGAGACAATGTCTTTGATATTTGCATCCAGGAGCTGGAAAGTATGAGTATGAAATGGGAAGCAAGCTGTTCTCTTCCAGCTCAAACTGCCTGCCTATTTTAAGACATAACTACTGCCTATTATCCATGCAAGCCATTGATTTTCGAATTCCAGGCCAAAGAATCTAGGGGAAGGCTTGCAATGGTAGGACCCGTCTTTCAAAAAAGGTATTTCGCTGCCCTCTATTAGCATTTAGATAGTCCTTTTCCCTTTTCTAAGGTAATGGATGGTATTATTACTGGTGGCTGGATACAACATATTTTTTCAGCCTGGGAGAGGAATGAGAATCATCAATGGGTGATTGATGTAGAAAGCTTAACATTCTGCATTACGCTCCTTCTAGAGTCCAGGTTCAGGCTGACTCTCTTGCCAAAGAATAACTGGAATTATGATGTGCTGAAATTTACTATTCACAGCCAATTGGAAAATGCTGCTAGAGGTGTTTTCAAACCGTTGCCACATCACAGACCTTAGACATACCAATAGATGACCATAAGGGGAAAATCCACAATGTATCATCAAGGGCCTATCCTTTTAGCACACCCTGGGTCCCACAGATTTCTCCACTAGACAGTTCCATTTCAGACTGTTCCCTGCTATACTTTTGGATCAGGCTAGTGCCGTTCCCTCTACTCCTCTCACACAAATGCAGTGTAATGAATTGCATACTTCCTTCTAATGAAAGTAACAGATATTCTGCCCCCTATTGAGGGCACTGCTTTGGCTAGCCCGTCTGAAGTTCCTTCAGACTTCACCTGTGCAGTGATTTTTTCCCATCCTCTAGATGTGACTTTATTCAGTTCTCTGCTTGCAACTATTAGCTCAGGCTCTCCTCTTGACCCCTGCCCCCCTCGATACCGAGCAAGCTTGCTTTACCAGTTTGTGAGCATTTTACTCAACTTTGACCCTTTGGTATGGTCAAACTATAGACCTATATCACTCCTACCCACATTGGCTAAGGTGCCGGTGAAACTTGGTAATCTGCAGCTCTCATCTTCTATTGAACTAAATGGTCTACTACATACTTCACAATCAGGTTTCATGCCTGGTTCCAGTATGGAATCAGCCCTTCTCAGAATTACTGAATATCTTCTCTAACAGCTAGTTAAAGGTGGCACAGCGGCACTGATCCTTTTGGATCTTTGTGCTGCTTTTGACACTGTAGACCATCCCACTTTGTTGTCCAGGCTAGGAGATATGGGTGTTCAGGGCGCATCCCTTGCATGACTGAGCTCTTTCTTACAAGACCACACCTTTAAGGTGCATTAACATCATTATAGGTCTAACCCACACCACCTAGTTTTTGAAGTGGCACAGGGCTCAAACCTGAGCCCTCTACTTTTCAACCTATATGTGAGACTATCAGCTGAGATTGTAGAATGCCATAAGCTTAGATTGTCGTCATACACAGATGATACCAAATTGTGGTATCCTTATCATCTCAGGAAAACCACAAGGGAGATTTTCTTATCATGGATGAATGGAAACTCATTAACATTGAATGGGAACAAGACAGAAGTTCTGCTTATGGGTAACAAACCCCATGTTTGGGTACTCATCTGAGACCATCTGCTATGAGTACCACTCCAACACCACTCCATGTGGTAAACATTCTGGGAGTACGGCTCGAATACAAGCTGTTAATGAGCCATCAGATTAACAAAGTGGAAGCCAACTGTTTTGGTTTCCTTAAGTGGTTAAGGAAAATCTTGATGTGCCTTCCCGCCCCTGCTACATGAACGGTGGTAGTGGCCTTTGTAATGTCCAGACTGGACTGTTGTGATGTTCTATATATGCTACTTCTCTGCTTAAAATGTTTCAGACCGTACAGAATGCGGCTGCATGGCTCCTTCTTCATCAAACCAGATTGACTTCATCAGCTAGTATGATATACAACCTCCACTGGTTGCCAATTGAACATCAGGTTCTATTTAAACCTTAAGCTGTATGTATAAATGTCTTTTCAAAACAGGGCCTATGTACTTGAGACTTTTGGTAACCTGGTTCACACCTAACCACTTGCTCTGCTCTAGTCATTTGGAGCTGGCTGTAGGCTTCAGAGTCAAGATAACCCACCAAGTTGGTCGGGCATTTGCATATGTGCCAAAAACTGTGGAGCGTCTTGCCACAATTATTGAGAACCTGCAAATCAGTTATAATTTTTCGTAAGCTGCTCAAAAGGTGGTTGTTCCCATCTTTTAATTAATTAACAGCCACCCTTGGCTTCAATAATTGCAGCGGGTTCAGTGGGTTCAGGGTGGATGTCAACGCTGAGAAACCTTTTTTAGGTAGCCATGTGCTCTGCAAATTACATAAATAAATATACTAAAAATCTACTTTGAAAAGTTAATTCCTGTGTGCTGAGGGATCTCCAGCGATGGTTGGTGAGGGCAATCTTGCTAGAAGGGGAAGGTCTAAATCATTCTGGTCTTTTGTGATGAAAACCGATGTAATCATGAAGGGTTGTGGAGCACTTTGAGAGTCCTCCAATGATCAGGCACTCTGACACAGTACACAGACGCAGGAAATGTATCTAATTTGTGAAGGGTGTTTGAATGTACTGCATAAGACTTGTTAGTTGCCCTAAAAGCCACCAATCCTGTATAAGTAGAGTCATTCAGGGAGTCAGTATACTTAAAGCAAAAATTCAAGCAAAGGTCATGAGTATTCATAAGGAAGTTTGTTATTTGCGACCCCTCTGTCACTAGCTACACACACAGGGATAGTGCCAGGAAGGAACAGCAGGCCCACATCTCTGTGTTTCATTCCGATGGGGGACAATATAAAGCAGCCAGTGCTCCTCAAAGGAACCAGTGATGTTTAAAAAAGGTTTGCCTTTTAGGGATACCATACTAGGAGCGGACAGTGGTCCCCTGGATTACTGCCTGCTGCAACAGAAGTCGCCAAATAGGATTCACAAGGTTGAAGGTATCCCAAAGTGCACCTTCCCCTTTGTGAATCAGTTACCCCTCATTAGAGGTTTCATAACTGGTCAATGGTTTGTGACCACAGCTGAGGTGGCAAATCTTTGATATATACAATTATGACTAGCTATTAGATTCAGAATGGATCGGAAAACCCACTTTGTGAGTTGGAAAGAATTGATTTGATTTGATTTATAGACTTGTAAAGCGCACGTATGCCGAAGGGCATCTTAGCTCTGGAATTGGCAGGAGTGCAGAAAATTGGCAGGCCCTGGTAATCATGACGTTTCAGTTGGCGAATAACCATGTTTTCAGCAGTCTTCTAAATGACATGAGCGACGTGCTGTTCTTTATCGGAATCGGTAGACGGTTCCAGGTCTTCGCTGTCCCTAGTAGGAAGCTTCTGCCTACCCAGCGAGCCTGCATATACCTGGGAATTGACAGTAGTTGTGAATGAGCTTACCTTAAATTTCTGGTTGGCATATATCTTCTGAGGTGTGTCCTCAAATACAGTGGTCCTTTACCCTATAGGGCCTTATATGCTAGGCATTGTGACTTAAATGTAATTCCTTTTTCTACTGGGAGACAGTGGAGGTCGCTCAATTGAATGGAAATTGGTTCATATTTAGGGATGTCCAAAATTAATCTTGCTGCTGCATTCTGCATTCGCGGAAGCTTCAATAAGAACTGAGACTGTAACCCCACATATAGGGTATTGCCGTAATCCAGTCTGGAAAGGGCCAAGGCGGTGACCAGCGTTTTTAATGCATCCGGGGGGATAAAAGGGCAGATTTTCCTGATCATTTTTAAAATACCCCAAAAGGTGAAAGCGAGCTTATTAATTTGACATTCAAATGTCAGTCTTTCATCAAATACCACCCCTAGGTTCCAGACCTTTAGGACAGGAGTTGGGCATTCACCCATATCAGCTGGCCACCATCTTGGAGACCAAAAGGAAGTATTTGACCCTAGTAGCAGAACCTCTGTTTTTCGCTGTTGAATTTAAGGCAGTTAGTCTGCATCCATGTATTTATCTCCGACATGCAGATGTTGAAATGATCGGCTGTCTCTTCGATGTTATTTGAGACTCACACCACCACCTGGGTATCATCGGCATATGAGACCACTGAGAAACTACATTACCTGATGATCGCTGCCAGAGGGGCCACATAGATATTACAAAGTGTGGGGCTCAAGGAGGATTCCTGAGGCACCCCACATGGCAGATTTAGATGCAGATCCATCCATTTCTACTACAAAAGTTCTGTCCGTTAGATAGGAAGACAGTAGAGTAATGGCGGTATCTTTGAATTTTCTGACATAACATTGGTTTAGTAAATAGGAAAAAGTCATTTTGCAGTCGCACATCCTGCCATTTTTACTAAGCGCATGATTTCTGGTCAAAAAGTTGCTTTGCACATCTGGCTATAAATGACCAAGCCCTATGTGAGCATTCAGGGGACTGAAGGTTCAGAGCTCCATTGGAACTAACACATCTGCCACTGCCTGGGCACCATACTACCTCCATTATGTCTGTGTATACTATATAATAGGGTGAGAAAATACAGGAAGACACTTAGGAAGACACTCCGAGTAGAGCCTTTCTGTTCTCCCAAGATCTCTGTGGATTTGTCAAAGGTTTTGAACTCTTATGCTTGACCTTCTTTTGCACCCATAAAGCATGCACATTCCCTATCAGTCCAGTCACTGATTCAATAAGCATGGAGAGTGAATGGCATGTGTCTCGCTTGATTGACAGGCATTGTGTGTGTTTTCCCCCTTTCCATGCTAATGCTATGGTCTTGTTAAACATCTACTGGTAAAGTTCTGAGGCTCTGCCGATCATTCTCTCTTGAGCAAGTAAGTCAAATTTCCTGTTGTTCCACCAGATGCAGAAGGAATATTGCTACCATATCCATATGCACTTTAAGGCCCAGTTCCTCTTTCACATGTCTTTGCTTGAGGTTGAATGTCTTGAACTCCTAGCCTTCAGAGAAAGTTAAAGCCTAAAGCCTAAAGGTAATTTGAGCTGCTCAGAAGTAGAGAAGGCCTTCAATCCTAATTATTAGTTGAGTATACTAGAGGTCGATTTGCTTTTGGCCTACAGTACAGTGTTTGACTCCACATTTTCTGTGATTCCTGAAATGATTAGATTTCCCAAGAGAAGAGTACTTAATGGGTTGTTACTTTGTTTACTTTGCTGTAGACTAAAATGCATCTGTTAGTAAGATGAGGAAACCCTAGACAAGGATTGGTTCAGTGGAATAATTTTCAGTCTTTAATGTAATGGGCTTTTATACCAATTAAGAATACAGTTATGTCCTGATTCATTTCATGAGTGTTCGTCTGACCATTGATGTCTTGAAAGTGGCTCCCTGTACATCTATAGAGAACGTGTCTCTTCAGATGATGTTCACCAACATGCTGTTCCTTTTGACACCTGTATCTACTTTCCATGTGAGGAATTGGGTATACTTATGGAAAATATTTGCAATAACATGGTGCTTTGTCAAAGGGTAGGTCCCTTTGAAGAAATTTGGACTCATGGCATAGCTCACCTTATGATGAGCATAGGATTTTGCATGTATAGAGGGCGACGCACTTGGTACATTATACAGCAGTATTAATCAGAGTACTGAAATCTTGCACTTATACTTCTTCTTTTGACCACAACCCTTATATCCAGTCTCCATATCTCAGTTTCCCCCTGAACTGTATGGCACAGAGAGACACTCCAGACATTAAACCCATTTTCTCTGATTACTCTGTAGATGGCACATTTGGGCTGCCATATACATGCTACAGAATCATCTATTAATGCAAATGAAAGCATGTTTGGACTTAAAAAAAGGTTTGTTTTAAATGTATTGATGTATTTATTTATTTAGAGGACCCTGTGGGGTGAAAGAGAGCTTTATCAGGCTAACGAAGTAGAGTATGCTGCAAAATTGTAGACAGTATACAAAGGCATAGTATAAGTTATGCAGACAAAATTTACATGAGCATATTGTGAGAAGTGCATATAGTCACATACTGGTATGAGCAAAGTCCGATGGCTGTCAGAAAAGATGTGTAGATGGCTGGGAGACCCCCCGTACCGTCCAATTGTATCCACCATAGGTTCCATCACAGAACCTCTCTCGAAATATACAGACGCCCTCTTAAGACCTTTCATACCCAGGACACCTTCTTATATCAAAGATACCTCTGCTATATTTAAGAAAGTCGAACATCTTCTATTTAATCAGGCCAACAATATCCTTGTCACTCTTGATGTTGAAGCTTTATATAGTAACATCCCTCAAGATAAACCGCTCTCAGCCGCTGCTTGGTTCATAGATGAATATCATGTCCCCTGCCCGAAAACTTTTCTTCTCCAATGCCTAGACATAGTACTAACAGAAAACACCTTTGAGTTTGGTAAAAGTTTATATAAACACATCAAAGGCGTAAGTATGGGGGCTTCTGTTGCTCCATCAGCGGCTAATATTTATATGGCCCAATTTGAGATGGTCCATATATACAATGAAGAGGCCCCATTCTTTGAGTCGGTCTCTGTCTGGTCACGTTTCATCGACGACATTTTTTTATATGGACCGACACTGAGCAGAAACGTTCTGAGTTCCTAGAGTGGTTAAATATGTGTGATAGTAATTGACACTTTACATCACACTCTAGTACACATCAAGTAGAGTTCCGAGATCTGTTGATCAGGCATAAAGATGGAGCTCTAGAAGTGGATTTGTTTATCAAACCCACAGCATGTAACACATTGTTACACTTTGATAGTTACCACCCATGGGCGCAAAAGGAAGGAATTCCTTTTAGTTAATTCCTCCGCCTCAGACGGAATTGTTCTAATATACAAGATTTTGACACTCAAGCTGGCCTGCTCAAAGCCAAGTTCTTGGCTCGAGGATATCCACATAGATTGATACGCGAGTCATTTAAACGTGCCCGCTTTTATGATCGCGATTCTTTGCTTCAACCCAAACCCGGATCCATCAAAAACCATTTGGTGTGCGTCACGAGGCATTCGACTTTGAACAACATAGTCCACCACATTGTGACCTCCAACTGGCATATTCTTAATAGTAATCCAGAGGATAATGAGAAAATGCCCAAACCTATGTTTGCACAAAGAAGAAATAGGAACATCAAGGACTACATCACCCGTTCTAGGTTTAGAGAAGGTTCCCCTTTCATCCAAAAAACGATTGATGGTAATTCGCCCATCACCGGCACATATAAATGTAACACCTGCCTGGCCTGTGATACGGCGATAGTTGGTACCAGCTGTACATACCAAGGGTTTCCTATCCGTCCATCCAAGTTTTCCAACTGTAAGACAAAAAATGTCGTCTACCTTCTCATCTGTCCTTGCGGACTGGGTTACGTGGGCGAGACAGCCAGATCGTTTTGCACTCGGCTGACTGAACAACGTTCAGCCATTCGAACTTCTAAAATCAGATCCCCTCTTGTTAAAAATTACCTAGAGTTTAAACATAAACCTACAGATATCCGTTGGTTTATTGTAGAGAACTTAAATACTGAGAACAGCACTAAAGCAGAAGAGGTCTGCAAAAAACGGGAAGTTTACTGGATCTTCACTTTGGCATCATATCCTAAGGGTTTGAACAACGAAATACTGTGGGAAAATGCCATAAAATATAACACCTAATAATCTCCCTTGGGTGACTGGTATCCTCTTCTCATTAGTTTCCCCTGCTCAGGGGTCGGGACATTCTTGGACCTATGTGGTTTCACCACATAATGTCTATTAGTTCAGGGACTTCTTCTATTAATATGTATATTATTTTGATTTTAGTTGAGGGCAAAGATTTGTGTCCCGTTGCCATTTTTCTTCAAGTTTTTTGTCAGCACTCTGTGTTGCATATCATTTTTATATAGCCTTACCCCTTTGCACATGGTTGGCTACACATATCGCGCTTTTGTACATCACAAGGCCAGATTTCTATCTCCTGCATGCATTCTAGTAGTTGTGCGTGACGTTTTAAGCTCCACCACTTCTATCGCCACAACGTCATCCACATGCGACCCTCCCCGGCACGTATATGTGCACCCGCCCCCGCACGCTTCTTATAGCGTTTCCCTCCCCATCTAACTACACATGTTGCTGGGAACACATAGACGCGTATTTTCAACGCGAGGCTGCCCGTGAGTATGTTTCACCGATTTGGCTATCCTGATGAGGTTTCCTTCGGCACGCACACAATTTTCCGCCTCCGCACGCTGCTCACAGCGTTCCCTTTGGCATCTAACTATACACGTTGCCGGGAACACATAGACGCGCATTTTCCATGCGAGGCTGCTCGCAAGTATCATTTATTGTTTTGGCTACCTTGTTGAGGTTCCCTTATGCCGCTCCGGCCTTTCCATTCAGGCTCCCCCTCCCTTGCATATTATCTGACAACCGAGCGGGGTGCCTTTAAATTTCATTACAATCCTTCTTGTTTTTGGCGTTTTTACCCTTTTTTACTCCCACATTAATGTAAAGGCTGTTGGGCCTCTCGTTTCAGCATATCAGGAGTCGGCGCCTGTGACGATTTGTCTTTTAATCTGTAAACGGAAAATGCCATGCTGTTTTCGAGGTTCATTACCGATTCATCCACCCAAGGTACTCACGTAGGGGGTCATGCCGAGCTATCTGGGCAGTCAGTACTTATCAATTTCTTTTCATATTTATTTATCTTTGACATGTTGTCTTTTAGGCTATATCCTCATCCAATTGGCGACCTGCATTTGTGAGGAACAGTTCCTTCATCAACACTTAAAGATCTACCTTACCACCATTTAAGTTGTATCTTTGGTTGATTGGGAAACCACCCATGACCAGGTAGCCATTCACATTCTGGCTGCATTTATTATTTCAATTTCGGCCCTGATATTATTGTTCACAATCTCATAACACTTTACATATTTGTTTAGAACAGTGATTTGGATCTGGCCCTCTTTTATTTGACGTTGCCACATATCATTGGCTTCACAACTTGAGGACCGTACTCGATAATTATACAGCTTGCTGCCTTCATGGTTTAGTCATCAGCTTGAGCCACCTTGGCTCATCAACTTTACGCATTTATGTGTTTTTTTTTTCCCTTTCTCATTTGTACAGTTACATGCTGTCTTTTAGAAACATCCCCCTTTCACAACTCAGCATTGTCATCTTTGACAAAATTTTAGGTAAGACGTAATAGCTATTAAGGAATCACCTAGCATGCCTACTATGGTTAAATGCACAAATCTTGGTCTTTCTATGGTATTCTGTCACTATATGTATGTGCACTATCTAGGTTGGTTGTTTGAACGTTTCAAACAATTTCTAGCAATTTCACCTGGGTGTGGTTAAGTGGTTTCTTGTCTCATCATACTAGACTTCTTCTTTTTTCAGCACCAGCCAGCATTTTTTATTTTGTATCATTCACCCTATTTTATTATGTAACAGACTCAGTGTACTATAGTATTGCATATACCATGCTTTATCATGTTATTATGTTTTCTTATTAGAATTTTCAAGTGGTTCTCCAGAAGAAGGCGTGTGATACGCCGAAACACGCGTAGAGATCACCATCCTACCCACTTAGTTCCTTCAATTTGTTGTATTCTATTTTATCATTGAATGTATATATGATTGTCATACATTGTTTTTATGATTTTATGTCTCACATTGTTTGGTATATATTGAGATTTTCATTGAATGTATATCTGATTTCCATACATTGTTTTCGTGATTTGATGTCTCAAATTGTTGGGTATGTATTGTGATTATTTACATGTTTGACAACAAGTTTTTCTTTTATATGTCTTTTTTATATATTTTTATATGCAATAATAAATGATTAATATTTTTTTATATATTCTGTCGTCATGAGTTCAGTACACTGAGGTTCTGTCATTATCCTTTGTGTTGTTGTACCTGCCATTCTGCCGGGTTTAAGTTGCCTAGGATTTTTTAATATTTGAAATAGATGGCTGGGAGATGCAGGACAGATCACAAAGTTATCAGGGTAAGGGGAAAGCATGACAGTGAGAAATGACACACAAGCAGGACAACATCACTCATGAGGAAGGTGAGGGGTGCCCTCAATGTGAGAGGAATTTGTTGGATAGTAGTGTTTTAACTTATTTTCTGAAGATGGATGTGGATGAGTTGCATCTGATCTCAGGAGGGAGAGAGTTCCAGATTTTGGGAAATTTCCAGAGAAGAATCGGTTGTAGGTTTTCTTTCTGTTAAATTTTTGTGGCTTGAATAGTAGAGAGCTAATACTTCTAGAAGGTTAGTTTCCATCCGATAGGGTCCGTTTCTGGCTTATGTAAGAAGGGATATTGTAGTGCAGTGCTTAATGTGTAAAATATGCAATTATGAGCTGGATCCTAGCCTCATGGGGTAGCTACTTCAGTGATTGGAGGTCAGGGGTGATATGATCCCTTTTCTTTGATTCAAGGATAAGTCTGCCTTCTTCATTCAAAGTGGCTGTCAGTAGGGCAAGTGTGATTTTCAGGAGGCCTACAAGGATGTCACTACTATAATCTAATTTTGATAATACTTGAGTTTGTACCACTATTTTGAGGACTGCCAATTAGAGAAAACGTTTTAGTTTCCTTAGTGCATGCAGATTAAGGTTATCTCCTCTGGTGGTGGCACTGATATGCTTTTGCATGGAGAGGGCTTTGTTCAAGGTAATTACTAAAGGAGTTTGATGAGTCAATGATGTGTGGGCTACAGTTCAAGGCAGTGAGTTGTGGGAGCCTCTCCTTGATGTTAGTGGTGATGGCGGGCCTAATAGATCAATACGAATTCTGTTTTGAGGATATTGAGTTTGAGGTGGATATGGGTCACCCAATATGGCATTTTTGACAGGATGTTATTCAGGATATTGATATTGATATTGAGAGGTGATTCTCATATAGAACAGAGTTTTATCTGCATACATGTGGTAGGAGATGCCGAGCAACACTGGTGACTGATCGGAAAGGTTGTGGTTGATTAGAATACACTGAGATCTATTGTGGAGGAAAGAGGAGAACCATTTTACAACAGTACCAGAGCGGCCCATTGTCTGTTCCAATAGGTTCAAAAGGGCATCATGATTGACTGTGTTGAACACCACTGAGAGGTCAAGTAGGATTATTAGGCAGGAATCATTCTGGTCAAGTGAGCGTAAGGCATCATCAACAATGTGGACCATGGCCATGTCGGTGCTCTGACCCGGCGGAAGCTAGATTGACTTTGGTCTAGAATTTGGAATTGTTCAATGTGATTGCAAAGCTGTAAATGCACACATTTGTCTAGGAGTATTGCTAAGGTTGGGAAATTGGAGATTAGGTGGTAATTGTTGGGGGTCAGACTGGCAGAGTTGGTCATTTTAGAATGGGAGGAAACTGATCGCTTTTGAGGCAGATGGGTATTGAGCTTTGGGTGAGTGAGGCATTGATTATCATTGTCCATAAGGCAGAAGGAGATGAACTAGTTTAGGTGTTGCAAGGGAAGGGGACCGTAGAAGTAGTTGGAGTATTTCATGGAGGTCAATAGTTTTGAGATATCATTTCTAGAAGAAGGCAAAGGTTTTGCAGTTGGGTATTGTTTTGATGTCTTGTTTTGATGTTTTGATGTCTGAAGATGTGGGATCCCTTTTGTGGTTCATCTGGTTTTTAACAATTTCAAACTGTGTTTTTTTAGTTGAATAATTGTTATGTCTAGCTGATTTCAGATGAATGCTGCTTTGGTGTACCTGATGTGGATATTAAATGTGCTCTCCAGTTGTCGTAGAAGTTTGAGGTTGGTCAGACAGGGGGTATGTCTCCATGATCTTTCTGCAAGTCTGAATCCTTTGCATTCCTTGTTGTGCATACTAATGAACCTGGGGTCGGTCTGTTTCGGTTTAAGGGTGTCCATGATTTTTTACATGGAATTAGTGTCATATAGAGTGAGGCCATGTGCGTCATACATGGAGGATGGCGGGATCAGGATGTTGTTGCTTTTAGCCAACATAGTGAGTGGGTTATGTTGCTGATGGCTCGTACCTAATGTTTGGCTTTCACAGGTTGATCTCCGGTGGTAATTGCCCTCTCAGTGATCAGAAATGCAATGCATTGGGGGTCAGTCCAGTCACAGGATAGGATCCATTCAACTTGTATGATTTTCTTTTTTGCGATGATTAAGTCTAAGGTTGCCTCTTTGTTATGAGTCAGACTGTTGCAGGCTTGGGTAAAGCTAAAGTCCTGGGGGAAGGAATTAAAACTGTTTGATAGAGGGTCGCTGGAGTTGTTCCAATGAATGTTAAAGTTGCCCAGAAAAATCTGGTTGTTATGTTCTTCATTGTTAGAGGTGAGAATCGCCATGATTTGTTTGAAGAAGGGTGGTAAAATGTGTGAAGAGAGCAAGTTGTGTTTTCATTTTTGGTGATGATGATCCAAAGGTTTGAAGAGGAGGACAGTGACAACGCTTGTGATTGTTTAATTGATAGTGTAGACCTGTATAGACAAGTAAAGCCACCCACTAAGCAGGCTGAGTGGTAGTAGGATGATGTCATGACTGGGGGGACTAGTATGTCAAGATTAGGAGATGAACATTTGTTCAGCCAAGTTTCAGTGAGTATAAGTATGTCAAGGACTTGGCTAAGTATAAGATCGGATATATCAGCCACGTGTTTCACAGCTGAACGACAATTGAGTAGAGAGCATTTCAGGAATGTTTTCGAGGAATTTTTTGATGTGTGTGAAATAGGAACTTGTTTGAGGCTTGCTTTACTTATATAGCAAGTTCTGGTATGGAATGTCCTGAGAGGGTGAGTTTAACAGTATTGATTTTTGTAATAGAGATAGTGTGGTCTGCCGGGGTATCGGTATAGGTGCATAGGATGATGCGTATGTCATTGTTCGATAAGTATCTGGCTATTCTATTGTCACGAGAGGAGTGGTTGTGATTCAGTGTGGATCTCCAACAAGGATGTGAGACCCTGCTGAGGGCGGGGATAGTAGCAGAGTGGCAATTGGGAGCTGAAGTGTTGTTAGCCTGGAAGTGAGTAGCATGTGAGGTCAACTTTTAAAATAGGTTGCAGGAGATATAAGCTAGTGTAAGGATGTCTGCCCTAATCTGCAGCAGGTCAGATATTATAGTGTTGTATGTGTTGTATGTGGAGTAAGTGTAGTGTAGTGCTTTATCATGCAAAATCATGAATATATGTAAAAGGCATTAACCATTTAAATATCTCAGTATCAGGTATCATGCGACATAGTAATTAACAGAGGTAAAAGTGAGGATAACAATTATTGTGTAAACAGACAAGTAAGAACATGAGCTGCGAACTGCAGTGCTTTGCAGTGCTTTGCAACTCCTCCTCGTCTGCAATGCCATTGCTGGGGAACGGAAAGTTTAGATGGCCTCCCACAGCACAGCTGGCAAAGAGTGCTAAACCACTGCTGAAAGTAGCAAATATTTCCTCAAAAGCATACATGGTTGACTCTATGTGACTGTTACTATGGCAGGATAAAAGCTAGTATTCCCAAGTTGGCAATGTGGTTAACAAACTACCTTTGGCAATTGTAAAATGGTTCTCAATGCACCAATATGAATAAATGAATAATATATTTTACCAAGACATAGTGATTTACACTGGAGCTACAAATTGCAAGAAACTAAGCACTTTGGAAAAATGGTCTGACTCTATCCGTATGTAATCAGAGTCAAGGTTGGATCCTTATTTAAAGTGAGTCCTGGAAAAGGCAGTATGGTTGTTAGAGTTGATGCCGCAGGAAACGTGCATGAATGTATATATTATAGTGAAGTTTAGAGATAGGTAGGCAGATGACCTGCCAGATCCTCATGTTAGCATAGGCCCCTCCACCATCCTTCCATCATTCCAGTGGAATCTGCTTCAGCAAAACTGAAATGCAGGATTGCCACAATGACATATTTTTTTGATGTTGAAGAAACAACCCCACAACAAAAGGGTGTTTTCTACAACACTAAAAAGCAAAGGCCCAGATGTGCATCAGTATTTTTGTTTTCTGGCTTGCAGAGAGGAAAAAGACAATGGTGGATTCAGTGCTTAATTAGCTCCCAAAAAATAAGTCCTGGGTCCATCATTTTTGGATATGCAATGTGCGTGTGTGGGCACACATCCTGGCCCCACCATGCCCGGTATCCCAGGGCTTCTCGCTCTAGCTGCAAAACCAAGTCTGTGGAACGAGGCCCGGCAGGATGAAGGGAGGAGACAGAAAGAATGTCCCTCACTGACAAGTTCACTGTGAATTCCATCCAATAGGCCCTGTCCAGAAGCAGCACCCTGCAACAGAGGGCCAACTTTGTTCCAGGCCCACGCTTTCCAAGTCTGCCTCACCGCAGCTCAGCCATGAGCCAGCCCCCAGTGGGTAGGATCAGGCAGGGCGCAGGCGTAGTGACACATGACGGCAGCTCTGTAGATTGCTTAGGAAGAATACAATGCCCAGCCACCTGCAGTTATGGTTTAAAAAATGATCTGCAACTCCTCTGCCCCAAGGTAGAAGTCTATAGTACCTGCCTGTCTAGTAAGTGCCGAAAACCAGAAACCACTGGCACAAATTAAGCACTGGGTGTGTTTGAAATGTATAGGATAAGTATTTTGAATGCTCCAGAGCTAGGGGCATTGTAGAAGACAAGCTCTCATCAAAGCCTTTCCTGTGAAAGGTAGTTCAGGTTCTGCTAGTGGAAGGTCAGTGATTCCTTCACTTTAAACAACACTAAGAATCATGAAATTATGGTTTGATGAGAGACCTTGCCCTCATGTAGCTCAGCTCCTATTTGTCTGGTATCCTGAGGAGATTTCTATGCCCCATTTTTCATTCTGTCGCCAGGCTTCCATTAGGATTTTGTACATCTCTGGCCTTATTGCAATTCTCTTGCATGTTAATGTGATATCCTCAGTTAATCATTCAATCCTTAGGCCTCACCATTTTCCCTATTGCAATCCAAAGGAATGATGTTTCCAGCTTTTAAGAACATTATAAAAAACTGTTTATTTGCAATTGACAGCTGGCTTTTTAAGTCGTTCAGGCTAAAGTAGGACAAAATGCAGGTTATTATTCATGGATTGTTCTCCCTCAGTATTATCCAGTGTCTGGCACCGGGCTATGGCTCTCCACCTTTCTTCCTGTAAAGACTTCAAATCAACAAACTAACATGACTTGTTTCTTCCTGAAGAAAATATCCAAAAAGGTTTTCACTCTCCTTCCTGCCTCTTCCCACAAAAACATTACCCTGTCCAGTATTTACACTCACCTGAACTTCAGCGTCTCGGTCCACTCGGGGCTCCCTCATTATCTCTTTGGTTACCTTCTTGGTAATTACCACCATAGTCTGGAACTCCTTATGCTCTCAGTTAGGCCACTTCAATTCTAAAAAATACTTAGGAACTTAACTTTCCTGCAGCACTCTCAAATCCTTTGATCTTAACCTTTTTGCTTCTTTTCACATGATGTCAGTCAGGTTATAGAGCCAGGGTACTCTCATCTCAGGCTGAGAGTGGCAGCCAATAAAATAGTTTCAATAATTTAATACAGTGTCAGCTGATATGCAGTATATACACTGAACTTCCACTTTTGCAATAAGTTGCATATGAGAAGAGACAGATTAGATATAAGGGTTAAGATTTTACCTAATTTGCTTTGAAGTTTTGCATGCATTCCTAATATATGTATATATATATATTCACTGAAAAAAACCATAGGTTTTAGGGGTGTTATAGTTAGCTGGACATTTCACTCATACAAAACCATTGAAATTCTTCAGTTATAGTTAGTTGTACTAACTATAACTCGCGCGCCCGCAATCCACTGCTGATGATGTTACATATTACATCATTCATGACATGGTCAGTGACATCACTGATGGCATCACTGATGACATCTCAAATGACATAGAAAAACGAAAGGTGGTGATGGACGGAGCGTTGACAATACAAACACTCACCCCCAGTCAACTGATCTGGGTTTAATCCATCACCGTTTTTTAGCTCCCTCCGCCTCCCCAGTTCAGACATGGCCATATGCAAATCAGTCTGACCCTGTACCTCATGGCAACAGTCCAGCCCGAACTGCCAAGCCATGTCTTCCCTGGACGGAAATCAAGCTTCCCAGGACCGGTTTCTGGCATTACAGCCGTCTTCAGCCGGGCTTGCTCGACTCCAGTGGCAAAGTGAGCAAGGGACTCACGTCTGAGCATACCCTGCCAACTTAGGGCGCACAAAGAAAAACGAAAGGTGGTGATGGACAGAGCGTTGACAATACAAACACTCACCCCCAGTCAACTGATCTGGGTTTAATCCATCACCATTCTTCAGCTCACTCTGCCACCCCAGTTCAGACATGGCCATATGCAAATCAGTCTGACCCTGTGCCTCATGGGAACAGTCCAGCCCGAACTGCCAAGCCATGTCTTACCTGGACTGGAATCAAGCTTCCCAGGACCGGTTTCTGGCATTTCAGCCGTCTTCAGCCGGGCTTGCTTGAATCCAGTGGCAAAGTGAGCAAGGGACTCACGTCTGAGCATACCCTGCCAACTTAGAGCGAACAAAGAAAAACCAAAGGTGGTGATGGACAGAGCGTTGACAATACAAACACTCACCCCCAGTCAACTGATCTGGGTTTAATCCATCACCGTTATTTAGCTCACTCCGCTACCCCAGTTCAGACATGGCCATATGCAAATCAGTCTGACCCTGTGCCTCATGGGAACAGTCCAGCCCGAACTGCCAAGCCATGTCTTCCCTGGACCGGAATCAAGCTTCCCAGGACCGGTTACTGGCATTACAGCCGTCTTCAGCCGGGCTTGCTTGACTCCAGTGGCAAAGTGAGCAAGGGACTCACGTCTGAGCATACCCTGCCAACTTAGGGCGAACAAAGAAAAACCGAAGGTGGTGATGGACGGAGCTTTGACAATACGAACACTCACCCCCAGTCAACTGATCTGGGTTTCATCCATCACCGTTCTTTAGCTCACTCCGCCACCCCAGTTCAGACATGGCCATATGCAAATCAGTCTGACCCTGTGCCTCATGGAAACAGTCCAGCCCGAACTGCCAAGCCATGTCTTCCCTGGACCGGAATCAAGCTTCTTAGGACCGGTTTCTGGCATTACTGCCGTCTTCAGCCGGGCTTGCTTAACTCCAGTGGCAAAGTGAGCAAGGGACTCAAGTCTGAGCATACCCTGCCAACTTAGGGCGAACAAAGAAAAACCAAAGGTGGTGATGGACGGAGCGTAGACAATACAAACACTCACCCCCAGTCAACTGATCTGGGTTTAATCCATCACCATCTTTAGCTCACTCCGCCACCCCAGTTCAGACATGGCCATATGCAAATCAGTCTGACCCTGTGCCTCATGGGAACAGTCCAGTCCGAACTGCCAAGCCATGTCTTCCCTGGACCGGAATCAAGCTTCCCAGGACCGGTTTCTGGCATTACAGCCGTCTTCAGCCGGGCTTGCTTGACTCCAGTGGCAAAGTGAGCAAGGGACTCACGTCTGAGCATTCCCTGCCAACTTAGGGCGAACAAAGAAAAACCAAAGGTGGTGATGGACGGAGGGTTGACAATACAAACACTCACCCCCAGTCAACTGATCTTGGTTTCATCCATCACCGTTCTTTAGCTCACTCCGCCACCCCAGTTCAGACATGGCCATATGCAAATCAGTCTGACCCTGTGCCTCATGGAAACAGTCCAGCCCGAACTGCCAAGCCATGTCTTCCCTGGACCGGAATCAAGCTTCTTAGGACCGGTTTCTGGCATTACTGCCGTCTTCAGCCGGGCTTGCTTAACTCCAGTGGCAAAGTGAGCAAGGGACTCAAGTCTGAGCATACCCTGCCAACTTAGGGCGAACAAAGAAAAACCAAAGGTGGTGATGGACGGAGCGTAGACAATACAAACACTCACCCCCAGTCAACTGATCTGGGTTTAATCCATCACCATCTTTAGCTCACTCCGCCACCCCAGTTCAGACATGGCCATATGCAAATCAGTCTGACCCTGTGCCTCATGGGAACAGTCCAGTCCGAACTGCCAAGCCATGTCTTCCCTGGACCGGAATCAAGCTTCCCAGGACCGGTTTCTGGCATTACAGCCGTCTTCAGCCGGGCTTGCTTGACTCCAGTGGCAAAGTGAGCAAGGGACTCACGTCTGAGCATTCCCTGCCAACTTAGGGCGAACAAAGAAAAACCAAAGGTGGTGATGGACGGAGGGTTGACAATACAAACACTCACCCCCAGTCAACTGATCTTGGTTTAATCCATCACCGTTCTTTAGCTCACTCTGCTACCCCAGTTCAGACATGGCCATATGCAAATCAGTCTGACCCTGTGCCTCATGGGAACAGTCCAGCCCGAACTGCCAAGCCATGTCTTCCCTGGACCGGAATCAAGCTTCTTAGGACCGGTTTCTGGCATTACAGCCGTCTTCAGCCGGGCTTGCTTGACTCCAGTGGCAAAGTGAGCAAGGGACTCACGTCTGAGCATACCCTGCCAACTTAGGGCGAACAAAGAAAAACCGAAGGTGGTGATGGACGGAGCTTTGACAATACGAACACTCACCCCCAGTCAACTGATCTGGGTTTCATCCATCACCGTTCTTTAGCTCACTCCGCCACCCCAGTTCAGACATGGCCATATGCAAATCAGTCTGACCCTGTGCCTCATGGAAACAGTCCAGCCCGAACTGCCAAGCCATGTCTTCCCTGGACCGGAATCAAGCTTCTTAGGACCGGTTTCTGGCATTACTGCCGTCTTCAGCCGGGCTTGCATAACTCCAGTGGCAAAGTGAGCAAGGGACTCAAGTCTGAGCATACCCTGCCAACTTAGGGCGAACAAAGAAAAACCAAAGGTGGTGATGGACGGAGCGTAGACAATACAAACACTCACCCCCAGTCACCTGATCTGGGTTTAATCCATCACCATCTTTAGCTCACTCCGCCACCCCAGTTCAGACATGGCCATATGCAAATCAGTCTGACCCTGTGCCACATGGGAACAGTCCAGTCCGAACTGCCAAGCCATGTCTTCCCTGGACCGAAATCAAGCTTCCCAGGACCGGTTTCTGGCATTACAGCCGTCTTCAGCCGGGCTTGCTTGACTCCAGTGGCAAAGTGAGCAAGGGACTCACGTCTGAGCATTCCCTGCCAACTTAGGGCGAACAAAGAAAATCCAAAGGTGGTGATGGACGGAGCGTTGACAATACAAACACTCACCCCCAGTCAACTGATCTTGGTTTAATCCATCACCGTTCTTTAGCTCACTCTGCTACCCCAGTTCAGACATGGCCATATGCAAATCAGTCTGACCCTGTGCCTCATGGGAACAGTCCAGCCCGAACTGCCAAGCCATGTCTTCCCTGGACCGGAATCAAGCTTCTTAGGACCGGTTTCTGGCATTACAGCCGTCTTCAGCCGGGCTTGCTTGACTCCAGTCGCAAAGTGAAGGAGAAGCGTGGCTCAGTGGTTAGAGGCGGCAGACCCGGAAACTGAGATCGACCGTGGACCAGGGTTCGATTCCCCGCCTCGGCGGGTCTCGGGCTCAAAAATTCCACGGACTCGACAATTCTTGCTCCGGTGCCTACTCAACTCTCGGGGTCACACTCTGCGACTCTGGGCAATAGCTTGCTTAATCTCCACTACGGCCCCTCGCGGCGGGATGCCTGGCTTTCACCTTGTGGACACCCTGCCGGGGTTTCTCACAGGGGAATACCAGGACGGGTTCCCTAAGCAAGCGCCGGGACGCTTACGGGCAGCTGTGCGCTTTACAAGTCCAGCACATTTAAAGTGAGCAAGGGACTCACGTCTGAGCATACCCTGCCAACATAGGGCGAAAAAAGAAAAACCAAAGGTGGTGATGGACGGAGCATTGACAATACAAACACAAACCCCCAGTCAACTGATCTGGGTTTAATCCATCACCGTTCTTTAGCTCACTCCGCCACCCCAGTTTAGACATGGCCATATGCAAATCAGTCTGACCCTGTGCCTCATGGGAACAGTCCAGCCCGAACTGCCAAGCCATGTCTTCCCTGGACCGGAATCAAGCTTCCCAGGACCGGTTTCTGGCATTAAAGCCGTCTTCAGCAGGTCTTGCTTGATTCCAGTGGCAAAGTGAGCAAGGGATTCACGTCTGAGCATACCCTGCCAACATACCCTGCTGTGGATTTCCGGAAAAGTTTAGTCTGCGTTTTTCCCCCTTCCACGTACATAGTGAGATCTAAGTAGTTAATTTCTGTGTTACTTATTTCGCCTGAAAACTTTAGATTAACATCATCCCTGTTAAGTACATCAATGTAAGTGGCAGCTAATTCAACAGGGCCATCCATTTTGAAAAAAAGATCGTCTATATAACAATACCACCCTATGATTTTATCATTCCACTCTTGATTCGCATCAACCCAGGCCACCTGCTCCTCCCACCAGCCCACGAAAAGATTTGCGAAACTGGAGGCGGAGCAGGTACCCATGGCCACGCCGGACATTTGCTTAAATAGTTGTTTACCAAACAGGAACATATTGTTATTCAGGCAAAACATAATGAACTCAGACACCATCTTATTATGTTCATAGTATCTCGTAGGCCGTTTTTAAAAAAAACTCTGCACTGCCATCAAGCCATCACCATGTGCTATGCATGTGTATAAACTGGTTATATCTAGGACCATCATGCAATAACCATCTTTCCATTCAATATCGTTGATACAATTTAGGAAATGCTTAGTGTCTTTAAGATAAGATCTCAACGTTGCAACATGTGGGAAAAGAAAAAAGTCAATATACATGGAAAGGTGTTCAGTCAAACTCCCTTGTGAGGCCACAATCGGCCTCCCAGGCGGATTGTTCCTATCCTTATGTACCTTCGGGAGGTAATAGAAGGTTGGAATGATGGGACATAAACACCTTAGAAATAGATACTCATCAGAATTCAACATGTCAACATTATACCATTTCAGAATCATGTCATGGTAATCAGTAATACTTTGATTATACGTCGTGTCAGTGATTTTTTGGTACATATTAGCGTCCCCTAATTGCAGCAATGCCTAAGTTTCATATTGTATATTTGTAAGCAATACAATGTTCCCCCCTTTGTCCGAAGGTTTGCATACCAAAGAGGAGTCATCACACAATTTCTTCAATGCTTGTTCTTGTATTTTCGTGAAATTGCTCTTCTTGTTAGCATATTTATTGACATTTCTTAAACGTACCAAATCCCTGACCACTGCATCCGAAAAGGTGTCTATGGCGTCCACGCCCATGAGGGGCATGAAACTGGAGGCAGGTTTAAAAGTACTCGCTCCTCCTTTTTGTTGTATTTCCATGTCCACCAATAATTGGGTATTACTTATGTCTCCATCTGTACCCTCATCAATTTCCAATCTCAAACCTTCCATCGCTCTGATACCCTCCAAGTCACTGCAATGCAATCCGCCCACTTCCGTGCCTCCCACAGCCGTGGGTCTCATCGGGGGCGGTTTAATTTTGAAAAATGTGTGCAGTTTGCGTGTAAACTTATAAAGGTCTATTCTTGTTTGAGCAAACTCCAGAACCCCCTAAGCAGGTCTAGAGGGTCAGGGTATTTCTACCTTGCCCACTTTATACGTTTTGCACACTTATTCCACTAACTGCTTCAGCTGACAACAACTTGACAGCCAACTAGGATGCAGCGCGCGATCGGGACGGTGCGCCGCGGCCATAAATATATATGTACATTTAAATTACATTTTCTCAGGAACTACTGAACGTATTTACACCATTTAAGCAAAAGACTCGAGTCTGAACTAAGGACTACCTCTTTGCCAAATTTAGTGTAATTCCGTTCAGCTGTTCGGGCTGTAGCCGCGATGAACGGTTCCTATGGAAAATTGCATGGGGAAAACACATTTTGGGACCCCCTTTTTTCTCGGCCCCAACTTGACGAATGACCCTGAGACTTTCAGGATAGGAGTGGACCAGAGCTGGCCATAAGTTTTGAAAATTTCACGAAGAATCGCCAACCGGCGCCAAAGTTAATTCAATTAGAATGTTGCGGATTTCCTATGGAAATAGGTCCTAACTATAACTACCTAATGGCGACCGCCAGTAGGTTTTATATATATATATATATATATAAATTCACTGAAAAAACCATAGGTTAGAGACCATATATAGTTAGCTGGACATTTTATTGACATAAAACCAATGAAATTCCATATATAGTTAGTTGCACTAACTATATATCGCGCACCCGCAATCCACTGCTGATGATGTCACATATTACATCATTCATGACATGGTCAGTGACATCACTGATGACATCACTGATGACATCTCAAATGACATCACTGATGATATCACTGATGACATCTCAAATGACATCACTGATGACATCATCTAGTGTCTGTGTGTTTTTGTAAAGTTTAAATATGTTTTACATATTGAAGAATGAGTGGATGTATGGAAGACTGAGTGTGTGTGTGGCTGGCTGGGAGGTGTGTGACTCTGCATATCAATGTGTACTTGTATCAGTGATTGTATAAGAGAGTAAGTATGTGTTAGTATATGTGTGAAAAGTATGGTGTTCTGTGTTTAACTGTATAGATGAGGAAATCGAAGGGTGATTGATTCTTCACAGGAGTGACTAGGTGTATGAGTGCATATGATAGTGTTGTAATAATGAGTGACTGTATGTATGAGTGATTGTATGGGTGAATGAGTGAATGTGTGTGTAGACGTAGGAATCAGTGAGTGCGTATGTAGTAACTGGTATTGGTGTGTCATGATGTCATCAGTGATGTCATTTGAGATGTCATCAGTGATGTCATTTGAGATGTCATCAGTGATGTCATCAGTGATGTCACTGAAGTATGGTGTTCTGTGTTTAACTGTATAGATGAGGAAATGGAAGTGTGATTGATTCTTTACAGGACTGACTAGGTGTGTGAGTAACTCCATGGATGAGTGGCAGTGTGTGAGTGTCTGCATAGGTGTATGAGTGCATATGATAGTGTTGTAATAATGAGTGACTGTATGTATGAGTGATTGTATGGGTGAATGAGTGAATGTGTGTGTAGACGTAGGAATCAGTGAGTGCGTATGTAGTAACTGGTATTGGTGTGTCATGATGTCATCAGTGATGTCATTTGAGATGTCATCAGTGATGTCATCAGTGATGTCATTTGAGATGTCATCAGTGATGTCATCAGTGATGTCACTGACCATGTCATGAATGATGTAATATGTGACATCATCAGCAGTGGATTGCGGGTGCGCGATATATAGTTAGTGCAACTAACTATATATGGAATTTCATTGGTTTTATGTCAATAAAATGTCCAGCTAACTATATATGGTCTCTAACCTATGGTTTTTTCAGTGAATTTTCAAGGTTTTGTAAATCTAAATTCCTAACTATATATGGTCTATAACCTATGGTTTTTTCAGTGAATTTCATTGGTTTTTTTAAAAGCTAATATCTATAGCTGTAAAATATATTCTTTATTACGTGACGTATCACGTAGCCACGTGAGACGCCTCATGACGCGTCGCATAACCGTGACGTATCGGCTCTGCAGCGCAAACAAAACCCGTAACGTAAGCGTGCCGGAGCACGCTTACAGATATATATATATTTTTTAACCTTAATTAGACAAAATCCACACGTGCACATATCTTGAGGCCTTGCAAAGGCACATCAAACAAACAGTCCCTACAATTTTGCCAAGTTTGCTGGAAATCTATTCCCTTAAGTTTTTTTTTTACTGTTTCTCTTGGTTTTCCCCTTGTTACGCTTACCGGGACGCTACCCGGTACGCGAACCGGACGCTCCAAAAACACAAGATGGCGGACTCCCGTTACGCTGCCGGTTAGCTGCCCGGTTCGCGTACCGGGAAGCACCTCTACCGCGAAAAATCGTGGGGGACTTTAATATCCCCCTCATCAATCCTAGGGGGTCAGGAGTGGTCTACCTTGCCCCCTTTCCTTCATTTCCCCCTTCGTTTTTCACCACATCTTGTCTCTCGATCGTACCGAGAGACAAGATGGCGGCCGCTCCGGACTGTTTAGAATGTTGACAGACACCGGAGAGCCAATCAGCTTCGCTTCGCGAAGTTCCGTTACGCGTCAGGTACGCGAACCGGGGCGCTAACCGGAGCGCTGTCACAGATATATATATTTTTTTAAACGTTAATTTCTCAAAATCCACTGGAGCACATATATTGAGACATAGCAAAGGCACGTCGGGCAAACCATATCTACAATTTTGCCAAGTTTCATGTAAATCTATTCAGCCGTTCGAGCTAAAAGTGAGTCCAACCGCCCTATGGAAAAATGAATGGGAAAAACGCGTTTTGGGACCCCCCTTTTTTCTCGGCCCCCCCTTGACGAAACCCCCCAAATTTTTAGGGGCTGCTCAGAAACAAAATGTGCCATTTTCCTGAAAATTTCAGCCAATTCCGTCCACAAACGCCAAAGTTATTAGACATAGAATTTTCAGAAATCCCATAGAGAAAAAATCCTAACTATATATACCCACTGTCTATCGCCAGTAGGTAATATACATATATAAACATATATAATCTGCATATCTATATAAATATAAATGCATGCATACATATACATATATGCATACATATGCATGTTATTTACATGAAAGTTTTAAAAACACTAATAAAAGCAAAGCTAAAAAGCCACCTCATTACAAACAGAATGGCTTTAACTTAAACGAGGGCGAGATCTATTGCATTTTTAATGCTTGTTTACTTTGGTTCTACCAAGAAGGCATTTAGATGTGTCACACATTTGCCATAAATTCTGAATGTTAGCACTCTAGTTGCTCATTAGATCACTGTAGTAAAGCTAGTGCTCACCAGGGAAGTCTGCTGCTAATCATGGTTTGCAGCCATTTTCCCGCATTTTTTATCCCGCAGACTTTCAGTCCGCATACCATTATCCCGCAAGGTCATTGACCTCGCATACCATTATCCCGCATTTTTTCAAAACGCATGTGCATTTATCGCGCATGCCTTTACAAAGAATTACGTTTTAAAGGCATGTATGGTAAATGCATTTGCGTTGTGAAAACCACGATGACGAGAGAGGTAAGTGGGTTTGTGTTAATTTTTTCGTGGGTTAGTGATTGTGTAGTGTAGTGTAGTGTTGTGTAGTGTAGTGTTGTGTTAGTGTAGTGTAGACTTGTGGTGGTTGTTTAGTGTAGGGTCATGCTGTGGGTAGTGTTTTAGGGTTTAGGGTTGTGTTGTAGTGTTTGCGTAGTGTAGGGTCATGCTGGGGGTAGTGTTTTAGGGTTTAGGGTAGTGTTGTAGTGTTTGCGTAGTGTAGGGTCATGCTGGGGGTAGTGTTTTAGGGTTTTGGGTAGTGTTGTAGTGTTTGCGTAGTGTAGGGTCATGCTGGGGGTAGTGTTTTAGGGTTTTGGGTAGTGTTGTAGTGTTTGCGTAGTGTAGGGTCATGCTGGGGTGTAGTGTTTTAGGGTTTTGGGTAGTGTTGTAGTGTTTGCGTAGTGTAGGGTCATGCTGGGGTGTAGTGTTTTAGGGTTTTGGGTAGTGTTGTAGTGTTTGCGTAGTGTAGGGTCATGCTGGGGTTTAGTGTTTTAGGGTTTTGGGTAGTGTTGTAGTGTTTGCGTAGTGTAGGGTCATGCTGGGGGTAGTGTTTTAGGGTTTTGGGTAGTGTTGTAGTGTTTGCGTAGTGTAGGGTCATGCTGGGGGGTAGTGTTTTAGGGTTTTGGGTAGTGTTGTAGTGTTTGCGTAGTGTAGGGTCATGCTGGGGGTAGTGTTTTAGGGTTTTGGGTAGTGTTGTAGTGTTTGCGTAGTGTAGGGTCATGCTGGGGGTAGTGTTTTAGGGTTTTGGGTAGTGTTGTAGTGTTTGCGTAGTGTAGGGTCATGCTGGGGGTAGTGTTTTAGGGTTTAGGGTAGTGTTGTAGTGTTTGCGTAGTGTAGGGTCATGCTGGGGATAGTGTTTCAGGGTTTAGGGTAGTGTTGTAGTGTTTGTGTAGTGTAGGGTCATGCTGGGGGTAGTGTTTTAGGGTTTAGGGTAGTGTTGTAGTGTTTGCGTAGTGTAGGGTCATGCTGGGGGTAGTGTTTTAGGGTTTAGGGTAGTGTTGTAGTGTTTGCGTAGTGTAGGGTTATGCTGGGGGTAGTGTTTTAGGGTTTAGGGTAGTGTTGTAGTGTTTGCGTAGTGTAGGGTCATGCTGGGGTGTAGTGTTTTAGGGTTTTGGGTAGTGTTGTAGTGTTTGCGTAGTGTAGGGTCATGCTGGGGGTAGTGTTTTAGGGTTTAGGGTAGTGTTGTAGTGTTTGCGTAGTGTAGGGTCATGCTGGGGTGTAGTGTTTTAGGGTTTTGGGTAGAGTTGTAGTGTTTGCGTAGTGTAGGGTCATGCTGGGGGTAGTGTTTTAGGGTTTACGGTAGTGTTGTAGTGTTTGCGTAGTGTAGGGTCATGCTGGGGATAGTGTTTTAGGGTTTAGGGTTGTGTTGTAGTGTTTGCGTAGTGTAGGGTCATGCTTGGGGTAGTGTTTTAGGGTTTAGGGTTGTGTTGTAGTGTTTGCGTAGTGTAGGGTCATGCTGGGGGTAGTGTTTTAGGGTTTAGGGTAGTGTTGTAGTGTTTGCGTAGTGTAGGGTCATGCTGGGGTGTAGTGTTTTAGGGTTTTGGGTAGTGTTGTAGTGTTTGCGTAGTGTAGGGTCATGCTGGGGGTAGTGTTTTAGGGTTTAGGGTAGTGTTGTAGTGTTTGTGTAGTGTAGGGTCATGCTGGGGGTAGTGTTTTAGGGTTTAGGGTAGTGTTGTACTGTTTGTGTAGTGTAGGGTCATGCTGGGGGTAGTGTTTTAGGGTAGTTTAGTTGTTTAGTGTATGCTAAAGGCATATTCGTTCTAAAAGTTTTCGTTATTTTAATTTGCGGCCTAATAGTACAGGCGGGATTTCGTCATATATTCGCTAATCATACTTTCTATGGCAAAATGAACCCCCTCATTTTGTTCCTTTTTAAATTAAATGTTTTAAGAGTTACCACTTTATTCCAATCAATATGGCTTCAGGTGTGCCATAACTGTGTAATAAGTAGGACTGTTAGCACTCTAGTTGTTCTTTAGAACACTCTGGGACATTTTGTCATTGGGCTATAGTTGGGCTACATCTGGCTGATATTTGGGCTACATTTGTTTTTTTTTGTCTCTGGTGGCCATCTTTGGGCTACATTGGGCTACATTGGGCTACATTTGGGCTCCAACATATATATAGCCCAATGTAGCCCAATATATATTTTTCAAAGTTAATTTTCGTAAAAACCACTGGAGCCTATATCTTGAGACATAGCAAAGGCACATCGGGCTACCAGTCCCTACAATTTTGCCAAGTTTGGTGTAAATCCATTCAGCCGTTCAGGCTAAAAGTGAGGCCAACCGCCCTATGGAAAATTGCATGGGAAAAACACGTTTTGGGACCCCCTTTTTTCTCGGCCCCTCCATGACGAAACCCCCCCAAATTTTCAGGGGCTGCTGAGAAACAAAATGTTCCATTTTCCTGAAAATTTCAGCCAATTCTGTCCTCAAACGCTAAAGTTATTCGACATAGAATTTTCAAAAATCCCATAGGAAAAAAATCCTAACTATATATACCTACTGGCTATCGCCAGTAGGTAATATACATAGATATATATATATATATATATATATATATATATATATCTATGTATATATATATATATATATATATATATATATATATATATATATATATATATTCACTGAAAAAACCATAGGTTAGAGACCATATATAGTTAGGAATTAGCATTTACAAAACCTTGAAAATTCACTGAAAAAACCATAGGTTATAGACCATATATAGTTAGGGATTAGCATTTACAAAACCTTATTTTACTCGCACAAAACCATTGAAATTCGCATATATAGTTAGTTGCGCTAACTATATATCGCGCACCCGCAATCCACTGCTGATGATGTCACATATTACATCATTCATGACATGGTCAGTGACATCACTGATGACATCACTGATGACATCTCAAATGACATCACTGATGACATCACTGATGACATCACTGATGACATCACTGATGACATCATCCAGTGACTGTGTGTTTCTGTAAAGTTTAAATATGTTTGATATATTGAAGAATGAGTGGATGTATAAGTGTCTGGATGAAGGATTTAGTAGGTGCGTGACTGACTGTATGAGTGAGTGAATAAATGTGTCGTACTAAATGCATGGGTTAGTGACTAAACTGTCTGAATGTGTGCATCAGTATGTCTGTTGTGATGTAAACTGCTGCATGTGTTGATCATTAGCTATACGAGAGGCTATATGTGTTATTGATTGGTTGCCCAAGTATTTGTATGGGAGATTGAGTTTGTGTGTGAGTGGCTGGGAGGTGTGTGACTCTGTGCATAGATGTGTGAGCAGTTGATTCACTAGGTGTATGAGTTCAAGAGTGCATGTGGAAACAGCTACATGGGCGGTTGACTGTGTGCATGAGTGTATTGATGAGTGAATGGATATCTCAATGCTACATGTCATAGTAAGTACATATGTAAAACACAGTACATGTGAAAGTTGGCATATATAAATAACTGTGCATGAGAGCCACTGAATGTGTGAGTGGCTGTATGGATCATTGTGAACTTGTATCAGGGATTGTATAAGAGAGTAAATATGTGTTAGTATATGTTTGAATAAGTAAGGTGTGTATAACTGTATAGTTGAGGAAATGGAGGTGAGATTGTTTCTTTGCATGACTGACTAGGTGTGTGTGTAACTCCATGGATGAGTGACAGTGTGTGAGTGTCTGTATACACTGAGTGTATCTAAGGTTATATTAGAGTCTGAAGAGGTTCATCGTATTAGCACAAGAATGATGTCAAATGAGATGTCATCAGTGATGTCATTTGAGATGTAATCAGTGATGTCATCAGTGATGTCACTGACCATGTCATGAATGATGTAATATGTGACATCATCAGCAGTGGATTGCGGGTGCGCGATATATAGTTAGCGCAACTAACTATATATGCGAATTTCAATGGTTTTGTGCGAGTAAAATAAGGTTTTGTAAATGCTAATCCCTAACTATATATGGTCTATAACCTATGGTTTTTTCAGTGAATTTTCAAGGTTTTGTAAATGCTAATTCCTAACTATATATGGTCTCTAACCTATAGTTTTTTCAGTGAATTTCAATGTTTTTTTAATAGCAAATATCAAAAGCTGTCGAATGTCAAGTACGTGGTAAGTAAAAATATTTTCGTGTTTATGCACACTGATCTGCTTTGAATGCTGCCCCCCCCCCTCATTTCTATTAGGAGTACTCTCTCTTTGCAGATAGTGAAGGGTAGTTAACGCAGGCCTTTGCCCCCGTTGTAATCCGTCGTGCCTGCTTCTCTCTCCATTTGATTGATTGTTATCCAAGCATTTACTGTTTTAGAATTGGTTCTCTTTGGTTCATTCTCTATTTACAAACAAGCACAGAGTCGCAATACTCTGTTTAGTCTTTGCAGATAGTGAAAAATCGTGTAAAAAAACAAAAGGAATCAAGCAAAATCAGTAGGCCACTAATGGGATCTCTTTTTGACCTCGCTAAAATAGAAACATTAGGAACAACCCCTCATGAGAAATACGAAACTAGTGAGATGAACTGAGCTCCACACCATGATGGCTGCAAGACAGCTCGGCTCCGCCACCCACCCCGCCCAAAATAACGATAAACTCTATGCAAATATTACAAATATATACAACACACCAGCAAAGTAGCAGGGTAAAACATTTTATTAAATAACTATTTACATAACTATTTTATACTTTTTGTTGCCCGATCCGGCTAGCTCAATCGATCGAGCATGAAACTCATGCACTCTGATAGTTCAAAGTTTTGAGGAGTGCTTGTTAGACTGTCTGAAGCTTATTTGCACCTGCTACAGCTTCACTATTCTCAATGTAAGTGGGGGCTGTTTGAGGACGTGACTGCATTTGAAAACAATGTGATGCGGTGCCTCCCTGAACCGCTTGACGGAGGCCCCCGAGGGACGGTGTGATGGCGCGGACTCGGAAGGGGCGCTTGGCTCCGGCCCCCTCCCCAAGTCGTGTTGCCCTGGTGTGGCCTGAGATCGCCCCCGACATAGGTGGCCGGCTCCCGGGGTCAAGCGGAACTTTTTGCCTTTTGGTGACTCTTCCATTCTTGACCTTGTCCCACAATCCGTTTGACCTAAAGACACGCTGTAGTGGGGCGCCCCTTTACCGTTTCACTTGCCATTCCGCCCGCTTTTGCTACACTGTGCCTCTTCCGCTATTCAGCTGTTTACCGCCCGCTCTTGCGACTACAGCGTCTCGCTCACCATGTAGTTGAGTTGCTCCCGCTCTTGCGGTGCAGCGATAGGCAGCTGCCACAGGACTCTCAAAATGGCGGCCGGCTCTTCAGATTTGGGCGTGGTCCACTAAAATGGCCCTGCGACACCTTGGAACTCGAACGCTTGTCTGCAAGGGCTTGGGCTCCATTCTCGAAAGCGTCCCCTCAGCCTTGAAGATTCTACAAAAGTCTTGGGGGCCCCCGACTCCCGCAGGCTTCTGGTGGGGAGCGGCTGCCATGATTGCTCGTGGAATGGCCACGACGGAGCTACGAGATGGTGGTGCTCTCATGCTGACGCCAGCTTCAGTCTGAAACATCCAGAAACACTGTAGACTACCAATTCGATCAGTTCCGGTAGCGCCCCAACGTGACCCGGTAGAGAAGAACTTGCCCTCCCCTCTTTGACTGATGGTTCTTGTTGCCTGTCCCTTCTGTTGTCATTTAACAGAACTATTTAGCCTGCTGAAAGGGGTTGTGTTCCGACCGCTGGTTGGTGGAGACATTTTGACTATATTCTGGACCTGCGTTGTCGCGTAATGCGTCATATGACGCGCCGCGTTAGCGCATCCGGAAGTGCTCCGGTGCGCGAAGCGCAGCTTCCCGGAAGCGATCCGGGGCGCGGCGTGCAGCGCGTAACGTAAGCATAACAGGTCATGTGACTTGTCAATAAAACTTTTCATTGGTTCATTTTACTTTTCTTATTCTAATGATGAAAGGCTTGGTCATATGACCTAAAAATTACACTTTTTATTACTTTCGAACATTATTTTTTCTTAAACATATATGTTATAATGTTCCAAGCTAATGTACTTTCCCGGAAAATGTACAACTGTCCTGCAAGTAAAATATATTCCTTTTTCGAGAAAAAGGGCGTTTCTTCGTCCCATGACGGAGCCGTTGAGCAAAAGAGGCTCGGCCTGCTGTCTTAGTCGCCGATACGCCTGAATATCAGATTCTTATCGATCACTTTATGTTGCAGGAGTAGAAAACACAACAGCCCTTGACCATTTATCTTTACTGCGTTCCTGCGTATTATACCTTTTACCCTTCATGTAATTGGACTGCTTTATTTCACTTTCCTTTTACTGATTCGAAAACAGTGACTATTATTAAAAACTTTACCAATGTAAATACTACTACCATGTTTCCTTTTAAAAACCTTTATTGTGAAAATGTCAGTATACAAATACGGGCCTATAACCACGTGGGCCGGCCACGGAGCAAACTGTAATCGTATATGATGAGGAGACATTTACACTGTAGAGGAACGTAACGGGCGGGCCATTAGGTTGCAAGAACTAAGGTGTCTAACAGTTGCGGAATCGGTGGACGTACATTTTATAATTAAAATACGACAGGGCCAGTTACAATAAAATTATCTAGATATACATTTGCGGGCAAGTACCATGGGTGAGGTTAATTCGAACTTTCAATAGTACAGTAATCAATAACACATCAGAACTTAATATCAATAGGGATGTCGAAATATTCAATCAATTCTCGTCCCCGCCCGCCATGTGCTTCAAAACTGCATACGTATCTCGTGATATCAAGGTTGTGCAACCAGTACACAACAAGGAGTTACGAGTCCCATTTATTCCGGCGCCATTTTGGGCGAGGACGGGCAGGTCCAGGATATAGTCAAAATGTCTCCACCAACCATCGACTATGATGATGTTCATATGCTGTATTTATTAGAGTAACACTCATCTGTCCACATGAAATTAATTTGCCACAATCTAAACATGTCATTTTAATCTTTCAAAAGTTCTTCTGAATATTTGGGACCGTTTCCCTTGCCTCTGATGCTGTCAGTGCCACTTCTTTGGTGAATGTACTGGCAGGTCGGGGGTTGTCCTCCAAATCTCTCTTTTGTGCAGCACTATAATTAATCAGTGCCACCTCTCCATATGACGGTGCATGGTATAATTACCATAACTATATTTTTTTTCGGTTCTTCTGGAGAGTACATCGTGGCAGATGAGGCAGGTAACGTACCGGGCATTTACCTTTTTTGCATGTAGAGGAAAGGAAAAAAAAATTGAGCGTCCGAGTTCTAAGGTGTCCCAGGTCCATTTTAGTGGACCAGGCCCAAATCCAAAGAACAGGCCGCCATTTTGAGAGTCCTGTTGCAGCCGCCTGTCGCTGTAGCAGCAAGAGCGGGCGAAACTCAGCTAGACGGCGCTCCACTGCAGATGAAGTGCCTCAACCTGGAGAGGCGGGAGAGGCTCGTTTGCGCCGCCTCCCCCCCCCCATTCGGGCACCCCACGCCGTCTTTCGGCGCAGCATTGTAGGATGGCCACACCAGTGCGGCAACTTGCTAGACACCACCTCGGTGCCATCCGGATCTCGGCGCCCCACTGCAGATGAAGTGCCTCCACATGGAGAAGCGGGAGAGGCTCGTTTGCGCCGCCTCCCCTCCCCCCCCTTTCGGGCACCCCACGCCGACTTTCGGCGCAGCATTGTAGGATGGCCACACCAGTGCGGCAACTTGCTGGACACCACCTCGGTGCCAACCGAATCTCAGCGCCTTGTGGTGTCTTCCATTCCGAAAATATTGTTGGCAGCATTTTGAAAGGAAAAATAAACAGCCGTTTGTGGCCCTCACTACACCGTTCTCCTAGTGAGTCTCACATTGTTACAATTAGGAAGAATGTTGAAGAGTAGTATGTTGAAAATCTGAAGCCATTGTTCTACAAACTCTCAACCAGCCTTGGATGGAAAAATCCTGAAGAATGTACAAACTGAAAACCAGTTTTTGTCTGTATAGCATCAGCAGCAACGCTTGAGTCAGCTTTGTGTGAAGCCGCCATTTTGATTCAATCAATAGCGTCCCCCTGCACACATTCAGGGACCTGGTCGTGTCTTCAGGTCAAACGGATTGTGGGACAAGATGCACAAAGGAAAAGGAAAAAAGTTCCGCCGGACCCCGGGAGGCGGCCGCCTATGTCATGGGCGATCTTAGGCCACACCAGGGCAATAGTGAAGCTGCAGCAGGTGCAAATAAGCTTCAGACAGTGTTACAAGCGCTGCTGAGAACTCTCAACTATGACACCACCTCGGTGCCATCCGGATCTTGGCGCCTTGTGCTGGTTCCGGCCTATTCACACATCGGTCCGCTACTGACGCCACCTCACAGGCCAACGGGGCACCCCACGCCGACTTTCGGCGCAGCATTGTAGGATGGCCACACCAGTGCGGCAACTTGCTGGACACCACCTCGGTGCCATCCAGATCTCGGCGCGTTGTGCTGCATTCGGCCTATTCGCCGCAAGTGCGCACGCAACTCAGCTGCATAGCGAGTGAAACACCAAGGGGCGCCCCACTGCAGCCAAGGAACCTCCATCTTGGGGGCGACGCACAGCATCACATTGCTTTCCAATGCAGTCAGATCCTCAAACAGCCCCCACTGACTGACGCCAACTCACAGGCCAACGGGGCGCCCCACGCCAACTTTCGGCGCAGCATTGTAGGATGGCCACACCAGTGCAGCAACTTGCTGGACACCACCTCGGTGCCATCCGGATCTTGGCGCGTTGTGCTGCCTTCGGCCTATTCGCACATCGGTCCGCTACTGACGCCGCCTCACGTGCCAACGGATTTTCTACGCTTTTTATAGCCCTATGCCGCATAACAGGTCATGTGACTTGTTTATAAAACTTTTCATTGGTTCATTTTACTTTTGGTTTCCTAATGATGGAAGGCTTGATCATATGACCTAAAAATAACACTTTTCATTGGATTAAAACATTTTTTTTTCCCAAACGATGAAAGCCCCACCTTGTTTCTGGATGTTTCAGACTGAAGCTGGCGTCAGCATGAAAGCACCACTATCTCGTGGCTCCGTCGTGGTCATTCCGCGAGCAATCATGGCAGCCGCTCCCCACCGGAAGCCTGCAGGAGTCGGGGGCCCCCAAGACTTTTGTAGAATCTTCAAGGCTGAGGGGACGCTTTCGAGAATGGGGTCCAAGACCTAGCAGACAAGCGTCCGAGTTCCAAGGTGTCCCAGGGCCATTTCAGTGGACCAGGCCCAAAAAGGAAAGAGCCTGCCGCCATTTTGAGAGTCCTGTGGCAGCCGCCTATCGCTGCACCGCAAGAGTGGGCACAACTCAGCTGAATGGCGGATTTTGGCACAGTGTACCAAAAGCGGGCGGAATGGCAACTGAAACGGTAAAGGGGCTCCCCACTACAGCAGACGAGCCTCCACCTGGGGAGGCCCGTTCACGCCGCCTCACCCCCCCCCCCGGGGGCGCCCCACGCCGTTATTCGGAGCAGCATTGTAGGATACCAAAACCAGTGCGGCAACTTACTGGACATCACCTGGGTGCCATCCACATCTCAGCGCGTTCTGCTGCCTTGGGACTATTCGCACAACAGACCGCTACTGACGAGGCCTCCCCCCGCACCCCCCGGGACGCCCCACGCCGTTTTTCGGAGCTGCATTGTAGGATACCAAAAACCAGTGCGGCACCCAGGTAACATCACCTGGGTGCCGTCCAGAACTCAGCACGTTGTGCTGCCTTGGGACTATTCGCACAAAACACAGCTACTGACCATTGTTGCTTCTTTTTTCAAAAAAATGTTTAAATGTATTTACTGTTTTTGTTACGTTGTATATATTTATAAGTTATTAAAGTTTTCTAATCCTACTACTTTGTTGGAGTGCTATATATTTTTAATGTGACACATAATTGTAAAAACTTTGATGTACAAAGAGGCATCCCTGGAATCTTCCGCTTCAGGCTCGGTCCCCTCCCCAATCACAATACAGGATGGTTTTCAGATAGTAGGAACGCGTGTGGTGTGACGGATCTCATCGGGTGGGGGCCTTGATCTACTGTAACTCCTTTGAAGAGGGGTGATTCTTTACAGCTGGGGCCATAAACTACATCTGCAAGGCTAGGTTATAGCCTGGGACCGGCCTGGACAATCGGACACAGAGGAAGAGGAGTGTCAGAGGGTGCGGTAGTGAATAGGGCGAAAGGGAGGTGTCGGGCGGGCACAGGGTGTGATTCTCAAGGAAGAGCAGCGCAGATGGGGGGAGGTTTATTGCCCATGCATAAGACAGAGAGCGGGGGTGACCAGTGCCTGGGGGAGATGCTTGCGAGGGTGGGGAGCCATGCTGAGGATCGACAGCGCGCAGAGAGTGGGTCTGGTCAAGGCATCTAAAATGGCTGCCGTGCACGACAAAAGTGTGGCATTTGAAAAAAGGCAAGATGGCGCAGACAATGTTTTTCAACACTTCCTGATTTCCTTCGAATCGAACGTTAACAGACGTTATCTCTCCCACACTACCGGTCCCCCTGGGCTTAAACGCCGAGATGGTAGGGACTGCATCCCGTGGAGATAGGCCGAGACGTCACTCAGCAGAAAAAAAAAAAAAAAGTCTATAAACATACAATAAGTTAAAAGTCAATCATTCTTGTTTCCTTGTAGTACGCTCCCCAGTCCGCTTTCCGTTACGCGTACCGGGCGCACCCCACGAAAAAAACCGATTATATTTATTTATTTATTTTTGCCCCGCGGGGCCCTTTTAAAGCCTCCACATCAAACCTAGGGGGTCAGGGAGGATCTACTATGCCCCCTTATGGTAATTTCCCCCTTTGTTTTGGCCTCCTCTTGTCTCTCGATCCTACCGAGAGACAAGATGGCGGCCGCTCCGGACTGTTTAGAATGTTGACAGACACCGGAGAGCCAATCAGCTTCGCTTCGCGAAGTTCCGTTACGCGTCAAGTACGCGAACCGGAGCGCTACCCGGAGCGCTGTTAAAGATATATATCTTTTTTTTAACGTTAATTTCTCAAAATCCACTGGAGCACATATATTGAGACCTAGCAAAGGCACATCGGGCTAACAGTCCCTACAATTTTGGCAAGTTTCGTGCAAATCCATTCAGCCGTTCGGGCTAAAAGTGAGGCCAACCGCCCTATGGAAATTAACATGGGAAAAACGCGTTTTGGGACCCCCCTTTTTTCTCGGCCCCCCCTTGACGAACCCCCCCAATTTTCAGTGGCTGCTCAGAAACAAAATGTTCCATTTTCCTGAAAATTTCAGCCAATTCCGTCCACAAACGCCAAAGTTATTAGACATAGAATTTTCAAAAATCCCATAGAGAAAAAATCCTAACTAAATATACCTACTGGCGACCGCCAGTAGGTAATATACATATATATATATATATATATATATATATATATTTATGTATATATGTATATATATATATATATGGATTGAATCCTGGTTCATCAATATTCAAAAACAGGCACCGACTCCTTGGGTTTCAGGATCAAAGAAAAGTAATAAAAAAACGACCACACGCGTTTCGGCGGACAAGTCCGCCTTGTTCACTACATCTGATTACACCAAAGAAGTGAGCTTATTTATAGGAGAGTCAACTAACCAATGAAAGGTCAGGTGGTGAACTTTGGAAAACATGTGACTTGTGAAATAGACATGGAAGAGTTCTATACTGTAATTGCATGTCATGTTGAACATTTTTTAAAACATGTAAATAATTTTACTTTTAATTTTTTCAAAGCTGTTTCTTATGTGCTGCATGCTGTACACGAAAATGCATTTTGGCCTATTGTGGTGAGAGGTATTGTGTTTTTGGGGGCCCCCCTGAGGCAGCATTTGTGATCAGGGTGTGTACGTGCTGGGACAGACATAGATAACATGAAAACGCGGCATAAAACATTTCATGCGCGCACGTGTTCTGTAATCTCTCCAGTCTGCCCTGTCCTGTTACTGTTGTCGTTCGCCCGCCTGCCCTGTTATGCTGAAGGTTCATGGCAAGTTATGTGAGAACTGGCATTTGAAACGTGGTGAGTTTCACTTGTAGTTGTGTACGGCTTTGTTTGCAAATTAGACCACAATGTCGGTAAAACTGCCAATTGTCCGGGAAACTTGATTACTTCAGATTGGGGGTATTATTGCATGACGCATGGTGGTGTGGGCCCATATGTCTGGAGCGCTGCCTTATTTATGAGGGGCTTAGATTTATGTTCCGCTTATGTTGAAATGCCAAAACGGGGAAAACCTTGTAGTTTCTGAGTTGTTTCAGACTGCTTGTACTCAGTTTTCCTCTTGATTGGTTGTCCTGCCGTAGTATAGCCCCTGTGGGCGTTAAAATTAGAGCTGCGGCGGATACCTTGTGTGTTATAATGGGGCCCTTCATGTGTTTTTGGATCCCAGGTGCGTTTGTGAGGCGTCCGTGTGGGATAGCCGCATGTGGTGGAGGGGCTTAGTGGTACAGCCTGTCATACCTAAACAAGTATCTGTATTTGTGTATGAGTGACTCTTCCTAAGTGGTGTGCGAGTGACGTGAAGTGGGTTAGTGGTTTACCAAAACATGCCAAAAGGAAATAATTTTTAAAGTAGAAGTGAAATAAAATAAATTTAAAAGGAAAAAGATGGTGAAATAAGATGTTCGCAAATGAATGGGTTACTGTTGCAGCGCGAGGAGGCCTGAAAGGATCAGTAAGAGAGTGCGTATCCTTTACAGATGTACGCTTAATGCTTCATCTGCATTGAGTCCATTAGGGATTTTGCTATCTAATGTAATGATGTAATTGGATTCTAGTCTGCGTAGTGTTTGTTGTCTGTTGCCCCCTCTGGTATTCTGTGTAACACTGTCTATCACATAGTATGTTAGGTCTTCTGCTTTGCCATTGAGGTGGGAGTTAATATGTCGTGCCACTGGGTAGGTCTGGCCATCATTGGTGATAGCCCTGGGGTGTTGCAGGATTCTAAGGTGTACCGGATGGATTGTGCTTCCTACATACAATTTGTTGCAGGTGCATTTGAGTACATAGACCGCAAAGTCAGTCTTGCACGTGTAACGCCCTCTTATTACAAACAGTGATTTTCTGAGCGGAAGGTGGACCGTCTTGGTATTTGCCCCGTGTTTGCAAGCCTTGCATTTAGAGCATTTGAAGAATCCCGTCTGGGCTTGAAGCCAACTCTTTTGTGTCTGTACTGTGGGAGCATTTTTGACTAGTTCTTGTCTCAGAGATGTGGCCCTGCGGAATGTCAGTAGTAAATGTAAATGTAAATGTAAATGTACATGTATTTATATAGCGCAAATCACCGACACGGTATCTAAGCGCTTGCTTAGGGAACCCGTCCTGGTATTCCCCTGTGAGATACCCCGGCAGGGTGTCCACAAGGTGAAAGCCAGGCATCCCGCCGCGAGGGGCCGTAGTGGAGATTAAGCAAGCTATTGCCCAGAGTCGCAGAGTGTGACCCCGTGAGTCGAGTAGGCACCGGAGCGAGAATTATCGAGTCCGTGGAATTTTAGAGCCCGAGCCCCGCCGAGGCGGGGAATCGAACCCTGGTCCACGGCCGATCTCAGCTTCCGGGTCTGCCGCCTCTAACCACTGAGCCACACTTCTGACAGCTTTGCCTAGTTTGGACTTCTGCCTTTATTGCAATGCTCTCTGCAGCCCCCAACAACAGGTACATTAATAGTTGGTGGTACTTCTGCGCCTCTCTGGGACACCATAAGAACTTAAATATTTAAAAAGAAAACCCACACATGGTATTATGATGTACTCCAGGAGGAGTGCAGTAAATATATATTGAGCTACTTTGTTGCTTCCTATAATGAAGCAGCAAAGCTGCAACTTTTTCTAGGGCACCCACAGATTTGTTATTAATAGGGTGCACACAGCTAAACCCTGCCACTTCATAGTGTGTGCAGCGGAGCCCACCTGAATGTATAGGGTGGGCAATGCCATCCAATGTGTCCTTCCTTTGCATCCTAGGATTGGAGGTTGGATTCCTTGCTACCCGTGCCAGCCCAAGGGCTTTCACCACCACATGGAGGGGGCCATACACAGGCCCCCATTACCAAATTCAATAAAAAAATAATACATCACCGACCTCATATGCTCCCCAACACTCTGGTCCTGCTCAGGGACATTAAAAGAAAAAAGGGTTGGAGCTCCTTTTAATGTTTTGTTTATTTTTATCCCAGTACCGAAAAAACATGTTTAGATTTTGGCTCCCTTCAGGACCACCCAACAAGGCCTATGGGGTTAAAGCAGCCTAATTTTTATTCATTTCAGTACATGGGGTCTTCATTTCTCAAAGACCACAGGACAGATTTACACCAAATCACAAAAGGCTTGCTCATTATCTTTCTGCCAAATTTAATGTAATTCTGTCTTGTTTTGGCTGAGTCTGTATCTAAAGTTCCTATGGGAAGTTGCATGGGAAAAGCACTTTTGGGAGTACCTCTTTTTCACAGCCACCACTTGACGGATCATCTCACAAGTTTTAGAAAGGATCTGAGGTGGATAAACCTTTTTCAAACGATGCATCAAATTGCTCCTTTTCTATGGAAATATGGTCCTAACTATAACTATGTTGCTCAAATGTGACTTGACATTAAAAAAAACAAGGCGTTTTTTGGCAAAACAGGAACTGTGTTTTGATTAAACAATTTGGCTGGGAGCACAGTTACAGAAGAGGGTCTGAGGACTGTCTCAAAGTACAATCAGATCAAGACTTTCTACAGTATTTGGGTATCATAAAAATACTTCTGGAAATCCTTGTTTGTTTAGTAAAAGAATACGGGCCTTGTCTGTAGAGTCATAAATAAGGCCCATGATAGCAAATGCAGGTGGGCATCAACCTTGCGTGGACTCAATGTGTGTCAGTGGGTAACTAGTCCAGTTGTCCAGAACGAGGGACATGTGATCACTGTGTGTACTGTGTGTGCTGTGTCCTGATTGGATATGTGTTCCTAACTTCATGTGGCATGTGACTTTAAGGTGTTTTGGGAAGTGTGAACCCCTCCCGCCATGTGTGCTTTATTGGGGCCAATGTACCAGGACCATTGTGGTGCCACTGTGCTTATATGAGGATGGACCCGAGTTTCATTTGTTTGCCGGCAATGACCTGTCAATCAGACAACTCATGCCTAGGTCACAGAGCCTGCCTGACCATGTATTTTGGATTCGGGGTTGGTGGAGAGTTCATGACGAGCAAATTTGATAATAGCAATCTAATTTTGTTTGTATATGCAAGTGCATAATTATAAGCATTGGTTAAGGGATTACGGCTTTAACCAGAAAACAGTATTAACATCATTGATGTGTATTCAGTCACCGTCATGCATGATCATGTCAGCAAGTAGTTTCTGAGCAAACATAATGCAGGCACACACTGATCAGCATCTTGAACTGGATAATTGTAATGCTGTACCAATAAAATATCTGTCCCTACTAGGTGCAGTGCTTTCTTTGTAATGACCATATGTTATGTTCAATGATACTGCTAAAGATTATTTATAATGACCTCCTTAAACTTTGTATAGATCTAAATAAATGTTATATAAGCAAAGAAGGGCCACACCTTCTCGTACCTGGCCCCTATAGCCTGGAACGACCTCCCACAACACATTAAAGCCTTCTCCTCTCTTCTTGACTTTCACAAGATGTTGTAAATCCTGGCCTTTGGATTAAGCCCTGAGGGTTAGCCTCACACCTGCTGCAGAACGCCTGGATACCCTCACGGATGATTAGCACTCTATAAAAACACTGATAAGATACCAAAGAGTTACTGCTGCAACATTCTCACCAGCCCACTGTTCAGTCCTCAGGGAACTCTGAAACCAGCTTACTGGCATGTGGTGACTACAAAAGGGCAATACTCATTACCTTTATATACACTGTAGCTTAAAGGTCATGTCTGAATAGCAATTGATCAAATGAACTACCCAGCACAACAACACATTACTGAATATACAACTGCTGATGCTTTACCGATTACTAATTCAGTCTTTCATTGCATTACAGATTTCCCGTTAGCAAGTGGGCCTATTGGCAAAATCAGCCCGTTTGCAAATGGGAAAAAGCCTTTTGGGATGTATCATCCCAAAAGGCATTCGCAAAATAGGTAATCCCAATTTTTGCAATTACCTATTTTGTGATTGCATTTAGGGAATCACAATTTGAAATTCCTTAAAAGCAATGCAGGAAGCAAGAAAAATTGTGACCTGGCTTTAAGGAATCACAAATTCCTTTAAAAATTCACTTTTTAGCATTTTTCTAAGTGGCATGTAGCACACATACATGCACTTGGGGCATGTATGTGCGCCACATGTGCACACATGCATATTTTAGGGGTGCAACAAGGTGTCCTCTTGGTACCCTTGCGCCCTTGAAATTGCATGTTCAATTTCCAAGTACCTATTTGGTACTCGCAAATTGCGAATGCAATCCTATTCATTACCTCTAGGCCCATAGGAATATATGGGAAGGTATTCCCTAATAGTGAAGCGCAATTTGCGATTTGCTATTAAGGAATACGTAGGAATCGCAATTTGTTTTGCAAATCCTACAACCATTTGCATTTTGCAATTCTTAAATAGCGATTCGGTAAAATTCGCTATTTAAGAATCGCAAAAGCAATTCTTGAAACAATAGAATCTAATTTGTTTAAGCCATGGCTACTGTGCATCATGATTATGTACTTGAGAAAGTACTTAAAGGAAAAGAATCCCTGCTTTTCTACCATGTCAGTAAATGAATGTACAGTGGTATCAAAATGAGGGTGACTGACAAACGGATATAGCCAGGTCATTAAAAAAGAATTGTAGTGTAGTTCCTATTATCCCAATAGGCTCTGCGCATTGGAATAATATCTTCAATAGTATAGACGTAGGACAGAGGTTAACTAGGTCTTCTACTGTCGATATTAGACTTAAAGTTATGTGTGTGCCAGCTAGCTCAGAGTTCACTAGAAACTTTCTCGAATAGACAAGGAGGAGTTTAACCTCCCTGGATAGACAAGAAGGGATTTAGTTTCTGACAACCATAGAACATGACAACTTTGCTCTCCCCTAATCAAGAGTGTATCTCTAGAGTCGTGTGAAAACAAAAGACAACTTATTTTACTCAGTCAGTTCAGTGCATTCTTAGTTTCACCAGATTGTAGAGAAAAGGAAGAGACGGGCGTGTTCAATAAAAGATGTTATTTATTGATCAGTCTCTTTTCTCATACAAGAGAAATGAATCGCTATTATTGCAATACTTATAGTTAAGTAAAGTGCATACAGTAATAACAGAATTATAAAATAATACTGTAAAAGCATTGATATGGTTTCTTAGCCATATGATACTTAAAATGGATAAAATAGATACATACATATATACATTGACTAATCGTACTCAACTGGTGCTTCTAACTACGCCTACCCCAATGTACCTGACCTAAGACTAATACGTGGCGGGAGTAGATAAGTAGCAGTTTAAGTTAAGTTTGCTTTGCCAAGGGTCTGCTTCAAGAATTCTCTACAAAGGATGATTCAGTTCAGTACCTGGGATTTAGAAGGCTGGAGGGCTGGTATCTCTATCTCAGGTCTTGATATTCCAGCTGCCTGCGAGGGCGGCTTGGAAGCGCCGGAGCTGGATTTCTCGGCAGGAGAAAAGGCAGCGTCTCTCTCTCAGCGCGTCAGAAAGGAGGGGCAGCGTCTGTGGGCTTCGCTGTCAGCTGGGCTCCTCGGCAAGTCTCGCTGCTCCAATCTTGTCACCACCTCGTGTGTTTGCTTAAGGCAATGTCGGTATTATTTATACCTGAAAGGTGCCGGGATTGACGTAAGGATGGACATAAATACGTCAATAAGGATGTCATACGAACTGGTCGTTTGCACATTCTTTACTGAAGTTCTCGGCTAAATCAAAACAATGGCTGTGGGGATTTCCCAGGTCGTGGTAGGTTTGATTTGTTTTGAGAACACCGTATGCCTATTAGGGGGCTGGAGAAATAGTACTTGCCTAATGAGATGGCATGCGTTATGACCTAATCAGATAACGGGGCTTCTGTGCCGTTGTGTGGCTAATCAGATAACGGGTTTCTGTGCAGTTGAATGGCTGCTAGTTAATTATTAACCAGACAAGGGTCAGAAATAGGGGGATCGATACAGTACCCATAGTAAATACACCACACCCACTCCACGTAATCTATGTCCATATTTACAAGTCTAGGCATAGTAAACAAAACTAGTAGTGCATGTGTATACCGAACCACCCCAAAATACAATCATTTGCATAATGAAATTTGGAAATGCGAAACACACGAAAAGATGAGTATAGTTACTATATGCACTTCAAGCAGTATAATAATGCTAAATCTAAACGCATATTTTGAAATCAGCATGAACGAAATGCGGAAATTACACATGAAATGGCTCTTAATACAGAATAAAAGGTCGAGACCCTCTCATCACAAAAATCATAAATACTTATGAACATGCTAGAGGGTAGCTAATGTCTCTAGAGTAGCTAAATATAGAAATGTTGTTCTCTAAGAATAGTTTTACTTTAAGCAGAAGATAAGTGTCCCAAAAAATCGTAAATATTTTTGGAAATGGAAGGGGAGAAAAAATTGTCTCGCTCTCCGAAAAAACTGGTGAGAAAATTTCTTATTGCTTTATTTTCAAAATTGAAGGCCAAATTCAGGGTGTAGGGAACGCCGTGCACTAGTTTGCTCAAAGTCATTCTTTCTGCTCTGGTGAAAACATCATATTGTTAAGACTTTCGAAAAAACTGTCAACTGCTTCTTGCGAAAGTTCCACTAACTTGGAAAAATTTTGTAACATGCATTCATGAGCATGATTGCCTTCATTGATGTTTCGATCAGCATAGCTGACAGAAGGTCGTACCTGATCGATGCTGCTTTCATCTTGTACTTCACAACTCTTCAATCGTAGTGGTGAAGTCTCCACGAATGCCGTCATCAGGATTGGTAGCCGCTGGGGACAGCACAATGCATGAGCCGTTACCGGACCCAACAAAGTCTCTGCGTCCATTGGCATATCCGATTGTAGTGTCAGACAGGTGTCCAACACGCATTCTTCGCCGCATAGCAAGCACCTTAATACAGGCATAACACAACTTTGCCACATCGGTCTGAATGAAAGAAACCAAGTCATGTTCAAATCTCGTAGCCGTGCTAGTCCAAGGACTTTAGTTATGCGGTCCCGGTAGCCAATAGCTCGGATTGTTTCTTCCATTATCACTGGTGTCTTGTCTGTGACGTGGTTTGCCATAGCGAAGTAACAGGATCAAAAATAGGATGCCTGCCACTAGTCCCAAAAGGAGAGGAAGTCCGCCAAAGATGGAATGGACAAAATCAGGAAAAATACCCAGGATGGCTTTGAATGGGGTTAAAGCTCCCGAAAACACTGTCTTAAATACACTCGCGATTCCGCTTGTATCAGAAATATTTAAGATTTCGCTCAGTATTTCTGCGAAATGTATGGGGGAATTGGTTGATAACAGTGAATGAATCTCAGCAGTTGTCCTTGCAACTTGGAGATCATACGTTTCTTTTGATGACGTTAACATAGTTGGCGTCTGTAGGAGCACTGTCTTCATTCTGCTTAAAGTATCAATTCGAATAGTAGAAATTTTCAAACTGGGCCACAACCTTGCCTCCCTGTCTCGGGCATCGTTCGGGAACAATACTCGTTCACAGCAAATGACCTTCTTAGTCACGGTTATGAGATAAGGTTTTCCGGGCAGCAGACTGCAACATCTGCGATCTACAATTAGAATGTAACTCCCGTTCGAGAGTCTCTTAAAGAATGGTTCTATTTGTGTTGCAGGTGTGCCTAGCAGGTGACATGAAAGGTTATTTGAGTTCCCTTCACATGCTCCATGCAAACTAATACCCTGACACAGAAGTGTACCGCTTAGTGACCTTGCACAATTATTGCCACTAAGAAACACATTCTGGCCTTTATTACTAACACATGTGTGTGTATAGGGCAAGTTCCATGTTGACTTAATGTACCCTTTACCCAACCTTTCATACTGGCCTGCCTGTATATATTTTTGGCAGTATTGAAACTGGAAAGTTGTTATCGGAATATTTATTATCCCATGTATTATCCATTCAATGACAGGTCGTTCTGACATTGTCAATGGTAATCTCTCCAGTTTTTCAATGCTCAGAATTGTATAGTCAGCACCCTTCTGTGCCAAACTGATTTGTTTATCAGTAAGGTTAAAGATATTAAATAGTGACGTTGTGTTGATTAAACGCCAAGGCACATAGCCTGAACGCAGATTTTGTAACGTCCAGCCAAGTTGCACAATAGAACGCAATTGGGACTGACCGTGTTGTAACATCAGTAAGTCTTGCGATATTATATCGATTGCTGAAGACACAATACTGTCCAGTGAATATATTCTGGAGGACAGAGTCATTAACCCATTGTCCACGACAGAAAGTGATTTTTCCAAATTAATACGGTCAATTTCCCGTATTTTTTCTGCTGTCTCAATTTGAGTTACTTACCAAACTTCATTGTAAGCTGCATATATAGAGGCCGCTATGAAACGTTTTTGGCGCTGTTTGCGTGGTCCCATAATGAAATCACGCAAGTCAGCACCCTCTTGAAGTAAAGTTAGGTGTTGCTTAATTTCTGCCAGTGTGGATGTTTGTAGCCATTGAAGGCAGAGCTTGCCCACACTGTAAGTAGTTACTATCCCTGGATGTTGTCTTTGGGAATATCTAGGGTCTGGCCTGGTCAATTTGAACCCCTGTATTTTGTTCAGGAATCTGTCTTGACAGTTATTAGTGTCTGAGGGCCAGATCAACCATTGTTTCCAATCAGGATGTGTTCTGTTTTGGTTTAAAATATGGTTCACGTCTATCTCAACATCTATAGAGCTATTACTGTTCGTTGTTGGCTTTGGAATAGACGGTTTGTTTAAGTCTTTGATTTTGGCTAAGCCAAGACAGGTAGTTTGTTGAATGGTGTCATTCAAAAATATAATTTGTTCTGGGATCATGCAGCCTCTGAACAATGATTCTATACCTTGTACTTGCCAATCTTTTGTACCACAAACAGTTTTTGTTTCAATGTTACTGTTCTAGAAACCAAAACCAAATGTATTCATTTGCTCAAAAAACGAATCTGAATATATCAATTTTGTGTTTGTAAGCATGGTCTTCATGCCTGTCTTATTCGACAATTTGAAATAAAATGTTTCTGCATTACTTGTGTTAAACCCAGAAAAGTATAAATATTTATCATCAATTGTTTTAGAACTACCCTTTGGAGGAGTAGCACAATGTTCCCATTGGTTATAATTTAAAACATTTCTAGTTTGTGCAGATTTATGGAGATAATGGTTACCATAGTGGTTATAGCAGAACATTTGATCATAATTAGACGAACCCTGCAAATAATCATGTTCTGTAAATTTAGCAGACATTACTAGGTCAGACATCATGTCATTAATACTTTCAAAGTCCCAATCATCAGCAAATGTGCTAGGTTTTACAAAGTCACTTAACGAGATCTTAAATTGGTGTGGATACTTCAGGATTTCAACCGGGCCATAGATTTCATAATCAGTATTGTCCCATGCTACACCGCCTGGTATAGGGTTGGCTGTGAAGTTCACTGAAGAAAGTTCTCTTTTCTTTACGTGTGAAGATGTGTGTGGTTTAAGGACCAAGTTGATTTTCTGGCTTGCTGTGTCCATTTTAGCATATTTTCCCTCAATGAAATGTCCCAAGCATAGTACCATGATGAGCCAAAGTATGAGGATAAATGCACCTAATGTCACCCAAATTTCAATCCATGGAGAAGTCAGATAGGTTCCCTTTAGTTGATGAAAAAGTTCCTTTGCTTTGTCTTTAAAAGTTTTTGTTGATGGCTGTACTTCTGGTTCGCTTTGTTCTTCTGAAGAATCATCGAAATTGATGAAGTAGCCGGATGCCGTTCTGTCAATTGTTCCAATTGTTTCTGGATTACTTTTTGCTTTAGGATTTTGCTTTGTTTCATTAGTAAAGTCTGTAGTTACATCATCGTAGGTTGTTGTTTCTTGATGAAAAGCTTTTATTTGGGTTTTAAGAGGTTCAAGTTCCATTGCTTTGTTGCATAGTCCTTGTTGTTTCACTGTAGATTTTCCAAATGTGATCAGTCTTTCAGTTTGAACCTCTGTTGATGTAGCAAACTTTGGTGTTCTGCTACTTCTTGGGAGTCCACTTGGCCTACTATTTGTTATCGGCCACATGATTGTGGTTTAACCATGTCGATGGATATGACTCGGTTCTCCTTTTTACCAGCAAGGGGCGGTAGTACTACTGATCTTGTCCCGTTGATAGACAAGACAGGAACTGCTTTTCTGTAAGAAGGCCCAAATTCCTTCTTTACCGCGATATTTTCTCTGACCAGATCCCCGACTTTTGGAATCCAGACAGGCCTTGCTGGGACAGGTGGTTTTTCTTCAGTGGTTGTTGGCTGCTGTTTCAACTTTATGTTGCTCAGGTCTTTTCTTGTTTAATTTAAGTCCTGTAAAATAGCCAAGCGATCTTTGATATCAAAGCATTTTTCTTTAACCACTGAAGTCTGACTATCTAAGTCCTGGATTAACATTCTAGTCCCAAACAATAGTTCGTACGGACTGAGTCCTTTCAGAGAATTTCTTGGCAGGTTATTTAGACTAAGTTGGACACTTATTAGATGTTTGACCCACCCAGCTCCTGAACCTAATACCTTTGCTGTTATAGATTGCTTTATGCCTTGGTTTTTTCTTTACACCATCCCGTTTCCCTCAGGAAGGAAGTGAGAAGAGTCCCGCAATGCAATGTTCATTCTGGCCAGGCACCCCCCACAAGCTGTTTTAGAGCTAAAGGAAAGATTTTGGTCAGAACGTAACATGCTTCTAGCGTATATGCCATTTTAGACTCGCAAATCTTTGTATAACAGTTCCGACGTCAGCCGAGAGTTGGGGTCTACATTATAAGTGAAAATAGCCTTTACATGTTAATGTGACGCATTATTCATACTGGGTTTTTATTCTATTGTCGATTTGATACTTTATGGAGTGAAACGCCATGATATTAAACCGTTTCTCTCGCCACTGCAATCTCTATTGCAGTCTGGGAAGTTTTTTACAAAAGTGTGATGATGCAGGCTCATGCCTGGCCACCAGTACACTGATTGTAATTCTTCCAGAGAATCTTTTAGCTTAAGGTGTCTGAGACCCTCACCCATATGTGCGTCTGCTATTAACAAGCCTCTCCTGTCCGTGTTTGGAATTACTCTATCCCCCACTCCAGGGATTCGAGCAAAAGGGACTGAGTTTGCATCGATTATGTATGTATAATTGAGTGGATAGTTGATCGGTAATGCTGAGCAGTCGCCTTTTGATGACGTTTTTACTGCCAGCACAGTTTCACCGTCAATGTATTTTACTGCATGCTTTTTTGTAGCTACGGAAGCGATTTAGTTGCTACCGCTGTGGCTGTCTCAGCCAATGAATTCCCTGCAACGTGAACGCCATCACGCTGATGACTCAGTGAATGTATCACGTGAGTTTTTGGTAGTTCTTTCTGTAAATGAACTACTTGTTCCCAAAGCACTTTTTGCTTTATTGGTGCACCTGTGTCATCTTTGTAACCGTTTTGAATCCATTTCTGTAAATCGTTATTGTATGATTTGACGCAGTAATACGAATCGCACACTATAAGTGTCGGGAATTTGCGATCGGCATTATCTAGCGCCATTTTTAACGCTATTATTTCAGTTTGTTGTTCTGAATTATTTTCTACTGAGTGTGTTTTTGTAAGTAGAGGTCTTAATTTACCTCCGCGCCACACTTCTTTTACAATTTCGCATGTGGCATTGTAAGCCAGCTCTCCCCAAACTGAGGGTTGAGCATGTCCGTCTGTATATATTATACAGGCGTACTGTCGTAAAGGCAGAATGTCAATTGGCAGAGGGTATTCTCTTTCATATTCTAGATATTTTAATTCTTTCATTTCCGGGTCAAAATAGTATTTTACTTTGTCTGTAGCAACAGAATTTACCCATTGTATCCATTCTGGATTCAGTGCCGTTGTCGGTAAATTACATGGTGTTGTTAATGCCTCAAAAGCTGATACTGCTGTTCTGACTGTAACCTGTCTACCGTCTGCTTGGTATTTTTCTTTTGCTACAGCTGTTTGAACCGCATGAACAATGTTTTCCTTGATGCTGAACCTTTTTTCAGCTTCTGTGTACAAATGTGATTTGTATGCAATTGGTACCTTCTCTCCCTCATTAGAGGTCAGGTATGTGAATCCGCATCTTCCTGGGATGACTCGAATCACAAGGTTGCGTGTGTTGTCACGTGTTTGTAATTTTGTTTTAACTAACATATCTGTTTGTAAAGATCTCAAAATTTCTGTGTGTTTTTGAGTCCAATTGATTCTTTTAAAATCTGGTTTTATAAGATCATAGAGAGGTTTAACTCTCTCTGCATAATTTATAATGTAAGTTCTTCCGAAATTTAGGAAACCGAGAATTGATTGTAAGTTTTTTAGTGTTCTAGGTGCTTGGATTACAGCACATTTCTCTAGGAAATTGTCAGCCAGGCTTTTGCCTTCACTTGATAGTTCATATCCTAAAAACAGGACTGTTAGATGGGCAATTCTTGACTTTTTAAAGTTGAATTTGTAACCCTCTGCTGCGAACCCAAGTATTATGGTGTTCACTCTTTTCAAGTGAGTATCCAAGTCATCATCTGTTAGATAGATGTCATCTACATAAGATAATGCCTCATCATCATATATTTGTAGTAACTCTGTTACTCTTGCTGAGAATAATCCTGGGCTGTTCTTAAACCCCTGGGGCAAACGACAAAAAATTTTTTGGGCGCGCCATTTATTGAGAACGCGGTCAAATATCTGCTTTCTGGTGCTATATTTTGACAGAAGAATCCATTAGAGATGTCTAATGTTGTTTTGTATTTTTTGCGCACTATGTTATTCATTAGTGCAGCACTATGCGAGTTTTGTACTGCAAAGGTTTTGCAACATGAGTTAAGGTGTCTGTAGTCCAAAACAAGACGATATGAATTGTCTGGTTTGGAGACAGGAAACAAAGGATTATTCATTTGTGAGGTGCAAGTTTCAATCACCCCCTGGTATTCAAGTTGATCTAGGATCTCTTTTACCCGTTTTTTAGCTTCTTGCTTTATTGGGTACTGCCTCTGAGCAGTAGGTTGTGATTTTAACTGGATTTTGTGAGGAGGAGAGTCCTCATCCCATCCCACATGGTTTTTATATAATGCAGGAGCTTGGGCTACTGCCCACCTTCTTGCAAGTGTACATTTTTTATGAATTGGAATATTATTTGAGAAGGCAGGCATAATTATTTCTTTGCCATGAGGGCACTTCCTGACAAACTCTGGTGGCCAGTCTCTTTCAGCTAGAAGGATATCATAGCCCTTGGAGAGATTATCCCAAAAGAGATCCCTTATTTTCCTAGTCTTATCCCCCTCTATACGCAATGTTATTTCATATATTTTATGAGGTTTGCTAACTCTGGTGTCTGCAGTTTCCACCTGAATGTATTCATTCGTGTCCACTGTCTCCAGATGATTCATAAGGATCTTGCGAGCTATGCTCACTTCTGCTGCGCTGTCTAGCATTGTCTGAGCCCATTCTCCGTTTTTCAGCTGTGTCCTCAGTATTCTCGGCATGGTTGATTACTTTAATACTGGCTACCTTCTTTTTTGGAAACTGTCATTTTTTATTTTGATGAGCAGGTTCCTTGTCTTTGGACTTGACGTGCTCTTCCCTGTGTTCTGATCGTCCTCTTCTTTCCGATTTCTGCGAGGAAGTCTGAAAAGATTGAGAGGGACGTGTATCAATATCTTGATATCTATCAGGTTTCTTCAGATTATCCCTATTTCTAAGGTTGTATTTTTTCTCAGAGGGCTCCCTCGGGGGAGACTTGTGCCCTTGGTCCGGAGATCTTTCTCTCCACCGAGGAGACCTTCCTCTGGACTGGAATCTTTTTTCTTTAGGAGTGGATTGTTTATTTCCATCCCAGCTCTTTTTTGAAGTGTTTAGATTATTCTTAATAAATATTTTTTCAGGTTTTTCAATAAGTTGGGGTTTCACCGGTTTTCCACCCAAACTATCTCTTCCTAGTTCTTCATAGGATTTTTCTATGATTCTGGCAATCTCGAATGGTTGGTCTGCTATATCTGTCTCTTTTAACCTCTGGCGGATCGCCACATTTGCTGCTTCTCCCTTTATATTGGCTAATAATATTGCCGAGACCTGCTTGAAGTCTTTTAGTAATTTCATACCAAGAGTTAAAGCAGGTTCTGGCCCGTATTCATCTTGAATTTGTTTTAGCACATCTGGTATTACTGACATGGATGGAACACCATGTGTTTTTGTGTAAATGGAAGCAAAGACTGTACCCCAAGTGTCACAGTCCTCCACATGTGGTGCGATTCCCATTGGAAGACAGATAGTCAGAATCCTGTGTTTCTCAACCGGGGTGGTATCTGGAAATACCGCCTCTATTTGAGTGATTTTTTGTGCTAACCAGAATGGAATTTGTTCCCGTTTTGTGGGTACTTTACCTAGACAGGACTGTATGTTCTGTGGTGTAATTTTATTTGTGTTCCCTTGGTGAGGGATCAGCTGTGGAATTTTAATAGCTGGTTGGACTGTTGAAGTCCGCATTACATATTGGACTAATTGTCTGTGTATTTTAATTAGTTGTTTTAGCTGTGCTAAAAGATCTGGTGCAGACATTTCTTCAATGTCTGGATGTGGTGTGTATCCGGATAGGACCGGCCACGTTGCTCCTGGTCTACCTAGTGGACCGAGCCTGGTGATGTGATTGTTATGTTTTAGGGCGCCATTAAACCAGAGCAGGTGCTCTTGGTATTTGAGTGGTATTTCCACCTCCTCGAAAGGAGTGTACTCATTAGGAGGTTCCTCTATTTTGTAATAGTGGAAGTCCTTTGTTACAGCGTTTGCTGCTGGAAAGTTTATCCATGAATAGAATACCTCTGTCTGCCGATATTCGTGTGCCTCAATTACGAATATGACTGTACCACCTCTCGGTGTCAGCCCATTTTCTATACGTTTTAAAGTTATAGATTTCCTTATGTTGACCGGGATGAGTTTTGCATCCGGGTCTTGCTGTAGCAGACTATTGTCAGCTGCTATGAGTTCAGCTGCTATTCTAGCTGTCTCCCTTTCTTCTTCATTTTCTGACATTCTACTGTCAAGAAGATTTTGTTTATTTGCAGATCAGGTTTCTATGGAAACAAAGATTAGATGCACAATATTTTGGAACAGTGTATCCTTCAACGTTGAATAAACCAAGAACCATACATAGGAGTCTCCTCCTACTAAGTTTGGCCGATTTAACCTTTCACCCACTCCAGACGTCTTTGGAGTATTATGGGGAAAAAGGGGTCTGTGTGAAAAAGCACGACTGAGTTACTCTAATGTCTTACGTTAGATTTATCGCCTATCCAAACCGTTGGGCGCCATGTAGTGTAGTTCCTATTATCCCAATAGGCTCTGCGCATTGGAATAATATCTTCAATAGTATAGACGTAGGACAGAGGTTAACTAGGTCTTCTACTGTCGATATTAGACTTAAAGTTATGTGTGTGCCAGCTAGCTCAGAGTTCACTAGAAACTTTCTCGAATAGACAAGGAGGAGTTTAACCTCCCTGGATAGACAAGAAGGGATTTAGTTTCTGACAACCATAGAACATGACAACTTTGCTCTCCCCTAATCAAGAGTGTATCTCTAGAGTCGTGTGAAAACAAAAGACAACTTATTTTACTCAGTCAGTTCAGTGCATTCTTAGTTTCACCAGATTGTAGAGAAAAGGAAGAGACGGGCGTGTTCAATAAAAGATGTTATTTATTGATCAGTCTCTTTTCTCATACAAGAGAAATGAATCGCTATTATTGCAATACTTATAGTTAAGTAAAGTGCATACAGTAATAACAGAATTATAAAATAATACTGTAAAAGCATTGATATGGTTTCTTAGCCATATGATACTTAAAATGGATAAAATAGATACATACATATATACATTGACTAATCGTACTCAACTGGTGCTTCTAACTACGCCTACCCCAATGTACCTGACCTAAGCCTAATACGTGGCGGGAGTAGATAAGTAGCAGTTTAAGTTAAGTTTGCTTTGCCAAGGGTCTGCTTCAAGAATTCTCTACAAAGGATGATTCAGTTCAGTACCTGGGATTTAGAAGGCTGGAGGGCTGGTATCTCTATCACAGGTCTTGATATTCCAGCTGCCTGCGAGGGCGGCTTGGAAGCGCCGGAGCTGGATTTCTCGGCAGGAGAAAAGGCCGCGTCTCTCTCTCAGCGCGTCAGAAAGGAGGGGCAGCGTCTGTGGGCTTCGCTGTCAGCTGGGCTCCTCGGCAAGTCTCGCTGCTCCAATCTTGTCACCACCTCGTGTGTTTGCTTAAGGCAATGTCGGTATTATTTATACCTGAAAGGTGCCGGGATTGACGTAAGGATGGACATAAATACGTCAATAAGGATGTCATACGAACTGGTCGTTCGCACATTCTTTACTGAAGTTCTCGGCTAAATCAAAACAATGGCTGTGGGGATTTCCGAGGTCGTGGTAGGTTTGATTTGTTTTGAGAACACCGTATGCCTATTAGGGGGCTGGAGAAATAGTGCTTGCCTTATGAGATGGCATGCGTTATGACCTAATCAGATAACGGGGCTTCTGTGCCGTTGTGTGGCTAATCAGATAACGGGTTTCTGTGCAGTTGAATGGCTGCTAGTTAATTATTAACCAGACAAGGGTCAGAAATAGGGGGATCGATACAGTACCCATAGTAAATACACCACAGAATGAATAGCAAAAAAGGAACTGCTACATCACCATTTGGGATAATACTTCTTGCCTTTAGTATACATTTCAGAAAATAATTCTGGTTGCCACCTCTGGATGTAATATAAGTTAGTAAAGTTTTTAAAATGTTTTGCATGCATTTTCTGTAGTAAATCAATAATGGACTGAAGTAGGTATTTTAAAAAATAATTTTTATCTGAGGTGGATATTTTCATCTATTGTTTATTAAATTATTGTTATGCTGTTGTAGGTCGGAGCCGAAGGTAAAGAGGAAAATTCAGCCTCCAAAATTCAGCCTCCAAATATGAACATCAAAGACAAGTAATTTAAAAGCTCTTATCCACGCCTTTACTCACCAAACACTCATAGTCTTAAAACCCTTCCTCAAAAGCTCACATTTTCTGTCCTTACGGAGATTCAACAAATTCTCCTAGTCATCCTTCAAGTGAATATTGCTCACCATCCCAATCTCTTTTGTAGTAATATTACTCTAGTTTGCTATATGCGGTTGCTATGTATAGTGTGGCAATGCCCATGTGACTAGGCTAGGTACCAAGGTATCTGTTATGAATAAACATAACTATTTAAAGAGAGACATTATCAGAAAAATTGACAAAGCAAATGTTTAATACCGAGCAAATATGACCAATAAGGACCAATAAGGAGCCAATATAATGTGGCACAATAATATATTAAACAATCAATTCCTGCACTCCAGAGTCACCAATATTATGGGCATAAGTAATTCCAACACGAGACTGACCCCAGATACTGATATAATGGGTAATAACTAGTAGAAATTGGTCTTGCTACAATGATTCCTGCAAGTTATTTACCATTTGTATGCGTTTCTTCACCAAGATAATTTACCAGTTTGAGCAAGCAAAGTGTCTGTGAGAATAACTTCTGAACCGTGATTTTACTGCTAATCTTGTAAACCTGGAGAATCTGGCAAACCCCATTGGTATGACTAACACACTCTGAATGGGGCCACCCAGCTTTTCACAGCTGAATATCCAACCAAACGATTTACATACAAACATATGCACACTGTTTTTGCCTGATTGACATCCTTCTGCACTTTCATTCAAGTTAGTATGGCTATAAACACAGGTTTGTTTCGGGCTGTGGATGTGGACGTTTTAGGTTTTTACGGCGGACAGTCGCCCGGTAGCAAATACTCTGGGCGTGAAGGATTCCCCCTGCCACAAGCCTAAGGGGTGCCTCCACTACTAATTGATTAATTCCCTGTCTCTCACATTCCGGAGAGGTCATAGGAGACAACACCTGTGCAACTATCACAGATAAGGTTGTAAAGTTTTTTGTCCCACACCATTGGTTTAGGCGCCTTAGTGTGCGCCAACCGCGGAATGAGGAAGTTTTTTGGTCCTGATGAATGCTGAGCTGACTATTGGCTCATTAGCAGAAACATGTCGACCCACTTTCTTTCTTGATTGATTTTTAGGACTTTATGGTTCAAATTAATATAACCATTCATACGTCCGCTATTCTCACTGGTTTTAATGGAGTTAGAACTACCCTCTTATTAAAAGAATGTTTCGGTTTGGGGAGTAGTCCACACTCCTTTTAATTCACTTCTGCTTATCACACTTTTTGATACTACTCTTTCTATAAGAACCCAATGAAGACAACTGGCTACCGACTTTTAGTTGGTGCCTGAGGGTTCTTTTTCTTTCAATAAGCATGCTCACCGTACCTCCCTATTGTCTCTGTACTTGTTTTGGTGGTAGAAACTAAACTACTCCATGACCTTCGTTTCTTCTTTTTTAAAGTTATATCGTCACTCTTCTGTTGATTGAAATCCTATAAACACAGGGAAACAGCATTAGTTAATACCAACAATCTTTTTCTTCTGATTGGCTGTGACAACTTTTCAATAAAAAATGAATATGTGATATCTATATAGGCTTGCTATAGAAATTTAAGAAAAATATATTTGGAATATAGCTGAATTTATCATATATATACAGATATTGATCAGGACAGAAATCCTTCAATACCTTGCTCTTGCACTCAGTATTGCATAAAATAATCAAGAAAAGATGACAGTGTGATTAGTAGGGAGAAAAGTTTCTCACAGTCTAGACGCAAGATATACAATTTTTCTAAGATTTCCCTAGCTCAACGTTAGTAGAGAGGCCTAAGCAGCAACAAAAATCCCCAAAGAAAACATAGTTGTAAGTTAGAACAAAAGAACCAAATAACAATACAATTAAGAAATAAAGAATTAGAAGGTCCACACCAAGTCTCAGATAAAAGTGGATTGTTAAATAAGACATAAATAAAAGATAAATTAGATTGTCTGCAAGAGTTTAATCAAATATAACTCCTATTACATCACTGCAGTTGGATTAGAGAATTAAGTATACAATAATCCATGTCTCAGAATTCAGAAAATGAAAAAAGGTAGCTCTAATCTGTTTACAGAGTTCAAGAAACATATCAGGCTGGCATATTTTCTCAGAAGCAAATGCAAAAATATATTTTATGACACCAGTCAATAAAAATATGTTGTACTGCTGATCACTTTTATAACTATAGCCACATGTTGTGCTTTAGTGTTTTGAGCAAGAACGTTACATTTGAAATTCAGCATTAATCATTAGGTTTTTAATTAAAGGTACATAATTGTCCTCTCTCTAATCAAAATTAACTGGGATCCCTTGACATTTAAAAATATGTAATATTATTCATCCATATTAATTATCTAATTTTCTAATTAACTGTTTTTATAAATATAATTAAGAAATGGTTTGGAGTTGCATGATATTTTATAACATATTTGTCATTAACTCAGCTTTTGTTAAAATTAGCTTTTATGACTCCACTATAAAGAATCTGATACAGCATAAAAAAATGCTAAAAGAATTAACATACAACACCAATTGAATTGATTTGTCATGAAAATGATTATTAAAAAGTAATTTCTCACCATGCATTTATAAATTACATGAAAAGAGTAGAAAAATGCATAGTATAGGATAGCAGGATAGATGCAGCAGTTTGAGATCTACAACCTAGGCTTTCCGGAAAGTGTATGTGCAATAACCGAAAACACAAAACACAGTTGCAGCAAACAAAGATTTATAAGGATTAGGGGGCTTATCCTGTTTTATAAAAATGATTACACAGCAAAAGGGCTTTAGAATTCCTTATACTTCCATGTTTCATAAAAAGACTACCTCGTGTCTGATCATTTGTTCACCCTAAATGGGATCTATCTTTTCTTCCATTTAAAAATTATTTGAAAGTACAAACTTATATTGGGTAATTAGAGAGACATGAGAACCCAGCAAGTAAACGTATATAAATAATATTCCTCGACGTGGTTATAATTGTTTTTTAATCATAACCACCACATCCTATTATCTAGTAGTCAGAGTGTTACTCTAATATGAAAATAGTGTATTCATCTATTGACAATTTCAATATTGTTTCTAAACATCAGCCACAATTGCTAAGAGATACTAAATAAACATTTGCTAGAAGCCACGAATTATGCCACCTAGGACATATACATTCCGACTGGCATTCTGACTAATAAACGTTTAAAAGAGTACAGTATCGAACGTTTTGTTTTCGAAATTGCAGCTTCAGCTGAGTTTGGATCACAAATGTTCCATTCAAATGTGTGAATGCCTAAAATTATTTGTATTCATACAAACAATGGGTTAGTGGGTGTAATTGTTTACTACTGAAAGTAAAGGTTTGAAAATTACAGAAATATAAATAATGTCTGACAATACTGGTAGAAGCCTAAATTGTAACCCTTATTAGGATGTTGGGAGACTAGAGGAATACTAGCTGTCGTTTTTCTCATACTGTCCCTAAAAAGCCTTGGATAACAGCAATGTCCCTCTTGTTGTGGAGAGTTAATTGTCTAAAAATGTAGTTAGCTTATGTACCCATTTTGTGTCAGAAAGGAAAGAATTTCAATTCACTATATTTTGTCAACATCATATCCAAATTAGACCTAGAATCATATCCATTGTTAGGAAATAATAAAAGGCTTTCTGAGCATCAGGTTGTAATGGCACAGAATTATCTTGAATACATATTTATATCTGAGAACACCATGTCACCATCATTTATTTTGTTTTTGTTAAACATTGATGTCAGTGACCAATTACTTCAGGGCATTTGGTGCTGTCCTAATTATTTTTTGATGGTAGGTTGTGATGAAAAAACACACATACACCTAATGGAAAATAGTGTTTTTTTCTGATTACTGATACTTCATTATACAAAACACAACCACTAGGGTTTTCCATACATGTAACAACTGTGAAATTCCAATTAACAACTAGGGTGATTTCTATTTGTTAGCACTTATAATTCTCAAAATAAAATGCTAGTATTAGAAAACCATTGTATTACAAAACTAAGGTGTCATTCAGAAAAAATGCTGAGATAAAGTCTTCCTGTGTGGTTCTAAATTCACTGCAATAGGCAAACATATTCCCAGCTTTTTGTGAATTAGATAAACATTGTAGAGTGACAGTGGCTCTGCACAGACTTCTTAGACTGAAATATATTTGTAGTCCACTTTTAAAAAACAGCACACCTTTCAATGGTTTGATATTTAATCACAGGCTCATGTGAAGTAAAATTGCCATCGCTGGCTTTGTTGCATGGGAATGCTCTTCAAAATGTTTTAACAGAGCAAACACAAGGGGATGATGTACGGAGCCCTACCACTTATCAGACACTCACTCCTAGTCAGTAATAGATCTGGGTTAAATCAATCATCATTCTTTAGCTCACTTCGCCACCACAGTTCAGACCCAGTCTAGTCCTCATGGGAACAGTCCAGCCCGAACTGCCAACCCAAGTCTTCCCGGGACTGGAAACAAGCATCCTGGGACCGGTTTCAGGGTAACACTCCTCATCAGCCAGGCTAGCTTGAACCCAGTGGCAAAGTGAGCAAGGAACCCACATCTGGGCATAGCCTGCCAATTTAGGGCAAACAAAGCATACATAAGGGGATGATGGATGGAGCGCTGAAACTTTTTAGACACTCACTATTAGATCTGGGTTGAATCCATCATCATTCTTTAGCTCACTTTGCCAAACCAGTTCTGACCCACCCATTTGCAAATCAGTCTTTACCCTGTTCCACATGGGAACAGTCCAGCCTGCATTGCCTAGCCAGGTCTTCCCTTGACCGGAAACAAGCATACTGGGACCGGTTATGGGGTAACACCCATCATCAGCCATGCTAGCTTGAATCCGAAGGCAAAGTGAGCCAGTATCCCACGTCTGGGCATACCCTGCCAACTTCAAATAACAAAGCATACACAAGGGGATGAAGGACAGGGCACTTTAACTTTTCAGACACTCACCCCCAGTCACTATTAGATCTGGGTTGAATTCATCATAATTCTTTAGCTCACTTTGCCACTCTAGTTAGTAACTGAGTGGGTATCCACCTTAAAGGAAAGTAGTTTATTAATAGTGATGAGAAAGGAATTTTCACAAGTAATAAGGCTACAGACATAATCAAACAAGGTCTCAATAAATGATTCCCTTACTTAACCAATGGTAGCTGGCAATGGGCAGCCAGGCTTACCTTAGAAGACATGTGTGTAAAGCATGTAAAAACTCCTAAAAATTAAATAAGGAAAAAACAACACAAAATAAAATTCCAACACCCATTTATAAAATTAGGATAAAGCTTAATGAAAAAATAGACACCAAAACGACAAACATCAAAAATAAAGAATAAGGAAGCAGAGACAGGATTTTTTAAAGAACAAACACTTTCAAGTGTTTAAAAGTCTAAAGTGCCACATTGGGCATTGCGCTGCGCTTGACCGGGACAAAGTTAAAGTTTGAAGCCGACTGCGATAGGGCACTGGTCAGATACACTTAGCGGGAGGCTTTGGTCAAAATGTTACTTTCGCAGTTAGAAACATTGTTGGCGCTTTCTTCATCTTGTTGTGGAGCAAGGCACTTTGTCATGCCGGATACTCGTCATTGGCTTGTCTCAGCAAGAGGCCCTGGAAGACTCATCAAAGGCTGAAGATCCGAGCTCTCAGCTGGATGAACCTGAAATCCGGGCTGTGTCGCGGTTCAACGAAAGCTGCTTGACTCTTGATAAGGGGTCGGTCAGTTATGGAGCTTTTTCCCTGAGTTGCTACAAACTTCTCTAAACTTCTGAAACTTCTTCCTGAAATTCATCTTGTGGGTTCAAAGTGTCCAAACACCAATCCAAGGGTCGAGGAGCTCTGAGATGGTCCTTGGGATGTTGGGACTACGTTTCCCACAATGCACCTTGAGAAAATCCTTAGAAGTCCAATGGACACACTCCAGGCTGTGGTCTTCTTGGTGGAGATGGTCCAGGTGAGCTCTTTTAACCTGTTACTTTCAGGGAGTCCACTCCTTCACCTTTCTGAAGCAAGGCAAAGTCCTTAGGGCTGTTGTTCCAGATTGTGCAGCAGTGTCAGTCCTTCAGAGTGCAATCCATTGGGTGCAGATCAGGTTTCCAGCAGGGCAGTCCTTCTTCTCCTTGTTGTTTCGGGCAGGGATCTGAGTTTTTTTAGCACGTCTCCCATATTTATCCGGGCTTCTCTGCTAGCAGGGGGCACTCATGATCAATGGGGTGCAAAATGCCACCCTCAATTTTGACAACTTCTCCTGAAGCGTGGCAAGCACTGTACATTAAAATCCAAAATGGAGAAACTCTCTCCTGATGGTTAAGATCTGACACAGCCAACCCACTGGTGTGACTAACTTTCCCTAACACTCCCCTTCCAGCCCCTCTCCTAATTCAATTACTGGGGCAACTGTCTGGCTGGGGGTGCAGGAAGCAAGGGTGAGCCTGGGTTCTGTCCTGTCAGTCTGGATTTTGCCACATCAGAAAAGCAAGTTCTATAACTTATTTTCTGTAATAAATCCAACTTTGGCAGGTTGATGGATTTATTCTATCATTTTACGTCTTTGAAATAATATTTTAGCTCACTCCTGTCGATTGGTATACTTTATTAAAGTATCCCCATGTTAGCCTATTGAGCAAATGTGCTACAGTAGGGAAAATATGATTGGCAGTGTTTCCCTCACCAGGGCATATAAAACATCTTTTATAATGTCCAAGCTTATAGGTACATGTCATCCCATCCCTGGGGCACCTAAGGCAGACCTTAGGGATGTCCTATATTGAAAAATAAGGTAGTTTAAGACTTTGGAATTACCTTTAATTCCAAAGTCGAATTTTCATATAATTTTAATTTCAAAGCAGATTTGACTTTTAAACTGGCAGCAGGCATCATAGCAGTGCACACTTAAGTGCCTTAAATCTACAGGGTCTCTAAACCTACATGCCCTACCATATACTAGGGACTTCTTACAGGTAGTTTGTCAGTACCAATTGTAATTATACCTAATTGCCAACTACCTTTTACACAGAGCACAGGCCTGGTTAGCTGAGCCCAGAGCACAATCAGAGTCAGAAAATGTTTTATCTAGTAGTCAATATGGGGGCACAAAGTCAGGGAACACTGCAAAAAGCCCTGATTTCTCACACACCTGTTTTGACATCTGATTGGGTGAATGCGTTTGTCCCTAGATCTGATCTAGTGCTCTAGTAATAACCAAATCAAAAGTTTGAGGTTCTGAATAGAGAGCATAGAGTGTTATATTTTTTTAATGGATTTTGAAAGGTCCATTTGCTCCTGCACATTCACTAGACGGAACTAAATACTATCTGCTTAAAGTTTTACCATGAAGTCCAAATGCACATTCTACTCTAGACATATTCAAAGTCGTAATTAAGACCTGGTACTATGATCTACCTCGGAACCATAGATGACAAATTGTGGTTTAGAAAAGTATAGTACTGTTTTACGTTAGATTATCATGATCCAGAACTGCATATCTTGAAGATCATCAAGATGCATACATCTGGAGTTAAGTATAGTAAACGTCCTTACATTTGGAAAACCAATATACAATCTTATATACTTAACCTATTATAGTAATCTGCAAATGCTGATGTAACAAGATACCTGTTTAAAGGTTACAACACAGCATAATATCAGTGCAACTGAGAGAGCGCCATGTTACTTAAAAAACTTTTATGGGTGCATCATAATCGCCTGTAGTCAGCACCCGCATATTTAGAGGACATACTAATGTACGCTTTTAGAGATTTAACAGTAGGCCGGGGATCAGTGCAATATGTAAAAGAGTATTCATAGCGTTTGCAGATTAATGTAGAGCCTTAATAGGAGTGTGATGCTTTATATAACGCAGAAATGTTATTAAACGTGTGTATTGTTCAATTAGTAGACGTGCCATATTGAGAGTTTCACATGTAAGAAGACAGAATGTGATGCTTTAACATGGAAAATAACTCGCGTTTAGAGTCGAAATGTAATGTTGTTTCTGTAATGGAATAGAGTGCAATGCTCATAATGTAGAATCATTTAGAAATTCATTTAAACGCATAAAGGCCTGGGACATAGAGAAGCCAGTAGAGGTCTAGCTGTGATTTCTTTACTTAACTTTGAAATCATTTTTTGCTGGGAAGGGTGCTGTTCTCAGAGAATATTGAATTGTAACTTTGGATGTGCTCAAGATTGCTTCTCACGTATTTCATTTGCAGGTGCAAGGCCACGGACCTCGTTAGGTAGAAAGATCCATTGTTTAGAAGTTAGGCCGGTAGGAGTGAGGACGAGTAACTGCCAGAGGAATGTCCATCTGCAACATTTGGCCGAAAAGGTGCCTGGGATGCAAGGACACCTCAAAGGATGCCGGATGGAAGGATGCCATGCTGGAAAAATCCGAAAACTGACACCTGCCCTGAGGGGTGTGTCTTGGGGCGTACCTACGATTTTGGGAGTTTTGTATTAGGGACAGTACCCGAGGGTGGAGAGCAGATTTTGTTAGGAGGTTGCTAGAGCAGGATGTAGGCAATCTTAGACAGCATTGAGGGAACTTTGGGTAGAGTGGGGTGTAGGAAGGAGCATCTTAGAACGAGCTCAGTAGTTTAGGCTACTTACCCAAGAAACGTGAATGTACTTCTTAGGGAGTCTTCACGACTGGCACCTTTACTCTTGCCTGAAGGGAACTGTAAAGTAGGGAAGTCACTTTAGAGTAGGGTAGGGACAGATTAACTTTTTCTTTACTTTTTGTAAATGCAGTCCAGACTTCAAGTAGGGACGGTAATTGGATGCCTGATGTTTCTTGAACTAACGTTGCTTTTTATTCTGAGTCGATTGAGACTCCTTCGTAGGATTATGTTTGTATTAGTGCCAGTTCACCTTTTGAACCTCTTGCTGAGGTGTTTGTATGTCCAATTATTTTTGGCTTTGTAATACATTCTTAAACTTTAGTTGTAGTCAGTGGTTCTTTAGTTTGGATTTAATTGCTGATTTACAAAGGTGTTTTAATTATGAATGTGGAAACCTCCCCTCTACACTTCTTAGCAGACAAAAAGGTCCAGTCAACCTGACCGGAGATTCTGGAGAATTGATAAGGCAAATAAATCTAGATAAGAATCCCAGCTCGTTCACATCCGTAAAGGCCCATTGGCTTGAACATATGAATTGCACAATAAATCAATAAACATTACTGTCCTGCTACCTTTGCTGTAACTTTCTACAATAATTAGATTAGAACTATGAGTTCTGCCATAGTGTGTCCCAAAGAAGCAATCAGACATAACCTTTATTGTGACTTGTCACTATAATCAACTCGAGCCTAGTGTATTAAGCATAGCCTTTCCTGAAAGGCAATGATCATGCATACAGTCATAAAATTACAAGCATACAAAATCACAATTGGCAAAATAATATACACGACCTCTTAAAATGGCTTAGTGAGGATTATCACAGTGCAAATCTTCTATCACCAGGGTTAGTCACATGAGGTGGCTTTAACGTATGCTTTCACAAAAAAACTGCTCATGCCTATTACCTTTGGGAGGATGTGTCTTAATAAGCATATATGGGCTATAGCTTCTGACATAACTTTTCCCAATTAATCAAATAGGCTGGCAACCTTTCTCATTGTCTTGCCACAGAAAAAGCAAAACAAGTGTTCTTTTATAGTCAAAGCACACACCTTGTGCTCAATGAAAGACTTGTAGAAAGGAAGATTAATAATGGGTAAAGCCTAATCTCATTTGTCAGTATTGCTTCTTAATGCTCTTTTTCTATTGAGCACAAAAGGTCTGTTAATAGGTGTGCTGTCAAGCCAGACTAAGAAGTGAAGATAACTTAATTGTCCTATGTTCATTTTAGTAAAATAACACAATGCAATTGGCATGTCCACGAGTAAATTACCAAAACCAAACCAACAGTGTTTTATTTAAGAACAAAATACCGAAATAAAAATGATCATATGTATTTTTGGTCTACAATCTATTTATATAATGAGCACATTACATACTGTGTCTGTCTAAAAGTATAATACGTATAATTACCTTGAACAGACATCTAAACAGAATCTTTGAATAGACCAGATAGACCTGGTTTATGAGAAACAGTGGCTGGTAATTTACTGCTAGAAGGTGAACTTTTTCAGGTGTTGTGAGCACATCAAGCATGGCTTCTGATAAAATTCTACTGATCGTTCCCTGGGGCTGAAAAGTAAAAGAGAAAAGGGATTAATTGTTAAAGACTGCAAGAACTGCAAGAACACTACTATAATTTCTGAATTAAATAGTCAGAGGACACAACCCCCTCACCCCCCTCCAGATCTAGGACTTTTCACATACAGTAGGAAACAATGAGATAGCGTTATTCACACGCAAAGTTTGGTCATAAATATATATTAGGAATCATAATCAATTTTGATTCAAAGTGCCTAGGCCAGACAGTGTCACATTTGAAGTGAAACAAAACAAACCTCTTTTGAACATCGAATGATTTTTCAGCAGTTCTGTTCCACTGGCCTGTGATATTTGAAATTTGCTGTTTATTTCTTCTGAGCAAACATTGTTTGCTGCTTTAAGCATATCATATATTTCTGAATTTTGTTTTTAAAGCTAGATGATACTAGTTCTTCAATCAAATGTTTCACAGTAATGACCTTTAAATGTGAATTTGTGAAGGAAGTGATTCAAACTATCTAATTTTCTACTTTATTGAAAGTAATTTTATAGATATATACATATATTTAAATATGTTTTATATAATTTAAGGTGGTTATTGCCTTCCTAAAGAGACTATTCAAAGTGATCATTAAACATATATCTTCAATACATAAAAAATAATGTTAAAAAAATATCAACTCCGGACACATCCACTGACTTCCTTAAACAATATACCTTCATCTTTATCTGCAACGATGAAATGTATATAAATAGAGACACAGTTTTGGTTATGGAATTCAAATAGGATATATAGTTGTGCTGCGTATGTAACACGCAATTAGATTCTATTCACAGGGACAATTAATTGGCACAATGAATGGAAAAAATCTGTTTTGAACATGAAACAAGCACAATAAATCTGTCTGAGTTAAGTGTTGAACAATAGTAGCTGTTATTTTCTGGTCCATAGGTGGAAACAACTTGCCAAAGAAATTATCATAAAAAACAGGACTGATATGTTGATGCGACCAATAAAAGGAAATACAATACTGAAGGTGGAAACTTTACTTCAAAGCCATTGGGAAAGCCAAATATAGACTTGAATGCTGGATTGTGAAAAGTCAAACATCCTTTTGCATCATAAATGACCTTAGTTCTGCATTTGAATGATGTAACTCAGGTATGAGTGGGGCAAAATGGTATTTACATGAAAGTGAAGTGAAATAACAACATTTAGATGAGTATTGCAAGCGCCAAAACCGTTAATGTTTGCTTTGTATGTTGCAAGTGGCCTCATATTGCATTTAAATGTAAGACAACAGTAAAAGAACGACAATCTTATATCATTGACTATTATAATGAAGACATTAAATACTCTTTAGTGCAGCTTATGAATCAGCATATCATTCATGTAACACACATACATTTTCATTACTTCGTTAGCATTTGACTTGTACACAATGATACAATTCACATGTTGAATATATGATTAATTTTTGTCTCACCAGTGTTTCTGAAGTTTGTTGCAGTCAGGAAACATTACAAACTAACTATGTTTCTAGCATTTAATTGTTTGGTGTAATACAAATGTAATATCCTACATAATTCAAGGCCTCAGCCACTAAAACCTTAACAAGATCAATTACTGATAAAACACACATGTAATGTTTTTTGGGAAGTGCAAATGTAAAACAGAGATCAGTATATTTTCTATCAGTAAGTGATGTAGAACATCCGGGAATAGAACAAAAAAGAACACTCAAATAGGGAATGCTTCTCTAAAACACTCATACAAATCCCTCTTTACCTATTGGTTTGAAACATGCAGGTGTTCAACAGCACCAAAGGAGATACCCACAGCATCATTATAAAACAGGGTAATTTTCAATCCTTTTAATATTTTTATTTAGAGATTTAAAAAAAACGTATTTCAAATAATGACACAATTTCCATAGCAGGGATTCAAATGTCAAAATAGAAAGACGAGATAAGGATCTAAGCAAAAAGACACCCATATCTGATCACACTCATACACCCTGTTATGAACTTAGGGGCCGATTAGGATTGCGGTTTTTCCGCATCCTCCGGGCCGGCGGAAGTGTCTGCCGGCCCGGAGGATGCAGAAAAACCACAGCAGAGCCTTCAAAGGCCCCCCTCCAGATTCGGATGGCTGGGGGGTCAGGAAGACCGTCCGCAGCTTTTCCGCCGCGGTCGCCTTCCGACCGCGGCGGAAAAGCTCTAACATGTCTGGCGGTGTCTATCAGACACCGCCAGGCATATTAGGATGTTGGTGGTCCTATGCCTTTCCACGGCGGCATTGCCCGTTGCGGGCCCCCTGGGTGAAGGGAGGGTGGGGGGTGCACATGGGGGGAACCTACAGCAGCATCAACATCCCGCGGACTGTTGATGCTGCTGTGCAAATAGATGGGCTGGCAGCGGCTTGCCCTGATTTTCAGTGCAAGCGGCACAGTTCCAGTGTGAACAGGCCTGTTCACCGTCATAAAGAGCCCAAATGCTTGATTTAAAAGTCTAATGAGCCGCAACAAAGGTCCAGGACCTGAGGGGCACCACTTGGGGGACAGGACCATGCTAGAAACTGGTCCAGGAGCTGTTGGGGAGCATTTTATGTCCCTGAAGCTGAGATCAGGAGGCAAGCAGACTAGCCCTTTGAATCACTTTGGAGTTCTGGGTTCAAGGTAAGTTATGTTATGTTATGTTATGTTATGGAGAGATTTATATAGCGTTCAGCTACTCCGTGGAGTGTCCCGGCGCTTAAAACCCTCGGCGGTACAGGAGACGGGGAGCAAAAGAGCACCTACTGAACAAAGAGCAGAGTTTTAATATCCTTTCTAAAAGCTAAAAGATTACCATTGGTCCTGAGAGACAGAGGCAGAGCGTTCCATAACTGAGGAGCCAGGCGTTTGAAAGAGCGTCCGCCGCACCGGGTTCGCCGAATCGCTGGTACAGCGGCCAAGGCCAGAGTGGAAGACCTAAGTGCTCTAGATGGCTGGTAAAACATCACCCGTTTCCGGATGTACACGGCACCTGTGCCATGAAGTGCCTTAAAAGCCATCGTCAGTACCTTGAAAACAATGCGCTTTCTGATTGGGAGCCAGTGGAGGGCGTTAAGAAGATGGCTGGCACTGGCTTTCCGATTGAGGCCAAAAATAGCACGTGCAGCAGAGTTCTGGACAATTTGCAAGCGCGTAAGGAGGAATTCCGGGAGGCCCAGATACAGAACATTGGCATAATCCAGGCGAGAGCCTATCAGCGCCTGGATTCTAGAGATCTTCTGTGGTCCAGCGAAAGTAGGGGCAGAAATTTCCTGATCATCTTTAGAAGACCAAAACATTTGCCCACAAGACCCAGAACCTGAGGTTTGAGAGAGAGGCCGTTGTCAACCTGCACTCCGAGATTTTTTTGCGACCACTGAGTCGCTGGAGGGGGGAAACATAGCCGCCGGCCACCATGACTTCCACCTAGAATCCGGAGGGCAGCCAAAGAACAACACCTCTGATTTATCGGAGTTGCACTTGAGGCTGTTCCACTGAAACCAGTCGAAAACAGCCTCCAGGCAGCCCCTAATGATCTCACCATCAAAGTCGGAGCCTCGGTTACACGAAAAGAGGAGCTGGGTGTCATCGGCATATGACACGATCCGAGCTCCATGGGCCTCCGCCAGTGCCGCCAAAGGGGCCAAATAGATGTTAAAGAGAGTTGGGCTCAAAATTGAGCCCTGAGGAACCCCCACCTCCAGTGGCGGCACTGTGGCGGAGAACGGGAGGGGGGCCAGACCGTTTGTTGGCGGTCAGCTAGAAAAGAATCAAACCAACTGTACACCGACCCCCGCAGGCCAATCTCCCGGAGTCTGAAACGGAGACGGCCATGGGGGACGGTGTCAAAGGCCGCCGAGAGATCCAGCATCACCAACATCGCTTTGCCCCCGGAGTCCAAGGTTTCTTTGATGGCCTCGGTGACTTCTAGCAGAGCTGTCTCAGTGCTCATGTTGGATCGGAAACCTGACTGCGACTGGTGAAGAATATTATGCGTCTCCTGAAAATTGGCAAGCGTTAGATGGACATGCTTCTCCACAATTTTCGCAAATGCTGGCAAAAGGGAGATGGGTCTGTAGTTTGCGTGAACCGTGGGATCTAGATTCGATTTTTTTAACAGTGGCAGAATGAGTGCCTGTTTCCAGAGCTGTGGCACCATCCCTGTGCTAAGGGAAAGATTAAGCACCGGATTCACTAAGGGGTTAATCACATGAGCAACTTTGGCGAGAAATTTAGCAGGGCAGGGGTCTAGAGGGGAGCCTGCTTTTAATTTCATCAGAAGGTCCAAGGAGGCCTGAGAAGTAAGAGGCGGAAAGTCCAAAAGGAGAGGGCCGTCGGCGTCTAAAGCTGGTAGGGATGAAGGCGCTTCCCATGCAGTGGCCGCCCCGGCAGCAGAGAAAGCGGCCTGGATGGATTTGATTTTATTGGCAAAAAGATTAGCTAGCTCAGTAATCCAAAGCTCGGAGTGCACGCTTTTGGGGGCACACCATGAGGGAGAGGTAAAATCATTCACTATCCTAAATATTTCTTTGCAAGAGTTGGTGGCTGCCTCGATTCTTTTAGCAAACTATGATTTTTTCTCTGCAGTGATGTCATGAAGGTATTCTCTGATCGAGTCTCTGTATGCCTCCTTGGATATAGAGTCATACTGTCTGCGCCATGCTCTTTCTGCTTTTTTACATTGCCTCCGTTTTTCTGCCAGAGCAGAGGAAAACTAAGGGGCAGATGTTCGAGAAGAGTGTATACGATCTGCATGAAGAGGGGCCAGTTCATCAGATTGCTGGAGAAGCCAGGTCTGCAGGTGCTCCAGATCTGTGTCCAGGACGCCTGTCCACTGGCACAGGTGGGTGAGTAGGGCCTGCGCTAGCATGTCAGGAGAGACACGATGGAAGGCTCTGACATTTTGAGCTTGGCGGGCCTGCCCATTGGAAGAGACTTTTCCAGAAAGAGTGATCTGAAAGTCCACTAAATAGTGGTCCGACCAGAGAACTGGTACGGGAGTGGAGATATAAATCGGGATGGTCGAAAACACTTGGTCAAGTATGTGACCTTTGCTAGGTGTGGGGGCCGAAAGATAAGGAAAGAGCCCTAATGAGGAGGTAGTATCACTCAACTTGATGTAATCTGTGTCGTCCACAGTGTCCATGTGGATATTAAAGTCACCTAGGAGCAAGCAGTGTTTTGATCTTAGGCATAGCGCTGAGATTGCGGAGTAGAGCTCCTCGTGAAAGGAGCCCATTGGGCCTGGAGGCCTATAAACCAGGAGCCCTGAGCAAGATTGGTGTGGAGATAGGGAAAGCGAGGATCCCAGAGTCTCGCATCCCTGAATATCATCCGTGTTTATGATTGAACAAGCAAAGCGCTTTTCCACCACCATGGCGACTCCACCACCCCGGCCACTGGCTCTGTCTTTCCTGAGGATAGCGTAGCTGGGGGGATTGCTGTAGCTATATCCGAACCCGAACCATCTCCCAGCCACGTTTCAGTCAGAAAGAGACAGGTGGGCTTTATATCTGTCAACAGGTTAAAAACGTCCAGTGCATGCTTCCCTAAGGATTTGGTGTTTAGTAATAGACAGTTACTCTTAGTAGGTATGGGCTTAGAATTAGAAATTGTTGAGGAAAAACAAGGGGAACCCAGTCAATGGCGCGGGACCATGGGTATCAATTATTTATCAAGGTAACAAGTGGTCCTTAGCATACAGAAATAAGAGAAAACAAAGATATTGTATAGACCACAGTGGGCTACTATATAGTTCACAATCCATTGTCCAGCCGGGCAAGGGATTTTGTATTGATTTGATAGATTGTTTGATTTAAAAATACAACACATAACCCAAAACAGAGGGGTTATAGTAGGGCACAGTCCTGTGCCATACGTTGGGAAGAAGTGAAAAGGGACAATAGGTGAAAGAAATATCAGGCAAACAGGGTGAGCTTGCAGGGCACTGATATGGATTTACATTGACAGTGTATCCTGGAGTTACTCATACACACAATAATGCAATAGGGTCACATGTATGAATTACTCTAAATGGAGTCGACGTTTCGATCCCAAGCTCTGTTATAAAGGGATCATCTTCAGGACGTGAAAATAATTTTGCCCGAGTAAAGCTTTTTAAACGCCTGTTTTAGAAAAAAGCAAGGGAGAAAAAACAAAGACATACATGTAGTCAATTTTGGTATTAGGCAGGTAATAGTCAGCACTCGCTTTGCAGTTACAGTATTCGGAATCGCAGTGACAAGTGTAGCCATAAGGCGTGGGCATTCAGTGCAATCCTTTTTTTAAAAAAAAGATTCATGCTACTGTAGAGATAAACATATTGTGAACAATCAATGTTTTGACAACATTTTGGTGGTGGTAATCTCTAGGGTAAGAATGGCGCGTGCAAGTGATCCAAGTTCTAATATTCTGCGCAGAAGTAGTGAGGCGTGATGCCGTGATCAGGATGTGATACGGAGTGAGGGGTCATATTGTGGTCCTTGCCGTACTATAGGTGCATTGGTCCTCCCTAATAGTAAATTATTGAGCAGTGGTAGGAGAACCTACCAAGTTAGTGTCTGAGATAAAATTCTCTTCAAATGGAGTGGCCTGATTGTTGAAACCGCCGAGCATTGCCCTGTTGGGAATAAGGGAATATTTTAGTACTCATTTTGGACAGTGTTGGGGTTAGAGAAGGGGTCAGGCCGAGGTATATCAATTTACCATCTCTGGGGTATCCCTCTGATATCGGGCAATATTTGAGACGATGCTTGCGAGCTCTGACCCCTCACTCCGTATCACATCCTGATCACGGCATCACGCCTCACTACTTCTGCGCAGAATATTAGAACTTGGATCACTTGCACGCGCCATTCTTACCCTAGAGATTACCACCACCAAAATGTTGTCAAAACATTGATTGTTCACAATATGTTTATCTCTACAGTAGCATGAATCATTTAAAAAAAAAAAAAAAGGATTGCACTGAATGCCCACGCCTTATGGCTACACTTGTCACTGCGATTCCGAATACTGTAACTGCAAAGCGAGTGCTGACTATTACCTGCCTAATACCAAAATTGACTACATGTATGTCTTTGTTTTTTCTCCCTTGCTTTTTTCTAAAACAGGCGTTTAAAAAGCTTTACTCAGGCAAAATTATTTTCACGTCCTGAAGATGATCCCTTTATAACAGAGCTTGGGATCGAAACGTCGACTCCATTTAGAGTAATTCATACATGTGACCCTATTGCATTATTGTGTGTATGAGTAACTCCAGGATACACTGTCAATGTAAATCCATATCAGTGACCTGCAAGCTCACCCTGTTTGCCTGATATTTCTTTCACCTATTGTCCCTTTTCACTTCTTCCCAACGTATGGCACAGGACTGTGCCCTACTATAACCCCACTGTTTTGGGTTATGTGTTGTATTTTTAAATCAAACAATCTATAAAATCAATAAAAAATCCCTTGCCCGGCTGGACAAGGGATTGTGAACTATATAGTAGCCCACTGTGGTCTATACAATATCTTTGTTTTCTCTTATTTCTGTATGCTAAGGACCACTTGTTACCTTGATAGATATAGAATTAGAAATGGCACCATTGCCTGGTAGCCAGCTGCACCCAGGGCAGCGTCTATTACCTTTGGGTGGTTTAGGGAAGGCAGTGCAGCAGTTGTTCCTGAAGTCCCTAAGAGCTAGCAGCTCATCCTGGGTGTATTTTATCATTCTAGCCTGCTCACCCAACCCTGCTCGCACCCGTCTGCCTCCGGGACGCCTCCGGGACGCTGACAGGCGCAGACGGGCTTTCCTTTGGCGCTCCTTAGGCGCGTTGGAGGCGTGTCCGCTGCTCGCGTCTGCTGCACGGAGGAAGGGCACTTAGTTTTAAGGCGTCGCCGGCGAGATGCAGCACCACTAGTCTGCCGCCCCACGAGCCTGCCTACCCCCAAGATGGCCGCTGAAAAGTGCGCGGCCTACAGGTCCCAGAGCACCCTTTAGCACCTCATCGGCTGAATGGGTGAGGGACACTGTAAGCAGAGCAGCGGGAAGAAGGGTGAGTGATAAATGAGAAATAAAAATAGTGGAGGGAAGACCTAGAAGTCACCCAGCTTACTGCCTCAGGTAACTCTGAAGAGCAAAAAAGTGCAATGTGCAACGATTGAACACACAGTAAAAACGCTAGTAATCAGCAGATAAAATACAACGCTAGTAGTCAGCAAGTAAAATACAGCAAATAAAATACATCAGTTTTTAAAATCTACTCGTGTTCAGAGCAATTACATCCACTCGCCCGCACCCGGCTTTTGCCTCAGGTGTCGTGGGAGGAATGAGGATCTAACCGGGGTAACCCTCAGGTGGAGTTTTAAGGCGTCACCGGCGAGATGCAGCACCACTAGTCTGCTGCCCCACGAGCCTGCCTACCCCCAAAATGGCAGCTGAAAAGTGCGCGGCCTACAGATCCCAGAGCACCTTTCAGCACCTCATCGGCTGAATGGGTGAGGGACACTGTAAGCAGAGCAGCGCGAAGAAAGGTGAGTGATAAATGAGAAATAAAAATAGTGGAGGGAAGACCTAGAAGTCACCCGGCTTACCGCCTCAGGTAACTCTGAAGAGCAAAAAAGTACAATGTGCAACGATTGAACACACAGTAAAAACGCTAGTAATCAGCAGATAAAATACAACGCTAGTAGTCAGCAAGTAAAATACAGCAAATAAAATACATCAGTTTTTAAAATCTACTCGTGTTCAGCGCAATTACATCCACTCGCCCGCACCCGGCCTCCTCCTCAGGTGTCGTGGGAGGAATGAGGATCTAGTTGCAGGTCCAGTTCTTGTTCCCCAGGAAAAAGATTCATAATAAGAATTTGGCTTGGTAGTTTGGTCTGCCCTGTTCCCATGATGCACTGGGCCAGGGACAGACTAATTTGCATGTAGCCAGGTTCTGAACTGGGATGGTGCAGTGAGCTAAAAAACGGTGATGAATCATGCCCTGATCTTTTGACTGGGTAGGAGTGTTCTGCTTAATTCAGATACTCTGTCCATCACCACCCCCTTTTCTGAATCCCCAGGAAAAAGGGCATCAGGCAGCATGTCCGCATAACTGAGCAGTAGCTCCTTCATAATAGCAGTAGAGAATCCACAATCCAGAAGTGTATTGAAGTGGTGGCGTCTGATGTTCTTCTTTTATACACTGGTGCTCTGGCTCTCGAAGGTGGGAGAAGCTTCTAGACAGTAGCTTTGGAATACATGGCTTTGGAATACATGGAATTACCTAATTCAGCCTCCCTTGCTCCAAGCTGGGTGAAGTGACAATGCAGTTTCGTTAGGCTCTTTGTGTGGAGATTGGCCACAGCCTATTTATTTATTATTTATTTATTTGTGAATTTTATATAGCGCACAGCTACCCCAACGGGGTGTCCCTGCGCTTCTGGGTATACTAAGCTGGGTCAGACACTGGGAAGATGTTTTTAGCAGAAAAGGAAGGTTTTGAGCGCTCTACGGAAGGGGAGTTCTTGCTGTATCATCTGAATGGAGATGGGAAGTCTGTTCCAATGAGAGGAAGCTGAGACTTGGAAGGTTTTCCCTCCAGAGCATGTTTTTTTCAATCTAGGTGTGGCGAGGAGATGTTTAGAGCTAGAATGGAGAAGGCGAGCATTACTGTAGGGGCGGAGGCAGGAGACAAGATATGCAGAGCCCTTTCCTTTTTTTTGCCCTATGGGCGAGTGTGAGGGCTATGAATTCTGCTCTTTTTTGGACTGGCAGCCAATGTCGTTTTTTCCGGTAGGGAGAGATATGCTCTCGTAGGGAGATACCACAGACCAGGCGGACTGCGGCATTTTGGACTGTCTGGAGACGGTGGAGTAGGCCAGAAGACAGACCCATGTCCAGGCCGTTGGCGTAGTCTAGAAGTGACGTGATTAAAGCTTGAACAATTGTTTCCCTTGTATGGCTAGGAAGAAAATTTATAAATTTTTTCACCATCCTGATTTTGGAGAAGCATGCTGCGGACACCGTCTGGACTTGGGACTAAAATGTAAGGCTAGAGTCCCATCTGACTCCAAGGTTTTTGACAGAGTCCTTGGATATGGGGGCTGCACTTAGGTCCAGGGGCCACCAAAGGTTGGAATCCAGTGACGAGGGCTGCTGAAAGAAGAGGACTTCGGTTTTTCCGACATTTAGCCGGAGAAAGTTGCTGTCCATCCAGCGGGCGATGTTGCGGAGGCAATCTTTTAAGGGATCGAAAGTGGTCTGGGAGACGATGTCATAGGAAAACAGAAGCTGAATGTCGTCAGCATACGATGTGGCCTTGATTCCTGACTGGGCAATAATCTCCGCCAGAGGGGAGAAGTAAACATTAAACAGAAGCGGACTCAGGGAGGAGCCCTGAGGGACTCCCCACCTGAGCGGACGGCTGTTGGAGGTAAACGGGGGGTGAACACGGCCTGTGTCCGATTTGAGAGGAAGGATGCAATCCATTCCAAAGCCTCGTCTTGGATTCCTTTTGCGTGGAGGCGCTCGAGCAGGACGGGCTGGGAGACGGTGTCAAATGTCCCCGACAAGTCGAGCAGCACCAACACCGCCCTTGATCCCTCATCCATTTTCCACCGCACTGAGTCTGCCATCTCAATGAGTGCTGACTCGGTACTGTATCCGGGTCTGAACCCGTGCTGTGAGTCGTGAAAAGTACCATGGGCTTCAAAAAATTTGGCCAGTTGCTGTTGGAGTAGCTTTTCAAGCACTTTGGCAGGTGCGGGGAGCAGAGAGATGGGTCTGTAGTTGACTGGTTTGTTAGGGTCTGCATTGGGTTTTTTAAGGATGGGAACCAATCGAGCATGCTTCCAGGATTCGGGGTAGATGCCTGTCTGCAGGGATTCGTTCCAGATGTCATTATATATTGTCATTATTATATGTATGTAGAGGTGAAGCTGAGGCCAGCTCCTCCTCTATCCATTGAATATTGGTCCATCTAGTCACACCTAAGCTCTCATTGTGTGTAGTGTCTAGAAGGAATACACAAAGCTCAGTAATTTGTCCAGAAACTGGCTGCAAACATCAAATGGCCAAGGCAAGAAAATGGCAATTTTCTAAATGGGCATTTTCAGAATTGTAATTTAAAATCCAACTTCACCATAAAGTCGGATTTTAAAATAGGATTCCAGAGACACCAAACATGAACCAGTTATCTCTTCCTGTTGCAAAGTCATCCTGTGCCCTGGGCACCACCCAACTTTTTGCTGACTGATACTGGTGGTAAGTGACTCTGACTGACCTTGGCCTCTGCCTAACCAGGCCCAGGGACAGTGCTATGCTGAAAGAGACACATTAGAATACAGTTAAAACACCTACATACACTAGAGTACACAATGGTGTGGTGGGGTACCCCTGTGATTGGCATGACCTACCCTATAGGCCCCTTGAATATAATAGGACAGGGGCATTGAAAATACCTAGAAGTCCCTAGTACCCTATGGCATGGCAGTTTAGAGGGCAGCAGCTCTTTTTGCTCTTGCATGTGTGCACTGTGGAAGCCTGAGGTCAGTTTAAAAGCAGCCCTGGGTGCCAGGACTGCTTTTAAAAAGTAAATTGTGCCCAAACTCACCTTTGGGCTTTAGGGCACTTACAAATGGATAACCTACAATGTTGTGGCATATTAGGAACCCCCAGGGTCTCATCTATGTGTCCAAGGGGTGGGGGGTCAGATACTTATAAGGTACACCCTTATAAAATGAGTTTTATATGCTCTGTGGTTAAGTGCTGCTCAAATTCGACTTTGATGCTAGGCGCACTGTGGAGGGAGAATCTGCAATATTTCTATAGATTCAGAACCCCTAAAGTCTGCCGTAGTTGCACATGGGGTGGGGTTCCAGTAGATATAAGACAAGTACTTATAAAATATGTTTTTGTAAGTCTGGTGCTGGAAAAGTAGCCCAAGTACGTTTTCCCATTGCAAATCCCATGTTTCATAGGTTAAGATGGTAGGAAGTTATTGATTAATGACTCGTGATTGGAGAGGGTTAGAAATACCATTCAAAGACTTCCCAGAATGGTATTAAAAAATCCAACAATATCATATTGTTGAATTTCTCCTAAAGTGTACATACAAGAAGTTATAGGACTTTCTTGTTTGTAAGTTCAAATTCAGCCTTCCAGTGGTCTGTCCTGATTGGTCATAGTTCAGTTGATTAGCCAGGCTGCCTTGAAGAGGTGATAAAGAGCTCCTGGGGTTAACCAGCTCTGCTGTCAGGGCAGTTTTCTGTTCCATAGGAATGCCAGTCCAGGGGGAGGAGTCATAAACTATGTTCTTCAAAGGGGAGAGCAGAGAATAGTGTCATTTACAACTCTGAACTTCCCACCTTAGGCAGATGGTAGGATTAAGGAAGGTAGGAGCAGATGCAGGGGAGAGATTCTAAGTAAATTAGCCATCCTATGGGTGTGTTTAGCCAGCTCTTACCACCTTGCTGGAAAATTAGCCATTATTGGATTTGGAAGATTTGATGCACTCTGCAACAAATAATGCCACACTCTACAGAATGTGGTCATATATTGGAGGAGTTACTCTTCTCTCATTGGTCAAAAGTGACCCAGAGAACTTGGAATAAGTATCTGAGATGGGCAGAGCCCTCCAGGTCTGCTGCTTGAAACTTACTGAAGCAAGACATTGCCAAGCTGAGAAGTTTTGCTGTGCAAAGATTTCTAAGACCTGACCTCTGAAGACTGCACCATCTGAAACAACAGCCCTGTGGATTCTCTCGCTGAAAATTAACTGAAAGCTGCAGGTTAAAAGAGCTCATCTGGAACATCGCCAACTAAATCTACACCTAGGAGAACTACCGGTGGATTTGTGAGGGTTTTGTACCAGTGGATTGTGAGAACAGAAGTTCTCAACTTTCAAGGACCATCTTGGAGCTTCCATACCCTTAGAGTGAGTTTGAGACACTTTGGGACCCCTTGAAGAACTTCAGGAAGAAGTTCAAGAAGTTTGGAGAACTTTGGGGCAACTTTGAAAAATAGCTCCACAGTGGGTCCTGCTCAACCTGGTCAGCCAGGCCGCCTGCCTTCAACCACGAGCCGGCCAAGCCAACCAGGTTCGTCCCGCTAAAAGCTCCATCGATCCAACTTTCAGAGTTTGACAGGGACTAGAATAAAAATCCCTCACCGGATCTGGCTACATGAGAAGCATCAAGAGACTCCACGAGAAAAAGCTCCAGAAAAGTTTCTAAGTGCGCTCGTAGAAAAAGTTTCCTGGTTTACCCAACTGAACTGTTAAAGGAAAATTTTCCAAGTCTGCTCCACGGAAGTTGACCGTGAGGTCATCGAAAGGCAAGCCGGCGAAGCCTCACCGGATCCGGACTGGCTGGGAGCTTTGAGGGCTCTCTGGAAGAAGAGCTCAAGAAAAGTTTCTAAGTGTGAAGGTAGAAACTGAGACTGGGACCTGCTGTGAGCTGTAGCCGCTCAGGGCTCCTTCGCGCCCGGCCTGAAACTTTGAATTTGGCCCGGTCTATCGCAAGCAGGTATCACAATATGGTGCTATAATCTTCCAAGTGCTATATTTTGCTAAATCTTTAAAAAATCATATCTCTGGTTCCCTACATTGGATTTTTGTCGTTTTGGTGTAATTTTAAAGATAAGAATATTTCATATTTATAAAAATTGGTATTGGATTTTTATTAGGTGTGTGTCTCAATTATTTACTGAATTGGTGTTTTTAAATGCTTTACATACATGTCTTTGAAGTTAAGCCTGCCTGCCTGCAGCCAAGCTACCAATGGTTGAGCATAGGAATAATTTTCTAAGACCTGTGCTGACTCCTACTATGTGTTAGTGGCCTTATTGCCAGGGGCAGACTTACAGATGCCTCTATCCATTACTCTTATAAAATATCATAAGGCAATCCCAATGTTATCCCATAGGAGAGATAGGCCTTGCACTACTCGTCAGGGGTAGTAAGCGCTATATAAATGCAATTACAATACAATACAATACAATACTAAAAAAATTGTTTAAGAGCTTTTCACTACCAGGACATTTAAAACTTGAAAGTGCATGTCCAACTTTTTAAATACATTGCACCCTGCCTTTGCAGCTGCCCAGCCAGGGCCTAGGTTTGCAGTTACTTATATATATTCAAAAGGAATGTTTGGGCCTGGCAAAAAGTTTACTTTGCCTGGTCAAAATGTCAATGTAAAGCTGCACACCCAGGCTCTGTAATGGCAGGCCGGAGACATGTTTAAAGGACTACTTAAGTGGGTGACACAATCAGTGCTCCAGGCTCAATCTTAGTATTTAATTTACAGGCCCTGGGTACATATATTACCATTTTACTTGGCACTTATAAGCAAATAAATATACCATTTGGCGATAAGCCAATAGTACCATGTTTTAAGGAGTGAGTATATGCACTTTAGCACTGGTTAGCAGTGTTAATGTGCAGAGTCCTAAGGCCAAAAAAAACGAATTAAGAAAAAAGGCAGAGCAAGAAGGCAAAAAGACTGGGGATGATCCTGAAGAAAAGGCCAGGTCTAGCTGAGTCCATTATAGGCTTTTGTGGAATTGAAAGAATCTCGAAGTATACGGTAATCGCAGATTTCCAGAGGTATTCATAAAAGTAAAAGAAATTGTGCAGAAGGAAATATAATAGGTTGATTGATTTATACACTTTATACACTTTCACATCCAGAAATGTGCAAACATGATACAAAAGTGTAATATTCACACGCAAAAAGAATGTTTATTGTTTTTTCTCCACCTGGAAAGTATTTCCCATATTGAGAATAGATCAGTTTTGTGGGTCAGACCCTTCCTAATAACACCATCAAAACTCATTTCATCATTCCCTTAATATGTAAGAATGTATTCATAAAAGAACCTAACTCAAAATGATTGGTTAATACCAACAAGCTTACTTGTTTGTGCTTGTTCACCAACTTGTTATAGGTGAAAATCGCACAGAATGTGCACCTTGCCACTCTTAGAACTAGATCTGCTCACAATGAAAATTCCCAGACTGCCAGAATTACCATATGCGCAAATCCCATTTACAGGGATAGAACCTCACTATTTTACTTCTGTGAATAGGGAATGCACATTTGCCCCTACAAATGATGGTTACTGAACATCTAAATGTGCAGATCTCGAATCCACAAATATTTGTGCCACTGACACAGATATCCTCCATGGGCCAGGGCATTTAATTGTCCCTAAAACCAAGACAGTAGCCAAGGAAAATGCATTCTTTTCAGTCCATGTCTCAAATATGGCATTTGGTTCACTATACATCGAGGAAGGCTCGTTTCCTAGAAAATTGTCAAAGACTTTTAAAAAACTATTTTTTGTAAATTTGAGTGGGAAAGTTTGGATGGTGTTGTAAGTAGTGTTAACTGTACTAAATATCTGACAGCGTGTCTCCCACTCCTCTGATGCTGTTGCGTACTGCTATGTTGTTGTTGCTATCTTTTTTGGATTCTAAGGTTTCCAATTGGTTTTAATTGCCTTTCATTTGCCTGTTTATTTTCATACAGTTTAAATGTGCTTATGTGGACATTATAATGATCCATTAGATGCTAACTTAGCAGCAAGCAGATTTGTTGCATGATTCTGATAAGCATAAATAAGCATAAGCTTGTGGATTTGGTGTAGCTGATGTGGATACAAATGAAAATTAATCACGATGAGCTGGTGCCTTGTATTTCTGTTTTTCGTGTTTGCATTAGAACAGTCTCTTATGTCCACATATACTGCACTTTTAAGGGTTAGATTAAAATCTCTATCTTTCTGGAGATTATGTTTTTCTGTTCACATAAAAAGAATAAATACATACTGGTGGAATTGCCCCTTTTTGCAGGGCTACCCCAAACCGTTTGCCTTCTTCCTCCTCTTTTTTCTGAATTCTTTTTGTTGACTTTAGTACTCTGAGCACTTTATCACTCATAATTAACCCTGGGCGTAGTTTGCGCAGTAGTGCTACATGTAGCTATGCAAAGTGCTCTTCACACTACGCAAGCTACGCATAGCTACGCGAACTGCGTTGTCCGATAGGGAAAATGCTGTTCGCACTGATTGCACAGTGCCGAATGCTTCATTGCAAACCACATCTTGCACAGTGCAAGCGGTCGTTTTCTGCCGCTCAACGCGGACTGGTAGTTTCTCATCACGAGCGGTCATGAGAATACGCAACCACTCGCAATGAGAAACCTGACCTCCCCGCGTTGAGAATCTCGCCAGGGGGTTTATTTTCCACACTCGTGATCGTCAACTTGATGTTGCTGATCGCAAACAAGGAAAAAGTCTTGCCGCAATGTTATTTTGCGCACTTGCGGTCGCCAACATGACGTTGAGCAAGCAAAAAATGCCCACTATGCTACACTTTTTGCACTGTGCTACATGCAATTCGCGTAGCGCGTAGTTGCGCAAACTATGCATGCTCCGCGACCGTAGAGTAGTCCTAAGCCCAGGGTTACTCCTAGTCAGTACTAATGTGTGTCTCTCCAAAAACAGATTGATATTAGGGTATGCCTGAGTGGCATATTTAGTTTTCTTATACATCCCTTGAAAAGTGGTATACCATATACCCAGGGCTTGTAATCTGAATGGTACTAGTGGGACTGCGGAACTAGTTGTGCCATCCATTCATGTAGCCTTTGAAACCTGTCTCAGGCCTGCCATTGCAAGGCCTATGTGTGCAGTTTACTGCCACTTCGACTTGGAATTTAAAACCATTTTCCCCTTTTGTTACACATAAGTCACCCCTAAGGTAGGCTCCTAATGACCCTCAGACCAGGGTGCTGTGTTTCTAAAAGGCAGGACATGTACCTTTTTGTTTTATATGCCCTGGCAGTGACAAACAGCTAAATTCATTTTTCGCTGCTAGGAGGCTGCTAGGAGGCTTCATTTTCCATAGGTTAGCATTGGGGATTTCTTAAAAAATCTTTTAAGCTGTCATTTCTGATTCGAAAGGAGTAGCTACTTCATGTTTAATATCATTGGAATAGTGGTGATAAATCACCTTTAATGGTAAAGTTGGATTTGACATTACTATTTTAGAAATGGCACTTATAGAAAGTGGACATTTGTCTGCTCTAACTTTGCTCTGTGTGCCTGCAGCCTGTCTCCAATGCACGTCTGTGCTGGGTGACAGCTATACTTTGTGCCTTCCCTCTAGACAGCCAAACCATAGGAAGGGAGGGATGTGACATGGGATTCATCTTCAATCATTTGCATACTGATTTCCTTCCTGGGCAGGAAGGCGTAGATGTGGCTCACACTAGCATCTGAATAGGTTGTATCCTGCTCTAACTCAAAGGGCCTGATTTACCCACCCACAGGTAGTCTGGAGCCAGGGATGTGTTGAAAGGGATCCGCGTGCACTTCAAAGAACTTCTTTAAGGTCACCCCCTACATCTAAGGCACATTTGTTGCGTATAAGTACCAGGCTTCTGGCCCTATCAAATCAGTACATTACTGGACTTGGGGAAGAACTCTGCTGGAGGGTAGACTGCTGTGCTGAAAGGATTGCCACTTTGCTGTGACTACTGTTCTAAGGACCTGCTTCTCTGCCTTGTTGAGCTGCCCTGATAGCTGCTGATCTTGCTCTGCCGAGGATAAGTACTGAACCCATCCACTTAAACTCATAGTGACTCCAAGGGCTTGCTGGCTTGCCCTGTGATTTACTGCACGATTGGGGTGGAGTACATATACACCTGGTTTGACACCTATTTGGCTGTAGTAACCTGTGAAATGCAGTTTAGGAATTGGAATAGTAGTGCTATTTTAGGAGTGTATACTTACGTTAGCATGTCTCTCCCTAAACCCTTTCTTAAATTCCTTTCAACCCTCTATATTTACAGGAAAACATTCCCCGGTTCCCCTTGTCCATCCCAGCATTTAGTAGAAAATTGTATACCTTTGTGTGCCGAAACCTCCTCCAGCTTGGCGGTGAACTTTAGACAGAAAGGACAGGAGAAACATACATGGAGGTCTGAAATTGTAGGTTACTGAATAGCATTTTGTGATACATGAATAGTAATAATGCAGCAGTACATTAGGCACTGCAAAATGCATTTGATTAATTGTTTAAGTGGTACTTGCATGAAGTGAATATCTGCTCAACGGGTGCTTACAGCTTCTCCTCAACAATGTACTCCTCTTTAAAAGGAGCACAGGTGAGAAATGTAATTTCTTCCCAGATACGACATTTCAGCAGCTCCTCTGTACAGATATGACATTAGCCAAAGTTCAGACTATCTAAAATGACCACAGCTAAATACAACTAGGTGGCTGTCCAAACTTTAGAGCACAGTGCAAACATTAAGGTACAAAAATCGAACTTTCTCAATCCGGACCTTGGTATTTTAATGTTGAAACCACATCTCAACTTTCATGGTGGGAAATATGCTATTTGTGTAGATTCCTCCACAGCTGTAAGTGAAGAAGTGATGGGAAGATGGATTTTCTGATGTTATTGTCATGAGAGTGGATAACGAACACAGAAACTATTCTAAAGATAATCTTGAGCATATGCAATGACTTTACAACTGACAGTGTTTTTCTTTAAGCACACCTAATTTAAATAGCCATTACAGTTTTGGATTTATTTGCAAGAAAAAATTGTTTCAAGGTGTAAAGAGAAAAGGTATCGAAGAAGTGCAAAGTTTCCCTAATCATTTGCATGTTGATGCTTTGCAATTCAGACAATTTCACTATGTGAATGTAAATGTATTTCGATTTATATAGCGCACTAATCACCCAGGGGTCTCAAGGTGCTTGCTTAGGGAACCTGTCCTGGTATTCCCCTGTGAGATACCCCGGCAGGGTATTCACAAGGTGAAAGCCAGGCATCCCGCCGCGAGGGGCCGTAGTGGAGATTAAGCAAGCTATTGCCCAGAGTCGCAGAGTGTGACCCCGTGAGTCGAGTAGGCACCGGAGCGAGAATTGTCGAGTCCGTGGAATTTTTGAGCCCGAGACTTGCCGAGGCGGGGAATCGAACCCTGGTCCACGGCTGATCTCAGCTTCCGGGTCTGCCGCCTCTAACCACTGAGCCACGCTTCTCCACTTAAGAGACATATGTATTGCCAGCGTTCAATAGTTTACAGTATAAATTGAAATGATGGATTTGATTTTTATTGGAGTATCAGGTTTATAAGCTAAAATTGTATTAGAGTTTAGACAATGCTAATTGAAAATCAAACAGTCCTTCCCAAACTCTCTCTCTCTCAACGTCTGGATGGGCAGGCCTTGAAAAGCATAAAAAAAATGCAACAACTACTATGAACTTCACAAAGAGAGACTTCTTCCCCTAGTTATGTATGTGGTGAGACTCCTGGCCTTACTGAGGGGGAGAGGAGGGTGGAGGGGAAGAGTTCATATTTGATGGTTGTACTTCCAGTATTAGAAATTCTAGCTTAGCTCTATAGCGCACATGCTGTCTCTTCAATGTACTACATACATTAGAAAAAAAGACTAGAAGTGCGTTGCATCAATTGGGCTCTCATCTTTCTTTGCATACCACAAAACTATACACTATGCAGCACAGTTACAATAACCGACACATCCCTGCATTTTAGCTGGGATGGGCCAGTTATTTTGCTTGACTCAAAAAGAAACTTCCACCACCATGGATGCACCGCATTTACAATGCGGTGCACCGTGGCACAAGGAAAGACAGATGCATGACGCATCTAGCCGCGTAAGGGTGACACAGTGCTGGAGTTGTGTCGCAAGCACGATGCAACTCCAGCACAGCACAGGGGTGCCCTGTACCTAAAATGCTGCTTCACTCTTTACGTCTGCTTCAAGCAGGCGTAAGGATTTGACGCAGCGGGGGTGTAAATGTCACTCAGTGAAATCTTGTAGATTTCACTGCATCACTATTCCGGGGCTTCCTTGCGATGGCACGCCCATTCTGCATACATTATACCTTGATGCTGGCATAATATAGCGCAGGGATTTACAAAGTGACGCATCTCATGTTGTAAATATGCTGCATAGCGGCGCATTGTTTACGTCACCGCTGTGTCACAAAACTGACGCAATCGGTACATTCAGTGATCTTGTAACCAGTGCTGGCTATCATGGGACACATGCTGCCTGGGGCATTTCAGAAAGTTAATATGGCTGAACATAACTGGTTTATCGAACCTAAACCACCATTGATATCATTCGACGTGCACTCATCTAGAGAAAATACATTTATTCAAGGCTGTATGAAAAACACCTGGCCAAAATTATGAGATACAATATCTGACCTGGAGTATTAACTTCAGGTGCCATACCTCTTTGGGCCATTGGATGTAGCCTTGTGTCTCTGGGGCCTGTAGTTGCATGCGTGATGACACCAGGGACAGTTTTACCAGGTGAGAATCCACACCCAGTGAAAGTGCTTGAGGGCCAAAGACAGGCACTGGGGGCACAATCTTTGCTCAATCAAAGGGTACCACACAAGGAGCAGAAAATGTCCACCCGCCCCCGGACTGGCCCAATGCTGTTCTGAACCCTACTTCCACACACCAATCCATTACCCTAAAAACACTTATTTGGGGCCTTAGAAATTTTGCACCATTTGTACTTTTTCCTATATACTTTTATTAGGTTCCATAACCATTAATTGGCATTGAAAATACTTTAGTCCATTTTAGTCCACTTCCATTTTTTAACAACTGTGCTTGTTGTAACTATGAAACACACAATGGGGTCACTCACTGTCCTCAGAACCTGGAATAAATACAGTACACATACATGTATGCTTCTGTTGTGTCAATTAATTTGTACTCCAATACTTGGGTAGAGGTTGTGGACATCCGGGTCTCTTCATCTTGGCTGTCCTGAGAAAGACCCGAATTGATGCTTAAGTATCACGTATTAATCTACTAGTCTAAACGTCAAAGGTAATATCATTGGCAGGACTACATTACTGCTTTGGGAAAATGAATGGATTTTTATAAATACCCAACTGAAACAACTGTATCTACTATGTAGACATGGCTTAACAGTTTGGATTGACTATTTTCCTTTGTTTATATCCTTTCATTTGCATTATCTTGATTGCACAAACACTGTTACACTGTGTATTGAGTGCCATATTGGGGTTATATTGCTTAAGAAGTAAACATTAATGTTAGACAATATATTCCCATGGAAAGAATAACGGTCTATGTTTTATTGTTCGTAACATAATTATTTAATCCTCAAGAAGATTGTTTCCACAACCTCTTCCTGAGTATTGAAGTATGAATGAATTGATCCAACAAAACCATAAAATGACATGTACTTTTTAGCTCAAGCCTAGACAGCACTTGCGCTGTTAAGTGATCTGTTGTATGTACTTTATGGAGTCTGACTCCTCCCAGTACTATGGATTGGCTTTTGTCTGTGTCATTCAAAAAACGTATCCTGCAAATGGATGGATAATGGTTGGTACATGTCCCACTTTTTCTCACAAGTTAACTCCCATGGAGTATTGCCATGGGAATGAGCAGTGATGCGTACACAGTCCCTCCGTAGGGACATCCGACGAACTGTAATTCGAGTGCAGTCTTGTGCATTATTACTGCCAGCGGTTCCGATCGCGCTCTTGCAGCTCCTCCAGAGACATTTTAAAGCATGAGCAAAGTGGGCTCTGGCCTAGGTCTCAAGCCTTTCAGTGGGACCCCGATACAACCCAGCTCTGTTCTGCAAAGAGTCTTACCCTAATGACCTTGAATAATTCTTAAACACATTCTTATAAAATACCATTTTCCTTTAATTTATTTTCAATATGTGTGATTTTGAGACCCTATTGCAGACATTTTGCAGATAAATGTTGTGTTGATGTTTCGAGCAACATCCATAAAAAGTTTCTTTTAGATCAAAACAGGACCTCCCATTAGAGAAATCGGAGGGCGTCACTAATATTATTTGCAATAATATTAGTGGCTGTTGCCTGTCCTACATTATTGAAAACACATCAGTATCCCTCAATATTAGATGCAAACACATTTAGAATGTGGAACAATGTGCCTGCGCACCATCAGTGACCCAGCCAAAAAGGGTAAGAAAGAGATCATGAATCCAAAGCTGTTCCGAACAGAGGCCCCCAAAATATGTTTGACCCAGGTCCCCCAAAATCCTTAAGATGTCGTTGCGCTCCTCTATGTGAAATGAGCTCTAACAGCCGCTAAGTGGCGATTCCATGTTTTCTCCGTCTGTTCGGGCTTGTTCCACGCTTCAGGGACTCCTTCGGAATGCGGAGCACTTGGATTTATTATTACATGTGCACTGCATGCCTCATGAGTTCTAACGTCATTCCCTGCACCGGAGTTGGTGTGGTACCAGTTATAGATAACGTAGACTGGTTCGTGTTCCTGTGGGGCATGCGCCACATTGCGGTTCACAGTCCCGGGCCCCTGAACGAGGTATCACCGGGCACGTCATTTCATGGAAATCATGCAGATAAAAAGCAGCGCTGACACTCTCTTCTCTCCTGCTCTCCTTCCTTTCTAAGTCAGTATTCCTGTGAAGCACGCTCCACACTGGCGAGCACTGTCCTGGACATCTCCATGTAAGAGTGAAGCTCGGTTGTAGAAGATTTTATTGAATGTACTTTTTAATATAAAAGCTAATTTAGCACCGACGCCAAGCAGAGTGCTTTAAACTAAACTATGGTAGTTGACACACATGGCAGGGTATCTTCTTTTCATCATCTCCCCCTGCTTCATTTCTAACCCACCTCTCTTCCCTAAATTCCCTGCAGCCACATGAACAGAACAGGATGGCTTTAATGCTGCCAGTGTCTGTTTTTCTTACAAAGAAATTATAATTCTGAACAGTCATTCAGTCATACCTCTTTACTTTTTGCAAAAAAATGCTTCTGTAATTGTGTGTTTGCTTCCAGTTGTATAGGAACTGTGCGCAAACCTTGTTTAGGGCCATGCAGTGCTTCGTGGTCACCCAAGTGCCAGGAAGGAATATGCTACTTACCAGTATGCATCTGTTCATGGCATGTAGGGATGCTGACATTCATATCTGTGCATAGATCGGCGCCTAGTGATGGGACCGGATGATTGCACCTTGTTGTCCTGGAAGAGTCTTTGAAGTATCACGAGATAGGTGACTCCTCCCCTGGACTACAGTGCGCATGGGCATCTTCTCCATCCTCAGATTCTTTTTCGCCATTGTGGCAGAGATGGAGATAGTAAAGTAAGAGATGGCCATGCAAAAGATAATGCTGCAGCTGCAGCAGGCACCAGGGAGGAGGGTGGGCGATATGAATGTCAACAGCCCTACATGCCAAGAACAGATGCATACTGGTAAGTAGCACATTCCGTTCGAGGCATGTGGGCTGCTGAATTCATATCTGTGCATAGACTGTATAGCAGTATCTCCTCTAGCGGTGGTTACCTGTGCCAGCTGCAGCAGTTTGAAAGAGAGTTTTGAGGACAGCCTGGCCTACAGCAGCTTGCTGCTTTGCTTGCACATCTACACAGTAGTGTTTTGTGAAAGTGTGTATGGTAGTCCATGTGGCTGCTCTACATATGTCTTCAAAAGGAATATTTCCTAGGAAAGCCATGGATGCCCCCATTTTTCACGTAGAGTGTGCTCTTGGGGGGACAGTTAAATTGCGTTTAGCTTTTTGATAACATATTTGAATGCATTTAACTATCCATCTGGCTATTCCAGACTTTGATATGGGATTCTCTTTATATTGTGGTGAAAAAGCAACAAATAATTGCTTTGTTTTTCTAAATGATTTCGTTCTGTCCACATAATAAAGCCGAGCTCTCTTTACATCGAGTGTGTGTAGGGCTCTTTCAGCTACTGACTGTGGATTTTGGAAAAACACTGGCAGTTCTCTTGATTGATTAATATGGAAAGTGGATATGACCTTTGGCATAAACTTAGGGTTTGTTCTAAGAACTACCCTGTTAGCATGTATTTGCATGAAGGGTTCTTGAATTGTTAGTTCTGGTAGCTCGCAAACTCACCTGAGTGAGGTAATGGCAGTCAAGAATGCCACCTTCCATGTTAGAAATTGCAATTCGCATGAGTGTAGAGGTTCGAAAGGAGGTCCCATAAGTCTGGTAAGTACTATATTTAGGTTCCAGACTGGGGAAGGTGGGTGCCTTGGAGGAATCACCCTTTTAAGACCCTCCATAAAAGCCTTGATTGTTGGTACTCTAAACAGTGAAAGGTGTTGCCTGTTTTGAAGGTATGCTGCTATAGCAGCGAGGTTTAGTCTTATGGAAGAGTATGCTAGGAAGCATCTTTGAAGATACAGTAGGTAACATATAATGTTTTGTATGGAAGCATCTAATGGGTTGATTTGGTTATTGTTGCATTAAATAACAAATCTCTTCCATTTAGCTGCATAGAATGCTCTAGTAGTTGGTCGCCGTGCCTCCTTATGATGTTCATGCAGTCTGGAGGCAAGTTAAGGTATCCAAATTCTAAGACTTCAGGAGCCAGATCGCTAGGTTCATCTGATTGGGATCTGGGTGTCTGATTTCTCCATGGTTCTGAGCTAGAAGATGGGGTGCGAGGCACAGCCTTTGATGAGGAACTACTGAAAGCTCCAGGAACGTTGAGTACCATGGCTGTCTCACCCATGTGGGAGCAACTAGGATGAGTGTGAGTGACTGTTGCCGCAGTTTGCGTGCCACCAGCGGAATCAGTGGTGCTGGGGGAAAAGCGTACGCAAATCTGCCTGACCAGTTCATCCATATTGCATTGCCCTGTGACAACGGATGTGGGAACCTGGTGGCAAAGTACCGGCATTTTGAGTTTTAGTTTGTGGCAAACAGGTCTATCTCTGGGTGCCCCCACTGTTTGAAGAATGTCTGGAGAACTTGGGGGTGAATCTCCCTTTTGTGTAGTTGTTGGCTGTATCTGCTGAGCAGATCCGCTATTTGATTGTCTTTTCCTGGGAGGTGTTCTGGCAGGAGAAAGATGTCTTTTGGAATTGCCCACTTCCATATGCTCTGTGCCAAGTGGGACAGCTGTGGAGAGTGTGTTCCTCCCTGTTTCTGGATATAGTACATGGCTGTCATGTTGTCCGTCCGGATCAACACAGTCTTGTTGTACAAGTATTTTTGGAATGCTTTTAGGGCTAGGAATATTGCTAGCAAATCTAGTTGGTTGATATGCCGTTTCATTTGTCTGAGTGTCCAGAGCCCTTGTACTGTGTATTGAAGTAGGTGGGCTCCCCAACCTGTCAGTGATGCGTCCGTTGTTAGTACTAGTTGTGGAACTTGCTCTTGGAACAGTCACCCCTTGGAAAGGTTTTGTGTGTTCCACCACTGCAGAGAGTTGTAAGCGCGACTGTCCACCAACAATAGGTCTTTTAGTTGTCCTTGAGCTTGGTTCCACTGCCGTGCTAGGCATTCTTGCAATGGACGCATTTGAAGTCGGGCATGGGGGACAATGAATATGCAGGAGTCCATCTGCCTATGAGCTGCATGAAGACTCGAGCTGGCAAAGAGTGTTGTGGCAGAAATTTGCGAATGAGCATCTGCATGCTGGCTATCCTCGCTGAGTTTGGATATGCCTTTGCCACTGAGGTATCTGTAGTAGCTCCCAGATATTGTTGTGTGTGGGATGGTTGTAGATGCGATTTTCGGTAGTTTGTCGAAAAACATAGGCCGTGTAGCAGCTGAAGTGTTTGAGACGTGTCTCTTGCACACTGTTCGTACGATTTTGCTTGTATTAGCCAATCGTCTAGGTATGGGAACACGTGGATGTGTTGCCTCCTGAGATGTGCAGCTACTGTCGCTAAGCATTTTGTAAACACTCTTGGAGCCGTGGTTACCCCGAAGGGGAGAACTTTGTATTGGTAGTGTTGACATTCTATTGTGAACCTGAGATATTTTCTGTGGGCTGGATGGATGGGTATGTGAAAATATGCGTCCTTGAGGTTCAATGTTGCTAGGAAGTCTCCTTGCTGGAGCAACGGGAGCACTTGCTGTAGCGTGATCATATGGAAGTGCTCCGACAGTATGTATTGATTTAGAGGTCTGAGGTCCAATATTGGTCTGAGGGAACCGTCCTTTTTGGGAATAAGGAAGCATAGTGAGTATACTCCTGTCCCTTGGTGTTGGAAAGGGACTGGCTCTATGGCCCCCTTTTCCAGCATGCATTCCACCTCTTGTTGTAGCAGGGTGATGTGTTCTTTGGACATAGAACGGTGTCTGGGTGGTATGTTTGGTGGAGTAGAAGTGAGTTCTAGGCAATAAACATACTGGATAATTTGTCTCACCCACCTGTCTGTGGTAATTGTGTTCCAGACTGGTAGGAATTGTTGGATCATGCCTCCAACCGGTATTAGATGGTCTGGAGGTAGTGTGATGAAGTCACTGTTTTGCGGCAGTGGAGGCTCTGGTGTTATTGCCTCCACGTCCTCTTCCCTTTTTATTGTTGCCCCTATAACCTCCTCTGTTGGAGTTCTTGTTAAAGGAACCTTGGGTGTTGCTTTTGTATGTAGATGAGGTTTGTGAAGTATTGCCCCGTGTAGCTGCTCTGTATGAGGAGCGTCGAAAGGCACCTCTGTGTTGTTGAAACTGCAATGCACCCATTGATTTTGCAGTTTCTGTATCCCGTTTTCATTTTGTGACACTAGTGTTAATGGACCTGGCTGCAGTGTCAGCTGCGTCAAGCGCACATTTAATGGAGGCGTTTGTAATACATTTTCCCTCCTGTATGAGGTCACTAGCTTAGGCTTTGAAAGGCTCAGGCAGGTGTTGCATTAAACTTTCAAGCTGGACATAGTGTGCTCTGTGGTAACAAGCTAGTAGAGCTTGTGTATTTGCAATTCTCCATGAATTGGAGGCCTGTGATGCTACCCTTTTACCCGAGGCCTCTAGTATTTTGGACTCCTTATCAGGAGGTGGAGCTTCTCTTGTTGTCTGTGAGTTGGCCCTTTTACGTGCATTAGCCACTACAAGTGAATCTAATGGTAACTGACCTCTGATATAAGTAGGGTCTGTAGGGGCCGCTCTATATTTCTTTTCAATCCTGGGATTGATTACGCGTGTCCTGGCTGTATCTTTAAATATATCTGGTGCGTGTTTTAATACCCCTTTCAACATAGGAAGTGTTCTGACATTTTTCTCAGAAGTAGGGAATGTGTCAAATAAAAAGTCTTCGTCTATAGGGTCATTGAGCATGTCTACGTTGTGGTACTGCGCTGCCCTATCTATTAACTGGTTGAAGACAATGGTGTCGTCAGTAGGTGACGGCTTTGTTGGGCATGAGGAAGTGTCAGGGATGGGATGCGTGTCATATATGGATCAGTCGGCTCTGCCCATGGTTCATTTTGAGGGTTAGGATCCTCTGTATAGTTATAATCATATTGAGGATCTTCCCCTGTGTCGCCCTCATTGTCCCCAGAGTGCGTAGGAGAGTAAGGTGCAAAAGGCGTAGTAGGCATAGTGGGATAGAAAGGAATGAAGGGTCTAGAGGGAGAAGTCCCAAAGTCCTTCTTCTTTAGAGGAATGGGGGAATGAGAGTCCGTGTCCAATGGCCTCTTCTTCCTGTGTAGGATTGTGACTTTACCAGTCACAGCGTTTATATATATTTTTGCCTGATGCTCTGACGGATCTGGATGGAAGAGTTCTTCTTCCACTGTCCTTGGTTGTGTGTTTGACTTCTTTGGCTTAGTCTTTTTTGGATCGACTGTTGCCTTTGGGTCGACAACCTTTTTTGGTTCGACGACTTTCGGTGCCTTATTGCTTTTTCTCAGCTCAGCCTCTTTGTCCGGGTCGACGACTGATTGCGGATCGACTGGATCTTTAGGATCGATGCGCTTTCTGCGCTCAACAGGTTTTTTAGGTTGACTGTCTTTTGTCGAGTCGACGATTCTTTTCGGATCGACTGCTTTTTTAGGAGCACTTGTCTTTGGGTCGGTCCCTTTGTTTGGCTCGATAACCTTCTTTGACTGGGCCACAAGCTTCGGTACGACGCCCTCTGTGTCGGCGACCTTCTTCGGTGCCACGACCTTGGGCGCAGCGGCCTTCTTTGGGTCGACGGCCTTCTTCGGGTCGGCGCCCTTCGGGTCGGCGGCCTTCTTTGGGCTCGACGGCCTTCTATTGTTCGGCGCTTTTTGGCTCGACGGCCTTTTTTGGTTCGGCGCCCTTTGGCTCAACGGCTCTCTTCGGGTCGACACTTTTAGGCTGTACGGCCTTCTTTGGTTCGACGCCCTTCGGGCTGAATGATGTTTTGGATCTTGGCTAAGGCCTTTAGGCGATGCCTCGATCGGAGCCTTCTGTTACGGGGTAATTGGTGTCGGGGGCAATGTACTCACGGTTTGCCCCGGTGGGATTTCGTCATCGGAGTCCGAGTGGACCTCGACGGTGATGATCTCTAGATCCGAATCTTCCCCTTCTGGAAGTTCTTGTTCATCCTCGAAGATGTTGTCTGGTTCCGGTGCCTGTCGCTGCATCTCTTGCCTAGCTGCCTGTCAAATCCGGATGGTTTTCTTCTAATGGAATTGGGCACAGGCTGGGCAGGTTTCTGCCTTGTGGTCTGGTGATAGGCACTTGTTGCATACTGTGTGTTTGTCAGTATGCGGGAACTTGGAGTGGCATTGTGGGCACCTTTTGAACGGGCTCCTTTCCATCGACAGCAGGCCCACGTGGCATTGAAAAGGCCCAACGGCCCACGTCGACGACCGGGTCAAGATGGAAAGCTTGATCGAGTCAAGAAGTACCGAGCGAGAACAATACCGTCGAAGTCGAAGGCCTTTTGGCCTCTAGAAAAGTTTAGTTTCGATTCCAAAGTTGGAGTATAGGAATTACATCCGAACCCACTGGCGGAAAAAAACAATCTGAGGATGGAGAAGATGCCCATGTGCACTGTAGTCCAGGGGAGGAGTCACCTATCTCGTGATACTTCAAGGACTCTTCCAGGACAACAAGGTGCAATCATCCGGATCCAACACTAGGCGGCGATCTATGCACAGATATGAATTCAGCAGCCCACATGCCTCGAACATAGCAAAATGTAACATTTTAAAAGAACACAAAGAAGGCCTACCTCATGGAAACCATGGAAGTACAGGGGTTCATATGATATTCCTTCAAATTATTTGGGTCTACATTTTCATTTCAATCTTTGCCCTCGGCACTGCTGTACCAGGGCACATGGGGGCTAATATCCCTTATGGTGCTCTAAAGCCATACATTTTGGGTTTCCAAGCACTGCCAACCTGAGTGATAGGAACCCTGGGAGGCCAGGTCTGCTGCAGATGTCATGCTGCTTCCAGAATACATCTGGATCCGCATTAACGGGGTGCATTGTTTTAGTGGTTGTACTCATGAGCCTTCTGGGCAGTCCAGTTCAGTAGCAAGAAAAAAACGCCAGTGCTGGCTTTCTATGGAGAGTTTCTGCATATAAAATTAAGCCAGGAATCAATGTTCAGTTTTTATTGAAGGCCCCTAAGGTTAAAACAGTTAGCAAGTCCAGGCTTGCACAAGTTAAAGCAGATTGCTGTACGAGACCCTCCTTTAAATAGTTTACTAATGGTTGCAAGCTTTTCTACAGATGTACTTTTATGCTATTTCCAACACTGTTCCATATATGTCTAAACGCAGATTTTCTTTATAATAAGGCGCTATATCAGTCTTTCCAGCAAGCAAAAGCAGCTCCTCCTCTATACCAAGAAGTAAATAAAGAACAATATCGCAATTCCTGCTCCAAGCTCCTCTGGTCAAATTTGCTGTGTATTCACAGAAATAAACAAATGGCAGGCGTGGTTTTCTGAGGGCCCTGTTTACTTTCATTCTCTCCCTTCAAAAGGAAACTTGTTTGTGCAAGCTTCACATTTTTTTGTTCTTCGTTCTTTTTTGGCATTTGAACAGCACACCCTTACTTAAATGGCAATCATGTTTTGTTGTCTTAGTTTAAAATGTTAAAGAATTGTACAAGTTTGTAAAAATAATTAGTTAAATACGTAAAATGTACAGGTCTGCTAGTGTCAGCTCTTCAATCTCTGATGACAGAGCACCCAGGATAATGTGCTGCACAGCTAAATACTTATAAGATCCAAAAGGGGAGACCTATTAGCTATAACATTGCTTGTTCTATTGTGGGAACTTCGCACCTCACAATAGGCTCCCAAAATCTGCCCACATTAGGATAGGTACACTTGTAAAAAATATCCTACATTTATGTGTGAAGGGTCATCCAGACTAGGGGGCATATTACCAAGCAATAGCGATAATTATCGCTATTGCTTGGTTAGAGACAAAATTTTACCGCTAAGCTGTGGCGATTTTTATCGCAGATAAACCTTGGTATTACCAAGGTTTATTGCAAATGCGATAAAAAACGGCCGCAATGCATGAATATCGCTGAAAAGTCAGCGATATTCATGCATTACCGAGCTAATGCTCTTAGCCATGTTAACCACCTCCCATTGGATAACATGGCTAAGAACTGCTCAGGGCAGGTGTTAGCTTTTGGAGATATTCGCGCTTAGCGCGAATATCTCCAAAAGTTGGTAATAGGAGATAGCGATGTTAGCGACTGTTTCCAGTCGCTAACATCTTGGCACGCCCACTTTGCATATCATTAGTGATAAATATCACTGACATGCAAAGTGGGGCCCAAGATGGTCACTATCTCCTACTAGCTGTCGCTAACTGGTGTTAGCGACAGCTAGGTAATAGGGAGATAATTTTATCTCCGCTTTCTTGGCTTTTAAAGCCAAAAAAGCGGAGATAAACCCCCTTGATAATATGCCCCTAGATTTTTGGGGGAGGCTAACTTTAGAGATAAAATCTTAGCTTCACTCCCCCATCAATTTGTCAGACGAATTTATAATGGTGTAATATTGTAAAAATGAATCATGCTTTATTGAAAAGTATGCAGAACTCCACCAAATGTAAAGATGAACTCGTGTTTCAAATACACCATGATGTAATTTATTGAATTTTGTAAGTTAAGACATATCGCTAAACAGTCATATTATAAGAAGCCCATATTTATTGTTCCTTGAACTTTTCTAAATCTGAATATTTACATCACCTACATAGTTACTCTATTTGGCTTTGTTTAACAAAGTAAATATTTCATTTATTTCATTAGATTATTTAATTTTTGTAATTTGCTGGAAAACGTAGTTTTACTTATCTTACATCCTGTCACTGCAAATGTAGGCATAGTATGGTTACTATACCCATAAATGGCCATTTTAGAATACAAAACATACCAGCCAGTTTAAAGTAGTCAATGTGAACAGACTAGGCCTCAGAACACTTCTACATCTAAACTCTAGACTCTCCTGCTATTCAGGCGGGTTGAAGCATTGCCTGTTTATTATGCATGGAGCAAAGAGATCTTCAGCTACTACTATAGAAGACGGTGATATGTTCAATATAAAACAACAGTTGATGGACAGAATGCAGAACAATGTCATACATTCACCCCAGTACAGAGATCTGGGCCTGAATCCATGTTTTTTTTTGCACTCCACACCACCCCAGTTCAGACATGGCCATATGCAAATGAGCATTGACCCTGTGTCTCATGGGAACAGTTCAGCCCGAACTACCAAGCCATGTCTTTCCTGGACCGGAATCAAGCATCCTAGGAACGGTTTCTGGCTATCAGCCGTCTTCAGCCAGGATTGCTTGACTCCAGTGGTGTGGAGAGCATGGGACTCACGTCTGAGCATACCCATCCCACTCGGGGTGGCAAATGCAAAGCAACAGTTGATGGACAGAATGCAGAACAATGTCATACATTCACCCCAGTCCAGAGATCTGGGCCTAAATCCATCGTTTTTTTGCACTACACACCACCCCAGTTCAGACATGGCCATATGCAAATCAGCCTTGACCCTGTGCCTCATGGGAACAGTCCAGCCCGAACTGCCAAGCCATGTCTTTCCTGGACCGGAATCAAGCATGCTAGGACTGGTTTCTGGCTATCAGCCGTCTTCAGCCAGGATTGCTTGACTCCAGTGGTGTGGAGAGCATGGGACTCACGTCTGAGCATACCCATCCCACTCGGGGTGACAAATGCAAAACAACAGTTGATGGACAGAATGCAGAACAATGCCATACATTCACCCCAGTACAGAGATCTGGGCATAAATCCATCGTTTTTTTGCACTCCACACCACCCCAGTTCAGACATGGCCATATGCAAATCAGCCTTGACCCTGTGCCTCATGGGAACAGTCCAGCCCGAACTGCCAAGCCATGTCTTTCCTGGACCGGAATCAAGCATCCTAGGACCGGTTTCTGGCTATCAGCCGTCTTCAGCCAGGATAGCTTGACTCCAGTGGTGTGGAGAGCATGGGACTCATGTCTGGGCATACCCATCCCACTCGGGGTGACAAATGCAAAACAACAGTTGATGGACAGAATGCAGAACAATGTCATACATTCACCCCAGTACAGAGATCTGGGCCTAAATCCATCGTTTTTTTGCACTCCACACCACCCCAGTTCAGACATGGCCATATGCAAATCAGCTTTGACCCTGTGTCTCATGGGAACAGTCCAGCCCGAACTGCCAAGCCATGTCTTTCCTGGACCGGAATCAAGCATCCTAGGACCGGTTTCTGGCTGTCAGCTGTCTTCAGCCAGGATAGCTTGACTCCAGTGGTGTGGAGAGCATGGGACTCACGTCTGAGCATACCCATCCCACTTGGGGTGACAAATGCAAAACAACAGTTGATGGACAGAATGCAGAACAATGTCATACATTCACCCCAGTACAGAGATCTGGGCCTAAATCCATAGTTTTTTTGCACTCCACACCACCCCAGTTCAGACATGGCCATATGCAAATCAGCCTTGACCCTGTGTCTCATGGGAACAGTCCAGCCCGAACTGCCAAGCCATGTCTTTCCTGGACTGGAATCAAGCATCCTAGGACCGGTTTCTGGCTATCAGCCGTCTTCAGCAGGATAGCTTGACTCCAGTGGTGTGGAGAGCATGGGACTCATGTCTGAGCATACCCATCCCACTCGGGGTGACAAATGCAAAACAACAGTTGATGAACAGAATGCAGAACAATGTCATACATTCACCCCAGTACAGAGATCTGGGCCTAAATCCATCGTTAGGAAGCACGGCTGAAGACGGCTGTAATGCCAGAAACCGGTCCTGGGAAGCTTGATTCCGGTCCAGGGAAGACATGGCTTGGCAGTTTGGGCTGGACTGTTCCCATGAGGCACAGGGTCAGACTGATTTGCATATGGCCATGTCTGAACTGGGGTGGCGAGTGAGCTAAAGAACGGTGACGGATTAAACCCAGATCAGTTGACTGGAGGTGAGTGTTTGTATTGCCAACGCTCCGTCCATCACCACCTTTGGTTTTTCTTTGTTCGCCCTAAGTTAGCAGGGTATGCTCAGACGTGAGTCCCTTGCTCACTTTGCCACTGGAGTCGAGCAAGCCCGGCTGAAGACGGCTGTAATGCAAGAAACCGGTCCTGGGAAGCTTGATTCCGGTCCAGGGAAGAAATGGCTTGGCGGTTCAGGCTGGACTGTTCCCATTAGGTACAGGGTCAGACAGATTTGCATATGGCAATGTCTGAACTGGGGTGGCGGAGTGAGCTAAAGAACGGTGATGGATTAGACCCAGATCATTTGACTGGGGGTGAGTGTTTGTATTGTCAACGCTCCGTCCATCGCCACCTTTGGTTTTTCTTTGTTCGCCCTAAGTTGGCAGGGTATGCTCAGACGTGAGTTCCTTGCTCACTTTGCCACTGGAGTCAAGCAAGCCCGGCTGAAGACGGCTGTAATGCAAGAAACCGGTCCTGGGAAGCTTGATTCCGGTCCAGGGAAGACATGGCTTGGCAGTTCGGGCTGGAATGTTCCCATGAGGCACAGGGTCAGACTGATTTGCATATGGCCATGTCTGAACTGGGTTGGCGGAGTGAGCAAAAGAACGGTGATGGATTAAACCCAGATCAGTTGACTGGGGGTGAGTGTTTGTATTGTCAACGCTCCGTGCATCACCACCTTTGTTTTTTTTTGTGTTTTTTTTATATGTTCAATATAGACATAGTAAACAGACTATTCCCTTAATTGCCTCATTGGGTAAATTGACTTTGCCATTGGTCCATTGGCTCAACTTGAGGAACCGAAATTTCCATGAGGTTCTGCACTTACACCTAAAATTCATATGATTCCCTGTTTGGTTGAACTAATTTAACTATTCCTAGTCAGGAGGAGTCCATTAATGTAAATACTCACTTACATCACTATTAGTAAACTGCCTTCTCATCCAGCCGAAGTAACGGTGTTTCTGAAAAACTAGATAGAATGCTGTCAGGGTAAAATATTTCAAACGAGTGCATGATCAAGTTCCTCAAATTTGCATATATTCCAACGAAATCCATGCTTTGTGTTTGTGGCCTTACATGTATTAATAATTTCTCTACAGCTCTCACTTGATTGCACTAGCAAGGCCCATATGAAAAGCATAAGCCAACTTAGAACAGTTGTCTGCTAGATTGAATCACAAATGCAAATTCAACCAATGAAGCTACTCGTGCAAAGCCAGTAGCAAAAAGAAGGAAACCGACAAACGTGTGAACGTGCACAGTATAAGAAAATTTAATATTTATGCACAGCCGTTGGCAACTGAAACGGTTTGCTCACTTGGGAAGTATGTGTAACTCACAATGTGCAACTTGATCGTTTTCACAAATGTAATGTGTGATAACTTACACTGAGTGTCAAAATATTTTAATTAATAATGTACTGAAGTTTTTGCGTCTGCTAACATTTTCACCAAAAATGAAAAATGTGTTATGTTTCCTTCTGCATGGCGAATGCTGACCTCGTCTAATCACGTGGTTCCCATATAAGGAATAAGCACATTTATGAACACGCCAAAAAGGATAAGCATTTTGGAAAAATGTAATACTAACTTTAAAGTTTTGTTGTCAGAATTGTTTTCATAATTGCAAACAAAGCTTATTCTGCTCTGATTTAAGACTGGTTTACATACAGTTCATAAACTTTTATTCGATTATAAAATTGCATAATCATAAAAAGTACAGTTTTATAAAAATTCAGAAATTAATACATTGAAACACATATAATAATTTAAGAAACGATTTCAAGTCGGGTTTTTGTTACTAGTTTTAAAAAGATCGCTGTCATTTTAGCTTCATGCGGATATTTCGGTGACTGGAGATAAGCGAGAGCTGGGTATGTACATCTGAGTCCGCTTAGACGGAGAAGGGGAAGGATCCATTTTTTCCTGGCTGCTATGTAGTACTTGCAGAACAGAACAACATGGACCGTTGATTGATTGGAAACCCCGTCACAAGGACAGCGTGTCAGGCTCCTGGACCAGTTGTTCGGTTCTGGGAATGAGACCATTCGGAAAAAAAGGTCGAACCGTAGTCTTGTCAGTAGGAACTTTTCGTGGTTCGAGAGAAAGAATGACAGGTAGGGCTGCAATGATCTCCCTGACTGTAAGGAGCAGATTTTTTCGTTTTGTGTTTTGACAATCTCGGTCTGGTGGCGAAGTTCTCTTAGGTGGTCCATACATAGTTTTTTCAGTTGTTTCTTCGAGATGTCCTCTATTGATGGAGGTTCGAGAAAGTATTGCTCCCGGTCAATGTCTTGGAGGAATTTGTGAATATAATTGAGCCAGGGTATTTTCCTCCAATGGGCTAGGCCAAGGCATTCGGTGATGATGGATCGCGTGATGTGGCTTTCAGAATTGCACCATATACGGTGCCAGAGTATAAGGGGCTGGCATCGTATGGTGTCTGTCACATAGTCCATTCCTAACTCCCGATGAGACACAAAGATTGGGGAACTTTGGGGGAGGGCTAAAACGTATTTAATAAAAGCGTTCTCCGTTACCTGGAGCTGATCGATGCTTCCGTAGCCCCAGATGCCTGCTCCATAGGTGGCCACGCTATGGCATTTTGCGTAGTATATTGTTAACAATTCCGATGGAGCTGGTTTGCCAAGTTTTCTGGAGAAGGCACTTAGTGCTGATACTGATCGGCGGAAGTTGAGATTTCTAGTTTCGATAGCCTTACGCCAGGTCATTGCATCGTCCACAAGTATACCCAAATATGGGTATACCGATGTTTTTTCCAGTCGATTATTATTGATATACATGGATTTTGAGAGTCCGTGTTTTGGACCAATGGTCATTGTGAATGTTTTTTTGATGTTGACTTTGAGTCCCAATGAATCCATAAAAGCCACGTATTTATTCAACTGCCGCTGGAGTTGGTTAGCTGTCCGGGCCAGGATGACCGAGTCGTCGGCATAAAGGAGGATGGGTATTGGGCGGCGTGCTATCTGTGGAAGGTCCTGACTCCCTTCCAACAATGCTTGTTCGATCCCGTTGGTATATAGATTGAACAGGAAGGGAGCCAGTACGCACCCTTGCCTTACTCCCCGGGTTATTTTGAAGGGGCGTGATAGTTCTCCTGCAATGCCGTAACGAACTCGGCCTTCCGCGTTGGTGTAGAGTTCCCTGAGAAAAGCTAATACGGATGGATCCACTCCGAGGTTTGCCATGATCTCCCACAACTTGGCATGCTGGACGCAGTCGAAGGCCGCGGTAAGGTCTACATAAACCAGATAGATTTTGCCTCCTTTCGCGCTAGTATATTTTCCGGCCAAGAGGGTCAGGTTTAGCGCCTGTTCCACCGTCCCGAGCCCCTTCTGGAAGCCATATTGCAGGTCTGTGATGATACTGTTTTCCTGGGCCCAAGATTGTAATCGGTCCAGGAGTAATCGACCTGCAATCTTGCCTGTGGAATCCAGAAGGGAGATCGGCCGGTAGCACGCGGGGTCGTTACGATCCCCTTTCTTAAATATTGGTAGGAGGGTGGAAGTAGACCATGATGGAAAAAGTCCAATTTCGGTGACTGCTGTCATTACCCGGGTAATTATTAGTGACCAGTAGTCACTGTTGTATAAGAACATGTCCATAGGTACCCCATCAGGGCCCGGAGCCTTGCCAGTTTTAGACGCAGTGATGGCCTTTCTGACCTCGTTAACAGTGAAACGTAGGTTGATTGGGCGGAATTTGTTCTCTACTTGTGGTTGGTCTTCTGTTTGAGAGAGGGCGGTTTGTGACCCGAAAATTTTTATGAAATGGTGGACCCAGTCACTTTCGGTTATTGCCACGTCTAGATGATGAGGATCTGCGGTATTGTCTAGAAGAGGCGATCTGATGGTCTGCCAGAATGTGGTGCTGTCTTTTCTTAATGCACTCTCGTGAAGTTGAGACCAAAGGTCTTGCTTTATCTGGCGCCTTCGCGTTTTCCGGGCGGTATTATACTCTTTCCTCAGGGTTGAGATTTTTTGGGCGTCTCTGGGGTTCTGTTGGAGGGCTTCTTTGAGTGACGTAAGGGCCTTTCTGCAGTCAGAATCAAACCATCTCTTTGTTGGAGGATTGGCTTTATTTGCAGTGTGTTTAAATAGCTCATCCCTTATTGCTCCTTGGATTTTATGGAAGGAGCTGACAATTAGTTCTGGGGAGGCCTCTGCAGACAGACAGTCCCTTATCCATGATTGCGTTTTTTCAAGAAGCCTTTGTGAGGTGACTTCGGGGTCTATCTTTGACCATTTTATGGCATACCCGTTCTTCTTTTTTAATGCTAGTGATTGCTGATCGAGAGGGCTGATTTTTGTTTCGGAGAGGCCCGTTTTTTCCATAACAAGATCCACACTCAGGGGATAGTGGTCACTAATCGGGCTGGACCCTACTTTATAATTTTTTAGTGAACCTTTGCAGGTATTTGATGCTAAAATAAAGTCAATAGTTGACATACAGCCACGCCCGTGAAAAGTGGGTTGAAATTCCTGGACCGGGTCGACTAGTTCATTGGCAAAGTCTAGGTCCAAGGTGAAGAGAGTTTCGTTAAGCTTGTTTCCACTCAGAGTGTGTACAAAGTGTGGGATGGGGTCTCCGGATTCGGTCTGTAGACCGCAGATGCCACTTTCATGTTTTGGACATATTGTTTGGTTGAAATCGCCTCCCCAGATATAATTTATTGTCGAGTTTGAGTTCCCATTTTGTAGTGAGGATATGTGAACTACCATTTCATCTAGATAGGTACAACATTCCTGGGGGCCTGTGTTATTATAGTAATTTATGATTACAAGTAAGTTCCTTGACGCTGCCGTCTGATGAGTAAGTTGGATGATTTGATACGTGGGTGTTTCCTTTATTAATTTTGCTGTTAATGGTAGGGTGTTAGAGAGATAGATTAGGAGCCCGCCTTTTGGTCTTCCCATTGTGCTTGGCGTTGCTTTCGTAAAAAATGACTTATAGCCTGCAAGATGGAGTGGGGATGTGCGCCAGGTCTCTTGTAAGCACAAGATTTGGTGGCTCCTTACTGTGCTCAGCCATAGAGGGCATGATATTTTTTCCGTTAGTCCTGCAACATTCCAGTAGGCTATGCCTATGCTCGTAGCCTCTTTTTGTTCCGTGATAGCAGATACTGTCCTCACATTAGTGTGGATTTCAATAGTTGTGTCAGAGTCGATGTTTGATCTTTGGCTGGTATCTGCTCCAACTAGATGAGAACTGATCAAGAGATTGCTTGAAACAGTCGATAATGCTTTTGGTGTGCAGGGCGACTCTGGTGATGGTATAGGATGCTTGTCGGCAGCAGAATGGTTTGCGGACTTTGCGTTGCGTTGGTTAGGTTTGACCATGAAAGGTCAATCGACCATGTCAAGGCACTCAAAACGGTTATTGGTCTGAAAGCCCTGCCATCCTTCATAGGCATGATAGGGTCTGTCCTGCCAATAAGGTATTTGGCGTTCGACATATCTACCTCTCGGTCCTCCCCTGTCTAGGTAGTCACGTGAGTACTCCCTCTGGTTCCGCGGTGTTTGACACCAAGGATCCTGGATTCGTGGGTCCTTGAAATGATCATTAGGATAATGGTGCCATTCCCATGGTGGAAGGTTGTGGTGTTGTTTCACTGGGGGATAAAAGAAGGAAAGGTGGCAGGCATCTATTCCCCCTTTTTTTTCAAGTTGGGGCCATGCACAAATATGATCTACGGTTGCGGGATCTTTACATGTAACGATGATACAATCACCGCGAGTTGTTTTCTTTGTTTTGCCTATCCAGGCTACCCTTCGGGCTGCAGTAATCCCTCCCGAGAGATGGGATTCAAGGGGTCTGTTTATGCTAAGCCACTGCATGGCCTTGTTTTTAAGTGACCATGCAGTTTCAGAGGTGCCATCTGTTAACTCGGGTACTCCTGTTAGGACTATTGTGAAGGGAGTAGCTTCCGGGGGCAAATGAACGGGACGCCTAGCTGTGGGAGGTTTTTTCGGCGTGGTTTTATGTGTGGGTGTATTCTTGGATGTATTGTTAGGTGTTTTTTGAGAAAGCGATGGGTTCGATGGCTGAGTAACAGGCTTTTCTACGTTCGTTCTGCTGTGATCTGGTTTAGCTGTTGAACCTGGTGTACCTATCATGGCCTTGCCTGCGATTACTGCTTGCTGTGGTTTGGGATGGGGTAGTTTCTCCTGCTGGGGAGGGGGTGTATTTACAGTTGATTTAGGTATAGTGGACGGTTGTTTTGTAATCTTTTGTACTGGAAGTGTTGTGTTAGAATGATTAACTGCTTTCTGTACGTGTGATTGATTCTGTTTTTGTTTTAATGGTGGGTGTGAAGTGTTACGTTGACCCCTTACATCGATCCGAGTATTCGTATCTAGAAGGGTAGCTGAGATTATTGTTAATTGGGCTTCAAGATTCCTAATGCTTAGTTGAATAGGCTTTAAATACTGATATAATAAGTCCTTAGTTGTAGTGAGTACTTGTGAGGTGATTCTGCAGGTCTTACATTGCTCCGGCATATTATCGTTTGAAATTGCTTTGTGGGGAAGAATTGAATCAGAGATGTGTAGTATGCTGTTAGAAGTTACCGAGTTGGAATGGGTTGATTTAGGTTCCTGGCAGGAGAAGCTGTGGGTTACTTCATTGATTGGTGAACGAATTTTTGGAGTTGCCCCACCTCTCTGGCATTGCTGGGAAGAGTTATCTATGAGTTGGATGTCTCCTTCAATTTGGCAACCAGCAAGGTCGGGAGTTGCTTCCAGGTCATCCGTTGTTATTGAAGGATCCGAGTCGGAGTGCGTGACCGACAGGTCAACTACCGATGGGACTGTGTTTAAGTCTGAGACGGAAAGAGACACGGGAAGAGAGCAGTTTTGGGTGTTTAAATTGATTGGGGAGGCGGCATTTGCTATTGCGCCTAATGATGAGCGCTTAGCGTTTGCACTTATTAGATCCAATGAAACTCTCTTCTCCATTAGAGCTATGCTTTGATTAATTGTGTCATTTACCCGTGATATGAATAAGTCAATAGGGCCAGTTACTCGTGCAACCTCCTCAGCATGTTTTGATTTGGAATTGGAGGCACTTCGGGTTTTAGGCGGCATGGTTGTTTGTTGCTGGGTCGTTGATTAAAGAGAATAGGCCCGGTCCGGTCTCTACCGGGCACTAACGGGCAACAACGGGCCCGCCCTTGGCCCGGGCTTCGCCCCGGGCTGCGTCCCGCGCGCGTCCCGCGTAGCGGGTGCCGCGAGGTGTTGTAGCGGTCTGCTGGGGGCGGGGCACTGGGAGGGGGCGCGGCTCTCGCAGGAAGAGGACCAGCTGGGGATGGTGAATGCTGGTCCTCGCAGTCCTGGGGCCGGCGCCTCGACCTCCTCTGCGGCCTCGCGTTCACTCGCTCAGCAGGGCTCTGCCAGGAAAGGCTGTGCTACTCCTGTAGCTGGATACCGATGGCGGGAGCAGAAAAACAAGAGTCTCAAAACGGTGGGTCTTCCACGAGTGGCACCCGCGCAGCGGGTGCCGCGAGGTGTTGTAGCGGTCTGCTGGGGGCGGGGCACTGGGAGGGGGCGCGGCTCTCGCAGGAAGAGGACCAGCTGGGGATGGTGAATGCTGGTCCTCGCAGTCCTGGGGCCGGCGCCTCGACCTCCTCTGCGGCCTCGCGTTCACTCGCTCAGCAGGGCTCTGCCAGGAAAGGCTGTGCTACTCCTGTAGCTGGATACCGATGGCGGGAGCAGAAAAACAAGAGTCTCAAAACGGTGGGTCTTCCACGAGTGGCACCCGCGCAGCGGGTGCCGCGAGGTGTTGTAGCGGTCTGCTGGGGGCGGGGCACTGGGAGGGGGCGCGGCTCTCGCAGGAAGAGGACCAGCTGGGGATGGTGAATGCTGGTCCTCGCAGTCCTGGGGCCGGCGCCTCGACCTCCTCTGCGGCCTCGCGTTCACTCGCTCAGCAGGGCTCTGCCAGGAAAGGCTGTGCTACTCCTGTAGCTGGATACCGATGGCGGGAGCAGAAAAACAAGAGTCTCAAAACGGTGGGTCTTCCACGAGTGGCTTACATACAAAGACTGGAGTAAAAGCCAGGATACCCGTTGGGTGGCAGCCGCACTATATAAGTGTACCATACATACATGGAGTAAGGAAGGTGACATTTATTTTCCTATTGAACTTATCTGGAGCCTATGATAGCACAATTCACTTACTGTTTTTTGTAGATTTGAAGTTCAAACCAGTAGATAAAGTCCAGAATAAATTTGCTTAATTTTTTTCCTATGTCAGGGTTTCGGAAATATCTGTCAGGAGCTCAGATGTTATTTGCACTTGTTTCAAAATGTACTTTGTTCAAGAAGGTCAATCCACCCTCTCTCTGATTAATCGATGCAGAAACTGTGTTTTTCACATTGTCTGCTCACCTGTGACGGTGCACGTGATTGCACGTAAAAATAACAGTGTGCACGTAAAAATAACAGTGCTCAATCAAGACCGCAGCATGTTTATAAATGGGCCTTCATGGAATGCAGGAGAGTGACAATCGCAGTCACAGTTTGTTTATTGGTGATTTGTGTTTTGTACTCCTTAAACGAATAGGCAGATGTGGTCAAAGACCACGTTAGTGAAAGTCCTCTCCTTTTTATCAGCAAGTAGCTCTCAATTTAAAATAGCGTCATGGATACTCAAATTGTGCTCACAAGACATGTGCAGATATAATTTGCACATATTTCACCTCATTGGAACCACCGACTCTCTTTGGACGCCGGTGTTTGCCCCGCGGTGATTGGTGCTTTCTTTTATTTTTTAATGGGAGTGTCCTCCCCCCGTACCTCCATTCTCATTCGCAACATGTTGATAGGCTTAATGCCGCCTATACCTGTAGTGCTAGTTAGTTATGCAATGCTGTGCAGGTTGCAGAATGGCACTTAAGCAAGACTGCTGGGACGAACAGATTGCAAACAAAAGAATGCCCATTGTGACTTTCCTAGTGGACAGTCGCAACAGGTGGCCACAGCATTGAAAGTGGTGCAAGCAAACTAAATAGATCTATATTCATAACATACTCCAAAAACACAACTTTTACTATGAGGACAATTCTTTTTTACTTTATATATTCATTGAAGTTCACCGATATGGCTCAGCAGCCGGAGTAGCTGACTCCGGATCATGAGATTCATGGTTTGATCACCGGCAGCAGCTCAGCATCATTGGACTAAGGGCAGTAGTTCACTTAATCTTCCCTACGGCTCCCAGCGCCTTGACACCCTTAGGGGTGATTGGTTTGTTCTTTACAAATACCGGATTGACTGATTGAATATTTGCTTTCTCCCTTTTTTTAGTTTTGATATAATGTGAACATGGGCTTCAAGGAGCATATATCGCTTTAAGTGAAAACAATATTGCTGTAACAGGAGCATACCCACATGAAGTGCTGCACACATGCAGCCACACTTCCCAAGCCTATAAAGGCACTGGGAACCCCCATCCCCCGGGGTCGGCTCACTGACTGTGTCCTAGGGAGCCCACCCCTGGTCCATAGCAGTTTACTTATCCGCAGGAGTACAGGCAGAGCACCCTGTGGGAGCATTTAAAATGCTCCCTCCGGATGAGAGCAGACTTTTGTTTTTCCTGCCCACGATCTTGTAGCCAGGGAAACTCCAAGCAAGAGCAATATCTGGCAGGGCTGTGGTAGTGTTTTTTGGGTTCCTTAGGTGTGCACTGGAGCACCCACGTAAGGCTCTGAGGATGGGGTTCCCGGGGGCGCAACGGTTCGAGCAGTGTGGCACGTGCCACCCTCCCCTTAATTCCTTTAATTAAAAAAAAGGCTCAGCAGTTGGGATCTTCTATGCCCGTTGGGGCTTAGGGAGGGGGACACGTGCCCCTCCCCTTAATAGAAAATGCTGTCATGTGGAATGGGGTACCCGGGGCCTGCAAAGGTTCAGGGAATATGACCTCACGCCCTCACCCCATAATAAAAAAATACAGGCCAAGAACCCATGCCATGCACAGTTCATAATCCCACATATTACAGACTCATGACATGTCCTATGACAAAATTGAAAACATCGCTACAATGTTTAGATTACATTATTTATGACAAGACTGTGCATGGTAGAGATCCTAGTTATATTTACTTTAGGGTACAAGTTCAAGTTATTTGAAAAAAGTATAACTGGTGAATGTCAGTGTTTTTTTAGTGTAAAATGTTTCATTGTCACAGAAATTTCATCTAACTATAGCATCACTTTAACCTTTGGCATTTTCATTGAATATATATTGAAAATGCCAAAGATTACCAAATTCACCAGTTATAGTTATTTCAAGTAAATATATATGGGCCCGATGTAGGTAGGAATCATTTACCGATTTTTAATTACCAAATTTTACCGATTCGGTAATTAAGAATCGGTAAATATGAAGGGTGGACATGTAGGTCCATCCAGATATTTTTTTTACCTAATCGGTAAAATTCTGTATTTACCGATTCGGTAAATACCGACCGGTAATGGCCATTCATTCCTATGGGCTTTGAAGCCCATAGGAAAGAATGGGCATTACCGTTTCGGTATTTACCGAATCGGTAAATACCGACTGACACAAGGGTGCAGGGGGTGTCACTTTGACACCCTCTGGCACCCCCAAAAGAGGCTCGGGTGCCATGTGGCAGGCATACATGCCCTAAGGGCAGGTCTGCCTGTCATATGGCACAGGTGTGCATGCACACATGTGCATGCACACCGGAATCGGTATTTTACCATCAAATAGATTTGATGGTAAAATACCGATTCTGTACGGCTTGTGGGACTCTGAAGAGTCCCACCTACATTTCAAGTTTACCGAATCGGTAAAAATACTGATTCGGTTTTTACAGAATCGGTAAATTTACCGATCGGTAAATTTACCGATTCTGTAAAATATGTGGCCCTATATACCATTTCTAAAATACCGGTCGGTAACGGCCGAAAATACCGATTTTCGGCCGTTACCGACCGACCTACATCGGGCCCTATATTACCTTGTGATGGTTGCCACTAGTTAGTTATAGTAGGTCTACTTTTCCATCGATGGAGCGTTTATTGCTTTGCTAGTAACTTTGGCTCCATTTGACAAATCTTCACGAAACTTTACAAAAAAAAGTCCATTCACCTTAGCTCCTCCCTGAAAAGGTTCAATGTGATCCGTCAAGCAGGAACCAAGAAGAAAGGTGGGTCCCAAAGCTTAAAATTCACATGCATGTTCAATGGCTTGCTTAGGTGGGGCTACAGAAAAACTGCTGAATGGAATTACACCTAATTTGAAAGTAAGCTATATCTTGTTCCGCAGATTGTGTTTTTTGTGATTTAGTGTTAAACTGTTCAGTAGTTCTTGAGAAATTATCGGTGAACTAATGCACATTTTGACAGTTGGGCTTTGAGAGTACCGCAAGAGGGTAAAATAAAAAATAAAACCCTATGATTGGTTGAGAGGCTCATTTTTCCTGTGAGCCTTCATTCTCTCATAGGAGCAAGCAGTTCCTGCGAGTCCCCCAAGTGTGGAAGAGGTGTGGTGCCACGGCTAGGGAGACTGACGCCGGATGCTGGGGATCACGGTTTGATCCCTGGCTCTGGCGGCAGGGGTCTGCCCAGCACCAAGCGACTCTGGGCAATAGCTCGCTTAATCTTACCAACGGCCCCCAGCACTGGGATACCCCGATGAAGTGAGCCGTGTGCTATACAAGTACTGGATTTTACATTCTCTGATTGGCTGGCTAAGGAACGTTACGAATGAAATGCCTGCAATTACTGTTTACTGTGAAAAATTGGAGGTGTTGTTGACAGGAAGTAAAAAAAACAATATAAGGGGGCTGCAAAAAGGCATGCTGTCCCTCTAGATTTAGAGAGGAGGTGTATAAGGAATAACTACTGTGAATATAATAAATGAATATTGTTTTAAACTAATTTTATAATTGCACAGGACTTTTGTGGGATTGTGAATAGTAAATACGAGTAGATGAGTTTTCAAAATACTCTTTTACTAGGAATGCATATTGTTTTCCTTGTTTTTGGGGAGGAAGTCTCTAAGGGATAAGTACTGTGAAGAGTAAATAGTTAGTTCTTATTTTCAAAAAATGTTATAATCTCACAAGACTCTCACAGGATCATCGTTGAATACATAGTAATATGCACACTTGCTTCTGTAGTAAAGAGTATTATTGAAGATGGTGTTTATAAGAGTCTAATATTTATGCCCATTGGCTTGGTAAGAGTTGTGAGTAGAGTACAGTCTCTCCCCACACCCTAATATGAACACCTATTATCAGAGAGAGGGATGTCTGGAGGGAAGAGAGTCCCTCTCTACTTACTACTACACACACTTGTCATCCAAAAGAGTGGTGTCAGCAGAGAGGCCAGTCTCACACCGTACTATGCTCACCTGACATCTGAGAGAGAGGTCTGACAGGAGAGACAAGTCCCTCCCCACACATTACTACATACACCGTCATGTGAGACAGAGGTCTTAAAGGAAGGCCAGTCCATGTACATACCCTAGTATGCACATAAACTAAACACGCTGTTACTATTCTGGTGTATATAAATTAATCATGCTACATCAGGATATATTCAGTGTAAATGCAAAACCCATTATAAAAAGTACTTTCTTGCGAGAGGCTCTTGAGAGCAAAGCAGGAAGCACTTCCCCCTCAAACAGCACATGAGGAATTGCCTCCCTGGCTCTCGCTAGAGTCTCGCAAGAGCTTTGGAGAAGGGAAAAAAGGGAAATATGGTACAACCAACATAGATGATGAAACTATATGGTAGCTCTGAAAAGAGAAGTTTTTGTTAACCGTTTGCAACAACCATAAAATAAATGTGAGTTAAAACATTTTTTATATTTTTTATTTATATTTGTTTTAAAAGAGTACAATAAAAACAACTTGAAGTGTTAAATAAACACCAATTGCATCTCCTTAACAACACAAATGAGAAAAACGTACAAAAAAATGACTACCCAGGTGGGCACTTGCTGGGACAAGCTTCTCCTGGACATACCTGCTTGTGTCTGATTAAAACGTGATCTGCTTACACAAGCAGTAAACTAGCGATTTATTTTTAAAAAAGGGGGAGGTATTGTTCGATTGTGCATTTAGATCCTGCAAAGGCACAGTATCTCCTGGAGCAGATGATACTGAGGCCCCTGTAGAGTTGTCTACCTCAACAGCACAAGACAACTCTGCCCATGCAAGCCTTCATGGATGCATAGATCTCAGGTGTCTCATCATCCCAGTGGTACTAATACCATATTTATTTCTGCATTCTTACTATCTGACCTCATTTCAAAGAATTGCCACACCAGGGATTCCTTAGGTTGCTGAGATGGCTGAGCTAGTGCAGCTGCCCTCCCTGGCTGCTCATCAGAATCTATAAAGACATCTTTCAGAAGGAGAGCAAACCAAATATATCTACTCTCACCAAAATCCATTGGTGAAATTAATCAAGAAAGATAAAATCTGCTTCTGAAAAGAGATGTCCATATAAACCATTCACAATCCATCCTTAGGGTGTGATTCCTCTCCCAGACCGCTCGTGACAAACCCACAAGCGTTTTGAGAGATCATAAAAATATGATTGCTTTATACATTTCATGGAACAAATCTTAATACATTTTTCAAAGCTAATCAACATTTCAAATGTTTTAATTTGTTCAGAATTACAAGAAACACATGTTATTAACTTAATTCCAAAATGCACAATCTCACAGGTAGATCGTGATATCAGAACTGGAAGTACAGCCCACTCGGAGTCCATTAAGGGTATTGTGTGTTTGACTTCTGAGAGCGTTTGCAAGAATGTAAAAAATATTATTTCTTCATATATTCATTAGAACAAATCATAATTAATTTTACTAATACGATAAACTTCTGTAATCTATTAATTTGTTCAGAATTATAGGAAAACACTGTTAACTGCATCTCAACTGTATGATCTTGCGAGACGGTTGGCTCTCACGAGCGTCTCGGAATCCATGCACAATATACATTTATTATATTCACAGTAGTAGGAAGTACACCTCCCTCGGAATCCATGCAGGGGATTGTGTGTTTGACTCCCACAAGCGTCTTGCAAGAGTCAGTACCTTTAAAAATATACATATATTAAAATCATATTTTAATGACTCCTTTTTTACAGATTAGCATTAAATAATAACTGAACACGTGAAAAAAGAACTTTAAACAGTAGAATGAAACAAAATATAGAACTCTAGTGAGTAATCACACACTTATAAATAGACTTATATAATGAAACAGTACTATACAACGTTCAAAAAACTTATAACTTTTTTCTGAATTAAAATTACGAAAATACATAGATAGATTATGAAAAGTGTGCTATTACAATATTAATGAACTTGCTGGGAAAATGTCTCAATATGAGAGTTAGACGAACTGAGGAGATAGACAATCTCAACACAAATATTGTTGTATTATTCCGTTTTATACTCAAACATTATTTCTTAGAAACATTTTACAAAGTGAGCATCCTTTCCTATTTCCCTTTCAGAATAATGTCCGCACACAGGATATATTATTCAGTTATTCTACCATGCATACACTTGACATCTCTGATGACATCTCAAATGAATAGGAATAAAATCATATACATTGATTGAGTTTTTTCTTTGTATCAATCATAATTTGTTTATATATGGGTGTGTGTTTGCATATATAGATATATAAAATTGTTACATTATGGTTAGTATCCCCTATTATGCCCCACTGTTCCTGACAAAACCAAAACAGATACTTGTTAACCATGAAACAATCTTATATAAGTTCTAATTAGCTGGATCAGACACATTTCAGGAAAATTTTTAAAACATAGCTTTTTTCCTCCCACTCCAAGTAGGCCCATTTTCATCGGACGCTTATGCCAAGATGCCGTTTGGCATTCAAGCGCATTTATAAATGTTTGCTTACTTACATGCAAGTTAAACTATACTCAATTAGTGGGTTTTTCATTTGTAATGAAAACAAATGTTTCCAGTCACATGAAGAATATACAGTTGAAAATTGTTCAAAGCACTAGGGCTGGGCTTAAGGCAAACATATGTCTAAAGCTAGATCAAGAGGAATGCTTAGAAAAAGTATCTCAAATGTTTTCAGATGGTTTAAGCATCAACTTATTATTTAAACTTGGCTGTGCAATAGTCACTGTTAGAAAGCCTCTGGGTCTGGTGTCCTTTGAGCATCCCCCTCCATGATGGGAGGCCCCCTGGGTGAAAGAGAGGGATTAGTCATGAGATGACAACTGAGATAAAACCAGTGATTGATGAAGAGTTAAAGCTCATTAAATATTAATTATTAAAACCACAGCTACATATAAGTTTGCATGGTTCCTGTCAAAATGTGTATTAAAATGTATAACGAAGCCGCTCAAACATAACAGATCAAACAATATAATGAATTTATGAAAATCTGTTTGAAAATTGAATGGCCTGAGAATCCATAACAATTAATTGGAGCATCAAATGGCTGAAACATAGCATGCAAATCACCTCGGAGAGACTGATCTGAATTAAGTCCATGCAAGGGTGTAGCTTGTTCAGTAAGATTGGTGGCAGGGCGAGTTTCAGATTTCCCAGCAATCATGCTGGCATATAATGATAAAGTATATTATAGAACAAGCAGGGCAAACAAGTGGGGCTCAAGGGCAGTTGAAAAGAGTAGGAATGCAGATTGGTAGGAGTACTAAGTGAGAGAAACACAATATTTTGTAAAACATCCAACATTTTGTAGAACTTTGTAGGACTCTAAAAACAGATATGAGAGAAAGTGTGCGTGTGTTTTCGTCAATGTGTGCATGCAAAAATCCTAGGTTTAATCTGACGGACACGTCACTATACCCAGCTGAAAGCATCTGAACTCAACTATTCATAGGAAAAAAACATTAATTGGGGAGTGTAACACCCCAAACATCACCCTGGAAGCTATGCTCCTGAGTCTATACAATATATCCAAGCAATTATGATATAATATAATATAATGTAATATAATATAATATAATATAATATAATAACAGTTTTACTTTGAGCATACTTCAAGAGTATGGGGTTTGCATAGTTCTAACATAGAATGAATCCCAACTATGAAACAATTATACAATAACATATATCATCACATAGAACATATAACATAGATTAACATATAACATAACATAATATATATAAAATAACATAGCACAGTCATGGGATGGAGTAGCTGTAACATAGTATGAAACCCAAGTAAAAAACAAGTATAAAACCCCAGGTGCATAAGTATAGTAACTGATGGCAAATATTTGGCACACACCTATTTAAAAAATGGAGATTACGGACAAAATGCAGACCTTTATTCTAATGAACAGAAAAAGCATGTGTAATGTTTCATGTTTGTAAGTATGACAAAGTCACTATTCTAGATGTGTAAGAAACAATGAAGACTTCTATGAGCAACATAATAAGTCAAAATTCCAAAAGATAATAAAGAAATAGCAGAGACTTACATCAGCAACTAAGGAAGGTCAAAGGTCCTTTTATATGCACTGGCTATTCATTTGGAGGCTTTGCTCTGTCCACGTTTTAGCCATACAAAATAGCCAAGCGAATAAGCAACATACAAAAGACAATATCCAAAAAAAAGAACACAGAATAAAGACAATGGGAATTTAAAGAACAATAATGTATGAACCATAAAATATTATTAATACGAAAATGCCAATCTGAGTCTTATAGGGGATGGTTAGACTAAGGATCACACAATTAAGTTTTTTTTAAATCCTCAAGAAAAAATGTTGCTATGGGAAGTTTAGACGGTCAAGGTTCTAGTACTTGAACAAGACTAAAGTTTAGAGGTTGGGCCTACTGACGAACATCCCCCAGTCCTCAAAAATAGCAAATTTATTTTCATGGTGAGCTCTTTGCAGATCATCTGATGTAATGTCTGTGTCCTTAAATCAGTAATTTGGATGACCCATTGGAAAATGCTTAAGATAAAGAAGATGACTTGAGCAAAAGTAGAACAGCTTTAGCCCAAAATAATATATGCTGTTTTCAGATTAATGGTTGTTTTGTTGGTTCTTTTGTTGGTGTGGGGAGTCTTGCAGGCACATGCATCAAAGGATTTTGCCATCGCAAATGGTGCAAATCGCAAAAGCCGGCCGTTTGCGATCGCAAAATCTGCTTTTGGAATGCATGGAGGGTGAAGGCACTCGCAATTTGAGAATTCGCAAATATTTGTGAATTCTCAAATTGCGATTGCATTTAAGGAATCGCATTTTGCGATTCCTTAAATGCAATGCATGAAACTTAAAAAAATTGCGATTTCGCAATTAGGGGGAGCAAATTACCATGAGGTTGAACCTCATGGTAATTTGCGACAACTTTGAAAAATGCACTTTTGTGCATTTTTCAAAGTTTCATGTTGTGCACACACATGCCCTTAGGGCATGTGTGTGCACAACATATCTGCACAGAGTGATTTCAGGGGTGCAACAGGGTGTCCTATGGACACCCCTGCACCCTTGAAATCGCATTCTCAATTTGCAATTCGCTAATTGCTAATCGCAAATTGAGAATGTCTTCCCATTCATTCCTATGGGCCTCTAGGGGAGGTATTCCTTAATTGCGACTCGCAATTTGCGAGTCACAATTAAGGAATATTAAGAAATCACAATTTTTTTAGTGCTTTCTTGATGCATTACATTTTGCGATTCCTTAATTGCGAGTCCTTATTTTTCGCAATTAAGGAATCGCAAAAAGCAATATTGATGCATGTGCCTGTTGGAGTGGTTTCTGTGGAAGATACTGTCTAATGAATTTGCACTTTCTATGCACTAGCTCTGAAAGTTGCTCTTGGTCAACATGCAGTGTAGTTCTGAGAATAATATTGTTCCCACTTAGAAGCTTTTAGAGATTTTAGATCTGTGGTTAAGGAGCACAACACTTTTTCGGCATCAAATCTTTGTGTACTTTTAGCAGAAACCGGTCGCTATTGCATGTTTCACCTGCCTCACGTTGGGGATCAGGAGATACCCTGCTTGGATCATGAAGTAACAACCCAGGCATCAAAAATGTTAAATTCACCTTATGACATGAAAGAGTACTTGTCTCATACTCATACTCAATACTCATGAAAACGTTTTATTCATTCCATGTGCCTACGGAGGTTAAAAGTTGTATGAACCCTTCACAGCATTATGAACTTTGATACTGTGTTGTACTGTATTACATTGTATTGGCATTTACATATGACTTTCCAACCCTGATAAGGTGTTAAGGGCCATATGTACTTTAACGATGGGTAGCACATTTGAGAGACATTTGTCATGCAAATTGAGTTACAACTTAACCTGCTGTTTATCATACAAATTGTAATTAATTTCCATATAATCTGTTACGCAAGCAGTCATTCATGTGATTGCATATGCAGTAATGTAGTAGTCTTGTCAGGTTTTTTAACCTTGACACTGCCAAAGGTTGACTCGTGCAAGAACCAGGAGGCACTACACGCTTTGCTGTTCGCAGGTATGCACCGAAAGGGCCGATAGAACTGAAGCCTGATGAATAGACGACTTCTACATTGAAACTTTTTTGGATTGTCTAACGAGGGGTTTATAAATTAAGCGCAGGAAGGAACAAGATACGGAAATCGATTGTGCTGTTGATATGCCTAATAAGCATTGAATTTTCAGAGGAGGTATATGAGGTTAAAATAGTGGATGAGGAGTGTTGAGCACACAACTGGTGGTTGAAGATAAGGCTTCATGACTTGCATGACTGCTTGCATGACTAAGCAGTCATGCAAGCATTTAGCTTATAGAGTGTAGCTGTCATCTGGCAGGAATGGAACTAATGACTTACTATAGGCAGTCACCCTATAAGAGGCAAAGTCCTAGATGCTGGTGGGAACGCTAAGCTATCAAAAATTGCAATACGGAGCCAACTAAGGAGTGACAGAAACCTAGCTCTTGTGGCACCAGTATCAATCAACCAGGAAATGCCACATGGAGTCAACACAGGAGCAATAGAAGCCTTGTCTTAGGGACAGAGACATCAAGAAACACGTTCTATAGTTTAACCAGTGAAGTAATGAATTATTATTTGGAAGATACAGCAGTTGGCTGAGGCGATATCTAAAAGTATCTGTAGGAAGACAGGGGCCTAGCTTGGTCAGTAAGATTTGGAGGGTGTGATCTTCAGATTTCCCATCAATCACACTGGCATATAATTTTAAACTACATTATACGACAAGTAGGGTTAACAGACGGGGATTACCATCAGTGGAAAGGGAGGAATGAGGATTGATAGAGGTACCAAGTAAAAGAAAATATTGTGAAATAACCAACATTTTTGAAGTCTTTACAAACCAAGAAAGGGATAGTGTGTGTGCACGCATTTTTGGCAGTGTTTGTATAAATTCCTGGAGAAATCCGACAAACACCTTACCATACTGAGCTGAAGGCACCTGTACCCAACTATATGTCACAAAAACATTTATTAGTGGAGTGTAACACCCCAAAATAAAACCCTGAAGCTATGCCCCTGGAGGAACAATGTGTAGCACTAAATGAAGAAACAGTGAGCAAGTAAGAAGTGAAAGGATGAGAGTGAGACCAAAAGGCAGTTGAGTATATAGTTTAATGCCTATGACATTCACCACTTTTCCAAAAAGAGTTAGTTCAGTCCCAGGCAGATTTCAGACGTTTCTTCTTAGGCTCCTTCTAGCAGCAAAAGAGGAGCTGCCCGTGTCATGGCATGGTTACAGACAGACACAGTACATGCGAAATACTGTCTCAAGTAGCAACATAGTAGTAGCACATCAGGAGCACTTGTTAGCAAATGAATGCACTAGTTACATGTTACTGGTTACAGGTATCTAGATAAATGCTGATTTGTTTGGCTCAGAAGTGAGAGAGGAGCAATACCCTGCATCTATTGGTTACAGCTATCCAGAAGATATGGCATTGGCACAACTGAGAAATGACAGAGGAACAGAATGTGGCATACACTTGTTACAGGCAGCCAGATAAATGCCCACTGGATTCACCCAGAAATGACAAAGTAGCAACTGGTCTATAAACATATGTAAAACAGGTATATAATTGCGGGAAAAAGTTGCACTTCATCAGGCTCCTACATTTCCAGTCTATTTCTGGGTATTACATGAGAATTGTTTCTAGGTCATGCTGAAAGTGGCTTGACTTGCAATTGCAGGGGCAGTGGTCTTGTCAATAGGTCCTTCCAGGACCAAACAGAAAACAAGCTTCAGTGAGTTACATATTACCTCAGGCATCCTCAACAGCCTAGGCAGGAAAATACCCTGGGGAATGTGAAGAAACTAGGCTACAACATTGCCACATGACACTTAAATGGATCAGGAGACCCAATCACAATCTAGTCCTGTGGCCATTTGATAAAACTGCATTGCTCAGACAAGAAAGATTTCTTCACCAATGAATTTAGCTAACAGCAGAGTGCATTTTAAAGAAGCAAGTCGAAATCATAGCAAGTGTTCCAAGAGTTATGAAAAATGTCCTCCATTATCATAGAATAGGAAGCTTTCTTGTTTGCTGAAAGCAAGTCCAAACGAGACAGGCTTCAAGGAGCTTTCCAAGAAGTCATCTATAATCAAAGAATTGAGTTTTCTGGTTTTCTGGAGAATGCATGACAAAGGTTCCTTTGAGGAACACAGCAAATAATTCTGATACAGAACATGAAATGACTAGTAAAATGTTTTAAAGTATCACAAAGAAATGACAATTAAGAGAATAACAATGTATGCCAATGCAAAAGGATGGATAACACAATTCCCCTTGCTCACCTGCAACATCTGAATCACCATTTTTAGCATGGAAAAGAGCACAAAGTCACCCCTCAAGCAATTCATCATTATCATGAATTGCTGTTCTGCTGAAAACTAATATGCATTGCCCCAAGCCCCAACAACCTTCATAAATGTCTAATTTTGCCACTATGATATGCAGGTTTATATATTAAGTGGCCTCTTTATCCATGACCTTGGCAAGTCCAAACGTTCACCCATGCCTCCACCCCTGTTTTTCCAGACAAAAATCAAGGGACAATCTAACACCCCTAGGGAAATTAGTAATACATTTAGGAATACAAAGAAAGTGATTTGAATAGGAACCACTATTTTTGTACCCTGTACTTCAGGCTCAATAGCCAAACCACTTCACAACTGACCACCACCACTTGCACCTATCTTCTACACCCACATCTCTTCCATGCATTGTTGTAGATACACATGCAACCCCAGCATGACTACAATGCAAACCCATTCTCAGTCATAAACCTTCACCCACCCCGAGTCCCAGAATTCTACTATTCACTGTTAAAACTGCACTCACACATGCTGTCACCATCCTGCTGCTAATCATCGCTTCCAAAAAAACAAGCTCTAGGTAATGACCCTCTACTGTTCACCATCCTCATCCATGCTTAAATGCCTAACAAGTTCTCACTCTCCCCTATCAACCTCTCCAGAAATCTCATTCAACCCAAGGTTTAGAGAAAGCAATGAAGGCAGGTTTAGAACCCTAGTTTGAAGTGGTTCCACACTCAATCCTCATATTTCGCATCCTTTCAATAAACTCGTATGTTTCAAGGTGACCATTTAAATCCGGGCTTTGAACCAACCTATCTGTGTCCCATAATTTCCCTCTACATAAACGTCTCCTTCACCCCAAACAGCAAGCCATGATAATTTACATTTGTATCTGTAATGTATACATTACAAATCAAAAAGTTTACTGCTCTTATTGCATCTAGTTGTGTGCCCCTATCTGTGGCCTTTGCAGACTCCATAGGGGTACTGATCATTGCGGCACCAGCATGGGAAGCACTTTTGCCCCGAGTTTGGCCGGCCTCTATGTTCACCACCTGGAAGTTCAAAAATTCCTCCATCAAAGTAACCCCTACAGACACAACATAAAAACCTGGAAACGGTACATAGACGATGTCTTGGTCATCTGGGAAGGTGATTACCAATCAGTTAAACAATTTATGGAATGGCTCAACACACAGAATTCACAAGCTCAGAATCACGTGACATGATGGTTTCTCTTAACCTTAACATTTACCCAGAAGGAGGGTTTCTAAAGACTACCACCCATTTTAAACCTACATCAAGAAACTGCCTCCTGAGGTACAATAGCTTCCATCCACGTCACCTACGTGATAATCTCCCTTACGGCCAGTTCCTCTGCCTCAGACGGAACTCCTCCAACGTGAAGGATTATAAGACACAAGCAGTGGACCTCTGAAACAAAATTCACAACCGGAAGTATCCGACACCAGTGATAAACAGGGCCATGAAAAGAGCACGCAACAACGATAGGGATGCTCTTTTGGAGGAAAGGGTACAAAAATAACCAAACAAATGGCCCATCTGTGTAACCACCTTCAATACCCACGCCAACGAGATTTCAAAGATTGTGAACAGACACTGGAGGACTCTGATGTGTGGCAACCTGAACCTAGGGAAATCCCTGTTCACCCACAAAAGAGGCAGGAACCTTAAGGACATTCTGGTCCATCCTCGGCCACGCACCAATCAACCAGAACAACCTACTGTTCAATGGGTCCAGGGCCATCATCCTTGAGGCAATTGCAGTAGCTGCCACCTAACGAAAAAGAGAAGACACCTAAAATTCAGCAAAGGAAGTGAATGGGAACAAAGAAAATTCACCAATTGCAAAAGTAAAAATGTCATATATATGATTACTTGCCCGTGCAGCCTTGAATATATTGGTATGACGTTGAGACCGGCTAAGATCAGAATTGGCGAACACAAGAGTAATGTCAGGTGCAAAAAGAGTACGACCAAAATAGCTTCCCATTTTCTAACTGAGACGCACACTGTGAATTACCTCAATTGGACCATAATTGAACAGCTCCCCTCAGAAAAAGGCCTTTTTGAGAAGGAACAACGTTGGGTGTTCCGTCCAGGGACCAATACTGATGAGCTTAACAATGACATCCCGTGGAGTCAGCTGAATTAGATTTTTGAAGGGGGCTTGTCCCCGACCTGTTATAGCCAAACACTACTTGGATATGGCCCTTGAACCTTCCTTTGGAATATGTCTCCATCACATAGAACATATTGAGCTTGGGTGTACATTACACCACCACCATTGTAGTTGTTTTCCCCAAAAACCTGCTAAATTTGAGTTTGTGCTCTTATATGTGAGGTCCCACAACGTTTGCTTAACTACCTGGCACTGTTAACTATCCTACATAGTCGTGGAGACTACATACCATGATGTGGGTACTGCCCCGCTTTTTTTCCATACTCTGGATACTAAACTCAATGTATCTATTGCCAAGCGTTATTTACCAAAAAAACAAACTCGGACCAACCATAGTGACTATTTGCCATTGTTTTAGTATTTTTCTGCCACCTTACTATGGTTCTAATATCGATAATACTTGAAAGAAATTAAAAGACACTGTGGGGCAGCAGTACAATGCGCATGCCCGAGCCACTGCTCCTGAATGTCTGACAAAATATCGAGATTCACAATATCGACGTACAAAAATATCGGAGCAAAAATATCGAAATCAAAAATATCGGGTTCCTATACTTAACTAGATATATACACAAATATCGATTTTTTAATATCGATATACAAAAACATTGTTTACTTTTATATCGACTACATTAACATCGGAAAACAAAAATATCGCTATCTACAAAAAATAATGACATTAACTATAATATCGACATCAAAAATATCGTGCACTTCAATATCGGATTATCAGCTATATCGACTTTTTATATGCATCTGTTTGCATAATTAATTAACGTTTTATATGTGTTCACATCTAAATAAACACACAATACTTAAATTAATACTATAGACACACTATTAATTTGTCAAAAATATCCTATTGGTATAATTATATCACCTACACATATAAAAATATTCTATACTACTTTGTATAATTTTATAATTTGTTTTTGTTTTTCACTTCTATTACAAAGTAATCACAACTGAAATTCAAATATACTAACTAACCAATCACAAACCTAATTTTTTAAATAAACCAATAGCAAAGTAATTACTACTGACACTCCCCTATATAAACAATTAAAATCTAAGCACAAACTACTTGCCAAAAGTCACTGAAGGAGATTCATCTCTATCCGAATTGCTGCACAACAACTAGAAGAACCAGACTATCAACCTACTATCACATCTTCTAAGTAAGTAAATAAAATAGAAAGTGCATTATTTGCTAATACTACTTACTTACCTGCTAAATACCCAGTGCCCCTTTGCTATTCATACTACTTAACATGCTAAATAATTATATGAAACTATTTTTTTTAGATACAACGAGTACTGAATATTCTACTCAAAATAACTGTGAACAAACCCTAGGAATACAGATTCTAATAACTATGTAAGTAATTTCACATTGATTCATTATGTGCACATAAATCTAAACACACAGAAATAATGACTTTTGCCCCACATATTTCTTTTTTTCTGTAGATTCTACTACTGAAAACTGCACTACTAATGAACTAAGGACATCAGTACTATTTCTCCAATACATTTTACTACGTAAGTATTATGCAACTGAAATAAATGTGGAAAAACAATACTAACATTTAGAACTGTTCTACTTATGTTCTATTATATATTGTTTATTTACAGAGCAAACACAACGAATAGATATACAGACATAATACAGAACTCCACATTCTGAATAATACAGATAATAATCACAAAGTAAGTATATTAAAGAACATAATTACCAGATAATCTATTAAAAACATACCAACATGGTGATTATTCTAATACATATGTTCCTTTTTTATTTAAGATAACACTACAAACTACTCTCCAGAAGCTGAAGAAACAACTATACTGGCAAAGACCAACCTAAAAAAATATGTAAGTATCTTCACAATGTGAATCATGAAGATACACTTTTGTAGTAGAAATGAGCTCTAACATTGCAAATGTACCGAAACATTAATTAATAATATACTACTTTCATGTTTTTCATAACAGCTACAACAACATCACAAACAATTATCCCCAACTAAAGAAGCAAGCAGCTCCTAATTTTGCTGTAAATTCAAAAACACGTAAGTATAAACATTCCTACTTATCACTAACATAGATTATTTATCACATTTAATTTGACATTAACTATTATATATTTATTTTATAGATATACAAAGTACAAAATGACCGAAGGAGCCGAATTTGTGACCAGCCAGAAAGGAAAACTATTACTATGCTACATGGGTTACACTTATACACAAGAAAAGCAATATGGCATGCAAGTTAATTGGAAATGTTGTAAATATTATTCTAACAAGTGCTATGGCAGAGCAACAACTAAAGAAGCTACAGTACTGTATACTAGGGAACACAATCATCCACCTAATGTTACTGAAATAGAAGTTAGAACAGCTTTGGAAAATATAAAAGAAGCTAGTACAGGTTCCCAAAAGCAAACAAATGTCATTTTAAAAGAAGCCATTCCTAAAATCCCAAAAACTGCCACAACTCAAATGCCAAATATCCTCTCCTTAACAAGAACTATAGCACGAACTAAAAAAGCTACTACTTCTACAACACCATCTCCCAGAACATATCAGGATATACATTTAACTGCTAACCAAATAATAACTTTAAATAAACAACCATTTATAGTTTACGACAACGAAAACAATGACAAAAGGCTTATAATTTTTGGTACCAGTATGAATTTAGTTAAACTGCAGCAAAGCCAATATTGGATGATGGATGGAACATTTAACATCTGTCCCAAACCATTTTTCCAATTATACACAATACATGGCCTCTACCACAACTGCAACATACATTTGCTATATGCACTATTACCAAACAAAAATAATTCCACATATATGGAGTTAATAAATATAATTAAACAAAAAACTAATGATTTTTTTCCTGAAAGTATCATTCTTGATTTTGAGCAAGCAATGCTCTCAACTATCATAAAAATCCACCCCCATACCTGCATTCAAGGCTGCTATTATCATTTAAACCAGTGTTTATGGAGACACCTTCAAAAAACTACCCTAAGTGTCGAATATGCTACAAACTCATCTTTTGCTTTCCAAATTAAAAAACTCATTGCACTTGCTTATGTACCTGAAACAGACGTAGCTGAACACTACAACATTCTTATAGACAGCCCCTTCTACAAACAAAGTGAAGCTAAATTAAGTCCATTTCTGGACTACTTTGAAGACACCTGGGTAGGCAGACTCCACAGATCTGGCCACAGACGAAATCCCAAATTCCTCATACCCTGGTGGAACGTTTACAGAAGTACCCTTAACGGAGATTCAAAAATTAACAATGCAGTGGAAGGTTGGCACAATGCATTTGTACAATCAACTGGCAGAACCAAACCTACTCTAGAACATTTCATTAAATGCCTACAGAAAGAACAGAGCTACCAGGAATTTAGAATGGACCAATCTGTAACTGAACTTGTCCCTAAAACATCAAAGCAAAATAAACAAATCCACAAGTACCTGGAAGAACAAGTTAAACTTTACCCTAGTACAAAAGGCATAGAATACCTAAATATCATTGCCAAAACACTACTCTAATTAATTCCCAAAATGTTATAAAACACTAAAAGTATCACCTAAGTATGGAAAAATATGTAACGTGAGCTTCTAAAGTATTTAATGTATGCAATATATAGAGACATTATTATAATATATGCACACATTAAAACTAAATAACAAGTAAAAAACTATTCCATAATAAAAATAACATTACCCACCCACACAAAATAAGAAAGCAAGGACTTACCAATCATGTTGTCAATCCAATAACCTCCTTGTCCACCAAAGTAATCCAGGTAGTGCCAAATTAACCCAAAAAAAATGTAAAAGTACAACTGTTCCAAAATTAAGACATCCACATTATCCAGAGCCATCGAATAAGCATAAAAAACCCGAAAAAATAGAAAAATAGAAAGAATCGTTCCAGCAAAACCGAAAAATGTAAAGAAGTGTTTGTAAAGCAGTGTTGAATTAAACAAACAAACCCTTCCTTTAAAAAAAACGGAACTTCCGATGTAGTGTACACCTATGACAAAAACATAGAAAACAGACATTCCCACCCACATTAATTAGCTAGTAATTAGGTACAAACATATTAAAATAGATTATTTCACTTGTAGATATACCGTAAAAGACTAAAATTCACTCTATATATAATGAGTTAACTAACTAACACTACGTGTATATACCATAAGTAATTATCTGTTTTTGAAATCTAAAACATACCTCCCTCACATTCAACAACACAAAATATAAGGTCACTAATCTCAAAACATCATTAAAATACACATAAAACATATAAAATAAACCTTACCTGAAGCGACGTGAAGTGTCTCCCAACCGCGATCAGCCCTTCTTCTAAATAACCCAAAACGACCTAACCCGGTTACAAAATAAAGCACCCAAATGCAATAAAATAGTCCCAAGTATAAAATATAATATATATACTTCACTAAATATGCAAAAATGAACATTAAGTTTCTATTATTGTAAAGAAATATTTACTTTAATCCTACAATGATTTGATTAACAAATATGTAAATGAATGTAATAAATACATATTATGAAAAGAATAATATTTATATTAACAATGTCTAGAAATATAACTACATTGTCAAAAATTATAATAATAGAAAAATGTGTTAAAAATATGTGACTTACATAATAAATATTTTATGTATTGAAATAAAGTGTAAAAAATACTTTTGTTATTTCTACATTTCTTTATGAAATTACAATATGTAAAAGAGATAATAAATAATAATCATTTTTGTACAAAAAGTATGAAAATAATAATGCTTCTGTATAGTTGCTTATCATTGTGTTTATAAAATATGTTTATAAAACCAAATGTAATAAAAAGAATTTTGTAATGAAATAACATTTTATTTGTGAAACATAAATAAAAATAATGTTTCTACAATCATGTTGAACTATTTGTATCATTATCTTACTATAATGTAACAATCTTATCAGAAATTTTGCACTGTATATTAAATGTGAGTATATGTTGGTCTCTAATAATTTAATTATTACTATACCAAATCCAGCGTACATTAAATTAAAACTGACCCTGAACCCTAAAAATACCCCTTTACCCAAAAACTGAAAACTGACCCTGAACCCTAAAAATACCCCTTTACCCAAAAACCCAAAACTGACCCCGAACCCTAAAAATACCCCTTTACCCAAAAACTGAAAACTGACCCTGAACCCTAAAAATACCCCTTTACCCAAAAACCCAAAACTGACCCTGAACCCTAAAAATACCCCTTTACCCAAAAACCCAAAACTGACCCTGAACCCTAAAAATACCCCTTTACCCAAAAACTGAAAACTGACCCTGAACCCTAAAAATACCCCTTTACCCAAAAACCCAAAACTGACCCTGAACCCTAAAAATACCCCTTTACCCAAAAACTGAAAACTGACCCTGAACCCAAAAATACCCCTTTACCCAAAAACTGAAAACGGACCCTGACCCCTAAAAATACCCCTTTACTCAAAAACTAAAAACTGACCCAGAACCCAAAAAATACCCCTTTACCCAAAAACTGAAAACTGACCCTGAACCCTAAAAATACCCCTTTACCCAAAAACTGAAAACTGACCCTGAACCCAAGAAATACCCCTTTACCCAAAAACTGAAAACTGACCCTGAACCCTAAAAATACCTCTTTACCCAAAAACTGAAAACTGACCCTGAACCCAAGAAATACCCCTTTACCCAAAAACTGAAAACTGACCCTGAACCCAAGAAATACCCCTTTACCCAAAAACTGAAAACTGACCCTGAACCCAAAAAATACCCCTTTACCCAAAAACTGAAAACTGACCCTGAACCCAAAAACTACACCTTTACCCAAAAACTGTAAACTAACCCTGAACCCAAGAAAGACCCCTTTACCCAAAAACTGAAAACTGACCATGAACCCTAAAAATACCCCTTTAACCAAGAACTGAAAACTGACCCTGAACTTTAACAATACTCCTTTACCCAAAAATAATTATTATTATGTAATTACAAAATAATTATTAATTAACAATAACAATAAAGTTAATATATTAGCACATTAGCTGTAAAGAAATAAATTTAATTATTAATATTATTTTTTCCAAATTAATTTACAATAAGTAAAACATATATATTAAACTAAATGAAGCTAATTAATATAATTAACTAATTTATATTAATTAATTACCAATTAATTATTATTTAAAAATATGAAAAAAATGATATTAATTAATTAACTAATTAATAATAATTAATTACCAATTATTAATTTTGTACTATTATGTACGATATTATATTAATTAATTAACTAATTAATATTCATTAATTACCAATTAATTATTATATAAAATAACGTACTAAATTATATTAATTAATTATCTAATTAATATTAATTATTTACCAATTAATTATTAATAAAAAGTTTTTTACAAATATATATTAATTTATTATTTATTTTTAAATTACTTCCCACCCTTATCCCCTATAAACCCAATAACCCGCTCCTAAAACTATATATGTTTTTTAAAAATATTTTTATATTAAATATATTGTAATTTTTTAATATAGACCTTTTTATCAAATTTTTATTTACAATTATTATATTTTTTCCTACACTATTTATTTTTTCCATTACTACACGATATTTTGTATTGTCGATATTTTGTCATACGATATTATTTTTTTCGATATTTCTACTTACTTACCTATTACGATATTTTTGTATCCAATATATTTGCTTCCCAATATTTTTTACCTTCGATATTTTAACTTCGATATTTTGTCTTTCCGATATTTTATTTTCGATATTTTGTCTGAGTACCACTGCTCCTAGAGCATGCACGGTTTAGACCCGTCTCTCTCTTCGCATCGGAAAGATCTATGTTCTATACGCAGGTGTTTTTCAGACTCTGATGCAGCGATTAGACACGCATGTGTAAACAAACACTGTCTCTTTACGGAACAATCGTTTTGGTCTTCATAAGCCGGAAATACCTTTTAAGGCTTGTGGCTTTTTCCTGGTCCACTCCGGGTGGTTAACAATTAACTTTATTCAGATGAGGTATTTAACCTTCACCAGCCGTGCTCCACACACTATCCACGGAGCCGGGGTTGGGATAGTCAAGAACTGGGAATCTCCTGCTTTTGTAAGTATGGCACAGCCGAGATAGATAACAGAAATGCGGTACACCTTTCTCAAGTAAGTAATGCATTGGTCGGCAAGTCCATGACTGTGTTTTGATCTACTCCACGTGTTATAGGTTGCTATTAAGCACAACAGTCCCACCGTTTTTGAAGGCTCATGATGCCAACCACATGAACGGCAGCAAGTATGCATTATTTGTTTATTTTTACCTCATCTATTAAATCCCAGACTACAACAACATTTAGTGAAAATTCAAATATAGCGTGTGTTTTATGTTATGTGTATGTATGTCTTGTACTTGTCCGTTTGTCCTTTACAGGGTACTTCACTGAAATAGGATGACATTTTATGTTTAGAGAGTGCCGCCATCACTTTTTTCTAGGTCACTGTACCATCATGTTTGGATATTTTCAACTAAATACCACGTGTTTTCTTCCTGTGTTCTCTTTTTCCCATTTTTTAGGTCCTCATTGCAGGTACTTGTGAGTAAGAAAAACTAAGCAGGCACATTTTAGTCTCTTTCTTACCTTTATTACCATATTTTGTTTAATAGTTACACCCATTGACACCCTGACATGAGTAAGGTGCAGCCCGTGCTGAAGAAGAAGCTCCTACTTTGAAACATGTCGACGCACATATGAGGTACTGGTCATCAAAATACAAAATACCTCCACCACACCCCTTTTAACAATACCAGATCGGAGGTCCATTAAAAATTTATTAGACCTCACGTGCCAGGTATATTTTAACAACCACACATTTATTCACTTCTGACCCCACCACTCACTTACCATCCAATACCTCCACACACCACACATAGTTTAAAATTCAGTGCTCACACGTAATCGTTGGTCAGCAGCACGCCGCGTTCCGTAGAGGGATGCGAAGACCTCAATGATGAAGCATGACACCAAGGGCCCTTTTGGTGTATGAGGGGAATGTAAAGAACACTGCGTGCTCCCCACCAACGTAGGATCCACACTATACCATACGTTTGTGGATTCTTCTTGTTTAATACATTGTTTCCCCTTACCACCAGTGAATACCCCATACAGAATTATTTCAGTTGGTGTCCCCCTAGCAAAAGACACCCAGGAATCCTGCCACAGTTGTATTAAGAAAGCTGTGTATTGGTGTAGGAGGAACACAGACTGTGACTCAGTCACTGTGGATAAAATCATTATGGCACGAAGAGTAAAATGTGTTGGCCCCTCAGTGATATCTGTTGAAGAAGATTGTATTTTTTAAATGTTAAGGACCCGGTGTTTGTGTGTATTTTGCTATCTTGCCTAAATTGTGCCAGTCAAACAGAGTAAGATCAGGGCCTACCCATAGGGTTTTTCTATCCTCCTCCTCCTAGTTACATTTCTAACAATCAGACTAATCAAAGGAACAGACCCCCACTCAATCTTCCTCTCAGGGTAAACTTTGCCCACCTAAACCGATTTGATATGATATCAAACCTTACGGAAAATGATTTACACCTGACCCAGAGCAGTCAATTGGGGGTTTCTCCTCAAGGGGAGCCTGTATGTTCCATCTAAGTGGCATGTATGACGTTACAACGCAGGCTATTACAACGCCTGCCTTTACAACGCGGTTTTTACATCGCAAACCTTTACAACTCATAGCGCTTAGAGGTGCTGGATAGTGGTAAGTTTAATTTTCTATTCCAACTCCAGTCCCCGTGGACACTAGGGAAGGTGTTGGATAGAAAATTAAACTTATACCCTATCCTAGAGCGCCCCCCAGCGCAATGCGTTGTAATGGTTTGCGTTGTAGTGACCACGTTGTAATGGTAGTGCGTTGTAAAAGTTCGTTGTAAAGGTTGTTCACCATCTAAGTGTACCCCAAACAATGTAAAGATTAAAATCACGAGAGGGCAACATTTTTAATTTCTTTCATGGAACATTGCAGGGTTTTGGACAATATCAAATAATGAATAACAATATTGTGTGTTGCCAGGAAACCTGGGAGGTTCAGCCTATCACCATCAATGGATATAAAGCATATTGTTCCCAAGCCACCCCATCACCCGCAGGGAGGGGAAAGGGAGGTTTGGCTACCTTTGTCTCATGTGCCATCAAACACCTGACAGTGAAAGTTATAGCATCAAGACCATGCTATCAAATTTTGTTATTGCAAGTGGGTCCTTTGTTAAATGTGGTTATTGTAAATTATTATTTCAATTATTTTACCATACAACCTGGGGAATTGTACATGAATTGGGGAGACTTTTGTCAGATATGGTGCAAATGGTAGTTCATTTATATGGGTAGGAGATTTAAATATCATTAAATGCCCTCATAGCGGGAAACGTTCCTGTGGGTTCTCAAATTTGCAGGGCAATGCTACAATTCATTTTAAACATTCAGTTTATAGTGAATCCCTAAATCGGCTACCTTCAACCCAATATCTGATTTTTGCCATGGATTATCACCCTCAAGGCGATGCAAGTCACCATACTTTTAAAGGGAGCGACAAGGTGGGTAAAATAGATTTTATTCTTTTAACAGTTGACCTTTTACTGATCACAACCCTATTTCTCTATGCTTTGAAAATAACTTGTCAGCAGAGTGACAGTTAATCAATCCAAATCCTGTTAACTATGCAGTTAACAAAGGGGCCAAATTAACTGGAGGAATATTAACCCAGATAAGATAATCTGATTAGTAGGGCCTCTAACAATATTACTAGGTGTCTATCGATGAATATTGCCACAGAGAAGATTCTAGAGGTTTAAAACAAAATGCAAATTCGTGGCATCTGAATTGCATACTACTAAGTCATCGAAAGAACGCCCATGCACCTCCTGTACAGCAGCTCTAAAAATGTTGAAACAAACCACCATCAAAGTCCCTGGAAATTCAGAAGATATTTGGGCAGCCAGGAAAAATGATAATTTAGCCCTGGTGAAGAGGAGACAGGTGATTAGAACCAAGACCTGGGAAGACATAGAAATAGCAGCCAACCTGAGAAATACCAGAGTTTTTGGAAGTCTGTATATCAGCCTTTCTTTACAGACAACCCCCACAATGTTGTTGGGAGCCATATACTTGCACAATATTGGTTTAACCACTTCTCAACTATTTTTAACCCAGAGAAAGAGGGAATTCCCGAAGATAAAGAGAGGAGGCTTAACCCCCAGTAATAAAGGAGGACTGGTTGGTTGACCTTATTAGTCTTACCACTGTTGCTGCAGCCATTCAGACAGCAGCGAGCGGCAAGGTACCTGGTCCAAATGGTGTCCCAGGATTTATTTTTATACTATTGACTTTTGGGCCCCTCTCTTAACAAACATTTTGAGGGCTGCAGTGAGGTGAAATTTAATTGAGTCCTGGAGTGAGGCTATAATTATTCCAATTTTTAAAAAGGGCAACCGGAATGCACCAGCTTGCTATTATCCAATATCATTAATAGATAGCACATCTAATATCCTGGAGCTGGGGCCATGGTGGCTTGGAAGGCAAAAGTGGAGAGATTATGAAACGTGATTAAGGAGTTGATGATAAGCTCCCGGGGGGAGATTTCAAACAAATTTGAGGATATGCAGACCCATCTGGTCTCCCTTTTTTCTGCTTTGTACACTGAAGATAGGGAAGATATGTTCCGAACCTCCATAAACGTAGGGAATGGCTGAGAGGTGTGTGCCTCCTTGTGCTCTCAGAGGAAGGGAAAGAGGTTATGGAGGCACCGATAAGTTGGAAGGAACTTAGTGGGTTTCTGTCAAGTAAGAAGAATGGGAAGGCGGCAGTCCCAGATGCCATCCCGTCGGAAGTGTATAAGCTCTTACGGGAGGAAATTGTCTTGGCCTGGGAGACATTGTTCAATTCGATCTATCAGGGGGAGGTATGCAGCCCTGACTCGTAGAAGGAAGACACAGTTGTTTTGATCTTAAAACCAGGGAAAGGATCCCAGGAAGGCTGATTCATATCAGCCAATATCACTCCTGAATGCAGACTATAAGGTTTATACAAGTATCTTGGCAGGGAGATTGGCTAAGCTTGCTCCTCAACTTATACTGGCAGATCAGAAGGGCTTTGTCCCGGGGAGGCATATCCATGAGCCTACTGAGTAGCTGATAGGTTGTATGGATCTTGCCACAACCTGGTCGCTGCCTTTGGCTGTTGTTATACTGGATGCAGCCAAGGCTTTTGACAAGGTTTGTTGGGCATACCTGTGGGTGTTTTGGAGGTACTGGGTTTCAGTCCACGTTTTTTCTCTATGTTACAGGGGCTCTACGAGTAGACAAAAGCTAGGATCCTCTTTAATGGCTCACTCACTGAGAATATCGCTCCCAATTATTGTTAAATATCTATATTGAGCCAACAGCACAGCTCCTGTGCACTGATGGTCAGGTCATTCCCTTCACAGTACACTGTTCAACAATAGAATTGCGCTATATCTAGATGACTAAATAATCTACACCTCGACCATGTAAGTGCTATCCCTAAGTGGAGTTTCTGTTAAAGTAGTTTTAGGCCTTCTCAGGCTATTTAGTGAAGTCGGAGGTGATGTGTTGGAATACATCAGTCTGGAATGGGAAAGTGTAAGCCAAGATTAGATATTAGGGTATCATGATTTTAAACCCTTTGGAGGCTATCCCGATGTTCAACTTAAAGAGGGTGGTGAAGGAGGTGGGCAGTTTACCATCTAGATGGAGGAACATCCTGCTCACAATGCATGGGTAAGTACATTTAGTTAAAATGGTGATATTACCCAAACTTATGCATCTATTTGATTGTATTCCTTTCACTTCTCCAGTCTCTGTATTGGTTAGGATTCAGGCAAGAATAGGAGGCTTCACATGGGCGTCTTGGGGGCCAGGCTTGGATGGAAAAAGCTTTGCCATAGGTTAGAGAAGGGGGGCTTGGCCATTCCAGATTTGAGGCTTTATTGTATGGCCTTTCAGTTTAAAAACTGCAGGATGCTTCCAGGTAAATCGGTTGCCTCAACATGAGGTGCAGTGCTGGTTGAGATAGTAAGGGAGTGTGGATCTGAAAGATTCTTGTATAAATTTGTGTCAAAGATTTTTTTTTAAAAGGTTCGCTTGAAGGTCTTAATGGCGGCTCTCCTCCTCTGGTTCAGGGTGAGGAAGTTATTGGATATCGGTTACTCCGAGGATAGAAAATTGAAGGCCCGTACTCAGGCTGGGAAGAAAATGTTCATGGGTCCGAGACACAAAAAGTCGGAGAAAGATCTTTAAAATTACTTTACTCAGTGGTTAAGCCTGCCAACCTTAAACGTAATCAGTTCCTCACTGGTAATAGAAAGTAATGGATGCCTCAAAAGTTTGCGAAGTTTGTACAGGAACCTAACCCCAGATGTTCTAGGTGTGGCTTTCTAAAAGCAGATGATTTACATGTTTTTTTACCTGCTCACAGATGAAACATTTTCGGCGGGATGTTGAGGAGGTAGTTGGGGATATCCTTGGACAAATATATTCTTTAGCCCAACCTTGGTCTTAATGGGGGTGGACATTTCTCCCAGAAAATTGCAGTCATGGCCACAGCATTCTTTGCTATTTTATCTGATGCTTTTGGCTAACAGGGAGATTTGTAAACAATGGACAGACCTGATACCCCAGGAGTGGGGGACTGACTTCAAGGAGTTAGCTATAATTCTCAAATGGATGTGGTCGGTAGACCTTTAAGAGCTTAGGAAAAGAAAATCTGGACTGATTACCAAAGGTGGTGCAATATGAGGGTTGAATAGGCAATCTAATGAGCGGTCCCATGATTACACCTGGGCACAGCCCTAAACCAGGGATCTGGTCTAGGCTGAGTGACATGGGCCAGTGATTGTATTTAACAGGCTAAAGAATGGAACGAGTTTTCAGAAGGCACCTGATATTGAAGTAATGGTGAAATGAAGAAAAAAAAAACAACTGAAGAAATGACATTTGCTATCAACAAGTTAGGAGCCTAATAACCTGCACTTTGCTTTTGCAAGTGTTTTAAAAAGAGGAAGTTTTGGAGGATGCTATGCTGGGCCATCACAAGGCTTTATACAATTTTCCTCAATTGCATGTGCTTGTAAAATGTCTGCTGTACATCTAACAGAAGAAAGTATTTGCCTTGGCTTTGGAACCCTTTGCACAAATGCTAAAAGAAAAGAACAAATCCATCTATTTTTATACTGACCTTGGGAATAACATGCAATGTCTATAATAGTAAAAAGAGCATGCAAAGTGTGAATGTTAAGTGTAGCAAATCCACCTTTTCTGTATGGTCACCCCAGATTTGTTGACTTTTCTGGACCCTGTTTTCACTGGCTTTCACACTATGTGCTTTTACTATTGCTAAACAACAGCACGGTTTCCCTCTAACGCACGTGCTGTTCAACAGGACACCCTTTTTGACCTACTGAACTTTTCCAAAATGTACATTGTAAATGCTGCCAAAAGTACACTTTCACAGAGAAGGGGGACATTACAAATGAGCACTTCTGATTTTTCAGCACGCCGGTGGTACCTAGTAAACAAGTTGTGCTCATAGAGTTTGGATGCCTATTCAAAAGTAACACAATACAGAAGAAGCACAAAATTGGCTCCTTTACGATTCTGAAGTGGATTTAAAGTTTTCATACGCACATTAAGGTTTTTACCAATAAGAGAGGATGACACGTGCATTCCGTCTGTCATAAGAAATTGATGTTGCAGGCTGTGCAACACTGTGTTTCTAGTCCTGATGAAGACCCTATGGTGTTCAAGCACACTCGTTTTCTGGGGGTCGAAACGTCGACGTGATATCAACAAAGCGTACCATGCCCAAATAGACATGTACATGACAGGATGAAAACCACACATCTTTTTAAAGGGCATTTACTACATTTGGGCACAAAAGCGCATTTCTGTACATATATGTTAATTGTGTTGAATCTCATTATTTGTCCATTTTGTTAGCACCTGTGTTATTTATGAGGCACATGTTTTATATGTCACAAACATTGTTCACAGTCTGTACTCTGTCTGGTTCTTTAATTTTTTTTTATATATTAGCATATACGGTATATGATGGAGCCCGTTTAGCCACTCACCGCCTGCCACCAGTTGCCGGTCAGCCTATTGCCACCTGCAGCACAGCAGCACACCAGTATCTTGTGGCAGCGCCTGGGGGATTACGATTCACAGTGTTCTAGCGCCGGGAGGTGCCAACGCTATCAGTGCCTGGAGGTGCATAAGAAGAGGTCGGGCCCCCGCAGCATAGGATGCGTGTAGGCGTGCCCAGGCCAAGCCCGGGCCAGAGGAAAGGCCCGTCTGTGCCTGTCATCGCCCGGAGAAGGCTGTGCTGGGCTACCCCTCTAACTTTTGGCAAAAGATCAGCTTGAATTTCATCGCCCTTAAGTTGCTCAAAAACAGAAGGGGAAATCATCTGAGCCGGAGGTGAAATCGTCAATACATTTGACTCTTTTTTACTAAGAGTGGTGGATGTTCTCTCCAAGGAGATCGAGATTACAGAGTGGAGTCTGTCTCTCGAGTAGGTAAGATCTGCCCCGGGATTAATTGTACAAAGCCCTGTGCGGACTACCACAATCCCCACAATACCTGCTGGCACTATCCCCTTATCTGACATTGTCCCAGACTGTGAACATGAGGACAGTCCACCCATAGAACCTCTGGGTAAAAAGAGAAGGGGGAGGGTGAAGAAAACCACAGCAGCAAGTACTGTGAGACCCCAGAAAATTGCTGACCCAGCTATAGAATCCTACTCGCCCTCTGTTCAGACGGTCACCCCACAGAACACAGATGAGCAATGCCAGAAGCAGCGAACATTCCCTTACTCTTCTCCTTCAACCACTTCTAACCAGACTGACTAAAATTGAGGAATCTTTGTCACAGTTATCTAATACTTTGTCTAGGGAAGGGGCAGAGGTGAACGAGGGTCGGGCCCAAAATTTTAGCACAGAACTTCATAATCTGTTATTGCCTTGTACTACTCAACTCACTTGAACAATAAACACTAGGAGAGTATGTGGTTCCTCCAATTGGGCAAAGAGAAAGGTGTTCTTCACAGATCATCCAGCCCGCATACAGATGTTCCCCTTTAATTTCCGTCCCGCGGATTTGCAGAGCCACCACCGGAGGAAGATCATTCTCCTACCTGGCAGCCAAAACATGGAACTCCCTCCCCGCACACCTACGACTGACCCAGGACCATCTCACCTTCAGGAGACACCTCAAGACCTGGTTATTCGAGCAGTAGCGGCACCCCCCTCCCTTCAGCGCCTTGATACCCTCACGGGTGAGTAGTGCGCTCTACAAATGTATTGATTGATGGTTTAGTTTTAGATAATTCAGAAGTGGCAGGGAGGGCTGCTGTTACTGCTCTAAAAGTCCTATAAACAAACAGTGGCTGTTTAGCTGAGGGTGACACCAGTGATTCACAAAGAGAGCATACGATTCAACAATCAAACTTGACATTTAAGCTAGGAGCGAGATTGGATCTTCCATCGGCAGCCTGCCCTTTAGTTATAGGCTAATACCGCTGAATGAAAATTGAATCAGTTAGAGACTACAGAACAGCTAATTCATAAAGCCCTTCATTGCCTTTTCAAATACACAGGGGAAAAATGTAATCTGTATAAACATCTTATCATGGCCAGGATGGTAAACTGGGTGGGATTTGGGCCAAAAGTTATAGGAAGAAACTGTATTGTTATAAATGTTATTAATCAGTATCTCGCAGGTGAACACTCCCTCCTCCTACTCTGAGATCTGTGCTCTTCTGCTAGGCTTTTTCTACAAACCTAGCAGACCATTTCAACCGGCTCATCCCAAACTAAACCCATTTTATCGCCCTGACTGCTCTCTTAGTATGTGCCCTCCCTAAGCTAGCCTGCCTGTACTGCTTACTACCAGATTTGCTCTACTGGAGGCCTTGTCTAAATGTGATTGACTTGTTGACCCTTGAATTGTATTGCCTGAAGCACAATATGCACCATCACCTTTAGGAAAAGCTACTGTTTTATCATCTTCTCCTAAATTTCAAGAAAATATGTGTATCCAGATTGATAGTGCACTTCCCCATCAGACCCCAGCTTCTACGGTAAATACCCCAGAGTTCACTAAAGTAATTTCATGGAACATAGCGGGGTATAATGAAAAAAAAGACTAACCCTGATTGGCTATCTTTTTTAACTGGCTTTGAAATTTTATGTCCCCAGGAGACTTGGGAAATTAAGAAGGATCATTTGAATGGGTACCGCTCATTCCAAGTCTCCTGCTATGCCATCCAATGCCGGTCGTTCAACGGGAAATTTGCTAACCTTGTTTTCTAACACACACTAAAGGTTACAAAAAGTCTAAATACATCTTCATATTACCATATGATTCTTTGTGAGCCTTATAAAGATAGGACCTGCATTTTTTATACATTTCTATAATAATAATTTCTGTACCAATCAAGCAGAAATCTTGGCTCCTCTAGAAGAAGAAATTGATACATTGGAGAACATATATCACAAATCTTGTGACATAGTTTGGAAGGGCGATTTTAATGCCCACCCCAGTTAAAGAGCTGACACACGTGCATGTGGGCTGACAGATGTAGAGGGCCATTCTGTTCCCCATTTTAGTCACAATGAGTATAGTGACCTTCTTAATAGGCTATTGATAGCGAATAATCTTGTAATGATAAATCCACAAGATATTGTTACCAGTCAGTTGGATTTTATGTTCTCTTCTGGTTCTTTATTTTCAACTCTTGATTATATTTTGGTTTCAAACTCAATCAGAAATTATTTTACCAGAATTAACACTTATTTTAATGCTTTTAGCGATCACGCTACAATTATTTGCCATGTCCCGTCCCTAGAAAATTCCAAACCATCTGCTAAGTTTGCCATTAAACATTTGATTGCAAAGAAAAACGGGGTGGCTTTAAAGTGCGAAATGATGGATTCGGCCAAGTCTGTTGGGATTATAGTAGCTAAGGGGCATCAGAAATATTGATATATCTTGACCCAATTACTAACAATGAAATGCGACTAGCCTTTGAACAAATCCTATTGGAAATTAATCATAATCTGCTATGCTCTATAGCCAAAGGGAATCGTAAGCCCTCCACTTGGTTTGACGATGATTGTGTGAAAGCACTTAAAAATCTTCACACAGCTCTGAAGGTAAAATCCAGAGATCAGAACCTTGTGAAGACATTATGGCAGACATATAAAAAAGCAAGGATAATAAGGCTAAAGTTTCTAAAGGATGAGATGTGGGAAAAGTTGCACAGGGCCTCAGCGCTAAGTAGCTCAAAGGACTTTTGGTCTGTAATTAATGCCCCCTTCCTGGGAGATAATAATATGGTGACTACAGATATTCATGTGAATGACGAGGCATGGATCGCCCACTTTGAAGGTGTCTTTGGTAACACACACAATTTAATCGACTAGCTACTGCCTTTGTTGCCATCTAGTTTGGAAGATAGGATTATTTTTAGCCTGGAAGAGACACAGCTTGCTCTTAGCCAGTGTAAAAGATTAAAGGCACCGGGTCCAGATAGGGTCCCAATTGATTTTTTCCTAGATAATCATGAACTTTGGGCTCCACTTCTTACAAATGTTTTTAATAAAATAGAAAAAAAACAATTGATCGACGGAATGCAGAACAATGTCATACATTCACCCTAGTACAGAGATCTGGGCTTAAATCCATCGTTTTTTGCTCACCGTGCCATTGCCATTTCGACCCAGCAATATGCAAATCAGTCTTGACCCTGTGCCCAATGGGAACAGTCCAGCCCGAACTACCAGGCCATGTCCTCCCTGGACTTGAAACAAAGACCCTAAGACCAGTTTAGGGCTTTCAGCCCGCATCAGCTAGGATAGCTTGACTCCAGTGGCATGGAGAGCACCGGACCCATGTCTGGGCATACCCGTCCCACTCGGGGTGACAAATGCAAAATACAAATTGATGGACAGAATGCAGAACAATGTTATACATTCACCCCAGTACAGAGATCTGGGCCTAAATCCATTGTTTTTTTGCTCACCGTGCCATTCCAGTTTGGACCCTGCCATATGCAAATCAGTCTTGACCCTGCGCCCAATAGGAACAGTCCAGCCCGAACTACCAGGCCAGGCCATCCTTAATAAAATTGCACAATCAGGTGTACCATTTTCCTGGAAGAAGACAGTTATCATTCCCATCTATAAAAAAAGGGGACAAGTCGCTCCAACAAAATTACAGGCCAATATCTTTATTGGATTCCACAGCTAAATTAATGGGCCGGCTACTTTTAAATAGACTGGAGGAATGGGCCAAGGATAAGAATGTAATAATCCCAAGCCAATATGGCTTCAGAAAAGGTAAGAGAACAGTGGACCAATGTTTGACTTTAAATCGAATTATCTGAAAATATACGGCGGCTAATAATGGTCATTTATACCTTGCCTTTATGGATTTTTCGTCAACCTTGAATTGTGTGGCACAATCTAAATTATGGCTAACCATGGAAGCCATCGGAATCAAGACGCAGATTATTATTGTTATCCGTGACTTATATGCCGAAGCAAAGGCGTGCGTCAGATTCGGCAAGGATGGTGAATGCACGAGGCACTTTAGTATTACTAGGGGTGTGAGACAAGGATGTGTGCTTGCACCCTTTTTATTTTCTTTGTATACCAATGCCGTCAAATCCACTCTGTTAGGTTCCACTATAGATATTCCCTATATTAACTCCTTCCCTGTACTTATACTCCTCCATGCTGACGACGCCGTGCTTATTGCACGTACCGGTAATGCGTTACAGTGATTAATTGAGGAGTATCCAAAATTTATGAACAAGTTGGACATGAAGATTAATTACACTAAATTCTTTGTTCTTGTGGTAGGATCCAAGTGGCAGAGATAACCTCGATTGTATATTGAAGGCTTAAAGTTAGAGGTCGAAGATTATTTTAATTACTTGGGGATCATGTTTTACAGAGATAACAATTGGAAAAATATGGTCACCAATAGAGGACTATTGATGGAAAAAACATTTGGGCTCTTTTTAAATTTATGAAGAAAATTGGGACTAAGCCAATTGAAATAATAAAAAAGGTCTATGAGGCAAAAACATTATCTGCTGCATCTTATGGTGCAGCTGTTTGGGGTATATCTGACATCTCTAAATTAGAGCCTAATAGAGGATGGTTTTTTGAAAAATTTGATATCTCTTCCTCAATCTTGCTCTAATTATATCTGCCACATGGAGCTGAGAGTTCCCGATATTACTGCCAAGATTTGGATTGCTCCTATTCTGAAGTGGCATTCAGTTTGACGAAAATAAACTCTCCCTTTAACTAGAGCTATTATAAACAATTCTCTGAATGTAGATGTTGTAGGGACAATAAGCTGGCTAAAATATAGCAGGAATAACTTGCAAGAACATTGACCTATATAACCTATATGAGGTTCCAGAACTGTGCATGTCATTAACTAAAAGGGAACTGAAGGATCATTTATTATCTTATTTTAATTCGAAGAGGTATGATTCGAACAACAAATTGTCTACAGTAAGACATCATCAAACAGTACCTAGCATAATTAACACTAAGTCCTCATATCTAACATTTGTGTTGCGTCCCCAACACAGATACATCTTGGTGAGATTTTGCCTAAATTATATTCCTCTCATGCTAGCCTACCCGTCCAAAATATATGTGGTTAGTGCACTTCTACCTTGTCCTGGTGATAAGTGATCGTCTCAGAATGACCTGCAATTTTTTCTGTAAATTTTACAAAACTGAAAGGAAAAGATTTATTGTTTCTCAGGAAAATGAATTTTAGACAATGTTGTGTAGCCCTATATTATCTTCTGTCATTACCAGACCCTTTTACATGTTTCTGTCTGATTTAAATAGTAGGAAGTTGAATTTATTATCATATTTAAAAATGTAATTAAAAAACTGGCTCTGTTGGAAATCTGTGTACATATATATGAATTATTGAAATGTTTCCTAAAACTTGTTTCTTTTTTATCCTTAAAACCACATTGTTGTTTTAAATTATGTTTTAACTATATGTTAGACCAAATCCCTATTGATGAATGAAAGTTTGCAGAATACTTTTTATGCTGATATTTTATCTGCGAAATAAAGTTACACTGACTGATTTAAAAATATATCGATTATTCTTATTCTTTGAGGCAAATAGTGTTGTTTTCATTTCTAATTTCTGTTAGTAGTGTGTTTTTATGTATCATTAATTTATAATCCCCAAAACATTTTTGGGGACAAATTATTGTGGACATACTTTGCTCACAGTAAGTAGTTCCCCTTTTTGTGGCAGAACCACTGCTTATTTACTAAAGTATACCTAAGTCATGGAAAGTTACATTTCATATGTGGGCTGCAGTGTATATTTACTCTGCCCATATATGTGCCAAACATATATTTCTACAAGGAGCACCATTGTATTGGGGTTATGCCACAGCTGAAATGCATTGCAGTAAAACAACAGTGAAGGGTGCTAAGTATAAAAATAATGGGCACACTATGGACCTGATAACGAGTTTGGCAGTGCGGAGCCAGGTCAGCTCAGCCGCCACACCGCTAAAGACGTGGTCGGGCCGCCCACCAGATTAGGAGTTTGCTCCTGTCTGGCAGGCTTTTTTTGGCATTTCCATGGCGATGCCTCCAAAAATGGCCACCGCAATTGGAATGCCAAAATATAGTTCCTGCACAGGATGGACTGTTAAGCCCATGCCATGCAGGAACTGGTGTGCATGTACACAGGGGACACATGCTGTGCCCCCCTGCATGCACCCCAAGCTGTAGAGGCACAAGGGGGCCCTGTAGTCCACCAGAGTTTTTATGGAAGAGGAACCGCATGAAAACCGTGGAGGAGCAGAAACTTGTAATATGCTTGGTGGGACCGCGATGGTCCCGCCAAGCATATACCTGCCTCTACACAGCCGCACCGCTGCTAGTAAATAGCAGTTGCCTGGCAGCTGCAGCAGGGCAATGGTGGTCCAACCGCCCCAATTGTTATAGGGTGGTCTGGAGACCTCTAGTGCTGTGCCCCTGGGAGTTTGGCTGTCTGCGACCCCCAGACGCATAATCAAGCCCTAGGTATTGTAGTTGGTGTGTCCTTACAGTATTACTATAGTTCCAAAATATTTATTGCATAGGTTTTAACATTCATTACAATATACCATATTTGAAACAACATAAACCGGTAAAAAGGTAACAATAAAATATCACTCTATGACAGATTGTCATATATAGAGATCACAATTAATAAAGATGTCATGCTGTTATACGGTGCATACAATTTATGCTGTTATTTTTGCACACTAATTAGTTATTCTGTCTTTGGCTTTTAGTTTATAAGTTATTTCCCAAAATCATGTCAGATTCCCAATAAATGAGTTTGATTGTATTTGAAAACAAGCTGTGACAGCCTGTTTTAAAGTGTCCAAAGCTAGCTGCTTGAAGGAAGGTAACAAATATTTACTACAGACATCACTCAGCCTGGGGCAGAGATGGACAATATGATCCAGAGATTAATTTCGATAATTACAAAGTCTACAAGCAGGAGAACTTGAATTAGAATTCCAAAGGCTTTGATATATTTCAATTGGATAAAAAATATTTGCAATCTCAGGAACTTTTGTTTTATTGTTGCCTCTAAATTGGAATCAATATATTTCGGGTTAGGGTGAAAATAGGATTCCATTAGTAACTCTGTATGCTTGTAGGTTGATATTTTTAAGAAGTCTGTCAAGTGGAATGACTCCGGGAGGCTTCCCTGATATATTTTTTGCAAGTTACCCGAGGCAACAACAAAAGATCCTTAATGGATGGCAAATTATGATCTGTGAGAGCTGCAGTGATCTGATCAGGGAAAAGGCAAGAGTCGACCGATGAATTCTGTCTCAATTCTGGATATATCTTTCCTCTCAAGGAGTCCGCGTTTGCAGAGGCACAAGTACAGAAATAATTTTCTGAGTCAGGTAGTCAACCTCAATTCATGGAAGGTTCAGTTTAGTCTGATCATTGCATGTGGGGTTGAATTTCATAGATTAAATAAATGGTGTACCCTTTGAATGAAAATTAGTTCTATTTTCATTTCATTTAGAACTATCAAAGTCAGGAGTGGAATCACTTTTGCCCAATAGGCTGTTATAGTGGCCCTGATCGAATGCCATACGTATGATTGCACACACTGTTTTAACGCTTTTGTGACAGTAATGGCCTTGTTTTTAGAGAATAAAGGTAATGTGCATGTTTTAGGCACCTATCCAAATTAAATCCCAGCTAGACTTATGGATTTGAATTTCTGTACATTCCTCCTGAAGGACATGATTTTTCTTTTGCTAATGTTGGCTAGTAAACCATTACCCTGGTTTTATTCGTTAATTATTTTGATTTCACAGTGAAATGAAATCAAAAGCTTCTTCAATGGGTAGGCCTGTCTATCATTTTCCTTAATGGGCCTAGGTGGAAGAACAATGTTTATTGACTTTCTCCCCTCATGAAAGAACTTCAATGTTATTTCATGCTTAATTTTCAAAACGTGTAATAATGATGAAATCTGATATTTAGTTATATAGGCAAAAAATGCAACTGTATACAAATGGGTTGCCTGAAACAGAGCTGGTACATCCAGTGCTGGAATACAAATCCTTCACAGAGAAAGATTACCACCCTGGCTGAGAGAACAAGGCCTTGCCCTGAGTCCAGTAAAGGCAAAGGGGTGTTATTGGTGACCACTTAGCAGTCAATAGCTTTGTAGGAGCGGACTGAAGCAGTTGGAAGAACACAGGGCAGCTATAGCACTACCTGTTTTGAAATGGAGATGCCAGGGAGGTGATTAGCTTTTGATGTCCCTTGTGAGGTTCAGAAACATCATGAACATCATTCTTCCTAGTGGGAAGGTAAAAGAGGTAACCATTAACCTCACCAACAAGACTACTCAGACTCCCAGGTGTCTAACTATGCCTTGTCTACCTGTCACACTTCAGAGTGGATGGTGTATACAGATACTTGATGCCAGAGTTTCTCCCAGAATCTCTCTGCTGTGTACATCTCCAGGACGCTCATAGATAATCATGCTGCAGCACAGTAAAAGGGTGAAACCAGTATTCAGTAGGGGAGTGATTAGTAAGCTGCAGGCAGGTCTAGCTGGGTCCTGATATGTTGATAGTAGGCATGGGCGGCAAAATCCGTTCCTCTCGTGGAATTTGCGGAATTTGCGGAATTTCTCTTTTCGCGGAGAACGCGAAATTGCCCAAAATTTGTGAAACTTTTTGCTTGTTCGCATTCTCAAAATGCGTGTTTACGAGATATTTCTCCCCGAGCACGCAAACACCGATCGTGAACAGTAAAAAAGCATCACAAATAAGTAATTCCGTGGAATTTCTGCGTGTTCGCAGAGATTTTTTACCGTTTCGCGGAGATTTGCGTAACGCGATTACGCAAATTCCGCCCTACTTGATAGATGGGATCCTGGGTACCTTTATTGTAAAGCAGACAAGAACTGCTGCAAAAGGATATGGGGACTGTAAGAAAATAGTTATAATTAGGTAGCCGATTTTCTTCAATCACCTGTAAGTGTACAGGATAAATCTGGCACCTCACCCACCATTTCTGCAGAATAATCCTGGACATGGGAAGACTCCATCTGATGAAGAATTTCCCAGCTGAAAGAAAAAGTCTCACTACTGCTGGAAGAAGAGGAATCGCACAAGGACTCGTGAACTGCTGGTATTGAGTGGCTGGAACTGCTCTCCAAAGTTCAAGTGGTTGGTCTCCTGTTTATGTGCTTTAGGTAAAAAAAAGGGGGGAAGGACTCCTGAGTCAAAGAAGGCCCTGCTGAGTAAAGAGAACTCAACCCTGCAGAAGACCTGCCTGGGCAGAGACGTGGTACCAGAAGCCGAAATTGAGGAGCTAGGGCCTGAACCAAAGAAGGTTTCCCAGAAATTACAGATTAAGTATAAAGGCTTAACCTTTGACTAGGGCAACTGCTTGATATATCTGACCTCCACTCCGTTGTTATCATCTTGAAATTGCTCCTAGGATTTTGGCCACCACAAACTGTTTTTGTCCATAGTACATGATTATTATTTGTTGCTTTTTGCCTCAAAGTTTAACAAAAAATCTCCAGTTCCTTTTCATCTATTTTGACGATCTTGGTGTTGTTTTGCTAATAAATGTTTTCTCTGGTTTTGAAGTTGATTTAGGGATTTAATTGTGATGTGTTCTTAACTTTAAAATTCCCTGCTTCTTGTGCCATGGCTACCAGGGTTGAGGAGAGATTCTCTATGAACTATGGTTTGATCTAACAACAGTGGTTATTGAGCTGGTATAGGAGTTCCCATTCAAATTATTAACACCATTTCTGACATTAGACCTTTGATAATTGCAAATAAACTGATATTCCAGTCATTCAGTGGAGTTTAGGGACTGATTACGATCTTGGTGGAAGGGTAACACCATCATAAACATGCCGGATATCCCGTCCACTGTATTCCAAGTTCCATAGATTATAATGGAATTGGTAATTCAGCTTACGGGATATCCTTCACATTTGTCATGGTGTACCCATGTCCACCAAGATGGTAATCAGGCCCTAAGATGTTGATAATAATATCAGGAATTCTAGTACCAGGTATTTAAAATAGGAACACAAAAAGAAACAGTAGAATTCTTATTCAAATATTCTTCTAAGAAGATTTGACAACATATAAAAAAGACTTGTCCTTGGGATCTATAGGGGAATGTCTTTAGGGAAGCAGGTACTCACACCCACATTTAAAAATGTTTATAAACACACACACTTTACAATCTGCACCCTTTCCCTTTAATGGTAGATTGCAACTGTTAGTTTTATCTTGGCATCAAATTCTCCTTCATATTCTCGGGTTGACATGGAAGAAATTAAAGCAGACTTTAAACTGTAGAGGCTTGTAGGGTGAAAGGCCTCCAAATGAATTACCCGGCATAGCTGAGAAAGATTAGACTACTCTTTTAGAATAAAATACCCTGTGTATGTTTTTAAGATATAGATATGTTTGACAATCATTCATATACTGGATGGATTTACAAATGAAGTGTACTTAGAAAAACAAATTCATCTATGATAGCCAAAAAAGTGAAAGTGTCTCCTACTAAGGAGTTCTATGTGTTCACAGCACAATTTTGATACACTTTGTGCTTTTCCAGCTACAATGACCGGGTATATTAGAATTTATATTAGTTCCCAAATCTTATAACTACATGTGAATTTTTCTTATAATAGTCATACATTACTTGTGTTTGGGAATGACATTTCGATAAATAATCTGAAAAGGTTTAAATTACAAAGACTTTTACTTATGCCTGGTGCAAATTGCATGTATCTTTGTAAATCTGTCCCTAACAGTTCAAAAGAATAATAATGAGAACACATCTCATTAAAGCCTCACTCAGGAAAAAAAGGATAACTTATGTAGTCAAATCATAAAACTAACAGAAATGTGTACTTTTTTGTTGCGTAGTTATAACATTTAAAATAAAATAGTACTGCATGAAAATAACCATAGGAACCCAGATCTGGGAATCTGCAAACGTGTGTGATTCAAAATAAATGTTCTGTAAATGTATTAAACATTTTAGAATGTTATCCCATTTATATAAGAAGTATGAAGTACAAAAAGGATTGATAGTATTTATGTTCACATACCCTGAAATCCAAGGAAGACATCCATCGATGGCCTTTTATTGTACATCAACATTTATTTAGTGGGTGGCATAGTTGCATTTGAAGTTATTCACTTATGTTTTTTCAGTGTCTTCTAAAGAGAGCAGCATGCCACATGCTTCCACTGATGGCATCCCTAGAAAATGCATTGAAACACCTATTTTAATCTTTAAATATGGCAAAGCATATGTGGTAACCTTAAACATTGCAGAGACAGAATAAGAGGGATCTTAGAAAAACTACATGCAATGATTAAAGATAGTGTTTGCTTGAATTCAGTACACATGGTTTCAAACCACTAACTTCTGAGCACCATGCTGGCCGTGACACAAACTTCATCCTATGTATCTTTCTAGTAAGTAAAACATGAAAAACTGAGCTGCTACCAACAGCCAGTGTAATGCACAAAAAACAGCCATTACACAAATCATCAAATTTCATCCTGGGACTGCATCAGTCCTGAAAACTAAACCTTTCACCAAGGGGAAGCTTGCTACATTATTTCTTCATTCAAATATCCTGTGAAAACCGTCAATAAGTATTTCCTTTCTAGGCATGCCAATCAACTCCAATATTTAAAAACACACTTTCCTATATAAATAACCCCTGTTATTTAGTCAGAACTATACCAATGATGAAATCTTTTTCAAGTATTCCATTCAATGGGTTTTTCATTTTAACTAAAAATCTCAGAGAACACCTGTGAAGATCCCACAAATACAATGACAGACATTAACTACTGGGTATATTCGTTCAAGCTAGACACCAGGCAGAAAAATAATATACATTCAACAGGGTAGAGCATTACTATTACTATTACTATTAGTCCATGCATAGTTTTCTTGTGGGCACTCCCTCTCGACTGCTTTGAACTGTTGTGAGAGGCAACAAGGGAGTATATATATATATATATATATATATATATAACTATATATATATATATATAGCGCCTGTAAACTGAATGCATTACACTAAATTAATATCTTGTTACCAGAATTCCTCAGTGGACAGACAAAAACAGCCAATTAGCCATTAGCTTTCCTTGCCCGACGATTTTAGTAGTCAGGCAATGTATCATCAAAGACATATGTGGTACAAATTCAATACAACTGAAAATAATTGAAATCTAATTCAAAATATGGTTTGTATTTCTGCGTTTTGTCATGAAAATTATGGTCAAATATGTCATTCTTATCCTTCCTATTCTCATGTTGTCTCCTTTTTAACTATGCTTGTCATGTCTGGTTGTTATTGGAGTTGTATAGAGGTAGAGTGTAAGAAATAATTTGGGTGGGTGAACATCCACCTCAGAAAATAATGACACTAACTTGTCAGGGTGAAGCCAATGTCACTAAATTAACATGTGCTCGACCCCCTTGTACCATTGGCACAACAACAACATTTAAAAAATCTAAACCAAATTAGAAAAATAGAGTAACATTTCTTAAACATAATGACATGAAAATGACAACAATTAAATAAACTATGCAGAAGAAAGAGACGTATTTGAAATTTCATACTGACCACAATAGAGCCTGAGGTCGGATATGCCAAGTGGTTTTATCCTTGACAAAGATTTTACCTTCTAACTTTCTCAACATTTTCCAGCACTGAAAGCTATATTCTACAAAGACACATTGCAATCAGACATCTGTGGCATGACGTCCCCTGACAGCTTTTCTAAATCCCAACCTTTCAGGGTTTTTGGAACAGCTCATTTTGGTACCTCTAAGGCTTCCATGACTTCACAAATAGCACGTTGGGAAGAGGACTCGAGCAAAGACCACAAGCAGAATCCAGTCTGAGTCCAATCAGTACTGGCCAACTTGTCACCTCAGTCTGTTGTGTCCCTGTAATCAGATTTAGAGGCTGTTGTGTCCCTGTAACCACAATGGACGTCAGCCCATTTTCCCTTGGAGTCCAATTCTTTAATATGGGTACAAGATGGATCAGGTCCAGTACTTGAGGGTCCCTCTCATGTCTAATATTTGGAGAATGGTGCAATAATGTGGCATATCTATTGTTGGCCCTAGCATGTGGGTGGGGTGTGATGTATTCTTATAGGTTCTGTATCGATCCCCCTATTCCTAACCCTGTTCTGGTTAACAAGTTAACTAGCAGCCATCCCATGATGCAGAAACCGTTATCTGATTAAGCCACACTACGGCACAGGAACGTGTTATCTGATTAGGTCATAACGCTTGCCATCTAATTAGACAAGCGCTATTCCTCCAGCCCCTGATAAGGCATACGGAGTTCTCAAAACAAATCAAACCTATGACAACCTGGGAAAAACCCTGCGGCCATTGTTTTGATTTCATCGAGAACTTCAGCAAAAGAATGTGCTAACGACCAAGTCGTATGACATCCTTATTGACGTATCTATGTCCATCCTTACGTCAATCTCGGCACCTTACAGGTATAAATATTACCGGTATTGCCTTAAGCAAACACACGCGGTGGTGACGAGATCGGAGCAGCCAGACTTGCCGAAGCCCAGAGCAGAGCAGACCCCGCTGGCGCAGCCCCGCCTTCCTGACGCGCTGAGAACGAGACGCTGCTTTCTCCTGCCGAGAAATCCAGCTCCGGCGCTTCCGGGTAGCCCTCGCAGGCAGACTGGAATATCGAGACCAGAGACGAGAGATACCATCCCTCATTCATCCTAGATTCAAGGTACAGAACTGAATAACCCCTTGCAGAGAATTCTTGAGTCAGTCACTTGGCAAAACAAACTTAACTTAAACTGCTACTTTCTATTCCCGCCCACGTATTAGGCTTAGGTCAGGTACACCGGGGTAGGCGTAGTTAGAAACACCAGTTGAGTACGATTAGTCAAATGTATATGTGTATGTATCTATTTTATCCATTTTAAACCACCTTATGGCTTAGAAACCATATAAATGTTTTTACAGTATTATTTTATACTTCTGCTTTTATTGTATGCACTTTACTTAACCATAAGTATTGCGATAATATCGATCCATTTCTCTTGTATGAGAAAAGAGACTGATCAATAAATAACATCTTTTATTGAACACGCCCGTCTCTTCCTTTTCTCTACAATCTGGTGAGACTAAGAATGCACGTACTGACTGAGTAAAATAAGTTGTCTTTTGTTTTCACACGACTCTAGAGATACACTCTTGATTAGGGGAGAGCAAAGTTGTCATGTTCTATGGTTGTCAGAAACTAAATCCCTTCTTGTCTATCCAGGGAGGTTCAACTCCTCCTTGCCTATTCGAGAAAGTTTCTAGTGAACTCTGAGCTAGCTGGCAAACCCAAAACTTTAAGTCTAATATCGACAATAGAAGACCTAGTTAACGTCTGGTCTAGGCCTATACTATTGAAGGTATTATTCCAATGTGCAGAGCCTATTGGGATAATAGGAACTACACTACATGGCGCCCAAACGTTTGGAAAGGCGATAAAACTAACGCAAGACATTAGAGTAACTCAGTCGTGCTTTTTCACTCAGACCCCTTTTTTCCCATAATACTCCAAAGACGTCTGGAGTGGGTGAAAGGTCATATCCGCCAAACCTCGCAGGAGGAAACTCCTATGTATGGTTCTTGGTTTAGTCAACGTTGAAGGATACACTGTTCCAAAATATTGTGCATCTAATCTTTGTTCCCATAAGAAACCTGATCTGCAAACAAACAAAATAACCTTCCTGACAGTAGAATGTCAGACACTGAAGAAGAAAGAGAGATAGCTAGAGTAGCAGCTGAACTCGTAGCAGCTGATAATACTATGCAAGAAGCAGACCCGGATATAATACTCATCCCGGTCAACAAAAGGAAATCTATAACTTTAAAACTTATAGAAAATGGACTGACACCTAGAGGTGGCACAGTCATATTCGTAATAGAGGCACACGAATATCGGCAGACAGAGGTATTCTATTCATGGATACACTTTCCAGCAGCAAATGCTGTAACAAAGGTCTTCCACTATTACAAAACAGAGGAACCTCCTGATGAATACACTCCTTTTGAGGAGGTGGAAGTACCACTTAAATTTCAAGAGCACGCGCTCTTGTTTAATGGCGCCCTAAAACACAACAATCACATCACCAGGCTCGGTCCATTAGGTAGACCAGGAGCAACGTGGCCGGTCCTAGCCGGATACACACCACATCCAGACATCGAAAGAATGTCTGCAGCAGATCTTCTAATACAACTAAAACAATTAATAAAAGTACATAGACAATTAGTCCAATATGTAATGCGGACTTCAACAATCCAACCAGCAATTAAAATTCCACAGCTGACCCCTCATCAGGGGAACACAAATAAAATTACACCACAGAACATACAGTCCTGCCTAGGTAAAGTACCAGCTAAAAGGGAACAAATACCATTCTGGTTAGCACAAAAAATCACCCAAATAGAGGCGGTGTTTCCAGACACCACTCCTGTGGATAAACACAGGATTCTGACTATCTGTCTTCCAATGGGAATCGCACCACACGTGGAGGACTGTGACACTTGGGGTACAGTCTTTGCTTCCATTTACACAAAAACGCATGGTGTTCCATCCATTTTGGTAATACCAGATGTGCTAAAACAAATTCAAGACGAATACGATCCAGAACCCGCTTTAACTCTTGGTATGAAATTACTGAAAGACTTCAAGCAGGTCTCGGCTATATTACTAGCCAATATAAAGGGAGAAGCAGCAAACGTGGCGATCTGCCAAAGGTTAAACGAAACAGATATAGCAGACCAACCAGCTGAAATTGCCAGAATTATAGAAAAATCCTATGAGGAACTAGGTAGAGATAGTTTAGGTGGAATACCAGTAAAACCCCAACTGATTGAAAGTCCTGAAAAAATATTTATTAAAAATAATCTAAACAGTCAAAAGAAGAACTGGGATGGGAACAAACAATCCAATCCAAAAGAAAAGAAATTCCAGTCCAGAGGAAGGTCTCCTCGGCGGAGAGAAAGATCTCCGGACCAAGGACCCAAGTCTCCCCAAAGTGAGCCCTCTGTGAAAAAATACAACCTTAGAAATAGGGATAATATAAAGAAACCGGATAGATATCAAGATTTTGATACACGTCCCTCTCAATCTTTTCAGACTTCCTCGCAGAAATCGGAAAGAAGAGGACGATCGGAACCCAGGGAAGGGCACGTCAAGTCCAAAGACAAGGAACCTGCTCATCCAAATAAGAAATTACAATTTCCAAAAAAGAAGGTAGCCAGTATTAAAGTAATTAACAATGCCGAGAATACTGAGGACACAACTGAAAAACGGAGAATGGGCTCAGACAATGCTAGACAGCGCAGCAGAAGTGAGCATAGCTCGCAAAGTCCTTATGAATCATCTGGAGACAGTGGACACGAATGAATATTTTCAAGTGGAAACTGCAGACACCAGAGTTAGCAAACCTCACAAAATATATGAAATAACTTTACGTATAGAAGGGGATAAGACTAGAAAAATAAGGGGACTATTTTGGGATAATCTCTCCAAGGGCTATGACATCCTTCTAGCTGAAAAAGACTGGCCACCAGAGTTTGTCAGGGACTGCCCTCATGGCGAAGAAATAATTATGCCTGCCTTCTCAAATCATATCCCAATTCATAAAAAATACACACTTGCTAGAAAGTGGGCAGTAGCTCAAGCTCCTGCTTTATATAAAAATCACGTAGGATGGGATGAGGACTCTCCTCCTCACAAAATCCAGTTAAAATCACAACCTACTGCACAAAGACAGTACCCAATTAAGCAAGAAGCTAAAAAACAGGTAAAAGAAATCCTAGATCAATTAGAATACCAGGGGGTGATTGAAACTTGCACCTCACAAATGAACAACCCTTTGTTTCCTGTCTCCAAACCAGACAATTCATATCGTCTAGTTTTGGATTACAGACACCTTAACTCATGTTGCAAAACTTTTGCAGTGCAAAACTCGCATAGTGCAGCGCTAATGAATAACATAGTGCGCAAAAAATACAAAACAACATTAGACATCTCTAATGGATTCTTTTGTCAAAATATAGCACCAGAGAGCAGATATTTGTCCGCGTTCTCAATAAATGGCGCTCAAAAACAATTCTGTCGGTTACCCCAAGGGTTCAAGAACAGCCCAGGATTATTCTCAGCGAGAGTAACAGAGTTACTACAAACATATGATGACGAAGCATTATCGTATGTCGACGACATATACCTAACAGATGATGACTTGGATACTCACTTGAAGAGAGTGAACACCATAATACTTGGGTTCGCAGCAGAGGGTTACAAATTCAACTTTAACAAATCTAGAATTGCCCATCTAACAGTCCTGTTCTTAGGATATGAATTATCAAGTGAAGGCAAAAGCCTGGCTGACAATTTCCTAGAGAAATGTGCCGTACTCCAAGCACCTAGAACACTAAAAAACCTACAGTCAATTCTAGGCTTCCTAAATTTCGGAAGAACATACATTGCAAATTACGCAGAAAGGGTCAAGCCCCTTTATGATCTAATAAAACCAGATTTTAAAAGAACAAATTGGACTCAAAAACACACAGAAATTCTGAGATCCTTACAAAGTGACATGTTAATAAAAACAAAATTAGAAACACGTGATAACACACGCAATCTTGTGATTCGAGTCATCCCAGGAAGATGCGGATTCACATACCTGACCTCTAACGAGGGAGAAAAGGTACCAATTGCATTCAAATCACACTTGTACACAGAAGCTGAAAAGAAATTCAGCATTAAAGAAAACATTGTTCATGCAGTTCAAACCGCAATAGCTAGAGAAAAAGATAAAGCTGACGGTAGACACATCACAGTCAGAACAGCAGAATCAGCCTTTGAGGCATTAACAACACCGTGTAATTTACCAACAACAGCATTGAATCCGGAATGGATACAATGGGTGAATTCAATTACAACGGACAAAGTAAAATACTACTTTGATCCAGAATTAAAAGAATTGAAAAATCTAGAATATGAAAGAACATTCCCTCTGCCAATCGACATTCTGCCCTTACGACAGTACGCTTGTGTAATCTATACAGACGGACATGCTCAACCCTCCGTTTGGGGAGAACAAGCATACAACCCCACATGTGAGATTACAAAAGAAGTGTGGCGCGGAGATAAACTAAGACCTCTATTAACAAAAACACACTCAGTAGAAACCAATTCAGAACAACAGACTGAAATAATAGCATTGAAAATGGCGCTAGATAATGCAGATCGCGAATTCCCGACACTTATAGTGTCCGATTCGTATTACTGCGTCAAATCATATAACAGCGATTTGCAGAAATGGATTCAAAACGGTTACAAAGATGACACAGGTGCAACAATAAAGCAAAAACTGCTTTGGGAACAAATAGTTATTTTACAGAAAGAACTACCAAAGACTCACGTGACACACTCACTGAGTCATCAGCGTGATGGCGTTCACGTTGCAGGGAATTCATTGGCTAAGACAGCCACAGCGGTAGCAACTGAATCGGCTTCCGTAGCAAGAAAAAAGCGTACAATGAAATACATTGACGGTGAAACAGTGCTGGCGGTAAAAACGTCATCAAAAGGCGACTGCTCAGCGCTACCGATCAACTATCCACTCAATTATACATACATAATTGATGCAAACTCCGTCCCTTTTGCTCGAATCCCTGGAGTGGGGGATAGAGTAATTCCAAACATGGACAGGAGAACTTTGTTAATTGCAGACGCACATATGGGCGAGGGTCTCAGACACCTCAAACTAAAAGATTCTCTGGAAGAACTACAATCAGTGTACTGGTGGCCAGGCATGAGCCTGCAGCATCACATTTTTGTAAAAAAATGCCCGGACTGCAACAGAGATCGCAGTGGCGAGAGAAACGGTATACTACCGTGGCGTTTCACTCCAGAAAGGATCAGCAGTAAAAAGCAAAGCGTCCGATTAACATATACAGGCTAGTTTCCACTTATAATGTAGATCCCCAGCACTCGGCTGACGTCTGGACTGTTATACAAAGATTTCCGAGTCTAAATGGCATATACGTTAGGAGCATGCTACGTTTGACCAATGTTTTCACTTTAGCCCTCAAGCTTGTGGGGAAGCACGGCCAAATGAGCATAGCGATGCGGGATTCTTCTCACTTCCTTCCTGAGGGATACGGGATGGTGTAAAGAAAAAACCAAGGCATAAAGCTATCTATAACAGAAAGGATATTAGGTTCGGGAGCTGGGTGGGTCAAACATCTAATAAGTGCCCAACGTAGTCTAAATAACCTGCCAAGAAATTCTCTGAAGGGATTCAGTCCGTACGAATTATTGTTTGGAACTAGGATGTTAGTCTTAGATCTTGACAGTCAGACTTCAGTGGTAAAGGAAAAAAGCTTTGATATCAAAGATCGTTTGGCTATTTTGCAGGACTTAAACAAAACAAGAAAAGACCTGAGCAACATAAAGTTGAAACAGCAGCCAACAACCACTGAAGAACCACCACCTGTCCCAGCAAGACCTGTCTGGATTCCAAAAGTCGGGGATCTAGTCAGAGAAAAGATCGCGGTAAAGAAGGAATTTGGGCCTTCTTACAGAAAAGCAGTTCCTGTCTTGTCTATCAACGGGACAAGATCAGTTGTACTACCGCCGCTTGCTGGTAAAAAGGAGAACCGAGTTGTATCCATCGACCTGGTAAAACCACAATCATGTGGCCGATAACAAACAGTAGGCCAAGTGGACTCCCGATAAGTAGTAGAACACCAAGATTTGCTACCAATACAGAGGTCCAAACTAAGAGGCTAATCACATTCGAAACGCCTACAGAAGAACAACAAGGACTATGCAACAATGCATTGGAACTTAAACCTCTGAAAACCCAAATAAAAAGATTTAGTAGAGACACACCAACCTACAATGAAGTAACAAACGAATATGCAAGAAACAGTAATCCTGAAGCAATTGGAACAATTGACAGAACTGCATCCGGCTACTTCATAAACTTCGATGATTCCTCTGAAGACCTAAGTGAATCAAAAACACAGCCATCAACAAACACCTTTAAAGATAAAGCTAAAGAACTTTTGAAACAGCTGAAAGAAACATATCTGATTTCTCCATGGATTGAATTTTGGGTGGGCTTTGGTGCATTTATCCTCATACTTTGGCTCATCATGGTACTAACTTTGGGACGCTTCATTGAGGGAAAATATGCTAAAATGGACACAGCAAGTCAGAAAATCAACTTGATCCTCAAGCCACACACATCTTCACACGTCGAGAAAAGAGAACTTTCTTCGGTCAACTTCACAGCCAATCCTATACCGGGTGGGGTAGCATGGGACAATACTGACTACGAAATTTATGTTCCGGTTGAGATCCTGAAATATCCACACCAAATTAAGATCTCGTTGAGTGACTTTGTAAAAACAAGCTCATTTGCTGATGATTGGGACTTTGAAAGTATAAATAATATGATGTCTGACTTAGTGATGTCTGCTAAATTTACCAAACATGATTATTTGCAGGGTTCGACTAATTATGATAGTATGTACTGTTACAACCACTATGGTAACCATTTTCTACATAAATCTGCACAACCTAGAAATGTTTTAAATTATAATCAATGGGAACATTGTGCAACCCCTCCAAAAGGAAGCTCAAGAACCTTTTACGACAAATATTCATACTTTTCAGGGTTCAACACAAGTAATGCTGAAACATTTTATTTCAAATTGTCAAATAAGACAGGGACAAAGACCATGCTAACAAACACGAAATTGATATATTCAGACTCATTTTTTGAACAAATGAATACTTTTGGTTTTGATTATTGGGACACAAATGTTGAAGTTAAAAGTGTTTGGGGTACAAAAGAATGGCAAGTACAAGGTATAGAATCATTGTTTAGAGCCTGCATGATCCCAGAACAAATTATATTTTTAAATGACACTGTTCAACAAACCACCTGTCTTGGCTTAGCCAAAATCAAAGACTTAAATAAACCGTCTATTCCAAAGCCAACAATGGACAGCAATAGCTCTACAGATGAAGAGATAGACGTAAACTATATATTAAACCAAAACAGAACACATCCTGATTGGAAACAGTGGTTGATCTGGCCCACAGATACTAATAACTGTCAAGACATATTCCTGAACAAAAAACAGGGGTTCAAATTGACCAGGCCAGACCCTAGATATTCCCAAAGACAACACCCAGGGCTAATAACCACCTACAGTGTGGGCAAATTATGCCTTCAATGGCTACAAACTTCCACACTGACAGAAATTAAGCAACACCTAACTTTACTTACTGATGGTGCTGACTTGCGTGATTTCATTATGGGACCGCGCAAACAGCGTCAAAAACGCTTCATAGCAGCCTCTGTATATGCAGCTTACAATGAGGCCTGGAAGGTAACTCAAATTGAGACAGCAGAAAGTATACGGGAAATTGACCGTATTAATTTGGAAAAATCACTTTCTGTAGTGGACAATGGGTTAATGACTCTGTCCTCCAGAATTTTTTCTTTGGACAGCATTGTGTCTTCAGCAATCGACATAATATCGCAAGACTTACTGTTGTTACAACACGGTCAGTCTCAATTGCGTTCTATTGGACAGCTTGGCTGGACGTTACAAAATCTGCGTTCAGGCTATGTGCCTTGGCGTTTAATCAACACAACGTCACTATTCAATATCTTTAACCTTACTGATAAACAAATCAGTATGGCACAAAAGGGTGCTGATTATACAATCCTGAGCATTGAGAAACTCGAGAGATTACCAGTGACAATGTCAGAACGACCTGTCAGTGAATGGATAATACATGGGATAATTAATATTTCAATATCAACCTTCAGGTTTCAATACTGCCAAAAATATATACAGGCTGGCATGTACGAAAAATTGGGAAAAGGGTACATTAAGACAACATGGAACTTGCCCTATTCACATGCATGTGTCAGTAATAAAGGACAGAAAGTGTTTCTTAGTGGCAATAATTGTGCGATGTCACTAAGCGGTACACTTCTGTGTAATGGAATTAGTTTGCATGGAGCTTGTGAAGGGAACTCTAATAACCTTTCATGTCACCAGCTAGGCGCACCTGCAACAGAGATAGAACCATTCCTTAAAAGACTCTATAATGGGAGTTACATTCTAATTGTGGATCGCAGATGTTGTAGTCTTATGCCCGGGACTCCTTATCTTGTAACTACGACTGCGAAGGTCATGTGCTGTGGACACTCATTGTTCCCCAGCTCCTTTCCAGACAGGGAGGCAAGGGCATGGCCTAACTTGAAAATTACTTCTATTCGAATAGATACTTTAAGCAGAATGAAAACAGTGCTTCTTCAGACGCCGACCAGACTCACGTCATCAAAAGAAACGTATGATCTCCTAGTCGCAAGGACGACTGCAGAGATTCACTCATTGTTATCAACTAATTCCCCCATACATTTCGCAGAAATCCTGAATGAAATCTTAAATATTTCTGATACCAGTGGAGTCTCAAAAGTATTTAAGACAGTATTTTCAATGGCATTAACACCATTCAAATAATTTGATATGTATCAATCTAGGCAACAGAGAATAACGAGAGGTCGAAATGAACTGAGCTAAAACATTGGTTTTTTGTAAAAAAGGGGAGTTCAATTTTATTCACAAATTATTAAAACACATTGAAATAATAATACACATTTACAATTTACATTAAACACATGTAACTCAATGAATTGAGAATACACAACAACCCTGTTAAAAAGAAGCAAATAATTCAACGAGATGGAAGTTACATAAAATGAACACAATTTTTAAGAGAAAAATGTGGCTAAATTAATCTCTACGCGCGTTTCGGCGAACCAGCGCCTTCTTCTGGAGCAGCCACGATAGTATTTTAAAAACACGAAATATATTGCTGTAATTCGATGACGCAATCTGGTCTGTACGTCCAACGAGTACCCTTTCTTTTGTTTATGTTATGTAGATATTCTATTTTAATTGAGGTTTGCAGATGGATATTCCATAAACATTGATGTGATTCGTTGGTCTCGAATGTTGATATAAATTTCTATATTTCCTTAATTAAGGAGTAGGGGTTCATTTAGACCCGCCGCCCGGAGTTAAAAAGTAGTGGCCGCAGTAATGCGTATTTATGTGAAACTGGAAAGGTATGATCCTCCTGATGTGGGGATAGTTAATTGTGATGATTGCCTTTTTGGTTGCGCTCAGAGGCGGTTGATTCAGATGATTTTAAAATAACTCCCTGTCCAATAGATATCAACAGGGCTCCAAAAATCCGGCGGCGGACACGGGGGTTCTATGCTCCTTCCACGAACGATGGCCAAATTTATATCAACATTCGAGACCAACGAATCACATCAATGTTTATGGAATATCCATCTGCAAACCTCAATTAAAATAGAATATCTACATAACATAAACAAAAGAAAGGGTACTCGTTGGACGTACAGACCAGATTGCGTCATCGAATTACAGCAATATATTTCGTGTTTTTAAAATACTATCGTGGCTGCTCCAGAAGAAGGCGCTGGTTCGCCGAAACGCGCGTAGAGATTAATTTAGCCACATTTTTCTCTTAAAAATTGTGTTCATTTTATGTAACTTCCATCTCGTTGAATTATTTGCTTCTTTTTAACAGGGTTGTTGTGTATTCTCAATTCATTGAGTTACATGTGTTTAATGTAAATTGTAAATGTGTATTATTATTTCAATGTGTTTTAATAATTTGTGAATAAAATTGAACTCCCCTTTTTTACAAAAAACCAATGTTTTAGCTCAGTTCATTTCGACCTCTCGTTACGCTCTGTTGCCTAGATTGATACATATCAAATTATTTGCTTTTCCCTGGTCTAGGAACTCTATTTCCATGCACTCAGGGGGTCCTTGATAAATATTGACGCAATTAACACCATTCAAAGCCATACTGGGTATTTTTCCAGATTTCGTCCATTCGATTTTTGGCGGACTTCCCCTCATTTTAGGACTAATTGCAGGAATCCTATTCTTGGTCCTGATATTTCGTTATGGCAAACCATGTCACAGACAAAACACCTGCGACAAGGGAAGAAACAATCCGAGCCATTGGATACCGGGACCGGATATCAAAAATCCTGGGACTATCCCGGCTTAGAGACCTGAACATGACTTGGTTTCTTTCATTTCGACCAATGTGGCATCGATGTGTTTTACCTGTATTGAGGTGCTTGCTGTGCGGAGAAGAATGCGTGTTGGACACCTGTCTGACGCTACAATCGGATGCGCCTATGGATGCAGAAACATTGTTGGGTCCGATAAAGGCTCATGCTTTGTGCTGCCCTCAACGGCTACCAATCCTGATGACGGCATTCGTGGAAACTTTACCGCTACGATTTAGGGGTAGTGAAGTTCAAGATGAAAGCAGCATCGATCAGGTACGACCTTCTGTCAGCAATACTAATCAAAACGTCAATGGAGACAATCATGCGCACGAATGCATGGTTACACCTTTTTCCGAGTTAGTGGAACTCTCCCAGGAAGCTGTTGACAGCTTTTTCGACAGTCTAAATGATATGATGTTCTCACCAGAGCAGAAATAGAGACTTTTAAGCAAGCTAGCACACGGCGTTCCCAACACCCTGAATTTGGCCTTCAACTTAATAGCAAAATAACATGGACAATTTTCCCTCCAGTTCACGGACAGCGATTTTTTCAGCAGCCCCAAAATATTTTTAAAATTTTTCGGGACACTTATCTTCTGCTTAAAGTAAGAACTATTCTTAGAGAACTAGAATTTTCTATTTTTTAGAAACTTTATAGACATTAGCTGCCCGCTGGTATGTTTATAATTATTTTTATTCTGTGATGAAATGGTCTCGAACCTTTTTCTTCTATATTAAGAGCCATTTCATGTGTAAATTCTCATATACCAATTAGCAATAATGTATACATATGCGTGATTACTTTAGCATTATTCTACAGCTTGAGTGCATATAGTACATGTGAATATTTTTTCCGTATATTACATTATTCGAAATGCATTATATGTATTTTGGGGTGGTAAGGTATACACGATACTCTACAGTATGTTTTACTATGCCTAGATTCGTAAACATGGCCATAGTTAGCGTGGAGTAGGTGTGATGTATTCTTATAGGTTCTGTATCGATCCCCCTATTCCTGACCCTGTTCTGGTTAACAAGTTAACTAGCAGCCATCCCATGATGCAGAAACCGTTATCTGATTAAGCCACACTACGGCACAGGAACGTGTTATCTGATTAGGTCATAACGCTTGCCATCTAATTAGACAAGCGATATTCCTCCAGCCCCTGATAAGGCATACGGAGTTCTCAAAACAAATCAAACCTATGACAACCTGGGAAAAACCCTGCGGCCATTGTTTTGATTTCATCGAGAACTTCAGCAAAAGAATGTGCTAACGACCAAGTCGTATGACATCCTTATTGACGTATCTATGTCCATTCTTACGTCAATCTCGGCACCTTACAGGTATAAATATTACCGGTATTGCCTTAAGCAAACACACGCGGTGGTGACGAGATCGGAGCAGCCAGACTTGCCGAAGCCCAGAGCAGAGCAGACCCCGCTGGCGCAGCCCCGCCTTCCTGACGTGCTGAGAACGAGACGCTGCTTTCTCCTGCCGAGAAATCCAGCTCCGGCGCTTCCGGGTAGCCCTCGCAGGCAGCCTGGAATATCGAGACCAGAGACGAGAGATACCATCCCTCATTCATCCTAGATTCAAGGTACAGAACTGAATAACCCCTTGCAGAGAATTCATGAGTCAGTCACTTGGCAAAACAAACTTAACTTAAAATGCTAATTTCTATTCCCGCCCACGTATTAGGCTTAGGTCAGGTACACCGGGGTAGGCGTAGTTAGAAACACCAGTTGAGTACGATTAGTCAAATGTATATGTGTATGTATCTATTTTATCCATTTTAAACCACCTTATGGCTTAGAAACCATATAAATGTTTTTAAAGTTTTATTTTATACTTCTGCTTTTATTGTATGCACTTTACTTAACCATAAGTATTGCGATAATATCGATCCATTTCTCTTGTATGAGAAAAGAGACTGATCAATAAATAACATCTTTTATTGAACACGCCCGTCTCTTCCTTTTCTCTACAATCTGGTGAGACTAAGAATGCACGTACTGACTGAGTAAAATAAGTTGTCTTTTGTTTTCACACGACTCTAGAGATACACTCTTGATTAGGGGAGAGCAAAGTTGTCATGTTCTATGGTTGTCAGAAACTAAATCCCTTCTTGTCTATTCAGGGAGGTTCAACTCCTCCTTGCCTATTCGAGAAAGTTTCTAGTGAACTCTGAGCTAGCTGGCAAACCCAAAACTTTAAGTCTAATATCGACAATAGAAGACCTAGTTAACGTCTGGTCTAGGCCTATACTATTGAAGGTATTATTCCAATGCGCAGAGCCTATTGGGATAATAGGAACTACACTACAGGGGATGACGACCGGCCACCCCCTAATCAATAGGCACATAGTTCCGGGGGACAACCCTAACTCCTTTATCAGCAGTTCTTGTTCATCTCACATTGCCCCTCAATCTAAGAAGAGAAACCCTTTACTCCCTTGTGCAGAGCTTGTGGCCTCCCAGTGAGTGACTATTTTAATGTCAAAACTAAAAATTAAAATGTATAAACTGACATTTTCTTGGGTCCAGCTAGAGCTGTAGCAGTGAAAATATCTGTTGGGGGTCTAAATACTGGAGGAACATGCCAACAGTATTTTTCACACTTGTTCCACTTTTGCATTTTAGACACCCAATATTGTGGACAACAAGGTGTAATTATGGGTGACTTAATAATATGTAAAAGCAGAGTTTCCTGCCTTTCAGAAATGGTTATTTGGACTGATTAGACTGCAAGTGTTTAGGCTGCTGCAGTCAGGCTATACATGGCAGGCTGGAAGCCATATTTTACAGGACATCCTTTGGATGGCACCATAAAGGCGTCAGTCCACAGGTGGCATTTAACTTCTAGGCCCTAGGCATATTTCCTACATCATACACTATAGATTCATAAGCAAATTAGCTGTGCCAACTCAGACTCAGAGACTGCCAACAGACTACGCCAAACATGACCCACGGACAGTTCTCCTGCCTCCACTGCTGCCAGACCTTCACCACCTACCCAGGCTCCAGCACCACCATAACCAACACCAACAATGTCCTTAGAGGAGGAGGAGCCAAGCCAGCGACCGCGATGGCCGCCTAGGCTCCCGGCTCCGCGAACCTCCTCGCCCTGTGCCTACATCCTGGTCTCCATCCTGAGCTGGCGCTATGTATTCGTGAATGCGACGAGATGCTGTCGCTGGCGGTGTGCTTCCGTGGTCCCGGCGAGTTTTGGAGCCATAGTTCCTTCCCCCTGCAGTCTGCGGCCTTCGTGGTCTAGGGACCGGGGAGCGGCGTGAGAGGAAGGCCGGCCATTTCTGCTGCAACATCGGCCACTGGGGATTGGGAGGAGCTGACCGGTCGGCAATGGAAACCCAGCTGTGCTACTTTTCGACGGCCGTTGTCTAGCTCATCCTGTAGCCAATTTGATGTGTATACCGAGCGTTGTGGGCTTGTGGGGACCCCACCATATCTGAGTCCCTGGTACGTGCGAGGCTCGGACATTGCACGCGTCTTCCCGAAATTTGCGGGTGATTCCCGGTGAAGGGGTGAAGACTTTGCCGGTGCGCCTTGGCCCCAGTCTGTGCTGTGCTACTGGTGCTTCTTGTCCTTGCTCTACTACGTTTCGAGGGTGCACCATGGACCCCGGTGCTCCTCTGTGTGCTGCTCGGACTCGTCGCACTGCCGTGCTGGAGGGGACCGGATCAATTGGTCTGGAGAGTGACATCCTGATGTGCGGACCTCTGCCCTGCACTGAAGTTGCTGTATGGGGGGACGCAGCGGCTCAGACACTCGGGGCAGAGCCCTCGATCCGTGCTGTCCTCGTAGCTTTCGGCTCCCTCCGCAATACCTTGGAGGTAGGAGCCCGAGAACTGGGAAAGAAGCTGGACGCCATCTTGGTTGTACCGGGACTTATGAACTTGGTCTCTCCTCGCGTATATGCTGCTACACCCGTTTCTATATCCGAGCAGTAGGTTTTGGCTACATCAGAGACCGTGGCGACGCTGGAAGACCTGGCTTTTACGATAGCTATGCCTAGCTCAATCAGTTGTGCAAGTGATTTGTCAGGACTGAGGCCGGCCCTGCGGACGGAATATCGCTGCCGAACAGTGCCTTTGTCTACCCAGGCGCCATCTTTTTTGCGGCTCGGTGGTGGGACTCGCTCTCCCTTGCTGGCTCGGCTACATCCTTACTGGAACTTGTTTGTTTGGATTGTACTAAGAGGATTTGATTTCCAGAATATGTGTTCGTGTGGCTTTTGGCTGCTCCGGTCCCACGATGAGAGAATTTTGCTTTGTTTATCTGGATTGTTAGTGGGCGCTATATTGACGAGTGCGGTGCTTGCTCAACGTACATGTGTCGGTAGGTGGGATAGAGCAGGTCAGGGGTGAATCTGTTTAGATGTCAAGGGATGGACGCTCGGCCAGTGATAGCGACGATTGCATTCTATTCTGTTGTCATAAAAGGCGCCAATGGCTACTGATGTTCCCCGGGTTTCACTTGAATCGGACCTGGGGACGTTTGTCGTGCATGGGGTGGGAGGGAGGCCGGGGGCTACCTCGAAGGTCCTCCTCCATCTTTTCCTATTTGTAGGGGTTTTAGTTGTTAGTGGGGCGACAGGCACGCTGTTTGGGGGGGGGTAGGCCGTAGCCTTCTCAAGTGTGCGGGGTGGGGGCTCGGGGGATGTTCTTTTTGTTTCTCCTTATTTCTATGGCCTCTTTTTTCTTTCTTTTCCTTTCGAATTTTTCTTAACTTCTTCTCTCTTTAAGGTATGTAGTGGGTCATATTTTGTACGGGTAGGAGGGGGTTTTTCCATATTGTACGCCTATATATGCCAATAGTATTTCTCGATTCTGTGAGAGGGAGGCGGGGTGGCGCTGAGGGAGTGTACGCTTGTTTATCCTGATTCATATCATTTTATGTCATCCCCTTTTGATTAACTGGCTCAAATTTGGATATCCTGCTCCATGGCGTACCTTACAAATGATTTTGTTCGATTGTTGGTTGTCTGATCCTTACTTCTATATCATAAAATGGAATCCTTTCGAATCCTGCTGTTTATTGGGCATGCTCACCGATAATATCATGTTCTGACTTTTTTGCAATGGTTCCGGAATGCAGGCACTTGAGTTTCGTCATATTTACCTGAATTGCGCTGAATCTAATTAGCGGCCAGCCCGGTGGGTTGTAGGCCCATATCTGTATTCTTTTGGTGTAACAATAAAGGTTTTCCAAAAAAAAACAAAAAAAACAATGTCCTTAGATGCATCCTCCTCAATGCATGCTCCTTGCACAAACACACCACGGAGATCTGGAACCTATTCGACTCCTTCTCACCAGACATCGCCTTCTTCACGCATACCTGGACCAGCGCCTCCTCCGGTCCTGATATCAACACCGCCATCCCGGAATGATAAAAGATCCAAAGGAAGGACCGCCCCAACCACCCGGGAGGGGGCCTCGCTATCATCCACAAGAACACCCTTCGCCTCACCACCTTGTGAAACTTTACCCTCCGCCGAACACCTGCAATTCCTGATCCACACCAGACCCAACTTCACGCTCCACAGAACCCTCGTCTACAGACCCCCCCGACCCCAGGCACCCTTCGCCTCCACCATCACCAACTTCATTGCACCCCACGCCATAGCTTCAATGAACTAAATAATCATCGCAGACCTGAACTTCCACCTCGACAAGCCCAGCAACACCAACTCCACCACCCTCAAGGACAACCTCTCCAACATCGGACTCAATCAACTTATCACCACACCCACCCACAGGGCAGGACACACCCTTGACCCCATCTTTGCAGCAGGAAACATCATCCACTTCAGCCACACAACACAGCCCCCATGGACTGACCACCACTGCGTACACTTCACCGTTGAGAAATACAAAACACCCAAACCAACCCCGTGCCCACCAAGAAGAAACTGGAGCAAGGTCACCGACGAGCAACTCAACTTCACCCTCACCCGAGAAAAGCACACATGAGTATCCAACACCAACGCCGCAGATAGAAACTCCACACCTGGCTCTCCAACTGCGCAGAGAAGCTTGCCCTGCTATGCAACACAGACAAACTGCGCCCAAGAAAAACTGCCTGGTTCACCACCAATCTCTAAAAACCAAGACGCACCTACAGGCACCTTTAGAAGAACTGGAGAAATGCCAAGAAAATCAAAAACGACACCACCTACAAGGACGCCTTGCCAAACTACCACAACCGAATCAGAACCACCAAGAGGACTTTCATCCTCACCAAAATCATCGCCAACTCCACCAACTCCAAGGAACTCTTCACTGTCATCCAAGAATTCACCAACCCTCACAGCGAAGCCACAGACATCACCCCATCCCAAGACCTCTGTGACAAAGTTGGAACATACTTCCAACTCAAGATCAAAAACCTCTATGACAACTTCAATACCGCTCCACCTGACGCCACAGTCTCCCTGCCCCCATATGCACTGGTCAGCCCACCATCTCCACCTGGACGCCTATCACAGTCAAAGACACCACTGCAACCATGAAAGGCATCCACTAAGGGGCCCCCACCGACCCCTGCCCTCCACACATCTACCACAGAGTTGCCACCACCATCGCACCCAAACTACAACGCACCATCAACACCGCCCTGGAAACATGCACCTTCCCAGATAACTGGAAACACGCAGAAGTCAGGCCCCTTTTAAGAAGCCGACAGCTGACCCCAGCGACCTCAAAAACTACAGGGCCATCTCGCTCCTCCCCTATGCAGCCAGACTGGCAGAGAAAACAGTAAACAAGGAACTGACACGATTCATCGAAGACAATGCCATCCTCGACCCATCCCAATCCAGCTTCCGAAGCAACCGCAGCACAGAGACCTCCCTACTCGCCGCCACAGATGACATATGGAACCCTACTTGACCAAGGCCACTCTGCAGCCTTCATCCTCCTCGACCTATCAGCAGCCTTCGCCACAGTCTGCCACCGCACACTCATCACCAGACTACACAATGCAGGCATACAAGGAACAGCCCTAGACTGGATCTGATATTTCCTCACTGGAAGAAACCAAAGAATTAGACTGCCCCCTTTCCTCTCAGATCCCTCGGAAATCACCTGCAGAGTCCCGCAGGGATCATAGCTGAGCCGACCCTCTCCAATATCTACATGGCCTCCCTCACCGCCATCATCCGACAACTCAGCCTCAACATCATCTCTTACGCTGATAACACCCAGCTCATCCTATCCCTCACCAAAGACCCAGCTACCGCCAGACTCAACTTCTAGAAAGTAATGAAGGAGGTCACTGTATGGATGACCAACAGCTGCCTCAAGATCAACGCCGAGAAGACAGAAGTCCTCATACTCTGAACCACCCTTTCCTCACACATGCCTACAAATGCCTGCACAACACTGGACCCGAATACCTCAACGACGGAATCAACTTCCACGTACCCAAAAGAAATCTCTGATCTTCCAACATCGCACTGGCCAAAACCCCACACATACGCAGAGCAGGCGTAAGATCCTTCTCCCACATTGCGGCCAAAACCTGAAACGAGCTCCCGGCACACATCAGGCTAGCCCCCTCCCTGAACACCTCCAGGAAGGCACTCTTCAGCTAATGGAGTTGTGACCCCCCCCCTTTCAGCACCTTGAGACCCTCACGGGTGAGTAGCATGCTCAACAAACACCTGATTGATTGATTGACATGTACTTTTATCCTTTGCACGCCCTAATAGTGACAAACAGTACAATATTTTTTCACTACTGTGAGGTAACTCCTCTCGTAGGCTAGCTTTGAGAATTCCTTAATACACTTTTGAGCTGTAATTCCTGTTCAGAAAGGAGTAGCTGCATCATGGCTTATATATTTGAATAGAAATGATAAGTTGGGTTTAATGATAAAGTTGGATTTAATAATACTGTTTTAGAAATGTCACTTTTAGAAAATGTGGTGGCCCTATGTTTTATCAGTAAGGCTAGGCCACAGTGAAATGCAAATCAACATATATAGAGACCCTCATTGACATTATTTAGCAAAAAAATTACCATTCATTTGTGGTCACGAAAATAAATTAGCATAATCCCTGTGCCTTGCCGCTAGTCTCCAATACACATCAGGGGTGGGTGACAACTACACTTTGTACATTCCCTCTAGACAGCCACAAACACAGAAAGGGTGGGTGGGAAAAATAACTCATCTGCATGAATCTGCATTCTGGTAGCTTTTCCTGAGCAGGAAGCGAGAGGGGGAGCTTATAAACCTGAATAGGCAGTGTCCTGTTTCCTATGCAAAGGGCTGATTCCCCCTACTGATAGTCTGGAGCCAAGGATGGCAAATAGGTGAGACCTATACACTTCAAGGGTCTGCCTTGAAGTCACCCCTACTTTAAAGGTACAACTATGTATCGGTACTGGCCCTCTGACACTACCAAGAGAGTACACAACTGGAACTGTAAAGAACTCAGCCAGGAGTAAAGACTGCTGTGCTCCAAGGATTGCCACTCATCTTGATTGCTGCTGCCCTGGAAGAACTGATTTTCTGCTTTTCTGTGCTGCCCTGCTGCCTGTTGATCTCTGCCCTGCTGAGGACAAGGATTGGACCCATCTCAGTTGAACCCAGAATAACTCCAAGGGTTTCCTGGCTTGCTCCCTGTTCTGAAGTCTCAGGGCCATTAAAGACTTCCTCCTTCAACCCTGCAATATCACTTGGACTCTGCCATCTGTGAGTCCTGCCCTGCCATCGAACCACGGACAGGAAACTCTGTTTTTACGATTACTAGACAATTATGGGACACATGGATTAACTGGTGAATGCATTCATATAATGATGAAGGGGTAAACATGGAAGTAACCTTTTTTGTCACATATTACCATCATTGTTAGTGCCTTGAGCCTAACAACATCGATATACAAGGGGTCTAACAGTATTCACCCTAAGTTACACACCACATCGGCCATCTTTTCATTCTTTCGTTGATATATCAATAAATCTGAAGTTGAACCTGACGTCGTACATTTTCGCAGTTTTCAGGATACTTCATCCATCTCATTATTTTCTTTGCCCTGACAAAGCTCTCTGGGTGGGGAGCGAAACGCATTGGCTGTCTTGTGCACTTTTGAAAAGAAGAAAAATAAAAGAAACTTTTGATACAACCAGATGCTTCAGCTGTTTACTATTTGACTGGTGCTGCCTCCACATTGTTTCATATTGGATTTTTGTTGGGTTGGTCTTGTTTTACTCATTAAGATATAATCTACTTTGTAATCCCTTTGTGGGATATTTTTGTGGTGTTTTCATGATGTTGTTGTGTGTGCGTTGAACAAACACATTACACTCTGCCTCTTTAAATAAGCATGACTGCTCTGTGCCAAAATACCATAGTGTGAGCACAGATTATCTTTTAGTGTCTACCTAGCTTACCTTGACTAGATTGGTACATACTATGACAGCTAGAAACCGCAGTTCTAACAACACCTTGTTAATGTGGCATTATAGAGAGAGACCATTATGTCTCCTGTATTTGTATCTGATATTCCTATTGTGCAAACCTGGTGTAAACCTGGTTAAAAGGAAGTGAAGTGTTGTACAGGGTCAAAGACAAGAATAAAGTCATTGAGTGATAAAAGAAAGTAGCTGGTTTGCGGACTATGACTGCATTGTGAAGTAGTTCAGATGGATACAGTTATGTTGTTCCAGATCCTGAGCGCAACAATGGAAGAGGCATTCTGCCATGTTTTTCACACCTCTTAGCCTGCGATCTAATGGTGTGCAAAGAACCACCATAGATAGTAGGTATGGTGTCCTGGCCGTGGTCTCTTAAGGACCACCATGACATTAGCTGCCAACAAGGTGAGGGAGGCTAGTGGTCATGATGGCTTTGTAAATGATGTAGCTTGCTATAAAGATGGTGCTGGCTGACAACGGGAGCCAATACAGTTCCATTACAATAGGGGTGACAAGATCATATTTTTTTCAGGATCTGCATGAGACATGCTGTGGCATGTAGGATGCCCTTAAAATACACCATTGAGGAGTCCGGGAGGAGGTCATGGAGCATAGCAATAGCTTCATGTGAGAATATGAGGGCTTAAACAGCAGTTTTGAAGTCTCTGTCTGGAAGACCCAGTATGACTTTTTTTTAGAAGACAGAGCTGGTCTTTGTGTTTTTTACCAATGTGTTACTTGAGGGTGAGGCTGGTGTCCAGGGATTGTCCACCCTTTACCTCTTAACTCATTGATTCATTAGAAACCATTTGCCTACCATTGGAGAGGGTGTCACCTGCAATTTAAACTGGATCACTGACAAATTATCGAATTCAAAAATATAGACTTACCAAAATATCGATGCCAAAATATAGAATGCAAAAATATCAAATTCCTATCTACAAAGAGGTAAGTACAAAAATATCGAAACAACAACTATTGTTGTAAAAAATATAGTTATTCAAAATATCGATTTTTTTTAAATGTCTTAAAAGTAATTTAAAATTAATGAAATAATAAATATACTTAGCTAAAATATACTTACAAATTCTTAAATAACCTTAAAATTATTAGAAAATGTATTTAAGTTATAAAAAAACATACAATTTAAATGTTTCATACATATAAATATTACAGTAATATTAATAAAAAATATACAATATTTTTACTGTAGGATAACGGGAGGGTAAAATTTACTATTACCACTCCAGTAAATATAACAGTAGTGAAAATGTTGGATATGGATATGTAGGGGTAAAAATTACTATTCCCACTCCAGTGTGAGCAACAGTAGGGAAAGCGTTGGATAGCGTAGGGGAAAAACTTACTATTCCCAATCCAGAGAGTGCAACAGTCGGGAAAGCGTTGGATAGCGTAGGGGTAAACATTACTATTCCCACTCCAGAGAGTGCAACAGTAGGGAAAGCGTTGGATAGCGTAGGGGCAAAAATTACTATTCCCACTCCAGAGAGTGCAACAGTAGGGAAAGCGTTGGATAGCGTAGGGGTAAAAATTACTATTCCCACTCCAGAGAGTGCAACAGTAGGGAAAGCACTGGATAAAGTAGGGGCAAAAATTACTATTCCCACTCCAGAGAGTGCAACAGTAGGGAAAGTAAAGATTTAATATATTAATAAAAATTAATTAAATATCAATACCAATAAAAAATGTATTACAATTAAATACCAATTTAATATTATGTAATTAATAATCAATTAAAAATACAAAATAAATATTAGTTATTAAAATTAATTACCTATTCATAATTAATTAACAACGAGTTAATTTTCAATAACAAAATCTAAATAAAAATGAATACCAATTAATAATTAATTAACAGTAAATTAATTATCAATACACAAAAATTATATTGAATATGTAATGAATTACAATTAAACTACTTCCCACCCTATTCCCCTATAAACCTACAACCCGCTACAAAAAACTACATTAATAAAATAACATAATTATCAATTCATACATTAATAAAAATGAATTACCACTTAAAAATTAATTACCAATTAATTTAAAATAAATACCAATAAATAAATAAAAAATATTTAATTATTTACAATTAAATTACTTCCCACCATATTCCCCTATAAACCCACAACCAGCTGCAGAACTAAAACGCACATTGAAATTAAAAATAATTCGTAATTTCTAAAAATAATATTTAATTTATTATAATTAAATTACTACCTACCCTAGTCCCCTATAAACCCACAACCCGCTACAGAATTAAATTACGCAAAAATTAAATAACATAATATTAATTTCTTAAAATAAATTACAAACATAATATTCACTTTTCACACATATACTAACATACAAAACACTTTAAAATATTTGATATAAATAAAAATTCGATATTTTGACTTTCTATATTTTAAAAATCAATATTAAATTACTTACCTTCAATTCGATATTTTTCACCACTATATTCTTTCCAGTCGATATTTTGTCCATTCTATATTTTGACTTCAATATTTTGTTCATTCGATATTCTGAATTCAATATTTTGTTTAGTTAACATTTAAACTATTTGAACTTGAGCTTAGAATCACCAAGGCTGTGAAGTAAACGAATATATCTGCATGCAACTTTAAATTTTTCTAATAGTCTCAGATATAAATTCTTAACATAATATATGTCATAGTTGAACTGAAAAGTCACTTTATTAAGTATGTTAAATAAAGTCAGGTTGGAAGTCAAAACACCTCCGCCATTATTTTAATACCAGCATCATATTGCACAGTGTTAGTGATCTAGCATTTTAAAGGACGTTTGCTCGTTTTCTCCGCCAAAATATGTGAGGAAATGAAATGAAACTATTGCCTTTGTTTAGAGGAGGGTGGTTTTGAAATAGTTTCTAATTTTGAGAAGAAACGCTAAATACAGAATTCATTGGTCGGATTCCATCCAACATCGAGATACTATCATGGAGGACATTGCTACAGTGTATTTTTCTGCAGCTTTATCAATTCCTTCAGAGACCTATGGCTTCTCCATTACTACCTGACTACAAATGACGCCATTGTATCTTACAGTATACACTTGCAAGTATATTATAAACATCTGTTGCTCTTTTAAGAAGTGCTGCTAGGGGTGCTTATAATTTAATGCTATACTTTGCGGTCTGCAACAGAACCCCCTCATCTTTATTTCTCTAGACAAGCAAATATATGTAAGTGCACAGGAGAATTATTTGTTCCAGGAGCACTGGGTGCACAGCAGACTCATACTTATTTAAGAGGAGAAATAGTGCCATATACCTTGAAAAAGGTGCCATCAGTTTTCGTTTTTTTTTATTTTAGGCCAATTAGCACGTTTATGATTTTCACTTGCCAGCTAGAAAAACACCGCTTGAATTTAATACAATTAAATCCCGTCAGAATTGCTGTCAACATATTCTAGGCTAATACCATCAAATGCCACAATGAAGCCATTTTATATTAGGTGAAACCAATGAGAATATAGGTGCCACTTAAAGTTTTCGAAGTGCTGCCAAATATTGGCATTGATTCTGCCGAGTTATGCTTCTCAGGCTTTTCATTCCGATAAAGGCGACTCAACTAGAAAAATAATTATCTAAATAAAACCTCCAGAACTGGACACATTAAAACAAACATGAAGCTGGAGGTTTGGCCTCAGAAATTGACCCAATTCCACAAGTGTGATCTCAAGCACTGTACAATGCCACAGGCGTCAAAGCATTTAGCAGACATCTGCTTTGAGAAGAAGATGATGAGCTGATGTGGACAATAGCAAGGACTTCCTGCACACAGCACGTTTCACGGTCCTTCCACTCGATGAAGGCAATGATAACCTTCGACTAGAGCAACTGTCCTCTAAATCAAGGTGATAGGACAAAGTATATGCTTAAACCATCCATTTGCATATGTACGAAAACGACAGAGCTGCGAGCAAAAAGCTCCTGTGTGCTCCTTTGTCAAACATAGTGTATTCTTTGAAGCAACAGAACAAAGAATGTGTTTGCCCTTGCAGGATATATTGCTACATACAGTACCAGACTGTATAGTCCCTCATGTGCCACTAAAGGTTGCACGCCAAGGCTCTGAGGGGCATATTATCAAGGGGCTTTATCTCCGCTTTTTTGGCTTTAAAAGCCAAGAAAGCGGAGATAAAATTATCTCCCTATTACCAAGCTGTCGCTAACACCAGTTAGCAACAGCTAATAGAAGATAGTGACCATCTTGGGCCCCGCTTTGCATGTCAGTGATATTTATCACTAATGACATGCAAAGTGGGCGTGCCAAGATGTTAGCGACTGAAAACAGTCGCTAACATCGCTATCTCCTATTACCAACTTTTGGAGATATTCGCGCTAAGCGCGAATATCTCCAAAAGCTAACACTTGCCCAGGAGGAGTTCTTAGCCATGTTATCCAATGGGAGGTGGATAACATGGCTAAGAGCATTAGCTCGGTAATGCATGAATATCGCTGACTTTTCAGCGATATTCATGCATTGCGGCCGTTTTTTATCGCATTTGCGATAAACCTTGCTAATAGCAAGGTTTATCTGCGATAAAAATCGCCGATTTGCGGCGATAATTTTTGTCTCTAAATAAGTTAGAGACAAAAATTATCTCTATTGGTTGGTAATATGCCCCTGAGTATCTAATCACCCTGACCACTGTATACCACCCACATGATTAAGGCGCATTTTTGATGCTCTTCTGTGACTCATCGCACATGGTAATAATCATGAGCATGCACAATGGCAAAAAGAGATTCTCTCATCTTCTGAAATAACACATTTTGAACACTGGCGAGCCATTCCTACGATAAACTCGGGTGTAGCTGGAAGATAGCATACTGACCTTTATGTGCAACTCAAACTTGTGTTGGCTATAGCGCACATTTTTGCAAAATTACAGGTGACGGAATCACAATATCGTTTTTGTGTTCAACATACACAAAAACATAATCAAAAGTTGCACAGGGCAAAGTTTTAGCAGCACGAAGGTCTGTCTGGATCATTTAATATTTTTAGCTGGGGGTATTACATGTTCTTGGTGGTAAACATGGCAGTGAATGGTGATTGTAAAAACAGCATGTTTCAGCAGACGCGTTGCAGATGATTGAGAATAACAGGAACATCACAACATCACTTTACACTAAAAACAGCAATACAACACTCAATAATAAAGCCAAACCACCAAACAATTCAACAATAAATGAACTACAAGGTATCACAGTACAAAACGAACAAAACACAACACACCTATATGTCAAGCTATGCAACGAGAGTACAAGAATAGAACACAACATTCCCAACACAACACAACTACATAAGAACACCACACAACATTCACAACATGAAGCAAATACTCAATAAAAAAGAATAGCTAAATCAACACACCACAAGTATAAAACTTAACCCAGCAATATTATAATGAGGAAAGACAATAAAACGACACAATAAAACAAAAAAACTGCCAAAAACATGATGGTACAAAAACAAAACATAAACAACAATACAACAAAACAGTTGTGTAGTGGTTTTGTATTGCATTAGGTTATGCAGTCTTTCGCTATGTGTTGCTGTTTTGTTGTTGAGATGTACTGTTCTTTTATGCTGTTGCTTTCCTGTGGTTCGGTATTTCTTTTTGTGTTGTAATGTGGTGTGGTATGATGTGCTATTATAATGCACAATTTATGAGAGAAAATCTTGTGTACATGTGTCACATTTTGGTCCTTTGTAGAAATATGTTGATTGTTTGTTCCCGTGGTTCTGTAGAATTTGTAGCATTGGTATTATTTTGACATGTGTTGTTTTAGCTGGCCTGGTTTATGTTGTAGTGAGTCTCCTATGTTGTTGCTCTCTTGTTCAGCATTGTCTTGTTTTTTTTTATCATTGTGTTCTGTGTTGTGTTAGGCTGTGCTGCGTTTTTGTACTGTGTTTTTGTGGAGTGCTACTATCTAATGTTATGTTGTTACTGGGCTGTGTATGTTGCTTCATATTTTATTCTATTGTGCTTTTTTGTGTTCTTTTTGGTGTTCTTCTATGTCATTGTTAATGTGCTGTTATATTGTGTATTTTTTATTTTGGATCATTAGTTGTGTTCACATGTTTAGTTGTATTTCTGTTATGCTGTTATTGTGTTGTTTGTATTGTTTTGTTATGTAGTTAGTTCCTTTACAGAATAATCAAAGGTCGCAACATTGCCAGCCAACAGCAGCGCATTTCTTTACAATTCCAGACAAAAATTATCAATGCCAAATGTTGTAGAATAGCGCCGCTAAAAGTAAACGTCAAACAGTCTGTCTACAGCTATGTGACTTAGCAAGCCTTAAAACAACGATTACTCAAAACAAAGGAAAATTACTTGGAATGCTATATATCACCCAAGTCGACTACCACTGTGCTTAGATTTTTCTAATCGACTCTTTGCAAATATGTAAGGCTTTTGGTTAAACATTTCAGTATCTAGGCAACAGGCATGAATAAACAGTATTACAATCAAGCATCAAAGGGAATGCAGTTCACTGAGACTACACGAGTATACATATTTTGTAAATGATATATCTTATGATATTCTGTTTAATATTTTCCTTATCATTGGTTAAAAATCCCCACATAGAAAAAAAAAAATTCTATTACTTTGTTCTCCTTTAGGAGTGCCATGAGATCAACATGTTTTCTTCCTGTTTTCATATATTTTTAATGAGGGAACAACACAGCACATCTGAAGAATATTTCTCGGGCTGCAATGAAAGTTTTTAAGTGTCCATGCGCTACCATGTTCCATTGAAATGTCTAAAATCTGTATGTTTTTATATTTTGTAAAGCAGGTTTTTTTGACATTTGCATGCATTAGTTCTCCTTTCTGCGGCTTTCTAGATGGAAACCCATTTTGATGTTAGAGGCCAGCTGCACCAAATATGAAACACGTTTAGCAAGCATTGGCAAAGACAATATGTCTGACTTATTTATAAGCCAGGTGTATTGCATTTTGAATGTTTATTGTAATAGCTCTATGATGTGTGATATGTTTTGGCAAACTAACATAAAACACACTTACCAGCAAGCTTACACGAACAAGCATCACCTAGATGCAAATAAACACATACACACACACGTTAAAGAAACATATATGGGATACTGGTTGAACGCATGGATAAATTCATGGTGTGTGCAAAGATAAATGGCTGCCTGGAGGGCTCCTAGTGGGTGGTTTGATGGTTAAGGGGGTTGCATAGATGGATGGATGGAAGTGTGGGTGGATAGATGAATGTTTTGCTGTGGGGGCGGATGAGTGAAAGCTTGCTGTGGATGGAAGGATGTGTTGAGGTAATGGTGAAATGATTAGTCAGCTACTACAATAGAGTTTTGCCATACAGCTGCAGTGCTAGCTTTACTTACCAAGAGGATATGTACAATATATGCAGGAGAAGTGCAAGCATCTGTCTCACGCAAAGCAATCATATTAGGGCAAGACAGTGGAAGCTTCTCTACTCACGACAAATGTTGGACGATGGAACCAAAACTTGGGCCCAATTAGGATCGCTGTGAATATGCATCCTCCGGGCCGGCGGAAGCCACCGCCAGCCCGGAGGATGCGGATTCACCGCTGCGGACACTGAAAAGACCCCCCGCCAGATTAGGATAGCTGAGGGGGTCATGTTTTCGTCCGCCGCTTTTCCGCCGTGGTCCGAAAAGCTCTAATATGGTGGCGGTGTCTATCAGACACCGCCAGCCATATTAGGATGCCGGCGGAGACATGCTTTTCCACAGCGGGTTTTCCACCGTAGAAACGCATTTGGTGGTTTGAGTATGGGGGCCCGTTGCGGGCCCCCAGGGGTGTTGGGGGGGTGGGGGGTGCACATGGGGGGGTACCTATGGTACCCCCCTGCCTTTGCATGCACGAAGCGACAGGCACCACGCGGTGCCTGCTGCTTCGTGCATGCAAGTGAAAACATGCACATTTAACCTTGCGGCGGTTGCTGCTTGAAGCAGCATCCGCCGCAATGTTAAATATAGGGGATGTGACCGCCAGGGTGGCGGTCACATCCTAATTCGAGGGAGGGAACGCCGCAGCCCCTGCGGACCGTCCCTCCACCTCGGGGGTGGGGGACGGATGCTGGTCCGTCCGCCATCCTAATCGGGCCCATAGTTTTGAGAAGTATTGTGCAGCATCTGTCTCACGCAAAGCAATCATATTAGGGCAAGACAGTGCAAGCTTCTGTACTCAAGGCAAATGTTGGACGATGGAACCAAAACTTGTTTTGAGAAGTATTGTGCAGCATAGGTAGGTAGACATGTTACCAGTCCACTGCTAAGTCATACCCTCTTACCTATTGGTCCAGTATGGTATCCTTGTTTTTTTGTGAGGGCCTTCATTTTGCACGTCCACACTGAGAGCAGAATTTATTTTTCTGATGCTCAGTCTCCAAAGGTACAGTTCCACTCTTTCAAGAGAGGCATAGCAGGGCTAAAAGTCTAGCTGGAAATATCAATGTGTCTCAATGTTAACCCCATTAGCGCCACTCAGAATTTGATTTGCAGAAGTGTGAAAACCCCAGGCAGTGGCATAACGCAAAATGATGGAGCCCCCCCTGCAGAATGTGATAAGGGGATCCTGACTATCTCATCTCTCACATGTATATATTGACTTTGGGATGAATGGCCTCATGAAGGTTTGTGAGCCCCATCAAGGTTTCGGGTCTCCCCTGCTATGTGCGGTCTGCAAGAGCCAAAGTTACACCCCTGATACAATGGAGAATTACTTATTCCAGTCAGTGAGCCGAACTGCAGGTTAAGGAGCACCATCACATGTCGAACTAAATAATTCTGCTTCAACCTCAGTCTGCTCTACTTTGAAAATGTGAACAAAGAGAGAAGACTTTTGGCGAATAGGAAGCTGTGACTGGCTAGAATGACATGAACAACACTATCCAACATTCCTGGGTAAGGTGCCTAAGCAGGAACACCACACTTCCAGCATGTAAGCATGTAGGACGCCAAGGGGCATGTGCTATGAACCAGGCTCCAGGAGTGTGAAGCACACAATGCACTCTAATTTCACTCATCTTTACTACACAACCGGGAGCGTGTTCTCTTTCCTTAACATTAGCAACAAAAGCCTGCTTCATACAGTACTGGTGTCTATATGTCTTTCAAAAACCTTGTGTTTGCTCAGTGAAGGATTACAATTGTGTAGTGAGTGTGTATTGGTCAGACAGGGGGCCCCAGTCAATTTATTAGAAAGACTGTGGGTCAGCCCAAGCTATTCGTCACATTACTGTACCGAGGTCCCCTTATAAACGGCAGGCATGGACTAGCGGTATTGTTTACTGGGCATTTTCGCAGTGGGCTGGCAGGCTCATTCAGTGTAAAGGATTTTTTTGCTCTGGAGGTTGGTCTGACTATGTTTCCTCTTACAGCACTTTCTGCCCTTTAAAAAATATACAATGTAAACAAATATTTATAACTATTTGTTTTTGCATTTGATTGGTTCCTGTCTCCTGTAGGGTCATCACAAGCAGCGCTGACTTTTAGGGCTTATTGTGAAGGGGAGGCGGGTTAGGATTCTGCTGTTGCTTGACTCCACCTGTCCAGCACATATATGAAAACAAACATTCAAAATTCAAAACAGTGTAATTCTTTAAAATGCGACCTTTTCAACGTATTTCATTTTAGAACATTAAATCATACCACTGCGCAAAGCAATGATCTTTAGAAGCGATAGATTCTAATCATGAACTTGAAACAAACGGACCCTGACCAGCACTGCTAACAAAGGGGAAAGTCAGCTGCTTTGTGCGTACGTTGCCTCTGGTGTCTCTATTGATAGAGTATCATTGTAGCGTTTTTGCTTTTGTGCAGTGCACAGCCATACTGATGAATTTTAAAGTGTTCTCATGTGAAGATGAAGGAAAAGGAGGCAATGTGAAAAAGGTAATTGGCTAAGATCACAACATTGTGGCTAAATGGATACAAAAACTGTAGCATGGTTTTCTGGTTTCACTTTGTGCAATTCGGCCACTACAAGATTATCTCTCTCTCTCCCCCCTGTTTTAGATCAAAGCTTCAAGATCTTTCTTTAGTTCTCTGAGGTGCTGAATACAATGGTGGCTGCTACAGAGTAGCACAGATGAGAGAATAAAATACAAAATGTGACTTGCCTGGCTCTCCTCAGTCCTCTTCTGTTCCCACCCGGACCGGAATCAGGAAGCACACAGGCTTCCCTAAGCCAATTGCGACACTGCTGTCACCAGCATGACTGCCGCGTCATGACTGGTGTGAGCACCATGGTCAGCGCTCAGACAAGGAGTGGGAGCCTGTGCATATTCTACACCCAGGCTGTGCATTACAGCCCGCTGGAAAACATGCTAAGTGTGCATGAATGTTTGGCGGGTCCAAGACGGCTGGCCATGACATCATGCGCACTTAAGTGCCCCAACCACTCCTCCCCCTGCTGGTTGTGTAAAAACAACCCAGCCTCGCTCCACCCATAAAACTGCTTTGGATAAAATAAAATGATAACAACTTTGTGTTATTATCAATTTATTTTTCCTTTTTCCACTGCTCAAAGAGCAGTGAGGCAGCGTTCCTCCGCCTTAGCGGAGGAGCCGCCGCTGGCTGAATCAGTGCACCATGTTATACCCATCAGGGTTATGGATGTCTCGAAAAGATTGGTGGTGGTAGTCCAGCCACTCTCCACTATTCATTCATAAAGCGATGCAGCCATGTCTCCAGTCTTCATCAATGATTGGGAATGGTCCAATAATTTAAAAAAAGAGTTGAAAATTGTACCATATTTTCATTTCCTTCCAACAGTTCTTGCAGTGGCCAAACTCACTCATGGAATTTGCTGACTACATTCATTATGGTGGCTACTGTGACAAAATGAGCCTGGGTTTATTTTGATTCCCAGTCTGGCCCTGATAAACTGTATATTTATACCACTCAGGTGTGCCCAAATTACTCTGAATTAAAACAATGTCTTTATTAGTAGCACGTCAGAAAAATTAACTGTGCTTTTGCTGTCAATAGAGAGTCGGGTCCTTCTAGTTCTACAGGGACATCTCCAGCAAGTAAGGTGGATCCAGGAGACTAAACAGCAAAATTGAAAACTTTGCAAACTGCTCTGACTAGTTGTAGGACTTTGTCTCCATGCATCGAGTGCTCAATTGGTCATCGCAGCTATATGGATAAGAAGACTGTTTAAAAACTCTGTGACCTTTAATTGCTAATCTGGCCCCAAGATACGTATGGCATGGGTGCCACAACACGTAGAGCCACATTCCTGATTTGTTTTAATGTTACTCTATTTTTTGCAATTTAAAAGTAGGGGTGGGCAAAATTTGAGTAAATAGTTCGAGTAACTCAGACATATGGGGAAAATTACATGAAATGACATGAAATTAAATGAAAACCTAGGATTTAGCATTTTCTTTTAGTGTGAAATGAATCCCTGTGTCCCTTTTTGATGCAAAGACCCATTTTGTGCTAAAATAGGCATGAAAAACACAAGTGCTGCGGACAACTGTCACTCGTGGTCTGTTTGCATTGTTCCCACATTCCTCAGCTATTAATTTACCACAAACAGCGATGTAATTACCCTATGTGGTGTAATGGCGTAGTTTCGGGAATTTTGCATAACAAACAAAAGTAACACGAAATTTCTGAAACTGCCTGAATTATGCTGTAGCAATTAAATCTTGCTTGGTCCAATTTAAAATTAGTTTTGCTTCCGTTTCTTCATTGATGTTGTGAGGTAAATCAGTTGCAGAGCACCACTCCAAGATCTGCATTGGAGAGATTTTAATTTTTCCTTCTAGAAGGCAGATTAGGTTAATTATTATGGCTATTTTGAGAGCAGATTGGTAGAGGTTCAACGCTGTATTAACCAGTTGTTGCACCTCTTCTCAGAGTGTGTGTATTGTTATTTACAGTGTGTGAGCCCCAAGGTACATCTATGGCAGTGATGTGCATTGACAGAGGCTTTCCATTCATTGAAGGACTTTCAGGTCGCTGAGGGGTTGAAGACATATCCATAGGAAGATCTTCTAATTTGTTGAGAAACCTTTCGGCTCAATCGGTCATCCTAATGTTTCATTCAAGCATCCATGGTGATAACCATTGTTGCCCGATCCATGAGTTCAAATTTGGGGTCTTGTTTCCTCATTCAGGGTCACAAGAGTATGGATTTCCTTTTTGTTTGGTAGGTGTCAAAGAAGAAGACCGTTAAGGTGCGAATCGAGTTTTTGTTTTAACGAGGGAAGGTTCTTAGGACCACATGTATCAATCGGCTCATTTGCGAATGCAACAAAAGGCTTTTTACATGTATCATACCCTATTTGTGATTCAGTAACCTGTTACCTAATTGCAAAAGTATTTGGAAGGGGCGTGTTTAGAGCATTCTTTCGGAAAAGCGAATCCCATCGGTATGTAAGAATATTTTGTGACAGTGAATATTCGCAATTTGCCACCAACTTCAAGTTGGAAGCTATTTACTAGATATCATATAATTTTGTGATTACTGATTCCAATGCAGGCTCTCTTTTTGTCAGTGCACATAAGTGCTTCAATTGAGGTCACCAATTGTCCATACTGTATTCTGTTTAAAAGACTTGCACTGCTCCCAGGTATCATGCTAATGATGCAAACTTCAATCTTAACCCCCAATTTCAAATTTCTTCAGATATACAGAACGTTTTTAAAAATTCAATTCTCCACTATGTGTCTTTATTTAAATATACATTATTAATCTGTTAATAATATTTATTCGTCTCGACGGTCAAATACCCCATGAGTATTTGTCGAGGACCCCAGGGGTCCATGGATCACAGGTTAAGCCATGCTATTCTGGTACATCCAGACTAAGATTTGACTTATGCCCCCATGTCATATGCTGGAGGTGGAAGAACTGAGTGCTAACTCTGCTCTAACTCCTCCAAACCGCAGAGTGGAGGGCAGGGAGTTGTGTAGGGGATCTCATCAATTGCTGACACAAATACTTAATAATGTGCTTGTTGCCAGTAGGGGTGACTATGTTTCACCCATGTATCACTAATGATCTGCACTAACTGGCAAACATGGCAATAAGAAAAAAAAAATACCCATGACGCTGGCTTGTAAATTAATCATCATGAAAGGATAAAATATTATACAGGAAAGCATAACCTTTTGGCAACAAATGCATTGACAGATGTACATACACACTCAGCCCACCTCCTTATAATAGCGAATAATATTGCTGTGAAATTACCTTAAAGAGTCATCGCATTTATGCACAACATATTACGACATAATATTAGAACAATATTAAGAGTAAGATTATTAATTAAAAAAAAGGTCAGGCAGATATAGGCTTCTTGGCCTTTGTGAAAACGGCCAGGCCTTTCTGACAGAAGGGAATTAACTGAAATAGGGCGTCAAACTGTTCTCATTAGCTGTGACTCACAGAGTCTCATTCAGGGCAGGTCTCATCGAAAAGCAGACATATTTCTGAGCTGCAATACACTCCGCTTGTGTCACTGAATACAGCCTTTCTGGGCTGACAAATAAAATGACAGATGGAGACCGGCTGGATTTGGTAAGCAGATTTCATACAATTATTTTTCATGAAACTCTGGTATTAGATAGAGGAAGCACATTCACCATAAAATGTCTGTCAAGCCAAGCAAAACAATGATGAGTGCGTGGGCGGCTTGAAATATGGATTTTGCATCCACCTACGAAACATATCAATCCCAGGACTGCTTACATTTGCATGCAACATCTGTGCATTATTAAATTAGATGATTAGACTTTGATTGAAAATGTGTGCATTCCTCTATTCGACTACGGAATATTAAAGTTATATGTGCATCCGTCATGCTACTCTTGAGGCTATGAATGAATTATTATTCAAATATCTGTTACTGCAAGAAAATGATTTAGGAGTAATGTTGACACAGAGGAAGAAGCTCAAGGCATGGCGAGGAAGAAAACAACTGCAGAAATCGTGGCAAACAACATCCATTTCCTATGCCCCCTATGTATAGAAATGATGTTTGGTAAATCTAAACCTCCCTCCACTCCTTTCCTATAAAGATCAGCGTTAGCATAAGGCGAGGCACAAATGACTAGGAGGGATAGCGTGCAATTATAAAAACAATGAAAAACTCTACATGCCATTTATCAATTGCATTTTGACAGTGCCTCTGGGCCTTTGGAAACTATAAAGCCCTGACAGTAGGAGCAAACATACATTTCTTATGTTAAGGGGGACTGCAAACAGCCACAACCCATCTATTACTGGCAAAGGGGCCACCCACCCCCCTACATTTTTCCCCAAAATAAAGAGTGATTATCAGACTGAGCAAAGGTCAGCCTGACAGACACTCTTCTTTTTCAGGTCAGGCAGCCAGGAACTGTACAGGTGCTAAATAAGCAGGCATCTCACTGCCTGAGCTGACTTCCTCCACACCTTGCACAGAGTGGGGTGCGGTCAGCAGTCTCACTGACCTCATCCCACTCTGTGACGAGTGAGAGACTGCTGCCTCTACTCATTGACCCAACATAAGGTCAGCCCTCATGAGGAAGCAGCAGTCTCAAACCTCCTGAGACTTCTCAGGATTCCCTCCCGAGCTGCAGCTTAGGTAATTTTGAAGTTTTTGAATATATGGTGCATGCATGCATGTATGCATGAATGGATGAATTTTGTAAGTGAGTTTTGTGAATGTGTATGTGTGTGCCTGTTTGTGAATGCATGGGTGTGAGTAAGTGTGCATGTGAACGTGTGTGGCCCACTGCCCGCCCTTCTCCCTGCTAAATGTACCGGTCACCACTGATTGCATAACTGAAAGGTATAGATGGAGCTAACTAAGCTCCAACTATTTTGTGAGGTGAAGATTCTCAAGCAGAGAGTACATTTCCAAACCTTCGTTTCTCCTTCTTGTTTAAGCCATAGGGCTTACTATGCAGAGAAAATTTCCATGTGATGATTGTGTGGCAGGGTATGAAGAAATATATTAGGGCATGTAGAGCCGTACGACAACTGTGTGCATGTTATGTTATGTTAATATGTTTTGTATAGCGCACAGCTGCCTCAGCAAAGAGGCGTCCCAGCGCTGAAGCAGAACATAGAGGCTGGAAGTCAGAAAAAGCACTAGACAATGGGGAAAAGATGGGTTTTAATAGCTTTGCTAAAGGCAAAGTAATTCCTTTCGCAAATGGCATGTGTGCCATTGTAAAGTATGAAGCGATACAAAAGGGGATGATGGACGGAGCGTTTGAGCAAATCAAACACTCACCCCCAGTCAACTGATCTGGGTTTAATCCATCACCATTCTTTAGCTCACTCAGTCACCCCAGTTCAGACATGGTCATATGCAAATCAGTCTGACCCTGTGCCTCATGGGATCAGTCAAGCCCGAACTGCCAAGCCATATCTTCCCTGGACCGGAAACAAGCATCCTGGGACCGTTTTTTGATTCATAATCCTCATCAGCCAGGCTATCTTGAATCCAGTGGCCAAGTGAGCAAGGGACTCACGTCTGAGCATACCCTGCCACACTTAGGGCGAACCAAGCGATACAAAAGGGGATGATGGACGGAGCGTTTGAGCAAATCAAACTCTCACCCCCAGTCAACTGATCTGGGTTTAATCCATCACCATTCTTTAGCTCACTCAGCCACCCCAGTTCAGACATGGTCATATGCAAATCAGTCTGACCCTGTGCCTCATGGGAACAGTCCAGCCCGAACTGCCAAGCCATATCTTCCCTGGACCGGAAACAAGCATCCTGGGACCGGTTTCGGATTCATAATCCTCATCAGCCAGGCTATCTTGAATCCAGTGGCCAAGTGAGCAAGGGACTCACGTCTGAGCTTACCCTGCCACATTTAGGGCGAACAAAGCGATACAAAAGGGGATGATGGACGGAGCGTTTGAGCAAATCAAGTTGTTTTGCATTTGTCACCCCGATTGGGATGGGTATGCACAGACGTGAGTCCCATGCTCTCCACACCACAGGAGTCAAGCTATCCTGGCTGAAGACGGCTGATAGCCAGAAACCAGTCCTAGGATGCTTGATTCCGGTCCAGGAAAGACATGGCTTGGCAGTTCGGGCTGGACTGTTCCCATGAGGCACAGGGTCAAGGCTGATTTGCATATGGCCATGTCTGAACTGGGGTGGTGTGGAGTGCAAATCAACGATGGATTTAGGCCCAGATCTCTGTACTGGGGTGAATGTATGACATTGTTATGGATTCTGTCCATCAACTGTTGTTTTGCATTTGTCACCCCGAGTGGGATGGGTATGCTCAGACGTGAGTCCCATGCTCTCCACACCACTGGAGTCAAGCTATCCTGGCTGAAGACGGCTGATAGCCAGAAACTGGTCCTAGGATGCTTGATTCCGGTCCAGGAAAGGCATGGCTTGGCAGTTCAGGCTGGACTGTTCACATGAGGCACAGGGTCAAGGCTGATTTGCATATGGCCATGCTGAACTGGGGTGGTGTGGAGTGCAAAAAAACGATGGATTTAGGCCCAGATCTCTGTACTGGGGTGAATGTATGACATTGTTCTGCATTCTGTCCATCAACAGTTGTTTTGCAATTGTAAAGTATGAGGTAGTTCATATTTCTGATGGCTGTTGTTTAAGTCCCGTCCTGTCTGAGCCCAAGCGTTTAGTATATAAACTATCCTGGGAACAAAACTGGTCCATAAACAAATGTCCTTCTAAAAAATGAAGGATTCCAGGAGGGTGATTATGTTTCTTCTATATTTGCCAATGTAGCCCTCTTTGACTATTCTTACAAGATATGAAGTCAACAAGACACTTTATGGTAAACATTATATTGTAATAGTCTGACTCTTCCCGGCATCCAAAAACAAAACATCATTATGTGGTTGAGAACAGGTCTACATCCTGCATGTTTGAATGTCATACAGTACAACTGTTGCAGGCCTTTGTGGCTAAGGTCCACAGTTTGTAGACAATCACAAAACTTCTGATTGAAGGATAGTACAGTTAAAAAGTGAATCACAATGTGGAGTAGTAAGAGGCAAGATGTGGAATTGATTGGTCTTCCTCACTCAATGGCCTGGTGTGCGAACCACAGGAGACCTTTTTCATGATACTGAATGGACTGGCATGTGCAGGGATCAACACCACACCATCAGCTCTTCACCAATTGTAGGCTAATATATTCTGTGCAGTAATATTTGTCATATGAAGAGAATTTTCATTTTAATGTGTTTCCAACGAAGATTCTCTACATATCATGAAATCTAAGGTTATTTTTCCGGAGCAACCCACTACACTCATCCATAACTGTACTGGGGGTTTACCCACAACATACCTACTGTGTGATGTGTTATAGAATGTTTTCTGTATACGTTTCTTTGTTCCAGAATCACCATCTTAATGTCTGTATTGTCATAAGGGCAAATCACATTCACTCTGTCAAAGAGTCTGCAGTTTTTCAAGAAGTAGAATTATCGGAGGTCCTATCTTCATCATGTTGCTCGTGGAAGAGAGTGCTTACTCCAATATTCCATTGAAAACAATGTTTCTCAGAAACCAGATATTGATCATAAATTATGGGCTGTTCATTGGAACCATATTTCACAGCAGAGGTCTGTACAAGCACAAAGAAATGTACCACCATGCTGCATCACTGAAACATGTAATCTCAACACACACTCAGGTGCTAATGGATTTATCAAGTGATCTGTTAAGGTATGATGTTGCCCTTGCCTGAAGCCCTTGAGCCTTCTTCAAGGCCCACGATGCTGGATGTGTATACCCAGTTCTTGGGGACAGCAATACACTACAGCTCAATAGCAGGGGCATAACACAGACCCGCAGCCCCAGCAGTGTGGGGGGGCCCCCGAACTGCAGGGGGCCCCCTCAGCACAGTAATTTAATCCGAGAGCTCCTGATAAAATGCGGAGCTGAGGCCCCTCCCTGCACCTTGTAGGGGGGCCTCATCAAATTTCGTTACGTCACTGCTCAATGGATGTGCTCTTTGTAACCACAAACCCCAATACATCCCTCCCAAATCCGTCCGTCAAGTTTGCCAATCATCTAAATGAGACATTCAACAAGTGAATTTGGGTCCTGTGTACCGTTTTGTATGCTTCACTAATGAGGCAAACTTTGAGACACTCACCTTCAAATATCTATATGCACAGCTTAAGCAATAACATTATTTGAAAGACATTGTAAGGTGTCCACTTAGAACTGTTGAGGAGTTTGCCTCCATCCTGCATATCATCTATAATTATCTCTATTGGTGGGATTTATAAATCATTCAATTTTATTACATTAAAAATTTGCTATTTCCTCATTCCACTTTCTAGTTCTACTAAACTGAACTGCTTTGCAAACCAATCACATTTTGGCAGCATTACTCATTAAAGCAAGACGTCTAGATTGATTTTAATTAGAATAAAGCAGAAAATAATTTCAGATGATTGAAATTCTGGTGTGCATTAGGAAAAGAGGCCAAATATCTGTCAGTATCTTGTTTCATAGACTATAATGTCAGTGAAAATTAAAGTAGAATATTGAGACATAATGGATACAAATCTGGCTCTATTTAAACTGAATCAATGGAAGGAAAACATGGATTACAGACACATAAGCAACACAGAGGCTGAGGGACGATCATTTAATTTTAATCAACATATGCAACAGATATGAAATATTCACATGCACGATGATTTTTTATGAAATATTGCCTGGAAATTTGGCAGTCTGAGAAAATGAAGGGATATGGCAAACCTCTAGAGAAAATCAAGTATATATTGTCAGTGTGTAAGAGCTGTGTAAAAGACATGTGGAATACGTAATTTTTAGACCTGATAGCCATAGGGTTGTCTTCCCTCAAACTTTTTGTCTGCTTGCCTCCAATTTCGCTGAATACGTTTTGCTGGTCTTGGGACTCTGGGAACTTTACCACTGCCAACAAGCGCTAAAGTGCCTGTGCTTCTCCCCTTAAACATGTGTGATTGACTTACCCACAATTGGCATATTAAATGTATCTATAAGTCCCTATTAGAGTGTACTTTGAGCCCTACATTGTTCAATCTTTGCATGTGCCCCCTAGCAGATGCTATAGAGCGTCAAGGTTTTTGGTTGTGGAATGTCCTGCATCCAAGATTGACAGCTAATCCAAACTTAATTTACTTTCAGAAGAGTTTTTCTAGCTTGTCTATCAATGAAAGCTTTATGTTGTTTATGCTGAAGAATATCATATGACAGTTTCCATTTTTGTGAGTGGCTGAAGAATTCAGTCATTTTGCTGTTGCCATGACAGATGGTATTTTGTAACTGTTTGTGGTAAGACAAGCAGCAACTACTAAACGTGTGTGTAGGTTTGCACCTCAGAGATTTTTATATTCTGTTTGACCAGTCACAGATTTGATTTAAGACAGTCTTCTTTAATCATTACACAATTTTACCCTTAGCCAATGTAGAATATATTTACACACTACTGCTCACAGCAATCGAAATTGCATTACATTCCACCTTTACACAACTAAAAATGGAAGATCCATTGCCCCCTTGGTTAGCAAATGTTTACAGCTGGCCATAACTGAACTGTAGTAGGGCCTCTTACATTCATTTGTAGACACAGGGAGGGGTGTGTGTGAACAAATATAAATGTAAAAGTATACCTACACACATGCACATACCATCACCCTCACCCCATCTGCAGAAGTGACTCTGTACATGCATATGGCATTTTTTGATTCAATTTGTCCCCTTTACATCTTCAGTGTCCTGTCCAGGTCATGTGGAAGAAATCCCCATTGATGAGGTTACATCTACTGCAGTTGGGGTGCTGAGCCCTTCCCATGTTCCAGAGTTGCATAGGTGAATAGTAATAGCTGTGCTTAAAGTAGGTGAGGCGTAAGAGCAACAATATAGCTAGAGACAATTGGTTGCCATTGTCTTGACCCACTTGTCATCGCCCAATTCACTCGTCTACTTCTAAGCTGTGTGAGTGTGTTAGGGGCATTAATCACTAGGGCTCTGTACAGGCACCCAGGTTAATATGCATCTTATTAACTACAATAATATAGTCCCAATGTTATCCTATGGGAGATTTAGGCCTTGCAGTAGTGAAAACGAATTTAGCAGTTTTTCACTACCAGAACATGTAAAACTTAAAAGTACATGTCCAACTATTTAAATACCCTGCCCTCTGAACTGCCTGAGCCTACCCTAGGAATGACTTAAATGCACTAAATAGGAAGGGTTGGGCCTGCCAAAAGGTTTGTTTTGCCTGGTGGAAATGCCAGTTTAAAATTGCACACACAGGTTGCAATGGCAGGCCTGAGACATTTTCAAAGTGCTACATAAATGGTTAACATAATCAGTGCTGCAGGTCCACTAGCAGCATTTATTTTCTAGGCCCTTGACATGGAAAGTGCCACTTTACTAGGGACTTACAAGTAAAGTAAATTGGCCAATTATGTATAATCCAATTCTAACATGTTTTAAGGAGAGAACGCAACCACTTTAGCCCTGGGTAGCAGTGGTAAAGTGTACAGTTGTATGAAAGCAAAAGCAAAGTCTGCAAAACAGGAGGTCTGTAGGCAAAATGTTAAGGGGAAAACCTCGCTAAGGATGCAAGTCTAACACACACACCTCAGTAGAGTTGGAAAGGAAAGGTGGAATAAAAACCGATTGTGATCTTACTGAGACAAAAGATCTGATCCATTTAAGGCCAACTAGGCAGATGCCTGACTCATGCAAGTGTCTTTGGAGGATAGCATGGGAGAATGAATCATAGGCCATGAAAAGATCAAGAAGGATTAATATGCAAGACAAGCCCTGATCACATCATAAGGTAAGAATTGTCAGTGGCTGCCAAGAAAGCTGTTTTGGTACTTTGGGCAGCCATGAAACCCAATTTAGAGGGGTTCAAAAGGCTGTTGTTTCCAAAAAGGATGAAAGCTGTATGTTGACAGGTTTTTCTAAGACTTTTACTGGGAAAGACAGAGGTGAGATAAAATTAGACAGGACTTCAGGATGTGAGGTGGGCTTTTTTAGCAGGGGGATGAATCTGGAGCGCTTCCATTTCCTAGGAACTTCTGTCGAGGTTAGTGATTGGTTAAAACCGGTGACAAGGACAGGGTCCAAGACATTTAAGCAAAGAGAAAAGATATGAAGCAGGAATGGGTCATCTAAAGAGCTGTATTTATTAATATACATTGTGCTGTTCATGGCTTCAATGTATAAAGGTGCACATTTAGGAATCACTGTCTCATTAGCAGCATAAGAGAACAGAAAGGGAGGGAGTCCTTAGGGGACTAAAGCTCAAATTTGAAGATTGATGATGTTGATTTTGCATAGGAAGTATTCTGACAGCTTGTAGCAGTGCTTCTGTGGGAGTAAGTCTGTTTGCATGCAAGCTGCGGGAAGAGAAAAGACTTTAAATAAAAATAGAAAAGATTTGTCAAACAGAGTTGGGATGTTATGTGTACGGTCCGTCAGAAGATGATGGTGTGTTTGGCGCATATGTCTATGGTAATTCTTTATGGTAGATTTACAAGTGTTCCTGTCAGCTACTAAGTGTGTGCGTCTCCAGGTGCAATGCTGTCATTTACAGTGACACTTGAGTTCTCTTAGGTCGTATATGTACCATTTGTTGAAAGGTGTCTATGGATCGCCAGAGCGGATTTAACATCATGAGCCTGAGGGATCCAGCTATTAACAGAAGAACTGTAGTGGCGATGTTAGTCTTCAGATTGAGGAAAGCATACACTACATCTTCTTCCATTGGTTTCTTCTAAAGCCATATCCAGGCCGCGCAATAGGTGGGCTAATTGAGCTAATTGGTGACACTAGAGCTTTTCAAGGGCTACAAGTAAGTGATCTGAAAATGTAACAGATGAAGATCAGTCCAAGCGACTAAAAAAGGGAAGCAAAAGAGTGATTTTCTCAAGATTAGAAAAGAGGGGGTCCAGTATGTGCCCTGCTTGATGAGTGAGACTGAAGATAAGTTGGTGTAGGCCAAAGGTTTTATGTTGCTATTTAAGAGTGAAGGGTGTGATCACTTCCCTGAGTTTAGATCCAACATCTTTTTTAGGGCCAGAGAACAAGTTAGAAATCGGATTTCTGGTTGTCTAGGGCAAGCGCCTAAGCCAAGCAGAAGCCACCACTCATTCAGGGCAAGGGAGTTACACACCGAAGATAACCCCTGCTGACCCCATTGGTAGCTTGACAGAGCAGTCAGGCTTATCCCAGAGGCAATGTGTAAAGCGTTTGCACAACACACTCTCACAGCAGTGACACACTAGGCACACTACAAAAAAAACACAAGGTTATATAAAAAAAATAGCATTTGTATTACTAATAGACACCCTAGATAATAATCACATTATCACTGTGCCAACTGATACTAGGTAGTACTTTACAGGGGACTTGTATACACTTAAAGGACCAATCGGGCCTCTGTCATCACCATTAGAACACATATCACAATTGTGAGAACAACCAGCATATACTGGTAAGGGTGCATTTAGCACACCACCTTAGGCATCAGTCACATTCCAATAAGACAACCAGTCACTACTGGTAACATTACATCTTGCATGAACATGTTAGGCAAACATATTAGGCCTGAACACTGGGTATAAACACATTATGCATGGATGAGTATTAAATGACCAGTGATTACAGGTACAGGTGCTCTCACACCACACATTGGGTTTACACATCTTCTCATCCCTTAGGACCACATATTATGCCCAAACATAACAATCATGTGAGGCCACTTTAGGTGTAAACACAATGGCCGACAGGCAACAATGGGCCTCCATATCTCCAGGAGCACACTGCCCCCCCTAAGGCAGTCCCAGTGCCTCTGCACTCTCTACCTGGACTGTCGGGTAGGTTTGTGGAGACTCATTGCTCCACCCAGGCTCAGGGGGCCTCCGTTGAGGTTCTACCTCCAGTCAATGAGCCTAATCAAACCGGGACACCCTGCGGGGCTTCCCCGGAAATGCAGAGAATGGAAAAATGCCACCAAACTCTGGCCAACACAAAAGCGATCCAGAGCAGTCTCAGTCCTGAGGGGGGTAGGAAAGCCGACACCTTGTTTCCCCTCTGCTGCCCTGGCCTCAAGTGGTTAATGCTCCCGCCCTCACGGCGACCGAATCGAAATGCCAGAAGATTAGTCCCCACTCACCAGGGCTTTTTTGTTGCGGGATCATGCCCCAACAGGGTGCCTGGCAGGCCCCACCCACGGGACCTCTCCTCACGTCGTCCGGTCCCCTCTCTGTGACTGGTGATCCCTGGGTTCCCGCATCTCTCTCTACGAGGTGGTGGGGGGCTGGAAGGGAGCCCGCAAGGCTCCCACTCCTCTGGGGGCAACCCACGGAGCTCCCACTCGCACCCGGGGTATGCAGTCAAAAAATCAAATTTTTTATGTCAACCTACACTAATATCGAGTTTTTAATAGCGTAAGGACCGAATATCGGTGTCAAGAATATCGGTGACCAGAATATCGACCTTAAGGTAAGTAATATCATTTGTTTTTATATCGAAGTAAGTAATATCGAAGTAAGTAATATCGTTAGCACAAATATCGTTGTTAATAATATTGATATTTATATTAGTGTTATGTATTTTGGTATGTATTTCATATTTATGTTCAACATTTTTTGTAATGTATTTTTACTATTTTTAAATATAAGTATTATGGGGGTCATTAGGCTGGGTACTATTGGGAAATGGGACCTCCCGCCATAAGGGCAGGGGTCCCGAGGGGGGCCATTAGGATGCTCCCGCCACAGTGGCGGGCGCATTCTGCATTTCTGACATTGTGGCGGGCAGTGCACTCAGCACTGCCTGCCACTATGCCAGGAAGGCATGTCGTGCACTTCCATGCACAACATGGCAGGCACAGCGCGGTGCCTGCCATGTTGTGCATGGAACTGCAGGGGGTACCATAGGTACCACCCATGTGCACGCGCAACCCCCTAGAGTCCTTGGAGGCCCGCACTGGGCCCCCGCAAGCAATTTCCAGATGCCTTTCCGTAGCAGCAATGCCGCCACGGAAAGGCATGTTTCCGCCCCATAGTTATATGGCTGGCTGTGTCTTACAGGCACCACCACCATATTAAACATCTTTTCCGCCCGGTCGACTTATCGACTGGGCAGAAAACCGGCAGACGGTCTTTCCGTCCGCTGTGGTCCCCCTGCCATAGTAATATGGCGGGGGAAATGGGTGACAGGCGGGGTCGGATCTCGGACGGATCGCCACCGCCATGCGTGCGGTGGCGATCCGCCTGAGATCCTAATGGCCCCTAATTGCTTAGGAATTAGTAAAAAATAATTAAGTACCTTTTGCGTTTAAGAATCAGAGCGGGTTGTGGGTTTAAAGGGGAATAGGGTTAGAAGTAATTCAATTATAATTCATTCATTAATATGCTTTATATATTGTTTTTTTGTATTAATTTATTGTTTATAAATTATTGATTGGTAATACATTTTTATTATTTCGATTAATTTACCATTATATTAATTATACTTAATGTATTATTATTTTTATTTATTGTTATTGTTAATTCATTTATTGTTAATTTCTTATTAATTGGTAATGAATTTGCATTAATTGATTAATTGATAATTAATTAGGATTTTGTTTTATGTGTAGCAGGTTGTGGGTTTATAGGGGAATAGGGTGGGAAGCAATTTATTATCATTTAGTAATTATTACATTTTCTTTTTTATTAGGCCAACAAAATTAACCTACATTTAAGTTACATAGATAAATATGAGAACAGAAAATTAAAACAACCGTAATGTTGGAAAGAGCGAAAAAAGAGAAAGACAAGATATATACACAAAAATGGGTTACTTTAGGTACTCTCCTAGCGCCCCCAGATCTTGGTGCCCAACCGGCGTTTCTGAGGACCCTTAAGAGCATAAAGACTATATTCCAAATTACATATGGCATACAATTTGCCCCTCCACATTTCAAAAGAGGGTGGCTCTTTATGGTGAGCACGCCATACCAGCCCTGCTTCTGCTCCAACGCGTTTTTTACATCTGACTCAGCAGAGTGCCTAAGGAGCAGGAACCAGGACTACCAGATTACGACTAAGATAGTGGATTAAGCTCTAGATCGATTCATTTTACGAACACATTTTGGTTTGATTCTGAAGAGCTTTTTTCACTACATCTACAGTGAGATATTACTATCTTAACCAACTTTGTCTCAATGCTATGGCGGCCATTTGAGGTTGCCATCTCTTACATGCTCAAACGAATAGTGCCTATGTTTTTAGCGGTTTTTCTGCTAGTGAAATTTGAATATGGACATGACCTTAACGGGCATCCATTTATTTTTATTTTCACATATAGAGCAGGGCCTCCATCCCTGAGCAGTGGCCAGGTGAGGTGAGGCTTTCTCCCAAACAAATTTGGGTGAGTATAAAAGATGTAAGTTTAGCTGCTATTATTTTGAAAAATCACCTCTAGGTGATTAATGTGACACAATAATAAGAATAAACAATGTGTGCGTCTGTATTCTACCTTTCTGTTGTTTCTGTGTGTATTTGTCTTTGTAGGAAAGAATCCTTTGATTTATGAAGCAGACATCCCCCGTATGGAATACTAACGTACGGTAGGATGTAAGTTATCACTTATATGTCCTAGTTTTTGATAAACTTTATTGCAGTAGTGTTTAAGAGGTCCTGAGGAAAGCTTAGTAGGTCCAATATTCCCTACAATAGCTGAAACATGTTGACCAGATATCATCCTTAATAGACAGTTATAATTTCAAACTGCCTCACACTTAGTTTTAAAATTGACACCATGACTTTTCCCTAATAAAATTTCCCTTTGGTCATGGTAGCCAATTTTATATTTCTCCTTTTTCACATAACATCATTATTTATTTCACTGCAATTAATAACCCACACCATTACATACTTTTGGCTTTTGGTATGATTCATCTCTGCTGGTCCTTTTGGTTTGGAGAAGCACACAATACCAATAGGTGTGTCACTCCTCAACCGGATCACCTCTGACCTTATCCCAGATGATGATGCTCTGCCATATGGGTGGGCTGATGGGATTCATTTTTCTTTTTGTTGTACACACTCCTTAGGTAGACACAGATTCTCTTTTTGTCTTCGCCCACATTAGCTGTGGGAACCATTGACAGTTTTGTTGTGTATAGTTGTATTGTGAATAGGGGGTTCAATCTGTCTTTTTGGTCTTTACATTTTTTTCCCCTTAGACCCTCCACCAACCTCATTTGACGGCTCTGTATCCCTCCATTAGGTTGTAATACACAATATTGTAATCGCCACAGATATAAATATAAGATATTTAAATGTATACATCCCCTGTGAATCTACTTCTTCCTCCACTACTCCAAGCAGCATCACAGTTGGTGTAATCACTACTCGGACCACCGTCACCTCTGTCAAAAAGATCTCGATCTTATTGATAAACTGTCTCAGATCTGGACACTCATAAAACATGTGGAGGTTATATGCTTGATTGAATTCACATTGAGTACATTTAACTGCATCTGAGCCCCCCATCGAGCAATTTTGACTGGTGTGTAGTAGAGATCATATATAGTTTTGTAGTGTTGCGACTTTAGACTAGTAGAGAGGAGGAGTTTTTCTGCCAATGCCATTGCCAATGCCAATGTCTGCTGTAAAAGATTCTGTAACTGATTTAACTTAATATTCCATTTAGAGTTCTGTTTTTCCAAATCATCTGATATAGCATGCCAATCCTCCCTTGTTTCCTAATTGTTTTCAACAGCTTACTTTTTATAGTCAATTTTTGTACATATCCTCTCTTTTGTAGATAATCACGGATTTGCAAATATTTAAAGAAATCCGTTTTAGGAAGATCATAATTGGTTGTTAATGTAGCATAGGTCTTAATTCCATTACAATCCACTAGATCCCCTAAAGTCATTAGTCCTTTCCGCCTCCACCTAGCCACAACATTGTCAGAGAGTAGAGCTAAAGATGTAGTAGGTGTATAATAGGTAATTTTATCAAGCTTCAACAATTTCTGCACCTGTTTCCATGCTTCATGCGCAGCCTGCAGCACCTTAAAACATTTTTTTTTATAATAATTAGGCCGCACGTTTAGAAATAAATTCCTGTCTGTTCTAGAGCCCAATAATAACTGAAAAATGTTAGGATCTATTTCCACTTTTTCATCTCGTTCACCAACCAATAAGATGCCCATATGTTGCAACATGCACACCAGATAATAAAACAGAAAGTTCGGGATTGCCCAGTCCCCTCGAGATCTGGGCATTATCATATAACTCATTGCTCACCGAGGTTTACCCTGCACCCACAAAAATCTTGAATATATAGATTGTAATTTTTGCAATTGTTTCATCGTACGTTCCAAGGGAACACAACACATCTAAAATAATACGTTACTTTAGGCAATATATCCATTTTTAAGACGTTACATCTCCTGACTATTGACAGATGTAGATTTTCGATTCTATCTAAGTCTTTCTTGATTTTCTGCATTAGCGGCTCCCAGTTTGATATTACCATTTTATCCAGATAGGCATTAATACGAATCCCCAAATATGTAGCCTCTTCTTTGACCCTAGAGTGATTGCTACGCTCTTGCCCAGTGCAGATTAATTGCATTTTAGTAATATTTTATTTAAATCCTGATCCTTCCCCAAATTGAGTGGCTAGCTGTTCAATCTCTTTGACAGTATTGATTGAATCAGGCAAAATAACCGCATTGTCATCTGCATATACGAGTGTCGTAACTTCCAGCTCAGGTCTCGCTATTTCCTTATGTAGCCTATGTTCTGAAAGGTTAAAAAATGGATTGATGTATAAAGCAAATAATAAAGGGGAATAGGGACACCCTTGTCGGTGCCTCTTGATATTTTAACAAAATTAGACTCTAGTCTCGTTGCACTTATTTTTGCCTTGGTTGAGCGATACATGGTTTGTAAGGCTTGAATAAAGCCAGGTCCAAAACCTGGCCCCTGCATCATGGTCCATAAGAACTCCCAGGAGACACGGTCAAAAGCTTTCTCCACGCTGATTAGAACCACACCACACAGAGCTTTTAATACCATAGCTATATCCAATGTAGTAACTACCTGACTAACATGATTGACCGTGCCTCTCCCTTGTATGATCTCATGCTGTCGAACAGAAACTATAGAATTTATAACACGCGACAGCTGAGTTGCTAATATTTTTGCGTATATCTTCCCATCTCAATTTAATAATGAAATGGGTCATATACGATCACAGCAATAGAGAAGGTTTATCTTTTTTTTTTTAATGACTATACTTGCTTCATCCCATGACGCTGGAGCAAAACGTTTCTGTGCCTCCCAAAACACCGTCAGCATATCTATTTGTAATTCCAAGAAGAATTTTTTGTAAAACTCCAATGGGATTTTATCAGGCCCAGCAGCTTTCCCAGTCGCTATTGAACTAACTGCCTCTTCCAGTTCTTCCAGAGGTATTGGCTTTTCCAAATACTCATTATCATCGGCACTTAAGGCCACATGCATCAACAATGCCATTGCGATTCCTTATTAGCAAAAAATAAGCAATCGCAATTAAGGTATAGCAAAAGGCTATGCATGAAAAAATCGTAAAAAAAAATGCGATTTCCTAATATTCCTCAGTTGCGACTCGCAAATTGCGAGTCGCAATTAAGGAATACCTCCCCATTCATTCCTATGGACCTAGAGGCCAATAGGAATGAATAGGAAGACATTCTCAATTTGCGAATCGCAATTAGCGAATCGCAAATTGAGAATGCAATTTCAAGGGTGCAGGGGTGTCCAAAGCACACCCTGTTGTACCCCTAAAATTGATCTGTGCACATATGTTGTGCACACACATGTCCTTAGGGCATGTGTGTGCACAACATGAAACTTTGAAAAATGCACAAAAGTGCATTTTTTTAAGTTTTTGCAAATTACCATGAAATTTAACTTCATGGTAATTTGCTACTCCTATTAGCAAAATCGCTAATTTTTTTACTTTGATGCACTGCATTTAAGGAATCTCAATTTGGGATTCCTTAAATGCAATTGCAACTTAAGGAATCTCAATTTAGAGATTCCTTAAATTGCGATTTTTGCATTTGGGATGATGCATCCCAAATGCAAAAATACCGATCGCAAAGGGGCAGATTCTGAGAATCTGCCCGTTTGCGACCGGTTTTTAGCTGGATGCATCTGGGCCTATGTGCCTTCCTATAAGGATCTATAAAAATATTTGGAGATATGCCTTGTTGCATATATTCCTCTGTATATAGATCCTTATAAAACATTTGAAAAACTTCAAGGATTTCTGCAGGTGTTTCCACCGTCTTTCCATAGGGATCTTTGATTGCTGTAATAGCGCCTCTCATTTCTCTTTGCCTTATTTTTTTAGCCAAGCGTTTGCCGTTCTTCTCCCAATATCCGTAGCACTCTTTCCTACCTACTTGGTATTTACTGGGATTATCTTTGGCCCACTTCTCATTTATCTTAGCCTTACACTTCGCTATTTCAGTTTGCGCTTGTGAGCTGACTGATTTATCTCTTACTTTGCGTATTAAAGTGCACTCTGCTTACCTAAGGTTGTCATATAGTACCTGAGTCAGCTGACTCTGTTGTTTCTGAGCATATTATCCACAGCTAAGAATTTCCCCTCTAAGTGCAGCTTTTAGTGCGTCCCACACGATACATCTATTAGCTGATTCCCAATTTATATCAAGAAATTCTTTTAGCCATTGTCGTATGTGGGTGACAAATTGGTCATTTAGCAGCATTTAACGATCAAATGAAAAGTTCCCCCTTGTTCGGACCACTCCTGACATGCTGATTGTTAATACAAGTGGATTATGATCCGAGATGATTCTGGGAAAAACCTGAAGATGTGCTTCCGATAGCAGCGTTTTAGTGACAAGCAATATATAGTCAAGTCTTGCTAACTTCTGATGGGGACAAGAGAAATAAGTATACCCTGGGTGTGACTGCTTCAATCTGGACCATGCATCCTCTAGCCCATGCTCATATAGTATCTGTTGTAGAGCCTATAAACCTTGGGCTTTCGCTCTACATATTTATCTCCGGAAGCCCCCTTAACGACATTTTCCAACTGGATATTCAGATCCCCACAAAATATCAGAGGAGATGCCCATGATGCTAATTCTGTATTTAAGTACTCCAGTACTCCAGTATTAGAGCTTCATCATGATTAGATCCGTACACTGAGCATACCATGAATTTTTTACTGGCTATTACACATTCCACAATTACCCAACGCCCATATTTATAGGCTAAACATTTCTCAGGCTTCATATTATTATTTTTAGTCATGACCGCCCCCCTCTGGTGGTAGTTCCTTGTGATGTGCAAGCCAGTATTTCAAAGCCAAGTTCTATAAGCACCTTGGATTTGACCCAGGTAATATGGGTCTCCTGGAGACATATCAAATCAGGGGATATATTTCTAATTCCATGTGCTACCCTTTGTCATTTAGACCTCTCATTAAGGCGACGAACATTAAAAGTACATACTGAAAATGAACTCATCATTTACTTTTTCTTAATGCTAACACAACTATGCCCTTTCTCCCAAAGCACCAATCATTTCTTCTCATTTGCATATCTTTATTTATTGGCTTTTCCCCCATTTTTAACCCCCGTGCTCTCCCGACAGCCCCCCTCCCCTCTGCTGCCCCACCCTTCCCTCCCTCTTGATCTCCTCTGTCCGTAGAAACCCCCCTCACTCATCTACCTATGGAGACTATAAGACCCAGGTCTTGAGTGATAGAGAGCCCTGTCCCAAAACTGACCGTTTCTCCTAAAAAGTGATGAATAATCAATGATCAATCAAACAAATAGAATCCAAGGCTGATATCATGCTAAAATTGATATTATCCAAGCTAACTGCTGATATAATATACTACAATAGCCCTGCACTTATATTTTCAAGTTTAAGACAAATATTCTGTAAAAATTCTTTGGCTTTCGTGACAGATGTAAAAAACCTTGTATCCTTATGAATGACTTTGAGTTCTGCGGGATTCATTAGGAACACCTGGGCACCTTTAGTTTGGAAGGATAAGATTAATTGCCGAAATTGCCATCTCTTTTCTACTGTTTAGTGGCAGTAGTCAGGGCGCAAAAATAATTCAAATCCATCCCCCATTCTCTTCCTATCTGGCCTAGCCAGATCATATAGAGCCTGTCCAGATAAAAAATTGGATAGGGCTATCAAAATTGCTGTAGGTTGAGTAGCTTTATTAGTCTCATGATTAGTTTTTTGTTGAAAAGGGAACCGATGGGCCTGTTGTACCTCGCTATCCCATGACCTTTGTGTCAGTTTCGGAAATGCTTCTGTAAGCAGGCCTACCTCAAATTTCCCTTCAGGGATTCCCAGAATTCTTAAGTTATTTCGTCGCAGTCTGTTTTCCATATCCTTCAGTTTCCAGGCCAAATCGCTCTGCTGTGCCATTAAATCCCCTGTTACTGTCCTCTGAGTATTCATTTGGTCTTTAAGGTTAGAGATCTGATTCTAAGCTTCTGTTACTTGCTCAGCAAACTCAGAGCAGGTATTGGCCACACGGTGTAATGAATTTTGTAGTTTTCGGCACGCCCCCTGCATTTTCTGGCTCTCTAGTCGAGTTTCCTCCCTGTGCGACATTATAGATTCGTAGATTACTGCCAGGGAGATCTCTTGTGTAGCACCTGCTGTATTAGATTGATCTTGCTGCATCCCCTCCAGCAATTCGCTGTGTGTCGCATTAGATAGAGGTACAGACCCATCCCCCTTTCTAGTTAGTGCCACCACTTTCTTACGTAATGTACATACACTTGATGTCTTAGCCCAGCTCCCGGGGGTCTCCTCTTCTTGACGAAAACTACCAGTCTCACTCCATATTCTTCCAGGTGAGCTGGGCGAGCCATCAGACATCTGTATAGACTCATTACCCGATGAGTTAGTATGGTCAAAAAGAGAGTAAAAAGGCTCCCCGAGTCCTTTTGAGAAGATTCCTGGGGTTTATGCAAATATTTCAAATGCCAAACGTCTCCGTTATTTTCGGTCATGTCAGTTAATTCAGTTATTTCTTCATTGCCATCAAACCCAACCATATTTCTACCTTGCTCGACCACCTGTAAAAGAGAACTAACATCGTAGTCCAATCGTTCCTCATTCACTGGTGTAGTATGAATATGAGGATAAATGATAGTGAGAGCACCTTCAATACCACCAGTGCACCCCTGCTATCCTTGTCTTTGTCTTTGCTCATTTACCACCTCCAGATTTCCTTCAAAAGACTCTGTGCCAGCCCCGCTCTCTTCCTGTTGTATTCCCACATCTGGCTATTTCATTGTGATAGTTGCTACCACAGTCACCACCTCTTCTGAGATGTAGGCTTTGTTTTTTGAACAAATGAGAAAGTTGGCAGGGGTAACTGCTTTTGTAGATCGAGTATTAGCTGTATTAGCTGGTGACAGGCCACTACCTGGGTCTTGTGTAGCCGCTACCTGTCTTAGTTTTTCTGGGGCGTTTTAGGTGTTTTCTGCTTGCTGCTGCTCGGCCGCTATCACAGCGGCATCTCTAGCTCGTTTGTCGCCACGGGCGCCCTCTGGTGGCATCTCTGTATCCAGAATCACACGCCCGCTGTCCAAAGCCGTGCAAAATGCACCCAAGGGCAGGGGGAGTAATCGATGCAGGGCCGCAGGTCGGAAGTCCAGGACTGGCAAACGCCGACACGTAAGTAGCTTCCAAAGCATCAGTGGTTCTTTGTCAGTTTCCTTGTTTTAACACATCCTTGTTAGTTCAGCGGTGAAGACTGGGGAAAGCAACATTTCCAAAGGGTTTCTAGTCATTCATAGGGGTGTGGGGATGGTCAGTGATGGAGCTCACTCGGCCACACCAACTGCCGCCATCTTGCCTCCGCTCATTACCGCATTATTAATTTTTCTTAATTGGTATAGATTAATAATTTATTGTTAGTTAATTTTTCATTGGTAATTAATTTTTATTAATTGATTAATTGATAATTAATTGTGTATTTCTGGTGGAATAGAGTGGGAAGTAATTTAATGTTATTTGAGTAAATATCAATTTAATTTTCTTGGTATTTATTATTATTTTTTGTTAAATAATTATTAATATGTTATTTATTTTACAAAAATTATTTAAATAATAAGTATATTAATTTACCCCCTATGCTATCCTACATTTTCAACACTGTTACACTCACTGGAGTTGTAATAGTAATTTTAAACCCTACGCTATCCAAAACTTTCCCTTCTGTTGTACTCATTGGAGTGGGAATAGTAATTTTTACCCCGGCACTATCCAACACTTTCCTTACTGTTGCCCTCCCTTGAGTGGGTATAATAATTTTTAGCCCTACGCTATCCAACACTTTCCCTACTGTTGCACTCACTGGAGTGGGAATAGTAATGTTTACTCCTATGCTATCCAACACTTTCCATACTGTTGCACTCACTGGAGTGGGAATAGTAATTTTAACCGCTACGCTATCCAACACTTTCCCTACTGTTGCACTCACTTGAGTGTGAATAGTAATTTTTACCCCGATGCTATCCAACACTTTCCCTACTGTTGCACTCCATGGAGTGGGAATTGTCATTGTTCCCCCTACTCTATCCAACACTTTCCCTACTGTTGCACTCACTGGTGTGGGAATAGTAATTTTTACCCATACGCTATCCAACACTTTCCCTACTGTTGCACTCACTGGATTGGGAATAGTAATTTTTACCCCTACACTAGCCAACACTTTCCCTACTGTTGCACTCACTGGGGTGGGAATAGTAATGTTTACCCCTATTCTATCCAACATTTTCCCTACGGTTGCACTCAAATGAAAAAAAAAAACGCCTCACATTCTTCTGTAAGAGTTGTTTTTGTCAATTGTTCATTTTATCAATAGAGGAGCTGAGCTGCAGGATTATTGCCCCTCCCCAAAAAACTGCAAACACAACAAGATGATGGGCGGAGTGCTGAAACATTTCAACCTCTCACCACCAACCACAGATCTGGGTTTAATACATTGTTCTTTTGCTCATTATGCCACCCCAGTTTGGACCCAGCTGTATGCAAATCAGTCTTGACCCTGTGCCTCATAGGAACAGTCCAGCCCAAACTGCAATGCCAGGTCCTCACTGGACTGGAATGAAGCATCCTTGGACCGGTTTTGGGGTTTTACCCCTCGTCAGCCAGGTTCACTTGAACCTTCCCAACTGCACCTGTGACACGTTTTGAGTTATAGATTATGAAATTTCTATCACACTATCTATCATCCAGGCACTCGCTCTCACTTAGGTGCGAGGTCTACTGTGTAATTCCCCACTTAAGGGGGAAATTATTTGTTTCCATTTTTTAACTATACCTCCCTCTTATCTGTTCTCAAATGTTGTCAGTTATGTGCCATGGTCACCCATTGCCCCTACATGCACAGTGAGATGCTGGTTTTTGTAGTGAGTTGTTATGATATATTGTGATATACCGTTTTCTTTACTACACTTGTACAGCACTATGATACAATGGATGTAAAAAACAAATGAAATACAAAAAAATGATTGCGTTAAAAAAATCGTTTTGCCAATGCTTCTTTAAAGCTCTATGTGGAAAGCTGTGCACAAATGCAGCTTTTTGGTGATTTCAACATTGCACAATATGTGTAGGTTGTTTCAGATTTTTGCGAATGTCCTGTTTGCAATAAAAAAAAAAGGCAAGCTTGCTATTTTACACTCCCCTCACAAGCTCACTGATTTATTAAACAGCATCACAGTGAAAAAATAACAACAAAAAAACGCATGCGAGCTCTGATAAAGAATGCGTGGTGGGAGAACTAAAGGCAAAACAGCCGCTTTAGTATTCACTCAGTATTCTTACTGTAACCTTGCTCCGGCTCAGAACTGACAAGTTCATGAATGTCTTTTTGATGTTGGGGCGCCTGGGATTTCCTATAGATAGATAAATGAGCTTTGAAAGTTAACATTGTAATTTCTGCAGGGATGGAGGAGGTTTCTTTGTGTCTGCTCTGAAGCACACAAAGAAGGCGAATCTTGGCGCGGATAATAGTACGCCAAATGCATGCACAAGGGAATTTATAAACTGGTTGCTTGGGGAAGGAGCGAGGTACCTTTAGAATGACGGCCTTGATGTATTATTTTTTCACACAACGCAGCGCAGTAACAAAATTTGCTGCAGTGTGGGAAGTGGGAAATCACAGTGCATAGTCATTTCTACCAAGATTGGCCTGCAGCTGTCATTCTCTTTCCTGGAGCTCCTACAAGTCTTTGCGGTGTACATTTACAAACTTGAAAGCTTTTGGGTGTCAGGCCTGTAATGTCGGTGCCTGCAATAATATGCACAATACTGTTTGTGGGTTTATTAAGTATTTATTAATCAAGTATTAATATTGCTGAGGAGCGCCGGCCGGCGCTTCCGATCATTGCCTTGTCTCGGCGCGCACTGGGGATGCGCGCGCATCTCGCCAACATGGCCATCGCACGTCACGTCTACGTGACGTGCATAAACTAGAATGCGCACGCTACATATCTCCCCCTTTTTATCAAACGTTACTGAGTCACTTACAGTTCATTGTCCAATTCAAAATCTCGATATCTGGAAGGTCTTACCACCTGCCTTCCACTCCTTGTGACCCTGACTGCGTTCTCCATTGTCTCTTGGCTCTGCATCTCATGGCCTACTGCTCCTTCACTCACAGCTCCCTCTTCATTTGTGCTTCTCTCCAACCTGTCCCATTCTATTCCTTGAGTTCCGTTTTGTTCTTCCTCTTCACTTTCCGTTCCAGCTCTCACTCCGCCTTGCTGCTCAGCGGCATCTTGACTCCTCTCCACGTCCGAACCTTCCTTGTCTTCCCAGTCGGTTCCCTGTTGCTCCCAGCCCAAAACCTTGTTGCACCTGGCCATGCGGTCCTGGGACCACACGTTCCCATCGCTTAATAGGGCCGCTCGATCATACACTTCCACAACTTGCAACGGCTTGCTGTACTTGCTGTCTCCTTTCTTCTGTAGGGTGGCCAACTTTACTCTTACCCACTCTCCTTTCTCCAGGCCTGTACCTTTGACATTCCTTCGTTTGTTGTAGTGGTTGCTGTAAATTGTCTGCGCTCTTTCCAGGTTGGCCCGCACCACTGCAGGGGACCATTCACTGGTGATGAGCTTTTCCTTCCAAATCCTGTTGTCGTGCGTGAATGGTTCACGTCCTCTCAATATTTGGAATGGGCTATACCCCGTGCCCGTGGGGGTTATTCTGTAGGCCCATACCATGTTCTCTAGCGCCTTCTCCCAGTTCTGTTCACTTGATATGGCTGCTTGTATGGCTCCCATCACTACCCTGTTAAATCTCTCCACTAAACCGTTACCGGCCAGATGGTAGATTGACGTATGTTTGACAGTGATGCCATTTCTTTGCATGAACTTGTTCCACTTTTCTGACGTGAACTGGGGTCCATTGTCACTCAAGATCGATTTTGGTATTCCTTCCCTTGTGAAAGTCTCTGACAAAAACTTAATGATGTTCTCAGTGTCCATGGACTCATCTACTCTCAACTCCGGCCACTTTGAGTATCGATCCATGAGCACACACACATATTACTGTGTGCCTTGGTCATCTAGGACCGGTCCCAAAATGTCTATGGATAGTTCTTCCCACGGATTTGAAGGAGGGTCAAACTTCCCTATCGCTGGCCTCAAAGGTTTTAATGTCTTGTCCGCCCGTTGACATTGTGGACACTCTCTGACATGCCTTTCAGCCCTTATGTCCATGCCTGGCCACCAGTAATTTTGTTTTGCTCTTGCCTTGAGTTTCCCTATGCCCAGGTGTCCCTCATGTAGCAAGTCCACAAGTTTTGAGGTGAGGTTCCTTGGGGGGATCACCTTATCTCCCCTGTACATGAAGACCCCTTTGTCTCCTATCGACAGTTCTTCCCGCACTTCAAAGTACGGCTTGAGGCTCGCCCTCACATTTCTTTTGTCCGGCCATCCTTGTACAATGTGCCCTTTCACTTCCTTCATGTCGATGTCCTCTTCGTATGACTCTGTCCATTCTTGTAGACTGATTAGTTTCTCTTGGTCTTCTATAAGAGCTACCAACTCCCCACTGCCGGCAGGGTCTTCCTCTCCTAGCTCCATGGCAGCTGCCCTGCTCAGGTAATCCGCTACTCGGTTCCGGTTCCCGGGAATGTACTCCACGTCGTACCTGAACTCGAGTAACTTTAGAGACATTTTGGATATCCTGGGAGTGGCACTGGCGTGTCCGCTCGACGTTAGCACCTTCACCAACGGCTTGTGATCTGTTTTGAGTAGAAAGCGTGTTCCCCACAGAAATTGCCGGAATCTCGCCATGGCCCATACGACCGCCAGCATCTCCTTCTCAATCACACTGTATTTGCTCTCCGTATCTGTCAATGCTCTGGATGCAAAGCTGATGGTCTCCATTTCCCCTCTTCCTCTGTCTTGCATGAGTACAGCGCCCAGGCCCTTGTCGCTGGCATCTGTCGTCAGTACGGTGGTGCCTTGTGGGTCGTAACCCTTGAGGGGAACAGCTCCTGTAACGTCCTTTTTGATAGTTTCGAACTCTGCTTGGGCTTCTGGTGTCCACTGGAACACTGTGCTTTCCCTGGTCAACAGCCTCAAGTTGTGGGTCTTGGAAGCGAAGTGTACCACAAACTTGCTGTAGTACTCCGCCATCCCCAGGAACGACCTGACCTCTTCCTTGTTCTTGGGCGGCGGTGCTTCAGCGATGGCTTTAACGTTTTCCAACTTGGGGGTAACACCCTGTTGTCTGATCTCGTGTCCTAGGTACGTTACCGACTGCAGTCCCAACCGACACTTCGTCCACTCCGCCGTAAGGCCTTTTTTTCTCTAGTGTTTTCAACACTTTTCCCAGCTTCTGATCGTGATCCTGCTTGTCTCGCCCCATCACCAGGATGTCATCCTGGAAATACTGGACGTCCTTGCAGTCTCTGAATAGTTGGTGCATCATTTTCTGGAAGACTGCAGCCGCCGAGGCCAGCCCAAAAGGCATTCGACAGAACTGGTAACATCCAAACGGAGTGATGAAGGATGTGAGACGTTTGCTGTCCGGGTGAAGTGCGATTTGGTGATAGGCCGAGGTCAAGTCGATAGTGGAGTACCACTGTACCCCCCTGGTCTTGGCCAACATCTCTTCAATTCTGGGGAGGGGAAATTTCTCCACAACAATATTCTTATTCAGTTCTCTCAGATCCACACAGAGCCGGACCTTCCCATTTGGCTTCATTACGACCACCAAAGGCGCCAACCATTCTGCACAGGTTATCGGCTCTATTATTCCCTTCTTTTCCAACTCCTGGAGTTCACTCTGGACTGCTTCTCTTACCGCAATCGGCACATTCCTCACTTTGTGAGCTACCGGGATGGCCCCTTCCTTGAGCACGATCTTGTGTTGGAAGTTTTCCATCCGTCCCACCGTGCCTCCAAACACTTTCGGGTAGTTCTCCTTCCACTTGTTCAAGTCCGGCCATTCCTCTTGCTCTGTGAGTAATATTTGCTCCTTTCCTCCTGGATCCAGTTTTATTCCTAGGTCGCCCTGGTCTAGCCATCCCAGGACCGAGGGTCCCTTTTCTGCGATGTACAGCTTGCACCATGCTGAGCGGCCCCTGAATTCGAACAATAGGCGGCGGAACCCCACCATTGGAATGCGGTCGCCATTGTAAGTGACCGTTCGAATGTCTAGCTTTTCCAACTCCGGTCCCAACTTGGGTCTGAACGTTTCTTCCCACACTGCCCGTTGGATGATGGTAAAGGGGGATCCTGTGTCTGCCACCACAGTGATGGTGATTCCACCCATAGACATGTCCAGAATGGGTTTTGTGGATTTCCTCCCTTCTACGCTCATTACCTGGTCGTATATGCATAGGACAGTGACCACCTCTTCCTCTGCAACCTCCTCCAGATCTTCTTCGCCTTGATCGACGCATTTCACCGTTTCCTTGGGATGTTTCTTCCTACACACCTTCTCATAGTGGCCTAAGATACCACAGTGTAGGCACTTGGCTCGGAACGCGGGACATCTTCTATCGCGTGCGTCGTGGGACCAACTGCCACATCTGTAGCATGATTTCTTGCCGTCATTGCCTGTTTGCTTCCCTTGCCATCTGCTGGTTCCTTTGGTTGCTGGGTCTTTGCCTCTCTGGTCTTTACGGTGGTCTCCCTCTTGTATCCTGTTCACCATCGTTGGGGTGGTTACATCTTTCTTGGTTGCCATAGCGCACCTCCTTGCGAGTTCCGCCCTTTTTACGATGACCATTACATCTTTGAGTGTGGTGTCGCCGCTCGCCCACAACTTGTCTTGGACATTTGTGCTCGTAGTGTGCATCACGATCTGGTCCTTTATGAATTCGTCCTCCCACAGTGCGTATTTACACGGGGCCGCCAGCTTCCTCAAGGCCCCTACGTATTCCTCTATGGTTTCTCCAGCCCGTTGTTTCCTTTGCTGGAAGTTAAACCTGTCCACTGACACACAGATGGTGGGACAGTACCGTTCATCCAGATCTTCCAATGCATGGGCATAGACATCCTTATCCGTGTCCTCTCTCTTCTTGGGCACCAGACTCTTGTAAATCCTGAGACCCTCCGGTCCCAGGTTCAGCAACAGGATACGTTTCTTTCTTTGGGGGGTGAATGTTTCTTCATTTTCATCCTCCAGGACCCCTATGAAATTATCGATATATTCTTTCCAATCTTCCCACTTCATCAGGGGGTCCCCAGGTTTCGGTAGGAATTGCACTGGTGCAATTGCATAGCCTGCCGGTGTGCTCATTCTCACCTCCCTGATCGCTGTCGCTTTGACGTCCTTGCTGGTGGGGCTCCCTGGGGCGCTGTCCTTCGCTTCTGTATTGGCGCCCTCCTGGGGACTCCTATTGCTGGTCCCCACTTCCTCCCCTTTGGTAGCCAGCGCTGTTCCTACCTTCCGCGGTGTGGTGGGAAGGTCTGCGCGGTGGTTTATCTTCTGCGGGGTGCGGTGCTGCCTGTCCGGCCACTTCGCCGCCCCTCCGGTGGTTGTGGCTCTGCCACGCTCCTCAACCTGTCATTCCTTGGTGGACTCAGCCGTGCCCCCTTGTGCTCTCCTCACTCTGGCCTTGAGGGGCTGCTCGACGCTGTGTTCAGGTGGTCAGGGAGTTGCCTACCCTGCTGCTGCCCACGTGGTGGAGGGTTCGATTGTTCCTCTACTGAATTGGCCAGCTGGAGCCTCCCGACCTCGTCGCCACTGTAATGTCGGTGCCTGCAATAATATGCACGATACTGTTTGTGGGTTTATTAAGTATTTATTAATCAAGTATTAATATTGCTGAGGAGCGCCGGCCGGCGCTTCCGATCATTGCCTTGTCTCGGCGCGCACTGGGGATGCGCGCGCAGCTCGCCAACATGGCCGCCGCACGTCACGTCTACGTGACGTGCATAAACTAGAATGCGTATGCTACAAGGCCCTGTCCCTAAAGCCCTATAATTGCACTGAACCTACCAACTGCCCCACTGTGCATATCTTCATTTTCACACAGTTACAAAAATACATCAGAATAGCGCAATATATGAGCAAATTTATTACGGACGAAAAATACCACCACTCCTGAGTCCATAATCCACTGAAGTAATTCCCCTTGGCGAAAAGCCCGCCCACAAGCTCAAGGAAAGGCCCTGAAAGTGTAGATTAGTACGAGACAGAATACAACCCCTCCGCGGTAATCAACTTGCCAGCAATGGCCATATCTTTAGAAGTAAACAGTAGATATATGGCTGTGGAAGGATTACAAAAAAAATTGCTTTGGAAGGCAGAACTCAAGAGAATCACTCCCTGACACACCGGGAACTGAGTTCAGTGCACATTCACCTCATTGGCTCAAGTTTGGCAGTTTACAATTAGGTGAATACATAATTAAATAGAGACTAGTACTTTAGACTGTATGCATGCTAGTACTGTTCATTGTTGTTTCTACAACTAACCAGGACTACAAACTGGGTAATAGGGAAAACATTTTTTAACTTCTGGCTCTAGGATAGATCTCCTATGTGCTTCCTTGTAAGACCCTGGGGACCCCATCCTGGGGTGCCCTAAGTCTGTGAGTCCCGTAATGGCTGCAGGCAACATTTTTTTCATATTGCTGATAGCAATCACAGCGCTCGCTTAAGCAAAAGTCTGACTCCCATGGGAGTGAATTAGCCCCAGGGAAAAAAAGCCTCTGGGCTAATGAGAACACTTCATTTTTTAGAATTGGGTTTGAGGGACTTCTATTAGAGTTCTTAGTACCCAATCACCACAATATTTATATTTTTTAAACATTAAAACCTCAAAAAGTGCTGAACGGATTTACACCAAGTCACAAAAAGCACAATCTGCATACCAAGATCTAGTGGCCTGCCAAATTTTGTGTAATTCCATTCAGCAGTGTTTCCTGTAGCCTTGTCTACAGAAGTCTATGAAAAAAGAATGGGAATTTTGCATTTTGGGACCCCCCTTTTTTCTCAGCCCACTTTTTACAGATCCCATGGAGATTTGTGGGAGAGAGAGAGAGAGAGAGGGAGAGAGAGATAGGATGTAGTGTATGTGAAAGGTAGGACATGTACAGGTGTGTGTAACATGTCCTGATAGTGAAATACAGCCAATTTCGTTTTTCACCATTGAAATGCTATCTTGCCCCATAGGACAGAATGGGGAATAATAACTAACATTTTACAAGCAAATCTTCCCATTGGGATAAGATAGAAAAATTGAGTTTGGTATCCATGAACTCAGTATTTAATAACACATCTTTTAGTGAAGATGAGTTTTAAATTGTGTGTTTGAAAATGCCACTTTTAAATAGTGGCTATTTCTTGTCCAACCATCCTGTGCGCCTCTGCCTGTTTGTGGATTGAATGTCTGGCTTTGGAGTGACAGGGGCTGGGGAGGTGCAGTGGCTCCACGAGTCTGGATGAGTCAGCACTAGGCTGGATTGGCATGAACTGCATTTAGAGTGGTGGGAAGAGTAGCACCTGTACCTGAATAGGGATGTGCCGGCCTTCTACATTGCTGGCTCTGCCCCCCTGTGGTGTGTCTATAGCCAGGGCCAACACAAACAATGGATGTTGTTGTGCACTTGCAGAGTGCCCCACAGAACTGGTTTGAACTGGGCTCAGAGCCCCTTGCACAAAGAGAACAAAGACAATTTGGGTATAGGTATCAGACCCAAAACACCAGACCTTAGATATTTCCTGGAATGCAAGAGGAACCTTTGTCAAGGAGAAGAGCTGGAGAGACTGAGCAGAAGTACTGCCCTTGCTGTGTGTCTGGGGTTGGCCTGCAGTTGCTGTTTCTGCCAAGGATAGGAGAAGGACTGTGCTGTACGCTGTGTCCCCTGCTTTGAGGAATTCTCCAAGGGCCTGCAGTGTGCTGGCCTGATTTACTGAAGTCTCAGGGACACAAATACTTCACCCCTAGCTTCACCCCCAGCTCCCCTGAATCCGCTGCTGTGATTTCTAGTCTGCCAGTTTTAGGTCTCTGAAGGATATTGCTGCTGTTTGGCAGTTGGAAGAAAGAAGAAACATGAAGAACTGCTAAAATCGACGCTTCAGGGGGTCGCGGCTGAAGAGGACCGATGCAGCGCCACCCGATGCCGCCGCATCGATCGCCAAAGCATTCCGGATTTCCATGCCTGTGCGGCACGCTTTACCAACGCATCACCTGCGAACCAGAACCGTCATGAAAAATCGACACATCACTCCCCCATAGAGACCAGATTTTACGCAACTCGTCCTCCGCGTGCTGCAGAACTGTTGCATTGCCTTCCCAAGGTCTCAGGAGGGTTGTGGAACTTTGACTCATCTACAGGTACTTTGGTGAAAAGTCACTCCTTCATAGTTTTCTCTGGTACAAGTTCTTGAAACCTTTTTAAAGTCATATTTTTAACGGTGTATTTTTGATTTTGTTTTTTTTGGTCTTGTTTAGTTTGGATAAAGACACTTTATTTTCCTAAACAGGTGTGGTGTCCTTTTGTGGTGTTATCACTGTGTTACTGTGAGTGTTGGTACAGATGGTTTACACATTGCTTTTGGGAAAAGCCTGTTGACTCGTGCCAAGCTACCGAGGGGGTGAGCAGGGGTTATCTAAATTGTTTATACATCTTACCCTGACTAGAAGCAAGGGTTCCTATTTGGACAAAGGTACCTACCTCTGCCAACTAGAGACCCCCATTTCTAACAGTAATCTAGTACTGACTTACAAAATAGGGTTTGCAAGTCAGTATTAGGAAGGAGTGTTGAGGGCATCCCTTCCTAATAGCGAGTCACAGGGGTATGTATAAATATTTTGTAACTGGAATGTGGTTGCAAAGCTTTCTAATTTTAAAGAAAAAAGTTTAAATTTTTCTTTTTTAAATGCATCCCAATTTCCTTTAAGGAAACGGGCTACATTAAAAAAATTGATTTATTTAAAAAGTAATCACAGACATGGTGGTCTGCAGGCTACCATCCCTGTGATTACAGGCCAATTTCCATGGGTCGCAAAGTGTGACCTGACTCATGAATAATGATGAGGTAGGTCAATTGCGAACCCATTGGGAATCGCAAACAGTGTCTGAGACACCGTTGTACATCGCAATTTGTGAGTTTCTAATAGCAAGTCGCAAAAAGTTGCAATTAGGAACTCACATTTATTTTTCTTCGATCATGTGGCCCATTGATATATATTTATATATTACAATTCAAAGTGCTCCCAAACTTATGGTCATGTCTGTTGGTGGAGCTGCCAACACACACTCCCCTTTACTTAATGGTGTTCATGACCTATATGTGGTTGAAATGCTCTGTGATCCATTTTCACACTAGACTGACTAGTAGGAGCAGCCTGCGTGCCTAAATGCACATATTTGTATCTGAAAGTAAAGGTATATCTGGGAAGCTTCTAAGTTTCAGGTTGAGAGCAGTTACTTTATATAGAACACTCTACAACACCACCCACACTCTAGCACTACTTACCTCAACATCTTTTGCTATCATAGTTTTTAAGCATAGGATTAGCTAATGACACCCATGGTTAGCTGAAAAATAAATAAAAGTTCTTGACACATGTTTTGCTCTTGCACTATGACATTTACTATAATATACATGTAATGAGCATTAACTAATGTATTTAACATTACTGATAAATAAATGAGCCTGTGAGATCAAATCATATCTGTTATTTGTGATCAGAATTGATTATTATTGAAGATTTCTCAATTGGTATTCCATGAGAATTTGCTTTTACATGTATATAATATCCTTATGCTACATATTACTATTATAAATTTGCATCTGAGGTGAATATAACCATTAGAGAATTTTACTTATGACATAAATCATGGTTCAAATCACTAAGTATATCTTTTATTTCATTTGAATCAAAGACAGGTCCACCCTTGCAATCGTGTATTCATTCAAAACGTTTTTTTCAATCATTCATGGTAAAGTACAATACTGTAAAACGATGCATTGTAAAGATGCAACGCATTGTATTACATGTGATGTTTTTTAACATACCCCATCCACGCTGCATGTAAGCGTTGTCTTTCACATTACTCTCCTAAAAAGGGGCAAATGATGCCTTTCTCAACAACCTCCTTTTAAGAGTAGAAATGTGCTCCAATTTAAAAATATACATAGTCCCTTTAAATGTCTTTGGGCTCCTGCCCAAACGCTTGGGCCTAAAAAAAAATGGGAGATTCCTTTCCGTCTACTGACCAGCTCTTTCGACAGAGACCTCTATAAAGCTCGCTGTTGTTGGTGCTGAGTCCTGCCTGCTGCCACTTGATAGGGATCCTGGCTTAAAGACCCCGCTGAAGCTCTGCCGGCCTGACTTCACACCTGAACATGGGCTTCTATGGGAATTCACAATGGCATATTATCAAGCCCATTATTGCTGCTTCAGCGTCAGTTTTCTGCCGCTAAAGCGGCGATAATTTTAACGCCGTCTCTTGATAATATGCCCGTAGGAACTCAGATTTAACATTTCTATGGTACTTTGTTTTTAAAAAGGAACATGTGTTTATTACGACTTTGTTTCTTATTGTTTCTATGCACTGTAAACAATCAGCAAGATCACAATTTTAAAGGTTTAACAAGCCATAACAAATTGATTCAATGTTAGTGGAATAATTGAGATAATCCACCTCACACTGCGGTGTTCACAACTGGGTAGCATTCATAAAAGAAACATGTTTGTGAATATTGCTGAATCTATTGTATATTTAGAGTGATAGCATCAGTACTGTGATGTGTTTTCACACTTTCAGGATTGTTTCAGTGTCTGTGATCAATTAGTCACCACAAATAGTATATGACCACTAAAACAAGGGTCCACAGGTTTTATTTCTATGTTGGGATGCATGAATTTTCCAATGTGCATTTTATACTGTTTTCATTTGTTCTACTGTATCTATAGCTCTGTGTCAAGAGAAATTAATAAAATGTGTGCAGTCTTAAAACTCTCAAATCTGGTTGCAGATTGACATCATTATTGCAACTGGGACCATTGTGTTGTATTTTAACCAAAACTCAACTCTACACCATCTCCTTTGAGCTACACCTTGACTGCTCATCTACCTGTATAGCTAAAGATTGTTGGAGAGCAAACGTTTCACTACTGACAGAGTATCTAGTTCCTGGCTGATGGAAAACACCAGCTCTCTCACAATTTATGATTATTCTGAGTTATAGTCGTCCTAATCCCTGTCCTGACATATGAGGCTATGTCTCCTGTTGCGACAGAATTCGCCCCGAAAAAAGAACTTTCCCTGGCCAAGCCCCTTCCACCTGACTCCGGAAAGAATACTTCCAATAATTCATATAAGAATGACCCTGGACATGAACCTCCTGATAATATCGAGTTATGTAAGCAGATTGAACTATCAATACATATATGTAGAACACGTATCTCTACCCCAGGGAGGGATTGGGACAAATTCAAGCAGTGCTCTAAACACTGCTTGAGCTCTTTCCAATTCAAGGAACTGGGATATTCCAAAACCGTCCAAAGACCCCGAGCTGAGAGTTTCCCTTGAGTGACCTTCCGCTCCAGACTGCTTGGATCCAAAATGATTGTCACAGGAATGAAGAAGGTAGCAAGATTCCTTTGTTGAGGTTGATTTTTGTGAATAATGTTTGGCAACACTGGTACCAGGGTCTCATAGTTCTGGGAAGTCAGATTCTAGAATTGAAGAAGGTGATATAACAGATAGTAAATGTTAGACCTAAGACCATAGAATGGTCTCCCCCCCCAACATTTTGCTTGCCTTCCTCCATTATTTATCGGGCCTCATGCACTATACCACTGCTAAGTGCCTGTGCTCTCTCCTCTAAACATGATATCATTGACTCATACGCAATTGGCAAACTTATATGTCCCTAGTAAATTGTACTACATGTGCCCAGGGCCCGTAAATTACCTGGCATAATGCAACACATTTTGTTGTAGTAGTATATCATTATTTTGTCATTTTTAAACTTGGTAACACTGTCTGGGCATTGGTTGCACCTCATTAGTGCCATTTTAGAACCGATATAAAAGTGACAAGTCCAGCTTTGCAAAGGACCTTTCACAGTGAGACAACATGTGTTGCTGCATTTTAAGTAAATATTGAACCATTTGAGCTAGAAACAAAATATTTTTTTGCTAAAATCTGCAGAATGTTCAGTAGATGATGGATTATGTTCTAGTGTGGCGAATCTATATTTATGCAACAATCGCTGCGGCCGCACAAACACATAATTTTAGTGGGCCTGCTATAAGTCACCTCTAAGGTAGCCCCTGGGTAACTAAGAGGGCAAGGTGCAAAGTATTTAAAAGGGAGGACATGTACTTTTAATTTCTGCATGCCCTGGTAGTGGCAAACTCTTAAATTAATTTTTCACAACTGCATGGCCTATCTCTCCCATAGGATAACATTGGGATTTCCTTATCCCATCTTTTAAGTGTAATTCCTAATTGTGAAGAGATAGATGTTTCAAATTCGGTGTCCCTGGGCTCACAATGTAAAATCACAACTAATAGTGAAGTTGTATTTTAAATTGGAAGCCTAAAAATGCCACTTTAAAAAGTTACATTTTCTTACTTTAGCCATTCTCTGCCTGCTGTCTGTCTCTGAATACACATCTGGGGTGGATGACAGCTGGGCTATGTGCATTCCCTCGAGACAGCCACAGACAAAGGGAGATTAGGTGTGACTGATGGACCGTCTACATACTGATGGGCCATCCTAGGCATGATGGGAGGGAGGGGCTTACACAGCCTTACACTTACACCTGAATAGGCTGTGTCCTGCCCCACACAATGGGGTACATACCCCCTGTAATGAGTCTGGAGCCAGGGCAGGAAGGGAGGAATTCAGTGTGCTTCAAGCCTTCTTTGAAGTCTCCCCCACTTCATAGGCTCTACAATGTTAATGTGCATGTTAATTTGATAGATTTATAGAGCACACTGTTCCCGTTAGGTGTCCTGGCACTAACTTAGTCTGTTCGGTGAAGAAGGCAAATATCTTAGGGCCTGAGTTGCTGAAAAGCCACGTTTTCAACACCCCTCTAGATTTTTGCAAATAGGTAGCTAGACAGATCGATAATGGAAGCTTGTTCCAAATTGCTACAGTTTCTGAGTAAAAACTTCTTCTGACTCAGTTTATTCTATTAAATTTTGGTACCACCAAAGTCCTAGAATTAGAGGATCTAAGTGGTCTGTTAGGCGAGTACCATCTACATTTCTGACCAGGATATTTTGGTCCCTGATTGTGCAAGGCTTTATCCACGAATCACAGAGCCTTAAATTGAAAACTCTCTTTTCCTGGCAGCCAATGTAACTGTTTGATGATCTTCCTCATCAAGATATGTTAAGGGGTGCGTGTAAGAACTCTTGCCGCTGTGTTTTGCACTACCTGTAGTATTTTAAGGTATTGTAGCCCAAGATTTAGGTAAAGACCATTACAATAATCTAATCTGGCCACCACCAAAGCCAATATAACCATCTTTTGGGAGGTTACCGGAATGAATGCTAAGATCTTTTTGATTTTTCTTAGGATAAAAAATGTAGCGGATGTCAGAGCATTGATCTGATTGGCAAAAGAGAGCTTACTATCTATAATGACACCTAGATTATCTGCCTTTTTGACCGGCTTTGGCAGGTCTCTCAAGTCCCCTAGCCACAAGCTCGGGGACCAAAATGAAGGATCAGTACCAAAAAGCACCACCTCTTTCTCAATAGAGTTCAACTTTAAGCTTGCGTTACCTAAAGGACTATGTGAGGTGGGACCATTAGGCAGAGTGGGCTCCACATCATTAAACCTGTGTCTGCCCAGATCATTAAAGATACTTTCAACTTTATGCACAACTGCAAGGCAATCTTGTTACACAAAGACTGAGTTGTCATAACCTCAAGGGTATGTGGCATAGCAAGGAACAGAACAGTATTAAAAAGTTTCTTTGGAGGAGTTTTTGGCGCTTTCTAGTTTTTTGGGTGAAGTACTTGTTTTTTTCTCTAATTATCATTTCTTTATAGTTGGTAAGACTTTCTTTATATTTTTGCCTATCTACTGCACCACAGGCCGAACTCAAAACACGTTACTGTTTTTTTCTTTCGTAATTTGTACTCTTTCAACCTATCCGAGTACCAAGGGGCTGTAGGACGGCTGCACCAAGAACGTGATGATGCAATCGGAGCTAAAAGAAAGGCATTTGCCTCCAACCAGTAGTTAAAATTACTAACTTTTCTGTCTACATCATCTGCATAATCTTGTTGGGTACTAGCTAGCTGTGATTTCAATTCATGTTGATTAATTCTGTTCTAAGTTCTCTCAGATCTATTTCGTAACATGCCACTTATTTGAGGGACGCTTCCTGAGAGTGCAATTTTTTTTAAATGACCGAATGATTGGACCAGGTAGGTGGCAGAATATCCTTTATTAAAAGGTATGGATTGTTTGAAAAAATTACATCAAGCGTATGGCCGGCCAGATGAGTGGGTTTCTTCACCTGCTGTGATAGGCTGAACTCTCCATAAGGTCAAGAAGGCCAGCTGTTTCGGCCTCTAAATTGGCTTGCAGATGGAAATTAAAGTCTTCCAGCACCATGAAATTAGAGGCGGCTTGTTTTTTCAGTTTATTCTTTAAAAAATCCATATCTTGACTTCTACTCATTGCATCTTTGTCAGTTTGGTCTTGTTTTATTTATAGAATTATTCTCTATTTTCTAACCTGACAGGGGGTGTTATGGGGTGTTTTCACTGTGTTGCTGTTTGAAGTGTTGCAGAAATACTTTACTCATTGCCTCTTAAGATAAGCCTGACCACTCCATGCCAAGCTACCATAGGGAGTGCACAGTATAATTTAGGTTGTGTTGTGACTTACCCTGACTAGGATTGTGGGTGCACATGCATCAAAATAGTAAATAGTGATTCTTTAATTGCGATTTTTAAGGAATCACAATTAAAGAATTGCTATTGCCTATGCATGTAGGAATCACAAAAAAATGCGGTTCCTACACATTCCTTAATTGCGACTCACAAATTGCGAGGCGCAATTAAGGAATTGCTTCCCATGCATTCATATGGGGCTAGAGGCCCATAGGAATGAATGGAAATTGCATGCGCAATTTGCGAGTACCCAATTGGTACTCGCATATTGCGCATGCAATTTCAAGAGTGCAAGGGTGCCAAAAGGACACCCAGCTGCACCCCTGAAATTTCAATTTATCCACATGTTGCACACACATATGCCCAAAGGGCATGTGTGTGTGTAACATGGGACTTTGAAAAATGCACTTTAGTGCATTTTTCAAAGAAATCACAAATTACCATCGACTTGTGATTGATGGTAATTTGCGATTCCTATTTGCGAAATCACAACATTTTACTGGTTAATGCATTGCAATCCTTAAATGCAATCGCAATTTAAGTAATCACACATTTTGCGATTTGTGCATTTGATATGATGCATCCCAAATGCAAAAATACCAGTCGCAAAGGGGCAGATTCTGAAAATCTGCCCGTTTGCGACCGGATTTTCCATGATGCATGTGGCCCATGGTTCCTTCTGGACAGAGTGTATACCTCTGGCAACCAGAAGTCCAATTTCTAACAGTAAAGGTGATGACGAGACCATGGAATCAACAACAGAACCAACCATTGGCATGCTAGACCTTAAAGAATCTTCAAAAGAGTGCTTAATTTCGACTGAAGCTTGTCTTGATGAACTGGAGGCGGAAACACCCTGTCCACCGCAGTGTTGAACAGGGCTATGAGATACTTGAGAAGACTCAAGGTGTGATTTTGCCTAGTTTATCAGCCAGCCATGCTCTGTCAGTGTCTCACACACCAATTGGACTGTCTCTTGGCCCTTTAGAAGAGAAGAGGCAGAAATTAACCAGTCGTCCAGGTATCGGAAAACCATCAATCCTCAGGAATGAAGATTACCCACCACAGGTGCCAAAGTCTTGGCAAACACTCTAGGAGCTGGGTCCAAATCAAAAGGAAAAACACCGAACTGATAGTGCTGACCTATAGCATCAAATCTTAAATAGAAATGGGGCACATAGGTATATGCAAATAGGCATCCATTATATCAGTAGAAGCTAGGAACATTCCTGGGAAAATCAAAGGTAATCTGTCTTTGAGACTCACCATCTTGAACCGCTGTTGCTTTCAGGGCGAGACAGGATGGAATTCCCTTGTTTGCTTTGGAACTATGCACATGATTGAATAGTAACCTTAGTCTTCTTCCCCCAGAGTTACTGGAATAACACCCTTGTTCCTAGTAGATCCTGGATTCGCCTCTTGAGAGGTTGCCATTTCCATGGATTTCCTGGATTAGGTTTAAAAAAACTCTTCATGAGAGGTGAAAACTCGATTCTGTAACTGTGTTGTACATAATTCAGAAACTACGCATCTGAGACGTCCTTCTGCTAAATGTATCCAAATGCCTGGATCCGACCTCGCACCACCTGAGAATATTCAGGATTTAGATGAGGCTGGTGCAACTGGAGGGGTAGCTGACTGCTACTGGATGTTTTTTAAGCAGTGACCACTCCAGCCATGGCCCCTAGCACGAAAGGGCTGATTACCCCCTCTAGAAGAAGTGGATTGTTCAAAACCTCTACGTTACCTAAAAACCCTTCCCCTAGTAGGAGGTTTCACTTGAGTCAACACTTTATAGTCCTCTGCTGATTTCTTCATGATGGCATCCAGCTAAGCTTCAAAATAACTTGGACCGAGTAAAGGGAAGATGACTTATTAGAGATTTCTGGGCTTCATCCAGTTTCCATGACCTCATCCAAATGTGATGCCTCGCTGATGTAGAAGAACCTGCTGATGCAGCTCCTGCTGATCAGGAGTCAAAGGTGATATCAGAGAGGAACCGTACCTGCTGTTCCATAAATGTCAATCTAGAATTGATGTGCTCCATCTTATCAATCTCTACCACCAAGGAATGAAAGTCCTGAATCAAACATTGTACAGCAAAGGTGGCATATGCCTCTGCCCTGATACCGAAATTGGGCACAGAAAAGAATCTTTTGATTGCTGCTTTCACCTTTTTATCCACCTGGTCCTCTGGAGAGGCGTCCTCTGAAATAATGGACCTGCTAGATTCAAGGCCAGACATTATGAAGTCTACTTTCACTGAAGAAGGAAATCAGAGAGCCCTTGCAAGGGGTAAGATTTTGCTACAAATTGTGGAAAATACGTTTTTCAGCATCTGGCTAGTCTCTGGACAATAATCCTTTGATTGCCTTGTGAGCAGGTAAAGATTCTGATTCTTTTCTCTGATATTGCAAAACAAAGCCCTTCTCCTCCAAGGAGCTGAGAAGTCTATGAAGAAAAGATTCTATGGTATGTGAGAAAGGATGGACTTTAAATCTGAACCTTGGTTGTAACAGCCTCGTATTTCTTCATCTCCTGATGGATCAGAATCAACATCTGGTGTTCCTTTGGGAAACTTAGCTGGAGGAGAGGGAGCCTCTCTAGCAGCAAAATAAGCTTCAACTGCTTTAAGACCAACTGCTGTAAAATATTGAAGTCTGTGGCTTAAAAAGCCAGGAGCAATAGTTTTTCATCACTTAAACATGGAGGGGAAGGTTCTTTAAATACTCTTCCTACTTTACCCATTTGTAAGCAATGGGTTGTAGTGAGTAGGGCAATAACGCAAGAATGCTGCCATCTTAGAATTGGTAGATGGCGATCTCAATATAATAAGGGAGCAGAAAAAAGGCTACACAAAGCCTTTAACCTTAATAAGCTATGGCCTGCAGCCCCGCTGAACTAAGAATTGGCATCATGGCAGAGGCTTCCTCCTATTCACTTTGCGGAGGAGGTAGTATGCTGTCCACATGACACAAAGAGCATCTATGCTCCAAGTGCCGCAGCTAAAGAAGGCAGTACAACAGCAGTCAATATGACCATCAAATGTAAAGAATTTGTTTTAAACCACTCACCCAGATTCTGTTGGGGGAATCCGTTACAACGGAAAACAAAACAAGAAGTTATGGAATAGGGCCTCTCCTATAAGAATTATAGGAAATATTCTTCATGGAGTAAGGTGGGAGGGCTTTGGCCTGGGAGCTGGGTCAATACTGTAAGGACAGGAGACGTTGCTCAATAAGTCAGGACTGGGAAAGAAAGAAGGAGGAGGAAGGTAATGCTTGGTTGCCACTTTACTTGTATGGATCAAGGAAGGAGTGCAATTAGATAGGTATTTAAATTCAGTTAGTGGTGAAAGTGTTTGAAAATGCTACAAACAGCAATGTTTATCTGTCAAATTATGTGATAATTAAGGAACTATTCATATCACATTCAAATGCACACTAAGATACTCCCCTGATTCCAGATGTAAGTTACAATAAATAGGAAAATGCTATGCAGCATGTACAACAAGCCAGAAACGAACATGCATAAGCCAACCCTTCAATATGTTCTAACATAGAATCCTCAATCAGCTTAAAATTCAAAAGTGTGGCACAAGAGGTGGGAGCCAAGAACAGGTTGCATTCTCTCGCATGAAAATAAAAACCATGTCACATGACCTATTCTTCAGAAAAAATCTGAGAAACCCGACTGAGAACCTAGATAGAGCAATGAATGTCACCTAACAGAGGGACGGCAGCTTTAGTTGACCAATACAAATATTAACCACAGATACCCGATACACTCACCCATGCTGTCTCTATACATTCTTTCCATTACACTGGTTTAATTATTACTGAACTGTTGGTGGACTGCCTACAACAGCCATGTACCCTGGATACACTAACCATCTCAAGTAGCATATCATTGCCAAACGCATAGACCAGGGTTCTCCAAAGTCGGTCCTGGAGGGCCGGATCCATACCGGATTTTTAATATAACTAGATTTATGTATATGGAGATATGCTAAAAATCTGGCATGGATTCGGTCCTCCAGGACCAACACTTGAGAACCCTGATATAGACAGAACAACTGTGCTCGACAGTCTTGCATGGATCTTAAGTGGAGGAGGCATGTTGCCGCTTCACAGTACTCCTGAATAATTAACTACATAACTACATCCACCTTAATGCCCTCTCTCCTTAAGTATTGGGTTGCTGAAAGTCAATCGTGACTGATCACAGAGAGCTGAAAGGACCATTTACAGTTCCGGGAATAACAGTATTGCACAGGCAAATATCTGTAGTGATTAACTATAATTCAAGTCTCACATCAATGTAATGAATGGTAATCATTCTGCTTGTTTTATAATTATCAATATCCTACTCCCATAACATTTACTTTCATAAATACTCCCTAGTCCTTATGGCACACCTTTTGAGATTTTTGATACATATATATGCATACTAAAATAATTCACATAAATATGCTAGCTTTCTGGGAAGCACAGACATGCTTAGTTTTTAGTTTCTAAATAAGATTTTATCAATCTCCAAAATGGAAGCTCAAATATTAATATTATAAGTTTGCCACAATCACAAAAAAACACAGGATCGCACTACAGAACACTCAGTATTCATTCACAAGGCACTGCTTCCGTTTTAAAGTCATCCTGATTTTAAAGTGCTTGGCCTTGGCTTGGCTTACACTCCTCTGACTGCTGTGGAGAATAATGTTAGAAAAAGCAAAAGAAAGTATGCTGACGGACTGCACACAAATGAAATGAAAGGGAAACAAAGGAATACACTTATATTTTGTGCATGTTTTCTAAAAACACATAAACTTGTGTGTGGAAAGTAAACATATTTGTACATGTCACTTTTTGATGATGCCTGGAAGAGAATATGGAAATATAATGTGCACCACCTACATAATGGAAATTCCTACCGATTTCTAAATCATAAGGCTAGATAGCCCTGATGGGATTGAGATTATAAGCGATGCAGAATACAGTGACTGCATTCCTATACTCTGCATGGCATGTGGACCCATGGTACAGAGAAACTCTGGACATGGGAACACTGGAGTCAACTGGAATATGGTTTAGAACACAGAATGAACTAGAGTACGTAACAGGGGATAACACACCTAATCCCATACCTAGACAAAATATTAAGACAGCCTGCTAATACACTCTCTCTAGATTCAGCAGAAGAACAGCTACACAAAGACTTATAAGAAGAGTACACTGCTCCTCTATCACCAGAATGTTCCACTCAAATCTTCTTAAGTGACTCAGCTTAATTATACAGCCATAACAACCACACCCTCCGTGTAACACACCCTTCATTGACAACTCAATTGAATATCATCCCAAATGCATTTGGAAGACAGGCCGCAAGGCATTTCCTCACAGAGCCTGGCCTGTGGAAGATCCCACAACCACAGGAAACTCTGCTGTAAACCCCTAAGAGATTAAGTAATTGGTACTAAACAAACACCACGTTCCATTACACTATAGACAAAAAAAACAGGACTTTGATGTGAATTTCACTTCACTTTGGATTGATTTGAAGAGATGCTTCATTTCAGAGCAAACAAAGGGACTGATTTAGAGTTTGGCAGACAGGGTAATCCACTACAAACATAGGGGCATATTATCAAGGGGGTTTATCTCCGCTTTTTTGGCTTTAAAAGCCAAGAAAGCGGAGATAAAATTATCTCCCTATTACCTAGCTGTCGCTAACAACAGTTAGCGACAGCTAGTAGGAGATAGCGACCATCTTGGGCCCCACTTTGCATGTCAGTGATATTTATCACTAATGACATGCAAAGTGGGCGTGCCAAGATGTTAGCGACTGGAAACAGTCGCTAACATCGCTATCTCCTATTACCAACTTTTGGAGATATTCGCGCTAAGTACGAATATCTCCAAAAGCTAACACCTGCCCTGAGTAGTTCTTAGCCATGTTATCCAATGGGAGGTGGATAACATGGCTAAGAGCATTAGCTCGGTAATGCATGAATATCGCTGACTTTTCAGCGATATTCATGCATTGCGGCAGTTTTTTATCGCATTTGCGATAATACCAAGGTTTATCTGCGATAAAAATTGCCGCAGCTCAGCGGTAAAATTTTGTCTCTAACCAAGCAATAGCGATAATTATCGCTATTGCTTGGTAATATGCCCCATAGTGCCTCATTCACAAAGGGCCTCCTCACTTGTGGTGTAGGCTCTGCTGTTGTGAGGGAGTCGCCACACTGGGGTGGAATCTCTGCAATGAGAATTATCATTGGGGCGATTCTGCCCCTCATGCAGAGGCTCCCCCATGACTATGGGACCTCCACCATGAGTGTGGAGGCCCTTTGTGAATCAAGCCCATATGTCCTCTGCCACTTTGATGGACAGAGTGAAGACGGGCAATATCTGAACAAGGCCATAATTATATCCATGCTTAACCACATGCGCGCTAGCGGTTTTCCCGCTGCGCGCTGCGTTTTTTGAAAAGCCGCGTTATATGACGAGCTCAGCTCGTCATCAGCGTGCGAGCACCGTAACTCATGACGAGCTGAGCTCGTCATGAGTGCCGAAGTGGTTAAAGCTTCATATCGTAAAATGACAAGGGCACAACTGGCAGATGAAGATATATGTCTGTATTTCAGATGTATATTCATCAACCCAAAATGTATTATAACTTTAGGAGTCAATAAGCATTGAAAAAAGAAGAGGCAACTCTGACATATGCAAAGCTGTACGAAGGTTAATAGGTTACAAATGGTAAGTTGATAACACTCAATGTGTTTATTAATGCTCCATCTGCATTAGCCAACAATGCCATAGAAAAGAGCATATAATATAGTGCAAGTAATATTTTGAAAAGTGTGTATAAATTAATGCAAACAGTAGTAGCTGACAGAGGTGATTGTCTGAAGTGTGGCGCGTGCCATGATGTACAGAGCTTGATATTTCTCGGGCATTCTTTCAGCTTCAAGTGATGGCACTAACTGGCAATAAACATCCACACACCTTCTTCCCCATAAATAATGGTGTCCAGGGTACATTTCAAACGGCTGTGTGTGTAGCAAACATATTGTGAACAATGTCTAAGCATATACCTCATAGATAAGGTGCAACAAAGAGAAATTTGCAGGTCACAAATTACATCCACAGGACGCGTTTGGTACCACAGCATTACCTAGTACAAATAACTCACTGTCTTATTTGTACATGAAGCTTAAATCACAGCTGTATTTATCAAGTACAATTTCTGTTCCAAGATAACATGCCATTTATAAATAATGAAGAAGTCCTATATCTCTGTGTGCGGTGAGCTCCAACCTGCAATATTTCACAGGGTTTATTTTCTGCCTTTTCCTGTGTTTTACGGCGCAGACACGACTCTTTCTAGAGCTTGCAGGCTGAAATAAGAGGGGCGCCGGATGGATATGACGGAATCACTCATTTAAAGCTGCACAAAATATCTCTTTCTCAAACAGGTGTCTTCAATCAATCAATCGCAAGCTAACTGCAGCTCATTGACACCTTCAGAGTAGCTCACAGCCTCAAGTTTAATTTTTTAAACACACTGGGTCACATTTTTCATTTAAAGTTAAGAGAAGGCTGTGTTTAGTTTACATTATTTTCTTCAGACTGCAGATTACAGGGCCTTATAATGAGCAGTGCTAGAGTCAGATTTATGGCCCAAGGCAAAGAGGTGAGGAACTGAATCACTGAGGTATTTAACTCTTAAATAAGTCCCTGTCAACTCAACATTGGAGTGCAAGAACAAATGATGTTTCTGAACACTTTTAAATGGTAGAACATTAAAATGAAAAGTTATACTAATAATTATATTATCTTTTCATTTTCATTTTCTCTCATTTCTAAATGTTATATTTACAAACATCAAACCTCTTGCTCCCAGTAACCAGTAGACACAGTGCAATATTTATAATTGAAAAATACAGTCCTCTTTTTTAAATGGGAGAAATATAAAGTGAAGAAAAATATTTCTTTGAAACATTGTCTTGATATTTTTCTCTATTTTCAATGCAGCCACTTATATCTTAATGTTTTATGAAGCATATTTCTTCCCATTACATGTCTCCCATTTAAACAAATGGCTGTATCTTTCTGTTATAAATATGGCTTCTTGTCTACAGGCCACAGGGAGCAAGATGACTGGTGTTGGTAAATGTGGCACTTGGAAAAGGGATAACATTTAAATGATGAGTTTTATGGAATCCATATTACCATAAAGTTAACTATGCAGATCAATTTCTCCCATTTCATAGTTCTGCCTTTACACACAGCAGGTATCTTGCTTTCACTGGCTGGTAGACACAGTGCCATATTTATAACAGAAAAATACAGCTAATATTTTAAGTGGGAGAAAAATGTTCCATATCATGAACATTGTTGCAGAACGTTTTCTGTACTTTAAATTTCTCCCAGTTTAAAAAATGGCCATATGTTTGTATTATACATGTAACGTTGCCACATATGATGAAAGGTATTCCAGTGCCACAAGTACATATGTCATAGGCTCTCAGTCACCCATACACATGTATCCCATTCATACGCACACATGTTCATACATCCCCAAACACTAAAATCTCACTGGCCTACATGGCAGTCCCCTCATAGTGTTCCATGTCAAAGTTTTTTGTTCAAACCATAGTATCTGGTTCAATGGACATTAGGCTTAAAGTCAATTGAAACGGGGCATTAGGCTATCTAGTAGCAAAACACAAATTGCTTAGCCTTTAGTACCTCACAATGATTTTCACTGATCAGAAGTAGCGCTCACTACAGAAATGGTTGGAGACCCATGTTCTAAAAAAAAATCATGAAATGCTGTTACTTATGTTCAGTGTAATGGCGGCACTGTGCATCAATCAGCCCCAGAATACGAGGGAATGTTTCTGCTACTTGATATATTCGAGCTTTTGTCTCATTATCATTTACAGCTTTCTGACTACATTTTTCATGGACAAGATCTTCATTCATAAGGTTCCTAAAATAGAAAGAGACCAAAACATGAGTAATAGCAGCTTGCTCATTATAAAGCGAAAGTGGGAATTCATGAGATGTGAAAAGATGGCTTTTTTAGAAAATGATGCAAGGGTGAATGAAGTAGGCAGTAGATGCTCTGGTATATGGTTTGCTCAGCAAAGAGTGCCTCGCCATTCACTGCGATATGGAAGGTGAAGCCACAAAGATGTTCATACAAATGTCCTGCCACTAAACAATATTTTTTTTGCCTGAAACTGCACTTACGCAGAGATTTGAGGTAATATGATCCTGCAACAGAAAGTGTGCCTGGCATATAAAATGGCTGTCCACAATTTTTGTGTGCTCATCACTTTGGTATTGCAGTAGATCTGTACTTTAATACAGAATTCACAGGTGAAGTACACCACATAATGAAGTGTTTGAATATACCTTGATTTGCCTGGTGACATTGCCTGCCTAAAACCGTTAATCTGCGTTTTGTTGACACACGCTCCACATACAGGACCGTGCACTGTTTAGAATGTTCCCCCAGTAAAGATGTACATTTCATGGAGCTTCCAAGCACACCCTCTGAGGGTTCATCTGTTGTGATGTCACAAAGTCCTTCCCAGCCATTCTCGGCTCACTCCTACCCACCCACAACTTCAATAAATCATACTGCGAGGCACAGTCTGCATAACATTATCAAATCTACTATTGGGCTACTGTTGTTTTCAACACAGCCTTATCATTTCTCACACCTCACTACTGTTATTATTCAAGAACACTTAATAATCGTAGTATTCAACCCTGAAGTAATTTTAGAGACTTTAATGCTCATGCATGTCCATTATAAATTTAAAAAAAAATAGAAAACACATTATTAAAAGGGTTCTTTAGAGGGAGAGCAAACTAGTATAATCCTGTCTGAAATATGCACAATAACACTGGCACTCAGAAAAGTCACTAGCGCTAAACACAGGCATGGGTTTCTTTGGTTAGTCATCAACACAAGTATTCCAAACACAGTGCACAGTAAAATCCTCTCATCAGTCAAGAGTTCATTTTCTATCAAGCACAACGTCAAGAAGCCCTCGAAAGATAAAGTTGGCTCATGCTTCTGCATAAAGGTCTGATGAGTTTCTCTACTTAACCGCCAAGGAAATAATATATGAACAGGAATACACCTCCCTGGTACTACTGGAATTCGGATCAGTTGTCACTTAGCAAGCGATGTGTCAGTGAGTTGAAGCTCAGGCCAATACAACTATGCATTTAAAATCCATTGCTGGAGACATTAAGCCATGCCAGTGTTCAGAGAGGGGCAACTGCCCTTAAATAGCACATTAAAGCAATGATGAATCAGTGTCTTACCCCATAGCTCTGCAAAAAAGACTGTGTAATAAAATGTGTACCAGTTCTAGGTAACATTCACCTGGTCTTAACGTTATGCCTCATTGCCAAGATTTAAAAAAAAAAAAAAAGAATTCCCCAACAATCCCACTTCGAAAACTACTTCTTCCATGGCTGACACTCAGTTCCCAAATCTTATGGATGAGGCTTTGATGACGTGTAATTTGGGCATGGCAAGGTGGCATCTGTGGTCGAAATCGAGCTGTCTGGTACATTTAACGCCATTTGCCTAGCACAATGATAAGGATTTTTTGTGGGACAGACTGAGCTGAACTGGTTTGCTGTATTTAGGACGAGATGATCTTTGTGGACTCACCCTGTGAATGTTAGCACTCACATACTGACAACGTCAAAGGGTATGCGGAGACCAGCACCTTGGCTAATGTCATGGTTGGCTGAGAATATGCATGAACATATGTCTCTAAAGGTGGTTACCATATGCATGTGTTGTTAATCATGCTAAGCAGAGCTTGATGAAGCTCACAATTCTCAAATTAAACCAGAATTGAGGTTGTCTACAACTAGTTATCCCTGACCTACCTACCATCTGAGATAAAAGCACACTATGGGTATATTTACAAATATCTTACAGACTTCTAAGGAGACGGGCACCGAGGATCTAAAATCACACCTGGTTGCCAATATTGGGCACAGCAGGATCATTCCTGCTGGTGTTGCACTGGATTATCAGCAGGAAACACCACATGCAATTCATGTGCAAGGGTCAGTTTAAAAAGTGGGCTTGAGGAGAGGATATGATTGAATAAACTATGGCAACAACTTTAACCACATTACGGATAAAACGTAGTGAAGATTAACTTTTACAACGTCTCTCTTAATACTATTTTCCACCAGTGGTACCACAATCTTTACCCCAACCTTTTTGCATCATATAACTTAGCAGAGCTCCTGCTATTTGACCGGCGGTTTAAGAGTCAGACCTTTCCACGTACCTACCTGTGTTCCCAACACGGCATTCTGGTGATAAGGGTAGTGTTTGAGTAGTGACTGGTAAAAACGTTCCATCTCAAACATGCAAGTTTCAAATAGACACTGCCCAAGGCATGGCTCACTCGGCTTAAATTGTCAATTTTGAGGCATGAAATTTAAATAGATCTTTTCTTCGACAGGAACATATTGAAGAATCTAAAGGCATCAATAATAGGGAAACAAGAGTTTTATGACCTCAGATCCCTGTCACCTGTATAGCAGAGACCGCCCCCGAATGGGGCTTCGAGGGCCGGCGCCATAATGGCCGCCAGAGTCTGACAAGGAACTGGTTTGCTCTGCCGAGAAGTGCCTGAGGCAGAGTGGGGAGCGCTACCCGCGCTGGAAACTGGCGTGAGTGGCGCCAGGTCAAAGGACCAATGGGGGCCGATATGAGGATTCGGATCCCACAATCAGGGCCCCCCCTCCTCCATCCAAATACAACGGCCAAAAGAGGAAGGGGGATATAAGGCAACCAACACCCCTAATGCAACTCACTTCTACATCATGGAGCTGGGGGAGCGGCACCAAAAATCTCAAATTTCGAATCACGGGGCAGTACCCTACGGCATCCTACTACATCAAAGCATCAATGAAGGGGTGGAAGCGCAAGAAGGGGGCGAAAAAAGACAGCTGTAGGCCCATAGATATCAATAAGTTGGGCTTGCTAACGGATGCACTGAAGGGAATAGCATTAAACACATATGATCTAAATTTTTCCAGAGCAGCTTTTGCAACCACTTTCTTTGGGGTATTTAGGCTCAGCAAGCTGGTGGCTCCTGCAAGGACAGGCCCTGCGGAGCATTGCCTCCAGGCGGCTGACATCAGGCCCGGGCTGACCAAAGTGGAGCTGCGGTTGAGACGCTCAAAGAGTGACCAGGCCGGCAAAGGGGCAGTAGTAAGATTGGAATGCATCAGGGACCCCGAGTACTGCACAGTATGCTGCCTGCTGACTTACATGGCATTCAGGCTGGCAGTGGAGGGACCCCAGTTCAAACACGAGAATGGTAGTCTCTTGAGTAAATTCCAGTTCTCAGCAGCAGAGCGCTGTGCAGGTCAGGCCTCCTTCCAGGGGCCTTCAGCTCACATTCATTCAGGATTGGGGCTGCGACCACAGCAGCCCAACATGGCGTGTCCAAGGCAGGGATCAAGACATCGGCAGGTGGAGGTCCAAGGCATATAGGAGCTAGGTGAGACCCCAGCTGCTGTGAACACCCATGACAACACACCGGGCTACGTGGCGCTTGACATTCTTTTGACATTGTGATTATTGCCTCAGCAGGAGGACAATGCCCTCGGCTGGGTTTGGTGGTGTTTCACTCTTTTGTTTACCAGATGAACCCATGGTGACAGTCTGGAGGACACAGACTGTGAGGTGACCCAGTCAACACATGCGCCTGCTGCTGGGGCCGCCCAGGGATGAGATGGGATCAGCTTCCAGTGGGCAGGAATGATTTAGCCCAGCTGGGATGAAAAGAGCTACTCCTTGCCATCCAGGCGGACTTAACGGAGGCAACACGGGGCTTCAGTAGCACCATCACCATTTGGTCTGAGCTAATTAGTAGACTTGTGTGGCGTGGGGCAGAGTCACATAAGGTGGTAGAAAACTCAAAGAGGAAGCTAAATATCGCAGTAAGCAAATTTTGCAAGACCAATGGCTTGTAGAGTTTTAGACATGTGTGGTAAATAAATAAATTATTACCGGATCTATTTTTGACTATAATCAATAAACAGGTAGCTCAATAAATAAGAGTCAAGATACGAGGTAGCTGGAGTTGACAGGCTTTAATCAAGCATAAAGGACAGGAACAGGACAGCCTGTACGGGAATAGGATGGCAGGGCCCGACAGCTGTCGGGCAGGATCTGGGAATTGGCTAGCAAACTTTAATATCGGTGCACAATATTTATAGTTAAAACAATTACATTACATTCAATACAGTAGGCGTAGCAGTAGGCGGAGTTTGTAGCAGTCGCGAAAGATAAGGGCAAAACTGATGCAACAAGAAGGCGTGTACATAGACATGTGATGCAAACGTAACAGAATATGTCATAAAAGGGGCGGAAACATGGAGGGGGCTACCTGAGCAGCTGGGACCTCTAACCTAGTGGTGCGCGCAAACTGGCAATGACGTGTTACTAGGGAGAACTGGGGGGCTATGACTTCTGCGCTAGAAGAGGAGACTAAAGTCTGGAGTGTCAGAGCGACATGTACCCAGGCATATCTAGTATCTGGTGTTTAGAGTACATGTTGATAGAATACAAAAGTTATCAGGGTAAAGGCTAACAGACATTAAGACTGGTGCATACATTATTCTACATGTAGTGCGTGTGCGAGGAATATTCTATGAATATTAATACAGTATTTCTCTTACATGGAGACATAAAGACTAGACCATGCCGGAGACTATTGATGCGATTCAGTAGCTTAGGAATGCAGAGAAGGAGGGCTGAACTGATAACTAGAAACATAACATACTCTTGGCAGACTGGGAGGCAGAGCCAGGCCGGGCCGGGCACTGCGTGGCAAGAAGTAAGCTAAGGGTCAGGGATGCAGGTGGGGGCTGTATCGCTCCTCGGAGAGGGTTCAGGAAACAGGAGCTGAATCTGAGTCCGGGCCCTTTTGGGGCCTAGAAACGGGGACAATTCAATGAATTAACGTGCAAACTGTAAAACGTGGCAACGTAGGTTTACATAGGCCTGATATTCGTTGCTTTCACGAAGACTGGAAACTGGCATACTAGAGATGGACACAACTGTAATTGCGTCTTTAATCGATCAGAGGGGAATACATGCATATCGATCATGCACATATAACATAAGATGGGGAACACGTAGGCACATATAACATGGCAAAATTTACTTTTCCACATTCCCTCCTTGTGCCCTACGTTTCCATCAGGAAACATCTATATTCATGATACCATCTATCATTTCATATAGCATCATTTGCTCGTCTCGAATTGTCTTGGAACGGGACCTAGGACTAGGAATACAAGAGGTAGCACACATGCCGCAAATCGCAGGGCCACATTGTATACAGAGGCAGCAACTGAATATGATCATTACTGCAATACCCAGGAATGACAATACTTTCCATCCCCAGGCAGATATAATACTCCAGAGCCAACCGGACCATGTCCAGGGGCCTGGATTCTGGTGTAACTGATGGGCAATTTTATGAAGTCTGGTTATAGCTGAATAAACAGACGGCGCGTTATTAGGAATGAAAATGCAGCAACTAGATCCGATGACTCTACATGCTCCTCCTCTATCGGCCAGTATGACGTCAAGAACGAGACGATTTTGGAGCACGACAAATCTCATAGCAGATTGCTCTTCGGTTAAGTTACCTAGAGCAGAAGTAGTCTCATTCACTACTGCTTCAAGGGTTCTGGTTAACCTACGGATTAACTTACTATTCTGGATAGGTCCTATAAAGAAGAAGAAACCTTTATTGAAATCTGTATACTGTTCTAGAGTAGTTTCAGTTTGATCGACAATTGGGGACTCAATCTCCCTTCTATGTTTGACGTGTACTAGATGTGTGTTTCTGTGATAATCAGATGGGGCTAGAAAAACTGGTGGCAGTAGGAAGGCAATGTAACATGTTCCATCCCAATCGAGGGGCAGACGAACATATGCGGTCTGACCACAAACAAAATAAGAATGACGTGAAGCTTTGAAAATAGATTTCCCACTGTCACTATACTCGACAGTAGTAGTAAATCACTATGTCCTACATGTGCGGAACCATTCTTTCTGACACATAATTCGCCTTTGACTGGTAATACTGAAATAGCAGGTAAGTCTGGAGTAGTATCAGACTGAACATTCAGGACCATAACATTCGAAGAATAATTACCTAAATCATATACTTCATTTTCTAGATCTAACCCTGTTCTATGGGGGAGACCTTGCTTGTCTGGGAAACATGTTCTATTCAGAAGGGACATATCATTTGAAGATGACGTTAACGTGGACCATGCTCCACACGAACCATTATGTGAAAACGGATAAGGAAAAAGAGGCAGAACTCCCTTCGGTGTCTGGAAAGGGGGGAGTCGACCACACACCCAACAATTAGTAGCATTGCTGGTCTGGTGTGAATAGTGTAACATTCTTATAAATGTGTTATTGCGCATAGCAAGACGATAGGATAACTCGTGAGGAGGCAGATCACTAAATGTGTGCTCTACTGTAGCATTAGAAAACTTATTTACATGAGAAATTGGAAAACATAAATGTAATGCATAAGTTGTGCAGGTAACCATCAAACTTAGAAACAATAAGAAACTGAGAAAAACGATACATCTTATAGAGTTTTGACTACCTCTCTCACTATGGGGGTCTATCTCATACATGTCAGAGACCTGTCTAACCGTTTCACCCGAGAGGGACTTAGACAATTAAACTGGCTGACTTATTTTACTAGACCGGAGCTTCAACTTATACTCCTGTTGCGGAGTTTTCTCTAACAGAGTAACTTTCAGTTCAGGATTCAGATCAAAGTCTGGTTTCAGGCAGTCTTTAGAATTGGAAAAGTTCTTTGAAAATGTTTGTTCTCGAACTCCATGGAACTTCTTTACATGGGACAGATGGACCCACCCCTTGCGGCCTTCCAACTTCACGGCCGTGCGGGTGGTCAGGAGGACAAGTCGCGGCTCTTTCCAACGAGGCTCCAGCGGACTTGAACGATCAAAGTTCCTTACAAGGACGAGGTCGCCTGGAATGACCTCATGCGGTTTCACTTCGGTATTGTCTGGAAATGCAGCGGCAACCTGGGAACGACAAGAGTGTAGGGCAGACATCAAGGAAGCTAGGTAATCTGTCAACATATTACTGGAAACATCTGTAATACTGCGGGGTCTAGGTGTACCCCACATATTTGGGGGGCGGCCGAATACGACCTCATAAGGGGACAGACCTGATCTGGAATGCGCAACCATCCTCATGAAGAATAAAGCAACTGGCAGGGCAACTAGCCAGTCTACACCTTTCTCTTTACATGTCTTGGCAATACGGATTTTCAGGGTCTGGTTATGTCTCTCTACGAGACCGGCTGCTTCAGGATGGCGCACACAATGGAACTTCCACTGGTACCCTAACAAGAGGGAAACATGTTTCATTAACTCGGATGAGAATGGCTGGCCGTTATCAGAATACACGACCCTAGGGAGTCCATAGCGGGGAAAGAATTCACGAACCAACTGCCTGGCAGTGGTCGCTGCTGTGTAATCTGGAACTGGATATGCTTCTGTCCACCTGGACAAAGCGCATACTACTACGAGGACATACTTGAAACCTCGACATCGCTCCATCTGAATATAATCCATCTGGAGGACTTCAAAAGGGTGGTCAGGGGGTTGGAATCCACCTTGTTCCACCGGGACACTTTTACCTGGATTGAATTGACAACATATCATACAAGTACGGACTTTCTGCTTGGCTGCAGCTCGTAAGTGTTTGTTGAACCAAAGGTTCTGTATACTATCTAACATGGCTTTTTCTCCTAGATGTGCTGGACTATGTGCGGTATTGATAATGACTTGAACCATAGAGTCGGGGAGAAACCATGTGGCTTTTCCCTTCGTCACCCATCCTTGATCTGTCTGGACCCCTCCTTGTTCGGACCATTTCTTGATTTCTTCGGGAGTAGCATGTAACTGTATGTCCATGACATCTTGTGTAGGGTCCTTGACTGTCATACAAGTAGTCGGATCTGGGGTGAGTGTCTGTGTCGTGTTAACTGGAATGTCTGGAGTCTGAGCTGTAAGCTTGGCTGTTCGATCTGCTAGATCGTTACCTTGGGAATTAATGTCAGTAACTTTCGTATGTGCTTTGCACTTCATGATAGCGATAGCTGTCGGTAAATGTATTGCATCTAACAGAGCTTGAATGAGGAGACCATGCTGAATCTTGGTTCCATGAGAAGTCATGAAACCTCTCTCCTGCCAGAGCACTCCAAAGTCATGTACGACTGCGAATGCATAACGTGAATCTGTATATATGTTTACTTTCAGGTTCTTGGCACGTATGCAGGCTTGGGTCAGAGCGACTAGCTCTGCTGCTTGAGCAGACAGGGTGTCAATACGGTGTGTTTCTATAACTTCGGTTTCAGTAGTCACTGCATACGCGGCTACTAGTTCTCCTGTACTAGTTCTCATACATGAACCATCCACATAAAGTGTCAGGTCGGGATTAGGTAATGCAATGTCTGTCAGGTCTTGTCTTGGCTTAGTCATAGTGTTAATAACTTCCACACAGTCATGTGTGGTAGGATTTGAAGTAACTGACGGTAACAGTGTAGCAGGATTTAGAATGTTGCAGCGTCTGATTTCTATGTGTGGCTGGAACAGTGTCAGTTCATAACCTGTTAAACGTGCAATGGTCAAGTGCTGAGTCTGTGTTCGGTTTAAAAGAACTTCCACGGAATGTGGAACTTGTACTGTCAGGGAGTGTCCTAATACTATGGAATCACTTTGTCTGATAGCTAGAGCTGTGGCTGCAACTGACTTGAGGCACGCAGGCAAAGCCTGGGCTACTGGATCTAATGTGCTCGAGAAATAAGCACAGGGCTTGTACTGTCCTGCTTGATCTTGTGTGAGAACAGATAATGCAGTACCATCACGTTCTGTGACAAAAAGTGTAAAAGGCTTACTGTAGTTCGGTGTTGCTAGAACAGGTGCTTGACATAAAGCTTTCTTTAATTCATTAAAAACAAGTGTATGTTCAGATGTCCAAGGGAGGACAGTCGATACGGCTGCCTCCTGTGTCGTTAACTGTATCAGTGGCTTGGCTAGAAATGCATACTGAGGAATCCATTGTCTGCAGTAAGAAGTGAGGCCAATAAAAGTTCGTACCTCCTTCTGTGTCTTGGGCTGTGGAAGACTCGCTATCAACTGGATACGGTCTGGTGTCAACTGCCTACCCCACTTGGACAGTAAGTGGCCTAAGTAGATCACTTGCTGGACACAGAACTGTAGCTTCGAAGGGGACACCTTGTGCCCCATCTCGGCTAGGAAATACAGAACTGTAAGTGACGCACGCTCGCAGTCACGTTCAGAACGGGCTGTGATCAGTAGATCATCGACATACTGGAGCAGGGCAGTGTCAGTTGGCATGTGAATATTGTCTAGTTGTCTCTTAAGTGCTTGACTGTAAATACTAGGACTTTCTGTGAAACCTTGAGGAGCTCGTGTGAATTTATAGCTCCTTCCATTTAAACAAAAACCAAAAAGGTACTGGCTGTCTGGATGAATGGGAACACTGAAAAATGCATTCTTGAGGTCGATAACGGTGAAAAATGTAGCTTCAGAATCAATAGCTGTCAATAGGGATGAAATATCTGGGACTACTGGATACTGGGGTATGATACATTTATTAAGTTCTCGAAGGTCAATCACTAATCGATATACTGGAGGTGCATTTGGATCAGTACGTTTCATGACTGGAATGATAGGAGAATTACATATATTGGAGTCAGTTTCTACAACCACTCCTTGAGCAATGAGCTCGTCAATAATTTTGGATAAGGCTGCTACAGCCTCAGGTGGCAGTCTGTACTGTCTGATTCTTGGCAAGACTATACCTTGTTTGAGGGTCACACGATGGGGTGTGATGTGCATAAAACCTACATCAGTTGGACCTTGCGCCCATAAATGCTGTGGAACATTTAGTAACCTTGGATCAAAATTACGTAATACATAGTGACCTTTAAAGTCACGCAAAAATAATCGGACTCCTTCTGGAGAACAGCAAATAACTGCACCTAATTCTTTCAATGTTTTAATGCCTAACAAATTTTCTGGACATGATTTCGTAAGTAACAAATCAGTAGTTCGGGACAATGGACCAACTTCTAGAGAAACTGGCTTTGAAATCTCGTTAACAATAGGCTTTCCTGAAAATCCAAGGGAAACATTTCTAGAGCCTGAGAGCGGAGCCCCTGGAACCTCGTCATGACTGATAGTAGTCCTACTTGCCCCTGTATCAATCAAAAACTTTCTGTCTTTCCCTAATACTTGACTGTGTACATAGGGACCCTCTTGATCTACAGGTATCTCGATGAGAGGCAAGCCTACCTCCCTCTCTAGGCTGTTTCATGAATACTGTTGATACTCTGGATACTCTGTCTGGGCATACTGGTACATCTGCTGTGTAACATGCTGTGTTGCAGCGATAGGCTGCGGTGCTGGAACTGTCTGTTGTGCATTCTGTGGTGACTGAGAAGTCTGTGAAACTTGTTCATGTCTAGGCGGACGTGGTCTTTCTTTAGTCTTACCAGTTGCTATGTTGTGTTTCAGAACTGCACACTCGTTTATAAAATGACCTGGCTGTTTACAATAATTGCATGTCCCTTTAACGGGAGCTGCAGGATGACTGGCTTGATTCGGACCCCTCTTCTGACTGTCTTGTGGAACAGACTGTGCAACTAATACTTTCATTTTCGTGTCTTTCATACGTCTCCTTTCGTGTTCTTGCTCTATTCTGGTGATACTGGAGCATCTGGAGCATTTGTGACGGGGTATTAGCTTGCCAACTACTTTCGACTTTCAATACTCGATTTTTAACTTGTGGACTTGAATTCTCGACTAGTTTAGAAACAAAAAGATGAGGGTATGATTCGCTACTTGTCTTCAAACCACTGTTGATAATAAAACATTTCTCAAATCTAGAATAAAAATCACTAGTGTCTTCATCCTGTTTCTGTTTGCATGCTGAGATTGCATCCCAATCTTCCTTTTTCGTGGCTAATAACCTTGGCAAAACTTGTATCAATAACTCGGGCAATTCTTTACATTTGTCCCCAAGACCGGTACCTGGTACTCGTATATTATCTTCAGCTTCTAGAGCTGTCCAATCAATCTTTTTCTCTCCCACCTCCCATTCTTTTTCCTTGAGTTTTTCATATACCCCTGCGGGCAACAGGACTTTAAGCATTTTAATGATATCTGGATACGTGTATTCTCCCATACGGAGCATGTCTTTTAATTCTCGATGGAACCCTGCTGGATCTTTGTCGTGACAGGGAATTAATTTCTTCATCTCTAAGAGTTCCATCTTGGTGATAGGGGTGTAAACAAATACGCTAAGTTCACTATAACCGATACGTGATTTCAGAATGTGATCGGTAGCTTGAAATACTTGCTCAAGAGAACCTTGTTCTGGTGCTGGAAGAGGAAAAACTTTCTTGTGTTCTAGGCGTGGATGTCGGTCGGGAAGTCTAGATTTACCTACATACGCTATTCTGGTAGGATTCTTGTCTTCTACCTCTTCAGTAGGAGAGTCGTCTTCTTTCTCGGACACTTGTGCTGCTTTACGTTGCTCGTGCAACCTTATTATTTCCTTACGAATTTTCTTGTACATACTCTCTATACTACTGAGTGTCTTGTGTCTACCCTCGGCTATATGATCACTTCACTTTGTCAGAACTCTCATTTCGATCGGATCTTTAGTCGGATAATCTTGTTCCCTTATTGAACAATTGATTAAAAACTTTAATAGCATGAGCTGAATCTCAGCTTTCCTTTGAGACATGACTTCGCCAATACTTTCTGGATCATCCCCTGTACGGATGAAACGATATATTCTGTCTAGATCTTCTTTCATATTCGGTAGGGTGTCCAAATACTCGGTCACCCGTCTTACACGCAATGAATATATAACCATATTATCATCGCCTGGGACTGGATCATAACGGCATTCGGTAAGAGCTCGCTTGATATCTGCAACGGACTGATGTTTGGGCGTACGCTGTAACGCACGTTCATGTAACTCGACTAACGTTACACGTTTGTGTGGCGGCGGGGTACCAGGAGGACCTCCCCCCGCGGCTCCTAAACTAGAATCGTCAACTGATACTCTTCGTGCTGGCAGAGTGACCGATGTAGCGGGAACTTGTACTATGGGTTGGACCGGGGGTACCGTAACAGGTGCTGTAACAGGTGCCCCGGTGGCTGGAGGAACAGGAATTACATTATTTACAGGAGCTGGCGGAACTGTATTTGCATATTCTGGGACTGTGTCGTCCAAATAGGACGAGAGAAAAATATCAGCTGCGGTCGGTTTGTGACGTAGCTTAATCGGAACTAAAGGCGGCGGAAAATTACATGGTGCTTCTGGGGTTGCTTTTGGCAAGCCCTCGGCAAGAAGAGGATACATACCCTTAATGAGGGCATTTCTCTGTCTGTCTGACTGTTCGGCTTTAACTCGTTCACCTATTTCGATTAATTCCCTTTCTTGGGCTCTTTCTGAGGATTCCCTACTTAACTCTGACTTTCTGATTTCTTTTTCGGTTCTTTTATGAGATTCTTTGCGCCATAACTCGATGGCATCTTTCTGGGACTGTCTGGCTTTCTTTTTCCATAATGCTTCTTCTACTCGCATGATGCACTCGGCATCCCACGTACCTGATACGGGCCATCTATATTTCTCTTCTAATTCCTTGGTGTACTCCACCCATAAGTCTAGATATAATATGGCACTTATGCCATGCTTATGATACATAAAATGACCTGGACTGTCCCTAGGCGGGACAGGAACTGCTTCCTCGAGCAGACCTTTTCTGGTTTTTAACTGACGTAACTTCGTGAACAGAGGCATAACTTAGGCTGGAGTCTGGACACAATACAATACACGATAAACACAATAATAACTGTAAGAAAACAAATCACTCATACCACGACAATAAAAACACATGGAATAACATTTAAAACAACAGTTCGGACAGAACATTACCTGAAATACTGAAAACAGAACACATGAATTTCTCGAGAACAGAACTTACTAGAACAGAAACTTTACTAGAATGACTGGATGCACTGCTAAAACAGCACGAAACTTACTGGTCCCATAAAGAGACACGTCAGGACCCGCGCCCACCTAAGTGAACACTTCGTGTTGGATTTGCGTACTCAAACCCACGGACCAGAGACAAATTAATTGACCCTGTCTAGATACTACCCCAGCAACGGTACTCACCGGGCAGCAAGAACGGAAGGCCTCGGACTGGACTGGACTGCTACGACGACGGACGGACGAACTTCGGACTTCAGTTACAGGTGGGCCTCCGGATACCTCGGACCTTGGACTCTCGGCTTGGGCTCTGGTCGGGACTCGCCGCGTTCCTCCACCGCCTCGTCTGGACGCTGGACCGCAACCTCCGTCTCCTCCGTGGGCCTGAGGGATACTTGAAGCAGAAATATCTGCACGTGCACGGTATGGTTCCGTCACGGCTGCAGAGGATCAGGGGGCCTGCGTGGCTTCTCCGGCGCGTGGGGAAAGGGCAAGTTCCTATTCGGGCGCCATTATGTGGTAAATAAATAAATTATTACCGGATCTATTTTTGACTATAATCAATAAACAGGTAGCTCAATAAATAAGAGTCAAGATACGAGGTAGCTGGAGTTGACAGGCTTTAATCAAGCATAAAGGACAGGAACAGGACAGCCTGTACGGGAATAGGATGGCAGGGCCCGACAGCTGTCGGGCAGGATCTGGGAATTGGCTAGCAAACTTTAATATCGGTGCACAATATTTATAGTTAAAACAATTACATTACATTCAATACAGTAGGCGTAGCAGTAGGCGGGGTTTGTAGCAGTCGCGAAAGATAAGGGCAAAACTGATGCAACAAGAAGGCGTGTACATAGACATGTGATGCAAACGTAACAGAATATGTCATAAAAGGGGCGGAAACATGGAGGGGGCTACCTGAGCAGCTGGGACCTCTAACCTAGTGGTGCGCGCAAACTGGCAATGACGTGTTACTAGGGAGAACTGGGGGGCTATGACTTCTGCGCTAGAAGAGGAGACTAAAGTCTGGAGTGTCAGAGCGACATGTACCCAGGCATATCTAGTATCTGGTGTTTAGAGTACATGTTGATAGAATACAAAAGTTATCAGGGTAAAGGCTAACAGACATTAAGACTGGTGCATACATTATTCTACATGTAGTGCGTGTGCGAGGAATATTCTATGAATATTAATACAGTATTTCTCTTACATGGAGACATAAAGAGTAGACCATGCCGGAGACTATTGATGCGATTCAGTAGCTTAGGAATGCAGAGAAGGAGGGCTGAACTGATAACTAGAAACATAACATACTCTTGGCAGACTGGGAGGCAGAGCCAGGCCGGGCCGGGCACTGCGTGGCAAGAAGTAAGCTAAGGGTCAGGGATACAGGTGGGGGCTGTATCGCTCCTCGGAGAGGGTTCAGGAAACAGGAGCTGAATCTGAGTCCGGGCCCTTTTGGGGCCTAGAAACGGGGACAATTCAATGAATTAACGTGCACACTGTAAAACGAGGCAACGTAGGTTTACATAGGCCTGATATTCGTTGCTTTCACGAAGACTGGAAACTGGCATACTAGAGATGGACACAACTGTAATTGCGTCTTTAATCGATCAGAGGGGAATACATGCATATCGATCATGCACATATAACATAAGATGGGGAACACGTAGGCACATATAACATGGCAAAATTTACTTTTCCACACATGTCTTCATCCACCCAGGCCGCCCGAGCTTTATGGGTGGGGCAGGGTCCACTTATCAGAGGAAGGTATTTGCGTTTACTTGTGCAACCTTTGGGGGGCGATGTCATTGGCAGGCTGCACATGAAGAGCAGCAGGAGGTGAAAACGGACGACACAGGGAAGGGGGAGCCACAGGAAGATGGAAGCCTTCCTGGCGGTGTGGTAGAAACCATAGGTGCTTTTGTTTGGTTAAGAAGTATACCGACAGGGAGGTGTGTAGGAGAAGGGCCGCTCACTTTGGGATACGGCAGGGTGAGTAGGCATCACAGAAACGGGGTAGCAAATGGAGACGGAGCTTGCAGCCCAGCCCTGGCCGATGGCAGGGCACAAAAGAGACTAGCAAGGTAGTGAATTGGGGCCTAACTCTGGGGAAGGCTACCCCACACACGTAAAGGGGCGTGGAAAACAACAAGAACAATCTACGTCGGGTGATTTACGACCCTAGGAAATGCAAATGAGTAAAGACAAGCAAGTGATTTATGACAAGACAATGATGTATTGCGGATGATTTATGATGATCATGCAGAATGATTTATGACAACAAAATGAGGACCGTTTATGACAGGATGATTTATGATATCCAGATATTTTATAACCCATGATTTATAGCGTCCAACTGTCACTATATAGAATACAATGACTGTTGGCTGTGTTTGGTGATGCAGATCCATGAGTATGGTACTATTCGTGGAATGGGCACAGTGCGGGCATTATGCAGAGGCCACCCCTGAAGGGGGCTCGAGGGCCAGCACCATAATGGCCTCCAGAGGCTGACATGGAACTGGTTTGCACTGCCGGGAAGTGCCCTGAATCAGAGTGGGGTGCACTACCCAGTCTGGAGACTCATGCCTGAGTGGCACCAGGTCACCGGACCAATGGGGGCCAGGTGAGGGTTCAGATCTCCCAATCAGGGGCACCTCCCCTCCCCCTGTCAAGTACAATGGCCAAAAGGGAAAGGGGGATATAAGGTGACGCTCCCCCATAGTGCAGCTCACTTCTACATTAGCGAGCTGGGGGAGCGGTGCCGAAAATCTTGAGTCCCACCCACACCTAGGTAACAGCAGCGTTGCAGTGCTGGTGAAACAAAAGGTGCTTTGATTTGGTTATGGAAGGACATCGACAGGGTGGTGTGTAGAAGGAGGGCGCTCCCTTTGGGATGCCTTATGGCAGGGTGAGTAGGCCTGACGAACAGGGGGTAGCAAACGGAGACAGAGCTCGCAACCCAGCACCCGCTAGATGGCAAAGCACAAAAGAGACTAGCAAGGTAGCGAGTTGGAGCATAACTCCAGGGAGAGGCTACCCCGCACACAAAGGGGCATGGAAAACAGCAAGAAGAATCTACGAACTGTCAGGGTGATTTACAGTCCTAGGATATGCAAATGCGCAAAGACAAACAAGGGATTTATGAACAGCCAATGATTTATGGCTGATGATTTATGATGTCCAACTGTCACTGTATGATACCCAATTTGCAATGACTTGTGATCATGATTTATGACCCCTGCAACAATAAGGTGTTCAGGGGAGTTTGGATATGTATGAGGTATGTAATAAGTAATAAACTGCGGCCAACAATGACCAAGAAATACGACGACTGTTGGCTGTGTTTGGTAATGCAGATGCATAAGTATGGTACTATTCCAGGAATTGCACAGTGCAGGCACTATGGACTCTAGCCAAATACTCATCTTGGCAAACCTCCAATTACACCTAAGAAGGCTGGACGTTGCATCACTCATATCACAGGTTTTTAGCGCAGGATGTAAAGAATGCAAGACCAATGTAATACGTTAATTTGCATAATCTATGTTTGATTCAGTCAAATTCCATTTAAATATACTTCAATTTCTCACAAGCCAAAGGTCTTGCTCTTTATACATTGATATTGACACGATTGTTGAATACTAAGCAAAGATTGGAATATTACTTTGTCATAATTAAAGGAAAATATGGTTTGGCAAACATTCGGGATAGGTATTTTCCTACAAGGCCTTGGAACCTTTGACAGATCTATTAGGAGCACATTGAAAATACATGATGCTAGCACGTCTAGTTGTTGGAGCATATTCCCAAAAGTTATTTTCTTGGCATGAAAACGTTTAACTCTATTCTCAACCTGGGTCCATGTATGCATCTGTAGTGGCAAAGGCATGTATTTTAGAATAGCAATGACTTCTGTTCATACTGTGAAAATGATGACGAAAAGTTGAGCAAACATGTTTATCAATCAAAAAAATATATTTAAAGTTCAAAACATATTATTTTCTCAATGGCTAAACAGAGACTGTAAATTAATTGATATGCTGCACAATTCATAGTTCTTTTCTAAAGAATATGTAGGCAGAGGGACTTGTGTACTCCCTGGTAAAGCTACAGGTATGAATGGGACTTTACTGCTCTTTTTTCAGAAGGTATAGCACTCTTTGGAGCAATGGAGTATATAAAGATACAAAACAACTCTGCTGATCTTGTCCTTGACCTTGTATTCCATGACCAATGACTAATCAACTGTAACTGTGATAAAGAGCAGCAGGTTGAAAAGTGCTTACTGGCCCCATTAATCAATCCGATCTGCCAGCTCCAGGTTAGAGGATTTCATCAATATCTGTCTTGTCGGGATTTAAAGAAAAGAGGACAGAAGCCATGCAAGCACAACTGCAGTCAAACAAGAAAACGAACAGAGACGACCACCTGCAAAGAATTGTATGACACGTAACATGTCACACTGTAACCACGTGATACCTTTTCAAGCATGTCAGGAGCATACTGATGTCAAATCACACACTATTTGACCATAATAATCCATCTCAAGGTTTCAAGGTTTATTATGTTTTCCATCTCAAATTATAATACTGCATGTCTTTAATGATCTGCAAGCATATATATTTGCAGTCATCTGTCTGGTAACTAGATGTGCTTCATTCAAAGGTTGCATGACTGTGTCGTCTTGGAGGAAATAGTGATGAATTATACAAAGTTACAAGGCTAAGCAAGGAGAAAGAATACATATGTGCTGACTGCTGCATTTGGAGTAATGTTGATCTGATAAAAAGCTTCATAGTTAGAATAACTGAGAATTTAAGGAATGCTGTTGATATTTTATTTGTATTGGGTATTTTGAAGGTTTATTCAGTTGTAAGAATGTGGGTTATTGGCTGGGGGTGAAAACCCTACTTAGCAACAACCACTGTCCTTGTCAGGGTGAACCACAAAAGTCACTAAATTAACTTGCCCCTAACCCTCTGGTAGCTTGGCACAGAAGCAGTAAGGCTTAATCTAATGACGATGAAAAAAAGAATTTATGCAGCACACAAACAGTAATAAAGTGAAAACACAACGCATAATAAATCCTAAACTAATTAAAAAAAATAGTATACATTGTAATAAATAAATTGATACTAGAATGATAAAAGAAATCCGTAGGACCGAAGACATTAAATTTGAAAGGTTTAAATAAAAATAGCACTGAGAAGCAGAACGCATTAACTGTGGGTATCTAGTTGCACTGTAGTATGGCAAAGTCACAAATTCAGATCAACCTTAATGGAGTGCAAGCAAGGCACAGGACAAAATTTGGCCCGCTGGTAATCATACCTTATGTCCTCGGTGCAAGGCCTTACCGGACTTGTTATGCGATGGCTTCATGTTGGATTTGATGGAACCTTCAGCTATGGAAAGAATAGTGCTCTATGATGCTAGCCAATGGTCAAGCACCTGTGGAGGCACTGCTTGGGTATCAGGGACTCACTCAAGCAGAGCCCAGAAGGGCTCATTTCAGGTCCAGTTGAAAGTCCAGGTAGGTCGAGTGTAGCCGGTCAGCTGGCCAGTAGCAGGGAAGTCTCTGAGGCTTGTTGTGTCCTTGTAGCTCAGAACAGGACGCTAGCCAACTGACCCTTGGAGTCACTCAGGATAACCAGGGATGAAGGGAACTGGTCCAATCTTCCTTCTTTCAGAGCAGGGAAGGCCTCAAAAAAAGGGTAGACGTTTGGGGAACAACATGTCTCAAACAGCAGAAGAGTTCTATGGCAGCAGCAGGACAGTTCTCTGAGGAACAAAGCAGGCCAAAAGAAACAGGGTAGTGCTCTGGAGAACAAGACAGCCCTCAAACAACAGGGCAGGATATTTTCACTTATAGGGCATGTAAATCTTAAAAACACATGCCCTACTTTTTAAATACAATGCACTCTGCCCTATGGGCTTTTTATGGCCTTCCTTAGGGGTGACGTATATGTATTAAAAAGGAATGTTTAGTCATGTCAAACTGCAAGTTTTAAAACTGAACTTCAGGCTACAATGGCAGGCCTGGTATATGTTTTGAGGTGCTACTTATGTAGGTGGCAGGCCCAACTAGTAGCATTTAATTTACAGCCCAGGTAGTATCATATACTAGAGACGTTTAAGTAAATTAAATATGCCAATTGTACCATGTTTTAGGGAGCACAAACACTTGAGTCTTAATGCAAACAAAAATGAAATTCAGAAAACAAGCTAGGTGAAACTTGCAGAGAGGGCTAAGTCAGACAGTGGTATAATATGAGTTTGTAATACTGTGGTACACTCTTCAAGAGGAACCTCTTTTTTTTTGGAAGCATGGAATTTACCTTCTAAGCAATGCAGAATATACCATACACCATATGAAAGAAAATATGCATACAATTATGTATGTTTTATGGTTGAGAAATAATTTGTCATTTTGAACATGTGATAGCTAAGTTGATGTGAAAGGGGTCAGTGATGCTTTCCTTTCCTAAGGTTCACCAATCATAACAATTTCACTCATGACCATGACCTATCACAGCATCTTTTCTAGCATCCTCATTTGTCATCTCAGTGGTTTTGAATGCCATTTTCCTCCTAATCACCATATATTGTTGAGCGTTACCTTTGTTGCGGAGCAACTTGTCCTACGCTGACACTCACCGGGGGCATAAGAACCACTCCACTCCACCGGACGCCACCACTACCCGTGGCGCCGCCCCGGGACTACATTTCCCAGCATCCTCCGCGGCGGCACGCACCAGTGACGCGCCAGCGACGCCAGGAGGTGCATTTAGAAGCGCGCACTTCGGCAGAGCGGGGGGAGCGTTACCTTTGTTGCAGAGCACCTTGTCCTATGCTGACACTCACCGGGGGCCAAAGAACCACTCCACCGGACGCCACCACTACCCGCGCCGCCACCCCGGGACTACATTTCCCGGCATCCTCAGTGGCGGCACGCACCAGTGACGTGCCAGCAGCGCCAGGAGGAGCATTTAGAAGCACACACCTCCGTGTCGCGGGACACGCGCGGGATGAGCCGGACGAAGCCGAGGCAAGGGTGGGCCCGTTCTAGCCCATTACAGACCGGAAGAGACAGGACCAGGCCCATTCTCCAATGCCTACTGGAAACTGTGAGTACTGACAGCCCCTGTCCACATTTCCAAGTTCATATGGTGGCCCGTAGGGGCATGAAACCCACACCCACAGGGCATGTAGCAGGGACATTGGACCAATTCATAATGAGGGCCTCATCAGTGTTGGAACTAGAGATTGCCATGGCGGAACGCCGGATGTCACAGGATCTGGTGTTTCTGAAGAGATCATCTCTGGGTCCGCTAGCCCACGTGCGCTCCCCGGGGCCCCTCCTACAAACAACTGAAGTAGAAGGGTCCCCTGGGAACATAAACATCCCATCTATCAATGTATTGAGTACGGAGGACATTATCAAACAACCTTTATCTGGGCGGGTATGCCATTAGGCGACCGTACATTCAGAACGACCCATAACTCCTCCTGAACTCAGTATTAATAATGAAGGCGCAATTCCCAAACGGAAGCGGGCGAGTGCACCACTTCGGGGGAGAAAACCAAAACAGTCTAAACATAACAAATGTACTGAACCACTAGCTGTAGAGCAAGGTGAGCTTAGCGAGTCTCCGATCCCTCCACCGAGCCCTCCTGAAGCCCAAACTGATTCTGCATCCCTAAGCATTTTTAATGCAGATTTCATGGTGGAAAAATTGAGTTCGGTTTTATCATCATTTATACAGCCCTTGGAGCAAACATTAAAATCCATTGAAAAAAAGCTGGCGAAAAAATGGAGGACTTACTTCTGAAAAATACGGACTACGTAAAATAACTTTCTGTTATTAAAGCTCAAGTACAATCTCCAACTGCTGCTGTGGAGGCTCCGCCACCACACCCTAAGCCCTTTACCACTTGCCCCTCCAACCCACTGTCTGCGATTATCACACAACGACCCAGTGAAAGTCTAAGCAATACTGTGCCCATATCTGCTGGTAAAGTGCCATCTTCAAGAACAACTAAGCCAAAATCTCCGGGCAGAGCCCCTACAAATCTATCAAGGGTTAATCATTGCTCCTTGGACCCACCTCGCATCGACCTACCTCCTGAGAGTGCTCCCTATGTGGTCGTCCTTACTGGGGTCCCTAAGCTGGCCCCCAACAGACTAGAATCATTTATGGAACTTAAAAACAAATCAATTCACTGGTTGAACACACATAGACCCTTGCTCAGTAGTGTTCAAAGTAAGATTCTGTTTGTTCGAAGAGTTGGGTGGGTGGGTCCTAACCCGAAAGACGTGGTCGGGGACTGTGTTGTTATAAATTTCCAGAACAGCAGGGTAATTGATCATGTGTGTAGTAGCCGTTTCAATAGTTCAGCCACAACTATTAAAACGTTAAAGCTAAGCTACTTCTATCCACTAGCCAACTCACTCCATACCTATGACACCGGGAATTTTTACCAATGGTATCCACAAGAAGATACCTGGTACCATGAAGAGGGCATGTGGAGATGGAGGGGGAGTGATGATGTCTTGGGTTTCCCAGTTAACAATAGGTTCAGTCTACTGGACCAGGTGGACTGACCATAAATGCCTCCTCTCTTCCAAGCATCGCCCTTATCAGCAGACTACAGGATGGAAAGACAGGGGGGGGATGGTAGGGTTTTTGGATCCCCCACCCACCATCGAAGAACTCTTCCATGATGGGGGAAAATAGCCCCTAGCCACGTGGGAGACCGTGGTTACTCCACCAATTTCCATACTTTTTAAGTCCCAAAATGCCGTACCCCCTGTTCAAATCTCGTCTTTACATCTAGATTTAGTCCAAGACGCGGCCACTACTGTAGCGGGGGATCTAACAGCTTGGGTCATCAAGACAATATGGAATCTAGGCCGTCCCTCCAAGATGGGACCCTAAAAATCTTATCCTGGAATATAGCGGGACTTGCTGCTAACTTAGAAATCCCGGATTGGTGCGCTTTTGTAGATCTCCACGGGATCTGCCTATTCCAGGAAACTTGGGCTCTTAATCCTACGCACAGATTGGGATATGTTACCTATATGGAGCCAGCCATAAAGGGCCCAAGAGGTAGACCATCGGGGGGTTTGTGCAGATGGGTAGGTGCTCACCTTGGATTCACGATGAAAAGAATTGATACTAACAGTTCTGATCTGACATGTATCCTTATGTCCCTTATCAAAACACCAAAACTGGCACTCATTAATATCTATTCATGGCCATTTCGATCAGGAGGAACCTCCCAGGCTTTAGACTCTCTGAACACTTTATTACACTCTCTCCCGGGTGACATTGTACTGCTGATTGGTGGAGACTTTAATTGTCACTTCGAACCACTTAATGGTGTTTCCCAGATTACAACACAAGAAGACGAAACTTGGCTAGTCCCGCCCCCAAACATCTACCAAGCTAAATACTGGTCAGCCCTGCCACTTCAGCTAACCTCCCTCACCTATTCCTTCTCTATTAGAGCTTGTAATGGCCGATTTCAGGGGGACAGTCCAGGGCAGTCAACTTACAGTGGAATGGGGCACTCTTCCGTAATTGAGTACTTTATGGTTAGTATGGCATTGTGGCCTAGAGTCCTAAATTTTCATATACCCAGCCGTACAGAAAGTGACCACAATCCCCTGGCCATAGAGATGGACCTTCACCTGACTAATGAGGGCCAAGATTGGGAAACCCCTCCAACTAGTGACATCAGAATAATTCAAGGAGGGAGGAGAATTCGATGGGCAAATATGAAGCTGTCCACCGAAAACATGGCTAAAATGTACTTGAGTTTAATTCCCTTGCTAGAAAGGGCAAATCTAACTATTGATATCCCCTCTGAAAATGGTGTGGAAAGTGACTTTTCTGGAATACATAAGCATCTAACTGCAATATTGGTGGACTGTTTTTATAAAACAGCCCCCATCAAGCCTAGAACGCAAGGTGAAAGAAACCCTATGTTTAATAGGGGTTGCAGGGATGCGAAGTGTGCACTGCTTTTGGCACTTAAACAAGGTAATAAGGTATCTGTAACCGAAGCCAGGCAGGCATACAAGCAAATTATTTTTAATGCAAAATCAGAGTGGGAAGTAGAACGATGGCAAGCCATCAGATCTGCACTCATGGCAAAAGATCCAAGGACCTTCTGGAATCTCGTTCATACCGGGAAACCAGAAGGTAAGACCACGATTGACCCAAACATCCCCAAAGAATCTTGGTCTCTACATTTTAAAGCGCTCTACTCTATCCCCTTTACATCGAGAAGTGAGGCCCCTTTAAGCCTTCTGGCCCCGGATCCCATGTGGTGCACACCACCCTTTTCTTTGGCCGAGGTTCAAACGGCTGTATTTAGCCTGCAACCTAATAAAGCTCCGGGGCTGGATAGGATTCCGGGCGACCTCTTTAGAGACGAACCGATAGTTTGGGTCCCATACCTGCAGCATTAAGATTCTTAACTTAGACCCTACTTTGGGCACTGAGATGCTGGGGCTCTCTATCCAGACCCGCTCTGGGACTATTGTCACTGGGCTAGTCTGCTACCGCCCTCCAGGGACGTTTAGCCTTCCACAGCAACAAGCGCTAATCACCACCCTGACCAATATCGCCTTATCTCATCAGAAGCTACTTATCCTCGGCGATTTCAATCTTTGGCGCAATGGCACACTTGATTCAGCTCTCATAAACCTTCTTCAAGCATGTGAAAGTTTTGGTCTCTCCCAATTGGTCTCCAAGGCCACCCACAAAGCAGGCCACCTCTTGGACCTGGTCTTTGCGGTGCCAGACCTGGTGGTTATGGGGGACACTCTGCCAATGGATTGGACAGACCACTCTTTAGTTAAATTCTTTCTTTTTAAGAAGTTGGACCTGCACAAGGCACCTGTCCTGACCAGGGAAATTAAGTGCAGAGACTGGAAGGTTCTCTCACGACTACACCCTTCTGGTGAATTGTTCCACCTGGACTCGCTCTTCGATGTGAACAAATGCGCTGATGAAAATTACAACTCTTTTTACAACAGCATCTCATTGGTTGTCGACACTCTTGCTCCTCTAAAAACTCGGCTCTTTAGGGGTAAAGACTCTGCCCCCTGGTTTAACGACGAGCTAAAAACTCTAAAACTGGGTTGTAACCAAGCTGAGAGAAGGTGGAGACGAGACTACAATGAAATCACCAAAGAAATGTGGAAAACCAAGACTCTTGCTTATAAAAATCTCATTAAAAAATCTAAAGCTGACTATTACTCCTCTCTGATCTGTAACACCGCCAACAGCTCTAGGAGAATTTTTAACATCTTAAATAGCGTCACCAACCCGGAGTCTTGCAAGAATGTGATGGTCCCGTCCCAAGATCTCTGCGACAATCTTGCCACATTCTTTAAGGAGAAAATAGAACTGATCCTTAAAGACTTGGATACCCCTCTTGACACTGACTCCCCTTCTGACCCTGGTCTCGCTCCCCCGGTTGACCCACTACCTGAGTCGGTTTTGGCCCTGGACAAGTCATTGTGCAGGTTCCTGCCGCTTATATTTGATAACTTTTCCAAGGTTACTAGAGGGATTGTTTCCGGCTCTCCTTTGGACCCGGTGCCTCCCAAAATTTGGAAGGAATTTCAAGATGAGTTCTTCCCCCCACTCCATCTTATCTGCAATAAATCCCTGGTGACTGGCACCGTCCCTGCTATCTGGAAACGGGGGTTAGTCTCCCCCTTGTTAAAAAACCTTCCTTGGATCCTGATTGCTCCAAAAACTATCGGCCTATCTCACTGCTGCCGTTCCCCGCCAAGATAGTCGAGCGGGTGGTTAGTAACAGTCTTTCCACCCACCTGGAACATCATCTTTTACTTGACGAGGACCAATTTGGCTTTCGGCCTGCCCATGGAACCGAAACAGCCCTCATCACCGCCATGGACGAACTTCAAAGGCGTGCAGACAGAAGACAGGCATCATTTTTGATCCTGCTCGATATGTCTGCCGCCTTTGACACGGTAAACCATAAGATCTTACTGAGGCGGTTGTTTGAGGTAGGAGTGAGAGATTCGGCACTGCAATGGTTCCACTCTTTTTTGCAGGATAGGCAGCAGGCAGTTTCCTTGCATCCTTTCCAATCATCCTTTTCCCCGGTACTGCACGGAGTTCCCCAGGGCTCTGCTATCAGCCCAATCCTTTTTAATGTATACCTCAGGCTGCTAATCTCGCTTATCAAAGGATTCAGCATCAGAATTGTCAATTATGCCGATGACACGCAGATGATCCTCTCCTTGGAAGGAGAGGACTCTATCTCTGTGGAGGTTTTACACAATTGTCTTCGGAACACGTCAAGATGGTTAAAGGCTAACTCACTTCAGTTTAATGTCGGGAAAACCGAAGAGCTTTTCAGCGCTGGAACGAGGATCCCTCGCCCTTTCCCTCACAACTTCTGACCCCCGGAAACAGGCTCCAATGTACGGCCTGCGGACTATGTCCGCAACCTAGGGGTCATGCTGAACCATGGGCTCAGCATGGACACCCATGTGCAGAAAACATCGGCTTGTTGCCTTGCCATCCTTCGCTCACTAAGGAAGGTTCTGCCCCTTTTACCTACCCATGCCCGCGCCCAAGTGGTTAGATGTACCATCCTGAGCAGGTTGGACTATTGTAATGCCCTCCTGCTCGGGGCACCTGAGTATCTACTGGATAGGCTCCAAAGGGTCCAATCTGCGGCTGCTAAATTGGCTTTGGGGCTGCCGAGAAGATCTCATGGACCTTCTGCCCTGGCAAAACTACACTGGCTTCCTCTTAGACAGAGGATCCAATTTAAGGCCCTCTGTATAGTTTTTAGGGCTCTCCATGGCTGTGGTCCAGCCCCTCTAAGATCCAAGTTTGTTTGGTATGCCCCTACCAGACATCTTCGTTCATCTGATGCTAAACTGGTACTTGTTCCTAGATTTTGTAAGGTCAGAGCTGGAGGTAGATCCTTTGAAGTGGCTGCTGTCAGACTCTGGAACATTCTCCCCATCGAGATTAGGTCCATTAATGAACTCTTGCAGTTTAGAAAAAAGGTGAAAACTTGGCTTTTCCCTTGCTAGCCTTCTCCCCCGGTACCTGTTTTTTGCTCCTCTCTGGTTTCTGTTAGCGCCAGGATGCCTGCAATGGTGACAGCGCGCTCTATAAATTCTTAAAATAAATAAAAATTATTATTATATAATGCTACCTCTCCCATGTCCCTGGTTGGGGGCGGAGATAATCCCCACTTATAAGAAGGGTTCTCCGCTTGAACCATCAAACTATAGGCCTATCAGCCTTATTGATGTGAGCCAGAAAATCTTTGCTAGGCTTCTTTTACAACGTTCACAGGACTGGATCAATGATAATAATATTTTGACCCCGCTTCAGGCGGGCTTTAGGGCCGAAATGTCAACAATTGACCAATAATTCCGGCTCCAGGTCCTTTACTGGAAGCACGTTGTTTTGGATGGGGGCAGCCTATATTTAACCTTCGTGGACCTGAAGTCCGCATTTGATATGGTGGACCGGAACCAGCTCTGGACCATCTTACTAGCTATGGGGGTTCCACCATACTTATGCTATCAATTCAAACATCTCCACAAAGGCAATTTTTCCAGAGTTCGCTTTGGCAAGTATTGCCAATTAACGGGGCCGTTCCCGGTAGAGATGGGGGTCAGGCAGGGTTGTTTGCTCGCCCCAACCCTCTTCTCCCTCTTTCTCAACGGGCTTATAGAAGACCTCCTCACTATCAAAGACTTCGATTCCCCAAAACTGGCTTCCCAAAGATTTCCCGCATTAATGTTTGCGGACGACACACTGCTGCTTTCTAAAAAGCCAATGGGCATGCAGCGGGTGTTGAACCAGTTCATCAACTTTTGTAATAAAAGAAACCTGATGGTTAACATTGACAAGACCAAGTACATGGTATTCAACGCTAGTACCATTAATTGTCCCCATCCTACGATGGAAGGCAGACCCCTGGAAAGGGTCCCAATTTTTTACTATCTAGGCCTATCTCTGAATGGCAAAATGGGGTGGGGTCCACAAATGGCCATGGCCAATCTAAGATTAACCCAGGCCATAGGGGGGATTTTAAAAGTCCAAAAAAACTGTGTGCAAAAAATAGTAAGTGCCCCACTCGAAATATTCAAAGTTCAAGCTAGGTCTTTATCCCTTTATGGGGCGGAACTTTGGGGGCACTTATCATCATACGAGCTATCCATTACAGAAAACAACTTTATCATGCAAATTTTTACCTTGCCAAGAAACACTCCGCTAGTCCCGCTCAGGCTGGATTTGAATATCTGCCCGATTGCAGATGCCATCGCCTCACGCCCACTCCTTTATTGGAGGAGGCTGAGGAGTACTCCCGAGTTGGCGAGCTATAAGGAGGAGTTAAAGGTGGTGATGGCCTCTCTAGGCGCAGGCAGGATTCCCTGGTTATCCTTTGTAAGGCAGTCTTTTACCTTGATTGGGCACGAGAATCTCTGGTCCAATCCTGAGGCCTCCTGCTCAGCTATCTCCAAGAAAACCTTGTCTCACACTATAAAAGACTTTATTCTAAGGAAGGTATATTGCTCAGTTAAACATTCAAGTCTAACTGATGCCTTTCTGGATTATAAGTCACATTATAGCTTTGAACAGGAGATAGATGCCATACAACCTTCCTTAGCGAAGAAGCTTTATCTTCAATTTAGATATGGAACCCTGCCTTTATATTCAACGACTGACAGGTGGTCGGGGGGTCCTGTACGCCCATGCCCAGGCTGTCGAATAGAGGATGAAACCCTTCTTCACGTTACCCTCTTCTGTCCGGCCTATGGCAATATCCGGAGAAAGTGGATAATCCAGTTGTGCAACAACTTGGGTATTAAGAACTATCTCGCTTTTTTCAGGATCTTGAAATCTGACACCAACGCAGTGATAGTGGCTGCTCTAGCAAAGTTCTTGTTCTCAATGTGGTTAACTCGAAGGAATCTGCTTAGTTAAAATTGGTACACATATTGCACCCAGCTCTATCGTAGAGACGTAGGGAATGAAGGAGCTCATACAGGGATATTTTACAATTTTTAAGTACCTGTAGTCTAATTTAAATTTTTACAGCTTTTAATATCTTATCTCTTCCCACTTCGATGAATTTAAGATGATCTATTTTATATATGAATTGATCTTAAAATATAATTGATATGTTTGAAAACTGTACATTGTATTTGTATGTGCTTTTATGGTTAAAACTACCCGCAATAAAGTTTTTGAACTGAACTGAATTGTAGAGTACAACAGTTTTAGCTGACATTATTTATCGGTAGTAGCATCCTCTCCTGCAGTGTCCTTGGGTTTGAATTGCGGTCTTTCTAAGCATCAAATAATAAATAACAGGAGGAGCATAAAAAAGATCACAATTGAAACGTGTAAGCAACTCGGAATAAAAGTATGTTCGCATTTGCATTTATGCACATGAGCTGTTTCATACCTCATCTCTGAAGGATTTTCAAACGTGGAACAGCATTTAGCGGCTAAAGCTTCAAGGGGCGCGTACTGTCACCTGCAAAAAAGCAAAAAACATTAATTTCAGGCAAATCCATCACACAAGTATAAAAATATTTGCTTTCAACAAACAACAACGCATGTACCTCTAGCCTAGCAGTACCCCCTTCTGTTAGATCCACCAAAGTGCATAATATACTACATCTAGGTCAATTAAAGGAATTGCAGGTCAAATTAATTTCCTACAGTATGTTCTTTGACAATCCACTGTGTACGAAACTTCAACATACAGAAAGTGGTGTACCCTGGATTAGTGAGAAATCTGCTTCCTTGCCCTATATAAAACTATCCATGTGGGCGCACAGTCAATAGCTCTGACAAAATATGGAAATCACAAAAGGCACTTCGATTATGGCTGTATTTCCTTACACTTTGGGTAGAAGGCCCATTTTACTTCCATGAACCAGGGCCTCTGTCATCATTGCTATGCCACAGTGAAAAGGAGTAGAATTTGATTTTAGCATGATTAAAAGTATTGTGTTGAATAGGGGAAATATTTGAATACCTGCCTAAAAAATGTTGCAAAACGTAGGCTGAGGTACACAGGCTGCTAACTCATTTACTGCCTTATAAAAGTGTAATAGAGTTGAGAATTAAAGCTCATGAATATTCATGAATCTTCTCTTGAGATGCCTGAAAGTAGAACCACAGATTCTCCTTTCCATTCTCTTTTTCCCTGGTGCTGCAGGTTTTACAGCTACCTGCCGATTGCTACTATTTGAACTTAGGCAGGCAATGGCAGCATGCTACTTTCCCTCTACAGCAGCAAAAGCTGCTTTTATTGACTCCATCTGTTTGAACAATTCTGTCGAAATCAAAAGCTAACATTCAGCACTAAACTGCCATGTCCCATGGTGGGGCAACCCGGGGAAACTATGTGTACACCACTAAAACCTGACCTTTAAATGACGCCATTCCAAACACCACTTTCATAGTGTACTTCAAATTAAGCCAAGCAAAATGCTATAAAAAATTCATTATGGGTTTGAGGTATGCAGCACAGATGGGGCTCACAGACAATGCAGCATGACGCTATGCAATTCTACGTTTTCATCTCTCACCTAATTTCCCAGTACAGAACATTAGATTCATCATTATAGCCAATGATATAGGTCCCAGTAGTTACTACAGGAAATGGGCACTGAAGATAATTCCAGACACAAGGTGCCACTTTGTAGAATTCGACCCCCTGGACATTTTCCCTTGTAACATCTGTACTGTGGTCCTTTATCGAAATTGAGTAGGACCAAAAGAATGCTTAGTAGGGCTAGTAATCCTTAATAAAATCCATAAATAAAAATGTAAAACGTTTTTACATTTTATTTATGGATTTTATTAAGGATGACTATCCCTCCTAAGCAGTCTCTTGGTCCTACTCAATTTCCACAAAAACATGTAAACGAGCCGATATGACTCTGTAACTCAAGGAGGACTGCACAAGGTGCCACTTTGTAGAATTCGACCCCCTGGACATTTTCCCTTGTAACATCTGTACTGTGGTCCTTGCATTTGCAGGCACCGCAACTAAGTTGACCAGTCAGCAGATCCTGACCTCCTCAGGACTCTGTGGGCTCTGCAACACAGGTGGTGATTTTACACAGACCCCAAGGCCTGATCTGCCTTTTCACCAAGTTTGAGGCCAGTATCCCACGTGGGGTTGCAATAACCGAACCCCTGTGCGCCACGTCCAACTTGCAGTAGCAAAGGCTTGATGGCCTCTTTGCAAGTAGATCTTTGGGCTCCAAGTAGCACTAACCTCAAGCACGGCATTGTTGCCATCGTTGCCTGCATCGTTTTGGTGAGCTGCTTGAGGTCCTCTCATGACTCCAGTGCCTCCTGCCTGAAGTTGCTCTACCAGACCAACTGTTGTTCCAGCAGAACCAATGCATTGGAGCCACTGCACAATGCATCACTTCACCAGACTCCTGATCAGGACCAATGAATGGTTTGTCTCCAGCCGGGACTTTGCATAGCTGGCCGCAGCCTTCCATGAACCTCCATTGCATGATACATCTTCAACACAGGCCTTCGCAATCCCTGTCAACGGCATCCTCGATAATGATGCAGGACTTCGAATTGCAAGCCTCACAGCATCTTCGGAACCAGTCAGTGTGCAACACATTACGATGCAGGACTTTGCATCACAAGTCCCTTGTTGACGACATCAGCTACACTGATGCAGCAACTCCCATTGCAGCTTAGCAGCACCTAGTAATTGCCACTGTGCAATGCATCCTCGATGAGAGACTTCGCAGCACTCCACAACCAGGATTTAAGGTTCTCTTATTCATTAGAGGGTTCCTTTAGCTGGCCCGCACCCCATTGCGGTTGGCTTCAACTTGTGACTTTGTCACGGTCCAGCACAACCAGATAACCACAGTTGGCACTTGTGATTTTTGGCGTTATTTTCACTTACATTGCATGTCTCCGGTTTTACTGATTAGATTTTTGTAGTGTTGCTTCTAAATTATTTATGACATTTTACTCTATTTTTCTTGTGTTTTGCTTCAATTTATTGCTGGATGAATTGCTGCATAAATACTTAAACATTGCCTCTAAGTTAAGCCTGACTGCCTTTGTGCCAAGCTATCAGAGAGTTAGGAACAAGTTATATTGAGATTTTTCTTGTTTGTGACTTCACCCTGGTATGAATTGTGGTTGTTGCTTGACAAAGGTTTCACTCTTTTCACATAGTTACCCAATATCTTGCACACTGCAAATACTATATAGCAGCCTGTGATGTTGTAGTCCTACACACATAAAGATTATTAGATAGGTGCACTCTGATTAGGAGCATGCTAGGGGAGGAATTCCATCTTTAGGTCTCTACTACAGATACCTTTAGACCTATTGACACTAATACATTTAATATATATTCATATAGTAGTCTCTGGGTTAACCCTTTGCACTTGCCTGGATAGCTTTCTTTTCTATCCAATTTCACTGTGCTTTATTTAGTGATTTTCTTTCTATTCTTTATTTGACAATTCTCTGTAGCATTTCTTCTTTGTTGTTTTCTGATTGAATGACATCTCCTTCCACTGCATACTTTTATCTTCATCGTCTATCAATAAATTGAAGAGCGTGTGTTTTTTTGCTCTTTCGCAAGCGTACTGCTGCACTCCTCCACTTTATGGGTGGCTCCCAGACCAGCGTTTTAAAACATTTTGATGACTTTTGCTCTGTTGCTTGTCCACCTCAGCTTTTTTGCTACTTAGTGGTGCTGACTTGTTCTCACGGCCCTGTCCAGCCCCGTCTTGCTCTTTTTTGAGTTATTTATTTATCTATTGTAAGGGCTGGCACCTGCAATTGCTGTCAGACCGCTAGTTGCGTAGTGTGTGCTTTGGCTTATCTTGTTCATTTTTTAATTGTTTTTATTTACTGCATCAAGAAAGGCATCCGCCTTCTTGGAACAATAAATATCAAAACAAAATGGGGCTAACTTGTAATGCTGTATTCCTTGTGATGGCTCTTTGCTGATGCCTTGCAGTTTTGTTTTTACCAATTGGGAACAGCACTGTAAAAAAAACTTTAGCGCAGCAAAATGTCAGCATTACTTTTACAAGACCAGATCAATTAACTTTGCCAATTTTTGTGTTAGGTTATGTCAGATTTTGTTCTATAGCTCACTTTAAAATGATCCAGCAGATGTAATGGAGTTTGTATACATTTTGAGGATTACTTTGCAAACTGTAGTCTGATGGGATTATTTACTGTACTACCAATATTGTACTTGTAGTTCCAGGATGATTGATTTATCATTGTGTTATTAATGGCCTTGGTCATTGATTTGTCATTGTGTTATTCTATTTGAATGGGCATGGCCGGGTATCCTGCAAAATCAGTAGGGATGCTGTCATAAATAGTTGCATGAGAAATGTGAGTAAAGAAGCAGAAGGTAAGAGTGTGCTGTTGGGAGACAAGAACAGCTATACATGTAGGATGAGCATTAGGAGTGTGTGTTGTGATTTGGTGTTGCTTGTTAAGAAAGTGAAAGCTGCTGCAGACTTAGTGATAGCTTCCAAAGTCATGAATTTCGCAGCACACGCTGCATCGCATTTTGCGATGCAGGGCATGCAACGAAATTCGTTTTATTAATTAAATTGTTTACTTACCTCCAATTATACATATGCCGGTTTTTAGCACCCCCCACCCTGTCCCTCCCCCGCCTGCCTCTCTGCCCCACCGCAACTCCCTCCACGGGCTGTGGCTGGTGATAGCAAGAGGAAGTGCATTCATTGCTTAATTTGGACCGGTGGTTTCCGGTGCTCCGCCCGCTCTTAATTGAAGCACTGGCACTTATGACAGGCTGTTTGTTTGACTTAGAGTGAGAACTACAACAGTTATTTACTCATTCAATATACGTTAAAAATCACTAATACCTGTTGCCCGGGTTATTCTTATAGCTTTGGGGGCCTGGAATAGTCTGAATTCTCACACTTGTGATGGTTAGTAGCAGATTTGGTACTGTAATTGGTAGCGCTAGCAGGGGCAATGGGTTGTGTAGGCTACAGTGGGCTCCTCATGAGGGCCCTGGCACATCATTTTTTTTTACAAATTAAGCACTCAATGTAATATTGTGGCACTTCAAGAGTTCTTAAAATTTAAGGAGTGCAGAATCACATAAATTGCTTTTGTGCAATTATGCAATGTCACAACAATTTTGTAAAAGTATGACAAATTATGCATAGTCCAAAAATAGCATTTAGCACTATAGTGTGCCAAAATGCTTGCTTGTGTTCATTTAAAATGGGGGGACACATTTTGTGTAAAGATAGTGCGAAAAATACAAGCGCTGTGAAAAACAGCTGGTGGATTTCTGGTAATTTGTGTTACTCCAGTGATCCCACACTAAAAAACTGTTTGTTATGCAATGGCATAATTTCTGAGAGTTCTCCTAACAAGCAGAAGCCAAAGTTTACAAAAATATGTAAGATAACGTCGATGTGATGGAAATTTCTCCTAGATCTACTTCATTTTATTCCACTGTGCCCACTGGTATAACGAAACTTGAGGGGGAGGGCCTCAGTACGGTTTGTGGAGGGACCCCTCAAGACTCAATTAGGAGCTCTCCAGCCAGAGTATTGTGCTGGTGGGCCCCCAGGAGCTTGGGGCCCCCACACACTGTGGGGGCTGCGGGGGCCTTTGTTACACCTCTGCCACATAGTTAGAGAACTGGGTTCCACTCCTCTTTCATGGGAGAATAATATCCTTCAACTATCCTTCAATTGATTCACTAAACAAAATTATACCAGACTCTATGGCTTGTTGTCCAGAACTCATGTCATTACTCACCACAGCACACAAAATACACGTACATACAGATACAGAAAAGGGCTTTTTCGACAGCCTGTTATGTATAGTGTAAGTCACAAAATATGAAAATGGACAGATAGAATGACATGAGATAGGGTTTTGATATTAAATTAGAGCTGGGGCCTGATTTAGAGTTTATTGGATGGCACCCTGTCACAAATGTGATGGATATTCTGTCCACCTTATTATAAAAGCATTATAAACTAATACACTTTTAATAAGGCGAACAGGACAGCCATCATGCCTGTGACGGAGTACATGTCTGTCAAATTCAAAGTAAGGCCCATACTCTTTGTATTACGAAACGTTTTTATGTTGTTAGCCAAATTTACACAGTCTTAGATAATAATGTCTCTTCTTCCCTTTATAGTTGCTGTGGGTTGGCCATGGGCAGTGCTGGCTACCTCACCACAGAAGAATGACGCATGGTAAGGATGTGGCCTAATGGCTAGAGCGGTCGACCAAGAAGCTAGGGAAGTGTTTTTGAGGCTCACCTGTGACACTCAACATCCTGTGATTCTGGGCAAATCACTTAATATCCCTGTGCCTAACAAAAAATGAATGTGTCCGTCTGTAACGCAACTGATGCTCATCTAAAGCTCTCCGATACCTTCGGGCAAGTTTGCATTATATAAAACTCCGGGGGGGGAATGAGTAAATAATAAATGAGAGAAAAAATGTAAAATGTACTAGCAATTGACAGTCTCTCTTTCTATCTTCCTTGCTTTTTCTAAATGCCTTCCTTTGGAAAACTGTTTAATGCTTTTGAGCATGTCTTCCTCCCATTTTTGGAGTAAAGCACCTTCTTAAATGTAGCGCTTCTTTCTCTTTCTCACTGTCTTTCTCTCTGTCTTTATGCTTTCTCTCCCATTTCTGGGCAGCAATTTTCAGGGTTAAGGCCTTCAATCCTTATTTTGTTTTCCTATTTTCCCTCTCTTATCTCTAAGGACCTATCATCTTTTATTTAGATCAATCCCTCTTTTGTCCTCTTTCACAAAAATGGCTTTTCTATTTCCTACACCCAAAGTTTCCAAAAACAGAGAAAAATAAGTGGACGCCATCCAAAATGCCACTCACCCTCTATGCACGCCTCTCCCTTTTAACGTTTACTACAACTGGTTTGACCATGGATCCTTCTTGGCCTGTGGCGAGAGTTTGGTTTACTGGTAGGAGGTCGGTGACAATCAACCTTCATCCTAACTCTCTGACACCTGCTCCCCATGGTCTTGTCTGCTTCCTGGGTCATCCTTCACAAACTTAAGTCGATCCAGCATTCCATATTCTCCTTCGTACTGTTTTGGCATTCAGTCCTGAAGGAGGTACTCGAAGGTGGGACTCTTCTTCTCGCTGTGGGAAGGATTCTTCCTGGATTCTGTGAGACTCCGCTCCCACATCCCTCATCTGATTGAACATCTCGAACTATGAAGCATGAATAAGTCTTTCTAACTCTTTTACATGTAGACTTGCGTTCCCACTTTGCTTCTGTCTTCTCTTTCTTCATGTTTATGTTGTTTACTCTGTGTCTATATTTCCTTTCAACCAAACCTTCTTTGTTTCTTTTTATACAGGAATACCCCTGTTGGAACTACAACACCTGCCTACTGTGGTTCTGCTTGCTTTTGTCACGAGCTGTAGGATTGTCTATCAGTTTGGTATTAGACCATGGCATTTCTAGAATTTGGTCCATTTTAGAAAGTACTCCACAAGCATTGCCATTAAAAAATGATATTCTTTTTTATTGAGAGGCCCCCATCTATGCGCTCTCATTATATACTTTAATTCTTCATCCTAACCTTCTCATTTCAGTGCTCCCCATACTTCTTTGTCATTTTCTGCATTATTTATTTCATTTTATCTTTTATTTTCAAGGGCTTAGTAACTGGCAAGTGCTATCATGCAAATACATTTTGTCACCTGTTGCGTGGCTCTAGTGTCCAGCAATGTAATGCAAGGGCAACAGAACAGTAAAGTCAGATTAATTACGCCATGCAAGGTGACCTTGCATGGCCCTGTGGTGCTTGGTAAATCTGGAGTAATACAAGGCAGCGTAAGTCATTGCCTTGTGTTACTCTGTTCCCATCAGGACCGGACTGGCTACCGGGAAGTTTGGAATGCTGCTGAGCTGGGGGGTGATTTTGTTCATGGAAACCTGCGTGAGCTAAACGAAATTCGTTTTGCGTGAATTATTTTGAAGCACACACAAGTCTCCATGAACTAAATCAGCCCCCACCGTAGTGAAATCAGCCCCCAGCTCGGCAGCATTCCAAACTGCCCGGTAGTCAGTCCGGCCCTGGTTCCCATCCATCGAATCATGGAATTTGGTGCATTCCCAGATTTACCATGAGTGGTAGACCTGGAAATGTGTCAAAATGCTATGCCTTCCAGGGAAGATGTAACAATGAAAAACAGCTTTATTTCTCCTTGTTTTTCCTCTTTCTATGTGTGCTGCATTCTGCAGCATAGGTAGAAAGAGGGAAAAGCCTCAGATGTTTGTGTTTGTGCAGGAAGATGCCCCTTTTTCACAAAAAACATCTTGCCTGCAATACAGTCACCCTTGCACCATGACTCACGGGTGGCTGCTTGTCGCAATGCAGCACATTGTGTGCCAGGGCAAGGAAAGGACAGAAATAAGTCATATCATGTTAAATATGGTGTTCCTGCCCTCTCCCTTTCACACTAGCAACAATTTTTCAAGACAAAATAAACATAAACAGCAGTCACAATACAAATTTAGGTTAAACTGCAGGGAATGCAATTTATTTTTTAAACAAATATGCACTTCAGTTTCGGCAACGCAGTTGCTGTTCCATCTAGAATCAATTCAAATATTTTTGAAAAAGGGTGCTCTAGTGTGGGGAAAGAAAAAGACGGGGTGTTTTAGGGTCAAAGTGAAAACGTGAGGGTGGTGGACAAGGGAGAGGTGATGTGACATATATACATCAAATTCACAAAGTGAGATCAATCCGGCCTAACATATTTCAATTGTTCCACTTATATCACATAGCATCACATAGACACTGATAATGAATTACAGTTGTCGAGACTTGGATGATAGTGGTAGTCAACGTTTCGACCCCTAAAGTAATCAAGGTAATTCCAGCCTTTTGGGCCTTGGTATTAAACTGTGGGTCAAATGATCCTTTGCAGTAACCAGATAAATCTTGAGATTCAACCATACGGCTCCAACTCTCCTGAGAGAATCATTTCATTACTTTAGGGGTTGAAACGTTGGCTACCAATGATATGTGGCAACTTAAATGGGCAAAGATTCTAGAGAAACCTGGCATCTTAGCTACCATTGCCATGGGTACTGACTATATGTTAGCCAAAATGGAGGCTTTCCTCACCAAATCTGACTTCCCTGAGGCTATAACTGCCCTTCACAATTTGTTTTTCGCTAAATTACACTCTAATTTTATAAACCACTCAGGGCCAGGAGAACCCCACAAAAGAATATGTGCCAATGGTTAATGAGGAATGTAAATTGGCACGCAGGTATCTTGGAGAAGCGATTAGATCAGGAGAACCAAGTAGAGTACGGACCGTTAGGACAAAGTAAAGGAGGGCGCAGGAGAAGGCAAACTCTGGAGTTTCATGAATCTCACTCAGTTAACCATTGCAGAAAACAGATTTTGACAAAAGATCACCAGTCTACCTCAAAGCACCCCGGTGCTACCAATGTTGTATGACTTAGATAGGAAACCACTGGCTAATCTAACCAGGTTATGCCCCATATTGTACTGGCGCAAAATAGGCTCTAGACCGGAACTGGTAATATATGCTGATGGTTTTAGGGACATAATGAAGGCAGATAATTTCCACAAAATCAGCTGGTTATATCAAGTAAGAGGTACCCTACTTAGTATTGGCTTGCCCAACCTGTAGGAAAATCCATCGAGTACCGAGTTTCACTCTGCAGAAATCATAACGGAAATATACAGGTAATCGGTGACCCAAAATGTATTTCTTTATTTATTTTGAAAGTTTTATAGAGCGCGAACAAGATCCTCACAGATATCAGAGCGCTTTACACACATATGGGATATAAAGACAAAGAATAATTACCAAGGCGTTTTGTGCAAAGAAGAGCAGAAGGTTATCAATAGAGAACAATGCAAGGTAACAAAGGTGCATAGGTGGTCAGGCCAGACATTGTAGTAAAAGAAAAAATAACAAGTCTCGAGATTTCCTCAGCCTATATTCATGTGAATTTAGCCAAGAGGATCGATTTTACTTCTTTTTTGACGGATGCCGTGGAAGAGATAACTCTGGTTTCTGGAGGGAGGGCATTACAGATCCTGGGTGCCATCCCTGAGAAGGAGCGTTTATAGGTTTTTTCCTGTGGAATCTTTGGGGTTTCAAAAGAAGATTTTCTGCGCTTCTTGTGGCTCTTGAGCCACCTGAAATTGTCAATTTCTGAGCTAGGTAACTGGGCGAGTTGTGGTGTAAAGCCTTGCGTGTCATGCACGCAATTTTCAGGTGTATTCTAGCTTCGTATGGCAGCCAATTCAGGGATTTTAAGTCAGGAGAGATGTGTGAGCTTTTTTTGATCCAGTGATAAGTCTCTCTGCAGCATTAAAAGAGGCTCTTATGGGTGCGGTTGTCGATATGGGGAGGCCACAGAGGGCGACACTTCCATAATCTACCAGAGGGATAACCAGGGCTTGGACTGCGGTCCTGAAGTCATTGGCTGGGAGGAAGGGTTTCAGCTATCTCAAAGTATTGATTTGGAAATTAGCTCCCTTCGTTGCATTGCTGATATGATGTTGCATATTGAGATTGCAGTCGAGGGTTATGCCTAAAGATTTCGCTGAATCCACGATGATAGGTTTGACGTTGAATGCAGTGAGATGTTTATGCCAAGTCTTAGTGATGGGGACTTTGGCGGGAGGTGCTATTAGGAGGAATTCCGTTTTCAGAGCATTAAGTTTGAGATGATTCTCGGCCAGCCAAGTCTGTGTGTTCCTAAGCGTTGTGTTGATTGGTCTGATGTCTTCAGGGGTTTGTATTTTAAGGTAGAGTTGGGTGTCATCTGCGTACATGTGAAATTGCACATTAGATGCTTGAAGCAGTGCGGTGAGTGGTTAAGTGATAGTACAATGCTGACGGGTATGCTTTTTAGCAATGAAAGTTTGGCCAAGCTTGGAACAGTATTGAGACATAATATCGAAACCCTTTGACAGGAAATTGTATTTTCAATTCAGAGTGGGCTCTTTGCCATTAAGATCATACACTGCAAAGTTGGTTACATTAGGCAACAGTAGATGCCCATCTTGCGAGGCTTTGGAAGAATCTTACGCCCACATACTGTTTGTCTGCCCTGCTTATCCTCATTCCCATAAAGTGTGGCGTGCACCAATTTGCAGGAATCTGGGTTCTAGAAGGAGCAGCATGGCATTGAGAATATTGTGCACCGACTCATCACCCTGTATCACAATCGCAGGAGCCAAGTTCTTGAGTTGCACGTGGGCTCTCTGATCGCATACATTCCCTATGACCTGACGAACCTCTAAGCTTTACCTGTGACTGAGTCATTGACTTCTTTTCTCATGAGTCTGGCCTATTTTAACTACTTTCAATATTTTAAACATATAAAATATCTTTTTTATTTTACCATGTGCTATTATATGCATTCACCTTTTTTATTATCACCAGCGTGAATCAACTTTTGATCACTATTTTCTGTATATAATATCAAATGTTTTTACTTTTTTACAATTGTTTTGTTTTATGGCTGGAGTTTTGCTCTAGATTTCCTTTATGCTCTCGAATCAAGCTCTTTGGATTGTTTTGGAAAAAGAATTGCAAAAGTTACTTATTATTTCTTCAACATATCAGCTCTATGTAGCTAACCAGAGACAGACATGTTTATTTTCGAACTGCATACTTTTCAATATATAAAAAGATGAATAAAATTGCTAAAAGTGTAATGCACAACAATACCCTCTTCAGACTTAGAGTGCAGCATGAATCATGAATCATGCAAAACAGGAAGCAAGGAAGTCTTGGTAGTTTCCAAATTTAGGCAGAGAGCAGCTCTTTATAAATAGCATTCAACGTCATTGGTGTTGGTGTTGTAGTGTGCTCCATATGAAGGAGCTGCTCTGAATCTAAACTTGGGGACTAACTAGAGTTCCTTTCTTCCTGTTCTGCATAATTTACGCAACACCCTAACTCTGAAAGGGTATCGGCTTTATACTTACCTGCAAAATACTTAAATTTTTGTGGTAAAGGCACGTGTGGAAAAGGCATATTCATTGTAAAAGTTTGTGTGGTAAAGGCATGTGTGCCAAAGACTCATGCACCGTAAAGCCTGTGTTGTAAAGACATGCCTGGTTCTGACCGCGTTGTAATGGCTGTTCCCCAAACTGGGTGCTTCCTTGGGTCTAGAAAAAGCCATTTCTCTCTGATGAGCTCTAGCTAGAGTGAAACATGTGTTGGGGTTGCGTGTATTCACTGCAGGTTGGCCTGGATGTTATTTTACCAATCCAAGGCTGTGATACTGTGCCAGGAGTAGTAAAAGGCTATTGTAATTTTTCAGCTGTGTGTGGATGGCATTGTGCTAATCTTATGCTAAAAGACTATCTGTTTAGGTGGCCAAAGGCTTTGTCCCTTTCTAGCTCAGCATGGATTACACTGTGCTAATCATATGCTTAAAAACTCTGCTAGAAAAAGACACATTTGAGTTGAGTAGATTCGGAGTGTCACTGGTATTGTTACGTGTTCCATATGAAGAAGCTCTCTGCAAAGTTCGAGTACGATCCGGACCGGGGTATGAGGACGCAATTCGTACGGTCCATGTCAGGTAAGGCCGATTCGTACGGAAAAGCACACAATCACCTACACACCGTACGGTCCGTACACCCCATTGATCGCAGGGGTACGCACCGTACCCCTGCGATCATGAGGTGTACGCACCGTACCCCATGATCGCAGGGTATACGCACCGTACACCCAGCGAACATGGGGTACGGTGCGTACACCCCATGATCGCGGGGCACAGAGCGTTCACCTAATGATCACAGGGGTATGCACCATACCCCTGTGATCATGGGGTGTACGCACCGTACCCGGGGGGGCGTTCTGTACCTGTTTCGAGGCGAACTCTGCTTCTCCGGACGTTTTCGGCTCCCGTAAAAAAAGCGGCGTACGGTGCGTACCCGACACGAATCGTACTTGCTGGGTCGGAGAAACCAGCAGCAAACCATACATATGTCACATACAGCGGGTTCCGAGCGAGATTCGTATGGGGGTTTGATTCATACGGTCTCTGTATGATTCGTACGGAGTCCAGCTCCTGGTACGAATCGTACTTCATCGTACGTACGGGGACGTTGCAGGGTACGATTCGTACAGAAAAAACGCTCCATGCAGCTATTCGGAGCGGTTTTTCCCGAATCGGAATCGACCCCATAAAGTTTCATTCAATGAGGAAATGTATCAGAACTTGACAATTAAAGGATGTACTTGCTAACTATCTGCCACATAATATTTAGACTGTTTCTGCACCGCAAATTCAAAATATATGTTACATACTTATTTGTGAGACAGTCATCCTTTTTGCCCTGATCACCCCCATAATATGATTGATACTGGTGGTAACTGACTCTGACTGTACCCTGGGCTCTGCTTACCAGACACAGGGCCAGTGCTCTGATTATAAGGTAGATGATAATTATGTTTAATTACAATTGGTACTGACACACTAGCTTTAAGGCCCCTATACATATTAGGGCATGTATTTCTAGAGGTCTTAATGTACGTAAGTGTGCACTACTGTGCTTCCTGCTGTCATTTTAAAGGCCGCCCTGCTTTTCAAACTGTCTTTACATTACAATTATTTACAAATTTGACTTTGGAATTAAAGGTACTTCCAAAGTCTCAAAAACCCTTATTTTTACATAAAAGTCATCCTTAAGGTCTACCCTAGGTGCTCCAGAGTTATTGTGCCTTATAACTATAAGTTGGGACATTATAAAAGAAAGATGTTTTATATGCCCCGGTGAGGGAAAACTGCCAACTTTGTTTTTCCCCATTGTAGCTCAATGGCCTCATAGGATAAAATAGGAATACTTTATTATAGTATAACTACCGAAAGAAAGAAGCTAAAAATATACTTCAAAGTATCAAAATTACAGAATAAATCCGACAACTTGCCACTGTTCGATTTATAATAAGTATCACAGAAAATACATTTTAGAACTTTCTTTTCTATAAGCCAAACCCAGCCTTCCAGCTGCGGTGCTGTGATTGGTCAACCTCTGCCAGGCTTAATGAGGTGTGAAGTGGCCTGACTAGATACAAAGGATTTCCTGTGTGAGGAGAACTGCAAATTGCAGAGTAAAAGGCAGGATAGGGGTGGAGTAGCCAAACTGTTCTTCAAAGATGGAATGACAGTTTAGGGTAGCACAGGCTCACTCCCACCTCCTGCACCTCCAGTCAGACAGGAGCCCCAGTAAATATATTAGTAAAGGGGGTGGAAGAATAGGGTTTTGGCGATACTTATCTGCATCAGTGAGTTGGCCTAGCCAGATTTGGCCCTCCAGGAGAGTGCCTCCATTTTGGATTTTGGAAGAATAGTGCGGTCTGTGTCAAGAATATGTCACACTTTGGAGGTAGTGGCCATACAACTGGATGGCACCCTACTTCCCATTAGTCAGGGTGCCCCCCTGCTTGACGCCCAGTAACTGTGAATAAATATGGGAGCGTTGCAATACAACTTAAATCCCTGCCTGAAACTACAAGGAGAAGAAGGACTGCCCTGCTCGTATGTTGACCTGCTCCCCAAAGGATTGCACTCTGAATGACTGAATGACTGCACCTGCAGCACACTTTTAACTACAGACCTAAGGTATTTGCCTTGCTTCAAGAAGTGAAGGAGTGGAACCCCTGAAAGCAACAGGTGAAAAGAGCTCCACCTGCACCATCTCCACCAAGAAGATCCCAGCTGGAAGGCAACCAGGGGACTTTTAAGGATCTAGCCAGGTGCATTCTAGGAAACGTAGTCCCAAATAACCCAAAAACCATCTCAGAGCTTCTAAACCCTTTGAGTTGTGTAGTGGACACAGTGTAATCCCAAAAAGGACCTTCTGGAAGATGATCCAGAAGTTTGTAGCATTTTTGGCAAAAAGCCCCAACTGGAGACCGACCTGTTGATGAGAGTTAAGCTGCAAACGTCGAATCGCAGCCCAGCCTGGATTACAAATTTGTCATGCTGAAAGCTCCAGAGCTCAAGACTTCCAGGATTTCCCTGAGACCTCATGCTGAACCAAACCACCCCCGTTGACTCGAAACCCAGCCTGACGAGGAGCCTCATTTGACGGTGAGAGAAAAAGCTCCAGAAAACATTCTACAGTGAAGGTAAAATTTTTACTGAGGCCTCCTGCTTAGTGTATCTAACTAGGGCTCCATCGCGGTCGGCCTCAAACTTTAACTTTGTTCCGGTCATGCATGACCAGATGTCCCAAAGTGGAGATTTGATCTTTTATGCACTAGAAAGAGTTTATTTATTAAAAATGTATATCTCCTGTTCTCTTCTTAGGATTTGTGTTGTTCTGGTGTCTATTTGTTCATAAAAAGATATCCTATGTTTATAACTTGGTAGTGGATTTTTATTGTGTATTGTGTCTTACCTAATTAATGTATTGGTGTTTTTGAAATCTTTACACACCCTTCTCCTAGGTTAAGCCTCTTGATGCCAGCCACCAAGAGATGAGCAAGGGAATAATTTATTGAGACCTTAAATTAAACTTTAATTCTGTTTGCGGCCTTAACACTAGTGGTAGGTCCCTACTTATCAGTACTAATAAACCACTTTCCAACTGTATTATTTAGTAATTTATAGATTTTAATGGAATAACAGTGTCTGAGGGAGGGAATATTTACAGCATATCCCCAGCTCCAGCGATTGACCCGTGTGAATGGTCCATATGTTAGATTAAACATCTCCTTTTCTTTCATTAACTAATGTTTGTTTTAATTTAAGTCCTGACCACTTCTCACATTTGCAATGTTAAACGGTGTGAACAGTTCTAAATGCACAAAAAGATTAGGTATTTTGAAAGGAGAATGGGCATTGTGAAGTACATTCTCCTGACAAGACAGCCAAAATAAAATGAGTTCATATCCATCCTCTTCACTGATATTTTAAAGAAATTGGATTTACCAAACAGAAACATTATGAGGTTTGGAAAATGCCAAAATTGTTCACTGGCTCCAGAAACGGTAGGGAGACTCAATAGTAGGCAAGTTAGTTAAGAAGGATGGATTGGGGGACTAGTAAAAATATATAATAGCGCACAAACTTAAAAAGCTTCAGTGACGATTATATCCTTCTAAACGTCATCATTCAATGACACAAATAGAGTAATCCTTGGGTATGCTCTTGAGTTGGTAGATTTATCATCATGGAGGATGTTAGGTTCAGCTGCATATTCCCAGGGCTCTAGGGGATTAGGATAGTTAACCAAAGTGGACCTAAAATTAATGATATATATCCTTTATTGATCTGGACAATTGCTTTTATTTTTCTACTGTTGTACTGAGATTGGGTGAAAAGCAGAAAATCATTCTGAAGTCTTCTCTTATTTAAAGTACTTCCTAATTGAGCTCAGATACATCTTACTCCATCTTAATCACTGACATGTAAAGAAAGCATGCACCTCTCAAGAATGTCTGATATGACCAAAATTCATCAAGGGATAATATACAAGATTTGCTGAAACTGCCATTACAACGCAGCTGTTTCCCCGTATATCATTACAACGCAAGCGCTACCACGACTGTGTTGTAACAATGCATAGTCATTCCTGTGCATTTATATACAACACAGGTGCTTTTACCACACATGACTTTTCAATGAATTTCATTGTAAAGGTACTTGTGGTAAAAATGCCTTGTAAAATAATGTAGGTTATCCACATTGTTGTGAGGAAAAGGAAACCTCCTCACAACGACATGCACCACCCTCAGACCTGACGTGCAGCAAGAACCAGGAGGAGAGAGAGGAACCACGAGGAGAGTGAATGGGCCTAGGGTGGGGTTACTTTTTTTAGAGTAAAAGGGGGTCAGGTGGGTGTGTGTGTCGTGCGGAATACTGTTTTATGGTTTAGGGTAGGGTTGGAGGGGTTGTGCAGGGTAGTGTTTTAGTGTAGCGAGAGAAATAGGAGTCAGGGGAGGGTCGTGCAGAGGGTAGTCTTTTAGAGTTTAGGGTAGGGTCGGGGTCGAGCAAGATTGTGGTTTAGTGTAAGGAGAGGACTGGGGGTCGGGGAGAGGATCATTCAGGGGGAGTGTTTTAGGGTTTAGGGTAGGATAGGGTCGTGAGGGTAGTGTTTTATTGTGAGCAGAGGACTGGGGGGCGGAGAGGGTTGTGCAGGAGTAGTGTTGTAGGGTAGGTAGAGGACTGGGGGTCGGGGGATCATGCAGGGTAGTGTTTTAGGGTTTAGGGTAGGGTAGGGTTGAGGTTGTGCAGAGTAGTGTTTTATAGCAGGGAGAGGACAGGGAGCGGGGTAGGGTTGTGCAAGGGTGGTGTTTTAGGGTAAGGAAAGGATTGGGAGTCGGGGGACTCATGCAGGGATAGTGAATTAGAGTTTAAGGTAGGGAAAGGATTGGGGCTCTGGGGGTTATGCAGGGGTACTAAATTAGGGTTTAAGGTAGGGGAGGGTAGTATAACTGACCTTAGATACTTTTAGCAAAAGTATAGCTTTACCACGCATGCCTTTGAGTTGTAATGGCATGCGTGGTAAAAGTATGCGTTGTAATGGTAGGTCGTGGTGAAGGACAACGCTAGTAAATTGAAATTGAAATTAAAATATTTATAAAGCGCACGACTACCAGGCGGTTTCTTGGCGCTAGGAATGCGAACCCGGTGACAAAGGGAGGGGTAGGCGCTAGTGTGGAAAAGCTTGAGCGAAAATAAATGTTTTCAATGCTTTCCAAAACTCTAGGTAATGAGAGGAAGACCTGAGGGGTAGGGGAAGGGTGTTCCAGAAAGCGGGGGCTAGAGTGGAAAATGTATCGCCTCCCGACTTCTTCTTCCTGAAGCAAAGGGGCAGATAGAAGAGATTGCGAAGAGGAGCGCAGCTCTCTACTGGGGAGGTAGGCCTTAATTTCGGAGGTGATAAAACCAGGGGCTGTCTCTGCCCGGGCCTGGAAGGTAATGCAGCCCATCTTGAACAAGGCGCGCTCGCGGATGGGCAGCCAATGCAAAGCTTTGAGCAGAGGGGTGACGTGATGAGACTTGGAAAGATTGTAAACAAGTCGGACGGCCTGGTTTTGAACCAGTTGAAGTCGCCGAAGATTGTGTGCGGGGACGCTGGTATACAAAGCATTGCCGTAGTCTAGGCGGGAGATGACCATAGCTGAAAGGATAAGTTTAAGAGTGGAAAAAGAAAACAAACGTGAGATCTTTCGAATAGTGCGGAGAGTGAGGAAACAGGAAGAAACGACTGATCTAATCTGGGAGTGTAAGGTGAGATGAGCATTTAATTATATCCCTAGGGTCTTGACAGAAAAGGAGGGGGTAGGAGGAGAACCCAAAGAGGAAGGCCAAAACAAAGAATTCCAGGGACTGGAGGAACCACCTGTCAAAACCAGCTTGGTTTTATCAGGGTTGAGCTTCAGGTGGTTGTGGTTCATCCAGTCCCTGATGAAGAACATAACAGATGGAAAATTGTGAATGGACTCTGGGGAGGAGGATAAATTAAAACTAAGCTGGAGGTCATCAGCGTAGTTGTAAATTGTGACCTCCATCTGCTGTAGTGCAAAAATAAGAGGGGAAATGTACAGATTAAACAAAAGAGGGGACAGAGAAGACCCTTGTGGAACCTCGCACTGAACCTTACAAGAGGGAGCAGAGAAATCAGCCAGGTGGACGGCCTGTGTGCGATCCCTCATGAAGGAGGAAAGCCAAACCAAGGTGGTTCCCCTGATGCCAGCCGCCCGACACGGGAGAGAAGGATGGAGTGGTCAACCGTGTTGAAGGCGGCGGATAAATCAAGAAGAACCAAAGCTTGAGGTTGGTTGGTGTCCATGCCCTCTCTGAGGTTGTCCATAACAGGGAGGACTACCAATTCAGTGGAATGCGCGAGGCGGAAGCCCGCCTGACGGGAGGCTAAACAGCCTTTCTCCTCAGCGAAGATGCTGAGTACTCTGGTGACGTGGCGTTCCAATATTTTTCCTAGGAAAGGTAGGAGAGAAATAGGGCGATAGTTTGCGAGTGAGGAGGGATCTGCACCGGGCTTCTTTAAAATGGGAATTATTGTCGCGGATTTGTGAGATTGTGGAACGATGCCTTGGGCAAGGGAGTTATTGAGGAAAGTGAGAGGGGGGAGGGACAAGCCAAATAGATTTGTCTTAGGATATGTGCAGGGCAAATGTCAGATGGGGAGCCTGACTTTACCGTTGAAAGAAGGGACTGGACCGTCTCCTTAGTCAACGGGGGAAAGTGGTCAAGATACGACCGGGCAGGCAAGGGCTGAGGGTCCAAAAAAGAGAGAGAGGGAGGAGGGATATTGGACTTAATAGTTATGATTTTCTCCATGAAATAGTTATTGAGCGAATCACAGAGGGCCTGAGTAGGGGAGGGTTTGAGGGTAACTCTGTCCGAGAAAGCCAGGTCCTGCACGATAGTAAAGATTTTTCTCGATTGATTTTCAGTGGACAGGATTTTTGGGGAAAAATAATCGGTCTTGGCAGAGAGGATGGACTTCTTATATTGATTAAGAAGTGTGGTGTATTGAAGTTTGAGAGTAGGACAATAGGTGCGTCTCCAAGCGCGCTCTGCTTGCCGTAGGGCCAATTTTTTCTCCTTGATTTCAGCATTAAACCACCTATTGGCGTCGTAGGCGCGTCTGGCAGTAACTCGTCTTAGGGGGGTCACTTGATCACAGCCTCTGGCGAGCCATTTGTTTAGGATGCCCTCTTGGGAAGAGGAGGGAAGATCTTGAAGGTTAGGACTAGAGGCAGAAAGAGAGGAACAGAGGGATGTCATGTCAACGTGGTTCCAATTGCGTGCCCAGGTATTCCTAGAATGAGGAGGATTCTTAGCAAGGCTGGGGTGCAAAAAAAAAGAAATTAAAAAATGATCAGACCAGGCACATGGGGAGACAACAGGGGAAGAAACAGGACAATTGAGCGACCAAACCTGATCCAGGGTGTGACCGTGAATATGGGTAGGGGTGTGAACATAGGACAGAAAATTAAAAGAACAAAGAGATTCCGAGAACTCTTTAGATGAGAGGTCCTCAGCAGGGTCGGAGGGCCAAAAGTTAAAATCCCCTAGCACCAGGATAGAGGAATTATTCACTGCCAAGGTAGCCAGCAGGTCCAGGACAGCAGGAAGAAAATGCGGGATTTGTTGTGGAGGGCGATACATGAGCAGGCATGTCAAGGGTGTTAGGAAGGAGGCAGAGCGAACGACTAAGTAGTCGACCGCTGTGATGGGGGAGCTGATAGTAACTGGAAGTGAAGTCCAGAGCGGACAATCAAGGCAACGCCACCGCCAGCCTTCCCAGCCGGTCGGTCGGCGCGGAGAGCATTGTAATGACATGCGTTGTAACGTGTCATATTCTTCGCTGCAGATCATAGTTTGGGATCCAAACTTTGTTAAATCATTTGGGAATTAATTGTAAAAATAGATGATTAACATGGAATATGGAAAAAGCAATATGGGTAACAAAGTTCTAAATGTCATATATTTTATGCCTTCCTCTAAGGATGTATCTGCTCACTCAATGTGCAATCTCGCCCCTCTCTCTGAGGAGTTATGATGAGAAGGTGGATATCGATCTGATATAGTTGTCCAGTTCAAGAACTATCAATGTAGAAGGATCAAATGTGTCACAGTTAATGATAGTGTATGGTATTTGATTTGAAGCATTTTGTGGCCATATGTTGGTAGGTCTTTTGTGTTCGCAAATCCCAAAATTCGCAGAATTCTGGGTGTTTGCGTTCGCAAAAGTGTGTGATGCGATGTAGGTAAGTAATGTCCCATGCAAAATTGCCAATCGCAAAATTTGCAATTAACAATTTTGCGTGTAATGGATTCTGCAAATAAATTTGCGATTTTCTATGTAGGTAAAAGTCGCAAATAGCGAATTCACGAAAATCGCAATTCTGTACTTCTCAATTACCACCAACTCTGGCCAGGTGGTAATCAGGTGCAACCTACTTAAAGTGGCCCAAATTGCAACAGTGGCTTGCCACAATGGCTGGGCTTTTATGTTATAGCCAAGCGGCTGCATATCCGGGAGGCTGAAGAGAGAAGGAGACGCCAGGAGAGGATCTACAGGACACGCATCACCCTCTTCTAACGCACTGAGGAGGACATCCATGTGCACTACAGGCCGCATCCAGAAAGTATCCTGGAGCTGATAGAGGAGCTGACACCCATGCTGGAGCACCCCACATACAGGGCCCACACCATTCCCACACACATACAGGTGTTGTGCTCACTGCACCTCCTACCGTCAGGGAGTTTTCAGGGGGTAATAGCCAAAGTAGGAGGGGTGTCCCAGAGCGCACTTTTGCACATTTTCCACGCTTTCCTCAATGCTATGATGCAGAGGATGCATCACCACATCAAATTCCCAGACACACAGCTGGAACATGACCAAAACAAACAGGATTTTTACCAAATTGCCCAATTCCCCCACGTGATTGGCTGCGTAGACGGAGCACATGTCGCACTGTCCCCCAACACAAAATGAGTATGTTTTTAGAAACAGAAAATCATACCATTCGTTAAGCATCCAGGTAGTCTGCAATGCCAAACATGTAATCACAGACATAGTAGCAAACTTTCCTGGAAGCACTCATGATTCCTTCATTTTTAGACACTGTGGTTTACATTGCAGACTTACAAATGGCGATTTTGGAGAGGGATGCCTGCTAGGTAATTCTATGGCACACACAAACAGTAGTATGAAATGTTTCAACTTGCAGTATCTCACTAAACATCTACATACTTTATCCCTGCAGGAGAGTGTGTATATGCTGTGCGGGACTACATCCTCACACCCTACCTCAATCCAACCACAGCTGCTGAGCGGAGATACAACACTGCCCACAGAGCCACAAGCGCCACCATTGAGAGGACGCTTGGAATCCTCAAAAGCCGTTTCCGGTGCCTCCATAAGAGTGGAGGTACTCTACAGTACAGCCCGGAGACGTGTTGCAAGATTGGGGTGGCCTGAGCAATGCTACGCAACATTGCTACCAAGAAGGGCACCCCAGTGGATCTGACAGAGTCCGACACATCCAATGAGGAGGATCCAGCCCCCAACGCAGACGTGCAGGTGGAGCCAGGGCAGCTGCCGGGCGCCTGAGACGTGATGACATCACACAGAACTACTTCTAGGTGAGATAATAGACCACAATGACCAATGTTGATGTAAAAAAAATATGTTTATTCCTTCAAATGCAGGATGTGAAAAGTCACACAGTGTGACTGTAACTTTGTAGTTAGCACATGTTAATGTCCTCACAGTGCCATAATATCAGTGAGTTAGGTAGTCCTCATGGCACGTGTTGCCACACAACATGACATTGTGCATGACGCCCCTTTACCGCCGGCATGCACGCCCTGATGCACCTCCTTCAGCCTGTGCAGTTGCCTCGCTGTTGTCATCCACAGCTCTGCCCTGACGGCCACTCCTATGCCTTTCTGCAGGAATAGGTGGAGTAGGTGTGCTCCTGCTGGATTGCCCATCTGTGTCCAGGCTCCCTGGCATTACGATTCCTCCAGTGACAACAGCCCGCAGTTGGTCTAGTGCATGGGTCACCAGCACCAGGCTCTTGGCAACGTCCTGGCAGCAGTGTGCCATCTCATGTTGCATGCTTACAGTTATTCGTGCTAGCATGGATATAGCTGTGGATTGCCTGCTGACAGCCCTTGTAAACTGGTCCATGTGGATGTGTAGCCGACGTTGTTCCCTGCGCCGGGCCTGCCTATCACTTCTAGTTTCACTCAGATTTGCCTCTGAGGCTTGTGCAATTGCTGTCACCCCAAGCCTCAGCTCCAACATGTACCGGTTGTGTTGTGCTAGCTGGAGCTGTATTGATGTGATCCCTTTACTTTGCAGGCGCTGCACATGCAACATGTTGCCCTCCAGCCCTGCAAAGACGGAGTCTGTACCTGAGGAGGCATTGCTGGTGTTGTCCCATGTCCTCTGTCTTACACCATTGCCAGTTGTGTTTGATGCGCAGGTTTGTGATCTGCCCTGACTTGTGTTTGGAGTAGCTGCAGCCTGTGTGTCCTCTTTGGCATCCATAGACCCGGATGGCATTGTTATCAGTGCAGGAACAATTCTGCGCCGTTTGCTTTGCGCTACTGGTGTGTCCCATGTGGCACCCTGGCTCTCCTGCCCTGGCTGGTCCTCTGCTGTAGCTGTCTCCCCCACTGCAGCCACAGTGTCCTGTGTTGTTGGTCCATCTGCCAAAAAATAGCACACGAGTTGTGTGTCATTTTTTTTTTTCATTACAATAAAGTTCTTGATACTACAAATGACATGCCTACTTGTCTATTTTGTCTATTTTGCACATTGCTAGTGTGACTGTTCCCTATGTACTCTTTGTGTGTGTCTCTGGACCAACTTTCAAAGCATGGGACTACATTTCTCATAATGCCTCACTGGGTGGCCCTCAAAACATGGACCGGATTCCTATTCATGCATGGGGATGTTGGGGTATGAGTGGGATGGGTATGTTTTGGGGATATTGGCATGCATCTTAACTTCTGTGGTGTCTCTGGTGTCGGAGCTGTCAAGGTCAGCCATGCCCGTCACTGCCTCAGGAATGAGGGTGCCCTCCACCAACTCCTCCAGGGGCGTCGGATCTGGTGTAGTAGAGGTCACACCTCCAGTTACCTTTGCTTCTGCCAATCTGGTGGCCACCCTCTTCTTCGATCTCTGCCTCATGTCGTATCACCTCTTCCTTACGTCCTCGGTGGTACGATGGGTTACGCCTATGGTGTTTACCTTTTCTTGAATGTCAGACCACATTTTTCTTTTCCTGTCCTCAGGAACACGAAGTGAGGCTTTCCCCAAACAGGAGGTCATGTTGCCTCACTACCTCCTCAGTCAATACCTCCAGCTCCCTCTCTGAGAATTTTTGTTTTCTTTTCCTGCTGTGTTCATCAGCCTGCTTGTCCCCACCCTGCTTTTCAGAACCCTGGGATTCCATTTCAGCAACTTTGGTTCAGAGACAATTCCACACACCCTCCTCACTGTCTCTCAGCCAGCAACTGACTCTGGAACAGGTGCAGGCAATCAGGTGCAGCATGGGAAGTTACACTTCCTGGTTGTGATGTCATCATTCTGCACCTGAATTGCTCTTTCCCGGTTTTACGATTCTTTATTAGCGAATTCGCTAATAAGGAATCGCTATTTGAGTAATCGCACAATAATTCTGCAAATGTTTGGTAATTGATAATTAATTGCGATTTTTTTACCTACATCCCATTTTGCGATTCTGAAAGTGTGATTCGCAGAAAATCGCATTTTTCGAGTTGCAAAAATGGATTTACCTACATATGCCCATTGATTGTGGGACAAACACACATATTCTGCACACTGCTGCTTTCCGAGCAGTAATTACCATTTTAAAATATTTTTTTACAGGGAGATACCCTTGCTGCTCTCCCCACTGTGCCTATGGCATTTTGCTACTTCCAACCACAACGCTGTTTAATTCAGTGTGACAGTGCAGGAGGCGAAATGTAACTTGGCATAGTTAACGCGGGCCAAAGTCAACTACCATGATATTTCATTAATTGTATTCAAATCAATGGACCCCACTAGAATTCCAATGCCAGTGTTCCAGTTTTAAAAATTCATGGATTAAAGTACAATTTCATGACTGACTTTACACCTTTACACTGTAAATGGTCAGTGAATTATAGGCATGTGAAAAATCTGCCTTTTAGCCAGCCTTTTAGCCAACCAACCCTATAGATTTATGTTAGTTCATGTCCCAATATTTACATACGTTAGGGGTACTTAGAGTTATTTTTGGTGGAGACAGTTGATAAAATGAGAATACTATTGAAAGGTCTTTGGTAAATATAACAACATTTAAGAGAATTATCATGCACTTGGAGTATGTGGATTCTTATGTTTTTAATGCATGTAAAAGTGGACGTGCATTTCTCTTCAATCCAGCTAAATACATTCATTTTTATTGATGAATCGGGCATGTACATTGTTGTTTTGGTTTGAAAAATCTTACAAATTAAATAAAAAATGACGAAAATATCCTTGATTCGGCAGTTAAAATCTAATATGGAATAGAAGAAATAGTAACTTGATTTGTAAAAACTGGTAACTATCAGCACAACATTACGACCATTAAGGCTGCGGTGAATTGTGCCACGTGTGATGGAACATTATCCTCTAAATATCAATGAGTTTTCACATTGATCAGTCTGCTTCTGAATGTATTGATTCATGTATGTCTAAATATATGCCAGCAGGTAAATCGAAAAGACTGTCAACTAGGATGTTATGAAGCTGAGAAAACTGTAAGATGTTGCCTCTTGGGGGAATTGCACACTTTTAAAACCGTTTCAGACATTTATTTGCTTTTTTGGTTTTAAAGCTCTTAAGCTACCCGCATCACATTGGTGGGGCAATCTGTTCCTCAGACAGCCATTGTTTTTGTGCTCACCTGCTGGGTTTGGGATAAGCAGTCTGGTTGTGCTGTTCTCTGCACACATTGTCCTTGTCATATTTAATGCAACCTGTAGCATGGACACACAGCAGAGAAAACTATGAGACTTTGTACTCTTGGGGGGAATTGCACATTTTTAAAAAGCAGTTCAGATATTTGTTTTGATTTTTGGTTTTGAAGCTTTTAAGCTATTTCACCGCAGTGGTGGTGCGATCATCGCCTTAGGCGACCATTCATTTGTGCCGTCCTGCTGGGTTTGGAGTGAGCAGTCCAGTCGTGATGTCCTCGGCACACGTGATCCCCTGTCCTATTTATGCAAGCTGTAGTGTGGATGTGCAGTGGACGTGGCAGCTGGTGTGCTGAAGGCGAGCCAAAGGCAAACCTGTCAGGCACCTGTCTGCGACTTACCGGGCCAAAGGACGTGGGAGAGGTTAGCTAAGGGGATATTAGATGTGAGAGTGCATTTCCATTGGAAGGGCTAACTAGGGGGACATCTAGGAAAAATGTCTAGGGTTTGAAACTACGTTTTGAAGATTTACAGTGAGGTGGTAGTGTGTAGGTAAGGAAAGCCATATTCTGGTCGCGTTTGGACCATGAGCCTTTTCTAAGGTTTGGAAGATCAAGCACCAGGGCTTCTTCATTTCGCAATGGCCTAGGGCCTCCACACAGCAAAAGTTTGTCTGCTAGGTAGTGAGGAGTGGATGTATGTAGGGCAATCTTGTATATGGTCCTGGCTTTCATAGGCATCCAGCGAACAGTGACCAGGATTGGAGAGATATGGGCATTGCTTTTTGCCCCATTAGACAAGTTATGCTCTGAATGGAGGATTGATTTCAGAGAAGAGAGATGGGTCTCGGAAAGACCAATAAAGAGTTAAAGTAGTAGATTCTGGAGAGCCCTGTTATGAAAAAATACAGAAAAGTCTCCCTCTTAAATAGGGAGGGGTGTCATGCACTTCCCAGGAGCACGTTCAGCTATGGTTGCAAACTATAGTTAATGATGTAATCGTTATCACAGTGGGAGCTGGTTATTCGAGAGGGCTGAACACACATTTTGTAGTCTTAATTCGGACCCATATAGGGGGGGGTTGGGAATCAGTGCGTGTTAGTCTTACTCCAGCCCAACACCCTGCCGCATCGAGGTCTATGCCCAGTGGATCGTGGGTTTCACTTGACAGAAGTAAATCATCAGAACAGGAAAAGTTCACATTTCAGCACATCCTCTGACACGTCACACCCCCAACTGTGGAAGGAATCTAGTGCGCCCCACACAAATATTTAACCCCTTGACCGCAGCGCAAATTCAGCTGTGGTGCTGGCGAAATAATGAGTGGGCGGGGTTCGGATGGCCCCGGACGTCCTCCGCACACGCCCACTGAGACGTCAGATGGCCGGGAGCCATCTGATGCATGCAAGAGATTGAAGAAGAAAACAAGTCTTTTTGTTGAAAAAATGTGCTAGACAATTAGTGACCTGAGCCATATGCGTTACATGGGTTTTTTCTTTTAGCCATGCTGCACAAGATCTACCTGATGTTGTATTGCATTGCTAAAAGGCATTGGCAAAGCCACCAGGTCCCAAAAGGGATACCTAATTGCTTTTCCCATGCTTCTTACCTCTGCCAGTGACTCGGCCCTCGGTAATTGCCGTGCTCCCTACTGTGCAGTCTGTCACGCCACCAAGCTATCTCCTCAGAGGAGAGCAAACCGGAAGAGGCCCGCGGCAGACGGCTGGGGCTGATAGCGCAAACACTTACTGCATGAGCAGCAACGCACACGCGCACAATAAAACACTCCCTCACAATCCTCAGGCATTCTTCCCTAGGATTCTGGGTTGCGCTCTAACACGTTTATCTTTACTGAAGAGGACGATGAGGCTGCCAGCCTTGTGTAAAATTGTTATTAATTGTAATAAATCATTAATACTAGCTTGTTGGTTCAGCAGAAGGTTTATTCGCCCCATCCACGAACAGCCAGGATACCAACTGACTCTTCAGTACATTCTACATTCTACTAGCATCACAGGTATAATTCCACATTCCATAAAGAGACACCAGATAGTAAATAAAGCAGGACATTACACATCTCCCTCCTACATAATAATAATAACAAAAACTATGATAAAGAAATCAGATAGCAAGATATAAACGACATAACTAAGTACTATTAACAGAAAAGTTAAGAGAAAGATCAAACATAATCTTTCATATAAGCAGGAGCTCTGCGTACTCTCTGACTCCTCACATGAAGAGAGGAAGAATTATTAGAACTGGACACAGGTAATCGAAGTGCTGGAGAAGATTCATGGTCAGCACTGGATGCAAATTGAGTAACATTTCTTGATCTAATCAGAACAACTCTACTTTTATTCCAAATTCTTCCATCTTGTGTCTTGATGGCATTCCTAAACACCTTGATAACTGGTCTGATATTAGTGTACTTCGACCAGGAACTCCTCCCAACAGGTGCTTTTATTTTAACAACATCCCCTACTTTAATATCCTGAAAACAAACACATTTCTTATTGTCAAAGTAAGCTTTTCTACAAGCTTGTTTTTCCAACTCCCTTTCCCTCCAACCACCAATATGATTATCAACAAATCCTTTATTCAAATTCATCCAACCAGGACACAACTTGGTGTTGGGTACCCTTCCTTTGAATAACTCGAAAGGGGATTTACCAGTAGAGGAGTGAGGAGAATATCTGTAAGCTTCAATTCTTTCTTTAAGCTCCACCTTCCAATTCAAACCATTCGCTCTGGCAAGCTGAATGCACTCTTTTAACGTTTTGTTAACCCTCTCAACTGCACCATTGGTTTCTGGATGATACAGAGAGGATCTCTTGTGCAATATACCACTTTTAGTAAGAAAATCACCAAACAACGCTGAGCAGAATTGAGGGCCATTGTCTGATAATATACTGTTAGGAAAACTCTCTCTCGTAAATACTTCAGATAGAAATTTAATGACAGACTCAGAAGTGATTTCACTAACAGCACTCACCTCAATCCAACGAGAATAAAGATCTATTAAAACAATTAGATACGGGGTATCAGCAACTCCAGTAAGTGGACCCAAAATGTCGATGGCTAATTCATCCCAAGGATGATCAGGCAAAGTTCGGCAAACCATGGGCATCTGTCTGGTTTTTAAGATCTTGTCACTCGCACAACACTCCACACAATCTCTAACCATTCGCTCTATCTCCAAATCCATTCCAGGCCACCAAAATTGAGTGCGTAACAATTCCTTGGTTTTTACTATACCTTGATGACCAGAATGTGCATGCAATAGTAATCTCTTCCTTAAACTATGAGGAGGTATCAGCCTCACACCTCGCGTAAACAAATCATCAGTTATCGACAATTCATCTGAAACAAGTGACCAGGGTTTATCCAAACGTTTATTATCCCTCAGAGATGACATTACCTTGCATAACTCCTCATCTTTTAACAACTCCTCTTTCCACTCATCTTTCCTAACAACACCCTCAGTAACTTCACACACATCCAGAACCTCATCTTCATCTTGCACTATTTCATCACTGTGCAGATCACACCTTTCAACCAGTCTAGAAAAACAATCCGCTGCCTTATTTGAAATACCAGGTAAATACTGCACCTCAAAGTCATACTCTTGTAACGCTATTATCCATCTCCGGATCCTTGAAGATATCGAATCTAACCCTTTCTTACTAAAAACTTCCTTCAAGGGTTTATGGTCAGATTTTATAACAAACCTAGTACCCCAGACCATATTCTTAAATTTTTTTAAAGCCCAAAAAATTGCTAACGACTCTTTTTCAATTACTGAATAATTAAGCTCCGGACCACGCAAACATCTAGAAGCACAGGCAATGAGGAAATCGCTACCACCTTTATTTTGTACCAACACCGCACCTAGACCTTTGTCACTGGCATCAGTATACACAAATATTGGTAAACCAGGAACAAATGCCTGTAGACAGGGAGCTTCTTTCAACTCTCTCTTAATCGCTTCAAATTCTTTTTTACAGTCATTTGACCACACAAATGTCACATTCTTTGCGGTAAGTCTTCTCATATTTTTAGTTTTATCCGCAAAGTGCAAAATAAACTTCCCATAGAACTCAACCATTCCAAGGAATGACAATAATTCATCCCTATTTACAGGTTCAACCATATTATCAATTGAAGTGACCAATTCTGACTTGGGAAACACACCTTCACTCCTGAAACAGTGACCAAGGTAATTTACTTCCTTCAACCCAAACTTACACTTCTCCTTCTTGAGAGAAAGACCAGCTTCAGACAACCTTTTTAACACCTCACACACTCGATCATTGTGTTCTTGTACATTAGCTCTGTAAATTAATAAGTCATCCTGATAGCACTTTACCCCTAGAAGACCTTTCAATATATGAGTCATGATACGTTGAAACACAGAAGATGCCGAGATTAACCCAAAAGGCATCCTTTTAAATTTATATGTACCCATAGGGGTAATAAAAGCAGTAAGATCTTGACAAGTGGCATCCAGTTCCACCTGGTGGTAAGCGGAAGCTAGATCTAAAGTGGTAAAATACTTTGCCCCTTCCAGAGTCCCCACAATCTCATCAATGTTTGGCAATGGAAATCTGTCCACAATTACTTCCTTATTGAGCGCCCTCAAATCAATACAAAGCCGAATCTCCCCCGTAGGCTTCTTTGCTATTACAACTGGGGCCAACCATTCAGTAGCTTCTACTGGTTCTATAATCTTATTATCAATTAATTTTTCAATTTCCTTTTGTACCTTACTTTGTTCCGCTAAAGGAATCCTCCTTACTTTCGCTATGACAGGTATGGCATTTTTTTTAAATTTTATGCAGTGTTTATATCCCCTTAAACATCCTAACTGTTCTTTGAAAACGCCTGGAAACTTTCCTGCAAACATTTCAGCTAAGTTTTCCACCTCATGTATTTGTACTTGCGGTGAAGCATTTGGATCAAGTTTTACACCTAAGTCTCGCTGATCCCTCCAACTAATCAAAGCATCACCAACATTGGTTACATAAATTTTCCCAGGTATGATGCGACTTCCCAACTCCAGAGTAGTCATGAAATAACCTATTATTTTAATTGGTTTTTTCCCATATCCTAAAGGTAAAATGTCGCTTTTGAAGAGCTTAACCTTTTCCCCAAAAGTCTTATGTAATAATTCCTCATCAATCATGGTGATTTGGGAACATGAATCAAATTTAAATTCTATCATGGCATCACCCACTTTTACCAAGTGCGAAGGATGTTCTAACGAACCGCTATTGACTTGAAAAGTCACTGTCTTTACCTGAGGTTGATTCCATCTTTTATATACATTATCTCTCTTACTATTTCTAGTCCTACAACACTTTGAGAAATGCCCTTTTCTGCCACAGTTGTTACAAATCGATTTCATAGCAGGACAATTTGCTGAATTGGCTAAATGTCCATTATTTCCGCATCTGAAACATGAAAATTTACTGGTAACATTAAAATTGGGATTAAAACTACTCGCTCCATTTTCATTTTTATCAACAGATGACTTTTCCTCTTTCTTCACTTGACATACATCTTCCTCCACTTTAGGTTCATCCTTCTTTTCAGGTTCATTCATTTTCTCTTTTTCTACTTTTAACTCATCTACACATTTCGTCATGTGTTCCACTTGCTTCGCTATTCCCAGAACTTCATCTAATGGAGGTTCATCTTTTAGCCAGAGTTCTTTGCGAATACTGTCATGGGCACATCTTAACACAAATTGGTCCCTTATTCTCTCATCCAGAGTCTGTCCAAATTTGCACGATGAGGCTAATTTCCTTAGTGCAGAAACATATTCCTCTACTGACTCATCCTTCTTCTATCCTCTTAAGCCAAAATGGTACCTTTCCATTATAGTGCTCAATCTAGGAAGATAGTGTCTATCCAACTGCTCAATAGCCACTTCGTATTCATTCAAATTCCTTTGTTCCGACGCAGTAAGTTCAGGTAAATGTTCTAGAACGTCTTGACCTTCTCCCCCCAGACAGTGCAATAGTAATGAATGCTTCCTCTCCGCACTTAGGTTCGTGCCACACACTCTTGCGTAATTTGCAAAAATCTTCTTCCATTTCTGCCATTTCACATTTGGTTCACCAGGACTTATCAAAAAAAATGCAGGTTGTGTTACATTCTGCATGTTTTTTTTATTTTTTATTTTTTTTTATATACTCCTTATAACATATAAATGCTCTTTGTAAATACCCTTTGTCAATTTTGCAATATTTAAATGTTCTTTGTAAATATTCCTTGTTATTCTTTGTATTAGAGTATTAGAAACTCATTGTTGTAAATGCCCTTTGTAAATATTTCTTGTTATTTTTGTAGAGCTATTGAAAACACATTGATGATGTCACAACCCATTTGATTTGTTTTGTGGACTCTCCAAGTTTCTTGTTTAAGAATTCTGCTCTTGAAATAAAAATTCTATTTTATTTCACAATGCCTCTTTCAGATTACTTGGAATCTGTGCGTGTCATAATGCCCATTATTCTACACACGCAAGCTTCTTTGCAAGCCGGTGTTGCGCGTGTATTTCTTTATCTTGAAAACGAGGCTGAGATATTCTACTCGTCACTGACACGCACCGCCATTTTGCAGTGCGAGTTGATCGGGTGACAGCGCGAGCAAACGCGCTGTTTTCAAAGATGATGAACGCTCGCGCGCGTTGTTTTTTTTCAACTTTCCTTCTTTTTCATCTCAAGTCCCTTCCTTTCAGTCCACCTCCCGCAATACTCCTCACCGTATGAGCGCTTTTGTAAAACAGCGATTTTTCACACGATCTGCCGCTGGGAAGGCTACGCTTCCTTTCTGGTGTAAACAGCCGCTGGAGAGGTTTCTGATTTCAGGGACGGCTGCGTGTTGAGGCGAAGAGAGGTAGAATCGTCGCCAATGTAAATTTTTTATTAATTGTAATAAATCATTAATACTAGCTTTTGGGTCAGCAGAAGGTTTATTCGCCCCATCCACGAACAGCCAGGATACCAACTGACTCTTCAGTACATTCTACATTCTACTAGCATCACAGGTATAATTCCACATTCCATAAAGAGACACCAGATAGTAAATAAAGCAGGACATTACACCTTGCTGTCTCATGCGCTGAGAAAGACACATTATTCAATGTATTCAAAGAAACTAAACACAGTTTCTAGTCTAGAGACTTCACCGGAAAGGAGATATTCGAAGGCATTAATGAAACAATGCTCCCCGGCCCTTTACCCTAAAACCTCTTTCATAGCGTAGGACAGAAACTAGATACAAAGGTATCATGTACACTATGCACCATACTTCTTAGGAACAGATCAATACATGTGTGCATATTTTAGGAGCCCCTGATGGGCTACTCAAGAAGGTGTGATGATGACAAGAACTCCAATGCCTCTGTAGTAAGCGCTATATGAAGGCAATTACAGTACAATTTAAAGAACTCTAAAGCTGCTAGATTCATCACAGCTGTCAACAAGCATTTACAATGCAATAGGTCTCGCATTTACGCAAGTTTGAGCTATTGGCGTTGTAAATGACAATGCTTTTTATTTATGTTTTGGTTTTTAAAACATAAAAAAAATGTGTTGTCATTTACAATGCCAATAGCTTAAACTCACATAAATGCAAGACTTATTGCATTGCAAATGCTTGTTTTTGAAAAATACTGATCCACTTTATAACCACATTATACAAGGGGCCAGTTTAGATACTGGGTTAAATTTAATTCTGCAATTTTTTTATCAGAATTTCAAAGGTCCACGCCCATTATTGAAGGTCCTCTAGATTCCTGTTTAAATATGGTGGATAATTGGATTCATTCTAATTTGGATAAGGCACATTCCTAAAGGATCTCTAATCCTCCCCCCCCCCTCCAAGGATTACTGACACTGTCCCCAAGCTGAAAAAAACAACGTAAACGACTGGTGTGTGGCTCAAACATTATGCCATGAATGACAAAGTGAGGTTGAAGGAAGCCACCAAATTATATCACAGAGCATGTAGGTCGGCAAGTGCTGGCGATTACTCAGCTGAAATCTCTGCTGCCAACAATGCTTTCAAACTATTTTTTTATTTCTTTATCTGACCCCGCATCTGTAGCTTCTCGCTCTGCTGTCCTTACAGCAATGTAATAAACTGGCACCTTTTTTTGGGGGAACATCCTTTTCAACGCGGATGTTACCCCGTAGTGCTTTTACGACGCGTCCTTTACAATGCAAGTCGTAACCACGACTTGCGCTGGAGGGCGCTAAAGGATAAAGAATAGTATCTTTACTATTCCAACACCTTCCCTACTATCCACGGGGACTGGTGTTAGAATAGTAAATTATACTATTCACTATCCGCGCCCAACAACGCAAGTCGTTGTAACGACTTGCGTTGTTAAAGACGCGTTGTAATGGCACGCGTTGAAACGGTACGCGTTGTACCTTCATACATCCCTTTTTTTGTAATAAGGTATCTACTATGTATTCCTCTTTTAATGACACCAACACCTTTGCCAACCATATCATGTAACTGATGGGATCTATAAAGAGCCTGAACTTTTTTCAGCCTTTAGATACGAACTGATTTATGGCATGGTTGAAAGCCATCAAGTCAGGTTCCCCCTACAACATATTGGGTCCTATTCATATTGATTTGATGAACATGTCTTTAGCAAATGGCATTGCTCTCAATGCTTGGAAACATCCTATGGTACTACCGTTACTCAAAAAGCTAAATTTGGATGCCGCTAATTGGGTCAACTACCACCTGATTTCCTTGCTGCCACCTTATGCTGAAATTTAACAAAGTACATCAAAGTCCATCTTTCTGGCTTTTTGGAATCTAACACTAAGCAACAGTTTTCTCAGTTTGGTTTTCGGCCCGAACACAATACCGAGTTTGCATTGTTAGTGGGCACCGACCATCTTAGGCAGGAGCTGGACTCAGGAGGAGGTGCAGATATTATCCTGTTGGACCACAGTGCTGCCTTCGACACAGTATGCCATCTGCTGCTTTTTAGAAGACTAGAGGGAGCAGGTGCTCTTCTTGAAAAATCAATCATTTCAGCTGATTACCAAATGCATACCTCTTCAGTTTTGGATCCACCCCATGGAGTTCCTCAATGTTAATCCCTGAGTCCTATGTTATTCAATATCTATATTCGGCAACTGGCAGACATAGTGGAGAATAATGGTGTAGCTATTTACTCCTATGTGGACGACACCCACATTGTCCTATCACTTTCTGACTTGGGCAATAGAGCTTCCTCCAACTTAAGATGTTGTCTTAAGGAACTTGTGGCTTGGATGGACCAAAACTGTCTACGTTTAAATTAAAGTAAATCAGAACTCCTACTGTTAGGAAATCAGCCTTATCTCTGAGGCCCCCACTTCTGGTCAGAGGAATTAGGGAATCACACTATTCTGCAGCAGGTGGTCAAGTATTTAGGCTTTCTGCTCGAAAAAAAACTATCTTTGGATCAGCAGTTCACCAAGGTAGCATCATGCTGTTTCGGCTTGATCAGATTTTTAAGAAAGATCCTGTGGCTTCTTCCACCTGAGAGCCAAATGCCATGTTGAGACCCTCATAATCTCCAGATTAGACTATGGTAAAAACATGTCTCTGGGTGCCACCAATGCCCACATAAAACGGTAGCAAATTGTGCAGAATGTGGACGCTCGCCTTTTATGCCATATTCGTTGCAGCACTTTTGCTGCTCAGTCTCTTCGTGTGCTGCACTGACTTGCCATGACCAAGCATTTTATGTTTAAGGCACTTTGATGTATATTCAAAGCTATGCAACATTGTATCCCTCCTCTTTTTCACTCCCTCTTTAGTCACTATATTCTATTGCTTGAGATGCTTTTGGGGGCAGCCAACTTAGCTTTTATTCTTAGAGCGAGATTAGCTAGAGAGGGTGGTCGGTCCTTCGCAATTCTGCAATTGCAGTCCTCACTGCAGGAAAATGCTCTACTTGTTAAGAACTCTTGTGTATCAGGTTGAATCAGATAAGGGCTGTGAAACTCCAGTCGGGCAGTCATGTGCTCTATACGCAAATTGAAATTAATTGGATGAAGCTCAATGATTTCTATGCTGAATGACTTACGTTCTGAAGATTGTTAACCCCATGCTCATGACGAGCTCAGCTCGTCATGAGGCACGGCGCTCGTGTGTTCATGACGAGCTCAGCTCGTCATGAGCAGACCCGTTCCCGTGGAACGCTCAGCACAGCAGGGGAATTATCCCTGCATGCGAGTGTTCTACGGCTCATGTCGAGCTAAGCTCGTCATGAGCACCGGAGCGCCGTGCCTCATGACGAGCTCAACTTGTCATGAGCATCGATGTGGTTAAGGTTTCCTTGAGCCCAGGTGCTGGACTGAAATTACTGTATTTGCTCTTCATAAAGCGCACTAGAATAAGACAAAAGGTGATTTTTGGTGTCGACTTTTGAACTGCATCTGTAATCACCTGGCTGCAGAGCTCCATCTGGTTACTCCTCCATGTATCTTGGGTAATAATTGGTGCATACACAGGACTTCAGAAATACTATTCAATATACTTGTTGTGAGATGCACAGTTTTGGAGTGTAGCTGTCTGATCTAATCCCCCTGAGTGAATCATCCTCAAGGAGGAGCAGGTGAATTACACGTAGCGAGGATAAAGAAGGGTCAGATGAGTCAGTCTGGGGAGTGTACAGCACAATGGACTGGCTAGTCTGCCACTCTCATACTTTCCCAGTGGGCTGCAGGTAGGAGGCTGTTTTCAGAGCACAAGAGGCTGCCACAACCCGTTTGACACCTGCCGCACTGCCTCCATCATCTTTTTTCGTCTATCATGTATTTTCTATCTATAAATGTGTAAAAATGTCATAATGTGTTAACATATAAAAAACGAAAATAATTATAAATAAAAATTATATTTTGATATCTATTCTTGTGTATATCTAATGACACTTGATAGGGTGATACCTTAATTGGTTTCTGTCTATTTCACTGTAACATGAATAGTATTTTAAACACATACCTAGCTAAAACTGTTTCTAAATAGTCTAATGTTCCCTATTTTTAGCTAGCTGTTAGATAGGGGTCCCTTGCTTTCTTAACAATACAACCCGCCCTCATGGCTGCATGACAGCCACATCCCCCTGCAGCTTGGGTCTGTTGTGATCATTTTTATCAGGGACACTTTTTTTTTTTAATCTGGCCCTGGTTTACATAGAATATGGAAGTTCATATGTACTCTCCAATTTCAGAATTATTGAACATTGATGCACAGAATTTATTTGCAATGGTTGCCACAGCTCCTTCCTCCATATCCACCTTCTCAATGATACGCCGTTCGTTCCTATATCTTCTTTCCTGTAAATCTGTTCCCAACAGTGAGCCCTGTGGGTCATAAGGGTCAGTGCTTAGTGTGTATAAGAATGAGTGCCGGTGCCCCAAGCTCTGCTCAGAAGACGGCAGCCAGTACAATTAAACCAAATTGCACCAAATGCCAAGGCAGTTAATCTTAAATTCACTTCATGTCTCTTTGATCCACTACCAGACACTCCTGGCCCTTTATTCTCATTCTTGCAGGTTTTGCTTCCTCCCTTTGTGACGCTGTTGCCATCTTTCTCTTCCTCCCTCTTTCTGCTTTGTTTAATTTCCGGACCCTAGAAATAGGCCCCTGCCTCCCCTCCCACCGGCTCAAATTAAGCACTAGAGGCAGTACATCAGTAGTAAAGTTTACCAAACTATTCTGTACTCCAGCTGATGTGAACTCCTTCGCTTTTACACCCGTCTGCATCCGGATCATTTATGCCAAGTGTATCATGTTAAATCATGCCAATTTTTAAATTTTTATACTTTTACATTTCATAAAGCCATATATAGAATATGCATTTGTCACGAGGACCGTTACAGAACACTAAACATATGAATTTAACTTTCAAGGATTATATTTTAAAAATGATGATCTAGCTCGTAATCCAAATGTGACCTAATTTCCAAAAAAACCAGGCATTACAATAAAACAAAATATTATTACTTTCAGAAACAGATCTTATTTTAAATAGGGAAAAACGACCACCATATGAAACTCAGGGGCATATTACCAACGGTGGCGATAGGCAATTATCGCCGGTTTAGCGGCGATAATTCTATCGCTCTATTAGCAAGCTGTCGCTAACTGATGTTAGCGACAGCTTTTAGGCGATAGCGAGCGGTTTGGGGCCATGCAAAGTGGGCGTAACCAACCTGTTAGCGACTTAAAGCAGTCGCTAACGTCGCTATCGCCTATTAGCATGGCTGCATAGCGATGGAAATATTCCCGCTATCGCCAAAAACCAACGCCTGCTCAGACCAGTTCTTAGCCATGGTATCCAATGGGAGGTGGATAACATGGCTAAGAGCATTTTGTCGCTAATGCGTGAATATCGCTGTATTCTCAGCGATATTCACGCATTTTGCCGCTATCGCTGGATATTTTAGCACAATGGAGAAAAACGTTGCTAATAGCATGTTTTCTCCGCTAACATATCCAGCGATAGGCAGCGATAAAAAATCGTAGCTAAACCTATTTAGGGATAATTATCGCTACTTGTTGGTAATATGCCCCTCAATTCGTGTATATTTTATTGCTTGCAAAATCACTCGATATATATTTACTTTTCGATGCGAAGGAACTGCACGTTGATTTCACTAGGTTTAACATAAGGATATTATGACGGTCAAGGAAAAAATAAAGACATAGGGGCATATTATCAAGCACGCCGATGAAATTATAGCCGCTTTAGAGGCAGAAAACTGCCGCTAAAGCGGCGATAATTTTAACGCCCGTCCTTGATAATATGCCCCATTGTGTGTTTTTTGTAGGAGCTGTTTACGAGAATACATCCAAAATATGACCCTTTAATGAAAAACAAAAGTCAATAATGTATAGTGCAATTCTATGCAACACTGACCTTCGGTGCATATGCAAATGTATTGCATTTCCCTAGCTAATGACGATTTAGCTGCAGCACATAATATGAAGGGCCTATTGCAATGGAAAGCATAAATGGTTCCCTCAATTGATTTATTTGATGGCTATAATTCTTTGCCCCTTCTCAACCTTCACTCCATGGCTTTGTTACTCTTCACCCTCGTGCGCATTTTAAGCATAAATCAAAAGTGCATTATCGGATTCAGGGAAGCATTTGAATATCTTGTTTCCATGTATTCCCAGCTTGCATACGTCTAGGTTTTGCAGTGGCTTCGAAGGCGTGGGTAATATTTCAGCAGCCAGGATCTTGCTATTGAATTTCCATTGGGTGGTTATCTTAGTCTGACAGATGCATTACACATACACCTTTCTGTGCATAGGCTTTGTTATGAGTGGGATTATATTTACTTAGATCAGTTTTACTACCGATTCTGTTATTCTTCAAGGTGAATCTGTAAAATAGTGCACAATATCTGATGGAAATCTAACACTGCTAAAACTGAATCCGCTACTTTCAAGGCTCCAACATTGTATGAGTGTGTGTGTATCAAAAGAAATTCTGAGCATGTGATATTCCCGTGCCCTCTGATGACCTCCCCAGACCATTAGTATGTAGATTTAATGTCTTGGTAAATAATCCGCTTAGAGAACTCTCTTTGTTAGTGACACAAGCAACTGCTAGAATGAACATCTAATTCTGTCACAAACTAGACACCTTTAAAAGGTGTCAAACATCCTCACCGAGGCAGGCGTGGGTACAGAGTGTGAAAGAAACGGAGAGACATGATTACGTCGTGCAAGGATGGGAGTATTGAACATCGCGGTGTACATGCAGTTATGTATTTAAATTGAATACATATCATCCCCATGTTATGTTTTTCGGCTTATACAATGATCTGACGAGGGATCTATGTAGTACCACCTCAATTCCACTTTCAGATGAAGGCCTATTCAAATAAATATTGACTCATTTTTTATGGGTAGCAAAAGAAGTAACATCTCTCCTTGAGTGAATGACAGAGCTGAGGAAATATCTTCGTAATGAAACACTTAAAATAGAATTCCAGCGAGAAGAAGTGGAAATAATGAAAGGGAGTCAAACATTGCTCTACCGGGGCAATGAGGGGCATCAGTTCCTGTCTAATAGCCACACAAGGTGCCGAGTGTGGCACAGATCAAATATAGGGAAGGATATTACAATATCCTCATGCAAAGTCTTCTCAAGAGGAGATAGTGAAGGAACAAATGTATTCTCAAATTGGAAACCAAACAAGGGAATGAGAATAGTGAAGAATGATGGAAGCGTTGCGAGGTTCCTGACAGCATTTGTAAGCAAACCACTGACCTATATGTAATTAATTTACTTGAAAAGGTCGCCTTATTCGCAAATAGGTGCATACTGCACATGCTACATCGTACTCTCTCTATTCCTTCTGTAAATTCTAACAAGTTAATGGCAATATTGTTAACCCACGACACTGAAGGACATCCACAGTGGTGGAATAGAGAAGAGAGATAACTAAGGAATGAATCAGAAGCAGCCATTTTATACGGAATGAATTGTCAATGTAATACAGCTGAATGTTTTGCAGCCATTTATTGGTAAGCAAAACGCAATATGAAACCTGGGAATTTGATAGAAATTTGAGATTTGTGACGAAAGTAAGGTAATGCAATGGATAAATATTTTCTCACAAACGTTAACTAGGGAATTAGTTTGCTCTTAGTTCTTACCATTTTCTTGTAAAACACCCTCAGGAGATTAAAAAACGTGCTTAAATCCTTCCATGAGATGACAGATTGCATCACTTGTGTGCACATGCTGAACCCTCTACACACTGGTGGTCTCGGACAGGAAATGTAGAGTTAAAGGACCTGCAAGGCATTTAGAACTGTGGTCTTAACCGTTTGAACTTTGCCCCCCCCATCCTAATCACTACTGGATCCCAGGAACCCCCCAGTGAATCATTACTGAAAGACATCGACCGACACTGAGTCATTATTGAAAGCTGGGGACTCTAGCCCAAGCAATTTCACTTTTTTGAAATGCAAAACAATACACTTTAATACAGCAACACACATTCATCAAACAAATGCTCACATAATTAAATATTTTACTTAATTCACAACCAAATAATTAAAAAAATCAAGATTTTAATTGGAAGGTTAGAGCTTTTCTAAATTCAATTAAGGTCACCCATTGTCAATACTATAGACTGATCTCACAAATCAATGTAAGTATACAAACTAGGGGGTCAATTAGGATGGCAAACGGATCGCCACCGCCATGCAGGCGGTGGCGATCCGTCCGCCATCCTTGCCCGTACACCACCTATTTCCCCCCGCCATATTACAATGGCGGGGGAGACCGTGGCGGACGGGAAGACAGTCTGCCGCATTTCCGCCGCGGTCGCCTTGCGATCACGGCGGAAAAGCTCTAATATGGTGGCGGTGTCTATCAGACACCGCCAGCCATATTAGGATGTGCTGGGGGCTATGCATTTCCGTGGCGGCAGAAAAGGCATACGGTCCTTGCTTTGGGGGCCCGTTGCGGGCCCCCAGGGTGAAGGGGAGGGTGGGGGGTGCACATGGGGGGTACCTATGCTACCCCCCTGCAGTTGCATGCACAATGTGGCAGGCACCGCACGGTGCCTGCCGCTTTGTGCATACTAATGCACAGCATGCGTTTTTAACTTTGCGGCAGGTGCTGCTTAAAGCAGCACCCGCCGCAATGGTAAATATACAGGTTGTGACCGCCAGGGTGGCGGTCACATCCTAATTCCAATGGAGGGAACGCCGCTGCCCCTGCGGACGGTCCCTCCACCCCGGAGGTGGCGGACGGACGCAGGTCCGTCCGCCATCTAATCGACCCCTTAATTTTTAGACTCTAATTTTAAACTCCTTTGCATTCACAGAAAATGGAAAGATTTTCACTTTTACATTTTGTTTCTTTATTTATATGCATTTTATTATTCTGGTAATATTATTTAATTTTCTAAGTAGTTGTGGTCCATCTGAGTAGACGTCATGGACCCTTTGGGTTCCCCGGACCACAGGTTTGGAACCAATGTTTTTGAATTCTCTATGTACTGTCTGCTATTAGTCCATAGATCAGCGGTTCTAAACCTTTTGACTTTTGCAGACCCCCTCTGAATCATTACTAGAATCTGGGGACCCCACTGAATCATTATTGGAATCTGTTGACCCCCCTAAGTAAATATTGGTAGTTGGGGATCCTGACACAAAAATACATACCCAAGCATTCATCAAACCAGTACACAAATGCTGTAATATTATGATGAAAATTTCAATTGGAAAGTTGGAGATTTTTTAAATTCAATTTAGTCAACCCATCGTCCATATTATATTCTGTTTGATATACTAGCACTGCTCCCACAAATCAATCCGATGATATCAACAAATTTGTAGCCTTCAATGTCAAATACCTTCATATTTACTGAACATTTTATAATCTCAAATATTTGATTATGCTTCCTAACTTACCTAAAGTTTATTACTCTATTAATACTATTTAATTTTCTAAGTAGCCGTGGATCCCCTGAGTATCAGTTGCGGACCCCGCTGGTTCCCGGGACAACAGGTTAAGAACCACTGCCATAGTGATCAAATCTATTTGCCAATTTTGTTTACCTCTTTGAAATTCTCAAGCATTACATATGATGAGGTTTGATCTGTATGCAAAGTCCATAAAAGTTACATGCTTGAAGTACCCTGCTCTTAGAGTGACTTTAATTGCCAGCGAAGTCAATGGCATATAAGTATGGATGGAAATCTCTTAAGAATTTATTTACCAACATTAGAAGTTATGCCATTTCCATGAAATGTGATCCTACCCCAATGTTGTGATTTAGCACCTTGAAACTAATCTAATGCCATGTTGGATCTCACAGTTACAAACACACTCACAACACATACAACCATAATAAAATGAGACCTTCCAACATAAAAAACGGAAGCAGATCACAAAATTATAACAAAAACGTATTTAATACCACCAGTTATCTCCTTCTGAGCATTTCATAGCAGTCTCTGCAGGTAGTATAGAAGCATGAGACATTTATGGAGAATTAATGAAACACCACATCATAACTATATTTCCAGACGTAATGGATAACCCTTTGTGTTTCTCTCAAATAGGAGTAGAGCATAAACAAAATCAAATGGTTACATCTCAGCTGATAATAAGCAAACTGTTGATGAAAGGAACCCATAAGCTATGGAGGATTCAAAACTACGTTTCCAGATCTATCCACATATTCTGGACTCTCAAATATTGGACCTACTCCACTTGAAGATCCGACTCAAGTTTAAGCCTCTGCAATATGCACAAAACATGTATGGGAATTTTGGCCGAAATACTTAGGCCTCCCGTTTCTGAGTGAGGAAGGATATAGGAAATGGCAACATGTTTTCCTAATAGGGAGAGGGCAGTTGGAGTTGTTTGAGAGTCACAATGTGAGAACTTTGATTTGAAGTGTCTTTTCTCCGTGATCTAAACACACCCCCAAACCACCCTCAACCCACCAAGTTCATACTCACATTTCCATCAACTCCTGCTGGTGGAATAGAATGATCAAAGTACATTTAGTTGGTGCCAGCCAATCAAACACTCAGGATCAGACACCAAGCTGAATTACTTTATGGTGAGGGGGTCGTGTGTCCCCTCCTCATTATTAATATCTTTGCCCTGAAGGATGGGATCCTTGGGGCCTCTTTTAGACTTGATGGGGCTATACGGCCCCCTCCCATAATCTTGAAATCTGCCCTGGGGGATGGGATCCTTAGGGCCTTATGGGGACTCAGGAGAAGAGCTGCACAGTGTCCTCCCCTAATAAATACATCTCACTGCCGCCTCAGGCCCAGGCCCACTCCAGGATGTTTTTTTTATAATGTGCAAGAACCTAGACTTTTTTTAACTTTTGCTACAGATCCACTGCAAATGTATGGCAAAAACGTATTACATTTTTGTTTTTGGCCCAATTGTGGGTCCCCTAGGATCCCACCCACCAAGCCTATGGGGGATGGGTTACCCCTACCCTGCCCCCTTATATCTTTTTTCTAACCTACTTCCAGGATAAGGTACTCAGTTCCTGAATCTTAAAATGGTTGAAGTCACACCTTTCTTAAAGAAGTTGCAGTAAATCAGTTCTTATTTTCAGATCCTCCACGGCATGAAATATATTTTCTTTTTAACCTTAATTTATTGAAAGCTACTCAATAGAATTTCACCAAATCACATAAAGCATGCTCTCTGGACCAAGGTCTAGCTTTCTCTGCTAAATCTGCTGTAATTCTGTTCTGCAGTTTTGGCTGTAGCTGTGACTCATTTTCCAATGGAAAAATGAATGGAGAAAACCAAAACTTTCCAGGAAAGATTTGAGGTAGAGGACTTTGTTTTGGAAAGGTTTGTGAAGATTCAGCCAATGCCACCAAAGTTATAAGCAAATAAGAGAATGTTTTTCCTTTGTAAAAGTGGTCCTAACTAGAACTATGAAGTGGCAATGGCCACTGGGTAAAATGTGCAACCAAATGTGAATTACATTTCTGTGTATAAATATGAATGGACTAATAGTTGACAGAATATCGACAACCATTTATAGCATAATGAAAATAATCAAAATGACATTGCCAAAAATTGCAAATTGAAATTCAAACATTCAATAAACTTTCTTCATCTACTTCTTTATTGATATTTGTATGCTTAAAATTGTGAATGAGTGTTGTTTGACCATAAACTAGTCCCAAAAATAGGGGGCAAACAGATGTGTACAGTGGCGGTTGCCAGTAGCTAAGGGGGTTGGGAGGGTGGGGGCACAGCGTGGGAAGAGCGAGCACAGGGGGGATTAATAATAATTAAAAAAGCACACCTGATGCCGTCGGCCACCTCCCGCATTGCGATGCTCCTACTGGGCATTTCCTGGGTCCCAGCAGGCCATGGGACAGACTGCCAGCCAGTCGCTGTGCTGCAGAGCAGCGCAGGAATTGGTCTGAGCAGGCATAAAAGATGCCCTGATCAGACCAGGGAGTCTGTGGGGTTTCTCCAGCCCAGCTGCAAAACGCAGCTGGGCTGGGTAAAACCTAAGTGCGCATGTGTGTTTTGGTCGGCCTGAGATGGGCTACCAAACACACAAGAGCACTTAGGGACTCGCACAAGCACCCTCCTAATCCCCCTCCCATTCCACGCCCCTCCATGCACAAGTTGGTAAAGGGAAAATAAAACGATGTTCGAGCATCGTTTCATTTTTCCTTTGCTGGCTCTGCCCCAGGCAGAGGTTGATGCTCATCTGCCATTGCGGAGGAGCCGCCACTGGATTTGTACCTGAAACTTAATTATGTCCCTGTTCTTTTGGGAAATGTTCTGGCATGGGGACATAACACCTGCTGCATACCACTATTCAAACTGTACCTGAGAGGGGAAAACTCAAATCAACATTTAAAATAACCTGGGGGCACAAGCTCCACGTTGCTTTAGAACTCTGATGGTTACTGCAGATGACCATGGCAAATGTCACAAATGTCAACTTATGCACACTGTAAGTCTGTCCCGGCTTAAGTGAAAAGGACTAGTCCTGAAATACATGCTCCTTTTGTTTAGTTAAAATGTTTGTAAAATGTAAAATGTATTTTTGAATTAGATTTTGTTTCACATATTTACAGTGTTGGTCTATCCCACAACATTCTGCTCAAATATGTAAAGAACCAAAAATACACGATTATATGAAGAATTATATACTTCTGAGCAACTCATTATTCATTTACATAAGAATGTCTTCTTGAAGAGCAGAGCTTCCAACAAGTCCCTTACTTTTTTTTTGCATCCGTTTTGTGGAGTACTTCATGAGGTCTTGGCATTTCATGACCTTCACTGCCAGAACACCCAGTCCAGACTAACTACAGTAAATATCATTTTACAGAACTCATGTAGATCCACTACCAGTAATTCTAACTATGGACAATGAGCCGAAGAGAATACATCTTCATATAACTACCAACCACTTTTCAGGTACTTAAATGAATTCCATTACACTGACTGCAGTTTGAAATTAAAAACATTAAGGAATTTACAGAAACAGTTTCTGAAGATGTTGCGCTTGTCACTGTTTCTACTCCCACACCAGATAACATTGTGGTCTCCTTTGCCTAATGAGTTTCTTGTTTTTGTTCAGAGTGCCTCTGGTTATTTTGTTGACATTGATTATTTTTCTTCAGATTCCTCACATATGTCCTTGCACTGTTTTCTTGGTTTAAACAAACTCATCTGATTTCCCAATAGTACTACTTTTGGATTTTCATTTCCTTGGCTTTTCTCTTCATCTGGATTGGATTTGTTACAGTGCTTTTGTTCTGCGGTTAAGTGGGCACTATCTCCCAGAACTTTCTTCTCCAGAACCGGTAGCCGAAATACTTAAACCCCATTCTTCCTTACATATGGTCTGAAGAGACTTGTCCCTCGTGAAAATTACTGGATTTCCTGTCCATGAAGGTATTGTTTGGGATAAGATCCTACATGACATTTTTGGTCTCACAGAAACTTTAAAATTTTCATATGTTATTAAACTGCTATGGACAACTTTGTTACTCCTGGTTCTGTCTCTGATGATTGGGATGTAACAACTGTTTCAAATATGTTATCTGATTTAGAGCCTTTACAATTTTTGAAATGAGGATTTGTATTTAAATTCTGCAAACTGTGGTGAAATATTTTGCTACCATCATTATGCATAATTATTTAGACAGAGCTAGTACACCACATGCTGTTTTTAACTATACACAATGGGAACATTGTCTAACACCACCTGTAGGGAGTCCCCTACAGTATTTGAAAACGTTTCCTTACTTTTCTGGTCTTATTGGAAGCTTACGCCTTCCCAAGCAATGAAAAACTTGCTGATTAAAACAAACTTAATTTAATCAGATGCTTTTAAGTAAAATTGACCATGCATGGTTATGATTAGTGGTAAAATAACATTGATTTGAAATAAATTTGGGGTCTAAGACACTGGCAGGGCAATGACGCCTTATTTAGGGCTTGTTTGATTCCTCAACAAATGGAGACGTATAGTCTCCATTTTAGAATAAATTCCTTAAGTTGACATCCCTTTCTCGTGGTGACCTTTAGAATGCTTTTCTGCTAACGTGTCAATGTGGTGTATATGTGTCTCTGATAGGCACTGACGCCCTGTAGTCTGTACAGTTAGTTCCAGGGTCACACATTAAGAACACAATGCCATTGTTTTCCTTTCTTCCTGTGCTTGTTAGGTGATGCTTCATTTTAGCTAGACAAAACTGAATGAGCTGCTCTGCGTCCCTGCCACGGTTTGACATGACAGTACTTTGTTATATAAACAGCTTCCATGCTGAAGGCCTTGGCTACCTACCATATACTAGGGACGTAGAGGCAAGTTAAATATCCCAATCAGGAGTAACCAATTTTACCATGTTGAATGGAGGAATGCAATCACTTTACCACTGGTTATCGGGGTAAACTGGCACAGAGTTATATAGCCATCAAAAATAAGGTTTAGCAAAAAGGCAAAACAGATTGGTGGAAACTTCTAAAAATGGCATCATAGTGGATTTACCCTATTTCACTAACAGTACTCTGACCCTGGTATTTGCCTTTTTCCTTCAGTCAGATTGAGACCTTTAATGCGTGGAACTACAGGGGACAGCATTGTTGATTGTTCTGTTCAGCCTCTTTCCCATTTGATCAGCATTCTTAATTTTATGAACAACCAATCAATATGTAGCCTACCAGTACACACATTGTCAGCAAAATATGCGGATGTGCCGAACAAAAATATCAGCTATTTCAAATGAGCAGGGTATAAGATATCACCTTTATAAAATTCTGGTTCTATTTATTGTACACATATTTTTTAATTCTAAAACATATCAGCATATTGAGCACAGAAGTGTGCCCCACAAGTGTGTCCCTGAAAGCAATAGCCAGTTTTAGAGATATCATTGTGTAAAGCCGACACTAACCGCCAAGATCTAATTGCAAAGACAGCAGAAAATGAATGAATCAAACTTCATCAAGCAAGTGCTGAAAACTGTCCCTTATTATCTGGTCCACTAAACAGCGAAGTCTTAGCACATTCTCCATTGTTCACAGAACACTGAAACAACAGCGGCTAGAAAGGGTGACAATCTCTTCCTAAGTGTTAACAAAGGACATTAGGTCAGGTCTGATAAGGCATCCAAAATATTATCTACACTACTATTATAAAGGAAGAACGTTGAACCTTTGAGGCGGGTAAAATCGGGAACCACAGCGCCAATCCACACACCCGATACATCGTTGTAATCGTCAGGGTGTGCAGATGGACATAGGCTATATAAAATTAAAAAATATACGTTATTTAGAAAATTTAGAGAATAAAAAAAAGTAGTCCCTTGGAAGAAGCGCCGGCCGCGACCTGCGTGCTGACGTCAGGAGCGCGGGGAGGAGCGGCATCCAGGAGCGCAAGGAGGAGCAGCGGACATGGCGCGGGGAGGAGCGGCGGACAAGCGGGGAGGAGCGGTGAGGAGCGGCGGACAGGCGGGGAGGAGCGGCGGACAGGCGGGGAGGAGCGGCGAGGAGCGGCGAGGAGTGGTGGAGCGGTGAACTGAGGAGCGTGGGGGAGGAGCGGCGGCAGAGGTAAGGCTCCGGGGGACCCACTGACAATGTCGGGGCAGCCCGGGGTCGGGGCAGGCAGGGGACGGGGCGGGGGCCCTGAACACTCATGGCGGGGGGCGGGCGGGGGCCGGGGCTGGCGGGGGCCCTGAACACTCATTTTGGGATGGGCTGCTATGTCGGGGTGGGCGGGGGTCGGGTAAGCCTGATTGCTCCTGAACAAGGTCGGGCAGGCTGCTAGTTGAGAGATAAAGTAGGCACTCTTTCTGCACCAGTGACTAGATAATGAAAGAAGTAGAAATAAGTAGATCACTGCACGAGGACTGTGACACGATCCACCACCTCTGTTAAAAATCCCTAGATTTGTTTTGTCTCTTCAAACCATAAATTGTGTGAAGATTGTGAGTTAAGTAGAACACTAGATGGACTATGTAACAAACACCTCCTCTAGAAAATTGCTCTTTTTTATGTTTAGGTCACAATATTTCTCCTCTACAGAGAGGGTTGGCATGTTTAACAAGAGTTAAACCCTGTATGACATGGCTATTACATTTTATACCACCTCTGCAGGTGCAGGCCTGTGCTCACAGCTGGTCAGGACACTAGGATCACAATGAAAGGGGTTTTATATGTGGTACCTTTTGTACTGCACGATAACTATAAACACTGTTAATACGTTTACAGATATGAAGTGATAGGTGAAAGATAATTGTTTGTATTAACAACCCAACAATCTCTCTTCTCTGTGATCTAGTTAGTCACACAGCAAGGTGTCCACCTGCAGCAAAATGGCTTCATATGTTAAAATAATTAACAAATGTTTTAATTGCATGGCTTTTGATAGTAGTGACACCTAGCTTGTTGAAAACATTTTCATGAATGGAATTTTGATATCTGTCAATGGACTCTTCCCTATCTCTTAAGCCAGAACTTAGCTCAATTGATATTTTTCTAAGAAAAGGCAAGGCACCTATTAATTGCAACTTTGAGAAAATATTGTGATTACAGAGAGGATGCTGTCCTATGCGTAATTTCTAGGATAGCTGAAGCACTGCAATCCAGAGTGTGCTGAACACCATAGTGTGAAAGATATTCAGAGAGATCCCCATAGAATCCAGAAAGATAGTTAACGACACACTCATTACCGAAATACTCGCCTAATGCAACACACTCTATGCCGGCGTCACCCAGAAACAGCTCAAGAAACTACAGAACATCCAAAACGCTACAGCGAACTGGTCCTTGACATCCACAGCCACATCATGCAACACCTCCAACAACTCAACTGACTCACAGTCAATAAAAAAAAACACCTTCAAGCTCCTCACACATGACCAAAAAAGCTATCCATGATGAAGGACCAGCATACCTGAAACACTGCCTTCCATTCCATCTACCTTCCAGAAAACTGTTCCGCCCAGCTCACCCTAGTCTCTGTCTCCAGGATCCAGAAGACCCGAACCGGTGGAAGGTCATTCTCCTACCTTGCCGCCAAGAACTGGAACACCCTGCCCCTCCACTTCAGGAAATTTGCGTCGCTGACCTCCAGACCTAAGACCGCTGACCTAAGAAGGACCTAAAGACCTGGCTCTTCAAATGATCCTACACCCAGAGGGACCAGCAGGCCCTCCTCGCCCCCCCAGTGCCTTGAGACCCTCACGGCTGAGTAGCCGCGCATTACAAGCCACTGATTGATTGAAATGATTCTCCCAAGTGGACAAAATCACTGGAATCCTGCCCTGGTGATTAAAGGAAAAGAAATAGGAATGCATATCTAATCACAAGTGAGAAATAGCATGCAACAACTAAATTCATCCTATCTCTTCCAGCTTAGGCTGAGGATCTATAGTGAATATTCTTGATACACTCATGCCTTCCAGTGGTCATCCACTAATAGAAACTTCTTTTTGGCACTGAATGTTTGCATCAATGCCCTTCAAAGTACCAAAAAAACAATTGTGGCTTTCGGTCATTTTTTGGCAATAAAAGTTTGGAAATGACTTGACATGAAATTACATTTTGGGATTTACAAATCCATAAAAAGGTCTTTGTAAACAAAAATGGTGCTGGCTTATGTTCCCTTGCATAAAGTAGGCATTACATGGGTGGTCATGGACGTCCCTGTACATTCACCCATATACTTTGACGCAAACCCATATTTACAAAGACTTGTATACATGGGTTTGCACCAAAATGGTGTGCCTACATGAGGCTGGTGTAAACGGGGAGAAAAGTCTTTACTTCTTCTTATTTTCACTTTGCATGTGTGCTACAGTGTTCGAGAGGCGTCAGGGTGCCTGGGTTGGCTCTAGGCAGCCCAAAGTGTGCCAGCACAATCAAAGAGCAGCGCTGCACCATATCTTTAAAATATGGCACAATTTGCTCTTTTAAGTTGACAAAAAGCGGCTCAGCAACTTATCTTGCTGCGTTGCATAAACCTTTGTAAATATGCTCCTTTATTTATGGCAAATGTTTGAGCTGACAGTAGGACTTTTGTATTAAGTAGTTGAAGAGTTGGAGCAACACTATTTTATCGCTTTAGATAGCAGGACATTTTTGTTGTCAGAGAGGTTCTGATGACATGAAATCTAGCAGCAACGGTGGACATATCTAAAGTGAAAAACAGAACGTAACAGAATTCCTTACAAAAAGCAGGTGTTTGTATGTGCTATCACCAGGCATTCAGACTTCTTTCAGCCTTCTCACAAGCACAACTAAGATAAGAGTTTAGCTTGACCAGAAGTAACCTTAAGCAAGCCACATTTATTTCCCATTGTTATACATTAAAAAGGGCTGGACAATTTGTAGTGAGCTTCTCGAAGCGCCATAGACTTGTTATGTATTGGAATGTCCCTCCAGATGTGAGCCCATTCTGTCTTGGAAATATCCCTATGTAAAACTTGCTCCCAAAAAGTAATATATCGCGCCCGCGGAGCATGCAGGGTATGCAGCAGCATGCCATAGAGAGCGGAAATAGTGCCTTTCATGGAACCCGCCCTATAGATCACCTATTTTTCCATTTCCGAAAGATCTCTAATAGCCACCTCTCTAATGTGAGGTGTTGTGACCCAATGTTTAAGCTTGAGATAGTGGTAGTGTTCATTCTGGGGGATCTTGAAGTCCTTTTTACATCTATCAAACGTCAGGACCTCACCATTATGGAACATGTCAGATAGTTTGAGGCAACCCCCCCTCTGTCCTACAATCAAAGGCTCTTCCTGTAGAGCTGGAGGAAATGCCGGGTTAAAATGAATGGGTGTGTGAGGGGAAGGAAAAGAGGTCCAACCCTCCCTGCGTGTAATCTTGTCCCAGATCATCAGGGTCGTGTGGTAGGGGGTGATAATATATGCATTAGAGGGACGATCTTCCCTGGGCTTCCAAAGAACATCCCATATATAGCGTCCCACTACGGAATGATCCATATGGAGCCAGTGCTTGTCTGATTCCCTTGCCAACCACTCCGCTGTCACACACAACTGAGCAGCCTGATAATACAGAGTAAAGTTAGGTAAACCCAAGCCGCCCTTATCCCGTGGACTTCAAAGCACATGATGTGGCAAGCGCGCCCACCCCCCCTGCCAAATAAATTTAGTGATCAGAGTGCGGAGGCTCGGCAATAAAGATCGCTCTAGCTCGATAGGCAGCCCTTGGAATGAATATAAAAATGTAGGTAGGTCCGTCATTTTAATTGCATTTATTCTCCCAAGCCACGAAATGTAAAGAGGTGACCACCGTTTGAAATCCTGCTGTAGTTGTGTCAGCAGGGGGGTAGTTCGCTCTGTATAGGTCACCCAAATTGGCCGTGAGTTGTACTCCCAGATAAAGTAAAGAGTGTTTTGCCCATTGAAAGAGCGTCTGAGTTTTCAAACGGAGCACTTCAGTGGGAGGGAGGGTAAGGTTAAGTATAGAGGACTTCTTTAAGTTTATTTTAAACCCTGCCACCTGCTCAAAACGGCGTAATTCTTCCTGCACCGCCTACAGCGAAGTAATCGGGTCCGTAAGCGTGAGCAGGATGTCGTCTGCAAATAAAGAGGCCTTGTGCTCAAAACCACTAAAGGGAACGCCTCGAATCTCAACATTGGATCGGATCCTGATCGCTAAGGGTTCGATACTTAGGGCGAACAAGAGGGGTGAGAGAGGGCACCCCTGTCGAGTGCCTTTACTCAGGGCAAAGGGGGAGGAGGGGCAACCGTTGACCATCACTCGAGAAGTAGGGAAATGATAGTTGGCCTTCACCATGTTAGGGAAAGTATCTCCAAACCCAAACTTACGCATAGTTAAAAAGAGGAAAGCCCAATCCACTCTATTGAAGGCTTTCTCCGCCTCTAGGCCCACTAAAACTGCAGGGATTTTGAACCTAGAAGCCTTCTCAATCAAATGTATGGTGCGTCTGATGTTATCATGTGTTTGCCTGCCTTTTATAAATTCGGATTGGTCGGGATGAATTAGCTCCGGCATCAGATTCTCAAGACGAGCTGCTAATATTGCAGAGTAGAGTTTTGCGTCTAAATTAAGAAGCGCGATGGACCTATAGGAGCCGCAGAGCTGCGGGTCTTTACCAGGCTTGGGGATTACCGAAATCACGGCTTCCGCCATAGAACCCGAGACCCAGGCGTCTGATGCAATGGCTTAAAATAAGGTTGAGAGGTGGGGAATGAGCTCTGCAGAAAAACACCTGTAAAAATGGGCCGTAAAGCTTTTGGGGGCCAGGAGCCTTATGCAGTTTGAGTCTGGAATTAGCCTCCCGAACCTCTTCCTGAGTTATGGGAGAATCCAAAGCTTCAGCCAACGAACAGGATAGCTGCGGGAGTGTGAGGTTATCTAAAAAAGCTTGTTGTTGAACCGTGTTTGGTATAGTGCATTGATAAAGCTGACCGAAAAAAATCCCAAAAAATGTTCGCTTTGGTGGAGTCGGAGTGAGTGAGTTGTCCCTGGCGATCCAGAATCCCCCAATGAAGTCCCTTTCCCTTTGTACCCTAAGTTGGCGCACCAGAGGTGAGCCCACCTTATTGCCCTGAGTGAATGAGGACTGGCGAATCTTAAGCAGTGTGAATTTTACCCAATTGCTATATATGGACCCAAGTTTGTCCCTAAGTGTGGTGAGTTGTCTCTGGAGGGCTCGGGTTGGAGTGGATTTGTGTGCTTGTTCCACCATCTCCAGTTCTTTCTCAAGGGCCACCCTTTCCATCGTCCTCTGCTTGTTTAGGATCGAATTAGGTTGGGTGCAGTTCCCTCGCATTACTACATTAAAGGCATCCCAGGTGTTCTGTGGAGATGTGTCCGGTGGGTTGTTGTGCACAAAGAAATCAACAATGGCCGCCCATATGTCCTCCCTCGCAACCGGATCCCGAGTGAGAGCTAAAGGGAAATACCACGAGAAGGCCTCGGAGAGGCCCCGCTCCAATGAGGGCCCAGGGTGATCAAGCTATGGTCTGAGACAGCTATCAGAAGTATCTGGGCAGCCTGTACAGCCCCCACGAGGGAATGGCTGAAAAAATATAGTCAATACTGGAGTACCACCGATGCACATGGGAGAAATGTGTATAGTTCTTAGTGGTAGGGTACACGAATTGCCAGGCGTCATTTAGCCCTGGGTCAGTAATTTTCTGTCGAATTTTGTTAGGAAAGGATCAAGTGGCTGTCCTACTAGTACTTGTGCTATCAAGGTACCCCTGCCACATGAGATTAAAGTCCCCTATGAGCTCTATGGGACCTTCAGCAAACCCCCCTATTTGCTCTAGAGCATGTGAGAGGAAGACAGATTGCCCGGAGTTACAACAATCTTCCCTCCCTATCAGTTTTTAGTGTCCTCGGGTTGAAAGTCTGTTGTGTTATGGAAGAGCAAAGCCACCCTGTTGTGTTTAGTGGCGGCGGAGGAAGTATATATCAATGGATAACCCCGGTGGCGCAGCCTGGTGACCTCCGCCCTCTTGAGATGTGTCTCCTGTAATGCTACAACCTCAAATGTGCCGTCATTTAGATACTTCCAAATTTTCTGGCGCTTCTGGGGTGAGTTTAGGCCCTTGACATTCCAGGAGGCTATGTTAACCATTGCAAAAGACATCCCCGCACCCCTTCCCACACAAGCCCTCTGGCCACAACCCCGCAGACTGAATCACTGGGTATGGACCACAATGCAATCTCCCCCCACAGCTCCACCTGACCTTCCCCAGCACAGCCAGAAAGCTATAAACTTGACCATTCAAAAAAGCAAATAACAACCCCCAAAAGACACCACAGGAACCCTCCCTCTCCAGAACCCCCCCAACTACCCCAAAAACCAAAGGCCGGCAGACCAAGAAGCCCACGGCACAAATACCCTCCAAATGCTAAAGGAGGAATAGTGGGTAGCACGGGCAAGACCCGCACCCCCGATCGCTGAGTCATGAAATGCTCGGGAACATCACATTGTCGAATAAACGAGAAAACAACAACCTCAGTGTCCATGGAGATCAGGTCCGGTCTCTCCTATTACCTTCATGACCACTCCTGTCGATACGTCTATCAAAAGGGCTGTCGACATTCTTCTGTACTTTGAAAGTCCAGTGTCCACATGGCAGGCACACTTAAAGATATGAACTCCCCGGTAGGGCACAGAAGCATCACCGGTTTCTCGAGACTGTGTGCCAAGGGTTGGGACTACCCCTGCGTGGTGCTGCCTCAACTGATGTCCCCGGACTTGGGGACTCTTCTGGCAAGGGAAGCCCCAGGTCACGTAGACCCTCAGAGAGTTGGGACACGTGTTGTGTCTTATTTCCATGTTCAAAGATGAGACCAAAGGGAAAGGACCACTGATACCGAATGTTATCTTCGTGCAGCTTGGTGGTGATCGGTCGCAGCGTTTGCCTGCGGGCCAGGGTCACGGGGGCCAAGCCCTGGAAGAGGGAGCAACTGTGGCCCTGAAAGGACACCTCTTTATTTTTCCTGGTGGCAAAGAGGATGGCTTCCTTCACTTTGAAGGAGTTGAACGTGACCAGGACTTACCGTGGGCGTTTGGGGCTCCCTATCTGTAGCGTGCCCACACGATGAGCCCTGTCCAGCTTGATTTTGAGTTTTTGAGGGGCGAGAAGTTCGGCAAAGATGCCTATTACAAATGCCTCCAGATCAGGCCCCTCCGCCCCCTCAACCAGGTTCCGGATCCGAATATTCTCCCTCCGGGTTCTATTCTCCAAGTCTTCCGCCTTAAGCATAACTTGCTGCTGCTGGGCTTGAAGGCTCTGTTGTTTGTCTTGCACTTGCGTTTGCCCCTTCACCTCCAGAACTCGGGTCCCCACCGCGTCCACATCTTGCCGGAGAGTGGTGAGTTTTTCAGTAAGATCGGCATTCAGTTGGTCCACAGAGAATCTAAGGTCCTGTTTGAACTCACGGCATAACTCAACCTTAAAATCGCGGAGGGTAGCGACCAAGTCGTCTCGTGTGAGCGCCATCTCTGGCAGATGATTGTCGTCCGATGGGGTGTGGGTCTTCTCAGAGGCCTTAAAATACCTGGAGACTTTATTTGTGTTTTTCTAGGGAGGCATAAGTTCCCCTCCGCAGAGATGCGCTTGTCGCAATGGTTCCTAGAGCCTGGCAGTGGACGAAATATCAGGAGTCAGTGTCTCAAGGAGAGCTCTTCTTGCCCAGGCACTGCTGACCCCCATCGACTGCACTGAACCAGGCCCACAGGGCAAGAAGCAGATCTGAGCCTCCCAAGAGTTAGTAAAGTCCTGCTGGTGCCCCCGCTGAGGAAAGATATATGTTGTCCTGACTCCCTACTAAAACCAAGGGAGTTTTCCCCCAGAAAGCGGGGCTCCCACCCTCTCACCATGGCACTTCGGTTGCTGGACGATCAGGGACTTTCTCCCCTCGCCGTCGCCATCATTTGTCCCAAAATCACCGCCATCTTGAAGTCAGGCATTCACCTCCTGAGCCTTCACCTCGCATGAAGAAATGCCTCACCGGACTGCACCCGGAATAAGGTGAGGGGGCCCAGCCACGCTCCTTCACCAGGTCATGAGGCGCCCCCGCAGTCGTTCCGCTCTGCCTGAGCAGCCCAGTGCTTTGCCTGGAAAATGGCGCAATTGCGGGATCGCCCACACTTCTCCCCGTCCGCGGTGCTAAATCACTCTTCAGCGCATTGGCCCCACAGTGACCAGAAAGGAGGCCCCCTGAGGTCAGAGGAGGCCCCCACAGCCCACACCGGCACTCAGGATAGACCACGGGACCCCCGGCTCAAGTCTCCGCAAAATGGCGCCCGGAACCCGGGAACTCTGCTCCCTCGCCGCTCGACCCTCAGTTCACCGGGCCCCCAGCACTGCCGACATCGCCCACAGTCCATGCAGCTCCTGGGAAGCAGCAGATGCCTCAGAGGTGAGTAACTCTCTCCCTAGCCACCAAAAAAGTCCATCATACGATCGGGGGGTCCAGAGCTCAGCAAGTTACCAACTGCTCCGCCATCTTACTTGGCCACAACTCCAGGGCTGGACAATTTGAAGATGTATCTATCATCAATGATAAATAAAGGCTCTTGCTGCCTAATTTATTTGAAAAGAGCTATAAAACATGTAGAAGCCAGGGACCTCTGGGTGAACAAGCTTCCTGATACATTATTTTCCAAAATAGTAAACAAAGTGGCTAAACAGCTATCAATTAAGCAGGACATTGAAGGTTTAGGTAAACAATCGCATATTAAGTTGTGTTACCCAAGTTATAGGAACAGCAGTGGGTGGGATCTACACTATCATAAACAGCCCATACCACTGGAATAGAAAATAAGAGTAATGAGAAACCGTTTTGGGCTGATATTCTTGAGAGTAGTTGGTTCGGTAGGCTGGGGCAAGGCTGTGACCGTTCCCGCCGTTTGTGCAGAGCAGACTTTGTGTCACTGAGTTGTGTCATCTGTATCTCCCCCGCCTCTTTACACCTCGAAAATACTGGCTGAAACCAAAGTTCAGATACTTATCCATCAGAGCTTGTCAAATAGCAGTGGAACCCTGTCTCATGGGTGAATGTGGCCCGCTGACGTCCGCTTTCTCAAATGTATCAATTGAAAACTGCAAGTAGCTTCTTCGCTGATTTTTAAACCTGAACTTTTATCATTTTATTTGTGATGATCGTTTTATTAACTTTATGTTTCGGATTGAACGATTACACTTTAGGTCACTTTGTTAAATAATCATTTTTTCCGTGATTACCCGTTTTTAATGAATACTATGTAAGTGATAGCACAATTTAACTTTCTGTCCAACTCAGTTGATATAATGAATGTTAGTACAGAGTTTTTGTAAGTATTTTAATTTTGATTTTTTAATTCTAATGAATTGTACTTGTTAATCCATATCGATCGTATGTTTTGCAATGATTTTAATACATTTCTTGCAATAAAGACGTATCTATGTTTACTAATACACAAAGCAACATAACTAAATTAAATATGACAGAGCAAAACACAATCAAACAGTCCATAAAAAATGAAACACGAAAAAATTGTAGTACAACACAGCAAAATCTCTTTGGAATAATTCACACAAAAAACAGATCTGCACAAGAGCATCCAAGCACATCGTCGCCACAACAAAACGCCCAACAATAAATGTGTAAAAATGTTATTGTCAGACATTACGGCCTTTGATGCTAAACAATGTTTGGAGCAAGCACTGCCTTTAAGTTACGATCAAGCACATGAAATAACGCCAGTCATAAATGAGTTGAGATCCGGTCCAACATGCACCTTATTTAATATCTGCCTTTTCCCTCAGGCCCAGCTGCTAAATGTGAACAATAGTTCAATTCGTAGGAATCTGTTTACCTCTGTAGACAGGATAGTGGGCAGTGCCCAAAACCTGGTTGTTGATGGGAATCCTCACCTCTGAAAGGATGGGTAGTCATGTCAACATATCATAGAATTAAATGTCATTTATTAATAACGTTGTTCCACGTTACCACAGTTTAAGCAACAAGACACCATGTAAGTGCGTTAGCCTAATGCACCCCACCCCCCCATAAAAAAACAAACACAAAGGGCACCGTGTTAAGAATGTACTGCAACTGCGTATTAGAGTTTCGAAATCTCGAACTGCTAACACTATATTCAGTAGTTTCGCACGTCCTTGGACAGAGGATGCGAATACAATGTGAAAGGGTGCGTTTTGATCCCAGTGACATCGATACTTCAGATCATAAAGCGCTAGACACTCGTTAAACAGAAAACATGAATTATTCACCCGTGACTCAAAAGCATAGTATGATGAGTGGGTGGGATGATTTAAAACGGGATTCATTCTGGTATTCTGGCAATGGATGTTTTTGTTAAGGGTGTACTTATTATGTTGGTGCTTTTTATAAATATATTTTACTGGCAGAATCCCTGTAATTCTTTTGATGGTTTTGTTTTAATATGTCATCATTTTCTGAGCTCCAGATTTAGGATTTGCATTTTTTTGTTTCTATTTTGATCATCTCAGACTGTTCGTCATAGGCCTCACGTTTGAGTTTTGAGGGTCAACCCCTTTCTATCATCAGTCACTGAAGGCAAAGTGACACCTTGGGACCTACACTATCACTCATTGAGGGAACCGAGGAAATTGACAGTCTTCTTACTGGAATGCATTAGCCACACAGGGAGCCGACAGAGCTTGCTCATTTATATGCATCGAACACCCCGCTCAGTTACATCACTTTCTCATTAGTATTCAGTGTACAGTGCAGACGTGAATTAGTTCTCATTATCAATGAATGGCGATGCTGTGAAATAGTGCCACCATGTTTTTCAAAAGCAGTGCTTCTGTGGCAACTACCCAATGGAATGCGTTGGGGTACACTGCATGGTAGGATAGCTGTTCGGGAAGGTGTTTGCAGGAAAAAATATTTAGAATCGTTTGTGAATAGAAATGCCATTTAGTATTCTTCATGTGCACATCGCTGCTAGATTCAGCCTTAATATTGGGGCCTAGCCCTCTTTCGGAGTCATGATCAGCTCAGACTATCCACCATATGCGTCATTAAAATGCTCGAGGTCACAGGAAACCAAGCAGGTTAAGGAACTTTAGACAAATTAACTTCTGGTGTTATCTTTACTGCACTTCTTTTGGGACATTATGAATCATCAAAGTTCGATTCAAACTGAGCCTCTTAAATTTTGCTATATTTCCAATTTTCAGGCTTTTAAACTACTTTCCATAACAGGTTATACAACTTACTCAATTTAAAGTGGTAATTCTTCGGGGCCAACCAACGTTATCATAATCAGTTTTAAACGTACAATCGTCAATAACTTCAAACCAAAATAGGGTGAATCAAATATGTATTGAAACGTGTGCAAGGAATACAGCATACACATCATGTTATTGAGAATATGTCAGAGCATCAAGAGGCATGCACAATTATCTAAATGTTATATAGGGGTTGTGGCATCTCGCTTATTTGCACGGAAATGTTTGAAAAAAACAACATATTTATTTTTCTTTCTTCTATTGAAGTCGATTGGGAAGATAGAAATCTCCTGCACCATGGATTGATGAAACAAGGATGCAGAGGGATGAGCAGCCAATTAAAATAGCTTTAGAAAAGAATATTATAAGGAACTGCTCAATAAAATCAGTAAAGAGTAAAAATATATGTCATTATTCAATTGAAATGCATTTCAATAAACAGAGGATGAATACCATCCACACCGTATATTCGCCATGTTTGAATTTTGTTGTGAAGATTCAGTATACTGAAAGGATCAACCTGTGGCTTTCTGGGTGTCAGAAATTGGGTTACTTGATGATTGGGGTGTGAGCCCTAGTCAAGCAGCAACCACAATCATAGTCATGATAAGGCACAAGCAAACACCAAATTAACATGTGTTCAACCCTCTGGTTGCTTGCCACAGAGCATTCAGGCTTCACTTAGAGGCAATGTGTAAAGTATTTTTGCAAAACTTCAAACATTGCAAACACAACAGAAAAACATAGCTTAATTTAATAAATAATCCAAGGCCAAAACAACAAAAATTCAATTAGTGTAATCAGAATTATGAATTGTTAAAGATTGAACTATAAAATAGTCCCTAAAAGCATAAAGCGCCACCCGGGAAAATCTGGTCGCGTTGGACTAAATCAAAGTCAAAGTTTAGGCCGACGTAATAGAGTACGGGTGTATACAGTCCCAGATTAGTCCTGCTGAAGGTTTACCTTTTCAAGTTTTGTGCCAAGAGTCTCATTCACGTGAAAGACGGTCGCAGGCAGCAAGGAGAGCGCCGGTGGTAATGGTAGGCATGGCACGAAGAGCACGCTGGGTGTCACGGGCAGGCAGTCTGGAGCTTCACTTTGGTGGTCCACCAGTCCATCAATGCTTGCTGTGCGAAGAGATAGGATTTGCAGTATCTCGCGCTGATTTTCTGTGTGCTTGGCCTTGTTCTGATGTGAAAAGAATAGTTTGCGGTCGCAAAGAGCTCAAAGCTGGAATTTAAGAGCCACCCAAGGGTCCAGGACCTGACATTCACCTCTTGGGGTTCAGGACCTGGATGAGGATGGGTCCAGGAACTACTGAGGAGCCTGTTATGTCCTGAGGCTCATATTAAGACATCAGCAGACTAGCCCCTTGAGTCACTCTCAAAGCTCCAACCTCCCTGTTATCATTACATATTTGATTTTTTTTTATATTGGATTCTGAATATTTTATGTATTTTTGGTGGTTCACATTTTCAAAAATACTTTGATGGGGATCCTTGGCTTCCAGTAGTGTCATCGGGAAGTCGCTGGATTCCGATAATGAGTCAGTGGGCCTAGGCACAACTTGCTATTTTTGGGTGCCTCTTGCATTACTTTGTATGGTTTTATTTGATTTTTTTTTACTAAACCCCAATACATTAACTGCCACTCTCCAACATTGACCAGTGTACCAATTCTGCTATGCAAATTGAGACAATGAAAGATCAGTTATTTTCTTTGATGACAACTATGACACACACCCTTCCTAGGGGCCGCTCTACAAGCAAAATGGATAAATGTTCAGAATGTCTGCTCTTCTCCCCTTTGAAGTGCAGCTAGTGTAACTACAGCACTGCTAAAACCCACCTCCTCCATTAACTTGCCATATTTGTGTACCCGGATTGCTGCTGAGCAACAACAATTTGTTGTGACCTGTGACCCATAAAACTTAATACCAATCCCCACTGAAGGTAAAGAGACCTCCACAAACACTGAAGTTGTCCACATACTAAACCTTTATCCTTAGGTGAACGTGAAAGAAGCAAAGACCTGAAATGTACTCATCAACAATAAAACCCCTGCTCTGACCTCTGGCTTCTCCCCTTTAAGCATAACTGACTCTATGCTTCCAAAGAAACAAGAGACTGAAACCGGTAGTAAACTAATATATTCTTGTGGAACAAAGAGAATCTCTGATAGATATCAAATCTGTGCTGAATTCCTGAAGCGATCGGGCTTTGAGGACAGCATGATCAAAGCAAAATCACGTCATCGTGTCAATATGGACAAATGTCCTGCCATTAATAACATAATATCAAATTATAATATTTCAACACATATTTATTTACCAGCCCTTTGGCTCAAACATAAGATCATCAGAAAAGCATGCAACAATGTGGGCCTGATATAGAGTTTGGCAGAGAACGTACTCCATTGTAACGGTGGAGTACCCTCTCTGTCTGACTGTAGTTCTGCCACCCTCATTTAAAGTAGAGTGGAACTGAAGTATGTCAGAAGAGGAGACTATTGGTCTTCGCACTGACATACACCTCTGATGGCCCATAGAAGATTTGACCACCAGCCCGATATAGAGTGGGTGGTCAAATGGGTAGTTTTCACTGTCCGACACCACCAGGTAAAACCTGGCAGTAAGTGGCAATGAAAACTTATAAATGACCCCCACGCCATGAGAGAAATCTCCTATGACAAGGGAGCCAATGCTCTTTTTTATTTTCTTAATTTGAGATTTTGTATTTGAAAATAAAAAAATGCTTTCAGTAGGACTCTGTCAAGTTCGCAGAGCCTTTCGTCAAACTTTCAATGCATTGACAGGAACCACTGTGACGGCGGTTGCTGCCAATGCAAAAGATGTTGACTGAGACAGCGGACATCTCTAAATTTGGCAGGCATGTAATCCCTAAGGGAGATGGAGTGCTTTACTTTAATGCCCTGATGGAGTAAATCCTGTCTGCCGAACTCTAATTCAGGCTCTAGGTCTGACTACACATAATGAGTAAAAAGGCTCCTTTGATATCTTAAATTGAAAGAACATATAACAACTCCTTAAACCTCTCCCACATCTAAAGTGCAAAGATAATGCCTCTATTATCAGCCTGGGCTTCTATTCCTCTCTCCAAGAAATTCTTTTTAAAGCAGAAAGCTAACCTTAGCAAGGGAGAAAAAAGGGTGTTCAATTGTTTGTCATACCTTTTTCTTACCATTATTTTTTGGGATATAGAATTGGGGGGCATATTATCAAGGGGGTTTATCTCAGCTTTTTTAGCTTTAAAAGCCAAGAAAGCGGAGATAAAATGTTCTCCCTATTACCTAGCTGTTGCTAACACCAGCGACAGCTAGTAGGAGATAGCGACCATCTTGGGCCCCGCTTTGCATGTCAGTGATATTTATCACTAATGACATGCAAAGTGGGTGTGCCAAGATGTTAGCGACTGGAAACAGTCGCTAACATCGCTATCTCCTATTACCAACTTTTGGAGATATTCGCGCTAAGCGCGAATATCTCCAAAAGCTAACACCTGCCCCTGAGCAGTTCTTAGCCATGTTATCCAATGGGAGGTGGATAACATGGCTAAGAGCATTAGCTCGGTAATGCATGAATATCGCTGACTTTTCAGCGATATTCATGCATTTCGGCCGATTTTTATCGCTTAGGAGATAAACCTTGATAATAGCAAGGTTCCTAAGCGATACAAATCGCCGCAGCTCGGTAATATGCCCCTGTATGTTTTTTAGGGATCAGCGACTGGTGGAGATAAGGGGTGAAGAGCGTTTTTATGGTTCAGGAATGAGGGAGCTTTTGGGACCTAGAGAGGTCTTTAGTGTACAAGGTGCATCAAAAAGCACCCGATGCAATTATGTTTCAGTGTACCGGATGGAATTCTGAAGTAATGTCTCCTCTGAGAATAAAACACAAAAAGGAAACAAAGTATTCGATGACCAGCCCTACAGCTTGAAAAAGTCTCTCTTCTCTTTATGCATAAACATCATTTAGAAGTACGGGAAATCAGTCTCCATTATTTAATTTGAACATTACCCCACGACTTTGGTTGCACAAGCACACCCTGCACTACATCATACTGCCAAAATAATGTATGTGAATGGAGACTGACCTTGATAATACAATTATGACCCTTAGAAAACGAATTAGATATAGTTACATTCTCGGGAAGGCCAATATCTTACTGAATACTGGAGCAAAAAAAATGTGTCTGGCTGGTCTAGGTTATCAGGATCCTCCATTGTAACGATGTCTGTCGCCTGGCCCAATACTGTTTAGGATTTCAGACTTTGGAGTACCAAGATACCAGGACGTTCAAACATAAACCAGTAAACCAATTAAAAATGCATGGTGGAATATTGCTGACTGGGAGTAACTAGACAGAGACACAGCGAAACACAGATGCTGCATTGTTTAATTCAACTTTTGGCATCACATGTGCCCAAGAGACCTGGGGCCTTATTTATGAAAGCCTTGCGCCACTAGTGCGTCACTTTTTCCCATTTTAATAGTGCCGCACCGGCGGCGCAAGATCTTCATAAATAAGGCCCCTGGAGGTTAGTCTTATCGGCCTTTACAGGTAATGAAACATTTCCCATTACGGCTATATAGTCATTGCCTATGAGGAAGGAGGCTGGAGGCTTGTGTACCGTCTATAAAACTAGAAAAGTATAAACTGAAAAAGTGGACACCTGCATGCCATTGATTTTCGATGTTGCTTTTAAACTAAATACCACGAATCTACACTTGCCACAGTTGCTAATCTGAAATGTTCATCCACGAGGCAACCAAATGTGCATCAAAATTACCAAACTGGCTGACTATTTAACATCACTACAATCAAAACACGAAAACATCCCAATATAATATCAGGTGACTACCGTCTTAATTGGATGTGCAGCACATTCGAAGATGATTGGATTCTGGAGCATGGCACGCAATGGGCCTGTGGGAAGCCTATGTCCCTATACAAAGAAAATAACCTTTTGGCTCTCATCTACTCATTTGTTTTGCATAATGAGGCTTTTTGAGTTCAACGTTTTAGTAGGACAGCACAATAAAGCAAATTCAAATCTCAAAAACGTGGCAAGCAATTCTGGAAGATGCTTTTGCATCAATTGAAGTATTCACTCAATTTCAAAAATGTTGAATATACCAACGACAGGGATGATACTATTTTCAAATCAAATTTCAAAGCTTTTTTCGACAACAGTCATAAAAGCATTAATACATCCTAACTTACACAATACAATAAATACTAGAACAAAGTTAAAAAACGTCATTTAAGAAACTAATTAAACATAGTATTTGTTGCTCCTTAGCACACGTTTAGTATTCTAATTAATTGTTAAGTACAAGAGTTTTCACAATTCAATTCATACAGCAGCAAAATAAATTTCTTAATCCTTTTGTTCAGGGGTTTTGTCGTTGTTTATTGAAGGAGACGTCACAGCCAACACGTGTTTCGTCGTTCTGGGGAATGTAACCCCCGACTTTTTCAAGGCTATTCTCCGATGCTGTAGCTCGTTGTTGATTGAGGTGATATTTCCAACCCTCAGTGGGGTTCTGGTGTGGATGTCGTTGGTATTACTCAAGCTTCGTTGATGTGAACACCAAAATAATGGTTCACTCTCTGCAAGCTGTTCGTCGGTTTCTTAGCGGGAATAAATTCGTCCCTTCTGCTTCGCGTAAGATGCCATAGTACTGTTGTTTACGAAATTAGCTACATCAAGTCGTTAAAATCCATCATTACTAAAAATCTTTAAACTGTGCCAAGCAGCTGTAAAGTGTGAGTACGTATAATCCATGACCAGCCTAGGAATTTTGCAATAGCGATGGCCAGATAAGATGTACAATCTGATTCTAGTATTCTTAGTGCCTCTATGCACCTACGCGTTCCTATATTCAGGCACACTGGTTTTATCCAGTTGCGTCGTGGATTAGCATACAGAGGGCAAACAACCAGTATATGAGCTACATCCTCTATCAAATCTTTACAGTGGGGACATTTATCGTCTATGCTTTTTGACCATTTACTGGTAAACGCCTTTATGGGAAGCGTCCTCCCGATCCTAAATTGAAAGTATAGTTTTCTATCAAATGGTTTTTCGATAAAGTCCCAAAAAAGTTCATAAGAAGGTACCGATTTGATATTCAGATAACGTGCTGTTAAGTTTGCATTAGTACCTGCACATTGAATAGACATCCATACCATTTCCCAATACATGTTCTTTAACGTAGCCTTTGGTGGGAAGCTTTCAATATTGGGAGAATTCCATAAGTGATCAAGTTTCAGCTTGCTAAGTAAACCGCTTATCTCTTTTAGCCATGAGATCGAATGAAAACGATCTGCCCTTATAATATCCTTTAGGGCATTTGCAAAGTGCACAAGTTCTGGGGTGGTCATTAGGCGTCTCCAGTATAACAACGGTCGAAGTCGCGCTAAATCCTTAATACTTTTCCTGCCCAAGTCATAGGCCACTGCTACGGTGGGGGTACTTTGGGGGACACCAATCAGGCGACGGAAAAAACTATTTTCTGCCAATGTTAATTGCCTCAGGTTGGAGAAACCCCATAGCTCCGCACCGTATAGAGAAGCACTGACTACCTTCATGTTATAGATTTCTAGTGCCGGACTAATGGGCTTGGTCAATGATGTTTTATGTTTAAGCGCGACTACGCCTGCCATTTGGTGGTACTTTAACACAGCCATATCAACGTGTTTTTTCCAGCTCAGATTACTTTGAAGGTTCATTCCCAGGTATGTGAAAGCTTCAACCTGTTCTAATGGAATACCATCAAAGTTTATAGACCCCCTAAAGGTGTTCCGCTGGTTTAGGCACATGAACTTCGTCTTGGATGTATTTATCTCGAGTCCATGGTCTTTGCAGAACTCTCCGAAAGCATTTACTGCCTTCTGGAGGCCACTTGGTGTACGGGAAACTATGAGCGTGTCATCCGCAAACATGAGAACGGGTACGCGAGTCCCGGCCAATATCGGTGCATCGGTTGGGGAACGGCTTAGATGTTTTACTATCCCATTGATGTAGATGGAGAACAATGTTGGTGCCAAGACACACCCCTGTCGTACCCCACGCTCGACAGGGAATGTGTCAGTCACCTCGCCCTGGGCACCCCATCTGATTCTCGCATAATTGCTCTCATGTAAGCGGACAAGTAGCGTCAATAGCTCCGGTGACATACCAGCTTCAGCAAGTACCCCCCCAAAGTTTGGAACGGGGTACTGAATCAAAAGCTGATTTAAGGTCTACGAACACAGCGTACAGGGTACCATTGGTGAGCAGTACATTCCTCCAGTACAGAGCTATGAAGAAAAATACCAGATCAACCGAACTTGTGCAGGGGCGAAACCCGGCTTGGTATGGTGATAGAATATCGTTTTCATCAATCCAGGTTTGTAGTTTGTTTTGTATTAGCCAACCTATTATTTTTTGGGCTGAGTCTATGAGACTAATAGGTCTGTAGTTGCTGGGTAATGATTTATCTCCCTTTTTAAAAACTGGAAATATTTCCGCGCCCTTCCAAGAGGCAGGTATGGGAGCACCTCTGGCCACAGAATTTGCTAGCCACACAAAATACTGACACCAAGATGGGCGATCGCTTAAAAACACGTCCGCTGGTATAGCGTCCATTCCTGGGGCGCGGCCCCTGGTCACACAATCCAACGCTATGCTAACCTCTTTTAAAGTAAATAGCTGATCTTGATAGAAGATTGTGGGGGGTAGGACATGTTCCCTATTAGCTAATACAGAGGCATATTGGGGTCTAAAAAAATCTACCCATTGGTTTTGGGCTACGTTATTTTGTGGGGGTTCAGCCACCCCTCCTCTCTCCCATTTAACCAGAGCCCAGAATTGACTCTGGTTCCTTGCACCACAGGCGGATTTCAAATCGCGCCAATGGTCCTCATCCCATTTTTTTCTTGGCCTCCTTCTGCACCTTCCTATAGTTGTCCCTTGCTTTTCTCACCCCTAATATATTCTTCTTCCTGAGTTCCACGGTAAGATTCTCACGAGCTTCTCTACAAGTCTTATCATACCATCCCGTAGTGGGTTTTTTGTTCTGAACATATCCTGCTTTATTCTCCCTCTTAAAAAACCCCTGCAACTTTGTAAAGAAGGTCGAGTGAGCATTAAGCATGATTTCAGGGAAATTTATCTTATTGACATGTGTACTAATCTCGGCAACCTCTTCCAGCACAGCTTTTTTTAGTTCCTCTAATCTCTCCGTGCTTTCAATGAGTTTGCCCCATTTGATATGGCGCTGGTTATTCGATGTTACTACATCTAGGATAATTTTACCTTCTCCTAAGATAGGTTTCCTTAGTCCTACATTTGCTTTGAAAACCACGCAAAGAGGATTATGGTCACTTTCTATTCGATTTTTAACTTCCATATCTATCATGCTGTTCCATAATCTAACATCCACTAAAATGTAGTCTATTCGACTAGAGGACCTACCATTATTAAATGTTTTCTTACCCTGTCGATCTGATGGAGTTCTTCCATTTGCTGCTCTAATTCCTCTTGCTAAGCATAGGGCCTTCAGTTGGATGGCTGCCTCTGTCCATCTATTAACTGCAGGGAGTTCTCGCTGTGGGATACCCCATTTGCTGTCTTCCTCATCAGTTAGAGTTTGGTCTTCCTGACCAAGCGGTTCAAATGTGGTATTAACATCACCACCTACAATATAAGGTAAGTGTGTTGGAAGAACTTCAAGCTCGTGATCCAGGGAAGTTATTACCTCCGATGTTTTACCACCCACTATTCCCCTGGCGTAGATATTAAATATAACCATACCATGACCATTAGTCCAGGTAAGATGAATTGGCAGTATATCTACTAGTGGGGAGCTCATTTGATGGATACTGCAGCATAAATTTTGGCGAACCCAGATTATTAGTCCCCCAGTGGGCGTCCCTTATGGTTTTTTATCGCTGGAACATAGAAATTAAGATACCCTTGACGTGATATAGGGGTCACTGACCATGTTTCTTGGAACAATAAAATATCGAATTGATCGATGAATGAGCACCATTCTGGTAATGTCAACTTGTTGGTTATACCAGCAATGTTCCAGGAAAGAAGGGTCAACCCTTTGTCTTCTATGCCAGTTATCACTGCCTCAGAAGGGGTCTGTGGAAGGGGAGAGCCATGAAAATCTTCCCCCCCCCCCATTTCTGAAATAAGATGGGTATTACTATAACATGAGGGTTCAAGCATGACTGCGGATGAATTGAAAACCGATTCCACGTTCAAAGGGTTTGGCTGCAACTTAAAAAGTCTATTCATGTTCCCACTATTTGAGGTAGGTGATCCTACTACCCTTATCCCCGTATCCAAGGGGATGTCCAATAACGGGCTATGCTCTCCCTCTATGGGGGTATCTCTACCGATTGGCTCAACTAGCTTACTTCGCATTGGTCTATCGGCAGGGTTGAGTCAATCACATTCGTTAAGATTAGATAACGCCCCAAATCGATTTTCTAAGTTGATTTCCCATTCACTAGGCTGGGGGATCCTACCCCACTTATGTGATACCAGGTTCCACTTGGTTTTCAAAATCCTCGGATTCCCTGTTTTGCTGCTATGGTAGAAAAAGTCCAGAGTTAGTGAAACGATGTCTGTGCTCCTACGTTGTGGTGGGAGAATATTTCTCAATACCTCAGGGAGAACTTCCGGGTTTAAAAAATGTAGGACTACACAGTCACCTTTGAATTTTTTAACACTATTCCCTATCCAACCCACCCTTCTACCCATGGTGATTTCTTCTACTAGTTGTTGTTTACCCCATGGGGATATCACCATGTTATTGGAGAGCCAGTGGAAGGCTTTGCTTATCAAAGAAGCTGTAGGTTCTTCTTGTCCTGATTTTAAGGGAGGTACATTAGCCAGAACCAAAACTAGGGGGGAGGCCTCAACTACAAGTTGAACCGGGCCTTTCTCAATACCAGTGTTCGTGAATTTCGATGGTTGGGTTTCAAAATTACTTCCATGGTTGATGTTAGATGCACAGGGATGGGGAATTTGGGGAATTGGGGCCGTTTTTCCCCTACATTCTATCCCAGCACCTAATGCATTTACCCTAGAATCAACTCCACTAGGGGCTGGCGTTGTTAAGTTACCCACCATTTCCACTGACTGACTTATAATACCCCCTAGCCTGGATACCTCTTTAGTAAGATGATCAATTTTGTCTATCAGAGGTTTAACAATATTTTTAATCTTGGCATCAATCATATTCACAAGTGTTTTAATTTGCTCTTCCTCCAAAAACACCTTCTCACTGATCTCCCCAATAGTATCTTTTTCGGGTACAGATTTAGGAAGGGGGGTGATCCTTTTTCTACTAGTGTGCAACCCACCGTGTTTATTCATACCCTTTCTGCAAGTTATAACTGGTCTGGGTACTGGAGCAGACACAGGGGAAGGTGGGGGGGACTTTTCTTGGGTCATATTAGGTAGTTCTAGGGAATCATTTACCAAATTAATGGCCATAGAGTAAATTTGATCAGGGTTGTCTTCCTGAATAAATACATTATCAAGTGAGTCACTACGGTGTACCTGAATCGGTACTTCAACCTGGTTCGAATCTTAGAAGGAAGATTCAATAGGGATTATGGGTGTCGAGCTTAGACCCAGGGATAATCTTCTGGACTTATTAATTGTACTGACAACCTGCACTAAATAGTTGTCTATGGTGTTGGTAGCTGAAGAAGACTTCTGTTTAGACATTTTATGTTCGATAGATAGATACCTTAATAATACAAAAAACTCCAACAGCACCGAGACAGACAGTTAATAGAATACTACAGCGCCAACAATGCGTGAGAGAAACAACAGGACAGGAGTCTTACGGTCAAAGTACAGCGTGGAAGCAGCAAAAGCAACGGACAAGAGACCAGGTCCCGTCCAGTCGCGGTCAGTCTCGGACTGTCCGCCCTTTGTCCGGGCTTCGTCCGGCGTCCCGCTGCGTCCCGCTCAGCGTTAGGAGGCTTGACTAAGTAGGAGGAGCAGGGGGCGGGAAGAGACACCAGGTGCGCTGTGTTGGACGTGCGCAAAGGACCCTGGTTCTCGCAGTCCCGGCCCCTGTGTTCAATCAGTAAGATCCGGCAAAGATATTAATCCTTCTGCAAGGCTGGGAGGCTCTCCGTGGCAGAGACAGTCGGGATCAGGCAGTGAAGACCAAGGTAACAGCTACGAGCGATACTATTTTCCTCAGTCAATGGTTCTGGAAACAAGTAAGTACACAGTGTTAAATATAGTGGCTATTGGAAACTATAATGGACTAAAACAAGTATAGTGTATTAAGTGTAATGTAAATTGGGTTAGATCAATAGCACCAAACTTACTCATATAACTTGGGGACCCGAGAGGACGTGTTCCATGTATAGGTCCAAGAAATTTGGCAAGACTGACAGAGCTGTTGCTGACTGAATTGAAAACAAGAATAAGAAAGTGCTGTGCTCAACATGAGAAGCCCTTTAATGCATGGTGCACAGAGAATCTGAAAATTAAGACGAAATCACCGAAAAAAGCAATGTGTATTCTCCGACAATGAAGGGCTTAACCAAAAAATTCTGGAAGTTAGAGAGACAGTACAATAAATCCACTTGGGCAGCAACGAGATATCAAGGAAAGAATATGCATGCTGCATGCTGCATGCTCCACTCGAAATCCAAAGAGAATTTGAGAATACATTACAAGTGCTGATTTCCCATCTTAAAGTGGTTGGAAATGATGGAATTTCCTCTCAGTAGGCCATTTGTCACCTCTTTGTATGTTTCCAATGAAAAAAGTGAAATGGCAGGGGTACCATTGCTAAGAAGCCTCCAGTGCAGAAAATGTGTCCTCTAACTCTATCACTAGGCGTTTCCACCATCAACTCTCTCCAACACAAATAGGGCCTTATTATGACGTTGGCAACCCTACACTATCCGTTGTAGGACTGCCAAAGCTGTGGTGCTGCCGCCTGCCAGATAAGGACTTAATCCTGGTCTGGTGGGCTGTGCAGATGTGGTCTAAGGCGGTGGACTGTCAGGCTCAGTGAAGCATGCAGACCGCCACTGTCAGAGCACCAACTTCACCTTACTGCACGGTGTGGCATATTGGCCACACTGTGCAAGAACAGGGGGTGTATATCCATGGGGGCACCACAGGTACCCACGTGCAAGCATCTCTTGGCCTAGGAGAGGCAGCCTCTCCGCCACCCTTTTCATTGCGGGCTCACTGCCTTGAAATGGGCAGTGAAAGGGCAACTCCTAATACGCTCTGTTGCGCCACAGTGGCACCACCAGCATTTTAGTGCTTCTGAATGCTGCTCCACCACCACAGGATCCTGGGTTCCCAGTGGACGCAGAGGTCCTGTGGCAGCCTGACTGCCACACTCCTCATACTGCAGACAGGCCATCAGTGCGGTGGTGGTCAGACCACCACCAATCAATCAATCAATCAATCAAGACATTTATAGAGCGCACTACTCACCCGTAGGGTCTCAAGGCGCTAGGAGGGGGGGGGGGTGCCGTTACTGCTCGAACAGCCAGGTTTTGAGCTTCTTCCTGAAGGAGAGGTGGTCTTGGGTCAGGCGCAGGTCGGTTGGGAGGGAGTTCCAGGTCTTGGCGGCCAGGTAGGAGAAGGACCTTCCTCCTGTTGTCGCTCTTCGGATGCGGGGGACGGCGGCGAGGGCGTGGCTGGTTGATCTGAGGTGGCGCTTGGGAGCGTAGAAGTTGATTCGGTTGTTGAGGTAGCTCGGGCCTTGGTCGTGTAGGGCTTTGTGTGCGTGGGTGAGGAGACGGAAGGTGATTTTTTTGTTGACGGGGAGCCAGTGCAGGTCTCTCAGATGTCCGGAGATGTGGCTGTTTCGTGGGATGTCGAGGATGAGTCTGGCTGAGGCGTTCTGGATCCGCTGGAGTCTCTTCTGGAGCTTGGCGGTGGTTCCGGCGTAGAGGGCGTTGCCGTAGTCCAGTCGGCTGGTGATGAGGGCCTGGGTGACAGTCTTCCTGGTCTCGGTGGGGATCCACCAGAAGATCTTCCGTAGCATGCGCAGGATGTTGAAGCACGACGAGGAGACGGCGTTGACTTGTCTGGTCATGGAGAGGGAGGAGTCCAAGATGAAGCCCAGGTTGCGTGCGTGGTCCATCGGTTTGGGTGCGGTGCCCAGGGCGGGGGGCCACCAGGAGTCGTCCCAGGCGGAGGGCGAGGATCCCAGGATGAGGACCTCCGTCTTGTCTGAGTTCAGTTTCAGGCGGCTGGTCGTCATCCACTCGGCTACATCTCTCATCCCTTCATGTAGGTTGGCTCTGGCGGCGGCGGGGTCGTTGGTCAGGGAGAGGATTAGCTGGGTGTCGTCGGCGTAGGAGATTATGTTGAGGTTGTGTTGGCGTGCAATGGCTGCGAGGGGGCTCATGTAGACGTTGAAGAGGGTGGGACTCAACGAGGATCCTTGAGGGACGCCGCAGATGACTTCGGTGGCCTCTGACTTGTACGGTGGTAGGCGGACTCTCTGTGTTCTTCCGTCGAGGAAGGAGGTGATCCATTCCAGTGCCTTCTCCTGGATTCCGATGTTGCCGAGGCGCTGCACTAGGGTGCGGTGGCAGACAGTGTCGAAGGCCGCGGAGAGGTCCAGGAGGATGAGGGCCGCTGTTTCTCCGTTGTCCATCATGGCTCGGATGTCATCGGTGGCAGCGATGAGGGCGGTCTCGGTGCTGTGGTTGGCTCGGAAGCCAGACTGTGAGGGGTCGAGGGATCCATTCGTCTCGAGGAAGGCGGCCAGCTGTTTGTTGATGGTCTTTTCGATGACTTTGGCCGGGAACGGGAGGAGCGAGATGGGACGGTAATTCTTGAGTTCGGTGGGGTCCGCTGTAGGTTTCTTGAGTAGAGCGCTGAGTTCTGCGTGCTTCCAGCTCTCCGGGAAGGTGGCGGTGTCGAAGGAGGTGTTGATAATGTCCCGCAGGTGGGGTGCGATGACAACGTCGGCCTTGTTGAAGACGTGGTGAGGGCAGGGGTCGGTCGGAGATCCGGAGTGGACGGAGTTCATTGTGCGGATGGTGTCTTCGGTGCTGATCGGAGTCCAGGCGCGGAGGGTGGTGGTGGGTGGCGTTGCTGCGGTTGTGGCGTGCGTCGGTTGGATGCTGAAGCTGTTGTGTATGTCCGCGATTTTGTTGTGGAAGTAGGAGGCGAGGGAGTTGCAGAGGTCTTGCGACGGGGTGATGTCGTTGATTCCGGCGTTGGGGTTGGAGAGCTCTTTCACGATGTTGAAGAGTTCCTTGCAGTTGTGTGCGTTGTTGTCCAGCCGGTCCTTGTATGCATTTTTCTTGGTGGCGCGGATCAGTTGGTGGTGTTTCCGGGTGGCGAGCTTGAGGGTGTTCATGTTGTCCATTGTTGGTTCCCTTCTCCATACTTTCTCGAGGGCTCAGCAGTTCTTCTTGGAGCTCTTGAGTTCGTCGGTGAACCATGGGGCTTTCTTGCTGTTGGGTCTGCTGGGCGGGGTCCTCAGCCGGGCGAGTTCGTCCGCGCAGTTGCTGATCCACTTCGTGAGGTTGTCGGCGGCCTGGCTCGGGTTCGCTGAGCCGGCAGGAGGGTGCTGGCTCAGGGAGGCGGTGAGCTGGTCGGCTGTGATCTTGTTCCAGCTTCTTCGGGCAACCTGTTGCTGGTGGTGGTGGATCGTCGTTCTTTTGAAGGTGAAGTGGTCGCAGCTGTGGTCCGTCCAGTGGAGTTCTGTAGCGTGGCTGAAGGCGATGTCTTTGCTGGATGAGAAGACGGCGTCGAGTGTGTGTCCGGCGAGGTGGGTGGGGGTGGACACCAGCTGCTTGAGTCCGAGGTTGGCGAGGTTGTCGAGCAGGCTGATGGTGTTACGGTCGCTGTTGTTCTCCAGGTGGAAGTTGAGGTCCCCCAGGAGGATGTAGTCGGCGGAGGGGAGGGCATGCGGGCTGATGAAGTCGGCGATGTCCTCGCTGAATCGTGTGCGTGGTCCCGGGGGACGGTAGATCAGGGGGACTCTGAGGGTGGTCTTCGGGTCGGTGTGGATCTGGAAGTGCAGGTGTTCGGCGGTGGTCAGGGTGTCGTCGGTGTTGGTCGTGATGCGGATGGTGTCTCTGTGGATGATGGCGATGCCTCCTCCCGTCTGGTTGGCGGTGCGGTCCCTCCGGGTGATCTTGTAGCCCTCTGGGATGGCGATGGCGATGTCGGGCACTGAGGAGGCGTTCATCCAGGTCTCCGTGAGGAAGGCGATGTCAGGGGCTGTGGTGTCGAGAAGGTTCCAGAGTTCGATGGCGTGTCTGTGGACGGAGCGGGTGTTGAGCAGGATGCACTTGAGGTGGTTGCTGCTGGTGTTCGGCTTGGCGGGTGCTGGTGCCGAGTAGGTCCGGATGCAGGTGAACCTGCAGGCGTGGCAGCTGAAGGGTCCGTGGGTGTGCTTCGGGGTGGCTCGGTGGCATCCCGGGATGCCGCCGGTGTTGAGTGCGATGAGTTCGGCGGCGTTGTAGGTTCGTCGGGTCGGCCTTCGTCGGTGGGGGCCAGGGGTCCTGGTGCTGGGCGCGGTCCAGGCGCAGACGGGCGCAGACGGACTTACCTTTGGCGCGCCTTTGGCGCACAATCGGCGCGCCCGCTGCGCATCAACGCTGCGCGTTCGCACGGTCGCCATATATGGCCAAGTGCGCGGGGGGGCGGAGCAGCTGGGAGGCGGGAGCGGGGAGGGTACAGAAGGCAAAAGGGGCGGGGTTAGCGGTGGTATGGCGGTCCTATGGACCACCATACTCGTAAGAAGGCCCATAGTAACTTAGGTTTCAGATCAAAGGAGCTTAATTCAGCTACTTCCAGCAATGCAATCACTGTAATTAAAACAGGCAGAAGAGATGGTGCCCCAGGGCCGAATGTATTACTAACAGCTATTTTAAAAGCTGCACCAACTCATTGAGCCAAAACGTTTGAGTATTCTATGCAAAAATAACTTTTTCAAAGACACAATTCCTGAATCCTGACATGGTTCAATTTTGAAACCCATAACTAAAAGGGCACAATGTTAGACACAAAAAACTATTGCTTATTTACCCTTATTGATCTAGACTCCAAATACTAAGTCACATTATGGTTGCATGAGCTTTACGCCAGGGCAACCAATTTGATTATCTTGCATTAGTTTAAAACGTGTTGCATGCCAGAATATAAGAGAGTTGACAACAACACAACCTTATCACTTATAATCAACAAAAGCTTAAAACAAGGGGTTCAACTGTGTGCATGTTTATAGGCTTCAAGGCAGCTTTTAATGGCAAAGGAAGAGGGATACTTTGGGAAAAAATAGGCAACTGTGATATCTCCTCAACTCTGCCACAAGCACTTTGAGTTGTATACTCAAATAAATAAGTGCGTACAGGTAAAAGACAAATGACAATTCTACCTAAACACATACATTCTACGGGAAACAACCATTACAACGCAACTTTTACAACGAACTACCATTACAACGAAACTTTTACAACGCAAAAACTTTTACAACGCATACCATTACAACGCAGGATTTTACAACGCAAGTACCTTTACAACGCATACCATTACAACGTAAGTATTGGTATGTATATAATTATTTTTAAAATATTATATGTTTGGGTTTTTGGGTAAAGGGGTATTTTTAGGGTTCAGGGTCAGTTTTCAGTTTTTGGGTAAAGGGGTATTTTTAGGGTTCAGGGTAAGTTTTCAGTTTTTGGGTAAAGGGGTATTTTTAGGGTTCAGGGTCAGTTTTCAGTTTTTGGGTAAAGGGGTATTTTTAGGGTTCAGGGTAAGTTTTCAGTTTTTGGGTAAAGGGGTATTTTTAGGGTTCAGGGTCAGTTTTCAGTTTTTGGGTAAAGGGGTATTTTTAGGGTTCAGTGTCAGTTTTCAGTTTTTGGGTAAAGGGGTATTTTTAGAGTTCAGGGTCAGTTTTCAGTTTTTGGGTAAAGGGGTATTTTTAGGGTTCAGGGTCAGTTTTCAGTTTTTGGGTAAAGGGGTATTTTTAGGGTTCAGGGTCAGTTTTTAGTTTTTGGGTAAAGGGGTATTTTTAGGGTTCAGGGTCAGTTTTTAGTTTTTGGGTAAAGGGGTATTTTTAGGGTTCAGGGTCAGTTTTCAGTTTTGGGGTAAAGGGGTATTTTTAGGGTTCAGGGTCAGTTTTCAGTTTTTGGGTAAAGTGGTATTTTTAGGGTTCAGGGTCAGTTTTCAGTTTTTGGGTAAAGGGGTATTTTTAGGGTTCAGGGTCAGTTTTCAGTTTTTGGGTAAAGGGGTATTTTTAGGGTTCAGGGTCAGTTTTCAGTTTTTGGGTAAAGGGGTATTTTTAGGGTTCAGGGACAGTTTGGGGTTTTTGGGGTACAGGGTTAATTTGTAAAAATAAAATAAAATTATATTTAAATTAAATTAATTAAATAAAATTAAATAAAATTTAATTATATTTTAATAATTTAAAATAATTTATATTAAAAAAAATATTATATACTTACCAATATTTACGTTGTAATGGTATGCGTTGTAAAGGTACTTGCGTTGTAAAATCTTGCGTTGTAATGGTATGCGTTGTAAAAGTTTTTGCGTTGTAAAAAATTTGTTGTAATGGTAGTCGTTGTAAAAGTATGCGTTGTAACGTCATACATCCACATTCTACATCCAAGAGGGCCTGAAACAAGGCTATGCATTGGCACCCCTTGTGTTTATTGGGTATGCCGCTAATATAGGTCCTGCTCTAAAGACGTGGAGAGCTTGCCCGCTTAAACAGACTGGCATACTCCAAGCAATATCAGCGGTGGTTCCTCCTTTAGGGCGGAGGAGCATTGCCCTGCCTGCTGCAAGCACAACAGTAAACCAATGTAAAGAAATAAAACAGTCTCATTTCATTTTATTATGTTGTGCATGCCACCAGTGAGTGTGAGGGCAGGGGGTGTGATTCTCTGAACTAGCAGAGCAGCAGCAGGGATGACCTGCAAAGTGTGGAGTGCGCATGTCGGATTGGCTGGTTGTCTTGTGACGGCCAATTGGACATGCTCAGTGTGTACTTCTGCCCGGCCCGCACCCATACAGCAACTGTGTTGGATAGCTAGGAGATTGCACAGGCCCCCAGTCTCAAAAGGAGTGCTGTGGTGGCCTGCTCTATCCAATCCTGATGCTTCTTCTTATGCTGAAAACAGCATGAAAATAAACAAGAAAAGAGAGGTCAAATCAATCTCTGAAAACCACAAGAGATGGAGTCAAAACAAGGTTCACACACCCACTTTGGGTGGTAAAGAAAGCCCTCACACACCGACCTAGTCAGTGTCATGCTTCATCATCGGGCCCCACCAAAGAGGCCGAGTGCCTCTTTGGTGTGCTGCGACGCCAGAAAGACTGCGGAGCTGGTTGTGTGGGGAGGGCGTGCTATGAAATAAAGTGAAGGTTAATAGTGCCTAAAAGGGTATCCAAAAAGTAAATTTTAATAAGTGATCCCTAAGGCACACAACAGGGAGTATTATGTGTCTGAATTGTAATTGTAATTGTATAATATGTGTCCGAGTTGCTCATTCCAAAAATACTCCAGGTTTTGAGATCTTCGGGGTCCAGTTTTGAGGCCACAGCTAGGTTGACGGCGGGTTGTGAGCGCTGAGGGCGATGTGCCAGGTTCGCTCCAACCCCCCTCCCGAGACCCATGGTGCAAGTAGCGCCCTGTTTTAAAGTGCTGTAACACTCCAAAACCTGGAGTATTTTTGGAATGAGCAACTCGCTCTTCTTTTTTAAGCACTTTTTCACTTTTTAATTTTCACTCTCACGTCCCCAGGTTAGGGTGGGCGATTAGAGAGTCCATACCGCCGGGGTTTAGTCCTGACGAATGCCTTGGTAAAATCAAACCACCCATATGGCAGAAACATGTTGACTAAGAATCATTAATATTAGTATTTCTGAATTTAACCAACCCTTATACCTTGGCAGCTAAATTCAGACACATAATACTCCCTGTTGTGTGCCTTAGGGATCACTTATTAAAATTTACTTTTTGGATACCCTTTTAGGCACTATTAACCTTCACTTTATTTCATAGCACGCCCTCCCCACACAACCAGCTCCGCAGTCTTTCTGGCGTCCCAGCACACCAAAGAGGCACTCGGCCTCTTTGGTGGGGCCCGATGATGAAGCATGACACTGACTAGGTCGGTGTGTGAGGGTTTTCTTTACCACCCAAAGTGGGTGTGTGAACCTTGTTTTGACTCCATCTCTTGTGGTTTTCAGAGATTGATTTGACCTCTCTTTTCTTGTTTATTTGCATTTAACTGGGGATTGAGAGAGTGTCCTTGATTTTCCCTACCTCTCCCATTGTTGTTGTGAAAACAGCATGAAAGCAGCTGCAAGAATGGCTAGGTTCACATTGGTGTGAATCAGAAACCAGAGAGCAGCCTCAGAGGTAGAACTGCCATTGAGTTTCCTAGGAAGGGTTCTCTACTATGTGGATTCTATGTTGCGGTAACAACAGAGACCACAGGAGCGCAGTCAGAAAATGGCCCCAATATATTAATATTCATTACGAGTGCTGCTCTTGCCCCTTTGGAATTCACTGCAAGGGGCCTGCAGCACCATAAATTAGGCATGGATCTGCCTCCCACGAGAAATGCCCGTCTGCATGTCATGAAGGGGGCCTGACTGGAGAGCACCTGTAAGCCTTGAGGGATGAGCGAGATATCTGCATGCTGGGTGACGGTCATTATTAATAGTCAGGTGAGCCTCCTCCGGACACCCAGGGAATGTTCTTGATGGGGTGAATACCCCGCTCTTTTTAGATTTGTGGATACTGGGAATGTTTTACTGCGTTGTTCAGAAAAACTCGATGGACCATGCATGTCTTTAATGAACCTCCCAGTCTCAACTTAATGTGCAAACTGCCCTGAAGCCACTTGCTTTCACAGAAGTAGCCCAGGAAGCAGAGCAGACAGCACTCATGAAGATTCAACATGTGGGCCCTACTGAAACATGCTGAGTTTTTTCATTGAAAAGCTGTCTAAACACATATTTTCAAAAGAACTATAAGATATTCACCTTCATCCTATTGCTTCTCAGGTGAAGGGAAGGAGTGGGGTCCCATCAGGGGTGGCTCCTCCATGAGAGTGGGGGAGCATCCACCCACTAACCAAAATGCCCGAAGCCCTAGAGATTAAAAGAAAATGGTAATTAAGTTAATTGATCACCATCTTATTTTTCATCTGCCTGCCCCGAACCAAGAGTCAGGATGGGTGGGGCTTACTGAGAGCAGCAGCAGGAGGGAGGGTGGGCTGCTGGACACTTTATTTCAATATGCACTTGTCCCTTTGACCGGCTGTCTTGCGATGGCCTGCCAGATATAACCTCTAACCCAGCTCTCTTAAGAAAGCTGTGTTAGAGCAAGTGCAGGCCTCCAGTGCCCTCAAGAACACCAAGAGCGTCCGCTCCCTCAAGTCTTGCTGCTGCTCTGTTGCAGCATGAGGCAAGCGCCAGGATTGGTTAAGGCACTTTGCTTGGGCCTGCACTGAACACCGGACTGCAGGAGGAAGATGCACTGGACTGCAGGAGGAAGATGTGCAGTGAGGAGGACGAGTACAGGCGAGTGTATGTTATTTACTATTTTTATTTGCTGCTCACCACTCCCGATAGGTGCCAGCTGCCACTTGGTCCTATGCCCCAGTTCAATTTGTACCATCCCGATCACTGCCCTTCGATGCTTCCCCTGCCAATACATAAAATAATTAGTTATTATCCCACCGAAATGTATTTCAGTAATTATCTGAAAATCACCTTCTATGTGTTTACATCTATAGCCATATGTGTACATAGATCTATATAACCTAACATGTATTTGTACAGCACACGTTCACCGAGGGGATCTTGAGGCTGAATAATTGATGTTTATTGTTACTCAACTCAATGGTACTCATTTTATCAAACTCAGAAAGATGAAACCCTGAGTGGACCCACCAGGATTAGAACCATGGACCATGCGGTTAGACACAGGCTCCTACAGAGGATGCATTTGTCCACTAAGCCACCAGGCTCAGCAAATGCTTGTAAACGCATACAAAGTCCTCCTTGACAGGAGCCTTTTTATGGTGACCCCAGCGGTTTTATCTGTGGTCCATTTTGTGCCCCTCTCCACTAAATATCATTTCTAGAGACCCCAATGCCCTTGAGGTAGATGTACCTTGAAGGAGATTTCACACAAAACAATTGATGGCTCTAGCCTTTCGGACCACTTTTCAAAAATTCATTATGAAACAATACCAGACCCAATGTTCACAGAGAACATTGAGTGCACCTCTCTTCTTCCTTCCAGAAATTGAATGTTTTCATCATCCAGTGAGTTTGTAAAGTCCAAGGTTGGTAGCGATCTCCCTGATCTATTGTCTGTCTGACCATAAAGTTTCCAATTTAGGAAAGAACATTTTAATCGATTGATGTAGCCATGGCAATTTAATTATTTTTATAAAGAATCTAATTTATAAAGAACCGTAGCAGCCATCACTGGAATTTCATACGTTCTGATAAAGACCTGAAAACTCCCAGCATTGACTTCTTCGTGGTCTATGTAGGTCTGTGACAAAGTACAGTTCAATATTGTCTGTATATGGAGCCTTCTTTATCTACACAGGTTGCAGTCATCACTTACCACAAACAGTAGTGCAGTGTTCTAAACACATTAGGCAGTTTCATTGTGTCCTTTGTCTATCTAGACAATAATATTTAGTTTATTAATTTTGGGGCACATGCATCATTGTAAATACCAGTCGCAAAGGGGCAGATTCTGTGAATCTGCCCCTTTGCGACCTGTATTTTTGCATATGGGATGCATCAACCTGAATTCAATCTTGCAACTTAGGTAATTGCAAAGTTTGCGATTACCTCAATTGTGAATGCATTTAAGGAATCGCAAATTGCGATTCCCTAAATGCAATAGATGATGCACTTTAAAATTTAGATTTAGCAATATGTGTTCACAAATTACCATCAATTTAAAGTTGATGGTAATTTGCGAAAACTTTGAAAAATGCACAAAAGTGCATTTTTTAAAGTGCCATGTGGCCTTGGGGCATGTGCGTGCGCAACATGTGACCACATGCAAATTTCACCACATGCAAATTTCAGGGGTGCATCAGGGTGGCCTTTTGGCCCCCCTGCCACCTTGAAATAGCATGCGCAATTTGCGAGTACCTATTTGGTACTCGCAAATTGCGCATGCAATTCCCATTCATTCCTATTGGCATCTAGGACCATTATAATGAATTGGAAGATAATCCTTAATTGCCAATTGTAATTTGCAATTAAGGAATATGTAGGAATTGCTAATATTTCAGCGAAACCTACATGCATAGGCTATTGCGATTCCATAATTGCGATTCCTTAATAATCGCAATTATGGAATCACAATTGCCTAGAATTATGCACACGCCCCTTAATCTCTAATGGATGCAGAGTGTAAACTAATGCTTTGAGGCACGAAGAAGAGTGCTCAGTTACCATCCCCCACCCCCCAAAAAAATATCTTCACAATCTCCCAAAGGTGCAACAGCAGCAATTTGTGGAGAAGCTTAACAAAGTGTGCTCAAAGATCCATGTGACTGGCAAATATACATTTTTTGACCTAATAAACATATTAATCACACGTGCCATAGCGATCTTAGCCTTGTCTACAATCATAAGCAGTCTTGGGAAACATCTCCCAGGGTGGGGCTGGTCCTCTAGCCAGCCTGCAGCAGCGCATTACGCATGCTGCTTGGTATGACTCCCAGGCCATGAAGGGCACACGCTGCTCACTTATCTGTGAGAAGATGCTGTCACCACCGGCTTCTCTCAGCCATAAGAACAGAGGGCAGGGGAACTCGACTGAGTCTGCTGCCAGGAACAGCTGCTACAGACAAGACGCTCTCAGCAGCGAGACGTCAGCAGAAAACTTGAGAGGGGAGTCTAGTTGTGCAAGGGCAGAAAAAAGCTTTGAGTGAAAATCACGGTTGTTACTGTTGTGCAAATGCTGAAGGAACTGTGAGTGTCGGAAGCCTGTCTCACTTTTTGTGGGGCTGTGTGAGTGCTGAAAGGAGTGTGAGTATTTATGCAGCTGTCACTGCAGATGGGAGCTGTGAGTGCTGACTGCAAGAACTGCGAGGCAGCTGCTAGAAGCTTACAAAGCTCTCCCGGAGCCCCTAAAATTGCTCAGTTACTAGGGTAGCTCACTGCAGACGTTTGTTACAACAGAATTTGTGGTTTCTTCCTTCTAATTCCATTAACACAGCTCAATGGGTTTAAGCTTCTGTTGCAGAAATCTCTATATAAACCTCCCATCTCACGTTCAAATTGACTGCACTACTGTCCAGTAACCTGTAATCTCCTGACCATGCAAAACAAAGTTGAGGGTGGTAGTTTGATTACAAAAATTGAAATTTGCATCAGGACATTAATGCAGTAATAGCTAGGTTTGAATCTTGTTGCCTCCTCTGGAAAAAGCATTTATCTTTGAGTACTCTGAATACGATCCCCCTCTGATAATTAATAACAATCATTTACAGCCACAGATCAATAGGGAGCCTTACGGTAGCTTCTAATGTAAGCGCACAAAATAAAATCAGTATACATTGTCCTACCGTTTTACACTATGGGGCAGATTTATGAAGGCCTTGCGCCGCCGGTGCGTCATTGTTAACATGGGAAAAAGTGACGCACCGGCGGCGCAAGGCCTTCATAAATCTGCCCCTATGTATCTATGCCTTTTACACCAACAGCTTTTTCACCATTTTCTTTAGAAAAATGTGGTGTAAAATGCACGATGTGTCCCCTTTTTGTCAAACTTCCCGACGGGCAAACCTCTGTTCTCTCCATGGGACAGATGGGCTTGCTCGCTTCGCTTCCTAATTTTTGTAATTTGGGACGGTCTTTACGCCTCACCAGTTTCAATGACACCAGTCTCCATTGGACTATAGACCAGGCTCCATTGCTCAACAAACACCAGCACATACATTGCATCCTGCCGTTTGTTTCATATAGGGTGAATTCAACAATCCTGCACAGATGTGCGGATCACGAGGTGCTTCGTATTTGACGCAAATCCCTTGTGACGTGTTGGTTCTATTTGGGTTTCTGCATTTATAGTGTAAAAATACAACAACCAGACATAAATAAGCATGCTGACCTCGATAGATTATTTGAACGCCATAGGACAATCTGAGAATACATATTTAATATGGGGTGTTTTTTAAATGTATTTCTAAATCTGCCTAGTTCATTACCAGACCTGCCTGACAGCCCTGCGTCACTGAATGAATCAGGTTGAGGCATCTCGGAATCAGACGACCATTGGGCGATGGCGACTTTAGCAAAGAAAAGGCAGTTGGTGCATGACTGTGAGCATGTAAGTGAACAGAGACGGGGCGACCTTAAGATACTTGCAGATAGTAAGTAACACGTGAGGGCGAGAGGGTTGTAGTGAATGGAATGTTCTACGCTCTTGCTGTAGTACTATGAAGAGCTTGAGTGACAGTTTTAGCAGGGGATTTGCAGATTAAGGAATGCCTTGTCCATGGTGCTGGAGACCTAACAAGCATGCTTTTCAGGCCAGAGGGCGGATAAGGGTAAAGGGCTTCATTCTTAACACATCAAACCTTGAAATAGATTTAAGCCTCCAAGGCAATCGAGGGGAGACTGATCACTAAAGGGGAAAAGGGGCTAACCTGCTTAGCGCTGGTGAGCAACCAAACTACTGAAAGGAGACAGTCTTTACCAGGTTTAGCAATGACGTGCGTTCACATGATATGCTGGTGTTGCTTCATCAATAGCATGTTGTTTTCTGATTTAAACCTAGCGGTATAGACAGACACTTTGGTGTTAAACCGAGCAAAATAACGCATAAAAAACAAATGCAGCTTTAACATATAAAATACGGTATAGCTGTATTAAATTCAGCTCGTAGAATGACAACCCGATGAATATGACTATTGCAAAAGAGGCATACCTTTTTTTTTTTAAGTCTTTCTATTTCTTTGAAGGATTTATATAGTATTATTATAACACAAATTATGACCCAATAGAGGTTTGAACTTTATTTCAACCAACTAATCGACAGTCTATTATGCTCTCTTTTGCTGCTGCAACTCAGCATGTTCCCCAGCCCTTGGAAACTGGAAGGGAGAAGTTATTTGTAGTGCACAAAGAGATAGATGTTACATTTATAGCTCCCCCTTCTAGACCCTTTGTTCAAAACACAGTTGGACCAAGAAGTTGCTGAAAGGACAGATTTTGCTCAGGAGTTGACGATTTCAGAGGCTCTATCCTACAAAAGCTAAGTATGAAAATTCACGAACATACTAGCACCCAGCTTAAACAGCAAACCCAGCTGCCATCTTTCAGCAAGGCCTTGTGCGCCCGTAAAGGAGCCAGGCGGATAACCATGTCAGAAAAAATACATTCTATCCTGCTTCAGCTCCAGTTATCCTTCACGACTTAAGCTTTGACAGTTCAACTAGTAACATGAAGGTTGTTGTTGATATTACTTGTAACCTGCTCTGATAGCACAGAACTCTGTTTTGGAGTACTGCATGGAAAGGACAAACTTTACCATCTAGAGTTTTTTATGTGACCTCAAACTCTTTTCTGGACTTGGAAATCTGAGCTGTGGACTCCACTTCAGAGGTCACTCGAAACTAGCACCCGCTTGACGGAAATCACTTCCACAATTGTTCAAAGTCCTTACATAATTATAATTCTGCTGGGTCAAACCTGCACTTGACTGGCATGCAATTCCAATTTAGCCATGTCTTGGCCTTTGATCATCATTGTCATCCTTCGGGTGGTCTTCCCCCCACTTTTTGTTTTAGCGTTTTGTTGTCTTTAGGACTCTGAGCACTTTACCAGAGATAACCAGTGCTAAAGTCCATGTGCTTCTCCCCTAAACATGTTGACATTAGGATATACCAGATTGGCATATTTAATTTACCTGTAAGCCGCCTGTAAAGTGGTATACGATGTACCCAGGACATGTAATCTAAATGGTGCTAATGGGCCTGTAGCACTGGCTGTGGCACCCACACAAGTAGCCTTTCAAACCTGTCTCATTCCTGTCATTGCAGGCCTGTGCATGCAGTTTACTGCCACCTTGACTTGCCATTTAAAACCACTTGCCAAGCCTTAAACTTCCCTTTTATTACCCATAAGCCACTCCTAAGGTAGGTCATTAGTGACCTTAAGGGTAGGGGGTCATGTAACTGAAAGGCAGGGCATGTACTTTTAAGTTTTACATGTACTGGCAGTGACAAACAGCTAAATTCGTTTTTCACTACTGTGAGGCCTACTCCTTCCAAAGCTAGCATTGGGGATTCCTTAAAATAAATTTTAAAGCTCGTAATTCCTGATTAGAAAGGAGTGGCTTCTTCATGTTTAATATCTTTGGAATGGTGGTGACAAAGCCTCTTTAATGGTAAAGTTTGATTTAACGTTACCATTTTAGAAAGGTCATTTTTTTAGAAATGGGACATTTCTCTGTTCTCAACTTAGTTCTGTGTGCCTGCAGCCTGTCTACAATACACATCTGGACTGGGTGACAGCTACACTTTGTACATTTTCTCTAGGCAGCCACACACAGGAAGGGCTTGGTGTGACAGGGGATACATTTGCATTCATCTGCATACTGATTGCCTTCCTGGGCAGGAAGGGGGAGAGGTGGCTCAAAATTACATCCGAATAGGTTATGTTCTGCCCTAATACAAAAGGCTGTTTTACCACCTACTGGTAGTCTCGAGCCAGGGCTGGGTTGAAAGGGCCGTGCACTTCAGAGAGTTTCTTTGAAGTCACCCCTGCATCAAATCCACTTTTGGGTAAAAGTACCAGGGCATCAAGACTGCTGTGCTGAAAGGGTTGCCACTTGCCTTGACTGACTTTTCTGAGGAACTCCTTCTTTGCTTTTCTGAGCTACCCTGTTTGCCCGCTGAGGACAAACACCAGTTCACTTGAACCCAGAGTGACCCCAAGGGCTTGCTGGATTGACTTCTATATTCTGAAGTATCAGGGACACAATAGACTACCTGCAATACGGCTGGTGTTGCTGGACACTGCCATTTGTGAGTCCTACCCTTGCCTAAGGTTCCCTGCTGCAGTCCTGGGCTTTAGAAGTGGATTCTGCAGCTGATTTCATCATAAACCAATGCATTGCCTTGATTGCATGAGAATGTTTGCTGCTGTGCCGCTTCACCACCAATACAAAGGCTGTTTAATGACAAAAAATCCACATCCTGCGCAGCTCGACAATGACACAGAGGTGGCTCAATAACAAAGCTTTGCATTCACTTCAACAGAGCTCAGCGATGATGAGGGATCTTCTTTGCGCAGCTCAAACATGACACAGTAGACTCTGGACTTCGACAAAAGCTCCATTCAAGGTGTTTCTTCAGTGGGACCTGTCTGGGTCCCGTAGCCGACCTGTCCTCTATTTCGGTCGGCCCGAACTTTGACTTTGCACCGATATCTTGTGACCTCAAGTAACCTTTTGACCACTAGTGACTTCTAAGCACTTTTGTGGTTTATTCTTTAAAAATCCATAACTTGACTTCATTTTATTTTGGGCTAGTTTTAATCAGATGCATATACTCTATTTTTCTAACGCTATGTGGAGTCTCTATGTGGTGTTTTCATCTAGTTAATGTGATTTAAATGTTACGCAAATACTTTACACATTTCCTCTTAGGTTAAGCCTGACTGCTCTGTGCCAAGCTACCAGAGGTTGAGTGTAGGTTAATTCAAAGGGCGTATCTGACTTACGCTGACTAGAGTGGTGGTCCCAGCTAGGACAGGGTGCAAACCTATGCCAACTAGAGACCTAATTGCTAATAATAATCTTGCTAAAGAGCTTAAAGAAGAGGACACTTGAAAATAAATATGAAGATATGCCTGTTCTGCTCTAGATGTTCCTGTATCCCATAAGTAAACATCAGAATCACATGTTAAAGATAAGTTCTAGAATGTGGTTATGTCTAGATCTTGTCCCTTTCCTCCCATTCTCAGCATGAACATTCTTTATCAGTCTCACACTTGAGCGCTTTATCATTTTGCTGCATTATATTTTGAGTATTGGCACCTGCATTCCCCAGCACTCTGAATTAATTACATGAGGTTGCCCAGGCAACCAAGAAGAATATCTAAGAGCACCGCAAAGAAACTTTGGCCTAAATCTGTCTGTGGAATTAATGTGAATTCTGGTAATCACTTACTTTGCAAAATTTAAACAAGATGTTCAAAAAGGTAATTCTATATTGGATTTATAGTTTGTTTGCAGCAAATACCACTAGTCTACATTTACTTTGAAATTGGATCATTTGTTAAGAGGAACAAATTCACCTTTACTTGCCTTGCACCCTGCTTTTACGGGAGTACCATGATAATCATGTTCTTTATTCATCATCTTATCCTTATACCTGGTGTTTGTGTGCCTTTGACAATGCATTTTCTTACTCCACCCTCACTCTTTCTCACAACTGTGAACCACTGTGCTTCTCTCTCTTCCAACATCCTTCTCTCCATTTTTCCTTTACTATCTCTTTCTCTCCATTGTCACGCCGATGGAAGGATTCTCAGCACTATTGTGTGGCTGCGAGGTAAGGTGCTTTTAAGAGAGTTACCAGTATTAACAGTGAACGCAGCTATAATCATGTGCAATAGTTTAGCAACCCGTAGTGAGGGTTTAATTTAATTTGTATTTGTTTGAATGATGTTGGTATGTCATCATTAGGGTAATATGCATAACAGATGTGCAGGTCTTAGGTCCCCATCGTAATTGTTACTATAACTCAAGGGCCAGTGATATCCGATGTGGGTCGGGTAACTTTTAGGAGAACCTCAAACATTAAGATCTCAACCTCTTTTAGAAAATAAATTTTGTGTCATAATATAGTGTGGTTTTACTTTGAGTCCATAATATTTGTTAAGGGCCTTGATATTCTAACCTGGTCTCCTGGACGTAAGCGGTCTGTGGGTGGTTATTTTGAATTTCTTGTTTGAATGTATACAGAGTGGCACATGCATTGGGCCCTTTTATATTTGATGTCAACATTCTGAGCGTAATGACAACGCATCTGTGTGTTTCTTTGTATGTAAACCTAAAGTGATACTGGTTGAAACATGTTGCTGTCCTATTTAAATCCCTTACCACCTCCTACCCTGCTGTCCCCACCCTTGCATTGTCCCTCCCAAGATCAGTGAGGTGCCAAACCCAAAACAGTCCACCCACTGCTAACATGCTTCAGATGTTTACAGCTGTGCAATTGCAATTTACTGGAATGATAATGTAACATTTCTTAAAGGGATTTTTTTTAAAGATTAATGATCATCAGGTGTGAGATAATAGCTGTTAATCAAGTGCATTAGTACATGATCTCCAATGTCAACAATGTAATGGTTCTTCAATACTTACATATTTGCTCAGCAATACAATTAGATGCTGAATTGTACTTTATGTTTAAGGGCTAAAAATAGACACTAAATCAAAGGGGTAATTTATTGCAAATATCTATTCAACTATGACACTCTAACATACTGGTACCATGAACAACGTGTTATTTATTTTTACAATGGATTGGTTGTGTTTAAAATATGTTCTGTGCATTTAACAGAGCAGATCTAAGCATTGATGTTGTGATATTACTATAAAATAACGAGATTTGGTGTTTATTTTAGAATGAACGTAGAACATTGTAGAAAAAAAGAGTATTGAGAGACAACACAATGACATTTGTTTTGTTTCTGTTTCTAAAACATTTACAAACAATATTCAACGAGATCCAGTCGTGGAGCTGAAGAGAACCTAAAAAATTAAAAGTATATCTGTGAAGCATCAGGCTGTAATATGTTAAGCCAGTGCATTACACGTTGGACAGTCATAGATAGGGTTCCTTTTCTTCATCAAATCTAACATAATAATATTAGTTAAACGTTATTGCCCACACAGGTGTTAATTATCCTCTCAGTAATATTGGGCTTGAGCTGTAGGGTAAATAACTGCCATTATTGCCCTGTGTGTAAGGACAATAAGGTCCTAATCCCCCGGTCAATTTAAAAAAACGAACAGAAACCTCTACGCAGATGCTGCCTCGCCGGGTGAATATAAAACACTGACAGGCTAAAGTAGCTTTCCCTATTATTACTATTTATATGTATAACCTAGCAGTTGGTTTATCTTTCTGGACGTCTGCGACATTCGGGCTAGCTTTCCACATGTATGCAAGGACTGGAGCCAATGTTCCTTCAGCACAGAAGGGAGGACGCGTTTTCATTTTTTTCATATAAAAGGTAGTGAGAGTAAAAGCTAGTGCTGCTACGCATAACAGAAAAGCTGCTTTAGGCTTCGCTGAAATAGTTTCACCTCTGCCAAGATCGCCAAGAAGCCAGGGAACCATGTCACAGAGGAAAAATAAAGCAGGGAGCTAATGCAAATGGTTTAGTCAACACCAGCTATAGCCTGCAAAGGGAGCATTTTGATTGGCCGGCTAGCTCCCAAAGTTCTATCCAGAGTGCTACTAATTATAATAATAATAATAGTACAGTCGAGCGATAAAATGCTGGATGCATTACAATCAGACAAAAAATTCAGATAAGTATTTCTTCATATATTTTCAAGCCCTATATTTAGCAGAAAGACTCACAAGTTAAGTACGCACATCCTGGCATGCATCTCTTAATATTCAGCTGAGTGTGTCTGGTTTGGTTCATAATACGTTTTTTACATCCTAGTCTCAGGGAGTAAATAAAATATGCTGGAGGCTCCCAGTGACACACGGCCAGCGCTCAAACTCTTTATTTTTCTCTTGGGAGCCATGCAAACCCATTATGTCTGAAAATATACTATGGGCTACAAAACAATTGGCCCTTGTCAGGTGCGCTAAATTAAACCCGATGCTGAGGTGTTTGGAATGTTTGGATAATTATCACGTATTCTGAATTTGGGGTAATAACATTCGCAGTTTTATGGTTACCAAAGCAAAATCTTGATGGACAGGCACTTTAATTCCCCCCAGTTAAATTCTGGAAGCTTTTCACACAAGTGTGTAAACTTTATTGGACCTTGCAAAGAAACATCGCACCACTTACAAATGCAGATCACAAATTCAGATCATGCAAAATGCATGCGAACATCTGTTTTACTTTCTTTATCATTGCTTCCCAAATACACCAATTGCATGCCGAAATTCCGATGCATATATTTCACTTTACTCTTTTCTGTATACCACACTCTACAATCACATTTCTGTTTATTTAATAATGCCATGTTCCACAGATGCTGGAGGCTAATTTTCCTCGGCATACTTATAAATGCGATTAAGTAGTGAGATTATGACTTTCTAGTTACAAGCTGTTTCGCTATCTTGCATCTTTAGAATTATATAAATCAGTTAAACATTTTTTTTATCTCTACTGAATACAAGAGGTATCTTGTGTCTGCATTACAGCTAAATAGATCCAGTATTATTTATGACCTTACAGCAGAAAGAGGTGACTCTGGGTCCAGGCACCATTTGAACCTCACAGGCAAATATATAGGCTTGCCTCCAAACGCTTTTTTAAAATGGCAAAATTGTAGGAAATTGCTCAATCTGTTTCTGCTGGATGTAGAACTCTGTGCACTTCACTCCTGCTAACCTGTAGGAAAAGTGGCTACACTGCCCCTTTAAACACGGTAGAATTAGCAAACTACTAATTGGTATGTTTATCTTGCCTTTAAGTCCCTGTATAGGGCACAACTATACCTTGGACTCGTAAGTTAATACTAGTGGACTGCAGCGCCTACTTTGCCATCCATTACATTGGCAGTGCAAACATGTCTTCAGGCTTTCCATTGCGGCCTGGGTGGAACAGTGTAGAAACAGTAATTGAGCCAATCAAAATAAACCCTTTAGACAAGTCCATATCTTCTATTTAAATATGAATATGTTACCCCTTAGTAGGCCTTATAGCCCACAAGGCATAATATTTAAAAGAATGCTATGTAGCAATTTAATATTAATCATGTCCTTACACAGAGTAGAACCCAAATGCTATTTCCATTGTAGGAAGGCTGGCTGGCCCATAGAGAAACAGTGAGAAACAATATTAAATATGAATTCTGCTATCTCAGCACTCTAATTTGCATTAACCTCGAGCTGCAGGCCTCTGAGTGAATAACCACAAATGAGGTGTGAATACTGCTCTCAGAGCAGAGGCAAATTCCTGGGTATGGGGAGGTGTTTTTGTTTTTCCGGAATGATGACCATTTGGGGTGATCCCAAAAACGTAATTTACATCAATGGGCCTCTCCTGTCACTATCAGATGTCACATGACACCTCGATGGGCCCCTTCTCATGTTCACCAAGTCAGATGGGAATGAATCCCAGTGGGATTACTGGTTTTGATTGACTATGGAGGAGGGGCTACCATTACCCTTGCCACACCTCTGTGTGAGCACACAGAGAGAAAGGTTTTACTATTTAGAATTTTAGGGATGAAAGGCACTGTGGGATTGTTTGCATGAGAACAGACAGGCATTGGTGCAAAAGTGGGTAGGTTATCGCCTGGGGCCATTGACCCTCTTAGTTAGGGAGGGACCAGGAGTCTCTCACCCACCCACAAACAAGTGCCAGCAATAAATGAGGCACCCCATGGCACCTTTCTCAGACCACTACTGGACCCGAGGCAGACCAGAAGAGGACTGAACCTGCTGTGTGTGACCCGAGAGGAGCCCTTAAGGACTAAACATGCTCCCTCTAGCACTCAAGATGAAATGTGGACTCCAAGGGTCATAAGGCCTTGACCTCCTGTTCCAGCTATAGGGAAACAAGAAGGAACTGTTTACTGTCCAGCTGAGCAATTATTCTGGACCCTGCTGTTAACCTCTGCTGGAGTGAGTCCTAACCCCCAAGTGTGGTGCCTGTGGCCCAGGAACTCTTGTCTGTGCCTGGTTGGACTTCTCCTACCACCCCTGAAAACCAGTGTCTTATAATCTTTTTCAACTTCAAGAGGCCTGGAAGACCAGGGCAAACATGCCAAGTCTATCTGCCCAAGGTGCATTGCTGTTGGGTTGATGATTCAGGGTTCTCCTGCTCAGAGCTTCTCCTGCGCAGAAAATCAAATTCAACAGGACCTTGCAGAAAACATATCTGGCCTCGCTGAGCCCTCTTCAACATGCAGGTTTGACCTGCTGAAGGATTCTTAGCCCTGAAAAAGTGACTAAGTGCAAACATAGATGTTGGTGAGTGAAAAGGCTCCCACTTTGTGCTTTTCTACCCCAACGGCTTTGTCAGTATTATGACTAAGGGCTATCTCACCTCATTCAGGCAATTTCTGGCTACGCCTTATGTCTTCTCCCGCTCAAGATTTTTTACTTCCATTTTTTAGACTAATACCCATCGTGACCTTTCTGACGGGATAAAACCTGGATTCTATCTCCAACTCATGCTCCATCACAGTTGGACTCAAATCACCCTGGTTTACTGTGACCAGTTGCCCGCGGTCGCAGGCTAATGCTTTTTGGCACTATCTTTATTTAAAATTTAAAAAATCATATGGCTGGGTCCTCTTCTTGGATGTTTGTCATTTTTTTTGTCATTCTATTTATTATTCTCTATTTTTGTAATTTGGGTTAGGGTTTTTATTGTGTTGTGTTTTGAATTTATTAACGTTTCGGTATTGCATAAATACATTGCCCTAAACTAAGCCCGCCTTCTTTGCACTTTAGCTGCAAGGGGTTGAGCTCAGTTTAATTTAATGACTGTAAGGTATCACTCCGACAAGTACTGCAATTATTACGTGAGGTGGATTGTCACCCCGTCAACAAATAACACAATTTTTTATAATAATCCAAGTAAACCTGCATAGGCTAATACATATTAAGGATGTGTGTAATTTGCATAAATTGCTTTTCGGCAATTATGCAAAACTCTGTCAGAAATATGTGAAATTCAACATCATCATGCGAAATGCAAATTTGTCATTTATCACTATATTTTACTGAGACATGCGACCTTGTATCAATGTTTGTCACAGGAACACGTTTTATGCTATAATTAGTTCTAAAAAAGCAAAACTACCGCAAACAACTACCACTCGCAAGTTGGTCGCAAGTGTTTCCATTAAATGTTTATGACAAATAGATCATTTACTGTGAGTTAAACAAATGGTACATAATGACATGATGTGGCATAATTGCATAATTTCAGGAATTTTTCATAATTAGTAAAGAACGAAATTGGCAAATTATATTCATCAGGCCAGCATAAATACAATTTTACCCAGGCCCAATCCACGTATTGTTTGAGCAAGAATTATCCTTTTATTTGCGTATTGGAGCAAGTTAATTATGATGTCACCAATTTTGGGGATATGCATCAAGTAAATTTGTATGTATGAAAATCTGCAACACATACAATCATCATAAACCGGATTAAGATGAAGCCCTGCTTTAGTTTACCATACGCTTTAATGCTTCAAAGACTAATCCAGACTTATGTATGCAGTACTAACCCTTACACAGCAGCACATATGCCTGTGATCTTCGTGTTTGCCCAGTTAATGCTCAAAAAATGACTTCAAATGTTTCTTTTATGCCAGTTAGGACAAAAAAAATAATAGTTGCTTTGATAACACTACATGTTTATGAAGATGCTCTGTTTAAGGTAAGGTACTGGTCCAAAGTAATTTCTGCAAGCCTTGCATATACCCTTGTACAGTCTTTATTAGGGCCACTTTTGTGTTCGGATTATGATAATCTTGCCTTCATCTCACTTTTCCTTGTTTATGAAAAAAACATGCACAATCATCTAGGTCAGATTCGGAAAGTCTGCATTAGCTCTCTTACTTCTCCCTCTCTGTTTGCTTGTATACCCCAATAGTTTTTTTTCTCGATATTTCTGTCTAATAGTAAGAATTCAAAGTTGTCCATTGTAAAATATTTTATGACAATCAGTTTCCTATTTCTTCTTTAAATCACTGGCATTTTCCCTTCTATATTTTCTGAATAGTGGAAAATCGCCTGGGTATTGGAGAAGGTTATTATCATCATGATCAGATATGTAAAAACCATAACAAAGGGGCCGGTATTTTGCATTGATACGTGTATAATAAATTGTTGATGATTAATAGAGACCAATACTAATTTAGCTGTTGATTAGATACAATGCAGTGCTTTCACATACAATACCAATATTGCTGACCAAATGAAAACAGGAACAATACTCAATTTATCTCATAATTAGTTTCTCGAATTAGTAAATATATAGGTGACGGCCCATGAATACTCAGGACCCTGCCCACATTCTATTTATAATTGTGTGCCTCATTGCCACCCTTTCCCAATCATTTGAACATATTTTTCACCTTCACCTGAAAGATCTATCCTGGATAATAATCCTAGATTTACTTTACTGTACTTCATTTCTCCAACACATTCCCCATTAACACTCTCTGCAATTCAACAATAAATGTTGGTCTATTAAACTCCTTTTTTCACTATATTAGATTATCTTGTCTCCCTGACGGTCACTGTTCCACTATTGCTATTAAACAACATGTCCAGTCTTTATATTGGTGTATTTAATACTGTGGCTTGATTTATACTTTAGTGGATGGATACTCCATCACAGATATGAGGGCTATCCTGACCTCCGTATTACACGTGCATTATACCATAATACATTTATAATAAGGTGAACAGGAAATCCATCATGTTTGTGATGGCTTACCCATCCACCCAACTCTGAATTGGGCCTTGTATATTCTGATTTTTACATAATCGTGTCAGTTCTGGAGTGTTCCTAGTTGGGTAAATTCTTTTAATCCTCTGTATTAGTGGTAAGTGTTCGTAAAGAACATAAAATTAGCTGTCACAGATTTATTGTAATTGCCACTTTTCATGCAATCTTTGTAATTGTGCTCAGTGTGGCTACTACATTTTCCCACAAAATTAAGCTTAATGATTTACTGGAGAAGTGTGGCTCACTGGTTAGAGGAGGCGGACCCTGAAGCAGAGGTCAGAACCGGGACCAGGGTTCAATTCCCGACGCGGCAGGGTCTTGAGCCCAAATATCCACGGACTCGATAATTCTCGCTTCGGTGCCTACTCGAATCACAGGTTCACACTCTGCAGCTCTGGGCATTAGCCTGCTTAATCTCCACTATGCCCCCCCCGTGGCGGGATGCCTGGCTTTCACCTTGGGGAAGCAAGGACGGGTTCCCAAGGCAAGCGCCGAGATGCCTACGGGTAATCGAGCGCTATATAAGAACGCATAATAATAATACTTAATTACCATATTAACAGACGTACCAGCTTAACACTTTCGTTCCTATAAAACATTAGTGCATTTGTAAGATGTGTGCTGATTGTATTTTGTTTGGTCCGTGTCTCCTCGTGGCAATTTTCTTTTGACTTTACCTAACAGTGCTTTGCAATTTAGGTCCAGATACTCAGTCAATAAATCTTCATAAAAACATAAAAGAGTATACGCACTTCATAAAATTACTGTCCAATGAAAATAAAGCTATTGAAACAGGACAAATAGTAATAGAAATACCATTTCACATAGCCTACAAATCACTGCGCATCATTTTCCTAAGTCTAAGTGTTTTGTTTATAAATAATAAAAGTGAACCATGAACCGTCAGCCAGTCAAACCTTTCTAAAATAAATACGAGTGGTCCAACGTTGTTTACATTTGCAATACCAGCGCTTTATATAACAGAATATTGGATTTATGAAGATGTTGCACATAAAGTACATAGGGGCAGATTTATGAAGGGCTTGCGCCGCCGGTGCGTCATTTTTAACATGGGAAAAAGTGACGCACCGGCGGCGCAAGGCCTTCATAAATCTGCCCCATAGTGTTTAGCAGAGAAATTCCATCACATGGGCAAACCCTAGGATCCCTGAACCTATGACCCAATTCTGGGAAGCCTACCAGAAAACAAAGTATCATATTGAGATAAAACCTGGTCATTAAAAATCCATGGTGTGGATTAGATAAATACATAATATAAGATTGCATGACTTCAGTTATTAGAAGCAAGTTTTGCTTCACTACTCTTAATACGCCATAAACATCATCATAAAATTCTTCATTTTGCAAGGCGCCATAAAAGAAACACAAAACAATCAAAAATTGGCTATATTAAAGGAAAACCTAGCCAAATAAAATCTAGGGTAGGGATTCGGTAGAAAACATAGACATGGTTCCATAAAAATTGTCGTTGATAAAAGTTGACAACTAACCACCATCCTCCTATTGCATTCAAAATGTTCTCTTTTTTTAGTTAACACAGCTAAAAATTCAGATTAAATGGCATCCTTAACAAAAGAATTCATCCACGGTTAGAAAAGCGTTCAGACCTACCCAACATTGCAAATTGCTCCTAAATATAAGTCAACCAGGTGATTTCGAACATGTCATCTTGCCTCAAGTAATCTAGAATCACAAGTCGATTAAGGTTAGTTTCCCTTTTTGACTAGACAGGAAGCTATAACATTAAAGGACACAACTTTACATAACCATCAAGAAATGGAACACCCAGTTCTGTCTGAATGGCAAACATATGTAGGCGACCTAGTTAAAGTGGAGAATAATCTTTTCAAAGAGCCATTTTCACTGACCTGTAAGGTAGATGCACAACTAGTCCGCAAATGCCTGCAATACATGTGGCCATAGATATACACTTGCTTTATAGCTGTTAATCATTGTATCCAGAAGTCTAGAACCCAGTTTGCAGAAAACCATAACATTGCAAAAATGGACTGTTCAAATTGGGACTTCTTAACTTTCATTTGATGTGACCAAGTACCTTTGTTATTGTGAATGGAACCCCTAGGTATGTGATGATCGGGACACAGAAGAGTCTAGTTTCTTTAACAATATGGGTTTTCACCTTGCCATTCAACTGACCACAAACCATGGTATACAAATTTGATAAATTTATGGACAAAGCTAGTGGGCCCAGAAACAACGCAAAATAATCAAAATATTTCTGAAGACCCATTCGGGTTCTTGCCATTAAGACACAGTCATCAGCATAAAATAATGCTGGGAGTGGCCTATTCCCAACTTCCAGGGTGTCAGCCCTACTCCTATGAGAGAGTGTTCTAACAGATAATATGTAAGATAAGAAGAAAGGAGGGCAGTAAACACCCGTGCCAGAAACCCCAAACCAATTTTAATTGTGCTCTCGCCATTGAGAACACACCTGACATATGTTGTCTGAGAAAGTGGACGATAGGGCTCAACTCCCATTGCTAATATCCTTTCCCAAAGCCTTGATCGGTTCACACAATCAAAGACAGAGCTCAGGTCCATGAAGGCTAGATGGACACAACCCTCCTTCATGCTGCTATATTTATTGAACATAGAGATTCAGACACTGGTCAAAAGTGCCAAGTCCCTCCTTGAACCCATAGTGAATGTCAGCCAGAATGGATTTTACCATTGCACAAGTCTCAAGGGGATCTCACAAAATTCTTCCCCACACCATTGTTATAGAGTGAATCAGAGATAACAGTAACATCTGGGATTCAACCTACCCCCTTTTTGAAGATGGGAACAATGATGGAATTTGAGCAAGATTTCAGGGGTCATATATAGGCAGCACTCATTAGTACATTGGGTCATGATGGGGCCAACAGCTCAGTGTTTTCCTTGAAGAAATCAATAGATGCCAGTCATATGCTCATTCATGTTGCTTTTCATATTTATGCCATTATGCTAAGGCCTATTTGATGGGAGTGTGGTATATTAATTTCCATTACATATAAACCTACATTAATATTAATATTCATCTACGTCGCCCACGTCTGTTCCATTAAGATCAAACAGTTCATCCCTCACCACAGACCAGTCCTTGCAACGTGTTTGTATTAAATCATTATAAATATCATCAGTAAACTCCCATCTAGCTTTGTCTCTCTCTTTGTTATGTGGGGCATTCTAAAGGGGCACTTCTCAACACCATTATTGAGAACTGTTTCGCTCTGTGCTTTTATATACTGTGCTTTTATATAGGTCACATTTGTCCTACAGTCAATATTATTTTGTCAACTCGCTCCTTGATTTAATGAATAACAAGCATTTATACTCTGTGTTAGGATTGTCTTGCTGGTGACATAATGAGGTCTTGGCACAGATTTAACTGTTCATAAGGTTGTTTCTTGGTTATGATTTTTATATTATTGCTTTCAGTATTAGTTGCTACATGTATTTTTTATAATTCTCAATAAAATGTGGGTATTACTTGATCGTAATCTGCAATTACTCAAAGAGGTTTGTTGTTAGTTATCTTGGTATTTTTCCTTCTTTCCACCATAATTATACGAATGCTTCCGGCACTTAAATTCTCTAATAATTATACCTCATACAGCTACTCAACAGACATTTCTAGCTAAGGATGTACACTATCATTGCATTCACAATGTTATGCGTGTGTATTGTGATATTGCAGCTGTCACAACATGAACACTCAATTTGGCAATTCTGTAGAGTATTATATCCTCGTTCATTCGTCCGGCCAGCATCCCATGTAGTGCTCTACACACGCAACACAGCGCTTCGATGCTCCTCGAGGCTTTAGTATGGTAGGAGGTGAATCAGGAACCAGCTTAGACAGGCCAATCAGGGGCCGACTCGCATAGGGCACCTTGTCAGCATCTCTCCTTATTCTAATTAGGAGAAGAGAGTCCGAAAAATATCAACACCAGACAGGTATGTCATAATGGATGCACTAAGGGGCCTGCCTTTAAAGAAACATGGGTACCTGCAAGTCACCAAAAACGAGTAATTAGTGCACTGGCTCCAGCACACCTATGCTTTGTAGTACGGAGCTAGAGCCAAAGTGTAAACAGCCAGTGAATGCATTATTTTGTGTAGTTTTAATATCCACCTCTTTCTTGCTAATTTAGCCAAAATGATATGAAGAAACATCACGTGTTACAACTCTACTTATTTTACATTTGCTGAATATGTCTTTCAAAGCTATCGCGAGGCAATTTTTTGTTTTGTCAGTACGTCTTTAGCTGCAAGTTGCTACTAAAATATGTCGTTGATTAAACGCATGCTTGGAAAAAGGCAAAACGGGCATTTTAGCACTGTTTAACGACTATTGGTCTAACAACTATTGCAAGCATACAGGGTAATACACTTCATAAATACCCAAAGAATGTAACATGCTGAGAACTGTGTGGACCAGCATGGCTAAAGGTTACCCATGGCATATGCATCCACCTGTAGAACTGCAGGCTTGAATTCTGTGGTATATTATGCACTTTTGCCATTTCACTTCATTAGTGTTGGTGCTGCAATGGTTGATTGTTAAATCTTCTACAGTAGACAATGTAGTTGATTTCATCCACTTTGGATCTCTTCGAGGACTTCCTGTTATGTTGTGTTTTGCTTATTTTTATTTTAAAAATTAATTTTGAACGGTGGTTGTTAAATTTCTGTTGTGTAAACCTCGCATGCTATGTCTACTACTTGTATGCAATTGTGTTTTAAGGTACATTTTGTTTCTCAGTACTTCAGATTTCTTGTACCCATGAGAGTAGTTGCTTCTCCTTTCAGCTGCACACAATGCCACAGGAGGAATTTCAGTTCATGCAACTCTAGAGAGCGATACTATTAGATGCATATAAACAGTGTTAATGCTTTAATACAGTCCTTCCCATACTCTTGAAAGATACAAAATCTTAAGTTGAATTAAGGAATGGACAATTTAAGACGATATACAGGGTATTCATATAGACCACTTGTTGTGTGTCAGATCTTTAGCATAAAAAAGGTCAAACCAGAAGTTTATTTTTTTTGTTTAACAATAGGCATCCTTGTATGCAGCACAGATAGGATCAGCAACTCTTCACTGGAGGAAATGTACATTGTCAATGTTATTGAGGCCAAACCTGCTGATCTAGGTAGTGTAAAATAGACATGTTTCTGAAAGTGGAAGTTCGTTACCACAATCTGTTATCTTATGAGGTGACAGAAAATAAATGTTGTTTCTTAATATCATATCAAAGATGATCATTAAATGATAACATGGCTTAGTGGTGAAGGGCAGCGGTGAGCAAGTGTCACAATTTTTCATTTGTGTTTAAATGACATGCTAATGCATAACATGTATGAATAGTACTTACATATATGTGCACATATTTCTATATTTATATCGACAATAATGAGCGAGTTTTACATTAAGGGTTAATGATATTTACAGTGTGTTCACGTTAAAATAGACAGAGCTGGCCCAATCAGTTTGTCAATCGGTGTATGCTATGGCAGCGGAAGCTGCAGTGCATTCCTAGCCGGTATGTCTGATGCGAAACGGGAGATGTTGTTTGCCGGCTCGTGGTGACTGAGGCTGTGTTTTTTTGGATGGGGGCTAGCCGGAAATCTCTGACGATTGGGGAAAAGTGGGGCTCCTCTACTGGCTGATTTTCTGGATTACAGTAAGGGCCTCAATAAATGATGTTTTAACTTACACTTCCTGATGTAGCGTATGATGTGGATTGGTTGTATGACATAAGTTTCCTTTTCTCTCTATGTAGAGGAGGCAGCCTGATCCTTTGCTATATGTGTTAAGATGGTGGGGAAATGAACAACTAAGAGAAGGCATGTTCTGCCTTTCTCTGAGAAGGATGATCCGATTCCAGCTGGTGTAGATGATCCAGGGGTTTGGCTGATCCTCTGGCTTTGTTATCAGCAGCAGAAGTTCATGTAGCAGTGGCCAGGGCACTGGATGACAGAACAAAGCCCAAAAGCACACGTCCGGCTGGGAGTTTTGCAGTTTCTCCCTCTGGGAATTTGTCTTCTTGAGAAGCTGACCTCCTGTCCATTTCTACGGGGAAATTTGTTGGTAGAGAGGAGGTTCCAGAATTCTACAGAACATCCAGGAGAATTTGTTTTTTTCTCCTTTTCTGTCTCAAGAGGTGAAAGAGGGCCTGTTTCCACAATATATCCAACCCCTGGTCTTTGCAATGCCATTTCATGACAGGATTATGAACTTGATTACTGGAGAATGGCTGGACCTGGAACGTTCCTCTGTTCCCAGGTTTTTGCAGAAGCTGCATTTGCTAGAGGAAGAATAGGACTCTCTTCCGCATTAAGGCCACTCTGATTGGTCATACGGCCATAAATCCAGAAGTTTGTTCTCTTTCTGATACTGCAGAAAAGAAGGTGGAAGGGTCACTTTGTTTTCCACTGAGAATCTGATTCTGAGAGCAGCGATGTATTATACTTATGCTGCAGTCTCTTGTTTCAGACTTTGAAAAGTTGGCCACAGCAATTCAGGACAAGACTGATTGTTCGGAGTTGCTTATGAATATGGAAGAAGAGGCAAAGATTTTGGCAGACGTATCTTCAGATAGCTTGAAAACTTCAGCCATGACAACGGGTTCAACGCGTTTGGCTAGAAGAAATTTGTGGATGAGTGATTGGAAGGCAGACTTTTCTGAGAAATCTACTCTGCTAAAAATTCAGTTTGAAGGGAAAATGCTGCTCGGTGATCAAGTGGACAATATGACCACCAAGGCATTCAAGGATCGTAAGCATGCTATGCCTTACAAAGGGAAGCCTTAATTCTCTCAACGCTTCTGGGATCAGCCTTCTTCTTCTTTCATTCATCCAGGAAGACTTTGAGGCCATTTTGTGAGTATGGGAGGAAGTTCCAGCCCAAGAAGTCGTCTACTTCAGCGGGAGACACTCCAGTGAAATAGTGAAATGCAGAAAGTCGCGCCTCCGTTCACAGTAACATGACGTGGTGGCGGTCTGTATATAAGCCGACCGGCCACGCGTAGGATTCAGTTATTAAGTATGCATTTCACTACGCGTGGCCCGGAAGCCTTAATATTTTACGTTCCTCCACAGTGCATTTCCTCAGAAGGATTACCGATTGTCCTTCATTGCCCATTTCACCGTGGAGACAGCATTAGCAAATTCTTAGAAAGATTCTACTATTGCTTATTCAGAGCCACTGGAGTGTCCCACACAATTGAATTCACCCACTATCTCCTGCACCTAGGATATAAGTGACAAAGAGAATCTCGATCTACCACTACCAATCAACAGTCATGGGCCCTGTCGGGGCGGAAGTATCACCGACTGAGCGACTCTCCCAACAACACTTCTTTTCTTCTTAGCCCTGAGGAGTCGCGGGAAGACTGTCCCTCATGCGACAAAACACGTGTCGGCTAGTTCTGTTGAACATTAAAGACACCTTTTCCAACGACCGATTCCAAGAAAACCATTTTTTTTTTTTACTTGTTTGATTATGAAAGGCTTTGTGTCCATTGTCCCATATGTCTACATTGACACTATTGTTTAATAATTAGAGTGTGCATAGGTTCTTGTCTTGTACAAGACAGTCAGTTTATTGGGGCAAGGTTTCATACCGATTTGGGTGTAGTCACCTTGCCAGATGTAAGTGGGACCAAAGTCCGAGCTCACATTTTGTGTTTTTTGGCCAGGGTTGGCTCCTTTGCTAAGTCAGAGGCGTGTTGCACAACTGCTCACAGAGCAGGAAAAGAATAAAAATAAAACGATAATAACTGTGTTATTATCAGTTTATTTTTATTTACTAAGGGCTGCGTTAGGGCAGGGTGGGGCTGGGGTCACCGGGGAGGAGTGGTTTGAACACTCCAAGTGTGCATGACTGCTTTGCCGGGTGTCTTCGGTCAGCCAAACAGTTATGCATGCTTAGCATCTTCACGACCAGGCTGTAATACACAGCCTGGTGAGGAACATGCAAAGGATCCCTGTCCCCATCTGAGCACCAAACCATATTGCTTAGACCAATCACAACACTGCATTGCAGCATTATGATTGGCTAAGTGGAGCCAATCACATCGCTTTACTGCAGCGTTGTGATTGGCTATGGGAAGCCTGGGTGTTTCCAGGTGCGGATCTCACCAAGAAACGGTCCAACAATGGAGACTGTGCCCGTTTTAAGGGTAAGTGCATTTGAAAAAAGTATTTATTTATTTTTGACTCTCCCACCCTGCCACCCCCGTTCCCTGCCAGCTGCCACTGTTTTTTGCCCCGCCCATTCAGGAGGCAGCTTGTTGGCTGCAGGGGGATTTAGCAGAGCCTGTGTTTATGTTTCCCTGGGCACGTTAACAACAAGCTGATGGCTCATATCATGGCTTATTGGTTTCTCTGTTGTCAACATCTGTCCTTTTAGATTCTGCTCTCTCATAAGGTCCGGAGTTTGGTGGCTGGACAAGGAGCATATCCTGAAATGAATTCTTCTCTCCCTTTACGCTCCCAGGATTGTGACAACAGACTGTCAAGTCCCAACTTTTGGCAGTGTCTAAATTCATATTCAGGGGCACTCCAATACTTTGGCGGACAACCTCAGGAGGGTGATTCCGTCATCAATGGATTTTTTTTTCAGCAGAAGCAGTGTTTAGAGATTACAGATCAGTTGGTAGTCCAAGTGTTGCTGATGAGATATTTAGATTCTACAAACTTTGAGCAGTTATGCCGTCAAGCATATAACATGGCTGTGAATCTATGGGTCTTTCAATGTGACCTCTGTATTCAAAATATTTCTGGGTTGCTTTACCTGCGGAAAGGGTTTTTTCTTGCATTATAATTTTAGAATTCGTCATTTACATAACGCTATTCTAATATTTCTCACGAATGGGATATTACGTTTTTGAAATATATATATATATATATATTTTTTTTTATTACAAGCCGTAGGTAAGAAAAATACATTGGTACATTAAATTCTTCATAATTGGACATACATTAACCCAGAAAATGACAAACTCCAAGAGACAAACCTAGACAATAGAATGCCACAGTAATAACAAGAAAATAACCAATATTATACTTCAAAATTTGAACCAATTAATATGATACAATAATAGTATCAAAAAGAAGGAAAATCATTATCATTACCGTAATCAAAATAATAACTCCAAAACAGATTAGATTGCCCAACCTATAGACAACAGCAATTGGTTTGGGCAGCATCAAGAATAATATTATTAAATCGTTCCTAAAGTGCTAATGCAAATGCAAGAAAAGAAGAGCCAACGCTAGAGGATACCATTATGTGCAAAATATAGCCTATATAAAGTGACTAATGCAATAAAGTGCCAATGTATAGTAACACAGTAATAATAATACTATACTGTTTATAAAGTGCTAAGCGAAGAGTATATATAAAAAAAATAACCATCGCTTAAAATTACAAATATTATAATGAGCAAAAAAAAAAAATGTTTCCCTTTTTTTTTTTTTCCTTCCCCCCTTTTCCCCTTCTCTCTTCTTTTCCTTCTTCTCATTTTCACAGATTGCTAAAATAGAACAGTCACTTTCCTTTTAATAGTTCAAGCTGGTTAAAATATTTCCAATTCCTTTCGAATCTCGCAACCGCACCCACTCTACCTGCATAGGCCTTCTCAAAATTATATGTTCTTCTCATTTTATTGACCCAATTAACATAACAAGGACACGCCGTGGATTTCCAATTTTGCAGAATCAGGGACCGTGCCACGGCAGTAGAAACAAAAATAAACAGTTCTTCGGATTCATTAAACTTGTTCCTGTCCTTACTAATGCCAAAAAGGGCCACTTCCACTTCTGGAAGAAGAATTTTCCCAGTTGCCATCTCCAAATCTGCGAAAATCTCCCTCGAGAAGGGTTCTAGCTTTGGACATGAGAAGAAAATATGATGCCACCCACCCTGTCCTCTGGTTTTACATCTAAAACATTTATTCTCGTGTTCAGGGAACATTCTTTGTAGGGCTTGCGGGGTATAATATGCCAACCAGCGAGAAAGAAAAGACATTCTTTTATAATTAGCTGCTCGGAGTGCCCTTTTTCCTAAATAACAAATTGTCTCCCAATCTTTGTCTGACAATACACACTGCAATGTGAGACTTATTTTCTCCAAATGTTTGCTTATTATATTAGATGTTCCAGAAACGGGGGGTAGTTTTTTATACCAAAATCCTATACCCTTATGTTTCTCCCCATATAATGCTGATAACAAAACATTGGGTGTTATACCGAAGCTTCCTACAACTTTTCTTATAAAATAACTCAATTGCAAGTATTGAAAAAACATGATCCACCTAGAATGTGATCTGTCTCTAACCGTTTGCCAGCTGATTATTGAATTTTGAGAGAGAAGATGCCTTATTTCACTGAATCCGGCCGATTCCCATTCTGTCAGATGACTTGAAGAAATCCTAAGACCCATTTTAACACATTCTGAAAGTTTTAAATAAATGGATCCATCTGAGCCATGCTTTTCAAATAAAAGCCGTAATCTTGATGAATACCCCACGAGTGTCTTATAACGTGTTCTTTTTGGAAGTTTTGCAGTTTTTAAAAAAATAAACATTTGAGAACCCGATTCCTCAAGCATTCTATTTAAAACAAAATTGTCTCTTGTATGCCTAGCCTTTAATAATCCTGCCATTATATCGAAAAAAGCTGCCTCGTAATATGTATAAAAATGGGGAAGAGCCAGTCCGCCTTGATTAACCGGAAGTTGTATTACCGCGAGTTTGACTCTATTGGCCTTTTTGTTCCAAATGAATCTTCTTATCATGGAATCTAATTCGTTAAAAAAGGCCAAATTAACTTTAATTGGGATATTACTAAACAAAAATAAAAGCAGAGGTAATATATTCATCTTTATCAAAGCCACTCTGCCAATCAATGATAAGGGGAGTATATCCCATTGTTCTAAAAGGCTCTTGATTTTATCTCTTGTTTTTATATAATTCAATTGAAAAAGTTCTTGGTAGTCTCTGAACACATAAATCCCTAGATACCTTATTGGGTCCCCCTTTTCTGCTTGAGACTGAAGATCTGGCGGAAGAAAGTCTAAATTCGAATTTAAAATAAGAACTTCTGTTTTCTTTTCGTTAATTTTGTAGCCCCCTATCTTCTCATATTCCTTAAGCTCTTTCATAAGATGTAAAATATTTTCTTTCTCAGGAGCCAAGTAAAGGATAATGTCGTCGGCAAATATTTTTAACTTCGACATTCCAACCATTGGAGAAGATATTGCAGCATTATTTCTTATTTTTATTACCAGGGGTTCGATAAAAAAGGTGAATAGCAGGGGGGATAGAGGGCAACCCTGCCTAGTACCTCGACTTATCTTAATCTTCCCTGCTTGTTTGGCATTTATTATTACCTGGGCTGATGCTCCCTCATAAATATTTTGTAGCATAGTAATAATAGGAGCGGGGAATCCAAAATAACTCAAGGAACAAAACAACGTTGACCAGTTAACTAAATCAAATGCTTTTTCTGCATCAATCATAAGAATGCATGCAGAAATTGAATTAATATTAAAATAATCGAGTGCCTGTAGTAAATATTCTGTGTTGGCAGCCATGTAACATCCGGCTATAAAACCCGTTTGATCATGATGTATCACCTCCTGGGCGGCCAACACGAATCTTTGAGCCCAGATTTTCATGAAAACCTTATAGTCAGAATTTAATAGACTAATAGGTCTATAGGAATTTACGTCTTCCGGGTTCTTTCCTTTCTTTACAAAGCTAATAATTGTGGATTCTTTAAACTCAGAGGGAATGATACCACCTAATCTAATATAATTAAATAAATGTTTCAAGGGATCCTCTAACTCCTTCAAAAAAACCTTGTAGAATTCGATAGGGAATCCGTCAATCCCTGAAGCCTTTGCACCTGCCGTGGCTTTTATACTGTTCTGAATCTCCAGATGACTTATATCACTGCCTATTTGATTAGATCTAGATTTGGAAATGTTGGGAATATTTAAGTTGTCGAAATATTCCCTGATCAATACTTCCTCTACTTGAATATCCGTAGAGTAAATTCTCTCATAGTGATCAAGGAATATTTTCCCAATTCCCTCGCTTCTAGTATCTATTCCACCTGATGGATCTTGGATTTTTAAAATGATGGAAGATTCTTGTTTTTTCCGGATCGAATTTGCCAACAGCTTACCCATGAGTTGACTCTCTTCATATAGTTTTTGTTGGAAGGCTTTTGAGCTATTTATCTCTTCCAAGATGAAGAAATCCCTAAGCAATGCTTTAGCTTGTTCCCAGTTGTTTGGTTTTTGGTTCAGTTTCAAAGTATACTCATATTCTGCAGCATGCTGAAGGGCAGATATATTTCTCCTGCGAATATTAGCTTTATTGCAAGAGAATTCTATAATCTGTCCCCTGGCTGCTGCTTTAAATGCCCCCCATACTGCAAAAGGCTCTGCAGAGTCCATATTTTCTAAAAAAAATTCCCTTATCCAATCTTTGAAACCCTCAACCCAAGTTGTATTCTGTAGAAGGGTGCGATCCAGCTGCCACCTAGGTCGCTCCCCTGTCGTGCTCTCTAATATTAATTCAACCTCAATCCTGCCATGATCTGAAAATGGATTGCAGCCTATCAATGCGTTAGAGATGTGGAGCGATCTTGAGGATAAAAAAAAATCTATCCTAGAGGCTGTATGGAACCTATTGGAATAGCACGTATAAGATTCTAGGTTGGGATTTAGGGAGCGCCAGGAGTCGCGCAATTGATATTCTGATACCAAAACCTCTAATACCCTTTTAGTCTTTGGTTTTAGTTGTTTCTTGTTCTTATTGGAGGTATCCTTCTTTAAATCTTGAATATAATTAAAATCACCTCCTACTATAATTTGCCCTGCAGTACCCCTTAGTTTTTCACTAATTTCAGTCAGGGCCGAGGTGTCATCAAAAATCGGGCCATAATAGTTAACAAAATTAAATATCTTCCCCAACAATTTCACTGCCACCCAAAGCCATCTCCCTTTAGAGTCTCTTTGCATTTGTAGAATCTCCCAGGGTAAATTTCTTGCAAAATAAATAGCAAATAGCAAAATTTCTTGAAATATTTGAAGGTGTTTGCGGGTCCTATTGCAGCGCAAAATCCAAACCTAGTGCGCATATTCATTCTGCTTAGCAATACGTTTGTTTGAATTGAAATTACCACTCAAATAATGCAAACACATACTTTTATGCCAGTTGCCCATGTCATTTTTACCAAAATACTCTCATTAGAAGCATCTTGCTAGTACTGTGTGGAATGTTCTTACACAATGCATATCAGCAGGTGTAAGCTCTTTTCTAGTCTTATGACATACTATGCGTGGAACATTTTTTTTCCCTTTACGGGTTGCTAGCACCGATGTCAAATAAATAGCGCATGGGTTTCAACAATCAGCCTGTTTGCGCAATATTACTGGTCAGATTATTTTGTTTTGAAGTAAAGTTGGTTTAATGTATTGATCATTGTGCTTATGCGTTGACTATTAGTAATATATTTTCTGTTGTAAATTGGTTATTTTAGAATTGCATTTCTCAAATAACACATTGCTTTGCAATACTAATGACAGGCCAACTATGATTGTGTACATATACTTTTATAACACAAAGATGTCGTGGTACATCTTACTGTTTGCTTTTTGCTTTGCACATTTCTATTGGCACTTGCTTTATTTGTGTCATCGATTCTTTTCTCGTTTGAGTGGGATACAATTAAACCACAAATACTGTATTTTGAGGTATGTCACATATATTGACTATGGGTGTTATATTTTAGTTATAATGTGTTGATTCTGATTGGGAACATAAGTGAACTGTATCTGTGTCAATGTATTTAAAGAAATAACTCTCTCTTCTTGTGAAATCATGGATGTAATGATAAGAATAATACAATTTGGAGCTCTAATGCCTTTCTCTCGATCATATATCTGAGCAATTTAAGGTTGTATAGTGTTTTCAGTCTATGATCTGCTAACCATGCAAATGAGCAATTATATGTTAATAAGCTAACTCGGTAACATTTTAGGCATGTGCCTAGTAACAAGAATCGACAGTGTCTTTCATAAATGTATTCACATGAGTGGATATATTGTCTTTTTTGTATATATGTATGAATTTTAAGTAATGTATGTATGTTTTGTTTTAGCTCTGAAGAAGTCTCGACAGAGACAAAACACGTTGGCTAAAGGAATCCGTTTTTGATAATTGGATTTTAAACGTCTGAATATATTAATAAAGAACATTTATTTCACCTACAAGTGAACTTTGGACCTGCTTTTTCTATTACTCTCCATGGACTTGTTGTGTTTCAAAAAACAATGATGATATTTTTTAAATGGTGGGTGCTAATTCCATTTTTGTCTTTGGTTGTATTTGGGTTTTACCCAATAGGAAGTAAAGAGGGGAGTACTTCCGGGTTTTGTAAGCGGCATCGCTATTCTATTAACCAACTAAAAATAATAGGTGCAGGTTTTTTGCCTCAAGCCTCTGTGTTTTTGTTGATTTTACATATGTTCTTGTCTGACTCGGTTAATGTTATTTTGATCAATTTTAATTTTAATTTCTTCTCAGTGCAACAAATGGGCATTTTAGAGGATTTGGTTGGAACATTAGAAAGCCATTCAAGAGAGTGTTACATACCATTTATGTGGGTTGGCAACTTTAATATTGAGCAATGCATTTTTAAATAACAATCGTATATGTGGAGTCACCGATGGAGAGAGGGAAGATGTAAGTCATTTTTTACATACTACACATGGGGATGCCTAAAATAAGATTATTTTTATAAATATGTAATTTTCATATGACTTTAATAGCCAAAATACCACCCATATGCCCACATTTGTGGGTTGAGGTAAGGGAGGACGATTGATTTTGCACTCATTACTAAAGACCTTTCCCAGAAATTACTAAATTATGATGTGCGTGCCCAACTATGCAGTGATCACAACCAGATCGCCCTGTTCTTTTTTCTGCTAACAAGTGGTTATGGATAAAATAGGATCATATGGACCATATTGATCCAGGTAATTTGCCTGAATATTTAGTAACAGAAGGACATTTATCATTGTATTTCAAATGATGACGGCCCCATTAAGATCCGCAATAGTTATACAGCAATTTGGTAAACACGCCTGAATATGTACTATTTTGATTGAACCCTCAATAATGCGAGTGGGCAAGATATGCATTTCTTAAGCACATGTATTGATATATTTTAAGAAGCCTTATACAGTAATGTTCTGAGCAATCTAAGTAAGTGAGTCAAATACTGGTGTCCACCATAAGAATCTAAAAGTGATCATAAACTGAAGGTCACCAGCAGGTAGATTGTGAGTAAAACTGCATAAAGCAGTGGCTTCCTAATTGGGTTATGCACAAGTCACAGAAAACAAGGATGATGGTTTAAATCAAAGGTACATTGTGTTGCTGGAGCGTCAACTTTGGTTGCCAGAGCTAGATTCGTGTTAGTTGTATTTTAATATGCCTGGGGTAATGTTTATCTCATGTGCATAGTTTTGTGTTTGCAGTTCTTGTACTTGTCAACAGTCAAAGCTGTATGTGGTAGTTAAATGTGTTTTAAAGAATAATATTTAAACACGGCTGAGAAAAATTAAAAGGTTAGGCAATGTTACAGGCTGCTTGTTTCAAACAGTGTGCTATCTATAGCATACAAAATCATTTAAAATCAAAAACTGCCATCAACTCAAAACCCACTTGCACAAAACTCTTTATGTTGCCCAGTCACATGTCTCACTTATTCCTTTTGAGGGATGTTATGCAGAACCAATACCCTCTTACAAACGACAGCAACATTTAGATCACATTTGTGCTCGTGATTCTGCAGTCGGATTGAAAGGCATTATGAAAGTAATCCTTTGAGATTCTTTGATTAGAGTGCCATTCATGCAAACCAGGACCTTTTTTAATACAGTAATACTTGACTAGTTCAATCAATCAATTAGCAATTTGTATAGCGCGCTACTCACCCAGTAGGGTCTCAAGGCGCTGGGGGGGGGTGTCCGTTACTGCTCGAAAAGCCAGGTCTTCAGTTGTTTCATGAAGGAGAGGTGGTCCTGGGTCAGCCATAGGTGGATGGGGAGGGAGTTCCATGTCTTGGCCGCCAGGTAGGAGAAGGATCTTCCTCCAGCAGTGGCTCTGCGGATGCGTGGTACGGCGGCGAGGGCGAGGCTGGCCGATCGTAGCTGGCGGGTGGGTTTGTAGAAAGTGAGGCGGCTGTTGAGGTACTTCGGGCCCATGTCGTGGAGAGCCTTGTGTGCGTGGGTGAGGAGTCTGAACGTGATCCTCTTGTTGACGGGGAGCCAGTGCAGGTCTCTCAGGTGGGTCGAGATGTGGCTGTGGCGAGGGATGTTCAGGATGAGTCATACAGAGGCGTCCTGTATGCGCTGGAGTCTTTTCTGTAGTTTGGCAGTGGTTCCCGTGTAGAGGGTGTTCCCGTAGTCCAGTCGGCTGGTGACGAGTGCCTGGGTGACTGTCTTCCTGGTTTCGGTGGGGATCCATCGAAAGATCTTACGGAGCATGCGCAGGATGTTGAAGCACGATGATGACACAACGTTAACTTGTCTGGTCATCAAGAGGGAGGAGTCCAGGATGAAGCCCGGGTTTCATGCGTGGTCCGTTGGCTTGGGGGTGGTGCCCAGGGCAGGGGGCCACCAGGAGTCGTCCCAGGCGGAGGGCGATGATAGATTTTGAGTCAGCTCACTTAACAGCACATTTTCAATTACTATTGATGTAAATTAAACATAGAAGCCTGCATTTATTGAGTAAATAAAGGATTAATGATAAATTGGTAAACAGAGGGGCTGTCTCTTTTATTGTTGAATAACATAGGATCCAGATAAGGATGCATTTACAGGCCTAGAAGGAAATGGTGAGCACCCCATACAGTGTCAGAATTAGAATTGCACAGGAGCAGAGTGACGTCGTTCTCAACTCCCCTCCAAGTACCCACTGCACTCAGGACCTTTCTTAATCCTTATGCAAATGTGCTCCAAGGGGGAAAGGGAATGGGTAAGAGAAGAGACAGTCCAAACAGTGGTCCGCTAAGAAGGGTTCATCTGTTCTTCATCTACTCCCTTTTGATTTATGTGAAACTATAAAAGAACACGTTACATCTGTTATCCTTCTCTTCCCTTCTCCAACCTTATATCACTCTATATTTATTTTATTCAAATGATTACAACATACCCTTACTGTATCAGACGTATCAGGCGTTAGCTCCATTTCTATAATTTTACGACTGTACTTCTTCTAAAGTTAAATGAATACTTGTGTCAGCTTCCCTCTTTGTCACCTTCACATTCTAATATGCAAATACTTAAAATAATTAAGGTTCTTGTTCTTTTCTTCCAATTAGGAAGGTATTTGGGTGTGAGCTGATACACGTTGTCACGTTGGATCCATTTCTTATCAGGTGAGTCTTTTATTCTTCTTTTTCTTGTCTTAGTGTTGTCTTGTAGTTATTTGCTTTTTAAGGTTAGATGTTAATTTCTTTCTCTCGTTATCTCAGACTATTTTTTTAATGTTGTGTTACTCTTACTGAGAGGGTTTCTTTATAAATTGACTAGTCGTTAATGAGACTAAGATTTTAAATTATTAATGGAGACACTATTCCATTAGGGCATTGATGCGGAAACACTGCGGAAACACTCGATTCTCAATAGGATTTAAGGAAAATAGAGAGTGCTCCAACTCGCTGCGGAGACGCTTATCCAGTCCTGCCAAGTATCATGCATCAGGCGTGACTCTAACGCAGTTCAGAGTGGTGATCCGCGTCACCGCACTGAAATGCATTGTCACGCTTTCGCATAGTGTCTGAGCACCAGCGAAGTGCTGCCTAAAACGGTACTATTATGAGTGTGGCAGCTGCTCCTGCTGCTCCTGCTGGCTAGTTCTTAAGCTGAGCTAAGGCTGCTGCTGGGCAGCTCACTGGCTGTTACAATGTATCGTGAATGTCCGCTGCATGGCTCTCGGCTCTCGCATGATAGTGCGGCTGTGCAAAGGCTACTAATATCACAGCCAGGGGAGCCACAGTCATATAAAGGCATACCTGGTGCAGCCGCGTGATGTCACGTCCTGCTGCCGAAAGCGGGGAGTTTGTTTTGGTAGGAACTAAGTAGCAAGGGGCTGGCTCGTCAACGGGTTCCGCACTCATGGTGCTCGCAGAACTGACTTCCACTTGTCCCAGGCCGTCTAAAATCGCCCACATGGCATTCAATCATTGCCGGGCGGCATAACCACCTTTAATCATTGCTGGGCGGCATCATCACATTCAATCATTGCTGGGCTGCATCACATCACAGATCCAGTGACTGCGTTTGCAGCGGTCACTCAGGACAGACTTCTGTCACTGCTGGACAGAAGATAGGCATATGACTTCTGGCAACCAGAGCCTTCTTTGGATGTTTTCAATTCTGGCGATTAAGGCAACTGACAGGATGGCTTAGGCCTCCCGCTCTCTGCTTCAAATGAACATGTCTGCTAAGGCTAGAGAATGTTCCCAGCGCACACAATCAATCTCTTGTTTTTTGTTTCCCCTTCCCATATAGACCATAGTGACTCCAGAGTCAGGAATCTGTGACCCTTGCACGGTTTTGTTTCAGTGATGCTCAGGAGTTGCGGAGATACCACACACCTGCTCCTACCTAAGAAAGACCAAGATGAGCTTGAAGAAGATAACAGCCGCGGGACGCACTGAACAAAGGAGACAGGTGCCGCAGTGGCTCGTGGCCTGAGCCTTCCTCCCAGAGTCCACTGCAGGCTCATGGTTGCCCCATGCCTCCAATATTCTAATACTCTGCACCTCATAGTGTCATTGACTGCCTCAATCCTCTTGCCATGGTCAAAAGTGCTAGCACTGTTTTTCTCCATTTCAGGGGCATCTCTGCAGGCACAGTGTCTTGGACCATGTCATGGTGAAGTTATAAGACTACGGGAAGACACACCGGAAGCAGGTGTGGGAGAGCTCAAACATCCGGCACAGAGGTATATTTGTATGGCCCAAACTAAAGTGGCATCCTTTTCATTTAACACACAAAAGGCTTGGCAGTTCTGAGCAGCTGCAGTGCCTGCATGCCCTCTGTTACTAAGGACTGCAGTCACGCAGTCTGTCTCTGGTTAATGTAGTTCCATTTCTGGTGCTTTGCACCAGTTTTAAGCTATTAGAGTTTCTTTTCGCTCAAATGAGTGATATCACTTCTGATATTTATCTGTTTCTCGTGTCTTCATTGCTTGATTTTGCTTGGGAGAAAGTGTCACTCATAGTCGTTGAAATGTCACTCAAAATTACACTGAAATTATGAAAATGCTCACTCATATCAATCTGAAACCTTGGCAGCTATGCTTCTCTCTGAAAAGATTTGTAAACACCTTGTGCTTTGGGACTCTATGGAGACATGTAAACTTAGATAGGACTGAGTAGGAGAACTGCTCCGACTCTCTGAGGAGACACTAATCCCTCTGAAACTCCAAAGAGGTAAATTTAACCGTAAGCTTGTTTTACTGCAAAACACCGAAGTGTCTAAACATTACCAGACGCACACTACCTTAAACTAAATAACACGACTGAACCACCATAATATGTTGCTTACTCTTCTAGTCAGTCAGGTGAAATGCGCATTTAACAAGCTGCGCGTGTTGCACATTCTATTTTAGTTTGGCAGTTAAAAATGACTAGAACGCTACAGGGAGAATCGAACTGGCAGAAATGTTGGGTTTCCATGGCTGCCAGCTCAATCTCCAATTGTTAGCCTTCAAAGATGTTGGTCCTCTTTTAACAATGTTGCTGATAGTGACATTAGCCACAGAAGGATAATTAGTAGGAATCCTCCGTGGGATCCTGACATATAGAATTCAGAGGCAAAGTAAAGGAAAGTAGCTTGGAAGGGAAATCCCTGATAGGTCCACATGAATTAATTAGATATTCTCACCTGGAAGAGACAAACATGATGAGGTTAACATCTCATTAATTATATGAAACAATGGAGGGCCTATGACAATTAATCTCGTTTGTGGTATTCCTTCTTTTGCTTCTGTGGCTTCCCACTTCAAATGCATAGTGTCTTCTTGAATTGTTTTCACACTATTCCCATTCCAGCGTACTCAAGTTTAAAAATTGAGAAGCAAATAGATTGATTTACAAAGATGTATATGTTAGTAGTTAGATGTTGCTCTTTTTTTCGATGTGAGCAGAGGTGATTACTAGCGCTGGGACGTCCATTAGGTAAGCTGTGTGCTATATAAATTTCGGAAAATAGAAATATAAATTAAGCCTGTGTATCCAAGCCTGATTCACAACGCATTTTCCGAGTAGTTGCATTTAATTACAAACTTAGCTGTAACTTACTTGATAACTTCCAGGAACAAGATTATTCACAGAAAAATATATTTACGGCAGGGCTTATCAGTACTTATCTGATTTCGGAGTGTCTATCACTGTGTTAAGCAACTTTATTTTCAAACATTTTTAGTTTCTCTGATTTTGGAAATGTATAGTGAAAAGTATCGTGTAAAGGAGCTAGAATGTATACTTTATTAGACAATATCAACGAGAGAGGAAGGGTATGAGTGGACACTCCTGTACCCCTATCAGTATATCAAAAAACAACTTAGGAGTGACTCAGTGACAATAAAAACCAAGAACAAATTAAATATGTGTTAGACACTACTGGTCCCCCACCAGATTTCGGTAAACCAATTTTTGGCAACCCCCAAGTGGCAACCGACAAGTAGCAACCTTTGTCCTAATATGTTTACAAACATCAGAGGAAGCAAGTCTGCCTCTTTGCAAAAGGACCCTCACTCACCACTAGTTGGTGACATACTTCATCATTGGGTCCCCGCTGGGGTGGCCGAGTGCCCCCCCAGTGTGCTACAACGCCTGAATTACAGCGGAGCGGGATGGTGATGAGTGTAACAGTGATATAACTCAAAATGTGAATTTAAACTGTGAGTGCAGAATTAAAAAAATACAAGATTGAAACCCGTACAAAATTTTAATAGAGGCCAACCTGTATTGGGATTAAAAACGTGTATATGCGGACCAAACTAGGTTCTATATTAGGAAACTTGTGTCCTTAGATAAAATAATAGGTCAACATGTTTCTGCTGATAAATACGCAGATTCGCTCAGCATTCGTCAGGACCATAACAAATAGCACTCCGGTGGTATGCACGCACTAAGGTGCACCCTCCCGTGAGGCTCTTAGTGTGAAAAAGAGACAAAAAAAGTTTTGGGTAATATTATTCACGGATATTACCTACGTTCAGGAATGCCGTCAGCCCATCGAGGCACGGGCTGACGGCATTCCTGAACGTAGGTAGTACACGGGGAGTCGCGTGTGTACTAATTTGACACCGCGTGAAACAATCCCGCGCCGTCATAACCCAGGATGCGAGCACTTCTCCTTTGACCTGTATCTTTGGCTTCTGTGAATTACAGTGAGCTAACATGGGTAATATCTGTGAGTAATATTACCCCCAACATTTTTTGTCTCTTTTTCACACTAAGAGCCTCACGGGAGGGTGCACCTTAGTGCGTGCATACCACCGGAGTGCTATTTGTTATGGTCCTGACGAATGCTGAGCGAATCTGCGCATTTATCAGCAGAAACATGTTGACCTATTATTTTATCTAAGGACACAGGTTTCCTAATATAGAACCTAGTTTGGTCCGCATATACACGTTTTTAATCCCAATACAGGTTGGCCTCTATTAAAATTTTGTACGGGTTTCAATCTTGTATTTTTTAATTCTGCACTCACAGTTTAAATTCACATTTTGAGTTATATCACTGTTACACTCATCACCATCCCGCTCCCCTGTAATTCAGGTGTTGTAGCACGCTGGGGGGGCACTCGGCCACCCCAGCGGGGACCCAATGATGAAGCATGTCACCAACTAGTGGTGAGTGAGGGTCCTTTTGCAAAGAGGCAGACTTGCTTCCTCTGATGTTTGTAAACATATTAGGACAAAGGTTGCTACTTGTCGGTTGCCACTTGGGGGTTGCCAAAAATTGGTTTACCGAAATCTGGTGGGGGACCTGTAGTGTCTAACACATATTTAATTTGTTCTTGGTTTTTATTGTCACTGAGTCACTCCTAAGTTGTTTTTTGTATACTTTATTAGCCATAGGTGGTTAGTAAACAGAGTAGACTGGGCATTCTATCTTACGTTTACTTCTAATGTAGCCCACTTATGTGGTCTGTTAACTGATGTATATCTATGCCTATGCAATTTAATCCATTAATATTACAATCACAGTACAAATTTACCAAGGATACACGGAGCAATCTACATAATGTAAAACCATTGTTAAGAAAAAAGCAGGCAATTTACTTGATCTTCTGCCTAAAATCATTACTCCTGACATATCAGAAATCATGTTTTAAAATATTTAGGTAATGAACTCAGGGATGTGCAAAACCAAATGTCTAGCATGTGTTTTTGTGGCAATAATGTGAGGCATTTGAGTCACGAAATTAAACTAACAGGAGTAATTCAGAGGTAGGGAGAGGTTGTTAGACCATTCAGCCTAACTGGGGTCTTCCCACCATCTTTTTGCTTCCCTCATCCATTTTTTCTGACCTTGGTTTTGCTGGTCTTAGGACTCTGAACACGTTATTACTGCTAACTAGGGGTGGGCAGAATTCTGAAAAATTCCACGGTGTTACATAAAAACTCCATGAGGTTCAATGAAGTTCCGCCCAACCCTACTTGACTATACCAACGGTGTCTTCAAACATACAAGCTGCGTAGGGATGCAGCTTTTTTATCATTACATCGATTGTTAAGCACATATGCACCATGTACTAGATGGAATCAGAAGGAATGTACCAGGCTGTGATATATAGGCCAATTATGAGAAACAAAGGAATCCAGGCTATGCTCTTGTTCCCATCTTGCGTCATTATGAAGTTAAGAAACCAACAGACTCTTGCCTTTGGAACACTAGAAATTCCGGAGCTGTGTCAGAGACAGGTCTGCATGGCCTACCTGTCCCAAACCTCTCCCTACTCAGTATTAGCAATAGTAGGCACCGGGAGAGTGGCATGGGGTAAAAGTGAAAAGCTTTGGTGCAAGGTCATCAGCTGGGAGGAAAGAAACGTGGCTGAACGGATAGTAAGGTCTAGACCTGAGGGGAAATAGAGAATTTATTTGGTGTGTATCTAGGACGAGTTACCAACAGCTGACAGGGGACCCGACACTGTTTGTTCAGCCTGACTCTGCTGATAAGCTAGGATATCAACGTTTGTAGGTTCTTTTGACTGGATTAATTTAAGTAAGTAAAAGTTTATTTTGGAAAATTCGTTCCATAAAACAACTGACTGGATTAATTATCTCTGGATATGGGACACAGGGATGAACTGGGGCAGAAAAGATCAAGAGATGCAGAAACCGACCAGGGCGGATGGCATGGCACTTCAAAGGGAGAACTTACTACGTTTTTCTCAAGTTCCCATTTGCTACAGATTGGGGGGCTATGGAGATCGAATTGCAAAAGTCAATCAAACCTACAGCAGACAAGGGAAACAGCAGAGGTCACCTCAGCGCCACGTGGACACTCCAATCCCGCTAACGCGGCATCATAAAAGGTGATTGCCTCATTCAATCTTTGCATATCTCGCGGACACAAGGGGTTTTGATTTGCTGCACATGCAGTTGCTTAGTCGTTGTTATATCTCAGGGCCTCGGGTCACGGGCGGTTCTCCCCTCCCTTTAGTCAAGGTGTTTTGTCCTCATTATTTTGTACCCAATTCCCACTGTTCAATTTGATGCAATATTGCACACTGCATCACTACAATAAGTAGTGCTTGGTCTACACATTTGCTCAAACTGCTCCTCAAGCATTTCACAACCGTAGATACCATCGGTATACCATAACCTCTATGGTACACTATTGGAATTGTTATCAGAGACACCTCAAAGGTTTACTGCAATGTACGCGCTTGGCCGTTGTGGTTTTTGACATATTGTTGTAATGGAATGTTAAAAACAGAGATGCAGAAACTGGGCATGAAGTCAAAGAGACCAGAGTAACGGAAGCAAATAGGTGGAGGGGCCAGTGTGCAATGAGGAAGTGAAAGGTCGGAATAATGAAAAAGCAGAGATGGGGTGTGTAATGAAGCAGATTTCCAAGATAAGTATGACTGTGCAACATACAAAAGACGCCTTTGCTAGGCGCAGGATCACCTTTTCATCTGCAATCCCAGGAATGCATTTCCTGAGTACTACAGTCCTGAATGAACAGTGGGAGAAATTAACTAATTAGCCCATAAGTAGGACCCGAACACCAACTGACAGCATCTTGCACCATCTATTGATATTTTCCACATTAGATCACGCTCCATTAACGAACACAACATTCCTGTATTAAAATCTGTAAATAAATTGCAGCTCAAACACGAGACCTTAAAGTGTGAAGTCTAGGCAATAATTATTTCACAACACATCCCCAACCCTGCTTCTGATGGGTCTGTGTGTAATTGAGTTATTTAAATTAGAGACAATCCCACACAACACCGAAGAGTCCAGCACAGAATAATAACTGCTCCGTAGCCCACCATTCATCTGCTCCTCTCAAAGATATCAGGACCAGAGGCGGCGCAAACAGCTCTGTGGTCTACCAATGTAAAGTGGACCATGCCATGCTGCTGAGTGCACTGTGGCTCCTCTGCCACTCTCAGTAGCCAAGCCCAGGAACAGAGTAGACTTTTGTGATGATAGCCACCCGGCTTGATTATCCGTCAGGAACGCATCACTTCCTGTGGCTCAGAATTGTAGTGCTGAATAATTCCACCAGTGGAGCAGCAGAATTATTTTGAAACTCACTAAATTCCTCCAATTTTGCAGGCGGAATTAAAAATTCCAACCGCCCCTACTGCTAACCAGTGCTAAGGTGCATGTGCTCACTCCTTGAAACACTATATTATTGGCTTATCCCCAATTGGCATATTTAATTTACATATACATCCATCTATTACAGAGCCTGTGTGTGCAGTTTAAGCTGCCATTTCGACCTGGCAACAAAAACCTTATGCCAGGCCCAAACCTTTTCACATAAGTCACCCCTAGGGTAGGTACCGGACAGCCCAGGGGGCAGGGTGCAATGCATTTAAGAAATCCTAATGAGACACATAACGAAACTCCTCTGTTAAGTAACGATGAGCGAAGGTTAAAATGGCCCAAGGTGACAGCAAACGAAGTCACTATGACATACATAATTAATATGGTAGATTGTGCTATTTCTGCGATTGAAGCAGTAGCCCTAGTAGCTCCTGGGGACAATGTTATCACAGATATCCACAATAAGTTATTCTCCGCCTTAAGACCATGTTTTTTTATAAAGCAAAGAAAAGGGAAGAAAACTAAAGAAGTGGGTAGGTGGTTCGATAACCATTGTAGAGCAGCACGCCTAGACTTGGGGCATGCGATAAGGAACAGGGATCTTGCAGCAGTAAGAATGAACAGGAAATTGTACAAAGCAGCCATCTATTGTGCAAAAAAGAAATGGGACGAAGACCACTGGGCCCAATTAAAAGAAGCCTCTGATAATAAAGACCCAATGTTATTTTGGAAAATTATCAAGTGGGGTAGTGGTGTGGGCCCTCCAAAACCCGACAATAATGTACCAGTGGAATCCTGGGTTGACTATTTTGGGCCCCAGTATGCGGAAAGTAATAAGTCTGTGACAGCTGATGAAATAACACCGGTCTACGCAACAGATGATCTGTTTTCCCTTAGTGAAGTGGTAACTGCCATTAGTTCTGCGAAATGCGGGAGGGCGCCAGGCCCAGATGGTATCCCCCCTGATATTTTTAAACACGATGTGGCCAGATGGGCGAGATACATCCTCCTTGTAGCAAATGCATTAGCAAAGGGGGCAGTGGTTCCAGATATCTGGAAATGTGCAACCATTATCCCCGTCCACAAGAAGGGCGACCGCTCATTGCCTGCTAATTACAGGCCTATAAGCTTAATAGCCACCGTGCAGAAGATAGTCGGGAGAATGGTAACCAACCAGCTGATGGACTGGGTAGAAGATAACAGTGCCCTCTCGCCATACCAGGCGGGATTTAGGCGTGCTACTAGTACCATCGACCAGGTCTTTCGCTTCATAATATTGCGGTGGAAGACCGTTGAGCTGGGGAGGGGCAGCCTGTATGTCGCGTTCGTTGATCTACGGGCTGCGTTCGATCTAGTCCCCAGGTACAAACTATGGTCGGTGCTCCAAAAGCTGGGGATTCCTGCAGAACTGTTAACTTTAATCATGCAACTGCACGAATCCAACTATGCCAGAGTCCAATGGGGAGGAAGTAGCGAGACAACGGTGGACTTTCCTGTTGAAAGGGGTGTTAGGCAGGGATGTTCCATGGCCCCTCTACTTTTCTCGTTATTCATTAACGGGATAGTCGAGAGAATGTTGAGGGCTAGTGTTGACGCCCCATCGTTAGCGGACACCAGGGTCCCGATCCTGATGTTCGCTGACGACACTCCTATTTTGTCAAAGACTCCTATGGGGCTACAACGTGCATTAGGCATCTTTGATGCTTTTTGCTTGGAGCATGGGCTAGAGGTAAATGTAGGAAAAACCAAACTAATGGCCTTCTCTGCTGGACGCAGAAGCGATCCTAAAATTACCCTAAATAACAGCAGGCTCGATATAGTCAAGGAATTTACATATTTGGGAGTGCAGATTGCGGGGGGGACTGGCTGGACGCATCACGTGAACAAAGTAGTCCTAAAGCACCAGCAGCTATCGGGGGCCCTAAGGGGGGAACACCGTAAATCAAAAACAAAACCTATAAAACCCGCTTTGACGGTGTATGATGCGAAGGTTTTGGGTGCCACCTTATACGGCGCAGAACTATGGGCTTGGAATGGTCTGACGGCTCTTCAGACTTCCGAGAACAAGTTCATGCGTGGTATTACAGGACTTCCTCAGAGCACCCCCCTAATCCCATTGTTTCTGGAGCTTGGCAGACGCACGATTATCGACAGAGCTCGATTGCGGCCAGTTCTTTACTGGAGGCGCCTCTGGACGACTCCGGAAATAAGACAGTACGCTGAGAGCTTTCTGTGGATAATCAGGGAAGATATCTTCCACAAAATAAAATGGTTAAAACATCTGAAGACCATGTTGGAAAATCTAGGGTTCTCAAATCTTTGGAATAACCCCGAGGGAGAAACCTTCCCAAGTAAAGAAGCTCTTAAAAATCAATATTGGGATTGGGTGGGTGGCAAGATGCTGAATGACAATAGGGCAGATTCTATGTCTGGCCGTTTTCTGGAGACCAAAATTTCACCTGTCTTGGAAAACTATTGGGATAATGTCACGGTACCAATGGACAGGAAACTTGTCTTCCAGCTGAGGTCAGGATCTATCCCACTCAAGAAATTGACATCTGGTTGGCACAGACCCATTAACAGTCTATGTCCTGCCTGCGAAAATGCTGAGGAGAGCCTTGGCCACTTTCTCTTTTCATGTGAAGCCTATGTGAATCCAAGGAGGAAATGGCTCTCGCCGGTTTGTAAAAATTTGGGGACACGCGAAAGTTTAGTGGCTCTAAGAATCCTATGCACAACACAGCAGGATTCGATAGTTATGGGTGTCGCCAAATTCATGGGTTGGGCGTGGGCGATAAGACGACGGTTCTTGGGGGGTCGTATGTAATCAGGTATTCCTTTTTAAGTTTTTTATGTATTAGTCATTTATTGTTTTATCTGTAATGTTGTATGAGCGTACTGTGTTTAATGGATTTTTTATTCTGTATTATGTATTTTGTAAATATTCTGATTTAATGTGCTTTTATGAGAATTGTCTCGAATAAAGCTTATACAAACAAAAAGCATTTAAAATGTTGGATATGCGCTTTTAACTTTTACAAGTCCTGTAAGTGAAAAACTCTTAAAATCGAATTTCACTACTGCATGGACTATCATTAGAGTTGCCTTATTACACTTTATAAGTGTAACTTCCAACTGGGAAGAGAAAACTGATTCCTCTTTGGTATCTTATAATCCTAATTTAAAATCCTAACTAATGGAGAAGCCGGAATTTAAATTACAATTGTGAAAATGCCACTTCTAGGAAGTTGGCATTGTGTTGCCATAGCTGTTTGTTGTCTGCAGCCTGTCTCAGGTCACATTATTGGGTGTAGTTGGCAGTTGGCATTTGTGTATTCCTACTAAACAGCCACACAAAATGAGAGCTCCGGTGTAACTAGATGGACAATCACTGGCAGGATGGGAGGGAGGCACTGGTCCCAGCCTCACTTACACCTGAATAGGCCTGTCCACTCATAGGGCTCCATACCTCCTGTACTTAGTCTGGAGCCAGGTCAGGAAAGGCAGGGCATTTGCGCATGTCAAAGGCATGCCTATAGAAACTTCTCTCCAGTTCAAAGGCATAACTAGGTATAAATACCACAACAATACACGACTGAACATGTGCATACTCTACCAGGAACAAGGACTGCTGTGCTGCTGAAGGAGTGCAATCTACTGGACTCTTGCTTTGTAATGCTGACTGGCTGCCCTCTTGCATAGATGAGAAGGACTGGACCTGCATCTCTTGAACCCTGAGTGACTCCATTGGCTAGTTGTCCTCCTGATCTGAAGCCTCAGGGACATACCAGGTTTCCAACAACCTTGCATTTGCACCTGGACTCTGCCATCTGTGAGTCTTCCCAGCCAAGTGGTACCACCCCATCTTAACTGAAGCCTCTGGTGAGCAGCGCAACCCTGAGCAGAACTGACATATCTCCATGACTGCATGCACTGGACCCTTCGCAAAGACCTGCATCACTGCCACAGCCCACATCGCCTTTGGAACTGTGCTGTGTGACAAATCCTCTGTGCAGGCCCTCACATCCCTCTTCTATGGCAGCCTCAACTAAGACAACAGAGTCTGCATCACAGCTCTTCAGAAGCGATTCAATGTCCAGACCGTGCATCCTCAATTCCATAGTTTGCATTGCAAGTAGCATCAACTGAATCTTTGGCTCTGACGCAGCAGGCCCTCATCCTGGAGCCTCATTGCATCTTGGAATCGTCACGTTTTTGACACGGATCCATGCAATGCTCCACAAACCAGGATCAATGGGTTTAACCGGGTCCCTCTAGCCAGCCCACTCTCCATCATGGTTAGGATGTACTTGTGACTTTGGCCCAGTCTGGCGCACCCAGACATCCATAGTTGATGCTTTACGCCTCTTGGTGTTATTTTTCTCTGAAAATATTACAAATCTGTATGAACGCTTGTACTTATTGGATTTTTGACGTTTTGGTCTTGTTATATTTATTAATATCTACTCTATTTTTCTCACTCTGCTGTGAGATCCCTTTGTGGTATGTTATCACAATCTTACTGTTATAAGTGTTGAACAAATACTTTACACAATGCCTCTAAGTTAAATTAGAATGCTTAGCGCAAAACTTCCCGAGGGTTGAGCACAAGTAAATTTAGGGTTTATTTGGGTCTCCATGCTGAGAAAGGTGGTTGCTGCTTGAGAAGGGTTCACCCCTTAACCAGTATCCACATTTCTTACAGGGTTATGTAATGGTGTTAAACTGAGAGGATGGCATCTACTATAATATGATTTTCAACAGATACAGTGAGTTACCTCATCTCAAAGAGGAGATCACAGTATGCAGATATGCAAGGTTTAAGACAATGATGAGTTCACATAAGTAGCAGAATGTCCATGACAATAATCTTACCTAGACAAAATGGTATTTATCTGGAATTTAATTGAAAAGACTAGTCTATAAGGGCACAAAACACATTGCGTACACCACTTCATAAATACTGTTACATGACTTGTGTTAAAACTATGCTGTCTGAGGTGCAGAGGTGTTTGTGGCTGTGACTGTGAAGCAGCGAGATGGCTAGAAGTACCAAAACATTGGCTAAGACAATTGGTATGACATTTTATGGTGTGCCTGCTGTACCAACCTGAAACCTATTGGCTTTGTCAGTGCTTGCTTGCCAGACAGCATTGAAAAGCAACAGCAGGCAAAAGCAACACAAATGTGATGCTATTGAAAAAAGGTTTACTCAATTTTCTGTAGCATCAATTTCGCAGATAGTTCTGTCAGTGATAGCTCTCCACTGCTGCCGGATCACTCATCAAATTATTTTGATTGTAAAATAGTCCCTCATGCATTACAATGAAGTTGGAAGGACACATGCAAAAATCCAGGACATAAATCCTGAGTCTAAAATAATCATGTGGACTAATCTGAAATGTGATTGCCACCGTCGCAAATCAATGGATGTAGATTCTGGAGCAAAGAAAGCAAACGACTGAAGAGGCATTAAAAAATCTCCTAAAAGTAGACATAGAATGCAACGTGTTTATCATGAATAGGACAAGTACCATGCACACCAACCTTACAAAGCACTATGTCAAGCATATAAGTGGCCTTGTAAGAAGGAATGTTGAGTCTACCTTTTTAAACAGCTTAGTCTAGTCCAAATCAAGCAGATTTTAACACACTCTGCATCCAAAACCAATGATCACGGTTTTACTTATATTAAGAAAGGCCCATATGCAACATAAATAAATGAAAACGTGGGTGACAACATTGCACCTGTAAGTGCCAGAACGCCGTGAGTTTCTTCAGATTCATATGTGGATAGAAAGTGGGAACAGGCGGATGCCCAGAAGACCTCTCAGTGTAAATTCTAAAAAGTTGTATCTTTGGGGGAATCCTTAAACATTTGCAAGCCTCATCTCATCCAAATCGCCCATGTAAACTCATACTTCTATTCAATTGACATCAGTGGTACAGCCAGCAGAAGTGGGAAAAGACAAGGAGCACCTTCATTTTTGAATTGTGCAGAAATAGGATTTTTAGAGAATTGGCAAACAATCTGCAGTTGTAGGATCATAGGTGATGGGGAAACTACAGACATGATCACAGTTTCTCCAAATGTAGGCCTATCACATTTGTGAATCACACAAAACAAATGTATGCGATTCATGGTTGTGTTTCTTAGCAGACCTAGACTCATTTGTGTTATTTGAATTGGGCCCATGGCATCAATTTGAAATGCAACAATGGGAATCAAGAGAATTCTTACCTTCTATGCTTTATATTTTAAGATTGACACATTTTATCATAAGGGCACACTTATGGAGTGATTGCACATAAGTCTTTTGTCATGAACTACAACCCACGCTTTCCTTTCTACTACATAAACGAATTGTTGGGAACTGGATGTGCACATCATATGCACACCTGTGCAAGTAATGTCTTCACTAACATACAATTTTGCTATCAACCAGTCAATTTGTAGCATGACTCATTTATGTCAGCCAGCCACAGTACTAGGCTAGAGCTGTAAGGCTGTAGCAGCAGTCCAGTGTTTAAAGGAGATGTTCATCCTTCATGTGCAGGGCATGAGACCAGGCTGTGATTTTATCAACACTTAAAGCTTCTGAAGACCATTTGATTGAAAATTAAAATCATGAATTGGTGTTCCACACACACCGTGGTAGCGTCATGGATATGTGGCAGCTGAAGAACAAGAGCCCTTCTACCTCAACCATCGAGAACAGGCTGAAGGAATCTCTATCCCTTTGGGCGACCATGTCTATGCGTAAAATGCAGCATGCCCATCTGACCTTGTAAGAGTTGCCACTGGGATTACGATCTTCATGTTGGGCTGTGGTGTTGCTAAAAATAGATGAGCGGAATTAACTTGCTCCTGAATCAGGACATGCTAGAAAATAGTTCAACATTGCAGACTTCTGATTACAAATGTCTCTGAAAGCTAAGCCATCCAGCTGACATATTTGAACTTTGTATTTGTTAGGACTTTTATCCGCTGGAGTCTCTTGTGTGACCATGTACAAACTGTAGGATAAAATAAACTAATGCCATGGTAAATACGTTTTCATTATTTACATTTTTTTCTTGACCCAGCAATTGGAAAGGTGCTCCATGTCTGTTCACAAGCAGGTTCAACCAAGAAATATTGAGAAACTTACAATAACATTGCTCACATGCCGCGGGGCATTATTAATCCTCTGTCCACCTCTCCAAATGTGAAGTGCACTTCCCTAGCATAGATGGTTCCAGTTCCTAAAAAGATACATTTATGTAGATTGGTCATGTAAGTCTTTTTATGATTTCTATGAGGGCATTGCTCAAATGCCTAACGATGGAGCCAATGCCACTGACTTGGGCAATAACTTCTTTTACGTGTGGGCCTTTGATTGCCATCCTCCATGGAGGCACATACACATCCTGAATCATGTGTAGGACTGAAGTCTCCACATTTTTCAAGCAAAATGTGTCTTTATTTCAGCTGCCTTTCTCTTAGTACATTTTTTCCATTGCCATACAAGTCAAAGGGGAAATTCGTTCTACCATATTTTTAGGTCAAGACTCTAGACTGCGCGCATGCCCTGTCTCGAACCAAGACTTGCTGTATCTACATCTGGGAATACAGACCGCCAATAAGCTTCCCATTTGTTGAGAGCCTTGTCGCTCCATTTTTCCATCTCCCCATTTGTCAAAGGCATGCACATTTCATACCTCTTCCATGTTTTGCCTTCCTCAAGTGATCCTCCCAACTACTCCTGGACCTACATAGTGGCCAATTATGCACAATGTTTATGCGCTTTTTTTATTTTTCTTTAGCAGCGCATTCCACAAGGCTCCCAGTGCTTTTCACAAGCGATTTGAGGGTATTTCACAAGTGCTCCTGTTTTTTTTTTTTTAACTCACACTGTGCATAGGAAGAAGGGTCCGGTGGAGAAGGGAGAAAAGAAACTTGAGGGCAATGATCCATCCATACTCTCGCTTCCCTCATAAATTGTAACACTAAAATTGTTCTGGATGCTGCAATCCTGCTTTTTCCCGGTAAGAACTGCAGTTCCTGTCATTGTTTCCTGTCCATCACATGTCAAATCTGGCAGAGTCCAGTCACAACAAAGTGAGTTAGAAAAAGACAACACTGCAAGATCAGCTGGCTCTACGCACAAGTCTGGGGTGGGGGGGGGTTGAGCTGGGATTGAGATATTCCGCTTAAGCATGGAGAGACCAGAACAACAGAGGGATAAGAAGAATTGATTGCCCCAGGAGCAGGGCCGGACTGGGAAGCAAAACAGGCCCTGGCAAAGTGCTCGGCCGGCCCCCCACCCCACAGGGGGGTTGGGGTGCGACCGCGCTCTTTGCCAGGGCCGGTTTTCGGCCGATTTTGTTTCAGGCCCTGTAACAAAGAAACGGCCCCCAGGGACCCAAAACCGGCCCCCACCCTTGCGGCGCACCGGGGGATTACCCGGTGCCCGCAACGGCCGGTCCGGGCCTGCCCAGGAGACAGCAGCCTTCCACTCTTATTTCTTTATAAACATTGGTAATTTTCACCCGTATATTTTTTCTCTCTTCGTCTCTATAGAATGGCTGAGACCAAAATTGACTTGTCTTGTTGGAAGTGTTATTGTTATGGTTCTGCTGTTGGGGATCTCAGGCATCAGTTTTTTGCTGCAGGCGTGGCGGGGTCTGCAGTATTTGTTTTAGCCAGGCAGTGATCTAACCCAAAGATATTTATCTTTACTGGGTGGAGCCAGGGCCGCTAATTTCGTATATACATTTTTGTTTCCTTTCTGTCTCTGTCCCCTCTCTCTATTTCACTCTTGCCCACTCCTCTGGTTTATCATTTTTCTTTCCCTGAACCCTTCACCGTTGCACAATTGCCTGCCCTTGACACAAAAGCTCTGCCACAGCCTTCAGCTGATATTATTCATCAGTTTCCTCATAAAAAAGGGGGGTTCTTAAAGCAGTCATTTTCCTTTCACTGTGAATCAGGCTGAGTCGCAGCAAAAGGAAAATTACCATTGGGCTCAGTGGCAGCACCAATCATTGGCAAGATTAATGCATTTGTGTATATCAACAAAAACAGCCCAGAGCCGCACAACTGCATTTACATTGCCAACAACTGTAGCTCTTGTATTGCGAGACCTATTGAGTTTGCCAATGCTTGTTTTCTAAACCTCTGTCTTCGCTGTTTCCAGCTGTTAGCATGTATGGAGACAGCACCCCCCCAAACCTTCACTCAACCAAGAGATTCGTTAGTTGTTACACAATCTCGGCTTGGCACGAAATCTTCCTTGAGTGCGTTCTAGTGTTTTCATTTTAGGCATCCTCAAAACGTGTTTAAATATTTAGTGTTCGTAGACAGGAAAGTCTGTTGTTAATGCTTCAGTTATGTATATATATAAAAAAGACAGCAATGTCTTCTCTCGGAATCATCCTGCTAAATTGATTTCAGCACTGCACCCTCCCACACTGCTTCTAAGCCTGTCTCACTGAGATCCCAATGCTCTTCATTGCAATTGTATTCCAGCTTCCAGTGCAGCAAGGACCTGGTTCCAAAACCACCTTTCTGAGTCAGAAAGCATGTTTTACCAATGTCCCTGCTATGTCAGCCTGCATTGAGTAACGTATTAGCATATTATCCTACTTTCCCTCATTTGCTTACGATTAAACATTTTCTAAAAACAATTCAGGGGTTAGAAAAGTGGCAGCAACATATATGTATTGCAAAATATTTATTTCTGCATCCACAAATTCAGGAAAACAACGATGGACTCTGGATGATTTTCACTTTTTAGAAGAGAAAAAAACTGAAAAGGCTGAACTCAAGGACCTCAGCCTATTTGAGACAATGCCTCCTGCAGATACATGGACACCACAGCTTCAGTAATGCCACCATTATGAGATATCGCCAGTGGAATGTGAGATAGCCCTAGAAAGCAGTGTTTCTACACCAGTTTACTCAAGTTCAACAGACGGGCAATCTGCAGAGGGATGCGCCAAGATTTACCCGGCAAAATGTGTCTTTTCAAAATCCTGGTTTGGTCACACATAAAATTCTGGCTTGGTCATATAGGAATGAACGATTCACATGGGGAAAATCACATATCTCGGAAAATGGATTCTGGCTAACACTCCTGGGCTCTGGCATGGTTTCTTCAAATGCCAGGTCCTAACAGGACAATACCATCTTTCCAATAAGGCGCACCCTGGCTGCATCTGATAGACTCCTGTGTAATGGCTAAAAAGGATCAGGTGGCAGTTTTATAATGAAATGTGCAATCTTTTGTGGCCTTCAAAGGGATCATTTTTATGAACATTGTAGGTTATCCATTTTTAAGTGCCACAAACACCAAAGTTGAGTTTGGGCACAATTTACTTTTTAAAAGTAATCCTGGCACCCAGGACTGTTTTTAAACTGGCTTCATGCTTCAGCAGTGCACGCATGCAAGTGCAAAAAGAGCTGCTGGCCTCTAAACCACTATGCCCTAGGGTACTAGGGACTTCTAGGTAGTTTCAATCCCCTTGCCCTATTATATACTAGGGTAGGCCATGCCAATCACAGGGGTACCCCACCATACAATTGTGTACCCTAGTGTATGTAGGTGTTTTAACTGTATTCTAATGTGTCTCTTTCAGCATAACACTTGCCCTGAGCCTGGTTAGGCAGAGCCCAGGGTCAGTCAAAATCAGTTACCCCCAGTATCAGTCAGCAAAATGTTGGGGGGTGCACAGGGCACAGGATGACTTTGCACCACAGTGTAAAAAGTTCTCCTGCATAGTTAGCAATTAAAAGGCTGTCTCATATGTCAAACTTTTCGACATAAAGGTAGGTGCTGATATTTCTAAACATCAAACAAGGAGGGAGAAGTAGCAGTCGGCTGGCACAAATAAAACGGCTCCTGAGATTTCTTGGCACCTGGCATTTTCAATTATGCTTTCTTAATGAAATGAAATGAAATGAAAAATTCCACTTATATAGCGCATAACTACCCGGAGGCCTCGCAGCGCTGAAGGGTGTTGTGTGGTGAGGCCAGACAGATTAAGTGAGAACGCGCCACAGTGTGACCATGGCGTCCCACTGGCACAGTAGGTCTTGTTGGAAATGTCCTGCATTTGTTCCCAGAGGTGCAAGACTACTCACTAACATCTTACCACTGCCACCGCAATTAGGATGGCTCACTTGGCAGCTGAGCATTTCATTACGAGATCTCATTTAAGATGGTGGATCCCCAGAAGTCACTACGGCTCGAATCCTTATTCCCTTCGCTGGTAGATTTTTCCTAATATATCACTCGCCCGACAGGGTACAGAACACAGACCTACATGAAAGCTATTTCAGGATTTTGCTGACGGATGTATTTTCTTGCAGTTCCTGTCTGCGCTGTTTTTGCATTTTTCCAGTTTTTTTTAATTTACTGTGCAGCAACTGGAACACTGTAGCCTTAAAGCAGTCTGCTCAATTAAAATATTGAACAAATAAGCCAAAAGAAAGCATAAAAATAAGGGTGTAACTGTGCATATCCGAGGAATTCCTAAACAATCCTCTGCCAGTGCTTTTATACGGAGGCCCAACCGGGGTGGAAAGAGAAATAAGCGTAGAATAAAGAGCATTCACATATTAGACCACATAAAAATTATACTTGCAAAAATTAGCTTTTTCCATTGCATAGAGCAGATCAGTTAAATCTTCATCCAAAATGATACATCACTTAAGCTTAATGAATCATATGGGAATCTAGGTGGAAAAGTTACAGATAGAAGAGTCAAACAAAACAATACAGTATAAATAAAGGTATTGACCTAAAAATAAACATTATAAGGGCAATGATATATAAATAGACATACATGGACAGATTAAATGGTGCACACAAGGAAGTACTTATCAGTACACATCACTACATAAAAGTGAAAGTGGAATAATAAGGGGCATTGTATACATGCTTCCTCGAGGTGTTCATGTTCATAGAGCAATCAAGTCACTATGTATATCGGGACATATGCAAGATGAATTTGTTGGAAAGTTACAAGCTTCATCGAAGGTGTGCAGAAGACATGCCAACTCACACACTGCCACCATGTGCCACACAATAACGCAGCTTTCACAAGGTGAGCACCAAGTGAGCTGCAAACCTCTACTGAGAATCGATTTCCAGATAATACATGAATGATCTATACTGCTGTAATCCATGATGGATATTGCAGCCCCCCCCCCCCCCCTAGGGCACACACAAAAAGTGGCTATAGAAGCATTTGTGCTTTTGGCCTGTGTAGGTGTATCCCCCCTCCCACTCTCAACCCACGCTCCCTCCAAAGTCCCTCAATGGCAGGCTTCAGCTCTGACCCCAAACCCTTCTCAAGACCCTCCCCCTCAGAAGCCCTGCCTCCTCGCAGACTCTAGGGAAAAATGACAAAGTTAATGGCCTCACTATTGTGACAGGGAAAAGAGTCATGGAAACATTTGGCTTCCAGTAAAAGGTCCCCATTTTGCAAACAGAAGTTGCACAAGAGAAAAGGCTGTTTTCAAGTTGAATGTTTGGAATGAGAAATGCAGCTGTTGCTGAAAACTTCCTTTATTTGCATGATCTGGTCCCACTGAAATCAAGGAACACAACTCACACAGCTGCTAAAATGACAATAAGCGTGACTCCCCTAGGATTATTGCAGAAGGGGCCACGCAGCATCCCAGGTTCTGCAACACAATGGTAATTTGTGCTGGTGCATGCGCCTTTCAATATATTTTGACTCTTGGGCACATATTTACTCTTGGGTACACGTCTAGAGCAATGAAAATGAGTGTCTATTTAAAAAATAAATAATAAATCCATCTAAGCAAATCTGCATGAACATACACAGGCAATGGATGGTCGAGGAAATCCCCCAATATGTTTGTATCATAGCCCAATTTGACAAATTCGCTTCTAAATCAAAACCCAAGAATCAACCAAAGTTCAACAAAGAATAGTCATAAACTTTCAAGTCACACACAGTTAGTGGCTGGATTTTAAAATCCACTTGGAGTAAACCAGTTTAGTGTCTTTTTAGGAATGAGGTGTCACGTATCTTACTATGTGAGCGAAATTCAGCACACATGACCGGTGTTGTACTATAATAGTGATGTCTACTTGAAATGAATGAGTATCATTCAAAGTGTATCTAATATGCCTCCACATTCCTTATGGGCATTATATAACACACACACTGACAGGTTCCACACCAAAGTTTGCACAGAATAAATGTCCATTTGAGAAGAAGCATTTAGTAGACCACCAGGGCCCCATATAGCATTAGAGAGGCAGGACTGAAATGACCGAGGCACTTCAGGTGCCTATTATGTTTGGTGGCAGTGGCACCAGAACTTCACAGATATTAGTGCGTTTTCTACACTATGTTAGGTTCTACAAATGGAGCTTTTTGTGGTGCCATCCTTACAAACATATAATTGTATTTTTGTACAGAAATAAAGCCGTCAAGGAAGCACCCATCAGTTGTGTTTTGCTGTAATCTACAAATGGTCAAAACATAATCATGGAGTCCAAATCAATCTTCAACACCTGTTCAGGTCGCCAGAATGTATTTATATCATACATTTTTCATTTCTACATGGAGCTGTTGGCAGATATGGCAGCAAAGCAAGGTCACAATTCAACCGTACACAGATGACACCTTACTATGAACGGAGAATACCCCAAATTTAATTGAGACGCTATAGTTTGCTCTCTTCAAATCTGAATCCTGGATGATTTCTGCTTTCTTCAAAATTAATCCAGCTACAACAGTGCATCTTTGCTTCAATGGAAAGAATTTAAGCATTGCATTCAGAATCATATATCCCAATGACACACGCGTCCCACTCCAAATTCACCACCCGCCGCCTTGACAAATCCTTAGGTTTTACAATCAACTGAAACCCTCCTACCAAGTCTGCACACATATATTGCCAGAAATGGCAAAACCAATAGGTCTGCCTTGTGTTTTAAATTATCAGGTAGATCTATTGGCTTTGTCAAAGCTGCCGGCCATTCTAAATTTGTACTTCAGCACCAACCCAGCGGCGGAAGCAGGAGAGCTGCCAACCATACCTAAACTTATCAGTTGAATGTGGTTTCTAGGAACAACACAGTTTTGTTCATCTAATGGAAATGTTCTAATAGTTTCCATTAGAGAAAAGGTCTTTGGTATCTCAAGAAATCTATTTGTAAAGTGAATCATATATTGTATAATGCACAAGAGATAAAAAACTGACTGAGACATAATGGATGATGTTTGAGTGTATTTTCAGATGTAAGAATGCATGGGCATGCAATGGCTTCCCAAGAGGTGAAATGATGCAATAAAATATAGCATGAAGTAAGAGATGCTTTCTCCTCTCTGATGGTACAAGCCGTGACTGGCTTAGTCTTTAAAAAATGACTGTACAGCATGACCCAAGCACACCAATGGTGGAAGGAAGGTGACCCAAAGCCCGCTCTGTATGTTTGTTAATAATAGGTCAAGCAGACACAGCGATGGAACTGGAAACAGAATGAAGTAGTGGTGGATATATGATTGCACTTCAAAACATCTCAGATTAACGGGCTAGTATGAACAATTTAACTTTGCAACAATAAGTACATTTGGTGCCTCTCAGGGTGAGATACCCCACTACCCAATGTATTAATAACACAAGAAACAAGTGTAACTTGTATAACGTATTCAACCCGAAGAAAACCCCAGCACTCCAAACAAGTGCATAGTGGTCCAGTCCTCGTTGTGAAGAACACCGATCCTAGCCAACGCGCGTTTTGTCACCACCGTGACTTTCTCAAGGCTCGCGGCTGTCGATATGGGGGGAACAGATTGCAGAGGCTACATGAAGCCTGTATGTAAGGGTCTTATCATAGTGTCTTAACAATTGAGATACGGTCTGACCATATGACGAGGAACCATTAATGTTACTGCTTACACACCTATATGGAAATATTTTTTATGAAAGGCGAATCTCCTGTCTCAGAACTGAATGGGAAAGAAAGGAATAACTCTGCATGTTTTTAGCTATTGACTGACAGGTAAGGAGGACCTTTCTATTCATGAACATAGAACCGCTGTTATTTCCAACAACCATTCAAGCACTTCAAGAGCCTTGAGAAAGTCACAGTGGTGACGAAAGGCGTATTGGCTGTGATTGGTGTTCTTCACAACGAGGACTGGACCACTATGCACTTTACATAAACATCTATTGTATGAATATAGTGACAAATTGTAATGTGCCAGTCCTGTCTTGTTATCCTTAATTAATTTACCAAGAATGTTTTAATTGGACAGTTCTCGTGGTTTCCTGAAAGAGGAGGAATCTCTTCTCATCTTTGTGCTTTGATGAGATAGATAGTGTATCACAATTGAATTGATGTGAAATGTTAGGAGTGCCGGGGTTTCCTTCATGGTGAGAGTGATGGAACTGGTAAGGGACACGTAAAATTACCTCCTAACAATGGCACAGCCTACACAGAATTAAACACAGGATGCTTCCCTCAAACCTCAGAGCTGTACTAAAAATCTTTGTATTTTATATTTAGAACTCACACTCACTTTGCACTGTGCATGCCATCATGCATGCCACTGTCCACCTTCTCATAGGCGAAAAACCTGTTTTGTAAACAATCGCTTAGGGCTTTGTGATCCTTCTGATCACAAATCACAAAATCTTTCTTGAACCCTTCAATACTTTCAGATGGATAATTATCTCCACCCATATTAGTGGACATAGCCCAAGTGACATACAAAATTAGACACAACAATGCTGAGGCAAAGGGCTTTGGCTGACTTTATTTATAAAAAATAAAAAAAAGTTTTACCAGTTATCCTCATTCCTTTTGGCTCAATACAAATGACCGAAGTGTATTTAGGTTAATGCCTTATTTCGATTTTAATTACTAAACATTTGCTGTTGTGTTAGAGACCCTCATTATTAATAATGGATCCTTCCCAGGCATATTTTCAGACCCAGTTTTCAGTAGCATGCTGTAAAATACAATTCTAGACTACTGTAACATTTAGATTGATTGACCTTCATTGCATGGTCTCAGCTCAATTAGAGGGCAAGTAGAGGCTAGGATTGCTGCAGAGAAGGTACTGCTACGCATATGATAATGTCATATTCTAATTGGATATTTTACCATTATGACACATGATCTAATAATGGGCCCACCTCTCATTTAGAATACTCTGACCTCACCTAATTTATTTCCCTTTTCCCTTCCAATCCCCCTCCCTCACAATCCTCTTATATGCCCTATTACAACATTCCACTTCAACCCAGAAGGATAAAACACCTATTATGTTGAACACCCTTCCATCAGACGTGTGAGTAACCTGGATCCTTCCAAAACATTATATAATATGGAGTCTTTTTAGAACTACGTATTATAGGACCCCAACATTTACATTGTCACCCAATCTGTCAGATCTTTGAAGAACAGGCATGCAAATTGTTGTCTGTAAATATATCTTTTAGACTGAAAAAAGAAAAAGAAGAATATTTGAAGATGACAGTTTACCCAATATGCTAAATCAGTATAACCAAGAGCCCTCAAGGCCTTCAATATCAAAAATATGTCAATAAGATGTATTTAAACAGCAAGAGAATCTCAAGTAAATTCCCACCTCAAAACATTTTGATAGGATTCTACGGTAACTCAGGACATGCTAGTGATTTATACTTCTGTAACATCATTAACCATATTTTTCCAACAAAGTCAATTTCACTTATGACAAAAACATCTCAAAATAAAAACCTTATCCCAACAACTCTTCAAAAGGACATCGCTAGACCTTCAGGGTTGTCATTAGACTAATTTAGTCCTTTATCTGAAATAGAGTTCTTCTCTCAAATAGAATACAGTGGGGCATATGTCCAAGGAGTTAACACACCTCTAGTGTCAATTTTTTACGGAGGCTTTTTTTATAGCCTTTTTTACAAGTTGCCGCTAGCCTCAGTTAGCTGCAGTTTTCTGGTGAAAATGTGAATTTTTAAGATCGCCTCATCTTCAGCGGGAATTAACGAGAATGAAATGCAAGGTAGGCATCCAAGTGCAAAAACTGCTGCTAACCCCACTTCACGATATTTATAAGGAATTCCTTGTATCGTGCAAAACCAAAAAAAACTGTTACTAACTGCAGTTAGAGGCAGTTTTTTAAGACCAGAAAAGAGCTGGTCTTAAAAATGGTGCAAACACATGGGCCATCATTTCAGAAGGCTTTGGCGTTGGACAACGCTGCAAGGAATGTTGCTGCGCTGCCCTGTGACAAAACTACAGGGCAGGAATTCACACCATCAATAAGATATGGCGCATTCCTTGGACTCATTCATGAAAAGTGTTGCACCGCTGCGAAAAAACAACATTGAACTACTTTTCACTACGCCCTTCTTGTGACACCATCGATGCACTGTATTAACTCTCGCAATTAATGATAGATATGTCTGGAATCCTGGCGTATCTGCTAAAGTCATGCATTGCTGCAGTTGTGTCACAAGCATGACGCAACTCCAGAAATGCATGGGGCCAGCTTATCCCTCTGGCGCTGTGTCACCCTTGCGCCTGCCATGAGGCATGCATAAGGTACTGACGCAGTGGCATACTAAAATTGTTGCAGAAAAATCTGATGGATTTCATTGTGCCACTCCCATGAGGTTTTGTTTCGTGGGAACACCCACCCTGCATACTTCAGACCTGATGCAGGTATAATGTGCCACAGGGCTTCACAAGGTCACGCAAATACCTAGATGTGTCACTTTTAAAATACGGCTCAACGTGGTGCAAGACTCATGCTGCAAGTACGTCAAGGAAATGACGTATTGGCGGGGTGAAAATGTCAGAAGGGGCTCATAAATAAGCTCCCCTGTCTTGTTCCCTCATGCTGGGACACAATGGCTGCCATGCACCAAGGCAGGCACTCTTGCGCCATGGTGAACGGGTGACTGTGTTGCGGAGTTGATTAATGTTGTGGCTCCATCACTTTTTGAGACATCTGCAGGAGCGTCTGGACTAGTGGAGGACGGGAGTGAACCAGTCGGCCTTCTTGGAATGTTGTTTGCCTGGTCTTTTCTTGAGGGGTGCTAGGGTGTCGGCACAGTTGGAGATCCATCAGTGGAAGTTGTGCGCTGCGGTGTTGGCATCTGTAAGCGTTGGCCGTGTGATGGTCCTGAGGGAGTCAACAAGAAGTTTTTTGTTGGCCTAATTCCCGCTGCAATGGGATGCGATGATGGTGGTGGTGTACAGTGGGCATGGTGAAGACTTGATGTATGCAAATATGGTCGATCCAGGAGAGTCCGGTGGTGTGGCTGTAGTTGAATTTCCCGCTGGTAGAGAAGACATGCTCGAGCGTGTGTCCGGCTATGTGGGTTGGTGCATTGACTAGCTGCTTGAGTCTGATGTTGGTGAACTTCCCCAGGAGGGCGGTGGTGTTCTGGCACTGGGATTGTCCAGGTGGAACATGAGATCTCCAAGAAGGATGTAGTCGGTGAATGGGAAAGCCTTGGGTGCAATGAGGCCTACAATGGCATCAGTGAATGTTGTTCCATATCCCGGGGGGCCTGTAGATGAGGGTGCCACAGAGGATGGTGTTGGGGTTGATCCAGATCTGGACATGGAGGTGTTCCATGGTCACCGTTGGGACATTGGAGTGCGTGGTCAATCGGAGTGTGCTTTTGTAGATCATGGCAGTGGCTCCTCCTGGACTGGCATTCAATTTATCTTAAATAAATAATGCCTAATAAGAAAGGGCAAAGGAGGCAAACAAGTCCACAAAATATTCTTGATGTTGATTATTTTTCCTATAAATCCAATGTATGGAGATATTAACATGTGTGCTTACAGATGCACAGGAAGAGTTGGAAGGGCGTTGAACCTTTATACCCTTCAGGATAATTAGCCATTTGATGTTCATTGTCACATTTTATTTTCCCAGATTTCGCATTTCAGACATTGTTTTATTCAAGTTTCCCTCTTAAAACTATATTTTGAAAAATGCATATGCAAAAGGCTATTGGTTTTCAGAGACACTTCTGACGTGGCCATAAAAACATAAATGTTCCCCCTTGCCACAATATAGAACTCTACTGGGCATTTATTTGCGCACCCAACATTGACATCCACTGCTGTTTTGGCAGCCAAAACATCACCTTGGCCATATGATATTTGCATCCTTGCCAGCCACCACTATATTGAGAGAAAAGCTTGGTTATGCAAAGTCCCTTTAATCTATCTAATGTTGCCCCATTTCTGGAAGGGGGCTCGAAAGATGTCCATCTCCAGATGTTCCCTTTCTGAAGTTTCCTCAGAACAACCAAGCTGTTGGTGTTTTCCGTTGCAATATCACAGCTTGATTAAGGATTTAGGGCCATATTATCAAGAAAGGGCGACACATTATCACCGCTTTTATCGGCAGGAAACTGCCGCTAAAGCGGCAATAATGGGCTTGATAATATGCCCTTGTGAATTCCCATAGAAGCTCAGGTTAACACCAGAACCTGGGCTTCTATGGGAATTCACAAGGGCATATTATCAAGCCCATTATCGCCGCTTTAGCAGCAGTTTCCTGCCGATAAAAGCGGCAATAATGCATCGCCCTTTCTTGATAATATGCCACTTAGTGTCTTTTATAGGGCCAGGAAACTATTTACCCCAGTGGTTGCAAAGAGAGCAGAATGTTGCATCCCGTGTGATCTTGCAATTGGCCAATCATGGGCATATTTCACGAGCTGTGGCCTCCATCAACTGACTTTCTTTTTGATAATGGGTCCTTTACAATTAAATATGCTTTGCCCATGGGACCTCCCGAGGCTCATTTCTGACAGCCAAACTGACACTGTAAATTTAACTGATGCAGAATCACACACTGGCTGGACCATTATTTCAACTTTCCAAATTCTTCAGATCGAGAACTGGAAGTCATGCCTCAATGGGAGGGGCAGGCAATCTCTGCACAAGCTCCTTTTGAGCTACGAGTGACAGAACGATTTCATCGTTAGAAACAATATAACAACTTCTCTGTTTCCTACGTTTTAATCAGAAGGGTTGTATGTGTGCTAGAATTGTGTTTTATTTATCCCTAGACCCAGGAGCCCTCTTATGGCAGTAGCTCCAAACACAATCTTAGGTAGTGCACAAGAACAGTCTGTTGTGAAGCTGCAATGGTTGTCCCACTCATCCTCTACATCAACTTGAAGAAAGTTCCCATTCCTAGCATAGCTCACCATAACTGAGTAACGCCTTACCTAGGATGGAGTGCAAAGTTGTAACCCAACCCCATTTCCACATATAGTTGCCTGAAAGGTGTGTTGTTTCTATGCTGGAATGGCTGTGCCTACGTTAGTGGGGGTGGGGGGGGGCATATTTCCTATGGCATCTATTTATGGCAAAAGCAGACCTCATCACTTTCTATCTTTTGCCCACATTGCCCTTCCTGTTTTGTGTCATTGCTATGTTTAATATATTACTGATCTGCCTCCTTGAAGGCTGCAATAAACGTCACTAACGTTCCATTACATCTACATCAAGGTGGCAGATTATAAATCAATAAATAAAACAGAAAACATTTAACAGCCCCGTGGTATATTATTGACCTATTTTATGAAATGCCAACAATGAATGAAAAATAGCATGGCCATAACATCAAAGTGGCATTTTATCAAGAACGGAGTTAAAAATGATTGCCGGTTTAGCGGCAGAAAACTGCCTCTACAACGGCGTTAATGGGCTTGATAATATGCCCTTGAGAATTCCAATAGAAGTCCATGTTCTGGTGTGAACATGGGCTCTATTGGAATTCTCCAAAGCATATTATCAAGCCCATTACCGCCGCTTTAGCGGCAGTTTTCTGCCGCTAAACCGGCGATATTTTTAATGCCGTTCTTGATAATATGCCCCAAAGTTTGGCTAGTTAACGTGGTTGAGTAAATCGTGTTCCATATTTTGTACTGAGACCGCTCCCATCTGAATTGAATAAAAACTAATTCTGAAGGAATCCTTTCCACCAGCCATGCGTGTCTGTACTATGTTAGAAGGAAGTAAACCAATCTATACCACTCGCCATGGCATAAGAAATACTGTACAATCCTGCTCATAACCAACACCAATTGAACAATCTCACTTTCTGTTAAAGAATGCCTTTGCATAGTAGACCTTCAGAATTAGCCCATGGCACTCATGGACATTTCACGTGCCATGATTCTCTATTATCCAGTAACCCCGTTCAAATGCAGATTGACGGGAGGGATTCCCAAGACGCTAACATTTCTTGGCAATATGTTTTCAAACATAGAATATGAAGGAAAAATATCAACACTCGAAGTATGTAATAAACTAATTTTTACGATGAACATAGACTCCTTAATGGAAACACCTTGCAAAATAAAGACGGATAAGCCACACTGTGGTTATATTTAGCATGAAGCTGGGAGGGCACGATAGTGTACAAACCAGCCTAATTTATGCTTGGCTAACTAGTAAAAAAAAAATTCAATTTCCAAGCATGGCCTGGTTTCTCTTCCCACAAGGCCTCGTCATTAGTTGGACTGCTCAGACTAGCTTCGGTGGCACGCTAGAGAGCTTTCTGAACAATAACCTGTGGATTCTAACGTGTAGATTCCGAACAGGGGACAGAACTTTAGGGAGAACATTGACTATTATGAGCGAACACTGCATTGCACCAAATATCTTCAGATTTTCTAGGACAGGAGAGAATGAGTGGCATTTATAGCTTTAGAGGTCCATATAGTCTCTGAATCCATACTACCAGTCATTGTGTAATGGCAGAGGAACTTTCACAACCATATCAATGCCGGGATTTAAACAAATGACTCGGACATTTTGACAAAGCATCAATAACCAGAAACGATTTAACTCCCTTTGGCCAAGTAACAAGGAAACTTCTATTAATCAAACTTCAGCAGCTTTTTATCATGCGCTGATTATGAGCCTCGCGTTTCAGAACAAGGGTCGACTACCAAAAGTAGTGTGTAACAAAACTACTGTATTATTGTAGTTGAAGCTGAAATGGACATCCGGGGAGTCTGGCAGTTGTTAGCCGCTGAAACAGTTGCTACTTGTATAACGTGTTCACATTTGATTTCTGAGCAAATTTAGTGCAAGTAACAAAGTCCCTCAATGGGGCTCACAGAAACACTGTTAATGTTTAGCCATTGTGAGACATTGTCTTTTAAGCTAGATGTCTCTATCCAAATAACATTCTTCCATCCTACTAAGACAATGAACAGTGACCTTGCTGCCCTGAAGGCACTAAGCTTGACACCTTATAGGTGGCCGTGCATATAATGTATAGAAGTAAGAATAGGTAAAGCAAATAGGGTCTATAGACAGGCCTGTTGCACCCTCTTGGTTAGGGGAAACTCTGTGGTCAATTCTGCTTCTTGGCCAAAATCGATAGCTGATGAATTCTTAGTCTGTAGAAATAATATCTTATCTGTCAATCACAGTGGTTCGTGGCATGTTACCAAGAGGTCGAGGCTGACTTGCATATGACTGGGTCCAAACCAAGGTGGCATGGTAAACAAAAGAATGATGGGTTTGGGGTGCCACCGTGAGGGATTACCAATTGGTAGACAAATTGCAAGCATTCCTCTTATCACCTTTTATGTGTTTCACGTTCCTAAAGAAGCCTTTTATGGCCAATTTTGCAACAATTTCAACATTACTGAAGGCTGCTATGAGGTAATGGATGGGTAGGAACAGTTTAACCCTTTATTATGTCACAGTAGAAGCGAAGCCCTTTTTCAATTGTTTACAGCATGCTTAGCAATCAAAGGCTATATTATGAAGCTCAATTGTGCAGAAAACAGGATTTTCCCAAAGTTTATCCCTACTCCATCCTAGAGTGAGACAGTTGCTAGGTGTAAGCAGTTATGCTGCCACCATTTTTTAAATTCGAGGCTCTAAAGGAATGCTGCCACAAAGGTGACATGGCACCCTGCTCAAGAATGTTATTGAACAGGAGAGTTATAATGGGAATTAACATAGGTAATTTATATTTGAAGAAATATGTGGGCACACAATCTCAGTCAGCGATCCTAACACTCTTCTGTGCCTTCATTGCTGTCAAATATTAATTATTGATTGGGCGAGAGTTGTCCAAGAGAACCATATGCCTTATTTAACCGAAGCCACAACCTCAGTTTCATTACTATTTAATTCTGACAAATCGTCATAACCAGTCTAATTTACTAATACGATGATTCCTGTTTAAATTTAATTGGGTTAATCAAAATAATTAACCGGTTTCATGCTAACATTGGCAGATATTCGTTCAACCAACTATAAGCAGCATATAATTACAAAAATGATTTTCTTCATTAACTCGAGCCGAAGAGGCAGTATATGTGCTGTCTTTTACGAGACATATTCTGGCAAGCCAATAACTTAAAGGGGCTTGGAGTCCACCTGTTGCTTACCATTGGTTGGCTTTTCTGTCACTCTCATTTGCTTGTTTCTTATTTATGTTCCAGCTTGTCAATCTTGTGTTTGCCCCTCCCAAGAAACGCTGCCGTCTCTTTGATGGGCTGGCATCTCTGCTTCCACTGTGTGCCTTTTCAACCACTACTTTTTTCTTTTGTTTTAAGCACTCAGTGAGCGTGCATGGGTTTTCAAGCTGTCTCCCTCTTGTACTTCTCACTCCCCTGTCCTTCACGTTGCTTCCCACAACTCTGTTTTGCTTCTGCCCCCATCTTTCTTCCATGTCCTTCCCTACGAATCCCTATTTTGCTTACGCATCCTGTGTTGTTTCCATGTCCCCATACTACTGTGTTGCTTTGGCATTCCATTTGGTTCAGTGTCAACCTGCTATAGCCTGTGTTACTTCCACCTCCTTGTGCTTCCACTCTCCAGGCCCTCTTTTATAAACAACAAAAAATGCTTATGCATGTGTTATGTTCTTTTTAATTACCGAGCCAACTTGGATTTGGAGATAAACAAAATAAGCTTCAGCAGCATTTTGTAGGCATGTGTGGTGTATGTACCTACAAAATTACGCAGTCAGCCTTTTCATATAGTTTTTTTTACTTAAGCCATGCAGCACAGCATCTGGGATGCTGTGTAGTGTGGCTAACCATTTGCAAGTCCATAAGGTCCAAAAGGTGAGACCTATTTGCTTTGGTAATAGTTGCTTTTATGCTGCTGCAGTTTGAGAATGGATGCCGGCTAGTAAAAATGTGCTCACCAAGATGAACGGACCGGAAAGCTAAGTTGCTTGTTCATAACACTATCCTTGTACATGTGATGTACATAGTGTAGTCTATTTAATAAGTGAATGTATAGGCCGAATATGTAATGGCGTCCTTAAATATTTTTAGTACTTGCGGTCTGCAGGTAATTTTAAAAATCCCTACTGTATGCCTTGCATTTAAGAAATGCGCTCTATTGGATCTGAGGTACTGTTCGAAATTGGGTTTCTAGTAGTGCAATCTACAAGTTTTCCTGCGCTCATCCTCTGATAGATTAGCACAGAGCAGTCAAGGTAAACTAAAGAGGCAATGTGTAAAGTATTTGTGCACACACACACACACACACACACTGTAACACAGTGAAAACACCACAAAAGTATTCCACACCAGTTTAGAAAAATAAACAATATTTGTCTGACTAAAAGAAGACTAAAACAACAAAAATCCAAAATACACAAGTCAAGATATGAATTTTGCAAGATTACATCAAAATGCAGTGCTAAGAAGTCAATAGCTCCAACTGGAGCTAACTGGTTATGCTTGACTGGGGAAAATCCATACATTTTAGTCCAACAGTGATTGAGCATAGGTAGGATACAGGAGTCATGCAGACCCACTGACAGTACCTTGGACCTATTGATGCTCTGGGCCAATGTGCCGAAAAACAAAGGGATGCATTGGTTCCAAAGCTTGGCAAGGCCATTGATACATCGATGTCCAACTGCTGGGCTGTAGGCAATATGTTGGTGCAAAGCCGTGAAGGGCTGGGAATGTTTCAGAGTCGGGGACATGGTTCACAGACGTTGACCATGCATTGTCTGACACTTGCGCAGCAAAGGTGATTCGGAGTCATTATGGAGGCAATGTTGGGCTGTGTTGTAAGTCGAGGTCGTTGCATCATGCAGTTGGCAAATGGTGTCCACAGTATTTACATGCAGCAGTGATGCATCAATACAAAGGGGAATGCGCCAATCCAAACAACGCTTCGGTGTTGATGTGTTGGTTTCTTGGGTCGCAGCACAATAACAATTACTTTTAAGGGCCCATGAATCAATTGGGCACCACTTGGCAGAGCAGGACTCACAGCAGAGGAGCCCGGGTGCTGGTAGCAAGGTCAGATGAAGTCTTTCATATCTCTGGGACTTCAGACACAGGAGGCAAGCCCAACAAGCACTTGAAGAATTAGAGAGGAAGCATGTAGAGAGTTAAGTCCAGCACTCTACCTCCCAGGCAGGAAGCAGCAAACCGACACAGCAATGCAAGCAGCAAAGTGGCAGTCCCTTCCGGCAGCACAACAGCTCTTCTTTAATGTTGAATGTCCTCAGTTCCAGAAGTGTTCTGAGTATATGGTGTCAGAGTTCCAGTACTTATCCCCATTTTAGCCTTTGAAGTAGAGAGTGTTCTAAGAATGGTCTTTGTAGTGCACAAGACCCTGCTCTTCCTTGCCCTGGTTCTAGACACATTACAGGGGGGTATGCAACTCTTTGTGTGGGAACAGTAACAGCCCTATTCAGATGCAAGTGTCAGCTCCTCCCTCTCACTCTAGCTCAGGAAGATAAATGAGCCTGGTGTGGGCCATCATGATATGCAGGGCACACCTCAGCTCCCTTTGTGTGTGACTGTCTAGAGAGAATGCACAACTCCCGGCCTTCGCCCAACCCAGACATGTATTCCTGGGACAGGAACTGAACGGTTAAAGTAAGAAAATACCAACATTCTAAAAGAGGCATTTTCAGACATGTAATTTAAAAAACAACTTACTTAATTATGTGTTTTTAAACTGTGAGCACAGAGACACCAAACTAACTCTTCCTATCTTTTCCCAACTAGAAGTTACATTTGTAAAGTGTTACAAGGCAGCTCCAATGCTAACCTATGGGACAGATAGGCCTTGGTATAATAATAATGAAAAACGAATTTAGCAGTGTTTCACTATTAGCAAAAACAACAGATGATGGACAGAATGCAGAACAATGCCATACATTCACCCCAGTACAGAGACCTGGGCCTAAATCCATCGTTTTTTTTGCACTCCACACCACCCCAGTTCAGACATGGCCATATGCAAATCAGCCTTGACCCTGTGCCTCATCGGAACAGTCGAACTGCCAAGCCATGTCTTCCCTGGACCGGAATCAAGCATCCTAGGACCGGTTTCTGGCTATCAGCTGTCATCAGCCAGGATAGCTTGACTCCAGTGGTGTGGAGAGCACGGGACTCACGTCTGAGCATACCCTTGCCACTCAGGGTGACAAATGCAAAAACAACAGTTGATGGACAGAATGCAGAACAATGTCACTATTACGACATGTAAAACTCCAAAGTACATGCACCAACTTGTAAATGCACTGCACCCTGCCCATGGTGATACCTAGGGCCTACCCTAGGGGTGACTTATATGTAATAAAAGGGAAGGTTTGGGTCTGGCAGGTAGGTGAACTTACCAGGTCTCAATGGCAGTTGAAAACTGCACACATATGCCTATAATGGCAGACCTGCAACAGGTTTAAAGGGCAACTTGTGTGGGTGGCACAACCGGTAATTCAGGCCCACTAGCAACATTTGATTTACAAGCCCAGGGCACATGCAGTACACTGTACTGGGGACTCATCAATAAGCCAAATATACCAATCATGGAAAATCCAAATACAATTACATTTTAGACACAGAGCACATGCATTTTAGCTCTGGTCAGCAGGTCAAAAAGTGCACAGAATCCTAAAGCCAGCAAAAACAAAGTTCAGCACATAGCCACAAACAGGAGTTCAGAAGGCAAAAGGTCAGAGGAAACCACACCAAAAGATGTGAGGTCTACCTGTAATTCTTCAATTATGATGTGCATTCTTATAAGCTGCACAATGGCAGAATATCATTGTGCAGTCTCTATCACATAGATAACACATATTGCAGAGTTTACCAATGCCCACACATGCACTTGCTGCTTTTTTCTTCAAGCCCCAGGTTAGCAGCAATCCTGTGTTTCCCCTTTGTTACCGGATGCTCCGTTTCCACAAGTTCCCAGTAAGCCACACTATAGGTCTTAACAAAACCTTAATAGGTACATCTAGAAATTGGGTTACTGGTTGACTGGGTTGTGAGCCCTGGTCAAGCAGCAACCACAATCCTAGTCAGGTTAAGGCACAAGCAACCCCAAATTAACCTGTACTCAACCCCCTCGTGGCTTGGCACAGAGCAATCAGGCTTAGCTCACAGACAATGTGTAAACTTTTTGTGCAATACTTCAAACAGTAAAATAGTGAAACATCACACAAAAAGGTCCCACACCAGGTTAGTAAAATAGAGCAAAATGTAATAAATAAAACAAGGCTGAAACGACAAAACTCCAATCAGTAGAAGCAGAGTTATGAATTATTAAAGAATAAACTGTAAAATAGCAACAGGAAAGAGAAAGAGAAAGAGCCAACGTGCCTATCTGGTCATGCTAGCCCGGGTCAGCGCCAAATGTGCAGGCAGATCTCAATGAAGCGCTAGTCAGATATAGTCCCAGATTAGTCACGCAGAAAAGTTACCTTCTCAAGTTTTGTGCCAAGAGTCCTGTTCACGTTGGAGTGGGTCGCGAGGAACAAAAAAAAGCATCACTGGTGGTAGTCGGCATGGCACGAAGGGCTGGCCAGACATCACAGAGGGGCGGGATGGAGCCTTGCATGGGCAGGTGGAACATTGCAATGGGGGTCCTCCACGGCGATCAATATATGCTGTGCAAGGACACGGGCCGGAGGTGGCTCCCACTGAATTTCCATGTGAGCTGAGCGGTTCCTGTATAAACGGGTCCATTCACGTAGAGTTCAAAAGCTTGAATTAGGAGCCATGTGAGCCACACAAAGGGTATAGGACCTGAGTGACACCACTTGAGGGTCAGGTACTTGCTCAGGTCCAGGAGCGGTTGCGAAGCCTTATATGTCCCTGAGGCTCAGATCAGGTGGCCAGCAGACCAGTCCCTTGAGTGACTCTGGGGTCCTGTGTTCAAGGTGGGTTGCAGGTCCAGTTATTCTTCCTCAGTCAAAGGGGGAGCAGGCAGCAGAACAGGACAGAAAACAGCAGCTCCTTCAGAGTAGCTGCCCATCAGAGTGGCAGTCTTTTTCTTCCTGGCTGAGTGTCCACAGGCCTAGAAGAAAACTGAAGAACTGGTGTCTGAGGTCCTACTTTAATACACTGTGCTCTGGTACTGGAAGGTGGGAAAAGGTGGGAAAAGCTACTAGACAGTGCCTTTGAAGTGCATGAAATTACCTACCTCCACTGCCAAGGCCGCAAGCTAGCTTAAGTGTCAATGCAGGGTGATAAAGCCCTTTGTGTGGAGACAGGGCCCTGAGAAAGTGAGGCTGGGATGAGCTCCTCCATCTCATCCTGTCAGTGATGGACCACCCAGTCACATCTAAGCTCCCAATGTGTGTGGCTGTCTAAGGGAATGCACATAGCTCAACTACTAATTAAACCCAGTCATGTGACCAGAGACAGGCTGCAGGTACCAAATGGCTCAGGCAAGAATATCCCAACTTTCAAAAAGTTTATAAACTAACAAATGATCTAGTCATCAAATATTGGCGTTCTCTGAATTGTCATTTAAAATCTGATTTCAGTATTTGTTATCAAATTAGGATTCCATAGAAACAAAATAGGAACTAATTATCTCTTCCCATTTGGACATTACGCTTATAAAATGTAACAGGGTCAACTCCAGTTTCATCCCATGGGTGTCACAGATTTTGCAGTAGTGAAAATCAAATTGAAGAATTTTTCCCTACCAGGACGTGTAAAACTTAAAAGTACATGTCCTACATTTTACATACCCCGCACTCTGTCAGTGAGAATGTATTGTACAGTTAATTATCACCTTTACAATCATATGTTCAGGACAATCATTTAAAACAGGAACCAGAGAGAGATGTATGATGCAGAGGCCAAAGCCAATGACTCCAAAGCACTGGGCTCATGGTTGAATTCCCGGCAGCAGCTCAGCTCAGCACCAGGTGACTCTGGGCAATAGCTCACCTAATCTCCCTGACGGTCCCCAGCGCCTTGAAACTTAAGGGGTGATATGTTTGAGCTTTACAAATATGAATTATTAATATTAACCAGAGATTTAAAATAAACCTCCAGGCTCCCAAGGGAATTGGTTAAGACCTTAAAAGGGGTAAAAGTGCAAGACAGACAATTTTTCATAAACAAAAGCTTAGCAGCAGAGTAGAAGAAGCGATCCTTGTTAGTCAGATACACAGCAGCAAAGTAGAAAAAGGAGCAAAACTCTATGTGACGTGCAAAAGTGTGCAAGAGAAAGTGCAAAGTGCAAAAATGACAATTTAGCCTGTGCAAGGGTTGTTATAATTGGCCTGAGCCTTCCCCATAGTATTCCTTTTTAGACAGCAGAAAATATATAAAAAGTGCTGAGTGAGAGAGTAAACAGTTAATCCAAGGCTCCTTTAGATGTTGGCTCTGAGCATTTATCAAACAATAATTTTGATGGTCAGAACTGATATGAAAAATGCAGATGCAAAGGCAGCACACATTGTCCCAAGGTTGCTGCAGATGTTTGAAGTTTAGTAGCAGCTGTACACCGATGATCCCCATAACAATACTCTTGGGGGCTCAAACAAGTAGAAAGTGCAAAGTGCATTAGTACAATGGTTTACCCCTGGGATGCTTTAAATGTTTAATGAGTAGGACAGATTTAAGGACCAAATTCTGCAACAATTGGTGTTTGCAGAGCCTAGTTGCACTATGGTCATCTGAAGGAATTTAACTGTTTTGACCTTTAGTGTGTTATTCACTGAGTTCAGGCTGGCTATTAGGGGTGGGCGGAAGTCGCGTAAGGGTCTTACGCGGAGAGGCACGGAGATTGAACCAATCTCTGCACTCTCCACATAGTTCTGTTACGCGACGCCCGCCCGCCGCCCGCCTCACACCCGCCTTCCACCCGCAGTATTAAATTACATTTAAAAGCCTTAAAATAATATTTAAAATAAAACTTTCCTTATCGGCTGCGCATCCGTTTTCAACGCACCTTCTTCTGGGAACTGCGCATGCGCGGGAGCCCGTGCATGCGCATTCCTCGCCAGGAATGTGCATGCGCAGGCTCCTGCGCATGGGCAGTTCCCAGAAGATGGCGCGATTAACACCGATGCGCCGCCTATACGGTAAGTTTATTTTAAATATTATTTTAGGACTTTTTACGTTAATTTAATACTGCGGACGGGAGGCGGGCAGCCAACTTCCTTTACGCCCCGAGTGTGCGGAGATTTGCCTCGTTTCTCTGCCTACATTGCGAAAGGCGGATGGGGCAAATCTCTGCACATTCCGTGGGCGGAACTGAAATGTCCGCCCACCCCTACTGGCGATTACAGCCTGATGGCAGGTTCAAACTCCCAAGCAAACAAAGTCTCTATGAAGTAGATATTTTCTTAGCTGAAACAATGAAGGGTAGATGCATAGTATGTGAGTTGTGGTTTCTTCATTCAAGTCACAAAGTCAACACATTGCTCCTTGAGTTGCAGTGTTTCGCAATGCCGGGAGGTGAGCCCACAAGTTCCAGTGCCCCAGTCGCAGTGCCACTGCTCTGGTTTTTAGCCATAGCGGATAAGTACAGGTGATGTATTTCTTCTTTTTCCAGGGGCTATAGGAGTTGATTACTGCCCAGTCATGCGGGTGCTTGCGTAGTGCTGTCATAGCTTTTATCCTTGACAGTTTCTTTATGGTGTCTGCAGTAAGCTTTTGAGTGCCTACTGTGTGAGATTTTTCCCCATGCCTCTGTGAGTGAAAGGTTGTTTAATTTGACTTAGAGATAGTGATTGTATGAGGATCCCAAGCTCTCTGAGTCATCCGCGTAGAGCAGGTGAGTCATATGTTGACCTCTCAGTTTGGGAGGTTGACAATTAACTTTGCTAAGGGCCACAACAGGTCATCGATGTACAGATTAAAAATGAAGTGGGCGAGTACACAGCCTTGTTTCAACCACGAGTTTCTGGGATCATTCTTTAAATGCATGTGCCAACCTCTAGTTTGACCCGCACCCAGGTGTTTGAGTACACCTGTTCAATTGGTTTCCGTTAATTGTCTGGAAGACCCCAGTCCCACAGTCTGCACCACAGAGAAGCTCTGGGGATGCTGTCAAAGGCAGATTAGAAGTCTATGAAACAGGAGTAGAGCACAGATCAACTCCTGAGAACTTTATCGTGCATTAGGGCGAACGCCATCAGATTTGTTATGGTGCTGCAGTTATCTCTGAAGCTTTTAGGTCATTGAGCGGAAGAATGGCAAATAGTTTGGAGTAGTTATCAATTAGCGCTATAAGGCGGTAATTGCGAGGTTGAGAAAAAGTAAAGTCCACATTTGTAAAGCGCACAATCACCCGTAAGGGTCTCTAGGCGCTGGGGGCCGTCGGGAAGATTAAGTGAGCTATTGCCCAGAGTCACATGGTGCTGGGCTAACCTGCCGCCGGAGCCGGGGATCGAACCGTGGTCCCCATATTCCAGCGTCAGTCGCCCTGGCCGCGGCGCCACACCTCTTCCCCAGATTAAGATCCTCCTTTGAAGAGTGCCTAAATAATCGATCCTCTCCAGTAGTCTGGAATGCGGTTGATTGCCGGCATTGACAATGCCCAGAATGGGAGGTAGGATGTAAGAAAGGCTGTTGGAAGCCTATTTGTGCTGGGAGCCCCTTCTTTCCACATTCTCGCCAAATTTTATCTGCAGCAGTCTTATCATGAGGTTGTGCAGTTATTTAGGATTTTGTTCCCCGAGCGTTCTTCTGGCAGGTCAATTGCAGGAGTCTTTAAGGCTTCTGAAATTTCAGGGTGATCATTTGAGCATGGCTGAAAAAGTACAGTCACAGGTTTATTGTCAATTTAAAGGTGAGGTGACAAAAATTAGGCCAATGCAATTTCAGGAATATCTGTGTTGGGGCCTTTCTAATCTTCAGTTAGTGTTTGGTTGACTATAGACCAGAATTGTTAGGCAATCTTTTTCTTGCTCATTTGCAAGAGCTGAGCCCAGAAATCATCTTTCTGTTTTTTTTAGACAGTCAGATTGATTTTCTAAAGTTGACCTGAAATTTTATCGCTTAAGTTTCCCAGTTGGAGAGAAGAGATGCTGTACGAGGAAAGCATGTTGCCATTCACTTCCTTCTTCAGGGCTTTCTGGATCCTTGTTAATCTGAGTCTGGCAGTGGGTACAAAAGACTTTGTTCGAGCATGGTTTGTGCTGTCGAATATCTGGAGAATGTGTTCGTTCTGTAAAAAGTGTGCATTGTTTGATACTAAAGATGGAGCAAGAGGCAATTGCACTATGTTGTGTCCTGATCCAGGTGATTGCCTCAAGGTAATCTACTTATCCCATTTCACCATTTCAAGATTTTCTGTGTACACACCAGAGCTGATGAAGGGAACAACCTCCAGTTTCGAGGCACAAATTGGCAGAAGAATTTGCTGTGGTCACTGGTCACTGTTGCACAGATTCTACTGGTAAAGCAAAACTGTGTGTTGGGTCGACAGGTCTGTTATGTTATGTTATGTTATGTTATGTTAATTACTTTTATACCGCGCACAGCTGCCCCAGCAAAGGGGCGTCCTGCCGCCCAGAAAGGTAAACACAACATTGCACGTTCCTGCTGAATTAGGGGATTTTATTAAAAAGTACTGTTTTAATGGCACGTCTGAACTGGAGTAGATCTTCCAGTGCTCGGATTTCCGCAGGGAGGGAATTCCAAAGCTTTGCAGCCACCACTCGGAAGGAGCGACCACCAGTCCTACTCAACAGGAAACGTGGGACCACAGACAGATTCTGACCCATAGATTAAAATGCAGGGACTGAGTCTCTCTTCTACATCAGTACCTGTTGCCCCAAATCCTGGCTAGGTCACATCACCTCATCTGAACTACTAAACTTTCCAGAGTAACAGATGATGTTGGCAACCTCAACCATGACCCTCTACTCCCCAAGGGAACCATAGAAACAGATCCTTCCCTTTTGTTACTCACTCACTCATGCATGCATGAGGTAATTACAAGACATGAAGAAAGTTTACAATATATTTATTGAAACTATTGTAGTCTATTATGAAGCAAATGTGCTGTGATCATTAGACAGATGCAACTAAACAAAGTAATTAGCATTATTAACAGGGTGTATAGGACAAACATTGCAACCATGGCAAATTCTCTATCTGGCAAAGCCTACCATTATCGCGGAGTCTTTCGGTGCCCGGATTGTCACCTACGCTGACGATACCCAGCTCCTGTTTGTGAGCAACAGGAATGGCCTGTTTAATGACGAGCAGATCAGAGGTTGTCTGAGTGCGGTTTTCGAGTGGTTAGGATACCATGGACTGAAATGCAACTCCGACAAGTCGGAGCTGCTCTTTTTCGGGTGCACCTCCGAGCCAGATTGGAAACCCTGGTGGCCGCAGGAGATGTCTCCCCCAGTTAGCACATCCCAGAAGGCCAAAAATTTGGGAGTAATCATTGATAATGACCTTTCTTTTGGTCCACATATTTCCTCTCTCACGGGGAAATGTTTTGGCATTCTACGGATGCTACGTAAATTTCTACCTTTAGTATCCATTGAGCACAGGAAAATTATTGTCCAGGCACTGGTGGGATCCAGACTGGATTACGCCAATGTCTTATTTCTGGGGCTTCCCAAATACCTGGTCAGGCGTCTTCAAGTCACTCAGAATTCTGCAGCCCGAGCGGTCTTTGGTCTCCCAAGAAGAGCTAGAGCCACTGCTCTTCTTTCGACCTTACATTGGCTCCCGGTTGATAAAAGGATTCTTTTTAAAACTTTGACTACGACCTACAAGGCCTTACATGGCATCGGTCCAAAATATATTTCCAATCGTGTGTCTTGGTACCAGCCTTCCAGATCTCTTAGATCTGCCGCGCTATCCAAAGTGAAGGTTCCCATCATTAAGCGCGCCAGAGCAGGAGGTCGGTCTTTCCGCTATCTAGCTCCTCGTGCCTGGAATGACCTTCCGATTTCTCTAAGACAGGCTTCTAGCCTGATGTCCTTCCGAAAGGCCCTTAAAACATGGCTTTTCCCTTAGACCGCTGCTGTTTTTTTCTTTATGCGTATGTTGCGATTCCCTTCAGTGTTATGTTTCTCCCTCACTTAGTGGGTACCTTCGAAAAAGCGCCGGGATGCTCCAACTGGAGTGGCCGTGCGCTATAGAAGCACAAATATAACATAACATAACATAACATAACATAACATTACTGTGTGAGCACAGGGATATATTTGCCATCTTTGGGATTGGCCTAAGACTTCATAAATGCTGTATGTAAATAGGTGGTCCCCATCATGAATGTATATCTAGATTATGCAAGGCTGCATGTCAGGTACTACGCTTGTTCCAGAATAGTCCTCTCTGCACAAAACCTCCTCTCTAGTCCCAAAGGAGATGGGGCACAGTTTATAAGATAAAACTACTATGCTGCAAGATGCAGCTGGCAAAACGTGTTGTGTCTACCATTAGGAGCTGGTGCTGAATGAGCAGAGAAAAGCAGTACACTATTTTGTTATGTATTCGGAGCAACCTTGTGCAATATGTGCATACTAATTCCCAGGAAGAGTCCCCGAATAACAAGTAACATGTACCGCATATTTCCAAAAGAATGTCATGAAAACTAGTGTATTATATGTGGCCATGAAGAGCAGAGGCAAGAAACACCAAACTAAGGGAAAACGAAAGTGGGCCCAAAAGAGAACACACCTCACTATCAAATCGATCACTTAAGGAGAAGTTACATGTATACCTAAATAGAGCGGCTGAACATAAGGTGAGGTCAATGTGGGAGATGGATTTTTCTGTTGCTTGCATCTGGCCTGCTGTCGTTTCTCCACTCGATCAACCTTTTAAGAGCCTGAGGACCAGAAATTCACATTTTGAGAGGAAGGACTCAGCCAGTTTACTTCAGTTGGTTTTTGTGGGCACCTCTCTCTTCACTGTGCCCCACTACTAATCTCCATGTGATTTAGGGGAGAGAGTTGATGCCTCTTCACTTGTCAATTGGTCGTTAGTATTGTAGCTGCTTTTTGTGGCCTTCTTCCACTGAACAGAACTTTGGAAAAGTGGATCGGCTACTTATCATGCACCTCTAGCCGACTAGACAACAGGTTTGTGAGTTTCAATGTGGAATGTGTGTTGGAGATAGACTAAGCCTCCAATGCACCATCTTTTTCCACTGCCTACAATTCAGCAGAAAAAGACTTATTTCGTGAAGTGTATCGGAAGCCAGTACACCTGCCTTTAAGGCACATGCGTGCTGCTGCTGCTACGTCTCTATTGCCTGTGGTTTAATTTACCCTGAGTACTCACTGCCTATTAAATATGTCCACAGAGACACAGATTTCTGTCCGACAGCGTTCCACCCATCGGTGCATGGATTTGTTGCGGCCATACAAACAAACAGGGACTTTGCAGGATAACTATGTAAAATTATAGCATCATATTATGTGTTCATTGGTTGGAGCAGAACAGTAGAAAGCACCCGAAAAAACAGGACTTCCAAATTGGTTCAAATCAATGGAACACTCTAGAAAGCCAAATAGGAACATCATGCTGCATCGACAAATCAGAAAAAAAATCTGAAATTCTTTCAAATTAAAATGAATACACTATAGCATCCCCGCACACACCATTGCCTTAGATAGGGGAACAATTTCAAATGCAGTCCGTACACAGAGCCAGACTGCATGTGCAGTGGCAAGAATCGGAAATGACACCTTAGGCTCTAAGGGCCAGATGCATCAGAGGGTCTATGGGAAAATGTGTTGATGCATTTGGCCTTAAATCCATAAAATATTAGCAGTCATTTCAAAGTTCTCTTGCTTAAAAAAGAGCCGCTATCGTCAGTGGCCACAAATTATTGACTGAATTCAGAAAATGAACCATTAAACTGTATAGATTATGTTCTATTAAAAAAAAAGTACCATGATCATGAAGAATGTGTTCATGAAATATGGAAGTACTACGTCATGCTATGAGTAGCAGATAAACAAATGTTTCTGTTGGTGTAACAATAAATTTCAATGATCCCGAGACAGAGCAGCACATCCCGAGTACTCAGTGACAGTGTACGCTGTGTATGACCCGCAGAGGGTGATGGGGTGTGAGTTACATCACACCCACTCAATTACAACCTAGAAATCTTGAGAGAATTGAATAATGGGTCTTTATTTAATTCTGAGCTTTTCCTCATTTTTTAGATGTATAAAACGCGCTGGCTTTAAAAACACTCGAACCTCCATGTATGTGAAGAGGTTGAGGGTTGAGATGTGTTCCTTATCTCTAGTCTTGACTCGTGACAAGAGGCGTCACTCAAATAAGCATAGCCGGTGGATTGTGCAGCTAGCACTCGTCACAGATAACCACCATATACACTAGACACCAGAAGAGCGAACAAGAAAGATTTATCAATTTCTCTTTCTGTGAGCACCGGTTTTCACTGTCTGTTAGCTAGGATTTTTTTTTTTACTTTAGGAGAAACTGAAGCCATTTTGTGTTGAGTCTGAAGCAGAACTAGTGTGCGCTCTGGAGCAGAAGAGAACGGTTCAATAAGTGCGTATTCACAATAGGCAACACATTTCATATACATGCAAATCAATATCAGTAGACATATGTACATTTACGCTTGTGATGTGTACATATGTATGTGTTTAATTAAAGTGAAAGGGTATTTAGGTATATCTCTATGGGCATCTTTGTTAGTTAACAATGTATAGCTCTAGGTGACAGAGAAAATGGAGGTAGCCAAATGAAATATGCTACCGGGGAGAAAGTATATTAATAAATGTATGCCCCCCGACTCCAATTTTATACCACAGAACAAATGTCAGATTTGATGTTATTGCCATTGTGCAACTCATTTATTGAGAAAAACACACTCTTCTTCCTCAGAGATTAATTGCTACTATGTCTTTAGAGTATACTATCTCTGCTGATGCTCACAAGGCCTAGTGAGTGTGACTGCATCTCATTGTACAGATTTAATCCACTACCTCCTCTTAAATTTGTATTGTATATAGATGTATTTGTTTATGACTACTAAACAATCCATACACAAAGTATATAAAGGGTAACACGTTATGTACTACCACGTTTTAGATAGGGAGTAGCCCTCATGACACACTTAAGGCTTTGCTTCTTGTAACTCTGTCTCTCCCATACTGAATAATGCTGACAAATAATAGACTACACTTTGCCGATAGATAGATAGATAGATAGATAGATAGATAGATAGATAGATAGATAGATAGATAGATAGATAGATAGATAGATAGATAGATAGATAGATAGATAGATAGATAGATAGATAGATAGATAGATAGATAGATAGATAGATAGATAGATAGATAGATAGATAGATAGATGTTTTGCGTTTACTCTTTGTTTTCTTTCCTGCAATTGGTAAAAGCTTTCTATTAGCTAATAGCGACAGAAACTAACATGCAGCCAGTTAATTTGCATTGCTAACACTTTCAACCAATGCCATCAACTGTTGGAACTTTTAAAACATCACCAGCGAGCCTGATATTTTACCAGCTATCTATGAAGTCAAAAACACGAATGATAAATGCCATTACATAATATACTTATGCAGTAAAAAGAATCACACCACTGAAATTTACTATCACAGTCATGCAAAGATGTGATAATGAGACACCACACTAAATAAGAAACCGAGACAAACAACGGAGAAAGGGGTGACTGCAGAGAGAAAGGGGGAGAGAGAGAGGTGGGAGAGTAAGACGTAGGGACAGGAGAGGGAGTAAGGAAGAGAGGGAGTAGGGAGAGGGAGATGTGAAAAATGCAGAGTGACAGAGAGAGTGCGCGTGTCCTCATAGACGTGTGTGTGAGCTCCTCTCCACTCATGCGCGTGCATGTGGCATTTCTCTGCCTACAGGTGCACTGTGTGTCTGTTCCACATAACCTTCAAAAGCTGAAAACCTACTCTGATTTAATTATCCCTTTCAGCATAACATTACCAACATTGGGCACATGTTTTTAGAAAACTCATTAGGTTTTGGAAGCAGATGCTCGTCGTGGGTGCACAATGGCAATGCAATGAGATAATAGCCTTACAATTCTCGTGAGTGTGAACCTCAGGTACACAGTTCAAACCGTGTGAATAATTACAAAAGAAGTGTACCTTCTCGAATAAAACAAAGCTTTGAAAGTGCCTCTCGTTCAATAAATGTGTGTGTTAAATCAAATGTATTTTTACAACAAAAATGGTCCCTTGAAGTTCTGTACCAAGCATGTCTGCAAAAACAGGTCATGTGACGGGGCAGCAGGTTCATTTGAGATGTGGATGAACTTCAGTAATATGACGTTTAAGGAGTCAGCCAGGTAGTTTGTAGACTCTGGCGTTCCATTCTAAGAGTTGCGTCTTTTTAAAGCCCCTCTTGATCTTGAAGTGTGGAAATTTCCTTTCGATTCTTCGAGCAGCAATTGAAAAGAGAAGGGTCTCGAATGCATGCTGCCCCCCCTGCAAATCACAATTGCATCGGCTGTCTTTCTCAAACTAAAAGATTTTACATTTTCTAAAATGAATCATGTCATCTCTGGCATGCAGGACTGTGAACCACCAGCTTCAGATCAGCCCACATGCTGCTGGAGCAAAGCCACTGGGTTTGGCTCCAAGACCAGTCACACGGAGCCAGAAAAGGAAACATGGCATTTCAGGGGATTTGAAATGCATTCAATAATCCCCGAACAATAATCCAGTTGTGTGTGTTGGTACAGAGCTCGTGTGCATATGTGGGCGTATGTGTGTTCATTTCTACATTAATTATTTATTAAATGTTGTCATGATTTTCTAAAAATAGATGCAACTGGGAAACACCTTTATGAAGTCAGAAAACGTCCATTTCCCTCCTCTGCCCGGCGCTTTTATAGCCCCATCCCTCGCTGGTTGCATATAGCAAAGGGGATACATCAAGGGCGACGAAAGATAACCCTCAGCCTCTACCAATAGTATCTTTCTTGCGTTCTGTCAAGCAAATGGCACACAAAATGGCGTGATCACGATTTTCCCATGTTTGAAGTCACTGACGCGGAGGCTTGTGAAAACCTCCCTTCCTAGTCTTCCACCATGTTCAATCTGATAATTAAGGCTATGTTTTTCAACTGTGCGTGCAACAGCCTATGGGACACACGCATCTTCTTCCATCACCACAGCAGTTAAAAGTAGAACACCGCACAGCCTTTCTAATACCCACTCCTGGGTGGTAAAAAAAATTGGAGCATTATTATTGTTTTCAAATGAATGTACAAACCATGCCCGGCCCAAGCCATACATGCCAACAGGACAAATGCGCGCGGGAGACTTATTTTTGGCCGTCTTCCGCCTCACATTGCTTCTTCTTCGATATAAGTGAATGGAGAAAATGCATTCCCCCGATTATTTTTTTCATAATCTCCCTTTTTCCATTTAGAAAAGTTGGCATGTGCGCTCCTGCAGCAGGTGTCGCCATTTTCGGAGCCCCGCCAAAAGCAGGCGCACGGCCTGCACAACAGGGCACTGAGCCCTGCGCGGCCTGCTCTTTGCGCCCCCTTCCGGCCAGGGCCAAGCGGCAGCTCCTATGACGCCTTTTTCCGCACTCCAGCAACATCCTGCAAGCAGAAAATGCCATCACCTGGAGAGCTGCGAAACTGCAGCGCGGAGCAGAGCTCCCTAGGCGGCAGAAGCAAAGGGCTCGAGTCCCTCAGGCGAGCCAGAACGCACCGGTGCAGACATGGCTCCTGCGGGGTCGGCGGCAGCCCCCGCCCGGTCGGCCTGCCAGCCTCCACAGGCTGCAGAAACTTACAGACGTAAAGAGCATAACGCATCTGAATTATTAAAATGATCTCCACACAAACATGAAACATTTACGAGCCGAGTTTGGGAGTGCTGCATCGTGTTAAACCCAACCCTGGCGTCGCTGAGGAGTTGGGTATACGTCCCAGGGGAGAATCAAAATCCTGCAAGAAGTAACCACGACATGTCATCGACGTGCATTGGATGGTGCGGGCATCACCACCACCTGCACAAACACAGTCTTATTCATCTAGTTCCGGGACACTTACCCCCGCATCGCTCTGCTCACGTACACCACCCACATCGCACGTGCACGTGCCATATTGTCACGCAGAGTGCACTTGTTTTTATCGCTTCCCTTCAAGGAATATACAGTCAGTGGATGAATCGCTTACATTTCAACATAAGTAGAACTACGCCACATCATGCTTTATAGGATTAAAAACAAAACAAACAAAAAAACGGGCAGCTGTACCAAGGGGATGAGTGGACACGTATATGCACTGTCTGATGAAAAGCACTGTCTGATGAAAAGTATACTGTATCCTTATCGGCTGCTGCCCCGCCTCCCTTTCCCTCTATAGAGAATGGAATAACATTAGTCTTGACAGTAACCGGGCAGACAACCTCGATCTAAAACATGGAGTGGGGCATTGGTCCCATCACTCGGTGAAAGATTGAGCGCCCATGAACAGATTTATTTGGCTTATAAATAGTGCTCAATAACATGCAATGCACGCCCTCTTTTAGCCCGTGCTTGCAATAACGGTATACGGAATCCCTCCCGTACAGAACGGGACCTGCAATGCAGGCAAAACAACGCACACAGGATTATTATAAAATGAGATAATGGTGGTCTCGTTACCTGCTGCATCTAGGGGAAAGGGGGCACGCTTTACCTGGAGAAATGACAACAGCGATGCGGCAGGCGGTGTTGTGGCGGGGGTCCTTCGCCTGGTCTGCTCTCCGCCCAGGCTCAGCACGGACATTCTAGGCATGGAAGTTGATTGTGAGCACAAGTAGGGACCGGCCTGTAATCCGGTCGGCGGTATCCATGAAGCGGGCAGCCTCTGGGCTAGAGGGCAGAGACGGGCCGCTGCAATCTGAGCCGGGCTCTACAGTCATCTCCAGGGCAGGAAAAAAACAGGCAGCAGCGCAATCTGGTTGGCATATCCTTTCAATCACATCCCTTCATGTTGCCTGCAGACCAAATCTACTTAGCTCGGCAGCAGCTGACATTATTGACGTTTCCTTTCACGATCCAGAAAAGGGACCAGTTTAGAGCCCCGTCTGCGGTGCCAAAGAGGTCGAAGGAAACAACCCCCAAAGGGAACTTTGCGCCCTGGCGAACGGCGACCAAGCCAGCCCTCTCAGAACCGCTTTTGACCTTGCGATGTGCCTGTTCCAGGTCTGTCCTCGAGCCCTGCTCCGTGAAACCCTCTCCGTCGAACAAAAATGAGCACCTTGGCAAGCAGAGCCTCCACTAGACCAGCCGTGACTGGGGGCTGCTCGGCGTGCGTGCACGGTAATCCTTTGCTTTGTGGGGCTGGAATCCGCTAGTTAGCAGCATAGGTTCTCCTCCGTGACAAAACAGGCTCGCTCACAATAAACAGGAAACTTAGACCAGCAGAAATCCCTCTCCAAGGTGCTGAAGGAAACCGACACACTTAAGCCGCTGGCCCATTCATCTCGGGTGTGTTTAATCGCCCAATCTCTATTCAGCCGTGTTATTGCAGGGGGCCGTGGTTATAACCCCGCACAGCAAGGGGGTACACTCAGGGTGAGACTAGCCCGACGATCTGCCCCCGGTGAGCCATTGCAGGTCCCCCCTGCATGCGCACACCCTGCGATCCGCCTCGTGCCTCACGCCACCTCCACCCTACCTTGAAAAAAAAGCGCAGGCACGACAGCGGCGCCGAGTCAGTTTCGCGCGACGATCTCCAGCCGCCCCTGGCAGCGGGAGGCAATGCGCGTCTCCTTCTCATCCCAGCCGGCCGGAGCCATGCCCACTCACCCGGGCAGCCTGGCCGGGCTCAGGAGAGCCAGCAGAGAGCCGCCACCGAGCCTTCAGTTTCAGCAGTGAGTGCGATCGAGCGGCTGCGGGGGGGAAGTCAGATCAAATCTCAGCAGGCAGGACTGCACCGCTGCTCCCAGCACTTGCCCGTCCAGCCTCCACGCTGAGTTAATCCCGAGACTGACTGAAAGCCACTGAGAGCCCTGTCCAGGGCGTTTAATATGGAAGCGGGATGTCTTCTTCTGCTTTCCACCTCTGTGGCCCGGTAAGGGGACCGCTGCCCGATGAGATACGGTAAACCTGTGCCACTGGCATTACATAACTCGAGAAATGCCCGAATGCCACGTATTTAGGGAGGCGGGGCTCCCACGGAAGCCAAATGTAGTGTTTGTTTCCAAGGACCCGCTATTGAAAAGGAATCTTACGATAAACAGAATAAATTAAAAAAACACAACCTCTGGTTGTCGTGGGAGAAGAGATCCTTAGCAGGAATGACATAAGGTCGTTTGAAGAGTACAGCGCGCGCCTGTCGATCTGGGACGGGGACACCAGGAGGCTTCCCATTCGCGCATCAAGTACAGCAGACGGATCGTGTAATGGAGATACGGGGGCGGGGCGAGAAGGCAGGAGGGAGACGGGGCAAACGGCAGCCTAGAGCCTGTCAGCTTCCCCGAAGGCACTATTTAATGCCCTCCAACATCAGCAGCAGACTACCAAACGAATCCGTGGCCACCGGATCTATGTGGCATCTCTCTGCAGACACTGGACCGTCATCAGAGGTGTAGCTAGAAGGCCCTTGGGTGTTAGGCTTAAAGTGTCCCGGGGCAGACGCCTGCCAACCTCACAGTGAGAGGACTTCTGTAGGGGGCTCGCAGATGCGTCCTACCGGAAAATGCACCGAAAGCACTGCGAAAAGAACCACGCACTCAGCGGGGCCACAGCTGGAGGTACCTCAAACTCAGCGGAGGGCACGGATGGAGGTACCTCAAACTCAGCAGAGGGCACGGCTGGCGTCACCTCGCACGTAGCAGATGGCACGGCTGGCGTCACCTCGTACGTACCTAGCAGAGGGCACGACTGGAGGTACCTCAAACTCAGTGGAGGGCACGTCTGGTGGTACCTCACACCATGCTGAGGGCACGACTGCTGGTACCTCACACCATGCTGATGGCACGTCTGGTGGTACCTCACACTGAGCGAAGGGCACGGCTGGAGGTACCTCACACTGAGCAGAGGGCACGGCTGGAGGTACCTCACACTGAGCAGAGGGCACGGCTGGAGGTACCTTACACTGAGCAGAGGGCACGGCTGGAGGTACCTTACACTGAGTAAAGGGCACGGCTGGAGGTACCTCACACTGAGCAGAGGGCACGGCTGGAGGTACCTTACACTGAGTAAAGGGCACAGCTGGAGGTACCCCACACTGAGCAGAGGGCACGGCTGGAGGTACCTCACACTGAGCAGAGGGCACGGCCGGGGTTACCTGACACTGAGGAGAGGGCACGGCTGGAGGTACCTCACACTGAGCAGAGGGCACAGCTGGAGGTACCCCACACCCTGCTGAGGGCACTAATAGAGACACTTCATTCTGAGGACAACACCGGAATAATCCTGCATGGAGGGCGTTGCTGGAAAAGCCATGTACACAATACATGTTTAAGTCAAACCATACAAACGTATTCCTGGGTTAAACTCACATAGGGACAACGCAGAGAAAAGAGCAACTGTCGCATTACCCAGAAAAACTCACGCGAGCAGAGCTGTTGGAAGCAGACGGATATCGGACCTCAAAAGGAACTCACAGAGGACACCGCCCCAGGACCCTTTGGGAGCACCGGTCGGGAGTGCACAAAGGGGGAGGGGCGATGTGGAAGGACGCTTACACAGATGGCGGATGAAGGTGTAACTATAGGCCTCCCCTCATTGATGGGAGAACGGGCGCCAGGGAGTATACAATCACTGGGGCGCTGGTGCAGAAGCTCACATGCCACAGCGGAGGGCAAACTGCGAGTGTTGCGGGAGAAGGCTCACAAAGAGACCACTTCTGTAGGACGCTTGCACCGAAGACGCTCCTCGAGGCCCCCACACCGAGGGCAGAGCTGATGGAAGCATCCATTTGAGGCAGCGTTGGAGGGCACGAGCCAAGAGAGGACTCTTGCTACTGGTGGCAACTGAATGAAGGCCCTGCTTGAGGAATCACGCCCGAGGGCACTTCTGTAGGAGGTCCCACTAAGGGCTGTGGTTAAGAAGAATCCACTGAGGGCATTGATGGAGGGCACATGCCAAGAGAGCACGCTTGGAGGGAGCTTGCACTAAAAAACAGCCAGGAGAAGCATACGCCGTGCTGCAGGTGGAAACTGAATGGGAGCTCTGCTTGAGTAAGCACTCCGAGGGCACTTCTGGAGGAAGCTCACCCCGAGAGCACTACTGCAGGAAGCTCAGCCCGAGGGCACTTCTGGAGGAAGCACACCCCGAGGGCACTTCTGCAGGAAGCTCACCCCGAGGGCACTTCTGGAGGAAGCTTACTCCGAGGGCACTTCTGCAGGAAGCTCACCCCGAGGGCACTTCTGGAGGAAGCTTACTCCGAGGGCACTTCTGGAGGAAGCTCACCCCGAGGGCACTTCTGGAGGAAGCTCACCCCGAGGGCTCTTCTGGAGGAAGCTCACCCCGAGGGCACTTCTGGAGGAAGCTCACCCCGAGGGCACTTCTGGAGGAAGCTAACTCCGAGGGCACTTCTGCAGGAAGCTCACCCCGAGGGCACTTCTGGAGGAAGCTTACTCAGAGGTCGCTAATGAAGGAAGTATCCAGCAAGGGCACTTCCTGAGGAAGTTCTCATCGAGGGCACCTTTGAGGGCAGGGCTGGAGGAGGGCACATGCAAAGAGAGCACTATTGTAGGGAGATTGCACTGAGAACACTAGTGAAAGAAGCATACACAGTGCTGCTGGTGGAAACTCCGAATGAGGGCTCTGCTGAAAATGCCCACCCTAAGGGCACCTCTAGAGGAAGCTTACACTGAGGTTACTGCTGGATGTTGCTCAGAATGAGACAACTCCTGTAGGATGATTGCACTGAGGACACTACTGTATGACGCTCACACTGAGGACACTGCTGAAAAAGGTATACACAGAGAGCACTGCTGGAGGAAGTGAAGAACAAGGGAACTGCTAAGGGAATCACCCACCGTGGGTACTGCTAGTGAGCACACACAGGGCAGTGCTAAAGAAACCTCGTATGAACAGCAAAGTTCAAAAATACAAGCAATGTAATAGGGGTTCAAACAGGCCGAAATCAAGGAAGGGCATTGCGCTCAATACCACCTGGTTTGCATTAAAACCATCTATAATAGTGGTCTAGTGAGCTGCTCACATCCATGGACACTCGTGTCATGGTACTAATACATGTTGGCACACTTCTGGAGGAAATGTACACAGAGGGTACTTATGTAGGGAGCTTACACTGCTGGATAATGTATATATTGGTAGAACTACTGGAAGATGCACTGCTGAGGGCACAGATTAAATACATGCCTATTTATGGTATTTGTAGTGCACTTTTTTGTATTGTCATCTCCAACCTTTTCGTACAAATGCTGATGGTTATGACTCTGATAGTGCACTGGAGTCTGCTGTCCTGACCCCAGCGCCTGGGCTCTGCCAAAACTGGTATGTTCGACTTGGTAATCCCAAATTGGCAAATGCCTTACCCCCTTATAAGTCTATAATATATGTTACCAGGGATACCCAGGGCATAGGTGGTAAAGGGGTCCCCCAGGCTGCAGCAGGGTTTTCTGCCACCCTGGGTGAGCCATGTAAACTACTGACAGCAAGCCTGCCTTTGCAGGCTGCTTGGGCAGTTCAAATTGCTCGAACTCGCCTGTGCCCTCACAATGTGCGGCGCAGTCAATACCCTATCTTTAATTTATGTCAGGCATCCCTGAGGAAGGCCTCCTCAGTCCAGGAGGCAGGGTACATTATATTAAAGATATGGGCATATGAATGCAAGCCTATGTGTCCTTAGAGTGGCGTTCCCCATTTGACACTACTGTAAGTGTTAGCTGTCCATAGGATAACATGGGCTGCCAACCGGCCACCCTCGAGACTGGCAGCTCCATTATGGTACCACTAAAATATGTCATGTTTGTTATCAAACAACGAGCCCCCCCATATGATTCTCATGTCCTGCGTGTCATGGCATGCACCCAGGTGGCACTTTAGTGGTTGCCCGCCTGGTTGCCCCACCTTCATTGGGCTCTGGCTGACCAGCCCACGCTTTCCCGCACCTGCTGCTGCAAAGACAGGATTCTGACCTCCTGCCAGGTGGTGTGTGATCACTCCTAGGAGTCAGGTACAAAGGCTTAGGTAGGAAGGAGGTCACACCACCATCCTCCCAAGCAGGCTAGTGAATTGGCACATCAAGGCAGTGAGCTTCCAAGGTTGTCCCACTGTGAGGGCACAGCCCTCCGCTTGCCCCCTGCATACTTGCACCCAGGCAAGCTGCAAAATCTGATATGCAGGAGGTGTACACCTCCATAAAGGCTGGCCGTACCTTCAGGATGAACAGCTTAATATATATACCAAAAATAGAATTCTGCCATATTTAGGAGGGCAGCAATAATGGGTTCTGGGTGGAAAAGGTGACTTGCATCACCGGATGTGGTCGCCTCAGGGGGAATTAGCTGCAGGGTCTTGCTGCCCATTGGCTCCTTGCTTCCACACCCCTAAGTCTTGGATTTAGGTAATGCTCCCTGACACCAGAACTCAGATCTGAACAACTTACTTCAAAGGACCAACAGAAGATCTGTTTTGTTGACAACATGACTTTGCCCACAGCACAAAGCAAAAGATGGATACTTTGCCCCTGAGGCAACAGACTTGGGGCAGATTTACAAGCTCCTTGCACCACTTTTGCATCATTTTTCCCATGTTAAAAGTAACACAAAGGTGGCACAAGGGGCTTGTAAATCTGCCCCTTGGAATTGAGTGAATAGCCCTCATCCTTGGCTAAAACTCAACACTCCCAAAAGAGAGGGACTCTTGTGCAAGCCTGAAGCACCCTCAGTCTTCCATAGACTAGTGGCACTAGTCTCCGGCAAACTGAAGGTAAAAACACTCGCCGGTTCCAGGTAATTGCTGGCCATGGGGCCCTTAGTCCCTCTGTAGGATCACTCAAATCTAGGTGGTTCAGTGCATTGTGGTAGTTGTAGTCCAGCTTGTCCTGAAGTATCAGGCTTCTACTTTACTGCCCCGGACCTAGCAAAGTTCCAGAAGCTTTTTGCTGTGCTTAGCGCTGCCAAAGCTTATTTGTCACCAATGCAGTAACCATCCTGCACACTCGATGCTGCATCTACAGGGAACGCTGTGCAACCACACATCAGCAGCTGTGTATTCTTGCATTCTCTTTCTTGCAGCACCATGTAAGCTGTAAACAGCACCACCCACAGCTCCCGCTCTGCACCAAGGACAGCCAGAACAACTCTGCACTTGGACCCCATGGGCTTGGTAAAATTGATTTGACTGTTATCCCCTGATCCTGGGGCCTGCATGACCATAACCCTGTAAGGTTTCCACGTAACTCGACCTGCAAGTGACCGATTGTGACTAGTGGATTTTTGCATTGATTTAATGTTATTTTGTCTTATGTTTTTTACTGCACTGATTCAATATTGCTTTTGGAAAAGGGGGGTGGTGATGGACAGAGTTTCTGAATGATGCAGAATACTCTTACCAAGTCAAGAGATCATGGTTTTAATCCATCACCGTTTTTTAGCTCAATGCACCATCCCAGCTCAGAACCTGGCTATATGCAAATTAGTCTGTTCCTGTCAATATTGCTTCATAAATCTAAAACTCTGGTTATTTGTATGCTATTCTGTTTGTTTTAGTGTCTAAAGTAAGATACAAATTCACTCTATTTTTATAAATTGGTGTCAGATTTCTCTGAAGTCGAATCAATGACTTATCTTCCATGATGGTACTCTGAAATGCTTACCACATGTTCCTCTAGTAAAGCCTGACTGCTCTTTGACACTCTACCAGGACTGAGATAAGAATTTACTAGTGTGAAACCAAGCACATCTAAGGGGTATTGTGATAATATTACATGGTAAGTATAACCAGACATACCCCATAATATTCCACTTTCCCACAGTACTGCTAGAAGGAGTTCTCACAGTGGGGATTCCCAAAGGCAGCTCTCACCACTCAGGACATACATGGAAGGAGCTCTCACGGAGGTCACTCCTGGGGGGAGGGAGATCTCACACAGGTCACTGCTAGAGGGCACTCCTACAGAGGGTACTACTGGAGGAAGCTTTTACACAGGGCACTATTGGTGCACCCTCTCAACGAGGGCACTGCTGGATGGAGCACTCACAAAGGGTACTCCTAAAAGGAAATCTCACAGAGGGAACTTATGAAGTATATGTTCACACAAGGCACTGCCAGAGGAAACGCTCAGAGATGAAACTCCCAAAGGAAGCAGCCACACAGGGCATTCCTTGAAGGAGTTCTTACTGAAGTCTCTGATGGAGAATGTTCTCACAAACGGCACTCTTGGAGGGAGGTCTCACAGATGGCATTCCCATAGAAAGTTCCTTCGGAGCGCACTATAGGGCACTATTTACCAAAGTCCCCGCTGATGTTACTGCTAGCAAGAACACTAATGGTAGAGTGAGAGGTAGGTCACAGAGAATAATACTGGAATAAACATAAGCCAAGAGGACTGCTGGATGAAGCTTAAATAGAGAGGAAGCTCACACAGGGCAACCAGCTGTGGTAAGCTCTCTGCTACAGCAGTGATCAAGGATCTTCCTACTGAACGCAAAGTTAAAAGAAGACTTATCTGTGGCAGAAAGAGTGTGCAAGCATGTTGTGTGTGGATGAGCAGCAGTCAGGCAAGGGTTAGTCTCAAGATTGGCTCAGATTGTATGGATGAAGAGAGAGAACGGGAGACTACACATCGGAAGGAGCTTGTCTTAAAGCAGGGGCCAAAACAATTCCCAGGTTATGGATTTTAGACTCTGTTCACCGAATCACTTTTATAATTCTGATGCCCAGAAAGCAGTTTGCTGAACAGTATTGAAATAAAAAATGCTTGAATCCTCCACGTGTTGCCAAGGCTAAGGCAAGCTTACACTTAAAACACTCCAATAGGTGACATGCTAAGGGCATTTATTGCAGAAGGAAGCTTGTGCAATACTGGAAGAAGCGTGCACTAAGGGCACTGCCGGAGGAGGTTCACACTGGCAGGACTGTGGAAGTGCAACCTGAGCGCCCTACTCGGGAAAGCTCCCATTCAGCACACTGCTGAAGTAAACTCACATTGAGCTCGCTGGTGGAGGTAATTCACTTCTAGAACAGAGTTGAAGTATGTTCACAGACTGCACTGATGCTCGAGAGAGCTCACTCAAATGACAATACTGAAGGCCACACTGATGATACTGCAGGAAAATCCTTGCTGTAAGGATGTCGGTAGGGGAAAATTACAATTCATTAGTCAAGGATGCTGACACAGAGGGGAAAACAGAGGAAGCTCACACAGAGAACACAACTGGAGGACACATCAATAATTTTTGTAAGAAGATCATAAAGGGCTTTTTTGATAAAATTCATAACACAGGAACTAATGGAAGAAGATCATCCATCAAACACTCCTGGAGGAAAAGGGCATTTACTGGTCAATTACGATGGCAGGCGGACTAGTGTCCGTCCCCCATCGTGATGACGACCGGAACCGTTCGCAATACATGCGGCGGTACCGCACACCAAATTAGGATGCGACCGCCACCATGGCGGTCGCATCTTGCATTTTAACATTGTGGCAGGTGCTGCTGACAGCAGCACCCACCGTGATGTAAAAAATGCATGTTGCGCATTTCAGTGCACTAAGTGGGAGGCACCACACTTAGTGCACTGAAATGTAGGGGGTACCATGGGTACCCCCCAGTGCACGTACACCTCCCCACAAGACTTGGGGACCCGCAACGGGCCCCCAAAAAGAACCTCTGCCAGCCTTTTCATGACAGTTTGGCCGTCATAGAAAGGCTGGATTAAGCCTGCATCATAATCTGGTGGACGGTGCCTGTGAGGCACTGCCACCATTTTATGCATGCACACCATGCCGCCAGGCAATCGGTCCGATTGCCTGTGGTGGTTCCGTGGTGGACGGTCTTTGCGTCCGCCACGGTCGCAGTGTGGAGCTGCCCATCATCCTAATCTGGCAGGCGGCCAATCCACGTTTGATGGTGGACGGATCACCACGGCATGGCTGTTGGTGGCGGTCCTTCCAGCATCATAATGACCTCATTAGTGCACTTCTGTAGGAGGCTTGAGTACAGGGTATTTATAGCATCCACCGCACATTAGGAAGAAGTTCACATTGAGAGTACTCAGGGAAGAATGTAATACTAAGGGCACACTGATGGCATTATTCAAAATAAACAAAGGGGCACCACTGGTGAAGATCACACACAGGATACAAAGGCCACTCTGAGTGTAATGTTGGATGTAGAACACACAGAGTGAACTGCTGGAGATCGCACCAATGGCATAGATTAATGAATTTGACTAAGAAGACAACACAATATGTGGGAAAAAAACTTATAAGAAAAAAAAACTAATATGGCAAATCCCAAGTGAATAATGTTAAAACAATATTTGAGTGATAATAAGAAAAAAACGAGAAGTGTGCAGTAAAGTAATATTTCAAAACCTAAGTAGCAGTGTGGCATCAAATAAATACAAGCCTGACTTGAAATTAGGTGAGGGTAAGAGTTATAAATAGTGTTAGAGTAAGGGCCATAGTTTGGTTGTAGGTAAGTATGGATGTAGAGTAGTATAAAGGTACATATTGATGCAATTTCCTCGTCATTAAAGTGTGGGAATGGAGGAACCCCAAAAATCTTACACCTTACAAAGACACCTCCACAAGCACCCACGGATGAGTGAATAGGGGATGTTGTTAATCCACAGTTTTATGAGGTACACTATTGCATATCAAAAATGCAGTCACTTAAGTACGGACAGGCTCAGTAAGTGAGTTCTCAGGCAAAATTTGAACTTTTAAATGATTTATTACAACAATTCAAAGGGGTACAATACAGAAATGCTAAAGTGCAGATAAATAAACCCATTGCCATGAAGGCTGTTAGCAATAGAGTAAACAGAATAATTGTCAAAATCCAAAAAAGTATAATTCCCAAATGAGAAGTAATATTAGAAAGGCATCTGACAATATCCATTGTAGAATTGGAAAGGTCACTGGCTTACTACCAATTAAGAGCATTTATAAACAAAGTCTTCTCATGGAATATAACAGAAACTGCATATTCTCTACAGTATGCGCAAAAGAATACAATTTCAGCTAATCAGAGCACAGACGTAATTTGCATTATACTATTTTACTAACTAAGTACTATCCCACTATATGTGCATTAATTCAGCCCCCTCTATGCTGATGTCATCCGGAGATGGCAGAAATAACGAGTTGCAAAACAACAGAGAACTATTGTGAATTAAAGCATTGCAGCGAGCAGGCAGAAGAAACCTCGACGATTAACCATTAAATGCTGAAAAGACTCATCTGTGAACAATGTCAATTTGAAACAAACATGACTTTGGTTGACTGTTCACAGCATAAATAATAAACAGTGAAAGTGCAGGGTGATATATCTATTTTGAACAAGATGACATAGAGTCCTAGCTGAGGGCTAGTTAGCATAAGCCAAGAAAATGCACTTTACAAGTCATATCAAAATAATTTGAAAGGCATCATCAAATACATGTACACATGTGAATAAGAGTCCGGATATCCAGATTATTCTCATTGTTAATAATACACAATTCAATAAATGCAAAAAAAGTATACAAAAGGCATCCTTCATTTTAGGCTTGCCCATAATGGCAATCAGCTGCACATGGAGTATTTTGCATATTTATTTATTTAATTATATAGTAGTCGTATTCCTTTCATTTTCTTACACACTGACAAAAAGCTCAAACCTTTTTCATGACTGCAGGACAGGACATAGAAGGCACTTTGAGGGTATGCTGGAGAAAATCTACTTTGAGGATACTAGTGGAAGACTCAGAAAGATCACTGCTGAAGGAAGGTCATACTGAGGACTTTGATGTTTAATGTAACAGGTTGTATCCTTGTGAATACAAAAATATTAAATACAATTTTTTTTAAAATCCTGGCACAGACGTAGGGGGCATAATGTTCCTGTAATGTTCCTGTAGTCTAAAGGATGGAGCTAAGGTAACAAATCAATTTTAACAGTTGTCCAATTGTTCACTGCACACAATGGACATTGACTTTTATACAAGGAGAACAAGCTTCCAAAACTAGACACTGTTACTTTTACAGAGCTGCTATTATATGGGTCATCTTTCAGCATGAAACGATTGCTAACCGTGCCACCAGGCATTTTATTATCACTTTACATCCTTTTCAAGGACAAAAATATATTTGCCAATTTTTATCTCATGTCAATAGTATTGAAATCAATTTTGTTGCATAAACAATTAACTTTTTTACTTTATTTTTTAAGTCTTCTAAGCCACAATAATCAAATAATCTTATTGCCAGTGCACTTGAGACATAGGTTGCAATGATTTAACATGAAAGAGAAAAACAGAAAAAAATATTCTGAAAGCATACCAACTAAAAACTTTTAAAGTGAGAGCAAAAGTGATGCCTCACGATGCAGGTAAAAACTGAGAGTTGCTGGGGTCCTTGAAAATATATCAAAAACGTAAATTATTTTGAATACAATTATGCAGACTTTCCTTCCGAATACTGACCAAAACTATTGACATCTACTATCTAAAACATTTATCCTACACTGATTAGAATTGATCCATGTGCGAAATCCATCTATTTTGCCCTGATCACCCCCATTTTCTGACGGATGCTGGTGGTTACTGACTTTGATTGGGCCCTGGGCCCTTGTAACCAGTGCTCTGTTTAAAAGATATATGATAATTAGGTGTAATTATAATTGATATGACAACCTACCTGTGAGCCCCTTTTATATGGTAGGGTGTGCAGGTTTAAAGGCCTAGCAGATTTAATGCACTTAAGTGTGCACTGCCTTGTTGGCTGCTGTCATTTTAAATGGTAACCCAGCGTTGCAAGCTGCTTTTAAAATAAAACTGTTTCCACATTTTATTTTGGAATTAAATGTACTTCCAAAGTCTTAAATAACCTTATGTTTACATATAAGCCACTCCTAAGGTCTACCCTAGGTGCCTCCAGGGTAGGGTGCTATGTTAACATAAACTGGGACATTATACAATATGTTTTTACTGCATTCACTCCATAGGCTAACATGGGAAGACATTCTTAAGCTTTAATAAAGTCTAAAAATTGACAGGAGTGAGCTAAAATAATAATTCAAAGTGTTTAAAAAATAGTTAGAATACATCCAACAACTTGCCACGGTTGGGTTAATTATATAACTCTGATGTGCCTCTAGAGCAGCCTCTCCTCATTGGCCAGCTGTTGACAGGCTGAGCAAACTGCTCTGATGAGGTGTGAAGTGGCCTGAAAGTAAACAAAGGGAAATCTGGTGGGAAGAGATCTGCAGGCTGCAGAGCAAAAGGCAGGAAGGGGGCTGGACAGCCTAATTGGTGTTCAAAAAGGGAAACACACTTAGGATAGGGCGCAAGCCCACCCCACTTCCTACGCCGCCAGTCAGATGAAAGCCCCTGTAATTAAATTAGCAGAGGGACTTAAAGGGGAGTATTAGAGAAAGTTAGCAACACCTATAGATTGATTTAGCCAGTCCTTAAGCACCAGGAGAGATTTTCTACATTTTGGTTTTTAAAGAACAGTGCGCTGTGGGACAAAAATATGCCACACTTCAGGGGAATTGGTCATCATTGAGGGTGGCACCGTTCACCCCATTGGTCAGGGGTGCCTCCCGATTTGCCAGTCCAGAAACCTGGCTACATATATGAGAGCTGCCCGGCAGCTGAGATCCTTGTCTGAAAGCAACAAGAAGACGAACCACTGCTCTGCTGAAAACTTTGCCTGCACCAAGAGGACTGCTCTCAGAAGGACTGCACCTGCTGCATACTTTGTGTTTAATCAAAAGAAGATCATTGCCTGACTAAAAATTTGAGGAATGGACTCCCTGAAAGCAACAGGTTAAAAGAGATGCACATGCGTTATCTCCACCAAGGAGAGCCCAGCTGGACAGCCTTAGTGGACTTGGATTTGGCCAGGTGCATCTTGGGACTTGTAATCCCAACTTCCCAAGAAGCAACTCAGAGATTTGGGAACCTTGGATTGATGTTGTGGACCCTTCAAGAGCCCCGAATAAAAACATTCTAGAGGAAGGCCCAGAAGTTTGGAATAATTTTGAGAATTTTTGTCAAAAGCTCCATAAGTTGACTGACCCATCATAGAGAGTCAAGCCGGTGACATCAATCTGCGACTTGGCCTGAGACTTCCATGAGTTTCCCAATGTATCACGGTGAGCCAAGCCACTGTCAAAGTGCAAGGCAGCCTGATTAAGAGACACGCTTGACAGTGAGAGAAAAAGCTCCAAAAGAGTGACTAAGTCAGAAGGTAAAATTTGACTGGGTCCTATTGCACTTTATACCTGACCATCGCAGTCGGCCTAAAATTTTGACTTTGTGACATTCACATGCGACTGGATGTCCCTAGTTGGTGCCTTTGGCTTTTAAGTACAAGAAAGTAGTTAATCTTTAAAAATACAGAGACACTTTTTTGCCATAGCGCTGCTGTAACTCTCTCTGCCCTTTCACGTTACTGCTCGCGGAACCCGCTGCGCGGGTCCCGCTTCGTGTGTGGGCTGCCTTCATCACTACCGGCGAAACCTGCTTCTGGAGTTCTTTGTCAGAGGCAGTGACTGTGAGTGCTTGTGCAGGACTGCGAGCGAGTGCGGGCGCAGGACTCCAAGTCCCAGGAGCGCCCGCCAGACCCAATTGGAAGCACCTGGGCTGCTCTCCCTGCATGCTCCGCCCCACCAACTTGCTTTAAGAACCTTTGCCCCTGGATATTTGCTGAGACACTTTTTTGCCATAGCGCTGCTGTAACTCTCTCTGCCCTTTCACGTTACTGCTCGCGGAACCCGCTGCGCGGGTCCCGCTTCGTGTGTGGGCTGCCTTCATCACTACCGGCGAAGCCTGCTTCTGGAGCTCTTTGTCAGAGGCAGTGACTGTGAGTGCTTGTGCAGGGCTGCGAGCGAGTGCGGGCGCAGGACTCCAAGTCCCAGGAGCGCCCGCCAGACCCAATTGGAAGCACCTGGGCCGCTCTCCCCGCATGCTCCGCCCCACCAACTTGCTTTAAGAACCTTTGCCCCTGGATATTTGCTGAGACACTTTTTTGCCATAGCGCTGCTGTAACTCTCTCTGCCCTTTCACGTTACTGCTTGCGGAACCTGCTGCGTGGGTCCCGCTTCGTGTGTGGGCTGCCTTCATCACTACCGGCGAAGCCTGCTTTTGGAGCTCTTTGTCAGAGGCAGTGACTGTGAGTGCTTGTGCAGGGCTGCGAGCGAGTGCGGGCGCAGGACTCCAAGTCCCAGGAGCGCCCGCCAGACCCAATTGGAAGCACCTGGGCTGCTCTCCCCGCATGCTCCACCCCACCAACTTGCTTTAAGAACCTTTGCCCCTGGATATTTGCTGAGACACTTTTTTGCCATAGCGCTGCTGTAACTCTCTCTGCCCTTTCACGTTACTGCTCGCGGAACCCGCTGCGCGGGTCCCGCTTCGTGTATGGGCTGCCTTCATCACTACCGGCGAAGCCTGCTTCTGGAGCTCTTTGTCAGAGGCAGTGACTGTGAGTGCTTGTGCAGGGCTGCGAGCGAGTGCGGGCGCAGGACTCCAAGTCCCAGGAGCGCCCGCCAGACCCAATTGGAAGCACCTGGGCCGCTCTCCCTGCATGCTCCGCCCCACCAACTTGCCTTAAGAACCTTTGCCCCTGGATATTTGCTGAGACACTTTTTTGCCATAGCGCTGCTGTAACTCTCTCTGCCCTTTCACGTTACTGCTCGCGGAACCCGCTGCGCGGGTCCCGCTTCGTGTGTGGGCTGCCTTCATCACTACCGGCCAAGCCTGCTTCTGGAGCTCTTTGTCAGAGGCAGGGACTGTGAGTGCTTGTGCAGGGCTGCGAGCGAGTGCGGGCGCAGGACTCCAAGTCCCAGGAGCGCCCGCCAGACCCAATTGGAAGCACCTGGGCCGCTCTCCCCGCATGCTCCGCCCCACCAACTTGCTTTAAGAACCTTTGCCCCTGGATATTTGCTGAGACACTTTTTTGCCATAGCGCTGCTGTAACTCTCTCTGCCCTTTCACGTTACTGCTCGCGGAACCCGCTGCGCGGGTCCCGCTTCGTGTGTGGGCTGCCTTCATCACTACCGGCGAAGCCTGCTTCTGGAGCTCTTTGTCAGAGGCAGTGACTGTGAGTGCTTGTGCAGGGCTGCAAGCGAGTGCGGGCGCAGGACTCCAAGTCCCAGGAGCGCCCGCCAGACCCAATTGGAAGCACCTGGGCCGCTCTCCCTGCATGCTCCGCCCCTCTCACACCCATCATATAATTACAACCATCTAGCCCCGCTGCGCGGGAGCGACCGGGAGAAGCCCGGGACAAGGGCGGGCCCGTTCTAGCCCGTTACAGACCGGGCAAGACCGGACCGGGCCATCCCTCTTGGCTTGGCTATGTGGCTGTGTTAGACTGCCTATGTAACAGTCCTCTTCGCACATTTCAGCCCTGGGATTTTGTTAAACGATGTCTTCGCGTGAAAGTCGGAGCAGGGCTGCCAAAACTGTGAAAAAGGCTAAAGGGACCCTGGATGACTTTATCACAAGGACTAATACAAACATTGACATTGAGATCACTAAACTTCAGCATAGAGTGTCCTTGGAGCTGGAGGCAGCTAGAAGACTGTCCTCAGACCTCGCGCAGGGTAAAAAATCTTCTTTAGGTAGCATTGCTTTAGCTAAGACTCCCGAGCGTTCTACTGGCCCCACACCCATTATTGTATTGGCCGAAGTGCATTCCGCTTCTGATGAAACAGCTATTTCTGCTGATGCCATATTGGATTTAACTCATCAAACAGTCAATAGTAAATTATTTGAAAACTCTACCAAAGTGGATATATTGTTGGAGGATGTCCAAGGGGAGAAAGTCTCAGGGAAAGAAGAGACCAAGAGTAACCAGGTTCAAATGAAGTTAAAGCCTAAACATAAAAGAAAACGTAACGCCATGTCAGTGTACGCTAGGAAAAAGGCTAAAGTGGCTAAAAGCCAGTGTTTTATAGGGGGGGTTATGCAACTAGGGAGCGTAATTAGCATGCCACATCAGACGCTCTCAACTATGCAAATGTCTAATAATAGTGACAAAATGGAAGCGTCAAATTTAGATACAGTAGACGGGCCTCCTGTTACTGGAGATGAGAAAATCATCACACCTGGTGTAGAGTCAGAGGGGGGCAAAGAAGAGTTTTTGAAAATTGTGTGGGAGACATTAAAGAAACTTCTTAGATCGTTGGAAGTTAGGTTAACTTGTATTGAAAACCAGCTCCTTGAGGTGGAGAAAAGTATCATCACCCTGTCCAGTTTAAGCCTAGGTGGCAGTGAGCTACAAAGCTCTGATGTAGTTGCAAGCCCTACACTGGCCCCTATTGCGACTCCCTTGGTACCACCGAAAATAAATCCCTCTACCAAACAACATTCGAAGAAGGACGTACTAAATGTAAATAACCAGTTTGTGAGTGCCGTTGATACTTCTATTGCAACCTCCTTGGTTCCATCTAAAGGAAAACCCGTTAATAAACCACTCTTGAAGGGTTCTGTATCAAACGTGAATACTCAAATAGTGAGTGTTGTTGATACTCATCCTCCTGTACTCACTGCTTCTGCTTCAAATGAGTCCTCGGTCCAGAGTACCTCTGCAAATAAAATTTATAATCACAACTACCATACACCTTACGTTAGTGATAACCTAAGGGGAGGATTTATAGATCTTCCGCCCGATGCAAGCCCTTTTGTAGTTGTACTTACTGGGGTCCCTGAATTAGTCAATGAACACGAGGAAACATTTTTGTCCTTGAAAAATAAGGTGATTTATTGGCTGAACGAAAACAAGCCAGTTCCCAATCATATGAAAAGTAGAATTCTTATGGTAAGAAGGGTGCCTTGGATTGGCCCCATAAATAAATCAACTTCGGGTGACTGTATTGTTGTTTCATTCGAGGAACCCCACACTGCCCAACATATATGTGCATGGAATACTTATGCAAGCACATCATCCATCGAAGCTAGACCCCTAACTTTCTTTTATCCCCCATTGAGGCGTACAAACTATGGGGGTAACTGGACTACGATCAATCATCATTCTAGGCGTGCTACCGAACTGGGTAGGCAGGGTAACCGCAATGTGTGGAATGGGGTCCCTACCTACAATAGGTTCAGCTGCTTAGATGGAGTTGATTGACTCGTGCCTTCGCTAAGCTGCATCACTTATTCCTATGGCACACATCACCCACCCTGTGATGAAAATACACCTATCAAATATGACAACAGCGAGGTAATATGGGCAAAGGGAGAGGGGGGTTATGACCATCGTAAAAATGGGGATGCCCTAGCTAAGAAGTGTATTCTAGCAGCAACCCCGTTGAACCCAGGAAAAGAAGAGGGTTGTTTGGGCGATGGAGCCGACAACGGGTTAGTGGGTCTGGCTCCTCAAATGGAACTGCACACTACTGATGGCACGTCGCAAGATAGTGTGATATCACCAGTGGCACCAACATTGGTCACTGCAAAGCCATCTTGTCCTGGTAGTGGGGCAAATCCATCACTGCTCTTAATCTCCTGGAATATTGCGTAGGTAAATAAAAAATTGAGGGACCCAGAGTGGGCTGATTATATTGACTCTAGTGACTTTTGCCTATTGCAAGAAACATGGGCAATAGATACACCTCATAGGATAGGGGTTAAAACATTTGGCATTGGGGCAGTTCAGTCCAATAGGGGTAGGCCTTCGGGGGGCCTCATTACATGGGTCAAAATTACATTGAAGATCAAGGCTGAAGTAATAAAGCAGGTTCACCTGACATCTTGGCCCTAAAACTTATAAACACGAATGGGGTAGAATGCTACATAATTAATGTTTATAATAGACCCTTAGCACACTCTAAAGATTATCCCACTCTTGAAATCCTGGACAGCTTTCTGAAAAGGGTGGTTGGTGATGTTGCAGTGATTTTGGGTGGTGATAGAAACTGTAATTTTGAACCCGTCCTAGGGCTTGCAGACGTTTTTGAAGACGAAGATCAAGCTAATAATATTCCTCAGCTTGAGACCACAAATTTCGTCAAATGTTCGGCTTTGGTTGTGCAATTGGTGAGGTTAACGGCAGATCATGGTCTCAGGGCGTGTAACGGTCGCCTTCCCTCTGACCTTTCAAAACAACCCACCTTTGTGAGGTCTGATATTAAAAGCAACTTGGACTTTATATTTGTTTCACTGAGCATCTGGAACCATATGGTTGATCTCGTGGTGGCAAATAGGGCTGAGAGTGATCATTATCCATTGGAATTGTCCATTGATGCAATTATGTTTAGCGAGCCCTCTTTAGTATCTGCCACCGAGGTTCCGTGTGATGTGGTACATGTCAGTAATAACAGACGTGCATTGAAATGGTCGCATATTCTCGCACATGGAAATGCTCTTGCAACTGTATATTCACTTTTTGATACAACCTTTGGGCCCATAGTTGGATACTCTTCCTCACCCAACTACTATGATCAATTCATTTCACTACACAAGATATTTTTTCAGGAGCTAAAAATATGTTTAACAAAAATGCCAAAAAAAAGCAGCAGAATGTAAGGATTGGGTGTCATGGTAAATTATGGTATGACCATTCATGTAGGTTGGCCAAGAGGGAGCTCTTGTTTGCTATCAAAAACAAAACGAAAGATGATGTCAAAGTTGCCAGGGAGACATATAAGCACATCCAAAGGACCTCAAAAAAGATATGGGAGGAGTCAAACTGGGCGGACATGCTGGCTGCTGCCAAATCTAAGGACAATGTTGGGTTCTGGAGGCTGGTCGCTAATGGGTGCCATGCAGGTAGAGCTGTGAAAGACGTCTTTTTAGACGAACTGACTTGGGTGACGCACTTCACAACTCTTTATAAACAATACGATAGTGGTTTTGATGAGACTCCATGGTCGCCACCCCCGATTGAGTGTCTTGATTTCTCAATTGGTGAAACCAAAAGGGCAATCGCTGAACTGAAAAGTAGCAAAGCTCCTGGCCCTGATAAAATACCGGGTGACCTGTATAAGCATGATATCGAAGTCTGGGCTCCATATATTAACCACTTGTTTAATTTTCTATCTAGCAATTGTCAGTTTCCAGATAGTTGGCGTGCTGCAGAAGTTGTTTTAATATTTAAAAAGGGTAGCAGGTTTGTTCCATCAAACTATAGACCAATTAGTTTGATGGACATCCTCCAAAAACTCTATGCAAAGCATTTACTATTTCGGATAAATGACTGGCTAGAGGAAAAAGCAATACTCACCAAACTTCAAGCCGGGTTCAGGGGCAAGGTCAGCACCATAGACCAGGTCTTCAGATTTTGTTGTATATATTGGAAATATGTACTCATTAGGAAGGGACACTTGTACGTCGCCTTCGTAGATTTGAGAGCGGCATTTGACCTCGTTCCTCGCAGCTTGCTTTGGAGGTCCCTAAGTGAAGTTGGATTGCCAGGGTGCCTCCTGGCTCAAATAGTTGAGCTGCATGCTAGGAATTACGCTAACATCAGATGGGGTCCAAATGGGGAATTGACGCGCAACATCCCCATAGAGCGTGGCGTCCGTCAAGGATGCGTTTTGGCCCCTACCTTATTTTCACTATGTGTTAATGATATCCCTGATCATTTGAACGGTTGTACAAGTGACTCACCACAACTTAATGGGGAAAGGGTGCCTGCGTTACTTTTCGCGGATGATACCATCTTGATATCCCAAACTAAGAAAGGTCTCCAGGCACTCTTGAACTCCTTTAGTATGTACTGTGTTAAGAAAGGATTAGAGATAAATGTTAACAAAACTAAGTGTATGGCATTGAATCCCTGTAGGCCGGATAGGGGGACCTTAAGTCTGGACGGCCAAGTGCTAGAAATAGTTGATAATATTTCCTATTTGGGGGTGGTGCTAGATTCAAACCTGACATGGAAGGCCCAAATCGAGAAAAGTAAGGTGTCTTATGCCCACAACGTTAAGCCAATTATTAGCAAACTAAATACCAGTACAAGCAAATGTGTGACTCCTGTGCTTGAGCTTTTTAAATTTAAAATTCAATCCGCTGCGCTCTATGGGGCTGAGATATGGGGGCCTTGGGCAAGGGATAGTTTTTATGGTCTGGATAATAAATTTATGAGATCCATTGTGAAGGTTCCCACTAGTACACCACTGACTCCTCTCCAATTTGATTTGAACTTCAAAAGAACTGACAACCATACTATCATTAGACCATTAATGGTTTGGGTAAGAATATGGTCTATTCCAGAACTGATTGATTATAGGAAAGGTCTTCAGGAGATATTGGGTCTAGATTCTCTACACTCTGTTTTATGGCTAAAACACATTAAAAAATGGTTTTCAATCCTGGACCTGTCTCAGCTATGGGAGAGTCCGGAAAGGCAACCGCATTATGCGAAATCTATGGTGAAACGAGCCTTCTGGTCCTTCATAACTAATCAGTTAGTAAATGGAAATAGAATTGGGTCTCTAACCCAAAATTTTTTAGGCTACAAAGATGAACCCTTTTTTGAGGTATTCCTAGATGAGATAGAGCCTCCCCTTGCGAAGTCCTTATTTTTGAAGTTCAGGTATGGGAATCTTATGACAAATTCTAACCTGGAACGTTGGTCCAAGACAAAATCGGAAAGGTACAACGCTACACAGGGGAAGTGTATAATGTGCTCAAGTTTTCACACGGAGGATGAGGTCCATTTACTGTTCTTTTGCCAAGCATATAGTAAAGCAAGAAAAAGGTAGATCAAACCCTTGTGTAACCTTCTAGGAATAAGCTCTTGTTCTATGGCATATAGAATTATTAAAACAAACACTTCCCAATCTATTGTTTTCAGCATTAGTAGATTTCTTTATTCTGTGAATATTGCTCGCAGGAAGACTGGTCAATTACTTTGATCTGTTAAACTTTTGTCGGCTTTTTAACGTTATAGTTGCTTTATACGATGATGGTGTATGATTTCCCCTCTAATTATGGTACATGTCTAGTCCTTAGATGTTATCTGTGATGAAGCTTTTGTGTTTTTTTATTGCATTTATGTATGTATTATCTTTGAGGATGTTTATAATGAATTCTGTAACCTATGGATAAGTTTTTAACTGTTTTTAGAATTGTATGCGTAAAAACGATACTGCTTGTCATTCTTATGTATGTATCTTTTATGGCTAACGCAGCCGAAATAAAGATAATAAAAGAAAGAAAAATACATATCTCCTTTTCCCTACATTCAATTTTTGTCATTTTGGAGATATATTTCCTATTTTTATAAATTGGTGTTGGATTTTAATTGTGTGCAGTGTCTTGCTCATTTAATGTTTTGGTGTTTTTAAATGATTTACACATCTGTATTCTTAGTTTAAGCCTGTCTGCTCACAGCCAAGATAAAAAGGATTCAGCAAGGATTAATTTATTGAGAACTTGACTGGACCTTATTTTTTATTGTGGTGTTATTACTAGTTTAAGGTACCCATCGGCACCAACTAATAAACCACCTACCAAAAATCCATCAAGACCAAGAAATATGTCTTGCCTTCTAACATCGATTGTCTATTTTGAAGATTTAAAGAAGGCATTTTTGGCAGAAAATGTTTTTATTTCATATAAAGGTGGCATTGTAAAAAGCAATGTATGAGTTATTTTATTAAACTGGGCGTCAACAGTTTCTTCATGGACTGAAGGGGCAAATCCACATAAAATTCGTACTTCTCTGTCGCTTCAAGGATGGCATCATCAATATTGATGTTGATGTACGCAATGATACGTGTAAGTACAAAAACAAAATCAAATCACTGTTGTTGAAATCTCATGTTATGACATCTCACCAACCCTGAATCAGAAATACGTGGTCAAGTAAGCTCTGCGACCTAGGCCTGAGGCTACTGATTGACAGATCACAGGTGGGATGGCTTATAGGTGGGGTGGCTTGTAACCAGCAGGACAAAGCGTGAACAGTAAAAACCCAGATTAGTCCCACAGATGGGCAGTGCCACCACACTGATACTGAGAGATTGTCCGCAATAAAACGCACAAGGCTGGAGGGGCGTGCGTTCCCAAAACACCATGAAGTTAAATGCCACATGAAGTTAGGAACACTAAGCCAATCAGAACACAGCACACACTACACACACAGTGATCCCACGCTCCCCATAATGGATATCTGGACATGTTACCCACTGACCCTCATTGTGTCCATGCAAGGTTGAGACCCACCTGCATTTGTCATCAGGTGGGAGCAATTTATGAATTAACGACAAGACCCACATTCCACTCCAGAAACAGGATCTATGAATTGTTTTATGATGCTTCAAGAAATGTATAAAAAGATATTCAAAACAATTGTAATTTAAGGCAGTCCTCTGACCCATTTCTGTACTCCGCACTCCCGGCCATAGTGTTTGATTACAGCTACTGGTACTGCATTACCAAACACCTCTTTTCTCTGTTTTTTCAAGGTATATTCATATTTGAGCAACATTTTAATGAGCCAGCCAGATGAGATTGGTGCTTCGAACCCGACTGCAGCTGAAGGAAAGTAGCCTGCTCTGCACAGCAAGGAAGGTGAGCAGACGCCGCAATTGATTGAAACCCCTGCTGAACCCGTGTGGCAGAGGTCTGTCCTAAAGCTGCCATCAAGTGGGTAAGAGACTACATCTGATTCTTAATCCTCAGCATTTGGCATATGGCAAATTAGGAAGAAGCGCAAAAATGTAACCTGAGTGCCCTGACACTGACAAAATCTGACACATTGCAAACTTCATGAGTCTGAACTGAGCAGTTGCAAGGCGGCCTCAGAGGCGATCCCACGGAGGTTACCTTTCTTCGATAATCAGCAGGCTAGTAATGGTGAATATTAGTTCAACAGCTGGGCATTACAGAGATGGTACCCTGGGCCCTGAGTGTGATACAGGGTCCCCGCTTGCACCTTTTAGCGTGATACAGATGGCACACTTGTTCTTGGGTGTAATACAGGGGTGAGGCCTTATTGCTTGGACCGCTGGGCGTGATAGAGATGGTACACTTAAGCCCACGGAGTGAGATAGGGATGGCCACCTTGATCTAATATATTAGTCAAAAAGGTTTTTTTCAGTGCTATTGGTTTCTTAACACAGTTGGTATCTGAAATAATTGAGAGCTGTTATTCACTTGGATCACTGGGCGTGACACAGATTGGAACGCATGACCCCCGGGTGTGTTATAGGGTGAAATTCAGATGACAGGAAAAATGTGGACCATAGAGATGAGGTGTAACTTGAGCTTGGCCAAGGAGAGTCCGTGGTTGTCAAGTAGCTTCGCATTTTAATAAAAACTGTTGTTTTCTTTGTGTCGGAGCCGATATTAACAGACTATCATGCTCACTTGATTCGGTGCACCATGCAAAGCCTACCCTCATCATCAGGTAGCATGTGCTAAGGTATTGTTTGACGAATTCATCATTTTGTTTCTGTCAGTTTATTCTCTTCTCTTTCTTTCTTTAGTATTGTTAAAAACGGACACATTCTCGATGTTGTGGTGCTGGTAAATTGTTGCAATTCAATGTCTTGGCTAGAGTCTTGTATTTTGTTCATGACTTAGTGTGCTTATGAAGTATCCCCTAATTTGCACAGTAGTTTTTCCATACCTGCTGTTTTTCTGCTGAATTTGCACGTTTTGAACTAACCTTTGAACTAACCATTGCACTTTCTTTGAGGTTATGAACCTTTGTATGCATTTTTTGTTGTTGTGTTTTATTGTAAAGTCATACTTTATGCCCTGTGCAACCCCATTTTTTGCAGAAGGATACTGGTGATAACTGACTCTGACTGTGCCCTGGGCTCTGTTCGATGTTGCAAACATACACATGCATTAGGGTACACTATGCGTTAGGGTACACCAATAATTGGCATGACCTACCCTATAAGTCCCCAGCAGATAATAGGGCAGGGGAATTGAAACTACCTATAACACCCTAGTACATGATAGGGCATGGGAGGTCAGAGGCCAGAAGACTTTGTTGCACTTGCATGTGTGCACTGCCTAGGGCCTGAGGTCCTTTTATATTTAGTGCTGCTCTGCAACACAGCTGTTAAATTTAAATTGTCCCCAAGCTCGACTTTGGTGGTAGGGGGACTTAAAAAGTGATAATCTACATTATGTTTACATATTAGGTACCCTCAGGTGTCCCAGGGGTGGGAAGTCATTTAATTATAAGCAAGTTCCTTATGAAAGATGTGTTACATGCCCTGGGGACAGATAAAGTGCACATTTCAATGTTCCCATTGTTGTAAAGTACCTCCCAAAATCTACTTTGGTACTATGAACACTATTATGCTTGCATATTCAGGATCCTCACGGTCTGCCATAGGTGTCCCAGGGGGAGGAGGTAATGTAACTGTAACTAGGGCCTCTATCAAAGATGTTTTATATCCCTATTATGGAGACATTTCAGTTTCTCCGTTATCGATACCTAGCCACATCGGATAACATTGCAATCGTTTATGAGCACATGAATATTGCTAGGAACTGAAAAATATCATTCAAAGACATAGAAGAAGAATATTGATAAAGCAAGCAATATGCCATTGCTGATTTTATCTCAAATTGTACAGACAATAAGTTATAAGACTTCCTTGCCTATAAGTCAAAATTCATCCTTGCTGCAGTATTCCCTAATTGGTCAGAGTTAACAGGTTTAGCCAGGCTGCTTTGATAAAGTGATAAGTGGCTCATCAGGGGAGAGGCTATCTGCTGGAGAGGGATCTGCTACACAGGAATGCCAGAGCAGGGGGGAGGGTTCGTAGAGCATGAGGGTTCAAAGGAAGAAAAGGACAGGCAGGGTATGCCAGGTGTGGTATCCTGCTCTTCTTCTTGATAGTTAGTCCTTTCTTTGTATTCTGTGCCGTGCTGCTCAGCCATTGTATGAATCATGTCCTAGAATGTTCCTGTGTGTTTGGTTGAGTGGCATGTCAGTTGGAGTGTGTTGGCTGAGCAGCTGGGATGCTGCTTCTGGTGGGGCTGCTGCTACTTCTACTACCTTGTAACCTACTATTCCTGTAACCCAAGACGCCTACTTTATTCTGAAGAATAAACTACCTTTTGGAATTCCCCATCTTGTATGCCTAACCTCAATCTTATGTTATTTCACTGGCCATGAGTGGAAAACAGATCTACAGTGGAGAAAAGGCCACTTCTGAAACTTGAAAAGGATTCATGATTGCTGCAACAGGGGAAGAGAGACATTACGTAAAGAGTACGTTTAAGAGAGCCTATTTTAAGCCTGCTAAGAGGAAATGAGCCTGGGAGCTCCACCGGTGTCTATTTCCATCAGACAGCCTTAGCTCAGAGCACTTAAATAGGAGCTGCTGAGCTAGTATTGCTTTGGTTCCAGCGAGATCTTGTAATGGCAGTACTGTTTCTAATTGAGCCTGCAGGTCCCTGTGCCAACTTTTACAGCGAGATGACAGTGAGTACTTTGGATCTAGTGTGCTTCAACCTGCAGTTTGGTACGTGTCAGCTGCTTCATCTTGGGAACTGAAATGGATGTTTCTACAAACGAGTGTTCATTAGAAACAGTGGGCTTCCTACTTTAACACATTTGAGTGGTGGATTACTAGGACCTTCTACCTGATTGCTGCTGGTATTACGAAAGGAAACCCTACTCAATAATACACATGTGGACGTACTACAACTTTATTGTTAAAATTGTTTCAGGAACCTTTGACCCGTGAGTACTGTTTTCATTTTGAGGAGCGCTACAGGGAGTAGTAGAGCAAGCTTTTAAAACTGTTATGCTCTACTTAAGGCAGTGTGAGCCTTTTGATAAAAATCTGCCTCACCTATTTGCTTCTTAGTGTGACATTTAAAGTCATTGTTAATTCCTGAGCTTGAGCACTCCTCACTCTATGTGACACGAGGTGTCCTAACCTCGATGATGCTTTACCTCACAGAAGCCATTGCCTGAATTGTAGCAATGTCCACGCAGTGTGAGAGACAGCGTCAGACAGACGCGTCTCTTCCTAAATACGCAGATTCTCACGCAACGCGCGTGAAAATGGACATGGAAGTAAGACTTCCGACGTGCTGCTGTGTGTTACCTAACAGAAGCCATTACAAGTAAACGGGTAACCCGTTATAAATCTGTGGACCTGGGTAACATTCAATATAGAAGAACAGTGGTCCTCAAACCAATCGTTAAGTTCGCAGAATTAATCTACAATTGACGTTTTTTAAGCAACAGTGAAGGATATTGGATTCCTGCAACCAACCTACACAGAGGGCAACAGAACCAGCACGGTTAATCATGGCCTGTTGTCCGTCCTAGAAACCCAAATGTGAGTATGACTGGGGTACTTGCCTGATTGTAGTCAGTAGAGGCCTTTAGCTCGAAGGGCGGCTGTTTAGGAACAGGCCTGGTCCTTAATTAGGTTACAGCACCATAAAAAGGAGGGGCCTGCTATTTGCAAGGACAAGGAAAACCCCGTAAGAGATGTGTGCCATTACGCCTGCTCACCTGAATTGCAGCAATGTCCACGCGATGTGAGAGACAGCGTCAGACAGACGCGCCTCTTCCTAAATATGCAGATTCTCACGCAACGCGCGTGAAAATGGACATGGAAGTAAGACTTCCGACGTGCTACTGTGTGTTACCTCACAGAAGCCATTACAAGTAAGGGGTAGGTAACCCGTTACAAGTCTGCGGACCTGGGTAACATTCAATATAGAAGAACAGTGGCCCTCAAACCAATCGTTAAGTTCGCAGAATTAATCTACAATTGACGTTTTTTAAGCAAGGAAAAAATTAAATTCATGCTCCTCATAATTCATAGTACTTCAACATGAACATTTTCAAAATATGCATTAAAAAGGATGTGCAGAGTATAAGTTTAGTATGTAACAAAACAAATTTATTTACATAAGTAGATTCAAATCACTGTTCATTTTTTGGTGGTTGCTCCAAGGGGAACGTGCAACAAGGAGGGGTGCTCGAAAATAAGTGAGTGGGGGATTTGTTCCCAGAGTAAAGTGAAAAGTAGAGAGATTCGGTGAGATTGATCAGGTGTATCAATCTAAAAACGTGCTGTACAATGCTATTTTACACAGTCTATTTACATTGTTTCGTACAATCACAGATTGTAATCATCTGTGGCACGTAGTAGAGGTAGATTGAATGGGTCCAGGTACAGGAATGTGTGGTTGTCGACATTTCAACTCGACTTGTGGCATGTAGGTTATTTTAGCCTTGCCTGCGAGTCTTCCTCGGGACGGGGTGGGTGGAGAGGGTAGGGGACAACAACGCCCTGGTAGTCTGTACCCTGTCTAGTGGAGAAAGAAGGGCGTCAGCGCTAAGTATGGACTCGCACATCCTAAAACTTAAGGCAGATCTCAATGTTATCGAGTAAAGTAGGCTTACCCGCTCGCCGTTCAAAGGGGGACTCTGGCGCAGTATCCTGGCTTAATTCTGAAAAAGTGTTGGAAGCCCAACCAGGGTCAGTCCGGAATACAATTCAATTATACGCTACCTGCATAAGAAAGGGAAGGGGGGTGGGGAGGAGGAGATATGACCATCTGTAATATCTGCCCTGACACATAATTAAAAACGACATATATCTTGTTCAACTCGTGAGTCCCAGTGGGTGATGGTTGGTGCTCACAATTCGCTGTAAATGTGACCAGTGTTTAAAATTCCACAAAATGGGCTCCCCCAGTGGAAATGGGTCCCAGGGGTGATGATTAGCGTTCACAACTCGCTGTACATCTGACAAATATTAAAAACCCCACAAGATTCGTTCCTACAGTGAGGGATATTAGATTCCTGAAACCGACCCACACAGACGGCAACAGGACCAGCACAGTTAATCATGGCCTGTTGTCCGTCCTAGAAACCCAAATGTGAGTATGACCGTGGTGCTAGCCTGATCGTAGTCAGTAGAGGCCTTTAGCTCGAAGGGCAGCCGTTTAGGAACAGGCCCGGTCCTTAATTAGGTTACAGCACCATAAAAAGGGGGGGGGCTGTGTCGTGTTGGCGCATTCTATGTTTGGAATGCAACAACATCATTCGGGGAATTAAGAATGTAGAGGGGATTCTGGGAAAGACAGTTGAGGGAAGTTGAAGCAATGTGAAGCTGTAATGTTATCTGGGAGCAGAGTTGCCAATAAAGAAGATTGATATTAATTTGAGGAGGAGTCCTTCTTTACAATTTGGCGACTGAGGATAGGCAACTCTGCGCGGACCCACTGAGGAAAGAAGAGGAGTTTCATGAAGAAATAACCAAATGAACAAATGAATAAAAAGTGAGGTGAGGAGGACGGGAGAATTAAAAGTGACTGAGCGCATACCGGGAGAATTAAAAGTGACTGAGCGCATACCGGGAGAATTAAAAGTGACTGAGCGCATACAGCGTATAACGTATGGAAGCGGAATTGAATGACAAAAGGAGAAAACCGTGAGGAGGACGGGAGAATTGAAGTGACTGAGCGCATACAGCGTATAACGTATGGAGGCAGAATTGAGTGGCAAAAGGAGAAAACCGTTACCTGAATGAGGCGTGAAGTATAATTTAAAAGCTGTCTCGTGCGCCATAGGTAACTGTCTCGTGCGCTGCCTGTGCCGAATTTAAAGCTGTCTCGTGCGCCATCAGAAGCTGTCTCGTGCGCTGTCTGTGCCGATAGAATGCAGGAACAATTATCGTGCGCAAGATCAGCATAATAAGACATCGCGTAAAGAAGAGGACTACGCGAGAGGTGTAGCGTGTGACGTCATCACGCTCGGCGGCCATTTTAAGAGATTGGGATGTTATATATAGAATTCAATGAGGAACAAGACTGAAGAAACGCATTGTGATCGAAGAGAAAACTGTTAACAAGGGAAAAAAGCAGGAAGTTGTTTTTAAAAATAAAAAAACGACATATTAATAAAGAATATTCTAAAAAAAAAAACATCTTTTATTATCAATTGTGAATTTGAAGAAGAATTAAAAGAAGATGTGTGCAGCGCAAACTTTCACGTTAACACCACCAATACCATTCCTAGCAGAACCTGGAGAACCAAAGATTAGATGGCAGGAATGGAAAGTGTATTTTAAGAAGTATATGTTTACCATATAGAATGATGATATGACACCACAAATAAAAAAAAAGGAATTTTGCTACATTCTTTGGGACCGGAAGGAATTAGACAGTATGAACAAATGCAAAAGAAAGAAAGAGGAGAAGATGAAACAAATGAGTATGAAAACGCATTGGATGATTTGGAAAGATACTACACACCAACAGTATGTGAAGCAATAGATAGATACAAATTCTTCAGGAGGAAACAAGAACAGAATGAGAAAATAGATGATTATTTAAGTGCACTAAAGAAAATGGCGGAGAAGTGTAGATTTGGACAAATTGAAGAACTAATAAGAGATCAGGTCATCATGCTTACTAACAACAAAAGAGTACAAGAAAGATTATGGACTATGGGAGATGGAACATTGAATAGAGTACTGGCAGTAGTAAGAAAAGCGGAAGTGTCTGTCAGGTGTGCGAAGGAAGCGTTGGACAATGAAAACGAGAAAAGTAAAGAAGAAATATGCGTTGTAAGGAAGACCATAAGGGCAAGTAGTGTTGGTACGGAAAAAAAAGACAAGAGTGATGAAAGAAGGTTGGAGGAGAAGAATTACCAGCCAATTAGAAGTGACTACAGGAGAGGAAGTCAGACTAATTTGGCATGTTACAGATGTGGTAGTTACACACATTTAGCTGACAGTAAGACTTGTAAAGCGAGAGATCAGAAGTGCACAGTATGTGGATTGGTTGGACATTATGCAAGAGTTTGTTACAGAAAAGAAAGAACCGCAAGGATAAAATATGTAACGAAAGAAAGCAGAGAGGAAATTAGAAGAGATGAAGAAGAAGATTCAGAGGAAAATGATGATGTTTTTATGTTAAAAGACTTTATTTTGGATGTCAAGTGTAAAGGAAAGAGTAAACCGGAATGTGAGATTTATGTTTCAGGTGTAAAAGTGATATTGGTAGCTGATTACGGATCACCATATACCATTGTGAATTTAAACATGTGGAAGGAGAATTTTGAGAATCAAATTGGAGTTGAGTTAATGGAATGTGATATAAATCCAAGAAGTTACACTGGGCATAGCATTCATATGGTGGGGTGTAGAGATGTGAGATTTGAATTCAAAGGGAGAGTAGCGAAGGGAAGAATGTATGTTGCCGAATATGGACCAAGTGTATTAGGATGGAACGACCAGGCAAGTTTAGATATAATACTAAATCCGAATGCGAGAGAACAAGTTATGGTAATTGATGAGTGTGATGATTTAAAAAATTAGATTAAAGAAGAGTATGGTGATGTATTTTCAAGCAAATTTAGTGTACTTAAAGGATTCAAACTTGAAATTAAATTGAAAGGTAATACAGTTCATGTGAACTATAAAGTCGGGAATGTTCCGCGTGCAGTGAGGAGTGATTTGAGAAAAGAGTTGAACGGGTTGGAAACATCAGATATAATTGAAAGATTTGGGTCGTCCGTGTGGATGTTTAGAGCGTATTTGTGGGAGAGTGAGTTTGATGTGAAAACTGGAATTATGCCTTTGGTGAATTTATTGACTACTGGTGATATGATAAGAGCTTCAGCAAGAATAGTAAGATTTTCAATGAGAAGAGGGTTGAGTGTAAAATCAGGAATTGTATTAAGGGGAGAAAAATGATACCACCTAGAGTTTGAGGAAAAGAATAGTAGATCTTTGTCTTGAAAGGTATTTTGGTATTGTGAGGACAAAGGAAAGAGTTAAAAGTTCGTATTGGTGGTCAAGTGTAGATATAGAGGTGGAGAGAGTTGTGAGGGGGTGTGAAAGATGTGCTGATTCAGACAAAAGTTTAACGACAATGAGACCACAATTGTCACCTGTACAGTGCCCAGGAATGGTTTGGAACTTGATTGCTATTGATTTGTTGGTTCAATACGGATTAAAAGTGGTGGAAGAAGGCTCATTATAGTTTTGGTAGACTATTTTTGCGAGTGGATTGATTTAGAAGTTATAGAGAAAGCTGATGCGGAAACTGTAGTAATCTTTCTAAATGGAGTAATTCTGAGTAAAAATGTGCATAAAAGAGTGATTAGTGGAAATGGAACACATTTTACGGCTGTGAAATTTGAGGATTTTTTGAAGAGAAATAGGATAACACATGGTTTGACATCTATAGCGGGTAATGGTGCGATTGAGCGAATTAATCGTATTACAAAGGGGACAATTCAGATTATGTGTGAGAATGAGAGGAACTGGGAAGTAGAATTTAGGAAATTGTTGTGGGGTTATCGTCTCACGTTTTCTTTCACGGGTTTAAGTCCATTTGTGATGATGAGAGGTAGAGAACCTTTCACTGAAAATAAAATTGGATGGATGGAGAGTACAAAATACATTCAATAGTCACCTAAGAATGTCAAGGGAAACATCATTAAGGCACAACAAATGTACAAAAAAAATATATATATATATATATACAGGAGATGGATATTGGTGGAACTGGAGCTGCGGGTGGAGCTGCAGATATGTTTGATGAATGGCTGTGGGAGGATGAAGTAGAGGAAGGAATGGAAACAGAAGAGGAGAGTAGTCCAGGAAGTGGACAAGCTGATGATATGTATCTTAAAATTTTTGATAGTGTTTTATTTGGTTAGTTTTATTTTTGTGTTTGTTCTTTTTTTCTTTTTTTTTTTTTTGGAAGGGGGAAGATGTGTCGTGTTGGCGCATTCTATGTTTGGAATGCAACAACATCATTCGGGGAATTAAGAATGTAGAGGGGATTCTGGGAAAGACAGTTGAGGGAAGTTGAAGCAATGTGAAGCTGTAATGTTATCTGGGAGCAGAGTTGCCAATAAAGAAGATTGATATTAATTTGAGGAGGAGTCCTTCTTTACAGGCTGCTATTTGTTAGGACAAGGAAAACCCAGTAAGAGATGTGTGCCGTTACACCCGCTCACCTGAATTGCAGCAATGTCCACGCGGTGTGAGAGACAGCGTCAGACAGACGCGACTCTTCCTAAATATGCAGATTCTCATGCAACGCGCATGAAAATGGACATGGAAGTAAGACTTCCGACGTGCTGCCTAACGTGGTCTGGAGTTGTTGTTTTTTTAAAATAACATTTCCAAGGCCACGGGGTGGAAATTAAACCATATTCTAATGTAATATCAATTTCCAATATTTTGCAGACAAAACAATCTACTCTCTACACCTACAAACTATCACGCCTCCAAGGGCAACCAGGAAAACATGGGAAATTTGGAAAATAAAAAAATCAAATGTATCAATAAAAGGGAATCAGAAAATGCAAGGATTAGCAAAATTTTAAATAAGAGCACGATTGACATACCAACAACCTCCTTTATAAATATAGATGATCACCGGGGGCAGGATTTTCAGGCATCCCCACAACTAAAAGCCGAATTAGCCAGGGACCAAACAGGCCAGGAAGCATAGGCCAACTGCCAGGATCAGTACAACATACACAGCTGAAAAGTGTAGAAGGGAACCTGACAGTAACAGGACTATTATGTAATGAGTCTGTCTTTCCGTCCCCAAGAAATCGAAAGCTGGCCCTCAATACACGAGTTGGTGGGAAACAAGTGCCTTATGGGTTACAACACAATATAGATACAAAGGAAGGCACAACAGCATGAATCGAGTTAACATATTGTGTCTGCTGTCCCACATACCATCCTTGACAGAGGTAAATACATCAGACTGAGATGCAATAGAATTTATCAAATGCAAGGACTACTTGGAAGGAGAAAATACTACAAAACCATGGATATCATCAACAATTGCACAAAAAAAACTCTTAGAATGTAATACTTTTAAGAACTGGGGGATAAACATTACTCCATACATCAAGCCAGGATACCCTGATCTGCTAAACCCAGAATATACAAGGGCAAACAAGGCAATTGCAAACAGACTAGTAACATCGGTGCTGAAAGGAGCTGTGGGTCACTGTCTAATGAATAGGGAACCTCCACTAGCACTGGGAAACTGATCTAAGATGGATTTCAAGAACAATAAATAACAAAAAAGATTGACAACATCTCCGTCCATCGCGAAGGACCAGTACAAAAGGGTTTTTATGAATATGCTCATGGAATGTAAATGGACTAGCAAACAAACAGATCTAGATTTCGTCACCTATATAAGGGCATTTGACATCATGGCATTACAAGAGACTTGACAAACTGACCCTCCTCATCTGCAGGGACTTCTGGGTTTCATTTACCAGTGCACTTAATGGAGCAAAATATGACACTTGCAAGGAGGACTGGTAACACATGTCTCGAATACAAGCATACTCACAGTACGTGAAATTGGGCCAACATCGCAGCAACCTTGGCAGTAAACCTACTTACTCCATCATCATTATCAAATGCAAGGGATATCAACATCATGATAATTAATGCTTACATTCAACCGAAACGGAAAACCAAGACAGAAAAGGAACTGTGCAACGTTTTGGAAGCATATATAGGAGAAGGGCTGACAACTAACCTTATTCTTATTGGGCACTTACATTTCAATCTAATGGGTTACTTCCTCGGGTGAAGTAGTGTTACTCCAAAATACAATCTGGAACATCCTGCTGTAAAGGAAACTGCAAATAGGCAAACAAACTAAGGCCAGACAGTTAGTTTTGGAGGAACTGGAACATCTCAATCTAAGAGCAATAAATGTAAGATCCAATGGGGACAATCCTCCTGCAACAACGCATAGCTCAAAAAGAATTAATACAATACTGGACTACACCTTTATGTCCCTAGACTTGTTTCATCAAATTTCTCCGTTCCAGCTGGGCGACAAAGGTGATAGTGACCACAGGCCTCCAGACATTGAGCTTAGAACAATCATTCATGTTTGAAAGGTCTTCAGCTCCTCAAGGATCAGAATTCACCATCAATCATAAAAGAATTAAGTTTATGCAAGCCGCAAATAGTAGAATGTTGGAAATCGCAAAATGGCACTTTGAATCGAGGGTCGGATCAGGTGAAGTTGGGAAATGGGAGAACTTTTCTACAACCATGGCAGCATATGCAACCAGGATTAAACAATCAACTCAACAGAGATTTATCAGAGTGAAGCCTATGTCACAAACTGCCCAAAAAGAAATGAAGCTCACTAAAAATTCAATCTATCGTTCACTGAGATAACTTTGCCACTAGCCAAATGAAAAAATACAACTACAACTATTATGAAAGCAAAAGGCGCTGTTGAGAAAACAAATAGATCTGCGGAGGACAATCTCTGGGCAAAATTACTTGCCGACATCAAACAGAGTAACAGCGCCAGATTCTGGAGAACTATAAATCAATTCCTCCGTCCTACCCGTGAGGGAATCTCTTCTAACTTTTCAGAGGATGTATGGGTACATTATCTTACATCCCATTTCCACCAAGATACTGAACTCAGAGCTTGAGTTCAAGAAACTCAACCTGTATCAGAACTCGGAAGAACCAACAATTCCTGGGCTGCAAGTAACCATACAGTACTTGGGAAACTAGAACGAGATCTACCAACAGAGGACCCGCCATGGAGAAAAATTAGTACCATCAAACAGCAAATAGGGAAGGGAAGGAGAGAAGGGGCTCCTAGCCTTAATTCTTTGTTGGAATGTTACTAGATTAGCTCCAGGCATTGGCTAATGAGAAATCCGAAATCCTATTAAATCAGACTGGATTCGCAAAATCAGTTGGGACAACCACAAATATACTAACTATGGCAATGCTTATGGATAAGTCTGAATCTGCAAAGATGCCCCTTCATCTATGTTTTATAGATTATAAGGCAGTCTTCGACCATGTAAATCACAACAACCTATGGTCCAAATTGCACAGTTGGTGATTGCCACAGCCTCTTTTAAACCTGTTGATAAATCTGCATATGGATACATGGGTTCAGATAAAGCCGGGCGATGGTCACTCCTGTCAAGACATACCAACGGAAAAAAGGCTTAAACAAGGATGTGTTTTAGCACCTACACTATTTAATTTATTTCCAGCTGACCTTGTCCCGCTCCTAAACAATTTTACCTCACACGCCCCAAAACAGGAAGGCTTATCACTGCCATGTCTCCTATATGTGGACAACATAGTCCTGATCATCCAAATGCAAGTAGGCTTACAAAATCTTTTAAATGTTAAACAGGACTTTTCTAAAGCAAATGGTTTAATGATAAATCTGGGAAAAACAAGAACAATGACGGTAAGCAAAAAAAGGAAAAACTCAGCAACTTGGTTCTGGGAAAAGACTCAAACTGTCGACGCTCTGGAATATAAATATCTTGGCCTGAAAATAGACAAAAGCGGCCGATTTTTGGCACAGATAAACAGCATCATGCATAAAGGCCTTACCCTGGCAATTTCTGTAAAAGCATTAAACATCAAATTGAACAGACCATCAATTCTGTCTTTGGTACAGGTGGCTCATGCTAAGATACTGTCAACAATTACCTATGGCAGTGAGGGGCAGAGAGGAAGAGATACTTGATACTACAGTAACAGCTTCATACAGGGTAATTTATGGGTTGCCAAAATATAAATCCCCAGCGCAAATCGGGCTAGAGTTTGGTATACAGAAACAATCTTTTGCAAGACAAGGTGCATACATTATCACCTGGGACAAAGTGCGGAAATCCGCCCAAGGAACTCTAAATGAACTTCTATGGAAGGAGCTACAACAACATACCGCTTTACCTCCTTCAAACTATCTTAAAAGCAGCTTGCATAATATGGGGCAGAATCAGCTTTGGGAAACACCTACAACTACCCCCACGTTTAAAAACTGGTTTGGAAGATGGTCAAACATCTTTCATGGTTGGAGGACAAGGCATCTCTCTCGAAAAGGGCTCATGGATAGATGACTCTGAATATCTATGCGGAGCCAGCCGCTCAAACTTACTTTAATCTGGGCTATGCTAAACCTAAAAAAATCAGGTTCTTGAAGTACAGACTTGGTCTGATACCCTGCATACAGCATTTTCCACCCTGGCAAAAGGAGAAAGCAGGCTCTATCTGCCGCTTATGCGGCTCAGCACCAGAAGATCTGATACATCTATTATGTTCATGTAAAGAACTTTTACAAGAATGGAAACAACTGTTAAAACGTCAATTTATTCAGCGAGGGGTACGCACCAGGAGACAAGCGGAGTTAGCATGTTTACCACCTAATGACCCACAATTGAACTGGTGTTTTGTAAAGTTCCTGAGGTTATGAGAAAAGAAAATGCCAGCACTGTAGTTATTTAACATTTTAGTCATCTGGAACAAGTGCAAGTCCTAGGAGGAGGCTTGAAGAGGACACTTTCATATACTTTTTTCTTTACACTAATGCACTTTATCTAAGTTTAAAGCGCTTCTATGAACATGGGCATAACTAGTGAAGGAAAGTAAGGACTGGAATTAAGTATCTTTGCTCCTAATGAACCACAAGTGAACAGTTGTCTAGTAAAGTTCCTGAGGTTATGCAAAAAGTAAATGCCAGCACAATAGCAATAACAACTCCAGTTGTCTATAAACAGGTGCAAGTCTAACACAGAGGCTTAACAAGAATGCTCCCTTTTTGGCACTAATGCACTTTATTCACGCCTAAAGCACTTCATAGCACTTTTTACAGAATTTTGGCATCGTCAGTAAAGAGAAGTACGGACTGGAATTAAGTACCTTACCCTATAAATGATATGTGCAAAATCAAAAATATTTTGACTTGGAAACTTGTCTCCTCACTTGGTTGATTACAACACAGACTTAAAAAGAATTATAAATACAAGATATATGAAGTATTGAATTGTATATGTATATTTGGTTTTAAATGAAACTATTTTGTATTACAAATAAATTAAACTTGAAACTTGAAATGTATTACGGTGCACTGGCAACCATTTTTGTCAATTTGGAGATGTTGTGTATGAATCTGCAGTGAGCACAATGTTCCCCTTGTATTTTCAGCTAGACAGAGTTAATTGAGGTAAACCAGCTTCCGTGGTGGCATGTACAAGTTCAAGTGAATGACATTTCTGTGTGCAGCGGTTGTGGAACGGAGCCTTGAAAAACTTTTTGAAGTTGGCTAATTGGTGAGTCGGGAATGCACAGCATATACTTTGCTGGTGGACAAATACTGGGACCATGTTACTGATGCTACAGTGCCAAGCTATAGACCATTGGCCTCCTACTCTTGAACTCAGTGGTGATGAGCGGTCGCGTGTGCAAGAAAATTGGTGAGGGCAGAAGCGCATTGAGCCTTCACACACTGATGCGAAACCACTGATTTTGAGAGTTAAGGGCACATCCTGCGCAGGACTACAGGAATCTCATGGAATGCTTTGCAAAGGATTGGCTACCTGTAAAGTGTAATGGGTGTGCTTTGGAGGAAGTCAGCAACTCACAGTAGGATACTCTGATACCAGGTTTAAGTACCAGTGTAATTTCTCTTACTTTTTCTGCATGGTTCATTGATTGCATTTAATTATGTGTTCAATCTTAATTTTAGAAGTGTAATTAGGTATGTTTTATGATTTAGTTGCTTCCTGCCTGTAAGTTTTTGTGTCATTCTAGATTTATAAGGTGTAATTGAGTATGGCCATGCTGAATTTGTTCCTGCATTTGTGTGTATGCATTTAGAGATAGGGTGCATGCAATTGGCTTGGCTGTGGTGTTACTTATCTACCTGTTTACTTATTGTCGCCTTGTATAGAAGCTGATTTTGTCCTGTTTTAGTCTCAACCTTATGCAATTGTTACTTGAACGTTACTTTACTCATACTTTACCCACTTTTAATAGTGCTGGGATTTGGGTTGTTGCATCCCAAATTATTCATTCTGTTGCCGCTGATGGCATAGTGTTCTTGTTACCTTCTTTACTTTGTGTGCTGGTGGTATTGGGAGTTTTGACCCAAATCTGATTTATGCTCAAATCTATTTTTGCTTGGCATTTAGCGACCCCAAATTCTGTTTTTTGAATTTTCTGGTGATGAGTACATTGTTGAGCTCTTACCATTTTTGATGAGTGTATGTTTTTACCATATACTTTACAGGAATCTACTGGTGGTGAGTGTGATGTTGATCTCAAACCTTTTCTGATGAGGCATATTGCACCCCTAACGTAGCATGTGTTTACAGGTAGTTGGCACTTTTGTGTTGAGCTCAAACCTTTTCTTATTGGTGGTAGGCTTTACTTTACTTTATTTGAATGCTCAAATCATATTGAAGGGGCATTTTGGTACCACAATTGTTAAAGTGAGTTTTTGTTGAAATGCAGTAGGTTACGCTATTTTAATTGCATTTCCTGGTGCTGGGTTATGTTTTTGGGCCAAAACAGTTTTATAGGGTTATGTTCCTACCTTTTTGCATTTACTTGTGATGGGCATTTGCACCTAAATTTATGATTCATTTACGTTTTACTGGATGCCTCTTTGGCACCCTGGTTCTTCATCAACCTTTACTTGGGAATGTTAGTTGCATTCCTTGGAGCATGTTTTTTTCTATTTGTGTAAGGAGATGTGCTCTACTTGGCCCTTTTCGCAGGTTCACCCCTGAACTTTTTGCCTTTTAATATGACATATTGGTAGTGTTTTTAGGCTTCTGCACACTTTAGCACTGTGGCCCACTGTAAAGTGTGTGCACTCTCTGAGTGCGTGTGGTGAGATTGGCCTGTCCTCCCATAGGAATGCATGGGGGATATGTGTGTACATGGTAGTTCCTGATGTGAGAGGAGTGCAGGGGCGGGTTTGGTTTGTGTGAACTCGTGAGATTAAATGCGATGCGATGGTGTCACAGATTTATTGTAACTAGTGGAGAAGTGCCACTTTTAGAAGTTGTCATTTCTGTGTGCAGTTTCTGCCTGCCTGATGTGCTGCCTGATGTGAATTGTATGTCTGGCTTGTGATTGACAGGGTCTGGCTGGTGTGCATGGCTCCAGGAGCCAGGATGGGTCTACCGGTGGTGAATAGGGAGATCTGGATGTAGGTGGGAGGGAGGAGTTGCACCTGAGACCTGAATAGGGCTGGGCCTCCACTCCACAATGCTGGCTCCACCCCCAGTGGGGCGTCTAATGTCCCTGGCCTGTCCTGTGAATAGAGGAGAGGAGCTGAGCAAAACAAAGAGCTCAAGTGCTCCTGAACCAGTTGTAACTGGTTCTCTACTAGCTCTTTGCTGGGTCACAAAGGGATTTACTGTATAAATAAGAGGCTGTGACCCCATGAAAATGTTCTACTTTTGGGATCCTGATTGCTGCAGGGCGTGCTGCTGCTGGGGTCCAGGAGGACTTGCCAGGAGGGCTGCCTCCCTGGGCCCAGCTATGCCCTGGAAACCATGTTTGCCTTATGTCCTTATTTAAGGACCTTGGGGACCTTTATGCTTTATTTCTTGCCCCAGAAGTTTGGTTTAACTCAGCGCTGCTGGAAACGCTATCTAATAATGGGCCCAGCTGATGAGGAGAACGAGGGCTCCGCAGCGCGGCTGCAACCTTTCTCCCTGCTGGAGGGGAGAGAGGCGGGAGTCCACCCCTCATGGTCGCCTATTGTCTATATTTTAATGGCAGGTGCCCACCCTGCATTATGGCGGCTTACTTCTATTTTGGATTAAGCTGGTGCCATCTCGTTGCACATTTTAAATTATAGAGGGAGCCTAACCCTCGGTGATTGAATCCCTGCCGCCACGAACCGCGGCCCACCTGGTTGTGGGCAGGGCCAGCGGACGGAAGCAAGAATCGAAGTACGGCCGGAAATGACTGCAGGGTTCCCGTGAGCTGGGAGAGCCCCGCAGGTATGGTGACGGTGGTGGAGGGGGCCCGAGGCACATTGCCGGTGCATGCCGCCACCACATATGAAGAGGAGTGAGGAGGTGGCAGCCTGGAGCCTCGATGGCTCATCCCTTGAAGGTCCCGGTCCAGAGATGGGGGACCGGGTGAAGCATTGTGCCCAACGATGTAGGCAGCGTGGTGAGCAAGGCTCCCGTGATCAGGAGGGAGCCCCGCTGGCAGCCGAGTACCAGCACAAGAAGAAGACTCCCTGCGCCGGAGCCCGGTAAGTGAGGGCTGGGCAGGGGTCATGGCAGCCTCATGCCACAAGTAGCCTGGAATGGCAGAGTGCCGCTCTATCCCTAGGGGACTGCCTCCGTTTGAAGAGCCCGTGTGGCTCTAACCCGGCCATGTTTTGTTTATAGGGCCCCAGTGAGGGTCCCCAGGCACGGTGGTGCCCGTTCTTTTTAATTACTTCACAGCGGTGCCGCGGTTGCGGGCCGCTGCAACATCCTGGGCATATTTGTTTCCGGGTCAGAGGGGCCCATGGTTGCCCCAGTAATGACAGATTTATTGCCAGAGCCTGAGGGCTTCAACGCTGTGCATAGCTATTGCCAGAGCCTAGATGGCTCCAACGTTTGGCACAATTTGTTTAAAGGGCTACTGAGAGCCCATGCCACAGTTTACCTTTTACAGCTGCCCAGCAAGTAGTGGGTAGCTGCACCGTTTAGGTTTCTTTTCATTTTAGGGGGACATGTTGTTGAATCTAGGAGTAAGACGCACTTCTTTGCCCCATCCCTAGCTGCGCAGCATCTAGTACCAGCTGCTATGTTTACGCCCTGTGTGATTGGTCTCAGCTTCCCAGCAAGTAGTGAGCTGCTGCAACTTTTAGGTTTTGCGCAGTGGCGCACCCTTGACCTTTGCTGCATAGGCAGCAGCCCTGACTTTGGAACATAGGGCATTTGAGCCCCCTTTCTGAGATGGCCAGTTGGCCAGGGGGGTGGTTACATTTATAGGGCAACAGGCCCTAATGTGATTTATGTGCTAACTATGCTTTTGGTGCTAGGAAATGTATTGTGTATAGTATGTTTTACGCACCCTGTTTGATACCACTAAATATGGTTTATGATTATGAGGTTGTTCTGCATATCATGGTTTATGCGAGTGAGATTATTTTCTCTGTGATTTACGCCCCTAGTGTGATTTATACTTAGGTGGTTAGGGACTAATGTATTTAGACTTGTGTCTTACTGTGCATAATGTAGTTTATGTCACAGACTGATGCAAAGTACAGTGATTACCAGTGTTTACTGGTTGTACGTTTTCTGATCTATTTTACTTCTACCAGTGGAGAAGTGTGGCTCACCGGTTAGAAGCGGCAGACCCTGAAGCAGAGGTCGGCCCGGGACCAGGGTTCAATTCCCGACGCGGCAGGGTCTTGGGTCAATGTCCGCGGACTCGATAATTCTCGCTTAGGTGCCCACACTAACCATGGGTCCCACTCTGCAACTCTGGGCAATAGCTTGCTTAATCTCCACAACGGTCCCAGCAACGCCGGGGATGCCTGGCTTCACCTTGGGGTGCCCTCTCACAGGGAAAGCCAGGACGGGTTCCCCAGCGGTATACAGCGCCAGGACACCACGTAACGAGGTAACAGTGCGCTTTACAAGTATACATACATTACATTACACATTACCAAGTTATCTATTTTACTTTTACCAAGTTCACTTTGTGATGGTTCTGACAGTGGTCCATGTGGCCCTGTCAGGTGTACATAATCCTTTGTCAATATTTCCCAGTGCCAGTTGGCACAGTGTACAGTATGTGTTTACTATTGTAATGTGTTTTGAGAATACAAAGGCTATTTTTGATATAACCTTGAGTGGAGTTCCTTTTATAGTGTGCCTGGGATGTTGTTGCTGTTGTGTGCATGCGCAAATGCTTTACACATTGCCTCCAGGCTAAGCCTGACTGCTCGTGCCAAGCTACCAAGGGGGTGAGCAGGGGTTATCTTTGGCTTGTAACTTCCTTGCCCTGATTAGAGTTGTGGTCTCTGCCTGGCTTTGGCGCAAGCCTTAGCCAACCAGAGATCCCATTTCTGACAAGATGGGTGTGTGTTGCTGGGTGTTTCTATCTTGCACCATTTTTCCTAGGACTTATCTGTTGCATCCTTTGGAACACATTTATTTCCTTTTGCTATAGGGGAGAGTGTGTGTTGTGGGTGTGTCATTTCTCTCTGTATTTCTTCTTGCTTTTCCTATTTGTTTTTACAATGAGCATTTCCATCGTATACATACTATTGTTTGTTATTGTCTCCTTAAAGGAGGAAGGTGTGTGGTATCCTGCTCTTCAAGATATTTAGTCCTTCCTTTGTATTCTGTGCCTTGCTGCTCAGCCATTAAATGAGTCATGTCCTAGAATGTTCCTGTGTGTCTGGTTGAGTGTGTGGGCTGAGCAGCTGGGATGCTGCTCCTGTTGGGGCTGCTGCTACTTCTACTACCTTGTAACCTATTATTCCTGTACTCTAAGATGCCTACTTTAATCTGAAGAATAAACTACCTTTTGGATTCACCATCATTTCTGCCTACCCCCTTTCTTATGTTATTTACCCAGACCTACTTACCCATCCCCTCTGACCCAGCCGGATAGCAGGCTTAAGGAACAAATCTGCAGATGCTATGGTAAGTAGAGCTATGGAAATGAGGCACACTGGAGGTTATTTCAGCTAGTTCTCTCTCCTCTGCTGAGATTTCAGCCATCATGAAATTTGGAGGAATGGTGTTTTCTGGGACAAGAAAATGCCACACTTTGGAGGAAGTTGTCATGCTTTGGGGTGTTTCCTTTCACCCCACTGGAAAGAAGTGCTCTCCTGCTTGACCCCAGAGAACACTGAATAAATATGTGAGAGGTGCTGAGCTTCTCAGATATGGTACTGAAAATTAGGAGAAGAAGAAGGATTGCCATGCTGGAAACTTGATATGCAAAAACCAGGTCCTGCATTCCGACTGACTGCGACTACTGCACTATCCGGAACTACTGCCTTGTGGATGTACCCTGTTTCAAAATTATTAAATAGTGTACTCCCTACAACCTACATTTTAACAGAGCCAGCTTAGTGTATCCAGCCAGGGCTCCATCGAGGTCGACCAGAAACTTTGGCTTTGTCCCAGTCCAGCACAACCAGATATCCACTATAGGCTTTTGAGCAATGTAAAGTAGTAATATTTAAAAATGAACATCTCCAGTTCCTTACATTGGATGTTTATTATTTTAGTGTCATTTTAAAGATAATAATATGTCCTAGTTTTATAAATTCATGTGGGAATTTTATTGTGTGTTGTGTCTTAATTATAAAACACACAAGATGATGGGCGGAATGTTGCACAATGGCAACATATTCACCCCCAGTCACAGATCTGGGTTTAATCCATCGTTATTTTGCTCACCAAGCCACCCCAGTTCAGACATGGCCTTATGCAAACCAGTCTTGACCCTGTGCCTCATGAGAACAGTCCAGCCCGAATTGCCAATCCATGTCTTCCCTGGACCGGAATCAAGCATACTAGGACCGGTTTCTGGCTATCAGCTGTCTTCAGCCAGGATAGCTTGACTCCAGTGGCTTAGTGAGCACGGGACCCACGTCTGGGTATACCCTTCCCACATAGGGTGAACAGCAAAACACACAAGATGATGGACGGAATGTTGCACAATGGCAAATCATTCACCCCCAGTCACAGATCTGGGTTTAATCCATCGTTTTTAGGATTTAGGCCCAGATCTCTGTACAGGGGTGAATGTATGACATTGTTCTGCATTCTGTCAATCAACTGTTGTTTTTGCATTTGCCACCCAGAGTGAGATGGGTGTGCTCAGACGTAAGTCCTGTGCTCTCCACACCACTGCAGTCAAGCTATCCTGGCTGATGACGTCTGAGAGCCAGAAACCGGTCCTAGGATGCTTGATTCCGGTCCAGGGAAGACATGGCTTGGCAGTTCGGGCTGGACTGTTCCCATGAGGCACAGGATCAAGGCTGATTTGCATATATCCATGTCTGAACAGGGGTGGTGTGGAGTGCTGTGGTAAATAAATAAATAATACCCTATTTTTGACTAGACTTATAGCATAACAGATAGCTCAATAAATAAGAGTCAAGATTCGAGGTAGTAGGAGTTTCTGCAGGTTTATTACAGCATAAGGACAGGATCAGGACAACCTGCATAGGAACAGAATGACAGGGCCCAGCAGGACAACTGGGGCCCAGCAGGGGAAAAGAGGCCCAGCAGCTGCTGGGGCTAGGTCTGGGATGAGCGCGCTAACATTTAATAACAAAACATTGACTTATATACATAGCGCAAACACATAGCATTACATTGCAGTGGGCGTAACAGTAGGTGGAGTAGAAGGCGTGACGCGTAGCAGTCGCGAGAGATAACAGTAAAAAGAGGTGTAACTGGGAGTTTACTTAGACATGTGATGGAAAACGTAACAGAATATGTCATGAATGGGCGGAAACTTTGGAGGGGGCTACCTAAGGAGCCGGGACCTCTAACCTAATGGTGCGCGAAAACTGGCAATGACGTGTTACTAGGAGAAGCTGGGGGCTACGAACTCTGTGCTAGGAGCAGAGACTAAAGTCTGGAGGGTCGGAGCGACATGTACCTAAACCCTATCTGGTATCTACTGTTTAGGGAACATGTTGATATAAACTAGAAGTCATGAGGGGAAAAACTAACTTGATTTTAAGACTGGACCATGCATTATTCTACATGTAGTGCGTGATGAAGAATACTAAATGACCATTAAATACAGTATTTCTCTAACATGGAGACGAGAAGGCTAGACAATGACGGAAACTATTGATGCAGTTCAGTAGCTTAGGAATGCAGAGGAGGAGGACTGAACTGATAGCTGGAACTATAACATACTTTTGGCAGACTCAGAGGCAGAGCCGGGGTGCACCGGGCACTGCAAGGCAGGAAGTAAGTGAAGGGTCGAGGATACAGGTGGGGGCTGTATCGCTCCTCAGCGAGGCTTTCAGGAGACAGGAGCTGAATCTGTGGTCCGGGCCCTTGTGAGGCCTGGAAACGGAGACTTTATAATTGAATAACGTGCACACTGAGAAACGTGGCAACATTACTTACATAGGCCTGATATTCGTAGTATTCACGAGGACTGGAAACTAACATACTAGAGGTGGACACAACTGTAATTGCGTCTTTAATCAGAAATGGGGAATAACATATGCATATTGGTCATGCACACATAACATATGATGGATGAAGCGTAGGGACACAGAACATGGCAAAATTTACTTTTCCACATTCCCTCCTTGTCACTACGTTTCCATCAGGAAACATCAATATTCATGATACCGTCTATCATTTCATACAGTACCATTTGCTCGTCTCGAATTGTCTTGGAACGAGATTTAGAACGGGGCTTGGGACTGGGAATACAAGAGGTAGCACACATGCTGCAAATCGCAGGGCCACATTGTATACAGAGGCAGCAGCTAAATATGGTCGCTACTGCAATACCTAAAAAGGACAGGACTTTCCAACCCCATGCGGAAATTATATTCCAGAACCAACCGGACCATGTCCAGGTGCCTGGGTCTTGGTGTAACAGATGGGCAATTTTATGGAGTCTGGTTATAGCTGAATAAACAGACGGCGCGTTATTTGGAATGAAAATACAACAACTGGATCCGAGAACTCTACAGGCCCCGCCCCTATCGGCCAGTATGACGTCAAGGACGAGACGATTCTGTAAAACGACAATTCTCATAAAGGATTGCTCTTCAGTTAAGTTACCTAGAGCGGAGGCAGTCTCATCTACTACTGCTTCAAGGGTTCTTGTTAACCTACGGATGAGCTTACTATTTACAACTGTACCTAAATAAGGGAAAACACCTTTATCTATATCAATGAATTGCTCTGCGGCGGTTTCAGTATAATCGACAATCGGGAGATTTCTCTTGTGTCTAGTGTGTACTAAGAAAGAATTCCTATGATAGTCAGGTGGGGCTAGAAAAACAGGTGGCAGTAGGAAAGCAATGTAACAGGTTCCCTCCCAATCGAGGGGCAGACGGACATATGCAGTTTGACCACAAATAAAATAAGAATGACGTGAAGCTTTGAAAATAGATTTCCCACTGTCACTATACTGGATAACAGTAGTACATTCACTATGACCTATATGTACAGAACCATAACTACGGACACATAATTCGCCTTTGACTGGTAGTACTGAAATAGCAGGTAAGTCTGGAGTAGTATCAGACTGAACATTCAGAACCATGAAATTCGACGAATAATTTCCTAAATTATATACTTCATTTTCTAAATCTAAACCTGTTCTGTGGGGGAGACCTTGCTTGTCTGGGAAACATGTACTGTTAAGAAAAGACATATCTGTTGAGGATGACGTTAACGTGGACCATGCTCCACACGAACCATTGTGTGAGAATGGATAAGGAAAGAGTGGCAGAACTCCCTTCGGTGTCTGAAAAGGGGGGAGTCGACCACACACCCAACAATTAGTGGCATTGCTGGTCTGGTGTGAATAATGTAACATACGGATAAATGTGTTATTACGCATGGCGAGGCGGTATGCATATTCGTGAGGAGGCAGATCACTAAACGTGTGCTCTACTGTAGCATGAGCAGACATATTTACATGAGGAACTGAAAAACACAGATAGAAAGCATAGCTGGTGCAGGAAATCATTATGCTGATGAATAATACGAAACTCAGAAAAATGATACATTTGATTGAACTTTGACTGACTCTCTCACTATGGGGGTCTATTTTATACATGTCAGAAACAGTCTAACCGTTTCACCTAGGGGAGGACTTATACAATCAAACTGGCTGACTTATTAGACCTGAGCTTTAACTTATACTCTTGTTGCGGAGTTTTCTCTAACAAGGGAGGGGTTGTAATAATGTCTTGTGCGGGACAGTCCTTTAAAACAATGTTCTGGCAATCCTTCGAATCCTGGGAAATGTTCTTGGAAATGTTTTTGAAGACTGGTTTCGATCCTTTGAAAAGTTTTACATGAGAAAGGTGGACCCACCCCTTCCTGCCTTCCAACTTGACGGCAGTTCGGGTGGTCAAGAGGACCTGACGTGGCTCCTTCCAACGTGGTTCCAGCGGACTTGATCTGTCAAAATTTCTGATCATCACAAGGGAGCCTGGAACGATCTCGTGCGGTGCCACCTCGGTATTGTCTGGAAATGCGGCGGCAACCTGTGAACGACATGAGTTGAGGGCAGACATCAAGGAAGCTAGGTAATCTGTCAGCATATTACATGAAACATCGGTAATACTTCGGGGTCTAGGAGTACCCCACATATTAGGGGGGCGGCCGAAAACGACCTCATACGGGGACAGACCTGATCTGGAATGTGCGACCATACGCATATAAAATAAAGCGACTGGCAGAGCTATTAACCAGTCTACACCCTTGTCTTTACAGACTTTTGCTATACGGATTTTCAGAGTCTGATTATGCCTTTCGACTAGTCCAGCTGCTTCTGGATGGCGTACACAATGGAACTTCCACTGGTACCCTAACAAAAGGGAAACGTGTTTCATGAGTTCAGATGAGAATGGCTGGCCGTTATCAGAATATACGACTCTAGGGAGTCCATATCTAGGGAAGAATTCACGAACCAACTGCTTGGCAGTGGTCGCGGCTGTGTAATCTGGGACTGGATATGCTTCTGTCTATCTGGACAAGGCGCATACAACTACAAGGACATACTTGAAACCTCGACATCGCTCCATTTGAATATAATCCATCTGGAGGACCTCAAAAGGGTGGTCAGGGGGCTGGAAACCACCTTGTTCCACCGGGACACTTTTACCTGGATTAAACTGACAACATATCATACAGGTACGGACTTTCTGCTTGGCTGCAGCTCGTAAATGCTTGTTGAACCAAATGTTCTGGATACTGTCTAACATAGCTTTTTCTCCTAAATGTGCTGGACTATGTGCGGTATTGATAATGACTTGAACCATAGAATCGGGGAGAAACCATGTGGCTCTACCCTTCGTTAACCATCCTTGATCTGTCTGGACCCCTCCTTGTACAGACCATTTCTTGATTTCATCGGGAGTAGCATGTGACTGGATATCTATGACATCTTGAGTAGGGTCCTTAACTGTCATGCATGTAATCGGATCTGGAGTATGTGTCATATTAACTGGAATGTCTGGAGTCTGTGCTGTAAGCTTGGCTGTGCGGTCTGCTAAATCATTACCTTGGGAAATAATGTCAGTGACTTTCGTATGTGCTTTGCACTTCATGATAGCAATAGATGTCGGTAAATGTATGGCATCTAACAGGGCTTGAATAAGGAGACCATGCTGAATCTTGGTTCCATGAGAAGTCATAAAACCTCTCTCCTGCCAGAGCACTCCGAAGTCGTGTACAACTCCGAATGCATAACGTGAATCTGTGTAAACATTAACCTTCAGGTTCTTGGCATGTATACAGGCTTGTGTCAGAGCGACTAGCTCTGCTGCTTGAGCGGACAGAGTATCAATACGGTGTGTTTCAATAACTTCAGTGTCAGTAGTCACTGCATACGCGGCGACTAGTTCTCCTGTACTAGTTCTCATACATGAACCATCCACATAAAGTGTCAGGTCAGGATCTGGTAACGGAATGTCTGTCAGGTCTTGTCTTGGCTTTGTCGTAATGTTAACTACTTCCACACAATCATGTGTGTCTGGATTTGAACTAACTGATGGTAACAGTGTAGCAGGATTCAGGACGTTGCAGCGTCTAATTTCTATGTGTGGCTGGAACAGTGTCAATTCATAACCTGTTAAACGTGCAATTGTCAAGTGCTGAGTTTGTGTTCGGTTTAAAAGAACTTCTACTGAATGTGGAACTTGTACTGTCAGGGAATGTCCTAAAACTATAGAATCACTTTGTCTGATAGCTAGTGCTGTGGCTGCAACTGACTTGAGGCACGCAGGCAACGCCTGGGCGACTGGATCTAATGTGCTCGAAAAATAAGCACAGGGCTTGTATTGACCTGCTTGATCTTGTGTGAGGACAGATAATGCTGTACCTTCGCGTTCAGTAACGAAAAGTGTAAAAGGCTTACTGTAGTTCGGTGTAGCTAGAACTGGAGCTTGACATAGGGCTTTCTTTAACTCGTTGAAACTAAGTGTATGGTCAGATGTCCAAGGGAGGACAGTCGATACGGCTGCCTCCTGTGTCGTTAACTGTATCAGTGGCTTGGCTAGGAATGCATACTGGGGAATCCATTGTCTACAATAAGAAGTAAGGCCGATAAAGGCACGTACCTCCTTCTGGGTTCTGGGCTGGGGAAGACTCGCTATTAACTGGATACGGTCGGGTGTCAACTGCCTACCCCTCTTGGACAGCAAGTGTCCTAAGTATACCACTTGCTGGACACAGAATTGAAGCTTCGAAGGTGACACCTTGTGCCCCATCTCGGCCAGAAAATACAGAACTGTAAGTGATGCTCGCTCGCAAGCACGTTCAGAACGGGCTGTGATCAGTAGATCATCGACATACTGGAGCAGGGCAGTGTCAGTTGGCATGTGAATGTTGTCTAGTTGTCTCTTGAGTGCTTGACTGTAAATACTAGGACTTTCTGTGAAACCTTGAGGAGCGCGTGTAAACATATAGCTCCTTCCATTTAAACAGAATCCGAAAAGAAACTGGCTATCTGGATGAATTGGAACACTAAAAAATGCATTCTTGAGGTCTATGACAGTGAAAAACATGGCTTCGGAATCAATGGTTGTTAACAGGGAAGAAATGTCTGGGACAACTGGGTACTGAGGAATAATACATTTATTAAGCTCTCGTAAATCAATCACTAATCGATATACTGGGGGTGCATTCGGATCAGTACGTTTCATGACTGGAATGATCGGAGAATTGCATACATTGGAGTCAGTTTCTACAACTACTCCTTGAGCCATGAGCTCGTCAATAATTTTGGATAAGGCTGCTACAGCCTCAGGTGGCAATCTGTACTGCCTGATTCGTGGTAACACTACACCTGGTTTGAGAGTCACACGATAGGGTGTGATTTGCATGTAACCTACATCAGTTGGACCTTGCGCCCATAAATGCTGCGGAACATTAGACAATCTTGAATCAAAATCTCGTAATACATAGTGACCCTTGAAGTCACGTAGGAACAGACGTATTCCCTCTGGGGAACAGCAAATAACTGCACCTAATTCTTTCAATGTCTTAATGCCTAATAGATTTTCTGGACATGACTTAGTAAGTAACAGATCAGTAGTACGGGACAATGGACCTACTTCTAGAGTAACTGGCTTTGATATCTCATTAACTATGGGTTTTCCTGAAAATCCAAGGGAAACATTTCTTGAGCCTGAGAGCGGAGCCCCTGGAACTTCGGCGTGACTAATTGTGGTCCTACTTGCCCCTGTATCGATCAAAAACTTTCTGTCTTTCCCTAATACTTGACTGTGAACATAGGGACCTTCTTGATCTACAGGTATCTCGATGAGAGGCAAGCCTACCTCCCTCTCTAGGCTGTTTCATGAATATGACTGATACTCTGGATACTCGGACTGTGCATACTGGTACATCTGCGATGTAACGTGCTGTGTTGCAGCAATAGGCTGCGGTACTGTAACTGTCTGTGGTGCATTCTGTGACTGAGGAGTCTGTGAAACTTGTTCTTGTCTCGGCGGACGTGGTCTTTCTTTAGTCTTACCAGTAGCTATGTTGTGTTTCAGAACTGCACACTCGTTTATAAAATGACCTGGCTGTTTACAATAATTGCAGTTCCCTTTAACGGGAGCTGCAGGATGACTGGCTTGATTCGGACCCCTCTTCTGACTGTCTTGAGGAATAGATTGTGCAACTAGCACTTTCATTTTCGTGTCTTTCATACGTTTTCTTTCGTGTTCTTGCTCTTCTCTGATTCTATTCTGGTGGTACTGGAGCATCTGGAGCATCTGGGACGGAGTATTTGCTTGCCAGGTGCTTTCGACTTTCAAAACTCGGTTTTTAATTTGTGGACTTGAATTCTCGACTAATTTGGTAACGAAAAGATGAGGGTATGACTCACTACTTGTCTTGAGACCACTGTTAATACTGAAACATTTCTCAAATCTAGAATAAAAATCACTAATATCCTCATCTTGTTTCTGTTTACAGGCTGAGATTGCATCCCAGTCTTCTTTCCTAGTTGTCAATAATCTGGGTAAAACTTGAATCAATAATTCTGGTAATTCTTTACATTTATCTCCAAGACCGGTACCTGGTACTCGTGCCTTGTCTTCAGCTTCTAGAGCTGTCCAATCGATCTTTTTCTCTCCCACCTCCCATTCTTTTTCCTTTAACTTTTCATACACCCCTGCGGGTAGCAGGACCTTTAACATTTTAATGATATCTGGGTAAGTGTATTCTCCCATACGGAGCATGTCCTTTAATTCTCTATGGAACCCCGCTGGATCTTTGTCGTGACAGGGGATTAATTTCTTCATTTCAAGAAGTTCCATCTTTGATATCGGAGTGTATACAAACACTCGTTGCATTACGCCACCCGCCCCTTGGACTGGGTGGACTTCTCGTAGCGGATTCTGTCTGTCTATGTAGAATGGTTTACTTTCTGGGGGTGAGACATGAACAAAATGCGGGTTCAGGAACGTTCTATACTTGTGGCGCTGTTCTAGAATGACACTAATTAAATCGGTACCTAGACCTCTCCATCTGTACTGGAGTAACTCGTTCAGGATATCATGTAACGGGCCTGGATCAGAATGTTGACCCTCATACAGGGTAATGAGGTGTTGGATCATATACATACCCACCAGTCGTTGCTCGGCTGGGGGCAATTTCAGAAACATTTGTGCCACTATTTCGTCTGGAAAAGTGGTAGAATCAGTAATCCATCGGACTGCTGATCGGGCTAGTTCTTGTTCATGCATAGTACTTAGTTCACTGTAACCGACTCGTGATTTCAGGATGTGATCGGTAGCTTGAAATACTTGTTCTAGGGAACCTTGTTCTGGTGCTAGATGATGAAAAATAGACTTAGGTTCTGGACGTAAATGGCGATCTGGAAATCTGGATTTTCCTACATACGCTATTCTGGCGGGATTCTCGTCTTCCTCTTCAGGATCAGAGATACTTTCTTTCTCGCTTACTTGTGCTGCTTTACGCTGTTCGTGTAACCTTATTATTTCTTTACGAATTTTCTTGTACATACTCTCCATGGCACTGATGGTCTTGTGCTTACCCTCGGCTATATTATCACTCCACCTTGTTAGAATTCTCATTTCGGCGGGATCTTTAGACGGGTAATCTTGTTCTCTTATTAAACAATTGATCAGGAACTTTAATATCATGAGCTGAATCTCGGCTTTCCTTTGAGACATAATTTCGCCAATACTTTCTGGATCATCCCCTGTACGGATGAAACGATATATTCTGTCTAGATCTTCTTTCATATTTGGTAAGGTGACTAGATACTCGGTCACCCTTCTTACGCGTACGGAATATAAAACCATATTATACTCGCCTGGGACTGTGTCATAGACACATTCGGCAAGGGCTTGTCTGATTTCTGTAACAGACTTATTACTTTTAGGAGTACGCTGTGATGCTTGAGCATGTAATTCGAGTGCTGATAAACGTTTGTGTGGCGGCGGGGTTTGAGGAGGACCTCCCCCTGCGGCCCCTATACTAGAATCGTCGACTGACATTCTTCGTGCTTGCAGGGTCGGTAATTGTAACGTGGGCTGAACTTGTATGGCAGGCTGACCCGGGGGTACCGTAACAGGTACTCCGGTGTCTGGAGGAACGGGAAGTGCCTGATTTACAGGGACAGGTGGAGCGCGAACTGGATTTGCATATTCTGGAACTGTGTCGTCCAAATAGGACGAAATAAAAATATCAGCTGCGGTCGGTTTGTGACGTAGTTTGGTCGGAACTAATGGTGGCGGGAAATTACTGGGTGCCTCTGGGGTCGCTTTTGGCAAACCTTCGGCAAGGAGAGGATACATACCCTTAATAAGGGCATGCCTCTGTCTGTCTGACTGTTCGACTTTGACTTGTTCACCTATCTCGATTAATTCTCTTTCTTGGGCTCGTTCTTGGGATTCTCTACTTAACTCTGACTTTCTGACTTCCTTTTCCGTTCTTCTATGCGCTTCCTTACGCCATAACTCGATGGCATCTTTCTGTGACTGTCTGGCTTTCTTTTTCCATAATGCTTCTTCTACTCGCATGATACATTCGGCATCCCATGTACCCGATACGGGCCATCTATACTTTTCTTCTAACTGTTTGGTATACTCTACCCATAAATCTAGATACAATATGGCGCTTATGCCATGTTTCTGATACATAAAGTGACCTGGACTGTCCCTAGGCGGAACAGGAACTGCTGCTTCCAGCAGACCCTTTCTAGTTTTTAACTGACGTAACTTGGAAAAGAGCGGCATTCTAAACTTGAATCGGAACACAATACAATACACGAAAAACAATAACAATTTGGGAAAACAATTCAGGCATACCACGACGTTGAAAATACATTAAACAACATTATAAATAACAGTTCGAACAGAATACTACCTGAAAATACTGAAAACAGAAACAGAACAGAATTCTCGAGAACGGAACAGACTAGAGTTACTGGATGCACTGCTGTAACAGTACGGAACATACCGGTCCCATAAAGGAACGCATCAAGACCCGTATCCACCTAGGTGAACACTTCGTTTGTGGGCTTGGGTACCACCAACCCACGGACCAGGAGTCAATTTAGACTGACCCTGTCTAGACACTACCCCAGCAATGGTACTCACCGGGCAGCACGGAACGGAAGGCCTCGGACGGGACTGGACTACGACGACGAACTTCGGACTTCGGACTTCAGTTACGGGTGGGCCTCCGGATACCTCGGACCTTGGACTCTCGGCTTGGGCTCTGGTCGGGACTCGCCGCGTTCCTCCACCGTCTCGTTCGGATGCTGGACCGCCTCCTCCGTCTCCTCCGTGGGCCTGAGGGATACTTGGAGCAGAAATATCTGCCAGTGCACGGTATGGTTCCGTCACGACTGCAGAGGGTCAGGGGGTCGGCGTGGCTTCACCGACGCGTGGGGAAAGGGCAAGTCCCTATTCGGGCGCCATTATGTGGTAAATAAATAAATAATACCCTATTTTTGACTAGACTTATAGCATAACAGATAGCTCAATAAATAAGAGTCAAGATTCGAGGTAGTAGGAGTTTCTGCAGGTTTATTACAGCATAAGGACAGGATCAGGACAACCTGCATAGGAACAGAATGACAGGGCCCAGCAGGACAACTGGGGCCCAGCAGGGGAAAAGAGGCCCAGCAGCTGCTGGGGCTAGGTCTGGGATGAGCGCGCTAACATTTAATAACAAAACATTGACTTATATACATAGCGCAAACACATAGCATTACATTGCAGTGGGCGTAACAGTAGGTGGAGTAGAAGGCGTGACGCGTAGCAGTCGCGAGAGATAACAGTAAAAAGAGGTGTAACTGGGAGTTTACTTAGACATGTGATGGAAAACGTAACAGAATATGTCATGAATGGGCGGAAACTTTGGAGGGGGCTACCTAAGGAGCCGGGACCTCTAACCTAATGGTGCGCGAAAACTGGCAATGACGTGTTACTAGGAGAAGCTGGGGGCTACGAACTCTGTGCTAGGAGCAGAGACTAAAGTCTGGAGGGTCGGAGCGACATGTACCTAAACCCTATCTGGTATCTACTGTTTAGGGAACATGTTGATATAAACTAGAAGTCATGAGGGGAAAAACTAACTTGATTCTAAGACTGGACCATGCATTATTCTACATGTAGTGCGTGATGAAGAATACTAAATGACCATTAAATACAGTATTTCTCTAACATGGAGACGAGAAGGCTAGACAATGACGGAAACTATTGATGCAGTTCAGTAGCTTAGGAATGCAGAGGAGGAGGACTGAACTGATAGCTGGAACTATAACATACTTTTGGCAGACTCAGAGGCAGAGCCGGGGTGCACCGGGCACTGCAAGGCAGGAAGTAAGTGAAGGGTCGAGGATACAGGTGGGGGCTGTATCGCTCCTCAGCGAGGCTTTCAGGAGACAGGAGCTGAATCTGTGGTCCGGGCCCTTGTGAGGCCTGGAAACGGAGACTTTATAATTGAATAACGTGCACACTGAGAAACGTGGCAACATTACTTACATAGGCCTGATATTCGTAGTATTCACGAGGACTGGAAACTAACATACTAGAGGTGGACACAACTGTAATTGCGTCTTTAATCAGAAATGGGGAATAACATATGCATATTGGTCATGCACACATAACATATGATGGATGAAGCGTAGGGACACAGAACATGGCAAAATTTACTTTTCCACAGTGCAACAAAACAATGGATTTAGGCCCAGATCTCAGTACTGGTGTGAATGTATGACATTATTCTGCATTCTGTCCATCAACTGTTGTTTTTGCATTTTTCACCCCGAGTGGGACGGGTATGCTCAGACGTGAGTCCCGTGCTCTCCACACCACTGGAGTCAAGTTATCCTGGCTGATGACGGCTGATAGCCAGCAACCGGTCCTAGGATGCTTGATTCCGGTCCAGGAAAGACATGGCTTGGCAGTTCGGGCTGAATTGTTCCCATGAGGCACAGGGTCAAGGCTGATTTGCATATATTTATGTCTGAACTGGGGTGGTGTGGAGTGCAAAAAAAGATAGATTTAGGTCCAGATCGCTCTACTGGGGTGAATGTATGACATTGTTCTGCATTCTGTCAATCAACTGTTGTTTTTGCATTTGTCACCCGAGTGGGACGGGTATGCTCAGACGTGAGTCCCGTGCTCTCCACACCACTGCAGTCAAGCTATCCTGGCTGATGACGGCTGATAGCCAGAAACCGGTCCTAGGATGCATGATTCCGGTTCAGGGAAGATATGGCTTGGCAGTTCGGGCTGGACTGTTCCCATGAGGCACAGGGTCAAGACTGATTTGCATATAGTCATGTCTGAACTGGGGTGGCGTGGAGTGCAAATAAACAATGGATTTAGGCCCAGATCTCTGTACTGGGGTGAAAATATGACATTGTTCTGCATTCTGTCCATCAACTGTTGTTTCTGCATTTGTCACCCCGAGTGGGACGGGTATGCTCAGACGTGACTCCCGTGCTCTCCACACCACTGGAGTCAAGCTATCCTGGCTGATGACGGCTGATAGCCAGAAACCGGTCCTAGGATGCTTGATTCCGGTCCAGGGAAGACATGGCTTGGCAGTTCGGGCTGGACTGTTCCCATGAGGCACAGGGTCAAGGCTGATTTGCATATAGCCATGTCTGAACTTGGGGGGTGTGGAGTGCAAACAACTGATGGGTTTAGGCCCAGATCTCTGTACTGGGGTGAATGTATGACATTGTTCTGTATTCTGTCCATCAAATGTTTTTGCATTTGTCACCCTGAGTGGGACGGGTATGCTCAGACGTAAGTCCTGTGATCTCCACACCACTGGAGTCAAGCTATCCTGGCTGTTGACGGCTGATAGCCAGAAACCGGTCCTAGGATGCTTGATTCCGGCCCAGGAAGACATGGCTTGGCAGTTCAGGCTAGACTGTTCCCATGAGGCACAGGGTCAAGGCTGATTTGCATATAGCCATGTCTGAACTGGTGTGGTGTGGAGTGCAAAAAAACAATGGATTTATGCCCAGATCTCTGTACTGGGGTGGATGTATGACATTATTCTGCATTCTGTCCATCAACTGTTGTTTTTGCATTTTTCACCCCGAGTGGGACGGGTATGCTCAGACGTGAGTCCCGTGCTCTCCACACCACTGGAGTCAAGCTATCCTGGCTGATGACGGCTGATAGCCTGAAACCGGTCCTAGGATGCTTGATTCCGGTCCAGGGAAGATATGGCTTGGCAGTTCGGGCTGGACTGTTCCCATGAGGCACAGGGTCAAGACTGATTTGCATATAGCCATGTCTGAACTAGGGTGCGTGGAGTGCAAATAAACGATGGATTTAGGCCCAGATCTCTGTACTGGGGTGAATATATGACATTGTTCTGCATTCTGTCCATCAACTGTTGTTTTTGCATTTGTCACCCCAAGTGGGACGGGTATGCTCAGACGTGAGTCCTGTGCTCTCCACACCACTGGAGTCAAGCTATCCTGGCTGATGACGGCTGATAGCCAGAAACCGGTCCTAGGATGCTTGATTCCGGTCCAGGGAAGACATGGCTTGGCAGTTCGGGCTGGACTGTTCCCATGAGGCACAGGGTCAAGGCTGATTTGCATATAGCCATGCCGAAACTTGGGGTGTGTGGAGTGCAAAAAACTGATGGATTCAGGCCCAGATCTCTGTACTGGGGTGAATGTATGACATTGTTCTGCATTCTGTCCATCAACTGTTGTTTTTGCATTTGTCACCCTGAGTGGGACGGGTATGCTCAGACATGAGTCCCGTGCTCTCCACACCACTGGAGTCAAGCTATCCTGGCTGATGACGGCTGATAGACAGAAACCGGTCCTAGGATGCTTGATTCCGGTCCAGGGAAGACATGGCTTGCCAGTTCGGACTGGACTGTTCCCATGAGGCACAGGGTCAAGGCTGATTTGCATATAGCCATGTCTGAACTGGGGTGGTGTGGAGTGCAAAAAAACGATGGATTTAGGCCCAGATCTCTGTACTGGGGTGAATGTATGACATTGTTCTGCATTCTGTCCATCAACTGTTGTTTTTGCATGTGTCTTAATTATAGACTGAATTGGTGTTTTTAAATGCCTTACACACCTGTCTCCTAAGTTAGGACTGCTTGCTCACAGCCAATCTACCATGGGTTGAGCACGGAAATAATTTATTGAGACCTATACTGAGCCCTAGACCATGACAGTGGCCTTACTGCCAGTGGTAGGTGAATATTTATCATTACTAATAACCCACTTTCCATCATTTAGTGTGTAGAGATGCGGATACGGACATGTGTTTAAACGTACATCTTACAGTAAAGTAAAATAGGATCTTAACAATCCTGTAAATTGCCTTGGAACAAAGGTATTGATTTAGAATTTTAGACATTTGAACTAAAATGCTTTTTAATCCATGGTTTTGATTTTTCTAAAGTTGTTCTAAGCCTGATAGATAGTTGTTGTGACCCAAAACTGTGGATACCATGGAGCTGTTCCTACTAACCTGACTAAATTCAGAGTGGCTTGGGTTAGGGTTTTGTTCAAGGCTAGGAGGTTACCTGCTACTAACAAGACTAGGAGGGCAGAGTTGGTTAGGTCACTGAAGCCCTGGGCCAGGCCGGCCCCATAGAATGAAGGGTGTTGGGAAGCTGACCACCTCAATGTCACTCAGGAAGAGTGTGAGAATAATGCCTCTTCTATTGGTTCTAGTGTTAGCTATGTAATTCCAGCTATTGGGAGGAGGTCAGCATCTCCTACTCAGGAACCATCACAGTCCCTTCCAGATAGGCAGCTTTCACCCCTTTGCTGCTAGGCTTTTCCCCCTCCTGTGCTAAGCCTTTTTTTGGCAACTTGGGATAGTGCGCGCTTAGGCCCCTGTAACTTTTTTGCCACATAAGGTATCCACGCCAATTTTGCGTCCTTTTCTTCCAACATCATAGGGATTCTAAAGGTACCCAGGGTTTGTGGATTCCCTTGGAGGAGTCCCACAGATTAGCCAAAACACAGAAACATTTTGTTTTTTTGCAGAAAAATGGGCTACAAATGAAAGCGTCTGGGGTTTTCCCTGCAAATGTTATAAAATAAAAGGGGGGGTGGGGCTGAAATCACAATTTTCCCAAATTTTAGGAAATGACAGTCTTTTATCAGAAAACCAACATTTTTTACACAGTTTTGGCATTTATATGGGACATAACCTTTTTTTGCTATTTTTAGTGCTTTCAACCTCCTTCTAGTTAATGGTAAAAATGATTATGAAAGCAATACTGGATCCCGTAAAGCTATACATTTTAGAAAAGTAGCCAAAAGTCTTAATTCAGAAAGGAGCCATTTGTGTAGAGCCATTGTTAGACCTGGCATCCTTGGCATGGTTTCCCCCTTTCTTTTTGCCTCTACCTCCTGTATTTTTGATGCTGTGCTGGATTTCGTTTTTGCTGGTTTAGATGCTTTGGACACTCTGCCACTGCTGATCAGTGACAGAGTGTAAGTGCTCCCTGTGTAAATTGTTATTGTGATTGGATATACATGATTGGCATATTTGTATTACCAAGAAGTCCCTAGTAAAGTGCACTGAGTGTGCCAGGGCTGGTGATGACAAATGCTACTAGTGGGCCTGCAGCACAGATTGTGCCACCCACATGAGTAGCCCTAAAATGATGTCTCAGGCCTGCCACCGCAGTGCTTGTGTTCAGTCTGTGAACTGCCATGTCCTCCTGGTCAGTGTCCTCACTGACCATGCCTAACCCTTCCCTTTCTGTGCACATTGGTCACCCCTATGGAAGGCCCAAGGTACCCCCTTGGGCAGGGTGCAGTGTATGTGAAAGGTAGAGCATGTACTTGTGCAGGTGACAGGCTCTGGTAGTGAATTACAGTCATTTTCGTTTTTCACTGCTGCAAGGCTATCTTGCTTCATAGACTAACATGAGGGATGCTGGCTACAGTGGCTACCAGCATATCTTCCCATAGGAGTAAGATAGGACATACAAGTCTGGTATCCCTGAATTCAGAATTTAATAACACATATTTTAGGAAAGTTGTTTTTTAACTCCTTTGTTTGAGAATAGCACTTTTAGAAAGGTTTCTGTGTGCCTTGGCCTGTTTGTGTATTGACTGTCTGGTTTGAGAGTGACAGGGGCTGGGGATTCCCCAGGAGGCTGGCTGAGTCAGCCCTAGGCTGAATGACTGCATATGCAACTTGAGTGGTGGGAGGAGATAGCACCTGGGCCTGAATAGGGCTGTGCCTGCCTTCCACAATGCTGGTTCCACCTCCTGCTGGGCGGCTGACGACCCTGCCCCTCACTCTGAAAGGAAAGGAGAAGCCAGGAAACCAAAGTGCTCAAGAAACACCCAGAACTGGTTCAGACCGGGCTCAGAGCCCTCCTGCACAAAGGGATCAAAGACTTTTAGGGGTATAAGTACAGGACCCCTGACAACAGAAAATGAGATCATCCTGGAATCAAGAAGGAACCTCTGCCAAGGAGAAAGCTGAATCTGAAGAAGGAAGACTGTCCTGCTGTTGCTCTGCTGGACTGACCTGCTGTTGCTTTGCTGCCAAGTAGAGGGGAAGGACTTTGCTGTTGTGCTATGTCCCCTGTCTTGAAGGACTCTCCAAGGTCCTGAGAAGAGCTGGCTCCCTGTTTTTGTAGTCCCAGGAACAAAAGTACTTCACCCCCAGCTTCCCTGAGCTCTGCTGAGAGAGCTCTGTCCTTCCTGGAGTGCTTGGCCCATGTGTGGATCCTCTGGAAGTTGTACCTGTGGAGGGGAGCTGGAAATCACGATTTTAAAGACTTTGCTACAGAAAATCTTTCGCAAACGCGGCCGAGCGAGAAAATTCCCGCCGCTACGAAGATCGAGATCGTCACAGTGCCTGTTGCGCTGCCCAAAGACGCCATATCCTTGGTTAGCGGGAAGATTTCAGCCGCTGCGAACATCGTCGCAGAGCCTGCTGCTGCTGGGTGAAACCATCTCATCACGTCGCTGTGTGAATCGTCGCAGAGCCACCGCAACGAGGAGCTGCGAGAGAAAGTTCGCCGCTGGACCGCGCATCGTCGCCCGGAGATCATCGCAACACCAGAGAATCGTCATATCTAAGCATGGACGTAAAATCCGTTCCGCTCGTGGATTTTGCGGATTTTTGACAAATTCGCAATCCGCGAACTCTCGCGAATTTGCCGAAAATCCGCAAATCCGCACGCGGCGGATTTTTATGCTGGGTGATACAATATTGCAGCGCGCGGTGTGGCGCGTGGCGTTCACTTTCCGTCATTCAGCGTTTGCCGAGTTGTTTTTCTCGATATTTTGCGAGTGCTGCGCCATTTTGGATCTTGCTGCGGAATCCCGCAGGAGTTTGGCGCCTGCGAATACGTAATCGCGGCTTGCCACCAACTTGCACAGCACCCATCGCGAGAGTTTGCAATTGCGAACATGTAGGTGCGGCGGGCAGGAACAATCTCGCACTCGCGAAATAGAGATTTTGCAATTCTGCACAAGAAATCCACCAGCAAACAGCATAAACCTTCAGAAAATGATGATTTTTATCACAATCACTCCTCAGGTTGACATTTGCCTGCACTTTTTTTTGCAAGGAGTCCATTATTTGGGGGGGGGGGAGGAAGTGCCCCACAGTCTCCAGCTTCCTGTTCCTGTCCAGCAGGCTCCTCCCAGTGCTTTCTTCATGTGCTGGTCACTTTCATTTGGACCTTGACCTGGAAGGATTACTTTTTGTGGGTGCTGCTGGATATTTGGATTTGAGGCCTTTTAGACTTTCTTTCGATCACATTTGGATTAGAAATCAACTTTCACAAGTAAGTTTGTTTGGGGCATTACAGTTGCTGCAACTACAATTTTGGAACTTTTTCAGAACATTAAATAAAATATATTGTGGGTAGCCACAGTATCCAGTAGGACCAGGGTTGGTTATGGGTGCATGATACAACTGTTTTGTTGAATTTAAACATCATTGAGGCCATGGATGGGCTGGGATTGTGCTGATTTTTGTGTTTTTTGTCGATTTTTGGGGGCTGCTGTTGGGGCCTTTTGCCTGGGGTAGTGGTGCATGGATTGAGTCTGCCTGTGGGGTCTCACTCTCTTTAATGTAAACATCCTGGATGGCATTGGATTGTGGTGATTTTTGTGTGTTTTTCGTTTTTTTTTGGGGTGTACTGTTGATGTGGACTGGCCATGTGGGTGGTGGTGGTGGCCATCTTGAGTGCTGGTACAGGCAACATGTGCTTGGGGTTCAAGGGGCCATTTTGAATTGAGGCAGTGTCTGAGGCCTGCACCCATTTTGCCTAGCTTTCATCCATTATGCTCAGGGGTAGTGAGTGGTGCATGGGCCTAGTCTTTCTGTGGGGTGTCTTCTTGAATGTAAACACCATTGAGGCCATGGATGGGCTGGGATTGTACAGAATTTTGTGTGTTTTTTGTCGTTTTTTTGGGGCTGCTGGTGGGGTCTTTTGCCCAGGGGTAGTGAGTGGCGCATGGGCCTAGTCTTTCTGTGGGGTGTCTTCTTGAATTTAAACACCATTGAGGCCATGGATGGGCTGGGATTGTGCAGAATTTTGTGTTTTTTGTCGTTTTTTTGGGGCTGCTGGTTGGGCCTTTTGCCCAGGGGTAGTGAGTGGTGCATGGGCCTAGTCTTTCTGTGGGGTGTCTTCTTGAATTTAAACACCATTGAGGCCATGGATGGGCTGGGATTGTGCAGAATGTTGTGATTTTTGTCGTTTTTTTGGGGCTGCTGGTGGGGCCTTTTGCCCAGGGGTAGTGAGTGGTGCATGGGCCTAGTCTTTCTGTGGGGTGTCTTCTTGATTTTAAACCCCATTGAGGCCATGGATGGGCTGGGACTGTGCTGAATTTTGTGGTTTTTGTCGATTTTTTTGGGGCTGCTGATGGGGCCTTTTGCCCAGGGGTAGTGGTGCATGGACTGAGTCTGCCTGTGGGGTCTCACTCTCTTTAATGTAAACATCCTGGATGGCATTGGATTGTGGTGATTTTTGTGTGTTTTTCGTTTTTTTTGGGGGTGTACTGTTAATGTGGACTGCCATGTGGGTGGTGGTGGTGGCCATCTTGAGTGCTAGTACAGGCAACATGTGCTTGGGGTTCAAGGGGCCATTTTGAAGAGAGGCAGTGTCTGAGGCCTGCACCCATTTTGCCTAGCTTTCATCCATTATGCCCTGGGGTAGTGAGTGGTGCATGGGCCTAGTCTTTCTGTGGGGTGTCTTCTTGAATTTAAACACCATTGAGGCCATGGATGGGCTGGGATTGTGCAGAATTTTGTGTGTTTTTTGTCGTTTTTTTGGGGCTGCTGGTGGGGCCTTTTGCCCAGGGGTAGTGAGTGGTGCATGGGCCTAGTCTTTCTGTGGGGTGTCTTCTTGATTTTAAACACCATTGAGGCCATGATTGGACTGGGATTGTGCTAAATTTTGTGTTTTTTGTCGATTTATTTGGGGCTGCTGGTGGGGCCTTTTGCCCAGGGGTAGTGGTGCATGGACTGAGTCTGACTGTGGGGTCTCACTCTCTTTAATGTAAACATCCTGGATGGCATTGGATTGTGGTGATTTTTGTGTGTTTTTCGTTTTTTTTTTGGGGGTGTACTGTTGATGTGGACTGGCCATGTGGGTGGTGGTGGTGGCCATCTTGAGTGCTGGTACAGGCAACATGTGCTTGGGGTTCAAGGGGCCATTTTGAAGAGAGGCAGTATCTGAGGCCTGCACCCATTTTGCCTAGCTTTCATCCATTATGCCCAGGGGTAGTGAGTGGTGCATGGACCTAGTCTTTCTGTGGGGTGTCTTCTTGAATTTAAACACCATTGAGGCCGTGGATGGGCTGGGATTGTGCAGAATTTTGTGTGTTTTTTGTCATTTTTTTGGGGCTGCTGGTGGGGCCTTTTGCCCAGGGGTAGTGAGTGGTGCATGGGCCTAGTCTTTCTGTGGGGTGTCTTCTTGAATTTAAACACCATTGAGGCCATGGATGGGCTGGGATTGTGCTGAATTTTGTGGTTTTTGTCTATTTTTTTGGGGCTGCTGGTGGGGCCTTTTGCCCAGGGTTAGTGAGTGGTGCATGGGCCTAGTCTTTCTGTGGGGTGTCTTCTTGAATTTGAACACCATTGAGGCCATGGATGGGCTGGGATTATGCAGAATTTTGTGTGTTTTTTCAACTTTTTGGGGTGTATAAGTGATGTTCCTCTGTCTTCCATTGCGTGTAGGTGCACAAGAGAACCACCAGTGCCAGGAAGAAGTCCTGCTGCGGTGTGTGCAGCACAACGTCACGTGTGGCCACAGACAACTCTGCAACTTGTGCAACTGCGGCCTGCTGTTCAGAGTGACATCTGAAGAATATGGCCCCAAAAAAAGTTCCCCGTAGCTCCTCTAGCAAGAAAGATGCCAGAAAGGAGCAGAAGTAGCAAGTTACCAAGCAGACTGGTGTGCCGCCCGCCACATTTTTTGGGAATAAAAAAAAAAGTACGCCTGCAGCAGCAGCAGGATCTGCTGGGGACCAAGCTGGGAGCAGCACCCCCGCTCCATTGGGCTCAGTGCCACCACCACCACCACGCCAACTTAGGTCCAATCCCTTGAGTGCTGCAGAGGCCGCCAGTATAGTTGTTCAATCACCATTGACCAGTGATGTTGGCTCATTGCAAGAAAGTAGCAGCAATGTCCCTCAATCAACACAGGTTGTTGTAACTCATCTGACGAGTGTTGAACAACCACAGCCGCAACAACAATCATATGTGCAAGTACAAGCCCAAGTACATGTGGAAGGAGAGACGGCGCAAGGAGAGGAGCAAGCAGAGGTGCATGGAGGGGCACAACAAGTGGCCACAATAGTTGTTCCTCCAGAAGTAGGGGCACATCTGGAAATCGACAATCAAGCCGAGGTATCATTCGAGGAAGCCACTCCTCCTGATGATCATTCATTGTCTTCCACATCCCGAGCAAGGAAAAGATCAAGGGTGTTGGTGTCTACATCTTCTTCAAGCCCACCTCCTTCTGATGATATGGATCTTACTTGGGAACCAGCACCACTGCCGTCTGAGAGTGAGGTTGAGGAGGCACACCATGATCTGACAAAGGCAGCTAAGCGTAAAAGGAAGGTCATCGAAACTCTCATAGTTATGGAGTGTGATGACGCTCAACAAGAAGTGGCGTATACTCCTGCTGCTGAAGACTCTCACGACGACGACGCAGTCATCATCACTAACGTCACTGAAGCCCCAGCGAGCATGCAGCAAACAGACATTTTGACCCTAGCCCGACAAGCTGCTGAGCGTGATGATGAAGTCGACGAGGAGGCAATGAGAACACCACAATCATTGATGTTAACTAGTACACCACAACCTACCGCTTCCATATTTCTTACTCGCCAGAAGGGACCTCCATCCACCTCGACCTCAATTAGTGGTGGTGAAAGTACACAACGTAGTAAAGTTCAGCAATACACATCCTCCACTTCATCTGGCATTAGCAGCACGACCACCACCAGTATCGCCTCCTCCGGCCCCCACAGACATTTGAAGTCCGCAGTTTGGGACTTCTTTAGTGTTTGCCCAAAAAGGGAAAACATAGCCATTTGTAACATTTGTAAGCTTGCAGTTAGTCGTGGTAAGCTTGGTACCAACTATGGGACTGGAGGCCAGAGAGGTCATCTTAAGAGACAGCACACTGTCCAATGGTTGGCGCACCTAAAGGAGATCAAGGAAGCCCGAATTGCAAGTCGAGAAAACGTTGATGTTCCATCTGATGATGACGAGGAGGAAGAAGTGTCACACACTTCACTTACACCCAGTACCCCTGTCAGCACACCCCCTGTGAGCCACACTAAGAGTGCGGGACAGAGTGAGACACCAATGCGAAAAAGTTCATCAGCGAGCGTAACTGGGTCGAAGAAGTCATCATCATCATCCCGTAAAATGGTCCAGGGCAACATTAAAACAATGTTGTTTTCAGACGCGCCATATGACCGCAACCACCCAATGGTGCGTCTGTATAACACTAAGCTGGCTAAAATGCTAGCGCTGGATCTTCTCCCTTTTTCTTTTGTAGAAGGGGTTGGTTTTCTAGAATTAGTGGCAGCGCTCTGCCCTAAATGGAAGGTTCCTAGCCGGTATTATTTTGCCCGAGTTGCGGTTCCAGCACTACATGAAGATGTGCTGGAGGTGATTGGGGCAGCTTTGCAGAAGAGTGCTGTTCACACTATACATCTGACAACAGACATGTGGACCAGTGGCGCAGGCACTGATTACATGTGCATCACTGCTCACTGGGTCTCTTTTTCAGGGGTTAAAGCAAAGCTAAACGCAGGTGCTGACATGGACCAAGTTTTTAAAGCTGCTCGGAAACATGCAACACTAGCCATGTTTGGCTTGGAGAAACGTCATACAGCACAAAACATTTTGAATGAGTTCAACACAAAGATCTTTCACTGGCTGTCTCCAAAAAAACGCGGCATTGGTTATGTTTCCACGGATAATGGCACCAATGTAGTTAAGGCCATGGAACTGGGTGACTATTTCAGAGTGCCGTGTTTGGCGCACTGTATAAACCTGGTTGTTAAAAAATTCTTGGATAAAGACAGTCCAGCATGCCAGTTAGTGGTCACCTGCCGAAAAATGTGCAACCATTTCAGCCATTCTTTTAAGGCCCGGAAGCATCTGAGGCGCCTGCTTCATGAACGTCAAATTCCAGTGAAAGCACTCATACAGGAGGTGCCAACACGTTGGAACTCAACCTTCTACATGCTTGAGCGTCTGTATGAGCAGTTTACGGTACTCGATCAGTATTTCTTAACACTGGGTACAGCTGTGAAGAAGGACCTGAGGTTAAATGCGGCGGAATGGGAGCTAGTTAAAAGCCTGACAGACATGCTTCGTCCTTTTGAGGTCTTCACACGTGCAGTCAGCAGGGAGGACTGTAATTTGGGAAAAGCTATCCCATTGTTGCGCATGCTGGAGCACAAACTGAAGGCGGTGTCTTCAAAGTTTCAAAAAGATGAAAAGCAAGAAGCTTTTGTTTTGGCGGAGAAATTATTAGAGCGCCTACTTGGCGATGAACGTCTTCAAAAGATCCACTCAGAACAGCATTACATTTGTGCTACTATTCTGCATCCATGCTACAAAAAGGCGCTGGCAGGCTGTGCATTATTTCCTTTTAGTGATGAAGATGTTACAAAGTACAAACGTTGGCTAGCCTTGTCAGCCATCAGGTTTGAAAGAGAACGGAAGCAAATTGAAGGAAAAGGCAGTACATGAGCATCAGCAGGCCATCCCCAGTCAAAAGACTCCACTTCTGCACCTGTGGCTGTGGCAGAAGTGACCTCTCAGCCGTTAAAGACACCGGCAACCGCATCATCTGCACCAGACACAACAGAAATATCGGGTGATGAAGAGGATTGGCTAGCTGAGATTGGTTATGGTTCTCAAAAGGTCAGAGCAAAAATTCAGCAAAGTGGAGGAACCGTGGAGAACTTTGAGTCGATGGTGCAGGACTATCTGAATGACTCAACAGAGGTCTATGTTAATGCTGACCCATTGGCGTATTGGCATGGGAAAAAAGAATTGTGGCCAGAGAGCACCCGCCTGGCTATACATTACTTGTCTTGCCCACTCGCAAGCATGTCTTCTGAACATGTTTTCAGTGCTGCTGGTGGCATTGTAACTTGCAAACGGACTCGCCTCTCGCCCAAAAATGTGGAGATATTGACAATGATCAAGATGAATGAGCACCTCATACCACCAGATTTCAAAGTACCTGATTGCACGACGGAAGAAGACGAGGAGAACAGCAACTTAGATGAGGGAATTTCTTCTGTGTTAGGTGACACTGACCTACTCCTGTCTGAATTTGCAGAGTATGAGGACAAACTCTTCTTCCCTGACACTGAGCCCTGAAAATGAGCCAATGAATTCAGAAATTTTCTTTTTCGTACTTATTCACCTTTATTCCTGTGTTTCTGTCTTTCTTTGTTTTGCACAAGTTAATATAATTAAAACTTTAATCACCTGTACTTTTGCTTTTTGGCTGTTTGGGGGTCTTCTACTTGTTTTTGCCTGGGTTGACGGCTCTGAGGCCATTGCTGGGAAGGTCTAATACCGGATAAAACTGGTTTAAACAACATCCATGAGGAAAAAGGTTTTGCATTTTCTGACTTTTCGCTCAATGTAGCGTTTTCGGGGGCCTGTTTGGGGGGCTTCCTGGTGTTTGTGGGTGGGTTTCGGGGTCTGGGAGCACTACTGGGTTTGGATAGTTTAGATAGCAAGAGGTTTGAACGAAATCCATGGAGGCAGAGGGGAATTAGGGCCTAGCTGCAGAGCGCGCGCTGAGTGATTTTGCAAATTTTCAGAAATGTGACTAAGTCCACATTTTTGTACTTTTGCTTTTTGGCTGTTTGGGGGTCTTCTACTTGTTTTCGCCTGGGTTGACGGCTCTCGGGCCATTGCTGGGAAGGTCTAATACCGGATAAAACTGGTTTAAACAACATCCATGAGGAAAAAGGTTTTGGCACTTTTTGTAACTTAGGGTTCGTTAGGGTTAGCCCTAGCAGCAGGATTGCATGTGTTTCGGGGTGTTCTTGATTTTTGCAACTGAGTTCTGGGGTTTTAGAGCACTCGTGGGAATGTGTAATTTTTGTTGCAAGTGATTTGAAGAAAATCCATGGTGGGAAAGGGGGGATCACTTACTCTGTGAGAGGCACTTAGTGTTGAAAACATTTAGCCATTTACACTTAAAGGAAGAAAATTACACAGACTTAAGTTTCAGGAAAACAAACTTACTGTTAAACCACCACCCACCAGACTCAAAAGCAGTAAGAAACAGGTATGCTCAGATAAAGTTTCAAAAAGTATATTTGTATAACCCTAACAAAATAATCTCCCTTAAGACCCTCCCTAACCCCAACGATTGTCTTTCAAAAGTCCCAAAAAGAACCCAACTCCCGAATCCCACCCCCCAAAAGTCTCTAAAAAAGGGGCAAGGGACACTACGGCAGGATGCTGTTCACTGTAGCGGCCAGGGCATCATACTCCTTGCGGAGGGTGGCATGGTCGAAGCGGAGGCCCTCCACCAAGTTCTTATAGGTTAAGACCTCCTGCTCCAGGTAGGACACTCTGAGGGATAAGCGGCGCTGGCGTGCCTTGCAACTCCTGTGGGGGGCAGCTGATGTCTTTGCTGCTCGGCGGTGGCGGTTGGCTTTGGTAGCCCGGCTCCGTACCGCTGGAGCACTGTGCTGGCTGGCAGCCCGTGTGGGCCCGGAGGAGGATGCAGCTGTCACAGTAGATGTACTAGTAGACTGCGTGTCCTCCTCCTCCAGGGCCAGCAGCCGCCGATATTCTGCAACAGTGGCATCCAGCCTCCGTTGCCGGGCCATTCGAGCCTGCTCCTTCCTTGATGGTTTATTGGATTTGGAAGGAGCAACTATATAAAGAAAGAAAGACATAGTCTGTAACCAATGCTCTTAAGATTAACACAAAATGATTGAGCAGAAAGTTGTGTCACAGTACAAGTAGCAACTTGAAAGCACAGTACATAACTATTGAGGCCAGTATCTATCTAACCTCCCACTTCTTCATCCTTGGCTTGCTCTAACATTCTACGAGCACTATGGACTTCCATTACAGTCGACTAGGACAGTAGTACACCAGTCTTATTCTTCTTCTCTCTTGTTTATGAAAATTGGTACGTTATCTTCTGCAAGCTGGCATAATGCCAGCACAGTGAACTTGCACCCGAGAAAAACAGACGCACACCATGATGAGTGAGACAGACTTGCGTTACTGTACCGGTACAGTACATGCAGGTGGTGAAGCTCATATTTTTCCATTACAGGTGGCACTGAGAATACTCTGTTAAAAGGGCTACTGCTTAATTAATTTAACTTTCACCCTACAGTGCAAATGAGTACTGGAGAAGGAAAAAGAAGAAACTAAATAATCTGATTATCTATCACTTCACATGGGATGTATTTGATTACATATGGGATGACTTTAGGTGCTTTGCTTTTTTGAGTGAACAGTGATACACCCACACATGAATGACGTACTACTACTAAACTAAAATTATTAAGAGAGGTAGGGAGGATCCACCGTAATAACCGGATATATGCTGTGCTTGCAGTTGCATACAAACTACTGCTACTATTCATGGTAGTATTTGGACAAAATTACAACTTCTTTTCCTTGCGTTTCCTACACTGGAACGGACATGCGCGTGCGGTGTTACATGCTCTTCAAAGTAACACTTAGTTCAGGGGTCTCCAAACCGGTCCTGGAGGGCCGGATCCATGCCAGATTTTTTGGATATCCCCATTGAGATACATGTAGTTATTTTAAAAATCTGGCATGTATCCGGCCCTCCAGGACCGGTTTGGAGACCCCTGACTTAGTTCATCCAGTGACCGTCTACTCTCTCTAGATACACATATGCTATCTAAGAGTCAGATAGTACCATGATCCAGGCATCCATCCATTCAAAGTATATGCACACATACAGTTTCTGTTTCACCCACCAAGGCTGTTCTCCTTCCACCCATTCTTGCTTCATCATTCACCCAGCCATGCACCATACCATATTCTTCTCAGCCACCTTGGGGACCAAGCAAACACATAGCATTCTTCTTTGCCAGTCATCATTAAATTTCTCGTCCTTCCACACTTACTTACACCCTTCTTTCGCTTTTCGTTTTTTTATATGCACACTGACAAAAGAATCTCTGTGACAAAAGCAGTAACCACAGACATATGCACATAAAATACTGCTTTTCGTTCATCCCATCCATCAAGTTCATCTCAGATCTGATTGGGATTCTTCTCGCCAAAAACTTCACAGCTAAGTCGAAGTACATTTAGAGGAGGCTACTACCTGGTTGATACACCCGTGCAGAAAGCACACTCTGCAGTCTTCAATCTCAATAAGTAAGGAATATATAACTTACCTCTGCCCGCCACCACCGTGTGAACCCTCACAGGCACATTGGTGTTGTCCGGCACTTGCACCGCCTCCTCCCCAGAAATGTCCTCCGAGTCCTCATCCACCACTACCACCTCCGCGCTGGCCCCACCACCAGATGTTCCACCTACAAAGTACATTTAAGAATGTTAGAATACACCACTCACTACTATATAATATTTGGTCTAGGAATAAAGAAATGTGAAAAAAAACAGAAAACAATGTAATAATTTGTGACTGTCTAATCTAAAGTAAAACATTTTCTTTTTCCAGGGAAGGCTCAGTGCATAGAGCTATTGCTGACTAGAATGGGAGTCCAATGGAATTGACAAATGTGCAATCTTAGTTAGCTACACAGACGTACTAATGAGAATAATCTAGTAATACCACAGGGAGTCATAGTCGAGGCAGGATAAGAATTTAGATACAGTCTAGAAGAAAATCAAAGACGATTTATAAAAAATCGAATGAGGAACGCTAGGAAAAAATAGGTACTCTATATTAAAATGAAAACTTACTGGGGCCACTGCCCTCGCCTGGCCAATCCTGGCCTTCTACAGCATCAGCAGCAGCCTCCTCCAATGCCCTCTTGCCCCTGGGGGGAGCTGATGTACAACATGAAAGAAAGAAAGACCAGAAAACATGGATGATATTTGTCAACCAAATCAAACATTTCAAAAGAACAATAACAAAATATTTTGGCGAAATAGCAAATAGACAACTATTCCACGGGATATATTGACCGATCTCATGTGGTCTACTACGTTATTAGTATTGCTTGATTTGCGGACCGTCGACTTGGAAAGTTCTTATGTAACTCACTAAACAAACTACTAAAAAGGTTCGCCTAGGCCTGGCAGGCAGCAGTCCGCAGCACGCGAAGTGACAGACAAAGTCCATCGTGATTGCAGATCAGTGAATACTCAAACTATCAATCCACTACCACTATTTCTTCTTATCGCCATGTGTACAAAGGAAGGACTGGGCTTGAGTCTGTAGGGGCTGATTTAGAAGCCCCTTGCGGCTCTTTTGCTCCATTGTTGCGTGACTTTTGTGACGCAGCGGCAGAACAAAAGAGGCACCATGGTGCGGCATATATTAACAACGTGACGTATATGGGAGATGCATCATGTTGTAAAGCCCTGCGCCATCAGGGGGCGATCCGGCGCAAGTTTATTGCTCTTGGTAGAAAACAAAAATTTGCAATATAATAACACACAGAGCGGGAGAAAACAGAGTAGTGATGAAATAGCTAGAAATAGCTACTACTACTCACCAAGCCCGGGGATCTCTACGCCGAGCACGTCCAGCAAGTCACGTTCCCGGTCCATGAGATCCGTCCAGCGGTGGGTGGCCTGGTTATAGGTGCACCGGACCCCAGAGTCTTCAAACATGGCCCGGCACACCTTCTCCCACCGCTTCCGGCGCTCCCGGATCCCGTAGCCGGTAGCGATCTTGCCGCCTCCCATGATGGTCTTGGGGAGGCGGCGCTGGACGTGAAAGACTAGTGCGGCCACCTCCTCCGCACTAAAAATCTCCCGAGCTATAACTGTCTCCCCCCTCAAACGCCCGCACGGGAGCCGGGCATGGGGTGCGGGACCCTTCCCCTTCGCGGGCTTCTTCCCGGCTCCCTTTGCCATGGTCTGGGCAGAAGGGAAGCAAAATAATAAAGAAGAAATAGAACAGGGAAGAAGAAAAGAAAAGCGTTTAAAAAAGTAGTTTGAAATTAACAAAAAGTAGCAGGAAACACAAAAATATAGAGCTAGAAAAATAGAGGGATAGATAATAAGTAAAATAGAAAAAAAAAATTCAAACAAGCAAAGGATGGCAGAGATTCAGAGAGAGGATACAGAGAGCATGCCCAGAACCATAGCAATGAATGAGAAACAAGATGGCCGCGCCCGTTCACGACCGCGTGGGTAAGTTCGCGCGAGATTTTCCTCGCGATCACACGCGAAATTGTACTAGCGAGCCGCACACTTTGCGAGATTACACATAGCGCCCGGAAACGGAATTACGTCACGCAAACAAGATGGCCGCGCCCGTGTACGACCGCTAGGGTAACTTCGCAAACGTTGCGCTACAAGCGGCTTGCGAACACGCAAAAAATCACGCGAACAAACACGCCGCAAAAAAAACAAATCGTGCATTCGCACGAATTCGCGGCTTCCGAAATCGATCTCGCACGGATTCGCGCCCCGCAAATCGCGCGAAATTGCAGAAAACTGATTTTTGCAAAACTGAAAGCACTCAGCAGGTGCAAAAGTTCAATCTTAACATTAGTAACCATTCACTCTAGTGCTTCCTGAGGGGCCCCTCCAGAGTTCAGTTGCCTATTTGCAACTATTCTATGACCCTGCTCTGACCCTCACAGCAGGCTCATAGAATAGCTACAAGTAGGCCATAAAGGTCCTCTGAAAAAAAATTGCACTCCAACAGAAAGCAAATTACAGATAAGGAAGGAAGCAGGTGCCAGCCAGACTGGAAGTTTAAAAATCAGTGACACATTAATCAACCCCAAATTAATTCATGGCAGTTGAAGCAGGGCAGGTGTGCTTGCTTTTTTTCACCCCCATAATCTACAGTGATAAACCAACCAGAGGGTGGCAGTGATGTACCAGAGGGTGGCATGGGTGTACCAGAGGGTGGCAGTGGTGAAACAGAGGGTGCTGTGAACCTGTGATGATAAACCAGACGTAGAAACAACATAGTCGCGGCCGTTGCGAGCCGACAAGTAAGTTCACAATTGCGAACTGGTACACAAACCTCGCGAACTGGCAGAAACCCTTGCGAACACAAAAAAACACAAAAATCCGCAAATTCACGAGAGTTCGCGGATTTTGCGGATTGCGAATCTGTAAATACGCAAGTTTGCGTACGCCAGATTCGCAAAATCTGCCCATACTTAGTCGTATCGTGACTTTGCGGGAGAAAACTTCCTACAGAACCTACCCACCGGAATCCATACAAGTGGCCTTCCTCCCCATACAGACCGGATTCGTTGCAACACGCCCGCTGCTGCAGCGGGGCTGCTGCTAACGCCTCCCCAGGGTCTCAGGATCGCTTGTTTTTCACCGCTAAAGCATCTGTGCTTGGAACTTTGTATCGCTAATAAAGGTACTGTGGCTAAAATGTGACGTAACTGTGGATAAAGTTATCGCTAACATTAGGAACATTAAGAACTCTTTTTGCAACCATATTCTTGAACTGTGTATGTTGGATTTTTGTCGTTTTGGTGTTGTGTAGTTTATGTTAAATACCTTTATTTTTCTAAACTGTTGTGGAGTCAGTTTGTGGTGTTTTCACTGTGTTACTGTGAGTGTTGGTACAAATACTTTACACATTGCCTTTGGTTAGCACTGACTGCTCGTGCCAAGCTACCTAAAGGGTGAGCTGGGGTAATCTCAGAGGGTTTCCTCCTTACCCTGACTAGAAGCAAGGGTCCCCATTTGGATAGTGGTACCTACCTCTGTCAACTAGAGACCCCCAGTTCTAACATTGTTGGTCAGCGGTGGGGATTTGAACTTGTATTTGTACTAGACCCACAGTGATTGGTGTACATCACTAGTGAGTGCAGACAACTACGCCACCGTATACTACTGTTTTTTGGTTGGTTCTATTGTTGAGTAACTCTTCAAAGCATCATGTCTGTGAATGGAAAGGCACCCAGTAAGGAGGCAGAAGTTGAATTGGAATTTGCCATAGAGGATTTGTATTCCTACAAAGTTGATGAGCTTAGGAAATTCTGCCACGAGTTTGAGTGCCCCATAAAGAGTGGCAACAGGAAGGATGAGCTGCAGAGAATCTTGAAGGCCCATTGGGAGGCACAAGAGGGAAATGATGCAAGTGCAGGGAATGGTTTTCAAGTCACAGATTTGACAGTGAGCAGAGTAGGCTCAAGGCCTGGCAGCAAACATTCCAATAGAGGTTTCACTCAGGAAGAGTTAGAGGAGAACTAAAGAGTGAGAGAACATGACTTAGAAGTCCTGAAGTTGAAAATGAACCAATTGGAAATGGAGAAAGAAAGGGCAGCAGAGGAAAATAAAAATGCCCGTGCCCTGGATAAAAAGAAAATGCTTTTGGCTCATGAGTTGAGCATGGGAGAACTGGATCTTAAAGCCAAGGAGGTGGATGCCAGTTCAAATGGTGGCAGCGCACAGCCAGTGCAGGGGGGTACAGTATATATTCCCAACAATCTGGTACAAAATTACCATAGGAGTGAGGATATTCATGCCTGGTTTACTTCTTATGAGATTGCATTGAGAATGAATGGTGTGCATGAACAGCATTGGGCGGCGGGCCTGTGGAAACATTTTGAGGCTACTGGGAGGAGTGCTCTAGAGCCCTTAGAGATGGCAGGTGCCATGACCTACCCCAATATGAAGGAGGCCTTATGTCTCAGGTATGGCCTTACTCCAGAACAGTATAGACTGCAGTTTAGAAACTCTAAGAAGAAAGAGTCTGAGACTTGGATGGAGTGTGTGAATTTGTACTCACGTGCACTGGAAGGTTGGATGAAGGGCAGTAAAGTAACTAATTTTAAGGGGTTGTTATATTTAATCAGTTGGGAGCACTTGAGTAGTCATTGTGTTCCAGAGCTGCGCCAGCATCTTTTAGACAGCAAGCTGACAGACCCCATTGAGCTTGCTGAGGAGGCGGACCGCCTGACCAGTACCAGGGTCCACAGAGTAATTGTAGGTACCACAGCCAAAGGTGGGCAGGGTCCCCAGCAGAAGAGTGGGGGGGACAAGGGTAACCAAAAGGAGTTCTCACCAGGGCCCCAAAATAGTTCCCAGGGAAAGGAATCCCAACCCCCCAAACCTAGACAGCCATGGCCCCTAGGGGCAGGCGGGACAATAGAGATAACAGAGACAACAGGGCGCCGCCTACCTGCTATCACTGCAACGAGGTGGGCCACATAGCTCCTAAATGTCCCAAAAAGAATCCAGCACCCACTGGTGCTCCAGCCCCAGGGTTAGCAAGTATAGCTTTGGGCGGGTATTTGATTTCCAGTGGGGAGGAGGGTTTAGCAGTTATGTCCCTTGTCTCTTTAGGAGACCAAGAGATGGTCCAGGAAACCTAACCACCCCTTAACACTAAGAAATATGGGCAGAAGGTGATCATCAATGGGAGGGAGATAGAGGCTCTGAGAGACACAGGAGCCAGCGTGACATCCGTGTGGTGTCAGTGGGTGTCTGAAGAGCAGATCATCCCTGATGTACTCCGCCCTGTAGTGGCAGCTGACAGCTTAGTGTGCCTCTGCAAGTTGGCGCGTGTTCTCTTTGAGTGGGGGGGAGTCTCTGGTCTTTTGGAAGTTGTTGTCAGTGATGCCTTGCCTGTAGACTGTCTTCTAGGTAACGACCTGGAGAGTTCTCCATGGAAGGATGTAGAACACAGAACTCATTTGGAGATGTTGGGTTTGCATGCTTGGATCGGTGTGACCACGCGTGCGATGGCAGCCAGTAGGGGTGATTCAGCAGAACTGGAGCCTGAAACAGTGGCCCAGAGACCTGCCAAGCGAGGAAGAGGCAGAGGGCGTGGGAAACCAGCCCCAGCCGCTCCCATGACCAGGAGGGAGCAGACCCTGAGGGGGATGCCCTGGAACCTACAAGGGAACAGGTGGTCGAACTGGGCAACCTGCCTGAGCTGACCCATTGGCAGCAAGAAGGTGGGCCCTCCAGGGAGGAATTCTGCAAGGAGCAGAAAGAGTGCCCTTCTATCACTGGTATGCGTCAACAGGCCATGGACCAGGCAGCAGGCCTAGGGTCCAAAGATCACTACATCTACTGGGAAGACGACTTGTTATATAGTGAGCCTAAGTTTGCTGAGCCCGGTGCAGCCTGTGTGCTGGTGGTACCCACGCGCTTCAGGAACTTCCTAATGGGTCTGGCTCATGACGTGCCTCTCGCAGGACATCTGGGGCAAGAGAAGACCTACCACAGGCTTGCCGCCCACTTCTACTGGCCCCAGATGAAGAAGCACGTTGGTTCCTTTTGCAGGTCTTCCAAACATGTCAGGCCAGTGGCAAGACTGGAGTGAAGTGCAAGGCACCCTCCAACCCTTTCCTGTGGTGAGCACCCCTTTCGAGCGGGTGGGCATCGATATCGTGGGGCCCCTGGACCCCAAGACAGCCTTAGGCAACAGGTTCATCCTGGTCTTGGTGGACCATGCCACCTGTTACCCGGAAGCAGTCCCTCTCAGGGCAATCACAGCACCCATGGTGGGCCGTGCATTGATGGGGATCTTTTCCCGTGTGGGGTTCCCCAGAGAGGTGGCCTCCGACCGGGGTACCAACTTCATCTCTAGGTTCATGAAGTCTCTATGGGAGGAGTGTGGGGTAACTTATAAGTTCACCACTCCTTACCACACTCAAGGAAATGGGTTGGTTGAAAGGTTCAACCGCACCCTAAAAGGTATGATTATGGGCCTAGCGGAGCCCATGAGACGGAAGTGGGACGTCTTTCTTCCATGCCTGTTGTTTGCCTACAGGGAAGTGCCTCAGAAGTCCTTAGGGTTCAGTCCCTTTGAACTCCTGTATGGCCAACCTGTTAGAGGACCTCTCACACTGGTGAAGGAGGGGTGGGAGAAATCCCGTGGGAAGACCCTTGAGGATGTGTTCAGCTATGTGCTGGCCATCCGCAACCAGACACAACGCTTCAGGAAGCTCGCTCAGGAGAACCTGGAAGCTAGCCAGGAAGAAATGAAAAGATGATACGACCAGAATACCATTCTGGTCGAATTTCAACCTGGGCAGGAAGTGTGGGTGATGGAGCCAGTGGAGCATTGTGCACTCCAAGACAAGTGGACTGGGCCATATGAGGTGGTGGAACACAAGAGCGAAGTAACCTACCTGGTTAACTTGAAGACTCCCAGGCAGCCCCTGAGAGTCTTGCATGCGAACAGCCTCAAACCACACTTTGAGAGGTCTGAAGTGACAATGCTCATGGCTACAGATGCAGGAGGGGAGGAGGATAGTTATCCTCTCCCTGACCTCCTGGCAGCTAAGGAGCAAGACGGGTCAGTGGATAGTGTTGTCCTCTAGCCCACCCTGCCCCTAGAACAGCAAAGGAACTGTCGCCAGGTGTTGGGTCAGTTTTCCTCCCTGTTCTCCATGACCTTAGGTGTTACCAATTGGTGCGTCCATGATGTGGACACTGGAGATAGTCGGCCTGTGAAACAGACATTTTACAGGGTAGCTGACAAGGTCAGGGCCAGCATTAAGGAAGAGGTTTCTAAGATGTTGGCGCAAGGGGTGATTGAGCCCTCCAGCAGCCCCTGGGCTAGCCCAGTGGTCTTGGCACCAAAAGCTGCTGCACCAGGTGCCACTCCAGAACTCAGGTTTTGTGTGGACTACCGTGGGCTCAATGTGATCACGAAGACTGACGCACACCCCATCTCCAGAGCTGATGAGCTCGTGTATCCGTTGGGAGCAGCCCAATACCTCAGTACATTCGATTTGACTTCTGGGTACTGGCAGATTGCCTTAACTGATGGGGCCAAAGAGAGGTCTGCATTCTCAAAGCCAGAGGGGCACTTCCAGTTCCGAGTTATGCCCTTTGGGTTGAAGAATGCCCCTGCCACCTTCCAGAGACTGGTTAACCAGGTACTGACCGGACTGGAGGAATTCAGCGCCGCATATCTTGATGACATTGCTGTGTTCAGCTCCATGTGGGAGGAACACTTGCAACACCTCTGTGAAGTGTTGAAGGTTCTGCAAAGGGCAGGCCCCACTATCAAGGCCAGCAAGTGCCAGATACGGCAGGGATCTGTGGTGTATTTGGGCCACCAGGTGGGGAGCAGCCAGGTGGCGCCCCTACAGGCAAAGATTGATACCATTCTGGCTTGGGAACCCCCCAAGACCCAGACAGGGGTGAGAGCCTTCCTAGGACTCCCCGGGTATTACAGATGGTTTGTCAAGGGGTATGGCACCATTGTTGCCCCCTTGACAGAGCTGACGTCAAAAAGGCAGCCCAAGAAAGTGAATTGGACCGAAGCCTGCCTGACTGCTTTTGATGCCCGGAAGACTGCCATGTGCACAGCACCGGTGCTCAAGGCGTCCGACTTCTCCAGTGAGTCATAGTGCAGACAGACGCTTCAGAGCATGGTGTGAGAGCAGTACTCTCACAGATCAATGACAAGGGCTGGGACCAGCCTCTGGCTTTCATTAGTAGGAGGCTAATCCCCAGGGAACAGAGGTGGAGTGCGATTGAAAGGGAAGCTTTTGCTGTGGTCTGGGCTCTGAAGAAGCTGAGGCCCTACCTGTTTGGGACTCACTTCCGTGTTCAGACCGACCACATGCCCCTCAGATGGTTAATGCAGATGAGGGGTGAGAACCCAAAACTGTTGAGGTGGTCCATCGACCCTACAGGGAATGGACTTTATGGTGGAACACCGTCCTGGTACAGAACACGCCAACGCTGATGGTCTGGCCAGATTCTTCCGCCTTAGTGAAGAGAACTCCCAAGAGGGTGGGTAGTTCTCCCCACTTTCAACTGGAGGGGATACGTGTTAGACCTGGCATCCTTGGTGTGGTTTCCCCCTATCTTTTTGCCTCTACCTCCAAATGCTACTAGTGGGCCTGCAGTACTGATTGTGCCACCCACATGAGTAGCCCTAAAATAGTGTCTCAGGCCTGCCACCGCAGTGCCTGTGTGCAGTCTGTGAACTGCCATGTCCTCCCGGTCAGTGTCTCCACTGACCAGGCCTAACCCTTCCATTTCTGTGCACATTGGTCACCCCTATTGAAGGCCCAAGGTACCCCCTTGGGCAGGGTGCAGTGTATGTGAAAGGTAGAGCATGTACTTGTGCAGGTGACATGCTCTGGTAGTGAATTACAGCCATTTTCATTTTCCACTGCTGCAAGGCTATGTTGCTTCATAGGCTAACATGGGGGGTGCTGGCTACAGTGGCTACCAGCATATCTTCCCACAGGAGCAAGATAGGACATAAAAGTCTGGTATCCCTGAACTCAGAATTTAATGACACATCTTTTAGGGAAGGTGGTTTTTAACTTCTGTGTTTGAGAATAGCACTTTTAGAAAGCTGCTTTTCTCTTGTCTGACCTTTCTGTGTGCCTTGGCCTGCTTGTGTATTGACTGTCTTGTTTGAGAGTGACAGGGGCTGGGGATTCCCGAGGAGGCTGGCTGAGTCAGCCGTAGGCTGAATGACTGCATTTGCAACTTGAGTGGTGGGAGGAGATAGCACCTGTGCCTGAATAGGGCTGTGCCTGCCTTCCACAATGCTGGCTCCACCTCCTACTGGGTGGCTGACGACCCTGCCCCTCACTCTGAAAGGAAAGGAGAAGCCAGGAAAACAAAGTGCTCAAGAAACACCCAGAACTGGTTCAGACCGGGCTCAGAGCCCTCCTGCGCAAAGGGATCAAAGACTTTTAGGGGTATAAGTACAGGACCCCATACAGCAGAAAATTAGATCCTCCTGGAATCAAGAAGGAATCTCTGCCAAGAAGAAAGCTTAATCTGAAGAAGGAAGACTGTCCTGCTTTTGCTCTGGTGGACTGACCTGCTGTTGCTTTTCTGCCAAGGAAGGACTTTGCTGTTTTGCTGTGTCCCCTGTCTTGAAGGAATCTCCAAGGGCCTGAGAAGAGCTGGCTCCCTGTTTTTGAAGTCCCAGGAACAAAAGTACTTCACCCCCAGCTTCCCTGAGCTCTGCTGAGAGAGCTTTGTCATTCCTGGAGTGCGTGGCCCATGTGTGGCGCCTCTGGAAGATGTACCTGCGGAGGGGAGCTGGAACTCACGCTTTTAAAGACTTTGCTACAGAAAATCTATCGCAAACCAGGCCGAGCTTGAAAATTCATGCCGCTACGAAGATCGAAATTGCCGTAGCACCTGGCGCGCTGCCCAAAGACACCGCATTCTTCGTTAGCGGGAAAATTTCCGCCGCTGCGAACATCGTCGCAGAGCCTGCTGCTGCTGGGTGAAACCATCGCATCACGCTGCTGCGAGAATCGTCGCAGAGCCACCGCAACAAGGAGCTGCGAGAGAAAGATCGCCGCTGACCGTCGCAACACCCGAGAATCGTCGCATCGTGCCTTTGCGGGAGAAAACGTCCTACAGAACCTACTGGAAACAACCATTACAACGAAACTTTTACAAGACAACATGCATTACATCGCATGCCATTACAACGCAACCATTACAACGCAAGACACTACAATGCATACCACTACAATGCATGTCATTACAACGCAGTCATTACAACGCATACAATTAAAACGCATAACATTACCATCCAACACTTCACCTACTTTTGCACCCCCTGGAGTTAGAATAGTAATTTTTACCCCTACACTATCCAACACTTACCCTACTGTTGCACCCCCTGGAGTTAGAATAGTAATATTTACCCCTACACAATCCAATACTTACCATACATGCAATGTAATGTTATGCGTTGTAATGGTATGCGCTGTAAAGGTAGTATGCGTTGTGATGGAATGCGTTGTAACGGGTTTTTTTATTTCGTTGTAATGGCATGCGTTGTAATGGAATGCGTTGTAATGGATGTTGCGTTGTAAAAAATGCGTTGTAAAGGTATGCATTGTAAAAGTATGCGTTGTAACATCATACATCCGAACCTACGCACCGGAATCCATACAAGTGGCCTTCCTCCCCATACAGACCGGATTTTTCGCACCACGCCCGCTGCTGCAGCGGGGCTGTCGCTAACGTATCCCCAGGGTCTCAGGAGCAATGCATCGCTTGTTTTTCACCGCTACAGCTTCTGTGCTTGGAACTTTGTATCGCTAACAAAGGTACTGTGGCTGAAACGTGGCGCAAATGTGGATAAAGTTATCGCTAACACTAGGAACATTAAGAACTCTTTTTGCAACCATATTCTTGAACTGTGTATGTTGGATTTTTGTCGTTTTGGTCTTGTGTAGTTTAGATTAAATAACTTTATTTTTCTAAAATGTTGTGGAGTCAGTTTGTGGTGTTTTCACTGTGTTACTGTGAGTGTTGGTACAAATACTTTACACATTGCCTTTGGTTAGCCCTGACTGCTCATGCCAAGCAACCTAGAGGATGAGCAGGGGTTATCTCAGAGGGTTTCCTCCTTACCCTGACCTGAAGCAAGGGTCCCTATTTGGACAGTGGCACCTACCTCTGCCAACTAGAGACCCCCAGTTCTAACAGCCATCAAGTTGTCTTTATAGAAACTAACAGTTAAATATTGGAAACATTGAAAATTAGTTAAAAAAAACAGCTCTTTTAAATCAATATACAGTTACATCCACTGGACCTTCCTTGCTGTTAGGATATAAAGGACTTGTAGGTTCACCAAGAACGAGACGAACCCAAGGGCCTGAGAAGCGCTGGCTCCCTGTTTTTGAAGTCCCAGGAACAAAAGTACTTCACCCCCCGCTTCCCTGAGCTCTGCTGAGAGAGCTTTGTCATTCCTGGAGTGCGTGGCCCATGTGTGGCGCCTCTGGAAGATGTACCTGCGGAGGGGAGCTGGAAATCACGCTTTTAAAGACTTTGCTACAGAAAATCTATCGCAAACCAGGCCGAGCTTGAAAATTCACACCGCTACGAAGATCGAGATTGCCGTAGCACCTGGCGCGCTGCCCAAAGACACCGCATTCTTCGTTAGCGGGAAAATTTCCGCCGCTGCGAACATCGTCGCAGAGCCTGCTGCTGCTGGGTGAAACCATCGCATCACGCTGCTGCGAGAATCGTCGCAGAGCCACCGCAACAAGGAGCCGCGAGAGAAAGATCGCCGCTGACCGTCGCAACACCCGAGAATCGTCGCATCGTGCCTTTGCGGGAGAAAACTTCCTACAGAACCTACTGGAAACAACCATTACAACGAAACTTTTACAAGACAACATGCATTACATCGCATGCCATTACAACGCAACCATTACAACGCATGACACTACAATGCATACCACTACAATGCATGTCATTACAACGCAGTCATTACAACGCATACAATTAAAATGCATAACATTACCATCCAACACTTCACCTACTGTTGCACCCCCTGGAGTTAGAATAGTAATTTTTACCCCTACACTATCCAACATTTACCCTACTGCTGTAACCCCTGGAGTTAAAATAGTAATTTTTACCCCTACACTATCCAACACTTACCCTACTGTTGCACCCCCTGGAGTTAGAATAGTAATATTTACCCCTACACAATCCAATACTTACCATACATGCAATGTAATGTTATGCGTTGTAATGGTATGCGCTGTAAAGGTAGTATGCGTTGTGATGGAATGCGTTGTAACGTTTTTTTTTTATTTCGTTGTAATGGCATGTGTTGTAATGGAATGCGTTGTACTGGATGTTGCGTTGTAAAAAATGCGTTGTAAAGGTATGCATTGTAAAAGTATGCGTTGTAACATCATACATCCGAATCTACGCACCGGAATCCATACAAGTGGCCTTCCTCCCCATACAGACCGGATTTTTCGCACCACGCCCGCTGCTGCAGCGGGGCTGTCGCTAACGTATCCCCAGGGTCTCAGGAGCAATGCATCGCTTGTTTTTCACCGCTACAGCTTCTGTGCTTGGAAATTTGTATCGCTAACAAAGGTACTGTGGCTGAAACGTGGCGCAAATGTGGATAAAGTTATCGCTAACATTAGGAACATTAAGACCTCTTTTTGCAACCATATTCTTGAACTGTGTATGTTGGATTTTTGTCGTTTTGGTCTTGTGTAGTTTAGATTAAATAACTTTATTTTTCTAAAATGTTGTGGAGTCAGTTTGTGGTGTTTTCACTGTGTTACTGTGAGTGTTGGTACAAATACTTTACACATTGCCTTTGGTTAGCCCTGACTGCTCATGCCAAGCAACCTAGATGATGAGCAGGGGTTATCTCAGAGGGTTTCCTCCTTACCCTGACCTGAAGCAAGGGTCCCTATTTGGACAGTGGCACCTACCTCTGCCAACTAGAGACCCCCAGTTCTAACAGCCATCAAGTTGTCTTTATAGAAACTAACAGTTAAATATTGGAAACATTGAAAATTAGTTTAAAAAAACAGCTCTTTTAAATCAATATACAGTTACATCCACTGGACCTTCCTTGCTGTGAGGATATAAAGGACTTGTAGGTTCACCAAGAACGAGACAAACCCAGAGTCAAAAACTGAGTAGCAATTTGCAATGGCTTTTTATTATGTACTGGGTATATAGCAATTATTGTGTGAAAACGTATACATGGAAAAATCGGTATGAAAGACACATATGTATTTCTGAAATGGGTCCAAATTATAGAGTTTAGAAACAGTACATATTTGCACATTTTCAAAATTGGGAATACTCATACTAGCATGAGAATTATTGGTCATTTTTCAAAATGACTTCTTTTTTACACAATGTCTTTCATTTGGAAGGCTGAAATGCATCAAAACTCAATAGGTAATAACAGTTGCTTTACACATCTGAATTCCCCCAAGTCTCCCAATAAAAATGGTACCTCACTTGTGTGGGTAGGCTAAGTTTCCATGACCGGAAAGGGTTCAAAATCCAACGTGAACACACCACATTTTCACAATGAAAATGTACCCTTTTTTTGCAAAGTGTGTAGCTGTCGTTTTTTAACCCTAGCTCTGACGGTACCTAGGGAAACCTAGCAAAACTATAAATCTTTGAAAACTAGACACTCAGGGGAATCCAGGATGGGGTGACTTGACTGCCTGCCTCCAGGTTCTGTTACCCAGAATCCCTTTCAAACCTAAAATATTGTCAAAAAAGCCACATTTTCCCCACATTTCAGAGGTGGATAGTGTTGGAATCTGTGTGGATCCACAAATTTCCTTCCACCTTGCGTTCCCCAGTCTTCTGAGAAAAATGGTACCTCACTTGTGTGGGTCGGCTTAGTGCCTGCGACAGGGAACGGTGCAAAACGCAACGTGGTCACACCTCAATTTCGCATTGAAAAATGACCCTTTTATTGCAAAGTGCCTAGCTGTACTTTTTTAACCCTAGCTCTACCGGCACCTAGGGAAACCCAGCAAACCTATACATTTTTTAAAACTAGACACCCAGGGGAATCCAGTATGGGTGACTTGACTGCCTCCCACCAGGTTCTGTTACCCAGAATCCCTTGCAAACCTAAAAAATTGTGAAAAAAAACACATTTTCCCCACATTTCTGTGGTGGAAAGTGTTGGAATCTAGACCACTTCCTTCCTCTCTGGCAGAACCCGGAGTGTCCGCCTCCCACCCTACCGATCCAAAGCAACTAACCTCATCTGCGGCGTACCCCAGGGCTCATCCCTCAGCCCGACGCTGTTCAACATATACATGGCCCCCCTCGCACAAGTAGCCGCCAACACGACCTGAACATCATCTCCTACGCCGACGACACCCAGCTCATCGTCTCCCTTACCAAGGACCCGCATACCGGCAAAACCGACCTCCACGAGGGTATGAAGGCCATCGCCGAGTGGATGAGGAGCAGCCGCCTGAAGCAAACTCGGACAAGATGGAAGTCCCCATCCTCCGCCCTACCCCATCTGCCTGGGACGACTCCTGGTGGCCGACACCACAAGGAACAGCACTGACGCCCGCGGACCACGCATGCAACTTAGGATTCATCCTCGACTCCTCCCTCTCTATGTCCAAGCAGGTGAGCGCCGTCTCTTCCTCCTGCTACAACACCCTCAGCATGCTTCGCAGGATCTACAAGTGGATCCTGATCGAAACCAGAAGAATGGTGACCCAAGCCCTCGTCAGCAGCCGGCTGGACTACGGCAACACACTCTATGCAGGAATCCCGACCAAACACCTACAGCGAATACAACGCATCCAGAACGCCTTGGCCCGCTTGATCCTCAACCTCCCCCGACGCAGCCACCTCACCCCCCCACCTCAGAGACCTTCACTGGCTCCCCATCAACAAGAGGATCACCTTCAAGCTCCTCACCCACGCACACAATGCACTGCACAACCCTGGACCAGCCTACCTGAACAACAGACTCAACTTCTACACCCCCGCCCGCCAGCTCCGCTCCGCCAGCCTCGCCCTCACCGCCGTCCCACAAATCCAACGTACCCCTTCCGGAGGCAGATCCTTCTCCTTCCTCGCTGCCAAGACCTGGAACACCCTCCCCACCCACCTGCGGCAGACCCAGGACCTGCTCACCTTCAGGAAGCTCCTCGAGACCTGGCTCTTCGAGCAGTAGCAGCAGCAACCCCCCCCCCCCTCAGCGCCTTGAGACCCTCACGGGTGAGTAGTGCGCTATACAAGTTCAGTGATTGATTCATTACTTGTGTGGGTCGGCCTAGCCCCCGCGACAGGAAACAGCGCAAAACGCAACGTGGTCACACCTCAATCTTGCAGTGAAAAATGACCCTTTTTTGGCAAAGTCCTAGCTGTAGTTTTTGTACCCTAGCTCTGCCGGAACCTAGGGAAACATAGCAAACCTATACATTTTTGAAAGGTAGCCCCCAGGGGAATCCAGGATGGGGTGACTTGACTGCCTCCCACCAGGTTCTGTTACCCAGAATCCCTTGCAAACATAATTTATTTTTATAAAAACACATTTTCCCCACATTTCTGTGATGGAAAGTTCTGGAATCTACGTGGATCCACAAGTTTGCTTCCACCCTGCGTTTCCAAAAGTCTTCCAAGAAAATTTGGTACCTCACTTGTGTGTCGTCCTAGTGCCTGCAACAGGAAAAGGAGCAAAACGAAACGTGGTCACACCTCAATTTCGCAGTGAAAATGGCCCATTTTTTTGCAAAGTGCCTTGCTGTACTTTTTGAACCCTAGCTCTGCTCGCACCTAGGGAAACCTAGCAAACCTATACATTTTTTAAAACAAGACACCCAGGGGAATCCAGGATGGGGTGACTTGACTTCCTCCCACCAGGTTCTGTTACCCAGAAATGCATGCAAACCTAAAAAATTGTCCAAAAAAACATATTTGTATTCTTTCTGCGGCCTCCGCTTGTGTAACATTCCATATTTCATTATAAGCAGCATAGATTCTTGCATATATGAAATGTTTCTGACGTGGTTTTCTTGGTCCTAGTAAGAGATCCCTAAGTTCTGCGCCTTCTTTAAGTAAAGATACGTTTTGTTTCACATCCTCAAGTGTAGATTTTTTTAGCCAATCAAGGCATAATTTCCTACACTGGATGTTGTTACTACCCCTGGATGCTGTTGTTGAACATAACATGAGTCTAACCTATTGATAGTAAAGCCCTGTATTCATTCAGGAATCTTTTTTGGCAGATGTCTGTGTCTGTGGGCCAGAGCAACCATTTTTCCCAATCAGGATCTGATCTGTTGTTTTGAAGTATTGCTCCCTGTGTAGTGCTATTACTTGCAGGTGTTGGTACAGAAGGTGTGTTCAAGTCTTTGATCTTGGCTAATCAAAGGAAGACGTTTGTTGCACAGTGTCATTCAAAAACATTATTTGCTGTAGGATGATATTGGCTCTAAACATTGTAGTTGCCAATCTTTAGAACCCCAGACAGATTTTGTGTCAATTGTGTCTTTCCAAAAGTCAAACCCTTGTCTAGACAGTTGGGCAATAAAAGCTGCAGAATACATCTGTTTTGTATTAGTTGACATATTTTTCTCTCCTTTTTTGTTTACATTCTTATAGTAAAAGTTTTCTGGATCAGATGTATTGTACCCTGAATAATATGGAAACTTATTTGCAAACATTTGTGAACTACTCTATGGTGGTGTAGGTCAATGTTTCCATTGGTTCAACATAAGCATATTTCTAGGTGTTGCAGATTTATGCAAGAAATTATGACCAGAGTGGTTATAACAATAAAGCTGTTCGTAGTCTGATGAACCCTCTAGGTTTTCATTGTTAGAGAACGCAGCAGACCTGTCTAGATCAGACATCATGTTATTAACAGTCTCAATATTCCAATCATCAGAATAGGTACTAGAGATAATAAAGTCACCTAATGAAATTTTAAATAGGTGTGGAATCTTTAAAAGTTCAGACGGGTCGAATATATCATATTCGGTTTTGTCCCAAACTATACCATCTTGTATAGGAACGGCTGTGATGTTCACTGCTGACAAGTCTCTTGCTTTACGATGGGATGATTTGTGTGGTTTTAAAAGTAAGTTCACATTTTTACTTTCAGTGTCCAATCAAATGTATCTGCCATTCACAAGCCCGCAAGGAGTCATTACTAAAGCGAGCCAAAGCAGAAAGAAAAGTATTCCAGAAATAGTCCATAGTTCAATCCATGGTGAAACCAGATAAGTCTCTTTCAGAAAATAAACAAAAAGTCTTGTACTTGTTCTTTGAAAGTTTTTTGGGCTGGCGTCGTTTCAGGCTCATTTGGATCCTCAGTTTCTTGTTGTAGGTGGCCTTGTTCAACTAAATGACGAACATTAGAATCTGCACAATGAATGTGGGGGGCTTGAACGACTGGAAGAAAAGGCAGAGATTGGCATTTGTGGTGAAGCACAACAGAATAGATGTCCTCTGTCTTCAGGAGACCCATCTCCCTTGGGCTAAGAGAAGTTTGGTGCTCTTAAAAGGCTTTGATCTGGTGGCATGCTCAACACAATCCTCAACCATCAGGGGAGTTGCCATTTTAGTAAGAACAGCTCTGGGAAAGGCCAGAAAAGTGAAAACTGATAGTAATGGTAGATGGATCGTGTCCTATGCGGACGACACGCAGCTTCTCTTCACCTGCAGGAAAGATCAGTCATTTGACGGGGAGAGCATCCAGGGATGTCTGAAGAGGGTCTTTGACTGGTTTCAGCAGAATGGTCTTAAGGCCAACTCTAGTAAATCTGAGGTTCTGCTATTTGGGTGTGCTTCGGAACCGGAATGGCGTGATTGGTGGCCGGTTGATATGTGCCCCCCCGCCCAGCCATCTGTGGTCGCCAAAAATCTGGGTGTCAAGGTCGATAATGACCTCTCGTTCAGATCGCACATTCTTGGTCTGACGGGCACCTGTTTTGGCATCCTCAAGATGCTCCGGAAGTTCCTACCCCTGCTTACAGAGGAGCACAGGAAGATCATTGTCCAAGCTCTTATAGGATCTAGACTGGACTACGCGAATGCTCTTTATTTAGGGCTTCCGGAGTATCTGATCCAAAGGCTGCAAGTGGCGCAGAACTCTGCTGTTCGCGCCATATACGGCCTTCATAGGCAGGCAAGAACATCTGGGGTGCTACAGTCACTTCACTGGCTCCCTATCCGAAAGCGGATAATGTTTAAAACGCTCACGCTGGTGCATAAGGCACTTTCTGGCTCCGGTGCTAAGTATCTGCAGCGCAGACTGGCCCTTTACCGTCCGGCCCGCTCCCTGCGGTCGGAATCTTTGTTCATGGCCGTGGTGCCCCGTGTGAGGAAGGCTCGCATCGGGGGTCGTTCCTTCAGCTTTAAGGCCCCCCAGCTGTGGAACTCTTTGCCCCTCGCTTTGCGCAGCATTCCTAGTTTGCTCCTGTTTAGGAAAGGCCTGAAGACCTGGCTTTTTAATCTTTAGGCTGTTCTTTTACTTTCACTCTTTTTTCTCCGTTTGCTGACTGTTATGTTTTTTAACTGCTGAGTCGCACTCTGAAAGCGCCGGGACACTCTTGTTGAGTAGCCGTGCGCTATATAAATAAAACCTTAACATAACATAACATAACATGGGTGATAGCCGAAATGGAACTGGGTTTTACAATTTGTGGGATATATGGCTCGAATAATGACGATCCTGAAATTTTTGATTTCCTAGAAGTAGAGTTAGTTAACTGGCCTACCCCCTTAGTAATTGCGGGAGATCTAAATATCACTTCTGACTGGGGTAATGGAATATCCTATGTGGGGTGGAAACCCAGAGTCTTCAGATCAGTTCAGGCTCTTATTAGCTCGCACGGGCTGCAGCATGTATGGCAAACTAAAGAGCCCCAGAATCCGGGTTTTACGTACTTCTCAAACCCTGCTCAGAAGTACTCCAAATTAGACTACTTTTTTATTTCCTCTCCAGAAATTGGGAAAGTTGAGATTATTAAACTCCCAAGAGTAATCACAGATCATAACCCGTTGCTGCTAATGTATGATCTGGGAAGGGTGGAAAGGTCAAAGTCACATTGGACATTTGAAAGGAGATTGTTGGCAGACAACAGGTTTGTAGATCATTTGAATAAATGGGTAGGAGAGTTTTTTGCAGCAAATAGGTATAGTACGTCACGGAATGGGGTGTGGGAGGCCTTTAAAGCTGCTTTAGGGGAGAGACGATTAGCTGTTCCGCCAGGCTTAGAAGAGAGGATAGGGAAGAGTTAGAGAAACTAATGGGCATGCTGGCTACTGCGGAGGAACAGCATATCAGGGACATTGTCTCCGGTGGAGATGGTAAGGAAAGCCATAATGTATTGCTGGCAGTTAAAGCGGCATTGCAGAAGGAGGTAACACAGAAGGCAATCAGGGACTTTCAATCTTCAAGGGCAAAAAGATATGAAACAGGAGATCAAGCTGGTAGAGCCCTTGCCCTTCGGCTAAGGCAGGAAAAATCTAAGATTCTGATTACGTGCATTGAGGAGGATGGAATTGTTTTTACGGAAGTTAAGGATATACTGAGTGTCTTTGATTTTTTTTTATCAAAAACTGTATGATGTCGAGGATACTGAGAGTAACCAGGGGGATGATTATCTGGATAGGGGTCCCCGCTTGGATGATGTAACCAGAGCGGACCTCGACAAAGATATATCGCAGGCCAAGGTCCTGGCTGCATTGCGGGAGTTAGCGCCCGGAAAAGCCGCCGGCCCAGACTCCCCCTGGAGGTGTACAAAGCAATAGAACATGAGATTGTCCCATTGTTTGTCGACCTATTCAATGGGATTGTGTACACAGGGGTGGTCCCGGATTCATGGAGGGAAACCAATACTCTAATCTTCCACAAGAAGGGGAAGCCAGCAGAGAAACCAGGGTCCTACCGGCCGATATCGCTAATTAATGCCGACACAAAGCTCTATTCAAAGATCTGGGCTAGGAGGTTGGGCAGGATCATTGGCGGTCTCGTTTCCCCTTGGCAGCATGGGTTTGTTTCTGGGCGGGGCACAACAGATCATACACGCAGAGCTATAACACTGTTTGATGCCCAGGATGCCAGGGGGGGAGATCGCCATGATCCTGCTCGACGCAGAGAAATCGTTTGATCGTGTTGTCTGGAGCTTTCTCTGGGGTATATTGGCAGGGAGTGGTTTCGGGGAGAAAGTCATCAGAGCGCTCAAAGCCATGTATGTGGATCTGGCTGCTAGAGTCACGGTTATGGGGGAGAAGTCGGATAAATTTAATATAAAGAGAGGGACGCGCCAGGGTTGCCCCTGCTCCGCTATACTCTTTTCTCTGTATATTGATCCCCTTATCCAGAGAATATTAGAGAGTCCTAGTATTCCTCCTGTGATTTTTAACGGCCATGTCAATAAGATATTAGCGTATGCTGATGATCTGGCTGTTTTCACGACGAACCTCCAGCAGGCACTTCCGGCTCTGGCACAGATGGCGAAGGTCTTTGGTCAGGGCTCTGGATACCTCCTAAATGAATCTAAAACACATATAATCTGTTCAAAAAGTATTGTGAAATCCGACTCTAGATTTGTGGACTCAGCTGTTTATCTAGGGGTAAAAATGAATGATTCCGTGGGTAGAATAATAGAAGAGAATTATCCCCCTCTAATTAAGTCTATAGAGAACGAATTGGAAAGAATAGATGTGTTGCATCTTTCTTTGATAGGCAGGGTTAATGCTCTAAAAATGTTAATGTTCCCTAGAGTGCTGTATCTCTTTAGGGCTATACCCCTTTTTACTGAGGAAAAAATAATGAAACAGCTGGAGTCCGTCTTTATAAGGTTTATATGGCAGTATGGCAAGGTCAGACGTTCCACCAGCCTGATGTCATTGACGAGGGAAAGGGGTGATATGGCACTGCCAAATCTTAGATTGTACCATTGGTCCTGCCTCCGGATTCAAATGTCTATTCTTTTTCAATTTGATGTCGGACCTGCAGGGGAAAATTCAAACTCAGGCACCCAGGGGCCTCCCCCAATCTTTGAGATGCTGTTGGGGGGGAAAGCAACTGGCCTGTTGCTGTGTGAAGTGGAACGTAGGTTTTATAAGAAGGCCCGCTTTAAGACTTTACTCGGGGCTTGGTTGGTCTGGAAAGCTATTTTGAAATTTTTTAATGCCCCAAAGGTAAACTCTCATCTACATTTGGAAAACTCAAGTCTTCTTCCTCAGTTGAGGGCTGATAGGAATCTCCAGGTTTGGAAGAGAATGGGGGTTAAGACCATTGGAGATGTCATGGAGGGCGATAAGATCATAGGGTTTGAGGACCTGCAAATGCGGTTTGGCATTCCTGCCAACCAGTGGTTTGTGTATGACAAATTGCTCGCACCCTAAGGGCCTTAAGACCTAAACTGAAGCCTTCAGTAGATATTCCTGTGGTAGAGACCCTGGTTAGAGGGTGTAGAAAGATTAAAGTGGTTTACGAACTTCTGGTGGTGAGGATTCAGGACGATATTGGAAAAATGGAAAGCGCTTGGGCTACTAAATTGGAAAACCCGGATGTTGATTTGGATCTTGCACTTGGTTTAAATAAAAAGCTTTTTCGGGCCTCTAACCTACGGGCTCAGCACTATAAAACAGTTTTTAATCTGTACCATACTCCGGCCAAATTATTTGCATGGAGTGTCAGGACTGATGAGTGCTGCCCGAGGTGTAATTCAGGTCAAGCAGACCTAGTACATATGTATGTTACCTGTGACCGGTTGGGCCCACTCACGGATGAGATCATGAAATTCTGGGAGGGGCTGCTAGGTCACAAGATCGATCTATCCCCTACATTGGTGTTAATGGGTGCATACTCAAAATTGGCCCTGGCAGAGGATGAGGAAGCCTTGGTTTTTATGTCGGTTGCTGTGCTTCGAATCTTGATTTCAGCTGGCTGGAAAGATGTTATTGCACCCTCCTTCCAGATGCGGCTCTTGAGACTCTTGGGCATCCACAATATCGAGTCTTGTTTATATGAATTCAAAGGAGCTAAAAAACGGGAGATGGGGAGACAACTTTGGGCCCCTGTTATGAAGTGGAGGGATGCCAGAATTTGATCTGGAATTAGTTTTTTATTGGCATATTTATCTGAATGTAAATGTATTTTATCCCCACATCATGAATTGTGCATTTATCTATTTATATTTCGAGTGTCATGCCCCTGCTATTGCTTTTTGTGTCAAATTTTAATGCTTCGTTTGTGTTAATTTAATTGTTAACTCCTTTTATTGCATCATATGCTTCAATAAATAAAAAAAATTAAAAATAATAAAAAAATGGATCCTCAGAAAACGTATCAAAGGTAATGAAGTAGCCAGAAGCAGTTTGGTCAATTGTTGAAATTGCATAAGGATTTGTTGAAATCGCTGGAACCAGTTGATCACGTGTTACATTGGTGTAGACAGGTGTGTCTTGACATACTATTACTTGAGATTTAGGAGGGATGAGTTCCATAGCATGGTTGGTTAGTCCTTCATCTGTTACTGCTGAATTCTCAGTGGTGATGAGTCATTCAGTCTGAACCTCTTGGATTGTAGCGAGAGGAGGTCGTTTGCTACTAGGTCGAAGTCCACGAGGCCTACTATTTAGTATTGGTCACAAAGTGTGGTTTGATGAGGTCGATTGACACAACTTTTTTCTTCTTTCTTCCAGCAAGGGGCGGCAGAAGTACTGTTCTTGTTCCGTGGATGGCTAGGACAGGTACTGGTTGTGTGTAAGAAGGCCCAAATTCCTTCTTGTCCGCAATTTTCTCTCTGACTAGATCCCCAACTTTTGGGATCCAGACAGGCCTTGCTGGGATGGCTGGTTTTTCCCTAGTGGTGGTTGGCTTCAGGAACACGTTGCTTTGTTTCAATCTTAGTTTATTTAGATCCTGTAAAACAGCCAAAAGATCTTTGATATCAAAAGGTTTATTTTCCATCACTGTGCCTTTACATTCGAGATCGGGAACCCACATTCTTGTCCCAAATAGGACCTCATATTGAGTGACCCCTCCTAGAGAACTTCTTGGCAAATTATTTAATGAGCGTTGGACTCCATAAGGATGTTTGACCCACCCATCACCCAAACCTAATACTCTAGCTGTTATAGACTGCTTTATGTCCCAGTTTTTCCTTTCCACAACAGATATTCCCTCAGGATGAAATGGAGAGGAGTACAGCAATACTACGCCAAAACTGGCCATGGCCTGTTTGTAAGCCCGAGAGCTAAACGCAGGACCCTGGTCAGAATGTAGTATGCCAATTGCGTATGTGCCGATAAAGACTCGCAAATCTTTTATAACAGTTCAAGCGTCAGCCAAGCGCTGAAGCCACATCCATAGGAACTTTGAGTTAGTGTTTATGAGATCGCATTTGTCCAAAAGGACGCCTGCGCATAGATAGTCTAATGCTGTCTAACAATGGTGTCTGTACTGGGCAGGCTACTTCGTAATCTGGTGTCTGATGGCGTTCTGCACTACACTGTCTATTGCAGTCCCTGCAGTTATTGATGAAGATGTGAATCAGTGTATTCATACCAGGCCACCAGTACATCTCTTTTAATGTTAATATTGTTTTAGAGATCCCCTGAGTGGAACTGTTTTCGGTAACACTGCACCACTGCCTTTTCTTAAAGCATTGACAGCCAACAATATCTCACTGTCTATTCTCATTTTTGAACGATTGATCGCAGCTATGGAAGACGTTTGTACAGTCCCCTTTGCGGCTTCAGCAGCCAATGAATTCCCTGCAACGTGAACGCCATCACATCGTGTTTTATCATGTGAGTATTTTGTAGTCAATTTCGCAACTGAACTACTTGTTCCCAAAGCGTTTTATGCTTTGATGTGCCACGTTTTGCATCTTTGAATCCGTTTTGGAGCCAATTCTGTAAATATTCATTATATGACTGAACACAGTAAAAGGAATCGCACACTATAAGTGTGGGGAATTCGCGATCCGTATTTTCAAGTGCCAGTTTGAACGCTTGTAGTTCAGCTTGCTGAGCTGTACAATCTCCTAGAGATTATGTTTTAGTGACCATAGGGCAGAAGATACCATTGCACATGTGACCTTTAACGATTGCGCACGCTGCACTGTAAGCTTGCTTACTCCCTATAGCGGGTTGTGCTGATCCGTCAGTATAAATTATAAATTCGTACTAATCAAGAGGCAGTATTTCAGTGACAAGTGGACATTTCTACATTCATATTGCAGGAATGCTTGTGTTTTTAAATCAGGATCAAAAACATATTCAACATCTGTTGCAGCATGAGAATTAACCCATTGTATCCATCTAGGATATAAAGCTTTTGCTTTTGGAATGCTCACTTTTGTAACTGCATCCAAGGCTGGTACTGGAGTCACGATAATAATGCGTTTCCCCTGAGCTAGAGCTCTTTCTTTTGCTACAGCCATTTGAACTGCTGTCAGGATGTTTTCTGTTGAAGTCAAGCGCATTTATGCTTGTGTATACAAATGTGATTTAAATGCAATTGGTACTTTTTCACCCTCATTACATGTTAAATAAGTGAAACCGCATTGACCCAAAATTATTTGGATCACTAAATTGAGTGTATTTACACGTGTTTGTAGGTGAATTGTTGCTAACATGTTAGCTTGGAGTGAACACAATATTTCTGTGTGTTCTTGTGTTCAATTTTTGATTGAAAAATAAGGTTTGATTGATTCGTAGAGAGGTTTAATCCTTTCTGCGTAATTTAGAAAGTTCTTCCAAAATTTAGGAAACCTAAAATCACTGTAAATTTTTCAGCGTTTTTGGTGGTTGGAGCAGCACACACTTTTCTAAAAGGCTTTTGCCTTCACTCGAAAGCTCATATCCTAGTAAAAGGTCATTGAGGTGGGCAATTCTAGATTTTTTAAAGTTGAATTTATAGCCCTCAGAGGCGAAGCCCAGTATAATGGTACTCACCCTGTTCAAGTGCCTATCCAGGTCATCGTCTGTCAGATAGATGTCATCGACATATGACAATGCCTCATCATCATAAACTTGTAGTAAGTCTGTAACTCCTGATGAGAATAACCCCGGGCTATTCTTGAACCCTTGTGGAAGTCAACAAAAGTGACCCTGGGTTCCCAATTTTTGAGAAAGCTGTTAAGTACCTGCTTTCAGGTGCTATGTTTTGACAAATAAACCATTTGAAATGGCTAATGTGGTTTTATATTTGTTACACACAATGTTATTCATTAATGCTGTACTATGTGCATTTTGCACTGCAAATGTTTTGGAACAAGTGTTTAAGTGTTTGTAATCCAAAACTAGACAATATGTATTGTCTGGTTTGGATACAGGAAACAAAAGATTGCTCATTGAGGAGGTGCATGTTTCAATCACTCCTTGGTATTCAAGTTGATCTAAGATCTCCCTGACCTGTCTTTGATCTTCTTGTTTTATTGGGTACTGCCTTTGTGCAGTAGGTTGAGTTTTTAACTGTATTTTGTGGTGAGGTGAATCCTCATCCCATCCTACATGATTTTGTGTAAAATGCTGGGGCCTGGGCAACTGCCCATTTCCTGGCATAAGTATATTTTAGGTGAATTGGAATATGGTTGGAGAAGGCTGGCATAATGATGTTCTCGGCATGTGGGCAATACCTGACAAATTTTTGGTGGCCAGTCCTGTTTTGCTAGAAGTATATCATAACCCCTTGAAAGTTTCTCCCAAAAGAGTGCTTTCACTTTTCTTGGTATGTCTCCCTCCATCCGAAGTGTTATTTCATATAACTTTTGTGGAGTACTAACTCTGGTATCTACAGTCTCTACTGTCATTCAAGTCCACTATATCCGGGAGTTCCTTCAGGTTCTGGCAAGATATTGTTACTTCTGCTGCACTGTCCAGCATTGTCTGAGCGCATTCTCCGTTCTTGAGTTGTGTTCTCTGTATTCTCGGCATGTCTGTTCTTCAGACCTGCTACCTTCTTCTTGGTGAATTGAGGTTTTGATTCGTTTTTCTGAATGTGTTGATCGTCTTTGGACTTCACACAATCTTCTTTGTGATCTGACCATCCTCTTCTTTCGGATGTCTATGACGATATCTGAAAGGTGCGAGAAGAACTTGTATCAGTATTCTGATACCTGTCAGGTTTTCTTGTATTATCCCTATTCCTGAGGGTATACCTCCTTTCAGAGGGCTCCAGAACATTTCTGTTTTGAATTTTGTTTATAAGTTTCCCACTTCTTTTTAGAAGATGTAGGATTTTGTTTAATAGAGTCCTTTTCAGGACCTTCAGACAGTTGTGGCTTCAAAGGTTTTCCACCCAAACTGTCTCTGCCTAATTCTGCATAGGATTTTTCTATTATTCTGGATATTTCGTGTTGATGTTCTGTTACATCAAATTCCCTTAAGCGTTGGTGGATCGCCACTGTTGCTGCCTCCCCTTTAATATTAGATAATATTACTGTTGAGAACCGGTCGAAATTTTTCAGTAATTTCATACCTAAAATCAGAGCAGGCTCTGTCCTGTATTCGTTTTGAATTTGTTTCAGGACATCTGGTATTAACGCGATTGACGGCACACCATGTGTTTTAGTATAGATGGCGGCAAAGACTTTGCCCCAAGTGGTGCAGTCTTCCAGTTGTGGTGTGATCCCCATTGGTAAACAGATTGTTAGAATTCTGTGTTTCTCATTAGGGCTAGGATTAGGAAATACTGCTTTGATTTGAGTAATTTTTTGAGCAATTCAGAATGGAATTTGTTCACGTTTTGTGGGCATTCTACCCATGACTGCGTGTAAAGTCTGTGGAGTAATATTTTAGTGTATACCCTTGTTGAGGGGGTTGATTTGGAATAGTCATTGGTGGTTGGACTGTGAAAGTCTGCATGACATATTGGACTAATTGTCTGTAAATTCTTATTAACTCTTTTAGTTGAGTAAGTAATTCCTCGTCTTACATCCCTTCAATGTCAGGAGGAGGTGTGTAGCTGGCTAAAATCTGCCATGTCACTCCTGGTCTACCTAGTGGACCGAGCCTGGTAATGTTTTTGTGATGTTTTAGGGCATCTGTAAACCAGAGAACATGCTCCTGGTATGTGAGTGGAATTTCAATATTCTCGAAAAGAATATATTCCTCAGGTGGATCATCTTCTTTAAAGAAGTGAATCACTTTTGTTATTGGATATGATTCTGGGAATACAATCCATGAATAGAATACCTCTGTCTGAAATGATTTGTGTGCCTCTATCACAAAAACTGCTCTACCACATCTAGGTGTTAGGCAGTGGTTGTATATGTTTTAGAGTGATGGCTCTCCTTATGTTTGGATGGATAGGTATCGCATCCTCATCAGTTACATTAAAACCAGTAGAATTTACAGCGAGATATAATGCTTCGTCGACTGGAGCAGCCTCAGCATTATCCCCGAAATTGGACGCTGTTTTTTGAAAAATGTAGAACAAGTTTCAAGAAAACAAAGATAAGGTGCACAATATTTTGGAACACTGTATCCTTCAACGTTAAAAAAACCAAACAGCTAATGTAGTTTTTTTTTTCCTATTCAGTTTTGTTGGATACTTAACCCTACCCACTCCAGACGTCTTATGGAGTATGTGAATAGGGGTCTCTGAGAAAAGCACGACTGAGTTACTTCAGTTTCTAGCGTTAAGTTACTGCCTTACCAAACCATTGGGCTCCATGTAGTGTAGTTCCTATTTCCCTAATAGGCTCTGCGCATTGGAATAATATGCACTATAGTTTTGACATAGGACTGAGGTGAGTATGCTCCTGTCAAGTAAATTAAACTTAGTTACTTTGTGTGCCAGCTAACTCAGACGCCACTAGAAACTCCTTGTAGACAAGAAGGGAGTATTTTCTGGCAAACACTTAAACATGACAACTTTGTTTCCCTTTAGAATTGAAACACTCTCAGAAACGTGGAAACAATAGATAACAGTTTCACTCAGCTAATCGTGCATGCTTAGTTTCTGCAGAGTTACACAGAAAAAATAGACAGGCGTTTCAATAAAAAGGATTTATTGAACAGCCTTATTTCTAGTGTAAGAGATATGTGCAGTTACAATCATAAGACAGTATGCAAGATATATTATGTACAGCATAAGCAGTAGAAAGAAATAATACTGCCATAGCATTGTGTTTTAGATATGACACATATTCATATACATATACATAAATAACACAGGCTAAAATGTGAGTACTCATACGATGCATTCTCTAACTAGTTCTAACCTAGTGTACCTAACCTAAGTGTAGGACAAGGTATGAAGTAGGTGCTGTATTCTATAGTATAGTAAGCTATAGTTTGTATGCTAAGTTTGTATGCCAAGAGTCCCTATAGGTTCTAGTCAACTCCATACCTTGAGAACAAAAGAGGTTGGAATCTCTTTCTGAGTCTCGAACTCTAACACTATGCAGAGGGAGTCAGAACACTGAAAGCTGGATTCTCTGTGAGCAGGGATGACAGCGTCTTGTCAGTGCGTCAGGCCGGGACATGGGCTCCTCTAAGTCGAGGTCTCCTCCTTACTTGCCATGGCGAGTCGCGAACCGAGCCAAGCCGAGCCGAGCTGTGCTTTGCCATAGCAAGGACAGGTATATTTATATCTGGAAGGTGCTTAGGAATGATAGCATTGACATAAAGTCGGGCAGATGAAGACGTCAGGAATGAACCCTTAGGGTATAGCGGTTCATGCATAATAAATGAATCTTGGAGAAATCAATAATCCTGGGCTAGGGAAACTACCAACAGCTTAAGGGTCTGGTACAAGACAACATAGAGAAGTACAGGCAGTCAATGGGACTTAGGTTGAGGCTCGAAGAGACATTGGCTAATGTGACTATGGTCCTAGATACCATGGTGCCTCAAGGGAGAATCCTACCTGGTGTGTTTTATCAGGTGAACTATTCAGACAGCAGCCTCAAACTCCATCCCATGGCTGAGGTGGCTTTGGAATGGGGAGGTATGACAGGCCCTATGAAGGTACCTGCATATCCTGTACTCCCAGCCCAGTGTTTACTGGACAATGATCTCAAAGCATCTGAGTGGTTAGAGCTAGAGAGAGGGATCCATATGCGAATATTGGAGCTCCCTGAGTGGGTGTGTGCTGTGGCCAGGTCACAGACTCTCCGGGAGGGAAAGGCTGGATGCTGGGACCTTGGCCGTAAGGGCCAAGCATCTAAGGACAAGGGAACTGCATCTATTGAGCCAGCCTCGAGAACGCCAGCAGTGCAGCAAAAAGCTGACCCTAAGAGGGAGGATCTAGTCTCTGAGGTATGGACTCCATCCCTGCCAGAGCTGTCAGATTTGGCACAACTGACAGGGGCATGTGAACCCTCCAGAAAGGAGTTTTGTCAGGGACATAGAGACTCATGAGAGCTTGAGGCGGATTGACTCCAAGTAAGAGGAGGGGGTGACAGTAGATTTTACAGAATCTACTGGGAAGATGAACTGCTTTATACTGAGGCAAGAAACCTCAAGGATGGGGCAACCAGGAGGTTGGTGGTGCCCCAAAAATACAGAGTTCATTCTGACCTTGGGTCACACCATCTCCTTGGCAGGACATTTGGGACAGACTAAGACTTGAAGCCAGTTTGTGAACCATTTCTATTGGCCCCTTATGTCTCAGAAGGTAAAGGTGTTCTGTAGAACCTGTGTCACCTTTCAGGTCAGTGGCAAGGCAAGGGGCAAGTCAAAAGCTCCTTTGGTACTGCTGCCAGTGATTGAGACTCCCTTTGAGAGGGTGGTGATGGACATTGTGAGTCCCCTGGAACCCAACTGCATCAGGGAATAAGTATATCTTGGTGGTAGTGGACCATGCCACAAGATGGGGTAATGCCCCTCAGGGCAGTCGCCGGTCCTGTAATAGCTAGGGACCTGCTTAGTGTGTTCACCAGCAGTTGGTCCTAGACATTAATTCAACACACACAATGTAATGATATAGTTCAATTAGTTACTTTAGTCACCATTATTAAATCCTCTATGGTTAATATAGACCAGAACATGACAGATATAATAGCCCAAAATATCAATTGATACAAGACAAAAATACACATAAAACCAAGCAAATATGTCTCACCCGAGTCCGAGAGACTTACTCATTTAATATATATTTTTTGAGAATAGCAAATATAAAATACAAATATTTACAAATGGGGTTCACTGTCAATTGGTGTGCACAGAAAAGAGTGAAAGTAAGTGCTCGTGTAAGTGACCAAAATGGTCGGTGAGGAAAAATAGAATTTTAAATAATGAAAAACACAAGTGAGCCGGCATTCCACGAGGGGGAGCAGAGGCCGGCAACTGCGGACTCAGGACCAAAAAGAGGAAGGGAATAGAAGTAAGATATGACACTTAGAGAGAGAACCAACCCATCCCAGGTAACTTACCTGCCACCACAATGACCCACCCCCACCCACTGAAGTTGAAGTTGAAGTTAAAGGGTTTTATATAGCGCTCTACTACCAGGCGGTTTCTTGGCGCTGCAGACGGGAACTAAAACTGAAGAGAGAAGGGGGTGAGAATTAAAAAGTATAGGCAGAAGAAAAAAGATGGGTTCTCAAAGCAGCCCGAAAGTCCAGATAGGAGGGAATGGACCTAATTGTCAGAGGAAGTGAGTTCCAAAAGAGAGGGGCAAGTGTCGAGAACCTGGAGCCACCCGATTTCTTCTTACCAAATCGGGGGACAAGGAGAAGGAACTGGGTGGAAGACCGAAGATTTCTAGCAGGAACATATGCAGTGATCTTAGATCTAATGAAAGCAGGAGCAGTGCCAGCTAGAGACATAAAGGTCAGACATCCCAGCTTAAAGAGTGAGCGCTCCTTGACGTGGAGCCAATGGAGAGTCTTGAGCAGAGGGGTAGTGTGACTAGATTTAGGGAGCCTAAAGATGAGGCGAGCCGCTTGATTTTGGATGAGCTGCAGGCGACGGCATTCACAGGCTGGGATGCCCACATAAAGGGCATTGCCATAATCTAGGCGGGAGAGAATCATTGCAGAGACAACGAGTTTGAGGGCTTCAACCGAGAAGTAACGTGAGACTTTTCGGATGGTTCTAAGGGACAAGAAGCAAGAGGAGACTACTGAGCTTATCTGGGGGTGCAGAGAAAGATCCTGGCTGACTTTGATGCAAGGGTTCTAACAAAGGCAGAGGGAGACGGGGGGAACCAAGGATGGGGGGCCAAAAAGCAGAGGACCAGGGGTTAGAGGGACCACCGATAAGAACCAGCTCTGTCTTATCGGGGTTCAATTTAAGTTGATTGAGATTCATCCAGTTGTAGATGAAAGTAAGAGTGGAGTGGACCCTGGAAACTGAGTCAGGAGAGGAGGAGAGATTGAAAATAAGCTGGAGGTCATCGGCGTAATTGAACGCCGTGACCTCCATGTCCTGTATAGCAACAATAAGGGGGTGTATGTAAAGGTTGAACAAAAGGGGGGAAAGGGAGGAGGCTTGAGGTAGCCCGCAGGAGACAGAGCCGATAGGTGTGAGAAAACCTTCCAGTCGAACAGCCTGAGTTCGGCCTGCTAAGAAAGAGGTGAGCCAAGTCAGGGCCGACCCCCGTAGGCCAGCACCCCTGACACGGTCGAGAAGGATGGAATGGTCGACCGTGTCAAAGGCCGCAGACAGGTCGAGCAGGACTAAGGCCTGGGGGGAATTAGTATCGGCGCTATGTCTAAGCTCATCAACCACTGAGAGGACGACAGATTCCGTAGAGTGTACAGGTCGGAAACCGGCCTGGTGGTCAGCCAGGAGGTGATGAGCCTCAATATGGGTGGAGAGTGAGGATGTAATATGGCTCTCCAAGATCTTGCTCAAGAGTGGAAGGAGTGAAATGGGTCTAAAGTTGGAGGGAACGGTGGGATCGGCACCGTTTTTTTTAATAATAGGGATAACCGTGGCTGATTTAAAAGCATCAGGTACGATTCCCGAGGTGATGGAAGTGTTAAGCAGGGTAATAGGGGGGGGCTGGACAGCAAGAGAAGATCTCCCTCTAGATATGTGCTGGGCAAACGTCAGCGGGGGAACCCGTTTTGACTTTGCCCAAGAGGGTATCAAAAGCTTCTTCTGAGATCAGAGGGAATAGGTCAAGAGAGGAGGGGGGCGGGGGTAGTGGAGGACAGGAGAACAGAGGAGGTGCTAAAGGGATATTCTGCTTTATGGTGATGATCTTCTCAGTAAAGTAGTCGTTAAGGGTGTTACAGAGGGATTGGGAAGGAGTGGGTCTAGGCACAACTCTGTCGGAGGCAGCAAGCTCGTGCACGATCGTAAAGATCTCTTTAGGTTTGTTTGCTGCCTGATTAATTTTCTGGGAAAAGTACTCTAGCTTAGCGGTGAGCATGGCTTTTTTGTAGGCCCGAAGGAGAGTCAGAGAAAGAATTTTAAGGTCTGAGCAGTATCTGCAACACCAATGGCGCTCAGCCTGCCGAAGTGCTAGTTTCTGGGTTTTTAGGGCATTAGTAAACCATCTGTTGGCGTTGTGAGGGCGGCGCGTTCTGACTCGTCTGAGAGGCGCAACTTGATTACAGGCCTCCGAGAGCCAGTTATCGAGAGTTGCTACCTGCCTATTGGGGGGGGGCAAATCTGTCAAGGTGGGGGCGGAGAAAGCTAGGGAATGGCCTAAAGCGGCCAGATCTACCCTATTCCAGTTACGGGCATATATATATTCTTGAGGAGAGGGGGGGTGTTGGGTTCCCTCAGGGGAACGGAAAAGGTAATCAAGGAATGGTCGGAACAGGCACAAGGAGATATAGTAGGCATGGAAATTGACAAATTGGCAGACCAGAATTGATCAAGGATGTGCCCGTGAGTATAGGTGGGGGAAGATATATGGGGGATAAAGTTAGGGCAATGAAGGGTATTGGAAAAATCATTGGACATGATGTCCTCGCGAGGATCACCTGGCCAGAAATTAAAGTCACCCAATAGGAGGACAGCGGAGTTGTTAACCACCAGAGTGGCCAGTAGGTCCTGTATGGCTGGAATGAAGTGGGGCATGGGTTGAGGGGGACGCTAGAGAAGCACAATAGTGAGAGGGATCGCAAGATTCGTAGAACGTGCCACCAGAAAGTCAGTAGAAATAATGGGGTGGTGGGTGAGAGGTTGGAATTGGAGATTAGAGTGTAATATCATTGCTACTCCGCCACCGGTCTTCCCCTCAAGGCGGTCGGCGCGGAGGATGTGGTAAGGATCAGGTAGGGAAGTAAGGATATCGGGTAGGGAAGCAGCCGTGTACCAGGTTTCCGTAAGGCACAGGATCTCGGGCTTAATAGTGTCAAGGAGGTCAAAGAGCTCCAGTTGATGTTTGACCGCAGACCGGGTGTTGAGAAGAGAGACTGAAGCCATGAGGGGGAGGCTGACAGGGAGTTTGGAGTGGGAATGAGGAGAGGCGGGGCGTGACAGCTCCTTGCGAAGGCTAGGGTAACGGCGTGCGGAATTAGTATGATCAGGATGGGCGATTTCAAGGGAATTAATCTGGGCCAAAGTTGAAGGGCTCATGGGCCAGTCGTCGTGGCGTGCCAGGAGTTGGTTAGGTAGGCAAGTGAGGGAACAAGCAGAGTGGAGGGCCCCGGGACCCGGCCTGGCGTGGACGGGCGCAGATGGGCTTGCCTTTGGCACACCTTTGGCGTCGCCGGCGCGCTCGCTGCGTGCGTCCGCTGCGCGGCCGGGAAAGACACATCGTTTAAGAGAAGAAAAGGGGCATAGCCTAGCGTCAGTGGGCGTGGCCTGGGCGGAGGGCTTCCCCGAGAATGGCGGCCATCCTTCTGCGACCCGCGGCAGCGCCAAGATCGGCTGCGCGGGGAGAAGTGCTCCGGGTGGGGGTATCCAGGTGCAAAGAGCAAGGTAACAGTTAAAATAAAAGCAGAAATACAGTTTTAAAAACAATTGTCGCTCCCGGCTTCCGCCTCAGGAGTTAGTAGCCATCTAAAACGCGCGATGAGAGACGCGCGATTTAAATAGTGGGAAGGGGCGTGGCCTAGCATCAGTGGGCGTGGCCTGGGCAGAGGGCTTCCCCGAGAATGGCGGCAATTCTTCTGCGACCCGCGGCACCACCAAGATCGGCTGTGCGGGGAGAAGTGCTCCAGGTGGGAGTATCCAGGTGCAAAGAGCAAGGTAATAGTTAAAATCAAAGCAGAAATACAGTTTTAAAAACAATCGTCGCTCCCGGCTTCCGCCTCAGGAGTTATTTGCAGCCACCCAACTTGGCTGAAGAGCATCTACCCTACCCACACAAGGCCAGAAGAGGCAGGGGGTAGTGCCAGGGGGCTTGACGTTGCCCATTGTTTGAGTGTTGGGTGGCTGGACAGAGAATGCCCACTAGGGCCACAAAGTTAGGCAGTTGGGCAACCCAATTGAGGGCCAGCTGTCACATGAACTCCGAGGATCGCTGATCCCAGAGGGCCCAGGGCATAGACTAAATCAGCTGGGTGCAGAGGGCTCCCCTGACAAACTTACACTACTGAGCTCAAACAGGTTTGTTCAATCGTTCTCATTGAGGGAGTCCTCTGCCATTTGATCCCTATTCACGGGAGCCTCCGACCTCGAACGCTTGAGGCTGTGTGCAAATTTGGTAGCGAGCTTGTGGTCTGTAAAGAAGGATGTCTTGCCAGAGTGGAAGACGAGGAGCTTCACTGGGTATAACAGGGAGTATTTGATGTCTTGTTGCTGCAACATTCTTTTGACTGGTACAATTTCTCAACAAATGACCTGTACAGACAGGGTAAAATCAGGTAGGAAGGAAATCAGGTTGAACTGGTACCTGATTTCTTGTTGATCATGAGCCTTTACCAGCAGAGTTTTGCTGTCCCTATAGTTTACGAGTATTGCCGTGATAGGGCGGCCAGGGGCGCCCGAGGGGGCCTCGGGCAGAGGGACCTATGAGCACACTCTACAATACACATCTCCAATAGGGCCTTGCCAAAGAGAGATTGCAGCATTTCCTCACTATAGTCCTCTACTCTTGTCATCACAGTGGTCCTGGATTCCAAGGATGTGCAGATTGTTGCAACAAGACCTTACTTCAAGGTCCTCATTTTTATTTCTGAGGACCTCCAGCACCTTCTCCATGCGGGGCAACTTCTCACTGGTCATCACTCCTTCACCTTCCAGCGTGGATGCACACTGTTCAACCTCCACGATACACTCATCATGAATTGACACCTTGTCTTCGAGCCGGTCCATGTGGTCTGACATCGAGTTAATCTTCAGGTCGATGGCGGAAAGAGAGTGTCTGTCAGTCAAAATAACTTTATTCGGTTAATTAAAACCATAAAGCAATGAAACATAAACGAGAAACAAAATATAAAAAGGATATTTATTTAGATAAACGGTTGAACATTAAAATAATTTAAAATATATTAAAAAAAACGAGACTTATCAAAGTATTCCAGATCTGAGCATCCCTCTATTTTATTTTCCTTATTCTCACTGCTGCTGTTAAAAAACTAGCTATATTAAAAAGTTTGCAAACATTTGTCATCATCTGTAAGTATATAAGAGCTGGCCTCGCCTGTAAAAAACCTTTGCCCCTTAAAATTGGAAGTGTAAAGTGTTTTTGAATGTGCAAAAAATGCTTGCAGAACAAAATAAAGAGCAACGTGTCCTGGGTGGAGAAATCACCACATGTGTAGGGACTTAAATCCTCCACCTTATTCCATCCCTGGTGTTCAGCAAGTAGAATGTGCAACTGATTCAATCTAAATCTTACCAAAAAGAAGCAAGGATGCGGGTTAGTAACTATGTTTAAATTGGGTTCAATGGTATCTATGATTTTTAATAATTGATGGTCTTGAACCATGGGTTTCATCAGCTCCCTGGCCTCTCTTTCTGTATGCGTCATCTGTTGGTAAGATTTCTTAGCCCTCAACAGATCTTCCTTTCGAAGCTTTTCTGGTGAATTAAATAGCTAGGGGCATCCTAATTGTATTACTATCCTTTTCGCATATCTCAGCTAGGGGATACTATTTGCTCTATCAAGCGCTAAGCAGTCACCCATAAAATTGTGGCTCATTTCTAATTCTGGATTTAACCAGATCACTGTCCATTTAAGTAAGGGTGCCATTCCAATTAAATCGGACACACACATTTTCCCAGTTTCTTGATGAACAATATATGAAAATGTTGATTGAGGCACCGATAGCAAATTTCATAAACATTTATTTTCCACCACTTGGATGTCTATTACATCACTAGTCGGAGCCATAGTTAGAAATAGCGACACATTTGGCTCTATGTATTTTTAACATGGCTTGTATTGGCTTTGCCCCTAACCTGCACGTAAAATCAAGAACCGCTGGAGTTGATCTCGCCATACGATTTCTTTTAGCTTTCACTTGTGGGCCCACGTGCCCCTCTGATCAAATAGGACACCTAGGTAAGAAAATGTTGTCACCCTAGCTAGTTCATTCCTTTCACAATAATGCATATTGATTCTTCTGGGTTTAACACCCATAATCATTGTACGAGATTTGGAAAAGTTTACGTTTAAGTCCACAGATTTAATAAAATTGTCAAAGGTACTTAAAAGACACTGTAGACCAACCGCTATTCTAGCTGATAAAGTAGCATCATCAGTATGGAGGTGAGCTGGAGTCAGCCGTTCCCCCAAACGCAGGATATCCTTGCTAGCACCCGGTAGGACTAAAACCAAGTAATCAGTATATAAAGTGAACTATAGGGGGCTAGAAGACATGCCCCCCTATAGTTTTGATGATGCGAATTCTCGGAGTGTGGTTATCCCTTTGGTCAAATCTCACTGTAGCTGTTAAATCCCTATGAAGGTCAGCCAGGATGATTACTATGTTCTTATCCATGCCTAGATTTAATAATTATACCCATAACTTGGATCTGTTTAGCCGGTTGAAAGCCAAGGACAGATCCATGAATGCCAAAAGTAGCATCCCTTTCTTGGCAATGGTATACTTTCCCGCTAGCAGGTGCAAGTTGAGCCACTGATCCCTGGTACACCTCCCTTTCCTGAACCCATGTTGGAGGCTAAAGAGTATATTATACTCATTGAGCCAATCAGTGAGTTTACTGAGGACCACTCTAACTTGCACTTTAACTGCTGAACCATTCAACGAAATTGGTTTATAGTATAGAGGGTCTCCTCTCTCCCCTTTTTTAAAAACTGGGACAATGGTTGACTGAGACCACGATCTGGGCAGGACATCTTTACAGGCCATGGTAAAAACATGGGCTAGTAATTTTGACCACAATGTCACATTCGATTAAAAAAGGTCTGATGGGACACCATCCGACCCAGGGGCCTTGTTGCTAGTCATTTGTGTGGTGGCCATGCATACTTCTTTAGCATTAATGGCTGGGGTATAATCCTCAACCAAAAATGGAGTACCTGGATCTCCCTGGTCATCCTGGTCACCATAAATACATTTAACATAGTTAAGCCACTGTTCCTCACGGATGTCACATTCCAATTGGCTACCCTTGGTGTCTGAAAAGAAAGGTTTACTTACTATTTCCCAACATTTTGTACTGTCTTTAATAACATCTATGGATAATAAATTATTCCAGGAATCATGCTTGATTTCAGATTTACGTATGTATAGCCAATTTATATGATTTCCTAAGGCGGCTATTAAAGTCTTATCTTGTGGTTTTTACTTTAACGCAACAAGCAGCTTGTGGTCAGTACAGTTGTGATCAAACCACATCTCACCTCTATTTGGAGCTTCCTTATATAAGTATGTGAGAGCACTAGCCACCCGGTTACAGATATTAACATATGCTGTGAGGATCTCTGCATTACTTATTGTATCATCTGAACAGAAATCAATCTCAGTCCTGACAGTGTCCAGCAAAACACCCACTAGCACATCCGGTACTACCTAACAACACTTAAATCTACAGCCTTGATCTTTTGTTTTTAGTTTGGGGACAGGGACACCTCTATTTGTTTTAGATGTAACCTTAATGCCCCTGCTAATGTGAGATGTAAGGGGTTATGATCGCTACAGTGTGACCATTTAGCCATATAGTTCACAACCAAAGGTAACAAGGCAGTTTGTGAAGCCTCACAGGCCAGGCACCACCTCATAGTCCCACGGGCCAGCCACACCCCACAGACCACCTCCCAACACGTCTTGATGCACCTCCACCAGGCGATCCTCTGGCCGAACACTCCTCACCTGCACAGGCTGCACAGCGGAAGGTCCAGGCCACACCGTTAGTCCTCCTCACGGTGTGCGTCACCACAGCCCAAAGTGGAACCTTCCGATGGGTGGTGTTACACAGATCCAAGGACCCCACGGGACCCCAGCTGCATCAGCTGCGATTCTACGCAACCTCACGCCACAGCAGGGTCGCCTGGTATTCTGCACTCCGCTGAATCGGGATCTGGCACTCCTGCTTTCACTCCACTCAGGCAGAGGCCGTCATTTTCTTCCTTCAGGCAGCCCCCTAGCAAGCGTCTCTAATATGCCTCAAATGCCGTCAAAATGCAGCAAACTGCGGGTTCATGGCAGCTGTTTTCATTAAGGAGCTCACACATGAGTTTATAAGCCACGATGGGCCCCCAAACTGCAGGATAACTGTTGGATTGGTGATCCAGCCTGCAGAGCCTCACTACATGGTGGCCATCTTGCAGCCGGCACTCTAGTGCCTCCTCCAGATGTGGGAGAATTGATGGCAGAAAGTATGAAGCCTGGGAAGACCATAATGGACTTTCTAGACAGAATGAGGGAACAATGGGGACAAGAGACAGGCAAGCCTTAGACCCATCCTTAGAAAGGGGCAGCCCGCCGAAAGTAAAGGTAGACTGTAGTAGGGTTAGACACAAAACCCTGGTGGGAAATACATGTCTACATATTACACTATTATAAAAAGAGACAGGAAAAGTACAGGGAAAAGCAGGAGCAAGCCCAGAGAGACACTGGGAAATTGGCCCAACACAATTTGAAAAAAACTGCCCTTGAGGGGACCACATTTGCCGCTGGCACACAAATGGCACCAGTCTTGAAGGGGGCTCCACAGAAAAAACCCAGGGGGTTTCAACTCGGTTTTAATGGCAGAGGTCAGGGAAGTTGCAGCAGCAGGACCTCCGAGAATGCTATTATTGCCACTAAATGGGCCCATTGGCTGACCGTTGCCACTTACAGGTTAATCACGAGCAGAGACAGATAAATCTGGGTCTGTTTCCACAGAATCCCTATCCTCAAAACCAAGAACAAGGTAACCTGAATGCTCTGTACATTCAGTCGCAGGGAGGTGAGACAGCCACTGCACCACCATAGCAGGAAACAGGTGGCAACCACAGCAACAGACAGGGAACCCAGCCCAACAAGAACTGCAGCAGGGAGGGATAATTGTCTAAGAAAGCAATGCCTTTACACAATTTCAAAACCCACCTATGCAGTAGATTCAAACCCACAATGCAGACCATACACTTCATGCACACCTCGAGACACATTTCAACAATAAAGACTAGTAAAACTACATTAGGAATTTGCGAGCCTTTACTTACGTTCGGGAAACTCAGATCTGTGTTAAGTTGTGTCGATCAGGAAGTTCGCCATACAGGTGTCGGGGGAGCCTGGACCCCATTTGGCTGCTGATACCCCAGTGTCGGGTTGGCTGTCCACACCCCTGTAGAGGGCAGTCTGATAATGGGCAGGTCGGCTCCTCATCTAGTACATAAAAAGTAGGCACCCAGGTCCCCTCATCTGGCTCCAATTGCGACATGCTGCTATGACCAGATCAAATGGACCCTTTTCTCAGGCCTCTCGTCTGGGACCCAAATCCCTTCATGCCGTGTAGTCCCAACCACAGCCTCCGGGCCAATGGAGACCCCCTTCCAGTTCCAAAATGAGGCAATGTTCCAGCGTCACACACTTGGGATGATGAAGACCCCATAGAGTCCATAGCACACACAAAACGTTGACCATTCATTAACCGCCAAATGGCGTTGTGACACTAGGAAGTTCACTGGAACAATCGATTTTCCCTGTCTTTTACCTGCACCGGGCAAAATTTGACGAGTTTTGTTTAGCACCGGACTCTACATTGAGCAACAGTCTGCCTCCTCCTTTTCTTCAAGGTTCTCCAAACACCCAAAGCCTGTTCATCGAGTCATGTCCCTCGAAAATATCAAAGTAAGCATGTCCTGGTCAGAAGTCTCTGGCCACAGCCCGGGACAGTAGGCTCAAAAAATCATAGTTGAAGGAAAAGTGAGTGCCGGGAAGAGAGGAGTCTGCAAAAATCTATCACAGCTCTGAACGATGTACTTAAAAATAGGCTCACTGCTATGATTTGACTTAGCGATCAAACTGACAACACATAAGGTCTTCCGCGCACTGTCTCAGTGAGCAAATAAGCCCAATCTCAGACACTGCACCTCAGTAGCACACAGGGCTCCCAGACAGCTCTCCACCCCCTCTGGTGAACAACAATAGAATAACTTGAGAACCTAGAGAAACACCCAAGATGCCTGCAAATAGAAGCCCAAAACTTGGCCCCCAAAAGTCCTGCAATGTTCCAAAAATGATGAATTATTGTACAATTGTACACCCTCTGTTCACTGTGGGCGCGGCTGCATCCACATGTTGCCAAAGATCAGCCTAGTGCAATGAAGTCCACCCTGACATTTGCACAGCACTTAAATAGCGACATCACCCATGTCACCTTTAATTATTCTGAGCACAACATTAGTATTCAATATGAACTACACAGTGCACTCCTACACAACACATGGTATCAGCATATGACCGCCGTAGGTGCACCGACATTGGCCGGGCCATGCTTCATCTGTTAGCTGATACCACATTCAGAAGGCACAGAGAGGCTTCACTTACCCCAATAGATAGCCCTTGAAAAAGCAAAATGCCTTCTCCAACTGTACCTAATGTAGGATTAGGGCCCAGCACCAACCCAACAGATAAGAACCCCATAAAATAGTAGTGAACATGACCCGCTGCTAGACCAATCCCACAGCACTGTACCGCTTCACTGATCCTAGCAAGATTCAAACAGAGCTAAATAGAATGCACATATGGTGCATCGTAGGGAAGGATATTGTTTGGCCCCAAGACTTTGGAGGTAGCAAAGTCACCGCACCAGTACACTTCCACCTCCATCTGTGGTCCCAGGGTGACCCTTATCGTGTCTGATGCAGTCTTTTTCAATAACAAATGGACACCAGAAATGGAGTTCCAGTTTAGGGTAATACACCTCAATGATTGGAAGGGAAATGAGTCTTGCAGGGGAGGTTAAATTCCAGCATAGATAACCCTTGCCAGGAAATATAGAGCACTGAGATAGATAGGTACACTGTTGGACTTGGGCCTGTTTGGCAAGTTCATCCCTAGACTTTTTGCCTTAAGCCTCTGCCACAGTGGTAGTGATTTTAGGCCTCTACGCACTTTAGCACTGTGGCCCAGTTTAAAGTGCGTGCGCACTCTGAGTGAGTGTGGTGAGAGTGGCCTGCCCTCCCATAGGAGTGCATGGGGGATATGTATGCCCGTGGTAATTCCTGTTATGAGGGGAGTGCAGGGTCAAGTTTAGTATGTGCGCACTCATGTGAATAAATGCTGCACAATGGTGTGCGCAGATTTATTGTGACGAGTGGAGAAGTGCCACTTTTAGAAGTTGCCATTTCTGTGTGCTGTGAGATGGGAATTGCCTGTCAGGCTTGTGAGTAACAGGGGTTGGCTGGAGTGGTTGGCTCCAGGAGCCAGGATGAGTCTGCCTGGTGGTGAAAAGGGAGGTCTGCATGTAGATGGGAGGGAGGAGTTGCAACTGAGACCTGAATAGGGCTGTGCCTTCCCTCCACAATGCTGGCTCCACCTCCTGTGGTGCGTCTGATGTCCCTGGCCTGTCTTGTGAAAGGGAGAGAGGAGATGGGCAAAACAAAGTGCTCCTGAACCAGTTGTATCTGGTTCTCCCCTTGCCTGCACCTTTGAGACAAAGGATTTAGCTGTATAAATATAGGGGCTGTGACCCCAAGTAAACATTCTTGTTTTTGGACTTGAAACTACAAGAGGCGTGCTGCTGCTGGGGCTCAGGGAAAGGCTTGCCTCCCTGGGCTTTGCCCTGCCCCTGGATGCCTGGAGGACTTCTTTCTGGGGCCCTTCTGCCTTCCCTAGGATGACTGGGGGACTTTCTTTGCAGGGAGCTGTCTGCTTCATTTCCTTGCCCTGGAAAACTGTTTGCTTTGCCTTTAAATTCTACCAAGACTTAATGCAGCCATTCTGAGCCTGGGAGTGCTTTTCTTTTTTTTCCAGGACTCCTGGCTACATCTAGCTCCTGGGAGCACTATCCCTGAACAAAGTCCAGCTGATGGGGAGCGCTTTCTTTTCTACTCGCAGCACTGGGCTGCGATCATCATCGAGGGAACCCCAACGTAGGGATTCCCCCAAAATTGCCCCTCGCGGGTGCCCACCCCACATTCGCAAACTTTTTAATATTCCCTAGCGGGTGCCTACCCCGCCTTCTGCTCATGCCTCGCAGGTACCCTGCGTCTTCGCTTTTAATATTAATTAATGCGCGGGTAACCACCCCGCATCTTTGCTTGCATTGAGAGAGCGGGTGCCCATCCCGCTCGCCTGTTATTCTTTCCTCTTTGTTTATTTAATGGGGAGAACGCGGGTGCCCACCCCGCAAGTGCCTGTTCCAAATACAGGAGCCTACCCCGTATTGCCCGCAGAAGAGTAGTTGCAGGGCCGCTGCTTGTCCCGAGATGCACAGCCCTGTGCTCCTTAGTCGCCATACACACCTCTACCCTGGTCATTCCAGGAGATTTGTCAGAGTTGCACCAACATCCGCTACAGAAGAAAATACCTCTACTGCATCAGGCTTAAGAAAAAGGACATCTGATTATTTTAGTTGGGCTCAGTTCAAGGACATTCTGGAAGAATTCAGACAGTTTTTGTTACAGAGCCTCTTTGAGAGAAGAATGAGAATTAGACAAGTCCTTGATTATATTACGTGTGCTAACAATGTGCAGTTTTGGTCTACAACAAGATTTCAAACATACAGGAGCAGATTATTGTGCAGATTCAGAGTTCATACTGTGCATCATCTGCTACCCATGTCAAAAGGCTGGTCGTACCACATTGACGTTAGTTTTTGTCATTGAGATAAGGAGTCAATTATTTAGATAAGCAGTCAATCTTTGCAGACCATGCTAAATTTCATGTGATTTTGTACCTTTTGTAAACTCCCAAGTACTAAATATCTTAATCCACTTTTAGAAGATCTACAATTTACCAACTGCTGAGCAGTCTTCTCATATTTACAAATGTTACTTAATACCAGAGTTGCGTATTAAAGGATGCACTGTTTTTAATATCCAAGAAGTAATACATTAGTTATATTATGTATTATCATTATTTGGAATTTATTTTAAAATGAACATTATGTAATGGAGAACTTGTGTTTTACGGCTTCTATAAAATAAACAAAATCAATCACTTAACATTAACCACTTTCCTGATACTCGTGCTGACACTTTTGTTTAGTCTAATTCAAACCGATATCATAAGCCTTGCCCTTCAGGTACAAAACATAGAGTAATTGGTTTTAAAATTGTTAAGGTTCTATTTGGACTCTTTTTTTTATACCTTTGGCTTTCACTGAATGTTTTTTCACATTTTGAACTTTTTTTCTGAGTATGGGATGTGAACTTTAGGCACCATATTATGTCTAAATGCACAGACCCTGTTTTTAAAACAATGATTATCTTTCAGAGCAGCCCCTCGGACAGAGACTACCAAACATGTTTTGACGGGCCAGGTGGCCGGCAAGGAACAGTAACAGACAATCACAAGGGAAACATTGTACATTAGCTCTACACAAGCAAGGGATCCAGTTACTAATGTATCAGTTTTGGAGCAGAGAAGTTTAGGACAAATTGTCTCCTCCATAAAAAATATCAAATTTTTAAAACAGACGCCTCATCTCATAAAAGTATTAAAACCTCATAGCACTGCATATTTCTTTCTGTACCTGGGGAACTGGAAGCATTTTGATGTAAAGTGGCAGGAAGGTTATAAAAATACCAACTAAAAGAAAGCATGAAAATATGTGGACTCTTAAAATGGTGAGATAACTAAAATTGCCCCAACTCCGTGGTCTCAGTTCGACTTCCAGAAAGCCTTGGTATTCACAGGCACTTCTGCAGTAAAGTCACATAAGTTACTGACATTGACTATTCCATCAGAGACATGCTGGGTCCCAGCACAGTTCCAACCTTCACTCAACTGGTGTTTTTTCCAGCCAGCCTGTCCCATAAATTTAACAATGACAGAGTTGATTTTGAGGGTCATGTAGGCAACTGCAGTTGTGGGTTGTGTTTTACCTCACACACTAGTCCCTGCCAAGTTATTGCTGCTGAAACAATCAATGATATGGCACACACCTATTTCTCATTATCAACTGTAGGAATATGAGTTAATGATCAAAGTTTGCAAGCAGCAGCAATCTAGCATGATGTTGAGCTAGAGGCTGAATGGTTTGGTATAGAATATTGTATGGCATAAACTATTAAATTTAGAACTACGCCAGCTGCTCAGGAAGATAAGCACTCCTTTTTCAGCTTAACGCTTTTAACGATTTTGATTGTCTTTTATGTTCTATGACTAAGTATGACTAATTACTCTTTATTTGTTTACTATACGATTATGTATTCCTTATACTTTTACTTCTTCGAGCTTGTGCTTACATATGATTATATATTCCTTAATACTTTTACTCCTTAGCGCTTGTGCCTACATACTTCTGTTTTCGATCGCTTAACTCTTCTGCTCACACACTCTCGGTTAATACCCTCTTCCCCTACCCCCCTTCTTGTTTTATCCAGGTTCTATTTTTAACCGGATTAGGCCTTCTTTAAACACGGTTTACTTTTTACTTTTGAAGTCTCCCTACCGGACTTAGCACTGACTTGTGATCATGCGAAGCGTCTTCTAAAGTCATATGTGGCTTCCTGGAATCATCGGAGCCTCCCCCACCGTCATGCCAAGTCTGCCGACTAGCTTTACTGAGGCGATCACAGCATCCCAGCCTAAAAAAGGAAAGTTATCTGCCCGATTAAAACCATTAAGATCCCGCCCCCTCAAAGCGATCCTTCGCGCCGAGGATGACCGGCCACAACTTTTAAAAGAAAGTACCTTGGCAAGCACCCACACATGCACGCTACATGTGTGGGGCCCATTTTAACACTGGGGCACTCTCTTCACTTATAACAAGTGCTCCCATTTCCCACGTTGGGAACATTCAGCAGTTTTTTTCCTCTGATGTATTCCTCCTACCAGCAGGTATAATAACTGCCCGTCTTGCCGATCAGCTGCTCGCTTGACACAGCCCTCATGCTGGGTAGGAATTCAGTACCAAGAGCCTCTTAAAATCACTTAAAAAAAAATAAGGGTGGCAAATACTGACCCATTAAGGAATAGCTCACAACTAGATATTTAATATTGTAAAGAATTACAAGACCTAACAATGTCTGCACCCCCACCTCAGCCAAATATTGAGGATAAATTGGAGGAATTCATTAATAAAGCCCTAGAGAAGGTTTTGGGCTCAATTGATGAGACAATAAATAAAAAATTAGAGTCCATCTTACATGCCTAACCACGCCCTTCTACCAGTAAACAAGCAGGAGAGTCAAGGCTCCCAAGAAGAAGGCTTTTGGAGGTAATGAACGAAAGGACACAAAGAAACCTAAAATCTCCATACCCTCATCACGCCCTCAAGGCGTTGACAAGACTCGGGCCTCAGGCACCCTAGATGGGCAAGATAAAGGCCCTTTGCTCCCTACCCGTATCGAAAGCAACAACAGCTACAAACCAGAAATCAAGCTATCCTGCTCTTCTGGTTTTAATACTGATGTGGAAGAAGTACAGTTAAGGGGAACGGGAAGCTCCAAAGAGGCATCTAAGGCCTCAGGACCTTGGGACCCAAAATTGGAATCGTGGATCCATTTGGTGATCAAATGTTTGACCCTCTATTATTAAAACACCCCTTATCACCGGAGTGGACCCCATCACAGCACGGCACTGACTACCTCTTCTTTTGGTTAAGGACAGAGATTCCAAAAGAGGTCAGACCCAAACTTCGTCTGAATGTCCATGCCCTTCCCGCCCCAATAAAGTGGCTATGACTCCGGAATTAGATTCCAAAGTAGTAGCTTTCATAGCTAATACCACTAAGGAAGATCCTTTCTTTGGAGGTGTTTCCCTTGAAACTCCTAGCCAGGATCCTGGGTCTCCTCGCCTCAACCATCCAGGCTATTTTTCCGGGCCCATTACACTACAGGGCCCTCCAGAGACTCAAAGTGAAATCTCTGAAATCGACTCTGTCTTACACTCAGATTACTTGCTTAGACGAAGATTCGAGGAAAGAACTATCTTGGTGGCTACAGAATGCAGAAGCATGGAATGGCAGAGCCATTTTTGGGGAAACCCCAGAAATGATTATGGAATCAGATGCGAGTCTAGAAGGTTGAGGTGCCACTTGTGGCGACTCGTTGACAGGAGGTCTTTGGACACGCGAAGAGAAGGAACTATTATCAACTGCCTATAGCTCCTAGCAGGTTCCTTTGCGGCTTGGAGTTTCCCCTAGAACTCAATACAGTGCTCTATAATGCTGCGCATGGACAATGGCTCTGCAGTGAAATATGTCAACAAGATGGGGGGGACCATATTCAAAGGGTCTTACCGAAATAGCGAAAGCTTTCTGGGGCTATTGTCGGAACAAGGGACTGTCCGTCACAGCAGAACACATCCCTGGTTTCACCAATCAGGTAGCACGCTGGTTCTCCAGAAATTTCAGGGATTCCAGCAACTGGAAATTAAACAGAGGGATATTCATGACAATCCAAGACAATTGGGGTTCCTTCGGCACAGATCTTTTCGCAGACAGAATGAATACTCAGTTGATGAATTTCTTCAGCTGGAAGCCAGACCCTCAAGCAGTAGGGGTGGATGCCTTCCTCCAGGACTGGCAAGGCTTAAAGCCATATGCCTTCCTGCCATTGCCATGCTTCCTCATCTTCTTTTACACGCTCGCTGATACCTTCAGAACATGGTGGTGATAACCCCCTTTGGAGGTCACAGGCATGATTCCCTGTCATCTTGGAGATGGCTGTGGACTTCCCAATTCCAATACCTCCTTTCGAGCAACTACGTCTGGGTCCTCACGGTGAATCACATCCTCTCATAGACCAAGGTCTATTGGTTCTGACGGTCTGGAAGATTTCAGGTGACAATGGCGAATTCCTTGCTTTCCGCCAGATGCTTTCCAACTCATATCTGAGTCTTGCGCATCTGGAACAAGGAAGGCATATCGACTGGCTTGGAACAAATGGGTTCGCTGGTGTCTTCAATGATACTACGATTCCGTTTCGACTGATTTAGTACACGTAGTAAATTACCTATCAGAACTTTCTGCTTCTGGCCTAAGTTATAGAACTGTTAATGTTTATACGAATATTGAAAGACCATTTAGATACCCCTATAAAGGTGGGAGGGAGACTAGCCCCTTTCTCTGGGAATTGATCTTTAGTGACTCAAGACCCGTGGTTTCTAGAAACTGTGAAGGGTTACAAAATAGAATTTACGGATACCCCCTTTCAATCAGAGACCTCGGGAGATAACCTTCTCTCAAGAACAGAGAAAGCTAGTATCTCAAAAAGTAAGGGACTTGCTAGCCAAAGGGGCTATAATAGAGAGCTCAGAAACAGGTTTCATCAGCAATATGTTCTTGGTAGAAAAGAAAGACAAAGGACATAGACCTGTCATATCTTAAAAAACCTAAACTTTCTTTGAGAATCTCCCTTCTCAGACAAAAACAAATGTAATCTGCTACATGTTGGGAGGGTAGCTATTCAGGAGAAAGGGAATGTTTGATTAAAAGGGGTTAAACATATCATCCCCCAAAGGGTCAGTAATGCCCATTTTTTAGCCTGGGCCTTGCTTGCCTCTTCAGTGTTCCCCAAAGTTCCGTATCCCAAGTCTTCAGTGTCCGTGTCAAAACTTGATGAGAATGAGAGATTTATCTCTGCTTCATCTGGATCATCACTGTCAATATGTATGGGGAGCTCTGGGCCTATTTGTTGCCCTTGTGTGATGCTCGAGGCATCATTCTGGTCACCACCTGAGAAGCGTGAGTGAGCTGTATTTCCAGTTTTATTTGTCTTTTTAGTACTCTTAACAGGTTGTTCAGGTGCAGCTCTTTTCTCTGGGGCCTTATCTGCCCCTTCTTTTGCGCCAAAGGTATGCACGGTGCTAGTAGAGAGCTATGCCCTTGATAGAGATTTAGATTTTTTAGTAAAGGTTTCATTAAGTGAGTCAACAACTTTGTCCATGGCCTTAGTGACCAAAGACTAAATCTTACCTTCCAGATTGAGGTCAGGATTAAGAGACATTATTGGAAAAAGGGGTAATAGTTAAATAAAAGTAATATCCGAATTATATTAGAAAATTATATTGTGTTTAACTCTCTTGTAGATTAAATAGTTAGTACGGAAGGTCTGTTTCCTTAAAATCTCCCTTTTGTTTTTGTTTTTTGGATGTTCCAAGCTTTAATTTTGTGGGGAAGAGGTTAACCCTTAAGGGGTTAAAAAAGTGTCCAAGCGTTGGAGGAAATTGAAGAATATTTCCTACGGAGGGCATGTCGGGCTGAATTACCTAGCGCGAAGCAGAGAGAAAGACGAAACAGCTGCAACTGTCAAAATGTCGCTAGCTGTAACTTAGCTACCACGCACATCGAGAGAGTGCTTGGTGGCGCCTAATGGCTTTTCCTCTAATCCCCTCTCCTTTCCAAGGTATGCATCAGGGGTGTACCGAAGTGAGAGAGGAGCAATAGTCGTGTGGATGGTGGCCCTCGGGAGACCTCAAGAGCTGTCTGGACCTGCGCAGGAGCCGGTAAGACCCAAAAAACTAAACAGGGAAGTTCGCAGTTGCATTCCCGTATGCCTCTTTTGCGCTGAGAGTGCTGGTTGGCAAAGGAAATGCTACTCGCGTTTTAAACAATGCGAAGAGGAAAGAGACAATTAAATTGACTAGTTTTTAAAAAAAACTTTATTGTTCATTTCATAACAAAAATATCACAAGAACAAGATATACGAATCATACATTGACGAAATTTGCAAAGGAAAAAGAAAATATATAGGAGATAAAGCAAAAAGCAGAAAGAGAGAGAAAAAAAAGAAAAAAAAAAAAAAGAAGGGGAACCCAGAAATTATCAAAACATGTGGTTTGAACAGAGATGCAAAAATCAATCCGGGCAGGGATAGATACACTACTCAAGTCAGTCACTCTCCATGTGATCTATCATAGGTTGCCAAATCTGCAACCCTAGTTGCTTTTTCTTCATTGATTTGAGGCGATAAAGATTAAATTCTAAGTGAAATACATTATAAAACTTAACCCGCCACATTTCAAATGAGGGCGGCTCGTGCTTAAGTCACATAGAGGCGATGCACAATCGAGCAACTGACATAGCCATAAAGAGGAGGAACCTGTATGGATAGTACAGCGCCGCAGTATCTCTATTTTTACACAATCCAAACAACATTAGCTCTCTAGATATCACCACATTAATATTTGTAATATTAGAGAGAAATTGAGCAATAGACAAAAAAAATGGTTCCAACACATTACAATCAAAAAATATATGTAAAATGTCCGCTGTGTCAGATTGACATCTATAACATTGACCATTATGCATGTTCCCCCACTTCATCATTTTGGCCGGTGTGTGATATAAATTAAACAAAGTTTTATAGTATTGGGCCCGGAGATTAGCAGTCAAAGTAAGTTTAGAAGCCATGTCAATAGAATCTTGAATGAATTGACCAGAAGAATCAAGTCTCAGACCCCATTTTGCATCGTGATCTTCAACATCATCACGCTGCGTGTAAGATCATTACTTACAATTGACATAGTGCTACAATGTTTAAAAATAAAGTCCCTTAACTGTAAATATTTAAAAAAATCATTCTGAGAAATTGCATGTTTGTCTACTAACTCAGCGAACGTGACAATGACACCGCCGTTGAACATATCCCCAAGGCGACACATTCCCTTATCAGCCCAATTCCTCATCTTGCTATCCCAAAATATTAAGGGAAGTAATTCTGTGGAATCACATGGTGTATAGAAGTTAATACGATTTAAACCAATGATTTTGCGTATCCATCTCCACCCTTTGAATGCAGCTAGTACAGTCTTGAATCTCGTTCTTTAATAATACCTTGGTTCTAAAAATCTAAGAAGCATTTGTCGACACTGGAGTCCTAGTAACATCGTATATATATTTGGGGTTTCAAACGTCTGTGTCTGTTCCCCAATCACCAAAATTTTCATATTTTGAAGAAGACAAACTAAATAATAAAAAGCAAAATTCGGGAGCCCCCATCCTCCTCTTGAAAGTGGTAAAGTCATATATTTAGAAGCGCGGCGAGCAGTCTTCCAACCTCAAATAAACCGATCTGTTATGGATTGAAGATGCATTAGTTATGCAGGTGTTAGCTCCAAATGTACAGTTTGAAAATAATAAAGCACCCTAGGTAATATAGACATTTTTAGCACATTACGTTGCCCCACCATGGATAAGTGGAGGCATTCAACCCTTTCAAGCTGCCGCTTGACTGACCTTAGTATCTCTGCCCAGTTCACGAGCACAATCTCCTGGAGCGACATCCTAATTTATATCCCCAGGTATCTAGCCTCATGTGTCACTCGTGGTTCATTAGGGCATAGCCCAGTAGTACAAACAACCTGGGTTTTAGAGACATTTAATTTATAACCCGAGCATTGCCCAAATTCTTGTGTAACGTGCTCAATTTCAACTAATGCTTGTTTAGAATCTGATGTTATTACCGCGATATCATCGGCATAAGCTAAAACCCGTATGGGATGGTCAGCCACTGTCAATGGTTGTATACCTTGGGAAGTTTCAAGCATTTGCAGTAGGGGTTCGATATAAATTACAAACAATAATGGGGAACATGGGAAACCTTGGCGTGTACCCTGTGTAATAGAAACAAAAGCAGACTCCTGCCCCATTGCACAAACTTTGGCCCTTGGTCGCGTATACATAGTCTGCAAAGCACACAAAATCGAGGGGCCAGACCCCATTTTATGCATTACAGACCAAAGAAATGACCATGCCACAAGGTCAAAATCCTTTTCGGCGTCCAAAAACAACAGGCCAATATTTTTATGATACGCGGATGCATAATCTAGCACAGCAATAAACCTATGTAGATGGTTAACAGTGCTCCTGCCCGGGAGAAACCCATGTTGATGATGAGACACCAGTGCTGGAACCAATTGAATTAAACGGTTAGCGAGTACTTTAAAATATATCTTAGCATCGGCGTTAATTAATGAAATCGGTCTGTATGACCCGGGGAGATTGGGGGGCTTCTCTTTCTTTTTAAACACCACGATGGTTGCATCATCCCAAGAGGGGGGGTGCCAGACTGAGCAGCCGTGAAAGTGGCGAGCATATCATTCCTAAAAATAGGATATAAAATTCGATAAACCTCTAAAGGAAGTTTGTCCGGGCCAGCTGCTGGGATAGTGACTAACAATAGCTTGCGTATATGCTCATTTAATGTATGTGGGCTGAACAATGTGCTTAATCAGAAGCGAGTGATCAAAGAGTTGCGGCTAATAAATCCTGATATTATATGTCTTCAGGAAACACATGTCCCCTAGATAAATCATAAGATATTAACTGAACTAGGTTATACACAATTCGCAGTATCTAGACAGGCTACCATGAATCGTGGTGTGGCAATTTTGGGGCGCCAAGTGGTAATCGCTACAGGTAAAGAAAGGGTAGACAATCTTCGGCGCTGGGCAATAGCTGAATGTATCATTGGTGGTGTTGCGACTACAGTATGTACTGTATATGGCTCCAATTTAGATGAAGCTGAGACTATAGATTTATTGAATGTTGAACTTGCATTATGGGGTACTCCCCTGTTACTACTTGGGGATTTCAACATACATGGCAAACAAGATACCTGGGACCCCCAATTGACCAGATATTCTGGACGTAAACCGAAAGTATTTAGAGCATTCTGACAGCTACTGTCTCAGGATGGTTTAAGTGACGGATGGCCAGTGGTGAATCCGGGTGATCCTGGTTACACGTTTTTTTCAATGCCACATAATAAAGCGGTTCGACAAGATTATATCTTTGCCCTATGATCACTAATTACGGGGGCTAAAATGCAGGTGATGCCACGGATTACATCAGATCATGGTCCCGTAGTTATGGACTTGTTTCCTTTCGATGTTAAGCGGGCGCAACGTTCATTTACATTCAGTAAAAAATCAATTTTTGATGATGAATATGTAGCCCATATCCAAGAATGAGCTAAACGGTTTTTAGAATATAATCGAGTTGCTGCTTCACAACCTATGGTTTGGAATTGTTTTAAAGCCGGGTTAAGGGGCCAAACCGCTAGCTATGGGTGGGCTCAACAAAGGAAACGGAAGGGTGTTGTTGAAAAGCTGGTGCTAGACTTAAAAAAAGGCGGAGACCGACCTTATACATGCAATCAAATCACATAATGACAGTCAGATTGCTCAGACTCAGGTCGCACGTTGTAAGGCGAAGATCAATGGGGTTTGGAGTCAGGACATGGCAGTACAGTATAAAATAAATAAAACTGAGAGGTATGAGTATGGTGAAGCTGTTGGTAGATGCCTTGCTCAAAGGCTCCGTGGTCGGAAACATCTCAAAGAATAGATGCATTAGAGAATAACCAGGGGCATTTGCACGAAACTACCGAGGGTATTATGGATGTTTTTCAGCAGTACTATAAGGAGCTATATACTCAGGAAAGCTTATCTCACGACCAAATAGATCAGTTTCTGTCTAGAATTGACCTACCTGTGGTGGGGCTCCAAATACGAGAGGAACTTGAGGCTCCGATATCTATCTCGGAATTAGAGACAGCTCTTAATGATCTTGCACTTGGGAAAGCAGCTGGCCCGGACAAACTTCCTTTAGAGGTTTATCGAATTTTATATCCTATTATTAAGGATGAATTAAATTGACTTGTGAGGTTGAACGGGGGCACTCCTCAAGTAGCGGAACACGCCGAGAGTTGAAAACACATTATTAAAGCAAACATGGTTCACAACAAGAAGTGAAAAGGCTAAAGTGAGAAAAACTCAGAAAGGAAGATCTATTAATAAGAAGTAAACGCATGGTAGGGTCAATAGGAACCAGTCATGTGAGATATAAATAAATACAAGGATTAACCACAAACACAACTACAAATTTTCCAACATACATGAAATAGCATGTACAAATTAAATGAGGGTACTTATCTCTGTGAACAACAGGAAAATGAAGGAAGATGGCTGCATGCTCATGTAATATATAGTGTATTGGAATGTTGTTTGAAGTTCTATATTCTCTTCAATGTTACTGCTGAGCTGTGGCAATAAAGGAGATTTGCATAATGTTAGCCTCCATGCCGTGCCATAAAGTGTACATTTCCCTGCAATACATGACAGGTACCATGCGGTGGCTGCACAAGGTGCAGGGATATGTAGGGGGGACACCATAGGTGCAACCCAGATCCTGTGTCTGGGGGCCAAGAGGTAAGGGGGCCCGCTCTAGGCCCCCAAAGTCCCTTTCCGTCTGCCTGTTCATGGCAGGTTAACCACCATGAACAGGCAGGCAGAAAGGGACATCGTAATCCCTACGACGGTGCCTCGTAGGCACCACAACCATTGTAGCGACAACGAGCCTCTCTGCGGCACCGGCAGGTTCAAGGAGCCCTTTGGATGCATGGCGGTCGGTCTTTACGCCATTATAATATGGCGGGTGGTAAAGTCGGTTATGATGGCGGGGAAACTGCCACTGACTGCCTGTCGGTGGCAGTCTTCCCGCTATCGTAATCAGGCCCCACATCTGAAATGACACAGGTCATAAAATATCCACTGCCCTAAAAAGTTCAAATTCCCAAGACCCCAAGTATGTTTCAAACCTGACATATGATGGGACAAAACTAATCACCAATGAATAATTTGCGGGTTGTGGGTTTGTAGAGGTGCAGGGTGGGAAGTAATATGATTATAATTAAATATTATTTTATTTTTTATTAATATTTTGCAGTTAATTGATTATTATATATGTTATTTGAATAAATTTGAGGAAAGGGGAGGAAGACGCTGTGTTTTATCAAAGGCTTGTGGTATATATCTGTTTCCTTAGGCTCTTGCATAAGGTTGCATTTAAAATCCTGTAGTCTCACTGTGGCAGAAGCCACATTTAATGGCATTTGCTTCACTTGACTCGTGCTTTCAGTAAGGCATCTTCTCTATCTCAGAAGAAAGAGTTGAAACCGCTGCACTCCTGAGGGTATTCTGAATTAAATCAGTCTATTGAAGTTTCTCAAGGTTAAGGTGCTCAGGGTGTACACCTCCTAGTCCTAGAGCTGCTGAAATCAATGTCTGTAAGATCTTACACCATGTAAGGATGAATCTCAAGCACTCCTATAGGCTCTTGCATAAGGTTGCATTTAAAATCATTTAGTTTCACTGTGGGGGAAGCCGCATTTAATGGCGTTTTCTTCACTTGACTCGTGCTTTCAGTCAGGCATCTTCTCTAACTCAACCTTACGCAAAAGCCCAAGGAAACAGATGTATACCACAAGCCTTCCATAAAACACAGTGTCTTCCTCCCCTTTCTTTAAAAGGACTGCATTTTCCCTACCACATTGTACATAACAGAACCGCCAAGAATGAATTTCACAATTCTCAACCAAACTGAGCATATTTCAAGCTTCAAACCAATACCCGCATCGGATAACCAAGAACTTTGATTCATTTTTGGGCTAGAGATTGGATAATATCGCACAAGCTTTTTTTTGGTTATAGGTCCTGAGTATACATCTGTTTCCTAAGTGACCCTAGGCATAGTGGAGCTATGTGGAGGGCCACGGAGTTGAGAACAAACTCTGTGGAGCTCCGCTAAGCCAACCACCTCCCACCCCCCTATTACCAATTGATTAAAGATTGCATAAAAAGACTTACCTTGGCTCTGGCATTCTTGGGTTACCCTCCTCTTCTTCATCGCCATCTCTGGGAAAACAGCGCATGCTAATGGGGGTGGGAGGGGGGGTTGGCCAACTCAGCTCCACTGTGGAGTGTGCAGAGGTTTGCCTACTATGCGGTCTCCGCCCGGGTTTATTCCTTAGGCTCTCGCATATGGTTGCATTTAAAATCCTTTAGTCGCACTGTAGGGGAAGCTGCATTTAATGGTGTTTGCTTCACTTGACTCGTGCTTTCAGTCCGGTGTCTTGTCTAACTCAGTATTGAGTTACAGATGTATACCACATGGGACATGACAATCTCGCGCAAGCTTTGTTTTGGTTCCAGGTCCTGAGGTGAACCCCCCCCCAAAGAATTTAGGGGTTTGAAACGCGTTGACCACTATTTTCGACTAAATGAGTGAACATGCATTCATTATCAGACTAACCCTTTTATGTACTTATGTTGAAAAATGTCTAAAATTTCACTGAGAAACTACCTGGGTTAACTGAATATTGCAATGTTTGGCCACCGTTCAGACCAGGGTTGTGTTGAAAAAGTAATAGGTTTATTTCTCAAAAAATACTCTCCAACCCATCTGGTCTTTTTCTCTTCCTTTTTTTTTGTTTCATTTATGTTATCTCTTTATGTTGTGTAAGAATTCTGATTGGAACCTTAGCTTAATTTATCGTTGTGTATTTAGCACACATTTGTTGTCTATTTAATATCTAGTATTGTCCAAAATATATGTACAAACACTATTTGTAATGTATCTTATGTATGTGACTTAATTTGTTGTGGTCTATGAAAAAACTGATTAATGTACTATTGTGCAAACTAAGATTGCTTGATTAAATCGGAAATCAAATTCCTATGAAAACAATAAATTAGTTTATTTCCAGTCACACTGAGGAAGTAATGTGTTGATCTTGTAACAGTACTGGCATTTATGTTGTTGTAAGCTTATGTATATTGGACTAGCTTTACTGATTATGGGCCAGAACCCTCTATTGTTGGTCATCTTCAGAAGATGTCATTGTTTTGCCTGCTCAATACTGCAGTAAAATGCAATGCACATTGTAGGAAAGTAGGATCTGCCTCTTATGGTTTGCCCCACTTTTTGCTGTGATACTGTTTTTGATTAGTCTGACTGGGATCCTGCTAATCAGGACTCCAATATTTCACCCTAAACTGTTATGTTATGTACTGAGGTACACTCCAGATTGCATACTGGGGTACCCGTGTCAGTCCGTAGTATATGGTACCCATGTACCCAGGGCATAGGTACCCAAGAGGCCTCCCATGGGCTGAAGCATGTATTATGCCACCCATAAGAGGCCATACAAAATGGAACTACAGGCCTACCATTGCAGCCTGTGTAAGTTGGTGCATGCACCACTTACTTAGGATATAGGTTTACTTTATCTAAGGGTCACTACACTTAATACCTATAAGTCACCCCTATAGCAGGCCTTAACAATCCTGAAGGCAGGGTGCTTGGTTCTAAGTGAGAGGGTGGCACTGCATGAGCAGGACTCCCATGCAGCCTTTGGAGTCTATTCTCATGGGTTGTTAGTGCAGCAGCCATTTACAACATATAGAGTGGCATTATGTGACCGCGTGATGACCAACTCTAAAATGGCTCAAAGTAACCCTATCGTGTTTGGTGTCAAACACTGTGGAATGATCCCTCACACTGGTAACCGGAGTGGAAGGTATGATCCCACCCCTCAGAAGCCAGCTTTGTTGGGTCCCCGGTGTTCCCGGTACCAGCCTTCTTGTCCCAGGCAGCACAAATTGGTTGCTGCTGACCAGAGACACATTTCTGCCCTCCTGCTGCTGACCCATGCTGGAGCAGAGGAATGTAGAATAGGCATCCTGTTACAGGAAGGTGTGACCACCTCCCAGACAGAATTCAGTGAATTCAGTGAATTAGGGCTGGGTGGGTGAGCTGCCAGTGACCGAAAGTCTGCATGAAAGGCACATTTGGTGCCACTGTGCATAGTCCAGTTCAAAGAAGTCCTGGGAGCCATTGGCTCCTGCTCTAGTGCAAAACTGGACAAAGGACATGTGAGTAACCCCCCCACTTTCCAGACCATCCACTGGGCGGGTCCCCTGAATCTGTTCAACCCTCTCCTGTGGGTACAAAAGGGCTTACCTAGCTGTGGGATCCTAGATTCGATGTGGACAAGATTCTGAGCGAGAAACCATTGAACTTCGACCATCTGGACACTCTGGACTTCGCTGGACTTTGTTTGCACCCCACTGCATCTCCCTCTCAGTCTGAAGCATAGTCTGTGCCCAGCCTGTGCGCATAGGCACAGACTATGCTTCAGGCTCTGGGCAGGACCTAGGGAGCTTCAAGGACTACTAAAGTTATCTCCCTTGGACTGAAATAGTCACTCCCCTGCAACCGCAGTTGAAATATCTCGACTGACCGGCCTGCTGCTCCTGAGCTCCTACGGACCACAAAAGTTCCATCAACAGAGTAGGTGACTTTCCAAGTCCCATGAGGTCTAAGCTGCCCTCTTACCAAGTTTGAGGCCAGAATCCCTTGTAGGGGCTGCAATGCCCATACCCCTGTGCACTACGTTCATTTGCAAGTGCATATGCTTGTTGACATTTCCCGAACAAGTGCACTGGGCTGCAAGTATACCCAACCTCTGGAACCATTTCCTACAAAGAACTTTGTCCCCCTCACACCGTGTGCTCTGTGGGCTGATGTTTTGTAAATTTGCTCGAGTTCCCCTTGCGACTCCAGTGCCTGCAGCCTCTAGTTCCACTTGAGGGTCAACACTGCTTTTCTTGGTCTCTTCTGGTTGATTCAGGCTTGTCCTGACTTCCCTGTGTATGGTGAGTCCCCTGAACAATGCTGGTCAAAACCAGAACCATCCTTGACCTTCTGCGTGGGTTGTCGTTGCCAAGGCTTGTTGGTGCCCCCGCCGGACACTGACCCCTCAGCACTCAACCTCCTTTGTGATGCAGCTTTCATCTGGCTCCTCGTTGTCCTCGACATCTCCTGGTCCCTGTGGCTACAGAGTCAAGAACCCCCTCAATGCAGCTGCAGCACCCAACATAGGTGGGCATTTGTCTACTGAGCCCCTGGTCACACCTGAGTGACACAGACTCTGTCCTCTCTGCTTTCAGGTAATCTTCATCAAGAATCTACCTTTGAATTCCAACTGACACTTTTCTTCCTTCCAGCAGTGCCACGTCTTCGAAGTCCTCCATTGGGTTCAACAGCGGTTTCTGACGCCACTTCAGAACTATACACCCGGCTTCCCTTGGATAGGTATCTCTGGTACTACAGTATCCATGGGTGAGGTGGCTCTCCAGCCTCCTAAGTTCCACAGAGTCTCTTAGACGTCCACTGGGAAGGGTCCTTCAACTTTAAAACTTCAACTGCGACTTCCCCATAGAATTGTATGAAGCACGCAGTCGTGTTCCCACACGGCCCCCGTCCTCTGTGGAATACCTACCTGCTCACCTGGGGTGGTTCCTTGGGGTCCCAGTGATTCTACATCCACTACACACTGTCTTGACTCGAGTCAATTAGTGCTATTTACTATTGTTTCTGTCCTGCAGTATTGTGTGCTTTATGATTATCTGCATGTAGCAGATGCTGTATCATACTAGAGAGTGTTATATTAATAAATACATATTTTTATAACTACTGTGTGGTCCTTCTTTCATTTAACCAATACTATAAGGTTGCATTCTGGTAAAGTAAGCTGCTTAACATTCCTTCAATACTAAGCCTGAAACCTGCTCTCCACAGTTACCACTTGGATAGCTTTCTAAGGTTATCTTTGACCTCTTAAATCACCATAAGGGTTGTTTAAACTGGTACGAGGTGCCCTCTTAAATTAGTGGACAGCATATACCAGGCCAACTTCACACACACATGGATAAACAGAACCATTGTTAATTAAATGCACATAAGTGTGCAACAATACTAAGGTTTTAGTGGTCTTCTTTCTGGTACAAAAACGAAATAGTAAGTGAATAATAAATGTAATGCAATTGATATGGACTATATTAGCACATGCTCACCATGAAATCCCAGAGCAACACCATCTCGTCCACCTGTTTTCTCACTCTGTGCATGCTACGTAAGATCTGCAAGTGGTTACCACTACCGAAACTCACATGACACAGGCCAGATTGGACTATGGTAATGCCCTCTATGTAGGAATCGCTGCACACCTCCTACAGACACTTCGGACGATACAGATTGCTGCAACCAGACTCCTCCTCAGCCTTCCCTGATGAACCCACATCACACCACACTTCAGGCAACTCCACTGGCTGCGTGTACAGAAGGGATGCCAATTTAAGCTGGTGACCTATGTATACAAGGCTTCATGCAACCAGAGACCGGCCTATATTAACCCCTGCCTTAACTCCACCAACTGTCGAGAAGACTAAGCTCTGCCTTCATCTCACTGGCCATACTCCCTGCATCTACCAAAGCAGAAGAAGGAAACTCTCCTTCTCTCACATCACAGCAAAAACCTGAAACAGCCTCCCCACACAATGCTGGCTCATCATTTCACTTCAGGAATACCTAATGGGCCTCAAGACCTGGCTGTTAAAATAAGTCTCCATATCCTGAAAGTACCTGGATACCCTGTCGGGTGATTAGTCACGCTTTATAAATACTGATTAATTGTTTTCTTAGTATTAGCATTTTTATAGTTAACATTTAAGCAGTAGTGAACACATGAGGTAAAATCACTTTCTCAAATGCAATTGTGAATGGTGTGAGCTTTCTGTCAGAGACAAAGGCGATCATCATAATGGCGGTGAATCCACCACCGACTGGCTGTCGGTGGTGGGTACACCACAATTGAGAGGCCATTTCCTGTCTACCTACTATAAAGGTGGGCGGGTCCATGGCCCAACTGCCATGCATCCGATGGGCACCTTGAGCCCGCCGTAGCAGCAGAGGCCTTCCCATCCCAAAAATGGTGGCCATACCTACCAGGCACCGCCTTTGGGATTACAATGTGCCTCCCCGCCAGCCTTTCCATGGCGGTTCACCTGCCATGGAAAGGCTGGTGGGGATGGACTTTGGGGACCTAGCAGGCCCCCTTGCCCCTGGGCAATTTGGTGTTCGGTTTGGGGGGCACCTATGGTGCCACCCTACATTTCCCTGCACCATGTGGCAGGCATGCATGGTGCCAGCCACGTAGTGCAGGGAAATGCAAAACTTGAATTTTTTCCATTGTGGCGGGTCCTGCAGCCAGCAGCACACGCCACAATGGAAAACATGGCACTTGCAGCCGCCCTGGTGGCGGACAAGTTGTAATGCAATATGTAGGACCACCGCCTTATAGGCGGGCAGTCCCCATCCCCAGGACAATGACGGATGGACAGAAGTCTGTCCACAATCGTAATCAGGCCTAGAGTTCTCAGGATCCTTGTTAATAAAAAATACATGCTATTTCACCTTTCCTGTATCGGGTAAAACATTTGGCACAAAGCAATTGCGCAAAAAACGGGAGTCCAACAATGAGTAGGACAGAATATGATTGGCAGCGAGGGCTTTTGGGCATTGTGAGATGGGCTAACTTTTTTTTCTAGGCGGTGTGTTGTCAGAAACTTGCTTGAACTGGATGTTATGTTATGTTAACATTTCTTATAAAGCGTACATACTCTGATTGGTTTCTTGGCGCTTAACATAAGGTATTGCTGGCACCCCATATATTTAGTTGTCTGCAGAATCTAGTTATAAGCTTGGGTAAATAGCCAAGTCTTAAGAAGCCTACGGAATCTAGAGATTTCAGTGCAGGTTCTTATGTCGAAAGGAAGAATGTTCCAGAAGCTGGGTGCCAATACTGCAAACCTGCAGCCACCTATTAATTTCCGTTTCTAGGACGGAATGGTTAGAAGGTTCTTGTGGGCAGAGCGTAATCTACGTGCAGGTAAATATTTCTGAACAAGTCTGGATATAAATTTTGGGCTAGCACCATGCAGGGTTTTGAAAATAAGGCAACCAACTTTAAATGCCCATATTTGTGGGGTGGAAAGCCAATGTAGCTCTTTCATAGTGGGAGAGAAGTGTTCCCATCTGGGTTGTTGGAATATCAACCTGGTTGCCTGGTTCTGTACCATCTGCAGTCTTTTAGTGAGATACAGCGGTTTGCCAAAGTATAGAGAGTTGGCATAATCCAGGTGTGATATCACCATTGCTAGGACCACCTGGATTAAGGCTTCTAGGGAAAGTAATCTCCTAATCTTCCTTATTGTCCTCAGTTAAAAGAAACAGGTGGAAGTTACTGCTCCTATCTGAGATTTCATGGTGAGGTCGCTATTGATGATCACTCCCAGACTTCTGGCTAAGGAGCCTAGTTCACTTGGCCAAAACTGTGCGCTCCAGGGGTACAGGGGACCGCCTATCAGAATCACTTTTGTTTTGTCTGAGTTTAATTTTAACTGGTTGTTATTCATCCAGTCCCGGATGTGTAGCATCGTTGCCTGGAATTCAGACATCGAATCAGGTGAATTATCGATAGAAAACACCAGTTGCAGATCATCTGCATAATTATACATGCATACCTTCCTATTTTTCAGGGAGTGAAGTAAGGGAAGAAAGTAAAGATTGAATAAGGGAGGGGACAACAAGGAGCCCTGAGGTACTCCACATGTCATTGCCATTTTAGGTGCAGAGAACTAGGAGAGACGCATTGACTGAGTACGTTCCGTGAGAAATGACTCAACCCATCTGGACGCCACCCCCTTGAGACCAGGCGCCCTGACACGGTCAATCAGGATACTATGATCGACGTGTCAAATGCCAGGGACAGGTCCAGCAAAATATACAGATGGTTCTGTTGGGTTCATATTATTTCTTCAAACTTTTTACATTATTAAAACAATTACTTATTTCCAAACTGATCTTTATCAGAGAACAAGAAATGCAAAACCAGCCCTATTATGGTATGTTAGGAAAATCTTTATATAAATTGCTTCATTTATAAATACCATTATCCAAATATATATATTGTTTTACAAAAATAAGTGGTGGCGCATAATTTGTGAAAGAATTGTGACATTTAGTGCTCTGTGAAATTTGTGAATGTGTACAGTATACAGTGATAAGGGAAGGGGAAGGGGGGAGGAGATTGGCCAGTAGTACACTCTTCTTCAGGTAATTCTGCAGACCACGAGTGTTAGTCTCTTCGCAGAATCCAAGAAAGCTGGTTCAGATGGTTTTATAGTCGACATTTCAACCCTAGGTAAGCACTCATAAAGTGTCATAATGGGTCTTCATCAGGACAAAGAAAGGGGGTGTGGGGTTCAGTATTTCAGACAGCCTCAAGGGGTGTGAGGCCAGGTGAGTGTCTCTAAGGCTGGCTCAAGCAAAGCCACTCCTGATTCTGTAGCGGGCTTACAGGTAATTATTCCCCTGTTCAGGGTTCTCCATAGTCAATTAATCTAATCCAATTGGTTGCATTCCAACTGAGTGTCAGGGCTGGAAGCCAGATGGTCCGTGGCCCAGAGTAAATCTTAGGGATCCAAGGTCTCTGTATCTCTTGTGCTCAGGTGCCGCAACAAAACGAGAACGTTTCGCAGCACCAAGGCCTGGGGGGAGCCCTTATCGGCTTCCTTTCTAAGCGTATCCAGTACAGTAAGTATTACTGCCTCGGTAGAGTGGGCTGGGCGGAACTCCGCTTGGTTAGGATCAAGGTAATCAGACTGCTCAATGAAAGCACAGAGACATTTGGCCACATGAGATTCAAATATTTTGGCTAAATAAGGGAGCAGGGAAATAGGCTGATAGGTAGTCAAGGTCCCAGGATCCGCACCTGATTTTTTTTTAGCAGGCTGACAACTGTTGCTTCTTTAAAAGATCTCAGAACACAGCCCTGTGCTAGAGAGTCATTAAGAAGTGCCAAGGCGGTCCGGGGAAGATGGTGAAAACTTCTCTCAAAATATTGGGGCGGGAAACTGTCGGTAGGAGATCCCAACTTTACTTTATACAGAAGATTAAAAAAAGTCTGACTGTCTATTGCTGAGAACTGTTCAAGGGAGCACAGATTTTCCAGCATTGAGGGTAAACCCTAAGGCCGAGGGCAGCATGGAATATTGACATTTATTGTGACAATTTTGTCCATATAGAACGAATTGAGGGAGTTACAAAAGGTTTGGCTGGGTGTTTAATGTAACTATATCAGGATTGGATAATTCGTTCACAATGGCAAATATTTCTTTAGACCTGTTTGTAGAGATCATGATTTTTGAAGAGAAGTAGACAGACCTAGCTGAAGAAATTGCCTTTTTATACTCTTTCAATTGGATCAAATAGCTCTCTTTTTTGTCTAAAGAATAGGTAGTTTCCATTTCCTTTCGGATTGACGAAGTGCAAGCTTTTGGCTTTGTAAGTCAGGAGAGAACCATCTTTGTGCCTCATGGCATCTTGCTGATCGGATTGTTCTTAGTGGGGCATGTTCATTGCTGGCCACAGGGAGCCATGCTGTGCATCACACTGCTATCACACAGCTTAAGGATGCTGCAGCATTTTTTAAGACATGATTTTTCACAGTTTGGGAAGATCAGTGCCCTGAAGTGAATAAAAACAGTCTGGCAGAGATGTATGTACATCATGTGCTAATGAGCTCCCATTTGTTGGTGGTGTTGGAGATGGTGGCAGATGAGGGTTAATCAGAGGAGAACACTGTCCATGAAATGCTGTCTGCAGTTTGAGAATTCTAGGTTTTTTCCATTGAAGTCTTGGAACCAAGCAAACTGGTGGATTTACCAGACTTCCTTTTTAGTAATTGACATAACTAAATTCATCATAGGATTTTATTTCAGATTTCTACATAATAATCAAACACCAAACACATACAGTTTAATCTAATATACACATAATTTCCAAAATCTCATAAAAGGCATACATATATACATACTATTCATACAAAATTGACAATAATTATGAGTCATTCCCAGTTGATCAGAAAAATGCCAGACTCAAAGTGCATTTTCCAGACATATGAATCTGTGTTTTGAGAAATATTTTAGGGGAATAGTCACACATATTTGGTTTTGGAGAATTTTACTGTCCTTGCAGATGTGTAAGGCTTCTTTACAGGTTCTGATACCAAACGGATCCACAAAAGCCTAAAAATGTTATGCCGCAAGTTTAAGTAAAATCAACCAAGAAACAAAGTGAATTGCATGTTTCCTGTGTATAAAACATGTAGTTGGACAGTTGGATGGATTACTTGCTCTCCATATTTCCATAAAGTTACTTGAGGACTAGGGGCCATATGTAGGTAGCTACATACCGGTCGGTAACGGCCGAAATTTGGTAAATTTGCCGTTACCGACCGGTATTTAGGCATTTGAGATGTAGGTGGCCAAATTTAAGGATTCGGTAAATAATAATAATAATAATAATAAAAACATTTTATTTAGCGCCTGGTTACACTAGGAAACAGTGTGTCCCCGCGCTTTATGAACAAGGACTGGACAGCTACCGGGAGAATAGAAAAGAAAGAGGGGGGCTCATAGCTTCGGGAACAGATAGGTTTTTAGTTTTTGACGCAGGATCTTCTCTGATGGCTCCATCCTGAGTTCAATGGGTAGAGAGTTCCATTGTTTACTGGCCAGGTATTTAAAAGATCGACCGCCAATACGCGCCCCGTAAATTCTGGGCACTTGAAAGAGCATACAGCCTAGAGATCTTAAATGGCGTTTGGGTTGATACTTGGTCAGAAATTTTTGGAGAAATATTGGTCCTTTTGCTTGGGCAATGCGGTGAGTCAGGCACATAGTTTTAAATACAATGCGCTCTCGTATAGGCAGCCAGTGAAGGGTGGCTAGGGCGCGTTTCCCTGAGGACTTTCTCGACAGGTTACGTGCCAATCTAGCAGCAGCGTTCTGTACGCATTGTAAACGCTGAAGACCTTTTTTACTCAGGCCTATATACCGTGAGTTACTGTAGTCCAGATGGGGGGTTACTAGGGCATGGATCAGCGTTTTCCTACTGGTTGCAGGGAGAGAATCCAGGGTCCTACGTAGAGTCTTGAGGATGCCGTAGCATTTGCCTGCAATCTCTCTAGTATGGTGTTCAAAGGACAGAGTTGAGTCTAATCTGACCCCTAAGTTTTTCACCTGCTCTGAGGGCTTTGGAATGGCACCTAGTTCTAATGGCCACCATGCATACGACCAGATGGATGGAGTCTTCCCCAATACGAGAAGCTCTGTTTTATTCGCATTGAGGCATAGACAGTTGGTATTGATCCATCTGGACAGATCACTAAGACATGCCGAGAAGCTAGCCGATGCTTCCTCGGGTGGCCGAGAGAGTGTCACAATCAGCTGAGTGTCATCTGCGTATGACACTATCTCGACCCCGTACGCCTCGACTATCCTGGCCAGGGGTGCCATATAAAGATTGAATAGCGTAGGGCTCAAGATTGAGCCCTGTGGTACCCCGTGCCTGAGTGATCGTACTTCCGATTTATCGGTAAATACCGATTCATCATTACCGAATTCAAAATGACCGAATCGGTATTTACCGATTCGGTATTTACCGAATCGGTAAATATGAAACGGTAAAATGAGAAAAGATATGTAGGTAAAATCAGAAATACCGAATTTCATGAAATTCGGTATTTAAGAGTCGGTAATTAACACCAACTGGAAGCAGGTGGTAATCAGCCACATGGTATATAAGCAATCCCAAAATGCAACATTGTGATCACTATGGTGGCTTTCTACGTCATTGCAAGGCGGCTACGGCTACAGGCTGCAGGAGAGAGGATCTGGAGATGGTAGGAGCAAGTCTACAGACAGCGGACACCACTCTTCCAACTTACTGAGGCAGAGATCCATGAAAGGTACAAGCTACACCATCCTGGACTTGATAACAGACCTGCACCCACTCCTGGAGGACCCAACACCAAGGGCGCACACCATACCACCACATGTGCAGCTGCTCTGCAGCCTACATCTCCTTGCATCTGGCAGTTACCAGGGGGTGACTGCTGAGGTAGGCGGGGTGTCTCAGAATTGTCTGTCCCGTTTCTTTAGAAAGTTCCTGGATGCCATGATGCAGAGAATGCACCACTACATCAGCTTCCCAAACACACAGGCGGAACTGCAGAAAACCAAGACAGACTTTTATCAGATTTCACAGTTCCCGCACGTCATAGGTTGTATTGATGGGACACACATTCCAATCTGCCCTCCTGCAGCCACTGAGTACATCTACAGGAACAGAAAGTCCACACACTCAATAAATGTGCAGGTAATCTGCGACGCTGGCAACATAATCACTGACATTGCGGCCAAATTTCCTGGGAGCACCCACGACTCGTACATATTCCAGAACAGTGGGATCTACACACGGCTGGTTGCTGGAGATTTTGGGGAAGGATACCTGCTAGGTAAATTACTGTGACACACCCTGATCGATACTTCAGCTGCATGTGTTCTTTTGTATGTAACTAATGGCACTCTCTTTCCCACATTGGCGATAGCGCTTATGCTGTGCGGTCCTTTGTCCTCACTCCCTACCTGAACCCATCAACCCGGAGTGAGAGACGTTACAATGTGGCACACACATCAACACGCAACGTTGTAGAGTGCACCTTTGGACTTTTGAAAAGCAGGTTCCGCTGCCTCCACAAAAGCAGAGGTGCAAGTCAGTACACACCCATCATCAATTGTAAAATCATTGCAACCTGTGCTATGCTGCACAACCTTGCCACGAAGAAAGGTACAGAAGTTGAAATAACTTATCATGAGGACATTGATGGTGGACCTGAACAGCCAGAGCCCTACGCAGCAGGAGTAGCGCCAGCAACAGATGGGAGACTAAGACGGGCAGAGATCACACACAACTATTTTTAAGTGAGTAAGGAGACACAGCCATGCGTTGTATGTGCATGACATAGTTTAATAACTGGGCACTATGACAATTAACAAATGGCACACCATGCCAGTCCAATTGGTGACAACCTTAAGAGGTAGTCAGAGGTTACTTCACCCAAAATTTGTACATTAAGGTGTGGGCAGCATTAATGTCTGTGCCCACCCACAACAGTGCTTGATGCCTGCAGCTGGCTATCCTGACTGGATGTTGAGGCAGGGCCGGCAGCATGCCGCCTTCAGCTCCTCCAGATCTCAGGAACAGGTGGTGTATTGCTGCTCCTGCTGGTGGTCTCTTCACTCTACCCCACACCTAGAGCACCAGCGTTGGCTGACTGGGTGGTCAGCAGCAGTTCCATAGCAGATATCACCTTCCCCATCCCCCTGGAGACATCTTTGCAGCATTGCACAAGCCCCTCCTGTATTGCCACAGAGCGCCTGCAGAGCATGGAAGTGGCAGTTGCCAGACGGTTCACCGCCTTGGTGTTCTGCTGCATGTACTGCCTCTCCCTGCACCTTCTTGCCCTGTCGTCAATCAGTTTGTCGAAGGGTGAGAGTGGTGCACAGCAAATATAAAAAAGCTTGAAGTTCAGTTCAAAGATATTGTGGGTGCACTCGTGGGTAGTGTCTCCGTCCGAAACACAAATAGGAAATATCTAGAGTTGTGTACGCATAGTCAATGCAAATACATCCCCACGTGAGGCACTCCGAATAAAGAATAATTTGTTAGTTGGTTATCCAGAATATGGTGTTTATTGAAACATCAAGGATACAACCGAATTCCTTCTCAAATTGGCTAATATTCAAGTCGATGACAACAATCAATATATACTGTGCACAGCTGATGTCAATTCCTTATATACATCCATTCCCCACCAGGGAGGTATTGAAGCCATTGAACAGGCTTTACTAAACAGTGACATTGAAGTTTCCATGCAATCTTTCCTTATGGAACTAATGGTATACACTTTATATCATAGCTATTTTCAAGTCAACAGTGAGTGGTTCCTCCAGCTTTCTGGAATGGCGATGGGAAATTGTGCTGCCCCAACCTACGGCAACATCTACATGGAGAATTTTGAGAAAATACACATATATGGTGATACCAACTTCCATGAAAAAATAAAATTATACGTCAGATACATCGACGATTTATTCATTGTCTGGACGGACTCCAAAGAATCCCTAGAACAATCCCTTCATCATCTCAATTCCAAGGACGAAAGGATAAAACTGACATGGCAAATCAGCGATACTGAAATTACATTTCTGGATGTCAACTTAAAAATCACCCAAAATGGTTTTATAAATGACCTTCATAGAAAGACTACTGATCGCAACAACACATTACACTATAACAGTTATCATCAAGAGTCACTAAAAAGACACCTGCCGTTCTCCCAACTACTACGTGTCAAACGTATAGTCTCAGAAGAACAGACCATGAAGATTCACATGAATGAAATGCACAACCGATTCCTCAACAGAGGGTACCCAGCACAGATTCTCACCGAGGCACAAACCCGAGTGGCACAAATCACCAGACAAGAGGCTCTCACCAAGAAACCCATCAAAGAACAAAAACATATCGTTCTTGTTTCCAAATACTCTACTGTAAGCACAACTTACAAAAAGATCATACTAAAGCATTGGCCAATTCTTCAAATCGAATCCGATTTTGGCGATATGTTTAAAACTCCACCTTTGTTCGCTCACACAAGAAGTAAGAACATTAAAGAAATACTGTCTAATACTACCACCGTAGCTAAACACTACAAAGGCACTCAGCCCTGTCTCAATTGTAGCCATTGTAACTGTGTTATAAAAGGCAATACCATCTGTCACCCCATGAAAGGCAACGCCATCAAACTCCAAGTTAATGCCACATGCGACTCCTCCAACCTGATATATGCTTTGAAATGCCCTTGCGGCAAACTATATGTAGGCAAAACAGAAAGAAAAATCAAGACACGCCTGAACGAGCATAAATCAAACTTCGACTAAAAAATGAGAAATCTAATATTGCGACACATTTTCTTGAAGCTCGTCATACCATTTCCCAACTGCAATTTCTCATTCTAGAGATCGTCAACAAGAGAGAAGGAACTGATAACAACAAACTCCTATTAAAAAGAGAACTGGAATGGATGTTCCGTCTATAGACACAGAAACCTTTTGGCCTCAATGATCGATTTGAATATAGTTGTTATTTATAACTGATTGTACTTTACATTGCCTCTTATTGCTGTCCTTTCACCTTATTTACGCTTTTCACCTCCTTAACTTTTTTGTTTTATTTTTTTATCTTTATATTTTTTTCATCTTTTTGATCCACACTCGATCTATTCCATCTTTGATCCCCATTCCAACATGGCCTCGCCATGATCAACACCAAGCCCTTCCCATTCTTAGTCCGTTTTTGATCTTCCCACCTCCAGCTCTCTTTACTGATTTCCCGGCCGCCTTTCCACAGCGTCCTCGGCACACTCCAGAACTCGTCAGTAACGCATCGCGTTACATTGGATTAGAAGTAAGTCATTTTCCTGCACCCTTGATTCCAGAGCCCGCCACCCACGGCCGTTCAACTTTAAGTGCACATACCGCCTTTAATTCACCACTAGTCAGTACCCTTCACACAGCCCCAGGTTCTTTTTTGAAATTATCGCACTAAAACACCTATTGATCGGCACCTTAATTCACTTAGTTTACTTTATTTTTTCACCGCGTTTTTTACATCTCGATCTTCACTCTTCCCCATCTTCTTTACAGCACTCCTTGAGAAAGGGCTCCGCCCGAAATGCATTGGAGTCACCTATTTTGATTGTTCCTTATCTTGGAAATGCATTATATAAACATTTGGATTGATATGAACACAATATCAACTTTATTTTCATCATGAACGTTGTTTCAATAAACACCATATTCTGGATAACCAACTAACAAATTATTCTTTATTCGGAGTGCCTCACGTGGGGATGTATTTGCATTGTCAATCAGTTTGTCACATAGTACCATCAAGGACTGGGACATGTCCCACATTCCCTCTGCCATTTCCCTGATGCCCTCCACCATGGAGCTGATGCCCCGGTCAATATTGCCCATGTTATGATTTAAGTGCTGCATTTGTCTTTGCACTGATTGTATGGCCTTCCCCTGCAGGCGCTGCACTTTAACCATGGTGGCCTCCAGCCCTCCGAAGACCCCGTCACCCTGACGAGTTGTGCTGCGCTCCCGGACCCTACGGCGTTTCGTATCTGTGTGCACACCCTCGGAGGTGGACTGCAGCCCAGCATTGGTGTCCTCCAGGGGAACAGTTGGTGTCTCACCATCCCTTGTGTCGTCAGAGGTCGACTCCATGACATGGAGTGTGGGTACAGCATGCCTCCTGGGCCTTACCACTACCAATGCAGTTGAAGCTGGTGAGGCTGACTGTCCTTGAGAGTCCTGCTGTGGTGATTCGATCAGCAGTGGTGATGCTGGCTCTGCTGTTGTGGCTGGCTCTGGTGGTGAAGCTGGCTGTGGTGTTGATGCGGGTGGTGGTTCAGTGCTGTGGCCTGCACTCATGCTGGAATCCTTTGTCCTTCCCTTACAGGGTGTCCTTCCCTCCTTCTCCTGTGCTGTCCTGTGCGATAATTTTCCTGTGGCCAGATATTGACATTAGCTCAGTGGTCCAGTAACTCTGTATGTTAGTATTAAATTACAATCCTATCACACTATCTCAATGCCCTCTTCTGCTTCTGACTGATCTGTTTGGCATGCCTTGTTGTTTGGTGTGTTGACTGTCATGATGGGTGTTTCAATGACTACATCTCCCATGATGCATTGCTGGTGTATACCAAAACCTGTACTGGAGTGTGAGCCACACAGCCACATCGGGAAGGGGAACAGGGAAGAGGGAGGATTGCTGGGCATGCTACTTACCTTGTTTTGAGGCAGCTCTGGCTGAGCTGTCTGCATCCCCGATCCCAAACACACTCTCGGGCTCCAGGGTCGACTCCACCAGCTGCTCCAGGTCAGTGAGGGCATGTGCCCTGCTCCTTCCTCCCCCTGTGACACTGGCCTCTTTCCTCTGTGCAGCCAGCTTCTTCTTCGTTATGATCCTGAGATCATACCATCTCTTTTTTAAATCATCAATTTCTCATGGGCTCATCCCTATGGCGTTCACCTTTGCCTCGATTGCCAGCCAAGTCTTCTCTTCACAGCCTCTGCTACCTGTAGGGACTGTTTCCCAAAAAGCTGGGTGTGGTATTTCACCACCTCCTCCACAAGCACCTGATGCTCACTTGTGCTGAATTTCAGCTTTCTTTTTCTATCAGCTCCTTCCCTCTGTGAATCTTGGGATGCCATCCTGCAGTTCTGCTCAGTACAGTTCAGCCAGTGGCTCAGTTGCTCACATCACTCCAGAAGGTTCTGATTGTCTGCACCTGCATGGGCGTGGCCACTTCCTGGTTTTTGGGGTGGGGTGGATGCACATGATTGGTTGTATCCTCAACTGCTTGCATTTTGAATCTCGGATTCGGTATTTACCGATTCCATAAATATCGATTCGGAAGGATTTTCCGAATTTTTTCTGAATCGGTAAATGTTACCGAAGTTTTTGCTACACCTCATTTACCGATTCCGGAATACCCAATCGGTAAAATTCGGTATTTAGGAATCGGTAAAATATATTTACCTACATATGGCCCTAAGTCCCTAACTGAAACTTTATATAAAGTGTACACATATATCACTGAGGTAGTGGTGCTCTTAGTTGTAGGTGACCTTCAAAGATTGGTGGACGATGGTTGTTTTGGCACCCTTAAACCATTGAACTTCTCTGCAGTGTTCAACATCATTGACCAAGGTACTCTCAATAAAACCATTCTTACCTCCTTAGGTATCAAGGATACCAACTGTATCAAGGGCTGCAGGCTGCAAGGATACCAACTGTATAAAGGGCTGCAGACAAAGCTCATAGTGCCATAGCGGCCAAACCAACCTGGTCCAGAATAGCTTCAAGCTCTTCAGTAACAGCCAGTAAAGCAGTTTTGGTATTGTGTTGCAGACTGAAACTTGATTGGATGTGACCCACCACTATATTGGATTCAAGATCAAGATAAGTTGACAATTGCTTTTTGACCTCTATCTCCAGAATGTTACTGCGGAGAGGAAATACAGAGATAAGTTGAAGGTCTGACGGCAGGTTCTGGATTAATGGCACAACTACCGCAGGTTTACACATTGCAGTAGTGTGTTATGTTGATTTGTATAGTGCACTAATCACCCAAAACTGTATCAAGACGCTTGGGAAGAGGTGCAGTTGTGTTTGGTCCAAAAGTCCTTATATGAAGAAAATATATACATGTTTTTGTGGAACTCAAGAAGTGAGGGGAAGGCTCTGATGTGTTGAGGGAGGTTATTTCAGGTCCTGGGCGTGATGTAGGAGAATGAGCAACCTCTAGTTTTTATTTTACAGATGTGTGGAGTGTGTGCAAGTGAGAGTGAGGCAGAGCATAGGTGTCTGGTGGGTTGGTGAAGTGTATGTTGGTGAAAGGTACCATAACCAACTTTAAAGATAAACTGCACACGTATGTGGGGATGAGGCACATAATCTTGATTTGTAAGCAAAATAAGTAGACACAGATGGAAGAGTGAAAACATAAAAACCACAGGAAGTTGTATCAAGAATCTTGTTTGAAAATTAGATATTTTGTCATAAAAATATTATAAAAGTTTTAAGCACAAATCCTCCAATGAAAATATTACATTAAAACTGGCAACAGGGTGTAGGTATTTTTCAGCATTGACAATATTCTGCAAGAAGGACTGCTTAATGTAGTGGGTAATGTGGACACAAAGATGCCACATTAGTAATTTCTTATGGCCACCAGATAAGTCCTGTGACGTCAATGTTATAGGATTCATCCAAAACAATGGCATTTAGCTTCTCAAAGTTAAATACAAAAATAAATCATTAAATCATGGCAGTGAAGTGGTCTTCTTCAAAGATGTTTTGGTGCGACAAAAGAATAAAAAGTGATCCACTGACTAAAGTACTCCACAGATAGTGTTATATCAGTAGAGCAAAGTAGGGGATTACTGAGAGTGCATTGTTGAAACTGAATTAAGAAATCTTGGATTGAGAGCAAGAAGCAGAATGTGAGTTTAGTATTGTGGGGCACAGCAAAGTTACAAGTCCAAATTGGAGAAAAAGATGTGAAACCTAAAGATAATCCAGGCTGGAGAATTTAGGTTCAAGAATATGCCCAGCCTGATGGGTAGGAGAGGTCACAGTCAGTTGCAAGTCTTCAGCTTTTAATGTGTCTAATAAAGCAACAGTGTTGGGTTGGTTGTTGTTCTTGGTCACCGAGAATAGCAACATTTCAGATTTAAGCAAGTGAGGGGACAAAGTCTACAAGATTAGTACAAAAATTGGCCATGAGACATGGGTGGGAAATAAATCAGAGCCACTGAGAACTACATGGTAGGGTTACGTTTAAAGGTGAAAAAATATAGCCCCCTCCTTGAAATGTGTTGTATCAAGAAGTAGCCAGTGGCTGTTAGAGCAGTGAATAATTGCAAGCTCTCCACCTAATCTGTGAGGGCTAGTCAGGGTTGTATGATAGAATAGCCCAGGTCAGTAGCAGTCGGAATATCAAGTTCAGAATTCTCCCTTAGCCAAGTCTCTGTAAAGAACAAGGCATCAGGCTTACTCGTGGTAATGAAGTCAATAATATCCAACTAGTGCTTACAGACAGATCTCACAGTAGTGATTAAACATTTGACCTGAATCATGACTGGGACATTGGTAGCAACAATGTGCAGATGGCTAGGAGACTCTGTCTTAGATACAAAGGGCAGCCATGTATGATGGTAAAGACTTAGAAACACTAGACACTGGGGCACAGCAAAGCCTGAGGCATGAGTGAGGCTTACCTGGTGGTCTGAGGGAATATAACTCTCCCAGTAAATAAGTGATGTAAGGAGTCTCATGTTTTTTTTTAAATAGCTTGCTTCGTATAATTTCACTAAGCAGCCTTTAGCCCTCTCCACTATCAAAGTCTTGAATATCGATGTGACGTAGAGAGGTTTGGGCCCTGCCATTACCTTGTTACTGAATAGACGTCTATAGTACTGCACCAATGCTGCCAAATAATATAAATTAAAGTTATGGAGCCCCCACCCCCCTCTATCCCTGGGTAGACATAGGAATGCATTGGCCCTCCTTGTTTTCCTGTAGAACCAGATAAACCTAGCGACCTCGCTCTCTAGTACCTTAAACCACTCATTACGTATAGCAAGAGGTATTGTTCGGAAAATGTAAGGTAGCTTTAGCAGGAACATCATTTTTACTAGGTTGCACCTCCCCATTATTGAAAGTCTCAGGTTATCCCAGAGGCAGAAATCCAATGTACTCCCACAATTACCACAAAGGTGGAATTGTCTATTAGATCAAAGACAAGTCGTTCAGTTTGCTCATTATCACACACTGAGGTTGGAGCCTCTGTCTGAACACAAATTTGTCCTAAAGACAACTGTGAACCATCTACTGACAGCACAGGCTCAGGTTTTTCTTTGGGAACGTTTGTGAGCCCCAGCTTGGCAGCTAGGGTCAGATCAAAGAAAATGCCTCTGGCCCCTGAATCAAAAAGCATTGATATCATGTGCCTGCACTGTGGGTAAAGAATTACTGTGACTCGGATAGTGAAATGCTGCAGCATTCATGTTCGTACATTGGTCAGGTATTTTAAGATCTGTAAGGCTTGTCTCGACGAGATGATCTCCCTTCTGGTCAATAGCCTTAGTTTTCCCTCTTCTTGATCAACCTCTACACTAGCCACAGCCTTAGTATTTTTTGCTTTTGGCGAACATTCCCTAGCAAAATTACCAACTTTACCACAATAAAGGCATAGGCTTAATTTGTGGCGAAGTTTCTACTCTACATTAGATAGTGGACCCCTTATACCATCTGTCTGCTTAGGTTCAGTATCAAGATTCAAGATTCTTACTGTCTGAATCCTTCTTCTCAGTTTTGAGAACAATTACTCTGGTGTCAATGCGAAATTGGTTACCCTTTCGCTCGCCTAATCGATGACCTAGCTTAACCACAAGATCAATAAATTCTGAGCCTGAATAATGTACATTATTTCTTTTTGACCAAAGTATATGTCTGAACTACTTCACAGCTATTACATTGTGGGTGAAAACTGCACAAAAGGAGGAATGATTGACATGTCTTTTCCTACATTTATAGAGGCCCTGCACAGATATATATTTGGCCATACATTCTCTCCTTAATTTCATAGTTTTTTGTAATAATTTCCTAAGCTAGCTCTAATGGGATTTGGGTTTTGAAGATCTTGCTGAGCCAAGTCAATTGCTCTGTTGGCCAGTTTGTAGTTGAAAGCCACCCCTGCTCAATGGGCCGATTATTGTGGGATTACACTGGTAGAGGGAGGAGTTAGGGAGGAATTACTGGAACGATGGAGCAGGCTCATCTCACAGAGACAAGGAGGAACAGGCAGATCTCTGTCTGGCCCCAGACACACCAGGGGCTCCCACTGAAGTCTTGGAGGTAAGGCACTGTATTTACAGCATCCGTAAGGGGAAGAGAAACCTCAAATTGATTGATTGAAAGTTCCCAAAATGCTATGCAGGGGTTGGGTCAGCTACTTAGCTGATTCTAGCAAGTGTATGTCATAAGTGGAGGGATGATTAGGCATCTCTGGACTCTGCAGACAATCTTCTTCTAGAACTTACTTCTAGAACTTACCTTCTTCACGTTTAAACTATTGCACATGGGACAGACTTTGAACAAAGTGGTAACTACAGAAAAGGAACAAAAGACCACCATGTTGACAAACCTCTGCATAGAGAGACTCCTGGCTTGTACTTTCAAGTGACTCTGATCAATTTGTCTTGAGGGCCAGTGACTCTGGCCTCCCCAATCCTTATGGTGGGCAGCATAGGATGGACTAAGCTGGCACCCTGAAGGAGCCTTGCAAATGACTATGAGGCCATTGAATCTGGGCACTGCAGACAGGTAGTGGAGTCTGCCTTCAGGGCACTGCATGCTACGGCCAGAAGGACCTGGGCCAAGAGGCTGCTAGTATCTGGGTGCAGAATGGATGGTCCCCTTACAAGATAGAACGTTTTCAAAAGCGCCTCGAAAACCTGCAAACTTTTAGAGGCCACGTGGTGGTATCTTAAGCACGCTACAACGAACACACTGCAACACATTGCAACAAGTCATAAGTCAAAATGCTCCGAAATGCCCAAGATATCTGTATTGTTGTAGGCTGCTCATAGACAGACTGCACATCAGGTTTCCAGGCTAAGAATACCACTACCAAATCTAGCAGTTCATTCAAACTTCACCCTGGGAGAGACCCTGGGAACTAGTCCAACAAGAGCATGCTGTGCTCAGTTCTCAAAGTTATTTACTCCAGGGAGGTCCAGCACCCAGGGACAAAGGTTCATTAGGTGCAATGCAACATTTTATCTTGGCCCAGGCACACCGAGCTGTCAAATATCATAGGGCACAGCAGCCCCAGGACGTGTCAGAACTGGCTCATGAGGCAGGTCCTCCTTGGACCAGGATAGTGCCAGAAGACTCAGACTCCTCCCAGGGAGAGCAGCAGAGCTTCCTTTCCCACCCTACCACCACTAGGCAGGAGAGAAAAACTGTAGCATTCGGTTCCCCCACCATAGTAAGGAAGACTAATTGGGTTGGGCAGGAAGCCAGCATAACAAACCAGACTTTGGTTCCCATGGAGTCCTGAATCCTAAATGACCGTGCATTGGTGCCCTATGTGAGGAGGGGCACCAGCAGAGAGGAAAAGGAAAGCGCAGTAGAAAACCTAAAGCATTAGACAGAGAAATGTATTAACAGCATGAGCATCTGATTCAAAGGAATGGCCTTGGTAGCCAAGAAGGACTCCTGAAGGGGGTTAAAATGTGCATAGCTGCACTAATGGTGCCCAAAGGAGGGTAGTGGCACTACTTTGCTCTTAGGGTGGCTCTAGGATTGTGACAAAATTCTGAAGACTTCATTCTAAGTCTCGTAGGCCATTAGAAGAGTGACACACGAAGAGGTGAGTGATTTGGGGCTTTGTCAGGAGTCTCTGGTGTGCATGCACTTTTATTGTTTTACAGCTGTGTAATGGTAACGGTAAGATTCAACCACTGAAATGTTCAGCATTTTAATATTTTATTGATATGTGCAACTGCAAGTGAAAATCGTGGCATATTTATTATGCCAATTTTAATTATATGAAGTGAATATTTTTTACACCTAAAATGATCTCAAATTTAAAAACGCATTGTGGTTCAAGGTCATTTATTTTGCACTTGCTTTGTGTAGTGACACCTTGACAAACTAGTCGTCCTAAAATGTTACTAATGCACGTAGTAACATAGGTGGCATATAGTGATTTTAGGGTTATGGGTTTGTTAGTGCACAGTTAAAGACTTCTGAGGAGCCAAAAGACATTAAACAGATTCCTTAGTGACCTATGTGTGTTGTATGTCCCATGTGGGTCATGGGGCCCCTTAGATGGTGTCCCTTTTGATATTTGGAGTCAATGTGATTAACAATTACTTTTGTAAGCAAAAAAGTGCTTTTACTTTTCAGAAAAGAGCCACTGAATGGACAGTGAGTAATTAAGTAATGCTTGTTGTGTTGCTGTATTCTGCGTCTCTAGTCCACACCACCTTCCATTAGTAAACCATGCTATCATGAGTATCAAGTGCTAACAAGAACTGGCAAAGCCAATATCTTTCACCTTTGTCATAGCTATTGGTTTTGCTATGGTCTTATATCAATGTTGTACCGCATAGCTAAAAGTTAGTGACATGGCGCAGAATAGGGTGTTGCAGAGGACAGTGGCATCGAGGGTAGTGAAGTACAGTGGAATAGAGTGAAGAGGTGTAGATTGGAGTGACATAGGCTAGAGTACCATAGGGTAGTGTGGAGAGGAGTGAATTCGTCTAGAGGGGAGTAAAGCAGCATATAGTAGAGTGAAATACAGTACAGTGGCATAGAGTAAGAGTGGTGTTGAGTAGAGTGGCATACAGTAGAGTTGCACACAGTGGAGTGGAGTGGAGTGGCGTAGAGTGGAGTGGCATGGAGTACAGTGGCATTGATTAGAGGGGAGGGAAATAGAGTGGAGTGATGTAGGTTTGCATCGAGTGAAATAGAGTCACATAGAGCAGAGTGGCATAGAGTAGACCAGTTATAGATGTAAGTAACTAAAGTGTCGGGACTTTGACTCGGGCTGAACGCTTTGCTGGATTATCTTCCCTGGACTCACCCTGAATCTTGCAGCAGGGGGAACGCCGATTTGGGGCTGGTGATTGTGTAGCGGGACTGCGAGGACCAGAGCGCCCTGCGGCTTAGTGACCTGTCGCACCTGTGTTCTCTTCCCGCTCCCCTCCCACCCGGTGCTTGAAAACGACTCCCGGCCCCCGCTTCGCGGGCGCCGCTCGCAGTTGGGACCTTGACTCGGGCTGAACGCTTTGCTGGATTATCTTCCCTGGACTCACCCTGAATCTTGCAGCAGGGGGAAACGCCGATTTGGGGCTGGTAATTGTTTAGCGGGACTGTGAGGACCAGAGCGCCCTGCGGCTTAGTGACCTGCCGCACCTATGTTCTCTTCCCGCTCTCCTCCTATTTCTTTGGATCTATGCAGAATGCTGGAAACATTCACCGAGTAACACGGAGTGAATTAGAAGCCCGGTCAAAATTGCATGCGCTGGCGTTTGAAGTCAAGTTTGCCCGCAGAACCAGACCTCCCGCGCCTAGTGATTGAAACTCTAAGCGCCCTGACTCATCCTTCAGTGAGATTCCACAGAAGAATCCAATTTCACACCCGAAGGCGACTGCCCCCGTCAAGCAGAGAAGTAGCTGACGGAAGTTCTGCCCCCCCTGACTCCTTTTGGAGCCGGTCCAGCCTGCATTCAAAACTTTTCCCCGAATTTGTTTCTGCTGAAGACCCGACAGAATAATTGTGCCCTGATGAGAATCCGGTACATAATCTCCTGGATTCGAAACGCGTCGGCCAATTAGAAAAGGACAATTTGGAAACCAGCACTTGCTGGCTGATAATTAATTTCGAATTTGCCTTTACGTTCCTTTCCTAATTTTTTCACTTTATCACTGATTGTTTTTCGCACAGAGTAAATATTACTGTCTGTTGCAAAATGTTATTGCATTTAATTTTTTGTCAATAGTGAATAATATTTGTTGGATAACACGTTGTCGTGTATATAAGTCACACTACATGTTAAATGTACATTGTATATATGTGTTTGTCTGTTCATAATAAGTTTTTTTGACAAAAAAGAATTTGATATTCAAAAATTTGATTGGTATAAATAAAAATACCTAGTTGAGTACGACAAACAGCGTTTTCAACTTTCCTCAAGTGTGGGATAAAAAATAAATGGTGGGGCACCTTTCTATGTTCATTTCTCCTCCTATTTAGGCACGCCCCATTCCGCGTACGCGGGAACGCCCGCGGGGGGGCGCCGGGCTAAGACCGGGCAAAGGGCGGGCCGTCTGAGGCCGTCCGAGGTCGATCGTGGTCGGGCTGGGCCCCCCCATTTAAATATTTTACTTTAGTATTAGTTATTATTTGTCTTATTGTCTCTTGGTTTGCTTAAACCCTGTTTATAGTTGAGGTAATTTATTGTTTAGTGAGTTCTTGCATCCTCATCTCTAGTTCCCTATCACTGAATTGTTGTGTGGTTCACAGCCTTGGGGTACTAATCACTATGGCTTTACGTTCTGGGAAAGAAAGAATTGTGCAGGTTACAACAAAGAATGGGGTGGTATCTGGTACCCTAGATCATTTTTTTAAATGGGCATCAGGTATTTTAGAAAAGGAAATAGCCTTTGTTGAGAAGCGCTTATCTGTCGACCTTATAACGGGAAAGCGCTCGTCCTTGGGTAAAATTGGGTAAGTTGTATCCCCTATTAAATCAAGCCATCGAGCTCTTATAGTGAACCAAAGCCCAAGTCCAGACTTTACACTCATTGTTTCGGACATTGAGGAGGACTGTCCCATATTAAATACTAATACAACCATAACTAGTACGTCCACGATTAGTTTAATTAATAGTGTTGGTGATTCGCCCCTCCAACATAATCCTGTACAAATAACTCAAACTGAGGGTAAACCAAATAACCCCTACCCCAGTAAAAGGAAAAGAGGGAGCCAACACCAGAAAGGGGGTATTGCAAAAATGTCGAAAAACAATAATTTATCACAGCCCCCGCATAAATCGCATATCACAAACAGCCCACCTATTCCCACGGTGGCCCCCATTTGATACTGTCGACCAATGCTTGGATAGTAGTTCAGATGACGATCTTTTGGGTAAAATAGAAATTCTGGTGAAATCCTTGATGTTACCCTTATTGGAACGCACAAGGCTAATCAATTCTAAATTGGATCTGCTAGAGAATTTAGTTATAGCTAATTCCAATACGTTAGATAAACTAGTAAAAGGTTCAGATAAAGGAATGGAGTCATCGTCAAATCCACACAATGACAGGGTTGTACAAAAGATGGTTTCCTCAGTCATAACTGACTCATTGAATATTCAACCGAGCCGTCCACAAGTGTAGATGCCACATGTTTGTAATAATTCTTTGGCTCCTACCGAGGGGACGGCCACGAAGGAAGGTGTGGCTACTAGAACTCAGCCCGCTCCTCGTGTCCGGACATTGGTGGACAACCTAAGGGGTATGATAAACTGGGGAATGAGGCAGTTAAACACAGGCTTCAATGTGTCAATTTACCCCCTGAGTCCGTACCCTATACTATCATCTTAACGGGAGTTCCAGCTATTGGGAAGGAAAAAATGGAATCATATAGGGACCTAAAAAACAAAGTCACCTTCTGGCTAAATAAGAATAGAACACTCCCTCCCCTGTCTAAAATGGAGATTTTAAATGTCAGAAGAGTAAGCTGGGTTGGTCACTGCCCCAAAGATCTAGAGGGCGACTGCGTAATCATTAATTTTAGGGATAAATGGGTGGTAGATTTTATCCGTAGAGAACCAAGGTTTGGAAGGGTGGGTGGAGTTCAATCCTTAGATCTTCACTACTTCTATCCCCAAAGAAATAGTGATTCGTTTTATCACCCATTTAAACCTCGAGGGAGAAGTCCCACTTGAGGTCCCCGCCTTGATCGGGCAACATACTTCCTATTTTTCCCACCTTTGTTTAACCGGTTTGAGACCCTCTCAGGCCTAGAGGGAGTTGATTGACTTCTGTTTACGTCAGGCTGTAACACCCAGAGTTCCAGAAGGGCTTTTGAGGGTACGTGTTTATCGAAGGACGGGGAAGATAGTAATAACAATCTGGCACAGTGTAGGTGCAAGGAGGTGGTTAAGGTGCGACAGAAAGACGCAAATGGGATGGATAGCCCCCCCCCTTGATTCTCTGTTCAGTGACCCAGCAGACAGAGAAACACTACATGTGGGTGGGAGGACTTCAGGCCCTAATTTAGGGACCCTCGAATCAGGTCAACTCACCCCTCAGGATTCCTTACTCAAAATTGCCACGTGGATTATTGCAGGGCTGAAGGGGAAATTAGATTTAGCAGAGTGGGCAGATTTTGTAGACGACTATGATATCCTGATTTTTCAGGAAAGCTGGGCTCCTGATCCCATTTTTCGTCTGGGGTATCTTAACTTTTTCAAACCTGCTATCAGGGGTAAAAAAGGCAGAGCATCTGGTGGCCTAACAATCTGGGTGAGGCAGACCCTTAATTATAGGCCCACTGACGTGTCAGTGCCTAACCAAGATATTCTTGGGGTCAAGCTTAGTAAGGAAAATAACCAGGAAATTTTCATTATCAATATATATGCACGTGGACTACCTGGAGGGCGGTGCCCGACAATTATCGGAGAATTAGACTTATTCCTGAACTTAATTGGAAGGGACAAGTTTTTAGTTGTGGCTGGGGACTTAAACTGTACCTTCGAACCACTTCTGTGTGAGGGTGAGGACTTGTATGCCGAAGAAGATGCGCTCTGGAATGTTCCACATCTTGCCCTAAGTCCAATTAAGAAGGGGACGGAGGCAGCTCTCCATTGGCTGGGACTGTGTCTCGAGTGGGGGCTGAGAGCGGCAAATGGCTGCTCAAACTCTGATAAAATGGGCCGGCCAACTTTTGATAATGGTACTAGTACAAGTCGCATTGACTATATTTTAATTAAAACTGAGTTTTGGTCACTACTTGACGATGGTAAACATCCTTTACAACGCAACTTTTACCATGCAGTGCCTTTACGATGCAACTTTTACAACGCAAACTATTACAACGCATAGCGCTGGGGGGCGCTCTAGTTTAGGGAATAGGTTTAATGTACTATCCAACACCTTCCCTACTATCCACGGGGACTGGAGTTGGAATAGTAAATTAAACTATTCACTATCCAGCGCCTAAAAGCACTATGCATTGTAAAGGTATGCGTTGTAAAACGTGCGATGTAATGGTAGGCGTTGTAAAAGTATGCGTTGTAACGTCATACATCCCTTGACGATATGTCAATCCTTGTACGTCCAGAGAGTGACCACAACCCGCTGGTTCTAAGTTTCAATTCCGAAGTTAATTCTGGGCGTAGTGGCCCTACCAAGTGTGCTAGAGCTGAGGCTACCCTCACCAATGATAGACGTAGGGTGCGCTGGAGTAGGATAATTGAAGACCCCGCTATTTTAGATAGGATTTCTCATGAAGTCTCTACCACTCGATGTGCTATCCAGGCTCTGACTAATTCTACAGAGTCATCTGACCAGTTAATAGTGCTCCATGAGCAGTTATTTGGTAACCTAAAAGTTCTTTTTACCAAAACCCATAAACCCGGGCAAGTTTTGGTACTGCAGCCAGGTAAAAAATGGTATAATAAATCATGCAGACAGGCTTATAGTTCCTTGACTAAAGCCATAAAATCCAGGGCGGTCGACGATGTTAGAAATGCAAGGCTTACGTATAAGAAGGTCCAAAGGGAAGCCAAACGAGCATGGGATGAAAGTCGCTAGCAGGATTTATACGAAGCGAGTAAGTCCTCTAACCAGATTAAGTTTTGGTAGGTTGTAAAATGGGGTGAGAACCTAGATTCGCAAACACCGGCGAACAACATATCCGCTGAGAATTGGGTTGAGTACTATGCACCCCAATTTAAGGGCCATGACCCAGAACCGGGGTTTGGGTTGGTTATCCCCGTGCCTGCGCCCCTATTGTCACGTTCGCCTCTAGTGTTTGAACTTAATGATACTGAGGCTGCGCTGGGATTGGTACAAGCCGGCAAAGGTCCGGGTATGGACTGTATCCCGGCCGATTTGTTTAAATATGATCCGTTGATTTGGGTGCCATATATCACTACCCTTGCTAATGCCATTGCAAAAGGGGCACGGATTCCGGTCTCCTGGAAAGGGGCTGAAATCCTACCTATTTTTAAAAAGGGGGATCGTTCGGCCCCGGGCAATTATCGTCCGATAAGCCTAATAGATGCTATTCAGAAAGTTATCTCTGGAATGGTATTGGCTAAAATACAGATTTGGATTGATAATGAGAGCATTTTATCCCCTATGCAAGCTGGCTTTATATCAATCATCAGCACTATAGACCAGGTGCTTAGATTCATCATGATTTATTGGAAGGTGGTGTTATTGGGTGGAGGAACCTTATACGCAGCGTTTGTGGACCTTAGGTCCGCTTTCTACCTCATCCCAAGAGAAAAATTATGGGCTGCCTTGAGAAAAATGGAATGCCCCGAGATTTGTTGGATCTAGTTATAAGATTACATGAGGATAATTTTGCAAGGGTGAGATGGGGTAGACAGGGGCAGGTAACTGAGCGATTTCTAGTCAATCGCAGTGTCAGACAAGGGTGTGTTCATGCCCCGACTTTGTTCCTGCTATTTATAAATCAAGTAGTGCAGTATTTTGCAGACTCATCCACTGATGCCCCTGTCTTGGGTGGCACAAAGTTTCCCCTTCTTATCTTTGCAGATGACACCCTTATCCTCTCTAAAACAAGAAAGGGACTCCAGATAGCGATAAATACGTTTGAGGTTTTCTGTAAACTCAATGACTTACAGGTGAATGTGAGCAAAACGAAATGTATGGTCCTAACAAAAAATAGGCTGCTGAAGAGTCATGTTACCATGAATGGCATGGAATTAGAGCAGGTGGAAGTAATGACCTACCTTGGAGTTATTTTAGAATATAGGCTAAAATGGAAACCCCAAGTTGAAGCACTCTGTTTAAAATTAGCTCGATTAACAGGGTGCTTAATTAAGGAGCAAAGAACCTCACAAACCAAAAGGATAGTGCCGGCGATAAAAATATATGATGCAAAAATAAGCTCTGCAATCATGTATGGCGCAGATTTATGGGGGGTTTCAGACCGTTCCCAGTTGGCCAGGATTCAAAATAATTTCTTACGAAATTGGGTTGGTCTTCCACAATCTACTCCTATGAAACCCTTATTGCTCGATATGGGCTGCCGCTCTATTGTTGATGTAGCGCGGTATAGGATGATAGCATTGTGGCGGAGAATATGGACAACACCGGAATTGGTTCTCTTTGCTAACGAAATTTCTGATGTAAGATCAACTGCGGGCTCAGGTAATCTTCCCTGGTTTAAAGAAGTGAAGCTTATGTTGGGAAACATGGGCCTTAGTCCGCTGTTGAGGGACCCCGGAAATAATGCCTTTCCTTCAAAAGGTGAATTTAAGGCATTATATTGGGCGTCTATAAGATATCAAATGGTTGCTCAGTCAGAGTCCATCTCACCGACTGGCAGGTTCTTGGTTCATAAGCTTGACCCCTTATTGGAGTACTGGGACGTCATTACTAGGAGCAATGATAGAAAGCTCTATCATCAGCTCAGAGTTGGGACGTTACCTGTGAGGACCTATACAAATAAGTGGCGCGAACATTCTTCCGAGTATTGCCCCTGGAGTAGGGACCAAAAGGAATCAATAGGTCATATCTTCTTTGCCTGTCCTGCTTACCTAGCCCCCCAGAGAAAATGGTTAAAACCAATCTGCTCTAAATTGAGAACGAGGGTGGGCGCGGAGGCGATATGGCTTTTAAGAACTAACACATCTGAAATTGTGACCATAGCAGTAGCAAAGTTTTTGGGCTGGGCCTGGATTATCAGAGCTAGGCACCCACATGCGAGTTGATTAACTGTCAGTCTTATTTTTAACACAGTCGTACGTCTGTAACTGTGAATTTAATAATGTTTTATGCCTCTCGTGGTTGTATAATATGTTCAACCCCCTACATAGTGATTACTTGTGTGCCGGAATCAATTGTTGCACTGTATGGTTGTATTAATCTAGTTTTAATGGTTTTATTTGGGGTATTTCGTCTTTTAACATGTTAAGATTACTGTGTTTTATGTATAATTTTTTATGTATAATGTCTTTTACGATGAAATATTTCGAATAAAGACGTATGAACTGGCAAAAAACTAAAGTGTCAATTGAGAGGACAGCTACAGAAATAAGATGTATGCCTCTGTTAAAAGTAGGAATACATACTGCAGTTTCAGCAATAATACCAAAACACTTATAAAATTAAAAGAATTGTGTAATGCAAAAAGACAATTGAGAGCAAAGACGATGAAGAACAAATGTACTTGGTCCATGCTTCCAGGGCCGACCTCACAAAAAAAGGATGGGAAGCTGTTAGACTTGGCATCCTTGGCGTGGTTTTCCCTGACCTTTTGCCTCTACCTCCTGTGTTTTCAATGCTGTGCTGGGTTCGTTTTTGCTGGCTTAGATGCTTGGGGCTCTTTGCCGCTGCTGATCAGTGTCAAAATGCAAGTGCTCCCAGCGTAAATAGATATTGTGATTGGTTCTCCCTGATTGACATATTTGTTTTACCAGTAGGTCCCTAGTAAACAGTGCCGGACTGTCCGTTGCGGGCACCGGGCAATCCCCCGGTGCGCCGCAAGGGTGGGGGCCGGTTTTGGGCCCCTGTGGGCCGTTTTTGTTACAGGGCCGTTATTGCAGTATAGCTGCAAAATCAGCCCTGTAACAAAATTGGCCAAATACTGGCCCTGTCAAAGAGCTCGTCGCACCCCCACCTTCCCCCAGGGGGCCGGCAGAGCACTTTGCCAGGGCCGGTTTTGGTTCCCAGTTCGGCCCTGCTAGTAAAGTGCACTGAGTGTGCCAGGACTGATGAATCAAATGCTACTAGTGGGTTTACAGCGCTGATTGTGCCACCCACATGAGTAGCCCAGAAAAGATGTCTCAGGCCTGCCACCGCAGTGCCTGCGCGCAGTTTGTTAACTGCAATGTTGACCTGGCAAATGCACCCACTTTCCAGGCCCTACCCTTCCGTTTCCTTGCATATAGGACACCCCTATGGTAGGCCCAAGGTACCCCTGGGCAGGGTGCAGTGTATGCGAAAGGTAGGATATGTACTAGTGTGTGTAACATGTCCTGATAGTGAAATACTGCCAATTTAGTTTTCACTAGTGAAAGGCTAACTTGCCCATAGGACAGAATGAGGAATGCTTGGTAACATTTTACAAGAATATCTTCTCATAGGAGTAAGACAGAAAATTGGAATCTGGTATCCTTGAAATTAGAATTTAATAACACATATTTTAGTAAAGATAGTTTTTAAATTGTGAATTTGAAAATAGCACTTTTTAGAACGTATCTATTTTCTTGTTCAACCTTTCTGTGTGCCTCTGCCTGTTTGTGGATTGACTGTCAGGCTTTGGAAGTGACGGGGGCTGGGGAGGTGCCATGGCTCCAGGAGCCAGGGTGAGTCAGCACTAGGCTGAATAGGCCCATCTGCATTGGGAGGGGTGGGAGGAGCAGCACCTGTACCTCAATAGGGCTGTGCCTGCCTTTCACAATGCTGGCTCCGCCCCCCTGTGGTGTGTCTAGGACCCTGGCCACACTAACAAAGGATGATGTTGTGCCCCCCAGAACTGGTTTGAACTGGGCTTAAAGCCCCCTGCACAAAGGGATCAAATACATTTTGGGGTATAAGTATCAGACATCAAACCCCTGAACTTTAGACTATTGCTGGAATCAAGAGGAAGCTTTGCTGGGGAGAAGAGATGAAGAAACTGGGGAGAATTACTGCCCTTGCCCTGTGTCTGGGGTTGGCCTGCAGTTGCTGTTTCTGCCAAAAAAAGGAGAAGGACTTTGCTATGTGTTGTGTCCTCTGTTTGAAGAAGGACTTTGCTGTGTGCTGTGTCCCTGGCTTGAAGAAAGTCTCCAAGGGATAGAAGAAGAGCTAGCCTTCTGTTTTGAAGTCCCAGGAACAAAAGGACTTCACCCTCAGTTCCCCTGAACTTCCTTGATGTGATGCCGCGACCTGCATCAAGGCCCGGGGAGCCGCTCGTGAAGTAAACAACGCAGAGCCCGGCCTGGTCCGCCGCTCCGACGCCCTACGATGCATGCCGACGGCGGCAGTGGTCGGCTGTGCCCGACACCAGCGCTCGCATCGACTCTGTCTTTGCCAGCGCCTCCATCTTGTTATCATGGCGCCGAGAACCGCCGAGAGTGACTCAAGAAACTTGCCGATGTCGCATCATCACCGGGGCCAACATCGGCCTTCTTCGACGCCATGCATCGTCACCGACAGCGTTTTCTAAGGTACTTTTGTTTGGGGGTCGGAGTGACTCCACGCCCGATGCCGCGATCCTCGTGGGCAGCGTCGTACTTTGGATTTTGTGTTGTCCGGACATCGTGATAGCCCCAGTTGGTGCTATTTGATTTCTACAAGCTTATTTTTGCAACATCTTTTTTAAAGACATTTTACTGAGTACCTTTATGTTGGATTTTAGTTGTTTTTGTATTGTCAAGTTTAGAAAAAGATACTTTATTTTTCTAAACTGGTGTGATGTCCATTTGTGGTGTTTCACTGTATTACTATGAGTGTTGGTACAAATACTTTACACGTTGCCTTTGGGATAAGCCTGTGTGTTCGTGCCAAGCTACCAAGGGGGTGAGCAAGGGTTTTCTAGAATGTGTATCCCTTTTACCCTGACTAGAAGCAAGGCTCCCTATTTGGACAAAGGTACATACCTCTGCCAACTAGAGACCACCATTTCTAAAAGAAGCCTAAGGAAGCTAAGCAATAGAAAGATTGCAAATGAGAGGGACAACTATAATAAGCAATAGTATGCAGTGTGCAGGTTATAATCCCATTGTATTGTAAACTGTATGTTTCGCAGTAAAGCACATATGCTGTGTAGGTGAACCCTAACAACTGGCCCAGCAGACCATAGAACATGCCAACACATTGACCTCCCAGACCAGCCCTTCCGGAACTATTTAATTCTTCTGCAGTCCATTCCAACCGTGTGACAATTTGGAATGACAAAACATTTGCGAATCAGAATTGATTTTTCTACAACACGTCTGCACTTGCACTCTGTCAAGAGAGTTCTACTGTATCTCCCTTAATATCTATAGCCTTTCATCTAAGATACTGCTGAACAAATCTATGAGAAGCTTGCTCCCTCAGTCGACCAAATCCTGGATCACCAATGACTAGCCACTGGTTGGTAATACTAATGTTTTGTCTTGAGATACATCCAGAGGGCAGCATCTGCTGAGATGGTGCCGGGATGCTAAATTACAACATTTCAACACTGTTTACAATATTTAGAGAACTTGTTACTTTCAATAAAACATTCCAGGTTTAAAGTTGATATGGTATATACCCATTCTGGGCATTTTTTTTGCAAGGTGCACTTTCTCCAGATGCTGTGGGACTGTAATTCGAATAGTATGTTAGTTGTCCCAGTATAGGCACATTCTATGCTTTCCTGGGGGTGAAGCCCACCGCCACTGCAGTCTGGGAAAGGGTGGGGTATCCCCAGTATTTAGTTAGCAATACGTACACGACACTGTACTGAGGAAGATATGTGGAAATGCTGCTGTTGCCTAGTAAAGTTACCCCTTTTCAACAGAAATTGTTTTCTCTTGATAAATGCGAGGTACTCCTTGGATAGAAATGAGTGTGGGGCCCTGTATACTCTTTTTGACCTCGGCCACACAATACCTCTGATGGGCCTGACTATACTGAAATTCACATACATTTCACCTAGTGCCAAACGTACAGTAGTTTTCAACACAAACAATATTCTTTTCTGATATTCGAAGGAACCCTGTTTCTATTGCCCACATTTCTCAGGCAGTCTTGTTTGGTCCCAAATAACATCAAGGATAAGCCTGGGTGAAACTTTTCCAAACTACATTGAGGGCCATAATTATTCTTTGTTGTTGATCTTGCACTGTCAAACTCAGGTGATGAAAAATAAGTCTGTCACCAAAAATGAGCACTGGTAATTAGTCAGGCTTGGTATTGGGCAACTCTCTCAACTTGTAGCGACAGCGAATGGGTATCATAGTCAATTGGCAACTGTGCATTAATTTCCCGTGAACTCTCATTGGGCTCCCAAATATTGCATTTGCATATATGGGGCCAGATGTAGGTGAGGGACATTTACCAACTCATAAATACCGAATTTTACCGATTCGGTATTTATGAATCGGTAAATATGAAGCTGGGAGATGTAGGTATTTTTTAAAATAGAAATATCGAATCGGTAACATTCGGTATTTACCGATTCGGTAAATACCGAATCGGTATTTCCTATTGATTCCTATGGGCCTTTGAAGCCCATAGGAATCAATGGGAAATACCGATTCGGTATTTACCGAATCGGTAAATACCGAATGGTGCAAGGGTGCAGGGGGTGTCACTTTGACACCCTCTAGCACCCGAAGTAAAGGCATATGTGACATGTGGCACACATACATGCCCTTAGGGCATGTCTGTGTGTCACATTGCACAGTGTGCATGCACAGATGTGCATGCACACCTGGATTCAGTATTTTACCACACAATAGGATTGTGTGGTAAAATACCGACTCTTAAGGGCCTGTGACACTCTCAGGAGTGTCACCTACATTTGGATTTACCGAATCGGTAAAATTTCCGATTCGGTATTTTACAGAATCGGTAAATTTACCGATTCTGTAAAATAATGGCCCCTACATGCCAATTCCTAAATACCGGTCGGTAATGGCCGAAATCGGCCGTTACCAACCGGTATTTGGGCTCCTACATCTGGTCCCAAGTGTTTTTACTGCCCTCCTTTCTTCAGCCTATCACATTCTTGCTCTCAGTTGCCTTTGTCCATGCTTAAGTTATGCACACACAAACAAAAATATGCATTTCGGTCGCAAATTTAAGCAAGTAGACTACGAACTTGTAAATTAAGTACAAAGAGCACACATGCAAAATATGCTTTTCTGAGTGAAGTTCTACAGGAGAAAAACATTCTGTTGAAAATCAGGCCCACTGCTCCAATATTGAATGTGATTTGGAACAAGCAGGTCGTTGTGACCGCTTTGTTGCATTCTATGTAATACAAGCATTGGCAAAGCAGAGGCCTACAAAATGAAACTACTTCTACAAAATTGAAAGGCTAATTTGCATTAAAAGTAAGAACAAATGTTTCCTACTGTATAAAGGCAAAAGTTTTAAAGGTTGCACTCTACAAGACAGTTTGAAGTCCATGGAATGGAAACATCTCTTGGCCTTGGGCAGCCTTTGTATTAAAACATGCAAATAGTGAATGTTAGATCACAGGACCTGTAATAATGTATCTGTATGAGAAGTAAAGCACATGTAGGCAATCACATGCTGTTAATAAATACATTAAATGTCTTGCCAAAGACATATTTGTTAATAGCACTTCAAATAAAAATGATATCTTGTGCAGAAAATGCCTGGACATTTAGAAAATAGTGTTCATTGCAGAGCAGTCTGCCAGTTTTCTTTCTGTAGTGATAATGTTGTGATAACCTACGAGTAATCCTCATTACTCTCATTCCTACTTGTCCTTAACTCAGTCATATCGCACAAGCCCCCAGATGCATCAAGCATCCATTTTGCGATTCCTTATTAGTGAAAAATAAGGAATCGCTAATAAGGAATAGCAAAATGCTATGCAAGAAGAAATCACTTTAAAAATAGCGATTTCTTAAAATTACTTAATTGCGATTCGCAAATTGCGAGTCGCAATTAAGGAATACCTCCCCATTCATTCCTAAGGGCCTAGAGGCTCATAGGAATGAATGGGAAGAATTTTCAATTTGCGAATCGCAATTAGCGAATCGCAAAATGAGATTGCGATTTCAACGGTGCAGGGGTGTCCAAAGGACACCCTGTTGCACCCCTCAAATTGATCTGTGCACATATGTTGCGCGCACACACATGCCCTTAGGGCATGTGTGTGTGCAACATTAAACTTTGCAAAATGCACTTTAGTGCATTTTTCAAAGTTTTTGCAAATTACCATGAAGTTGTACTTCATGGTAATTTGCGAGCCCTATTAGCGAAATCACTATTTTTTAAACTTTAATGCATTGCATTTAAGGAATCTCAATTTGAGATTCCTTAAATGCAAGTAATCGCAATTTAGAGAATTCTCAATTTGCGATTTTTGCATTTGGGATGATGCATCCCAAATGCAATAATACCGGTCGCAAAGGGGCAGATTCTGAGAATCTGCCCCTTTGCGAGCGGTTTTTTGCTTGATGCATCTGGGCCAAGGTATATTCCACTGACAGGAAACAAAACAGGAAACACTTTTAGGCTGCACCCACCCTCCTGCAGGCAATATAACACCACAGCCAGCAGAAAGCACTTCCTGACATACCAAGCACAACAAAGGCCTGAACCAGGGAACGTGGGCTGGAATATGACTGGGTGGAGGAAGATTAGGACTGTGAGTAAGGAGGATTACGGTAATCATAACATAATCTCTAAGTCCCTCGTCCTCAACCCAGTCATAACACACAAGGTATACTAAAGCCCCAACCAAGCGAAGGCCTTTGGAACACCACCAGAAAACAAACCAGACAGCACACAGGAAGAAAGCTCACCACAGTGAAATGTTTAATAGCATAACAGAATCAAGGGGGAGCAACAGCCTCCACAATACGTAAAACACCACAAACAAAATTCAAACGGTCATCCAGAGTGCAATTCAACCTGTAATGCTTAATAAATGTAGACTTAGAATCCTAAGTCCCAGCACGACAGACCTCATCCAAAGACACCCAATAAAAGGCAGCCCAGGAAGCCGAAACACCCCTCATGAAATATACCTCTATGTACCCCTGAAGGACAAGGCAGACCAGAGCCCTGAAAAGCCAAATAGATAATGGACTTGATCCAACGACCCAGGGTAAGACAAGAAACAATCTTCCCATAACCAGCCAGTCCAAATATCATAAACAGACTATTTGAGTATCGAAAAGCCAATGACTGGTCCACATACACACTCAAAGCATGCATCACATCAAGAGTGTGCAACAACTGATCAGCAGGAGAAGTAGGAGAAGTGTAGAAAGAAGGCAAAACCAACTCCTGAGAGGTATGAAACCTAGAATGCACTTTAGGCAGAAACCAGGATCCAAACGTAAGATCACAGTATCGTCCACAAACCTCAAAAAGGCAGGGGAACAGCGCAAAGCAGAACGCTCACGCAACCTCCGAGCAGAGGTAATGGGCACCAGAAAACACACCTTAAAGGACAATAACTTGAGATCAACAGATAACAAGGACTCAAAAGGCGAGGATTGGAGAGCATGCAGGACCATAGAAAGATCCCAGGGAGGCACCAAAAAACGAACAACAGGAGAGGAGAGAATAAAACTCCAGAGCAAATAAGACATCAACATACCGTCCGCAGAAGACAAGGAATCCAGATCACACAAAGCCCAAATAGCAGTCCACTGGCCCTTCAGGGTAGACAAAGCATAACCCTTATGAAACCCGTCCCAAAAAAACTGCAGAATATCAGAGACTGAACAAGAAGTAGAAGATGGACCAAGACTAGAACACCAGGAGTCCAAAGAAGACCAATGCTTAGAATAAGAAGACAATGTAGACCTTCATCACAAGATAAATTTGGTCAGGCAAACCTCGGGCCCCTAGCGACCGCTGTTCAAATTCCAGACTGCTAAGGTGAGAGGGGCCAGGAGCCGTGGTCAGGGAGACTCCAGGGGAGACGGGTATTTCAGCAAGATCCAAGCAGGGCCCATCTCCAGACTCAGCAATAATGGGAACCAAGGCCTCCTGGGCCAGTAAAGTAACATCACCACCATCTGAGCCCCCACCCTCTGAACCTTCAACAGAAATTCAGTGATGAGAGGAAACGGAGGGAAGGCATACTGCAACCAAAGGGGCCACGGGAGGGAAAAGGCCTCCACTCCCCATGCATTCCATTCCGGTATCCAGGAATAAAAGAGGGGAAGAAGAGCAATGGCCCTGGAAGCCAACAAATCCATCACTGGAGTCCCGAACCTTCGGCAAATCAACCGGAACGCCCTGGGAGAGAGGCACAAAGTCAGAAAGGATGAAAACCTGCAGCTCAGAGCATCCGCCACCACATATTTCAATCCTCAGATGAGCTGAGCAGAAATGGCCTGAAGAAGAAGTTCTGCCCAACCTACAATTGCACGTCACCAGATTCAAGGTCTGACTGCAAGTACTACCCTGATGATTCATGTAAGCCACAGTCACAGTGTTGGTCGACCACACCAGAACATTACAACCAAGCAGATGATCCAGGAAGATCTGAAGGGCCCGCTCCATAGTAGGCAGTTCCTTCTAAGCATGGGCGTAAAATCCGTTACGCTCGCGGATTTTTCGTATTTTCGGAGAATCCGCAATCCGCGAACTCTCGCGGATGTGGCGAGAATACGCAAATCCGCGCGAAGCGGATTTTTTGTTTGTGTTCGCACTGCTCGCGGTCAATCTCGCAACAATCTCGCACTCGCGAAAGTACAAAAATTACAAGGGGAGGGGTAAAGGAAGTGGCCCAGTCTCCAACTTCCTGTCCCTGTCCAGCAAGCTCCTCCCATAGGGGTGGGGTGAAGGAAGTGCCCCAGTCTCCAACTTCCTGTTCCTGTCCAGCAAGCTCCTCCATTTCCTGGCCACTTTGATTTCGATCTTGACTGGGAAGGATTACTTTTTGTGGTTGCTGCTGGATATTTGCATTTGAGGCCTTTTGGATTACTTTTGGATTCGAAATTTGATTTCACAAACAAGTAAGTTGATGTTGTTTGTTTGTGGTGATTTTTGTGTGTGTTGCTTTTTTTTCGACTTTTTTGGGGGGAAAATCTGCAAGTTCGCGAGCTGAGGATGTTTTTGCTTGTGTTTGCACTGCTCGTGTCCCGCGCAGCAACAATCTCGCACTCGCGAAATTGTAAAAATTACAATTCTGCACATGAATTGAAAACCACCAGGCTTAGTAGTTATGGGTGCATGCATGATACAACTGTTTTCTTGAATTTTTTTTTTAACATGATTCTGGCCAGGGCATGGATGGCATTGGATTGTGGTGATCTTTGTGTGTTTTACGACTTTTTGGGGTGGTGTTGGGGGCTTGCTATGTGGGTGGGGGCCATTTTATTGCCTGGTCCCGTGTGGGTGGGGGTCTAGGGGCCATTTTTAAGCCAGTTTGTGTGCTTTGTGCCATAGGCCTGCACCCAGTGTGCTCTGATGTCATCCATTATGCCCAGGGGGCCCAGAATCGGTCTGTTCGCGGATTTTGCTGGTTTTTCACCACGTTCGCGCCGTGAGGCAACAATCTCGCACTCGCGAAATTGTAAAAATTGCAATTTTGCACCGGAAAACCACCAGCAGGCAGCATAAGCCTTCTGAAACTTGATGGATGGCATTGGATTGTGGTGATTTGATTAGTGTTGTGTTTTTTCACTTTTTGGAGTAGGGGTTGGGGGCTGGCTATGTTGGTGGTGGCCATTTTGAGGCATGGTCCTGGCCATGTGGATGGGGGGGTCAAGCGGCCATTTTGAAGGCAGGCAGTGAGCTTTGAGACATAGGCCTGCACCCATTGTGCCTTGCTTTCACCCATTGTGCCCAGGCGGAGTCAGGGGTACATGAAAGTACAACCCTCTCTGTGTGTGCTCTCTTGGATCAATGTTAAATTCCTGTTTCCCAAAAATTTAGCAAATCCTAATTTTGAAATTTCCATATTGTGTGGTGTGCACTGTGCACGTGTGTATTCATAAATGCCTACTTGCTAACTGTTTATTGAAGCGCTACATAAGCAACATATATTTACTGATGTTCCTCTGTCTTCGTTTGCTTTTAGGTGCACAAAACTCCGCATCATCGTTGAGCATTCAGTGCCAGGAAGAAGTCCTGCTGCGGCCTGTTGTTCCGACATCTGAAGAAGATGGCTCCAAAAAGAGGTGCCCGTAGGTCCTCTTGCAAGAAAGATGTCTCTACTAAGGAGAAGAAGCAAGTGGCACCACTTACCAAGGAGACTGGTGGCTCAACCAATACATTTTTTGGGGAAAAACAACAAAAAAAACAAAGGCCCACCATGAGTGCTGCACAGGTAGCCTGTTTAGTTGTTGAATCACCAACGACCAGTGATGTTCGTTCATCGCAAGAAAGTAGCAGCACACCATCAACACAGGTTGTAACTCATCTCACAAGTACTATTCAACAACCAAAGCCGCAACAACAACTGCATGGGCTACTAGTACAAGCAGAAGTACATGCGCAAGGAGCTGTCCGAGAAGGAGCTGTCCGAGAAGGAGCTGTCCGAGAAGGAGCTGTCCGAGAAGGAGCTGTCCGAGAAGGAGCTGGCTGTGAAGGAGCTGGCTGTGAAGGAGCTGGCCGAGAAGGAGCTGGCCGAGAAGGAGCTGGCCGAGAAGGAGAAGGCCGAGAAGGAGAAGGCCGAGAAGGAGAAGGCCGAGAAGGAGAAGGCCGAGAAGGAGAAGGCCGAGAAGGAGAAGGAGAAGGCCGAGAAGGAGAAGGCCGAGAAGGAGAAGGCCGAGAAGGAGAAGACCGAGAAGGAGAGGTCCATGGAGACTTGCAAGTAGAGGTCAGTGAAGATGCCCATGTAGCGGCGCATGGAGCGGTGCAAGTGCCCACAATGGTTGTTCTTCCAGAAGTAGGGGCACAGGAGGAAATTGACTTTGGAGCCGGGGTATCATGTCAGGAAGACGAAGCCACTCCTCCTGATGATTCATTTTCTCCCAGCTCCCCAGCAAGGAAAAGATCAAGGGGGGTGTGTAGAAGTTCCTCTTCAAGCCCCGCTCCATCAGATGATGATCTGGATCTAGATTGGCAACCATATCCGACATCTGAGAGGGAGGCACACCATGAGCTGCGAAAGGTATTAAATGTTAAAAGGAAGGGCCCCGGAAAGCTCATACTTATGGATCGGAACGTCGGACTTGATGAAGTGGTTCATTCTGATGTTGATGAACAGGATGACAGCAATGACCTAGTCATCACACACGTCATTCCAGCCACACCGGCCATGCAGCAGACAGACATTTATACCCTATCCCGACGTCATGCTGAGCATGACCCTGGCGACGTGGCACTGGTAGCACCACCAACGCAGTCAAGTAGTACAACAAGTTCAACAAAACCTACAGCTCCCATATTTTCTCCCCAGAGGGGGACTCCATCCAGCTCGACTCCCTCAAGTAAGGTTGCTGCAATAATTGCACAACCCAGTAGATGTCTGCAAGGCTCATCCACCACTGCTTCATCTGGCATTGGCAGCAGTATCACCTCGTGCGGCAAAACCAGAAGTTTCCAGTCCCCAGTTTGGAACTTTTTTAGTGTCCATGAAAAGTATGATAACATAGCCGTTTGTTGCATTTGTAAGACTAGCGTTAGCCGTGGTAAGACTGGTACCAACTATGGAACCGGAGGCCAGATAGGTCATCTTGAAAGAAAGCACGCTGTCGAATGGTTTCCGCACCTAGCAAACGTCAAGGGAAAGCGATCCCAAAGGGCAAGTGGCCAAAATATACCCATACTAGGTGTTTCATCTGAAGATGACGGGGAGGTAGAAGAAGCGTCAGACATGTGTCCGGTTCCACCCAGTACCCCTGGCAGCACCACACCCTCCGGAACACATAGGAGGCACACTGAGAGTCTGGGAGACACACCAATGCGGAAAATGTCAACACTGATCAGAAGTGGGTCGAAGAAGGCATCAGCATCATCCCGTAAATTTGTCCAGCGCACCATTTCAGCCATGTTCTCCTCAGATGTGCAATTTCAACGCAACCACCCAACTGTACGCCTGTATAACACTAAGCTGGCTAAAATGCTAGCGGTGGACCTTCTCCCTTTTTCATTTGTCGAAGGTGTGGGTTTCCTTGAACTCGTGGCAACACTGGCCCCTAAATGGAAGGTTCATAGCCGGTTCTATTTTGCCAGGGTTGCTGTTCCAGCACTACATAAAGAGGTGCTTGAGTTGGTGGGGGCAGCTTTGCAGAAGAGTGCTGTTCACACTATACACCTGACAACAGACATGTGGACCAGTTGCCAAGCCCTTGATTACATGTGCATCACTGCACACTGGGTCTCTTTTTCAGGAGTCATAAAACAGATAAATGCAGGTGGTGACTTGGTCGAGATTTTTAAGGGTGCTCGTAAACATGCAACATTAGCCATGTTTGGCATGGAGAAAAGTCATACTGCAGTCAACATTTTGGCTGACTTTAACAAAAAGGTCTCGCAATGGCTGCCCCCAAGAAAATGCAAGGTTGGTTATGTTTCTACAGATAATGGCAGCAATGTAGTTAAGGCCATGGAGGACGGTTTCTATTTCAGAGTGCCGTGTTTGGCGCAATGTATCAACCTTGTTGTGCAAAATTTTTTGAAAAAAGAACTTGCAGTCGACAAAACACTGACCATCTGCAGAAGAATATGCACACATTTCAACCATTCTTTTAAGGCCCGGAAGGAGCTGAGGCGCAAGCAAAATGAACGTAGAATGACAGTGAAAGCACTTATCCAGGAGGTGGCAACACGTTGGAACTCAACCTTCTACATGCTTGAGCGTCTGCATGAGCTGTTTCCAGTAGTCAATGAGTATTTCTACAACCTGGGTGGTGATACAACAGAAATGATGCTAGCGGTGGAGCAATGGCAGCTAGTTAAAAGCCTGACAGACATGCTTCGTCCTTTTGAGGTCTTCACGCGTGACGTCAGCAGGGAGGACTGTTCTTTGAGCAAAGGTATCCCATTGTTGCTGAAGCTCGAGCACCAAGTCAAGGTGGTGTCTTCACAATTAAAGGACGTTGGAAAGAACGAAGCACATGAGTTGGCGCAGAGATTATTACAACGCCTAGTTAGCAATGAACGGCTTGTAAAAATCAAGAAACAACAGCACTACATTTGTGCTACTATTCTGGATCCACGTTACAAAAAGCCATTGTTTGGCAAAGTAATAATTCCTTTTGAAACATCGGATGTTACAGAGTACAAAGGTTGGCTAGCTCAGTCAGCCATTCGTTTTGAAAGAGAGCGGAAGGAAACTGTACGAGAAGACAGTACTACTAGTGAATCAGCAGACCATCAGGCGTCCCAAAAAAGCACTTCTGCATCTGTGCCTGTGGCAGAAGTGAGTGTCTTTTCCTCTGAGCCGTTAACCACACCAGCAACCGTATCATCTGAACCAGGCCCAGGCGATATGTCTGAAGCGGGATGGCTAACTCAGCTAGGGTTTCCTTGTCCTAGAAAGGACACAGAAGTGCAAAGTACAGGAATCCGGGAGGACATTCTTTCAATGGTGCAGGCCTATCTGGATGACTCAACAGAGGTCAATATTACTGAGGACCCATTGGCGTATTGGCATGGGAAAAGAAAAATATGGCGAGAGCTCACCAACCTGGCTATCAATTACTTGTCTTGCCCACTCGCAAGCGTGTCTTCAGAACGTGTTTTTAGTTCTGCTGGTGGCATTGTGACTTCCAAAAGGTCCCGCCTCTTGCCCGCAAATGTGGAGCGGCTCACCTTGATAAAGATGAACCAGCACTTCATACCACCAGTTTACAGAGTACGAGAATCCACGCAGGAAGAAGAGGACACCGACCTACCTGAGGAAAGTTCTCCTCAGTTACTAGAAGTAACCCCGACTGATGATTTAGCAGAGTATGAGGACGAGTTCTGCTTCCCTGACAGCGAGTTCTGAAAATTAGTCAATCATTCGTTAATTGTAAATGTAGTCCTCCTTATTCAATTTTATTCCTGTGTGTCTGTCTTTCTTTAGCAAGTGCTTCATCACATTCCCAACAAAACTGTAATCAACCAATAAAACCTCAAGCCCATCAACAGAACTGTCTTGATTTTGATGCCGTAGCATTCCTCAGGTTCACAACAGTTAGTTGACAAGAACTCAGTCCTGGTCGTCTATCCTGAGTCCTCCTCCTATCCATTACCCATAATGCTGATGCCTGGATTCTGCACAATGAAGAAACTTACGTTAACGAGTCCCCTAACGCCTTAGGACACTGTGAATTCCAGGTGGAGCCAGCCCTCAAACACAAATTACAGGTAAGATAAGCGTTTGGATGGGAGGTAGTATAATGGAGTGTTCGGAGAGGCGAGAGAGTGACAGTGGTACTGGTAGTAAAGTCCTAGGGCTCTTGAATTAACAAACTCTGTGACAGGCGTTTACTTTGGAAAACATTTGGCCTATTGCACGTGAACGTTTAGGCATTATTATTGCTCGCTTGCCTGTCTTAGGGGTGCTGTCTGTGGGGCTTCTAGGTTTTTGTGGTGTGTGAGCACCGCTGCCACATTTCTAATGTTGATTGCTTTTGTTTTGCAGAAAATCCACGCCGGGAAACTCCAGTTGTGGCCCTGCTGCAGAACGCCTTAGGACTCTGTGAATTCCAGGTGGAGCCAGCCCTCAAACACAAATTACAGGTAAGATAAGCGTTTGGATGGGAGGTAGTATAATGGAGTGTTCGGAGAGGCGAGAGAGTGACAGTGGTACTGGTAGTAAAGTCCTAGGGCTCTTGAATTAACAAACTCTGTGACAGGCATTTACTTTGGAAAACATTTGGCCTATTGCACGTGAACCAACACGATGACAGTGTTCAGTTACATGAACTTACTGCAAAACCACCACCCACCAAGCTCAAAAGTAGTAAAAAAACAGGTATGCTCAGATAAAGTTTGAAAAAGTATATTTATATCCCTAACAAAATAATCTCCCGCAAGACCCTCCCTAACCCCAACAAATAAATAGTCCTTCAAAAGTCCCCAAAAAACCCAACTCCCAATTCCCACCCCCCAAAAGTCTCTAAAAAAGGGGCAAGGGACACTCTAGGGATGCAAGCTGTTAAGTTTGGCCTCCAGGGCATCATGCCTTAGGGCCAGGGCATCATACTTCTCCTGGAGGGTGGCGTGATCTAGGCGGAGGCCCTCCACCACATTCTGATATTCGTTCCATTTCTGGACCTCCGCCTCTAGGTCGGACACTCTGCGGAGTGCACAGCGCAAGCGAGCCTTAACAGTACTGCGAGGTGCAGCTTTTGCTGCTCTGCGGTGGCGTCTTCCAGCACGGCTCCGGTTCGCTGGAGCACTGCGCTTACCGGCAGAACGTGGGGTCACGGAGGAGGATGCAGATGTTGATGCACTGGACTGTGTGTCGTCCCCCTCCAATTCCACCAGCCGCCGATATTGGGCAACAGTTGCTTCCAGCCTCCGTTGCCGGGCCAGTACAGCCAGCATACTCCTCGTCGGTTTTGAGGTTTTAGTATTGCCAACTATATGAAGAAAGAAAGACATAATATGTAACCAATGCTCTTTAAGAATATGATTAACACAAAATAATTCAGCAGGAAGTTGTGTCACAGTACAACTAGCAACTAGCCAGCGCAGTACAAAACTATTCAGGCCAGTATCATGGGCGTCCGCAGGGAGGGGCAAGGGGGGCGCTTGAATCACCATTTCCCTTCCCACAACTCACTTGTATCCTTGGTTTGATGCTCTTTCATATGAAAGAGATCTGGCAGAAGCCCAGGCGATAAGTCTGTTTCCCTCTCTCTCTCTCTATCTGTCTCCCTCTTTATGTCTCCCTGTGTCTCCCTCTACCTCGCTGTCTCTCTCTCTCTGTCTCCCTCCCTCACCCTCCCTCTGGCTCCCTCCCTCTCTCTCTCTCCTTCTGTCTTCCTCTCTCTCTGTCTCTGCCTCTATCTGTCTGTCGGTCCCAGCCTGCTGTAATTACCATATTGTAATTTGTCACTGGGCCACCACTGGATACACATCATATCCTATCTAAGAGTCAGATAGTACCATGATCCAGCTTACCTGTACTCGCCACCGCCACTGTCTCCTTCCTCACAGTCTGTACTTCTTCTTGGTCCGACTCCTCTAGCGCCGCCTCCTCCCCAGATTGATCCTCGGACTCCGAGTCAAGGATCACCATCACATCCGAGCTGGCCCCGCCACCAGATGTTCCACCTACAAAGTTGATTTAAGAATGTTAGATTACACCACTCCACTAGTATTTGGTCTATGAATGAAAAAATGTGAAAACAACAGAAAAATTAATTGACTGTCTACTCTAGTCTAAAGTAAAAATGTCCCTCCTTCCAGGGAAAGCTGTTGTCTTGCTTCATTTTTTTGTCACAATTGTTGAATGCTTGCTTAATTTTAACACACTCCATTTTTCTCTGAACAGACAGAAATTGGACTTCTAAGGACAAGAGCAACATCAACTTCAAACCAGGTGAAAGCTCGGCTCGACCACAAGAAATGTTTTCCATTACTCATCAACTCAGCACCAAGCACTTTTCCATTTCCAACTAACTTTATTTTAATATATGTGTTTACTTAAACTTTTAATAAAGCTTTTAAACTTGAATAGACTCTGTGGTTTTTAGTCCTCCAGACTAGAGTGACTGAGCGAAAAGTTTTGCAATTTTTGCAAGGAGGAGTCCGTGCCGCTGACACTACCAGGTTTATTTATACAGTGTGCCAAACACGCCACTCTGAAATATTATTACTCTGGTCTTTGGTGTCCATAGTTCGGTTTGTGGAGAATTGTCCCTGCAACAGTAGGATTATTGATTTTGCTCCTATCTAAACACTATTTCGAAACAATTAAATTAGGAACGCTTGGACAACAATAGGTCCTCTATATTTAAATGAAAACTTACTGGGGCCAGCAAAGGAGCACTCGCCGCCTTGGCCTGCATCCTCCTCCTTTGGAGCCACTGCATCCGATTTTTTGGTCCGCTTGCCCCTGGGCGGACCTGACGTACAACATGAAAGAAAGAACAGAAAACATTGATGATTGCTGCTTGTCGATGTCCTTGTCAACCAAATCAAACATTTAGAAAGAACAAGAACCAACTATTTCAGTCAAAAAGAGGGCTACAAAGGAAGGACTGCACCTGAGCCTCTACTCTAGGGGCAGATTTACAAGCCCCTTGCAGCTCTTTTGCTCCAATCTTGCGTCACTTTTGTGACGCAGCGCCACAACAAGAGAGGCGCCATGGTGTGGCGTATATTAACAACGTGACGCATATGGGAGATGCATCCCATTCTAAAGCCCTGCGCCATTAGGGAGCGTTCCAGCGCAAGGGAGGGCGTTCATGCGCAGGAACGCATGCTAAAAGTGGCTATGGGGAATAGATAAAATTTCAATCAGTCATTTAGGACAATGATGCGTCACTGAAACCCTGCGCCTGCATGAAGCAGACTTACGGCTTGACGCAGCATTGCTGGAGCTGCGCCATCGTTGCAACGCAACTCCATCAATGAGCCGCCTTTACGGCACCGATGCGTAACGCTTCGGTGATGTTTTGGGACCATGGTGTGCAGCATTGTAAATACGGCGCACCATGGGTGGTGCTGGCGTGCCGCACACTTTGCAGGGATGCGCAGGTAATTGCTAATCTGACACTTAGGGGCATACTTACGAGTTCTGAGCTGGACACCTCCAGATGTGCACCAGAACAAATGCGTAACGCAAAACTAACCTTGCGTCACGGCAGATGCGCCGCTATTACAATGCGGCAAACCCTGGCGCAAGGGTAGGCAGATGCGTGACGCATCTCGTGACGAAAGAGGGGCGCATCTCTAGAGTCGCGTCGCGGGCGCGTTGCAACTATAGCAATGCTCAGGGCTGCCCAATACTCAACATACCGCATCAGTCCTTACGCCTGCTTCAAGCAAGCAGGCATAAAGAATTGACATAGCAGCGTCGCGGAAGTGCCTGCGTTAAATCTTGTCGATTTCACGCAGGCACTTTTGCGAGGCACACAGCTGCCTGACCGCCACCCCCCCCCCCTTGCGTGGGAACGCACCCATTGTGGCGCAGGCCCAGGCCTTCACGTGGCGCATCTCCTTAGATGGATCACGTTGTACATGACTCGCAGGGATGCGCCACGTTTACGTCGCTGTGCGTCAGGTAAGGCAGCGTAAACGTGGAACAAGGGGCTTGTAAATCTGCCCCTTTGTGTCTAGCATTACGCAGTTCTGTAAAATACACTCATACATTACTCAGCCCAATTAAATGAACACAAAATAGAAAACAAATAAGCAGTGGCACCGCCACAGAGAAGGAGAACAGTGCACCTGAAATGCACAGAAGATTTTGAAATATTAATTTACCTCTCTTATCAATGTAATCAGCAGCATTATTGCTCTTTGTAAAAAAATTTAAAGCAAACATTTGCAATATAACACAGTCACACAGAGCAGGAGAAAAAACAGAGTAGTGAGTGATGAAAAAATTGCTACTACTACTCACCAAGCCCGGGGACCTCCACTCCCAGCACGTCTAGCAGGTCACGCTCTCGGTCCAGGATATCGGTCCAGCGGTGGGTGACTTGATTGTAGGTGCGCTGGACCCCCGTGATCTTAAAAAGGGCCCGGCACACCTGCTCCCACCGCTTCCGTCGCTCCTGGCTGTTGGTGTAACCAGCAGCAATCCTGCCGCCTGCCGCGATGGTCCTGGGGAGACGGCGCTGCACATAAAAAACAAGTGCGCCCACCTCCTCAGGGCTGAAGATCTCCCGGGGCACCACCATTTCCGCCCTCAAGCGGCCACACGGGAGCCGGGCACGGGCTGCGGCGGCCGTCTTGGGCAGCTTGACTGCTGTCTTCACCATGTTCTGGGCAGGTAAGGAGATAAAATGAAAAAGAATAAGAGTAGAAAAGAAGGAAATAAAAGTTTAAAAAAGTAGTTAAAAAGTAAACAAAAGTAGACTAAAACACAAAAATATCTAGAAAACAAGAGGGATAGAAAAAAAGTTTAATAGATCAAAAAAAAAATAAAACAAGCAAAGGATGGCAGAGATATACAGAGGATAGAAACACCATGCCCAGACACATAGGAATGAATGAAAAACAAGATGGCCGCCCGAACACGTGCGTGTAAGTAAGTTCTCACGCGATTTCTCTCGCGAACTCGTGCGAACTTGTATTCGCAAGGCGCTCATCGCGCGAGATTACACATAGCGGGCGGAAACGGAAATACGTCACGCAAACAAAATGGCGGCGCCCATACTCAACCTTGGGGTAACTCGCACGAGTTCGCGGCTTCCACGGTCGATTTCGCACGACGCCGCGCCTCGCGAATAGGGCGAAATTACCGAAAAACGAGTTTTGCAAAAGCAAAACCAACGAGCAGGTGCAAAAGTTCGAGCTCATAATTTGTAACCATTTCCCTGTAGTGCTTCCTGAAGGGGCCCTCCAGAATCCGGTTGCCTACTTGCAAGTATTGTGTGACCCTGCTCTGACAGTCACAGAATAGTTACAAGTATGCCATTGCATCCTGTTAACATTTTTTTACATTGCAACAAAAAGGAAAGGGAGCAGACAAGCAGGTGCCAGCCTTCATTAATGTCAGTTGGGGCAGGGCAGGTGTTGTTGTTTGCAAAACTTAAAGCACTTAGCAGGTGTGCTTTGCTTTGCCTCAATAATGTACACTCACTGGTTAATCAGAGGGTGCTGTGATGACACCGAGGGTGGCATGGGTGTGCCAGCCAGAGGGTGGCATGGGTGAACCAGAGTGCCAGTGTTGACAGGATGGCACTGCTTTGCTTTGCCCCAATAATGTACACTGATGACCCAGAGGGTGCTGTGATGACACAGAGGGTAACATGGGTGAGCCAGAGGGTGGCATGGGTGACCAAAGAGAGTGCCAGTGGTAACAGAGGGTGGCAGTGATGAAGAAAGCCTTGCAAACAGGCTGGGCACGTAGAAACAACAAGTTCGCAAAACTGGCGACCCGACAAGTAAGTTTGCAATTTGCGAAATTGTACAAAACCCTCGCGAACTTGCAGAAACCCGTGCGAACACACCCCCCCAAAAATACGCAAATCCACGAGAATTCGCGGAATTTGCGGATTTTTGCAATCCGCAAATCCGCAAATCCGCAAATTCGCGGATTGCGAATCCGCAAAATACGCCCATGCTTAGTTCCTTCAAGTTAGAGGACCGGCAGGACTCAGAGCCCTGCCAACGAGTCTGCACAGTCCACTGATCCAGAGTTGCACCCCAAACTGATGCACTGGCATCTGTAGTCAACACCACAGGCAGGGTGGGATGCAACCACATACCCCGAGAGATTAAAAGAGTCCATTCACCACTGCAGAGCAGTCACCACCACCGTACACACTGGAACAGTTACAGAGAAATCCTGAACTGGGAAAGCAACAATGCGGTGAAGATGCCACAGCAAGGGGCAAAGATGCAACCTGGCCCACGGAACAGTGAACACTGCACCTCCAACTACTGAAGCACGGGTGCCAAAGTCCGAGGCAACAGCCACCCCAACAAAGACTGCAGATGCACGATCCAGGAAGGAGGCAGGAACACCCTATCCTGAACAGAATCAAAGTCTGCGCCTATAAATGACCTGCAGGTGGCAGGAAGAAAATGGCACTTTGGAAAATTCAGGAGAAAGCTGTGGCATTCTAACGTATGAATTTTCAAATCAGATGATGGGACAACACCAGGATAGAAGGGGCCTGCAGAAGCCAATCACCCAGGTAGGGAAACACCAACACCTACTGGAGGTGAAGATGAGCCACAAGGGGAGCCACCACCTTGGTGAAGGCCCTAGGAGATGAACACAGGCCAGAAGGGAGGACACAAAACTGCCAATGATGACCCCTCATGTAAAACCTCAGAAACCGCTGAAACCCCAAGGCCACAGGAACATGAAGATACACATCTGAAGATCCAGGGTAGATATCACCCAGCCAGCCTGAATCAACTGAATCACACGCTGCAGGGTTTCCACCTTGAAAGGATTCTTCCAGACAAGCTTGTTCAAAGGCCTGAGATTGATCCCAATCCAAAAGACACTGGTGACCTTTGGCATCAGAATGATGACAAAATTAGTCCCTTGACCCCACTCTGACCGGGGCATAGGCACAATCGCACTCTTTCGGACCAGGAGCTGAGCCCCATCCAATAGGGCTTGATCATGTGACACATCCTTCGGCATTGGAGTCCGCATCCCAGCCCGATGCAGGGAGAGGGGATATGAACTTGATCCGGTAACCTTGTTCCAGGACATCCAGGACCCATTGGTCCAACATCGAGAGACACCAAGTCACCAGGAAATGGTGCAACCTCCCACCTACCTCTGGAATCACTCCAGCAGGAAAGAGCTGGGTGGCAGCATAGATAGGAATGCTGATTACCAGGACCCTCATCGGGAGGAGGCTTGTTCTCAAACCTTCGCTGGAAACCCCTCCCAGGGCCCTTCTGGTTCCTGAACATATTCCTTTGCAGGCAAAAAGTTTGCTGAAAAGATTTAGCATTTGAAAAGAACAACTCCTTATGACGTTGCTGGTGCCAGAAAGACAAGGAACGTTTCCAATCTTTGAACAGCTCATGCAACTTCTCCTCACGGCCTTTCCCAAAAAGCAGAGGACCAGTAAAAGGCAAACTCAAAGCCATGCATTGTTGAGCCGCATCAGTGTTCCAACCCTTCAGTAATAAGTTCTGCCTGGCAGCAATGGACGCACCACAAGACAGGGTAAAAGGAATACCAGAGAGGGACTCAGCCTGACACTCCATGGACTCCAACAAGTCAGGGCAACTACCACCTTCCTGCATGGTGTCGAACAAGGTCTTAAAGTTAGACAATATTGGTTGTGCGAGATAAGCACCATACACCCCAGAACCGATGGTGAGATGCGACCCCGCATAGGCCTTCTTCAAAGAAGAGTCAATCTTCTTATCTGCACTATCCTTCAGTACATTATCTTCAGCCATGGAAGATAATGTACTGCCCCACCAAACTAGCCACAATAGTGTCCACATGAACCGACTCCAGAATGGTATCCTCCAAGTCCTCCAAGGGGTATAGTTTAGACATGAAGTGAGGCATCATAATGTGGTCAGGATCTTTCCAGTCCTTCAAAAGCACGTCCATCATGAAAGGATGAAGGGGCAAAGCCTTCATAGCCTGCTTCCGAAACTGGGGTAACACCATATCCCCGGATGTGCTGGCAACCTCCTCATCAGGGAAACTCAAGTTATCTCTGACGTGGGAAAATATGTCTGGCAACATATCCTTAGAAATATATTTTCCCTTAAGGTCTACTGCACCCAAGGAGCAACCATCGGAAGACTTAGAGCTAACTTCCTGGAGGATTTCATATCAGATAAAGTCTCCAAATCAGCTTTTTCAGACGAGCTTCATCATCCAATTTACCATGCTTCAAAGGAGATGTGGAATACACACTGCCCACTGATGAAGACGGAGAAAAAACAGGAGACAACATGCCTGCACTTCTAATGATGCCCCCCCCCCCATTTAGGTAAATACAACTTTTTTTAATGCAGAAAAAGCAGCCCAAACCAATTTTAGTGCATGCCATTACGGACAGCTTAAACACAGCTGACAGGAATGAGGGTGTGGCGTATGACAACATGCCGCAAAAGAAAAATGGCAAAGAAGTGGCTGCCATAGGCCAAACCGTTGGAGGAGGGGCCCCCTCTGCATCACATTGAACCACGCGGGGGTATCCCACATGGGACACCCCCGCGCCGCACGGCCACCAGCTGCTGTGTGTGCCCCCTTGCTGTGCCTAGCTGCCTCGCCGACGGCCTCGCGGCCGCTCTGCTTCTCCCCGTGTGTTAGATTGTCAGTTTCCTTCTGTTTTGACCGTCACTTGTGCTTGTTTTTAATTTTCAGGTTTTCTGTTTTTCTGTTTTGACCGCCATTTGTGCTTGCATTTTTGTTCAGGTTTTGTGTTTCTCCGCCTCTTGTGCTCGTTTTTGACCCTCGATTCCTGCCTCCTTTCCCGCCTTCCTCGCCGCGCTCCCTCCCCGCTTCCCGCCACCGCCATCAGCCCCGCCCCTTTCTCTTCTGTACCCTCCCCGCTCCCGCCTCCCAGCTGCTCCGCCCACCCGCGCACTTGGCCTTAAATGGCGACCGTGCGACGCAGGTGAGTGTGACCCACTTGTGGGACACCCCCGCGCCGCACGGCCACCAGCTGCTGCGTGTGCCCCCTCGCTGTGCCTAGCTGCCTCGCCGACGGCCTCGCGGCCGCTCTGCTTCTCCCCGTGTATTAGATTGTCAGTTTCCTTCTGTTTTGACCGTCACTTGTGCTTGTTTTTAATTTTCAGGTTTTCTGTTTTTCTGTTTTGACCGCCATTTGTGCTTGCATTTTTGTTCAGGTTTTGTGTTTCTCCGCCTCTTGTGCTCGTTTTTGACCCTCGATTCCTGCCTCCTTTCCCGCCTTCCTCGCCGCGCTCCCTCCCCGCTTCCCGCCACCGCCATCAGCCCCGCCCCTTTCTCTTCTGTACCCTCCCCGCTCCCGCCTCCTAGCTGCTCCGCCCACCCGCGCACTTCGCCTTAAATGGCGACCGTGCGAACGCGCAGCGGTCACGCGCAGCGGTCACGCGCAGCTGTCACGCGCAGCGGGCGCGCCGATTGTGCGCCGAAGGCGCGCCAAAGGTAAGCCCATCTGCGCCCGTCCGCGACCGGATCGCGACCAGGGCCAGGACCCCTGGCCCACGAAGACCCCGACCGACCCGCCTGACGTACTCCGCCGCCACCCTCACCGCTCTCAACACCGGCCGACTCCCAGATTGCCATCAAGCCACTCCACGACGCACCCACGGACCTTTCAGCTGCCACGCCTGCAAGTTCACCTGCATCCGGACCTGCCTCACACCAGCACCTGCCAAGTCGAACACCAGCAGCACCCACCTCAAGTGCATCCTGCTCAACACCCGCTCCGTCCATAGACACGCCATCGAACTCTGGAACCTCCTAGACGCCACAGCCCCTGACGTTGCCTTCCTCACGGAGACCTGGATGAACGCCTCTTCAGCTCCCGACATCGCCATCGCTATCCCAGAGGGCTACAAGATCATCCGGAGGGACCGCAACGCCAACCAGATGGGAGGAGGCATCGTCATCATCCACAGGAACACCATCCGTCTCACGACCAGCACCGACAACACCCTGACCAGCGCCGAACACCTGCATTTCCAGATCCACACCAACCCGAACACCACCCTCAGAGGCACCCTGATCTACCGACCCCCTGGACCACGCACACAATTCAGCGAGGACATCGCCGACTTCGTCAGCCCGCATGCCCTCCCCTCCGCTGACTACATCCTCCTGGGAGACCTCAACTTCCATCTGGAAAACAACAACGACCGCAACACCAGCACCCTGCTCGACAACCTCGCCAACCTGGGACTCAAGCAACTGGTGTCCACCCCCACCCACCGCGCCGGACACACACTCGACGCAGTCTTCTCTTCCAGCACAGACATCGGCTTCAGCCACGCCACAGAGCTTCAATGGACGGACCACAGCTGCGTCCACTTCACCTTCAAGAGAACGACGACCCACCAACACCAGCAACAGGCCGCCCGCAGAAGCTGGAACAAGATCACAGCAGACCAGCTCGCCACCTCCCTGAGCCAGCACCCTCCTGCCAGCTCAGCGGACCCCAGCCAGGCCGCCGACAACCTCACAAAGTGGATCAGCATCTGCGCGGACGAGCTCGCCCCACTGAGGACCCCGCCTAGCAGACCCGGCAGCAAGAAGGCCCCATGGTTCACCGACGAACTCAAGAGCTCCAAGAAGAACTGCCGAGCCCTCGAGAAAGTCTGGAAAAGGGAACCGACACCGGACAACAGGACCTCCTTCAAACTCGCCACCCGGAAACACCACCAGCTGATCCGCGCCGCCAAGAAAACAGCATTCAAGGACCGGTTGGACAACAACGCACACAACTGCAAGGAACTCTTCAACATCGTGAAAGAGCTTTCCAACCCCAGCGCAGGAAACAACGACATCACCCCATCGCAAGACCTCTGCAACTCCCTCGCTTCATACTTCCACAACAAGATCGCGGACATACACAACAGCTTCAACAACCAACCAACGCACACCATGACGAACAACCACCCCCCACCACCACCCTCCACGCCTGGACCCCGATCAGCACCGAAGACACCATCCGCACGATGAACTCCATCCACTCCGGATCACCGACCGACCCCTGCCCTCACCACGTCTTCAACAAGGCAGACGCTGTCATCGCACCCCACCTGCGAGACATCATCAACACATCCTTCGACACCACCATCTTCCCGGAGAGCTGGAAGCACGCCGAACTCAGCGCTCTACTCAAGAAACCAACAGCGGACCCCACCGACCTCAAGAATTACCGCCCCATCTCGCTCCTCCCGTTTCCAGCCAAAGTCATCGAGAAGACCGTCAACAAGCAGATGGCCGCCTTCCTCGAGACGAACGGATCCCTCGACCCCTCACAGTCCGGCTTCCGAGCCAATCACAGCACCGAGACCGCCCTCATCGCCGCCACCGATGACATCCGAGCCCTGATGGACAATGGAGAAACAGCGGCCCTCATCCTCCTAGACCTCTCCGCGGCTTTCGACACGGTCTGCCACCGCACCCTAGTGCAGCGCCTCAACAACGCCGGAATCCAGGGGAAGGCACTGGAATGGATCATCTCCTTCCTCGACGGAAGAACACAGAGAGTCCGCCTACCACCGTACAAGTCAGAGGCCACCGAAGTCATCTGCGGCGTCCCCCAAGGATCCTCTCTGAGCCCCACCCTCTTCAACGTCTACATGAGCCCCCTCGCGGCCATCGTACGCAAACACAACCTCAGCATATTCTCCTACGCCGACGACACCCAGCTGATCCTCTCCCTGACCAACGACCCCGCCGCCGCCAGAGCCAACCTGCACGAAGGGATGAAAGAGGTAGCCGAGTGGATGACGACCAGCCGCCTGAAACTGAACTCGGACAAGACGGAGGTCCTCATCCTGGGCTCCTCACCCTCCGCCTGGGATGACTCCTGGTGGCCTCCCGCCCTGGGCACCGCACCCAAACCGACAGACCATGCACGCAACCTGGGCGTCATCCTGGACTCCTCCCTCTCCATGACCAGGCAAGTCAACAACGTCTCCTCGGCGTGCTTCAACATCCTACGCATGCTACGGAAGATCTTCTGGTGGATCCCCACCGAGACCAGGAAGACCGTCACCCAGGCCCTCGTCACCAGCCGACTGGACTACGGCAACGCCCTCTACGCCGGTACCACCGCCAAGCTCCAGAAGAGACTCCAGCGGATCCAGAACGCCTCAGCCAGACTCATCCTCGACATCCCACGAACCAGCCACATCTCCGGACATCTGAGAGACCTTCACTGGCTCCCCGTCAACAAAAGAATCACCTTCCGCCTCCTCACCCACGCACACAAAGCCCTACACGACCAAGGCCCGAGCTACCTCAACAGCCGAGTCAACTTCTACGCTCCCAAACGCCACCTCCGATCAGCCAACCACGCCCTCGCCGCCGTCCCCCGCATCCGAAGAACGACTACAGGAGGAAGGTCCTTCTCCTACCTGGCCGCCAAGACCTGGAACTCCCTCCCGACCGACCTGCGCCTGACCCAAGACCACCTCTCCTTCAGGAAGAAGCTGAAGACCTGGCTGTTCGAGCAGTAGCGGCACCCCCCAGCGCCTTGAGACCCTACGGGTATGTAGCGCGCTTTATAAGTGTCACTGATTGATTGTTTGAACCAGGCCAGTTCAACCTCTGAACAGCCTCCTCCCACTTGGAGACCGAAAACATGTGGTGGAAGGCGACTGGAGAGGTGTGAACCAGGCAGTCTCCCATTCAGGCACCAATGAGGCCCCACCTTGCTCCCTTAGAAAATGGAGCAGACAAGGGTATGTCCGCAAGGAAGGCCCGAAATCGCTGACCCAGTGGAAGTCTTGCGAAAAGAGGTCGGCACCCACATCATGCCAGAGAACACTGCGGGAGGTGCTGACACAAACGGTAGAAACAGCCCAATCAATCAGCCGGCATCCAACAACCAGCAACACAGTACAAAAAAAGAGAAAGGGAGCAGGACAGGATGCCTCCAGGAATGCAAAGAATCCAGATGGAAGAAGGAGAAGGCAACCAAGGCCAACAAGCCCAGCAACCCAGGCACCCAGAGCAACTCACCGAGACCAGGAGGCCACACGTCCCGGCTCCAGATGTTTCCTTGAAGGCCCAAAGGCACCCCCAGAGCCCAGAAAAGGAGGTAACCAGAGGACCTCCAACAACAAGGTAAAAGCCCGGCAATTACCACAGCGTCCGCCATCATGTCTATCAACAGCAAACAGAAAATGAAGTGCTTTCTGCTGGCTGTGGTGTTATAGCTTACCTGGCAGGAAGGTGGGTGGAGCATAAAATCATTTCCTGTCATTGGAATATACCTTGTGTGTTATGACTGGGTCGAGGACGATTAACCTAGAGGTAATGAATGGCTACTTTCCATGATAGGCCTGGGATGGGAGTAAATTGGGTTTGGGAACGGAGCTCCAGGAGGAAGGAGGCAGCTGGCCAAGAAAAGGGGCCAGAGAGACAAGGCTTTTAGTGCAAGTACTGCTTTCCAGGCAGCTCCACATTCATTTGTTGTTTGAGCCCTAACGCCAGCTGAACCACCAGGCTGAGGGTAGCTTTTGGCCAGTTGTGGATCAGCCACAGTCTATCATTAGAAGGTAAGAATGCAGAGAAGGTAAAAAAACACTATGAACAGCTTTTTTTTATTTTGTTATGGTGGATGGAAGCCAACTGGAAAATGGGAATGAGGGCCAACATGGAAAATTGGTGGGAGGGGACGAAGCAAACGTGACAATCGGAGGGAGGAACGGAGCAGATGAACAGGGTAGAGCCAGCCATAAAAGATGTAGTCTGTAGTGTGTGTCACGCAAAAGAAAAAAAAGCTCCTAAAAGTGCGATCAGTGTAAGGACAAAAGCACTTGGGCCATACTTCAGGGGTGTTACAGGCAAGATGAGGGAAGTGCCGACAGCAGAGCCGACCAACAGGATGCAAGCTATTGAGATGGACGATGAAGCCAACAAATAAAAAGTAATGGGCGGCCTCCAAGCCCACTAACTTTGAACAAAATGCCTCGAAGAGACAGCGCATGCTCATTCTAGCCGAGACCTAAAAAGGAGTACTTGGTTCCTAGTATGGTCTCTGTACTAGGAGGACCTCAGGACACAAGAAGCCAAAAACCCAGTTTTGTACAATTTGGGCACAGAAGCTTCTGATTTCCCTGGAAAATTCGGACCCAGATTTCTCTCACCAAGAACTTTAAGCTGAATAACCTTTAAGCAGAAAAGACTTGACAAACAACAGTGACCTTTCATAAAAAGTACATCTTTAAAGCAGTAATTCAAATACTGTTGTTCACAGGTATTGGCTATGCCAGTAGGCTACATTTCACCTCTTTTCGAAATCGGCAGCACCCCTTAGAGCAGGGACGGGGCATCATCGCAGGCTGCACACCCGCTCATCACTTAAGGTGCCCCTACCTCAGTGCACCGAAAGTCACTGTCCCGTGGCGTTTTGCCTGTGCCGGCCACAATTTATTCGGTATGATTGGCTACCTTGTTGCGGACGACAGCATGTGCCCTGGGAATGTGACAGTGCACGGCCCTAGGCCCTCATGCCTACATGTATACCACACGGATGCACCCAGATAGAGATTGTGGCATGCTGACAACTAGACCTGTGATCAGCAGATCACTACGGTGAAGACCTGGGACATGTAGCATTGCCGTCCCCCCCTGTGAGCGTAAGCAGAGTAGGCTGGCCTAGCGTATGCCAGTCCAGCGTAAGGGTTTGTAAAGGACCCCGTACTGGGCTGGACAAGGAAGTAACTCATGCGTGTGTCCCTGTTGTTGTGTCAAGCCCACCCGGACCGCATTTGACAATGTGTCACCCTGTGACCCCTGTTCTATGACATGAGACACATGGACATAAGAGGAGTTCAGTGAGCCTACATTCATCCATACTGCCACACTTGAAAGACCATAGACATGACATATTTGTTTGATTAGGAATGTTTAATGCACATTCAGTGGAGTGTTGCATCTGGAGCAGTACAGGGCCATGCAAACCCCATGACGATGTTGGCCCGTTAAGGGCCTGCCAGAGTCCTTCAGGGAATGGAAGAGGAAGAGATCAGCCTGCAGTCAGATTGCTGTGTCATTGATGATCAAACAGCATACGGCAGTCCACATCGAGGTCCAAGGTGAGTATCGCAGAGTACATCGGGGGACAGTGGAAGGTGATGCTGCAGAGGGCAGAACCAAGCTATAGCCGGCCCTATGGCGGAGATGCATATGACTGCATCCTTCTTATCATGAGGGCAGATTCATCCGCAACTTCTTCCTCTGCTGTTTCATGTGCCTCACATGTGGGTGGTGGTGTTGGGTCTCCAGCACTGTGTGGCAGTAACAGTTCAGTGGCCATAGGTGGAAAGTCTGCTGAGAAGTGGATGTAGTGGTAGCAGCAGCATACATCAGCGCCAGGCCGTGTGACAGCAATGCCATGAGGATGGTCCTGAGGTCATTGAATCCAGCTACCACTCGCTGCTGTGTAGCCGTGGCAGGCGCTCTTTCTGCATTAGCCCGCTCCATGGTCTCCATTAACCTTCACATGTTTCCCAACTCCCTTGTGACATCGCTAGAGCCCCTCTGACTGGACAGTTGGTCTATTCTCTGAGTCAGGGCTCCAGCAATGTTAGCCATGGTCTGTTGGACTTTGGAAGTCCTTTAGGGACCGTGAGTGGTCCCTGATGGGACTCAGACACCCAAGTATGGCATTGAGTTTGTCTGCCATGTGGCAGAAGCCCACCCACACCTGTTCAGCCAGCTGTTCCTGGCACCCCAACACACAGAGTTGGAAGGCCATGTGTTCTTCGTGGGGGTCCTGGGAGGCAGCTGTGGTGGTGGGTGCTGCCTGCTATGTGGTCTGTGCAGGGGGTGGGGTCCCCTCGTAGCAGCTGGGCTGCCCAGCTCCTGGAAGTGGGGTGCGTAGGCTCTCCACGAGCTGTTGGAGGGTGTTGGAGTCGAAGCTGTGGTGGTCCTCTTCGTCATCAGAGAAGAGAGGGTCAGGCTGCTCTGCAGGAGGTGTTGATTCTCCCTCTGCAATGTGAAGGGGTGATGCAGTTTAACAATGTGTCCACATGTATGTTGTCGCATTGTACATGTTTTCATACAGACTTCATGACTGTGTACGTTGTGGCTGTTTGGGATTAGCTGCCTATTTGATGGGGGACAGTGGATATTTCAATGACAGACGTGTGTGTGTGTTTGTACTTGTACATTATCAACACACATTTCCCTGCAATGCCAAATGTGATTGGCCAGTGTCTACACATAAGCAGCACCAGTTGTGTCATGTGTTCTGTTGCAGGTATTTTGTGGTTTGTACCACATTGTTGTCAGTGTTGGTGTGCTCTGCATGTTATGTGTGTGTGTGCTGCATTTTGGAGGAAACACTCCTGCAGCTCTGATTTTGCATCCCCTTATCCCTTTCATGCGGTGCGCCTTTACTTTTGAGCTTGTACAGTTCTGAGATGTTGCATACTTGGGTACATTGGTCTCTTGGTGGGAGTTGGTGGTCTGGGGCATGGTTTGTCTGCAGATGTGCTCTACTTAATTGTGCATGTGTGCCTTTGTGTCCATCTCTCCCGTCTCCCCAGTCCCTGGTCATTATTCACCCTGGTGCTGTTGTGTCCAGTCATGTTGAGCAGTGTCCGGTTTCCCGACTCCTGCCACCATCTCCCCACTGATGACTGTGGACACCATTTCCTTTATATTTTCCAGCTCCTCCTGTGGCGCAGGATTCCCACCTCCACTCTGCATTGCTGCCTTCTGGTTGTTAGCGAGTTTCAGCTTGGTTTTGCGCTTGACGTCATTCCAGCACCTCTTGACCTCTTCCATTGTCCTCTTCAGCACACCCACTGCATTCACCTTGTCCATGATGGACTGCCATAGTCCATTTGTGGTTGCCAATGACACAGCGGAGGTGACAAACAGTTGTTGATGGTGTTCTACCACCTCCGTTATCAGGATCCTGTTTTCCTACGGACTGACCCGCTTCTTCCTACTCTTCTTCTCCTTGGCCTTCCCTGAACTCGAGGTCCCAGGCTGGTCCTCCAGGGGGAGGGGGGGCTTGTGGGGTTCTGGTTCTCCTCCGTACTTGATCCGGCAACATCCATTGTGCTTCGCTGTTGTTTGGCAATTGTCTGTCTGTTTTTTTACTACTTTTACTGTGATTGTTCCCTCCTGACAGATGTGAATTGCAGGTCTGTCGCTGGTTTTCACAGATTTTTGTATCGCGATTGGCCTCTTCACAGCTTTTTTTGCGTTTGTGTTTCGCATTTTTGCGGCTTGGTGTTGATTTTAACGCAGGCATTTGACATGTTATCTGGTGACTATCGCATGGTACCGCCGTGTTGTGAATACTTAGTTAACACAGCATAATTTGCCTGCAATAGATTGCGATGTTGAGTTAAAATACTTTTGCAATGGTTATCGCAAGTTCTTGAGAATATCCCCTATAGTCAGTATAGTTATATACTGTTAGACCTGGCATCTTCTGAATGGTTTCCCCTGTCTTTTTGCCTCTACCTCCTGTATTTTTGATGCTGTGCTGGATTTCGCTTTTGGTGGTTTAGATGCTTTGGGCACTTTGCCACTGCTGATCAGTGTCAAAGTGCAAGTGCTCCCTGAGTAAATTGTAAGTGTAATTGGTTATCCATGATTGGCATATTTGTATTACCAGGAAGTCCCTAGTAAAGTGCACTGAGTGTGCCAGGGCTGATGATTCAAATGCTACTATTGGGCTTGCAGCACTGATTGTGCCACCCACATGAGTAGCCCTAAAATGGTGTCTCAGGCCTGCCACAACAGTGCCTGTGTGCAGTCTGTGCACTGCCATGTCAACCTGGCCAGTGTCCCCACTGACCAGTTCTAACCCTTCCCTTTCTGCACATATTGAACACCCCTATGTAAGGCCCAAGGTACCCCCCTGGGCAGGGTGCAGTGTATGTGAAAGGTAGAACATGTACTAGTGCGGGTGACATGCTCTGGTAGTGAATTACAGCCATTTTTGTTTTTCACTATTGTAAGGGTATCTTGCCCATAGGCTATAATGGGGAAAGCTGTGTACAGGGGTTACCTGCGTATCTTCCCATAGGAGCAAGATAGGACATAAAAGTCTGGTATCCCTGAACAAAGAATTTAATAACACATCTTTTAGGAAAGGTGGTTTTTAAATCCTGTGTTTGAGAACAGCACTTTAAGAAAGTGGCTTTTCTCTTGTCTGACCTTTCTGTGTGCCTTGGCCTGTTGTGAATTGACTGTCTGATTTGTGAGTGACAGGGGCTGGGTGGCTCCCAGGGGTTGAGTGGGCCATCCCTGGGCTGAGCAGCTCCATCTGCATCTAGAGTGGTGGGAGGGGGTAGCATCTGGGCCTGAATAGGGCTGTGTCTGCCTTCCAAAATGCTGGCTCCACCTCCTGTTGGGTGGCTGACGACCCTGCCCCTCTCTCTAAAAGGGAATGAGAAGCCAGGAAAACAAAGTGCTCAAAAAACACCCAGAACTGCTTCAGACAGGGCTCGGCTCAGAGCCCTCCTGCACAAAGGGAACCAAGACTTTTAGGGGTATAATTATAGGACCCCAGACTACAGAAAATTAGATCATCCTGGAATCAAGAAGGAACCTCTGCCAAGGAGAAAGCTGGAAGACTGAGGACTGTCCTGCTGTGTGTTTGTGGACGGACCTGCAGATGCTTTGTTGCCAAGGAGCGGGGAAGGATTTTGCTTTGTGCTTTGGCCCCTTGCTTAAAGAGATCTCCAAGGGCCTGAGTAGAGCTGGCTCCCTGTTAGGAAATCCCAGGAACAAAAGCCCCAGCTTCTCACCTGAACTCTACTGAGAGAGTTCTGTCCTTCCTAGAGTGCTTGGGCCAGTTGGGTTGTATTTAATTACAATGCTTGCATTTACCCCGCATTCCATTACAACGCGGGGTTTACAACGAAAGTCCTTACAACGACTTTCGCTGGAGGTTGCTGGATAGTGGAATAGTTTAATTTTCTATTCCAACTCCAGCCCACGTTGACAGTAGGGAAGGTGTTGGATAGAAAATTAAACTATTCCCTATCCAACAGCGCCCTCCAGCGAAAGTCGTTGGAACAACTTTTGTTGTAATCCCCGCGTTGTAATGGTAGTGCGGGGTAATCCCCGCGTTGTAGTGGCTGTTCTCCGGCCAGTTGTGGTGCCTCTGGAAGTTGTACCTGTTGTTGGGAAGCTGGCTGGATAAGAACAAACTAAAGACAATCTGCAAAGTTTCACGCATCACTCGCTTGAGGAGCGCATCCCTGTCAGTGCGAGGAAATTCCAGCCACCATAAAGATTGAGATCGTCGCAGTGCCTGTTGCTGCTGCAAGAACCGAAGCATCCTTCTCTTGCGGAACACATCACTCCGGTGTGGGAAGAGTACCATCACTGCGAGTATTGTCGGAGAGCCTGTCGTCACTGGGTGAGATCGTCGCACCACTTGCTTGCGGACCACATCACGTCGCTGCGAGAGTCATCGCAGAGCCATCGCATCGAAGGGCCATGAGAGGAGAAGATCGACGCTGTGATGCGCATCGCCGCGGCACCTGAGATCTTTGCCGTCCCAAAGATTATCGCATCGTACCTTTGCAGGACACTTCCTAGGAAACCTGCGCTCCGGAATCCATACAAGGTATCGCATACCTCCCCATACAGACCGGAGTCATTGCAACACGCCTTCTGCATCCAGCGGGGTTGTCACATTGCCTCCCCAGGATCTCAGGAGTGATGCATCGTTTGTTTTTCAGCGCTGCAGCTTTCACTTGGAACTTTTTTGTCGCATCTAAAGGTACTGTTAGCTAAAACGTGACTCAACTTTGGATTATTTTGACGCAACCTTAAGAACTCTTTTTAAATCATATCCTTGAACTGTGTATGTTGGATTTTTGTCGTTTCGGTCTTGTTTAGTTTAGATTAAATACTTCTATTTTTCTAAACTGGTGTGGAGTCCATTTGTGGTGTTTTCACTGTGTTACTGTGAGTGTTGGTACAAATACTTTACACGTTGCCTTTGATAAGCCTGCCTGCTTGTGCCAAGCTACCAAGGGGGTGAGCAGGGGTTATCCAAAGAGTGTATCCCCCTTACCCTGACTAGAGGCCAGGGTCCCTATTTGTCACAAGCACCTACCTGTGCCAACTAGAGACCCCAAATTCTAACATATACTATTCGAAACACCTGCCTAGCGCAAGGTTCCCTTTCGCACCGCCAGCATTGGCTTTCATAGGAGCAGGGCGGTGCTGTCTAAAATCTAAACAAGGAGACGTTACAACAAAAAGCGAAAAAAGGAAGGGTAACTGAAAACGAGCTGGAGCTGTTTTGTTGGGTTGCCAGGCAAAATCACACATTTTCAAACAGTATGCCCCTCACTTGAATGTTAATACATATGAAGGTGACCATCCATTTTGGGTGTAGGAAAATTCTGCACTGCCATATGAGTGACGTATGGGATCCTCATTCTGCATTTCAAACGTCATAGCCCCCGTTAGAAAGCAGTTTAGAGCAAAGAAATTCGAGGCACCAGGTGATTTCACGTCTATCACATGGCCATAGTGGGAAATTAAAAGGGCCTGTAATGGGAATGTCTCCCACAACAACACGCATGTTTAACTTTCACGTTTGCTACTGGCTTCGTACTTTTAGAGAATTCAGAGGATGGTTGTAATGGTTGCAGTGTGTGATTGGGGTACGTAATTGACTTTAGCACCTGGTTTGTCTGTAACTATATCAGAGAAAATTGATGCTGTCTTTGCTTTTATTTTAACACTTTTCCATTGTTTCTGTTAAGTGGCCATCCAAAAAGAAAAGCAAACATCACATATTAGAATTCAACAAGCTTTTTTTCTGCTGATATATGGAACAATTAAAAGTTAGTTAATATGTGAGTGAAATTTAGTGGAGACAATCAAAACTGTGTAAACAATTTTTCGATTAACGTTCAATGCAGTAGACCATGCTTTAAGAAGGAGAAAGGTAAAGTAAACAATCTTTAGTTAAAAAAGTGGATGTTTTCCCCCCTAATTCTTTGGTATTGATATTATACATGCCAGCATTTTAGATGAGGAAAGTGGGAGATTTTAGGAAATATTCTTTAGATTTCTTTTTTCCCAGTGACTTCAATCGAGGACTGAATCTGGTCTATCGTTCTGTATGGGACTTGAAAGTGTGCTGCTGCAGGATCGGACATCAGGAATGCAGGTGTGTTTTTCCCCCTTACCTGTCAGGAGCACAGAGAAAGTGCTATATGACAGGCAGTGAGTGTGTGACAGAAATGTTGTGCACTGGCCTGCAGGAGCAGATTACTGGCAGTTAATACTACAAGTATCACTAGACCAGTCCTGTATGTAGATCCTGTACCACTTGGCACTCAAGAAACCTTATTTCTAACCAGGGGCTTCTGTTTGGGGTGTTCCCTTCCATAATCTCAGTTTTGTGTTGGTTCCCCAGATAACCAGAAATCTCTCCATCTTCTTCCAAGATCTGCAAAATGGCTGGATACGAATTGACCAGATCCCTAGTATACATTATCAAGTCGTCTGTTTATAAAGATACCTTCTTTACCCAACCATTTTTAACAGGGCTTTGTTAAGATTTGCTCTTAGGGGCCAATTACAATGTTGGGCGGAAAGTCTCCCTGCGACAGACAGATTCTTCTTGACTGTGCCGGAGCCCTTATGACCGACTTGGTCGGTTTACAATCCGCCCTACTGATTATGATGTCCACAGCCGGAATGTGAACCATGCGATAATTCTGAATGGTTCCGATAGCCCTTGGAGTATTTTTGTCAGTCGGAACGCATCGCAGACCTCTATGGACAGCGTTTCCGACCTCCATATTACGATGTTGATTTCCAACAGCCTTTCTGTGTCAGCCATTTCCCCATAGGAGCCTGTGTTACGGCTGGTTGTCAGGCGGAACACAAGCTCCTGCAGGAAACAATTGAAATGTGACCGAACAGTGTTCAGTCGCATTGTAATCGGGTGGAACTGCCAACCGTGAGACAGTCTGTCCCAATTCTGTATCTTGTCAGGCAGAAACTTTCCCCCCAACATCGTAATGATCCCCTTAGTCTCCTTGCTAGTGGCTAAATGTATAGATTACAAAGCAGTAGAGATAGAGGGGACCCTTGTCACATTCATCTCTGTATTGCTTTTTGTTTAGTCAATTTCCTATTCACTACTATTCTTGCTGTTGGAATTTTAGAAATTAGTATGATTGCTCTTGAGAATTCAAAACTTAGTTGATCAGTTTGCTGTGGCTTGCAAGGAATTTGGGTTAGAATTTATTTCGAAAACCTAATTTATGGCATTTAATCATCACAAGTCTTTTAGGGGGAGCATAAGGGTGGGCTCTGCCCTACTTGAGGAGGTGAAGCAGTTAGACTACCTGGAGGTAAGGTTGACCTACACACAATCATGACCCCCACAAATTGTAAAAAGCGAACTCTAGTTACAACGCATAATAAAAAACTAAAGAAATAAATATACTGGCCATTAGCCTAGTGATCCAAGTGTACCAAGCTCAGGCCATCAGAGTTGTACTTTATGGGGCAGAGGTATGGGGCCGTATCAATGCAGGTCCGATAGAAAAATACTAAAATGTATTCATGAGACCAGCCCTGGAGCTTCCCCAGAACGCCCCCTTGACACCGATAAGTCTAGACTTGCGACTGAAGAACGTCGCTCAAGTGAATGCTTTCAGGCCCCTTGCTTTATGGATCCATATTTGTTCAAAGAACACACCACTACCCATGAAAGTATCTCTACTTGATGTATTATCTCTTGACTTCATTAGGGACTGGTTGGTCAAACTGGGTATGATTGATCTTTGGATAGACCCCAATGACATTCAAAAAAGGACTTTGCCTATCCTCAAAAAGAGATATTGGAATTAAGTCAATAATACATGATTAAATAAAGGAACTATAGGGGAGTTGACGGGTGTGTTCTTGAGTTTTAAAGATAAAATACATCAAAAATAATTGTTAAATCGTATAGAATCACTGTTAGCGAAATCTCTATACTTCAACTTTAGGTATAGCATTCTACCAGTTTAAAGCTTTTGCAGTAACTGGAGGGTTGCTGATACCTCCACCAGCTGTCCTGCATGTAAGGCTAAATCTAAAACTGAAGCTCATTTCTTACTCTTTTGCCCCAAGTAAACGCAAATTAGAAGAACTTGGTTAATTCCAATCTGCTGGATTCTAGCCACAAATTGATTGAAAGAGATCACCAGGACCTTAAAAAGTGACTGCACGACTGCACAGAGCTTTTTGTTTCCCTGTGTCCAAATACCTGTTATATGCCTGGGGACTAAGAACTAGGATATTGAAACCTCTGAGTAATGGATGAATCAAGTATGAAGTACTGTATTGTTTTCAATTCCACCTATTGGTATGGCACAGGTATAGTATCTAGAAGACCTGGGATTTTTATTAGATTTTAAATGCATTCCCATCATGTAATTTCTTATGTAGTAAATTAAATGATGAAATATTGCACAGGGCACTTTGCCAAGCACATTAATCAATACACCAGTCTGGGGACATCACAGGACCCAACCAACCTTGTTAAAAAAAAATCAATACACTTGTGACATGAAACTGGCGATAGCCTACCTAGAGTATTGTTCTAGGTGATAGGTGAGATGTTATTCCTTTTAATTGAATTATATTTGGAGATCTTAATGTTTTTTATGATCTTAATAACACTTTTCTGGAATGGATTATATTTTAATGAAATTCTATTCACCCTTGTAATGAAATCTCTATATAGTCATTATAATAATGGAATATTGCACATGGCAGTTTATATATCATCACAGCGTATAATAGATATCATCACACCAATGCAGCTATGATTTGATCTCTGGACAAAACCCAAAATCCAGTAAATCCCAAACGGGCAAGTGAGTTTTGTAACTAAATTCTATGTGATGTACTAATGCCTTGGGATTTCATCAATTAACTTCCTGAATGGGAACTGGAAACCTCTAAATTGCCTTTGTATTTTGATGTGCTTTTATGGTTTTTACAAAATCGGATAAAGATATTTCTATGGCTACTAATATGATTGCTCTTGGGAATTCTTCCCCTAAATCAAGTTGTTTAATCACACCGTGTAGGAAAGGCCAGCTCACTCTATCCAAGGCTTTGGCTGCATCGAACGTTAATACTGATAATAGTATTCCCATTTCGACTTCCATGTTTATTGCTCCCAGTAATTCTTGAGCCAGTTCATGTAACCAACATCCTTTGAAAACGCCTTTTCGATTTTCTTGTACTAGACCTCTTATTACCTTCTCTAATCTTCTAGCTGGTATGTGTGCATACATATTATAGTCACTGTTAACCATGAAATTAATCTGTATGACCTTGTTAGGTTTTAGTAATACACTAATTGTGACTTCATTTCAAGATTGTGGTGCAATTTGGCCTCTTGTGAACATATCTACTAATTAGTCAGCCAGCAATATGTACAGCTCGTAAGATAAGCCATCCGAGCCTCATGCTTTCCCTTTTTATAGCTCTTGTATTTCTGCTTTCACCTCTTCCTGACTTATCTCTTGATTCTGTTTCTGACTTAAATCTGACCCTAATTTTGGAAATGGATTCTTTCTAAGCCAGTCTTCTATCTGATCGTCTGAGACCACTATATCTTCTGTGTAAAGCTCCAGAAAGAAACTAGTGAATGCCTACTCTATGTCTGCATGAGCTGTACACCACGCCCCGGTCTCTTTGTCTATGATCGACTTAATATTATTTCTAACTCTTTACACCTTTGTCTTTCAGGCCAACAGTTTCCTACAAGCTTTCTGGCCTCGCACTTCTCCCGCAATATTCCTTCTAATGACTCTACTAATTCATCTTTTGCTATTTAATTCTTGTTGTTTATACTGTCCATCTCTGCTGCCTCCGGATGAATGTCTCTATTCCTTTTCAGTTCCAAATTTCTCCTCTTTGGACCATTCAACCTGCTCTTTACCTCTTTTTCTTTAGCAGCTGCAAATATACCTTGCCTTGCTCTAATATATGCTTTGTAAGCATCACAGATTGTGTCCATGGGTGCTGAACCCTTGTTTAGGTCAAAAACATCTAGTGTAACTTTTCTTAACTGATTGACGACTCCCTGGTCTAGCAACAGTGACATATTGAAGGTCGACTTGGGAGAGATTGGAACTGTCTCCAAACGCAAGCCTAGTCTCACTGCTGAATGGTCTGATAAATGTTTGAGGCCATGAACTACATCTTTAACTTTGTTAAATAGTCTGGTGTCCACTAGAAACTAATCTATTCTGGAGGCATGACCATATATCTTATTATAAAATGTGAAAACGTTGTCCCCGCCTGCCTTCTGTCTCCAGATATCTTTAAGCCTAGATATTTCATCAATATCCGCACCTGTGCCAAAATCTTGGGGGTGTTTGCCATGCATCTTTTCATGAAACTATGGAGGGAAAAATCTAGCAAAACATAAAAATATCTCCCTATCATTATTGGAGCTGTTATTTCTAATAGCTGACAATATAAGAGGTCCATAATAGCTAACTAATGTGATCTCTGTACCATATATTTGAATATTAGCTATCAGCCACCAAACTCCGTGGTCTATTACACAATCTCCTAAAATTGCCTGAGACAAGGTTTTAATTAGAATAGCCGGCCCCTTGGCAAAACAGGCTTGATCAGTACATACAACTTATTTAATAAATGTTAAATTTTTTAGTAATCCTTCAACATTTCTTTTTCAGAAAATATTTCTCTTGAAGTATTATTATTTCACTCTTCATTTGCTTCAGATATTCATGAGTTTTCCCTCTCCTACTCCTCATCCAAAGACCATTTACATTCCATGTCAAAATACTTAGGCACTGTTCCTTTTTTATGTTTTGCCTGCGTGAAAGCTATTGTATTCAATATAACTATGAAAGGGGCTTATATAACACCGCTTACTTTCCTTGCTTTTCATTTGTTCCTGAGCTTCCTACTTATTTTTCCTCCATTTCTATTTGCTGAAGCATACTGTCCTCATGTTGGGCCTCCTGTGCTCCTCGTATCAGTTTCCCGTTGACCAAGTACTGTTTCCATCTGCTTTTGGGGAACTATTTTTTATGAAGGGTTTGTGTTAGATTTGGGGGTGCACAGTCTTCACGAGAAGAACAATTAGGCATATGCAGTCTGTTCTCTGCACCACAAGTACACATATTAAATGCACCTTTGTGTAGCTTTTTATGTTGTGCCTGCATGTGTTGGTGTTTTCACTGCCGACATGGCTGGACAGCTCGGTGGGCTTCTGTGTGACAAAGGTGAATGCTGAGCGGATTTTACGTTTTCTAATATTGTTTTTATTTAGCACAGAGAATGGTTTGCTCCCTCCAACATGCACAATCCTGCCTTTTCCCAAATGTCACTTGCCACGGATGGCTCACCGTTCCCTGAAACCCATCCATTCAAAGAGAGGTTTCCGTCTCACCAACCTCTCATGGCCGGCGTGTGCTCTTTGTACTGCATCTGCCTCTGTGTTTATTAATGAAGCACTGGGGTAAAACTCGTGCCTTCAGGGACCCTTGACCCTCAGCAGCCAGCCAAGAAGAATAGCCGGACCCAAAAGATTTTCCTATTTATCAATACAAATAAATCATGTTTTTCTTTTTGGAAGATTGGGATATTTAGTTCTCTTACCCATCCCAGAGCTTGCTATTCTCTTCACCTTTGCTTTCATATTGTCTTTAACTAGGGCACTGCGAGGCCGATTCTGTGGTATGTGGTAACATCTAAAAGACAACCATCACTTAAGGGCATCAGAGTCATTCAAAAACAAAAGTCACAGCCTAAAATCTTCTAAGGTGAAACCACCCACCAAAAAGCACTTCCAAGCCATGAGACTGCACCAGCTGGGCTCCTGTTAATTAATGAAAATGATAATGATAAACGCATTGCATGTGTTCTATCTTTGAGGATTTACTATATCATCAGAGTGGGGCATAAATATAGGTTAGCCAGCAAAACCAAAATATCCCTGGCTTCTTGCAAACAATACGCCCTTGTAGCACCCTGTCTCTAGTCTATACTGTGCTCTTGAAAGGGGTCGGCTTTCTCCCAATCTGTAGCAGAACGCACTACAATCTCAATGGACCAAGCAGCGAATCAAAAAGTTTGCTGGCTCCCAAGGAACAGCTGTTGATGTTGAAGAGACATTCCAAGGAATGCCAGACCGCCGACATCCACGTAACAAACACCGAATTACATATTACACATGTGCTCATGGAATATACGTAGTCTAAAATCCCTTCTAAATTACAGTTCTACACTGGAAGAAATAACCCCCAAAGGCATAATCTGCCTTCAAGAAACATGGAAATTATCCCACAGGACTTGGTCGAATCATAACAAATACTGCGTACTGACCACTCCTCTTTCTATTTCAGGGCACACGCCTCAGGAGGCGTCTCAATCTTGGAACAATAAGCACCGGAGATAGATGGGACAATGATGGCACATATTCCTCGTGCCTGTATTTTTCGGAGGCTAGTCATCAGGTGATAGAAAAAGGATCCCTCCTCTCATTAAAGGAAACATCTCTGTAAATCCCAAGCAACCCAAAAAGAAAACAATCACGTTAGACATTTTAAAATTAATTATGGCTCTATGCCAGCAATATACAACAGAACTGTGGGTCTTGGTGGGTGATTGCAACGTGTTTTTGCAATGTCTCATATTTTCCCTTGGCAGCAAGAAGCGGACAACGCATGGAGTACCCCGGGGATTGTGCCCGGTCATATAAAGAGAGACAAAGCTGTCCAGAAGTTTGCTGCTGCCTTAACCCCTTCCATGCAGTACACTGCTTGTGTGCTCATGACGAGCTGAGCTCGTCATGAACAATGGGATTCAAAGATCTTCTGCACAGAGGATGAATTGCTGTAGCATTAAATGCTTTAGACTTACAAACTCTAAACGGAAGAGCAACTAATGATCAACCAGTCAGCTATAGTCATACAAGTAGCTCTTTCACCTCGTTGATTAACAACACCTGGATTTCTACCCAACATTTTACCTGGGTAAGCAACTTTCAAGTTTTGTACTTTCCGATTCGTGACAATGCTCGGCTGTCATGGCCCATCCTTAGGGAGACCCCGAAATTAACACAATTACAAGTAGTCGGTATAGAAGATGGCACCTTTGGGCTGCAAAGAATGAAATGGTCTGTAAAACACTGGCCCTGGGGGCCCTGACCAAGCTGAGAAAAGAGCTGCAAAGTGACGCATCTAGCAGACTACTCTCCACTTAAAGCTGGCAAATCCTACTGTCCACATTTTTGGAGAAGTTGGCAAGCAAGTCCCTGATGATGGGTAGCGCCCATCCTCAGAAGCAAACCAAAAACCCTGAGTTGATGACTCTGAAACATGAACTAAACAAACTTTGGAGGTTGGTGCACAAAGGCACTGCCACTGCTTGAGTGCTAGCTGGGATCAGGAAGTTGTGGAAGGCTTATAGGCAAAACGCCTGGGAGAATACCAATGCAGATGAAGAGCAGGCTTGGGTAGAATTACATAAGGTCCTAACAAAAAAAATCCCCAAAATTATTTGATAGAGTTACTGTTTTTGTTGCAAACATCCTTCAGTTTACCTGAATGTCAGAAGTTGCAATCTCTGTAATATAGCACATTGATTTATGAACTGGCATCAAGCAGCTGCATGCACACTGCTATAGTCTCAAATTTTTACTATTCTAAGGTTGCTACAAAGGGTTCCTTTGTATTGCTAGATACGTCTTAGTACCGACAACCCCAGCCACTGGGTTCTAAAGATCATACACACCTTTTAAATCCTTCTTAACAAGCAGTATTAAAATGTAACATTTTGTTACCCTCATTGACTTTTTACCATTTTCCGTATATTGACTAATACACTTGTGTGAGTCATTGCAGCTGTGTACTATATGTGACATGTAATGGCTCTGACCCTGCTTTAAAGTTGCAGTAACTTATATTGCACAACCCTTCACCAAGCTGCAACTTACAACAAAAACCAACTTAGTGTTAATCCCCTAGGCGAAACCTAAACCATTTACCAATGCTTGTAATTTCTGCTATCTGACATCCTTTCCTCTGCAGACTTCCTTTTTGCCTCTAACCATATATCACAAGCTTCTTGTCACAAATTAGGGCCATTTAAAAAGAAATTTCTTCCACATGCTCTCCACCTGGCCCATTGTCCTCCTCACCTCTTCTTGGTGTGCCACCCCCTCCCCACATGCCCTGGGGAACCCTCCCTATTTCACTTTTGGGTTTTGTTGATTTACCCTTTTGTACATTCTCCACTGCCCCCAGCTCCCTTATGTTATGCTTTTTATTTTCCCACATTACTGTATGAGTTGCAGGGAACATCAATTGAGCAGCAGCTCCTAACTTCTTCAGTTCCTGGATATACTTCCCCAACTCCTGTTGTCTATCCTGAGTGGCCCTTGAGATGTCATGCCTGATATGAAAGGACCATTCATTCCTTTTGAAGCTACTCGCTTTCAGAGCCGCAGAAAGAATATGTTCATTTGTTGCATAAGATTTGCTTTGGTTTTTACCTATTTGGGTTTCTTTTAAAGGGTTCTCAATGTACACTTTGGATATCTGCTACCAGCTCACTATGGTTCACAGATAGAACTCCTTCAAGGATATTTAGAATTCTTATATTGCTCCATTAAGCACTGTTCTTTTGGAACTCTATTTTTTCTCAAAGCTCCCCCCCCATCTTCAATGTTTGAATTTCATTACTGTTTGCCCCAACCTCCTCTTTGAGCTCTTCCAGCGATGCCTCTATAGTGTTAATCCTCTACATTAAGGTATCCATTTTACCCTGTAGAGTTTCGCAAACACTTTGAATGTTTGCCTGGTTCTTTTCTGATTTTGCCAATTTGGATTTCATCTCTGTTATCATGGCCATTAGGAGATTCTCTTAACTTTGACTGCTCCCCAGATCATTGTCTCTCCCCTGTGCATCTAAAGATTCTGATTGGAACTCCTATTCCTAATCTGGTTTTGCAAACTTGTTTATGAGTGCCTGGAGCCTGTTTTCTGTGTGCATGATCATCTTTCCTCCTTCCCTATCCTCTATCCCCTCCATATCAAATGTGCTTCTTTGTTGGCAGTCTATGGAATACTGTAAGTGGTGCAAAGGCAATACATTCTGATTTCTTGCCTAGACTGTGAAAAAGGACATCAGGGATGGGCTAATCTTGATCCTACATAAAGACTTTGTCCTTCCCTTCTTTACTTTCCGTAAGTGCTTGTCCTTCCTCCGGGGCGTGGTAAACTTGGAGCTAGAACAGGAGCTTGACCACAAAACTCTGAGGGTGCTATGAGTCCTTCAAGGTTTTTTTGGCCTGTTAATGTTTTGAGAACTGGAGATGGTCTTACTGTAGTGTAGTTCCTATATACCTGATATGCTCTACGCAATGGAATACTATACACAATAGTTTTGACATAGGACTGAGGTCAGTATGTCTCTATCGAGTACATTAAACTTAATTACTTGTGTGTGCCAGCTAACTCAGGGGTCACTAGAAACGTTCTCGAATGAGCAAGAAGGGATTCGTTTCTGACAACCGCATAAACATGACAACTTTGTTTCCCTTAGAGTCGGAACAATATCTTCAGAGTCGTGGAAACAATAGATAACTGTTTCACGTAGTCAATCGTGCATGCTTCGTTTCTACAGAGTTACACAGAAATAGAGAGATGGGCATTTTAATAAAAAGCGTTTATTGAGTAGTCTTATTTCTCATGCAAGAGATATGAACTGCTACAACTGTAAAACAGAATGCGAAGTATGTACAGCGTTAGCAGTAAGATAAAATAATACTGTAATAGCATGTCTTGTAGCTATGACATATATTCGTTAAAATACATACCTAAATAACACAAGCTAAAATACTCAACTGGTGCTTCTAAAATAATTCTACCCCAGTGTACCTAACCTAAATCTAGAATGAGGGAAGAAGTAGGTGCTGTCTTAGTCTGGTTTAGTAATGCTAAGAGTTGCGAAAAGTTTCTCTAGGTTCTAATCAGCTCCATACCTTAGAATGAGAGAGGTTGGTATCTCTGTCCCGGGACTCGATCTCTAACACCCCGCAAGGGGAATCAGAAACACTGGATTCTCGGTGAAGAGAATGACAGCATCTGGCCAGTGCGTCATTTGGGGACTTGACTTCCTTCGGGACTTGCTGTGGCGAGCCGCGTGCAAGTAGGTAGTCGAACCGCACCGTCCCTTGTCATAGCAAGTGAAGGCATATTTATACCTTGAAGGTGTTTAGGAATGCCAGCATCGACGTAAACGTCGGGCATAAGAACGATATGAATGAACCCCTAAGGAATGGATGTTCATGAATGAAAAATAAGTTCTTGGAGAAATCAATATCCAAGCAAGGGGAAGTCCTAAAGTCTTAAGAGTCTGGTTTTCCAACGACTTGTTGTGACGAAGCGAATTGGATGTAGTTGGCCATGCCTGTATTTGGTTAGCATGAGCAATGCCTAAATAAGGACTGGATTTCTATGCCTAAATAAGGGCAATGTAAATTATACCTATATAAGGGCATTAATCTGGAAATCTAGATACAATATCTAAATCGACACACAACACCCATTCCACTTTCGTATGTACGACGTTACTACATCCTAAACATGTTAAACATATCTAAAACATAGTTACATATGGATGGCTAAGAACACGTCTAAGAATACATTTGTAAAGAAATGCATTTAAAACTGTTACGGTGCAAAAAATGCAATTGTGCTGTACATGTTAAAGCAATATATATATACATTTATGAAATGGCTTGTAAATACAGAAGAAAAAGGGCCGAAACCATTTCATTTCAGATTGCATAATCATTTAGTTGTGGACAAGCTCATAAATTGTCCTGGAAGTATTCAAAGAATTCTTGTTCCCTATGAATAGTTCTATTATAAGCAGATTACTTGTGCCAAAAAATGAAAAAAATAAATTTGGAAAAAAAAAATTAATCATAGGAAAAATTTCTTTGTTTTGTAAAAATTGAAGGTTAAATTCAAAGTCTCTCAGAACACTGTGTGCCAAAATCAAAAGTCAAGGTTAAGGCTTTGAAAAAACATGAAATCTTCTATGTTTGTAGACAAAAAGTTGTGTATCATAGTAGGTGAAAGTTAGAACACCTCGTTTAGGAAATTAGCCGCATATAGATGGGAAGCATCGCCTTCAGCATTGGTCGCATCAGCAATGTTCGCATTGGATGTTACCTGTGTGCCTGTTGTTTCCTCTTGTACCTCAGCAGTAGCATTTTGCGTCTGTGAGATCTCAATGAATGCCGTCATCAGAATTGGTAGCCGCTGGGGACAACACAGAGCATGGGCCGTTACAGGGTCCAGCAGAGTATCAATATCCGTAGGCATGACTGATGGGAGTGTTAGACAGATGTCTAGCACGCATTCTTCACCGCAAAGCAGGCAGAGTAGAACAGTCAAGATGCAATCTTGCCAGATTGGTCTGAATGACAGAAACTATGTGATATTTAATTCCCGTAGACGAGGTAAGCCTAGAATTTGAACTATGCGCTCACACCACTTCATCTCCAATAGAGTTTTCTCTATGGTGCTTGGAGTGGCGCTGATGATTTGCCTTGCCATATCGTAGCGGTAGGAGCAAAAATAGGATTCCTGCAACGAGTACAAAAAGTAGTGGCAGTCCGCCAAACACAGAGTGCACGAAGTTGGGAAATATTCAGTGGACTGCCTAAAAATGTGCTCACAGTCCTGAACATATGTTCCTAAATAGATGTACAATACCGCTCATATCAAATATGTTTAAAATACTTTTCAACATTTCTGAGAAATGTATAGGGCAGTTTGTATTCAAAAGGGCATGTGTCTCAGCAGAAGTTCTTGTGACTTAGATCATAGGTTTCTTTGGCCGAGGTCAGTGGCACAGTTTTTTTGTTAAAGAATGGCTTTCATTCTACTTATAGTATCAATTCGTATAGAAGAGATGTTCCGTGAAGGCCATAGAGGCGACTCCCTGGCTGTCTTGGTTTGTGGAAACAATACTTGCATACAGCAAGTGACCCTGAATGTAATAGTCACTAGATATGGAATACCTGGCAACATGTCACAGCAACTGTGATCATTCAACATAAGGTAACTCCCATTAGAAAGTAGTCAAAAAATTGGAATAATCACTGCAGCTGGTGAGCCTTGTAGGTGACAGGATAAGTTTGTAGTGGAACAATCGCAGGCCCCGTGTAAAATAATACCCTGACAAAGGAGAGATCTGCTCAGTGCGTTTTCACAGTTAGAACCGCTAAGAAACACTCCCCGTCCCCCACTCCAACATTTGTGTGTGTATGGTAAATTCAAGGATGTCTTGATGTATTCTTTACCCAACCTTTCATATTTGCCTGCTGGTATGTGTTTTAGGCAATACTGAAAATGGAAATTTTTAACAGGCAGAGGGATGTTACCTTGTATGATCCACTCAGTAGCTGGTTTTTCTGCCACTGTGAATGGTAATCGTTCCAGTTTTTCAATGCTCAGCACCATGTAATCTGCTCCCCTCTGTTCCAGTTTGATCTGTTTACCAGTGAGATTGAATTCTGAAAACAGTGACGTATTATTAGTTAAACGCCAAGGCACATAGCCTGCACGCACGTTTTGTAGCGTCCAGTCTAATAGCATGATAGAGCATAACTGAGGCTGACCATGTTGCAACATGACCAAGTCTTGTTCCATTATGTCTGTGGCAGAAGACCCAATGCTGTCCAGTGAATATATCCTGGACGACAGAGTCGTTAACCCATTGTCTACTACAGAGAGAGATTTCTCTAAATTAATACGACACATTTCTTGTATTCGTTCTGCAGTCTCTGCATGGTTATTTCGTTATATGCAGCATATATACTGGCATGTATGAAACGTTTTTGACGCAGTTTTCTTGGTCCTAGCAAGAATTCTCTAAGGTCTATGCCATCTTTAAGTAAAGATAAGTGTTGTTTTACATCCTCAAGTGTAGATTTCTGCAGCCAATCAAGGCATAGTTTCCCTACACTATATGTTGTTACTGTCCCAGGATGCTGTCTTTGAACATATCTTGGGTCTGGCCTATTGATTGTGAAACCCTGTGTTTTGTTCAGAAATCGATCTTGACAGTTCTTGGTGTTTGTGGGCCAGAGCAACCATTTTTTTCATTCTGGATCTGATCTGTTGTGCTGCAAAACATTATGTACGTTGACCTCCCCCATGTTGTGCTATTACTTGCAGGTATAGGTATGGTCAGTGTGCTCATGTCCTTGATTTTGGCTAACCCAAGGCAAGACGTTTCTTGGACAGTGTCATTCAAAAACATAATTTGCTTAGGGATGATACAGGCTCTAAACAAAGCTTCTACCCCCTGCACTTGCCAATCTTTTGAACCCCAGACAGTTTTTGTCTCAATGGTGTCTTTCCACAAGTCGAAACCATGTCTAGACAGTTGGGCAATAAAGGCTGCAGAATAAATCTGTTTTGTATTGGTTAACATATTTTTCGTTCCTGTCATGTTCACATTTTTACAATAATAATGATTCAGCATTGGATAAATTGAACCCTGAAAAATATGGAAATTTCATTGCAAACATTTTTGAGCTGCCCTTTGGAGGTGTAGGACAGTGTTCCCATTGGTTATACATATATACATTTCTAGGTATTGCAGATTTGTGCAAGAAATGATCACCATAATGGTTATAACAATACATTTGTTCATAGTCTGATGAGCCCTCTAAATATTCATTATTTGTGAATACTGCAGACATTTCTAGATCTGACATCATATTATTAACAGTCTCCAAGTCCCAATCATCAGAAAATGTACTAGAGGTAATAAAGTCACTTAATGAAATCTTGAATAAGTGTGGAATCTTCAACAGCTCTGATGGGCCAAAAATGTCATATTCAGTTCTGTCCCAAACTATACCATCTGGTATTGGAACAGCTGTGATGTTCACTGCTGACAAGTCTCTTTGTTAACGATGGGAGGATTTGTATGGCTGGAGAAGTAAGTTCACTTTTTAACTAATTGTGTCCATTTGAATATATCTTCCTTTTATCAGCATACCCAGAGTTATTACCAGAGCTAACCAAAGTAGAAAGAAGAATATTCCCAAAACAATCCATAGTTCAATCCATGGTGAAACCAGATAAGTCTTTTTCAGGTGATGAAAAAAGTCAGTTGCTTGTTCTTTGAAAGTTCTTTTTACCGGCCTCATTTCAGGTTCGCTGGGATCCTCAGAAAACGTATCAAAGTTAATGAAATAGCCAGAGGCAGTTCTGTCAATGGTTGGATTTGCATCAGGATTTGTTGAAATCACTGGAACCCCTTGATCACTTGTTACTTCGTCGTAGACAGGCGAATCAAGACAAACCTTTATTTGGGTCTCAAGAGGAACGCGTTCCATAGCTTTGTTGCTTAGTCCTTCTTTTATCACTGTAGAATATTCAAAGGTGATGAGTCTTTCAGTTAGAACCTTTTGGATTGTAGCTAGCGGGGTGAGTCTGCTACATTGTTGGAGACCACTTGGCCTACTGCTTAGTATCGGCCACATAGTGTGGTTTGATCAGGCCAAAAGACACGAATCGTCTCTCCTTTTTACCAGCAAGGGGCGGCAGTAAAACTGTTCTTGATCCGTGGATTGCTAGGACAGGTACTGGTTGTCTGTCAGAAGGCCCAAAGTCCGGTGAAGTGACTGACGCCGTGGTGAACATTGTTTGTTCGTGTCACCAGCTGTATTTAGTGAGACCGTGTGTTGCTAGCTACGTGTTTTCTGGAGCCCACCCTTATCTGAGCGGACACACTTGAGACATAAAGATATTAGTTGCAGTACCTGGGAAAAGAAAGTGGCCCCCACACCACCCTTGTGGGTGGTCCTTTTGACTAGCCGGTTCCACCGGCTTTAGGCTCGGCCAGGGCCCCCGAAATTAGAGTACCCATGTCCTGATGAAGCCTACATCATCTGGCTGAAACGCGACCGCGACTGCGTCAACACCTTTTTTGAATGGAGTCCCCTGTTATTACTGATAAAAAGATTTGATTTCTGTCTGTTATGCACCTATATAATTAGAGATTGGGTTGATGTTCTAACCCCTTGGTGCTTCTCTCTCGGGACTACCATTTTTTGTGCACTCCATTGCAAGTTAAGAGGAGGCATCTATGTAAATTGGTGTATATATATGTTGAATTTAGGGTACAGATAAATGATTGCTTTGTACATGTTTTGTATATTTGTATATGATGTATATGTGATAATTTGTATATAGACTGTTGTTTGTTGTGCCTCCCTAGATGTCCGCTCATATTTGTGTATATAAATTAACCGACATATGTTTTCAATGTTCTATTTTTGAATCGCAAGATAATTAGGTGTTTCTTGCTTGAAAATTAAAAAAGGATTGATCCCTTCAGTACCTTTTTTTGTTACTTCTTCATCTTTGGATGTCTCCTGCTCAGGTACGGGAGGGTTAAGTGGGCAGAACCCCTAACCATTTTTCTGACCAAATTCCTTCTTGCTCGCGATCTTTTCTCTGACTAGATCACCAAGCAATGGGATCCAGACAGGCCTTGCTGGGACGGTTGTTTTTTTCCCAGTGGTGGTTGGCTTCAGGCCCACGTTGCTTTGTTTCGATCTTAGTTCATTTAAGTCCTGTAAAACAGCCAAACGATCTTTGATATAAAAAAAATTTTTTCCACCACTGTTCGATGACAATCAAGGTCCTGAACCAACATTCTTGTCCCAAATAGGACCTCATATGGAGTGACACCCCCTAGAGCACTTCTTGGCAAATTGTTAAGACTACGTTGGACCCCATAAAGATGTTTGACCCTCCCATCACCCAAAACTAATATCCTAGCTGTTATAGACTGCTTTATGTCCCGGTTTTTTCTTTCCACAACAGAATTTCCCTCTAAATGGGATGGAGAAGAGTACCACAATTCAATGCCCAAACTGGCCACGGCTTCTTTGTAAGCTCGAGAGCTAAATGCGGGGCCCTGGTTAGAGTGTAGTGTGCCTATTGCGTATGTGCCGATAAAGACTCGCAAATCTTTTATAACAATTTGAGCGTCAGCCGAGTGCTGAGGCCACATCCAAAGGAACCTTGAACACGAGTCCACTGCGACCATGATATATTTATAGTTACCATCCCTTTGTAAGGGACCACAGTGGTCCAGGTAAACACAAGCTAATGGTTTATCTAAAATTAACAGGGGCGTCTGCACAGGACGTTTCACAGTAGAGACTTTCATCTTTTGGCATATTTCACAGTCCAGGACATCGTTTCTGGTCTGCTTCCTAATGCCAGGTCACCAGTAACGTTGTTTTAATAATGACACTGTGGCGGAAACACCTGCATGAGCAGAGGTGAGCCATTCATGTGCTGCTAGGATTAGTCCTAATCTATGTTCCATGTTTGGAATTACCCTATCCTCTACTCCAGGGACTGAGCAAACAGAACATTGTTCGCATCAGTTATATATGAGTATTTGAGTGGAAACCCTTTAGGTAACGCTGCACCACTGCCTTTGCTTGAAGCATTGACAGCCAATATTATTTCACTGTGTATTTTCGTTTTTTGAACGAGTGATTGCAGCTACGGTAGCCGTTTGCACAGCCCCCTTCGGGCTTCATCAGCCTATGAATTCCCTTCAACGTGAACGCCGTCATGTTGATGGCTCAGCGTGTGTATCACGTGAGTGTTTTGTATTCCGTTTCGCAACTGAACTACTTGTTCCCAAAGCGTTTTGTGCTTGATAGTGCCACCTTTTGCATCTTTGAAACCATTTTGAAGTCAATTCTGTAAATATTCATTTTAAGATTGAACACAGTAAAAAGAATCACACACTATGAGTGTGGGGAATTCGCGATCCATATTTTCAAGTGCCATTATGAATGCTTGTAGTTCAGCTCGCTGAGCTGTACAATCTCCTACAGATTGCATTTTCGTGACCATAGGTCTGAATTTACCATCGAGCATACAACCTTTAACGATCGCAAATGCAGCACTATAAGCTTGCTTACCCCGCGTAGCAGGTTGTGCTGATCCATCAGTATGAATTTTACATTCATACTGGTCTAGAAGTAGAATTTCATCAGGCAGAGGACATTCTTGTTCGTATTGCATGAATACTTGTGTTTTCAAATAAGGATCAAAAACTTATTCAACACCAGTTGCAGCAAGAGAATTAACTCATTGTATCCATCTCGGATGTAAAGCTTTTGCATTCGGAATGCTAGCTTTTGTAACTGCCTCTAAGGCTGGTACAGGAGTTACGACCATAATGCGTTTCCCCTGTGCTAGGGCTCTTTCTTTTGCTACAGCGGTTTGAACTGCTTTCAGAATTTTTTCTGTAGAAGTGAATTTCTTTTCTGCTTGTGAATACAAATGTGATGTGTATGCAATTGGTACTTTCTCACCTTCATTAAAAGTTAAGTAGGTGAATCCGCATTGACCCGGAATTATTCGGATCACTAATTTTGCGTACGTTTACACGTGTTTGTAAATGTTTCGTTGCTAACATGTCTGTTTGTAGCAAATGCAATATTTCTGTGTGTTCTTTTGTCCAATATGTGATTTTAAAATCAGGTTGATTAGTTCGTAGGGAGGTTTAACCCTTTCTGCGAAGTTTAGAATGTAAGTTCTTCCAAAATTCAGGAAACCTAGAATCAACTGTAAGTTTTTAAGCGTTTTTGTTTGGAGCGGCGCACACTTTTCTAAAAAAGTTGTCTGCCAGGTTTTTGCCTCCACTTGATAGTTCATATCCTAGAAAACGTTGAGATGGGCAATTCTAGATCTTTAAAAATTGAATTTATAACCCTTACATGCGAAGCCCAGTATAATGGTGTTCACTCTGTTCAAGTGCCTGTTCAGGTCATCGTTTGTCAGATAGATATCATCGACATATGACAATGCCTCGTCATCATAAGTTTGTAGTAAATCTGTTACCCTTGCTGAAAACAACCCCGGACTATTTTTGAATCCTTGAGGGAGACAACCTAATTAACTCTGGGTACCCATTATTGAGAAAGCGGTCAAATACCTACTCAGGTGCAATGTTTTGACAAAATAAACCATTTGATATGTCTAATGTGGTTTTATATTTTTTACGTACAATGTTCTTCATTCATACTGTACTGTGTGTATTTTGCACTGCAAATGTTTTACAACAAGAGTTTTAGTGTCTGCAATCCAAAACTAGACGATATGCATTGTCTGGTTTGAAAACAGAAAAAAAAAGATTGTTCATTGATGAGGTGCAAGTTTCAATCACCCATTGGTATTCAAGTTGATCTAAAATCTCCCTGACCTGTTTTTTAGCTTCTTGCTTAATTGGGTACTGCCTTTGTGCAGTTGGTTGATTTTTTTACTGGATCTTATGGTGAGGCGAGTCCTCATCCCATCCTACATAATTTTTGTATAATGCTGGGGCTTGGGCAACTGCCCATTTGCTGGCATAAGTATATTTTACATGTACTGGAATATGGTTGGAGAAGGCTGGCATAATGATGTATTTTTTTAACAAGGAGAGGGAAGTTTGTGGGCTTTTAGAAGGTCCAGCGTACATGCCCTAGATGCATTTAAACAAGGAAGGGTATGACGTTCCTAGGTGAGATAGTGGTCACCATTGTACCGCTGTGACAGGTGCTGTCTGACAATATGTTACAGGGAGTCAGTGAAGGAGGGGGGAGTCCTCCTTTCGGAACTAGGGCTCTCACACACCGAGCAAGCTAGGTGTCATGTTTCATCACATGAGCCTGCTCCTCATTGGGCCGGCGCTGCAGTGCCCAACGGGCACCCTTAAAGGGGTTCTTTGCCAGAGATCTTTTGTTCTTTGTCGTAAGGGTGCAGTGGGTGTGAGGGGCCTAGTCCAGTGTAGATGTGTCCAGTGGGCCTAGTCCAGTGTAGGTGGGTGTGTGTGCAGTGAAAAACTGCACACACACACACATCTACACTGCACTGATGTCTTTGCTATGTGGGCACTCCCTGACAAATTCTGGTGGCCAGTCTAGTTCTGCAAGAAGTATGTCATAACCCTTTGAAAGTCGCTCCCAAAAGAGGGCTTTCACTTTTCTTGGTATGTCTCCCTCCATCCTGAGTGATATTTCATATAACCTATGTGGAGAGCTAACCCTGGTATTTGCCGTTTCAACTTCAATGTCCTCATTCAAGTCCACTATCTCCAGAAGTCCCTTCAGGTTCTGGCGAGCTATTGTCACCTGTCCTGTGCTGTCCAACATTGTCTGAGCCCATTCTCTGTTCTTGAGTTGTGTCCTCAAGATTCTCGGAATGTCTGATTTTTAGACCTGCTACCTTCTTGGTGAATTGAGGTTTTTGTTTGCTTTTCTGAACGTGTTGATCGTCTTTGGACTTCATGCGTTCTTCTTTGTTTTCTGGCCGTCCTCTTCTTTTGGATGTCTGTGATGATATCTGAAAGGTACGAGAGGAATATGTATCAGTATCTTGATACCTGTCAGGTTTTCTCAAATTATCCCTATTCCTGAAGTTATGCCTCCTTTCAGAGGGCTCATTTTGAGACCTACCTCAGGATTGAGAATCTTTCTCTTTTTGATGTTTGTTACTTTCCCACTTATTTTTACAAGAGGTAGGTGTGTTTTTAGTAAAGGCCTTTTCAGGACTTTCAGACAGTTGTGGTTTAACTGGTTTCCCACCCACACTGTCTCTGCCTAATTCTTCAGAGGATTTTTCAATTATCCTGGCTAGTTCTTGTGGTTGTTCTGTTACATCAATTTCCCTCAGTTTCTGGCGGATTGCCACTGATGTTGCTTCTCCTTTAATATTAGATAATATTATTGTTGAGACCTGGTTGCCATTTTTCAGTAATTTCATACCTAAATTCTGTGCTTTAGTGTAGATAGCAGCTAAGACTGTGCCCCAAGTGGTGCAGTCTTCCAGATGTGGTGTTATCCCCATTGGTAAACAGATTGTTGGAATTCTATGTTTGGCACAGGGATTGGTATTTCGAAATACTGCTTCGAATTAAGTAATTTCTTTAGCTATCCAGAATGGAATTTGTTCGCGTTCCGTGGGCAATTTTCCCATGACTGCGTGTAAAGTCTGTGGAGTGATTTTTAGTGTATTCCCCTGGTGAGAGGTTTGTTGTGGAATAACTAGCGGTGGTTGGACTGTGGGAGTCCGCATGACATATTGAACCAATTGTCTATAAATTCTGATTAACTCTTTGAGTTGAGTAAGTAAATCTGACATTTCTTTAAAGTCAGGATGAGGTGTAAAACCGGCTAAAACCGGCCATGTTGCTCCTGGTCTACCTATAGGACCGAGCCTGGTAATGTGATTTAAATGTTTTAGGGTGCCTTTAAACCAGAACTCATGCCCCCGGTATGTAAGTGGAATTCCAATATCCTTGAAAGGAATATATTCCTGAGGTGGTTCATCTTCTTTGTAGAAGTGAAACAAATGTGTTACTGGATTTGATTCTGGGAATACTATCCTGAATAGACTACCTCTGTCTGGTGATATTCATGTGCCTCTATCACAAAAACTGATCTACCACCTCTTGGTGTTAGGCCATGTTTGATAAGTTTTAGAGTGATGGCTCTAATTAATTTTGGAGGAATGCTTATTGCATTCATGTCGGTTTCATTAAAACCTGTTAGGTTAAAAGCTGGTACGGCATTGTGGCCTGTAGTGCCACCGGTTTCGGTGTTGTCGACTTCGTCGGCCATTTGTTTAATGAAAGTTGCAGAGCAAGATTCAAGGGAACAAAGATAAGGTGCATAATATTTTGGAACACTGTATCCTTCAACGTTGAACAAACCAAGATTCTCCATCCTATTCAGCGATGGCGGATATTATCCCTACACACTCCAGACGTCTTATGGAGTATTATGAGTAGAGGGTCTCTGAGATAAGCACGACTGAGTTACTTCAGTATCTAGCTTTAAATTAGTGCCTTACCAAACCATTGGGTGCCATGTAGTGTAGTTCCTATATCCCTGATAAGCTCTGCACATTGGAATAATATACACTATAGTTTTGACATAGAAATGAGTTCAATATGTCTCTATCGAGTACATTAAACTTAATTACATGTGTGTGCCAGCTAACTCAGAGGTCACTAGAAACTTTCTCGAATGAACAAGAAGGGATTAGTTTGTGAAACTTTGTTTCCCTTAGAGTCGGAACAATATCTTCAGAGTCGTGGAAATAATAGATAACCGTTTCACTCAGCCAATCGTGCATGCTTCGTTTCTACAGAGTTGCACAGAAATAGAGAGATGGGCGTTTCAATAAAGAGGGTTTGTTGAATAGTCTTATTTCTCATGCAAGAGATATGAACTGCTACAATCGTAAGACAGAATGCGAAGTATAAAATGGACAGGGATAGCAGTAAGATAAAATAATACTTTAATAGCATGTCTTGTAGCTATGACATATATTCATTAAAATACATAAATAACACAGGCTAAACTACTCAACTAGTGCTTCTAAAATAATCCTACCTCAGTGTACCTAACCTAAGTCTAGTACGAGGGAAGAAGTAGGTGCTGTCTTAGTCTGGTTTAGGTATGGCAAGAGTTGCCAAAAATATCTCTCGGTTCTAATCAGCTCCATACTTTAGAATGAGAGAGGTTGGTATCCCTTTCCCGGGACTCAATGTCTAAAACCCCACAAGGGGAATCAGAAACACTGGAGCTGCATTCTCGGCGAGGAGGCTGACAGGGTCTGGTCAGTGCGTCAGTTGGGGACTTGGCTTCCTTTCGGGACTTGCTGTGGCGAGCCGCATGCAAGTAGGTAGTCGAACCGCACCATCCTTTGCCATAGCAAGTGAAGACATATTTATACCTTGAAGGTGTTTAGGAATGTCAGCATTTACGTAAAAGTCTGGCATAAGATTGTCATGAATGAACCCCTAAGGAATATATGTTCATGAATTGTAGTGTAGCTCCTATTTTCCCAATAGGCTCTGCGCATTGGAATAGTACCTACAGCAGTAAAGGCCTAGGCCAGACGTTAACTAGGTCTACTACTGTCGAAACTAGACTTAATTTTTGGGTTTGCCAGCTAAGCTCAGAGTTCGCTAGAAACTTTCTCGAATGTTCAAGGAAGGATTAACTCCCCTGATTAGACAAGAAGGGATTTAGTTTCTGACAACCATAGAACATGACAACTTTGCTCTCCCCTAATCAAGAGTCAATCTCAAGAGTCGTGTGAGCACAAGGCAATTATTTTACTCAGTCAGTACGTGCATTCTTAGTCTCATCAGAATGTAGAGAAAAGGAAGAGACGGGCGTGTTCAATAAAAGATGTTATTTATTGATCAGTCTCTTTTCTCGTACAAGAGAAATGGATCGATATTATTGCAATACTTATAGTTAAGTAAAGTGCATACATTAGAAGCAATAGTATAAAATAATACTGTAAAAACATTGATATGGTTTCTGAGCCATATGATGTTTAAAATGATTAAAATATATTTACATACACATATACATTTGACTAAACGTACTCAACTGGTGTTTCTAAATACGCCTACCCCGTGTACCTGACCTAAGTCTAATGCGTGGGCGGGAATAGAAAGTTACAGTTTAAGTTAAGTTTGTTTTTGCCAAGTGAATAACTAAAGAATTCTCTAGGAGGGGTTATTCAGTTCTGTACCTGGAATTTAGGATGAATGAGGAATGGTATCTCTTTCTCTGCTCTCGATATTCCAGGCTGCCTGCGAGGGCTGCCCGAAAGCGCCGGTGCTGGGTCTCTCGGCTTGAGATAGCAGCGCGTCTCTCAGCGCGTCAGGAAGGCGGGGCTGCTGCCAGCGGGGTCTGCTTCTGCTCTCGGCTTCGGCAAGTATGGCTGCTCCGTCTTGTCACCACGCGTGTGTTTGCATAGGGCAAGGTCGGCAATATTTATACCTTTAAGGTGCCGAGATTGACGTAAGGATGGACATAGGTACGTCAATAAAGATGTCATACGACTTGCTCGTTAGCACATTCTTTTGCAAAAGTTCTCTGTGAAATCAAAACAATGGCCGCACGGATTTTCCAGGTTGTCATAGGTTTGATTTGTTATGAGAACGTCGTATGCCTTATCAGGGGCTGGAGGAATGTCGCTTGTCTAATTAGATCTCAAGCGTTATGACCTAATCAGATAACACGTTCCTGTGCCGTAGTGTGACTGCGTCAGATAACGGTATCTGCATCATGGGGGATTTCTTGCCTCATGGGCTGACTGTTAGTTAACTAGCTAGGTAGTTTAACCAGAATAGGGTCAGGAATAGGGGGATCGATTCAGAACCTATAGAAATACACAACACCCACTCCACGCTAACTATGGTCATATCTACTAATCTATGCATAGTATAACATAGTACAACATACTATAGAGTATAGTGTATACCTTACCACCCCAAAATACATAAATGCATTTCGAAATTTTCAAATATACTGAAAAATTGCAGTCATATATATTGTATGCACTTAAGCTATGAATTAAATGCAAAAGTAAACACGCATTGTTATGCATTATTGCTTTTTGGTATATGAGAAATACACATGAAATGGCTCTTAATACGGCTATACAGAAAGGAAGTCCGAGACCATTTCATCACATAATAAAATATTTGTGAACATACCAGCGGGCAGCTAAAGTCTATATAAAGTATCTAAAAATAGAAATCTTAGTTCTCTAGGAATAGTTTCTTACTTTAAGCAGAAGATCAGTGTCCCGGGGAAAAAATATATAGAAAAATATTTTAAGGGCTTGCTGAAAAAAGTTGCTGTCCGTGAACTGGATTGTAATTGTTCATGTGACTTTATTTTTAAAGTTGAAGGCCGAATTCAGGGAACGCCGTGTGCGAGTTTACTCAAAAGTCTCTATTTCTGTTCCGGAGAGAACATCATATCATTCAGGCTTTCGAAAAAACTGTCAACAGCTTCATGGGAAAGTTCCACTAAGTCGGAAATAGGGGTAACCATGCATTCGTGCGCATGATTGTCTCCATTGACATTCTGATTTGCATTGCTGACAGAAGGTCGTACCTGTTCGATGCTGCTTTCATCTTGAACTTCACTACTCTTCAATCGTAGTGGTGAAGATTCCAGGAATGCCGTCATCAGAATTGGCAGCCTTTGAGGGCAGCACAGTGCGTGAACCTTGGTAGGAACCAACAGTGTATCTGCATCCACTGGCGCATCCGATTGTAGCGTCAGACAGGTGTCTAACACGCATTCTTCTCCGCATAGCAGACACCTTAGTACAGGTAAAACACACCTTTGCCACATTGGTCGAAATGATAGAAACCAAGTCATGTTTAGGTCTCTAAGCCGGGAGAGTCCCAGGATTTTTGATATCCGGTCCCGGTATCCAATGGCTAGGATCGTATCTTCCATTGTCGCGAGAGTTTGATCTGTGACATGGGTTGCCATAACGAAAAATAAGGACTAGGAATAGGATTCCTGCAATTAGTCCCAGGATCAGGGGAAGTCCGCCAAAAATCGAATGGACGAAATCTGGAAAAATACCCAGTATGGCTTTGAATGGTGTTAATGCCATCGAAAATACTGTCTTAAATACCTTTGAGACCCCAGTGGTATCAGAAATATTTAAGATTTCGCTCAGGATTTCCGCGAAATGTACGGGGGAATTAGTTGATAATAATGTATGTATCTCTGCAGTCGTCCTTGCGACTTGTAGATCATACGTTTCTTTAGATGACGTGAGCCTTGTAGGCGTCTGAAGAAGCACTGTTTTCATTCTGCTTAAAGTGTCTATTCGAATAGAAGTAATTTTCAAACCGGGCCATGCCCTTGCCTCCCTGTCTGGAAAGGAGCTGGGGAATAAAGAACGTCCACAGCACTTGACCTTCGCCGTCGTGGTGACGAGATAAGGAGTCCCGGGCATAAGACTACAACATCTGCGGTCTACAATAAGAATGTAACTCCCATTATAAAGTCTTTGAAAGAATGGTTCTATTTCAGTTGCAGGTGCGCCTTGCTGGTGACATGAAAGGTTGTATGAATTCCCTTCACAGGCTCCGTGCAAACTAATACCGTTACACAGAAGCGTGCCGCTTAGTGACATAGCACAATTGTTGCCACTAAGAAACACTTTCTGTCCTTTGTTACTGACACATGCATGTGAATAGGGCAGGTTCCAAGTTGTTTTAAGGTACCCCTTTCCCAATTTCTCCAACATGCCAGCCTGTATATATTTTTGGCAGTATTGAAACCTGAAGGTTGAGATTGGAATATTTATGATTCCGTGGATTATCCATTCACTGACAGGTCGTTCTGACATTGTCATTGGTAATCTTTCTAGTTTTTCAATGCTCAAGATTGTATAATCAGCACCCTTTTGCGCCATACCGATTTGTCTATCAGTAAGGTTAAAGATTTGGAATAGTGACGTTGTGTTGATTAAACGCCAAGGCACATAGCCTGAACGCAGATTTTGTAACGTCCAGCCAAGCTGTACAATAGAGCGCAATTGCGACTGACCATGTTGTAACAACAGTAAGTCTTGCGATAATATGTCGATTGCTGAAGACACAATGCTGTCCAATGAAAATATTCTGGAGGACAGAGTCATTAACCCATTGTCCACTACAGAAAGTGATTTTTCCAAATTAATACGATCAATTTCACGTATTCTCTCTGCTGTTTCAATTTGAGTAACCTTCCAGGCCTCATTGTATGCTGCATATACAGAGGCTGCTATGAAACGCTTTTGACGCTGTTTGCGTGGTCCCAGTATGAAATCACGCAAGTCAGCACCATCAGTAAGTAAAGTTAGGTGTTGCTTAATTTCAGGCAGTGTGGAAGTTTGTAGCCATTGAAGGCATAATTTGCCCACACTGTAGGTTGTTATTATCCCTGGGTGATGTCTTTGAGGATATCTAGGGTCTGGCCTGGTCATTTTGAAACCCTGTGTTTTATTCAGGAATCTATCTTGACAGTTATTTGTATCTGTGGGCCAGATCAACCATTGTTTCCAATCAGGATGTGTTCTGTTTTGGTTAAGTATATGGCTTATGTCTATTTCTTCATCTGTATCAGAGTTATTGCTAAACATTGTTGGCTTTGGAATAGACAGGTTATTTAAATCTTTGATTTTGGCTAAGCCAAGACAGGTGGTTTGTTGAACAGTGTCATTTAAAAATATCATTTGTTCTGGGATCATGCAGGCTCTAAACAAAGCTTCTATACCCTGTACTTGCCATTCTTTTGTACCCCAAACACTTTTCAAATCAACATTTTTGTCCCAATAATCAAATCCAAAAGTATTCATTTTTTCAAAGAATGAATCTGAATATATCAATTTCGTGTTGGTTATCATGGTTTTCATCCCTGTCTTGTTTGACAATTTGTAATAAAATGTTTCAGCATTAGTTATGTTAAAACCTGAAAAATATGAATATTCGTCATAAACGGTTCTAGAGCTCCCTTTTGGAGGTGTAGCACAATGTTCCCATTGATTATAATTTAAAACATTTCTAGGTTGTGCAGATTTATGCAAGAAATGGTTACCATAATGGTTATAGCAATACATACTATCATAATTTGTAGAACCTTGCAAATAATCATGTTTTGTAAATTTAGCAGACATTACTAAGTCAGACATCATATTGTTTATACTTTCAAAGTCCCAATCATCAGCAAATGAGTTTGGTTTTGCAAAGTCACTCAAAGAGATCTTGATTTGGTGTGGATATTTCAGGATCTCGACCGGACCATAAATTTCATAGTCAGTGTTGTCCCAGGCTACCCCACCAGGTATCGGATTTGCTGTGAAGTTGGCTGAAGAAAATTCTGAAGAAAGTTCTCGTTTCTCGACGTGTGAAGATGTGTGTGGTTTGAGGACCAAGTTGATGTTCTGACTTGCTGTGTCCATTTTAGCATATTTTCCCTCAATGAAGCGTCCCAAGGTAAATACCATGATGAGCCAAAGTATGAGGATAAATGCACCAAAACCCACCCAAAATTCAATCCATGGAGAAACCAGATATGTTTCTTTCAGTTGTTTCAAAAGTTCCTTAGCTTTGTCTTTAAAGGATTTTGATGATGGCTGTGTCTTTTGTTCGCTGAAACCTTCAGAGGAATCATCGAAGTTGATGAAGTAACCAGATGCAGTTCTGTCAATTGTTCCAATTGGTTCAGGATTTTTGTTTCTTGCATTTTCACTTGGAACTTCATTGTAGATTGGTGTGTCTCTGCTAAATGTCTTTATTTGGGTTTTCAGAGGTCTGAGTTCTATTGCATTGTTGCATAGTCCTTGTTGTTCTTCTGTAGGCGTTTCGAATGTGATGAGCCTCTTTGATAGGACCTCTGTACTGGTAGCAAACCTTGGTGTTCTGCTACTTATTGGGAGTCCACTTGGCCTACCGTTTGTTATCGGCCACATGTTGTGGTTTTACCAGGTCGATGGATACAACTCGGTTCTCCTTTTTTCCAGCAAGTGGCGGTAGTACAACTGATCTTGTCCCGTTGACAGACAAGACAGGAACTGCTTTTCTGTAAGAAGGCCCAAATTCCTTCTTTACCGCGATCTTCTCCCTGACTAGATCCCCGACTTTTGGAATCCAGACAGGTCTTGCTGGGACAGGTGGTGATTCTTCAGTGGTTGTTGGCTGTTGTTTCAACTGTATGTTGCTCAGGTCTTTTCTTGTTTTGTTTAAGTCCTGCAAAATAGCCAAACGGTCTTTGACATCAAAGGTTTTTTCTATTACCACTGAAGTCTGACTATCAAGGTCAGAGATCAACATCCTAGTTCCGAATAATAATTCGTACGGACTGAATCCCTTCAGAGAATTTCTTGGCAAGTTATTTAGACTACGTTGGACACTTATTAGATGTTTGACCCACCCAGCTCCCGAACCTAATGTCCTTTCCATTATAGATTGCTTTCTGCCTTGGTTTTTTCTTTACACCATCCCATACCCTCAGGAAGGAAGTGAGAAGATTCCCGCTGGGCTGTGCTCATTTGGCCATTCTTTCCCCCCCCAGGCTGGATTGCCTGAGTGAAAAAAAATGGTCGAACGTAGCATGCTCTTAGCGTATATGCCATTTAGACTCGCAAATCTTGTATAACAGTCCGGACGTCAGCCGAGTGCTGTGGATCTACATTATAAGTGGAACTAGCCTGTGTATGTTAATCGCAAGCCATTCTTTTTGTTGGTAATATTATCTGCCTTGATACGACGAGGTATTAAACTGCTTCTCTCCCCACTGCGATCTCTGTTGCAGTTTGGGCAGTTTTTTACAAACATGGTGTAGTGCAGGCTCATGCCTGGCCACCAGTACCGTGATTGTAATTCTTCCAGAGAATCTTTTAATTTAAGGTGTCTGAGACCCTCGCCCATGTGTGCGTCTGCGATTAACAAGTTTCTCCTGTCCATGTTTGGAATCACTCTATCCCCCACTCCAGGGATTCGAGCAAAAGGGACGGAGTTTGCATCGATTATGTATGTATAATTGAGTGGATAATTGATCGGTAACGCTGAGCAGTCGCCTTTTGATGATGTTTTCACCGCCAGCAATGTTTCGCCGTCAATGTATTTTAATGTACGCTTTTTTCGATCTACGGGAGCCGGTTTACTGGCTGCCGCTGCGGCTGTTTCAGCCAATGAATTCCCTACAACGTGAACGCCATCACGCTGGTGACTCAGTGAGTGTGTCACGTGAGTCTTTGGTAGTTCTTTTTTCAAAAGAGCTACTTGTTCCCAGAGCAGTCTCTGCTTTATTGGTGCATCTGTGTCATCTTTGTAACCGTTCTGAATCCATGTCTGCAAATCCTTGTTATATGCTTTGACGCAGAAATATGAATCTGACACTATAAGTGTCGGGAATTCGCGATCCGCATTATCTAGCGCCATTTTCAAAGCTATTATTTCAGTTTGTAGTTCTGAATTAGTTTCTACTGAGTGTGATTTTGTTAATAGAGGTCTTAGTTTACCTCCGCGCCACACTTCTTTTGTAATCTCACATGTGGGATTGTATGCATGTTCTCCCCAAACGGAGGGTTGAGCATGTCCGTCTGTATAGATTACACAGGCGTAATGTCGTAGAGGCAGAATGTCGATTGGCAGAGGATACGTCTTTTCATATTTTAGATTTTTTAATTCTTCTAGTTCTGGATCAAAGTAGTAGTATACTTTGTCCGTTGTGATTGAATTCACCCATTGTATCCATTCTGGATCCAATGTTGTTGATGGTAAATTACACGGTGTTGTTAATGCCTCAAAGGCTGATTCAGCTGTTCTGACTGTGATATGTCTACCGTCAGCTATGTCTTTTTCTCTAGCTATTGCGGTTTGAACTGCTTGAACAATTTTTCCTTTGTTGCTGAATCTCTGTTCAGCTTTTGTGTACAAGTGTGATTTGAATGCAATTGGTACCTTTTCTCCCTCATTAGAGGTCAGGTATGTGAATCCGCATCTCCCTGGGATGACTCGGATCACAAGGTTGCGTGTATTATCACGGGTTTCTAATTTTGTCTTAATTAGCATGTCTGTTTGTAAGGATCTCAAAATTTCTGTGTGTGTTTGAGTCCAACTGGATCTTTTAAAGTCTGGTTTAATTAGATCGTAAAGGGGTTTCACCCTTTCTGCGTAATTTGCAATGTATGTTCTTCCGAAATTTAGGAAGCCTAAAATTGACTGTAGGTTTTTAAGTGTTTTAGGAGCTTGGATAACGGCACATTTCTCTAGGAAATTGTCTGCCAGGCTTTTACCTTCACTTGATAGCTCATATCCTAAGAATAGGACCGTCAGATGGGCAATTCTGGACTTTTTGAAGTTGAATTTGTAACCCTCTGCAGCGAAACCAAGTATTATGGTGTTCACTCTTTTCAAGTGAGTCTCCAAGTCATCATCTGTTAAGTAAATGTCATCGACATAAGATAATGCTTCATCATCATATAGTTGTAGTAATTCTGTTACTCTCGCTGAGAATACCCCCCGGGCTGTTCTTGTACCCCTGGGCTAACCGACAGAATTGTTTTTGAGTGCCATTTACTGAGAAAGCTGTTAAATATCTGCTCTCTGGTGCTATGTTTTGACAAAAGAATCCGTTGGAGATGTCCAAGGTTGTTTTGTATTTTTTGCGCACTATGTTATTCATTAGTGCAGCACTGTGTGAGTTTTGCACTGCAAAAGTTTTGCAACATGTGTTAAGGTGTCGGTAATCCAAAACTAGGCGATATGAATTGTCTGGTTTGGAGACCGGAAACAAAGGATTGTTCATTTGTGAGGTGCAAGTTTCAATCACCCCCTGGTATTCTAGCTGATCTAGTATTTCATTTACTTGTTTTTTAGCTTCTTGCTTAATTGGGTACTGCCTTTGTGCAGTTGGTTGTGATTTTAACTGGATTTTGTGAGGAGGAGAATCCTCATCCCATCCTACATGATTTTTATATAAAGCAGGTGCTAAGGCCACTGCCCACTTTCTAGCAAGTGTGTATTTTTTATGAATCGGTATTTGATTCGAGAAGGCAGGCATAATTACTTCTTCGCCATGAGGGCACTCCCTGACAAACTCTGGTGGCCAGTCTTTTTCAGCTAGAAGGATGTCATAGCCTTTGGAGAGGTTATCCCAAAATAGTCCCCTTATTTTCCTAGTCTTATCTCCCTCTATACGTAATGTTATCTCGTATATCTTGTGGGGCTTGCTAACTCTGGTGTCTGCAGTTTCCACTTGAAGGTATTCATTCGTGTCCACTGTCTCCAGATGATTCATAAGGACTTTGCGAGCTATGCTCACCTCTGCTGCGCTGTCTAGCATTGTCTGAGCCCACTCTCCGTTTTTCAGTTGTGTCCTCAGTATTCTCGGCATTGTTAACTACCTTGATACTGGCTACCTTCTTTTTTGGAAATTGTAATTTCTTTTTCAGTTGAGCAGGTTCCTTGTCTTTGGACTTGGCGTGCTCTTCTGATCGTCCTCTTCTTTCCGATTTCTGCGAGGAAGTCTGAAAAGATTGAGAGGGACGTGTATCAATGTCTTGATATCTATCAGGTTTTTTAATATTATCCCTATTTCTAAGGTTATATCTATTCCCAGAGGGGTCACTCTGCGGTGACCTCTGTCTTTGGTTTGGAGATTTCTCTCTTCGCCTAGGAGACCTTCCTCTGGACTGGAATTTCTTTTCTTTAGGATTGGATTGTTTATTTCCATCCCAGTTCTTTTTTGGTGAATTATTATTATTAAAAAATATTTTTTCTGGACTTGTAGTCAGTTGCGGTTTTACTGGTATTCCACCTAGACTATCTCTGCCTAGTTCTTCATAGGATTTTTCTATGATTCTGGCAATTTCAGCTGGTTGGTCTGCTATATCTGTCTCTTTTAACCTCTGGCGGATCGCCACGTTTGCTGCTTCACCTTTTATGTTGGCTAGTAATATAGCCGAGACCTGTTTGAAGTCTTTTAGTAATTTCATACCAAGAGTTAAAGCAGGTTCTGGACCGTATTCATCTTGAATTTGTTTTAGCACATCTGGTATCACCGAAATGGATGGGACACCGTGCGTATTTGTGTAGATGGAAGCAAAGACTGTACCCCAAGTGTCACAGTCCTCAATGTGTGGTGCGATTCCCATTGGGAGACATATAGTCAGAATCCTGTGTTTTTCTAATGGGGTGGTGTCAGGAAACGCTGCCTCTATTTGGGTAATTTTCTGTGCCAACCAGAATGGTATTTGTTCCCGTTTAGCTGGAACTTTACCTAGGCAGGATTGGATGTTCTGTGGTGTAATTTTATTTGTGTTCCCCTGGTGAGGGGTCAGCTGTGGAAGTCTAATCGCTGGCTGAATTGTTGAAGTCCGCATTACATACTGAACTAATTGTCTATGAATTTTTAGTAGTTGTTTTAGCTGTATTAACAGCTCTGCTGCAGGCATTCTTTCGATGTCTGGATGTGGTGTGTATCCGGCTAGGACCGGCCACGTTGCTCCTGGTCTTCCTAAAGGACCGAGCCTTGTAATGTGATTGTTATGTTTTAGGGCGCCATCAAATAAGAGCAAATGCTCTTGGAATTTGAGTGGTACTTCCACCTCCTCGAAAGGAGTGTACGTTTCAGGAGGTTCCTCTACTTTGTAATAGTGGAAGTACTTTGTTACAGCATTTGCTGCTGGAAAATGTATCCATGAATAGTATACCTCTGTCTGCCGATATTCGTGTGCCTCGATTACGAATATGACTGTGCCACCTCTAGGTGTCAGTCCATTTTCTATAAGTTTTAAGGTTATAGATCTCCTTTTGGCGACCTGGATGAGTATTATATCCGGGTCTGCTTCGAGTGCTGTAGTATCAGTTGCTGCTATTTCAGCTGCTAATCTAACTGCTTCTCTTTCTTCATCACTGTCTCCCATTTTACTGACAGGATGGTATTATGTTTATTTGCAGATCAGGTTTCTTTATGGAACAAAGATTAGATGCACAATATTCTGGAACTGTTTTATCCTTCAACGTTGACTAGACCAAGAACCATACATAGGAGTTCCCTCCTGCGAGGTTTTGGAGGATATAATAACCTTTCACCCACTCCAGACGTCTTTGGAGTATTTGGGAAAAGGGGTCTGAGTGAGAAAGCACGACTGAGTTACTCTAAATGTCTTACGTTAGTTTTATCGCCCTTTCCAAACACGTTGGGCGCCATGTAGTGTAGCTCCTATTTTCCCAATAGGCTCTGCGCATTGGAATAGTACCTACAGCAGTAAAGGCCTAGGCCAGACGTTAACTAGGTCTACTACTGTCGAAACTAGACTTAATTTTTGGGTTTGCCAGCTAAGCTCAGAGTTCGCTAGAAACTTTCTCGAATGTTCAAGGAAGGATTAACTCCCCTGATTAGACAAGAAGGGATTTAGTTTCTGACAACCATAGAACATGACAACTTTGCTCTCCCCTAATCAAGAGTCAATCTCAAGAGTCGTGTGAGCACAAGGCAATTATTTTACTCAGTCAGTACGTGCATTCTTAGTCTCATCAGAATGTAGAGAAAAGGAAGAGACGGGCGTGTTCAATAAAAGATGTTATTTATTGATCAGTCTCTTTTCTCGTACAAGAGAAATGGATCGATATTATTGCAATACTTATAGTTAAGTAAAGTGCATACATTAGAAGCAATAGTATAAAATAATACTGTAAAAACATTGATATGGTTTCTGAGCCATATGATGTTTAAAATGATTAAAATATATTTACATACACATATACATTTGACTAAACGTACTCAACTGGTGTTTCTAAATACGCCTACCCCGTGTACCTGACCTAAGTCTAATGCGTGGGCGGGAATAGAAAGTTACAGTTTAAGTTAAGTTTGTTTTTGCCAAGTGAATAACTAAAGAATTCTCTAGGAGGGGTTATTCAGTTCTGTACCTGGAATTTAGGATGAATGAGGAATGGTATCTCTTTCTCTGCTCTCGATATTCCAGGCTGCCTGCGAGGGCTGCCCGAAAGCGCCGGTGCTGGGTCTCTCGGCTTGAGATAGCAGCGCGTCTCTCAGCGCGTCAGGAAGGCGGGGCTGCTGCCAGCGGGGTCTGCTTCTGCTCTCGGCTTCGGCAAGTATGGCTGCTCCGTCTTGTCACCACGCGTGTGTTTGCATAGGGCAAGGTCGGCAATATTTATACCTTTAAGGTGCCGAGATTGACGTAAGGATGGACATAGGTACGTCAATAAAGATGTCATACGACTTGCTCGTTAGCACATTCTTTTGCAAAAGTTCTCTGTGAAATCAAAACAATGGCCGCACGGATTTTCCAGGTTGTCATAGGTTTGATTTGTTATGAGAACGTCGTATGCCTTATCAGGGGCTGGAGGAATGTCGCTTGTCTAATTAGATCTCAAGCGTTATGACCTAATCAGATAACACGTTCCTGTGCCGTAGTGTGACTGCGTCAGATAACGGTATCTGCATCATGGGGGATTTCTTGCCTCATGGGCTGACTGTTAGTTAACTAGCTAGGTAGTTTAACCAGAATAGGGTCAGGAATAGGGGGATCGATTCAGAACCTATAGAAATACACGACAGAATAAGAAATGAGTTCTTGGAGAAATCAATATCCAAGAAAGGGGAAGTCCAAAAGACTTAAGAGTCTGGTTTTCCAAGAACTCGTTGTGACGAAGAGGATCGGATGTAGTTGACCATGCCTGCATTTGGTTAGCATGAGCAATGTCTAAATAAGGACTGGATTTATATGCCTAAATAAGGCTAATGTAAATTATACCTATATAAGGAAATTAATCGGGAAATCTAGATACGATATCTAAATTGACACACAACATAACTACTGTTATTCCATTTGAGCACTGTTTATGTGGGTCTCTTTCTATTGTATGGGGGTCTCTAACCTTTGCTTGCTTTTGTGCAAAGAGTACCTCTCCTATTCTTCTCTGTATTGACCCAAGGTACCCCTACCAAATGCACTAAGCTTTTGCCTATTACTCTTGGCTTTGGAGCAGCAGAAGTCAAGAGTGCTGTCTCCTTTGATCTTTCCTTGCTGCTAATAGTAGCTCCTCCTTTTAGACTCATGAAGTGCCCATCTGTAGCTGCCATCTCTTCCTAGTTGCTCTGCCTGCCCTGCTTTCCTCTTGTGAGCTCTGGGGCCCATTACCGGCTTGTGCTAACTTACCCATAAGCCCCCAGAAGGAAATTGGATGTATGACGTTACAACGCATACTTTTACAACGCCTACCTTTACAACGCGGTTTTTACCACACATACCATTACAACGCATAGCGCTTTGGGGTGCTGGATAGTGAATAGTTTAATTTACTATTCCAACTCCAGTCCCCGTGGATAGTAGGGAAGGTTATTGGATAGTAAATTAACCTATTCCCTATCCTAGAGCGCCCCCAGAGCAATGCGTTGTAATAGTATGCGTTGTAAAAGTTGCGTTGTAATAGTAGGTCGTTGTAAAAGTTTCGTTGTAAAGGTTACATACCAGGAAATCTGGGGCGAGACCTGCTGGTCCTTGTGCAGCCCCAGTGCCGCCTTTCCCCACAATGTGACCCGGTTGCCTCTTTCTCCTTTGGCCACACGTCAGTGGATCATGGAGAGAAGAGAAACAGAAACTAGGAGATCAGAATGATGACCTCCTCATGCCACAGGTAAGGGAAATAATGACATTGCCATTCTCATACTCGAGCGACCTCATTTTTGGCCATGCTTTGCTGCAATTTGCCATACCAGAGAAGAGCTGCCAGCTAGTTAACTATGTTTAGCTGAAGATTTGAACAAGGGACTGGACGATTGTGTGGAGAAATTAATTATATTAAAGGAAAAATCAGTTGATAATTTAGAGTATGAGAGTCTATTATCTGTGGAGGTCTCTGAAAAAAGGGTAACTGTTTTTAAAATGGAAGGCTGCAAGGTGACAGAAAAAAACATTTGTTTGTAAAAATGAGTAAAGGTAATTTCTTGACAGGACAACATGGTCCTAATGAGAAAGAAATCAAAAAAGTCACCTCAGGTGGAGGTAACATGAGGGCCAAGAAAAAACGATGAAATGGAGTCACAAAGATTGGCTTGTGATGAGACTTCAAGTAGTAGTGATATCGATCTTAGCTGTTCCTCAGATTTAGAGGGGTCAGAGCAGGAGGAGAGTAAACCCAAAATGTAGAAAGGTACAGACACTGGACAAGAATTCAAATAAAGGATTATAGGGTGATTTAGATGAGGATATGTAGGATCCTCTGTTAGTGCAGCATGCTTTGTCTTCTTATCGTTCTCTAGCAGATCATGCAGCTCAGGATGTTGAGCATTGGATAAGGCGAGAAATGTCAAAGGAAGTACAGACACGGTTGAGGTCAGCATGTCTAGAGCCTATGTTGAGTAGTAAAGTTGTGTACACTCCTGATTTTGATACAAAGATTTTTGTGTTCCTAAAGCTGTATGTCGACCTGAGGAAGATTTGGATATAGGACGTAGGAGTTGTCAGGACAAACTGTTGGATGTGTTGGGTACATTAACAAAGATATTCGGTGTGTGTGAAAAAGCATATCTTCATTAGGCCTGGGCAGCTCGCGGAATTTGGGTAATTTCGCAATCCGCGGAGAACGCGAAATTGCCCAATATTCTGCATTCTGCGACTTTGCGAAATTATTTGCTTGTCTGCATTCTCAAAATGCGTGTTCGTGCGATATTTCCCCCCGAGCACGCAAACAGCAATTGCGAACAGGAAAAAAGCATCGCGAACAAGCGATTCCGCGTGTTCACGGAATTTCTGCGTGTTCGTTGAGATTTTTTACTGTTTACGCAAATTCTGCCCACCCCTAATCTTCATAACACTGGTGTTAATGTTGACGTGATGTGTCAGTGGGTGCAAGGGCCATTTGTTTGATTGGGGAACACAAATGCAGCCCTATCTATAGAGCAGAAAAAAAACCTTTTCATGGAGATGGACCCAAAATTGTTAGAGTTCACCAGTGTAAGAAGATGCTGTTTCGCAGCGCTACCCCACCATTTGCCGCTGTTGCTGAATTTTGTGCTGATGTATTGACTCTGTGATGCACTAGACCCTGCTGACCAGACCTCAGTTCATGTACTCTAAACCAGAAAATATGCATGTCTAATTAGCTCACCAAAATTGACATAGGTAACTTACTTATAAGTCCCCAATACATGGTACCAGTGGACTCAGTGTCTGCAAAATATTGAGTCCCTCATGGATTGCAGCGCTTACTGTGCCATCCCAAGGCTGACACAGCCAACCATGACTCCCACCTCATGACTGACAGCTGACAGAACAGTTTTTAAACTGAGAACTCAACTTTGCCATTTAAACGAACCGTAAAGCCCCAAACTTCCTTTCTAATATTTAGAAATCACCCCTAAGGCAGGCCTACTGATCACTAGAAGTAGGGTGCATTATAATAAACAGATGGAAATGTGTTTTGGAACTTTAGGGACGGATGTAAGACCATCACAATTTGCGAGTCGCAAAATGCCAGGTACAACAGTGTCTGAGACACTGTTTGCGATTCCCAATGGGTTCGCAAATTGCATGTCTCATCAATTTTCATGAGGCACTCGCAATTTGTGACCCCATTGGGAATGGCTAGCCGTCCCAGGGATGGTGGCCAGTGGGCTCAGCAGACCTCCATGTCTGGGACTGCTTTTAAATAAACCAGTTTAAAAAAAGAAATCTGCCCATTTTCCTTAAAATAAAACAGGTTGCTTTTAAAAAAAAAGAAGAAAAAAATGTGTTTCATTTTTTAAGGGCACGTAGTGGACCCTAGGACCACTGCCTGCACTGACACATTTTTAGGTCTCGCCTGTCAATGCGCATGCGCATTGAGCAGAGCGAGACTATAGGGCTTTAAACAAAGTTTACCTAACTGCGGCAATTTGGTGCTGTGCCCGTGGCTTTTAGGTCAATGCGCAAGCGCATTGACCTAAAATGCGCGTGCACATCACCAAATCGCCGTCTGTTCCCTCAGCCGCACTCCTCCCACACCTTTGAAGTGAAGCTTTGCTTCACTTCAAAGGCCCCTGCTGCTTAACACCCTCTCCCCACTCCGCCCCCTCCCCTGCCCGCCATGTCGCATTTCTCCTCCCCCCCTTCTCTGCCTTCAATCCGTCTTGTTTTATAAGTGATGTAGGCGTAGGCGAATACATCACCAACAAGCACATGTGTAAATTCCATTGTTTATAACAGCCTGTCTCTTTTTTCTTTTTTTTTAATTAGGTTTTATGCGGTTTTGTAGGTTTTGTTGCAGTAACTACTATATGCGCACTATTCACGTTTTGTTATTGCGCCTGTTTTGAACCATCCATGCGTCAGCCTTTGCAATGTTATCTCAGCCGAAACATTACTTAACAGCCACGTACACCACGGGTCCCACGCTGCACTCCTTCACAGAGCGTCACCCTCCCTGCATCTGTTGATGCCAAAAATAAACAGCAAGTAGACAAACATTCCACCCGCGTGCAATGAGAGACTTACACGATGGATTAAATGCATATGTAAATGCTTCTAAATATTTGTACTTTTTTTTTTTTTTTTTTTACTAAATGCTGCCCAGACGCGAAGGCCGCTGGACTTCCTTGAAATAAACATCCTCTGTCTCCAGGGCTGTCTCTCAGGAAAGGGTCGCTTTAGACACCATAAATTGTGCTTGCTGCCCCCTCCCCGTACACTTAGCAGGCCCCCACACGGCGGCCTGCAACAATGGCAGGGGGGCGCCTCTCAACACATCATTAAGGCTGTTTTACCAAATGCAAATACAGCAGAGGCGCCTCAAAGACCGTCTCATCTCTCACCCTCACCCTCACTCACCCTCAACCCCTCACCCTCAACCCCTCACCCTCACTCACCCTCCCCCTCACCCTCACTCACCCTCAACCCCTCACCCTCACTCACCCTCAACCCCTCACCCTCACTCACCCTCACCCTCACCCGCCCTCACCCTCACTCAACCTCACCCTCACTCACCCTCACTCACCCTCACCCTCACTCACCCTCACCCTCACTCACCCTCACCCTCACTCACCCTCAACCCCTCACCCTCACTCACCCTCACCCCTCACCCTCACTCACCCTCAACCCCTCACCCTCACCCTCACTCACCCTCAACCACCCTCACCCTCACTCACCCTCACCCTCACTCACCCTCAACCCCTCACCCTCACTCACCCTCAACCCCTCACCCTCACCCTCACTCACCCTCACCCTCACTAACCCTCACTCACCCTCACCCTCAACCCCTCACCCTCACTCACCCTCACCCACCCTCACCCTCACTCACCCTCAACCCCTCACCCTCACTCACCCTCAACGCCTCACCCTCAACCCCTCACTCACCCTCACCCTCACTCACCCTCAACCCCTCACCCTCACTCACCCTCACCCTCACTCACCCTCAACCCCTCACCCTCACTCACCCTCACCCTCACTCACCCTCACCCTCACTCACCCTCACCCTCACTCACCCTCACCCTCACTCACCCTCAACCCCTCACCCTCACTCACCCTCAACCCCTCACACTCCCTCACCCTCACCCTCCCTCACCCTCCCTCACCCTCACCCTCACCCTCCCTCACCCTCCTCACCCTCACTCACCCTCACTCACCCTCACTCACCCTCACTCACCCTCACTCACCCTCACTCACCCTCACCCTCACTCACCCTCACCCTCACTCACCCTCAACCCCTCACCCTCACTCACCCTCACTCACCCTCAACCCCTCACCCTCACTCACCCTCAACCCCTCACTCACCCTCAACCCCTCACCCTCACTCACCCTCAACCCCTCACCCTCACCCTCACTCACCCTCAACCCCTCACCCTCAACCCCTCACTCACCCTCACTCTCACCTCACCCCTCACTCACCCTCAACCCCTCACCCTCACTCACCCTCACCCTCACTCACCCTCCCTCACCCTCAACCCCTCACCCTCACTCACTTCAACCCCTCACCCTCACTCACCCTCAACCCCTCACCCTCACTCACCCTCAACCCCTCACCCTCACTCACCCTCAACCCCTCACCCTCACTCACCCTCACTCACCCTCACTCACCCTCACCCTCACTCACCCTCACTCACCCTCACCCACCCTCACTCACCCTCACTCACCCTCACTCACTCACCCTCACTCACCCTCACTCACCCTCACTCACCCTCACCCTCACTCACCCTCACCCTCACTCACCCTCACCCTCACTCACCCTCAACCCCTCACCCTCACTCACCCTCACTCACCCTCAACCCCTCACCCTCACTCACCTTCACCCACCCTCACCCTCACTCACCCTCAACCCCTCACCCTCACCCTCACTCACCCTCAACCCCTCACTCACCCTCACCCTCACTCACCCTCACTCACCCTCACTCACCCTCAACTCCTCACCCT